>NC_133010.1:7365781-13070781 GCF_048564905.1 Vicugna pacos
TGCAATTCCTGCATTGAAATGTTGATAGACAAGAGTTTCCAATGGAATATCTCATCTTCATTTCAAGTAGTTCACATTCAGACAAGAAATTTTTTTGGAAAATGAGGAAGAAAAGTAAATATATTTCTTTGAAGGCAGTGCTTTAACTTTTCAACATATTTCCAATTTAATTTCATTTCAAATTATTGGTCTTGGAGAATAAATGGTTCTAAATACTTTTTTTTTGCACTTTGATATCAAGTTTAGGATTACTGGTTCAATTTCTCACTTTATTTTAGTTGTTAAAAATATTATAAATATTAAAAAGCACTGAACTATAGCCAATGTCCACAACAGGAGAAAAATTTTAACAAATGTATTAATCTGAATTTGGTAACATAATTTTGTAATGAATAATGTCTTACCTTGTATATGATACATAAGTATATGGTATACAAATATAAAATAAAGACACAAATGACTTCTAAATAGGCAAATGTGCCTTTCTGAAAACAAATTTTGCAACAAGCAAATTATTAGCTTGGGAAAGACAAAGAGATCCAAGATCTACATTCATTCATTTGGCAAACATTTTTGAAACCATGTTCTGTGTCAAGAATTGTTCTAGGTCACGGAGTTACAATGATAGGTCACACAGACTTCTCATTCCTCTCCCCTGAAGTAGGAAAGGGCAAACTAAATGTGCTGTTCAGTGTGTGTGCACACACTATGGTTGACAGAGATAGCCTCAGATAAAGTAAAGAACTCAAGGAGAGGCCAATTCACACTTCTCAAATGGACCAGAAAAGGTGAATAGAGAGAAATTTGTGCTGGGCATCGAAGCATAGAGGTTACCTGTGCTTTCAATCAAATGGGATTGCAACATGAGAAAAGTGAATCTATCAAGAAAGAGAAAAATAGAGGACTGTACGCCTTTTCATGTGCCTAGAACACAGAAGTGCATAAGGCAGAAAGGTAGAATGTAAGTTTGGAGAAAGCAGTCAGGGTCAAAACATGGTTGATCTCTTCAAATACTTATCTTACAGTAAAGTATTAGAAAAGTAAATGGTAGAGAACATCTTATTATCAATGAATTCATATTTTCTCCTTAACTTTTTATTTTCCACTAAATAAACCAGAATATAGGTTTGAACATATATCAGTGCATCAGTGTATTCCCATGAAATACATTTGCTTTCTTGAAGAGAAAACCATATTTTTAAAATTATTAACATACATATATATTTTAACTCAAACCATCAGATTAATTTTATCTTTTCATCTTGAACCTAAAATACTAAATTTGGTAACAAGCATAGATTTCCAATATTTAAGCAATGGTTACATTTTTATAAGCTGATTCCATAATCTCAATTTCTCAGACTCTAATGCCTTATGTACTATGGCAGAATATACGTTTTCATAGTGGGGAACGGTTCCTGAACTTCAAACCTGGGAAGATGTTCTTGGTGAATATTAGCTCACATCACTGGTTCTCTCACCTCCCATCCTCTGATGTCAGGACGCCATAAACCAGTGCTGACTGAGATCCAAGTTACATGAAGTAGATCAGAGAGGAGCTGGTATATTCACCAAAAGAGGAGACATGAAGCCTGTATCCCCAAGAACTCTGCCATTCTGGTGGTAGGGGTTATAAGGAAGTATACTGAATAGTAAGGTTCTCTGATACATATTGCGAATTGCAGGAGAAAAAAAAAAGAGCTTTAAAATCCCCTGTCAGTGGCAACTGAGACAATGCTCAATAAATCGTTTGGGATTCATTTTTCACCAGTGAGGATTTAGGCAATAGACATCGCACGTATCTTTTCAAATGTGAGTATTCACGTACACCTTCTCCCTCCCCAACATACAAGCTCATCACAAAGAACCACATATAAATCATATGAATTTCATGAAATAACAGTAAATGGTAGAAATAACATTAAATGGCATTCAAAACTTAGCCAATAAAAATTCTGATTAGAAACAGGAGTTTCTTTAAAGAAATCAAATGTGTCCCTCAGTCTCCTAGATTTGCCACACTGTAAGCTTCTGAGAGAGAGAGAGAGATTTTTTTTTTCTCTCCTTCCTGCTGTTTGACCTTGTAGCGTTGCAGAAGTTAAACGGAGCACAGGTTGGGAACATCCTTTGTTCTCACTCCAGCTGCTCTGAACTCATAGCGCACATTGCCAGTGAAATGGAAAAGAAATTAGCAGCTCATTTTGTGCAACGTGAACTTCCTTTCTCTGTCTCACTCTGGCTTGATAGGCACACTCTCTTTGATAAATCAGTCCTTACTTCTTATTTCCATGCAAGAACTGGAAGTAAGACATGTCAGTAGGACTCACCTGCTTCCATTAGAACTAATCAAGTTTTTCATCTGCCAAGGTAGTTAACTTTTATTCAGATGCCCCCTGTTTTTTTGGAGGGTGGGGGATCAGGTTGAGAGTGCAATTATCAAGATAATGGAGGACACAGTCACTCAAATGCCCCAAACTACTAGGTATTGAAATAGTTATATGCTCTGGAAGTTAGCAAGGGACTGCGGTAAAGGGCTGTGATCTGCATGCTCCTGTGAGGAGGCCATACCTCACTGCACACCTCTGGCCTCCTTGAACACAGTGTTCAATTAGCAGTTAAGGATGACTTCAAACTGATTTAAGAATTAGTCATTTTCTGAGACATTTATAGGGAAACTTATTTTGGTCTTGCTTTCAGCAGCCAGTCAAGGAAAGAAAAAAGAAAGAAAAAGAAAGAAAAGAAAAAAAAGAAAGAAAAGAAAAGGAAAGAAAGTCAGCAGTAGCTGGCTGAGTGTGCAGATGTGTCATCATCAGAGCATCTAGAGATGAGGGCAGGCTGAGTGGACAGCAGTTCTAGGATAATAAAGGCTGTTTTAAGGTCACAGGAATCACTGTCAGAATGCAGGGCATTGGCAATAACAAATATGCAGGGAAATTTGGGCTCAAAAAGACTGAAGGTCAGCATATCTAGGAAATTTTTAAGGGAATATGTGTCTTTAAAATTTGCAAGAATAATGTCTTGGAAAGGTGACCTTCTCCGGAAATCTTGTATAGGGTCACTATTTTTAATCACTCTCCTGGGTCTTCAAGTGCACAGCCTGTAAGTTATTTAAAAAAAAAAAAAAGATAAGTTTTCTACAGCTATGTCAGAATCTGTCCTGTTCTCATTGACAAGAATGAGTGTTTGGGAGAGAAATAAATGGTCCACTGGTTTGGAAGCTCCAGAACCTGAGAGATTAGGGTAGAATAAGTTTTACTTCTTTACTGGGCATCAGTTTGGATAGACCGGGACAGGAGCTTGCTCACCATCAGCAACATCATAGCCATCTTTTGTATCAATTAGAAATTGTACATAGGTAAATGATATAGAGACCTGAACAGAAAATCTAAAGTTAGGTCTTGACGCTACGCCACCAAGGATCCAAGCTCTTTATACCTTTATGCTCCACACCCCCTGGTGTCCGTATTTTCCCATTTGCAGACTCACAAGATAATAATCACATTTATATTCCAGGCAGGAAGCAGGAAAAAGAAGACAATGATGTCTGTGTCCCCGTTTAAGAAGCCTAAGTTAGAAGTCAACCCCACAACTTCTTATTATAGCCTATTGGCCAGTATTTTGTCACATGGCCATGCTTGGCTATTAAGGGAGGCTAAAAAGTGTAGTCTTTATCAGAGCTCATAGCTAACTTGATAAAATTAGAGTTTTGGAAGTTTGGATATTAGCAAATCAGGCCACAATTTCTGATACATCATTAGTTATTAAAAAAAAAAGATTGAACCTTAAACCAAACAATAAAGAAGAACCTATAATCTTACAGAGTGTTAGGGAGATGTGCACCACTGTAAGCACATACATATAGAAGAGCACCTATACATAAATAAAGACATAAAATATGAGCATCAAGGCTGGTATTGACAAATAGTAAATATTCCAGTGCCTAGAATAGCTCCTGGCATGGAGTAAGGGATAAACAAATATTTATTAAATAGATACATCACCATATTTATTTATTAGCTCTCCATAGAATGTCTACTTAATGCCAGAAGCAATGCTAAGGTCTTTAGGAAATTAAGGCTCAAAGATTATTATGATACAGTGGGATAATCATAATGATGAAAATATTCATTTATACTTGTATATAAGAAGATATAGCAGTCATAAATTGACATAATTAAAAATAGAGCCCAAAATATATAAAGGAAAAACTGGCAGAGTTAAAAACAAAAACATACCATTAAGTAATACTAATTGGACAATTCAATATATTGTTTTTAATAATTGATAAAACAAAAATAAAGAAAATTAGCAAAGGCATAGACTACTTGGACAATATTATCAACTAACTAGTCCCAACTGACATCTATAAAACACTCCACCAACAAGAGCAAAATACACACTCTTTTTAAGTGCATGTGGCATATTTCCCATATCTTACCCAAATAATAAGTTTCAACATGCAAATGTGCAATCATGTAAAGGAATTTCTACTACCACAATATAAACAAATTAGAAAATGATAGCAGAAAGAAATTAAGAAGCTCCCAAACGTTTTGAACAGTAAACAAAATACCTCTATGGAACCAATGGGTAAAATAAAAGTCACAAAGGAAATTAGAAAACATTTGGAAGTGAGTGTATACGAAGTCAATTTAAATTATATTGTATGGGATGCAGACAAATCAATTCTAAAAAGAAAATTTGAAACTTTGAAAGTCTATAGTAGAAAAAAATAGCAAATCAATTCATATTTTTTCATCTTATTAAATCAGAAAAGGAAGAACAAAGTAAACCCAGTGAAATAGGGACAGGAGTGATAAAGATCAGAGGAGAGATGAATGAAACAGAAAACAGAAAAAAAATAGAGAAAAATTGTGAAATATAAGTTGGTTCTTTATAAAAATAAACAGACAAAAATTTTGTTAGAATGAACAAGAAAAAAGAAGAAAGGCACAAATTACAAAAGCTGGTAATGAAAAAGGGAATAGCATTAAGGATCCCACAGTAATAAAAATAATTTTAACTTTATGTCAACAAATTTGACAGTTTGGATAAAAAGACAATAGTTTATCAATGCATAATAAAATTAACTCAAGAAGAAATTAAAAAATTGGAATATACCTATAACCAGAATAGATTTGGTTAGAAATTAAAATTTTACCCACAGGGAAAAGCTCAGATCCAAATTTGTAATAAATTCTATCAAGTTTTGAAGAAGAGATAATATTATCCTTTAACAAATTTTTCCAGAAAATAGAGAAGAATGGAAGATTTCCCTACACAGTCAATATTACCCCCAACAAAAGCCATATAAAGACTTTAAAAGGAAACAAAAGATAAATACTCCTAAGGAATTTACACACAAAACACTTCAACAAAACATTACCAAACAAATAAAATAGACAAGAATACCACTGACCAGCTGTGATTTATACCAGGAATGGAAGACTGAGTTAATATCTGAAAAATCAATGTTATACATCATTTTAATATATGCAGCTCAGAAAGTATTTTATCACAAGAGATGCAGAAAACGCACTTGAGAAAAATCCAACATTCATTCATAATTAAAGCTTGTAAAAAAAAAACCTAGAAATAAAAGGAACATCTTCAACTGTAAAAAAGAAAAAAAGAATGATTTACTCTAAGATTAGGAAAAATGCAGGAACGTCCACTCTTGCTGCATCTGCTTAACACTTTATGGCTGTTCTTGCCAGTTCTAGAAAATACACAAATAATTATAGATTCACAGGAAGTTGCAGAAATAGCACAGAGAAGGATCTGTTACCCAATGGTAACATCTTACATGTCTATAGCACAATATCAAAACTGGGCAATTGACACTCATATGACCCACAGAATTTACTCAGATTTCACCATTTGTTCTTGCATTTGTGTGTGTGTTTCTATGGAATTCCATCAGATGTAGGTTTGTTTAACCATGACCACCGTTACGACACAAAACTGTTTCCATACCATAAAGATCTCCCTTGTGCTATTCTTTTATAGCCAACAGTCTCACCGCCCTGTCCCAACATCCTCAACCTCTTGTGACCACGGGTCTATTCTCCATTTCTATAATTTTTCATCTGGATAATTTGTATGAATGGAATCATGCAGTATGTAACTTTTTGAGATTGGCCTTTTTGTTCTTTGTTATTTTACTCAACATAATTCCCTTACAAAACGTTCATTTCTGGGTTTGTATATTAGCAGTCTGTTCTTTTTTTATTGCTGAGTCTTATTCCATGATACGGATGTAACAATTTGTTTTAATCATTCCCCCATTGAATGAATTTGGGTCATTTCCAGTGTTTGGCTTTTACAGATGAAGCAGCTATGAACATTCATGTATAGGTTTTTATGTGGATATAAGCTTTCATTTCTCGGTGATAAATGTCCAGGTGTGCAATTACTGGGTCATATAGTGAACATATGTTTGGAGTGAATATGCCAAACTATTTACAGTCTAAATACGAGTAATCTGCCTGTCATGAAGTTTACAAATATTTCTCCCAATCTGCAGCTTGACATTTTATCCTCTTAACCAGAGCTTTTGCAACATTTTTAATTCTGATAAAGTCCATTTTATTATATTTTATGGCTCATAATTGTGATGTAATGTCTCAGAACCCTTTACCTAGCCCTAGGTCCCAAGGCTTTTATTCTATGTATTTTTTTCCTGAAAGTTCATAGTTTCACATTTACATGTAAATCTATTATCGATTCTGGGTGAAATTTGATATAAGGTGTGAGATTTTTGGTTAAGGTTTAACTTTATTTTATTTTTAATTTATTTTTGCTTATGGATTTCTGATTCTTCCAAGCTCCATTTATTGAAAAAGAGTATCTTTCCTCTACTGAATCACTTTTGCATCTTTGTCAAAACTAAGTTGATGTTTTTACATGGATCTATTTTTCTGGATTTTATCTTCTATTTCATAAATCTTTTGTCATCTCTCCACTAACGTCATTCTGTCTTGAACACTGTAGCTATACTGTAAGTCTCAAAAATCTGGTAGAGACATTCTTTCACTTTATTATTTTTTAAAAAATTATTTTCACTATTCTAGTTCCTTTTCCTTACATACAAATACTAGAATAATCTTATCTACATGAAAAATCTTGCTGGGATTTTAATAGAAATTACAATAAACTTAGAGATTAATTTGTGGGGAATTGTCATATTTACTGTTTAGTTTACTAATCACAGTATACCTCCATTTCTTTTTCACTTCTTTTGTCAGTGTTTTTTTTTTTAGTTTTAAGCATAAGTTCTCATCATATTTTGTTAATCTATATCTAACTGTTTTATCTTGAGTAATTGAGTTGAATTTTGTTTTATTTTGGTTTCCACATATTCATTGCTAGTTTATAGAAATACAGTTGATTTTTCTGTTAACCTATTATCCTATGAGCTTGAAAAACTCATTAATTAATTCTAGAGTTGCTATTGATTTTTGAAAATATTTTGTGATATTCTGTACAAATTGTTATCATGTTAACTGTAAACAGTGATAGCTTTATTGCTTTCTTTACACTCTATATATTTTTTTTCTTTACAGCCTTTACAATCTATGTTTTCATTTGGATTTTCCTGTCATAATTCACTGGCTAAAGCTTCTAATATATATCTATCAGAGTAAGGGATATATATATTGATATATACATATTGATATATTGATTGATTGATATAGATATATAGATATATACAGTATATATATAATTGTAATTTAGCTTATTAATGAGGTGGATTGCTTTGGTTTTCTTTTGAGTATTGAACCAGCCTTGCATCCCTGAAAAAACTCCACTTGATTGTGATATATCACTATTAAATTTAATATTTTCTTGGAGATTTTTGTATCTATGTTCATGAGCTATAATTGCCTTATTTTTAAATTTTTTTCTCATTTTGGCATCAGAGTGATAATCTTCTGTTTGACAGTCAAAAAATATAGTTTGACAGGTCTCCCTTCTGTTCTCTTTTCTGGAAGTGATTGTGTACAATTACTGCTAATCCTCCTTTGCAAGTTTGGTAGAATTCTCCAGTGAAACAAATTAAGCCTCGAGATTCCCCTCTTCAGAGCTGTTTAATTATAATTTCTACTTCTTTAATGGTTATAGAAATTACTCACATTATCTATTTTATATTAGATACGTTTTGGTAGTTGGTGATTTTCATGGAATTGGTCTATTTCATTTAAGTTGTCAAATTTATGTGTATATCTTTGTTCATACTATTCATTTATTAACTCTTTTTTATGACTTTCTGGGTCCATACAGATGACCTGTACTTAATTCCCGATACTGGTAATTTGTGTTGGTTCTCTTGTGTTAGTCTTGCTAGAAATTTGTCAACTTTATTGATCCTTTGAAAGAGTGAGCTTTTTATTTTATTTATTTTAGCCCCTGTTTTTCTGTTTTCAGTGTCATTGATTTGTGTTCTTTATTATTTATTTTCTTCTGCCTGTTGTGGGTTTATTTTGCTCTTCTTTTTAAAAAATTTATTAATGTGGGAGCTTATATTATTGATTTGAGACCTCTCCTCTTTTATAAATTAAACAGTGCATTATAAATGTTCATTTTCACAGAGTCTTAGCTGCATTCTACACGTTTTAGTTTTGCATATTATATTTTCCTTTTCATTCTGTTCAATGTATTTTTTTTAATTGCACTTAAGAGTTCCTCTCTGGCACACAAATTTTTAAGAAGCATGTTATTTACTTTCCAAAGTATTGGGGGATTTTCTTATTTTTTTATTACTGATTTCTAGTTTGAAATTGTGGTAAGAGAACACACTCTGTATGATTTCAATTATTTTAAGTATGCTGAGATTTGTTTTATGGCCCAAGATATGGAGAGGAATGTTTAGCCAGCAAAATAAACCATAGTCATCAATTTAAGTGTGGAAATAAATAAACAATATAAAGAATAAAGTAAGGAATGTAAGAAAAGCAAAAGAATAATTTGTCTTGAACAGAATTATAAATCATAATTGTGAGCTTTCTGATTGTTCATTCTGGCTATAAATATCATAACTATTTTGGGCAATTTTTCTGTATCACGGGTATGAATGCAGAAAAAAAGGCTTAACTGCTAGAATTTTTTAGTGGCTGTGTCAGTTTTTTGTTTTCTTGTTTTTTTGTTGGTTTTTTTTTTTTTTTTGGTCACCATCTATTTCCTTTTTGTAATAGCATTCTAGTTTTTCTGTTGGGATGGTATCTGTTCTCCAGTGTATGCAATTTAATTAAATTTATTTTTCTTTATATAGAGTTTAATAAAAGAACTAAGTTTTAGTTATCTTGCTAGATAATTTGAATTCTGAGAAAATCCATGGGAAGATTGGGAAATGTCTTGAGGCAGTTCATGTCTGAAGGATGTTTAGTTGATGATTTTTTACCAATCTAATCCAGTTGTTAAACGACTGTCTTAATTGTCTTTTTTGTTGTTGTTGTCCCAGTTCTTGCTTAGTGTCCTCTCAGAATTTTCTAGTTCTTAAGTATTTCAAAGAATAGATATTATCTTCTCAAGGATTTGATGGAACTAGACTCCTATACCAATAACCTGTCACCAAAGCCCACCTTTAGGAAGAAACGGTTTATAGTTATCACAACCAAAACCTGATTTTGATGATAAAAGAAGTTTTCTTATTTACACTGCGGAGTTACTAGAGAAAGAGTGTATTCTAGTGTTCGCTGTCACATACTACCTGTGGAAACTTGGGAAATTTACTTAGCCTTCTCATTTTTCAATTGGGGCTATTAATGTTACCTACTTCAATGATCTCTATTGTGAGGATAAAATAAATTAATACTTCCAAGATAAAGAGCTTGGAACTTTGCCTCACTCCTATGAAACATTCAGAAATATCAGAAACCTATTTATATCAGTTGCTTGTGAAAAACCTCACAAAAGATGCCAAATTTTGGAAAGATTTTGAACATTGGAGGAGATCAGAAATTTCTAATTATTATCTTGGGAGATGCTTTGAGTAACAAAAGATGGAAAATGTCTTCAAGAAATTAAATTTCTTAAACACACATTAAAGAAATTGAGTTAAATTCGGAGATGATCAACAATAGGTAATAAGCAATAAGAAGACAAGTTCAGTTAAAACAGGGAAGAAGAAACTTTCCTTGTGGTGTCAAGGAAATACCGAGGAAGATCATAAAAATTCCCATACATCTGGCCTTAGTCATCATTCACATCAAGCTAAGCCTGACTTTATTCCAGACCATTCCCAGCTCTGCCTTCTTCTTGACTATATGTAGCACAATTAACCTGGCAATTAATTACTGCCTAAACGAAGCCTTTGGTGACTTTTGGTTCTCTTTGTCCTCTCTCTTTACACTTATTTACCTCTGACCTGTCTGTCCAATTCATTTGCTTTTCTTTAATCTCATTACTACTCCTATAATTTAGACCCCCAGCATTCTCACCTTGACTTCACAGTAGCTTCATTAACAAGTCTTCCAACTCTAGACTTGGCCTTCCTTCCCCAATGACTTATCTCTATTTCTCTTCCTTTCCCACTCTATTGTGTCGTGGGCTGCCAGAATAATGCCTCAAAGTCCACAATTGCCACCTTTTCTCCAAAGATTTTTCAGATGCCTCTCTCCTTCTACAAAGAGCTATTATTTTTCATGTGCCTTCTTTAGCACTGAAATAAGGAGAACTATCACAAACTGAAAAAAAATTCCAATTTCCCTAACATTTTTGGGCCAGATTTTGAGTACACACAAGGAAGGAGTATATTTTATTCCTATTTGCCTTCCTCATCCCCTAACACTATTTATTTCACGTACTACTAATGCCTAAGTTCATCTTAAATTGAAATAAATTGCTATCTAATTGTTACTTGTCTATGTATCTTCTTATTTTTCTTCCTTGAGGTAGGACTTCAGACCATATTTTCTCATTCCTTCCACAGCCCCTAACAAAACACAGTGCATAAAGACTCATTAAATTGTTAAATTGAATTGGAAATCTTAGGAACTGGACGAAGAGACAGGCAAGTTCTCTTTCTTCGATTCTGCTGCTTATTTATTGTAAAGCTCTGGACAATTCACCTAAATACACAGTGCTTCATTTTACTCATCTCTTAAATGTCAATGAAGATAGTTACTTTCCTGCATGGGTCTACGTGGAAATAATTAATGTATTTTGTAAGGGTTTGGAGAATACTGGAGAAGAACGCTATTTATCATCATCAGTGGCATAAGGAGGAAGGACTTGTTAAGTACTGATATGTGAATGATTCTCTGCAGAGCAAGGTGAGTAGACAAGCTTCTTGTTCTCTAGGAGCCGACAATTAAAAAATGCGCAACAAATCTAGATGTAATACACTCAAAGACAAATATACTCAAGGGCACTCAAAGACAAATGCTATAATCAGATTGTGAACACCTTGAAGCCAGGTATAAATACACAACACATTAAGCAAATTACTAGGCTAATCATATCTTGAAATAATAATTTCATCATTGGCATACATTGGGTAGACTTGGAACCAACTCATAGAGACACCTTAGCCACAAAAGTCAAATGAAGTCAGACTTCAGGCAGGGAAAGAAATGTCAGATTCATAAAGAATTCTGAATTGACTTGGCTGCTAGAAGGAAACTCGAATGAGGTGTGTGTGTGTACATGTGTATATGTGCCTGTGTGTGTGCACAGAAGAGTGGTGGGAGTGGTGCTGATGAAGAGGGCAAGGATTTAGAACAAACATCAGGATGAAGCAGGTTTTCATTACATAATTGAGGCACATTAATCTTTTTTTTTAAACTCACCACACCTGTTTAAGGAAAGAATGCCCTGATGGGTGTTAAGTCTTGGCAGAAGAAGTTCTTTGGCAACAGTGATGTCATAAATGATTTGGGTTTGAGTAAGACTATAGAATTGAGGTAATAGGTAATAGATTCTAAGCTCCTATTTGTTAAACAGGGTGTCTGTCATCCTAGGTCAACACCTTGGACAGATCTCTAGCACCTTAAGGAGAATAAAGATAATAATCAAGAAACTGAACGTTTCACTGAAATTATCACATTATTGATGAGTTGCATAGAAGAAAAGCAATAGTGAAAAACCAAACTGAATGGTTTGATAGAACCTTCGGTTTCTGACCAGGCATGCTGGCCATGTGTCAACGTGTAGCCACTGTACTGGTTCCTATTAATCCTGGGTTTAAGATGGTCCGTAATAGTGTTAGTCCCAGAAAAATTGAATAGGACTACTTAGCCTCTGGCTGCAGTGGCAGCTCAGGTCCAAAGTGACTGCTTTTTGAGTGTATTCCGGGGGGCTGGTAGGACCCCAGGCATTTCACAACCGAATCACTTTGACCCAAAGTCATTTGTTCAATCATGGTTGACAAAAGGTAACAGAGACTTTCTACTGTTCGGAAAACAAATGGATCTCTTGACTGTTTTCATAAAGATCGACGGGGACTTGAAATAGCCTGAGGTTAATATTATAAATCTTTCTAAAAGAGATTTTTAGAACATATTCTTTATCCCAGCATTGGATCAATCTCACAAAATGACATATTTTCAAACTACAGTGAAGCAAAACAAGTTATTCTTGAAAAAGTTGAAAATATGAAGAAAGCGTTTCCTTTCCTGGCTTTTTGGTTTGTTTTGCTTATTCTTTTATGCTTGAACATCAACCAAAGAAGAAAAGTCAAACAGAAATGCGTGATGAATATGGATTGACCTTTTCAATAGCTTTGTGCCTATTCATCTAGTCTTTATTGGTGTCCATAGTGTTCCTTGCGTGCTCACAGTGGGTATAACCCTATGGTAGGCTGGCATGAGGTGAGGGCTTTTAACACTGTAAGAGATGAGAAAAACAGAAACAAAAACAGAATATGATGAAAGAATCTAATCTCTACTATAAATCATCAAGACCTACTATAAAAATAAAATTCACTGGGAATGTTGACTTGTCAATATTTTTGGCTCTAGCCTATACATGTTAATTAAATAAGAAGAAATTTAATAAAAATTAGCTTTGATCTTTGGATGAAAGGATATTTTGAGACAGTAGGAGGGAATCTAAATTAAAATTGAAACAGCAAGCATAGGAACCAGACTTCAGGAAAAGAATAAACACTGTAGACAAATAGAGCAGACTATATCATATTTATATCACTTTCTGATAGGCACTGCAGTTTTATTTTAGCTCTTACAGTTTTATTTCATAAAATACTGAAAACTTGCCCCTTTTTTTCCTTTTGTATTTTTTTTATACAAACTTGTTGACATCTCCTCTTTCCATGGAAAGTTTTGGTGGCAGAATGACCTGACTTTCAGTTACCAGCATTACTTACTGATACAACCAAAATGATGGAATTTCAAGTCGTCCTGTGAAAGACAGGAAGCCGTGATTATGCCCTGTCTCTTCCCCTCCTTACATGGCTTACAAGTCTCAGTTTGCTGATTACTCCTGACTGTGTGTTTGTGCGTTCAGCGTTGTGGGAGAATTGTTCCTATCCCATCTTAGCTATAATTTGGGGCTGAAAGCAGGCTTCAGTGTCATTCCCTTTGAGGTTGGAAGACACCATAATAGGTACAATCATCAGTTGTTTAAGGATGTGCTATCTTTTAGCCAGACTGTCTGGCAGCGGAGCTGCATCATGAAAGAAGTTTGGAGGTAAATTCACCAGCCACTATCACCTGGCTACAAGGACTTTGTTAGGAAGATGAGCCTTCATTCTTCTTTCAAATCAGAAAACTCGATCTAGAAAGCTCTCTATGAAACAGACAGACTAGAATAAAGCTGTTTTTAGTGATGGTGAAAAAAACGAAGACACACTGAAGAAGTGTACTAAGAACACGATTTTTATACAGAAAATATAAATTTTAGAAAAAATTTTAAACAATGAAATCAAATCTGTTGGAATTTTGGATTTCTGATACCGAATGAGTCCATTATATGTATGTGTGCATATGTATGTGTGGATGTGTGTATGCCTACACATACTTATGTGTGTGCATATGTGTTAGAAAACCCCTGACCAGTATAAAAATTGTCATCAAATAAGAGATAAAGGTTGATGATAGTTGGAAAGTCAATTTACCTATAGTATAAGGACATGCATAGAAAACTCTTCTAAAGAAATTAAAATATAATTCAAGGGAAATTTATTTTAATATCTTTAGTCATACTTATAGAATCACTGAGGGTACGAAGGGATCCCTTAGATCTGTGATACATTTTCAGCTTTTATGGGGGAAGTTCCATGAGAATAATATTATCCAATTTGAAAATTAAAGAAAGATTCTCCTTTCCAGTCATCTATGGCGATGCTCCTTCTTTTCTTGCAAATTTGCTGCATTTCTATAGTGTCTACTTTTGGATTAACTGAATGAGTTCTTCACCAAAATGTTATTAACTCTAACAGAGCCCGAGGAGAAGTTGCTCTGACCCTCTTTCAATACTTTGGGATCAAAGTTGTCTTTAAGTCTTGGTTTCCAGGCTGGCTCTCTTCTGCTGCTTCTTAGCTATTCTGAACCTCAATTTTTCTCATCTGCAAAATCATTCATAACATCAAAAGAGAAAAAGTTAAAAAAAAGAGAATAAGAAGGAGAAAGAGGACTCTTAGAAATATGTGGATGCCTCCGTATCACGGTCTGGTAGAGAGAGACACCATTTGTCATCCACAGATCATGCACTGCAGAAAATGCAGCATCAAGGTAGCAAGTGCAGCTCATAGCTCTGAGACTGAACGCATGCTCATTGTTCTGCAATTTTTCTTTGGTGCCAGGTGAGTGCACTGTTTGCCAGGAATTCATACTTCAGAAATACAACCGTGCACACTCAGACAAAGAGCTTGGTTGGGTTGTCTTTGTTCAGGAAGCAAACAATTAAAATGTATTTGCACTGATTGATAAAAGCCTTCCCCAAATGTTAAGCACTGCAGCAAAACACGGTATGTGGTTGTACTTTTCAGGTAACGATATAAATGCGAGTCCCCTTCACATGCTAGTTATTGTGGGACTGAGTTAGTGACATTAAAAAAGAAGAAAGAAAGAAAGAAAAGTATTAGAAGAGCAGCCTAATCTTAATCAGATGTCCAAATGTTAAATGCATCTAAGTTTTCATTCCACATGGAATTAGAGACTATGGAAATTTATGAGATAAAAGGAAGGAACATAGGATTGATAATTTGAGAAATGTTCTTGATCCTATAAGTGAATTGGGCAATGACTGTCTTTTCATAGAAAAAGGAACTCTTAATCTATTTCAAAAAGGCTTTTTTTTTTTTTTCTTTGTGCAAAACTAAGGTGTCTGGACCAAGATGGCTCTTCCACCATGTGTCTTGTTCCCTTTGGCAACTTTACTTCTGAGACACAAGGATGCTCAGCCCGAGAACCTCGAGCTAGTTAAACAGAAGAATGGCGCTTCCGACGGAAGAGTCAGCCTGCTAACAGTAAGCTACGTTTTCTTCACGGTAGACTTCGGTCACCTTATTCAATGTTGGCTTACATTGTTCTCAAGTTTTCTAGGGCTTGGTGGCCAATCACAGCCTGAAAACAAAAGGGTTTTGGAAAACTTTTCTTGGACCTACAAAGCAAACCCTTCCAGCATGATTTGTTTGTCGGAAGGTTGGACGCTTCTGTGGCTTGAACTTTGTTCAGTGCTTGAAAAATCATCTCAGTCACAGCCACACTTTGTTTTCTTCAGAGCAAATTTTGCAGCATCATTTGTGATAGGAGCCACTGTGTGCTCACCCAAGCCAGACCATCTCTCATCCAGAGGGAGAAAATCAATTTTAATTCTTCAAAGAAGAGCAGCAAGTGGTAATTGTTATTTATATTTAAAGAAGGGACATTAAGCGCTTTTTTTTTTCTTTCTACCTAAGGGCTTAAAGACGGAATTTACAGGAAACAAATAGATGTAGGTTAGATTAGAAGTAAGGCCAAGTACCAGACAAATGTCTTTGACATTCTGAGAATAATCTTAAACTCAGATTTGAAAATAAAGGGACAGTTGCCAGGGGCGGGACAGACTGGGAGTTCAAAATCTGTAGATACTGACCAGTATATATAGAATAGATAAACAAGATTATCCTGTATAGCTCAGGGAAATATATACAAGATCTTGTGGTAGCTCACAGTGAAAAAGAATGTGACAACGAATATATGTATGTTCATGTATAACTGAAAATTTATGCTCTGCTCTGGAAACTGACAAAATGTTGTAAACTGACCATAACTGAATAAAATAAAAATTTCTTAAAAAGGAAAAAAACATAAAGGGACGGTCTATCTGAACATTTACTGTTACTTTAGTGGCAAATTCTGTAGGTCAGACAACTAAACTGAGACCTGGATTGTAGTTTATACTTTGTGCGTGTGTTTGTAATGGAGGTACTGGGGATAGAACCCAGGACCTTGTGCATGGTAAGCATGTGCCCTACCCCTGAACCAGTGCAGATTCCCTTCTTGTAGTTTACATTTTTATGTGTCAAAGTTTAGCTTTCACATAGAGGAAAAGTATGTTCACAGACAAATTGTCTTGGAATGTCACTTTCAGCAATGAAAACTCATGTATGTTACAATTCAGTTATAATCAGTTACAGAAAATTGTAGGAAGTAGTCACTCAGTATCTATTTGAATGAATGATTGCCCAATGCACGTTCTAGGCAATGTGGGGGGTCACAGGTGATTTATTTTATTCTGAAGACACTCCATCTTATTTTTCAACTTTTGTTGACCTGCTATTCTTGATCTCACCTTTTTTTTGTCTTCTTTCATGAAGAGGCTATTTCATTCTTCATCCAGTGAACATGTAATAATAAAATACATGAGATATGAAAACATGTACTTAGAGGGCTAAACGTACTAACAGAGTTATGCCTCCATTCTGGGACCAGGCACGTCCTGAACATATCCCGGAAACACAGTAAGAGCTTCCAATAAATGTGTTCTGCTGGTGTCAAGAAGTCATATGCATGAAAATCAAGCAGTGTGACAACATAGAGAATAATATGAACATGTCTACAGGTGACAGACAGCAGGATGAGTAGATCAAAATTAGATTGATGCTGAACACCTAGAATATACTTGGCATGTAGTAGCAATATAATTAATATCTCTAAAAGAATGAATAAACATTTAAATACGTAGATTAATAGACTATCAGGATAGCACAGCGCATAAGAACACAGTTTAGTGTCAGGCTTAAAAATTGAGTCTCAGGGGCTTCCTACTTTTACAATCTTGTGCATGTGATCTTGAATTTTACAAACCCCTCTTTACTCATCTCTAAAGCGTGGATAATAATGTTTATCTTCTGAAGATTAATGAGAAAAAACATATATGCAAAAACAGACACAGACATAAGGTGCTTAGGAAAAAGGCCCAGACAGATAAGATATGCTCAGCTACTACTAGTTTTTATTATTATTAATTTTATTTTTGTCATCCCTAATAGTTCTAGGAAAAACCAGCTGTAATCGAATAAAATTACAATTTCTGGTTCTAGAATTCAAAGCATGTTTCTAAACAAAAAGTTATATCCTAGACAAATAAAGACATGATAAATAATGTGGAACAAATGGCTAAAATGTCATCTGAACTTTAGTGGTTCATTAACTGCTTCTTTAAATATACATTCAGCATCTCCTGTGAACACAGCTCTTACCTATGCGCTCTTTGTGTTTCTGAAGAACTGCCCCAGCTTATCTGGGGAGGTGAAAACTAAACACATTAAACCTGTGAGACTCTTGGCCTGGAGTCTAAAAATCTCCCAAAAGATTCATGTAGATTTTGCTGGGTTATGAATTTGGATGGGGGGAAATTGCATGTCTCTTCATTTACCTCTAGCTAAAATTTATCATTTTCTTCAATTATGAATGTAGACTAGAAACCACAGTATTACGAACAATTCCTGAGGTTGTCAACAATGGATGCCAGAGATGTTTTCACATGACATCACTGTCATCACAGACACCTTGAGGTTTCATTCAAAATGATAGTAGTTATTAGAACTGCGGCTAAATTGTGTTCTGTGTGAGACAACCGTACGTAGCAGTCATCACAAATTTAGATTTTATAATATATGGTAACTGCAATTTAATGTCATTGGTTTCTTGCATAATCTTATGTATTTTATTTTATCACTTAAAATAATTATTCTGGGAATGAATCAGAACCTTCACCAAACTGTTAACGGGATTCTTGGCCCAGAGAGTTTAAGAGTATTGGGAATGAGGAGATGAGTTGGAGGAGAAAGAAACACGATTATTGTCTAATGATTGAATTACGTTTTGCAAATGAATGAGTGTGCTACGTAGCTTCAGAACTAAACCAGATTTTCTGAAAAAAAAAAAAAGTCACCCATGAGTGTTAGGGCAACCTAAAAGCAATGGAATAGACTTAGCATAATTGGTAACGTGTTCTGGCAAAGGAATTGTCACATTAATTTGGTTATGTACTCCTTAAAATAATCATTTTAAGGTGGCTTCTAAAATTTTTATTATAAATTTAGTTTATATGAGTATCAATGCTGGTATTTTGTAAATATTTTTAAATAAAACTATTAAACATTCTCATTGAAATAGAATTACAAAGGTAATTTAATACCCACCAGTGTTTATTCAACATTGTATACAAATGAGCTATCATTTTATAGTTGGAAACTTTAGATCCATCTTTAACTTTTTAAAATCATATTTCTGTTCCTCTTCCCTCACAGAATTGTATTTAGAAACAGTACATATGACATTATTGATTGATATTTTATTGATCAGCTTGCTGTATTCTTTGAAAGAAAATACATACATAAGCTGAATTTTTAAAATATTTCTGTAGCCAAAGAACTCTAAGTGTTAAAATAACACTTATGGAATATGTTGTCATCACAGTTATTATTAGGCAGTTGATCAAAGCATAAATGTAATAGAATCTTTGATAAATAATTTTTCATTAAGAAAGTCGTGCACTATCATTTAACGAGATGGTTTGAAGTGGGTGGTTTGAGGTGGATGGTTTGAAATGAAGCAGCCCCTTTCCTCCCATCCTGAAGCACCCCCTGCAGTGTGGCTTGCTATCTCCTCCCATTAAGAGGTGGATTCTATTTCCCTCCCCTTGGATATAAGCTGGTTCTGTGACTTGCTTCAACCATCAAATGCAGCTGAAGTATATATACAACTTTTGGGACTAAATCTTGAAAGGACTTGATGTTTCTCTCATTGCCTTTTTCAAACACCTCCATCACCAAATTAGGATGCCCCAGTTAGACGACTCAATTATAGGAGATTATGAGGAAACAGGGGCCCTGAGACTACATGGTGTGGATGAACCCAGCCCTCCCAGCGTCTAAATTGATCACCACCCTAGCCAACTCATCAGCTCAAAGCAGCCACGTGAACGAGCTCAAGTAAGACAGACAGAAGGACAATGTGTACACTCATGAGAATAACCTAGTCTTGTTTTAAACCACTAGGTTTGGGGATAATTTGTTACATGACATTAAAAAACTAAAATAAAAGGGCAGTTGCAGCTCCTGATTAAAGAAATGACCTAATTGCCCTTTGGCATTCTTCTGGGTTT
This sequence comes from Vicugna pacos, assembly GCF_048564905.1. Taxonomy (NCBI): domain Eukaryota; kingdom Metazoa; phylum Chordata; class Mammalia; order Artiodactyla; family Camelidae; genus Vicugna; species Vicugna pacos. The sequence continues at coordinate 7,385,336 of NC_133010.1, forward strand.
TCCTTGCATCAGATTATAGCTGTGAAATGGAGATGGGAAAGAAGCAGCTACATTCGAAGTAGCTGAGGTTCTGGACACCACAGCTGAAGATCTGGACATTAATTGTCTTAAATCTATCCATGCCCTTGGACCTGTTAGCAATTCTTTACACGTACCCCAGGTGAGGACCACTGTTACAGCCTGTGAAGGGCATGATGAAGCAATAAGGCATTTCTGGTGCAGGCATAATTAAAAGCAGCAGCATCTGAACTGTTTGCTTATTTGAGGAGATGCCCTGAACTATTCCAGAGGAAGCTCAGAAGCATGAACTCCACTTTGGCAAAATATAATCAGACACCGAGGAGTAGACACAACAGAGTATTCGATTTTACCCAAAGATTTACTTTGTCTTGGCTAGCCTGTATCAACAGCACCAGGACTACAATGGCTACCCTTCTCGGGGTAATGTTGCCTGGCGTCTCCAATTGCAAGTATATTGATATAAAACACTGCCATTTCTTGATCAACTACTTGAGCATAAAATGTACATTATTTCTATAATTCAAAGCGATTCTGTCCTCTGGTACTACCAGCATTTCATAAGTGAAAAGAATGAGAGAAATTTAAGTGGCTTATGTCCGAGAAATCACAGAGAGTGGCCAAGGTGGACTTAATTCCAACTTTCTGTGATGCCAATGCCATGCTTATGCCACTGTGAGTAGGAGATTGGATTCACTCACTTCTAGGTTCTTACCAAGTAGAAAACCTATCTTTGTGCCAAAGCAGATAATGCATCCGTACAAGGGCATCGTCGTGAGATTACTGTGCTGTGTGAGGTCAGTTAAGGACAAGTAACCGTCAGCCGGCTGTGTTGGAGAAGATTTATGGAGGATGCATGACCTGAAGTGCATCGTTTAAGATGCAGAAGCTTGGGTAAATACAAACGCACGAGGACAACTGAGAAAAAAATAATAGGGGAAGGAAAGGCATAAAACAGAAACTAGCCTTGCTTCTAGAAGATTCTTTGAGAATACTGACCCGACTGATAAAAGAGGGCATGCCTAAGGGAAAGAGTGAGGTTGCACGTGACAAAGACTGATTGCAAATGATCTGAAGAGCCAGGTACTTATAGTCACACAAGCAAAGGGGGAAATTTGATAATTGAACATTAATGATATTTCTTCAACAGACACTGATAATTTATTTAGTTTTTTTTGGCTAATGACCTCAAAGATTATTTCATTCCAAAATTTTGTTTTCACATTGAATCTAAGGAGAGTGTATTGTGTACCATCAGCTTCCAACATTTAACACACACACACACACACACACACACACACACATGTATTTGATTTATGTTCTTGAAGCAGTGGGCTTGTTCCTGCACCTTTAAGCAATTGGACAAATGAAATCAGCTAAGGGAATTTAAGGTAACATAAAAATAGAATGTCTGCAGTCCAAAAGAAATCATGGGCTGAAGGGAAGGAAACTAAGCAAGATTGTAGGAGGTCTCAGACAAACGCCAGGACGTGAAGAAGAAAGAATTACAACAAAAGGCAAGAAAAAGCCAACAGGTAGAAGTGCTGGGAGCAGCTAAGAAGAGCTCAGGAAAAGGCCAAAATGATTACTGCTCCAAAGCAAAGAGACACGTTGATGCTTTTTTCTTTTTTTAATCTTTTTTTTTTAAGTCTGACTCGTCCAAGATTAATATGGGGGGAAGAAAAACACACTGGTTTCACTTTTGTAGATAAAGCTTTAGGTCTTAAATAATGAAGTTTTTGTTTTTGTTTTTTTTGCTGTTATTCTATGTTTGAAAGCTGCAAAAAAAAAATCCTGTTTTAAAGTACTTATTACTTTGTCGTTGCAAAGGGAGAAATAGGTTCCTTTGGACTACCTTTCTGAAAGACAGAGGCTCACAGAGCTGAAAGTAGGCTCAGGAAGTTATTTTGTCTCCTGCAGAAGCAACATGGAAGACCCTAAATCTGTCTTTCTGTACGTGTATTCTTTCTTCCACTGTATGTTAATATCCATTCACTGAACAACTGGTTTTTCCAGACACCTTGCATATCATTTAATTCTCTCCATTGCACTGCATTCCAATTTAACTTTAGAGAATTAATAAGGCAAAATAAATAGGTACACTTTTTGTAGTAGAGCTGAAATTAGATGCAATGGCAGCCAAATTTCCACGGTCATGTTAACATCATACAGAGGGGCTCATCTTTTTTTGTGGTGCCTTGAAATCTCTGATGTCCTCATGTTCTACCATTCCTATCCTCCTCAACTCCACTCTCTTCTATGGCAGGGATGAAAGATCAATATTATATACATTTCAATGAACGTACGTCATCACCTCTATGACGGTTGCCTGTTGTCTTACTAACGCAAGACTTGACTCTCTGTTGGCTTGAATTTTAAGCTTTAATCTTAAATTTTCCTAAATCATCTCTGTTTTGAAAGATCCTCAGGGATGGGGTTGCTATATACCCGCCTTGGTTACCTTCCCAGTCTTTAATTGCTCTTTAGATCAAACCATTTTCATTTGGACCTACAAGAGTTGTTCCTGCAGGCTTAAGCCTGTCCTTGAAGTGCTGTTGTCAGCCCATCCATCTGGCTGACAGCATCTTCAAGCTGGCACAGTTCCCGGGTCTGCTTTCTTCACCATCAAAATTTATTTCTATATTCAAATAGACTTAAGAAATGGTGGGGGGTAGATTTGTTACTGAGTCCAAGCTCATACTGCTCACCCCATGACAGAGGTGTTGGGGCAAGGAATAGCAAGTTTATTTGGAAAGCCAGCAGACCAAGAAGATGGTGGACTAGTGTTCCAAGAAATCATATTACCCAAGTTATAATTTGGGTTTCTTTTATACTAAAAGGGGAGGGGTTGTGGCTGGTTGTTGCAAACTTCTTGGTGCCAGAATCCTTTGTTCTTGTAGCCATCCACTCTGGTCACAAAGTTCCTGTAAACCTCCAACAAGACAAGTATTATTGTCTATTCTGCAACTTTTGATCTCTATATGAATGGAAAGGTGCTACATTTAAAGGTCAGAGCCTTGAGAATGGGCTTCCCTATATATTTCAGGCTAAAGGCAGCATTCTTTTACAAAAGGTGCAGAGCCAGCATGACTCAGCACAGGCAACAGAGCACAGGGTTAGAGCTAAAGGAATAGGTCCAATATGGAGTCAGGGTCATTCTTCTTGTCACAGTCTTGTTAGTGTTGGGGGCCTCTTCTGTTCACCACGTTCACCATAAATATGAAGAACTTACTATATTTTGCCTTGCTTTGCAAAGTGTTTTCACTCTGTCTCTTTTATTCTCAGTAAGAACTTGATGATGGAAGTCCTATTCTTATCCCCACGTTGCAACAGGTGGATGGCTTAGAGAGGTTAAGTAGCCTGCCTAAAGTTACATGCTTTGTCAATAATAGAGATGGAATTAGAGTAGTCTGACCTCTGAGAGTGTTTTAATGTACTATACAAAACTGCATTTACAGTACGTATTTCTGTCATTGATTAAATAAGGTCTTCTTCATCCTAACATTGCATACATTGATATATACTTTTCTTTTTAGCTTTCTATGGCTCACATTTTATATTTTGAGATTTAAACTATTTTGTTTAGTGTTGGTATAAGCTGTGAAGTGTATATTCAACTTTATTCAGTAATTTGGGGCAAACCAATGGACTTTTTAGAAGAAAAAGAGTCTAACATTTGTGTGTTGAATTGAGTAGAGACTTAAAGAATGGATTAAAATGGAGATACAGATATATGACAGCATATTTTGCAACTGGGGTTTGGTATAAGTTGAAGCCCATGATTAATAAAATACTACAAAAATAAGAAAACTGTAGAAACCAGCTTAAGTGATATACAGGATTGCACATTAATACTGGGTAGTTAAGTTTAAGCCTGGTCTTAAACACATCCTTTCCTATGGCACTCCAACCAAGAATGCTACTTGAAATCCAGAGATAACAATTATTCCATGTGTATGCCTAGAATCCCAGAGCAAAGTTGGAGCTACATATGTGATGTTTTTGGTATCTCCTCTCTCAGTCACTCTGGAAAGTGTCTGTTCCCATTTGACTAGTCTCGGGGAGAAAAGGAGAAATGAGATCTTTGGTAACATAAAACAAAACAAAACAAAACAAAACAAAAAACAAAAAAAGAACTATGGATTTAAAAAAACATTGACCTAATATCATTTATTCAGGGAAATAAAAAAATGTAATTTTTATGTACAGTCATTGTTTATATTTAATATTTGTTTTTTGGTTTATTATTTTTTTCCTTGAGAGCTCTCCCAGCATAGTGAAAGATGGTTACAAGCCTTTCTAGCCCTTCTTCCCTTCCCCCTCTTCTCTTCTAGACAAATAAATTAAAGTAATTTTGCTACTGTGATCCCGAAAAGTTGGGTTGCTGGTTTAAACCCTGAGCTTATTTCTCTGTCAGAACCTAAAATATACCTCACTAATTCTAGAGGAATTCTTGGCTTTGGTTATATTTTTAAATATGGTCCTGCAAAGTCACAGTTGGCTTTCCAAGATGCAGTGACAGTTTCCAAATTCATGGCAACCATAAGAAACACAAATCTGCATTCATGGCTTTATAGACCAAGAAAAAGGAACTATTTCAAGTCAAAAATGACTCACTAGGGCAATTTCTGTTGGGCTAGCTGGAAGCAGTATGTATTTCTATTAGTCACCATTTCTTGAGAAATTTTCATCTCGCCAGAATACTCTTTCTATCATAAATAAACTGTTTTTCATTGGCTCAGAATATAAAAACAATTAAAGAGTCAAATCATTCTGAACAGCTTACCTATTATGATGTATGAGTTCAGAAAACCTGTGCTAGCATCTTTGTTCATGCATTATCCTTGCATCATCAGTGAAAATAAGTTTTATAATGACAGTTATCTCTTCCAGCTGTTTAGAAACATTGCAATGTGTGACAGGACAAGAGAAAGACAAAGTATTTTTATTCAGAGAAAGGGGATTCAATGGAAGAAAAAAAATGATGAAAATATTTAGATTACTTTAGTGGGCTGATTCTCACTCATGAAAAGTTCTTGGCTAAAATATTTAAACTGGAAGATATGGCAATGGAAGTGAACATGCAAATCTTATTTATCTCTACTTGGATTAACTTTACATTTGTATGGAAAGGGCCAATAAGAAGCAGAATGTGGATCTTCGCTTCAGGTGTTTGTTAATGTCACTGGTCAACATGGAGATGACAGGTGATCCCAAATGAGCGCGGTGAAGCTACGGAACCAGTTTCTTTACAGAAATATGCTATTTGAATGTTATTTTTGTTACCACGTCCAAACTCGTTCTGCTTGCCACACGACAAGTTAATAAATCGGGAGACGAGGTGTTGGGGCAAGGAAGAGTGACTTTATTCGGAAAGCCAGCAGACCGAGAGGATGGCAGACTAATGTCTTAGAGAAACATCCTGCTCCAGTCAGAATACAGGCTCCTTGTATACAAAAAAAAAAAAAAAAAAAAAAAAGGAGGGGGTGTGGTTGGTTGTTGCAAACTTCTTTCTGCAGGAATTCTTTGTTTCTGCAGCCGTCCATGTGGGCCAGGTCATGGTGCTCCTGCAAAACGTCCAACAAAACAAACACTATTCTCTATTCTGCAACTTTGCTATCTTTACGTGAGTGCAGAGCCAGCAAGACTAAGCCTGGGGAACAGGGCACAGCGGTCAGAGCCAAAAGGAACAGATCCAATATGGAGTCAGATTTGTTCTCCTCTATTACTTTGGCTTTGGAGCAATATTTTTTTTCCCCTAGAATCAAAATTTCTCTAAGAAAAATAAAAACTTTCTAAACTTCCCCCTTGGTAACCCAAATTAGATTTATTAGAAATTCTAGACTCTCAGTTGTCCTTCAGTAAGTACATTACGTTGAATGGACTGTGCCAAGTGCCTTGTGTCCTAGAACTGGAGAGGAACCTTGAATTTTACCTAGTTCATTGTTATCTTAAAAAAAATTTTCCCAGTTTAATTAATCGTGTGAAGACAAGCTAATTTCCAACAAGAGTGCTAATGTTTGTCACCTGTATGAAGGGAATCAACAGAAAGAGAAACATAAACACACTTGGCAGCTCTATGCTTGTATTAATTTTTTTTTTCCTGGAGATTTTCTTGGAGTATCTGAAACCATAGTACAATAAAATAAATACATAAACTTCGGCTACTGTAGCCAACAGAAATATAATTACATTAATAAAACTGGTAGAGTTCTAGAATAAAAGAGAAAATTGTGTGAGTTTTTTTTTTTTGCCTGTCATGGAGATCATTTCTATGTGAGTATAGAAAAACCTCCATTGGATGTGTCAGGGTGAAATGGTTCTTATTGACATGTTTGAAACTCAGAGCAGACAAACCACCTTCGAGGGTGTTCTGATAAGGTATGAAAAAGTCCTTTTAGAGGCAATGAAGTGTTTTTCTTCTGAAGTCCAGAAGATGACTTGCAGTGGACTTGTACTGTTAAGCAGTCTAAGACTTTGAGTAGATAATCAAAAATGGCCTGCTTACATTGCAAAAGTAGCAATGAGATTTGTGTGTGTGTGTGTGTGTGACTTTTGGAACCAGGAAAGGACTAGAATGACTAAGGAAAACATCTTAGCCCATTGAACAAAATTAATACATATTTTTATTGCCCTCAATTTCTAACAGATTGCAAGAAATGCCTGGATGAAAAGTCAGCGCATCTCTAAAGAACAGAGAAGAGCAGTACTAGGCCCTGGTGAATTATTAGGTACGGTTGAGTAGAACTGATTTTATACAGCCCTTCACATATACTCCAATGTTGCAGGATTTCCAGCAGATTCTATACAGGTAATTTATAAAGTGAGGCAAGCAGATTTTTGCAAAATAATATAAGGCACAGGGTGGAGAATAATTAGATCTATTTTAAAATGAATTTAGATCAAACATATATTGTCTGGCTCCAAATTAAATGAACAGAAAACTAGAGAACATCATTTTGCTGTCAGCATTTAGGAAATGACCTTAGACTATGTCCACATCTCAAATGTACTTAGTGGGGCAGCTCCAGTCAGGTCAATAAACTGCTCTTACCTTCACCTACAGACTATGGATTTGAAATATATATATTTTTTAAGTAGGCAAAAAGGACTTATTCTTAAACTCTTTTTATCCTGGCAAACTTCAGTCAGATTCCTAACCTCTCTCCATCCACTTGCCCTGGTTGGACGTTTGGGACTTGAGTATTTCTTACCAACAAGAGTAGATTCTGATCTGATTATTTACTTTAAATCTTGATACCTACCCATTTTTTCTTGTATTGTTATTATTGAAGTATAGTCAGTTTATAATGTTGTGTTAATTTCTGGTGTACAGCATAAGCGTCGAGTCATACATATACATACATATATTTGTTTTCATATGCTTTTTCATTATAGGTTACTACAAGATATTGAATATAGCTCCCTGTGCTCTACAGTAGAAATGTGCTGTTTACCTGTCTTTTATTTAGTAGTTAGTATCTGCAAATCTTGAACTCCCAATTTATCCCTTCCCACCCCCTTCTCCCCTGGTAACCATAAGTTTGTTTTTTATGTATGTGAGTCTGCTTCTGTTTTGTAATTAAGTTCATTTGTCTTTTTTTAGATTCCACATATAAGTGATATCATATGGTATTTTTCTTTTTATGGCTTAACTTCACTTAGAATAATGACCTCCAGGTCCATCCCTATTGCTGCAAATGATGTTATTTCATTATTTTTTATGGCTGAGTAGTATTCCATTGTATAAATGCCACAACTTCTTTATCCAGTCATCTGTCAATGGACATTTAGGGTGTTTCCATATCTTAGCAATTGTAAATAGCACTGCTGTGAACATTGGGGTGTATGTATCTTTTGATATTAAAGTTCCCTCTGGATATATTCCCAGGAGTGGGATTGCTGGATCTCACGGTAAGTTTATTTTAAGTTTTTTGAGGTCTCTCCATACCGTTTTCCATAATGGCTGCACCAAACTACATTCCCATCAGCAGTATAGGAGGGCTCCCTTTCTCCACAGCCTCTCCAGCATTTATCATTCATGGGATTTTGAATGATGGCCATTCTGACTGGTGTGAGGTGATACCTCATTGTACTTTTGATTTGCATTTCTCTGATAATTAGTGATATTGAGCATTTTTTCGTGTGTCTATTGGCTATTTGTATGTCTTCATTAGAGAATTGCTGGTTTAGGTCTTCTGCTCATTTTTGGATTCTTTTTTTTTAATTAAGCTGTGTGAGCTGTTTATATTCTGGAAATTAAGCCTTTATCAGTCTCCTCTTTTGCAAATATTTTCTCCCAATCTGTAGGTTGTCTTTTAGTTTTGCTTGTGGTTTCCTTTGCTGTGCAAAAGCTTATAAGTTTAATTAGGTCCCATTTGTTTACTTTTACTCTTATTTCTATTGCCTGAGTAGACTGTCCTGGGACAACATTGTTAAGATTGATGCCAGATAATGTTTTGCCTATGTTTTCTTCTAGGAGACTTACTGTGCCTTGTCTTATATTTAAGTCTTTAAGCCATTTTGAGTTTATTTCTGTGTATGGTGTGGGGGAGTGTTCTAACTTCATTGATTTCCATGCAGCTGTCCAGTTTTCTAAACACCATTTGCTGAAGAGACTGTCATTTCTCCACTATATATTCTTGTCTCCTTTGTCGAAGATTAATTGACCATAGGTCTGTGGATTTATTTCTGGTCTCTCTATTCTGTTCCATTGATCCATGTGTCTGTTTTTATGCCAGTACCAGGCTGTTTTGATGACTGTATCTCTGTGGTATTATCTTAAGTCTGGGAGGGTTATTTTTCCAGCTTCATTCTGCTGTCTGCCAGCCTGCCCATGTCTTCCAGTTCTATCTTCAAATCAGATTCTAAGAACTCCTTAGGTATGGTTAATTCTCATGATGAATCCCTTCATTTTGTGTCCATCTTTGCCCAGCAGTAATCAACTGGTAATTGAGATCACAAACATGCCACTTTTATAAAGTGAAATACATAAATAATTTTAGCTAAGTTAATATCCTCTAATAGACATGCCTGTTGTGCTGATAACTTTTACCCAAAACAAATTCTCCATCAGAACTTTTGCTGGTGCTACCTCATCTGCCTGAAATAATTCTCTTTTAGCTCCCTTTATCTCATTCCTTATCTTCTCCTTTTGTCTCTTTCTCTCCCTGTCTTCTTACCTTCCTTACTCCATTCTCCTCCATCATTTTTGGAGGTTTACTATTTCATGCCCCCTACTATCTCATTCTACCTTGCTACAGATGTACCATCTGGAGCTACAGCAATACTTAGTAAACAAGAGGAAACAGTCATGGGGCTGAAGCCAAGGTACCAATGTAGATGAATGCAATGACTGATAAAAATGCTCTGAGTCCTTGACGGCATAGCTAGACCCACCATTGGCTCTTATTGTGGGAGAATAACAAAATGAAACAAAAGCAAAAAGCCAAAAACCTATTTAGTTTAGCCAATCTTAAATTTTTGATTGACTTCAGCCAAATATAATTCTAACGAATAAAATAATCAAAACATATTGTGGAATGGATGAGTAAATGAATGAATGTAGGCTTGTCCATGCTAGCTTTAGCTACTCATGATGCTCCTTCTGTAAACTCCTATATATTTTGTTTGATGACATTCAATATGTAGAATTATTACTGGGTTTTCTATTTCTTCAAAGGTAAAGGTTATGACTTACTCTCCTTTCTTTCTCTATTAGATCGTATGTGGCAAGAACTTGACGATTATGATGATAATGATAATGGTGATGAGGCTGGTAACAGTCGTAAAACACCTGCAGTGAAAATAATTTAACTTCACTGTCAATTGCTCACTTACTTCAAACTATGACTGAATCGATTCTACTATTTCCAAACAAAGCCATTATGATAAACATCGGTGTTTGCTGTAACTGTAGCAACAGTAGTTGACCTTAAATTTGCATCTTCAGCCTCATGTTGAAGAGATCTTAAAACAAGGTCTCTAACGGATACCAGCTTTGGCATGACCCTCCAGCCCACAGATGTGCCCACACAAACTTACAGACATTTTGGTGGTCTTCAGGGAGAAGTACAGTCAGTCTGACTTAAACTGGTTGCCAGCACAACTTGTTCTTTTCATTAAAGGGTTTTTACTCTCAGATTTGCTAGCAAAAATATGGTATTTCCCCCCAGCCCCACTCTATTTAAAGTCATTCTGCCCTTCATAGAATACAAATGAATGATTATGGATCCAAAAATACAGGAAAGTGAGAAGACCTCCTCACTGAAATGTACCAGAGCTGCCAGAGTCTTCTGACGGTCAGTGTCTGTTGGAGACTGTGCTGTCATTTCCCCTTCACCCTGTCAGTCCACCACACACTGTGTCACAGCTCCTTTACCCACAGATAGTTCTTAACTAGGTGAGGTTAAGACTTAGCGCAGCCTTCAGTGGGCATTCTGAAGTCTGAGGCTCTTCGTGTAACGCATTCTACAAATACCGATTAGTAAAAGTAAAAGCACCTACAGTCACTAAATTCGTGCAGAGGGAAAGGTTGCGGGCTGTTGACTAGGCAGTCACCATTGCTGCCAGTTGCTTTTGTAAAGTATACATTAGGCTTTATTGACGCTCAACCACTCATCATAGATTCTGTTCTCGACCAGATGACTTCACCCCAAGTGACTACTGTCGACTGAATTAAACACACAGCCTAAAAGTTGAGAGTGATGTTTTATTTGGTGGGCCATTTCTGAGGACTCGAACCCCTTCGAGCTCGGGATGACAGCCCCCCAGATCGCTCTGAGGGGCTGCTCCCAAGAGGTAGGGGAGGAACCAGGATAAACAGGAGATTCACAACAGAGGCCAGGTAGCTGGAACAGTAAAAGAGTGCTAGTTAAGTGAAGAAAGCCAGGCATCTCAAGTTAAAGAATTTAGTGCTCTTCTATGTATGGGAGGGAGCAAACACTCAGGCTCATTGAATTCATTCTTTTGACAAGCACCTCGCTATCCAGGGCCAGTGTCCTGTCCTTTCTTGTTCTGAGTCCCCTCAGGGTGCACCGCTGTGAGAGGCTGCAGAGGCCGGGCTGCGGGCTTGTCTTCCCTGGGGGGTGAGGCAGCCGCTGATGACTTGATGGCTTCAGCGTTCTTCGTTTACTGATATGGCTTGCAGTATTTTTCATTCACACTATTAAAGTCTAGAAATAAAGCTATTTAAGGACAAAATCTTGTTAGGTCGATTAGAAAAGATTTAGGATGAGGTTTTGAAAGTTTGTCAATTTGGAGCAAGCTTTTATCTCAAACTCAAACCGACCTCAGGCCGTGAAGTAGCGGCTTCCCTTTGTAACCACCACTTTGCCATGTTCACATGTACCAACAGGCAGTTTTCCCTCAGCTGCCAGAAGTGCTCTGCCACCTTCTAGCCTACCCCACCCTATCTCTATTTTCCTGTGACTTCTAAGGGTTATGCCTTTTCCAGTTTCTGAAAATAAGCAATTTCTAAGCCACTGTCACTTGCAGGCATATTTTAAACTTTTAAGAGACCAAAAGACATACAAGTGAACCTGAGAGATTAAAGAGCAAAGCATATGTGCATGGTGGATTGTAGGTGCCCCTTTCCTGTTTCTTCTGAATTTTTTCCAGGCAGAAAATAAAAAAGGCCACACCAGTTATGAAATGTCATTATAGTCACTTCCAGAGTGATGAACCAATTGGAAGAATGGACCTTAGTACATATTTATAACAGTCAATCTCTCTTCTACTAAATGTATGTGGGGGTGTGTGTGGATTTGTGTGCATAATTATTATTATTTATGTAGGTGATGCTGATGATAATCAGTGTCTCATTACATTAATTTAAACTTTCTAATTGTTCAATAAATGAAGATAGAAGTCATTTTTTTCAAAGAAGAAAAGAATATTAACTCTTTCAATGCAATTTCCATAAATGTAAAAATGTTTGATTTCATGAATATTTGTTAAAACTAATTGTCATTAACTATAGAAAGTTTTATTCATTTTTTTAAAGTCAGCCCTACAGCATTTTCCCCTTGTAAAGATATCTATCTTTGCTTGAATATCACCGGAAGAGCCATTCTCAGTTGTATGATACAGAGGACAAGTTCTTCAATTATTGAAAACTCATTTAAGTCAAAACCAGCATCCTCGTGTCCTCTTTTCAGTGGTGTAAGTTGAGTTGTTTGGAAGAGAAGAAATAAAATCTATCGCCTTTCTACTTATCAGTGTTTTTTAATGTTAATAACCCTTAGTTTAATCTTCAGGCTAAATACAGCTAGTTTCTTTGATAGCAATTGGAGCAATATAATTCCCAGACAATTTGCAATACTGAGCAACTTCCTCGGACTCCCACTCCTCATTTTGCCAGTGCATCCCTACAATGCAGAACCATTAGTGAGGCCTGAGCCTCACAGGTGATATGATCTATGAAAAACGCAGCAGAACAATGACTTTTCATTATGTCAACAAAACCCATATATTAATGAAGTCTAAATTCAATTGCATTGCATTCTGGCTTTCTATTAATTGGCAGTGAGTTAATAACCCCAGATCTTTCAACATGACAGCTTTTAAACCAATTTTTTACTACCCCAAACTTTAAAAACTTAATCTTTTGGGATCTAAGTTAAAAGCAACAAAATGTACCCCAATTTTTTTTTATCTATTCATGACGAAGTAATATTTCAGTCAGGAGGACAATTTTGAGTCTAGAATAAGCTATGGAATTATTTATTCTTCTTAGTTTTGTATAACCACAATTTTGATACACAAACCTTTGATATCTTCATTTAAATTTTTGGTGTATTGTTCTTCTGCCAGGCCAAGGGCAGAATTGTGGTAACATTACAACGTTTTCTTTTTTTTTTTTTGACATAGAGCTATTATATGACATTTTAAATAAGAAGGAGCTGGCGTAATTTCTCACTAATTATGAATCTATGAATTGGTACTGTCATATAACTCACATTTTCCCACTTATCAACAAGGATATCAGATGCTGAGAGAAGTTATCCAAAAGCCTTATTACCCAGATCTATGTGTCACCAGAGGATAGGTTCTTATTTCAGGTAGGAAAGAATTCAAGAATGAGCCATAGTAATATGAAAATATTTTTATTCAAGGAGACAGACGCTCCACAGAGAGAGTGCAGGCTGTCAGAGGGCTCAGAGACAGTCCCGACGCGTAGGGGTGGCTCGTTTCCATGGGCTGGGTAATTTCATATGCTAACAAGGGGGAGGGTTATTGCAACTCTTTTGGGGAAGGGGCAGGGATTTCCAGGAATTGGACCCTGCCCACTTTTTGGCCTTTTATGGTGAGCCTTGGAGCTATCAGGGCTTCCATGGGTGAGTGAGATAGCAGCTAATGTACTACAATGAGTGTATAATGAGGCTCAAGGTCTACTGGAAGTTGAATCTTCCACCATCTTGGGCCAGTTTGGTTCTAGCCAGTTTATGTCCTGTCCCCAGTTGCTGTGTCATTCTTTTAATGGCTGTGCCCTGCCCCTTTCCCTCTGGTCCCATAAGAAATTCACTTGTTCCAACAAAATGCCTTGGAAAATGTTTGCGAGGACAGTTTTGCTATGACAAATCTGAATGAATTCATCATTTACCTATTTAACAATATACTATTGAATTTTAATATGATAAGACAACAAAAATAGGTTTTCTAATCTGCAGTATTCACTTTTTTGTTTGTTTGTATTTTGTTTTGCCAGGGGACAGAGTGGTGTAAAGTAACAGTGACGTAATTCTGTTTGTCATTTGACATATTCTGTTCTTCATTTGTTGATTAATTTTTAGGAAAAAATTATCTTTGTCTTCAATATTTGGAAAAAAAATGGTCAATGATTCTGTAATATAGTACTGCCAACAGTTATTTCTATGTTTATTTTTTAATTTGGAGAGTTTAAGCTGATTAGATGCTGAGCGACTTTACAAATTCTGGCCTCCAATTTTTCCTACAGTGTAAAATGTGAATAAAAGCCTCCTTCTGGGAGACATCCATATGGTTCTTTCTCTCAAACATGTTTTGATGTTACCTTGTCTTTATTAAGAAAGGTTTTCTTCTTCTTCTCTCTAGTGTAGGTTTATTTGGCTTTAACCAATTAACCAACCATTCAAACACCACCTCATCATTTTTATGAGTTCCTTGATTACCACACTTATGACATCTTGCTCAAAATTTTCAAAAACAAGCCCCTTTATTTTCTTGCAATTTTTTTTCATATTGGAATATTTGAGAATAAAACATGAAACAGGGAGAAAAACATTCTCTGCACCTTAAATGATCATTTGTGTATCCATAAAGGCAAGGGTGGAGATAAAGGAGCAAAATCATGTGTATCTATTTGCACAGATTAGATGAATAGGATAACATGATAAAACTGTTCAGAGAGTGTGAATGATGAGTGTGGACAGTGCTAGTCGGAGAATGTTGAAAAGAAAACCCAAGTGAAAGGTGTCCTTTGGAAACCTATTGGCAGGTAGGGTTTTGTCCCTACTTTCTGCCCTGGTATGTGATGAAGTGAACACTTACAGACAAAGGAGCAGGGCTGGTGGAGGAAAGAAACAGAAGAGGAGAAACGGGGCTGTGCCATGGGTCTTTGTGTCTCCACTATCCAATCATTATCAGGTCCAAGGTCATTGCTGTGAGGCCATCAGATAAGACTTTAGAGACTGAACTCTAAATAAATTGCCATGGTACAGATGCAGATAGGGTTTCAGTACTTAGAACAGCATCCAAAGAGAATGCAGATGACTCATCCAGGAGCTTTACTGATACCCATCAGGGAAAGGAAGCAACAGGCTGCAAAGAGCAGAAAAAGACATAAGGTGAAGAGCAGAACAAAGGATGACTGCACAGATCTAATTCAGAAGCAGAATTGAGTGTCATCTACTAAATATACTACAAACCTATATAACACTTCAAATATTTTTGAACTAGGTTCCTTTAGGGGTTAAACTTCTTGGCTTTGTGTAAAACTTGGCTACGTGCACTGACATTGCAAATGGATTTATCTCTGTCATTATCTTTATTTGAACTGACTCATTCTTTCCTTCTCACCATACTCCCCGTTTTGCCAAGAAAATTCACTTTCAATTACACGTATATCATAACACTTAAACATTAGTTTCACTTGCCTCTGGTTAATAACTCACCGTATATTCAAACATCCATCAACATAAAATCAGCATAACATCTTTTATGAATCCCTTTATCATCAGCATATTCTAAATGCTTATACAATTCACTCTCTGGATTCATATAGAAACTTGCTTAATGGCCCTTAAAGTTACCATAAACCTTGGTTGCTTTCAATCATAGGAATATTATTCATGTTTTCAGAGTGAGCACAGTTTTTGTAATTGTTAAAGTTTAAAACCACTAGGGTATGGAAGCAGTTATCCCTATAATCCAAAAAAAATTTTTTTCAAATGGTTGTAGAATCTCTAGAATTTTCCGGTGCCTTCCATCTATTAATAACTCTTCACATGCATCTTGATATAGGTTTGAATCTGGAGACAAGTGTGTGTATATATATATATATATATTATATATATATATAATGAGAATTTTCAGTGGGGGAAAGTTCAGAACGTCTCCATTTCTGGTTTTGTGGGATAGTGGAGCATGTGGCTCTGTTCTGACTTGAGGTTAACTCAGAGCTGACTGCGGAACCCTACTCCAGTTGCTTCACGGTGGAACAATCATTGTCAAGTGAATGGCATTACTAAGCACTGAACTGGTTTTCAGGCAGCCAGTAAGCGCCAAACAGGCAGTAAGGGTTGACAAAGGGACATGAAAAGGGGAAACTCAAAGATGTCTAACAGCATATTTTTCTTCCTTCATTTATACCCGAGGTCATTCTTGAATGATGCTAGCTGTCTTTCTTGAGTTGTAGCAAGGATGTATGTGGAAACAGTGTAAGCTATTTAAGAATAATTACATTCCTTGAAAAATGGCAATAAATGTGACAACAAAAGATAGATAATGAATTTTAGATGTCATAAATTTTCTGTTTGCCACTAGCATTTGACTTTATCTAGATATTCAAAGAGTAAGGAATAATTTACCAGAGTCTGATGCCTATAATCAAGTTGTAATGTTTCATATTAAGCTCAGTCCATGTCTTCAAGATGACATGTAGAAATTGTAGGGGAAGGAACAGAGCACCACATAAGAAGGTCACATGTCTTCCTCCATTCTTTCAACATAAACTTGTGAAATAACCATTACTATGGCCACTGTGTGCATAACATACTTGGATTGACTACTGTAAGAAAGTTAAGAGAAGTTGAGGTCAAGGTCCTCATCTTTGAAATCTTAGTTTAGCAAAACAACTTTTAAACTAGGTATTATCCTAGTGAAATAGATCTACTGCATTGACGCAAACCAGTGTGATGACCTTGGGCTAGTCACAACTCAAGTCTGATTTCAAGTTTTCTGTCTCTAAGTTTCCTCCCATACCTAATTTTGATGTTTATATGCTTTTATATCCTGATAATAGAGTATCATGTGCAAATGCTGTACTAGTTTCTGGATATAGAGGAAGATACTTAAGATACTTGACTTTTAGTTAGGAAGACAGGACACATGATTTTCTTTTATTGTTTTTAATGTGCTTAGTTCTCTTTTTTCTTTTCCTTTCTTTTTTCTTTTTCCTTTTCTTCTCTTTCTTCTTCGTTTTTTTTTTTTTAATGTATAGAAACTGATATTCTTTGCCCCAGGAAGGGTTGTGTGAGTAATCAGATTTTCTTTTTCTTTTTTTTTTTTTTTACCATGAAATGGGTAGGATTCCAACATTTAAAGATTATATTTTATCAGAAAAGTTTGCAACTCCATCAGGGTTGCCACTCTCTGAGATTCATGGTAAATGCAACTGCCCCTACAAAGAAGGTGAATCATTTTGCCTAAAGAGCTTCATCTTCCTAAAGGTGTTCCAGAAATGAGGATTTTTGATACCTAATGCCCAAGACTTGAAGGAGACCTAGCCACCAGGCAAGGTGACCTTCCCCAAAGTTAGCAGAAGGAGAAGACAACAAATCTCTTGTATCAATTGCCCTGAAAAGTCAAGAAGTTACTCCTAGACCTATGCTTAAGATACAGGTGTAGGAGGCACTGGAAGGAGAGTTGTTTCCAGTTGGGCAAGTGGCCAAGATGGTAAGTTTTATCTCCCAGCCTGTCCCTTTGTCCCTCCAAAATACACGTAGAAAAGCATAATCCATTATTTTGTGATTGTCTTGTAACAGAATAGAATGTGGGTACACACGCGCATGTGATACCCAGGGAGTCCAAACGTGGTGTTTTGTTGATGGAATTTAGTTTGAAGGAAAAGGATCCTATTCTTCAAGGAATCCCATTGCCTACACGAGAATCTCAGCCAGTCGGGGAGACACTGCTGCAAGACCCGGCTGTGAAGGGCCACTCTTGAACAGTCACATCATGTGACAATGGGAAGCAATGCTGGAGGTGGTCTTGGTAGACTGAGTCCCTCCTCCCCCTCCAGGCTTGGGTTATGGGGAATGCAGGGTGGCCGAGACGCGAGAAGGTTTCTTTTCTATTAGGAAATTTTCTATGAGGAATTTCTATTAGGAACACTTGAGGGAAATAAAATCTTAATTAGAAATACTAAAGTGCTTGAACTATATTTGTGCTCCATATTCTAAAGCAGATCCTCGCAGTTATAAAATTGGATAACCAGATATTTAAAAATTCGAATAAATGAGCTGCCTTGAATTATTGTTCAAGAACTGAGTAGGATACAGACGCTGAGTTCTGAAGCTGCCCAGGGGAAGATCAGTTTTGTGCGAGCAGAAGGAAGAAGGTACCCTGATGAGAATGCAGTTTGGAATGAGTTGGTCTTTGAAAACCCAGAAGAGTTCAGAGAAACAGAAAAGATGTAGGGAAATAACACCAGTCAGAAGAATGACACAGAAAAAGGCACAAAGAAAAGAACGTATAAGAACATGTGTTTAAGGAATAATAAGAATACAGTAAAATACGAAATACAGTCAAATAAACACATAAAGTAAATATACAAAGAAATAGTTTATGTATAATTGACAAAGGGGTAGAACATAAAGAAATATATGGCAAAAATTGACCCCGCTAGCAACATCTCATCAAAATGAATATTTTATTCTACCCTTCTACTTTATTCTACACATGGCATATGATGTTGTCATCAATGGGTTATGTTCAATATATATCATTTATATAGATAAAAATGTGCTAGATTGACATTACTCATATCACTTAACAAGCCCCACTTCCACCATTTAAATGAAATAATGACTGTTGTTGATTTCAATAATTCAGAATCCAACAGACCCTATTCAAGCCATTACTTTTCATAGTTTCAAAGGCCATCGCTCACCTTGTGTTCCATGTGTGCAATGCCCCTGGACTGAGCGCTGGACGCTGTGCGTGTCAGTGGGTGGTGACCCTGACTGTGACGTTTCATTACATGTGTGCCTATGAGTGTGTGGGAGGCCAAAGGGAGAGGTCTGGCATTTCTTGGGCAAAGCGTTTTTCTGGGCTTTTTACATATGTCATTCTATGTATTGTAACAAAATTCCTTATTGGGTAGATATTATGGCCTTCATTTAACAGATGAAACAATAAAAACTGAGATTTAGATCATCTCTTGGCCACAGGCACAACTCTGTGCTGGGTGAAAATGGGTTTCGGACCTAGATCCATCTTAATCCTTGATACCAAGATATTGAGTGTGCGTGTTTTCTCAGGAGCTGGGCTGCAATTATACACACAGTGTTATTTTATGATATGAACAAGATTCCAAATGGTATAAAACAGAATGTGTCCTCAAAGAGCTTACCTAGAGGAAGCAGGGACAAGCAGATATGATATTTAAATTACAGCATGAGAGACAAAAAGAAAAATAAATGAATGAACTTATGAAGGAATGAACCTTAGTGACACTATTATGAGAGACACTGTAGCATCATTTATTAATCTATCCAATCACTCATTTCTTGCGTCTTATATTGTTGTGCCTCAGGTTGCCGTATCCAGATGAACAAGGCATTGCTTGAAGAATATTTTTTGCTGTTGCTTATAATACAGAAGTCCAGTTTTCCCTACAACTTTTGCATGAGGACACTGAATTGAGGGGTGTAGTCTCGTAGTGGAAGGGACACTGCAAAGTCCCTACCCTCCTATTTTATTCTTTATTGTTCTTGTTGCTTCTTTCCTGCAAACGTAACGTCCACATGGAGATCAGAGATAGTTGGTCCAGAGTTGGCTTGTAAATTGAATGGTACACCAGCAATTTGTGCTTACAACAGTGCAGGTGTATCGAACACTGGATGCTTATTCCCGATCTTCAAGGAAAGAGATTGTGCTGTTACTCAGTTTTTAAATCTCCCTCACTTTTTACAGCCGTTACTAATAAATATTGCCTTGATACATAAATGAGTCGATTGCTTTTATGTAGTTGGTGAGGCTTTACTTCCACACCGCTGTCTTCTGATGCAGGTCGTTGGGTCAACCACTTACTTACTATGAGTTTTTGAAACAATGTCTATGTCACTGAACAGATTATGCAGCTGTGTATTATTTTGCCATGTTCTCTACTTCATGAGTGTGCAACTGTCTCCTAATTAAAAAAGCAAGTTTTGTGGGGAGTTGAGTCTAAGTGATGAACAATCTTGTATCTTCTACCCCACAGAGACTTGTACGGTGATGGACATACCGGTAATAGTCACTGATTCTTTGTCTCTGTCTTTCTCCGTACACACACACACACACACACACACGTACATTTGTACTTGTATATATTTTACCCAACTTGAACACAGAGATGGAATTTTAACTCCATCATTTGATCATTTACCTGACATCATCAGTGCTCTTTTTGAATTAAAGCAGAAGGAAGGAAGAAAATGAGCAATGCTCTTATTTCTGCAACTTCCCCAGAAACAATTCTCCTCAAACTCTTTGGAATTCTGGGTTTTCATAAACTTGCCTTCAAGGCTTAACAGTCCTTTGATCCGAAGTCTCCCGAATATAACAGAGAAAACAAGCAATTCGGTGTGCAGGACTGCTGGCCTAAATGCGAATTCGAGCTTCGTGATGCAAAGAACACTGTATCTTTTTGCATTTCTCCCCGTCATCGTGTGCTAAAGTTGCCTTATCTGTTGAAACACTCATCCAATCACCCTTGCAGTATGCATCTTTTTAAATATCCCCTGGCCTGAGACAGAGAAATATTGTAGTGATCGAATCTAGCGCTCCGGTTTCCTTCAATGCAAACTTTCGCTAACTTCAAAGAGAATTTTGCCAAATGAATGTTATGGTAATTATTCATTTCTCAGCCACAGGCACTATTTCACCAAGACAGTACTTTTCCAAACTGAGGGGCAGTATTTCCATAGTTGCTTATAGAAAAATGGAATCGCTTCCTACAATGGGATTTTTATGTCGCTACGGTTCATTTGAGGTTGGCGTCAGCCACCTTGCTCTCACAGTTGAGCTGATCTGAAAGAGTTCACCGAAGCTGGTGTTCTTACAAAAGAAAGAAAGAAATCTAAATGTGAGGTCTGATTATAGGGCAATCAAGAATGAAATATACAGCCGCGACATGAATACTGAAATCTATTTTTATCAAGGTGAGCTTACTAAACACATATCTAATTTGACTTTGAGATGCCATATTTCTCAAAACTAATTGTCTTAAAACATCCTTATCTGACCAGGTAATAATCACCCCGCTATAAAATTTGTCACTCCTGGTGATAGAGGCTTATTAAAGCGAAGTAATGATATAGATAATGATATTGGAAAAGGAAAGGGTTACAGGAAATTTTCCTGCTGTGCACCTGTGTCTTGATGTCCAGGAACATGGTTCACTGGGGAAGGCTGTATGTCTTTGTTTACTCCTCCAGTTTTTAGGATGAAAACCCTAAATTCTCTACTGCATCATTTCTCTGCCACGGTCATTAATGAGCACTCCACTGATTACTAACTTTTATCTGTATTAATACACTGACTCTTCATTTAGATTGAAAAGACTTTGGACTTTGGAATCAGAGTTTGGGTAACTGAGTGTCCTGGTGCAAGTCTCCTGCCCTCATTGTTAAGTCTTCATAAAACAGGATTCTTGTGGGGATGAAATAAAAATATATAAAATCTTTGCAGTGTCTAGTTTATGATAAATATTGAAATAAATGCTTTATTCTCTTCCTTTTTTTTTTTAAACTTTTAACTCCCTAGGTGGTTAGTTGGGTGGTTGTGTAGCAGAGATTAAAAGCAGACCAGGTTCCTGAAATGGCTACAAACTGTATGATTGCAACCAAATGACATTCTGGAAAAGGCACAGCCACAGACACAATAAAAATATTGTGGTTTCCTGGGATTTGGGGAGACAGAGGGAGGGATGGATGAATGATGGAGCACAAGGAATTTTTAGGGTGATGAAATTACTCTGTATGACACAATAGCGGTGGCTACATGTCATTATGCATTTGTCAAAGCCCATAGAATGTACAACATCAAGAGTGAACCCTAATGTAAACTATGGACTTTGGGTGATAATAATGTGCCCATGTCGGTTCATCGATTGTACCACGTACGCCACACTCATGAGGGATGCTGAGGGTAGGGGAGTACGTATGTGTGGGTGGGGAGGGCTATGCGGGAACTCTGTATTTTCTGCTGAACTCTGCTGTGAATCTGAAACTTTTCTAAAAAAATAAAGTCCATTAAAACAAAGCAGACTGGGTTCAATCCCAGTTTCTACCAGTAATTAACTCTAAGCCTGTGGGCTTCACAATTCCGAGCTTCAGTTTTTCCATCTATAATGGGGGACCATAAGACTTTCTATCTTATAAGGTTCTCATGAAAAGCCCGTGAGGTAACACGTGTTAAATTCTGCCAGTGTTTGCTGGCACATGGCACGTACCACAGAAATGCTTACTATTTAGGAGAATAATTACGTGCCCTGGGACCCCATGCTCAGAGTTTGTGGCTGTTGGGAACAGGAGAGTGACCGTGCACTCATGCCCCATAAGTCACGAAGGAAACTTCAGGAGCTGAATAGAGCCAGGCTCCTGAACCAGGAAAGGCAAAGTATATTAGTCACCTCTTTTTGCAAATGAGTTAAAAATTCAAGATTTCACAGATGTAGACAATTGGCCTTATGGGTAGATTGATGGGAGTGCAGACAGGAAGACTCGGATATTTTCTGATTATTGTAAAGGGTTTGTATTGAAGATAAGCTCCCATTCAGATAAAACCTTCCACTGAGTTGTTCTGTTCTTAGGAAAACTGGGCTACATCCAGCCTAAAAGTCCAGGTGAAGAAACCAGACCTCAAAAAGGAACAAGCTTAATCTGTGACAATAAGACTTGAGCAGAATATGCCCCAAATACGTTTTTGGGTACATGGAATATTAAATCAAGGGCAAAATAGGATCTCTAGAGTCCAGACTCAGATACACCATGCTGAATTTAAAAATACAAGCAAATACTTCATAATTTGGGACTATGAGTTAGATGAAACTAAAGTTGCCTTGAGATCCAGCAAACACACATATGCATGCGTTGTGTGTGCACGAACACACACATACACACACACACACACACACACAAGTACTAGAACAGAAGGTCTGGAGTCAGCTACCAAACTGCCCAACTTGCTTTATCTAGTGTAATGTTAAAAAGAACCTGAAATGGATATTCTTTAAAGGATGTTCACCGTGGGAATGTGGGAGATGCGGAGTATTTAATATGCAAGAGTGAAAAGAGATTTGAAATGGGGTGACGTGAGGATTCAGGTCAAAGTCAAATTAGTCCACCCCTCTTTGCCTTATCTTCCACTGTAAGAAAACAGAGGTCATCTTTCCCTTCTGCCCCTCTACCAAGGACTTCTAGATAGATTATGTGTTGAGTGTACCATCAGTGATCACGTGGGATCCTCTCCGCAATGCGCAATGTTTACATTTCCATGGGAGACTCTTAGGGAAAAGGCAACAGTTTAAAACACAAAAGAATCCCCTTGTCATGGTGCACTTGGAAGCAGAGCATCCCCATTCGGGAGAAAGGTGGTCCTTTTGGTCACATTCACCCTGCCTTCCCATAAAGACCAGTTCCAACCGCGGCCACATTTCCTCCACTCTCCCAGATGCCCATGTGCTTAGGAGAAGAACATTTAGGTCACTTCAGCCTTGGAACATTAAAACAAATGCTGATGGTTCAAGGTTAATAGATGCATAAAACAAAAGTAATTCCGTGTCAAAGCTGAGATGACAGGCGATTTGACTTGAGGCAGCCTTACAATCACTCTTTCACACGTGCGCCATGCTGAGACCAGGCAGAGGCGTGACGTTCCTGACATTTCCTTGTCAGGAAGATATGACAATAGAGATTGTTTCCATCTCTGCCGCTCCCAGTTGTTAACCTTCCAGCTTTAGTTTGTAACTGGGGTTCTGTGGAGCTTTCACATTTTCTATTGATTCAGTAGAAGCGGTAACATTTCCAATCATAAGACAGCATTATAGAAATACCAGGCGATTCACACATCAGAATGTTTGATAGCTGGGCTCACCGCATTAATTTCTGTCACCTTTGCCAGGAACCCTTTATCCTCGTTTTAATACTGAAGGACACCTGGGAGTAGTTGCTGCCACTTTTATTGTTCAATAAAGTAGACAAAAGTTTCAATTAACAACCAAGAGGCCTCTAGGAAATTGTGAATGAGAATATATTTTACTCATTTTACTATATTTCTTTTTTCTAATGTGCCATCTGTGACTTGGAGGCTGTACCTCACTCAAAAGACACTCACACACACTCACACACACACACACACACACACACACACAGTCCTCCCATTCCTATCTACATTAAACTAAAACATTCAGCCGAGGAAAGCCAAGGTGGGGCCAAGGAGGATGTGGAGAGAAATTGGAAGTAAGTGAAAAAAAGTTCAGGCAAGGGCAACCAGAGAGATGAAGTCCCCCAGGTTGGCAGGACTGTGGGGCAAGAGGCTCCTGAACTCTGTGTCCTTGTCCTCGACCCTGAGACTAAAGTACCCAAGAACCTCTTCCACTGTGTAACTGGTACCTTCTTCAAAAAGAAAAAAAAAATCCTGTGCCATTTATTTGCTTAGACTCTCATAAAGATTTGTATTATGGGTTTTTAAAAAATTTATGAACTGCATTTTGAAAGTAGCCAACAGACAAGAAAAAACCCTGAGATTTATAAAGTGAAATTAAACATGTGACAGTATTATAATTTTTCAGGTTGCCCTGTTTCAGCTCATTTCAACACAACCTTTGCACCTTTCTGTGAAGAGACTCTTGCACATTTCCACAGAGGCCATGCACGTTTTGATCCTACACTTTCACTTGTTACATTCCTTTTAATTTTAACCAATTCTAAACAAGCACTGTCATTTGACTGCCATGTCCACCTGTCCTTCAGTATCTGCACATGGATACACTCCAGCCTGCCTCCTTGATGAAACATTTCCTGACCCTCCCTTCCATCTTCATATCTTGGACTAGGAATGATTCTTAATTTTTGGAAGACAAAGACCCCTCTGTGAGTCTGATAAATTTTTTCTCATCAAATTATACATTTGGTTATATGATTTAATATATTTTATTGCTGACTTCAAGATAAAGACTGCTAGACAAAAAGCATACATTGACGTATTTACATATAGGTTCAATATATGATTTATTATAGTCATTAATATATCAACTGTATGTATTGAGATATATTAATGATGGCTGTTGATATCTTTATTTTCTCTCACAGATCAATGCTATATAACTTTTTGATGCCAATGTCCTTTTTACTGTAATTATTACCTAATACATTAACAAAATGTTAAGTAAAAAGGAATAGACATAACCCATTAGCATCATTTGAGAAACTTCTATCCTTAACCAGTTAATCAGCCTCATTTTAATATAGTTTCCCAAATAATAACTGGTAGAAACAAATTTCCTCCCTATTTAATTTATATCTTTATATTTTGTTCTTAAATTTAACGAGGGAGACATTGTCCGATGTCTTATGGAAATCTAGACTTGTTCCATCTACTGCCAAGGAAACGAGGCTGTTAGGACAAAACTTGTGTTTCGTAAATGCTCAGGAGGTCCTACTTCTATGGCTGCCTTTTCTTAGGCACCTTCAAGCCAGACCTTTAATAATTATTCTAGAAATGTGTCTGGAAGTTAGATTATTCTTACTGATCTCTAGTTTGTAATAACTTCTTTGATCCTGCCTTTGAAAATGGTCATGACATTTTTTCATCTCCTATTTTTTTGTATGAATGAATAAAGCCATGCCTAAGAGAAAGTAAAATAATAATGCCGTTGCCCTTGGAGAGGAAGGATTTGATATCCTCATCAAGACACAGAGATGAGCTTTGACAGTGAACAGACGTTAGAATTGTAGCAAAGGAAATGGAACACAGTTTCTACTTTGTCAGATTTACTGATGAACTCCCTGTTTTGCCCTACTCACTGTGCTGGTGAAGATGCTGTACATGGATCTTAAGTTCTTTGTAACGTCTCGCCTCCTCTAGATGTGGTCAATGGGCCAGTGTCATCGACAGGACATGGGAGCAGGTTAGAAATACAGACTCTTGAGTCCCATTCTAGAAATCCTGAATCAGAGTTTCGATTTTTATCAAGATCCCCTCCAAATTCACATCCACATTAAAGTTTGGGAAGCACTAATGTAGATGGTCTCACTGTCTTCAAACTTGTTACTTTCACTCTAAATATCCTTGCAACCAATTACCTTCCTGATCTATGTCTCATCTGACCAACAAAATTGCCTACATTGTTTAACATGTTCCATATATTGTCCAAACAATCTTCCACAAGAACAAGTCAGTCTCCCCGATAGAATCTTTACCCCATAATTACATTGATCTTGGCCTCCCAGAAAAGGTCTTCTAACCTCAGGTAACTGCCATGAGTTAAAGACCTGGTTGTTCTTTTGAACTGCTTGACCAGTTTTCCATGAGACAATTTCTTCTTCAAAGGCTGGTTGTACCAATTTAGCCACTTAGAAATCCAGGGGGAATACATCTTTAGGTTAAACCACATATGAAAAAATACGAATCAGTGTGGTCAATGTTTTGGAATTATGCTAACGGCAGATTATCTTGCCATTGTAAATTGAGAGCGCTCCAAAGATCTTAACAGCAAGCTAATTCTTGACAATGTTTTGCACAAAGTTCTGTGCTCCATAAATGCTTATGGAAATAGTTACAAAACTTGGAGGAATTTGGGGATGTAGCAACACAGATAAGCCACAGCTTTTCAGATGGAAATACTGTGTGTGGTCTTATTTCATTCAATAGCAGTTCTGTAGACAAGGGCTCTTTTTCTTTATGGTCCATTCAGCTGACCTCTTCCGCATCCACCAAGGAGAGTGCTTCTCTATCTCAGAGACTCTGTCATGCAGGAGACAGACATTCCCCTCCATCACACTGTAGAAGCCAGACACCATTTTTTTTTTGAAACCAAACAAATATGCAATTTGTCAGTCTGCAGATAGAGTGTTTCTGCCTTCAGATTCAAAATGGTTTTCATTTATTCATGTAAAAAAGAAGCGTTTCACTTATAGTTGTAATATTTACTTATCTGGTTTCCCCATGATGGATAACAAATGGATCCAGAACTTCCATGCATCAGAAAGATGCCACTTCATAAAATGGCAATACAATTCCATATTACAATAAAAACAGATACGATTCAAAATGCCTCAAATAGTTCCAAAAGCAATTATCACATTTGAGAAGTAAACATTGCTTACAAATTCATAACCACCCATCAAAATTATTTCACTAGGGTAAGTTAAGGAAGCATCTGCCACAATTTATGCATTTTGACTCTCTTATTTTTCATAGCCAAGTATATATATAAAAAAAAAAAGGCTCCAGCAAGTACTGCAGTCGAGTGAAGTCAAAGAGTTTTCCATTTACTTAGGAGCATACACTCCTTTTTAAGCTCCAGCTCAATCCTTTTTACTGTAATAAAGGTATAAAATTCACATTTTCATCCACAGAAACTAGATCTGACCAGTACCATCTGCAGGGGAATGGTGCTTAAGATTAGCAGTCTTATTTCTTTGCCTAAAAGAATAGCAGAATAAGCTCCTTTTAAAGGCTGAAAAGATTCATTCTTCATATCCTGTCTAGAATAATGCTGAATTATTTCTCAGCTACAAGTAGTGTTTCATAAATCATAAAAAGAATAAATCTTATTAAATCAGTTGTAGATTACAAAAACCTAAAGGCAAGGTCCATTCTCTGAAGGACATTGCTGTCCCCAGTGATTTTTTTATTCTTTTACTTATTTAAGAGGCGACGGCTTCTTTGAGACATGCTGAACAGAAATAAGAGCCTTTTTTCCCTTCTTTTTATGAGATGTCAAGTGGCAAATAACCAAGGTAGAACATTTCATCCACTAAATGTCTAAATATTACAAATTTCAGCATTTTACACAGATAGGCATAACAAAGAATGCATGTATAATGTATAAAATGTGCAAATAGACAATTTGACATTAAAATTCTGAAAAATTAATTGCTATATCTGTTACATGATTTCAGAAGATTAAAAGAACAGTCAAATTTGGTATGCTGTGAGTATGTTGGGAAAAAATAATCTTGACAATTAACATAAAATGATATATCAATATCTATTCTTGAATAGTAAAAATGTTTTATAGAGCCAGCTCTTAATCGGATGCAGTATTATATTCACAAAAGTCTAGTTTTATGTTTTAGGAAAAATATACTCACTTTTGCATGTCACAGAACAAAATATGAATGCAAAAGTTATGGTTCTCTTAGCAGTGTGAACTTTGCACGTTACAAATAACACATTCAACAAGGTAGATATTTTATAGTCAGTCTAGTGATGAAAAATTCAATATGCATATATTTATGTATTGAGTAGATTTATAGCCAACACGCCCACTGCCACTTGGCCTCCGTTCAGTTTCACGTCCTTGAAAAGAACACATTTCACACATTTTAAAAAACATTTAGAAGATTTAAAAGCATTTGCCAATGTCACAAAGCAACAGCAAATGGTGTACGCATCTCTAATAACTTAGTCTAGAAATATGGAATATGAAATGCGCAATGGGGTGTTTTGTATTCTGAACTGAAAGGCTTTCTAACTTTATTGACTCACATTTAGGGTGCGGACTGGTTTCACAGATTTAGAGACGTGTGGGTTTCATTTTGCTCCAACCTGGCACAACTATATCTGCAGCTGAGAAGTTCAACTTTGCTAAGGCTGCTCCTCCACAATAAGAAATGGGTTGCAGCCAGCATACGTTCACTTCTCACTGCATGAAGTATGCTTTTACTTACCATGTTGAGAAGGTGATTCAGAATGCGACGTAATAAGGGTCTTCATTATAAGGAATAGGCACCATACACGTCGTTAACACCGGCACAAGAAAAACATAGTGGTAGGAAAAAGCTTTAACTCCGTTCCGTTATTCATCCCATCAGTGCTTTCACCCCACATGTTTTCCCACAATTTCTTGTCCTGTTGTGTTCCCTGGTTCCAATTGTGACCCAGAGAAAATGTCTTCCTCATTAATGCATTCAACAAACATTGGTTAAGCCCATTCTGTGTTTCAGTCACTGTACTAGGCTTTGAGGATGGAGTTAATGAACAGGCTAGTCCCTGTCTCATCCTTCAAGTTTTACAGCATAACGAAGAATATATACAAATAAACAGGCTCTTAGAATATGGGGTGTGATGAATGCCATGGCAGGAGAAGTAAGAGGTCTCATTAGGGTCCATGGAAGGGGCACCTAACACAAACTTGGAGAATGAGAGAAAGATTTCTTGAAGCCATAACATTGAAGCTGGAAGCACAGGTTGAGTAAGATTAGGAATCATCCAGATTAAAAAAAATAAGAGAAAGAAGCATGTTCCTTAAAGAGTAGTTGGCATGAACGGGAGCCGGAAGATCCAGAGAGGATGTAATCCAACAGAGATAATGAAAGGCATTCCAGAAGGCTGGGATTTAACATACAAAGGGAGAAGGTGATAAAAAAAAAACCGTGGAATCCATGCAGCAAAGGACTAAATCAAGGAGAAACATGAAATCCAAAATTTATTTTAAAAGTGTAGATGTCATTACGATAGGATAAAAGCAGTGATACGACATGAACACATGTATTTTAAATGGTCCTCGTTTCCTACAATGTAGGGATTCGATTGGTGGAAAAAGACAATGAAGGTAATGGAGACGTAATTTTTATAACCCAGGAAAATATTGTGGTGGTCTGGAGAGAAGAAGAGGGGGGAAAGGAGAGATTAAGAAAGGAAAGGAGGAGAAATTATATCACATATGGTTGTTAAAGTTAGGGTTGCAGGAGGACTTGACCACTAAGGGTAACCACAGGACTCTTTTTTGTCATGATGGAAATGAAACACTATGGTTCCCTCATAGTGGCGGCGATTATGCAAATCTATTATGTGATAAAATTTCATAGAACTATATATCCCACTCAGAAAATATGTACATGTAAATCCTCGTGAATTCCAAAAAAGATCTGTAATTTCGTTAATAATATAGTACCAATGCCAGTTTCCTGGTTTCAACAATGTATTTGTTACGCGGGGTGTTGTCATTGGGGGAAAGTGGTAAAGTATGTACGGGAGCTCTCTGTAATATTTTGGCAACGTTTTTATGAGTCTGTCATATTTTTGCAACTTCCCTATTTTAAAATGAGAAGTTTTTTTTTTTTTTTAAATGTTGAAGAGTGGAAGAGAACCATTTAGAAACAGATTTTGTCGTGAGCTAGCAGAGGCGGCTCTAAGTTGCCTCTCCTAGGTCTTTCTCATTTTGCCAAAAGTGGTCAAGGCTCATGCCATGTTGTCCTGCTTTGGGGGAGCTGAAAGAGGGACACAGAAGATGGAACCTAAAGAGAGACAGACTATGACTTTTGACACTGTATTCCCTTCAGTGACCTTGCCCATGATCCGTTCTTTTCCAGGCACCTCCTCTTTACATCAGAGCTGGTTAGGGGCTGGGGAATAGGAACAGGATGGAGCTTTCCCTCATGACCTGAATAATGTGAAGAGACATGGAGAGCTACCGAGGAACGTGGTAGAGAGGTTTGTGTTTCTAGTTCACTAACAAAACAGAACAGAATAATGATGCCACAGAAATGAAGAGCTGTCATTTCCTTGCTAGAAATTGTGCCTGTATTGCGTCACTCAAATGAAGCTGGTTTATTCACAGAAATAGACTTTCACGAAAATTATTTAATTATGATGAGACTGGATTACTTGATGATTTTTTTATCTACTTTTTTGTTTCTTTTAAAAAATGGAAGTACCCGGGGTTGAGCCCAGGACCTCGTGCATGCTAAGCCCGTGCTCTATCACTGAGCTATACCCCTCGTCCCAGATTACTTGATGGTTTTCTAAACAACTCATTATGTTTTTAAGTTTGAGATTGTTCTCTTTAAGATGTTTCCCAGGGAGAAACCAATGAAGAACTAGAAGTCTGGCATTCTTCATCCTATTCTTTTAGATTTACTCACAGTCTCAGTTTCTTGGGGGCAGAAGCAAGAGCGGTGAGGCTGGTCCCAGGGAGGTCCGCCCTGGGGCCATTCCGAGGGGCTGCTGAATGCCTGCTCTGTGGGTAGGACTACCTTAGAGCAAGTTCGTTTGCTCTTGAAAATCACTCTCCTCTCATTTTTGTTTCTCTATTTTTTTTTTGTTTATTTTCTTCTTCTGTAGGTCCAGTCCCACGGACTCTATAGTGAACTCTTTTCCATGATTAGTAAATTTACACAAATTTCCAGCATAGTGGTGAAAAAACGAGCTTTCATAACTCGGAATTCTAATTTGTGGGAAATAATGGTCTGGTGTGTTGCCCCTGTAATAATATAAATGCTAATCACTTTTTTAAACCACTGAATTGCTTTATTTAGTGAAGAGTTCTACAGTAAGATTCCAAAGGAATAATAGAAATGCTAATTATTTTGATTAGCACAAATGAGAGAGTCTATTAAAAGTTCCTGAAAATAGTTGCTTCTTTAATTTTGTATGTTTTATGGCTGCTTTTAAGACCAAACTCAAGCTATAAACCAGGATTTTATTTTGTATGTAAATGGTTTCACTCAAAATTTCCTCCCAAGTTCTTATTTTTAAATGTTCTCTATGTGAGAGACGGAATCAATATCTATTGTGTATTTCAAATCTCCATAATTGATGGAATAGACAGAACAGTCAAGAGGAAAAATTGATGGATATTACTTTGGGAGAAGGAACTGGTATTATCTGAAAATTTGTTTGGGGTCTGTGTGTGATATGTGATTGTTTAAAATGCTTGGAACGAAAGCTTCATTGAGGTCAGTCTCTTTTTAAAATATTTAGGATTTTTTTTTTTTTAAAGAAAATGTATAAGCTAAGAGTATGTCTATACAGAGATAAATGCTCTGGGTCTACATAAATCCAAAACAGCGCATTAATTTGGTACTTTTCAATAAAAAATGAGCCGTTCAGAGAAAATATAATTTAACAAGTACTGGGAAGTGAAGGATCAGGGACGTGGGATAATTAATGGTTAATAGAATGAACACTGGAATCAGACAGCCATGGATTGAATTCCAGCTTCACTGCTTTCTAGCTGTGTGATTCTGAGCAGGACTTTTTTAACTGCCTATTTCAGTTACTTTATCTGTTGTCAAGATCAAAAGGGATCATAGATCCCCGCCACCTCCCCCTCTGCAAACCCCACAATATCTGGCACACAGGAAGTGATAAGCGTTTATGTTACAATTGCTAGTCACACTATCACAAGTGTCCACATTTGCTGTCACTAATATTGTCTGCCCTGCCCCTGCTTGAACATAAGCAAAGTACCCCCAGTGGAGCAGTCCTTTGTCTACCTTTTAATTCCTAACTTTCAAGCACGTCCTTTGGCTTCACCAACTTCAACACAATGCGTAAAATACAAACAATTGAGTGCCTACGAGGTGTTAGGTATCTGATAAGAAGCACATTTACAGAGACACAGGAGTGGGGACCGGCCACTGAAACAAGCAGTGCTCTTGGAGAAGTGTGCTGATGGCAGTATCTGAGGGGTGAGGAGATGAAGGACGGATGGCTCTGTGGAGGCTGCCAAGGACGGATTCCGGGGGGAAAATGACATCTAAACTGATCCTTGAAAAATCACAATGAGAAACTCCTTCGGGGGACAAGGGAGGGAGCAGGAATCCAGGCGGAGGGAACAGTACATTCAAAGGCCTGGAAGTTTAATAAAATCTGACCTTGTTTAAAGTATTTATTACTGTTGTTAACTGTAATTGAAGAAAACATGCAAGATCAGAGGGCAGGGGCACGTGCGTTTGGAGAATCAAGCAGGGACTCAGCTGTGGAAGACATCACAGGCCCTGAAGAAAGGCTTACCTTTACTTAGTGGAAAATAAGGAGGAATTGAAAAGTTACAGGTGCATGCGTGATGACTGCGGAGGACCCTGCAGAAAATGAGATGAAAGGTTGGGGGCAGTACTGAAAGGGGAGGAGGAAAAAATTATGAGGCTCTGAAAAAAAAGATAGTAATAATGGAATGATAGAGAAAGACTTGAGAAAAACTTAGGGCTTGATACAAACAGGCCATAACAGCTGACTTGGCATGAGGGATTTGGGAGCCTAAAAATTGGCTGACCCCGGTGCCGGTCACAGTCAGTGGAACAGGAGGGGTGACCGACCTCCACGGCTGGTGTGAGGGCACACAGGCACAGTCTGAGAGGCCACACCCTCCAGTCCCCCATGACGAGGAGGGTTTTGACTGGAGATTCGGAGGCTCAGAAGAGGTCTGGACCAGAGATTCAGCTCTGAGATGTATTAAGACAGAGGAACTGCACTGGGAAAGGGTGGAAAGAAAAGAAAGAAAAAGGAGTGAGGCTCTATGGTGAAGCCAGGGATGGAGAGAAAACTGAGGCAGCCATGAAGGGGGGTCCACAAAGCCTATGAAAGGAGCTTCTGGATGCAGGGAGTGGTAAGCAGAGTCTAGTTCCACCAGAAGGTCAGATGAGGTTAGGTGTGAAAAATGTCCACTGGGCAGGCAGTTAGTGTGATGTCGATGAAGACGGGCTCAATAGAAGGGCAATAAATCCAGACGGTCACATTTAGCAAGTGATCGAAGGGGACTGGGAAGGCTGGCGACGCCTGGACCCAAAGTTATAATTCAGCGCCAAGAACGATACTAACAGAGCTCACCGTGGCCGAAGCCGCACGTCTGATGTAGCACCTGCCTCTTAGCTTAGCTCATGCTTCTTACTGGTCACCATCACCGAGTTAACAACGAGAGTCCTGCTTTGCTGTGTCATCTGTCATTGAGGGGATGGCGGTAAGTGTCCTGACCTCCAGTGCGAATCAAATATTTGAGTCTCTGGTTAATATTTAACTGTCAGCCGTCAACTTGAAAATGGCCCGTCTGGAAACATTCAGAGCCACCAGCCACAATCCCAGTTGGAACACTCACCGCAAACAAAGTTTGTCTTTCCAACTTTCCAAACTGTTCCGTTGGCCTAGAAGGGTAAAGCACATTATCTCCCGCTATTTCATTTTTATTAAAACTGTTTGAACTTGGAAATGAGGCCTGATGGTCCCATTTTCGGAAGGCTGAAGGTCACTGAGTGTTTCTGTTCAAAAAGAGAAAACAATGTGTAACCCCTCTGGCACCATAATGGAAAGAAATAGTGTGGTGATTACAGCCCTGAGCGGAGCTGGCGGTGGCTACAAATACTCAAACCAAGTTTGATAGGATCCTGCATCACCTTATAACAGAGTATCATTCCTTACAGTTCCAAGGTCAATGTCTCTTTCTCAAATAGCATTTTGGACCTGTAATTGTTCATCTACATGCCAGCAATTATGGGGAATTGATCAGCCGGTAATTAATGCCATGCTATTACACTCTTTAATTTGTAGATTATGCAGCTGAAAGCGTTCTCACATTTTTAATTTGTATATTATACAGCCACAAATGTTTACAATGCCCTTTTTAATCTCCTTACACTACCACTGCCATTATTCACCATAGATTAATGGTGCCCCGGATGCTGGGGTTTATTTCATTTACCACTCTTACCAGGAGAGCAGTTAACATTACTGCGCTCTGTTCCTTAATGTCTCACTGCTCCTGCTAGTGAATATTGGTTACCTTTTAAAATATTACCAGCCAGTTATTTTTTTCCCTCTGTTTTTAGCTCTCTTGTCACCAACAGTATGACTCTGCAGTAATATTAGGATTTATTTCGCAATTTTTGTCAACTGGTTCTTATCAGAGATACTTAAATAATTCATCCTAAATAACTCAGATGACCTGACCCCCCTCCTCACCTGCCCTTGTCTGTCTGCAGCCTATCTGGGGGTATGCGATCAACAAAGATATTTCCTCTTTCTTCCAATTCTTATTTGTTCCCCCTACCAGCAAGCCAAGTCATTATAAAGAAAATTTGAAATAGTACTTGACTCCTTTTCAGTTAGCCACAGATAGATATTCTTGGTATTGACTGAGCGTAAGAAGTCTTACTAGCACAGTGGATAACTGTGACTGAGGCTGGGGTTATTGTAAAGCTTGCATCTGCCTTGGTTTTCCTCAAGGTGATCCAGTGTTTCAGGAGGTGGGGAAGGGGCTGTATCAATCTCCTTGATAAGCTGTAGTGACAACTGTAACGCCGGCTGGCGCTACCCTAAGCCCTCATACACCACACACACATCACCACCGAGTTCTATGCAACAGATCATCAGCACAATAGTCTATTCGTTACTGAGCAGGATGCACAGAACTAAAATGTCATCAAAGCATTGATATCCTTCTGAGGAGGAGAGGTAAAGGAAATATGTAAAACTGAGAAATTACAATCTAGGCACACCTAAATTCTACGAATGAAACACTGCTATGAGAGCACAGCGATCAGGTTGTTTTAAGGCGTGTGATAAACGGACAAGAGGGACGTGTGACCAAGTAGAGAAAGGAGGAGAGGGTGGATCCAGGACAGGTGACCGCAAGCAGCAGACAAGGGGAGGCAGGCTGAGAGTGCAGAGATGGGCTTTCCCTGAAGAGAATGCTGATGGAAGAGACACTTCGAGTGTTGAATGCCTGATAGACAGACAAGTGGCAATAAAGGGGTGAATATGGCTCGGAGAAGGTTCTTGGAGATGACTTGAAGCCAGATGTTTTGCTGTGTAGCTAAGGGCCTAGAACACCTATACAAAGACCTACAAATTTATTCTGTTTGGTGCAGCCACTGTGGAAAACAGTATGGAGATTCCTCAAAAGACTAGGAATAGACTTACCATGTGACCCAGGAATCCCCCTCCTGAGCATATATCCAGAAGGAACCCTACTTCAGGATGACACCTGCACCCCAATGTTCATAGCAGCACTATTTACAATAGCCAAGACATGGAGACAGCCTAAATGTCCATCAACAGATGACTGGATAAAGAAGTTGTGGTATATTCATACAATGGAATACTACTCAGCCATAAAAACTGACAACATAACGCCATTTGCAGCAACATGGATGCTCCTGGAGAATGTCATTCTAAGTGAAGGAAGCCAGAAAGAGAAAGAAAAATACCATATGAGATCACTCATGTGTGGAATCTAAAAAAAAAAAAAACAAAGCATAAATACAAAACAGAAACAGACTCATAGACATAGAATACAAACTTGTGGTTGCCAACGGGGCGGAGTGTGGGAAGGGATAGATGGGACTTCAAAATTGTAGAATAGATAAACAAGATTATACTGTATAGCACAGGGAAATATACACAAGATCTTATGGTAGCTCACAGAGAAAAAATGTGACAATGAATATATGTATGTTCATGTATAACTGAAAAATTGTGCTCTATGCTGGAATTTGACACAACATTGTAAAATGATTATAAATCAATCAAAAATGTTATATTGTTGTTCAAAAAAAAGTTTATTTAGCTGTTCTCTTACAGTATCTACTTAAAGGCCAATTAGGTTTTCTATGATAGTTTATTAGCAAGGCTCCATTGGCCTTTATAATATATCCATGGTTTAAATGGCAGCTATAAAGAACAAATGTGTATATACACTGAAATGATTACCTCTGAAGAGAATTCTGGGAGTGAAGGTCAAAATTTTAGCTGTATTGTTTAAATTTTTCAAATAAATAAATAAGTGCACTGTTTAAATTAAAAAAAAATTTATTCTGTACAGAGAGCTTCTGTGGGG
The DNA here is from genome assembly GCF_048564905.1 of Vicugna pacos. NCBI lineage: Eukaryota > Metazoa > Chordata > Mammalia > Artiodactyla > Camelidae > Vicugna > Vicugna pacos. Next base: position 7,421,598 of record NC_133010.1, read on the forward strand.
CGTTTTTGATTGGTTTTTGTTTTGTTTTGACTTTTCTGTTTATTTGTTGTTGTTGTTATGACAGTACCAACATCAAAGCAGTATTATGAGGGAAATAAATGATAAAAGCTGACATGAAGGTCGTTTATGAGGCTGATGAGTTAATTTAGATGTGAAAATGATAAAGGGATGAAAGTAGGGGGGAGGGCATAGCTCAGTGGTACAGCATGTGCTTAGCATGGGTGAGGTCCTGAGTTCAATCCCCCGTACCTCCATTAAAATAAATAAGTAAATAAACCTGATTACTTCCCCCTAAAAACAAAAAATAAATAAATACATTTTTTTTAAATAAAGAAAAATAAAGGGATGAAAGCTAATAGTACTTACCCAGCAGGTCCCAGACCCTTGGGGGTCCCTCCTGTCTCCTTCCTAACTCTGCATGCCAGACCCCTCACCCCCTCTCCTCTCCAACTCCACAAGTCCTATCCACGTTTAAAGTTCTGGAACTTGAACCCTGCATCACTTTTTAATCACTAAGAGATTTATTGTTTTTATATTTTAATGTAATATTATACATGCATATATCTTATTTCCTGAAAATAAACTATTATAATCATAATAATGATTGTGGGTCAGGTGCTATATTAAACACTTTTATATGCACTATTTTACTTTATATCATTCATACAATTGCTTCAGAGGTAGGTGTTTTTATTTATTATTTGTCAGTAAGAAATTAACTGAGGTGTCGTAATTATCACACAGTAGTATAAATGGCGGTCATAATTTAACACCGGTCTACCAACTGCATTCATTTCTTTGCTCGTGGATTTGTTCTTTTAGTTATTCACCCGTTCAATATCAGTCTTGATACTAGACTCAATCTTGTGCTAAGAACACACAGTGAACAATAATAGACGAGCTCCTTGTTTCTTGGTGTTTATGGCTAAGCAGGAAGTAAGTGCAACCCACCTGCTGAGAAAGTTCTACTCACACATTGTAATTGGAAAGCACATGTGTTATGTCTTTTTGCATCCTGTTAAATTCATTCTCATACTCCTGATGAAATACATGTAAATTCCCATGATTTGGGGATGACTTTCAGGTAATAAAAAAGTCCCTTTTTAGATGACTAAAAAATGTTTTCCAACTTTGTTGAATAATTGACAAATATAATTGTGTATATTTAAAGTACACAACATGATTTCATATACATATTGTGGGATGATTAATAAGATCAAGATAATTAACACATCCATCACCTCACATAATTAACTCTTCTATTATTTTTTAATTTTTTTGGTGAGAATGCTTAAGATCTACTCTCAGCAAATTTCAAGAATAAAATACTGTATTATTAACTGTAGTCAGTATACTGTACATAAACTTACTCATCTCATATCTGAAAGTGTGTTCCCTTTGACCTGTGATTCTCCACTTCTCTCTCCCCACAGCCCCTGGAAACTACCTCTTTATTCTCCATTTTTACAAAATTGACTTAAATATTGTTCATGTTCTATATATTTTTGATACCACACAGTACTTGTCTTTCTCTAACTTATTTCACTCATCATAATGCCCTTCAGATCTATTCATGCTGTTGCAAATGGCAGAATTTAATTATTTTTTATGCTGAATAATAATAATATATATATATATATATATATATATATATATATATATATATATACACACACCTATCTCACATTTTTTAATCCATTCATCCACTGAAGGACATTTAAGTTGCTTTTATAACTTGAATATTGTGAATAATGTCACCATGAACATGGGAGTGCAGATATCTCTTTGAGATGTTGATTTTATTTATTTTGAATGCATACCTAGGTGCCAGACAAGTACACTACAAGAAAAGATTACCAACCATTATTTCTTATGGGCATGATGTAAAAATCTGCAAAAATATACTAACAAAATAAATTCAAGAGCACATTGAAATAATCCTGCACCATGATCAAGGGAGGTTTTTTTCCTGGGATGCAAAGATGCTTCAATACATGCAAATGAATAAATGTGACACATCACATTCACAGAATAAAGAATAAAAATCATGTGATCATTTCAATAGATGCTGAAAAAAGCATTTGACAAAACTCAACATCCTTGTATGAGAAAAATTCTCTCAAATTAGATATAAGAGGATTGTGCTTCAATCTAATAAAGCCATACTCATCAAACCCACAGCTTGCATCATACTCAATACTGAAACATTAAAAGCTTTTCCTTTAAGACCAAGAATAAGACCAGGGGAAACAAAACAAAACAAAACAAAACAAAAAAGAATAAGACCAGGGTACCCACTCTTAACACCCTATTCAGTGTAGTACCTAAATTTCTAGCCAGAGCAATTAGACAAGAAAAAGAAATACAAGGCATCCAACTCAGCAAAGAGGAAGTAAAGTTTTCTGTTTGCAGATAATATGATTTTATACAGAGAGAAAAATCCTTGTAAAATAGTAAATCCAGGTACAGTAAGAATCAAAACCTTACATTTTATTCAATGTTATGACTTCTTCTTTCCTCACCCAGCAGGGCATCGGCAAGACCTTCACAATAGAAGAAAAATGGCTTGGCTGGAAACCTACATGCCCTTGGCTTGCAAATAGCCAATTCCTTTTCCAGTCTGTTAACTTTGATTTATGCTGATACTTCCAGGGTCAGGCCTAGGAAGAGAGGAGCAGAAAGGTGAGTGGAGTCCTTACTTGACTAATAACGTGAGACACGTCCACTCGCTGGCTGGGAGGTTTGGTAACACGGACTTGCTCAGTTGGGCTCTTGGGGAACCTGACTTTCCCTTTCTGTGGTTGATTCGCTCTTCTACAGCTGGTTGCTCAGAGCACTTTCTTTAGGCTGTGGCCATCCACAAGGATCTCCTACACTTTTCTGTGAAGTTCTGTTTGCCCTTTAGGGTGGGATTTCAGGGAATACCATGTGACCGAAGGGAAATGTTTCCCATGCCATCTTTTCTTCTTCAAAGTCTAAGAGCACAGATCACCCAAGGCATCCAGCTACTTTTCCATCCTTTCACTGTCAGAACAGGTAACCAGCCCATCTCTCACACTTGGGATTCTCTCAGACACAAACCCAGTGCTCTACACATAGTAACTCTCAAAGACAACTCTCAGAGGACTTCTCCTGCAACTTGAGATGATAAGGAAAGCATGTGTATCTTTATCTGAGGAAGAGGGTGAGGCTACCTCCTCACTTCATGTTTCTATTGCACAGCTGTTTCCAAGGACTTTCAAACTTCTTTCATACTTGGAGTTGGATGATCCCATAATGGTACAACCTAGTTTTCTCTAGCACCCTTTTGTAGGTCCTGAGGATAGGCTCATGTCCCACTTTAGAATATGGCACTTACTGTCTTTGGACCTGAATTCCAGTCTATTATCATGATAGGTACACAAACAAATACCTAAGCTCAAATACTAATAATCACTACTAAGAAAATGAGAAGCTAAGGTGGGAGACAGGGATGAGAAGAGCATTAGACAGCGTGGTCAGTGGAACGTCTCTGAAGAGATGACATTTAACAGGAACCTGATTGACTAGGAGAAAACCATGCAAAGATCAAGCATAGGTGCATTCCAGGCAGATACAGGGTTAAAGGTTCTGATGACAGAATTGTGGTCATGGGTTCAAAGAGCAGAAATAAATCATGTGAGGCTGGGACAAACCCTGCAAGGAAAAAAAAATGTCTGTGGGACAATGATCTCAATTTCTACGATGCATCAGAATCGTCTGGAGGGGTTGTTACTACACCAATTCCTGGGCCCCATCCCAGAGACTGTGCCCTAGAATGTTGTGGCTCCCAGCTCCCCCGGTGACACCGCTATTGCTGAGTGGCAGTGCTGTAGGATATGAGGTCAGAGAAAAAGTTAGGAGCCAGAGAAAGGATTTTGGACTTTATCTTAATTAACCAGAACATTTAAGGCAGTAGAAGGCTATGATCTAATCTGAAATTTCTAAAAATGGCTCTGGCTGTTTTTGGACAAATATGCTATAAGCAGTGGCAGGCAGGTGTGGGAGGAGGAAAGACATTCAGGAGTCTATTTCTGTTCTCCTGGCAAAGAATGATCATGGTTTAAATGAGAATGGCAGTGGTGGAGTCGTAGGGAAGCAGAGGAATGGAAGTATATTCTGGAGAGTGTGAGGACGGGAATTGGTTATGAACTGGTAGGAGTAGAGCATAGGAAGAGGGAATCCTTGCTAAAACCTAGACTCCTACCCACATCCAGCTTCTTTAGGGTTAATTATCATATTTAACATTTCCTTTACCTCCACGTGGTACCTGGCAGATGATCTGAACAGAGTAAACACTCGGTAAATAAAAGGATCGAATCAAACAAGACTTAAATAATTTCTGCATTAACAGTTCCTTTGCAGGCTTTTCAAATGTAAACAAATTAAATAAAATAAGAATGAATTCAGGAAACTTGGTGAATTTAATCCAAGTGGAATTTGAGAACAGATTAATTGTTAATGTAGGTAATTTGGGTAAAGCAAATACAATAGAGTTTGACAATGGATTGATTTTAGGACATGTTGAAGGTTCATTCTACCTATTTCCAAGAAAACTACCCTTTAAGAACAATCTTATTCTCACTGGGGTGGGGAAGGTTTAGGACAAACCTAAAGTATCTGGACTGCAGCAAATAGCACAGTGGGCTCATCCTTTGATTCCTCCCTTTTCCAATCATATTTGTTCTTATCCTTCAGGTTAAGATGAACATCAAGGTCAGTGTTAGAACTTAAACAATGAATAAATTAAAAAATAGATTGTTAATACAATATCTTAAAGTATTTATTTATTGTGAGAGGATAATAGGAATCCAAGGAAAAGGATTATCGGTAAAATATAATCAACTTTTAGGGTCATGTGGCAATTCTCTACATCTTTTCTCAATCTGTTCCATTTTGTACTTGCCAGTTTAATGAGCTCTGGTAACGTGTGGTCCCCAGTACAGTTACTCTCACCATCTCCTCAATGTAGACTTCTCAGTAAAATATTCTTATATTGATCTAGTTAAGGAAAAAGACATATTAACATGAGCCTCCAGGAAACGTTCTGGAACTTTTTTTTTTTAATTTTGCTTACAAAATGCTAGTAACTACTTTATCTAAGAGAGGTTAAAAGATAACATAACACAATTCTTCAAGGACATCTCTGCAATGGTAACAAAATTCTCTCCCATAGCCAATGTGTCTTTTTCCTAAGAACTTAAACTTGTAAATCAAGGGTATAAGATTAATATAGATGTTGCTTATTTTAATGTATAAACCTGAAATTTCATTCTTAAGCACCAAAAGGCTCAAAATTATGATTTTGAGTAAAAAGGCAGAAGTTTCCCCAGTCACCCAAATTTTCATCTTTAAAACTGTATCTCAAAAAATCATAGAAAAACAGTTTATAGTATATTTTGTTAGCCTGTAATTTTCCTTTTAAAGGAACCAACAACACTTATTCTCTCAATTAAGTCTTCACCCAGGAAATATTGAGAACAAAAATAAGCACTTGTAAAATTAAAGAACTTAGTGCTGAACCTAACTCCCACTAAAGTAGTCATTACAAGTCTGTCTTGAGTGTCTTTGACGTCATCAAAAGTCTGGAATCAACATGACAACACAGAGACAGGAAACGGAAGTTGATAAACGGTTGAATGTTAAAAGAAGGGTGTCTATGGATTGAAAAAAGGAGATACTTCAAGTAGATGGTAGGACACTGGTAATTGATTTCAAAACTCAGATCTTACAAAGATAACGAAGAACAGAGTGTTCAGGTCCAGCCCCTGCATCCCAGGACTCCAGTCAGAATAGCTGGAGTGCAGGGCTGGAGGGTCCTGACTTTCTCTGGTCTCCTTGGGTGAAATAAAATAGACATGCATTTCAATCTAGAGCATTCTTGGTGTCTCTGGCGCCCAGCCAGGGGCTGGACAAAGAAAGTTTTAGAGTAATTTCTTGTCTTATCACATTCTTGGAGATAAACAAAAGGGAGTTTCCTATGAGCAGGAAGCCTCAACAGGGGGCTTCAAATACTTGCAGAAGCATTTGGCAGGACATTTGGTTTCTGCAGGACGTGCCAAGGGAGACACGGATGAGAATTCTCAGTAATCCAGCCCCGGTAGGAAGACCTGTTCTGGACAGGGATGTTTCCTCCGGGTTTTTAGTGACCTGGATGAAATATTTCTTACATTGCTTATTTTTTTCTCTCCAAAAATGGCTTTTTAGACTCACCCAAGAAAGGTGCAAAGGACTGGTTAGTAATTAAATCTTCATGCATTTACGGTACTTTTTAAATAAGACAATAAGTCTGCTTTTTCATGATGTAAAATCTATTAGCTTTATAAGATTGCTTTCATTTGGAGATGATAATTTTTTTTGTTTTCAGTATTAAAACACTGTATTTTATGAAAAAAGAACTACAATGCAAATAAATTTAGAAGTACCTTTGAGGTATAAAGCAATTTTTCAGAATATTTTCACACATACTCACAAAAATAGTACTTCCAGCAATGAAGAAAGGAACTTTTTCCCCCCTCTTTTTCTAGAATTTTAAGGAAGACTTCATAGACAATGTGTTTTTTGTTTGTTTGTTTCTTTGATTGATTGATTGATTGATTTTTAAGCTGGATCCTAAAGAAAGGAGGCAAGTAACTAGAAGTGAAGGCGAAGGCTGTTCCAGGCAGCAGTGCCCTGTTGAGTGAAGGTAGAGAAGAGGTCTGCGTGTTTGGCAAATAGTGAGTATTCCAGCTTGTTTCTAACAGAGAGTTTTAGGAGGAAAGAAATGGGAAATAACATGGAAAGATTAGATAACGCCAAACCCTGGATGACTCTGAATGTCAGGACAAGGATTCTCCACTTTATTGTAATAAGAGTAGATGGCATTTCTTGAGTGCAAACCTATAAAAACAAAACTGCCAAAGAAAGAGAAAGGGGACTTCATTCTTCCTTCCTTTCCTTTCTTTTCTTTGCATAAAGGTCTCTAATGTCACACAGATACGATGACACCGGTTCAGGGAAAGAGCTTTGAATCTTGCTTAGAAAGGCAGTTTCATCTTCTTACAATTTTGGCATGAACTGAGTTGATTTCTAGAGGGTTCCCAACAACAAAGGAAGTATCAGAATGGGGTGAGCAAAAATAGGTTCTTAAGGACCACTGTGCTGCCACTAAAAGTAAGACCATTTGATAAAGAGTTTCATTTCAGAGATAACCCATTTTGGAATTAAGTCATATAAATTGTAACCCCCTCCTCCTTCAAACTGCCTTCAGCCTAGGATGTGTCCTTATTAACACCACCCGCGTCTACTTTCTATCCCTTATCTTTGTTAGATGGGTCCAAAATTTATGACTCCAAATTTTGCTGGCTCCTTCTTGCGGCAATAAAAGGAAATTAGCCCCTGGTGATGCCAAGTATTGGGGAACATCATTCAGTTCAGCTCGAGAAATCACAACAGGTCACCATTTTGTCACTAAAATCCATTTGGGGAGAAACGTTTCTACCCGCTCATCGTTTAGCTTTTTCAGGTTTGAATATGTGAAGCTTTCAGTTATGATTCATACCAGAAGTGGGATTTTTTTGGAACATCCCCAAGCCCCTCAAACTGGTTCCCTTCTCACCCTCTCCCATCACCTCCTTCCCTACTGAGATTAAGGGATGTATAAAACAACCTGTTACTGCCAAGGGGGATCAATGCTATACATTATCGCTCACAGCTCATTAACCTCGAAGCCCTGCTAACTAAGAAAATCCTCTCTAATGAGGTTTCCCTTGACTGCACTAAAGAACAAAAGGTCTAAAAGTTTTCCCTATTACCAGTGTTCCTCAAATTATTGCACTGTAATTAAAACGTAACTTTGGAGCCAAAGAAGAAAAAAAAAGTTTAAATTTTTTTAAAACTCTAAAAAGACCTTGTCAAAAAAAAAAAAAAAGTCTGTTTTGTCCTTTGGTAGCAACTAAACCATAGGGAACCATTTAGTTTGGGGGAGATAATTTTTCTCCGAACACCTGGATCCTATCTACATCACTCAAGAGAGGTAGGCAGTGACCCATATCATTCAGATAGAAATGTTTTTGTAATATAAAAGGTAAAAGTAAAGTTCTCACCTCAGTGTTCTAAGTAGACTCCTGCTTTTGGTCAAATAATCCCCAAGATAATAACACAAGTTGACTGTCCTTGACAGAGAGATACTTAGAATCTAGAACTGAGAGTGGTAAATTGATGGGTCCCAATGTATTTCTGAGTCAGAGCCCCAGAGTCAGGGTTATCTGTACAGTTGTATCACCAGAATCTTAAAGAGCAGAGATGTAGCTAAAACAAACAGAAGGGGCTGTGCTCCCAAGAGACGTTTATAATCTGGTGAGGTAGCTAGAATTAAACATCCTCACCTCTGAGCTTTGAGTTTTTAAATGCCCAAAATGCAAATAATAATTACCTCTTTTAGCTTCCTTGGAAGCCTGATTTATGTGTGTAGCGTATCCTCAGGGGAACAGAGTAAAGAGTTAGGGACGCAGTCTGGAAAATGAAGGCTGAGAGGAGAATAAAACCACTGCTTCTAAAACGGTGAAGGGACCAGCTTGAGGGAATACAGCCTTGACCACTGAATCCTGGAAGACTAATTAACAAGCTGAGATTCTCTTGAAACTCAAACAATTTAAATTTTAAACATTAAAGATACGTCTTACTCCACAAAGGGAGAGTAAACACATGGCACTCATTAAAATCCTTGCAATTTGAAAAGAGAGAAAACTTCCAAATTTGAATCCTACTCTCCTAACAAGGTTCTGAAGGATATTAAAATATTTAGGACACACCCCTGATCTTAGCATACAGATCAAGAAGAATAACCAATAGACCGTCTTCTGGTGCAAGGAGAAAATTCTGTGTTATAAACAATGCTGGATATATTCCTGGTAGTGTTAGCCACGTTTTCCTTGGAACTGCCGAAATGATCTGTTACGAGTTAATGCTAAAGCAATACCATGAGAGATGTCTTCACTGTGTACTTATGAGGGACAAAGGTGAAAAATCAAAAAGGCAGAAGCCATGCCACACGATCACTTATACCACTGGCTTCGTACACACAAGTTCTTTAATTTAAAAAAATTTTTTTTCAAAGTACAAACAGGTAATGAAACTTGAAAGACGTACATCCCTACTGTCAAAGAGCTTATGACTTTTTGCACTTTGTGAAAAACAAGTGGACTGTGAACACCAAAACCTCCATTCTAGACCTAGTATTCGCACTATTTTATTAGGACAAGAAACTGATTTGACCACACTGGGCTAAAATTTCTCCATGCTCTATTGGAGATGATAATCCCCATCTTCCCATAGCACCAGACAATTTAAAAATCTAAAGATAATTAACTATAATTAATATATACATAATTCAACATAGTTTTTAAAAAATGCTGTTGATGTAAAACAGACAGAAATTTAAAAAAAAACAATTATAATAAACACTATGGAAGTGCTTTAAAAATTAAGATACTCTACAGATACTATATAAATGCAAAATATACCTGTTTATGACATTATGGTATTTTGGGAATTCTCACTTTGCTCTACTTCTGTGGGTATTTCATTAAAATATAAAAGAAAACAGAACCACAACAGACACAGACTTTGCATGCCATTCCTATAATATTAACAACTTGATCAAATGCTTAGGGCTAATTCAGTCTTGGGATTCTAGAAACCATGACTACCTGAAGCCTACCGTGGAGAAACGCAAAGTTTATGAAAATACAAATCACTCTTTAGTCAGAACGAAAAGAATAACTTGTTAGGTACAATATCTTCAGAGCTGCCGTTGTGTCTTCGAAGCCCTGGTGCATGAGGTGACTAGGAGGGACTTGATAAGACAAGGTTTCTCCATCAGGAACAAAACTTGCCTTCTCCAAGCCCAGGATGGAGCGATTCTGTAATGGCGATCATAGTTCCTGCCCTCGAGCTGTTTTTAATTTTCTATAGAAACAACCAACCAGCCCAAAATGATTCAAATCCAATATGAGAAAGTGTGCAGTTGAGACCTGGTCTTTGTAGAACACATTTTAAGGAGTTAGAAAGGCAGACATCATGAGCTTTAATAATTTGTGATAGAGTGAGATGACCTCTAGATATTTATATCTCCCACCCTTCATTTTCCCCTCTGTAGTGAGCTGTGGCAGGAGCAGATGGACAGCCGGGCTCTTCCCCAGCCCCCTTGCATGCAGGTGTAGCCACGTGACTAGGAGAGGGATGGAGGCATGCCTTCTTCCCCAGTCTCTCAGGCCCACCACTAACTGGTGTTCAGCACAGACCTTGCAAGTCAATAAGGGAAGGTGGAGACAAGAGGTTACAAGAATCTTATGCCTCTGGATCACAGTCCAGAGGAAAGCCTGCAGGCAAGGACGCCTGCACCCATTGGTCTCCTAGCTAAGAGATCATCTTGCGGGAAGGGAATAGCTCAGCGGTAGAATGCGTGCCTAGCATGCATGAGGTCCTGGGTTCAATCCCCGGTACCGCCATTAAAAAAAAGAAAGAAAAGAAAAGACAAGAGATTACCTTTCATTGTGTTAGACTAGCATACCTGGAGGTTTATTTGTAGAGTAGCAAGATTCTCCTAACTAATGCATTGGTCATTAAACACAAAATAAATTGGAAGTCATTCTTCATTAGACAGAATTCCCAAAAGAAATTCTTCCAAAACATTAATTTTCACAGAACAACAAAATATGAACTAATTTACCAAAATTGATAGTTTGAGAGAACTGTGTCTCCCATAAAATGAAAGTTTAGCTACAGGGATTATAATGATTCAGACAGAAAGGAAGGAACAGGAGGTCCAACCTAGGATTTAATTACTTTAGCAACCTTTGAGTAGCTTGTAAGATAGAAAATTCTCAGCACGAGGGTGCTTGTTGTGGGTACCAGCTCGGCCTCCCTCTGAAGCGAGACTGCAGGGCCCTCTGAAAGTATCCTGAGTCCTGAAGAGAAGGGTGAGACGGTCTCTGAATGAGAAGCTTAGCGCAAGATCTAATGAAGAAAAGCACGTGTGATAAAGGTCCTGCCCTAGAGGAATGTAGAAAAAGACCAAAAAAACAGCAAAGCACAAAATCAGAATGAAATAGGATACAATTTTGGAGGAAAGAGGTGGGGCGGAAAAGTTGTTTTTCTTGGAGGCTGTTTTTCCAAGACAAAGAGGGCTGCTCTCCCTGGAGAACAGCACTGGAAGGGAATAATGATGGTGGATTTGAGCCCTTTTCATGCAGGACCCGAGAAGCACCTCCTGTCTGCCCGCATCTCACACAGCCGGCTCCGTGCGAGTACTGATCCTGAATACTCAGTATTTACGGAGACTTTTGCTAGTTCCAGGGGGGGTTCTCACTGCTTCATCACGACCAGTCCCTGGAATAATGTTTGGATTAATAATTTATTGATTAAAAACCAAATTGTATATATATATATATATATATATACACACACACATATATATATGTTTATATATAATTATACATATATGCTACACATAATATTCATTTCAGTTTTAAAACTTTTTTAGCATTTTTCATAAACACCTAAACTGAGATCATGCTCTTTTATTGATGAAGTGTGTGATAACAGATACACGCAGGCAGGCACAGGGATACACACATGCACACACACATTACTAACTGAGCATATTTATTCTCCAGAAAGCTCCCATGACTGGGCATTGCTGTTACCAGTTGGAACAAATTGCTGTAATTTTTACTCTGTGATAAATATTTGCTCAGTGGCATGAAGAGGTGTGACATCAGACGCTGGGGAAGATGACAAAGACTTCCCCGGCAGTCCTCGGTGACTTTGTACAGTCGCCCAAGGAGGGGCAGGTACTTCAACCTCTATCTGTAGCACTGCTGGGCTAGTCTTAGGAGAACAAATTATTTGTGGGGGTCTCAAATCCACCCAGCCCAGCATGCCACAAATGGATTGATTCTTTCAGTTTCCTGGAAAGTGGAAGGCTGAATGCTTCCACCAGGAGGAAAGCAATATTCTCCAATAAAATGGGGGTGATGCTCTTTCAGCTACACAAACACACACACACACACACATGCACAATTATGGTTTATTTTCTTTCAGTACATTTTTCTATTAAACAGCAGGGAAAACTATAGACATTTGTGAAGGAGACAACTGCTCATATGATGTAAGGAACTTACAATATAATTTCACCTACCTTGTCCGCCACTCTAATAGACACCTGCTTTATTCTTTTATACACATCTTAACTCTTTATTAGTGTTGGTGTCTTCTAAAAATGGCAATAATATAGACGTCTATCCCCACCCCTTATCAATGTACCTTATAGCATTGTTGTCACTTTGAAATGAACCATGATAGGTATAAAGCCTTCTCAGTTTTTACTTTTAGAATCAAGATACATGACTGAGTCCTCTTGCTCAGGCAGAGAATATGGACTGCAAAGAATTAAGATTTTAAAGTCTCAGTTATTGATTTTATGGAAATGAAACTATGTAAATACAAATGAAAGAAATAAAATTATTTAATGAATAAAATATCTCAAAACTCAATGGCTCAAAAAAAAAAAATACCCACATATGGGTCATTTCTATGACTGTGGGTCAGGAGTCCAGGAAAAGACTAGCTGAACCCTTTGCATCAGGGTCTCTCCCAAGACCACAGTCAAGGGCTGGGGACTCCTCTGCAGATCACCTGCCTGAATCCTTTGCATCGGGGTCTCTCCCAAGACCACAGTCAAGGGCTGGGGACTCCTCTGCAGATCACCTGCTTGAATCCTTTGCATCAGGGTCTCTCCCAAGACCACAGTCAAGGGCTGGGGACTCCCCTGCAGGTCACTGCAGGAGGATCTGCTTCCGGCTCCCTGACCTGGCTGCTGGGGAGATTCAGTTCTTTGCAGACTGTTGAACCGAGGGCTTCAGTTCATTGCTGTCTAATGGCTAGAGGTTGCCCTCAGTTCCCTGCCCTGTGGACCTGTACAGCGTGACTGCTTGTTTTATCAACGAGCAAGGCTACCAGCAAACTGGAAAGCCACAGTACTACACAGCTGAATCACAGAAATAGCATCACATCATTTTTACTTCATCCTAGTCATTAGAAGCAAGTCGCCGTGTCTGGCCCACACTTGGGGGTGGATAATTGCGCAGGACGTGAATACTCAGAGTCAGGGATCATTTGAAGGTGTGTCAGTGTTACAGAAACCTGAATCCCGTTGAGAGACGAAGCAACACTCGGAGGGTTGGAGAACTCAGGTTTATTACACCGGCGGGCCCAGAGGAGTTAACACTCCAAGCTTTGGACCTCGTCTGTAGGTTTACATAGGCTTTTATAGGGTTTTAGGTTTTGATTAAGTTTGCACCATATGCAAATGAGGTATTAAAAATGGACCAATTGGGAGTGAGCTTTTGGGAACCAATGATAAGTTTCAGTTTCCTAGAAGCAAGCTATTTTACAGAAGCGAAAAAGTAGAGAGCAATGTCCCTGCCCTGGAGGCCTTTTCTACTTCCACCAGAAGCTGCCTATACAAACAGTTTAATAACAGAATAACATCACAATCATAATACTATAGTTTTTCTTTTTAAAATTCATTTGCTGCTAAAATTAAGGAAATACAATGTTACATATTTTTTCTGAAAAATGTAAATTTGTAACTACAGACTTTTTGGCTATGTTCAAATTCTTAACTCATGCGTTCTATACATAAAATTAAATCAGTAAATCATTATAATGCATTCACTGGCAAAAAGCCACAGAGCTAGATGCCGTAGAGAAATCTGGACACAGAAGGTAGTGTCCCCACCCTCAGTCGAGTTATAACTGAGAAGGAAATGGAATTTTAATATATTTTAAAGGTAAATAATACCATAAAGTGTTTATAAATCCCAAGCCTCAACAAAGGAAATCAAACAAAAAAGCGACAGCGATATTAAATGTTGTGATTTCAAGGATGGAATAATAACATAGAATAGTCTATGAAACTCCATGGAAGGGAGGGGAATATAAAGCTAGATTATCCAGACTGTTTGGTATTTTGGAACAGGAAGAGGACGGAGAATATTCCAGATGGAATGTGAGATGTAAGCAAAAGCAGCCAGGGTGAAAATGTGCACGATGTTCCAGGGGAAGAGCAGAAGGACTATTTTAACTCCAGGAGGGTTCTGCGTTGGGGTAGTAGAGATTAAGAGAAAGCACAAGTCCAGACTGTGGAATACCTTAGAAGTAAAACCGTGGAATCGGATCTTCCAACACTGTGGAACTACTAAAGACCTTGAGATATGAGCTGTCAAGGTAAAATTTACGTAGCTTGAATGGAGAGTACTCTGAAGCGTGAACTGTTAGTTGCATCAGAATAAAGAAGGTTTACCATAGGTGGAGGCAGAGAAGAAGCCAGCCTGAAAAGGCTACAAACTGTGTGATTCCATTCAAATGACATCCTGGAAAAGGCACAGCTACAGAAACAATAAAAAGATAGTGGTTTCCAGGGGTTTGGGGAGGGGGGGGGGAATGAATAGATGGAGCACAAGGGATTTTTAGGGTGATGAAATTATTCTGTATGATACTGTAGTGGTGGCTACATGTCATTATGCATTTGTCAAAGCCCATAGAATGTACAACATCAAGAGTGAGCCCTAATGTAAACTATGGACTTTGGTTGATAATAATGTGTCCATATTGGTTCATCAATTGTACCAAATACGCCACACTCATGAGGGATGCTGAGGGTAGGGGAGTACGTATGTGTGGGTGGGGAGGGCTATGCGGGAACTCTCTATTTTCTGCTCAATTCTGCTGTGAACCTGAAACTGCTCTAAAAAAATAAAGTCTATTAAAAAAAAAAAGAAAGATGCTTTTTGGTGTCAGGTTGACTTGAGATTAAGAAGCGGCTATGCTGTTTAGTGGCTGCATGATCTTAAAAATATATGGAACTAGATAAGCCTTACTTTTCTCATTCATAAAATGGGGGACCATAGTAATACCCACCCTGCTGGGTTGTATATTAAACAAAAGGTGGATCTCAGCAAAATATGTGAACTAAGTAAGTTCTTAATAATAGTCACCTCTTATCACACCATCATCATCGTCCTTATTACAAATATCAGTTTTTAAAGAGGCTGAATTAAACATTAAAGAAGTAGACAACTGACCAGTTAGACATTAGACAGGCAAAGGGCATTTTTCTATATGTGAGAACTCAGCCATTAATAACCAGAATAGAAACTAAAAAATGACACTCACACCTGCTTTATTTTTTTTTAAATGGAAAGAATGTGTACTCCATGCCAGACAGAACTCGATTTAAGTTCTAGCTCTGATAATGAATGCTTATCAGCTTGTATGTCCCTGGTTGGGTCATTTCACTCATCTCAGTCCCTTCTAGGCCTTACTTAGTTTTCCTGCAGTTCAAGTCAAGAGGCCCCACCATATCGAGTTAAGTGTTGTTTGTAGAAACTAGGAGAGTGGACCATTTTTATTTCAGGTAAATCTGAATCTTTCTCAAAATCAGTGGAAGCATATATCCCTTGACATGTTCAGATTTTGTTACATAAGTAAATACTCATTGCTTGTGGTTTGAGATGGTGACCATATTATATTTCTTATATACATTGTTTTCTTATATATTTTTGTTTTTCTTTTCTTTCTCTTTTTCTACTAGTATGGTTTAATCCAAAGGTCAGAGTGTTTTAAAGCAGACAGATCATGTTACTTTTTTGACAATTTCCTTCTTGAACTTTCGTGCTTTGATATGTACCTTTAGGAATAGGAGTTATGAAGCAGCAGTTTGTTCAATACAGCAGACAGAGAAACAAAAATTAAAGAGAGTAAGAATGGTTTCCCTTGATTATAAAAAAGAAAGCAAGGTTTCCTTTGATTATTAAAAAAAAAAATTTACCATCTCAGGAGTGCTTGGTGTAAGTGGCTTTCGGCTTTTGGTACGTTTTTGTAAACCAGTGTAGTTGGCTGAGTTTCAAACTTTGAAGATGCAGCTCTGGTCAGAAATAGAACAGAAGAGAGTTATCCGAGGTCAGAAGCATTATTGAAAACAATCACCTCCCTGGCATTTCATTCAGCTTATACATCATAGAAACAAGGGTCAGGCTCTGAAAACTTCACAGAATGTAGAGTTGCTTTTAATATAACTTGACAAGAAGGGAAGTTCTCAAATAGCATATCTGTTGTAGTTAATTTGAGTAGATGTTAAAGAACAGATAATAAAACACCTTTGTGTTACTGTTTTTTTACCAAAAGTCTTGGATATGTTGTTGTATTTCTGAAACACTGCATTGGGTCCACTAAGTACCCAATGTTCAATACAGTGATTATGAGACATATTTCGATTTAAGTTTAATATTCCAACGGAAATTTCAGATCCAGGCACCAGAGTTAATCTTCCTACAGGCCCAAGTTCTTTAGCACAACAGAAGAGCAGTTCCTGCAGAAAGGTTACCCCATCATGGCAGCCATCTGGGATGTGAGAGCATCTTGTGACTTATCAGGGGAAAGAAAGTTGTCAAGACTACAAGAAAAAAAAAATTAGACTGAGTGTCTCTGCATAAGGACGTGGCAGAAATCTCAACAAAATGTGTTAACTAGAATTTCCCAGGCCCTCACAGGGAAGCTGAGAAGGGAAAATTCTGTACTCTGGCTGTGTGAACCTCAAGTGCATTCATCTCAAGCACATGACCTTCTTGACTATGTTTCTGAACTGAATCTGTGGGCATCCCCGATCCTTCTTCCTGTCTAAACTTGTCTTCTTAACTCTATTTCCATTTACTATAAAATTTTTACCCAAAATGATATTTATTTACTTTTTTTTTTAACCTGTGCCTGGAACCTAAACTAAACAGTGTCTATTTGGTTTACCATTTGGTTCTGGTTTTTCTAATTCTTAACTGCTCCCACATATCTGAGAGTTACTTTGCTGGATACAATAAGAAAAGAAAAGTGTGAATAATTCCAGGCATGAGAGACAACAGGAGCCAGTGCGTGGTCATTGAGGCAAGTTGATGTAGCTGAGAGGTAACGCACCTGGTTTGCAATGAGTAAGCTAGTGAGATGTGAGCTGTGAGATGATTTTCATTACCCCTCACTATCTCCATGTTATGTTGTGGTGATTTGACTTAACTTAGAATAATTGGGTTGACTCACTTCCCTTGAATTTGTTCAGAGGTTGAAAATACAGCATCACAATATTCTTTTCATAAGTGGTTAATATTCAAACTCATTGCACTACGGTTTTTGTACTTAGGAATATCACCCTGATATTATCTGGGTCCTACTTCCCAAGATGTATGGGCATCCTGTCCCTTTACAGTGGTTTGATATAATATCAACTGAAAACTTCAGTGACTTTGGTGGCTATGTGCTACCTGGGCATCCCATGGACATTTTTATCAATAGGAAAATTCTTTCAGGGAGCTAAGGTTAGAACCTCAATCCTGTTGGAAATAACTTAAAGTAATTCTAACAATCAAGGATTGATGAATCAGGAACAATTTTAAGAGGCAATCTAGCTATGGAAATAGAAATAGTTACTTTTGAACTAAGACAAAGCATTCTGTTTCTGCCACTGGATTAAAGTATGCTATCCCAAACAGGGGAGTTTTAAAGCTTTTTAAAGCAATGCCTTCAAATCAGCAAGTAAAAGGCTTTTAAAGGAGTAAATATTATTGTTTTCCACCAACGTCAGTGTTGCTAGGAAATTTATTGCAAAACTATTGACAATGTCTCCTGTCCCTGAATTTACAAGCCTTATCGATCCCTTCCATTTGGTCAGTATATACAGAATCAAATGGAAACTTAGACCATTTTTTCACCTTTTTCGTCTGATTGGCAAATATATTGATTTCAAAGGCATTGTCAGCAGGGGCTGTCCACAAAATGCGAGGGTCAGCTCTGTGCCTGAGAGCACCCTCAGCCCACGTTCAATGAAAACTTTGTCAAGGCCTTCCACTGTCCCCAGGGTGACAAATACAAATTCATTTAAGAGAATTTTCAATTCTGAAAGAGTCACTTGAACACATTACAATGGTCAGCAAACTTTTCGGTAAATGGTCAGATAGTAAATACACAAATATGGCTTTGGGGACCATTGGCTTAGCTCCATTTACTCCACTCTGCTGTATTAACACAAAGGCAACCTTAGACTGTAGGTAAACAAATGAGCATGGTCTTGTTTCAAAAAACTTTACTTATAGGCACTGAAATTTGAATATCATATCATTCTCAAGCTTTATAAAATATTATTTTTCTTTTGATTTTTTTTAATCACCTAAAAATATAAAACATACTGCTAGCTTGTGGGTTGTATAAAAACAATTAGCAAGTTTTCCTTGCGGACCTTAGTTTGCCAATCCCTTATGTGTTATAATGTAGTATATTAAAATTTTCTTGCTCTAAGCCCTATGGCAGTTGTAAAACTAAGAGCCATTTTGGGTACATTATATAATAAAAAAAGAAACGTGACTCTGTACAAAAGTAACATGTGTAGGCAGAAATGACAATAACACTAAGAACCTTAAGGGTCTAAAATAGTCACCCCAAGTGGTCTCCCATCTCTAGACAAATACAGTTATCCAAGGATTACATAGTCTTCTTCCAAAAACCATTGCCTTGGGGGAGGGTATAGCTCAGTGGCAGAGCGCATGCTTAGCATACACAAGGTCCTGGGTTCAATCCCCAGTACCTCCTCTAAAAATAAACAAACATAATTACCTCCATCCACAAAAAAAAAAAAAAAAAAAAAAAAAAAATTTGCCTTAGTAGCTCACCTGGGAGAGAAGGAAGTATTTTCTTAAGTTCCAGGAGAAGGAAAATTTGTGTGTTACAATGTGAGGAGGCACCTCTCTTGGGTTTAGCCTTCCTTTAAGAAATAAGATACATTCTTAGATCTCCAGCAGGGTTCATTTTCTGGGTCCAAACTAATGTCATTCCCTTCAGTTGGGCATTTTGTAAAATGAACACATTGCTGAGTCTCCTTCTTATAAAATCTGTATTTTAGGAATAAGTTCTCATCAAGGTGACCTCCTTTTGAATTCCTATAGACGGCGTCACTCATAATCTGTATTATTTATTTGGCAAGCTTCCTGGTATTGTCAGATTGTAATGAGGAGAAAGCAAACGAGCACGCCTAACACAAGGCTGGACACTCAGCAAATGCTCAACAAATGTCTCTTAAGTTTTATCCTTTCAACAGTGTATCCCAGGTATTCAAAAATGTGTACTTGGCATACCTTAATGAGTCTCTAATGTTGATGATGATGATAAAAGCATTCCTTAGTCTGTAGCTTCTCAACATTTCAAGTGGCTTGTGTGTGTGTTATCAGAGGGAAGAGCTGACATGAAACAGTCTGATGAACCAGTGACACTTCCTTTCCATTTCTAGTATTATCCAAAGAGAACAGTCCTTAAAAAGGAATTTAACATACATATTATTATGACCAGTTTAGCCTTATTTTTTTTTCCTTTCTCTAGTCCCAATCTCATAGCTTGGATAAAATAACCATAAAGCCATTTATTCTGGTCCTTGACAATGTTATACTGGCTGACAATGGAATAACCCATTGAGGACTTGAAAAAAATGTGACAAAAAATGGACTCTCCATGTCTACAGAGAAGTTTTTTGAGTTGAAGTTTAACTTCAGAGGTTTTCTGTCAGTATTTCTGCATTTCTGGGGCTGGTCTTTGCTCTCATGCTACAAATAGGACAGAGTTCAGAGGAGGTCAGTCTTACTTTCTTCCGAAGCATTTTGCCCAGTCTATAAGTATATTTCTGGATTATAGTGGGTCAAGAATTCCACACAATTTCTAGATTTGATAAACTAAAGTTCAAGACAAAATAGAAACCCATAGCATCTGAAAATAAGGTTTTGGTCAGCCAAATTATTTTTTTTTTTTTACAAGGCAAAAAATATGATTCTCTTCCATTTTTTTTTTCTTGGCTATATAGTTGTCATGCTCAACTAAGAGACAGAAACAGAAAGTAAATGTTAATGGAGTCTTATTAGAAGATATTAGAAATGAAAAGAAATATGCCTTCTTTTTACTCTACTGTAAATGCAAATGTTGTGAAATCTGCAAAGTGTTGGAGGAAATTGAAAAATGTATCCTGTCATCTTTTAAGGAATAAATATGGGGTAAATGAAGAAAACCAATTAAGATACAAAAACAGCAGGACTGATGGTTTCAGGCAAGAGATAAGAGATCAAAAGTTTCAGGAAGAGACAGAAAGATCTCTTAGCTTGCAGCAAAGAATAGCATATGAAGGTCGTCAGCCTTAGCAGAAAGTAACAGGAGGTGAAAGCGTAAAAATTGAAATGAAAGGAGAAAATGACTGTGAACCTTCAGACTAGCTTCCTACTCTTGGGGAAGTTTTCCTGTAGCTAATGGAGAGCCACAAAAAGAAAGAGACAAAGAAGAAAGGATGTTTTAAGGCTAAATGTTTGGTAAGTGTCCAAGAATCAAATAAAATAGAAATTTCCAAGTGTTACAACCTAGGAGTTATGTTTTGTTTTCCCTCAAAACCATATCAATCTTTAAAAAAAAATTAAGCAAAAGATCAAAATATATTCTCATCGTCTCCAAAAAAACGTACAAATGTACAACCCAGACCACAACCTTTATTTATAGGCTTCTGGCTGAGTATAGAAGCTAAATCAATCCAGTTGGAAAAGGATTGTTAGAAATCATATTGCCATTTGCACATTCCCTGTGGTAGAGGAAAGACAGCCATGAATTATTTGGTACTGCCCTCATTGAGAAACAAGAGGGTCTATGCTTTGAATTTGGGCAGTTTCCATGACTGCTTCACCATGAGAACACAGCAGAAGTGATGTTATGCCAGTTTCTGGGTCCAGCCCTTAAATAACAGGTAGCTTCCACTTCCTGTTTCTCAGAACACTCTATTTGAGAGTCCTTAGCCACCAGGTGAGAAACCCAATTAACTGGCTGAAGACAATACTGAGAAAAGGTCTGGGAGTCCACGGAGAAGGAGACAGGCTCCCATCAGCTCCTTCCTCCAGCTGTCCCCACTCTGGTGCTAAGCCTGGCTGGCAGCTCAGCGTCAGCGGAGCCCTGGGACATGGTCTGGGTCCCAGAATAAGATGAAGTGAAATCACTGCTTGAAGTCATCAAGTATCGGGGTGGTTTCTTACTCAGAAAGAGACAACTGGAGTAGAATTGATTCCTGGAAATGGCGTTCCTGCACACAAACCTAAAACATGAAGACAGTAGACGAGAGAAAAGAGGGTCCCCTTTATGTAGTGGTCAAAAGATTAGCAACACCATTGCCCATGGCAACACGGGAAACAGAGGGACCTAATGAAGTCACGGCTAGAGTTCCCTGGATATTTCACTCGATAGATTTTTCAGGACAGGACATAGAAATTGCCAACTGAATTTTCCTAGCTGCCTAGGATAAGATACGAGGAAAGAACTAAAGGGCTTGTTAAGTTATTGAGCAGAATGAGAGGGAATATAAAGAAACCAGGAGTTGAAGGGCTGGAAATAGGAATGTTTCTCATTTCTGATCTCTACTGGGATATAGATTCTCAAAGTAAGAAATGGCTTTGGAGGAAAACGTCAGATCCAGTGGACTCTCAGAATACAATGGCCTGGTTCTAGAGCTTTCCCTGAGTTGACTGTAAGACCTTATTGCTTCAGAAATCAGAAAAATTTGAGGGTATCACTAAAAGGGCTTCTAATATTCTTAAAAAATATGCCTTGTAGATGCACAATAGGCTTTCTAAGAACATGAAAGGTGTTGTTTCACAGTAGTTTCATTGGGGCCCAAAACCGAGAAGAGCCTAACCTGATAAGATTAAGACTGAATAGATTTTATTTGGTTCATGGAAACTCTCCCAACCTTTTAAGTAATTATCTAGCATGGACTGAAAAGTACAGAGCTGAGACAAGATTAAAAAAAAATTTTTTTTCAGGCTTCTAATTTATTATGCCAAAAGAAGCTTAAGAAAATTACTCAGCTCCAAAAAGAGCATTTCTGATGGAAAGCAAAAGATTTTGAATCATCCACGGCAAAAGCCATCGTGACTCATTTCCAGGGAACAGGACTGAGGACAAATCAGTGAACTGACAGCATGCACCTAGCTACAATGTGATGAGCCAGGGAGTTTCGTGTAGATCCGAATTCTTCCCTTTCTCAGTGGAAGGGTCTGTCATAGCCTCTCTCACATCATATGCGATTCATGTAGGGTCAGATGGCTTTTCTTTTAAATGGCAAGACTGAGCACAAGTGAGGTGATGTACAGAAGTGCCAGCAGCCCCATGGAAAGGCTCATCTGTGGAAGAACAAAGATGTCCAGCCCAGATCTCAGCAGACAGTCAACACCAACTTTCTAGGCGTGTGCGTGAGCCATCTGGAAATGGGTACTTCAGCCTCAGTCAACTGCCCACCTGATGCCACATGAGGATGAGATTCACCATCTCCCCTGAACCCTGCCCAAATTTAAGATTCATATACAAAAGTATTGGCATCATATGAAGCCATTGAGTTTATCATAGAACAATAAGTGATCTGCACAGTTTTATGAGGTTGAGGACAGAATGAATCTACTGTCTCCAGGACTGTAAGCAGACAAGGCAAGACAGAAAGTCACAAAAAAATGGACAGATCTCCTCATAGACAACACAAATACACAGTTCAGGGAGTAAGTGGTGCATTGAGCTCAGTGCAGATCACATGATAGTTACCTATGAATATAAGATCATGGATATAAGATGATTCAGAAGTTTTACAACATGCATTGTAGATAAAAGGCATTACTATGGTGAAGTTGAAACTACGGCATTAAGTGGTCCTCATCAATCCTTGAAGATCTGAGTATCTCCGGACAATAGGTTCTAAAAATATTGGATGCAGCAGAGCAGAAAATCCTCTGAATTGAGAATGGATAGTCCTTACTAAAATAAAAGGAGGAAAGAATGTTCATGAAGAAAAGATATTATAAGCAATTCTGGGGTCGAAATGCCTTTGGTAGCAGGCAGAGGAGCTCATACTTGTCTTGAAGAGTCCACTTCCTTAGACGAACGGTAAGAAATGATCTAGAACTAGAGATTATAGAAAAGCTAGGAGTCAACAAGCTGGAGGTTTTTGAAATGCATGAAAAATGAAAGTGGATTGGGTCTGTGTCCCAGAATAATTTAAAATGTGCTGTACCTGGGAGTTTAAAGGATAGACTTTATACGCAATGTCACTTCTGCCATTTTTTTTTCTGTGTATGTATGCCATTTGCAGAATTAAGAAAACATTAGAAAACAAAACAAAAAAAGCCCTTCAAACTACAAATACAGGTCTATTCATTTAAAAATGCTGATTCTTTGAAACCAAAAGATAATTATAATAGGAGAGTTTCAGGGAAAAATGCATGGCTTTTCATAGCCACATTCTGCCAGGGAGCTGACATGCCCTGTTCTCTCTCTACTACTAAGGTGCATTCTGTTGCGCAGCTGGATTTTATTTTATTGCATAATCTGAAGTATATTTGAAGAGGGTATTGAGGGACATACTTGAGATAAGAAAAGCATTTAAATTCGGTCAAGTCTAAGGTGGGAAGTAAATGTAAACACAAGTAATACATGGTGGCAGGCGTCACCTTGAACTCACTGAGCTCTTTTAGGAACAACAGGCCATTCAAATAGCTTCTCACTGCAATCTTTGTATATTTTTTAGTTTAAGATGAGGTGGAGTGAAAAGGTACTCCGTGAAATTTGCAACACAAGGTTCAATTATTGAAAATGCAATGAATTAGTTTTCTATTTATGAAACAACTCAAAGTCCTGACCCAAATCAACTAAACTAGAGGAATCTAGATGCTCATGTTTTTCTCATGAGTTTTTAAAAATCTCATTAAAAACACAGCAGAGGGAGGCTAGTGATGGTGTGTAAGCTGGAAGGGAAAGTTTCTTTATCTCCTTTCCATTGTCATATGCCTGTTACCGAGTCCAAACTAGTTCTGCTCATCGCATGACAGGCTAACAAATCGGGAGACGAGATGCTGGGGCAAGGAATAGTGACTTTATTCAGAAAGCCAGCAGACCGAGAAGTTGGAAGACTAATATCTTGGAAAACCATCCTGCTTCAGTCAGAATACAGGCTCCTTTTACACACACACACACAAAAAAAAAACAAAACAAAAAACAGGGGTGGGTGTGTGGTTGGTTGTTGTAAACTTCTTGCTGCAGGAACTCTTTGTTCTTGCAGCCATCCATGTGGGTCAGGCCATGGTGTCCTTGCAAACCTCCAGCAAAACAAAGGCTATTGTCTATTTTGCAACTTTCCATCTCTACCTAAGTGCAGAAGTGCTGACATCCTTCAAGGTCAGTGCCCTGAGACTAGGTTCTCCCATCTATTTCAGGCTAAAGGCAACATTGTTTCCCAAAAGGTGCCTAGCTGGCAAGACTGAGCCTGGGAAACAGGGCACAGTGGTCAAGACTAAAGGAGCAGATCCACTGTGCAGTCAGATTTGTTCTCCTCCATTACATTCCTATGTTCCATTCACTCGAATTAATGCACACCCTGTCTCAAATACCCTCACATTCCTTCTCCAGTATGACACCTGGAATTCCCTCTTCATTGCTCTCTATATCCTGAAATTGTATCCATAAGATGCAGTGAATGTTCTTCAGACTCTGACAGGGCTGTTGTTCTTATAGGATTATTTTTGTCTTCTAAAAACCTGACACATATTATGTATGTGTCATTATTATTTTTAACCTTGTACATTTATTTGATGATTTTCACATGCATCATCTTCCCAAATACACACAAGCGACAAATGTTTCTGAGAAGACTAAATGGTCAAAAATAGAAATGTACTACAATGAATCAGTTAGGAAATATTTGCTAAAAATTTACCCTATGAAATTACTAGGTAGAAGTTGTTTTCTTGCCAGAATTCTCATCTATATCAATAAATATGTGATTTTTTTTTAGTAGTATAAATTTTCTTCAGTCTGAAGGATACTGGACATAATCCTTTTCTCTGAAGATCATCAGTGTGAAAGTTACAAATGTTATTTTGTTAGTGTTTTAATTTTTTTTTGATTACTGAGAGGATGAACATTTTTAATGAACTTATCAATACTCCCCATCTCGCTTCACAGAGGGAACAGACATTACATTTTATGTCTGTAGTGGAGGGAAAACACATCCTTCTTTCTTTTCTTTTCTCTTTTTTTCCCATAGTATAGGTTTTCCCTAGATCTGGTTGAAAAACTTACTCCCCTACGACTCACAACTCCTTTGACTACAAGTCTCCCACTTTCTCTAAAAGCTCATCAACTTTCACTGTCCCTTGTGTATATCATGGATTTGACCAGTTTTCAGAGAATAAGATTGCCTCAAGGTTAAAGTCAAATGAATGTGCAAAATTTCAGAAGAGGATAGTCAAGTCAGGACTAGATTGATAAAAAAGCACCTCCAACATGGGAGTGGGAAACAAAGCTGAGTACGTTAGAAAGAGAAGAAAGCACAGAAAAACAAGTTATAGTTGGAACATCTAGAAAGTAGCTTAGAATTTAAACTTAGTATTGGTGGAGGTTAAGCCTAGCTTCCCTCTGTGTTAAACAGTAACCTGATTAGTGCCTGCCTGAATTTCCCCACAGGGTTTATTGCAAGGATCCAAGGAAAAAAAATTATGATCATAAAGCTGCAAAATCTGAGAGCTTAAAAATATATTAGACCTGATTAAGTACTGAATGATTAGCAAAATCATGGAAGCGTAAGTTGGAAGGAAAAGTGATATAAAATTTTTGCCTTAACTTTTCTTCATGTCTAAGGTAAGAAGCAGACACACAAGGAGTTACAAGTTGGCACCTTTAACTGTCATGTTTATTCTTGGTTGTTCTAATGAAACACAGGGGATGGGTAAATTCAGTGGGATATTTGATACTTTTCCATGAAAGTTACATCTGTTACATGATTTTTAACATCTTACGCCAAGGTTGTTAGTGTCATTTCAGAACTGTAAAAGAGGATGTGATACCTTGTATCCTTGGCAGAGCTGGGTCATGACTCATCTCCAGTTGCTGTTCTCTGGGCTGGGAACATGAAGGGTTTCCATGGAGCAGAATTATCTCAGGAAAGCCTATTTGCCATTCAGCCTTTGGGGATCAGCAGAAGGTGTACCAGTCTTCTGCTCCACTCTCTAAGAGTCTGAACTAACATCATCATTTGGGGAATACATTTGCCAATTAGTCCTGAACACAGAATGTTATTTGCAGAAAGCAAATTTCCAATTAATCTTGAGGTGGGGGATGTAGCCTAGTGTTGTTTCCTGTTCTCCCTAATGAGATGGTGCTTGGCAGCCTTTTTGGAGCATGTGGTGGGAGAGTTGCAGTTGCTCAGCTGGGGAGAGGAAAGGAACTCGAAAGTCAGATAAAGAAAGTTCTGGATATTCACTGGGTGCATGGTAGAGCAGTCATATTTTCCCTGAATATAAATGTAAGACAGTTATACTGGGGGCTTCCAAAAGCATTGATATCTTTAAGAATTTAAGGTTCCAGCACATGCCAGGGAAAATGATAAATATGAGGCATAGGAACTACAGAAAGAAGGCACTGAGGAGAATATACCCAGGCTAGAATCAGCCTTAATAGTCAGCTTTTGATTATGTTATTTTAAAAAGTTCTCATGAAAAAAAATTTTTCCATGTTTTAATAGAAAATTGAGCAAAACAAAATCAAGCAGGAATAAAGAAAATAATTCCATGATTTATAGTGAAAAGAGGCCATAATAAATGTCAAAGATGCTGCCCAAAGGTGGCATTGTTTAAATTTTGGAGTAGAAATATTTGGAGTCTGTATAGGCAACGTACATCTTCATCTGGGAGGAAGGTTTAATTGTTGGGCGTCGGTCAGTGGCTACGGGGCAGAACACAAAGTGACCCACACAGGACAGAACAGCCTGGAGACGGGATCATCACTGCTCCAGCACAGGAGGGTTGGTCATCGTTGAGAGGGCAGCCCCTCTCTCTCGGTTCTGTCTTCTGAGCATCTCAGAGTAACCTCCTCGGCTGTCAAACAGAACTCTGTCCCTTTCAGACCACTCAAGGCTGGTACTAGGATGTTTTTTTTTTTTTCCCCTTGGAAACAAATTTCTCATTGGGGCAGGTTGTTCTAATTAAGGGGGGTAGAGAGATACACTGGTCAGGGCAGCAAAAACTTAGTCAGGGTCTTAATTCACAAGGAGGCTTAGCCAGACATCTGGCTCTAGGTATTTCGGCAGACTTCAGCCTGATTTATGTTTGAATGAAATCCAAGACACAACTATATTCAAATTCTTGGAACTTGGCACCTATACTATTGAATTATTGTTTTCACCCAGTTTCCATTGTTTCTTCCCAGTATTTACTAGTGAAATCCTAAAGGAGTTTGTTTCAGACATAGATAGTAAATTAAGAAAGAAATGAGAAATGTTCTCAATTTTTCATTGACTCTTAGGAGAAATTAGTCTATACTGACTGTGAAGCAGGGGTGGGCTAGAGTTCTGACCAGCTGATGAGAGGTGGCTGTGTCCGACTTCCAGCTTCACAACGTGACATCCTGTTGGTAGCTGAATGGCCACACTGAGGTTATTTATACCCAATAAATTGGGAAATGCTACAAATCAGTGTTTCCCCCCAAGAGACAGCCAGTTCTGAGCTGCTTACCAGCACGCAACTGATGCTGGGCGGTGTCCGCTAGAAAGGATATACGAATCGCCAAAGCTGGAGTAACAGTGAGGTCACTGATGGAATGATAGTTCAAGCCAGTCAATACCGTAGAGAATATTTAATATGGGAGACTATTCTTCAAACATCGATAAACAAATAAATACAAACATTCAAAGAAAACAGTGAGTAATCACATAGTTAAAAAAAAAGCAATGGCCGTCTTGCCATTGAAATTCATATTCTCAGATAGCAGTTGTCAGAGCACAGACAACGATACCCTCTTAATGGCCGCAACAGTAGAACTTATCAAACTGAGCGTTGTTATTTGCCATATTTCACAGGTGAGCAATCTGAGGCTTACTGAGGTTAGATGTTGCCCAAGATCAGACAGCTGGTCTATGACAAAAGCCAGGGTACCATTTTTCAATTGATTTTCATACTATCTGGGGCCAGAGAAGGACCCGTATATTATGACTCAAACGTTTTCCTAGAAGGCAACTGATTTTTTTTTTAATCCCAACCTTTGCTCATTTTATTTTCTTAGGTACATGTCAGGAGATGCGCCGCAGCTTCAGGCCTCAGGCTCACCCCTCGTCTACCGCACACGCTCAGCTTCATTGAGGTTCCGCGCTGGTTGTCCACCAGATGTTCAATGTGCTCTCCCTACTGAAGGCTGTGACAACACCCCAGAGAGTAAAAAGATGGCCATCTGTCAACCAGTCATCATTTTATATATATATATTTTTTTTTGCATTTTCCATTATTCTCCACCTTCTGTCACTGTTTTTAGTGTGTGAATTGCTCATTGTTTATTTCTGCTCCTTGCTTTCATCACTATTTTTAATTTTAATGACTTTCAACTGCTAAGAATATTCTTCAGAGCAAAGCTGCACTTTTCTTCGTACAGAGGAAGACGACAAGGCTGTGTAGAGAAATCCAGAGGTGTGAGATGTTTTGCCACCAGCAGCAGGCAACGTGATGGTTGGCCTGACTTACATTTTAATCCCATCAGATTGTTGCTGAAAATTATGATAGGGTGGTTACTTTCCCACCAAAACGCTAACAATTTAATTGAAAAAGGCTGAATTTGAATCATCTTAGAGACAACCAGATTCTTAGTGGAGTACTTAAGACGAGTGAAATGTTAAACTATTATCCCATTATTTTGTTCTCTTCTGCTTGACTCCTTTTTCTGAATCTAATTCAGTAAATTAAAAAACTTTATTCACCAAAACTAAATACCAGCTAACATGCTAAATACAGACCATACAATTATAAACATATCAACAGACATCCTGCAGTAAAGGAGTTCATGGCTATGTCCCAAGAAAATTATCCATAAAACTATTTATAATAGAATGTAGTAATAAACACATTAGAGATAGGTACAAAATTAACTATGGGATAACAGAAGAGAGAGTGATTAATTTTCAGCAGGAACTTAGAAAGTCTTTACAAAACTAATGATATGTTATCTGGACTTTGAATTATGAAAGCAATTTTTTTACATGCATGAATTAACAATGGTATTCTGCATACAAGTAAAATATGGCTAAAAATCACAGGAGTGTATGCTGGTCTGATAGAATAGTATGCAGTGAATTTGGTACAATGGTAGGAGATAAGGATTAAAAATGTAGTAAAAGATAAATTGCGAAGAACTTTGAATGCTGGACTAAGTTTGTAGAAATTTATCTAATGGGTGCTGCTGGCCCCATGGAAATTTTAAATTATTCCCCTTGTTTATATATGAGCCCCACAAGAGACTGGAATTTAATCTCATTTTGATTCATACTCTGAATATTAACTAAAAACATAACATATCCTTGGTTGAGTAAACCTTGAATAAAAATTCTCTGTTCAGTTAATTTATGCTGCAAACATTTTTCAGTACTTCCTCTGTACCCCAGATTCCGCTCAGTAATGGAGTATCGTGGGGAACAGTATAGACAAGTTGTGCTCGTGATAGGGTAATTCTTTGCAACATTTATTGGAATAAAAGTACTGCATATATTTGCTGTATATAAATATTCTTTTCAACTTTATTCTGAGTACTCATCTAACTATACAGAATGATTTTGGCTTGAATACTCAGGATTTAGAAAGGTTTCGAGATTTTTAAAAAATGATCTTTATGCTTGCTGTAGCATTCTACTTGGCATATGTGGAACCAACTTCTGGTTCCTAAGTCAAAAAACACTAAGACAAGTTTTCAGAATCCATTGACTGTCACCAAAATATTGGCACATGCAGTTGCCCACCACTCACTGCATGACAATTAGAACCCAGGCTCTGTCCTGGTTAGTAATTTAGTTAAAACAACTTTGTAAATAAGGTAGTATTGTCACCTCTGCTCTGTTCATCTGCAACCGAAGGTTCTGAGTGATTAAGTAAATTGGCTTCCTGGTAGTTGGTAATTTCTGCAAGGAAATTCAAACTCAAATTTGTCTGGGCCCTCGGACCCAGGGTTTACATTTTATAAGTATATTTATTTGTGTCTGTTTCCTTGTTTGCATATTACATAGGGAGCTGAAGAAGTCATTGAATGGGATGGAACGAGACCTCTCCATTAACAGCTACACAAGTACTAGTAATCAAATGATCATTAAATGTGAATTAAACACCCACTAATCTATCTCAAAAATATGAAGATTAAATGGAATCTAAGTGATGTGATATTTTATTGTTTCTTCAGGAAATGACAGATAATTTTTTTCCAAAATCAATCAAATCTGTTATATAAAGTGACTCTGTCTTTCTTCTAATAAGAAAACTGTTTGCGTCTCAAAGGATTCATAAAATCTTATTCATTTGATGAAATATAGGTAATTTCTTTCTAGTTAACACTCAAGCATTAAATGTATTCCCCCAAATAGATGAAAAACTTTTCCTAGTTGATAATGTTTCTTTTAAAAGCAAAGATACTGATCTTATTACATAAAAAGCAACATACACCTAATTGAAAAATAATAAGATAGAATGTATCTTCTTAGGAAGCATGAAAAAATGCAAATCCAATGTAACTGTTTTGATTTCAGAAAGAAACTGGAGTGTCACACAAACATCTAGTTTCAATTTAAAAAATAAGAATTTTGACTCTGTAGATAGTCAGAATACAAAGTTGGATGGATAGACAGATGGATAGATATTGCAAAGATGAAAACCTAGCAATTAAACTATCTGGAGATGGTTGTAACATTCTAGTATTGACAGATACTTTAATAACCTTCATATTGTGTTTTGAATATTGGACTCTTCGTAAGGGGTTAGCTGAAACGTTTCCCACGCTGGTGTGGTCTGTCTCAGTTTCTCAAGGCTCTGTAACCATCAGAACAATTCTGACATTGCCAATGAGAATGGGAACTTGAAAATGGCATTTTGTATGTAGATGCAAATTGAGTCTGCCAAGAGAATTCTTCTGCTCATGCGTTCACTGCAGACAAGGTTTTTCTTGTGTGAGTGATGCAGGGTTAAAAATGGAAAGTGTAAATTTAGACCTGCCATATTATAATCTGTGATCATTATAAATAAGATTGCTAGAAACACTGGAAATCAAAATATAAAATGTCCCCAGTAGGCTTATTACATCAGCTCCTTTTGTTGGCTTTTTTTTTCACTTTCCCATTATTTGCTCATCAGAGATTGCATATCATATTTCTTCCCAACCAGCAGCTGACTTCTTAATAACTGATAAGATAAACTGCCAAAGACAAACTAAATATGGGGATTTTTAAATGGGTTCAAACCCATGAGATAGAGACCTGATATTTGATCTCTATTAGCTGCTAGTAGGTTTCCAGCGAAAGTTGCTTCCTTTTATGCCCAGAGCTATCCTGGAACCGTGAATACCGGGCTCCTTTAATTCCATTTCATGATCATCCCAGGAAAGGACACAGTGTGTTAGTCTCTTTGCTGGACTCGTCAGATTCAATCGCATGCATTAACCTTCATCGTATTTGTTGAGTTATTCGACTCTTTGTATATCATGAATAATTTCATTAAACATTAAGAATTTACCCACACTGTATCTTTGTGTATTTTTAAATATTTACAATTTGTAATACCGAATAAATATGTAATAGGTGGGGCAGTGTTTCCAGGTTTTAATATTGCTTAAACCTGTCATGTACTTTAACCTTTGGGAGCTTATATAATATTCAGCTCCTTAATTCAGCGTCAGAGCTGTTATCATATGTTGATGGGGAAAATAACGGCCATGTTGGGGCTCTCCAGTCACTAATAATTCCTATTTTGATTTGATTAGCATATAAATGTTCCTAGATTTATGCAGTGTCAGGGGAAAATTTATTAAAAATACTCCTCAGGGTTCTCTTTCTCTTATTTTAATCAGGCAAGAGAGAAAGAAGCTGGTCATGCATGAAGCCTAACTTGCCTTTCTTCAAATCCTTGACTTATAGAAGTTTCTAGAAAAACAAAAAATTTGGTAAAAGATCACATCAAAGGGAACTTTATTTCTCAGTTTATGAGCAGGAACCAGTGAGGAACTAGACCTTCCCTGAAGCTCGCCTTTCCCAGGATGTCTGTAATGTGGTCCAAGATTGGGTGAAGATTCTGCTCATAGAAATATCTTCACTGAACTCTGACCAGATCACCTAACAAATGGCAAAGTGTCCCTTGGATTTATCCTAAATAATGAGAGCCCGTTAAGCTAAACTGTGCACAATAGTTTCTGCACATTTCTCTTTCTCTCATACACTGAAAATCCAAATGTATCTATTTCATCTCCAGTCCCACATTGTAAATGCTCCTCAGATAACTATATGACCAAATAGAACTTTGTGAAACCACAACTACATCGTTACAGTCATAAGGACACAACCCCTTAAAAATCTCAGTAGTCATTGTATTGGAAGGACATGAAAATGGAAAAGAAGAGGCAAAGCTTCAATGAGCATCAAAGCTCTATTAAAGTCAAACTATGAAGCAGAAGTAAAGCCCCCCCCGCCCTGTAAATGAACACAATAGACCTCAGCACTGAGCCTTCCAAAAAAAGAAAGGAATTTTTGAGAGAAAAACTTGACCAAAACACATAAACAATCAAATATAAATTAATATAATATAATCCACCTGGTGTGAATAAGTCATCTCTCAGTAAGTACACTGGATCAAAAAAAAATCTAATTCAGATGAAAAATAAAAGGCAAAAATAATCTAGGATAAAGATCAAAATAAGATATAATTTAGCAAGATAGTCTTTACAATGTGATTTAAAAGTTATATTTAGAAAGAGGATTAATGAAATTATCTCACCATTTTGCAATTAAATTTATATTTATCTTTCTGATTGGTTTTTAATTTTTATGTGTCTTCTTGATTACTGACCATTTAAAAAAGTGTTCTTGTTCTGACTATATTTCTAATATCATATTTTAAAGATCCAAGAATTTTTTTTCCAAACTTCATCTCATTTTGAGTTTAATCTTTCTTAACCATTCAGTGAATTTTTCAGTCACCATTCAGATACAAATCGGCGCATGTCAACAGATATGTGCTACCCTCTTATAAAATTATCTTGCTGTTTTTCTTTTCGCCATGTGGAACACATGTTCTTTAAAAATATAAAAATCAGCTTTTTTTTTTTTTTTTGGTCAGGGCAAATTTATTATCCTCATAGGCTACTCCCAATTCATTCTTCTTACCAGTATTATTTTAAAAATGAGATAGCCTGACCTATTTAATCAAGTAATTATAAATCTATAAGTATTTTGTTACTCTTGGCTTTTTTTTTAAATCAAAGACATATACAACTGCCTGCCATTTATTTGAATGATTTGCAATTTATCTTTGTGAGTCTCAGACAAAATTTATATTTCCTCCCTGACTATCAGGCTCTAAAAGATTTCATGATCACTTTCTCCCAAGGTTCCTACCATTTTCACTCCACCAACTTATTCCTCCATCTTATGCATAATTAGGGATAAAGCCATAGTTCCCGCATCATTTCCTTATCTTCTCGGGAATGAAATTTTCAACCAGTATATTACAAATTTGTCAGATTAATTAGGGTAGGGCCTCTCAATTAAAAACCAGCAGACATTTCACAAATATTTGCTACATAAAAATATGGATATGCCTAATGGTACACTTTTATAATAAATAGGAAGGTATAGGATTTTATGTGCAATGTGATTACAACTCTTTGGGAATAAACACAGTGATGTGTAGCAGAGAAGTCAAGATTCATGAGTCCAGGTACAAGATGACATGCTAATCATGTGTAGAAACAGGACAAAATGGGAAGTATCACAGAGACAGAAACTGAGCAGACGAGGTTTAGTTAAAGAGAACAGCCTGTTACTGAGTCCAAAGTTGTTCTGCTCACCACACGACAGGCCAATAAATCAAGAGACGAGGTGCTGGGGAGAGGAATAGCGTCTTTATTTGAAAGCCAACAGACTGAGAGGACGGTAGACTAATGTCTTGGAGAACCATACTAGTCAAGTCAGAATTCAGGCTCTTTTTATACTAAAAGAGGAGAGGGTGTGGTTGGTTGTTTCAAACTTCTTGGTGTAGGAGTCCTTTGTTCTTGCAGCTGTCCACATGATCAGATCATGGTGTCCCTGTAAACCTCCAACAAAACAACATTCCATTGTTTTCCATTCTGCAACTTGTTACCTTTATAGGAGTGCACAAGGGTTAATATCCTTAAGGATCAGAGTCCCAGGAACAGGCTGTCCTGTCTATTTCAGGCTAAAAGCAGCATTGTTTTACAGAAGGTGCAGAGCTGGCAAGACTGAGCCTAGAAAACAGGGCACAGGGTTGAAGCCAAAGAAACAGATCCAATATGGAGTCAGATTTGTTCTTTTCTATGACAAGCCTATACACTTGAAGGCATTTCAGGAGAGTAAGAATAGTAAAAACAAGAAGGAAGTCAACAGATTATACACCGATAGGAAGGGTTAGATGGTCACCTAGCAGAGGTGGGGCTTCCCACAGTGGTTGCAACCAGGCAGACTGGGCCCAAAGTATAGTTGATCCCTGAAAAAAAGCAGTTTTAACAAGATTTCATGATGTCCAGCAGGAACGAGAGATAACAGCATTTGGGCTGTGTCTTATGTTGTGAGATTCCTCAGAAGCAATGAGAACTAGTTGATCTTTAAGGACCACCTATGAAGACATCTACATGATAATATATTCAGTCCTTTCCCCAGTGTTCTGGAACTCAATTAGGATCACTTGCCCTGACAGTGGATTTTGTTCCATATCCCACGTAGACTACACAAGGGGAGGAAACTGACACATTCTTAGAGAATTGCTTAAGTGTACGTATGAGCTCATATGGAGGAATGAAAAGATATCTAAAAATAACAATGCATCAAAGGAGAAAATTAAGAGGAAAACATGTCCAGATAAAGGATCTAAATGAACTCCCAGGAAAAGCTTAAAATGAGAAAAATTAAACATGAGGTGTGGCAGTTACACAAGATAAAGGAAAGAACATGTATAAATCACCAACAAGTAATTTAAAAACCAATTTTCTACCTTATAATTCAAAGACACTGCTGTTGATGTTGGAAAAAAAAAATGAATCGATGGGTTGAGGAGCACAACATTAGTTGTCAGTCCCTGTGATTTTATGTTAATGCATATTTTTTTTAACTCTGATATATTTTTAGTTTAACTTTGACCTTGAAATTTTAAAGTAGCACTTTAGGAAGAAAAATAGCATTATGTATACTTTAACATTGTATTCTGCTTCCAATAATGCAGGGATAAGTAATTTGGACCAATGCTTTTTGCTAGGAACCATAAAAGCATGACAAAATGTTTTTAAAAACATACATTTAAAGGCCCAGGATAATTATCAAAACAGTGAAGAATTATAAGCTCAAGATCTAAGAGACAAAGTAAGGGGGTAGGGGTTCCAAACTAAAACTCAGGGCCTTATGCTGTCTAGTGAGGAGCTGTAAAATGAGCCTGGGGTAGAAAGATTATTTCTTAGGAACTGAAGCCCAGCTTAGAAAACTAACTCATATTTTACTCAGATTAACTAGCATTGTAAAATTTTGTAGCCATGTGCAAAATAAAAAAGTAATAATAAATGCTCTTAGGAATTCTAGAGGAAGACAACATTATCTAACACCTGAAATTATCTCAAATTTCTTTCATAAATAATGTCTGGCTGTTACTCAGAAATAATCAAGTGTTAGAGGAGATGAAACAACATTATCAAAGCCCAGGAGAAATAACAGGCAATGAAGTGAAATTTTTAGTTATCTAAATAATGGAGTTATTAGTCATAACTAAGATAATTATGCTTGCTAGGTTCAAGAACACAAAAGCCTAGACCAAGAAGCTGTCATAGAAATTGAGACTATAAATAAGATCAAAATGGACATTCTAGAATTGAAAACAACAGCAACAAAAAGCAACTAACTAAAACTAAAAGTAGGAACTTAATTGATGGTGTTAGTTGGAAATTAGATGCAACAAAAGAGAGAAGTAGTGAAGTGGAAAATAGGTCAGATACAAATTCCCAAAATAAAGCACATAGATTTTAAAAAATTATATAGAGCATAAAATGTGCAAAGTTCTAATATATATTCAATTTCAGTATGAGGAGGAAAGGAGAGAGACTGCAAGTAATATCTGAAGAGAAAATGGCTGAGAATTTTCAAAAACAAAAATAAATTTAAACCATGACTATAAAAAGTGCTACAAAACCTACAAACAATAAGTAAAATAACTGTAAATAGTAAAACTGCCAGAATCCAAAAGCAAAGAGAGCAGTAAACTGAGAGAGGAAGAAAGAAAGAGACAGAGAGAGAGCGGAGGAACCGTTAAAGGTAGAGAAGTAACATGTAAGGCTGACTTGGCAAAAGAAATGACGAAAGAAAGAAGATATTAGAGTGATAAATGCTGCAAGCCGTGAGAAACATATCGACATTAAAGGTGCAGCAGAAAAATCTAAGATTTGTTAAAATCAAATGCCTCTGTTAGAAATAAAAATCTAAAATCAACAGCCTATGCTTCCACTTTAGGAGATTAGGAAAAGTAAAGCAAAATAAACAGAAGGAGGAAAAGCACACGAACTGAAAGAAGATCAATAAAAATCAATGCAAGAAAATTATTATGGAAAATTTTGACACTCAAAAGTTTGTTTCTTGTAAAATCATCAACATGAAGAAATTTGTTGCCAGACTGATCAAGAAAACAATAAGGCAAGCCACAGATTGCCAATATCAGGAAAGAGGGAACATTATTAGGAATTCCACAAACATTAAAAGGATAATACTACCACTACCTTATGAACATAGATTTGACAACTTAGATCAAGGGCCACTTTTTGAAAGGTATAAACTATCCAATCTCACGTAAGAAGAAATAACTACATCTATTCCAGAAATTGAGTTTACCGATAAAATATTTAGCAAATACAGTAAAAGATCCAGAAGGTTTCACTGAAGAGTTCTTCCAGATGTTTAAGGAAGAAATAGTACCAATTCTAAATGAACTCTTCCATAAAATGGAAGAGAGGTCTTCATTGCTTGAGGTCAGCATCCCCCTGATACAAAATCCTGAAAAAGACGTTGTCAGAAAAGAGAACAAATGTCAAGGTCACTCACTGATGCCTGCCCAGAGAGTCTCAATACATGGGAGCAAATTGAATCCAGCAAAACAAGAAAAGTTGATATACATGACTAAGTAAGGCTACTTCCATTAATGTAGGACTGGATCAACATTTAAAAAATCAGTTAATAAATTTCACTGTAGTAATTGGTTAAATAAGGGAAAACCAGATGAACATCCCTCCAGGTGCTGAAATGTGTATAAGTAAATTCAACATACATTTTTAATAAAAACTCTCATAAAACTAAAAATAGAATGAGACTTCTTGAACCTAACCAAGATTATTCATCAAAACAAACAAAACACTCCACAGCTAGCTTCTCCCTAATATCAAAAACAGATCAAGAATGCTTTTTGTCTCTACTCAGACATCCTACTGGGGACATCTTAGCCATTGCAAGCCAAAAAAAAAAAAAAATTATAATACAACCTTGAGCCATGTATGTCTCAACTTATACACAATTAACTTAAAACGGTTTATAGTTCCAAATGTAAAAAATAAAACATTAAAGAATAAGCATGTTAGAAAATCTTTGTGATCATTAAGTTTGGTGATGATGAATTATTTAGATATAACATCAGAAGCAAGATCCTTAAAAGAAAAAAGAATTCATTCATTGAAATCAATAGAAGTAAAGACAAAT
The DNA here is from genome assembly GCF_048564905.1 of Vicugna pacos. Lineage (NCBI taxonomy): Eukaryota > Metazoa > Chordata > Mammalia > Artiodactyla > Camelidae > Vicugna > Vicugna pacos. Next base: position 7,459,501 of record NC_133010.1, read on the forward strand.
GTTTGCTCTGTGGAAGGCACTGTTAAGGAAATGGGAAGTCATAGGACACACTTAACTATAAATCACATATCTGATGACAGATACAGATATAGAACCCTTATAATTCAAGAATAAGGAAACAATAAAAGATTCAAAAAAAAGGGTAAAATAATCTGTACAGATTTTTCAACAAAGATCTACAAATGGAAAATAAGCATATGATATTACTCTGCACCATTAAATATTAGGAAAATGCAAATTAAAATAACAGTGAGATGCTACTATACACTTCTGAGTATTGTTGATGTCAAAAACACCGTCCATGCCAAATACTGGCAAATATGAGGAATAACAGAAACTTTCATTCATTGCTGATAGGAAGGCAGAATGATACAGCTACCTTTAAAGTCAATTTGGTAGTTTCTTAAGAAAATAAACATGATTGCCATATACCCCCCCACCTCTTTTAGGTGTTTGTATGATCGGGTCATTCAGGATGGCAGGTCTCGTGTTCTCTGCACATGCCCTGCTGGACCACTGCCTCCTTCACTTACAACCTACTCACACGACTGACCTTCCCACGCTCTTGTCCCAGGCCCCAGCTAATAACTGTTCAAGCTTTAGATCAGAACCCTCCACTATGCTCATCAAAGAGGCAGTGAGTGGCTCACCTCTCTGCTGATTTCCTTGGTAACCAATGAGTCAGTCAACCCGACTTCAATTCCCCCATGACTAACGTCCTTCCTTTCCCGGGGGAGTGAAAATTGCCACCACGTCCTGTCCACTATCCGCCACAGACAGTGGGGTGTTGCTCCAGGACCTTGCTTCAGACGTGTAAGACCCTCCATCCACTACACCACTGATATCTCTGTTGCTGCCTCCAGGCTCTTTCTTCAGTCTTAAAGCTGGGGAAGTGCAGGCCTTGTAGGACTGCGGGGTGCAGTCCAACAACATTTCTCATGGAAAAATTAAAAAAAACTTGAGTTTAAACATGTATGAAAACATTTACTGCAGCTTCATTCATAACTCTCCAAATGAGAAACATTTTCCAGCAGATGAATGGATACACAAACTGTGGTACATCTGGGATGCTACTCAGAAATGAAACAGAACTACCGAGTCACATAAAGACACAAATGAATCATAAATGCATTTTTCTAAGTGAATGAAGCTAAACTCAAAAGACTACGTATTGGGTGATTCCATTTATATTACATTCTGAAAATGGTAATACTTCAGGAACAGACAAGAGCTTGGTGATTGTCAGGTTGGGGTGGAGAAGGGACTGACTACAAATAAAGCATAAGGGGATTTTAGGACGATGAAAGGGCTTTGTTTCATACTGTTGTATGCATTTGTCAAAACTCTTAGAATTGTACTCTACAAACAATGAAATTTACTACATGCAAATACATAATAAATGGCCAGATTGTTGGGGAATCCTAGAACAGAATGCTAACTGTGGCACAAATCTATCTGCATTGCAAATGCATGGCATCATTTTACTGAGAAGATGGGGGAAAAAAGGAGCTGAACTAAGTCTGTAAATGTTATTTTGACTGGATACTGTAAGGCTAAATGAGAAAATAACTGCACATATACACTGCATGATTGTTGATAAATTTGTTTTTCACAGAGGAATAGATTAGCAATTCTGATATTATTTTATCTGTATACCGGGTTTGAAGAAACACACAATTTGTTGATAACAAGAGTGTTTGTTTACTGTCAGGAAAGAAGTTACAAATAAGCATAGGCAGAAGATTACAATGAACCTTGTATTGCTGGATTAGAGTGAGGGTACACAGATTGATAGGTACAAATGTATATTCTATCTTTGTCCACCAAAAGAAACAAGAGGCAGTAGGAAATGTGTATCCAGTGCTCAGATCTTGGTTTCCAAATAACAATCTCCAGATAAAGGAACCAGAAACAGCTAATTCTAGAGCCAAGGCAGGGAAAATACCAGATGATTCTAGAACATCCCCTAGTTTCAAAAGTTAAGGGAAAAAAAAGACGAGTTTACACCAAAAGGACACACAAGTCAATCTGGAAGAACTTCCAATGACTAGAGCAACAAAATAATTACAAAGAATTAGCTTATAACTGAAATACACTTATGCAAATGAATGGTTGAGTTAAATAATTAAATGGTACTTATTAAATGTCAGTCTTTCTCCCAGAAGGATATCAATATATGTAGAAGAAATGAGAGAAATAGAAAATGTAGTTAGAACAACACAGTAAGACTTACTTCAGGCAAGACCAACAGACAAAATCTAAAATGGATGAGTGGGAGGACATTTTTGGAACTTTGCCTAGATGGTAGAGTAGGAAGACTCTGAACACACCTCTTCTCATGGGCACATCAAAAGTATAGCTATTTCCAGAGCAACAATTGATGAGAAAGACCAGAATGTACCAGAAAACTACAACGAAAGACATAAAGTAGAAACCACAGCAAGAGGGTAGGAGGGACAGAGTCATATGGTGAAGACCCACACCTGTGGGTGGGCAACTCACAAATGACAGAGTCACTAACTCTGCAACTGCAGAGTTTCTCCTCAAGGAACGAGGGGTCTCAGCCCCACATCAGGGTCCTCAGCCCAGAGTTCCTGCACCAGGAAGACGAGCCCCCAGAATGGTTGGTTTTGAAGGTCAGAAAGACTTACTTTCTGGAGACCCAGAGGACTGCGGGAAATGGAGACTCCATACTTAAAGGGAGCACACAAGAGCTCACGTACTCCAGGACCCAGGGCAGTAGCAGTCATTGGAAAGGAGCCTGGGTCAGACCTACCTGCTGATCTTGGAGAGCCTCCTGGTGAGGCAGGAGACAAGTGGTGCTCACCCTGGGACACAGGCACTGGTGGCAGCCATTCTTGGCAACTGTTTCTACCACATGGACGCTGATGCTATCAAGCACCAGCCTCAGGACTCAGCCTTATCCCCATCCACCAACCTATAGGCACCAGTACTGGGATGCCTCAGGCCAAGTAACTCACTGCACGGGGGGCAAACCCGTATATCAGCAGGCAAACTGCCTTAAGTCCTCCTGAGCCCACAGCTGCCCCTGAGCATGGCCTTGTCCACCAGAAGGGCCGGGACCCAGCCCCAACCCCACACACCATTGCACAGAGACTAGAACCAGGAACCTGAGGGCCTAGCAGCCAGAAACTGGGACCCAGCTCTGCTTACCAGGGGCAGGCATGAGCAACAGGGCATACTGGGCTCCAGCAGTGCCCACGCTGGCCCTAAATAACCCATTGACCAAAATAGGCTTCATAAGTACACACAGAACATTCCAGCCCAAAGTAGCAGCCTACACTTTTGTTTCAAGTGCATGTGAAATAGTATCCAGAGTACACAGCGTGGTAAGTCACAAAACAAGTCGTAACAAATTTAAAAAATCATAGCCCCCGTCTAATCAAGAGAAACCACCAGAAAAGCCAGACTGAAGGACCTTCTATCAAATACCTGCCGAATACTCTTCAAAAGTGTCCAGTTCATGACAATGAAAAATTGTCACTGATTTAAGGAAACTAAAGGAATTTGACAATTAAATGCTATGTGGTATTCTGAATTGGACCCTGCAACAACAAAAAAAAGGGTATTAGTGGAAAAAAGTGATGAAATCACATAAAGCTGCAAGCTGTTGTCTGGCATAGATTCTCCTCTTGTTCCTAGTAACACCATTTTCCATTTTTATCCATTTAAAATGCACTGTTAACCAGGTGAGGATTACATTTCCCAGTCTCTTTGCAGCTTTATCTGACCACACGCGACTGTGTGGTTCAACAAGATGGGGGTAGAGGTGATGTATATGACTTTGAGGAGCTTCCTCAAGGTGAAGAGGCATTCCCTTCCAACCTCCCCCATTACACACACACACACACACACGCGCGCGCATGCACGCACGCATGATCTACTCTGTGGAACAGGACCCATCCTGGACCATCAAATTGGGAGCCAAAGCAAAGGGATGGCTGAGTGGAGAACAGGAATTCTCTGGGATTCCTTCTCCCAGCTCAGAGTCCCCAGACATCTTTCTTTTTTAGATAATCTAACTGTCTTGCTTAAACCATTATTTTTCAGCTCCTTTATCCCCCTTGAATTCCCCTTGATACATGTTACTTTATAATTGTTTCACATTTTACTTTATTTTTCCTCCTGCAATACTGTAATCTCAAGTGACTACTGTACCCCCTCCGAGGGGGGCGACACTCAGCACCCATTCCACGGCAAAAATCTAGAACTCATTAGATGGATTAATCATTATTCTATGCCCCGAAATTCCTAAGAACGAGCCTCTAAACTGTGGCAGTTGTGAAACAGCCCCTCTGAGCAAGCTTTGTAGATCCTTTAAGGTTTACATCTATCTGTGAAGTTTCACCGCACTGCTCTTCAGTGCAGCTCTGACTGTCCTGTTTCTCAAGGTGTTTCAAATCCACACAGCAAATATTTGACTCTATAATGAGCTCACTGTTAAGAACTGAAATGGCTATTTGTGTCTCTGTTCATATATTGATACAGGAGCATTTATTGATTTGGGTGCTCTGCTTATCACTGTGACATTAATCCTTATTAACGCTAATGCAGCTTACCCTAAGTCTAATTAAGATTTACCAGCATAAAAATGAGATTGGGACAATTCTTATTTTTTGCTTAAACCAGCTTGTCCATTCCCATTTGTCAGCCTTTCCCTTGTTCATTTGTTGAGAATGCTGCTTTTCATTAACTCTGCAAAGTAATATGTCGTTTTGATAGAATGGTGCCTGAGAAAATCAGATGATATTTTAAAAATTCATTTACGAAAATAGAGAAAAATGAGCAGATGATGAAAATCAAAGAGTATTATTAATGTTATTAATAACAATAACTACCTTTGAGGATATTTCTTCATATCTGGGAATTACATTAGCTCTAAATCTAACCGCTGCGATGCCAAATGGAGAGAACCGTTAACTTTTACATATTGGGGGTGGGGTCGGGGGAGACTTCACTGTGATGGTCACTTAGTTACATGATGTGATTTTGGAAATAGAAATAGATTTAAGCCCATGTTTGCATTCAGTCAAAACACCAGATAGGGGTTCCTTCCTATTTAGCAGTAGTGATGGAGTCTTGGAATAAATGTTTCCTTTTATTTAAACTTCCAAATGTATAAGCTAAGCTATGAAATGTTACAGCACAAATAAAAGGACTTGTGAGAACTATGAACTCTCTTCTTTGCTTCTCAGTAAGATTCCATTTAAACCAGTTCTTCTCATATAAGACGTGCATGGAGAATTCCATAGAGAAGATTGAGCTGTCCCCAAACTAAATTATGCCTTCTAAACATTAGGAAACTAGCATCATTTAATTAATCATCAACAATAATGAAAAGATTGTTTCCCATAAAGGTGCTAAAAGATGTTGAATTCTCAAACAATGTTTTTTTTTAATCTCAGGAGATGTTCAGTTGCATTTCTGAAGAAATACACAGAATACTTGTGAAAATGTCTGAAATAACCACCCAATTTTCTTCTTTTTAATCAATGTACTCTTTTAAAATGTTTACACCAATCTGAGTGGGTTTCCCCTCTATTTTTAAATTAATTTTATGTACTTTTTTAATAGTCAATACATGAACACAAAAAATGAAAAAGGTATACAGTATAACAAAAATTAAGTTTTCCTCCCATCCTTTCCCCATGTCGTCTAGTCCCACATCCAGGAGGAAGCACTGTTACCAGTTTCACATGTGTATGATCATAGACAATTTGTGCACATAAAGACAGGTATACATAAACACATATGTTATACAAGTGATAGCAAGTTATGTATACTATCTGAAACTGTATTATATTGAGCAATAAATCTTGTAGATCTTTCTATAAAATTATATGGAGAGATGCTTTATTCTTAACAAGTACATAGAATTCCATTATATGCGTATAACATTTAAAGGGATTCTAATCTCTTGCTATGATCAACAATGTGCAAAAGAAATTGTTATGCATGTGTGACAATACCTGTAAACTACATGAATAGAATTGCATTTGCTAAATCAAACTGTATGTTTTCCTTTTTTAAGATTTGGTTAAATGTTGTCAAATTGCACTCCATAGACAACACATCAGTTTATACTCTATCAGCAATGTATAAGAATCACCATTGGTAATCTTCACAATACTTTAAGGAATATAGCATTTTGCGTTTCTTTTGTTTGTTTGTTTGTTTTGCAATAGAGTGGATTATAAAAAAGTATCTCATTGTTTTAATGTGAATTTGAACTATTTTGCTTGCCCACTTTTGTTACTGGTTTATTGGTCTCTTATTTATTTTTAAGAAATTACTTCATATACTACAAGTCATTCATCCGTTAAGAAAGAAAGTAATCTTTTTTGTTTTGCAATGAGTTGCAAATGTGTTTATATAGATTTAAATTTTTTGTTGTTTTATATATGGTTTATTCACAAAATTTAAGTTTTTATGTAACTAAATTCTATCAATAACTTCTTTATGGCTTCTTATCCATAAAGCACATCAAAAGTTCTTCCATATCCAAGACCATATTCAAAACACAATTATATTTTTCTAAGTACATTTATGTTTTTTCTTACATTTGAATTTTGACTCATTGGGCCTTTAGTTTGGTGTTAACTTAGAATAGATTTTGAGCTTCCTTTATTTTCAGATGACTGTTTAGCTGTCTCCAAACCATATATTGAATAGTCATTTATTTTAGTAATTTGAAATTCTATCTTTACCATATACAAAATGCTGACATAAAAGCTAGTACTTAAGAACACATACACTAAGCCAGGTCTACCCTCAGCACTTTTCATATAATTTTATTCTCAAAATCATTCTGTTCTCAGTTTCTGGGTAAATCATGATGTGTTAGAGCTGGCTAGCATTGGCTTTTTCTAAGATGTGTTAAGCCAGCTCTTAAACATGGCCATTACTAAAAATTAAATTATATCAACATAAAATTAAGCCAGTATAAAAAATAATAAATATTAAACACTCATTTTCTTCTAATAATTGTGCTGTTATTTATGCTCCTAAGTTTATGCACATCTACAGATATGATAAAAATATTATAGAATGATGTACTATTACACATCTTTTTCTGGTTTTATGTTCGGTAACATCATGATTTTAGCTTAGAATTCACCATAGTGGGAGTGTTCATATCATATAAATTGGAAAAGGATAAAAATCAAGGCTTTTCTCTCTGTCAACTTGTTAAACTTTCACCAGCCCACAATTATAATTATGCACACAGTCATGGTAATGTCCTTCTGTGCATGTCATATAAGTTATGCATGTGTATTATGTGTATGTACTTTCTGTGTATTTGAATGTGTATTTATGATTATCTGTACATTGCCAACTATTTTAATACCTTGTTTTGTTGTCTATTCTGCTAATTCCAACCAATTTTAACAATCATGGTTTTTAAGATGTTACCGTATTGCATGAGAGAGTCACAAAACAATTTTCTCTACCTTCAGATTTTTTCCTGGCTGTTAATGCTTTAAAATATTCTGCATTGTTTTTCTTCTATTTCAGTCTAGTTTTCCTGATGATTTCCTGATGATTGCTGTGCTTTATTTTAAAGTTGGGATTAAGTTAAATTTATACATTATTTAGGAAGATGGACATATTTAGGCAGTTGAGAATATTTATCAGAAACACAGTATCTGATTTCGTTTGCTGGTATCTTCTTTTGCTTTACTCAGAAGCTTTTCTCAGTCTTTGCTCCTCTTCTGGACTCTTTTTAAAATCATGTTGGTGTCATTTGTTCCTTAAACATTTGGTTACATTCTTCTTTTGAACCTTAAGCCCATTTTTCTTGTTTGTTTTGTTTTGTTCTCAAGCATAGGAGTTGGTAATGGGGGTAGTAAATCACCTGGCTATTTTTTCTTTTACCTCTATAGCAATCGGTCTGTTTAGAATTTATTTTCTGGGCTCAGCTTTAATAATTTTGTATTTGCCCACCAGTTTGAGCAAAACAGTGCATCGAGCAGCCAGTGAGTCTCTCTGCCTGTATCCCTCAGGACTTCTCCAGTCAGCATCTGCATTTCTTTGCATGAAGCTTTGTCTAAGCTGTGGAAGGCAGCCTGGAAATGCCTAGGACTTAATTCACAGCTGCTGGGAACAACATTCAAACAATGACTGACGGAAGTTGGTGTGCCTGTGTTTCTGATTCCTCACCCCATGTGAGGTAAAGCTGAGGCTGGTACTTTCAACTCTCTCCCAGATTAAGCTCCAGTTACCTCCCCCAGGTGATAACTTTCCTGATGACAGTCCTTATGGACTGTTTTCCCATCGCTTTTTCTGTTTCCCACAAAATAAACTGCTTAACAGGAGCATCCTTGTCTGAGGATCTGCCCCTGGGCAAACCCAGCTAACACGGATTAATTTTCTTATCTTTTTATCTATGTCTCTGAGTATTTCCCTAAATTTATTTCTATTTTGGTAATGCATGTGCATTCTCTAATTTTTACTGTTTCATCAAAACGTCTATCTTAAAGGTTCTCAACTAGGGAAACTCCCCCAGAAAGCACTGAAAAGGGGTTCTTGATTGTCCCAGTAACTGATGGGGTGATATTTACCTCCCAAGGCCAGCAACACTAACTGCTCTTTACTTAGCATCACACAGCCTCATAAAACAAGTGACTTCCTGCTCCAAACACCAAGAGCAACCCTGTTGAAAGGTCTACTATATTTTTAGGTCTTCCAAAGAACCAAAATGCTATTGATTTTTATTTTCCTAATTCATCAATTTGTATTTTAATATAGGAGCATTTCTTTCTTCTGTTTACATATTATTTTTCTATTTGTAACTTATGTATGGTATCTGTAAGACTATTTACACTGTAAATGCTTAAATCAATGTTATTAAAATATTCACAGCTATGTATATTCATTAACTGTATCCTATAGAATCTGCTATGTAAATGTTGATTATTCTTATTTTTTAGCTATTAAGGTATTCATTTTTGATTTCCTGAGTACCTCAACCATTTTTAAGATATTTTAAACAACATTGTGATATGATATTGTTACCGGGAAAAGGGAAATAAGAATTACCTCGGTTCTTAGTCACCCCCAAAAAAAGAATTTTTGACAAGAGACAGAAAGCGTGATATAAGCAAGATTTTTATTAGTGAAGTAAAAAAAAAAAAAATAGTAAAAGATAGACTCCTGAGAATTGAGAGCAGGCCAGTCCAAGAGAGGAAAAAATGGTGCCCCTGTCTCCTTCCTCCTGTTTTCATATCCTGGTTTCGTAGTTGGTTAATAACTGATCGATTCCCTGCGCTCTGGTTAATTGGCACCTCAGATTCTGTGTGTTCTGGCTTGTTCCTTTCCCTTCCTCTCTCCCTGCCCAGTGCTCAGTTCTGTCTAAACCACCAAACAGTATAGTTGTTGTTTCATTGCTTTTATTGTTGTTAACTTCTAGCTTTATTGAGTTATGATCCTACCATAGCCTTGTATTATTTCTATTTTTGAAAACTCCTGAAGCTTTCTTTGTGGTTTAATGTGAGTCAATTCCACTGTTATGTTGATACTTGTATTTTCTGATTTTAAAGAAATACTGCTTAAGGTAATTAATTATGCTGACCATATTAATATGTTATTTTGATCTTGTATACTATTATTTTAATCTTATTTTCATTCTTTCCTATCTGTTGTGAAATGAGAGAGGTAAACTAGAGCCATCCAATGTGTTTTGTCTTCCTCTCCATATTGCTTTACGAATTGTGATAAATAGGCTCTTAGTTGTGTGCATAATCATAACTGATTAATTTTATTTGTGTACTATACTCTTTGTCATTGTAAAACACACTTCATCTCTTATTTTTAACTTAAATTCTCTATTTAGTGATAGAATTACTTTGTTCACTGTTCTCTTTTGCACCCATTTGCAAGTAGCGCTTTTGTCCACTCTTTTATTTTTTAACATTTCTAAAGGGCTATGGTTTGCAGAGTCTTGCATTTGGGATTAATGTGAAATAGGCGCTCTGATCAGTTCTGAAAGTCTTTTTCTTTTCCTAGTTAAGCTAAGAACATTTACATTTATTGACATGGTACATCTGTTTAATCATAATTCTGTCTTTGTGCTTATTTGCCAACGTACACTCTCTCTATATTACGTTGTCTGTGACCTCTCTACATAGCTGAGTGTGTTTGTGCTTATTCTGATACATTTGAATGTTTGAATTTGATCCTTTATTCCTATTTCTCTTCCATTACTCAATTTCTTATTCTTTTCTTTTTATCTTCAAATATATTGTTTTCAATTTTTATGTCAATTTTCTGTAGCTTGACCCTCATGTTCCATATACTACCTTGTTATTTATTTTACCTTCCATTCCTATGATTCTTTTTTCAACTTCTATATTATAGATATTAAAAGTATACACTATATTTTGCAACCATCATGCCCACATTGTTTCAGTCTTAATTTTACACTAGTTAGAGTTCAGTAGTCAGCATCCTTTCTTTTGCCATTGTTTCTATTATTTCCTGGCTAATTCAAGTTTAATCTTTGGCAGTTTCTTCAGGAAGGGTTTCTGGTAACTGTATTGTCTGAATTCTTGAATTTATGAATATGTTTGTTCTTTGCCTTTGCACGTGAGCTTTGGTTATGTACAAAACATTGGATTATTATTGCTTTTCGTAAAGAGTTTGTAGACTTGATTCCCTTGCAGGGAGGATGAATAGCGTTGTCTGGTAGCAGCCTTTGTCTTTTTCTTTATCTTCTTTCTGTCAGGACATTCCAATAACTTTTCTTTACCCCTGAAATCCAGATTTTTGTGAAGATGTGACTTATTAGTTAGTTACCCTGACAATTATTCCTGGGGTAAATTGTGCCTTTTTAATTTGTTAATTCAAGTGTTTTTGTTTGTTTTGTTTCATTTTTAATTTCTTGGAAAAGGCTATTCAGCTTCATTTAAAAATAGTTAATTTCATTTATTTTTACTTTGAAAAATGCGAAAGTGACAAAAAGTTCAAAAGAACAGTTCAGCTAACAAGCATCCATATTTTAGTTGTGCTCCTTAACTGTTAAAATTTTTCCTCTGAGTGATCTCCCTCTTTCTTTTTGCTGAACCGTTTAAAAGTAAATCACAAGATCACTCATCCTGAAATACTTTATTATATTATTCCTAAGTACAAGTATAATTTTCTATATAACCACACTAACATTATTATACTCAAGACATTTAATATTGTTCTCACATTCTAATATGTTTCCAGAGTCATATTTCATTAATTGTTCACATAAATGTATTTTGTATCTATATAGTTCTCTTTGTTTGAAATCCAGTCAAGATCCATGTATTTGTATTTGGTTGTCAAGTTTCTTTAACCTCAACTCACTTTTGTTTTCCCATGTGATTACTATCTTTTGAAGAATTCTGACCAGCTGTCTGGTAAAATGTCCTACATTCTTAACTTGTTTGAAACGATTGTTTTTTCTTTTTAATTTCTGCTATTCCAATAGGTGAAATATGGGTTGTAATATACATATATATATATATATATATATATAGCCTTATTTTGAGTGAAGTATTTTAATGAATCTGAGGGTAATTTACGTTTCATTTTCTGCAGAATGTGTGTGGCTGCCATTCTGTAGGGCTTGTGATTTTATGCTTCATCTGTTTATACAGTATGGATAGTATCCCTTTGCCCATTATATAAGTTGTACATTTCTCTCAGTTTGTCACTTATCTTTTGACTTTACTCATCTTATTTCCATGTAAACTATTTTTACTGATTTGTATAATTAAGTTCATGATTTCTGAAAATTGAATCTGGATTTTTAATTAGAAGACCCTTCCCCACACCCTAGTTGTGAACGATACCTCTAGATACCAGAATATCATCTAGTATTTATAAAATTTATTTTTAACATTAATTATACATCCATGTGAGGTTTATTCTTGTGTATGGTGTGAACTGTGGATCTTATTTTATTGCTTCTTAATGGCTATAGAATTGTCCAATACTATTATCTAAAAACATGTTTCTCCCAGTTATTTGAAAGCCTGGTTTAGCTCTATGCCAAATACTTACATGTATTTGAACCTATTTCTGGATTCTTGATTGTAATCCATTGGTCTGTCAATTCATGTTCCAGAAACACCTTGGTTGAATTATATGGAATTTTTAATATGTTTTAACATTTCACAAGACTGGCCCTTATCCATTGCTCTTCTTTTTCAGGGTTTTCCCAAGTATTCTTTAAGGGTTATGGTTTGATATAAGCTTTAGAATCTATCTGTCCAGCTCCAAACACCAACAACAATGATTTGCTAGTTTTATTAAATTTGTGTTAAATTTAGATATTAGCTTTGGGAGAATCAAAATCTATTCAGAGAAAAAGCATGTCTTTCTACCAGTCATGTTCATACTTCCATCTTTCTGCAGTGTTTTGAAGTTTTCTTTATATAGGTTTTACTTCATTTTTTTTTTAATTTTTATTGTTCCTAAGTGTTTCATTCACTGTTGTTAGTGTAAATTGCCTTTTCTCTTCCATCATATTTTTAAGTGAATTCTTGTTCTTACATGTAAACGTTATTGATTTTTGTTGGGTAATTCTGTATCTTGCTGTCTCACTTAATTCACTTATCATTTGCATATTTTATCATGTATTTTCTTAGATTTTCTAGATATACTATTATAGTATCTGTAAATAGAGCTAGTTCTACTCAGTGGTGTGCTGGTAAACCTTTATCAATTGACTGTCAGGAAAATTGGAAAAAAAATAAAAGGAAAACAGAATCTTGATTTGTAGGATTTGCCAAAATTCCATGATGCATTTCCCACCATGGTTAATTTCATGCTACCCACGTGTTTAACAACCATCTCAGACAATTTCTGAAAAGTTCGACTTTGGGTCTAGCCAACCAGTATCACTAGGTGTGGGCAGGCTCTCCCACGCCAATTGGTTATATTTCTGCCTTCCTAATTTATTAGTTTATAATTGCTTTATTTTATTCGTATCTTTGAGTAATCCATCTAGAAAAAATTTTAAATAATAGTGGGTGTTGAGAGCAGGTTGCCTGCTTTAGCAGGGATATTTCTAGTGGCCCCTATGCATAAAGCCTTCCTCTCCCAGAAGTAAGGATTTTCCACCTGTTGCCTTTTTCCAAACTGCAAAGACTACTGACCAGGGCCCTAAGCACAGCAGTGCCCTTTCCTCCACATACGGCAACTTCAGTTCAGTAGGAGGGACTGCGAAAAACCCAAGTATGGTTCCTCACTCCTACAGCCTGATGGCTGTTTTCTTTCCCCAGGTCCGTGACACATAAATACATTCTAGGGCTCTTTCTGACCTTTTCTTTGAGGACCCAATGGGTCCCAGGAATTTTCACATTGTCCCGCCCACGCACACTGTGGCTTCACAAAGTTTTCAAATCTGTTGGCTGAAATTGTCTTACTAGTGTTAGGTTACATCGATTCCAAATGAGGAAGACCTCTGGTCTCCTCAGTACCTTCAGGAAAGATCTCGCCTTTTGCTTTGGGTGCAAATGATTGTTTTTCAGTGGTTTTGGGAAAAGTCTTAATTTAAACTTTGCCCGGTTCCCTTCTGCTGTAATGGGGGGAGTGATCTACATTCTGGGACTGAAGATAGAAACTCTACTGTGCTCTCTTTTACCATCTTCTCTATTGAATAGCAAAAAAGAACAGATTAAAAAATCCTTAGAAATACTACTTATACGCACATATATAATACATATGTGTGTGTCGTGTATATATTCATGTGGTTTCATCTTCCTGTGGTAGGAAGTATTGAGGATACAATACAACTCTATATGTGATCATGTGTGATTACCTATTTGCATGTATGTATGTGCAGTATTTATCTGTACATAAATGCATAGACAATAATCTAAATTATACATGCGAAATTGACAACAGTAGTCAGATCTAGGAAAGAACAACGTAGTTTAAGTGCGGGAGAGACAGTCAAAGTGGACGTTATCTTTCTGATATAATATAACTGGTAAGTAAAAGACAAGAAAAGCATTATTTCCAGATATTGTTTCTAATTATGTTATCTACAGGGATGGTGCAGGTGATGATAAAAAGAAGATAATAAAGTTTTTTCTTTTTTTGCAGATATAGGGAAGCTGATCTTAAAATCTATACATAAAGTGAAGGAATCGGAATAGTCCAAATAATAATAATAAAAAAAAACCAAAAAAACAAAATAGGAGCACTCACATTACCTATTTTTATTTTATAAAGCTTCTATAATCAAGACAGTGCAGCACCGTGGAAACAAGACACATAAATCAATGAAACAGAGTACAGTCTAGAATTAACACCCACACAAATCTGGTCAATTGTTTTGTGACAAATGCAGAGGCAATTTGATGGAGAAAGAAAGACTTTCCAAGTTATCACTTTGGGACAATCAGACATCTTAATGAAAAAAATAAAATAAAAAAACCTTAATCTGTAACTGAGAATTCTGAAAAATAAGCTCAAAATAGGCCATGATAGACAATATGTGTAAATATAAAACTGAATTATAAGCAGACAAGAAAATCTAACCTTGGGTTAGATGAACAATTCTTATATGACATAGAAAAAAATAGTCATAAAAAATACATTGCTGGTGGGAATGGAAAATGATGCATTCAATTTAGAAAAGACTTTGGCCATTTCTCACAATGTTTTACCTACATTTACCATTAGGCTCAGGACTCTACTCTTACTTATATATCCAAGTGAAATTAAAACTTATGTTCATATAAAAACTTATACAAAAAAATCATTGGATTGTATACATTGAGTGAGGGGATTTTATAGTACTTGAAACTCAATAAAATTGTTTACAAGAAAAAAAGAATGAGGCATTGATGTAAGTTACAACATGGGTGAATCCCAAAGGCATTATGTTGACTAAAAGAATCCAGTATCAAAATGTTACAGTTGTGTGATGTTCTGGAAAAGACAAAACAAGGGTAGAGACCAGATCAGCAGCTGCCAGGGTGTAGGGTCTGATCATGCGTTAAATCTTATAGATTGTATGACCAAAGACAAAGATAGTCTTCTTTTATATAGCATTTTTAGTAAAAAGGATAATGAATATTTGATTCAGAAAATTGACATGAATTTTATAAGACACCCCCTTCTCTTGACCTATACTTTTGTGTATACAAAAACAGGTTAAATAATGTAAAATACTAAAATCTAAAACTCTGCTACTTGCTTACTGCTTGATTTTGGACATAATAGTTGGTCTCTTAAACCCGATCTGTAAAATGGGTATATTAGGTCTAACTTTACGATGTTATCATGAGGGTTAAAAATATATGAGTGGATATGTATGTATGTGCATATAGTGTTGGTATGTTTTCTCTTTATGTGACTTGAAATGCAGTGTGTAGGCACTCATTAATTTGCAGCTGCTATGTCTTTATTGTTCTTTAGAATTAATTTAGAAGAACAAAGAAGTTTTCTTCATAGGTGGTGAGTTTTTATCCTACTTACATTTGTGCCTTGGGGCACTCTTCATTAAACAGAAATATACGGCACCAGAGAGTGTATGTTGCCAGATGAGTTCGGTTTTATTCCTCGGATATAAAGAGAGGAACATTTTATGGAGACCTGAATTGTTCATATTATTTATTGATATACATGCCATCTTCTCATATGCACAAACTGGGTCTATTTTTATAAATGAACTTGATAAATAATTGAATATGAAAGTGCCCCTGCTGTGCTGTCCTTGGACCCCTGGGGCATTAAGAATTCATGCCTCTCTTGACCCGCAAACTTCTACTCGAATTCCAGCAGCCCTGTGTGACTTCCAAGGGGGACTTGTCGCTCAGGCTGAACTGTATAGTGTTTCTCTGATGTGCAAAATGTTGACCCCCGGGAAGTCTCTGGACTCATTTTCATTAGTAACCTAAACACATTTGGAGAGTAGGGGCTGGGGTGGGCAACCGATTAGTTGCCTCTCAGCACAGCAAATCTACCCTTATTGTCCCTGCCCACTGGCTTGGAGGAAATTGGCCTCTGAAGCCTGATTGTTGCTTGTTGTGCATGGCGACGGGCTGATTTGTGCCGTCGCCAGCGAGGGCCAGACCTCCACCGAGGAATCAGGCAAGCCAGAGCCCCGAGGAGCAGGGCTGGTTCTTTGTGTTCATCTGGGGGCTTCCTTTGCACCTGTTCTAAGTTGTGTGCAGAGTCAGAATGTCAGCTGGCTTTTAGTACCGTTGGACGCTACCTTGTGTTGAGCAAGTTATCAGATTCTTGGCTACGTAGTTCTTTAGTACCTAAGAACCGGCCGTTACCATATCAGCAATCAGACCCCTGTTTCTTTTCTTGTTAGTGTCCAGGAATCATCATCTGCAAGGCCCAGTTTGACTATAGCCCCCTAGTATAAGCATTGCACTTTCATGATCTTTAATAATTTGAAGGAAAACCATGATGTTAGGTATTCGGTAGCCCACAGTTAGGAAGGACGAGTTGTGGAAGACGTGAGCTCAGCAAGGATGATATTCCGTAACGGGAAACGTTACCCTGGATGTTACAAAAGACACAAAGCAGCACCACTTTCAGACAGTGCAGTTAAGATAGTTTCCCGTTAATTTGCAAAGGAGAAAAACAGAACATTTTTTTTCCCTCACATTCCAGAAAAGACCTCAGTTTTCTTTCCGCAGCAGTTGCTTGTCATTTATCCTTGTCTTTCATCCGTAAAGAATTTTTGCACTAAATAAATTTTTTAAAGCCCAGATAACAGAATGGAACAAAATTGTTTAAAGTCTATTGGAACAACAATCGTATTAGTTTCTCAATTGTTTCTGGGATGGTTGGAGATCCGGCGTCAGCCTTGAGCAGGGCTGTTTAGCAAGTGAGCTGAGAAACGCCAGAGGCTCACAGGTCCAGCCCTTGTCTTGGGTCCTCCAGGGATGCTCACCGTCATGGACCTGCTGCTGACCTCTGCTGTGTCTGCTTGTATATCTCACAGTTTCTCTCTCTTTCTCTCCTCTCTCTCCAACTTTTTTTCTTTTTAACCGAAAAAGACAATCTTTTATTCTAGCTTTGACTGTTCTGATGCAGCTAAGATTTCAATTGACTGGGGCTGTCTGATTCCTCAGGCCCAAACCTCAAAGATCTTGACACAATATCGGGAGATTGTCAAAGAATCTGCCTGTTTAACAGTATCCGAGTTGATTCAAATACAGCAATTGGAGATGCACTTGAACAAGAATGCTTTAAGGGAAGGAAACTTTTTTTGTAATTTTTTTTGCAATGTCTAATCTTGTCAGGAGGTGTCATATGATTTATAGTCATTATCACACTTTACACTTACAAAACCTCTGTGAGTTAAATATTGTTAACTGTATTTATCAGATGAAAAAAAAAAAAAAACAGGTTAGCGAACTTTAAGTACTTGCCCAAGGTTACACAGCTAGCATACAGTAGAGCTGGGATGAAAACCCACGTCCCTTCGATTCAGAATCGACTGTGTCACGCTGCCTTCCAAGGGGAGACATTGCCAAAAACCTTGCCAATGACTCTGGCAACCTGTGACTCTGGCATTCTCCCATTCTTCTCTCGACATCCTTCTGTGACTCCATAAGGACTAAACACTCATATATTTTTGGGCTTTGTCCCAAATAATGTGGGTGAGGCCAAAAAAAAAATTGAAAATACATTATCTGCGCTCCAGGATTATGGATTTTATTGACAAAGACGTGTGTCACAGGTAACAGTATACACACAGAATAAATTATAATAAATGTGATTATGACTTGGGGCTGACTTGGTTTTGAGATAAAGAGTGTCCTTTTTTTCACTTAAAATTGATGTTGATGTTGCAGAGATTTCCTTTTTAGCAATAAAGGTGTGTGTCAAGGTCAAACACACACTTTCTAATACTGGTTTTACCTGTAAAATCTCCAAAATATTGTGTCTCCTAAACTTTGTAGGGCACACTACTTCTGAGCGAATTCTTAAAAAAAAAAAAAAAGGAATCTTGAGAAGCATTTCACAATTAAAATCATAACATATCAAAGATAAATTTTGTCATATTCAGGAAACATTGATCACGCTGGTGGACTGAACTGATGCGGACGGGACCTCCTCTGATGGAAAATACAGGATGTGAGTCACAGGCAACAGACACAAGTCACACAAAGAAACAGAGTTGGTGGCCCAAGAGCCCACACAGCAAGCAGGAGGTTCAGAACTCTAAAAACACCACAAAATAAAACAATTAGAAAGACACTATGAAATAATTATGAATGAAGCACACAAATAGAGCTGAAGTCTAAAGAAAGAGAAATACGAAGGTGTTAACATTGAAGACAGAAATCAAGGCAAATGCATTAAAGAGAAGTTGCGCTCCTAATGTTTATCATAAGCTACAGACAGGGCTTAAAAGTTACAGTCTCGGGGGTCAGACACTGAGGAACAGGAAAAAAAACAAGAGTTTGAACTTGAACAGAGTGATTAGATTACAACTGAATCTCTTGCATAAATCCTAGGACTCCAGGCTCTCCCCATCATTTTGGAAAATACTTGTGGACACCACACTGGGCTATTGAAATCCTTGTAGGAATAGAAGAGTTATTTCTCCAGCATCAGCAAATTGCCCTCACCTATTTTTTTTATTATTTTTATTTACCCTTTTTGTATTTTTATTTTTTATTATTTTTATGACCCTTTTTATTACTATTTATTTTAATTACCCTTTGGTAGTTGTCTCAGCTAAAGAGGGACGTGTTTCCTAAACTTATGCTCCCTTCCTGGGCTGGCCCCAGTTCAATGATTGGACGTAGGGGCATAAAAAGACTGGCTTCTCCATCCAGCTCAGGACCCATCTGTGAAGTCGTCCCACCTCCAGAACTCCTCGCAGAAGCAGCCAGGTCTTCTGCTAGGAATGCATAGCTTTTATCCTCCCTCTGTCCAGTCCTTCACTCCTTCCTGACTTCCCTTCAGCCAGTGCTGATTTCACAAGCACTTCTTAATAAACCTTTTCCCAGGGAACACCAGCTGAAGAATACTTCTGAGAACTCAACATGAAGAGATTCACAGACAGACAAGCAAGTCTGCATTTTACTCTTTATTTTAGGCATCCGATGTTAAAGAAGGAGGGGTGGGGAGGAGGAGAAGGAGAAAGAGAAGGGTGTTAAAATAAGAACTTGAATCTCCGAGACATTGCACCCACAGCTTTTAGCTGCATTGATACGATGTGTGCTGTGAGTAAACCCAAAGCCAACAAATTAATCTTAAAATTGCTCTTTGGGGGATGAATGCCCAAGACCCGAGTTGATACAGGTAAGGAGCTTCCGTGTCATGAAGCTTCCATACACCATGATGTACAGGGCTTTCAAAGATTAAACAACCTCACCGAAGAACGGTGCACAGTCAATTCAACATTACATGAAGAAATGGAGAGAACTCTGACAATGTCGAATTTCCGCTGACTCATATTCCCAGGGAAGACAATGGTCGAGGAGGACTTCACATATTTTGTGCTTTAAGAAACAGCTAACTGCAAAGGACTGCCTTGGTCTTGCATATTTCAGAGCTAAGAGGACCCCTTTCCTTTGCTTTGAGAAGTTTCTCATTAGTGAATGTATTTTCTATTGTAATAGCCTGAATAAAATGACCTCCTTCACTGTGTGTTGTAATTTGTCTTTTATTGATTTGGTGGCATGACTTAGGTCGCCTTGTCCCTTGGCTTCCGACTACTTTTTTACTCAGCCCAGGGACGGAGCCTTCCTGAAGCCCCTCTGCTCTGTCTCTGACTCGCAATCTGGGGACCCAGCTGTGACTCCAGCTTTCTCTCCTGCGTTCTTGACTTTTCTTCATCTGCTCTGTGATGCAGAATTGATTTGGATTCCTTCTGATTGCTCATGTGTTTTCTGGTACTAGCATCTCTTGGCACCTTTGATCATTTTGCAATACCAGTAAGTAGACTGATGGTTCATAGAGATTTTCTGTTTGGCAAAAGTCAGAGAATCTGGCTTTTTAGTGTTTCATATTTGTTTGTTTATGTTGAACTCAAATAGATTAAGAATTTCATGTGCACCAAGAAATGTATATCTGGATGGACAAATTTGATTTTGTGTATTTATGTCTAGCTCATGGTTATATTTTACAAATGAAGTAATAGGGTTCTCTGCCTGTATCTCTGTATATTTCTATGTTTATTACTTAGAAGGGCTTTTACCTCTCATGTGAGTGTATAATATTATCCAACCTCTAAAAGTTATTTTCAGATTCAATTATACAACCTTTTAAAGGAGTTCTATTGTAATTAGTGTAGAATAAATAAGCACTAATGATAATTAATTACTCCTAAATTTTCCAGAAAATAAATCTCTTTACTTTTCTTTTTTTTTTAAATTTTAATTAATTAATTTATTTTTTTAACATTTTTTATTGATTTATAATCATTTTACAATGTTGTGTCAAATTCCAGTGTTCAACACAATTTTTCAGTCATTCATGGACATATACACACTCATTGTCACATTTTTTTTCTCTGTGAGTTATCATAACATTTTGTGTATATTTCCCTGTGCTATACAGTGTAATCTTGTTTATCTATTCTACAATTTTGCAAAAATGAAAATTATTCTTATATCTAAAAATGAATTCAAGAATTAATATAATTTATATTAATATACAATATACTTTATATCAATATATAATGTATAATAACTTCGTATAACTTCGGTGAATCTTTGGCAAATGAGATTACTCTACTATGTATGGTCTAATAACAGCAATTGTATCTTCTCTGTCCATGGTGTGTAATATAAAAGAACACATCTTTGGTTTATTATCTCTAAACTTATATTGGTTTACTGATTGAATCAGCTAATATCACTCCTATTAAATTTTTAAGATAACTGAAAACGTAAATCTGTTAAAGCAAATTGAATCATTATTCTGACAAATTTTAGCTCAATAGTAATTATGTTTTGTGACACATCAGATTGAAGGTTGATTTGAAGATCTTTAGATAACTGAAAAACTTGAACTGATAATAAACTGAATTAGTTAATGGGTATCCAATTAATACCTAGAAGTAAAACAGCTTGCTGAAACATTCATTGCTAAATGTAGGTTTAAATTTATATATTTTACCACATCTTTATTTGGTGAAGCTGTACATTTTGCCATTTGCAACTCTGAAAAGTTGTGCTGTAAGAGATGTAGATAAACATAGAACACAGGTTTGTGGAAAGGCAGTTTTACTTACTGTGGTCAAAGCTAGTTAGGTTGTGATGGGATGTGATGGGTTTATTATAAGACTTCCAAAAACAGCTTTAGTAGTAACTATACTAATGCAAAACTAGAATTTGGTTTGGCTCTCTGTTAAAATAAATAAATAATTTTGGATATTGGTCTTCCCTTAGAAAAGACTGTATAAAATACACTTTACATTCTGTATAATTTTGACAAGATAGCAAAGATTCTGTGTTCTAACATGATAATTTTTTTTGGTTTATATTTATTTTCTTATATCCTGATTATTTAAGTAAACCGAGTTGTCTTGCTTAGGGAAGACTACAGTTTTTTAGAAATCATATTACCTCTTTTTTTAAAAAAAGTTTTATCTTTTCTTTGGTTAAATGGGTGGTAGGTAAAGTATTCTATGTTAATCAAGTGTTCAAATCTCCTGACAACTGTTGATATTTTGCCTTCTTCAAATAAAATCCTTAATGATGTGTTTTGCATGTGAAACTGTTCTTTAGGTATCCCAGAGGATTCTCGGAAAATCACAAAAATGCATTCTTTCATCTCGTAAAAAGAGTGCTGCTAGACGTAATTAGGTTTATTTGATACGTTACTGTTAATGACATATATGGAAGGATTTGTCAAGTCAAAAGACATGCTTAGCCTTCCATAGGTTAAAGTTGGGTGGGTAAAGTGATGTTAATATACACAGTTCATAAATTGCATAACGGGAGGTTCCCAGAGATTTGCCAATGCTCTTGTCAGCCATGCAACGTTTCTGTTTCTCAGTTGTGGTGCTATGTTGCCTGGTGTTAGAAAACAACAGTACAAATCAGCAGCTGTAATTTCAGTTATTTTTAAAAATGTTGTTAGTCACATCTTTACTTCTTCAATACGAATCTAGTGTCTTCTAGGTCATTCATACACAACTGAGGATTGACATCAATTCCCTATTTTTATTTTATTATTTTATGGATATTTTAGGACCTACTCCAGACTTAATGAGCCTCTTTACTTGATATTCTTGATATATCCTAGGTATATTCTTACTGTATGCATGGTTTGTTATTCTCATGATTATTTTCTGCTGTATTTGAATTTTTTCACTGTAAAAATTATTCATTTTAAAAATTTAGATATCATATCCACTCTTTTATGAAAATAAGGTTAATCATTATATTTACAGATACTCTAATTTTTGGATTAATTTTACCCTCTTGCTTTACATGCCACAAGAACCAAATTTCCTTGCCTGCTGCCTTATTTTTGTAGTGAGCAAAATAAAAACCAGCCAAAGTGAGAACGGTAAGACGGATCTGACAAGAGTTAAGTATTTACCTAGATGCAACAGAGAGATAAAGGAAACACCTGGAGAGCGGTGAAGGCTGCCTACAATGTAAGTTCTCCATTCACGCCTCCCACCCATTTGCATGTGGATGATTGCTCTTGCTGCCATCTTCTGTGGTCCTTTACCTGAGGGCATTCCCTGTCTCAAGCAGTCAGACTCTAGACCACACACAGAAAAAGGTGCAAATGTTAAAGGACTGAAGCCCGAGGGAGCAACTTCAAGAAATATTATATGGGAGTTGGTGGGTAAGTGTCCCACGTTTTGAGCTGTTTGACGGTGTATCCACAGAGGTCCCCCTAATACTGAACTCTAGTTGCTCATCATGGTACTCTCCTTATGATTTCTCCCAGTATTGACCTCCTTCCTGAATTAGTCCCTTGTGGCTGCCATAACAAAGGGCCACAGACTAGGGGGCTTAAACGCAGATACTTATTTTGTCGCAGTCTGGAGGCTGGAAGTCCAAGATCAAGGCATTGTTAGGGTTGGCTTCACCCAAGGCCCCTCTCCTTGGCTTGTAGGTGGCCATCTCCCTCTGCTGTTTTCACACGGTCCTCTTTCTGTTTGTCTGTCATGTGCTGAATAGTGTCCCCACATGTGAAGCCCTAACCCCTAGTACCTTAGAATGTGATGACATTTGTAAGACAGGGTCCTTAAAAAAGATTAATGACATGAAAATATGGCCAGTAGAGTGGGATCTAGTCCAATCTGAATGGTGTCCTTTTAAGAAGAGGGAATTTGGATGCAAAAAGGTACCAGGGATCCTCGTACAGAGAGGGCAGAGCTTGTGAGGACACAGAGAGGGGGTCTACCTGCGAGTCAAAAAGAGACATCTCTGGATAAACCGAGCCTGTCTGCATGTTGCTCTTGGACTTCAAGACTCTGGTCCTATATGGGGTTAGGGTCCACCTATATGATCTCATTCTACTTAATTACCTCTTTGAAGGCTGTATCTCCTAATAAAGCCACATATTGAGGTTCTAGAGTTAAGGACGTCTACATACACATTTTGGGGGGAAGGCAATGCTGCCCATAACACTTCCTCTCTAAAACACCCTCCAGCTCTCCTCCCTCCTCGTTTCCCTGGGAACATTCTCCAGCAAGCCGGTGTCAAATTACTCTTTGACACAGACTCTGCTTCTGAGGAGTCTCAAACTAAAGCAAGTTCAGTGAAAAAATGTGAAGAAGAAAAGGAAGGATTTGAAAATGTGTTCTAAAAAGCTTAGAGAACAGGAGGATAGAGAGAAAGAGGGAAAGGTGTTTAAAAGATAGTATTTTTTTTTTAAAAATGGTGGAGCAACATGAGTTTTCTGATTAAGGATTACACTGAGTTCTGAATAAGATAAATGAAAACAATGTGTTTGTACATGTGATTTGTTAAGGTCAGGGTACATTAAATTGCTCAATCAGTATTTCCTAAAACGTAATGGTTCAAATTCTTTGAGACTTGTTTTCCCCTCACAAAGCCTTTCAGGGCAGGTGCTGTTAGTTTATGAGGAACTCTTTCCTCTGTGGAAATTTATGTACTCCCAACCCTGCCTGTTTTTGTAGCTCTGCCTTTGTGTGAACTTGCTGCCATCCAATGCTAGACGGTGGAACGGGGAATGTAATGAAACCAACAAAATAAAATCTTAGTTTAAATGATAGAAGAAAATATAAAAATCAAAGTAGAAAATTTTGAATAAAATAAAAAGGGGAATTCTTACAAAAAATTATCAGTAATTCTCTTGCACAATTCTACTTATACATTTGAAAATCTGAAAGAAATGGGTTACCTTCTAGGAAAATATAATTAACCAAAATTAACACCAGTGGAGATAATTTAAACTGACAAGTAACTGGAAAATAATTTGGGAAACTATACTATGAAAGGCATCTCCATGCATAAGTTTCATAAAAAGTTTTACAGGGAAACTGTATTAATTCCATAAATGTCAGATAATCAAAAAAAGATAAAAATAATAAAACTTCCAAATTCCTATATACAGCAAACATACTATGGTTACAAAAACATCACTGAGAAAGAACACAAAGTAAAATTGGTAATAAAGCTCAAATATCAATGTTGTTGCTAAAATATTAAAGAAAATATAAGCAAAGATAATGCAACCACAATTAAAAATATATTTTAACTAACTGACATGAGTCAAACAGGAAGGTAGTAAAAAAGATTTATTTTTAATGGAAGATTTTTGTATAGCAAAACCCCACATGCAAAGTCCAAAGAAAAAGAACAAGCAAGCAGAAAGTATTTGCAGCTTTTATCACAAATAAAGGGCTTATATCTTTATATGTCAAAACTTCTACACATCAAGTAAGATGTGGCCAACCATCTAATATAGAGTGGGGAAAATATACAATCAGTTCACTGAACAAGAAATCAAAATTCTTAATCATGTGAAGCAAATATTCAACTTCATGTATAATAAGAAAAAAGCATATTAAGTCATTGATATTACTTTCATATTGTCTAAAAGGTCAAAATCTAAAAGATTGGGAAACATTTTATTTACAAGTCTGTATGTTGGTTCTTTGAGAAGACCAACAAAATTATGACCACGTCCAAACAGACAGAACAAAAGAAGAAAAATAAATTGCCCAAGTTAGTAATGAAAAAGAGGTGATCACTACAAACCTACAGAAACTAAAAGGTTAAATAGGGAAAATAGTATGTACAATTTTACGCCAGCAAAGTAGGCAACTGAGATGAAATCAACATAGTAGGCAACTGAAATGAAATCAACAAACAATTAAGAACAAACTTTCATAATTTGTTTTAAGAAACAAATTAAAACTGAAAAAGAAGAATAAGAAAACCTAAAAGATCTTAAGTAATGAAATAAAATAATAAGTTAAAATACTCTCACAAATAAAAGCCCAGGCCTTACTGACGTCAGTAATGAATTCTGCCAAATATTTAAAGAAGAAATAATAACACTCACTCTCAAATTCTCTTGGAAAACAGATATGAGAAAACACCTTCCGTCTCATTCTGTGAGGTCAGTATTAACGCTGGTACTAAAGTCAGACAAAATATTAAAAAAAAAAACCTACGGATTATATACCTCATCAATATAGACATGAAAATCTTCAACACAGTATTAGAAAACTGAGCACAGCAACACACAAAAAAGATTGTATACGATGGCCAAGAAGGTGTTATTCAAGCAATTTAAAGTTGGTTTAACACCTGGAAATCATTTAATGTAATTTATTCTATTAACAGAAAATGAAAAAAAGAATCACATGATCACTTCAGCAAATAAAGTATTTGAGAAAGTCATAAAAACTCTCAACAAACTAGAATTAGAAGTGAACTTTCTCAACATGATAAAGGACATCTATAAAAAACCTACAGTTAACAGCACAGTTAATGATGAAAGGCTGAATGTGTCCCTTGTGACAAGAAGCAAGGTAGGATGTTGACTTATACACTTCTATTCAACACTGTGCTATGGGTTCCAGCCTGTAAAGTCAGGAGACAAAAAGAAATGAAACACACTCCGATCAGAAAGGAGTAAAACTGTCTTTATAGGCAGATGACATCATTCAGTATGTCGAAAATCCTAGGCTATCTACAAAACCAAACAGGCTCCCCGCAAAAAAAAAAAAAAAAAAAAAAAAAAAAAAGTGTGCACTATTAGAATTAGTAAACAAGATCAGCAAAGATAATGAGACCACAATTTTATTTCTATATTCAATCAATTAACAATCAGAAAACAAAAGTAAAGTTATCCTATTCTCAGTTGCATCAAACAGAATAAAACCTTAAAGAATAAATTTAACCAAAGAAGTATAAGATTTATTCTGAAAACTACAAATCTTTGCCGATTGAAATTAACGTCTAAATGAATGGAAACACATTCTCTATTCATGAATTTGAAGAGTCATTATCATTAAGATAGGTAGTCTTCCTGTGGGAACTCTAGTTTTTAAAGGACTTTAGTTTTTAAAGGTCTCTCCATACTGTTTTCCATAGTGGCTGCACTCAATTACATTCCCACAAATAGTGTAAAAGAGTTCCCTTTTCTCCACACACTCTCTAGCACCCCAAAGTCCATAGCAGCACTGTGTACAAAAGCCAAGATGTGGAAACAACCTAAATGTCCATCAACAGACGATTGGATGTGATATATATATATAGAGAGAGTAGTATTCCATTGTGTGTATAATTGTGTGTGTGTATATATACACACACACAAAGGAACACTATGCAGCTATAAAAAAAGAATGAAATGATGCCATTTGCGACAACATGGATGGACCTTGAGATTATCATACTAAGAGAAGCAAGTCAGAAAGAGAAAGACAAATGCCATATGTATCACTTATATGTGGAATCTAAAACAATGACACAAATGAACATGTTTACAAAACAGAAACTCATAGACATAAAAAACAAGCTTATGATGACCTAAGGGGAAAGGGGAGAAGGGATAAATTACGAGTTTGGGATAAGCAGATACAATCTACCATCTATAAAATAAATACCCAGGTCCTACTGTATAGCACAGGGAACTGTATTCAGTATTTTGTAAGAACCTAAGTTGAAAAAATGTATATATAAATGTACAACTGAATCACTATGGTATACACCAGAAAGTAACACAACATTGTAAATCAAATATATTTAAATTAAAAACAAAAAAAGATAAATTGTGTTTGGGGAGAAAAAAAAAAGGAATCTTCCAAAATCAATCTAGCATCCTTGTAAATAGACAAGCTGATCCTAAAATTTATATGGACTCCAAGCAGGTAAATCAATACTAAAGAAGAACAAAGTTGAGGGACTTATACTTCTCAATTTTAAAACTTAGTGCAAAGATACAGTAATCATGATAATGTTCCATTGACATATATGTATATATATACAGAGAGAGAGACAGAGACAGAGACAGAGAAAGAAAATTAAAAGTCTAGAAATTAATTCTTACACTAACAGTTGATGCTGACATAGATATTGTCAACTGAAAATAAATGAGCAGCCTAGAAGTTGAGAATTATGTTTTATTTGGGGGACATTTCTGAGGATTCGAATCCATTCCAGCCAGGGATGACAGCCTCTCAGATGGCTCTGAGGGGCTGCTCCAAAGAGGTAAGGGAGGAGCCAGGACATATAGGAGCTTTACAACAAAGACCAGGTAGTTGGGACAATAAAAGATTACTTGTTATCTAAAGAAAACCAGGCATCTCAAGTTAAAGAATTTAGTGCTTTTCTATGTATGGGAGGAAGCAAGCATTTGGGCTCATTGAATTCATTCCTTTGACCAGCACCTCGCTATCTAGGGCCAGTGTCCTGTCCTTTCTTGTTCTGAGTCCCCTCAGGGTGCACCCTTGTGAGTGGCTGCAGAGGTCGGGCTGCAGGCTTGTCTTCCCCGGGGGGTGGCAGCAGCTGCTGATGACTTGATGGTTTCAGCATTGTTTGTTTACTGATAAGAGGTTTGCAGTATTTTTCGTTCACAATACCAAGGCAATTCAATGGAGACAGGAAAATCTTTCCAAGTAAGTTAACTTCTGCTAAGTGAATTAGATATTCACGTGCTAAAAGATGGATTTAAACACTTAACTTACATCACACACACACACACAAAATTACAGTGAATAATTAAATTAAATGTAAGAGCTAACACTGCGAATGTCTTAGGAAAAATATATAGAAAAAAAATCTACATGACCTTGGTTTAGGTGAAAATTTCTTAACTACACCTAAGGCACAAGCCACTAAAAAACAGATAAATTAAACTGCATGAAAATTAAAAATTATACTTCCAAAGACATCATTAAGAAATCAAAAAGATAAGCCAGACATGGAAAATTTACTTACAAGTCATAAATCCAGTAAAGGACTATGTGTAGAATTTGAATTTAAATAGGCAATTGAGTAAATACTTCACAAAGGAAGATAGACAAAAAGTTGATAAGCCCTTGAAAAAATGTCCCACATTATCATTAAGAAATGCCAATTAAAATTATAATGATATATTACTTCACACCCACTAGAATAGTTGAAATTAAAAAAAAAAAATAGGCAATAATAAGTATTGGAGAGGATCTGGAGAAACTGGTACTCTCAAATATCCCTGGTAGGAAGTAAAAGAGTGTTATCCACTTGGGAAGACAAGATGGGAATTCTCAAAAAATTAAACATAAACTCTCCATATGCCTGTCAATTCCAACCCTAGGTGTCTATTCGAGGAAATGAAAACATACATCTACAAATAACCTAGTATTCATATATTTATAGCAGCATTATTTATAATAGTCAAGAGCTGGAAGCAATTCTATCAACTGATGGATGAATGAAGGAAATGTGTTATATGCATACAATGGAAAGCTGTTCAACAGCCACAGGTAGGAAGTACCAAAACACGTTACAAAGTGATGACACTTAAAGGCATGCTCAGCTTGGGACAGAGTGCTTCTCTAAAGGGACAGATCATAAAGTCTTTGGATTTTGCAGTCCATAAAATTTCTGTTGCTACTACTCCATTTTGACCTTGTAGTGGGAAGGTAGCCATCTATATTATGTAAAGGAAGGGGTTTGGCTGTAGGCAATACAACTTTATTTGCCAAAAAAGGGGTTATGTTAGAGCAGGCAGAGAGCTAGATATGAGCAGAGAAAGGGGGTCACAGACCAAATGGCAGGAACTGGGCAGAAAGGAGAGACAGAGGCCAAATGCAGGAAACCACACATCATGGAAGCACCAGGGGTCCCTGAGCAGAGAAGGAAAAGCAGGGACCTCTGGGCTGATAAGGGGCCACGCTTTTTGGCCTGGAGGCCAACAAAGAAAGGTGGGAAAAGGCAGGAATTTCCAGGGTCCAAATGTAACCTTTTGCTCATTATGCCCTCATTTTAATAAAATTAGCCTTGCAGACCAGAAGTACCCATCATGCACTGATGCCATGACGCTTCTGAGCCAGACTAAATAAGGACAAAAATCCCTCTTCCCTTTGGGAAGGTGGAGTTGGGATGATAATCAGGGAATGCGACCCCAAACTCTTCCCTCCCCAGTGAATATTCCACCAATTCATTTCTACACCCTATGTAACCAACTTGTCAAAGAAACTCAGGGCAGCCGCTCACGTGAACCTGCCCACTCTCCCCCTGACAGTGTGCTATCCATCCTTTAATAAATCCTCACTTTATTTTTCTTAACCTCTACGTCTTGTCTCTGAATTCTTTCCGGGACGGGACAAGAACCTGGATCACCGGTTGGATCCACCGGCAGCAGTTAGGCAGGCAGGATTGGCCTCTGGGTTGCAGTTTGCTGATTTCTCTGCTAAAGGGAAAAAGCCAGACGCAAAAGACTATATACCGTCTGATCCCATACGTGAGTAGACTGTGAAAGGCATTTAAGAGATTTTTCGGGGTAATGAATGTGTTCTTAACCTGGATTTTGGTGATGATTACACAACTCTGTAAATATATTAAAAATCTTTGTGCTATAAAATGAAATTTAATCAATTTATGATGTACAAATCATATGATGAAATATTAGCATGTGTTAAATATGTGTAACAGATATATGATTATAATATCATTTGGTACACTTTTCTATATTCTTCAAATATTTCCACAATTAAAATATGAAAAGGTAATTATGTGAGGCTTCAAACCCACATATGGAACAGAATTAAAATAAGACTCAGAGAAGTGACATGACTCACTGAGAATTACGTAACCAATTAATACAGAGTCAAGACTCAGATTCAGGCCTCCTCATCTTCACTTCTTTCACACTGAATTTCATTGCTCTATTTTTATAGAGGGGAAAAAACATGGAGGCAAGAGAGTGTTTTATTCTTTGTTTTCTATTTCTTTTCCTAATTTCTCCATGTTGATCTATTCTATAAGAAACGAGCTCACAGAAACAATAGTAAATTCCTGAAAGTTTATAGGAATTCACATAAACATGAATATGTAAAAACTGTTTTGGTGGCATCTTTGGTCTTCGATAACTCTCTGTAAAAATTACTTGTTAACCTACTAAAACTTTAGAAGACACTCTCTTAATAGTATTCTGGATTTTTTTTTTTTAAATCATCTTTCACTTAGTGTCAGGCTGGGTACAAATTTAATGAATTAGTTTCACAAGGGTTAATTTTTTTTATTAAACGTACAATTTTCAAGTGCTACATAGAAATTATTTTTAGAAAACTTATCAACTTGCCATGACATGTTAATACTGTGTGTGTGTGTGTGTACGTGTGTAATTATTTCATCTTTCTTTTTACATCTTTCACAACAGTGCTTCTTAAACTTTAACGTACATAGATAAACACCTGCCCTGTCAAAAAAGGAGCAGTTTGATTCACCCCTTTTTTGCAAATGCTTTAAAAGCTGTACGATTATTTAAATGGTAGAATAAGCCAGAATCCTAAAACAAAATTCTGATGAAAAGTTCAATACTTAACGATAGTTATTTTTTATTTTTCATATTGATTGCATTCCATTTATATGTTTGCCTTTGATATTTCTTTACATTGGGAAAAGTCATTCATGTAATTTCTTTCTGTGTTGATTTCATACAGCTTGTTTCCTTGCTTGGTTCTAGGACACTGACTTCATTTCTCACGAAGGATACCCCAGACCAGTAAGTTTAGCCATCTGTATCCCAAAAGTTTTGTGTCCCAATTTTTTTAAGAAGTTGGTTGGCCGAATTTTCACGTATTAGTCTTTAAGAAGGAAAGAGGAAGATGCGGTAAAAATATGAATCAATTTCTTTAGAGCTCAGCAATTGGTTCTGCCACAGAATAGAGCTTGTGAATGAAAAATACTGCAAACCTCATATCAGTAAACAAAGAACGCGGAAACCATCAAGTCATCAGCGGCTGCCGCCACCCCCCAGGGAAGACAAGCCCGCAGCCCGGCCTCTGCAGCCTCTCACAGCGGTGCACCCTGAGGGGACTCAGAACAAGAAAGGACAGGACACTGGCCCTAGATAGAGAGGTGCTTGTCAAAGGAATGAATTCAATGAGCCCAAATGTTTGCTTCCTCCCATACATAGAAAAGCGCTAAATTCTTTAACTTGAGATGCCTGGCTTTCTTTAGATAACAAGTAATCTTTTAATGTCCCAACTACCTGGTCTTTGTTGTGAAGCTCCTATATGTCCTCCCCGTCTCTTCGGAGCAGCCCCTCGGAGCGATCTGAGAGGCTGTCATCCTGGGCTGGAAGGGGTTCGAATCCTCAGAAATGCCCCCCAAATAAAACATAACTCGACTTTTAGGCTGTGTATTTATTTCCATCGACAAGCTGTAAGTAGAGCTACGGAAAAGGAGTGAGATTTGGGGCGTATCTGGAGCAATTTCCCATTCCATATTTCTCACCCTTGTCTATTAGAAAGCTAAAATACAAAGTGAAGGGAAACAAAACAGAAACATTAAAATCCAATCAATGCAAATCATGGGAATGTGTGCAGGTGGTCAAGAGAAAGTATTTAAAATTTTATAGACGAGACCCAAGCTCATTCATTGCCAAGCTGAGTTAATTGGGATAAAATGCTATTACTCGTGTTATTCTATTAGGTTGGATTTGAAGTTACCACTGCAGGAGCTTAGACTTAGGTCAGAGTTTACTATAAATACGGCAAATGTTATCTAATTTGTTTATTTTTATTTCTCTCTTTAAACTGTGTATGTACCCATATATACAATAGCTGACTGCATATGAGATTTTATTTTGGTTTTAAACTACAATTATTTGCTAAGGGTCTTTAGTAGCCTGGATGGCCAAAAACATGTGAAATCGTTCGCTTTCCAAGCAAAGCTTTATTAAAGATGGAGACATCCTTTTTTGCCTTCGCTACATGACATACGTACTGTGACTGACTCCTCTTTACCTAGTGAATAAGTTTTAAAATATTGGGTCATTTAACTGGCAGTAGAAAAGTGAAAACAAAACAAAACAAAATAAAAAACTTGTTTTCTGCTGAATTTTAAGGTTATCACTTAATTATCTATGGGGAATAGAAAAATATGAATTCTGGACATTTCATTATGCTGTTTTTTTTTTTTTTGTAACATTTTCCGCCCCTTGAGATGATGTGTAAGTCTGGCAGGAGAAGAGGCTCTGGATAAAAATAGTGGGGGAGGTGGAGGATGATGGTCCCAGTTGTATAAATGCCAATAGCTTGTGTCTCTTGACATATGTCTCATTAGCTGTTTTGCATCAAAAATGAACAGCCCAATTTAACTACCTGCATTTTTTTTAACAGTCTTTGTCTCAATTCTAGTATTAGCTAATATTTTTACAGAGTTGTGTTTGTTTTCACTGTATCGTGGGCACTATTTGGAACCTTTAAAAATTTAAAATCTACGAAATCATTTATTTCTCGCAATGACTCTAGGAGGTTGACACTTTTTCATTCTAACACTGCAGATGGGGAAGTTGAAACACACAGAGGTAAGTGACTTGCTCAAATGCATCCCCATCTTAAGAAACAGAGACAGGATACACACCGGATTTTGCATTGGATTTTGCCTTTTAAAAAGTTGAAACATGGTTATAATAAGGATTCTGTGAAAGGAATACATTATCAGCTCTGAAAGCAACATGCAAAGGAGCATGCCTACCATTTTGGGAACAATGTAGGCTGTTTAGAAGGCTATCCTCTCAGTTTCTCATTTTTTGAAGAACAGCACTCCTATGGATGCATAACGCCTCATTTGCTTTTCAAAAGCAAAAGCATCACCTGTCTTCTCTCTGATGCTTGTAAAAGTGTTTCTTTCTCTGAGAACGTACTCTTCACCAGCCTGTCCCTTTATCCTCTAATCCCAACACACACACACCAGTCCCTCTCTCTGTGTCGAAGTATGTGAGTGTGTCAGATTCGCGTGCAAACTGGTCTGCTCTGGAAGACTTGTAAAGGCTCCCACCTCACTAATTAGCAGATCTGAACTCTGCAGTTTGTCACTTGAGGTTACAGCCCATCAGGACAGTGAGAGGGGCTTTCGCTAACTTACGCCTGAAGGCTGCCCTGCACCTGCCACCCACGTCAGTAGACACAAGTCCAGATTCTTTGACCGCTGCCGAATCAGAAGCGGAGACTGGGTAATGAGAGAAGATTAATGCAGATCTGAACATCAGTCTGCATAGACAGCAAGCTTCCCTCTCTGGTCAAAAGGCCACAGGACTCTTTCACGGGTGGTGGGGTCAGTACTTACAGTTGATCTCAGTAGCCCTCAGCGTCCAGCTCAAACCCATCATATCACACAAACATCATTATTCATGGCGAAGTTGCCCAGCCCTTCCACAGCACAGCTCTGCCGTATTTGACTCTGTAACCTATTCTTAAAGTGACTCCTAGGGGTTGACTGCATGCTGTGTACAGAGAACAATTTTTTCCCTTTATTTGTTAAACTTATTTCCATCATTAACCTCTTGCTGTAACCCTTTGATCTCCCTTTTCCACTGGTTTCAGGATGTGGGTGAGAAATAATTGACCTGTTTATCTGGAACCATCCTAATAGGAAACCCCACAGTGAAGCCTCCTTGGCAGGAATTTCCCTAGTTGGGCATAAGCTCTCCTAAACCAAAACCTTGTCTTAATGTGCTCTACACTGGGGGCCAATTCAGGCACCCCAAATTGTCCGGCACGTCACTCCACAGTTTTCTACAGGGAGAGAAGTGATCACACACCGCTCGGTCTGGGACACATTCTCTATCCTTAACCGAGTTTTCTAAGTTTTCTGTAAAATTTACAAAGACAAAGTCTCTTTTGTCAGCCACATTCCATCCCTGAGGTGCAGGCCTCTGAGAAAAGAGGATGCACTGGATACAGTGCAGGCTGGACCCAGCCACGTCCACCCACAGATGTGTCATGAGGTAGACCAGGACACTAGGCTCAGTCACTGGACTCCAGGTCTTCTCTCTTTAACCTGGGAGATGTGCAGATGTCCCTGAAAATATCCATCCAGGGCATGTGGCAAAGCACAAAGTCCTTCTCAAAGTGGTGGATGGTCACTGTGCTGTATTGTGTTAGTGGGAAGAGCAGTCCCTTGGCACTAGTGAGTGGTTGACAGATTCTTGCAGAATGAACACTACCAGCCAGTTTCAACACTACCCCTAAACAAAACTGTCTCCTTAAAAGCACGGCTCTCCTTCAGCGGCGTACACTTATCTAATCAAGACCCCTCCTTCAAACAAAATCTGCCTTAGGAAAATTAAATATATTTTAAATAATTTTAAAAGAAAAAAATACTTTCATCCTGCCAATATTTGCTTGCTTCCAGAAACTCTAAATGCTTCTAGGCTGTAGTCATTTCTTTTGTCAAATTAGGAACCTGGACTAGGACCAGAGATTCTTAAAGTCTGGAATCCAGAGCATCAGCTGGAAATGTGTTAGACATATGCCCGTTCCCAGGTCCCACCCTAGATGTGTTAGAGCAGAAACTTTTAAAATGCTTATTTCCCATCATATTTTGGAGTCCATCTTCCTACTGAAAAATCGTTGAATTTCATCTCCCTACGTCAGCTCACTGTGGCTACATCTCCGCTACGTTCAAAATAACTCCCTGGTGATCCGCGGTTGACAAAGGCTTTAAACGTTGCTTGAGCCAAATCGAAGCCTCGAGATCCCTGGGGAAGTCATGTTACAGCAACAGGGGTTATTTGACGGGGGTGTATCTGGGCGTGTGAGTGGGTGGCGTGTCAGTGTGTCTGTGCAGATGGTGAAATTGAAGACGTTACTACACGGACTATATTACATAGAATAAATAATTTTCTGTTCTGTTTCCTTAATATATTTTGCCCTCAACTGATTTGGATCTTTTTAAAAAATGGCTTTTCCACTTGTCCACTCTTGAGTTAGCCTCGATAATTACCAGGTGTCAGGCTCTGAGGCTCACGGAGGCACTCCTCACTCTCTCCTGGGTTCTATAAGCCATCTGGCATCACTGGACTAGGACGCCAGGATCTCAGGACTACCTTTAACGGCACTTCGGGGCGGATGACACACTTGAGCGACTTGTAGGCCATGAAATGGTCCCATCCTTCTTGGCCTGGGTCAGGTTCTTATGAACCTGCTCACATTTCGATTGTTGGATGATAATGTTATTAATGAATGTAGGAGACGGGAGATTGAAGACGTCTGGAAAACAGCTTGGATATGTTGACAATTTTACGTAACCTAAAGATTGTTAACCCTGGCTCTGTATGAAGGAAAGACGAGCCATTCAACATTTATTGTTAAGCATACATTAAATTACTTTTGCCACCTTCAGAAAAAGCAGTCAGTGCTTAGTTTCTCTCTCATATTATTTCTGCCTGCTTCTCACATTGTATCCCTGTAATGCATGGTCAGGGCTCCCTCCACACCCGCCTCCTTCTGGTAGATTCCATACCCGAGACTTTTCTTCTTCCCCCTGCTTGTTTTCAGAAGGATTAATTCTTTTTCTCTATTCATCAGTGCCCGTTTTATTAAACTCTAATAAATTTTCCTAATTTTGTTAGTTTCTTCATTCAGTTAGGAATGCTGAACCCCACCTGGTGTAGGACAGTTTCTCAGTGATGGGGAAGCTCAGAGAACCAGGGCATGGTATGAGTGATGGGAGGGAGAAGTCCACTTCACACAGCGGGTCAGGGAAAGCCTTTCTCTAGGATGACATCTGAGATGAGACCTGAATGTTGAGAAGAAGTCGGCCAAGTGGAAATCTTGGGAAGAGGAATCCAGGGAGAGGAAACAGCAAAGTCAGTGCTGGTGAGGCAGGAAGAAACTTCTCATGTTAATGGAGATGCCAGAGAACCCAAGAGTAGGTGGAGATGAGGGAGGGTAAGGATTCAGGTTCCAGGATGTCCGTCAAGGTAAGTCATTTGGATGTTACTCTAAGTACTTGGTGAGACTACTAGCAAGTTTTCATCTGGTGGTATGAGTTGACTTAAAGGGTGACTCTGGTTACTGGTGAAGGAAGATGGCAAAGGGGCAATTGAGGAAAACAGTTAGGCGCACAATACAGGAATGCAGGCCAGGCACAGTGATGGCGCAGCTAGATTGACAGCCGTGGACATGGAAGTGGCCAGACCCAGCACATACTTCAGTGACAGGGTTTTCTAGCTCTTGCTGATGGATTAGATGCAATACAATGAAACCAGTGAGTTACATCCCAGTGGAATTAGCCGTATAAAGGAAGACTCTTTAAACCTGAAATGCCTTAACTCAGATGGATGCTGTTGCTAATGGTGCAATTCTACATAGGGGCATTTTAGGACAGGCGTCTTTTATAGTCTTTCAGATATCACTCATAGCTGGATAGAGCGCACTATTTACTGCTCAGTCACTCACTTGACCAAATCCAGCCTTTTCCTCATCTGCATGACAAACAAAGGCTAATTATGCTTGCTAAATGACTGCAATTTACTGAGAAACAAACAGCAAAAAGCCAACTTACAGAACACACAAACAAATCAACAAAACAAACAAACAAACAAACAAACGAGGGTGGAGAGGAATAAAGAGGAAACTCAAAGCACACGAGGCCGAGGCATCCTGGTTTAGACCTTAGAGGTCCCACGTTCCTTGACCACCATGGGATGCCCGCAGCCTGTGGTCTGGAGGCAGCATGACCGGGAAAGAAGCAAACCCTGTTCACTTTGGTTGACCTTCCCGTCACTTTCCAGACAACCACAGTGACAACAGTGGCCACAGAAGCAAAAGCCATAAAATCCCCTGGCCTGGCTCTCCCTCCCCTTTTATTTCCCTCCCCTCCTATGGCAGGGAGCACAGAGGACAAGTCTGCCATTAACTATTTGCAAATGATCAGTTACCCGGGGCAGCTGTTTGCTCACCGGATGGCCATGCCAAGCACAGCTGCTCAGACGCGCCAGCCCAGTTTGGCCGGACCACTCACCACCCGCCCCCAAACGGCCCCCAGGCTGCCTCAGGAAAAACAGAGCGGGCTGAGCCCCAAACTGGCAGGATGGACGATGGTTTCTCACTCCCCGAGGAGCGCAACTTCCCCACATCCTGGCCTCCTTGGACCCCGCTGCGAGGCTGGCGGAGAAGCGCTTGACCAGCAGTCTCACCTCCGTGGACGCTGCTGGGCTGAAAACTGAGGGATGATAACTCTTCAGGGGTTACTGGCCGGTTCCTAAGAAGAGCCGCCTCGCCGCTGCCTGGGTCCTCTGGTTGCATTTTTAAAAAGCAAGCGGCTTTGTGCTTCCACTTATTAATTTTCGCCAGCTTCTAAAGGTCAACGACCTGGCAAGCGGAGATTCACAAGTAACAGGTGCAGAGATGCTGCCGCCTGCCTCCACGGGACATCGCTCTGTCACTTTTATTTACTGAATCAATCCACCAGTGTCCAGCAGGAGAACAACAGCTAAATGGCCATTAATTGTGGGCTGATGTGCAGATGAAACAAATCTCCAAAGGGACTGTAAACCTTTGTTCCTTCACCTCCTCCTGCTCCTGCTCTGGAATTAGCAGTAAATCATCCAGCAGCCTCACCTCCTTACTATAAATTTACCATTAGGGGCGTCCCAGGTGAGCCAGCGCTAACCTCTCTCTCCCGCATCCTTTCCTCCCTCCCTCCCTCCCTGTCTCTCCCCTCCTGCCCCTCTCTTCTTTCTTTGCCTTCATCTTTTTTCATCTCTCTTCACAGTCTTTCTGTCTCTGTTTTTCTTTCTCGCGCACACACACTCTCATTTCCCAGCATAATGGCCTTTTATTAAAATTACCTCACTGTCCCCAGGAACGTCATTTTCTGCCCATGCCAACACCCATCTTTGCCCTTCTCCCACATGTGTATATATAGACACAGGGTATGGATACAGCTGGGATTCCTATGGCATTAAAAAAAAAAAGCAGAAAAAGTTATCTTCAAAAGGAGTTCTTCTTCTCCACCTTTCTGTCCTTATTCTTCAGAAAAGCTCTTTAACTCCTCAGAGTCCAAAAGGAGCTTAATTAAAGTGTAAAAGGGAATTTGAAAGTAAGCAACAGACAAAGAAGAAATACAGTGGATCTGAGCTCTGTCGAAGAGTCTGGGGAACACATTGCGAGGTTTTTTGGTTTTTTTTTTTTAATCATCTCTAAGACACGCACAGCTGGCCCCTGGTGGCCAGCTACGGGCACAGTTTGATTTGAGAGGCATTAGGGGAGGCAACCTTGAGTCCCCAAATGAATCTTCAAACTGGTCACCGTAATGAGCACAAATCCATAATGGATTTCACTCTGCTCATATACTGGTATTAAGCGTCATCTTTTTCATATGTCCTTTAAAAATAATGTATGTTTTATGCTAATCAGTCATCTATGCCTTAACAGAGCGATTTCTCTCTGCAGTCATAGCGGGATTGTACTGACAGAGTGACTTGGAGTGAAGTGGGCGGACCCGAAAAGACCTGTCCTTAGGGAAATGGTGCAGAGAAGCAGGGAGGGCGAGGTAGCAAAAAGAATACACTTTCCATACTTCATACCAGGGCTAAGGAAAGGCTCTGGGAGTAAGTCTCCAGGTTGGGGAAGGGGGTGTAAATCACACTTCCCTAGTGGCCACTGCTATTAATAAAGCGCAGTGGTTGGTGTGCACGCCCAGTGAGTTATTCATACACCTGCTTTTGTCACTTCATCATGCAGCACATTGCCTGGGACACAGGAAAAAGCAAAACTAAGTTGCACAACTGTGTACTGAGGGCTAAGCATATTCACAGCTGGGATTTCCAGGTTATCCAGAATTCCAAAGTCACTGAAGAATAACCCGATTTAAAACATTTGTATTGACATTGTGCATTTAATATTGTTTCCTTACTAATGCTTATCAACTGTTTTGGAAAGGAAACAGTATAGTTTTAGGAATATCACCTCAGTCTAAACAGCCTGGATTTATACCCCACCTCTTCCATGTATTCACGGTGGGACGCTAGCTGTTTCGGACTTTTATTAATTTATTCAACAAACAAGATTTTCTAGAGTTCACATGGTGAACAGAAACTGACAGTGGCCACGCCTCCATGAGACTAACAGCCTAAACGTAAAATCCTGACTCTTTATTTTTTTAACTGACATAGAGTCAGTTACTATGTGTCAATTTCTGGTGCACAGCACAATGTCCCAGTCATGCATATATATATACATATATTCATTTTCATATTCTTTTTCATTAAAGGTTATTATAAGATATTGAATATAGTTCCCTGAGCTATTCAGAAGTTTGCTTTTTTTATCTATTTTTATATAGAGTGGTTAACATCTGCAAATCTCAAACTCCCAAATTTACCCATTCTCACCCCCTTTCCTCCTGTAACCATAGGATTGTTTACTATGTCTGTTTGTGCTTGTAGATAACCATTTGTTTCTTCTTTAATGTGCTAAGAGGTTTAAGATGCTATAAGACAGGCTAATTTGGTTTTGACCTCCTGGAGAAGGGTAAGTGCTTAGCAATATTTACGACCTATGGGCTGTGAGGCATAAATGGGTTACAGGTGCTCAGAATTCAATCTTTTTGTGCTCAGAATGACTGGGTAGGACTCAGGCAGGATGGACACCTACAGATGATCACCTCTACTGTGAATTATCCTGTCTATTTTTGTGTTTTTGTTTGTTTGTTTGTTATCATCATTTTCTGGGAATACCATCCTGTGGAAAAGTTTGGGAACAGAGTGAAGAAAAACTTCACAAAGAGATTGGTTATTATGCTAAAATCTAAGTGATGACTAAGTGTTAACCAGTGCAGGGTGGGCTCTAAGAAGAGCATGTTTGCTGGTCTGGGAGCCAAGAGATTAGGGCTTCTCCAAGGGCAATGGAAAGCCAGCCTGACAGGAAGGCAAAGTAAAAGGCAGCAAGAAATGGAAGGGAGGTGCCAAGAGGTGGAGGCCTGAGGTTGCAGGGCCAGCTGGGGACCTGGGAGACCTTGACCTCAGGATAAGCATTATAAACAAAGGTAAAGACTCACTGAACTTTCTGTAGCCTCATAATCACTGAATACTGGGGACATTATCTAAATCTCAATACGAGCTCAGCTGTAAAGTAACTTTGTGAATTTTGGTCAACCAGGCAACAACTTTGTTTCTCAGTTTCCTCTTCTCTAAAATTAGAAAATGTAAATATATTTTCTCTCAATTGTTTCTAGCTCTACAATTCTGATTATTACATTTATTGGCAGAGATTCAAAAGTGTCAGAGGATTCATCTGAGAGATAATCCAAGAATAAATTACAAAATTTACTTTTTGCGTGTCTTTTGTTTTTGTCTTCTAAGTGCATACTGGCAAGTAATAATTGTGCCATTTGACTCAATAACCAGCAGTAAAGTGGGCTCTTGCTGTAGCCATAAAATCTAATTACTAATGAGAACAGGCAAATATCTAAATTTCAGTGGGGGCTTTATCCCTAGAGGAATCCACACAATTACTCAAACTTCTTAAAAATCTAGAAATAGAGAATTTCAAATATTGAGTATCTCCTTTCAAACATTTAAAACAAACAAACACAGAAAAAGCCTCAAAGCCATTGCAGAATTGTAGGCAGACAAAGGAGCTAAGACCACTTAAGACTGTGGAAGGAAAATTCCACCCTGGCTTCCATGAACACCAGCCAGTCCTTTGAGTTCTGTACGTGTGGAACTGAGCTAAGTTCAAATCAGCGAGGATTCAGGTCTGATCGCCAACTGGATACGTATGAAGATGAAGAAACTCTAATATACAGGATTATAGAAAATCCTTGACTAGAATAAACCATTGAGAATTTAAAAGAAACAAAAAACAAAACAAAACAAAAAAACAGATGTTGAGAAGACAAAATGCATTGGTAAAGCTTTATGTAAATCATGTAGTCATTCTGAAAAGAGAATGTTCCAATGACTGTGTAGCTTATGTATAAAGTTCCTCTCCACATCCTTGATGGTAATGAAACTTTATTTTCATGTTACAGAAGGAACAAAAAGTCATGTCAGCATTCTTATTAGGAAAAAAAAAAGCTTATTTTCCCTTTTACTCCAAGCTACAAACAGCTATATTTAACTGGAAAACCTACCTAGATAGATCATTGTAGAAACCATTAATTTATTTAATCTTTCACTTATCAAAGAAAATATGTATTTATCATGTACCATGTCCAGTGCTTGATGCTAACACACAAAATAGACTATATTTATGCCCTCGTGAAGTTTATAATCTGAATACTTTGTTATGGTAGCTCACAGAGAAAAAAATGTGACAATGAATGTGTACATGTTCATGTATAACTGAAAAATTGTGCTCTACACTGGAATTTGACACAACATTGTAAACTGATTATAAATCAATAAAAAATGTAAAAAAAAATACTTTGCATGGAAGCTAGGGTGTATATGAGCATATAAAAGGGACCCCTTTTCTGCTCTCAGAAGCCAGGAAAATCTCTGAAAAGCAATGTTTTAGGGGCATGCTGAAGTAAAAGTCTGAACAGTGCCTGAGAACTTAGGAAAAGTTTTAACTTTCTGGCAACTGAGGAGAGAATCAGTCTTGAAATTTCATCTTCATTTTGCGAGCACCGTCCATGGTACAAGCTTTACCAAGCTTTTGACAGGGAGAACGTTACCCACAGCACTTTTTAAAAATCTCCTGGGTATCGCCGCATATATTTCAGCCTTAGCACCATTCGGGGATTGGACATGAATATTCTTTAAACCTTTGATCATTTCAAGAGGGAAGGACAGGATAGGAGGAGACTTTCATGCTGGAAATTCTTATGTCATTGTCCAATGTAATACATAACGCACCTGTCATCTTCACAGGAAAAAGGCCAGTTGCTTTTTAAAAATTCAGCCCTAAGGGTCTCTCCTGTGATATGTGACCTAGAAGACAGATAACTAGGGGGTTCTTTGAGTGAAGGAAGCCTGGGTTTTATTGCTTTCCGATGTAACCACCTCCAGAGCTATGGAAGTATTTCTCTATAATTAGAGAGATTAAACCAGGAATGTACTTTTCTCCTAACAAAAGGAGAAGACGGTGGGACTCGGGGGAGTTCTGGATATCTGTAACCTTGCCCAGAAGGCAGGATTTGCTTCTTTAAAATGATGCATCCATATGTCTGGATGTGGCTGTCTATATTCGCCTTGTTTTATTTATACTTATGAATAACTGTCCAGTGTCCAAGAAATAGTGGGCACATTTATCCATCTGTCCTCACTGATGGGGCTAGGCTTATAATAAAAGCTTTAGATTGCTTATTAGAACAATTGTGATCGAAGTATCGGTTTATATAAACCAGGTTACCAAAAAAAAAAAAAAACTACTTATTTTTGTGGGAT
This sequence comes from Vicugna pacos, assembly GCF_048564905.1. NCBI lineage: Eukaryota > Metazoa > Chordata > Mammalia > Artiodactyla > Camelidae > Vicugna > Vicugna pacos. Next base: position 7,502,257 of record NC_133010.1, read on the forward strand.
TTGAGGGGTTTACAGAAGGATTTCTACCTGAGAAATCTATTTTCCTTTGATACTTGTTTTTCGATCATTTAAGAAAGAAGCAATGCACAGATTTAAGATACGTAGGGGTTAGAGGTGAGAATGAGATGTAAAGGTTTGGTAGGGAGTAGCTGTGTCAAAAGGTTAGCAATGTACTTACCAGGGTACAGAGACCCTTTTATGGTTTTGAACACAAGATTGACATATTCCAGCCCTCATTTTCATAAAGTAAGGGCAATAAGGTGTGAGGTTCTGATCACGCTTCCATACGGTTAGTGTATGAACGAGATTCTTAAGCTGACTGGAAGCTCAGACAGCCCAGATGACCTGGAGGAAATGCAAATGGCAACAAATATGGCGGCAATGGCCACCATCTTGCTGCATTAGACCTATTTAACGCCTCCTGATCGTGTGCAAACCAGTTGACACCTCATTTCACCAACAAATCCAACTTGCATGCGGTTCAAGACCTCTCACCAGGCATCCTCACTCTGTCCCTTTAACTTCAGCTACTGCCCTTGCCCCTACTCTACCTGAAAGTCCAGGTCTGATGAAATCTTTGCTGTTGTTCTAACTCCCTTGTAGTTTCAACCTTGCATGCCCTTCACTCAGAATGAATGAATGAAGGATCGTTTGTTATCAAATTCCAGCTTAGCTTTTGGGCTCAGTTCAAACACTGCTTCTGCTTCAAAGAACACGTCGCTCTCTCAGTTAGGCTTCGCACCTCTGCTTCCCCAAGACCATGTGCTCAATTTTAGCACTTCATCCTTTTAACAAATATTTGTTGAACAACTCTTCCTATGACCCAGGATACCGCCATGAGCATGTAATTCTCCATTGAATTCTTTGGTTTTGTTTTGTGTGTTACTTCCCCACTAGACCACGGATATCTTGATGATGGACCCTATTCTAATCATCTGCATGTTCCTGTTATTTACCAAATTTCTCAGTAGTTACCTGATTTATGAATGGATTTTGAATAAGTGCATTTTTATGATCATGCCTGATTCTGATCACGTTAATATCATCTGCATCCCTTGTTATCAGATGGCTGTACTTTTATGGACCTTATGTTGCAGAGGGGCTGTAAAGTCATTCATTCGCTTATCAAATAAGTTTTGAGCCCATAATCCAGACCCTTCCATTACTCTGTCCTCTCTTCATAAAACCTTGCTTTTTCCTTGTCCTCTAGGCCGTCTCCTGGGAGGTCAGCCACTGTGAACCATTCATTTGCTCCAAGAAAGTGAAGTAGAGATAGGGGATTAAAGAAGGCTTCTTGAAGATTACACATATTCAGTGCACCATGGAGACCACAAGGAGGGGTGAGTCATATCCTAGGACATTCGTGTTTCAGGCTGGATTAGCTGAGGATGGCAGAACTGGAGGATGTTTGATTTAAAGGGAGTTTGCAGGTGACTTAACCTCACATCCTACCACAGGCTTCTACTTCATCACTGATAAGGCTTCCAGGCCGTATTGGAACGGTTCCAAGGAGAGAGCCCACACTGTGTCTTAAGACATTTTATTCTAGTTTAGAAACATGTTTAATGTTTTGTTGTTGTTGTTGTTTTTAATACTGATCCCAAGTCTACCTGCTTATCACTTCCTGGTGCTGAAAAAGTCATCAGGATAAATAATCATTAACATGTTAATATTAACGTGTTAACAAGTTGCAAAATCTTGGAGGAAAATCCTAACTCTCGTTTTAGAAGAAGGTGGTTGAGGGGAACTTGAAGGTCAGCGTGCCAGGGTCCAGGCTGAGCTCCTACCCGATTTTCACTTCTGTGACCCAAGGAGGGGCCGGGGGCATAGTCCTTAAAGCCATCAAGGACTCTCTTTGCCAGTTTCTGCTCGGCTGTCTCGCTGGAAGCTCTCGCTCGCCCCCTCTGGGTAATTAACGTGCCTGTTGGATCTTGGCCATTGACACGTTTTACTTCCCTAGTTTGTGTCATGTAATCAACACTTACAGAGGACCTGCTGTGACAGAACTCTGTCCTAGGCTCAGCGGAAACATTACCAACAGTGGCCATGGCAGTCACCACTGCTTTTTTGTTTTTGTTTTTGTTTTTGTTTTTGTTTACCCCAGGGGCTCGCATTAAACAGAAAGGAAAGAAGAACATGAGCTCAGCATTCAGTTTCTCATTCTCGGTCTTCTTTCTAAGAACTCTGGGGAGCATCCTCCTGAGGTCAGTCAACAAAATATCTCTTCTGGGAATCTCTGGAGTGTAGGTTACCAATGTTTCAATTCAACATTCTTCAAAATACAATTATATTTTTATTTGCACATGTGACTGAATGGGCAGCTCTGTAGAGAAAAAGCTGAGTGTCTCACCGTGAGACCTCAGACCCTGAATTTGTCACTTAGTGGGGATCATATCTGCCCCTATCAGAGCTCTTAAGCCAAGGGCGATAGATGCATATTAGATTGACATTTGGGCTTCATGCTTTAACCCTCCTCCAAATGACATGCAAATTGATGTGAATGCTAAGTTTTTGAGAGTGACGATGTTCATGACTTTCATCAGAAAATAAACTCTAGGAAACAGACGCTGCACAGAACCATGACAGACAGCTCTTTCTCTGTTTTCAAAGATGATTTATTCAAGTAACTAGTCCTGTCCTTATTGTGGCTTTATCTTTTTGCTCTGTACCTAAATGCAGAACAACAAAACACAAAACAAAATGAAAACATAACCACCACAACAACAATCGCAAGCTTTCTGTGGAGATCTCTATTTACAACAATGTAAGAACGCTGGAAAAAATGCAAAAACAAAAAACAAAACAGAGTTATTCAGATTTCTAAGACACGGATAACTATTGAGGTTAAATTCAGGGCCACTTATATCTGTAGCATTAATCAGATGGTGTCCTGTCATTATTATTAACCAGATGAAGATAAACATAGATCTTTAAATGGAATAAAAAGTTTGAAAGAAACAAATATGGTGTTGTGGTTAAAGACAGTGACCAAACAGGTCAATGATCAAAGCTTTGCTTGATAGAATTTTTTTTTTCTTCTGTGTTTCATTATTTCTGGGGCCTGTCAGTTGCTCTGGGGAGAGAAACGGGGCTGTTACGAGTTTTCCCGAGGAGGGGAAAGGAAAAAAAAAAAAGGCAGTTAAAAGGCTTTTGAGTTCAACAAATGCGTCCTGAGAGCCAAATGGAACAGGGGTGAAATCTTAGCTAAAACCCGTGGGGAATAATTTGTTTTTCGCAGCATCTGTAAAGAACAAATGGAAGGAAAAGGGTTTTTAAAAGGTAGGTTTGAAGGCAGGAGGGGGAGGGAGGCAGCGACGGACGCTTCGCCGAGTCTGGGGATTTGGGAAGGAGATTTAATAAACTGAATAGCAGGTCACTGCTAAGGAAGTGAAAACGCGAGCGAGGGATGTGGGTGAGAACGTGGAGTGGGATCTCGGGCTCCGGGCCTAAAAGCAAAGCAGATTAAGTCGTTTGTTGTTCCTCCGGCTGCTCCTACCGCTAATAATGTGTTTCCCCTCAAGAACTGAGTATTTTGAAAACCTGTATTGACACCAGTGTTTGCACTTAAATCCGTGGACCGGCCTGTTGTTGGAGCCACACAGGGAGGAGCTGGGCTGTGGTAGCCGCGATGGGTGGGGACCACCTCCACCACCATCACCTCCACCACCTCCACCACTGCCATCACTGTGGCCACCACCACCGCCATCACCCCCATCCCAACCTTGCCTTTTCTTCCCTACATCCCACCCGCTTCCCTTCCACAGGCTGTCGCCTAGAAAAAGCAAGAAGTGGCCACGGTATGGTCCCCCTGCCCCCAAGGCCACATCTCAAGGGTGCAGTCAAGATCATGGGTCCCCCAGGCTGCTCGGAGGTTGGTGCCTGGCTCCTTAGGCCAGCTCTACGGGAGAATCATTTTGTCCCAATCTGCTCACTTAACTTTCTGGTGTATGAGGTAATGGCGGTAGAGAATGAGAGAAACGAGTTCAGACTCAGTCCACTTTGGGTCCTTGTGTCCCAGGTTGGTCTCTTCCTAACTCCAGAGCATTTGGTCATCCCTCTCCTTCAGGGGCATCTTTTGCTTACTGCTAAGGGACTCCCCAGAATGCTAGACCTCAGTAGAAACTAGCCTGGTGCTAACCTTCCTATGAATATTTGAATATTATAGGAGATGGAACCCAGTGACAGTGATCATTTATTGGGAAGATAACATAGCATGGCGTTCACTGCCTACATGGACTCTGGGGTGGGAGGGCCTGGGTTTGAATGCATATCCCCCTCTTGCTGGCTGTGAGATTTCAGGCAAACCACTCAACTTTCCAGACCTCAGTTCCCTTATCTGTAAAATGGGTTGTTGCAGGGAATTAGCTAATATATACTAAGTGTTTAGATCATTCGGTGTTAAGAGCCAGAATCTTAAGTCACACTGCATGGGTGTTACTGTTGTTTATCCAGCATTGTTATCATCATTGCGTCCCAGGTACTCTGGTAAGTTTGCATACATTGCTTATTTTGTCTGAAAAATGTCATGTGCTATGTAATTCACTTATCATCCAGTTTACACATTAATAAGAGACAGTGGCACTATTTGAATTTGAATCTGTCTGTTTTCAAACCCTGTGCTGTCTTCCTTATGCAAATATTTCAATTACAAAGAAGTTAAGTTGCAATATTCAAATTTCTATCAGGATGACAGATGACAGAAGAGATCTTAGATGGCTGATAAGATTTTAGATAACTGATAATACCTTTTACTTTTTATTTATTTCTTTTAATTATTTACTCTGGTGCCAAGCACTACACAAAACCATCAATACTTCATTTTATTTTAACAAGAGCCCTACAAGGCATCTTTGATTATTATTCCCAATTGACAGGTAAAGTGTCTAAGGCTTACTGAGTTTTTTGAAACCTAAAGAGTTACAGAACCAGGAAATAATAAAGGTGGAATTTACTATGCTATTGAGAGCCCAGATTCTTACCATTGTGCCTCCGGTAGAAAATGGCTAACTCTAGATGTTCGAAAGACAATGACTGAACAGGATGAAATGTTGAATGGTAGCTGGGATTACTGATGACTAAAGAAACCCAGAAATTCTTGGGTAATGACATTCAGTAAGACAATCTGATGAAATTTCTGTGCTGAATAAAAAGGTTGTCATTAGGACTTCAGATCCATGCCTTTTTCCTAATCTTCTGGAGCACATTGTCGCCTTTACAGTCATTGTCTTCTCAACAATAGCCTAATGGGCATTGCTTTTTCTGTATTTTCAAATAGCCTCATGTACAATATCTGATTTCTCTTTCACTGCGTACCTTTGAGACACTTAGCGTGGTTCCCATTTGGGACATCAGGGAACTGAGACACAGAAAGAGGAAAGGACTTTTTGTCAACGCTAATGAAGATATGGCCCAAGTCTCGTGATGACTCACTCTGTTCTCTTAATATTTTGTCGGGTCCACTTCCAAGAAATATACCAACAAAATAGAAAAGGAAGAAAAAAAGGCCATTTCTCTTTGTTACTCTTCCACCAATAACTCCCAACTAGTGGCTAGAATTTACAATGCGTTGTTCTGGGTGTGAAAGGCAAACTGCGTGGCTGAATAATAAAGTAATAAAAATCTCTTTTAATTCTTCTCACTTTTAATTTTAATGCCTTCATTTAACAAATATATTTTGGGCAGTGACTCTGTACTAGCCAGAGTTTAGTTGCAGAGGTGAATAGATATGACGGTCGTGGCCTCTGATCTCAAAGATTTGAGAGCCCACGAATAAAACAGATACAGGTACAAATCACAATGACACAGTGTTTTAATAGAGGTCTCAAGCAGGGCTATGAAACTGCTAGGGATGAACAGTCTTAGGAATCTAGGGAGCCTTGAGAGAGGAAGAGGACTTAGAGAATTACGTGTAATTTACCAGACAGAAAAGGGATGTAAAGAAAGGCGGGTGTCATTTACAGTGTGTGCAAAGAAAGGCCCAAATGCGTGCCCATCACCCAGGTCCTCCCTCCTGATTTAGAGAGACTTCAGGGATGTTACTGTTAGGGCCAGAGTCAATCCTATTTGGTTACTCCATTTGATAAAATGGCCCTGGGAAGGGGACACACCTGCACGTCAAGACAATATCCAGTTTTATGGTCCTGAATTGCCATGAATTGACTGTGTGAACGTTAGGGGAGTCAGTTTACATATTAGGACCTCTGCTTCTTCATCTGTAAAGCAAGAGAGTGAGTATCAGTTCTGTAGAATCTTTCACCATCGGTGCCAAATCCTCCAAATAATGACGGAAGCAGTTTTTACCTCCCCAGATTCTGTAGGTGAGCCCATGATCGTTGGGCCCAGGTGTTTTTGTAGTTGTGATAAGTTGAACAAGGACTGAATGCTCAGCGGCCTTCAGATTGTGTCCTGCCACCTGTGTGGTGGTAGGTTACCCTTCTGATCGCGGTGGAAGAAACCACCACCCAACTGACCTGCTTCTACTGCCTTAGGTATTTCAGACACCTTTACAAATTTTGTGAAACTTTAGTAGGTCAATAATTTTTCCAGAATAGAGAGGACCTATATATATTTCGTATAATAAAGTTATACATCTTGATGTATCTTGGTGTCCCGTGGAAGGGTGAATTGCCCTAGGGTGAGAAGGATCAGATTATGACCCAGAACTAATTTAAGATTTGCAAAATCCCTGACGTAAGACAGCAACCCCTGCCTAATGAAGGGGGCGAAGGGCCTCTGGTGGTCGGGGCAAATGAGAAACCAAGAAAAGGTGTTCTAAAAAGGACTGATAGTTTAAAATGAAATTACATTGACCGATTCCAAAAAGGAGACCACATCTAGGCGTTGCTGGGGTAGCGAGCTGATTAAGTTTGGTAATCTGCTGGCGTTCTCCAGGTTCTGTTTGTTTTCGCCCTAGCCAAAGTGGAAAATAAATGGGGCTCTTGATTCATTTTTTTTTTGACAGTTATTTATTGAGCATTTAGTTCCTACCAGTCATGTCTTTTCCTATGACAGCATGCTTGTCACTTGAGGTTGTCATGGAATTAAAAGCCGAGCCTCTGGGTGAATGCTGGGAATGTGAAATACTGCAGGATAATACCTGATTGCAGGAAGCCAAGAAGAAATAAGAAGTTTACCTTGAACCAAATGCGCTGACTTATCTCACTGACTCTTTCTTCCCTGTCCCCTCCATACCACCGTTACTGTCACTGCCACTGTTGCCCGTCTTGGCAAGAACATGCCGAGAGGACAAATATAACTAAACAAATGTGCGTTACTCTCTGAGGCTTTAGCTTTCCTTGTTTACTCGACAGGCACCCCCTTTTTGTTTAGAATAGGGGGGTCTAGACTTCAAAACCCAGCTCTAAGCAAGCTGAAATGTCTGCACTTTATAATGTCAACAAAACCTAGACCTACGTTTGAAATTGACAAGTGCAATTGAAGAAAGGTTCATGCAGTCTGTAGTCATGGGAGAAAAAAATCCAGGGGGATAAAAAAGAGAGAGAGAGACAAAGGGAATTTGCTGCTGTGGCTGTTAATACAGCCTTGGTCACCCAGCAGGCTTTTTAGAGGGAAGTGTTAATAGTTCCCAATGAGAAGATAAGATCGATATTCAGGGGACATGACTCTTGAGCGGGACCTTGAAGAATGAATGAGAGCTGAGAAGCAGAGAGAAGAGAATCGAAAACTCTAAGCAGGTAGCACATCAAGTGAAAGGCACGGAGTGGCTACAACTCTGGGGTAGTTACAGGACATAGGAGAGGGTCTGGTTTCTTCCCACTATCTTTCTCTTCTTCTTACTGAGGTCCTGTCTCCATCACTCGTTACTCCAGTTTTGATTCAGTGAAGGATTCAATGAAGGAAAAAATTATAGTAAAGGATAGTGTGGCTCCCAATCCCGAATAAGCCTCATCACTTTAAACTCTAAGACTACATACGTAGACTTTTATATAACTTTCAAGCTGCGTGTCACTTTTTTCTTTCACGTATCTGATCAAAATTAACTTTCCTCATAAACTTTCCCAAATGAGCTTAAACATTTCCATCTGCATTTAAATTTCTTAAGCTTCTTTCCAAGTTTATTTTTGTGCCTCTCAGTTTGACTTCAGCTTTCAATGAACTAAAATAGAATTGTTTATATTCTTCGCATATCAACTCTTGTCAATTTTCCTCTGTCAATGGTGCTGGGTTTTTCCAGGTTGCCTCTGCCCCAAACTTGGGTTTGAGGCTTCCTGTGTGTCTCTTTAAACACCCACAGAAAATAAATAATACGCAATCTTCTCATCATACTTTGGTAGCATATACTATCTCTTCCTCCCGTTTTTTTATTCCCATGGCTAACCACTCAACACAAGCTCATCATAATAGGTTTACTGATCTGCATTCAGAATGTGATGTTTAAGTGATCAAATCTTATACATAACCCAACTCAAACAGAATAACCCTGTATTATTCTATTAGTACCAGTGGAGATAAATCAGAGAAGGTAAAAGCTGACTACCTCTCTCTGGGAGCTAATACCCACTTCACAGGTTATATCAACTGGCTTCTGAAAGTTCCTGCACTTCCAACATCTCTTCCATGTTGGACGGTGTGCCCTCTAATGCCGGGTGGGTTTGTCCCCAGTCCCACTCTAGAGCATTCTAATAGCCCGCTATAAAATGAAAATCAAAAAGAAAAAAACAAACAAAACAATAAACCAAGCACGCCACCACCTTCCTCCACCCCAACACACACATACACAACAAAACCATGGAAGCCGCTGTTCCAGAAAATTCCACAGGGGTGTATCAGCAGGACCTCACCCCTCAGAGAAGGCTCTCCAGAGTCAGGGAGGGGTGACAGGGAGACACCTGCTTCTTGTATATGTGAGTGGGTTTTTATTTTCTACTCTTATTTCCTCCCTATTTATTATTGTCCATGTTTACCTTGAGAGTCGCCCTAGTTCTGTTTATTTTGTCTGGGTTTGTGCTATTTGTCTGTTTAAACTGAATTTCACCCTCGTTCTGTATTTTCTTCCCGAAAGAATCCGATTCCATTGTGAGGCCTTGGTAGACCCGTCTGCCTAACGTAACTGAATCCTGGTTGACTGAAGACCCCACTGGGATTGAGGATCAGTGCTTGTAACATCAATTCACATCTCTGCAGAAACAGGAAGTGTCTGAGATTGGGCCAGCTGTGCGCTCAGCCCAGAACTTTGTTTTCTTCTTCTTTTATTTCTGTATTCCTTTCCTTTTGTCTTGTGTCCTGTTTATTGACATTTAGTGGAGAAACAGCACGGAGCAGAAAATGTCAGTTATTTGGGCAATCTCATAACAGTGGTTGCTTTCTTGTTAATCAGTGGTTGTGTGTGTATTTTAAGCTTTCCATCTATTGTCTGCTTTCTCATAAAACTCTGTTCTACTTTATTTGTCCAGTGTCAGCCATTGGAGTGTATGCTCTTCAAGGAATGACACGCCAGTACAGAATTTAGCATAATATTCATGCTAAATGGACCCGGACAGCATTCTAGATTAGCAATAATTTCTTACGAACGAATATGTGAGGTTGTAGAGAAATCCATTTTGTAAGCCTCAATTTTTGCCTATTCTCATCCCCAGGAATTACAATAAAATAATATATAAAATTAGTTCTTCTACTTAGGGAGTGTTTTGGGAAAAAGAAAATATGTATATAAACTAGGGGGAAAAAAACTAAAAAAAGCACTTAGAAAAGATCTTGATGTGTACAGTGGAATATATATCTGAAGAGTCAATTAATTTAAAATATATGAATGGTCAGTGTGGTTGTTAAATGATCTAGGAAATTTAAATAAAAGTCCACTCCTTTTTACCTTCTCCTTATGACTTCACCTCTCATAATAGCCTATATTTATTCATATCGACCAGTTCAATTTCTTCATAGGTTTCCTATTACATTGCTGTGATATGCAGATATGTGTGTTTCTACACAGAGTGTAAGCTACATCCGTTCCTTTAACACGAACCTGGAAGCAAAAAGGGCCACTGTTATTGCCGAGTATTATTCCTGCCCGAGAGATGACAGGAGAGGCAGAAACTATTTGGAGCTCCGTCTGAATTGCAGTTTTAAGCACATCTGATGTAGTACGTGTCTGGAGGTGGCATCGCTAACCTTTTTATCAACTGGGTTCCATGGATCAGAATAAATGATAACAATAGCTCACCGCCTTATGCTGGACAGATTTGCTACTTGAAAAACGATCGGGGGTCCTATTAAGAGAGGACACACCGCCCTAATGGGGAGCGGATCACAGGCCGGGTCTCCCGGCGGCTGCATCGCTCTGTGTGAGGGGACGTGACCTTGCCTGTCTTTTTCCCGGGGATCAGTTGAATGATGAACTTCTTTTCTTTTCCTGAATTGTTACTGCAAGAAGAGAGGAAGGATTGCAGATTTTTTTTTTCTTGTCCTTCAGAAAAGAGACATGGCCCATTTTAACATCCCCATTATCTATGTGTCTGTCCACAAAAGCACCATTTGAAAAAGCCCTGTGGTGCCACAATGATGACAAGCCCTTTCTAATGCCACTCTCTCTGCCCACAATGTGCCTGGAGCTCCATTTTCACACTTGGAAGGCCTTTACTAACTGCCCCTAGACCTTCCTTACACCGACCCACCCCTCAGATTTCGCTCTGGTCTTCCCTTTCACGGATCGAATCTCGTTCCTCCTTTTATGTCCACATATGGTAGCTCTCCTTCAAGACGTAATTCAAATTCTGCATTCTCTCTGAAGCAGTCCTTACCCATCCTGACTCACAACACTACGTCCTTCTTCCAAACTGCTATATGTTATTCTCAAGACCCAGTGTAGATAGCGAAACTAACACTGTGTTCATTTATTTTTCATAAGAGAATGAAATGTTGTATTTGATTTCCTCCCGTTCATCGTCTAGCCCCTTCTTCATTTCCCCAATCACCATCCAATTTTATGTGTTTCCTCTATAACCTTAAAAATCAATGCATTCATTGAATTTCAGGGTGTTATTTTGTAGGAAGGCGAGTTTTTTTTTAAATGTATATATAAATTGTATTGTGTGATTGTCTTGTTTTCTTTCTTACATATCACTCTATACGGAAACAGCAGAAAAAATTAGCTAGATCATAGATGGATAGAGACATGGGTAGATATATGAATGAATAGATAAAGAGAGAAAAAGAGAGAGAGCGAGATGGGTAGATGGACTGATAGTAGACAGATAAGTTAGGGGAAACCTCACAGACTCATGTCGAAGCGCAAATAGAACCAGCATAGGGGCTGAAAGCAATTAAAACCGAACCGCCTTATTCACTGTCTAGTTCTCATTTTAAACTTTTGCCAAACAAACAAACAAATGGAGAATCCTTGGTCAAGAAAGGGCAAGTATTTCTAGGATAGTTTCATGACTTAAGGAAGAATGAATGAGTTTGCTTTTAGTCCCACTGTTACTTAGAGACAAGGACCATTGAACCATCTCAGAGAGAATTCTTCTTACCTATGGCTTTGGAAGAGTTAGTGAGTGTGCCGTCCACATCCAGGTGTGAGTGTGGAATGTTCACGCCTGAACTTTCCTCCATCCCAGGCTGAAAAAAATGTGCAAATTCTGAGGCGTTTAAGACTGAAACTGCTTCAGATAGGTAACTAATTCTCATATAGACTGAAGACAGGGTTGCATTATGACTTTTGTCTTTGTGGATGTCTTCCTCCATTTTACAAAAAAACAACCAACCGATAATATAGATCATATTTAATGAACCCTGTTGGCCTAAGATGACTATAATGATCCAAGGAGGATTCATTATGTATTCATTATTGTTGCATTCACTTTCTTCTGGTTGTAAGATGAGGTAAAACTGAACATTTTTCTGGCCCCTGAAACTGTTATTGACCTTGGGCACCTCACCTACTATGCCTGGCGGATAAGCCAGCCCTGAGTGAGGGGAAGGAAATGAATCATGCATCACTCCACCAGCTTGAACAATTCGCACTGACACTTCACAGTTTGTAAACCTTTTTAGACATCACCATATTTGGTATTTACAAAGACTCTATGTGGGAGATATCAATGGCACCCATGTACGCTGACACTAAAGTCTTTAGAAATGCTCACAATAAATTCTTGCCAGTTGCCCATCACAACTAGGAGTCAGTAAGCAACGTACTTTTACAACAGCTCACGTCTTAGTTCTTCAAGGACCAGTGTGACTTCTTTTCCCCGTTGTAGGATCAGTGTTCAAGTCAGACTTGCTTCTGTTTTGTGCTTGGCTGTCTCATCTTGTCACATTATAGACAAGTTAATTTCCCCTTTTGACATGACGCACAGGCTCTTTCTCCTCCCTCATATATGTTGGGCCACATACACAACTACACATATTTATTGATTATATGAAGATGGACATAAAGAGCCCTCTTTATGAGCCTCAACTTTTATTCGTGGCAACTGGTACCACCCTATCACCCTCCAAAAAAAAAAAAAAAAACAACGCTAACTTTCCTTAGGAGAATTTAATTTTGAAAAATTGAATATACCTCAAAGCTTCACACAGTTATGGGAATGGCCTATTAACACATTGTGTGTTTGGGGGAAAAAAACTAATTTTTGTAAAATATCTGAATTCTATAAGCTTTGTTCTTAAGTGAAATGCAAGTGTCACAAGTCTGGGGGGAAGTGGAGTGGGAAGGGATAAACTGGGAGTTCGAGACTGGCAGATATTGACTGGTAAATATAAAATAGATAAACAAGTTTATGCTGTATAGCACAGGGAAATATACTCAATATCTTATAGCAGCTCATGGTGAAAAAGAATATGAAAATGAATACATGTATATTCTTGTATGACTGAAGCATTGTGCTGTACACCAGAAATTAACACAACATTGTAAACTGACTATAACTCAAAAAAAGACATAAAAAATCTTAAATTTTTTATTGTCAATTATACCTCAATAAAGCTGGAAAAATACACATTAAACTTTTTAAAAGTCTGAATATTTTGAAGGGTGTGTATTAAAGTGGAGCTTTTCCTGCTGTCGGTCAGTATTTCTCCCGTGTGTGTGGAGGGAACTGCCTGAAGTGGGCTCCGGCCTCTGTAAATGCATAACACCGCTCATCTGTCAAGCTCTTTCATTTGAAAATAATGAGCAGCCAAGAGTTTGTAAAACTAAATCTATTAAGAATATTTATGCAGGAAAACTATCACTAAATACCTCCATTCACTCATGTAATGAGATTGGCATCACAATAAAATTCTTGTCTTGTAAGATAATGATCTTACGGCTTTTTCTGGCTCTTAAACCAAAGATAATTGGGTTAATCTCTGTGGGAAGTCCATCTGTTTCCAGTAAACCATTTTAATTGTGGATGACTTTATTTCAGAAACGTGGAAAAGGTCTTGCCACTCACTTCCTGCTCTTGCAAAATACTAAGAATGCATACCAAAATTCAAAAATGTAGGTGTGCTGAACATCGGACCACCAGAGTGGATTTGCCAGTGTGCACATGGTGTGAGATGGGCGATGTTATACTATATTTATTGAATGCTTTTCATTAAGGATTTAAACATTAGATTTCTGGCATTAGTATTTCTGGCATTAAATATCTGGCATTCATATCGTTCCTGAGACAAGGACAGAGGGATGTGTCAGTCTTGTGTAGGCAACATGAGATTATGCTCAGGCAAAGTTATAAAACTAACAACTTAGGTTGTTTGCAAACCTTCCATACATGGTGCCACGCGTGTGGCATTTGGTTGTATATTACGGTATATTGCGGCATGTTCTAATTGTCTGGTGTATGAGAATCCAGTGTGTCTGAATCTATTTAGCAAGCTCGTTAAACGTAGAGACGAGTTGGAAGCCTTACGCTCAGCTCAAAGTTGCTAGGCATACATTAGGTGCTTAATACACTTAAATATTTTCTTTTTGAGCAACAGATTCATTCTTAATTGAGTTAGATAAGCAGTAATTCTTTCAAAAGAGCAATGGATTTACTTAGGGAAAAATTCTCAAATACATTTGCCTTAATTTGTGTTTTCTTTTCATATATGCTAGAACATCATTGAACGGAAAGAGATATGTGAATACATTCTCCCTGCCAGACTCTGGGTCTCAGCTGATGGATTTAACGCCACGTCTACTACTTAGCAGTGGCGACAACCTACTACAGCATCGTTAGGATGACCTAAAGAGCTCCCTGTGCGTGCTAGGCACGATGCGTGGCTTGGCTTTGCTGTAGCCATTGTAATCGGTATAATTATGACCACGGAGAGTCTCGTGCCTGGGCACAGGCTTCTGAGTGCGGAAGTTCCCAAGGCTGCCTGCCTTGCCTTCTCTTAGTCTTTGCCTGAGTGAGAGGAATCTGGATCAAGTAGCAAACTGCCCGGTAAAACTCACGTTTAAGAGTTAAAAGAAATGCTTTGGTCTATAATTCATTTCTATGTATTGGAAAGTTACGTTTAGTAAAAGTGATCCATTGGCCGTCATGCAAATAAGAGGGCCAGCTTCCACACCAAGAAGATAGCAGGGAGCACAAGATACTGGTTGGACTTCTCTCATTCAATATATACTTACTGAGCATGTGCCATATGGCAGGGGCTACGCTGGGAGCAGAATCAGAGGTGTCTCTGTCACCCACAGCCACTTCCTGTCTTGGGAAAGAGCCAGCCGGCCCTCAGAGGTACACCGATGAAGACCCAAGCGCGGCTCTGACCAGGGCGACAGACAAGAATGACAGAGGTGCTCAAAGAGTGGGTCACAGAGAGGTTTAACCTGGAATGTGTCCCCTGGAAAGGCTTCTTTGAGGTCACACTGTTTGAGATAGAATTTGTGCTGGCTACTAGGGCAGAGATGGTGTTGAGGATGGCATTGATTGCAGTGTTCCAGAAACAGGGAGCATTACGCGGGAAGCTTCTTTGATGAAAGGGAGCAGAGCATATTTGAGACTCTGTAGTGCAGGGATGGAGGGTGACTAGCAACACATAGAAGCCATTGCAGGGCTGAAGGCCATGATAAGATATTCTCTATCTTAAACATATAAGACCTCTGAGTGTTTATTTTTTAATTAATAAGTTAACTAATTAACTTCTATTGTGGTAAAATGTATGTAACATAAACTTTATCGCTTTAACTATCTTTAAGTGCATCATTACCTGCATTGACAACACTGGGCGACCATCACCATTTTCAGAATATTATCATCATGCCAAACAGAAACTCCGTGTCCATTAAGTAATAACTCTCCATTCCTCCTTTCCCCCGGGCTCTGATGACCTCCATTCTGTTTTCTGTCTCTATGAGTTTGCCTACTCCAGGTACTTCTAAGTGGCATCGTACGAAATGTGTCTTTCTATATATGACTTATTTTATTTAACATGATATGCACTGAGGGTTTATTCATAGTCTCCACCAAATGGGGGAATGAAGTCAAATATATGTTCCTGAGTTCCACTTCAGAGGTAGGGTGGGGAATACAGGAGACAGGTGTGGGGAGAGCTCCCAGGAGGGCGCTGTGATTCTCATGATGAGAGACCGTGGAGTCTGGCTGAAAACATTGATAGAAGAGAAGGGGGAGAAAAATCAGTGGATTGAAGAGATAGTTTAGATGAAACTATTGCTTTAAATGAACTTACCATCCATTTCAAGGACTTGAAGCAAATATAAAGAACGGTCATGCTGATTTATTATAATAATTACAGAGCTATATAGAGCCATATAGAATCAACAGATATTAATTTAATAAAATGGCGCCTAATGATTGGCTAAGCAAGACACAGTTCAGATGAGAATAACAGACATAAGGTACAGAACACGGAGAGAGCAAGGTAAGGCAGGAGGATCAAATGTCAGACCCTGGGATTTAGACCAGGCTCATCACAGCTATAGAAATTCTAAGAGGAAAAAAAAAATGTGAGAAATGGGGAAACCAAGGAAGGCTTCATGGAGGAGGTAGGATTGAGCTGACCCTGGTCACAGGACAGGGTTTGGTTGCATGGAGGATAAGGGGGAGCTTATCCCAGGAATGACTAAGTCAGAGTGTTCACAAAATGCCATGTTCGTCCAGCCGCAGTGAAACCTCAGAAATGGATGAGAATTTTCTCAGAGGAAGAGAAGCAATGTTTCCACATGTATTTAGACAATAATAAATAATGCAGGAGCAGAAAATCGATTTCATGAAAGACAATCTTTCTTTCAACTTATCCCCAGTATGCCCTAAAATGGTGGCATTAGACACTCTTTTGCCCTGAAATGACTCCACGGGGATCAGCGGAAATCTTTTAATTTGGAGCAGCATCCCCAGTTCAATGCGAAGACCAGATCCGATCTTCTAACTAAGCTTAATAATGTGCTTGAAAGTCTAGAACAAACAGCCAGAAAATAAATGTCTTCTCTAACACGCTGGAAAACTCAGATCTGCCTGTCAAGGAACTGTGTCCACTTCACACTGCCAGGAAAATCGCATTAGTCTCTGAAGCAACTCATATCAGCAGGTGAAGGAGATAAGCAACGAGGCAGAAGAAGAACAAGAGGAAGACTGGATGTGCAGAGCCATCCACGGTGAGGCAAGATATGGATTTGAAACTATAGTTGACCACACTGGTAAGGGGCAAAGAAGGCAGCGTTTTCTCAGAGGTGAACAAATGACATTTCAAAGCACTTTCTGTGTGTTTGAACCTCTCACGGGACCTGGTGTTGGTGCAGAGAGGAGAGAGAGGTGATTGCATGAGGCCAGCGCCCTTTGTTTAGAAAAAGGCATTTTCTGATTAGAATCTCCATTGAAGGCTTGGGAAATGATGGATGAAAATATATTCTAATAAGGCCATACATCTTCCTTTGATTTTAACTACAAGTCTCCCCATAACTGTGTTTGGCTTTAGTTTTACATTGGGTCCACCAATGATTCAGTTAGAAATGACTTTCTCTCCTCAGTCTGTACTGCTGCAAACAGCACCAGATCAGGCAAATTTCTAACACCACCTCTGGAGAATTGAGTGTAGAATGCAGTATTTTCAGACCAAAAAAAAAAAAAAAAAAAAGGTCAGAAAATAAGTGTCATGGGACTTCAAGAGTCACCGTGGCTGGGGGATCAGAGGTGTTGTGGACCAGGTCCACCAGGAGTGGACTCGTGACGGTTAGAACCTTCTATCAAGCATAAGGGAGAGAGTGTGCTTCCAGGAGGGGCAGGCATGTGAACGAGGGAAGGTGAGCAAAGGGAAGGATGAGGACGTGTTGGGATGACAGTTCTGTCAGAGAAGTCCTGGATGGAAGAGCAGAATGAGATTCCGTGAAAGGAGTGTTGGCTCTCAGTTACAAAGATGGTGTGACTTCATTGTGGGGCCTCAGTGACTTTTTAGAAAGCTAGAGATTTAGTAAAAGGATTTTTTTTTAATGTTTAACAAGTGGACAAGGAGTAGGTTGGAAGACAAATGGAAGTCCAAGGGTCAAGGTTGGAAACTTTTGCTGTGGTTCAGGGGTAAAGGAGTCAGGACTCGATTCATGGGGGCCCAAGCAAAGTCAGAGGAAGAAGCCAGGGTGGGAGCCCTCAGAAGATGGCCAGCCTTCCCTCCCCTGGTGGACCCGGGCTCTGACCTCAGACAGGTTGGGCTCACTATCCTGTGAGCAGACTTGCTAAAGAGCTTGTGATGACCAAGTGAAAGCTTGAGAGGACTTGTGTAGGAGGTAGAAAAGCCCACCGCCCAAGCAGAACCATGGTGCTGCACCAGGAGTGGCGCCCCTGGACTGAATGCAGATGAGGATCTGGGGACAGAGTGATTGACTGTATGGAGAGAGAGGGTGTGGGCCTTACCTGTGACCTCGGGTCATTTGGTGGGGCAGAAGAGGGTCGAGTTGTGGTTGGGGCAAGGACAACAGTTACAGTAGTTCCCCAGGACTTCATTAATCCCCAAGAAGGTTGCCAAGGGCCCCTTACACCTTAGTAGCCCCTCTGTAAGAAGTTGTCTTCATTATTTAAGCACCTACCCAATTAAGGGTGTTGGTTCCACAGAGACAGAGCTTGCTGGGTTTTAGGTAATGAAATTTTTTTCCTAAGAGATAGTGTTACTTGTCAGGAGCTCTGGATCTTCAGAGAGGACTCAAATTATTCTGAACCCTAATTGTACTTGAGAACAACCTTTTAGAAAGTGAGAGGATGGGGTCTCCCTGAGCTGATTAAATCTTAATCTTTGAGGTGGGCAGCGTGATTCTTATTATTTTGTTTGGCGCTTCAAAGAGGCTAACAAAGGGTTTTGATTGATGTTTCTTTCAGCATGGATTATTCACATCTGACTCACTTCAGACCCACATGAACCGGTACAGTGTCTCCACCGAGGAAGGAAAACAGTTCCCAGCCATGGGCCGTGGTCAGCAGCCAGATGAGCTGAGTGTAAAGGAGGACAAGGTGGTTGGGCACCAAATGAACAGCCAAGAGACAGTTGGTTCTCCCTTTTCATTTGTGTCCCCAAGGAGCTGATGTAACGCCAAGAGCAATGTTTACCCAGAGCTTGATCAGAACACTGTCAAAAAGGCAGACTCCTCATGGTGTCTAGCAGTTCTGAGAAGCACCGCATTCTGAGAACTAGTAGCGTAGAGGAATTGAGAGCCCCTGGACACTTCCATGGATGCGTTCTAAGTCAAGTCTGGAAGGGGAATCTTTGAAATGAGATTTTTTCCTCTGAATATTATCTTTGGGGTATTCTGAAACCACAAAGGCAGCTTAAAACTCTTCGCTGAAAATGTGCAATGATACCACTGGGTCTCGAGGTTACAGCCTGAGTAGAGGCTGGTGCCCTGAGCTGTTGCAGAATTTTCCCTAAAGCTGCCGTATCTTTTAAATAAATGATGACTGAAATCCTTGCGATCCCGAAGATTATTAGTAAACTGAGCCCCGACGAGCTGTCTCCGACAGACATCCACTGGGCCTCTCCTGCGTGGAGGGCACAGAGAAACACACATGTGGGAAACACAACCATGCACTAAGAGATGTTAGACCTACCTTAGAAAGGAAAGCCAAATACAAAAAAATGTAGAAAGCACGATCTATCTAACTTTATATTTTAAAATTTCAGATTTGGGAACTGAGATCAAGGACTTATTTATTAGTTATTGTTTTCCATTTGATATCAGCCACGCTCGACAGATCACTCCAGCTAATATCCCCTGCAAATAGAATCTTCCTAACCTTCCTATGGCTTGGGTACCAAAACACATGATTAGTTTGAATAATCATAGTTTTAAAATGTATAGTTTTTATTCATTTGAATCTGGCCACTAGATTCAGCATCCTCTTGGTGCACCTGCCCTTGTTACAGACAAAACATTGACCCAGAACGAGGCTGGTAATTCGCTCCTTGCATCATTTTGAAATGTGATAGCTTTATCATATTTACACACATGTAATTCACATGCATGTAATTTCATACATGTAATTTTCATACATGTAATTTTCCTGTCAAGGAATTAAGTTTTCCGTTCTTTCTCTCTCTCTCTTTTTTTTAACCCATTATTTACTTTCCAGGAGTCAAACCCATTGCCTTATAATTTTCTGTTCTCATTTTCTTTGCTTGTACTTTTCAGCAGGCTTCAATCACCTTCCCCTCCCCACAGAGTTAGTAAACAATCTCCCACGTTCATGAAGCCACTTAACGATCAAATATTTTATATTTACTGCCCACTGGAATCTGAATCATGATCATTATCATTAACCAACTGCTCCGAAGCATGAACCAGTACAGTGCATACATCGAGCCGGGAGAACAGTTTCCAGCCAGGGGCAGTGGACGGTGGCCTGATGAGCTCCGTGTAAAAGAGGACAAGGTGGTTGGGCACCGGACCGACAGCCAAGAGGGAGTTGGTATCTGAGTTTTTATTTGTGCCCCCAAGGGGTTGATATAAAGCTAAGAATGTTTAGCCAGAACTTGGTTTAACTGATTACTAGAAAATGCTGCCGACCGTTTGGGGTTGACTGATCAATGCTAGGATGATTGCATAATCCTGTCGGCGAAGTTAACCAATGAGACAAACTGCCTCCCCCGGGAATAAATGGGATGCAAACTTCCAGTGCTCATTGTGAAAACTGTTTATATTAAGTTATTTAATAACGTGGATCAAAAATACCTGTGTGTTTTCTTATCTGTTGTTTAATTTTTGTTTTATTTTCGGTTTAAGGTTACTTCAGTTACTGCCATGAATCTTTCTCACATAGATAACTGAAAGGAAGTGGTGTGCATAAGAATGAGGCAAACGGAAACATTTCAAACTTTCTCTCCCATTCCTTGTGTTCTCTCTGCATCCTCACTCTATCTCAACTCTTCAACTTCCTAAAGAGCAAATACACACACACATGAATATACATACACTTAAAAAGGAACTTAACTCTAATATGAATCTCCACACAGGTTTGTTTGGTTTTTGCATACAATATCTTCATTCAGTTCAACAGAATCCTACTGAGACCCACGCCAAGCACTGAGCCAGGTGATGAGGGTCCTTACAGAAGAGGATCAGGATGCCACGGACATCATATGAGTAGCACGTAGGTAGCTACACAACTCACCCTTCCCGTATCACTTGCATGTCAAACTTCTCCTGTACATCTTATACCTTCCCTTTCATATTGGCATTACCAGAGTGGGAAGTGGGTGGGAAGGGATAAATTGGAAGTTTGAGACTTGCAGATATTAACTACTATATATAAAATAGATAAATAATAAGTTTATACTGTAGAGCACAGGGAATTATAGTCAATATCTTATTGTAACTTACAATGAAAAAGAACATGAAAAGGAATCTACGTATGTATATGTATGACTGAAATATTGTGCTGTACGCAAGAAATTGGCACAGTATTGTAAACTGACTGTACTTCAATAAAAAGAATGCACCAATGGTAAACATAGCAAAAAAAAAAAGATTTTTTGACATTAAAAAAAAGGAAATTCAATTATTTTATAGACGCTTAAATCCTTTGGCCAAGAAGCCTTAAAAGAAAAGTGTCACTGTAAGTCAAAGTTAAAACTTTATTTAACAAAGACAAAAAGTGCAGTTAATATCAACTAGTTATCATTTGCTTAACTTTCAAAATATGCTTCAGACAATGGGCAACTTGGGGACTTTGAAGTTGGCCAAACTGGGACCTGGAGCAGTCACAGGTGTTCCAGAATGTTGGTCAAGTAGACAGAGCTTGAACACAATTAGGATTTGACTCAGCCAAGGAAATAGGGACAGATTTTTCAAGCAAACTGCCCTTCTCATTCTCAGTTTCTGTCCAAACATATCCATTTTGTTCATCTTTCTTTTTTTTTTTTAAGCTCGAAGTATATACATACACAGAAAAAAATCAGCCCCAAATTGAACAAAGATTATGACATACCGTATGACCCACTGTGCACAGAAGGTTCAGACAAGCGACAAAGAAAAATAGATTTTAACTTCTGAACTGAGTAGTTATTTTTTTTATGATTGCTTCCCCTGTTTTAATTCGTTCATTTTCCCTTTGCACGTTTGTCTGGTGCTTCTCTCAGCTAGGTGGGAAGGTAGACAGGCTGGGATGTCCAGACCACAAAGCAGATTTCCCTAGGGTCAAAGCAAATCACTGCGTAAATCAACATGCATGAGAACTTCAGTCTCTCAGCCTCAAGAGGACTTTTGAAAACTGACATGCTGGAGCTTTTCAAGTCGCCTTTGTGTAACTTGCCGGGTATTCTCAGCATTCCTCCCTCACTACTTCCTACAGAAATGTTAGAAAACTTCAGACAACAGCTTTTGCCTTTGAAATGTTTGGATATTTTTCCACCTACTGCTTTGTTTTTGAATCTCGACTGCCACAAGCAGCCTTATAAACTGGCTTGCCGGAGCCCGGGGACCGTGCATCCCCAGTCTGCCAAATATAAAGGAGATTTTGCTGAAGAAGTCTCCTGGCCGGCTCCCCCTACCCTAAAATGAGAATTTGGAAAGGACTCAAAAAAGTCCTCCCTTTCCTCTCAAAAACTGGGCCCAAAGGGCCTTGAACAATTTGTAAAACACAACAAAAGGAGTCAAGATAAAAAATCTATATACCCTCTGGCAGGATTTTATGCATTCATCCACAATTTCAGTGGGCATTCTATAGCTCTGTGGGGGAAGTTGAGCTGCAAGGAGATTCTTCCCATGCTTTTTTTGTTTGTTTGTTCTGAGAAAGGAGCAGTTCCATTATTTAGGAGTTAGACTGAAAAAAAATGTATCAAAAATCTTCTTTCTGTTTGTTTTAGCTTAAATCATCTGTGAGACAGAGAGGCAGAAGTGGTAATGACATTCAAGGAGGTAATGGGATTCAAGGAGATAATGAGGTTGGTACCCTGTTAATGGGAAAGTACTTCGTTTCTCAAGCAAGCGTTCTTCCTCTTGGGGATTGACAGCATCTCCAGACTTTCCCCCTTCGCTGGTGGAGTGGCTGTAGATGACCAAAGGGTCATTCAACACTTATGGATTGGCCCTTGCTATTTGCTACTTATTCCATTAGCTCTTCTATTTTCTGAGAATATGAAATTGAATAAAACATTTTGTTTTTGTCTTCAGGAAGCTCCCAATCTGGTGTGAAAATGGATATATAAACAGTTGTAAAGTAGCTGGATGAACGCAATGAGAAATCTGGTTTAGTTTGTGTGTGCGTGTTGGGAGGGGAGGAGCCTGCTAAGAAAGATATTTACCAGAATGATGTGTTAATCACGTAGGTCAGGCAGAGAGGAGGTTGCCAAAGAACTCATAAGCAATGGTATTGCTCCATATGTTTGACTGATGTATGGAGATACACAAACACACACACGCACGCACACACACACTTACACACATACACACATACAGTATCTTAAAACAACGGATAAGTAACTATGAAAGTGTTCCTGTTAGAAAACAATATATTTCTAGCACATTTGACTTTTTAAAAGTCTCTCTCAAAGACTTCATGGGACATTGTAATTATAGGCATTCTTGTTTCTTAAGATAATAAGCTGATTGGGCACAATCGCAAATTACATTAAGGACAGAACATTTTGATTTCCAATTTCCAGTTATATGACTTCCAGGTGAATACTCTTTTCAACAAATTGGCTTCCACTAGGAAAAAAAATTATTGGAATAGAGACAAAAGAATGATCAAGGTAGAAAATAGAGATATGAGTCAGGATCTGATTAAAGAGATGTAAGTTATGTAAGTTTGGGTAATTTGATTAAGTGAGGCGTTTAAAGTAAACAGTGGCCTCGTCTTGACATCCTAGTGATGAGACCATCAGGAATCACTTCTAATCAAGTTATAAAGTATAAAAAAGTACAATTAAACAATAAAATAATAGGACATAAAATAGTAATATATTATAAAGCAAATTATAGGCTCACAAGTCCCGAGCATATGGATCACAAGACCCAGTAGAGATGGAGAGATTTATAATGAATCAGAAGTGGGAAAAGTTTTAAAGGAAGAAGAAATCAGCAAAAGGCTTAACTGTGGGAAATGGGAACAATATTTCTTCTCGGAAGTAGCAGGAATGGAAAGGGGGCAAGGTTAATACATATGCTGAGATTTTTAAGTGAATAAGATGGAAACAAAGCTCATTTGGATGGTAGCCAGAGACTCAACAAGTCTAGACGTTGAACATCCAGGAGTAAATGTGTGAAGGCTGAGGCTTAAGACTGAGAAGACCGGAAAAGGTTTAGAATATCCAGCACAAGAATGGAACAAAGAGAGATGAACAAAACAGCAGAGCAGGTGAAGATCCAACTCTGCATGGAGAGCAAGGATGGGTAATAGAACCAGTCAGTGTATCGGACACCTACAATCACACCAGACCAGAAGCAGAATATACGAGAACAGAAGATAAATGCCCTGGTGTAGAAAATTAGTTTGGACTAATGTGAAAAGTACCGGGTGGTAGTGGGGAGAATGACAGTGAAATGGGTGGGTTTCTGAGACGGCAAATCTCAGCTAAGATGAAACGAACTAAGTGGCCGTGAAGGGGGAAAGAAGCTGTATTTCTTTTTTTTTCTTTTTATAGAAGAAAATACAATAGAAGTTTAGGAATGAAAGTCATGTGTCTGCTGCAATAATCATAATATTTATAGTAAAGACACTAAATAATATAAATAACATAGTGTGAACAAATATCTGTAAAGCATAAGTGGCAAAACATTTTAGAAATGTGAGAAAAACTAATGGAATTATAATCATAGCGAAAAGTTGAATTTACTTCTGTAAGAATTTAAGAGACCAAGCAGAACATTAATATGGATATATAAAATCCAAATGGCAAAACCAATGCAATCAATCTATCAAATGTAACTACATTGTTATCAACTAATAAAGACATTATTTTGTGCATATGAAAGTTTTAAAAGCCATTATGTACTTGGTCAAACTGGAAATCTTGCTATGTTCTTCAAAGCAGCGGGTTGACAACCTAAATTCTCTGATCACAATGTTGCATAGACAGAAATGAACAAGAAAAGTCATCACCAAATGACTTTAAATGCTTCTTTCTTCAAAATAACATGTATGTTTTATCTCAAAACTTAGAGATGTGGCTAAAGGTTTAATGAGGAAATGTCTAACCTTACAACTTGTGTTACTAAGTAAAAAATATTGAAAAAACATGCTAGGCCTTCAATATAAGACACTGCAAGTAGAAGTACAGTATTAACTAAAGGAAAATAATATAAAAAAAGTAATGGCAACATTGAAAATTAATGAACAATAAAATAAATTGTGTATTTGATTAATAGAACTAGTTTGTCAAAAAGACAGTTTAAGTAGAGCCCTGAATATAAATATATGTTATGTGTGTGATTAGAAATAAGATTTATCTACCTATCTACCTATCTAAACCACAGGTAAAGAAGTCATTTGGATTAAAAATATTACATTTTTATATATTATGTTAATAACTTATATTAATTATTTGAATATTTGGACTTATATTAATAAACTTGAAAATCTAGCTGATTTTCTATAAAAGTATAATTAAGTTGCTTCAAGAAGAGTTTAAAAATCTAATGGATGGGGAAGGGTAGAGCTCAGTGGTAGAGTGTATGCTTAGCATGCATGAGGTCCTGGGTTCAATCCCCAGTACCTCCAGTAAAAATAAGTAAGTAAATAAATAAATAAACCTAATTACCCCCAAAACAAACAAAAAACCCTAAATAGACTTGAAAAAATATAAAAAAAATTTATTAAATAATTGACATTTTAATTAAAGCAAACATAATAAGATTAGAATTTGTTCCAATTTTCTAGAATAATTCCTGAATCATCCAGATTTTTCCAGGGCATAGAAATAGTTACAAAGACCTCATCAATTTATCAATTCATTTCAGAAAGAAAAAAGTTAGTTTAAAAATGTATCCTCTCTCTCTCTATATGTATATATATTTTATACACTTCTCCCCACCAGAAACACTACACACCAGTCTTATTTATAAATCAAAAGGAAATGTCGTAATAATAGGCTAAAACGCTGAGCTAGTATATCATGTTGCACCTAATTTCGCAACTATTAATATGATTCTTCTATTAACCTTCTGGTAACTTAGGTATAGCCATTACCATCCTTGTTTTATAGAAGAGGGGCTCATTCAGAGAGACAGGGCGACTCTTCCAGCCCCCCTCAGCAGGTAAAAGTGGAAAGCGGAACCTCAAAGGTGTATGTAGCTCAGCACCTGCTTTGCTCCCCAAGGCGCTCAGCGCCGCGGGGCCCCGGCTGCAGGCTTCATCCTCCCGCGGCTGCCGCGGTTGGCTCAGCGGCGTGTTTTCCCCCGACTGCTGACTTCTGTCAAAATGTTGACAACTGGACATCCGCACAGTCTCACTGGTACTGGTTAGCATGACGCTAGCTCATCTGAGGCAGAATCAGGAGCAAATCATGAAAGACGAGATTCCAGGGGCCCCAGGTCAGAGCGGGAGGGAAGACTGGGGAGTGGTCATTTATATACACCGGGGACCTAAGCCCCTGAGCGTTTTCAGAGATGGGCAGGAAGGTGGAGCAGGGCTCGCAGAAACAGACTGTGAGTACACTGCGTTACTCCTTAGGGCAGAGCACAGTGGGGAGGCAAAATTAGCGCTAGGATCACCCGTTAGAAACTTTTATTGCTTGCTTCAAAATGCATTTCTTAAGTACATCCTGATACATGTCATTCTTGGCTATTCATTCATTAGATACATACATTTCTTGCTCTTGTGGAGTGTAAAGCTGATAAGGGGAAGTAGACTGTAAGTAAACAGTAAAAAAACGAAATTTTGTTCTGGTACTGGCTGCTG
The DNA here is from genome assembly GCF_048564905.1 of Vicugna pacos. Classification (NCBI taxonomy): domain Eukaryota; kingdom Metazoa; phylum Chordata; class Mammalia; order Artiodactyla; family Camelidae; genus Vicugna; species Vicugna pacos. The sequence goes on from NC_133010.1 coordinate 7,528,521, forward strand.
CGCTAAAGGTCAGCTAACACTTGGACACACTTTAGGTGATAAGATTCCTGAGAGATTGTTTAAATTTTCCAACCTTATATTTTCTTCAGCAGAATGGACATAATAATATTAGCTGTGTTAACTCTGTTATGGTCGTGGTAAGATAATATGTGTGAAGGCATATTTAAAGGAACTAGCATCTCTGTTAGTGAAAGTGATTATTAGTGTATTATTTCCCAGATAATCAAAGATAAATATGCTTGAACATTTTAAATTGTTATTTGAAAGCCATGTGGTGATGGTATTTTCATGTTTTTTTTTTAAATTTAGGGAATAAACTAATTACTATTAACATTGCAGTATCACTATGGAATCATTAGAAGATAATGGTAAGGATAAAGAAATCATTGTTGAGCAAGCTATATATACGTAACAGATATTAAAAAAAATAAATGGTTTCATCATGGTCCATTAGCAATTTTTGTATTTATTCTTATTTCTTTTGCTTTACGTTTTGGCCATTCAACAGGTAATTAACTGCTATGAAGATAAGATAAGGGGCCAGAGGATGAGAGTGGAAATTAGACTAATTGCCAGATAATGTATCCATACAGTTCAAAAAGAATTGAAAATAGTTTTATGAAACCCTCATTCATGTCAGTTAGCACTAATTGGTGGTAAAACAATCTGCATATGGGAATGAAATTAGAAACCTAGGGGAAAAAAAGTCAAAGCTAACATGAAAGCAAATTGCATAGCAGACATTACTTACATTATGGTATCAAATAAAGGAAAACATTGCAAGAGAAATGAAGCCACAGGAGTGAAAAAGAAGAAATTTGATTTCCGTTTGCACGTCCAAACGCCTTTTACTTAGATGCAAATCTAAAGGCTTAACATTTGACCCTTCTGAATTTGCTCATTCCCCCCTTTCCCATTAGTTTAATTGACTCTATCTTAAAAGCAAACATCATTTTTGTAAATACTTTGATGGAAATGATTGTCTCATTACATAATTCTATGAATATCTTAATAGCATCCTCGGATGAGAAACAGGACATTATAATGAGGCCTTGTAGGCAGAAGCAGAAGGATGTAGTATTTGCTGTCTTAAGGATGATTTAGGATAGATTTTGGGCAGATTGTAAACTATGAAAATCCTAGAATCCGGAGAAAATACAAAACTGTCTCCTCGAAGACTGATGGGCACCTGTTACCTCATCACCTGAAAATACAGGCATAATCCTAAAATGATAATAACACCTCACATCTATGCATTATTTTGTAAAAACAGAACACTTTCATATATATTACATATATATTTTCTTTTCGGAAGAATTTTGAGCCTTAAAAATAACCATAGAATACACAAATTTAAAATTAATTTCCACAAACAAAACCAGGAAAAATATCACAGACACTGTACAATAGTATTGCTTTCTCTTCACTTGAGGTTTGTCCATAAATTAATTTACTCTTCTAGCTTTTTTTTTCCCCTGACACTTTTACAAACTTCACTATTTTGTAGAAAATGTTTATTATTAATACCAGGTAATTGAAAATGTTTTTTTCAATATATTCCCATTCTATTTTAAAATAAATTAACGTTCTTCCATCACAAATGAATACATACAGATTATTAAAATCTTGAAAATATGAAAAGAATATAATAAAGAAAAAAATCCCCTCCCCCATCTGTAGTTTACAATAGTAGGAGAATTACGTTTTAAAATAATGGTGCTTTTACTCCCAGAATTTTCTCTGTACATGTTTGAACTCTGGTATATGCAATATTGGACATATGGAATTCTTAAAATATGTTTACCTACTTTATAAAAGTTTTTCAATAGTCATTGCAAATTTATAAGTACAACACAAAATCATAGGCTGAAAAGATGCTGTTAAACATCTTCTCCCCAAACACCCCAAATTTTGTTTCTGTACAGAGGAATACATGAAACCAGTCTAAATTTAATGGAAAATCTTAATTTGCTGTCTATATTATGTAAGGGGTGATCCTTTGTTTATTTGCAGTATGACTTCCTGCATTTTTGAATACATAATGTTTATTCCCCATTCATTTGTCCAAATCCTTGATTGTGAAACTGCTTACTGTGGTAGTCAAGGAGCCACAGATGTCCATGGGATATCTCAGTTATTTTAAATGTTTGAGGGAAACACAGCATCTATTAAACACTGTCAGCTTGAGTTAGTTCATGGTTTTAACATTACATCACAGGCACATCTTTGTAAAACTGAATTTGGTGGGTGATGCTGTGATAAATAGCACATATTTCATTGTAATTATGATTCCACTGGAAACAAGAGTAATAGAATATTCAATTAGATTTCAATGTTTGAGAAGTTGCACAGTGCCCGAAAGGTGCGAGCAGCCCATTAGTAAGTAATGGTGATTATTTAAGAATGAAACTAAAATATTATCATTTTAAAGTTTCTGTATTTTTTGACATTTATAAGTTTTAAAACATGGATACTAAAATTATTGAATCTAACTTCTTAAAAACAGGTTATTAGGTATTCATCTTGGGTTGGATACTATAAAAAAATCACTGAAACAATAGGGTGTCATTAGTTTGGGAACCACTGGCCTGGAGCATCAATTCAAATAGTATTTTTCAAAATTATTAACTAGTTATAATTGTTTAAATCTTTACACATTTAATATTTATTTGTGATGACTTTACTCATACAAGATAATTGAGCTGGGTATAAAATTTTTAAATGTAACCTTTCCCTCTCAAAACACTATAGATCCATTTTCTCTGTTTTAAAACACTGAGTGAAGAGGTACATTCATAAGTCAAAAGTATATTTAGTTATGAAAAGTTGTTTAGTGTTAGTGATACAGATGTTGTATTTGTACAAAAATATTTACAGAACGGAAACTATAAACTATCTCAATTAATTACAGTATTAATTAATAAAGTTTTCTTTATGAGACCAGCATTATTAATCTTGAAACTATCAATCACTGAAATAGGGTATGTTTTTGTATAAAGTACATTTTTTTCTCTAAAGAAGCCATAGCTTTCATTAGTTTTCCAGTGTGTTCCAGCACCAACCCTGCTTTCCACTTTCAGTTTTTGTTCTCACCAAGTTCTATATTTCTACAGCTGCTAAATCAATAAGTATACATTTTATTTTATTAGAATCATAATATTTTGAACAAAGCTTTTTTTATTTATGCATTTCCTTTATTGTAAACATTCTTCGTGGTACATAAATGGAATAAAAGGCATGTGAATGTTTTGTTCAGTCCTCTGATTTTCATACTGAGGTTAAATATGGAGAAAGAAACATCACAAAATTTCTTTTTGGTAAATTTAAACATTGTATTGCTTCCTCTGGGGCAAGGTAAGCAGCAATCCTGGGAAATAAATGCTTTTGATCAAACTATTCTGTAGATACTACTATGAATAAAAAACTTTAAATAAAGTCCCAGGAAAAAAGGATCCTATAGACAGAGCTTGTTATAGGAAAAGCAATTTGCTATTCTCAACCTTGATCTTTAAAACTGGTTGCCACCCTGAGAAGGTTCTGGATCCTCCACGGTTCTGGCATTACCGATGCTGCTAAGACTCAGCATGTTGGTGATTCATCGATATTCATTTACATGACTCATTTGGGCTCCCGAGGGCCTGTACTTCAGATTCATTTTGACTTTCAGGCATCACTGAACCAAAAATAAAAAGCAAAGAACAGCCAAAACCATAGCATCTCATTTCATTTTGAGATTGAATTTGGGAATTTGCAAGAGAACTGATCTTGACACAGAGGAATGGCCCTTATTGTTGGGAATTCTTGTAAAAGCCAAGAATCTTTTCAGGAATTGAGCCTGATGAGTTGGTTGATAACATAGTAAAGAAATCAAGTAAATAGCAGGTGATTATCACCTGGTTTGGGGTTTTGCTGCAAACATTTTACAGCATTCTAACTGTGATGTGCATTAGTCACGCTACTGGAGCAGAAAATCAATAAAACGAGGTTCCAAAAGTAAAATATTCTTTTGGAATGTTGCTCTGAACTAATTAGCAATGAGTCATTTAAAAGGACTTACCTGTCATTAGGGGAAAAAAAGGTATTTACTAAAACCAGTTTCCTGACAAAACATTTTTTTTTTTTGAGATTGAAGGGGGAAAAAAAAAGATTAAAAACTTTGATTCACAAAGTGACTTTTATTTTGACAATAAATAACACAGAAGTCACATTGTGAAATGAGAAACTTAATCATTTTTCTGTCAAGTTATTTGTCAAAATATAGAGAGGAGAAAATGATAACTCATAAATAAAAGGTAACTTTCTTTTTTGCTATTTGAAAGTTATAAAAATAAAAAAAGCTTCATCTGTTGATGATTTGGGATCACATACAAACAGGATAAAAACAGATCACAGTTGCTTGATTTTGAATTTTGTTTGAAGTTCAACTTTTTAATAGTTGCTAAGTCCTCCAAGAAGATGGAAATCACTTTTAAACTAGTATTTCTTGTATTTTTCATCTTAGAAGTAAAATTAAGTGTTACAAATATATAATCTCCACATGGAGCAAAGTTTCTATCTGCAAACATATACATATTTGTAGATGTATGAATACATATCTATATTAAATTCATATACAGTTAATGGATTTAGCATTAAGCCCTCTTTAAATAATTTTTACATTGGTTAGACTTGCTTCATCTGATTTTTTCCATTTCAGCAATTTGTCTTTAAAATATGAAATTTCCATTAGTTTTAGAACTAGTTAAAGGGGACATAACATAATCATCTCTAAACATTCCCACTAATAAAAGGCAGGAAGGCACAAATTTGCAGAATTTCATATTATTTTATTTAAACAGTTAGGTTTGAAAATGAAATGTACTTCATACTTGTGTTCAAATAAGAGTAGTGCTTCAAATATTCTGAGAATGTCTTCTCCCATCTCTTCTCTCTCTCTCTCTCTCATTTCCCCCTCTTCCTTTCATCAGACATTCCTGTATTTCATCAGAGAGACTGATTGCTTCTTCTGGACACTGGGGCGTGAACTTCCTGACCCCCACACCACCCCATCTCTACCATCACACTCAGGCTCACGCACCTACACCCTATGTGTGTGTGCACATCTGCTGAGTCATGCCCCTGTTGCAGAATCACTCATCCTCTGGCTCAAGTAAAGAGAGACACAGGAAGGAACAAAGCAAGTCCAGGAGAGGCATCTACCTGAAGACCCGGGTGGAGGGGAATTCAGAGGAAACTGAAAGAGGGAAAATGGACTAAGGAGGAAAGTGAGCAATAGAGCACACTGTGAAAGGGTAGATAGTAGAGAAAATATCAAATTATGAAGATATTTCCTATAAAATATCTGTGGTTTCAAACTTAGACAGAAATTGTCAGGGATGCCTATCAGGCCTGAACATCAGAGCAAGCATTTTTATTGTCCTGTTGAGAATTATTAATTTAGAAAATAAGTTAGACAATGGATCATATTAAAGACATTGATTTGTTAGTTTATGATGATGATGATGATAATAATAATAATAATAATAATGAACAAGTAATCTATGGGATATAAATCCCCTAGTTCATAGGTTGACAGTCTTTCCATCTTACCATTCAACCTTTCGCATTTGCTTCCTTATTCTTCCCCCAGTTTTTGTCATCCAAAAAAGCTCATGGTGGTGAAAGCATTATTTTAATTCACCATATTTCACATGCTCTTTTAAGATCCACAAGCAAAAGTCTTTACAGTTTTGTTTTCTACTGAATCTGCCTACAAGCCATATCTGCTTGCATGTCCTCAGGTCAAAATGACTATTAGAAATTATCTCAGATATTTTTCCTCCAAAGTCTTGATTGACTCCCCAAATCTTCTATCATTGTGAAAATTAATTTTACTTTACATCACCTAGAAGCAAATCCTTAGAATTACTAATAAACTCCCCTTCCTCCTTATCAATGTATTTTTACGAAAAATTGTGTTGTATTTTTTTAAATAAAGGTTTTTTTTATTTATTACATTTCCATAACCACCACTGAATTGTAACCTCATTGCATATTCACTTGTGTAGTGCCAATATTTTGATATTTTAATAGGTATGTTTTCCAATGTAAATACTTTCTTTTCATGTACAGTTTTTCTTCCTAATATCTCCATCTTTTACAACAAATTTGATTATTCATCACTGTAGGAAAGCTGGCCAACACAGAACATCACAAAAATAAATGACCAAGAGTTACTGTATGTCTGTTGAGCTTTAAAACCCAAGTTCTGAGGATAAATATTAGATTTTAAAGAATATTAGATAAGTAACTTAATTTTATTTTATTTTATTTTTCTGCACCTGAGGAAATGCACTTACTTGTCTGGAATAAATAAGAAGATATGATTCAGATCTAAAAGAAAGAAGACTCTGCTTTCAATGTGGTATGCTGGTTTTTAGCAGAACATAGCTGTCAACTATAAACTCTGAACAATATGCAAAAAGAATTACCTGAAAGCTCTGAAAATGAAAAACAGACTAATTTTGGTGATAATCTAAACTTGGAGGATGCAGACAGCCTGACATGAGTTTCCCATTGTTAGGGGTTTAGTGTGAGGGCAGATCTCAGATATGGGGCAGTATGGACCAAAATGGCTAAAACTCTTATAGAAATATAGAGCTCTAGATTCTGCATATAAACTCTGTCCAAATATTTGACTAGTACTTACATCATGTGTGAACAAAGCAGATTTAAAGCAACCTTCAGCTGATAAACATAATTCAACTGATACTTGAATTGTCCACTCTACATGAGGCAGATATTTCTGCTTTTAGTAAAATTAATAGCTTGAAAAAAATTGAAGGATTAGAAGAGAACACAATTTGTACAAGTCAATAGCCATGATATCTAGAATACAGTCTAAAGTTGCACAAAACACAAGGAACAGAAAAATATGACTCATGCTCAAGGGCAAAATCAGTCACACAGAGGGAAACTCCTAAGATGATAATGGAATTATCAGATAAAAAATCAACTGTAACAAAAACACAAAATGAGAAAAAGGAAAATCCACTGGTTATGCATGAAACAGAAAAATTCCAGAATAAAAAATAATTAAAATATAAATGTATAAAATTAAAAATCAACAACATAAGCTCAATAATACAATGGAGATCAGAAAGAGTCAGTGACCTTGAAGTTAGATACAAAGTTATTGACTCTAAAGAAAATTATTGGAAAAAGCCTGAAAAAATAAGACCCTCAGGGCCTATGAGACAATATAAAAATATTTCACATTATTGAAGTTGGAGTTGCAGAAACCAAGGTGATACTGGAAGAAATAATTGCTAAGAACTTCTTAGATCTGGCAATAAACTTAAGTTTATAGATGTAAAAACATCAGTGAAATTCAAACAGGATAAATAAATGTAAAGCCATGACTAGACACAACATAGTTAAATGGTTGAAAACCAATGATCAACATAAAATTTGAAATTAGCTTGCAAGCACATGAGACATTGCCTACAAGTAAAAATTATTAAAATGACTATAGATTTCTCATCAGAAAGATAGTGAAATACTAATTTTAAAGTTCTGAAAGGAAAAAAAAAATGTTAACCATGAATTCTACATCCAGAAAAATCTTTCAAGAATAGAAGCAAAATTAAGGTATTTTTAAGTAAAAGAAAACCAAGACAATTTGGTGACAGCAGACTGCCCCAGAAGAAATGCTAAAAAAATAAATAAATACAATTTTAAATATGTAAAATAATATTAATTTCTTTAAGATACAGATGACTAAAGAAAAATTACCATCTAGTGCTGGTTATAATGTGTATAGAAATAATACATACAACAAATATAGCATTTACACTTCCAGGTAGATATTAAATGGACCTATATGGATAGAAGTTTCTACATCTTAAGTAAAGTGATAAAATTACTAACTACAAATAGTCTGTGAGACGTTAAGGATGTGTATTTTAATCCCTAGAACAATCATCATAAATTGGATAACTTAGAAGAAATGGACAAACTTCTACAAATGTACAGTCCACAAAAACTGAATGAGGAAGAAACAGATTGTTTGAGCAGACCAATCACTAGAAGTGAAATAGAATCAGCAATATAAAAAAAACCTCCCTGCAAACAAAAGTCCAGGACCAGATGGCTTCACTGGGGAGTTATATCAAACATACAAAGAAGAGCTCATACTGATCCTTCTCAAACTCTTCCAAAAGACTGAAGCAAAGGAAATAATCCCAAATTCATTATATGAAGCCACTATCTTCCTGTTACCAAAGCCAGGCAAAGATACTACCAAAAAAGAAAACTATAGGCCAATATCATTGATGAACATAGATGCAAAAATCCTCAATAAAATATTAGCAAGCAGAAGCCAACAACATATAAAAAAAGATCATACACCATGATCAAGTCAGATTCATCCCAGGGACACAAGTATGGTTCAACATACACAAATCAATCAACATGATACACCACATAAGCAAGAGAAAGGATAAAAATCACATGATCATCTCAATAGATGCAGAAAAAGCATTTGATAAAATTCAACATCCATTTATGATAAAATCTCTAATCAAAGTGTGTACAGAAGGAACATAGCTCAACATAATAAAAGCTATTTATGACAAACCTACAGACAGCATTATATTCAACAGTAAAAAGCTGAAAGCTTTTCCACTAAAATCTGAAAAAAGACAAGGATGCCCACTCTCAACACTTCTATTCACTGTAGTTTGAAAAGTTCTAGCCATAGCAATTAGACAAGAAAAAGAAATAAAAGGGATCCAATTTGGAAGAGAAGATGTAAAACTGTCATTATATATAGATGGCATGATATTATATACAGAAAACCCTAAAAGCTTCACGCAATAACTATGAGAGCTGATAAAAAAATTCATCAAGTAACAGGATACAAGATTAACATACAGAAATCAGTGGCATTTCTTTACACTAACAATGAAATATCAGAAAAGGAAAGTAAAGAAACACTCCTTTCTAAAATTGCATCCAAATAATTTAAAAATTAGGGATAAATCTGAAAGGAAGTGAAAGACATGTGGAGAACTACAAAACAATGACTAAGGAAATTAGAGATAAGAAAAGACACTATGAACCTCTTAAAAGAAACCATAGGCAAGGCATTATCTGGCATCAATCTTGGCAATATTCTTCTAGGGCAATCTACTCAGGCAATAGAAATAAAAGCAAAAATAAACAAATGGGGCCTAATTAAACTTATAAGCTATTGCACAGCAAAGGAAATCATAAGCAAAACAAAAGACAACCTGCAGAATGGGAGAAAATATTTGCAAAAAATGAGACTGACAAAGGACTAACTTCTAGAATATATGAACAGCTTATATAACTTAATAACCAAAAAAATAAACAACCCAATCAAAAAATGGGCAGAAGACCTAAACAAGCAATTCTCCAGTGAAGAAGCACAAATGACCAATAGGCATATGAAAAAGTGCTCAGTATTGCTTATTATCAGATAAATGCAAATCAAAACTACAATGAGGTTATCACCTCACACTAGTCAGAATGGCCATCATTTAAAAGTCTAGAAACAATAAATGCTGGAGAGGGTGTGCAGAAAAGGGAACCCTCCTACACTGCTGGTGGGAAGGTAGTTTGGTGCAGCCATTATAGAAAACAGTATGGAGATTCCTCAAAAGACTAAAAATAGACTTACCATATGATCCAGCAATCTCACTCCTGGGTATATATCCAGAGGGAACCTTAATTCAAAAACATGCATACATCCCAATGTTGATAGCAGCACTATTTACAATAGCCAAGACATGGAAAAGACCTAAATGTCCATTGAGAGATGGCTGGATAAAGCAGTTGTGGTATATTTATACAATGGAATCCTACTCAGCCATAAAAAAGAATAAAATAATGCCATTTGCAGCAACATAGATGGATTTGGAGATTGTCATTCTAAGTGAAGTAAGTCAGAAAGAGAAAGAAAGATATCATATAGAATCACTTATACATGGAATCTAAAAAAAAAAAAGCTAAATGAACTTATTTACATAACAGAAACAAACTCATAGACAGAACAGACTTATGGTTATGAGGCTGGGAAGGGGTGGGAAAAGCAAGATTGGGAATTGGAGATTTGCAGATACTAACACATGCAAAATAGATAAACAACAAGTTTATACTGTACAGCACAGGGAGCTATGTTCAATATCTTGTAGTAACTTACGGTGAAAAAGAATATGAAAACTAATATATGTATGTTCATGTATGACTGAAGCATTATGCTGTACAAGTAGAAATTGACACAACATGGTAATAAATATATATATTCTAAAAAAAGCATTAACTATTAAAATGCTACATATGAATACCATAATTATCTGAATATTAATAAATTTGAAGGCTTCCCCATTCAGGAGTGTCACAGAGCACTCTTGCCCAAGATTATTCCTATCTTCTCGTTGCACACTAAGGTTTTAGAAATGATATTGTTTTGTTATGGCTGAGAAATATTCAGTCTGTAGATCTGAGTTCAAGTATATAAGGAAGTTAAGTGACACACAGAAGATTGTCAACCTTAATGACCTTAGCTTTCTTAGCACAATATTTCAGTCTATTCAAAATAAGAAACGGGCATCCCATTATGTATATACATGTTACAACACTATAGAAATACACATAGAGATGGAAACATAGACATAAATATATAGGTTTATTTGTTTATGTGAACATACATAAATATCCCGTTCACACATATTAGAGATGGGTTTTTGAAGAAAACCACCATCCTGACAGGTCACCAAACACAAAGCATGACTGTTTTCTACAGACATCAATTCATTGAAAAATAAGAGTTGGCATATATAAAAAGATAATGTATCAGTCTGACTTAAAACCAGCATTTTTAACTAAATTATGCCTCATTGATCCAACGTATCTTATGTAATCCAACATAGGCAACATTCACCACAATAGGCAAGACACACTTAATACACTTTGATATCCTTGCGAATTGAAGACGGATGGTTTTTAGATCGCAAGGCTTGAATTGTTTTTGTTTGTTATTTTTTATTATTTCTCCTGCTCTTATAATAAGAGGTTGAATATTCACTGATTCTATCTAATAGTCATTCATAATCATAATGCTGTAATTCATCATCGATCCCAACATGCTTTTATATTATTTTTTTCTTGAATGAGCAGGCCAAAAATCTTAGGGATATTCTCAACTCCTCTTTCTCTTGCAGAACACTTCTAAACATCCGCAAATGCTTTCAGCTGCCTCTTCAAGGTAGATGTCAACTCCAGTCACAGCTACTTAACTTCACTCCTACCATCCCTAGTTTAAAACATCAGCAGTATTCCCTGGAACTTAACATCAGCCTAATATTTAGCTTCATTGTTTGTAATCAGCCTTCTCCCTCACAAACTTTTTAGTTATTTGTTATTTGTCTTTTTGTTTTTCTTCCCGATGTGTCAGTCAGTGGTCCTTTAAAAAACGTATTATGAATGTTCTTCTTTGGTCGATAACTTCCACTGCTTTCCCATCACAATTAGAATCAAATCCAAAATCCCCGCTGCAGTCACCATGACCAGACCATTGGCTACAGCTTCCTACCACTTCTCCCTTCTTTCATTCCTCTCCAGGGACAATGTCCTTACCTTTCCTAGGACAAACATATTCCTAACTCAGACCCTTCACACTCTCTGTTCTCTCTGTATCTCTCTCAGTCTCTTTCTCCTTTTCTTGCTGTATTTCATTGCCTTCTGTGTAAAATCTTACACCATATCATATTTAAATAGTTTCTCCATTTTTCTCTACCTACTTTCCTTGCTTTATTTCTCTTTATACTACTTCTCATTCCATGAAATACTATTTTATTTTTGATTTGTTCATTTTCATATTGTCTGTAAGCTCCATAATGTCAGGGAATGTCCCCTTTTTTTCACCATTCTATCTTTAGTACCTAGTCAATGGACACAGGATACGTATTTGTAGAATGAATAAAGAAATAAACTTATGTATCCCCTTAGTGATGCCTTCTAAAAGAAGGAACTCACTTTATTTCATATATATATGTATTATGTAAAATATAACTAAAATATATTATATATTATATACATATAAATATATTATATATATTTAAATTCAACCTTTGCATTTATTGTTTATGTCAAGATAAACCAAACTGTATAACCATATAAGCACCATTTATCATTTAATAAAATTTGATCCTATTTTCTTTCAATATTCAAGTTTTCAAACTGCAAAATAAGAACTTATATATTTTGTATCACATTGTCCTAATACCTCTAGTTATTTCATGTACTTTTATATGAGTTTCTCAAACTCCTGCTATGTAACAATCAGAATTTCATCCATTTTCTCAAGTAAGATTTGCTCTCATTATTAAAGAGAAGAAAGATGTTCTAGACTTTGGGCTTTTGTAATTTTTTTAACATTTTTTTTATTGATTTGTAGTCATTTTACAATGTTGTGTCCAATTCCAGTGTAGAGCACAATTTTTCAGTTCTACATGAACATATATATATTCATTGTCCCATTTTTTTCTCTGTGAGCTACCATAAGATCTTGTATATATTTCCCTGTGCTATACAGTATAATCTTGTTTATCTATTCTACAATTTTGAAATCCCAGTCTATCTTCTCCCACCCCCCCGCCCCCTTGGCAACCACAAGTTTGTATTCTATGTATATTTACACAATGGAATACTACTCAGCCATAAAAATTGACAACATAATGCCATTTGCAGCAACATGGATGCTCCTGGAGAATGTCATTCTAAGTGAAGTAAGCCAGAAAGAGAAAGAAAAATACCATATGAGATCGCTCATATGTGGAATCTAAAAGAACAAACAAACAAAAAAAACAAACAAAGCATAAATACAAAACAGAAATAGACTCACGGGCTTTTGTGATTCTTGGTTGAAGACTTCCCTGTTTACTTGGTTCTTGTCATTAGTCATACACACAACTGAGGGTCTTAGGCAACATTTGACTCCTCTTTCATTTTCTTGTTATTTAATCTCTTCTCATTCAATCTGATAAAGGGGATATGGTGATTCTCCTTATTGGAAAGTCTTCCTCAACAACCAGCTATCTTCCCTGGATATTCCATATGTCCTTTCTGCCCTCGATCTGGATATGAAAATATCTAAACATCATTGCATTTATATCGTCCTCCCCTTGTTAGTGTACCATGACATTTTGCTGCATCAGAAATTACTTAAGTTAAAAATGGCTTTCGTCTAATTGTGCCTCGTGCAGATCCTCTTAACTTCCTTAAAATTAAACAAAAACAAAACAAACCAAAACAAAACAAAATGAGACAGCTGGAATTCGTTGGCAAGTTATTTGAACTTGAGCCAAATACCCTTCTGGCACCAGTCAGTAATGGTATGGCATACACATTGTCAGTGGGCAAGGTTACATGGCGTCACCTAATATGAGAAAAGGCTTGCACCACACCTGAGAGGCGTGAGAGCATCCATCACGTAGGCTGTCCTAAACCATCTTGTTAGGTCCTGATGTGGACTCTGTGTGAGTAACCCACACGCTCCTTTATTTTGAGCTTTGACCTAACCAGCGTTACAAATCCTCTGGTCTATCAGGTTGAATCCTAATACATTTGTGTCCAGGATGCAATTGATACAGAATGACGTACCCTGGTCATACATGAATGACCCTGCTTTAGGGCTGACATGTTTGCCAAGGGGGAAACATAAATAAACAATAGGTGCTTTGTCTGCAGGATAAAATATCACTTCCTCAAAATAAACCATGAAGGACACAAATATTTCTCTGCAAGGGTTATACAGCTTCTTTTCTGAGTTTTCTGGAGGATAAATTCTCATTCTCCTTGGTTCGGACGTCACTGACTGGTAAACATGTTGCTGGATTTTCCAACAATTACCAGCTTTTACAAAATTATTCACAACTGAACTGTCTAGGTTATTGTAGCTCAAAGAGACTGAAGAATGATCTAATCAATGTGTTGGCTACTGTTGCCAGTGTGATTATATCATTTTATTTTGTATCTTGAATGCCAAAAATACTCCTGTGAGTTGTGGTGGGGGCATCTTGGGTTGGGAAATTCACCTTAATATCTAATAGACTCTGGAGATTAAAATCCTTCTCTTCCTGCAAAGTCGTGGCCCTGGATTCAGGTTTCTTGCTTTACAGACACCAAAAACTGCCTAAATCATAGCTACACCACTTAATACTTCCTTCTACGTATATTATTAAATTGTATTCTTATTTAAATATGTCAAAACATAGTATGTTAAAATTATATGAAATTATATATTGAACGAATGGGGAAACAGACTTATGTAGTTAAGGGCAGAGTGGGCTAGAGCTTAGGGGGTCTTTGTTCTTAGTCTGGTCCTTTCTGAAAACTCTTCTTGCCTTTCAATTGAAAGCAAGACATATTTTTTTTAATTAAAAAATATAAATCTAAAATTCTTTCTCATTTGTTTCAAATTTAGAAAAAGAAAAAAGTATGTATCTATTCAAATTTCCTTCTAGGCCTGTTCATTCATTCAGGGGATAATTTCTCCCCCATTCCTTGACTGATTGCTAATCTAGGAATTGGTACCAGCAAAGTTATCACTAGTGGTTCTGAACTGTGGTACTTCTGTTTGTTCATTTGGAGACACCAATTTATGCAAAGGCAGTAGCCACCCCTGCCACAACTAAAGAAGAAAGCTATTCATAGTTTCTGCAAAATAGAACATCCATGTAAGAGAGATTGTCTTAAAATACATATTAAAAAAAAAAACTAAGGAAAACTTCAAGAAGTTGTAAGTAGTGATCAGGCACTACCAATCTGGAAGATTAACTGCAGAGAGGCCAAATGGTAGAATCTGGTAAAGGAAGGAAAGAGAATGAAGGAAAAATCAGGAAGAGAGAATCTCAGAAAAAAAAAAAAAAAAAACAACCTAAGGAAATGAAATAGAGAAGGCTTTTCAGCCCAAATTCAACAACAATCATCGGGATTCACAAAGCAGAGTGACTGTTGCTGGTTATGAAAAAGCTATTTTATAGTGGGCTGTGAAATGGGCTCTAACTTTGTTCTCTCCACTTCCTTTTTTGGATTCCGTACAATGTTTTTAAGGGGCTGCCTCGCCTTGGCAGCACGCATGCGTTTGACCAAGGGCGCCCAGAGAAGGCTCAGCGCAGGGCTGAGCTCCCTGGATTGGTGACCCTTGCTGTGACTCCCTTCTGTGACGCGTTTAACATCTCTGTCCCGTTGCTCACCTTCCGTAACGTGGACCCAATTGGGGGACAGCTGCTTCCTCAGAACAAAAGGATCTGTCTTATTCCGAAGCCTGGATTCTGTCGAAGCGCTGGTGGCATTTCGTTTGCATGTCTAACCTAACTAGCACGAAAAAAATAGAATTTCTCCTCACATAGGTGTTAGGAGAATTAATTAATGTTTATGAAGCACCTTAGATCCTTGGATGAAAGGGCCCTGAAGAAGTCTCTCATTTGAATGCGGCATTATTGCATCATCTGATTCTGTGCTGAAGCAGGAAGATAAAAATAGCGCCCGCAAGGTGCAGGAACCAGCTGCAAGTCTGCGAGGGCGGCGCACACTCTGTTCGGTGTCTGGGTAGAACATTTAATAAGTATTTTCAGGAAAAAAAATGGATTTCGTGCACATTTTGAGACAGTACAATGTTCTCTCACAAGAGGCTCTTCCGATTCCATCCCTTTCTCTCTTTGGTGGAGACCCTATGCTTTCTCTAAATATGAACACCAAGGACGTACTATTTTTTGCTTCTTCTCTTTCAAAATTTGACAGCAGTAAATATTATTAGTTCACATATTAGTTTCAATAACTAGTAAAGCTTAAAGTGGTCCACTTAGAGCGAGCACTAACCACATCATAAACTCCACAGCCCAAAGGAAATAACCAGATAAATGGAGGAATTCTCAAACAAGGACACGACAGACTATTTTGATTGGTTACAGTGGTCTTGTTGCCCTCTCTAAATTCGGAATGCATTATCTGAGATTACATTAAAAACAAAAAAAAAAAAAACAAAGAAAGATCAGGTAGAATTAGTGGAAGAAAAAAATAATTGGAAATAAATTTTTTCTCTCCTGGAACAGTTTTTGACTACTCTAAGATACTCTTTATTTAAAATTATAGTACTAAAAATATAAAATAAAATAATAAAATAAAATAAAATAAAATAATAAAATAAAATAAAATAAAATAATAAAATAAAATAAAGTAAAATAAAATAAAATAAAATAAAATAAAATTAGTACTAACATCCACTTTAGATTGGGGAAAATTTTTTTACTCAGTACTTTAGTGAAGGTAAAAAATAGATGTGAGTTTATCAGTGTTTATATTATTGACATTGTTTATCATATTATTATGATATTATTTGATATTTTATAATGTTAATATCATGGACAATATTTATAGTAATGAAAATTAATATAGTGTTTATGAGCTAATTATATTTCAGGGTCGTTTTTAAGTCCTTCATCAATATTATCTTACTTCATTCTTCTAACCTGAGAGGTAGACACCATCAGTGCCGCACAGATGGGGAAATTAAGGAGCAGAAAAGTGCAGCGACTCGCCAAAGACGGCAGATGAGGGAGGGGCGGAGGCCAGGTTTAACCTCGGGCCGTGTGACTCCAGAACCCCAGCAGGTACGGAGTCGCCCTGTGAAGCACCACGAAGGTCCATTTGATAACGAAACCCTGAGTGTGAAGAGACGTAGGGATGACTGTTGAAAAGTACACATTTAAAGCAAGCGTGGGAAAGGGAAATGCATCAGCGTCCCTGCTTCAGTCAGTGGCAAAGCTCTCTGCGCTTGCAGAATGCGGGTCCCAGCGAGGCAGGCCGGCGGGGGGCCGGCGGGGGGCGCTGCGGGCCTGCCTGCCCGGGCCTGCTCCACCTCAGCCAGACCCGAGTCTGTCCCTGGGTCTCGGTCTGAAGACCTCGCAGCTGTGTCACCGAGTGTCTGGAGAAGTTTGGTCATCGCTCCGCAAGGCATCCCGGGGCTGGAGCCGTGACCTTGTCGCAAAGACTAAGCCTCGCGCTCTCCCTGCGAGCAAATAAGCAGATGTGTCTCCCCCGGTTCAGTGGGGTGTAAAGCAGCACTCAGGCTCGTCGCCGCTCCCCCCGGCATCCATCAGCATCTCGCTACTAAAGCGTGTGCTCCCAACTCAGGCAGCTGCTGTCAAGGCAGGAGGTGACAGGCTCTTGGATGGCGAGACGTGTTTTCAGATGTGGAGCAGTCAAGGCGCCGATGTGAGTAACCCGGAGGGGATTTAGCCCTGGTGCTTGTATTTTCAGGGCGATGAGTCAAAGGGAAGGGTGTACCTATGCAGACGGCATCCACAAATGACAGGTGAGATGTGAGATCAGGCCAATATATGTATTTTGTTATTAGATTTAGGAAACTGGCTCCCCCCCCCATATATCTAATTATTAGATTGTAATGAGTCAATAAGTAAGAATGCTTGTTTGGGGATCACTGGATACTTGCACAACAAGACCACCAAAGTGATTATCAGCAGAGTGGGGTGTTTGACCTCATATGGTCTCACCCCTTTGCCTGTCTTCCTGCAGGTTTCAGGATAGACTGAGGAGGGTAATTCACTGACCCTGCTTTGGGCAGGAGCCTTCCTGTGCCCAAGGAGACACTGTCCTCACACCTGAGAGATACTCACAGACTCAGAGAGGAGGAAAAGGAGTCAATGTTTTGATTTCAATCCTTTGTGAGTTTGAGGTTATGTTGGCCAACACAAAGTCAAGTCCATAGAAGGGAGGGTATAGCTCAGGGGTAGAGTGCATGCCTAATATATACAAGGGCCAGGGTTCAATCCCCAGTGCCTCCATTAAAATAATTAAATAGATAAATAACTAACCTAATTACACCCCTACACACACCAAAAAAAATAAAGCGCAGAAAGTTACCTGCAGAATGTCATCAGTGAGAGCAAACCCTTCTCAAAATTCCTTGGTTTTCATGCCTTGAATTTAATATTCTGAATATTTCTATTGATTGAATTTACCAGAAAATGTAGATTTCTATTACAGCATGTGCTGCATAATCATAGGCATAAAATGCCAACTAATGGTAACATTTATTCAGTAGTTAAAATGTCAGGGTTGAAATTCTTAGATTCTCTTTAGGTATCCCACCCATGTTTAAGCTTTTGCCAATAATGGCTCAATCCTATGAAATCTATACAGATCTCAGTCTTGGTAGACGTAGAAAAGGAGGGGACAGATACAGAATATGGTCCCTGAAGTGTAGGCACTTACAGCGTAGCCGGGGAGAAATCACACAATTATATTAGAGAATAAAGAAGAAAGGTAAAGAAAAGGAAGAAGTACAAATAAAATGGATTTTAAGCCATACAGCATAGCAGTTCAGCATACGGACCTTAAAGGAGTATTAACCACATGGTGATAAAGGCTTGCCTCTTGCTGGTCATGTATCCTTATGCAAATTACTTTAAGTCATAGGGTTTTTTTTTATCTCATCTGTAGAGTAAACAAAACGACATCTACAATCATAGGGTTCTTGTGAGGATTAAATGGAACAGTGTAGGTCGGTGTTTAACCAAGCACCTGGCATACAGTACATATTCAACATGTATCAGATCTCACTGGCATGAATGTTACTGTTACATTTTGCCTGAGATACATTATAGGTGAGCTCCTGTAACACTGAGGACAAAATAATGCTTGCAAATCCTCCCGATTTTCTCTCTGTTGTTTAAAACTCAGGTTCAGTTCACAATACATTGTCTTTGGTAATTGTCTCTACATCCATCTGCATACCTAATTCTACATCATGTCAACCCCTGCTCATACACATTTCTATTCTAGACACAGATTTTAAAACAGATACACACAAACATACCACATACTGGATGGTGACATGTGGCATTTTGACTTCTTTTTGTCTATTAGCTATTTTTTCCTACAGTGAACACATGATAACATACATTGTTTAAATAATGCAAACACAGGGAAAATGCTTTTGAATTCTTTTCTTCCTCCCCAGTCTTACTTGTTAATTCCTTTTTTTTTTAATCATTTTTTTTAGCCACATCATTGTAGGAGCTCCCTTGGTGACTAATTTCCATGCAGTAAGTTTTGTGGGAACTCCTAGCTGCAAGTTTATGTAACTCCATAGTCCTGGAGAACGTGGGCCACAGGTGCACACTTTGCGTAAACTTTCACACAATTACAGCACAAGCTACTATATCTGTGTGTCTCTCTGCCCCTCTCCTCCCTATGAATGAACTAAATGAAAGAAAGTGGAAAACATTTTACTATCAAGTTACATTGTTTTTCCAAAAAGACTGTAGATGACAGAGTATAAGTAAATCCACAGCTTTACCCTTAAATTGAATTTCATTTTTGAAGTTTATCTTTTTTTTTTAAAGTGGAATATTGCCACCTAAGAGAAGGTGGATGGTAATAATTCACTTTTCGTAACCGTGTTTAAATTCATTTGAAAATAAAATGAAACAGAGTTCGAAAGAATTATATCCCGTGAACGTTAAAGAAAGGAATGATCGACATTTCACTCCTTTTTTCCTTATATAAACCGCCTGTTGTACCGCAGAATGTCAGTGTCTGGCATGCGTTCCTGCCAAAATGCAGAACAGATGTAGGAGGGCACCTTGGGAGCCATACATTATGAAGTATGGCTGAAGAACGATTTCACACCTCTCCCAGCCCTGTCTTCACCTGTTTATGCAGGAAACAGACCTGTGGATTTTAGATCATCTGGTTCTACGCCAGTGGATTCCCAGAGGCTCCAGGCAACTGCTTTCTCATTTGAAGTTCTGTTGTTTTCCTCCCAGTTTTTGGCTGACGGTTGCTCAGGTCTGGCTGCTGGCGGGATGTCAGAGGCCTCTTTGCCACAGGTTGCTTCAGTTTAAGAAGTTGGAAACAGGGCAGATTTCTAGGAATGAGTATTGGAAATGTGGGTGGTGGTATTTCCACGATGAGGAGAGACGTCTATGTAGGTACCTTCGGAAAGACAAGCTGATGTTTGGTTCTTCCTGGTTCCCACTTGTCACCATGAGCCTGTGAATGTGGGGACAGAAACCTGCAAACTCAAGGCAAATGTCCATACCCATCAATTAACAAACCCATACAGCAGAACAGCATCTAAACAGTGTCCTGTAACTAATGATTTTCATGTGATGTTCTCAGCAAAGTAATCAAATGCCCCAGCAACGTCAGGCCATACGTGTTAAGTTATAATATGAATTGTGTTAAAGTCAAATAATTAAAAGAGAATTAGCCATGAACTCCCATGAGGCAGAAAACTCAAACTTTGACGCTTTATGGATTAGAATGAATAGAGGCTGACAATAAGCTATAAAGAGATGGAAGCCAAAATTCAACATTTCTCTCCCCTGCATTTTTCTTGGCATAGGGAACACTGCAGGTGCTTTCCCAAGGGTGTGACACAATTACTGCCATAAGGCTCTGTTAGCTCACTTTTGGGGTCTCGTTCCAGAAATGCTCACACAGGTGATGTGAACTTGGTTGGGGGAAAAAAAAAAGTCCACAGTCATTTTTACAGACTCTCTTTGGCTGAAAGGGATCTGAATGATGAGACATCTGTGTGATGTTTCTCTCTTTGCATCCCAATGGAGTTAGAATATCTTCAAGAAAACCAATCAAATGCTGCCAGATATTTACAAATAAGGCTCTGAGTGTGACCCTGAACTATGTGTCAGTCTATCCTGTATGTGCATCAGGCTTTAAAGGACATGGCACGGGTGAGGGCTGGGAAACTGAAGACAAGGTGTCTCATAAAAAGCTTAATTCTTTTTTTAGTTGTTGATAATTATGCAGGGACGCCAAATTGATGAAGTGTCAGTAGTTTACAAGGATAAACTCAGAGATCTTCTAAGCCCAAAGGTTAAGACTCTGAGCCACCTTGATGGTGTTCTTTTGCCCTCTTTCCCTTTGTCACATGGATACCTGTCTAAGGGAAGGTGGCGTGGGAAGTTACAGTGATGCTGGCGCTTCCAACACTGTTGGGTACCACTCCCTCAGCTTGACGCAGGATTGGTTTTAAAACTTTGCCACATTCCTCAAACATTGGAGGTAATCCCTCAGCATAACAAAATATTAATATTCTGAGGCCATGGATTTTTTTTTAAGGTAACAGAGGTGTGTTAGGTCCCAGCTACCTTTAAAATGTGAGCATCTTCAGAATGTGTTGGGTACCTAGGAGTGAAACATTGTACCAGTCACTAAAAGAACACCAAGCAGTGTAGACTACAGACAAGCAAACATTTTTTTTTTTCTGTAAAGGGCCAGGAAGTAAATATTTCAGCTTTTCAGGCCATGCAGCTTCTGGGATATTCAACTCTGCTGTTGTAGCAAAAGGGCGGCCACAGATAATACACAACAAATGTCTGTGTCTCAATTCCAATTCAACGTTGTTTACAAAAAGTGACGAACTGGACTGGCATGTGGTTTGTAGTTGGTTGATTCCTGCTCTAGACTTCTTCTTCTTCCTTTTTTTTTTTTAATTGAAATATAGTCCGTTTACAATGTTGTGTCAATTTCTAATGTACAGCATAATAGTTCAGTCATACATGTACATGCATATATTAGTTTTCATATTCTTTTTCATTTTAGGCTGCTACAAGATATTGAATATAGTTCCCGGTGCTATGCAATAGCAACTTGTCATTTATCTATTTCATGTATAGTAATCAATATCTGCAAATCTTAAACTCCCAATTTATCCCTTCCCACCCTCTTCCCCCCTGGTAACCATAAATTTGTTTTCTATGTCCGTGAGTCTGTCTCTGTTTTGTAAATAAGTTCATTTGCCTTTTTCTAAGATTCCACATATGAGTGATATCATATGGTATTTTTCTTTCTCCTTCTGGCTTACTTTGACAAAGGAGGCAAGAATATACAATGGAGTAAAGACAGTGTCTTCAGCAAATGGTGTTGGGAAAACTGGACAGCTGCATGGAAATCAATGAAGTTAGAACACTCCCTCACACAGTACACAAAAGTAAACTCGAAATGGCTTAAAGACTTAAACAGACGACAAGACATTATAAAGCTCTTAGAAGAAAACAGAGGCAAAACATTTTCTGACATAAATCTGATCTAGACCTCTGCCCACAGGAAGTTCACAGTCCAGTCAGGCAGATAAGAAAGCAATAAAGAGACAATTAAAGGTAATAACTTGAGAAACACCAAATCAGCAGTGGAGATAATAAGATATGCACAAGTTCAGAGGAGCAAGTGATACTTGAGAATAATAATTATATTTTACATGAGCCTTGGATGAAATCGCTGGTGTTCTTTCAAATTCTGCAATCTAAAATGTAGGATCATTATCGGTCCTTCTCTTTAAGTAGATTTTCATCCCTGGTAAGTGTACCTCACGAGAGTACATTTCTATTAAAAGAGGTGGGCGGAAAAGGTCCAGAAGAGAAGGATGGAAAATCAAGGACTTCTGAAATTTAAGTGGGTGATTAAATAGACTTGAAAGTACCATAATATGAAGTTTGTGCAATCACCGCCTTCTCTATTTGACTCATTCCAGATCAGGGCCCGCGAGCCTTAGAGTTTGATGACTGTGTCATTTAAGAAAAACACGCCTGGCAATTCTTGGAAATATGTTGGCATTCTGTTTTCATTACCGGCGAATATGGAGCTCCTTTCGTACTAAAAATCAGACTTATAACTCCCAGCAAATATTGTGGCCAGCACATTTATTTTTGATAAAAATGAATGTCAATTTAATTGCAAATGAGGCACTCTCCTCAGACTCATGGCAAATTGCAACCCTGGCCCTCCGTGCTGAAAGTTTGGGTTTTTGGGGCTGGATTTTCCTGACCTGGTTTAGGAAATAATGTTCTGAGTTTCGCCCAGCAATATTTAAAACGGCATCTTGTGCAGATGGTTTTATGGAGATGTGAATGAAAATGAGTTGAAGGTGTCTCAGAGCAGCTGTAGTCTCTCATTCAGAGCAACCAAAGACATCAGAGACACTGCATGAAAACAGAGGACTTGGCCATCGTCCTTATCGGGGAGCTAAATTTCCCATCAATGGAAAGAGCTTTTCCTTTTAATGTGATCAAGATGGGTCCCTTAGGGTCAAAGTTGAAGTACGTTAGCGAAGAGATTAAAATGTGCCTTCTGCACATTTATACGTAACCTGACCACAAAAGAGTTAGAAGATTTTAGACTATGGCGAGCTGACTCATTCTAATTCTCTCTCTCTCTCTCTCTCCATGAACACCGAATTTATCATTTAAATGTTAAAAAGGGAAACCAGATGCTACAGTTATTAACTTTTGGAATCAACTATAATCTTCCTATTAAATTCTTTCATCCAGGTACGGGCAATTATTTGCTTGATCTAAAGGTGCAGAAAATGCAGGCACACAGGGTTTCAGAAAGTCCAGTTTAATAAGACAGGTGGGTAACTAATAACGTGGAAAATTACCTGCAGATTGAGGATATTGGGAATGACTAATGGCCAAAACTAAGCGAGTAAATTAGTTGCAAAATGATACCATTTGCAGTAGTTGTGTGAACGGGGGACGGGAAAGCACAGTGGCATGTGGCAGCGAGCGGAGCTGAGCAGAGTTTGAATGTGGCCCAGACTCAGGAAAACATGCCATCAACTTCTGCCTCCCCCCGCCCCCACCCCTGCCCTGTGGCTGCCTCGGGCCTCCATTTATTTATTGATTTTTGCTCATCTGTGCTGTGAGAGTAGAGTTTAACAGTGCCGGCTGTGGAGTTTAGTTAGCTTTATGAAGTCTACCTCAAGGTCACCACCAAGGTCAAAACCATCAGTAACAAAACTTCACAAAACAAAAACTTGCTTCACAAGCCCAGTGGATTTCAGACACTCAAATAATGGTCCAAACTTATAGAAAAGGGCACAGGGTGTGCTTTGGAACCATCCAAATTTAAGGTTGATTGTTACTAACTGGGAATATGTTGGTTTTAGCCTCCAAGACAAGGCTGTTGAGCAACTACACCACACACACACACACACACATTTTTCTTTAAGATGTTTCAAAATGGCAAGGAGTGTCGTGTAATTGGTGGATTTGTTTTATGTGTTGGTGTTTCTCTTCTCCTCAAAGAATTTTTAATAAATTGATGGTGTGTCTTCAATTCTGTGGTACCTTCAGATGGGAAATGTACGTATCTTATTGACATCAGATGCATTTTAGAGCAGACTCGTTGAGCTACCCATTTTTCCTTCTTCCAGACTGCCTTTGAGATCCCATCCAGAACCATAGTTCAAAGGTGGTAACACATAGCATCTTGGTCCAACGTCTGAACTCACCTCAATGACAATAGAATGCCAACTGAGGCAACTTTAATTGATAAAATATTATTATTATCTATTCTAAAAACTGTATAAATACAAGAAGTTCTTCTCAGATCTGATGTTCTTGCTGCTGAAGTGCTGTGAATTCAAAGAGAAGACTAATAAAAAGGGGGCTGGTTTGAGGTTTGTATGTTCAGGAGATGCAGTTGGTATGAGGTTTCCATGCATACTCAGAGGATTGCACAGCTTTAATTCCCAGCCTGTACCAAGGAAGGGAGTACCTTTCATAGCAGCTTGTCCAAATATAGGGCATAAGGGGAAAAAGGAAGGGTGAGGCGTAATAGCTTGACAGACAAACATCAAAAATTGAAGTCTGGTTCAATCCCAGTACTTCCATTTAAAAAAAAAAAAGAATATACCAGGCTGAAAAACAAATAAAAAAGCATCGATTAAAAGTAGTAGAGTCTGACTCTTTATTTCAGAGACATAGCCATCTGGAGTGACATATCAAAGGTGGGAGGCTGGTGGGGAAAGAGGTTCATTCCAGTGGGGAGAAGCATTTTGCCACTGACATTGTTTAAAATTTCTGGTGCATGGTGATGACGAAAAGCATATCAATTTTTAAATAAGCTCTTATTATTAAGAAAAAGAAATTTTTCTAGCGAAAGGGTACCCCCTTCTGTCTTCACTGCTCCCACAGCATCCTCTTGCCACAACTCTGGTATATGTGTCTGGTTTACAAAAATATTTTTCCATTGTGTCTGAGGCTGGGCACTCAGACTAGATCCCTGAGGTGGTTTGGGACCTGGAGGGACAGAGGGGCGTGCGGTAATATTGAGGGAAGCTTCTGAAATAGATGTTGCAGACTCTGACAAAAGCATTCGTCTTCCATTCATGCAGAAGTAGTGTCCCTCACTTCCAGAGGCTAACAGAACTTTCTTCTTATCTCACAGATATTGTCAAACCTAGATTATATGATAGTTATTTTTGTGCATTTTAATTTTTCTGTAGATGTTTTATTTGGGGATAATTTCGATCTCTAGAAGAGTTGCAAAAATAGTGCAGAAATTTCCTATATAACCTCACTCAGTTTCCCCTAGTGTCAATATTTGACATTGCCAAGGTATTTTGTCGAAACAAGGAAGCCATTATTGGTATATTAAATTTCCAGACTCTATTTGATTTCACCAGATTTTTCACTAGTACATGACATTTATTTATCCTATGTTTTTAGTCTCCTCTGGTCTGTGACAGTGTCTCAGTCTTTTCTTGTTTTTCATCACCTGGGCAACATGAGGTGATGCACTGGTCAGATTCTTTGGAGAATGCCCTTCAATTTGCATTTGACATTGTGCTCATGGTTAAGCTGGAGTCGTGGATTTGGGGTAGGGACACGACAGAGGTGAAGTCCCTTTTTTATCATGTCACATCAGGAGAGGCTAGTTTTTGTTTGTTTGTCTTAATATCTCTTCTACTAGACTATACAGAAGCTCGTTGAGGTGAGAACTTGTGGCTTTTTCTCTTTTGTATTCTTCTCTGGTTACTAAAATGTTTTCCAGATAGTGGGTGCTCAATACGTGTTTACTGAATTACATTTGAAAAATGAGTAAATTCTCACAGTAGTTCCTATTTGGAGAAAAGGGTAGGGAGTATAAAATTTTAAATTAGAGTCAAGAAAAAGGAGACCCAAGTCTTAAGGTTGGTAATTAGCTAGGTAGGGCAAGAAAACAGGATTTTGTAACTTTCATGTTTATACCAGGATCATCGAATCAAACTGCTTTCGCTTGGTATGTGGCAAGTTCCTCAAATCCCAGAGTTGGCTTTTAGAAAATAATTGATTTGTGTTCTGTTTGATGAAACCCCCAAAGTTTGGGGGAGTTAACCCTCAGGACAATTTTCAAAGTTAGGGAAAATAGTGTATTATTAGCTGCTATGGTGTACTGCTCAGATACACTCTGTTAAAGTTGGCTTTAGGATACGGCATTCAGTGAGGATTTCAGGAATTCTCCTGGTCTAGGAAGAGTAGATGTTTGTGGCTCCTAAATCTTTTAACTTCTTCTGAGTGTTAGCTGTTAAGTTTCCAGTGTTTCTGTTCTGAATGTTAGCTGTTTCATCAGCTTACGGATTGTTTGCCCAGGCTCAGGATTAAAACTGAAGACACATCACATCGCCTGAGGGATTCAGAATTTGGGGTTTCAGCACTGACTTCTTTAGTCCTTAGCATAGCAATTTTCCCTGCCAACCAGACTTTTATATATGGATCTTCTTTGAACCCATCTGATTATGAACCAAGAAGCTAAAATAAAAGCCTCTCTCATTCGAGAGGCAGACACACGGACAAGAAACGCTGCCGTGAACGTGCATTTCTTGAGATACTTGCTCTGATTCCCTGAAGTCCTATAACCTTCCCTGACATCAGTGAAAATTATTAGTTTTGTTCTGTGCTGCCGTGTGTCATGGTTACCTCTAATTGAAATGGAGGTGTTCCGAATAGCACAATCAGTTAAGAATCTTGCCAAGTGCCTCATTTGGATAATTTATGGTAGGACTCAAGGCTGATGAGTTCAGAGCCCATGAGTCCCCAGAGCGCTTAATCTTTGATCATATTTTGTAGGGGGACAATGCTTGATGAGAGTGGAGTTTGAAAATATAACTGCTCCCTGCAAATGTATTTATCAAATACCAGTGTTCCCAGCAAAGTGATTGGAGATGGGGATTACCGATCACTGCAAATGAACCACAAGGAGTATCTTAATTTGAAGAAAGTACAGGCCTGATACTTTTTAATAAATTCTCAATATTGAATCAAATGTGCCACAGCTCTCAAGTTTAAATGACTTTTTTCATTAGAGACAAGTAGAAAGTTGGAAAGGGGCTAAGAAAGCAATGAAGGAATTAACATCTTTGGAAAAGATTCTGCTGAGAAGTGGCAATGATAATGGTTAAAAAAAAAAAAAGTCATCTGGATCAGCTTTGGGACACATTCCAGCCCCGTGTTCCATGTGTTACACCCAGAGTCTTCTTTAGTGGGGTTCCCCAAGCCCAGGAAATTGGCAACACAACCCATCAGAGCATGAAAATTAGTTATTAAAACATGATAGTTTATTTTTTATCTCACTGTATTTTAGGGAAATCTCTTTTTAATGTATGCAATGTTTTATAGGAAAATTTATACACATAAATAGATAAATAAGAGTACATATGTTGGAAGTGCATACTGTAATTTTTAAAAATTGAGATATGAGTGTGATGAGAGTAATTTGGTGAACACTGTCGGACCATTCTGGCATGATTTGTGATAGTGTGAAGCTGTTCTTTAAAATGGAAATATCTTACAAGTATTTCTTTTTTCTTTCATTTTTCTCTGGATGTTTACTCTCTGTGGAATGCCTGAAAATTATCTAAATCTATGTGGTTAGCTTGTATTACTTCTGGAACTGAGCTTCAAATGCTTGAAAAGTAGTATTTCTATCATTTATTATATTTTTATTTCACAATTTATTGACTGGGAGTGTTTTTCCTCATTCTAGTGCTTTGCTTTGATTCAACCTTTTGAACTTCTTTTTTCTATGACTTTTATAATTTTATAAATAATGAACATAAATACTTTTTAAGGAGAATTAGTCTTCATACATTCAACTGTTTCTTCATTTAATCTTGGACACTTTCCATTGTTTGAACCTTCCTGAGATAGTTTGACCAGAATGCTTTGCAGTGTTAGAGATATAAGCACATTTAAAACATTGGCCAGTCACTGGGATGCTGTTTTGTCCTGCGTGGCTGCGACAGCAAGGTGCCATAGGCTAGGGAGCTTACAAATGTGAATGGAAAATATTGCCAACAAAAGATGCTGTGACCATCAAGTCATTGGCCACTACTGCCACCCCTGACAAAGAGCAGAGGGAAGTCAGGCTGCAGACAAGCAGGCAGCCCAGCCTCTGCTGCCACTGTCAAGGGTGGGTTCTAAGGGAACTCAGGGTGTGGAAGAAATGGATACTGGCTGTAAAAGCTAGGTTCATATCAAAGGAATGATTTCAGTGAGCCCAGATCTTTGCGCCTTCCCATACATAAAAAAAGCACCAAATTCCTTAATTTGAGATATCTGTTTTCTTTAATTAATAGTAATCTTTTGATGTTACAACTACCTGGTCTTTTTTGCAAAAACTCTTAGTTATCCTGGCTTCTCCCTTGCCTAGGCGGAACTGTCTCTTACAGTGATCTGAGAGGCTGCCTCCTGGGCTCGAGTCCTTAGAAAGTCCACCAAATGAAACATACCTCTCAACTTGAAGGTTGTGCATTTTATTTCAGTCAATACAAACAACAGAAATTTATTGTACAGTTCTGAAAGCTGGATGTCTGAGGTCAAGGTGCTTGTATGGTCAAGTTCTAGTGAGATCAGTCTTTCAGGTTCTCATGATATCCTCACATACTAGAAAGCAGAGACTGGGGAAGCGAGCTTTTTTGTGTCTTACAAGGGCACAAATCTCAATCATGAGGGCTCCATTCATAGTCCCATCTAATCCTTATACCCCTCAACGGCCCCACATCCTAACAGCATCATGTAGGGCGGTAGGGTTCCAATAAATTAATTTTGGGGGACACAAATATTTAGTCCTTAACATATAGGGAACAAATAAGGAGAATAGAGTGTTTTCTTTTCAGACCGAGTAGAGTTTGAAGGGTCTAGAATATTCACATGGGAAGAGTCCATTGGAAGTTGGATCCATGTGTGATTGGATTTCAGAAAAGATATTTAAGAAATAAGAAAGGTAACAATTCACTCAATGGAAGCAGAGTTGAGGTTATCCAGGGAAAGGATTTAGGCAGGGGAAGAGAAACTATCATACAAACAATAAGCAAATAAAGGAAACAGAAGTAGAGCCAGAGAAATAGAGGGAAGTAGATAAAAACAGTGTGGAGACATAGACGTGAGGATAGAAAAATCTTTCAAGAGAAAGAAAGTTGTCAATGATGTCAAGTGATAAAGAAGACAAGAAAGATAATTCTATTGGATTTACTAAATACAAAACCATTGAAATATTTTGTGAAAGTGATTTTTGTGGAGTCCTGGAGTTAAACACCATGTTGTTTGAGCCATGAATGGGATCCCAGGCAAAGAGTAAAGGCTGCTGCATCAAGAAACGTGTCTGGGTTACGTTATTTGATTCATTTCAATGCTGACAGCAGGCACCTGCAGATAAGATGCTAAAGATAAAGAGGGTGCAGGACTGAAGGAAGGGTTCTCTAAAACAAGAGTTAACTTCTGGAGAAAGTTTTTTTCTTTCTGCAGAAAAGAGAGAGATGCATATTTGGATAAGTTATACCCTAATCATTGACTGGCTTAAATACAAAAGCAGTATCATTACTTGCTTGGCTTGGTTAGAATGTGACCATTGCTTTGAGCTGCCTCAAGAACTCACTTCCACAGGGGACTCAACTTGAGAAATCATGAGTGTCAGGAAGAAAATGAAAAGGCCAACAGAAGGGTAAACGCACGTACACACACACACAGAGCAGACGAAACACTGTTCACATGAACACACACACAGGAGACCCATAATCTTATACATTTCTAAGCAGAGGAGTAAATGATGAACATATGAACAAGATGATCAACTATCCAAAGACAGTACACAGCTGCTCCCAACTTCAAGACAACCAATCTGTTTGGTGTGGAAACATCCATTACCCTGTGTGTCTGGCAACTTACAGACAAAGACACAACGGTCTGACAAAGTTGGACTTTTCACTTTACCATTGATGGGGTGGTTGTCCTGTAGACTCAGATGAAAGTACTCATTTTATTAAACCAAGACTTCTTCCCAACCCCCGGCACACCAATCTCCACATTTTTCTTTTCCTCATGTTAAAGGCTTCATAAAGAGCCAATTTATCAGCTACCCAAGTAAGGGTGGTGGAAGTCATAGGGAAAGAATTGTCTTTTGCTTTTTGGCATGAGTACCCTTTGGAATTCACAACAGTATGTGAGCAGGCTCACAGCATTTCAATATAACATCAGAGCATGAAAGAGAAAAGGCAGTGATCACCCTGAGAGCAATGCTATTGAGAGTAACTGGAAAAAAATTCATCTTCTTCATGGTAAGATTCACAAAATAATTCCATGGCAGAAAAGTCAAGGTAAATAGTCACTCCAAGTTTCCTAGAAACTGCAGGAGGCTAAAACCTTCAGTATTTCTATTTTAGTATTTATCTCATGCTTTCATAAATTAGTTTCATCAACTTCACTTCCCAAAGGGTCACTATTTGAGAAAATTGTGCAGGGACCATGCTCTTATGCTGATGTGGAATAAATCTTTCTTTCCTTTCTTTTCTTTCCTTCTTTCTTTCCTTTCTTTCTTTCTCTCTCTTTCTTTTCTTTCTTTCTCTCTTTCCTTCCTTCCTTCCTTCCTTCCTTCCTTCCTTCCTTCCTTCCTTCCTTCCGTTCTGTAAGGAGACAAATATCCCCATCAGCTCTTTGGAACAGATGAAATCTGGCTTCTCCGTGTGTGTCCTGCTTCCCTCATGCAGAGGTCAGGTCACCCATGTCCTGTGGGGAAATACACAGTATTCAGCTGTGTAGTTTGTAAAGAAAGTAAAAGTAACACCTGTGAGGCAAATATCAGAGTGGAAGGACAGTGGCTAAACCACGAAAGAAATAAACTTGAATATTGCAAATATTGTGATTTTTCAGGATCCAAAGGCACAAAACTCCTGTGAGTGTCTAATTTCTGCTTTCAAGAAGAGGTACAAAGAAACAAAGTATTTAGATGGCGTTTCCTTTGAATTTATTCAAGGGAGCAAAATTGTCAATCGTTTATCAATGTAAAACTCAAACAATGAGCCTATTTTGTATTAAATCTAGTGTGTCTGGGGTATATCTGTGAGGGTGTGTGTGTGTATGTAGAGGCTATTCTTCATCTTAAAAGTCTTAAGTCAGTGCAGTTTGATGTTAGCCAGATTTTGAAAAGGAATAATGAAACAGCAACGAAGAATGAAGTTGACTGTAGCCTTTTCTTTGCAAGGAATCAGCAATGACTGGGGGAGAAAAGAAACCACAGAGACAGCCATAAGGCAGCAGTCGAAAAACTTAAGAACAAATTTTGATGCATTATTTCTCTGGATTACAGTTGGTTACATCATGGTTTTGAGGTAAATTTAAGATTGCAGGTTAGATAAAATCCAGTATTTGAATTGTGCCTTCTTACTATTAGTGTAATCATGAGCAAGCTACTTTATCTCTGTGAACCACAGTTTCCTTATCAATAAAATTGAGATGATAAAATCTACCTTATTGAGTTGCCAAGAAGGTCAAATAAAATAAAGCTTGTGAAAATCCCTTACAAATTATAAGAAGTTATACAAATATTAAGAATATAACATGCTGAAAATCTTCAACTATATATATAATCTTTAAGATTTTTCTCACATTTATTTATAAAAGAGACATATATGGATATATATGGATGACTCAATTCCCCAACTACTGTATTATCAGAAAGTCCAGCATCTCCGTCAACTATTGAACAACACCCAGTTCAACACATGGTCCTAAAAGGGGGCTGTTTTTCACTTTATAATTAGGAAAAAGTTGGGATTTGACCAGTCCACTGCTGGCTTCTCAATAAAGTCGCTATTCTTTGCCCTAACAACTTGCTTCTTGACTTATTGGCCTGTTGTGCAGTGAGCAGTATGAGCTTGGACTTGGTAACAAAATGACTTCAGAAGACATTCTTTAAAAAAAAAGTAAATTATCCCAAATTCAACTGCAGTCAAGTTAACATCCCATAGAACTAGAGAGTATATTCATGGTACAAGGAATGTAGGAGAAAATCTTGCTCCTTTTGAGAGTGTGAATTGATAGGCTGAGGAAAGGATGATGTGACTGGTTGTTACAAACTTCTTGGTGCCAGAATCCTTTGTTTTTCCAGCTGTCCACATAGGTCTGATCACAGTGTTCCTATAAACCTCCAACAAGACAAATACTGTGATCACTTCTACAAAGTTTTCTCTCTATATGAATGGAAAAGTGTTATACATTTAAAGAAACACAGTCTCTGCCTAGATTACTGTTAACTAGCAACAAGGCAAGGGAAGCTGAGACGTTGTTAGACAGCAATGTATCTCTGCCATGTAATGTTGATGCTGCTGCCCTCTGAGCTCTCCGAATTTTTCCAGAGTAAAACCAGCACCCATCCTTGAAACTCATCTGCCTCTTCTTTTAGATGTTTTAAGAGGAGAATCATGCCTCCATCTCCAAATCTGACTGACAGCAGTCCACTAGAAGCAGTGCTGTTGAAAACAAACCCAGACTCATGCAAGATCCTAAGAGAACTCTGGCATTTGAATTTTGAATTTGAGGCTACCTGTCCTGTGAAGGGATGTGCTACAAAAAGGCTGAAAGTCAGAGAGAAACTGAGCCACAGTGATGTCCACCAACAATCCCCATGCTCCAATTTTGTAAGAAACGTTGAAAAGCACTGCAGCTAATGATGGGGAGTTTAAGTTTGCATCTATTGGGATAATCAATTTGGTTGGAGTTTAAGAGTTTGTAGGCTTTAGGTGATCATTGTATTCACTGTGAATAAAGTTGTGTACATGATTCCAAAATCCACTACCAGTTTCTTCCCTAACTTACTTTCTAATAGAAAGGCAATTAGTCTGTCTATGAGACAATACTGGATTCAATGAAAGAGTGAAGATAACAAACAAAGGATATTTTTGCCTTATCATGCTTATACTGTAATTTTTATTTTGTTCAGTAGGTGAGACGCAACCCTTCCAAACTCATCTGATAACATTTACCCTTTTTTTTTGTTTTGTTTTCTTTACATAGTCCGTAGTCTTTCTGGGCTTCCAGACTCCCAGGCTTTGTGCTTGCTCTCCCTCTGCTATGGCTTCCCTTTTCCTGCCTCTTGGCTTAGCCAACTCTTCTTGCTCTTCAAGAGCTCAAATTTTATCTCCCCAATCCCAGTACCTAAAGTCACAGTCTCCCAAACTCACAATTTCCCTAGAACGTTTCCATCAAGAGCTTTCTATCCGAAATTATTTATGCAGTCGTGAAGTTCTAGTTATTTATTTACATATTCAGTTATTCTAGAAATGGAGATTTCTGCTTTCTTTTTTTCTAAAACTAAACCGAATTTCCTATTAATAAAGCTGATACTTCATCTTAGCACACTTAGAAACATGCCTGGCTCTTCCTCCTCCTGACCAGACTCCAAAAAGCAACTAAATTCTAGGGGTTCACCAAATGACCCTGGGTAGGTGGCAGGACGTGGTGTGTGTGAGAAGAATCTTGTTACTTGTCCTTTCCTGTGAAACTAAATGAACCATGAGTTTCGTGACCCCTCCATGTCCTTGTATCCAGTTCTGTATTCTTTGTATTAAAAGAAAGCCCTCCAATTGTGTAAGTTTTAGGTCCCACAAAACCTGAATCTACTCCTAAAAATATCCTTAGAAAGGCCATAGAACTGAAACATTGTGTTTCACACTGATTAATCCATCCATACAAGTCACATTCTGACTTGGGGAGCTTCAAATTAAGAGGAATAGTGACAAATTGCTTGCTCTGGAATCTCTGTCATTGGAAGGATGGTTGACACTTCTACTGAGATGTTTATCCCAAAGAGAAGAAGCCACAATGTGACCACATTGACAGTATTTGAAAGCCTGATGGACTTCATGCAAAAAATAAGATGCAATATATTTTAGTAACTCCAAGGGAAGGAATTAGACCGAGAAGGGAACAGGGAAGGGAGCAGGGTTCCTAGAGACCAAATATGTGCCAGACACTTTCCACTTCCTCACTGCTTCTTACAGACAGGGGGATGTATGATGGATGTCCTATTCACAGCTCTTTACAGAGTAAGAAAAGCTTTAGAAGAATTGAATCTTCTTCGCAAGGTCACTTACCTAGTGAGTGCCCAAAACAGACGCATTCATTCCTTTATGACTCTAAATCTTTCCAAGGGCATTAAATACCCTGGGGAATACGTCTCTGTTAGTATGATATGCTTAAGAACAGCGCTGTTATGTAGTATGAATATTACATTTCTTAATAATAAAATAGTATTTTTTTACATTTATGTGAGTTGTGTGTTCTGGACATATTATTGAAATATCCTGTATTGACCGCAGCAACTACATAAACAGGCGGGTGAAACAGAAACACAAATAAGTAGATATATGAACATTAATTACTTTTTGTACAGGAGACGTGGGGCAAGACTGTGTTCACGCTGCGACGCCACCTGCGGCCGTAAGAGAACCATTCAGAAGAAAGATAGAGGACATAAGACCGGATGGTCTCCAGACTGTGGATGGGGAAGGCAGGGGTGGGAATCTTACGGCTGGAAAAGAGAAAGAGGCTTTGGAAACAGGGAGAGAGGGAGCAATATTAAAAAATAAACTCACAATGGAAGGAATCAAAATAAAATAAAACGAAGCCCTTCCATTATTTCGGGTCCCATAAGGAGTCTGCAAAACAACAACTTGCTGTCAGAATGAAACTCTGAGTGTTCCCATCAGAACTCAGCTGCATGAAGCAGGAGCGGCCCTCGGCACATTACGCTGCTGTCATTTCTCCGTAAATCCGTGTCATTAGCATTGATTTCTCGAGGAGAGATTAAAAGAGGTTTAGTTCGGAGAGGAAGGCAGGAGTGGATATTATCCAAACCAGTGCAGCTCTGGGTCTCAGAGATGACATTTTCCTCTCTGCTTCATTAACTTGCAAAGCTTGTCGAGCTTTGACTGTTTCTAATTAATTCTTTTACTTTTTTTTTTTTTGGAGTGTGGATCATCGCAGGCAAACCATATAAAATGAAGAAATCTCTCTAAGGTTTTACCCTTTTAATTATTATTTTTATTGCTTAAATGAAGCTCCAGAATTGCAAATGTTGACATTTTGGTTTCTTCAAGTCATGAGAGTTTTCAAAAGGGGGAAAAGAAGGAAAAAAAGAAAGGAAGAGGAGAAGGGAAAGGGTGAGGAGGCGAGGTGGCGTTGCGTGGGGGGAAATGAGGTGAGGATGGGTCTCAATTGTGGAGACAAATGCGGAGGAGGGAAAAACAAACAGATTTGTCAAAAGTCACCTCCATGATGATTTTGCTCTTTTAAAAATGAACAGGAAATGAAATGTCACTAGAGGTAATTCCCATTGGTCTCTTACAACAGCCAGTGCTCAGAATATACAGAGCTTGCCACTGCCTGCCATTGGCTTTTTAAAATTTTATTTTTATTAAAGTATAGTCAGTTTATAATTTTGTGTCGGTTTCTGGTGTACAGCATAATGTTTCAGTCACACATATACATATATATTTGTTCTCATATTCTTTTTCATTATAGGTTACTACAAGATATTGAATATGATTCCCTGTGCTGTACAGTGTAACCTTGCTGTTTGTTTATTTTATACATAGTAGTTAGTATCTGAATCTGCAAATCTCGGTATTTGCTTTTATGTAAGTAAGTAGTTCCTAGCAAATGTGGTACATGGTTTTTTTGTTTGTTTGTTTTCTGTTTTGGTGTCCATTTGTTTGTTTTCATTTGCATATTAGAAGTACAGAGAATAACCTTGGGAAAAAAACATCAATCAAAACAAATTATTAAAAGGGAAATTTGCTTTTGTGATTCGGGGAGCGCTTTCTCAGGAAAGCAGCTCTGGCAGCCCCAAGAAATCTGTTTCAACCAATAGTAATTGAACACCTCTGTGAAAAATACTCTGTTGGACGTGTGCATAAATGTTGGGGGGTGTGTGGAGGTGGAGTCTGATAAAGAAATTCTAGAGAAATCTAACTTTTCGTATTCTGCATTGAGTGTGTAATCTAAGAGCCATTCCAATCAAAATGCTCTCACCAACAGTTTCCTTCCCACACATTGAAATGGAAAATGGAGTTTAATTTACAAGTCCACTTTTGAAGTTAGGAGGCATTTCTTCCCCACAGAAATGTGTTTTAGACATGTCGTTTTAGCTCCCAAGCCACTCACAAAAGCCTATTTAAGTCATAATGTAGCGGAACTACAGTCATGTCCTAATGACACGATGGAAACTAAACACAAAGCGTGGCGATGTTTCTGTGGGCTAATGTATTCAGAATTCAGATTTGCATCTCCGGGAATGGGTCTCTGCCGCTGCGATGGGAGGGGAGTTATTCTAGCACCAAATCCTCAGAGTCCCTTTCATTTACACGCAGAGATTTAGCAGGCCAGAACCCGCAGACGGGTGGAAGGAAGGGCTGAGGGCCGGTGGGGAGGCGTCAGAGCAGGATGGCGAGGAGTCTTGAGAAACTGAGGCTCCTGGTCTAGACAATCCCTGGGGGGCGTGGCTTGGCCTGGCTGGCCCCGGGTTGTCAAGTTTTCATTTATGTTTCCAAAGGAAAGTTCGGGTTTCTTTTCTTGCCATTCCCCAGGATTGGTCTCACATTTTTTTCTCTCCTTTTTATCACATCCCTGAAGGGATCACATACTTCTTTTAAGAATTTTTAAGATCTGTCTGCTTGCTCTCTCTCTCTCTTTTTTTTTTTTTTTGATTCCTTATGTGAAGGCAAGGAAGTTATAGAAGACTCCTTCCCTTTTTACTTCTATTGCCATCTCCTGTCCCCTCAGTGTCCTTTCTCATGTTGTAGCTTACACCCTAGAGAAAAAGCTAAAATCTGTGCATAATCATTTCCATTTCAAAGAACGAAATGGAGTCAGTCTAGGAAAGGAGAGAACTGAGGGGTAACAGTGATATACAAATGATAACTGATACTTATTGGTTGTGCACTATGGGACAAGTAGCGTTTTAGGTAATTTGCATGTGTTAATTCACTTAATCTCCCTAAAAAGTAGGTAGAATTATTATCTCTTGTGTACAGATGAGAAGACTGAGGCACTGCCCAAGATCACAGAGCTTCATAGGTGATGAGGTGAAGACAGATTCTTCAAAAGGGCCGAAGAACGCTGCAGAGAAGCCCAGTGTTGAGATCAGAATACACCTGCTAAGAAAGGCCTTGTTAAGGGGGTGCTATTTCTCTCCACCACCCCTTTGTTCCTAATCACCCATCACAGTTAGTCCAGCCCCTACAAGTCTGAGTTGATTCTAAATCCAGAAAGGTAAGGGAAAGGGAAGAATTTCAGTTTCACTTCAGATGTATAAGAAATACCTTTTCTCTTATTTTTCTGTGACTCAGCTGTATTTCCAAATATGATCTCCCATTCCACCAGGTGTTTGAAAATTTAGTTTAGTTGTTCTTGGTGGTGTAGGATTCTAGGGTTGATGGTTTGGGAAGATGCTGAAAACCCCATCATCTATCTGTACAGGTTACCTCCGAGGCATCCGTCACTCCTGGGTATCTGACCTCTTCAGGTCCCCAGTCTCTCTGCTGTCCCAGATTCACACGTGGAAATTGGGACTTTTGATTAAGCCTGGGAACCCTGCGCCAGAACCCACACACTCTGCTGCCATTCCGATTGGGGCATCTGGCCATTGACCAGCAATGCTGCCCAGATTCAAGGACCAGGGCCTCTTTGCTCTGGGACTTCCGGAATTTTCTTTCCCCACTCTCCAAACCAGGTCAGGGAAAGTTTCTATTACAGGGAAGAATGCAAGTGTGTTCTCTTTTCACATTTCCTCTTAGTGTTTTTTCCACCTCTTTCATATGGTCTGTGAGAGTATTCTACCTGCTCAGGAAAATTTAACCTTTTGAGAGAAAAAAAATATATATGTATATATATAGAAATACCTGTAGGCTACTCCAGCCTTCCATCATGAGCGTGGTTACAATAGAATTAGAGAAGTAGATCAATGAAGGGAAGGAAAGAGGAAGCAATGAGGATGATAAATAAAAGATAACCCTTTCCTAATACTTAAAAATGCTTCCAATCACAGCAAGAATGAGAAGGGATTCCTAAGCGAAAATAAAATGGCAGGGAGAGGGGAGATGTAAGGGCAGCATCTTGAGGCCGTGGCAGGCGGATAATGGGGATTTCTGTAGCCATAGTGTCTATCAGAGAGTCTTAAGCTTTAGATGAAGAGTGGCTGGGATGGAGAGATTGGGTGGTAGAATTATTAAGGAAGAACACGGGGCTTCCTCTGGGTTTTGAAAGATCAGTAGGATTTGGAAAAGCAAGAATAGGAAAGGAAATATGCTAAATTGCAGTCTATCGAGCTGAATATATCATGCGGTTTGCGTAGGGTCAAGGACAGCCCACCAGGAGGGAAAGGAGTCCAGCCGGACAAGCATGAAGCTCAGACTTCAGTACCGGTCCCTGCTCTGCCAACAAACCCGACCTTCTGCCTGGAGGTCAGATTTCTCCTGTGGAAAGGGAAGTTGCCTTCTTGGACCCATTTGCTCCCTTCTGCTGCTGCCATTTTGTGTGTGAAGCTGAAAATCAAGTCTGATTCGCCATCCAGATATTGGTCCTGGACACTGTCAGTGAAATGAGCACGTCATGTGCTCCCTTCCCTCAAAGGAGTTTATAGTGTCGAGGTGAAAATGATCAGTAAAAGTCAACATTCAAGAAAGCAAAATACTGTGTTCTTTGCTTTTCTGATCTGATTTCAGATGTCATCCTTTTCTTCTTTGATTCCTGGCACAAATAGCGAAGCTTATTTTTCAAACTGCACCTCTCTCGCTGTTCCTCCTTCATATCTCTGTGAAATTAGTCCCAGTGAGACCATGGCCATGAGTACCCGTGTGCAGATGACCCAGTGAGTTGCTGGCACAGCTTGTACGGTTGTGCTAATGAACTGATTCTCTAAGTACAGAGGTGTTGGCAATAGAGCGTTTGTTCTGTTTCTACACGGCACGAATTAATTTTCCAGGGTTACAGAATGGTCCAAGTCTAAAATGTTTACTTTCACTTCTCTCCGATGCTGGACTCCATTGTTTGGCTCCTTCTTAATAAAACCCAAGAGCTTCAGGCTTCAAACTGTATCTGCCCTTTCCTTTAACGTTTCATACAGTTTCCTTCAAGTATCTATAACTTCACAAAGAGACTTCTCCTCTGTAATTTTATTTTGTCCAAGCAATAAACAAAATGCTTGTGTGGGGTTCAGCCAGGCTGGAGGATGTTTTTAGCATCAGTCAAAATGATTTATTTCCAGTATCTTGAGATTTGGTGTAATTGTTTTCCATCTCAGTGTATTTTTATTTTTATTTCTTTATTGATTTTGCCTCTCTCGGGAAACAGAGGCAAATTAGTAATGAAGAGAGGTATGTTTGCACTTGGATTCGTCCTTACCTAGCCATCAGGTGTTCTGGCAAAGGGTGATGCCACATCCGAAGGAACACTGGAAAGCAGTCACCCTGAAGGAAATAAATTGGAGACTAAAAAAAAAAAGTCTGCTTGTTTGCCATGGTGATGTTTTGAGTCAAACACCTTTGACTGTCACGAAGATCATAGTGAATAAACACAGAAGTGATCCACTGTTCATAAGCGTTTGAGTTTTGGAGACGGGAGGCAGAGAGGGTAGAATTTGCTGGTGAGTAAAACTTCTTCCAGGCAGGTGGCTAAACCTTGACAAGCTGCCAATGCACTTAGCAGCAGCCGCCGTTGCTCAAGGCACTCTTCTCTGCTTTGAATTTTTCCAGACTGAAATACTTGAGCAAAAGAAGTTGCCAGCAACTGCCATCAGCAAAGCATTGGATAAATGACAGAAAGAGAGGTTGAATAAGCGCCGGGGCAGGTAAGGCAATGGGTGGGCCTTCTGGTGATGGAGAAGCAGCGAGGACCAAGGTGAATGGAGGTGGCTGCATGAACAGGAGTGTGTCAGGAAGCCAGGGAATCTGCTCTTGGATCTCCGTGGAGGACGTGGAAAGTGACATCTCCCTCATCTTAGGAACAGGGATCCACTGGTTTGACTCCATTGTCTGACATAGAATCATAAATATTAACTATTGATTGAAAAGGTGGAATAGAATTTCTTTGGAGTAAAAGTGGCTAGAAGGGCACTCTAAGCTGAATTCATCTGGGGGACAAGCTGTAAGCGGTTCCAGTCTGTCTTGAAAACTGCAGCGCTTGACCTGGAAGCCTGGCTTTTAGTTCCAACCTCTGCTCTGCCCCATCTGGCCAGGTGACTTTGCGTGGCCAGGTAGCTTCTCCACACCTTAATATCTTCATGTGTTAAAACAAACAGAAATA
Source organism: Vicugna pacos (assembly GCF_048564905.1). Lineage (NCBI taxonomy): Eukaryota > Metazoa > Chordata > Mammalia > Artiodactyla > Camelidae > Vicugna > Vicugna pacos. The sequence continues at coordinate 7,568,972 of NC_133010.1, forward strand.
ACAATGAAGAAAGATTAGATCATGTTTAGTATAACTTCTAGGTGTGATGCTTTATTTTATTTTATTTCATTTCATTGTTTTAGGAGAGACTTTCAAAACAGCAGCTGTGCAGGGAAAGTGTTAAAACAGATCAAACTTAATACACAAATGCAATAATTGGGATTGGAAATGCCAGCATTAACGAGGTTACCTGTCCGCAGGGGGAAATGAGTTATTATAAAAAGTATCCCTGACTCTCCATTAACATTCACATGATTGAGAATTTATTTTTAAACTCAAGCAATCTACCATTTTGCCTGTACATGCACCAGGATGAAATGAGAGCTTCCAGCAGGAGCAGCTTTGAAAAAGCAGAATTTGATAAGTGTAGTAGGACTTACATCTTTAGTTGATGGTTTCTTTAGTATCTGGATGATCACTTCTCAGGAATTAAATTCCCCTGAGGTTCCACCTCTTTCCACCTTAATTTTGTCACAAACTGTTCTAAAATAAAAAGTCAGACAAGGAATTAGTCCGATAATGTATTTTATTTTCCTTTACTTTTAAAATTTTATCTGAAAGGATTTACATACAATCCTAGCAGGAAATGTGGATCAACAGCTTGATGTCATAGAAAAAAGCACTGTTCCTGGAATTAGAAGATTTAAATTCTAGACACTTGGCCTTGGGCAACTCAGTACCTCTGAGCTTCTGTTCTTTTATGTTATTGGCTTTGTTTGTTCTTTAGTTGGTAAAACATAGGAAGATGTGATAAAGATCTCTCTGAACTTTTCTATCTTAAATTTGTCAACTGCCTATGATGAATTAAATTTTATGGTAAAACATTTTAGATTTTTAAAGTGCATCATCACATATGCACAAGATGCCTACGGACAATGGAACATTTAATTTGAGATTGTAGTTTACATAGGTAGGGTTGGTTCAACCCGTGGAGAGCCCTGACCAGCCTGGGAATTCTGACTTGGTGCCCTTAATTTCATCCTCAGACAATTAACATATAGGTGACTTGCTGGGGAAGATGCATTTGAAAGACTAGGGTAAGTGCTAATTACTAGAAGAGTCGCATTGTTTAACCAAGCTGTTTCTTATCCCGTGAGATAGGACTCTGTTATAATTTCTACCTTCAGATCAAAAATTATACATGAATGAGTTAAGGGATCTTTTCCCAGGACCTCAAAGCAAGTTAAGCATCATAATCAGGATTTGAATCCAAGTCTCACAACCACACATTTAGAGCTCAAAGCGCCTTAGAAGTTATTTAAGAATCCAAGTACAGGGCTACTTTGAGAAAACATGTAGTTTAGGAATCTTTCGCTTAAAATAGAAATAAAGACAGATTCAGGAGAGATACTTTGTGACTATATAACTACAATTTCCCTGTGAAAAATATCTATTTTTTCTTTGCCCAACATCACCTACATAGGTATTCTCTAGGCAAGCAATAACACTTTCAAAATGTGTCTTCCTTGACCTCATTCCTGGTTCCTTAAACACTGTCTGTCTTCCATAGCAAATAATTTCCCTTACTTCATGTCTAATACCTACCAGTTCTTCCCACTCCAGCTAACCAGTAATCTGTACTTCATGGTACCTTATCTCTGGTTGGGGTTTTCGTACTTATTTTTGTTTCTTTCTTATCAACCTAAATTCCACAGAAAGCGAATCACATGAAAGCATGCTTGGTCTGCTAGCCTCACCATTTCACCACCTCCAACCTCACCGCAAATCTAGGTCTCCCCTCCTGCTGTTGTAAGACACCCAGACACATGACTGAAACTTGCTGGCTCCGCGGACATTCTCTTAATTTCTGTTCGAGATACTGTCATACTGTAACTAATGTTAAATGGTGCCTTGCATGTGTCCTAACACGATCTCCGTTTTTTAAGTCTCTATTTATGCCTTTGTGTTTAACTGGAACCTAATGTTGTTCTTAATTGGTGAATTTCTCATCAGGTGCTACACTCCCATATTGTTGTTCGTAAAGTGGAGCTGAAATACAAACATATGAATATAGAGATTATCATATTAAGTGAAGTAAGTCAGAGAAAGACAAATACCATATCACTTATGTGGAATCTGAAAAAAGATGATACTGATTTTATTTACCACCCAGAAATAGACTCTCAGACATAGAAAGTCCCCTATGGTTACCAAAGGAGAAAGGGGAAGGAGGATAAATTAGGAGTTTGGGATTAACACTGCTATACATAAAATAGATAAACAACAGGGACCTACTTACTATATAGCACACGGGACTACATTCAGTTTCTTGTAAAAAGAGAATGGAACATAATCTGAAATATAAATATATACATATTATATATATATATATGTGAAAAGGGAAGATATGAATAAATACTGTTAAGAATGTTCATAACAATACAGTCTTGTTTGAGGGATATATCCCTTTGGACCTTATAATAATTGTATTCATTTAAGCCAGTGTTTCTTGTACTTTTTCCAAACTATTTCAGTGCTCATTTATACAGAATATAAGACGGTGTCTATGTTCAAGATATTTACAGTTTAGCTTGGGAACTCTTTCTTTTCTTTTAACATTTTTTATTGATTCATAATCATTTTACAGTGTTGTGTCAAATTCCAGTGTTCAGCACAATTTTTCAGTCATTCATGGACATATGCACACTCATTGTCACATTTTTTTCTCTGTCAGTTATCATAACATTTTATGTATATTTCCCTGTGCTATACAGTGTAATCTTGTTTATCTATTCTACAATTTTGAAATCCCAGTCTATCCCTTCCCACCCTCCAACCCCCTGGCAACCACAAGTCTGTATTCTCTGTCTGTGAGTCTATTTCTGTCCTGTATTTATGCTTTGTTTTTGTTTGCTTGTTTGTTTTTGTTTTTGTTTTTTAGATTCCACATATGAGCGATCTCATGTGGTATTTTTCTTTCTCTTTCTGGCTTACTTCACTTAGAATGACATTCTCCAGGAGCATCCATGTTGCTACAAATGGCATTATGTTGTCGATTTTTATGGCTGAGTAGTATTCCATTGTATAACTATACCACCTCTTCTTTATCCAGTCACCTGTTGGTGGACATTTAGGCTGTTTCCATGTTTTGGCTATTGTAAATAGTGCTGCTATGAACGTTGGGGTGCAGGTGTCATCCTGAAGTAGGGTTCCTTCTGGATACAAGCCCAGGAGTAGGAACTCGTTCTGATGAGAAACGATAAATAACAATATATAAAAATGAATTGAAGTGGATTTAAAAAAAAAAAAAAGATCAGATATCACCTCCCTTAAAACCCGGGCCATTTCTGTAGCTACTTGTCCGAAAGAATGCAGCAGAAGTGACCCTGTGCCAGCCTATGGGCTTGGCTTTTAAGAGGCAGGAAGGTTACCTTCCCCCTCTCAGTGCTTGAATCCGGAACCCAGCCATCTCTGTATGAGGAAGCCCCAAATAGGCACATGTAGAAGCGAATCAAGGCTCCCAGCTGAAAGGTACCACTGACAACTGGGACCTGTTTGTCAGCCATGAGAGTGAGCCACCTTAGAAACAGATTTCCAGCCCCAATCAGGTTGCCAGCACTGACAGTGGTGGAGCACAGATGAGCCACTGTCACAAAGCCTTGCTGAGATTACAGCTCCCTTAAAAAAAAAAAAAAACTGACTATTTAAAATGTGAACTCATTAAATTTGGAGATGGCTCATCACGTAGACAGAGGTAAGTACAAGTTCGGGTTTTGCTTGTTCTGCTGTCATTATTTCTCAATGTGTTTCTCTCTCTAAGCTCGCTTTGACTTCTCTCAAACCCAACTCCTCAGAGCGCTCTTCCCTGACAGCCCCACCCAAAGTCACACGCTGCTACCTAACTGTTCCCGCTACCTTTGCTTGGTTTTTTATCATAGCGTATACGTCTGCCTTAATTATTGTATGAATCTGTTTACTCTCCTCTACCTCGTTAGAATATAAGATGCTTGAGAAGAGGGACTTTCCTTTTGTTTATTGTTCTGTCCTCTCTTCCTAGATTAGTGCCTGGCATGTAGCCAATGCTTAATAGCCACTTGTGAATAAATGGCTGGTAAGTAAGTGCAATGTGCCAGGGCGGCTCCGAGACGAAAGACATCATGGTGGATTCTCAGACGCAATAAGAAGGAGGAGTTGTTGGTAAGCTGGGCTGGAAGCAAGAGAGGGAGTCAGAGGATGGAGATGGGGAGGAAGGGGGATACTAGATGGACTTTTAGTTGAGAGAGACAGAATGAATAATAGATCAAAAAAGAGAAAGTTCACAGAATGAGCTATTTGGAATGGAAAAATGACGTGTGGTCATGGGGAGTAACGTTTTTCTTTTACACAGAGGACCACTCACTTCTTTAGACAATCTCACACACAGTTCCATGGTTTGACAATTTGACATTGTGACCTTAGAGTGTAACTCTTTTGAATTAATTGCAATTTCCAAAATAGGGAACTTTGCTCAAATGTGTGACTTTCTTTTCCTCATTTGAAAATAGAGTAAGGTCTTAAAATAATAAGAAACTTAAAGCATTATTGTAATTGTTAGATGAAATAAATATGTAAGAATTTAACATAAAGTAGCCTCAGTTCTCCTTTCTTAGAAATGTATTCAAGTTGAGTGTCACAATAGTACTGCTGTGCACAAATATGAGGCCCTGATTTGGATTCTTATTTCTCATATGTCATCTTTCAAATCATATTTTAGTGTCTTAAGGGTAATAACCACGTCTCTTGCTTAATACCTCTCTATTACCTAATTCAGAATAGGTTCTAATTAAATATTATTTTCATCATCAATATATTATATGTGAATGGAATAAAAGCCTCATTTTCTTACATGCAGAAAATCATGTATTTGATCCTGATTGGAAATGTCAATCCAGCCAGCTCCTTTTTTCTCAAATCTTTATCTTTTTTAAAGAGTAAAATCATTTTTGAGCCCAAATCCGACATCCCCATTGTTGACTCATAGTTGGGAAATAGTAAAATGAAGCAGCCAGATGGCCAAATTCAGGTGTGACAGAGAGATTTGGAAAGGTTCTGATCAGAATTCAGTGGAGGTCCTTCAAATTAGTTGGCTAGTACTTGGGAAATCTTCTAAAATCACTTCATATATATTTTTCCCCTTAACTCTCTCTCTTTCTAAAGACCATCTCAATATTGGGTCAGATTATGCATATTAAGGGATCTGCAAAAGTCGTGCTAATTTAAGCCGCAAGCACGGTGCATTACAAATGACCCACACCAGTAAACCCTCTAAGTCTCTGTGTGTGTGACTCACCAAACTCCAGAAAATCAGGTCAGAAATTGCTCAGTTTAGCGATTCAGTGCCTGCAATGGAACAATAGCCATTTAGACAAAATGTTTAGTAGTATCATGAGACTACAACAGATCTGAAAGCTTGAGTCTTTTCCTCAATTTGCATCTAAAATCTTTCTAAGAGAGGTAGTTGCTCTTGTTTTGTTTTGTTTTTTGTTTTCCTTTTTTTTTTTTTTGATGGATCATCAGAGAACACTCTACTTCCCATCCTTGGGTAATGATGCATTATTTTGTCACCATGTTAGTTGTATATTCTCTCTTTCATTAATGCTATCAAAATAAGTATCATTAACTAGTGAGGACAAGGATACAGTCTGAACTCTAGTCTTGGTCCTTGGCCACGGGACCCCAAAGCATCTTTACTGTCACAATTATTAAATATTTAACTAGCAGATACTGCATCCCTACCAGCTCCTCCAAGTTGCCTAGAGTTCAGTGGAGAAGATAAATGAGTACTGAAGCAAGTGCAATGTCAGGGTAAACAGAAGATAGGGATGAAAATAGTGTGAAAAAGGAGTCTAGAGGAAGACGCCTAATAGAAGCTCGGACTTTAGAGAGTGAATTTAAGATAAAATGCCAACCAAAGTGAACCTTGGGGGATGAATAGGAGATAAGAGAGAGGTAACTGGCATATAGTCTGCCCAAAGAGATGAGCAGGTACAGAGGAAAATAGAAGTACCTAACTACTCTCTTTTCCTACCTCAATTTTGATGAGGTTCAAATTCCTTAAAGGTTATTACCAGAAAATTATTTGTCTATTCACAACACTTTTGACACCAAAGGTGCAGGTTTTCCACAGCAAGTAATTGTCCAGTTCTTGTGGATATCAACTGGGTGTCCAAATGGAAGAGGTCCAGAGCTGACCTGAACACAAGAACTTCTGTCCCCTTGGAGTTCGAGGTGCACACGGATACATTCACCAACCTGCAAGCTTTCAGAACCTCTTTATTTAAAGTTTTTGTGGCGGTTCCATTGCACAGTCACAATGAGTTGATCATTTGGCCATTGGTATGATTAATTCGGTCCTTAGTCCCTCTCGGCTCCTAGGAGGTCAAGGAGGAGCGCTGAAAACTCCAATCCTCTAATCATATAGTTGGTTGCTCTCGCAAGCAGCCCTCATCCTAAATCTTATCTAGGGGCCCACCAAAAGTCACCTTATTGACATAAACTCAAAGTATGGCTGAAAAGTCTTCATTATTTGTAGTAACACATGCTCCCCTCACCCCTAGCGCTCAGAACCTTACAAGGATGTTAGAAGTTCTGTGCCAGAAACCAGGGAGAAAAAAATATGGATATATATTTCTTGTTATAATATCACAGGAACCCAACCCTGAAAAAGAGAGTAAACCATGTGAAATGAATGTGCACTTGTTTTAGAAAACATATTTGATATTGGGAAATCAAATCCTACAGGACATTGTCACTGAATTGGCATGGCTGGGCCTTAATTCCATACCCTCCATGGAGAGAGGTACATGGGACGATTTAATTCCTACACTCAGGAAGTAAATCTTCTGCTTCTGTACGTAGAGGCCACTCTCAAGAGTCAACAGGAGAAAGTTCAGATCAACTGATATATATGAAAGTGCTTAAAATGCCACACAGGGTGAAATGAAAGATTATTATCTTTGGGAAAGCCATATTTTGCATATAGACACAGACTCAGGTTGAGCAAGTCCTCATATTTCCAAACAGGAGTTGTTTGGTTCCACTGACATTTAGGACATGGGGTTCAATGGTAGGCATCTGCTCATCTCTCATCTAAGACACCGACAGAGGCATTAACAAATACTTAAGACTGTTCATGTAAATAATGTGATTTCCTGACTTTGTGAATCATAGAAGAAGCATGGATTAGAACGATGACTAGGAGAGGGAGAGAGGTTTATTGCATTAATTACATCAAAGTAGGCTGGATCTGTTCTTGTTTGTGCTCTTAATCAGGCTGGAAAGATCAGTGATCTTTGAAAAGCATCCTTCCAGGCAGCCAACTGCGTATTTGCTTCCTGCCACTACAGGTTAATTTACATTTTCTAGAGTTTTATAGCAACATAATACCACATTATTCTTTTTTTTCCCCTGGCTTCTTTCATTCAGCATTTTCATTCTAAGTTACGTTTGAGCTGCTGTGTATATCAAGAGTTTGTTTATTTTTATTGCTGATTAGAATTACATGGATATGCCAAAATGTGTTTATTCATTCACCTTTTGAAAGACATTTGAGTTCTTTCCAGTTTTGAGCTATTACAAATAAAGCTTCTATGATTATTTATGGACAAGTATTTTTATGAATGTATGCTTTCTTTTCTCTTAGTTAAATATCTAAGGATGGAATGGTTGGATCATGTGGTAGGTAAATATTTAACTTTTTAAGAATCTGTCAGAGGGTTTTTCAAAGTGGATACAGCATTTGACATTTTCATCAGCTGTGTACGAGACCTCCAGTTTCTCCACATCCTCACCAAACTTGGAATAGTCAGCTTTGTATATTTTTGCCATTCTGATGGGTGTGTAGCTATATCTCATCATGGTTTTAATTTACATTCCCCCAGTGACTAATGATGTTAATCATTTTCTTCTGTGCTTATCTGCCAGAAATATGTGTTCTCTGGTAAAATATTGGTTCAAATATTTTGCCCATTTAAAAAATTGTGTTGTTTTCTTACTATTGAGTTTTAAGAATTATCGATATACGTACATTTATATTTATACATTATGATCTTTGAGGCTGTGAGTAGCTTTTTTATTTTTTAGCAGTAGTTTCTGAAAACACATAGTTAATATTTTGTGTGTGATGTGAGGTATGGATTCGTGTTGTTATTTTGCTGATGGATATTCAATTATTCTCGCACCATTTGTTAATCTTGGGTTTTTTAAGAGGTAAAATGAAAGTTTCAATTTCACCAAATAAAAATTGTCAAGTTCCATTACCATTATATTTTAATGGTAGTGCATAAAATACTCTTATAACTGTTTTCTGAAGCAACCAGTTAAATTGGAGATATATAACTTAGATGTATAAAGCTTGCGCTTTTCTGGTGTTATTCTAAAGTTAACCACTGTTAATTTCATTCATAAGAAAATGTCTGTGTGTTTCCAGAGATAAGAATTAGAATTTAAAAAATACGTTATATTTATTGTACTAAAAAAATCAGCACAATATTGAGAACAAGGGTATGCTCACACGACTGCTTTTGAACTGCTAGGATTTTGTGGTTTTCATGTATGAGGTCTGAGTCTCCTCTCTTTGTCCTCATGGTCAAGATATCAATTGCCAATTCTAAAATGCTTCATCATACCGATGTTTAGCAGTTGCCTGAATTATATTTCTAGTTTGGGATTTCATGTCTTCAAGAGCTAAATAGTAAATAACATATGCAAATTTCAAGTCAGTAGCATTTAAGAGACAATATAAATCTTTAATAAAGAGATTGCATTGTGGCTATATTAAAAGGTTATTTTTTAAATTTTTCTGTTTTCCCAGAAGAATTCAAATTGGTAATCTGCCCAAACCTTGATGTCTGGGGAAAAGGAGTGATATTTTCTTACTTGTATGTAACACTTTTTATTCTATAAAACAATTACTCATGTTAATGCAATTCAATGAACATTACTGTATATCATCCTGTTTAATTTTCCCTCCACTCTGAGTGAGACACAGAGCAATCACTATGTAACTCAGTCTTCAACCACATTGAAACTATGAAAAACAAAGTGCAGCATTATTTGTGGAATTAGGGAGTCGGAAGCAACCTAGGTGCCCATCGCTAAGGGAATGAACTGGTAAAATGTGATGAATGCAAAAGAATCAAGAAACTAGAGCAGGCGTTGTCAACCTTGAGTAAGAAATCAAATAGGATTCAGAGAGCTGATGTATTTATATGGGGGAAAAATTTGTCTTCATATTCATAACTCTGTAACTGGCATTTAGCATTTCATTTAATTAAGAATGGAGACAACAGACCACGGTACTGTTAGTGGTATCTTGACTTTGTCGCTAACAGAAGTCACATTTATTTTTAAATTACATTAAACTTGTTTTGGACATCTCGAAGCATTTCATATGCTAGTCACCGTAATGGAATGATGGCAGGTATGAAAGTGGCTACTGGATTGTATTATTTAATGTGTTAATATGTAAGCACATATATTGCTACGCCACACATTTGCTGTTTTAGTATTTTGATAAGTGTGTTTCAGAATAGTTGGTTTATTTTGGAATCCACCGTGCATGGGTATAGCGACCACAAACATCAAAGACATTATGGTCCGTAAGGTTCCATAAAAGATCATTCTGGGGAGTCTAGACTGCCAAAGGGTCTCCGGAACAAAAAAAAGTTTGGAAACTCCTAAAATGCAGTTATGTACAGGCTCAAGGGTAGATGGTAATATACCGTGTCAATTACTAAAGCACAAATTAGCGTGAGATTTGATGCATGATACCACTTATGTTTATTGAAAAATCAAAGTAACGCTCTGTTTTTAAAAAAACACATGCGCACAGACCTACCTGAACACACCATGGAGGAACGTGAAACGTATGCCTGTGCGCATGAGGGAGGGATTTAGGCAGACGAGATAAAAGCTGTAAAATAAAGACCTTGTAAAGACAGTGATGATCGGGACCTGCGTATGAGGGCCAAAAAGGGAAAAATGAAATTAGGAAAACTGGGAAAATGGTTCCAGACCCACAACCTCTGAGAGAATCCCTAAGAGAGAATCTTTTATCTCTGGATTCATAGCTGTCAGAAATTTGACTTATGTCAAATTAAAAATAAAAATTCATTTTCTCTCTCTCCCTCCAACAGGGAGGGGTTTAACACATGCATTCATTCTCTCAGAGTTTTGTATTTCTCCTCTCATCAACAAGAGCCAAGAATTTTTTTTTTCCTTTCCCCACTTGTGGTTTTATTAGCCCTTCAAAGTTCACAGCAACCCCTTTTCTAAAATATGTGAGGCTTGTCTACCTGGCACAATTGGCTTTTTAACAGCTCCTTACACACACAAAATTGTTGATCCATCAGTATGCCTCTACATCGAACCCAAATGTAAATGTACCTTATTTCTCTATCAGAGATCACATTCTGAATTCGACTTATATCCCTAACAGCACTTCGTTGTTTCAATCCAGACCGCATAACACAGTGCCACAAAAGACTTGCTAGTTAAATCTATTTTAAGATTCTTTGTCAGCTGATGAGACAATTTCCCCCGCATAAAAGTGGGTTTATTTATACAGCTCTAGCCATGCAAAAGCCATCTAAGCTCTTCCACACCCGACAAAGTTCTTTCAGTGGACTTGAATGAGTCTACTCTCTTCTCATCACTTACCAGAAATAGATCCTTTCTCGTGTGAATTCACGAACTTGACCAATGTCAAGGTCTCTTGGGTTGTCTTCTTCACCTACTAGGTTGGTGGCCACTTTTGTCCTTCACCAGGCTGGTTGCTCTGCTTCTGAGTGCTTGCCTACCTGATGGGGAAGAAAGAGAATCTATAAGAAAATGTTTCATCCTCATCTATATAAAAATTCACTCCCTTTAATCCTCCAGAATTTAAGTGCCTTGAGGGCAGAGTTTTTACTCTCTGTTCTCTTATGTAGCCCCATTGGTGGATCCTCAATAAATATTTGCTGAAGTAATTGAATGAGCAATAAAGGGGAAAATAAAGTGAAAAAAATATATGTATGTTTGGATGTTCTTGTAACGATCATCAACCTTCAGACTTGAGGTGGGATGCCAGATGAAAAAGCTGTTATCTGAGCACGTAACCCTGGTAACGGTGATTTTCTTCTTTATGCCTGTATCTATTATTTCCAATTTCCCACGATGGGGCTTCCCATATGATTTTCAACTAAAAAGCAAAAAAAAAAAAAAAAAAAGTTTGCTCTTTCTTTCAGTGGTTACCTTGCTTACATCCTAGAAATTTTTAATAAAACATGGTCATTACTTTTAAAATGTATTCAGGAGCTGATGAAAGCAGAATAACGTTACCATCTCTGTAATACGTTCTAATTCTTTAGGAAAAAATATATGACTTGCTGCTTTAAATCATATATTGTATAATGCTTATTTTTAAAATATCCATTAATTCTAGTGAGAAAAGATGCAAATCTTCAATTTATTCGTCTGTCACTCATGCCTTTAGTTCATTTTCAAACTCATGCTGAGATATTGATACCCTAGATTTGCATAATCACTCATTTCCAAAATGTTTCCCTGTGTAGTAACTGAAGCTAAAAAAGAGATCTCTTCACTAGTTTTCATTATGCACGAAAATCCAGACTTTGATCTTCCCAGTAACTGTATTAGTTTGACAAGTTTTGTGCCTTAAAAAGTGGCCACCTTCCCCACCACTAACATTCTCTCCAGCATGTGTCTTAGGTAGCGTGCTTGGCTAGCCAACTGTTGTGTTCAAAACCGTATGAGCTCTATAAAGACAAATTGCGTGCAAATAATCTATGGGGGCCTTTGAAGAAGATAAATCTACACGTGGTTAAGGACCAACAAGACACGTCATCTATTTTAATTCTGAAAGAATTTATGACAGCGTTGTATCCAGTTCATCACAAAGAAGGAGAAAGGATGAGACTAGAAAACAAACGTGTATGTTCTAACAGAGCCAGGGGAAAATTAAATTGGGAAAAGTGAATGAAAAATTTTGGTTGTTAAGAGGGATGAGGACAGTGGCTAGAGACCAGTTTTATCAGGTCAGCCCGTTGCTTGACATTCTTTAAACTTTATCACTTCCCAGATTGGAAAGGTGACTTTCTAATTAGCTCCTTTTTCACGAGCCAAGGCTCGGTCCCTCTAAACAATCTTCAGGTAACGACCATATCCCCACTTTTATCAACTTTAGGGAAATTGCAGAGCCAAATATTAAACAGGTGCTTATGAAGTTGCTCTCAACCGCCTGTTCTCTTGATCTCTGCCTGACCCAGGTAACAAAGACCAGTGTTCTTCAATTAGTGAGAGTGATATCAAATATAGTCAGCTCCTAATTGAAACTGGACACTTTCTCCCCGCAATCTCACCATCTTATTTTCTCAAATGAATCTTCGGTGTATTTTTATGTCTCAGTGAGCAATTACTAAGAAACTGTAACTCGGCCCTGAAAACTGTATGTATAACATTGATTGTGACAAGAGGGCCTACAATCTTCCCTCAACTTGATTTGAATATGTATTTAATTTGTTTATCGTTACCTGCCTTGGGGCTAAAGCAATTGTCTGCATAGATCTGTTAGAGTATTTTCCTTACGTAAAATTAAAAAAAAAATTTCATTGGCGTCCGTAACAACCTCCCAAGTGCTCGGCTGAAAAAGAATTCCAGATCCCAGATCCTGCTTCAGAATTGTGGAGTGAGGATCTGCAAGGATGGAGCCTAGCTGTTCACAGTTTTAACAAGTTCACCATGTGCTTCAGATGTAGACCAATGCCTGAGAACCACAGGGATGAACTGACACAGTTGACCGTTGAACATGGAGCCTCAACCCTCTACCAGTGGAAAATCCCCATATGACTTTATAGTTGGTCCTCCAGCCCCTCCGTATCCCTGGTTCTGGGTCCTTGGGATTCAAGCGATCCAGGATCATGTAGTATTGTAGTATGTATTCAGTGAAAGAAATCCACAGATAAGTGGACTTGCGGAGTTCAAAACCCATGTTGATAAAGGGTTGACAACATTTAGAGGATGTTGACTTGGAACAAAGCGTCACAACCTGGGGCTGCGGATCTGCTTCTGTCGTGTGGAAATAGGACTGCTTCCTAACAAAGAGGAATCCCATAAAAAGTAGGTGAAAAGCGGGCAGATGAAAATCTGCTTAGATAAGCAAAGGGAGGAGAATTACTCCTTGCTTGCTTTCTATGCACATCTCAAAATAGTCCCAGTCTTTCACTCATTCTTAAAAACATACCGAGCATCTGTTATTGGCCAGGAATATGTGTATGTTGGGGCAGCGTTGGGAACAAGAAGAATGCCATCTTCATATTATGGGGATAAAATGTTGCAGCAGTTAAGGGTGCAAGTTCCGGAGTCTGACATCCTGCATTTGAAACCTGGCTCTGCTGTATAGCAACTGGGGTAGGTTCTTTTTCTGGTCTAAGCAACTTACTGCTTTTTCATCTAGGAAATGGGACTATCGGTACATATTTTAAAAGGCTGGCACAATGATTAAATGCTTGGCTCATGCATATTGCTCAGTATATGATTATTTATTGATAAATAGAAGACGCTATTCTTTCACATAACATCTTTTATTTTGGGTCATTTCCTTTCTGAGATTGAACTTTTTTAGGTCTAGTGCTTTACTTTTTATTTCCAAGCATTGTCTCCTAGGCTTGCCATGCAAGGAAACATATTTTTTAAGAAATGTTCTCTCTTTAAGAGTAGGTAATACTTCTTGATATTTGTCCCACAGCTACTGAAGAGCTGAATGTTCAAAGCAGTATGTGCTCATTAAATACATATGAAGCTGAATGATGTTACAAAGTTTAAAAATTATACATAGAAGACATGTGTATCTGTGTGTCTGTATGTATGTTACTGGTGTGTAACAAATTGTCTCACAATTGAGCGGCTTAAAATAACACACACATTTATTATCTCGTTGTTTCTGTGGGTTAGGAATCTAAACCAGGTCCTCTGGTTTAGGGTCAATCATGAGGTCATATTCAAGGTCTGATGAGGCTACAGATTCATCTGAAGGCCAGCTGGGGAAGGACTAATTTGTAAGCTCACTCACGTGGCTGTTGGCAGGATTCATTTCCTCCCAGACTATTGGACAGAGGGCTTCAGTCCCTTGCTGTTATGGTTCAGAAGGTGCTCTGAGTCCCTTACCATCAGGACAGGCCAGTGAGAAAAGCCAGAGAGAGAGAGTACTAGCAATATGAAAGTCAGTGTCTTGTGTACACTAATGATAAACATGTGCTTTATTCTAAGCAAATGTCCAGACAATAGGCAAGGGGAGGTGATTATACAAGGGTGTGAATGCCAGGAACTGGCACTGGGAGCCATGTGAGAAGTTATCTACCACTATGTATATTGGTGAGGCCTATTAACACTTTAAGTAACCTGGGAGTGCTTCACAGTCTATTTTTCTAAAGCATTCTCAAACTCCAGCCTGCATTCAGAATCACCTGGAACCATCGTCAGAGTGTCTGATTAAGCAGTTCTGGTGTGAGACTTCATAATAAGTCTTCAGGTGATGCTGTCAGTGTTGGTTTGGGACCCAACTTTGAGACACTCTCTTTTAATGCTCATGTCATGTCTTACTGCTCCTCCTTTTTCCTGCTGGGAGAGCTGACATCTGCTGTTACCTGTTGCCATTTCTAAAAGAAGACATTAAGAAGGTTTTTGTTTCTTGTTTTGTTTTGTTTTTTGTTTTTGTTATTGTTTTTGCTAGGAGTTGTTTTCTTTACTACCTCCTTTACATTTGGGTAAATAAATGGAGACCCGGGATTACCCAGCATGCTGAAAAATCATAGTCAAACCTTGTCTAGATTTCTTAGAAGAGTGATGAATATTGAAGAACAGAGGATAATGAGAGACAGAAAAGGAGAACCATTGAGTGACCTAGTAAAATCGTTCTTTTCTTGTCCATTGAGTTCTTCACCTCCATGTAAAACAAAAAAAAAAAAAAAAAGAGAGAGAAAAACCTCAAAGACCAATTAACACCCTGGAAAGCACTTCGGAATTGCTTTCTAAACTTGCTGTAATGAAAACAAATGGACATTGTGATTAAATAGATATCATTAGTATGACATGTTATGATCTCAACCCCTGGTTTAATGATCTAATTAAGACCGAGAAAAATTCATTATGGACTCTCAGATCAAATAATTCATTTTACAGAGCCAAAGAAAAAAAGTATCTGTTTGTTCAGGGGAGGAAGACTGTCCCAGATGAATGAAGAAAAGAAGTTCAACCCTGAGAAGTTTATAACTATCTTTATCTCAAAGAGGGAAAACATACAGGCAAACAAGTTATATGGAAAGTGCAAACTACGGGGGGGAAGAGGGTCTAGGTCCTGGAGGTACTTTTGCCTCTAGCCTTTCTTTGCTCTATTTCACGTCAATTTATGAATTACAAAAGGAGAGAACTGGGAGATAAGGTGGATGAACTTGGATTACCAAAATCCCATAGCTTTGGGAGGGTGGGGTGTGAGTGTTATTATGTCAAGGGAGTTAAGGCAAAGCAGGAAGTCCAAAAGCTTCCCAACGAATATAAGAAAAGGCAAGTTGCATATGGAGGTCAGGAGACGCAGTGGTCAGAAACTGGGGGAATAACAGCTTGGGGGGAACTGTGATAGTTACATTTGTGCCAACTTGAAAGGGCTAAGGAATGCCCAGAGTAGGTATACCAGCATCTCTAGATGTGTCTGAGAGGGTAGGGTCAGTAGACTGAATTAAAGAAAATCTGACCCTCACCAACAGAGGGGAACATAATCCAATATGTTGAGGTCCCAAGTAGAACAAAATGGCGGAAAGCAAACTTTCTCTTTCCTGTTGATGTGGGCCGCCTTCTTTTCCTGCTCTGACATCAGAGCCCCTGGTTCTTGAGATTTTGGACTATAGGACTTACATTCTCCGCCCTTCAGTCCCCAGCTAAGAGTTATACCGTTGGCTCCCTGGTTTTCAGATCTTTGGACTTAGACTGAATTACACTCTATTGGTTTTCCTGGTTCTCCAGTTTACAGAGGGCACATTATGGGGCTTCCCAGCCTCCATATTTGAGTGAGCCAATTCCCACAGTAAATCTTCTCTTCTATCTATCTATCTATCTATCTATCTATCCACCTATCTATCTCTCTCCCTCTCTATCTCTCTCCCTCTCTATCTCTCTACCTATCTCTCTATCTGTCTGTCTGTCTATCTATCTATCTATCTATCTATCTATCTATCTATCCATCCAATTCTGTTTCTCTAAAGAACTCTAATAACTGAAATATCCAAAGGAAAGGGAAATTGAATGGGCTAATATAAAGCAAGAAGCAGCCTTGAGATGTCTATGGAATGCCACATGTACTCCTCTTGGAGACAGTGTTACCCCCACAAAGTCGAATATAATTAAATCTGTACTCTAAAAACTCATTACATTCACAAGGATATTATTGCATGTCTCTCGGCTGAAGTCTTCACCTAAACATGCAAAGGAGAAACAAACAAAGAAACAAACAAAACACTATTAGACTGTTGAGGAATTCTCATTTGAAAGCATTTAAGATTAATTCACCTAAAATCATAAAAACAAACGTTTACCAATATTGCCCGTGGCTTTGCCAAGGGCAGTCTATCTCCTGTGTTGTATCGGGGGGTCCTAGGTAACTGCTGGTTAGCCTTCTTTCTCTTTTGAGCACAATATTTCCAGCCAACGCATTTGACCCTGCCTTATCTTCTCAGGCTTGGCTGTGTGGAGTATTAGATCTCAGCCACACGATCAGGGAAGGAAAGGCATTGAAGTTAAATTGGGCAGGACCATGAAGGGGGAAATTCATCTAGTTAGAGATGTGGCCCCTTAAAGGTAGCCAGCTGAAGTGCAAATTTTGTGAGTTCTGTTTGATTAGATTAAGTGTGAACATCTAAGAGGTTCAATAAAGGTGAAATCTAAATGCTAAATAATGTCCAAAGTCAAACTAATGATGAT
This sequence comes from Vicugna pacos, assembly GCF_048564905.1. Taxonomy (NCBI): domain Eukaryota; kingdom Metazoa; phylum Chordata; class Mammalia; order Artiodactyla; family Camelidae; genus Vicugna; species Vicugna pacos. Next base: position 7,585,919 of record NC_133010.1, read on the forward strand.
GCTGTAGGTTCTCGTTATGAGTATAATAAATGTCTTTGTTCAGGGGGTTTGTAAAAATCAAGCAGAATGTCAAAACCTCTATTCTTAGAATAGAAAGACATGCAAATAAACAAGGATAAAACTGAATCAAAATAATTGAGCCGACGTGGTGGGAAAGTACCTGAATGTTGTGACGTCTTAGAGCGGACTAGAGAAGACTTTTTGCTCAATTCCCACTAGTTGAGATGAGAAGGGCATCCATCAGTTTAGGCAGCAGGATGGGAAAGTCGGGGGCTGACAAGATATCACCACCCATTGGAGGTCGTTGCCTCTGCTTCTTTCTGCTGATGGAGCTGCCTGTTTGCTAGAGGAGACAGTCCCACCCGCTGTGCGATTGCTTCTTTCCATCACCTGGATTTAACCTTGTTACCAATTCTTTCACAGCCAGAACAGAGAGAGATCTGTCTGTCTTGAAGACTGAACTTCAAAATGATAATCCTGTGAAGCCTTGTAGTAGAGGAGGTAAAGTATACATTTTTGAATTCATGCAGAAATTGAGTTCAAATGCGGAAATGCTATTTGGATCTTGTTGGTCATCTGAGGCTTAGTTCCTCATCTTTGAATCAATTTAGCATTGGCTGTTTCATGCTGTTGCTGACATGATTCAATGAGGAAAAAGCAAAGTTAAAATGCCTAGCTCGCTAGGCACCTACGTCTCCTGGCCACTGCATTAGACAGCTCAGGTCTAAGGGGTGCGTGTTTGCCCTTGGATTGTCCATACCATCTAGTGTAGAGACGTTCAATTCAGGGAAACATAAAAATCTGGGTATGTTGGACCCTTGGAAACAACCTGAATACTTAGCATTAGAGGAATGGTTAAATAAAAGGTTATGGAATACCTTAGTTGTATATTTACAGAGATTAAAATTTTGTTTGCAAAGAAGACAGAATAACTTGATGTAGGGTGATCAACAATTCCAGTTTCCCTGGGTCTGAGGGATTTCTTCAGATGTGAGACTTTTATTGCTGTCTAGCCTAATGGGAACCCTAAATTAATGGGAAAATCCTTATAACAGTAGAAGTGTTTCATATCAAAGCATATATGTGAAAAATATATTTATATGCATATATATCACATAGAGATTTAAATGTATATCTTATACATATATATGTATAGATATATACAATTTACATATGTATGACATATGTATGTATATCATAAAGAGAGAGTAACAAATTCACAGAAAAGCATTTTAGCATAAATAAAGTCAATAATCATTTTTTAAATTAAAGCTAAGTTATCCCATTAATGAAACTGAGCTTTACAAAGCAGGCACAGAACAGGAGGGAAACTGGACGGAGGAGGGTCTCATTTTTCTCTTTGCAAAATTACAAATGAGACTAGATAATCTCTAACATGCATCCTAGTTCTAAAAGTCCGCAACACTGATTCCAAATAAACCTTTGCACAGCCCGAAATTACTACAGAGAATCAAGAAGCAATTTCATTATTCAGGAGCATGCTCATGGAAAATGCGGGAAGCACATATGACTTTGACAGATTAGGTGAATTCGGTCCAGGTGAACAGAAGAGAAGAAGTAATTCCAAGCAAATGAATAATAGTAAACTCAACAAGGCACAGTAACAAAACAATTGAGCTAAGGGCCTCGTAGAGGGGGCACTTCAGGCAGGGAAAATTATTGTAAAAGAATCTTATTGACCACCCTTCAAGAATTCCTCTCAGTGTTAATTTTTACGTTTGCCAAAGAGATTATAAACAGAAGTTATGAGTTTAAGGGAAATGATCACTTGTTTTAAAGCATTCTTTTGGTTTACATCAAATATTATTTAAAAGCTTTACCTGATGTAAACACTAAGGAATAAATAGTTGTGATTCAGGAAGAGGATGTGCAGAGGGATACTTGCCTTTCCAGATCATGTCCTTTTCAAAAAACTAATTCTTCTCGTAAGCCACTCACTGTTCAATCATAACCCACGTTGGCATCTAAAAAAGTCATTTGATACCCCTAGCTGTCATGACTAAAGATTCTCTGAGATGTGGACCAGTCACTCTTCTATGGTTTCTTGAGTTAACGGTACTCAGTCATCTCCTAGAAATGGAAAACGAGAAAAAAGAAAACATAAACAAAGAGAGAATGAGACGATCACATAGCTGGGCTCTGAAATCTGAAGAGGAGGTTCAGAGAAAGATGAGGAACAGGGTGATGGACAATGTCCCAAATCTTGAATGAGCATGGAATGTGGGATAACGGAAAGTTGGAAATGTAGAGTAGGGCCAAATTAGGGCAAGTCACACCAGCCTGAGTAGTTGGAATCTATCTTTCACGTAGGAAGAAAGACTCTTATATGAAGTGACACGTAAGACATGGCATTTAACTCGGCCTCGTTAACGCCCTGCTTATTTCTCAAAGCGGAAACATTCTTCTCTTCATTGCTCATCAGACTTTCCAAGGAGAGAGATGCTTATAGAACAAACTCCTCTGGCCATCATTTTATCCTTGCATGAAAGCTTCGTCCTGAATAAATGCTTCAGTTTTGGAATAAAATGGCTCAATTAACGAGAAGAAGTTTCTACTTTAATTATATTGCTTACAATATTTTGGCCAAGTTGAACACTTGAAAACACTGGAGTATGTGTTTAAATATAACAGGAAGCAATGTATTCTTGCCCTTGCAAAGTGTGATTGATATCAGGCAACTGCCCAGACCCAAATCATAATTATTTATAAACATGTCGAAAATTCAATTAAATACCCCACTGAAGTTCAGCTCACTGGTTGCCTTTTGGAAGAGAATTTTCTTCTAGGTTTTTAGGATATCGTGCTTCAATAGGTTCAAAGCCAATTGTAAACACAGACTCTTTTAAGAATTTTATTAACTCATTTATTCCAACATTAATTAAACTCTATGTGTCAGGCACCACACAAGGTGTGGGCATACAAGGATATAACACCATTTATCTGAACTTTGACAAGTATGTAAACTGAAAAATTAAACCCTGTGGTCAGAGTTTTAAATCAGTGACATGAAGGATGAATCAATTGGACATAAAATAATGATAATTTTGTTCTTAATCTAGAGAATAAGTGATTGAAATTTTAATTTTTGTTTCACCTGCTACTTACTGACCTAGCTTGAGAAAGAAGTAGCTGACAATGACACATTAAGGATGCCTATCCAATACTCACATTATTTCTTTGTAAACTGCCCATTTCAACTCCTATAGCCACTTTCGTAACCTGTGACTGTCCTTTCTTGGCCACATCTGATTGGACCAGAGGAGGACACCTGACGGAGAGAAAGCTAGCCTACTAGATGGCCTGAGCCAATCAGATTCTCTCTTCTGCAACTTTCTAATGAGATGAAGAAATAGCTCAGTTAGCTATGGCAGTGGACTTACAAGAATAGGAGTTGAGAATGGAATAGTAGTGTTTGCACTATGGTAAAGAGAAAGAGCCAAAAGCCTTCAAGAAGTGAAAACACAAAGAGAAAGGACTGAGGATGCACGTTTCTACAAAACTGTATCTCTGCTGGTCAGAGTGGCCCCCGACCAGTCCATCATTGCTCAGCTCAAGCACATAAAGAAAGATGCACAGTTACTGTAGCGCAAGGAGCAAACATTTATTCATAAGCAAACATTAACTCTACTTCTCGAGGGAAAAAAGAAAAATAGATCTTGGCTTTCTAGAGCAGGAAGGTGCTCTTGAGGAAATTTGGGACTTAAAAATCCAGGTGTTTTGGGTTTCTTTCTCATGGAGGTAACATGGTACCATCTGCACCGGGGGCCAAAGAACTTCATTTCAAACGATTTGTTTTCCACTTACGGATGAATGAGGGGGTGGTTTAAAAGTACGCTGGGCGAGGTGACGGCAGGCTAGGCGGTGATTCTGTCCTCTCTGTGCCTGTGCGTGAGGGATTGATTTCGATGCGCTTGCCAAAGGACATAGACACTTCTCCTCCTCTAAACTTCTGTGGGTGATCCATCCCCCCCCAGATGACAGTATCTGTCTTCCTGCTCGCCTGCTTGAGAGAGAGAGTGTGCCAGAATCTCACAGCTGTGGGGGCCCAGCTGACAATCCATCTTCGAAATGCACCACATGCCAGTTGTCTGGATCGAGGTGGCTTGGAAAAGTCAGTTCCTGAGAAGCAAACTTTATCTAAGCTGATCTTCTCACAGGGAGTGTATTTCTGATTTTCCCTCAACTTCTTCACAGAAAGGGGGCATCTAGATGAGAAGAGCCGGCCATCAGAAAATGACCTTGCCTGTGGGGCTCTTTTTCTTTTTTTAAGTGAAGTATAGTCAGTTACAATGTGTCAATTTCTGTCAATGTTTGACAGCATGACTGAGTCACCTGGGCTGAGAGCTTTGATGAGCATTCACCGCACTAAATTAAGGTCATCCTCATTTTCCAACGCATGTTGGCAGCTAGACATTTTGAAAATTAAGGTTATCTTCCATAAAGATTTCCCCTGCTTTTGCTCACAGGAAGAACCTCACTTCTGCTGAGAAATAGATCCCAGTTATTCATTCATTTAATTTACTGATTACTGTTTCAAATTTTATGTTGTATTTTGAGGAAAACTCCATATGCATACATTTTAAATGTTAATGCAAATATAATATAAATTCATTTAGTAAAATGTGTCCTAAGGCATGCAATCAAATAACAGAGATGTGTGTTTATGTATAGATATCATATTTATATATATACATATGCATGTATGTGCACATATACAACCATATGTATGTAAAAACATACAATAAATATGTACAATCGTATAGTTTGTATATGAATACAGGCTTGTAAAGACACATGTGTTCTCTGTAACCATATAGAAAAACACCATTTTATTAAGTAACGTAACATTGACTGTTCTAATTATATGATTTATCTGAGCATTTTGTATAGATTCTCATGGCAATATCTTATACCTTCCTTTTAGTGTGGATAAATGGATACAGAGAGGCAAACAGCAAGACTCTGATGCGATTTTAATGCCTTTAAGTGTGGCGGGGTTCATAAGATTGACAAATGCATTGATTGACATTTCCCTCAATTAACCAGTTCTTTGAGAGGAGTTGATGGATTGCACCCAATGAAGGCCAATTACTTATCCACCCAACAAATGACCCTCCTTAGAGCCAAGAGGGCTTTTGATTTACCTAGTGAATATGGTTTCTCTGATTCATATCTCATATTATCTACAAACGGGTCACTGATGTCTAGTGCACATTTATTAACAGAATAAAAAATGTAATAAAGCTTGTAATAAAATAATCATTTTATGGTCTGATGTAGCTTTTTCCTTTTAATTAAAAGAGCCATTATGTGCAAATTACTTAGCATAATTCCTGGCACAGAGTAAGAGCTCAGCGAATGTTTGTTATTGTTTTATTAAGATTACGAAGCACCGCAATACCATGTCAAAAAAGGTCAAATCTGAATGTTCTGCCTTCTCTGTATTAGGGAAAAAGATGAGCAGAGGGAATGAGTGAGAACTGAGTCATCTCCGTAGAGGGACCCATTCCATGGCCCTGTAAGGACCTAAAAGATTTATGTTGGTATGTAAACCAAGACAAAGTCCAGATTCTGGAAGACAGATAAAAAAAAAAAAAAAACAGGCAAATGAGCCACCGCTTTCCACTAGATACAAACAAGTTCAAGGGCTAGAACAGAAAAGAAGTCAATCATAGTAACTGACCTAAAAACATTGTAGTTATTGTCCTCAGCTACAGAGTATCATTGCTCCAGTGGTTGACCCTTTGCAAAATAAATGCCAGATCTGAATACATAGCATCTACTTTTGCTAACGAAACTAACACTTTTATTTATTTTATGTTTTATGTCTTGAAGTTTCTAATGAGATATCATTAGATCAATTGCACTGTTTAAAACATTTGAAAATCATCCGTTTAAAGACTCCTATAGTATATTCATAACATGGTAATAATTACTGGAATAGAAGTAGGAACATGTAGGATGTGACATTAGAATACGGCAAGTCAGAAATAGAGTTCTCTGTGTAATTTAAACTTAAAAAGTTACAGAACATCTACCTTGGTGCTATTATCAAGATCAGTTAATCAAGTGTGAATTAAGAGAGAGGATTATCTATATAAAACATGCACTCTATGAATATTTTGAAGTTAAAAAACAATTGGAAACTTAAGATGATGCTTTTGGGACTAGTTCGTGTTGATTTCCTAAGGACAAAAATTCCTTATATTCATGGATTCATATTGATATCTCAAAACAATTTCACATGTATTAATTTTTTTTTCTTTTCTTCAGAAGAGCCCCACAAAATGTAGACCATTTATAACTAAATTAATTTTGGATGAGTAAGTGCAACCATAGAAAATATACTTTGTTTACCAGAGTTTATAGTTGCTTTCAAAAGACAAGTCCTCAGGCGCTGGAAAGGGGCAGCTGTCTCCCCGCACCAGGGTCATCTTCCCATCAGAAGCGAAGCACTCTCCTTTGCCCAACCCACAATGGCAATGCCTGATTAATGTACTGGTGTTTCCTCTGCATCTGTCACAAGCCAACTTGGACAAAGCTCGGAAGGAAGTGTGTACGCAAATCCTTTTCTCTGGAGAAGAGAGAAAGGGAGGGCAGATGCGTGGCTTGGGTGTCCCGTTTCTCAGAATGATGACTCCGTCTCAGTTTTGAGCTCTCCTCTGAACAACGCAGGATGCAAACTAAAAGAAAGCTTTTCCCTCTTCGGCTGACTTACAAAAACAGTCAGTGCAGCCAACTCCCACTGAAAGGAAAATGTCTTTTCCCTTTTGACTGATAAGAGTTCGCAGTAATTTCATAATGAGTGATGATTCTTTATTGTCTTTGTTATAATACGGGTAGGACCACAGGAAAATGATAAACAGAGGAGACCTGCTTGGGAGAGAAACGGGCTGCCATTGGCGGAGGGGGAGACTGGTTACAAAGGGACCTCTTTTCAGAAAATGATCCTCTGTTAGTATCTTGATAAACTTTACTATAAGAAGAGCTGGTTTCCCTCTTTAGGAGTTTATGTCCTATAATCAGCTTTGATAGAATAGCTGATCCACATAGTTACCCTAGGTCTCATTGAAATGAAGATTGAATTACTTTTATACTGCCACCGAATGTGAAAAAAGAAAAGAAAAAGAAAAACTTCAAACTTAATTTTCAACGTCATTTTATTATTTCCTTATGTCTGTTTGGAATTGTAACTACTTATTTTAATCCTGTTGAAACTGCCTTTCCACAAATATACTAAATATAAGATTTAAACACTTAGGAAGAATTGGAAGATGCCACTGAGCAGAGCTACATTCATTATCTAACCAAAAGAAAAGAACTCTGGAAGAAAAAAGGAAATCACAAATGGCAAGACTTTGAAGAATCTACGTGTCATCTTTTCCACTCCGGTGATTTTAGACTTTCCCACCAGATTGAAACACCATTTTCTGAACAATAACGTAATACATTTTTGACATCACAAAAGAAGCTTTTAAGGCATAAAAACATGCATTTCCCTTATGTAATCAAAAACAAAACCCTTATAAATTATAATGCAATGAACAGTCCGATTCCTCTATTGAATGTATTTAAAAGATATATGCTGATTAAGCTCTTAGTCATTTCTGTTAACTGTCTAGTGAAAGCTTTCTGAATCTGGTTTAACCCATATTAAATGCCCTCATGGTGGTCCTCAAATAAAAAAAAAGAGAGACAAGGGAAAAGGAATCCTGGTCTTTGTTCCATTATATATTTTAAAAAATGTTGCTGCACATTTTTATACATTAATGTCTCACACAGAATGCCAAGTGGTTTGATGTTCCCCCCTCCAGTGGAAAAAACCGAGAACAAGTTTGCACATTAAAATGTAAAGCAATTCAACAGTACAAGTCATGTTTTCCAGAAGATGATATGTTTTCTCTGTTTCTTAATAACTCTTCATAGTCATTTCAGCTTTATATACAAGAAGGCTTTGCTAAAAGTTTGCAGAGTATCTTTTTTTTTTTTTCCACTTTATTCCTCTCTACATCGCTGAGAATGTCTTAGGACCATCTTGTGCATCATATGTCAATAGATCTTTTCAACACAATGGTTTACAAGTTAATAAGGACATTTCTGAGATTTTGCCGTGAAACCTCTTTACACAGAGTAAAAAGTAATACAATAAAATAAAAAATAAAGAGAAGAGGCCACAATACTATTAACACGGACGCACTTAAGTAAGAGGACACCGGAAGAAATCACAGCGACCCATGAAGTGCCCATTTCTGGGACAGCTTTAAAGACAATCAGATGTGTTTGTTTGCTTGCTTCTCATTTCATATGCAGTTTACAATAAGAATCCAGGAGGAAAAAAATGAAACAAATGTCAATGACAATAAAATCAACAATTTGCCAGACAGTTCAAGGGGAAAAGCAACCGCGAATAGATTGAACGTGCCAGCAAAGAAGTTCAATGTGCAACTCCCTCCCTCTCTCTCTCTCACTCTCTCTCTCTGCTTTCAGGGATATTCCTTCCAACTTTCTGCAACGAAAGCAAACACAATCCCCCAGGACTTCTGAACACTAATGAAAAAGTTAATTTCCAGTTGTAGATGGGATTTTGATTTTTCGGAGAGATAGGCAGACAGACAGACATATAAATAATGGAAGAAAAATCATCTCTTCATTTGTAGTTCCATCTCATCACTCAGTCACTCACCTGTGACTCCTCTGGGATCAGTCAGAACTTCCCTCAGCAGTAAATGAAACGCTATTTGCTCAGCCCACTTCAGAAGTTGCTATAAGTCTCAAATTATGCTTTTTTTTTTTTTTTGGTATTTGAATGCTTTGGAACACCTGAAACTTGTTAGTTCCCATGGCTAGCTTTAGAAACTGTTGTATAAATCCCATTTACCTAATAGCACTCAGACTAAAATACGTCACAGCAATATGCTTTATTACTATACCAGAGAGATTTTGGATTAAGAGAAAATGAACATCATGTTACCTTCGGTTTTTCAACTGGAAGATTTTCTTCTTCTGTGAAATGATATTTAAAGAAAAGACCCTCAGTGGTTTGTCCACCCTCCATTCTAAATGTTCAGGTAAAGAACCGGGACCATCTGTAGCATCTCTGATCCACTGTGAAACAATCATGGGAGCCTAAGCTAATGGTTCTGAGATTTCTTCAGATCATTGATCTTTCGATTTTTCTTTGCTTATTATTACTAGAAAAAAATAATATCGACGGACCTTCAAATGTCCACTTCTTTCTGGGAAATACAACTCACCTGAATAATATCTGAAGTCACCTTGAATGGAGCCATATTGAGAAAAATAATCAGTTAAACTCGCATTAGAAGTATAGCTATGTGTATAGACATTGTCATCTTGTGATAGTAAAACCACCTTAGATGCCAACTGAAGAAGCATCACAGAGTTAAAAACCACTGTATAATAATTTTTATTTCCAAATTGTTTTCATATGGTATCTGGCTCTTGTATGTATTTTATAAAACTTTAACAAACATTACTTCTCTTGAATAATGCTTCCTTTATATATGCATGATCATAAAATGCCACGAATAAGGATTTAACATGAGAATATGGCTCAGGAGTTGGGGAAATAAGGAAAAACATCCTTAACGTCACTCTAGAAGTTTGCATCTTTAGCGCTAAAAATCTTCAGTCAAGATGTTGCCGGTAGATGTAACCAGAGCCCAGGTTCTTGTCCCATCCCGGAAAAAATTCAGAGACAAGACGCAGAGATTAAAAGAGTAAAGTGGGGATCTATTAAGGCATAGATAGCACACTGTCAGGGGGAGAGCGGGCAGGCTCAGGTGAGCGGCTGCCCTGACTTTCTTGGGCAAGTTGGTTACATGAGTGTAGAAATGAATGGTTGCAATAGTCATTAGCGAGGGAATGGCCTGGGGCCATATTCCCTGATTCTCAGACTAATTCCACCTTCCCAAGGAGGGAGGGATGTTTGTCCTTATTTGATCTGCATCAGGAGTGTCATAGCATTGGTGCAGGACGGGTCATTCTCATCTGCAAGGCTAATTTTATAGAAATGAGGGCATAATGAGCAAAAGGTTAGATTTGTTCACAGGAGGCTCCTGCCTTTTCTCATCTTTCTTTGTTGGCTTCCAGGCCACTCATCATTCCCAAGAGGTGTGACCACGTTAACAGCTCAGAGGTTCCCACTCTTCTTTCTCTGCCTGGGGTCCCCTGGTGCTTCCATAATGTCTGGTTTCCTGCATTTGGCCTGTGCCCCTGCTTTCTGTCCAGTTCCTGCCATTTGGCCTGCATCCCCGTTTTCCTGCTCATGTCTAGCTCTCTGCCTGCTCTAACAAAAACTGAATGCAAAATTTAAAAGCCTCTTGACCTCACATTTGGTGGTGTTATTTTACTTGTTAATGTAAGTTAAATTTAGAAATTGAACTGAAAAGTAATACATTATACCTCCTGTTAAGGAAGGAGTATGTATTTTATTACCAAAAATGTGGATGATGATAAAACAGAAAAAAAATCGCCCGTAATCTGACCATGCAGAAATAAGCACGAACTCTTTTGTGAATGTGGCATTCTAGGAGTTTTTCTGAAATTTTTATTTAGTAAATTTCATCTTTTTTTTAAAGATTAATTTATATTTATGGAGATGTGCTCATTTTGGCAGCACATATACATTTATAGAGAGATGACTGACATATATTATTAGTTTTGAGACAGGAGGGAAGGGGGCAGGGCACCGCCATTCAAGGAATGACACAGCAATTAACACCAAAATAGTGGAAGACTCAACTCCCAACAGGCCTTGAGGCTCAAGATGGTCGGAGATTTGACTTCTGGTAGAACTTGAGCTTCATTATGCACTCACTGTTATATACTAGCATGGTGAATCACATGCCCACAGGCGCCATGGCAGTTTCAAGGCAGACCATAAAGGTCAAAGAGTGGGAAACGGTGAACTTCCTGGGAATCCCAGCCCCTTCCCTGGGGTGGTTGGAATGATCCTCCCACTTGTTAGCATGTGAAGCTACCAAGCCCATAAAAACTGGCAACACCGTGCCTCACGGCCGCCTGTCTCACTCCCTCCTCTCCAGAGACGGCCTGCACTCTGTCTATGGAGTGTGTACCTACTTTTACTCTAATCTGAGCCCCCAACCCCCGCACCTCATGGCCTTTCTCTTGCCTTTCAATGTGTCTCTCTGAATAAATCTACCTTCACTCAATTGTGGCTCGCTCTTGAATTCTTTCCTGCAGAAGCCAAGGACCCACACCTGGTGGGGCACATCCCAGGGGCTCCACCGAGACCTGGGACACAGCCCTCCTCATGCCTCACATTCATTTTCCCTGCATCATTTTCAGGTGTACAACACAAAGTTTCAATGTATGTATATGCTGTGAAATGATAACTGTAACAACTCTAGTTAACATTCATCACCACATACAGTTTGTGTGTGTGTGTGTGTGTGTAGTCAGAATTTTTAAGATCTATCCTCTTAGCAACTTTCAAATATACAACACAATTTTATTAACTATGATCACCATGCTGTACATCATACGTAGATTATATCCTCAACACATTATATGTACATTATATCCAAGACATTTATTTTTATAACTGGAAGCTTGCAACCTTTGATCACCTTTACCCATTCCACCCACGCCCCAGCCCCTGCCTCAGGCAACCACGAATCCGCTCTCTGTAGCTAGGAGTTCAGGATTGTTCTTTTTTTTTTTTTTAAGTATGCAAATATACCTCTTTCAAGGGAAGACTGGGAGATGGGCATTTCTGTCTGTTTCCTCTGCCGTGAGCCCTGGGGTAATAGCCAGTTAAGAACTGTTTTATTGTTTGCTGCAGTGCTGTTAAACCTGTGAACACAAACCCCACGGGCCACCAGAGCCAGGCTCTCAAGGGATGTGTCCTCTGAGCAGCAGCCTTAAAAGCTGGGACAAGAAAAGTATGCGAAACTGGAGACACTGGCAACCCTGGGTGGGGCAGAGGGAGAGCATGAAGATGGCAGAAGCCTCCAGAGAGAACTACAGTTAACCCCCAGATGTGTGTTTAATCAGCTCTCAGTAGGTATGAAATACCTAATAGACCTCTTTGATGGGAAACGGGGTGCTTCTCTTACTGGAGGTAGGTGGGGAAGCTGGCTAAGAACGATTTCTCTATTTTTTACTCTCTTGTGGGCTCACAGATGTAAACCCTGCTGGTTACCAGGGCTGGATAAATCAAGGGCTGTGCCCTGGGTGGCAGCTGCAAAAGCCAGAGCCCCAGATGTGTGCACAGGCTTCTTCCTGGGAGACAAGAGCAACCTGGAGCAAGGTGGCAGGGGAGAGGGTGGATGGCACACGCTGGTCTCTGTGATCTTTGCTGAGCATTTCAGTAAGCCCCTAGATGTGTATTAAATTAGATGCCTGCCCCCACCCCCGCCCCAGACAAACTCTTTGAAGATTAGGCAAATAGGACTTCTGCAGAGAAAGACTGGGCAAGTTTCAGTTGGAAGTGTCTGCATTGCGTCCTGGGGATCCGATCTGCATGAGACTTTTAAGAACTGTTTCTCAGTTCGATCTAGCCTTTTGGGTCTCATGGATGCAAACCCTGTTGGTTTTCAAAGTTAGATGCGATAGGGAGGCCCATCTCTCAGGTGCAGGTCTTAAAAGATGGGGAGTCGGATGTGGGGCTGGAAAACTTCACTGCTCAGGGTGACACTGAGGGTTGTGAGTTTCCCCTTCTGATTGTGGGTTTCCATACCAGGGGTGGGTTTATGATGAAATTCTGTCTCAGGCTCTCCTACCCATTTCAGTGTGCATTTTTTTCTCATTGACCCCACTATTTCTTGGGTTTCTTACAGAGAGAGCTGTTCGTTCTGCATGTAGCTTGTAGATTCAGCATATCTGTGGGAGGAAGTGAGTTCGGACCTTCCTATGTTGCCATCTTGAACAAGAACCTCTAAAGCCATCTTAATATAATTATAAATCCATTTTATCCCAAACTATATTATAAATATTTTCAATAAATATAAACAACTTTATTTATTTATTTATTTATTAAACATTTTTTATTGATTTATAATCATTTTACAATGTTGTGTCAAATTCCAGTGTTCAGCACAATTTTTCAGTCATACAATGTACAATTTTCATTAATCATTTTCATACATAAGATCATATGAATAAACCATGATACATTTAACCAGCTCCCTAACTGGGTATGAGTCATTCTCAGATTTATGAGACTATAAAGCACACATTTTATAAATATCTTTGCCCAGAATTTCTTATCAATGGCCTAAAGATAAGTTCCTAAAAATATAATTATGGGTCAAAGGGCATACTTACTTTTAAACTTTCATTTATTGCCAACTGTCCCTCTTGAAAAGAAGCAACAATTTAGTCTCTCAACAGCAATGTGTAAAAGCTGTATTTTTCTTTAGACTTGTTGTTCTATTATTACTGAAAAAAAAAAACAAAACTTTGCCTGTGAGATAAGGAATACATTGCATCTCATTTTAATGTAGCTGTGTAGGTATTTCAGCTTTGGAACTTCCAACTGCTTTTATAACTAATTTTTACTGTTCTAAATATATGCAAATATATGTTAACAGGTAATTTTTATAGTAATATTTTTAAAATTTGTGTGACTTCAGGAGAAATTGTGAATTTGGAATTTGCATCTAGTTACACCTAGATGCATATAATCATCTAAACCTCATACCTCTGAGTACGGAGCTGGAATAACACATTGCTTCCACTTGCTCTCATAGGAGAACTGAAAACCTGGGGCCTCAAATCACTTCCTCTCGTATCTTCTCAAAAAACCATGCGATTTATCGCATCTTTGTACAAAACCCATTACCCAACAACTTAAAATTGGGAAAACATGTGTTTAAATGCCAACTCTCTGAACGTGAATAGGTAAATAATTGTTGGATAGTGACTTCTTGAAAACAATTTCAGATCTCTTCTTTAGAAACATTGACAGAGTATCTTTGAAATCTTTCCAGAGGTTTGAAATATCTCTATTTCACTTTGAAGATAGAAGCAGCCCTCATTTTCCTAAAGGGAATGTTAAATTAGGTGCCCCTTCTTCTTCTCCAGCTCCAGGGAAATTGTGTTCCCTGCCAATGACCCTGATCTGTAATTTTTAAAACAAAGCAGCATTTAGTCTTGACTTTAAACTAACATAGAAATAGCCTAAAACTCATAGTAGTAAATGTTGAAATCTTATCCCATGCTGGCCAATTCTAGCATACGTCACTGTTTGCCTAACTGGATCTTTCTTAGCCTTCAAATATTAGCTTATTTTTATATCATCTCAGTGGACTTTCCCTACTGCCCAGTAGAAAGTGAGTTCTTTGCTACTGCCCCTCAGAGCACTCTGCTTTTATTTTTTCTCCTCCTAGTATTTACCAACACTCTGTTGTCTGACTTGAGCATCCCTCAGAGATATCACAGGTCTGGTTCCAGACCACCACGGTAAAACAAATATCATGATTAAGTGAGTCACACATTTTTCTTGTTGTTGTTTCACAGTGCATATAGAAGTTGTGTGTAACCTATAGTCTATAAAGTTTGCAAAAGTATCATGGATTAAAAAAAACAACATGCATAATTAAAAAAAAACACTTAATTGCTAAAATGTTCTAACCATTATCTGAGCCTTCAGTAGGTCAAATGAAAACCATCAAAGATCACTGATCACGGATCATCATAACAAATAATAATAAGGAAAAGTTAGAAATATTGTGAGAATTAACAGAAGATGCCACAGAGAAGCAAAGTGCACAAAATGCCTTTGACAAGATGTTGCTGGTAGAGTTGCCTGATGCAAGGTTTGCCACAGACGTTCAACTTGCAAAAAGCACAGGATCTCTGAAGTGCAATAATGTGAAACACGATAAAATGAGTGTGTCTGCAGACTGGCTGTGTCGTCCCTGACTATACTGTGCTTTCTGTGAGGGTAGGTCCCACAGCTCTTCTCCCATGTTAGTACCTGCACCTAAATTATGGATGGATAAATGGAATTAATTTGGATTTAATGCGGATAGGGGAACCATGCAGGTTGGCAGTACCATTCTCCATGAAACAATGAATCTACGAAAAGACACTCTTAAAGATGAGTTTTCTACAACTTAAATAGTATATATCTTAACACAGTGGAGCACGATGCTAAAATTCTATTCAAGAAATGTGCATAGATTAACAATGAGTTTGATTCGATAATAAAGTAAAATGCAAGAAAATAAGATGCTGTTACAATCTGTGTACACATTTGAGATGCTGTTCTGGAGAACAACCACTGTCCCTCTGATCTAACTTCAAAGATATGAATGAGGCTGGAGAATGAGGGGGTAACCTTGTCCCTGATGTGAATGTAAGACTGACTATGCCAAATCACAGAGGGAAATAAATCATAATTTAAACAGCATAAAGTAACGGATTTTTTAAAGAGATTTCAGACCTATATTTCTTAATATATTGCTAAATTAGGATTATAGAGCAAGGCTAAGGAATGAGTTTATTTGAAAGTCACGCCCTAGTTTTAGCAAAGGAAAACAAAACAATTCTGCATTTAAATTATTAATTTAAATCCGCCAGTTAAATATCAACTTGAAAATCTAAGTCAACTGTCTCATCCAAAGAACGTGTGGATGAGACAATTCATTCTGAGGCACAGTGCTTTCCTACTGCGAATCTGTGAAACCAAACTAGTTTTGTGCTTCCAAGACACAATGGTGGGACAGACATAGAATAGAGATCTCCACTCCACAAGTAAGAAATAGGATAAAAGAAATGGGATAATAGGTCCTAAGCAAGTCCAAAACATTAAGACCCACTGTTTTCATGGCTACTGGGACACAATGAATGTATTCATGCAAGAAGAACAAGAATTTGGGGGGCCAGGGGTAGACTGCTACATACAATCTGACTGTTGTGTCTCCCCAAAATCTAATCATTGAAACCTAACTCCCCATGTGTTGCTATTAGGAGGTGGGGCCTTTGGGACGTGATTAGATCACGAGGGAAGAGCCCTCTTTTTATTTTTAAGCTGAATTGATTAATTTTTTTATTGTTAATTTTCTCTTCAATGATTTGGAAGCTATATTGCCTTTGTTTTTCCATTTTACTTTTTTTTATTGAGTAATACTCATTTTACAATGTTGTGTCAAATTCTAGTGTAGAGCACAATTTTTCAGTTATACATGAACATATATATATATTCATTGTCACATTTTTTTCTCTATGAGTACCACCAGATCTTGTATATATTTCCTTGTGCTATACAGTATAATCCTGTTTAACTATTCTACAATTTTGAAATCCCAGTCTGTCCCTTCCCACCCCCTACCCCCTTGGCAACCACAAATTTGTATTCTATGTCTATGAGTCTGTTTCTGTTTTGTATTTATGCTTTTTTTTTTTTTAGATTCCACATATGAGCGATCTCATATGGTATTTTTCTTTCTCTTTCTGGCTTACTTCACTTAGAATGACATTCTTCAGTAGCATCCATGTTCCTGCAAATGGCATTATGTTGTCGGTTTTTATGTGTGAGTAGTATTCCATCGTAGAAATATATCACATCTTCTTTACTCAGTCATCTGTTGATGGACATTTAGGCTGTTTCCATGTCTTGGCTATTGTAAATAGTGCTGTTATGAACATTGGGGTGCAGGTGTCATTTTGAAGTAGGGTTCCTTCTGAATATATGCACACGAGCAGGATTACTGGGTCACATGGTAAGTCTATTCCTAGTCTTTTGAGGAATCTCCATACTGTTTTCCACAGTGGCTTTCCTTGCTTCCCTCTCCTACTCTTAATGATTTCGATGTCTTCTTTTACAATTTTGTGTTTATTCTATTTGTAATTCATGGCAGTTATCGCCTTTCCAGTTATGAGTTTCTCATTTCTGTAGCATCCTGCTTCTTTTCTATTTAGAGTAGGCCTGCAATATTTCTTTTAGCATGGGTTTAGTGTTGCTAAACTCTTTTAGTTTTTGGTTGTCTGTGAAGTTCTTTATCTCTCCTTCTATTCTAAAGGATAGCCTTGCTGGATAGAGTATACTAGGCTGCATCTTTTTGTCATTCAGGACTTTGAATATATCTTGCCACTCCCTTCTGGCCGGTAGTGTTTGTGTAGAGAAATCAGCTGAGAGTCTTATGGAGGTTCCATTGTAACTCACTCTTTGTTTTTCTCTTGTGGCCTTTAGGATCATTTCTTTATCCTTGACTCTGGCCATCTTGATTATGATATGTCTTGGTATGGGTCTGTTTGGGTTCTTCCTATTTGGGACCCTCTGAGCCTCCTGTACTTGGATATCTGATTCCTTTAGGTTTGGGAAGTTTTCAGTCATGATTTCTTCAAATACCTTTTCAATCACCTTTATTTTTCCTTCCTCTACTGGAACCCCTATTATGCGTAGATTGGCACACTTTATATTATCCCATAGGTCCCTTATATTGTTTTCACTGCTTTTAATTTGTTTTTCTCGCAGCTCTTCTGATTGGGTAATTTCTGTTGTCCTGTCTTCTAGGTCACTTATTCGTTCCTCTGCATTATCTAGCCTGCTTTGTACAGCCTTTAGGTCAGCTCTCATCTCAGCAAAGGAGTTTACTAATTCTACTTGGTTCTTCTTTATAGCTTCAATTTCATTTTTGACATATTTTGTATCTCTAGACACTATATCTTTTAGTTCCTTCAGTACTTTGATCACTCCTTTTTTGAAATCTTGATCTAGTAGGCCATCAATGTCTATTTCCTTTTTTTTAACAGTTTTTATTGATTTATAATCATTTTATAATGTTGTGTCAAATTCCAGTGTTCAGCACAATTTTTCAGTCATTCATGGACATATACACACTCATTGTCACATTTTTTTCTCTGTGAGTTATCATAACATTTTGTGTATATTTCCCTGTGCTATACAGTGTAATCTTGTTTATCTATTCTACAATTTTGAAATCCCAGTCCCTTCCCACCCTCCACCCCCCTGGTAACCACAAGTCTGTATTCTCTGTCTATGAGTCTATTTCTGTCCTGTATTTACGCTTTGTTTTTGTTTGTTTGTTTGTTTTTGTTTTTGTTTTTTAGATTCCACATATAAGAGATCTCATATGGTATTTTTCTTTCTCTTTCTGGCTTACTTCACTTAGAATGACATTCTCCAGGAGCATCCATGTTGCTGCAAATGGCATTATGTTGTCAGTTTTTGTGGCTGAATAGTATTCCATTGTATAAATATACCACAATGTCTATTTCCTTGATCGTGCTTTCAGGGGATTTCTCTTGATCTTTTAATTGGGAGTGGTTCCTCTGCTTCTTCATATTGCTCATATCTCTCTGGCACTGTGGCTGAAGGAGTATCAGTTATCTAGTCCTCCTGGAGACGGTTGCTCTTAATGATTTTATCGAGAGGTCTTTGTGTATTCGCCTTTTTCACGTACTCAGCTTGCTGTTTCCAGAGGCCCTCTGCTGGCACCCTTGTCTGTGCTGCTCCCAGTGGCTGTTGGCTAGCAGATCGTGCCCCCTCCCAGCACCATGGTCAGGTGCTGTGTTCCTGCCAGGAAGGTGGGGGGCCACCCACCCTCTCCTGGCACCAGTTGCTCCACTGCTCTATGCAGCTGCCTGCTCCATCTCGGGTCAGCAATCCATAGGCAGGCTCAGGAAGACCGCGGAACCACCCTGCCCCTGCTCTGTGCCAAATCTCAGCTCCTTGTTTGCCTTGGCAGTGCAAGTTCTCTGGGTGCCAGGGTGGAAAGATCCTATCTGCCTCAGGTTGTAACCAAGTCTCAGTCCTGCCCAGGAGGTGCAGAGCCCCTGGGTGTGGATTCAGGTCTCAGCCCCACACCTGCCTGGGTGCTGTGCATGGGAGGAGATGGCAGCTGTGGCTTGCCCCACCTCTCTTCTCATGAGAAGTGCCAGTAATGGCAGCCCAGGTCTGCGGAGACAAAGGCTATGGCACCCCTACCCCCAGGGCACACCAACTGTGTTGCTTTGCATTTTTCACAATTTATGGGGGACTGAGGTTGTTCTGCTCTGTATCCCCTCTCAGCCATGGCACGTAGCACCCTGCAGTCCCCTGGGGCTGCCTCAGTGCAGCCATTCCTGTCCTCCAGCCAGCTCAGGCGGCTGGTCCCGGCCCCCAGCTGCCAGCTTGCGTCTCGTGTTGGGTGTCACGGGGACACTTTGTGCCCGTTTAACTCAGTTCTGTTGGTCAAGGGGTGCTCGGGGCAGTTCTGAGCCTCAGAGGCTCCTGCTCTGTCCTGCTGGCCTCTCCATTGGAGGGGGGAGACCCAGTGAACGAGCACCAGTCCTCCTTTGCTGCTCCCTCCCCGCAGGATTGGTCCCACACTGTTTTGCTTTTTCTTTTTTCTTTTTCCTTTTCTCCTACCAGATTTTTGGCGTCTTTGTCTTTCAAAGAGGGCGATACTCTGTCAGAGTTTGGCAGGTGCTCTGGTTGGCTGAGTAGGTCCAGAGATGTGAGTTTTGGTTTATTTGTGGGAGAGGGTGAGCTACAAGCTTCCTTCTACTTCACCATCTTGCTTTTGCCCGGGAAGAGCCGTCATTAATGGGATTGGTGCTCTTACAGAAGATGCTCTGGAGAGATTCCCTCACAGTCTTCTACTACGTGAGGACACAATGAGAAGCCAAAGCCTGTGAACCAAGAAGCAGGTCCTCACTAGCTACCACCCCAGATCTGTCATGGCATGATCTTGTTCCTCCCAGCCTCCTAAACGGTTAGAAATAACCTTCTGTTTTCTACAAGCCATACAGTCCATGGTATATTCTTATGGCAGCTCAGACAGACTGACACACTCCCAAATGTCACTGGTTCTGCTCTGCTGGAGAATCCTAACCCAGGGCTTTTCTGAGTTTATTCCTACTTTTTATTGAATTTGTTAAACTTCTTGATTGTGTAGTGTTTTGCATCAAAATTGGAACGTTTTCTCCCATTATGCCCATATGGGTAAGCTTGATGGAATCCCCACTGGACTCTGTTCACTTATTTTTATTGTCTTTTTATCCCTCAGACTGGATAATTTCAATTGACCTATTCTTTTGACTCCTCAGTGCTTGCTTAACCCCTCTGGTGAACTTTGTTTTTTTTTTTTTTTTCTCCCAGTTATCCTTTTCAACCCTAGGATTACCATTTGATTTTTTAATATAATTTCCAGTTCTTCACTGGTATTCTCTATCTGGTAAGATATTATTCTTATATTTTCTTTAGTTCTTTAGACTTGGTTTCCTTTAGTTCTTTGAACATGTTTCAAATAACTGATTTAAAGTCTTTGTTTAGAAATCCCAATATATGCACAACTTGCTCCAGATAGCTTCTATTGATCTTCTTTCTTGTGTATGGGACATACTTTCCTATTAATTTACATGTCTTATATTTTGTTGCTGTTGAAACCTGAATATTTTAAATATTCATGTAGCCAATCTGGAAATCAGATTCCTCTCCCTCTAGAATTCATTATTGTTTTGTACCTGCCATTTTTTGTTGAGTGACTTTTCTGAACCAACTCTGTAAAGTGTGTATTCTTTGTCATGTGTGCCACTGAAGTCTCTGGTTAGCTTAGGGGTCAGCTAAAGAATGGACAGAGATTTCCTTGACGCATGAAACAGTGAGTTTCCAAGTTGTGCTAAGAGACTTGCTGTGTTTGTTGGGGCATAATTTCAATACTTGATCAGGCAGTTGACAATTTGGTCTTAGTCTCTACTTCCTTTTTGTGCAGAGCTTCAGTACAGCCAAAGGTCAGTGTCTGGGGCTCTCCACATGCATGACCTTCTGGATACCCAACAATATGTTGGACCTTTCAAAGGGAGTCACTTTCCTCTAACTGTTTTTGAAAAAAAAATGCATGGGGAAAAGGCTTTTCACACTGGAAAAGCTCCATTTCGTGTCTTCATGAAGCCAACCTTGCAACTTTGTCTTTCAGGGAAATATCAGCCAGGTCAAATAATAATAATTTTCTGGGATGAAGTTGTGAAAGAGCTCCTGTGCCATTCTGTCCCCAATGGTCACTGCCTGGCTGCTGGTTTTCACCATGATTGCAATTATTGATTTTCAAAATTATAGTGAGCTGTTCGTGGGAGAAGGGAATAGGAAAAGGGTGCATTGAAATGATACACAGCTCACGGTTCTCAGTAAGTATCAGTTGAATTTTGTTCTTCAGATCGTTGTAAGCCTTTGATTGATTTCCAGAATTCTGAAAAAGTTAATTCTGAAGTTATTGCCAGGTTTTTTTTTTTTTTTCATGTTTTTCATTTTTGTGAAGGCAAGAATTTCTGGAGGTCCCTAATTGACTTTTTTCATTGGCCATACCCTATTGCTTTATAAAAACTAAACACCTGCCTTAGCTTTAATGTCAATAGACAGCTATCAACAGTGAAAAAATTGGCATTGTAAAAACAACTTTCTTTCAAAATTTATCTGGGGAATTTTATCATTTTATTCCCATATGTTAAAGACTAAAAAAAAAATCAGTACTTTCCAAATTATAATTACTTTCACATTTTTAAGATCTGATTCTCCCCATGGGCTGCATAACTTCAGTTTAAGGTGGGTTATGTTGGTGGCTATCATGATATAGAAGTATTCACAAACTGATATTCTCAGGACCTTCGGTAAGACCAAAGAGATATTTCCTTCCTCAGGTAAAATGTCAAAAAAAAAAAATCACCCGCATAAAAAGCTATAACAGAATAAGGGAGATATTTCAGCTAAAGAAGGGGCAACGTGTATCAAAAACAATCTGAAGATGAGCGACGAACAGTACCAGGAATCAGGCAGAATCTCATAGTGTTACAGAAATAAAGACTACCCATACTCCAGCAAGAAGCCCTACAAACACACAGGATGATAGGAGTTTTGCTGTTTTTCCTTTTTAATAAATAAAGAAAATTCAATCACTGCTCATTGGTAGAAGCTTTATAGCTCTACTTTTGTTAGGGTGTGCTTCCTTTATTTTTCTCTCTCTCTTTTTTTTTTTTTTGATCAAAAAATATGAACTTAGAAAAAGCCAATTTCATGTGCTGTTAATTTAATTCTCAACAATAAAACCTTACTTCCACTCATGGAAAGTGAAATTACCCTTTCTATACCCTTTTTATCTGTCAATTAAATGCTGCTTTTTTCCCACCCCAAAATAAGCCCTGTATAGTATTTGGCCTATCTCCTCATCTCTTGGAAAAATTAAAAATAGGAAGTAATTCACAGCAGTAAGTCTACCAAATCCTGTCACTTAAAGTTGTTGGCATAATGATCCTGAGAGCTATCGCGTCAAGGTTTCACACCTCCGATGAGATGGTATTTTTTATGGAGATGTGTGGTGTTACTTTTGCATTTAATGGGGTATGTAGAAGCATGGCATTTTCTTGAGAATTATGTACAGTAAAAATACCTCCAGTGTTTTAATACGGGTTTAGGTGAGTTTATGTCATTGTCCCCCCATCTCCTCTAGCATTCTTGGCAGAAAAGTATCAAAAGGCTAAATTTGTAAAGTAGGGATCATTTACCTGGAATATATAAAAGGTAATAATACAGAGGAACAGTTTATTTCCTATTGTCTTAAATGCTAGCCGAATGACTTCAAAGTATGCTAACCAAGGATTTACACTGGCTTTGCCCACACTAAATAAACACTCATGTAATATTACCTTAGTACTTTTAATCAACTAGGATTTTTATTCTCCCCATAGGCTCTATATGCAGGGAAACATAGACACACAGTGTTCAAAACACAGATTAGGCTACAGAGCTGGTTTTTAGTAGATGTGTGTGTGTGTGTGTGTGTGTGTATGTGTGTAAATTTAAAATGTAGGTCTTTGAAAAGAGCAATTCAATTGGTAACTCTCCCCAGCCTACTTTGGAGAAAGAAAAAAAAGAGAGAAAAAGAAAAATGTCAGACATAATGTAATTTGGAATGTAAAAAGTCAAAAAAGCCAAAGTTACGGAAGAGGATACATACCATTCTAGGCAATGACTTTGAAAACTAGAAAAGGTCAACAAATTTCTAGAAACAAAAAATAACAAAACTAACTTCAGAAAAGTAGGTAACTTTTATAGAACAATTACCTTAGAAGAGACGGTGATGTTGATTTCAGGTCTGCCATTAAAATGGCCAAAGACCATGTGGTTTTGCTATAAACTCTATCTAAGCTTTAATGAACATACAATTCCAACAATATGTAGAATATTCTGGTGTTATAAAAAGGTGACTGTCTTACCAAGTCATTTTATTAAGAGTGTACTATTTTAAACCAAAAATATAGCAAAAGTAAAACCCTGAAGCAAACAAAAAATCTGTAGAACAATCTTAATTATAAGCATAGAGGGAATTATTCATTGATTATTAACAAAACGTAACACAATGGTACATAAAAATACTATGTCTTGGTGTTATTTATTCCAGTAACACAAGGATGATTCAATATTACAATATCTATCAGTGTGTGCAATACATAAGTAAATTCAAGGTGTAAAAATATAATTAAATAGTAAATGCTGAAAACTAATTCCATGATGTCTATTAGTCACTCCTCATTAAAACGACAGCAAAAACTCTAAGCAATGAGGAACAAAAGAAAAGCATGTTGGTTTTTTTATGAATAGTTTTTATCAGAAGATTTAAACATTATTTTAAATGGAGAAGCTCTGGCATTTCCATTAAATCAGGAATACAAAAAGAGGTCCTTCATTAAGGATGATACCTAATCTAAAATTCTAAATCATTTGTTCATTCAACAAATACTAATTGCACACTTGATATGTGCCAGGCACTGAAGATACAGCAATGAACAAAGGACACAACCTTAGGTCTCATAGAATCATTCCTTCTAGTGGGAGAAACAGAAAATAAATAAAGATAAAGGACATTAGACGATGGGAAGTGTGATAAAGAATACCAAGAGAGAAAATGCAATTTTGCAATGTTTCTCAAAATTAATATACAGGCGTTCCTCAACCTGGATGTCCACTCCTGGAAATCTATTTTCTAAAAATGAAAAGTTCAATTTATGACAAAATATTGACAATCAAATAAAAGATTAAACAACTTGTGGTAAATCCTTACCAAGGATAATTATTCAATCATTTAAATAAATGAATGAGAGTTCAACCTGTTGACTTGAGAGGAAATTTCAGTTTGTTACTAACAAAAGTAATAATGATGCAAATAGGAGATTCCATTTTGACAGAATAAATAATAGCAAAGAAACATTTCTGTACATGTGTCAATATTAATCAATCTATCTTCATACATAAATGCACATATAATATTATAGGAACATATAGTAAATAGTGGTTATCTTGCAGGTGAAAATAATGGTCACAAAGATAAGCAAAAAAAACCCCAACTATTTCAGATAATGACAGTGTGTATGACGTTAGCCCATTTACAAGGTTTATAAGACTTTGTAAAAGGATGGTTATGGACATGTTCATGGTGACTCTCAGGATCACAGCATCTTAGGTGGTTTTTACTCCCAGCCTGTGAACTGTTATTTCAATTATCATCACCATCGCCATCACCATCACCTGTGAAGATTTGCAGATGTGATTCTGATTTTGGTGCAGTGTTTTCAGGAGTATAACTTGTTACTTAAGAAGTCCTTACCATGAAGAGTGAGCAAAAGAAAAAGTGGATGCCATCCAGTAGAACACTCCAATAAACTCACACGTGTTTTTGTGTGCCTCAAACACACAACGAGGTTCAAGTCTGTAACCTCAAATAGAGAGCTGAGTGTATTTTATCCACACCTGGCATGCTACCTTCCTTCCACCCCCTATCAAGGCCAAATTCACCAGAATAGCTTTTAAGATGAAAAATCAACTTGCCTTCACATCCCTTGAAGGCATTCCAAGCATGAATGTCAGTTACAGAATTTGTTAGTCTAGAAACGGCTAAAGTAAATCATGCTGTTTCAGATGAAAAATGTAGCATGCCCACCACCATTGCTCTCCCTCCTTTGCCCTCAGTTCAGATTTTTTTTCCCTCATCAAAATGCAAAATACAGTGTGAAAAATTAAACCAGGTCCTGAGTGTTTATCATGGAGTTTATTTGTATCATTGGCACTCAGATGCGTTGGGGGTTGGCCCAGTCTGAGCAGACTCTTCAGTGTTTGCGGGGTACTCACGACCCTGGGAGAGGGTGGGGATGTGCCAGCCTCTCCTGGCAGGGGAAGCTCCACGAATGCCCATCACAATTCCCACTCCTGACAGATAAGCAGATGATTTCAAATCTTCAGTATAGTAATGATGACATGTGACAATTCTGTACATCAGGTTGGCTGGTGGTTCTTACAACACTCCCTTTCACCCAAGGGGTTATATATAGAGAGAGAACCCTGCACAGTCCCTTTTCAGATTTAGTTGTGGGGCGCATTTTCACGTGTAAGTTTAGATACGAATCTGGAGTGGGAAAATCCAATAGGATGCAGTACAATACAATATGACTCAATATAGTATCATGCAACTCAACACAGCACGAAACAGCACAATACACTATGTTTTCCTGAGTTTAAAAAAAGAAAAAAAATTAGAAAGTTATTTCTCTTCTGCAAAAGTGACCGTTTGTTAGGATCAGTGAATGGGAGCAATGTATCTTAAAAAGTAAATAAGGAGAAAAATGAACAATGATGATGATTTTGAGAAAACTTAAAACCAAGCAAACTTTCTATTATTTATTTATTTATTTAATTAACTTATAGTTGATGCACAATATTATGTTAGTTTCTGGTGTAAGCATAGTGATTCAGTAAGTATATATATATATACACACACACACACATATAGATATATTCTTTTTTATTATAGGATATTACCAGATATTGAATATAGTTCCCTGTGTTATACAGTATGACCTTGATGTTTATCTATTTTTTAAGTAGTAGTGTGTATTTGCAAATTCCAAAGTCCCAATTTATCCCTCCCTACCCCCTTTCCTCCGTGATAACCATAAGTTTGTTTTCTATGTCTGTGAATCTGCTTCCGTTTTGTAAATAAGTTCATTTGTGCCAGTTTTTTTAGATTCCACATATAAGTGATATCATATGGTATTTGTCTTCCTTTGACTTACTTCACTTAATATGATCATCTCTAGGTCCATCTATCTTGCTTCAAATGGAATTATTTAGATGTTTAATGGCTGAATAGTATTCCATTGTGTGTGTGTATACACATACAAACAACATCTTCTTTATCCAGTCATCTGTCAATTGACATTTAGGTCGCTTCCATGTCCTGGCTATTTTAGTGTTACTATGAACATTGGGGTGCATGTGTCTTTTTCAATCAGAGTTTCCTCTGAGTATAAGCCCAGGACTATGTTTGCTGGATTGTATGGTAGTCTGTTTTTAGTTTTTAAAGGAATCTCCATACTGTTTTCCATAATGGTTGCACAAAACTAGATTCTCACCAACAGTGTAGGAAGGTTCCCTTTCCTTCACACCCTCTCCAGCATTTATCATTCATGGACTTTTTAATCATGGCCATTCTGACTGGTGTGAGGTGATACCTTGTTGTAGTTTTGATTTGCATTTGTCTGATAATTAATGATATTGAGCATTTTTTATGTGCCTATTGGTCATTTGTATGGCTTCATCGAAGAAAAAGAACAAAGCTGGAGGAATGACCCTTCCAGGCATCAGACAATACTACAGACCTACAGTAATCAAAACAGCATGGTACTGGCACAAAGGCAGACATATGGATTAAAGGAACAGAATAGAGAGCCCAGAATTAAGCCTACAGACCTATGGTCAATTAATCTTCAATGAAGGAGGCAAGAATATACAATGGAGAAAAGACAATCTCTTCAACAAATGGTGTTGGGAAAGCTGGACAGTCACATGCAAATCAATGAAGTTAGAATGCTCTCTCATGTCATACACAAAAATAAAATGCAAAATGACTTAACTGAACATAAGACAAGACAATATAAACCCCCTAGAAGGAAACAGAAGCAAAATATTCTCTGACATAAATCTTAGCAATGTTCTCCTAGGGCAGTCTTCCAAGGCAATAGAAATAAAAGCAAAAATAAACAAATAAGACCTAATTAAACTTACAAGCTTCTGCACAGCAAAGGAAACTATAAACAAAATGAAGAGACAACCTACAGAATGGGAGAAAATATTTGCAAATGATATGACTGACAAGGGTTTAACTTCCAAATTATACAAACAGCTCATATAACTCTAACAAAAAAATCCAAAAACAATCCAATCCAAAACTGGGCAGAAGACCTAAGCAAAATTATTATTTAAAAAGAAAGTGAACACCATTACCCTAACTTCCCATCTCAGAATCATTTAGAATGTGCAAAGGCAACACTCCTGGAGATTACAGTTCATAGGTTTGAAGTACTGGTCCAGGAATTTCCTTTTTGATGCTGTTGTTCTTTTGTTTAAACATGAACTTGGGTTGACATTGTTTAAGATGGTCTCAGACCACAATCTGAGAAATAATTCTCAAGAAACTATTTTTTTTTAAGATGACTCTGATCCGTACTTCTCAACACTTCTAACACACCTCGTGTCCTGGACTCCCCTTCATCAGATGCAGATATTCTTGCCTTCTGTGGACATACAGGAACTTTCCTTTGATGACTCTAAACTCAACATCGACTCCCACCTTTTTAGCAATATATGAAATCTATCTCCTTGAAACTTGTTATTTGTGCCATTATGATGCAAGACACTTGGCTTACAAACATTTTAGAATTCTGAATTCCACTGATTGAGATTGGACCTATATCATTTCCAAATTAATACACAATAATTCATTGTGTTAATATCTGCATTGCTGATGATTTTGAGTCAATGATTTTCTGTTTCCACATATACATTTGTCTAATGTAAGTCAGTGGTTTTAAAACGTGATACAGCATGATGATTTTAACACAAAATTTCATGGGAACCTCAGTATTGGAAACAACATACAAATTCCTTAGATTTTAATTTTTGGTTGTAGAAAGGAAAATAATAACTTTTATAGATGAATTTAAACAGCTCAATAGAGACTTAAGATTCTGGGTTGAATGGACTGGAAACCATCACAATCAATTGCATAGCTCTGTGTTACTATCTGAAAAATGGGCTTCTCTGGCTCTTTTCTCTCACACAAGTTTTTCAAGGACATTCAACCAAACCATGTATAAATGCCAGAATTTCTAGTGAGCCTAGAAGAAGTAACAAATGAGCATTTCTCTTTTACTCAGTGAAAACCGTAAGTTTAAATTCTCTCTTGCCCACTCTGCCCACCCTCTTTTGCTTTATTATGTCCACATGTGTGAGTTGGGAGAAACACATAAAGTGGACTGTTCATTAAGAAAAGAAAACCACAGCCCTTAAATCATGAATTTATGCAATTTTTAACTGTTTTTAACAAGCACAAAATGGTTCACGGGAATTATGCAAGTATAGATCATTTTAATTTGAATCATTGTGGAATCATAAAAGACTCAGTTCTTTAATTTTGTGCCTTCAAGTCAGCTACTTTGATTAAAAAATAATAAAGCATGAGAGCCGAAGGGTCCTCACAGGTTCTCGGCGTGATCATGGCTCCCTGATCTTCTGTGCTAATTCTCCTCATTAATATTAATAAAAGGCTGATAGGCCACTGCAAAGCATGATATGAAAAGTAGGCAATTAATTGCTTGTAGTAATTTTTATGCTTATTTTGCACAATGAAAATAATGCCTTGGGACTGGCTATCAGCTAATCAATAATATCAACGGTGTTGGAAATGAGCACCTTCAGTTTATTTTTCAGAAATCTGCCTTAAATCTGAGAAACACAAAAATCCAGTGAATGTTCTTGAAATTAACATTCGGAAGAAAAAAAAGTTTTACTTTAGCTGATACTATTCCATTTGGGGGGAGAAATGCCATCTACATATAGGTATTTCAGATTGTCCAGTCATTTCAATTAATGCATTCTAGGTGATTTCACATTTTTTGTATGTAAAATTGAAATTTGGAAGATGAGAGCTTATTATGGGTTAGGCCATTTGGGGGGGATTCCAAGTCAACAATTTTGATTGAGTTCATTAGTCAACCAGTTTTATTGATTTTTTAAAGTATTTTTATTAATGAGCCACCTGATATTTTAAATTCAAATTCACTACTTGTGAGTTGAGTTTTTAAAAGTGTTATGCATGTTAAAAATTCTAGATTGAAGCATCCCTTACTCTCACCGGAGGCTGGAGAAGAAGGCTTCTGCTTCTGGTGTCCCTGTCTTACTCGTGGAAATTTTATAGGCTCTACTCTAATTTTGCCATTTAAAAAGCCATGTTAAATTTATGAAACGACACGTTTAATTTGACCTTGTCCCTGGCGTGGCCATGGTCATTTCCTCTTATACCTCCTTGAGTGTTAGGACGTTGGTTCCTGTTTCATACCCTAAGGCCAATGATTAGATATTTAATAAATTCAGTTGCCTCTATATGTGCACACATATCATTTAGATGAAAATACATTGAATAAATAATTTTCGTAGAAATAACATTTTCTGAGAGAGGAGCTTTAAAAATGTTACGATGCACTTTGTTTTACAAAATGATCAAAATAACAGGTGGGTACAGACAGCATCGTTTGTATACATACCATGGTTTTCAAAGTAACTTGACCCAAAATTCTGACAAAAAAAAATTGGTGGATAACAAAATAAAATTTTTAATCTAGGAGAATAATCTTGGCAAGGAATTTCTCCAAGTCAACCATATGTCAATGATGGTAATCGTCTCCAAGTGAAAGAGTATTGGTTCCTGAAAGAATAACATCTCTACATCTCTGTGGAGGTTGCGAGCCAAATCGTCAAACTAAAACACAAAACACAACCAAAAACAGAAGTCCAACAGAAGAACTGGCAATGGGGGCCGTCGGACCCTTTTGCACCTCTTAACTTCAATTCTTAACAAAATAACCAAATCAAACTGCAGAAGGAGGAATAATGCAGAGTGCTGAAAAGGGCTATTTGCAAGGACTGAGGGCTGTAGCGGTACCAAATTTTCCCATCATTGAAGTGCCTTAGAGGTTAAAATGCCCATCTGAAGACTATCTTTTATTTTGAAGCTCTACACGTCTAAGAAGTCACCATCAAGGATTTCACGTCATTGTAGATTTAGAGCTTTGATTTACTCGTGGTGTCTTTAAGATAGATGGTTTTGAACCAAAGAGTGGATTTAAGATCCTTTACAAAAACATAACTTTATTTGTACATTGTACAATGTATCTCAATGAAAAATGGTAAAACTTAGAAAAGTTGTAGAAAGCAGTGTTAGAGATGTGACAAAATTTTTCTATTCATTCCTTTTATAGAAACAATTACTAACCATTATTTCCTCATTTATTTATTTATTTATGATTATGATTTTTCCATAAACATTTAGGTGCTTTAAGCTGAAACAATACAGAAAATGAAAAATATACACACTTCTAATATAACATCCTATCTCCAGAAACAAAACAAAGCTCTTGAGAAGTGGTTTTACTGTCACTGGAAGTTTCATTTTGCTCTACAGTTTCTAAGACCTAATCTAATTTCCAAGTTTCTTAGAAACTGAAATAAAATGGGAAACACATGATGATGCATAACTTCCATTTTCTTATGAAGTAACATTTGTAAATTAGTCCCCGAAAATAAACTTTTCTTCCAGAAACTGAACTCAACTAATTGACCAATCTTAGACTGCACTATTTCTCAGAATGCATTTTGGAACATGGAGAAAACATCTCGCCTTTGCTACATGTTCAAACAATTTTAAAGCTGAAAGCTATTTTGGAGTCTGGATACACAGCCCTGATATTTTATAAACAGTTGAGCTGAGTCTATGAAAAATAAATATTTTTCTAAGAACATTGAACTGATTAACAGTAGTGGCTCATTTGGAAACCACTGGCCCCATATCTCCGTTATGTCTCACTTCAGTCTCACTTATTTGGTCTCAAAACCCCACAGTGCATCTCAAGTCTCCTTCTCGTCCCAGCCAGAAGATTTTATCTTACTGTGTCCCTTACTAGAGCATGGCATTATTTTCCTACCCTTTGCTAAATAGCTTCAATTCAGCTTTCCACAGCAGCTACTTCTCATTTTTTTCCTTATTTGAAACCTTGCTTCTTTCTGACTTTTGATTGCAGTAAAGCACGCTGGCTAGACATCCACATGCTAGACAGCCCATCTGCTGCAGATTCAGATTTTCCCATTTACCATTATCACCATGGTCTTATCTAAATAGGTAAAATGTCTTTATTAGCAAACATAGGTACTGATCCACTATGGAAAGATCGATTGCTTCAGATGAAATGTGAGCATATATATTTGATCTAACAGAGCTCAATAAGGATTTTATTGGTCTTTATAGCTCCACTTCCCTTTGATATGAGAAAACCCAGTCTAGTGGCAATTCCACTAAATTCGACACAAAATTATATTTGTGTATAAACACAAAATATTATTTTTAAGGCCATCACAGTGAAGAATAACAAAAACATAGATGGTCTATGGTATCAAATAGACAATATCTACAACAATGTAATATTTTGATATATTGTCATGAGAAAGTTAGCAAATATAATGTGATCACAGAGGTAAGGGCTGCTACTTATGCTAGAGGGAAATGTGATGATTTCAGGTGGGACATTTCTTCAGGTTACAATTTGCAGTGACTAAGTTGACAATTACTGTAAGATTGAGATGAAGTACCATTCCTTTCAACTTCCAACGAAAGTGACTTTAAAACGCGGATCATTACCTGGTGATGCTCTCAGGCTTTTTGTTTGTTGTCTAATATTCCCTGTTTTTTTTTCCATCTCATTATTGTCTTATTGTCTTATTAAGATTGCAGATACTTGATGTATAGAACACAGCTTCAAGATGGACTGAGTGTGCTCTTAGTGGATAATATGCAAGGGTCAGCCTAGATTATAAGTACCTCACCTCTGTATGCAAGGTATGTCCTACCTTTTCTTAAATGCAGTCAAAGGAATATTTTGGGGTATCCAAGCAATACTGATGGGTCAAAATGCTGCGGTCATCTTTTATTCCCCCTCAAATGTGACACCAAGTAGCATGTATAAGATACCCACACTGCTTTGGCCTTTGCCATGGCGGCTGTATGCTTCAACTGTCTTAACAGACTCGGGCCCCAGGGCCCCGAGGTTAACACTGCTCACTCAGTCAGGTGTATGACCTAGCAGTGGCCTTGATGTAACTGAGCCTCCACAAGGACCAGCAGAGGAACTGGCAGAGTGGAGGAAAGAGATGGAGACTGGAAAAAAGGATTCTTGGCTCTTTTATTATCTCCGATGGAAATGTCTGATGACGTATTTTTGATCAGCCTGTTTTAACTTTTTTCTAATGTTGAAAATGAGTTTCTAATGTTCATGAGTGATATGAGAAGCCATCATTCAAAATTCTAGGCAAGGGGACTTACAGCTGTGAATTTGCAAAGCGGATGCAGCCCTTACACATGGGTCCTTGGTGAGCTTCCCTGAGGAACAGCAGACAGCAGTCAGTGTCAGTCAATCCCATGTCCCTCACAAGAGGAGACCACGGAAGACAGTAGTTCTGGGGTGTTATGTGTGTACACAGATTTTTTTTCTGGAAGTTTCTCCTCACACACACACACACACACACACACACACACACACACAGATACTTCTAGAGGATGTTTTACATTTCAAATACAGAGATAAAAATTCCACTATGCAGGCATATTCAATTTAATCCCTCCTCTCGCCAGACTTTCCTATTAAACACAACGGGGTGTCTGGGAGAAGATGATTTTATTTCCTAAAGAGTTCTTCATGGCAGGCCATTCCAAAGGGTATCAAAGAGAGCCGAGATGGGCAAATGAAAGATTAGAAAGGACACAGAAGGGCAAAATCTTGACCTTTCAATTCACCCATAGGCGAACCTTATTGACCCTGTGGAATACTCTGTATATAAAGCAAAAAAGAGGGTTCCCATTCAATTAGGAATCTAATGAATTATTTTTTGAGAATGTTGTTTTTGGTGGCAGTGCTGTGACCTGTTTAGAAAAAATAAAAACATAAGGGTCATGAATTCCAAAGTCACAAGTGCTTATCTTTAAAGCAAAAGTGCGCTGTTGCCTTAACCCTGCTCCCCTTGGTGACATTTGCTTGGAGAGTCTTTGTAAATTTTGCTTAGAGTGAGTTCTCAAGCATTGGGGTTTTCTGCACAGCTAGCCTTCCCGAGATATCCACATCTTCAGATTGACCTTGACATCACTGAGGTGACAACACTACACCCTTGATGTCCATAAAAGGAAGGCTATGTGTGACCACACAGCTAACTCATATTCAAGTTTGGCACTGTCAAGTCTTAAAATGCTACAGGGAAAAATATTCTGGATTTCATGTGTCTATCAAAGTGGCTGAATTTCACACTTCTTTTCCACTGCAAGCCTGGCCCTGTTTAGGAGGAAAGAGTTGTTTGAAATAAGAAAATACTAAAATTTCTAAATGTCAAAATACTATATATATTATATATTATATATATATAAAACATATAAAATATTATATATATATTAATTGGTCACAAGACAAAATTCATTTTTAATACATTTTAACTTTTTAGAAGTAATTAGTGAAATACATTATTTATTCAGAGACCTTCCTATTTTTAAAATAACATCATACTTCTATAGTATCATTTTCAACTTGCTATGAATAGGAGTAAAATACCATAATGACACAATCACCCAACCCTAAAGATACAGTAAGTCTCTAATTGTGACTTAACGTGGTCCATAACCTCTAATCCTCTGCAGGCAATTATTACATGAATAGTTTTTAATCCAGTAAAACTGTTGCTCAACGTCAACACTTGGCTCATAAGCTCTAATATAAAGTGTACTTAGGAATAGTTATTGCCAAAAAATAAGTATAAAGAGAAAAAAAAAAACTGACTACCACCGTTTCCCACCAGATGAAAAGAATATTTAGCTCATGTGAAATATGCAGTTAACACCCTGTGCCACGATTACAAGCCACGTCACACTTGGCAAATCTACTGAGTACTCCATCTGGTTGCCAGTAGCATCCCTGAGGTAGAGCATCACAGGAAAGGATATCGGGCTTCCATGGTTCCATCATCACTATAGGTCAGCGGGAAAAATTCTTTGAACACAGCTCAGTGGGGAAAGAGAGGCACGTGAAGGACCACAATTATCTGATGGGCTCTTATTTCTTGGGACAGTTGGTCAAAGGGCCTGCAACTGTTTTGTAAAAGTCTAAATTAGTACAGTGTATTTTCATGAAACAGGATGGGCTGAATTAGCGTATGTGTAAAAACATCTCTTAGTGAAAGATGCAAATGAATAAAATTTATAAACATTGCAATGATAGTTAAAGGAAGACGGTCATTCCTGTTTTGTAGTGCAAGCCAAGAAGTCTTTAATAAATGGCATAGAATTGGAGGAGTTATTTCCACTGGGATGACTCAAGGAGCCTTCATGGAAAAGATACAATTCGATACATGTTTTAGGAAACAGAAATGGCAAGTATATATCTGTTGAAACCTATGTACGTCAGTATGGGAGATGGAGGAAATGCATTGTAAGTAGATCTTGGGTGAACAAAACCTGGGGTAGGAGAGCTAGTGTCTTTTGTGGAAAGGTAACTATGCCAAAAAAGCTTATCCAGAGCATTTTGATGAGACGTGGAAGAGACTTAAAAGGTTGTTTTGTTGTTTATCTGTTTTATACACAGTAGTTAGTATCTGCAAATCCCAAACTCCTAATTTATCCCTCCCCTTCTCCCTGA
Source organism: Vicugna pacos (assembly GCF_048564905.1). Lineage (NCBI taxonomy): Eukaryota > Metazoa > Chordata > Mammalia > Artiodactyla > Camelidae > Vicugna > Vicugna pacos. Next base: position 7,620,701 of record NC_133010.1, read on the forward strand.
CCCTTGGTAACCATAAGTTTGTTTTCTGTCAATGAGTCTGTTTCTGTTTTGTAAATATGCTTATTTGTATAATTTTTTTAGATTTCACATAGAAGTGATATCACATGATATCTGTCTTTCTGCCTGATTTACTTCACTTAGTAAGATAATCTCTAGGTCCATCCATGTTGCTACTACATATAAAATACATAAACAACAAAGCCATACTGTTGAGCACAAACTATATTTTTTAACATTTTTTATTGATTTATAATCATTTTACAATGTTGTATCAAATTCCAGTGTAGAGCACAATTCTTCAGTTATACATGAACATATATATATATATACATTGTCACATTTTTTTCTGTGAGCTGCCATAAGATCTTGTATATATTTCCCTGTGCTATAGAGTATACTCTTGTTTATCTATTCTATAATTTTGAAATCCCAGTCTATCCCTTCCCAGCCTCTGCCCCCTTGGCAATCACAAGTTTGTTTTCTATGTCTATGAGTCTATTTCTGTTTTGTATTTATGCTTTGTTTGTGGTTTTTTTTTTGATTCCACATATGAGCGATCTCATGTGGTATTTTTCTTTCTCTTTCTGGCTTACTTCACTTAGAATGACATTCTCCAGGAGCATCCATGTTGCTGCAAATGGCGTTATGTTGTCAGTTTTTATGGCTGAGTAGTATTCCATTGTATAAATATACCACATCTTCTTTATCCAGGAGCACAGACTATATTAAATATCTTGTAAGAACCTAAAATGATAAAGAATATGAAATATCTACATACATATGTATAGCTGAATCAATATGCTGTACGCCAAAAACTAACACAGCATTGCAAATCAACCCTACTTCAATTTTTTTTAAAAAAAGGGTTGTTTTGCAATGATGGTGGAGGGCCACTCATATTTTTGTGATAAAAAGAATCTCTTCAGTGCTTTAGGGAGACTCACGGGCAAACTGGCTAATGAGAGAAAGCAGGACACTGTTTCAGTCTTCTACCAATGAGACCACACTTGATTTGTACCAAAGCCTTGGTGATAGAAATTGAAAAAAGAAAGAGAAGAGAATTTTAGAGTAACCAATGATCAGCAAACTGCAGAGATTCATAAATCAAAAGGATGTAAGGAAGTTGGAAAGCCTATGTGGCCAAACTCTTACCTTCATGGGGCACAGTTGAGTCGCAGCTTTGAGAAGAATTATGGAGAATATGTTAACATCTCTGTCTAGGGGAGCTGAAATTTGGGGTTGGATTATAAATTCTTCTGTCTTTGATATCTTTATTTTTAGACACTAAGGAAAATGGTTTCTGTGTTGAAAAGAAAATGTTATTTGATATTTTTGTTTGTTTGTTTAATGTGCTGGAACATACCCTGGTTAGGACTTCACTGTGCTACTACAGACTAAGAACACATATCTTTAGCATTTGGAAATCTCTCTGTCAAAGCAAAATCTGGGCAGTTTATAAGAATGCTAATTAAAGCAACTAGGGTATCAGAAAGAGAAACTGGCTACGTTCATGAATAAGGAGCAGAGGGTGATGGGTATTATAATAAATACTTTGAATTTGCCGTGTCTTCAGTTATTTGGATGCAAATGGGCTCTATCATGTTGCATATGGATTTTAATCCTGTTATTGCATTTTTCATTCCCTTACAATTCTCTCTTGTCCGTTTTGCTTACATCTAATACTGTCATATTTTTTTAATTTATATTTTTCTCTGCTACTTCCAAAAGCAGCAACAGTTCAATAGGCAAGGAATTCTTAACTTAGGATAGGATAAGTCCCCTGGGGTTCCATCATTAGCGTCACCGTGCTCATGGGATGTGCAAAATGTTATCTGAGCGTTCAGTTTCTGGGTACAAGTTTCAGAATATTATCAAAGCAGCCTTCAGTTTTTGCCCTGATATACTCATAGCTGTCCATACCCTAACTGATAAAGAAAAGTGGGTTTTCACGTTTTTATGAGCAGGCAGTGAATGCAGTTTTGTCCCTGCAGTTAGTTAAATATGAATGGCAATGAATTCTACCATGGCTCCTGGAAAGGGAACAGATAACTCTTTTTTTTTTAGGTTTTTTTCTTTTTTTTTTTTTTTTGATGGAGGAGGTAATTAGGTTTATTTATACTTTTTGAGGGAGGTCTTGGGGATTGAACCCAGGACCTCATGCATGAGGGTCACACGCTCTGCCGCCGAGCTATACCCTCCTCCCAGAACAGATAACTCTTCAAGGCTCCTCTTAACGTTTCCCCTTTTAAATGTTGCCCAGCCCTGCGTGCAGAGTTGGCGACTGCTCTTTTGCTACAACATTGTTTTGCCCAAACACATCTCCTATTCGCCTGGCTCATTATGCTAAGTACCCTGTGAATTGGACAATTGAGGTAGAAAAGCAGAAGCTCCTTTAAGAAAAATGCCTCCTGTTTATATGGAAGGGGTATGAACATGTCCCTCTGGGTGACTTCCTCAAAGGCTTCCGCCATTTACATTTGAGCATAACTAGAAAATAAAGTGTGTCGGGGCAGGCAAGTGTGTCTGCTTCATTCACTACTGTATCCCCAAGCCTTAGGTTAGTGCTGGACACAGGGTACGTGTTCAGAATCCTTGCGGAAGGAATGAATGAGCATCTGTGTATTTGAGGCCCTTTGCTTTGACGAAAACACTTTCAGATGGATTTCTTCCTTTTGCTACCCTTTCACCTCCTCTTCTGCCTTCCCTCCTCATCGGCACCCTGGTTCCGTCAGATATCTCCATTATTTCCTGAAGCTTTTCTCTGTCCCTTCTTGCCGACTTCTTAACATAAGCATGTGCATGTTCTCAGGTCTCACATTTGAAAATATAGAAAGACTGAAGCCTTCTCTTGACCCGCACGTTTCCTTCAAATCTTTACTTTTCATCTTCCTTTTAAGGCCACGATGTCTTTAGTTGCCGAAAATTGTCCTCTCCACTTCCTAATCACCAATTCACCTATCTTTCTGACATTTCCTTCTATCCCAGGACACTAATAAATCTACCCTCTCCAAGATCACCAGGTTATCCCCTTGCTACTAAATCAAGCGGGCGGTGATTTTAGTTTTAACATCACTTGATTTCTGGGGAACGTTTGACATTGCCGGACCCTCTCTTCCTTTTTCAAATTCTTTCTTCATTTAGCTCTGTGACACATCTGATTTCTCTGCCACTATCATATATGACCAATGCCCTATGATCTTATTTGTAAGCTGTTCTTCCTCTGGAAATCCTTAACATGGGGATAGCCTTCAAGTTTAAGCCCTGGACCCATGTTTCCTCTCATTCTGTGTACTTTCCTTTGTCATTTTTAGCAATCCCTGAAGCTGAGCTTCAGACACACATATCTGAGGCACGTGTGACCCCAAATTCAACTTGTCCCCCTTCTCCGAAAATTGGCCCCTCCTCTTATGTTTCTTGTTTTAGTAAATAGAACAATACATATTGCTATATATATATATGTATGCTATATATATGTATTGCTATATATATATATATGCCATACATACATGTTATACATATATATATATATATACATGTGTGTATATATATATATATGTATCTCCCACGGCCAGCTCACTGTTTTCCTAGTTGAATAGTGCTTCATTTTTTGTCTGGAGGCTCTGAACTGGTCCTCATTCTTCCAGTCTTGACTCATTTCTATTCTTTTCTCTACATAAAAATTGAGCAATCTTTCTCTAAAACACAAGTGTGGTCCTGCCCCTTCCTGCATGATTAAAAATCTGCAGTGGGCTCAGTGTTAAGTTTAAACTCATCCCGATGTACGAAACCATTCCTTTTCTTACCACTCCAGCCTCATCTCGTAATCCATACACTTTGCACCAGACAGCCTAAGTCATTGGGTACTTTTTGACACAGTGTCTCATCTCTCTACCAACTCTTAGGTGCCATGACGTAATGTCCCCTTTTCTCTTTGGCTAGATAGTTCCTTCTCATAGTTTATACTACAACTTCAGTTTTATTTCCTCTGGGAAGACTATCAGATGCCGTGATCTGTATATATATCGAACACAGAGGTTCCCCTCAATATACCCCAGGGTGATGGATGGTAATCACCTGCATGGTAATCATTTCTCAACACCCCCCAAACTGTCTAAGATGAATTTAAACAACACCTACCTTACTGTGTTTCTCTCTGCATTTACAGCTGCTGGTACAATGCCCAGAATTTAATGACTTCTCACTAAATATCATGTAAAGAATGAATAAATGGAATCATTATTACTATTATTGTTGTTGTTGTTGTTGTTGTGCAGCTTTTGAATGTATAATAGTTGATGTGAACCTGATTACCCTCATTCTAACTTCTTAAGTGACATGAGGTCTGAAGAAAGTTGACTGCTTAGGAAATAAGTTATGCTGTTACCATGCCGCCTTTCTCCCACCAAGTCTTTCGGTTCTTCTGGGCATTATGTGCTCACAAAGAAATGCATTTAATCAAATACCTTCTGCACATGAGACGCAGCTAGTCAATATCTGGTAAACAAGTTTGTTTCAATAGAAAGTGGAGACACTGTTTCAGCGAAATGCATTGATCACAAATGGCAGAGTTAGTCTTTTGTGAGAAGACTCTTTCAAATAAAGCTACTTGAGCGTTTGAAGATGTCAACACTTTGATGTTTCAAAGCCTCAATTATTCAGGTACCACAGAGCTGTGCGTTGTATGCCTGCCAATGTCACATTTAAAAAGCTCAGGTGGCTAAGATGCCATGTTGTGTTCAAGTCTTCTGATATTTGAAATTAAGAGAAGAGCCCTTTCATTTCAGCAGCTCCTAAGGCTCTCCCAGCCTTCACGCTGTTGTTGAAACTCAGCTTTCATTAAACACTTGCTTGCAATTTGAATACATTGTTAATCGGGTGGACAGCTTCTGAGGTTGAAAGTTCAATTTATACTCTAGGGCAGGGGGAAACTTTTGATATCTCTGATTGAGCTTGGTTATTGAATCAAGGACCTGGTTTGGAGCCAGAAATGTATTAGACAAATTATCCAAGAGGAGTGAATAAAATGCTTTTATCTTGTGCAGCATCTGCCGAAGCTGCAACCACATTTCAACATATGGTATTCAAAGAGTATGTTGTCCTCATTCCAGTTGGGTTCAAGAACCTTTTCTCAGGAAATCAACTGCAAACATTGATTTTTTTTCTACCAACATTATACAACACTGCTGTATATGATGCCCTGAGATGTAAAGCTTCCAGCCCACTGGCACTGAAGCCACAACCATCAACCCCAGGGCTACACCACCTTTTGTTTGTCAAACACTTGTATTTAAATCCCTAGGGCAGTTTGCTTCAAAAGGTAGACTTTCCCAGCATTGGTCGGAAACTGTCTGGACATGACATTTGGATTGAACAATCCTTGTGGTAAAAATTAATTGTAAATATTTAGGATAAATAATGCATGAAGACGTGTCATCAACAGTACTCACAAATGAAGTTATAACATCCACCTCTTGCATCCAGTTCCATGCACAATCAAGAGTCTTATAGGTACTCAAATGGTGATTGTTTAATCCCGAAGGGAATAGACACATCTAGTCTACACCTTACTCTCAGATGTTTCATTCTAAAGCATCATTTTCAGAAATGCCTCGATAAAACATTCAGACTACTTGGCCATAATGTCATTCCCTTTTGACAGCACATCAGCCTTCTTTCCACTCTCAGAATCTAATCTCCTACTTTAGCATTCTGCTCACTAACGCCCAGCCCCTCAGATGCCCTTCTCTGTAGCACACCTCATCTACCCTTTTAAGTCCGCTAGGCTGACTCCTCTATGAAGAAATTTTACTGTTCCAATGAAGGGAGATCTCTTCTGTCTCACATACATATTACTTACCATCTGCCCCCATGTATTTGGCATGAAGGCACGCACTGCCTAGTGACATCTGTTCTATTTTTGGCTGATAACACCATTGACCTTTTTATGTACATACCTTGTCTCCTTAACTGATGGAACACTTCTTAAGGACAGGGTCACGAATTGGATCATAGATTTCTTGCACCTAGAAGAAACTTTAGAGATCAAATGGTCCTACATCTCATTTTATAATTGAGAAGAGTCTGGTAGGAGTTAAATAACGGATTTCAGGTCAAACAATAATTTAGATAGAAAATCAGAAATAGAGTTCCTGCTTTGAAATACACTGTTCTTTACAGTGTGCTCCACTGTAACGTTTATAACATATTAGAGTTGAAACGGGCATTATTCATCCAACCTCCTCAATTTGTAGAGTGGGAGACTGAAGCCCAGAGAAGCTGTGAAATTGTTGCCAATGTCATTTATTGAGTTAATTCTAGCAGTTTGGGGACTACAAAGCGCAATGCTTTGCCCGCTGACCTAAACTCTTTTCATCTTTCTGTGTTCCACGGAGTTCTGTGTAGGAAATAAACACCTGCTAAGCTTCTGTGAAACTTCATACATAAAAAAAAAAAATGTCTCCAGTACAGAATCCTGGAATTTTATATTTCAATGGAAATGGAGAAATAATAAATTTTAAAAGTGTAACTGTGGCCCCCTCCCATGAGTCTTTTTTTTTTTTTTTTGGTATTCTGCTCTATTTTTTGGAGACCCAAGTTATATATGAAAGTAGATAGATTCAGGAATACCTCTGTTTGTAAAATAATAAAATATGCCTCCTGTGCTATAAGGTTTTCTGCAGTCAAATCTTCACCTTTTTGTGCATGGTGGGTCTGTTTTGCACAGAACTCTCAATCTGTCTGTGATTGAGTTGGAGTTTCAATTTAATGTCACCCAGTGGTTTCTCCTTAAGTGTGAAGAATTCTTATTTCCTGTGTCTTACATACAGAAAACTCCTACACAAGAAATACTATAACACGTTGCCTAGTGAAGTCCACAGGAGGATCTCGGTTGTCTTCAGCCCGTCAGTGTAGTCGGCAGCCGGGAACACCTAAGCTTTTCAGGGCTTTCTGCATCACCATAAAATGAAAACTTAATCTCCGTAACTCCCCAAAGTCCAGAGATCATCTCAGCTTAATTTGATACATGAATTTTGCTTTAGTCGATCCTTTTTGTCTAATAAAATTGGATACTGGATTCAACAATGTACTATGATCATGGAGATAAATGGTACCTTATGGGAGGAAGCACTGCCACCAATCCACTGGGTGGATTTTCCCAAGTCATGGATGTGCCTGGAACTGTTCCTTCGTATGCCCAAAGGAACAAACAAAAACAGAAGTTTTTGACCAAGTGATCTGTGCCCTTCTTTCTCTTGATAAGATGTTTGAAATCATGGATCTGCCTTCTCTACTGCTGAAATCTTTGGAAATTATAGAAAAGCTGTCTTATAAATTGAAATTTCCAGGGTGGAAGTTACCATCAGGGTGACAGAAGGTACGAGGTAGACCCTTCTTGGAAGACACCAGCTAACATTTGTTGAAGGTTTGCAATGTGCTATGAACTTCATCAGTGTTAACATACTTATTCTGCACAATAATTCTATGAGACAAATGCTGTTGTTAGCCTCATTTTACAGGCGAAAAATGTGAAGCCCTGGCTTAAAGTAACATGTATCAGAGTGAAGAGCGAGTTAGTCGCACGATGTGCTTTGCAGCCAAATTTCAGGTTCAAGGGCTTGTACTTATAATCATTGTTTTTTTTTTTACATTTTTTATTGATTTATAATCATTTTACAATGTGTCAAATTCCAGTGTAAAGCACAATTTTTCAGTTATACATGAACATATATATATTCATTGTCACATTTTTTTCTCTGTGAGCTACCATAAGATCTTGTGTATATTTCCCTGTGCTATACAGTATAATCTTGTTTATCTATTCTACAATTTTGAAATCCCAGTCTATCTCTTCCTGCCCCCCGCCCCCTTGGCAACCACAAGTTTGTATTCTATGTCTATGAGTCTATTTCTGTTTTGTATTTATGCTTTGTTTGTTTTTTTTGTTTTGTTTTGTTTTGTTTTTGATTCCACATCTGAGCGATCTCATATGGTATTTTTCTTTCTCTTTCTGGCTTCCTTCACTTAGAATGACATTCTCCAGGAGCATCCATGTTGCTACAACCATTGCTTTTAACTCTCTCTCGGGGACAGTCCCCAGAGAGCCCATGTGTTCATACTGGAAGGAGATCAGAGAGATCTACAAACTTCCACACCCGCAGGGAAAAAACAACTGTAACATAAGACTTTGCCCACACTGACAAATACAAAGAGCTAGAAGGTAGGATGGAGGATGGAAACTTGTGATCCAAAGTGTTTGGTTAAAAATCAATGTAATTGGTTAAAAAAAAAAAACAACTCTATTTGGAACATTAGGACACCAGAGCAGTGCCTGAAGATTATTTTTGATGAGCACATTCATTCTCCTGATTTCTTCCAATCGATCTTTTGTTTCCTGCTTGTTTTCCTGGCACTGTTTTCACCTGTCTCTTAGGGTCTTCCAACATCCTTTAAATCATTCACCATGGAGAAATGGAGACTTCTTTTGTGTGCCCATCACTGTATTTGCTACTAGCTATGACGAGTGCAGACTAAATAGTAGCCAAGTGCTTGGGAAAGTCACATGTTTTATGAGAACGCCAACGGCGCAGGGCAGCTGCATTCCGGCATGAAAACCTGAGTGTGAGCTCACATTCTAAACTCCGCAATGGTCCAGTCCTATCTCTGATACTAAGAAGCACCTCCTTGGCCGAGGCTCAGTTACTTTATCTATAAAATGGGAGAGCTGGACTTGTTTCTTTCTAAGATCTCTTCCTGGTACGGATATCCATATCTTCCCGTTTTGGTTAGATTTTTGAGCTCCCATTGCATTTCCTACTGTCAGTTATGTTACTTATAAGGCTCATGGTAAATGATGTCTAAATATTCTTGATAAAGTATTTGGTAATCTTCAAAGAAATTTAGAAGAAATGCTCTGCCATGTTACAGCTAAAATTAATCTTTTCTCATTATTTACTAAGATAAGGTAAAAAAGGTTAGCTTCCTACTTGACTTTTTCAGAGGGTCTTGGCCCTGTCCCTGTCGGTCAGTGGAAACTGGACCCCTTGGGATACATTAGTGGAAGTTGAGAGCTTATCCTTCTTAAAGTAAATGACAGCGCGGATGATTGTCCCATCTGAAACTGATGCTCTATCTTGCCCATTTTTTGTCCCCATTATGTCCATACTTTAGCCATTTCATTTTGGCCCCAGATGTCTTACTTCTTGGTCCCTTTACCTTGATTTCTTCTGCCTTTCTCTCTCAAGGCATATGAGATGGTTTTGAGCATCCTTCAACCTTAGGTACTGATTTGGCACTGCTCAGAAGGGCTTGAGCAGAAATCGGGTATTTTTATTTTAATTGTCCTTGTTCAAAGGATCTGCTGCATTTTCCTTATATATTAACTTTGTTTCCAGGTGTTGTATTATTTTTTAAATGACTGATTTGGATTCTTGGTTTTAGCATTAGAGGTTGTAATTTGGGGTCCATCTGTGTCAAGTGCCTTCCTTCTGTTGCTTTGAATCTAGACACATGCTCATGACCCATTTGTTCATCGCAACCATACATATACTTCGACGGTTAAAGACTTGGTGAAGATAAGTTTGTTCGATTGTGTTTATTTAGAATGAAAGAAAGGGGAATTTGAAGTAAAACTCTCAGCTCAAAGCTATAAAAGAAATCCCTGGGAATAACAATTATTAAGTATATTTCTGCACAATTAATTAGCTCACCCAGGCAGTGAAATCCACATAGCCACCGAGAGATTCCCCGAACAATCTGAGGCTACTGATACAAAATTATGATTGCCATTTCCGAAGATAATTTAACGCTGAAGTTTGAAGTCCCAACCATAAAGGTAGGGACACAGGGGGAATTATAAACCCTTTTTTTGGTCAACTCTCTTGCATTCCATTTTATTGAATCTACGCTTTTGTACACTATGGTGCTTAATGTGTCTGGACTAAGGACCTTTTACAAATTTACTCTAAAAAATAATTTAAATAGAGAATAGAGATATTTGTGATTTAGTGAATTCCCTGTAGAAAAAAAAAACTTAGTTAATTAAAAAAGCTTCAGGTCACTGTGTGTTTTAATTAATTTTTAGCTGTAATTTTAGATTGTTAAGAAGGTCAGAAAAAGGTGAGGAATGAAGACAGCTATCAAGCAAGCCAGAGCCACTTTAATTCTCCTGGTTTATTAAAATCTATTCAAGTCTTTGATGGTCTATGAAATCATGGTATTCTATCAGTTATGATCTCAAAAGATTTCTGAAACATTTTTTAAGTGAGAAGTAAGTAAATTACGGGTTTGTCTTTTAAAATGTGTTTTATTATGTCATTACTTCAAATAATGTCAGTAACTCAGTACCAGTTTGAATGGTTATGGAACATTTGTAATTCAAGGGGGTGTGATCATCATTGTCTATTCTGTTATAAAAAAAAAAAGACTTTAGCCAGATTACTTTTTATCGGCTCATGAATTTAGATGCAATTCTTTCAGCTCCATAATGCAGCTGTCTAGGGGTAGATATATGCAGCTCTCCAGATTGGCTGCTATTGAAAACTTGGAAGTCTGAAACTTGATAGTTCAGGGCGGGGAAGGATTGCTGACTCTCGTGAGGAAAACATTTTGAAACAAACAGCTACAACAATGGCAAAAAATGAGATTTGGGTTAGCTATTTCCCAGGTGATCATTTTGTTCTCCATTTATACCAAAAAAAAAAAAGAAAGAAAGAAAAACAAAAGAAAGTAAAGAAAAAAGAAAAAAAGAAAAAAAACTGCCCTCTTTGGGTTTATTTCTAATACCTGTCTGTATATGATAAATGTCAATTTCTCCAATCATTAAAAAAAAAAAATAAGGCCTCCCTGCCATTAAAAATCATTCACTTAACTGCCAAACTTGTTCTCTCTACTTAATGTGGCTTTATTAACAACATTTGCCGTCAGCAATTTTCAGCCCATCAGCTGATGAAGAATGATGCATTCTCCTTTCATTAATGCTCACTTAAGAAAATAATTCCTAATCTTCAAAGGCTGAGTAAGCACACTGTATACGCTTTTAAAAAAAGATACACATGAGTGAGAAAAGACAAAGTCATTGACGCAGACTAGGTCAAAGATTGACAGCATGACACTGGCAGGATGGGGGAGGACTCAGATTCATACAGACACACCTGTATCCATTTATTACAGAAAGTTCTTGAGCAAGATTCTCAATAATGAGTGATGTAAGCACATCAATTTAGGGTGAGAAATACAGGACATATTGGTACTGTCAGAGCTGGCAGACAGCTAGATATGAGCAGAGAAAGGGAGGCAGAGGCCAAATGGAAGGAACTGGGGAAAAAGGAGGGGCCTGGGCCAAATGCGGGAAACACTACATACAACAGGGGTCCCGGGGCAGAGAAAGAAGAGCAGGAACTTCTGGGCTGGTAAGTGGCCCCACATTTTGAGGTGACAAGTAGCCTGGAGGCTGACAAAGGAAGCTGGGAAAAGGCAGGAATCTCCAAGTGTCCCAATGTCACCTTTTGCTCATTATGCCCTTATTTCAATAAAATTAGCCTTGCAGGTTAGAAGTACCCATCCTGCACTGATGCCATGACACTTCTAATCCAGACTAAATAAGGACAAAAATGCCTCCTCCCTTTGGGAAGGTGGAATCACCTGAAAATCAGGAAATACAACCCCAAACCCTTCCCACCCCAATGAATAGTCCACCCTTTCATTTTTACACCCTGTGTAACCAACTTGATGAAGAAACTCAGGGCAGCTGCTCACCTGAGTCTGCCTGCTCACCCCTTGAGACTGTACTGTCTATCCGTTAATAAATCCTCACTTTACTTTTTTCACCAATGAGTTTTGTCTCTGAATTCTTTCTGTGACAGGACAAGAACCTAGTTACTGGCAGCAGTGCTGTAAACTCAGTGTATGAGGAAGCACTAAAGTCAAAGCAGAGAACCTGCGTATTGGAAAGGAGATGGGCACCACACACCTTGTACAGGGAAGAGCAAGCCCTCATGGCTGCAGGGGACAGAAACCACTCTTTCTCTAGCTTCTTGGGTTCAGTGCATGAGACACACAAATAAAATTGACAGGAAACAGGAAGAAAAGGTTTGTTACATATGCATACAGGAGCTCCACAGAAAAGGGGTGAAAATCCAAAGAGGCAGATAGATCCAGAGGCTTATATACCATTTTAACAAAGTGTGGAGAAGGAAATTTCGTTTCTAGCAAGGTGGGGTGGCGGGGGAGCAGGTCATGGGAAGGTGACTAGGAAATGTGTGCCATGGGGATCCTAGGGGATCTCAGGGCATAAATGTCATCTCTCAGTCATTCTCCTTTTCCTGGTGCAGGAGAAGAGGACACATTTCCAAGTGGAAATTTCCTTTACAAAAAGGAACTTTGTGCCCTGTTTTTGGGCAATTAAGGCATAAGTTTTCCTGTGTCCACTGTTTCTAATCATCTTCAGCTCAGAATACTTTTGGGAAGGCATATTCTGGTCCTCTTCATGCCCAAGCATAAAGTCTTTTAAATAAAATCAAGGAGATAATGCATATTTGGTAGGACTGTGTAGAGTTTTGGAAACACACTATTTATTTGTTTGTTTGTTTGTTTATTTATTTAACCTTTTTTATGGAGTTATAGTCATTTTGCAATGTTGTGTCAAATTCCAGTGTAGAGCACAATTTTTCAGTTATACATGAACATGCATATATTCATTGTCACATTTTTTTATTCTCTGTGAGCTACCACAAGATCTTGTATATATTTCCCTGTGCTGTACAGTATAATCTTGTTTATCTATTCTGCATATGCCTGTCAGTATCTACAAATATTGAAACCCCAGCCTGTCCCTTCCCACCCCTTTCCCCCTTGGCAACCACAAGTTTGTATTCTATGTCTATGAGTCTATTTCTGTCCTGTATTTATGTTCTTTTTTTTTTTAGATTCCACATATGAACAACCTCATATGGTATTTTTCTTTCCCTTTCTGGCTTACTTCACTTAGGATGACATTCTCCAGGGACATCCATGTTGTTGCAAATGGCGTTATATGGTCAGTTTTTATGGCTGAGTAGTATTCCATTGTATAAACATACCACAACTTCTTTATCCAGTCATCTGTTGATGGGCATTTAGGCTGTTTCCACGTCTTGGCTGTTGTAAGTAGTGCAATTTAGATTGTATATATCTGCGTAGGATCATTACTCTTTTCACTATTATTAAGTAGGGATTCTGTTAAGTGTTGTAAATACATTGGCTTATTTGAGCCTTGTTACCTATGGAATTTGTGATATCCATCCTCTTTTAAACAAAAGGAAAAAGCAATTCACAAAGAAGTAACTTTCTGAAAGCTCACAACCAGTCCGTGGTAGACAAGCAACTTGGATTTAAGTCCAGGCATTCTGTTTTTGGTAGGAGAGATAGAAGAAGTACGAGCAGAGAAAACTTCTTGAGGGGTTGGAATCCTTGGCCCAAACCAAATGTAACCACTGCAAATGCATTTGGCTAAAATACAAATGTAAACTAGAAAAGCACATCATAAATATAGAAGGTATAAAAGCCACTGTGTCCTTCCCACCCCCCACACCAAAAGCAAGTCTTTTTCTTACTATATGCTAAATGTGTGCCAAATACATAGCATGCCTCTCAAAACATACATCTCAAAGAGTACACCACTCTACCTATTAGGATGGCCCAAATCTGGAACATGACAACACTGGCAAGGATGGGAAGCCACCAGAATGCTCATTCACTGCTGGTGGGAATGCAGAATGGTACAGCCATTTGGAAGACACTTAGGCAGTTTCTTACAAAGTTAAACATATTCTCTTTACACAGTCTAGCAATTGTGCTCCGTGATATGTATGTCCATACAAAAACCTGCTCACAGATGTTTATAGCAGCTTGATTCATAATTGCCCACACTTGGAGAAAAACAAGATGTCCTTCAGTAAGAGAACGGATAAAATTTAGTACATTCAGGCGATGGAATATTACTCAGCACTTAAAAAGAGCTATCAAGCTATGGAAGGACATAGAGAAAATATTAGTGCACATTACTGAGTGAAAGAAACAAATCTGAAAGGCTTCCATTTGAATGATTTTATTATATGTCATTTTGGAAAAGGCAGAACTATGGAGATAGTGAAAAGATCAGTGGTGATGTGGGGTTGATTGGGAAAGGATGAATAGGTGGAGCACAGGATTTATAATGACAGTGAAAGTACTCTAAATGACAGTATAATGATGGATACATGCAAGTATACATTTGTCCAAACCCACAGAATGCACACCAAACATGAACGGTAATGTAAACTGCAGGCTCTGGGGGAATGACAGTATTACTGATGTAAGATCCACCCTCTGGTGGGGGATGCTGATCATGGAGGGAGCTAAGTTTTTGTGAAGGTAGGAGGTATACGAGAAATCTCTCTGCCCTCTGAATTCTGCTGGGAACCTAAACTGTTTCAGAGGATGGGTCAGGGAAGCATGGGAAAGTAGTGAAGGCCTGATAGGACTCTCTGGGGCAACGCAGTGATGTGGGAAATGATCCAAATGCAGAACCCAACTGTGATGGCACAGGCAGGCAGGAGCGGTCCAGCACTTTAAGGAAAGGCAAGGGGAGGCGTGGTTCAGGAAAGAGCCCACATTTAGGTTTCTGGTCACGGAGAACAAAGATCCAGGTGGTAGCTGGGACACGGGAGACTGGAGGGTATGTGGTCATCTTTGTGAAAATATAAAACACTTCTTTTCTCCAAGCCACTAGGAAAAGGAAAAGGAAAAAAACCTCCAGTTGGGAATGATGGGAGGAACAAGGCAGAATCAGAGATTGAAATTCAGTTTGCACCATGGGGAAATGAACTTACCACCAGATTTGCTTATAACTGGAGATGCCAACGCCTAAGGCTAACTTCAGCTAAAGCACGCTGCCCTCCAGTTGCCTCAAGACAGTGGGAACATATGATAAACATATTTGAACCAAGGCAAGAATCACATCATGACGTATTTTTCTCTTGTATTTTATTATTTTTTAAGGAAGACAAAAGAGAAAAACGATTAACTGAAAGATATAGAATAGTACCTTTTTAGACTCTATGACATAGTTCTGAAAAAGTCCTTCAAAATGCCCCTGAAATGACCCCACAGAGGTACCTAGTTCTTCTAATTTCATTTAAAATGGTCCTAATTAAAACTGAGGAGGTATTATGAATAAAGAGACTGAATTTTAATAAAAACCCATGTCTTTACTAACTTACATGTTCGTTCCATCCAACTGAAAAGAATGTTATCCTAAGTGCTAGTCTCCTGAAGCTTGGAAGCCTTGATTCATTCTATTAAGATTCCACTCCACTCTTTCCATGTCCTAAGATGGAGCTATGTTTATTTTTATATAAACAAATAGGCAATTGTCCTGGACATAATGTTTACAGGAAATGTTCTGATGTATTCTTAACACAGAAGGAAAGTTCCCAGGACAACATAACGTCACCTAGTCTAGAGTTGTACAGTTTAGGCTCTTGACTATTGAAGTAATTTTCTCCTCTCAATTCAGTAAAAATAGTTATTGATGAAGAATTGTATGCATAATATTTTGCCAGGATCTGAATAGCTACGTTTCTTCTTTGAAAGAACATTACCTCTACCTAAGTAAAAACGACATTGTAACAGAATCAGTTAAATGATCACATACAAGACTGTAAAAATAAATACTATTAGTTGTGCACAAAAACAGCTGATGATCTACCTGCAGGGCCCAGAATCGTCGTACGGATGAAGACTCACTGATCACGTGTTTAAAAGTTATAAGCATTCATAACAAACTAAAAAGCCGAGTTGAATTTGGGATTCTCAGGGTCCCGAAATGTTGCTCTGCTAAAAGTGTTGGGCTCAAAGACACAATTCTGCAGACATATATTTAGCCGTGGAAGTTCCATCTGTACTTTCCACCAACAGCTACTTTTTGGTAAGTGCACGCCGGTGATGGGATCCACATTCTGGAGGCGGGATGTGGAGAAGATCCCAACTTTCTGGCTGAACTAGGTGTTGAGTTG
Source organism: Vicugna pacos (assembly GCF_048564905.1). NCBI lineage: Eukaryota > Metazoa > Chordata > Mammalia > Artiodactyla > Camelidae > Vicugna > Vicugna pacos. Next base: position 7,636,732 of record NC_133010.1, read on the forward strand.
GTCCCATAAGATGAGTAGGAGTTGAGATTAGCTGGGAAGAGAAGTCCATTGCAATAGGCAAAAAAAAAAAAAAAAAAAAAAAAATATATCAAAGCCATGGAGAAATGAATTACATTAGATGTCAGTGTTGTCGGGGTCATTTTTTTTTTTAATTGACAGAAATTACAAGTGTATAGTGGCAATTAAAACAAAACTTCTCAAAAAAAAAAGAAAGATAAAACAAAACTTCCCTTTCAATGATTCTGCCCATTAGCTGCAGAATTACGTTAAAAACTTCTTGGAATCGAGGTCAATATTCTTCACAAGCTAATTCTAGACTGTCTTTTTGACCTCACTGCCCATGGCTTTCTTGTATCCCAATTCCATTTTTTTTCTGAACAAAAAGCATGATATTTGACAATGAAATGGAGTCCTTAAATCTAGGAAGTGCTTAGGTATGTAGATAAGGTCCACATGCCTTTATGTTCCACGTATACCTGTCTCATCAGTGTAGCTTATCATTCTTAACGCATGCAAGTTTTGACCTCCACGTTTTGAGATATAGTGTTTGTTCAGACCACATGTACACACCCCATGGACTATTGAGCTAAACTTTACAAAACTTTGCAGTTCATCTCCCACGTAACTAATCATGGAAGTCTTTCTAGTTTCTGTGGAAGAATTAAGGAATTCTTATTCTATGTTTTATTCCTGTAGAGATGGGTTTGTGTCATGTCATTCATTACCTACATCTTATCACTACTGATGAGCAAATTCTTTAAGGCAAAGATTATGACGTATACATTTACCAAAGTGCTTATCACAGGCCCTGATATATGTTAAACATTCAGTTATTAATGGGTCACTAAATAAGCATGAAAACCCTTTTAATTTAATGTTGATACACTAAGGAATGGTCACGGGCTCTCAAGTAAATAAACCTTTTGAAACATATACAGGTCATGGGGTATTTACGTTATTAATCAAATTTCTTAAAAAGTTCCAAAAAAAATTTCATCTCAACAGGTGATGTCAAGAGCCTTCATCCCAAATATTTTGCCTTAGTATGGGTTTCAGTGTGGATGCAGGCTTGGTTTGAGGGAAATTCCACTGGAATTTATAGGGCTTTCTCTTTGTTAAGTCCCATTTATCACTACATCCCACCTTATTTAAGGAAAACCACCAACAAACTGAAATCCTGCCTGTCACTCTGTTACAAACGTCACAGAGCTCATGTCGTGACAGCAAGCATCCGCAAGCTTCATGAAGTGACCGGCACCGCCCATCAGTCATAGCTGGGACGCGCAGTGAAGGGGGAGCTGCTCTTTATAGTGGACATGTTAGCAAGAAAGCATGGTCACCTCAGTTGTGTTTCTCTCTAAACCTCATGCCTCAATACTGTGAATACACGTGCTTTCCACCTATTACTCACTTTTCCTCCTTCTAAATGTTGGCTTGCTCCATCAAAGATAATGAAATATGAAGTGGCGTAACCAGGTTTTGGACCAGAAGGTAATAACCCCGATAATGCTTGTGGAATGAATGTGTTCAATATGGCAGGATCATATTTTTAGGATTAATTTCCCTTTGTTGCTGAATTGCTTATGAAAATTCAATATTGCTGTGAAATACTATAATGTAGCAATTTTTATTTCCAACTTTTAGTTCCCATTGAGTTTTCCCAAACCATGCGATCTTTTTGATAATAAAGATATTGCCTTTTATGGACATATGTATATTACTTTTCTCTCGTTTACTTCAGCTGGGGTTGAGATTTCCACAAAGTAGTTAAGTCTATTTTCTCAGGGATCTCTAGAAGTTTTAGGAAATAAACTGATTAGGAATCTAGTCTGCTAAGCAGGGTAAACTGTCTCCACAATACAAAAAAAAAATTCTTCTGTTAAAGATTCACTGAGTAGAAATTTACAATCTACTAATTACTGAGTATTTGTGTTTGAAGGGTGTGTATTTCACATTTTACTCTTCAACCAGTTTTCCAGCATCAGAGATTAGACATATGAGAAACAGAAAAAAGGATAAACTTTTTTTTTATTTGATTAGTTTTGAAGCAAGTTTAATGAATGATTAATAAAATTTTTGAGATCATCAGCTGGTTAAAACCAAAGGTATAAAGTCAAGGTCTAGATAAGTTGACTTCAACTACTTCCAGACTTTCATTTTGAATTAAAATGTTTTCATTTCAATACCTATTTTAAAGAAACTTATGTGGGCTGAATAAAATAACAGCAGAAGTTCAGCTTCCTCTCATGAAATTGAACCATAGCTCTCCTCTACCCACTGAGCTTACAAAGAGCAGAGGTCACACAGCAGATAAGCTGAGTGAAAGTACATGACATTGAGTCAGTCTGTCCTCACTCCTGGACAGATCTCTCAAAACCCACCCATACAACTGTTACTGGCTCAACTGTTTCCCTTCCTATTCAAAGAAAGGACTATAGTACAAGACTTCAGTGTGGTTTTTATACTTTGTTGGCCAAATCGACAGTATCTCTTGAGTTCCTGTCTGTGACTGACTGAGAGCATTCTTAGCAAAAATTAATTTTTTGTTACTAAAAGTGCTTTTGACCCCCTTGACCCCTTTGAGTGTTTCATTTTGAAATTGTATGTGTGGCACATGAGTGAAAATCAGAGAAAGCCATAAGGTCATCAGGTGATGACAAAAAAACAGAACAGAAGAAAGATGCCAGAGCAAAGCTTCCACTCTCCTTGGATAAACGGTCCTTATCCATCTTTCTCGTCCCCATGACTGGCCGGCATGGCATGATCTCAGAGAGGGGCGACATAACCACCAGAGAGCAGAAAAAGCAAGTGTTTAGGGGAAGATTTTAATACCAGACTGTGTGATTTCCAAATTGCTCAAATGTGAACCCAAGAAGGGTGGTGGGAAAAGGCAAGAAATGAGAGACTTTTGGTTGCCAAGAACTCTTACCACAAGAAAAAGGCTGAGACAACTGACAAGTAATGATTTCTTGAATCCATTGGACAGCTCAGGTGGGAGGTAGCTAATGCACCCTTAATCTGGGGAAAGACAGGTGCCTCCATGGAGAAACAGATCTTGATTCATTTGCTTACCTAGGACAGATGCCAGAGGCCAAACAGGCCAAGGAGAATTCAGCTAAAACGTTTTCATGAATTACAAAAGATGGAGTGTGAGACAGAGCCAGAGTGTGTGATCCCCACAGTTTACTTCTATAGGGGTGTTTGTGTTCCTCGTGAAGACTTTTTCTCTCTTGATTTTTACCAGGAAAGAGGAGCCATGGAGGAACGCCTGCCTGGATCCACATTTCCACCTCTCATTGAGAACAAAAGCCTTAGGGCACCTGGGAAAGGATGGGGGGAAAGCTTTCCTGGATGACAGATAGGGACACTTATTGGCCTAACTCCGCAGGGATGGAGGGGTAAGGAAACTTGCAAGGGTTCCACTCTGAGATTCAGGAGCATAATGTTTGCCTAAGAAGGAAGTTTAATCAGAACAGCAAAGGACATTCCTCTCTTTAACTCATCAGTACCAGACTAGCCAGCATAGAGCAAAGGCAGCCTTGGCATATAAGAGACAGATTATCTCAGGGGCAAAGCACAAAAGAGAAGACACAAAGCCAAGGGTGGGGGGTCAGACATTGAGAAAATAACCTTTAGGTTTGCAACCAACACCCTAAGTATAAGTAATTACTAGAAGAATTTAAAATCTGTAGTGCCCTGAGGATAACAGTAGGGCCAGCAAGTCTCAAGCAAAGCCTTATTCTTGATTGCATTAAAATAAACCCACGCTAAAAAACGTAGCAATAGGAACGTTTTGCTCATCTCCAAGCATTACAGAAAAGTTATATGTCTACTGTCGTACATAAGATGTCAGATTTTCTATTAAAACAAAAAAGCTACAGGCTATACAATGAAGCAGAAAATAGATACAATCTCAAAAAGATACAACAATCACAGAAATCAGACAGGTCACAGATATTAGAATAATCAGGAAGATAACTTAAAATAAATATTAGTAATATGTTAAAAAAAAAAACCCTCCAATGTAAAAGGTAGAGAACATGTAACATCAGATTGTTGCCGAGTCCAAACTTACTCTGCTCGCCGCACAACAGGCCAATAAATCTGGAGACGAGGTACTGGGGCAAGGAAGAGTGACTTTATTTGGAAAGCCGGCAGACCGAGAGGATGGCCGACTCATGTCTTGGAGAACCATCCTGCTCCAGTCAGAATAAAAAAAAAAAAAAAAAAAAAAAGGGGAAAGGGTGTGGTTGGTTGTTGCAAACATCTTGCTGCAGGAATGCTTTGTACTTGCAGCCGTCCATGTGGGGTCAGGTCATGGTGCCCCTGTAAACCTCCAACAAAACAAAGGTTATTCTCTATTTTGCAACTTGCCATCTCTACGTAGGTGCAGAAGTGTTAACATCCTTAAAGGTCAGAGCCCCGAGAACAGGCTCTCCTGTCTATTTCAGGCTAAAGGCAACAAAGGGTGCAGAGCTACCAAGACTGAGCCTGGCAAACAGGGCACAGTGGTCAAGACTAAAGGAGCAGATCCAATATGGAGGCAGATTTGTTCTCGTCTATTACAAGATGGGTGACCAAAGCAGAAAGATGGTCTCTATAAGAAAAAATCAAATGAAAAGTGCTAAAAATGAAAAACTTTAACAGAGGCAAAGAATATCTTTGGTGGCCTCATTGGTAGATGCAGCACAGCTAATGAAAGAGTTAATGAATTTGAAGATAGGTCAATGTAAATTATGCAATCTACATCCCAGGGGTCAGAGTGGCAAGTAATGACAAAGACATAGAAGAAAGGATTCTGGAGTTGCTGGACAATGTCAAATGATCTAATATACATGTAATTGGAATTCTATAGGAAGAAGAGATTAAAAAAAAAAAAACCAGAGAGGAAATAAATATTTGAAGAAAGAAATAAAATAAAAATATTAAATAACATACATATTTTCATATTCCTAGAATCTTTGTAGAAACTTGAAACTTTTGAACATGAATTGGACTAGATGAAGTTCATCTGGACCAATCAAATCCTATCAATTGTACTTGAAAAAAAAGTTGCACCTCTGTTGACTTCTTTTCATATTCTACATCCTAGTTTTATCCACCACTGTCTTCTTTCGGGGTATTTGCAACACCTGGTATCTATTCTTTGTTTCAACTCACATTTTTTTTCTGTATATTTTATTTTCCCCTCAATGCATCCAACATTATTTCTGCGAAATTAATTTCAAGTCACCTCATTTCCCTGCTTAAATTGTTAATGATTTACCCATTTGGGGTAAAACCAGAGTCTGCCAACCAGGGTCCACGGATTCTGCGCGATTTGGTCCCACCTACTTCATTCTCATGGGGTATGCCACTGCAGACTGAGTTTTTCAAATTTAGCTGTCCACTGGGTAGGTTTGGCTAACAGGAGGCACTGGCCGGATGGATAACTGGGAGGAAGGAAGTACTCCGAGTAACTCTCCCCTTCATGGCTCCAGCCCTTACTGGGCAGGATCTCTGTGCTTCCAGCTTCAGCTGGGCAGCATCAGCTTCAGTGCCATCCATTCAGTTGTCCCTTTGGGTCTAGCATTTGTAGCAGTTTTCCGCTGTTACTGATCTCTGAACTGCCTCATCACTCTTCTAACATGTTTCTCTACATTACATTCTCTTGATTTGAAACACATAGAAGTTTATATTTCCAAAATAGCACTCTGGCTAATCACAAGAAATGGCCTCTTTGCTTTCAATGATCAAATCCTGTTGGAAAAAGATGGAGGAGCAACAGCTTTTTAAAGAAAGACATCACGCTGGAATGTTGCTTGACGCCGACCTGTTCCAATATTTCTAAAGCAGTGTCACCACCAAGGCTTGTGGTGTTAGAAAGATGGTTGGAAGTGCTTTGGTCAAGTAAGGTGGGTCTTGGCACCATCTTTCTGAATTCCATGGATTATTAAAAGGAGTTGCTTTGGTTTCCTTGAGCTGCCAAAACAGTGTAGCACCGACTAGATGGCTTAAAGTAACATAAATGTATGATCTTACAGCGCTGGAGGCTAGAAGTCAGAAATCAAGGCATTAGCAAGGCCAAATTCTCTGTAAAGTCTCTCTGATAAGAGTTTCTGGTTAGCCCCAGGCATTCTTTTCCTTATGGCAGCATAACTCCAATCTTTGTCTCCGTCTTCACATAACACCTTCCCTTTGTGTCTGTGTCTGTGCCCAAACTTCCCTCTTCTTCTAAGCACACCAGTCCTACTGGATTAGGACCCACTTTAGTGACCTCATCTTAGATCGATTAATTCTGCAGAATCTGTTTCCACATCAGGTCACAGTTACTGACACCGGGACTTAATTCAACCTGTAACAGGAAAGATGTGCATGCTGTAAGATCTCCCTTTCCTTCTATGCCATCTTTCTGATACTCGTTGCTCCTTCAGCTTCCAAAATTACTTCCCAGTGTATGGAAAGAGGCAGGTTTTTGCCTAAATTTTTTCTCCACATCTTTGTCATAAAACTGAAATCCCTCCATGAAAAAGCCATAAGAACTCCTGTTTTGAATAGGGATTCAAATATACATGGATGCCCTGGTCTATGGAAACCAATTATGTTCAGACCTCCTGCCCAACTTGACCACACTGTTTCAGGCTGCCCATTACAAACTGTTTACTGCAGGCAACTACATTTATTGAACCTTTCATAGAGGCTGAGAAATAGCCACCTCGTTGTGGTGTGTGACAGGCACAGCCCACATTGTAAACTTCTTAGTAATTCTACAGTTCACACTGTAAAATATTAGAGTCGATGCTGAAAAAAAGTAGTATTCTATTGGCTTCCTGAGAATCCAGACCTCAAATCTCCTTCATACATTTTCTAACCTAAAGGGAATTCATTTACTGTCTCTAAACAGCCCCTAAATACATTATTTTAAGATCTATTATTTACTGTACTGGTTAGAAAGCTTTTATCTCTTATTTATGATCAGGTAAGTTTTAATTGCAAGTGGGTTGGAAGTCATCCAAGCTAGGTGGGTACTGCGGTCCCTGTTGTAAATTGATCTTACAAACACCTGCTTGTTGTGTGAAGTTATGCAAAAAAATCATCCTTGAGTTCTTGCCTTTTTTTTTTCTTTTCATTTTTAAACTTTTGAAGCACTCTGGAACTTGTCAATTAAATCAAGAAAACATAAATAAATCTCTCTGAATTTGAAAGGGGCAGACGAATTTTTGTTTAAAGCACAGTTCTCTTGACTAAATTATAATTAATCATTTTCATGTGTTAGGGAGGGTTTTTAAAAAATTATTTTTACCCACAATGTGCTTGACTGGGAGAGTGTTAACCTAGTTTTAATAGATGAAAAACAGGATGTTAATGTCCCATAACCTGAAGGCAAGAAAAAGGATAGAGAATTTGATCAAAATATTCATAATTTTTTTTTTTGGTTTCTTTTTGGGGGGTGGGGGGAATTAAGTTTATTTACTTATTTATTTTTAGAGGAGGTGCTGGGGATTGAACCCAGGACCTTGTGCATGCTAAGCATGTGCTCTACCACTTGAGCTACACCCTCACCCTATAAATATTTTTAAATGTCTGTGGTCTAAAGTTCATATTTTTAGAACATGTTCAGGGTAGAAGTTCCTCCTTCATTCTGTAATACCACTTGTGGACAGGTGAATTCCAGTTCCCCAATGTGTTTTTTTTTTGGAAGCAGCAGGTAAATACTTTGGATTGAATAGTTTCTGGAAGGCCAAATTAGTTCATTAAATCCAGCTGGTCTGTAACTGTCCTTTATTACCCACATGTTCATGACTATATGTGGTTACTGTATCCTATTCCCCAAACAGTGTAACTGGGAGAAAATCTGAATTTCAGTGTTGAAATAGTCATTCTTTGCATATACTTTTGACTCTCAATTACACGCACTACTAGAGAGGAACAGTTGAATGATTGATTCAAAGAAAAAAGATTATTCACAATTGACCTCAGAGTGCATCATATCACTTTTGCTGCAGAAAGATCACCTTCCTCATTCCGTCTGGCTGCAGCCACGCAGCCGGTATCCACTGGTTCACTGCGACAGGAGGAAGTCATGGTGGGCCTCCTCGGTGACCAACAGCTGGAAATCGAACATTTCCCACAAATAAAAGCAAAATGATATGAACAAACAACACAGTAAGTCCTACCTTTCCTCTAGTTAATTTCTGAAATAGTAGAAACAATGGTCTTGGGAGGCAGCTTCTGTTCTTAGTTTTGCTCTTCCATTAGGAGAATCTTCCGCTTTGGCCCTGGGATGAATACAATTCCTCACGGAAAGTCAAGCAGAATGACAGGTTAGAACAAACTATGAGCCTGTTTCAGGAGAATGATGGCAATGATCAAGACCTCCAGACCAGTGGCTTTGACCTCATTGTGTCTATTTCCTCATCTGTAATATGGGAATAAAATGCTTCCCCGTCAACTGATCAGGGCTGTTTAAAATTAAATACGTTATTGGCTTTGTCAAATATAATGCGTAGTATAAACTTAAAGGAGAACACTTACAGAAGACGGTATTGCATCACTAAGAGAACAGAGGTCTGGACGAAGGACCCTCAGGTGTTATGTGTCGCAGTGAATCAATCAGTATACGTCAGCTTGAATCACTGACTTTCAGCGTTGAAATTTAAGAAACTGCCTTCTATGTTATTTTTCAGTAACAAGAAGTTCTGTGTTGTCAGATATTTTTAACCTGCTATCTACTTAGAGTATTTCAGCAGTTTTTAGAATTAAACTATTGCCCTACAATCATTTATTAATAAAAAAATAAATATGATGCTATAAATTTCAGAGAGAGAATTTGGCAACACTAAGTCAGATTTTTTTTTTTAATTGTTGTTAGCAAACTTTCTGGAAAATTTTCATTTCATTTATTCTCTTATTTATGAATGTATGTACCTATTCATTCAATTAATAAATGTGGGTCATATATTTTTAAAATAAAGAAAATCTCTTAAATGCAAGGAATGTGTTTCGCATGATGACATGCAAAGTGATATTATCCTAATCTGGTTTACTTAGGAGGATGGTAAAACTGAATGTGTGGCAATAGATGACATTTAAAACAAATGATAGCACAAAATGGAACAAAAGTTGGCTATCATTGATGAGACTCTTGTGACAAGTGTTATGAGTTCAAGTGAAAACTTACAACGGGTGTAATTGGAAATAGGATTTAAAAGGCAAGTTGGGAGCCTGAATTTGAAAGACCTTGCGTAGTAGGTTAAGGAGTTTGGAATCTGTCACATTGCTACTTGTGAACCATCACTGTTTTGTGAGTGGGACGTTATTGCTCTTACCTAGAGATAAAATTAAATATCGATTCCATCTAATGATATGAATTTCATGATGAAAGGACGGAGAAGAAGCAGTAAAGTAACCTGATAGGAGATATTCATGAACATAAATAGAGAAAAAAATAATCTAGCCAAGACAGAGGAAAACATTTGATGCAGATGATAACCAGTCATATCTGTTGATTGAACAACTGATTAACAATTAAGTGACATAATTAAAAAAGAAAAAAAAAAGTGGGGCAAGCACTTGAGACCATTTTGATATCAAAGAAATTCAGGTTTGGACGTCCCCAGACTTTAAATCCTCCTTTAGTCATTACTTCCTATTCACAAGTCCTTCCCTTTCAATTTGCTTTTTCTATTGCTATTTGGTTTCCAAATCTATTGTGTAAATAAAAATAGTAGCTTATTATTTATTAGAATGTTAGTTATAATAGTCTGGGTTATGCTGTGATGGCAAACAATCCTAAAATATTAGTGAACTAACTAAAAAGAAAAAGTTTTCATCACTCCAAGTTTAATGTAGAGCTGTGCAACTCCTTGGGGCAGCCAACCTCCAGATCCTGGGTCAGCGTTTCAAGCCCCTTTGGTCTCATGGTGTGGAGCGTGCCAACGAATTCCAGCAATTGCTATGAAGAATGATTCTTTGCATAGGCTCTAATGCACATCTCCTTGCAAAAGACCTCCTTCACCTGAACTCGTATTTCATTAGCCAAATCAAGTTAGGCAGCCACGCCGAAATTCAAGGAGGAGTAAGTACAGTTCTATTGTTTATACCAAAAGGAGAACCAGTTATGCACTGGTGATTCTCATTCATGTCTGCCATAAACACTTATTACAAGTCAGCCACTGTTCTAAGAGCTTTACATGAATCATTTATATTTACATGTCTTAATCAGCACAACCATTCTGTCACAGAGGGTCACATGGTGTGCCCTCAGCTTTGCAAATGGGAAAACTTAGAGAGACACTGACTAACGTTCTACAGCACCAAGAGAAGATGCGGTGTGTGTTCCCGGATCACGTGGCTGCAGAGTGCACCCTGTACCTATAATGTTATGCTTTCTCCTAAACCGTTATCTCTTTACGTAGCCCTTGTATTTTAAAAGAAAACAAAATCTGAAGCTAAAAGCATGACGTACCAGGAAATAAAAATTTGGTGTTCTCTACGAGGAAAAAAAAAAAGGTTATACACATTTGGCCAGTTTCAATAAAATTCTATCCCAGGCAGTTTCAGCTTCAGTCTTGGTTGTAGAAACACAGTTCCCAGACAGAAAGAATGGAGAAACAGAATTCAACTGTGAAGATGGAAAAAAAAAAAAAGGCATGATATAATTGACTATTTTAAAGAAAAAATAAATCTTTAAAGTAGTCATCTGATTTGTCAAGTTGCATAAGGGTAAGAAACCAGTTATATAAACTTAATAGGGGAGACAAAAAAAGTAACAAAAATTCAAAGAATGTCATTTTTCTCCCCATACACCGTTCTTTGCCAGAGATAGGTGGTATTCTGCTACACATTGTGAGAGGAAATGGCTTATGCAAGTTTCAGTTTATTTAGGAGAAAAGAAAAAAAAACTATGAAATGATAATAAATGTAAAATAGTATTGTGACTAAATCACATTGTGACATTGTACCTGGGGGCTTCAACAGTTCAGGAAAGGCATATGCTGTCCACAAAATAAAGCCTCCAGAGCACATCATTTTAAGACGGAGTATTTAGTGAGCACATTAGCAAAGCTTAGCCTCTTGTTTATGGTCAGGTTGGTTTTCATTGGAAGTGGGCTGAAAGGCATCCAGGCAAGTAGCCGGCTTCTCAGCGCTCAGTACAAGTGCTCTTCGAAGTGTCTGTACAAACTCCTGGGACGTAGGCAAGATCTACTCAGATGTCCTTAAAGGCATGTCAGCATGTGCTTTTCATACAAAAACTAACCCAAAGGAAGACTTTGATTTAGAGAGGATGTGACAAGTTCATAAGATGGAAAGAAAGATGTAACCAAAAGAAGGAGAAATCTGTGTGTTCTAATTGTCCTCAGTGAAGGAGTTGGGATTCCAGCTCCCCTCTGTAACTACATATAATATTCTAGTAATAGGATAAAAAGAAAGCACCTAACGTCACCGCTACCTTCCCTGTAAAGACAATTATGACCGTGCATGACTGCCCTTGTCATTTGACATGCCCCCAGCTCAGCTCTTACGTGTTCCAGGAAACCGTCGGCCACAGAAAACCCTCTGCCCTAACACGGAACAATCTTTCTTCTTTTGAAATGTTCCCAAACTGTTTGCCTTCTTGCATCCAACTAAGGACAGCCAATCAGAAAATCTTCCCACTTCCAAACATCCCACTGTAATGGAACACTTGCCAGTCGGAGACTCATCTCAGGATTTCCTCTTTGTGCTCTGTAACACCGACTCCCCTTTCTAACACCTTGAAACCCCTGATGAAGCCACAGTGATGAAAGGCAGGGGTGCAGGCAGTGAGTTTATGAATAAACAGCCTTTGTTCATGTCGCTGACTTCGTTTTGTCTTTGGCAGTTACCTTGATGCCGAACTTGGGTACCACCAGGTCTACCTGTGATAGCAAGACTTTGCCTCCAGGCACCTTGAGCTGCAGCTGCTCCAGTTTTCGTCACTGGATCCACTCTCTTTAGCTAAGAGTTCTTCTGTTATTTCATTCACTTGTTCACTCCTGGATATTTGCATTTGTTGGAATTCCTCCCACCATTTTTTTTTATATCCTTGGTGATTTTCTTCTGCTTGTTGTGCCTTTAAATGTTATTTAACTATAAGAAGGGAAATCTGTTCCATCCATCCTCCCAGGCTGAGGAGTTTGTAGCTTTCTCCAGACCTGCATTCTCCGAAGGCACCCAGAAAGTTGGATGAGATTTCCTTCCTCTCCTCACTATTCACCTGAGAGCTTGATCCCGCACACAGGGCGGGTTCGCTTTGGTTTCCCATTGGTGGAGGTGGCGTACAACCTCTCAAATCTGTGTTCAGATGTAACTACCCTAAAGGTAAGGGGTTTGAGACACAACATGAGCAAGCAACTACTTCCCACGGACTGGGACCAGATCTCACGGGCTCTTCTTAATCTAAACCTCCTCTGCCTCTGAGAAAATTCCTAGCTTCTGCGTGCGCTACGCAAACTCTTGTGCTTACGTTTCTAAACGGCAGCATTTCACCAACGCTATTTAGAAAACACCAGTAAAGGGTCTCTAATACCACTTTGGGAAACATTTGATTCAGCAAAAATTACTCGTTTGAGAGCAATCTTAGGGGAAAAGGGGAATAAAACTGCTTAGCCCTAATGGGCAAAATTTTTAATTGGTACACTGAAGTTTCCAAGTGAAATTCTGACTCAGAGTAGCTCCTTTAAACAATTCTTTGGCCAAAGTTAGAAAAGATTTTGTTGATACTAAACCAGAGACAGCTTTCCCCATTAAAACCCTACCCTCCTGGGTGCTCACATTGTCTCACACCCTGCTGCACCTCTATCCCTTCACGCCTACTTTCTTCCTCTGTTGCCTGAACCTTTTCTTTATGAGTTTCCTACCACGTCCAACGTAAACCTAGAATGCCCTTCACCATTGAATTTATACCTTGGTCCTAGGAATAATGGAGTTATTATCAGGGATTTTCCTGAGCCTCCGAAAGACAGACAACCAGTCGGTAAAAACCTTAGAATCCTCCTCAGGACCTATGACTCCGGCTTGTTTGACTTTTATCAATTAATCCGTGTCTTAAGAAATGCCAGCTATGGAGGAGCTGAAGTATTATCTGTGAAAAGCTACAGCCTTCACCTTCACTGTTGCTAAAAAGCTGCTTTATGTTGTGATTCCAACTTGAGCCAGACAAACTTTGATATCAGCTCATAGAAGCACATATTTATTCAGGAGCTATTAGAGAAGAAATCTGTGAAGTGTTACCCCTACTCAAAAACTACACTGTCTACTACACTGTTAAAACACAAAACAAAAACAAAAACAAAAACAATAAAACCTACACCGCCCTGACCACCATACACCACCTGACAACCATCTTTCAGAAAACTTGAAGGAACCAGTGGCATTCTTAAGCAGAGACCAGCAACACCCGCTCACACCCTTGAACTCCTCTGGCCGGGAGCGCGAGCCCTAGGTGTTGCGGCCATCCACTCCGTCCCTCTGGGGCCGTGTGAGTTACCTGCCTATGAATTTGTGACTGGAAAACACAGTAGGTAACTCACACCCCCACCCTAGATTCTGCTCTGCCCACACAACTACGTGGTAAAATGATGGAAACGGCTCATGTATTGTACCCGTGTGACACTAACAGGTCAAAGCTACCCTACCATTTTCTTAAACAGCCCCTTCATACTCTTCACGTGGGAGATTTTGTTTCCTGGGAGAGACATCAAAGAGATGGCTCTCTTAAGCCTTGCTGGAAAGATAGATACCAGTTATCAAGTATGTTATCTCCTGGATGTTAAATCCTGGAGGGCAGCAGCTGTCCTGGGGACAGATGATTGTGCCACACTGGACCAGACAACAAGACATTCCATGAGGATAAAATCTTTACAGAGAACACCTGTGAAGCCACACAACACACTCAGTGATGGGGATCTAGTGATGACCACACAGGGGCGGCCTGAGTCAAGGTCAATCTCTTGATTCCAGTAGGAAAAAAAAATGACCAAAAGGGAGACTGAGGCATTCCTTGTCATGGCAGCCACTTCCAAAAGGACTGTGGTGCCAGTTTGGCCCCATAAAAACACCCCATTCACCCTGGCTTTTTCCAGGAACTGACTGGTTACAGAAGACCTTCCATCATAATGTTAAGCACCCTTCCTCTTTGACAGTCTCCAAACTATTTGCTTGTCCTCTTGCAGTCAGTCAAGCACTGACAGGTGTCCCTGAAAGATCACTTAGAAAGTGGCCCCAGCCTTAATGGATTGTGTCTTTGACTTCGCTGTTGAGAATACCAAATGGGGAGATTGGAAACTTGTTGCTTATCAGTCACCACCACCAAGCAGGGTGCAGTTTTCCTTCTCTCTCATGTGGTGTTTACAATCATGCTGCAAGTTAGGTGTTACTCCTGCTTAAGAGGCAGGAAATTGAAACTTTGGAGAGTTCCATGTTACTGGCTGTAGCACTGGAAAGTAGAAAAGCCAGGTTCAATGGCAAATCGGAAGTAGAGCCAGCGTTGTAAGCTAGTTCCGGTTTCTAGTTGAGTTTTCTCGCTTTTTGACACGACGGACATTCCTTCTGGATCCACATGGTCTCTCAGGGCACATTTTTTTTGACTCTTCTTCTAGGAAATCTGAAAAATAAAACACAGACTGACCCACAGTTTGTTCCTCAGGCTACATTCAGTAAAGCACAAGGTCGGACATGGGAAAATGCTTGAGGAAATGTATGGAGGTGTCGGACAATGTGAAAAGTTGTTCCGTAAAGCCAAGCAAGGAACAGAGGTATCTTAAATCTTTAGAAAGGGGTACTTAAAATTTCAGGATCAACTTTCAAAACCTGATAAGTGGTAAGAACATCTCCACAGTAAAATGGAAACAAATGTGTATTATCCATGGTCAATGGTTTATGGTACAAACACACAGACATACAGGGTGTTTTTTCACTGGCAGTTTAAATCAAACAAACCTTTTTGACTAGTTGAAATTTAAGCTGAGTAACAGTTACAAAACATTACAGAGAGTTCCGATTTATCCCGTCTCAGCTTCCCCTAATATGAACATCTTGTATAACCATTGCACAATTCTCAACATCGGAAAATGAGAATTACTGCAATGCGACTAATGAGACTGCAGACATTATTGAATTTTACATTTTTCCTCTACTGTCCTTTTTCTATTCAAAGAGTCTATCCAGGACCCTCATGTACTGGCATTTCTCCTCAGTCTCCTCAATCTTCAAGGTTCAGCAGCCTTTCTTTGTCTTTTGCCATCTTACCACTTTTAAAAGTGTTAAGTACCGAACAATTATTTTGTTGAATGTTCTTCAAATTGGAATTATCTGATACGTGACTGTAATTGGGATGAGGTCATGTATTTTTAGTAGCAATACCCCAGATATTATGTGGTGTCCTTCCCAAAACATCCTATCTAGGAAGGCATTTACTGGAATTTTCTGTGACACTTTTTACTATGACCTTTCTCTCATGGTGCTTTTCTATTTTTCCTCTTTTATATTACATTATTTATGGAATTCTACTGTAAGGAAGAGCTGCCTTTTCTTTTTCATTTATTCATTTATTTAAAAAATTATGACAAACTTGTGGTTGCCAAGGGGGCAGGGGGTGGGAAGGGATAGACTGGGATTTCAAAATGTAGAACAGATAAACAAGATTATACCGTATAGCACAGGGAAATATATACAAGATCTTATGGTAGCTCACGGAGAAAAAAATGTGACAATGAATATATATATGTTTATGTATAACTGAAAAATTGTGCTCTACACTGGAATTTGACGCAACATTGTAAAATGATTATAAATCAATAAAAAAAGTTAAAATAAAATAAAATAATGAAATAAAATGAGCCTCAATTCTGCTGTCCAAAAAAAAACTATGAATATATATCAGAATGTATGATATATGAGTATGAATGCATATATTTATTTTATGTTCTGTCATAAATACTGTTATTTTCAGTTTAAATTTGTTCATAGAGTCTCTCTCATTTTTACTAAAAAAATTGTCATTTTTTGAAGAAAGGCGGATAACAAAATTATGCAAATAAAAGATCAGATGCAATTACGTTAGTGCATTTCAATTACTTTTCAACTTGCCTGAGTGGAAAAAGTTAAAATTTTCATACGATCTTTGACATACCAGCTGACATGTCACCTTAGACAATTCATCAATGCCAACTTTACCCTTAATGACAGCAAATTTTGATGAATCCGATTTTTGGCAAATCCAAGATTTACAAAAGTAAGGTCACCATTAACAAATGGAGTAACATTTCCCAAACCTCACTTTGCAAACTCAGGGGAAGGCTGTGTCAAGGAAGACCATCAAGGTCCTCTGAACAGAAATTCCCAAACTGTGCCTCAGTGTTTACAGGAGTCTGCGAGGCTTCTGGCTGCAGAGAAATCAATAGGAGGAAATGCTTTCCTAAGAGGGGTCCAGTAGAATTCCATCACCAATATATCCTTCCAGGAAAGCATCTTTTCAAAAGGAAATAGAAAATTTTTCTCCCAGGACATTCCTGTCAGTGACTAAGCCATGTAAATTGAAGGCATCTTAGCTCAGGATAGTTCAATACTGTTACCAGATGAAGGCAAATGACATATTTGACAATTTCTCCATGATTTGCTTCAAAAAATGGAACTGAATAACACGTTCTATGGAGAGGGAGGTATCATCTGACAGAAGTCCTGCTTACATTGTCTTGTTCTGCTTCAAGTCACAGACCAGTTTGATCATTTTCAAGCTCTGCATTTTCCCCAAGTTTGTTCCAAGTTTGCATCGTTCCTTTTCTTGCCAATTAGACTAGCAATCTAAGATGCTGCACAATAAAGTCTTCTTTGTCAGTATCAATTCAAGTTTGTGTAAATAAAGATTTTAGGAATCCAGTTTTATCCCCCACCATGCAGATACACACACACACACACACACACAGAGTCTAATGCATCATCTAAAAGGAGAAGATATTTGACAGCTACCTGCTTCCTCCGTTACAGTTACTGCAACCCCAGAAGTGCTGTTGATCTAGGATCCTACTTGACAAATGATGACATTTTGACCAATGATGAAAGAATTATATCAGCTCAATGAATTATAAACATCAACTTGCACCCCTCTGGCTGACATTTTATAAGTTTAGCTGGGCTGGCTGTAAACTGAGGCTCACGTCTATAATCACAATGTTTCCTCTTTCCCAGTATCTCTACCTGCCACTGTGGTTTGGTGGTAACGCCCAGCGCACCTAACCTTCTAGTCTCCTAATATTTGAAACGATACATTTTAAACTTAATCTGAACATGATTTGACCTTGAATACTTTTCCCATTTCAATTCTCCAAAAACATATATAAGAAAAATGTGAGGTGTGTGTGTGTTTGTTAGATTTTTGATTCATTTTTTGGATCATCTATATACACTAACATCGCAGACCTTTAGTTAAGAAAAGCCCCTGCCTTGGAAACAGGGTTTTTGATTATATAAAATGATACTTCTCGGAGTTAGTGCTACAAAGAATATGAATGACGAAATTTTCTCTTCTCTCTCTTTCTCCCACTCTCTCTGTATATGTGTGTGTCCGTGTGTGTATAATCATACTGTATAATTACATAAGGTACACCGTATGTAGATAATGTGCACACATAATGTAGATATAATTTGAGATCTCTTTTACAATTGTTATATTGCAAACAGACACTTGCGGCTTAGATATAGAATGTGTGTGTGCCTTAGATTACAGATGAAAAAAATCTCAGTTAGACATAAAGATCAGCTGAATTTCAGGGTGAAGGGAGCTCCATGGAGGGGAAGGAAGGGGCGAGATCTAGGATATGGTACGTGCTCAGGAAGTGTCACGTGGGAGGGAGGGGAGACAGAAGGGCAGCACGTTAAATGGGACAGGAGGGCAGACTGTCAGGAGGGAGAAAGAAAGCAGACTGGCCTCCCTGGAGCACAGCCCTTTGTTTCAGAGATGTTAGGAATATTTTTCAACTAAAAGAAAAAGACAGCATTTCACAATTCCTTCGTACACATCTCTTACTCCACTTATGTGAAGTAACTGGGGGGAAATGCAGTTTAAGCAGATGAAAGTGTTTCAGGAAGTTTGTTTTGAAATTAATCCACAGATAACACCAAATTGTTCTTCTCGCCGTAAGTTATGTCTGTACTTTACATTTATGTGAGAGGGACATCCGCAAATCAGGGACTTAAACGTCAGTCAGGAATTTTCTTGCCTTGGTCCCTCTGTCTCCAGCTTCCTTACCAAGTCCATAAAATTATAAAGTTATTAATTCATGTACCTTGCTAGCCTTGTAATGTTCTGTATTCCAGCTCATTGTCCAAACACATAAAATGTCTTAAATTTCCCATGTCACACACTGCAGTAGGTTTTAAAACAGCCAGTGAGAAGGTTTGTGGAGGGGGGGGATGATCCCCTTTTATGGCTGTACTGATTTACTTTAAGCTGGAGACACCAAAGGCTTTGAAATGCCACAAACTTTCCTGAAAGGAAAAGCATTAAACACCTTTTTACCCTTACTCCCTTTGCATGATGTAGATAAAAAATAATTTCCAGGGTGTAATGGTGATCCCCTTAGGAACTTTGAGAACCATAAAGCATTTTGGTTTTGCTGCAGCAGAAGAGCATTATATCCTCTTCCTCCTCACAGGGCAAGCTCCCTGAGAACCACCCAGCCCCACCAACTTCAGAACTTTAATATATTACTCCGTACTTTTCATCAGACCTTAAAGGATAGAGTAAGATGATTCTTTGCTGGATGCACCAAAGACTTTGAAAATCTGTTTGTTGCACGTGAGATCTGTGTGCCATGAAAGATTAATATGCAGAAGATTTTGCCAGCTGTCTGCTATATTCAGAGGAAAATACATCCAAGTCACTTTTGCTGCTGGTACAAGGCGCTAAACCACATCCGTGCAGGGCCAAAGTCCTTGCCTTAAATTGTTCACTTTTGTCCCTGCCCCGGGACATCCCGATTATGGCCAAAGTGGGACAGACAAGACCATTAGATGGGAGAATGAAACCCACCGAGGGATGGATTCAGATCCTTAAATCTTCAGCAGTCCATGAACCCTCAACCCTGTCTCTCTAGAAAAGTTAAAGAAATACCTTCCAAAGGCCGTCATTGAAATGACAGTGTTTGTGTTTCTCTCCCTGCCAGCATTTGGAAATTAATGTTTTAACGTAAAATGAATAAATCTATGTCTTTTAGGCTGGTGTACAACATGCTTGCAGTTGCTCTGAGGTCTTTCTGAAAAGCTCTATTCTGAACTCTATTCTGAAAAGCCAGGCTAACTCTGCACTGTAAGGAATATTAGATTGCAAAGGATATTTAAAAAAAAATTAAAGTTGCGTAATGTCTCCTCTCCTTTCACCCAAAGAGGCCACTGGATGGAACAGAAATAACTGGGGTCTGGGAGATGGATATTTCAGAAAGTAAATGGTATGGAAATTAGACTGATTAATGGTAAGATAAGGCAAGAGTTAATTGCTACCCTGTGCTACGTAATGACAGGAGAAATGACACAATGGTTCAAATGCAATACCCATTCAGAGAAGGATTTTATATCTTGGAAGGCCCGGTATTGTAATTTCTCTGAAATAATTCTCACAGGTTAGGAACAAACCGCAGACACCTGATACATGATTTTAAACTCTTATTTATAATATTGGTTGACTCAGTTAACTTTTTCTAAACTATTTCTGCACCCTCTTTCATTTTCAAAGTATGTTTATCAAATTCATGTCATCTAAATTCATATTCTTATTGTAGGTTCACACCCACACGGTTTGCGGTCGGTCTAATCAGTCACAATGTACTTGTGCAACTTGAAAGTCCGTGAAACGTTTTTTTCCCCTAGTTTCCATGGACATCTGGGGTTCCGTGTACAGCCCTGGGTTCTCCACAGTCTCATAATGGCAGTGCACTGGGAATTACACACAGAGGTGGCACGGCATTACTGGACGTGTTCCTTCCCGTCTATCTTGCCTCCACTTTCCAAGAAAGAAAGGAAAGAGGAAGATAAAGCCCTCCTTAGGTTACTGCAGAAATGGAGGATTGTATTTAGCGAAATAACTAGAATATCTGCTAGGAAATATTTTGTGTGGGCTGTCTTTCGTTGAACTTATGGTTCTGCAAATAACCTGAAACATTATGGAAATATCTATCATCATCATATATGAAAGCCAGCCCTTTTGTACATGGGTACATTATCTGCCTGGACGTTCCCCAAGCATCAGAAACACAGCAGATATAAGATAAAATGTATATTCTCTAGACCCCCCCAAAATGTTTATTTTTATCCCAATGAATGGCACCACCATTCATCTGGTTGCTTAGCTGAACTTCACGACCCCCACTACTTTGCACATCGAAGTGAAAAACGAATAATGTGGGCTCATTTTTCCCATTGCACATCCTGAGTTTGTTCATTTCTCATCAATTACATAGCGACTTTTCTAACGCAAGTCGCCATCATCTCCCTTTCTCTAATGCACAGCTGTATTTGCTTCCTAACTGGTCTCTTCACTTTCATTCTTGACCGCCTGGCTCTCAACAGAAGAGCCAGTGTAACTCTTTTAAAATTTGTACCAGATAATTTCAATGGCCTGACCCCAAGTTGCCATGGTTCCCTGTAATTCATAATATAAAATCCAAACACCGAGAAGTTACCTACAAGACCCAGTAAGATCGGGTTGGTCCGTCCACCAACTTCATCTCCTCATTCTCTGCGTGATGTCTCTGCTGCTGACACACCAGCTTCCCAGCTGATTGATTCTCTGGTAAATTCAGCCCCACCCCGCTTCACTTCCTTTGCTGGAAGGGAGTCTCTGGTTAGAAGACTTGTCTCTAAAATTATCGTAGGATTTATTCTTTCACTGTTTTCATGTCTCTGCTGAATTTTCACCTCTTGATCAAAGATTTCCTATTAGTTTATAAAAAACAATTCTCCTGTAATACACAAACTCCTTATCTTGATTTGTTTTTTTGTTGCGTACAAATTTTCAATGCCTAATATATTATGTAATAATGTTATTGTCGTTTGCTGTCAATTCAACAGCAAATCATAAATCATATGATGCCAACACTGTTTTCCCAGAGTCCAGAAGTGTCTAACACATAATAGAAGCTCAATAAATATGTGTGCAATGGCTGAATGAGTCAGTGAGTTTGAATGCTCCTGTATACAAACCAGAGTGCGAAAGACTTGATTAAGTCAGAAGAGCAGAAATCTATTCAGAGCTGCCTCTGTCAAGATGGGTGATGATTTTCAAAACAGGGAATGGGAGATACCCCTCCAGACCCCATTCCTCCATCAGTAGTACTGGTGTCTTGGGCTGCAACATTATGGCCATAAATGTAGATTCCTAAAATAGTTTGAAGACTTTGCTCCAGAAAACCCTCACAGAGCCAGCCTGTGCTCACCTTGCGAGTGTTTACTTTTCCCACTTTGGGTGGGTGATGCATCCCTCCACACTGATCGCACTGTGGGAGCATCCACTAAAGGGGGTGCCTTTTCTCCAGAGATCTGGTGAGCGGACTGAGCCCCTCCAGGTTACATGCTTCAGTGCTGCGGCACTGTGTGCTGATGATGCCCCAAAGGGAACTTAATGACATACACTTTTCTAATTACTCCCATTCTCCTGTGATCGCCCTCTTACCCTACAAATCTGGGAATCTGAGAAACAGACATATATTTTGTGCCCCTGATATTCCTTACCAGTGTTACCCCCTTGTTTTTCTTCCACGTGCGAGTCCAGAGTTGTTTACTGCAGCATGGATCTGATAAAAACCTAAAACCTAGGGTGTACATTTTTGAGGTTCTTGCTAAGAACACTGTCAAAGACGGATGGATGGAAAAAATGTGACAATGAATATACGGATGTTCATGTATAACTGAAAAATTGTGCTCTACACTGCAATTTGATGCAAGATTGTAAAATGACTATAACTCAATAAAAAAATGCTAAAAAAAATGGGTGGATGGGATCTACGTCTCTCAAAAACGTTTCAAACTTGTACTAGAAAGCCAGCAAGTACACTGTGTTTCTCTCATTCTAACTCATTAATGCAACGTCCCCTAGTTTCATATTTGCATTGCTAACAGCCCTCCCTCCAAGGATGTTGACATTGTAGGCTTTCAGTGTTCCTTTTTTACTTTTTTCCCTTGCTAACGTGGGCAATCCTTTGAAAGGGGGCTATCTTCTCAATGCCTACATAGCTGTTTTCTTTCTCAGAATTCGTTTAAAATTTCAGGGATTTGATATCTTTGCTACTTATTTATTTCATTAGAAAAGAATATTCATCAGCAGATGCGATAAACTTACTGGAAGCCACCGGAGGCAAGCAGATGCTTTTCGCCTGTTTCCTCCTCTTCCACCCTGCCTGGAGAAAGAACATCCTTCCAGGGGGAAACTGGAGGTTTCTGTCAATCAAGAGGTCGAAAGAGCCTTCCACTGCTGCCACGGGCCTCTGTCCCCTCTCCCTCCTCCAGCTGGTCAGCGCCTTCCCCTGAACCTGCTCAGAGGCTTTGAAAGTTCAGGAGTACATGTTCGTCAACACTTTCCCTCCCAAAAAGTACAAAGGGGAAAAAAATGCATAATGTATGGTAATGGTCAAACTAGTAAGAATTAAAGTAAATGGTGTGATATAAAAAGGGTTTCAAACTGGATTAATAATTCTGCAATTTGTTATACAAAGTCAATTTTCTCCACTTGCAGAGCAAAGTTGCCCAGTGGGTTTCTTGGTTCACTCATTATTAGGTATATATCACTTTTATTGTTTCACATTTTTATAGTTTATTAAAAAAAAAAAAAAGACATCATTCATGAATAAAACATTTTGGCTCCAGGCTGCTGTACACTGAGGTTGGTCAGAGAGATTATTCCGTTCCTGATTTAAAATAATAACCAAACATACAAAGTAAAAACTAGCATACTGTTAGATAATATAGAAGCATAGAAGGGGAGTTCACGAGCTATAAAGGAAAGTTTGTATCTCGGGCAGAATCTTCAACATCAGTCCCCTTATTTCACTGTCCACTCTCTCTCTGGAAGGGAGCATCTTTCCTCTCTGCTTGGTCCTTCACTGACCTCGCTCATGTTGGTCCACACTGGATTATTCTGGCATCTCTCCTCCCTACTCTTCATCACACAGGACGGCGGCGCATCTGAGGTGCCGTTCATGTGCTGCAGTGGATGAAGGGAGACGTGCAGCCTGATGGGCATGTTTTTTTTTAGTTCTTTCCAATCACTCCACATGTTTGAGAGTTCACAGCTAAGTGTCATTGAGTCAATGAGAACAATGTGAGTAATATTTCTGTGTATTCAAACATGGATTTAGTTAGTGGACATGGTGTGCTTGTCCTGTTCCGGAGGGCTCTGGGGATGTCATCGGGGACGGGGGGGGGAACGCCCTAGTTACTGTTCAGAGCCCTGTGGCCATTCCAGGAGAAACAGACGAGCGCATGCTTAGGTCAGTTTGCCAGAAGCCGTTTGCAACTTTTGTGCGTCTGCACCAGGAGTCAGCTAACCACGTGGCTCTAATCCAGGGCTGTCCACTACTGTAGTGATCACCTTTGTGGAAGCATGAGGCAGTCACGGCAAAAGGAGACACTGGAGGAGAGCAGAAGAAACATGGTGACACTAAATATACTTTCCCCCACCTTTCTGCCTCCCAAGCTTAACACCCATCTTTGCCATTCAGAGTAAATTGTCTACCATTACCATGAAAATAAAACATAATTATTTTTTTAAGAAAAATCATCAATACAACTTGATAAATGTACCTTTTCTCTATGATTCCGTGAATTTGAATTAATGTATTGGTGCTACATGAGAGGGACCGTGAACAGAGCTGGCAAGAGGACACACTGATGACTCCAGCTGAAACTTTTCAAACTGAGGCTTTTCTTTAGACACATCCTTTACTTATGTCTCTAATGGTGTGGTTATTTTAACTTTTCAACACTGTTAATTACCACAGTATTAATGTATCTTAAAAATTAGGAAATGAAACAATGAGCTTATTCAAAATTAAAGGCCAATTACTTCGACACTAGCAGTACCATAAGATGGCTTATTGTTCCATCTCATTTTACCAAAACTTTAAGCAAGTAGATAGTTTAAAAAAATTGATTCATGTTTTACTGAATTATCTACACTTGAACATGATTTTTTTCTTTTTCCTTTTGTTGGTTATTGGAAATAATGTAACAGGTGTACAAACCTTTGGTATACTGGTAAATTAAAAGACTCCAAGAATTGGAGAATATGTCATTATTAAAAGGCAAGGGTTATAGTAAACAGACAGCCATGATTTCTCATAAGCTACTAACATGATTTCATCCCTCTATGCAGCTCAAGTTCACAGCTCCCACTTCATACTTCAATTTAATATGCAGAAGGCAATGGAATCTGCTTTTTATTGGATAGATTTCAATCCCAAAAAGGAATTGTCAATCAAGCAATGATCAGATCAATCAACCATTTCCACCCAGGCCACCCACTGGATTAATGTGGCATTTAACTGAAACATGATAGAAATATCCAATTTTCTATTATCATGTATGTGATATAAATATCTAACCACTAAAACAACATTTTTCCATTTTAGCATCTTGCTCAGATATCCAGAGCAGCGAATCAGGGAAGAGAATGTTCACTGGAGAGAGTTGGTTTTGGTGCCCTGGTTTGGCTTCCTTCGAGTGAGAAAAAAGGGAAGGCACCCATTCGCCATAATTGTAGACAGCACCCAGCCTATTGGAGAGCCAACCTGTGTACCTGGGGCGCTCGAGAAACTACCTATTTGTGGCATTTATGAGAAAAAAGAAGCTTAACCAGAATGTAACATAAGGGAGCCCCCAGACTTGCCTGCCTTACTTCTGATGAAGCAAAGCCTGAAGCTTGCCTTGGAGAAGAGGCACATGGACATCTTATGCAGAGGCACCTGGTAGCATCAGCGATGTGTTATAAATGCAATCTGTCAAAACTTTCCCTGAAGAACCAAAACTTAAAAGAACTGACAGATTCTCAGATGTCTAGAAAGATGATTTTTTTTGTTTGTTTCACTATCAAAATAACCCCTTGGCTTCTTCAGAAACTGTGCATAGATTCCCCTAAAAGTTCTCTTCTTCCAGAGCAGCCCACAGTGTAAAATTTATATTTTAGCTAGATAAGGTTACTTTATATCTTTTTCTTGACATTTACAGTTCTTCAGAGTTATATTGAGTTATGTATAATTAGGCTAACATTGATATATTGGTAAACAAAGGCTGTTACTGATAAAAGATTGCAAAAGCATAAAACTGATGTATCGTGTCATATATAACTCCATAGAGATTTTGGAAAATAAACATTTTTGGTCATCGTGCAATGAACACATAGTGTATTGTCTGCTTTTTTTATTTTCAAGGATTATAGATTAAAGCTACATTTATAAAGTTTAGGAACTGTCTGAAATCTCTAGGTATATATTCAGCACATGTAGGAAATGTAAGCAAGTCATTTTTTTTTAAGAATATATGTAAAAGAAACCAATTATTTCCCATTTCAATTTCCTCATGTATAAAAGAAATGGTTTCATAGAGGAAAAAAAGAAGGGGGAATAGTACTGGAAACTAGTTTATGGAAGAGTTTCCATTTCAGTTTATAACAAATAAAATACAGGCATTCATGATGAAGATAAACAAGGACTGTGAAAAATATTGCTCTTTGTTGCAACAACACATATGCAGACTTTGGCAAAGTCCCATGTAAATGACAGACAGCAGGGAGCTGGACTCGAGTGAGTTAAATGCATCAGCCCACCACCATGAACACATAAAAAGATGCAACTTAACAATGCTTCTCAGGAATCATGTCTCTTAAAAATCGGCCTAAAAACAGATTTACCATACAATCCAGCAATCCCACTCTTGGGCATATAACTGGAGAAAAATATAATTAAAAAAGACACATGTACCCCAGTGTTCACAGCAGCACTGTTTACAATCAGCAAGACATGGCAACAACCCAAATGTCCATCCACAGATGTCTGGATAAAGAAGATGTGGTACTTATATACAATGGAATACTACTCACCCATAGAAAAGAATAAAACAATGCCATTTGCAACAGCATGGATGGACCTGGAGACTGTCATTCTGAGTGAAATAAGCCAGAAGGGAAAAAAATATCATATCACATAGATGCAGAATCTAAAAAAAACAAAAAGGGCACAAATGAACTTATCTACACAACAGAAACAGACTCACAGACATAGAGAACAAACTTACAATTACTAGAGGATAAAGGGGATGGGAAGGGTTAAGTTGAGAATTTAAAAATTGCATCTCTTGGGGAGTGTGGATAAGTTAGCTTATCTTGATTGTGGTAGTAGTTTCATTGGTGTATACATCTATCAAAAGTTATCAAATTGTACATCTGAAAAAAAAAATTGGTCAGCTCAAATGAGCTCAAGTCATGAGACTGATCTCTCTTTCCCCCTCATTAGAAATGTGAAGTTCATTGTAAAACTGTGTGTGTGTTTCTACTTCAATATAAGACACTCAAAATATATTCACAGCTTCAATGTTTTCACAAATATATACATATTTACAAAGACTTGTCAAAGAATATTCTTTCTATTATTACTTATTAAAAATTAGAAACAACTTAAATACCCTTAAGTAAGGGAACAACAGAGTTGTATGATATCCATAAGATGAGATAATACGTTTCATCAAAACATATTTCAAAGAATGAACAATATCAGGCACTGATCATGATATAAAATTTCATGCAAAAAACATAACTGAAATCTGTGTATGAAGTGGTACAATTTTAATAAATAAATGTATAAAAGTGACCGCAAACACAGGACACTTACAGCATTGGCTGTAAGTAATTCTCTTGAATCGTGAGCTTATAATTAATTTCATCCTCCTGATTCTCCTAAGTTTTACATTTTACAAAATTATATTTTTAATTATAGAAATAAAATTCCAGGCTTGTAGGATTTATGTTCTAGTAGAGGAATCTGAAAAGAAACAAGTATAAAAAAATCCCAAACTATATTTACATCTATGCATTTATCTATATATTTCAACATATCTATATCTTTTTATCTGGTTATTTCTCTATCATTTTAAATGATAAATAAGGAAGGAAAATAAAGAAGACTTAAGTGATGGAGCATGAGGTGGTGACGAGGGGTCAGTGTAGGCTGGACAGTGAAGACATCCATGTTGTGGTAACATTTTAAATAAAGCTTAATAAAATAAGGAAGTAAAAAATAAGAATTAGGATAAGAGCATTTCAAGCAGAAGGGATAGAAGTAAAAGGCTCTAAGTTAGAAGCCAGTTTAACAAGTTTAAAAAAGAAAAAAAAAAGAAAATTATGGTTTTGCAGAGCTAAGAGGTGAGTAACAAGGACCTGATATTAGAGAAATAGGTATAAACAAGATTATGAGGGTCTTCTAGGCTATGCTAACAAATTAGGGTTTAATTCTGAACATCATAGTAAACAAATCATGGGGTTTTAATACACAGCATTGTCATATAGATTGTATGTTATACAGATTATTGGTTGTTGTATCAAGAACAAACTATAAAATGGGGGATTTCAAAGACAAGAATACAAATAACATTGAAGAAACCCAGAATGGAAGAGATGGTGGCTGGAGCTAAGGAAGCAGTAGTGGAAGCTGCAAATATATTTGGAATATATTTGAATATATATTTTACACGGGCTATGAGTGAGTAATAGGGGAAGGAGTTAACAATAACCTGTATACATTTTGTCTAAGCATCTCGGTTAATGATCTATTTACTGCAATGGGAAAGACTGAGAAGGGCAGATTGGGGTAGGCTGGGAAAACAGATCAGTAAAGGGGTTAGCGTTGACCAAATCTAGGGCAATTTGATCATTCAAAGAAAAGCAACAAGAGTACAATATAATCCATTGAATAAAAATAGGAATTCATGAGCCCACACTGATACAAGTGAACACATTAACAAATGAAATAATATGGGAAAAGGGAACCTCTCCATTCTGTAGAATAACAGTTAGGAATATAGAATACAGAAGGAAAGATAGAGGTAGAAACTCTTCTAGGGTTGTGAAAATTAGTAGGTGAAAGTCTGATTAGAAAGGTGTTTAAGTAGTCTCAAAGTATCTTTACACAAATCACTAATACCAGAGGCAAAATCACTACTCTGGAGAAATCAGAGGGACCCCACCTTAAAATCATCCAAGTGACATCTAGCATGTTGTGCCCTGATATGATCCTTGGAAAAGGACATAGCTCGTTTCTGTGATATTCCACCTCAAATGCATAGCTCAAACTTACTCATGAGGTGCACAATGCACCCATATTGTGAGATCTTTTATAAAGTAGTTGACCCTTCAAATTATCAAATTTAAGAAAGAAAAATAAATGCTGAGATTAAAGAAGACTAAGAAGATTTGACTAATAAATCTTACATGTGTTTTTGTACCAAGGAGCAGGTGTAGAGAACATAACAGAGAAAATTTTAAGACTGTGATATGTCAGTGATGTTAAATTTTGTGATTTTGCTAATTATACATTGGTAATTAAGAGAATATTCTTTTCTTAAAAGTAAAAAAGAAACTTTCAGTTATAAAATAAATGCCATGGGATGTAATATACAGCATAGCAAATATAGTCAATAATATTGCAGTAACTTTGTATGGTGACAGATGGTAACTAGACTTAATCATGATGATCATTTTGTAATACATAAAAATGTCAAATCACAAGGTTGTACAACTGAAACTAATATATCATTATAGGTCAATTATACCTCAATTAAAAAAACTAAATGGAAATATTTAATGGTAAAAGATCATGATATCACAGTTTTACTCTCAAAATATTTCAAAAATAAATGTGTGTATACATTCACACACACATACTCACAGAGACACATATGCAGACAGAAAGAAAATGATAAAACAAATGAGGCAAAGGGAAAATTGGAAAAAAAGAGTGTAATAAAGTTCCCTGCCTTATTCTGGGAAGTTTTCTCTAAGTGTGAAATAATATACAAATAAAATGTTACACACACAGTAAAGCTACTGGTACTTTATTGGGTTGAAGTACATACATCAAAGCTCACAAAAAACTGGTCATTCTGAAACTGAAGATCAGAAAATTATATAGGTTGATTTTTCTCTTTTTAAGAGGAGCAGATATTGCTTTCATGAGTGTGACTGACATGTCTTGGAAATGAATTTCTTTTCCTCCAGAGGACAATTGCACTCGCCCTGCCTCACCTCCATTAATCTGCTTCAACCTTGGCTTTAGTTGCTACTGAAAATGAGAAGCTGGTTTTGCCTTTGGGGCCTATTTCACCCTTAGATCCTCCACATAGGCTGACAACCAGAAGAGCAAGTGAATGTGTTTTGTGATCCGTACGCCTGTCTGTTGGGAACAGAGTTGAAACTCCGACCATACGAACATGCCTCCCAGACACAGGCCTGTGAAGGCAATGACTCTACTGCAGTACTCATGTAGTTTAAGACGGAACCTGAGGGCCAATGCTTGGAAGAGATTTATCACATTTTAACTGCCTTGGTTGTGGTTTAACTCAACATGCATTCCTTGAGCACCTGTTCTCCCCCTAGCTCTTGGCCAAGTACAGTGGACAGTAACATGGAAAGGACATGTGGTACCTGATTTCAACTGCTTAGGTGTGGCCTGGGATGAACAGAAGGCATGACTTAAACAGTACTTAGTAAACTTGGATCTATGTGCTCCAAATATATAGCTAAGATTTCTATTTCTAAATGGTTATCTAAACCATATATTTTAACTTCTGCCCTCTTATTTCCCCATTCAAATGAACAAGAAATAAAAATTGAAATAAAGAAAAATACAGTATCAGAGCTAGAAAGCAGAGATGAATACCGCCATCATACGTGAAGGCAGAGAAATAACAATTGCTATCACTTGTTGAGCAGTTTTTATGCATCAGACAGTATGTTGCATGCTTCACATGCATTATCTTTCTGAATCCTTTAAGAGGTAGTGTTATGAAATTTATCTGAAAAACATGAGACTTAAGAAGGTTGAATAACTCACCCAAAGTCATACAAGTGAGTTCTCTCTCAAGTCACTGGGTATGTAATAATTTATCATCATGGAACGGAGCGAGGATTATAATTTGCGTATTTGTATATTCAGAGGAAGCATATGATAAGCATCTACGTCTGAACAAGTATTCAAAAGCTCTTGTACTAAATGGACAATACAATTCTAAGACATTTTTAAAAGAAATACATTAATTAGCAGTGTTTTTATTTTCTTAAAAGAGGCATAAAATAATGATGGGTCTCATGACTGATGGTAACTCAGGTTCAACAAAATTCAAAAAGAAGTGTTAAATCTTAAGAGTTTCACAGCCATGAGGGAAATGGTAGGGAAGTAGCCAAGGTGTGACGCCTACAAATGTCCAGAATCCAGGTGATTTCACAATGTCTATACTTTTGAATTACAAATGCTCTAAAAATAGTACATATTTTTCATGTGCTTCAAACTTTTCATAGCTCAGAAAAAGTAGGGAATATTCCATTTTGAAGCAATACACAGATAGTAAATAAGGTGGACAAAGTGAGAGCAAATTCTGCTGAGAAACAAATTTAACAAGAAGCCTGCAAGATACGAGAATCCTACACAAAATATTGTCAAATAAATTAATCACAGTAGATAATATACCATGACCAAGGAGATTTTATTGCCAGTTAGCAAAAGAGAACTTTATTGATTTATTTTATTTATTTTAATATGCCTAAGGGAAATATATATATATATATTCTCTTTCAAAACCATTTGATATAATTTATATATAATCCCAATAAAAATCCAAGAATTATACAATATCTGACCAAGCCATTATATTCAATACATAAATATTTGTCTTTGCCATTAAAAATAAGAACAAGAAAATATCTGCCTGAAATACTTTTGTATAATATTTTGAAAGTACACTCAATGGAATTATATTGTAAAAGAACATATGTAGGGAAGAGTTGATGGAAAATGTTTCTTTATATGATGTGATACCTGAAAATCTGAAGAAAATAAAACACCTTCATTTGAACAAATAAAGGTGTAAGTTGTTTTCTTCATGAAGTAAATGTGACATCTTTGTATAACAATTTGTTGAAAAATATCCCAAAACCCAATAGTAACAGCAAGTATAACCTCTTGATGGGAGTTTGGCCCTATTTGATTTTTAAATGTATACAAACTTTTCACAAGAACTGGAGAGCTGAAAATACCAAACCATTCTTTTTCCACTTTTCTCTATCTCTGATTTTTCCAACCCTTTCCACCAGGTAATGCTAAGTTTTTCTGTTGTATGGCTAATAATAGTGATATCGATCTGTCTTTTGTGATGTCTTGGGTTACAAGGACAGTGATTTTAGTTTGAAAATGATATTGTTCAGGAAATTGGCACATAACTTGTTGGAATAGCCACAATTGGTCCTGTCTTCTAGATTTTGTGGGTGTTTGTAATCAATTTTGTTAATTCATTGAAACATTAGAATTACAGGACACACGAGGGAAATGTTTTTAGAGTAATACAATTATAAGCTTTTTGGTGAGACTGCATGGTTTGGACATTAAGAACTTTGGTAGGCAGGATAACCCCCTAAGATGTTTGTACCCTAATCACTGAACCTTGTAAATATGCTTAGTTACATGGCAAAAGAGGTTTTACGGATGTAATTAAGGGTGAGTCTACATTAAGCACATGAACCTCTGAAAGCAAAGAGCTTTCTCCAGCTGTAGGTAGGAGAAATAAGGCAGAAGTGGAGGTTGGAAGAATGCAAAGTATGGAAAGGCTTTTATTCACCATTGGTGGCTTTGAAGATGGAGCTCCTGAGCCAGATAAGGTAAGAGTACAGGAAGGGGGAGGAGCCCCAGGAAGCTGAGAATGATCAGCGGCTGACAGCTATCAGTAAAATAGACCCTCAGTCCTATCACCACATGGAAATGAATCCTGACAATAACCTAAAGGAACCTGGAAGTGAGTTCTTCCTTAGAGCCTCCAATAAGCAGCAGAGGCCAGCCAACACCTTGATTTCAGCCTCATGAGCCTCTAACCAGAGTACCTAGTTGAGGACCGCAGACTCTAACCTATGGAACTGGGGAGGTAATACATTCGCATTGTTTTAGGCCACTAAGTTTGTGATAATTTATTATAACTGCAATAGGAAGCCAATTCAAGGACAAAACAGTAATTACATAGAATTTAGATGAAATCAGAATGATGACGGACATATTAAGGAATAATAATAAGAGTAGAAGAAAACAAACTTATACAAAGTCTATTATTGAAAGGAATCACAGGACAGGAATATTATTAAAAAACAAAATATCATTATATATAAAGCCTTAAACGAGTAAAAATGGATAATTTATGTTTATTAAACTTTAATCTACAAATAATATTAAAATCAGGAATCTTTAAGGATCTAACAAAATAGTTTTGAGATATGAAGTAGAAAAAGCAAAATACCTGAACTTATAAAAGGAATTGAAAAAACTATGAAACAAAATAAGAAATTTACAAAGTAGATTGGAAGTAAAGATATTGCACAAATTTACATAAACAAGTAGAATGTATACATTGTTTTTAACAAAGATAGAACTTATATAATGTTCTGAGGTAGACCATAAGGGGAATCTCAACAAATACCAAATTTTGATATCATCATGTTTTTTTCAGTTGTTCAACACAACAGAATAAATCTTAAAAATCAAATGCCTTAGAATAAAAATTAAAAAGTGAAAATAAGATTATTTGGAACAATCAAAATAATAACTAAATTCCTGTTTTATTCACTCAAAGTCATATTCAAAGAGACAGTTACAGTTTTGGTACATTCATTAAAAAAAGAATCCATGTGTGAGAGAAGAAAAATAAAAAATACATGCACTTATTAATCAATTCAGAAAAGAACAATAAAATAAAAGGATGGAAAAAGGAAAATCAATAAAGATAAAAGCATAAAGTGCTGAAATAAAAAAGAAACAGTTCCCCAAATAGCAGTTGATGAATAAAAACAAGGCCCACCACCAAACAACAAACACCCAATTAAAACAAAAAGTCCTAACAGACAGAATAAAGAGCCCAGAAGTGAACCCACACTTACGTGATCAATCAATCTACAACAAAAGAGACCAAAATATACAATAAGGAAAAAGTAACCTCTTTAATAAATGGTGTTGGGAAAACTGGACAGATACTTGCAAAAGAATCAAAATGGACCACTTGCTCACATCATATACAAAAATAAACTCAAAATGGATTAAAAACTTAAATGTAAGACCTGAAACCATAAAACACCTAGAAAAAAAAAACAGGTAGTATATTCTTCAACATCAGTCTTAGCAATATTTTTCTGGCTATGTCTCCAAAGACAAGGGAAACAAAATCAAACAAAAGAGACTACATTAAACTAAAAAGATTTGCATAGCAAAGGAAACAAGACCAAAAGGCAGCCTATTGAATGAGAGACAATATTTGCAAACAATATACCTGATAGGGGTTAATATCCAAAATATATAAAGAACTCATACATATCCACATAAAAAAAAATCCCCCCAAAAAAAGACAAACAAAAGAACAAGCAACTTGATTAAAAAAATAGACAGAGGACCTGAATAAACATTTTCCAGTGAAGACATACAGATGGTCAACATGCACATGAAAATATACTCAAATCACTAATCATCAGTGCAAATCAAAACTATACTGAGATATCACCTCACACCTGGATGAATGGCATATTGTGAAAAAAAGACAATAAATAACAAATGTTGGCAAGGATGTGGAGAAAAGGAACCCTTGTGCACTATTGGTGGGAATGTAAATTGGTGCTACTATGGAAAACAATATAGAGATTCTTCAAAATATAAAATACCGTATGACCCAGCAATTCTACTTCTAAGCATTTTCCCAAAGGGGGGAAAAACCCCACTAATTTGGAAAGATAGATGAACCTCTATGTTCACTGAAACTTTATTGACAATATCTAAGACATGAGAGCAACCTAAGTGTTCATCAATACATGAATGGTTAAAGAAGTGGTATGTATATGTACAATGGAGAATTACTCAGCCATAAAAATGAACAGAACCTTGCCATTTGTGACAACATGGATAGACCCAGAGGGTATTAGGCTAAGTGAAATAAATCTGATAGAGAAAAACAAATGCCATGTAATTTCACTTATATGTGGAATCCAAATAACAAAAGACATTAACAAGCATAAAACAGAAACAGACTTACAGGCACAGGGAGCTAACTGCTGGTTGCCAGAGGGGAGAGGGATGATGAGTGAAACAGATGAGATTAATAGGTACAAACTCCCAGTTGTAAAATAAATAAGTCACAGGAATGTAATTGTAACATAGGAAATATAGTTAATAATATTGTAGTAATTTTGTATGGTGATTGTTTTGTAATGTATAAAAATATTGAATCATTATGTTGTACACCTGAAACTAATATAATATTGTAAGTCAATTGTAATTCAATAAAAATAAATAAAATTAAAAAAAAATCCGTGGTTCTTTTAATGACAAATGGCAACAAAGCTGGGTATTATTTGAAATGAGAAATAAAAATATATGGTAGTTCATCATTTCATTGCAATTTTGTCTATTTGGTAGTTCTTATCAAGAATCACTTTGGTTGCTTTTTCAAAATATATAGGATCATTTTTTTTTCCTGAGAATATCAATCCCAGGTTGGGGTTTGGGGGCAGATGTATGTATAATGATCATTGTGATACACACTACCATATATCATAGGGACAAGGAATATCTATCAGCAATCATATAAATATTCTAAAGCATCTCAGGGTGTCCTGTGAGCAATTCTGGAAACAAAATAAAGCAAAGCAAAATATTACAATGATGCATCTTAGTTGCTATTCTCACCAGCTCCAGTTAGGAAAACAGAGCCAATTATATAGTCAGTCATTGCTTAGACCTTCGTGAGTCTTTATCTGATACTTGTCTTGGCCTCTTTGAGAGGCCCCAAAGAGAGTCCAAATAACCACAGGCCTAACTGGTCAGTTACCTGGGAGTAAATGAAAAGATGGAACACTAACATGTAGTTTAGGCTCACCAAAAGTTCTAGAGAGCCCCCACCAAGACAGAGAAGCTCTAATATATCTGGTGAGTATTCTGTTACACATTCAGTCATTTATTCAGCACATTTTCATTATGTTCCTGAGATGCATCAGATGTTAAATTGCAATTGAATATGTAAATGAAAGCAGAAGAATCTTGGTCCCTACTCCTAAGGATCTTTGTCAACAAAACAGGGGACAGGGAATGTACCGTTTCAGGTTTTGATGAATACTTTGAGATGAATAGGCTACAGGAAAGGATGATTAAATAGGAACATCTTTAGTGTGCTCTGATTCCATGATGGCACAATGGATGCAGATGGAAGGAGGCTGATGCTGGGATACTTCTCCACCAGGAAGGTTTTCTCTGTAAAGCTTCCCACTTCCTTGAAGACAGTGTAGCAGCCAAGTGTCTGACTCAATCTACTTTGAGTAACTAGTAATGAGTAATTACTGTGAATAATTAAGTCAAGAAGGATTCAGGGTGGGGCTCAGCGGAAAATTATCAGTCAGTCAGTCTGCTCCTTTCCAGTTCCTAAGCAGAAGAGAGCCCTCCTTGCTCATACCTGCTTTCACTTCAAACTGACTTGGTAGGAGATTCCAAACTGACTTGGTTTGAGACACCAGCTAGAAATAAAGCATGATGCTTGCCTTCGTATGTTTGGGCTTTATTCATCTCAAGTTCCTTTGGTGGCTCTGAGCATCCATGGAAAATTCAGAAAACTGAGATCTTTTTCACATAAGTTTTAGAGAACTTATTATCAATTAGTAAGTAAGAGATAATTAGCAGCAAGCACTATATTAGATGACAGAGTGTAACTCTTCAAGAGGTTAGTGGACTTTATATACATGTCAGGTAACATGGAGAAGATGGGGCATTTAATGAATCTTTGAGGATTAGTGAGTTAAAGAGGCGAGTTAATGAACCAAATGAATTAGTTTGCATAGAGAAAAAATGGTTGCCAGCTCAAGAGTGTCTTTATTCAAAAAAAAGAAACCAAATGAAGAACTGGGGGCAATTTAGTGAAAACTTTCTTTCCCGTAGAAAGAAGTTCAAAGAGCATGTCTTATTGACAATATATCAGTGATATCATTTTCCTATATGAAATATAGCCCATTGAATTTTTCTTACTTCTTCTTTTTTTTTGGCCCATTGATTTTTTTAGGTTGAAATGAGCTCATTTTTCCCTTATGGGGAGAGTATCTTCCTGGAACAAAAAAGAAAAATGATTCATCTTTACCGAGTAATAAAAGTTTCCAGCAGTTTTGCATCTGTCAGACCTTGTCAGTTTATTCTAAAACTTGGACTATAGGAACTTACAGGTAAGTAAACAATTGCTTCTTTAGAAGCAACTATGATTGTTACATTCCCACTGTGATTTACTCATCCTTACGAAAAAAGTACTCCACTTTTTCATATGCAGTCGCGTCATCAAAATGCAAGGTCAGTTCTTTGAAGTGACAATCCCAAGGCACTAGATAAATGGTCAGGTGGCAAAGTGCAGATAATAGATGACCTTGGCAGTGAGGGTCTTGAGACTCTCAAGGAAACAATTATGAATGCTTCATATCATGGCAGTAAGTCACTGCCCTAAATCTTGGTCTGCAGGCACGTGTTGTTTTCCCAGTGATGCAGGGAGAAAGTGGAGGGACTGAGAAGCTGTGTCCATGCCTACCCATAACCCATCCTAACGGGAGCACGAATAATTCAAGAGAAGTTTTCTTTTTAAATGCCCCCTTTCTTCACCCTCCTAAATATACCAAAATAGATCTAGGGTAGAAGTTTGAATTGTATCATGACTTAGAGTTTTAGTATCTTATAAAATTACCCATCTTATAATTACTGATTTTTTTTTTATGTTTAGCCATGCATGATGCAGTTGTGAAAGAAGGTCTAAGGAAAGAATCTGAAGTTATAGGCTCAACAATCAAAATTATGTGTATCTTTTTTTTTTGCCCTCAGTTTCTGCCTGTCTGTCTCTGTCTCTCTCTCTCTCTCTTCACACACACACAATAAAAATTGTTAATCTTATTTTTCTATTATGCTAATTTTGTAGGTCACTAATTATGTCTTTGGAAAAATTATTTGATTCTTCTAAAATTTGGTTTATTCAATGTAAAATGCATATAATATCATCTGGTCTGCCTACATTAGCGTACCACTGTTTGGGCTGGAACTGGTATTCATGAAACTTGTTCTGTCTACCCAACAGTTTTGTGAAGACTATGGCAGAATGCCTGGACACGGGGAAGCCTCGAAATTGTGGAGGGAGGGGCAGGGCAAGGATGAGTGTGGATAGATGGCAGTGGCAACAGCATCTGTTGGGATCTAGGACACTGTTTCCCTTCTGTTTCATAATCTCTATTCGTCTTGAATACCTTTAACATTGGTTACTTATACAGCAGATTTGCAAACTAAAACATACTATACAAATATTAGTAAGGGTTGGGGAGGTGGGGAAAAGAATGCGAAAAAGAGCAAAGACAACTTGAGAACTTTTTGGCTCTTGGGAATTATCTCAAGCAATGTGTGTGTGTGTGTGTGTGTGTGTGTGTGTGTGTAACAATATAATTCTCAAGAAATCTCAAGACACCAAGCCCTATTAAACACTGTCATCCCCATTGAATAGGAGAGGAATATGGAGATGCAGAGATATTAAATAACTTGCTCAAGATCACAAAATCCATAAGCTTTAGGGTTTAAATTTGACCTCAAGTCTTTCTTTAACTGACATCAGATTTCATGCGTCAACCACTTTATGGACCCTAACAGATATCTAGATGTTACTAGAACTATGGTTTCCTCCTTAAAACTCCTTAGTAAAAATTAAAATTCTAGAAAGCAAGATGGCTTTTCTCCATCATGTATAAGTAAGAGAAGGGAAACCTCTATTTTCAGGGAAGCCCCTAAAATTCAGATGGAAAAATCTTGATGAAGTGGTAACTGGATGTTAAACCCATCAGCGTGGAAAGTAACAGGGAATTCTCCCCTTGCTTTTCTGCTCTTCTGGTCTTTTCCCTTCCTGGAGTCAATCTCTGGCAGAGGGAGGAAGTTCCTCTGTGATATAAGTTTGTTCTAAATTCCTGCCTCTCTGTCTCTTGCAAAATGTGGTATATTTTCAGAGTGTAAATCCTGGATTTTGATTTACACTTAATTCCTCTAAACCACACATCACCATTTCTGAAAATGGATGTTTAATGAGAACTATGCAATTCTTTGCTGAATTCCTACTCAACTGCTCCTTGACCATCAGTCCCAGAGTTCACAGAATGCACACAATTTTATTATAGATTCGCTGAAACACAAGGTGAAATGCAAACCAAATCCTGCATGAAATGAATGTGAAGACCAATTGGAAAGCCTGAACAACAAAAACAATAACAAAATGGTAGTGTAAGAATCTCCTCTAGCGTGAAGTGTTGACATTGTATCGTTTTAAAACAACTGGACGTTTATAGTACAATAGTAATAATAACTAACATTTACTGAGTGCTTACTGCATACCAAGCACTATTCTAAGAGTTTTGTTTATCTTTCTTATTTAACCTATGAGTTAACTTCTAGTGATAATTTTTTTTATTTGAAAGTTGGAGTAAGTGAACACAGACAGGATGTGCAGCTTGCCCAGAGTCACACAGACAGGGATACATAAAAAGATGCAGAACATTTATCCATGCTTATAGGTTTAAGTCCTCCTATCCAAAATCAGAAACTGTGTGTGTATGTGTACACAAACACATGTACATATATATTCAGTCAGACAAAGCATCAATAATTTTGTTTTTGAATGGCCCGAATCAATGGACTTCTATTATAGCTGTAGTTTATTCTAGCTAGTAGTTAAGGCAGTATTTAGATAAATATAACAATGTAAGGATATTGTCATTTTCTGCAAGTAACATGGTGAAATATTATTAGTTTTTACGTTTATAAGTTTTTACTGCTTTATCTTTGACAAAGTCTGAAATAGTACACTGGTGACATTTTTAAAAATTAGTCTTCTGCATTTAAAGACCACTCACTATTGTCATCTATCATGGTTCTGGAAATGTCACATTGATTTTATCCTCCTTGCAATAAATGGTAACATCCAAAAAACAAATAATGGTCTGACACTTCAAAATCAGCTGCCAGTCTTGGGTAAAGCAAAAATGAATAAAAGGGCAATTTTACTTGAAGGACAAGGAAAGGGAATAAGAAACAGAGAGAGCTACACTCTGTCAGACACTGACAATATTGACAATGGTCCAGAGTAACCTAAATTATAATATTTTGTCTTTTCTATTTAAGAGATGTCATATAAATGATAAATACAGCATGTCATATCAAAGATCTATTAATTTTTGTGGATCATGTCAAATTTCTTGAAAATAGATTAGATATAGAACCATAGTAAAGATTGGAAATTGCAAAATCAATCTAATTGGAAAGCAGATTACTTCTAGATAACATATTCTGGAATTCTCATGGATCATGTCATGTTAATGATGTATAAATAAAGATAATGTGTCAGAATCATTTGGAATTACATTAGAAGAGCCTGATGTGAATAAACTGAATTTGATTCCTTATGGATACTGAATGAATTGAGAAGTGTATCGGAAATGAGCATTGAACCAAGAGTCTCGATGCTTGAATCACATTACCAACTCTCCAGGTGATGGTTGTCGATTTGGGACAGATAGCTTGAACTATCTGCAGCCTAGTTTCTCTGTTTGCCAATGATACTAAAAATATGGATGCCTTGACCATATTCACAAGGCTTTTAATTCACTGTGTATGGGATTATGTCTCAAGAACATGTGTGTTATCAAATTTCCTAGGTGCATCAGATGATCATCAAGGTTTTGGAAACCTTTGTTTGAGAGTCACAGGTGCAGACACAGGGAGAGCAGAAGCTACTAAAGGGCATGAAATGGACTCTGACTTTGTCTTTTTACTCCTCTGAGTGAACAAAAACTTCAAGCTGAATAATAGACAAGAAAGTATATAGAAAAGCTATCTGTTTTGTTTTTGTCTTCTCCCAGTGGATTCTCTAACACCTATTTGGATATCTCAGTTTAGAGGAATGTGTGGATATGGGAAGTAGAGGGTGGAGTGGTTTAAAAATACTGTGAGAGAAAAGAGGGGTGGACTTTTTTCTTTCTTCCAGGATGGAGAAGGGTTGATGTCAGGGAATCATTCATGTACTAAAAAAGAAATATTTTTTCCATGTCTTCTTCCTAATCCAACACATAAAAATTACTGCGGTAGTTTTCAAAAAATGGCCACAATACTTCTAAGTTACTTCCATTAAGCAGCTGAGTCCGTTTCTCTACTGTTGAATCTAGGCAGGATTTCTGAATTGCTTTGAGCAATGGAATGCAGTAGAAGAAACATTTTGTGGTTTTGATCCTGAGCTTCAAGAGAATCCGTATGCTTTCCTTCCTTTCTCTTGTTGGCCCTGATAACTCCATGAACATTTCTGGGCCAACCTAGTGGGTGATGAGCAACTTTGTGGAACAGATTTAAGACCTCACAGCAGAGGACCTCTCTAGACCAACTAGGCATCCGTCAACCTGGAATCTGTTTATCCTGGAAGGGCTTAAGGAGACTAAGTTAATAATATAGGAGAGCTGAAGTCCTCTCTGCTGATGTTCGTATTTATTATGCACTGTATGGAGGTCACCCATGCAATATGATAATCTGTCCCTTCAGATGATGCTACACGTGACAAAAAACTGTGATTCTTAAACAATATGGGTTGATTTTACATAGCAGGAGTCATATTCTTAGTATTTAAAGTCACGGCAATTTCAGGGTCAATCGAAAAAACAGAACTCTTGTGAGTTATAGAGTAAAGGGTTTATTATGGGAATTAGCTATTGGTCAATTGTTGGAGGAACTGGACAAGTGAAGTTTCAGCAGGAAAGACAGGGCATCAAAGGAGTCACCAACAGACCATTCTGAGAAGCCAAGCCACTGAAAAGGACTATGGAGGC
The DNA here is from genome assembly GCF_048564905.1 of Vicugna pacos. Lineage (NCBI taxonomy): Eukaryota > Metazoa > Chordata > Mammalia > Artiodactyla > Camelidae > Vicugna > Vicugna pacos. The sequence goes on from NC_133010.1 coordinate 7,677,866, forward strand.
AAGGCCAATGCAGAGATCTACGGAATACTGTGCTAGTACTCTGTAAGTCTCTCCGCCAAGGATCTGAGGGTGGGACTGGCGCTGCTGTTGGTCAACAGGGTCAACAATGAGGGAGAACAGTTACATACAAAATACAGGAAAAAGCAGCTAGAATCTGCCACCATCTCTGCAACGATCTCTCACCAAATCTACTTTGATGACCTTCGGAGAGTAATTGGTTGCTGCTCAACTTCACCTTCAAAATTTCATGCAATTTCCTCCCTTGGTCAATTCTAATCTATGTAGTGAAGAGGTTTCTGGGATATGTAATTCCAGCTAAACTAAATTGATGCTGTTCAACCACCACAGTTACTATGAAATTGAATATTATGCACAGTTTGTTGAAATCATGTTTCTACATTATGTTCTTTTAAATTAAGATGTAGAAGAAGACTGTTAAAATAACTTGATCATGGGAGACAGAGACCTCAGTTTTGTCATAGTACTGTATATGAACCAAGAAAAGCACATAATAAAGGCATTAACTGGATATACTGAATAATAAACTTCTTTGCCTATATTATCAAAGTAGCTTAGCAGGGAATTATGTAAGAGGAATTGGCCTGGGCCAGATTCTAGCTCTTATTTTCTTATCAACTTTGATTAAACCTGTACAAAACACTAACAATCATTTTCTGTAAAATAATGAAAATAAATGGGCTATCTAAGGTCACTTCCTGTGTATTCACACTTTTTTAACCTACATTTACTCAATTTCAGAAATATGAAATCTAAACTCCAGTTATAATCAGCTTTATTCTACACTGTCATACAATTACCATCAAAATCAGAATTATAATTCTAGAACTCTCTCACAATGACTCAATACTCCTTTGTAGCCAAGCCCTCTTTCTCATCCCATTGAGCTTCTAGTAACCACTGGCCAGTTCTGTCATTACAGTTTTATCTTTAGTGAATTTCCCATGATTAGGAGTTTCCATCCTTTCTGACTGGCTTCCTTCACTTAGCATAGTGCTCAAGGATTCCAGTCTTGTATCAAAAGTCCAATCATGTTCATTGCTAAGAGCTAGTCCATTGAACGATTATGTCACATTTTGATAACTTTAGGTGATGGAGAGGTGGTCAAGATGGCAGAGTAAGAAGACCCTGAACTCACCTCCTCTGATGGACACAAAAAAATGACAGCTACCTACAGAGCAACTGTATACGAGAATGACTTGAAGACTAGCAGAAAAGATTTTCCACAACTAAAGAAATAAAGGAGAAAGCACAAGAAATGTAAGAGGGGCACAAACACAGTATAGTCATCACTGACAAGCCTGGGTTGGTGACCTATTATACTGGAAGGATCTTCCCCAAAGATGGTACTGAGCATCACATGGACTTCCCAGCCCAGGGGTTCTGCGCTGGGAAGATGATCCCCCAGAACATCTGGCTTTAAAAATCAGAAGGACTTATGGTTGGGAGAGCAAGAGAGCTGTAGGAAATTGAGACTGCTCTAAAAGGGTGGGCACAAAAATCTCACATGTGTGAGTCTCAGTGCAAAGGCAGTAGCTTGAAAGGATCCTGGGTCATACCCACTCACTAATCTTGGCGAGCCTTGTGGAGGGGCAAGAGGCAACTGGGTCTCTCTCTGGGAATGGAGACACTGGCAGCATCCATTTTGGGGAGTTTATTCTACTATGACAACCCTGACACTGGTAAGCGGTATTTTGGAATGTTTCCTCTAGCCTATTAGTGATGAGGATCCAGCCTCACCCTCCAACAGGCCAGCACCACCCCAAAGAACCCCAGGCCACACAGACAGCTGCATGGTGATGCAGCCCAACCCTCTGGTAGACCTATGGCCGCTGCACAAGGCATAGGCTCACAGCCATCCAGGCCAGGGGCTAGCCACACCTCCTAGTGCACTCACAGCACACATAGCTCTGGTAATCAGAGGGAGAGATTATTGCTGGATCTCATAAGATGTCTCTTGCATAAGGCACTTCTCCAAGATCAGGAAATATAACCAACCTACCTAACACATAGAAATAACACAGAAAATTGGGCAAATGAGAAGACAGAGGAGTGTGTTCCAAATGAAAGAACAAGACAAAAATCTCTAGATACTAATAACAAACTATCAGAAAGAGAAATTAAGAAAACAATCCCATTTACAGTTGCATCAAAAAGAATAAAATACCTAGAATAAATTTAACCAAAGAGATTAAAAAAACTTGTAATCTGAAAACTATAAAATATTGGTGAAAGAAATTAAAAAGGACACAAGCAACTGGAAAGATATACCATGCTCATAGGTTGGGAGAATTAATAATGTTAAAATGATCATACTACCTAAGGCAATCTACAGCTTTAGTGCAATTCCTATCAAGATACCAATAGCATCTTTTTACAGAAATAGAACAAGTAATTTTAAAATGTGTATGGAAACACAAAAGACCCCAGGTAGCCAGAACAATCTCAAGAGACAACAAAGCTGGAGGCTTCATGCTGTCTGATTTTAAACTATACTACAAAGCTGCAGTGATCAAAACATAATGGCACTGGCACAAAAGCAGAGACACTGATCAATGGAAGACAATAGAGTCCAGAATAAGCCCAATTTAATATGATAAATTATATGGTCAGTTGCTTCAAAAATAGTGTTGGGAAAACTGAAAAGCTACATGCAAAATAATCAAACAGGACTACTTTATAACACCATATACAAAAATAAACCCACTTGAAACCATAAAACTCTCAGAAGAAAACTTAGGCAATATACTTTTGACATCATATTGTTTTGGATATGACTTCCTAAGCAAGAAAACCCAAAGCAAAAATAAACAAGTGGGATTATATCAACCTTAAAAATTTTTGCACAGTGAAGGAAACCATCAACAAAACAAAAAGAATAGTCTACTGAATGGGAGAAGATATTCACAAATGATGTATCTGATAAGGGATTAATATCCAAAATATACAAAAATTCTTACAACTTTACATTAAAAACAAGCAACCTGATTAAAAACTGGACAGAGGACCTGAATAGACACTTTTCCAAAGAAGACATACAAGTGGCCAACAGGGACATGAAAAGATGCTCAACATCACCAATTATCAGGGGGATGCAAATCAAAACCACAATGAGATATCATCTCATAGCTGTCAGAATGGCTATTATCAAAAATATAACAAATAGCAAGTGTTGGCAAGGATATGGAGAAAAGGGAACCCTTGTGTCCTGTTGATGAGAATGTAAATTGGTACAGCTACCATGGAAAACAACATGGAGATTCCTCAAAAATTAAAAACAAAACTTCCATATGACCCAGCAATGCCACTCCTTGGTTTCTATGTGTAAAAAAAGAAGAAAGAAAACATTAATTATAAGAAATATATGCACCTCGGTGTTCACAGCATCATTATTTTCAATTGCCAAGATATGGAAGCAGCCAAAGTATCCATCAACAGAAGAATGGATAAAGAAGATGTAGTGCATATGAATATGAACAATGGAACACTACTCAGCCATAAAAAAGGATGAGATTTTTTTTTTCCCATTTGTAATAACACAGATGGACCTGGAGGGTATTATTCTTAGTGAAAATGTCAGACAGAGAAAAACAAATACTGTATGTTATCGCTTATATGTGGGATCTGAAAGGCAAAAAAAAAACCAAAAAACCCAAAACAAAATGAAAAGAGTCCTAAATTCAGAAAATGAAACGATGATTTCCAGAAGAAAAGGAGGTGGGGGTGGGAGTGGAACAAGGGAAGGGGATTAAGAAAAACATTCCTTCAGCTGAAAACAGACAACCCATGGGAATGTAATATATTGCATAAAGAAAATGCTCAGTAATATTGGAACAATTCTGATGGGGACAGATGGTTACTAAACTTACCATGGTAATCATTTCATAATGTATGCAAATATCAAATCACTATGTAGTACACCTACAATTAACAAAATATTATAAGTCATCTATATTTCAATGGAAAAAAAACAGTTGATGGACATCAGTCTGTTTCCAGGTTTTGGCCATTGTAAATAAAATTCTTAAGGACAACTTGGCGCATTGTTTTATACAGATGTACATTTTTGTTTCTCTAGAAAAATACCTTGGAGTGGAATTGTTGGATCACACAAAACATGTTGAATTTTATGAGCAATTGCCAAGCAGTGAGCTATAATTTTGCATTCCCACCACTAACATATTCGTTTCAGTTTTTCTACATACTCACAAACAAATTTTTATTTTTCACTTGGCCATTCTGGTGAGTGTGTAATTGTGTCTCATTGTGGTTTTAACTCGTGTTTCTCCAATGGCTGATAATCAGTGTATTTCAACGTATATTTGTCATCCATCCATCTTCTTCCTGGTAGTGCCTATTCAAATATTTTGCTCATTTTTAAATCAGCCTGTCTTCTTCTTATTAAATTGTAATAGTAATTCCTATCTGAATATAAGTCCTTAATCATATATATATGTACATATGTATGTGTATATTGCAGACATTTTCTCTAAGTTTGTGGCTTATCTTTACATTCTTTGAAGTTTTCCAGTGTATATATTATAAAATAAGAGAAACTGAAAATGAGGCAACTATCCATCTCAACAAATGTATATAAGAACAACAAAACAAACACAAAAAAGAAGGAAATAATTGGTAAAAATAGAGCATATTAATAAAATAAAAAAGCATTTATTTCATCACAATTTCTTAACAAAACCCAAAGTTGTCTTAAAATAGACTAATAAAATTAATAAACTTTAGGCAAAACTGATTAACAGGGACAAAACTTAATTAACGTATTTCAAGAAAGATAAAAGAACTGTCAGTCTAGTTCCTGTATGCATTAAACAAATATAAGAAGGCATCATGAACACACTTATGTTAATAAATTTGCAAATGTTGATTAGAGACATTAATTACTTACCAAAGCTTACTCAGGCAGAAATAGAATACATAAATAGTCTTATAATTATTAAGTACTTTGAATTTATAATTAAATATAATTCCAGAAAGAAAGAAAAAGCCTCAGGGTCCAGATGACTATGACTTTAAATTTTACTAAACATTTGAAGTAGAAATAATTCCAATATTATGCCAATTCTTCTGCAGAATGATGGGAATGGGGTGGGAGAAGAAACACTCCACAATACATTTTAGGAAACTATCCTAAACTTGGTACCAAAACTTGATACCTTTACCAAAAGGTAGGTCACAGACCAATATTTCTCATGAATACAGATGAAAAAAATATTGTCAACAAAATGATAGAAAATTGTATCTAACAATGTATAAAATGAGATAAGACTCATTACCAACTTGGGCTAATCTCAGAAATGTAAAATCAGTTTAGCATTTTAAAATCAAGCAATAATTGCCATTTACAGAATTAAAGAGAAACATCAGATGATCACACAGAAGAAAACTGATAAATTCAACACCCACTTATTACAGCCAGTTAAGATTGGAAGAGAGTCCGAATTAAACTGTTTCTGTCTAATAAAATATCGGATAGTAGTTGCTGTCAACACTTCTATTCAAAATTGTATGAAAAATCCAAGACAGTAAGACAAAATATATGCATATTCATAGTGTTCAATTTTTTTTTAATGTGATGGTCGGTCAGTCAGGTGTGATCATAAGAAAACACAAGAGATACCCAGAAAACAAAGCTTACTATAGTCACAAGTCCTAGAAACAGGGGACATAGCATGCCGGTAAAGCCACATGGGGAAAACTACTGTCAGTCAGGAGGCAGAAGGGACAGGAGCAAGGGGAGAGCCCAGGCCATACCTCCATCACTGGCCCTGGGAGGGACAGTCTCTCCCCAAACAGAAAAGTTCTTAAGATGTCAAAACATCATAATATAAAGAATTATAAACCAGACACGTGTATCTATATAAATGCACAATTATATTAAAAAAAGAATAAGAAATGATGTGTAAGGAAGTAAAGAAGAAATAAAGCTCTGACTACTTCCAGGTGATACGATTATAGATGCGGAAGTCTAAAGGAATCTGTAGGAAAATATTACACTTAAGAGAGTTCAAGTTTATTAATATTCAAAATATATTGTGTTTTATATACTGGCAATAAATAACACACAAAAGAAACTTTTAAAATGATATTACTTAAAACAAGATGGATATTAAATTTCTAGGAATAAATCTAACAAATTACATGCCAGACTTCTGTAGTGACAACATAAAATATTACTGAGAAGATATTCAAGATGATCTAAGAGTAACAGAAAAATATCCCAAGTTTATGGATTCAGAATTCAGAATTTTACAGGTGTCAATGATCCTTAATTTTCAGACGATATGAAACACCAAATAAAGCCCAAATGTTTTGCTAGCATTATTATTGGGTGGTGTTTACTAGGCTGAATTTAAAATATTTACGATAAGGCAAGGTGTAAAGATTAGCCCTGGCATTCGTGAAAAGAAACAACAAGGTGGCTGGGCTTACACTATTAGAAAATAAATCTTATTCTAAAGATACAGTAATTGATACTGTATGCTTACTGCTCAAAGGTAAAAAAAAAAAAACAGACCTATAGGACAAAATAGAAATCTGAAATTGATCCAGTTACTGTAGGCACATGACATTCGATTTATGACAAATGTAACAATGAAGAACTTTGACTAAAATTCCAGTTATATATCTCCAAACAGGCAAAGTCGAACTATATTATTTAGATCTGTATAATTATTTGGTAAAAGTGTAAATAAAACAACAGATTTGGTATAATGCTTTACAATGGCTTCTTTCCAAGGATGGAAGGTGTTTATAAATGGGGAGGGGGGGCTTAGAGAGGATTCTGGGTACAAAGAATAGTGTTTTTCTAGGGTGATAGTTACACAGAGGGTAATTTTTTAAAAAAAAAATCAAGCTCCACATTAATGTTGCGTGAAATTTCCTGTATATGTATTTATGTTGTGAATTATGAAGTTCATACACAATAAGCCAAAAACAAGGGGCTTTAAGTTCGGAAAGGACCATATTGTAGCCCCAAAGGCCTCTACATTTCGCCTGTATGTCCTTAGATAATCGATTCATCACCCCTAATGTTTAACTATCTTATTTGGTAAAATATTAATTACGTCTACTTGCATTGTTTTTATGAGGATTCAAGATGCATAGATACACAGGGATGATGCAGCAGACAGTTATGGAGTACGTGTTACTGACAGTGTCCAAAGTACTTTACATGTATTTATTCTTTAAATTCTCAGATTATGCCTTTTAAATAGGTACTATTATTACAGAACATTTCCCTCAAGCTATGATTCATTGTAAAGCTTTTGTGAGAGCTGAGATCTATCTATTTTGTTACCTATTAAGTCCAGTACCTGGATAAACACGTTTAAATTCTGACCTCAGTGTAAGCTTATAACCAGTGACAGACTTGGGTCACCATAAACTATCTGCCCAGGTTCACCATTTGTTTGTTCAAGACAGAACAATTATCCTCTAATTGAAGGAAGAAGGATTCTCCAGGAATGGCTTAAGACGAATGCAATTTTGTTCTCTTACCACCTCATAAATTCCTCAGAGGAAGAACAAGATTTTTTTTACTGAAACAAAATCCTAATTAGAGCGTGTAAGTCCTTGTAGAACTTGGAAGTTGAGATTGTGTCCAAATTTTGCAAAAAAGATTAAAACTATTCTATAATAGGCAAGAAAAAGTGATGTTTGCTTTTGAGAGGTGGAAAAATGAATGAAAAATGGGTGGTGGGAGAGAGAGGTGGGAGGAGAGGGAGGGAGAGAGGATTTGCAACTCTTCAAATAAAGCTGCTGAAGCTCACAGAATTCTTAGTGAGGTGTCTGTACATTTTTGTGGAAACCATTTGAAGAGCTGAGTTTTGGTTCCCCGTTGACATGGGACATAATGGCATGTGGTTATACAAACACCAGACAGAGCATGTCAAAAGAAATCAAGGGTTCCAAAATCTGCAGCTACCCTAGGGGAGCGGTGTGATCTGTTCCCCACAATGATAGGAGCCTGAGCGAGGATCACCAAGATGCCCAGGTGACATGAACTTGTAACTTTCCTTTTAGAAAAATGAAAGCAAAACTCTGCTTGTGGGCTCACAGTGCGGTGGCATAACCCAAAGTCTTCATGGAGAACGTGAGCAAGAAAATCCCACTGTAGGTGGAAAACGCTCAAAAACGTTGAGCTGATTTGCAAATGCAACGGTGGAGGGCTGTCCTAATGAACCATAAAAACGAGGCTTCTACAATCCTTATTTTCTGTGTAAGAGGCCCCAGGAAATGATAGAGGACGGATGCAGGATGCTGAAACCACCTCCCTCATTCTGCGGTGCTCAGACTTTCCTTGGAGGTCACACAAAACACTTAGCTTGGAGCTCCCAGGATTATTGATGGCAGCAGCCGGCAGAATAAAAATTCCATAGGTAGGCAGTAAATATTTGAAAAGACCTTTCAGTTTGGGGAATGGTTTATATTGTTGCTTAAAAATGTAGTTTGAGAGCCATGGGAGCCTACGATTGGGTGCGGCATGTTTTACAAATGATACCCATTTGTCCTGAGCGAGAAACATTCCACCCTGTAAATGTCAGTTTCACAGTGACCAGATATGATGAATGAGTCCTCTGGCTCCTATTAATATGGAGGTCACACATTTAGAAAAAAATTAGAGACCATTGCAAAATTAATTCTCCCTCTCAGCGTGGCTAAAACGATCGGAAAGGAAATAGAAAGAGCAGGTTTGCAAAAATATGAAACATCAAGTTTCTTTCCGCATGTCTCTCTGAGCCTCCAACTTCATAAAGGAATTATCTTAATCATATTGAAAAAAAATGAGAGGGCTTGAAATACGAGCTCAGATGGAAACTCCGACACAGGGAAGTATAGCATAAATTTCTAGGCACTCAGGCTTGGGATATTGCAGGCATGATTCCATAGTTCAACCCCTGAAAGGAATAATAATTACTATTTGGCTATTTGTCAAGGTGAGGGTTCCACTGGAGGGAACGTCTTATTCAATTTGGGAGCTGAAATTACACAACTGGTGAGATATTAAATAACAGCACAAAGCTGAAAGGGGAAAGAAGGCGAGCGCGTAGCTGAATTGTAAGTGGGGAGTAAGGAGATAAAAAGTAGGAGAAGGGCTTGGAGGAGAGGGTGGGTGGCTTCCTGATGCTACTTGGGGGCTTAATCTGATTGCATTCAAATTCTCGCAAGTTTTGTTAATCCATTTACGTGTCTGTTAATGACAAAGGTGTCACTTTGCAATTAGCAGGTGTGGTAAATCGATTAATCAGCCAACAGATATTTATTAAGAACCTAATGTATTCAAAGTCAGTGCCAAGCGTTGCAGAAGATACACGTGTAAATTGTAGTACTTATCTTGCAATTTAGTTGAGGAATAAGTCTATACACACAGAATCTAGCAAGTTGGGACAAAATACGAGACATCACAAATGAATGCTACTGTATATGCATAGAATTTCGCAGAGAGAAAACAGTCTAACCTCCCAGTTAGAAATGCGTGTGGGTACAGGTGGGGATGGGATGGACAGATCTTTGCTGTATATATGAGCCTTGAGGATCTGTGTTGCTTTTTCAACAACTATTTAACAATTATGTATAAAATGTGTTTTCAATGCTCGAAGAAGGGTATTAGGTATCAAACATGCAAAACAAGTTGTCTCTACTATCCAACTTTTATTATTGTTTCAAATTTAGTAAAGCATTTTCCATTGCTTGATTTGACAGAGTGACTCAGGAATATCGTTCCACTTTTTGGTAAGAATCTGCATATTCCTGGGGGAAAAATGGTTCCTATGTATTGGTTTAAGTTCCTTGGTGCCCTGGCTTTAAATACAGTCCTGCAGTAAACCAAGTTATAGATAATTCGCTGGCAAATCCATGCTAAATATTAAAGTGTTTTATTTGAAAATCGGTGTGTGAATGTTAGCGGTTGGTTTTTAATCTCCGGTGTACTTAAAGAAAGGACTGGCTTATACGTGAGTTACGGCCAAAATATTTAGGTATCACTGTGTTTTATGAAGAAAGCCCCTGAAGCCCCTGGGTAGGGGTTAAAACAAGGACAGGCACTTTTTCTCGACAAAGGTATTAAGGTATCCATTATAACCTTCTGACCATCAAATTACTCTGTTTGCCACACCGTTTTAAATTTACATGGTACCAGGGCCTTAAATGTCAGGATTCCTGTTATAACTTAGGCTCTAGTGTGTTTAATTAATGCTTCATGGTCCTGTTATGGTTATTTAGAATTTGCTGGAATCCCCGGGGCCATAAATTGCTTTTACAGGTCTTTGCGGTATGAACTTTAACAAAACAGCTGTAAAGGGGTAATAGGGAAGGACAGTATATCACAGAGTCGCAGGGGCAAGATGGGAAGAAGGAGGGGAAATTTTGCAAACAGATTAAAAGGTTTTGTTTTTGTCAAGGGGTTTGGGACTGGAACAAATTGGACATAAAACTTAGGCAAAAAGGCATGATCTCCTTTAATGCTTTGAGTAGATATACGAGTTGCCACTTTTTCACAAGCTGGACAATTTCACTTAAATCTTGTTAAATTCAAATGAGTACCTTTGATTTGAATGCCTACTGTGTGTCTAGCATTTTCGTGCTGCCATGGGAGTTCCACAGAAAGGAAAAAGGCAAACTCCTGTCTCATTAATCTTCAAAAGCTAGTTTTGGAGGCAAGTTTAGCATATATGAAGCAATTACAGACCATTACCAGGAAGAGCATAAATCTGCCAAAGTGCATAGCATAGTCTGTGAATTTTGAGTGTCACTGCATTTCATGGGAAAAGATCAGTGGGAACTATAATTATCATGGGATCCTCCATAAAGCAGGAAATATGAAGTGTTCCTTGTAAAATGGATGGCCATCGGAATGCAGAAACACAGGGGAAAGCCATTCCAGTGGAGAGAATAGCACAGGGAAGTTCGTAACAGTGAAATAAAAAAAGAAAAACCCACTGCATTGCATAGTGGATTAGAACATGCTTTTAGATTTGGAAAGACATAGTTTTGAATTACTGTATTATTCTGTTACTTGCTTGAGGGAGAGAGGACTCGTCGGACAGAAATGTAGTAATAAGGGATTTGGAGCAGGCGTGTTTTAGATACTTTAAGAATAACTTAAAAATTGAAAGAGGAATTAAAGTATCCATTGAGGGATATTTTAAATATAACCCGTTAAGTTTGGCCAACCGATGAATATGCTGTTTTTTTCTTTTTTTTTTTTTAATTGCATATAGCTCTTCTTTAAATTTCTGATACTGCATCTCCTAGAAGAATGAGAAAGGGGAAAATAGGCTGGGTGGGAATCCATATTTATTTTAAACTTCAAAACCCTACAATAACATTACAAAGGAAAGTAAAGAGCTTTAAATTACTTCCTAAGACAGATACAAAGATGGGTGACACTCTTCCTTCTTCATTACTGTCTCAATTCAGGACCGTTAAACACAGTGGTAATAAAGAGACATGCTATGACAATGAATGTTCAACACATCAAGTAATTATTTTAGAGATCACTACTTTTATATTCAATGATGAAGGCCACTTATCTGGTGCCTTCTAATTGATTCTTGGCTGAGCATAATCTTGTACATCACATAGTGAAGCTGAATGTATTTGTTCTATAAATGTTTGTTAAATGTCATTATCATCTAAGACAGAACAGGCTGCGTTATGCTGCAGTAACAACCACCCATAAAATCAGAGTGCCTTAAAACACCATGGTTTTCTTTTTGCCCCAAGCTACATGTCCACTGTAGGTCACAGGTGTCCTTTTCAGGTGGCCCTCATTCAGGAAATGCACTGATAGGACCTATACAATCTGGAAGGTTTTTGGTTTCTGCAGCAGGGAAGGAGTCCTAACAAAGTGCACACAGACTTCTAAAGACTTTTCTCAAAGTGGCAATTCAATTCTAGTCACATGGCCATGCCTAACTCAATAACTCAAGTGTGGTGGGGCAAGGGTATGGGAAGGGTGCACCATTGATGTGGGGCAAGGAGGAAGAGAACCGGAAATACAGATAAACATTAATGAGTCCAAAAAAGAGTGCTGTGACTTCAGAAGAGAAAGACATGGGAAACACCTGACATAAAGGTGCTCTGACATTCGCCAGGAGACAGAGATAAACATGTGAATAAATAAGTAATAGAATATCAGATGGTGGCAAATGATATAAAGACAAAAACGGGGCTATAAACAGCAGAACAGTGGCAGAAGGGAATGCCTTAGCTATGGCAGCCAAGAAATAACTGTAGTGTGGAAAAGAGACCTGAGAACGAAATGACTGAGAGTCAGCTGTGCAAACATTCCACCAAAATAGCACTGTTTAGGCATGGGAAGCAGGGAGCAGGAGTTACCAGGTTAGGAATGAGATAACATAAGGCTTTGTTAGGCAAAGTGAAGTAGTTTGCTTTTATTTTCTTTGCACAATTTGCATCCAGAAATGCTAAGATCTAACTTACATTTTGAGAGGTGCCTTGGCTGTTTTATGGTGAATTGATGGTTACAAGAAGAAAACAAACACAGAGAACACGCTTAGGAGTCCAGCAATAAAAGACAGAGTCTAGAACCAGGACTGGGAGAGTCAGCAGTGAGAAGGGGATGGGTTAGAGACAGCAGATACAGGGTTTTGCAAGGCACATTATCATCAGGAGTGAAGAGAAGGAATCGTATTACTCTCAGGATCTAAATGTGGGCTGTTGGCTGGAAGATGGTCTTATTTACTAAGAAGGATGGAACCAAGGGAGTGCCATGTCTAAAGATGGAGTGATGATAACGTGAAGATTTAAGGGTTGTGCTTTTTACATATTAAGCTGGTGATAAATGTTTGGCATTCAAGTGGACCTGTGGAATGACAACTGAAATTCAGAAAAAAAGAACTTTAAAGGCAAATATTAGAATCTGGAATCAATAGTACATTGTTCAAAAAAATCTGAATGAAAATAATGTAAGAGTAGAGTATGGACAAAGAGGACCCCTTTTGCTTCCAGTAATACCGTACTGGGGAGAAGAATATTAACCAGGCAGGATAAATAGAAATCAAGTAGTAAGATGGTAAATTTTAAATCAAATGTATCAGTAAGTGCTTTAAATGAAATGCACAACTGAAAGATAATGTCAAGTTGGACAAAATATCTGGCCATTTGTTGTTTTAAAAAAAAGACACATCTAAAAGATAAACATATAGAAAAGAAATATGGAAGATGGAAAATGGATGCCATGCAAACATTAACAAAAAGGAAACACTAATTTAACACATTTTAATGTAAAAACAATCATTAATAATGAAGAGAGCATAATGCTAAATGGTTAAATTAGCAAGAAGGTATAATTTGGAAACAACTAAAATATATTAAAAAAAACACAAATTTTATAATGGCAAAGAATCAATCTTCACTCTAAAAGGAATATTTTAACTCTCTTACTAAATACAACAGAAGCAGAAACTTAGCAGTAAGAATAAAAAAAATCCAACATAATTAACACATTGACATATATGGAAACAAGGCACCACAAACCTGAAATTTCACTGTATTTTCAAGTACATTTTAAGCATTTAAAATTTTTTATGTCATCTTGCTGAATTGAATTATTTTAATTATTAGGTAATGTTTCTAATTGTTCCTATTTGTCATATTTTTTTTCTATTTTCTTTCCTCTGAAGTCTACTTTATCTAATAATACAGCTGCTCCAAATATTTTTGATTAGCTTGGTGTCTTTTTCCATTCTTTTATCATTTACCTACTTATAGCAAAATAGTTGAAGCAAGATTCTCATAGACAGTATTTACTTGAATAGCTTTTTAAATCCATTCTGCCAATTTCTGTTTTTTAAGTGTTACATTTAGACTACTCACATTAAATAAAATTATTCATGTATTAGGACTAAATTTGTCATTTTATTATTTACTTTCTATTTGCTCCCTTAGTTTTTTGTTTTTCTATTTCCCCATCCCTGTCTTGCTCTGGGTTACTTGAACATGTCTTGATTCTGACTTGTTTTACAAATAATGTTTTTAAATATATTTCTTTGTAGTTTTTTTCCCCCTAATAGGTTGCTCTAGAGATTAAAATACACATACATAGCTTATCACTTAAGTCCTTTTATCCTCTCTTTTTATGATATGACTGTCTTAAGTGTTATTTTTATGTACACTGAGGACCACATCAGAAAATTTTATATATTTTTGCTTTTAACTGTCACACAATATAAAAATCTGAAGAGGAAAGTAATTTTATTTTGTACTTATTTTAAATTATTTTACCCACATTTACTGTTTTATTTCTCTTTCTTCATTTCATATGTTCATCTATTATTTATTTTATGCTTAAATAGTCTTCTTTGATCATTCTTTTAGAGCAGGTGTGCTGGAGACAAATTCTCTTTGTTTTCCTTTATCTGAGAATGTGCTTCACCTTCCCTTTGATGAATAGTTTAGCTGGACATAGAAGCCAAATGGCTACGGTTTTTGAGTTGGTAGTTCTTTCTCTTAGGACTTTAAAAATATGGTGCTACTTTCTTCTGGCCTTTATGGTTTCTGATGAGAAATCTGGTATCATTTGCACTGTTCTCTAAAACAGTGTTTCAATTTGGTGTAACTTTGTCTTTCACGGGCACTTTTGACAATGCCTGTGTCATCTTTCACTGTCGGAACGGAGAGGTGGCAGCTACTGGCATCCAGTGATCTCCTGATTAGAGGCCAGGTGTGCTGATAAACATCCTAAAAGACACAGGACAACCTCCCTCAAAAGAGAATGATCTAGCTCAATGCATCATCAGTGCTGAGTCTGAGAAACTTCGTCCTATACGCAATGTCATTGTCATTTCTCCCTAGTTAGTTTCAATGTATTTTGTGTTATGGTCTCTAGTTTTCAGAAATTTCATTATATTTTGTCTAAACAGTGTCTTGAATCTGTAGATTTATATATTTCATCAAATGGAAAGCTTTAGGCATTACTTCAAAATTTTTTCAGTATCTGTTCCCTTTTGGTCTGAGACTCCAATGACATAAATATTAGCTCTTTTAAAAATTGCCCCAAAGATCTCTGAGATTTAAATTTTTGAGTAAGTTTTCTCTCTGTTGCTCATGTTGAATAATCTTTCTGCTCTATTTTAGATTTTTACTGATTTCTTTCCTCTGTCATCTCTATTCTATTATTTAGTCCATCCAGTGAAGGTTTTGCTTTTTTGTATTTGTGTTTTTTTAACTCTAAAATTACTACTTAATTATTTTAATGTTCCATTTTTGAGGCTTCTTTTGTTTGTTTCAAGAGTCTTTGTAATTGCTTGTTACAGTATTTTTATCTGATAATTGCAGTGGAAGTACCACCTCACTGATGTTGCCTATTGATTGTCATTTTTGCATTTGAGTTGAGATATTCCTGCTTCTTGGTATAGCAAGTAAGTTTAGAGAGTATGTTCAGTATTTTGCATATTTTATCATGGGACTCTGGTTTGTGTTAAATTTTGTATTGTAGCAGGTACTCAATTAGTTTAGGTTCAAAATGCACATTCTGACTAACTCTGATGGTGTGTGATTCAACTTGAAAATTTAACATATATCATACAATCCATACAGTTATAGTTACATGTATAAATATAATATATATAATGTATATATAATATAATATAAAATAGGCAAAACCAATAAAGTAAAATGTTGATACACTGATGATAGTAATTACCTAATGGAACAAGTAAAATACTGAATTTAGAAAGGCATCCTTGAACAGGTGAGAGGAGGTGGAATATAGAATACACATAAGTAATTGTCCTTAGTTATGAGAAAGACAAATCTTCTATTACAGAAGGAAAGGCTGGTTATGAAGATCTAGATTCAGATATAGGCTGAATTTTCTAGTGAGAAAATGAGTTGACTTTCAACTGACAACATCTGTTTTCTGAATGGACTATGAGATGAGGTCAGCAGACGAGCTAAAGGAGGAAGAAATAAAAATGTATGAAACAGTTATCTTGGAATGTGGACAAGTGTGTGTTCACAAAAAATGTATTAGAACTGTCTTTTTAAAATTTTTGAATTTTTTAAATTGAGATACAGTTAGTTTACAATGTTGTGTCAATTTCTGGTGTACAACACAATGCTTCTGTCTTACATGAACATACAAGAATTGTCTTGACAGTGTTGAATGTTCCTTTGAGATTTGTAGCCATCCTGGAGTCCATTTGATTAAAAAAAATCAAAGAAATTGTTCAAGGGACCACAAACACAGAAAATTGAATGAATGTCTGAAATTGTTAAATGTAGTGTTAAATGTCTGAATAAATTGAATTTGTGAAAATTAATTACTTTTTACTTAGTTTCATGTGGACCTACAGAGCCTTAAATTCAGTTGCAGTCTGAATTACCTCTTTTCAGTTTTAAAAGAGATTATGGTAAAGAATTACTAATAATTTATCTATCTCTCCCTTCCTTGTAGTATTTATTGAATTATTATTACTCTATACTAGTCGTTGAGGAGGATACATGAGTGAAGAAAAATTGGCACCATTTTCCCTGGTCCCCTGAATCATCTATTTTAGAGAAAATCTCAACATTAAGTTGTAGACTCAATTTTTTTCTGTGGCTATTTACAAAATTGCTGTCAGATATTCTCTTTGCAAATTAGATTCATAAAGCGAATAATGTTATTAAGGTGATTTTCTTCCTAAGCAACTATATTTTTGGTCTAGAATTTTTTTTTAAAAAAAAGGAAATAAGTGGATCACAAGTAATTATTTAAAAATAAGGAAATAAGGAAATCATAAAGGAGTAAACACGTTCACAAAATGTACCACATGGAGAAATAGTTTTAAGAAGAAAAGGAGCAAATTTATCTTTAGATTTCATTTCATATCAGAAGAAGCATATTTCTTCAGTACTTTTCCTAAATATAAAATCAGCAGAAGAATCTAAAATTGATTCAAGAAAGCAGACTGATTTGTGGATGTAAGATACTCAGGTCGATTTTAGAATGAAATACTCTAATGTTGACTAGAGTTTATAAAAATATGTTCAATTTCAATAAAGAAAATAAACAGAAGAAAGATTTTGTGCAAACTACAAATACTATAGTGGAAGAAAGTTGTTTGACTCAAAATCATCCATTTTATAAAAAACATATGGGACTTCACGTTGACAGTTTTGTCTATCACAATGAAAACTTTCCAGATTATTCTTACTGATAAAAGTGTGCCTAACAATGATCAACAATTTATTTTCCTGCATGGTGATCAGTAGGAGAATGAAAGTTTAGGAGTAAGGATGCCTAACTATATATATATATATATATATATATAGCTGAATTATAATCTTAGTTTAGTTTAACCCAGTAGACTGGTAAATTTGACACAATTAACTGTCTGTTGTCTATAGCTGCTCCCTGATGTGCTCCTCAGAAATTAGCATCATGAGTTCTAGTCTTTCAGTGAAAATTTGTTGATCTCTTGCATGATAAATATTGTGCTAATTACTGGGGAAAACAAAGATGAAACAAGCTCTATGTGCAGTTGTCTGTAATCTAGTGGGGAAGACACACATATCAATACTCTTGACATGTAAGATATGGATTTTATCTCAGTAACTTTCAGTGAAAGAAACCGATAGTTTCAGAAAAGGAGAAATGAACAACCCAGAATTACAGAACATGAGAACTGGAAAATTAATGGATTGATGATATTTCTGACCAGGAGGCATGGGGCAAACACTGATATTCTGACGTGACAAAGAGTTACCTAGGCTCTAGTTCAACTCCTTGGAAATCGGAGTTACATGCTTCTATTTTTGAAATTTTATAAATATCATTTGAAAACGTTTTTAGGGAAAATTTGAAACATACATGTCAAAGTAGGGATCATGATACATTGAGCATTTATTTATTATCCAGATTCAACAATAATCAAAACATAGTCAATTTCATTTTATCTAGACCCTTACACAAATTTTAGAGATGCTTTTATTGATGAAAGAATTTAATAAGGAAAATATTAAATATATTTATTATAAAGAATATACTTTTCCAGTGTGCCACTTTGTGTGTTATTTAGTATTTATAAAAAACCAAGACCACAGATAACACTATTCACACTTTACAGCTAGGAAGCTATAGAACCTTGTAAAAATGCCCCTCAGGTCCTGTTGAGTGCATTAGTCATTGTTAGAGTAGTTGCCTGGGCTTCGTTCCAGCTGGGCTGGGCTCCCACGTGGTGCCGGGTGACAGCCTCTGACCTCCTGTCCATGTCTCAGCCCTTTTATCTCTTTTTCATGCTTCCCTGCTGATGCTTTTGTGAAACCTTAACTGAAGCCCATGCATTCGTAGTCAAGAAAGGTACAGGTCAAATTTTGGCCCTTAAGACATATGAAGGGATAATTCTTGCCCTCTCCTCTTTGGTGAATAGTCTTGTGATGCACTGACTGTGCTCCCTGGGGGACAATTCTATATGAATGAGCAACTGGCTCCACTTAGTGGCAGCCATCTTGGTAATGTAACTTCCTTGTGGCCCTCCTGGCTTTCCTGAATCACCCTCCTCATCCATCATTGGATAGCAATCCATAATGAAATCATAGAACACAAGCCCTCTGTCTTGGACTCTGTCCTCTGTGAAACTCAGCTAAATAATTTAAGAATTTTGCCCAAGTTTACTCAGTTCTTGTGTGTCAGAATTAACATTCAAAATAAGAGTTTTCTTAATCCAAAGCCAGTGGTCTTTCTCCACAACATTTAGGATCATGAGTGAGAAGCAACTGCGCTTGTGTATTGGATTGGCATGGATAATGTGAGCTGCTTTCCAAATCATGTCGTTGAACCATAGGTAAGTTTTTAATTTATGATATGGCAAAATAAAAGCTTATGGATTATTCAGCCTGGGGCCATATTTGAGGATTTAAAACAAATTTATATATATAAAATCAGGCCATCCTTTGATGTCCATTCCTATTGGAGAATGATACTAAATTCAAGATTGGATGCTGTTTTGTGTGGTGGTCTTTTCCATTATGTGATCAGAGAGAGACCAGATACATAATATGAGAGCTCTAAACATTAGTGCCTATCGGCTATTTTCCCAGGGACCTTCCATTTCTCTGAAGAGGAGCCCTCCAGCACCCAGCATGGCAGAAGAGATCACTCACTGATGCTGAGCGGCGAGAGCTGAGAGGCTCACTCTGCAATTCAAATGTTCATAAAATATCCCTGTTTTAGTACAGACCCTTCCCACTGCAGGCTTCCTTTGCTTGGTGTACCCAAGAGACTGGAGCAATGTGGTTTGATTTTTCTAGACAGTATATCTCTTGTCCACTCTGAGATTTTGAAAAAGGATCTGTTGAACTACTTGAAATGATGGAAGGGACATAGAAGTACAGTATCCTATGAAACATATTTTAATTAACCCACTGCTTCTTGTCCTATATTTCTCCCACTGGAGCTTCTCATTCCTAATTTACCTCTGGGTTGCTTTATTTTGGAAACACCATCTGCCTGTAAAGATTTTACCACTCTGTGACCTGACAAATCTATTAACAGTGCCACATCCCTTTCCATCTTTCAAAAATTGGTTGACATCTTTTGCACTTGTGATATTGGACCTTTTCATTCTCTATCAGTTATTACATCATAGCATGAGAGAGCTTAGAAAGAAATGCATATATTTCACGTACCACTGTCGCCTAAAATTCCAATATTATATTTTCTATAGTCTATTTTAGGCTTTCTTTTAAAGCTACCATTCTCCTATTTTCCACAGTGTTTCTTTAAAGGTTCATAAAGGATGATATTTGTAAGTTAATGTTATATAATCATTTGTTATATGGTCATAGGAGAATTCCAGGATTTCATTCGTTGGAAATGCTATGGATGGGAATTAAGCATTTGTTAACAATTTGGAATACAATGACCCATTAAATCAATCAATGAATATGCATCAGATTTATACTAGCTTTGGGTGTGTAGAAATGTAAAAAAAAAAGGAATAGGAGCCTTGTGTGTTGGAGACATTTAAAGAGGATAGATATGACCCCAACAATTGTAGGTAAATATAAACAATAAGGCAGAGGGCCAGGGCAAAGTAAGATCATGTATTTTTGGTAAGCTAGTCTAAATACTGTTATTATTCTTAATATAGCAAAAAACTGTTGAGACATTTTAAGCAAGAGAGCAACATATGCTAAGACACATAAATGAATAAATACAATAACAGAGAATAGATTAGAGCTACTAAGACAGGACATCCCAAAACCACTTACACTGTTATTATTATGGTCTAGATAACAGATGTTTGGAATTTGAAAAAAAAAGATAGCAGTAGATGAATAGAAGTAGAACAAATGACTGATTCACATGGAATCAGATTTTTTACAGAATGTGGCTTGGACTGGATATGATAGGTGAAGGAGGCAAATTTTCTGGTAAGTTTCTTCATTCTTTGCCTTTGATAGAGAATAATAGCATCTTCTGAGATTAAGCAGGAACAGCAAAAGTCCTTGAATGAGTGTTGGCAAGAATATAGAAAAATGATTACGTTGGGGCATGTCAAATTTCTGATTATCTTGAGGTATTTACATAGTAATGACAGAAAGACATGTGGACATTTGAGTCTGAGGCAAGAAATATAACGTTCAGAATCATCAGTAAACTTGTAGTCCTCAAATGTATAGAAATTGGTTGGATTTTTCTGAAATAATACAAGAGAGAGAGGCATAGAGTGGTTGAATTGTTTAGATTTTATGAAAAGGTGCAGGGAAACAAGGCAGCTATGATTTTTTAGAGTTCTGGCAAAAGAATAGTGACCAACAAAGCATTCTGAGAGAGAGTAGAAAGAAAGAGGAATCCAACAAATATTTCAAGATGGAAAGAGCAATCGGTACTGCTGAATGAAGCCGGAAGATTGAGAAAAATAAGGACCAAAAATACTTTTTGGAACCTTAGCAACAGGTACATAAATAGAGTGGTAGGGGTGGTAAATATATGGAAAAAGAGTCGATGATGATAATAGAAATAAATAATTATAGATATTGATGTAAACCACAGTTGCATAGAATGCATATTATTTTTAAGATGTGAGATACTATAACTTACTGGTTTGTCAGTGGGAATTATCCAGTTGACAGCGAGAGGTAATGACGTCACAGTAGGAGTAACTGAAGGAACACATGGTCCAAGAAAGCAAGGCCTGCCTTCAGAGAAGCTGACCTCCGATGAGAGCAGGGTCCCTTTATCTGTTGTAAAAAGGAGGAAGAAGGAGGAATTGGATACAGATGATGGTGTAGGGTGATCATGGTTTCTATTTTGTCAACAAAGCCCTTCATACAAGTTATCCAGCTTGTCTGGGTTGGAGAGAGAAGGAAGATACTTCAATATCACTGATGATGAGAGAAGAAATGTAGGAAATAAATCATACACTGTTTCTGTGTGCAGTGTGTGTGCTCCTTTGAAGTTGGTTATAAGGAATTAGTATTGAGTGATGCTCATCTGCTGGAATGAGCCACATTCTCAATTAGTGGTCCACTGAGCATGTGAGCAGAGACAAAAAAAAATCAAGTGGTTGATTTCCGATAAGTGAGTAATTTTATCTGTTAAGTACAATGGCTGGATGAAGAGAGGGTTGCAGAAGTTGACTGTATGTATTAACTATGGAATATGAGAATGGCAGTCAGAAAGATAAAAACAAGGTGGTAGAGGGCAATAAATACAGAGAAAGGAGTGAAAGGGAACTCTTAACAAGTTAAAGGAAAATTCCAGACAGATCTTTAATCAAGTGAGTTTGAAGGATAAGAAGTAATTGTAGACGAGTGGCTGGTTTGGCTCCTGATTTTAATGTGTGGTTTCTGGTGGTTGATAAAGTTATGACTTTGGCCCTGAGAGTAAGTAGATAAAATGGAATCAAGGAAAGAGTCATAGCAGAAGAGGTCAAAGAAGTGAGACTCTAGGTGTTGGATCCACATCGACGTTGACTCTACTAAGCAGTGACCGGGGTTGGGTGGATAGGAAGGTAGTGTGATGGGATTAAATAACTATGATCCTTCTCAAACATGAGGTTTGACAGTTCTGACTTTCAACTTTAATTACATTATTTAAATACTTTGTTTACTCACATGATTACTTTTTAATAAAGGAAACATGAGAAAATGAAGCTCTTTTCTGAAGATTATGACCAGCAGCTTCTCATTTATTTTTCCTAAAAATTTAGAAATAAATTTAAGTTAAAAAAATTATCTTAAGTTACAGAGTCATCATGAAACTTCTACAAAGAGAATTGTATCTCATTCTTCAATATTTCAATATTATGCATGGAATATGTAAACAGAAGGCATTACTTTTAATATTCATCTTTCTGTTGAAATTGTGATGTCTTTGAAAAAATAAAAAAAATATTGTTACATACATATAGAGAATAGGCAATGTGCACTGGTTTTAATTCTCTATTCTCTTCCACTACTTGATCTACAGAGTTCAGATGTCAAAGAAAAGAATGGACTGCTTCCTATGGACAGGATTTGGCTAATACAAAAAGAAACTAATGAAACTGGCTTTTTAAAAACTGAAATATAGTTGTTTTACAATATTGTATTAGTTTCAGGTACACAACATAAGTATTCAGTATTTTTATAGAATATATTCCATTTATAAGATATTGACTATGTTCCCTATTCTGTACAATATATCCTTGTAGCTTATTTATTTTGTATGTAGTGGTTTGTATCTCTTAATCCCATATCCCTATCTTCCTACTCCTTTCCCACTCCCCACTGGTAACCACCACTTGCCTTCGATATCTGTGAGTCTGTCTCTGTTATTTTTTATATTTACTCATTTGTTTTATTTGTTAGATTCCACATATAAGTGATAACATAATTTGCCTTTCTCTGTCTGACTTATTTCACTAAGCATAATACACTCTAGGTTCATCTGTGTTGTTGCAAATGGAGGAATTTCATTGTTTTTTATGGCTGAGTAATATTCCATCATGTGTATATATTTGTTTATTCATTCATCTGTTTTTTTTAACATTTTTTATTGATTTATAATCGTTTTACAATGTTGTGTCAAATTCCAGTGTTCAGCACAATTTTTCAGTCATTCATGGACATATACACACTCATTGTCACATTTTTTTCTCTGTGATTTATCATAACATTTTGTTATATTTCCCTGTGATTCATTCATCTGTTGATGAACACATGAATGCTTAGGTGGCTTCCAGATCTTGACTATTATAAATAATGCTGCTATGAACATTGGAGTGTGTGCATCTTTTCAAATTAGTGTTTCCCTTTTCTCTGGATATATACCTAGATATGAAATTGCTGGATTATGTGGTAGTTCTGTTTTGGTTTTTAGAGGACCTTCCATAATGTTTTCCATAGTGGCTGCACCAATTTACATTCCCAACACCAGTGTACTAGGGTTTCCTTTTCTCTGTATCCTTGCCAACATTTATTATTTGTAGACATTTTAATGATATCCATCTGACAGATGTGAGGTAACATCTCATTGTGACTTTTGACTTGCACTTCTTGAAACTGGCTTTTTACTGCAGATTACACATTGCAGCACAATACAGTGGATCCACCTGCTGTAAATGATTCTTTGAACTGGGACTTCACTATTATTTAAAAAGTATTTTTAAGTCAGTGTGTAGACTTCTGAATATGTTAAGCTGTTCAGGGAAATACTGCACAAATAGTTAAAATAATTTCTTGGATGTTAGTCATGTCTGTACATATATGTACCTGCATCCTTATACATACACATGCATGCCATGTCTATTTACATGAACATATATGATTAATGGAAAATAAGCAAATTAATTTTCATAAAGTAGAACAAAATTGAAGGAATAACCGACCTTTTCATTTACAACTTGAATCCGGTTGTTATGATGATATATATATATATATATATATATATATATCCAAATTTTATTTCAAAAGTTATTGTATCCAGTTATACTCACAATTTCATAGAACTCTTTGATTTTTACAAAATTAAAATGATCTATTAAAGGATGCGAATGAAAAATGTGAATACAAATGTGTGACAAAAATGTGTATAATTTCTTTTAAAAATTCTAAAGCCCAAAGTGGCTGAGGATTTTGAATATGTGTAAAGAACCACTAAAAGGGCTTTTAAAACATCTGTCTGACTGGAAGGAACAGGGTCAGATAGAATTTCCAGTGACAAAGTTAAAGTAGAAATACTTCGTCCCATGGTTTGCTTTGACGAGTTATATATGTTTTGTGGGCTCACGTTGCCTACAGAGTAATTACCCGTGTTTCAGTGGCTCGACCTGTCCGCATACTAAAGGGCCTTTTACTCTCTACTGCCGTTCCTGAGTATCGCTTACAATTGCACCAGCCAGCATCACTGTGTGTGCCAGACACCACTGCTTCCATCAAACCCACCAGACAAGGCAGGGCTGAGCTAGCCTAGCTGATCATCAGTGACCAAGTCAATTTTTTTCAATAGTACGTATCCAGACGCTTAGCCCAGTACCTCGGACAGCAGCATGCTTTCAATTTCTCGTTGTTGATGTACATAATATCTAATACACAGGTGCGCAGAAAATGACAATGGAAACAATAAACCCTGGTGTGACCCAGCATCTGAGCCTGGTGGGGTGGGGGCTTTCTGCCAGCTGGTCACAAACATTCAGAAAAATCAAAAGGTACCCCTAAAACAGTGGTTACCTTTGGACTCACTAGGAAAGTGCACGACTTTTGTCTACCTTCTTCTACTGGTTCCATGTGACTCTGATTTTTGTTTTTCTTTTTTGCTACTGGTGTTGTTTTGCCAACTTCAGATATTGTATGTGGCCAGGGAAGAACCCCAGTGCACATCCAGGCCAGGCAGTGAAATTGGAAAGTAGAACAGAAAATCTGGTAAATGAAAGAGTCTGTATCTCGAGGTGCACATGTTGACTCATGTCCTGGAAATTCTAACCCAGTGCTGCGGGGTCTTCTGCATGTTAAGAGTAGTTGCGATTATTCCCTGTTTTCATATATTGGCAAATAAATCCTACAAATTAAACAAAAAAAGACTTATTGGAGACCAAATAAACACATGTACGACATAGACCAGCCAACAGTCACCCACTGAAGATGTCTCTTTCATCCCTTTTGGTGTCTCAGCTCCAAGTCCCTTCTTGTGCTGATTTTAAATCTGTAAACTGCTAAGAGTTTCCTGATCAATGATATACGATTATTTAAAATGGTTGGCAGAAGGGACTCTTCACCCCGTGTTGTGGCAACTGTGAAATACACACCCCTCTTCTCCTGCGCACTACGTTTCTAAAATCGTAATTTTTCTTATGTCTTTATTATGGTCTGGCTTGTGGTTTCCTTCTAGAGGAGGGGAAAAGAGAAGGAAAAGTCGACATTGCTTCTCCTGTGAAGCAGTGCTGTGGGACTCCTGGCTGGAGCAGGCCTGGGCAGACTAGGAGGGGAATTGGCCAGGAGACCTGTGTTTCCTGCAGGCTAGTCAAGTTCCTAATGCTGGTGTGTCCAAAAAGGCAAAATCACTTTTGTGAAGCTTGTCATTCAGGATTATTGTATGGGGTGGGGCTTGAATTAGAACAAACACATTTTTTTTAGATTCTTTATAACTCAGAGTTTCATAAAACAAAAGAAATCAATTCTTCTCTTGCAGCTCAAATTCTAGAAAGTTCCTTGAGTCAGATTCTAAACATCAATGCTGTAACTTTCTGAAGTGTTAGGGCCTGAAAAAATCTGTTATTGTCTTTTGTTTATGGACAGTATTTTGTTCATTACAACTGCGCTGCATAGGATACTGAACACATAGTAAGTGATCAAGAAACGCTTGCAAAATCAAACTGGATTCATGACTACAGGTCTAAGCCTACCACAGTACGCATATGGCTTTAATTTCTGTTGGAGTCAGCATTTTTACGAACAGATTAAATTAAAGCTTACCTGCCAAATATCTAAAACCAAGGTAAAACAGGTTTACAGCATAATTGGAACAGGAGATGAGAACATAAGCATGGAGGACAAAGACCAGATTTTATTCAACTCATATTAATTCAGCATATATTAATGGGTGTCTAGTCTGCAGAGTTTCTGTGTTCGGTGCTGTGGTGATGTAATGATGTTTCAGGGCAGTTCTGACCTGAAATGTGAGGTTGTAATTCTCCCCTTCATCCTTGTGATTCTGGAAACTACAAATGCAGTGTTCACAGGGCAAGACCTGCATGAGGACATCAAGTCACTGGGTTTATATTTACCCCTTTACATGAAAGTAGTCAGATGCTGTCTTTCAGGAACATGGTATTATGACCATTAATGCTTTAACCAGCATAGAACTGTATTCAACACAGAACCCTGGGAGTTGTGAAATCTGTGGACCAAATGGAAGTGTGAAAGTGGTGGGAATCACATCAGAACATCCCGAGATGTCATGACATGAGGTTTTGAGAGTGTCCCTTTCCTTAAAGGATGCAAGCTGGATCAGATGGCAGCCCACCCTTGCATGATAACAACACAGAAGCATAACTCTGCCAGAGGCAGGAAGAAAACCAGTTTTCCCTACACATGAATGGGACAATCATTCGTACAAGGATTTTCATCCAAGGGGAGAATTCTTACCCTAACCCCTGTCTAACGTGGTGTGGAAACATAACAGGAAGGAATGTCATCCCTGGCAAGGTTCCTCGTGCTGGGGAGCGCTGGTGCAGAGGAAGTTTTTAGTGCTGCTAGAGGTGTTGCTGTGGGCACCGATGCATGGAAGCCAGATACAGTGGAAGGAAAATAATGAAAAATGCTGATTAGGGGCTCAGAGAAAGGAATGGAACATTTGTGCTCAACAATAAAATGTAATGCTCTGTTAATCTATTTCTTGGCTGTCCTTACTCTGTAGGTTTTTAAAATACACTTTTGTTCCTCATTTAGTTCCTTACACTAAATTTCCTCCTTTCTCATCACTTTTCCCTATTTTGACGCTGACTTTAATTGTGAATAGATTCAACTCTGCAAGGGCCTGAATACGAAATATAATGTCAGTATCAAGAGAGTCCATACCTTTTGCTCCCTGTGAAATCAACAATGTTGGGGATGGAGAGTATATATCGGAACCATCCCCAGCAGAGGCTCAGAAAACGATCGCTGTCAAAGCCACGCCAAGACTTCCTGAATTTCTGAGGCGGAGAAATGCCTCATGCCCTCAGATATCCATACCACAGGTTTAAGTATGAGTACATACATGTGTATGGGAAATTTATCAGATCTATTTGTATAGCTATGTCAAGAGAGATATTAGGTCGAAATAATCCTTTGTTTGCTATTTGTCAGTGATCTAGTTAAGCTTAGAAACAGAACTTCTCCATTTCAGTTCTAGAAATAAGAGAAATTTTAAAAGTGTTTTTCCCATTATGTAGCCATATTCTCTTTCCTTTTCTTATTATCTGTAAACCTTGGTATCTGTAACATCCTATAATTTTATTTTCCATCTTGTCATTTCCTTCCTTCCTCATGCTGCTTCTGCAGAATGGACAAACCCAAGGCTCTATTCTACTGTCCCAACTCAAGTTCAGATCTGTTAACCACCCTCTTTTTCTTTTTCCACTTTCTGTTTCTTTAATTCTACAAGTTAATTATATTTGATTTCATTTATTTTTGTCCTTTACACTTCACACACACACAAAAAATGACATTTTAAAACAGTGTGTTGACATCAACACTTGTTGTTTCTTTGGGTGTCTGATTTATTTTCACACTTCACAGTTTTAGGATATCCGAGTTCCAAATGTCATCTCCACTCATGCAGATGAAAAAATGTTTGGTAAGACTCCCGCGATGCTGACCTCACTGCTGGTAAAATCTGGATCATGGAACAAAGCAGTGTAGATAGTGGGACTGTGCAAACGCGGGGGGGGGGTGCCATGAGGAGGGAAAAGACTGCAGACTTTCCCAGAGAGCAGCTTGTTTTTGGTGTCTCTTCTGCAAAGGACCAAAATGGAACACTTAAACCTTGACTCTCTCGGGTAGGCACCTCCTCCTTCAACACAGCCATCCTCCGGGGAAATAAAGAGCTGAGCTCAGGCAGAGCGCGCACGTGGCCAAGTGCCACAGGGCGCCCCTGCTATCAGGTGGCACAGATTTAATCTCCAGGCGCAGAGCTGCTGATTTGATTTAGGAGAGCAGTTGTTAAGAGCAGAAGGAGCTGCTGGCACAAATGGCGGGCCTCTCGGCCAAGCATGCTTTCCAACTGTCCCGAATTTGGGAAGAAGGCAGAAAGAGCCACAAGAGGGAAGGAGGGAGGGAGAGCGCGCGTAGCAGACCTACTGAAGGGCCGGGCTGTAGCTCACTCGGAGGAATTCCATTAAATGAACTCATCCGTCATCTGGCCTTTTTTTGATGAGTGGCATTGCTTGGTGGCAAGTGACATGGCAGAACAAATAACATCAAAGTCCCGGCGCCTGTTCCGCGGCACACACAGACGCACGGGCCCCCAAACAATGAGTCATTACTTATTACATCCATTATTAACTCAGCTCAGCCTCATTAAGCTTAGAAATTGAGGAGAGAGAGAAAAAAAAAATCAGAAGCTGAGTAACAGCGAGCACCCACACATTTCGGGGGGAGGGGGTGGCGTGGGAGAGACGGTGAACGCGTAAAGGGCAGCTGAAACCAGCCACTCGGCAATCGTGACATTTTCAAGTCCTGAGGGTCACCGATAGTTGATCGTGTGTTTTCCCTCTTCTGACGTGATTTCGTTAGGACTACATTTTAAAGCAGAGGGGCTGAGGTGAAGGTAGGAAGTACCTCATTAGCTGTCACCAGCCCTTCAAGATAAAGTTTATTGGGAGGTGGTACAGTTCCTTTGTTAATGGATGTTTGGAGGTTGCTATTTGCTGAAACTCATATGCATAATGACATCTTCTAAAGATCCTCCTAGAGGTGACAAGGACAGCCTGTTTCTGACGTGGAGCACCATGCCTGGTAACACTATTGCAAGAATGCAGGCGAATTTTTTCTTGTTATTCCTCCTACATCTACCTATGCTTTCCAAAGATGGTGCTGCACCCAGAAGTAAACACATTTTTTTTTTTAGTTTAATTGCTCTAACACAGAATTCAGATAATCAGAAGAGAAAATTGCTTCCATATTCTAGCAACGCTGCATGATGATGGAAATACTTTAAAGAAGAATGAGAACTAATTCTTTCAAAATGATAGTCTGCTGGGACAAAATGAGGACTCATGTTTAGAACAACTTATGGGAGCATCTCTTCTTTTACTGTTAACCATGAGTAAAAATGATGCTTCATGAGATTCCACGTGAGACTAACTGATCATCTCCTTCAGCTAAGTTTCCTGGTTAAGTAAAAATACTGGCTGTACCTTCTTTTTCCTGGAATATTAATAAAATAAATAATTTTGCCCATGGGGCCATGACTGCTTGATTGTGAATACCTAATTGATACTGTTTTTAAGCTTTCATATACTTTCCTTTTGAATACAGTCTTTAAAGATTTCAATCTTTCAAGACAGTATAAGAATAGATTTTTGAGTGAGTCCTCTCTCTCATTTGGGCTGCTGAAACACTTACTTTTCCACCAGGCATTTGAAACGTATAGTCACGTTTATTTTGCCTCATATATATGGTTGGTTGTTCAGCCAAAATACGCTTACAGACTGGCAGTTGGTAAGCTGCAAGGTCACTGAGAAAAGGGAAAAATAAAACCCAAATCCATAGTATTTAAGAAAAATGTTGAAGTTCTTCCTTCCTCGGAGTTGTTATTTCGCTAAAATATTTTTTTGGACAGAAAATAAAGGCAAAAGTGGTCATCAAAATTGGTGAAATATACAGCTAAATAAATGAATGCTTAAATAGAAACTTTCCCTCTGTGGCTTTTCTATGTCAATATTTAATTGTATAATTGGAAAAAAATTAAATATCCTTAGAATGTGGAGTTGTATACACTAACAGATTGTAAGGTAGTGACTTTCACTGCACATATATTTGAGATATATTTTAACAGCTCATAAAAATAATTCATTTATTCAATTATCTGTTCATCTAGCTATCTAATATAGCATTATTTCATGTCCATTATAATTATGAAATTATGAACAGTAAAATCATACTGTAATGCTCATCTTACCCTATATATGAATAATCTTTCTCTCTTGACACTAGTATTAAGGAGGAAAAAAGGAGAGAAGAAACAAGAAAATAAAAAATGTGGAGGAGGAGAAGGAAGAGGTTGAGAAAGGGGAGAAAGTTGATATATTTTAGTTTGTCTTTTTTTTAAACATTTTTTAATTCCAGTGTAGAGCACAATTTTTCAATTATACATGAACATATATATATTCATTTTCACACTCATTTCTCTGTGAGCTACCATAAGATCTTGTGTATATTTCCCTGTGCTGTACAGTATAATCTTGTTTATCTAGTCTACAATTTTGAAATCCCAGTCTATCTCTTCCCACCCCCCACCCCCTTGGCAACCACAAGTCTGTATTCTATGTCTATGAGTCTATTTCTGTTTTGTATTTATGCTTTTTTGTTTGTTTGTTTGTTTTGGATTCCACATATGAGCGATCTCATATGGTATTTTTCTTTCTCTTTCTGGCTTCCTTCACTTAGAATGACATTCTCCAGGAGCACCCATGTTGATGCAAATGGTGTTATGTTGTTGGTTTTTATGGCTGAGTAGTATTCCATTGTATAAATATACCACATCTTCTTTATCCAGTCATCTGTTGATGGACATTTAGGCTGTTTCCATGCCTTGGCTATTGTAAACAGTGCTGCTATGAACGTTGGGGTGCAGGTGTCATCCTGAAGTAGGGTTCCTTCTGGATATATGCCCAGGAGCAGGATTCCTAAGTCTATTCCTAGTCTTTTGAGGAATCTCCATACTGTTTTCCACAGTGGCTGCTTGATAATTCTGAAATTTAAGTTTCTGATTATAATATTTCTCAAAAATCCCCGAATTTATTTGATTTTGTCCTCCTTCGGCTGAATTAGGCATTTATCTGCTGAGCGTGGTTTGGATGAAGGCATCCAGCAGAGAAGAATGGATTAGGTATAAATGATATTCACTTTCTGGTTTTGTTCTTGAGTAACTTCTGCCTCCAAATATGCTCAGTTATTCATTCATTTGGATTTTTACATAAGAAGGGATTGATCCATCAGATTTATGTATCTGTAAACATGCATTGTAATAATTTTGCCTTCTACGAAAACAGGATAGTTCTATCTTTTCCATCAAACGTCCTTAAAACTATTCAAAGATAATTATTATGTCTTTCAACATTCTTCTGTTTTCCAGTTTATGCACACTCATTTTGCTCAACTCTACTGTGTAGAAGAATCATTTCAAGTCAAGTCTGCATGGTGAGAATAAGAATTTGTCTGAAGTAGGAATGTAGTAGCAACTTGGTGGTTTCATCTGATAACCCACCCACATTTTTTGCTGCTATATGGGTTGCCCAGGAGAAACCTCCGATTTTTTTTCTCTATTTCAAGGGGGCTAGACCCATATAATACCTAACATTTTCTCCATGTACATCTGTTTTCCTAGTGATGAGGTCATGTGCCCTATGGGCTATCCCTACCAGTGACAAAAGTTTCCTCCTACAGCTGGAGATCTCTGTACTAAAGAATGTGCCTCTTGTCCAATCTATCTTATTTTCCAGTAAAAATCACCACAGTGTTTTCCTTTCTAGACCAACAGATTTTTTTTTGTAGGGTTATTGGTGAGAAATGTCCTTCTCCCACCCAGAGTGCCTTAGACAGACCAAAACTGACAGGTGTCTTCATTTTTCACATATAAGCTTCAGTAGAATAGATTTTCACCTGGTTTTCTCTGTTACCACCTCTTCTTCTTCAAACTCACCCTGACCTGAAGAAGGCCAGGACAAGAAAATGCGAGTGACATTTTACTACCATGCAATCAATAATCTTCCACCTCTGATTCTGACCTTTGTGTCCCATCAAGTTTAAACACAAATCTCTCTCTTGAAGGTGAACTTTTTCCTTCTCAAGGATACCACCACGAACATACAGTGGTTGCTCATATTTCTCACAAATTACGACCTGGTCCTTGTGAATTCTCCAAGACTTATTTTAGTGAGACTTGCTTGGCAGCCTCCCTTGAAAACTCTATGACGTCTGAGTTTTCAGGAGATACACAACTTAAACCCTTTCCCTGAACGTCCTTCCACATATCTGCCAAGATCTGCAAACCATCTGGCTTCAGATATTCTTATGACTCCTTTTGGCAATAGTCTTCTACTTTGTTAAGGATGCTCCTAAAGCATCGCGGACACATCCAAGCAGAGATTTTCCATGGCTGATCATTTGTCTGTGGTGCGCAGGACATCAGTCTCCTGACATCTGGGTCTGGTGGGAGGCCCACCCTTTGCTGAAGCACAGCTAATCCAATTAGGTTACCTTGTAATGCTTTCCACTGTCTGAGCTGATATATAAATTCACTGCCCTGACCATGCAGGTTAAACCAAGCTACTTCAACCAAACAAAATTCAAAGGTGTTCCAATTTAAATTCACTTTTCTCTTTAGATTCCAGGTATAAAGTCTGGATATTTTGATGTCCATTATAGCAAAGTGCAAACATTTTTCCCTCCATAGGTAATAGCCTATGGAAAAAACAGAAGCATTTACTCATGCCAGTGGAGAGTCAGAGAAGCATATGGCAAAGAGAGATTCAATGCTGTGACTAAGTGGGTTTTTGAATGGGGCTTAAATGCCCTATAGAGTTACCCACCGGCAAGGGCTGAGTAAGCACCTGTCTGCTGGTATGATTGAGGGTTGACAGGTAATCTCACTTGCCAAATGTATTCATATCTCCTAAACTGCCATGCTGATACTAGAGAGTCATTCCTTTGGGTATTATTTCTAAAATGTCTCTGTAAAAATGCAAATACTTTACCTAGAAGTAATGGAACATTAAGCCATTTACAGTCATTTAATTTTAGGAAGGCTGGTAACATTGACACAGAACTACAGTAAATCCAGGAAAACAGGGCATATAAAAGAATTATTGATTCAGATGGTGGAAAGCAGTGCCTTAAAGAAGGCTATGAAACCTTGGGAATGGAAGAGAGTTGCACGTTGGAGACAACAATACCTCGGTAGTGCAATTTAAGGATCAGGAGGTAAAAAAGGGAAATGAAGCAGCATCAAAGAACAGCATCCTCAAATTCATCAAATTCACCAAGATCTGACCTTGACACTGAGTTAGAAGAAAACTGATCATGTTGAACATTTAGGCCATGTTAGAAATGGTTGATTGTTGACTAGAAGCAGTTTGAGGACCAGGAATCTGAAACTTTAAACTTGCCCTTGGATGTCTGAGAGTATGAAGTCTGCCCTCCGTATTCACCCAACTGCTCATGGGTCTGTGGTTGGCTGAATCTGCAAATGTGGAACTCACATAGAGGAAAGGCCAACTGGAAGACGTAACCTTATAGAAGGGACTTGAGCATCCATGGATTTTGGAACAGGGGCTGTGAGTGTCCTGGAACCAGTCCCCCATGGATGCTGAAGGATGATTGTACCCGAGTTTCCTTCGTTTACTGAAAATAATTGGCAGACCTTTTCCTCAAATGTTATCTTCACATTATCATTATTATTTCCTTTATTACTCTGCAGAGGGTAGAAGAAAAAGTGAACCAGATGGCATTAAACAGACTTTAAGACTATTACAATACGGGGAAAAATTTAATTTAATGCCACTGAAAGAAAAGGAAGAGAGATGCTTTTGTGTGTGTGATGAGAACTTGTAAGATCTACTCTTTAGCAGCTTTCAAATAAGCAATACAGGACGATTAGGTACAGTCATCATGCTGTGGATTATGTCCTCATGACTTATTTGTTAACTGGAAGTAAGTATCTTTTCACCCCCTTCATCTCTTTTGCCCACCTCCCCCCTTCTTTCCCCTTTGGTACCCACAAATCTATTTTCTGTATCTATGGTCTTTTTTCTCTGTTTTTGTTTTTTTTTTTTTGCTTTCTTTGTCTTGTTTCTTTTTTAGCTTCCACATACAAGTGAGATCACACTGTATTTGTTTTTCTCTACCTGACATATTTTCCTCCATATAATGTCCTCAAGGTCCACGCATGCTGCTGCAGATGGCAAGATTTCATTACTCTTATGGCTAAAAAAAATTATAATATTCCATATTATATATATATATGTATATATCTTGTATCTTCTTTATCCATCCATCTTAGATCATAGCCACTCAGACTGTTTCCGTATCTTGGTTATTGTAAATAATGCAGCAATAAACATGTGGGTGCACGTATCTTTTAACGTTAATATTTTCATTTTCTTTAGAAGAATACCCAGGAGAGGAATTGTGGAATCATATGGCAGTTCTATTTTTTTTTTTTTTTGAGGACTCTCCATACTGTTTTCCACAGTGGCTGCACCAATTTACATTCCTACAAACAGTGCACAGGGGTTCCATTTCTCCACATCATCTCCACCATTTGTTACTTCTTGAGTTTTTGATAACAGTCATTCTAATAGGCATGAGGCGATAGATCATGGGAGAGGATTTTTAAAAGCCTAAGTGTGAAAATGGAAAAACGCTGGAGGACCTTGTGCCCACAGGGATGACGGGTGCGACTAGGTCACCTGTGCTTGCTCATTGCCCCTTACTGCAGGTAGTCTCCCACCCTCCCACAGTGACTGGGAGTTAGAGAATGTTATATCCTTCAATGATTGCATTTTTTAAACAGTTGACACATAGATCTTTGAGAAAGACATTTGTGGGCTGTAGAAGATTTGCATTTATAATTTGAATTCATCATAGGAAGTTTTCTAAAGTAAGTGCTCTAAGAAAAGAGAAGATTTTTCTAGTCAGAAAGAAACCTGTCTAAAGTTTAGTCAGGTGTATGTTGCCTTTTTATATATTGCTGAATTCAGTGTGCTAATATTTTGTGGAGGATTTTTGTATCTATATTCATTCGAGATACTGGCTTGTACTTTGTATTTTTCGTAGTGTCTTTGGTTTTGGTATCAGTGTAATGGTGGCCTCGTAGAATGAATTTGGCAGTTTCTCCATTCTCTCTATGTTTTTGGAATAATTTGGGAAAGGGAAGTATTAACTATTCTTTATATGCTTGATAGAATTCCTCTGTGATGTTGTCTAGTCCTAGAGTTTTGTTTCCTGGGAGGTTTTTTTTAAAAATAATTATTACAAATTCGATTGCACAACTAGTGGTCAGTTTGTTCAGATTGTGTGTTTCTTCCCGATTCAGCTGAAGATTGTATGTTTCTAGAAATTTGTTCATTCCTCTAGGTTGTCCAATTTGTATCTCTGCGATTCTTGGTTGTTATTTCTCCCCCTTTCATTTCTTATTTTTTTATTTGGGTCTTTTTTCTTCTTGATGAGTCTGGCTAAGGGTTGATGAATTTTGTTTATCTTTTCAAAAATCTACCTCTTGGTTTCATTGATCTTTTCTATTGTGCTCTTTGGTCTATATTTATTTCCTCTATGATCTTGATTATTTCCTTCCTTCTGCTGACTTTGGGTTTGTTTATTCTTCTTTTCCTAATGCCTTTAGAATGTAGGTTAGGTTGTTTATTAGAGACTTTTCTTATTTCTTGAGATGAACCTGTATCACTATAAATTCCCCTCTTAGAACTGCTTTTGCTGCATTGCATAGACTTTGAGAAGTTGTGTTTCCACTTTCATTTATCTCAGGGCGTTTCCTGATTTCCTCTTAGATTTCTTCACTGACCTGTTGGATTTCAGCAGCACGTTGTTTATTCTCCAAGTGTTTGTGCTTTTCCCACTTTTCTGTCTGTAATTGATTTCCAGTTTCATAGCGTTGTGATTGGAAAAAACACTTGATATAATTTATAGCATCTTAAATTAGCTTTGTGGCCTAGCATGTTATCTGTCCTAAAGAACACTCCATGTGCACTTGAATAGAATGTGCATTCTGCTGTTTTTGTATAGGACGCTGTTAAGTCCAACTAGTCCATTGTATCATTTAAGACCACTGTTACCTTACTGATTTTCTGTCGAGGTAATTTGTCCATTGAGGTTAAGTGGAGCAATTTGATCTCAACTAACTCCTTCAGACTTTTTCTTCTTCCTCTTTAGTCTGGAAATAAATAATTCCAGATACTATATACACACAGTATTGATACAGCAGTAAAAGTTGATTACATTTGTTTACACTTTTTCTTTGTACATGTAATAATACTTTACATTAACAAAGATTTTTTATTTTTTCAAATAATTCATATCGTTTACTTTGAGTTTTTTTCCCTACAAACCTAAACAAAATAGGCATTGTGTTTATTTTACAACTGGGGATAGACACGGTTTTACATGAGGTCACATAGGTTTGTTCATGCCTCATGTTTTGTAAATCCATGCTGCAATTTTTATTACAAAGGAGCTCAGTCTTTGTTTAGACTTACCCATCTCATTTTTTATTTGATCTCAAAACATTACCTTCATTCCAAACCCAAAGAGAGCTGAAGTCAGTAGAGCCAATAGGGCCAGAAGTGGGTTAGAGAAAGATGGGTTGTGAAAGGGTAGATTCCTCCACTCCCATCCTCGCCCCATGTTATTCACTGAGGAGCTGGCTTCCAAGTTGTTCGTGGCAATTAAGTGAGTATTTGAGTGTCTCACATTGTTAATTAATTCTATTTAAAAAAAAAAGCAGAGGGAAATGGAATGGCTTGACAGCTGTCCTACACATCAAAGTGTCAATGTCAGTTAACAGATGCCACAGATCGGCTTTTCAACTTGTTTTCATAAGTCTATCAGCAGAATAGCAGGAAGTTTTCATAATTTCTTTTCATGGGTTTAGACTCAAGTGAAACAGCACTTCCTCTAAACAATGTACATTCACTTCCTGGACATGATTGCTTTTGCCAAGGGCTTCTAATTTTCATGAGCTCCGGGCTGCTATCAGTAGCAGTTACAAAATTTTATTGGGCATCTACTGTGTGAAAGAGTCTACAACAAGAATTAAATGAGAGTTAAGTAATATAAAAAGATGTAGGCAAACATTTTACTCTCAACAGGCTTCAAATCTAAGATAAGAAATACAGCTGTACACAAAAATGTAAGACGACTTTCATTAAGTGCTAAAATGATATTCACAACAAGAATTACTGACATGATTAAAACTAGGGCTCTTATGGTGTATTTTCACAAATTCAATCATTTCACTCTTGCCTGATATACCTCAATTTCTTTTCTTTTTTTGGTCTTAGTATGATATTCTAACATACATCTTAAATCCAGAGAGTTACTCCTTTAGGAGTCATATTAATTGTTGTTAAAGAAAGAAGTTTACTCTTGCCTTTGAGCAAAGAAAGTCAATTTTAATTGAAAGTACCTGATTTAGAGAGTGGTTGGGCATATGAGCAATTTTGCAGGTCAAGTCTACTTGTTTTAAGATTTTTGGTAAGACTGTCATAACAGAAATCATAATAGTGACATTTTT
The DNA here is from genome assembly GCF_048564905.1 of Vicugna pacos. NCBI lineage: Eukaryota > Metazoa > Chordata > Mammalia > Artiodactyla > Camelidae > Vicugna > Vicugna pacos. The sequence continues at coordinate 7,715,346 of NC_133010.1, forward strand.
AGTTTTATTTTACATTATGGTTTATAAAACATACATGTATCCATATATTTACTTAATTCTTAGAGAAATTCAGTGAGGTTGTCAAGAATTGATATTGTTCTTTTTTTATTGAACTATAGTCAGTTTACAATGTTGTGTCAATTTCTGGTGCACAGCACAATTCTTCAGTCATACATGAATATACATATATTCATTTTCACAATGAGGTACTACAAGATATTGAATATATTTCCCTGTGCTATACAGTATAAAATTGTTTATTTATTTTATATATACCTGTCAGTATCTGCAAATCTCAAGCTCCCAGTTTATTCCTTCCCACCCTCCTTCCCCCTGGCAACCACATGTCTGTTTTCTATGTCTGTGAGTCTGTTTCTGTTTTATATATAAGTTCATTTGTGTTTTCTTTTTTTTTTTTTTTTACATTCCACATATGAGTGATATCATATGGTATTTTTCTTTCTCTTTTTGGCTTGCTTCCTTTTAGAAATGAGGAAACTGAAACTCTAGATTAAGGTTGGAGCTAAGGGTTAGAATTCATGGTGTTCCCACTCTGACCACTTATGGTGTCGTACCATTACATTGTATGTAAATCTAGATAACAAGACCCTAAATCATATTTACGGAAGACTGAATTCTAAGACATTATGGATTATGACCTAGTCAAGACCAATTTTAGACATAATTGTAAACCTGAGACAGTCTGTTTTCAGCAGCTCTAATGCCTGGTCTGTAGCTTCCCTTCCTTCAAGTTCTTTATCTTTCACTTTATTTCTCCAATCCCAACTGTCACATCCCTCGAGGTGGAAGGCTTTTACTGCTTCATCTTTCTTGACAGAGACAAAGTAGATGAAACATCCAGCCTGGAGAAATTGCCTGAAACTATTATTGTATATGTGCTGTATCTTTCTCCATAATCCTTCTGGTTCAGGGTTAGGAAAGGGATTTTGGAAAGGTTAATGTTAGGAACTCAATAATGGGTTCTATTTATCCTTCACTGCCCCATGAGTTACGTCCTTCTGGGAATCTCTCAGATACACGTGTGAGAGTTGACCTACCTTCCTCTGTCTTGCGTAGCATGTTAGACTTACTTCTGTTGCAGCTAATGTGTTTCACACTGTCAATCATCTTTTACTTGCAATTGTCTCTATATTGAATGTGAGGGCTTTAAGAAAAGAATTCTATTGTATTTACCTTTAGCTTAGCACCATGCTTGGTACACAATAAGTGCACAGTAAATATTTTCCAAATGATAGAATAAATGAAAAGGAATAGAATTGCATTAGGATGATCTATGTATTTAATTACCACAATTTCTTGGTCATCTAAATCAGAATGGTATTGTGTTTATTAAGGAAACTCATATGCATTCTCATTCCCGGAAAGGACCCTTAGGAAATTGCTGTTAAAGGTATAAGAAAAGTGAACAGACCCTTGAGATTGCAGAAGAAATCTTTGTCAATGATACGTAATGCCTAAATCAAAGAGTAGGTGGGGCCTTCATCTCTTATTCTAGTCCCTCTGGAATGTGCCTGAAACCAATAAAGAAGATGAGCTTTGATGGTCCCGATGTAGCTGCACTTTAGAGCTGTTATTTCAAGATCTCTCAGTATAAACTGAACTAGATTCACATATTAAATTATTAACAAGCTAGCTTAAAAAGTGAAATCAAGGCGAAAACAAGTGGCAGAGGAAAGCTATAAAACAAAGGATCGAAGGCTGTGATTTGATCAAAACTCTCCCAACGGCCTTTGAGCTTTCCTCTTTCCTTGCATCAAGATGCTTTTAGTTGTAATTTCAATCCACTGAGTCGAAGCAGTATTCAGACAACCTGGAAGCAGGCAGTGTTACTGGTTCAAGCTCTGAATATCTCTAATTTGGTTCTGTTCATCTGAATGGTGAGACATGCCTTTCTGAATTCATTTTTGCTTCTCCACTAAGTCCCATGCTGCACCCCAGCAATCCGAAGCCAATTTCAAATCAACTCCATCCTACTTCGACTTGACTAAGTAAATCAATGACCATGAGTAGGCAATTGAAGATTTTTCTTTTCTTCCCAAATTCAACAAATCTCAGATTTGGAAAAAAAAATTCTCCTAAGTCTCTGAGACCTTTAGGAATTAAAGAGTCAGGAAACTCTCTTTACAGAAAGAAAAATGCATACATTTTTGTATTTATATACTGTTTTTCCTTAAAACATTTCTTTACACATAAGCCATCCTGATTGCCCTCACAACAGCCTTGTGAAGTAAGACATGCATTATCATCCTGATCAAAACTAATCTTAGTAGAAGCTATCTAAGAAACAAAAGAGGAGTTGGTGTTTATTTCTTGGGCCAAGACAAAATAAAAAATGAGGATAGTTGCTATGTTTGGGGACATGGCATCAGAGGAGGCTTGAAACAAGGTATTTACTAGAGTTTTGGGATGATGTTTTAGGCAGCATGCAAAATATTTGAGGATTTATAGCAGCATGCAGAATATTTCCCAACTGCATTAGTCAAGGTTTGATCAGTAAAATAGAACTGCTAAGAACTGTATATGTGCATGTGAGTGTATAGCTCTTTTGGGTATCGTACACATAAAATGTATTGTACACATAATACATAAAAAAGCTATACACACATATACATATACATATACATATACATATACATATACATATACATAGAGAGAGAGACAGACAGAGACAGAGAGATTGATTCAAGGGGTTTCACCATATTTAATTCTGAGAACTGATGCAAAGCTATTTTTTTTTTTGCATCGGAGCCTGAAATAATCAGGGCAGGCAGTCAGAAAGGGATAATAGATCATGAAGTAGGAGAAAGCAAAGGAAAAATAGAAACCATGTGTCAGTGGCCTTCAGATGAGTTAAGGCCATGGACCCAAGGCCACATTCAGAGCATGTTTGTAGTATGCAGTAAATAATGACTGTATGCGTGTGCCAATTATATAAGATTTAGAACAAAGAAAATAGAAGTACACGTGTGCTAGAGATATTCTGTAAGCCTCACAAACAAAGAGATGTACACTGCGCATGTGTTGGCCGAGAACAGATAAAAAGCAAGACAGGTGCATCATAGGCTCACGCACCACGCTTTGGCAATAGAATAAAGTGTTGCTAACCCCATGGTGTCTCCTACTGAAGTCTGCCTGGTGGTATGGCAACTCCTCGTGCATTTTTTCGTTTGGGCCACTTACCTCCTAGAACCCCCCATCAGCCCCCCTCGACTGACATCATGATAATGAACTAAACTCAAAGGATTAATTGGAACACATGTTTATCTCTCACTACATGGAAACCTCAAACTTCAGTGATGTAGGTGACCTTATGGAAAACCCGGTCCCCTTTGTCATGGCGCAAAACACTCGTGGTTCAGAAGTTGAAAAAGCTAATGAGGAACCAAGAGGAAGCTGGAAGAGGCAGAGACCCAGTGACCCACACCAACAGGGGTGAGCCCACTCATCTGTAAGTGACTGTGTACCTGACTTACAGCCATCACTGGTACACTTGCTCTGACCTTCCAAACTTAAAACTTCAGCTTTACATACTCTATTTTCTTAAAGTATTGCTTGAAGCCCATGCAATTTCAGAACTATACAGGGAAGGTTAAATCTGAAAAAGATCCAGTTTAGCCATATTAAATTGATACAAATCTACTTCCCTACTGTCAGGAGTGTGTGTGTGTGTGTGTGCGTGCATGTGTATGTAAAATGCTTATACAAATTTATAAAGAAGACATAAAATTCATAAATATTAAAAGCTAATAAACAATAGCAAGGGAGAGAGAGTGTTCTTTTTATTAAGTATTTAGTAGATTTAAGTATTGTGATAAAAAGCTAAGCATGTATAAGGTTCAGAGAGTTTAATACTGTATTTACCAGCTTAATACTTTTAGATTCAAGGAATATTTGTGATAAGCCTGAGAAAAAGAATGACATATAAGTTAAGATGTGAGGCTGGGTTAAAGATGAAGAAGATGAGGGCAAAGGAAGTTGATTTTTCCAAGAATGGATCCAGTTTCTAGATTCAGCTGCTCATTTAACAATGTAAATATAAATGATCAACTTGGTGAAGAGCTTTTGGTGTCATTGTGGAGATTACGTCTTCTATGAAATGAATAGAAGATTGATTGATTAAATAGAATCAGTTAATGTGCAAACTTCTTATGTTTACCTGTTAAGAAAAATTATTGCTGTTTAAAAAATAGATTAAAAAATAGATGCACCAGATTGAGAGTTCTTCCTATTCAGAGGTTGCTAAAAATTATATTCATAAAATAATTTTGAATTTTATGAAACTGTTTTCTAAGTATTGAATTGATACATTTTTCTTAAAAACGTATTTGATCTCTTCTATGAAATTGTTGTAACTAATGTTTTATTTCAGGGAATTTTAAAAACTACTTGTTCAAATTATTTAAGAGATATAGGACTATTGAGGGTTTTTATTTCTTCTTGAATCCATTCAGGTAAATTTATTTTTTTTACAAATGTGTCTATTTGCCTAAGTCTTCAAATTTTGTGGCTAAATATTTTCTATTATCCTTTAAATCCTTGCACTATCTATAATTTTGCACTATATTACTATTTAAATGTTTATCTGTGTTGTTTTGGTTTTACTTCATTGATCTCATAGATTTGTATATCCTGTTAATTGTGTAATAATCAAATTTTGGCTTTCCTGAACCTCTGTTTACTATTTCTCTGTTATTAAATTCTGTTTTCTGTTATCAAATGTTTTCTGAATTTTAGTTTCCTCTTTCTTATTGCTTTCCTTGGTTATTGTTCTTTTCCAGTTACTCCTTAGTTAGTTTATCTTTGGTTTCCTTTAGCTCTTTTATAAGAATTTAAGGCTGACTGTCAAAGTAAAGTTTTTAACATCCCACAAGTTATGTAATTTATTTATCCTTTAGGTTTTTAAAATTTTTTTAATTTTTATTATGATTTAATTTGTAAACCAAGCGTGATTTCATTTTTTTTTAAATGGGGATCTTAATTTACACCTTTGATATTATCTCTTTATTCTATACTGTGGTACAAAAAATAGTAAGACTATATACTAATATATTTTGACATTTGATGAGACAATTTTATCTTCATTCATGTTGATTTTTATAACTGTTAAATGTGCACTCAAGAAAAAAACATGTTTAATATTTGTGGATAAAGACTTCTGTCCATGTCTAATAGATAAAGATGTCTAACTACGTTGCTAACACTATCTCCAGCTTTATTTTGGGGACGTAGGAAGCCTACTGACTGTTCAGTTTTTTCGAGTGATGTTGAAATAGTCCATTATGATGGAGAACTTGCCAATTTCTCCCTGTCTTTCTCTTAAAAATTCTCATGCATTTTGAGGATATTCTATTAGGTGCATGAATTGTAATACATGTCTATTTAATTAAATACTGTATCATTCTATGATGGCCTGTATCTATCCCTAATAACAAAGTAATTTAAAGGTTATCCTGCACAAATGAATACAATTATATCAATTTTCCCTTCTTTGGTATTTGCCTGATTTATCTTTGGCTAGACTTTTCCTTTCAGTGTTCACAAATCCTTACATTTTAGTTGTACCTCTTATAATGGCATTTAGCTCCACTTTCTTATTATCTACTTTAAGAATATCATTTACATAATGAATAAGGTCTCTCATTTTTTCATAATTATTGACATGTTTGAACATGTGTCAGACTATTCTATTCTTGAATATTTGCTAATTTTTCTTTTCCATGCTTCTTTCTTCTCCTTTCTTGTTTTTCTTTGATTAACCAAGTTTTTTTTTTTTAGTTGCTCTTATTGTTCATTTCTGGATTTTGCAAATCATAGTTTGTAAAGATTACCCTTTTAAAGACGTTGAAGCAATTAATTTCTGATTACTCTCTGCTGAGTATATGATTAACTATTTTTGTGACATTTTAGTATCTTATATCTACATTTTAATTCCATGGGTGGCATGTTATTTACATATCTACATACACAAATGCATATGTGTGTACATTTATATTTTATTTGCACACCATTTCTACCTAAATCTCCAACTGTACTTCTCACATTATGCCTATTCATTAGAAATACGTCTGATGGAGGACATGTCCTGGCACACTTCTGTTTATCTATATATTTATATTACTTTATTGCCATTCTTGAAAGAGAATTTTGGTGGGAACACATTTCCAAGTTGACTGTTATTTTCTCTCAAAACATTGAATGTATTTTTTCCTCGCCTTCTGGCTACCATTTTTAATATTGAGAAGTCCTTTGTGGTTGAGCTGTATTTCTTATTCTGTGACTATTTTTAATAATTCCTCATTTTTCATGTTCTTTCATTACATTTTGATGTGTTTTGGTATTTGTTTCTTCATATTTATTCTGCTTTGAATATATTGTATTTCTGCATCTATGTATTCATGCTTTCAGTCAACTCTGAAATATTCTGGATAATAATCTCTGTAAGTATTGCTGTTTGTCCACTTTCTCTATTGCCTTCTCCTGAGGATCCATTTAGGAGCATTTTAGTCTCTTCATTCCATCCTCTGTATATCTCTTAATTTTCTTCTATATTTCTATATTTTTATCAGATTAATTTCGTTGTAAGCACTATTCGTTTTCACTTATTCTAACACTAGTGTATTGTCGTGTCTCTCTTCTTGTGCTTGCTGATCTTTGATTGTGGACTGACTGGATGACAGGAAGCCGTGGAAACCCTGCATGCATGTGTTAGGGATGCTTTCCTCAGGACTGGATTTACATACAATTCTTCTGGACACCAGAGAATGCTAATGACTCCAGTTCAGTCCCCAGCTGAGGCTTATACCTCAATATAGATGTTCCAGGCTCAATGCCCACACCAAGCTGCATGACAATGGCTCAGCATGAAGTTCTCAGTGATGCTGTTGGCATCTCCTTTCTGGACAGCCTTGCTTTCTTGTCTGTCCATCTCTTCTTAGCACTTACCACTCCTGGTTCTGCCTCTGGATACAGCTCATATATTCTGTTCTTTTCCTTTTCTTTTCCTTTTTCCTTTTCCTTAATTTATTTCCTTTCTTTCTTCTGAACATCAAGGAGCTTGTAGACATCCTTTACCCCTTAAAATCCTGGGAATAAAGTTGTCTTATCCAAGATCTAATGGTTCAAGGCTGGGAGGATCTCTCATCATACTTAGTTAACCATATTACACTTCAACCTAAAGGCATACATTTTTCTTTGATTCTAGAACTTTCTCAGTCATTATTTCTTTGAATATAACTTCTTTGCCATTTATTCTATTAGATATGGAATAGTAGTAGTAATAGCAATAGAATTCAAGTCAGTAGTAGTAATAGTAATGGTATGTGATGGTGATCTTTCCAGTTATTTTGAATAAAGACAGAAATTAATCCATAGACGAGCAACCCAGAGTAGCCTTGTCGACCAAAGGACAGCATATTAGAGGAGATAGCATTCTAAAGAATTTACGTTAAGTAAGAAAAAAGACTATCTTTGGGTACTGGCTTTAGAAAATTTTAACAGAAGAAGGGAGAGGCATCTTGTATTTTTTTATAAATCAATTCTCCAACTGAGAGCAGACCATGGGGAGTGGGTACCATAGGGAGCATTGGTGATAAAGGCTTGCCTCTGAGCAGAGACTCAAAATTAATACTCTTCTGGAAGAAGATCATTATTAAAAGAAGCTATCAAACATAAAATTATGATCACCATTCTTTGTGAATTCCTTAGTTTCTGTCTTCTAAAGTAATTAATTATCCTGGACATTTCTCAAACTCATCTTCTTGATACTAAAAATCTATTCACTCGGTTTCTCAACCTGTAACCTTCAGAGTCACATTTGACACCATGTCTTATTGATGCTTCCTTCTTTGCTTCTCTTCTGCTCATTTTTTTTAATCTGCATAGATTCATTGTTTTAGTCACTGCTGATTCATCAGGACAACTGCGACTTGGTCTGTCTGCCTTGCATCATTAGAAATCACTTATATAACTTTGGCCCAAATTTTTTCCTCTAGTTCAAATCTGATCCTTCCACTTCCCTACTTGTTTCATGACTTCAGTGTTTTCTGTTGGTTTCTCAGTCTGAGCACTTTGTTTCACCACCTGCATCTATGTTTCCATCTTCTAACACCCCCATCCCTGTCTAAGTGCCACTGCTTCCCAAAATGCCACTGATATATGACTCTGTGTCACAGATTTTATTAAAATTTTGGAAGGCTGCAATGTAGTGATTATATCGCAGTGTGGCACAGAAAGTAATTTATATCATATGGTGGAAATCCCTAGAAATTCATATTCCAAAACACCAGACTCCTCCCTGGGGTTTCCCCTTTTATAATCAAATCAGTCAGTCAAGGGATTTATCTAAACAAAGCATCACCAACTTTGGAGGGCAATTAAGCTTCTCCTCTAGAAAGCATGAATTTCAGCAATATTTTTTCCCCCTGAAATTAGGGAATTCTTCTCTGTCGCTTCCCTCATCCTTCCTCACACCCCACATCAAATGCCAGATGATTAATTTATCCTTCTGTCTGTGCATCAGCAGCCTTTGGGTTGAAGGCCATTATTCCTCCTCCCAGTCTACTTAAAAATCATGGACGTGTCCTGTCCAGTGATCTGACTCCTTGGATTTTCAAAGCATTTAATGCCTTTGAACATTTATTACTTTCTTTATAACATGAGACAAATATTTGTGTCTTTCTCAGGAATACCTGTGTTCCTTAAAGATATGTATTTTTTCCTGGACACAATTTATTAAGTAGCTGGAACAAAGTAGGTATTTTATACATTTTTGGAAGATGAATGATGTTTTTGTTCCTCAAATGTCTCCAAACATATGTAAGCCAAATAAATTCTGCCCTCAGAATAACAAAGAAGGGTCCCTTTATTAGTATAATAAAATTTATGAAATCATGAGAAAGCATTATAAAATAATAATCACTAGCACAAGAATACTAAAATCTATTTATAAATGCCAAGTACTTTAGAATCATTATCACTAACCTTCACAGTATCTCTGAGAAGTAGGTATTAATATCCTGATGTTTTAGGTGAGGAAATGAGTCTCAGACCTATTAAACAAAGTGTCAAAAGATGAACTTTTAAGAATTTATGTTTGGATATGGCCTCTTACAAGAGAGTATTTTCTAGCACGTATCACAACATCTTTTTTTTTAATAATTCTTGGATTTGTGATATCATTTTATAGTGCATTTTATCTTTTATAAAATAAAAACATCAAGAACCTTTGAGAGTTTCAAGCACTACAATAACAATATTATGGTAAACTAGCAGGGGGGTAGGGATAACAATGTCTACCTAAACTTTAGGCAAAGAAAGCAAAGATGAGGCAGAGCAACCATTTTGCAAAAGATGGGGTGGGACTTCAGGTCCCCTCATTACCAATTTCCAGTGTTACCTTCTAGATCCTGGTCTCCTGCTGCAGAGTCATTCTCTATTTGATGCTCCTCAGTGTCTTGGCCAATCAAATTTACAATTGTCCAAAGGAGTTGAGGTACTCACCACTTCAGTCTGAGAGATTTTCATGACTAAGACTTCTGTTTCTGAGAATTATTGTGCAGTCAGGCCACTCAGGGTGTCTGTCCTTCTTGCTCTCTGTGCGTCCCCTACTCAGCCAGTGCCTGCTTGACTGATCTTCCTCCATACTTGCCTCAGACCTCAGCCAGTGATTGTTCTTATCAAAGGGGTGATGAGTGGTGGGCTTGTCTGCTGGTTTCTTTGGCAATAAATGAGCCAGTCTGAAGTCAGTTCCCCCCATATCAGCTAACCTCCTCCTGCCCCTAGGAGCAAAGACTGCATCTATGTCCTGCCCACCGTCTGTTAGAGCAGGCAGACAGCTAGATATGAGTAGAGAAAGGGGGATGCAGGCCAAGTGGCAGGAACTGGGCAAAAAGTAGGGCCACCGGCCAAATGCAGGAAATCCTATGTCATGTGAACAACAGGGGTCCCTGGATAGAGAAAGAAAAAGAAGAATCTTTGAGCTGATAAGCAGTCACACATTTTGGGTTGAAAAGTAGCCTGGAGGCCAACAAAGGAAGGTGGGAGAAGACAGGAATCTCCAGTATCCAAATGTAATCTTTTGCTCATTAGGCCCTCATTTCAATAAAATTAGCCTTGCAGATGAGAAGTACCCATCATGCACCTTCTGATCCAGATTAAATGAAGACAAAAATCAGTCCTTTCAGGAACATAAAGTTGGGATGAAAATCAGGGAATACAACCCTAAACCCTTCACTCCCCAATGAATATTCCACCCATTCATTTTTACATCCTATGTAACCAACTTGCCAAAGAAACTCAGGGCAGCTGCTCACCTGAGCCTGCCCGCCCACCCCTTGGGAGTGTACCATCCATCCCTGAATAAATCCTCTGTTTACTTTCCTAACCTCCGAGTCTTGTCTCTGAATTCTTCCTGGGATGGGACAAGAACCCAGTCACTGGCAACATGTCTGCCACACCCGGTGTGGGGTCGCTCCAGGACCTTGCTTTAGACATGTGCGTGCCCCTGTCCACTAAGACACTGATGTCTCTGTCACCGACTTCAAGCACTTTCTTTGGTCTTGTAGCTGGAGAAGGCCTTGCAGTCCTGCGAGGTGCAGCCCAACAATGATCAATGTCTGCCATTTCTTTCTCTGTGTACTTTGATCTGACTGTATTCAGATTTTATCTCTTGGTCTTCATTGCCTACAAATTTTACTGTTTAGGAGGGACAAAGGATATTTCAGTTAAAACATACCTTTTGCCTGAAATCATGTATGCTTGCTCTGAGTATAAAAGGACCAGTAAACTTGAGAAGCATTGAGTAAGGACAGAACAGGCAGGGTTTGGGATGGAGTAATAGCTCAGAGGTAGAGCGCATGCTTAGCATGCATGAGGTTCTGTGTTCAATCCCCAGTACCTCCATTAAAAAAAAATGAACATAAAAATAAATGGAATAAAATTACCTCCAAAAAAAAAAAAAGAACAGGCAGTTGTTTTTTTTTCATATAGTCAACAAATAGTGAGTGACCTACTTTACATCTAATACAATGTGAGGCCCTGAGAAAACAGTAGTAAACATGGGGAAGGGACATTATACCTGCTCTCAGTGAACATACAGGACAAATGAAGAGAGCTTAACAGGTGATTGAAACACAGTTTAGCAGGCACTCTGTGACCGAGGTAGGTCCTGACTTAGGCACAGAGACCCCGGGAAGCCTGTCCAGATGAAGTGACATCTCACAGAGCCACTCCACACAGAAGCACAAGGAAGAGCATTGTAGGAGGAGTGATGTGCAGAGGAAAACGTTAATGACAAGGGATCATGTCAGTTTCGGGGGAACAGTGTGGCTGAGATGTGACTGTCGAGGAACCGTGGTTCAGACCAATTTATAAAACAAAGCAGGGATGGGGTGGCGGTGAAGGAGAACGTTAGAAAATTCTCTCCTAGAAACAAACAAAACAATATACAACAACAACAAAAACAACTTAAATACTTATGACTTGCTAATACTATATTATATGCCATTTGAACTTTATTTCTTTGAGTCTTTTGTTAACTGTTATCTCCTAGAGTCTCCCATTAAAATGCAAATGGAGTTGGAAGGTGTGTTAATCAAAGCCCCTTTATAAACTAAGAAGTTGGTGGATTTTATAGAACAGCTAAGGAGTGTAGGTGGAAATGTGCCAAAGGAAACTTCACCCATTCTACAGTTTTGCTGCAGGCCACCTCCACTTATAATTATCATACCCCCTTCCTAAGCCCTGGGAGGAACTATAGTCATGATTCAGTGCCAAGACCTTAAGGCAGGGGCTTCCAGGCTGGCTGGAAGCAAACAGCAGAGAAAATGTCATAAGCACATCCTCAACAGATTTCCACCAATTTCTGTAGACTCTGAGATGTGATTCCAAAGTTTTCTGGGTAAGCATCCAACGCGAGTCTTCTGAGAGTCACCCATCACCAGTCTTTAATCCCTTCAAATGTTTGAGAATGATAATCATATCCCGCTTCCCTTGAGCTGTGAAGATTGCATTTCACTTGGCTCTGCGTAAATCAATCCTTCTTGACACATAGGCAATGCCTTTACAGCGGGCAGATTTACAATCGCATTGTTAATTTAGGGCAAGATCGGTGTATTTCCACATGCACATCACCTCAAAGAATCTAAATGGATAGGCAGGAAGAACGACTGTGCCATATGCAAATCCAAAGCCATTGATTCTGAATATCTGTATTGCTGTTTATCTCCGATTTTTAACCTCAGAGACATGATAGGTAACCCTTAAGATGTAATGTGTAATTGGTTCAGTCCTCTTGGTAGCCACTGTATTCTTTATTTCATGATTTTTCAATGTCTTTACCAGCTGGAATTCTGAATCTAAAGAAAGGCATTTTTTTCTTAAAAGGAAGGAAATCTTAATAGAACTTAACAGGCAGATAAAGGAAAGGGGAGGTATAGATAAAAAAGACGGAAAAGAAGAATGCTGAGTGTGTGGCTTTTGCAGGATTCTTTAAACACTGCCCATGAGGACACCATGCACGCCTAACTTTACCATAATTCATTTCCTTCTTTGCTTGCTTCCTTCCTTCCTTTTGTGCTAATGCTGATATGAGTCATGAATTAGGCCAAGAAAATCGGGGATGGGGGGCGGGATCTAAAATATCCATTTACATAAGATTTCAACAAGGTTGAGCTCAGACTTCCAGTAGCTAGTTTTTCCTCAGACTGTGTCTATATTCACAGGGTAACGGAAGTGGACCTGAAATAATAAGAGCAGAATGTATAACATGTATTTTATTTATCTGAAATACTATTGTGGCGGAGAGGGCTGAGAATCAATGTACTATGCAAGATATACCATTCTATTTTGAAAAACAGTAACATAATTTTAGTATCTATTTTTACATGTAGAAGGAATTTAATGATCAAACTCATATAATTTTGACTCCCCCCCCCATTCTTCCTTCCTAAACCTTTTTGCCAGACTAGATATATGCCTTTGGCTGTTGACTTGATGAAATGAACCAGATAATTGCCAAATTTTTACTTTATTATGTGCCCATGTAGACAGTCTAATTGGACCATATAATGAAATGTTTAAATATATCCATACATTTTGCACAAAATGAAACCCCAACCCAATGCTTCTCCCAGAACTTGGCCACTAGGGTATTTAAGGATGCACAACTGAAGCTGATGCAGAAGTTCTTTCCCAGATGTTCAGTCTGACCTGGGGCAGCTCAATCAAAGTTTGTAAGGTTTCCAACATTCCTAGTGGGGATTTTCAGAAAAGGAGGCATATGGATTATTCTGGCAAGTGAATATACAGCCAGAAACCCGTGTGCAATGACTCCAGAACTTGAAATCTCCCTGAGAGCAAGTCAAATAGTAATATTTTTATTTGTAACAATAATATTAATAAATAATGAAAGGATCGGTATTAGTGCTTCTCAAGGAAATGAATCAACAATCCATAATGCAGTGGGAATACAGGAAGAGGGGCTACATGCTGAGAGCCACGGCAAAGACACAGAAATGTTAAAAAAAAAACCCAAAAGGGGGCTAAAGCTTCCTGTATGACACCTATACGACATAACATGTGGGAGCAAGACAAGTGAAGGTTCAGGGCAACTCCTCTTCAAGGTTATTGTCCACATCCCAAATCAATCAGCTTTCATTCCATACCTTTATGCCAAGATATTCAAGCCATGTCTAAGCCATGAGGAAAACAAATGAGCAAACTCATTTTTATTTTAGAGCTGTTAATTTCCCAAACCAACAGTTACGCATGAAGAGCTTATCATGTGTTCAAGAGGGTCCTGGGCACTGTGGGCAAGACAGGAATTCAGGGCTTTGGATGCAGGTTTAAAATTAAATAGTTTTTGTGAGAGTACTCAAGGCATTTGAATTATAATACTATTTTGTAAAAATAAAGGTATCCAACTTACATATCCATTCATTTTTTTTTTGATATAGGAAACACACACACACACACACACACACACACACACACACAATACCACAAATGGATAACAAACCTGAGGGTTAAAATATGTATAATATTAAATTATTAGCAACAACAATGAACCTGTGTACAATTTGTGGATTAAATGCTATGTTGTGGTAGGTAGTGTAGTTATTCTAAGAAAGGGGAGCTCATTGATGGTTGAAAGGGATTGTAGGCGATGAAGATTGAATCGAGCCTAGAAGATTGTATTAGCCAGAGGGAACTGCAGACAGCGTCCTTCCAAAGTTCAAACAGATACACAGGAATCACTGGTATTAGAAAGATTACCAGATAGACCTGAAGTGGAGAGGAACTGTGCTGAGTATGAAAGGTGAGAGCAATGGGAAATAAAACTGCGTGATGAAGGCAGAATTACAGAAATTAAAGAGACACCGAGAATGTTCCTAATTCTTTCATTCTCTATTTCATGATAATATTGCAGTGTAATGACCTGATTCTTGAGTTTTTAAATGGTTGTCACTCATTGACTCTGCCTCCCCTCCTCACATATTTCAACCCTTACCTCCCTCCTCTCTGGGAATCACATAGATCAATTGATACAGGAAAACGGGGCATGGGAGGATGGCCATGTCCCAGGTACGAGGCGAGTCCCTGAGACACGCCCCATCAAGTGAGGGTCCTTGGCTTTGTGCACAGAAGAATTCAGGAGCAAGCCATAGTAGGGTGAAGGTAGATTTATTCAGAGAGATACACACTCCATAGACAGAGCATAGGCCATCTCAGAAGGCCAGAGAGGCCATGAGGTGTTGGTGGGGGTGTGGGTTAAAGTCAGTTAAAATAAAAGTAGATACGTGCCCCATAAACAGAGTATGGATCTTCTCAAAAGGCAAGAAAAATCCCAGGAGATACACATCCCAGAGAAAGAATGCTGGCCTTCTTACTCAGAAGGGCGACTGGTGGCCTAAGAACGTGGGGTCAGCTGGGAAAATTTAGACTGGCCCCGAGGTGTGGGGACTGTGCATTTTCATGGGCTCAGTAACTTCATATGCTAACAAGTGGGAGGGTTATTCCAATTACTTTGGGGAAGGGGCTGGGATTCCCAGGAAGTGGACCATCACCCACTTTTTGACCTTTTATGATCAGCCTTGAAATTGTCCTGGCACCTGTGGGAGGCTCATTTAGCAGCCATTGTATTTCCATGGGCGTCTGTTGAAGCACAAGTTCTACTGGGAGGTGGATCTTGTGCCATCTTGGTGCTCATCGCTGTGTCATTCTTTTAGAGGTTGTGCCCTGCCCCTTTCTCTCCTGTGTCACTATGAAGGACCCTGTGGGTGCTCTGCTGTGGTGACATGATGTGTGTTACACAGAGAACACCCTGTTACTTTCTTCTGTTTCACTCAGAGCAGGCCGTGGCAGTTTTTGGTGGAAGGTAGTGTTGCATGGAGGAAAAGGGTGTTCCCCTTGGTGATTAGGAAGAGGAAGAGCTGGAAAATGAGTGAGATGTGTGCTTGGGGACAAGTTACTGTTCAAATTGAGAAAGAAAACCTATCATCAGTTCCAGAGAGTATAAATAAAGCTTAAAATGGAGTTGAAGTTAAAAACTGGGAAGCAAGACTGATGCCAAGGACACACAGGTGAAAGAAACAGAAAAGCAAAAGGAAGGCATCCAAGACTTGAACCACTGTTTAGGTTAAAACTTAGATATTTATCTTCATTAGGATCTAGCTGTGTGTTTAAGAGAAGGATGGAATCATTTCAAGCTTTTCCTGAGAATCAGATTCTATGACATATGGTGCATATACGTAATTCCCAGAGAGTATTTCCATAGTATTTTCATTGTCTTGAATTTTTCTACTTGGAACAGTGAGAACACATTATTCTTTATCTTTCTTAACTTCCATAATCAATAGTGTATATTTCATTTACTGGACTCTCTCTTCTCATGCTTCTTAAATTCTGATATTCCAGAAGGCTGAAATGGAGGGATTGCAAAGAAAGAAGCCACCTGATTCATACCTGTGCTTAAAATTAAAAATAGCGTTCTTTATCTTCTGTGTTCTCATCTCTCAAATGCACGGTTCTCATCTGCAATGTATCACACTCTATTTGCAAGCAAGTGTTGCATTGTATATCTGCCTTCTTATATTAAATAACTGATAAAGCACATTATTTATATTAGCTGAGATACTAGCTAAGGTTTGTGAGGAAGAAAAGAAAGGAAAAGAAGATACAGATACACTGTCTGGAACAAGTTTATTTCTCTATCGTGTAGTAATCAAGTTACATTCTAGAGCTCCAGGGCTGGCACTGGTGATGCAGTCCTTCACAAGTGTTTTCTGCATGTGGAATTTCTCACGTCCTCACCATTTTGGAACAGCTGGTAGGAACAAACAACCATGAAAGCACACAGCCAGTTTTTTGTTTGTTTATTTGTTTGTTTGTGTTTTAAAGAGCAATGCTTGGCACTGACACACATTAGTTCTCCCAATCGCTTTGGCCAGAACTTGGTCACATGACTATACTTGACAGCAAAGGATGCTGGGGGATGCAGTTTTTAGTTGGATAGCCATATGCCTGGCTAAAGTGCCAATACTTATAGTAGAGTTAAATAGAAAATGGATATTAGGCTACAAGTAGCCATCTTCCATGCATCCTTTTTTTTAATATGTTATCTTTTTGTTTCGAGGATGTAGGTAATTAGTTTTATTTATTTATTTATTTACTTACTTACTTAATGGAGGTGCTGGGGATTGAACCCAGGACCTCATGCATGCTAAGGATGCACTCTATCAATTGAGCTATACCCTCCCTCCCATACATTCTTTTTGTGCTGGAAATAGCTGAGCCAGGATTCTACCAAGGTCATTAACATCCCTCAATGCTAGATACAAAAATGCTCAATTTATCAAAGAGAAAATTCTTTTTTTCCCCTCTCTTTGGTCTTTTTTTTTTCCCCATTGTGGGAAGCCTTTATTTTTGAAATCTTTTACATTATACATCTTTAAAATTTTTTATATAATTTTTAAAGGTTACTTTCCATTTATGGTTATTATAAAATATTGGCTATATTCCCCATGTCAAATTACAAATTCTTGAATTATCACCTCTCTCAGCAGAAGTCAGACGTTTCTGCCAGGACTGAGTTACTTTAAGACCAGCACTTTATAATGCTTTACCCTTTCCACTTGGAACAATATGTCATCAAAATACAGCTCTCAATTATCCACTGTTTTTATTCTTCTTATTAGAATGAAAATACTTATTAGAAATTTCCTTCTTAAAAAAATCCTGTGCATCATTTTCATTAAAAATCCCACCCATTTATTCTAAACTTATATTTTCACTAAAATTTAATAGCATCTCCTTTTACTTTAAAAATCCCTCAACCCGATTTTACATGTACGCTTCTCTCCATGTTTAAGAGTCAGCCTGAAATAACTTGCACACAATTTCCTAAAGCACTATTTTACCTGAGGATTTGATATAACAGCAAATCAATAAGCTATCTTTAACTGGCATTTGTTACTTACTGACACTTGTTTTATAATTATTAAAAAATACTTCAATATTTTTCTTAATCCAAATGTCTAATATACGGACTTTTTTAGCATATTTTTAAACACAGTTTGGTAATTGAGCAGAATACAATAAAAACTTTTTTAAAATCCCACCATATGCACTAGGTCTTATGGGGGAATTAAAACAAATTAAAAGTACCATGTAATACACTTGTCTTTATGAAATGTGTTCTTTAGTTAGAAAAACAGAATCCACTCTCATTGAGCTATTAAGTTGAAAGCGTAGGACGAGATTAAGGGGCAAATGTTATGTTACAATGATGCTTTTAGATATTTCACAGCAGAGGAACGCCGAAAAAGCAAACTCTGTTGTCATCTTTTTCTATAGTTTGCCGTGTACTCAGTAAGTTATACACTGAATGTTTGCTAAATGCATCAGCGCTTTCTGTCCTGAACTGGACATTAAAATGGTTGGTCCTAGGTTGAATGGAGAGAAAAGAAAGAAAAATGATTCGATTCAGGATGGAGGGTATAAAAAGAGGAGAAAGCCAACATTAAATGAATGACTAGAATGACTACGTTAGGGCAAAACAAGCTGATTTAAAACATTGGGTTTTTTTTTAAATATTTGTTATGTAGTTAGATTCTACTATTTTGCTCAGGTGTTCAGGGCTGCTAACTTTTCTTCAAAGTGGTCTTTTGTCTGGATTTAGAGGTGGAGGCAGGGTGAAGGTGTCCCTTACTAAAACGCACACTAGCTCATCCTTAGATACGTGTGGTCACTTGTGCATCCTGAAACAGCCTCATGGTAGAAAGTTTCCCTACGTCTATCGAAAGAAAGTACTGAATTCTGGGGTAAAAGAGTTTGAGATGCTTGGCCTCTGAATGCCGTGTCAGTAGAACACATTAACTTTTCACAGTGCACTCAATTGCCCTGTCCTTCACAACTGCATCACTATGCTGAAAAATGTGATTTTCATAGAAATGTTCAATTTTGCAGCTTAGAGACCTTGTGAAGGGAAAAAAATATATATCATTTTTTTTGCACTTAAACTGTTCCTCAAATTGCTCACTTTAGAAAGTTAAAAATTGACCCTGAATATAATGACACTGTACCAATAGGTGTTGGGATATTTTTAACCCTTTCATCTTTAGTTAGTTAGTTCTGCTCTACTTTGATTGCCTAGGTCAAACATCCAAAACAGAATGAAATAAAGCCCTTTAAACCTAAGCTTTTTCATCCTTTCCGAAACAATTCCAAGTACCTAGATATTAAGAAATCTCAGATCTTTCTTCTTTCCTCCCTTCCTCCCTTCCTCCCTTCCTCCCTTCCTCCTTTCCTTCCTTCCTTCTCTTCCTTTTCTTTCTGTCTTCTGTTTCTTTCTTTCTTTCTTTCTTTCTTTCTTTCTTTCTTTCTTTCTTTCTTTCTTTCTTTCTTTCTTTCTTTCTTTCTTTCTTTCTTTCTTTCTTTCTTTCTTTCTTTCTTCCTTTTCTTCCTTTCTTTCTTTCTTTCTTTCTGTCTCCCTTCCTCTCTCTCTCTATTTGGCTACTTGAAGATGAGTAAAATTTTAGCAATGAATTCTGCATATTACAACTACACAGGACCATGGACATTTTTCTGTGAGAGGCTGCTTTTTGCTCACTATCCTTCATCAATGCCAACCCCACCTCCCCCCATGTCACCAATGAGCTCTGACTGCATTTTTGTTCTCAGTCTGCTGGTTTACAAGCCCTCTAGAAAGGCGCCTCCCTTCCTGTGGTTTGAAGACTAAGATAAAGCAGTAAGGTGTTAGTCATACATATTTAAAAGTGAAGTTGCAAGTCTTCACATCAGAAGATAAGGCTGTATATTTATCTCTCTCTCTCTCTCTTTTTCCCCAAATCATTGAGTGGTTTCTGAAGTTCTCTTTGACAACTTATCTATCATGGTTCTCCTATTGAATATTCTAGCATTGTGCCTATTTAATCTTCTGATGTAAACAAAAATTTAGTTTTATACATCTCCTTCACTATCTGACAACAATTTGGGACTGAATGTCAATTTATCTTTGAAAAGCAACTATTCAAAGTACTGAAAATTTCCCTGATAAGCAAAATGCCTGTAACACAATGGGCACTTTCCTTTTCTTATCTCTCTGACTCTTTCTTTCTATCATGATCAGTGTAGCAAATATTTATGTAATAGTCAGTATAAATAAACAAATTCTGAGGCACTTTGGGGAGGAACAGAAAAAAAGCTTTTGTCTTTCCATATCTGCCTTATTAATATTATGTATTATTCAAATTATTCCATGGTGATGAAATCTTTTTATCCTTCTCTTCATTGTCCCTGTCTCCACTCCCATCAATGAGCATTTAGTCAACATTGACCATTCACAGCACATTATTTTTCACAAGTAAGGAGGGGAAAAAAATATTAGACGTAGTCCCTACATTTAAGTGGTTCGCATTTTAAGAGGAGAGAAAAACAGCTGAGTATATAATTTAGGAACAACAAACATACAAACAAATAAAAAAATAATCAACAACTTAGTTGAGGTTCCCAAACTTCTGATCACGAGAATTCCCTGGTGTGATTTTTTTTTTTCTCAAAACAGTTTCCTGAGCCTTTCTGAGCTGGAGGTTAATTTTCATCTATGATGAGGCCCAAGGAGGTACTGAATCTAATTTTGTGGGGAAAGAATCCGATAAACTGTGTTTTCATGAGGATCCCAGGTTTGATCACGCTACGTTCTATAACTCTAATCTCATTTTCACAGATGAGGGGAAATAAACAATAGTCCAAGCTGATTAAATCAGTGTTTTCCAATGCTAGTTCTACATCCAGGTGCTTTTTCCAAAAACCCTTACTTTTCTCTACTGAGAAAACATTCTGCTGGGAGGTGGCCTGAGAATTTCACTTTTGAAAAGCTGTTCAAAAGATCGTTCTTTGCATAATCAAGTTAGGCAACCCCACTGTAAGGTTTGCCCACATTAACCACACATTAACCACAGGATGAGCTCATGTAGTCAGGTGGGGTGTTAGCGATTGGAGCCCATGGAGGGACGTGGGCATTGGAATCATCACTCAGCTTCGTAATCTTTGCTAATCATGCTAGTCCTGGTGCTCTTCCCCCAGGCCCAGGTGGGAACTGGATTTCTGTGCCATCTGTTGTTGGGTTGGGCTGAATGACAAGTGTATTATGTAAGGGAGGGGGGAAAGGTGCCAGTGAAATGTCAAGGCATTTCCCCAGCCCATTTGTGTGGCTGAGGGGTGAGATTTGGAGTAGATTGACCCCTTTATTTCACCCAGCATGTTAATAAACCTTTGGATATAAAAAAAAAAGTAGGCATAGCAAAATGTCTTTGGAAGGAGAGAGCTAAAGGGTTCTACATGATGAAGGATGAAGGTCTGATTGGGGAAGAAGCAGCCATGAGCCAAAGAAGGCGGACTCCATGAACCTGAGGACTAGGGACATGAGATGAGAGAGAAATTCAGTTGGGGATGGAGGGAGGGAGTGGAAAAGAAACATCTAGGAAATAAAGAATAAATTTTATGAAAAGCTGAGCTACAGAGAGATAAGATTGCTAACCCAGTTATCAGGATAAAGGACATTTAAGAAGCGGATGGTCAGTATTGAGTTTTAGCAATTCGTACAGCTGCCATAACCTTTATTAGAGGTGTATTAATTTTTTTTGTCTGTGTCACTGTGTGTGTGCTTGCATTTAATAGGTATGTGCTGAAGATCTGAGCCTAAGGGAATGAGCTTTAAGAACCTGAAAAATATTTGTAGGGATTTCTAACATAAAAAATAGTATTTGCAAAATTGAAGGAAGTAAAATTTGTCTTTGATGCCTACTCATGCCCCCTGTAAATTGTTCCTTTTTGCTTATACACCTACCTCTTTCCTTTCCTACCATTATCAGCACAAACATCTATAAGATATTCTATTTTGTTTTGTATTGTTTGTTTTCCTTGATTTCCTATTGATTTCAACTCATCTTTTTATGACTGTCAATGGTGTTTTATGTTACTCCTCCAAGGGCATTTTCATACTGGGAAATTCATCAACTAACAAATGTTTACAGCACGTGAGCCTTTACGGTTGACATCATAGGGACTGTGGCAGGCAGGGCAGATTGATATTTTGGCCCGGGAAAATACAAGACAAGGTTATCTAATGAAATTACTGTAGCGAACAAACTATTTCAAGGACCAACACTTGAATACGTGGAAGGGGAAGAGAATACTTTAGGCATCTTGTAGAGTTTATCCCGTGTAAAGTTCTCAGCAACCTGTGAACCTAAGTGCTAGCCATTTAATTACCAACTCATGTATGACCAACAATAAATCAACAACAAGCTGAGGGAGGAGTAAGAACTTTGTCTACACAACATGCTCTTTGAGGGTAGGTGGTGAAATGCAGACCCAATCCACGACAGTACAACTCTGATGATGTCATTTTTCATTCCACTTCAACTCATGGAAATCTTTAGTCTGCTTTACACCAGAAGGTAGATCTAGGAACCTGGGTGGAATTTAAAAAGATGAAGACTTTATGATTTTTTTTTAAAACATAAGACTATCTAATAGTAGAATAAGTTGTCTCAGAATCAGTTTTTTCTGCCACACTGAAAGGGTTTCAGGGAAAGACAGATGAAAATCAGCCTGGGATGCTGCAGAATGGTCTCCTTCTCTTGAGGGACGTCAGATATGATGCCTGATATAATCCCTTCTAACTCCCCAATTCTAATGCCTCCCCAGTGCCTCTGTGGTCCTAATTGCTTTGGATTGTGATGCGCCATATAAATGAAATGAGTTTATGGGCAGTGATCAGCCAACAAATGTTTATTACACTTCTTCAATGTCCAAGGTGCCAGGATTCTCGTCTCATACCATGAAGATAGCTGCTTTTCCTGCCCACTCCCTCATCTTTGAGAAAGTGAATCAGACTGAGTGACAGGAAGGAAGTAACCCCCCACAAAAAGCTCTCAGAAAAAGGTCCAGCAAAAAAAAAAAAAGTCAAACATTAACGTCTCACCATTTGCTGAAGTCTGGCTCTTCCGTGAGCATCTTCTTAAGTTCTGTGTTGACCTCTCCCCCTCCCTTGGGTGTCAGAATGTGGAGGAAGAATCCTGCTGATTGACTCCTGAAACACATTACCAGAAGCTCTCTATTTTAACAGTTAAGGCCATGGAAGCAATTTGTACTTTACTTAGAAGTTTATTGCATTTTGATAATTGCTTTTCCCCTTGAACTGTAGAGTTTTAAAATATAATTTTTGACTGACTATAAAAAGGAGAAAAAAAATCCATATAACTTTAAGAGCATTTTCAAAGCTTTTAAAGTCTTCATGAAGCCAAAGCAGCTCAAAGTTACCTTGTTGGGTTGTTTCAACTTAATGTCATAATTTTTTCTTTTAACCCTTTAACATACAAGGCAACCAGAGGAAAAGAAGTGACAGAGATCTTCTCTCCTTATAGAAGATTCCATCCAGGATCTTTTTCTGAAGAGCAGAGTGAATGGAATAGAACGTCAAATAGCTTGACAATGAACTTAGCAGGGCTCTGTTTGTATACACACAAATAAACAATGAGTTTGACGTGCCTGAACTCATACATTTCAGGAGTTAGTCAAACAGTGTCAATGAATAAACTCGGTAGGTACACTTTCCTATGGATGGCCATTCTCCAAGTGTGAACTTGAATATAGCCTGTGAGTCAATACTTTATAGTGGCTTATAAACATTATGAAAGTAATTTATACAGACCAGCCTCCAGTGGATTACAAGACACTGTCACAAATCTCCCCATTTAGACCATCTGCACCTGGAAATATTTGCTTTGTATAGATCCAGACACATACTGAGGGTGATGGTAGTTTAAAACACTATATGCCATTCTATAATGTTTCTTAGGATTGGTTTTGCATTTTTCCACTTCCCTCCAGCTGCATTTTTATTAGACTTCGATTTAATTAAGTTAGTAGTTGTTTGATTCCAAAACTGCAGCTCGTCACAAGTTGGTCAGAATCTACCTAAAAAAAAAAAAAACCAGAAATCACCCACTTGTCTAAAATAATTTATATTCAGTCAACTATGTCCAAACTATCTGATTATCATAAGTGTCTTTTATAGTGTAATTAACATTTCTATTTTCTGGAAGAGATTATCAAGTTCACACAAAGGTTTAATGATTTGCCAAGACCCCACAGGTAGACAGCAATAAAACCAGAGTAGAAACCAGGATCACCGTTAGTTCAAGATTTCAATTTGAAGTACTCACCCTGACACCGGTGAGGCAAATTAGCTTCCACCAGTTGACCCGTCTCCATTTCCATCAATAATCATGTAAAATTGTGAATGATAGATGAAGGTGAACACACAGTGGGGTAGGAGATACTTTTCCACAAATCACTTATACTCCAGTAAAGTTGAAAAATTTCAAGGAGGGAAAGTTCACAGAGGGCTCTCATTTTGGAGATGTGTGCTTCCTTTTCTAGTGCAACCCATCTCCAGTTTATTATCCCATCTATACAATAAATTCATGGATGATGGGTCTGTAATGGGTGATAAAGGGAAATTAGATTAATAACAATAACT
Organism: Vicugna pacos; assembly: GCF_048564905.1. NCBI lineage: Eukaryota > Metazoa > Chordata > Mammalia > Artiodactyla > Camelidae > Vicugna > Vicugna pacos. The sequence continues at coordinate 7,739,410 of NC_133010.1, forward strand.
CATTTATCTCATGCTCTGCACTTTTCAAAGTGTTTTCAATTATAAGTGGTATTTGATGAAACGTCCTAGTGAGGATGACGAGGCAGAGATTCATGGTGTTTGGCATTGAGACTCATTCAACAACACTATTATTTTGTAAAATTGAAAGCCTTGTGAATAACATCGACCCTATTATGCACACACATGTCTTGAAAGAGTGATGATAATATCCAATTCAGAACAACAACAGATGAATTCTTCAACTGAATCATGGCACCTGTACACATATGCAGGGCGCACCATCTTCAATTCAAAGATGAGGAGACAAAGACAGAAATGCAGACATGGTTTCTCAGGCGATGAGTGTCAGAGTCAGCGAAGGATTGTTTTGAGGCTTTGACACTGAGATAACAAGGGACACTTTGCATTGTGTCCTCTACTGTCTCTGTCAGAGGCAAAATCCCTTCTACGTGGTCTCTTCATTGTGGCATTTCCTGTCATTTTCAGTGAGCAGCCACATCCTAATGGTGTAAGTGTGAGCTTTCTTTTCTCCACGGGTTTTCTGGAAGCTTTTTCCCTCTTTGCATCCCAAGGGTGTTCAGTATTGTATGGGGAAGCGCTTTGAACTCCTAGGAAGATAAGTGCGATTTAATTGCAAAGCATTATTAGTCCTATGCCTGTCGTCCTGTGCACCAGCACAATTCTGCAGTTACTGCGTCTCCGTATTACTGCTGTTGGCATCCTTCACTTTTTCTTTTTTTCAACTGGCTCAGTGGCAGAACTGGATGTCTCAGGGGACTGGTTATTGGAAATTGGCTTCAGACTCTCTTCCTTCCAGGTCTTAATATCCAGCGTGTTGCCCTATTACTCCGTGTTGAAAGGTACTTTCGTAGCATCATTACTGTCCTCACAGGTTTGTCCCCATCCTACAACATTCTGCATCAGGTCTACTTGATGGGAAAAAAAATCAATTTGCAGAGAGATGTAGTTCTTATCCAGACAATGATTTTAACATTTCTACCCACAAAAAAAAAAAAGATTTTGTTTTACTAATTATATCTTATTTTTCTTCATTTTATAAAGAGATATTTTCAGTTAAAATGTTGCAATCTATACTTGCTAAGACAACCTCATACGATGTTTTCTTTTAGATTCCTACTTCCCTCTATTAAATCTGTCCAAAACTCACTCCAAATGCATAATTTTCTATTGAGACACAGATATTAATTTTTGTTTTCTTATCTGTAGACAAAAAAGGCAGTAATACGTAAAACATTTCAGGTTTTCTTTCTGATTTTGATCATCTGACACTCGGTTCCTTGCCATACTCCAAAGTTCATTGCTTCCACTATTTAACTTTTATCCTGCCTTGCTGGTAGTTAAGCCATGAACTGTCAAATTCCCCATTTGCCATCCACCACACCCTGGCATTGGCTATTTAGATATTTGAAAGGATAGAGTTTGTATTTTGGGGTGAGGTAAGTAGAAATTTCATGCAGAAAGGAAACACTGACAGAGTTAAAGATGAAATGAGCCAAAGAGGTAAGTAACTATTTCAGCTCCCAAAACAAAGCTACACGTGAGAACCACCTTTTATTTTTGATGTTTTTTTTTTCTGTCTGTAAAAATAAGAGCAAAAATTAGAAATAAAATAAATTCTGGCAAATGGAAACATGGTATGTGGGGACAAAATATACTGTGCAATTTAAAAGAGTTATGGTATGTGATTTTCTTATTAAAATTGAATGTGAAAGTTCTGTTCGTTGGTTACTGGTGTTCATTTAATATAGTTCAATTCAATTTGGTTCAATGTGTCACATGTTCAATGGCAGTCATCAAGTGTATATTTCACAGTTCTTTCTACACGTGTTTCCATCAAGGACCTTAAAATATTACTAAGTAAATAGAGCCTACATATGTGAAAAAATAGTAAGGCAAAATATATGGGTTAATAGATTCTGTAGCTCAAAGCACTCTGGCAAAGCGTCTAACATTATACAATTCAAATCAGTGTTATTATCATGACTTAATAAATTATGCAGCAAAAGCAAGCTATACTTCAGGGAATCAGAAAGGAGACACCAAAGGGATTTAGATGAAGGTAGAAAGGCTTGAAGGAAAAGAAAAAAAAAGTGTTTTGATTTCAACTCTAAATGCTATGCCAGACTTGGATGATTACATGTAAGAAGTTGATCTTTGTCTCAGGTTGGATTCCTCCAAAAGTGAACCCTAAGACAAGGCTTCCAGGGCACAGATTTTATATGGGAGGTGCAGAGTGGGAGACAATGCAGGGAAGACAAAGTGGTTAGCCTAGGAGGTGACTGGTGCTGGTCACCTAGGAGATGACAAGAAAGTCAGGGAAGCGTGCTTCGAAATGATCCCATCCCGAAGGCAAGGGAGCCGTGTTATTTACAGAGCAACAGCGCAGAGCCATTGGTTGAAGACTGCTGGTGAAGATGTTAACTCCTGGGCAGTGCTGGCCAGACACAGCGGCTTCCAGAGTTCCAGGAGAAGCCCTTGGACGCAGAGACCTCTTACACAAAACATAAAAACCAATCAGAATAGGAAATGAGGATGAGTTTGTCTCAAGAAAATGAAAATTTTCTATTTGATTAAGGACACCATGGATAATGATGGAACAAAAACAGGATAACTTACCCAAAGTCGTGAGTAGTTTGTGACAACACCTGCTCAAATAAATGACTCTTATCAACTCTGATGTGAGAAGCCAGGAAGACTACAATCACTTTTATGGATGGAACTGGTCAAGAATGCCCTATGTAGTCTTAAAATCATGTTTAGTAGCACGATCTTTGACCTCAAACAGGTTGGTGTTTGGCATATAGTGTTAGCTAGTGTTAGCTCATATGTTTTGTTTCTTTTTTTAAATTTCCCTTGTCTCCCATCATTTTCTTTCTCTACGTCTCCCTCCTTCCTTCTCTCCTTCCTCCAACCTGCAGGTCATTGTGCCAGGACGTGGTCATAAAATGGAGATTTACTTCCACCAGGAATTTAAGTCTATAATTTGGGGCAGACACTTACTAGTAATACTGCTAATAATAAATAGGTAAGAGTAACAATAAATATTCGATAAGATCTACCTTGGCAAAAATTATACTCCAAAGATGTAGCAAATAGGAATTTCACAGATTAAAAAAAACAGTAGGAATAACATCTTAAGCCCATCGTTCTTCTGATGACAGAAAACCTCATCTTGCTTATTCAAAGCAAACCCAGTCATTTCTGTTCAATAGCAAAGTCTTTGAGATAAAATCTATCGATTACGGAGTTTTCTCCTTTCTTGTTCTCATTTCCCTCCCACCTGGGATGAGAAAAGCTCCCAAACACGAGGTTAGATGGGAACCATCACTGGAGTATAACCATTTCCAAGTTGGCTTCTTCTGAAATGTAGGAGTGACAACAGTAACAATGAAGGCGTTAGAAATTATAATATGACCTGACGTTCACTGAGCATCTATTATGTTTCAGTCGCTATTATGACTAGCGTTATTATGTGTATTCATTATTTCATCTTCACTTCAATGCACTGAAGTGCATTCTGTCAGTCCACGTTTTACTGATGATCACCGCAGGTCATCCGCCTCTACCCTGATTGCTTCCACGTGGAATGTCTATGTCTCTCAGCTTCCCAGGCACCAAGTCCACGCACGTCTTTCTCTCTGTCCTTTCCACCCGAGCTCTAAGGACTTCCCAGGTCCACTGGCCTGCTCTCAGACACGTCGGTGTCCCCTGAGACCACAAGGAATTTTAGATGTCATCCCACACCACGCTGACCTATGTGAGGCTGTCGAAGCAACACTTGGCCATCGTACTGTGTAACTGAGTGCATCCCTGAGGGCACCATGCCAGCATCGGGATGTGTAACTTTCATTAGTGTTCATTTCTCTCTCTTTCTTTTTTTTTTTTTAATAGAAAAAGGAGCATAAAATGTCCTTATCTTCACTGTGATGACTCTAACATTGGAAATCTATACAAATGAGACATGTTAGTAACTAGGTGCTGGACATCCCTCAGTAGAAAAACCCGCCTTCTCCACTGAACCCTGACATGAGTGGCTGACCTGGGGGAACACACGTGCTGTAGGTCCCTAGACCAAGACCCTTCCTCTTTTAGTTCTAAAGGTACAAAACTGGAACGTCCACAGGGGGGCTCTGTCCTGTCTTTTCTCAAAGTAAGTCTACTTCCTGAAGGAGAACCAGAAGGCAGAGAGCCCGGTCACCAATGAATGATTTTGAATTGGCAATACAGGGCAGAAAACATAATTCACGGGATTAAAATTTCAGTGGAAATGTGAATTGGGAATGGGTTTTTAGAAAGGAGAGTCTGTCAGTTACACTAAGAAGCTAATAGGCTGATTGCCATCCACTGGGACAAAGGAGAAGGGAAGTAGAATGAATCACCGTTTTCCACGGTAACAATGACAGTCGGAAGACCGTTATGAGTCTGCCGATGATAATAATTTCCATTTCGATAGGCTCCTCTTCCAGGACGTCTAAAGTATTTTACAAGTGATTTTTGCCATCCATCCTCATGTCTCAAAGAGGAGAGACACAAATATTCACATCCTCATTTCCTAGGCAGCAAATGTGTCTGAAGGTTTCTGAATACACTGCATTTTTTTTTCCCAAAGACATTTTTAATAAGGTATGCAGGGGAAACTCAAGCATTCAGTCATGTCTAAGAAGAAAAAGAAAGGAAGACAGAAGTATAAATATTTGGATACAAAATCCCCTCCAAGTTCTTATTATCGCCTTATAACCCAGCTTTTGAAAAAGAGAACATTAGAGGATAAAGTATTATTTTCGGAATATATTACATTGTGGTTTTTGACTCATATCAGTTTTAGTCCTTTTAACCTTCAGCCTTTATGTACTCTGATTCATATGTTGTTCTTTCCTTCCTCATATCACAGTGCTTTTGTATCTTCTCTTTTCTCTGTGCCAACATGTGGGATGGGATGAGCATAAATTAGATGTTCTGCAAAGTTATATTTACTTGGTGAGTGACGTAATCTCAGGTGTGGAATGAAGGTCTGTAAAATCATTCAGCACAAATTTCTTCTGTATGGCACATGGAACTATATTCAATACCTTGTAATAACCTTTAATGAAAAAGAATATGAAAAGGAATATATATATATATATATATATATATATATATATATATATATATATATGTGCATGACTGGGGCATTGTGCTGTACACCAGAAATTGACACATTGTAACTGACTCTACTTCAATTAAAAAAATTTTTTTAAAAATCGTTCAGCACAAGAAAGGAACTGAAGAATATACCTATTAAGCAGAGAGAGATAGCCTGTGAATGGCGAGGTTTTCCCCAATTCTTCTGCTTTCTTCTTATTTAGAATACAATTGCACAATTGTCTTGTCTTTCTTCCAGTTTTCCACTCATTAAAAAGGGAGGATTTCTGGTAATTTTTTAAGGCAGGCAAAATAATAGCTACCCAAAGATGTCCACATCCTAATGTTTAAATGCCCTGAAGATGCTGTTTGTGGAAAACAGAAATTAATGTTGCAGATGAAATTTGGGTCGCTAATCTGCTGATCTTAAAATAGGGAGAATGTTCTGGATTATTTGGCTGGGCTCCATATCATGAAAAAGATTCTTTAAATATAGAAGAGGGGTAATATAGTGTAAAAAAGATTCAACTGGTCATTGTTGGCTTCAGTGTTCTAGGAATGAAGGAGTGCGGGCAGCCTCTGAGTGCTGGAAAAAGCAAAAAAGTGATTTCTCCCTAGACCTTCCAGAAAGTCTGTGGCCCAGCTGAAACCTTCATTTTGGCCCTATGAGACCCATTTCAGACTTCTGGTCTCCAGAACTGCAGGATGATAAAGTTGTTTTGTTTTAAGCCACTGAGTTTGTGGCAACATGCTACAGCCGCCGTCTGGAAATGACACGGTACGCGATCCACGTTCAGTAAATCACTGAATGACGGATGAACCAACCGGACTAAGTCGAGGCCTCTCACTCACTCACATTCCAAAATCTGAGAAGGAGCTGGGGGAACCAGAGTTCGTGGACTAGTTTCAAAAGATAAAAATTCGGAGTTGTAAAGGGCAATCCCAGTGCCCGTAGACATCCCTGGGATCCCAGTTTCCTGCCTTCGCTCACATCTGTGAGGAAGCGCAGGGCAGTGGAGAAGGAACACGTAGCTGCGCATGAGATGTCCCAGAGGATTTTCCGGCAGGACTCCAGTTCTGAAATGATAGTTATGCCGACACAGCGCTTGCTCTGTGCTTGCTGTGTGTGTTGTTCTAAGCAATTTACGTCTATCAGCTGGCTTGGCTGTCACAATTCTATGAGGATGCTGCTTTCATTATCTCCATTTCATGAATGGGTAGTGTAAATAGACACAGAGAGGTCAAGCAGCTTGTTCAAGGTCACACAGCGAGGGAGGAGCAGAGTCAGAACTCAAACTCTTAAATGTATATATTAAACAATATGCTTCACCTAAACATAACTCTCCCACTTCTCAGTGCCACTTTTAATAGATAGCCCTTGATCTGAGCATTCATTAATATGTTTTATGGGCCCAGGTGAAGGTTGAGGCTAAAGGTATTCGAGAGTAAGGAACCAGCGTAAGAATGAGGGTCAAGTAAAGGTCCGAGAAGTGCTTTGCTCTGGCCTCAGGCACCTGAAAATTGTAGTGAAAAATGAAACTAGGGTACGTGGGGTTGGGTTTCCAAAGGTTTTCAATTCTAGCATAAGAGTTTAAATTCTATCCAGCCATCAGTAGAAATATTAGCTGTTAAATCGTTATAATTGGTTTGTTTTGTTTATTTATTTATTTTGGTTTTGGTTTGGTTTGGTTTGCTATTTTTTTTTTTTTTTTTTTTTTTTTACAGAAATGAAGTGATCAGAGTTTTCATGTCGGGCCAGGTAATGTATCTTGGCTCATGTCAAAGGTGATGACAGTGGACAGCGAGGGATCGTGTTCAGTGGCGAGACCACTGTAGCCTCACGACTGAAGAGCAGTGGTGATCTGAAGAAAGGGACGTGATCCCTGGCATGGGACAGAGAGGTTCAGATGCCAGACAACTCGGGAGGTGAAACTGACTTGCAAGTCCCTTGAAGGGTGAGAGAAACAAGGCTGGGTGGCTTGGAGCATTTGAGACTGGATGACAAAGAAACGGATGAACTTGAGCAGAGGGAAAGTTCCGAGAAATAGACCAGTTTGTATTTGAGAACAAATGGTAATGAATTTGGTTTGGGGAAAGAGCTGTGACACTGAAGGAATTCTATACATCTGAAGTATTTAGCCCCATGAACAATAAGTGCTTGGTTTGTGATTGGTTTTTAGATGTTTTGCAGACTCCTTCAATAAAGCCCTCACTCTGAAGCTGCTAGTCTAAATTTCATTGACTGTAACGATATTTATATCAAAAACTCCAGGGTCTCACTTTGATGCTTAGATGCTCCATCAGTTCTTCCTAAATCCTTCAGGTTTAGTTTGATGACTGCTTCACCCACAGAGGTGAGAACCTCCTGATACACAGAGACATTTTGGAAACTAGTAACATCTCTATTGTGCAACCAGATGTAACCACATACCATGCACCGGGGCTAGAATTCTCCACCACCCTTAGAAATCCTTAGGATTCCAGAAAAATCCATGTGTCAATTGTGTGACAGACCATACTTTTTACCTGCCTTGCTACAGACGCATCAGCACCAAGAGGCTGTTGGAATATTGCTTTTCTACTACCTTGATTTAAGGCACAGGATTCAGTGCTTTTCTCTGGGGAGGCAGATGCTTCAAACATAGAAATAGGGTCTACGTTCTCCAGCCCAGCCTCTGCATGGCCCTGATGCAACTTCCTTCTTCCTTGCTTATTTCAAACTCCTAAGCCATGAGTGTCTGTAATGTTGCCTGGCAATCTTCCTCCAATTGACGGCCCCATTTCTATGTCGTTTAAAAATTCATCATACTTGAAAGTTATAATGGATGTGCAAATTCTCATTTTTGTTAGAATCCATCATAATACCTCACAATCCATTGCAACAATTACATTCAATCATTATAGGAAAGCTCTCACAAAGTTTATTACAATAATGTTAAATACAGCTTCTCCATTGGTCTTTAACCAAAGTAATTTTTTATGCGGGAGTATAGTTTTATGAAGCTTGTCAAATGCCAATGTTCTCTTTTAGATCAAGGAAACTTCCGAATGAGTGTTTGGTTATTTGAGTCTTTCTTGATCCCACCTGCTCCACCTCCCATTGAATCATTTTCCCCCTCTTTTCTTCCTCCACTAAGCCTTCTATATATTTTTATTCTTGTGTCTATAAGATCTTAGATTTTTATTTTTACATGTCTTTAATCCTCCCGCTGAATGATAAGATCTCGGAGGGCGGTGTGGTTTGGTCCATGAATGTCAGAGTCAGAAAAAACTGGTTCTGTATCCAGGTTCCATGAGATCTCTGCAAGATGTGACCCCCATCTCTCTCATCTTCACTTTCCTCATCTGAAATATAGAACTGATCACAGCATCTTATTTCTTACGTACCGCAAACTGGTGTTACGAAAATCAAATGAGAACGCTTTGTAAATCAAAGGTGCCTAGTGTTATAGATCTGATTTTCTCCTGCCAGCCTATTTCCCTTCTCCAGGCTGGACTTCTTGGGCCATCTCACCCCATTGTTGTTCAGCATGAACAAGATAAGTGTTCCTGTTATGCAATAAAAGAGTAACAAAAACACAGATTTGCATTTTCAGACACACACACACAACATACACAGAAAACAACTCCTGCCTGTAATGTCCTCCTAGAACAGAGAGGACAGTGCTATAAATAGCTTCCATGTGCAAGAACAGTGATGCATGCCACTGCCAGGCCCCTCCCGAAGTCCCCTGGGAAATTAGACCTTATCAGTGTCAAGCATCAACTCACAGTCACCACCACCAACGGCCGACGTTGCTAGAGTGACACGCTCCACTGCTGAGGCCAAACTCCATCACAGAGAAATGAAGACGGACAATTATCCTGAGATTTAAATCTGTGGAGACAGCCACCTTAGCTCATTCAGGACCAAAATTTCCCATCATTTGAGCTCCCGAGCGACTGTCCCCAATTACAGCCTTGCTGCTCTGTATAGTTTACGTTAATTTTTAAGGGGTAAACTGGGTCTGAACTTGTAGTTTAAAGATGGAGAAGGGCCACCACCAAATTACACTCAGAGAGTCTTGACAGCTTCAGGCAACTCGAGAAGCTGGGAGCTGTCGTCCCCCTGTGCCCCCAAAATGGCACATGTATCTCATGAAGATGTCCTAGCAGGTAGCATTTGAAAATACATAAATAAGTCTCACTGTAGGACACTGTCAGGTAGCAAGTGTCAAGTGGCTTCAGCAACAAAAGACGTCGGCCTCTTGGGGATGTGTTCACCCTGCATCCTGCTCCCGTCTGCAAGGAGGAGGGGATGAACTGGATGATGAAAGCTGAGGCTGTCACTACCTGTGGGAAAGTGATGGGTAAACATCAAACTTCAATTCAGATGAACATCTAAACATCCAAATACAAATTTCACCGCTGGGATCGGTTGATTGAGAGGGGTCCAAAGAAGAGGAAATAACAGGAACACAGTCACCACATATGCATCTCACTGGGCACCATGACTCTCAGGGTAGTGAATTTTGATAATGGGCAAAGAGAAAAAAATAAGTAGGTGCTGAGTTCTACACATGATAGACCTTCAATAAATGTTAACAAGAGGAAAGATGCTTCTAAACAGTCCCTTACGAATTCTGGCCAAAGGTTAGTGGTTCCACTGGCAAATAATAATACCAGTGAGATGAGTATGCTTAGAAACAAAGGAAGGGCATTCAAATTTAAGCTAAATGTATATGCCAACATCATGTTTAATATTCAGGGTAAATCAGAGTAGACTGTGAAGGCACTGCCATGGGAGCAAGACTTCTTTCTTATCAATAAGGCAAGCATTCTACCCAGAGTCATTTTCACTCCATTTCTTGAAATCTTTTTCTTGTATTCAGCGATCTGGTTGATTCACATTCAAATTTTACGAATTAAAATTTTGAGGAAAATGGTCACAAGTAAATTGGATTTGAATTTTCATACCAGTCTAATTGATGAAATCATTTAGAGATTTTTCTTTTTCACTCTTAAATCGTGACTTCAAAATAGTTTCTTGCCTCTATTCAATGCCAGATTGGCTGCCAGAGGCAGCAAATTACACCATCACAGCTACAGAAATAAACATGTTTGGAGTGTTTTTCTATTTCAGGCCCGATGTCCCACATTTTAAACAAATTACATCATCCTTACATTGACTGTACAAAATTGGTGTTATTATTTCCATTTTAGAGGTAAGTGAACTGAGGCTTAGAGTGTTTAAGTCATATAACCAAGCTTATACAGCTAGTAATGGATAGGGCAAGAATTTGAACTCCAGGAGTCTAGGACCAGAGTCTCCACGTTGGAGACATTTATTATGTCACCTTCCTCTTATTTAGCATATGTGATTGAACCTGGTCGGATTTCATGCCAAGTTCTTACATTCCAACAGGACACACACTAACTGGCCATGCAGTATTATAATGGACATCATACCTTCCTTCAGATCAGAGATAACCCGCCAAAACTGTTGATCAAACTGGCTCAAAAGCAAACAATTTATCAGAGACAACCTGGAGAACTTTAGTTATGAAAACTACTGTGGTAAAAATTACAAGCTATGTCACTGCATTTTTTTTTCATTTTCTTAATTTGGAATGGGAGAACAAAATGCTTTTCACTGAAGAGTTATAGCCATACGAAGAAAGGGCAATCCTTGACCATGTCAGTTAAGGACACATTTATGCTATGCATTTCTTGATTTTCCCAAGGCAGGTCTAATTGTTAACAGTGTGTCTGTTTGCCCCTATTTTTGTCAGACTGTGCATCCCTAAGTTTTATTTGGAAAATAGAATCACTCTATTTTTTTTAACTTTCACACATTTATTTTATTTTTTTAACATTTTTATTGATTTATAATCATTTTACAATGTTGTGTCAACTTCCAGTGTAGAGCACAATTTTTCAGTTATACATGAACATACATATATTCATTGTCACATTTTTTTTCACTGTGAGCTACCACAAGATCTTGTATATATTGCCCTGTGCGATACAGTATAATCTTGTTTATCTATTCTGCAATTTTGAAATCCCAGTCTATTTTAAGAGTACTGCTATTCCTTATTTAAAAAGTTAAATATGGCTGTGTTTATACATATAGATATTGAACTATATATATATATATGTATATATATATATATATACACATATGCATATTGAAGACAGACATGGCTTCACTTTAAACTGCACACAGTCAATTTTAGTGTTCTACTGATTTCTGTCATAAAACTAAGCATGCATTTTTGAGAAAGCAAACAAAACACAACTTAACCCTAACAGATAATATAATTATACATAATGCAGCAAATCCTTTAAAAGCATACATACAAGATTGAAAAAAATTCAATGTTATAACAAAATGCTAATGATATTAGAAATATGTTTTATATTATAAATGTAAATTAGTTGATATTCTTTTTTTTTTTAATGTTTGGGGGAATATACTGAACATTCACAGGGAAAAGGGGATGACAGCCTGAGAGAAAACACACTGGAGTGTAAGTTTCTTCTGCTCTCAAAGCTCTTTGGTCCCAACCTTCCCCAACAAGGTGACATATGACTGAGCTTCCTCCAGTCCTCTGGCCGCACTTCATGGAAGTTGCTGCCTGTAAGAGATGGAATAGATTTATCTGAGCTAATAGGAAGAGGGTCTCTCTCTCCTCTCCCTCCCTCCCTCCATACACAGGCATATTGACGTATCCACATACCGTAAAGGTTAAAAAAAAATTCAAATGAACACTTCTTTGTTCTGCTATAAAAACTGTGTGTGTTCACAGTATATAATCTGAAAATACAGAAAACAATGGAAAAAAAAGCATCAAACATACCCCAATTTGTACCACTTCTCCATCTCTCTCTATATACTTGCATAGAAATACTTACATTTTTACACAATGATCATTTTTCCATACATATGTTTTAAAATATTCTTAAACGTTTTATTAATTTTTTTTAAGTTTTTGTTTTGGAGGTAATTAGGTTTATTTGTTTACCTATTTATTTGTTTATTTATCTTAATGGAGGGACTGGGGATTGAACCCAGGACCTTGTGCATGCTAAGCACACGCTCTACCACTGAGCTGTATCCTCCTCCCTGTTTTTAAATATTTTTCTTTTGTATTTAATAGAATTTTGAATGTCTAAGATGGAATAAAGAGATTGATTGCTTGATTTTTTTGTAGGAGGTGTGACTGGTTCCAGGCAAAGAGTTAAGGACACATGGAGGAAATCTCAGTAAAACATGCCACTGTTTCGTGGAAGAGATGCTGTCAAGGACAGAACAGTTAAGAAAGAGAGTTAGGAGCCCTGAATCTCACGGGCTAGGAGACCATTTGCTGAAAGAAACAAAGCTTTTCTGTGTCCCAACGAGCTGTAACTAAAGTTAAAGAATGTCCAAATTCTCAGGAAAAAAAAAAAAGTGAGATAAAAACAAAAAACCCTACCCAACTATATATATTTGGATATTAATAGAATTGTAATGCAATAATGAAGTTAGTGAAATTTCACTTAGGAGTCTCCTCTATTGTGTGATTAGATTTATATACGTAAGTCAGTATCTCCTTGATGATATAACTATGTCAACTCAAATGTCTTATTCCCATTTTGTAAGAAAATGCTGGATTTATTAATACATCTGTTTATGCTCCTTTCAGTTCCCAAACAAAAATCAGCATGTTACTTGCGGCAATAGTTGGTTGCCCAAGAATTTCAAAATAAGGCAGGTAAAATTGGCCTCCAAGTCCTAAACTATGGAATAAACACAGAATACACAATCAAAAACTATGCACAGACATATAAAAGACAGAGCTAGTATGACAGAATCATAGGCTGACTGAAGACTAATTTATACTGGAAAAAAAAATAGGAATAAGAAATGGTTAGCAATAGGACCGTAGGTAAAGGAGGGGGGAGCTAGAAATATTCATTTAAATTCGCCCCTGGGGTGGAGGTACCCTCCTTCAGTGGTGTGACCTACTCTTCCTCATGTCAGGAGTATTGACATTTTCTGTTCCCCTGTTCACTAATTAAATTTCTGATTATAATTTGACTTCCCATGCAGTACTGCTGTAATCAGAGATGGAGGTGCTCAGAGAACATATTCACACAGCCTGTGTGGCAATTATTTCACTGTCAATTATGATATTGACAGATTAAAGGGCTCGCACGTGCACGCTTGTACCTGTTCAACCCTGGGACACTGTGTGGGCAAGGCTTCTTCCTTTCAGTGCGAAGGGCTGTATCTTACACAATGCTGACTGCATTTGCTACAGGTATCTTGTCTACAAATACATATGTGAGTCATGACAACTCCTGGCCACTCAAGAACTGGCATCTCTCTGGCAAAACCACATCCTTCCCACATCCCTCCGTCTGCAAGTCCACACAGACAGGCTTCAATGCTACTGGGTTCAGTGACTGGGATGATAAAAGTGGATGCAGCTAAGCCTGGAATCTCAAAGGGCACGAGTTACATGTAAGAAATTAACTAAAGTCTAAGAAAATAAACAATCCAAGATAACATAACATGCAACAAGGCTGAGAGGATTAATGGTCACTTATATCGCACCAGAGGCGAATAAAGAACATGAAAAGAAATTCTTCTGTTTGAGAGCGAGGGAAGGAAATGTGTAATGTACCCACATGTCTGCAATTTAGGGCAAAAACTAATGATCATTTTGGGCAGAAAGGACACTTGTGATGACAGTGTCCTTAGGCAAAAGGTTCCATGATAGCCTTGATTTTCAAAGACCTTTTTGAACCTTCTAATTAGATGATGCTTCATTATGTCGAACATGCCTTTTTCTATAATTTAATTGAGTAGAGTATGTGGATCCTAATTCATTAATAGCATTCCTCTGGCAATTTCATATCCTATTATTATTCAAAATGCAATTTTTAAACCAGCAAAATTCTTAGATAATTTACCAACATCCATTTCTCTAGAAAACCTATTTCCACATAAAGATCTTTGTCGTCCTCTATACCATAAGGCTCTGCTAACCTCAAACGTTATCATTTAACAAGTATTTATTTAACATCTGCTATGCGTATAGGCAGGGTCACCCTGATTTACAATTCCTGGGCCACCATCAGCACCTCAGAACAGCAACTTAGCGTAAAAGCTTCAAGACCACATGTGGCAGCCAAGACCTATACTCTGCAGAAAGCTCTGGGTGGACGAGGATCTGTGAGGGCTGATGCCTGCCCGAGACATCTCGAAGTAGCTCTCAAATTTCCACAATGGGTTATTTTATTGGATTGAATGTTTGTGTCCTTCCAAAGTTCATAAGTTGAAATCCTGATTCCCTGATGTGATGGCCTTGGAAGCTGGAACCTTTGAGAGGTAATTAGATCATGGTGGTTCCGATATACCCAGACCTGTCTGATGAACCAGAGGGTGCTATAGGAAACTGGATTGGAGTAAAGGACAACACAGATTCTGTATACAAGTATGCGTGAGGGGAAAACTGGCTGAGACTTAGTGGCAGCTGCATGCCCAGGAAACAGTGGGGCAGGGGGACAGTCCTAGGAATCCTTACAGGAGGCAGGGACAGGTGGCAATATTTTTGGAAGGAGAGGCTAAGCTGTCACTTTTGAGCAACTGGGATTGCATATCAAGGATGATGCTTTTACTGGGAATAAATGTTTATCAGGTATGCTTTGGCAACATGGAGATTGAGCATTTGGCTAGGATACACCCCCATCTCTTAACTCTGGCTTTGGTATCAGCAGGAAAAGAATGACATAGTCTTAGGATGGGACTGACCCGGCCGAAGGGCTACACGTAGTCTCTGAGGCCTGGAGTACCACTGAGTCACACGTTTGCACCAAGCTCGGGCCTGTTAATTCTCAGGTGCGTCTCTCTGCATCTTCTGTCTCCTCTTATCCAGAGTGGAGACTTCAGCAAACTTGACTTCCCAGACCCTCCTGGCAACCGAATTCCAGCTGGGTTTGGCCCACGGGGGGCAAATGTGCAAGGTGGGAAGACAGAGGACCGAGCACCATGTGCATTTCTCTCCCCGTTTCTTTGCCTTGACTGGCACCTGTGGAACTGGCCGCAGCATCTCTTGCATCCGTCTCCCTCCCCCTGGGTGGGCTCTGATGTTTCAGTAATGATACTTTTTCCCTTCCTGGCTCCAGCCTGTGGGCAGTAGCTTTTTTTTCCTGATGTAACTGATCTCTGGGTTGCTTTACCATTTCCACTTGGCTTCTCAGATTCACTCTTACTTGCATAATAAATTCCCTGAATTCAATTCTCTCTTTTGCAAGTACCCAGGGATTTCTGTTCCCTTGGTTAGATTTTACCTTGATGCTCCTTGAGACTGAACTTTTTTGCTAGAAGCAAGCAGGGTCTCAGTACCCTAAGACTAGAGGTGCTACTTCATACTCGACAACTTGAATGGCAGGTGACATCTGGGCCACCCTGGTTGAAGCACTGTTTAATTCAGAGCAAGGAAGATTTATAATTCCCGTAAGTAGAATGATATCGCTTTTTTAATATGCTGAGAACTTGGGCA
Source organism: Vicugna pacos (assembly GCF_048564905.1). NCBI lineage: Eukaryota > Metazoa > Chordata > Mammalia > Artiodactyla > Camelidae > Vicugna > Vicugna pacos. Next base: position 7,755,084 of record NC_133010.1, read on the forward strand.
TATTACCAGACCAGGACCCTCCACGTTATTATTTTTGTAGTTTTTGTTTTGCTTGTTTTGTTTGTAGCTCCCAGTGTTGCTGGGTTTTGAGGTTTTGAAAAGTGATGGCAATCTTGAGAGATGCGGAAAACTTAGAAAAATTCCATTTCAGGATCCCCAATTTTTGCTTATGATGGTGATGAAAACAACATATGTCTTAGCTGACTGGTCCTCTTTTTCATGAAAATGTGGAATTTGATATAATCTGCAATAAGATTATAAAATAATAACATGTTCTTAGAGACTAAGAGCTACTGTATGTACAAAACTGCAAGGTGTCCTGTTATGGTGGAGGCACCTCTGATGGTAAACAGACTTAACGCTTTTCTCTAAAACTTACATAGATTTAATTGAAACCATTATTAGGACAGAAACTGACATGTTCTGTATATTCTGAGACTACCCATCTCAGTGTAACTGGAAACCGAAATTTGTTTGTCTGTTTTCTCATTTCCTTGAGTGTTTTTAAAACATCAAAAACATTTTTCAAGAGCTTCAACATTGGTAATTGCCTTTATACTGGAGAGCTACGTCGTGAAGAGTTCAATTTTAGGATATTTCTACAACTTTAGAGACATCAAGTATGCGGCTTCAAAGAGATCACAGGTAAAAATGAAACTTCCCAGGGAGGCTACCTTATTGATGGACAAAGCCCACACGTGTTTGAGGCTCAGTTCAGTGAAGGATCCACATGTTGGAATAACCTCTAACTTGTCTGAATATGTTGCAACTGTAAATTGAACCTGAAAATATCCTTGGGATATTCTTTATTCTGAAATTTATCTGCTGCTAACTAGGCTCTCTTCTTCCAAATCTAAAGAGTAGAAAAACATGACTCTTCATTCTCCTCCCACACCCACTAGGTTCTGAGGAGGTCATGCTGCACAATTTAGGGCAGGAATTACTGAGTGTGAAGTTCAGGAATGTCATCCGTGGTGTTATACCTAGTGGATAAGTGGTCAGAGAAACACAGAGTCTTAACACAAAATAAGACGCAAATATACGCTCACTAATTACACCCTATATTCTAAGGGATGGAAGGAAGAGAAGGGTGGAGCAGGTGATAGGGATTTAGTGAGAAAAAAAGATCTACAAGTAACTTGTTTTTCCTGTGATGTGCTTTCCATTATACTTTGTAGTAAATTGTAAGCAAATACTTCTTGAAGGGAAATAAATCTAAAATAGCTCTTCGATTTTCATCCATTTCTTAAAAAATATGAAATTATTTTTTAATAGAATGAAGAGGATGAGGAAATTCAAGCAGTTTGTTCAATAAACCATAAAGAAGGAAGAGATTATGGATTTTGCTCTCAGATCTTCTGATCCTGTTTGTAAAAAAAAAATCAGTTTTGAATCTTTAAGGTCTATTAGATCTCTGACAAAGCACTGGGAAGTGAAGATGCTTGTCTTAGAGAAGGACGGGTTTTATACATTTTTATATGAAGCAAGATTTCAGCTGGGGATTAAAACAACAACAGGTACAACTCTGAAATGTAGACTTTGAAATTCAGAAAACTGAAGCAATTCTATTTAAAAAGTAGGAAAGTGTCTAAAACTTGTTGGGAGCAAAAGCAAGTGGTTGGCAAATGGAATGGCAACCACAGATTAGGAAAAGAAAATCAAAAGAAGACACAATGCTTTATATTTTAGCCTTTAGTGTATCAAAATGGTACCAGAGGAACAAGAAATAAACACATTTAATCCCAGCCTTGACTAAGTACTTGTCTCAAAAATCACATGACATGATGTCTATTTAACTTTTAGGGGAGAAAAGGAATGCAGAAAATCTGTATTTTTCTATCTAGATAATATTTAGGAATGTTTCCAATAAGAAATAAAGCATGCCGCTATGTGGAATACATCTCTGGGGAAAGAAAAAAAATTATAACAAATGAATTTTATAAGGAAAAGGCTGGAGTATCTAGTAAACATTTTTTGGTACAAGCTTTAAAAATTACCTAGAAGTGGGTGATGTTATCATTGGCTTTTTGAGGAAAAGACTGAAAGACCTAGTAGACAATTTGCTACAAGCCGTGTTCATCACTTACAACTGGACTGGGCTGTGGATCAATTTGATTTCAAGAGAATGAAGCATGTGGAAGAGAACACCGTGTCCTTTAAAAATCACAGCTCTTAACAGTTTGTCCGTCTGCTTCTTGCAGAATCTGGGCTCCCTTCACATTATTTAGTGAAAATTCTAGCTCAGTCATGCGTCATGTGTCCTGCAACTTCCTTTTTTTTCTCTCAGGAAAAGTATAAAAGTATCCGGTCAACATTACGAGACCCAATGCAAGTCATCTAAGGTGGAGTATGTTTGTTTGCTAAGCAAGATCACCAGCGTCATTGCCAGCCTGCCTGGGGCTTTCTATAAGGGACTGAGATTCACCCCCCTGGAAGGAGGAGCTGTGTTCACAGGTCTACCCCCAGGTAAGAGGCAGGGGCTGGATTTCAACTCCCATGTGTCTCTCAGCTGAGCATCCTTGTGCAAAACATAATTGAAAAACCAAGTATGGGATGCAGAGAGGCACAGTAAGACCCAGGGGAGGAACATGGTAAATGTATCCATCAGGGCAGGAACCGGGTAATTGTGGGGAGATTAATGAATAATTCACAAAGGCATGGATAGGGCTAATGGACACTGCGAAGGAACGGCAAAGCACTCAGAAGCTAAGCTCAAAGAAACAGGGCAGGAAGCATTATCAGAACCCAGAGAGAGTGGTGGCAGTAGCTGTCACCGCAGTCACAGCTGACTCCTCAGATAAGTCCAATCCTACAGAAGCTGTGAGCTTGCAGAAGAACGCAGCCAGTGCCAACTCGTGCTCTGCCGGAAGGGAACAGGTAGATAAACACCCAGACCCCTCCCTCTAGTCTACCTTCTGCCTTCCTCCCGTTGATGAAACCCAAACAAAAGCCAAAAGGTAAAAATCAGTGAGTACTTTGAACTGAGACATCCCACAGGAAATCTGATCTGGTTGAGCAATGATTCAGATTTGGGTGCCCTGTATTGGGAGTACGACATCATGTCTCTTCTCTAACCACCTTGATCCCCTATTGTTAGAGAGAAGAGGCTGAAAACAGTTAATTATGTTAATGGTGGACTCAGAGACTCCGCTACCAAAACAGTGTCCTAAACGGAAGGCAACGTTTGCTATAGAGTTGGTCATGGGGTTCTCCTCCTATTCATCCTTTCGTGAAATCAGGGATGGCATCCTGAAGATATGTGATCTGGGAAACAGCTAGAGACCCAACACTTTGCAGAGAAATGCATGTTTTCTCAGCAATCACTATCAGCGTTGTCAGCATAAAGGTATTTTCCCAAGGGTTTGGGAGACATCGGCCACTGACACCTGGGAAATAATGCAAAATATATGCATCTGATGGACTGACTGTTGAGCACAAGTCAGACCCTTCATGAAGTCCCCTGTTACTCACTAAATTCTTGCTATGGTGGAGAGGGTAGTCAGATTTTTTTTTAAATTGGGGCACAATTGTAACAAAACCTTACTGAGCAATCACAGATGGTCTAAGTCTAGGAGATACTGAGTTACAGTTGTCTGGTGGTAGCTACCGTTTCATCTAAAAATGATGAAAGACTGCATTTCAAGACATGATTCTTAAAAGGAGCTAATTTCCTTATTACTACTCTGCCATCTCTGGGGTCAAGTAACCAGGGACAACTGTTCTTTATCACAGCTTAGGGATCGCGTTGGAGGAATGAGGAGAAGGTGAACTTTCTCACAATGTACTAGGTAAGCAGTTTGGGGGAAATTAAAGTTGTTCTGACCAATGGCATGGGGAAAAAAATAACAACAATAAAATTGAATATTATCAGACTTCAACTTCAACTGCCCATTACCACTAACATGAGAAGGAAAGGATAATTTTTACTACGTGGTTCTCCTGTTAAGGACTGGGGATTTTACTCTTAGTATTTAATTTCTACCCAAGTCTCTAAATAACTTTTCAGTATTGCCCTTTACAAAAGAGAAACCTGGACTATATTGAATTCAAGCTGTTGAATTAATAAGTGTATTAAGCACCAGGATTTGAACCCAAGATTCTCTGACTTCCGTTTTGTTCTTTCTCCAACTTCCATCCCTGTAGCCTGCATGTTGCTCTTTAAAAACTGTCCTTTATTTCTATATTTAATCTGAAAATTATTGGTAGGGAGTCCAGAGGAATTCTGAATGAATCATACTGGATTTTAAACGCTTTAAGATGTTTTTGTATCTAAAATTGCCTTTAGGGTTGACCCTGCTCATTAGAATTTATTAAAAATTAACAAATAAGTGGATGTTTGAAATAATCCATCTCAGTACTCAAGTCTAGGTCTTCTCACTCCTGGAAAAATAATTTATTGTTCTGATTTCACTAGAAGTTTTCTCTTGAGATGTGAATGTTATTCTATTTCTCCATCCACCCATCCTCCCCTCATTTTTTGAGCATCTACTATGTGTCTGATACTGTCTTTGGAATTCAAAGAATGCAGTGATATTCTCTGGTTTTCAGTTAGGCCCTTCAAAATATTCTGAATCTGTCCCTTGCTTTATATACTGAAAGAAAGTGAACAGGTGAGCCTTGTCATAAGGCTGCAGTTTCACTGGACAGAGGATTACAAATGCCAGTGAAAAATTGAAAACCAAAAGCTACACAAATGATATTACTTCTTGAGACACGAAGTTTGCACTAATCCTGATAATTAGCATTATTTTCCATAATATGAAAACTTAGAATGGCAACAACACGGTAAGATGTATTTTTCCTCCATGTCACACTCTGATGTGGGTGGGACAGCTCTCCTCCACCTGCGTGTGGCTCTGCCATCCAGAGCACGTGTCTTCCTAGATTACCGTGGCAGAAGAAGGGAGAGATTAAGGTCTCCCACCTCTTCATAACTGTCTTGGTCAGAAGTGCTATGAATCAATTTCTCTCCCTTCATTGGCCAGAAGTAGTCACGTGGCCTCTACTAAAGGCAAAGCAGCTTGGGAAATAGAGGGAAGCAAATGGAATGTTTGAAAGTACAGAGAGATCGCTAGGGATGTGTTCATAACTAAATTTGGGGGAATAGTGGTTGAAGGCATGCTAAGAAATCTATCTTTTCAGGGAAAAAAAGCACTTATATCTTAGATTTTAATTATTTCATGGAGTCAATCTTTTCATTGGATACATGGATACTTGGAGGCAATTTTTTTTCATTGGATATTGGATAGGAGTGGAGAAAAAGGCACAGGGGAGGTGCAAAAGAAAAGTTTTCTATACAAAAGTTTTCTGACATAGACTCTGTTTGAAATTTCTGATCATTAGTACAGGTCTAGCCCAACTGCCCCATGGGTCATTTCTGAAATATAAGATTCTAGCTGTAATTTAATTTCAATAGCTAATTTCAAGACTGTATGTTAGATTTTGCTTTAACAGGGAGGGAGGCGTCCCACTTAAGGAGTAAATCGTAAAAGCCATTCAACTCTCCTCAAACAGTGATGGAAACACGAAAGTGAACGTGGTTTACTACTTCTGTGGAAGTCAGGGCAAAGCCAGCACCATATAATTCTGCACAACATGATTTTCTCCGCAAATTGAGTGGGCATATGGCTTTCCATTCCAATTTCAGCCGTCATGTCAAATCTTGAGATCTAATTGTGGCTCACACGCCCTCTGTCGAAATGGTTGACTTGGGCAAGCTACCAACAGCAGAAGCATCAGACAGGTGTTCCTGAATCATCTGCTGGTTTCCATTTGGTAATTCCTGCAGACCCTTTGGCAAGGCTGCCTGCTGATAAACTCAGACCTGTTCATTGTCAGGGATTCATGGATTAAGGAACGAATGCCTTAAAGTGAATGGTTTCACGTGCAGCTAACACCCAAGGACTTCTATTTACCTATGAGACTGTGTGGGGCACCATTTGATTATGAAACATATGTTGAAACAGCAGGGTTGGAATGAAATACAAACAAAAATGTACCACTTAGCTTGGACATATTGATAAATAAGAGCAAACTCTGTTCTCATATGATATTCAGGTTACAAATGGACCAATTAAAATTCTGAGGGGTGTCTTTGGGAGTCAAAATGGCCCACAGTTACACTGATAGGAGGCAAATTAGCATGAAAGTGTGTGACACGGAGCAGACTCAAGAGCTTTTTTTTTTTTTTTTTTTTGGTGGAATCAAATCTCCACGTCTGCTCAGCACGAGTGTCCAGACTTGGGTCAAGATAACTTGGGTAAAAACGATTTCTGTCAGTTTGTAAATAACTTCCAATAAAATATTTAGGGATTCTATAGGAAGAAGGATGTTCAGCCTGCTCTCAGGCTATTAGATTAAATTGTTTCACGGGTGAAGGTTTGTCAGTGTAAGTGGGATCCATGACAGACTGAAACCCTGTGCTCTTACTCAAAAGGTGGAATTGTTCTTCCTAATAGATGGGCTCCAATACCGTGACTCTCAATCTTGTCTGTTCTGTGCTTTCATCTGGGGAGCTTTATAAAGTTCTAATGCCTGAGACCCACCACGCATTCTGGGTTTAATAGGTCTGGGGTGTGGGATAAGCACCAGGATTTTAAAAGAATCCTCAGATGATCCTCATATACAATTGTAGTTAATATACCATTGTGAACCACAGTTCAAACACTTACTCTGGGCAGCACCCTCTTTGAGTTAATAAATGATATTTTAAAAAAATATGTTACTAAGGATAAAAGTTCTGGATCTATGCATTATTTAGTGTGCTTATAAAATATCATTGCCTCATGGTCTTAATGGAGTCCCAGAGAAGAGGAGCAAGAAAAAGAACAAAGTACATAGTAAAGAAAAACCTCACCATCTAGACCTGCTCTGATCAATTTCATGCCTGAGACTTGGCCATTCTCACAAGAAAGTTCCCCACACATTTTCTAAGAAATGTCATGCTGTGTACCTCGGAAAGGACACAGGGCAAAACATAAGCCAGGTTACATTTATTTCCTTAAGTCTCAGTTTCCTCATCTTAGAAATAATGTCAATGAATAAGAATATCATGAGAGTGCCTTCTAGATTCAAAGTTCAGTGACTCAGAGGTTAACTTTGGCTATTTTTTGATTTGGAGTCCCTCGTTCTTTCTTTTAAACAAAGTACACCTCTTTGCAAAAAAAATTATCCATATCGTCCTCTAATTTGAGGTCCTATTTGGGCCCAGGGCATCATGTCTTTCAAATATGTTCTGGACTAGAGCCTAACTTGTATGGGAGGTACCATCTAGGCCTTTACACTGAGAAGAACACACCCGGAAGTAAGCACCTGTCACCAGAGATGATGCTTCTGAATGGCCTCTGACTCCCTAACAGGAAAAACAAATCCGACTCCATACGCGATCTGTCCCTTTGGCTCTAACCCTGGGCTCTGTCTCCTGGGCTGAGTCCTGCTGGTTCTGCACCTTTTGTAAAAGAATGTTGTCTACAGCCTAAAATATACAGAAGAGCCCGTTCTCAAGGCTCTGACCTTTAAGGGTACAACACTTTCCCACTCATATAAAGACAGAACGTTGCAGAACAGAGAACATTTGTCCGGTTGGACATTTATAGGAATATCATGGTGTGACCTACCTGGACAGCTGCAAGAACAAAAGATTTTGACACCAAGACGTTTGCAACAACCAAACACACCCGCTTCCCTTCTTAATATAAAAGGAGACTGAAATCTGACTTGGAAAGAGGGTTCTCACGGACTTTAGCCTGCCACCTTTTCAGTCTGCTGGCTTTTGAAATAGAGTTGTTATTCCTTGCCTCAACATCTCATCTCCCGATGAATGGGTCTGTTGTGTGGCAAGCGGAATGATTCTGGACTCAGTAACAAAAGTATTTATAGATAGAGCATTGTTAAGTGGAGGATTGTATACCACCCAAAGGGTACTGTATCTTTACCCCAGCTATTGCTGATATACCCAAGAAGTCTAGTGCTTCCAAGTGGACATGGAGTGCCCTAAATGGATTTGCCAAATTTAAGTATTCTCTTCTTCAAAACCTAGTCTGTCTTATACTGAACTCTCCTTTTCTGACCTCATGCAGTTCAAATAATCAAGTAAATGGAAAACAGGTATAGACAGTATCTTAGAGTTAATTTGTCTCATTTCCTAGAATTTGGTCGTAAGTAAATGTTACGGCTGAGGTCCCAGACTTAGCTGATTGCTTACCAGAGATTTTAACTCATCCAGGTTCCTTCCACAATCTACCTATATAAACTATTTTTCATCAGTTGAGTATCAGCCCAGTCTCTGAAAGGTACTTGGTGTCGTTTTCAGTGGTTAACATTTTGCATATGTGATATTACTCGTCCTGGGTGACTCTTTTAGACAAAAACTGTCTTCTTTGGCATCTTTCTCAGCCTGAGACAAACGCAGTGCAAACCTCAGGAAGCATGTAAATAACACAGTTGGTCAATCTAATTCAATCAATCAAAGATTCGTTCCATAAAGAAAATCCAAGGCTATTTTGGGCCAAAGGATGCTTGTTTTGATCTCTGACACCTTCTGAACCCCCAGTTGTTCAGTGTCAGTTGCTTTAGAGCTTACCGGAGAATGAATCACAGAGGTAAAGTGGAGGGAAAGCAATATTTAGCCCATGTGTTTTGAGAATTGAGAGGGTGTTGGGTTGGTGGGCAAGTTCTAATTTGGATTTTAATAATGGCATTCTCAAACGATTAGCTGAACACACAGGAGGAAGTTTAAGAGGAGGTGGAGAAAGTACAGCAATTTCTGAACAGCAGTGTAACAGGCAGCTAAATGGGACTCAATTTCCTTCATCCAGAGGTAAGACACCCAAGAGAATTAGGCTAAAACGTTGCCTTTTTTTGGCTAGTAAAGGATGGCTGCCTAACCTTAACGGACGGCAGCGTGTCTGCTTTATGTCTGATTTCACCAACATTCAGTTAAGATCAACAGAATAATTTGTATTTACTTCCTTCACATCTTTGGTGGGATATTTTTGCAGGAGTAAAACCGCAATTTCCTGTTTCCATGCACAATTAGTGATGTTTGCCCTTAATAGTCAAATAGCATTTGACCATTATATTAATTCAATTAGCTCTAAATGGGTGCAGAGAAGCCAATGAATAACTTGCAAGATATTGACTACTGGAGTAGAATGTTTGCTGAAAGAAAATTGTACAAATTAGGATGTTTGGGGAAGGAAGGGGGAAAAGGAAAAAAAAAATCTCATAGTCTATTCATTTCTTCATGATTGCATTGCCGGTCAATGTGGCTGGTGTCCAGTTTCTTATCCCATCCCAGGAAGAATTTAGAGATGTGACGCGGAGGTTAAGAAAGCAAAGTGGGGATTCATTAAGGGGGAGAGCGGGCAGGCTCAGGTGAGCAGCTGCCCTGAGTTTCTTGGGCAAGTTGGTTACGTAGGGTGTAAAATGAATGGGTGGAATATTCATTGGGGAGGGAAGACTTTGGGGTCATAATCCCTGAATTTCATCCCAGGTCCACCTTCCTGAAGGGAGGAGGGATTTTTGTTCTTATGTAGTCTGTATCGGACGTGCCATCCCATCAGTGCATGATGGGTACTTCTGATCTACAAGGCTAATTTTATTGAAATGAGGGCATAATAAGCAAAAGGTTACATTTGGACACTAAAAATTCCTGCCTCTTCTCACCTTTCTTTGTCAGTCTCCAGGCCACTCATCACCCCAAAAGCTGTCACCACTTACCAGCTCAGAGGTCCTTGCATATCTTTCTCTGCCCAGGGACCCCTGGTGCTTATGTGATGTCTGGCTTCCTGCATTTGGCCTGTGCCCCTCCTTTATGTCCAATTCCTGCCATTTGGCTTGTGTGCCCCCCTTTCTCTGCTCATATCTAGCTACCTGCCTGCTCTAACAATTGCATGTTGGAAACACTTGGAGTATTTGTAGGTGTGGATGAGAGTGTAGAGTATAAGAATATGCATTTGTCAGGAAAGATGATAACCTTCCCCTCTAGTCCTGAAAGGACTGAAAACAATACTGCCTTACAAGCCTATCTTTCCATCTGGAATGGATTTCTCAATTGTCCTTTTAGAGAATCAGACTTTTTGAATGATAATTAGCTAGTTTACTTCACTGAGGAGCAAATATCTCTGTGATCACTCAGGCTGACAGAGTGAAAAAGAGCAGGAGAGCTAATCTGTATTCTAATGGCTGCAGATGGCAACACCATCACACATCTCATCTGTTCCTAGGTGGAAATTTTCTTATTAATACCCAAACTTATGTCCATTTCAGATTGGGGTGGCTTTTTATGTCGCCATTTATTTCCCACTGAGGGTGGTAATTAGAAAGTCTCCAGAGTAGATCATAGTTAATTTAAATTTTTTCTTCCCTCCAGAGCTTTATAATTATAAAGTTACTACATTTACGGCTACATACACTATCTCATGTTTTATCCATTTCCAAAATAACACTCCTGCTTGCTTTTTTTTTTTTTTTTTTGAGGCCAGAGATAGGGCACAATGCTTAGAATGAGATTTACCAAGGTAACAGGATTGGTGAGTTACAGTTAAAAAACTGAAACAAAACAAAAGCAAAAACAGTCTTCAGAGAGGGTGATCAATTGGGCGATTTTGGCAAGCAGTCGTAAGGTCAACCGCTTAGCCACGATGACACTACTAAGTTGCCAAATTCTTCTTTAGGCTTGAGAACAAATTGTTTAGGCTGCCTACTCCCGATGGCCACCTTCGTGCTGAGGAACCTACCAAAAATGTGGGTAATTGAAGCCTAGCTCATTGCCTCATAAAAAAATAAACCTACCTGAGCCTCATTACTGACACATTTGCTACTGGTTTTGATCTTCTGAAATGATGATACGCTTATTGGATTTAATGCATTACATGCACGTGTTGAGTTCTGTGGTCCTGGTTTTTAAGGCTCCACTAATGAAGTGGTAGAAAAATATTAAGGAAACGTGTCCTTTGAAAAGATATATAAGAAAGAGAAAAGCCACATTGACTCTGGAAATTCTTCTGTAATTTTCTAAGTCTAATATCCCCATGAATATTTTCTTATTTTGTTTTTAAACACTCTCTTTGCTTAATTAATTCATAAAAAATGTAATACAAACTTAAAGGGGTAAAAGTGAGTTCAAATATGGTGGATTTTACCCAACAATCAATACTTCTTTCAGTCAATAAAATTCTGAGCATTTGAGTGGGTCACTAATCAGAAGGTCAGTGTAGAGTGACTGTGTCCTCTGGTGCTCCTCTTTATTACAAAATATTCTGCTAAGCTCTTCTCTTTATTTTCATCAGCACATTAAAAAAGAAAGTCTCCTTGGTCCTTTTTTAGGAAGGAAGAAGCCCATCCTATTTTCTTCCATAAACCTAAGGCCAAACACCTTTGAAAAAAATGCAAATGGTACCGTGTTTTCAGATCTGAATCGAAAGCATTAAATTCATTTTCATCGATTACATTATAAGGTACTGTTTACATGTGGAGAAGAAAATCCAGGGCCTTTGATAAAGCTGTTTGTTTTCCATTTTCAGAGAGAGATTTCAGGACCATGAATTGCACTCTGAAAAGCATCCGAAGTGGGCTGGTAGATCAGTCATAAAGCATCCTCGTGGAATCGATTGAACATCCCCGTGTACTTAAGGGATCTTTCATTTTGGCTCAAGCACAGCAAGCAGAGATTCACTTTCTTGGATGGTACCAGCCACTCAACTTGACCAAATTAACTAATTTTATGAATTTCTCTTCTGCTGGACTTTAAAAAAAAGGAGAAAGAAATATCATAACAATTAAACTTTTTCCCCTTCTTTTTTGTCAACATATGTCTGCGTAGTTTCTTAAAAAAAAAAAAAAACAGAGATGAATCAAACAAAAGTGATTAAACTAAAGTGAGATAATTATTTTCACATAAATTTACAAACAATGTCAAAGGCATTCATTGAGGAAGTTTTTGTGTTATAAGGCAGTCTGTAGAATACAAAATATACTAATTGTCTGTCCTGGGAGACTTTACATTTTAAATGTCACCAAAAATTTAATCCAATTATATAAAGTAATCTATTGAGATGCATGAAAAAGGTTTGTTTTCTGTTAACCAAAATGCCTTAGCCTGTAATTGGGAAGAACAAATCTGACTCCATATTAGATCTGTCCCTTTAGCTCTAACCCTGTGCTCTGTTTCCTGTGCTGAGTCCTGCTGACTCTGCACCTTTTGTAAAAGGATGTTGCGTATGCCTGAAATATACAAGATGGCCTGCTCTCAAGGTCTGACAGTTAAGATTGTAACACCTTCCTGTTCATACAAAGATAAAAAGTTGCAAAATAGAAAATAACATTTGTCTCGTTGGACACCATGACCTGACCTACATGGACGGCTGCAAGAACAAAGGATTCTGACACCAAGAATTTTGCAATAACCAATCACACCCTCTCCTTTTTAGTATATATGGAGCCTGAATTCTGACTTGAGGAAGATGGTTCTCCAGGACAGTAGTCTGCTATCTTCTCTATCTGCTGGCTTTCTAAATAAAGTCATTATTCCTTGCCCCAACACCTCATCTCCCAATTTATTGGCCTGTCATGCAGTGAGCAGATGAGTTTGAACTTGGTAACAAGACAACTATCTTTTTATTCCTCGCCAAATTTTTCTATGGTCTAATATTTGCATATTGTGACTATTTTTGCACTTTTATCTAAATAATAGTACATTTTAGGTAAATAGCAAACTTTTGAGATGAAGATTTTGTTTTTAACCTGTTTTACTGGAGAAATATTATAAGATTAGTTTGAAGGTAAATGATTATATTGTGGTAGTTCAATTTTTTTTCCCTCAACACTAAATTTCTCAGTAATCTGGCATTGTTTTGTCAAATGATTGGGCAAATAACACTCAAAAATAGTAGTTCCTCTGCTTCTTAGGACAATAGCCATAAGACTTTAAAATAATTAAACAACACCAGTGGGAAAACATCCAGCAGTTTTCTTTAAAACTGACATGTAGGACTAGGTCTATTACTCTATATCTAGTAGGAGAGAAGAGAGAACTATTAATTCTATCTTAATTTGTATAGAATATTACAAAATTATTTTACAGTATTCTCCATTAAATTTTTTAGGAATCTTTGGAAATATCATTAGCATAAGACTGAAATATATTAAGTAGTCCAATTCACTACTTGTGTAACATAAATTAGGAGAGCATTATCAAAGTTTAAATTTATAGGTGAGGAAACCAAGGCTACAGAGTAACTTTCTTGCCAAAGACCTAGGGGACTGTGAACAGCAAACCCAGCACTGGAATCCACATCGTCTGGTGCCCAGTGATTTCTATTCAAGGAAAATCTTCCTCAAATTGATAAGCTGGTGTTAATGGACCATTAGGAAATTGAAAACCATCGTAGAATTTCTTCAAGAATCTCTATGATGGTCTCAGGCTGAAATCAAATGGGTTGACCATTAAGATGTCTTGGGGACAATTCCTGGGACAATATGATCTTCAATTCTCAACATTTTTCTCAGTGACATTTGGTGATAAGATTTAGGCACTTCAAGTGCCCAAGATGCAGCTACTCTCTGAAGAGAATGGCTTTTGAAGACCCCATGCAGCCTAAATCTCAACATCAAAGAAGTGGTTCCCAAGCTTCATTTAGCACGCGCATAAGAAAGCGGAGTCTGACTGAGGGGCAGCACCCGGAAATCTGCATGTTAAACAGGCACTCAGAGTGAAAGTACTCCAGGTGATCCAGGGACTGCTAAATAGATTTTGAATTATTTTAGGCAATTATTTAGATGGAAGAATATAGCAAATGAAGTAGGTCCATTATTAGGCATCACTTATAAATAACTTGTGTTTCATTTACCCACCAAACTGATTCCTAGAGCAGAGAGAATGGTCTTCCACACACATGGCCAGACCAGTTAGCCTCACTGCTGACCTAACGGGACAGCTTTTAGATGAGGTTTGCAGCTGAATTTTCAAGGCCCACTCAGTCCTTGGACTCTCTGCTTTGCCTGCCAACAAAGGGCCCAATCAGTGAAGATGGTTTCAGCACTTTTTTCAGAGACAAATCCTTTCCCATGAGGGAATTATTTAAGCCCACCAACATACTTTGAATAACATGAGCAATCAATGCTAAGAGGGGCCAAAGATTCTGACTGTGGGCTGCAGGAAAACAAAGCAATTCATCTTTCGTCGAGAAGTGAACGGTTGGCCCATGTGGGTAGGGTCTTGAGCAAAGTAGAATTAAACTTTGGGAAGGTGATCTCACAAAGAAGGCAAAGTTGTTTGTGTGTTTTGACTGTGATGATAACACTGAACTGGTACAATATAAAAATGTACCCAAATAATGTAGTATATATTCATTCAAGGCTGTTATGAAAACAACACAAAATGAAGAAATCTAGCTACATAAAAGGGGAAACAAAATGTAATCTTTTACTCTAAATTTTCATAGCAGTATCTTATAAAATCTTTGTGTTATGAGAAGGTTTTAATCTATCACCCAACTCCTAAGTTGCCCATTGAAAGTACATTTTTATTGAATTGCATTTAAATTATTTAGCCGTTTTTATGGGCACAAGGTAATCAGATACATAATGTATCACGCAGCTCCCCAAACGTCCCTGACGGATGCTGTCTTTCTGCTAATTAAATCTCCACTACAGTTAGGAGGGGAGAAAAAGGTTTGAGGTTTATTTTTTTTTCTCTTTCTTCCTTTTTTTTTTTTTTAAATGCTCTGTTCCTTTTCTTTAAAAGGAAAATTAAAGGTCAGCTGTTAATTAGCCACTTTTGAAAAGTATTCATTAATATTATATAAATTACTGCCTACAAATCCAATTAAATTCTTAGGTCATATTGGAACTAAATAGATGATTTAATTTTCAGGGCACATTATAAAATGAGGTCTATAGGAGAAATCAATACAGACACAGCAAAGGGCTAAGCTCTAAGAGTGTGTGTGTCTATGAGGATCTGCAGGTTTTCTACAGATTTGTTCAGGAGCTAAGTTCTACTATGGCTAATTAGAAGTACACTGGATGCTAAATAAGGTAACCTTCTGGGTTGCCGCTGAGTCCAACAAGCAAAATTTGCCTTAGAGGTACCACAGTGGTTTTAAAAAATGAACAAATAGGGGGAATGGGGAAAACAAACAAATACAGAAATTTAGAAATGCATATATCTGAATGCAAGAAATGTGTACCCCAATTCATTAATTTAGGCCTTCTGAAAATTTTCAGTTGCCCAGAATGGAGTATGCATTAATAGTATAAAGGATAATCAAATTATATCAA
Organism: Vicugna pacos; assembly: GCF_048564905.1. Lineage (NCBI taxonomy): Eukaryota > Metazoa > Chordata > Mammalia > Artiodactyla > Camelidae > Vicugna > Vicugna pacos. The sequence continues at coordinate 7,770,366 of NC_133010.1, forward strand.
TGTAGTAGAAAAAATTGGATATTTAAAGGAAAGACAGAATAAAGAATTTCTTATTCTCTAAATTATCTTTGGCTAAATGATTTTCGATGCTTATTCTGACTTGTGGACCCCAATATATTCTGGTCTCAGAGAATATATTAGTTTTCTAGGGCTGTCATTACCAAATAGCACAGATGGGGTGGCTTAAACAGCAAGAATGTATACTCTCATCATTTTGCAGGCTGGAAGTCCAAGATCGAGGCGATGGTCCAAATGCACCAAGAGCACAAGGTGTGCCATGTCTAAGAACCGGCGTCCTCTGAGGCCTCTCCCCTTGCCTTGCAGACGACCATCCCCTTGCTATCTCTTCTTGTGGTCTTTTCTTGGTTATCTTTCATCCCTGGGGTCCCACCTGTGTGTTTTAATCTTTTTGTAAGAGCACCAGTCATATTGGATTAGGGCCCACTGTAAAGACCTCATTTTAGTTTAATCACTTCTTAAAGGATCCTATTTCTAAATAAGGTCTTATTCTGCTATACTGGGAGTTAGGTCTGCAACATACAAATTTTGGAGAATTACAATTCAGCTCATAACAGACGAGTACCATGGTATATTACAAAGGACACTTCTGGTCACTTAGACGTAGTATGTGGCATGACTGAAGAATTATTTTGAGACTCTACGCAGCATAACATAGTGATTTAATTCGTGGAGTTTTAATTAACAAGTAGAGTCAAATTCTAACTCACTCATTTACAAGTTGAAAATGCTGCAACATGTTGTTTAACTTCACTGAGTTTCAATTTCATTATCTAAATATTAAATGTTTCTGAAGATTTAATGATTAAATAAAATGTTTAAAGCATTTAGATTGTTGCACGAAACAAAGAAGTGCCAATAAATTGCTACTCATTTTTTAAAAAGAAAAAAAAATAGCTTTGTGAGGCCAATTTACACACTATAAAATTTACTCTTAGTATATGTACAATTCAATGATTTTTAAAACAAATTTACAAAGTTATGCAACCATCACCACAATCCCGTTCTATAAAATCTTCATTTTCCTAAAAAGATTTTTTATGCTTTTTTGAAGTCATATCTTATACATATTCTCAAGTCTGTCTAGATTTAGCTTTTCTGGGCTCTTCATATAAATGGACACATAGAATATATATTGTTTTTGCATTCAGCTTTTTCACTTAGCATCACATATTTGAGATTCATCTATATTGTAACATGTACTAGTAGTTTGTTCCTTTTTATTTCTGAATAAAATCCCATTTTATGGGTATATGACATTTTGTTTATTTGTTCATCAGCTGATGGACATTTGAGTTGTTTCCACATTTTTGGCTCTGTGAATGCTCATGTACAAGTTTTTGTGTGGACATAACGTTTTTATTTTTCTTGGCAGATTCCTAGAACAAATATGGCAGAGTTGTATGATAAAATGTTGCTTGACATTTAAAAAATTTTTTTAATTAAAAAGAAATTTAAAAATTCCAAATTTTTTTCCAATGTAACTGTACCATTTTACATTCCCACCAGCAATATATGTGTGTTCCAGTTTCTCTCCATCCTCCCCAATACTTGTTATTATCTGCATTGTAGTCATTCCATTCTAGTGGATGTAAAGTGATGCCTTATTGTGGTTTAAATTTTAATTTCCCTAATGAGTAATGATGTTGAATGTCTTTTAATGTTTTTGTTAATTATTCTCTTTGTCTTTTAAGAAAATGTCTATTCAAACTTTCTGCCATTAAAAAAATAGGTGTTCATTTTATTACTGTGGTCCAATTGTTTCTTATCTTTCTAAATATTGGCTATAATTCCTTTGCCAGATATATGATTTACAAATATCTTTTATCTCAATGTGTGATGTGCCTTGTCTTTTCATTCTCTTTGTGGTGACTTTTGAAATGCAAAGTGCTTAATTTTGAGATTGTCCAATTTGCTGTATTTTTCCTTTATGAATCCTACTTTTGCTTCCATGCCTAAGAAATCTTTACCTCCCCGAGGTATAAAGATTTTCTCCTATGACTTCTAAAAGTTTCATAACTTTAGCTAGATATTGAATCTATTTAGGTGTGTAATCTATTTTGAGTTAATATTTGTACATAGCGTGATGTAAGGATTTAAGCTTACCTTTTTATGTGTGGATATCTGTCTCAGTACAATAAGTTGAAAAGATTATACTTTGCTCATGAAATTACTATGACACTTCCATCAGAAATATCAATTGGCCATAAATATGAGTTAGTTTTAGACTCTCAGTTCTGTTGTATTGATCTTTCTGTCTTAAGCCAGTAACATACTGTCTTAGTTATTGTAGCTATACAGTATATTCTAAAGTTGGAAAAAAATTAGTCCTCCAGATTTGTTCTTCAAAATTGCTTTGACATTTTGGGTTCTTTCTATTTTCATATAAGTTTAGATCAGGTGACCAACTTCTGCAAAGAAGCCTGCTGAGATTTTGATGGGGATTGCACTGAAACTAGTCATCAGTTTGGGAAGAACTGCCATCTTCAGGCTATTGACAATTCCAATTCTTGAACATAGAATGCCATTCCATTGATATAAAACCTCTTTAATTTCTCTTAGCAATGTTTGTAGTTTTCAGTGTATAAGATTTGCCTTTTTTATTTCTTAATTTTAATCCCAAGTATTTACTTTTTTGGTGCTATTTTGAATGAATTTATTTTCCAATTTCAGTTTTGAATTTTTCTTCGCTAGCATGTAGAAATACAATTGATGTTTAATATTAACCTTGTGGTCTGCATTTTTTACTAAATTCATTTATTCTTTCTTTTTTTGAGGAGGAAGGAGTCTTTAGGATTTTCTCAGTACAAGGTTATATCATCCATGAAGAAAGACAGTTTCACTTCTTGTTTTCTGATTTTGTTGCATTTTGTTGCCTGATTGTACTGACTGGAGTGTCTAATACAATATTAAATAGAAGTGGTGAGAACTGAAATCCTGGCTGAATTTAGGGGGAAATATTCAATATTTAACCATTAAGTGTAATTTTAGCTGCATGGTTTTTGTAAATGACTTTTTGTCAGGTTGAAGGAATTTCCTTCTATTCCTAGTTTGTTGAGAATTTTTTATTATTAATGAGTGTTGAATTTTGTCAAATGATTTTCCCACATCGAGATTACCATGCGGCTCTTAACCTTTGTTTTATTTCAATGTCACGAATTTTGGGTGGGTATGGAAGAATTCTCAGGTTAATTAAAACATCAAACCTTCCCTCTTTTCACGAAGATTCAATGGTTTTATTGAATAAATTCTTCTCAAGTCACTGTTTGCCCTTTGTCAGTGTCCAGAGTCCAAAAATTGCTGTTTTCACAATTTTTCCTAGTTTTATTATACCTTTTTAGAGAAAGGATTTGCTGTGTTTAACATACAGCCATGTCAGAAGTCACCCCCTACCACCACTTAGCTATTATTCTTGATCCAATTATTCATGTTAGACCTAAAATTTTTTTCTTCTGTAGAATAGGATGACTAACCCTCCATTGGGTTGTTGGGAAGGTTATATGTGTAATATGTTGGCAAGTGTGCCCTGTACCACATTGTACATAGCATAGTCAATAAATATTAATTGCATTTGAGGGTTAGGTGTATGTTAAGAGAAGAGGGTCATTAAGAGGTGACTGAAAAGTGTTTTGGGGACTTCAGTATAACTCAGGGAGCTCTTTCATCTCCCCAGTTGAACTAAAAGAGTAAAAACTCAAGTCAATATTTGCTTATGCTTCTTTCTTCTCTGTTCTCTTGGACAGATACTTTCATATCCTTTTATTTTACATTTCCTTATTAAATCAGGGCTATCTTGTGACATTCTGCCTTTCTTCTCCAGACTCTTTGAACATTTTAATTTCAGCTGCCTCTTCGTTAATAAGTGTAGGATCGATCTTGATACACAATTGACCCTTGCAAAATAGGGGTTTAAATTGTGCAGGTTTACTTATATGCAAATTTTTTTCAATTGTCAATACTACCGTACTACAGGATCTGTGGTTGGTTGAATCCACGGATTCAGAACTGAGGATAAGGAAGACGTGTGCAAAAGGAGACCTGGCTCTAAGTGATATATGGATTTTTCAACGTCATGGAGGTTGGTGCCCCTAACACCTGCATTGTTCAACGGTCAACTGTAAATCTTAGTTACTGAGGTCTTTTGAAAAGGCCCATAGCAATACCTGAGGTACCAACTTACCATGATAGCAAAGTGTTATTCCTTATGAATAGATTTTGTGTATCACAAATAATCTAACATCAGTCAGCAGGCAATAAAGACCCTGGTAAGTCCAGATAAAATCAAATTTGCTGTCTTCAAGTTTATTTTTGCCTCCTTTCTCTTAAGAATTTGGTTTCTTGATGTAGAATATGTTTTGTTATGGTGTGTGTATTGGAATAATGGTGAACATGCAGTGAATTAAATGGTGGGGAAAGAACTAAACCTTTATACAAAAATTTTGTATGAATTGAACTAGGATTCAGCCCTATCTAGCAAGATACCATAACTAACCATTGTGGGATCAACACAATGTTCTGGACTTCTCTAAAATAGGCTGTTCTCTGTCTTCTTGCCTTAAATTACTCATTAGTCCAATTCAGTGCCCATAGAAATGGCTTCTAGTGGGGAAAATGTTACCCTGGTAGTGATACTACATTTATTTCATATAGATATAGATATTGGTAGCTATAATTTAAAAATATCCCAGCAGAAAAAAAAGGTAAACAAATACATAAAATGTAGGAAGGAAATATAATAAAAATGACAATCTGAGTTGGCTATTTTTTTCATCATGCATATATATCTTGATCTATTCTTTATTCCATTCTCTCTCTCTCTCCTCTTTTCATAACTGTTCTCATTTTATTGTCTCTTATTTCTCATATCACCTTTTCTCATCATGTTTCTGTGCCACTACCCTACTTTTCCCCTGCACTCATGTCTCTCTTCATTTCTTCTCCACAACGTGCCTCACTCACACTTTGCTTCTCTTTGTCTTTTCTGTACCATTTCTGTACCACGTCCAAGCATACTGGGAGCAGTTTACACTCCTCAAATAACCCACTTGAAGAAGCGGCTAATGTTATCCTTCTAATAAAGAATTTCAATCATAGTTGTCATAAATATCTCAAAGATGATTCTCTCTGCATTTTCATTAGAGCCAGGGCTTTGTTTGGTGTTTTGGTTTTAAACAAACACTTGTCCCAGCAGTGCAGCTCACCAATATAGAGCAGAATTACAATGTACTTCCAGCCAAATTCAGTTTATTGTCAATTTCAGTAGTGTTTCTTATGGTGGCAATTATTCTCTGTAAGCCTGCAAGCGAGCGGCAGAAAACTGAAATCATCAAAGAGTTTTTATCTGCAGCAATTCCAGAAATGGCAGGTAGCTGATAGTTTAAACTTTAGTTCTCTGCAGTGGAATAGTGCAAATAGAAGAATGCCATCTGCCTGCTCCTGGAGGCTTGCTGAAAAATATACTCAAGTTAATAAAGGTTTTGGGGGTGATATTCAACGACTTTGCACTGGGGGCTCTGGCGTATCTATGACCCTGTGCTGCTGCCCTGGACACTCATGAGATAAATTTCACATTAGAATGACAATTTTTTTTAATGTATGAATTAGATACTTGGATGTTTCCTTCAATTTTCTAATTACTTAGAGTGAGGTCTTGGTCTTCTAATGTGCATTCCTTGATTTAACCTGAAAAATAGGGTGACAGCGGAGTTACACGAACAGGAGCAAATATTAAAGTGAGCAACCAGCTTTGAGTTTATTTTTCAGAGAATTCACAGGAGATTAGATCAAAGAATGATTGTAAAATACCACCCAGCTACCACTTTCTGCAAATGTTCTAAAAGAAAAAAAATTTTTTCCTTATTTCTTTGATCATTAATTCAACCAGTATTTGTTGCTCTTACTTGCCATGCTGTGGAAATACGGCGGTGAGAAAAGTCCTGAGTTCAAAACAGCGACCGGGATGGAAATGCTCTCTTGTAGCTTATATTCCAGCATAGAAGAGTATTAATAACACAATTTCTTAAGTAAAATTTTAATAAGTATACAAAGGAGTCGAGTACATGGAGAGTGCTATGAAGAGATAAAATAGGGTAACATGTTCTGAATATTTGTGTTTCCCCCAAAATTCATCTGTTAGGTTTCGAATGACCGATGTGATGGGCCTTTGGTAAATGATCAGGTCGTAAGGAGGGAGCCCTCAGAGATGGGATTAGTGCCATTATAAAAAAGGGCCTGAGACAAACCTCGCTACTTTCATCAAGTGAGGACACGGTGAGAAGTCAGCAGGCTGCCAGGTTTCACAAGAGATGCTGGCACACTCATCTCTGACTATAGTCTTCAGAACCGTGGGAAAAACATTTCCATTATTTACAAGCTACCCAGTCTGTGGTAATTTGTTTTAACATCTCAAATAGGGAGAGAAGGAGAAAAAAGATTTAGAGTGATTACATAAAAAAAAAATTAAAAAAAAAAATCTCAAATAGGCTCAAACCCAAGGGAACCTACTCTAGAAACTTCCTTAAGGGATTTGATGAACCATAAAAGATGATTTGGAATTCACTCAGGAAATGAGGAGGAAGTGTAGAAAGATCAGTCCAGGCTGAGTGGACAGAGTCCTAAAATAGTGAAAAACAGAGAATATTCAAAGACCAGAAAGAAAGCCCATGTAGTCAGAATGCAGAGTAAGGAAGGAGTTTGCTCAAGATGAGTTTGGTGAGGGAAGCACAGTTAGATTATGCAGAGATTTGTAGTTTGGGTCAAATAGTTTGATTTGTAGTTTAAGAACAAAGGAAATCTTTTTGAGGTTTTCAAACAAAAGAGTAACATGGTTTGATCTTTCGAAATAACTCAGTCTGCAATGTAGAGAGTCAATATCTGAGGCCAAGAGTAGATATTAGGAGGCTGATGCTAACTCAACCCAGAGTGGCAACAGAGCTGAGAAGTTATGGGTATTTTTAAGTGTTCTAAGTGGCAAAGTGACACATACCGGAATGAATGGAATGAGGAGTGGAAGATGCCAAGACTGAGCCCCACGTCTTTGATACGTGTAAGTGGAGGTGACCAGGTTCAGAATTAGCAGAGATGTTAAGCAAACATCTGGCAATACATGAATTTTAAACTATGAAGCAGTCCAGATTGATGCAAGATATTGGCAGTGATCAGCGCACATTTGGCCACTGGGTGCATGGCTGAAATCACCTAAGGAGACAGTATGGAGTGAGGTGTGAAGCTTTAGATTCTAGTCTGCAAAAACTCCAATATTTCAAGTTTGATTAGAGGATGATGAACAGCAAAAGGTACCCTGGCAGAGATGTAGAGGAAGAAACAGGCTAATCTGATTGCTAGGAAGGCAAGAAACCAAATATTTCTTATCAGTCATAGGCTGCCAAGATGTTGAAACATCTGCTTGATTCTAATCAGCCTCTTTTCATTTGCTTGACCCTGAAAATAATGGAAACAGAGAAAGTGCTCACTTTCCCTCTTGACTATAGGTATTTTTTTTTTTTATCTTGTAGGTTAAAAATAATCAGAGTACTATCTGGTTATAAGGAAAGTCCCTTCTTTATACAAAGGGAACCTGCTAAGTTTAAGCACAGTGTTCAGGTCAAGGTAAGGTAAACTGTATTCTTATGATACGTTAATATTAGTGAAATGTGTGTCATATAATCAGACACTGACTGTGCTTGTACCAGTACTGTGTTCTCTTAGAGGGATGTGTTAATCTGAAATGCTTACTTTTGATACGTAATTTTGATTTCAATGAGGTTTACCTAATATACATTACCTAGTGAGGATTCTATAGGTTAAATTTTTATTTTGATAATAAAAATAATTTTATTTTTATATTGATAAAATAATTTATTATAATAATTAAATTATAGCTATTTTTGTATTACAGTAATAATAATATAGTCTCTTCCATATTCACAATGACAAAAAGAAAAATATATATACATTCATATATTATATATAAGAGCATGTTATGTGAAATATATCTCAATATTTTAAACCTCTACATAGGAATTAAATGTTTATATATATTTATATATATTTTGTACTTAGATATATAATGCATTAAGATTTTTTTAATTTTATTTTATTTTTAATTTAATAAGAGATGCAAAATTTACATAACAAAATTCACCACTTTAAAGTGTACACTTAAATGCATAAAGATATTTTGACTAATAAATGTCAAATCTTTCATTCAAGATTTGATGAAATCCTTAAAAAAATGTAGCTAACAGAAATGTTTGTGTCTTGATCTTAACGTCTTTTGTTGCCCCTGATTCTGGTCCTCTTCACTCTCCTTTGGGGAGAACTCTACCAGTCTAAATGGTTTTATGAGATCCTTATACAGATTCTCAATTCTCTCTTTGTGAATGTTCAAAATTCATACTTTGGATTTACCTTATTTTTTCTCATAAGCACTGCTGTAGCTGTACCAATGTAAGAGAGATCTAACCACTCCTATAATTCCAAGGCATTAATTCTCTATAAATATATGACATTAGTTATCATTGGATTTTGAAATGAGCCATTCAGTGGTGAAAAGTGAAAGCTCTAAATATTGTTTTCTAGCAATAATATATTTATTGATAGGAAGAGGGAAAAGAAATCTCTGTGCACAAGACTTCCTGTATCACTGCATCAAACTTACAATTTACTACAACTATTGGGGATGTTCACTCTACGACTTTCTCTTAGCCATTATATGCAAACTGTACATATTTACCAGTGCTTGAGTTTATATTCCCTACTTTGGACTTCATCGACATTCACAAAACTTAAGCAATGGTTATTTTTAATGCAACTATAACAGAAGCTCTCATTCTACTAATTATTGTATTTCAGAGTATAGGGAACTTCACAAAAGAGTTGAGTTTTGACCTTAGCAATTTCTTTCCTATGACATTCTTGGCTGATTTTTTTGACAGGAGGTTTATAGGCTCCTTTCCATGAAGCCTCCAGAAGTAGATTCAGCTGTGGTCATAGATTTATCCTTGACGTTCAGGATCCTTTAAGACATCGAAGCAGAGCTCAGCCCATTTTGAATGGGCTCCTCCTAAAGGATTTCTGATCAGTCGCTGAAGAATCCTGCTTTATGCGACACATTCCACTGTGTAGGAAGATTTGAAAGAAAGTTAGTATGATGTGGCTTCTTGTATGGAAATGACAAATGGCATTTTATATTCAATTCTTTAAAATTTTATGGTGTTCAGTTTCAAATATTTTAAAAGCAATTTGGCTATAAATGAAATAGTCACTTTTGATAGTTTCTAGCTTTTTTCACTGATCATTTTAAATCTATCTTTTCAGGCTCTGTCTTTTCTGACTTCCTTTAATAATATTTTTTTTCCTCCCTGTGACTACAAGTATCTCTGTTCTTACTCTGTTACCTCATTACAGCACTTTATACTTTAGAAAAATGTTTATAATAACTGTTGCTTTTGATTGCCAATCACTAAAACCTTGTGAAACACTTGAGGCATCTCCCACTGAACTCAATTAACAGATAAGGAAACCGAGACACACAGAAAGAGTCAAAGTTCTGAAGGCGTCTCTGGGCTGTGTTATCAGATCCTGGAGCTTTAATTTTCTGGATCTGCAACCTCTGATCAGTGTATGATTCCCGTCTCTGGGAATCACAAATCTTGCTCCCAGGACTGATTCCTAAGATCATTTAAGCATCTGCTACGTGCTTAACACTAACCTGGGAAAGGTGGACAGAGAGACCAGGCATCTGAACAAGTATATAAACTAAGTAAGAATCATAAGATTTCTTCTATAAAAAAAATCTAGAATGAACTTCAGTGAGCATAACTACAAAGAATGTTCTCTCCAAGGCTTCTTGGAAGTGGTGATTCTTATTTAGGTTTCCTGGGAGTAAGGAACATGGATGTGGAAAGGATGGTAATGAAGTACACATCGCATGGAAAATGACAGCATGCAGACTCAGATTTATGAAGAAAACTTCTTTTCTCCCATTTCCTTGTTCATCTCAGTGGCTCTGTGTGCATTACTGAATGCCTCCTCCAGGTCTACGGAAACAGAGAGAAAGGTCTGTGTAAACATAAAGGAAGAATGCATATAAGATGTACATGTAGTAGAAAGTGTACACACTTTTTTCAGCATGTCTATACTCCACAGCTACGAAAACCCAGCCCTAGATTTTTTGCTACGTTCTAGCTAAATTGGTATTTGAGACTTGATGGACTCATAACACAAAAGTAATGTGTTTTTATAATGGCAGGATTGATTGGATTTCCTCCCAACCTTGAATGGTTCTCTTTCTCATTTACTAACAGTCTGGGTAAGTGTTGGGACCAAATGTGCTACCCACCTAATACTAACAGGACAGTAAAATCACATTTATAATACTGTTGTTTTCCATCCCCGCTGCTGGCAGCCCAAGAGAAGAGAGAGATCCAGTCCAAACTCATTTTCTCAACATTATGCCTTTGTAATGTCTCTAGACATAATAAGCGACAATGGCTTGCAAACCATTCCTCTCCTCAAAATAAGGAGGGATCCACCACAGTGAGAGTGAGGAGAGAAATCACTCAACTATTTAGCCACAAAGTTGCTCATAAAGAAAAGCTATGGAATTTGATTTGTAAATCTACAGAGAAAACCTTGATCCAGTTACAATAATTTGAATTAAAATTCCTCTCTGCTCTTCAATTGTTTCCTCTCTTTTCAACTTCTTCTTTTTTCTCCTCTTTCTCTTCCCTTCCCTTTTTCTTGTCTATTAACATAGCTTTCATGATGGGGTAGGCATTGTACTAGATTCAAGAGATGTATTACAAATCGTCGCTGCCCTTCGAAAACCTAATTACTGGGATTAAGATGGAGCCACAAGGATGAAGGAAAGATTTGCAGAATTGAAGAATGGAAAGCAGAAAAGCTTAATTGCTATAACCAGTAGCAACAGGGGTGCATCAAAGGAAGAGTGTGCGGGAGAGTTGTCATAACGGTTTATGGACAAGACAGTAACTTAGCGTCAACTCCAATTTATCAGTAATTACATAAGGAAGAGCACAGAAGAGATAATGATCTGATGTATCAAGGTCGTTTTAGGTTGTGTTGGATGGCTTTTTCAGACGGGAGGTATTTTAATAGGCTAAATAGTATTTGTTTTTCTTAAACTATTTATATCTCTTTTGATATTTTCCCCAACTTTTTATTTTGAAAAATTTAAATTTACAGAGAAGTGGGAAGAATATATTGAGCTTCTATCCCCTTCACTTAGATTACCTGTTGTCAATATTCTGCATCATGTGTTTTTTCTTTCTTTCTTTCTCTCAACACACACACACATGCACACACACACACACACACAATTTCTTTTTGCAGACATCATAACATTTTAACCCTAAATATTCTATCATGACTATTCTACATAACAAAAATACAATTATCACATACAAGAAATTTCATGTTACTACAAACATTATCTAATATAAAGTGTGTAAGTGAATTTCCCAATAATGCCAAATATATTTTTTTAGTACAGAATTATCTTTTTACTTTATTTTATTTTATTTTATTTTATTGAGTTATAGCAAGATATCTTTTAAAACTGATTTTTACAATCCAGGATTCATCCAAGGTTCACACATTACATTTGTTTGTCACAAAGCAGCTTTCTTTTGGTCTAGAAATATGCCATGACATATTTTTCACTCCTTAAATTAAATGTTTATTTAATTTTTTTCTGAGTCCTGACCGATTGTCTCACAGTGTATCCCACATTCCAGATCTGCTGCATTGTATTCTCTTGATTACATTCAGGTCAATCATCTCAGTCAAGAGCACTATATATGTGACAACATATAATGAGTTCTTTCTATTGTTGTCCTTTAGGAAGCACATCATATCAGGTTGTCCAATTTTTGGTCATGCTAAATGTCACCTTTGGCTTAAAGTAGTGTCTGCTATAAAGCAGCAGTTTTAAGGTGTGCATCATGATGATGTACATATGGATACAGATGGTCCAACTTACGGTGGATTGGTTTACAATTTTTCAACTTTAGGCTGGTGTGAAAGTGGCACACATTCAGTAGAAACTATACTTTGAATTTGAATTTTGATCTTAGGTTAATGATACGTGATATGAGACTCTCTGATGATGCTAAGCAGGGCAGTGAACCACAGTTCCCAGACAGCCGCCCAATCAGGAGGGCATATGGCAGGCACTATCATTCTGTACCCATACAAACACTGACTTTTCTTTATTCTGAATTTCCTAGTTTCCTTCCTTGATCATTGTCTTTTTCTTTCTGAAAAACAGCTTCTAGCAAATCTTTTAGAGCAGATTTACCAGTGACAGACTGTCTCATTGTATTTACATCTGAGAATGCCTTTTAACTGGCATTTTCCTGATGGTAACTTTGCTGGTCACAGAATTCTTGACAATTGTTTTTGTTTTTTTCTGCACTTACAAAACGCTGTGCCAATTCCTTCTGACCATCATTTCTCATGAGCAACCCACTGTTACTTAATTACTCTTAACCTATACGTAATAATGTAATGTGTTTCTCTCTGCCTGCATTCAAGATTCTTTTTAGAACATTTTTATTTGTTTTCTTCAGTTTCATAAACTGAAGTATAATAGTCATGGGTTTATTTACATCTATCCTGATTGAGATATACTCAGCTTCTTGAATCTGTGAATTTATGCCTTTCATCAAATTTAGGCAACTTCAGCATAGTTTTTCAAACCTTACTCTTTCTCTTTTACTCTCGGATTCCTACAAGAATTAGACCTTCTGTCACTGTCCTACAGGCTCTTCAACTCTGTTCATTTTGTAAAAACACATTTCCCTCTTTTGTTCAGATTGGATAATTTTTATTGATCTATGTTTAGTGTTACTGTCATATCAATTATGCAACTGAGCATGTCAAATGAATTTTAAAACAAATTGTTACTGTATTTTTTTAGTTTCAAAATATAACTTGGCTCTTATTTTGATCTTCTATTTCTCATATTTATCTCTTTACCTTCTATTTCTTTGCTGAAACTCTTGTATTACTTCTAGAGTGTCCACACTTGCCTGTTGGAGTATTTCAAAGATACTTGTTCTAAAGTCCTTGTCAGATAATTTCAGCATCTGTCTTATCTTGGCATTTCTGTCTGTTGAATATCTTCCCACATTCTAGTTGATATTTACCTGGTTCTTGATGTGATGAGCAACTTTAAATTTTTTTTCCTAGATGTTTTGACTCATGTTATGACAATTTAGTCTACATTGACATCTATTTTAGTATGTTGTCTATGCTTTTAGTTTCAGAATGCACATCCTTGACCACTGTGAGCTGTGGATTGGGTGTTAATGTAGTCTTCCAAGTTTTTTCAGTGTTACTCTGCTCTGCTCTGCTTGTATGCTGCACAGAGAGTAATCTGGATGTCTGGCCATAGCCCACTTTGTAATTCAGTTCTCAAAGCATTCATGGTATTGATTACAGTCAGTTTCACACATAGATTACTCCTGAGTTCGCCTAGGACTTAATGCACAGATGTTAAGAATCACTTTCTCCAGATCCTTCCTATTTATCATTTACTTTCATTCTTTAGAACGTGGGGAGAGGACACCCTCTCTATTGATCTCTTAATAAGAGGTGGCGAGGATATGCCACAGGGCTCCACAACACAATCTCTGCATTGTTTGGGAGGGAGAAGGACAGTGCCATATCTTGTCATTACTTTACAAACATCTTTGTATATATTGGTCAACTATTGTCTGACTTCCTGTGGTGTCTTTTGAGAAGTCAGCTGTCAGTATAATCAACATTCCTCTGCAGGTGAACTATGTTTTCTCTCTGGTTGATTCAAGGCTTTTTTATTGTCTTTTTAGACCAGCAGGTTCCCTATGATTTTTAAAATCTATTTTACGTGAAATTCATTTGTTTTTTTGAGTTTGAATGCAGTGTGTCATTTACTGACTACGAAGAATCCTTGTGCGTCTTCTCTTTGAAACTAGCCGCTTCACCTTTCTCTCTACTCTCTTCTTCTATAATTTCTATTAGATATATTTCATTCTTTCTCACTTTGTCCTTGATTTCTGTTCTCTTTCACGTGTTCCCTTTTGTTGATTCTTTGTATTGTATTTTGTGGTATACTGGAACTGGCTTACAGCAGTTTTTAAGAGCCAATTGTTAAATACTCAGAAACGTTTTGAGCCAGTTTTTAAACCATCATTGGCTGAGAGCGACTAAGATGAAAATATTAAAAATTGGCCAATGTTGCAAATTAAGGGTTATTTTTGAAAGTGCGGTATTACCAGCGCATCCCTGATTGCATTCTAGATGATTTTTTTGGATATATCATCCAACTTCCCAATTATCTCCTCAGCTCTGTCTAATCTTATATTTAATAATCCATTTATTTTCTAATTACAATGTTAAAATTCAACTAGAAGATTAAATTGATTCTGTGTCAAATCCACCTTACCATTTTTAATAAACCCACTTTATTTTTAAATGTTTTATTGACGTAAAATCAACACGCAACACTTTATTAGCTCTGCGTGTAACACAGTGATTTGACATTTGTATACAGTGCAAAATGATCACCACAACAAGTCTGGTTACCGTCTGTCACCATATAGAGTTATCTTTTTTTTTTTCTCTTTTGATAGGAAATTTTAAGTTTTAATTCCTCAGCAACTTTTAAATTTGCAATTTAGTGTTACTGGCTACAGTCACCATATTGTACGTTACATTCCCATGACTTATTTATTGTACAACTGAAAGCGTGAAACACTTAACCCTTCCGTCTATTTTGCCCATCTTCAGCTACCCTCCCCTCTGGCAACCACCAATCTGTTCTCTGTATCTATGAGTGTTGTTGTGCTTTCTTTCTCTGAGAGATCTCAGTTAGCACTTAGTTTCAATCTTATTAGAAGCTAGACCCTCAGACAGCAGCTCTTAAAGTATGCAAATATATACCTATCTACAGTCCTTTGGGACTGTAATCATAAAACCTGCTGGCCTCCAGACCAGGGAATCCAGGGGCATCCCCTTGGTGACAGTTGGAAAAAATTAGAACTTCAGTTGAGTATGAATTCCTCTCTAGGAGGTACCAGCAAGCTGTAGTGAGGCCAGGGGAAAGTGTGGAGATGGCATCCCTCAGCCTGCATCCCCTAACAGCACATCCTTAGTCTCTAGAGGCCTGGTAAATCCAAAGCATGCCCCTCAGGCAGAAGCTCCAAGATGAGTAATTAGCCTTTTGCACAGGGAGACTGGGCTGTGTGTTAGTCTACTATCTGTGTGCTGCCCCGTGGGTGCTAACCTGCCAAGAACTGACCTTTCCATTGTTTCAGAACCTTAGGGCCCAGAACCATGATCTCCCTGGTCACCAAAGCTGGGTTCACAAGGGGCATTGTCTGTGTGGGCTGCACACTTCTTCCCAGCTTTGGTGGGGCCACGGACTGGTGAGGAGATGGGGCACACCCACTGGCACTGACTCTAGGGAGAGAGCAACGCTGGTGCTCACCAGTGCCTCCATCCCTGGCCCCTGGAGAGAGTGCCTGTAGGCTCCTGTTCCTCTGGCAGATGCTGTAAGATTTGCAGATGTGTCTCTTTCACATTGATCTTGGCATCAAACTGTTGCCTGTGCTCTGAGTCTTGCGGTGAGTGAGTCTCCATGCAAGTTCTTTAAGAGTGGAATCTCCATTCACTACAGCCTTATGGTTCTGGACAAAAACCCCACTGGTTTTCAAACTTAGACTCTTAGGGACTCATCTCTTTGGAGCAGGTCCCAAGGGTTGGGGTGTCTGATGTGGAACAGAGAACTCTTGCTTCTCAGAGAGTCTTAGAATTTGTGACATCCCTTCTAATTTTGGGATGCCATGCTGACTCTGGGGTGTTTGATGATACCATGTCTCTGCGTTCCCTACCCATTTTGCTGTGGCTCTTTTATCCTTTGTTGAGCAGCAACTGTTCAGCTAGTTTTCAGTCCTTTATCAGAAAGAAGCAATTCATATGTAGCTGTATATTCATCATGTTAGTGGGAGGAGATGAGTTCGGGTTTTTCCTATACCACAATCTTGAACTACCTCCTCCCATATTACCATTTTTGACAATCTCTTGCTCTTTAACCATTTTTTATTCTCTCATATTACATGTATATAGACATTACATATTTATTTGATAAATTTTAGTGGCTGCCATCTTGGTTTGCAATTCCAATTTTTCAGATTTTTGAATATATGTGATTTTTCACTTACTCCCCGTATCTTGTTAAAACTCGTTTATAAGCCATAAAAGAATTGCAAATGACCCACTGTGAGTTCACCAGCACTTGTCCTGTTCTCTCTCCAGCGGTAACCATTCTCTATTTCAGTTGTGGACAAAGAATATCTGTCACCTGCCATACCAGTAAACAAAGGATGTTGCAGCCATCAAGCCTGCAGCCACTGCAGCCACCCATGATGATGCTCCCTGAGGGGATTCAGGATGGAGAAAAACAGGATACTGGCCTTAGATGGTTAAGGTGCATATCAGAGAAATACTTTCATAATCCCAGACTCATGCATCTTCCTGTACTTATCAAATTCATGAACTTGAGATATCTGTTTTTTCTTTAGTTAGCAGTAGCCTTTTAATGTTTGATTATCTTTTTTTTTTTTTAACCCAAAACTCCTATATATCCTGGCCCTTCTCTTATCAAGCTATCTGAGAGGCTGTCTCCTGGGCATAAGTCCTCAGTAAGTCCACAAAATAAGACATAATTCTCAACTTTAGGTTGTGCATTTTTTTTTCCAGTCAACATAGCCTCAAATAACTTATTTAATTTTCAGCAGATTCAGGAATAAAGTTAAACACATAGCTTTAAAAACATTTTCCCAAATTTTGGGGATCTATTTGAGCACGTTTTATTCTATATCTCTTTCACCACATTGTTAACAATTGCTCATTTAAATGGGATGTATAAATTGTTTAGATCAACATTATGTAGTTGATAGCTATTATTACTAGCATTGTTTTTTTAAAAGATTTCATCGGATAAAATGATAATAAAATTTACCAATCCATGGTAAAGTGGTGTGATGGATGCAATTAGTGACTAACAAAATTCCAAGTCTCCTTGTCCAGATGTGTCTTTCCTTGGCTTTAGTAATGGCTATATGAGTGGCTGTGGTCAACAACTATGAGCATAAGTGACACGTGTCATTTCTGGATAAACATATGTCAGAGGCAGCGTGTGAAAACATAGCGTTATCTATGTTTTCTTCCCTTAACCTAGAAACATGTGCTAACGTGAAGACTGCACAAGATTGAAGCAATCTACAGTGGGATCCCATCAAGAAAGACATCTTTGTCCCTCAGTGAATACAGGCAGAGTAAGAAATTAACCTATAAAATTGAAAACCGCTGAAAAAGATAGAGAAATAGAGATAGAGATAAAGACAGAGATATGTGGAGAGATACAGATATAGAGATAGCTGCATAAATAGCTTAGCCTGACGGACACAAGCGCAGTTTGCCATGCTCTATGCTCACGATATGTTAGTTTCCAGCTCCTTAATATTTACTACGTGATTCCGCTGCTTCACATGATCTACTTATTCCTCTCTAATTAAATATCCTTGGATCCTAGGGTCTTTAGAACACTTTTTTTCCCTTTTATTTATCTGAAAAATAAAAATGACTTTTCCTACTGTATCATTCATAAGTTCTTGGGAATATTGAAGAAGTATTAAGATCCTCTTATTTCATCAACTCACCCAGCCCAATTTGGTATCTGCAGGCTGTTTTCCATAATTATTGATAAAATAAAAAAATGTCTTGAACAAATAAATGTTGTGTCTTCTTTATACCATCTCTAGGAATAAATTCAACCAGTGAAACACTGGAAGGATTAATGTATATATATATTTTTTTCTATCTCATAGACTATTACAAAAATATGTTGAGCAACAATGGTAAAGTATTTGTGAAATGCGCAATACAGGAAAAATTTATTTAGAGTAAAATGATCTTTTAAAATAATAATAATAATGATGATGATGATGATGATGATAATAATTATAATAAAACAGGCTGTGCTCATTTTTTTGGCCGTTCATTCTCTCACTTCAAAATAACACTGACTGGTTTCAGTCCATGCCCCAAAGCTATAGCACACGTTTTATAACAGATGTTTTATTGTCTGGCACTTTGCAGAACTCATCCATCCAAAATACTATAATATGCCCCCAACCCCAGCCACTACTGAAAATAAAACAGCAAGAATTGTAAACCAACACAGAAACAAACCACAAAAGTCATTTAGGAGCTTAGGAACTCTTTTGTTCTTAAGTTTCTCCACATGGTGTTCTTTCTCTTTCTTAATTAAACTTTGGTCTTAAAAATTGTGTGCCATGAGGTTTCGTCCTTCTGCTTTTCCTTCACACCAGTGCACCCTGCTCATCGGAAATCATGACTGTGGATAATATGACTCGCACAGTATCATTACTTTGACCTCTGTAAAGCGTTTGTTTAAGGTTCATCCAAAAACTTTCCTAGA
This sequence comes from Vicugna pacos, assembly GCF_048564905.1. Lineage (NCBI taxonomy): Eukaryota > Metazoa > Chordata > Mammalia > Artiodactyla > Camelidae > Vicugna > Vicugna pacos. The sequence goes on from NC_133010.1 coordinate 7,788,895, forward strand.
ATTCTTAACGCAAGTGCAGAAGGTGGACAACAGAGAGGAAAATGCATTCTGCATTATATTATACATTTTTGTAAAGATTAATTCTGACTTCCTACCTACCTGCCTGATAGTGTTAATCCATGGTTTTGAAGTACAAATGCTTCAAGTGTCTAGACAACCAAAGTAGCCAGTCAATGGTAAAGGGAATGGTGGTTAAGAATATCGTTAACAGCACAACATTATAAGTCAACTATACTTCAATTTTTTTAAAAAAGGTTATCTACAAAAAAAAAAAAAGGTTATCTAAAAAAAAAAAATGCAGTAACAGTAGAGAGGATAACAAATAGAAAAATCTCAAATAAAACACACCCAAATGAAACTCCTTTGCTACAAGAAAACTCAGTGTTTGGTCTGCCAGTTGGCCTTCTCTGTTTAACTAATGTGTAGTTTTAACTGGATAATGCTTATATCGGATTTACAGGAAGCTTCAAATGGGGAAGAATTGTTTTCAGTGAAACCTTTTGGTTTGTATATTTCAATAACGTAATGAAAAGCCCTGAAATGTACCAAACACTTAATCCCAAGGCCCCTCTGTCTTTGCATCTATTCATTCATGTCTGTTGCTTTATCCACACTTCAAGTCTAATGGACTCACAAACAGTAGCTTTCTATTTCCTTTTCCCCACCTCTGTCACTACCTCTTCTAAACATTAGCATCTTTTTTTTTAAATGTTGCAAAGGGAAAGAGTCCCCAAGCTTCTGTGATCTCCTCCTACCTCCCACAGGCATTATTATCATCTAGAAACAACCAGAAGACGTTCTAGGCACACCCATTGATTGCACATTTCTCTTTAATAAAGCAAATCAAGTATGTTATTATTTTGGAGAATGTTAGAAGAGACCAAACTGTTTTTTTTTTAAATAATGACTAAATATTTTCTTCTGGATGTTTGCCTCACCTTTCAAAGCAAGTGATTAGAAAGGGAGAGAGAAGAAAACACAGCAGCCGCTCTTTGGTTTTGTCATGAAGTCATGAGGATGTAATGGTTTTATGCTCAAACTCTGAGATTCAGTCTTTATTCTAAAATTGTGAATATTATATTCTAGGAGTAAAATGTCTTTCAAGAAGTGTTCAAGCAATGCCTGTTGACCTGAAGATTGTTCCCATAAATTAGAAATCCTTAGAGTATTTGAAGTGGTCCCTGTCTAAATGTGTGGTCTGTGATCGCCCTATACCTCCCCATGAGAACTTCTGGTGTAATGTGTCATCTCTAATCAGTAACAATATCCCCAGGGTTAACCTACATTAGGAACCCTGATAACTCTTTGTTTGCACCTACATTATTAAATAAAACCTACTTACTTCATCGTATCAGATAATTGAAATAGTGCCTCCTTGCTTTGGGATATAGGAGAATTCCTAGCTATGGTGGATGGCAGAAGCCCTCTGGAGAGTGAGTTCCTTGCAAATACCTGGGAGGCAAATGAGCAGGCTGGAGCTGAGGTGTGGAGGGGGCGGCTGCTTATAAAGTACATAATATCCTTTCAAGAGGACATTAAGCCTGGGAAGATCCGGGGGTTCTCACACGGTACATAATGAGGGATCATCCACGAAGCTCTCCTGGAAAAGACCTGGAGGACGAAATAGATCATATAATTCTTTCTTTGGGGCTTTTTGTGAATCTGGAAATTTCCCAAAATGGTCTGACTGCATAAGATCATAAAATTTCTCCAATGTGTATTTGATTTCATGGACAAGTAAAGATTTGAGAAGTATCCACAGGAAATATGAGACTGTAAGAAATCCCTCATTAATCATAATCACTTAATGTTAAGCTTCAGGTGGAATAATGAGGTCCTGAAAGCTAGAGTCGTCCTCTTGTCTCCTGCCTTAGTCCCACCCAGTTCCCCAAACTGGGTCTATTGACATCCTCCACATTAGAATGAAATCAGGTTAGAATGTAGAGCATGATACTTGGGTCAAGGCAGCCACTGGGCCTCTTGTGCCCCAAAGACTATGACTCACAACCTGGCCTGGGCTTCATTGCACCGGAATTGCACCCTAACCCCATGAAGCCACAGAAGCCAGCGTTCCTATGTTTCCTTTTTCTCAATTCACTAATACTTTTACAGGATCTAGTTCTAAACGATAAGGTGATTTGCTAGAGGGAGACCCCAGATTCCACCTTATTTATCTTCATTCATTGACAATGGGGCCACAATAATGTTGCTATTGCAAAAGCCATGCTGTGGTTTTTGCCCCAGAAGAGGCCAGGAAAGCTTTGCTTGTTTTGGGAGGTGTGGACACAAAGCAAAGCAATTGGGATGAGCAGCTACTGGGAGCTGCATGAATGAGACAGAGACAGTGAGAGAACTGTTGTGTTTATTACGTTTGCTCATTATGGGGTGCTTACTTGCATGGAGTACAAGGTTAAATTGGGATCTAGATAGAGCCTGGGTTGAGGGCAACACTGGTGAATGTACAGTCAATCCTGACCATTCATGGATTCTCTATCTGTGGATTCTGTATTTGTGAATTTACCTATTCACGAAAATTTGTTTGCAACCCGCCAATCAGTACTTGCTGCACGCTTGTGATCATTTGTGGGCACGCACCGGGCAGTACAAAATGTGGGTCACTCAGTCCGCACATTCCCAGGTTGGGGGGAACAGGACGAGGCTTTGCTGCCTTGTTTCAGCTCTCACGCTTTAAACGAGGGTCCTTTTCACCGTGTATTTAGTGCCACTTTTTAAAAAAGTGTTTTGCATCTTTTGTTGGTGAGTTCTCAGTTTAAAATGGCCCCCAAATGTGGCACTGAAGAGCTGTCTAGAGGTCCTAAGTGTAAGAAGTATGGGTGAACCTGCCTTACAGAGAAAATGCACGTGTCAGGTAAGCCTTATTCAGGCATGAGCTACAGTGCAGGTGGCTGTGAGTTCAACGTTAATGAACGGACAATATTTATTAAATAAGTGTCTTCACACACACACACACACACACAAGCTTACGTATTGATTGATTGATGTAGTGGCTGGGAACCTAGCCACGTGTGGTTCAGTATTTGCTAATTCAGTGTTCCCGATAACTTCACGGGATGTCAGTACCAAAATGCTTCACTCAGCCCCCGTGATGGTGACCTGTATCCAGTCACATCTCTCTCCTTCATGAAAAATGACTTTGGGTTCTGCACAGATAAAAATTTGCAGCAGGTGCTTGACATATGCACTTCCGTGGTGGACAACTCTTTGCCCCGCCGGCTCTGGAGATGTACTTAATACTGCAGGGGTGAGGCCAAACTCAAAATTCTAGATATTTCTATTATTGTTTTTGTTTTGTTTTGTCCTTTAAGGCAGAGTCAAGGAACTCTCAAGATCAAGTTCTTGTTGTTTCTAAGTGTACCTTAAGCTAGCTAGGAAGATAACCACCATAGAAACAGATGTCCTTGTGCGATCACTCAACGCCTCCCCCCTCCTTTTTTTTTTCCTGGAAATTATAGGGTTTCATGTGAAAAGAACCAAAATTTCCCCATAATTTTTGCTGACTTCATAGTCGGTTTCCTTTTAGGAGTGAGAGAAATTCGGAGTTTGTATTGAACTCGATAAAGTCAGGTCTGCAAATCCATCTCCATCAGCACCATTCCTTCTAGAGGCGCCGGCTGGCCGGGATTCTGACACAAAGCCTTGTAATAAAGCCACAAAATATCCACTTGGAATCTGGGAGTCACTAATTCATTGTTATAACATGGGTACTCATGAAATTATGTAAAAAAACTCATTTTACGGTTGTCAGGGGAAATAACTACGCAGATAAATAGACGTGAAAGCATCATAGCCACAGCACAGAAAGCCAATTCAAAATTGGGCCCCATCCCCAGTCTCCTAATTGGCCTTATTAGAGTGTCAGAGGAGTGAAAAATTCGTTAGCAATAGTTTTAGCTTTGGCCGACTGTTCTGTAAGATGGGGCCGGATATGATTATTGCTTAAAGATTGCGCTGTCGTTTGCTACAGTATAAAACATTTTTGCATTGATTCCTATGTGAATTTGAAGTACTTAGGCAAATTTAGGCAAGAATTTCTGTTATTTAATTCCCATCACTATTTCTAGTACTTATTTTATATAAGAAAGACTTCGCATTAATCAAGCAAGTTTCATGTTTCAGAATATGTTTAAATGTAAGTTTTCCCATGGTCAGGGCTTCTTATGTGCTACCATATTCTCAAATAAATGGAAATAAGATAAAATGCTTTGTTCATAATTTCTCCTAACGAAAAAAGACAGTAGCAACACCTCTGGGTTCTCAGCGTCTGAAAAGTGTGTGGGTGCACGTAAGTAATTACTTCAAACCCTTAGGATACAAATTATTCATTAACAATGATGTGTTTTAATAAACATCTTCATGTGTCCGTGAGATTGTGCACATATATATGAAAAAAAAACTGAAATGTAATGTTGATGTTAGAACGAAGAGAAACCGTTATGTATATTGGTGTCCATTTATTCACACACCCAGAAACACGATTAAATAGTGTAGATTCTAACGTAATCCTATAAACCAGGGTATCATCAATGAATAAGCTTCATAATTATTGTCTTTAAAACAGAATGATATGTCCCCTCTTTTCCAGGAATCCCCAAACCTAGAAAGTATGTTCTGCAAGCACGTTCATGAGGCAAACCGACCGATACAAGATTCACTGGCCTAGGGAGATGGTGATGGCAATTCAAAATCTGGTAGAACATTTATGATTCCTTTGCCTGCTTGGGGCTGTAACTTGATTCACCATGAAAGAGGCCTGAGTTGAGGGCTGCTGGCGGGATGAAGAATCGTGTTTCCCCTAGAGAGGTGTGGGAGGTACTCCTAATTCAAGAAAACCTGCCGGATGATTACGGAATGACTTTAGGTTGATAACTGTATGCATGCTAACGTGTATGCCTCTCTGCTTATCCTGACCAAGTCTCATTCGGAAAATGAGGGGTAAAAAAAAATGTAGTGCACATCATTAATGTATTCAAGTATTTAATTTTAGACTGAACTCCCAGCATGCACTAAGCAGTGTATCTAATATACAATCTGCCTTGTTTTCTCGGCAGACGCTTGAGGTGAATGAGTTGGGGGTGAGTGTGGGGGCGGGACGGGGGACTATGGAACCACAGCTCTGCTCAGGACAGCTCGTCTGAGGACAATAGACCCAGCCAGCACCTTTATTTATTTATTTATTTTAATTACTTTCCTCTTCCTCCCATTAAACGCCTCCTCCTTTGTTCTTAATTTGAAAGCATCCCCATCCCCATTTAATTACAGGGCTTTTGATTGACAGGAGCAGAGGACAGGAAGCAAAAAGAAAGCTGTCTCCTTCACGTCCTGTCTGACACGATATAATGAATGTCTGATGGCTAGTTTAGTTTTTTTCCTTGACAACTTAAATATTTGAAGATGAAATGTGGAATGTAAGAGCATAATGCCAGAGACCAGAGAGAGAGATTAAAAAAAAAAAAGAAGAAGGAGATGAAGAAGAAGAAGAAAGGAAGTTAATTGGACCAGAAACCAGATACAATACTCATTTGTGCATTTGCCTAATAGTTTAATAACTGCCAATTTGGGGCAGGGATTCTGTGTAATTGTAATAAGAATTTCATCTCGAGCTCTTCCCAGGCAAAGAGGAGTCAGCAAATAGACTGTGTCCACCGGATGCTCTGGCCCTGTGTTTTATTGTGTTTACTTTATAATCCCATCATCCCCACGCCACCAGCATGCTTGAGGGGCAGTGAAGGCAGTGGCGCTGCTCCCTCTCGGCCCCCTGTCTTTCAGAGCGACCCTAAGGTACTTAAGAATGACAGTATAAAGAATATGTGTGCAGATGAGCCGGTAGATTCGGGGAATTGGCTGCTTATAGACAGGGATCCTTTTGGTAGACTTAATTCCTTTAGCAAGGGTGATGTTCCATCTGTGGGGATTCCTGTCATGTATAAGGAAGTTAGTCATGCTCTCTGTGGAGTTGAGTTTCTTGAATTTTAATGAAACCTGTGTCAATCTGTCTCCTCTATACCCTCGTGTTAAAATCAGTGGTCAGCCACTCCACAGTCTCAACAGTAAATCACAGCAGATAAACCAACCAGGACAGCTCTGAAGAATTTAAGGTTGAGTTTCTTCCCCCCCGTTCCTGTGCCCCCCTCTTTGCAACTGGGACACTCAAGGAATACATAATAAACTGGTGGCATTTCTGTCTTAAAGGGACAGCCTTGTGTTCAAACTAGGCATCTAGATGTTGTGTTTTGGTTTTTTTTTAAATGTCCTTCTTCTTTGGGAAGTTTTTCTTCTCTGTTGTATGTATTCCTTTCAATAGATCTGTCATGGATTCGGGGCTTTTGTATAGGTTCTGTGTCGTTGAGCTATTTCTTTCTTTTTTTTTTTTTTTTGTACAAAATGCCCTGAGAGAAATGCTGATTCGAACCAAAGAAAATGAACTGTTAGGCAGAAATTAAGAGAAAATGATGTGTGTGCCACCTGAATATAAATTAACTGTGAATGATGTAACGGAGGGAAGCAATATTTACAATTAGCTGTGTGCATCACTCTGAGAGCACGGGGCGGGGAGGACATAGCTCACCCAGACTGGATTGGCTCCCAATGGGTTAGAACAGCGTTACAGCCCTTGGTGGAAGTTCCTAATTCTTCTGCAGTGTGTCGCTATCATCTCAAAGGCAAGGTCACTGGAGCATCACTGTCACTGTCACTTGCTCTGCGTGTGTAAGCCAAAACTGTTTCTATGGGGAGGCCTGACAGAGCAAGTTGGAACCGAAAGTTCTTTTTGGCAGAGCTGTCCTGGCACAGAAATGGGACTCTAACTGGTTCCTTAATGGTAAAAGCTACAGGCTCCATTTCTCTTCTTGTTGGGGCTACTGGTTGGAATCACTGGCTGGCTGTTTTCACAGATCATTTGTCTCTGTGCGGTGTCCTGTTTCTCTTTGTTTTGTTCTAGCTCTTGTTGGTGAGGGTACATACTATTACAGCAGGCTGCTTTTTTTTTTTTTATATTTTGGATCAAAAATGATACCTTCCACTAAAGTGAAAGCATATTTTCTTCTCAACTACTTATTTGGCCTAATTGCTGTATATGTCACTGTAATGTGCTAACCCACGTTAAATCTTCACTTAAAATATTGCCTATCTTTGAGATTAACAGATACACAGTATCTGTTAGACAAACAAGAAGAATCTGCGATAGCACAGGGAACTACATCTAATTTCTTCTAATAACATATAATGGAGGGGGGAGAACATAGCTCAGTGGTGGAGCACATGCTTAGCATGTATGAGGTCATGGGTTCAATCCCCAGTACCTCTGTTAGGAATAATTAAATATCTAATTACCTCTCCCCCAACCCCACACAAAATATATATATAATGGAAAAGAATCTGAAAAAAATATATATGCATGTAGATGTATAACTGAATTGCTTTGTTGTACATCTGAAGCTAACATTGTAAATCAACTACACTTCAGTAAAAAATGAAATTTCAAAACTAAAATATCACATGTCTTATTTTCAAATTAACACATGGGTGGGTGTTGTTTTCTTTACCATTTTTCATGGCGTCACCCACTTACTATTATTTGACATTTAAATGTGCCACAAATTCAATTGTGCAAACATCTTAATATATAGAAAAGGAGCAGTATTGAAAGAAACATTATATTTTTTTAAGAAGTAAAAAGAGACATCTCTTCGGTGTTTTTTGGTTTATTTTTGTTTTGTTTTGTTTTAAGCATCTTGCATTTAGCTCTTAGCATTTGCTGCTTGATAGTGTCTTACACATTTTTAATTTACTCAGTGGAGGGCATATATTAGATACACAGCAAAGGAATCTGATTAATGATTAGATAGTATATTAGCTATTACATAAAAATCTAATCTGCTATTTGCTTGCAAACTTGGTTTTATGGAAATCCTCTACTTCCCACCTTGGAAGCAGCAGTCTACACAATCTATATATTTACTTGTCATTTGTTTACTAGTTAATTCAGCTATTTATTTCAATAAATATTTAGTGAGCCTACCCTGTATGCCAATAAGAGCTCTAAGCTGTGCCAGGATGGAGAACAAGACAGGCCTTTCTCTCTCTAAGAGTCACCATCTAGGAAATACTATCTATAAATGATCCAAGTGGATTAATATCCTTAACGTAGACTTCAGTAACCCATCCACATTTTACCCAGCTCTCCCCTTCAGCACTATTGCACTCATGAATCCAGATGCCAGAGCTGTTAGCATCTGATTATTCAAATTGAGATTCTCTCCAGAAGTTTTCCTCCATCAAAGCGAGTGTCCTTCAATTTTACATTCCTTCTGTGGGACACGCTTCATCCATTGAATAGTGAACATAAAGTTCAAAGGCCTGGACTTCTTTCCCTAAGGTGGGTCCCTTCTGAAAAGCCAACCATCAACAGAGCTCCAATGGGATTGGCTGAGGTCTTTGTTGCAACAGCATCACAGTTCAATTTCTCCTTCTGCCTCATCTGACTTCCCTCACTCCCGTAAAATAGACGTCCTCGAACAGTATTCCCCAACAAAGTTTGTGGATGCAAATTGCCACCTCAAACTGTTTCTTGGGGAACCCAACCTAAGTTAAGGCGTTGACAGCTACCAATGCTAAGGCACAGTAGATGAATTCCTAAGCTAACCGGATCGTGGATCAGGAGTATGAAGTATAAATAGAAATATGCAAAAGTCCGAAGTTGGGTCCTCCATCAATTACTATGAATCCTAAAATGAATAGAATGCAATCAGAAGAAATGCACTTCACTTTTCTCCTTAAGAAGTTTCTCTTTAAATATCCACACTAAACAATTAGCAGGAATTCTAAGCTGATTACAAAGAATAGTCTCCCCTGTTAGTCTCTATTGATTGTTTGAATATCTCTTTTTCCATTGTAATTTCAAATATCCTGAAAGTCACACGACATCTATTACCTCTGTCAAGCAATTAACCTTTGAATTTATAGTCTATTTTAATATTGTGCTTTTATTGTATATACAAGTGCTTGTCTTGTCTTCCAATTTATATTTTTTGAAAATTCTATGAGGACAGGTGCAGAATTTTCAGCTCCTGTAGCCTCCACACTGCCCAGCATTGCCATCATTTGCTGGAATGTAGATTACATAGCAATGTCTCTACACTTGAGACTTGTTAAAGGAGAGACACTGAATCAATGCATTCCTTTTTAGAAGCTTTGAAAATTATTTGGAAAATCAAAAACAGCCTATTAAAACTCAGACACTATCTCTTCCCTCTGTTCTTGCCTATATTTGGCTGTATAGACTTTCAGAATGCGGTTTTGCAATTATAAGTTATAAAACTGAGTTATAATATTGTCTCTTAATAACTATCTAGAAATATTAAAATAAACAACAGAAAATAAAAAATGAATCAAAGCCACTGAAGAGCATGGTGCCTAATTTATTACTATAATGTAGGAGAAATTAAAATTGCATATAAAGCAAAAATAATCTAACTATATTAGTCCCTTCATAAAACATGACTATGCCATCTACTTGAAGTTAATAATATTCTCTAAAGTAATATTTCTCGTGGGTTTTTTTTTTTAACTGCAGCTTCTAGTTTTTCAAAATGTGGATTTCTGTGCTTTGTCATTGCCACAAAGACTGTCTTCTTCTTGTTCCTGTTTTGACTCTTGCTGTGGTATTTCTGTCTTTTATCTTTTTATTTTTTTGGCTAGTAATGTGAAGAGGCTGGACTTCCGCAATTTCTGAGACTCTCGAATACTCCTCATCTCCAGGAAGGGCATTCGTTTCATTCAAGAAACCCCTTTCTGGAGTTGGCTAGTGTATCACTTGATCAGTTTGAAGCAGTCAGATAACACCAAGATGCCTTTCTCTCTCTCTTATATATAATGAACGGGGTGACTTCGTTTTCATTTTATTTTGGAAATCTCAGTCAAAATTAATCAGGCATGTTTCACTAAACCCAAGTTGTTAAGCCTCATGAGTGACAAATGCACTCCCTCTCCTCAAAAGGATGAGTTGGGGTAAGGTATGAAGCACGTTCATTTCTTTTCACGGATGCACCCAGGGTGCGAGAATTCCAATTATGGTATTTGTACCCACAGCTTTATTTTTTAAGATCAAATTTTAGGGCTCCATGATTACTTATTTATTATTCACAAAGTATATGTTCCATCGATTTTATACGTTAATGGTCTTGGCAACAAAGACATCACATCCAAACCGCTTTCTCTGTTATTATTGACATCTGTGAGAGACTACTTTAAAATGTTTTTGGTTTTAACATTTTCAAAAAATTGTAGCGTCAAGCCAAAAAAAAATGCAAATTTTATTGTACTTAAAAATATAAGAAAAATATCATTTTTACTCCATTGATTAGAATATTTAAATATGAAATATTAGAAAGCATAGGGATATATTATAACCAACCCCCCACCCCAACCCTGGTGATGTATATCAAAATGCATTGGGGGTATTTTATTAAAGCAATTTATAAAGTCAACCATATATACTGATTCTTTTCTCTCTCTCTCTGCTCTATACATTATACATTAGTTCTCTATTCTAAATAATAGCTTTATAATTTTTCCAAAGATTCAGATAAAATCTTCATTTCTGTGGTTTTAGTTCAAATTAGGAAGCATCTCTAGTTCCTCAGTGTGGACAAGTGAGCTCAATTTTCTATATTGTTTGCATCCTCAATCTGCCAGAGCACTCAGCCCAGAGGAGGCGCTGTGTAAATCCCAGTTATTAATCATTAATAATGCAAATAATAAATGGTATTAGGATATCATAAACAACTACAATACAGATTATTTCTTTCTCAACTTTCTCTTGTTTTCCTCCAGCCTTCCTACTCTTCTCTTCTTAGTTCCAATTTTCAGTTCAATCTCTAGAGCAAGAAATATAAACCAAAATGTCATGGCAGATCCATGATGTCAATTGATTATTTTTTGTTTGCTTGTTTTTCCATATTTTTTAATTGAAATGGGTCAGTATATAGTATACAGTATAGTCAGTTACAATGTATCAATTTCTGGTTACAGCATAATGTCTCAGTCATATATATATATACACACACAAATTCATTTTCATATTCTTTTTCATTAAAAGTTGCTACAAGTTATTGAATATAGTTCCCTGTTCTATACAGAAGAAATTTGTTTTTTATCTATTTTTATATATAGTGATTAATATTTACAAATCTCAAACTCCCCAATTGCTCCCTTCCCACCCCCTTCCCCCCAATAACCATGTTCACTATGCCTATTGTGTGAAATCAGAATTATAATAAATATCAGTGAAAAGTCCCAGGTCAATCCAAAACAAGCAGTGAATGAGCCACAGTAATTGCTGGTTTGGTAGAATATAGAAATGAGAAGATTTCTGATTCCAAGGATTTATCACAACAACAGGAGATACACATTTATCCTTCTAACTCTAGTATGTGCTAAAATTTGGATACTTTGTATCTAAGCTTTGTAGGCTATTGACTAATAAAGAGGCACTTACATTTTATTTTAGAATAACCATCTCTTTGGAATTTACATAGGACAGAAGATTGCTAATGTAAAATAGCTTACCTATCTGTCATATGCTATATGATGTAAAGTGAAGGTTTCCTGCCTTAATTATTATTCATATCTAATGAACACTGTGAGGCCCACCGTCCACTAAGTTCTTCTTCCAGATGTGAAATTCAAGTGAGACCTTGAAGATATAAATTTACTTTCTTGCACTAAAAAAAAAAAATTCAAGTCAGCCAACCCATATTAAACAAATAAAGAATTAGTTTTGAGGGTCCTCTCTCCTTCAGTACATCTCAAAAGGAAGATAGAAAGTAATGTGCCATCTGACATGTCTATCTTCTAATACTTCTGTTCAAAGCAGGTGTCTCTCCAGTTCGTGGACGTCCCTATCTCAAGTCTCTGTCCAATCACACAGAGTCTCACACCCAAAGTTCAGATTTTGGCGTCAACATAATGGATACAAGATTTAGCTTTCACTCCCAGAGTTTATGTTAGAGGTGAAAATCAGTTGCTCTAATTTGGGAGTAATTTCTTTTCACATTTATTCTGTTTTTTAAAAGTTCTCTTCATGTCTCAGCACAAGAAATATCGTGCTTAAAGTATCAAGGTAGACACTGAACTCAATTTTCTATTTTGTCTAGATCTCCTTGGGGAGCTACAGAAGGCCTACGGAAGACCCTCTGTGGATCCTAGTTAGATGTAGTTGTATTAATAATCACCCAGCAGTTAAGTTATCTGAAATAAAAATGGGAAGGTGAAAGGCAGAGAGTAAAGTATTTCATGAAGAGTTGGGGTCACGAAATCCAACCACCGAGGTCAGCGTGGCTGAAATTTAACTCTCAATACCAGCGTTACCTTATTTTTCTTTCTGTTAAAGAAGTCAGTGACCTGGTTTTCTCTTTCTTAAGACCTCCCTAAATTGTTGATTATCTTGATTTCAATTCCAAAAAAAAAAAAAGGAAACTCACAAGCTAAAATTCCTCCTCGGCCATCAGAGAAAGTTAAAAACAAGCCAAATAAAACTACCAAAAACAAAACAAAACCATAAAGTGCCAAAGAGCAATGTTTATACGTTTTCAAATGGAAGCTGAAAAACACCAATAAAGTTTGGATTTAGCTCAAATGTACCATCAACCTTAGGCAGCTCCCTCCCACCCCTACCCCTTTTTAATGGTCCATTTGTCTCGTTCCCCCTGGAAGATCTATAGGGAAAATTACCAGGGCAGAATGTAGATCCAATTGCACATCCTGCTACTGGAGAAACAGTTCCTGTTCTCATCATTGGGATCAATAATTTGCTAGCACAGTATTAGCAAGAGCAACAACTCCACCGGGTTAAAGGAGTTTTACACTGAATAATGACGGTCTAGAAAAGGGAAAAGCTGAGCAAGTAAATCCTGGCAGCCTTTTACTATTGAGAGAGCACATGCCAGTGAATCAATAGTGGTTCTGGTCGGAGCTGTAAAGATGCTTTATTGTCCTGCCTGAGTACATTGGTAGAGATGCTCTCTTAATATCTGTACACTGGAGCCACCGGGGTCCAGGCCTGCCCTATTAACAAAAGCATTTCCTCCTCAGAAGAGCAGAAGTTGCTTCTGGGGACCCAGAACATCGCTGCATCATGTCTATAAAAACTCCAAGAAAGAGAAAAGGGCTTAGATGGGAAGAATGAGAAGGGAAGCCCCAGAGAGAGTGTGGAAAGGGACCCAGAGCCAAAGGATTGCATTTTATCTCAACAGCTTTAAAAAACAAAACACAGACATCTTCCTGAGTTTAATCTGTACTTTAGGGGCAGAAATTATGAAAATCAATGTGTTTCTTAGTTGTCCTGTAGGACGAATAAGTCATCTCTTGATAAGAAAACTAAATTTTGTGACAGTGACTTGATTTACCCAAAGTCATCAAATACTGAAGAGCTGAGGCGGGGGTAGACTCCCCGGTGGTGCTCACCAGGCTGGAGTGGTCCTCCCACTGCCTGCAGCGATAATCTACAACGTATGTCCCATTGGATAGTCTTACAAGTTTTCTCTTGCCAAATACGGTAGTTAAAGAGGGAATCTGTTCATTACATGTCTGACTCTCTGCTTTTTAGGCACAAAGGGAAATTGTACTTTCTGTCCAACCCATTGTGGTTGGACAGCCCATGGGACAAGTTCTGCTAATGAATTGTGAGCAGACGCCCTTCTTGTCCTGAAGCAGTTACTTGATGTGAAAAATCAGCTGAGAGAAAGGAGACAGAAGGAGTGTCTCTCCCATGGAAAACTGAAAGACTCAAAGTGACCCACAGTTCATTAAAGGAAGGCCAGGCACATACCTGGGAATGCAGGGGAAAAAAAATCTTTAAAAATGTCTAGGAAAAACAAAAAAGCTCTGGGTGTGGCCATTGTTGCATGAAGTTTACTGCAGTTAAATAGATGGGAAAACAGCCAAGTTTCTCAGAAGATTGTACGTCTGCAGGAACCACCAGCCTGGATTGAAAACCTCCCCCATTGTCTAAGATTTGAAGCAACTCTTGGGCTGTCAACCTCCCAGTAAGGTAGCATTTCACAGGCTCATGTCAGATGCTGTGTGTGAATAAAGGAAAAGGAAGGGCCTGCCTAAGTGGAGCTGAGAGCCGTGGAGGATGGTGACCTCAATGCTCTTCCCATGAATCTGACTCATGGTCTAATCAGCAAACGTTTCCCACTCACAGAGCAGGGCCCTCAATATATCTGCCAAGATGACTTGATAATTGCTGCAGTTGTGTGAATTTGTGGATTGTTTCTGTGATTACCTTATCCCTCTTTCATTAAGGGTTGTGAGATAGTAGAAGCAATTAACTAGTCTTTCCAACACATAAATTTCCTAATCAAGAAGGGCTTGAGGTGGACCTGATTAAAGATTCTCACGTGTAACACCCTGATGTGCTATTAATGTCACATTCTATAACATCCTGAAATGAGACCTTTTGGGTTGTCTCCCTTGGGGAAAGAATACGTATATTTTGTCTGAGGAGAGAGTGTGATCTGAATATTTTGTGAACAGAAGGGCAAACTTTGATTATTATTAATACTGTTTATCAAGTATTTCCAGCTCTCTGCTATTTGATCATATGTTTAAATTATGCTTCCTGGATCCTTTGAAGTTGGGTGAGGCCACGTTCTCAGCCAACGAGCTTTGAGCAGCTGTGAAGTCTGTGACTTCTGAGCAAGGGCATTTGATTGACAGTTCCGGAGCCTCCAGAACTCTCTTTCCCTTGGCTGTCTCAGAAGTGGTGGTTGCTTAATAGATGGGAAGCGAGAGTGCAGAGTTGTAGAGTAGAACCTAGTCAAACCATAACTGACCTGTTGTTAAGAAAGAAAAAAACGTGTTGGTAGAAGTCTTTACAATGTGAGGATTTCAGTTTCTTCAGTATATTCTAAACTATTCTTATCTGCAGGGAATCTTGGTCATCACCTCTTGCGTATCTAATATATGTAAACCTGTGCTATGCTTAAAGTAGTGGTTGTCATAAAAAGAATAACAAATGTTTAAATGAACACGTAGTAGGAAAATATTTAAAAGGGATTATTATTTTATCCACTTTTCCTCTAAGATTTTTCTCATTTTTATGCCCTGAGACTGAAAATCTGAATAACTATACAGACTTGTACAAACCCTGACATTCTGCAGTTGAAAGTACGTGTCCCTATATTTCTATAATAATTGCTCACAATGTCCAAAAGCTTTTATGATGACTTCTTCAAATGACTCTGGAAGTAGACATTTTCAACCAGCAACCAAAATGGTTCCTATTATATGCACTGGGTTGTAAAGAGCACTGTTAACCGGAAATACTCCCACACAGCTCATCACATCGTTTAAAATGGTATCCTGAAAAATGATCTCTTCAGTTTCTTCTCTAATTTTAGGCCCAAGCTTATAAAGCAGCATCCAGACATTGACCACTTGATATGCCTTAGAGAGCTGGGAATTCAATTCTTTCCTCAACTTGGGGATTGGGTTTACAGGGTCTTCATTTAATGTACATATTCAGAGTTTATTTCATGGCTAAAGAACTGTGCTTGGGGATCTACCACCAGCTTTGAATCCTATGAGCTGGCACTTCCTGGAAAGAGGAGCTACGGTTGTAAAGGTAGCGAGCCTTCATATTGATAGCCAGATAAGATTTATGCAAAGCCCTTCTCCAATTTGTTCTTCTAATGTGCCTAAACTATGCCATTGCCTGAGAAAAGTGGTTATTTGGAGCAGTATTTTCCAAAGTAATCTACTTTTATCACAGCACACCACCTGCACATTTCAGAAACATTTTGGGAAATTTCAACTATATTCAATAGTACATGGTTTTTCAGAGTCCAGCCAAATGAAATAAGTGTCTGGCAAAAACAGCTCTGCTCTCAAATGAATCTCATTGGCAGCGTTCAACACTCAAGTTAATTATTACTGGAGAAAACTTCATGGAAGACTGTTTTATCAATCTTATGTTCGTCATCTGTGGAGATAACTTACTGTAAGTGGAGGTGCAAAGTGCTACAAACCGTTCCTGAAATCTATCTGAACAGGCAGGAAATGGTTGTTATCACTGTGCCAACAAATGGAACAGAACAGGTTTCCCAACCAAAGATACGTCCAGCCTCACAGAACAAAAGAAGATCAGAGGTGGAGAGAGTTTCAAGTAATATCTCATCATTTTGTAGCAGAGGAAACTGAGATCCAGGCAGGCCAAGCACTGAATTTCATTGAGATAATTATTAGAAGAGCCAATATTGGTGCCAAAAGATGCTGGCTCCCTAATGTGTCACTCATCAGAAAGTGCAAATCAGTGACATACACATGTCTAAAAAAGTCCGTCAAAATCATACCATGCTACAACTTGGCTCATCAGGTCTCCGTGCAATATGTGAAATGTAAAGATAAATAAATCCAAAGGTATATATTTGTGCATATCAGCTAATCATAGCTAATTGAATGACTTTGCTCAATGGTTTTTGAGATGAGTCCTTAAGCTGCAAGTTTCCTCTAAGAGACCTCATCAATAGGATGGCTGTATAATTTACTGTTCACTTTTAAGAGTGAAATAGGTCACTATCTATAAATTCTCCAGGTCCACAAGCATCTGGGCAAATAGGTTTAGACAGACACCTTCCTCACTGTCTTCCAGAGTAAAGGAGGCGGACTCTGAGCAAAGAGGGAACAGCAGGAGGTAATGTGTCTCCTTACTCTGACTCAAAAAGCGGAGATGTGCTTTTCCAGCTTCTGGAACTGCAATGCATAATTTCATAAAAAAAAAAAGGTTTCTGCAATCATAACAAAAAGAATTGAAAATCACTGCTTTGAATGAAGCACAGTCATTTGGGTATCCAACACAGTTATAAGATTAACAAACACCCATCCATGGGTTTTCCATAAATCAAGTCTTCCTTGAATGACAGAATGATCAGAAAATTAGTGATTTCCTGGTATGAGTCCACTGGCCTCAGGACTTGTACTTTTCCTACTCCAGGGTGGATACTGCCTCAGACCTATACATTTAGTCTTACCTGGGATGGAAAGTAAGGGCTCAAGACAGAGAGAGAAGGTCAGTCTCCTCCTTTCATCTTTCTTAGTCACATTTAAACCAACACCAGCAAAAATATCATCAAAGTAAAAGAAGGATAAAAATGGAGTAAGATGAACAAGTTTCCAATCTTTAACCATGTACACAATTCAACTAAAAATGCCAAAAAGAGCAGGTTATGTTTTGTAACCAGGATGACTTCCTCCGAAGTCTTACTTTCTTTGTGAACTCAGGAGTAGCCTCCATTTTCCTGAAGGAATTGAAGAGGAGAGGAAGAAATATTAAATCTTACTTCCCAATCTCCCAGGTGAAGGTCAAGATCGTAGTGTAATGTGCTGAAGGACGGGGGATGACACTACGTTATTTTTGTATTCTACTAAACATCAGTGCTTTGGGGGGAAAATGAGTGTGTTCTCTAAACTTCTATTAGCATGCCCTTCCATCCTTGAAACACTGTTTCCTTGCTTCAGTGTCTCTTTGATAACTACATGTTCAGAATTCTTTGGAACAATTTTTAGCTTTGTACATTCGACCCAATATATTCTCTAGTTCCATGTATCAGTGATGAGGCACACGAGATTAAGTGGTTATCATATCTTTTTTCCCCTTTTTGCTACTCATACTAATTCTGGTCCCTGGAGGTCATCAGAATGTGTCAAAGTGAAGTGATTTATAAAACAAGCCAATGTATTTTAATAATGTAAACAGCCTGAAAATACTGCTTAAAGACTCCAAAATCTAACTCACTCAATACACTTTGTTTTTTAACATCTAGGACATTTCCTCAACAATTTATTCTGCCTCAAACATCCATTCGGAAATATAAACAAATATATTGAACTTCCCTGTGCCTAGAACTAAAAACTCCAAAATCTAACTCACTCAATACACTTTGTTTTTTAACATTTAGAACATTTCCTTGACTATTTATTCTGCCTTAAACATCCATTCGAAAATATAAGCAAATATATTGAACTTCCCTGTGCCTAAAACTGCCCACTTACTGAGGTACGAAAGAAAAAGGTGTGATGCCTAATTTCTAGAAGTTAACAGTTCCATAATGGAGACAGAAGAAAATCAGTAATGATGCTTTGCAATATCCAATTAATTCAATTAATTCAATAATCAATTCCAATAATCCCATACAAAATGTAAGCTACAAATAACAGTTATCTCAAATGCGTTCTGAAGGCTTTATCCCTGAGAATGCAAAGCAAAGCTGAACTTCAAAGTTTAACAGAGTTCAGTTGCAGGGTAGCAGCTTAATTCTCATTGTCTCCTTCCTTCAAAGCAGAATACAAACTTCGCTATTTTCAGCATTATCCCTGGATAAATAAACCATAGTTTCCAGTCTTCCTTACTTCTGATGATGGGGATGAAGAGTGTGTGACATAAATGTCACCCAAGAGATGTCAATGGAAAATCTGTTGGATATTTTTTGTCTTTCCCACTCTAACTTCTATTTATTTTTTTATGGCTTCTTTCTTATTCTTGCCTGAAATGTCTACATGACCCTCGAGGTGAAACAGCTCATCTACAATTAGGAGAAGACTACTCAGATAAAAGCTGTGTGCTTCAACAGGCAGAGAAGGAACGAGAAATAGCGGCTTTCTGGATGATCGATTCAAGCAACTGTACCAGCCTTAACCTGCCCGCTTCCCAGGATCTAGTTGAACAAGTCAAATAAAACTTCTCTTTGGGTAAGTCACAGTAATTGTGTTTCTGTCCCAGGTAGCCAAACATGGTATCTTACTGCTAACAAGGGAGTTAGAGTATTCCAAGTGAGAATAGGAATGAGCTTTGGTGTGTGAAATATAAAGAAAGGAAGTGACCAGAATGAAGCCAAACATTCTTGTAAGGGTCATGTCTGCGGAATAGAAAAATATGACATTAATTTTGCTCAAAGAAAGCACCGCTGCTGGAACTTTCCTGGTATTGCCACTCTTCACTGTCACATGTATGCTTGGGCCATATCTGTGTCTACGACTTACTTCAGCTATAATAACCTACCCCCCGTAAAATTCCAAAGGAGAAAAAAATGCACGTCAAATAATGATTATTCTTTTCCTTTTCTTGATTTTAACGTGTTTATCATGAAGGTTGAAATCTCCTTCCCCCCTCATTTGTGTGTGTGTGTGTGTGTTTATTTCTGGACTCTCTATTCTGTTCCATTGTCCTGTTATTTTATGCCTGTCATCATACTGTTTTAATTACTATAACTTTGTAATATAGTTTGAAATAGGGACACACAATGCCTTTAGCTTTGTTATTTTTTTCTCCAGATTGCTTTGGTTATTCAGGTCTTTTGTGGTTCCATACAAATTTTCATATTATTTGTTCTATTTCTATGAAAAGTGTCACCGGAATTTTGATAGAGATTTTATTGAATCTGTAGATTGCATTGGGTAGTATGGGCATTTTAATAATATGAAATCTTCCAATCCATAAGTGCAGAATATCCTTATATTTATTTGCAACTTCTTCAATTTTTTCCACTTGTGTCTTATATTTTTAAATATATAGGTTTCCCACCTCCTTAGATTTATTCCTAGACATTTTATTCTTTTTGATGCAATTGTAAATTTGATTGTTTTCTTAATTTCTTTTTCTTATAGCTCATTATTAGTGTATAGCAGTCCAATAGACTTTTGTATTGATTTTATATCCTGTAACTTCACTGAATTTGTTCGTTAGTCTTAACAGCTTCTGAGGGAGTCGTTAGGATTTCTATACGTAATATTGTCATCTGAAAATAGTGACAGTTTTACTTCTTTCTTTCCAATTTGGATGCTTTCTATTTATATTCTCTGCCTCATTGCTCTGGCTAGGACTCTCAATACAATGTTGAATAAAAGTGGTGAGTAGGCATCCTTGTCTTGTTCCTGATTTTAGAGGAAAAGCTCCCAGCTTTTCACCATTGAGCATAATGTTAGCTGCAGGCTTGCCATATATATCTTTTATTATATTGAGGTATGTTCAAACTATACCCACTTTTGAGATTTGTTCACCATAAATGGATGTGGAAATTTGTCAGATGCTTTTCCTGCATCTGTTGGGATGATCATATAATTTTTATCCTTTGTTTTGTTATGGAGGTACCTCACATTGACTGACTTGTAGATATTGAACCATTCTTGCATTTCTGTGATAAATCCCACTTGATCATTGTGTATGCTCCTTGTAATGCATTGTTGAATTTGACTTGCTAATATTTTGTTCATGAAAAATATTAGCCTGTACTATTCTTTTCTTGTGTGCTCGTCTCGTTTTGGTATCAGGGTAATGCTGGCTTTATAGAATGTGTTTGGAAGAGTTCCCTCCTCTTCTATCTTTTGGACAAGTTGGAGAGGAATTGATATTGATTTTTCTCTGAATGGTTGGTAGAATTTACCAGCAAAGTAGTCTCTACACTCTCTTCCTATGATTTTTAAAGTAATGCAAAATACATTTGTCTATTTGCAAACAAACAAACAAGAGAGAAACACACAGAATAAAACTAAAAATCCTTCTCACACCTTTGCCATTGGACCCTGGCCCTGAAGCATGTCTCTTCTCCACAAAGGTAAGTGGTACTGAAAATGACTTACATGCATTTCTGGATATTATTATTATACATGCACAGTAACATACTTCACATAGATAGATACCATGGCAAAACCATTTTTGTTATTATGGTTTTTTTGTATGTTTACCTACTTAACATTAATAGGATCAATTTATTCATATACATTATTTTTATTTTTTTAACTTAACCTATCTTAGGTATCTCCATTTTAGTATGCATACCTACCTCTCTCTTTTTAGTGACTGAATCATATTTCATAGTCTATTAGCCCAGACAATCCTGGTTACGCTACATTAACAAACAATTGTAGTGACTTAAAAGAGCAAAGCTGTATTTCATAACCATGACACATTTCCATCTCCACTAAGTGAGAGATCTCTCCATGATGCCCTTGCTCTGAGACTGAGGCTGATAAGGGGAAACCCATCTGGATGTTTCATGTCACTATGACGTAGGAAGGGAACATGGCTGGTTATATATTGTTTCTTGAAGTCTTCCACTCAGAAGTAACAGATGAGTATCACTCGTATTTACTGAGTCAAAGCAGGCCACATGGCCATACCTAACTTCAAGGGAGCACAGAAACACAATTCGACCATGGGTCCAGAGGAAGGTAACTGGATCTGGTAACTTGACTCAAACTGAAAAGATTTATTCACTCTTTGATAGCTTTGCTCCAACTGACATAGCACAGTGGAGTTTACATCTCCAGAAACTACCTTCAGTTTAGAGCCAGGCTCAATAACCCCTGAAAACTCTGAGTTTCTCTTTCTTCAGTTCAGAGTTATCCTGGTCAATGGTCATAGGTCCCTTAAAGGAAAGCTAAGAAATATATTTTTTTTTATTTGTGGCAGCATTTTCTCAAAGAGACTATCTACCTCCTCGTTTAAAAGTTTCTGGACCAGTGAATAAACTCAGGATTTGACACTGGATAGGAACCTATATGTCTATTGTGGAAGTACGACTCTATTCATAACTCAGGGATGCTCAAGCATATAAAGTATAAATTCAAAGGGCTGACCATCTATTTTGGTCCTAGAAACACCATATCAAGTAGTCTCATCAAAAGATCTCTGCATTTTATCCATTTTGAGTTCCATTTCTGCCCTCCTTTTCATTTAAGTAGCTAACCTCACCTTGTCTCTGGAACTGTGCTGCTGCCATTGGACTCTGAATGTCAGAGTTTAGGAATCAGGACGTTTGTTTCAGTGGTGACATCTCTTTCTGACGATTTTGACTTTCAGAGGTCAGCCTGTGCAGAAGTACCTAGAGATGCTTGTGTCCTCCTCACCAACATTGTTTTTGATGTTGTAGGAAAAGGTACATACTCTGGTTCTTGCTAAGTGTATGTTTAGGGGGTAATTAAGCAAGGCACATGTAATGGAGCCAATCCAACATTCCTCTCCCTGAGCATTTAAGTTCCTTTTACCATAGTATGAAAGGGAAGTTCAGGCATCTCAGCAGTACTTAACTTAGAGATTATGGGTCTGGTATTTAGAAAACCAACTGAGCAAACTGTCTGAAAACATCACATTACTTAGGCTAAGTTATTGAATCCAGAATCTCTGCTCTGTGCACCCATACTGATACGTTAAACCCGGTCCACCTTGAAGTTTCATCATCCTTGGTCTTGCACATTTAGGGTCAGTCCCCACATGTGTTTGGCAAGATTCTGGCAATATAAATACATCTTCCTATTCTTTCCACGTGGATGGTGCTTTTTCCTGGGTCAGGCTTACATTGCTCTTTTCTAACCTAGAAAAATCGATGGTTCTGGTTGCATTTGAATACAGAGAGTTAGAGGTTTACTTAAACATTGAAAGAGCTGGGGGGTAGGACATTGGGGAAGTTGGTGCAAAGGATTTCCGTTTTTAGCACCACCAAGGGGGTTATGAGAGTTTGGTGGGAATCCATAGGCGTGTCTACCAGGTTCTGCTAGGAAATGAGTCAAGTTAGCAGCATGCTAGCATAATATCTGATCGGTCTTGATAAGAATCAACCCATCATGGCAAAGAAATTTCATCAGCTCTGAATAATAAATGTCTTCAGGAAAGAGGGAGGTAACCATCTCAGACAGGGAAGAAGGAGCTGTTTTGCTGGCAAAATACACAACTCCATAAACTCTGGGGTTGCTGAGTACTCATATTCAGTGGGGTCACTCCAAATGTTTCCTCCAATTCTCAGGATTCTGCACTTTCTTTATCACTGCTGTACTTTTGACTTGAGATATGGTAGCATATCATCATATGTCAGCATATGTCACACTTAGGCATCAATAGATCAAACATTGAGTGTGAGATTCAGAAACATCAACCTTGAAGTTTTAAGGAACAGTACAACCTTTCAGATCAAAGAAAGAATCTCTCCACCTTCCTGTCCAAGTCTTGGCCTGGTCATTTAAAGCCCCACATTTGTCATACTCATTCTACAAACTTCCCAGTGCAGTCGGCTCCACAGTCCTTGTGTTCATATGCAGTCATATTTCCATTAAATTGTTCTATTAGTATTATTATTGTTCAGTAGCAGCGTGGTGCTCAATGTCCTGCTTCAACAGACACCTGATTCCAAACACCTATAAGCATTAATGGAAACTGATTCATCGTTGTCTTCAATGGACCACCAGGGTCACATCTTACACAGATGAAGAGACGTCACTAATTTTAAATCTAATCTGATCAGAGCTTCTATTCTGAGTTTCATCACTGAGATACTATTTCTGGGAAAATAGTTTCCCATACAACATACTGCGTCAGTCAGAAGCCATTCAATGCTTGCAACTATTATTATTTTGATGAAGATAATTAGAGTTTTGTACAACCTTTAGATGAGTTGGGGGATTTAATATGAAGGAAGTTGTTACCAATAATATATATTTGCATCAAAACAATAACCTTGGAAGGCTTACCAAGAAGCCATAAGTACGCATAAAAACTTAAAGAAGTTTCTGTTTAGTTACAAGTATGGGCCAGGTTTTGACTATGTGACATTCATTAGATATTACTAATTTTCACTTCACAAATTATTTTCCAATGTAGATTCTCCCAATAACTATATGAGATTTCATTTTCCTACAATTTTACCAAAAACATATTAATCTTTTTAATATGTGTCAATGTCATGGGAGTAAAGTAGTATCCCAATTAAAAAAAGAACACTTTCCAACCACTGGAACAAATTGCTCTTTTCTAACCTAGAAAAATCTATGCTGCTGGTTGCATTTTTCTATCTATTTTGACACTTTTAGAATTCTTCCTATCAGCCTTTGCTGTGGCTAACTTTCTCTTGGGTTTAGGATCTAATCTCAGACAGCATCTGAGAAAGCAGAGAGAAAATGCAGAGAGACATATGCATTTTCGTGTTTGATGATTGATTTGGTGCCAACTCCATGAGCTGAACATCGTCCACCATCACCATTGCCAGTTACATACATAAAATATGCAGGCAATGGATTTGAAAGGACCTGCCAGGCACAGTGTTGAAAACCCTAGAGATATTGATTTTACAGTTTTTCCAGTGATTCTACATCATGCTCCTTTACTTTCTGGCAATCTTTATAACTTTTACACTGACATAAATTGCCATAAAATAAGCATCCAGTACACCCCTCCCCTTCCTCCTCTAGAAATGGTTAAGGACGCTCCATTATTCTATTAACATGCTTGACCATTAATTCAGCTGCTCTCCCTGGGAGTGACGAGGTGACTTTAAACTTGGAGGGCAATTTGTACTGCCCAGCAGATTTATTATTATCCTCTCTAGTGGAAAGCACATGAATTCATCTAAACATTTATTTTCCTTAGTGTGCTGCTATTTTTCTTTTTATGTTTTTTAAAATAGATTTAGTGGTGGAATATTAGCAGCTGAGGACACTGGAATTGTTGCCTATGTGGCGAGGCAAGCATTTCAGCTCTCTGAATGTGGCCTCAGACCCCGAGATACTCCCTTGGCTGCAGTGAGGGAAAGTCATCTGGAAAATGGGGAGGGCAGTAGGGTGTTCCCTAACTGGTCAGAAATTAGCCAGTCTTTAGATGACCACAAGGGCTCCCGGCCATGAAGACAATTACGCAGGCGAGACCACTGTTAGCCTAAAACACTGCTGTATTAGATTTCTGTTCCTTCTTTAACAAATGACCTCAAACTTCATGCCTTGGAACAGCACCCCTTTATAACCTGACAACTGCGTAAGTGAGAGTTCCTGCGTAGGTCTAATTGGGTTAAAATCAAAGTGTCAACAGAGTTGTGATTCATTCTCGAAACTCAAAAGGAGAATCCAATTCCTTGCCTTTCATTCTGGAGTCATTTGCATTATTTGGCTTGTGGCCTCCTTCCTCCATTTTCAAAGTCACTGGTGGCGGCTTGAGTCTTTTCACATCACATTTCTCTGACTGTCTTTTCTGCCTCTTTTTCTGGGGATGAGATGGGACCCCTGCGTTTAATCCAGGATAATCTCCCCACATCAAGGTCAGCAAACTTACTGTAATGACAACCCTAATTCTCTCTCATGTAAGACAAGATATTCACAGGTTCTGAGAATTAAAATGTGGACATCTTTGGGGGCCATTTTTCTGGCTACCATATCTATAAAATGATATTGGTCTTTAACTGATTGTGAATAAGAATATACAACCGGATCCTTTACAGTGACAGTGATACACATGAGTCACCCTAGAGTTCACAAAACTAAAGGAAATAAAACATGTTGAATTAGGATTTTTTTTTCAGAGTAAGAAATGGGCAAAATGGTCAATTTATTTTATTCAAAAGTGCCAAAAAAATTCAGTGGGGGCAAGAATAAGTCTTTTCAGCAAATGGTACTGGAACAACCGGACAGCCACGTGCAAGTTAAACCTTCCCTTAGATCACAAACATACACACATACATTCAAAACAGACCACAGACCTAAGTGTAAGAACTAAAACTATAAAGAAATTATGAGAAAACAAAGGGGTAAATCTTCATGAATTAAGTAATTTCTTTTTGCATGCAATACCAAAGGACAAGCGACAACAGAAGAAAGTAGATAAATTGCATTATACCAAAATTACAATCTTTGTGCTACAAACAGTACCATTAATTAATTGAAAGGACAACTCGCAGAGTTGGAGAATGCATTTGCAAAATGTATTTGATAGGGGACTTCTATCAAGAATACATTAAAAAAAAACTCTTACACCTCAATAATAAAAAGACTTAAAATCCCATTTAAAAATGGGCTAAGGATCTATATACAGATATCTCTCCAAAGAAGATATAAAAATGCCCAATAAAAACATGAAAAGACAATCAACATCATTAGTCATTAGGAGAATGCAAATTAAAACCACAGTGGGATACAACTTCACACTAATTAAGGTGGCAAGAATTTTTTAAGGTGGACAATAACAAATGTTGGGGAGAATGCAGAAATATTGGATCCCTCATGTACTGCTGATGGAACTGAAAAACAGTGCATTTCAGAGGAGAGTTGGGCAGTTCCTCAAAGCATTAAACACAGGATTACTGTATGATCGAGAAATTCCACTCCTACTTACACAGCTGAAACAAGTGAAAGTTCGTCTGCCCAAAACCCTGTACACAGGTGCTGATAGCAGCTTTGCTCATAATAGCCCCAAATCAGAAACAACCTAAAAAAGTGTCCATGAAATGACAAATGGAAAGATAAACTGTGATATACCCATACCACGAAATTTTATTTGCCAGTAAAATGAAATGACTGATCTTGGAAACACTATGCTAAGTGGAAGAGGTCAATCGCAAAGTCAGTGTACGATGCTGTCTGTGTGAAGTGTACGACTGTGATCGCTGTGAAAAGTCCAGGACAGGCAAAGGAGGCAGGTAATTGGTTGTTAGAATAGAGAGAGTAGGGATGGGAGGAGTGGAAAGCGACTTTTAATGAGTAGAGTTTCTTCTTCAGGTGATGACAATATTTTGGGACTAGATGGTGTTGATGGTTGTACAACTCTGTGAGGGTGCTGAAAACTATGGAGCCATACATCTTACATGGGTGATGTGCATGGTATGTGAATTATATTTCCATAAAACTGTTAAAAAAATAGGATGGTGCAGCTAATATGTCATTGTAGCGGGTAGATCTCTGAGAAACCATCATGGCTTCACTTTGATGACCAGTTAAAGGTGATTCCTGACAGTCAGCTCATGAGCAGGAATTCGTTTAGAATATATTAGCAGCCATCTACTAGTGCGAATGCTTGTTGCAAAAAATTACTCCACTTTCACACGTATTTGATGATCATTAGAAGAACCTCCTTTTTTCTAAAAACTTTTTTATTGAGTTATAGTCATTTTACAATGTTGTGTCTAATTCCAGTGTAGAGCACAACTTTTCAGTTATACATGAACATACATACATTCATTGTCACATTCTCTTTCGCTGTGAGCCACCACAAGATCCTGTATATATTTCCCTGTGCTACACAGTACAATCTTGTTTATCTGTTCTACATTTTGAAATCCCAGTCTGTCTCTTCCCACCTCCCATCCCCCTGGCAACCACAAGTTTGTATTCTATGTCTATGAGTCTGTTTTTGTTTTGTATTTATTTATTAATTTATTTTTTAGATTCTGCGTATGAGTGATCTCATTTTGTATTTTTCTTTCTCTTTCTGGTTTACTTTACTTAGAATGACATTCTCCAGGAGCATCCATGTTGTTGGTTTTTATGCCTGAATAGCATTCCACTGTATAAATATAGCAAATCTTCTTTATCCAGTCATCTGTTGATGGACATTTAGGCTGTTTCCTTGTCTTGGCTATAGTAAACAGTGCTGCTATGAACATTGGGATGCAGGTGTCATTTTGAAGTAGGGTTCCTTCTGGATACATGCCCAGGAGCAGGATTCCTGGGTCCTATGATAAGTCTGTTCCTAGTCTTTTGAGGCATCTCCATACTGTTTTCCACAGTGGCTGCACCAAAGGAAGAATCCCCTTTTAACGTCATTTTGATACTTCAAACTGCCTGTGATTGTCCATGAACGAGAGAACTGATCACTTAAAAAATGACATGCGAGTGTTCTCACATTTAAAATCGGCATAGTGCCATCTTTTAATGGTTGTTGTAGGTTGAGAGATGCTGCAAAGTAAGTGCATTGCACAGTGCTTGGCTCTTGTGATTGCTCAGTAAGTCAGAAGTCATCACAAAGCAGAGATTAGGTCCTGAGCTTGCTGCTGGCTGAAAACCCTCACATCATCTGCTTTCTGAATGTACCTCAAACTCAGTGTATTCTGACCTCACCTCCTTTTCCCTAAGGCCACTTCTCAGCTATCTCAAGTCCCTCCTCCTTCCCGCCACTCCCATCCCCACCCCACCCCCAACTCAGCCGCAGCTCAACCTCTGAGTTACAGTGTTCTGCTTCCTAAGTGGCTCTTAATTCTCTGGTTTAAGACTCGTCATTTACCTACATAACTGATGTACCTTTCTGATTGATCTTCATGTTTTAATCTCACTTACATACCACATTTCAAGCTTTGGTGAACTGATCCATCTAAAACGCAAAACTGCAAATATTTTTCTCCTGTAAATATTCTGCAGTAATTTCTCAGGCAGGAGTTGTTGTTGTTTTTTTTTTTTTAATAATTTGATTTAACTCTTTGAGTAAGCAATATATGTTAACTGTTCAAACATTAAAAAATATTAATTAAGTATATAAGGAAATTTCATGTCTCCCACTAGTTGTCCACCTACTCAGTCATTGTCCATTCTCACAAACAGAAAAATGTATTATTCGTTTGTTGCTTCTAGAGAATATTTATACAAATACAAAAGTAATGCTATATATATACAAATATATTGATATATAAAATATATATATATATCAATAAATGTCACTCTAAGTGAAAGAAGCCAGAAAGAGAAAGAAAAGTATCATATGATATCACTTATATGTAGAATCAAAAAAAAAGGCAAACAAACTTCTTGCAAAACAGAAACAGACTGTCAGACATAGAGAACAAACTTGTGGTTCCTGGAGGGGGAGGTGGATGGAGATAAACTGAG
The DNA here is from genome assembly GCF_048564905.1 of Vicugna pacos. NCBI lineage: Eukaryota > Metazoa > Chordata > Mammalia > Artiodactyla > Camelidae > Vicugna > Vicugna pacos. The sequence continues at coordinate 7,817,542 of NC_133010.1, forward strand.
ACTTAGAGATTTGCAGATACTAACTCATGTATATAGATAGATAAACAACAAGTTCATGCTGTATTGTTCAAGGAACAATAATCGATATCTTTTATAACTTACAGTGAAAAAGACTACGAAAATGAATATATGTATGTTCATGTATGACTGAAGCATCGTGCTGTGCACCAGAAACTGACACAACATTGTAAACTGACTATACTTCAATAAAAATATATACACAAAAATAAGTATTTATATACGTCTATTATAAATGTATGTGCATATGTATAAATATAGTTTATTTGTCTTTACACAAAAGATAGCACATGTTACACACTGGTTAGCACTTTCTTATTTTCAGTTAGTCTATCTTTGATACGTTTCCTCATTAGAACCTTCTTCATTTTTCTTGTTTTAGTAACTGCATGCTATTTCATTGTAAGGATAATCCATAGATTATTTCATCAGTCCTCTATTGATGGTCATTCAGATTTTTTAATTTCTCACCCCAAGGTACAGAGATAAATGTTGGGGGAAATGGAATCTTCCTGAAGTGCTGAAAAATCTATGCTCATGGCTGTATCTATTCTATGGAGGGTAATTCTATAGTTTCCATGACATTTTCAACAGTGTCTCTCAAGTGAAAAAAAGGTATAAAAGCCTTTGACTCTCATGGCAATTATTATAATTAACTGGGAAGCTTTGTTCTAAAATGGTTGAGGTATAATTTATGAACAATAAAATAAGCAAATAGGTAAGCAGTTCAATGACTGTTCATGAACCCATGTTATCAACACCGAAATCAAAATATGGAATAATTCCATCAATCAGAGAAGCCCTTTAATAATAATCATTTAAAAATAAATCCTCCCATGTCCTACCCTTGGAAATCCAAATTCAGTAGAAGTTAAGTCTGGGATTGTGGAGAGAGATATTTGAAATCAGAAGTTGAGTTGGAAAACTTATTTACAGCAAAACATGCATGTGAAAATGAGAAACTGAATTGGTATCCGTGGGATTTAAAAAATAATAATAATAAATGAATAAGAAGAAAACTGTCAGGACTTTGTAAATTGAGAAGAAGCAGACGGGAGGACAGAAGGCCATAAGAAACCACAGAATGCATTTCCTGATGCAAAAGTTTCTTAAGGACTTAAAGACTCTTAAAGACTTAAGGACTTAAGGACTTAAAACACAAACAATAGTTTTTGTTTGTATTTTGAGAACCCAACACGGTACCTGGCATTTGCCAAAACAGTAAGTTCCAAAATGTTTGAGATTGACAGAACAAATGGTCGAAAGTCAGTGTGCACATTTCCTGTTTGTTCTCATGTTTTGGTTGTCACTTAAACCATGTCTGGTAGTCAGATCCAAAATGATAGCACTGCGTTGACCAGGGAGAAGAATAAAATCTCCAGAGTTCCATGAGAGTGGTTTCAAAAAGAGAGAGCAGAGGACTTCAAATGATTTACCAACAGTTTTGACCTCAAACTGACCTTGACAGGGAAAAGTATTCCTCTGGAGACTTCAAACTGGAGAGTCAGACAGTTGATATCAACTCAATGGAGGCAGAAAGCAAAGGCGTCACATGCTTGAGCAAAATCCATAGACCATTTAATTAAAACAAACTTGGGGGGGATCACCCCCGGTACAACCAGATCCTTCCTCTTAGATAGATGAAATTGTGTTACTGAGGGAATCGTTCAGTTAGGGCCAAAGCACTTGTCTGGGATCCGGCCCTCCTGTTATTAATATGTAGGAATAAGGCAACCTGTGGCATTACCTCAGACAGAAAGCTTTCTCGGGGCAACACCCTCTGAAAATGAGTGTGTGGCATGGGGACATGGGGCTTCGGAGAAGACATCAGCAGAAGAAAGCACACCAGCGATTTAGAACATATGGGAATTTTGAGGCACAGGGGAAATTGAGACCAGATCTTGGTTTTGGTCTCATTTCTGACTTTACCTAGTTACATTATCTTAAGTGAATCATTCAAATATGAACCTCCGTTTTCTTTTCTGCAAAAGATGTTTGTGGCTGAAGATAATTTTTGAGATGCCTTTGTATCTTAGAATTCCATGAAGTCAGCTAGAAAATCAGTTCACCTCTCATCCATGTGGCAACATTGATTATTGTATTTGTGTATGACTCTGAATAAAGGACTAAACTTATCATAAAAAAATGAATCAACCACAAGAAAAAACACCAAAAACCAAGTCTTTCTGGAAGAGGAAAATTATTTATAAAACAAACATTAAAAAAAGAAATACCCAACGTAAAATCTATACAGATTAAAAAAAATGGGGAAGAAATTATGTTCTGATCAATTCTCTTCCCAAACATTCACATAACCTAGTGAAGGATTGTTATCTAATGAAAAGTTCTAAGCTTTAAAAAATAAATAAATAAATATTCTCCTTGTGTATATTTGTTTATTCTAGTTTACATGGTAGCTGTTCTCATTACGTACTCACTCAAAAATTGGCAGTTCTGTATTGTGCAAGTTGAAAAGAATTTGTAAAATATAATGCTATGATGCTAGATATTAATTTTCTTTTTTCTTTTTTCTCCTAGTGAGACAGGAGGGAAGAGGGCAGAGCACAACCACTGAAGGAATGACACAGCAACTGAGGACAGGACAAACTGGATAGAACCAAGATGGCCGAAGACTCCACTTCCAGTAGAACTTGTCATTGCCCCTTGCACACACAGGGGCAATGACAGTTCCTAGACTGACCATAAAAGGTCAAAAAGTGGGCAGGGCCCAATTTCTGGAAATTCCCTCCCGTTCCCCAAAGTACTTGGAATAATGCTTCCACTTCTTGGCATATGAAATTACCCAGCCCATAAAAACTAACAACCCCTTACCTTGTGGTTGCTCTCTCTCTTGCCTTCTGAGACAGCCTGCACTCTGTCTATGGAGCGCGTATCTCCTTTTACTTTAAACTAAACAGCCACACACCTCCTGGTCTCTCTCCTCTCACCTTTTGAGATGGCCTACGTTCTGCCTATGGAATGTGTATCTCCCTCAATAAACTTGTTTTCACTTTACTACACCCCACTCTTGAATTCTTTCCTGCACGAGGGAAGAACCTTTTCAATGCTAGTGACTAAAACAACTAAAAATAATAATTACCCTTTGAGCGTAAGAAGTACTACAACGTTCACCCATATAATGGACCCACATGTTTGGCATCAGGGGGTGAAAAATAGGGGGCAAGTGCTCAACAAAGGGAATGTCAGATAAAGAGAAATCACGAACCTATTTGAGAAAGGATGTTGTGTGAGTTGAATTGTCTTCTAGGTCTTAAGAGATGTTAACTCTTGGTAAAGAAAAAAAAAACTCATTGTTCATCTAATTCTTCACTCATTTTCCAGTGAATCAGACCACAAACATGGACTAAATATCTATTTTGCGGAAACGATGATCACGTTCATCACTGTTTCCCAGCTGTTCCACCTTGCACAGAGGAAAGGATAAACGCCCTGTTGGTATAAACCAAGGCTCATCTTATATCACCACTTCCCGCTCAGTGGTGATGTATATGAAAGAAGTTGAGCTGGAGTTCATAGAGGGTGGGGATAAAAACATTCTAGGCAGAGAGAATCACATAGGAAATGGTATTTAATATTCATGGGGCATAGAGTGACTGGCAGATGGACTGAGGGTTAGAACAGTAGGCTGGGGAGGTATGTTGGGGCAGGATATGACAGTGCACACCCTGGCTGCACTAAAACCCATATCCAGGATTTCATCCTTCTCTGCCAATACCCAGCCTGTCTCCATGCTATGTGAGCAAAGCTGAGCATGACAGCTCGCGTGTAAGGGTGTTCGGTACCAATGATGCTTGCTTTCTCATTCAGACCTTCCTCTTCCAAGTCCCTCCAGCATCACTGCCTGATTTCTGCATTTATCACAGCACTGGAACTGGGAAGCCAGGCACGTCTTTAGGCCTAGTTAGTTTCAGCAGTTGACAGGAATTGAAATGCTAATAATCTTTTTTTTTTCCCCCCCTGAATTCTTATAAAGATACAAATGAGTCACACAGCTGCAAATCATCTGATGGTAGAAAGAATCTCTGACAGCTTCATTTGAAGTTGCAAAGTTCTTGCTTTATGGCTTGTGTAATGTTTGGTAAAAGATAGGCTGTTTAAATTAGAGAAACCTCATGGTCCCATGGTGAGTGACAAGTTTCCCCCCTAAAAAAAAAATTCAAAGAGAGAAGAAAATACACAATTTTGCAAGCTTGTGGAAAGCAAAATAATCTTTCCTTTTCTGTGTCCCATGTTTTGTTTAACTCTTGGTGGAGTGTGCAGTACAGTATAGAACAAATATTTTTTTCGACTTGGTCCATTTGTTCAGGGCTTCATCCAGCTCTACTCACAACTGGCTTCTGTATATGTAAAACAAACCATGGCCAAGATTGGACAAATATTCATATAGCTGGAGAAAATAGAATGTAAGCCAGGATAATCCCCAAATTTACACTGAGAGATGGAGAAATTGGAATGGAGAGTCCACAGTGATTTCTTACTGATGGCTTAAGGTCTGTTGGGTAAGGCACACATGGGATGTGAGGCTCATAGTCAGGATGATTTCATCCCTATGTTTCAGAAACTCATTTCCCCTCCTTTTTTTTTCTTATTCATCTAGGTTAGAGCTCTTAAGTCTACCCTGAAGATGAGTGGGTCCATGGGCAAGTCGACAGTGGACTTTGAGTCTCAGTTTTTTCATCTGGAAAGTCGGAAGCCTGCTCCCTAGTTCTGAGACAGTTAGACATGTGACTATGACCTGGTGGTAGGCAAAATCTGTTATTTCACAGATGAGGAAATTGAAATTTAATGAGGGCATGTGACATGGACTTAGAGCAATGGTTCTCAACTAGGGACATTTTTATCCCTACCCTCTGCCCCAGGGAATACCTGGCAATGTCAAGAGACATTTTGCTTGTCACAACTAGGTGGCAGGAAGAGAGGCTGGCTGTGGATAGAAGCCAAATATGCTATCAAACATACTGCCATGCCCAGCAAAGCATCACCCAGCCCAAAGTATCAACAGCCCTGAGATGGAGCCTTGTCCTAAAGTCACAGAATCCACAGAATCTAGGTGTAGAAACCAAGTCTATTCAATTCCAGAGTCTGAACCCAAGCATTGTACTAGTTTGCTTATCAATAATAGAACTTTGATCACTATCCCCCCAGGGACCTCCAACAAAGTGAAACGTACCATGACAGACCGATGTGGAGAGATACCAGTTGTCTGACTTGTACCTGAGCACACATTTCGGTGTATCTTGGCAAAGAGCGGAGAACTTCATCTATTTCCAATGGCAGTTTTGTAATTAGGAATTTGTCTAGCCTTTTGATTATAAAAATTTATTTTTATGTGTACTGGGTAAACCACGCTACCTTTAAAGGTTGCTTTCAAATGATTACATATTATTTCCCTTCTGTCTATGCCCATCTCTTCTCTTTTATCTTGATTGATACATGTCAACCTGTGTTTTCTAATGGAGTTTCCCAGGAATCTGTAGATGAATTCCAAAAGTCTGGGTTCCAGACCCTCCATTATGTAAATGGACTCTCCAATAAGCAGAAGTGTCAGAGAGAAGTGTCTGGGTTCTATTTGTTAGTCAGGGTTTGTAATTGTTGAAAAAGTTAATGGAATTCTCCGGCCGTTGTTAAAAGTGAATCCTGAAAAGCATGAGGTGGATTTAGTGAGCATCCCGGCTCTGTCCTCACAATGCAATATGCTTGCTACCCCAGCCCTGACAGCTGTGTGCCAACCTTTTCTAACGCGTCTCGCTTACCAAAGAGGAAATGGTCAGTTTTCCCTATAATTGCTTTCAAACGTGTGTCTCTGACAAGCGCTTTCATTTAACGTGTTCTACAAATCGCCCCTTTAAGGGTTCTTCTAAGTGCGCTGCCCGGAGTATGTACAGTGATTAGATTAAACGTGCTGCTTTAGGTGAGTTCTAACAAAACACACTGCATTTTCCCCCCCAATTATAATAGAGCTGAATAATCTTTAACATAGGTTTTTATTAAAGTAACTCATATCTCTCTCCAGGTCAATATGGTATAGTACCTTCTCATTAAGGCGATATTATGGGTTTTTATTACATGCTACAAGACTCATTATTCTGCATTTATCTGCATTGAATTTCCCATTTATTAGCCCAGGTATTCCAGTGAGCTAATTCTTTTCCTACCTGAGGATTGTTTTTCAGGGATGACCTTTCCTCCCAATTTAGCATCATCTGCAAACTGGAACATTGTAGTGTATTGTGCTTGGAATCAGTTATTGAAGACCCTTAATAACAGGATACTCAATGTCACTTTTGGACGAAGGTAACTCTTAAGCCGTAAGTAGCCTAGCTGTGATTATATTCTTTATCTCCTATTTCATTATATAGAGGGCTTGACTGAAATAAAAGCAAGAAAAATATCTTGATTAAAGCAAAACTTCATTTTAAGGACAAGTTTCTCCGGCTTGATTTCTTTGTAATGCAACGTCCTCCAAGATGCATTTGCAGAATACCTCTCTCTTCTTGGCAGCTAACTCTTCCCTTTACAACCCTGGGTCACCGAGATAGACATCCCTTAGACCCAGAAAATTGGTGCAATTCATTCCAAGCTTTTACTTCAGGAGCCCCTGAACTGGTGACTGTGAGTCAGAGACTCCAGGCGGGAGGTGGGATGAGGAAGGAAAGAGAGCCCAGATACTAATCCGCAAGGATTTCACAGGTTAAAACAGGGAGATGGGCCTGTGTGCAAACACCACGTAGGGAGAAATCACCCATTTGCGAAGTCTTTTCACCTTCAGGTCTGCATTTAAGATCATCTGATTTTGCCTGACTAAAACGGTGGAGACAGCAAAACGCTTTCAAAATGAACCCTTCATGCTCTGAAAGCAGTCTTTGGACCACACAGTCTTGACTGAGGAGGCCAGGATATATGAGATCTTGGAACGTTACACAATTTTAGAATTTAAAAAAAAAAAGATAGGAAACATGAAGTATATAAATGCGTTGTCCATGCAAACAGTATGGTTGTTATGTTTAGTTTATCCCAAAGCGTGCAGATAATGCGAGCACCCTATTTTGTTAGAGGGCTGAATTAGTTATCTGTTGCTCTTGGAACAAATTACCAGAAATTTAAGGGCTTAAAATAATGCAATTTTATTATCACACTATTCTGCAGGTCTCACCAGGCTAAAGTCAAGGTGATGGAAAGTGCTGTGTCCCTTCTGGGAGGCTCTAAGGGCAAATCCATTTCCTGCTCACTCCAATTGTTAGCAGAATTCAGGTCCTTGCAATTTTAGGACAGACGTTCCATGTCCTTGTTAGATGCCAGCTTGGGGACATGTCCAGCTTCCAGAGACCCTGTTCCCTGCTTTGCATCCCCCTTTTCCATTTTCAAAGCCAACAATGATGTGTCAAGGCCCTCCCATGCTTGCTTGTAATCTCTCCTGTCTCTTTCTTCATCACATCTCCCTGAATTCATCAGAGAAAAATTCTCTGCTTTACAGAGCTCATGTGACTAAACTGAACCCACTGGATCCTCCAGAAAAATTTCATCTCAAGATCCATAACCTTAATTATATCTGCAATGTCCCTTTTGCCATGTAATGCAATGTATGTGTGGGTTTCAGGCCTTAGGACACAGACATCTTTGGACCCATAATTTAGCTTACCACAGGATCTTCGTGTATTTGATTAGGACTGGGCTTACCATTTTAAAGAGTTTTAATCTTATCATCGTCTCATGAGTTAGTCTTGGCTGGTTAGTCCATTTTGGTAACCATGTTTTACCTTGATATGCTGAGTTTCTGATTACAGCCATAAATAGCCATTATGGGTGTCCACTGTGCACACTCCAAATGTCCGTTGCTGTGTGAGTAACATGATCCTTGTATATACAGGGTAATGTATCTTAAGAATTTACTAATTCGTATACATGCATTAATTTCCTGCCACATCACAGACACTGTTATTAGCATCACTGCAGACTCATCTACTTTGAGTCACCTTGATCAGGTCAGTCCAAACTTACTGATATATTTTATATGTGAAATTTGTGCCTTTTACCCTGCACAGCTCTGGGACAGAGAGATAGAGGCCTAATTCCAATGGTTGGTGTAAATGTTATGGACTGAGGGGATGAGGCTGGGAGCGAAAAATTCAGATATTCCCAGAAACAGCACTTCAGGAAAACTCTTGATAAGAGTAACCCCTCTCCCTCATCACTCTGCCAAGCCGAGTCCTCAGAGTTTGCAGTGATTACAGTAATGCAGTATTTCTCCAGCCTCGGTGTCGCTGAGTGTCAGATCATCCTACAGTCATTTGCAAGTTTCTGTGACATCCTGGGCATGATGGTGACTGTCTATGGGATTTTTCTTCTTGTCTGGATGTTCGGGGTATAGGCTATGTGGTACGTAGAATAATGTCCCCACAAAATGTCTACATCCAAAGCCCCCAACACCCATGAATATATTACATGAAGAAAGGAAATTAAGGTTGCAGGCGGAATTAAGTTTACTAATCAGTTGGCCTTGAGATTGAGAGTTTATCCTGGATTATCTAGGTGGGCCCAATGTTACCACAAGGTTCTAATAAGTGAAACAGGTGTGTCAGTGTCACAGTGGTGAGGTGTGAGAAAACTTCAAGTAGCCATCGCTAGGTGGGCTACCCACCTAACTGTGAAAAGTGATATGAATCTATTTTAATCAATCATAAAGCATGTTCAGAATAGTCAACCTTGAGCATAATTCTATCCTAAATTGTCTGAGATATGCATAACCGTCATTTAGAATCTTAAAAATTATTTAACCAAACAAGTGAAAAAGAAATTAAAATGTTAGGAAAGGCAGTCTGATGCATACAGCCTTTCAACCTCTGCTCGGTCACATAAGACTGGGTCTTGGGCTCCCCGTATATTCTGGAAATTATGCCCTTGTCAGTTGCATCATTTGCGAATATTTTCTCCCATTCCATAGGTTGTCTTTCATTTTGCTTATAGTTTCCTTTGTTTTGCAAAAGCTTGTAAGTTTAATTAGGTCCCATTTGTTTAGTTTTGCTTTTATTTCTATTGCCTGGGTAGACTTAATTTCTAGAATATAAAAACAACTCACACAACTTAATAACAAAACAATAAACAACCCAATCCATCATAAATGGGCAGAAGGGCTAAACAAGCAGTTCTCCAATGGAGACATACAAATGGCCAATAAGCATATAAAAAAAACTTAATATCACTAATTATCAGAGAAATGCAAATCAAAACTACAAAGGAGTATCACCTCACACCAGTCAGAATGGCCATCATTAAAAAGTCCATAAATGATAAATGCTGGAGAGGCTGTGGAGAAAGGGGAACCCCCCTTCACTGCTGGTGGGAATGAAGTTTGGTGAAGCTATTATGGAAAACAGTATGGAGAGTCCTCAAAAAACTGTAAATAGATTCACCATATGATCCAACAATCTCATTCCTGGATATATATCTGGATGAAGCTCTAATTTGAAAAGATACATGCACCCCAGTGTTCATAGCAGCACTGTTTGCAATAGCCAAGACATGGAAGTGACCTAAATGTCCACTGATAGATGACTGGATACAGAAGTTGTGAGATACATCCATAGATAGATAGATAGATAGATAGATAGATAGATAGATAGATAGATGATAGATAGATAATGGAATACTATTCAGCCATAAAAAGAATAAAATAATGCCATTTGCAGCAACATGGATAGATCTGGAGATTGGCATACCAAGTAAAGTAAGCCAGAGAGAGAAAGAAAAATACCATATGTCATATGTCACTTATATGTGGAATCTAAAAAACTGACATAAATTAACTTATTTACAAAAAGGGAACAGACTCATAGACATAGAAAACAAACTTATGGTTACCAGGAAGGAAAGGATAAATTTGGATTTTGAGATTTGCAGATACTAATTACTATATATAAAGTAGATAAAGGGTAAGTTTATCCTGTACAACACAGGGAACTATATTCAATATCTTGTAGTAACCTCTAGTGAAAGGGAATATGAAAAGGAGTATCAGTATGTATACGTATGACTGAGACATTCTGCTGCACACCAGAAATTGACACAACATTGTTAACTGATTAGACTTCAATTAAAAAAAAAAAACAAGAATGGACCTTGGGCCTGATATAGTTTATTACCAAGAGACAGAGCATCCTAACAGCCTTGTGTGGGAATGTCTTTCCCTGTTTCTGACTCAGCGTGGACTCTCTCCTAAAGCACATGTGTCAGTGGCCCCTAGGCAAGCCCCCAGCTTTCTGTATTTCAGATCCCAAGGGAGAGAGGTCCTGCATCTTCTACTGGAGGAAGAAGTGGGATGTATGCAGCCAGATCTCTTTGGTCGGAAGAGGAGTGGCGACACTGGCCATGGGGGACCCACATCATAAGGGGCTGGATCTTGCATACCCTTTCTCCCCACTTGCTGTAAGTAAACTCTACCCCACTTGAACCTAATGTGCGTGTTGTCTATTCTCAGCAACCTTCCCTGGGTGGCACTTCCCTTAATGTTGGCCGCACAGCCTGGCTACCCAGTGAACAGTGAAATGGAAAGGCTAATTAACAATAAGAGATAAAGGTGCATTTACTGTTACATTATTTTTTGTGCCTCAGTTTCCTCATTTATAAAGTTAGGAGGGTCAGATTCTATGCTCTCTGGAACTCCATGGAGCCGTTTATCAAGAGTCTATGGTTCTAGGATGAGGCAGGCTTGCTAAAATATAGCTCTTATTCCTCTATTCCCACACATAATAATTCACTGCATAGTTTCATATTATTTCAGCATAATAGTCCCAAACTTGGGTGTTAGATTATTGTGTTCACTTCAGTGATCAGTTTAATATAAGTTAAAATATGCCAAGTCCTAAAAGCCCTTCTTAAATCATCTAGACAGAGATAAATGCTCATAGCTGAGGCAAACCACATATTTTTCCCCTCTGTGTTGTTTGCACTTCGGTGGTACATACAGCCAAGAAGATGGGCTGTGGATTCTGAGGTCAGGCTGTCTATACTGAAGCCTTTTCTCCATAACTCATCAGCAAAGATTTAATCTAATGAACAAAATACACCTCAGTTGCAGAATTAGAGTAAAGACTAAATATAGAGGAAGTAAAATATTTAGAACAGTTCTTGGCACATCACAAGTCTGTAGTCAGTGTTTGCGTCTATGAATTTGCAGTCTTTAGGGTGAGCACATTTTTCAGTGACCCATTCAGTATTCTGTCATTTTTATTTTTACTGTATAGAGAAATCTTCTAGGTGGATTGAATAATATTAAAGTAGCCACTTAATACGTGGACCACAGGTCCATCTTCACCTTGCTGACCATGTTAAATTGTTGGGGATACTATACGTACTGAAAACTGAAACCAAGCTCCTTAGCTCCTGACTCTGTGCTTACTTCTTCTCGACAGAGAGGAGCTCACGTATCTGTTGGCTTCTCAACTCCACATTTTTCAATGGCACACAAAGCATACTTCCATAATAATAAATTATAGCTACTATGGTAACTCCCAGTTGGCCTGAGTTCTCTGTTGAGAAGTCTTGCCACGTTCTTCACTTTCTCTGAGCATCCATGTCTGAAGAGCGAGGATATTTTTCTTCTCTTGGGACACTGGTTATGAAAGTGGGGCTACTGGTGGCTCCTTGTTTCATGCCTGCGAAGCAGTTGAATGGAAATAGAAAGAAATGCCTTCAGTTTCACTTAATCCTTCCAGCAACCCTACAATTAGCAGCCAATGTCCCCTATGTTATAGGTGAGAAGACCGGGACCCAAGCAAGATGAAATAATGTATTAAGGTCGCTTGGCTGGAAGGCGGAAGAGCTTTGATTGTGATTTTTCTCCTTTTCTTCAAAGCCAAGGGTCTTCACAGACACTCAGCCTCTGTGGTATGGCATTGATGTTACGGAGTTGGATATGGGGGACAAATGTTAGGTTCAATTCTGCATGTCAGGACACCATGTAGAATTTTGTGCTCATATATGTGGTATTTTTATCAAATCACATCATACTTAACTAAATAATCATATTTATTCTGAGGCTCAGTTTCCTTTCTTATAAAATGAGGGTACTTTTCTATTATAGTAACAATGTCTAAGTGTCATATAAAATCATGTGAAAACTTGTGTATGTTTTTTAAGACTCTACCTTATATAGTTATCTAGCACCCTAAGATTTATAAAGATCATTGTGCCTTCTTAACTTCTTTATTAAGTATGTACCCATTCCTCTAATTCAGGAGCAGACCGGGGACAAGTGTTTTTTTAAAGAGTCTATGGCTCCCTAAAAAATTGATGACTAAAACATCTCTCAAGTTACAGCCTGAATGTTTTGATCAGAAAAACAATGGCTGCTCTTTGAGTTAGACTTTCAATGCTACAGTGACGTCTGCAATGGAGGATTGATGAATTTCTTCTGTCTAAGAAGCATGTGCCTTAAATCTCTGGCTATCTTTAAGCAAGAACCTCATGCAGTTCATCCCAGGAATGGAAGGGCCCCATGCCACCATCTTGATGCCAGCATGAGGGGAGGGGCCGTCCCACTCGGCACCTGCTAAGACCTGCTCCCGAGGCATCCATCCTTCCACAGCACACAAACTGAAGCCCAGTTTCTTTGGGGATATACTGTCTGTTGAAATGACTTCCCCACCACGCCTCATCATTGTCAACATGATCAGAGAGCCGAGAACATGTCATGCTCAACTCTGCTCTTGGAGGCGGAGCAGATGTATGAAATCATACATCTTCCTTCTCTTCTGAGTCTAAGGAGGATGGGCGATGGTACCAAGACCCCTCGTGTCTGTTCTCATTGTGATGCTGTGTTGCTGTGGGAAGCCCACCCATTTTGGAGATTTAGAACTTGCTTCCTTATCCTCCGCTGAAACCACATTGTTCGACTTTACAAAGATTAATACAGGGCCGTGAGGGTCAGCTGGCTTCAGTCTCTTTGTGTCATAGACAAATGACAGCCCTAAGACCTGAGGTGCTGAAAAAAAGGCATAAATCTGCTGTGCTGGACGTAAAAACAACCACTTGTTTCCTACTGGTGCTGAGAATGGTGAGTCATCTCTGTTTCCTGATTTTATGCGGGGTACTCTTTGTGCTTCCTTCCACTTTTAACTTAAAAAAAATATTTATCTATGATAGTCACTCTCTTTTTAGAGATTTGTCAAATTTCTGAATTTGGACAAGTTGGGGCCGATCCTTCTTCCATGCTTTTAAAAAACATTTTTGATAATGTCCATTCCTCTCCCCACCAAAGCTATATCCATCTTAAATGATGTCCCAGAAAAAGAAGAAGAAGAAGAAAATAAGGGCACAATCCAGTGTTATTTGGCATTGCAAAGGTGAGGTAAATTTTAAGGCAAAAAGACTGTCTACAATTTCCTCGACTTCGTGATATTTACCTATAATATGTCATCCTGACACTTATAACCAGATGAACTGTGGTAAAACAAATAAATAAAAAAGAAATACAGCAGTGCAGAATAACTTTAGTTACCTGAATCTAACATTAAAGATTGAAAGTAAGATTTAAAGGTATGGAAAAAAAAAAGAAATAAGGATAAGAGAAAGAAGTGAATAAAACCGTGTGCAGATGGTTCTCCTTTAAAAGCAGAAGATGAGTAAAATCTCTTTCTAGGCTCTTAAATAATTTAAATTCTATCAAACACATATTTCCCCCTGTAACAGGTTCACACAGTTTTTGCAACACTGTAAGTCGTTACTTTCTTTGGCTTTTGTTTTTCTTCACTCCCTAAGGATGTTCTCCGACGATTATTTCTTTCTATCTTTATTTTGCTCCTTTCTATTTTTTTCCAGCCCCCCTCCTGTTCCCTGAGGAAGTGTGCAGCCATAATGCTGAAGTGCCACTAAATGCAATAAGGCAAAAATCATCGCGGCTTGATGGCACCAGAGTGCCAGCGCTCTGGATAAAGAATTATCCCACTAACGCAGCATGAACCAGCCAAAAGGAGAAAGAAGAAAACAATCCACAGACTCATGGCGTATTTATTTTTTATGATCCTAAAAACCTTTATTTAGAAAAGATAAAATGGGAGTCATCCGATGAATACATTTGAAGGCAGGGATCACACAGGCGATTTGGACCAGTTTTGTGTGCTGATTCTCAGCATTGGGTTTTCTGAGCTGGGAGGGAAGTATATACATTGTCCAGCTATTTAAACCTGAAGTTAAAAAAAAGAATAAAATAATGCCATTTGCAGCAGCATGGCTGGACCTGGAGATCGTCACTTTAAGTGAAGTGAGCCAGAAAGAGAAAGAAAAATACCATGTGATGTCACTTATATGTGGAATCCACAGAAAAGACAAATGAACTTATTTACAAAACAGAAACAGACTCACAGACATAGAAAACAAACTTCTGGTTAAGGTCGTGGGGGAAGGGGCTGGGAAGGGATAAATTGGGAGTTCGAGATTTGCAGATACCAACTACTATATATAAGATAGATAAACAAAAAGTTTCTACTGTACAGCACGGGGAATTGTATTCAATATCTTGTAGCAATTTATAATGAAAAAGATTATGGAAACAAATACGTGTATGTATATGTGTGACTGAACTATTATGCTGTACACCAGAAATTGACACAGCATCGTAAACTGACTCTACTTCAATAAAAAAAGTCTCCTCTGATTTGTCCCTTGTCATAAAAAATCTATGCTTTAGAATTGAGGTTTTTCAAATTAGAAATTTTAAAAAAGTTAAATGAGCTCTGGGTTTAAGATATAAAGGAGAAAAACATGTTTTCTCTTGAAGTCTCCATAACCTATGTTATTGCAAATATTAAATTAAATATATTGTATCTGTTACATACATTTATAAAAACCCAAGCCTTTTCATATTGAGTTTACCCATTAGCTAGGACCTTTCCTTGTTACAGACTCATATTACTCTTACCTTCCCCCAAAGCACATCATGCTGATTCAGTCTCTCTTTCTCTCTCTCTTTCCCTCTCTCCCCACCTCTGTGCTCAAATTCAGATGTGTGATTTCATCACCATGGACGTAGGCAGTGACTGCTATGACATGAATAAATATACTAGGGGAATCCAGATGGATTTGACTTGGACATGATTACAATTTTTCTTACTTTCGTTATAAAGTACAGTTATCCTATATTCAAATCCAAATCTTGCTTCTTCAGGTCTTTGGTGGCCATCTAATCCTCTTTTGAAATTGTTACATATTTCTGTATAGGGATGAAGATTTCTTGATTTATTCTGAGGTCATCTCCATTCTGTTTAATACGTTTCTCGACTTTGTTTGGATAACCAGTGAGGAGAATGATGACCATTGTTGCAGGGAAGCTGAGGGCAGCATCGGTGATTCAGACATTTTTGCAGCAAGATTTCAAATTGCAAACCCAATTCCAGTACTGAGTGCTTCATTTCACAACCAATTGCTAAGAATTCTGCACAAACAAAAGGCCCTTTTTGATTATTTTTACTCGTGAATGTTTTGTTTAGCTACTAATAGGATTTTAATGACGATATTACCAACTATGATGAGCCATAAGCCTGCAAAGCAGCTCTGTTAGGGGTTTCACTTTTTTTTTTGTCTTACCGCAATGCTATCTGGATTGCTTTTTGTCCCCATATTTCTAGTACTGTTTTTTTCTTTTGTTGCTTTAAAATCCCAGTTAAGGTGGTGCTGTTTGCAAGCCGGAATTGCTGAAGAAACATTCATAATGTAAAGAATATTTTCTTAAGGGATTTTTAAAATTCAGTGTTCCATAGTCCTAGAATTCTGAAGATAAGGAGATGCCTTCCAGGGTCTTTGGTCTGTGTGTTATTTTTCCACAAAGATGTTGCAAGTTAATGGGAGGAAAAGACTAGAAACCACATTGTTACTTACCGTGCTTGTCTTTTGACACTCATTTTCTAAGCCACAAATTCCCAAGCAATACTTGTGTGGACGATTTTCCATCAACAGTTTTATGACTTATCAGTAGCATGGCGATGACATTATCATCATGGCTTCGTTTGTTCCTTCTAATGGATGTTGTTGTCCTGGTCTTTGCCCCATGGGGGAGACCCCATCCTGAGATCTGAGATTATTTTTTTTAATAGACTTTATTCTTTTAGAGCAGTTTCAGGTTCACAGCAGAATTGAGCAGAAAATACAGAGAATTCACATATAGCCCTTCCTACCCACATGTATATACACCTCTACCCTCAACATCCCTCATCAGTGGGGCATATTTGGTACAATCGATGAACCAACATGGACACATTATTATCAACGAAAGTCCATTAGGGCTCACTCTTGGTGTTGCACATTCTATGGGTTTTGACAAATGCATAATGACATGTAGCCACCACTACAGTATCATACAGAGTAATTTCATTGCCCTAAAAATCCCTTCTTATCCATCTATTCATTTCTCCCTCCCTGAGATCTGAGATTATTTGAGTCAGGAGGAAAGGAACATTTTAGAACAGAACTTTGTGACATACATCTCTGTGTGTGTGTGTGTGTGTGTGTGTGTGTGTGTGTGTGTACATTCAGATATATTTAAATTGACATGCCAACAAAAGGTACTTACTAGCTATATGACATGGAATAAATAGTTTTTACTTTACTGAATTTAATTTTCTTCCTTTCATTTCTATATCAGTCAGGCTTACCAGTATAACAAATACCCACCAAATTCAGTCATTGTAAACAAACTAACAAAAAAGCAAACAAAAGACAAGCTTATTGTTCACTTATGTTACTTTCTGATGTGTGTTTCTGCTCAAATGACTGTGTTGGGGGGCACCCTCCTCCAGGAATCTATTCCAGGACTGAAACTCCAAATTCCCACAAGAGACTTGGGCTCCATCACAGGATTCTCCGTATCTGGGAAGAAATGAATGTGAAAAGAGAACGTGGAGTATTGCAAAGAAGGTATTTTAGAGGCCAGTGCTGAAAGCGTAAATCAGATCCACCCACATTTCTTTGACTAGACTTCAGTCCAGTGGCAGGGTTGGCCCTGCCCAATATAAGGACAGCCAGAACACTGGTCCAGTTGTATGACCAGGGGGTGGTGTGTACAGGATTTGAAGAACACGTAGCCTTATCTCTGTCAAATAAGAAGATGCCATAGCACCCATCTCTCAGATCTGTTGTGGGTGTAAGAGGAGGCAGCACATATAAAATAATGTCTGATATGTGATGAACAGCTGATCATCATGGGGAAAAGCAAATAAACAAAATTAAAATATATAGAGGTAAAGCAATGACTCCAAATAGAGATGAGGAGGCAGATTACTATGGGAATTTAGAGGCACGGACGCCATTATTTGCTGTAAGGGTCAACTTGACCCCCTTAATCTTGGACACCTCAAGCTCTCTCTCCAGTGATTCACTCTCCACGTCCCATGTTCTCCTTTGCGGATCTCATCACTTTCCATAGCTTCTGTTAGCACATATATACCAGTTTTATAGAATCAGCCCCCTCTTCTTTGATTTCTCTCCATGAGCATATTTAAACCCTCAGTGGAACTCTTCACATTTTATAAAGCACAGACTGAACTCATCACTCCTGCTTTGCCCACATTCAAGTTCACGCTCATTTCTACACCTCCCTCTCCCACGGTCATGTTTGCCCTTCTGTGTCCTTCACACCCTGTCATCTCGCTCCCTCTTAACCTTATATAAGCAACCACTGCGTCTTGACCAGCTTATTTCCTAAATCTTGCTCCATTCCTTTCTTTCCATCCCACTGACACTAGGTGAGGCTCAACCATCGCTAACCCAGATTACTTACTCTATGAGTTCTCCGTCCTTGGCCTTGCCCCATCACACCATTCTCTTCAGAAAAGCTTTTATTTTTATTACTATTTGCTTGGGGAGAAATACGTCTCTAAGCACTGACTCCACTGTTGCAAAACTTTCAATGACTTCCATTTTTATTAAGAGAGCATAGGTGCCTCGACATAGCTTAGAATACCTTAAACCACATTCACTCTGCCCTTCTAGCTTTTTCTCTTGCCCTTCTTCCTCTCTACAGCAGCCACACTAAACGCCTGTCCGTTCTGCTTATGAGTAACAGACCCTCCCTTCTCTAGAACTTAGGTCATGTGATCCCATCTGCTGATATAGTGTTTCATCTCATCCACTTGTGGTATGATTATTTATAATAGGAAATATATATTTGGTTTTTGTCCCCAGTTCCTGGCTCACAGGCCTTGGAATTTCCTGAGGAATAAAATCAATGTGAGCATCTTTTTTCATAATGTTTGGTGTCTTGGCCTCAGTTCCTAAAGTTGCTTCAGAGCCATAAAGGTGAATTTGGAGTCTTGGTATTCATAAGGAGCCCCTTTCTACCACATGAGTTTATGGGTTGATAGGTTTATGTCATTGAAGTGACTTGGAAAATACCCAAGGATGGGACCTGGTCGCCTGAAGAACCACGTGATTAGAGGTTTGGAGCTTTCAGTCCCACCCCAGACCTCCTCGGAGGGAAGAAGGGTTGGAGATTGTGCTCAATCATCAACGACCAATGATTTAATCAATTGTGCCTATGTGATAAAACCTCCATCAGAACCCCAAAAGACAAGGTTCAGAGAGCTTCTGGGTTGGTGAACATGTGGAGATTTGGGGAAAGCAGTACCCTCAGACAGCATGGGGTCTCCATGCCACTTCCCCAATACCTTGTCCTGTGCATCTCTTCCATTGGGCTCCTTGCGAGTTATACTTTTTTATAATAAGCCAGTAATCTAGTGAATAAACTGGTTCTCAGAGTTCTATGAGCGGCTGTAGGAAATCAAGTAAATGCAAGGAGGTATGGTTGGGAACTTCAATCTATCGCTGGTCGGTCAGTCAGTAGCATAGGTAAAAAACTGGGTTTGTGATTGTCATGTGAGCGGAGGGCAGCCTTGTAGGACTGAGCCCTTAACCTGTGAAATTTGATGCTATCTCTGGGTCGATAGTTCCAAAACTGAGTTGAATTGCAGCTGGGTTCAAATAATTGCTTCTTGGTGTGGGGGGAATCCCAGCCCCCTCACACACTGAAACTGGATGCTCGGAAACCTTACCACCCATCCCCTCAAGTAATGAAAGAAGAAATCCAGCTGTTGCCAACTCATTCTCTAGAACTCTCTTACATGTCTTCTCTTCCAGGGAATATTGTGATCCAATGTCAGTCCCACATTCTTGGTTAAGTATCTAAGTGCTCCATCTTTACCCTTAGGTAATGATTCATTTATTTTTGTTTCTCTGCTTTTCAAACTATATGGTTGTCTACCCCAGCTTGATGGTAAGATCCAGGAGAATAGGACTGGGGATGGTATTTTTCATCCTTCTGTCCTCAGAAGCTAGTCTGGTAGAATAAGACTTCAGGCATATTTTCAATAATCACGGATGGCTTCAAGAATTCTTTGTCATTTGAACTGAGCCTTGAAAGAAAGAGGATTATGAAAACTAAAGCAAAGGGTTAGAGAATGACATTTTCTCACGAGAGAAAGGCATGGACATAGTCCTGGAGGCAGACACGTGCAGATTGAGTTGTGGACAATAAAACTCAGTGTGGCTGTAACAGAGCCCAAACTTGTTCTGCTCACTGCACAACAGGCCAATAAATTGGGAGATGAGGTGTTGGGGCAAGGAATAACAACTTTATTCGGAAAGCTGGCAGACTGAGAAGATGGCAGACTAATGTCCTGGAGAACCGTCTTCCCCAAGCCAGAATTCAGGCTCCTTTTATACTAAGATGGGGAGGGGGGATGTTGGTTGTTGCAAACTTCTTGATGTCAGAATCCTTTGTTCTTGTAGCTTTCCACATAGGTCAGGTCATGGTGCCCCTCCGTGTAAAGCTACAACAAGACAAGTGTTATTTTCTATCCTACAACTTTTTATCTTTCTATGAATGGGAAAATGTTAAACTCTTAAAGGTCAGAGCTTTGAGAATGGGCTACTTTGTTTATTTCAGGCATAGGCAACATCCTTTTACAAAAGGTGCAGAGCCAGCATGACTAAGCACAGGAAACAGAGCACAGGGTTAGAGCTAAAGGGACAGATCTGATAGGGAGTCAGATGTGTTCTTCCCTGTTGCATGACCATCTGTGGACCCTGATAAAGATCCTAAGGGAGGAAGTAACAATTGCTTTGTTACTGTCACAACTGTGTTCTCTTGTACAGGAAAGAGGTTTACTCTACGAGTTATTCCTTTAGACAAAAAAACAATATCCATACTTCTAGAGAAACAGCTTTGGGCTCAGCTTCTACTGGCTGGATGTGCCAGAGGAGGTGGCCCAGGAGCAGTTGGATTCCACTAGGAATCCCTTAGCCGGTAACCTTCCTTCCCCTTAACCAACATGCATGGGTTCTTCTTACTCTCCAGTCGCATCAGCCTCTCTGTGCACAATCTTGAGCTCTGACGGAAAGAGCAAGAGCCTGACAGCTGAGGCTTCACGGCTCAACTTTCTCCAGCAGCTGAGCATGATCAGCTTCGCAGCAGCATATGGTGGTCTCTTCTCCAGATATTCCATTGTGGTAGCAGCTGGGAACTTATCAGTTTGGGGAAATTAGTATTGAAAGGTGGGGCATGGTCAACACAGCTCAGGGGACAGATGTGTTCTTTGTTTTCCCCTCGTCTTTACTTCGATGCATTTTACATGTTTTATTATTATAGAGAAAATTGTCTTTTGTTTGCAAACCACTAATGTTAGTGACTCCTTAAAAAAGATGCCTATTGACCTATAACCCATCCTTTTCTTCAGACGTACTACAATACGAGTGCGCACTTGTATGATACATGCATAGTAGCTTGACTGCATCATAAATTCTCCTGATTTCACAGGAGCAAGAGGAGTATCAGAACAGGGGTAATAAACTGTCTTTGGGCTAGCCTTAATTACTAAGGCAGTGTCCTGGTTACAGGAGCGAGCAAGTACAGGGGTCCGTCTGTGATGAAGACACCAGGGGACATATTTTATTAAGAAACCTGAGAATGTCTTTCATAGCATAAACAACAGAATTACAGTGCCTTCTGTGTTATAAACCACCATTGCTCTCCAAATTCCTACTATTTTCTCTTAAGAATTCATCATTCATATGTTTATTAATTATTCTTGACATTATTCACATTTCAGATTATTTCAGATAATGCAGGTTTATTTTATTCTGTGGAATTTCCAGAATTGAGTGAACAATCTATATTCTTTCCCCTTCCTAGATGTTTTGATATGGATTCTATGCTCTTTAGGAATTAATGTAACCCTTGTGGGTTATTCCACTCATTCCATGCATTCTCATGCACAAGTCATATGTTGGCCATTTGACTGAGTTACCCTGGCATAACTGTAGAACTAGAAGATGTGATAATGTTACCGAGCCCAAGCTTGTACTGTACATCACATAGACCAATAGATCAAGAGATGAGTTGCTGGGGCAAGGAATAGCAACTTTATTTAGAAAGTGAGCAGCATGAGAAGATGGTGGACTAGTGTCCCATAGAACCATCTTGCCTGGGTTTGGATGCTAGTTTCTTTTCTAGGACAGAGCAGATGAGGTAAGGAGGTAAAGTAAATAAGGTGATAAATTGTTGCAAATATTTCCTGGTTCCAGCCAGACTCCAGTGGGGATGTGTACATTTCCTGCAGCCATTTATAGGTGGGCCTGGTCAAGATGTTTCCTGTGTGCTAAACAAAGTTATTTCAGCTTAAGCTTAGGCATCGGAGGCAGGGTTCCAGGAGATGGGCCATTTTGTGTACTTTAAGCTATAGGCAACATCCCTTTAGTGATTAACTTGTAGCAAAAGCAATAGACTTCAAAGGATAATGTAAAAGAAACAGATCCAATATGGAGTCAGATTTGTTCTTCCCTGTTGCAAGAAGATCATGACCATTTTCCTCTAACTGTCCAGGAGAGAGGGGGACAAAACTGTTGAAAGCTTGACAGACCTCTGTCATCATTTAGGAATTGAGACATGCTTTCATTCAAAAGTAAAATAAAATTGTATTTGGGTATCCATAGTGTGATAACCACCATTTTAAATCTATATGGAAAAGAGAAATGATGAGGACTTTGTGATCATTCTGACATAATTCAAATCATAATGACGCCTTAATGAAGTGCAAACATAATATACTATGCCCGTTTCCAACTTCACCGGCATCCCTGAACAGCACACACGTGATGGGGTGATATACTCTAGTTCTGCAGTAATCCAATTATGAGGTAAACAACAGGGGTCAAATGCATGTTTCAAAATTCTAAGACACCATACTTTTTTGCAAGAGTGATAAATATGAGGACTACTCTGGTAGTAGTTCCATCTTAAACCCCAGGAGTGCAGTGTTTCTTGAATTTTCTTACATTAGGAGCCTTTTTGAGTATTTGATGGAAGTTGAAGCCCCTCCAGCTGTCCAGAGAAGTTCAAGCAAAGGTTTTGGGAAAAAAAAAAAAAACGCAAAAGGAGGTTAATTCATAGCCTCCCTGGCTACACACCACACACCTTAGGAGTTTCTATTGAGACAGACACAATGCAAAGGGCACCCCCTGGAGGTGTGCAGCGAAAGAGCAGTTCATGGTTATCCAAGTCCCACCTTTCGACATTCTAGGAATCCTCAGTAAAAATTCCTGAGGGAAGTCTTTCTGCCTTGGTCACAATTCCCTGGGTCAGGACAGATCCAGGGAAGAGGTGTTACCATTTCCTTTCCCAGAGCATCTTGCTTCCTCTGTAGCAACCTTTTCTTCTTACCAGAAACCCTTCCCGAGCATCCCTGCTTACTCCTGTTCTCCCATTCCTTCAGCATCAGAACGTGCAAGTTCTGATGATTTTGTGTTGCTGAGAATTTAGGACCTGTCTCAGACATCTTAAACATTTTTTCTTTGTTGCTCTAATGTATAAAACCAGTCTCCGTTATCTGAGCAGGCAGGCAAAGTGGAGACCAGGGCTATCAGCGTGGTTGTTAGGTTTTGCATCATACCCCTTATCTTCGTGCATTCTGGATGTTCTGACAGAGCACCACGGACAAGGTGGCTTATAAGCAACAGAAATGTATTCCACATAGGTCTTCAGGCTGGGAAGTCCAAGATCAAGGCACAGGCACCTTTGATATCCTGTGAGGACTTGATTCCTGGTTGACAGACAGCCATTTTATTGCAATGTCTTCCCGTGGTGGAAGGGGATTTAGGGAATTCTGTTTTTTTATAAAACAACTCATCCTATTCATAAGGGCTCCACTCCCATGAGCTAATCACCTTCCAAAGCCCTCACCTCCAAGTAGCATCACATTGAGGATTAAGTTGCAATTTACACATTTTTTTTTGAAGGGGAACAGCCATTCAGCACACCCCAGAGGCACCACACACACTGAAGGCAATGTGAGCAAAGACCCTGGGGTTGGAGGACAGCATGGATGACAACCCTAGTGGTATGGCAATCCTGGTGGAGATATTCTCAGGGCCTCTAGCAGGGGTATCCTTAAGGATACCTCTATCTCGGGAAACACTGGAAAATTCTTAGAAGCCCCTCTATGGGGCGTATGTGCCAGATGATTCCACAACCGTCTCACATGACAGGCACTCCCCAACTCACACATGGCTTTTGGCCTTCAAAGTTATACAAGTCAATGTTCTGAAAATGGAGCACAGTTTTTTTGCAAAGAAATGTTCATGCTAAAAGAGGCTGTTTGATTCCCTGCTCCGTTGGCTTGCCCTGTTCTCTGCACACGGCAGGGCCTGCTTTACCCGTGGTGGAGCTGTGATGGGTGTGCGAGGCCTCTGTGGTCTGGTCTGGGGAGGTTCCGGTCACCTTGAGTCATGGGAAAACCGGTGGTGAAGGAGCAGTGGGGAGTGGGCGGAGACAGCCTGGGCTGGGACGGAGGCACGAGGAGTCACAGGCCTGAAGATTCCTGCTCTGTTGTAAGCTCAGCTATCCGAGGTCACCTCCGTGAGGCTCTGAGGAGAGCCAAGTGTCTGTTTCCGTCTCTACCAGTGCCTTGCTGGTGACTTCGAACCCAATCTCTTGGTCACTCAAGTCTTGCTAGGTCCCCTGTTCAGGAGATTTAATAAATTTTTCTAGTAACACATCTCATTTCCATCCTGGTTCCATGAAGGACTTGTAAGGGTAGATTCAATGCATGCTGCCATTGTAGGGAGTCACAACGCCATACTCATGCCTGTGTCCCTCGGGGTGGCTGAGCACAGACTCACATAGCACACACGCAGTGTGATGTCCTGTGTCCCCCACTGAGGGACATGCATTCCCTGGCATTTCCCTGCTCTCTTCCCTAAAGGCTTTGTCCAAAAGGTTAATTATTTAGCAAGAGTGTATAGAAAAGAACACTGGGCTTGGAGATTCAATCTTGCTTTTCCCTCTCTCTCTCTTCATTTCTGTCCTCCCCAAAAACTAGCTAGAAAGCAAGGAAGCTGCAGTCCTTACCTATTACCTGGGCTGTAAAATGAGAGGCATTTAGAAGACATCAAACCTTAAGCACCCAAGAAAGGCCAATCTCCTTAAATAACCCAGTTTCTCCAACCAAAAGGAGAAAGGGGAATTCAGACTAAAAGGGATCCAAGTAAAGTGAAATACTGTGATTCTGTAACTCAGAATAATGGCTCTTTTTAGGGGGAGAGAGGAAGCTGTGATTGGCAAGAATAAATTTCATGGACAGACTTCTAGAGTGGCTGGGAAAATGTTTTGTTTTGTTTTGTTTTTGACTTAGATGAAAGTTACAAGGGATTTTTGCACTTTCCCTGTGTTTTATTTTATAAAAAAAAGTTTTAAAAATAACAGTAATAAAATAAAAAGTAATCTTGAGAAAAAGTGTCTAAAGAGTTTGAAGGATGATTAGAAGAATAGAACATCACAAAAATTAAGGAAAGAAATGTCAAGAAAGAGAACTATTTTAGTGTAAAATGCTGCAGACAAATCCAATGTGTCCCTTCTATGTTGCAATGAAGCAATCCTGGGTGACACTAGCAATGAGAGTTGCATTGAAGATGATACAGGAAAAACAGGGCACAGGAGGAAGGCTGTATTCCAGGTCTTGGTTGAGTCTCTGGGATGTGCCCTGCCCAGTGTGGGTCCTTGGCTTCATGCAGGAAAGAATTCAAGAGAGAGCCACAGTAGAGTGAAGGTAGATTTATTTAGTGGGATACACACTCCATAAACAGAGTGCAGGCCATTCAAAGGGCAAGAGGAAGGTTGAGAGAATGAGAAAGGAGAGAGAGAACAAGAGAGGAGAGGGAGAGGGTGAGAAGGCAAGGGAGAAGGAGAGAGGAAAGGGAAGAGGGAGGGATGGAGAGAGAGAGAGAGTGTGCCCCGGGTTTCAGAGGGCTGTGCATTTTTATGGGCTCAGTAACTTCATATGCTAACAAGAGAGAGGATTGTTCCAGCCACTTCGGGGAAGGGGCTGGGATTCCCAGGAACTGGGCCATCACCCACTTTTTGACCTTTTATGATCAGCATTGAAACGGTCCTGGCACCTGTGGGAGGGCCATTTAGCAGCCATTGTATTTCCATGGGCGTCTGTTGAAGCTCAAGGTCTACTGGGAGGTGGATCTTGCGCCATCTTGGTGCTCATGGCTGTGTCATTCTTTTAAAGGTGTGCCCTGCCCCCTTCCCTCCTGTCACAGAGCAGCTGGGGCTTTAGCCAGATACGAAAGTGTGGACTCAGACATTACAGAAATTTCTTGCAAGGATTTTGTCTCTGAGGAAGAGGATGGAGATTGTGTTTTCTGTTAACTAATCCAATCAACCTCTCAGTTCCTTTTGTTAAGTTCTACTCTGTTTCGATCCAATGATTTGGCAATTCATGGTCATTTCCTCAAGTAACTACTAAGTCTCTTCTGTATACCTCCATCCAGCTCATCCTCTAAAATAAGATTCAGATATCACCTTTTCTGAGAAGCAGTCTGTGAACAAGTCAAGGGAACACACCTACCTGGCCCTATGAAAATAGAGTCAGATTGGATTGAAAAGGTTAGTAATTTAATCTAGGACATGGAGTGCATTCTTCCTCTTTTACACTTTGTTTTCCTTCTGTTGGTTAATATGCTTCAGTCACATGCTTTTCGGACACCAAAGTCATGTAGAAATAGACCGTGCAAATCCTACGTGTTCACATGAAGAGACAGGCTTGAGGGGAGTAAGTGCCAGGCAATGTGCGGAATAAACTTCTCCAGAAAACAAAGTGTTTAAGATACTTGGTATCAGTTTGATCTTCACAATTGATGGATCTACAGTGACTTGCCGTCTGCTTCTCTATTCTCAGGCTGCAGTCATAAAACATACTTTATATTTGAATACCTGAAATTTCAAAATGTACCTGGATATTGGGCATTATTATCACTCCAATCTAATATTTCTAAAGTGTGTGCCTACTCTGGACATCTTTCTTGAGCTCCAAACTGGCATTTTCAGTGATCAAGTGGATGTTGGCACCTGGAAATACTAAAGGAACCATCAATTTCATTCATTTTCTATGCCCCTCCCTGCCTTTACCCCTGACAAAGTTATCTGATATTTAACATAACAGTTAGTGGAATTAACAGACACCCAGTAACACAGACCAGATCTTTTCAAATTGTCAATTGTTTCCTCTCACTTATCTCTACATCTATGTATTTCCTAATTCTTGCTTCCTAAATAAATAGCCCCTCCATCTAGCTGCTCCTTCCCTCCCAACTACTACGATCCTAATGGGAATCTCTGTCTTTCCCTGGATCAATGGGATAGCTTCTCAGTTAGCTTTCCTGACCACAGTTTCTACTTACACCCAACTGGATTGTCTGTCTAGAGTGCAGATTAAATTATGCACCGTACCCACCGCTCACTCCTGCCTAGAGAACAGAATCGAAACTGAGTATTAGGCACCTCAAGACTTGGTTCCTGTCACTTTCCAGTGTGTCCTTCTCATTCCTCATTCCCTAATTCTCCCACACTCTTTATCACAAAGATTATATTCCAGTAATAGCTAAGCACTATTCATTCTCCAAGTACATCAGACTGTTTCAAGACTCTGAGCTATTTTTTTGTGCCCTATAGACCACTTGGTTTGTCTTTCCCACCTACTTTACTTATAAAGATCATTTTCAAGTTGAAGCCCAAGTATTCCCTCTCTTCTAAAAATCTTTCTTATTTTTTAAGGGTAATGTTTGGAGATTTCAGTTCTATTTCTCAGTTATTTTGCACATATCTCATTTTGATTACCTATATTCTACTGCAGTGATTTTAAAAAAATTCTCTACCTTTATTTTTTTTTTATTTATCTATCTCCATCTCTTCTAGGAAACAGCCATTTCACCAAGGAAAGGGTCAGATAAATTGATCATTTTATTCTTAACGTTTAGTACAATGACTCCACAAAAGTGTATGCTGAATCACCAAATAAAGAAATGCATTGGAAAATAAAAGTGGGTAGTGGGTGTGAGTCATTCCTGAAGAGAAGAAACTTCGGAGAAACTGCACAGCCAAATATAAAGCATTTTTAAGAGTTATTAAGTATCCAATTAGTCTAATGTGGAGGTTATTTATTCTGTACAGCCAAATATCCCAACAATGCTAGAATCATAAATCAACATACTGATCTCATATCCCCTTTGGATCACTGAGAAAATGTTAGGGAATCTTCTTTATCCAGATCTTCTTTTCATGATGACCAGCAACACGTGGGTTCCACATGATGACCACCACCTTGCGTTCCACCTCTGTAAGTCCTATGGGAAAGAATCAATGAGTAAGCCTGTGTGTGTGACTTGAAGGTATCTTAGTGTCCAATTTAGTCTGTAGCATTGATGAGTCAATCAGCTGAGCCATAAGGCAGCTGCAAATCTGGATAATGCACAAAATGCTCAATTTGTTGGCCATATGTAGACAGAGACTTCGTGATGAATAAGCAAGACTAAACCAAGCCTTTTCTTATATGGGGGCTGCACATGCATGTTGATGAGCCGTGAGAGCCTCTGCTGACTCAGGAAGGCAGAAAAGGAAGCCCCCAAAAGTCCATCTTTTACAGAAAGAAAGCGTACAGACTTCCACTAAGTTTCACTTGCCTAGAGGTTTAATTTATTCATACCTATTAAGGACACAAAAGCTATTCAATCTAGAATCGGTAAATTTATTGTTAAAGATTTGTACGTGGAAAATGTGGTCAATGGAGACAATTCACTATCACGGAAGGCCAACCAGACACATTGATGGCTGATTCTCTAAAGCCTGGAGTATCATTTTAGGGCTAGCCTTACTATTCGCGGTTAAATAGACAAGTAAATGTTTGAAGGGCAAATTAATTTCATTCCTCGGGGCATTAGTAAATGGACAGAGAGAGACCAGGAAGTCAGCTTACATTTCCCATTCTTCTGTCCTGTGCCCCGTGGCTCCCATTCTGTGGAAATGAAGTTATTTATCAGTGCCCTAAAGCATCTTTGGTCTAGGAGTCCTTGGTCCTTGACTGACCCAATGACTGCCAGGCAGCTGTGAACAGCTGTGCTCCACCTGTGCCAGGGCTGGGAGGAGAGCGCCTTCTGTGTCTTCTAGGCAGAATTTCAAATGTAAAAAGTTCCTTTTTAATGTCCTTTTAATCTGAATTCTACCTGAACATTTTCCTGTTGGTCAGGTACCTGGAAATTCATGGTGTCCCCCGCCTTCCTCATTCTGTCACGTCACCACAGAATTTCATCTAAGACCATCATCCCGAAGTACAGCCATAAGCAATGACCCTTTACTGCAACTCCCCATCAGAACCGCTCTGTCTTTTGAACTATTGCCTATGGAATTTCCTGTCTGTAAGAATTAATTTTACCAAATTAACATCAGGTCGCTCTGATTATCTTAATCTGAGGAAGCAATATTTGTGAACATTTTGGGTGGCATGGCAGGGTATGAATAAATATATTTTGGCAAAGGGAACTTTGGGAGGCTGCAAATTATACGCCTTTTATGACTGTGGTAATTGCACTCGGAAATTTGCCCTTACATCAGAACAAAACAAAACTTAACACCGTAGAAGTTTCCTACCATATCTCAATTCTTGCTTTCTCTGGAAAGTGTTCCCTGAATTTTTCAACTCCCAGCGATCCCGCCCTAGAGGTTGCAAAGAGAAATAAATGGTAAATAGCACACCCTCAGATGTGAAACAGGTCCTCACGTTTCATGCGACCTGAGGATTTACGATGCATTTGCTTATTTACAAAGGTTCACACCCATGTTGGACCCTCAGAATATTTTTCATATATATCTCCTCATAACCAGGAGCCATTTTCTCTGCCCTGTGCTCCCTTTTTCAATGGGGTCATTTGCAAAAAGTACAGAAATCGCATTCTAAGCTCCCACAGGCGTCTTAGTCTGCAGAAGGCCGAAGACTGGCTCCAGGGCTTGTTAATACAGTGGAGGGTATTCACATCAGCATCCCTAAATCTCAGCCAACTCGGGTTAATAGGGCCCAAAAGTCATTTTCTAACCTACTCACGTGGTTGGAAGGGGATGGGGTGATGGCGGCAATTTCAGACATCCACCTCCCAGATGAGCAGTGCCATATGGACACGGAGCTGGAAGGGAAAGGATGATGAGGTTGGAGGCAGCATATCCGAATGGCTAAGGATGCAGTTGGAGCCAGGACGCCGGGAAGAGCAGGGCACAAATGAGGGAAAATCATTTAGAGGGAACAGCTTATGGCTAGGGATCAAGATCCCTGAGTTTTTTCTGGCTCTTCCTCCTTTCAGCGAAGTGACCTTGGAGAAGCTACTTACCCTGTCTAGGAGACCGGTGTGTGTAATGAGAGTAATTTAATTGTTTAACCCTGCGGTTCCTTTCAGCATCAGAATTCTGAGGGAGGGATTCGCGAACAATATTTTGTTATCAAATAATTATATTATACTTTGTAAAGCAGTAAATACATCTACATCATGGTTTTACTTTCTTAGATGTGGAATGGAAAATACCCCACTGCGGCTTTACAGGTTCCCGAAGAAAATCTAATTCTATTAGAGCACTTTTACATACGCCCCCATTCAATTGTCTCAAGAATACTCTGAAGTATTATTGTTAACCCCAAAAGATAAAGACCCTGAATTTTGTCACACCTGAAGGACAAGTTTAGAGTCGGATGACGGTGTGTTGTGTAGCAAAAGATTTTAAAAGGTTTATTTAAATAAAGGGAAGGGACTGTTCCTAGAATGCGAGGCAGGCTGATCCCAGGGAGGGAAAATGGTGGGTTTTGTCTCCTCTTTCTCTTATACCCTTGCTTAGAAGAGGTCTCTTGATTGATTGACAGCTCTTGTCCCTGGAACGCTTAGTCATGTTTGGCCCCTTTGTGCGTGTCCTTACCCGTGGTGTACACAGGACAGCTCACTGGAGTGGGGAGGCTAAACCGCAATGTCAATTATAACACAATGAGCATCGGATCGTGTCCAGTTAAGTCCTTTCTGCTACCAAGCAGTCGTGGCTGTTGGGTTTTAACCAGTTTCTTGCTGGCACTTGACATTTTTTATGAAGCTAAACATGCAGTTACCACATGACCAAACAGTTCTACACTTAACCATTGATTCCAGAGAAATAGACATGTTCAAGAAAAAAAGCCTGGATACAAATATTTATAGAAGCTTTATTCTTATATAACCACACAATGGAAATTACCCAAATGTCCCTTGCTGGGGAAATGATTAAGCAATTGGTTTATCCCTGCCATGAGGTACTACACAGAAATATATATATATATTTAAATATGGTTACAAACAACTTGGATGAGACTCAGGGTATTTATGCTGAAATTAAAAAGCTCATTCTAAAGGATTATTCAGCATAGGATTGCATCTTTTGACATTCGTGAAATGACAAATTATAGAAAATGGAGAATGGCTAATAGCAGCTAAGGGTTAAAGAAGAAAGGAGTGAGGAAGGTGAAGAAGGCTATGAAAGGATAACAGAAAAATTCTTGTAGATGGAAATGGTCTGCATTTTGACCATGGTAGTGTTACATGAGTCTACATATGTGATTAAAATTGAATAGAGCTAAGTATACACACACACACACACAGGAATGCATGTGAAACTGGTAAAATCTGAACAACTTTGAAGGAATGTATCAATGTCAATTTCTGGGTTTGCTGTTGTTCTGTGACAACGGAGGATGTCACCATGGGGGTACTGGGTAAAGGGTATACAAGATTTCTCTGTTATTTGTTACAACTGAAGATTACCCTACACATATCTCAAAATATGAAAGTTTAAATTCAAAAATAAAAAGGAAGCTTTGAAAAAAATCAAAGGGTCTTGAAAATCTTCAAGGATAGTGTGCCTAAAATGTGGGACCTTTAGGGAGCAAAGTTCCCCAGATGTCCTTGCACTTGGTTTGCATCTTGCAGAAGAGGAGTGTGAGGACCAAAGCCATTAGATCTAAGCTCACATAGATAATTTCGTGACAACACAATCTTGCTGGGAGCCTCAGTTCTTTCCACTTGAAGACAATTGGTCATACTTCTCCAGTGAGCAGTTGTCCCTTCAAGGCTCTTTGATCCCACGGGTATCAGACTATCTGGACTGACCCCACCCATGTTGCTGCAGAATAGATTGGCAACTTCATTTTTGTGTTAATCCACTACATTTTCTAACTTGCAGCCTTGTTAAGTTTTCTTCCATTTCCTATTCCCACTCAGGGGGAGGGGGAGGAGCTTCCGGCTGTGAGAGAGAGCATGCGCGGCTCCTAATTGGTAAGCCCCGCCCCCTTCGTGTTCCCATATAGACCAGCAACGATGCCCCGCCTTTTCTCTCTTACTGTGAAAACGGGGCCTGGGAGAGCCGCACATGCATCCCAAATGTTACCTATTAGAATTGATTACATCAGCACAGCTATTAGGCTTCAAAAAGGCATCAAGTTTTAAGCCTCCTCAACTCTCTCTCCACAATCAAACCTCTCCGAGGAGAGTGGACACAAACCATTTTAATTTGTCCATTCTGGAGTGTGGTGCCAAGAGGGCTGCAAAGATGAAAACAGAGAAAGAGCTGAGCATGCCATTTTTTTTTAATCCGTCAGCAGAAGAGTCGCCTTGCTTTGGAAAAATAAGGAATACCGCCATGTTTCTCTCAGCTCATTCACTTCACAAGTGGGAGCCCTCCTCAGATGGAGCTCCTGACTGACGCTTGCTTAGACGTACTTAAGGTTTCCGAGAACTTGTGTTAATTTACATGTCCTCTTCCTTTGTCTCTGTGGGAACCTCCTTTGGACAAAAGTTCTCCCAACACAGCTCTCTGTAACCCTCGCCGGGCTGTTGCATGCCCTAAAATCTGCTTGTTCATACTTTGTTACTTCTATGCATGTGAATGTCTGGTTTCTTTCTTGGTTGCACATGGAAAACTGTATAAAAGTGAATTGTGACAAGTCTTTCATAATTGAATAGGACCCATACTCTGATCTGTATATTGAATAAGACCCAGATATAAATATCTGTATATTTAATTTAGTTCCACTGACTAGAACATGTCAGAAGCTGCTGGAAGCATGGGTATGGCTTCTAAATGAATGCTACACTTCTGAGGTCTTGCAATAATTTAGGCAAAAATTTGAAACGAGTCAATCAGCTGCACAAAGACCTTTAAAGAGGATGTGATGCATCACACATAGTGTTTCTCAGTCTTCTTTTTTTTAACATATTTTTATTGGCATACAGTCAGTTTACAACGTGTTAATTTCTGATGCTCAACGCAATGCTTCAGTCATATAGGAACATACATATATTTGTTTTCATATTCTCTTTCACCACAACTTGTTACAAGATATTGAATCTAATTCCCTGTGCTATACAGTATAAACTTGTTGTTTATTTTTTATACATTAGTTAGTATCTGCAAATCTCAAACTCCCAATTAATTAGCTGGAGGACAGAGTTGAAAACAATCAAAAATTAAGGTAAATGATATGTGAAGTCTGCATTGTTGAAATATTTATAGAGCTACTGAAATGAATAGCAAAAACTATAACTGAAGTTCTTCTAAGGAATATGGTAGAAATTTGAGAGTCTCAACTCTTGTCTTACAGCAGGATTTTTGCTAAGAAACGGGACATTTGACATCAGTATTTGCTATTTTCTTAGTTAATAAGTAAATAAATAATCACTTATTAATCGTTTATTTTTCAACATTATTAAGAATTACCATTGGCAGCTCTCATGTTTATCCCCATGGAGAAAATCCTGACCCTTGAGCAGGCAGTGTCTTGCCCCACAGATGCTCTGCCCCGCCCCGTTTCTCCCTGGTAGAGTGAGGATTTGGTCCTCCTGCATGCCCAGGCACAGTCACCCTTTGCAACCCTAGGGCGTGTCTCATGGTCGGCTTACATTATGAACAGTACTGAGCATTGCTGCTACTGTTTTGTGTGGTCTTGGCCTCTTAATAACCCACGCTGCGGTTGGACCGGCCATTGTGGTTCTTGTTATGATTGCAAGATGTACTTCAGCAACAACTATCAGGGAACTTTGAAAAAATAAAGCTTTATTACTTGCAAGGCCGAGAAATCACACAGCGCACCTGGGGGCGCGCAAGGAGGTCACGGGTAGAGAGACAGCGCGTGAGCTTGGGGTTCTGCTTTTATTGGGGTCAAGGGTGGGGGCCTAGGGTTTCACAGGCTCACTTTTTTTTTTCCAAGCTCACTGTTTATCAGTGAATTTAAAACTTAAGAGTGGGGAATTTAAAGCATGGCAAGAGAAAAGCAAGTAGCCCATGTGGTCGGTTATTAAAATTTTCCAACACCCCTGAAACAAAGGGGTCTCAGCTGGGGAACGCTCCTTGTCTAGTCATGTGGTTGGCAATGGGTTTATTTCAGATCTCTGAAGTGGGTGCCTCTTTGAAATGGATGACTGACTACAGCAATCAAAGCTTAAATCAGGCTCTTGCATTACCGATAAAACAAAAAAACAAACAAATAAAACCAACCCTGTTAGGGTTTATTTTATAGCTGTATTTCCTGAAACAGCTTCAATAATTTTCCTTCTAGGTAAAATATTGTGGGTCCCTACTACACTCTCAAAGCAGGTGTTACAGAGAAGATGTTACCAAGCGATGGCCTCGCCCATATCGGACTTGTAAATAAAGTTCCATCAGCATGCAGTCACACTCATGTGTGCTTGTATTCCGATGAAACTTTACTTACAAGTACGATACAAATTTTCCATAGCTGTTTTCCCACCATAAAGAGTTTAACTGTTGTGGCAGAAAACTTGTGGCTCATAACTGTCACTACTCACCCTTTGGCAGTGAAAGTTTGCCATCCCTGTTACAAAGAGATCCCTTTACCCGTCTAGCCACCCCTGTCAGGTGGAATTACCAAGGCAGAACCACTGCCAAGGCAGCCATTATGTTGAGATAAAAGATATATTTTTATATATATGTATATATATATATATATTAGTTTAATTTAGCTTCAAAATTTAAGAGCAGCTTCAAATGAGAAAACTTTAGCCTCTCATCTATTAAGAAGCCTGGAATTAGGGATTCTCAAGATTGATGAAATCTTGCTAGAAATCCAACATCATCATTATAGGTCTCCCATCCTTCCTTTCCCCTCTCTGTTCCATCATCTTGAACTTGGCAGTTTGGCTCTTAGGTCTGCAACTCATGATGCTAAAATCATTGGCAAATATGATACCACTTATATGTAGAACCTAAAAAAAAAGGGCACAGATGAATTGCTTATTATTTAGAACTTGTTGATTAATTTCTTGAATATGTGTAAGCACATTTGACCGTCCTTTATGATTGGATTACCGCATTCTGTTCATTTGTATTTTATGGTTGGCTTTATTCCTTTGATAACTATGTAAGGTTAGAAAGCTAAAATTCTAAACTCTTTTTGGAAACAATGAACACTACATACATGTCAATTTTAAAACAGCTTTATCTCTCCATGAGTTGCTCTTCCTAGAATAAACTTTGTCTACCCCCCAAAATAAACAAATTAATTAAAATTTGGCAAATCTGAACCAGCACATTCTTATATAGCTGGATTCAGAATCATAATAAAGATATATTTCCCTTCATCCATTTCTTTTTTAAAAATTAGAGCATAAAGCCTTCTCAGAAACCCATCAGCAAATTTCCCTGAAGTCTCATTAGTGAAGATTCAATGTCCCTCATTTTCTCCTTCCTTGAACATTACAAAGTAAATCCTAATATGAGGGACTTGAAGCAATATCAAATTATGAAGATTTTTATTTTTTTGGGGAAAAAAAAAAGAAATGAGAGGAAACCAGAAGATAACAATGCCTCCGATGGTGACTACACATATGTGTCACACACGGACTTTCACATTTTTCAGCTGACGGAGGTCATCACATTGTGGGGAGGAACGTTCCTATCATGACTTCTAGAAGGGCAGACCAGGGCTGTTCACAGGTGTCCGCTGAGCATCTGAACAGAAAAGAATCCTGAAGTGGAGTTTCACAGTTGGTTCTCCACATGCATGACTGAAGTGATGGTGAAATTTAGAAAAATGTTCCGGGTATGTGTGGTTTTGTTTGAATCTCACAAACTCCCTCAAACATCAGCCCCAGGTTGTCTCACTAAAGGATGCTGCTAATCCTCCAGGCACAATTTTATGACAGGATTATAGATTCTCAGAAGGATTCACACTAAATGGGATTTTCCACTTTTTTTTTTAATGATTCTGAATAGATGTCCAAATCTAGCAGGTGCATTTGAACAATTTTATCTGTCAAGATAAGCATGTGTAAATGCCATATTCATTTCAGGCTGGTTCTTCACTGGACCTCTCTATTTGCCAAGGTTGAGAGGAGAATGTGCTGAATGGTTGTCAAACGACAATAAATAAAGCAGGTCCTTCTTCAAATGGTCACTTACACATCCTCTGGTCCACCTGTATTTTTGAGCTGTAATAATTATTTCAGTAACATTTTAACTTCCGAAAGAAGAATATTCAGAGGTCTAAGAACCAAAATTCCTTATCTTGAAGACATGGAGAAAAGACTTCTAGAATAAATTTGTGCATATTTTAGTTTAGCTAATAATATTTCTCTCTTGAGCTTACAGATCAAAAACTAATTAAAGCAAAGGAATACGATCAATGGGGTTTCAAGAATTGTTTAAAAAAGCTCAGTTAACAAAAAAATTGTTGGTGGTTTTCACTTTAAATATAATTAAATTAACCATCACAGATGAATCTATGAAACTTATGTAGAATACATTTTGTAAAAGAAAAAAAATATGTGTGTTATTGTGTATTGTACATACGTGCCTGTTTGAAAAATTAATTTCTGTATACAATGGGTCATAATTGATATGAGAGAAAAATATTAATTAAGGCCATAATTTTCCCAGACCAAATTTTTTATGTTTTATTCAAGAACTTGAGAGGTGACCTTTCATTCACCCTAGAAGACCTTCCATTCACCAAAAGATTCCTACAATATCGTGAGTTCTTTAACCCCAATAAGACTGATAGGATGAATAAAAATGGTGTCCATGTTGCAGTGCCTACAAATTCTACCTCAGTTCAGATGGTGTCTTTAGTAAATGTAGGTTTGTTTTATTACATGCTCTGCCAGGCCCAGACTGGTCCCCATTCCATCCCAGTCAATTACTGTGTTGTGAAAATACACAAGACTATTGCTTTCAATAATTTTCATTTTAGCAGATTAACAATGGTGTTTTTTCCCTCATTCCACTATACTAAAACGTTAGGCACGGCCATCCAGCTTACTCTTTCTTTGCTGACAATGACTTTACCCTCTAAGACATTTGGTGAAGTCACACTTGTTTTTTAAGACCTAGATCTTATAAAATTATCTATTCATCTACCCCAGGCACAGTAAGGTGGTCCTTTTCCTGTTTTCCTAGAGGACCTCTTTTAAAGAGTTATGTGTTTCTGTGTCTACTCACTTCAACTAAATCACAGTCTCCCTTTTTGCAATAAAGCTTAGAAACAAAGACTTACATTCTTCAAGTCCAGCCTACTGCTTATAAAAATCAAGAGTGATTTTTATTCAGCAATGATTTTTGAATGAAAGAGTGAATGAGTAGTGAATTTTGTCCTAGGAGCTGTCAAATTTCCTGACTTTTCAGGAAAAAATAGACAATTTAATTTTATAAGAAATCCTCATCGCTCCCCTCCACCAACACACCCGGCAACTTTAGTTTAGAAGAAACCTAAAGACTAAATAAAAATCTATAATCACTCTGCAAGGCTGTCAATGACCTTGAACAGGACACAGAGATAAGAGATAAGGATCTGAAAGTCAGTGGGACTGAACTGAGCATTGACAAAGGGCTGGCAAGAAGGCTTTGGCCTTTGACCAGGAGGAACAGAGCAGAGCTCTGAATTAAGTACTGTAGAAGAAAAAATAATCTACTGCTCAGGTGAGCTTTTAGCCGAAAGAGAAGCTGAGGGTGAGGCATTGTGTGGGTTGGAGCGAGGAAAAAATATAGACATTCCTGGCTTTTTGGCTCTCTACCGGTACCTCACTAACTTAAATGTGGCTTTGTTTACATCAACTAGGAACTAAACTTTAAAAAAATCCGGTGTTCAATTTTTTGAACCCTGTGGCATAAAGAGATTGTCTCTGTATTTCACTGTTGTAGTCATGTGATGAGGAAGGTAAGTTTTCCCTGGAAAACAAATTCAGCTGTGAGAACCCAACAATTCTTTGAAAACAAACAAACAACAAATACATGCTTTAGTTTGAATAAAATAATTCAGTCATGAACATTTCCTCTTCCTTGACAGGTCAATTTGATTTGCCCCTCAGCCCGACAGTAGGGAT
This sequence comes from Vicugna pacos, assembly GCF_048564905.1. Taxonomy (NCBI): domain Eukaryota; kingdom Metazoa; phylum Chordata; class Mammalia; order Artiodactyla; family Camelidae; genus Vicugna; species Vicugna pacos. Next base: position 7,855,297 of record NC_133010.1, read on the forward strand.
GTAGCTGAAGAGGATGCACTTCCAGCAGACTCCTTGAAGCTCTGAAACATCCCATGCTTTATAACACTGAAAAGGACATTTGACCAACAGAGAAAGATGCCCTACTGGCAACTTTACAAAGTTCTTGGGAGAAACCACAAACCTACGTGTCTGTTCTTTGAATGCTTTATGTAAATGTGTTGATGTATATGCACATGTTGGTGGGGAAATCAATGCAAAAAGATGGGAGTTCCAACGAATGAATATGTTGAATTGCTAAAAGCACCATATTGCAACTTATGTTCTGAGAGCTCTTTGCTCACCATGAAATCCCCAAGCTGAATGTATTCAGAAGAAATGCAATAAGGTATGGAATAGTTCCAGGTTCAGATGTGAACACAGATAGAAACACAGCGAACGCCGGAATGTGTATCTGATGCTGTTGTGCAATGTTGAAAAAATAAATTGGATGTTGTTCATGTTGCTAATGCAGAAGCAGACTGAATGCTAAAATGAAGTTATCTGCTGATTTTGGAATCTCATTTATCCCCTGCTGATTCATGTCATCTGTTTTGGTTGTGCACGTGACGCAAACATTCGTTTTGCGAAATCCCACTCCCAAGTCTTCAACAACTTTACCCCGGCTTTTGAAAATGAGCACTAGTTCAAACACCAAGAGCGTAAAGTAATTGATTTCAAGCTGGTTAAGAAAGTATTTTCTAGGCTTGATGCTCTGTGGAAATAAAAGTTCTTTTTAAAAATTTATTTACAAAAGAGAAAGATGCTTCTTTCACATAGTAGGCATACCAAAATGTTTGGTTACTGTGGAAAAAAACAAAAAACAAAAAACAAAAAACAAAAAACCTCTGTCCTTGACCTAAAGAAGCCTTTTTTTTTTTAACAACTTGAATCTTTACTATACCGCATAAGTTTAGATTGATGTATTTTTTTTTTAAAATAGGGAATAATAGGAAATATCAAAATGGTAATAAAGAGCTTTCTGCAAATGTCTGCAGGCAATTGTTTTTGTTTGGTTGTTTTGTTTTTAGTTATTCCTTGAACAAACAGTGATTAAGGGCCATTGTGTGCTAGGTGCTGGTAGTGTAGAGATAAAAAAGAAGAAAGAAATTAAAAAGAAATCCTGGTTTTGTGCCCCTGTGAAGCTTATATTCTAGTCATGGAGGGGAGGGGAAGCAGAAGTGAAATAAACAGATAAGAGATAAAAAGAATATGATGATTTCTGTGAGGCTAAGTGGAGTCATTTGAGACGTCTTTACCAAAAAAATGACTTCGAGGAGGCTTGAGGCAAGTCTTGAAAGGCATTCCCACGTGTGTGCCCAGGCAGTGGAAGCCACAGACACAAAAGCAGGGGACTCCTAGAAAAATTCAAGAACAGTAAGGTGACTGTTGTGCTTAAAACAGAGTGGTAAAATATAAGAAAATTAGGTCATAAGAGTATTATTAATGAGCAGCCAGATCATATGGGTACTTTTAAGGGAGGTAGGGGTAAAAGTGGGAAGTTGAATTCTGAGGCTATGCAACTCACCCAAGCAGGCGATGACGGTGGGTTGGACCAGACAGGTGACATCAGAGGTGAAAAAATAGGTCATAGCTTGGATATTATTCTAAGATGAAGTCATCAGGATTTCCTTACAGGTCGTAAATGTGTGAGATGGTTAGAGAACAGTCATGTTTGTTTCGGTACTGGAAGGTTGAGGTCATTAACTGAGATGAGGAAGATTTTGGGGATTGCATTTTTTTTGTTTGTTTTTCCAGAACAATTAGAACTCAGTCATGAGATATGCTATGGTTGAGATGTCTCTTAAAAAACTAAGTAGCTATCAAATAGTGTTCGATATATGAGTCTGGATTTGATAGGACATGTCTGGGTTAAAGACGCAAATTTAGAAATCATCAGCCTATAGATAATAGCTAAAGCCATTTGACAAGAGGAAATCACTAAGGAAATAAGTATAGACAGATTCATGCTTATTAAATCAGTCGTGAGAGACTCTATTCCCCGGCCACGGGTAAGCTGGAAACCGGATGCCCAGGGCTGTGACTAGGAGCAGGTTCATGCATTTGGAATTAGAAATTCAAACCTGCTCCATGCGAAAGGCGACGGGGTGGGGGGATCTGAACTCATAATACTCACCTGTAGCAAAAAGCTTACCTTGAGAAATTAATAAGAAGTCTGGCCCAGTTTAACGGAATCTGCAAGTCTCCAGAGTGAGAAAGAAAGATACGCACCTTAAAGTGCTTCCCAAGGACAGACATGGGTCTTCATAGAACACCGTACCCATTAAAGCTGACACAGCCATCAGCATTTACAAATCACAATAAGGTATCAATAAGTACTCACAAAAGGGGGAAATGGACACTCGGAAAACAACACTAAAGTAGAGCATACAATGAAAAGAAATGAATGTCATACTTGAAAAATTGCCATATACAAATATAAAAAATTTTTGAAATAATAGTTGTATTAAATAAGTTGATTACACATACATGAAGCAAGACATATACATTAGAAGATAGATTTGAGGAAGTTATTCACGATGCATCTCAGAAAAATAAAGAGAATGAATATATGAGGACGAAATTAAGAGACATAGAGAATGGAATAAAAAGGACCAACTTAACTTTAATGAATTTTAAAGGACAAAAAAATGGAAAATGCAGTGCTTAAAGGATAACGGCCGGGGATTTTCCAGATTTGAAAAAAGCTCAAAGTATTCAACACCAGAGAATCTCTGTGTCTTAAGAAGCATAAATAAGAATAAATCAACATCCAAACACATAATGATGGAATTAGGAACCACCAAAGGCAAAGAGAATGTATCAAATGTAACCAAAGAAGATTTAATAAGAAAAGTAACTACCAGGGCTAACAATTATACTGACCCTAAACTTTCTCAACAGCAACAATAAATGCAAGAAAATACAATAATATTTTCAAGAAACTTAGAGAAAATCATTGCCAATCTAGAATTGTATAGGAGCTTCACTCCTAAGTGATAAAATAAATAAAAGAAATAAAAACATTCTCAGGCAAAGACAAAAGGGGTTTACCATACGCAGACCCTCCCTGAAGATCTAATAAAGATTGAACTTCAGATTATTGCTTTTGTATTTTCCCTTTTGATCCAAAGACATTGGTAAAACCTTTTGGGAAATCTAAACAGGTATTCCCTATTGAAAAAGAGAGAGTTAGGTAGAGAACAAAACAAAAATAATACTTATATATTTTAGATGCATTTGGCTTCCAAGAAACAGAAACCTGAAATGGCTTAAATTGTTTAAAAAAAAATGACTAACAGAGATGAGGAGGTCCAGTTGGCTCTAGGTTAGTAAATTACAGCTAACTGATATTAACAAGGGCCCAACATACTGCTTTGACCTCAGGTGCAACCTGAACTTGACTGCAAGCTAACCTTGGAGCCATAAATTAACTGTAGTAGTTCCCTGAATGATACCAAGGAACAACCAGTCTCAGAGGAATAAACGGTCTATTCTCGGACTGCTTATCAAAAAAAAAAAATGTAGCAAGGAAAGGAGTCCCTTCCTTCATGATTTCTTGACCGAGATTAAAGCACGTATCCATCCCTAGACCTGGAGGTGAGAAAGGAGTTACTATAACTTGCTTAGACCTATCCATTGGGGAAGATTCGATGTGGGGACATCAATCACAAAAAAGAGAAAGGGACCAGGTAGGGAGTGCAGAAATCTAAGGTCTCATCTCCAAACGGAGGAGGATGAAAAGATTAATATATTTATCTATGTTTAATTTAGATATGACAAATACATAGTAACCAAAAATGCTGGTGAATAATAATAAAGTAAGAACATGAGTAACATACAAAATCATGTCTAAAGCAAAGAGTGGTATGAGAAATAGAAGTATAGCCTGATGGTAAGCTGAATCTACCAAGAGGGTATTATAATCACAAATCTTTATGCAAAGAGCATAGTTTCAAGGTACAGAAAGTAACTGACGGGAGCTATACATGTATCACCGAAAAATCCATGCCCATTTAGGTTTTTCTCAAGCAAATACAATAATTATTCTAATAAATGCCTTTAACCCTCTCTGTGCGGTCTCTGCTGACTCAGGGTTTTGTTCAAGGGCCAAGGGAGGCCGATGTTTGTAAATATTTAATTTAACAGAATTGCCTAGTCAGTTAGTCCAGGGACTCCCTAAAGAGTAATGTTGTCCACAGTATACAAAGTGACATATCGATACATCAAGAATTTTATTATAGTTGATTTACAATATTGTGTTAGTTTCAGGTGTATCACAAAGTGATTCAGTTATGTATATATGTGTGTGTATATATATATATATATATATATATTTCAGATTATTTTCCATTATAGGTTATTACAAAGTATTGAATGCAGTTCTCTGTGCTACACAGTAAACCCTTGCTGCTTATTTATTTTATTTGTACTACTTTGTATCTGCTAATCCCATATTCTTATTTTATTCCTCCCCCCCTTTTTGATAACTGTAAGTTTGTCTTCTATGTCTATGAGTCAGTTTCTGTTTTGTATATAGATTCATTTGCATTAATTTTTAGATTTCACATATAATTGAATTATATAATATTTGTCTTTCTCTGACTTACTTCCCTGAGTATGGTATTTGCTAAGCCCATCCATGTTGCATTCTTTTTTATGGCTGAGTAATATTCCATTATGCATGGGTATATATATCACATCTTAAACGAATCACTTGTTGATGGTCAGCTTGGTTGTTTCCTTCCATACCTTGGCTTTTTTAAAATAGTGCTGCTATGAAATAGGGGTGCATACATCTTTTCAAATCACTGTTTTCATTTTTTTTTTCTAGATATATACCCAGCAGTGGAATTGCTGGATCATATGGTAGATTTTTTTTTTTCAGTTTGTTCTGGCAGGACAAAATAAAGGTAGGAGAATTACTGAAGTCTCATATCCATGAGAAAAAAAGTCAGCAAAAGCTAATTTGCTAAAATCTATGCTCCATTTGTCTTTACTCTAAATGGCCAACTCACTTCTGTCAAGAAATCAGAATAAGTGTGGCAGAGAGCAGGGAGGTGGTACCTCTAGTGTATGCCTGGGAGGCAACCCCTCCGCCCAGATCTCCGTAGCTACCAGCTACCATCCCACCAAACATACATACATCAAATATGTCCTCTGTTTCCTACTGGATGTAAATTCACTGCTTTTTTTTTAAATTTTTCTAACTACATGGTTATACATTTTGCAGTTCAGGGAAAGGAACTGCCATGACAAGTTTTCAGGAAAAGACCCAAAGTTGACTGGGTGCCTCTACACTACGTGTTTAAGTGCCAGATTGCTCACTGGGCTTCAGTGTTGACAATTATTATGGGGAAATCATTTGGCTTCTAAAAGGGTTTCTTAGATAAGAACCTCAGATTAAGTGAGGGGGCTGGAGTTTCTGGGAAATTAAGTCAGAATAAGGGATTTTAGGATTTGTATTTATATAAAAGAGAACTGACAGGTAGTCTACCATGTGAGATTAGGAATAAAAGATGGAAAGTCTGGTTTGTGAAAATCACATGAATGTTGCTGTCAATCCCACCTGGGACGGAATTCTTCTGTCTCTGTCACGTGCCAGATATGTGACTTTCAGAAAGTTATATTTAACTCCTTTGAAAATATCCCTTCATCTGTAAAATCGAGGTTGCTGTGAAGAGTAGAAAGTATCTTCTTCAAATATCTGCTAGATATTAATAGCTGACACTGTTGAGTGCAATCATTGATAAACAAATGTCATCTGGTTTAATGAGCACTAGGAAGTTTAGTGAAGTTATCAATATGATGCTTCTGCCTCATTTGAGTCTAGAACAGTTGGATTTAGTAGTTTTTGATCTAATAAAACATTTCTACTCTTTCTGGAACTACAGGAGCCAGAATTTGTGCTTCCCTTGGGTTTTCATTTTTGAAAAATATTTAATGGAAAATAGTTACCAAATGCTGCTCCTTTTTGGGCTAAACTTTCAAAGGAGATCTGTGAGGTCCTGCATAGGTGGTAATGTTGGAAATTTAAGAAAGAAAGATGAGATTAAGTGGATATGCATGGAGATGACTCGTGTTATTCTATCATCAGAATATTTGTCCCCGGATTTTTTTTTTCCAATTGCAGGAGAAGTTGGACTAGTGTATATTTGTAAAGACATTTCTATAACTTCCCATGTTTAAAAAGAAACGGTTAAAACATTGTGATTAGTCAAAGACAACAGATGGCTAGAAAAAAATTAAAATATGGGATACATAATAAGGTTTAAACCTAAATGCATAGGAAGACTTAAATATGCAACAGCAGAAAAGTGAAGAAGGCGCACACACACAACATTGCAATGAAACAATAATATCAGCTGTGTTAAGGAGTTTTTAAAGGTTAAAAAAAATTGTCATAGAACTGCAGGAAGAGAGAGGTCTGCAGCATCCGGGGAACGGCTTCATGAAAAAGCATACATCTTACTACACAAAGCATAGGAACAGAGAATACTGCCTAACTAGCCATTATTTCCCTTCTCATTTTTCCACATAGAATAATGATGTTCCTATTCCTAATATAAAGCCCATCTTTTCAGAATCACAAGCCCATGAAACAACAAGAATTCTTTAACCTGAACTAGCTGCGTTCTATCAATTTTCCTAGCTTTCTGTTGCTTGGTTAATTAATTAGGTCCTCTGTAGGAGAAACAGAAGCTCATCCAAATATGACCAGTAATGATCAAAGTGCCGGAAACTCTTCCCCCCAAAAAGCCATCTTTACATTGACGACTGCTCTCTCCTGGCTTCTTTGAATATGCAGACTTCTGTGGGAAACTGTGATCTTTGGTCTTTCACCCTAAATTGTGAAACTGTCTGTCATCTCCTTTTGTCTTGGTCGCCTCAAGTCCATGAAAAATATGGCAGGACTGGAGGAAGTCAGGAGGGCAAAAAAAAAAAAAAAAAAAAAAAAGAAGCAGAGGATGTCAGTAACTCTCTGGCTGCATTAGTTTGCTAAGGACCAGCCTGAATGATGCAATATAAACCAACCCGGTCTTAGAGGACGCCGACTTGCAAATGGGGGTTGAATAGCAACTTGGTGTTACGGCGGCAGAAATCCACACATTCATTCCTGAATTTCTGTATGCACAACAGTTAGATTCATTTCCAACCTTGTTACCAGGACTTCTTCGGAGACAAATAATTGATGTCTCTGACAAGTTATAGCATGGAAACAAGAAGTGGAAAGTCTAATTAAGTACACTTGTTCCAAGTGTATCCATTAGTCAGCGATACAAGTGTCAGCAGGTTGATGAATGTATAAATCTTTCATAAAGTATTTGAATGTCTGCCTCCCAGTCATTTGTCCCCAGATATACATAGTTATCCATGCTAGGTTATAAGATTAAGGCATTTCAAAAATATATTGTTTTATTGTGAAATATAGTACATACTGACATAACTCATAAAGGTACTGATTAACAACTTCCTGTGAAGCAAGTAGCTATTTAAGTAGGTCAAAGAAATGCAGAGTTGTCAACACTCCACAAGCCCCTCAGTGACTACCCAGTAACAAGCCCGTGCCCCACTCCCCCGTCCCTTCAAAGTGGAGATCATTTTTATTTCTATTAATTATTTTCTCTTAGAGTTATACCACTACTGTATGCATCCTCTAATTATTTTATTTATCTGTTAGACATATAATCACATCACCTTTTACATGTCTGATAATACTTATTCGTGTTCTTGGATCAGATCATTGAAAAGGTTACTAATTTTAACACTGGTTTCAAAGAATACACTTTTAACATTGTTGTTAGAGAAGGAGTGTTTTTTCCCCTGATCTCTGCTTTTATGCTTATTATTTCTTTCATTCTACCTTGTTAGATTTATTTTGCTTTTGTTTTTCAAACTTCACGGATGCTTGATTTATGTTTCAGTTTCTTTTACATATAAACAGTTAAGGCGGCAGACAGTTGTCGTTAAGTTCAAGATATTTCCTACTTTCCCTTGTGATTTATTTATTGTCCCATGAGTTATTTAAAAGCATAGTACTTAATTTTAAATACATAGTATATATTTTTGTTCAGTACGACTTCTCATTTTTTTTTATTTCTGGCTTGTTTGCTTTTGGGGCCAGCTGGTCACTTGAAATTTGTCAAGAATTGTTGCTAGACTTGTATGTAATCATCTTTTGTAAATACGTCTTGTGTACTGGAGGATGTGTAATGTGTTTTATGGAAGCCGTGTTCCCTCTGTTTGATCAGTTATATAGATATTACCTTCCACATTCTTATTTAATGTTTGTAGTCTTCATATATGTGACTCTGAAACCTATGTTCAAATTTCTCACTGTGAATGGGGATTTGATTATGCCTTGTATGTTTTTATTAAGTTTTGTCTTAATTTTTGAGACCGTGATAGTTAACACAAACAACTTTAGACTCTTTGTCTTCCTGTTGAAGTGTTGCTATCAAATGTGTGTCTTACAAACACCTAGGTTTTTTCCTGGCATTCTTTGTCCTGTAATTGAATTAGTTGATGTATTAATGTGATTGGTGATAAATACTGGTTTATATCTATCATGCTGCTGAATACAACTGAAAAAAGAAAAAAAAAAAGGTGGACTAATGATTTTCTTCTGAAGAAAAATCTCAAAGTTACCAAAGAACCAACAAATAGTAAGAATTTTTTAGACCAAGATCCCAGGGAATATTGAAATCCAGAAGACTGCTTTTGGCATTTGAGGCTGTTTTGCCCTGAGGATAATTGTGTGCGCCGAGTCTCTCTCATTTAAGGGGTTTTGTGGTCACAGATACCTGAGAAATTTCACGACAAAGTCGTGTTTATATCTGGATGTCGATATAGTGGTCCAGGTAGTAGTTTGTGTTGTTGTTTTTGTTTTTGTTTTGTGTGTGTGGGGGGGGGGGATGGCAATTAGGTTTACTTATTTATTGACCAGATAATAGTTTAAATCTGATTTTCCTAGATTTACACACTCCCAGAAGTTAATCACCATGCAGAGCTGCAAATGCAAAGTTTCAGGGTGTTATGGAGAAACCAGGTATCCACAACTGGGCAAGGGAGAAACTGCTTTTCCTGCTACATTTATAACCCTAAGAGACAGTGAGTGATTTTGAAATAATGGAAGAGCCAGGGGGACTAGCCGAGCATAAACTCAAAGCAGAAGGCTAAGTTTTAATACTGGAAAGATCACACCCAAACACAATTCTGAGGCAAAACTGAGGTTATAGAACCAGGAGTTCATTTCATGTATGTCTGGGATGAGACAGGAATAGTTTGGGATGGAGGAAGACGACTTAGAAGGTGATGGCTGCAAATGTCACTGCGTTTTTGCTGCCTCCATTATGGGTGACTAAAGTAAAAATCAAAAGGCGTTTAAGACTCTGTTGTTAAAGACATTTAATATGATTGCTTTCTCCAAAGCATTTGCTTTTTATAACATGCAATTTTAGCACGTGTCTAGTGCTAAGATTAGAAACTTGGCCTTCTAAATTTCAAATTATCTGAAAACACATGAAATGAGAAGAATGGAAAAGAAGATGCTCAGGACAGAACAACTTCATTCTCATCTCTAAGGTTTGGTTTTTGTTCATCCTTTTTCTGATCTGCCTGTACGTACACCTCTACCCCCTGGCCTCAATTCTTCCCTGCTCATGGAAATCTTCTCTTCTACAGAGTGCAACTTAAGATCTGTGAAATCAGATCTATCAGTTTCAGGCTGCAACAGTTTGTCTTTGAATTGAAATCCTTCATTTTCTTTAAAATGAAATCAGTCATGTACCACCTTGCATATGTCAGGTCTCTGCACCAGGTTTCCTCCATAATGGTTACTAATTTTATTTTATTTGTTTATTTTGTTTTTAACTGAAGTACCGTCAGTTACAATGTGTCAATTTCTGGTGTACAGCACAAGGTCCCAATTATGCATATATATGCATATATTCATTTTCATATTCATTTTCATTAAAGGTTATTACAAGGTAAGTAATAATTAATTTTGATATAATTTGTACACCAATAGGTGTTTAATACATGCTAATTGATTAGCTAACGTGATAGGTTTAGTATTGATAATTCTCTTAATGTTGAGAAATGACAGAAAGGCTGAAATGACAGCTACTTAAGAGAGAAAATTCCAGATGCACACATCCGGAAAATGGCATTGCAATGATAATTTTTTCTACCCAGTGAATCATGAAATGTCAACTTAAGGTTAGCCCAACTGAGTTTCCCTTCCACTTGCTCCACCATTGGGGTCATAACTGATATAGTGGATGGTCTACGTTACTTACGAGAAATAGGGATAAGACTTATACAAGGTCTGTTACCATAAAGTTAGGTTATTTTTTCCCCCTTTGGGTACTACAAAATGTTGTTTTTTTATAGAACTGAAGCTCTCTGGCTTTTCTGCAAGCATCCTGGGAAGTCTATATTCCCCAAACAGAACTGGTGGTTTCCATATCAATGTGAGGAATGTTTTCCACCCCCTTGTAATTTTCTTCTCAGCTGTTCCCACATGCACCCACCCTGCCTCCTTTGCTTCCCCTCAGACACCGTATCCTTTCAGCGAATTGCTTGCCCCATGAATGCATATTATCTCTCATCTTGAAAAATGCCAATAAAAAAAGCAAATTACATTTGTTCTCTAAGATGTTTGCTACAAACTATGACTGATGAGTGCTGCATGTGACATCCACAAGAACAGTAATCAAGGTTATGTTAGCATTGATTTTTACAGAGGTGAAGTCCTTTGATGTATTACTCCATCAACACCTGCAATGACAAAATTTGCACATGAAATTAATCCCAATTAATTATACTGTTTGAAGATAGCACTGGCTCTTTTATGTTGCAAAATAAATATTAATTTAGTGACATTTTTTTCACCTTGTGAGACTTAGTTAAGGGAGGGAGTCTCTATTGATCAGTATCCTGAAACATAAAAGAAAAGTTAGATCACTGAAGGGGCCTGGAAAACCAATCCAGTCAACTGGGAGCCACTCAAGTCTAAAGCCACTGCAGCACCGCTTTATTTTCATCGTTACTTCATGTGCTGTGAATTCAGGTTTCTGGGAAAAAGTGCTTGGTCCTATATGACCTATATTTAGCATTGACGTTTACCTACATAGGCATTTATTATACTTTTTCACATACTTTTTAGCTTGGCTACTATGTCTAAGGGCCTTAGTCTGCCTCCTCTGAAATTGGAAAAAAAAAAAAGAAAAAGAAATTCTTGAATGACGTGATGAGAATTCAGGCAGTGGCATGTGTGGAGGGCATGTTCTGTTGCTTCTTTAGTCTTTTTAAACAATGCTGTGAAAACTAAACAGGGCGGTTCCTTTATATACCCAGTACGAAGGGAGAACGTTCTAAATTGTATTTCTAAGATGACGGAAGTTCATTCTTTAATTCTTAATACTTTTATACATGCATTAAAATAAAGCATGCTTACATTGCACACATCTCTAAGCGTACTACTGGAGGGAGTGGGAGAGCTATCTCGTATGTGTCATAATTATATGTGTAAACATTATACTGCACTTTAGAATAGGGGTGCTTGGGGGAACATTTGTCCCTGCGTTAAATGACCTCAGCAGTCTTTATCTTTCCATCACTTTCATTGGCTTCTCAGTGTTTCTCGCTCCTCTTTGCACATTCTAATATATTGACAAGTCTCACATTTAATTGCCTACTTTAGAAGTGATCTTTCATACTTCACCAAGACTTATACATTTGTGCACTTACATTTCTGTTGCACTCAGAAATCAACGCTAACTTCTTAGGTGTGTGGTCAAATTCTGGATGACACGGTTGATTGGGGGTCTGGCCCTGGGAATTCACATCAGCAGCCTTATCCCAAATTCACTTTACTCTACCATCCTTCTATTGAAATTACCAGAGCCCCCTCATTTATCTAATTGAAATTTTTGGATAAACGTGATTTTTACCTATAGTACTGACACTGAAACTGTCACTCAATGAACTGAGTTATTAAGAGTGAATTTTGATTTAGAGAAATTATCAGTTCCACTCTCAACAGGCAATCATTTCTGTTGTTTTATCTAAGAAAACTAATTATTAATACCCTTTAATGTTAAAAGGCTCTCCAAGTAGACGCATGCTCACGTCTGAACAGCTGCTGATGAGCTGGCTGTGCTGTGTCATCTGACTCAATGACATCACATTGTGGAGGAATAACGTGCCACAGTATAGAGAGACTAGGCTCTGAAATCAAACAGTGTATTTATATCCACCTCTTCCAATGACTGGCTACATGACCTTAAGCTTGTTATGTATGCTAACTTTCTTTGTTTCTCTTCTAAACTTTTAAAATACCCACCAAAGCAGAGTCCAGTAAGTAATAATTTCTGTCATTATATTTATTGTGAGAACTCAAAATGTTGATGAGTTGTCTCTAAAGGTTAGATGACTTGATGAATTCTCTCTCATCTTCATAAATGATCTTGCAAAGTGAACCCATCACACCCCCTTCACTGGAAAGTGGGTCCCTTGCTCAGAGGAAATTCCCTGCAAGGTCTGATGCTGGAAGCAAATTCATACTCAGAGGAGAGGAAAGTGATGGTAGGAACAAATGTTTATCCCCTGGAAGGTGGAAGGAATTTGATGTAATCAACACACCAGGCAGTTTGCTGGTCTTCTCAAGGGGGGGGGGGGCACCTTGACCAGGTCTCAGCATGCAACAGCAGCAAAGTGCTGATACGGAGTCCCAGCGCGGGCTCATTTAGAGTCTCCACCTTTGCAACCATGGCTGTTTCATCTGAGAGTTCATTGTGCAAACCTTGCAGACGCTGAGGACAGATCTAGCCAACAGCCAGCAGACAATCAGGTTCACCTGATTAAGGGTCTCCACAGTGGATGCTTTCTGGTGGGAAATGAAATGAAAGGAAGAAGTTTGGAGAACAATGTGCTTAGTCCCTCAAGTTTATCCACATGCCTCTTCACGGGTTCTTGTTGTCTTGTATTTTCGAACCTTGCGTTTCCCAGGCACCTGATTGATGGGCTAAACCACATGCCACTGCCTAAGAGTTTCTGTATATCCTCCCTTCACTCATATCTCCCTGGGTATAAATTTCTCCATCAAACTCAATGTTTGGGTGTCTGCCCACTGGAAGAATTTCCCTGGCCTTTATGTCTTTATGCCTTTGCCCTTGCACGACCGTGGTGCAATTTGTACCACAAACCAAACCCAACTCACTCCTGATCCAGACCTGGGTTTTTTCTTCTTCATCAGGTGGTTTTGAGAAAACTCTGAAGAGGTCGTAAGTGTGAGTCAAGAATAAGAGATCACAAATGTGAAGCAGAGGGTCTGGACTAAGTGTCTGTGTGACTAATTTGTGCCCTCTGAGTACATTTCCATCACACGATATTTGTTGCTGGACTTCCATGAGGGAGAGCTCTGGTCACACGGCTTTGATGTCAAGTATTGGACACCGAGTGTCCACTAGGAATCATTTGAACATCCGGACCTGCTTGTCAATGTCTCATGTAGTTCTCTGTCATGAAGAGGATGTGTGGCTTCGGCTGGAATTAGAGGTGCATATGATTCCAAAAGTATATGATTCAAGGAACTTCCATCCTTGTTTGGGCAAAGAGACACGGATATTTCTATTAATTATAGTACAATTAGCATGTAATAGTCATCAATTAAACAAAATATTTACTAAGACACCATGATGCCAAGCATTCTTCTAGGTACTGGGAAACACAGAGAGGGGGAGTCTATAAACTTAAGCAGTTTGGATTAGACCAAAGCTAAAACCGAAACAGAGATCAAGGTTCATGAAAAGCCACATTAGGCAATTAAAACCAGTGTGATGCCAGCGATGAGCCAAGAGAAGTAGGTCTGCCGTTTGCACAGTGACTTAAAAATTAGAACTTAGGCTTCAGGCTTTACACACAGGAAGCAAAAGCAAGAGACAGGTGCAGTTAGAGTCTAGTGCACAGTCCAGAGTCCACCATACTGATGGGTCTGAAACGCCATCCCATTCAAGGGCAGCACGTTGAACTGAGAGTACAGACCGTGTGTGGTTCTAGCACCCATGTCGGAGCTTCCAGAAAACTGCAGGGCAGGGGGGCAGCTGGCTCCACATATCAGGAGTTACTTCGTCTGATTTAGAAGATCACTGAGCTTCCTTCCTGATCTTACATATTTTTCCTATAATTGAGAAGTTAGATACGATCATTGATACAAAATATCTCTGGCTTCTTTTCTTGGCTTTATGATCATCTCTTACTTTTATATAATATTCGCTCATCTCTGTGACCATAAACATCATTCAGAAATGATCATTGGGTTTACACAGAAGCAAATTTTTTTAACTTTTATAAAATATGTTTATAAATACACTATGTCATTTGTCCCTGCTTCTGTGGATACACATTTTGAAGAGTAGCAATTTTGTGAATATAGGAAAATATCCCCAAAGAGTTATCAAACAGATAATTGTGCCTTTTTTTTTAGAGGTGGTAATTAGGTTTATGTATTTGCTTATTTTTTAAGTGAAGTTACTGGGGTTGGAACCCAGGACCTTGTGCGTGCTAAGCAGGCACTATACCACTGAGCTATACCCTCCCCCCAAACAGATAATTTTGGACAAGACACTTGATTAGGAATTATGAAGACCAGAAAAGTGTGGCATTAGATACCCTTTGTGCTTCCAAGCATTGACAATCTAAATGGACACTTAAGCTGTGTATAATGTACACACAATCACACACCTGTACGCATGCACACATTCACTCCTGGTGAATAAAAAATAGAGGTTGACATCATAAAAGTTAAAATATAGAAGATGCGGCCAGTGAAAGTATCTAACACTGACCACGGAGCAGAAAAGTAGGGGGCAGAGTTTGCAGCATCAGTGAGGTATGTGGTGTTTGTGGACAGCGGGGGCCCTGAGCAACAGTCCTTGACATGGGCCTTGAAAACTGGTCAAGATACAGTCATGAAAAAAGAATGGACAATAACATACAGACAAACATAGCGTAAGTGAAAGAAAGAGGTGGGAGTTTAGAGGAGTGAAGTGTATTGATTTGTTGAAGAAAAGGGCTTAACTGGAACCACAATGATGAGTTACTGCTGGATTGTGAAGGGAAGTGATTACAACAATGGGGAGTTAGGTTTTATTTACTATCAAAAAGGAAAAGGGGAGGAGCTTTCCATTTTCCTGTATTATAATCACATGCGCAAGACCCAGACTGAGTGTTTTTACTTTCGATGTTGTGTATTTTATTTACTAAGCACACTCATCCCACTGACCCATCCATAAGGGCTGTAACCTGAAAAGGGCAAAATCCTGGTAACAGTTTTTTTCATTATTCTTTTGTTTCTGATGTCAGTACAAATAACTTCATACCTCCTGAGAAATCTATTAGAATCTGTACATGTTCTGTTTGTTGGTGGACCTTAGCCAAGTTGCAGAGTATGACCACAATTTCAAGGGACCTTATGAGATCCATAGGTCTGTAGGAGATGTGTTTCCTGTGGGTGCCTTTTAAATACCCAAATATGCCAGTGCCAAATATAATGCTTCCCTGTTGATACATGTTGGTATATTCAGCAAATCCGGGCCTCGCTATTTGCATATAAATGAGAAATAATTCCATGAACGTGCGAGCGGGATTTAATTGTTTTTTAAACAATATACTCTTATCTTTCTGGAAGCTATTCAGGCCATCAAAGGGTTGTCAGTGATGAGCTCGCTAATTACTTTCCAATACTTAGTCTCATATTTCCCTCCACTACTGGGGCTCTGTTCTATTTCTACATCACTATCAGAAAGTTCAATTACCACCCAGTCAAACTTCCCCTGCCAATTCTGCACTTTCCATTTTTTATTCAACTAAGACACAATGGGAGTAATATGTGTAGCTGCCAGGGAGATAATCATAAACTTTTCCTGTATTGTCTTTGCAAAATTTCATGGAAAACATAATTAAGGAAAGAACCGATCACAGCTACAGAGCATGTGGAGCTGGAACTGTCATTCTAGACCAGAAGACAAATAAAGACAAGTTTAGTCAGTATATGAAATTTGTATTTTGATATTGAATTTGAATTTTTCTGTGACGTGGATGCTGGTAAGTTTTACTGACCTCCTCTGTTGTTTCCTTGGCCTCTGAAGGTAGGCAGTAGACCAAAAGGAATCTGGTGGGATGATTCTGTGTCTAGTAGAATCTTTCAGCAGCAACTGCAGAACTGACTTGTTTCTGGTTTCCTGTTTGCCTTGCGGACTGTGGACTGTAGGAAAAGGATATCAAGGCATTATTAGCCAAATAGATTATCTGAGAGGAACATTATCTCTTTCAGCAGAGTGGGATAACATGCTTTGGATGTGTTCACAGCACGCCACTCACAGATATTTCCAAACATCTGGCCTTTGGGCACCAAATTAGGAAAACATCTGGATAATTGATTATCACCGTCATCACTTTGGTAATGGTGTAAATGCTGCATATATTTAATTCTTCCTCCAAATGAGATAAAGGTAGAATGTTGAGCAATGGACTCAGATCCAACATGTGGAGTTTCACGGCTTGCTCCCACGACAAAGTGGTGGTGCTCAGATAAGGCCTTCCCTGTGTTTAGTTGAGTAACATCTCTTTGGACACAGTTTCACAATGACTGACAAATAAATTTAAAGTCATGGCAAAACTTTTCAAGTGGCGAAAAACTTGCAGGTAAGGTGGGAACAATTATGGCCGCCAAAGTCAGTTGAGGACGGTGATGACAGTTTATTTGAAAGATGATTATAGGCAAATGCCAGGAAACCTGTTGGATATTCACAGTTTTGATGAGGGTTCAGTGTTTGTGTGATATTGAAAATGAAACACTTGAACCATGTGTGAGTCCAAGATAAGAGGATGCCCAGAGAGGGAACATAATGACAACCTTATTTGGAGGCATGCATATTAAATGGGCAAGGTAGGACCATCATCGTGGCTAGTGAGACATAACACATTCAGAAAACAGTGTTTAAACCAGAATGGCTTGGAAAATGTCACAAATTCTTAAATTGCCCATTTTAACTTGGTGAAAAAAATCACGTCGACTCTATTCACTAGGTTTGAAAAATTAACAGAAGATATTCTCTCCTATATGGCTTTGTATTCCTACACAGCTATTTAGAGGAGGAATTCCTTAAACTGAGGTAATTAGAAACGTTGTCTATCTCAATCTACTGTGGACCATCTTCTATGCACAACGTCCTAGTGTACTTAGAAGCCAGGAAATTAAGGCAGAATAAGAAATCCCTTTGAGCAAGGAAGCATCCATAGTACTTGCTTCAAGCAAACTAAAAGGACCACAATTATAATGACCTCATGCATTCCATGACTGAGTGAATTACATTACAAAATTTTGTATTTTAACTAGACTCCAGGAAGGCAAAACATGTCTATATGATAAATATAGTAGAACCGTCTATACCAAAGTGTGGATGAGTTGCAGTCATACAAATAAAAATATTTTTTCAAAGATAACTTTTTCCAACTCTGCATTTTGTAAATTTTAGCTATTTAATGGGAAGCCACAAGCGACAATCCAGGTAACTTGCTGAAACTTGCTGAACTTGTTGAGCATGAAAACAATGCTCAACCATTCACTGGTCTGCATGATGTGGGGAGGGTGACCCCTTGAATTATCTGAGATTATTGCTTGAGTGAGCCAAGCACTAGTATGTATTAAGTAGGGTGGAAAGGGAGAGGTGGCTCACAGGTTGACAAATGAGTTGGCAGGGGAAATCAAAAGCAAATAAATAAGGACCAGCTCAAATATCCCATCCAAATAAATTTTTCTCTATATGTCCAGCCATAATGATCTTACAGTTTCATGGCGGAGTATAGTCTACATCACACATCTGGTAGACCTGTATTGCCTGATGAAAGATGTTACATTGTCTTATATTTTTTGATATTTTTTATTAATGTATGTGATATAACTGTGTAGTAACAAAGAGGTCTTCACGTGCAAATTGTTAGTCAAATTAATTATTTTATACAGTCACAATTTCAAAAACTTTTCCTCTAGCAACCTAAGTCAACTGGAGCATAGAACTAAGTGTTTAATGCTCTCTTTAAATGTTGGGCTCTCATTAGTACACTGCTCAGAACACACATTAGGTGCTCAATAAATGAGCTACCGTGATAGTTGAAGAATTTCTGAAACCCTGGTTCTGCGAGAGATAATATTGAGAATTCATTAATATTCATTAAGGCTGTGTCTCTTCTGGTTATTACAGAATTCTTTTTTCATAAAATGTAGACCGAAAGAGTGTCTTTGTAAAAAATATAAAGATCTCGTCTTTGAACACCTGCATGCAACAGTGGAGAAAGTAGCAGGGCACACACTAAGGCATATTAAACTAGTCACAGAACCTCAGCTTTATCCTATAGATGTTAACAAAAATAATGTCTTCCCTATCTACCTTCGAAGTTTGTTATGGGAATAAAAATTGAAAGGATACAGAAGCATTCAGAAAGGAATTGTCAGGACCAGTGTAAATACCATCACATTCATAAAATATGTGTAAAGAGATTACTTGACATATTAGATCCACAGAAGAATCTCAAGAGATAGAAGATTAAGTTATTTCTAGGCAAAAGGTTCTGATCTGAAATAAATCAGTAGATGCTAAATTTACATACTGTCCCAGGAGGACACCTGCCTCACACACGCTGCATCCGGTACAGCATTTGGGAGATGGAGTAAGAGGAGAAAGAAGTTTTTGAAAATTTCAATTATAACCCCACACAAAAATAAAAATATCTTCAGTTTTCTCATTTGTTTTTATTAGTTGAGTAGAAAGAGGAATGTGTGGATCTTCTGACAACTATAACAGTTTATGAACCATAAAGTTAGGTAATAGAAGTTGTTGATTAAAAAGTACATGTTTTTTTGAAAAGTATTAAAAATAAAAAGACACCCTGATGTTTTAGAGGTTTGGGTACATAAGTCTCTGGCTTTTGACATTTATATCATCACTGAAACACCTTGATTAAACATTTAACCATCATTTGAAGTTTGTTTGTCCTTAAATTTTATCTCACAACTTGAGTCAACCTCTTGCTTCACTGATTTAATAAAAAATACTATTAACTGTTTGCAAATTATTAAATTGTAGGACGTTACTGTGGATTGTTAATACATCAGATGGACATAAAGTCGCAGTTAGCCTGGGGGACAGATAATACTTGTCTGCTCCGTTCATCAGTTTTCTCAACGTTGATGGTTTTGCTATGGTGACAGCTGTTAAAGGAAAAGGCTGCTGAGCACTCAAAGAGCAAGCCCTTGGTCTGGGAAGGGTAGTGGCTCTGGGATGTTTACCATCTTACGCACTAACCCGCAGAACGGTGCAGACACACCCAACAATCTCAGGAAGTGAACATATGTGAATGCATTACTAACGTTGAAATTCATAAAGAGAGAAAAGCCCTGTACATACGTTTTAGGTTGGACGCTAATGCTACCACGTATTCATAAGTTGGCCCAGAAGGTATCTCCGGAAACGTTCGTTACTAATTGTATTAGTCTGCTCATGCTGCAGTAATCAGATACCATTGACCAGGTTACTTAAATAAATAACTGAAATTTATCTTCTCAGTTCAGGAGCCTGTAAGTCCAAGGTCAAGGTGTCAGAAGGATTTGCTTCTGGTGAGACCTCTCTTTGTGGCATGTAGACTGGCTGCCTTTTCACAGTGTCCTTCCGTGGCCCTTTCCTGGGCCATGTGCTTGCACGTAAACAGAGAGCTCTGGGGTCTTCCCCTTCTTATAAGGACACCAGTCCCATTGGATTAGGGCCCCACCCCTGTGACCTCACTTAACCTTAATTACTTCTGTAAGACCCTGCCACATTGCGGGTTAGAACTTCAACATAAGAATTTGGGGAGGGCACATTTCAACCCATAACACTGGTCTTATTTTCCATAGCATTTTATTGGCTCTCCAGGATTCCCTCTGTGTTGAGGCTCTGGCTTGTTCTTGACCTACTATGTCATGCTTGACCCCCTATGTCATGCTTGACCCATGATTTATGACTGAGTGGGTCTCAAATTTGGTCAACAGCCCTTGCTTTCATTAGTTTGTAGGGACCCCTAATCATATTTTTCATTTATGGAACTCTGTTCAGGTCTGCTTGATGCTGACCTGGATTAACGCCTAGTAACGCAGTCGTCTGAGTGGAGGTCCACATGTGAGGGAATTACAGAGCACTAGTAAGGGACTCAGAAAATAAAACATGGAGGAGAAAAGATGAATGTTTCTGATTTGAGGTGCTTGCAAGGATCCGGGCTAGGTCACCAACATGGATTTTCTGACTTACAGCTTTAGAAGTACTGAGATATTTATTACCTATGCTTTATGCTGCCACTGGGGATGGTAGCACTCAACAGATCACGGGGCTTAGCCTGCGGGTCCCCTTACTAATGCAACATTCCTTTAAATTCTTGTCTTTATTTTTTCTTAGTCAGCAAATATTGCATTACAATCCATGATTAATCCATTTTTAACATAACCATCATGTTTCAAACTTTCAAACTATTTTCCAGATTTTTTTTAAGGGGGAGGTAAAAAATAATGCACTAGGAGGAAATACTGTGTTTCCAATACAGAATTGTATCAACTTTAAGCACACAGTGTTATCGCTCTAAGAATACGTAGAAGTTTTAGATTCAGGATGTGTTGAAGGTAAAGCCAGCGTTATTGCTAACTGTTTGAATGACAAAAGAGGAAGACGTGATAATGAAAGATCCCTCCTAAGATGTTCAACTGAGAACTGGGTCTTCTGGTATACTTGAGAAATTTCTTGAGAAGTCTATTGACTTACATACCCATTAAAAGTATGGCATGCCTTGTGGGCACGTGCCTATGTGTGTGTGAGTTTAAAAGCCAAGAGCTAGGTTAATGCTGACTTGGTTACTCTGTGATATCAAAATGCACTATTCTTTCTTAATTCCACAGTGTTAGTAAGCACAGTTTCTCTCCTCCGAATAGCAGGCAGCAAAATTGAATACATGAAGCCTAGAATAGAGAGAGGACTCCAGCATCTATTTCTAGATTGAATATTGCTTGACCCCAGGCAACACATTCCACTTTCAAGGGCGTGAATATCCTCATCTGTAGAGTGGGGATAATGATGCTCGCCCTACCTGCCTCGGAGGATCGTTGTGGATCCCAACGGGATGCGAGTTGTGAAAAGACTCTGTTTAGAATGTTAACATCATGGTGAATAATTTATATCACATTTTGAATTTCAATCTGATTCCTCCCAGGGTACCACTTGGCGAAAGCAACCACTTCTCATCCTGTTTTCTCCAACTCCCAAGGCAACTGGGCTTCTCAAAGCAGGTCAAGCCGATACCAAAATAAACTTGCAAAGGTAGAATCTGCAGATTTGAGATAATTAAGTTGTTGCTGTTGTTAGAATCTAAATCACTATTTATGATGAGTATATGAAGCAGCATTATTTTAAAACTAACAATTACAGTTTTTCTGGATCGCCAACAGCACGTTCCCCTTAAATATTATGAGCAAGTTAGCAGAAATGCTTGGCCAAGTTCTTTTAATCAATCTGTAAGCCTGGATATTTTTAATATATTTTATGGGTGAGGTAATTTGTGTGATACTTTCTGATAGATGTGTGACCATTTTGGGGGTTTAGCACCAACATGTAAGCTAGATTTGGTAAAGTGCAGGACAACTGGAAATCTGAGAAAAATCTTAAAATGCATTTTCTTTCCCAGAAACTTGTTTTTGGTCATGCCCACAGTTCTGACCACCAACCTCTCTCCAGGAAGGTTCCACTTACTCTTAGAGCTATCACATTGTGTGCTTGAAGGTGTTGCAACTCCATATTACAAAACACAATATTTCTTCCTGGTGCATTCTTTTTTACTGAAAAAGTTCTGGAAAATAGTTTGAAAATTTGAAATACGTTTATGTTAAAGTAAAAATGGATCTGTCATGAATTCTAATGCAAAATCTGCTGACTAAGAAAAAACAAAGACAAGTATTTAAGGAAAATACTGTATTAGTTAACACCAGGCTAAGCCCCTGGCTTTGAGGGTTTGAGTTCACTCTCTTTTCCCATGAAGGGAATTGTCAGTAAAAATATCTTTAGAGTCCTCATCAGACCCAGATAACTGATCCACGCAAATGAAGTATTTCTTGTGCCCTTATCAGGTCCCTAAAACTATGCTAGACAGGGTGGGTATAAAAGTTATTCACAATGTGAGTTTTCCTTTGAAATCCACTAGGATTACCTCCAAGAGGTAATAGCATATCAAATATTCTACAAATGCCAAGGATTGGTGCTCTGATATCCTTAACACAAATAGCTTGATAAGACTGAGTTTGATCCGTATGTTAGACTAGATTCTTTAGGGGGACATTTAATAAATGGCATATTTGGGTAGCACAGGAGTGCAAATGACTACAGGCATGGCAGAGTCCAAAGGAACCTAGCAGTGTCTTGGGGTCTCCTACTTTTTTAACCTTTTAGCTTCACCATTATGTGCAGTCACTTTTTTTTTTCTTTTTTTTTGACACTACACATGCTTTTCCTTCTTTTGATCAGAGAAAACAACTATTCAGGTCAGTCATAGATCAAGATCTTGCCAGTAGATGTAACTGGTTTCTGGGTTCTTGTCCCATCCCAGAAAGAATTCAGAGACAAGACCCAGTGGTGAAAAAAGTAAGTGAGGATTTATTAAGGGATGGAAAGTACCCTCTTAAAGGAAGAGCGGGCAGGCTCAGGTGAGCAGCTGCCCTGAGTTTCTTTGGCAAGTTGGTTACATCAGGCCTAAAAATGAATGGGTGGAATATTCATTAGGAAGGAGAGGGTTTGGGGTCATATTCCATGATTTTCATCCCAACTCCACCTTCCCAAAGGGAAGAGGGATTTTTGTACTTATGTAGTCTGCACTGGAATTGTCATGGGGTTGGTGCAGGATGGGTATTTCTGATCTGCAAGGCTAATTTTATTGAAATGAGGGCATAATGAGCAAAAGGCTACATTCAGATTACACAGGTTACACAGGAAATTCCTGCCTTTTCCCACCTTTCTTTGTCAACCTCCAGGCCACTCATCACCCCACAATGTGTGACCACTTATCAGCCCAGAGGTCCCTGCTTTTCTTTCTCTGCCCAGGGCCCCCTGCTGCTTACATGATGTCTGGCTTCCTGCATTTGGCTTCTGTCGCTCTTTCTGCCCAGCTCCTGCCATTTGGCCTGCGTCCCCTTTCCTCTGCTCAGATCTAGCTCTCTGCCTGATCTGACAGAAGCACTTTACTTAGCAACCACAGTGGAAAGGGAGGTTTTTCATTGCCCCTCTCCATTGCCTGTCTAGATTGCTCTTACCTAGACCAACCACTTCTGCCACAGCACTGTCGTGAGACAGTCTATTCTTCGGTCTGCCCATGTGCCCACACTGATTGTCAGGAGCATGCGTTGTATCAGAACCACTAGATAGAAGAGAGTGTGGGAAAGCAGACATATCAGTTGCTACCACAATCAGGGAAATCCTGTAGGCAGTTATTGTAATGCAGCTTTGTTTTGTTTGTTTGTTTAAATCAGAGGAGTGGATCTGATTAGCTCAGTGGAATCTAAAGCTACTAGAATTAATGCCTGGGATATTAATCTCTAACATCGCTGGCACGCTCAGCTCCGCTGTTTTACGTGACAGCAAATCTACCCTCACCAGGCAGACCAATTCATTGGTGGATAACTTTTGCTCTTATAAATGTCGTAATGTCAGCCCAAAGCTGCCTCTTGGTTCTTTGGTTCTAGTTTTGCTTTTTGGAAGGACCTGGGCCAAACAGGCTGTTTCTTCTCATATTTACCCTCAAGCGTATTGGATACATCACATTATTTTAAATTATTTTCTCTTCCTCTTCTGTGCTCTTCTTTCCCAGTCACTGGCCGTTCTGATTTATCTCTTCTACACAATTTTCTAAGAAGACTGATGCACATGTGGCCAAAAAGAGGTGAAGGGAATGAAGGAGGAAGGAAGAGTAAAAATAGCTACCAAAGGGGCTGGTTTTCTAATATGTAAGCTGATGGGGGGGTGCAGGTGGAGGAGAGAGAAATGAATGAATGAGATGGTTGCATTCACCCCGCGGGGTACGTCAGCCTGGTAAGAATACTAAGCAAATTAAGCAAAACACCAATCTTTCCTAATACAGAAAAGCAAGATGGCATTAAAACAAACAGCGTTGAAGAGATGGTGTGTTACAAAAGAAGACAGATTACCTGTAGTTCAGTCATATCTCAAAGCCATTCCTAATTTCAAGGTTGCTGTTCACTTAAATTGAAGGCTAGTGCACCACTCTTTTCTTGTTTAATATGTATTTATTCATTCTTTGATTTGTTTGTTTTACTTTATAGCCATGTTTCTCTAGAAAAATGGGTATTTCCAGGCATCTGTGGCCACGTTCTCAGTGCCAAAGGTAAAGTGATGATCATTTAGCTCCCTTTGGAGCAGGTCATAGAGCATGAGGCGTGCCTACCAATTATGGTAGATTAAGGTAAAAGTAACTGGAAAATGTTTCTAACTGTTCTGTCTATTCCGTTCTGGTCTAATGTTTTTTTTTTACATGAAAAAGAATGTTGTCTTCTCCTTAGAAAAATACACATATAACTCATACAGAGATCACTGAATTCTAGATTTAGATAAAAGAAAGGGAGGATATTGAAGACTGAACCTTTCGTATGAGTCAATGAACAAAACTGAGGATGTGCCAAATGCATTCCGAACACAGCACATCAGTTAACAATCTCACTTACATTTACAAAGGAATATTAGAAATAATCTTAGAGATGTCAATAGATAATATACTCTGGAGGGCTTTAATATATTATGAAGATGACTGCACTCTAATTTGTAGGTGGTGGGAAACCCTTGATCTTTTCTCTGGGGTGGAGGAGTGTGGAGCCTGACACTACAACACGTGATTCGGAAACTAGTTCGTTGACAGTTCGTTGATTCTACGAGTAGAATCTATTTAGTAAGAAGAGCAAAACAATTCGGAGACAGAAAAGATGAAAAAGGACTACTTGTGCAAGAGTGAGGCTGATTTTTAATATGATACATCCACAGTGTCTTTCCACGTGTCAGAGCTCAACAAAGACCAACAAGTAAATACTTCAGTTCTTGCCTATATATATATATTCCATTGTGGAGATATATAACCATGATCTCTAATTCCTACACAAATAAATAGTTAATTTGAGTGAGTTTACATTTATTCTTAGGCAAAATAATTAAAGCAATTTTAGAAACTAAAGATCAATTCTAAAATGTCACGTATGTACATTTGGATTTTAAAGTTAGTATGTGTGATATCAGAAATATTTTAATAAAGAAGTTTTAAGCAGAGTTACTTCTATGAAGAGTATTATGACGTCTATCAGTGACCTTAAAACCACGTAAATTATTGATGTGATTTGAGTTATGTATTATACTTCCTTAAATGATAAGCTACAGTTCAAAATATATTTAAAGAAGGTATAAATGAGGACTTTTCGTTTGTTACACTGTATCCGGGGTGAGCAAACTGCGACCCCCATGCTGAATCTGGCCCAATGTCAATTTTTGAAATATAGTTTACAGTAATACCATATACTCTTTATTTGCCTGTTATCTGTGGCTGCTTTAATGCTTCAACAGCAGTTGAGTAGTTGTGAGTGAGACTGTTTGCCCTGCAAAGCCAAAAACGTTTATCATTTGGCTCTTTGCTATAAATGTTTGCCCATCCCTGTTTGTATAATATTCTGTACTGTTGAGCTGTTTGTACAGATGACATATTTCTTATCCAAAGAAAAAAAATCAGTAAAAGAGAAAACAATGATATTGAGGAAGATCATAATTATCAATAAAACAAATAAAGCCAAATGATTAACATAAATCTTATCTGGGACACAAATTTTCAGTGAGCTGGACGGATAATGATGATAATGACAGGGGAGATGCTCACAGCGTTCAGGAGGCCAGTGTGGCCTGTCTAGAATGGTAAGCTCTGTGTACCCGACTCATGGCGAGACGAGGGGTTCCCTGCACATTTGACAAACAAGTTTAGAACTGGCAACCCTGTCCACTGGGTGGGCTCTGGAAGATTCCAACCATCTGCATAGTCAGTGGAGATATGGAACTCAGTAGGCAGGCCATTTAGATAAGGTTTTATGAATAAAATTAGAGAAATACGTAACCTATCAAATCACACATCAAAACAAAAGCAGTGGAGACAAGAATTACAAAAAGGGAGGGGGGAACTGGGAAGAAAGATGAGTGTAGACTCACAAGAACAAGATGAATAAAGAAGCATAGGAAATAGTAAAGATTGTAACAGTGGCGTCTGGGGTACTTGTCATTAGATCTAATGGGTGGGAAAAGTGTCAGAGTTTTTTATCAGAAAGTCAGCAAAACTCTGTATATTTTGATGATTGAGTAAAATTACCCAAGGTCAGGTAATTAGTAAATGGTGAGGTTGAAAATTAAACTTAGATCTCTGGGGTACAAAATACTATATTGTTTAACCCATTACAGTAAACTGCTCCAAATTACCTCAAAGCCATTTGATGCATCTTCCAATCTTACTAACTCACAGGCTTTGATTTCTTTCCCGTGGGCCACTCTCCACTTGCTCCAAATCAATCTTTTTCTCTGAGGGGGTCTCAGTTTTAATGTTGTATTTTTTAATCTATCTGGGTGTATTTGGATCTTCCACTTCTTCACCCCACATATGGGACAGCCGATGGGTAGCACCGAAAGCAGATACCAGTGAGATTTCTGGAGAGAGGCGTGGACATTTTCTTGAACCTGGGTGACGTTAAAATCAATGCACTTGCAATAAATAGGTCAGTCCTCTTTAACATTCTTACTTTCTCTCCCATAATTGACATTTATTCGTTCATCCAACAGATATAAATTTAATGCTTACTTAAATTTAGACAGTATTTCAGGTTCTGGGGATTCAATAAACCAGAAATACCAAAAAAAGTCTCTTGCATCCTCTAATAAAACTTATACTTAAGAGAGAAAAAGTATTATTTAGGTCAACACATAGACAGATAAAAAATTAATTTTGGATCATGAAAACTCCCCAACAGATGATGCAGTATGGGTTATAACGTGTTGAGAGGTCCAGCATTGTTAATCTGGGTTACTTGGACTTCTGGGATGTCTGTATATGTACTTAATAGGTTTCATGAACTTCTTGAACTTGTATAAAATATCGTGTGGCTCTAAATATGTACGTTTGGGGTAGAAAGAGTTTAGAGCATGCAACACTATCTCAGAAGAATATGTAGCCTTCGGAGGCTCAGAATCCTTAGGTTGACATGATGAGCCTTGCACAAGAGATGATGTTACACCTGAGACCTTCCCTGAAGAGCCGAGCTAAGAGAATTCGTGTGTCAAAAGTTTCAAGCAGAATAAAGAGCAAGTTCCTAAAGCAGAAGCAAGCTCGATTAGATGCACGTGAGTCGGAGAGTGATGGATCTAGAAGAGTGAGTTGTAGAGAAGTATTCAAATACTCAGAGAAGGAGTCAAAAGATGGCTCCAGGAAATCTTTTAGACCAAAGCAAAGAATTTGGATTAAAAACAAAAAGTACTTGGGAATGATTACAGGGACTTAAAGGGGGCTGTGTGTTAGGATTATGAAAGATCATCCCTTGAGAAGAAATTGAAAGGAGGCAGAGCTCACTTAGGAGTTCCTTCTAAGCGTCCAGGAAAAAGCTAGTCATGACTTAGCCCAAGTAATAGTACTAGACATAAACGGACTTGCACGGATTTCAGAACATATATGGGAAGCAGAGCTAAGAGGGTTTACTTTGGAAATTATTAGTTCTGTTTTGATAATAATATGTTTGAAATACTTATTTTTCAATACCTAGTCATACACATTTTGGTTAAAAGCCAAACAGTAGAATTCTGAGTATTCATATGAAAATTTGACCAAAGCTAAATATGAATATCATTCTAGGATATACATATACAATTTTCTAAAAATTATATATTATTGCCATAATTTTCTCATTCAATTTTAATTGTTAAATTTTAAAAGTTTGAATTTTGTCACAAAAGTGAGTTTTCAGCAGTCACAGCTTTGTAAATTTCTGCTCAGTTTCAGCTGAGGTCATTGAATGATTGAGATTTTTTGGTGAACATCATGTCTACCTATTTAAAAAATTTTTTTTATTCTTTATTTTCTATATGATGCCTGGACTGGAAATAATTTCTTATGGTTTAATTTTTTGCTTTGTTGACATTTTGTGAGATTTAAATTCTGCTTTTCATTCAACCTTCATAATATGTACAATATGCTTAAGACTTATGACCCAGGTATAATAAAATAACTTTTACATACTTCTTAATGTTTGTATTATTAAATGTTATGATTATGAGTCTACTAAATAATTTCATAAGTATCAGAATTGTTATAAAATCTGATTTAAATTTTCCGTTTCATATTATTAATTTTTATAGTATTTCTTGGCTCAAAAGATGTCATGTTCTTTCTAAAATTATCTAGGCAAATCACTCTCTTAATATCCATATTAAATGTTAATTGATTTACCTGTTTAATCATTTCAAGTTTATTAATAATTATTTTACATAATATTGATGTTTTTTAAAATCAAAATTTATTATGAAGACTTTACAGTTACATTGGTAAATATACATACAGTTCAATTAACATATTAAGTAAATAGGGAATCTCACTAGAATATTTAAGTATATTTTAAAATAGACATTCAAAAGTTGACAATACACTCAAATTATATATATTTTTCATTTACTAACATACAGGTACAGATAGATATATTTTTATCATTATATTAATGATGATGGTGTGTATAATCACATGATTATTCAATGTACATTTCATCAAGTATGCCAGAAATGAGGTTGAATTATATAGCTATGCAGACTTTCAGAGACAACTTTGAAATGTTTGGATAATTCATTATGGATATGGTTTATATAAGAAAGAAATCCTAAGATTCAATAGACACCAATTCACGAGACAAAAAAAAAAAAAAGACACGATTCGTAAATAGATGTTTTTATATTTAATGGAAATCATCTTTTTGATTATCCAACCAGCTCCTAACCCACACATTTTGACTAACAGGATTTCTATATGTGTCTGGAGTTTATTGGAGAATGAATAATGCAATACAATTATTCTTCCTACGGCTCCATCCATGTCAATGTACATCAATGCAGGTCACAACAGTGAAAGGCAGAACTAAAGCGAGTATGTCGTTTAGTTTCTTTTCTGTCATCTCTCACCCGTTCTAAGTGCTCCTTTTTATAAGGCTGTGGCTCAGCGTGCGCTTCTGAATATGAAATCTGTGATGCTTTCACGTCCCCGCAAGGCCGACACTCCTAGCGAAGGAACTACAGATGTTGCGTAGTTTGTAAGACAAGGTAGATCAATCAAATATTCCAGTTATTCTTTGTTCATATCCTAAGCTTTGGGAACGTCACCACGTCTTGGTCAGGTGGGTCTGGGGACTTAAATATTGCAGGCCCTGTCTGTCATCTTTTAAAAAGTTAGTCAAGTTCATACCACACGGATAGGACCTTGAAATCTGCGAGGTTACGAAAGAGGCTGGAAATGTACCTGACCTCGGATGTGACTTTACTAAAGTTTGTGATGACAGGTGGCAAATCGAATGCGGTGTGTCACTGGCTTGACTTGACAGCTCGTAGTAAGCTGTGAAACTTTGTAAAAACTCCAGTTTCTGTTATCTGAAATATGTGATTACAGTGTAGAAGGAGACAGAATCAAACTATTAAGATACTTTATACACACAGATAACATGTATGCCAACACACACACATACAGACACTCGTGTGCTTACATCCCACTTTAGAAAAATTCAATTTATTTGGAGAACTTGTTGATCACACAAAATTTTCTCAGAAAGCTTTTACCCAAGCTTGCAGAAGGATGATTATTAATTAATACTACTGCTTTTTAGCTCATGCATGAAATACAGTCATTATTTAGAAAATATTTTGACTGACCATTTTATTTTGTAGAAGCGACTTCTTGTGAACAATCAAGAAAAAAGAAAGCCAATTTGTTTTCTCCTTCTCTCCTTTTTTTTTAGGGCTAGTTTATTTATGTTGTTGAGATAAGTAAAAACACAGGAGCCTCAGTCTATTCTTAAGCACAGAGGTATATTGGGAAAGATGTGGCCCAAAGAGACACAAATGGATGTGTAATTTCAAGGCTAATGGAAAAGTATTTATGCTGTGTCTCAGTGAATTCTACTGAGGAGTCGACCATCAATGTCACTGAAGTGCCCTGAGAAATTTTCCCGAACTGCTCTAACTCTGTTGTCCTTGTCTGATAGACTCTGGACTCTTTGGACCATTATTCCAGAGAGCATTCAATTAATTTATGCTAAATGTGCTATGAATAAATCATGTGGTGAGGAACAAGGGTTATTGTTAACTGCTAAATCTGAAAAATAATAGGAACATCTTCATCATTCCTTTGTGTCCAGGTTCTACTTTCTTTCCATCTACTTCAGAGACAACATAATATGTGGGGGTGTGGTGGTGGGGGGGCTTAATCAAGTGAAGAAGCAGAAGGCATGAGCTGAAAGATTAAGAGATCAATTTTTAATTCAGTCATTACTTCATGTATCAGCGAACAACAGTTCAACCCAGTCTCCCATCCTTCATTCCTTTTTCCTTTGTTTGTTCCATTTTTCCTTTCTGCCATCCATCTATCTTTTCTTTTTCCTTTTTCCCCCCTTTCTTTTCTCTCTCTTTTCTCCCTCAAACATTTGTTACAACTATAGTACCAGTAATTCTAAGTAGAACCCCGTTCTTTCAACTTTAATTTTATTATTCTTTCACTTGAAAAAAAGTATTCAATTTCACACTTCCCCATGACACTGTCTCCCAGCTGGTCCATTCTAAGTTACATATAGATTTTTTTTTTTATCAGGGTATTTATCTATGGCTAGAAATATACAGTCTTGTATTTTGCTAAATACCTTTGCAGGACAGTTGGAGGTTATGTGCTAGTATGCCTTTCTATCCTGAAACTTTTGTGAAGGTTCAGCTCATAAAAAAATATTTGCTTCTAGCTAGCAAGTAAATTGTAGATCCTTTCAAATTCATTCTCATGGCCGGCCTTATATGGGGATGCAAGAGCATCTTCTCTATTGTAAAGATGATCAATATAATGCTTCGCTATTATCCTTTCTTATTAAATTATGAGCACCACTGTAAGTCTGAGAATAACGTAATCCATTTGTGTTAGACTTGTTAAAAGGTCTGACCCCGCAA
Source organism: Vicugna pacos (assembly GCF_048564905.1). Taxonomy (NCBI): domain Eukaryota; kingdom Metazoa; phylum Chordata; class Mammalia; order Artiodactyla; family Camelidae; genus Vicugna; species Vicugna pacos. Next base: position 7,886,631 of record NC_133010.1, read on the forward strand.
GTGTTTTTTGGTGCAATTTGCAAAGGGAGATGTGTCTGAAATGTTCTAACATTTGGAACGGAAAACATAGACAAATTACCTGTAGGACATTGTAAGGACTATAAATCAGGTCCAAGAAAAGACCATATATAGAGAAGGTTCTGGATCAAATCATTGGCAGGATCCTACTAGGCACAGCATCTAAAAGATAGAGTTAGACATCAAAAAGTCTCGCCTCTCGCATTAGTTTATTTATGCTCTTTTAGAGTTTCTTAGATGCAAAGCAAAATAAACTAGAACAAAATAGGGACAGTTTATGTGTTTTACTTAACTTGGGGAAATTATTACTTTTCGGTCCATTGAGACCCTGAAGTACATTAGCATATATTCTGTTTTAAAGGAAAAGCAAAGACAGCTTCTGTTAAAAAGACTGCATTCCATTATTTCACTTAAGGAAACAAAGGTGCTAAGCAAAAAATGTTTATATACAAAATTGTATCACAGAGTTATTTATAACAGTAAAAAAAAAAAAAAGTAAGAACCCAAAAGCTTGATAAGAGAGGATTGGTTTTAAATTAACATTCATCTGAGGGAACTGAAAATCTTTTTGGAAAATGTAAAAATAAATAGAAAAAGTCTGTAATAAATTGTCAAATGTAAAAAAGAAGGTTACTCATAAGTATACAGAGAATGGCCCCAATTTCATTTTAAACTCAGAGTGAAAAAAAAATACTATACAAAATGTGCTTGTATTTTCACAGTGGTTATTTTAAGATAGTGTGTTTACAAATGAATTTTTCCATCATCTGTATGCTTCCCTGTATATTCCAAATTAAATACAACAACTCACATTGTTTTTGTCATAAAAAGGGAAGATAATTCTTAAAGAGTAATACATAAAAATGCATCCTCAGGTCCCCATTTTTGACTCTCACCATCCTTTTCCATTTTTCTCAGTGTTTTGAGAGGCTCTCTTCCATGTTGTAGAAATGCAGTATACCGCTCCAATCAGATCACTCCATTAATTCTTATCCTATCTTGTGGTTTTTTGTAAAGAAAAAAATTAGTATAATTAATAAGGAGAGAACTGAAAGGGAAAGGGAAAGGAGAATGGAGGGGAGATGGGAGCAGAGAAGGAAGGAAAGTGAATGATAAAATAGGAGAGTTTAATGCGACTCTAGAAACCAGTTGGATTTCTCTATGCCCATGGAAGACACTCCTTCCTGTGTAACTACTACATCTACTAGAAAAATGATAAATAAGAACATTTCATACTCTGTGAAGGTTTTTCAAAATTTTCCTCACCAATAGGATGAGGTTTAGAATTAGACCCTTCCAGGAATTTGTTGCTTCACTTCTGTTTTGTAAGTACAACACTGAGACACTGAGACACCTCGAAATTAGTCAGACTGCCCCGGCATGTCAACCACCGTCAATATAATTTGCCTCTGATCATATCTCCATTTTATACTTAAGAAAGAAGGGGAAAAGTCTTTTTCACAATATTCCCGAAGCTTCATTCCAACAAGAAGTTGTGTGATATTTAGAACTTAACTCCTCTCTGTCAGCAGAAACCAGGATTTCACTCACAGTCATTTTTTCTCTTCCCGGCTTATACCAGAATGAGCCAGAAAAACTGAAGTGGGAACTTGTACCTAAAAGTAAATATCACTAACACCTTAGGGAGAAATCTTCAGTGTGCCAAGAACTGTGCTTGGCACAGCTTTCAAGCCTCCAGGCTCAGAGCTCTGACCACCTCTGCATCTGCTGGTACTCAGCTGTGTCAGGATGGAAAGTAACCATTGCCTGTGACTGCTCTCCAGTGTGAGCCTTTGCTTATGAAAAAGGGGGAAACAAATCAGCAGAGAGCCAATAAGAATTTAATTATAAGAAAATGCTAAAAATGTGGAGGGAATTTGTAACATTAAAATAGATAACCTTCACAAATAAGAAAAAAGGATAAAAATATCCAATGTCTATCCTCTGTGAGTTGAAGCACAGTGCTTCTATCAAATGAGAACAGGTCAATAAAAGATGCAATGTAGGACGGTGAATAACATAGTGTTTGAATTTAATTATCAGTGGGAAATGTAAGTGGAAGACGTACCATTACATAGAATGAAGTCACTGATGCTGCGGACACCCTTGGAAAAATAAACAGGATGGAGAAGAAATAAACAACAAGGTCAAAAAATATGATACAATGTACACTGGCTAAGGACCATGGAGAGACAGCGCATGTCGATTTTGGTCTTCAGAAGAGGAAATGGAAAAGGAAGTAGTGGCCATCCCTAATAAAAATAAATATGGGTCTACCAATCATGGTCTATACATAAATCAAAAATAGACAATTAGCATCAATGTATAAGCAAAATGAAGGCAAGAGTGATGACTATGGGGAAAAAGTGAATATAAATTAATTAACACAAATGAAGAGGCATCACTTAAGTATTCTATCACAACAGAAACTAAAATGCCACAACAGAAAATGGGGTCATGTGAGAGCAAACTGAAAAGTATTAAATATAATATTGAAAAGGCAAGAATGGAAATATTAATATCACAAAAAAAGGACAATGCCATTGTGTAAAAGAAATATTTGACATAGGTCCAGGTGTAAGTGTGATGATTGATAAAAACATTGATAAAATACACAACGTTCAAGGCTATTTAAAAATGTGATGCAAAACAGGAACAAAACTGTATCAAAAAGTATGTCTGAAATTTCTTCACTCACACACATGTAGATTCACAAATTCATCAAGGTAATCATGGCATACTTAGGGTATAGGGGGCAGACTGTTTTAGTTTTATGCTACCTTTTAAAAAGTTTTTCCTCCCTACTCCTTCTCTTTCCTGACAGTTCCCATCCTATTCCTCAGATAAACAATGTTACTACTTTGTGCCTTTGTCCATTTTTGCCTCCACGCTCACAACAAATTGCTCCTGTTAACTAATGGCTACGTGATGTTCTATAGTATAGATATGTAGTCATCTATACAATCATACACTTGTTTATAGTTTGATGTTTTCCCCTATATGAACAATTTGGCAACATAAAAACTTAAAGACACATATCATTTCTGCTGTATTTTTACTACTCCTAAGACTCTCAGGGGTTAAATTGAAGAGTACGTTTTTGTTTTTGTTTTTTCAAACGTTCTGAATACTCATCAGGGTTGCTTTCCAAAAAGGCTGTTTCAGTTTAAATATCCATAAGCCATTTTCCCCACCTGCAATAAGTGTTAATGCTCTTTTGAAATTTGTCCCAGTCTGATGATTTTAAAGTAGTAACACATTTTTATTTGCATTTCCCTAACTACCACTCAGTTTGAGTTTTTGTTTTGTTTTGTTTAGCCATTTGGAGTTGCTCCTTTGAATTTTATCTTCATATTACTTGTCATTATGCTTGATAATAAATAAAAGTGAAGCTATATTAAAATCTTAACCTTTTGCCTGACCTCTGTTGTGTAATTTCTCCCCTAAATTTGTGGTGAATATATTAAGACTTTTTAACCTTTTACAAAAATGTTTTTATTTTTTCTGGTTATATATTATCTATGCTTTTTCATAGTTTATTGTTTGTACCTTTTTTTTTTTGAAACTTTCTTTAAGCCTCAGCTTATCAGATCTTCTTGAAACAATTTTGTTTGCATTTTATAGTCAGCGATGTAATCCATATTAAATTTTGTTTTCTCTACAATATAAGATAGTTTATTTATTTTCATAGACAGGATTACCCATGTGTGCCAGGACAATCCATACTAACTTTGTCACATAATGATAAGTCACATCTCTGTAAGATGGGTACTATAATATGTTACACTGAGGATCATGAAACATTTTTCTGCAAAGGGCCAGATACGAAAGAATTTACTCTTTGCAAGCCAGGTGGCCTTTTTCACAGCTACTCAACTCTGCTGTTGCACCACAAAAGGAATTGTGGGAAATATGCAAATAAATGAGCATACCATGAGCATACTGTGTTCTGATAAAATTGTGCTTATGAGCATTAAAGTTTAAATTTCGTATAATTTTCAATTATCATGCTGTATTATTCTTCTGCTTTTTTTTTTAATCATTTGGAAGTGTGAAACTCATAGGAAAACAGGTGAAAGGCAAAAATAGAGCTATGGCCTCAGTCTGCCATCTTTGGTATTAAACTAATATGTTTTTGAGTCCAATGGCAATGTCGTATTGATTAGATAAGAATTAGTTGCTTTACAGTGTGCTTTGTGATTGGAGAAGGCCATTGTTCCATAGCTAGTCTTTATTTCCTACTTTTCTTGGTTTCCCGGGGAATTTTGATAACATTTTTCCATTGGAAAATAAATCATTTGTATATTAATAAGTGAATTTGTATATTAATATATGAATTTACTTTTTAATAATTTGTTAGCTTATCCAAAAACATAGCATAAATTTCTACTTATTTACCTCATATTTTATACCCATTAAAAATAGCATCTTTCAGGATTTCTGTGTTTACTTTTAAATTTTTCAAGGATTTTTTTTTCAAATTATAACTGAAATATTTCATATATATATATACATTATTGTTGTGTTGTATATTCATCAATTTTCCCTAATTAGTCTCTTAATATTACTACTTTTTAGAATAAAAATAGTAAATATGTTATCAGAATAAAGAAATAATTACATATTCCTTTCCAATGATTATATCAATTACTTTGTTTTCTTGTCCTACTGTATTTACTAAAACCCCTGAACCAATGTTTAATAATACTTCGATACAAGGCTTATCAATCTTTTTGCTTTTATTAACTTGTTGGTATTTAATTCTTTAGGATAATATTTTCTATGGATTTTCATCTATTTGCTTTATCTTTAAGCAAGTCTACTCTATTCCAATTATACAGAGGTTTTATTAGAAGAATGTTGAATTTTGAAAAACGCTTCCTTAGCGGGGCCATGGAACATTTTAATGGCACAAGATGAATTTGGGAGCTCAGGAGAAACCTCTTTATTCCAGCCTCACTGTTGGTCCGAGCTGTCCCATTGAACTGATTGCTTCTTGGACCCTGCATAAAATTTCAAATAGACCCAAATCTCTTCCACTCAGATAACCATACGTTATTGCATGTATGAGAACATTACTTAAAAAAAAAAAAACTTGATTACAAATAGCATTTGGATGCTCCTGAGTATTGCTGTACTGGGTACTTCAAACATTTTGCTATGAAAAGCATTTCATTTAATTCTTAAAATATCTCTGTGTTATAAACTGTAGATTATAAATCCAGATTGTGACTTGCCCAAAGTCTCGGTCCTCCTAAGAGACAGAAGTGAAAGAAAATTCAAGGGCTTGTCCATTTCTGTGCATAAACTTAAAACACTAGGCAAGTTTTTCCTTTGCATATTTAAAATCTGCATTAGCAAGTGGCTTCCATGTTTTAAAATATTGCTCTACCTGTCTGCCTTTGCTGGTGGACATCCAGTTTTCCTCTGTCTCCTCCCTGTACGCACGTTGGCTAAGAAGCCAGCTGTTTTGAGTTGACATCCACTACCAGCCTCCTGGCCTGTCTTGTTCAAAGTAGCGTCTCAACAGGGTAGCTGGAAAACAGAGGTGACAGTGAATAGACCCACTCCAGCTAGCAAAATCTTTGTTAGTTAGTGACCATGTCCTTGCCTGTCATTAGAGTACCCTCTCTGTGTTCTCAGATCTGGTGCATTTTCTGGCTTTTGCTTCCTAGGAGTCTGCCCTGTGGCCCTGGGTTTCCACTGGCAACTGACCTTTTGCCTGAATCTGGTTCTAGCTTCCTCCTGACTCTGCCTGTCATCTGAGATTCAGCGCGCCTGCCAGCTTGGCCTGTGGACTTGGGAACAAACCATCACTTCCCTTGTTCTGCCATTTCTTTTGTCCATCCCATCCACACGACGGTCACATCTCCTGTCCCCCCATCAAGACATTTGCTTTGGTCCTCCCTATTGCTACTGCTAAAAGTCTTCCACAACATTCTCCCCCATGGGCAGAAGGATATCTGGGGAATACCAGCTGGTAATTAACATACAAACCCATCTCACAGCAAGGAGGCTGCGAATGCCATGTACTCAGTGTATCTCCCCTGGGCTTCTAGCGGCCATGCTCATTTTCCCCTGCATCTCTTTCTGTCACTTTGTACTGTCTCAACACCTTCCCTGAGGGTCGAGGTCTGTGTCCTTTCCACTCTCAGTAGTCAGATGGTGCTCTGTTGGGAGTCTGCCCTTAGAGATCCGAGACTTGAGGATGTACAGTAAGACAGAGGCCAGCAGATCGTGGGTCGACTGGCTTGATATTAGGAAAACCACATTGGAAATATTCACTTTTCCTAGTTCTCAGTTTGCTTGTGGTCCATGACAGGCGTCTGCACTGTGAGACTGCAGCACGGGGAGCAGATGGCAGAGGACGGCTCTTGGTCATGAGAGACAGTTTCCTAACAAAAGAGGTTTTATCCTCCCCATACACTGCTCTTGTATACTGCAGACATTTCCCCCTGATTTTTCCCTTTTATTTTCCTCTTGGACAGCATAGGCAGCCTTGGCCACAGCCTCGTGGCAGTTTGCTCTTTGATCAGCATTAGCTTAGAACTAATAATAAATCTCTTTTCATGTCTGCCTCTGGGACGCATTAGGGTTATGGTTTTGGAAAGTAAGTCACACCAGCTGGGTTATCTCTGTTGTCGGTGCCTCTGGTGGCAGGGTATTGTCATGAGGAAGCATTTATGAATCCCAGAATTGTTATCCAGGTTTTTTTTTTTTTTTCCAATACAGATTGTGCCTTGTAGTAACGTGGGGCAGGTGTGTCACTCTGGATGGCGGTGATGATGGGAAAGGAAGCCTCCGCCACGCCCTTTGAGGTTGAATGAGCTAGAATAGAATTGGGTTCTATGAAGCATGTGTCATGCATAAGATTGCCCGAAGAGCTTTAAACAGAATGAGTTCAGCACTGATAGTCCAGGAACCATGTAAGCAAATAAGTTAATAATGTAGCCTCCCTAGATGCAGGCATCTTTTGCTGGTGATTTTAGAAAACATCTTCATTATATCATTTACTTTTAAAAGAGAAATTATTTTCTGACACCCTCTAGTCATCTGTTTTCTGAAAAGTACTAAAGAATTGATTAATGTTCACAATACAGTGTATGGAGATTAAGATGACATTGGTATAGAAATGCAGTCACTGACTTCTAAAAATCCCACGTGAAACTGCAGCCGAAGCCATGGGGACCAGCACCCCTCACCTCTACCAGGGAAAACCCTTCTGATCACACAGGACAGCCAGTGCTGCAGCTTCTTAAACTTATTTTTAATTTGTCGACAACAGAGGCAGGGATGGTGATTGTACGGTTTCAATCATCAGAGTTAGTAGAGCTGGAAGAGATTTTGGTTATCATTTAGCCCTTGAGACAGACTCTTAAGGGTTAAGTGACGTTGAAATCAAACACGGTTTTACTGCACGGTCAGAAGGAAGCACAATCTCCAAAGAGGAATCTCTCCCAGCTGGAGTCTTTTTCCCTGTTTCCTTTCTCTGCTCCCCTGTCTTCGTGGCTTCGTGCTGCCCACCAAGCAAAGCCAAATGGACAGAGTGGGAGGAGTCCCCAGAGCAAGAATTATAAGCTTTAGTGTAATAATAATTAAAGAACGCTCTTGGTTGTCTGGTGGGGGGTTAAACACTTAAGTACTTGAGAATTTGGCTTAAAGCTCTCACTTTCTTCTTATTTTGCATGTTCGGTGGGCGTGACTTACATGCTATGCTGCACATACGTACGAGGCACCAGTAACACATAAGAGCCATTGTGGAAATTCTCAATTCCAGGTTCAATGAGTTCTTAGTTTTAGGCACTATTTGGGGTAGCTGAGACATTGTGAAGAGGAACAACCACAGTGCCCTAGAAATTGTTCTAGCAAAGAGAGAAAGTGTTTCCAATAACTCACACGATAATATTGTCTGTTCTTAATTCCTCTTCAACTTTTAATCCCTGAGATAAGGTTTTAATTGTAGGTTTGCCTTCTCGGTGATGTTTTTCTTGGACAAACAATGGAATGAGTTTGCATTACATGAGTAAACACCAAGGGAGCCCAGAGGCCGCCCCAGCCCAGCATCACATTCTTGTTGCAGATAAAAGTCATGAGCGTCCTGAGGGCTGATAAGACACAAGTAAGGGAGGATGACGTATGAGGTGCGTGTTGGGGGAAAGCATGTTGTTAGAAGAGGGAAATGGGGGAAAGAAGGAAGAAAAGGCAGAAACAACGTTGTCAGCAGCCCCTTGACCTACCTGGGAAGCCCTGATGGAGGGGAAGAGAAATGGAAGTTTCCATCTATCTGACTGCACGTCCTTCTGTCATTGAATAACGAAGTCAAGGTCTACAAAACATGACTCTTGATAAGAAAGGAAACCACAGGACCAAAGAAACTCTGTATTTATGATCAAGCTGCTGCCGTCAGCAGCCTATGATGTGAGCTCCAATTCGGCATTTGATACCCTGTGAAATTTTGTCCCTCGAAGGAACGGCCGACACCGAACACCTCATCATTAAAATGCAGAAGAAGCTAGAAAAAGTGATACAGTCTGCCTGGGTAGACTCCGGCAGCTAGAAAAACAGGGCCAATAGGGAGCTAGAGGAGACTTTATCAGAAGAATTCGAAAAGGGAGTATGACAGAATGCCGGCTCGGGTTTGCCTGCTCTGTGACAGAGGGTGCCAGAGTTTGCAAAATGAAAAGATCGGGGAAGATATCCCAGAACGTCTCATTCCCAGTCCTATGTGTGAACTGAGCTATTCACTCATTCATAATGGTTCCTGTAACTGCCTTTTCTCCTCCATCTCCTGTGAAATTGTGCTGCGAACACCTGTCATACCAATTGAATTAAAAAAAAAAAAAACCAATGAACGCCTCTACCATTTTCCCAGGGTCCCAAGCCAGAAAACTTGAAAACCATCAAGTATTTCTATTCCTCCCTAAATGCTCCGATTGATCTAGCCAACTAAGATATGAGATACTTAAGATGAGTGGGAAAGTTCTATGAGGGAGGCAAATAATTAAAGATAGGGTTAGGGTTCAAGTTATACACACACACACATAACACACACAGAGGTCTGCTCACCTATTTTCCTGTAACATTCCTATTCCTCCCAATTTTTTCCCCCAGTAATCAAGATTTCCTGAGACTTGAGTTCTGCCCAATTCAAGTTTTCCTGCAGTGACCATACGAATTTTCTCAATCATTTTTGTGGAGTTTATCCAACACGGAATATTCTAATTTTATTTCCTATCCACTAACCACGGACTGTATGAAATTTCATCCCATTAAATTTCATCTCTGGAAAATGAACATCTTGATGAAAGAAGCTGATTCTGGCAAAATTCGTACATGCGCAGCAGAACCTGATGCGACCGAAAGATTCAGTACATCCCACTCAATATGCCTCCTTGGCAGCAGGCACCAGCTATCGCCACTTCACAGCCAAAACGGGCCTCTCTTCGCCAACTGGGGACAGGCCGCGAAGTAATAGAAAGAGAACTGGGAAGGGAGACAAGAGAACTGGGTTCTAATCCAGCTCTTCCCGCGAGCTTGGAAATTTCTGAGCAAGTTACTGAATCTCATTTAGCCTCAGTTTTTTTCTCATCAGTAAGACACGTGCCTCACCTACCTTACACAATATATTTAAAGGAATCTGCACTGATATACTCCATAAAGTTTTGCAATTATCACTTAATATAAGTAATAAATCTCTAGGCTTGTCATGGTAGGGAAATAATCTGAGTTAAACATTATTTCTCTCTATTCAGCAAATCATAAATCTAATAAATATGGAGAGAAAGGGATTTCACTCATTCGTCTTTGATGTTTGACAAAGTGGGGGAAAAGAACAAAACCAAATGGATTAGTTTTAAAATACTATATGCTGACACAGGGATGAGATTTAAAATCTATCTTCTACTTTTTAGCGAAAAATGCTTTACCTTCCAAAAATGATTTGGCCGGAAGTTCAAAAGCTTCCCAAACAGTAATTACTACAGTAAAAATTAGTAGGAAAGCAAGTAGGAGGGCTCCAGAGTTTTCTACTGTTTAGCAGATGAGGAAGTGATGGTCCAAGGAATATTTGGGGGTATTACAATATACCCTAATATTTAATATTGATCCCTGGGTCTTTAATAAAAAAAAAAGTGCACTGAACATATACCAAGCAGATTGCTCTGTCAAGTACTATGCTAAATGCAAAGGAGTTTAGAATGTGAACTGGGTATTTAAGATGCTTAAAGCTGAGATAGGGAAAGAAAACCTATGCACTTAAAAGGTTAAATAGTGATGGAAAGGGGCAAGTTCAGACGACCTAAAGATGAAATCGAAGTGGAAGAGATCTTATCCCTGGTGTAGCTCTGACACACATTTGTGTCAAAAATTTTGCACAAACTGTGTGAGCTTGGACTAGCCCCTCATCTAGTTAATTTTGTGATTCTAAAACCCTAAATGATAAGTCCATGATGTAATAATGATAATTTTATTTTTTTTGGAAAAAATTATGGTGAAGTTTGGAAAGACCTCACAGAACAAGGACCGTGTAAACTGTTCCTTAAAAAAATGAGTAGGATTAATGTAAACAGAGAGAAGTTGGATGAAATCCCTAAGGAAAAGAGTGTCCTAGGAAAATAGACCCCTTAGTAATATAGAAGATTCCAGAAACCAAAAGCCCACTGACCAATGCAGACATTTAATGAAGCAAAGAATGGTAAGAAAGTTTAGAAATTAAATTGGGACCAGAAATTAGAGGGTTTGCATGGCCAGCTCAAGAGTCTGGACTTTCTGTTGTACACAGTGGGAAAGCTCCATCATTTACTGAACACTCTAATGTCTGCCTGACGGATGCACTGCTTCACACAATCCCAACAAGTATGTATATGCTAATTGCTCCCCAAAGCTTGTCTTCAATGTAGATTTCCTCTTGAAGTGAAAAAAAATCCCAGATTGGTGGTTATATTTTCTTTTTGAACATTAACTCAAGCATCTTGATCTCAACAGGTCCTAGATTTAAATGTTTTTTGAAGCCAAATGTAGGAGCGAAAAAATGAGTTTGCCATGAAATCTATGACATCTGTATTTGGATCTTGAAGAATGACTCACTGGGTGGGGGAGGAGGGTAAAGCTCAGTGGTAGAGTGTGTGCTTAGCACGCAGGAGGTCCTGGGTTCAACCCCCAGTACCTACATTAAAAATAAATAATAAATAAATAAACTTAATTACCTCCTCTCACCAAAAACAAACAAATAAAAAGGGATGAGAACATGAAGTTGTTGAATGGAAATGGAGAAAAATGTCTTCATGAAAAAAACAACAAGAACAAAGAAATGGAAACACAAAATTTCACGGAATTGTAGGTGAAGAATGAGCAGTCATGCTACACACAGATGCACCAAGGACGTCAGTATGACTACAGAGACACAAATAAAAAACTAGTTATCAAGCCACGGCCAGAGTGAAATCCAGGCCTGGTAGTGGTCTAATTCAAAAAATATACATACAAACAATCAACAAATTCTAGTTACTGATAGAATGTAGGCGTCAGCCAAGGGAGAAAATGGATTCACTGCAAGGTGTGAAACTTGTATCCTGAGAGGCTAAGATTCGAGTCACAGATACCAAAAAAGATGTTGGGTAAAAGGTAGAGTCTGTCCTCCTCTAGGAGAGATGGCCTGGGGCACTGGTGTCTTGCAACAGTGAATTTCACTATATGTAAAATACAAAATAATACGATGTGGTATCATAGTCTTTATCAAGGAAGAGTTTCTTCAGCTTATGCTAATTATGATATTCTTTCCACAGCTGGATCTTGTCGACAATTAGATCCTGAGAATATTCAATTTCAACTTTAGACGGAGCAAAGAAATTAAAGGACATAATACAGTGACCTATTAAAAGAAACACCTTTGTAACTTGGAACTAGCACTCTTTTTGGAAATTACCTTTATGTTCCCATCCATCTGGCCCATGCTTCCTGTCTGCAGTCATTTTCTCGTGTCTTCTTTCTTCTCTAGACATGCAATTACCACACCTAGGTCCAAATCTGTAGTTGTTCCCGCTGACCATTGTGTCCCCATCTTTCTTATCTTTATCAGATTTCCTTGCCTCTGCCATTTATTTGTGTCAAACTGTATCAGGAAATCTGCGAAAATCAATACTTAATAAGTCACCGTAATATTTTCAATTTCCTGTCATCTACTTTAATGTACATGTATTCTCTGTAACGCCTCATTGCTCACCAAATTCATCTTAGGATCCGTTAGCTATATCTTAATGTAAAGTTTAATCCTTTCCCGGGTGACTTCAAATTTTGCTGCATCAGAGCTGAGTCTGCTGGACCAGTCATTCTCAAGCAGTTAACGAGTTGAGGAAGGTCACTGACAAAGGCAAAGGTCACAATTACCTCTAGTAGTCACATTCCCACCAGGCAGGGTCTGTGATTGTGAATATGTTGACACTAAAAAGGAGTAATAACTTGGCCTATAATTCTTAGGTTATGTCTTCACCTCCCAGGGGTTGGTATTTGCCACGCTGTGAATTGCCAGGTTCATTGTTTCATCAGTAGATAGAGAGAAATTGAACCAACCATTTCCGGTTTGGGAATCCCATTCACATGAACTTTTTGAAATAATTTTCAGATAAATACTAGAGTTTCATGAAGAATCGTCTCCATTCACTTTCTGTTTCACAGAATGACTCTGCCAGGGGAGCTGTTTGTATTTTTCAACATATTCATTGCATATGTGCTAGTTTTTCTTTCCTTTATTTTAATTTCAATAATGTTTCCTTATTCAACTATAAATGTAGACTGTACTCAATATACAATGCTTGAGTAGAGCAATAAAAATGATCACTTTTATTTTTGTTCCTATAAGCCATGACTATATTATAAATATATATAGTACTATAAAACAACTTTATTATTTTTACTTTTAACTCAATATATTGTGACCATTTTCCATGTTTTATTAAAAATGAAAGTATTTCTGGCTCTTACAGGATGACACACAAAAGTAAGTTGTACATCCTCTCTATAAACATCTAAAACACTCATTAATTACAGTAACAAAAACAGAAATTAAAATGCATTGCAAAAATTGTGGGGGAAAGAAATAAACAAATGAAACATCTCAACAGCAAGAAATTCTCAGATGCCAGAATCAAATCCGGTAAGACCTAGAGATGGTAGTTTTAGTGACCTGAGATGTGGTTGGGAGCATTTAGCGACTTGGGTATCAATACCTGTACAGAGATGTTAAGTCAAAGCTTTAGGCCCAGAAGAGTCAAGAACTTAGAACTGAGGATCACGTATGAAACCAGTGATGAAATGAGTGAGAAAAAAAATGTGCCCATTATCACAGACAATCACAAGGAAGCTTGTCTCTTCCTGTTTTCATCTTTCCCTTGAAAAATCAAGTTTTGATCCTCTGTCCCTAAGACAAGAAAATAAAATAGAGTCTGGCAGGGACAATCTAGAGTCCCTGATGCAGGCAAATAAAAACTTATAAGAAGAAAGACTCAAAGCCCAGGAATCCTGAATCTTCACTGAAGAGGAGCTTAAATTTAAAAACCCCTTAACACACAAGAGCATATGTACCATAAATAAGAGTCAGCAGAGAGCTGTCGATAACAATGTCACCTGGAACTCTTTTCTACTTCTAGTAATGTGTTTCTTTATTTTGTATTATTGCAATAATTGCAAAAAAATTGCAATTATTGTTCTCCAGCACAATGTTGAACAGATGTTTTAATGAACAACCTTACTATGTTTCCTCATTTAGGGGGAAATTGTTCAATATTTCACCATTAAGTATGAATTCACTTAATTGTAGGTTTTTGTTGTAATTTGTTTTGTTTAACCTAGATGCCCTGAATCAGACAAAGGAAATTCTCTCGTATACCCCTATACTTAAGTATTGAGCATACTTACCATAAGTGAGTATTGAATTTTCTTAAATGTATTTTCTACATCAATTGAAATGATCAGTTTTCTCTATTTCTTAAGAGGTAAATTACACTGAATGCTTTTGAATGTAAAACTATCTTTCATTAACTGTCATTCTGCATTTTCCTTTTATCTATTATTGTATTAAATTTTATTATATATTGTTAAGCACATTTGCAACTTTTTAAATGAGGAGCGTTTATCCATAATTTCTTTTTTGTTTTGTACATTCTTTGTTAGATTTTGCTTTCAGGGTTATATAAGGCTTATAGAACAATTTGGAAATTATTCTACTTTTCTGAAGACCATTGTGCAGTATTGGCATTAATTCTCTTTCAAATGTTTGATATAATTCACTGGCAAAACTTCTGAGTCTAGATTTTAGCTGGTGGGAAAACTTTGATAATTAATTTACATACTTTAATAGGCATAGGGCTATCTACACTTTTTGTTTCACTTTGTGTAAACTTTTGCTAGTGGTATTTTTAAGTGTCCATTTCCACTGAGTTTTCATGATTGTGTTTATATTTCAAATATTATGTTTTAATATTATCCTTTTAATGTATATTTAGCAACTATGGTAACTGCCCTCTCTTATGCCTAATATTAATTTTTTTTTAATTTTTACTCAGAATTTAGATATTCCCAATCATTGTTTTGAGCTTCTCTATTATGTATCTGTTTTCCATTTCACTGATTTAAGCTTTTATTTTTAGTTACATCTTTCTATTTAATTTAGGTTTACTTTGTTCTTTTGCACATTTTGGAAGTGGAAACTTAGGTCATTAACTTTAAACCTTTCTTCATTTATATAAATGTTTAAGATTATGGATTTGCTTTCAACTACTACTTTGGCTGCATCTCACAAAGTTTTACATTTTATTTTATTTAAAATATGTTCTAATTTCTTTGTGTTTTTTTTTCTTTGACTCATAATACTTTTCATAACTTTCATGATTAATTTAAAATGGTTGGATGTTCGGACATAGCATATTATAATTGATTTCATAGTTAATTCCACTTTGCTTATAAGATACCCTCTGTACGTTATTATTTTTGAGATAAAATTGGATAAGACAGTCAATAATGTTGTTCAACTCTTCTGTATGTTTATCGATATGGTATCAAGCTTTAGTTGTTCTATCAGTTGCTGAGAAAGCAATGGTTAAATTTTCTACAATTGAAAAGTTTTGTACTATTGAAATTGTAATTTTGTTTTTTGTAAATTTTTGCTTCATGTATGTTGAAATTCTGCTTTAGCCATGCATGCTAATAATTGTTATATCTTCTCAATGATTGCTCGTTTATTATTATAAAAGTTCTCCCTCTCTGTCTTTGGTATAATGCTTTGCTGAAAGTCAGTTTTATCTGATTTTAGTATAGTCACATCAATTTTTTTTGTTCATTTTCTATTTGCATGCATATGTTTTTTACATTAATTTATTTTTTTTGCCTTTATATTTAAAATATTTCTTTTGTAGGTAGTACATAGTTGAATCTTACTTTAATATCCTTTCTGATCACCTCTGCCTCTTATAAGAAGCATTTAGTATATTAACATTTAATGCAATTATTAATATGAACAATTTTAAATCTATTTTATTATCTATTTTTATCTCCTTTTCTTAGCCTTTTTTACTTTTCCAAACCTTCTTGATTATTGGAGCATTTTTTTTTATTTTAGAATTCCATTTTAACACATGATTTTTTTTATCTATACCTTTTTGCATTTTTGTAGCTGTTGCTCTAGGGATTGCAATATACATACTTAATTCATCCATGCCAACCAGTTTATTTCAAGGTACAACTCTCTTCCAATATTTTCTGACTTTTATTTATTCTCTAGGGATGTAGAGATGTCAGGTAGTATTTTTAAAAAATCTCATATATGGTTTATAGTTATTCTATAACTGATAATTAATTTGTTAGAAGCTTACTTATCCCTGTTAGATGTAAAATTTCTTATAATGATAATTTATGAGGAAAAAAAAGACTGTGAAGATTAACGAATTATAAATTCCTTACTCCAAAGAACTAACTATAATTGAACTCTTAAGAAGAACATGAAATGCTATAAGCAATATTGAACAACTAAATTGCTAAACTGAATGGTGAATCTAAATTAGCATTGACCATGTAAAAATAATATTAATAATTAATATTGGATTAGAAAAAAATCAATACTTGGCATACATAGCATATACTATGGAAAAGGAGATGTGAACTGTTTAGAAATAGTTTCAGCTGAAACAGAGAACCTGACAAAGGTGGCAGAATCCAGTAACTGCCTCAAGAGCACACATTTAACTGTAACTTTTGTTTTTTTATAGTGAAGGACAGGAAGGAAGAAGGTTTTTCAGCAATGGATTTTTGGTCAGCCAATCCTAGAGCTTTATTTTGATAAGTTGGTGTAAGCACGTGTAGCTTTCAACATTCTTAAGTAAAGTATGTGCTCTAAAAACTTCAGGGTAGCCACTAAATAAAATAAATATAAGTTTGTATATTACTTGAAAGTAAAAATAAAATAGCAAATAAAAGCAAAGGAGAAAAGAGAAGCAAAAAATTAAACTGAAGTAAGGACACAAAATGAGTTGGTTTGAACAAATTCAAATATGTCAGGAAATGCGATCAATGTTAATAGTTGCTCATCAACTTACAGTAGTTTTCAGATTAAAAATAAAAATATCTGGCTGTCTGCTGTTAAGAAAGATACAGATAGAGAGTGAAAGGAAGAAATAAGTAGAACAGGAATAGCCCTAGCCAAAAGGAAATGGTTGTCTATAGGGATATTAGTTAAAGTACACTTCTTGTTTAGTTTTTGATTCTTATTTTTAATTGAAGTGTAGTTGATTTACAATGTTAGTTTCAGGTGAACAGGAAAGCAATTCAGTTATACATATTCATGTATACATATGTATTTTTTCAGTTTCTTTTCCATTATGGCTCATTATAAGCAATTGAATAAAGTTCCCTGTGCTATACAGTAGATTCTTGTTGTTTATCTATTTTATATATAGCAATGTGTATCTGTGAATCCCAAACTCCTAATCTATCTTTAAGTTGAAAATATGGTTCAGGATGATGAGGGTCATTATCTAAAATTAAAGGTAATGACTCTCTACAAAGATATAGTAATTTTGATCATGCATTTAACTAAAAACATAAGGAAGTGTAAAAAGTAAATGGACGATTATAAACTAATTTCAGACGAGTATTCCAACTTGCAACATCATCATTAAGAGGCATCTTAAATATTGTTAGCCTATTTGAACCTGTAGGAGTCTCTTACTTATAAGAAACAAAGAGGAAGGAGGAAGTCATTTATTTTCACAAACTGAAAATAGCCTAAAGTCAATACTACAAAAATCACAAAGGTACTAACCTCGGTCTCTTAGCTATTGAGGCACAATGAGAAAATTGATGGAACTGCAGGTTCTTTTATCCTTTCCTTTCCCATTGTTTCCTTCTCAAAGAGCTCATTTTGTTAAAGGAAAAAGAGAAAAAGTCAAATGAAAATCAGGCTGCTATTGGACAAAAGCGTTACAGATCTTCCTTTTGTATTATACCCAAGGGAGATGTAAATGAAATTGTAATATACACTTATTTCTGATTCACAAAGCCCAACAATGTCTTTATATTTCTGTGTTATTAAGGTTATCATTTTTTTTTTTACTTTTTGATGTGTTACATCTCTATTTTCAGGGACAACATTTGTCAATTAAATATTTCCAGCACTAATCAAAATTTATATTAACTCAGCAAATAGATCTATAGTTTGAACTTCTAAGATGGAAATAACTGATATCAGGCCTAAAAGCAGGTGTTCTGACTTTTATTATCTGTTGTACCAGTGCTTCCAAAGCAATGTTCCTGGGAGTGTCAAGAGCCTGATGTGCTAGAAACAAACAAAAAGAGAAGGAAAAATGCACAATTAAATGATAAAAATATTGAAAGGGACCTCTAAAGACCCCTAAACAAATACAACTACCTTCTCAATGTCAGTGTGGTTATCATATTCACATAATTTTTCCCTGGGATACTTGGGTGCTATGAATTACATGTCTGTGTCCCACCAAAATGCATACATTGAATCCCTAGTCCCTTATGTGATGGTGTGTAGAGGATCGGTTTTGTGAAGCAATTAGGTCATGAGGATGGGACCTTCATGAGTGGTATTAGTGCCTTTATAAGAAGAAGCCTGAGAGCCAGCTTGCTTTCTCTCTACTAAGTGAGAATGTAAGAACTCAGCAAACTTCAGTCCAAAAGAGGGCTCTCCACAGAAGCCAGCCATGCTGGCACCCTAGTTTTAGACTTTCAGCCCCCAGACCTGTGATAAATAATTTATTGCTGTTAAGTCATCTACTTTATGACCATTGGTTATAGAAGTGCAGATGGACAAAGACACTAGTACAATAGTTCTGAAGACATACTCTTGTGGAGAGAAGATGAACTGGAGTGATTTCACCTCTCCCTCCTTAGGCATTTATAGAAATATCCCAAAGTGGAAGTTTTTATTATCTGTCCAGTGTATCCATGAGATTCTCCCACTTGAACCAAATAACCTCCCTTTTGGTGTAAAGAGAGAGACTGGGGGCCAAAGACTAAATAGTCTATAATAATTGAAGTAGCTTCCTTTATAATCATCAAAATATATTCTTTCCTAGGACTGTGTCTCATGAGTTAGTTGTCAGACATTTGAATAACCTGGATTTAGATACCTTGGCTTTCAAAACTTCCTAGAAGGAAACCAAGAGAAAAAGAGAGAAATTGGGGATATACAGGCAATATGAGTTTGTGGACACAATTATGTCCATTTTACTTAAATAATATCAGTAGTTACCAAAACAGGCTGATGGTGCGCATTTGTATACCGCTGTCACACTGCAGAATACCAGTCATGCCATATGCTTAACTGTAGCTCAGGATCTCTTTCTCATGGCATTTTGTTTATCTCTTCACAACCCTTATTATTTTATGTTTCAGATACCTCTGCAGTCCTCAAGATTCTTCTTCCCAACACAAAAAGTTGTCATGTTGCAAAGGGTCTATTATCTTATGTACTACATGAAAACACCTTGAATGGCTTGGGTTTCCAGTTCCACATGTAAGGAGGTTGGAAGTTGACGCCTTGTCCCAATAATAAGTAAAAAGCTGAACAGATGGAAACATCAACAACTCTCCTTGGATCCATAAGAGAGGGGAGGACACAGGACAAACCACTGCCTCCAAGATTGGAGAGACATACAGGGGAATGTGGCGAGCCACAATTACAAACCACCACTGAAACCAGTCCAGGTAGGATAGCCTGACCTGTAATTGACAAATGGCTGGAGACTCAGTGTAGGCAACTCTCAGAATTAAAAAATCCTGTGGGGGGGCTCAGTTTTTACGGGCCACCACAGTACTGGGAGATTTACCTCTGGGAACTATATTAGGTTCCCACAGAAAATATCAGGAAAAAAACATCCATTTACCCTTTCAGCAAGGGGAGGGGGAGAGGAATCATTTGGAAACACATTAGAACACTCTGTTCTTAATAAGAACTACCCTCAGGAGAAATTAGCTAACCAGGAGAAACTGTTGGGTTATTTTCTGAGCCTAACTGACCTTGGGGAAAGAAAATAACCAACTGAAAGACTCAGACTTAATCATGGCACTATAGAACACTTCTCCCATCTCTGCTTCAACATCCTACTGGAAGACCTAGCTAATGCAATAAGACAATAGGGGAACTGAAAGGTATACATTTTGTGATGGAAGAAATAAAGCTCTTTTTGTACATAGATAATATAATCCTCTAGACAGAAAATATGAATGAATAAAAAACAACAACCAAAGTCCTGGAATAAGCAATTATAGCAAGGCTTCAGGATGCAAAGTTAATATACAGAAGTCAATCATTTTTCTATATTCCAACAATGAAAAAGTGGAATTTGAAATTAAAAACACGATACCACTTGCACTGATGCTGCTCAGAATGAAATAGTTCAGTACAAACATAATAAAATCTATGTGAAGAAAGCTACAACTTCTGATGGCCAAAATCAAATAACCAACATGGAGAGATATTCCATGTTCATGAATAAAAGATTCATTGTTGTTACAATGTCCGTTCTTTCTAAATTAATCTGTGGATTGAAAGCAATCCCAGTACACATCCTGGTAAGCTATTTTGTGGATATTAACAAATTTATTCTAAAGTTTATATAGAGAAGCAAAAGATGCAAAATGGCCAACACAATATTGAAGGGGAACACATTTGGAAGGCTGACACTGTTTGGCTTTAAGACTCACTATAAAGCTACATTAATCAAAACAGTGTGCTTCTGGTGAAAGATAGACAAATATATCAACGGACCTGAGTAAAGAGTCCAGTGATAGACCTACATAAATGCAATTTACTGATTTTTGGCAAAGTAGAAAAGGCACTACATGAATCAAAGATACTCTTTCCAACTCCAGGGGCTGGAACAAGTGGATATTCACAATGCAAATAACAAATCTAGGAGGAGAAGGTATAGCTCAGTGGTAGATCATGTGCTTAACATGCATGAGGTCCTGGGTTCAATCCCCAGTACTTCCACTAAGGTAAATATATAAATGCACTTAATTACCCCCCCAAAGGAACCAAACAAATGAATAATCCCTATTAAAAAAAAGTCTAGACATAGACATTATACCCTTCACAAAATTAGCCTAAAATGGATCATTGGCCTAAATGTGAAATGCAAAATTATAAAACTCCTAGAAGATAACATAGCAGAATACCTAGACAGCCTTGGGTATGGAAATGATGTTTTTAGATACAACACCAAAAGCACAATCCATGAAAGAAATATAAATGAGCTGAACTCCATCAAAATTAAAAAAAAAAAAACTTCTGTTATGTGAAAGACAATGACAAGAGAATAAGACAAGCCACAGACTGAGAGAAAACATTTGCAAAAAACAGATCTTATAAAAAACCATTATCCAAAATATAAAAAGAGCTCTTAAAACTCAACAATAAGAAAATAATGCAATCTGATTACAAAATGGGCCAAACACTTGAACAGACATATCACCAAGGAATTAGCATGTGACAAGATATTACCCATCATATATCTTCAGGGAAATTCAACTTGAAACAATGAGATACCACTACCTATTAGAATGGCCAAACTCTAGAACACTGACTGCACTGACTGCTGGAGAGGACGCGGAGCAACAGGAACCCTCACTTGTTGCTGGTGGGAATGCAAAATGGTATGGCCATTTTTGAAAACAGTCTGACAGTTTCCTACAAAACTAAGGAACTAGGAAAGGACGTGAAGGAAACAGATGCCTATTACGAAGTGAGCGAAGCCAATCTGAAAAAGCTACATAGACACTGTGTGATTCCAACTGCATGACATTCTTGGAAAAGGCAAAACTGTGGCAGTGATTACAAGAGCAGTGGTTGTCAGGAGTTGAGGGGAGGAAGGGATGAATAGATGGAGTGTGGAAGATTTTTAGGGTCGGGAAGACGCTCTGCGTGATACTACAGTGTTGGGTACATGGCATTGCACCTCTGCCTAAACTGATGGAATGTATAACACCAACAGTGACCCCTAGCTTAGACTACCAACTTTGAGTGATTATGATGTGTCTGTGTAAGTCATCCTTGGTAAAAAAAAAAAAATATTCTGGTGGTGGATGGTAATGGGAGAGACTGTGCTTCTGTGGGGCAGGAAGTAGATGAGAAATTTTGGTACCATTCTTTTAATTTTGCTATGAACCTCACATTTCTCCTAAAAACTGGTCTTAAGAAATTGAAAGTTTTGACAAAATTGAACAGAGAAGAGGAAGAATTTTCAATCAATAGATTTCTAAGAATATCCATTCTTGTTACTGTTTTTTTTTTTTTTAAGTTAAGTGCTTCCTTTCAGCACGCTGTGTTACCCACCGGACAAAACAGCTGAGCTCAAGTGGGTAAACTTTGCCCTCTGAAATGCCACAGTTGGAGGCTCAGGAATGCAAATGCCAGAAGGACCACGCTTCTCTGAGGCAAATTTCCTCCTCAGCTGTCCTGCTCAGTTCTCTCCCTTGCTAACGGAGAGTTGGCATTTTCAGACGAAAACACACACACAAAAAAAACCTCCTCAAAATTGAGTGCAGGTAGATTGACTCCTCTTGCTTCCACTGGGCCAGAAAGGGCTGGGAATGGCCCACTGCACAGAAGAAAGGCTTCTTGTCGTCTCCTAATTATTTTTGTGACACTTGAGCTCCCAGACCTGAAGTATTTTTCCCTTGTGGAAAGACTTGTCACAGCAGCTTCTTTTATTTCCTCCCTACCTCTTCCCTCTCCCTCCCTCCTCACTAAACCCAGTTATGTGTGTGTGTGTGTGTGTTTATATATATATGTATTCTCACTTCCTCTACCTGCCTCGTCCAGTTAGCTGGAGGCATCAGGAGACACTGACTGTCTCTGGCTCTTGGGTTATTTTTATTCCCTGCTTGGGTAAGACCAAGTATTTAGGCATTTATACATTGGAAGAAACTGAAGCAGATCTTTTTTCAGACCTGCACAAGTTCTAGGGACATCTTATTAACGGAGCTTGTGGCACTCAGCAACTAGGAGGATCAGGCAAACTCTTTTAAATCACATAGGGTTTGTGTACACAGCCTCATTGCCGCAGGTTTTGAAACATTTTCCTTTACCTTATTCCGTATTTTCCCATAGGGAAGTAGATACTTTGGATCTATCAGTGTTCTGTTATGACCCTAAGTAAATATAAAACATAAAAATGATTTTGTCATGTAATCTAATTAGGGTGGATCATTCTCGCTTATTCATTATTTACAATCTTTGTCTTCTTTCTTCTTTTGTGAAAATTGCTAATGAACAGGTAATGGAATGCCATCAAGAAAAAAATATTGAAATTCTTAGCCTTAATGACAAGATTGATTTAGAATAGAGTTTGAAAATGAAGGCCCACAGCCCTTGAATTGTGTTGGCAAAATCTCTTGCTCTCAAGTTAGATAGATAGAGAGATAAAAGATGATAGATAGATAGATAGATAGATAGATAATAGATAGATGATAGGTAGATGATAGATATATAATAGATAGATAATAGATAGATGACAGATAGATAATAGATAGATAATAGATAATAGATGACAGATAGATAGATAATAGATAGAAGATAGATCAATAGATAGATGATAGATAATAGACAATATAGATATGAAAGAGAAAGTACATTGGCACTGTTGGGCTTAGGGTTTAGAACAGGATTCTGTAGAACTGTATCCAAATAATAAATTCTCCAATTACCCAGAGACACCACCACTGCCAATTGACCTGCAGTCAGCTCAGTTCACGCATTTCACTGCCTTCTTGAACTCTGGGAGCATCTAAGTTTGAGACTCTTGGTTCAGTATATTCAACTGCACAATTACAGTCTAAAACAACTAACAGAAATAAGGTTCCTTTAAAATATATTACATAGCAAGCTCATGATTCAAAAGTAAAATGTGAAACTATAAGTTAATAGAACAGAAATTCTACCAAAGGCAGCATTTTCCAAACTGTGTTGAAGATATGCAGGAAAAAATGATTCCAAGGGCAAATAAGTAGTGGAAACACCAGTTTAAATAAAGGTGAACTGATCAATTGTTTTGTTTTGTTTTTTATAACATTTCTTTTTTATTGAGTTATAGTCAGTTTACAATGTCATGTCAATTTCCAGTGTAGAGCACACTTTTTCAGTTATACATGAACATACATATATTCATTGTCACATTCTTTTTCACCGTGAGCTACCACAAGCTCTTGTATGTATTTCCCTGTGCTGTACAATATAATCTTTTTATCTATTCTGCATATGCCTGTCAGTATCTACAAATTGTAATTGTAGTATTCCACATAATCTGAAATGGATTAATGTGTAATTTGGGTCATCAGAGTATGTGCAGGGGTGTACGTGTTCAGTGTTTCGTAAGTCTATTTTGTATTGGAATCTTTATATGTGTGTGTGTGTGTGTGTGTGTGTGTGCACTCAGTAACTTCAGGAATGACTGTTTTTGAAGCATTCTTTAACTCCCTTGTATTTTTCTCTATCTGAAAAAGTTACAGGATTCACATGAAGGATTCTGTAATCGTCCCAATTTTCAACAAGAAAGATGAAGCAATAGGCATAACAGTATGTCTATTGAGTATAATAGAGAATTTCGCTAGATTTTAGGCCCGGAAATGGCCTCACTATTCACTACTTCCTGTTGGCCCTTCCTGTCTGTTCTTCTGGTGCAGACACCAGATTTCCTGCCATATATTCTAATTCAGGAGGCTTCCAGGCTCAGAGGGCTTCAGACTTCAGTCTTTTCATAGGATCCTCACTTGATTCTACCGCAATCCAACTTTGGGATCCACTCTTCTGGAATCTTCTTGTTGCTGTGATAGTCAATACCTCTCTGTCCAATCAAATAACAAGAACAGCTTTCCTCATTTACCTTTACCCGCAACATGTGCTCCATCGTCTGTGCATCCAATCTTTCTTGCCTGGACACTTGCTCTGCCCCTATTATCCAGCACACCACTGTCAGGAATGCATACCTCCAGACCGTGCTGTGATCATAACTTTAGTTTTTACAACTGCCTAAGACTTTTGACAAAAAGCTGCATTCGCTGTAGTGGAGAAAAAAAAATGTCTTATTCTAATTTCCAAGGGATTTACCTAAGAAACAATGCTAGGACACAGTGACCACAATAAGAAAATGTTTAGTAGCCGAGAGAGAACAGGTTTTCATATGTCAAGGACGGACAGATATTCATCTGAGACATAAATGAGAATGGCTGGTATTTAAGAAAACAATACAGTTTCATTCAGTTTCAGGTATTGCCCTCTGGTGCATAAATCTAATAAAATACAGCCCTCAGGTTAAACAGAGGTGCTCCCTTCAAATATATGAATATTAACCAGCCCAGGACATTCTCGGTTTCATTGGCCCCAGCTAGTTATTTCAGCTGCTGCAGATCCGGGCTGGCCTTCCTCAGAGACCAGCCCACCTGGGGTAATAAACTGAACACTGATGCCGGGAGAATTGCAGATCGGTTTCAAAGCAGAGAATTACAGTGGGGAACATCAATGCCGTTGACAAAGATTCTCCCGGTGTTCTGCGTTCTGTCACCAACAATTCTCACATGGGGACGACAAAGAGGACGGTCCCATAGGAGCCTCACTTCCTCGCCTTTGTATTTGTAGCTTTCTTTGTCTTTTCTCTCTCTTTTTTTTTTCCTCCTCTATTTAATAACAAAAAGGAAAAATGGAACAGCCAAAATACAGACAAGTGCCTTTGAAAATACAAGCTTATTCAACAGTGGAAGTTTGTCCGTATGTTTTCTCAACTCTACAGTTTGTGAGTACCATGGTCAGGTATGGATTCCTCATCTTTACCTAAATTGTTTGCTTTTTCCATGAAGACATCACCACATCCTGCTTTCCCCATCTTATCATCTCGGTCAGTTAGCGACCTACCTGAAAATTATATTAGATCATGTCAGTAATTATCTTTGAAGAGTAAAAGAAAATGATCAAGGCAATTTTCAATATGGTAGCTGAATTCAGTGTTAAAGTTACTAGCGACTGCTATGTTACTGAAACCAATGGTCAGTTCTCAGGTTTCGTCTTTATCTGTTAGCAGCATGTAATACATTCTTTCCTGCTTAATACACTTTCTCATTTCTGTTCCAAGGGTCCCACATTCTCCTTGCTTTTCTTCTCATTCGCTGGCTACCACTTGATCTCTTTTTCTGGTTTCTTCCCACTTCCCTGACCTTGACCCATTTCCCCAGCTAGCTTTGCCCATCTTTCGGACATTGGACTTTCTCTTTTTCTCTAACTGTATTTATTCTCCTGGGGACTTTCAACGAGTCTCTTGACTTTAAATAACTGCTGAATGCTGATGACTGATGAATTAACAAAGCACCATAAACTGGGTAGCTTGGAACAACAGCAATGTACCTCTCACAGCTTTGGTAGCTAGACGTTGGAAATTAAGGAGTTGGCAGGGCCCTGCTCTATCTGAAGGCTCTAGGCGAGATTCTGCTCCACGATTTTCTCTTCAGTTCTGTTGTTGCTGCCAATTCTTGGTATTCCTTGTGCCTTACAGATCCGTCTCTCAATCTCTGCTCCCATCATAACGTGCAATCTTCTTGCACATCTGTGTCTTCTTTTTTCATGAAGACACAGTTGTATTGATGAAGAATTCACCCTGCCTTACTCCCATATGAGCTCATCTTATTTTGACTAATTACATCTTCAATCACCCTATTTCCAAATAAGGTCCCATTCTGAGGTTCCAGGAAGAATATGGGTTTCATGCGGGTGCTATTCAACCTAGCGTCTCTCTTGTGAACTCCAAACACATGTATCCATGTTCACAGCCATAGCTCTGCTTGAGGTTTAACAGGTGTTTCTGATGGAGCATATACAAAGCTGGCCCTTTATTCAGCCACCCTGAATCTATTCTTACTCATTCTTACTAAGGTTCTCCATCTCAACTCACAGTAACTCCCTCCTGCCAGGTATGCAGTCAGAAACCTTTAAGGCATTCTTTCTCTTTCCTTTGTTTCATACCCCCCCCCAGCACAAATTATTTAACAAATTCTGATGCTTTAAAAATGTATTGAGAGTCCAATTTCTCCTTGCCACTTCTTCTATTCCAAATCCCATCAGACTAATCAAACCGATTTCTTGTGATTTCTCACAAATGAGTTATTCTGTTTTTCCCCTCGCCCCTCCTGGGTCTTTTCTCAAAACCACACACAGAGTGTGGAGCCATCACGTTGAAGCAAAGTCAGATGATGTCATTCTCTGTTCAAAGTCCTCTGGTTTCATTTCCTCCCTCTCTGCGTACAACTAATGTCCTTTTACAAGGTTCTATGAGAATTTTCTTTCACTTGCCTCCCTGACTAGATCCTCCCAGCTCCAAGGGTCTTTTTCCTCTTCCTAATATTTATCAGGTACATTACAATCCCAGAACCTCTGCATTTCCCTCCCCCTCAGCCTGCATTGTGTTTCCCAGTTATTCCCATGGTGTTTCCCATCCTCTCCTAGAAGACTTTATTTAAATGCCATGTTTTCCTCTGAGGCATACTATTTAAAATTTTGCTGCCCCAAACTCTCAATACCCCTTCCCAATTAATTCGATTTTTCTCCATAGGACATCCCACTTATGCTACAGAATTGTGCACATGTGTCTCCCCTCTTCATAGTGAAAGTGTCAGGAGGGTGGGGGTTTGTATGAGCTTTGTCCAATGCAGACCCCCTGCATTTAGAAGACTGCCACACAATGATGCTAATCACTATTTGCTGAATGAAAGAATGAGCCATGTCTGTTAACAAGAAATAGTAGGAAACCTTGAGGATTGTGTTTAAGAACGGCAGCCTCTACCCCTGCTCTGTAGTGAGTCTCTTAATCCCATGAAAGTTCTGTTTTGCGGACTATCTCCCATTCTGTGAACCCAATTCAGGAAGCACTGAACCAGACTACAGAACCACACTCTGTCTCAGAATTTCCTATATATTTGGAAGACTCATAAAAGGCCAGTGTTACACCGCCAATAACCAAACCCTCTATTTGCCATGGGCAAATGTATCTCTTTTTGAAACTCTACAGTTAATTTTTTTTAAGCTTTAAACAGTTATAAAGCATGAGTACTGTCTCTCTTCACAGATGTGTTCGAGTCTTAGGTCAACATTCATAATGTGTAAGAAGTTACATGTCTAGATTTTGTTTTGATCAGGAAGACGAAAGAATACTGCAAATGGTAAAGCAAAAAAATATTGCCGACCTGCTCTTCTTTGTCCTAAAAAGACTAAAACTGCTACAAATCCATCCCAGGGCTCCTCCACCCCTTCTCCAGCCGTTGGCATATGGAGATAACATTTAAAAATCTGTATCTCTTCTCTTTTTAATTGCTTCCAGTATTAGCATTTATCTTTCTGATACGGAAAATGTTTTTTTTTTTTTATTTCAGAAATTGCAATGTTTTGGAAAAGGGAAAAAATCATTTCCCAAAGTATTATATTAATGAATGTTTATAAGATTCAGTTCTGGCAAATCAAAGGGTTCCTGAGATACCTACTCAGAAAGCTCATTTCAACAAGACAGATGCTTAGCTTTACAATAAACCACATTATTTCATGCAAGATGTGGAACTTTCCTTCAAATGTTAACTAATTTTCCCATTCCAAACACAGATAATCATGAATTCATTTTATTTCCCATTCACAGGAATATATTGAATAACATACCTCTACAGATTAACACTATTAGAGGTTTTGAGCCTCTTTCCATTTTAATTGTATTATTAAAATCCAATTAATTATAGGTGGAGTTAGGTTATTCTAGCATAAGAGAGAGAAAAGCCGTTTCCATAGTGTCGGGCAGACGTCTACTCATGGGTTGATCACAGAAATTTCTTCCTATCAAAAAGTAAAATGGGGTCCCTTGATCAACTCCAGGACACACTGGTGACAAATGTGGTTTGGGGAACTACAGACAATATTTTGCCGGGGTGAGATTTAGCATAGCTCTTTTGCCATGCCATGGGAAGACAAGTTTTCTGATAAAATCAGGTTTACAGATGTTAATCACAGCTAGTGAGATTTTTTTAAGGACCTTTCCCATAATACACTAAGTGGCTTTTGACACCACGGAATAGAAAGAAGAAGATCTATTATTTCTCTGTCTCTAGAAGATGAGTTAGCATCCTCTGTGAACAAAATTGACATTGAACAGCTCCTGCCTTGGTAGGTGAGTCATCATACCATACATACTCTGATTACTCAATTAGATATTTAGTTTGAAAACAATTCCATTACTTTTTGAAAACAAAAAAGATCTCTTATTTATATAAATTACTTTGCCTGTTATCTACTTCTCTTTTTTCTGTAGTGCTGAGAATTTGATACTATGTGGAGGACAATGGAAGTCTTGGGAGCACAGGGTCAGAAACCTTCCACAGACTAGCAGAAGAAACTTTTGTACATTTCTGTTCACAGAAACGGCGAAGAGTGGGGACTCCGAAGACAATCATATGCTGAAACTGGCTTGGTGATGGATTGGGTGTTACTGGCAAAGAGAGGGGTCTATCTTGGAGGGCTTTTGGCTTCTGGATTATGAACTTGGGTTGCCAGAGATGATGGACAGACGATGGATAGACAAAAGCCATATGTCCGTGTATATACATATATACATTTGTGTGAACTTACTGATTTGTAATTTATTTAAAAGTTAGGGTTGATGCTTCCTAGACAGTTGGCCATGTAAATCTGGAGCTCAGAAAATGTGAAACTGAGAGAAACATCCCTGTCTCATGCCTGGTGAGCAACATGTAAGACTGGGCGGGACTCTTTAGCAATAAAGGGAACAGAAGAAACACTGAAGAGGACTTTGGAGTGAGCCCTGAGAATTTCCAAGCCTCGGTGCCCTAAAGGCATCACACATCTCCATCTACTTAGAGTGAAATGCTTTGCATTTTGCTGTAATCCACAACATGCCTCTGGTCAAAAGCATTCAGTGACATGAAATACCCATAAAACAAAGCCAAAATGTTCTGACTGACCTTGTATGCTCCCCACCACGGTCTCGTTTCAGCGCATCCTTCTGTCTTTATTTTCAAGGCTACCTCTCAATATTCTCTTTGCTCCAGAATCATCTTCTACCTGCTCCTATAAGACTTCTATGACTTTGCCTATAAAATTGTCTTTACATGGAATGACCACGTCCACATGCCCCCACCTTCTGTGCCTGTTCCTTTTTTCTTCAAGGCTCAGATGGTTTGTCCCTCCTGGTGAAACTGGCAGGAAGCTCCTCCGCCCCATCACTTCATTTCAATAAGACATTTTCTGCTTCCCATTATGTCACATGCCCTCTGAATGTAAACACCATGTCTTGTGACTTGATGTAAACAGGTGATGTCGGTAAAGTGCTTGCCCTCAATCCTAGTGTCTTGCAGGTACTCAAGCATTCTCAGTTTTCCATCAGTTGGGTCTGTCTTCTCTTGTGTCAATCACAGTAGCTTGCATGTGGCCTCATATGTAGACGTTCCTATAAGCAACCCACATTACTGGATAAACAAAAGCTTGAATATATAAGATAACGTAATATAATATAAAATAGATTAAATGTCCACTGCTCAAATGATGCTTCTCTTGGTTTACATATAAAGACATCTACAGCCTTAATTTATAAACTTTCTCATAGGAATCTGCCTTTCCTCTCTGCCCTTCCCCTCTCACACACACACAAATTCACAAAACACAGTTTTCACAGTGATTCTATGATTTAAAAACAATACGTGAGAAAAGGTAGATTATTCTGGAAATACGTAGCATGGAAAATAGTAACTGTCTTCAAATGTTCAAGGATCTGTCACTTGGGGGATAAAAGGGGAGAATTCTGTCTAACCTTAGCTATTAGTAATCAAACCATATCTTTGTAATCAAATATGTTTCATGTTTGATGGGAGGAATAATTGTCTGAAAAATAGAGAAATGAAAAATGGATCTGACCTCCTCAGAGTTGGTGAGTTCATTTTCCATGAAGGTATATGAATAAAGAAGTTCTAACGATCCATTTATAAGACAGAGAGTCTCTATTTTGATGGGAGATTGGACAAAAGAACCACAAAGTATTTCCAGTCTCAGTGATTCCAGAAACTCACATAGTTAACCAAAATGGCAGATGTGATAATTAAGGGTGTGTGTCACTGCATTTACAGAATGAATACTTTTCATATATCATGTAGAGACATATTTCAGACATGAATTCACAATCTGACACCAAGTCAGAGAGCCGTTCTCAAAATAGTCCTTAAAAGCTAAAATCTGAATGAAATGTGAGCAGTTCTATTAACCTGATATTTATGTTTATATGGCCCGAACTTCAGAGGGATAGTGCAAATACCCATGCGTCTAACTGAGATGCTCATTTTTATTCCAAATGTCTGGCATCACATAGACTTATTCATGACCTTCTCGCTGCCTCCACTGAAGCTCGGTGTTTCTTCCTTCCTTCTCTGCTGTAAGGAGCCCGATTTGCTCCATGCCCACTCCTGCCGAGACCACAGCATCTCCCACGTATTCAGAATGCAGATGTGCCTCACTTTAGGCAATGGACATATTTTGAAATGGAAATATAAGATACACATTGAATTTATCTAAATTAAATCTTATTTGAAGACGATGGAGAAAGTGTATGATATTGAAAGTAAATATACCAAAAAAAATAATTGAAATATCATTTTGCTTGAGGAAAATGTACTATCCTTTTTATATTTCTCCTGTATCTTCATTCAACTTCCTATTAACTTCTCTTAAAGGGAATGTTCATAACTCAGAGTGGATTTAAAACTAGTTCTCCCTTTCATTCTGTTCGTATAATTGCCCTGCACCGTTGCAGATCAGTGTGCTTTGTAGAAATTCCGAAACTCTACCTGCATCCAGGACCACCCTCTAGGTGTTCCTAAGCCATTAAGTGACCAATGAAGCAAACCAAATAACCAAACACAACCTGACTTGATGATACATAAAGTTAAACAGTTGCATGAATGTGTGGACCTTTGATTTCTGAACTGAAGTGTCTCAGCTCTGCCCTCAGCACACCCGTATTTTCCATTTTAGTTTCTGTATGAAATTGTCTTCATCAAATGTCCTTACAGAAATATTTTTCTTTAAGTAAAATTCACTTCCTTTTTGAAACACGTGTATTTTAGAATATTTTTAAAATAAACGGATAATAAAGGAAGAAATTAAATTCCTGTAGTCCCACTATCAAGTGACAATCAGTATTTCCATGCCTTTCTTCTCCGTAATCATCATTTTTGATATGCAGTTTTTTGACTAATACCATTGCATGCTGATTCTTGGACAGTTTATTCAGCTAGAATTAGAAACCTTTGGACTAATTCAAGATCTTCAAGATGCATAACTATTCTAGTGACCTCACTTATAGCTGAAGAAACTTCTGCCCAGAAAACATACACAGATTACCCAACAGTCTATAGCAAACTAGACAGGAACCATAATTTGTTGCCTTGCGGTACACATGCAGGCATCCAGGGTGAGAAGAATGATGTGACTTTTGGCAAGATTTTTTCTTCTTAGGCATCTTTATTGAGGTATATATTAGAAAGCATAAAAATCTCCCCATTCAAATGTACAATTCAGAAGCTTTTGGTAAAGATACAAATGGTACCCCCATAAATCACTTTTGGAACATTTTCATCACCCCAACAATGTACAGTTAATTACCACCCCCACTTCTAGACCCTGCCAACCACTAGTTTACTTTCTGGATGAATAAAATCATTGGTAAGACTTTTAATTTCTTTGACCTTCAGCTTATTCAAGTTTAAAGTGGGGTAATGATAAGGTACTAGGAAAAAGCAAAGTAAATAATATAATGCAAGTATAAAAAATCAGCAGTACTAACAACAGTGATATATTCATTGGCATTGCTCCAAATAGAGCACAAGGAAATTACGAGAACTGAGATCCCTGGCATGAGGATCAAGGCCAGAGTTCAGGTTCAAGTCAACCCGTCCCATGACCACGCTTTGCCAACTAAAGCCAAATGGGCTGTGCGAGCTTTTCATGTTTCCAAGCTTCTGCTTCTCCCCCAGTGTGCTCCAAATGCTTTCTTTGACATTAGGCCTCAGGAAGTGATGAATCAGTTAAATCCTCATCTTTTTGGCCTTAGAACACCTGTTAGTGGAGCCAATTAAGGCAGAGGATGACAGAGACTTGGAGGAAATGCTGACACTTGTCCAGGAGGAACGGTGCTAAGACTGCCCACGGAAATCTTAAATAAACCACCAAACAGCTGTCAAAGGGCAAGGATTCTGAAGGTCTCTTGGCACCAGCCAGACTTTAGTAACAGTAGTGAAGTCAATGCCTCTGGACCCTGTGGTTGAAGAAATGTGTCTTCCTGGCTATGGAGCATCAATTCTGCTTCTCATTGTAAAGTCTGAGTTGCACATCTGAGTTTTACATTTGAGAAGAATCTACTAAAAATGTCTATTGTCTATATGTGAAGCCCCTTGGTGTTCTGTAGGGAGTCAGGAGAGAGGGAGGAGAGGAGTTTGCAATGTCATTGTGTTTATCCAGCAAGACTAATGAAAAACATGCTTGAAATCCAGTAACACTTTAGCGCTTGGGAAGTAAGACTGGGGGCACCTTGAATTTTTTTTCCCCACATTGATTAATTGGAGCCAACTCAAGGTATGCACAAGTTTCCAAGTTTTCAACATTAATCACATAAATGAACTGAAAATAATTAGTTCCTGGTGACTTTCTGACTTACAATAATAAGCCCCAACTTAAATATACTTAGTCCAGACAGCTAAATACAACATTAAAAAAAAAAAAAAGGTAACAAATAATCCAAACCCTCCAGGCAAATTTTTTTTTCCGTGTAGCTCTCCTAATAATTAACAGAAGGTTCTGTTTAATTGGCACACTTGATTAAGTGACAAAAGTGGAGCACCACCTAAACCATTTTATTCAGTCGTAATAT
The DNA here is from genome assembly GCF_048564905.1 of Vicugna pacos. Classification (NCBI taxonomy): domain Eukaryota; kingdom Metazoa; phylum Chordata; class Mammalia; order Artiodactyla; family Camelidae; genus Vicugna; species Vicugna pacos. Next base: position 7,920,119 of record NC_133010.1, read on the forward strand.
ACGAGGAAGGGAAACTCTGGAAGGGGAATTAATAAGGAAAAGTGAGGCTACAAAATTATTTGACACCACTAATGCTAATCCCCAGATTTTGTAATTAGTCTCCCCAAATTTAAATATCATCTCATTCTTCTTCTGTTTTGAGTTATACTTCCATAATTTAAAATCCTACTGAGCTCTTAGAATTTTGCTCCATCCCCCAATTTTTTGCCACCACCACTGCCACCATCACGCTGCCTGAGATTATAAACCTGGATACTGTCATGAGTCCTTTTGGGCTATAATTCTAAATTGTTCATTGGACTGCCAATACTGCTTTGCACTGTAGCTTTTAAAAGTTCGAAGAATTTTGTAGAGGAAAAGCTTCAGTAAAATAAAAAGAAACTAACTCTTTACGTCATTTCCAAAAATTAAAATCGAATGTCCTTCTTCCAGGGGCATGTGTGCTTAAGAAAAGGAAGTTGATTCATTTGCTTTAGAAATACGAGGAGAGATCATACCAAGAGTATGTAGACAGACAGCTAAATGAAAACAGTTGAGCCTCACCAAGGAGCCACAAAGGGAATGTTCACAGGGCCATCTGGGGTCTCCCCTACAATGTAAAATGAGCTACCCTGAATTTAATCAAATGCAAATAGGAGGACTGGTCTTTAACAGTTAATACCGATTTTGAAATAGTTTCATTTGCAGACACCTCAACACTGTAGCACAGCAAACAGGGAATCCATGGCAGCCTGTTTCACCCAGTCAACAGAGGGCTTCCATCTTTTAGATCAGGGCATGTAAGTAGATGTTTAATGAGTCACAAGTATATTCCTAAGTCTCATTTCTTCTTTCTCTATTTTTTTTCAGTGAGACATCATCCTTTCTCATGGTCTCCATCAGTCTCTGTATTTGTGCTTTACAATAACCCATGTTAGAGCTTGTACAAAGGTCCAGTTCCGTATCTCAAACCACCACCTCCACATTTTCAATGTCAGCAAATATAACGTCTGTGGTACCACACTTATAACAATTCCTTTTAAACCAGTTCTTTTGCCAAATAGCCAGGAAGTCATGATCCTCCCCAAGGAGTCCCTTACACCCCCTTTCAGCTCCTTCCTTCTTCCCTTGTCACCACCCTTACCTCTCCTCTTGTGTCCTGACGTGGCTTCATCATAAGCCTCCTTGTCTCCAGGCCACTTCTTTACTTCCACATTGTCACCAAGCTAATTTTCCTCAAATGTGTTGTGTTCACTTACTTGTTTTTATTCATTCATTGATCCGTGTGATTTAATCACTCATGTGTTGAGCATCCGTGGCGTGCCAGATTATATGATGCATGCTGGCTGTCAATGAGATAATGTTGCACTCAAAGCCATCCATTGGCTGTTTAAAACTTTATAGCTGATCTCCATCAACAATTTTCAACTTTCATGCTGACAATTCCCTAATATATTTTTCCCTCCAAGACATCAGTGTGTTCTATTCGGGTCTCTCCTTTAAAAGGTTCAAATCAACTTCTGTTCTTATCCATATTTTTTGCTTGTATTATTTCCAGAACAATGGGCATTGCATTTTTTTCATTCCCCCATTATCTCATTTTTCATTACCAGCAGAACAAGTTTCATCTTCTCTCCTTGCTTTATCCACTCAAGGATCATTCATACTATCTTCTTTCAATCTCCCTGCAGTCCTCTCATTGACTTCTGCCCTCTAGAGTTGAGTATCTCTTCCTTATGAATGGGGTAAATTGTATTGCAAGGTATAGCTTCTTGGGGACCAGAGATTGTATGAATTATCCCCTTTTCTCTCCAGCAATGTAAACACATCTTGTGCCTTACTCACTGTTAAATACAGAATGGCCATTTCACAAACCCATTTACTCTATTCCTGTTTCATTCTCTCGCTTCAATCTTTGTCATTTTCATCAAAGTGCCGCCTTCTATCTCTTCACCTTAGGTGGCTCTTTATATATTTTTAAGACTGTATATGTCCAGGAATTTTTTTTTTAAGTTTAGCTACTGGTCAAAATTGCCCCGAGAGTCACTAGAGAATCACATATTTTTCCATTTCCCTCTTACTGGTGTATTGTCTGTGTGTGTGTGTGTGGGTGGGTGGGTGGGTGTGTTTTGTGTGTGAGGGGATTCTTAAAATATAGTATCATCCCGTCAAAGAGTATTACTTGCTTATACATATTACTCTGAACTGGAAATTCATTTGACAATGAATAAAGGTGAGATCTGAGGAGTTACATTAAGTGGCTGACTATGATGGTTAAATGCAAACGATGAAGGCATCTTAGAGAGCTTAGGGCAGGGGCAAAAACAACGGCCTTAAAGTCCATTTCCCTTCTGCCCTACTTGCTTTTCAGTGGCCTCTACTGCTTTCTGAATTCAATCCGTGCTCCGTCTTGCCTTCCCTCTCTCCCGTCTCTCTCTCTCCTGTTCCTCTGGCACGTTGGCTCACACTATTTGTCTTAATTGTTTTCCTTGTTTAATTCCATCTTCACTTACAATCTGAGAAAAACAAACTACCATGCAAATCCACATCGGAGACAAAAAAAAAAAAAGAGAATAACTTGAAGAATGAGGAGATGTAAGGAGAATTCAATCTGCAAAAGAGCAAAGTTAATTTTCACTCCCTTCTCCTGAATCTCAGAAATGGATCGTTTTGCCTAGAGGATTGTGTTCTGGTATCAGGCGCTTACCTCAAGCCATCCACATCTCTATTACCGTGTTTGCTGGCTGGTTAATTGTAACTTGTCATTGAACCAAAACAAGGAGAAGGTGAAATAATCTGGGAAACTGCAGAATAAGGCTGCCAGTAGAGACTTGCAGCAAAACAAAAAGAAATCCCAACATCTAGGCATTAAATCTAAAAAAGCATCTGTCAAGAAATGCTAGAGAACAGGCCAAATCTTATCTGTTTATCACTTAACATTCCTCTTCATGTGCTTGGCCCCTTTGCCCCTCTTAGCTGCGTTCACATTTTATTCCAAAATACTGTTTTGAATCTAAACTCTCCCCCACCAGAAACAAAATGATAATTGAAATAACATAATAAATGCAACGCCTTTTCCATTTCTCCATCTTAAATTTTTTTCCTTTGCATTCCCGACATTGCAGAACCAAATTACATTTTTGCATATTATATCAAAACAAGTGCAATCACAATAACCATTTATTTCTCAACGTTTTCATTTCTTTTTTAATGAACTTTCCCTGAGGACATTCTCACAATTGAGTATTTATTTATTATAAGCAACAAAAGAAATCTTGATTGTTCCAGCTGTGACAGAGAAACTTACTTTGATAAGCATACAGTAGATGAAGCAAGTAATAATGATAATGATAAGCATTTCGATATTCTGGGATCTAAGGAAGCAAAAAGCAATGAACAGGCACTGGGTTAAGATGTTCTCTTTTCCATCTTTCTGTGAAATATCTTATTTCTCTTCTCCAGGATCAAATAAAACTTGTGTTTCAGAATACCAAGGCTCACTATAAATTACTTTGAAAACAATGAAACCTTTACAGATAAAAATGCCCTGACAAGAGCTTTGAAAAGCCAAGTTTTATCACTTGAATATTTAGTGGCAGTAGTAACATTTGTAGCAGGTGAATCATCTTTTTCATAGCCCATTTTAGTTCATCAAACTGTTGACCCCCTTTTATACAGGGACTGAGGATCCATCCTTTCAATCATTCATATATTCTCTCATTATCTTTCACTGAATGCTTTTGAGGGACAAAGCTTTGTCATTAAGTCTCTAAAACTGAATTCAGTGACTTTACTTCTCATTTATATCACGGATTCGTAATTTGGGATCTTCTGATATCAACAGGAACTATTCATTATATCAATTCTAGTTGTTACCAAAAAAGTTAGCTGTAGTGCAGTTGACTAATGTGTATGGTAACAATTACTAAAGGAGTCAAGATGGAACAAAAATAATTCTTTCCCCCTACTTTACTTGCGTACATTGGACACTTGAAAACTTATACAACATAAAAAAAGGACTATCTTTCTTTTTTGCTTGTATGTGTGTGTGTGTTTGTAAAAGAGAAGTCAAAATGGCTTCTGAAAGTCATTCATCTCTATGAAGATATATATTAGACTAAGCATTACCCTTAATAACTTCCCTCACTTCTAATTCGCCTGCACCTTATAGAAGCCTCAATTTGCTTTTTTAGCAAGAATACAGCTAGAGAAAAGCCTCCACAAATGCTCTCTGGATAAAGGAGAGAATAATTAACCAACTGCCTAACTTACTAAATATACAAAGTACAGACAAGCACTGACAGTTCTGGTCTTCTTTTAAGGTAAGTAGAGAAACTGGATTGCAATAGAGATAACGGGGGTATAATTTATCATTTTAGAAGGATAAGGTGTTTTAAATATAGCTTCATTTTGTGGGATTTAGCATAATAGAGATCTTGGTATATGATATGATTTCAGTTTGCAAACCACCAGTTCTTCTTTAACTTGTTAAAGAATTAAAAAGTCATTTAAAAATTACTAATGAGTCAATTGAAGAATTAAATGGGAAAGACAAAACCATAACATTCATAAACGATGCTATAGAGACTACTTCTATGAACTCAGGAAACAAATGATTTTCTAGAATTACCCAAAAAGGACCATCAAGGAAAAGATGAATTCAGCTACATTACATTAAAGAATTTTCATGTAAAAATAACAACAGCAACAACAAACAGCCATAAAGAGGGTAAACAAACAAGTTTCCATCTGGGAGAAGACATTTGTAGCACATAAAACTGACCATGTGGAACTATTCAAATACATGAAGAACTTCTAGAAAACAGCCTAACGGAAATTGTTAACAAATCTGGAATAGGTACTTCACAGAAGAGGAAACCTAAAAGGCCAATAAATATGAAAATATGCTCCACTTAATTAGCATCAGGAAAATACAGGTTTAAACCCAACAGGAAGTCTGATAGGACAAAGTCGGGCCACATCAAGTATTTGCCGGGGTGCAAGTTGATGGCACCATCACGAACTTCTTCATGTTTCCATAGATACAACCTTGCATGGATGTACCTAGTGAAGGGTGCAAAGATTTTCAGAACAGGGATATTTCTGGTAACGGCAAAAGCTGGAAAAAAAATCCATGCGCACATTGCAACTGTAAAATTAAACAGATTTACAGTTGTCAACATAAGTGAATCACAGTATTGGACAAAAACATGTTATATGGGAGAATACATAGTGTATAATTTAAAATGATGTCCAGTTCAAAAAAGGGTCAAATGTCAATTATACCCCAATTAAAAAAAATTTAAAAATAAAGTTGAACCCCCCCAAAAAAGTGATGAAACCTGCACCCCTAGTGTATGGATGAGATGTAGAGTATTTGCATAGCTTCAAAGTCATTCCCCACAAATTACTTACTAATTTACAACAGGGAAAATTGTAACTTTAAGAGTGGGGAAATCTCTGACACGTGCTACCTTAACTAAGCAGACAAAGTGAAATCATTAAAAAAAAATCCAAATGAAACAATGTATCTTTTAGGGATGCAAACAAAGATGAAAACACTAAAGAAAATAATATGCTAATGGATAGGAAAGTCAGCCAGCAGATTCTCTCCTGCGGAAGGAACAGGGTGTGATCAGAGAAGGACACAGAGCAGCCATCTAGCTACTGACAACCGTTTATTTCTTAATCTGAGTTGTAAATACACAAGCATTTTTTTAGTATTATCTTTAAAACAGTAAACTTATTTTTTATTTACTTACCAGTAAGCATGATAATTAATGGAAATAAAATGAAAACAAACTTCCAAATGAAAAGAATCATTAGCTGAAACAAGCAGAGATCCCCTGACTGTGGAGTTCCTGGACAGAGGTCCCTTAGAATCACTATTTTTCTCAGTAGGAAATGGATAGAGAGACTCTCAAAAATATCACCCACTGTGGTAGCCGTTGTAGCCAAGGTCCTCCCACCCAGATCCCTTTGGATCACTTTTTCCCCTTCTAGGAGCCCATAGCTTCCCCCATCCCCGGCCCCTTGCTCAGTTTCCAATGGCCCACATCAGTGATGACATTTGCAAGGGTGTCTCTGTTGTGAGGAAGCCACTTTACATGCAGGCAAGAAGTGTCTCCATTGCAAGACCCTTAAGCTAATGACTGACTGATGCTGGGCTCTGGAAGCTCAGGGTCCTTGCCTTCGCTCAGGACATAACATGAGCAGAATTTAAATTCTACAGCTCCCATATGTGTTCAGGCTGAGGATGTGATTTTTCCTCCACTGGGCTTCTTCCCATCCCCTAACCTCACTCTCCTACCCTCTTCAGAAACCCCATGCATGCTAACCCTCTTCTCAGGTCTGCACCCAAACTCACATACCCAGGAGACGGCTGATACGCCAGAGCTGAACTATGTCTTTTCTCTTTTTTTTTGAAGACCATTACTTGGGTTTAGCTTAAAATAAGCTCGGTTTTGCTTTTCACAGGCAATACTTTCTGGGGTAAATCTAGAACAATGACAATTGATAGCTTCTGGTCTCTAAGTGATGGCTTAAAAGGACTCCATACAGTTTGAGATGTAAATATTTCAGATAACAATTCCATAATAGCATTTTAAATTCTGATGTGAGATACACAGAGAAGAATCAGATAAAACTACAGAAGATGGGACTGTCCCTGTTCCTAGTACCTCCATTGTTCAAGACACAACACCCTTTCTGGCCTCTCCTTGTAGACGACGTTTATTTCTTTCTTGGAGAAGCTTCTGACTAAGTGTATGGGAATAAAAGAGTGAGTGATATTTTGCCTTTGCCAAGTAAAGAGAAGCATGGATCTATGGCTCTGTAATTAATTACATCTCTGCAATGGGTAATGTGGAACATATGATTAGATGCATGAAAAAGTCAGTCAGAACTTCTGATTCCATGTCCCTACTAGACAGACCTAGGACCTAGTGAAATAGTGAGAATGAAAAAAGGGATAGAAATAAAAGCAAAAATAGACAAATGGGACCTAATTAAACTTTATAAGCTTTTGCACAGCAAAGGAAACCATAAACAAAACAAAACAACAACCTATGGAATGGGAGAAAATATCTGCAAAAGATGAGACTGACAAGGACTTAATTTCCAGAATATATAAACAGCTCATGTAACCTAATAAGAAAAAAAATGAACAACCCAATTCAAAATGGGCAGAAGACCTAAACAAGCAATTCTCCAGTGAAGACATACACATCACTAATAGGAACACGAACAAATAAAAGGTCAATATCACTAATTATCAGAGAAATGCAAATCAATACCACAATGACCTATCACCTCACACCAGTCAGAATGGCCATCATTCAAAAGTCCACAAGCCATAAATGCTGGAGAGGGTGTGGAGAAAAGGGAACCGTCCTACATTGTTGGTGGGAGTGTAATTTGGTACAGCCGTTATGGAAAACAGCATGGAGATGCCTCAAAAAGCTAAAATTAGACTTACCACATGATCCAGCAATCCCACTTCTGGGTATATATCTGAAGAAAAATATAATTCAAAAAAACACGCACACCTCAATGTTCATAGCAGCACTATTTACAGTAGCCAAGACATGGAAACAACCCAAATGTCCATCAACAGATGACTAGATAAAGAAGTTCTGGTATATTTATGCAATGGAATACTATTCAGCCATAAAAATGACAAAATAATGCCATTTGAAGTAACATGGATGGAAGCAAGCCAGAAAGAGAAAGAAAAATACCATATAATATCACTTCTATGTGAATTCTAAAAAATAAAAAAGTTAAACAAATTTATTTACAAACAGAAACAGACTCACAGACATAGTACACAAACTTATGGTTATCAGGGGAGGAAGGAGGTGGGAAGGGATAAATTGGGAATTCAAGATTTGCAGATACTAGCTAATATATAAAAAGTAGATAAACAAGTTTATACTGTATAGCACAGGGAACTATATTCAATGTATTGTAGTAACTTATGGTGAAACAGAATATGAAAATGGATATATATAGGTATATGTATGACTGAAGCATTATGCTGTACACCAAAAATTGACAAAACAGTGTAAACTGACTATACTTCAATAAAAATATATACATACAAAAAAAAAGAGAAAAAAGGAAAAACCACCTGGGTTTGCATTGGCACTGACATTTACTCACTCTGAAATATTTTAAAAAATAACAAGCATAATGTGTTAGGCTGTTAGGTCCTCCATAACAAAGCACAGCAGAATGGCTTAAATAAATGATATTTATTGTCCCACTAGAAACCCAAATTCAAGACATCACTAGGGCTGGTTCTGCCTGAGGGCTATAAGAAAGGCTCTCTTCTAGGTCTTTCTATTTGGTTTGTGTATGAATATCTTCTCCCTACATCTCTTCATGACGTCTTCCCTTCATGTATGTCTCTGTATCCACATCTCCCCTTTTTCTAGGACACCCGCCACCAGTCACATCGGATTAGGGCCCACCATAACAACCTCACTTTAACATGATTCCCTCTGTAAAGACCCTTTACCGAATAAGGTCATACTCTGAGGCATTGCAGGTTAGAACTTAAAAATATGAATTTTTGAGAAGAGAATAATTAATAAGAATTAATATCATATTTTAGAGTTAACAAAGTACTCTGAGATGTTTCATTGTACTCTATTTTTTTAGTTCCATTTCACTATAGGACTGAGTTCCAGGAGGTTTGGTGGCACATTCTGCATTCCAGAGAGAGGATGGTAGCAGAGTTGCTACTCTGACATTTGCTGAGAGGTTAGCATCAGAAATCTTCATTACCCCTCAGAAGCAAAATGTTATATATATCTGATGAATCTAAGAATCTGTTTCAGGACAATTTACTCTGCCTCCAATGGTAATCTTTGAGAAAGAGAATGGATATTTTTATCTGGAAACTTTTTATCTATAATCATGACCAGTCAGTGCTTTCTTGTTGCCTTCCCACTTTTTACTTAAAGAGAACAGAAGGGATCTTCGCCCCCATCCCACAACTGCCGCCGCATAAGGATGTAACACACCTACACGAAGAGCTCTAAATAATGAAAGACTAACATCTTATTATTTACCTGTGACTGATTCGTTGTCTGTCATCATTTCTAGGGCGGGTCCATGAGAAGTAGTTGATACCAACTCAAGATAGGTCTACTCTTGATACTATCACCTTATAACCAAATTATATCTCGACATATTTGGTTGCTTACTTTTGCTTTTGCTTAGAATCAAGAAGCCTTAATTTTTTCTTAATTGAAGTATAGTCAGTTACCATGTGTCAATTTCTGGTCTGAGCATAATGTCCCAGGCATGCATATGTACATAGAGAGAAAGATACATATATTCATTTTCATATTCTTTTTCATTAAAGGTTATTACAAGATATTGAATATAGTTCCCTGTGCTATACAGAAGAAATTTGTTTCTTATCTATTTTTAAATATACTGGTTATCATTTCCAAATCTCAAACTCCCAAATGTCTCCCTTTCTACTCCCTTTCCCCCAGTAACCATAAGATCATTTACTATGTCTGCAAGTCTCTTTCTGTTTTGTAGATGAGTTCATTAGAGTCCTCTTTTTCTTTCTTTCTTTTTCAGTTTTTTTTTTGGATTCCATATATGAGTGATATCATATGGTATTTTTCTTTCTCTTTCTGTCTTAAGCCTTAACCTTTTAATACATATTTATTCTTACATTTAGATTCCTTTCTGTGAAACGTCAGAATTATAGATTAAAATTCCTTGTCTGTGAAACTGTGGTTCAGTTTCTATCTTTCTTTGTCTATCTATAAGTTGAGGGGAAGATATTTGGTGATATTTCCCTTGCAGCTCTCGAAACTCATAATTCTGTTCTCGGGGAATTGATATTTCCCCATACGCCTTCTGCAGTGAAGGCCAATAGGTAAGAGGTGCCCCTTTTGCCATTATGGTGCCTGAAAAGAAAAAAGGAAACCCTAGGCATTACTGTCATTTATACTTCTATCACCTTGTTTCTTCTTTCTCCTCTGACTTCTGGCGAAAGGAGAGCAAGGGTGACTGGCAAGGACACAGAAGCATTTAAAAAATCAGCTGTGAGTGAATAATCAGTTATAGGGATGGCTTATCTGCAACCATCCTTGGAGGAGGGGGCGTTGGGCAGAAATGACCTTTTGAGGATGATTTCAAGTCTACGAGTCAATAATAACACTTACCAACCTGTTCTCATTGCCAGGCACCAAAATGGGAGTGTGGCGATTAGCCACAAGCTACTGATTAATCTTTAGAGAGAAGGAAGCTTGTGTTCTCAGCCAAGATGTGAGGCAGAACCCTGAGGTGAGGCCATTAACGTGCCAGGAATGAGAGAAGGTCATCGTTAAGGAGGCATTAAAGCCCTCATGACCACAGTGAAGTCAAGAATGGCTGGCTGGTCGGCCAGGTAAAGCTAGTTAAGAGCTAACACAAGGTCACGCTAAGCAATGCCAAGCCATATGTTCCAACTGAGGACAACTACACAGCAACTCTTTGTCACCCTCGACGGGATTCCAGTCTGCAAAGGAATGAGGAGGTAGCTGTATGAGAGTTATTAGAACTATAGGCTCTCCTGTGCTTTTAAAGATTGTGTATATATATGTGTTCACATATGAGGCAGTCTTTGGCTTTTAAAAATACATTAGCGAAGTAAATTATACATTTGCTTCCAAAAAGTATGCCCTTTCTCAGATTACATTTCTTCCTACGTGAAACGATCAGAGCTAAAATTTACAAATGTGCCCATGGTTGGGGCATTTTAGATGTTTCTCAAAGACTCATCCTCCATCAATCTTATAGAATCATTGATTATTTTAGAGGTAAAAAATCCAATATCAATCAATCATTCAAAGCAAAACTCTAATAAGGAGTACAGTGAATTAGTTTAGATAGATTAATGGATCAGTTAAATGTGGTTTACTTTTTCTTTCATGTGTTTTCCTCAATCAGCATAGGATGCTACAGCTACTGATATGAAAATGATGAGTGGCTTGATAATCAAGATAAGCATTTAAAAATCTTGAGTATGTTTGAGTCTATGGCTTACTTACATCTTAAGCTTTAGTCAAGAGTCTCCATTTCCTTACCTGTAAAATGGGGGTGATAATGACCTTCTCTCACCCTAGCTGCCATGAGGATCACAGGCAACAATGTGTGTGGATGTGTTTTGGGGTTTAGAATACTGTTATTGATGTTGTGTTTGTTATTACTGTTGCTAACATGACGGTGGGCACCATGTTTGCTTGTTCAGTGTTCTATGTCCCACGTCTAGTGAAACAGTTGGCACAAGGCAGATATATAATGAATGCTGAGCTGTTTAAGGAGTCAGTGTGTAACTCACATACAACTTCCTTCTCATTCCTTTGCAGACTGGAATCCCTTAGAGGGTGACAAAGAGTTGCTGTGCAGTTATCCTCAATTCAAGTCAAGTACGATATGACCCTATATATATAGCAAGAAACTATCAATATAATGTTTAATCATAAATATAATAGAACTGTAAATAAATATGTTCCACACACATGTGATTTTCAAATTTGAACACAAATAGTCTAATCTTATTATTATTTACTATGTAATTGTCATCTTGATTTCAACTCTGGTATCCATTCATCCATCTGTGCACTTACCCCACAAACCTAAAAGCAGATCTCAGAATTAATGTACCTGAGTTCACATACTCACTCAATCACTTATCCTCTCTAAATGCATACTTTCTCATCTTTAACAAGAATGGTAGAAAACAGAGGTGATATTAGTGCTGGGAAAAAGAAATTCTACCACATGTATAAAAGGGCTTTGCAAGGAATATGACTCATCATGGGCAATCAAAGTTTAGTAATCATTCAGCCCAGACATTATTAAGCAGCAATGTGTGTTGGCCTCTCAGCCACCGACTAGATATACAAAGGAGAACAAGACAGAGTCCCTGTCTTCCAGGAACGTGCATCTCAGAGTCTCTGGTGGATCACCACATAACAGCCAGCAGAATGCAGCATTCCAGACTTCACCCAAGGTACCAAACGTACCTAATCTCCAGCAGTAAGGTCTAAACCTGCATTTTAAAACACTTAACTCCAATTGTTCTTATGTACAGTAAGTTTACCTATAAGATCTGCCTTTACCAAATTCTATTTACAATGCAGGATGAACAGCATCATTCATCTGTCACACTGGTGCCTCAATATGGCATCTCTAATCCTGAGCCATTCACTTAGTCTCCTGCTCCAGAGGGACTTACTCCTCCAAACACATACTCACAACCCAGCTGGGTTAAAAGTCTACCCAAAGTCCTTTCATCTCTTTGTCCCTGAATAAAAGGTAAGTGTCCTTGGTCCTTCTCTCTGTTATTGATCCCAGAGTGGCAACAACTTCTTCAGACTCTTTGTAAGACTTGGGTTCAGTGGGAGGACCATTGGAAGAATGAAGAGAGGATAGAAAAAGATGGAGAAGTAAGATCCAGGACCTATGATCCCTACATGATTTGCCTTCTGTTCCTTTTTACATCAGTCAAACTGCAAAACTAGAGAGAGCTGCTCCAGCAATGGCAAGGTCTGGATTAATTGGCCTTTCAGTGTCTGCCCCTCTGTTGGAAAAATGGTGATTTCCATGACTTGAACAACAGCAACAAAACCAAAAAGAAAACACAAAAACACACTCACACACACACACACAAGACAGGACAGGAATAGAAAGATAAAAGAGTTTAAAAACGATTTTGACATGACCAGGTTGTTACATTCAGAAAACAAAGTTTAACTTGCGTGTAGAAGAAGTAGTATTTATCATTTTGCTCTTTTTATTTCCAATATTTACTCATTTTACTCACCCTCAGAACACATATATATTAAAAATTTACAAGTGTATACACTACAATTTATTAGCATTATACGTTAATAAATATTAAGAATCAAGATAAATTACAAGCGTTCTTGTACATTCTGATTCATGCACCTTAAAATATAAACATATACATGTATATATAAAACGTTATAGCTTGCATGAATCAAAACTACCCAGGACTTGCCAATTTATCTTATTATTTAGTATTCATTAACCCATACTTCATTCCTATAAATGCTCCAAGCTAACTGAATGTTGTATCTTCAGAGGGCACTGGAGTCAGTTCCATAACCAGAAAGCAAAGAGTGTGACATTTATTCATTGGGCTCTGAAATGGATCTGTAACATTAAGGAATGAAATAAGACCACGGTGCCCAGAGGTGAAAAAAGGAAAACTGAGCACCAAGATTAAGGAAACCCTCCTTTTAAACCCTTGACCCCAACTGAAGGTCTTCCTTCTAACCTAGGCACCAAGGACTCTCTTTCGCCTGCGTTCTCTTGTAAAAGGAAATTGATCTCATAAATGTATTCACACTTATTTGATGTGATGTTTATTTCAGTACAATCTGCATTCTAATGAAGACAGTGGGGAGAGGGCAACACTTAACACAGACAAATAAAACATTAATAGCGGGGCTGCAGGCATAGAGCAGAGAAGACGTTCTCCACCTGGGAGATGCCGTGACAATGACAATCAGCTCACACTGAGCAGGACACCGCGGCCATGCCCAGGCAGAGGCCAGCCTGGAGGAGGGGTCATCACTCACCTCCACTGTTCTCCTGCTGTGTATGAGGTGGGAGGGAGGTGGCCCAGCAGACTGCTGTCCCCTAGACATAGAGATGAAGCTGGCTGAGAACTGTTAAAACATCCAGCCTGGGGAAAACACAGTCAGATTCCTTCATTTCCAAGACCACCATTCTGACTACACGCTGGTAAGCAGTTTAACGCTCACGGAGGGTGGTGGCTAGTCGGGCAAGCTGTAGTTAGCCGATACGTTGGGTCAATTTATAGTCTATGGACTTACTTCCAGGCCTTATCACCTCACTCTCATTCTTCAAGTTTTGTTTCCCGGAGCCCTGATTTTTCTGCATTTCTGAGCTTACGCAACACTAGGGTGCCACTGTTTCTCTAATTCCGAAGTGAGTATTTCTGATCCAGAATAAGCCTCTGAAAATAATGTCTAATGTGTACTTTAAAAAAAATGTAGTATAGTCAGTTTGCAATGTTGTGTCCATTTCTGGTGTGCAGCATAATAGTTCAGTCATACATATACACACATACAAGTTTTCATATTATTTCTCATTATAGTTTTCATGTTATTTTTCATTAGTACTTAAAATTAAAAAAAATAATGTTTTAATGGAGGTTCTGGGGATTGAACCCAGGACCTCATGCATGCTAAGCATGCGCCCTACCCCTGAGCTATAACCTCCCCCTCGACTTTATTTTAGAAATCCTCAAGTAAAACAATGAGAAGGCGGGCGATGCTGCTGGAACTCACAGCGATGATGCTGAAATAGAACGTGTATTCAGCGTTGACCGTGAGCCGGAGAGTGTGACAAGCATTTGATGTATATTATCTGTGTTAATCCTTAAAGCACCTCTGCAGAGTCAGTCAGTAGTCAAGTTGTGTCCATTTTATAATCTAGTTAATATCATAATTACGATGGTGGCTCCGGATTTGCATTTATAGGTGAACGCTTATGAACGAGCTTCCATTGTCGCTGTCTCCAGATCTTCACTGCATGTCTAGGTCTCCACAGAACTGCTAATTTAGGGGGAGGAGAAGGCTTTGCCCTTGGCTCCACGTAACTTTGGGAACAGTGACGGTCCCTAGCTCCATTACACAAGAACAACCGGGAACCTAAAAAATCCCGGGTGATTGTCTCTATTCAATTTCCACTTTTCCAGAAAATCCGATGGCATTGTTAGCCCCACAACTGAGAAACAGCATGAGAGAGAAGCCAGAGCATTGACATCTGAACGCAGGGTGTAAGTCCAGCTTCTGTATCTTATTAGTTTTGTGATTGCTCAGAAACTTATCCATAAACTAAAGCTTTCTGCTTTTCCATACCTTAGAAGCATTTTATACAATATGTAAAAGCACTTTGAACCTCTAGAGCTGTATGCACAATATATGATATGGATGTGGTTTAACTTTTACTTAATGTTAAGTTAAAGGATGTGGTTTATGCATATGGTGCAAGGTGCAAAAGAGCCTCAGGGAGACCTTTGTGGTGATCAGAATAGCTCTTTATCCTGACTGCAACGGTGTTAACGTGATCATGGGATAAATTAGAATAGAACTCTAGGCACACGCAATATATAATTCTACATATATATAGTGTGTGTGTGTATATATATATAATATGTTTTATGTATATACATACACACACACACACACACATATAAAAATATAAAATATGTAATGCCAATATAGTTCTTGGGTCTGATATGGTACTGCAGCCATATAAGATGTACCCACTGGACGAAGCTGGGAGAAGAGTATGGTGGAGTTTTCCATGATACGATATCTTTACAATAATTATTTGAAAATGAAAATAAAAACAGAAATAAATAGATAAACCTTTGGAGCAAGGGAAAAAAAAAGTTAAAGGGCAATGAGGTTATTAGATGATAGAAGAAAGCAATTACATCTGCAAAATTCGCCAAGCCAAAGGAAGCGCGGGGTTCTTCTCCTTAGGACTGGCTGATGGCTTTAAAAAGAGCTTGCAAAGCTGAAGGGCAGGACTTAGGATGCAATTTAGAGGCTTCGTGACAATTTTTAACTGTATTGACCTTTGTAACAATAATCACGGCTTTCTCTCCAAGGGACATTCTTTGTATTTGGACAATCCGTCTCTCTCAAGAGACGAGAAACTGAGCACCTATTACTGAATCGTATGGATAACTGAGGAGCGCAGGGGACTGGGGAGATTAGAGCAAGTGGTCTCCGTCCCTAACCCGTTTTGGGGGCAGTGAACTCAGAACTATTACATTTCTTTACACCACAAAGCACACTCACATATGGAGGAAAATGGGATTTCAAAATCTTCATTTTGAGACCCAACATTTTTGCGGTGTTGACTCACATCATAGGTACACATTTCCGCCTTTATGCGCCTTTCTCAGTTGAATTGTCTCAAAACTCAAGCGTGTGCATTTCTCTCGTAGCTTAACCTCTGCTGAAACAATCACCTAAGCCCAGGAAACCGCCTTGGTACAAAGTTGTTTTATGTGGTGATCTTGAAGGTCATGAGCATTCTGCGCTCTTCTTAACCGATTAGACAGATCATATGCACAATTAATCTTTCCTAATCCCTCCCCTCAGTTAGACTGTAGCAGAAAACGCACATCCAACAAGGATAACGCTTTTGTACATCCGAAGCGTCTTTCATCTGAGGATCTCAAAGTCCCTGTTACACATGTCAAAAGCTGCCTATCACTCTTTTGAAACGGGTATTACAAGATTAATTTGCAGAAGGGCAAAGGCAGGCAGGGAAATGTTAAGACTTTCCAAAAAGCATATACTAAGGAGAGAAGCAATAACATTCTCAAGTTTGGGGTTCCTATGCCCTGGGGAGGCGGGTAGAGGACACTTCAATATAGAGGAAGCTTATCTTTTAGAAAATGAGGTCTCGCTAAACAGAAAATGGATTTCTCTACATTATCGTGGGTCCTAGGGTTGAATAAAAGACCTCAGACTTGACGCCTGGCTTTCCTTTGTCTTTAAGTCTATTGGGTTCAGGAGTGAGAGAGGCCAGCCTGCTTTCACTGTCTCTGAGGTACGAGTCTGGGGGAGTAACAGTGGTTGATAATACGTGTCCTTGGACTTTTGCCATTTTTCAGAGGACTAGCAGGTCTTGTGCAGGTCCTTGCAAAAACAAGTGCGAGGCAGCAGCATTTGTTTCTTTGCTTAAGCCGTTTAATGAACTATTGTAGGACTACCTTATTGAGCCTAATAAAAGCCCAAACTAACATCAGTAAAAGTAACACTGACATAAACACAGATATTTCTGCAAGACTCGTAAAGTCACAGGTTTGGAACTCAGAACTCACGTTTCCACTGAAATCAGGTTAAAAAGGAGATTGGATTCCTAGGTCAACCCTGTAAACTTACTACGTCAGTAAGGAAGTTGAACTTCTATCTTACTCACCACTGACAGACATTTTAAAATCATTGTGTTGGTGGTTGTTTCATGGACAAGAACATCGTGGTATCTAACTTTTCCAAAACATCATCCTTTCCCAGAGGTCCACAGTCAAGGGGGCGATGATCAAAGCGTGTTCATGAGCGTCCTCTTCTCTCCTCATTCTAAAGGTGCTGTTTGCAGGAGAAAGGCAATGACCACACCCAGTTCTGAGCCAGGGTCTGCAGCATCAGTGGAGGATGGTAGAGTCGTTGCTTATGTGGTTCTAGTGATGTCAAAGCCGGAAGGGACTATTGTTTAGGCCTTGAAAGGTCATGGGACAATTCCTCCCATGCTAGAGACAGCCTTGCTACCCAGACTCAAGGCTTCACTGGGACAAGAGGGAGTTCAGTGCTCACATTAGACCCTACATTCTCATACGGAAAGAGGAGTTTTAATAAATATGAGCTTCTCTCCAACCCATGTTTCTCTACACACTGCTTCTCCAGCGTGTAGCACTCAACATCCACCAAGGACGCCCATTTTCACATTCTACCTGATGCCTTGTCTAAACTACTGCGAGAGCCGAAGCCAGGCTCTGAACTCTGCTTGGAACATCGGGCCTCTGGGTACCATCTTAAGGCTCTCCAGCACTTCTTCCTAGGATTGAATTCTCCACTTCAGCTGCTAAGTGTTCTCCACCAGACTGAGTCACCTAGAACAAGCACAACCTGAAGCATACCTTAGTTAAGTCCACCATTTGAACACTGTGCCCTGGGCTACCTAATTGTGATCGAGAGCCACACTTAACTGAGCCAGATTCTTCTATCTTTGGCCTCATTCCAGGGAGCAGGACTTCTTACATGGGGATGTGATCCTCTCCCCTGACAGCCCTGATGTTGGAAACTCAGCAGACTGTGCTCCGAGCCCACCAGGTGCTGCGTATTACAATGCCTGTGGTCTTTGCTGTCTGCAAGGACTTGGAGAACCTTTCCTGGCTTTAACGTACATCTTGTCACCAGGGTGGGAGGGATGGGACAGCCGCCACAGTTATTTCCCACAGAACTGTGGGAGAAGCAGACCCAAAAGATAAACATTATCAAGCACTTTAGTGTGTAATGATTAATGATGGTTATGGTGAAGAAAATCTATGAAGAGAAATTAAGGATTTTCGGAAAATATATCAGAGCTGTGCTGAGATATCTTTTCAATAGAAGAACACAATCAATGCATCAGTGGCTAAATCAGGAGTTAACTTCTCTGCCTTCTTCATGCTTTTTCTGTCTTTGCTCTTTATAGAGATGATATATGGGTTAGTCAATGTCAAATCCTAAAATTTTCCAGAAACAACGCCTCCCCCTCCCCACTGAGGCTTTGACTGATCATGTTTTGTTTGGCAGGGAACCTCCCAGCTAGAACTTAAGATGGACAATCCAGGAATCCGAGTACCTGTTTTAACAGAGTTTATTAATTCACTCTCTTCCATAGCAGTTAAAAAAAATACTTTGATTGTTTTCAGATTGTCATAACCTAATGCAAAACATGTCACCATCATTACCTGAGTTTCAGCTCTATGTGTATCATCCATCAGCGCATCCATCCCCTGTCTAAAAGTCTTATCACCATAAATTACATTTGAAAACCTAAAGTAGATGTTATTCATCCCTATTATTACTGAACAACGGGGGATGCGCATGTTTTTTAAATCAAAATATTCACTCTCTATTCACTAATGCCTTTCAGTATCTTATGGGATATTCAATTGGCAAATTAGTAATGAAGTTTTTCTAAGAGAAATGATGCCCTTAAAAAAATAATTTCAATGCAAACCATTTTGCAGAGGATAAGCATCTCAAATAACGGTCTGATGGTCCCCGCACAGCTGGGGGGATCATCTCTGTCTTTCAGTCTATTCGTTTTGACTCCCTATGTGTGTTTGGAAATGCAGCATTATTATTCTGCCATGGAATTTATCAAAATGTGGCTTCACAGATCTTCAAGGTTACTTGTAGGTCTTCTCCAAGGTCATTCCCTGTCTCTTATCCTCTAATACTTTCTTCCCCACTAGCGAGGGCTGTGGTGCAGTGAAGGCACTGTGGCATTGTTTTCCGTGAGAAGGTCCTTGTCTTGTCACAGGAAGAATTCAGAATGAGATGGGGAGGTCAAGAAAGCAGAACAAGGATTTATTAAGAGATAGATAGGATGCTCTGAAGGAAAGAGTGAGCAGACCCAGGTGGGTAGCTGCCTTGAGTTTCTTTGGAGGGTTGGTTATACGGGTGTAAAAGTGAACGGGCAGTATATTCATTGGCAGGAAGAGGTTTGGGGTCATATTTCCTGATCTTCATCCCAGCTCCACCTTTCTGGAGGGGAGAAGGGATTTTTTTTTGTCCCTCTAGTCTTGATTGGCAGGTTAGATTAGGTCCTAATGAACAAACATTTACATTTCCTTTGGATAAATATATCATAAGTGAAAGGTTATATTCGGATGGAGGTCATAATGAGGGAAAGGTTATGTTCGGACAGTGGAGATTCCTGTCTTGTTCCACCTCTCTTTGTCTGCCTCCAGGACGCTCGCCAACCTAGAATTATTAGTTTCTTATCAGCCTGGAGGTTTCTGCTTTCCTTGATCCGTCACAAGACGTATGGTAGTCTGCCATTTGGCTTGCATCCCCCTGCCTCTGATCACATCTAGCTACCTGCCTGCTCCATCAGCATCAACTCTATTAATGGTATCATGGCCATTGTCATCGCCATCAGGAAAAGCAACTCTTTATCTAATGCTTCTTCAGTAGACAACAGGAAAATAGATGCTATAAAGGAGTTTTGATCTAGTTAGGAATTTAATATACAATACTCAGGTTCACTTGAGGCTTGGAGTTTTACTAATTGACTTGAAAGAATTCTCATATATGACCTTCATATTTTGACACTTCTATTAAATTTACAAAGATTTGTTAAAACTGTCTTTGATCATTACCCTTAGCATTCACTCTATCATACTGTTTATTGTCAATGTGAACACCGACGTATTTCAGCTAATTTTGCTATTTTCGTCGTGCATGTCCTCAAGCACTGATGTACTGACCTTGTCAGTTCTTCACACATGTGAATGTGTACCAGCTTCATGACAGTCACGCGAGGCAGATACAGGCATCATCCAACACTATAAATGAGGAGACCTACTCACAGAGATGTTCATAACCAACACAGGCTCACAGAAGTAGGAGGTATTGAAATTAATTAAACTAGGCTTTTAATCTTTTTTATCATATTAGCTTTTATGAACAAATTAACAACGTTAAATTTTCAGTTTCTTCTTTCAGTTTCAAGCTTCTGTTTTTGATTAAAGTCTCTTATAAGTAAATTATTTTATTCTTGTATTAGGTAGAAATATTTCCAAAAATATATTTATAACCTGAATTTATAGAATAAGTATGTGTCTTCCAATACATTTGTCTTAGTGTACGTGGGTGTTACTTTTCTCAAGTTTTTTTTTTTCTTTTTTCTTTTTTTTTAGGATTGAGGACTTTTGGTTGTCACACATGAATCACCTTTTCTTGGCTGGGTATAGAACTTGAGAACCTTCACTCTTTCTTTGATTATAATCTGGTTGTCCATGATACAAAAGAGAAATCTGAATCCAGCCTCTGCACAGAGAGGGTTGAATTACAAAGTCCTTCCAGCATCTCTCTTACAAGGAACACAGAATCCTGCTACAAAGACACACTAGCTTAAAACTACCTCAATCAGTGCTGATTTTAGAGGCTCACAGACTCCCCCAATAAAACCTGAAGGTAAAGAGTTTGACAGAAATTTCTTCATTATTCCTCAGGGTACTACCTCATCATGGCAAGTGTTGGGTTGCATTGTAAATAAACTACCTGAAAAAAAATAAAGCATTGGCTAAGTAGTTACATTTTTGTTACATTTTTGACAATCTATATATTTAGGATTTTTTAAACTGTCCTGATACTATTAAAATGAAAACTTGTCATTGTATATAAATTTTCTATTGATTTGATTCTAATGCACATTCAAAAGAGCCATAAATCATCGAACTTTACATGGAGAATCCTGAGTTGGATAAGATTTTTATACTGAACCATAGGCAGCTGTCCTTCTATAAATCAAAAGCAAGTTGAAATTTGGCAGCTTCTAATGGTTTAACCTAGTGGGTTAAATGATCTTAAAGTGGCTTTGCTAATGATGAAGACATTGACACCAAAGATACATGCTAAGAATCTGAACAAAATTGTTTCATAATCTAAGATGGAGGAAACAGTATAATTCCCAACTACCAGTTTCATAAAATGTGAATTTAAATATGCCTGGGCAAGTAAATGAATAAATAAGTTTTTATTATTAGAACATGCCCAGTGTTTTCAAGGTGGCCCCATTTTTTTCAGACGTCTTCATTGAGAAAATGCAAGACTGGTTTGTATTCAGAGTTATCACCAATTTTCTTATAATTGTGAATGTATGATATTTTGCTCTGTGTAGATACACATCTTTATATTCCATTATTTCATTAGAGTATATTTAGATATGAATTAATTTCACCTTGGATACATTGAAGCCTGTCCATCTACAGGTCTTGTCAGTTGAATGTATCAGTTCTTCTGCAGTATTTGTGATTTGTTATTTTTGTTTCTTTTGCCCTTTTCTTTTCTTTAAGAGCTCAGATTTTGGCAAGGTGGTCTCCTCTTCCTTCCTCTCTCCCTCCCTCCCTTCCATTTCTTTTTCTCTTTTTTCACCTCTCCGTTCACTTATTCTGTGATTTGAATGCCGTAGAGCCTTCGCTCCATATAATTTACTCGGTTTTCTCTCCTTGCAATTCTGGTCGTGACTTTCCAGAATCTGCACTGTGATTATGTGCTTGCATTAGTTTTTCTTTCAAGTCAGCCACCGCCTTTGTTAAGAGTCGATTATCATCCCAATTTTCAATTGTGTTTTTTTAAGAAGAGAACAGTTGCTATTTATAAATATGTCTTCGTTCCTAACATAATTGTTATTCCCGACCATTTAATGGCTCCGGGGTATGTTTATTTTCTGACCTTGTGTCAACATTTTTTTTGTTTTTCCTACTCTATGTGAAGGAAGTGGAGCGTTCTAGCTGGCTCTGAACTGTGCCATGACAAACACTCAAGCTTTAAAATATTTTTATTGCCTTTAAGTTTGTGTGTACAGAGGCTCATGTTTGCTGAGGGGCCACCGCTCCTGTTGTAATACTGGGTGACAATGCCTCCTATTTGTGCAATTCCAGGCTTTCCCTTAGCTTGCCCTTCACTGTGTTTTTGATGCTTTAATCAACACAGACATGAAAAAGGTAGAAGAGTACATGATGAGGGGGACTTCCCAATGGGCAGACTCCTGTCTCCCATCGTCCACCCGTACCATCAGTGCTTGCCCCTTATTTTTCAGTACTGAGGACCACTCATTCAGGAATGGCTCTAGCATCTCCTCACCGTCTTCCTTCTATTTCATCCCATCACATGACACATGACAGGATTCAGATTCAGCATCGATAATTATCTTTTCCTACTCCGTCATCTCTTCCGTGCCTTAGGTAAGGCTCTGGAGGAAGAGTTTGGAACTCAATCCTGCTTTCTCAGAGCATCCAGTTACTTTTAAGACTTAAGAAACATGAAAATAGGTTGGTTGACGGATTACAATTTTGTTTTCTTTTAGAAAGCTGGAGATAGCTTACTACCTACAACTCTTCACACCAAGAAAGGAAAAAACTTTCAAAAATTGGGTCCATCTTATTAAGCACAAAAATTGAAAGCTATCATCTCATGTCAAAGGCAAACTCTTCCAGCGAGATTTTTCCTTACCTGCAATCAGTAACTTCATTTTCAGGCTGCAGAGAGGTACCAGTGTGGTGACCCGAAATCAAGTCTTCCAGATTCCAGCATATGCTGTGGAGGGATTGGCAGAATGGCTGGGAGGGTGATGTCTGTCACAGAAGGAAGCCCGAAGGCTCGCTTGGGTTGGGTTATTTTCTCTGTATCACCTGCTTCCCAAAGGTATGCCATTTTCTCGTCGCCCTTTGGGAAATAAGGGTGCACATAGAAAAAGCTCCCAGATTGTCTTGTTAATGCCGTTCTTAATTTCATAATACAACACAGTATAGCTGGTGGGATGTTGTTCATATTTTGCCTCACCATGAAATATTAGCAGCTGAAAAAAAAAAAAAAGAACTAAAATGTATATGTCCAAACAGGCTGCCCTTAAAGGCGGGCATGAAGGAGATTTGCCAAATCCTTGGAGTCAGAAAGGCTTGGTATCCTCTGAGCAATTCAGAAGTAGAAACACTTAGAAATGGACGCTCAGTAATCATAAAAACAGCAGCATAATACAGTCATAAAACTAAGGATCTGTGTTTTACTTACTACAAATCCCATAACTGGATTTAATTGCACACATACTATGTATCTAGGCTCTACAGAGATAAGGAAGTAGACACCATAGGAACAAAGGGAAAATATAAAGGATGCTTGTACCTTACAGAGCTTATAAAGATATAATTAGTGAAATAATATATTTATTTGGAGTAAGTAGAAAGTAACGGGGGTCCTTGGACGGGTACATTGTACATGGTAAATGCTCAGTAAGAATTTTAAAGTAAGATTTTATAACATTTCTGCTTATACATCACTATACTATATGTTGCAAAACACTATTGGGATATATAATTTCTATTATTATTATTATTATTATTATTATTATTATTATTATTATTATTATAATAGCAAACTTCAAGGAAAATAATTATGTAGATTGATGTGTTCAGAAAAAGACATCATGGAGAGGGAAAAAAAAAAGGTTTGAATTAGAGTGTTGGAAACCAGGAAAGATAATAGAATTCAAGGCAAATTGATGTGTGGGACACAAAAAGTATGCTATCAAAGGACGGAATTCAAGTTCCTTCACTTACTAGCTGGTGTGTTATTATGAACTTAGCTCTCCTCCATGACACGCTCTCCTTATCTGTGAAAGAATGACGGTAATAACAAAGCACAGGTTCTTGGATTTTTCTGAAATTTCATGAGCACATTTTTCACGACCCCCAAACAGTAAGGATTCCCTTAATCTCCTGTTGTCAACCCACGAGGCAACTGTGTGTTTGTGTGTGTGTGTGCACGTGTGTGTGCATAAGCACGGGCACTGAGGAGACGATGAAGCAGCACGATGACACACAGAAGAGAGAAGAGCCACCATTCTGGATGCAGTAGCATGAGCATCTCTGAAGAAGGAATTCTGGTCCTTGGGAAAAGCGAGCAGACATGGGGAGATGATGGGGAGAAGCATTTGGAGGAGGAAATGGGGGGCTGACTTTGAAAGTACATAGAAGATTGATCTCGGCGGACCGTTTCTGTTCCATTTTGCTAGTTCTTTCTTATCCCCAAGTCCTGGTAATAAACACTCTCATAGGGGCCTGTCTTTGAATACTGTCTTTCCCCCTTTACCAAACCCTCCTCTGCGGCAGGTTTGCTCTCTGGCTTTTGCCTTTGATTGTGTGGATAGCATTCGATGCTCCTTTTCCTTTGTTTCTTGCATGGGGCATCCTTCCCTGAACTTGAATAATAAGCTTTCATTCTTGGTGCCTAAGGTCAGGAAATAGAGATCAGCCTGGTTGTGTGTGCTGTGAAAGGAGAGGAGATGTGCGGGAATCTGGAGAGCAAATGAGCATTTCTTCCCCGTGTGTCTGATGTGCTTTTTCCTGTCTAAACTGCAGCCGTTCTTGTCTGCAAGGAAGCAGAGAGAACAAAGGTGGGAGAAAGCGCTCACCCTGCTGATGTAAAAGACAAAACGGAACAAAACACACCCAGCCCCTACTGCCCCGCCAGCCCTGAGGACAAGAAGGGGAGTGGAGACAGAGACTTCTCCAAAGCTTTCTCTTCTTCTTGTTTGCCTCTCTGCCTTCACAGGAGTTGGTCCCATCCATCTTTTCTATTCTTTCCTGTCAAAAGCATTTTTACTTCTTCACTGCATTCTCCTCTCTTTGTCCCAGACTTTCAATCTTGAATCCATCTAAAACTAAAAAAAAAATGTTGAGCCACTTGGGTTTTCCAGTATCTCTGGCATTTCATTCCTCCCTTTTGCTGTTGCTTCTTCTAGGAATGTTTCACAAAAGAGACAGCGTGTGAACTTATTTGCACTTGATCTGCAATCTGCAATGTAAAGCTGCCCCAGGACTGAAATGGAATTACATGTAGCAAGATCCAGTGGTAATGGACAGATAACTTTAATCTCATGATTCTCTGTGCCTTGGGATTTAGGGACCCCCTGTCCTATAAGAACGATCCAGTTAAAGCAGATACCAGGGGTGCGAGCTGGCAAGCACCATGGACAGAGACCAGAGGCTGGCATGGGCTTTTCTCAAGTTAATCTTTACTTTACTCTGAATTTCCACAGCACTTCTCTTTGTACTTTCCTGTTACAGCAGTGTTGATGGATTCTGAACTCTTCAGCACCCACCCCCAACCCAACCTGGACAGTACGTTGTCTGAAGGCAGGGTACTTGACGCCCAGATTTGTTACCTTCAGTGCACTTACTTAGCACATCGTCTATCAGCAGTAGGTTGGAACATTCTTTCAGTGAATGACTCATAGTAGTTCTAGCACAGAGTGAGGAGGCAAGGCAAGGTGAGGTGAAAATGCTTGAGCACAAGGTGATATGTGCTTCCTCTTCCCCTGGGATTATAACTGCTTGTAACTCCAGTATCCACAGTTTGCTTCCATTCAGGAAACACATATTATGACAAGCTCAAGCTCTCTGGTAGGTTATGGAGAAACAAAAGAAGGCAAAATATGGTTCTTTCCAGAAGGCAATTATAATCTGTAATTTCTGTTGCAGTGCAATGGAACAGGGAATGTGTAAAAATAGTGGAGTGTGATGCACACAACAGGAGAGACTTGTGAATGGTCCTGATCCAGAGGGAGTGTGGTTCACCTCTGGAGAAATGGTCAGAGAAGCCAAGTTTAAGGATGAATGTGAGTTTTGCAGGTACAAGAATGGAAAAATTTGATCTACACTGACCAATAGGAACTGTGCGTGCCTGTGTATGAGTGTGTGTCTGAATGTGAGGGTGTGTACATGTGTGTGACTGGGTGCTGTGTACTCGGGTGGGATATGTGTTTCCATGAATGCATATGAGCGCACCGTGAGTGTGTGTGCATGTGACTGCATGCCTGCGTGTGTGTGCATGCATGTAAGTGAGTGTCACTGCAAGACGAGATGGTGGTGGTGGTGATGTGGTGATTGCACAGGGCAGCGGGCAGTTTGCGGGGTTGGAAAGCTGGTGTCTTGACATTGGATTCCATTTGTAGAAATGGTCTGATGAGGATCACGGAATTGGTGACGCTAAACTGGAGGTCAGGAAGCATGCACATTAATTCCAGTTCTCCTACAGGAACTTGGTGACTTGGCAAAAACTCTCGACCTCTCTGGGCCTTGTATTCCAATCTACTCAGTGAAAGTGTACAGCTGAAGAGTGGAAAACTGATGGCTGAAGCCCAGGACCAATGCACCTCCCTCAGTGGTCAGAGCAGAGAGTGATGTCTCTGAAGAGTGACGTGGTTTGACCTGGCTGGTCGGAGCACGGGATCTGGGCTGAGTATGGATACTCACTGTCCTGGCTGTCCTGCTCAATCCCATCTGGAGATGAAAGAAGGTTTGACTAGACAAGTGTCTGATATTCCAGATCCTTGCTGGAGGAATTTTAAAGAAAAAAAATTTTAAGTTAAAATTAAAAGATTAATTTTTATAAAAACAGAATTGATTCAAAATTCTCCCAAGAGCCTGGACTGTACTCTCTCTCTTGCTACTAATGTAACTGTTTTCTGTGCTGTGGACAGAGGAAAGAAATAGTTAAAGAATAACTGGGATTTTGAGCCAAATCCTCAGATAAATGCTTGAGGAACTTGTAGGTGTTTGGTTATGAAAAGAAAAAAGTTGGGGGAATCAGAGCACCCCCATCAAAAATTTTTAATGAATTTCAAATTGGAAAAAATCGATGTCAGTGTTATTCCAGAATTCGGGACACAGAACAGGTACTGGTACTTAGTTGAGAGTGTCTCCCAGCCTGCTTCCTTGGCCTCATTTTCTGCTGTGTCACCAAAGACATAGCCAGTAAAGTGGGCGACACAGAGAGACTGAGATTTCACTCAGAGAACAGAGGCTTCAGAGTTAAACAAACCTGAGTTTCCATGTATTTGTCTCACTTAATGGCTGTAGCCTTGACAACTAGATTGAACCTTTTTTGAGGTTCCTCACCCTCCAAAAGGGAATAATACTTATCATTCAAGAGTGTAAAGACTGAATACAATAACATGTGTAAGGCTTTGCTGAGTTTGCCACAAACAGGTGCATGTGAATGGGGAGTTGCTATGAGCATCATCTTAATTTTAATTTCCTCCAAATCCTTTCATGTAAATTCGACTGTGTTCTGCACTAATGGGAAATGAAGGGTCCTAGAGTTTGCGTAAGTTGCTGAAAATTACACAGTACTAGATGCTGGGGTGGGGACACACACCCTCGCCCATGTGATAACAGAGCCCTGCCCTTTCCGGGATCCCATGCTGACTCTCAGTGAGGGAAACACATCTTATTAGCAAGGAGGTTCAAGACACTGCGCCTGACTCTCGTGGTCCGACAAGACCCATGCTGTCCTCGTCACTCTAGCCAGCGTGATGGAGAGGCTATGGCAGGATGCGTCTGACCTGGAATCAGCACCACAAC
This sequence comes from Vicugna pacos, assembly GCF_048564905.1. Taxonomy (NCBI): domain Eukaryota; kingdom Metazoa; phylum Chordata; class Mammalia; order Artiodactyla; family Camelidae; genus Vicugna; species Vicugna pacos. The sequence continues at coordinate 7,947,825 of NC_133010.1, forward strand.
CTCCTGACTCCGCATGAATCTCAACTTGTGGAGCCTCAAAACGGATGTGGTGATCACTCCTTTTTCTCTTTGTCCAGTTGAACGCAAGACCAGAATATCAAGCCTTATGGGGCTTGATTCAAAGGGCATCTCAAAAGCCCTTGCCACCGAGGTGGGAACCACCTGCCCCACCCCACCACACTGTGTCCTCCCAACAGCTCTTTTTTAACCTGCAAATCCCTTCAAAAAATAAATTATGAGCCACTTGCGCTGGGTGGCATCTTTCCTCCAAAGCAGGATTTATGAATCTTTACATGGGGAGACCTTTTATGTAGGAAAAATAATAAAGGAAAATGATTTTTATATGCTACATTTTCTTTGCAATTTTATTGGCAAATTTCCAAATGTGACCGAGTATTTCTTAGGACAGACAAAGATTTGAATACTTGAAGCTCTGTCTTTTTTGCCTTTTTCTTCCGCCTTCTCTGTTTCCCCTCCTGCACACTCTGTCTCTTTCATTCAGCCTGAAAATTCTGGTTTGCCTTGGTTTAATGGACACGTCTTGGTTGATCACCAATTACCACACTCCCTGTTCTGACACTTCCTTCAAGCAGAGAGTGCACACACTAACAATTATATTTCAAGCTGCATTTAACGTTGAAGTATGAGACAACAAATTGATCTTAGATTTCTTCACTCAAGCATGACCTCACCTCTGACTCTGGCAGAAGCTGCCTCGGTACCAAAGCAGACGTTGCTCTGTTGCAAAACAAATAAAAGGAAGAAACAAAGGCTTATTTCTCCTAAAACAAAGCAGAAGAGAAAAAACTGCCAACTTTTTTTTTTCCTCTTCATTAGCAGTACCTGCTTCCAGAAAGGCAGACTGGAAAGCAGTGACTGAAACATCCCTGACAAACCGCTTCCTCTTAGAAAGGATGGGACATCATCTGTGTGCTTGTATGACCTGGCTCTTTCCATTGCAGAATAGAGAAATTGATATACTCAAATATTTGCCACCAAAAATCTAGCAAGATGTGTATTCAATATCTGAGAACCAGCTGTAGTTGGCTCTTTACTGAATCCCGATATAATAATAGCTCCTGAACAAAGAAAAATATCCAGTTCTGAGAAGATCAGACATTTCACGTAACTTCATTGATTTTCAGATGGCATCTTTGAGGTAAGCAAGTTGTATTCTTGCTTCATTAGAAATAGGGAGAAATAAAAATCCAGTAGTAACTGACAGGTCCCAGAGTTTTGCAGACTGTCATTACTAGAATAGAGAACAAAATCCAATGGTAAAAAGAACATATGTATACATATATTTTTTTTAAAGTAGGAAACAAAGAACAAACAGAGAAGGAAGGGAAAAAAAGAGATCAAGCATTTTCTCCCGAGCAAGTGATGAAACTAAACGTAATTTAAATATATGAAAATCAGAGTAAGTGACTAAGTGGCAACTGATGAAAGATATTGAAGTTATATCTCAAATATCCTGGTTGTGAAATAAATATGGCTCCTTTGGCAAAGTTTCTATTGTAAGATATTTTCTGAATGCCAAAATACTATCTCAAATCCAGAATTAACAGTGGAAATGCCCACCTTCTTATTTTTGTATATAATATTAAAACAAGAAGTTAGCTTAGGAAGTTGACTAGATAAAAATTCTTTGTCTCTTCCCAAACACCAGGGTTTACGATCCGATTTTATTCTTAGTCAGAGGAAGCAAAATCAGAGCTTTCTCCAAAGTTCAAGAACTGATGTGAATATCTCTTGTCTGTGAATATCGCTTGTCGCCTCCGTTTCCAAAACTGCCTGCTATTCCAGGATTAGCTGCTGTGTGGCGTTGGTCCCCTTCGAATGAACATGAGCTCTCTCTCTTCCTCCAGCTCCTACTCCTCTGCCTTGTTGCTTGAAAATGCTTTTCTTTGCTGTCACTGTAACAAACTGTTCTAATTGCTGTGTTGACTGTTATGGTAGAAATCTCAGCAGTCCGCAGTTGAAGGCTTTTGCTCTGCTTTGGTAATGACACAGAGAGCCAAACTGCTCCTTTCCTCAAGGAATCAGGAAGCTAATCTTGAAAAAAAATGGTAATAAATAATAAATCATTTTAAAAGCAGCAGAAAGCAAGCACACTTTCTGAATGGTTATAGTCTAATCTAATTGCGATGCATTTTCCCTCACGAAGGGATGAAAGTTCTTCGGATGTGTTTTCGTGGATTCTTGATGGCAATGATGGTGGTGGCAGTGTTTGTGTTTGTCGGCGAAGTAATACATGGTAGGCAATGATTTGGAATTGTAAACTTTCCAATTTATTTTCATGGCAATCTGTGTGATGTGTCCCTGGAGGTAGGCGAACAATTGCAGTTTTAGAGCTGAATTGGGCTGTCTCTCTTTCTCTCCCCTTTCTTACATTAGAAAGCATGCAGTCTCATTTTGAGTAGGATTACAAAATTCCAAATTCGAATAAAGTGCCAGAGGAAGATGTGATGGTCCGAGATGGTCCATGTGTTATTGAAGAAACACTCCGTACTGGCAGAGGTAAAAATAAGGACAGTTATTGCCAGATTTTTACCACCGTGACGGAATTCAGGGTTACAAAAAACAATTCCTAATTTGGGAATTTAATCAGATAGCAAGCACCACGGACAGCAGCTGCCATTACATTAGCTTGGATAAAATTACAGGGCCTATCAATTCTTATGCTTCAGGGCATAAGCTGGTCACCAGCTGAGGTCAGGAGAAAATTTCCCCAATGGCAGACTTGCACAGTCATATCCGTTATAAGAGATTTAACAACTACCCCTAAAAGATCTGGTGTGATTCATTACCAGGCAGATACGCACATACCACATGTAGCCACACGGATGCACAAGCGTGTGCCCACGAGGGATGAGGAACGAGACAGACGTGGGAGTGAGGACTGGTCTGAATGCCCAAGTCTTAGATAGAATTGTAATGGGTCAAAGGAAATCTGCTTTCATGTAGTCTGTTTTGCCCATGGATTCATTTGTTCTTAACTCTGTCAATTGCACTGATGGTTTTTTTTTCTAACATTGTCTCTTACCAGGTGTTCATGTTGGTTTATGTGAACTCGGTCTTCAGTGGAAGACCTGGTATTAGTTTTCTATTGCTGTTTAAGAAATTACTACACATTAAGCAGATGTAAACAGCACAATGGGTTATTCCATGATTTCTGTGGGTCACAAGTCTTGCTTGATACAGGCTGGCTGGAGCCTCTGCTCAAGGTCTCACTGGGTGGAAGTCAAAGTGGCAGCTGGGGCCATGGCTCTTATCTGAAGCCTGAGGTCCTCTTCCAAGCTCACTGGGTATTAGGGAAACGCATTTCATCGCAGTGATAGGACTGAGGTCTATGTTTGCTTGCTAACTATCAGCTGGCTGGGACTCCTCTCAGCTCCTGCAGGTCACCTGAGGTTCCTTGCTACGTGGCCTCTAAAGGCAATTCATGACATTTGCTTTCTTCCAGCCCAGGAGGAGGGAGTCTCTTTGATTTCTCCTCCCTCAATAATTGGCCAGCACAGGGTCTTATAAAACAAACCCTAATCAAAGGAACAGCTATCTTGTTATATTCCCCAGTTCTTCCCTCCCACAAGAAGAAGGAATTGCTCAAAGTGTGGACAGCAGAGAGTGGAAATCTGGGGACCATCTCAGAATTCTGCCAAAGACAGGGCTCTAGTGAAAATAAGAAACATCAATATTAATAGTGTAGGGCTACTAAATTTGGCTGACTCTATAAGGATTTTTAAAAAAATATTAGATGAGAATAGTCATTAATCTATTGTGTTACATCCATTAGCAATTGTCCACTAGGGAAGGACAGATTTGTTGGCAAATTTGCGATTATAACTCTATAAATAAATTTTTAGAATGGGAATTAGAGATCATCGTGTGCAATCGTTTTGTGTGGCAGTTAAAGAAAGAGACTCTACAAAATTAGCTAGTGTGACTAAATCGGCTTTGTCATTTAAAGCCAGGATGAAACTATATTTCTCCAGACTTCTAAGTAAATTACACATTTGTCTTTATCTTACCACCAGGGTCTTTGCCCTCTTTAGAGTATTCCTGCTCCTGTACATTCCAACGTGCCCTCGGATCTTTGTGCCTCTTCACCCAACAAAACTGCTAAGTGATAATCTACTCACTCACGCTGAGGTGCCAACGGTTGGTTGTATTTTTCCAATGACAATGGTGGTAGCATTTTCACAGAAATAAATCCATGAACTGAAAAGAGGAATGATACTCTTAAGATAGAATCTCGGAAAGGAAAGGTGTGAGTGTGTGTCTGTGTGTGTGTGTGTGTGTACATGGGCATACACAGAACGATTTGTCCTCTTGTTCCTAACAGCAAAGCAGGTTATTGTCTCTTTGGGGTTGATTACCTAATGAGAGTATGAATGAAAATGGAAAAGTAACAAACTTTATCTTGCTCATGTAACCAAGCAAGTGGGGTTTTCCATTCCCTTGAACTCTTACCATTGTTTAATGGAAAACTACCAATGTCGGGGAGATTCGTTCAAGCTCTATTTCTGTGGAAACCTAGCAAGGCAGAAACCCTCAACACAGGAAGTGCTCTGGTCAGAGAATCTTGGTGTCTCCAAATAAAAGGCTGAAAGCTCTCCTACTTTCAGGAGAGGTAATAAAATCCAGAGCAGGCTTCCCAGTTTCAACATCAAGACAGACTTTCACGCTATGTCCTCTCTTTAGGTGCTGGGAATGAATGAGATTCTTGATTAAATAAACATCTGCCAGTGATTGGAATTGGAAGCTGGCAATGTTAGAGGCTGTCTTTGTGAAAGGCAAGACTGAAGACGGACTTTCTCAAGATGTGCTCTTATTAAATGGGTGGGTATTGGGTGATGGTGTCTCTTATGTCAACTAAGACTGCAATCCACATTTTAATCATTGAATGAGGATGAGAAGAAACAAGGCACCTAAAAATCTTTATGAAGAAGCAGACTTCTCTGGTTTAGGTAGTATTGTTGCAATGCCTGCAAATTTCATCACGTTAGTTTCTCAAATACATATTTTCTTCTGCCTAAAATGTATCAGAGCCTTAAGAGAAGACAGCCTCAAATTCTGTTATGCATTCACAATGAATTCAGCATCGTCCTATTAGACAGGCAAAGGCTGTCATCTTCATCTAAGCGATGAAGAAATAGTCTCATATTTCTTAAGGAATGCCAATATTTTAAACAAAATGTTATCTTAAATTGAGGATGAACTGTTTTCTTTTCCAGCATCCACACTATCCTATACTTTCAAGCAATCACTTTGATCGCACCATTATGAAAAATGTTTCTCCAGAAAGGCCATCTTCCTAGTCCGATGGTCTCGTGTGCCAAGTCTGATCTTTGAATATAAAGTTCAGATTTTTGCCTTTTATATACAAAATTTCCTGACTCTCATGGTGATTCTCCCACTTTCTGAGCTCACAGAGCCTATTTCCTGGGGTATTTATTTTAACAGGTAACTATTTTATATCTGTTTTCTTCATGTGAGTCTCATTCCCAAATTCCCAAAGCCTTATTTATTGCTACATTCATTGAAAAAATAGGAACTTTGCCTCACCAATTCTCAGTGCCTCCTACAATGCCTGGATTAAATCTGAATAGAATAAAGACTTGTAGAACTGGAAAATAAAATCAAAATAGAAATAAATTATATATATATAGAGAGAGAGAGAGAGAGAGAGAGAGAGAGTAGCCATTGACTTTTTCATAACTGAAATAATAACTTTTTATGTTTTCTGTTGTTTCTTTTGGATTTGTTAACTTAAATTTTTTTTTTTTTTTGCTTGACATGCAGGGCTGGGTTTACTTAGCATTAGCAACTTGAGCTAAGTTTGATGATGGTCTTTTAATTACCATAGCATTTTTGACAGAGAAGATCAAGTAATGTTTAAAAACAAAAACAAGGATGTGGAGAGATCTAAGTAGAATCTATGCCGACCAATTTAATTTGGCCCTGAAATCAAATTCTTGACTCTTTCAAAATTGTAGAATAGATAGATGAGATTATACTCTATAGCACAGGGAAATATACACAAAATCTTATGGTAGCTCACAGAGAAAAGAAATGTGACAATGAGTGTGTATATGTCCAGGTATGACTGAAAAATTGTGCTGAACACTGGAATTTGACACAACATTGTAAAATGATTATAAATCAATAAAAAAAGTTATTAAAAAATAAAACTTAGTCACTCAGGGTTTGGATATTTACTCCTAAGAACTGCCTGCAAATCGGCGTGTGGTCAACATAATCATACATTTTAAAACCAACTAAGGAATTCACTATATAAAGAAATGCTACTGCCAGCTCTCTCTGAAGTGAGTAATCGTCTCCTGCTATTTTATTGTCCGAATAGCTGTCATTTTGCTGTGGAATTTCACGTGCCGGAGCGATGACGGGGAGGCACACCTGTAGAAAGCAGCCAACGGCGAGACGGGGTTTCATCTGCCCTGTGTTTCCAGCGCGCTAGCAACCAATAGCTTGGCCAGATCTCCAGCCACTTACACCTTCAGTTTCCGTGGTTGCCATGGCAACGGGAAGAGGCGTTACAAAATGCACAAGCTGTTAACACGGGGCCGAAGCCAAAAGAAAGAGCTAAGAATAAACTTCTGCAAATTCCCGATCGCGCCACGTTTTAAGGAGAAACCGCTGTTAAACCAACGTCACGTCCCAGTCAAACAGCTCATTAATCTGAAGCCGGGGCTGCGTATCCCTCGCTCCCTCCCTCCGAGCCCTCCATCAGCTGGGACCTGGCCCGTCTCCCCGCGAGAACACACGTGCTGAGCCTGTCAGAGTGGGCAGGGGTGTGCACGGAGCTGGCAGGGACAGAGACAGAGAGAGGGAATTAGACAGGATGCAGATCGAGACTCAGCTCCTCCATCAGCACGGAAGGAAACATTCCTGTGTTCTAACCGAGACGGCAGACAAAGCAAGTTTACGTGAATCTCATTTAGATAAATCTAAATTGTATTGGATGAGTGAATCATGATCACCCCAGACAGACAGGGTGAGTACTCCATTTGCTTTGAGATTTTTTTTTTTCAGCCAGAACCCAGATATTTGGGCTGCAAGGAAACAGAATAGATGCACATGAAGGGTCTGCTGCCAGGAAGGAGGCATTGCTCACCAGGCAGAGTCTCTTCTCAATAATGTAGCTTCCAGAACAAAGCCGGAAGGAAAAGAGGGTTCTTGGTTAGGGACTCTGAAACCACTTATGAAGGGGTAAGGTGCCAGGTTTTATATTTGAAGGGGCACTGGGTCAGGAATAAACGTACAACTGGGCAGCGAGGCGGCATCTGTCCTTCTGTTACTGATAAGTGGGTAGGCTCAAGACAATGAGCAAGTGAATGAGGGATAAAGCATCAAATATGGTCAGAAATGCCAGGCTGAGTCATACAATTTAATAGTGTGCTTTCTGTTCCAGACTTGTGGTTCCTGAGGAGGGAGGTCACTCAGGGCTGGGGGCAGATTTCCATTCTGAATTAAGCCGCACAACGTGGTGGGCACCACCATGAGGAACCCCTTCCTCTTGTCCATTCTTCTTAAGGCAGAGCGCTGTTTGCCACGTGCTGCCCTGCACATCCTGGAGCTTCTCCGTGTCGTGTTGTTTGCTGCCCTTGATCAGTTCCCAGCTGCCTGCAAGTTGAACCCCTCTTTCCATCCCAGTCTCCTTGTGGGGGACAGTGCTCCCCCTAGGAAGGTCTGCCTCTACACCATGATCCAAATCTCACCTCCCCTTGGCCTTTGAATTCCCCTCGCTTACCTGCTAGTGTCCACTTTCAGCCTTCTGTCTGGCCACACACTCTTCTCCCTGGTCACCACTCTTGGAAGATTTAAAGGTCCCAGTAAATTCATGATCTGACCACCAGGACTCCCTCAACAACTTTGACATCTTGTGTGTTTCAGGCTATTACTCAAGCCACAGAGCAAGGTCAAAGCCCTACAACATCTTGTCTCTTTTCCTCCTTGTCTTCAGCCCTACTTCCTCAGATTTCAGAGTCATTCAGGACTGGCATTTTGTCCTATTTTTCCCAGTGTTCACTATATCTAACACACTGCGGTGCTTCCCTAAGTACCCAATAAATGCTCAATGAATTGACTTATATTTTAATCCCCAAAGGCCATGTTCTCCAGCATCACAGCGTGTCTTGAAACTATTTTAAGACAAGCTGTAAACTCCAAGACTCAAGTTATAGAGACACAGTAAATCAAGGTGAAACTCAAACCATGAATAGATGATCTGATGTTTGCCAACTGGAACTGTAGAGTTGAGAGGAGTGTGGGATGTCAAAGCGACCCCTCTTTTAAAGCAAAAGTCATAGTGCACAGTGAGGTGCCCTAAGGTCACATATGGAGCTAAGAACACAAAACAGGCTCCTTGAGTCTCCCCCATGGATCCTACTCCAACGTCCTATGACCTGCCCCCATGGCACGCTGTTACCTGCTGGTTGCCTTACACGTGTTCTATTGCCTACAATCTATAATATTTGTCTATTTACTTCCCAGAATATATAACCTTATCTGTTTTAAACTTTTCTGGTAAGAAAGTGGAGGCTGCTTTTGCCTGAATGTAACCAAAAGCAACTTACTCTCATACGATACTCAGTTACTCATTTATTGATTGGTCGGAATTTGTTTTGATGCAGACACTGTGCTAGGTATGTGGGTTACCAGGTGGGAGTGACAGCCCACCTCTGCCCTTGAAAAGATTTGTGGTCCATTAGGAAGAAATGTGAACCAGACCCCAGACTTCTGTGAAGATCATAGAAAGGATCCGAGCAGAAGTGATGTCTCCTGGGCCAAGCGCTAATTACTAGAAGTAGAGACTGGAGGTTACACATTCCTCAGAGTGCACTCAGCATGTGCAAAGGGCTAGAGGTTAAGAGGAGCGATTTGAAAACTTGGAAGTGGGCTTGGTTAGTTCAGGCACTAGACTGGGAGACAAGATGGAGTTGAGAGGTAGGCAACAGACCTTTGGAAGCTCTGTGGTCAATGTCATGCCATTTTAACCTAAAATTATGCAGCAACTTTAAGCTCAAGCCTTAATATTGCAGTAATGTAAACAGAGCAGTGATGTAATTATATTAATATTAGAAAGACTTTTAATGTCAGTGACAATGAAGGTAGTATCAAAAGACAATTCAGAGAGCTTTAGCTGATATGAATATTTTATTGAGCAAGATACACATTGTTCACAAACAGGGAGACTTCAAACTGAAAGTTGTTATAAGCTCAATTTTCAGCAGTTACAGCTCAGTTTATAGAGCATCATTGAGGGCATAGATTTTTTTCACTGTGATTGGCTGATAGAAACTTGCATTTCTTTTCACTGCATAAGCTTCCTTGTTGGTAGCTTATTGACCATGAAGCTACCAGATCATGCTGACGTGAAGTTGGCTTAGGGTTTTTTTCAGGTCAGAGTCGGCATTTTGGGGAAATCATGATAGTTTTAGGTTTTGGTTACATGAGTATGATTCTTTGGTCTAAGGGAATCTTCAAATTGTGGCCTCCATTGTGAATGCTCTTTAAAGTAGACATGGGCTCAGCAGAGGAAAAGGGATAGATTTGCCATCTTGTACAGTAATGCAAACGAGATAATATGAGCATGACTACTATGGATAATATGAATTTTTGAATCAATGTAGAAGCAATAGAAATGGAGATAAGGGGATAAAATGCCAAATTGTTATCAAAACAGACATTTTATCAAACAGGAAGACTGGTTTATGTTACAGTGAATACTGCTTCCTTTTCCTGAGAGAGGTGAGGGGAGGAGTGAGTTTGAGGATGAATGTCATTAGTTCATCTTGAACTTACGGGCTTTGATGTGCCTGTGAAGGCTTCCAGGAAGAGGTGGATGCCACCTGGAAACCAGGGAAGAGGGCAAGGCTGGAAGGTAGGTAGACATCTGTGCTTCCCACCTGGAGGCGATGACACACTGAATCACCATGACACTGGCTCTGTCCCCAGACCAACCAGAGACAAATTTCTGGAGAAAGCAGAGTGTGTTTTGGTGTGACCCCACCACAGAACAGTGTACATGCTTCTGACTCTGGCCTCTTACCACTGTCCCCACCCTCTCACCCCAACTCCCATCCACTTACGCTTCCCAACACATCGTTTACTGAACTAAGGTTATTAGAAAGTTCATATGTAAATCAGTTCCCTATCCATCTCCTCTTTAGGACCCTGGAAGATTGAAACGTCTCCCAGGAAATGAGAGAATCATTTCATGAAATACATTAGCTCCCTTGCAGCTTAATGTGGGCAGTAATAGTTTCTACTTATAGGAAGTCAGTGATGGAATCTGGGCAAGGGGACACGCCCACCATCATCACACCGCAGAGGCAGATCCGAGCTGGCAACTGGGCCTGGTTCTTCTCTTCTCTGACAGCAATGACGTGAGATGCCCTTGCGGCCCACCAGTGGCCCACCCCATGCCACAGCTCCAGCGTCCACACCTCAGCTTTGAGAAGGTTCCAGTTAAAAGCCCAGACCACCCCGCTCCATTTCCTCAGGCAGAAGCTCTGAGCTCTCTCAGGCTGCTTTCAGCCTCCCAAGTAAGTGAAATGTCTGACACGAAAGCATGTGTTTCTTGGCAACTTTGTTTAATCCACATTTTACAGGGAAAATTGAAACTCCACAAGGTGCGAAAAAGATGAGTGGAACGTCTGAGTATCTGGTGGAAAGCAGACCGCATTCCCTCCTCTTTCTGTTCTCTTTCCTCTTCCTTCATGTGCAGATATTTGCTTTATAAAAGCTGCCATAGAAATGAATCTTTTAATTAAGAATCCGAGCCACCTATCTGCAGAATAGAGAGAAAGACTAAATTACACAGGAGGCAGGAGGCATCTGTCAAGGGAGATACAACACATGTCTGTTCTCAAGAAGGGTCACCTCTATCTGAAGTCATATGCAGGTTGTAGAATCAAGGGTCGTGGGTTAGAAAAAAGTTCTTTCTAAAGAAGTTAAATTTCTTACTACAGAAGGAAGAAGTGATTCCCCTAGGAAGAAAGTTCCTTTGCCAAGATGCACTTATCATTTTAGAGATTTCAGAGTCATGAAAACAGTTGCTTTCAGGAGCCACTTTTCCAGAAGCTTTGACTGGATTAGTTCAAAGGGCTTAGAAATGGGGGCTCCAGTTCTTCTGAAAAGCCCACAGAGACATCGCTATTCTTGTAGGAGCCAGAGCTACAAACAGGACCACCAGGACTGTGAGGAATGAAGAGAAGGTGGAAGGCAAAGCCGGTTATTTCCTTACTCCCTGGGCATTGGTCCCACGTGTACCATTTTACTGCCCTCAGTGAAGACCTTGAATGACAGGAGAGGAGAAAGGTCGTGCTAGTAAAGGTACATAGACAATTGTCCTACTCATTTACGCCTGAATTGAGACCCAAACCCTAGAATCCGACTCCACTAAATACAGCTAAAACCCTATTGGTTCTGAAAATATTGTGTTCAGAATAAAACACGAATGAAACTGTTACTTGAAATTGTTTTACAATTAAGCAATAATTTGGGAAGTGTCAGGATGATTTGGGAGACAATATAAGAACATGTATGTGGAACCAAATCTGCATCATCCTGCCCACCCCATCCCCGCCACACACACACTTATTATGTGATTGGACAAGTTACTAAATCTCTGTTTCAGCATTTTAAAAATGGGTATGATAATAATAAAATCTTTCACATACTGAGATTGTAAAGACAAAAATAATTAATACAGGTAAAGCAGTCAGCATATACAGGGTGTCCATTAAATGCATAGTCAATCTTGGCTAATTCTGTTGTCATTATTACTTGAAGGTTTCCAATTGGATTTTTCATCTTTTATTGTGGCTAAATATACATAACAAAATTCACCATTTTGATCATTTTTAAGAGTACAGTTCAGTGACATTCAGTATATTCAGTGCTGTGCAACCATCAGCACTTTACATTTCCTGAACATTTTCAACATTCCAAACAGAAACACTATACCCATTAAAGAGTGATTCCCAATTTTCCCCTCCCATTAACAGCTCATTACCTCTATTTCACTCTGTTTCTATGCATTTGCCTCTTCTAGGTGCCCCACATGAGTGACATCACATAAATTTTGTCCTTTTGTGTCTGGATTACTTTATTTTGGATAACGTTTTCAAAATTCACTTATGTTGGGGCATATTTCAGAATTTCATGTATTCATATGGTTGAATAATGTTTCATTGTACATATAGACCATATTTTTTAACTCCTTCATCTGTTGATGCATACCTAGATTGTTTCTACCTTGTGGCTTTTGTGAAAAATGGATGTAGAGTATCAACTGGAATCTCTCTTTTAATTTTTTTGGCTACATACTTAGGAATGGAATTACTAGAAAATATAATAATTCTATGCTTAACTTTTTGAGGAACCATCAAACCATTTTCCACAGCAGCCACCCCATTTTGCATCCCCACCAGCAGCATGCAAGGGTTCCAAAATATCCTTATTAGTGCTTCTTATTTTTCACTTTTATAAGTAATCACCACCCCAATGTGTGTGAAGTGATACCTTATTGTGGTTTTGATTTGCATTTCCTAATGACTAAAAAGGTTGAGTATCTTTTCAGGTTCTTACCAGACATCTGCACAACTTCTTTGGATAAATGTCTATTTAAGTCCTTCACCCATTTTTGTATTGGGTTGTTTATTGTTGTTAAGCTGTACAGACTCTTTATATATTCAGATATCATTGCCTTATTATATATATGACTTGCAAATATTGTCTTTCATTCAGTGAGTTGTCTTTTCACACTTGGTAATGTCCTCTGATGCATAAAAATTATTAATTTTGTTGAAATCCAATGATCTATTTCTTCCTTTGTTGACTATGCCTTTGATACCCTACCCAAGAAATCACTCTCAAGAACCATTTCCCCTATATTTTCTTCTAAGGGTTTTAGAGCTTTAGGTCTTGCCTTTAGGTCTTTGACCCATTTTGAATTCATTTTTCTATATAGTGTTAGATGAGGGTCCAATTTGACTCTTTTGCTTGTTTGAATGTCCAGTTATTCCAGCACCATTAATGGAAAAGTCTGTCCATTTCCCATTGAAAGATTTTGGCATTCTTGCCAAAAATCAATTGACGGTACTCCAAAGGGTTTATTTCTGGGATCTTTATTCTATTTCACTAGGCTCCATGTCTGTCCTTAGACCAGTACCACACTGTTTTGATTACCATAGCTTTGCAGTAACTTTTAAATTCAGGAAGTGTGATGGATGCTTTAAAACTGCATTCCCATCCTGGTGATGCTCTAACAAATGACCTCCAATTTAATGGTTTAAAAACAAGATGATTTTAACATCTTAGAGTTTTGGTGATCAGAAGTCTGAAATGGATCCCACTGGTCTAAAACTAGGGTGTCAGCAGGGCTGTTTCTTTCTGGGGCTCTAGAGAAGAATCCATTTCCTTGCCTTGTCCAGTTCCTAGTGGCTGCTGCATTCCTTGGCTCCTGGTTCTCCTTCTTCATATCCAAACCAGCACCAGCAACTCAGGTCCTCCTCAAGCTGCCATCCCTCCGGCTCTCTCTCCTGCATTCCTCTTCCATTTATGAGGACCCTTGGGATTACACTGGTCCTACTCTAATAATCCAGGGAAAGCTCCCTATCCTGAGACCAGCTGACTAGCAAATGTAATTCTACCTGCAACTGTAATCCCCTTTGTCACATAATCTAATAATAATAATTTCAGGTTCCTGGGATTAGGACATGGGTATTTCCTTTTCTGCCTACCACAAAATCAAACATACATCAAAGTATATATTTATATGTTAGAGCTAGAAAAAAATTTGCCCAAATGTCTTCCTTTATGAGAAAACTAAGGCTAGGAGGATGAAAGTAACTTGCTCATGCCTGTCTCCCCAGCTGTCTCCCACCCCCATTAAATATTGTCCCCAGGAACTATGAACCAGGTCATCTTTCATTTTCCAGCCTCTTCAACAGCAGAATCTCATCTGTCATATAGAAAGATCCAACTTCAGCTATGATTTTTTTTTCAATCTGTGTCATTTGCAAACAGATAGCTATCATGTTGTCTAGTGCCTGATAGTCCCACTGATAATTTTTTTAAATGTTGAAGGAAAAAAAATTAGAAAGTAATTCAAAAGTAAGTCAAAATCTGGGGCATTCTATGAGGAATAATCCTAAGATACATCAATGTGGTTATCTGTTTATCAATGGGTAAACCTCACTAACAAGGACATCCTGGCTCTATTGGTCCCCACCTGAGTTCTCAATCATAAAAGCAAACATGCCACAGGAAAAAAAAGAGGTGTATTTCTAGATTCATCCATTCCTTTTCCATGACTGCATAATAAGAAGCAAGGATGACCAGCAGGAGATGTTCAAAGCATTTTAATCTTGCCCATTTGCAATAACAAGGAAACATCCCTTCCTTTCCTCTGAAGAACCATTTTATTTGCTCTCTTTTGACTCTAGCATTCAGGAAGAAACAGGTTGATTCTGACAAATGACAGTAATTACAAAATCTATGCATCACGCCTAGAAATAGACACTGTGTGGTAACTTACTTTTCCCTCATTGCAGAGAGCCTGAAGAACTCACCATATATTGAATGAAAATGCAAAAGACTACAAAAATAAAGATAATTGCATTATTTTCTTCTCAAGGTACATGCTGTTGAAGAGTGAAAAGTGTGTTCTTTATGCAGATGTGCTGTTTTTTTTTTGTTTTTTGTTTTCAAATATGAGGAGATTATTCAGGACTCTCCAGTGCAGCGAAATGACCTTGTCTGGAAAATATGAGTCACTTTGAACCTTAAGGCCTCTGAACAACATGAATTTCCTTTCTCAGAATTGTGAACTTGGCAAGGGTGCAGGAGCCATGGCTGAAGTTCTCACAGCGCTGAGCCAACGTGATGCGTTTAAGCGGAGTTTGGAGTAAATAGAACTGTTTTCTTGAGTTTGTGAAAACCAAAATGATAGAACATTAAAGCTGGAAGGGAATTTGGAGTATATTAAATGCAGTTCGCATATTTTATAATTTAAGAAATTGGACCTTCCCAAATGTAAGTGACTTACGTAATATTTTTGAATTTAGCATGAATTGCAGCATGGATGTGTGCTAGAGTAAGATTTGACTTTACCATATGACCTCCTCCCAAACTAGCATGTGCTCAGAAATCTCATTCAAAGCACAGTTAAAGATCTGCTAATTCCCACTCTATGCTAAATTCTTGACTTAGCCAAAGACCAGGCCCTTGTCCTTAATGAGTTTAGAATCAAACTCAAGAAACAAACTTATGGTAGAGAAAATACAAGGCACTGGATAGTGGGAGTTGCGAGGTATTGTTCTCGGTTCAGAACTTATTATTACTCCCCAGGAATATTTAATTATCTTTGTAACTGAGCCCTCTGGTCCCATCTTTCCCCCGTCTTCAGAATGACCTTTCTGAAATCTGTGTCTGACCAAGCGTAGCCCATTGGTAGCCATGCGTGCTTCCCAGGGCCGATCAGGCCCAGTTCTTCAGTGTGTTTGTCCTTTTGTACCCTGCCTGCTCCCCACCCGCGTGTCCTCCTGCGCCCCTCCGCACTCCTGCCGAACCGTCTCACACCATCAGTGCTCCCTGCCTGGGTCGCGCCGTTTCATTCTGATTTCTCGGTGTTAGTGACTAACAAATTATTTGAGTGGGAGAAATCTCTTCCGGGTGTCTGGTTTCCAGCTGTTGAACCTGGGACATGGCATTTATTGGTATGGTCTCTAGGAGTCCTTCACACACAAACATTCAAGGACCCTGTGATGAAGATCGTGACAGCGACGAGGATTCAGCATACAGGACAGCTTTATCCTTGGTGTGGTTAGTTGGGAAGACGTCCTATGGGGAGATAAACAGAGAGAGTGAAAGAATATATCAGGAAATTTGCCACACGAATTACTTTATTTTTCAAAAGTGCTTTTAGGGTAGCCTAGAAATGATCTTCTCACACTCCAGAAATTTATAAGCAGTGACTCCACACCTCTGCTCTTCCTCCTGAGCCGTCAGAGCCTGCCCCTGGTTGCCCTACAGAACATCTCTATTGTGACATTGGCCACCATGCCAACAATGAGCCATTATTTTATCCAGGGTGCTACAAAGGCCACCATGAAGGGGAGGCACCAGGAAGTGTCATCAGAAAGTCCCTTACTGGGCTCACAGTTTCCAGTGTCCTTTATTTCAGGGTTTCCAAAATTACAGCCCTGTTCCTGGCCAGTCTGCTTCCTTAGGCTACCCTTCCAAGTGGTCCTCATTCCTTTTCTTCCTGCCAGGAAATGCGGCAGTGTTCTCTGAAGACAGGAAGTCCATCAGCTTCGAAAAACTGCTTGATTCTAAGGATACTGAAGAAAATTCCTCTGCTGAATTAATTCTTCCACCTGTGAAGGAACCTTAGCATCTTTCCAGCTGATCCCTAAGGTATGTAGTTCCCAGCTTTCAGGTTTTCATAAAGCGACATCTGACTCCAGTTCTTTTTCCGATGAATAAATTCCCTGCCCATAATTCCCTGAGTCCTGCAGTATACTGTAATCAGTTTATGCAACCTACCATACAAAATCTACTTAGCTACCCACGAGTATATTTCATCAGTTGTTGATTTATGAATGTTGAAGTTATGCTCCAGTCACCATCTATCCACTATGGCTTTATCATCTCCAGTGCAGTAACAGTCTACTCTTAGCAACACAGTCTAGCATTTGAAAGTCCCCACCTCCCATCGGATTACCCCATTAACCATTGTGTTCCCCAGGCTATAGAAATTTTAAGGTAATTAAATGTCTCCCAACAGTCCTAGGCCTTTGGCCATGGACTCCTATTAGTCTCATTTGTAGCGGTGAACTCCTTGAGAAGCAGTTGTCAAAACTCCAGACTGAGGTTAGAGCAAATGTCAATCACCTTAACCAACGCAACCCCAATGGGGAAGGGATTGAACCCATAATTAGAGGGCATGTCCAAACTTTTGGCTTCACACATTCCCCACTGACCTAAAATTCTTCATATAATTTACCTCTCTTCTTCTCTTGTGATAGTCTCTTTCTTAGCAAGTTCATGAATTTCCATGGTTTCAACTTTCGTTGAAAGTTAATGACTCTTAAATGCCTGTACACAACCTGCAGAGATCCAAAATTCACCAGGTTAAAGCCGTACTCTCTACCTTCCCTTCCACTCCCATCCCTTCAGCATCCCCATTCATCCAATCTCAAAAAACAAAGGGTCATATTTTTGAAATTTCTCTCCGTCAAGTACAGATCCCTCCTTTCTCATTTTTTTTTTCATTGTTGGGATCCTGGCCAACTTGTAGCAATGAAGAAATATGAATCTGGAGACAAATGGACTGGTACCACTTTGGTCAATTCACTTAAGCCAGTTAACTTGGCCTTCCAGCTTCCTTGTCTACGAAACACAGATAACAAGAGTATTTACTTCATACTATTGTTTCAGCAATTTAAGGTACTAACACATTTAGGTTTTGAAGATAGTGTGTTGCAGGGGAATCACTCAATAAAAATCATCTCTTACACTTTCTGAAATGTTTCTCAGACTTCCTAACTTCAGTTTCTTCTGTGCAACCAATCTTTCTCACCAGAGTAAGGGTGGTATTTCTAAAACAAAGATGCGATCAGCAGCCTCCTCCCCCTTCACATGTCTATTGAGCATTTCTCACGGTGTTGGGTCTTCCCAGTGTCTCATCCCAAGCTTCTCACGTCCTGGCTTTGACACTCTGTCCACTTTGCCCAGAAAGTGTCTTACTCTTCCAACTGGGCACGTCACTCGTGCTAGAACTTGTGTATGATTTGCTCCCACAGCCCCTTCTTTGACTCTCAAACTCAACTTGTCTTTCAAGTCCAAGCACAAGCTTTGTTTTTTTCCATCACACCCTGACCCTCCCCTGAGCCAGAATTAATTTTTCTTGCATTTAAACTCACACAACACTTTCAGCATAAATTCTTAGAGCACTTACCACAGCAGGAATTGCACTATGGTTGTTGGTTTATACTATTGCTTTCTCTCTCTGTTCTGACTTTCCCCATCAGAATGCTAGAGATGCCAGCCTGTCTGTGTGGGGTCACTCACTGTCTGTCTGGCAGATGTTTCCTGTTTATGGGATTATGTATATTTTAATCTCCTTTTTCATACATATCCTGGTATTTTTCATAGAACTTTGTGAACAATACGTAGAAATAATAGAATTCTCCTAAGTGGGTAGGAGAAGGAATATCTGATGAAAGCTGAGATGGGGTGGCAGGAAGGGGCAGCAGTACCACTTGAAGATGTATTGCCTGTTTTCAACTTTTTCTATTTTTCCACCTTTGAGCTCAATTCTAAAATAAAGTAGCTTGTTAAATTTATAATGCACTTTTGGATCTTGAAGTAACCTTATGAGGTAGACATTGCAAGTAGCATTTTCATTTAGCAGGTGAAAAAGCTAGGTTTCTAAGAGGTTGAGTATCTTGTATAAACTGATGAAGCTAGACATTGATAGAGATTAGAATGAAACCAGGCTTTCCCCATATTCCAGGTACCACGTGGATTGACGATCTGTGGGCCCAGATATACACAAGGGGGAGGAAATGCAGACTCAGCATAAAGGCTGTTCCTTTCCAAGTAGATTTTCGTGGGCATCTGTAGGAAAACACTTAGATGTTCTTGAGCTGTGTGTTCAAAGAGCGCTAAAACTATCAAAAGGTGAAATGATCAGTCAGCAAGTCTACTTTTATTATTTGTTAAATTATTTTTTATTTGTTAAATTATTTTGACTGCATAGACAGCGTATATGGAATATAAGGGATCGTTTCTCCCTAACAAATTATGCTTATCCTTCAAAACCCAACTTAAGGTCTGTCTCAGCTATGAAAATTCTTCTGATGGCTAGAGCCAGCATTGACATTTCTCTCTTCTGAAATTGCAAGTGATCTATCACAGTGATGGTATCACAGTGAATTACACAGAAATTGCATCGTTCTCTTATTTTCAAGCAATAAAATCATGACGTTACTTTTGCTTAATAAAGGTAAAAAAACACATAATTGCAGGCATCATATCTGATTACCTAATACAACCAATAGATGTTGCGTCATAAATAATTTATCTGGCCATTTTTCCCAAAGCCCTGGACAGAAAGTTCCTTGGAATTTTGTAAGTGATAGTTGTGTCTTTCTTATTTGTGGTGTAATCCTGGGGCCACACCTGAGTTTATGCTCAAAAGGTCACCCATGATGGGCTCTATGTAGTTTCAGGATGGAGGCTGGTCATGCTGGAAAAGCCAGTCATGTTATTAGAGGGTTGGGGCTTTGAGCCATGTTACATCAACCCAAATTCTCAACCTCTAAAGGGGGAAATGCGGTTGAAGACTGAGTTCGAGCACATGGCCAATGATGAAATCAGTCATGCTTACGTAAGGGAACATCAGTGTAAACTCTGGATGCTGAGGTTCAGGTGGGTTTCCTGGTTCGTGAACACACTGCTGTGTCTGGGAGGGTGATGTGCCCTGATTCCATGGTGAGAGGATGTGAGAGCTTTGTGCTGAGGACCATCTTGACCTCATTGTATGGGTATCTTCTTTTGGCTGGTTCTTATTTTTATCCTTTATAGTAAAATTGTTCACGTAAGTAATAGCATTTTGCTGAGCCCTGTGGGTTGTTGTAGTGGTAGTGGGAACTGCCAATTTTGTAGCCAGATGGTCAGAAGTGTGGGTGGCCTAGGAACCCCAGGACTTGTGATCAGTGAAGTGAGGACAGACTTGTTGGGGGTCTGTGCCCTGAACCTGTAAAGTCTGAACTAACTCCAGACAGTGTCAAAATGGCAAAATGGTGATGAACTATGGAAAAATCAGAATAAGCTTTTATTTTTTTCCTTAGTGATATAGTAACTGAAGACAAGATAGTTTAGGTAACTTAATTACCCAAAACCAAACAGCAAATGTGGGTGAATTAGTGCTGGACATAAATTCCATTGCTCTTATCACTACATCATGCCTTCAGTCAACACTGCATGCTAGCTTTACAGAAGTTAAAAGCATGGATATACATTTTTTCCCTTTATTTGCATCTGCCAGAGAGAACAGTATATGTCTGGACAAATACAGGAAATAAACAATATAAATATTTCTACTGACTACACTCATGAGCTTTTACGTTAAATGTTTTTACATACAGAATCCTTGCCATGGCTGAGACCGCGCTGAAGTTGAGAGGACACATGTAAACTGAAGAGAGAACAGGATGAAATGGGTGTAAGTTGTTGGCAAGTGTGGGAGTAGCCAGTCCCCAATTTGTAGCCAAAGTAGGTTTTCCAGTGGGAGAAAAGGCTTTGAAAATATTTGTGAAGTTGTCTTTGTGTGCGACTAATCTTGTGTGTATTCAGAGATACTGAGACTCTTACGTGGCCTGTTCCCTGAGAATGGTGTGCCGCATCAATAACGGGGTGCTATCTACTCTGAAAAACCACGACTCACCCCAGCCTGAGTGTGTATGACTCCATCTGGACTGTGCACCGTGGAATTCATCCTCATCAGATAGACGGCCCTGGAATGAGATCACCTACCTGTTCTCCAAAGAGAACTGAACCATCTTCGGGTGGAATCGACAGTGGTCCCAGGAGCCATTTGGATTTGATTAGAACAGATCAGGCAGAAGCACAAGGGGTCGTCATCATCCTACAAACAGGGACTGTCTCCTTGAGGTGTCCGATCCCCTACTGAATCCGCTCCTATGATGCTAGGATAAGAATGTCATTTGAATTCACACAACCATCTTGCCCTTAGAGATAGAAAGAACACCCCTGAGAAATTAGCTTCCAAAGAAAGCTGTCTCAAGCAATTTCTTTTTGTTTTTTTTCTGTAGACTTCCTCAGATGCATTTTTTCCTCTATTAATCTCGCACTTGTACAAATTAGCAATATAATTATGTACACGCTGAACAATAGAATCATTTCTTTTACTTCAATCATCTGTTTTCCTTTTCATGCCCTAGTTGCCAAGGCCCCATAATCTACAATCCTGGCATTTCTTTTTCATTTTGTGAGTCAAAATCCATCGTGTCTGAATATTTTCAAGACCGGGAATATGAAAGGTTCATTCTAATCATTGATCAGCCCCCTCCTAAATGAAGCTCAATTATACCCCATAACCATTGCTATGATTATTGATGGATTGATCTCTCAACTATTAATTAAAAATCTTAATTAAAGTTTTTTTTCTGATGTTATTTAAGCTAAAATATAATGATTATGCAATTTCCCTGGTTGATACAACATGTCCTTCTAGCCTTATGGTACAGTCATAGTCCGGTAACTATGAATCACTCACTAGTTGGATCTAAAAATGAGTGAAATAATCTCCTTCATGGAACCGGTGGTCACCAGTGGGGAGAAGGAAGGGGGAGGGGCAGGATGGAAGGGGAGGATGAAAAAGTGCAAACTATCAGATATAAAATAGGCTACAAGGATGTGTTGTACACCATGGGGGATACAGTCAATATTTTATAATAACTATAAATGGTGCATAAGCTCTAAAAGTTTGTGTATCACTATATTGTCTACCTGTAGCGTATAATATTGTACATCAGCTATACTTCAATTTAAGGATAAAGTATTGTAAAATAAATGCATAAATCAATAAAGTTAAAAAAAAAACCGGGGGGAAAACATTAAAAAAAATCATCACCTTCATACGCACTTTCTAGTCACATATGCATGTGAATGGGCACACTCAAGGTCACAGGTAAAAAGGTGAGAAGAGGAGGCAATGAGGTAAAGTTAAATACAATACAGATCCTGGAAACATAGACAGAGATGAACTTTTTCATAAATCTAATAGACTGGAATCAAGGCAGAGACAGGACAAGAAAAATTAAACACACGTGACTTTCACATTTCCCATGCACCACCAACCTCCCAGCCTTCCCCATGTGTGTTTGTAGGAGAGAGGTTGATTGCAGGTATATAAAGCTGACAGTGTGGCCTTCAGAGAAGCCTGGGTTTGGTAGAAAAACTGATCTGAAACAGGGAAGGAAACTAACACATACTCAGTAGAAATCATAGTCTGAAGACTTTGAATCCTTCACCAGTTTTAATTCTCTCAAGCACCCTAAAGGAATGTCCATTTTATAAATGAGGAAATATAATCAGAGGAGTTGAGTGGACACCACAGATAACAAAACTCCTAATTTTTCATAATATTCCCCATGCCCTTGTCAGATGTGCTGGGTGAAACAGAAACAAAAATACTTGTTGAACTGAAGAGGGCATTTTTGGAATCATGTCAATGGGCTTCAGAGAGCAGGGAAAACTTGTGACTTGGGCCAAGTGACATAAACATTTGGAGTCCAGGGTTCCTAACCTGTATGTTGGGAATAACACATCTCTTGTGTGATTTTCCTTTTCAGCATTTATGACAATGTGTGATACACAACGTGCTCTCCGTGGCTAGCGTGACAAGCTCTTATCAATACAAGATCTTGTTTGCTACTAAATGCACCCTTTCTCTAAAGTTACTACAACTTGTTTTCAGTCCTGGTGCTGCTCCTGACCACTGTCTGATGCTAAGGAAGCTTGCCCACAGTCACATACCCTACCCTCCATCTCTGGACTTTTGGTTCTCATAGAATGTTGACAGAAATCCCACGGACCAGCCCTCGGCTATGATGAGGCCACCAAGGCCCGGAGAGGATTAAGGCCTTGACTATGGAAGCACCGCTAATTACTGACAGAATCAGGTCTCTAGGCCCCCAGTTCAGAGAACTCTTTCCACCACTCCACATTGTCCCTCAAGCTAACATTTGCCCTACATTTTGTACTGGCTTGTCATGAGGATCAAATATGATTAAATATGGGAAAGTGCTGTAGAAAGTGCAAAATTATGCATGAGAGCAAAGCATTACTATTAATGGGCTTCTTACTTGGCTTTTTGGGGTAGAAATGAAGTGTCATTTAAAGTGGCTTTAAAGAATTTTTTTTTTAACTATGAAACACTATGAAGTCGTCTTATGATGTTTTGCCGTATGAGTGACAGACTTGAAGAGAACTCAGTGGTACACATTTCACCTGTATCATGTGAAATTCTACCGCAGGCAGGATTCTTTTCTGACATGAGTCTTCAGAAGGTGAGACCAGGAAACTCTGTTAAGGGGCTGGAGAAGTAAGATAGGAACGAGGAAGAAACCAGTCAATGATGTGTTATTAAGCATGTTACTACATTGGGCAGCTGGCTCTTCACCTGATTGGAGACACCAAGTGTTGGTTTGAAGAGTGTGTATCAGAGGTTTTCCATGCAAAGTGATGACCACAGTATTTATCCACAAATTCCCATCAGCTCTTGCTAAAGGACATCTCCCAGGAGGCATCAACTCACCCACACCTTGCTTATGGGATTGAACGGGCACTTGCAGGCAAAGAAAACTATGTAGCAAAAATTTCCCGGTGCATCTAGTTCAGATTGGTCCACTTGCTTGGAAGCCGTTAAGTGTTGATGTGATATGAGTCTTAAGTATCAACTTCTTGTATGGCTGTGATCCTCTAGGGGAAACTGAGCTCTTCTCTTTCAAGGTGCTTTTCAAGCAAACTGATCAGTACACACTTTGTCCTTATCTGGGTCAAATCACAGAAGGACTGTATAAACAGGGAGTTTGCTTAGGGTTGAGAACAGTGAAAATTATATTGATAAATGGCAAAGAAGCCTGGGCTCATGAGGACCAGATCTGCTGTTTCCTGTCCCTCATATCCTGTTTCCTGAGCAAATATTGTGTCTCCCAAGACAAGACAGTTGATGGGACTGAAATAATAAGCTGGGGAATGAGATTTTGCATTGCCACCACCAGACCTTTAGTCTCCCTTTCCTGTGGATGCTCAAAGTCCTCCTAATGTCCCCATCTGTCCAAAATACCTCACCAGAACTGCCAACCAGGGTTATTTCCCTCATTGTTTCTTTCAAACATTTGCATCCTTCAGTCTTTGACTTTCAGTTAACTCTTAGACAGAAGAACAAAATGAGACATTTATGCATGCAAAGACATTGGCGTTAGGTAAGAATTTGTAGTATTTCTCTTTCCAGACGTCTGTGAATTTGTACAGTGGATTCCCAGAGGTCTGTAAAAAGAACTTGGAAAATTAAGGCACAAAGTCTGAAGGTACCGGCTACTCTGTCTACATCTATGACACTCTTGAAGAGCACAGAGCAGTGTGGCTTGGAGACTTTTTTTTTTCAAGGTAGTTGATTAGGAAAACCACAGAGATTACAGAGTGAAATCTTTCCCTTCACCTGGAATTCCTATGGTCTATCGCAGAGATGACCCAGAAGAATCTGTTCAGTATCTCTTCCTAAAGTTGGCAATACCATCCTTTGCTCATTATTTATTTCTGTTAAACATCTACACATACAGCGTACACTTTCCATTTTTTGCTGTTCCTGCATGAGTGATACTGTTACCCCACAACCAGATTGTAAGTTGCTTGGGGACAAGAATTGTCTTTTGTTTACTGTGAAGTAGTGCTAAGCCGTCAAAATTTGCTAAACCCAGGTTGGAGCTGAACATGAAAACACATGAGCTCTTTTTGGCTGATTTAGCTCGTTGAGAAATCAAGCCTTCAATTTCAAGAGGACAAAAAGACTTACTTCAATCTTGCCATAACTTTTTTTTTTTTTTATGATGCTCAGTTTGCAAGGCAAGTTGTGGAACAAGAGTGTGGAACTTTGTCTTTCCCAGAAGCACCAGCCCTGTTCTGTCCATCACATGAGCATCACGTGACTTCCTGGAGCAGGTGTGTGTTCCAGAGTCAGAAGATCTGAGCTTAAAACGCTGCCCTGCTGCTTCCCAGCTCCCTGGAAGTCTCACCTCCATTTCTTTGCCTGTAAAGTCAGCAGATGCTCGCTCTAGCCCTCTCATAAAGTTTTATAGTTTCAAATAAAATAATGAACGTGGAAGCAATTGCCATAGTGGAGCACTTGTCACACTTATTATGACTGTGAACTCTGGAATCACACATGGGGTCAAATATCTGCCCATCACTAGCATTCATGCAAACTTTAGCAAATTGCTTACAGAACTCTCTCTCCCTCAATTTTTCCTTTCAAATCAGAATAATAATGAATTATTTTTTTTTCAGAGAGTTGTTTTGATGATGAAGTGGGGCCACTGCAAAGGGCCTATGACATATTAAATATTGATCAATGTAAGCTGGTTTGTTTTTGTACAATTTTTGTTGTCATTATCATTATACATGTCCAAACAAACATATGACATGATTATACACATAACATTAATATCATTGAAAAACATTGGATTTCAGAGACCCATGAATTGGCATCTTATTCTGGTTTTGTGAATTACTTAATATAACACCAGTGAAGTTCAGCCTCCTGGACTCTAAATATCAAAACCACGTGCACCCTCACAAGATTTCCCGTGAGTGTTAAATGAGATACTGTACATAATCATATAGGAAGCATCTGGTAATTCACTGACATTAAAAAAACTAGATCATCTTTCCTTCCTATATTTTAGATACAGGGATGATTTTAAATGCCTTGAAGATTTTGCGGTAGCCTTACTGAGCTTTCTCTATGAAGCTTTTTCAGTTTTCCTGGTATGATTCCTCAGGCACGTAAATGTGAGTAATTTAAGAAATATCAAAAATCACAAAGCACAGCTATTTGTTAGATACAGAAGTAGTAAAGAAAATTACCCTGGAAGTGTGTCTCATTGCTCCAACATGAGGGGTAAGTATCTGATAATTGATGGATGATTGAGAATTGCCATCAATGGTCAGTTTCTTTCACGGCAGATGGACTGGATGTGCCCAGCTGTATGATCTCTCACTGGGCAGGGCTGCTGCTGAGGAAATGCTACGCAGTTCATGACAGGTTTTGGACAATCTATAAAGTACTAGTTAATAGATAAAAAATATGATCTACTTTATAAAATCACTGGCGTCAGACGCTCAAGTTGTTTGTAAAAGATGCACAGATCACTAATGGGCAGAGGATTCCAATTATCAGAGATTCGGATCTAAATGCCAACTTCCAAGATTTAAGTGACTTCCGGTGAACAGCAACCTCTACAGGGCAGATTTCTGGTCTTTCAAATGCCCAGCTGGACGCTGAAGGAAGGCACCAGGGTCCGGAACCGTCAGATCCCCTTTCCCGATTCACTTCTCGGTTCAGAATCGCCCTGTTGAGGAATACGGCTGAGGATATGTCACTTGGCGTTTTCCCAGCGTCGTGAAGACTTTTGATTTCTCATCGACTGTGCTGTTTCCGTCTAGAGCTCTATCTCGCCTCTCACGTGTCCAGAACCTCCTGCCAGTGAAGTGTTGCATCCGAGTGGTGGTGTCCGATAATTGAAGCTTGCACACGGCTCCCCCAACCCCATCTCCCAGCACATATTCATATTGTATAGGAAACTTTTAAACAGTTTTATGAACATCCCTGTTTTGCAAAGCAAAGAGAACAGCCGAGAACAAAATCAACATTGCTCACTGTTGTTCTTGCAACAATACACTCTTCTGTCTAATGCTCTTGGTGGTCGTCAGTTGCCACATTTGGAGTCGTGGTCTTTAACGACATCCCCTTTATCTCTGTCTGCCCACTCCTGTCACAGACACTCTATTTGTTTCGTGGGTTTATTCTTAAGTTAAATGGAAAACTTGACTCTCTCTCTCTCTCTCTCTCTCTCTCTCTCTCTCTCTCTCTCTCTCTCTCTCTCTCTATATATATATATATATATATACTCAAATACAATATATACGTAATTATATATGTAATCTATACTTAATATATATACTGAATTATATATAATGTTGTTACTATTTTATATAGTAACATATTTTAAGTAAAAGTCCTGGCTTTCATTCTTGAGCTTCTTGTTGATTACGTTGTAAACGTAGAGCCTGCTTGATAGCCTCACCAAAGGTTTTGTTCTCTAAGAAGGTTTTGTTGCAAGACATCTCTCTTTGGTAACTCACATGGAAATCTACCCAGAAAACCTCAAACCCACACCTATAGGCTGAATCCATTGCAAATGGTGGGGCTTGTTGGCCTATAGGAAAATGACACAAAAAATGGTGGATCCACAGCCTGGAGACTTATTATCGCATCAGAGTGTTGGTGGTCCTTCTGCACCAGTTCAACGCCTTATGCCTTATGCCCCATAACAGCTTCCATTGGTGTTTAATTTTAATAACGAACTCAGTGTGGTCCTTGATTGGTACTCCAAGTTTGAACCACACTTTGAACTCCGTGTATTAAGTGCCTTTAATATTTTTCAAAAGGTTGACTGCATGGTTGGGTTCTATATTCTCTTTCCCACTAGCAGACATTTCTGGTCCCCATTATACACCTATTGAAGTGTCTACTTACCACCACTCACCAAATTTTTCCAAGTTATTTTCTCCATCTGTATACTGAGATATTTTTTTTCCATTGGTTGCATTCTATCGCTCTGGTGTTGACACCTAGTTGGTTGTGTTTCCTTTTTTTTGGCTTGTTGACGCCTTTCTTATTTCTGGGCTTCTATCCGGGCAGTTGTTCCTAGTCATTTTCTTGCCCAAGTTGTCACCAACTAATCTCCAGTACTGCTTTTTCGTTCCTTCTGTCCTGGCTCTCATCAATCCTATACTAAATTTTTAATAGACAGAATATTAATAGTTCGATTTTTTTTTCTGAGTTTGATGTTGTCAAATGTCACTGGTAAATTCCCACTATGGGAATGCTGTAACAGAAGAAATTCAGTCGGTTTAAATTCTGAGCGTTTCTCAATATGCTCTTCTTCTGTGTCTCAGCATTCCGCTCTCCATAGTTAGAGATGAAAACATGCCACCTCACCACCCAGCCTACCCCCAGCCGCGCACAGCAAGTCATTCACCTGCCATCTCAGCTAAGCTTTTGTCTCTTCACAAAGATAACTTCCCCGACAAAGAACAAGTTGGTGGAAAATGCATGAACAATCCAGATGATGCTAGGTAAACACCATGCAGTAGCCTCAAGCAGCCATCCAAGTCTAGAAAAAAGGGAAATATTTTGATTGTAATCTTCTCACCCGAAAACAAACCAAAACAAAAAAAAACCAAAAAGCAAACACACACACACACATTTTTCACTGAGAAATAAGTAGATAAGTTCTTTACATATTCTTTTTCTTTAAAGGTTTTGAGATGCATTTTCAGATGAAATATTCTCAACAGCTTGAAATTTTACCTTCATTTAATATTTATACTTTACTAATAATTCACCTCTGTTAGTTTCTTATATTTCTCCCTCCCTCTCTTTTTTTTTTTCTTTTTTTACCTGGAGGAAATGGGCAATTGAAGTCTCCTAAACAGATTCTCCAGGGCACAGTTATGACTGTAGTGGAAAAGAACCACTCTGGACCAGGAGAGGAATTCTCCCCCATCTCCAACATAAATAAGGCCATGATTTTTCTCTGTAGGTTGTGGCAACCCTTAGTCACAGTCTGCCCATATGGCTGTTTGATGTCATAACACCAGGGAGAGGTCTAAAAAAATGATCATGCAGGAAAAATCTTTTTCAGTGTCCTCTGCTTCATTCACTTGAATGTTGACACCATTAATAACTCAGTAGCTCTTTATCCACTAATTACCCAGCACGAGAACAAGCCTGAAACTTATACACTAGCATGCTTATGAAAGGGCGTTCTTATTCATGCATGGATTTATACATTAATCCACTGAAATAAATACTAAATGCCTACTGTATACTCTTCTATACACTCTGATTGCAAAGATGGACAAGTTCATTTTGTATGCAAGGGATTCTATGAGTGACTTTTTAAAAATAAATTGGATATTTGAAACAAAATTATAGAAGTTAATAGTTAATAAGCTGCCTATTTCAGGGATATCTACATTTTAGAAAGCAGGTTGCAAATGCTTATCTTGAAAGAGTATGAAATTATCAGACTCCCAGGAAATAAATGCAGAACAGTGGAAACATGCTCCTGTAACCCCTTCATGCATCTCAAATTGCATGTGTTGGCAACTTGTAGAGCCAGCTTTATATATTTTGTAAATGGCTAGGTAGATTTCCTTTTTTGTTTTTTCTTTAAAAATGCATTCAGAAAATTTAGTTGCTGATACATCACAATGAATCAATGAGCTGGCACTTGGTATCCACCTCATTGTGGACATTGTGCAAGGCCTTCAAATGGACTGAGTGGACGGAGGCTCCAGAGTGTGGACCTCCAGCAATACTGAGATTTAGCATTTCTGCATCAAGCACTGTGCTAAGTTCTTCCTGTCTGTTACCTTAATTTATAATGTCAATAAAACAGTCTTTTTATTTCTTCACATTTTATGACTAAGAAAAGTGAAAACTGGAGACATTAGCAACAGAGTGATGGAGGCATAGCTAAAGACTGCCCAAGCTGTTAAATGGAAAACCTAGGATTTGAACCCATTTGTACCTGATTCTGCAACCTGACTGTGAACTATCACACCATATTTACCTGATCTATTCAAAACATGGTGGGAGACAGGTCATCTACACAAAGGAAAACTGTAGCCAACAATAAAAGAAATCAGAATAGGATACATGCTCCCTAATTGATCTGGATAATTTGTAGTATGAGATTCATCAGTTGTGATTAATTTTTTTTATTCTCTCTTGTTTTCTAACATTTCCTACAACAGCATAGACTACTGAGAAATATTTGTTGACTCGATTCATTATTTAATATTATAAATTATGTATAAAATATTGGAGCAGATTTTTTTTTTCCATAGTGGATGTATGGGTGATCCTCGTAAGGGTGATCCTATGGTTGGGAGCATAAAGTTCCTGTTTGTCAAGAAGACAAACAAGTAGAACATTAAATAATAATATCAAACATAAAAACAGTTCAATGGGACAATGCAATTCATTGCACGTTGCAACATATGAATAATCGGCAACCATGGCCTGACCATCAATTATTACACAACAAAAAATAGAGGAAGAAAATGACTCTGGGCTGAGAAAACTTTGGTGTGAAGGAGGTATGGCCAGAGGGTAGAGTGTGAATTGTACTTAGGTGAGTTGGATTATCCGTGATTCTTAGTTCAAAATAGATAGGCACGTTCCACTGTCTTCCAGCATTTCAAGAAAAACAAATGGCTCCCATTTGCTGGAAAAACAGAATCATCTCAATTGACAAGTGTGACTCTGATTTATGACTTCTCTCAAAATCAAACTCACCTTCATAAAGGAAGGATTGTCACAGCTTGAATATACCCTTCTGTGTGCAGCAGGATACAGTACCAGGGCACAATTTTATTTATATGTATTTCACACAGTTTTGAAGAGAAGAATCAAAGGGTGCGTTACTTCGCAGATACGTCCTGAAGGTTTCCGAGGCTGCTACTCAAAGCGTGGTCATAAAGTAGGGTGATAGCCCTATAATGGGTGGCGCATCCTTTAACTAGTATCCTTTCTAATTCCAAAGTCATCTCTTCCGTTTGTCTCATTTTTAAGACTCCAACGATACTCAAAATTTCCAGCTCTACACTTTCAATGACTTTACCTGCTAACTTTGTAAATGGACTGGGTTCATGTTTTTAAAACAAAATGAACAAATTACAAAAATATTGTTACTCAAAAAGGACCTGGTTGAAACAATTGAGAAAATAATGCCGTTTCTAGTCTCTGGATTGTACCATTAAATCATGAAGGTGGATAACTTGTTTTGAATTTTTTTTTTTTTTTGAATTCTGTGAAGTCATGGCAGAACCACAAGAGGCGTTAGGGGGTCACTGTTCCCAGCCTATAAAGACCAGAGGAATTAGTCATTAATACTGAATATTTGAGTCATTTAATGGGTAAGCAAAATTTTATGCAAGAGGTTCTTCTTACGACCCTTCAGATCAAATACAGCAGTGGATTCTTTCTCTGCCTATATACGAAATACACCCTGTCTTTTCATGATTTAAAAAAAAAGAAAAAGACTGAAAAGTACTCCTTGCCTTTCTCATCTCCAGCACATCAGCACGCACGGAGGCTCCATTTCCTCCAAGTTCAGAGAGGGTTTCCTCCCCGGCACCTCCACCTGCCACACAAGCCCCTCACAGCTCAGGGAGAGACACAGCCTGAAACACACTGCCAGGCTTTGAAGACTCTGAATAGCTCTTGTCAGTCAGGAGCCTGCATTTCATGTCTCGGATTTTTCCCAGGGGGCTTTGATGTTAATCCATTCACACTTCTAACACATCTGTTCTTCAGGCTTTTTTTTTTTTATCTTTTCTGAGCATTCAAATATATATATGGGGGGAAAAAACCAAACCAAAACATAACAGAAAAACTTTTGGCTGTCATTGTGCAGTTTCTGAAAGGAGACTTTAATGTCGAAGCACATTCTGCCTCCCCTCACTGATACACAGCTCCAAGCACAGAGGATGCTGTGCATGAGCTGTGATGTTTCTAAATGTGCTACCCTCACACGAAGGTCAGATGGCCTGGATGATGGAAATAATTAAAGAAATCACCTAAGTATCTGGTAAAAGCATGCAAACATAGCTTGTGTTTTTTTGCCATGTGCTTACTCCAAGATGTTGAGCAAAAGCAAGGACTTGTAAGGGTGATCCTATGGTTGGGAGCATAAAGTTCCAGTCTGTCAAGAAGACAAACAGGTAGAACATTAAATAATAATATCAAACATAAAAATAGTTCAATGGGACAATGCAATTCATTGCATGTTGCAACATATGAATAATCAGTAACCACGGCCTGACCATCAATTATTACACAACAAAAAATAGAGAAAAAAAATGACTCTGGGCTGAGAAAGCTTTGGTGTGAAGGAGGTATGGCCAGAAAGTAGAGTGTGAATTGTACTTAAGCTATATATTAAGAATATTAGGGAATGAATGTTTATTAATCAATAACTAATTTTATCTAGCATTGATGAGTTATATCTCTTTTGTTGGTAGACATACTGCAGTTGCTAAGATAAGTAATTAAGGCTAGCTTTAGCCCTCAGCAGGCTTGCAGTTTCTAAGAGTAAAAAAAAAAATTTTTAAATCAGAATGGTGAGCTAATAATGTGCATGATAGTCTTTATATTAGCAGGGTGAAATATTCTAAAAATTAATACCAGGGTACTTGTTCTCTTTTAATACACTCTTTCAATCCTATTCTTTTGTTGAAAAGTAACTACTCCTATCCTGATAAAATAAAAAGAACAGCTCTGCAGACTGCGACAAAGTGCCATATTAGATCTATTACATGAAGTTAAAAGGAGGCTATTGTCAGTGTTATCAGTCTTTCTTCTCCTTTCACTGAATGAAACATGGAAAAATTTAATCTATGAAATGCTTTGCAGAACCTTCTGTCGTTGCTAGAGAATTTCAGCATTAAGCATACAGGCTACAATTAGCAATGAGCCTTGCAGAACCTCCTGTCTGGGATTAAAAGTAGTTCAAGAGAAGTGAAATATTGAGGAATTTAGAATCAGAAGCTGAGCAGCGTTTTTTCACGTTAGTATGAAAGGCTAGACCTTGACTGACGTGGAGAGATGATAAAGAGGTGTATGTTCATACAATGAGAAAATTTTGACCGTAGCTATCCAACAGTAGAAACCCATTATGGGAGGGAAGGAACATACATCCCGCACATGGTCGTAAGAATGCCTACATGAATGAAAGCTTGCTTTGGAAAGCTCTTAGGACTTCTTCCAGCGCTGTTCAAAAACTCTATGATATAAGCATGTCATTTTATGCACGATGAAGAGAAGATGTGAAAATGACTTTCTTGACTTGGAATGAGGGTTGAATAGGAGTCCTGGTGGCTATGCAGGGTGTGTGGGGGTGGTGAGAGTTACCTTCCATAACCCTTCAATTACCATGGTTAGATAGGTAGGTGGATAGATAAATAGATGACCGATTATGACATACATCACAGATACACATCTATTCCCCTCCTGCTAAGCACACAGCAACTTCATAGTTCTTCCATTTAAGTGATGAAGACACCCTTACAGCCAAGCAGCGGTCAGTGTGATGTCCAAGTCAGCTAAAGGGGAGGGACTGGAAACTCAGGGACCTGCACCCACATTCTCATCAGTCTTTTTTCCCTCATTAACTTCTGTCAGCCCCTTAACATTTACAATTTCCCACATTATTTCTTTTATAATACGCACTTTGGCGAGAGTTTTTATCATAAATGGGTGTTGAATTTTATCAAATGCTTTTTCTGCATCGATTGAGATGATCATGTGTTTTTTGCCCTTTCTCTTGTTGATGTGATGTATTACATTGATTGATTTGCGTATGTTGAACCAGCCTTGTGTCCCTGGGATGAACCCCACGTGGTCATGATGTATAATCTTTTTTATGTGTTGTTGGATTCTATTTGCTAAAATTTTGGTGAGGATTTTGGCGTCTATGTTCATCAGTGATATTGGCCTATAATTCTCTTTTTTTGTAGTGTCTTTGCCTGGTTTTGGTATCAGGGTGATGGTGGCTTCATAGAATGAGTTTGGGAGTGTTCCCTCCTTTTCAATCGTCTGGAAGAGTTTGAGAAGGACTGGTATGAGTTCTTCTTTGTATGTTTGGTAGAATTCCCCGGTGAAGCCATCCGGTCCTGACTTTTATTTGTAGGGAGGTTTTTATAATAAATGACTGAAAACAAACAGAATGTGGATACATTTAGCTACCACTATGTCAAACATCTGGATACAACAACAACAAAACAAATTTAAAAAAATGGTTCACCTGACATAGCAAGATACTGGTTTACAGAATGCCAAACCCTCATTGAGTCTAAAGTTACATATTACATATTTACAACGTTAGCTTTAAAACACAAGCAATGCTCATCTGCTCATTCGGTTCTGGTATTGAAACATTAAGGTGTTCTTTATATGGTATCACTTTTTCACGAAGTTAAAGAATTCAGCCCTTCGAGGGTCTGTTTTAACTTATGGTGATAACCTGTAAACTCCAGTCTAACCTCTGGCAGCTAATTGGTAAACAAAACAATGAGAAGGTTTAAATATTACATTAGATCTTGAATTACCTTCAACCCCATTAGCACATTGTATTGTTGAGCAGTGATTTCAGTAAATGAGAATTCTGAGCAGAATGAAACACAGAAGACCAAAACATAAAAAGTACTAATCATACAGATTATCCAGCACAGGCACTTAAATTACCACTGCAGTTTTACAGTTATTATCATACCTCCGTAATCCACGTCCCTTTACAAGGCTATTCAAGCTATAACACGGCAGGCAGTGCATTGTTCTGCTCTTTATAAGGTGCCTTGAGTCATGTTATATGGCACAAGACTAAAGGCAGAATGACTTAAACCACCCAAGAAGTGCACTAACCCCTAACAAATGCACAGCCTGGAGTGTCTTATTGCTGTTATGAAATGAAATTCATACATTAAACTAAGAAAAATTGTCAGACCCAGAGCATTTATTGGGAATAATAAACATGTCCGTCTATCCACTGATGCATTTTTCCAGCCTATAGGATCCAGAAGCGATGGTTCCAGCCCCACAGGTTATCTACTGTGTCTGAGATACAGACTCCATCAATCTTGCTGGTTTCCGACTTCCCCAGCCATTGCAAAAAAGACCCATTATACCAATACCTTTTAAGCTGGTAGATTTCTTTCCCTGGTCTTCTCCTGGCTTCCACTAGGTTTGATTTTAGTAATGATTCATATGGGCTGAAAAATAATGTCATGTCCAACATGCAATGAAAACGCAATTGCAGAATACAGTGAAAAGCAGACTTGAAAAGGAATGTGGTTACATTGCCTGTTTGGACCGTGGTAAACTGAGAGTAATGATGAATCGGGGATGTGTCCAGCAGGAGGGAGGCACTCGGGGGAGAGTACCAACAGCCGCGAGAGCTGGCTTGATTCAATCCTTTTATTGATGGCCTGGACGAGGGAGGGAACCACAACTAATGAAAACAGGAAGCAACACTAAATTGGAAGGTGTTGCAAGAGCTATAAGGACAAAACACACACACACACACACACACATCCAATTAAAGAGGTTAGAAATGTCAGCAAAAAAATAACCCACTTAAATTCAGCTTGGAAATGTACAGACATATTCTTCAAGGGGAAAAAAAATAAAATCAAAACATCCAAACCATGACTTTGCTAAAGAAAAAAAAATGCTATCAGGAAAGAATCCAAATTTAGATATCCCCCAAATGAATTTCACAAGTGGCACCAAACGCCTAGTTTTAATGACTCTCCTGTTTCCTTTTGGGCATCTTCATGTTGTAACCCAAGAGACTACGACTTCATTTATTGTAACTGATCATTTATTGGAAGCCTTTATAACAATACAGTTTATTTTGCTTGGTATCCTCAGTGAGAAATCTTTTCCTTTTTGTATGTGTGTATATATATATACATATATATATATTTATATATTATTATATTATATTATAATATATTATATATAATAATATATTATATATTATTATAACATATATATATTATTAAATTATATAGTCAGTTTACAATATTGTGTCAATTTCTGGTGTACATCACAATGCTTCAGTCATACATGAACATACATATATTTGTTTTCATATTCTTTTTCACCATAAGTACAATATGTTGAATACAGTTCCCTGGGCTATACAGTATGAACTTGTTCTTTATCTATTTTATATACATTAGTTAGTATCTACAAATCTCGAACTCCCAATTTATCCCTTCTCAGCCCGTTCCTGCCCCAGTAACCATAAGTTGGATTTCTGTCTGCGAGGCTGTTTCTGTTTTGTAAATAAGCTTGTTTGTCTTTTTTTTTTTCTTTAGATTCCACATATAAGTGATATCATATGGTATATTTCTTTCTCTTTCTGGCTTACTTCACTTAGAATGACAATCTCCAGGTCCATTCATGTTGCTGCAAATGGCATTATAAATCTTATTCTGATTGTCAAATCTCAAAGTCAAGGCTATACAAATATCTCCCATAAAAAGAAGCCCTCATTTCTGGACAACAGTATGTGTATTAAAAGAAACAGAATATAAGCATTACACAGAATGTACACGTGGATTCAGAAAAAAATGTAATAAAAATACGTATATGTAAACAATAGTCATTTACGAGTTTACATTGTACACAAAATATTTTTAAAATGCACGTGTGTGCGTGTACAAAAACTCCTCTTTAGGGTTATTTAAAAAGCAAGTTCCCTGAAGTTATGTTTAATATCGTATATGACATCCATCCCATACGTACCTTCATACACATGACTCCAAAAAACAGCCAGGAGGTTGGTTTTAGGGACTGTTCAGAAACCAGAATTTTGTGTGCAGTGAGGAACACTCTTCCTCCTTAATATAGAACAAAACCATTCTTACCCCACATAGGAAACAGTAGGGGAGCTTGCTCATAGAAATGTGTCTGTTTGACAGTCACCGAAGAGTAAAGGATGCCATTCTGGAACTGTCTTTATTGAGGGTCAAGAGAGCTTTATGAGGCCACTGACCAGGAACACAATCCATGGCTGATGGGATAGAAGCATGGCCCTGTGGTTTGCAAACCCTGGAAGCTATAAATGCAAATTCCTCATTTTATATATGATGGAAAGCAGACCCTCAGTGGAGAGGACTGAGTTTGGAACGCAGGGGTCCCTGGCTTCCTGCCTGCCTCCCCTGATGGGGGTCTGATTTATATGCCTTCAATCCGTGGAGCACACTCTTCAGCCCCGTCAGTCCTGGGAGGAGGACTGGGACAAGAGAGGCAGGTCTCTGGAGCCAGGCTAGAACTTGAGGGACCTCAAAGTTGTCTTCCAACTGGACTGACCGCCTTATGGTGTTGTAATGATGTGCCATTCAACTCCTGACCCTAGTCTTTCAGCCCTCTGAAATGTTTTCCGGATAATGCAACTGGAAGCGGTGAGAGGAATCAATATAACACAGATCATAAACTTCATGGCCAGGTGTCTGGGTTTGGATTCTGGCTCTGCCCCCACGTGACCCGAGGCAAGCAACTGAAACTCTGCGTCTCCTTGCCCTTCCCTGAGAAATGGCGATCAGCTCAGAGAGTTGGAACTCCTAAGTGGGTTCACCAAAAGCTGTTCAAAGGCTGGAGTGCATTTTTAAAACCACCACAGCATCCAGGACGCTGCTTCTGTATCAGCTGTTCTCAATCTACAATGTAGGAACCTCATTGCTAAATTAAGATTTGATGGCTCTGCTGTCTTTGTAGGAGTGTGCGTTTAGGGGAGAGTGACGAAGCGAGCGAGGAGGGGCAGCTTGTGCCACTGAAACGCAAAACAAGTTCCAATTAAATCATATGCCTCTTTATTTGTAGAGTGTTACGTGTCCGTGTCATTGTCAGACCCATCCTCCTCTTTCCGTATTAGCCTTCTCAGCCTTTTCTCCGATATCTAAGAAGTGAAATTGCAGATTCACGTTGTTATTTATTTTTACTTAATTTTTTATTTTATTATGCAGGAAAGTCTTAATTGCTTAGGATTCTAGAGACATACATGTTTTTATCTCTTTCTGTCTCTGGATCCAAGATCTTATCAAAACATTTTCTTTCAAAAAGATACTTTATTTCCTGAGGAGTCCTAACAATATCTGGTAAACCAAAGTGCTTCCCTCTGTGTTTCATGTGAGTCATTATGAACATATCTAAGAAAAGCCAATGCCATCGCTTCATCTTGCTCTCCCAGTGATGAAAGCATGAGGGATATGATCAGAATAAAGAAAGAGAAGCCTAAAAAGTCAGGTGACTTTCCCAGGGTCACACAACAAGTTTGTGATAAAATTCAACATGCAGTGTATTTCTTTCTCCTATTCACAGTGGTTTCCCTGAGATGTTCGGTCTTTGAAAATTGGATGCTATCTACACAAACTGATCTACTCATTTAAATAAAACCAGCTAGATCTTCTCCTAACTGTCATCAGTAAACAAACAGCCAAATTAGCATCCAAAACTATTAATTGATTGAGTTTGTCAACTCACTAAACAGACCTGGCAATTTCATCTAAAGGGTCAGATGAGCGGAGTGTGTGTTAATGGTTGTTTACGGAAGAACACTCTTATTCACCACTCCATAAAATTATATATTTTTAAAATGTGTTTCAGGCTCAGAAGCAAATTGTTGGATGTCCACAGAAATGTTGTTGCAAAATGAACGAATTTGTCACCAAACAAGAAACACATAATCAGACTGGCTGAATGCACCCTAATTAGATCTCAGCCTCGGGTTGACACTGACACGTGTTGAGCCACGTTCTCAGTGAGATGTAGTCTCATTATACGGGTGGTCGTGGCTATTGCCTTTCTGCTTTTACAATTTCACCACATTTTGACACGTACTTCATGTT
Organism: Vicugna pacos; assembly: GCF_048564905.1. NCBI lineage: Eukaryota > Metazoa > Chordata > Mammalia > Artiodactyla > Camelidae > Vicugna > Vicugna pacos. The sequence goes on from NC_133010.1 coordinate 7,986,156, forward strand.
TCTTTTCTTTAACTTCAGCCCAAGGAAGTGAGATGGAATTCTAAGTCATTCACGGAAAGGTTTAGCTTTTAAAAACATTGAAATGCATCATAGTGATGCAATGCGGTTACAACATTTAAAAAACAAACGTTTAACTAATACCAAGAAAAATAAGATCGGAATTCTAAAATTAAAACCAAAGGCTCACATTACATTGCCTAGTTTGGCTAAGCAATTGGTCATGTTGCTTACTTTTAATTCTCAAATATTTAAAAGTAATTCTCAATCTTGTGTTGGGTGTCATGAAGTTAAATGGAGTCATCAGGTATGGAGGAGCCTTGATGGTTTTCAGGAAAATAGGTACCTCGAGTCCAAACAAGGGGTATCCACATATGTGGGACAAACTCGAGTACTCTTAAGAGAAGAGTAAGTCAAGATGAAGGGACAACTGGACAACCTTACAAGAGCAGGAGGTCTAGAAGTCACATCTAAGAAAGTGAGGTGAAAGATGAGTGTGTGAACACTGCAGAGAATGGGAGAACAGTGGCCATAGGGAAGAAACGGAGGAACAAATGGAAGTAAAAGCATCATGTCCTGAATCAGTGGACCTTGGGAAATGAGTGTGTGCTAAGCCCTGATTGGCTGAGAGCACCCACATCTGTGGAAACCTGCATCCAAGGATAAACACGTAGCTGATCAGGGACTCACACGCTGGCGGAGATGGGTGGTTTGTTAGAGAGCTCCCAAACCCCCTTACTCTTTGTTTCCAATAAAGGAAGATTAAATCCTTGCAAAGTTTCAGATTCACGTGTATCACTCTAAACTTTGGGCTGACCCATTTCTGTTATTCCCTAGTAACTGTACAGATATAATTATGAGATCAAATTTGACTTGTAAGTCAACCCAATGTTTCACGTCTTTGTCAATTTAAAGACCAAATGGTGGTTGCTGCATACACTTAGGGGTGTAGATTGTTTGTCTTTTTATAGTTTCTCAATGGAAGTCAGTCCATGAATAGAGGCTATTAAGGGTTATTAAGGGATGAGTTTATACTGAGGAAAAACTAAAGATCACAGAAGAACTAGACCAGCACAAGGGAAAAATAACGAAAGAGGAAATATTAGAGAAAATATTATTTAAAAAATATATTGCATTTAAGGGCACAGTTTCATTCCACATCAGAGAAGTCAATGTTGTGGATTATGTATATTTCTACTGTATTCCATGAATGTGGACCATCTCACAACAGGTGCACATTTGCCCTCCAGGTACGTTGCCTCACATGTATTATATTGAATTGTTTCCTTTGCAAGTCAGAAAGAGAGAGATGACAGACTGTAAAACAGATACTGGTAAAATCTAGATAATGGCTTGCAGTGTAGAGTCCTGAGTCACCTTCACAACAGAATTTCCTGAGTTCTACGTCCACCTGAGAAGTGGCTTCACGGTGGTAATTAAGAGGTCCCTAAATTTCATGATCAATTACAGAGAAGGAAAATCAGTGGCTACCTGGGAGCCTCGGTTCAAGCATCTTAAACCCACCAGGCTTGCAGGTTACAAAGGAGACACCCAAACGGGCCAAACCTCCTTCTAAATATAAAGTGGCCTTGTATTAAATGAGCAAAGGAAAAACTGCAGTCTTATTCTATGAAGAATTCTGTTGCAACTGACTCAGTGTATCGAAGAATCCAGCTCACGATAGAGAACACAGTGAAGCGATACATCTTCAATTCCTTCAGCGTCCCCTTTGGCAAGGAGGCAGAAGAGTGTTCCCACTGCAGTTTACTTGGTTGGGACTAGAAGACCCCATCAAGAAGGCCGTTGACTCCTGAGAAGTGTGGTTTCCGTTTTCAAGGCCATCACTCATGTCCTTTGGTTTTCCAACTCTTTGCAAGAGTGATGTTGAGTAGAAAGCATAGCAGAAAGCAAAGAAGACTCCGAGGTGTCTTTGGTTCATGGAGGTTCCTGACTTCCTCGGTGCTTGTGGGCAATAAGTAACCATGGATTATCTCATATTCCAAGCATCTTAAAATCTTAGCAGACACAAATATGTATCACCAAAGGTCCTTAAGTGTTACAGACCATATTTTCTCCTGATATAAATGGGTATCTCCTCTTGTTTCATGGTTCTTGCTGTGAAGCTCAGGTGATTGCTACGTGACAACTGACAATCAACCAACACACTGAGTCCTACTAGTTTCTAACCTGGGTTGGATGATTTGCCAGCCCTGTGCAAGATGTCAGCTCTGTGTCTTTGGGCAGGTAACCTACATTCCTCTCGGAACCCCTGCCTCCTCATTCGTGGAATGAAATTGCCCTTCATGGCTTTCAAACACTGCTCTGCAGAATGTGGGGGATTCTCTAGAGAAATGGGCAAGTGAGACACACAGAATAGGTTGGTCTGGGTGTTTAGCCACCTCTGGTACGTTCTAACTGTAGGCATCTCTGCTTGAGCCAAAGGGCTGCAGTTTTATAGCCCTGGGAAGCCTCTCAGATGATCTTGAAATTCCCTCCTAGCCAGCATCACTGGGCTTTCAGATGGAGGATCTGTGCAATACGATCTATGCTCCCAGATACCTCTCAGATTCAACAGGTTAAAACAAAAATTACAAGCGACAAAAAACAAACACAAGAAATAGGAGACTAGCCCCAACCTTTTAAGACCAAGAGCTCAGTCTCTGAGGTCAGATGTTGCAGGAGCTAGGAGATGGAGTAAGGAGAGACTTTGAGAAAGATGGACAGGAAGGACTGGGCCAGCAAAAGAAGGTATGAGTTTGTGTGGATAGGTGCAGTTTCAACAGGGAAGCAAACGCAGAATGTCAGAGAAGGGAATGGAAGTGACCTATTTGGAAGGCACACAGCCTTCTCAGAAATACAGGTGAGGAGAAATATTGCCCAGCAGCTCCCCAGCCAAACACTAGTTGGGTGTTAAGATGGAAGAAAAACAAAAAACAAAACAAAACAAAACAAAACAACTAAGACTCCTCTGAGTGTCCAGAAGAATCCTGAGGAAATTAGTCTGGCTGAGCTCTTTAGACATGGCAAAGGCAGGAGACAGGGAATTCCGCTGGGACAACACATGGCGATGTGGCTGGAGTTTGGTGTGCAAAATGCAAAGGAAGTTACAAACCACTCTTTCATGGAGATGACATCATCTTTACTGAAATTCGCAGAATTATCATCTAAGCTTCTTTGGTTTCTCACTCACTTTTCTGAATAAGTGTTTTTTTCCTACCCTTCTCCTCAAAGCAATGGGTTATGTTTTATGAACTGTAACATGTCCCTAATGCACAAGCTCTTAAGAAGCTGGTGACCGGTGGGCAACAAGTTTGGTTGAAGATCCAGCTTTTCCACCAAGCCCTCATTCTCGTTTTGTTCTCTACCATAGGCAAATAACGTGTTGCTGTTTTCAATGTCTGTCTGTTTGTCTTTTTTCCCCTTGGGTCAGAAAACAGTGTGTCAAACTTGCAAAGCGGAAGTGTCCGTTACAGGATCTGGGGGTGTAGTGTTGCAGCTGTGAATTATTCTTGATGCCAGTGACACTCTTTGAAGATAAACAAGGGAGCGTACTCAAATAGAAGAGCTTGGTGTTACAGAGATGAAGCAATTTGTTAAAGGTGGAATTAACTAGCAATGAGAAGATTGAAGCAAGGGTCTTATCTGGACTCAGAAAATGGACATAGTAGGAGACATGTTAATAATAATGTTAATAATACTAAGTAATAATAGTGGCCACATTAACTGAGTAGTTATTCAGCATTAGGGAATGTTAAACTTCACAATGAAATGGGTCACTGTTATTCTCTTCACACTAGATTGGAAGAATCAATTGCTTAAATAGGTCAGTGATTTGCTCAATTTCAGCCCCAAGACTCATACTTGATGGAGCTGTGTTTTTGCCCGAGGGTCTTCTGACTCCAGATCCTGTGATCTTAACCACCGCGCAACATGCAGAGCTCTGCCTAAAATACAATGTCAGGAAGGGATTACACAGATGTGGTTCGATTCATTTTGGGGGTGCTGTGTGTGTGTGGTGAGTGGGAGAGCACGTCACTGCTACACACTAACGCTTCCGGACAATGTCATAATCAGAGAATTCACTGGATTTCAGGACTTGGGCATGGGGGTTAAGAAAAGGCAGGCTTCTTTTCAAAACTTCTATAGTCTTAGAGGGAAATGTCAACAGAGAAAAGGAAACGAGATGGAAAGAAAACACACCACAGAGTGTGGGTTTAAACAAGATAGAGATTCAAAGCCATAGGTCAGGGTTTTTGGAGACAGAGGGTGGTCAGGTTGAAACGCTGGGAGTCAGACTTAGGGGTCCCCATGGTACACTGGACACCGGGTGGCTTTTGGATGGCAGTGACATCTATGGCCACCTGTCAGCCTCACCAGCATTCTGAGATTGGCTGGTCTCCTGGTCCCACCTCACTGCTTGATCCCCATGGTTACAACTTGAGCAGCCATGTTGCCTGATCCTCCTGGTTTGCCATTGTTCAGAGTCCCATATGTGGTCAGTCAATTAGACTTGGGCCCATCTTCATAGCAGGGAAAGCTCAGCTAATGGACAAGCAGCAAGGACCCAGGAAACCCATATTTGTTCCTTAAGGATAACATGCATTTTAAACGAACAGAATTCCTTTGAATCTGCTTTACCCAGCAACTCATAGCTGAGATCCACAAGGACGTTTCCCAACTCTACGCTCTCTCCTGCACCAGACCCTGAGTTAGCCCTAAGGAGGCAGGACATTAATCCAGTGTCAGATCTGTGTGGGTTTCTCCTGCCCTCCAACCTAGTAGAACTTAGACTAAAGCTATTCATCTAAGCTGGGCTGAAGCTCCAACTGAACGCTTCACGTTTTTTTCCCTCTCCAAGTGCCTAACACTGACATTGGCCATGACTCCACCTGCCCGTCCTTGTCCTCAGCCCGTGCGCTCCCTCTTGGCTCATTTGCCTAAAACTGGACTTCTGTTACCTTGGAATTCCAAACAGCTATTTTGTCAGGTTTCCTAAAGCTCTGTTAGGGTAAGAATCGTACATTGAAATTGCATTTTTATTTAAGTGCACAACGTTGCTCTCTTCTTAGGCCTTTCTCCCCCTGTGAATGGGGACTGTTTCCTGCCCAGAGCCCAAGGTCTGCTGCCCAAGGAGACGGGCCCTAATGATTGCTGCTTCTCTCCCCAGTCCCATTACCAAATCCCATCTACTTTTTTGAACCCCAACATCCCACCTCAAGCTCCGACTCTGATGCTTATCTCAAACTTGACAAGATCTTTCAGGGAGCCAATTCCTTTCATCGTCCCAGCACCCTTCCTACTTTCCTCCAACAAATGTGACCAAAGTGAAAAAAAAGCTCGCTGCCTGAGACAAACAGGGGATTGGTTGTGTTCTGTTGAATGTAATATTGTGAGGGTCTCACAGGGTTGGAGTTCAGACCTGCCTCTGGAGAGCTTACAGTCTCGTTGAGAGGCAGGACCAAATCTGAAATGACAGGGCATCTCACATTTACACGCCAGAGTCTGAACCATATCGTAAGTATCCGAGAGTGAAAACACTTGACGTTCTTGTAGAGACTGTGTTAATGGTGATGTTGCCAACCTTTAAATCCAGACACTGTTGAATGTTACACCTATAAGGAAGACACTATTTTACAGACGAAGAAACAGAGACTTAAAAGTAATTATTTTCCCAAAATCACACAGCCAGTGTAACCTGAGAATCAAAGTTTTGCCATTTTCTGTAAATCTACCCTCCCCTTCCCCAATCCATGTTCTAATGGAGAAAAAAAAACAAAACAAAACAGAACAACAGCAACAAAAAAACCTCAATGTTGGACCTCAAAGAAAGATACAATTTGAATAGTTTGAAAATATGAACAAAAGGAATCTGCCTGAACCCATATGGCTTTGTCAATGTTAATCAATCATTTGTACCAGTCAATTCTCATTCAAATGGAAGAGGCCAGCAGGTGATTTATTGAGCAGTCTGTCATTCCTACTAATTCCATTAGGACTCTAACGGTGAGTCCTACCTGGCTACTACAGCAAGAGTCTGGCAGCTCACGGGCACCAGTTCTGGGCAAAACATGGCCCTGGGTGATTGGAAAGGAAAGCCAGCCCCATTCGGTGTGGAACACATTCGTTCCCACCCTCCCCCCTTTCTCATCTGCAAATGGCTTTTTCTCCTTTTCTCCAGCTGTTATCTGTTTTTCAGCTTGCACTTTCTCTAATGGGTATTTGCTACTTAATCTTTCAGAATAATGAATGAGTCCATCTCTCCGGAAAGGTGGTTCCTGTCCTGGGCGCCCTGTGGTGACCCATTAGGAGGCCAGGCTATTGTGCGTCAGGATTCTATGAGTCTGAAGTCCACGCATGTGTCTGACATGAAAACTACTCTGCCTCCCAGAGATGGGGCTGCCTGGGAATGGCAGGGAGGTGAAGACAAACCCTGATGAACAGAATAGCTGAGAATCAAGTGTTAGATTTTCAAGAGAAGTGAAATTCAGGGCATAGACCATTCTACAAATTAGACTTGTCAGGAAGATAAAATACTTTTTCAAGATTCTAAAATACCAGCATGTACATATATACACACTGAAGCTGCATATTAGAGCCACAAGCCACAGTGGATATTTAAACATAAATAAATAACAACTAAATGAAATCTATCAATTTAGTTCCTCAGTTGAACCGAGCACATTTCATGTGCACAGTAGTCCCTTGTGACTAACTTCTACTAGTGTTGAATATCTCAGATATAGAACATTTATCACATTCCACAGAATTCTACTGGGCAACATTGTTCTAGAAGAAAAGCAAATGAATTTAGCATCCTTAATGACTACCCCAGTAATTACATCAAGCAAGTACCAATATAATAATAAGCAGTTGATAACGTGTTCCATCTAAACAAGGGACATTTAGAAATCTGGCATTATGCACCAAACAGAGACCATTTGAAAATCATGCGCTTAACCTCCATGGGACAACAGAATGAATGATACAATTCCCCAGACTAAATAAACCACAATATAAAACAGGGATAAGGAACCCCCCCATCCGTCAGCTCCACTCACTCAGCCAGGATCAATAACATGATCTCAAGTTCACCTGCTTCACTGCCTGACCAGAGAGCTTAATAGTCAAGTCAAAGCAGAGCTTCTACATTTAATAAACTTTCCAAGGTATTCTTTCTCCCAGTACAACTTGAGAACGTCTGCTGTAGAATCGGAGAGCAGTAACCTCTGGGTACTGCTTACTCACTTCCCAAAGGAAGACAGAGTCAGACTCCCTGCATTTGAATCTTGGCTCAGCCACCGACCATGGCGGTCCCATGGGCGGGTTGCTTTCCCAGAAACTCCCCAGTGGCTGTCTCCTCCGGTGTCATTGGCGAGGCTTGGCTGTGTCACAGGCTGTGAGTGAACTCAGAGCAGGCGAGCGGAATAAATGATCGTGATTGCTCATGATAACGTTTCACCCCAGGATGGCGGAGATTGCCAGGGAGCACACGGTCATCCTAAACTAAACAAGGCTCGAGAACTTTACCAAGGAAGACGATTTGGGGGAATGGATCTTGGGAGATCACCAACAACAATGTGTGGCACAGAACCATCTTTGGTGCTCACACGTGGGTTGCTGTTTGATGAATAGACCAAACTACAGAACTGTTTGAAATACTTCAAGTTTGCATCGCTTGCTGGTTAGAGATTTATAATTAGAGGCATTGTCTGCTCAGTTAAGGAACGCCTTTCCTCTACAGTCAAGCTTCCACCGGCTTGCCTGTGTCCTTCCATTCCAGTGTTTTCCCTTTGACACGTCCTTCGTTTTTACCTCTTATGTTCTATGTCAAGACATCCCATCTGATCACCCTCCAGCGGACACTCCCACCTCTTTGCTACCAGATGCCCTTTTTAGCAGCAAATATAGTGGGGTTTTTTTTCATTTATTCAGTTGATCTTAATTATTAGCCATAGAAAAGGATAATCCTAGCCTGCATTTACATACACCTATACATGTATATATGTAAAATATATATATTTATAAATAAATATATACGTTTATTATTTTACATATATATAAATGACAAGATAAAATGGATGAGACATGTATATATATAAAATATATATTATATATTATACATATGGATGATATATCATATATATTATATTATATATTATAAATATATATTGAGACATGTATGTATATAAAAATAAGGGACATGTATATATATAAATATATATATTCTATATATTCTATATAATATATTCCATTCTATTCTAATATATTCTACATGTGTATATGGTATATATTTATAAATAAATATATACATTTATTATTTTACACACATACACACACACATGCACACACACACACACATATATATATATGTATATGACAAGATAAAATGGATAAGAGACCCGAAGCTTCCTTTATTATTCAGACTTCGGAGAGATGTTGTAAATAAGAGAAAATCTGATGTCTTTTTATCCTCAAAAAGGAAACCAGACTGCAGACTTCTGAAGATGTGATAGGAGCACCAAACATGAAAACACGTTCTCACAAAAGGAAAGGAGGCCAATACCCCAGGGGTTAGAAGCCCCGGTCCACGACCGCTTTGGCAACCACGTGGCTGCATTTTGAAACCTCGTATTTAGGAGGGTTCCCTCAGCATTCCAGCTGCCCCAGGAGATGGCCTGCAAAGATGGCAAGAGATGGGGGTGGTCACTTTAGGCAGGGGGCCCCGTTATCATCCTCACAAATTTGATTCCTTAATTACTAAGGGATGAGGGTGGAAGAACTCGGGATGTCATGAGCATTTTCAAATAGGCTGTATTTTCACAAAGTGCCTGGGAGGAAACATGTGTTCTGGTGACACTCATTACGGCGAGAATGTTTCGTGCTTTCTGTATGTTTGTTTTTGCTTGTGTCAATTTATTTCTCAGAGGCAATCTTCTCTTTGATCATTTAATTCTGGTAATAAGGATCACAATTATCGTCAAAGAGACAAATTGTCCACCAGAAGCAAACACTCGGTTGACCAGATAGTATTGAAGGTGATCTACAATAAGACTGACAATGATCCCATTTATGTTTGGGTTACCTGAAACTTCTTAGCATTTGTTTCTCTAATAGTCAGGTAGAGGTGCTATCAAGGCTGGTTAAATGTTCCAGCTCACTCCCAAGAAAAGGGCAGATCAGCTGAGATGACTAGAACATTGTGTAACAAGATGGAAATTCTCGTTTGGATCTGCATGTAAGTCAACTGATGTAAAAAGTTGCAAACAGCCCTGTAGCAATGATCGCCAGCATCTTGATCTCCAGATTCAGTCTTGTATTCTGTCCAGTCATCTCAGTGATGCTCATCGTCACATGCAGTGCATCAGACAGTAGGACCACTCTGCAGAATCCACCTTCCTGCTGGGGAAACAAGGAGTTAAAAATACTAACACCTTCTCTCTGTACAAAAAGCTGTTTATGAAAACAAGTGAAGACCCTGGTTTGCACCGTGAGACCCTGGAAACATGAGAGTGGAGCTAGATTTGAAGGCTTGAAAACAGGGTAGGGAAGATAAAAATAATGAATGGCCAGTTAAGGTAGCCAAATGTGCATTATGGGGAAAGATGGGACATAAATTAGCCCTGAAATATTGGAGTGGATTTAGCAGAAAGAGAAAAGTGCAGTCTAGGTGAGGAGGATTACCAAAGGACAGAATCAGGACATGAGCAAAAGCCTTGAAAATGTAGGGTACAATGAGAAAGGGAGCTTTATAGAAGTAGAGATTTGTGCTTGCTTATAGCCAAGTGATCTCAGAAGTCCATCACGGGGTCCAGATTTTTATCAACTGAAATGATACTATATGTAAAAAAAGAAAAAAAGAAAGAAAAAAATTTTTTTCTTGAGGTTGTTAAAGATATTTGTGATTTGCTCAGTAAAATTACATATTGTTTGTTTTTTCATTAGTGTGATGAGACGTTTGTATACTAATTTCAAGTTTACTGTGAAAAAACTAAACTCATTAAACTCTTTTACTTTATTATAACAACTTTGAAAATGGACACAGTGGAAAAGTAACAGTGACTTACCTTCCGCTGACATATAATACCATACCTTTCTATACCCTGTAGTTGGCAAACTACAGTCCATGGGCCACGTATAGCCTGCTTCTTCTTTTTTTTTTTTTTGTAAACAAAGTTTTATTAAGACAAAGCCACATCTATGAATGTATGTATTTTCCAAGGCTGATTTTGTATTATGACAGCAGAAATGAGGCAAGAATTGAGACAGAGCCTGTAGTCTACAAAGCCAAAAATTTTTACAGAAAAAAATTTCCCACCCTGTTGTAGATGTCAGCAAAGCCAGCACTATCAAGAAAGACAGTTGGGCAATGAATCACAGATTAACCAATTTTAAGAAAGACAAAATCAAGAAGGAACTGTTCTGTAGAGTGTGACCTCTCTTCCTCTTTTTTAAATCTTTTTTTTTTCTTTTTCAGAAGCCATTACTCTTTCTTAGCATCTCTCACTCCTAATAGAAAAAGAGCAAAACTAGCACAGGTAGAAAATAGATGACCATCCGCACGATGACTCGCTCAAATAAGAAAATGTCTGGACACAATCTGAGTGTGAAATGTCTTACACTGATAACATTTATCTTGCTAAACCATGCAGACTTGATTGCAAGTTTCTAGATCTAGTTACATTTCTATGAACTTTTACTTTAAATGTCTTCCATCATTTTGTTTCTCATGATGTCCGTCAACACACCTCAGCTAATAATTTTACGTTCCATACACAGGTTCTGTATCTTGAGGTGAGACAATCTCTCAACATGAGTTTCCAGCCAACTACTTCTCTGGCTCTCAGAAAAGTCATAAGCTCTCTAGGAGTTAAATGAATATGTAATCGTATAATTAGGCTGTAGCTACTCCTGTTTCTCTGGTAATATTGTCCAGCTGGGCCACAGGACAAGGTCACTGAACAGCCTTAGACTAAAAATGGAAACGGGCTGATAGGAGAAGCGGACAAGTATGACCTGCCTCGGACTATTCTCTGTGGGATTAAGGCTTCTTGAGATCACGTCCTAAATTAGATTCCCCTGTAGTTGCACTCAGCCTTTTCCTAATGCTATTTTTCCTCCTCTTCCTCTCTTACTTTTAGGCAGAAGAGGAAACCACCCAGGTAATTTGATTTGAAAGATATACGAAAGCTGCCCAGCCCAGGGGAAGATGCATCTGGGTCTGGCCCAGAAACAAAAGCCCATTATTACTTTATTGCCTCTTAGCTCTCACTAAGGAGCCAGTGCAAAAGTGGGACCTTAGAGACTTCAGTGACAGATGACCTGGTTTAGGTCACCCACTACCCACAATTTGCCCCTAAATTACTTCTTTTTCCTGAGTGGTAGTTTTTCCACACATAAAACTGAAATATGTGTAATTATCTTGAAAAATGTGTTAAGGATCAAATTACATAATGTCTATGAATGGCTCATTATAAATTATGAAGTTATAATTAAGGCATTGTTTCTCTAACCATTCCATTTCAAATCCCAGCTGCCTCATGGAGGCAGGCATCATTCTCACTCTGGTGGCGAAATTTTATTAGATCATTTTCCTCTTGACAGTTAAGGGCAGGTAGTGAACAATGGTCCTGTAAAGGTGGGAAATGAGTAGAGGCAAAATTAGGGGAAGATTTGCACGTGAAGAAAAATACTGTAAACCATATGAGTAAACAGAGAACGCTGAAGCCATCAAGTCATCAGCGGCTGCCTCACCCCCCAGGGAAGACAAGCCCGCAGCCCGGCCTCTGCAGCCTCTCACAGCGGTGCACCCTGAGGGGACTCAGAACAAGAAAGGACAGGACACTGGCCCTGGATAGCGAGGTGCTTGTCACAGGAATGAATTCAATGAGCCTGAGTGTTTGCTCCCTCCCATACATAGAAGAGCACTAAATTCTTTAACTTGAGATGCCTGGTTTTCTTTAGTTAACAAGACATCTTTTAATGTCCCAACTACCTGGTCTTTGTTGTAAAGCTCCTATATATCCTGGCTCCTCCACCACCTCTTGGGAGCAGCCCCCCAGAGCCATCTGAGAGGCTGTCATCCCGGACTCAAAGGGGTTTGAGCCCTCAAAGATGTCTGTCAAATAAAGCATAACTCTCAACTTTTAGGCTGTGCATTTATGTCAGTTGACACACATATAGGAATATTTTTAAGTGATATCTATGTATTTTGAGATAACGTATAAAGACAGAAATGGCTAACAGAAAGAGCACTGAGAGGTAGAAATGGTGAGTCCACAGCCACTATATGCAAACTCCATCTAGTGCAAAATATTGCCAAAGAGAAGTCCTGATTCTAATTACTGTTTTTTTTGTTGTAGCCAAGCAAAGGAGATTGAATTGAATTTGTTGCCAGTTTTTTTTTTTTTTTTACCAAGTGGAAGATTTCAGCTAAAAAGTTAATTTCTAAGGAATGAATGAGCCCCGGAAATGTAACTCTGCCCTTGCATACATCAAAACAGAAAAAAAGAGTAGAAGGGCAGACTTGCCAAATGCTTATAAATCAAATGTGCCCCCCAAATAAACTGCATTCCTAATAAAGGCATGCAAATCATTCTGCGTGCGAATCACAGTAAGTGGGTGCCAATAAATTTCACCCTGACTGAAATGGCAAAATTTCGGAGGAATTAGTGGAAGGTGGGGATATTTAGAAAGCAGGTGGAATACCGTTAATCATCTGTTCAAGTACAACTGGACCCTATAAATTATTTTAACGCATTTCCTGTCGTTTCTGGCATTATCAGGGAATCATTCCAATACGAGGTCCATTTCCTAAGTTTAAATTAAATTTTACTTTACATGAATTCCCTCCATGGGAGAAAAGTTTCTACTCTGGAGGCTCTGGCTTGGGATGAAGTCAGTCATTCTGTAGGTGCCTATATGGAGAACTCCCTACCAGTGTTGTTTTTTTTTTTTTTCTTTGACCTTATTGATTCTCAAGGGTACCATTCAAAGCATGGAAGGCATTCTATCCCTTCACACCTCCCTCATCATTTACTCTCTCTTCCCTCTTCAGCAATACATGCAATTATGATTTACCTGAGTAATTGTGTGGTGCAGCTCCGGGAAATGTTTAAGGATGCCTTAAAAGACAAAACTGCCATTTGGCTCGGCGTGTTTCCATTCACTTCAGTCTCCTTTCTGTTCCTGGTGCCTATCTAACTGGCTGTTGAGATCTTCATTCTTTCAAGATTCTAGGGAATAATAACACACGGCATTTGACGTGAAGAGCGGCAGGAGAGGGAGCCCTATTCCGAAAGGTTTTAATGGTGATTGATCTGTATTAGCTCTGAGTCACACTTGAGTTTGTCTTTTAAATCGGCTGCTCCTCGCTGGAGTGCATTTCTGGTATGTGAATAGTCACCTGAGGGAAAAGGTGGCTTTGCAACCATCTCTGGTCACCAGAGCCAGCCACTAAATACCACAGGTGAGTTTTAATGGCTCAGGCCCAGGCCGACTGCACTGCTTAGCCTGCTATTAAAACTAAAGCTGGAAGAAGTGATTTGAAAAATAGAGAACTTTCATTGTCAAGTGGTTTTTAAAAGTTTGAGGCTCGTATACATACCGTCACCCCCCCCATAGGAATATGCAGTGCCCACCATAGCTCCGCAAAGGACAGTGGTGTCATAAATGCCTGCCTGTCTGCATTTTACATACCACCTAAACTGCCCAAAATATGCAACTCACTTTCTTCTTGCCAGGGAGACCATCTGAGATGGCTTTTAGTCCTGCAGTGGAAAGGTATCTGGGGATGATCAACGTGATTAGGCAGGCTTGATGGGGAACCTCCTTTGTATCGTCCACTAACCCCTGTATGGATCTTTACAAGCACATTGGATGCCTTACTGAGGTCTGTCCTCTCCAGTTCAGCCACTGAGACTAAGGGTTCCTGAACAAACTGATTTCAACACCTATGATCAAAGTCTGCCCTTTTCAGAGAGCACAAACATAGGGCAATAATGGCTCATCTAGTGCTCTGAAGTCATGCACACATATGCGGACACATGACGTTGGATCAGTCACATGTGCTTCATGCCTGCACTTCTACATCCAAGGGTGTGGAAGAGAGAAGAATCAACAGTGTCTGGGAAATCCTCTGGGCTCTGTCTGGGTCTGGAGGGATGGCTTTGGGTGGATCAAAGGGGAGAGCAAAATGCCTAGCCATAGGATGGGGCATTTGGCTCAAATGCCAAGGCAGGAAAATACATGGTGAAGGAGGAGGGTAAGTAACGAAATTGGCATCATGGGTTTGAAGAGACAGGAAGGAGTCTTATTATAGAAACTCAAAGGACCACTCACTCCTAAGTGATGGGGAACCAGTCATTTTGGATAGAGTAAGACTAAAGTACACTGCTTCTCAATTAGGTGTTAGTAGATGATGGACAAAGCTAGAAATTTGGTGAAATGAAAAAACAAAACTTCTACCTTGCTTAGACTTGAGTGCATATCTCCTGCAGCTAAGGACTTACTCTCCATGAGTCATAGCCACCCCCTCCTGCCCCTTATGTGACTTGAGACTTTCCCCCAGTCTTTCTGAAAAGTATAACCTTTTTTGCCTTTTTGTCCTAAACTAGGACTGTATCTGATCAGTTATCCAGGGCTTCCCTTAAGTTTCTCATTTATTCTTTATGTAAGGATTAATTAATCGATTGGCTATTTGACACCATGGAAATGAAATACTGGAGAGAAGTTTCCATGAGCAGGGGGTTCTGCGCAAACATCAAACATACCTAGAATGCAATGTAACAGTCCAGTACAAAACTAGTGTATGAATATTATATTCTGTAAGTCTTAGGAAATACAGGAATGGATGACTTGGAAAGCTATCGGTGGGTGGGGAGGATGGAAGGACCTCTGCTTTGCCTTCCTCGCGCTTCTGACCACCAGACGCATCTCTACCCAGGCTGACTCATCTCCTTTGTATTCGCACCTACCTATTTGCTCCAGTCCACCAGATTCATCTCCTCCTTGAAGGTTTCTCAGATCGCCCCATCTGAAGATTGTCTCTCTTCCCTAAACATTTCTAGATTTCTTTTACTTTTTGGCAAATCACGACATGCTTAGCGTCCTTCTGTCTCCCAAATTAAACTGCAAGCTGCTTGAGGGCCAAGAAAATGACTCACTCATTCTCTTCAGTCCCTGAAGCACTAAGGCACCGGGCAGAGAATTGTCACATGCAGGGCTGATAATTCAATTTGCTGATCTCTGAGCATGAAGGAGAATATAAACCTATTTTTTGACACAAAGGTCTGAAGCTCCTGTATTTAATCTATATCCTGGCTGATATAACTCTGTTCTTGTTGGCTGACCTTCTAGTCCTAGGAAAAGGTGTATATTTTCAGCTTGGGCAGCTCAGGTGGCCATGAGTGAAGGACTCGGACCATCAACCATGCATTGGGCAGAAACACTGAATCATTTCACCTAGAGCTGAGCGGGAGGTGTAGCTGAGAAGTCTGCAGGCCCAGGGGACAGCTAGTCATCACTGACCCATCTCCTTGAAGAGACAAATGTTCTTCCAAAATCATTTAGAATTCTAAAGGATTGCAGTCTGTGTGTTTGTGTAGGAAACTCCAGCTTCTAGAAAGAAGGCACTTAAACAATATGACTTTGGTTTCTGCATTAAATCAACTCATATCAGCAAGTATTTACTGAGCATGTATTATGTATGGGGTGCTGTGTAGCACAGAGGAAATACTGATGCTCAGTCCTTTCTTGGAAATTACTTGGAAGGAGCTGAAATATATCATAATTAAAAGCGCACCTTAGTTAAGCTGTAGGACAATTTTATGAGACAGACGTTCTCATCATGGAATTTGGGAATGGAGAGAATAAGTGTTGCAGCATTTCTGATCCAATCACCCCCCGATGCTTGTCAAAATGCAGATTTTTGAGCTACCCTTCACCTGTAGTGGATGGGATGTTTGGACCAGGAGCCCAGTTATCTGCTCTTTACACACATCAGAGTTTAAGAACCATCGTCCTATCAACCACAGTAGTGTTTCAGGAAAATGCCAACAAAGAGGTAGGAGGAATGATTCTGAAGGCAGAATCCTGGCTCCTTCTGTGCCTTTTCCATTCTATTTCCCGGGCTACTGATCAATCACAAGCAAGAGCTGGTGGTGGACTGAGAGAATATTATCCATGTAGTTTTTAGAATTTGATTTATATTAATTCCCCTCTAACACTAATTGCACCCCAGTCCATGGGAATGTGTTTTACAAGAGAGAATGCAGTTTTGTATGAAACATTTTAGGAGCAAGAGGCACAGTGATCTCATCTCTAAGCACAGCTGCTGTGATGTTAGAAAGAGGAAAATCAGGTACCCATGGGAACCGACCAGCACACCTTTGCCTGTGGTTTTCAAACTTCTGGCTTCATATTTCTAGACTGAGATGTGTGAAAAGATCACCTTCTGAAAACATAAAGAGTAACACACATGCCTATACACAGGCATGCATACGCTCAAACACAGACACACATACGTGTACACAGCACCATCAGTGCCAACTCTTGATGCCAAGTTAAGGAAACGGTTTCCGTAAGCACGTCACACGCCTGAGCAGACACCTGTGCACATGCTTGGGTTTCCTTTTAATGGTCACAAACTTTAGTCTCATTTCCTAGGTGAGTGAGATGCTAATCAAGCAGTTGAAGACAGAGAGCCTCGCGAAAATCATCAAATGTGAATTTGTCCAGGGGGACTCTCGACTTTGAGGAGGGAAGGAAGAAATTGTCACGTTGATTCCACTGGAGACAGCCTTGCTCTCACTAAGCGGCCCCTGGGGACTTTCTCCCTGATTTGTTCTTCGTCAGGTTGGCATCTCGGTGACAAGGCAATTGTAATTAGAATGAATAAACTGAGCGATGTGCCAACTCTCTGCTTATAATTCAGGCTGTGACATTAAAGAAACATTGCAGTTTTATTCTATTTTTTTTTTAATTTTTTAAGGAGTTACAAACAGCTAGTAGGTTTTTGCCTACTGGGATGCCTTCCATAAAACGCAGAACTGCCTTGCTAAAGAAAGAAAATATGATATGCGTGTTGGACTCCAGATGGCTTTATCTTACCTTTTGGGATTTTAGACTATCTTTGGAAATTGTCTTATTTTTTCATGCTTGTTCTTGCAATGAACAGGCAATAAAGATTAGGGGTAAAGAGGAGACATGAAAAAAGATTCCTACCATCCTATTGCCTCAAAGCTCATCGCTGCTGGGAAAGAGCTGAAGATGATTTGGGCTGCAGTAAAAAAAAAAAAAAAAGCAAAAAAAAAAACCCCAAAACTATAGCCACTTGAATTTAATAAGGGATATGTCAAGGTACTGGTAGGGGTTGGTGGTAGACCCTTTTTGATGTTTGACCTGAGCCTTGACTTAGCCTAGAAAAAATTATATGAATTCTCCCCCAAAATCTGACAGCACGTTTCAATGTCTCTTCTCTTTCTCATGAAGACTGGAGAATTACTTGGAAATCTGAAGGAATTCCAGAAGGTTATTTATCAATTAGAATCTTGGGGACACTTGCCATCTTAAAATTACAAAAGCCATTTAGCTGAAATGTTTAACTCCTTTGTTTTTACGTCTAATCCGGACTTTTCCTAGAGGCATTGGAGGATTTCTCATTCTTTATCTTCTATCACATTTGGAGATAAAATGTACTAGTTTGCCCTCTGCAGAAGAAGATCCCCATTTATACTGACTGGTTATGCTGTGCTCTTGTTCAGCTGTTCTGGTGCACGTGTTTGCCCTTCCTCCTCTCTTCTCTGCCCAATTTTAACCATCCTTAAAGAGCAACTCAGACCCCATCCATTCCCGCCTTACGCCTGTCTAGCGTTAACCCAAAGAAGAATCATCGATGAGGTGGTTGGAGGCATACGTCTAGAATTCAGGAGAAAAGGATGAGCTAGGAAAACAAGTTGTCAGCACGTGGGTGGTATTTGAAATGATGAGACTGGCTATGAGCACCACACTGAAACAGGCTCTTAATCACACCCCATCATACTGGTGATTTTATTTCTTATTGACATTCGGGGTTCTCAATCTTCTTAAACGCATCACCACTTTTGAAGGGCACACACGATCACATGATACACCAGTTGCTTGGTTTCAATGATGCCAGATAACTTGATGTTTTCGTGAAAGGAGTCAATCAACATGATGAGTGAAGAAGCAGGCAGTTCTGACATGGACTTACGTGCTGTGGTGACAGCTTTTGGTCACCACTTCCCTGTTGATGAGAGTGCTCTCCAGGCAACTTGCCGGCACCCAGCGTGGGCTGCTATCTGCAGACACCTTCAGTCACTCTGTTGAAACGTACCTTCCTGCTACAGCATTTTATCTCAGTCAGGAACTCAATCATCTGTCATATAGACTCACAGTCATTTGCTTTCCAGGCTGTAATAACACAAGTTTCATTGATGAATTTTTTTTCAGACAATTAAGTTTACTTCTTTATACAAAGCAAAAAATGTAATATTTATATGAAAATTTAGGAGGGAAGATTCTTTCAAAATAAGAATATGCCTTTCTAAATGGGCAACTGTGAGAATCGCTTCGTGCTTTCTGGCTGTCTCAGACTCCTCTTCACAAACAGAAATCTTGGTTCTTGTTGGCCCAAGTCTGTATGCCTATCCCTCTGGTAATGGCCCTGTTTTCGGAATTCCATGACACTTTGATTTCATGTTAGTGGTTCTGCCATCTTCTTGTCTGTTATCACCAGTAACTCTTCACCATTATCAGCGTATCGTCTCTGCTTCTAATCTGCTACCTTATTTTAAACACAATTGTCCAAGCAAGGGCCTGAGAAGGCTGGGATGTCTTTTCCCTTCAGCAGAATTAAAAGCGTGGAAATTCTTTTCCTTGCTGCTAAGAACCTTTGCTTAAAAAAACTACCTCCTACAGACTTTTTCCTTTAGGGATGGCAATACAGAAGAGTTGAGTTTGTTGGAAATCACTGACTGCTACGTGGGCCATTGATTTAACCAATACAAACACAAGCCTTCCTACTTTTCAAAGGACTTTTGTATGGGTTGTCATATCATATCTGAAACAACCCAGATGTGAAAAAAAAATGCATCCTGAAAAAAAGTTTCAATTCATACCAATATCCGTGAAGAAGTTCTTCTAAGTTTTCATATTTTCATGGAAAGAAAACATTCACTTTTGCATGAGATAGTTTCTCACATCGAAGAGGATCTTTGAGATAAAATTTCCCAATAATATTTTTCAAGTATTTCAGTGTTTATGTGGCACGGATCTATCTCCCTCATCCTGAACAGGGTTTCACCAAAATACAGGTCTCATTGCTCTATTAAATGGGATAATAATGCCTATAAAAACACGCTGCAGTGACTGAGAGCCCTCTGAACTCGCATTGCCCCAACCCTACCAGTTAGCTGTGTAACTCAGGGCACCTCATTTACTTCACTAACCCTCCGTTTCCTTACCTCTCAGGAACAGTGATGATACAACCTCAGAGAGTTGAAATGAATGTTCCATGAAGCCCAGTAGAGTGGCACAGTATGAAGTATTTGTGTATCTTCATTTTATAATGATTTAGATTCTAGATAAGGGACCTCCATCTGCTTCTTACTTTTCTTAGAAATGGGTGCTCTGCATGGGTTATTTCCTTTAATTCTTACCCTCTGGAATAAATGCTAATATTCTCATTTTAAGGATGGTAGTTGAGGCTCAGACAAGGTACGTAACTTCTAAAATGTACAGATCTTAAGTTGTAGAATTATAATTCAAAGTCAATGCTTTAGGAACCATTCAAGGCTGACTAGGGGCCACCTACCACCTCATAAAGAGTCTTTCATGCCGTGCTGCCCAGTGATCTTATTTTCAGGACTAGGGAGGGGAGAGATATGAAGAGATTACTAAGACTATGGATAAGAGGGAGAGAAATTTACCCCTTCCCCTTTCTTGAAGAGACAGGCTTAAAAATGAGTTATATGGTTTTCAGATACCAGAAGAAAATATAGACTGATAGTCAGCCTTTGGCCAGAATAATCCATCTTATTTCTTCAACCATCAGACAAAAAGGTCGAACTGTCTGTTTTCGACACCAAGTGTGCCATCTCTTACCCACAACTAGATCCTTATCATCTAAAAGAATTGGAAAGAGCAGAGATATAGACAATTCTGTCAAGACAAACAGATTATTATGTAAAAAAAATGATAAAGATCAACTCAGTAATGAATATTTCCAATTGTGCTCATGTGCACCAAGTGTGACTCTGAACCCACCATGTCGCTCTCTTCATCGTGGTAACCGGGGAGATATGTCTGCCTGGATTCTGAGCCCCACTTTTATGCACTTCATGGAAATGCGTTAAGAGAGGGCAGAGGTGAAGCACGCAGCCGTGAAGTAGTAAGGAATCCAAACCTTATTTATAGAAAAATAAACATCATTTACAAATATGCTTTGCATTTAACCAAGAAAATGGGAAGTGGAGAAGGCAACATCAGACCACATTCTGAAAGACATGGGTGATGGAACATGGCAATGCGTTTCAATAGAGATTTTCAAAACTTTGGTTGTGAAAATTTCGCAGAGCAATGTGTGCAACCGACTTGGAAGGGCTTCATCTTTCCTGGTGTAATTTCATTGAACCCCAGTCACGCGCACCAGACTTCAATACTCTAGCCGTCGACTGCCGTCACGTCTTGGCGGGTGTAGTTGCCTACCCTGTTCGCAGACATGGGGAGAGATGCTGACAAAACCCCTGGGCAGGTTTGTGTATCAGAAACTGCAGCATCAAGCCCTGGATCGCCTCCTCTTCCAGGATGATGCTAAATGGAAGATCACCAGAGACACCAGGAAGTAAGCAAAACAGGGAACAATACCTCCAACAATTTATATTCTATTTAAATCTTGCTTTGCTTAATGATGAACTTTCTCATCAGTATTTCTGAATAATTGCAATCGTTTGCCCCCTAAGCTATCAACATGTAAACTTACAGATGGCACGAACCTCTCCAGCGCCTTTTTCATTGCTCTGAACTTCTGGTGCCTCTGGAGGAGTCTGGCTTATGGCTGTGTTTTGCCACTAATGAGCCTCCTCTCCTTTCTTCTTCGCAGTTAAAGTTGTTTCTTCGCTCACCCCGTTATTCCCCCTCCATGCTCTGATGTGACCTGTGATGCGTGCCCCTCATTGTGGTTCGATCATCATTTGCTAAAGCCAGGTGATTCTCTGAGGTTTCAGGATCACCTAGGGAAAAATACCTCCACATTCAGCTGCATGTGCCCAGCACTGATATCGCATCACAGTCCCAATGCTGAAAAGTTGGAACA
Source organism: Vicugna pacos (assembly GCF_048564905.1). Classification (NCBI taxonomy): domain Eukaryota; kingdom Metazoa; phylum Chordata; class Mammalia; order Artiodactyla; family Camelidae; genus Vicugna; species Vicugna pacos. The sequence continues at coordinate 8,007,484 of NC_133010.1, forward strand.
TTTTTACTCAATTATATATTCAGTACTTAGTTCATCCCCTATATCACCGCCTGTTACTCTGCAGGATAAAAAGCTGTTTAAAAAAATGGCTCCCATATTTAAGGAATTTATCTGTTGAGGAGATAAGACCACACATATGAAAGGCCAAATACACACTTACATGTGGGTTAAATTGCAATACCACAGTGTTACAAGCAGTCAAGCTAGTTTCTGGTTGCCAAATTAAAGTTAGCAGATTTTGAGCTGTGACTTCAGAGGAGGGAGGTTTCACGTGTAGCCGAGGTCCGCAGGAGAAATGGAAAGATGAGTCAAATTGGAGGTTGATATTATGTTTCAAATCTCATCTGCAATTAATGCCTCTGAGGCTTCAATCAGTTGTGCTCAAATCACTTTTCGTTCCTGTGTGACTTTTGATGCACTTACAGTAACTTTCATTGGTTCCCTCACTCTCATTTCCGTGAGTAGCCTTCATTTTCAACTGTATTTTTATAAAGCACATTTCCAACACACAGGATTCGTGAAATAAAGTGTTATGTCATTTTATAGATGCAGTGTTTCCAAAATAAGAAGTTACTATATTCTCTGCGATTTAGAATCCCGCGACCTCTTACATCACATCTCAACTCTGCAAGGGAGGAGTGTAAAGCCATGGGCTGTGAGTGGAGGTCATCTATCTGTAGACAAAAAAGCAACGTCAGGTGTGGGGAAGAAATGGGGTGAAAAGAGCAGCATCTCAGTCCTCCATTGGGAAAATTACTTACAAGATCGTCATACACAACACAAGCTTAGCCCCCATTTTTCAATTCATTCAAAACAAGTCTTGTCCATGGACATCCTTCCCTAATTTCATAACAAAGGTGCAAAAAATTAAAGCAAACATTAGACAGATTTTTTTTTATAACAATCAACTTATCTGTGATGATGGATCCCAGGAAAGAAAGTAGGACCTGTTATCTTTCTTTTTTTTTTCTACACAGATCAGCTAGCCCGACTTCACCTTAAATATCATCATCAGTCAGTCACACTTCAGTTTCATTTGGGAAATTCCAAATTCATAGGTTTGAAGGCTCTTGCACTTTCTTCATTCATGGAACAAATTACATTATCAAACTAGCCCCTTCTCGGTTCCTGCCAGGATGGGGGTGAGCAGGAACCAAAAAAAAGAAAATCAAGCCTGCATCCTCTGTCTGCACAGCAGGCCACGGGGGACTAAGGGCTCTTTAGTGACTCCACTGCTTCCATCCATCACTCTCCAAGCACCATGGCGTGCACACCCACCAAGAGAACTTTAAAATAAGAAATAAAATTCAATGAACTCACATTCAATTAAGATTAGTCATATTATTAATCTTTGCCGGTGCAGGGCTTATCAGGAGATAATTGACCTTGTCAGTGTTTCCAGGCTGCTGTATTGCTGCAGAAAATTTCACTCTTCTCCTGCTTAATTAGAATGCAATAAAATCAAGAAAGGGGTTTTCTCTTTCCTGCTTAACCAGTGTCCACTTTTCTCCTCCACTCCCCTATCTAAGAAGGGGGATGAGAAAACGTGGGTATCACAGAGTATAATCTTCTCAATTAATAGAGGGAAAGTCCCGTCATTGCTCCCCAGGCCATGACAAATGCACCTGTTGGCAGAGCCAGACGACTGAGGTCCCTTACGTGCCCAGACGCTCCCTTCTTTTTCCTGTGTGTTCAAAGGAAACGTGATTTTAATTGGACTGTGAAAGAGACACAGGTGGCGAGAAGGCGGTTTTGTCGATTTACTTTCATGTAAAAGGTGATGTTCCCTGACGCGGATCAACTTGGTATCAGACTTTCTATCATTTCTCTTTTTCCGATTTTCAAGTCAATTGTCCTTTCCTGGGTTCTCGGTGTCTTTCTGCTTTTGCTGCTCCTTCACATTTAAAAGGCAGGCCTTGAATTTCTATTTCTTGAAAATATTCTCATCCCAGGATTTGTTGGATGGCCAGCACCTCTTCAGCGTTGAGGTAAATGAATTTCATGTTTCAGGAACAGGGATTGGCAAAATGATCCCTAACGACATTTGCAGATGAGAACTCCTTAATTTTGAGGATGACAAAGGTAAATCTTATGTAGTAGACCAACATTAACTGTCTTGTTCAAAATAGGGGTCACGAATACAGTGAGTCTTCAAACAGTAGCCCAGCATCTGAAGATGCTTTCTGTGTCTGGTCCGATTCACAGTTCTGGGTGATGCTTTGAGGCATTTCAACCCCAACAGCTTGCATTCTGAGAGATGTGACATCCTTAGCGAAAAAGCATACACACACACGTGCACACACACACACACACACACACACATGCACAGGGCATTAGAATATACGAGCAAAGTTTTATCTCAGAGTGTGTGCGCGTGCTTTCTGTGGAGTATAATTTCAACAATGGAAAACAACCTCCTTTCATTTTGTTTGATCAAGTATTTTATGATTCAGTTCCCTGGTCACACAGAGACTTTCAGCAGAACCTAAAAATTGGTGTCAGGGGAAGTTGGAACACTCTTTAATTCTTCAACATATGCGTATCTCATATTTACTATCTACAGCTGTATAATTGAAAGCTCGCCGAAAATGCATAATCTGCTTCCTCTGTGTATTAACTGAAAACAAAGACAGATTATTGAATAATAACAATTATCATTACTGTAAGTATTTTATTTTGTGTCTTATACACATAGGGACTTCTTTGCCATTATGGCGGGTGTCCAAGTAGAGTACGCCATTTAACACCATAGGTATTTAGTGAATATCCCCTTCGTGGCCCATCTCATGACTTTTTTTTTTTTTTTGGTCTGGTCAATTGTGATTGTTTCGGATTAAAGAAGCTTAAAGTTGATGTCTTGGATCACAAAGCATGATGAGAAACGGACTAGGAGAAATCCTTGATCTGTCACAATTGTGTGTCAGGAAGTAATCAGGTCAATATCAGAGGCTTGGGAAGATGCATGAATTTAGCACAGTTCTCTGATAAAAACCAGGGGTGTTGTGTCACTTTTTGGTTGAATACTCTCAGATCAACCTACTCCACCCCAACCAGCCTGGACACACCCCTTTTTTTGGAGAATTGGTGAGGTAGATTCTCACAGTGATGTGTGTTCTCTGGGAGGGCAACTTTTTCTAAATCTTCTTTTGTTCACTCAAAAACATTTATTAGATGCTCCCCTTGTTCCAGATCCTTTTCCGGTTGTATGGTTACATTATGAATACAACAAAAGTGTGCCCTCCTACAACTTCAGTGGTAGTGAAGAGAGAAGAAAAATAACAGAGGAGGTAAATAATTACATATCACGTCCTCACACCCCTCCTTCTACCCAGGGTTACTTCCGAGGAGTAGACCAGGGCCTTGCTCATAAAAGCTCTGCCTTTCTAACATCACTTCTTAGTTAGATTTGAAAAAATCTAGCAAATGATCCTGTAATTTAGAAAATTCACAGAGAGGATACAGAGGGGAAAATGCAGAAGCACATCTAAATTATGAAATAAAATATCCAAACATCTGAATGCACCCATAGGTGATAAGTGCTAACAACAGTAAGAAAGGGGAAAGAAAAGTAAGACTGAGTGATCAGGACAGATTCCTTGGGAAAGATATAAATTGCAATGGAACAGAGTCCCACTAATTTGCCAATATAACATCACCAAGTCCATGACATTTTCAGATGTTTTTCAAACCATATTACCCTAACAGCGTAGATACAATTCAGAGAAAACTGGGAATTTAGCAAATTTTTCCAGTTCTCTTTATGCAACTTCATCAGCCCCGATTCCTAGAATGGAAAACTGACACCACTGCAGGCCCATATGCTTGCACACTTGAAATTGGTTCTGCTTCACAGGTTGTTCTAGAAGGTCTACCATGCTGAACACTATGACCTTCCTGGTCTTGCTCACAATGTGCTTTCCCTGCCAGGAACTCATAAAGAGCTACGATATCAGTGCTACTGAGCTCAGGTATTTTTATTGCTTCATTACTATTATTATTGAAGATTATAACTTGAAATTTATTGAGTGTAAACAATGTGTTACATACTATTAGAGGCAGCCTCTGATGACCATGGATTTAGCAGCACAGCACAGGTTTCCATGAATAGGGTCTCCAGCCATGGATAACTTGGTGCCATCAGCATAGTCCACAGGAAAGAAATCTGTATGATCGTTCCAAAGGGATATGTTCATTCCAAAGATTAATCCAAGTGATTGCAGCAAGAATGTCACAGATTCCTAGGGGATCCAAGGAAAGTCAGTCTTAAGTCCTCACTGATTCTCTAAAATGATCAGAAGTGGAAAAGAGAGAGGAGGAAAATTGTTCATAGAACTTGATACCTGTTGTCAAATATATTTTGTTTCAAAAGATTTTATTTTTCTGATCATAAAATTAGTGCTTGTGGGAAAAATTTGGAAATAGAAATCAAGTTGTAACTATGTTGCCAAAAAAGAAGCTAAGTTGATATTTGTATATATTTACCTTTAAAGAATATAAACATATATACACATGACTACATAAACATAAATCAAGACCAGATAGTCTTATATTTATAATTTTATCTCTTATTTTCCCACTATTGTGTTGTAAGTTTTTTCAATAGCATTAATTATTCTTTGAAAACATGATATTAGTAAGAGCATGATCATGTCTGAAAATGTGAATAATCTATCCCTTTCTATAGATACTGAAGTTGTTCCTAAATTGCATGCTAGTATATATAAATCTCAGATAAGCATTCTCACCTTCCATGGCTTGGCTTTATATCTTGCGCATCTTGGGTTGAATCCTTAAAAGTGAAACAACACAATGACATGTTTCTGCTAGGAGGCAATCTATGTTTTGACCCTCCAGTGAGATATGAGAGTGCCTATTTCCCCATAGACTCACTAGGACTGAGTCACAGAATTTAGAAGCTAGAAAGGACTTTAGAATTCCAATGCCCCCTTTTTTTTAAATTTTATTTTATTGAGTCATAGTCACTTTACAATGTTGTGTCAATTTCCATCATAGAGCACAATTTTTCAGTTATACATGAACATACATATATTCATTGTCGCATACTTTTTTCACCGTGAGCTACCACAAGATCTTGTATATATTTCCCTGTGCTATACAGTATAATCTTGTTTATCTATTCTGCATATTCCTGTCAGTATCTATGAATTTCAACTCCCAGTCTGTCCCTTTCCACCTCACTCCCCACTGGCAACCACAAGTTTGTATTCTTTGTCTATGATTCTGTTTTTGTTTTGTATTTATGTTCATTTGGCTTTCTCTTTTCTTTCTTTCTTTTTTTTTTAGATTCCACATATGAGTTATCTCATGTGGTATTTTTCTTTCTCCTTCTGGCTTACTTCACTTAGAATGACATTCTCCAGGGATATTCATGTTGCTGCAAATAGCGTTATGTTGTCAGTTTTTATGGCTGAGTAGTATTCCATTGTATAAACATACCACATCTTCTTTATCCAGTCATCCATTGATGGACATTTAGTCTGTGTCCATGTCTTGGCTATTGTAAATAGTGCTGCTATGAACATTGGGGTGCAGGTGTCTTTTTGAAGAATGGTTCTTTCTGGATTTATGCCCAGGAGCGGGATTCCTGGGTCATATGGTAAGTCTGTTCCTAGTCTTTTGAGAAATCTCCACACTGTTTTCCACGGTGGCTGCAAGAATTCCAATGCCCTTTTACGTTACACACTTGGCCAATGAGAGATAAGAGACTTACTGAGGTCACATCAAACAAAGGGCCATAAAGTCACTCACTATGTCTTATAATTCAGCTTTCCCTCTTGCCAGGGTTTAAACGTATCTCCAATAATTATTCTGTGTGACTTGGACAAATTACTTCACTCATTTATGTTTCAGCTTTCTTATCATTAATTCCAAAGTTGTTTTGAGAGCTTATAAGAAATTAAAAGTTTTAGGCATGTACATGTTCTAGGAATCAGCTTTGATAGTGAGTGAATAATGGGTAATGTGACATGACGTTAAGGTATCAGTTACTATTATCCAGAATGTGAGGCAGAAAGAGTGTCTTTCCATCATGGTGTTTGGAAAGTTAGGTTGAAGCACTGGACTCTCTACATTTAAATATCCTTCCACTTTTGGAGGTGGTCTCTCTGGATGTCTTTGAGATTTATTCTCTGTCCGGGCTGACAGAGACCCTTAACCAAAAGGGTCAGTCCCTGGTTCTCTATTTACATATAAAATATTTTGTTGTTATTAATATTGACCATGCCTTCTGACATACCAGCTAAAGATTTACTTGTCAGGACCACAGGAACTGGGATTTACTGCCTGGAGAGGACTGTTCTTTGAGGACGTATGTGGGAAGGACAAGAGTGACATGTCCAGGGACACCTTTCATGGCCAGCAGGTGCCTGTTCTTTATTCTTTTTCCCATTTCACTGTCAATGGTCTTTACAAGGTCTCATTCTGTACACTGGTGGCTGCGTAAACATTACCATTAGTTTGTTTATCATTATTTCATTATTCTATTTTGTTTTATTTTATTGTCTTGTCTCAGTATCTCTCAAAAACACATTTCCCCCATTGTGGCCATGTTGTTTGCTGAAACATAGGCATTTTATAGGCCCAGAAAAAGCCATGAAGTCTGTCCCACATCTTTCCCCCAAAGTAAATCTAAATCATCAGAATGCAGATCCATATGAGCCATGTAGATATGACTCCGCCCTACTCCCTGGTACACACACACACATTTCAGCTCAGGTCCCCAGCTCATGTAGCATATATGATTATCCAGGCATTAAAATTTGAGACAGATCTGAAAGTCTCAGTGCTCCCAGAGTATCATCTGCCTTCCTATATCCCTCCTCTGCACTGTCTTATCTGAGCTCTCCTCCCAGCAGCACCCTCTGGTTCTTGCCTTTACTGATCTCTCACCTCATAAATATTCTTGCCCTGGTCCTATCTCCCATTGTCTTATGGTCCTTCTTTTTGTCGGGATAAAATTGATTAACTAATTAGTAATAAGATATTAATGTCTAATAATATATTTGCATTTTAATAAGAAACATTAATGTTTTAACAAAAGGAGATGTCTAATGATAGACATTTTATAATTTTGGCATACTGGTAGGAGAGAGATGTTTAAATAGGGAATCAACTGATTGCTCTCAGATTATGAGCCTACCTGATTAAGCATGTGCTGCAAAGTCATAAGAAAAAAAAAAGTGTCAGGATCTCTTAGAGACTCCTGACTTTATGCAATACATGCTTAATAAGGGAGAGCTTTTTATTCAACCCTCTCTGGCCACGTGGGCATCAAGTTGAGATTCCAGCTGCTAGCGTTCCTCATTACTCATGGTAAAAAAAAGGGTGACCTGCCCACCATCTCACATAAAAGATTTTGATATCTGGAAATCAAGTTTGAAAAAAACTACCAGCCTATGATTCATATTACTGCAACCCTGTTGTGAACAGTTTGAGTTCTTAGAGCATTTTTTTAGTATAAAAATTCCCAAGGACTTTAAGAATACTTGGAGAAAAATTTAGGGGGAAAATATGAACCAATTTTTTTTTTGAGTACAGTAAAATAATACTTTTCCTACTCTTCCACTTGCCTTCTACCAGCACTGAGATCCAAGTGTTTTTGAACACACACAATGGTTCACAATTTTGAAAAATATGAATTATGTTTCACCGTGGTGCAATGAAATGGAATTGTCTGGGTTCTCTTCATAATTCCCTTGGCTTTATTGAGCTTGCTCCATCTTAAGATAGAAATATGATAAGATGGTAATTATCTGCTGAATGGTGAAGGATAGACAAACACATAGGGGAAAATGAGAGATGTGTAGAGCAGTGTGCAGTCTCACACCGAACACGGGAATTGTGTTGTTGGGCTGTCAAAATGCATTCAGCTCAAACACTATCCTTAGGAACTATACAACTGTAAACAAAAGCAAATTGGAGTGATTTAAACATTTAAGCTTATTTTCACAGAATTCATCCCTTTATGGCCTATAGACAGATAAAGGATATATCAAAGCACACCGTGGAGTCGTCCCGGAGCGTGGCAACCCATGTAGGCCTCCATCCACTTGGACACTCCAGACTATTTCAAGTTGGCATCACTTAACTGTCCCACTGAGAAATGAGTTATAACAGAGTTTCTGCACTCCTGCAAGGCCTAGACGGGCTCTGGAAAGAGAGTCACTCTTCAGTATTTCCTCACTTATATTTCAGTCCCGTGATATTTTTAACTGGAAAGAATTCTTTCTTGGGGTCATGAAGAACTCGATGAGATTGGGCCACTGGGAAGTCCGTGTTTTGACCTATAATAAATAGAGTGTACATCAGAGAGAGAGCTGATTAACCAGTTCCTTTCGCTGTTTTCTCTTTGTTTTTTGTTTGTTTGTTTTCCCATCACTTGTTAATTCCTTTTGGCCAAATACTCCAATACCCTTCCTCTCAAAAGACAAGAGAAGTAGGTTATGGGCTTCTAAGCAGAGTGGGTTGGAGAAGCATGTATTCCAGGTAGTCAGAAATAACAGGCTCCCTAGAACATGTGGGTGGAGAGATGCGACAATAAGCCTCACTCCCAAGTGATGCTGGCCCTACTCAAGTCATGATGCTAAAAAAACTCCTACTTTCTATTATCCACAATTATAAAATAAAATGTGATTGTGATATTCGTTATCAGAGAAGGGTCACATATCACTAAGAAATATACTAGTAGTAATTCATTCATCATATCATCTTTAAAATAGAATAAAATTCTGTGGGTAAAAGAAAAAATAGGTTTTGGAAGAAATCAAATTGGACAAGAAAACCTTAATGAAAGAATTAAAGAGAAAAACGAGACCAGGGAAGAAAGAGGACCTGTAGCTTATTCATCTTGATAATGTCCACTGTTGAATACTGTGTCTGGTGCAACATAAGTATCAAGTATTTGTCGAGTAAGTGAATACACAAATCACCCACATAAAAGCATCCAAGTATTAGATGCCTGGGGACCAGTGCATTAAACAAGGAAAAGAAGATATTTTGGGAGTCCATACTCCCCAAATTTAGCAACTTTATAATTTTACCTGGAGCTAAAACTTATTTCAAATAATGCTTAAAACCCAGGGATTTTTGTATACCTGTGAACTTCATTTGTCTGGGTTCACATTTGTTCTATTACCATGAGTTAATAAAAAATAACTCTACCTGCAGTTGCTAATATCAAATTTTATAGTATGAAGTGTTTCCAAATGCATTTCTTTGCATTGTTATGCTAAACAGGCAATTGCATATTTTGTTTTCCTATAGCCATGGCCAGTTTCATTGTATTCCAGAAAATGCATCCCACAAAAAAGGAAACCATTTGGCTATGAGAGTGTAAAAAAAAAAATAATAATATAACCAAATTTGCTAGAGAATGTGGAATTCTTTTTTAATAATGGAATTTTAAGTATATAACTCAAATTGAAACTTTTCTGTGTTCTTTTCCTTTGATGTGCAAATGGATTTAATGCAGCAGAAATCAATATGTGTGTTTTCTTTGTTCCCTTTAAATCAAGTCCTGTTCTGATTATAGGATGTGTGTCGGCACGTCGGGGTATACATGGGTCCTGTGTCCTCTGCAGAGCAAACATGAGCTGAAGAATCTCAGAACACAGCCCTCTGAGCACCCTGGTTGACTGGTGTCTTCATTTTTGTGGAGATCCTTCCCTCCAAATATATTAGCTGTGACAATACCTGAAGAAACCATTCAGTCTGTGGTGGTTGGATTTTTTTATATTATTCGGAATTTTATAAAATTGTAGTATTATTATATTACCAAGGGCATTGAGTTCTAGATTTCACTAGGTAAAGTCAATAGAATGCACGTCTTCTGAAATTAGTCTATTTGGTTAATTTTATTCCAACTTCTCTTCTCTGAAACTCTTCTCAACTTAATCCCATAATGCTTCTTTTGGTTGAATCCAATAGTTTTCAACCCGGGGTGATTTTGCCCTCATCTGCTTAAAGGGCATTTGGTGATGTCTAGGGACATTTTTGGTTGTCACCAGTTGAGGAAGTGTGAAACTGGCATTTAGTGGGGAGCCGCCAAGGACGGTTAAAATCCAACATTGCACAATGTACAGGACAGCATCCCCCTCACCCCAACAAAGACCTGTCCCGTCCCAAATTCCAGCAGTGCCCCAGTTTAGAAAACCTGGTTTAACCTACTTGTCCAGGTAATTGCAGCTTCATGAAGACATTTATTTTATCTCTGTTCTACTCTTTACTCATCTTCTCATTCAAGAATGAAGCAAACATGGTTTGAATAACTCTTAGGTCAGACACTAAACCAGGTGCATATGTGTGTATGTGACAGAGAGACAGAGAAGGAGAGGTGGGGTGGAACGGCCACTGACTTCGTGGAACTTCTAGGTTCGTGTGCTGAGCACTGTGTATGTCTTCAGTCTACAGTTCTAGGACCTTGCTCCCCCCTTTCATGCATGCACTGTGCTAGTCTATCTGTTGCCTCCTAACCTTCCCTGTCCCTCCTTCCCTACCACCACGCAAGCCCTATTCTCATGGGTCTTTGCATCTCCAACCTGTCTGCCCCACCAACCCAAACTTTCTATATAAAAACCTGCCACGCCCTTATTGTTGCTTATTTTGAACAAGTCCAGCATCACTGTTTTCCAGCATGAACTTCTTAACTTTTCTCGTACTATTTTATGCCTGGAAATTTTATCTCACCAATTAGATTGTAAGATTTTGAAAACAGCCGCCAAGTTGAATGACATTTTTGTAAGCTTTCACTGACATTTTGTTTTGAATAAATCAGAGTGTTTATTAACTTTATAAAAATAATTATTGCGATAGTTAATTGAGAATTTACTAAGTCCAAACTATGCTGAAGTTTTATATACACTGTTCCATTTAATCATTATGACAATATTGTGAGACACACATATCCCATTTAACAGATGGGGAAATTGAAACATGAAGGCACATGATTTCTTTAATATGACTTTGATTGTACAGAGATGTAAACTTAGATCTGTCTAATCACAAAGCCAAAGTTATAAATATGATGCTACATTTAATAACAGCAGTGCAAAGATAGCTGTTACAGTAGCTAATAATTACTTCCCAAAATGTCAGGACCTAATCCTGCAACCAGTAAATATTACCTTTTCTGGAAAAAAAAGGGATCTTTGCATATGTGATTAAGTGAAAGATCTTGAGATCAAGAGATTATATTGGTTTACCTGGGTGCACCCTAAATTCAGGCACAAGTGTCCTCATAAGAGAGAGGCACAGAGAGATCTGACGTACTGACAGAGAGAAGACAGTGGGACCACAGAGAAAGAGCTTGGAGGCATCAGGCACAAGCATGGAATGCCAGCCGCCACCAAAAGCTGAAAGAGGCAATGAAAACTTCTTTCTTGGAAACTCCAGAGGAAATGTGGTCCTGCTGACACCTTGATTTTGTACCAATCGCACTGATTTCCAGCTTCTGGCCTCTAGCACAATAAGAGGATAAAAACATTCTGTTGTTCTAAGCCACCACCATTTGGTTATTGGTTCCAGAGCCGCAGGAAACAAACATATCTGTCACCTGCAACGTGCCTGCTTTTTGTGGGTCCAACAAGATCGTGAGAATACGCTAGTCAAAAGCCGAAGATGCAATTTCTCGTGCGGTCTAGGGAAGTTAGTAAAACCCATGGATTTTCTTTGTTGTATTTATTGTGACATTCTTTTACCTTCAAAAGTCAGAAAAGCCTCCTGAATACATAGATCTTCCTTTCCATCTATTAATATTTATTTTCCCCACCTTTTGAATTAATTCAGTGTCTACAGAGTAGTAGGTTTTATGCCTCTTCTACACTTGACCTTGAAGCAGGACTTCTTCTTAATGAGCTGTACATTTTTCAAGATTTTATAACACCCCCTTTAATTCCATTAGACTCATTGGCCATATAGGCACTATTCATTCTAAGTTTCAGTAACATATACAAAATTACGTATTTATTGAACGCCGACCATAAGCAGGGAACTGTTTCACCTCCCCTTGTAAGTCAAGCACCTATGGGCTTTGCCCCTGAGAATCTTATAATTTGTCTGGGGAAATACAGGATAAACATACAGCAAGAATTATTTTAGTTACAGTTTAAGACTATTATAGAACACACTGTGTGATTAATTTGGCAAATGGTTGATACAGGTCAAAAACTGGAGTAACTTTCACTAGAAGATCACTGATGCACACTGCGTCTCTTCTGACACTTTCTTCAACTGGAATTCCAAATAATCTGTTCTCAAACAGCAACATCCTTAAATGTTGGGTAATTACGGTCCTATGACCGCTCCAATGAATGTTTATGTCCACCAATTCCGAGAAGCACTTGGTTTCTATAAAATGCTTTCACTCTGCAATCCCATTCTCAGTCAGAGCTCAGCTTTTCTTTGAATAATTACCTCTCCACATCCAATTCAGGACCCTGGACCCAATTGTTTTTTTTTTTTGTCCATCTCCCTTATACCCAATATGTATAGTCACATACCTTAAAGAAGACTCTCAAACACTGAAAATTTAATGTAATTAAGTGATGGCAACATAGCTGGTCAGTAATAGCACAGAACAATTTGATGACCCCTTTGTGTTCCATGTAGGATTAAAAGTAGCAGCAAATTCACCTCGCGAGAGCTGAGTCTTAGTGATAAAGAAGGATTCATTAAGAACTATTTAACCATGCTCACAATGGAAGCCACGCAGTGGTACAGCTTAAAGAAAAAGGTTTTAGCAAACCAGCTAGCTTATTAAGAAAAAAAAGAGTCTTCTCTGGAGGAAAAAGGATGAAGACGTAGCTACACTTCAGTGAGAACTTCAGGAAACCAGCTAGAATTTCAATAGCATTTTTTCTGAATAGAAATCGGTGGTCTCTCGCACTGGTGTTTACCCCATCGTTTAGGCATGAAAGCCACATTTCCGAGGTAGCCATGTGAAGGAGAAAGAGAGAGGGAGAAGCCTGGCAGAGCACAAAGGATCAACAGGGAACCCTTTAACTAGAGAATAAAAACACTCAATTGGCTAAAAAAGGGGGGAGTGTCAGGCAAGCAGAAAGGGCAGGGGACACATGGCTCTGTGAAACAGTCAAGTGATTTCCATCCACCTCAGCTATGCCTTGCGCCTGCCTCTCTTGGGGACTTTGTCTTCGCCCTCATTGTAACTATGATGTTTGCACCCTTCCTGCCCCAGTCTGTAGACTTAGGCAGTTCCTTGCCTATTTGGTCCCATGTGATGTGATATGAGGTTTTTCTAGCTCTTTCATAACTTTAGACAAATGTATGCATTGCCTCAATAATAAACTGCTATATCCGTAACATTAGACATCATTCATTCACCCGTCTGCTCATTCATTCATTTACAATCACATATTGAGAAACGACCTTGTCAGAATCGTGCTAAAAAGCTTAGTGAGATGCTCAGAGCTCACACAGTCTACGGGAGGAGAGGGAAGCAGAGACTGGTGAGTTTAATGCTGCTGTCAGGTACAGCTGAGAGGTTTTGCTTGTTGTTTAATTATACCCGGCTTTATGTATTAGGACCGAATTAAAATGTCTCACTTCATGGCTTGCTTATTTTCTGAGATGCAAATCTTTTTATATCAAGAGAAGGGCTGAAAACTTGAAATACAAAATAGAGTGGATTTTGTGGTGAAATGAAAAAGAGCAAAAGAAGTTAGAGACTGGAATATGACATATTTATTGGTGTACAAGTGAGGTATAATTGACACACCATAAGGGGTACATATTTAAAGAGCACAATTTGTTTAGTTTTGACCAGTGAAGGCACCATGATCACAATTGTGAACATATCCATCCTCCCCCAAAGATTCATTTTCCCCCTTTCATAACGCCTCCCTCCCAATTATCTCCAGGCAACTACTACTCCACTCTCTGTCACTACAGATTAGTTTGCACTTACTAGATCTTGATCTTTCTAAGTGGAAATATGCAGTATATATTCAATATAGCGTATCTAGTTTTATATTTATGCCCATATTGTATGGATCAAGAGTACCTCTTATTTTATTACTGAATAATGTTGCATTATATCTATATAATACAATTTGTTTATCCATTTACTTATTCAAACTGCTTCCAAATTTGTCTATTAAAAACAAAATTGCTATAAACATCCCTATCCAAGTCTTAGTATGAACACATTTTTTTTCCCCTGAGTGGAGGTATAAATATTTGGGAATAAGTAGAATGTTTGGATATTATAATAGTTGTGTGTTTAGATTTAAAAAAAAAAATGCCTGTTTTCCAAAGCAATTGTTCTGTGTCTTGGCATTGTTGGTCTTTTTAAACTTTAGACATTTTAATAAGTGTGCAGTGGTATCTGATATAATTTTAATTTAGATTTCCCTAATGGCTAATGATATTTAGCATATTTTCACATACTTATTTGCCATTTATATAATATATATATTCAAATATTTTGCACATTAGAAAAAAATTTTTCTTCCTTATAAGCTTTAAGAATTTTTTTTTGTTTATTTAGATCACAAATTTGCTATTAGATATGTGTTTCACAAATTTATTTTTCCCTAGTGGTGACCTGTCCTTTCATTCTCTTAATGGTACCTTTTGATGAAAAGAAGGTTTTAATGTTGATGAAGTGTATTTTTTTCATATTTCATGAATCATATTTTTGACTAAGAACTTTTTGTCCAACTCAGGGTTACCAGGTTTTTCTCCTGTTTTCTTCATCAAGTTTCTTGATGATAAGTCTATGATCCATTTTGCATTAATTTTAATATATGGATCAAAAGTTTTGTTTTGTTTCTTTGCTTTCTTTGTGTGTCTGTGTGTGTATGTATCAATATGAAATTATTCCACTCTCCTTTGCTGAAAACCTATCCTTTCTCCACTGAATTAGCTTAGCATCTTTCGCAAAAATCAATTTAGTGTCAAGGGGAAAAACTTCAACTTCAGAAGAAAGAACTAGGCTAATTTTTTTTTCTTTTAATGAATTCTTTGTGTTCCTGAAGATGACAGGATCCAAAATGAGCCAGTTCTGATGACATTATCCTTATTTATGTCTTGACCTGCTGCTTACCATCTGAGCCCTAAACTTCTTTATTTCATATGGATTCCATTTTATACCCTGACGTTCCATTGAAGAGTTAGCACATGGGCAGTAGGACTGCACTGATGCAGTAAATTAACAGTACACCTCCTTTCTCAAGTTGGCCACCAAATGAGTGGCAGGATCGGTAATGAATAAATATTTTATAAAGTCCTTGGGAGTCTTTAATACTCATTTGAAGTAATTTGCTTAGTTCCTCTAATTTCCCCTCTGCTCATGGAACTCTGCTCAGGGAGGTTAAACTCTACTGCATGGATCATCTGCTCTCTCTTACCTTCTAGCCTCTGGTTGGTTTTGCATAGTGGGAGGAACCAGCAGAAGACCAGGATGAGGAAGGAGAGATGAGTGAGGGTATGAATTTCACAGGGTGCAAGGGTGTAGCTCAAGTGGTAGAGCACGTGCTCAGCATGCAAGACGTCCTGGGTTCAATCCCCGTTACCTTCTCCAAGCGGAAACCTAATTACCTCCCTGTCAGAATACAAACGGTACAAGCAAAACGTGTGTTTTCACTTAAAAAAATAATGCAGGGCCACAGACATACAGTAGCTGCATTTCTTTTCCACAAGTTCCCAGCTTCTGTCTGAGGTCCCACTACTGTTAAAGATGTCGCTGGTCTCTCTTGTTTCCCATGGTTGCTTCCTCCACTGGCCCCTTAAGCTTAGGGCTCCTAATGGCCACTGTTGCTGCCTGCAGGCAGCCTCCCTATCTCGTTTTTCTCCTAATCCTGCTCACACCTTCAAACATTGTCTTTAAACATCTTTTTAATTACCAATCTGTGTGTGCCATCTGTTCTTTGAAGGGACCCTAACAGCTCTTAGATAACTTTCTCGTTTTGATCCCTTTCTGTTTGCCAGGTCTTGGGTCAATCAGTAAGACATATTTCAGGATGGATAACTAAAATGATGGAATTTTAAAAATAAATAGGAGTATTGTACTAATGTGAAACTCCTACCTTAGCACTATACTTACATAAGGTGCCATCATTGGGGACAGTGGGGAGAAGGTACTTAGGAACTCTGTGTGATTTGTGAAATGTCTTGTGAGTACTAAATACTTCAAAACAGAAAATACTAACATAAAAACTAAAAAAAAAAAAAAGTAATATATATCATTTTCTCACATATAATTACATTAAATTCACATATTTAAATACAAGATAACCAGTAAATCTCTAGCTACCATTTGATACTTTGAGATACATTTTAACCTTTACTGCAGGCTGGTTCGATATGCCGAGAAGATATTAAAAGTAAATTAAAATATTTTTCTCACAACTAAAATATTTGAGTCCAATTAATTAAAAAATATGACTATATGTATTATTCCTGTCTTTATTACATTCATACATGATCTGCAGTCCCACTCTTTAAATCCTCTGACAACTGCACCTTTTCGTTTATATATTACAGTATAGAAAGAGCCATCCATACTTCTTGCCATCCTTCAAGGATCAACTTAATGGCCACGTTTAATACGTTTCTGGACTGGAGCATCACACATTTACTATTTCAGTGGATTCAGTTTAGGCCAGAATCATATGTAGTTAAAAAGAATCATCTGCTTTATACCCATGTGCTTTGTAGACAGAGTAAGGCTATTGAGGAAAAATATTATGCCTTTTACTTCTTTTGTAGAACAGCCCTGGGCTTCTGTTGAAGGGAATTCAATTCAATTTCTGAATAGAATATACACCTGTGCAGAATTATAAACCCAGATTCTTATTTCTATTCTTCTACTAAATAACGGTGTGATCTTGGATAACTCATTTTCAGAGCTTATTGCAAAATGAACTCATTAAATCTGATTATCTCCAAGGTCTGTTTTTAGCTCGGCAGCAGTCCTGTTTTCACTATAAATATTACCTAGGAACAGAAGTAGAATCAGATGGCATCTTCTATATATTGAACCCTCTTCCCCTGAAATCATCAAAGAACATTCATCAATCTACTCTAAGCAGAAAAACCATGGTTTTGATCTTGCATGTTTAGAAGTTTATTATGGATAAATAGCCCCAAACTAGTAAGCTTATTTGAATATCTGGAAACTACTAGTAGCTAAACCTCTGGGGTTTGCAAAATTGGGCAGTAAATTGTATGACAAGGGGTTTCTCTTGAGATTTCCTGCATTTGCTGCTGCTGGCAGGTTGGAATTAGAGAGAGAAAAGCCAGTCCTGTGATACCTCGTTACTGCTGCTCCCGAGTGGAGTTCACGAGTGTAGACACAATGACAAAGGTGATGAAAACGTAATAACAACAAAAGAAGAATTTAATCAAATGTTACCAGCTCTCTAAAAGCTCGCAAGTCTAGCTCCTCTGGTGCCTTCATTTATTGCATTTGCAAAACGGACTCTTTCCTTGGGGAGGAGGGAGCAGTTATGTAATTACCAGTTGAAAATCTGTACCCGTGAAACTAAATGTGATCTCGTGTTCTAAGTGGAGGTAAAATATAACACTGAAGGGGAATGTCTCAGCTTCTTTTTGTCAGTATCCTAAATATCAGATATCAAAACCATCTGTAACCTTTTTCCAGTCCTTCAGCTATGTTCATTCATGTCAATTTTGACTAGATTCTCCCAATTCAGTCCTTTCTGGCTTCCCTTGGCTAAGCCCACTTACAGCTCCATTCAAGTTTCATTCTTTTTCCGTGACCGAGTGAAATAAAATGAGTTTCCTTCTCAGAGTTGTGATCTTGCAGCCCAGTGATCCCATATCCACGTCTTCATCTCAACTAAAGCCAAAGATGAGATTTTAGCATGGGTCCTTATTCCTATGCCCTAAAACTTTTTTCCCCCCAAGAATGATGCTTATCTCTCAATCCTATTGCCAAGTCTTTTGGTAATGGGGAGATTTTCCCAACATCACCCGTCTTTAGCTTGTTCTTCTAAATGTCATTGACAATGGATCCCTGCTTATGAGTTCTGTTCACACGGGAAACCTTCCCAGCCACTTATCTCTGCGTCTCACCTAAAGAACTTCACAGCTGCCAAATGCAATCTCCATTCCTCTCCTCTCTTGAGTGACAGATATTTTTTCTTCTCTGGGATCTAATTAAAACTTCTTTTCTCCCCTGTCTTTTCCGTGTTGATTTTTGTGTCCCATTGTTGCTGGAGCTCAAAAAAGAAATTATGATTATTTGCATCTCCATCTATCACACGTCTATTATGGTTCGTCTGTGCTGGGAAACCATTTCCTATGGTGACATTCATCTCAGTCATTGCATTTGTGCAAGTGTCAATATGCAACTTAGCATATTTTAGTACATATTCTGTCCTTTGGTTCCTGGATATATGTCTTCCAATCAAATCACAAATCCTTGAAGGCTGGGGTTATGATTTTTCATTCTTTTGATCATCCACCATGTCTAGAATGCCATTAACGCTTGGTAAAAAGTCCCAGATGTGCCTTTAAAATATGAAATATATAAATGATTTAATATAAGTTGTACATTTTATTTAGAATATAGAGTTCTGCTTATCAATCCTTAGTTCAGTTCAACACATATTAATTGAGCAATTAACACAGTGTCTCACATGTAGCAAACCTTCAATAAATATTTAGGTATAGAATAATGTCGCCAATATTAGTGGCTTTTCTGCAGAGTGAATGGAGCCTTAGCAGAAGAGGAGAGAATAGATAATTTATTTTTCTGATGAGGACACTTAGAACTTACTCTTTTAACAACTTTGATATGTAACATAGAACGTTGTTAATGACATTAATAATGATGCACATTACATCCCTAGTTCTTAGGTATCTTATAACTAGAAGTGTGCACCTTTTGAATACTTTCATCCAATTCTCCCCACTCTCCACCTCAGGTAACCACAAATCTGATCTCTTTTTCTGAGTGTATTTGTTTAGGTTATTTTAAGTATAACTGTACTAAAACTCTATGTTATTTCCAGATGCATAACATAGGGATTTGATATTTTGATACATTGTAAAATGATCATCATAATTATTCTGGTTACCATCTGTCACCACACAGACATTACCATGTTTATTTACTATATTCCTCATGCTGTACATTTATTCTCCTTGACTCGTTCATTTTCTGCCTAGAATTTTACACCTCTTAATCTCTCACCTGTTTCTTTTCTCCCTCATTCCCTTCCTCTCCGGTGATCACCGGTTGGTTTCTGCATCTATGACTCTGTTTTGTGACTTTTGTTCATTTTTTTTCCAGGTTCCACATATATGTGAAATCATACAGTATTTCTGTATCTCTATCTGACTTATCTTACTTCGCATAATACCTTCTGAGTCCATCCATGTTATTGCAAATGGCAAGATTTCATTCCTTTTATGGCTGAGTAATATTTCACTGTATACATATTTACCACACCTTATTTATCCATCCACCTATTGCTGGACACTTAGGTTGCTTCCATATCTTGGCTTTTGTATAAATAATGCTGCAGTGAACATAAGGGTGCATATATCTCTTGAAATTAGTTTTTATTTTCTTAAGAAAAATACCTGGAATTGGAATTTCTGGATTGTTTAGTAGTTCTCTTTTTTTAAATTTTATGAACCTCCTTCTGTTTTCCATAGAGGTGGCACCAATTTACATTCCCTCCAGCGATGTACCAGGGTACCTTTTTCACCACATCCTAGTTGATATCTCACTGTGTGTTTCATTTGCATTTGCATGATGATGAGTGATGTTGAGAATCTTTTCATGTCCCCGTTGGTCATTTCTGTCTTTTTTGGGGAAAAAAAAAGTCTGCTTATGTTCTCTGCCCATTTTTAACTGGATTTTTTGGATTTTTTTTTTGATTTTGAGTTGCATGATTCTTTGTATATTTGTAATATTGATCCCTTATTGGTTATACTGTTTTAGGATAGGTAAACCCATTTAATAGACAGTCTTTTCATTTGGTTGACAGTTTCCTTTCCATGCAAAAGCTTTTTAGGTTGATATAGAACCATTTGTTCACTTTCGTTCCTGTTTCCATTGCCTGAGGAGATATATCCAAAAGAAACATTGATCAGATTCTTATCAAACTGCCTACTGCGTTTGTTTTCTTCTTGGAGTATTATGTTCTCAGGACTTACATTTAAGTCTTTAACCCATTTTGCATTTATTTTTGTATATAATGTGAGACAGTAGTCCAGTTTGATTCTTTTGCATGCAGTTGTCCAGTTTTCCCAACATCATTTATTGAAGAAGCTTTTTACCCTCCACTGTATATTCTTGCCTCGTTTCTCATAGATTCACTGATGACATAAATGTGGTTCATTTCTGGGCTCTCTATACTGTTCCATTCATCTGTGCGCCTGTTTTTGTGCTAGTTCCATACCAGTTTGATGCCTGCAGCTTTGTAGCATAGTTTGAAATCAAGGTGCCTGATCCGTCCAACTTTGTTCTTCTTTTTCAAGATTGTTTTGGCAATTCAGGGTCTTTTGTGTTTCCATACAAATTTTAAAAGTATTTGCTCAAGTTCTGCTAAAAATGCCATGTGTATTTTGATAGAAATTGCATTGACTCAGTAGACTGCCTTGGCTAGTATAAGTACTTTAACAATATTGATTCTTCCAATCCATGAGCATGGTCTGTCTTTCTAATTTTTGTGTCCTCTTTAATTTCCTTTATTAATATTTTACTGTTTCCTGAGTAGAAGTTTAATACCTCTTTGGTAAGATTTATTCCTAGGTATTTTATTATTTTTGATGTGATTGTAAATGGAATTACTTTCTTAATTTTTTTCATATTTTGTTGTTACTATATAGAAATGTAACAGACTTCTGTAATTTAATTTAGTATCCTGCAACTTTACTGAATTCATTTATTATTTCTAATATTTTTGTTAGCATCTTTAGGATTTTCTGCAAACAGTGGCAGTTCTGCTTCATCTTCTCGAATTCGGATTTTTCTTTTCTTGTATGATTGCTGTGCCTCCGACTTTCCAATACTATGCTGAATGAAAGTGGTGAGAGTGGGCATTCTTGCCTAGTTCCTGACCTTAGAGGAAACGCGTTCAGCTTTTTACCATTGAGCATGATGTTGTTGTGGGTTTGCCATATATGACCTTTGCTGTGTTGAGGCATGTTCCCTCTATATCCACTTTGTTTTTATCATAAATGGGTATTGAATTTTATCAAAAGGCTATTTCTGCATCTGTTGGGATGATCATATAATTTTTATTCTTCAACTTGTTAATGTGGAATATCGCATTGATTGATTTGCAGATATTGAACCATTCTCACATCCCTGGAATTAATCACACTTTTGATCATGGTATATGATCCTTTTAATGTACTGTTGATTTCAATTTGCTAATATTTTGTTGAGGATTTTTACATCTGTGTTCATTGATGACATTGACCTATAATTTTCTATTTAAGAAGTGTCTTTGTCTGTTTTGGTATCAGAATAATACTGGCCTTGTAGAATGAATTCAGAAGCATTTCTCCCACTTCAGTTTTTTTGAATAGTTTGAGAAGGATGAGTGTTAACTCTTCTTTAAGTGTTTGGTATAATTTACTGGTGAAGTCATCTGGTCCCGACTTTTGTTTGTTGGCAGTTTTTGTTTGTTTGTTTGCTACTGATTAATTTATTTACTGGTAACTGGTCTGTTCACATCTTGTATTTCTTCCTGATTCAGTCTTGGTCCTGTAGGAATTTACCTATTTCTTCTAGCTTATTTATTTTATTGACATAAAATAGTTCATAAGAATCTCTTACAATATTTTGTATTTCTGTAATGTTTGTTGTAATTGTTCTTTATTATTTGTGATTTTACTTATTTGGTCTCTCTCTCTCCCTTTTTATGAATCTGGATCAAGGGTTATCTTTTTTAACCTTTTCAAGAAATCAGCTCTTAGTTTCATTGGCCTTTTCTATTATTTGTTTAGTCTCTATTTCATCTATTTCTGCTCAGAATTTTATTATTTCTTCCCCTCTACTAACTGGGTTTTTTAAAATTCATTTTCCAGTTCCTCTCTATGTAAGATTAGGTTGTTTACTTGAGGTTTTTTCTGTTCCTAGAGGTGGGTTTGTATCACTATGAACTTCCCTCTTGGAACTGCTTTTGCTGCATCCCATAGATATTGGATCTTTGTGTTTTCAAGTGTCACCAGGTATTTTTGATTTTCTTTAGTAATCCGTTGACTATTGGAAATGTATTGTTTAGCCTCCAGATGTTTTTGTTTTTGCAGTTTTTTTTTCTTGTAGTTGATGTCTAGTCTTTTACCGTTGTGGTTGGAAAAGATTCCTGATATAATTTCAGTTCCTTATTGAATTACTGAGGCTTTGTTTTGTGGCCTAGCATGTGGTCTGTCTTGGAGAATGTTCTGTGTGTGCTTGTAAAGAATATGTATTCTGAATAAATGACTTCTTAAGCATTTTCTGGCTTGTTAGTCACAGTTTTCTGTATTTTTGTTTTAGAGTAGATTGCATTAAAATCATGCAAAGCTCTATTTGAGAAGCTGATACAAGATTTCTTTGCCAAAGTTGGCACTTCATGGAATTTGAGATCAATATAAAAATTAGGGAGTAGGGAATAAACTTTTGTGAGACTCACCCAATCTTTTTTTCTATCCCCCTCTTCTCATTCATAGGACATTTCTTGAATATATCCTCAACAAGAGATTTAATGGATCTAAATTAAAATGCATTTTGTAACAGCCCCATGGTGGAGTTGGTATCAAGGATGTAGTGGTCATTTCATCATGCAGAACATGGACATGAAAAAAGAAAAATGGAAAGACTAAATGGTAGCCCTTAAAAAGGATATGCCAATGGCAAATAAATATGTAAAAAGATGTTCAATATTATTAGTCGTCAGGGAAATTTAAAAATCCATAGTGAGGTACTGATGCAACTCATAGGCACTATGCTAAGTTAAAGAAGCCAGACTCCAAAGGCTGAATCTTGTATGGCATCATGCATTTGACATTCTGAAAAAGTCAAAATTATTGTAACATAAAACAGCCTCATGGTTACCAGAAAGCTGATTAAAGACAGGAGTTGACTACAAATGGGTAACGTGAGGAAGTCTTTCAATATCCTAACTTCGGCAGTGACTTAATGGCTGCATGTTTTTAAGAAAAGTCACAGAAATATATACTGAAAATGTTGGATTTTACTATGTATTACTTTTAAATATGAAGTGATCACTTTAAGTTTTATTAAGTAAGAATTTGGGATACATCAGTGGAACTTAATTGATTTGACATGGTGTAGGAGCTGAAGACAGGCAACCATGAGATCAAGTACAGCCTCTGAAAGCTGGTTTAAACATTGTTATTCATTAGCCTTTAGGGAGGAAGAATTGGTGTGCAGCAGAATTCTCTCCATTTTGTGGGTCAAAACGCATAACTACTTGGGGTTTAGAAGTAAATTAGATATTGTGTTCTCCTGTGCCGAGCATGGAATATGCAGTATTTTTCAGTCTGGGTCCCCTCCTAGGAACTTTTAACTGAATTTCTCTATAGTGCCAACTCTTTTCTGGGTACAGACAAACCCCTCCATCTATGTGGGTATATATTTACTAGAGAGATTGTTTTGCTTCTATGAAGAATATTGTCAGGTTGGTATTACTATCTCCACTATGTAGATGAGAAAGCTGAATGTCAAATGAATTTATTGACTCATTCAAGGGGCCTGACTTTTAGATGTCATGTACTTAACAGAAAATGGAAGTCAAAAAAAATAGTTAAGACATAACATCTTCATTTTACAGAATTTGATTCATAAATCTGTTATATACAATTAAGTGTTAAACCTAGTATCACATTTCAATTTTTGTTTACAACCACAATGAAAGAAAGGGTAAATTTTAAATTATAATCACAGCAATCTAATTTTGTTATCACTCTCATTCTTCTTTGTACGTCTTGACTCCTTGCTCTCATAATCGATACATTTAAATCTTTGGCAGTATTGTAAATATCCTTTTATATTTTGCTTTCCTTACTTACCAAAGAATTACAGCCATTTGTTTTCTATGTGGAGCAATTCACTTCATGCTTATTGATAGCCTGTAACATTCTAGGCTCCAGAATACAGCGATAAAAGGCATAGTTCTTATACACAAAGGGTTTATGTCTCTAGGAAACTCACACTCATAATACAGTTGGAAGTGTGCTATCATGGAACAATTCTCAGTGGTGCTGCATAACCCAGAATAGTGCATAAACACAGTTGGATATGGCTTATGTTTTGCTGCACAAGAAAGAAACAGTTCAAAAAAAATTTGAGGAAGTGAGGTCACAGAGACAGACAATAATAAAGAGAGATTTAAACCTTTTAATATTTCCTATGATTTAATCGTTTGAAGTAATTTGATGTGCTTAGTATGTTTTATTGGACATTTACTTATAAACAATGTTAATGCTTTACTTATAATCAATTATTGTAAACCATGTTGCAATGAATGCTTTTGTGTATATAGCTTTTATCTTACTTTGAATTATCCTGTTGGAATGCACTCCCAAGTGTGGAACTATTGGAAAAATATGGGTGTGCATGCACATACATACAGTCTGCATGTACAAATGTGCATATATAGAATGTATACATTTCTCCCTCCCAGCTTTTGTTATATAATTCCAAATTGCTTTTGAAAAGGCTTGTAAAGTGCCATGAGTAATAAATGAGTGTACCAGTTTCTAGCTTTGTGTAATCTTATTATGTCTTTAAATTTTGCTAATCTGATAGTTACAGAAAAATGGAAGTCACTTCTGGAAGATGAAATATTTGACCAAAAACATGAAGGAAGGAAGGAACACAACACATTTGGGGCACAGTGATGAGTGTGATGTAGCAGAAATGTTCAGAGTGAAGCATGGTTTGATTAAATCATGCAACTCAAAACGTTTTAGACCATGATTTTGTAACTTAAAACAAGAAGTAAGCTCTGTTGCAACTTAGTGTTTGAAACAAGAAGTAAGACCAGTGTTCCTTAATGAGGTTTCAGATTTATGCATTAGATCTTGACAAGATCCAGCCTTCAGGAAAAAAATCACCACTGGAGTCGTTTATTTCCACAGATATTTATGAACATCACACAGCAACCTTCTGCTGACCCAAGTCCCTGTTCCTATACATTCTTTTCTCTCTTGGGTGCATGGGCAAGACTTTCAGATGAGCCATGGACCTAATGGGAGAACCCGGAATGAGATTTTTTTCCTAGAATGAGTCCCACCAGGTCCTTAGTCACTTAGAAGTGTCAGGCAGGAGGGACTCTGACAGGCAGCTCTGTCAACCTGAACAGAGAGTTTTAGATCAAACCCAGGAACATTACTGTCAAAAATTACAACCTCAGCGTTGACATAAATGTTGACAGCACCATTTTCACTGATAGTGGTATCAGAGCAGATTATGATTCACAAAGGACTGTCCAACAAGCAATGATTTAGACGAAATGTTCCCAAATAACTAAAAGGAGAGGAAGGGGAGAAGCAAAATCTAAAGACTGGAGGTTACAAAATTTTATTAAGACAGTGTCATGCTATGGCAGCAAACATCTCTCCTTCCTGATAATGAGAGCTTGTCTGCAAGTTTATGTACAGAGAAACACGGTAATGGAATTTCAGGCTCTCCTCTGAGTCTGGTGTACGGTTTTTGATTCAGTCCTATAATGTACGCGGCTCAGTGAGATTTTTTGAAAGAATGATGATGGTGCATAGGCCAGATGACCAATCCTGGGTAAAAAGCAAGGTGTTCCGGAAATCCAGACTATGTGGGAAAGTGAACAACATTTCAGTAAAAAGGGAAGCACATGGGGATAGACACACAATTACCTTTTAACACCTATAGAAATAGAATCAATTTACCAAAACTCATCTCAGTTTCCCCCAGTAACTCTTCTTAATCCCAGTAACTAATCTCTCTAAAATTGCAAAATTCAGAGGAAGTCTATTAAACCAGCATTTTCTAATGTCTTCAACTGTTATCAAAGCTGCTGATATATCATGTTTGACCTCATTTAAATATTAAAAACTTTTTTTAAACTATTTTTTTAACTCACAACACTGAGCAGGGGTTTGGGCATGTAGGTGGTGGGGGATACTGAAATATCTGAATTAGAGATTTAAGTTATTTCTCATATTTGGCCCAAATAAGCATGTTCAACACAATTATGCTCCAATGATCTGATAATGTGATTCCTCTTCGAGAGCCTCAGGAGAAGAGAGAGTAGATTAGGAAGTGTAGGGCTTGTAGAATGGAGATTGAGTTAATAATAAATGTAGGACAGAACTAAGAACTGTGTAATGGTAGTGATAGCAACCACCACCACCACAAAAACAACAAGAGCTGACATCTTCATGGGTCAGGCCCACCTCTGAGCAATTTACATTGATTCCTGCAGAAACGCTCTATGTCAGATAATGTTTCCAAACGTATAATAGAGTTGAAAAACCTGAATCAGAGGAATCAAGAAGAGCCGTCCAAAGTCACAGACGGTAATAAAAAGAACCCAGAGAGTCTGGCTGCATATACACATATTTCCTTTCAAAAGCAAATACTGTTCATGGTAGTGATTCAAGTATTTTTGCTGACTAAGCAATCTACTTTGTCTCAGTTCAGTGAACTAGAAAAAACAATGACAAGAAATGAAAACATCAGGAAGACCTAGAATTGCCATAATAAAGTAATAAACTTGGTGCATATCAGTGAAAATTTGGTGTGGCAGATAAAATTCTGGAAATTCTGACAATGTAGGGTTTAATTTCTCAGGCTATAATCTTTGATTGGATGTGATAACTTACACAAGGTAGCCATAGTATGTGGACCATAACTAACCACTATTACAAATTCACTTTTAAAAAATTAAATAACATAGTCCCATTTTTCATGTGACTTTAGACATGATGATGGTGGTTTCCCTGGGAATCTGTCATCTTGACAGCAGGAACCACTGAGCTCTTCTGATAAACAAAAGGTACATCCACGGGCTGTGGTCTGAAATGGTTGAGATGATCCAGTTTTAATGACCTTCAATTCTGGACTTTGAAAGAGTCATGATCTAGCTGGAGCTTTCTGACACTCAGTCCTGGTCCTGCAAGGTTTAAAAAAGATCCACCTCCCACCCCCACTTCTGCCCTCTTTTATTAAGGTCATGTTTCCAAAAAAGCCACAGCCTGTGTGTCTTAGTCTAACCCTTTTCAGTCACTGCTCATTTGGGAGGGGAAAGAAACTCTTTTACCATGCGCCAAATAGGTGAACATGTTTATCCCAGCTGACAATGGATGCCCTGGTAATAACCCAGGAAAAGGAAGATAAATGTGTTTCTGCAAAACGGTTCTTTTGTCTTAGCGATTCAGAGTCCCGGGGGCAGCTGCCGTGTTGTGCTGACTCTCTGGGCACAGAAGTTCCTCTGAGCTGTGGAGAGGGTTAAAGGTGGAAACTGATGGGATGGAAGTTTGGCTGCTGCAGATGTAGGTCTTAATTGGGGAATCAGGTGCTCGTAAAGAGTGTGCACAGAGGACGCAGAAGTGAACTGGTTCAGAGAATAGAGCCACAGGAAGGCCACATTCAGGAACCCAAATAAAGACCCCTTAACTCTCCTTCCCAGAAGCTTTGTTCCATCTCAGCTGTATCAAGCAAGGTCATAAATAATTCTGTTCTGGGCATTCCAGAATGACCAGCCTGCCTTTGCCATCTGAAACTCTTTTGTTTGGTATATGTTTTATGGTTACTGGTATTCCTGATTATGTCGTTAACACGAAGCTGGCATTACCATTATCATCATCATCCTACCATCATCATCATCATTTGTTTCTAGAAATTCAATATAACAAATCCTAAAGGAGAGAAATATATCGTGATTAGGATACATACAGCTAAGGAAATAGTTTTCAGCATTTTTATGAACAGAAAGATGTACTAGGAGAGAATAAAGGTGTGGGATAAAGGATGAGAGGACATGCAAAGACCTTGCTAATATTGTATTTGTCATTTTATCGAATGGATTTGGATCCAGTTCTTATAAACAAAAGAACTGTCTCTTTCTGTAATAATTTGACTACTATTGATGTAAATTAAAAAAAAATGTGAACAGACATCAGCTAAATAATTGATGATTTTTCTAACTGATATACTCTCTTTTAACATCAAATGTTGTCCAAGAACTTGCAGGACCATTTTTTTCTTAAATTGAAGTATAGTCAGTTACAATGTGTCAATTTCTGGTGTACAGCACAATGTCCCAGTCATGCATATACATACATACATTCATTTTCATATTTTCTTTAAAGGTTATTACAAAATATTGAACATAGTCCCTTGTGCTATACAGAAGAGACTTTTTTAAAAAATCTTCTTTTACATATAGTGGCTAACACTTGTAAATCTCAAACTCCCAAATGTATCCCTTCCCACCCCCTTGCCCCAATAACTGTAAGATAGTTTACTATGTCTGTGAGTCTGTTTCTGTCTTGTAAATGAGTTCATAGCACGAAGTTATTTCTAATTCTAGTTCTATAATATTTGCTTCTTTTTTTGAGGATATATAATTGTTTTCACACAAATTTGCAGCTTTTCTCCTTTTTTTCTTATGCATCTGATTATTCTTGATTGTCAGACATTCAATGCAAAATTATATAGAGAAATAATGTGAGGGCTAGGATTATGTTATTTCTCTTTAGAGAAATTTTTGTTTGTTTCTGCCAGGTACCTACTAGTACCAAAACCCTGGAATCATATCAATGCAATTTCATGAGTTGAGGGGATTAGAAACTGTAGTCAAGGGTTGCTGCTCAGGAAAAACACAATAAGACAAATTTTTAAAAATCAAACAATTCTTCACCACTACAGTAATAAAACCTATGTTCATCTTAATAAATAATAAAGTGAATTTTTTACATCAAATCATAAAAGAAAAAATTCTCTGATGATTGGCATTCAGATGCAAAGACATTTGGAAAATTCTGGCAATTGAGTCTCAGGTGATAAATACTAGTCCTTGGTCTATGCTTCCTGAAAGAAAACCAATTATTCAACAAACATTGGTCTAAATCACAGTTAAATTTTCGACTATTTTTCTTCCTTAGATATAATTAAGCAAAACTTAGAATATGTTTGTGGGAAAAAGAGTGAGTAAAACTATAGAAAAATTATCCTTTAAGGAAAAATAAATCTGAGTGGAAAAAAGAGAACTGAAAACAATAAAAAGATATTTCTTTTAAGTATTTTCAGATAGACTTCATAATATATTGTATCCCACACAAAAAGAACAAGATGTTATGGGGGAAAAAAAAGCAATGAAAAAGAAATAAAAAGATCTTTAAAGTAAAAATGTAATTGCTAATTTTAAAGAAAAGTGTAGTAAAATGTAGGAGACAATATTGAGAACATAGCCTCCAAAATTTTAAAAAAAAAGGGCAAAAGATTCCAAAATATAATAGGAAAGTTGAGACAAAAAAAATTGCAATTCTATATGAATGACAGAAAGAAAGGAAACACAGAAAACTGAGTAAAGAAAATCATGAAGGAAGAAATACAAGAGAATTTCCCAGAACTGGCTATCGGTATTTGCTTTGAAAGGAATCACAGTGGCTCAATAGAATAAATGGAAAAAATTATCATTACCTAAATATTCCATTATAAAAATCAGAACAGCAAAGGAAATTAAAAAAAAATCTAACTCTTTTATTGAGTAAAATCAGGGAACATTTAAAAGACTGGAAAAAAATGATCTGTCATTAAATTTTTATCAGCAAGATAGATCCCAGAAAATAATGTGGTAATAATTTCAGAGTACTGAGAAAAATTATTTCCAAAGTATATTTTCTATACTTTTCACCAATTTCCTGAGCAAAGACATTATCAAATAGGCAAGAACCCCTTGCAGAGTTTCTTGACAATTCACTAATTCATGAGCTGCAGCCAAACCTAGAGAGTCCACCTACAGAGGCTGGCATGAGATATAAGGAAAAAAAAAATTAACTCTGGAAAGAAGTGAAGGCATATCCCAGGAAAACATCTCTGTACCAGGCTAAGACAAAGGGACAGAGAGCCCCCAGGAGGAAGATCTCTGAGCAGAAGAGTAAGACCAATAAAATAATGGATGAAGAGTTTGGAGGAAAATAAAGCAAACAGCGCAATAATAAAATATGTAATCATATTCCAACAGTGATGCTGCTAACAGGAACAACGTTTCTGTAACCATGATTCTGTAAAATCAGTTTATTGATTTTGAACTTATTGAATCACCCTCTTGACAGTGTTTCTCAATCCTGGCAGCACATTAAAATCTCTGTGGGGCTTTGAATACCAGCAATACCGAAACACCTTTGGATCTATTAAATCGGAACTCTGGGGACAAGACATGGGCTTCTGTGTTTTTTCAGCAGTCCCAGGTGACTCTGATGTGCGGCTGGATTTGAGAAATGTGGCTATAAAGCAAACATAAAACACTTAATTATGGTTCCAGCAAGCAAAGCAAATGTCATCGGTATAGTGACAGGTGTAGGAAGGTAGAGGAATGATGGTAAGAAGAGCTTGAGATGAAAGTGTCTTCAGCTAGAAAAGTGGGAAGGTGAAAGGCACTATCCATTGCTATCAGATCAAAAAATAATATTCCACACCCTACACTGACCAACCATTGAGGACAAAAAAAAAAAAATTGGAATATAAAGGAGAGAGTTCGGTGTATAAATTAACTAATCCTCATCGTTCACGACTGAATTAATAGGTAATGTCTAAACTTCACAAATCAAGAAATACTGGTTGGAGCATACACCTTAGAGAAATAGAAAAAGCTTTCATAAGAAATCATTAAACATTTTAAAAGTGGCTCCTCCTGGAAGCAACTTATACGGTCAGCAGCTATGGGGCAGAGGCTTGTCGCTTTCCCTCATAAAGCAATGTAACGCTTTATTGTTTTTCTTTTCTTTCTTTCTTTTTTTTTCTGAAATTGAAATAGTGTCAGTTACAATGTGTCAATTTCTGGCATACAGCATAATGTCCCAGTCATGCATATACACACACACATTCATTCTCATATTCTTTTTCATTAAAGGTTATTATAAGATATTGAATATAGTTCCCCGTGCTATCCAGAAAAAGTTTGTTTTTTTGAATCTATTTTCATGTGTAGTGGTTACAATTTGCAAATCTGATTTATTTGTAATGTTTCATTTTTGAATCAGCTTATTACAATCTTTAGATGCATATATTTGAAATGTTGGAAATAAAGTATCCTGGAAGAGAACGTGAAAAGGATTTCTGAAGTGCTGATAATATTCTGTATCTTAGGAGCCGGTCATCTGGGTGTGTTCACCTGTGACAAAAAACTCTGAGATACACATTTGTTAATATGTGTACTTTTCCGTATGTTTAGTTTGAATGAAGTGTTTAATAGGTGATGGTGACTTCAGCTGAGAAAATTAGCTACATGTGAAACAGCTTTAAAACCAAAAACTACGTAAAACGATAAAACGATTATTTTTAAGAGTATGGTAGACAGCCAGTCAATACAGGCCAGAGAGGAAAGATATCGGCGTCTTCTGGGGAGGACCCTGCAGGTGAAGAAGAGGGCTGATGGCATTCCTGGGTGTGGAAAGAAAGCTTTGGTTGTTTGACAAAACACTGCACGGATGCGGGTTTGCATGTCATAAATGGAGCCACACCATGGAGAAGAGGGCAGAGTGTTAGGAAGCCAAGGAGGATGAGGTGGTGGCGTGTGCTGTTTGTGACGGGAATGACTTTGAAGTTGAGCTTTATTGTGCAAGCAGTGGTGAAACCCTGCCAGGTGGAAGGTGAAACAATGATACTAGGCAACCAGTAGTTTGGGACTATCAGGCAGGAAGCTGTAATGTCGTAGGAAAAGGAGAGAGGAGGGTTTCCAATGATACAGCTGTTTCCCTAGGACCCTAAAGAATATCAATTTAGGAAACGTTCATTTCACCAGCCAGGTCTCCAAATATGGATTCTATATTGGTAGCTGCATATATATCTGCCTAAGGGTTTGGATCACAGCCCAAACTCGGGATGTAGAGGACAGCTACCATTCATTTGTTTGTAGGTAATTTACTAAAAGAACAAAGGCACTTCATCTAGGTTTTTAAGTATTTGAATTACCAAGAGACTTCAAAATCTCCCTAATTTCTGAGTAGTAAAACCTGAAATGGTCTTCTATGGAATGTCAAAAATGGAAATACTTTAAAGCCAGCATTTGAAAATATTCCAATAAGTCATAGCAACATAAAGAAGGTGCTTGGAAGGTGGAGAGCAATAAAGATCAACAGAATTTTCTGGAATGTCATTTGTCCATGATGAGTCTAAAGTCAAAAGTGATAAAATTTGAATAAGCATAAAATTTAAATTCATAATGACTTTTTTGGTGAGTAGTTATATTTTGATAAACAATATTATAAATACTCTTTCCCAAAAACCTATTATAAATCATATAACCATTTCCAGCTTACCCATGAGAAAACGGAGGCGTACCACATTTGACAAAGTTGCCTAATCTTTCACAACTAATAAATGGTACAGCCGGGACTGTATTCCAGGAGCACCTAACTCCAAAGTCTGCCCTTTTAATCACCATTAAAAAAAAGGCTATATAGTTGCAGAAAATATGGCTTTGGGTATGGGACCGAGACACAACTATAAATGGGAAGACATTCAGTTGTCCTTCAAGAAATTTGCAGTATCTACTTGAAGGCAAAGTATAAGCACATGTAATGATAACAGAGCACAATCTGTATTACAAAGGAAAGAAGATGCCTGTAGGTGCTTGAAAAAGTACCACTGGAGTTCTTATCTGAAGACATGAAATTTCAAAGGAGGGAAATTTGAAATTAAAAAGGGAGATTTTACAGATTTACCGGGAGTGCAAGCCACAAGACTAAGCCTTGGGAGGGAGAGAAAGGCCAGATCAAGGAACGCCTGCCAGGCCAGGCGATATTTGGGGCCGGATCCTGGAGGCAATGGTGTGCCATGGGAAGGGGGGATGGATGGTGCCGACGGAGTGACTGACTGGCTGACACCGGCATGCACACGCATGCCTATTCCCTGAGATAATTCTCGCCACGATGCTGTGACGATGCGAGGTACACGGGATGTGCCACCATTTTTTAGTATAATAAACCAAGGCAGAGCAAAAGGAAACGCCAGGTCCAACCTCACACAGCACAGCAGAGTGGTCCAATGATGAGGAGAGACAAAACCACTCCATACAGCTTAGCCATAGCAGGCGCACCACGAGAATGCGTGGGTACAGAACACAACAAACGAGGAGGTACAGTCACTGGAGTTCAAAGGCCAGGTGCTGTTTACTGCTGTGACTTGGAGAATAGTGTAGTCCCTCTTGACTCTCAGTGTCTCTCTCTCTTTGTAAAGATCTTAATGACACCTCCCCATATACACATCCAAAGAGTTTCAAACACAGATGCGTGGGGATTTGTGCACATATTACATAAATTAGTTTGTATGCTAAGAGTAGGTGTGTTGATACAGGAATGATACTGTGTCTGTGGACCCGTATCAGTTTTGTATATAAAATGACGGTGAATTGTCATTTTCTTTTCCTGGAATAACCAAGAACTCACAATCGGCATCTTACATCAGCTTGTTGGGAGGCAGTTCTCCATGGGTCTCTCAGGTTTCTGCACATTTTGCCAGATGGAAGGACTGCCTCTTTTCCAGACTGTCTGTTCAACAGCCTTAGAAGGTAGAGTGTGTAGCTCCAGGGAGAAGAGGTTTGCTTACTGCCTTGGGAGATGCAGTGTCTCCTTCTGGAGGCAAATTGCTCGGTGCAAAAAATTCGCATCTCCCTTTGGGACAAAGCATAGGCGCACACTGACTGTTATAAGGCACTTGGTCCCCTAAACTCACTGCTTCTCTACTGAAACGCAACCCACGGCATGTACAGGGGCCGCCTGACCCTCTTTGCCATGTCCTATGTGAACTGGAGCTCAGGGAAATAGCACAATGAAATACTGACTGACAGACATAGTAAAGAAACTTATGGCTACTGAGGGGAAGGGGGTGGGAAGGGGTAAATGGGGAGTTTGAGACTTGCAAATACAAACATATATATATAAAACCTTGCCATTATATATATATAATAGATAAAAAACAAATTTCTTTCGTATAGCACAGGGAACTATAGTAAATATCTTATACTAACTTATGAAGTAAAAGAATATGAAAACAAATGTCTGTATGTATATGTATGATTGAAACATACTGTATACCAGAAATTGACACATTGTAACTGACTATACTTCAACAAAAAATAAGAAAAATAAATAAAAATTACTAGAGACAATAAATAAATTAATTAACTAATTAATTAATTTAAAAAAACACTGATATTCTGACTACTGCTATTGCCATGATTAAGAAAATCCTTTGCCTTTGACCCGGGAGTCTCGTGTCTCCTGCCAACACCCACATGACAGCGGCATTCTAAACTGTTGGTTTACAAGTTGGGTAAAGTCTCAGCCCCTTCACAGTTCTCGACATGGCTTAACCCTGGATAACCACATTCTAGTAGCTGCTGTGGGCACATGTGGTCTCCCCCCAGGTAGGACAAAGTCTCCCGATTTAATGCAAAAACCCGGTTATGAAAAAATACAGATATAAATAGGAATCAGAATTGTGAAAAACGGTTTGCCTGAGAGGTACATGTTAATAACATGGCTCCTTTTATTTGTCCTGCTTTCTGGTTATTGTCACCTCATTCATGTAACCGCCCAAGGCTGGAGTGTCCTCTTCCTTCCTCCCCGCCTTGTCAAAGCTAGCTAATTAAGGGAAGCCGTCACAATCCTACCTGGGGCACTAAGATTTTCCAGACTCTTCCAACTATTTGTACCTCCTAGACGTCAACCTCGTGGTCACTTCCATTTTTCAGCCTCCTGAGCTCTGAGCTCTCTGTAGCACATCATGTGTGTGTCACCTCCCTTCTTCTGATTTGTCCTCTTCCATTCCCCTCTTGCTTCTCTGGGCGGTCCTCTCTGCTGGCCTCTTTTCTCTGCATCAGTGTTTCTACCATTGACACAATAACTCATCTTCCTCTGAATTTTTAACTTCTGGTACTTTAGAGGATTGTGTCTTTGAGCTTCTCATTTCTTACTCTCCCCCTTCTCATCTATTCCCGAGACAAGAGTATCCGTATCCAGCTGCCTGACTCTTCTTATTCACAGCTTCATATCCAGCTTCTAAATAAGAAATGCACATGGACTTTGAAGTCATAAAACCTTGCCATTCAAGCCATGTCTTGTTCAAGTAATTTAATCTGATTGAAACGCAGGGTCACTGTCTGTATAATGGGTATACTGGCTCCAATATTTTTGATAAGCAGAAAGCTTACATTTAAAGATCTTTGTAAAAGTGTTGAACCCATATTATGCGCCCAGTAAAGAATGATGACTATTTGACCCTTCTTATCCATCCCCTCCTTCTATACTGAAGAAGTAGTCTTTTTTTTCCCTCTTTGTATTTCCTGTTTTAGTGAAAGTCACTATCATTTACCAAGTGTCTCAGGATAGAAACCTGAGACCCACCTTTGCCCTCTCATTTTTGCTTGCTTTCTTCATCCAGCGGTTACCAAATTGTACTGATGTTATTGCAAAATATATCTGGACTTCGAGAACCACTGTCCATTTGCTTTCCTGCTGTTTTCCCTGTCTACTTGTCACCCAAGTCTAATCTCTTTCTATTCAGCCCATTGTTCACACAACCAAGAGTTTTGACCTACATTGCAAAGTCTCTGTGCTTTCAGGATTAGTGCCAACATCCAGAGCAAAATGTTCAAGTCTCAAAATCACCCCCAGCCTTCTTTATGACCTGGTCTCATACCAACACTCATATCCCTCATATCTCTTCTCCAGCTGTCTACAGCTTCCCTTCGTTCTCTGTGTAGGCAATTTCCTTTAATTTTTGAAGTCTTCTCTTATGCATGGGTATCCACAGTTCTGGATTCCTGAATTTGTCAGCAGCATTCATTTTTAGACTCATCTTTCCCAAGCAAACTCACATCACTCAAGTCTCCATGTAAGTAGCTTCTATCCTTTCATAGAACTATTATTCCTTCTTCCTTAGCTTTAGTCACTCCTTTTTTCTTCTCCCCTCAGCCTCTTGCTGAGACCATCTTAATGCTTTTTGTACTTCCTTACTACTCCTAGACCCTCCTAGAGGAGGTGAAGATAAAGGTGTTACCAATAAGAACAGAATTTATTGAACACTTCCTGTGTCCCACGCTCTATGCTGAATGACTACTTTAAATATTTTATCTCATTTCTAGCTTAGATTTCAAAGTAATCTATAGGATAGTTAACTTTTATCATCCACATTTTGAAAATGAGAAAATTGAGCTTCAGGAAGAGTAAGTACCTTTCGCGGTCACAATGCTAGTAAGTCAAATATCTATTGCAATAGTTAACCAAATGCTGCATTATAAATCACTCCAAAACTTAGTAGCTTAAACCACAGACATTTTATTATATCTCTCAAATCTGTGTGTTGGCTGAGGCCCAGCTGGGAGGTTCCTCTGCTAGTCTTTCTTAAGACCTTCCATGCACTTGCAGCAAAATGGCAGATGCCGTCAGATGGCTGGACATCTGGCACCTCAGAGCTCCTTTGGGTGACTTCTTTTTTATGGCATTTTTCACTTTCTAGGATCTGTCTACTTGGCTTCTCTCTTCACCAGGATTGTCTGCAATTTATCCAGAGTGAGGAGGGGAGCTTTCTTATTGCCTTGCTCAGAGGTCCCAGAAGGTCACTTTTTTTCCACATTCTATCCATCAACACAGCTACAGACACAGCTCAGATTCCAAGAGGAGAAGAGACGAGTGTACAGACAAGGCAGGTTGGAGAGTCTGGCCATCTAGAGATTCTCTGTCCCACGACAAGAGTTAGGACTCATTGACCCATCTCCATCTATAGCAGGAAGACTGAGCAAAATGTGATTTTAATGGAATTACTTGGAATCCTTGACGTACTGAACATAGAATTAATATTTCCTTCCTCTGAATCTGATTTTGTTTTTAGTAAAGACATTTAATAGGTATGAAAGTATAGTATTTAGCACTAACTTGAGGAAAGTCGTACTCATATTTCTGACGAGAGTGCTCCAACACTGCAGGGGAAGGAGAAAAGGCTAAGAGTGTTTGTAGAGCGGGAGCCACAGGAGAGAAGCTGCGCAACAGGAGAGCCAACAAGTGCAGCCACCACGCTGATGTAGGCAAGGGGCGGGGGGAGGTTATCTTAACCGCATTCTCTTCCTGCCATCTAATGTCCTGCCATCAACTTCCATTGGTGGAACCCTGCCCGTGCCAAGAGAACAAGGAAGTCTTTGGGATCAACTTCCACGGCAAAGGACAGGGCAGGAAATGGAGCGGCAAGGAGGCTGGCAGTGAAGAGTAACCAGCACGTTGCTGCTGCTGCAAGTGCTCTTTTGTTGACATTATTATTATTATTATTATTATTATTATTATTATTAGTTATCCTCACTTTTTCCAGGGAACTGGAGTGAATCTAAAAAAAAATCAGTTTGCTTGAATTTATAGATAACTAAACATTGGTTCGTAGAAATTTTACTTGTTAAAATTGAGCACATATTATTTAATATGCACTTAGAATTAATGCATTTTAAATGTAAATTTGTGGTGTTTTCATGGGAGAGGAAGAGCTATCGAGACTACTAGCTGTCACCAGTCAGAGTGGCCATCATTAAAACCCCACAAATGACAAATGTAGGGTGGAGGGGAGGGGAGAAAAGTGAACCCTCCTATGCTGTTGGTGGGAATATAGTCTGGTGCAGCCATTATGGAAAACAGTATGAAGATTCCTCAAAAGAACTAAAAATAGATTTACCATATGATCCAGCAATCCTGCTCCTGGGCATATACCCAGTGGGACCCTTAATTCAAAAAGACACCTGCACCCCAATGTTCATAGCAGCACTATATACAATAGCTAAGACATGGAAACAACCTAAATGTCCATCAACAGATGACTGGATAAAGAAGATGTGGTATATTTATACAATGGAATACTACTCAGCCATCAAAAACAGTAAAATAATGTGATTTTCAGCAACATGGATGGACCAGGAGATCATCATCTAAGTGAAGTAAGCTAGAAAGAGAAAGAAAAATACCATATGATATCACTTATACATGGAGACCAAAAAAAAAAAAAAGAAGACATTAATGAACTTATCTACAAAACAGAAACAGACTCACAGACATAGTAAACAGACTTACGGTTACTGGGGAAAAGGGGGCAAGAAGGGATAAATTGGGAGTTTGATACTTGCAATTATTAACTACCATATATAAAATAGATAAAAAGTAAATTTATTTTGTATTGCACAAGGGACTATATTCAATATCTTGTGGTAATCTATAATTTTTTCATTATAAAACAATGTAAAAATGAAAATGAATATTTATGTATATATATATATGACTGAAACATTATGCTGTACACCAGAAATTGACACACTGTAACTGACTATACTTCAGTTTTAAAAAATGCACTTAGAGAACAATTAATGGTCTCCTCTCTATTCCTCATTCCTCTCCCCCTCTATTCCAACCTTCTCATCTCTTACTTCCTCATTGGAAGATATTGTGATTCAGAAGAGTTTAGTCAGAAAGAAACTCTCACCATTAAAAAAAATGGGGTGAATATCCACACATGGCTCCCAGGCAGAACAATGGACAGAAAACCTTTAGCTGTTTCTATTACAAAGAACTTCAGCAGCGGGCCAAATGGGGCTTTCTGGTGCTTGTCTAATCAAAGCATGCACTGGAAATGAAAAAAATATAAAGCTGCTTCTTCTCCCACTGTGATTTTTATTCTGGGCCACCATATTTCTCTTACACACAATACTTTAAACATTTCTTTCAAATTAACTTCTGAAATTAGAACAGACAATGTCCTGGGACAACCTCCAGAGGTAAGATTTTTTCACAGGTTGGTGTCTTTAATTTCAATTTCTAATTAATAAACTCCATCATGGTGATTCACGTTGGTTTACTGTTTGATCCATCTTACCCTCTTTTTCTTGTATTCACCGCTCTATGGCAGTCACGAAGGAAGACACAAACAAAATTGGAGGTGAGTGGGAGGGTAGTGAGTGGAATAAAATAGTATTTTCATGGAGATCCTCAAACCATTCTGCTGTCTTGCAATGAACATGACTCTACTCATGATGTCCATAATGGAGTCAGTAGTCTCCATCCTTCAACTAAAATATCACAGAAATCTTCCCACTGCTGCATTATCGTGTTTATTGTAGACCTCCACATACAGTGTTTGACTTTAGAGATTCCCTTGTTGCTCCATCTAAGATTTCTCTCATCTCTCATAATTAGTTTTGCAAAATTGTACAAATGGCCAGTGTCTCTGTAGAGAAAATGACATCCAAGCTGCAGCAATCAACACATTAAAACAGATCATCTCAGAGGCTCAACGCAGTTCTGCGTAAGTCAGCACACCGTCCCATAAAACCCGTGACTGACTCAGCACACATGGGCAGCGTTAGTTCTCCCAAGTATCCTTCTCATTCCTTTATGACTTAGCAGCCAGCTTTTAGGAAGTCCATAATCAGAGGAATCAAACTGGCTTCTTAATTACTGAGATCACAAAAAGCGCTGATGGCCCCATTAGGAATAAATGAAGCCTTGACGTATAAACTCATACGGCTGGGCTACCTGACTCTCAGGCTTCTTTTCCTGAGTTTGGCTTCTGAAACAAAAGGTGTTAGTCTTGTGATGTGTGTGCAATTCTGTCTTGTTTTCCAGCAACACACAGTATCATGCATGATGTAAGAAACAAGTATGGCTGTCATTATTTTGAACACTTTTTCAAAAGTCAGGTTTTTATTAATGGGCTCTAATACAAGCATGATGAAAAATCTTTTTTGAAAGTATGGCTTCTTTAATTAGCTTCACAGTACATATTTACATACAAGAAAAGAAGTTTATAAGTATAAAGCAATGTAAATTAATATATGAATATATCAACATGTACCTTTTCATTACCTTTTCAACTATGATCCAGAAATAACCCAGATCTCTCCTTTTCCTTAAGGCTTCAGAGTCTTACAAAACCATTGAGATGTTTAAATTTGCATAACCAATCCCTGACTTCACTACTTACTTATGTAAGAAACGCAATATGATATCATTTTGTTCTGATTTCTTTTCGCATAACATAAATTTTATTTCTTCAGTTGCACCCAAAGCCTACTGAAGCCAGTGACTGTTTTAAGAATTCCCTTTGTATGCTCCATGGAACTGTAAGGGCAGTCTCTCTATATATTTTTAAATATTTTTTTTCATCTGAAAACTGAAAAAAATATGAATACAACAATTCGTTGCTTATATTCACAAAACCAGCAAACACTTGATTAAGTTTTTATGAAATAAATGTTACAGCATCATATTGATAAATGATATTGTAACAATATCAGGTTAATTAAGCTGTGATTTGTAAAATTAGATTGGAAGATAGAATGTTTTACTATTATCAATATCACAATAGTAGCTTACATTTATTGTTTGCATACAATATTTCCCTTGCCATTTATAATTGTTGGTATAATAGAATTATTTTTGGAGCATCCATCTCAAGGTGTTGCCACCTGCTCTCCCTGTCTTCTAGGAGCTCAAAATTGTAGACTAAGTTTCATTTTCTTAAAGGAAGTCTTTATTCAAAGCATTTTAGTCAGATGTCAACTGTGCAAAACAGATGTAAATAAAGCTCTTCTGCTTGAGAAGGAGTTGGGTCAAGGAGCCCCATTTGGGTCCTCAGCCTCCTCTAAGACCTGTGAATGTAATAGTACCATAATTTAAAAACCGCTGCTCTGTGTCTTAAAAGGACTGCTCACATTAGTTACCTGAACATTACCCACTGAAACAAGGGGGCCTTCTGGCCCGGGATTTATATTCACCACACTTGCTGGTTTATTTTCTTTTACAGAGTAGCCACTCAGTGTTTTTTTTTTTTTATTATTAGATTGATTTAACTCTTTCTTGACCACCTCCTTCCCACCCCATCTTTTCTTCTCTTCTATGCCTTGAACTCTCCTTCTTTAGCCCCACCAAACAGTCACACGTACATATGCACACACATACAGGTACACACTTACACACGCATGTGTGCGGACACAGACATATGCCCATGTGCACAGGAATCCATCACAGGTACTCACCAATCGGCTGAATCATTGTGCCTATGATGCAGTTTGGTTGTTCGTAAAGGAAGCCAAAAGCACTTAAGCACATTGCTTTGCAATCTGGGAATTTCATTTGTTTCAAGCCAAAGAATCACACCAACCTCTGGAAACCTGCTCCTTGGTCCTCTGCCTACAGCAGTCAATTTTGAAATCCGCATCAACAGCAAAGGCTGAAAATGGCCATAATCACAGCGTATTGGAAAATAAAAGAGCCCTGAGCACTTACGTTAGTGGAGCCGAATGCATTTGATGCTGAAAGAGCCAGCCGGAAATTCAAAACCAAACAAAAGCTAAGAAAACCGGCATTCTGTTTATATTCACAAATCTGATTAAGTTTTCACTGAATAAGCACTTGCAGTATGATATTAATAAAATGTGGGAAGTGAGATAACATCTCATTCATCTGAATTAGCTAAGAAATGGTGTGTTGGGAATGACTGCATTTGTCATCACTGAAACAATTTTTAATCATTTAAGGTCCTTGAATGATTAAGGTCATACTCTACCTTAGTTAACATATTATATGAAATTTTTAAATTTATTTTGGGGGGATTGAACATCATCATTATGAACAGATCAAGCAAACCAATCAAATTAATTGAGCCTTGAAACCTCCAGTAATGACAGTAAAGCAAAGTGGATACATGAACATTCCCACAGATAATAATTATAAAAATGTAGATAGAATATGTTATAAAACCTAGTTAAGATGTTGGAAAGCATTTCAAAGCAGAGAAAAACAAGAGAAGACTTAACCCTCAAAAAACTGAAAATGGAAAGGAAAAGACCTATTAGTTTATGTCCTGGTTTGAGAATGCTGTCCATCCTTCAGCTTGGCTTCTGTTAAATTAGAACATCTTAAGGAGCAATAGGATATTTGCCGTAATCTCAAATTATCTTCCTGAACATTGTTAATTACTGTCATGTGTTTAAAATATGTCCCCACGTTTTTTTTTAATATATTCTTCCTTCCAAAAAATAGAACTTAATTCAGCTTAATTTCTCTTCTCTTGAATGTGGGCTAAACTTAGTGATTGATTTACAACAAATTAAGTCCAGAAAGAAAAAAAAAATAATGACTTTACAGGGGTGAAATCTACTAGACATCACTTCAATCAGCCTGCAAAGTTAGCATCGCCAGTTTTCTAAGTCACGTTGACATGTGATGCGATGCAAGGGCACTTCAGCTCTGTGGTATTCTTCTCTAAAACCCATAACCCCAGTCTAACCATGATAAACATCTTCAAAAGCGTCAAAATGACATGAAACAAGGAAAGATGGAAAAACTGTCACAGATTGGAGGAGACATACTAAATGTAATTTGGGATCCTGATGTCAGTCCTGAAATAGAAAAGGAACATTAGTGGAAAATCTGATAAAATCCAAATAAAGTCTATAGTAAGGTAATAACGTTGCACCAATATTAATGTTTTCAGTCCTGCCATTGTACCATGGTTATGTTAACATTAGGGGAGGCAGGGTGAAAGTGTATGGTGAAGCTCTGTTCTAGTTTTGTAACTCTTCTGCACATCTAAAAGTTTTTAATAAAAAGTCAAAATTAAACAAAACAAAGCGAAGCCCTTATATCACATCACACACTGTGAATGAGCCAGAAACTCAGTGCTGTCCTTAAGTTATCAACAGCAGCCAGTCAGACCAAAATCCATTACTTCCGGATCCACATCTGCAAGGCAAGTGACTGCTACGTCCAGTACATGGAAATCCCAAGATATATTGTTGACTTCATGTTGGACGGGATTTTTAGAGCTTGACCAGTATCAGATAAGAACAATAGACATTGGCAGAGGAATGGTGGAAATCATGGCTATTTCTCAACTGGCCAAAATATGACCAAACCAGAGTGAGAAGGAATATGGAGAAGGCAGTGAAGGTTAAGTTGACCTAAAGAAAGTTCCAATGACAAATGGCAGATTTCTTCCTGGAGACCTAGGTTGTTGAGCCCCCTCTCTTTCATCTTTATGTCAAGGAGCCCTTGGCCATTTCCCCTGACTTCAGGGAGGCTCCAAAGCTTGGCGTGGCCCAGAGAGCAAAGGGATCTGCATTTGACCATCACTTGATGGTCACTGAAAAGGCAAATCCTTGACGGAATGCAAGTGAACCTCTGTCGAAGGCAGTCACCAGAATGACAAACTCTTATTAACCATTCAAATGAGCAGGTAGATTCTTAGAAATTGCATATCATTTGCCTAAATACTTTTTTTTTAAAGAAGATAAAAGTGATCAAGGCAGAAAATAGGCAAATAAAAAGAACTGAAGGAAATTAATCATTAGATATTCGTTGCAGAAACAAAAGAAATCCTGTAGAATTCTTGAGTTTGACACCATCACGAAGGTGGGTATGCCTCATCTATGCTGTGGATGTTTCTGCATTATAATAGGCCATAAAAAATAAAATACAGTTAAGGCTAGCCAGTGCAATTTTGGGGGTTGAAAATTGCAGGTTGGGACTTCCCTCAGATCTTGCAATCAGCAAATTACAGAGCAAGTTCTCTGATCTTGGTTTTGTAACTAGCCCATATTACGGAATGTTAGCCTAGCCTTTGCATTGAAGTAGCAGTAGAAAATG
The DNA here is from genome assembly GCF_048564905.1 of Vicugna pacos. Taxonomy (NCBI): domain Eukaryota; kingdom Metazoa; phylum Chordata; class Mammalia; order Artiodactyla; family Camelidae; genus Vicugna; species Vicugna pacos. The sequence continues at coordinate 8,051,329 of NC_133010.1, forward strand.
ATTGTTAGTGCACACAAGAAACGATCATTTGAATATTTCCTCTGTATGTTTTTGGTCTGGAAATAGCTATTTCTCATTTTTCAAACACTGTTGTTTTATTTTAAGGAGACCAAATATTCCAGCTTACAAATATTTTTGCCAAATGCCTATATTCAAGATAAAAGTCCAGTTCAGCACAAGCCTAAATTAGCACACTATCTAAATAAGTGAAATCTGAACTCTTCTGATTTTTTGATAAGAAAAGGAGGACAGAAAGGAAGAAAGGAAGAAAAGAAAAGAAGGAGAAAGAAATAAAAAAAGAGAGAGAGAGACAAGAAGAAAGAGGAGATACACAAAGGAAGTAGACTGGGTACTTTAGGGACCACTATGTATGTTCTACGCACATATATATTAGCTGCTTTCTTGGTCTCTTTTTCATTCAAAATTCAAAAGTGTGTGGACCAGAGAGATAGATAGACTTTCAAGTGGCAAATCTCTACTCCCCAAATAGGATGAGATAATGAAAAATGTATTAAAATCCTCAGATGTTCACTATGCTTTCATATGGAGTTCTAATATAGTGAAAGGAACTCAAAATATGCCTCTTCAGCATATGAAGTATCTTGAGCTAAACGCCACTGAGAACCAACAGAGGCAGGAAAAGCTCTAGAAACAGGGTACAGGCTTTCCTTCTGTAAAAGAAGCTTATATTTGATAAAGGACATTTCCATTTGTAAAGATGTCTCCTTCTCTGACCTGGAAGAGCAGAAGTTAATAACGCTTATCAATGAAAAAGGCAGCAACTTAAATCTGCATAAAAATACTACGAAGCAAGTCTAGTTTACCACTTTTTCTTAGTCATCTTCCTATGACTTACCTTCCCAGCCCAGAAGCCCATCTTTCCTTTTCCTTACCTTGAAATGACGTGTAAACTCAAGTTCTAACCAACGCTGGGTTAGCCATCACTGGGTGGTCCCATACAAACATGCAGGATACACGTTAATACATGTTAACCTCTGTTTTTCTCTTCTTAATCTGCCTTTTTCTAGTTTAATTTATAGGGCTGTATGGTCAGAACCTCATATGGGTAGAGGAGAAAGATTTATTATTCCTCTCCTACAGTTTACAACAGTCCACATGTAACTTGGATCATAATCCTCATTTGAAAGATGAGGAAACTTAGATGCAGATGAAGTTTCTAGGCTTAAAGTAATAAAACGTGTTAACGTAAGATTTTTCATCTAATATATTTCATGTGATAACTTTCACTTACCCTGCTAGGATATAAATAATGTTGATGTCCTCAAAGATTTGTGTTGTTTCTGTTCAGGTTGTATATTTTCAAAATAAAATTAACTAATTTTGGGATTTTTAATGAACTATCAGTAATTCATTAATCATGACTATGATCTGTGGTTAAATTAACTGTGGGAAAACATTCCCAAAATAATTATTCTTTTTTTCCCAGATTTATTGAAGCAAAATTGACAAAATTGTATAAATTTAAAGTATACAATGTGTTTTGTTATATATATGCATTGTGAAATGATTACCACAATCAAGCTAGTTAACATATCCATCACCTCGCATAGGTACCTAAATTTTTTGTGGTGAGAACACTTGAAATTTACTTTCTTAGCAAATTTCAAGTATATAATACATTGTAATTAACTATAGTCACCAGTACGTTAGGTTTCCAGAACTTATTTATCTTGCAGCTGAAGGCTGGTACCCTTTGACCAACGCCTCCCCATTTCCCCCATGCCCAGATTTGTGGTTCTAATTATTTCTACACCACCTTTCTCTCCCTACTACCTTCAGAGAGTCTGAAAGCTCCGGAGAAGTAGTGTAGAATATTATCATTGAAGTGCACCGTTTGATCACGGCATGAAATATTTTTATATTCATTACATAGCCCTACCTGGGTCCCACTCCATTCCCTACTTCTTTGCTTGCCCAGATATTCTCCTACATCTTTTGTTTTTTACTATTCCACCCCAAAGTAAGTTTTACTTATTTAAAATCTCATACTGGGTTTAAGATCTGTACAATCCGGACATAGCACTTAGCATTTGATAATGGACAATCTTACATAAAAATGCTGTATATACACTGCCAACTCTTTGAGATCGGACTGATTTTTCTTTTTCCATTGGACATATAAGACTTAAATCTACTGTTATTGTCTGCCGTTCAGTCATACAGTAACAACAAAAGTGGGCTTAATGTTTCAAATAAACATCATCAGAGTCATGAACACGATAATCAGAGGTGATGGTAGCGGAGGTGGGTACCAGGATGATGAATTTTCTTCTTCGCAATAAAATTGTATATTATTTTTAAGTAATTAAAAGATAATTTTATAGCAAAATTCAAAGTCTTTACATTTTTCACAGTTTAAACATTGAAGAATCACTGGTTTCCCTGTAACAAAGGGCAGAGAAATAGCCACCCTTCATCTACAGTGAACTACATCATTAATGCCATACATCAGAACTTTGAGAGTTATTTCCCGTTCCTGGCTCTGCTTTATAATTTCTCCCCACATTTCCCATTTGAGCTGATGTTTTTTATTGCTTCAGCTCAACACAAAAAGTTAACTTGGGTACAGGAAATGTTCATTTTTTAAAAAATGAAAGTATTTTGCTTAGAAGGACTATTTAAAAAAGGGCTTGGATGGATTCAGCAAGAGGATATGCTTTGATACAGTGAAAGAAATTGGCTTCACAAATAAAATGAGATTTTTTTAATGCAAATGACCTCATACTGATACATGTTGCAGTGAGTATGCATTTGGATGCTTTTAAAAAAGAATTTCAGCGTGGAAAGAGAGATCTGGAAAGTGGTAGGAAGCCAAAGCATCACACAAATACAATTCGAATAACCCTTGGCCTGAGAAATGTGGGAATCGTGATTCAGAAATAGAGTGCCATTTGTAGAAGTAAAACCCATTTACTTCAAGTGCTTCTTATTGCATAGAGGGGAAAAATGACAGAAACCAACATACATTCTGCCACTCCCCACTCCTGTAGACATGACAGATACAACATCAAACATTTCTTAGTGCTCATTTGTAGCTGATCACTGTGTCCATTACTAACTGTAGCTGACCATCGATAGGCTTCCTCTATGTACACATTTGGTTTTTTTCTCTGTTCATCTCATAAAAATGGTATAATAGGTGGTCTTCTACTTCTGGCTTCTTTCAATTAGCATAATGATTTTGCGGTCTACCCCTGCTGGAGTACGTGTCAATAATTTGTTCTTTACTTATTAATTAATTGTGCTCAATTATATTGATGCAAAACATTTTGCTTATACATTTGTCATCTGATGGGCATTGGAAACGTTTCTTTTTGGAGAGCTACTGTGAATATAAATGACTTTGTGTGAACAGATACTTAATTTCTCTTAGCAGATTCCCAGATGTGGAATTGTTGGGTCATATGGTGTGTCCGTGCTTAATTTTTGAAGACTGCCAGGTTCCGATGTGGCTGTCCAATTTAACATCCCCGTGGAGGACTGTAGTTTCTCCACATACTCCTTAATTTTTCTTGCCATCTACGTTTTTGAGGACAGCTATTCTAGTTGCATGTGAGATGGTGTCTCGTTTTAATTTTTATTTCCATGATTAAAGATGTCATAGATCTTATATATAAATACATAGGTAAATAAATATATGTGTTTATATATTATATATGTATATATATGAGTATATAAGAAAATACATATAAATAAAAGTGGACATCTTTCTTAGGCCAATGAGAAAATATTTTTCTTTTTTTCTTAATTTAGACCACTCATTTATTCCTCTTATAGTTTACCTTTTTTTTTTCCTTTTCTTCTTTCTCTCCCTTCCTCTTACTTCCCTCTCCCCTCCTCTTCCTTACCTTTCCTTCCTTCCTCCCTTCCTTCCTCTCTTCCTTCCTTCCTTCTCCACAAATAATGAGAAACCATTACTATCAGGACGTCACCCGCAATCCTTGAAGTTCTTCTCAGGCAAGACTCAATCATGAAAGAGGCCTCGAGAGAGGCTCCTAGGGCTTCAATTTAAAAGTCCCTTATTTTCGGAGAAAATCATCCATTTTCTATGGACGAGGTTAGGCCTCTTATTCTGTAATTCCTTGGGGCTCTATAATTGTCTGTGTTAGCGCTAATCACAACTGAATAGTTACACTTTGAAAAATCTTATTTATATGAAATATCTGTTTCCTTCAATAGGTTGTTTGCTCTTTCTTATATGAACTCATGAGTCTGTTTTAATCACATGCATCCTCAGGATCCAGCACAGGAACTTGAATGTCGCAAAGCTAATGTAGCACTGTAAAGCAGCTTTAGTTTTGTAAGGTTGCTGTAGTAGAGAACCACAAACCAAGTGGCTCAAAACCAGAGAAATATGTCCTCTTTACTGGGTGAAGTTTAGAATTCCAAAATCAAGGTGTTGACAGGAACCATGCTCCTTTTTGAAATGTCCAGGGGAGGCTCTTCCTTTGCCCCTTCCAGCTTCTGGTAACACTAGGTGTTCATGGCTTTTGGCATCGTAATTCCAATCTGTGCCTTCATCTTCACGCGGTCATCTTCTTCTCTGGGTCTTCACATCGTTTTGCTTCTGTGCGTGACTGTGTGCAAATATCCGTCTCATAAAGACATGTCATCTTGAAATAGGGGTCAATTCTACTTCAGTGTTACCTCATCTTAAGCAATTACATCTTCAACAATTCCGTTTCCAAATAAAGTCATATACCAAGGCACTGGGGTTAGAAATTCAACATATGTTTTTGCAAATGCAGCTCAACCCATAAAAGGAGTATTTCTGAACCATTAGTGTTCATTTTCCATCATGGAAAGTCAACCTTGTTTCTCAAGGGAAGAGCTCTTTGAGGGCTGTTACAGTTCTCAGTAAAGTCAAAGTGCAAGGTTCTGTGCTTCTCCTCAGCAAACACCACCACAGTGGGAACTAAATCATTGACATTCATTTCTTAATGCATTTGATCATTCTGATTCTCTCCCTGAATGAAAACCCATATCTCTTTTGGAAATACAATTTCTCAGGACTCAGAACAGTGCCCTAACTATATCAGGCTTTGAATTATATATGTTCAATGAACAGTTCTTTTTTTTCAGAGAATGAATCCTCTTTGACTTTACCTGAGCCACTTCCAAATGGTTTTCTAAAACCTAAACCGTGTTTCTTCTTGCTTAGTGCCTATAGGTCTGTTTCCACTTGCTCCCCATCGAAGGCCAGACCCTGCTGAGGGCTATGTGAGTATCAGCTGCTATTTTTAATGACAGCCTTCAACAATAGCTAAGAGCAGACTGGAGCCCAGAGCTCTCTGAATGCATGAAAGGTGGAGGAGAAAGTGTCAGTTGATATTAGAAATTACAATCCTCATCACTCGCCAGCTTTAAAACTATGTCCAAAAGCATTATCACTTCAAATGTTAGCAAGAATGCTCTTCCACGTTCTTTGATACCAGTGATGATGATAAGAGAGTGAAGTGGAAACTACAGAGAAGGAAAAAAGGGGGGGGGTGGGTAGAAAGAATTGCACTCTGTAGTTTCTTCATCAACCATACTGCCTACATTTACCTACTGAATGATTTTTGCCACAACAATATAATGAATAGATCCTTGTCAATATTGTCCCCTGGGAAAGCTATTCTACAAATAAATGAAGAATGTCATTGAGTTAACATAGTGTTTCCCTACTTTAATGGCTTTGGCATTAGAATGAAAGAGTATTGCATAGTATGTTCTCTCTCTCTCCTTCTCTCTCTCTCTTCCTTCTGTTCCTCTTTCTTAGAATAACTGTCCTCTGGATATACAACGAATTGCTTCAGCTCTGTAATACATAATCTTTCTGCTTAATGCATCCACTCAGTGTTTAATGTTCCATACTTTTGAGCAAAGAGAGCTTAGGTCAGTGTTAAAGATAACCACACAGATATTTCACCACTTGATTTTTTTCCTGGAGTTTGGGCATAATTATTCAGTTTCCTGAATGCCTTTTAAATTTGGACCACCCTCCATGACGTTAACTCATTAGTTCACTTTTTTATCTGTTTAAAAACTAGTTGGTTTAAATAAAAGTTGATGGATGCAAAATGGTACCTTTCAAATGAAATTCACCTGTAGAAGAAAGGTGAGATCTCCTTGATGTCTGCTCTTTGCTTTCAAGCTTATAATCAGGACAATTATTTAGATAATCCAGGCACAAATCTTATGGCTTTGAAGTGAGCTGAACGAGCTTTACTATTTTTTTCCTTTGAAATTGGGGATTCTCTTGTCTTGATATTGTTTGACATTTTGATTCTTGGGTGTCTCCTAAGTTAAAATTATAAACTGACCCTTACAAGCTTTCATATTTTACCCCCAGTACCATGTGGATGTGTGTTTGCATAAGAGGAACCTCTACTTTAAATCTAGCAGGACACAACATCTTATTAAAATAATAATAAAATTAATTCTAATCATTCCACTTCTATTGTCTCTAATGTTTCTGCTTCCTGGCTTCTTCTAGATTAGTTTAACTCCTTCTTGATCTAACATCCTTTGCTCAGCTTCTCTCATGATGTTTTTTCCCAGCACTTTTCTAGACTTAATTTCTTCGCATTTCCTTCAGCATGGGCCGCCTTCCGCTTCTCCACCTCTCCCCAGGTAGCAATAGCCATGTGCACAGAAGAACTTCACTGTTGAATGTGAACCCAAATTTTCACAGTTTAAAAGGTATGTTCTTTATATCATTCCATTCATTCTCAAATGGTGCTGGAATATCTTATGAAAATGAACATTAAGACTCAGGGAAATCAAATGATTCATCACAATAATACAGCTTGCCAATATGGTACTGGGTCGGGGACTAAGAATTCAGTCCTTCTGAATCCAAATCTTTTTTATTTTTTCATTATATTAGTGCTTTCCTACATCTAGTGTGTCCCTCTGTACGCTGCTAATGTACTCGTTGCTGGCAGGGGAAGATGACTCCAAGAGGTCAAAGGACAAATTCACTGATTTCCAGTCTTCATGGGAAAGCAGAGATTCCCGACACCTGATTTCTTGATACTGAGCAATATGACTGTAAAACAGAAATACGAATCAGAAGATTGATTTGGAAAGAGAAAAGCAATGGCTTGTAAATGGGTCCTGAAATAAAGTGTTTAAGAACCGAGAAATGCCAATTGGAGAGAAGGGGAAAGAATAATGATGGGGGGAAAAAATGTTAAGATTTCTCTCTTACCTTCCTGAAATTGAGAAAGGCTCCACGTGCTGTCATTGGTATTTTTTTTTAACTTTGTTTTGTTTTAAAAACAAGCAATGTATGTGGATGAGAAAGTCATTTGTCCATGTGGACCACAAATTTCCACAGATGGACAGAATAACCTAATTACTTTTGGCTCAAAAAGGTGACTGCTGTCTTGGGAGATCCTAAATGGAAGAGCTTCTTAGATGATCAGTCTTTTCACACTAGGGGACAACACATTTTAAAACCAGGAACTTTTACCAGGGCACTACAGCAAGTAACAAAAGAATTTTCTGCAAGTTTCTGCAATAGCCGTTTTATTCATGTGAGTCATGTGTGTGTTGTGTGTGTGTTGTGTGTGTGTGTTGTGTGTGTTTCCTTATATTTTCCACTTAAATTATTTGCACATAGTGTCCATTAGATTTGTATGATACTTACCACTCCCACATGAATTAGTGTGATGAATATTTCCCAGAATTATATATGTGAACAAATGAGATATTTATAAGATGCTCATTCAGGACTTTCTGTGCCGGTCTTAAGAGGGACAGAGGTCACACTGGCAATTTCATGTAGATATTCCCAAAGGAAAGAAACATCGAGGGCGTTCAGGTATCTTTGCCCCTCTTGCTCTCTTTCTTGCCCTCATCATTGGCCTCTGAAAAAGAGAAATGACTTTTTTTTTAATTCCACAGAAGGGGTTGCCTTGATATTAAAGAGCAATCAACTTACAGAATTTGGAGCAGAGTTGGTTGTGCCCTACACGAATGAACTAAATTCTGCTTTAGGACTCATTTTCTTTATGATACTGTTTCTGATTTCAATGGCTTAAAAATAATGCCTTTCTTTTGAATATGACTCATTTGCAGCCAATGGTCTGAAGACCTATGAATGTGAGTGCCGCTGAATAATTTAATAGGACTGTGCAAACAAACAGCAGCTTGAGTCTTTGCCAGCGGAGCAGAGAAAAACTGAGCACAAGAATTTTAATCTGCACTAGCAAACCGTGCTACTGAAACATGGACAGAAAGAGCCAGACGATTAGCCGGCGGCCACTTTTCATACATAGCAAACAAACCCAGTTACATAGGGAGGAATACCCAAGCAAGGCATAGCAGTTATCAGAGGGTCTGCAGAGATCCCCCTGGAGCCTCCAAGCACAGACTCACTAACCAGTAATTTCTCCTTCCTTAGATGATGTGCAAGGACCATGGTGCTGATTAGCCCTTAAATCGCAATCCCAGGAAAAGTAAAGCCTTTAATTTTGTTAGTGGGCAGAGACGTGTCCCCAGTTCCCTCTTTTCCTCCTTCAGCGTTTCCCTGGCAGTTGTAAGGACACGGTATGAGGATGTGCATCTATGTGTCTGTGTGTCTGTCTGTGTAAGAAGCAAGCTAAGAGTTTAATTTGCTCCTCTGAGGTCTCCAATGACTCTTTATTAAAGTCGTAAGAAAAGGTTCCCCATTAATTTCCATTTAGGATCAGTATATGAGTTGGAGTAATGGGGGCGGACAGTATTTTTTTCAGTGTCATCCATAAGGAAACTCTCAGACCCCCTGTTATTCAAGTTCTCTGTGGCCGAGGTGGCAAAGGGAACAGAGAAAGAGAAGACAAGGAAGTCAACTGTTGACAAATCTGGTTTTGTTATGTAGACGGGGAGCCTCTGGATAGAAGGTCCTCGCCTTGACAGCTGGCTCATGCGTAACCAAGGACTCTCACGTTGCCCAGCGTCCTGTGCGCTTGATACAAACGTATGTTTATGGTTCTCAGTTTAGAAAGAAGAAATGCGCTCAAATCACAAAAGAGAAGGAATAAATCAAAAGGAGAAAAATTAACAATTTGCTTAAAATTTAAAAGTTTTGTGTACGAAAATTGCAAATAAAAGAACGAGTAATCTGGAATAAGTAATTCCGTTAAATAGAACAGAAGTTTGAGCTTAATATATAATGAGTTTATACAACTCAGTGACATCTCAGTGTTAAGAATGAATAATTCACAGGGAACATAAAAATAAACATCCAAACAGCCTCACCATAAATAAAGTGTGATTTCCTTTTTTCAGGTTAGAGTCACTATCAACAGAGATACACCGAGTTAACTTATTATCAACTGATACACTACCAACTAACGTATTGGCAAATAGAGGGGGAAAAATTTGTATTTATCAACAATTACCAGAGAAATACGTGTAAGTATCAGACATGGTGTATTACCACTAAGCACTGTACAATATCATATATTAATATAATAACTATTTTAATAAATCTATTTATTAAAATGTCCTCAGTTCTTTCTAACTTGCCTGCAAATTCACAAACTAACAATTATTTTCTTATGTCTTTCTCATAAGGGATTTCTCTTTCTCTTTCTCTCTGTCTCTCTGTCTCTTTGTCTCTGTCTCTGTCTGTCCGTCTGTCTCTCTCTTTCTCTCTCTCTCTATATATATATAAAACATAGCTTCTCAGATGTACCTGCCTTTCTTCCCTCACACTGAGCATGGTCCACTTACCTGCATCTACACAGAGTATCACTGGGAACTCAGCTCAAGAAAATAATAAAGTGAAAACATATGTCAAGCCAGCCCTCTGGAGTTTTCATGGTCTATTTCTTTGCTGGAAGCAAAGATGGATAAAAGTATTTACCTCTTAAATGTTTACCTAATACTGTATGAAGCGGTGACCTTAAGTGGTCTTTACAGCTCATAGACCACACACGCAAAATTATGAATGAGCAATTTTTATTCCTCTGCAACTAATGGTTCTGGCACCCTCTCCTCCACGTCTCGAGGCTGGCAAGTATTATCCTCTGGTGAGATTGCTATAATTCACAGGTGGCAGTGACCAGGTTTCTGTATTCAGGCAAAGGTGGAAGATGTAGCGGAGTAAACAGCAAAGAAAAACTCTCAGAGCTTTATTAGAAAAGGTTGATTCAGTTGGCCTGGGACTCTAAACTTGACCTTGAGTGATCAAGTAACTAGCAACTACTCAGACTTCCAGCCAGTGCCTCCGGTGTGTCAGGGTATATGCTCAGATTCCTTAAGCACCACATAGTCAGTGAAGGAAAGCATGTCAGGGGATCTGTGGTGAACTATTAGTCAGTGTCCATCTACAGACAGCCACAGCCACTGGTCTGTTTCTTGTTCTCACGCAGGAGTATGAATCCACTGATGTAACTTCTGATTTTTCAGAGAAGTCAGAAATTGAAACCTACGTGGAAAACTATAAAATAAATCTTGAAATAAACTCATTATTTTGGCTTTAAAAATACATTCTTTTTTGTTTTGTTTATTTTTTTTGTTTTAAAAGTACAATATATTTGTCTTAAAATATGTTATTTTTGTTTTTTAACAAAAGCTAAATAAAACATGGGTGTTGGAATTCCAGTGTTAGTTTTCAAGTTGCAATTTTGGGATAAGGTTGTGCTGGACATTTTCAAGAGACACACTGAAATATAAGGTTTATAATCCTTTGCTCTAGAAAGCTCTCAATAGAGATGGGAAAGAAGAACACGCATAGAAAGATACAATGACAAATACACGGCTACCTCACCCTCCTCCTTCCTGCCAAACTGGCACCAGTGTGGCCCATACAAGGACAAAAGGAAGACAGAACCCAGCAAGCCGAAGAGAGGGCCTGGTGCAGCTGAAGCCCAGGGCAGTAAAAGCTGGCAGATTGTGGATAATAGGAACCAAATTCCTCGATGTTGAACTGGGGAGTTACGAAATGGGAAAAGAAAACATTAGAATGAACCTGACATATTGGGTTAGAATGAAGACATTGCTATAATGGCAGGCTTTACATATATAATTTTATATATTACATATATATAACATTTACATTTTAAATATATCCATATTTATATTTATATATGATTATTTAAATGCAGATGTATGTAGATGGGTATAGAAATAAGTATGAGCATAAGTGTATGTGTGTGTTGTGTGTGTTGTGTGATGTGTGTTGTGTGTGGCGTGTGTGTTGTGTGTATGTGTGTGTTGTGTGTTGTATGTGTTGTGTGTGTGTGTTGTGTGTTGTGTGTGTTGTGTGCTGTGTGTGGTGTGTGTGTTGTGTGTGTGTGTGGTGTTTGTGTTGTGTGTGTTGTGTGTATGTGTGTGTTGTGTGTGTTGTGTGTATGTGTGTGTTGTGTGTTGTGTGTGTTGTGCGTTGTATGTGTTGTGTGTATGTGTGTGTTGTGTGTGTGTTGTTGTGTGTGTGTTGTGTGTGTATGTTGACCTTTATTTCCTACTTTCAACCCTGAAATGACTGGGGGCAGTGACACACCAGTAGCAGTGAGAACACTGCATTTCCAGATCTCGGTTGCCAGATACCACTTCTAATAAAATAAACCTAAAGGAGGAAAAGGGAAGTATAAAACAAGACTAGATCATTTTGCTGGGCTAGAATGTGAAAAAAATTCTCAGAGAATGAAGGAGGTAAGTTAACAGGAAACAGACAAACAAAAAAAGAGGAAGCTAGGCTGAAAGAATTCTTACTAACCAAAAAATAAACTTGAGAATATTTTTAATTTATCCTCTAAATCACTGGAGAAAATGAAAAGGCACATAAGATAGATGAAAGAAAAAGGAAGGAAGGAAGGAAGGAAGGAAGGAAGGAAGGAAGGAAGGAAGGAAAGAAGGAAGGAAGGAAGGAAGGAAGGAAGAAAGAAAGAAAGAAAGAAAGAAAGAAAGAAAGAAAGAAAGAAAGAAAGAAAGAAAGAAAGAAAAAGAAAAGAAAGAAAGAAAGAAAGAAAGAAAGAAAGAGAAAGAAAGAAAGAGAAAGAAAGAAAGAAAGAGGAAGGAAGGAAAGAAAGAGAGGAAGGAAGGGAGGAAGGAAGAAAGGAAGGAAGTGGAAGAGTAGATAAATAAAAATCTTTTAACAGAACGTTGAAACGTAGAAAAACTGAAACAACTGGAAAATCACTATTTCATAACCAACAGAATAATAATTGATTCATGACAGAGACATCAGTAGGTTCTAAGATTGCACGAATGGAAGTACATGAGGAGTCTGAGATCCACGCCACCTCAAGGAATCTGAATACAACATACTTACGTCATTGTGTAGAATAACTTTATAGAGTAGAAACTACATTAGATAGTATCTCAGTCACGTGATAAAGCTGATTTGAACTCCCAGAAGGGAGCTCACAGAGTCATCGGGAGCCCCAGGTTTTCAACAGCCACTCAGGGGATGCCCCCAGGTGGCCTGCTTTGGCGGCCAGTGGCGCTTCTGCTTTGCAGTCCCAAAAGGCATTATACATGTGTATTCACTTTTTTTTGACGTATAGCTGATGTACAATACTGTGATAATGTCAGGTGTACAGCGGAATTACTCACATAGATGCAATGTATTATTTTTCAGGTTCTTCTTCATTATGGTTATTACAAAGCATTGAATATAGTTCCCTGTGCCGTGCCGTAGGTCTCTGTTGTTTTGCCCATTTTATATATAGTAATGTGTGTCTGTTAAACTCGAACTCCTAATGTATCTCTCCCCTCCCGTCTTTCCTCTTCAGTAACCATAAGTTTGCTTTCTGTGTCTTTAAGTTGGCTTCTGTTTTGTAAATAAGTTCATTTGCATCATTTTTTTAAAATTCTACATATAAATGATATCATATATTTGTCTTTGTCTGACTTATGTCAGTTAATATGATAATGGCTAGGTCCACCCATGTTGCTGCAAATGACATTATTTCATTACTTTTTTATGGCTGAGTAATATTAATATATATATATATATATATACACACATATACACATACACCACATCTTTTATATATATATATATATATATATACACGCACACACGTGTATTTCATAACAAAATGAAATCTTACATTTCTGTAATGATTAAGAATGTTGAGTATCTCATTTTTCTGTGTTTATTGGACATTTATAAATTCTCTTTGGAGAAATGTATGTTAAAATCCTTTGTCAGTTGTTCAATTTGGGTTTTAACTAGATTGTCTGTCTTTTTAATATTGAGCAGTAAGTGTCCTTTATATACTCTGGATGTAATTTCCTTATCAGTTGTATAACTTTTGAATATATATATTTATTTATCTATCTATCTATATATATATATATATTTTATATATATATAAAATTTCTATGCAGAAAAGTCTTTATTGAGTTAAAACTTCACAAAGGGATAAAGGAACCCCCTTGTCTACCTGATCCTAGTCTCCAACGTAGCTTCCTTGCCCAAGGTTTGCACATCTCCCACAAATGGTCTTCTATTTCTAGCCTCCTTATCTGAATCTCTATCAGCTACTCAGAAAACTTCATCACACAGTGACATTCTCACTCCATGGTTCTTGCCCTTTATACAGCAGTAAATTCCTTGAGATCTGAGTTACCTAAGGATGTGGCAGGGAGATTTCAGGAGCATGAGTAGAGCTAGGTTCTTCCTAATATTTGAAGGTTGGTTGAGGTTCACTCTTTAATGTGGTATTATGGTCCAAGACAGGTACGAGCTCTCTAAGTCTGATCTGCATTGACTAAATTTTTCAAGACTCCTGGCTTATTTTTTCAGATGTTTCCTATCTGGGTTTTGGATATTTAGCCCCCTCCCCAAAAAACCAAATATTAATCATCATAGTAATCAACATAAAAGCCCCAGAAGATGCAGAAAAGTATTTTTCCCATAGAATCATCATCTGGCAGTCTTCTCCATGAGCCCTGTAATTGCACAAAGTGTATTTAGTTCAAATATTTTATTCCCCTTCTTTTGGAGTACATCTCCTTAGGTTCATCAGAGACGAAGAAGAGCCTTTTATCACTGAGTTATGTACCTAGTAACGCCCATTGCCTTAGATTATATTCACTGCCAAATTGTTTAATGGTCCATTTAGGTTTAACCTTCTGGTTATACTTGTATCTTCCGCTCACCCTAGTGTGGACTGAAAGACGTAGTCGCTGATTAGTAATTGCACACTGACTTAAAAAGATGTCACAAAAAATGAGGTTTTCCCTGTTTGTTTAAACCTCATACTTCTGCGTGTCCTTTAGATTTTATTAATAAAAGACCAATCTTGGGAAACTTGTAAAAAATAAAAACAAAGTTATTTTTTGTTTTGGTTTTACTTTGTGTCGGTAACCTTTTTTTTTTTTTTCCTTTAGCACTTTGTCTTATCTAGAGTCCCACATTTTTAGGTGGTGCCTTCCCATTCCAGTGTTAAAATAAGTAGACGATATCACACAAAGATGTTAGTATGCACTACTGTGAACCATTTTCCAATATTATGCTTTTTATCATTATTCCTTTTACTATAGCAATTATTATTTTTATTATTTTTGATAGTAAATTACTAAAAAAAATAAAATTTCCCCAAAACAAAGTTGGTGAAGACTGATCCATGAAGATATAATTCTGGACACTTCCAGAAATACTCAAATCATAAATACTAGATTGTCACCTGATCAGCTTCAGTATGGGTCACACCCTGTATGACTTTAAAGCTGCTGTTAAATTCATTGAGCCTGGCCTCTTTCGGCAAATAGTCCTTCAATGAAGAACATGACAGACAGAGAGTTCAGAGCAAATTCATCCACAAGCCACACATATTACCCTGTAGCTACTTTATTTAAGGGCTGTGATAAGACTCCTTTAATGGAAGAAAACCTGCAGCATACCTCAAAAAAACTTTTTTCTGTCTTTTTTTTTTTTCCTCTCCTTTGATCTTCTTTGCTTCTCATGTATCCACATTTTTCCCCCTTCTTTCAATCTATGGAAACAGTAATGAATGCTTATGAGAGGGAGCTTAAGCTAGCTCAGGCCTTCAAGTTCAATAAATTAGTTAAGAGGACATAAGTCTGGTGAGATCTCGGGTGAACCCTGGCTTTGCATAGGAAATTCTCAAATTGTGATCAGAGAATGGAGGTTTTCATCCCTGAAAGTCAATCTTCAAGAAAGGAAGAGGGGAGAAAACTGGACAGTGATTGCATTGAATTAGTTAAGCTTTTACTTCTCCAGTTATTCACCAGTAAGTCAGAAAGGAGTAGTGCTCAGATCACCAATAATGGGGTAATATGTTATCTTTTTCAATGAATGAGAATATCCGCTAGTTGGAAAAAAAAAAAAGTAGTTGCATAGAATACAGGCACGTAGAGTGATGATTTTATAATCCGTGAGCACAAATTGTGTGATATGAAATGATTTCAGAAATCTGGACACCTAAACATCACAATGTACCAAGTTTGTTATATTTATGATATCAGCTTACATTTATCGAACATTTAAGTTTCGGCAGGTACTGTTTTATTTGATATATATGCAAATTTAATTCTGAATCCGTTGAGTTAAATGTGATTATTTTCACGACATACAGCTGAGCCAGTTCCTAGAGTTAGTCTTTGGTTCCATCTCACACATTTGGGAATTCAAACAGGTAGAATTGGAAACATTTTCATTTTACTTTCTGTTTTAAGAGTATCCAGAACTTGTTTTGATTAGATATGGTAATGTCTGTTGTGAATGAAGGTAAATTACAGTTTCCTAGAAACAGAAGACATGGAACTCCGCACAGGGGAGCCACGTGGACGAGCACCAGGGTCGGTCAGGAGGCTGAGAAAGCAAGAGGAAATGTGGCAACAGCGTGCCTTGTCGTTTCTGGGGGAAGGAATAGGTGAGGCAGATTAAACTGATTGAGGATTGACTAGGCTGAGAAATTTTATCAGACTCTACAAATCGATGTTGTTCCTATTTTTCTGGTACCGGGTCCTGGGGTGATTAGGGCAGGTGGATGATGGTCTGAAGTGTGAGAGCCTGATAGAGGAGTTGTTGGGGTGTGGTGCCTACACTGTCTGGTTTGCATTTGAGATTCATGCTGCTGGAAGAGTCGTTTGCTATCTCTAGGAGCTGGCTAACCCTGAGAAGGGTGGTCCCTTCAGGATCAGTTAGAACCCAGAGACCAAAGCATCAAAATTCAGAAAATAAAAGCCATGCTTAATACAGTTCACATGTCCAACCTCCACTGTGCTGTAAACTCCTCATAATAAAAACCATCCCTTTTTTTCCCCTTATTTCTCAGAGATAGCTTGGTTTTTTTGAATAAATATATTCATTTCAGTGAAAAACTTTGATGGGTCATTTAAGTCTACCTAGCTGTGACTTTACACAGTGAAAGCCTTAAATATATGGAATATATGAAGGGCAAACAAAATTTAAAACAATATATGTTGAAACTATACACACATTTTTATACATGCGCATTTGTTATTCATAAGTTTGCACAGTGATTCTTTTTATTGCATGAAAAAATGGAAAGTTCATAGGAGACCAGATAATGTTTCCTCCTCAAGTCAGTATCAATATAATGTCTAGTTAAAATAATCAGTCCCCTTTGTAATGCCAATTAAAACTAGTCTGCTTTCTTCCTAACAGCCAGAATTACTCAAAAGGATATTCAAGTTGGGGGAGGATATAGTTCAAGTGGCAGAGTGCATGCTTAGCATGCATGAGGTCCTGGGTTCAATTCCCAGGACCTCTTCCAAAAATAAATAAATAAACTCCCTTAAAAAAATATATAAAAGTTAAAGAAAGAATACTCAAGTTGGAATATTGCACTCGACCAGTGGTTTTCCACTGCGAATTTTTCCACAAAGAATTTTAAGATTATCTTAGAAAGATCTAACTCAGTAATTTATTATATAAAATACACAAGAGTACAATTATTTTTTCTTACTTTTAAAAACAAAGGAAAACCTAGCTGGCTACCTCTACTTTTTTTTTTTTTTTTTTTTTTGTGGTTGTCCCTGGGTGGAGGTAGGGGAAGATATTTTCCAAGAAACAGACTGGGGTGAACGACAATTTCTCAGAATTATCAGTTGTAAAACACTAGACTAGATCTTCAATATCTTACCCAACTCTGGATTGCATGATCCTCGCAATCCTAGCTTCTTGGTGTCAGTGATGGTTGGTCATTGCAAAGCACCAGGAAGGCAGAGGGAGGAATTAAAACATTAGAAAAGTCCTAGAGGTTTGTCCAGATTAGCAGTTCTAACCAGTGATGACCCCAACACCAACTTAGTTTTGTCTGATCAGGCCATCTTATCTTCCTGATTTATATCCTGGCCCCCCAGATCTTGCACAAAACTCAAGCTAATTATGATTACCCCCGTGATCTGTGATACCTAGAGAGATATAATCAAATTTCTACTTATCTTTAATCACCTTTGATGTTCTAAAAGCAAGAGGTAAAGTAGGTGTTATTTATAATTTTAAATTATAGGTATAACCAAAATGCTTAATATAAATGTGTCAACTGTCAGAATGACGTGTTGGTCATGTCCAGCATACTCAGATAGTTACTACTCACATTTAGCTGCCATCCTGGCAAAGCCTCATTTGGACAGCCTTTAGTGGGTTTGCTTTCCTATTGTCAGATAAAATGCACTAAGTTCATATATTTTTATAAAACTGAAACTATGGGCATTCTTCCGTTCAGTATCTTATCCTGATGACAACGCTGTTCATGTTAGTCTTTTAACCACAGAGTGAAATACCGATGGAAATTGTTTTACACTTAGCTTCAGTAAAAATGGGTAAGTTGCATCCAACACAGTAAGGACTTCAGGTATCGGCATGTATCATTCCTCACCAAAAAATTAGGAAGATATTCAGCCAAGAAGAGCTAGCCCACTAGATTCTTCTCCTTTTCTTATGATGGTTGGGGATCAACAGTTGGTGCTCCCTGGATCCCTGTGTTGATCTGGGCTGGGAAGATCACTTACCACAACAATGTCAGAGACTTGTCAGTCAATTCTGTTTGCAATTCTCTGAGTTCAGTCTTTACTTAGTGCATTGTGACCTTCTATTTCTCCAGCCTTACCACCACACTCCATCTACACACTGCTGCAGTTTAAAGTTGGTCCTTTATTAATCTTTCAGATGCAAAATAAACAATTCATTTTGGGGGGATAAGCAAGTGTCTGTTCTGCATGTACTCTGGCAAGCAACTTTGAAACTATCTCTGTAGTTCTGGAACTTGCTCTGTTCCCCCTCTCTGGGATGCCTGCCCCACTCTCTAACAATCTATAGATAGATAAAAACAGATAGATAGATAGGTAGATAGATAGATAGATAGATAGGCAAATATTTAAATAAATTAACTTTCTCCCTTTTCTGTCTTTCTATTTGTTTTTTTCTTTCCACTCTTCCCCACCTCTGCTCTAAGAAACATTACTTAATATTAGAATAGGTTGTAAAAATCCCTCACTTTTTGGAGGAGAAGAATAAATGTCAGTTGAGAAAGACACTCTCATCTAACAAAGGTCTTTTAAAATAATTTTTAAATACTTTTATCATGTGTTCTTTACGTTACTCTCAATACCCACCCCTCCACTACAGCCTGAGACCTTCCCTGCTCCTAACACGCGGAACACGCCTTCTCATTAATTTTTTTTCATCAATATTAATAGTAGCTCTCTGGAATTTTCTCTTTTCAAAGAGGAGAAAATTAAGGCTCAAAGAAGTCATTAATTATTCAAACCTTAAAATTTGTCCACTATTAAGTTCACCAACTTTTCAGCACTGCGCTGTATGCAACACCCAAATTTTTACACTGTGTATGGATTTTGGTGGTTTGTGCAATACGACCCACTATTTCCGGTAGTGTTTTTTTTCAGCAGGAGAAAAGGTGACCCAGATAATCTTGGGAAGAAGACGTCTATGGCAGGAATAGAATAGAAAAGCAAAAAAGAAGGTCTTCAGAATAAGGGGAGAAGGAGGTAGATAAGATGAACCAACCAATTGTCCGCTCTTGGTGGGTGCAGAGTGGAAGCGAGGAAAACTGAGGCCACCTCTGAGGGCAGGGCCATAAGGTTGACGATTGTTTTCCCCTGGTGGATAGGGACGGAGCTCTAAAAACAGCAATGTGGCTGCTTGTTCACCTGCTCGCGAGGTGGCCTTGTATATGTAGGTCCTGGAAGAGGAAGGGTTTTGGCAAGGGGACAGCCGAAGGTGTGACAAGATCATAATTAAATAATTATCGTAGAAATATCACTGGGACCTGAATTACAGATTTTGTTGTAGAGACTGAAAAGGTAGGATGGCTAATTTTGTTCCAAGATCACACTGTTTATAAAAAGCATAGAAAGAGAATGAACCCAGGTTCGGGCTGCCGGTGGTCTGCCCTTTTTATTGTGGCTTTAGCAGGGAGCACGACACTTCATGTTTGTGCTGTCATTTAAATGCTGCTTCTCTAAACACAGTGTGTTTTATATCCTTAGCGACCAAAGGGGTTGCTGCCTGGCGACATTTCTTTTTTCATAAGTCATTTAAAGTGTCTTTT
Source organism: Vicugna pacos (assembly GCF_048564905.1). Lineage (NCBI taxonomy): Eukaryota > Metazoa > Chordata > Mammalia > Artiodactyla > Camelidae > Vicugna > Vicugna pacos. The sequence goes on from NC_133010.1 coordinate 8,070,837, forward strand.
TGACAACTTTAGAAGGTTTTCCTAGGTGACCATAGTTATCCTCTGAAGATATAACTAATGATTTTACTTCCTAATCCTCAAATTTCTGTGGATTCACACTGTAATGAAACCTATAAAACTCATAAGATTTGTAATGAAAGTAACCCTGGTATTCTAGAGAAGAAAAGATTCAAATGTCAAGATAGTGTTGGTGGGACATTGCAATACAGCTGTATTAATGTTTTTCAGATATTCATGTAGGCTGCCGGTAGTAAAGAATTTATAAAAATCATGAATTATCATTAGGTGGGCAAGATAATGATGAATGGTCGGGAGGCAGCGGTTGGCTCCTTAGAGGTAAGCAGTAGGTCTAATCTCAATTCCTGTGCCCTGAAAGCAAGTAGAAAGACTAAGAAGCAAGAATTCTTATGAGATTCCACTTAGCTCTCCAATCACTAATCAAGAAAAAATTTCAAGAAAAATTTCACGCAACAAATATATAATAGCATACCGTTTACTGAACTCTATTCTAGGAACCATGAATGATGCAAAAACAGCTTAGATTTAGAAATATGAATCAAGGGGTATTGTTTATGAGTCAATAATGGGAAGTAGAGAATAATGGAAGAAAATGTAATAAATCATGTGATATTGAATATGATTGACAGAAAAAGGGACAGGGATTGAATTAACTAAACATGAATGCTTGTTGCAGAGGAGCTACTGGTTTTCTGATTATCTTTGACTCCTTGATATATTTTAATTTTTTCAGGTATTAAGAATAAAAACACAGATCTGGGATATTAATACAAAATAGTCTAAAAAGAACTTTTTAAACAATTTGTATTTTTCACACACTTAATTAAAACTATTAATAGAATAGCATGGATTTATATATAAACACTTGTCTCCAACTTAACACTAGGCTGCTGGTTTATATGGTTCAGAACCCAGAGTGGCAGAGCTTGGTCCCTGACTAAAGGACGAGGCTATATGAAATCCCACCAGTTAGTAAAAAGTGAGGATTTCATATGACTTTGTGGACTTGATCCAAGTGTATGATGTTGTCATGACACATTTGTCAAAACCCATAGAATGTGCAACATCAAGAGCGAGCCCTAATGTAAACTATGGACTTTGGGTGATAATAATGTGCCCATGTTGCTTCATCGATTGTACCAAATATGTCACACTGATGAGGGATGCAGAGGGTAGGGGAGTACGTATGTGTGGGTGGGGAGGGCTATGTGCGAACTCTCTGTATTTTCTGCTCAACTCTGTTGTGAACCTGAAACTGCACTAAAAAATAAAGTCTACTAATAAAAAAAGACAAACCACCATGAGATGTCACCTCACACCTAGTACAAAGTTTATTATGAAAAGACAAGAGAAAACAAATGCTGGTGAAGATGTAAAGAGAAGGGAACCCTTGTACACTGTTGTTGGGGATGTAAATTGGTGTGGCTACTATGGGAAATAGTATGGAGGTTCCTGAAAAGTAAAAACTGAACTATCACCTGACCCAGCAGTCCTACTGCTGGATATATATCTAAAGGAAGTGAACACACCGTCTCAAAGAGATGTCTGCACCCCCATGTTCATTGCGGCATTATTCATGGTCGCCAAGACATAGAAATAGCCTAAGGGTCCACTGACAGATGAATAGATAAAGAAAATATTACACACATATATGGTCATATATGAAATATTATTTAGCCATGAAAAAGTAAGTCCTGCCATATGCAATAACATGGATGGACCTTGAGGGCAGTATGCTAAGAGAAGAAAGTCAGACAGGGAAATGCAAGTACTGTATGATGCTAATTTATGTGGAATCTAAAAAAGCTGAACTCATTGAAACAGAGTGTCAAATGCTGGTTACCAGGGGTTGGGGAGTGGGGAAAATGAGGAAATGCTGGTCAAAGGTACACATTTCTGGTTATAAGATGAATGAGTTCTGAATGTATAGTGGATAGCGGTTAACAATATTACATACTTAGCAATTATATCTACTTATAATTAACAATATTATAGACTTGAAAGTTGCTAAGAAAGTAGATCTGAACTGGGCTCACCACACACAAAGCTAATTATGTGCAGTGATGCCGGTGTGGATTAACCTTATTATGGTAATCATTTCACAACACGTATGTATACCTACATCATCACATTTTTTTTTACCTTAAACTTATACACTATTATATATCAATTTTCCCTCCACAAAGCCAGGGGCGGGTAAGGAAGCATCTTGTGGGAGCTTAGTCTTCCATATAGAATATTCTTTACAATTATGGGTTTTAACATATCAGACTTAGTTACTGTCCTTTGAGGATGCCTTTAGGGTGGCTCTGAAAAAGTGTCAGGCTCACCCACCTCAAGTGTGCACTGCACACTCTACGACATACTCCTCAACGCACAGTAATTTTAGTCAACATCTTGCCCATGATAGTGATTATGAGTAGAGAAGGGAGTACATTGGTTTACACAGAAATCAACCATCACCCATGTAAACAGTGTTAACTACAGTGGAAATGTACGCGTTGCAAAAAAAAAAAAAAGGCATCTTTGGTATTTTGCCAGCAATTCAATAAAACCGTTATATTTGTGTCATGGTATTTTGTGGGATGTATTTTTACAATATTTTAGTCAAGGAGAAAATGGGCAATACTGATATGTCCTGTTGAAATCCAAACATACTCTTCTGTTTGGCCTCGAAGGATCCGACTTCGCTGGTAACCCAGCACTCTGGTAAACCTGTTGGCTTGTCGGTTACGATAACAGAATCATGAGTATCTGACTCACAGACAGTGAAGTGTGGACCCATGACCTGGTATAGTTTGGAAGTTGGGATCACATAGTGGGATCATGGGACCTAAGTTAGACCTTTTTGCTGTGGTCAGTAAGTAATCATCTGAGCTACTAAAAACATGAAGAAACTGATCATTTTAATTTAATATTATGAATTGTTTAAAATATAATTACTATCGGCCATTATTTTAATATCTTAAAATAATTGAGTACATAGACAGATTATCAATATAAATATTTAGCTTATGTGGCCTGGGGTAACTAAGTACAATTTTATTTCACTAGTGTATACAAATTAAAGAAGTCATCCCATACTGCCTCAATTTTCTGTTATTTCAGTTCAATGGATGAATTGAATGTGTACAAGAATCTCTTACTTGTTGTGTTTTTTAAGGGTAGACGTAATTTTTGAATGTGAACCCCAGATAAATCAGAAAATTGCTTTGTGAGATGAGAAATTTCCTTACAGTCGATGAGAAAAGGGAGACAAAGATCATTTGATTTTATTCCAGAATTGTACTAAATCATGTTGGAACGGCAATGCAGGGAGGCTGAGCCAACTTGGACTTGTTCAGAAGGAAAACATCTTGTTTAGAACCCTTGGACTTGTTTGGGTGAAGCCTGTTGGGAGTAGGTAGATGTAATTGAAAAGGAGAGACTGAGGTGTACTTTTTTCCCTGTGAGCTGTCTTGCCAGGGAGAACGAATTAGACCTGTATCTTTGGGAACGGAGATACTTGCTGGTCAGGGGATAAAAAAGAATGCTGTTGTGTAGACATTTATTAGTTGTTAATTATCTCCAGGAGAGTTAAAAAGCAGGTAGACATGAATCCGTATTTTGGTTGTTGCTTTATGTGAATGGTGTTAATGTTTCTGTTTTCTTTCTTCTTTTTTTTTTTTTTTCTGGTGGTGGTTGTTTTCTTGCTTTCATTGGCAACTCGCTTTAGACCTCTCGAATTCTGTTTCCTTACCCCAAGCCATTTTTCTTCTTTCTGAAATATATATTACTCTGCCATTATTTCTGCACTGGTTTTCAAAGTGTTACAATTTTTATTGTTTCATCGTTCAAGTTAAAATATGCTAACTATTCATGGTTCGGGGGAATAGATGGATCATTCCTGAAGCATTCCTCAACGTAAGACTATGAGGAGTAACACTGGGCCATAAATCTCCAAGACAGGCAATAAAAACATCAATTGGAAACAAAACAAAACAAAACCTGATATTGAGTTCTGAAGGTTAGTCTATCAAGGCATCCGCAACTTCTCTCAGCTTGCTCACTTTGCATTTATTGGATATGAGGAATTAAACTATTTTCACTCATTTCATTTTCAACTTATAAAATCACTGGAGATGGTGAGTTCTATGCATCCTCTCTACTGTCTCCATCACCTCATCCAATTTGAGAAACAATTCACACAAACTGAATTCAAATCCAGGCGTGTTACATTTCAATGCAAACTGCTTCGTGACTGTGATTTTTTTCCATAAGTGATGTGAGCTTCTTGATCAGCATACATCCTGAAACTATTGGTGGTGGGGGGATAAACTAATTGTAGCCAGGAAAGATTGGTACTGAAGACTGTATATAATCAGAGACTGTTAAATCTTTTCTCAGAGGAAAATAAACTTCAATTATTTTATAACTAAAATAATTTAAAAAAACAAATTGATTATGCTATGAATTCAGAAAGATAGGAAAGATAATTTTAAAAATGAACAAAAGGAATGAAGAAATTAAATAATCAAAGTATACAAATTCATGTAATAGAGATGATAAATCTATTAATAGTAAAGAAATTTTAAAGTTATTTAAAAAATCATAAAAATCTGAAACTGGATGATTTAATTAAGAAAAGGGGGAAAAGTAAATACAGACTATCAGATATACTAGTAGGGAAATAACAAAATATACATAAGAAAAATATATATTCAATATGGAGCCTATTTTAATAAATTCAATACAAAATGTTAAAATCTATGGTGAAAATGGATGACTTTTGTAATAAAATATAAATGACCAAAATTAATCAAAGAAGATATGGAATCAAAAAAAAAAACTATTGCTAAGTAAATTTTTAAAATTGTTTAAATAGAGAAGAAGGAGTACAGGAAAGAGAAAGGAAAAAAGGAACTACTCCTTCTTAAAAATAAAACAAAAGCAAAATAGATTCTGATAACATATTCACTCCTGAATGCTAACATAACTTTAAAAAGTATAAACTTTAAAAGAAGAAAAAATAAAGAATATTAAAACATTAATGTCTGCCATCTAAATAATTAATGACATAGTAAAGTAAGTTATGAATATCAAATTAAAAATACAAAGTGTAAAAATATTAAGCACATTTTAAAATTCTGCTGAAAAACATAAAAGAATGTTTGAAACAAATGACCTCTTGCCCTTAGTTTAAAAGCTTAACATTTTAAGGAATAAAATCTGCTTGAATTACACTTTATGCATTTAATATTAACAATTTAAAGAAAATAATCAGAGATCACTGTGGACTTTGATTTATGCCACAAAGGAAGAGCAGAGTCTGGAATTATCTCCCCATTCCAACAACCAGGAAACTGGATGACATATATAAAAAACAAGTGTTTTCACACCTTGGACAATGGGCAAGGCCAAGACCATGATCCTTAAGAAAAGAAAGACAAAGTCAGCCCCAAATTGTTCTAGTTTGTTTAGAGAGCATCTCTATTCTAGCAGAGGGAGTTTTGCGCAGTCTCACGATATATGCCCAGTATACAGAAATCAATTGCATGTCAATATCCATGAATTATTGAAACCTAAATTACTAAAATAAATACTTAAGGATGCATTTAATAAAATATTTGCAAGACATGTACACTGATAATTACAAAGCACTGAGAAAATCAAAGACATACATAAATAGAAAGACATACCATTTTCATGGATTACTGGGCATCTTTAAACATTTTTTCTGAAAGTCATTCATAGATTCAAAGTGCTCCCTAATAAAACCTAATGGGTTTTCTTTAGAATTGATAAGCTGATTTTGAAATTTATATGGAAATAAAAATGGTCTAGAGTAGTCAAAATTATATTGAAAAGACAATGATGGGGTTTTTGACTTGTTTGAAGACTTACTATAAAGGAAAAGCAAATAAGTTTTATATTATTAAAGTAAGACTACGTACATATATCAATACAATGTAGAGAGTCCAGGAATCAATTTACCATGTATGTATGAATCTAGGACCATAAATATACAGTCAGTTGATTTTCAATAAAGGTGGCAAGGTAATTCAATATGGAAAAGCATCTTTACAACAAATACACAGGGATATCTGGATATACACATGAAAATTAAGGAACCTCAAACTTTGCCTCCCAGCATAAATTAAAGTTAACTCAAAATGGATCCTAGATCTAAATGTAAAAATTAATATTGTGAAGATTTTATTTTAAAAAAAGAAGAAAAATTTTATATTCAGGTGGAAAGCAAATATGTCTTATAGAACTAATCATAAAAAAACATGATAAATTGACCTTTATTAAAATTGAAAACTGCTTTTTGAAAGACACTATTATGAAAATGAAATGGTAAACCACAGACTGGAAGAAGATACATGCAAAATATACATCTGACAAAGAACTTATTTCCAGAAACTGTATTAAAATGTTTTCTGTAATTTCATAACAATGACCCAAATCCAATTTTTTGAATGAGGAAAAGAGTTGAACAGATACATCAGAAATAAAAATACACAAATGCCAAAAGCACATGAAAAGAAACCCAACAACCTTGAAAGAAATGTAAATAAAATCCACAGAGAGTTATTCCTATGCACTTAGTAGAATGGCTAAAATTAAAACAAACACACACACACACAAAAATAACATAAGATGTCGGTGAAGATGTGGAGCAACTAAACCTCTCACAAGCTGCTGATGAAAATTTAAAATGGTTCGACCAATTTGGAAAAGAGTTTTACAGTTGCTTAAAACGTGAAACTCACAATTTCATGAAATAGAGCAATTACACTGTTAAGTGGAAGAGAAATGGAAATACGTCCACACAAAGTTCTGCATATGGTTATTTAAAGAAGCTTCATTCCTAATTGCCCCAAATTGAAAACAACCCTAATTATAGCCACCAGTGGATAAATGAACAAACTGGGACATACTCTACAATGAGATGCCACTCAAATAAAAAGACACGAACTACTGGTAGACAAGTACATGATTAATCTAAAAACATGTGAAGGAACCCAGACGCAAATGAGCACTTGCTGTATCATTGCATTTATGTGGGACTCTAGACAAGACAAGTGTAACCTGTAGTGACAGAAAGCAGAGCAGTGATTGCTGGGGACTAGAGGTGGATGGTGATCAGCTGGGAAGGGACATTAGAGAACTTTTTGGGTGATGCAAATATTTCCTCCCTTAAATGTGGTGGTGATTATACGGGTAAAATCCATTGAACGGTACAATTAAACTTATTATATTTTATATCAATTATAATCCAACAAAGTAAATTAAAAAATAAATAAACAGGGTGTTTGGGGAACTCACCACAGGGATTTTATGCGGATATGAATATAAAGTTAATGTAGTTAGAAAAGCAATTGAAAAGTGGCAATTGAAGAAGTGAGAAAAAAGCTAATAGTATGAGATAGAAGATATTTCACAGATGGAGTAATTATAACAGTTTGAAACAATGTACAAAAGGAACAGAATAGAGACCCAGGGCGTTCACCAGTGCGTGTATGATTAATTGAAAAAAATTGTAAAAGTCTTACAAATAATACTATAAAGGCAGGAGTGCAGAAGTAGGTTTTGAATGTCCTTAGTTTGTTCAGGGTAGAGCAAATTTGAAAGCGTGTCTAGTAACTTAGAAAAGATTCCATAACAAAAGGGGATATTCAGGGTACGTTTGTGCTGACTGAAAAACAGCTCCATATAAATTAGGAATTATTTGCACCATCGCCAAGTAGCATCTTTTACAATTCTAGCTGCAGAGTGTGCCAGTACTAAATGGATGCAAATCTTATTTTTTGTCCTCCATTGAAACAGTTTATTTAGTCTGAGTGGAATGTAGCAATAAATATTTCATACAAGTGGAATTCAGATACCCCAGCTTTCGTCAAGGAAGGCTTAGTTGCCTTTTTGGATGGAGACATTGACATTAGTATACACAATTTGAAGAGGTCAGGGACATTTCAAACCATGCAAACTTCAAGGAGAACTTGTGCTATAAAATTGTGGGAGTGGGGAGAGGTGGATGGCTAAAAAAATACTAAACTTCAAAGGCAAAGACAGGAAACTAAATTCCGAGAGTGACTGTCCCTCGTAGGAAACCAGAACGCATCCTTGCCATGCTGGTTTTGGTAACTCAAGAAAGTCACCGTGAAGAGGACTAAGAGGATGGTCGAGATGATAGTCAAAGAAAGAGACAGTAGATTCAGAGGTTCAGCCGAACATCTGACGTCTTCAGTCTGACATCGTCTCTGGTCTTTGAACAAACCAGTCCCAGGGGGTCTCTGTACTTGCTGACACTGCTACCTGGGAAAGGCTTCTCGTGGATTTACTTTCTCACTTTCTACCAACCTTCACTCCAGTATCACCTGATGTAAAACTGCCACCTGCCTGCGACCACCTCTGTTCTCCATCCCCCGACCCCCGACCCCCCCACACTTCCTATACCACACCCCTGCTTTTGTTTCCCCTTAGCACTTCCCATGGTCCAGCTTAATTAGGTGGATGAATTGATGGATGGAGAGATAGATAGAGCGACTGATAGATAGATGGATAGATGGGTAGATCGACCTTGTTTTCCTTCAGTTTATTATCTGTCTCCCATTCAGAATATCCTCAGGAGGGCAGCAGCTTTTGTTTTTGTCACTACTTTAGTCTCTATTATGACATATGTAACACCATGGTTCTTAATAAGCATTTGTTGACTGACTGATTAACCAAATGAATGAATTAGTGATTGAAGACTAAAAATTAGGAACAGGGCTTGAAGTTTAAAACTGCCCTGGTTGTGGGAAGAAAATACAAATGATGGTCTCCTGGACCCCTCCACCCAGAGACTCCTTCTCTAACATTTTTGAAGTAGTAAATTCTGGGTTAATAAAGAGGATTTTTTTTGCACACCGGAACAGGGTCCATGTGAAAATACCTTAATGAAATTTTAGATAAATCAATGAGGACAATGCACAATGGCCTTATACTAGAAACAGGTTTTTTTTTTTTTTTTTTTGGAGATAAAGCTCATCTCTGAATTGTCACTCTGATAGATACACCTGCAATTCTAAAACAACATCTGATGCTCTTGATGGGCACCAGGTCTCAGACTAAATGAAGCGAGACGCCTTACTGTGACAAGTCCAATTAACCTATTTATTCAACAAACTATTGAATGCTTTTAATAAGTAGTCTGCCTAGGCGACAGTGGGAATGCTTTTGGTGTTCTTCTGCAAGAATGCTGTAAAGATGCCGGCATATTCTGAGTTGCAGAATTTCATTTTAGTTCTTAGGTACGTCCCCTTCGAACTAAATATCCAGGCTGTTGCTATCTTCACTGTTCGTGAAAAGAAAATAAATACAATACAAATTATGATTTAAATTGAGATGCATTTAACCAATCCACAGTCAGAAGTTAGACAGCATGAATAGATCCTCATCTTTCTTCATCACTGTGAAGCTGAGTCACTCTCATGTTCCGTCTTTTCCTCCAGTTCCCCCACTTCACACAGTGGTTTGTGTCTGAAAGGTCACTGCCTCCTGGCTTTCGTGCTGTTACGGTGAGACTTCTGCTAATCTGCCGTTGTGCAAAGTTCAAAAACTAAATAAAATTTTTCAACAGCTGTGGCATAGCTTTAAATTCTACCCTTATTTATGATTTCTTCAGGTAAATCTTTGTGATTAAAGAAAAGAAAAACAAGAAAAAAAAAACACAAGTAGCTTCTCTGTCCTTTAATGTATATTACAGAATGTCTGCAGTACTTAGAAATAGCCTAGGAAATAATTTTTGATTTTTAAGATTTGAGAGATTATAGAAAACACATCTATTTTAGCATAAAATTATTGTTCCAGGACAAACATTCTCTGAAATAAAGTTCTAGGACAGGGCAAAGTTATTTCATCTATAATACACATTCCATGTGTTTATTTTTATACATAATCTACCCCATCTTTCCAGCTATTTATTTCTCATACATGATATACAGGGTAGAAGTTATGCTAGAAGCTAAAAAAAAAAAAGATAAATGAAGCATTGTTTTGCCCTGTCAAATAGTGTGGATTTCATATAATACAGGAAAGAATTGAGGCTATCAAATGAGACCTATGGGGAACTTTATTTCTAGGGAAATATGTAAAATATAGGATACAAGACATGAAAAATATCACCTTTTCTCTTCTGTTACCAATGAAACCCTGTGCCTTGAAAGATATACTGGTGGTTTAATTAAAAGAATATGGTTATAGTAGGAAAAAAACTGTACATAATTATAGAGAATAATAGAAAAACTGATAGATATCAGGTTAATGAGATAAATATTTAAAAATATCCACTTTAAACCTTGTGCTTAGGAAAGTAACATTACAATTTCCTCTTTCTCTTTTTCTGGTGGGAAAAAAAAGTGTCTAAATGCAGGTGTGAGTTGTTATATGTTTACTACATATGTATGTGCATTTAACAATGTGAAGTGTTGGTTTCGTGTTTTTAGATGTATGTAATTGCATCATACTGTGCAGTGCCTTCTACAACTTTCCCTGTATACTGTTTCTGAAATTCATCAATTCATATATGTAGCTCTATCATTTACAAATATATGTATGTGTGTATATATATATATATATATATAGAGAGAGAGAGAGAGAGAGAGAGAGAGAAACAGAGAAAGAGTATTTCATTGAACGAATATGCCACCATTTATTTATCCCTTCTTCTGTTTATAGACATTTAGGTGATCTCAGTTTTTCTCTGTGCTGCAATAATCACTCCCATACATTCTCCCCCATGTCATGAGCTGGGGTTTCTCTGGAGTGTACGCTTGTTGAGTGGAATTGCTTGGTCTTAGAGAATGAAACCTTTACATTTATTATAGATTAACTACCCGCCCTGTGAATTGCACCAATTTACATCACAATCAGTGCACTCAGAGTTGCCCCCTCGCTGCATTCTGAGAGGCAAGGGAAACTTGTGGGGACGTCCTGGGTCGCCACAATGATTTTGTTGAGGGCTGCTGCTAAGCGGGCGGGGGTCAGCACGTGAGATGACTAGCCTTTGTGTGTGACAGTCCCCAGGAGACGAGTCGTTTTGCTCCTCAAACAACTTGTGAAAATATAACTGAACGTTCATGGAGATACATAAAACAAAACATTCTAAACTTGGGTGTAATTATCACTGCATACATTAACTTCCACAAGAATCTAAAGAACTGTGCATAGATTTAACCTATGCCGAATTTTCAATGGCTAGGACCACTGGGTTAACTATAGGGGGCTACCCATATTTTGTGGGTACAGATATGTACAAAAACTGGTTACTACTTTAAAAAAGTCACATCACTCATGACAGCAAGGCCCATAGTCATTAACTTCTTTACTGAAGATAGCGAGATTTTTCTAGACCCCTTTCTGCCCTTTTCACAGTGATATGGATGCAGGTGCTTAAAATGCTGTTATCCCCAAGCATTTATCTATGAAACTATATAATCACATTATAAATTACTTTCTTTGACTCTTCCTTTTAGATTTAAATTACAATACATATTATAACACGATGATATGATGATATGATATGATATGATATGACATATTACTGGTTTTTTTTAAGTATATGTATTGGCAGGTAATATTACCTACGAGTTTTATGTATCTTTTGCTAATTAGATGCAGGTGTGGTATTTTATTTTATTTTTTATTTTCCTGACAATATTTAGGTTGAACCTTTTTTTCATGTCTTTAATGAACATTTTTGTCCTCTTTTATGTATTGTATTCCTAGCCTTCAAGTTGTTTATCTTTTCCTGACTGATTCGTTCAATTCTTAATATGTACCAAAAAATAGCATTTGTCACTTAGATGTGTTCTACATATTTTTGTGCCATTTGTTGTCTTTTAACTTTGTTTATTTTGCCTTTGTTGTAGGGAGGTTTAATTTTACTGTATTGTGCTTGAGTATATTTAATGTATTCCAAGACTTTTACACAAAATTATCATTATCTGGAATAAATTAGTTCTCACGGGAATTTATACCAATATAGCTTTGATTTTTCATTTGCTTTGCAATTTGGGGGGAAATGCTAATTTTTGAGTGGGAAGTGTTGTGTGTGTACGTGTGTTCTTTCTTTCTCTTTTTCTCACTCCATCTTCCTTTTCTTACCTGTCTTTATTTCATGACTTTGACCTTGCTCCTCCTCCTCACTGGACCTCAGTCCTTATAGAAATGGTTCAAATCTCTTTCTTGCTCAGCTGTTGGGGATTTTACGCTTCCCACCATCCAGCCAACTGTAGTTTGTGGCATTTTCTGATCGTTTAGCTTTGACCTTATCCCCGCGCTCCCTTAGAGTCTTAAGTTTCTGCCTTTTCAAGCCCATTTCCGACTAGACTTTTCTGACCGCTGTCCCCTGGCTGGCTTCCCATGGATGGTCCATCACCCCATCTCATCACCATTGTCTGTGCACAGTCTCAGAGACCAGGAAGACTGACCTCGTAGCTGGCTCACTGTTCTCTGCATCTGTTCCACGTTTGGTCCACATAACTGGGTTTTTGAGTCTCCATAAAGTGTTTTTTTTGTTGTTGTTGTTCTTGCCACTTCTGTTGTTTACTCTTTTATATCTTCTCTGTCACTGCTATATATTTGAAGCCTGGGCTTTTGCCTCAAATTGCAAACTTAACAACACTCTGAATTTGAAAACACATTTTGGGAGAAAGGAAGTCGATTGTGCGATTGTTAAATGCCACATGAGAAAATGTATATCTTCTCCACCTTTGAAGGGAGAGTGCCTGTCCTTATGATGAAGAAGATATAGCCCAAGCTTCTGGACAAGCATCACTCTACTTCCTTCCTGAGGCAAGACTGTAATTTCTTAGTAACAACCCAAGGTTTCAAGTTAATGGAGCTGTCACGGAGGCAGTGAGTATAACCAAGACCCCCTACATGTTTATGTGCTCTTGTCTCACCTATTTATTTTCATTTGTGAGTCTAGGTCGAAAGTGATAATTGTTTAATTGTGCATATTGGCTTTTTCATTTTTTAAATTTAACGTTTCACAATGTTTTTAATCTAAAAGAATGCCTCATGCTGTGATAATCAACATGATAAAATGTAAAAATAAATAAATAGCCCACATTTAAAAGATTCCTCTTATCTACCAACAAGCTCTGTCTGCTGAATGTAAACTTCATTGCAATATATTTTCCTGATGGTCTCCTTTAATTGGTTACCCTGCTATGGTATCTCTAGGAAGTTGAAGTTCTATAACAAAGCATTAGTGGGTATTTTTAAAAGCAGCTTGTAATGATCAGATCACATGGAAATAATATTTTTTTCAATATTTAGCCATCAAGTGAAAATGAATGCACTTTGATTTTCCTGGAGTTGAATTTCTTTTTGCAATGACATTAAAATTTATAGCAAAGAGAGCAAGGCTGAGGGAGACGAGAACTATTTACAAAATGCAAAGAAACAGGAACATTTACCTAGAATTTCAGCCTCCTTCAATTTTCCATCATCAGGTGGGGCTTTGAAACAGCCAGCTCTTGGAAAACAGAAATGTATGTGTTTAACCATAATGTCCATCTGAACTAGGACTCCATTCACCAAGGGCAATGAACACTTGCCCATGTGGATGATGAAATTAGCACAACATTCTCTTCTGCTCTAGACTCTGAGACAGAATTACATGGTATCACTTCTTTTGTTCCTTCAATTTTTTAAGGATGATGCTGTTCCCAAAATAAAGTGATCTAACAGACCTCCAGAAATTACTAAGTATGAAAAATAATAATACGCCTCTGCTCTGAATTAAAACCCATGTTTCCTATGAATTTATTTACCACACATACATGAATGTCATACATTTTATGATATTACTTTAAAGTCATTGAAATAAATGATAATGCATTTAGGTTGTGTTGGGGTGGTTCTATTTTATCATTTTTCTCATCTTTAAGTATTTTCCCTAGATCACTGAATTCTAGTTATCTTTTTAAATTGTAGTTGATTTACAATATTATATTAGTTTCAGCTATACAACAAAATGATGTAGTATTTTTACAGATGATACATCATGTAACGCTATTACAAAACAATGACTGTATTTTCCTGATTCTTTTCTCATTCTTCTAAACACAATTGTCTATTTTCTTCTTGGAGTCATCCTCAAATTCCAAATAAATATCCTTTTTTTTTTTCTTTTCCCCCAAGTCATCCTGATGAGTGATAAAGCTTTAGCAATATTGCTTCTTGTTGACTTTTGATAAACAACTGGTGACTTGAGAATGGGCCCTAGATCACACATCTCTCACAAAATTGATAAATCTAAAGTCTTTTTGGGATCTCAGTGAAGTATGCTAACATTGACAGAACCTGACATCTTTTGAGATTTTCATAGAATATGTTAAATGCCGTCTATTTTATACACAGGTGGAGATGACGTATTGAACTGTCAACCCCTTGCTCTCAGTTTCTTGAAACAGATCAGTTGAGCTTTCATCCAGATCCCCTAAAAGCAATATAAGGGCACGAGGAGCCCCATGAAGTGAGAGGAGTGGTTTTGAGATTGTATTCAATTGACCTTTCACATACAATAGCTCCCCTTCTTTTCTTTTGAACCTTTAATTCCATAAATTATTTTCTTCCTCCTCTCCTCTCACAGGAGAAAAAAAAAAGGAAAATTATTTTTCTACAAACTGTGTGCCAGAAATAATTATTACTTCTCATTCTCTGCAAACACATAGGTATATCATACTCATAGTTTTAAAAATTGGAACAATCCCCTAATCCCAGTTAGAAGGGCATAAATTTTATTTTATATTTCCAAATACATTGTTATAATTATCAGAACATGAGTATAAAGGAACAGGGACAGTGACAGCTTCTCCTTCATCAGTGAACTACTCCGTTCTGTAAGTTGCTGATGGCAGATTCATAATTATACAACTGAAAGGATTAAACGTTTACAGATATTAGGACCATGTGAACAGAAAATAGCTGTCGTGGAGACATCAGCTAATGTCTGCTCAACTTCATGGTGACTGGTTCAGAACCAACAAAATCTAGTCAATAGATTCGTGCTCGTTGTCAATCGCTAAACTAGACAGACTCGATCTTTTAAGCAAAAATACATCGAGTCAATATTATTTCAAAACAACCTGTCAATTAAGTGAAACAGCTACTGAAAAGAGTGAGTCAAATCTTTCACTTTGACTGAATTTACCGGTGAGCTCAATCAAAGCATCCTCTCATTTTCTCCTTCATTCCATAAATATTTATTGCGAGCTGAATGGCGCTAAACACGCACTGGGTAATAAACAAGACCGATGAACCCCTGCGGACACTTGGCTTTTGTTCTAGAATCTGGACAAAGACTGTGAAGTATCACCTGATGGGACTTGAAACGAAAGGCTTTGCAAAGGCTGTCTTTGACAAAGGGGTAATTCTCAGGCTGAGAAAGGTAACACATCACATTTTTAAAATATCTATAAATATATTGCCATGCCAGTCTCAGTTTACATTTGTTGCAACACTTTAACCTCGCAGTGTCCAAAGTGCAGTGTTCCAACCAGTGTTGCTATCTGTTAGAAATACAGATTCTTGAGCCTCACCCCAAACCTACTGTATCAGAAATTCTAATTCCAACGCAGGTTAAAGTTTGGGGGAAAATCAGTGCAAATCCAAGTCATCTGTAGGGCTTACTGCATTATAGTCACACTGGACCTCATGCTGGAGTTTCTGACCCAGCAGATCGGTAGTGGAACCGGATAGTTTCCATTTTTAACCAGTTTTCAGATGATGCTGGGCTGCTGGTCTGAGGACCACACTTGAAGAGCTACTGGCTTATTCGATATTCTTTCTGGAAGACATTACAGGAAAATTATCTGGAAGCTTCTAAAAACACCAATGTATGGACTTCACCCCAGAACAATTAATTTCTGCAGGTGTGGCCCAAAATTTGTGTTAAAAAGAAAAATTCCATGTGATTCAGATGTCTAGCCAAAATTAAGGAGGCATGCTTTAATAAAATAATCTCATCTCTGTGTATTACTCTTCAGCACACAAGCTGACGCTATTCTTACTATGAAACTATTGGGGATTTGAAGCAGAACTCATTTTAAGCTGTTTCTACATAATACTCCTCCCCCCAAAGCAATAGTACAATGAAAAACAAAATCAATGAAACATATTATCTAGCATTATCTAGGTCAAAAAATATATTAAAACCCTAGGTATTCTGCAGAATTCATCTAAATAAGTAACTCTCAATTATATTGAAACTTTTTCCAACTGGGACACATGTGTAAATACAACTGTAACAGTTTCAGTTTTTAGGAAGACGTGAATGTGGGTTGCGGCATAAACATCAATCATAGTCTTACAGCTTGGATTTTGGTAGAATGGAAATGCAAAAATATTTACTTTACTAATGCACTGAAATAAATGACATATCCTTGCCTGGCACTGAGGTAAGGCCATTGCTTCCACTAGGTGAGATGAAGTTTGTAACCTGTTCCTGGAATGAAAAGTGAATGGCAGTTTGACTCAGGGAGCTAATTCTCGCTGTATCTGGGAGGATGTGGCCTCTCTTATCAGAGTCTTCTGTTCTGCGGGGAGCCAGTGGGCTTTGGGAATCTCTTTGTTTATAATCTTATTCTTTTTTCCATTAGAATAAGCACCAGGCCTGTAAGTTGCTCTGTTCCCCAGATGTGTCTCCCGTGGTTTTAAAGCTCTCCAAATGCCACAAGTTTTCGGCACCGCACCTCCCAACACCCCTGCAGAATTTGTAAGTGACAAGAAGCTGGAAAAATACAGATGGCATAATTATATATTTTGCAGTTGATTAATCACCGCAAAACATTAATCACATTTTGTATAACAATACATAATCAAATTCTTTATAGTAGAAATTAAGTTTCTCTCTGATAGGGAGCGGATTCCTTTAGGATATTGACAGGGTTTTTCAGCATCTGTCAGGCTCCCATTCCACATCTGCATTTGATTCTCATCTGCTTTAGGGCTTAGTAAAATGTGGCTTAAAGGTTGTTTTATGACTATAAATGTACGTGCTAATAGAAGAATTTGTTGAGACTTGCAGAAGTTAGATACTATAAAAATATTTTTTTCCAGGCCATAACATGTTTCTTTAGTGAAAACCATTGGATTTATTTTTTTCTTA
This sequence comes from Vicugna pacos, assembly GCF_048564905.1. Taxonomy (NCBI): domain Eukaryota; kingdom Metazoa; phylum Chordata; class Mammalia; order Artiodactyla; family Camelidae; genus Vicugna; species Vicugna pacos. The sequence goes on from NC_133010.1 coordinate 8,088,001, forward strand.
AAGAATGCATCCACTGAAATCAACTATAAATTATAAATTTTTTTCTTAAAAAATTGAGATAAATTCTATTGAATTTATTGAGGCAAATTCTTAATCTGGGAATTAGCTTTATATTATTATAAGACAAAATCTATATATAACATATATACACACATAATGTTTTATAGTGTAAGCTCCTAATTTCTTGATTATTATAAAACAGTCGTGTAGATTGTATGTGTCAATCTCTATATGCCTATAGGTATTTGTAATATTTTGCCAAATAACTATAATGTGTACACATCACATGTATTATATGCAAGTATATACAAACTTTATGTTGCTACACTGCACTGTTTGGTGCTTACAAAGTAAAATTATCATAATTGTCCGTTGTTTCCGTCACTCAAAAATTATTATATATTCTGACATACGTACACATATATATACATTTATTTATTATGTATCGAGGAGATTACAGAACAAAGATTTATACATCCTCTGCTCAAGTATTTAACAACATTTTAAAAGGAACAACATAAGCAGAAGAAACAAGGACATTTTCTGAAGCAGCATTTAAGCAATGATATAATCATTTTGTATAGAGTAATTTAGTATTTACTGGTGTGTGTGTGTGTGTGTGTGGTGCCATACGTGTTGCACCGTGATTACACAGCTGGCCTCTAGAAAGCAAATAGAAACTCCCACGATCGCGTTGCTCCAGCCCAGCGTTGAGACTCATATACATGTTTATTATGACATCAATACAGATATGCACATATTAAAGAAACACTTATACAGGAACATAAACTTAGTCTGGATAATTCAGATAAGAGAGAGAAATCATGCCAGTGTAATCTGATTACTGGAAAGACAAGGACAGGGTGTTAATAATGATTAGGGAGGAAAATGGTCCCATGCGGAGGGCAGATGAGAAAAGAAGATGAAATGCCTGCAGAGAAAGTGGAAAGATAAACCCGACCAAAGTAGAAGAGCCATGTTGAAGAAAGGCTTAGGGAAAATAAATAAATAAATAAATAAATAAATAAATAAATAAATAAAATTAAATAGCATGAGTATAATTTCTGCTAATAAAGAAATGATATAACCATCTGGCTTTACTTAAAATCACCTAACCTCTGGGACTTGGTTACCAAGTGCAGCTCTTAGAATGGGTAATTCTTCACGATCATTTTCAACCCAAAGAAGGTTTGCACCTCATGGTAGTGAGTTCCTTAGGAGAGGCCACTGGAGAAACTCCATGTCCTCTTACCCGCAGGTCCAGATGGCCTCTCAGACCCCAGGAGTGCACAGCCTGCTTTTCCAAGAGGCCACAGCCCAGGCTTCCCCAGCCCCTCTGCCTGTTGAATGACATGGACACCTGATTCTAGCCTCATTTCACATGCAGCCAATACAGCTCTGCACACATTCATAAGCTTGCCTTTTGAACAAATAATTTGTCAGTCTATGTTGGGCACTGGGACGGTGCAAGTTCTGTGAAGCACTTTTAGTGCTGTGGAAAGTGGTATACAAATAAAATGATTGATGCCCTGTCAATGGGAGCTTCAGGAAGATCAAACAGAGCAGTTTCTTTTGAAGTAGGGATGGAGTTTGGGGGAAAGGTGTTAGATTTTACTCTTCTATCCATCATAAACCCCAAAGCAACATTCCAGCAAGAAAAAGAACCTGGTATCTGAATAAGGCAGAACACAGTTTTTTAGCAGTAGACACATTTCAGTGAAAAACACAAAAGCTGGATTTGTAAAAATCCATTCATGGGGATTTTATTCTAATTTTTTTCCATCACTGGAATGATGTTGGCTGGAACACTTACATATCTTCAAGCTTTTTTATTCCTTTTTGCTTCCACTTCTCATAGGCTTTTAAACTTTCCTTTTAAATGGTCAGAGTACCATTTCTAAGGACTTTTCATTGTGAAAATATTAATAAGATAATTTAGCAAATTGGTTAATACTATAAAACTAATATATGCAATAAATAGCAAAACTAGTATATGCAATAAATAGCATTTCTGTAAAGAAATATGTTGGAAAAAATAATAATACAATATACAGTCACCAAAAATTAAAGATACTTAAGTTTGAATCAGAAAAAATACAGAATTTGCAAGCCTCTTATGGAAAAATGTATAGATCTTTACTGAAAGACATTAGAGAATATTTAAGTGAATGTAGTCAAACAATGCTTATAGACAAGAAGATACAATTTTGAAAACATGTAACTTTCTCCCAAATAAACTCTAGCTTCAATAAAATTCTAGTAAAATTTCTGATAGCCTTTTTTTTTTCTAAAAATGAGAAGTTGATTCTAAATTGTGTATAGAAAGGAAAGTACCAGATGAAGAAATACATTGCAAACATCAAGAATGGTTGAAGCATTACCAAACCTCAAGATTCATTGTGAAGTTATAGTAATTAATCTAGGGGAGAAAATGGAAGTGAAATAATGAAGAGAAAGAACACTTCAAAGTTAGAAACAGACCCATGTCTCCAGGAAAGTTGACAAATGACCAGGGACACTGCTGGGTAGAAGGGGAGGAAGCCATGTCTTCAGTAAGGTTTGCTAGGATGACACTTGTCCATAAAGAGTGTATGTGGATATTGACCTTACGCTATTAACAGGAACCATCAAAGTAGGTTAAAAAGTTAAATGTGAATGTCTAAGCAGCAAAGGCAAAATGGCAAAATAACATAGAATAACATTTTAAAGACCTCAGCATATAGAGTAATTTCTTAAACAAGACTTAATAAGTGCAACCCATAAAAGACAGAATCAATCAAGACGAATATATTACAATTAACTTTTCCATTTCTCCGGAGGTGACTCAACAAATAAAAAGACATACCACAGACTGGAGGAAGATATTTCATATGCATAAAACTAATGAAGATTAGATCTCGAACATATAAAGGACTACTGCTTAATGAGAAAAATATTTGGGGGAGGTTTGTTTAGAGAAGAAGTTCTTGAGACGCGCACACACACACATACTATGGCCAATTAGTTGACATTCACAGAAGGAGAGATGTCACGTGATCTTATGAAAAGATCCTCAGTTTGTCAATAGTCGGTACAGTGAAAGGTAAAATCTCTGTGAAGGATTATTTCATGCCCAACACACTAGTAGAAAAATCAGTAGAAGCCGGGCAAGGGTTGATACTGTCTGGGAGCAACTGATTTTTATAGCCCGCTGGTGGGAGTCAATACAGACACAATCACTTCGGCAAATCATTTGGCATTTTTTGTTAAGAGACATGATTCTCACACCTTGAGACCCAGCCATGCCATTCTTAGCTATAAATCTTAGAGAGATGCTTACATGTGTGCACTTGGTGACATGCACAGATATATACATAGTAGCACTGTGTGTACTAACAACAAAAAATGTTTTGTCCTTCTACAAAGAAATTGATAAATAACATTGTCCTGTCTGCATACAATGTATTTCTCTAAAACAGTGAAAATAAATGAATCAAGCTGTCTCCTCGTAGACAGAACATTTACATCCATATCTACAGCTATCAAAAGTAGTATATAGATGTATCTCTCCATTCATTTCACATGAATACATTTGGTGTACATCTCTCTCTTTTTTTTGTAGATGACCACATTGTTTAGAGATGCTCTTTGAACAGAGACAATTTCTTGTCCAAGTCTACAGTATTGCAAAGCCGGAGCAGGATAAATCCTTGACAGTCAGCTGCTCACAACTCAGCATAGTACAAGTATCTCTTATACAACATCCCTGGCTTTGTGTCCCTTTACTCTAGTTCAAGACCTCCCAGGGTATATTTTTGTAACCGTGAGTCGGCTCTGTTGCTCATGAGCACAAGCTACTTCTTTACAACTACCACTCCTCGTATCTTCATCTGTCCAGTGTGATTTCACATTCTTAATGCTAAAACCACACCCTCTTTACATCTTCCATATATGTGAGATCGGCTGCTTGGCTTTCCATAATCTAAACCATTTTCCTCCCATTCTGGATTCTCTCTAGTTGTCCTTAAAGAGGAGACCCAAATCTACTTCTAAAATTTCAAAGGACAGCTGAGATGTTCAAAAACAATGGGAGGATTTGGCAAAGTTTTTGATCTGGATGCTTTTTTTTTCCAGATCCTGGACACTATAGGTCATTCTTTTTCATCAGTCATTATACATTCATCCATTCATTCATCCAGTGATGAGGAATTGGGAATTAAAATTTAATCATGGTCCACTCGCTCACAATTTAGGGTATATGTGAGGTTGACATGATTTGGAAATGAAGAATATTTCTATTGACTTAATCCAAAATTATAAAAGCATTTTGAGCAAAGTGGATATTCCTGATTCTAACTGGGGAGTTTAACTGCTAGTTGCTAAACCAATCTATACTATAGATGATGTAAATGATGCTAACACAGACAGTTACCAGGAAGTAGACCTTGCATCAAACATTGGCTTACAAGGGGTTTATCAAGTAGTACCTTTGGTAATAAAATCTTTAATCAAGTGAGGGAAGCAGAACTGGGCTGAAGGAGAAGTTAAGCTCTAATGGAATGTCAACAGAGCCCTTAGCCAATCTCATGGAGAGTTCTGGAGCTGAGATGGTTCTTCAGTGATGCCCTGACTCCAGCTGCAAAGACAGCCCTTTACGTCCTGACGCTGAACGTCATTAGCTGTGTGCTGACCCTGGAGAGGAGTGCTATCCTTGGGGGATTGGGCTCTCTTCATCACAGGGCACCTTCCAGAGAAGAGGATGCTGCAGGGAGCTGGGAAAATGAGAACTGTGGTCCTATTGGAGGAGCTGCGTACATTCCAGCGTTCATTCACTATACTGTAATAAGACCATACATTTAGAAAAACTACAAAGTCAAAATGCAGTGTAAAAATAAATCTCTATAAATTCTATTCAGGTTATTCCATAAGATGTGTAATGCCTCCTGTCTTGAAGAATTTATTTTGTAAGCAAAACTCCTAAATTCAAATCCATTTTCCTTCTGTTGTCTTTATTTTTAAAGGAATGCACTATGCTAGAATGAGTTTATGTGAAAGTATCATGGAGTTGGAAGAGACAGTTTGAGAAGAAATTACATCGATCTCAAGGGAAAAATAGAAACCTACTGATGAGATAATTTTAAACACACACACACACATACACACACTCTATTTTAGGTGGATTTGAAAATTTGCTGCCCATGTAAAGATACCTATCTATCTGAATCCCAGAAATAGAATTATATGAGATGTAGTTGAAAATCAGCAAGGAACATTCTAGATCCCACTCAGCTTAGCTAACTCTTGAACATTATTCAAGTCAGCCAAAAAATCAGCTCTCCCAAGAAATTTTTCTTCACCCAATACCAAATAAAATTCATTCATGCCTCTCCTATGTCTTCCTGCAGCGCCATGAAAACTTTTATCCCATCTTATTGGAAATACGTGTTAATTTTCCCTTTTCCCCTTTAAACTGAAAATTCCTAAAAGGTAGGAATGACATACTTTTCAAATTAGTAGTTACAGTCTGAGTCACAGTTTCTGAGGTAGCATCGGTAATCAGTAAATATTTATTAAGATGGATGGGTGAGTTCTCTGAATTCCAAATTTCTATATCCAAACTGCCTATTTGACATTTCTGCCTGGATGTCTTATAGGTATTTTAAGGCTAATAAGTCCTAAACTTATTTCCCAATTATCCTTCCTTCTCCCAAACCTGTTTTTTTCCCATAGACTTTAATCTCTATAAACCGGCAATTCCGTCCTTCTGAGGGATCAGGCCAAAAATCTGTGTCATCCAAACCCATGTTGTACATTTATGCCTTGAGCAAATTCCATATGCTGTAACTTCAAAATATAAGTCGAATCTGACCACCTCTCCTAACCTATACCGCTCACATTCTGGTTCAAAACAATGACACCTATGACCTAGACAACTCTACACTTTCTGCTTTGACCTCCTTGCTTCCACCAGATCCTGCCTCCCCACAAGGTATATTCAATCCAAGAGTCAGAATGTTCTTTCTAAAATAGGAGTCAGATTGGTCCACCCCTCTTTTTAAAACACCCAATGTACTATTTATTTTAATCGCAGTAAATACTTTTTCGCTTCCTTCAAGTTTCTCCTTAAATGTTACATTCTCCATAACATCTTCCTTTCTTAGCATGTATAACATAATAACCCCCTTCCAAATGAAAGCTTCTAGTTTCTGTGTCCTATTTTTCTCCGTAGCACTAATCACCATCTTAAATTCTGTCTTTTACTTGTCTATTCGCTTCATTTCTGCCTCCATCTCTGGACTACAATATTCATAAGGGTATATGCTTGCCTTTGTGTTTACTCCTATCCCCAAGCCAAAAAAAAAAAAGGGTTCCATATAATAATTGCTTGAAAATATTTATTGAATAAATGAATAAATCTATAGATGGATAAATAAAGGCATAGATAAATGAATGATCCAACAAATGCCAAATGCAATCATGGGCTAATGCCTCTGGAAACAATAGGTAAAAATAAGAAAATATCACTCTCTTGATGGAGCTTAAATTTCAACAAGGAAGGATGGACAATATATAAGTAAAGAAAGGAGCAAAACAAGCTATTCATAGGTAGTGATAAGCACGAACTGTATTATTAAGGGAGTAAGTATAATGAAATAATAGAAATAAACTGGGACGGGGTATTGGCTAATTTAGACAGGGTCATTAGGGAAGTCCTCTTTGCAATGGTGACATTTAATCTCAGAGTAGAAGGCTATCAGGAAAGGCATCCCCAGAGAAGAGAAAGGCAAAAAGCAGCGTGAAGATGCCAAGGAAGGGTAGAGCTGGAGGACCAGGATGTCGGAGATGCCTTGGTGTGATGAGGGAGATGTTGTCCTGAAGGGAGTCCACAAACGTGGGAGGGTGGAGGGGCTTGTTGGACAATAATATTTGCCTCTTCTTCACTATTTAACTGCAGTGCTTTGTAAATAGCTTTAGGTGAAGTAGAAAACATGATATATAAAATCTTTGTTCGTTCGTTTATTGTTTTGTCTCCACAATTGAACATAAATCCGTGGTAAACATAGCCCATGTCTTCAACCTCTGGGAACTATACCAGATACAAAAGGGTCTTAAACAAATACCTGTCAAATAAATGTAATGAGCAAAATTTCTAAACCAGGTGAGAGCAATACATCCACGAGGCAAGTCTCTTTAGATGGGGAAGCAGTTCTCTGCAGTTAAATAGTACATTATCAGAATGGTGAAAACACTCTGCTCCATGTTGTGTTTTATTAGACAAGAACTGAAAACAACCCGATCTCTTTTCATTGTTGCTATTGTTCTTTCCCACTTTGTTTGATGGTGGGTCGTTTCGTGGTAAATTTCGGTTTAAAGGGTGTTGGAATCTGGGGAAAGAGATAATGAAGCAATTCAGCAAAGAATCCATTAACCCGAAGTACAATGTGCTAATGGTTTTAATTGCTGCTTCCAGAAGTTTTAATAAGAATTTCAATTTAGATTAATGATAATGAAATCCACTTTTTCTGAATATTAACTATACGTAGTGGGAAGTGTTGACAAAAATAGTGAAATAAACTGGAACACAATAAAAATTATAAAACAGATCAGTATTTTGTTAAATTAATTAACACAGAGGCCATTAGACTGATGTGGCCTCAAAATCCTGATGGCTTACCAAAGCAAATCAAAATCTAAGCCTATAAATGCATCAAGGATGCAAAATAAAAACCCTAAGGATGACCAATCACAGTCAAGTCAGCTTTAGGCTGCAGCCAATCAAAAATGTTCTTTCCTTTCTTCCACCTTTTCTCAATGAAAGTCCCTCCCTGGCTCGTGTCAGTGTCATCCTAACCACTTCTAGTCTGGCTCTGCCTGATTCAAATTGATTTTTGCCCAAACAAACTCTTAAAATTTTATCAGTTTATCTTTTAACAGTTCACATTGAAATAATACATAAAATATTTCCTTAGTTAAGATTGTGGCATTTTCCTTTGATTGTCTGTTACTTCTTATTGTTTTGAGAACTTTTGAATGGCTTTTTGAATTTTTAAAAGTTTAAATACTTTTAGATTTGATTGTTCAATTCTTCAACTAGCTTATTAGCCTAGAAGTTATATTTCTAATGACTAAACTAAATATTAAGTTACATTTAAATATTTAAATTAAAATAGATAAAAAACTAATATTCATGCACAGTTAAATTAAAAATTCATTAAATTTAAAAGAATTTGAAAATTAATTTTAAATTATGTAAATAAAAATTTAAACTTAAAACTTAACTAAATTTTATTATATTAATTTAAGGTTTATCTCATTTACATGTTAAATGTAATTAGTATTAACTTCAAACTAGTTGAAAGAAATAACCAGAAATCATCTCACATTAGAAGTTACTAAATTGTGAATGCTAGCAAGACATTTGGACTTATTTCACTCGGTAATAATTTGCACAAAGCTCTGACATAAAAGACTTTAATCACTCAAAAGAGAAAATAAATATTCCCAGTAGTAATTACTATACCCCCATACGGTAAAACCTCAAATTTGAACTTTGTTACATATAAATACATTTTTTAAAGTATTAGACTTTTTGAAAGTCATAATAATTCTTATGTGAAAAAACAAAGGTTGACAACGCAAAAAGTGAATACAAGATTAGGCAGGTATCGATGAGAACTAACATATGTAAAAGAATAAAAAAAAAAACCCAAAAAACAGAAAATGCCAGCATCTTTGTTACTGATGATAAAATATACTTTTATGACTACATTTATTGAATATTCCAAGCAAAATTCTTACAGATTGATTTTTAATCTGTTAAAAGTTTGGTGAAATGTTCATTTGGGAAATTAATCATTTGGTGAATCGACTTCCAGCTAATTGTTTTCAGCAAATTGACTCAGAGCCAAATAACAAAGGCCTAAAACAAAGTTTATGAAATTGGAACCTTATGGAGAGGAACAGAAGCAGAAATAGAAATATCAACAAAGCAAGGGAGTTAATCGCTGTTTACAGGGTTTGCAAAGTCTCCTAGCCAGTGAGTATCCACGCCAGAGCTCAGATTCAGGTGCACAACATTTTTTCTGTATGTTTTCAGCTTGTAGTCTTCATCGCAGGAACGACAGAGAAGGGTAAAATCTGCCACTATCTGTGCTCATTTTTCTACAAAATGCCCCAAATAATAACTCTGATTGTGTGTGGATGAGGAAAAATAGATAATTTTTATTTTCTTATCTGTCCTTTTTTGTATTCCATAATTATTTCAATCTGCATGCTTTATTTTTACATTAAGAAAAATCAGTACAATTTATTGCTTTTAATATAGAAAAGGAATAATGCCCTGTAGCAACATACGCTTACCTCATTGATATGTGGAAATGTACATTACAGAAATTAACTTACTTGCCTGATGGAAATGTACTTTTGGTCCATTTGTACACTGCGATTCCAAAGAAATTTTAAGTAGTAGAGTGTTATCATTTCATTATGTGTAAATATTACCTAAATAAGATGTAGTAGGGAGAAGAAGCTAAGTTTATACTCGACGTAACAAAGAACAGTCAAATCTCCATGACTCCATATTTTTCTTTCACACAGATATCCCACCTGTGTGTGTATGTGTGTGTGTGTGTGTGTTTTCTCAGGGCAGGGATAGCTCTGTTCCAGAACACACTGGTGGAGAAGAAGGAATTAGAGAACCAAGGAGGGTCATTTCAGCCAGGGAGTGAAATCACTTCTGTTTACATTTCATAACCCAATGAAGGAGAAATAATAAAATGGCTGCACTTACGCTAACAAATGCTTGGCTTTATGCTTACTGTTTGCTTTTAGAATGATCAGCAAACCTAGCTGCCCAGCTCCAGGCCCATTGTTAAAGCTAACGTTTTTGATACTATTCTTTGATGTGACCTTACTCTGATAATTACAATCATGTTTGGTGTCTGAGTCATTCCCCAGGAAAGGAATCATGGGACAATAACCTCAGGAGAATGACCAGGTCCCCCAGAGTTCCTCCGTAGCACCAGATGAGTCTGACCAGATAAAGCAGGTCATGGGCTGATGACCTTCCAGACTACCAGGAGGTCCCATAATACCAGACACACTCATCCAGATTTAGGAGTTTTATCAGAGATCCTTGTTTATCAAGACCACCTTTTATGCTCCAACATGTTTGTCTATAGAATCACTAAGCTCCAACCCCAAGATGGGTTCACAGTTCTGAAGGCACTAGGCTGCTGGTTGTGAGTCCTCTTTGCCCAGCAAAGAAACAAAGCTGCCTCTTTTCTCTAAGCTCCAAGACCTTGTCTCTGAATTATGCAGCTCTTCAGGGACAGGGGCTGATCTTACGGCAACACCAAGACAGTCCACCTCAAGGCAAGAAAAATGACAAATGTAGCCTTTTTGGGTTTAGAAAAGGAAAGAAGACTAGGGTACTGGTAAATAGTAGTAAAACAATCAAATAAGGCATTTTTTCCGTTTTACTGGATTTTAAGGGAATTCCAAAGTTGGCTGCCATCTTGGAAAATCAATCTTCTGTATTTTCAATTTTGGAGCCCTGAGTTCCCCCCTCAAATTGAAAAAAAAAAAAAAGACATTCCTTTGATTCCTTTGACACCTATCAAACACTGAGGATTAGCGGAGGACAAATGAGAGATAATGTATGTAAAGCACTTTGACCAGCTCAGCAGGAAGGAGCCATCTGCATTCGATGCACTTTTAAAAAATATGCTGATGAAATAAGCCCTAGAAAGATAGAGCAAAAGAGAAAAGGCAAATTGTCACACCTCTCCACCCCCATCAATTTCCCAAGGACCAAAAAGAACAAAACTCTCTAATCGTGCCATCTCATGGTCATCCATTTCCAGGTTGAATTCCAGGGCTTCAGCACCTATGGCCAACCCCACTAGATCAACAGTATGACTGACTCCACCTCTGGAATCTTTAGAACATTGGCAAGGATGTCGTCTGCCTCTGTGACTTTAAAACTCATCGTGATTTTAGTGTCCACTCTGCTGATGACTGGCTAGATTTGCATATAAAATGCACCATACACGTAAATAAGTCTTCTTGTGTTAATGAAAAATGAGGAATTGGGGAATGAAAACTCATCCCCAGTCTGAAGGTGAGATTTTCCGCATGGACTGGAGATGCAAATCTAGCAGATTATGACAATGTGGATAAATATCTTTATAGAGAATTTCTGTAAGACAGGAAGGAAACAGCAAAAACAATCAAAAACCCTCAAAAAAGGAAGAGCCACTTGTTTTATCCAAATGCTCTTGTGACCTTAAAAAGGGTCTCCTTTCTTTACATTGTATTAGAGTCTCCCTTCCTATTTTCCTAAACAGAAAACATTACATTTGACTTTGTGGGAAATTCTATGATTTCTTTGGCACATATATATATTTTTTAAATTTGTAATTGAAATAATTCTACTGGATTGGCATCACTATTTTTTTTTAATTTGATCTTATTGAGTTATAGTCAGTTTACAATGTGGTGTCAGTTTCCGGTGTAGAGCACAATTTTTCAGTCATACATGAACATACATATAATCATTGTCACATTCTTTTTCGCTGTGAGCTACCACAAGATCTTGTATATATTTCCCTGTGCTGTACAGTATAATCTTGTTTATTGCATTACTATTTTTCAGTGATCTAACATCCTTCATTTGTATCATCACAAGAAAAGGGCAGCCAACCTCATACAATCAAACAAATGTTTTGGTCACAAATTTAGAGGCCGGTTGTATGCTTCCAGGTAAGCTACCTGTTCGGAATGTGATGACACCCTTTCTCATTTATGCGGTCACATTCAGGAATTTTATGACAGTATCAAAAAACTTCAGTCATTGTGACTTTCTGAAACAACAACGTTCTCCCTAACAAGCAGTTTCTTGGGACGACTTCAGTGCGATCTTGCTGTCAAGCTGAATGTCAGAGTGCCTTGGCCTTAGTCCCTGCAGAAGAACTGAAAGACAACATGTATATCCTTTGAGCAGGAACCAGGATCCTGCCTTAATAGCGTGCTATCATTTCTATATTGCTCCTCCACTGTCTTTGTATTCCCTGACTTCCCTGATTAGCAACTGTTTGATCTGCTCTTTGGAACTCAGGGAAGGTCTGGGAGTCTGAAACCTTTATCCTGCAAACAAGATACAGGAGACATGGAAAGGCTTTTATGCCCAGGAGGGCCCCAAAGGGTCCTGCTCTGTGCATCTCCCCTTTTCTTTGATACTCCTCGATCTTGAGGGGATCAGATAAGGGAGAAAAAAGGAAATAATATTTTAGATAGAGAGGCTGATCATAAACTTGACAGAAGGACTCGGTTTTTTAGGGGACTCAGTTTCAACACCACATGCCCTGCAATCTTCCCCCAAAACAGACTATACTAAATAGTCCTAAAAGCATTGCCTTCTTTGGGCACAAGTGTGCAAAATGAAATTGAAACAAAAACTCTTAGTGGCCTGGCACTTAGACCTGGTGATGCAGGAAAAATAGATGTGGGGCATGAGGAGGGCTGTGTCCCAGGCTTCAGTTGAGCCCCTGGGATGTGCCCTGCCAAGTGTGGGTCCTTGACTTCGCACAGAAAAGAATTCAAGAGCTAGCCACAGTTGAGTAAAGGTAGATTTATTTAGAGATACATCGAAAGGCAAGAGAAAGGCCCCGAGGTGTGGGGGTTGGGGGCTCAGATTAGAGTAAAAGTAGGTACACACTCCATAGACAGAGTGTGGGCCATCTCCAAGGAGGGAGAGAGAGGGGGCAGCGGCCACAAGGCATGTGCTGCCAGTTATTTGGGCTCAGTGGCTTCATATGCTGATAAGTGGAAGGACCAATCTAAGTAGCCTGGGGAAGGGGTTGGGGTTCCCAGGAAGCTGGCCATTTCCCACTCTTGGACCTGTTGTGGCCAGCCTTGGGACTGCCATGGTGCCTGTGGGCATGTTATTCACCATGCTAGTATATAACAGTGAGTGCATAGTGAAGCTCAAGGTCTACTAGAAGTCAAATCTCCCACCATCCTGAGCCTCAGGGCCTCCTGGTGGTTGAATCTTCCACCATTTGGATGTTAATTGCTGTATTGTTCCTTGAATGGCTGTGCCCTGCCCTCTTCCTCTCTCACTGGCAGTGGGGACAAATCTGTTAGATCTATCAGGGAAGTGGTAAAGTCACACACTTTTTACCCACTTCTCCATCCTCTTATAAAGGCAGAAGATTTGCCACCTCAAAATGGGTCCCACTGGCATGAGGATTATCTAGGCTGATGATTTTTAAGGAATGAAAGACTCAGAAAGAGCTTTTACCTCTCCCTTAAGTGCCTGAGAAGAATGTAGACAGACAGCCTATTCCACGAAGAAATGTCAACAGAGATAACTACTGGGGACCTGGGGAGGCGGTTAGACTGGGGACAACCAGCCAGGACTGTTTACATTCCTCTCTGTGTCCCTTTGTCTCTACCTGGCTTGGCCACCATTTTGTTTACTAAACATTTATTCTTGAGAATTGTCTTTTTCTTGTTCAGAATCCCACACTCCAACCCCCTTTTCCTGGGCTCAGAGCAGCATATGATCCTCAGTTGTCTGATTGCCTCAAATTCTTATGGGGTTTCCATGCACATAACATTAAGTTTGATTTTCTCCTGTTAATCTGTCTCATGTCAATGTAATGGTTAGATCAGCCAGAAGAACTGGAAGGTGCAGAAAAACCGCTTCCTGGACATTTTCTGCATGAAGTCTCTGTAGAACTAACTGATCCTGCCGGCGCAGGTTAGACCATCTCTTAGAACCAATTCAATACTCAGCTGGGAACAGTTACCTTCCTCGTTCTCAGAAATCATATTCTTAAATATCCCCTTAGTTTTTGCTTTTTTCTCTCCACACTTCATTAAAAAAAAATGCAGATGTTAGTACTGTCAACTGAAATAAACACACAGCCTAAAAGTTGAGTGATGTTTTACTTGGCGGACATCTCTGAGGACTCGAACCCCTTCGAGCCCGGGATGACAGCCCCCCAGATGGCTCTGAGGGGCTGCTCTAAAGAGGTAGGGGAGGAACCAGGACATATAGGAGCTTCACAACAAAGACCAGGTAGTTGGGACATTAAGAGATTGCTTGTTAACTAAAGAAAACCAGGCATCTCAAGTTAAAGAATTTAGCGCTTTTCTACGTATGGGAGGAGGCAAGCATTTGGGCTCATTGAATTCATTCCTTTGACAAGCACCTCTCTATCTAGGGCCAGTGTCCTATTCTTTCTTGTTCTGGGTCCCCTCAGGGTGCACCGCTGTGAGAGGCTGCAGAGGCCGGGCTGCGGGCTTGTCTTCCCTGGGGGGTGAGGCAGCCGCTGATGACTTGATGGCTTCAGCATTGTTTACTGATACAGTTAACCGTTTGCCGTATTTTTCGTTCACACAACTGACATGGCTCTGCTTCTGTCTCTCAATACTGGGGTCTGTGAAAGAAAACTGCTTTGAATAGAAAAATAAATGTTTTTTATTACTAAAAGGCTAAGCTATATAAGTGTGTATACATACATATATGTTTACATATATAGCTATATATGCTTTCAAACCTCTGATTTAATCAATCTGCTCACTTTAAAGCTGAAGAAACAAAGTCCAAAAGTTGTCTAAATAAACATGCAGGAGCCAAGACTGGAAATCTGCTTTCCTGACTCCCAATTCGGTCTTCTCGTCTTCCATATGACACTGCCTTTGCCACCTGGCGCTCCGCCAGGAAAGACGCGGCCGGGGTGGCAAGTTATTCTAAGACGGTGGGGAGGGACAGGAAATGGTACAGTGATGGGAGGGAATGAGCGTCTAACGCCTCCAGTGCCCAGAAGACTGCAGGTGTGGCACAACGGCCGTTTGACAGACGGAATCGGATGTTTGCTTTACCCAGGTAAGAAGCAGTCAGGGGAGAAGGGAGTTACTGTCCTGTAGGTGAGAATCACAGCACACGGGGAGGGTTTCTTCTCAGTCACTGCCGTTTTTGCAGGAGCGCAAGCGTGAATAGCGCACAGAGCCGAGCAGGACCCTTGGCAAGTTGATGGGTAAACATGGAGATCCCTAATCTTAGTTCAGATTTCGCTGCTTTGCCGTGATCTTTTTCCTTCCTCCTCTGTACTAATTAACACTTTTCATTGACACCAGATTCTTCAACACTTCCGTATTTATTTTCTGTTTGGACTTACGGGTGCAAATCTGTTCAGTGGATGACCGATTTCCTGAAGAAGGGGCAAATTTTTGCCTCATGTCCTCAGGGCACTTTTCACTGTTCTAGTCACTCATGTGGTTGCTCAAAATGTGTGAGGATATTTTTACGGAATCAATTTTACTGTCAATAAAATTAAAGGTGGACAATTTAAAGAAACAATTACATGTTCCAGTTGTCACAAGGGGAGGGCAGGATGCTTTGGACAGATTGGTTTAATGGCCTCTTGGACACAGCCCGTTGGATCTCAGTGGATGTGGAGTCCGGGCATCCTCACAGCTCGCGGAAGGGAGCCATGTCCCTGCCTTCAAAGCAGGCTGCCGCCTTGTCTGTTTCCCCTGCTCCTGTGAATGCTTCCGTTTGCAGAAGCCTTATAACATTACCATGCATAACAATCTGTCACTATTATTCATGGCTTTTCTCCAGTCTCCATACTTTTGACATTGCCATTAAAGAGATTCAGTGTGCTTAGTAGCTCTTTAAAAAATAAATAATTGAAAGCTAAATTATATTAAACCGGGCCAAGGCTGACCCCCTCACCTCAGTCCATTGCTATCTCCTTAAATGTATTCCTTCTTAAATCATATTGTAATTTGAAGATGCTGAAGTCTAAGTTTTTTGACTCAAATGCAGTTTCTTCTGATGCATAATTCATTTTCACTTTGTTACTGGCACTGCCCACGCAATCGCTTTTTTGGCAGCTAAATGCAGGATGAAATCAACAACTCTGTAAAGGGTGAGGAATCGGAGTGGACATCTTGGCGGAAGAAATATTAAGCATGTCACAATGTTTTGTACTCTGTCTGGTGAAATGGAGACAAAAACCTCCAGTTAATGCAAGACAATGGCATTTTATGGCTGAAAATTATCTACCACGGATGTCATGCTGATGTTGCATTTAATTATTCCACACATCACCGAAGACGGTAACTTTTTAACGTTTTCAAGCCTCACAATTATTTGATGAGCATCCTCTTGGACTTTTGCTGTTGTTAGGGAAGAGTGCTTTCCCAGGTTTTCCTGTCACTCTTGTGTTCCCTAAAGCTTTACATACATACATACATACATACATACTATATATATTTTTTTTTAATTGAAGTACAGTCAGTTACAATAGAATTCCCAATAAAAACATATGACCGTGACACAAAGAGAAGTCAAGCTGGAATGTCTCAGAGTGATGAGACTGTCAATGTAGACAGAAATTGGCATGCCTGGAAATTAGGAAAATTTAAATCTACAACAATAGCAACTAACATTCTTAGCTTCAAATTATGGAACAAAGTGACCTCATGTCATACACACTCTGAGAAATGCCATTTTACTGGGCCTTTGGAAAAAAAAAAGTGTTTTGGACTGTTTCCTCAAAATAGTTATGAAATCAGAAAGTTTGCTTCTGATCCCTTTACACTGCTTTGCTTTAATTAAAAAAAAATATTAACATGTAAAATTTAATGCCATTTGTGATAAATGGATACCAGAAGTCATTTTAATCAAATGCTTAATATTTTAAAACATATTGTCATAAGATACATTTAACCAGGGAGTTCCAGTGAAAGGAACACTGTCATATTCCCACATCCCCACTCTCGTTTCTCTTTCTATTCCATGTGAATTTCCTCTAGTCACTCTGCATTTAGCATTTATCTGTTTGGCAAGGCATTTTTTTAGGTATAAACCTCCTGATTAGATGTAATGTCTGGAATGTGAGCTTTCCAAATGCGTGCATATCTATCTGTTGGTTAGAGTTTCAGTGGATGACCACGAGGAAGACTATACGTGTATCGTGTGTGTGTGTGTGTGTGTGTGTCTGAGAAAGAGAGAGTGTGTGTTTTTAGTGCCAGAGGAGGGGGATATATAGGATTCCTCATATTTCCACTAATTTAAGTTACCACCTTTTCCATCTGTTCACTAGACCATCCCACCGCATCTCTTTGGCTCTTTCTGAACACCTTGGAAGAAGACAGCTGAAGACAAATTTTCAGAAACAAGGGAAAAACAACCTGAAAGATTAATTGGTTGGAGGGATTGTTTGATCAGGTCTGATTAAAAAAAATAAATCTTTGGAGTTGATGCAAGGACAATGAGCAACTAAAGCAGGACAAAGAGGGGTATATTGTCTTTTCCCCTTTTCATGTGTTCAGGGTGACAAATTTAAGATGGAAGAGATTTATGAGGTTCAAGGGTAGCTTTGGGATAAAATTTAATCAATTGGACAACATATCTCTTTGAATCTATACCCTGGACAAGACCAAAGAATGCCAGAAAATTGAAAGATGGCCTAAAGCACTAGTTGAATTTTTTAAATGGTAACAATATAACTCAAATTCTTGTAAGAGACACTGAATATACAGTATCAGAAATCTTAAATGAACTTTTCGAATTACCTACCCCGCGTTGCAAGAATCAGAATCACTTCCGAGGCACATGCCCAGATTAGTCCATCACGCCCATACTCTTTGAGGTTTAGTAACGTTCATTCATAGTTTTTCTGTTTGGAGATATTTCATTAAGCCAAGAAAATTTGCCTCTCTGCTTGGGTGTGTGTGGGTGTGTTTTCTGGCTCATTTATTCAATAAACTAGGAGGAAAAATTTTTCTTAGCAGAAAATTCTCTTTTCCTGAATTTTATGGAGGACAACAGAGACTTCCCAGGTAGTAGACTGCTGGTAGACCATCTTTGTCCCAGCCATTTCAATAGCTGTGAAGGCAGAAAAGTGTCCTTGAATATCATGGTCCCTCCTGGACGTCACTCTCTGGTTGTCAGCATAAATTTATGATACTTGGTAACCAATTATCCTATTACTAAAAAATGGTGGTTATTGAAGAAAGTTCAACTCAGCAAACTTTTAGTAAGAGATTTCTTGTTGGTCATTGCCCCTCTCACTCTTGAGACATTCCTGCCTCCCTCTTCCCCTTCACTTTGCTATACTGTATCTCCTCCTGGAAAGACTCATCCAAAAAAATCTATCTGCCAATATGACTAAGCCAAGTGACAAGTGACATGGGTGATGGTGTTAATACAGCCCATTAAATATGAATTTGCCGAAGCAAAACAAAATCCTTCAGGATTGAAAATAGAAACTTGAGAAGAGTGGGAACACCAAGAGTGTGAAAAGCATTTTGAAAGGTCATCTCATCACATGGTTTTGTAAGTGCACATCTTTGCTCAAACTCAGCCTACTCATGAAGTCCAGTCCAAGTCCAAGTCAGCTCAAGACGGTTTATTCCCTAAGGAGGAATGGCAGATGTATTCTCCTTGATTTGAAAGAAAATAACAGATACTTGGGACTATTTAAATTCTTTGCAGGAGGCCAGAGATAGATTGACTCTACCTGAAGGAGAAGATGAAAGTCGCACAAAACAGGAACATTAGAAAGTGATTGCATTTACTCCCCAAAGAATTTTCCTGGTAAAATTACATATTCCAAAATCACTACTTTTATCTCCTTAATTTTTTGTGGCAATAATTCATCATCTCTCCTCCGTTTTCTTGAACCCTTTACATAATAAGAATACATCCTTGTTTGTTCCTTTGGTCTTTAGCACAGGAATCAGCAGGTTTTTTTGAATGGCGCAAGCTAAGTTTTATGGGACTTTTTGTTTGTTTGTTTTTTAATTTGTTTCTTTTTTTTAAATATTTTCAATGGGTCGTAAAAATAAATTTAAAAAATACAAAGAAGAATTGGCAAAGAATAGACAAAAGAGATCATATGCAGACCACGGAGCACTGACAATCTGGAGTCTTACAGAAAACATCGGTCAGCCCTTGCTCTGGTATGAGACCAGTAGAACTAGTAGCTGGTGGTAGGATTACGTGGTGGTGGTCAGTCTGGTAGGACTAACTCTATTAGTATGGATAACATTTCTGAAGGAAAAAGCAATGGCCAAATTTGAGGAGACTGGTGAATTATGCCTTAAAGATATGGACATTTCATCAAACTGTGAAGTAGAAATGAATACAGGGGGACCCTGGATGGTCAGAGTCATGGTACAGGAAGACACTTAAAGGCGAAGATCTCAGATCTGTCATTAATGGGCTGTTTATTTGTAGTACTAAAACCAATTGGAAAAATATATGAAGCTGTGGATTGTTGATGTTCAAGGGTCATAGTAACCCGAACTTGTATTATAAACACGAGATGCCACATTTACTGCCAAAATGGGACAGGAGACCAGGGAAACTTGTGAGCAATGACTGTGACACCTGGCGATCACAAGAATTGTAATTATGAATATAAGCCCAAATGTTAAACATGGCCCTACTGATTACGTTTAAAAGGCGCTCAAAAGAAAGAATGTCTCTTAATACCATCTTTTCCCCTTACTTTTAAATAATATCACTCTCAAATGGATATGCTCATTTAGAATCTTTCCATGTTTGTCCTGCCAGCACCTAACATGCAACACTTCTAAAATTTAAATTAGCACCTTGTTCAAAAATTGTCCTCATCTAGACCTTCAGAGGCTGGGCTGATTTTGTCCACTGCCACCATCACCTTCAGATGTGGATTGGTATGTGGCCAATTCCCTTAAGAGTCACCTTGGCTCTGCTCTGAGTCCAGTGCAAGCAGAGAAGTCCATCACTCTGCTCAGCCCTTCCTCAGTTTCCAGATTAATGTGGCACGTTCCTGTCTGTAGCGTCAGGAAGACACAGACAGGTGATTGAAGCAATATAAACAAACGCCTCCGTAAGCCTGCACGGAATGAACAACATCAAGGCATATCAGGAAAAGAAAAGGGAAACATGTATACAATAAAATCTACATTAGCCAACTTTGACAGCTCTAATATTACGGATGGAATTAATGTCCGTAAGTACAGGCTGGGCTCCTCCAGGACAGTAATGTCAGCTGTCATTGTCAGCTGAGCAACTGCCTAGATGTTAAACCGCATGTGGCTCTGAGGTAGAGCTTTGACAAGGTATTTGGATGGGCTTACGCACGGTGTAGGGATGCTGTGAGCATCCAGGTCCCCAAGGCAAAGGGAGACACATGGAAGGAGTCAGAGCACCTCATGGATACCCATTAAAAAATGTGACACACTATTGAAATGGGTGCCACCCACTCAAGGGAATCTAACTTCCCTTTGAAAGTCATCCCTTCATGTAACTATGATACAAGGATTCACACCCTGCTGTGGTGTCTCTTCTATCCGACCAGGCTGGGCTGAGAATCAGTCTTACCTTGTGGATCTCAAGGTCATACATTTTTGTACTCAGAGCCTCAGCTTAGTCATTCTCCTTCATCACTGGACTTCAGGTGCTTGGACTCTTTGAAAAATGGTTGACCCTGGGACCTCTTATAATAAAAACATTAAAAACATTTTTCTTGATCCTGTCACACCTTATATGCAAAGAGCCCTGTATGCTAATGTAACCTATTGGAGACAATGAAGTGTAGTTTCTAGTGTTTCTCTTTACTTCAAAAGTGGTGTTCTCGTGTGCAAGCACGAGAGGGAATTTAGATGTGTGTACCGTGCTCAGCACATGATAGGATCTCTTTTCTCGTAGCACAAGGGCTCTAATTTTCTGCCTTTCAAAATCTGTCCCTTCAGGTTAAGCCTTCTCCCTTCCAGAAGCTATCATTTATACAGTTCATGTATCTCTGGATAAGTTACGAAACATATCATGTAGGCTTTAGTAAGAGTGATTTGACTAGATCACTTCCTCTCATTATTGAGAAAATCATAATAGTGTGAGAACACTGTTTATCTAAAAGTTCTAGAAGATAGGTCATTAAAAAAAAAGTAAAGGACATGGATATTTGGAAGAATGAAGAAAAATAAAGACAGACTTCAACGCCATGCCTTCAAACTCAGAAGAGTCCATTCTGACCTCTCCATTGTGGGTCGGTGTCCCCTGACCTCCTGGAGGTTAAGATCCACCAGTTTTCTTTTCTTTTTAAAAGAATGTCCCTCAAACACCACGTATGTGTGGAGTATATGAAAGGAAAAAAATGCTACAAGCTCTCAAAGGGGTGGTAGAAATTATAGGTAGCAAAAATGTAATTATCTGACTTGGAATTTTTCCAGGCTGGATCCACCTGATCAGAGACATGAGAGCAAATGCATTACACTTATAAAAAGTCTCCTGCCGGGCTCACTGAATGAGAGTAATATCATATTGCCTATGGTTCTGGTAAATAAAAAGCGTCATTAGCAATAACACAATGTGAAGCGCCTGCTGAAATGATATAGTGTATTTAGCCATGATGGTGTGTCGCAGTTACGAGCACGAGCTTGGCTTCAGAAATGGGCGGACGCACTGGAGGGGCAAATGGGGATGATTAAAAAATGCACCCGGAGCAGAAGCAAACTCCTCCCAGCTTTATTTTTCTCCTAGAAATTTCCCTCTTCCGAAGAGATCATATTGGGAAACTTATTCCACTTCGAAATAGGAGAGCCTTTTGTATGGAACATGAGAATAAAATGTTAGCCCTATTCTGGTGTTGTGGTGCCATCACCGAACCAATGGCAAACGCCTCTGCAGTGATGGGGGCGTCACTGGCTGGGTGAAGAGCCAGCACAGCTGGGAATGAGAAGAGTGCTCTCTTAGATTGGAGAGTGATGTCGGTGCTGTTCGCATCCTTAGCAGACCCATTTCAATAAACTTCAACAAATATTTTGATGCATCTTTAATATGTGGGTATTCCCATGATATGAGTTATGAAAGAAGTGTGACATACTCTCTGTTTTCAAAATGATTACAGTCTACTGGAGGGATGGTGTATGGAAATTGTAATATGGAGAATAGTTTAATTAAAAAGTGTTCAATTATCACAATAAAGTAGACATGTAGAAAGATGCTATGGGAACCCAGTGAGGGAGATGTTATAAACAACAGATGGTGTCAATAATGGCATCAAGGAGGAAGTTTTATTTAATATGGACACTGAATTTAAGTAAGTATGGGGCTGCCAGGAGCCGGTAGGCACAAAGATGGCCTCCTCAGTCGTTCATGGCCACTGTCCCTTCTGACTGGACAGTGTTGTAACTGGATAGACGGCTTAGATTAACAAGTATAGAAAAGGAAGTTAAGGGGGGCACATATAGTATGTATAATATACCTTGTACTTTATTGACCGAGGCAGAATCAGATGGTGCATAAAGGTTTATATGTATCAATCAGTCACATTCATATAACTGCGTTATCTATTGTTCAACTATAGTATCTATCAAACTAGCTAATTTATGAAGTGCCTCCTGTGTGTACTCCTGTCATCTCTAATGGTCACAACAGTGCCTATTAGTCTCCATTCCCAGATAAGGAAGAAGGATAAGGGAGTGTATGACTAGCAGGAGGGTAGTGTGGTAGGATTCATTCTCACATCTGCTGGGCTCGAACACTTAGAATTACCCCCACTACCATTCTACCCACATAGACCTGCCTAGTAGAGAAAGCCGTTTGAACAAAAATATTAAGAGAGATGTGAATCATGCTCAGTCCCCAAATAGTCATTGACTAGAGTTTTGTGTTGTAGAAAGTAAAAGACAAAGGATATAGCAAGTGTCTGGATATGTCATTTAAGAGAACCAGGCTGGCCCCTTGCCACTAACTCTCTCTTCACTATCCGCACGGGCTTTGATACCAATCATGCACCCCTTAGGTCTTCGTCAAGTCTGCTTCTTAGAATGGAATTTGTGTAGGAGAAATTAACACCAAGAGTATCTCTACTCTAAAGGGAATGGGTTTGCCAAATCACTTTTCTCCATGACCAGTATGACTTCAGACAGTAGGAAAGCACTGAGGTTCCTGGATGTATGTGCTTTCTTGAGTGGAAGACTGAGGAGTGTCCAAACCAAAGAGGGTAGAAAATAGACATGTTCTTCTTCTAAGGGTATCTGTAGCCCATTCAGATGACAGTTGCTCTACATTTCTGACATTTCCATATTATTTTGAACTGTAGAAATCCTAATCAATTCCAAGGACCCTGTGGGATTCAGCCGTCTTACAAACTATTGGGGACTTCTCTTAATCACAAACTTTAGAACTCTCCCATTAAACATAACTAACATCATAGAAAAATTATTTAAAATGGGAAATTTTGAGTCTACCATGAAACTGACAAGAAAAGGGCTCTCTGTCCCTCAGGGTTTGGAAAAGAATGGAAAACCAGAGAGAGGAGTGAGCAGCTGTCACTTGGAGAGCATCAGCCGTGCAAGAACTCATTCTGTTCAAGTCCTTTTGTTCCCTGATACGCTTCTATTTAACAAACATAACAAGGTCTGTATGGAAATGGACAAGGTATTAAAAAAAAAAAGACAATAAGAGAGGGGTTTGTTGACTGAAATAAATGCACAGCCTAAAAGTTGAGAGCTATGTTTTATCGGGTGGACATCTCTGAGGACTCGAACTCCTTCCAGCCCAGGATGACAGCCTCTCAGGTGGCTCTGAGGGGCTGCTCCCAAGAGGTAGGGGAGGAGCCAGGACATATAGGAGCTTTACAACAAAGACCAGGTAGTTGGAACATTAAAAGATGACTTGTTAACTAAAGAAAACCAGGCATCTCAAGTTGAAGATTTCCGTGCTTTTCTATGTATGGGAAGAAGCAAACATATGGGCTCATTGAATTCTTTCCTTTGACAAGCACCTCACTATCTAGGGCCAACGTCTTGCCCTTTCTTATTCTGAGTCCCCTCAGGGTGCACCATTGTGAGTGGCTGCAGAGGTTGGGCTGTAGGCTTGTCCTCACTGGGGGCTGGTGGCAGCCGCTGATGACTTGATGGCTTCAGCGTTCTTTGTTTACTGATACAGTCTGCAGTATTTTTCATTCACAGGTTAAAGAGTAGTTGAGCAGTAATCCAGGAATGGTATCCCCAAGGAGGTGAGATGAGACAGCCATGCGAGACGTTAGGGGGCATGTTTGTGACAAAGGGAACAACATCTCTCTGCCCCTCTGGCTGGAAAGAAATTGACTCCTTGGAGGATCTGAAAGAAGACCAGTGTAAATAACATTTCCAGAGTGAAAGCAAGGGAGGTGTGCAGAGGCTGCTCATGCGGGCATGGGTCAGTCCACGCAGTGTAGATTTTTAACAATTATTAAGAGTTTATATGTGCAGCATAGTTATGGATGGCTTTTCAGTAGAGAGGTGGTGACAGAATTGTTTATTTTAAAATTATGACAGTACTGATTTACCTTATGTGAGTTTTATCTCTAGCTATTTGCCATATTAGAAATCTTAAAAGTAAGTAATTCATCTAAATATAAAGATGTAAAAAATCAATTACATCTTAACATTAATAGCATAGTTTAATGCAAAGTAGCTATTTTTTAAGATAAAACTAATTTTAGTGAGCAGATTATCATTGTTCTACATTTTTGCAGATCAACTTAGTGACTGATTAACTAGAAGATGGCTGGATTTGCAAATGTGTTTTTTATCTTCAGTTTGTTGCAGTATTGGAATTCATGTAGCCTCTGGAAAATTCATAAACTCATGAGAGAATGAGAGTGAAGGGGAAGCATGAAGTGCTTGTTTTATTATGAAAATAGTTTTGATCGTGTTGA
This sequence comes from Vicugna pacos, assembly GCF_048564905.1. Classification (NCBI taxonomy): domain Eukaryota; kingdom Metazoa; phylum Chordata; class Mammalia; order Artiodactyla; family Camelidae; genus Vicugna; species Vicugna pacos. The sequence continues at coordinate 8,112,696 of NC_133010.1, forward strand.
GGACCTGAAATGCTCCCAGGGCCACACACTGAGAGCCGCAGATCGGGATGAAGGACTCACAGAATTGGCTGGACCTAAGGGCCTGGACTATCTATGTTTCTCCAAATGTGTCTTTTACTTGTCAGAATTTCCCTTCAAGACAAGCAGAACCCAAGGCTATTGTACCTGGAGGGAATAAGGGACTTAAAACAGGACTTATCCTCAGGCTACAGAGCACAGAGTTGAAGCTAATTTGAGTCACAGTGTCCAGGAGTAAAACAAAAATCAGCAGTCAGGTGACGTCCCACAGAGGCATCATCTGCACAAGACATCAGGTTGCAAACAATAAATAAGACGCAAGGGGCCTGGCTTTCAGACAGGTGAGTTGGAGACTGGCCGTCCTCCTGATAATTTTCCAAGACGAAGGTTAGAGAAACTTCCTGAGCTGGTAAAGCAGAGCTGCGGGAACTTTTGGAAATATTGGTGACACAAGTATGATTGGCAGGAAAAGATATTTTAAGGACAATTGTATGTCAAGTCTGTATCCTTGAAAAAAAAAATCAGTAAGAATGCCAGCAAGCCAGAAGAAGAAAAGAATGAAATAAATTTACAGTACAATCAGTTTTCATGTTTCATCCATGACATGGACCAATCTCAAACACCTGACAATACAGTAAGGTAAGTATTTTGTTACACTAGTGATAAGAGTTCCAAATCTTGCTTTTTGGGAAAGCAGCTTGGCTGAATTTCATGCACTTACTGCACGAATCTCTACTTAAAAGAAGGTTTCTCTAAGAAAGCATAAAATGCATTATTGAAAATTTGTATCAAGTAAGTAAAAACCTACGATTCCTTACTGATAAGGAACACATAAGTAAACAAATAAATTAAAATTATAGTGAAAGGAAAGCTCTTCTTTACAGTGGAATGTTTGCTAAGAAATGCAGACAGGACAATGGGCTTAGAAAAATCACTACTTTGTGATCATCATAGACATAACGATTCTGATATGAGTTATCAACAAACTCCCACATTTGAGGAGGAATAGAATCGTTAGGTAGACTCAAAGTATCTCCTCACAAACGCATTTATCCAGGAAAAAAGACTAAATTTTAAATGAAATAAACATGGCAGACACACCTTAATCAAATGATCAAAGTTGATGTCATTAAAAACCAGCCTTCTGGAGGATCGAACTGAGAAAACACAGCATCACTTATGTTGTGTTCTTGACAAAAATGAACAACCTGAATATAATTGTGGGTAAACCCAAGTAAGGGACAGGCAACAAAATAAATAGACTGTATTTTTCAAACTATTTCATTAAAGACAAAAAAGGGATGCAAAAACAGCTCTGATTAAAAGGCCTAGTGACCTTGTCAGGGTTCCTAAATTCAATTGTATAATCTGAATTGGATCCTGGAAACAGAGTTAGTATAAAGAACATTATTGAAACTATTGATAAAATTTGAATAGGAGCTCTTGATTAGATATTATTCTTTTATCAATATTACACCGTCTAGATTTATTAATTGAACTATAATTATTTCCTTCTTTATAGAAAATGTATTCTGGAGAATTCAGGGTTAAATGACATAATGTATGCAACATTCTCTGAAATGCTGTAGCAAAAGTAAGTGTATATACACAAAGAGAGCATGATGGAGCAAATATTTCAAAATTTAAAAAAACGTGGAATCTGGATAAACATCATTCAATACTTCTTTGTAATATTTTGAAAATTATTCTTGAAATATATCTGTACATTTAAAAACGGGCAAATGGATTTGAAAATAATAAATCACACTGAGAGATGTTCGTTGAAGCCTTATTTAGTATGTGTATTAAAGGCCATAAAATTCCCTCCAAGTACTGCTTTATCTGGATTCCATGAAAGTTAATATGTGGCACTTCCCTTCTGTCTAAATAATTGAAATTTCCATTTTTATTTTGTCCTACTTAGAAGAGCATTAGTTACTTTCCAAAGGTGGGGAATGTTTGTGGTTGCTAATGTGGAGATGAGTTTCCATCCCTTCCCTTTCCTCTCTCCTTTCCTTTCATTTCCTTTCCAGCAACCTCCTCCTCCTCCTTCTCCCTTACCTCCTCCTCCTCTTTCCCCTCCTTCTCTTCTTCTTTGCTATTTTTATGCTGATTTTTATGTTGATTTCTGATTTAGTGCATTTTGATCACTTGATGAGGTTTGTATAATATCAATGAGGAATAACTGACCCTTTATGCTCATCTAGGATGTAATCAATTTATGTAAAATTTCCATATGTCTTTCAAGTATTTTAAAGGAATATGTCTATTGAGAAACCACATATGCATACAATGGCCAGATGATATATAAAAATAAAACTCTGATCCACAACCTGCAGCAACATATCCAGAAGTCTAACTGCTTATCTACAATTACCAACCAGTTAGCACACCACTAGTTAGAATTGTAGGAAGCCAGACTGTTATCTCCAGTGACCACTCAGGAGCCAAGCATAATTTCTGTAACAATTGGTCCAAATGTTAGGTGAGACTTGATTAAAAATGACAGCTTTCCTAAATGTTTTCCCCACTTCCTACTTAGGACCAAGTAGAGAAATCCAAATATATACCCTAAACCAATCATGTAGGATGACCCTCCTCTATTAGCTGATTTATAGTTTCCTCACACCAATAGTCTCCAATCACAGCATACCTATAGTCTTTTTTTTCATTCTAACGCTTTCCCACTTCTCTGCCTGCTTCTGAGTCTGTGCAAAAACATCAATGAGGGTGGCTGATTCCTTTGCTGTACTAAGCTCTGAATAAATAGCCTTTATACATTCTGTCGATCTTTATTGACAATATCTTGTTTGAGGTCTCTATCTCCCTCTGATTATCCCTGTTTCTATCTCTGTCTGTCTCACTTCTCTCTCGTGTATATGTAATGTGTGTGTGTATATTTATATATAAAAGGAGCAGAATTTGCCATTTTAAAATATGCCTCCTTGGCATAAAGTTTTTTTGAGCTGATTGTTTTTAAGAAACATCTGATATAAGAAAAGCTCTAAAAACTTGTCCTTTTTTAAGAGACAATTATACTCATAAAGGAGATCTGTACTAGTCAGAGTATCTTCCTTTTTGTACCAGGAAGATGAGGATAATTAAACAATTAAGAACTTATCAATGAAGATGGCATAGATGTGAATCTACATAACAACAATTTCCTGTTTATTGTGCTTTGCTTACTAACCTCCATACCTGGATTCCCCTCACTCATAACACCTTCTTTGTTTTCAGTTGGGTATGATATTTAAGGTGGTGGCTTGGGCCATTTCAAGGAATTAATCAATTTTTCCTGGATATCTCCTGTGTATGCAGGAGGCATACACGTTATTAAACTTGTTTGTTTTTCTTCTATTAATCTCTTTTATTTTTTTAATTACAGAGGGGCTCTCAGCCAGGAACCTAGAAGGTTAGAGGAAAATTTGTTATTTTCTTCCTTACAACATACACATACATATTCATACACACACACACACACACACACACACACACACACACATACAGTGGTAACCAGAAACAATTAAAATGCTCAGAAATGAGAAGATAGAAAAATAAAATGAGAATCTTCTATATATTAAGTAGTTATGTGCTTACAATAAAAACTACTGTCTAAATATGAGATAAGGAAAATGTCCCTTCACAATACAATGGGAATCATTTTTTTTAAAGAGCAATATATATATATCTTTAAAAATATATATAATATTTGTATATATATATATATGTGTGTATGTGTGTGTGTATATATATATATGTACATATATATATTCAAAAAGCAGGATGCAAAATTACATAGATTGTGAGCCCACATTTATATAGCAACAGGAATAATAAGTTGTCTGCTTATGAGAAAAAGGCCCATAGTATTACAATATTATAATGCAGTAACATTGGATTTGTGAAAGAAGTAAAGTTTTAGATAGTTTATTTTCACTGTACTTTACTGCATTTTCCAAATTTTTTTTTACCATAGGTATCATTTGTTTTCTAAACAACACCAAAAAAAAAAAAATCAACAAATATCTTTTTAAAAACTACTTAACAAAATATCACTCATCTCTGAGGAAGTCTGGAGGAGGAAAATCTTAAGGCTGTATAAGACATAACTGTACATACATAGAGGATGAGTTTAGTTACAGAAATTTATTTCACCAATTTAAATATATTAAGTATTACTAGTAAATATTAAAAATGTATATCCAAAAGGTTCATGACAGGTTCAGGGAAATCTAAGTGACCTGTCATGAGATAAAATGGAATGAATGGACTGGATGGACTGAAATAAAATGAAATAGACTTAAACTGGCAAAAGTGATCAAAATGTCACAAAAATGTATCCTCTAAGTTGCTTCTATTCACAGTTGACCTGTGTGGTGGGAGGGGGGAGCTGCTTTATAGAACACCATTCAGCCACTTACTTTTTTTTTTAAATCCACATCTGTTGTGTTAGCAAAACCAGGGATATAATTTTGAAAATCCCATTTGAATCCCCCTATCTCAAAGCTCAAGGCAGTGTATTTCCTATAGTGCATTCCTTGCTATTTGTTTACTCTGTTTTTAAATAACAATGCTAACAATAAACCTCCCCTGGGATCCCACAGCCTCCAGCCCCACCAAGGACAAATCCAGGGATTATTGGAGAACATTTAAGCAAGAGTCTAGCTAGCTCCTCCTTCAGGGGTTTGTGAGCACCTCCCACCAAAATCCAGGAGTTAGAATATGAATGTTAACTGTTTAAAGTCCAAATCACTTGAGCCAAGCTTATTAGGCCTTAACTTCACAAACCCATGCTCTTGCAGGCAATGTCCTGGATTTTATAAAACTCTTTAACAAAAACCCTTAGAAGAAGTATAGTGAACTTCATAATGCTGAGGTCCTAAATTTCAGTCACTCTAATCTATATTATTTAAGCACCTTATTCCCATTAAACTTTGACTCCACAATACATTATTTTATTTATAATCATTCTTAAAAATACTTTTCTTTCCTTTTTTTTAAATTGAAGTATCATCAGTTTACAGTGTTGTATCAGTTTCTGGTGTACAGTGCAATGCTTCAGTCATACGTGAATATACATATATTCATTTTCATACTTTTTTCACTGTAAGCTACTACAAGATATTAAATATAGTTCCCTATGCTTTATAGTACAAACTTATTATCTATTTTATATATACCAGTCAGTATATGCAAATCTTGAACTTCAAATTTATCCCTTCCCACCCTCTTCCCCCTTGGTAACCATAAGTTTGTTTCTCTGTGAGTCTGTGAGTCTGTTTCTGTTTTATATATAAAGTTCATTTGTCCTTTTTTTTTTTTTTTTAGATTCCACATATGAGTGATATCTTATGGTATTTTTATTTCTCTTTCTGGTTTACTTCACTTAGAATGACATTCTCCAGGGTCATCCATGTTGCTGCAAATGGCATTATTTTATTCTTTTTTATGGCTGAGTTGTATTCCATTGTATAAATATACCACAACTTCTTTATCTAGTCATCTGTCAATGGACATTTACGTTGTTTCCATGTCTTAGCTATTGTAAATAGTGCTGCTTTTATTAATACTGTTAATTCAAAAGTGCATTCAGAATTTTTTAAATATAAAAACTAATGCAATTCATTTTGTTGGGTTAACTATTTTCTTTAAATTATTTTTAAAATACATGGTAATGGAAAATATGGAGTAAAAATTATTTTGATTATTTCAATTAGATTTTCTTATAAAAATAGTACAGTTGTAATATCTAGAAAATATTACAAAATACAAAAAATAAAAGAGCTATTACCACATATAACTTCTCCTAAACAGAGACATATACTATTGGAATTTGGATTCATTTGTCTGTCATTTCCCTGGTTTTAGCATGAAAAAAAAATTTAAATAATAAGAGGCAATGTATGGTTAAGTGAACAACAATAAAAATTAAGAAGTGTTTGAAATGAAAAAAAAGAGACTTCTAGTTTAATCTGTCAGATCAAGTGCTTATACTGTTTCCTTCTGAAATCACATCACAATAAAATAAAGATATAAATCCAAGAGGATGAGAAGAGCAGGACAGGAAATGACTCTAGACTAATGATGTCATCAAAATGTTGGAAAATGAGAAACAGATGGACCGGTGGTAACTGACTAAGTAGAACAGGGGAAAACCCTCCCCTGTAATTTTGCTGAGGGAATAATTTAAGAAAAAGCAGGCATATGTGTATGTCACAAGTCTGGAAAAACACAGGGATTGAAGATAAGAAATACTTCTAAAGGTGGAGTTAAGAGAAATTAGAAGGACCCCTCTCACCCAGCATAGTCCGGAGACAGCTTGTACTATCCTGTTGCGGGAGACAGAAAGCCGGTCTGGAGAAGCCACCCCAGAGAATGTCTGGAATTTGGATACCAGCAAACCTGAGAATTAGTGTCCTGACATCTCTGGAACCACTTTAATACATCATAAACCATGGCAAATTTGGGATAATCCTGAGTATAACATAAATTCAAGATGAAAAGAAATTGCACACTTAATTGACCAGAAATCTAAAATGTGGCTAGAGTGAAATGCTTTGAATTGTTTAAAAAAAAAAAAAAACAAGAAGGGAAACAAAAGCAGCATCAAGATTCATAATAAGGAGGAATAAGTTAATATTTTCTTTGAGCGAAGTACAATAGACGAGTAAAATGTGTCTTGATTGAGATGCTAAGTTCACTTATTATTGGATTTGGACTCTTAAGATGATAACACCCATAGATCAAGGCAAGAGAAATTGGAGAAACCATTCCCACTTAATAACTGTTCATCTCTTGTGGGTATAGAACAGTAATTCAGGAGGAGACATTCATCTGAAGCCAAACGTGCAGAGGAAAATATTTCTATTACAGTCTCATAGATTTAGATTTAGAAAATTAGGAGGAATCTTAGACATCACTTAGGCCAAAATCCTTTCTAATTAAGAAGTCATTTCTAAAATCTTCCTGACGGGTTGACATTTAGAGTGTGCTCGGTGATTTTTAGTATCCACTGCATTAAACATCAGCCCTCTCTTCTTACTTTAGATTGATGGATAAATATGCATACTTTTCTTTATCAGCACTGACTCTGTGTCTTTGAAATATTCATCATGTAATACTATTTTTGTCCCAAGGACCTATTTAAGGAATTCCATTACTCTCTTGATAAACATGTATCTCTCTTTTCAATTTTCTTACCTAAATGTTTCAAATTATCAGGTTCTCACATAGCAGGATTTCCAGACATTTTACTGCCTCACTTTACCTCGTGTAAATTATTCCTAACTTGCTATTTTTCTTAAAATCTATGATGCCTCCAACAAACTGAAAACTTCCAAGTTGATCTAACCAGGGCAGTTAATTTCCCTGTGTTTTGGACGCTGGATTTTATTTATACAGTTTAGGATTTGGTTAACTATTTTGAAAGTTAAATCCCCTTCTGGCCTCCTCTAATCTTGGAGTCACCCAAAAACTTGAGACCCCAAGAGACATCCCTAAGTTTGGGTTTAAATAGATTTTCTTATTTAAGTATTTATCTATTTTGATGGAGGGACTGGGGATTGAACCCAGGACCTTGTGCATGCTAAGCACATGCTCTACCACTGAGCTATAACCTCCCCCCCCCCATAGATTTTCTAATTTACATTTATCCTTATTAACTATTTTGCTTTTGGATATGATGCCTCCTTCTAGGCTAACCTTTTGATCCTTAAGTCTCTGCTGTGATGATTCAGTTATGCATCCAACTTTGTAAAATCTAAAGATTTAATAATAACCTATTTTTAATAACCTATATTTCTCCAACCACTTTTTTACTAAAATAAGTCAAACTTATGTAATTTTCACTGAGGCAAGGGAGGGCTTGTCTTTGCCAGTCTTGATCTTACTCACACTGCTTCCTCAAATTCTAGCTAACAGCAGGCATTTGACACCTATATTTGGAAAGAAGCAACACAGCTCTAAGATCTCTCTCTGGATTGACATTCATCCTTTAAGAAACAAGGTTCAACTAGCATTGACTTCATTCAAATGCTCAACGTATTTTCCCCAATCTCCTTAAAAATTATTTCAGGAGAAAAACTTTGATGAAATCCAGCCACGTTGTTATAGGAACTTCTAGATTTTTTAATCTAGCAACAGGATTAAAGAAAAAAAATGATTAGCATGAGTTATAATTTGGTGAGAAATTTCCACTTACCTCTTCTTGATATTTTGAATATGGATAAATCAATTGTTTAATAATCAATTGGACAATTTTACTAGTTGACAGTGCCACGTCCTAGAGCTGTAATTTTTAGCGGCCTTTTTCCTCCTTTTGGAAAACTGTTGAGACCTTTACATTTGTTTTCTAGCACCTCTTTTCTGTTTCCTCTGATTATAATTGCTGCATAACTCTGAAATTATATTTGCAAGTTTTTTTCTCATTTGAAATAAGCAGGTTTTTTTTCTTACCATCTCTTGGTCTTCAGTGGACTGTCATTATTTTTTTTTCTTTATATCTGGCTATTTTGCTTATTATAGTTTGAATCTTTGATTTTTTTTTTTAATAATGAAACTGGAAAGCCATACACTTCTTGCAGGTGAAGATTTTCAGATCATGGAATCTGAAAGTAGGACAGTTACCTAGTGTCACTGTATTTTTTGGAAGATCTGAAAAAAGAAGGCAAATGCTAATTAGCTTCCAATTTTTAAGTCAGTTCTGTCCGTGAGCAGACCCATGGTTTGATGACAGATGGGCAGTCCTAGAATTACCTGTCATCCCCCCACCGGGTTCACTTCACTTCCTCAGTGCACCATCTCGCACATTCCTCCTGAACACACACATCCTTTTCACGCTTTGGTGTTCACAAAGGCATGAGCAGCCATGAAAAAGTCTTCAGCATGGCACCATGATTATTTTCCCTGAGTCATCACCCTCCTTTTGGCTTCCCAGAGGATTTTCTTTGTAGGGTTCAGAAAGGTTGGAAAAATCAATGGTTTTTCCTATTTTTCCTTTGACTGAACTCTCTGGGTGTCTTGCTTCTGACATTCTCTGCTTCTCTGTGTTACCTGATTACCTGGATGAATAACGTTTGCATCCCCAGTGCCCCAGCAGCTTTCCCAGGCAGGGGAGTTTGATCTATTCCTGATTTTGCAATTATATTAGATGAGATGTCCCTGTAAGCTAATTACTTTAGCAACCAAGGGGGCGCTGATGATTCTGTCAGCCATCCGTGGGGGCATCATAATAGTGTTTTAAACACTGTGGATAGAAGGGGTTAAAAGCTACACAGAGAGGAGCAGAGCCTGAGGGGAAAGACGCTGCAGGTGTGTGGTTAACAAGGAACTAATTGGGTAACCAGGCAGGAGGAGAAGGAAGCACAAAGCTGGTCAACGTGCTTGTGTGGGATTCCAGCAGTTAGCTAGTGTCGAGCCCTTGAGGAGTTGAAATAAAGACAAGTTGAAGCTGGAGTCTATTTTTTGCTGTGATCTTTACTAGAAGCTGCAAATTGGGACTTGACAGCTTTCCTCGCCGCCCGTTGTTTTATTTCGGGTGGTATTGTTTTGAACAAGCTAAGAGCTGACATTCTGGATGCCTCACCCAGGTATCTTGCATCCAGGCAAGAATGTGCGTCACCTCTTCAAGGTACATTGCTTTCTTCTGTTCTTAATGATCTCTGGGTGTTGTGAGTGAGGTGGTAGATGGTGGAAGAAGTGTTGGCTTAGGACTCAGGAGACTGGATTCTAATCCCAGGTGTGCGCTCAACAGCATCAGCTTCAGCCAGTTACCCTGCCCATCAGGACGCCACTGCTTTCCAAGCTGTCAAAAGAATGAGATTGTGTGTTTCAGGTTGCAATCACTTGGAGCCCTAAGATTTTTTTTATTTTAAAAATTGATTATTTTCCTCTATTGAACTTTGACCAAGGACCTAAAAATAGACAAGACAATATGGAAAATACACAGGGAGGAGAAGTCATGTTTCTATCCTCAAGAATGATTCAAACAAACCAACCACAGTGTAATAGGGAAGAACAAATCTGACTCCATATTAGATCTGTTCCTTCAGCGCTTACCCTGTGCTGTTCCCTGTGCTGAGTCATGCTGGTTCTGCACCTTTGGTAAAAAAAAAAAAAAAAATGTTGCCTAGAGCCTGAAATATACAGGAGAGCCCATTCTCAAGGCTCTGACCTTTCAGGGTTTAACAGATTTCCATTTACATAGAGATAAAAAGTCTCAGAAGAGAGAAGAACTTGACGTGTTGGAGGCTTACAAGAACGTTATGACCTGATCTACCTGGACAGCTGCCAGAACAAAAGATTCAGACACCAAAAAGTTTGTAACAACCGACCACATTCCCCTCCCCTTTTTAGTATAAAAAGAGCCTGAAACCTGACTTGGGGAAGATGGTTCTCCAGGAAATCAGTCTTCCATCTTCTCAGTCTGCCGGCTTTCCAAATAAAGTTGTAATTCCTTGACCCAACACCTCGTCTGTCAATTCACTGGCCTATCGTGCCACTTGTGAGAGCAGAGTGAGTTTGGACTGGGTAAAAAGTATATGTATTTGTTACTTTTGATGCTGTTTAATTAATCTGCCTGGGTTTAATTTTATAAAAGGTCTCTGAGGACTTTCATACACAGATAATGCCTTCCATTCTTCTATGAGTATAATTACACAATTCCATCATATTTTTCCCAGTGGAGATTTAGAGGAAATGAATTGTACAATTGAACAAGTTGGCTTTTAGAAGAGAAATGCACTATTTAATATAGATGATTATTTATTACTAACAGAAAAAAAAAACACCTCATCTCCCAATTTATTGTCCTGTCATGTGGCAAGCACGATGACTTTGGATTCAGTAACAAGGAACACTAAACGCTGTGGTATAAATGGATGTGAGAGACATTTGGGGGAAGCTGGCAGGGGACACAGTCACCCAGAGAGCAGCTCAGGTATCACAAGGAAAGGGTGATGGGGTGAGCCTCCTAAAGGAAGAGACGTTGAGGTGACAGCCAAGGTCATTCTCTAAGTTTTCGGAACGGTGCAAAGTTTGGCTCAGGTTTGACAGTAAACCTATGTGAGGTGGTGCAATAAAGAGATTGACCAGGACAGAAGGAGAGATCAGTTAATGGGAAGCAATAAAAACGTTTTTTTTTTCAGAGTCAAACTATGGAGAGCTAGAAATGACAGGCAGGGAAGTCTTAGAGGAGAAAAGGAAAACACTTTACATTTGGAAATATTTTGAAAAACAATATTTGAAAGAGTATATTCTGATGGGGGAGGGTATAGCTCAGTGGCAGAGTGGCATGCTTAGCATGCACAAGGTCCTGGGTTCATGTACCTTCATGTAAGTAAGTAAGTAAATAAATAAATAAGCAAATAAATAAACGTAATTATTCCCCCAGAAAGAATATATTCTGCTCTTGAGTAACATCTAGAACTAATTCAATTTCAATGATCACTTATCATTTATCTTTAAATAATAACAAAGTATTTGATAATTTTAAAAAATTTATTAGAAAAATGTTAATTCCTAAATCAAAAGAAAATGCCTATTCACTTTAGCCCAAGATATAGATCTATATTTTCTCAACTGAACCCAGTTGAGTTGACAAAAAAGGAAATATAAACAAACAATTTGGCAATAGCTTAGAGCAGAATGTCTTCTAACTGATTCTCAGCATAACTACCAAAGGAGCTTTAAAATAGAGTCAATGTGGTATATCATAGTGGTCTGCGGTATGATCACAGGGCTTGAGGTGAGTACCCAGCTGCTTACACATGTAATGTGTTTGCTCACTGGTCAATTCATGGATATGTCTTACGCCTTCTCAATAGCACCCCCTTATTGTCCAACATCCTTTCCACCGGACCCACTGATGATTCCTTTACGGCTTCTGAGATTACGTCCAGATATAATCCCTGGTTAGAGCTGGCACTGCCATTAGGTGAACCAGGTCCTTGCAGTCCATGTTAACTCTCCGGCTCCTCGAGTCACATTTGGAAAATGAGGTGCCAGACTACAGCAGCTGCAATTTCCCTTCTGATCCTAAAGTTCTTCAATACTTTGCAAGCAATAACATTTTTCTAACATGATAGTGTGATATGACAGCTTGGAAAGAGGGGAGAAAGGAAACTTTAAGAGACCAGATTAATGGAATGCAAATTACAGCCATATAACTTTCATTTTAGAGAAATTACCTCATTTGTGCTGGTTTTTCTGAAGAACCAAATCACAATTCTTAAAGGAATTTTCAAAATCAGGATCTTAATCCCTGGCATGTCTTTCTCCACCCACCCCCATTCAACTTTCAACTTAAAGGCAAGAAAGAACAATTTTAAAAGACCTCAGAATGAGGCTCAAACAGCAAGTTCAGAAGTTTGAAGGAATTTTACTCATTTTAACAATAGCTGTACTGATGCTATAGCAATTCACTGAGATCAGTGATTCCTTTAAATTAGCTACAGAAAAGTTCAACTTCTGAATAAAACTGGCGGGTTGAAATTTTTATATAAAATAGAGCTATTCCACAGAATTTATAATACAGTATTTCAAATTTCCAATTTCTGTTTCTTAATGGGCAGAGCCATCAAGCAAAACTGACATTTATACAAGTTTGAGCACACATCCATTTTATTTCTATAATTTACTCCTGATTAATTGCTTTCTCGTCTTTGATATGAGTTGAAGCTGTGACATACCGCTTTTATATACCGCCAAAGACCCACTTTTCCTCCTCTTTTTCTCTTGTCTAGCAAAATCCTTCAAGTTGGGTTATTCATTTCTCAAAATTGAAGCCGTAAAGTGTACTTGAATAACAAGCATTCAATTCTTGTATTAAAAATTCTCTCATTCTATTTTCATTGTTTCTTTGAGTTTTTCTTTTTTTTTTTCAGTGTTTGGGCCAGAAAGAGGACAGAAGTAAGTGACTGACAATCATCGTATGAGAGGTTTCTAGTGATATATGGACAGGTGACAATGGGATACCCACAGTCTCCTTGAGGTTTAAATGATAATTCCTAATGATTTGTGTTTGCATTCTTGAAAAAAAGATATTTTCACAATAGAAAAAATTATACAGCATTCTTAGACTTATATATTCATCCCTCTACTCAGATTTTCTCTTCTTCTTTCGAATATACTGATGATAAATGCCAATTAACTATTCTCCTCCGTGTTTCCTACTCTTCAAGAAATGCTTTAAAATATGATGATACAGGATATGTTTAGTCAATAATTATAAAACTTGAATTTATGTGATGAAATAAGCTCCTGGGAACAAATAAGCAGCCACGTTTACTCAGTTCATAGTTATTGGGCATGTCAAAGATTGTGCATGGAACAGGAGACAGTGATGTACAAGACACGTAGGGTCTTTGCCATATTAGAGCTAACATTGTGCAGAGAAGGTGTCAGAAAATGAACAGGAAATAAAATAAAATGAAATAATCTGCAGAAGATACCGTAAAAGAAGGGACACAGTTTTGTGATAGAAAATAACATGGCAGCAGTGGGCACTGTCTTAGACTGGGTGATTTGAGGAGGAGGCAGAGGAGGATAGTGCAATAGATCTGTTCCTATTCCAAGAATGCCAAGGCTTTTAAATACAGGTCACTCCAAATCAATCCCCACTGCATTCCCTCCAAATAAAGAAAACGGGAAAACCACTCTTGATGTAATTTATTCTTACAGATCTTGTGACAGAGAGTTTTCTAAAGCTTTAAGCTGTAAGTAGCTTTCTTGCTTTCTTTCTTTCTTTTTTTTCTTTTAAAGCTATATGTCCCACTCACTTAACCCACACTTCCTATTTTTAGCTTTCTCTTTCTGATGAAACCTTGCAGATCAGGAAGTTCACATTTTCTGAGCAAGGTTAGAGCACGTGATTCCCAAGGTTTGCTTCCTGTTCAATCTTCCGTTTAGTTGTACTTTTCCCCGTCTCTGTATTTCCGTGTTAACTCTTGGTTCCACGAATATCACAAAGACTCTTGTGCTCATTTCTAATGTACATATAATCTTATGTGTAGAGAAGGATATTGTCATTTTTTGTTACAGGTTTGCCAAATAGGGAAAGACAAGAGGAAAGAAACAGAAAGTTAAGGGTGGGATTTTATATTAAACATTTCTAAATTATGCTGGTTTATACTTTTCTTCTCCACTGTGTGCACACTTTAAAGTTGCTCCCACTCCCATTACTCAAATTGGTTTCCCCCTGCTTTTCACCCTTGTTAATGAGACAAATTACCACTGAGGTGCCATTAAGTTTCTACTCTTATCACTGGCCATCCGGGATATCCAACTCTTTTTCATTTCCTAAAACAGGGCAGGGGGAAGCTATGAGTAAGTTTCGGAATACTCCAGTCTGACAAACCTTTGTTTGAGTTCTCGTTCTAATTTCCCAGAGTAATGCCACATTGATAAGTAGAATACTATCAGATTCCTCATCTCTGAAATCAGTTATTCCCCAAAGTAACGTTGCAAGGAGCAAATAACATGTTGTTTGCAAATCAGTGTGCATGTTGCCTCACTTTCAGCCAGTGTGAGTAAGCAGTGATCTCTCCACGAGCTGCAGTGTAGCCAGCGAGAGCAAGAAGTGGAAAAGGACTGAAACATCATTGGGCTTGATTTTTAACTAAGGATCTGAGGGCTCGCAAGATTAATTTCACCCAGATCAGATGTAGCAATGGAGTTGAAAACAGAATTAACATACTCAAATCTGTAATTCTGTGATGTTAGGGTCCCCCTAGTCACCAGTGTGAGAAGCCTCTCTGGTAAGAAGCAGTGCCCCACGGTGGGTGGAGAACAACCTTTGTTGTCTGAAACTTGTGGAGTTAAATCTGTCTCCAGAACGTCTAAGTAATGAGGACACATATAATTTACCTCAGATCTCTAGGCTACTTCTTGCTAGTGTCTGATTCGTAGGAACTCATTTGAGTTTTACAAAATATATTCCATATAAAACAAGTGTAAAGTCATGACACATAGAAGGGACCAAAGTAGTGAGGAAGAGAGCCTTTTGGACTCAAAGATGCAGAGAAGTCCACTGGGGAAAAGAAGTTAAACATTACTGTGTATAAAATACATAAACAACAAAGACCTAATGTAGAGCACTTGGAACTATATTCAATTTCTTGTAATGAGCTGGCATGGAAAAGAGACTTTAAAAAAAAATGAATGTATGTATATGTATATATATAACTGAATCACTTTGCTGTACACCTGAAATTAACATTATGAAACTGCTACACTTCAATAAAAAATAAGAGTTGATTTTAAAAAGAATGAATATTAAAAAAAAGAAAAGAAGATAATTTGGACATGGGTGTGATTTAATACCCAAGTCATTTCATGCATGGCCTGAATGGGCAGTATTGGTTTCAGCTGGGGACCGTATTTAGAAGAGCATGGAGAAATTATGAAGAATATCAGAAAACGGCAGCTAAGATGTTTTCATATGGCAAGATTTGGATTTTTATTCATCCTCTTTTGAAATGTGTTTACGTTTATATTTAGAAAATGACATATAGTAATTAAGTTTATAACTCTGCCAAAACTTTAAATAGAATTTGTTTAAAAATAGCCTCTAAAAATTTAGGTTGCATTCAATCCTGGAACAAAACAGTAGGCATCCACTCACTCTGTGTGAGTGTGTGTGTGTGTGTGTGTGTGTGTGTGTGTGTGTGTGTTTGAAACAATTTCATTTTCTATGTGTCAACTGTATGCTGGTAATGTTTCTCTAAAAAAGTAGGTTTTGAACTCTGATATTATTTTTCTGTTTTTCACCAAGTTGGGCACTTCTGTCCTTTTACTTTTGTAAATGTAGACATATAACACCCTAGAACTGAGCATTGTGACTTTTAACCACTTAAAGCTCCATATTTATTTCTCTTTATTTTCTGTTTTTGTATATTTTCGTAAGTCAAACAGAGCTGAGTGTTAATTTCTCCCTGAAAGACATTGGAAGATGGCTCCCCACATGAATGGTGTCAGACAAGTTTACAAACTGTCAGGCTTTGAAGTGAAAATTAGTGTGTCATTCTTTCTGAGAAGAGCAGAACGCAGAACTGACTGCTATGTTCTGAGAATCTCTCAAGGCAAAATATATACTCTTAGATGAGAGCGCAAAAATTAAACAAGTGTTTTCTTCCCCACCTACTTCCCAAACTTCATCAACACACTTACACTCACACACATTCAAACACAATTAAGAGGATTTTCCAGCAGCAATTTCTTTATTATTCCAAGAAGTGAACAGCCATGGGAATTCTATGGTGCTATATCTTAAAATCCCACTTGAAAAAAAAAATGTTATTGACCAGCATAAGTGGAGAGGGCTAGGTGGAAGAAATCTGGGAACACTGTGATTATTTTTTTTAATTTCCTAAAGTAAAAAATGTTAATGTGACCCAAAATCTGATGAGCAAGTTGAGTAAGAAGCATCAGAAAGATGAAGCATCAGAAAGAAACATTTTCAAATAGAGTCAAGGATTGATTTTATTTTCAGACTAAAGTCCCAGTGTCCCTGAAAGCTTCGTACTGGGGGCTATTTAAAGATCATAAAACGTTAGAGATGCAGCTTCATCAAAATTTATAAATTACAACCTTTTCGTTGTTTAAGGTGGCGGAGGACTTGGAGTGTGTAATGTTAGGGTTAGACAGACTTGTTTGCAGCCCACCCTTGGCTTTTCTTTTTAATCTTGAACAGTTTACTTAGTCTCCTTGAGCCTAAATTTTACATAGCTGTAAATGTTAAATTATAATCCCGATTCAAAGACGTAGATAAATTGGACGGATTAGATGATATAGTAGATTCAGGACACCTGGCACATTGTAGGGATCTGTAAGGAGAGATGAGCTCGTGCTGAGATGAGGGAACAAAGGCCGTCGTCATGGAAGCAGGATCCATTTTGGGGGGTGGGGTGGGATCTTTCTTACCTGAACCAGTTTTACACTGGGAATACACAAAGTGTTTCCTAGGGATTACTGGGTATCAATAATTTTAGAAAATATGTTTTCATGTCCTCAACTGGGTAAATGTGTTCTTCATTTGAAATGGTTCTTCCCAAGAAAGCACCCGAGGCCCGTCCTCCTGTTTGCCAACTGTTCCCCTACAAGAAAACGACACTTTTCCATGGCTTTTCACACAGAATTTAAAACCTTGAAATCATTCAAAATTCTGTTATCCCTAAAGGAGAAGAATAGATCTCTCTTGTTATCCCTGTTTTGTACGTATTTCTGTTAAGGACAAAGTGTGGGAATGGAAATGGTGGTACTTCGACTTAAGCTGACATGTTCCCAATTTTGATATGTTGTGGGATAGGGAATGGAGTGACAGTCTTCATTTAATTACCCTGATGCTTCCAAGCCCCAAAGTATTGTTTTCCTTTTGTTTGTTTTGGAGGGGAGGTAATTAGGTTTATCTATTTATGTTAACTTTTTTTTTTTTTTTAACGGAGGTACTGGGGATTGAACCCAGGACCTTGTGCATGTTAAGCATGCGCTCTGCCACTGAGCTATACCCTCCCCTCCTTAACCCCAAACTGTTGTAAAAGAGCATCTTGCTGCTAAAGGAGGGTCCTATGAGAGCAAAGCTAAGAGAGCTTGGGTGAAGGAGAACTAGATGCTGTGGTGCCTTATTTCACTGAGATCAAAAACTTATAGAAGGACTTTGTACTTTACTTTATATCCATCTAATTGTCTATTTATCATCTATTTACCTATCATTCATTAATATATCTATCTCAATAAAAGTCACAGTGAGATGCGTGAGGCTGAGATACATGCAGACACTTTTATTTACATTAAACAGTAAAGTTAAACTTTTTCTAACAAAAGGATGGTTATTATTGGTACCAATTATTTTGACACTGATTGTTCTAGGTAAGCCTTTCATTGCCCGTTAGCTTAAATGGTACTCATACTTTTTAAAAAAGATAATAATAAGGGAAATTGATCACAAACACTGCCCTATGGTAGCAATGGGTAATATTCATTCATGAATACATGAGCTAATGGGGAAAAAATAAAACCCAGACACACCTATCTCATTAAGAGATGCATTTTCAATAAGTGATTGCATTTTATGTTGAGTAGTATTTCTCTGCATTTGCGATCTATGTATCTTATATTGATCAATTGTATATTAGTGATAATTATAATAACTCAATTGAGAAGAATTTTTAATACTTAGAGTTTCATAGTCAGAGATATAAAATATTAAATTGCATTTTACATGCATAATTTTGTTGCAAAGAAAGATGATAGGATAATCAATAAAATACTTTCAAGCACAAAAATACATTAAAGAATAAAATTCTGTGGGAAATGTAGAATGGAAATACAAGTTCATGGAGAAAAAGAAACTGAGAAATCTAATATTGCAAAGATAAGTCACATCATCTGCTGTTTTCATGATGGCAGCTTTCAAATCATAGTATTTTGATTTTATCAGATACGTTTAATAGAATGATTTAGCAATATTGTATTTAAATGTCAACATTTTAATGCATCTCTTTTGTACCTTGTATCATAAGTAAAAGTTTATGATAAAAAACTTTTAATGTTAATCTAAAGGTATGTGTGAAACAGTAAATACTGTGTCAGAAGTCTTTTAGTACATGAGCAAAAATGTTTGAGACAATTGCCATAAATCGTTCACTAAGAATCCTAAAAAGGCACAGAAAATCCTTTGGAAACTCCCCTCTGCTTTCTGCTGTAAAACCAAGCATGGTTTACACACCTATTTATTTTTTATTAAAATTTTTTTTAAAGAACTACATCAAAAAGTTAATTTTCTCCAGCGGCACACATTTAAAGTAACATCAACCTATGTTTTCATAATAAGAAAACAAAGTTGGTAAAATTGAATACACAATGACATTATTACAGTACAGCTGTAACCTGGCAAGTTCTATATTTCTGTATAATTTCCCTGGTCAGGAACTCATATCTGTAAATAAATGAAGTACATTCTATGTCATGCCAAAAAACAGCCCTAGAGTAAGGTCTTTAGAAAAAGGAAGTTTACTGGGTTTGTTGTCTCGATAGAGCCTCTGCTTTGGTGAATTATAAATTTAGGAGATATTAATATCCATTGTCAGAAATTCTTTCAGAACAGATCAGAAGCATCCAAGGTTTCCAGTTGTGTCCAGGGCTCGCTCGTCACATGTCCGTTGTCCCTGAGCACAGCAGTAGAGAACGTGACCATTACCCCTCAGTGAAGTTTTGCAGAGTGCCTTGTGTCTCCTCTCTACCTGAGTTGAGAAATACCCAATTTTATATTGATTTTAGTACCCCCAATCTTTCTAAATATTTCATCAGACTCCAGTTGTTCCCATAAGACAGTTTCATTTATGTCATTAGCTGACATTCTATAGTACATCTTCATAAAGACTATAGTGTTTGCCACTTCACTGCTCCATATTTTTATAAAAGGTTGTTCGTCACCCTTCCCCTAAAGGAGAGGCCACTAAAGAAAGAGACCTCTTAAAATATTTAAAAATATTTTAAATCTTTCATATTATTTAAGGCAGTAGACATTCAATAAATCTCTAATGATGGATTGCTTGATCACATTTGCCATATTTTTTCACTACACTTCCTCCTAAATAATTATATTACCTCCTCTTTACCTGTTATGAGAAACTACTTAAAAATGAATCATTTAAAATGAAACTATTATGGATAATAATTTATGTTTACTGTCTCTTAATAGCCTGATTTTTCAGAAAGATACTTGAAGTCCAAATAATGCAATTAGAGTTGCTTCAAATTGGAAGCAGTATTGCACAAAATCAAATCTAACTTTCTCACTTTATGGACGAATTGGAGGCCTTGGGACTCACAGCCTGAAGGTCACGTAGCTAGTTAACTAGAACTAGATTTAAGATGAGGACTCAGGCTACTGACTTTCCATCAAGTGTTCTTGCTATAATAACATCCTGCCTTTCAGACTATAAACTGAAATTTCTTTTTTGGTGTGCATGCTCTCAGATATACACCTTTGTAGTCCCTCGTCTATCCCCGGAATCCTTTAGCATCACTGTGAGTAATGAAAAAATAGGTTATTAATTGGAATTTGAAAATCCTGATGCATCGCGATCAGTTGTTAATAACACGCATGCAGAGCAATTTCACTGTCACACCATGGGAGCTGTGATAAACTTCTTTCCCTTTATTTCCTTTTCAGTTCTCTTTAGCTTATGGAAGCTCTCCAGACATAAAGTGAGGCAATAATCTATTTATGTAAGGCATTCATTGTGAAAGATAGAACCACCTTTCTTAAAGAAAACTCCACATTTTAGACCAAGAGGTCATTTTTTTCCAAGCAAAGTGACAAGTCCCATGTTATAATAATTGTGGCAGTGGGATATTTGACTGTTGACATAATAGCAACGGATTTTATTATTAATGATAATGGGCAGAGTGAGAGGCAAAGAAGGAAAATGGCATTCAATGGGACATCGATGTAAAAATATTGGAAAAGAACTGCAAGCGAACAGAGAATGTAAAATTTTAGACGAATTTTAAGAAGGGCTTGGAATGTCTAGGCATCTCCTTGGCTGTCAAGGGTGGTAGAAGAAGTGGAGGGATCCCAGTCACTCTCAGAAGATGAGGAGTAGGGATGGACTGAATGGTGGTGGAGCCAGAGAGTGCGGCAGGACTTTGGACCCCACAGACTCCAGGGAAATCCTTCTGGATGCATGTGAGCTTCTAAGGCAGACTTTCCTTTGCCTTTGCTGAAGTGGAGTTCACTTTATCTTTTCCTTATACCCCTTCCCTGCCGCCTTTGATGAGTCTGGGGAGAGATGCAGCAGTGCTCATCTGTGTGCTGTTCAGAAAGGACCGGAGAAAATTAGAGCCAAGGGTACTCCCTCTGAATATATTTTCCCAAATGTATCTTGGTCAAAAAATTTTAGGGAACTACGTTAACACAGTATTTGGTTGCGAAAACACTAGAGGAAGCAAATAAAAGCAAGACTATGAAACACTTTAAGAAGTTCATCAAAACGTTGCTCCCCATCAACTGATAAACAGGTTTCCCACCTAGTCTTGCCCCCCACCCCGTAAATATAAGGACGTAACAAAGCTCCTAGGATGGGATGAAAGGACAGATAAAGAGCCTTCCTATTCAATGATTCCAATAGCAGTGTTTTTTACAGCTTGTTCACGTTATCACCTGCCCAGATGTCTGGCATTCCCTAGAGAAAGTGGAAAGGCTGTTTTATTAGAAGTTTACAAGTCTTATTAAAGAAAATGAGTTGAAACTCTAAAAAGAAAAATAAGAGGCATAAAATATGGAAATGGTTGCTCAAATTTTGATTGGAGCAAGTAAACAGAATAGCTTCAATCTAATCTTCCCTAAGAGTGGCCAAAATGAATGGTTTTATGTTACGAAAAAGAAAACACACTTTGCTGGCTTTTCTTAAGGGCAATTTCTCACTTATTTCATTTTTTTTTTCACTTTTCCCAAGGGCCTCTCACTTAATGCTCATTGTGATGTCAACAATTTTGGTCATTTTAAAAAATAAAAGCTCAAAGAACACGATGCATCAATTTGGGGCACATTATCTTTTCCTTTTGAGAAAACTGGGATTTACAAAGAAGGGGGGGAAAAGTCCAAACTCAGATACAAAGGCAAAGGTTTACAAAGAAAATACACATTCTGTACACAGGGAACTAATTTAATCAGCAGCCTCTCCCTGCTAGCTTGCGATTAAACTAAATTGCCAGCCTAAACTTTTCCATGCAAAATTTCAAATGTCAACACATTATACTTCGATTCCTCTTAATTTCTCACAAAGAAAATGCAAAATGAATTCATTATGCTGGAGTAAGTGGAAAAAATGATGAGTTTCTCCAGAAGAGTATGCAATGGGGAGAGATTGGGCAGGACGATTATATTGAGATATTTGAATAGCTGGCCATTAGCAAGAGCATCCCCATTACTCTGCTGATAATTATATCTCTTCTGCTATGACTTCCCAGTGGAATAATAGAATGTTCCCAGTGCAGGAGATAATGAAAAATACCGTTCAGGTGGTACATATATGCCAGGAATAGAATGCAGTGCATCCTTCTTTCCTGGCTTTAGCTCCACCTTAACTCCCATCAGCCCCAACCCCCTGCACCGTGTCACTCTAATGGCACACACTTACCCAATAAATGTTAATATGCGTTTCGTTGTTATACACTGTGTACCGGGAGAATAAATGTATCTTGAAAATGAAGATGACAATGGAATATCGCTCTTCCAACATAATCATCTCCTGTGTTTACGAAGCCTGGTGTTTTGCTGAGTACATTTTTGTTAGCTATCATGTAAATAACTTTCAAAACCCACGATGGTGCAGAGTGAAGACGTTGGATGGGATCTTGTGAGGATAAAACTCTTTTTATTCTTCGTAAGAAAAAAAAAAGTTGTATATTCTTCTAATTAATTCATCATTTTGGAGACAATTTTCATTTAGCAAATCAAGTGAAATTAAAAGAAAACAAAAAGGAAGAAAATAAGGGATCAAACAATAACACTCACTCATTTTCAGTATGTTCTCCCTCCCTTTTTCCTGTTCTTTTCTCTCTGTCTTTTTTTTTTTTATCTCATTTGAATGATTCATAAAACCTCTCATGTATTATTGCTACCTCATCATATTATGGCATTTTTATTGCTGTTTATTTTCATTTTGGGGGAAATCTTGCTGGGTACTGGATGTCTTCACAAATTCATTGATTTTACAGTATCCTCCATTTGCATCTCCCCCCACCCTCCTTTGCTGTGCCCTGTTGTTTGAAATTCTAGATCCTTGCTTGAGAGTCTCATTTTCAAATTAAATATAAGAAGGAATACTCTGCCTGAACAACTTTTATTTGCATTCTGCAGAGGGTAGTGAAATGTTATAATGGTTTTACCCTCTATGAGGGTTAAATTGAGACCTGCTCTTTTTTATGAATTTTGTCACTCACTGGAAATCAGCCCAAAGGTACAGATCATTATCCAAATATACCATTTTTTTCTCCTATTAAAACTGTGCTTATGTTTAAAGTCAGAGGCATACTTCATCATATGAATGTTTTTTAGTTAAATATTTGCCTGAGAGTGGATTTAGAACACATTAAGTTGCAACATGTATGGACAAATAGCTATGACTCAAAGTGCATGGAAAGGAAGTATGTGTGTTTATGGTGTCAGTGGTAGAATTTATACTCAAAATTTGCTAAATATCCAACCATAGTCAAAGGACGAGTTCTTATAGTCAATGCTTAGTGGTGATCTAATAAGAAATTAGAACCATTAGAAAAAAAAAAAGAAAGAAAAAAAAAGAAATTAGAACCATCCTACTGTAGAAGATTTAATTTACAAATTCCAGTCATACACACAAAAATTTAAATTGTACCTATTAACTATTTGCATGTTTTATCATCAATATTGAACATTACTTAATAGCCTAATATAATGGTATTCGTTACCTCTGAAAATTTTATAATTAAATTATTTCTAAAATATTTTAGGGAATGTCTGGTTCCAAGGATAATTTATAGTATTTTAGCCCATTGATCCCTCAACCAAAGACAATTTATGTACTATTTATGCACTATAAGACAACGTACATGGCCATGTGTATTATGTATTTGTGTACATGTCCTGTTGATTGCTGGTTGTTAGTCATTGACTATGTTCAATACACAATGAAATATGTTATCATGTATCTAAATGCTTTCTCAAGTCTTAAATTTATATGACATAATCAGTGCCATGGGTGACTGACTGAATCTGTCTACTACACTGAAGTGCATATTAGGGAACAACCCCTAAATGTTACTAACGTTGCATATAACAACGCACTCCAATTTAGCTTTGCTGTGGAACAGAATACCTTAGTTCTCTTCTTTTTTTCATTCTCTTTTTTCTCTCTCGATGACTTTTCATTACATTTCCAAACTACCATTGTTCCTTGGTCTGCACAGGTCCAATTATAGGCATATTTTCTTTTCAATATAAAACACTGTACTGCAGGATCCGAGGTTGGTTGAATCCACGGGTGTGGAACTAGGGTTCAGAGGAACCATGGATACAGAGGGCTGTGTGCAAGTTATATGTGGAATTTTGACTGGGCTCCTCACCCCATTTTGTTCAAGGTTGGCTGTATTTCCTTTTCACTTTGATATGTCAGCACCCCTATGATCAGAGCCTTATGGTTTACACCTGAATTCTCCAGAGTTTCCCTTTGTTTAGCTTAAAAACAAACAAACAAAAAACCTCTTCACACTGATCCCATTCCCAACTCATCCCCTAAGCCTCCTGTTGCTTTTCCAAAATTTGAATTTGCTAAGTTCAGCTAGTGCCAGTGTAGGGCGAATTTCCTCATAGCCTGAGACGCAGTCTCTCCCTCTTCAGAGCAAGAAACTCTTAAGTTTTCTTTCTTATTCTAATCTCAGGTTCTTAAATAACCATTCTAACTTTATTAGTTTAAAATAATCTAATATCAATTTTCTTAATCATTTGTCTTTCTATTTTTTTAACAGTTAATTTCTTTCTCTAAGCTTTTAAATCAAGATTTTGTTGACCTAGAATTAGATGTGCTATTGTCCCTCTGACTTCAGCTGTAGCTGTGCCAGCTTAAATTCACATCCTGCTATAAACGTTTAGACCTAAGAATACCCTCTGCCTCAAGGTTTGCCCTATGATGTGGGAACCCAGTCGTTCTGTGCACCTGCATAGCCTTCAACCAGTGAGTGTAAAAAAAGTTTCACCTCCCATCCTTCAGGGAACTAAAGTTTGGTTAATGTTCTGTGTTTTATTGGATGCTTCTAGCCCCAGTGAGCCATGGTAATCATCTCAAAGACTCACACTTAGATTGATTTTTCTACTTTTTCTAATTAACAGTTTCTGATTCCTCACTCCTGCTCCCTGGGTCATCTTCTAAATAAAATAGCTTGCATAAATGTCCTTGACTCAAGATATGATATTCTTCTTAAAGTACAAGAAACATAGACTATAACAATAATATGAGATAGGTGATATGTTTATATGGTTCTCAGTAGCAATTAAACTTCATAAAAGTTTGATTTATTGACCAGATTATTTCAGACAACACATCATCTTCTAAATTGTATCAATTTGCAAATAAGCCCATTAATTGTCATAAAAACAGATTTATAAAATTCTGCCTTATATAAACATTACTTGTATTTGGTATACAGTGTCAAAAACAACCAAAAAATTTGTATGATAGCAAAAATAATATTCCATATTTCAAACTTTAAGAGAACAAAGATCTGTCAAATTTTACTGGGAGAAAGTGTTAAAATTTTCAAATTCTATCTCCTTCTCATTATTAAAAAGCTAATATTATAATACGTTATAATAATCTAATTTCAGAAAAATTGACACTTATCAACACATAGAAGTTTCTGATATATATATCAATTCGATATTTTAAAAATATGTTTAGCATATTTTTATAAGCAGGATTCGATAGATGTGATCATATTTCAAAACTCATTGAATTTTGCACTTCAAATCTGTGCATTTAACAATATATAAAATGCAAATTATTTTGAGGCCTGCACAACATTGAAAACCATAACCGGACAAGAAAAATACAGAACAAAAATAACATATAAGCAGATGTTTTAAATATTAGAAAGTGGAATGAAATACGAACAGAATAACTCACGATCAGGTGTAACTTCTCAGAAATACACAGATAATTTAAGACGTAACGTCAATCAATGTAATTTAATCTGTTAACAAAATAAGTGAGTAAATTTGTATGATCACCTCAATGTACACAGAAAAAGCGTTCAGCAAAATTTAACACGTTTCTTATGAAAATACTCAACAAGCTAGGAAGGGGCAGATTTATCAATCTGATCAAGAGCATTTACAAATAACTTACACCTAACATTACACTTAAGGGTGGAAAACTGTAAATTATCCCTGATATTGAGAAAAAGGCAAAGATGTTCCTTTCATACCTCTATTTGATGTGATTGTGAAGGTCCTTCTCAGGAAAATAAGAGTAAAATTACTTTTTTGAGTTTTTTGCTTTGCTTTGTTTTGAGGGGAGGTAATTAGGTTTATTTATTTATTTTGGTGGAGACACTGGGGATTGAATCCAGGACCTTGTGCACACTAGGCATGTGCTGTAACACTGAGCTATACCCTTCCCCAAGTAAAACTATTTTTGAATAGGGATTATAATATTGGTTAAAAATTATATGGATTCTACCAATCTAGCAATATTTCAGGAATAAAGGGGAATATATAAAAAAAAATTAACTGTGTTTCTAGATATTAGCAACAAAAACAGAAAAATAATTTTTTTTTAAATCTATGAACACTTGAGAACTTTAGATCTTTTAAAATAAAATATGTGTACACCTTACATAATAAAAACTACACATACATGCTAAAAGAAAATTGATAATATCTAAACAAATGGAGAGTTATATACTATAATTGTTTGGGAGACTCGATACTTTTATAATATTGATTTCTAAAAAATTCATCAGCAGATTCAATGAAATTCCAGTCAAAGTCTGAGCACATTTTTAGTAGTAGAAAATAGCAAGTAGATCTTAATACATATAGGGAAATGTGATGAAATGAAGAATGAAATCAATCTTTAAAAAAAGAACAAATGTGAAGGATTTACATTACCTTATTTAAGGAATTATTGGAAGGTGACAGTAATCAGGACAGTATGGTATTGGCTTGATATTAAGATAAATCAATGGAATAAAATAAAGAACACAGAAATTGATCCATTCTTAGGCATTCAAATGACTTTTTGACAAGACTGTCAATGAAATCCAGTGGAGAGGAGAAAAAGCAGTTTCATGGTAACTAATCTGTTAAAATGGAGGAAAAATACGTGACCAAAAAGTACATGAAAAGATTCTCAATGATATTAGTCAGAAAGGAGATCAAAATTAACTCACAATTAGATACAACTGCATAGCCACTAGTATGGCTAAAATTAAAATGGCTCACATTACAAAGAGTTAGTGAATTTGGGAGACAATTGGAACTTTCATACGTGGTTGTTAGGAGTATAAAATGGTTCAACAATTTTATGAACTGGTCAGGCAATTTCTTATGAAGTTAGATATACATTAAAACTATGATCCTAACTTTTCACTTATAATCATTTATTTAAGAGAAATAAAAACACATAAACATATTAAAATGCATATAAGAATGTTCATAGAAGCCTTATTCATAAAATCTCCAAATTGGAAAAATATAAATATTAATTAACCATAGAATGGCTAAATAAATTACAGTTTAATAATATAATGAACTGCTCTGTAATACAGAAGACCAGACTACTGGTACACACAACAAAACAGATGAACCTTGATTTATTATGCTGAAAGGGGAAAAAAAAAAAGGTAAATGCAGCAGAGAAGCCTAGCATACATCACCTGAGACAGGTGATCAGGTCAATGTTAACAATTACAAGTCAAGTGATTGCTTATACCCTTGAAATAACAAAAATGACACTTTACTTCTGTGGTCTTCCTTCTCAAAACATAATTCTAATGTAATCATGATAAAAACATCAGACAAATTCCAACTGAAGAACATTCTACAAAACATCTTACTATTAATCTTCAAAACGTTCAAAGGCAAAAGCTTTTTCTGCATCTGTTGAGATGATTTTAATTGTAAAAACAAAAATTACATTAAAAAGGAAAAAAAAGTCAAGATCATCAAAAACAAGAAAAGCTGAAAAATTGTCATAATCAAGAAGCCTAAGAAAACATGACTAAATTGAATGTGGTGTTCTGTATGGGACGTTCAGCAAAAATCAGGCAATCTGAATAAAAGATTAGCTTTACTTAATAATAATGTATCAATATTCATTCGCTAATTGTTAAAAATTCACCATAATAATTTGAGATGTTAATAACAGAGGAAACTGAGTGTGTTATATATGGAAATATTCTGCATTATCTTAATTTTTTTAACCCAGTACTACCCTAAAAGCAGTTTACTAACAATATTATGATAAATGAAAAAGCCAGAAACATGAATGTACATACTGTATGATTTAATTTGTGTTAAATTGTAGAACAGACTACACTAATGTATGATGAAACGAAAAATCAGAGTAGTGATTGTCCCTTGAGAAGAGAGTTGTAGATTAAGTTTGTAGTCAAAAGAGCTTCCTTGGGTGAAAAAAAGAAGTTTCCAAGTCTTTACAGGGGTCAGGATTATATAGATGTGATTATATTTCAAAACTCATTGCATTTTGCACTTCAAATCTCTGCATTCAACAATGTATAACATACAAATTATTTTAATCTAAAAAAATTACTGAGAGGCAATAATGAAGTATTCGAAACTTGCCTATATTCTGCCCCCTTCCTTCTGATTTTGTTGTCATCTATCTCAAATGAAAATGAGTTTTCTTTGCAGTTCTTCGCCTTGTGAGATCTTTGTACAAAAGCCACTTGGTAAGTACAAAGACTCATTGTGATTGTGCAGGATGACTCACTGCCAGTTGAACTTTTAAATAGGGAGCTTTACTCCAAAATTTGATCTCCCTTTGTTTCTTGATCTGAATACATGCAGACATTCTTTTTCTTCCTTGTCCTAATTTAAATTCTCAAAAAGGAATGAACTGTTTCCGTAGTCAGAACAAGAAAAAAAAAATTTATCCTTGCTATCATTCCAAAAGTCATGCCCCAATTTTAACTATATTTACTTGTTACTCTTTGTTACTCAAGTCTCTGTATAGTTGTTCACATTTTTGTTCATGAGAAACCACTGTTGTCTTAAACTCCAGAGCTCTTATTTTTACGTAAGTGTTATGGATACATCTTTGTACCATTTATTTTTCATTCTCTTTAGTATTTTAAGTCTCTGTTTTAGTGGAAGATAATTAATGAAAAGAAAGAAGAGGAAATGTGAGGACTAAAGATAGGGCTCTGAAAAGTAAAGTGTATCAGTACAGGACCGAACCAGGTTCACTGAAAAAGACCAGTAGATCCACTAGGAAGCTATGTGCATCATAGCATTCATTAACTTAACCATTTCTGTTGGTCTTTTTAATAAGATTTTTCTCCCTGAATTGGACATTTTGTGTTAACATTAAAGACATGTTAATATAGGCTTAAGATAAAAGAAAATATAGTGTAAATTAAAATTTGAGTGTGGCATCTCTTAGAATGTCAATGAACCGCATGATTTAATTTTTTCTCATCATGATCTACACCTACCTTTTGTAAGTACACGTTTTAATGTAATATAAAGACTTTTTAAGTCTCAAAACATCCAAAGCAAGTTACAAATATATATATCACATAGCTTTAAACAGAGTTTGTTTGTATAGAATTTTAGTGTCTATAGCATTCAGATGTTAGTCATACAATATATACATGGAATGGTAATTCACTGTGAATTAGTACAGAGTAACTATAATTAAAATTGTTCTGAAAATAATTGCTTCTCTTACAGATTCCAAATGCATATATTGCTATTTCAATGACAAAATATTACTAATGAACTTTAAACATAATTTCTGGGGGAGTGCAAAGGGCCATTTAATAAACAGTTTCTGTTAATAGAATGTCCAGCAACTCAGAATTTGCTGCTTTCATTTTTTCTTTTACTGAGGACATAATGAGTGTTCAAGACATTCATGGAGCCATGCTAAATAATGTTAGCCATAGGAGAGGGATAAAACTCTTAGCCGTGTGGAGATAGCCATACAATGAAGGGGACTGAGACAAAGGGGTGAGAGAATTTCAGGAAAGCAGGGCAGTTATAGGGACAAAAGAATCATCCTCAGTAGGAAGTCAATGGATATTGATCAAGTGCCCGGTCAAAGCGAACACGGTAGAGCAGCATTTCCAAGTATGGGACCATCATGCAGCAAAGGATTAGCACAAGTTCACCCAAGGGAACTCCGACCAACACAAGGTAGAGCGCTGAAATATGGATTGGTCTCATAAACGGACTGGTAAGGCTGAATCAGGTTCATAGCCTCCAGCTAGTCATTGAAATGAAGACAGGAGAATCGTTCTGCCAATTATAAAAGTCAAATTGTTGGGAGGAGGAGAGGAAATCCAGAGTACTCAAGGGACAACAAAATACAGTGCTCAGTAGACATCCTAGCTTTCTCTAGGAGATAGAACAAAATTTGAATAAGGCATCCCTAACGCATTTGCCCTCAGACCATTTCTAATATTTATTACCATGAAAAGACAGAGTTTCTGATGTTTTTGCCAAATGGAAGCTTCATGGTGGCAGGTGGCAACAATATATCCTGAATATGTTTGAATGACCAAGGAAAACTTCACAAGGTCCGACCTTGTGAAGATTGTGGAATAAAGCTCAGACTAATACAACTAGATGCTGGATAAGTTATACAATAAAGTAAAAAATAAAACATGAGACACGCTTATTGTAAGGGCATTATTAAGTAAATATTCATCACAGTGCTAGAACATAGTGAATGATATGTGGCTGAAAGGTAAAGAGACCACAGGTTAAGGAGACATTCTAAAAAGGACTGTCAATGGATAAAGAAGTTGTGGTGTATTCATACAATGGAATAATACTCAGCCATAAAAAAGAATAAAATAATGCCATTAACAGAAACATGGATGGACCTGGAGATTGTCATTCTAAGTGAAGTAAGACAGAAAGAGAGAAAAAAAAAATCATATGATATCACTTATGTATGGAATCTAAAAAAAGATGCAAATGAACTTATTTACAAAGTAGAAACAGACTCACAGACACAGAAAACAAACTTATGGTTACCAGGGGGGAAAAGGAGTAGGAAGAGATAAATTGGGAGTTCAACATTTGCAAATACTAACTACTGTATACAAAAGAAATAAACAACAAGTTTATACTGTATAGCATGGGAATTATATTCAATGTCTTATAGTAACCTATAATGAAAAAGAATATGGAAACAAATATATGTTTGTATATGCAGAACTGAAACATTCTGCTGTACACCAGAAATTCACACAACATTGTAAACTGACTATACTTTAATTAAAAAAAAAAAAAGGACTGTTGAGATGTAGTGGAAAGTGCCAGGGAAGAAGTCAATTAAAGGGTCTGATCCTAAATCTTAAGCATGTGTAACTAAGAGTGCACAGGGGGCAAGAAGCAGACATTCTTGGTAAAAGAAACAGTACAACCAGAGACCTGTACACCAAGATACGTATATTCCAAATGTGGACGCTTGGAAGATCTGAGAGTAGAGTAGAAGGTTTTTACTGGGAAACAGGGAAAGAAAATAATATGATACTTGCTTTATTCTAAGCCCATTTTATAGTTGAAGAAACCAAGAGACAAAAAGCCTTAAGTGAAGTTGTCCAAAGTCATGGAGCTAGTGTGGAGCTCAGGGTTTATCGCAGACAAACTGGCTCCAAAATTCATCTCTTAACCACTGTCTTATAAAAATTTTGATACTGAATGAGTTGAGTTTCAAGCTTACAGCCTACCTTTAGGCAAGTTTTCCAAACTAAGACAGATACGGTAGAAAATTTTTGTGACCCAATAGGTGAATATCCTTTCTGTGAAAAGCCTTATGCATCGTGTCAGCCCATCTAGTGACTCTAAAGTGAGGATCAAACAGTAATGAATCCTCTGAAAGGTCCAGAAGGTACACTCAATCCATCCCATTGCCCTAGGGACAGCCATCCGAACCACCCCAGCAGGAGACATGAGCCTAAAAAGGGCATAGATCACTGCTATCTTATTGGCTGTTACCAAGTTGCAGGTATAGGGATGGGCACGGTCAGTGAAGAAATAGCCTTCAAAGAGTCTCACCTTCCATTTTTGAGGGGAAACTTTAAACAAATGAGGAAGTAAACAACAGTTTATTATTACTGTCACATTGACTTAGCTTCAGAAGGTGTGGCATTAACACTCCTAAAGGTATCTAATCCAGCCCACAAATTGGATGGTGTGATGTGCCACGCAGGGAGCTGACATGCAAAGAAGAGCGGTCACACTGAGGCAGCCTGGGAGAAACTTTAAGGGCAACTTCTTCTACGTTTCTGTTGCGGTGTTTAACCTGCTTTGGGAAAATGTCACTCCTTCTTAGTTCAGTCTTTCTTGCCAAAGAGGCTCCAGCTAATGTCCCAGCAGGGATTGTACCATGAGCCCCAGTTTTCAAGGGCTTTCGAACTCAGTCATGAAAATTGGATCTGGGTGCGCTCTTGTCCCAATTGCGGTGCACTTTCTAGCTTGTTTGTTATAACCAGATGCATTTAAATTTTCTTCAGCTGCTTTGGAAGGTGGAAGGAAAATGACATTTTCTGCTTTTCAGATGAATTTTGGCAATGCTAGGAATCTAAAGGGAGTCTGATTTTAAAATTAAACGTGAACTTTTAGATTCTATTAGGCTCCGCCTTTTGATCTGGGGCCACTGCC
Organism: Vicugna pacos; assembly: GCF_048564905.1. Lineage (NCBI taxonomy): Eukaryota > Metazoa > Chordata > Mammalia > Artiodactyla > Camelidae > Vicugna > Vicugna pacos. The sequence continues at coordinate 8,145,106 of NC_133010.1, forward strand.
TATGGGCATTTCTATTAACAAGCAAACAGAAAATAAAGCTCAATGGAAACCATTCAGTTTAAAAGAGGCTGATCATTCACTTCCATCCCAAGCCTTATGCTAATAGTCGGCCCGTTGCGGAATGCCTTGACCTCTGTGGAAGATGCTCCCTGGCTCTGCGGAACGTCGGAGTGGGAGTTGGGGCCCGGATACAATTTTGATTAGATATTGAGAAGCAGGCGTAATGAGAAGGGGGACTTCGGATCACAAAATACATAGCGAGGAGAATAAGAAAAATTAGTTTCAACCAGTGGATATGAGAACCCACTACGTGTTCAGAAAGCTGTCCAGAGCTTTCTCAGAGAGTGGACATAACTACTGTGTATACAAGGCAAACATGAATGCAAACGTGAAAAAGACGGCTGGAAACCAGAGTATGTCAACGTGTGCTGCAGACAAGTGTCTAGGGACCGAAAGGCTCACTTCCACTGTGGACAAGATGTCATGGGCGTGGAAGCTCCCTGACATTATCCATCTTATGTTCAGCAAGGAAAACTTGAACTAGCCCCTGGAGGATTTCACGAGGAGAGGAAAGGGCAACTGCGTGAGGACAGACAGATTAAGGATGAACTAGACACTTTTCAAGGATCATATCGGCAAGTCCAGGTGGACTAGATTGCAGAAGTCTTACGTGCAAGAGTAAGGCTATTTTATTTTATTTTATTTTATTTTTAATAAGACTTACAAAGTTAATGAGAGCTTTTTGAAAAGGACACTTAAAATGATGCTTTAAAAGACTGACCTGCCTTTAGTAACCAGGAAGAATGAAATTTAAGCCTGAATAATGGGTGGCAGAAAAGTATTTCAATGAGTACTTTTGTGGTTTTTAGAAAAAGAAAAGAAGGAAAAAGAAGCTTGAATTTGGTGTCTTATTTTGTGTGAGGAATGGGGAGAAAGACAGAGATGAGAGGTGACATGTGAAAATACTGAGGAACGTGGTACTTTTAAAGGCCCAGGCTTCAAGCTGAGTTCCCTCTGTTCTTAATCTCGCAGGTGGTAGCTCTTTCCGACATGGTAGACTCAACTTGACATCAAAGTTGAGGGTAGGGTACACCTCTTCACTCTTGCTTATGTTTTGAAGAAAATGGAAACTGGAAGATTGCCTCCTAAAGAATTAAGAAATCTATGGTGTGGCAGATTCTGCTCCTTAATGCCAATTATCTTCCTCTTCTTTACTATGAATGTACGTGCCAGGTTAATAAAAACCAAGAACAGTAAAACCACAACATCAACATTAATAGTCCATTCTCTTAAATTCCCTTGCTAATAAAGAAGCCAGTGATAGCAGCACTATTTACAGCAGACAAGACATGGAAACAGCCTAAGTGTCCATCAACAGATGACTGGATAAAGGAGATGTGGTATATTTACACAATGGAATACTACTCAGCCATAAAAACCGACAACATAACGCCATTTGCAGCAACATGGATGTCCCTGGAGAATGTCATTCTAAGTGAAGTAACCAGAAAGAGAAATAAAAATACCATAAGAGATCACTCATATGCAGAATCAAAAAAAAATTAAAAGAAAAAAACATAAATGCAAAACAGAAACAGATTCATAGACAAAGAATACAAACTTGTGGTTGCCGGGGGACAGGGGGTGGGAGGGGACTGGGATTTCAAAATGTAGGATAGATAAACAAGATTGTACTGTGTAGCTCAGGGAAATATATACAGGATCTTGTGGTGTCTCACAGCAAAAGAGAATGTGACAATGAATGTATGTATGTTCATGTATAACTGAAAAATTGTGCTCCACACTGAAATTTGACACAACATTGTAAAATGACTATAACTCAATAAAAAAAAATTAAAAAAAAAGAAGCCAGTGAGTTTTCCCCCCACATTTATTGAGATATAATTCATGAATACAATTGTATATCTTTAAGGTGTACAATGTAATAACTTGATAAATGCATATATTGTCAAAAGATTGCTACAATCAAGTTCATTAACACATCCAGTGAGATTTAAATGGGAACCACCAAGTGGGATGTTCAGGAACATCCTGAAAGGAAGCTCTTTAAAAGGAGCTGATTTCCTCGAAAGCAGGTGATACTTTCCTTACACCTGCTTCCTTTTGCTTGCTATCTGGAACACAGACGCGATCCCTGGAGACCCAGCAGCCATGTTATGACAGTAAAGAGAATTGAAAGTATAAGCCATGCATAAGGATTGCAAACAGAAAGACAGAAGGAAACTCCGTAACTCAAAAACACATTATACCAACCCTGCACTGCCTACCTCTGGACTTTATGTGATATGTGATAGTCTCTCCCAGGGACAATAAGTTCCTACTGAAATTTTGAATTATTAGCATCTCAATGCATTTCTAATGGACACATTTAGGATATAACATTCATTCAGTGTAGAAATATTGAATGTGTATACTTTTTTGTTATGTTTTTTGTGGTTAAGAACTGCTTAGAAAAAGATTAAATATGCTAAAATAAAAATGAGGGTGTCCCTACACCTCGTAAAAGACTGAAACCTAGTAAGCAATCTGGAAATGTTTGTTGAATAAATCTGTTGGTGGGTAAATAAATTCATACATTAATCATTTACTGTCTCACAGGGTAATTAATTTCACCCCTCTAGTAGCTGGTACTTGGCACTGGCACCCTTACATCTCATCTTGACCAGAAGGTAGAGGAAGAGACTCACATTAGCCAAATGTTGTTATTATCTCAGTAAATGGGGAGCTTTAACTTACTGAATAGAATCACGTTTAGAGATCTTGGAGATACACAGATAAAAATTAATGTCTAGAATGGCCAGACAAGGACTAATGTACCAAACATTCAAGAAACATTTAACAAATCATAAGAGAAAGGCCTTTACCAAACAGAAAAAAAATGATAGGACTTCAATGAAGATGTCACAGAAGAAGTGGCTTTAAACATATGAAATAGTGTTCAGTCTCACACACTGTTACACGTTAGCAGAGTAGACAAAACAGTTACCTTCCCCTTTCAGGATTCAGAATCACAAATATCAAAAAGTTGGCCTTGGAAGTAGGGAAACATGTGATCTCATTTCTCTTGGTGGGAGTACAGTTTGGTGTAACCAATTTACTGTGCAGTTTTGCAACATCCACCAAATATTGACAATATATTTACTCATTGACTGGTAATTCCATTCAAAGGACTTTATTATACAAATACACTTGCACATATGCACAGGGATGCATATGAAATAATGTTTTATTTCAATGGTAAAACAACAAAAAAAGAAAGTACATGAACCGTTTATTTACACTGAAGGGTTCCCTCTAGTTCTCCATTTTTCCTAATATGAACATTTTATTTACATAATGAATACCAAGAAGACTATAAAACGGTGGATCTTTATGTGCTAAAATAGAAGGATCCAGAAGATACATTAAGAATAATGATGAACAAACATTGTGCATGTAAGTCTGAATGTTTATAAGCTTCTGTTACACAAAATCATTAGGATTAGTATTTGTCATCTTTTTTAAGTTCACAAGCTAAAATCTGACCCTTGATCCAGTTATTAAGTAAATTTTGTTAACTAGAAGAGTGTATGAGAATGGTTCGATGCAGTCTACCCCCACTAGTGAGGAATAACGTTAAAATTCTCTTTCACGCTGACACCATTCCATCATTTTCCTATGGGGCCCATTGCTAACTATTGTTTAATACCTGAGCTGGGAATGCAGTTCACAAGCAGGTCCTAGTAATATGAGAAAGCCAGCTCTAGTTACTCTGATGAATACTTTATCTGGTTCTAAAGAAAATTAAATTCTCCTTGCCCTTGGGCTGATCAGATCAGGCCCATGAGATGTTGTGTGTCTTCTTAACCCAAAACACCAGCAAGGTTATTGGTCATTCAATTATCTGCCCTATAGTTCGACACTGTTATTTGATTTAAACACGTCCTACAGTAGTGATTCCCGCAGACCTATTACCAATATATTTAAGGTTATTGCCTTTAATTTGTTTCAAATTTGCCAGCCCTTCTGCATGGCCTCTAGTATCTTATTTTCCTGCTGTGCCAAAGTACAATAGAATTTTCTCTTCTTCTGTGCTGTCAATATACTTATCTTATTTTGCTAGAGTGTTAATGAGTCTGTATGTTATTACCTTCAGTGTTCTCTCACGCTGTCCCCAGTTCCCTTTCCTTCAGTCCACGATATCTATCTTTTGGAAGATAACTTTAGGATTCAGTTGAGGACCCCCTCCACGGTTACGTATGTAGTTCGTGACAATGACAGACATCTACAGTGATGGGTGACCTTGAAAATGACTGAGATTTTAACTTTGCTTGGATGTGAACTAAAATGCCAAAAAGCAAAATATGGTCTAGAAATTTTAGACAACTGTGGCAAACATTTTTATTTTTTTCTTCTATAGACAGATGTCTAAAAGATAAAGTAACATAGTAGAGGAGAGGGAAGGAAAAAGAAACAGACCTTGGGGTGAGGCAGCGCTGGTTTCAAATCCCAGCGCTACTGTCACCTAATTGCATCACATGGAAAAAGTTACATAAACGCCATAAGCTTTGCTTTAATCTATCAAATACATGTAATGATTTACACTCACCAAGTTGTTCCACCCAACACATAACAGTTATTTAATAAGTTGATATACTATTATTTAAATAAAGACCCTTATTTCCTTATAAAGATAAATTTTCTAGGGGCAAAAGTAGCTGAGAAAAATCAGACTCTATGAACTATATAAATAATTATGAGTTTGGAAATAGTCATGTGTTAATTACCTGATAAAGTATAAATATTTTGTTATATATTTATCCTAATATCAACTTATGTTTTTAAAAAAAATAGGTAAACAAACATGAGTGAAAGAAAAAAAATTGAACACATGATGTTCTGAATGAAACACATAGTATAGAAGAAGGACTACTGGCAGTATTTAAAGCTAGAATTTTGTTTGGCTCAATCATTGAGCAATTGGGAAAACTTCTGCTTTCTCACCTGTTACCCAGAAATGTTGCACGAGAAGTTCACTAGCTTCTTTGTAGCTTCATGATTCTGTAATACAGTGATGTTTGGCCTCTCCTTGTCTGGGAGTCTTGTCCTCTTTTTCACTACCAGGTAGTTTTCAGTTCTTCTCTTGTTGGTAAGTCTGTAATAACCAGTTCTGTTAATCTATGTATATGCCTGAGCACTTTTTATTTATCTATTCTATTAGCTAAATCATGAAGTTGCTTCTTAGCTCAAGATTTGCAGTTTTGTGAAGGAGGGGGCTTAGTCAGTGATGTACTGGTAAATGTTTAACAACTAGGTTTCCAACCAAAAAAAAAAAAAAGAGAAGAGAAAAAAGAGAGCCCTGATTTGTAGCATTCGTCAATTTATTTAGTCTAAAAACTCCCATTATGGTTCGTTTCAGTCTATCACTATGACATTTCTGAAGGAAGACATGGAGGAGATGGGTACTAGCACACTGTTGTATAATATCCCACAGACAAGTACAATGGACAGACAGCATAGGAAACATAAAGTGCAATAAAATAACTAGAAAGTGATACATTTTGAGTATTAATTATCCTTGTTTTGATTACAATGTAATTATAAATTAACATAATTTAATTTATAGTCATAGTTATTTCCTGAAAGTCAGCTTGCAAAATTCTCGAACATTTAACAATTATTTCTTTTGATCTGGTGTGAGCTGACTCCAGCACATCACTGGTACTTAGTTCTGAAATTTGGTTGGAAAATGCAGACTGTCATAGCTTCCAGTTACTAGGACTTGGAAGAGTCAGATGAACTGCTGAAAGTTATATCTCTAACCCGAGGGAAGGGAAAAGAGAATTGGTAAATTACATAGTTTTACATGAAATATGAGCAATGATGTTTATTCTAGATCTCATCAATGAGGCTTTAATATATAATTCTTAAGCATGTAGATGTCTAAATTTGTATATATATATTGCTCACCATAGAAGTTTTTATAATATTTTTATTATCTTATTGCCTGTACAATTTAACCCTTGGGGAGCTAAAAAACAAAAAGTAATAGAAATGGGAGCTATCTACTAATAAAGTAAAAGTATTTATATGCGTTTCCAAAAGTAAACAGTCATGATTAAAAGGAATTATAATTTTTTTTTCAAGTCTGTATAAACTCTCAGGAAAATGACTGTAATTAGAACAGTGGTCAAGATGATCAGGTTCTGTGTGATAAATTATTTGCTATCAGTGCCTAATTCTGAGGACACTGCCTCACCTGTTATAAAAATCTGTGTAGGTACAGATGGGCGTTTTGAAGAACAAAACATGCCATAAAACATTCCAGCTCTCTGTCAGATCTAAAGGCAAGAATGAAATTAACATAAAATTTGCATGTCAGTGACAGGTTAAAAGAGCAATGCTGGTCTAAAGCAAATACAAGGAATAATACCAATACTATTTTAAAAGTTGATTCTGGCAAATTGTATACTTGGATCTATAGCTGGTTTGATGAAACTGGTAATATATTTCTCAGAGTTGCCGCTTAAATAGAATTGAGGCATACTCCGGGAGTTGTGCTGCTTCCAAAGAAAAAAGAGACCAGACTGATGTTGGCAAAAATATACAGCAGCAAGGTAGGTGAATAATAAAACTAATTACCTCCCCCTGGAAAAAAAAAAAATCAGGCCAGCATTCATAGTGGTGGACTTGCTGTTAATTTTCACATTTATAATACTCCAATAGTTTGAATGGATGGTTTCCATGAAGATGAAAAGAAACAAACATTAAAACATCATCAGATGTTTCAATGGTATCTACTTGATAAAATGCATTAATTAATTAAAAGCAATTCATACAAATGAGAACACATATTTTCAATAAAATGCAATATATGAGAAGTTGACAACACGGAGACAGAGTGTTACTGGGTTAGAGTTATTGACGCAATTAGATCATTCTGATCCATTGCATTATACATTATACATATAGGCTTGTTAAATATATTAAAGACAATCCATTGCTAATTTGATTTGAAGACCAAGCCTATGAACAGAGAAGATAAAGTTCAAATGACAATCATGCTAAGACAACCTGCACAATGTCAACTAATTAACTAGAAAATCCTTAGATGAACTTTGTGACGAATGTGTCCTTGCATCATATGGCTGAGGACATGGTGGTTGGGGCCGGGGCCAGATAGAAGCTGGAAGGGTTAGGTACATGGGGTCTAGCACCCTGCCAGGGAGAACTGTGGACCCCCTGCTAAGTTTAAACTCCTCCAACTGGTGTACACACACAGGTGTGCCAGTGAGTATATGTGAATCAATGCAGTAAACATTAGCCAGCTTCCTGGGGCTCTCAATTTTTAGCATAAAAATGTAAGAAAGTGAGCTGTGAAGTATCTTTAAACATTTTTTAATACTACAATAAACATCAATATATTATGGAATAAAATGCAAGATGTGCATGTATTTTATGAGATAAAACAGGAGACTTCAAAGGAATTTCACACTTGCTGTGGGCCAGTTAAGTCTAGATTCCAGAGCCCTGAGCACACACACTGTTTTCTCTGTGCTGACAGGGAGAAATCATTGAAAAAGTTGGAGAAGTACTTTCCCAAAATAGGTTTATTTTGTGGATTCTTTCTGAGTCCATTGGCATTGGGGGTGGGGGGTGGGATTAAATTCTATCTTCAAGATGGATTTCTAATTAGTGAAATTTCAAACAATTTCAAGCTGAGGTATTACTAGTGATTTAGCAAAAGGTATGACACTCTAGTATCTCTCAAAATAGATGACAAAGTAGATCCCGATTTTGGTGTGAATAAATAAACCCCAGTAAACCTAAAGTCCTTGAGTAAAGAGGTGCCCCTGCTCACTCTGCCTCTGAAATGCAACGAGGCACATTCAGCTTTATTTAGGGTGGTGGACTCAGGTCAAAGGCTGTACATAAAATGATTGTCTCTCAGGAAGAGCAGAGATTTCCCAACAAATATGATATTTCCTAAACCAGGAGGTAGAGAGAAAGCCCATTTCATAGTAATAGACAACGTGTCCAGTCCTGGTTACAGGATAAGGCTGCTGTCACTTGGGTCACAGGCCGTAGCTGACATGCCAAGTGTTTCTGCATGGCCCACAAGCTGAGAGTGGTTTTCATATTTTAAACAGTTTTTTTTAATACCCACCAAATATTATTTAATATGTGAAAATTACATAAAATTCAAATTTCATTTCCAAAGTTTTATTGGAATGCAGCCACACCCATTTGGTTAATGTGTTATCTGTGGTTCCCTTTGTGCTACCACAGCAGAGATGAATCGCTTTAACAAAGCCAAACATATTTACTGTCTCTCTTCTCACAGGGAAAGCCGGTCAACTCCTCATTTAGGGTCTTGTAACTTAACGTGTGAGCCAAGGACTGTCTGGGAGCTAGTTAGAAAAACAGAAATGCAGGCACATCCCCATCTCTAGCTAAATCAGACCTGGAAACTTAGCAACGTTCACCACTGGTTCTTAATGCACAGTAAAGTTTTGTAACCACTGGCACAGATCACAAAGGCTTTGAAGAAGTATGTACCTCTCTCCAGCTTCTGTCAGTTTAAACGGTAGAGGAGAATTGAGTCTTCGATCAGAACTACGTGAGCTAATACTCCCCATGGTTGCTAAACATGAAAATAAACTTCATAGTCATTTTTGTTCAGGGAAAAGTGTTTTGATTAAACTGAAAAGATACAGAATGAAGAGCAGACATCAAGGTGGGGATGTGTCCTCCAAAATGGAATTTCTCCCACGAACTTCCTTCAATGAAAGATGATGCTCTTGGGCTACCTTGGCTCCCAGGACATCCAGGGGTTAGAGCTGTGATGAAGGACGTCTGATTAATTAGACAGGTACCAAAGAGCATCTTGGTCAGTCTCACATAGACTCTGTTGAAGTGTATGCTGCCACAAAACTCCTTTCTTGCTCCTTTTTTTTTTTTTTTACCTTAATGTCCCTTTTAATCTCAACAAACACACAAAGATACACAAACACACATACACACACATACACAGCACCTGTGGATAATTTAAACAGTTACAATTCCTTCTGCCTTTTATATTTATTACATGTAGAAGGAGAAATTTTAAAAGCTCATCTCTATTAGCTGTAATCATAGACATGATTTTTAAAATGAGGCATATTGTGCTGTTTTCAAAAACTGTATCTGTGGACACAAGTGGAAACAGCAAACCAAAGGAGACAGTTGTTAGCTATGTGGAGAATAAGAGCCATCAAAATCAAGAAAAGGGATGTGTACACTGCTGTGGGACTCTGGATGTACACCAGACGTGGCTACACATGTCTTGTCTTTGTTGCTATGGGGTAAAGAAACCTACACAGTGGGATGCATGGAACTGCAGGGCCCAAAAAGTCACATACATGAAGTCGGTGGTAAACGCTCACTGTAATGACAAATGTTGTTGATGGTTAGCATTTCTGACTTTTCCCCAGCTTCCCAAGTTCTTTAGAGAAATGTAGTATCATTATACGATTGATGTATAAGTACAGACTGGCTTCAACGCACACTTACATCAGGCGCTGTGCTAAATACATCATAGACATTATCTCATGTCATTCCTACAACACAATGCAGGTCATGCGGGCATCATGCCCCTATCATGGAGAGGAAGTGACTCAGCCTCAGAAAAATTCAGTAACTTGCTCAAGTCATGGGTGCTATGAGAAAAACCAGGCTGCAACCCTACCTTCTTTCTATCTTGTGATATCGCCAGACTGCTGGGTCTCCCAACAGAGATGCCACTGGAACATCAAGAGGACACTCATGCCCTCCCTGTTGTTTCTAATAAACTTGCACAAAGTCGTGGTCACTCTAGAACCTCTCCACATACTGTAATGATATTACAGCCACCTGAAACAGGATCTTAATCCCAAATCAGCCTCGAGACGTTCTCGTCCACCCTATTTGTGTGCATCTAAGGGCGACTTGTATTACTTCCCCTCCTTCCTCTAGCCTTTAAGCAGAGACCCTCTCTTGTAAAATGCTTAGTTATGTATAAGGTTCAAAATAAAGATTTACTGAACATTGAGTGAAAGTACAAAGAACTACCAACCAAATATAAGGCTTACTGTGTTGTGGTTTTCAGCAAGACAAGATTCAGGATGCTAAACTTTGTGGAAGATAAAAACATAAACACAATAATAAAATAAAAAGTTTTTTCAGTATTAAATTGGGCTACAAGTTTCAACATCGGTGTCTTTCTGATATTTCAAAAAAGAAATGAGCAACCTCCTCACTCTTTCATCTTTTATCGTGAATCATAAAAACGAACAAACCTTTAGCCCAGGAGCCTTAATTCTCTTGCTATCTTCACAATTAGATTTGGGAAGACCCCTTTGTCCATTTTTTCTTCTTATGCAGTGAGCATCTGTCTTTCATAAAGCATATTTTTTTTGTACCAAAATAAGAGGGAAAAAGTCATCATCATTCTGTGGGATGTGCCAAATATCCATCCTTTTGGAAATGTGTATCAGCGGCCCCATGACCTATAACGTGTGCTCAATGCAATCACAGGACCCTGTAACCTATTTACAAATTCCGTGAATTCCTTTAAATAATGATGATATAAAATGTCAGGGAAAAAAAATCATCAAGGTGGTAGATCGAGTCACAGATAGAGTGACCTTGACCATCTTTTAAGATCAAAATCTGCCATTTACTTAAAAACACAAAATGGATAAATGCGAATTGTGTTTCAGTCTCCCCATAAAACCGTTGTGAAGACTGAATGAGATGATGGGATGAAAGCATTTAGAGAGTCTGGCACACAATAACTGCTCAGTAAATACTAGTAATGGTTTAATAATTATTAGTTATATTCAAGGATTCACTTCATTTTGGTGAATAGCTTTTCAGCAAATATGAATGACCTTCAGTGTTACAGTGTGGCTTTAGAAAGTGGTAATTAGGCAGCTGTAGGCTGACTAACATGGAAATGAAAGGCAAATGTATTCATACCACACAGATGTGACGTCGCCCCCCCTTCCTGGAGCCTTTCATGGGACACCTACCCCAAGGGCACGGAGTCGGTCTGAATGTCCTTCCCTCCCAGTGGGAGTCCCACGTCTAGGACACAGTGGCCTGTCATCTCTTTCAGAGGAGCCACAGCAGGAAGCCTGATTTGGGCTTAATGAACAGCCTTTGGGGAATTTCAGATAAGTGGCCATTAATGCTTTGCACATTTGCAAGGTGAATCCATCTCAGTCTTCAGTAGGTCTTCATCCCAGTAGCCTGTGTGTCCTTTCATCCGTCTTACAATAGAAAAGGTGAAGGGGGGGATGTAGGGGTGCCACGCAGCACAAAAAGGGTCAAATAGATATTCAGAACCCAGGCTGGATTATAGGCTGATGTTGAATTGTACCGTTTATTTGGTGCAGGGGTGGGGGTGGGAAGAGGAATGCTAGCTGTGACTGTCTGACTCCTTTTCTGCTTAACATACATTTGCATATTTACATTTCAGAAAAAAGAATATTTTAGAAGACTGTACCATGCCTTAAGCCAATTTTCTGATGTATATGTGTTTTATCTAACAGAATCTTTCCTGATCTCAATGCTCCCATATCCTTCCTGCATCCTGTGTGCATTCCCTGAACGCTATTTCTCTGACATTCTCAAGTTGGCTTGCATAAAGGACTATCATATAGTCCCTGTGATTTTTTAAAAATCTGTGTGTTTCAATGGTTATGTCAATGAAAAATTAATCAGTCGATCTAAGAAAGAAATGGAAAATTTTATTTGAGACAAATCTGAGGATCATAACCCGGAAAGAGTACCTCAGAAATCTCTGAGAACTGTTCCATCGTTGGAAATCAAGTGCTGTGCGACCCCTTCCATGATCAAGAAGAAATATTTCTTTTAAGGAGTTGTCTTATTGAAGCTGGGAGAATGTTGCTCTTTACAGTTGAACAGGTGTTTCTGCCAATGGGGAAGCTTTGGTCAATGCAGAAGGGGAGAGGAGGCCAAGGGACAGAGAAAATTTTTTAAGTTTTTCTTGTCTTGCTATAAGATATGAATTTTATTTCATGGTTATTTCCCAATTCTCGCATCTTGCATATTTTTTTCTTTCTCTGTTTATTTCTCGATTAAGTAAGCTAGTGGTTTCTCTAGTTGTAACTTTGTTACATTTTTCAAAATTTCAAACAGAATTTCGATTTATTCATTCGATTCATTTCTCTATTCTCTTCATTAATTTCTTTTTTTATTTTTATTCTTTGCCTTTGTGATTGCTTTGTGTTTGCTTTGTTCTTTGTCTCGTTTTTTGAGCTTGGAATTTATGTCATTTTTTATCATTCTTTCATTTATACTGATAAACGAATTTAAGGCTATGAATTTTCCTCTGATCACTGCTCTAAATGCATCCCATGTGTTATGATCTATACTGTTTTCATTGTCATTCTTTTCATAAAATTTTCAATTTCAGTTTGTATTCTTCCTTTTATCGGAGAGTTAGTTAATAGGCAGCATTTTTGTTTTCTAGGTAGAAGGGACTCTTGTTTGTTTTCCATTATGTAGATGACTGATGTTTTCTTTCTAACTCTGTTTATGATCAGCTCTTGTGAATGTGTCATGGGTGACTGAGAAGAAGCTGCATTCTTAATAGATAGGGTGTAAAGTTCAACACAGACTCATAACGTTTCTCTTAATGATTACATTTTTGGATCTCTTACATTCTTATTTATTTTTGTTCACTTCATCTGTCTTGTTCCAGAGCGATGTAGAAATGCATCCTATTATTAGTGTTTCTATATGTCTTCTCATGGCTCCTTTATGAAACATTTTGTTTCATAAAAGTGTTCATGAAAGATTGCTACCAGCTCTGGGATTCTTAAAACTCTGAACGTTTTTTCAATATCTTAACTTTGGAAATAGTCCCTTAATTAAACTTTCCTCAAGTTACCTCTTTGAACTTCCTGAATAAAGTGACAGAGTCTGCTGTGAATGCTTTTACTATTTTTCATAGTTTATCCCCGTGTTCTGTTGAAAAGTGTTAGTATACAATTTGGAGTATAGATATTTATATTGGTTATATTTTTCTGGTGAACTTCACTGTTTAGCTGCTAAAAGTGATTTTTTTTCTTTCTAGGACTTTTTGGTCACAATTTACCCTTGTCTGATACTAAGATCATAAACTTTGCTTTCTTTTTCTTTGATTTTTCTGGAAGGTTTTTGCCAATTTAAAATTGTTCGGTATTTCTGAGTTATTTTTATATGTGTCTGTATGTGTGTAGTGGTGGATTCTATACCTCATAGATTTAGTAGAGTTGGAATATTGCTTTGTGATCAAATGATTACATCTAAAAGAAAAAAGCCACACATGGATGGGTAGGAGTGGTGGAGTCATGATATAATTGTGTCCTCTAGCCCCAGGACCAGCCTCCCTTACCAGCGGGCAGACACCAGCGGGAGGTCCACCTGTAGCCGGTGGACCCAGCTCACCCACCAGCAGGCTCGCACAAGCTTCAGGACACCCTGAAACTCACAGGAACTGGCCACACCCACTATTGGTCTGACACCAGCCATAGACCCTTGGGCCCTGCACTCAGACCCTATACCTGGCTTTTCCCACCAGTGAGCCAGCACTAGCCCCAGGGAAACTTGGTATACTGAAGCCAGCCATCTCATGGCCCAACCTTGCCAACCAGCAGCTGGGAGCCTCCACACAAGACAGGGCTTGGATACCAACCAGACCAGGGAGCAGCTAAGTCTACCAACTGCTCACTGTGGTCAGGCTGCCACAACAGAAAGACTCACAGAGCCCACATAAGCGGCACCCCTAGAGCATGTAACTGGTGATGAGAGAGATGCAGCTGGGATGACTCTTATAAAAGGCCACACCTCCAAAGTCAGGAAACATAACCAATCTACCAGATACATAGAAGTAAAAACAGCAAATTATGCAAAATTAGGAGACGGGAATACGTTCCAAAGGAAGACAGAAGACAGAACTTCAGAAGAGGAATGAGGTGAAGTGGAAATAGGCAATCTACCTAAGAAAGATTCAAGGTAATGATCATACAGATTATCAAAGAAATCAGGAGAAGAATGGATGCAAAGAGGGAGAAGTTAGAAGTTTTCAACAAAGAGTTAGAAAATATAAGGAACAACCAAACACAGATGAAGAATACAAAACTGAAATGAAAAATACACTAGAAAGAATCAACAGTGGACTGAATGATAGAAGGAAAGGATCAGTTAACTGGAAGACAGAATAGTGGAAATCATAGACATTGAGCAGAAAAATACATAAAAGAATTACAAGAAATGAGGACAGTTTAGGAGACCTCTGGGACAACATCAAGGTTACTAACATTCACCTTATAGGGGTCCCAGCAAGAGAAGAGAGAGGGAAAGGGGCTGAGAACATATCTGAAGACATGATAGTTGAAAAGTTCCCAAGCCTGGGAAAGGAAATCAAAATCCAAGTCCAGGAAGCATAGAGAGTCTCAAGCAGGATCAACCCAAAGAGACACACAATGAAATTAAAATTATAGATAAAGAGAGACTTATTCCAAAACTTAAAGAGATATTATTACAAGCAGCAAAGGGAAAGCAGCAAGTTATATACAAGGGAACCCCCAAAAGGCTATCAGCTGACTTTTCAGTAGAAACCCTGCAGGCCAGGAGGGCAAGGCAAAATATATTTAAAGTGATGAAAGGGATAAATCTACAACCAAGAACTGTCTACTTAACAAGACTCATTCAGATTTGATGGAGAGGTCAGCAGTATTAAAAGTGAGCAAAGCTAGATTTGCCAAACCAGCTTTACAAAAAAAATGTTAAAGTGATTTCTCTAAGCAAAACAGGAAAGGCCACAACTAGAAACACGAAAATTATGAAAGGAAACATCTCATTGGTAAAGACAAATATGCAGTTAATGTAGCAAGTCAAATACATACAAAGCTAGTAGGCAATTCGAAGAGGGAGGTTTGTAGGATAATAAACTTACCTCAAGAAACAAAAACGTCTCAAGTAAACGACGTAACCTTACACCTAAAGGAAATATAAAAAACAACAGAGAAAACCTGAAGTTAATAGAAGGAAATAAATCATAAAGATCAGAGTAGAAATACATGAAATAGAGACTGAAAAAAAAAAAAAAGAAAAGTCTGTGAAACTAAGAACTAGTACTTTGAAAACAAAACAAAACTGGTAAAACTTTAGCCAGAAACATGGAGAAAAAAAAGAGAAAGGACCCCAGTCAACAAAATCAGAAATGAAAAAGGAGACATAACAGAAATACAAAAGATCATAAGAGATTGCTCTGAATAACTATAGGTCAATAAGACAGACAACATAGAAGTGATGGAAAAATTCCTAGAGACGTATAATCTCTCAAAGCAAAGGAAATCATCAATTAAAAAAATGTGCTTAATGGGTGAAATATTTGCAAATGATATGATAGATAAATGGTTAGTATTCAAAATGTATAAATACTTTATACAAATCAGTGGCAAAAAATGAAAAAATAGGCAGAAGTTCTGAGCAGACATTTTTTCCAAAAAAGACCTACAGATGGCCAACATGAAAAGATGCTTGACTTCCCAAATTGTCAGAGAAATGCCAATCAAAACCACGAGGAGGTATCACCTCACATCTGTCAGAATAGTTCTCATCAAAAATACTCTAAATAACAAACATTGGTGAGGATACAGAGAAAAAGGAATCATTGTACAGTTTTGTTGGGAATGTAAATTGCTACAGCCACTGTGGAAAACAGTATGAAGTTTCCTCAAAAACTAAAAGTCGAACTATCATAAGATCCAGCCAGTCCACTCCTAGGTATATATCTGAAGAAAACAAAAACACTAATTTGAAAAGGCATATGCACCCAATGTTCAAAGTCTTTCCTGAGTTCTTCCTTGTTAAAAACCATTTTTTTTTAATGTTATCATTGACTAACGTTTTCTCCAGGTATTAAAACCTTAGGTCACTTTCTATTTTCAAGAAATTTGTAGATGTTACACGGCTCTCTTCTTGTGCTGATAGTTGCAAAGTAGAAGTTGTGGCCAGCCTTGCCTTCTTCTGTTTACTCCCCTTCTATCTGTAAATCACTCATTTCTTGTTATAACCTAAGAATTCTTTTATTTGTGGTTAAACATCAGTGCCTTTACCATGATAAGCTTCAGTTGATCATTCTTTTTATTCTGACACAGATTGTATATTTTAATACATAGAAATAACATTTTCTAATTAAATGAGACTTTTTTGAGTTAATATTTCAGTATTTTATTATTTTAAATTTTTGTTTTGTTTTTTTCCTTTAAGAACTCTGATTACATTTAGTTGAATCTCTATTTCCTGCCTTTCTTTTTTTCTTGGTAAATCCTTTATTTCAATTTCACTTTGCTTGTATCTTGTGTTCCTATGATCTATGACCCTAAATATACTTTGTTTGTGTTCTTTTTTATTTTTTCTACATTTCCATGATGATTATATTTTTTACTTTGCTTTTTTTCCCCAAGCTGTTTCAACTCATGATTTATATGTCCCACTCTTGCTCCACTACTGTGTTATTTAATATATTATTATTATCCGCTTCAAAGCATAGTTAGACAAAGTATTTTTCTTCAACAATGGTGAAATGTTTTGTCTACATTTTTATCTACATCTTGGCAACTTTTTCTTTTTTTTAGCAATGTTCTTTTCCCTTTTTGTCTTGTAATGTCTTTCTGTGGATCTAGTGCCTTTTCTTTTTCCTCTCATTATCTTCACTGAAGGATGTGAATTTGCTCTGTGTCAGATATTTTCGGGGGTTCCTTTGGCAGTTGAGGGTCCAGAGCCTGTTTCTGGTAGAACTGGAATTTTTCTTAAGGTCTAGGATTTTGTATATGAGTTTCTATAAAGACAATTTTAACAGCTAATAGAAATAAATATTTGTGGTTTTTTGTATTGTAAGGGTTCTCTTTTCCTCAGCACCATAAAAATTATATATATATTTTAAAAAAAAAGACTTGACTTGTTTCTATGATCCTTGGTTTATTATCATCATCTCTGCCCCCAAACTGATTCCATGATATCTCCTGCCCCAACCAGTACAGAAAACTGAAATTTATTTTTATTTAACACCTTCAAAATACTGGTTGTTACCAAACCTATTAAATTAATAAACTGATAAACTCTCTTCCCTGAAGGAATTTATAATTTATCTTGTACTACAACACACATAAAGATGAGTAAATGAAACATCTTAAAAAATTAAATGAGATGATGCCTGCAACAGGATTTCAGAGGAGTAAGGTTCTCTTCCTCTCATCCCAGGAAAAATGAGATCATATTTAAGTCCATGAATAAAGAAAACAATGCAAAAATAAAAGTGTGAATAATGATTCCATAGTAAGTCACTTTCTGCTGCGTGTTTACTGATGTCATCTCACATCAATGTCATGTGTGATTTTAGTTTAAGGTTGAAATTTTGTAACCGATGCTCATTTAGACTTAGTAATACATTTTTGATTTCTTTGCTCACTGCTGTTTCTCAAATTCCATTTCCTTCTCTAGGATTCATTTATTTTTACTTGCTGGTATATATGCTTTAGTAATTCCTTCAGACTTGAGTTAATGGAAGGTAAAATAGTCATGTCCCCAAAAAACCTGAGATGTCTTTATTTGCCCTGAAATATAATCATAGTGTTCAACATCACTTTCTCTAAGAACCTTGGAGAAGTGGGCTTCTTGCATCCAGTATCATTGATGGGAATTCGAGGTCAGTCCACCGTTCACTTTTTTCTTCAAGAATTTGTATTTACTTTTCTTCCTTCAAGAATTACATTTGCAGTTTCCACATTTTCAAATTGAATCTTTAAACAAAATCATACTATCGTCTTGTGTTTCTCAGAGGATAGGTAGGTATAGAGATAGATAGTATTTACTCTTATATCTTGCTTTTTCTAGTCACTGGGAGTCTGAATATGTCTTTCCATTTGCAGTGTTTCGTGCCCTCTCTTCATGATGTGGTGCTCCCCGGATATTTGGTTATGCTTGGCGGTATGTTTATTTGGTTATGCTTGGTTGTGTGTTTTGTTTTGAGGACCCACCATTAACTTTCTGGTAACACTGCATCTGCATAGACACTGTGGGCTACGGGCCAGGTCACACCACTGTGGTTTGTACTGAGGTCCGGGTAGAGTTACAGGGAAGGAGGGGCAGAAGCATTCCAGATGTAGGGTTACCCTATTCATCCTGAGCTGTAGCAGCTGCTCAAGTCATTAGCAAGCTTTCTGCCCTAAGATTCTGGTTGCCCCGGCCCAGGCATCACTGTTCAGTGCTGAGCCAGAGAGCTGAGGGTGAGGAGAGATGCCGAAATCCCCGACTGTACCATCCAAACTAGTTCCCCTGCAGTTGCTTCAGTCCCACTGAGACAGGAGGGCACAGGACAGGGTGCATCCATTAAGAGAATGACACGGCAATTAGCACCAAGGTGGAGGAAGATTCAACTCCCAGTAGACCTGGAATGTCAATAGATGCTCGTTGGAATACAATAGCTGCTAAATTCAGTCCCACAGGTGCCACAGCAGTTTCAAGGCTGCCCATAAAAGGTCAGAAAGTAGGTGGTGGCCCAGTTCCTGGGAATCCCAGTCCCTTCCCCAGAATAAGTGGGACGATCTTCCCACATGTTAGCATACGAAATCACCAAACCCATAAAAACCAACAGCCCCGTACCTCATGGTTTTTCTCTTGCCTTTTGAGACGGCCTGCACTCTGTCTATGGAGTGTGTAACCCTCTGAATAAGTCTACCTTCACTCTACTATAGCTTGCTCTTGAATTCTTTCCTGCCTGAAGCCAAGGATCCACCCTTGGTGGAGTGCATCCCAGGGACTTGACCAAGACCTGCATCACAGCCATCCTCTTGCTCCCCATCTTTTCCTGCATCACTACCTTGCTCCTGACAGCACACCACTGTTAGAGCCACTCTGACTTTTTGTAGCTGTGAGTAGTCGGATTCAGGTTGCTTTCCATATTTTAGACATTTCTCATCCAATGGAGGTGCCCTGCTGCTTCCATGTGGCTGTGGATTCATTTTCTAACGGTACAATGAATTAGTGATGGAAAGGGAGCCTGTGTTGTGTGTGCCATCTGCCCTCTTGAACTTGTAACGCAGGCATTAGATGTAACATTCCACCCACAGATGCGGGGGCATCTCTGAAATGTTCATGTTCTTAATTAACCCTTGTTCTAAGTGTCGGTTCAGAACAGCCACCAACCCTTGGTGTTCAAGTCCTGCAACCTGAGGGGGGCTGCTTGGCTACTGATGTTGCCATTTCCTGCTAACTCAGTTGAGAGTCGAAAAATCCAAGAAAAATCCATGCCCAGCTAGAACAATTATCTTCCTCCCTTCTCCTTATTTAAATCCTCAGCTACTGACACAAGTCCTTTTTGGAATAATCATGTTATAAAGAATGGGCAAATAATGCAAAATATGCGCTAAATTCCCTGTCCTTTTGAGCTCATGTCCTTCAATAAGCCATCAGGCTACTTTAGCTCAGGCGGTCCTCTTCGTCGTGGTTTCAAAGTCAGGGATGGAGATGTTTGTAGAGGAAGACAGGGCATCACACTTGTTCACTGTGACCTTCTACGTGGCAATTTAATTGGAGGTTCTGCTTCTTAAGTATGACACTGTCACACGAGAGTAACGATTCTGTAACACATGTTGGCGAAGCTGAACTCAGTGGGGAAAAATGCCTGCATGTGGTCCTTCATCCCTGTCTCCAGAAACAGGAGCACCAATTTCGACGTGTTCCATCCATTCTGCTTTCCTCGCTACATCAGTCCTGCTAACGTTTTGCCGAAACCATTCCTGAATCCCTGCAATGACTCTCGAGAAGCTATTTCTCCAGCCTGTCATTCTTACTGCAATAAACTTTTCTTATTATCTAATCCAAGCTTCTTCCTTCTTAGCTCCAGGCCATTGCACCTACCCCTGCCATCATCTGAGACTGTGAATAATTTCTACCCTTCATTTAGAGTGCTACCTCGAAGGCATTTACAGTCTGAGATCATATCCCTCTTGAGCATTTTCCACCTCTCCAGCTTTCCTCGAATGCTCTTGCCAGTTTGGGGAGATTTGTTTCCACTCTTTATATATTTCTCTAGCTTTCTTCCTTCCTTCCAAAGGAAAAAAAAAAAAAGCCAAATGATGCTGGATGTTCCAGGTGCTGTGGCGTGCAGGAGGGGAGACATGCGACCACTTAGCCCTCCTCACTGTGTGTGTCCTCTTTGGAGGAGAGCCTCGAAGCTCATGATGGTTCTGCACAGAAAAATAAGCATAATCCTAGTCAACAAACCCTGTTCATAAATCAGAGAAGCCCGCCGTTCACCGGCTGCTTCCTCTGCTCCCAGGGTCTCTGCGATATAATAGGGCATAATTCACTCCCCACAAACACTTAATACTGCATTTCTGCCATTTACAATCTGATAATATTCAAATACGATTGCTGTATTATGCAGCGCACAATTGCAGATGCGATTCCATAACAGCCTCACACTTTGGCATGCATTATGTAAGTTGATATAAAATTGCCTGTCTTAAAACTCTTCTTCAATGGCAACCCAATATCATCGTTTCACACACAGAGCTTTGGGAACATTAAAAATTTAGCTTCTTTCCCTATTTAGCAGGTTCTGCAAAAGGGAGCAAAAAGCAGACAAACAGATGTTCTCTCTTCTGACTCCCCAGGAGATCTGAGGCGGAGTCGAGAGACCCCCGAAATGGAGACGGCAGCAATGACACTGAAGATACACTTCTTCGGATTTAAAAAAAAAAAAAAAAGAGAGAGAGATAAACAGCAGAAACTATTTACTGTCACCTCTGGAGAAGTAGGAATGCGCCACATTCCACTGGTGAATGCTGTTCTAAACTAGAGAGATTTTTCCGGGAGGTTATCAACTTATGAAACTGGATCTCTCCATCTTACAGCTGTTAATTAATTCCCCATCATGGTTTCCTGGAAGGTGAAGTTATGTGTGCATTTTGCGTGGCTAGTAGTAGACAGATATTAACTCAGAGATGAGAGTGTCAAAAAAATCCCCTCCTTCCCTCGGTATGCCCTGATGCCAAATCCTTTAACAGGGACAAAAGCTTCCACTCCGCAACTCAGAGTGTATGGCTGAGCATGAATACACCCTCAGAGAAGGTGGTGACGGATTCTCATTCATCTTCAGTGGGGAGAGACAGATATAAAACAATTTCCAGTTGCAAATTTTGACAGAAGAGGATAAAAACCAAGGCTCCTGCTGTAAGTTAGGAAGGTGGGAAAGGCAGTTATAAAAGGCATGAAAGAACATAGGATAAAGGAAAGATAATTTTTAATGAGATGCTATCCCACCAAGAACGCTGTAAGAGGATGGAGTCAGAAGATGGAATTTCTTGTCCCGGCTCTCTTTCCAAGAAGCTATAGGGTCCTGGCCAAGTCACCTAAACTTCTGAGCCTCAGTTTTCTTTATTGGTAAGCCATGGGTTTGGGCTCCCGGCACCTCCCCCGCCCCCCGTCCTGATACATTAGGAAGACTCTGCTGGCGTGCAGACCAGAATATATTACACACTTTAATGTCTTTGGGCTTAGATCAAGGAGAACTTAAAAAGGAAAATTGTGAAGGTAACGTAGGGAGATAACACATACAGACAGATGGCTTGCCAATTAGTCATTAGAATTTTTTTTCTTTTTTTCTTTTCTCCCCTTTCTTGCTTTGCTGTCCTTTGTCTTTGAAGATGACTGTGCTGGAGCAGCTGACTCTCCACGTGAGGGTGTGGCTGAGAAGATGAAAGGAGACTCCGGGACACATTTCCCTTTCTTTCGTACACTTGGTGGGGAGGACCTGTCTTTTCTGATCCCACTTTGATTTATGTTTCTGGTTATTCGGGGACCAGTTAATCCTTAGTGACAGCGGCTGACCACTTCCACCAAACTTCAGAGAAATCCACCCAGCTACCATTTCTGGGAGGAGGGACCCGTCTGACAGTTTGGGGATGATTACCTTTGCGGGACTGCGGCTGCCAGGGAGACGGGGGGAGAAGCTTGCGGCTGCATGCTCATGTCGTCTCTGAGGACCAAGTGAGGGCAGGGGAACTGAACGCTTTGAAGTTAACTCAAACCCAAAATGCAACAGCCCGCCCTCACTTTGCCCCCCAAAACTTAGAATAGGATGAAAGATTTTTTTTTTAATTTCGTCTGATACGTGAAATTATCCAGTTGCACTGTCTACAGAGATTTTTATAATTGAATATTTGCCCATTTCTGGTTCTCCATTTGCTTATATGTAAGCATTAGAAAAAGTGATGCACTGTTTAGTGGGATTTGAATATCCAGACTGAAATGGTTCAAATCCTTTTATTTTAAATCTGCGATTTACTTAGTCACCCTAGATTGCTTCCAGGATACTTGACTCAATGTGCTCATGTTCTGCGCTGGAAACATGCACTGGGCTGGGTGAGGGCAGCCTTGTATTCTAGCCTTGTCTCTTTCCCTCCAGTTAAAAAGTACAAGAGAGTCACACTGTCCTGGGGATCTTGGGTCTCTGATCTGTAAAATAAGGGGATGCTGTATTCGGCCTCCGAGTGTCTCCTCAATACTGGGATGTGGTGTTTTACCACTAACAGTCAGATCTGCTGAGTGAAACTGTCAGGGGAAGAGTAACAAGCAGAGAAATTTTACAGAATGGTGGAAGGTTGCACTAACTATGCCAGAGGTTATGTCAGTGGCCGGGGGCCAGAGGGCGAGTCTGATGTGATGGGAACCAGATGGGAGATGGCCGAGCTCAGCCAGTGCTTCCTTCTGTACAGATAACACCCAGGGTCAGCGTTCTCTACAACCTCACTGTCTTACATGGGAAGCAATTAGCTAAACAAACTGTTTCACTCTAAGTAAAATTAAAAACCAAGCAAGCATACCCATGCAGAAACCTTCACACCTAAAATTTTTCTTAGAGTCAATGATTGATGATCGATTTGGTCATTTAAACTATCCTGGGAAGAGCAGTTAAGAATGACCGTAGGAAAGGTTAAAATTAAGCTGTATAAGACATGAGGAGTTCAGAGCTCTGTTTCCTTTAAATTTTTTTTTTTACTTCAACTATATCTAGTTTAAAATCAGGTAAAACTCACTTTTCGTTGATTTTAAAAATGTACATTTTCACCAACCTCTCCAATGTGAATAGAAATGAAGATACCACAGCAGCCTCGAACTCTCACGTAGACAGAAGCCAAAAATGTGCAGGGAAAGCAACAGAGGTGGAACAGGATAGAGCAGATAAGGTTCTTGATAGATCCGAGGGCAGATTCAAATGAAGGGTTGAAATATCATTTGCTAAATCTAATAAAAATTAATGACACTAGTTTCGTTCTCCATACATTTATCAATTCACTTAATAAATAAGTAGCTGCTAGGGAAATGCACGCGGTACTAAGGATACACCCGTGAGCAAGCTCCATCCACGAGATTGACCCCTGGCCCCAAGAACCATGTAATTTAACAGAGAACGTGGTCAGTGAGCGAGTAATTTCGAGTATGATGAGGGCTCAGAAAGGGCAGAGGGGCAAACTAACTTAATTACAAAGACAGAGAAGCACCTCGACGCGTGCCCTTCAACCTGAACGCTTACGAATGAATAGGGAGTAAGCCAGGCACTGGTCGTTAATCCCCAGCTGCCTGTGAGCGCCTCACCTTGGCCGCAGCGAGGGGGCGTGGCTAAGGCGAAACGGCGAGAATTGTGGGATATTCCCGGGAGCAGCAAGGTCCACCCGGGAGGCAGAGCTTGAAGCAGGAAAGCATACGGCACAGAGTAAACGAATCCTCTGTAGTTAGAGCATGAGGAGGGGAGCAACCAGAGTGGCCTTCCCCGGAGAGGGAGGGGAGCCCCCGATTTTGCTGGGCATTATTGTGTGATTTCAGGGGCTTCCCCTGGCTGCGGCATCACAGTGCCAGTTCCTGAGAATTGATATGAGATGTGAGTACTTTATACACCTGAAAATAAAAAAATGTATTAAGAAATCTACACTCTTAAAAAAAAACACACACACACACACTAATATTTGAGGATGGAGCTTCTCCAGGGTTCATTCAAAGTTAGCACAACTGACCCCACTACTGGGCATACTTACCCCTCTGCCTTCGTCCCACCCATAGAGGCCCCAAGAAATTTCTCATGAAAGATGAGACATGCTGATGATAAAGGTAGACTGGGTCTCATTTCCAGGTGGGGTGTCTACATAGGTAATCAGATTGCTAACCTAGCTATCCACCCCATGGGTAGGGAAACTGGAGAGAAGTGGCAGGCAGAGAAACAAAGTGGCGACTGGGACTCACACCAGTTGGCTTGGCAAAGGCAAGACGCCTCTCAGTCAAGTGGATGCTTGTAGAACACCGTGGAAGTCAGAGACATCTTGCCGGAAGCCGGCTCCGTAGGGCTGCCCTCTGGGTGAACACTTCCAAGATGCAGGAAGCACGTGGGAACTGAGGGCCGATGCAGCATTCAGGCTGGACCCCGCTGAGTGGTGGGGAGGCCACACCAGTCCCTGGCCTCGCACAGAGTGGGACAGTGTATGTACATTTGTCACAAAGAGGCTGTCACTGATGATGGGTTGGGGTGAGGCAGAAAAGCAGCAGATATCAGCCAAAAAAGGATTAACATTATCCCCAGCAAGGTAAGGGACATTTGTCCTCCCGCTTCATTTCTTTTTGCAATCCCTAATTCTTGGAGAGCTGGAACTTAGGAACAGGACAATGGTGAGGGAGGGAAAGGTCCCAGCCAGTCCTGGGCCAGCAACGGCAGGGCAACGTGTGTAGAATCAGATAAGAGCTGAAGCTTTTCACGTGGACTGACTGATTTTTAACATCTGAAGTAGGTGGAAAGTGCCAGGACCTTCTCAGGATGCTGATAAACGGTAGGAAAGAGGAGGACTTGTTCACCATAGGACAGTTTGAGGGAGAGTTCAGAAGACATAAAGTCATCTTCCTGATATCCAAGTGGAGTGAGATTCCTGAGGGAACAGTCTGGTTGGATTAAGCGGGGCTGCGCTCTGGAACCCAGCCCAGACTCTGCCCGGTTCCTGCCATCAACCTGCTGAAGTCCGGAAGTCAACTGAGTTTCAAGACAGGTAGGTTTTTGAGGTCTCTCTGAACAGCTGGGCCAAGAGAATAACAATTTTCTTAAGGTGAAAAACAAACATCCAGTGACACAACTCCGCCCAGGATAAAGGCACTATTTTACAATAAATGCAGAACCAATTTTGCCCCCTTCGTTATTTGAGAACAAGACATCTTACATTAACGTAGCCAAAAGTCTCCTTAACTTTTGGAGACTAAAACCCCAACTCTCATGAATGAGATTATCTGGAAAGGTGATGTCAAATCTTTGCCTCTATAGAATAATAAAATAAAATAAAATACAGTGAACAAAAGGAAAATAAAATAAAAACACACTTAGTGTTTACAAGATAACTGTCTCCCTCAGCCCCGTCTCCCTCTGCAGAGGCTTGGTGGGTTTCAAGAGCACGTGTAAGTCTGAGCACCTGAAATAGAGGTGGGGCTTAAGAGCAAGGGATCAGATATTTGTATTTAAAAAAGGTCTTTCTTCGAATATCATATGATTTCACTTATATGCGGAATCTAAGAAAAAAAAGATACAAATGAACTTATTTACAAACCAGAAATAGACTCACAGACATAGAAAACAAACTATGGTGACCAAAGGGGAAAGGGGAGGGATAAATTAGGAGTTTGGGATTAACAGATACATAGCACTGTATATAAAATAGATAAAGAATAAGGACTTACTGTATAGCATGGGAACTATATTCAGTATATTTTAGTAAGTTCTTAGAAAAGAATCTAAATGAATATATATATATATGTATAACTGAATCATTTTGCTCTACACCTGAAACTAACACAACCTTGTAAATCAACTATACTGCAATAAAATAAATACATATATAAATAATTACATAAGTAAATACATAAACAAAAAAATTAAAATAAAAAAGATCTTTCTCAGAAAAGGACTCTGGAGTCCCCAGTTTATTTGTGGTGACTGAAGCCACGGATGTGGGTGATGTTGCCAGGGAAGCAGGTGAAAGATGGATGAAGGAGCCTGAGATTATGTCTGAGTAAATTTTACACTGAACAGCAAATTTATGTTTTTGCTAAACACTTTTACTCCCTTACTTTGCTTTCATCATTTCAATATCCGGAGGTGAGACAGTTATTTTTCTCCCGTCTCTATATTACAGAATGGAGGCACATGTGTTTAAATCTAAGGGGCAAATCCAGAAGGATGAATCAGGCATCGCATTCCCTTGTCCTACGTCCTTTCCAGCACGGTTCAGTCTGATTCTAATTATTTTTTCTCTACATGGAGCAAGAAGTTTAGTCTATGTTCTCTGGATAATTGCTCTGATTTATTTTCTCCTTGAATGCGATGAAATATCTCTAAGAAGCTGACTAATTGTCAAAGGGAGAAATTTTAAAAATCTAAAAAATTGTATGTAATTGATAATGATATGGTGTCATTACATGTTTAACAAACTCAAAAACAGAATTATCTCTTTGAGGTGATGCCTATTCCAGGTGGAAATTTTAATAAGATTTTAGGACACCTTTTCTCGGGCACCAAAGGATTTGTAGGCATTTAAATATTACCTTCTAACTGCTCTCCTTACGAAAGTGATGTACCGCCTCTAATGAGCCCGAACTCTGTGATCCATTTAGAGTATTCCGTTAAGCTCGATTTGGTGCCAGTAGCTATGGGACACACTGGGGGGCTGGTCCAGTACTGTCCCCTGAACCCCAGTGGAGATCAGTTGTGGGAATTTACAATACCGTTCCTGGAACTGCTCTGGGTTCATCTTCAGATCCTCATTCCTGCTTAGAATGAAGCGTGGTGTGTCTTTTCTCCATCAGCTGTCACATTGTTGCAGTGCACTGAGCTTGTTTGGGTTGGGGGTGTCTGAGTGGTGGGGAGGCCATCTGCTTTCTCAGACGTGATGACTCCCCATATTTTGCAAAATGTTAATGATTCAGTCCCTTGTACCCCGGCTTTCTCTGAGATGAGGCATTCAGACGTCCACTATCAAATGTTTTTCAAGTAGAAGGCAGGATTTTATGACTCTGCTGCTACAGGATCAGTGGTTTTAAGCTCCTCAGCCCCGTGGTGATGGATGTCCGCTTCCCCCATGCTGGCTATGCTGTGGTTAGTGTTGATTCGGTAGAGAATTTTTTTGTTTTGTTTTGTTTCCACAGATATTGTGCCAATGGAAGACGAATTGTACTTCCCCGAAGAGCTTCCTGGTCTTAAAGCACACTTCACTAATCCCATCTCTCATTTGTGGTTTTCAGTGGAAAACAAGGAAACCGATTATAAACGAATCTGCAAGAAATAAGAAAGGATGGGGGCAGTGGTGGCATAGATACAGAGAACGAAAGAAATGAAAGCATTTAAATGTGAAGTGTTATAAAACATTACTTAGCTATCAATTTAGCTAAAATGACAGATATGCACAGAAAGTCTCTGATCTTTCTCTCTCAGACCCCAGACGATGGTCTAGCTTTTTACACAGATTTGAACAGAATGTGCTATTACTAAAGTTAACTTTCTTGAAGATAGAAACTTGTAAATTTCTCCTCACCCAGAATTTTACTGTTAGAAGAAAACTCATAACCTCTTTTGACCTTTAAAGAGAGCGGTCAGCCTTGTGTGTTTCATCTTTTGTAATGCTTTGTATATATTAAAAAAAAACAAACACCTCTAAAGGCAGGAGGTGTATGCTGACACGCGTCCTCTGAGTCTCTGTAGCGCAGATCCTGGTCATAATGAGAACTCCTTGAAATTACTCATCTGTGCCGCTGTTGTGTTGGGCCCATTAAACCCTGAGCTCATGAAAGAAAGGAGTTGCCTCGAGTCTCTACTAGGTCAGGGGCATACACTTCCCTAAGGAAAGTGCTGGGGCGGAAGCAGTGATTCATTGGGTGTTGTGAAGTGTTTATATAAACACGTGAACTGCTTGCACAGATGCACTGTGCCTGTGGCCTGGGCAGACAGTAATGGAAGTGGCCGTCTGGCAGCCTGCCCTCTGTCTCAGATTTGGTACCCTGTGGGGACGGTCTTCGAGGTAGAGGTGACTTTCCCACCCAATGACGCCTGCACCGACAAGGTCATTTGCATCCAAGGCAAAGTAGCCAAGGAGTAATTTGCGAAGTGTTTACTATTTAGTGAACTCTTATTCCTTCCCTGACCTAGTGATGTGGAAAATGGTGCTTCTAAATATTAAAATGATTGGCTGATCACTTGATGATCTTAAAATGTGTTTTTAGACTTCTACGTGGAAACTTTGCAGCCTCCACTGTGGGCGAGGGGCGTACCACTCCTCCCAGAGGCATGTAACATGGTGTTTGCAGAGTAAGTGATGTGTGTTCCATGGGGGGAGTCAATGTTCAGCTGGGGTGAAATCGATGAATAATTCTCTCCAACAAATAGGATTGTCCTCATGGCCACAGGACATGACAAAGAGCAGTCACACGAGGACTCTGAGGTTAGAGAGAGAAGCTGGACTCACATACACAAGTTAAGGAGCCACTGTGAGGTGTGTAACACAGTCCTGGAAGCTGAGACTGGCAGTAACTCATGAGAGGTGATGACGATCTTGCAAGAGCAAGGCGCTGGCTGCCTGGGAAAAACTTTCCTGGAACAGAAGCTGTGTGGGAGCCAGGAAGAGTCAGAAGATCCTAGAAGATAAGACATCCAAATTTACCTAGGGGAAATTCTCTCCGATTCCATATGGGCAAAGGGTCTCTTGCGGATCTTATGTGAATAAGAAAGCAAAATTTTGTCAGACGTTTTACACACACCATCTGTTGTACGTTTAAGTGTAGCTACAAGATAAATATGTAGCGAAATGTAAGTGGTCTGTGAATAACTCTGTTTTCAATGTATGTGAGTTTGATATATTACTAAACTATTTCTCAGGCTGACTAAGGTGGATAATTTCTAATTTCAATTTTGAAAGAAAACTTAGGATCCAGTATTTATGGTGTGATATCTGGTGTAGGACTTGGGGACGCTGATTCCTCACTTCTCCATGTATCGGGATGGACCCAGGAGATCATTTTAAGAAAAACGTTGTCCTTGCTCCACATCCTCACTTGGTCTATCTCTATACCAGAATATACAGATGCAATTTATTCATTAAAGAATATTTATTACAGGAGTTTCTTGTCTTAGAGAATGTGATTTCTAATTCTTCATTTCTTATTAAGTAAAAGCGCATCCCTTATTTATAAATTAGAGAGTCTCCAGTTATGTATTTGGTAAGTAGCTGTGAAGATGTATGCATTTATGACTCAGTGGTTCTCAAACCTGATTCCTTCATGCAAATTAGAATCATCTGGGATGCCAAGCATCCCAAGGCCCCACATGCATCCATCCATCGCACCCACACTTTCACACGCATGCAGAGTCACACGTGTGCATGCTACGCACACACATCAGGGACCCAACTAGTAAGAATCTGGTTTCACATCACAGATGGGGGCCTGAACACTGGTATCTGAAAGTGCCTTTAATTTGCAGCCAGGGTTGAAACTCACTGGTCTATAGCATGGAAAAATCTGCAATTTTGCTGAGGCACAAAATTGAATCACTTGTGCTTGGAGTGAGTGATCCAGTTGGTGGAGGAGGCCAGCCACTCGGCTTATGCACCTCCGGACAGCCTGGCTTTAGACTCTTTGGACTGGCGCGCACACTGACGCCGACGAAGTAAATATCACAATTAAAAAAGCAGAAAAACCGAAGCGAACCAAAGTAACACTTTGCTTCCTCTTTGTGGAAAACTGGCTGAATAGAAAGAGTCACTCATGGCTCAGATGTAAGTGAAAAGATTGTGAAGAAATCTGAGACAGCCCAATCGAAGAAGGTTTGTTAAACATATTCTAATTAGGCAATCTAATATTACCTCTTTCTCCCTTATCTATAATGTTGATTTTTCTAGAGTTCTAAGTTAATGCAAAAAGGCGAAGGATTTGTGTGGCTAACTAGACATTATATCTATATATCTATTTATCTATATATCGATTTTTTTTTTGGCCTTACAATATCTAGGACACTTTATCATAGGAACAAAGACTGGTTCCAGACTAGCTTAATAGTGAACATTTTGTTAAACAAGGCAAGAATCACCTGGGAATTTGTGTTATACGGATGTGTATGTACACACACAAGCAAAAAGCCAAGGAAACAACTGAACAATCTCCTTTGTATTGAAACCATCCCTCCCAGGGGTGCACTGACTCCCAACCACGACCGCCAGTCACTTTGTCTTCATCCCAAATTAGATGCTCTTCTCACAGATCTGTCCTGTGTTTCTTAATATTAACCCCTTCCTACCCTGAAGTGATCACCGTGCATAGACTTTAAGGGGTCTGAAGTATGCCATTTGGCTAACAATATTACAAAATCTAGAAGAGGATTGGGAAGTATTTAAATGAGATTTTTTTTCACTTTCTTATTTGTTTTAATAAATCCAAATCCTATATTCTGTCTACTAAAGGACCCTTTCTAAATACTGAACCCACCCTTTTTGGTGGGTTCCCATTCAGTGATGATACCTCCTTTCCACTTACTAATAATTCATTCAATGACTTTTTAATGGAACTGCTCCTCATCTTTGTACCATGAGGAGGCCTGAGAAATACAAATAAACTGACCCCAATGTTCGTGTTTCCTTGACTGATTTCTTCTTTTTTATTTTTTTACTTCAAATCTCTTTTTTCTTAATTGAAATATAGTCAGTTACAATGTGTCGATTACTGATTTACAGCATAAAGTCCCACCCATGCATATATACATATATATTTATTTTCATATTCTTCTTCATTAAAGGTTATTAAAAAGATATTGAATATAGTTCCTTGTGCTATACAGAAGAAATCTGTCTTCTATCTATTTTTATGTATAGTGGTTAACATTACAAATCTCAAACTCCCAAATTCATACCTTCCCACCCCGTTGCCCCCAGTAACCATAAGACTGTTTACTATGTCTGCGAGTCTGTTTCTGTTTTGTAGATGAGGTCATTAATATACTCTTTTTTTGTTTTCTGTTTTCTTTTTTTTTTAAGGTTCCCCATATGAGCGATATCATATGGTATATTTCTTTCTCTTTCTGGCTTATTTCACTTAGAATGACGAAGGGAAATAAGTCAGAAAGGGAAAGAAACATACCATATGATTCATTTCTTGTTTTTTAGACATTATCTTACTTGGCATCTAAAAGTAAGTAGATATCTGAACCAAAATACACCTATTTATAGATGTAATTGTCCTTTTTAATTTTGGAAAAAGTCCTCTTCACAAGCTCGTGAATTTATGGATCAACTATTATTCTCACAATGTTCCAAATAATGGACACATGACAATGGGGTGGAGGTTTTGCTTGATCAAGTGGGCCCCCGGCACTTGCATAGCTAACTGTCACAGTATTGCCTGTCTTCCATGTGTCGTTAGACGTGGGTTCTACACATACAGGAACCAGGAACTCTGCAAACAACAGCTGTGCTCACTGATGCCTAGAGATAAGCCTTTGGAAGCCCTTCCACTTAAGGAACGACATCAAACTAGTATCCCTTGACCTTCCATCTTCTATTTGTCCAGTAGACTGAGCAGCAATCTCTGAGAAGCCTTGCACAGGACTGTTTCTAATAGCATGATTGCCTTTGTCCTTGCTCTGCTCGTATTGAGCCTCCGGAACACATTTGAGTAGTCCCTGTCACCGAGACCCATGAACCCCCCCACACCTCTCTATCCTATGCTCTACATGTCATCGACTTTCCTCCTGCCACACCAGGGTGAAACCCACTGTTGTCCCCGATCATAGAAATGCCCCATAGCATAAAGCCTGAATTTGATTTATGAACCCCAAGCTGGATTACATCTGCAGTCTCAGATGTGCCTCCACCCTCAGCGTACACCCAAGTGTCTTGTCGCCCTTGCTTTGTGTTCAGGTTTCCCCTTCAGCTGAATTTCTTTGGATAAATGGACCCCATCACATCACCATGTGCATCTTCTCATAATGACTTGCGTATGCTTTGGATGCGGTTGGAAAATCTAGGTATATGAATAAATAAATTCCCCAAGGAAAATGATTCTTTATTAAAATTCACAATACTCTCTGGCTGCATTTAAAAATATGTGGGCCCCCTCCCTGCCGTACTTTTTTTTTTTCCTCTTAGATTGGGGTTAGTTGTGTCTCATTTAGTATTTCTGAAAGCTTTCTCAGAATTTTCAGATTTTGATTTCCTCTGAGCTAGAAAAGCAGCTAATAAAATTTGTACAATTTACTTTAAGTTAACTGGGAAGAGCAGAGTTGGTGGCATTTTCTTTGCTACATTAAAACAACACTTTTTTTATTGTTGAGGTTTTGCATTAGGCTTTTGGGTGTTTACGCGACATCATGTTGCTCCTTTTTTTCCTGCTTTTCCAACCCCCTCGCTCCCCGTCTCCTTCCTCCTCCTCCTTCCCCTCTCTTTCCCTCCTCTTCCTCCTCAAATTAGATTCCTGCGCTCTAATGTTAGGAAATTTCACACCTATGAGAGCTATGCCTCTAGGAATATATGCCTGTACCACATTTATCATAAATTCTCATAGGAACAATAATAGTTTTACCTACTTGCAATAGTCAGGATTTACGTAGGAGTAGAGATGAATTCAAAAATAAAGAAGACAACTGAAAATCTGTGCTCTGATACAGTTCCTAAAGATAATTCTAAATATATTTACTATGTTGTCCCTGGTCGCCATTCCCTGATAGAGGAGTGAGTGAGGAGAATAAAATACCCTGTGAGTGATATTTAGTTAAGTTACTTTAATAGCAGTTTCATTACATCTAGCCACTGGAAAAGGTGGAAAGTGGACCCTAGGGAACTGCAATGACTTGACAAAGGTCATTTCAGCGGTAAATGATACAGAAAAGAGTGGTTCCCAGAGAGCTGACCTTTAAACCCTGCCTATGATTCTCTAATATCCTGCCTTCCCCTGATACTGCCATACATGCTTATGTTCTTTTGATGGGGGAAAAACAATAGGAACTCTTCTTATTTTATATTTAAAATGATATTTTTCTTTACTCAGACAGAAGACATGGCAACACATCAGAAACACAGGTAATAGTGAGATGTACCTGTTCTTACAGAAGTAAAGGTAAATGCCTGAAAAGTTAAACTCTTGGGGTGCTCTAGACCCAGTGTTTTGGTTCTTTGTTCTTAACAAACCTGTGAAAGTTCCAGTTTCAGGCTCCATATGAAAGAAAGAAAGAAAGAAAGAAAGAAAGAAAGAAAGAAAGAAAGAAAGAAAGAAAGAAAGAAAGAAAGAAAGAAAGAAAGAAAGAAAGAAAGAAAGAAAGAAAGAGAGAGAGAAAGAAAGAAAGAAAGAAAGAAAGAGAAAGAAAGAGAAAAAAGAGAGAGAAAGAAAGAAATAAAGAAAGAAAGAAAGAAAGAAAGAAAAGAAAGAAAGAAAGAAAGAGAAAAAAGAAAGAAAGAGAGAGAGAAAGAGAGAGAGAAAGAAAGAAAGAAAGAAAGAGAAGAAAGAAAGAGAAAGAAAGAAAGAGAGAGAGAAAGAAAGAAAGAAAGAAAGAGAGAGAGAAAGAAAGAAAGAGAGAAAGAGAAAGAAAGAGAAGAAAGAAAGAGAGAGAAAGAAAGAAAGAAAAAAAAGAAAGAAAGAAAAGAAAGAAAGAAAGAAAGAAAGAGAAAAAGAAAGAGAGAAAGAAAGAAAGAAAGAAAGAAAGAAAAGAAAGAAAGAAAGAAAGAGAAAAAAGAAAGAAAGAAGGAAAGAAAGAAAGAAAGAAAGAGAAAAAGAAAGAGAGAGAGAAAGAAAGAAAGAAAGAAAGAAAAGAAAGAAAGAAAGAGAAAAAAGAAAGAAAGAAAGAAAAGAAAGAAGGAAAGAAAGAAAGAAAGAAAGAAAGAGAGAGAGAAAGAAAGAAAGAAAAGAAAGAAGGAAAGAAAGAAAGAAAGGAAAGAAAGAAAGAAAGAAAGAAAGAAAGAAAGAAAGAAAGAAAGAAAAAGAAAGAGAGAGAGAGAGAAAGAAAGAAAGAAAAAGAAAGAAAGAGAGAGAGAGAGAAAGAAAGAAAGAAAGAAAGAAAGAAAGAAAGAAAGAAAGAAAGAAAGAAAGAAAGAAAGAAAAAGAAAGAAAGAGAGAGAGAGAAAGAAAGGAAGGAAGGAAGGAAGGAAAAAGTAAAGGAAGGAAGGAAGGAAGGATAGAGGAAGGAAGGACAATGCTTATATATTTTTTTCAGTTAGGACCACAGTATAATGAGTTAACATACAATTTGTGTTGTCAAAAACATTTTTAACTTGCAACTGTTCGGACCATTCATTGCCGAACAGTTAAAGTTAATATAAAAGCATTTGCAACTGTATTCCTAGGTGGTGGGTCTATGAGGCCCTCAAAGCGTATTCCATGAGGAGCAGGAAAGACTGGATCTTACCTAGATGCACCCACGATGACCGTCATGGGGTATGACGTGAGAGGGACAGGCACTTAAACCTGCCTGCCTTTCATTCTGTCGTTCTCATGTTATACTTTTATTCCTTTGAAGTCTTTAAGCCTCCATGTAGCAGTATGTGTTGTTTTTTTTCCTGAAAGGTATAGTACTTTAAACTTAAAAGTGTTACTTTAATTTAACTGCTCTCAACTTAATGAGGAATCCATTGGCCAAATGAAAACCAGGATTTGACATGATTTGGGGAAAGATGCCTGTCCAGTTAAACTCGGCTCATAATCAGCTCATACGATGGAAGGGGCCTTGGAGGTAGGGAGAAACATTCTGTGTCTCAGTGGAAGAACATTAGCAAGTGAAGTTTCCAATGTGCGAGTCAGTAAGTGGAGAGAGATGTAGACTTCCTGCCAAAAGTGTGGTGAGATTTCTATCAGCCAAGGTGTCCCCTGTCTAAAGCTCGCCAGTTGTGACAGTGTTGCACCTTTCTTATTGGGACCTGCACCTGAGTGCTAAAGGGCTATCAATGAATTTATTTGGAAGCATTCATTTAAAGGCATTTCCCCGTGCCATGTTGTAGTTAAAAGGAAAATAAAGCAGAATTTTCTTAAACCCACTAGACAATACCTTCTGCAGAACACTGCTCACAGGCAGACATAAATTAAAGAAACCATCAAACCACCTCTTTGCATTTTCTTGGTTATAAGATTGCAATTTATGTAATATTCTCACATATCTCCATGATAATAGTGTTTCTGTTTTTAAAAATGCATCTGATTTTCTCATCTTTTTTTTTTAAAAGGAACTATAATTGCAAAATTCCAAATGTGAAGTAATAAATGCAAAGCATGGGAAAAAATACCAAGTTTATTACATTGTATATCACATTTTTTTTATAATATTCTGAACTCCTGTTGCTATTTCTCATAATGGCACTATATTATCAAATATAATTCAGTGTTAAGGCAAGTAGAATCACGAGACCAAATATACAGTAGAAATCTATCTCATCCAGAGACTTGAAATATGTTTCTTGATTAGTTAGCTTGACATCACAACCCATCAGGGCATCGCCCAACAAAACTGGAGTACCACACGGCTGTGCAGAATAGAAGTGTGGAGCAGTAAGAGAGGTTAATATACATATATATATATATATATATATATATATATATATATATATATAAATATTTTAAAAAGTATATATATATATATACTTTTTTTAATATTTATTTGTTTTGGAGTAAAAGAGATAGTCTCGAGAATTTGAGAGTACACTGGTCATGATGTGTGCTGTTTGCCATGTTTTCTTTTTTTTTTTAGCTCTCCACCTTTGGGATCATGGTGGATCATTCTTCTTGGCCTCCTAATTGAGTAAATAACATGTCCGGCTCTTTCCAACAAGTTGTCAGTGTAACTGAAACATTCTAGACCCTCCCAGACTTCTTTCCCTTTTAGACAGAGTTCCAGAGTGAGGATAAAGCAGAGAAGAGTATCCTGTTCTCATAGAAAGGATATGTCTCATAAGCAAGAAGGGATAGACTGGGGTTTCAAAATTGTAGAATAGATAAACAAGATTACACTGTATAGCACAGGGAAATATACACAAAATGTTATGATAAATCACAGAGAAAAAAATGTGACAATGAGTGTGTATATGTCCATGAATGACTGAAAAATTGTGCTGAACACTGGAATTTGACACAGCACTGTAAAATGATTATGAATCAATAAAAAATGTTAAAAAAAAAGAATTAACCATCAGTGTTTCAAGACACTGAGATTTTTGTTATTGCAGCATAATTTACTCTCTGCTGGCTAATAGACACAATCAACATCTAAACACCTCTAAACTGGAAAAAATCAATTATATTTAAAATAAATCTAGTCTCTATACATACCCATATAAGTTTCTTAATGAATGTGTTTTCTAAGTTGATCACAAATTAGCTTGAAACTAAAACCTTACCCATCTCTATCCCTAAGCCAGATATTTGGTGGGCAAGAAGATGGAGTCTACTTTATCAAAAGCAATCACACCTATCAACTGTATTAATTTCTTAAGGCTGCCATAGCTAATTACCAACACTGAGTGGCTTGAAACAGCAGAACTTTCTTCCCTTAGAGGTCTGAGGGCTAGAAGTCCAAAATTAAAGTGGGAACAGGACCATGGTCCTCTGACGACTCTAGGGAAGATTTCTTTCTCACATTGTCTCCTGACCATCCTTTGCGTTCTTTGGCTTGTAGCTACACCACTCCAATCTCTGTCTGCATTTTCACATGGCTTTCTTTTCTGTGTGCCTTTACATGGCCTTTTCATAAGGATGCCTGTCATTGGATTTAGGGCTACTGCATTCTGAGATTCTAAGTGGACATGAATTTTGGGGGTGGGGCTGACACCATCAAACTCTATACATCAACACTGCCCTAAATAGTTTCCAGTTTCAAATATTATCTTTAGAATTATTGGGCCAATGTAGCAAACAAAAGACAGCTATGCCATTGGGTCTTACTGTTATTCTTTTATATTGGTGATGCTGTGTGTAGCTTACAAGTGAAAACTGAGGACAAAGAGCAACTCATAGTCATCCTTGGCTTCTTCATATGTCAGGATATATGAAACAAATACTTGCCGGAGGAACAATCTGATTAGATACATTTATTTATTCTTGATCAAGTGATAACTAGGTTTCTAAATGTGAATCCTCAGAACTGCTGGTTTTAAAATTCTGCTGCTATCTGAATAATTAGCAGATCTGGAACAGAAACCCGAGCCTGCTGATTTCTGCTTTATTATTATTTTGTTAAATTTTATCTTGATGTTGTATTAGTTTTTCTTCGTATGGTAGGTAGGCATGGAGCTCATATGAATCTACAGAACAACTATCTGGAGATTATCAATATCTACTACACCAGCATCATTATTAAATATGAGTTGAGTATTTACTCAGTATTGATTATGGCAAAAAAGGAAGGTAGGGGATTTGAGATCAGTTTTGAAAAATGAACGATCAGTTTGCTTTGGGCCATTTAGAAACACTTTGCGTTGCAAAGGTGAAACGTACAACTCAAGAGTGTGATAGGCTGGAAATTAATTTCAAGGATGAGGGTTATCAAAACAAACTTCCTGAAGGATAATTTGAATTGTGACCTGGGTTAAGGTACTATATTGTCTGAGAAAGGTAAATCTTTAAGGAATTAATCCTTTAGCTCATTCGGTTTATCTGACTAAATCCATTAGACCTTGAGATAATGGGACCCAGTGGTGAATTTTGGTGAGAAGAAAGCTGAGAACTTACTGTGCCTTTTGGTTATCGGAACTCTGAAATGTAGAACTCTTGATTTCTAGCAGATGATAGTTTAGAGACGAAAGGAGCTTAGCCAGTGTACCTGAAAAGAAGAGCTCTGTACCCCTGAATCAAATGCAATTTTTTTATTGCACTTTTGCTAAGGGCTCTTCTTAAAAGCTTCTTAAGTCTTGGTTTCCTTGGCTCTCATTTATTGCCTACAATAGAGCCATGTTGCGTTCTCATTTAGCACGGCACATCAGAGTATATGATGAATTTTTTTTGCCACCTTAAATTCCTGCAGAGCCCAATGATAGAGACATAACGCATCTGCATACACATGCAAGATAGTTTGAATTTAATGCATTTCATATCATTAAAGTTAACATTTCATGTATTACATTTCCTTTTAGAATACACTTGCATACATCCATATCCACATAGATATATGCACGCACACACACAAAATCCCATTATGTAGATCAATTTACATGATCACAATGTTCATATCCATAAAGCAGTGAACTTCCCAAATCAGATGCATGCATAAAAGCACTGATGCATAAAATTTCCATCTTGCAAGTACAGGGGAAGTTCTAGTAGGCATTTAGTGCCATGACAGGTCACTTAGGTTACAGCCAGCTATATAAGACATGCTAATAAGATTTAACCTTCTTTGTCTGTTACTGAAGAGGAGGAAAGAGGGGAGGGGTGAGGCCTTCCCATCTTTGAAAATAGCAAAGAAAATTAAAAACAGCCGCTTTCCCTGATCCCTGTGGCTGAATGTTTTTTGAGCTGCATAAATGAGGTCTACACAAAAATAATGTATTTTTAGGGGAACAGTATGAGGTCTTAATCCACTCTCTGCCGATTGTAGCATAAGTGACATTGATAACAAAGAATTTGATGGAACGTGTGTATGGAATTACTTCCATCTCCATATTTGATATGACTTTTCATCCAAAGTAAACTCCATTGAGATTAATATTTAAAATGGAAAGCTAAGAATCCAAAGTGCTCTACGACAACACGTAAGTGAAATTTTATTAGACTTGTCATTTCTGTTAATTATCGTCATTTTGGCTAATTACTTGCCATTTCTGTTGGTTATTAGATGTATCATTTCCCCTTCTCAGCTGCCATGTAACACCATCCCCGATTCTGGTTTCATTTCCTCCTCTCGGGCAGCAGGTCAGGGGCCAGCCCAGTGGCTCTGCCCTCCAGAAGAATAGTTCAGAATTGTTGTCAAAAGACAGAAAGGCTAGTGAAGAAATCCTTCACAATTCTTGTCCTTCTTGCTTGCAAGGGTGAAGGTGAAGGAGGTGGGGTCATTTTGTTATAAACAGGACAGCAAAAGAGATTGGCTGTGGGTTAGAGCTAATCTATGTGGAGTTTATATTTAGCTTAACTAAACTCCAGAACTCAGCAACATTCACTTCCCCAGGGCCTTACAATCTACATTGGACAATAGACTGAGAGGTGTTGGATGAAGCGTAGCTTAGAGAGGTCAGCCTGAGACTGGTTTCCAATAAAGTTATCCGTGTCTGAAATGGTAACAGCGGGTGTTGGAGCATTGTGTGTATGTGTTCATGTGCGTGTTTATTTATCCCTTCGGGAATCATAAAGTCTCATCTGATGATGGTGATATAAAGATTAATCTAGGAATTGCACCAGTGAAATGAAATTCAGGTATTGCAAGAAAGAAAACAAAAAGATGGAGACATGTATTTAAAAGAAATGTCAAGAGACTTCAGCATCCCGAGGCAAGCAGTATGGACACTTGATTTTGGTACCTTCAGAGTGTGACTGGGAATCGTGGCATGGTTCACATATATATAAAGCAGGCTGGGCTAATTATGAAGAATATTCATGGCGACTTTATTGGATAGCTGGATAAATGCCCTCTCATTACATTTTGGTCTTGTACATAAGCAAAATAAAATGGAAAATTGAAAGATTATTTTGGAACCAATTCAGGAGAAGTAGCCAAACTCATCAAATAAATTCTTTTTCTATGAGTGGTTTCTCCAGGAAAATCCAGACACTCTGTTATTCACTTACTTCAATTTACCACTTTAGACTCAGAAATCCACCCTTCCCCATGAAGATGTTTGAGATCATAGCTCAGACATTTTCAAATTGACTTATCTGTGTAACTATTATACCATGGGTTTCCCCTCCGTACGTTGGGCTGTCATCCCACATCCTTTGGAAGTGCTCATTCCGTGTTACTGAGGTGATAACATTCTAGTCAAGAGCATTAAGAGAATTATTACTAGTCAGAGTTCGAGAGCATAGTCAATGCAAAAGAGGGGAAGATAGGGCAAGGGAATGCCTAAGATATGACGCAGTCCAAGAAGAACTTGGGTCTTCTAAACACATGCATGACATCCTCAGGCTTTATTAGACGCTTCTTAAGGGGCAATGGCATCAGAAAAAAAGATCAGAGTCCCATAGCCTGCAAAACAAAGCCAGCCATTCACTGGACTAAAACCAGGTGCTTCAGAAAGTATCCTGTCTCACTAAAGATCTTCTGCCCAGAACTGCAGGCATTTGAAATGCCTTCTAAAAGATGGAGGTAGTAGATAGACTCTTGGTTATTAAACAGTGAAATTGAGCCTACAATTTATACCCCCTGGATTGTCAGAACTCAAGTACTGAGATTTGGACATACACTGTCAGCTCGTGCATCCTGCAAGATTGGGAGCCCAAGGGCAGTCCCTTCAGAACCGGATTCCTAGGGACAGGAACAAATTAATCAAATGCTGATGAAATTTACAGAAAGGTGCAAGAGTTTCTGAAGGCAGGAGTGGAATGTAATTACTACAAGGCAAGGATACACAAATAACTTTAGGGGGCAAAAGAGCTCATGCAAGTAGAGGTACATTTTTCTTGGAGAGGAAACCAAAGTAATGAGCGTAATACTTTCCTACTATGCAAATATGATAGAAGGTAGAATCTATCTATTCATGATAAAATTAATGACGAAATCAACAGTTTACACCTTGGGTTAGAGGCCAGTAGGGTCATGATAATGTACAAATTCTCTGTTCTGTTCAATGCAGGCAAAACAAAGTGAACTGAAAGGATTGGAGAATTATGCAAGAAATAGATCCCAAACAATTATTACACACTATCTACACCTCCTTTCTAAACTGTCTCAAGAAACCAGAATAAACGTCTTGGCAAAAATAAGAGCAAATCCCCTCAACATGGAAACAGCCACGAGGCACAACTGAGTTGTTTGTTACCCCTGCCAAGATTCCCCCTCAAGCCTGAGAACTTTGTTTCCATCTTCCCACCAAAAACCTGCACTCGGGCTACAGGTACTTGCCTGGAGCAAGACCGGGACAAATTGGAAAGGGAATAGAAACATAACTTACTGCACGTGAAGGTGCATGTACGGTTCAGCACCATCAATCACGTTGTCTCTGGCATGGCTTCATTTATGGATTATTGCAGAAACACAGGCTGAATGTGAAAAGATAATGTTGTAAAGCCATCAGAGTGATATTGGTGGAAGGAACCCATTCCTCACTGTTTTCCCAAGCACCCCAGCACCCGGAACCCCAGCATTGTTTAAACCTCCATTCTGTAGAAGAAAGCTAATCAAGTGACACTCAGGAAAATTGACTTGGGTTTTCAATCGAGTTTCAGATCTCTAGTGTACTTATTTCAAATGGCATTTGTTGTTCTGTGCATATCCTTAGGAGCATGCCCTGTCAAGAAATGCCATACAACTTCAAACCATGTTTTTTCCCACCTCTATAACTTTTTATGTATTCCCCTTTTACATTTTATTACAGCATAACATCTAAAACTGAAGTAAAGATTACAGGCAGTGCTTCAGGACCTAGAGTTCCCTGCCTTGCCCTGAATATAAAACTGTGGTGATAGGAACCACTGTTATACCTCTGTAAATTGCTCAGATCTCCCCGCTGACCATCTCTGTAATTATTTCTGCTTGGAAATGAAAAGTTTGATCGTCAGAGAGGTCTTTTTATTTTTTATGTCTATCTTTTCTTCCATTCACACAAACTACACATTTCCCCTTGGTGGTGGATTCCAGAGATTAAATCTGTATTTATTTATAATCCTTATCTCTGGGAGAGAGGGGGGTAATGAAACAGAAATGAAGAGTAAAACAAGCAATCAATTTTTGTAACTTTTTAAAGTTAATGGCACAAGAATTTGCCCTTCGTTGCCATGATTTTAATGAAATCAAAGTGGCCAGGGTGATACTTTTGTCTGAAACTGTGCATTTTGTACAATGTGGGGAAAGAAGGAGAGAAAGAGGTGGGGGGAGGCAGAGGGGATGTCAAGGCAGGGATGGAATTTTCTAGAGACAAGACAACTTCATCCAAAGTCTCTACATTAATGAGAAAGTTTCTATAGTCAACTAGCTTTAAATTTGTATCCAGCTGAGTCTGAAGTCTCTTCCTTACTTAGTAGTATTAGGGGAAATAATTTTAATTAATAACAAGACAAAATCATAACAAACAAGAAATCAAGGCAAGGGAAAGAAATAGAGGAAAAAATTTAGAGAGTGTCAAAAATTGTTTTATTCTATTGATAAGATGGGGATAATTTTTGCTGCAGTTGTGGCTGTGGAAACTGGTAACTCATACACCTTCCCCAAACTCCCAGTGGTAAATTTTCTTTCTTTCTTTCTTTTTTTTTTCCATTCTTTTTTTCCATCTTTCTTTCTAACATTCTTCCTCACTTAATTTTCCCCCCTCTCTTGCCTGTTCTTTCCTTCCCCTTTCTTCCTTCCTCCTTTTTTTTCTTTCTTTTTCTTTATCTAAACTAGATTGGATGAGATTTATCAAAGGGCAGTGTCCTCAGCATATATTCTCTGGGAAGAAGATCCCTTTGTGTGTGGAGGTTCCAGACTAATGAGACCAAGTCTGCAATGTGCTAAGATGCTGTCTCCAG
The DNA here is from genome assembly GCF_048564905.1 of Vicugna pacos. Taxonomy (NCBI): domain Eukaryota; kingdom Metazoa; phylum Chordata; class Mammalia; order Artiodactyla; family Camelidae; genus Vicugna; species Vicugna pacos. The sequence goes on from NC_133010.1 coordinate 8,187,841, forward strand.
CATTCAAATCTCAGGGGAGGGGCGGGGAGGATCTTTCTTGGTTTTTAAAGAAAATATGATCAGAAAGACTCTGTGATCCCAGAGGATGTGCATGCCCTGGAAATGAGAATATACGGATTTCTTCTATTAGTAAAATGTGTGAGGAAATCCAATACCTTGCATGTCTACCTTACTTCCACGCATGACCTCTGCGTCTTTTAAACCATGTCCACAGAAGTCACATTACTTGGTGAGGATAAAAACAAAAGACCCGACTACTTTTTAGGATAACTGAATTTAGCTGTCATCTTGCTCCATTTTACAGATAGGGAGACTAAGGCAACTTGCCCAAAGTCACAGACTTAGCTGGATGCAGAACTAACCCATTTTCCCCCACTTACCAGGATGAAGAACACTACAGTTACTGCAAATAAAACTGATCTCATTGGGTACACACTCCAGATGAGTCCTCTAACAGACATCTATGGACCCCGTTAATTACCAATAAGAGAGCCTTAGGCTACTTTTGGAACAGAATGTCCCAGCTTTATCTGACGATGGTCATGCAAAATCAGTCTTGTTTTTTAGGAAACTAACAAAGCTTTAGCCATGACCAGAGCATCTAAGAGCATCCAAGATAAAAGCCAAAGTGCTTACATGAAAGGGGCAAAGGGGAACTAAGGAAATGGTTAGTGTGAAATTCAGAAGGAATACATACCAGCGAACTGTTTTCCCCATGCTTTAGTTAACTTCACGTTTAAGAATTGTCTTTGATATGCATATCACTGCCTCTTGTTCAAGTTAATTTGTTTAAACATTCATGAAGGGGAAGGGTTTTTTGTTGTTTTCTTTTTAATAGAAATGTGCCCTTTTTTTTTTCAATTACAGACAAACTGGTGTGTTTGCTGATCCATGAACAATGTGAATATTCAGTTGTGAAGAGTTTTCCTGCCTAGTAACAAAGTTTTGGGGTTTTTTGTTTGTTTGTTTGTTTGTTTTTAATTTGCCCTCTCGGTTAAATGCCAACATCTATAAGGAAAACGATGGGAAGTGCTTTAGCATCAGTTTCCTCACCAGTGGCTTGTTTTGAATAAGGCAGAGGTTTGACTGTGGGTTTGTTAGGTTGGAAAGCAAAACAAAACAATTGTGTATGGGCAGTGGAGGAAATGATTCTACACGCTGGCCAAATCAGTGAGGATGCAACAAGCTGGGCTAAGTTCATCTCATGATGCTTTAGGTTGCGGGAAGCTGGGTTGGAGACTTCCGGGAAGAACATTAGCAGAGGCAACCCGCTTAGCTGCCAAAGACGGTCTCAGGGTTAGAGGTCAAAGGAAGGTCAGCGGAGAGGCTGGAGGCCCTGTGAGATCTGGCCCATTTCTGTTTTGTTCTTATCTTCTCCTCTGCCACAACTGTGTCTGGCAAAAAGCAGAAGCTCAAGGGATATTTTTGAGTGAATAAATGAATGAGTAGACTCTATGGATAGGCAATCTAAGCAGAGCAGCATTTACAAATAGGAATACAAAATTCCCAAATAACCTGCCTTCATTAGGAAGACTGAGGTTCACAACCAGGATGGTTTGCTAAAGAAGTAAGCACCAGACTGTGCTAGTGGAACTAAGGTATAATGTAAGGATTTAGTTATAAATACACTGCAGGAATTCAGTTCATATGGGTAGGAAGGGTCATGAGTCAGGGGTACTTGGTTGTGAGCTGCTGAGCTCATTACCTACTGATGTTAAGTCCCTCTGTCTAAACACTGAATGAAATCCAGAGTCTGAGGGCAAACAGAAGTGGGGCCTTGACCCCAATGTGGAACTGTAGAACTGAGAGCCGGGAACAATTACATGGATGATTCTGATACACTTTTATGGAATTTCAGGACACATGGGAAAACCATTTGACAGATATTTCCTCCAAATTACCACCAGAGAAAGGCAACTTTGATGTCCTGCCAGAACCACAATGGCGGCCACACTCAAAATTCCTTCCATCTTGGAATCTCTATCAATTTCACTGATTAGATAAGCTATTGTTCAGTTCAGCCTCATTATCACGATCTGCATCTCCTGCCGTTTTCTGGATGCTGCTTTCTCTGACACTAGTGACATGTAAGTCCCTGCCATCAAAGTCTCTGCAACTGACGGAGGAAGGTGTGACGCTGTCAACTGCCTATCCTGAATGGCATGCCATCACTACTCCTGTTATCAAAAGTTGATTGGCAAAATCTGCAAGAGATTCCCTTTTGTTTTGTCCTCAGGGAAAGAATGACTTTCTGTGATATTTGCTCTGTTTACAGAGTATTGGACAGGACCCCCTTTTCTCCTTCTTTAGAACATTTCAGGAGTTTGTTTCATTCTTTCTCTGAAGAGTGGATCAGAGAAGGGGCCATTGGGATTTTTATTTTCTAATGTGGAATATTCCCCGTTAGGACAATATTCCAGGGACACAGAAATGTGAAAAATTTCCATGGAGGCCAGTTCAAATTCCTGAGAGGACTGAAAACAGGTGAAGCTCAGATGATGTTGGTTGGTTGGTTGAAATGTTGAGACTTGACATTGAAACACAGCTTGGGTCCGTTGCTAGAGGTTCCAGTAATAGTGGGAAGTAATTGTTGAACCCCAGTTGTATGACACTATATTACCTGTTAACACAGGAACCTCCAGAAAATGGCGTGCCTCCCATTGGAAGTGAGTGCTCTCTCTCCAAAGAATATGTAGCGCTAACAGAAGTTGTTAAAAAGCTTTGCTGTGAATATATTTGGCTATATTTAACAATGGTTCTGCCATTGCCTGGTCCTAGAACCTTTAAAAAGGGTTTTGGTAAAAGAGAGAGAAATGAAAAGGAAATACAGAAAAACTGTAGTTAATGTAGACACAGAAAATGGAAAAAAATACATATGGAGATGTGACCGAAGTACGTGGCTTTGAGTTATTAAAATGTATAGGTAGATGTTTATGTAAGTAGTTTGTAAAGGGGACCCTGAGAAAAATTAGGAGGTAGGAAATTTTATTTTTCTATTTCTATGGAAGTTAAATTCCCACATTTTCCATCGTGGTCTCTCCTCTAGATCTTTGGATCTATAATATTATTTTTGTGACTATATTTTTTAGACCCTAAATTTAACCCTATGGTATCATACTGACAATCAGAATATTTAAACCAGGATACACCTACATGGACTCTACAATTCTGGATATCTTACTCTTAGCTCACAACAAAACTGATTGTTGCAAATAAATTAGATATCTCAGGATTTTGTTAAACATTAAACTCCTGAAAATCAGTTTTGACAAAATACAAATTACTCTGAACAGAAAAGTTCTCCATTCCTGAAAGTTTTATGTTACGGGCAGACTAAATTCCTTCATATTTTTATTTGAAATATTCAATAAAATACCCATTTTTTACTAGTTTTTTAAAAAAGATTTTTTTCCTTTAAGGAATGAAGAAAAATGAGAAGTCATAGTCCAAGGTCAGCATAGCTGGTGAGTAGTAGCTACCCATGGGATCTGCCGTTACAAGGTTAGAAATGATGTTAAACACTGGAGTAGCACACAGAGTGGATGGTAGCCATTCCTGATTTATAGCAGGTAAGCAGTCATCCATTCTATTTATAGGACTGATCTTGCTACAAATGATCTTAAATTATGTTGCTAGCCTGACCAAGCAAATTAATTTAAGTTTACTCTTTGGTTCCAGTTGAAGCTGTGTTTGTTGGCACATTAGTGTTCAAAGGAGGTGGTTGGGGCCAACATAGAGATAAAGAATAGAAATGTCAGTGCTAATTGGGATGGTGGGCCATCATGACCCCTACCTTCTTCTTTATTCAAAGTAACCTTACTTTCGTTGGTTTTGGATGAGAATTCTGTTTTGATATTTTCCTTCCTTAAAAAGGCTCTTCTCTTCTCAATATGAAAGTTTTCATTTAGAGAAAAGAGTGCAAAGAATTATACATGGTAGAGTTTTTACAGACATAGAATAAACCTGGTGACTTCTAAAGACCTCTTCCAGGCTTATCAATCTTTAGTTCAAGACTTGTCAGACTTAAATAAACTGGAGTATGAAGCCTTGTTGGACAAACCTATTTTTCCTTCAGGATAAAAAGACACTAGGACTTAAGCCAGCTTGTCTCCTCACAAATTTTCAGCAGATCTTCCCAGGAAATCTTCCAAAATAAACCAATCAGAGTCTACCTCCTCAGCCCCTCTGCTCAAACCACTGAATGGTCTCTGAGAAATCCCAACACTGTGGTGTTTAGAGTTACCAACCAACCACATTCTCTAACTGGAATTTCAGTTCTACTCTACTAATCCCTTTGATCAGCTTCTCTCATTTCTCTCTGCAATTTTCCTGAAAAATCACCAGCTTCATAAGCACACAAACTACCAGATATTACTTCAATCCCTGTCATCAAAAAACTTCACACTTTAAAAAGAAAATCCAGGGAGTTATTGATAAAATCCATCAGCTTCCTGCTTCCACATGGTGAATATAGCTCAGTAGTAATTCTTATCTGCTTTTTTTCAGTTTCAGAGGATAAAACATCCCTCCTCTTCTTTGGTGCCAAAATTCTTCTTTTCTGTACTCAGTCTCATTCTCATATATTTTTTTGAAGGACTCACTCAGCCCAAAAATTTACCTTTCTCTCATTCTCCCAATTTTTTTTCCAATCTATGCCTTTTTTCAAGAGTATCCCATTCTTTCTCTACCTTTAAACTTGTTTCTTTCTAGCTACCAATAAGTTTACTCAAAGCACCAACTGAAATTATGCTTGTATGATATATATATATATATATATATATGTATATATATATATGTATGTATATATATATTTTTTGGTAAGTAAGTTTACAAACTACTATGTATATATAATATATGTCTGTCTCTCTCTGTCTCTCTCTCTGTATGTATATGTATGTGTGTATACATATACTTTTTCCTGTCGAAGATATTTGTATCATGGCACTCTTAGATGCAACAACAGACACACAATTAAGATTAGACCAGAAACCTAAGAATGTTTTAGTATCTTATGTGCCTAGAATTCTGGAAGCTTGGAAGTCAGAAGTTCTGGACTTAATCATCAAGGGTACAGATTTCGTCTTCTGTTTTCAGGATGTCAGCTTTTGTCCTTCGGCTTGTCTCTCTTGGTTGCAAGATGGCTGCTACCGCTCTGGAAGACACAGCCTAGACAACTACAAAGAAGACTAGATGATGAAGAAAGGACATGACCTTTTCTGCGTCTCTTATCATAAACATTCATAGAAACCCCAAAGCAGTTTCTCCTCGTGTTTCATTGGCCAGGATCACCACTGTGATCAGGATCCCCAGGGACTGAGTAAGGGCCCGGATCCCCTAAAGCATCTGTCCACTTGATATCCAAACTAAATTAGAATGCTGCAAGAAAAGAAGCAGCAAGGATGGGGGCTGAGTGCCAAAGGGTTCTTTAAACTACACATGCAATTAATCAGAACAGAGGCCTGAACATCACTGTGGCTGTGGCTTTCCTCTTCCTGCTGTCACAGCCTTGGCTCCATCACAGCCTCTGGTATGATGCTTTGTTTTGTTTTGTTTTTGTGAATTGATCTTTGGATTAAAGATAAATAAGTAGGTATTTGTATGTATAAATTTGCAGAGGGAGGAGGGGAAGTGAGAAGAGAAGAGAAAAATTCAATAAAACTCACAAATTCATGACTACGTTGCTGAACTGAATTCTTAATTATTTATAACACTTGACGGCTTCTTATGCATGTTGGGAAATCTACCATTTAAATAGCCATCTGTCTATTGGTCCAGGAGTAGAAGAAATGAGAACAAGGGACCAGGGTGGAATTCAGGCTGGAACAGGCATTCCATCTGAGCCTAGCGCACAGTCCTGCTGGTCACACACACAGTGCTGTGACTGTAAAGGAATGATTTCAACCAAGCACTGGGGTGACTCTCTATCCGTACCTGCATTCCTTCAGGCTAAGGACCCGTCGTGACTTTTCAATGATGTCCTGAACTGGTAGAAAATTGAAGAAGTATCTCATAGTGCCCAGCACTCTCTGCTGGAGGCAATAAGTCAAGTTTGATGCTTAACTACTCTGAGCACATGTTTGCACAGGACTGCTGAATCCAGGTCTCCGTTTTCCCCTCACTCTTTCTGTAGTTTGTGTTCTCAGTCTGGCATAATCTCATCTTCCCACTCACTCTAGGCCACTCCATTCATCTCTTCTCAACTTCCTCCTTCCCCTCTCATCTTGACTTCTTCCTCTTTCTTCCCGTCTCTCCTTCCTGACTCCTGTTTTTAACTCTGCTGCTTCTGTCCCCATTCCCTTTAACCTTAGGAATCAATGGGTATCTGTCCCTGCTGGGCACCGCTGGGCTTTCGGGGGCCTGCCCCTGTCTGGTCTGCACTTTTCCTCAAGGTGAATGCAGTAAACAGAGTCCTTCTTTGATCAGGTTTGACTACTTAGACAAACAATCGAGATACATAACTCCCAGCCACCACCCACAAAAATACCTTTTCCTTTTCTGCAGTGTGTTTGCAGGCCTTAATTTTTCTTTATGTCCCTGTTTTAACACTTCACAACACCTCCATAAAAAACGAATCTTCTCTTTCGTTGAAAGAGGGGTGGTCTCTGAAGCAGCTCTCTCTCAAGATGTGTTGAAATCCCTAGAGGAGTCATGTTTTATATTTTTTGAAAAAAATGCCTTCTCATGGATTATCTTGTTAGATGATTCCCACAAATCCTATGAAATAGGCAGGGAGGCAAAACTGCTTCAGGGAAGTTTGGGCAACACTGTAACAGGCTAATTAAGGGAAGACCCTAGATCTCTCTCTGGATTTACAGCACTGACACTGTGAGTTATAGAAATATCATATACAATGTACTGTATTATATATATAATTATACATTTTACACATTATATAATATATAATATAGTTCATTATAATAATTAAAAATAATTTTATAAAAGTAATTTTTATAAAATAAGCAGGTAAAGAGATGGTGAATACACAAATAAACACGTATTATTTTCTTCTTTATTTTCAAGAATAAGTAACATTTCCGATTGCTTCCCCTGTGTGACAGGCGCACCTTTACGGCCACTGCTCCAGCTGCGTTTCTCTGTCCTTTATGTCCGCTGCATTCACGTGCTTGACGGGTCATCAGTACTGACTCAAAAGTGAGCGTTGGTTTCTTTTTTATTTCCTCCTTTTCTTTCTTCCCTCTCTCCCTCCCCTCCTTTCTTCCTCTCTTCCTCCCTCCTTTTCTCTGCTTTTCTTTATTTCTTTAGATTCCTTGCTCCCACCCCCACTGCTAAGAAGAGATGAGACATCCTTGAGTCTCTGCATCCACATTCCCTTTGCTTTCCTTCTATTTCTTCCCCTCAGTCCTAGGCTGTAATGCCAATTATTAGAAAATATAATTCACTGTGTCTCACACTATTATGTATAATCTCCTCGAGCATTTTCTTCACATTCTTAATATCTCTGGTGTCGGTGAGAATTACAGCTGGAAAGCTGACTGCAGGCCTCCGTGTAACGGAAGGAGAGAACACTGTTTCCACCGGCAGATTGTCCCTCGTGTCGCAGGGTTTCACAGTTTTGTCCAGAAAAAGTTAGATATTTTGCTTTGCATTTATAATTATTTTCAGCAAAAAATAAAGAGGGAGACACTTCATGGTTAAGGTTTTGCTCTCTTTTTTTTTAATAGGAATAAGAACATGAAAACGTTTCTGTAGATTGGTTTCAAGGAGAGAAACTCCCCTCTGTGTTTACAAAGATACCCGGTAAATGACGGTCGCCAGGCAGTTTAGGTCTATAACGCGGCTCTAAACATAAATGGCTCATTCTGTGTGTTTGACTCTAACTTTCCATAGCCCCTGGCTTCTCTCTCCCTCTTTCTTCTCTCTCTCTACACCTCTTTCTCACTCAGTCTCTCTACAAACACACACACACACATCAAGGCAAACGCTTGCTTTTATTTTTTCATTGACGTGTAATTGATTCACAATGTTAGTTTCAGGTATATAGCAGAGTGAGTCAGTTATACACATATATACATTACACACATACATATATATATATATATGTATATTTATATTTTCGGTTTTTTTTTTCATTTTTTTTCTTTTCACGGCTGAGAAAGTTATATAAGCAAACTTTGTTACTTCTTAGTAACTCCAAGTTCAAACCTCTTTGTTTCATCAGATATTTACAAATAATTGATGTTTTGCCTAAAAAGTTATCTAAACAGCCTGTTTCAGTCACTTCTCAGGTACCAAAAAAAGTTTAAAATTGTTTTTCTTTTATTAATCTGCCATGTGTCAATTTAATGATCAACCAAAGAACCAAGAGGAGCAGAGGAACTTTCCCTTCCCCTACAATACAAATTATAGTGCCTTTCAGTTGTCATCAGAGGGACCCACACAGCATTTTTCAAATTTTAATGGGCATACAAATCACCTGGGGAATCTCTTGAACATGCAGGTTCTGATTCAGTAGTTCTGGGGTGGGGCCCAGGATTCTGCATTTTCAGCAAACCCCAGCTGATGATAATGCTGTCCAAAGAACATGTTCGGAGTCTTATGCCCTAAAAGCACATTGTCTACTATCTTAAAATTTCAAATCCCTCATCTGTCAAACAGGGCTGTTGAGAAAATTCAAGATATAGTGTGTAGAACGTGGCTTCATCTCACAACCAAGTACAACAAGTGTTAGACATTTTATTAGTATTACTATTAAGGTCAGCTTTATGGTCCTGGAGCCCCACAGCACAGACCTCTGTTTTAAGAGTATCCATATTTAGTTTGATGCTCTGTTGTCACCATCTTGAATTATTAATAATTTTATCCTGGAACTTGTGTTTTGTAAGTGAAGTTCAGTGGGAAAATGGGGCATGCACGTGAGAAGAAGAGATACTGGAAATACGCATCATTACCAACCTTCCTTGCCAACCACTTGCGTTTAAAATTTGCAAACCGAGAGTACAGAATGCTGACGGACTCAAAGTGAAGCGGAGTTCAGTGTGACTTAAAAGTAGAACGGAAGTGTGTTACATCTACCACTCAGTCAGCGAGAACACACTTTCCCCAAGAGACCACACTTTCCATTGGACCTAGAACTTGCTTGGAATACAGAATGAAGACAACTGCGGTCTAAAAACCAAAAACAATCCAATATTCCCAACACATCGTTTCTTACTCAAGTTACTTCCTTGTCTATTAGCTAACCGTTTACCTTCGGAAGGAAAAGGGAAAGATAGGGCAACCTACAAGTCTTTTCTTTTCAGTTCTTTTTTATTTGTCATTAAGCTGAAGTAGAGAGGATTGGCTGAATATACATGCACCAGAAAACAAAATGCAAACAATTGAGTTAGTTTTCTGTAGTGTTTCCACAGTTCTGGTAAGGACAAAATATATACATAAAATATACAAGCTTGGAATACAAATTTCACAATTTTGGTTATTCCACATACAAGCTGAATGCTTCCATATTTGTATGCAAAACTAGCATTGTACAATATAAAGATGAATGGTAAAAATCACGCTAATAACTTTAATTTTTCACTAACTAGAATGACATTAAATAGAACACCCTATGACAAGATGAACATGAGATCATGGACAAAAGGAAAAAATGTTTTGTATTTTAATATCCTTCCTGGGCACATTTCCACTGCTTTTTGAAGTGGGGGCCCTGAAGCTTCATTTTATATTGAATTCCACAGATTCACGTCTAGCTCTGTCACTGTTATTGTAATTATTATCAACAGGTCTGGACTGGGGTTTCAGGCTGAAAAATCCCAGATGAAGCTAGAAATAATTTTGCAAAATTATTATTCAGATCAGGACACTGGATCTTATGTATAGCTGAGTACAACTCCCACAGTGTGATTTATTGTTATAATAGAGCATATTTTTAAAATCACACAAATACTGGATTCTAAGGAATCTCAGGCTAATCATTTTATGTTTTGTTCAGATTCCCCTCCAAAAAGGAAACATAAGAATAATGTTTGTTCCGTCGCATTTCATCTGGACTTGGCCCCTCTGTTCTCCGAATGCATGTTTTATTTTAGCTGGCTACACCTGTGACAGACCGTGTTCTCACCTGCATCATGGTACCTCGAGTCCCCAGCTACACAGAACCTTGGGGTCCTTTTCTGTAGCACACTCCACACTGGACAGAAGATTTCCACACAATCTAGTCTTTTCCTGATGAGTGAATGAGTGAATAGGCTAAGTAATTGAACAGACGGAACCCATTTTAATAATTACCAACCGAAGCGGGGGTCGGATCTTGAGGCATTATGTTAAATTCTAGTTTTGAGTGCATGTATGCTCTCACCAGAGAGAGAGCAGCAATGTGTCAGTTGTCATAGAGGTTTGCCTTTATCTTCCTGGAATGGGGCAGTTTGATTGCACTATTTCAATTTATTATTGTGAGATAAATAATAGTTCTTATAACTGAAAGTGATCAGGAAGACATTGGACACAATTGCTAAAGGTAAGATCTGCTTAAATTAGTCTTCAAATGATGCAGCTTCTGTCCTATTTAGACATTTTAAAATCCATGTTCCACTCATCTAATCCCATCCTGAGCAGCTAAGAATTTCAGCCCATATATTGTACTGCACAATTGACTTGCTTCCTTGAGTGTGTGTATGTGGGGGGAGTTCACTCTCCTCCAGAGCTTCATGTATCACCCGGTGCCGGAGGCAGAGAGAATACAACATTGATGGACCAATGGGCTGATCCAATATGGCAAATCCTATATTCCTGTTTGGGTACAAATGAATAACCTCATATCGTTCTGCACACATTCAACAAAATGATGAAAGGGAGAGGGAAAAAAAAATAAAACAAAACAAATGGAATTTCCTGATCATTGCATTCCACTTTATTTCCCTGTTTTAACTTTGTAAGTGAATTCAATGTCTGGAGAAGGCGATTGATGGCTGTAAGAGAACAGGAAAGAAAAATGCTAAAGCCTCAGACCACAATTTGAGCGCCATGAGGCTTGGTTCTTGTCTCTTCCCAGAATCTTCAGCTGGGCTTCTCATCTTGCAGCCTTTAAATGCCATCTCAGCACGTCAGGACCAAGGGATTGCGGATCCTGCAGGACAGGGCTGTGACTCTTAGTCTGCTGCTTTTAATTAGCAGGGAGGGGGGGAGGGAATGAGGACAAAGAGGGGAAGGATCCACGAGGTGTATACAAAAGAAAAAAACAATAGTTCTAGTTTTCTCCAGACCTCTCAAATATTGCCTCCAAGATATTGTGTTCCCTGCCCATCATTTCACCTTCTCCCAGCCCACTTTCTACATATTTTCAACTTCTAACGTTCTGGAATGACACACAAGTTAATTTCTCTGCCTATCTCATTCTTAAGCCGTGTATTTTTCACATCATGCCTCCTGTATGGTCTTCCTTCAATCCGCCCAGACCATCACATTCTTTCTGTCACTATGCACCTCTGAAGGATCGATCATACATTCCTTGTGTCATCATTATTCATTACATCGTTACATCGTTTTTTTATTTTACACACATATATGTTTGTTTCTATTAAATCAATTAACTAAGGGGAAGGTTAGCATTTATTGGCACCTAAAGTTCCTGGCAGTGCCTTTAACATAATAAGTTCATAATTAATATTTAATAAAATGACTGTTATCTTTAAAAGAAGTATATGCAGGCCATCTGTATTTATGCCGCATTTTCCCATATATTTATGTTGTAATTATTCCCAAAAAGGATAAAAAGGAAATCAGTTGATTCTCCTTCTATATTGGCTGAAAAGAGCGGAAAACTGTATTTCCAAGTGCCAAGGTCCATCAACACCGCCTTATTCCAGGAGCATTTTTTTGTTTTCTTTTCCTTTAGAGCATCAAGGGTAGGAAGTCTGATTCCAACTTGATTATATCTAAGTGAAGAAAGGAGGAAGGAAGAGAAACCCATCCATCATAACCAATCAGCCAGTTGAAGAGATCAGGGCATATTAACCAGAAAAGCAGACAAGACTGAGCAGGACGAATGTACTAAAGGCCCAATGGGCATAAACAATGAATGCAATGCAAGGAGGCGAGACTGCAGAAAGAGCTCAAAAATGATTGACTGCGAACACTCTACATAAATCCAGATGAGATTCAAGCTGTGACCTTGAGGTGAAAAGGCTCCTTACACCGCAACCAAATCTTTCTATTCTAAAGGGATTAAATCTCTGAAAATCATTCTCTTTCTTTGCATCCATGTTTCACACTTTGTCGTGCTCCCATAAAAGGGGCAGATAGACCAGCAGCTCGGTGTTTACTTCCTTGTGTTTCTTCTCTCCCCAGATAGCTGGTGTCGGCTTTACCGCAGATCAGGGTGGGTGAGCCTTTTCCACCTTCTGATTCTGGTTTGTAATTGTCAATACCAGGGTAGCAAGCTTTCTAATGGAAATTACCGGTGCATGGAAAAATGATAACGCAATCTGCTCACGTCGGGGGAACTGTGGGCTCCGGAGTGCAAGTCATTCTTTCTGGGCTCACAGTCATTATGAGAGCAAATTTAATAAACTTTTGCATGAAACTTGTAACAGGATATCCTAGATTCTATCACTGCCTTTGCATTGCAAAGCAGAGGAAATCAGCAAAGAGGTAAAATGTTCATACACAGGCTAGACAAGGCTCGGTTCTCACTGCTTTCCTATGATCTCAGCCTAACGTTCGAATCCAGCTCCTAAACCAGGGTTGCCTGTGGCATTTCCAATTTTGCTTTTTCCTTTCTCGCCAGACAGGAGGCAAGGATCACAGAGCTCAGACTTATTTAGAGCAAGTGTGCAGATCCCACAGCCGACCGTGGTTTCTTAGTTCCTTGCTTGAAAGGATTAAACCTGGATTAGGAGGAGGAAGGATGTAGTCCCAACAGGCAGCATTTCTAACGAGGGGAAGGCACTTTTCCACCCCCTCTCCAAGGAGAACAAGGAGGAAAACTGAATCCCAGCAATGATTCTCCAAATGGCAAGATGTGGGCAGAACTTAAGACACCTTTCTGATTCCCAGGCAATTTGTGCGTGGGCCTAAGTATCCAATTAGCAGGCACAGCTGCCAGTTTGCATTAAAAAAATATAAATTTTTACAGCTGCAAACCAGCTGTGCCCATAAATCCCACTTTGCAGAGGTCCACCAAGAATTTAGACTTGGATGCTATGGGATTTATTTCCCTCTGCATTAAAAATAATCAAAGATTGATTGACATTTTTTTTTTTTTGGCCAGTGAAATATTTTCCTTAAAGAAGAATAGAAAAACCACAACACATGGACAGTCGTAAGCCTCACAAAAATCAATAGACATAGGCGACCTCTGACCCATGAGAAGCCTCCATTCTAAACCGGCTCCGGCCACTGGTATTTTTCCCAGTGATAGCGATGTTCTAGATCTCCGCTGTCCATTCCGACAACAGCAAGACAATATTTGTGTTTGAGGACCTGTGTTGCTGTAATGGAAAACAGAAATTTTTTGAAAGCTGGGGGAAAGTCATGCATGATGTCAAGAAATGACCTTGGTAAGAGCCAAAGCCTGAGGTTCACTTTTGGGGAACTCTGCCTCTTGGGATGTTGCCTTGGTACAGAGGCTCCCACACACCTGGACTCAGAGCTTCTGGGGCTTAGAGGGGGCACAGTTAGACACACATACATTCCCAGTCCTGCTCCCGAGTTTCCAGACTCAGCTGAGTCCTCCACTAGCTATCTGAATTCTGAAAGTTCCTAACAACCTGATCCACTGCAGCCAAAGAGGCTCCTCTCTGAGCTACATACGTATATAGCACACGTTGTATTGACAGTCCCAAATCTTGGGGGTCATTTTCAGCCAAACAGCACGGATAGCTTTATCTAATATTTTACATGGATAGTAAGCCATCTAAGTTCTTTAAATATTCATCTATTTTATGAATGTGCAATAATTTCTTAAAAGAAGCCTACTGTCATGTCTTGGACAAGATAAATAATGGGGTTGTCTTATGGGAACAACTTCCTTTTTGTGGACAAAGCTTTTTTTCTACTGATCTTTCCTTTCACTCATCCGTCTGTCCATCTAGCCATGCCTTTCTAAACTATCTATAGGGTTTCTTGACTCCCTCTGGGTAAACTGTCACTGTTAACAAGCAAAACGCCAAAAAAAAAAAAAAATCCACAGTTCATACTATCAGAATAATCCTTACAGAATGAATGTTTCCCTGGACCCATGAGAAGCAGCGCAGTGAAAACTGTGTCACTGTTATGCCCAAAGATGTAAGACAAAATAAGGATCTTATTATCACAAGTTCAACACTTAGCACAGAGGCCAAAGTACCATAACATTTTTTCAGTTTTTCAATTCATGCTAAGGTAGCTCATCACTCTATTTTTTTCCAGTTTTATTAAGATATAATTGACATCTAACAGTGTTTTAATGTAAGGCTTGCCCTATAGTGATCTGCTATACATATATATTGCAAAATAATTACCACCATAAGTTTGGCTAATATCTAGCACCTCATGTAGCTGCAATTTTCTTTTCTTTCTTGTAATGAGAACTTTAAAGATTTATTTTCTTAGCAACTTTCAAATATACACTACAGTATTGTTAATGATGCTCACTATATTGTACAATACATCCCAGAATTTATTTTTCTTGTAACATTCTGGAAATGTATAGCTTTTGACCACCCTTAGTCATTTCCCCCACACCCTCATCTCCCTGCCTCTGGCAACCACCGACCTATTTTCTGTCTCTGTAAGTTTATTTTCTTAGATTCCTTAGGTAAGTAAGATAATATGGTATTTGCCTTTCTCTGTCTGGCTTATTTCCCTTAGTATCATGCCTTTAAGATCTACCCATGTTGTCAGAAACGGCAAGGGTTCCTTCTTTTCTATGGCTGAATAAAATTCCATTATACACATAGACCACATTTTCTTTACTCGTTCATCCATCAAGACACTTAAGCGTTTCCATGTTTTGGCTGTTGTAAATAATGCTGCCATAAACTTCGGGGTACAGATATCTCTTGGAGGTAGTGATGCCACTAGCTTCACAACCTAACTTTACATCTAATAGACAATTTAGATTGAGCACCCATGGAGAGAGGCAAGGAATCCTGACATTGAAAGCAAAGCTGTTAGCCAGCATTTTGCAATAGTTAGGAGAGAATACTTCTTTACAAATTGAGCAGAACGTGCACCATCATGCAAACGTGGGAAGTTCAAACAAGTAGATCAACTTGAGGAGTAATTAAGGCATTTGTGAGGATAGGAGCAAAGGCACCAAAACAAGAGAATTGTCTAATTGTGTAGACTGACATGAGGTAAAAGCAGTGTGTGATAGACAGAGAAGGGTCAGAAACTCAAGCTGGCCCATGTTTCCCATGCCTCATGGGCATAATGGTTCTCCCCAAAGTTCCTAGTAAAGCTTAACTATCACCTTCCCCAGAAGCCTCTGCAGGGCGCTTGCTTTTAGATACACATACTTCTTAATGCTCACACGTCTCGTTTGGATTTCAGATCTTGGGTTCAGTGGTTCTCAATGAAGTTTTCTAATTTGCATGAATTCCAAGTTAGAGAAGTCTCATGGATGGAGACAGTCTTATCTGATTGTTATCACCACGATTCGGGGCTGATGTGCAAATGCGGTGAAGACCACCTCTCCAGGACATGGCTGAGATTCGGGTGCACTTCTGCTTTGACAGCTACTCCTTACACATGGACTTTCGTGAAGAGTGGGCAGCCCTACAGGAGAACGTTGACTGAAATCAGACATGGAGACGTCAAGAAGCAAAGGGGACACCAAAATCAAAATAAAATATTTCTATGGATATTTCTTGATATGTGCATGATAGATTTTATCTGTTCAATGATAGATTTTATCTGTTCATAGAATTCTCTTATTTCTTATTCTCTCCATGTCTCTCGTCAGCTTTTAGAAAGAGCTCCTGCAAACTTTATTTTCCCCATTTTGGTAGATGCATCAACTAATGCCCAGAATAATTAAGTGAGGTGATCAGGGTCCCTCAGCATGAGGACTGCAGAAGAAACTAGAATTCAGTTGCCTCTTTTCCTTTTTTTTTCTAAATTTATTTTGGGTGGACGTTGTTAGGTTTATTTATTTATTGTCTGTCTGTTTGTTTGTTATTTTTAATGGTGGTTCTGGGGACTGAACCCTGGACCACGTCCATGCTACACACACACTCTACCATTTAGCTATACCCTCCCCCAGTTACCTCTTTTCCAATATAATTTTTCCCCCAGTGGCCTCATATTTATTTGTGCAGGAAATTCAAAGAAACAAAATCCATTTAGGCTTTAGGTAGGTGGGAACCCTCTTCTAGGCTCAAATCAAAGAGTTTCTCTGTACCAGGAGGCAGGCCCTTGTTTTTAAAATCCATATATCTCATATTTTTTCTTTTACAGAGATCATTAAAATGTTCCACGGATATCCTGTGTGCTGACTGTTGGGAGTTTTCTAGAAAGGCATTGTTATTTGTTGTGTTCAGGAGGATTTGTGGAGGAAGAAATTGCACACACGTCGTGTGATGGCAGCTGGCAGTCAACTGCGACTGCTGTAGCATACTTCACAACGTGTTTTATGTGGCTGGGAACATTTACATTAAGGTCAATTAGGTTGCCAAAATGGAGAATCACAGCTGAGGGAGGCTTAGTGGAGTGCATTGGTGTTTGGCAGGGGAAATGGAACCTATAAACCTACATGTGCTTGATCGGCCAGCTGGTGGATGGTCCCAGCCGTGTCTCTGGAACACTGTTCAATTCAATTCAACAAATATTTATTGAGTAACTAGATGGTGCAAAGCCCCAGTCAATGTGTTGATGGGGAGGAAGGCAGTACAAACCATGGCTTGGGTCTTAGAAAGGTTTCCAAGAGCAACAGTGAAATAGATCAGGACCCTGGGGTCTTCCCAAGACAGAGTCCCTCCCACCCCCTGTCCCCCACCTGCCTCTTGCCTGTAGAAAAATTTTCATCAAAGAATAAGTTCAATCAGAGAAATAAGAAAATATAGAACAAAAGGAAATAGTCAAGCAAAAAAAAATAATAATAGTTTAGTCATTAAAAAAGTCAGGGACCTTTACTTCCTCCTCAAGGACTACAGGTAATATTCTGAGCCCTATCCTTTGAGCTGTCTTGTAGATACTGAAACACTCACCAGGTGGAAAAAGTTAACTACATGATGAGCAGACATGTACTCATGACATAAGCTGCCATTGTTCTGAGAACTGGACTCAAAGAAATGGGAACAAACCAACCCTGGAACTAAAGATTAATTCCACTTAAAACAGCCAAGATGATGCCAATCAGACCACAGCATGACTAACTTCAAGATGACTGTCAGAGCTGACTGAGCTGTTCTGCATGTAGCCCCTTCCCTCTGTCTATTCACCCCTGAAATTCCCACTGATCGGCTGGGGGGGTTGACCTTTGGACATGAATCTGCCCTCTTCCCTGGTTACTGGCTTCCAGAACAAAGCAAAATTTCCTTTCCACCAACACTTGCCTCTTGAATATTGGCTTTGGGGCAGTAAGTGGCCAGACCTGAATTTTGATAACAATAGATCTCAATATCTAGCAATGATCGCATGATTACCATACACTAGATATTTGTTCTATACGCTCAACATGTATTAACCATCACAATGTTCATAACAACTCTTTGAGATAGGTGCTCTGAATCCCTATTTTATCAGTGAGGAGACTTGGTTGGAGAGGCGTGGTGCTTTTGCTAGATTTCATAATGTTCCCTTTTCTGGGCATATGAAAGGGTTGCATTTCACTGCCACCTTGAAGTTGGCTATGTGCTCATGTGTCTTGCTTTAACCAAAGAAATGTGAGTACCCATGATATGTATCACTTCTTGGGGAAGAGTTTAAGAGCTGCTGCATGATTCACCCAGTACCATGGTACCCATGGACTTTTCTGATGATGAATGAGAGCAGGGACCTCGGTGACATAAAAGAGACATGAAGTAGAGCATCATTTCAGCCTCTGAGATTTCAAAGTTGTTTATTACAGCAATATAACAGCATAGACTGGCTAATTAAACATAAGCATTAAAATAGCTGATATTTGAAGTTAACTGACAAAAAAAGATGTCACATGGTCAAGTTCCAATGAAAAAATAGCAAAGATAAAAGCAGTTATCATGTATTAAATTCTTAGCAACATTCTAAGCTCATTACATACGTTTCCTCTAGTACATAAAACAAGCTATAAACGTGTTATCCACATTTTACAGACAAGAAGCAGAAGCTTAGAAAGGTCAACTGAACTACTTAAGATAACATGAGAAATCACAGAACTATGAGTGAAAACAGATCTTTTTTGTCTCCAAAGCTCACACTGCTTACAGACAGGGGGAAACTGACCCCAGACACCCTGATCCTTCAACTCCTCCACTGTAGAGTTGAAGTAGTTTATAAGCCTCTTTTCTTTCTTCCCTTGCGTCTTTCTTTTCCTATATCTTTCCTTTCCCATTTCTTCCTCCTCTTCATCTCCATCTCTTCTCGGTCCTTTAATTTTTCTCTCTCTCTTATTCCATTTATCTGTTCTCATTTTTTCCAGAGATCTATCATGGATTTCCTTCATGCTCATGTAAGGGCCATGGGATTTTCCTCAAGTTTGTCTTCTCAGTGTTACTACCTCCAGTGGGTAGAGGAAAGGGATGCAGCTAAACACCCGAAAATGCACAACAAAATACCCCAAAATGCACAGCACAGTCTCCCTGCAACAAGGAAATATCCAGCCCCAAATGGCAATGGTCTTGAAGTTGAAAAATCTTGCTCTAAATAATCAATAGACTGGTCACCATACTTCAAGTCTCTCTCAAACCTCAATTTCACCTCCTCCTCAATAGAAGGTAACAACTCTTTCATTCTTTCTTCCTGAATCCTCAGTCTCAGGGCATCCCCTGCTTATCTCTGTTCTGGGTCCAGGATGCTGCCTGGGATCTCAAATTCCAGTTCAATTCTTCTAGTAAGACCATATTATACATTGGAATCCTAGGATTTTAAGTCTGTACTGATATTCATGCATTTCCAAAAATTAAATCCATGGAAAACTATGTAAATAAGATATTCATTTTTAATGGGACAACACGTTTTAAAATATCTTACATTTGGAAAAGTCTATGATGATATTAAACAGTTTTTTTTAAATATAGGGCTTTTCTGAATCTTTCATATGCATTCTGTCTTGAGAAGCTACAAGTTGGAAATGATGTACAAATGTTTCTTCAATATATTTATTACAAAATCTTTTTTTTTTCTTTTTCAAAGAACATCTTTCTGGACTCCTCTCTGTAGGACATAATTTGCAGACTGTGATTTGTCCAACTTGCAAATTTGACTGAGGTCCAGAAAGTGAAGTGACTTATTCTAGTTTAAAGGGGTAACTCTTGCCAGAGCTGGAATCTGAATCCAGGAGTGCTGACCTTAATATATTGTTCTTTTCAATACTTGTTGGATAATAAAATATGTCGATCTCAGCGCATTCTTATATCGCAAACTTTTCTATTGAATTGAATTGCTTTTTTTAAATCAAAATATACTCATGTAAGAATAATTATGCTGCCCTCCTCATGATTTTTTAATGTAATATTTAGGTTTACGATTAGGTTTACAAATGTTTGTTACCAAATTTTTGCATGTGTAAACATCTATAGTTTTGTTAAGACCTCCTTGCACATGATCAACTGAGGCGGAATTACACTTATTCTGATGATTTACCTAGTTCTCTGAACCCATCATGTTTTATATTTATAAAAACTTCTTTAAAAATCTTTTATAGTGGAGGGTGCCTTATTTCACTGAGCTTTCTGCTCTCATACGTTTTCCTTGATGGTGTCCTGGATCATTAAACACAGATGATTATTATCTTTTCTTGGGTTCATTGAAAGCCGAACTTAAGACAAGGAATAAGGTGAAGAAAAAGAGAAAGAGAGGCAAGAAAAGATGCGAACAATGTGATGTGGTGTGTTCTTATTTGGCCTTCACTTTACAGTTAGCTGCAAAGAGCTCTGATCATCTTTTTACTCCTTCGTGCTTTCCTACATCAACCAACATGCATGGCTTACATCGGCAGATTTCTAATCTTTAAGAATTCTCAAGATGTTCCACTTTTATTTCCAAGCTCAAATGCCAGATTTTCCGATTTTCCCTGATTTGTGCTCAACTGGATTTGATTTGACACTTTTCCGAAGTTCTATGGAGATATATATATATATATATTTATATATATATATATATAAATACATTGTATATATATAAATACATATATACATATATATATAAAATACATTGCCTTTAAAATTATATAAATATATTTAAAAATATAAAAATATATAAATATATATATATAAAATATATATATATTATACATTGCCTTAAAAAATATATAAATATATTTAAAAATATAAAAACATAAAAAATATAAATATATATATATATAAAATATATACATATATATATATATTATACATTGCCTTTAAAAATATCTGTATCTCTCACAATATCTAGCATAGGACTTTGTATATTGTCCACCCTCAATATAAATTTGATAAAATAATTGCTTATTTAACATTATTTACATTTCCTTTCAATATACAAGTGTACAGGATTTCTTTTTTTTTTTTTCCATTTGACCTTTCTGTTTGTTTGTTTCTACTGTTCTCAGGAAGTTCTTAACTCCTGTTGATATAAAGCAGTTGAAAAAAATGTAAGAAAATTATTTTTCTCCCTTAAAGATTTAAAAGGTTTTTGCTGAAAGGAATCATGTAGTTACAAACACAGCAGACCAACATTTCTAGTTTTGGCTCTGATGCTAATTAGCTAAGCAACCTTGAGAAAGTCATCTTGCCTTCCTAAGCCTTCATTTTCTTATCTTTCAAATGAGCTATAGTGTCTTCTATATGAACAGCCACACAGGACTGTTTGAAGGAACAAACACTATCACATAAATACATTTTGGAGGTACGGAGCACCATATAATTGCAAACACTATCATGAACAGAAAATAATAGTGTTCCTGAGTAGGGCAGTAGCCTGAAGATATTTAGTCCTGTCCTTTTCGGTTAGTGATGACTACATTGGATTCTAGAAGGTTACAAAACTTGTTCAAAGTCACAGAAATGGTTGATGCCAGAGCCAAAAAAATGAATCCAAAGATTGAATCACCTGTCTCTATTTCTCCCAAAAATTTTCCTCCAGCTCCCCTGCTCGCCTGATCTTTCCAGATTATCAAATTGTCTCTATCCTCCCATCCCCAGTGCCTTTGCTTTCTCTGACTCATGGTCATTCTTCGACTCTGATTATTCTCTTATCCCTTGAAGAGATCAGAGTCCCTGTGTTTGGCATTTGGGTGGGCTCTCTACCCTGCAGTCATTCTAAGCCTATAAGGTTTGACTTCACACTTGTGTCCTGGCCGGGTCTCTGAGTGGCTATGTGCCCACGTTGGCTGGCATCTTCTCGCTCTGCTCTGTTGAGACCAAGCCAACCTGCTTTGCAGATCACAAACAGGCACCTTGACTCTTCTCATTTGCTAACTTCCCTCCCACTTCATGTGAGTTATTCTTTCTGGACAGAAAGTGCCTCCAAGCAATGCGTGCATTTGTACAACAGAGGTAATTCTTATACCTTGAAGCAACCAACACCCAAGTTAGTTGATGTTCAGCCCTGCCAATTCTCTGGGATATTTTTTGGTAGTTTCTCTCTCAGGTAGCCCCAGAGTCGGACGATTAATCCCAAGTTCTGTTCCTTGCATAACATAACCCATGGGCTTTAACCAATACAATGAATTACACCTTTTTCAATAAATTCTGGCCTTCTGACCCCCAGACACTCTTCTTCCATAATACTCAATTTTTATTATTTATTACCATTACTGCTGCTATTATTTTCAAGAACATGAACAATAGAAATGATTTATTCATTAACACAACTCAATTTGTATTTTTTTTCCTCATTCTTGAAGAAGACATTCTATTAGTTGCCTTTGAATCCCATCAACCTATTATTTCTTTTGACAATGAAAGAAAAGTCAGAAAATCTGAGCACCTTGTGTTGGCAGTAGCCCGATGCAACCCATACATACAAAATGGAATGAAAAACTGTTTGATGAGCTAGACTTGAGGCAGGAGGACAAGTGTCATATATCTCATTGCTTTATTTGCCTTCCTTGGTCCGCCAGCAACTATTCCCAATTTAGTTTTGCATCATCTATTTCCCCCAAATATACTCCTTAGGCTTTTAAATTTATAGACCCTTCTTTCCTTTTCATTCCTTTTATGCTTTTCTTCCCCCTTTTTTTCCTTCCCTCCCCAATTACTCCATAGAGGTTTTTATTGACTTTGGCCTTTGATAGCTCTATGTATTTGAAAGGAGCCATTCACCACCTCCTCTGGAGAAGTACCAATAAAGTGCAAAACCATTATCACAAAACTGTTTCTCAAAGTTTTGTCACATCCCAGACAGTTTCATGAAGATATGCTGAGAAGATTACTTTTGTTTGTTTCTGCCTTAGGGATTACTAAGGGCCACAGGCGGTCCTGGGAAAGGGATTGTAAATCATGGATGATTGTGACACATCTTATTTGTTTCTGGGGTATTTTGTTTTTCTCTGGGCCAAAAACTTCAAAGTTTTGCTCAAAACTAGTTTCTGACGGCCCCTGCCACATCAGGAAAGCATAGTGTATGTCTTCTTGCTTGAAATCTAGAAAATTCTCTGAATGATTATTAAATGATTTCCAATCTTATATCGATGCACCCACATTAAGTTGCAACAGATTCTGATTAAAAAAATAAACAGCTTTTGTAGAATATTTGCCAGACAACCATTTCCAGAGCTCATTATGAAGTGGAGAGACGGGACAAAAATTAGCCCGGGTAGGTCATTGAAATGTTGCTTCTCCCCTTAGGAAACTCTGTGGTGTTATGAAGATCACTCAGTGACATTCTGGGCTTCTATTCAGAAGCATCAACAGTCCAGAGAGTTAGTCGATCAGGGGACTTACAGTGTTGGGAGACGTTTGGATTTATTTATTTTGAATGGACGGTGACTCTTGTTTGCTTGATTGTGTTTTAAACTTCTCATCTGAGGATCCTGACAATATCTGTGCTGAGCTTGGGTTCATGCATCATCAAATGAGGAGCTCAAGAAAGAGATCAAGACTGAAAGCATAGTCCTTCCTTGCACTTTACTGAGACACATGCATCAGGCCCTTAAATGAGGACCACCTTCCTGCAGGCCCAGAGAACACAGTAATAGAAACAGACAAACAGACAAGACTAGCTCTGGACCTCTGGTGTTTCGGCCTGGTGACACAAGTAAGAGAATTTTAAGCAATCTCCATGAGGGGAGCTGAAGAGGAAGTCAGGTGGACAGAAAAAACAGAAAAGTGACCTGGAATCCATGGTAGGAAGTACGATGAATAAACAATTTTTCAAATGTATCCACCTTTGATAAGGTGTTTTAGGAAGGTGAATCTTAAGAGGGAGATACTGGGTCTCTCTCTGGCCTTCTGAGATGGCCTGTACTCTGTGCATGGCATGTGTATCTCTCTAAATAAACTTACTTTCACTTAAAGATAAAAAAAGAGGCAGACGTTGAATTCAGCAAAATTAGGAAGACATGTTTCCTTTTGTGGAAATGCAATTCTTTGCTCGTACAAGGACCTCATTAACAATAAAAACAGCCATCGTAAAACATCACAGTTCTCTAAAAGATATTTTAATACAAATGATTATTTTTAATAAACTTAGAGATTTTTTAAATTCCCCAAATGTTTATCTATGAAAATACATTTTATCCTATACTATCTTGCACTTTGATTGCTCTTTGAACATTCAGCAAGTCATTACTGATTGATGAAAGCAAAATAAATACCCACTCCTCCCCATTTGACCCAGGAAACTTCTGAGAGTGTAAATTTCATAAAGATGCACCAAAGACTTCTTAACTGTATCCCATACATAAGGCACGATGTGAACCCTGAGAGGAAGGTAGGGATGCGTTAGTTAATATACATGAGAAGTAGATAACCCTTCAAGGCAATAATAGTTTGTACACATTCAACAGGGCTCTTGTCAGATTCATCGGTTCTTTCATTCACTAGTCCAATTATTCATTCCATGTGTACCTATTGATATGGCCTCTGAATTCCCTTCTGAATCTAAAAACCCCTGATTGTATCATATGATGGCTTCAAAACCGTGACGTGGGCTAGCTTGGCCTTGATTATTTTTCTTTCTTTGTGTTGTAAGTGATCTAAACAGCCTTAAGAAAGGACAAATCTTCTCTTTGTATGTCTATGTCCTAAAACTCCTGGCAGCATGCTATGAGACCAAGTCATTTTCTCTCCACAGCTACTCACTCAATGAGATAAGTATACATATATACATAAACTTACACACAAACAGATATGCTTAAGTGTATGCATCCTGTAAGTGAAGGGTCAATGTCTCACCAATATTTTGCACTTTGCCCTAGACTCAGTTGCTTATCCCAAGAAGTCTCCTGCTAAAATATGGAATGAAATACCATCCAAGGCATTTTGATATACACAATACAATCTAGTTGTTTTAATGTGACCATATTTACTCGGGCGGTTATTTGCAGAACTTTTTTTGATTTGGCCCCATAAAAATGTACATTCACTGTTTTCTATCTCTTTGCTTTTATTTACCAGGAAGAACACATGGTGAAGTCTCTGACTATGAATCCACTCTTTTTTTTTTTAGTCTTTTTTTTAACTTTTTTTAATTGATCTATAATCATTTTACAATGTTATATCAAATTCCAGTGTAGAGCACAATTTTTCATTTATACATGAACATATATACATTCATTGTCACATTTTTTTCTCCGTGAGCTACCATAAGATCTTGTATATATTTCCCTGTGCTATGCAGTATAATCTTGTTTATCTATTCTACAGTTTTGAAATCCCAGTCTATCCCTTCCCACCCTCCGCCCCCTTGGCAACCACAAGTTTGTTTTCTATGTCTATGAGTCTATTTCTGTTTTGTATTTATGCTTTGTTTGTGTTTTTTTTTTTTTTAGATTCCATGTATGAGCGATCTCATATGGTATTTTTGTTTCTCTTTCTGGCTTACTTCTCTTAGAATGACATTCTCCAGGAGCATCCATGTTGCTGCAAATGGTGTTATGTTGCCTAAATGTCCATCAATGGATGACTGGATAAAGAAGATGTGGTATATTTATACAATGGAATACTACTCAGCCATGAATCCATTCTTGATCCCAGCTCCACCACAATTCCCATCCCTGAGACGAGAGGGGCAAAAGAACTTTACTTTTCTCAATATGCATTTGTTTCTCTTGTGTTTCGGCCCATTTCCTCCCAATGCAAAATTCACATTTCCAGGTCAAGTTACAGAAGAAGCTGGCCTGACTGATTTATTGAATTACCACTCACCCTATTGGTTGGAATCATTTATGACTGAACACGCTATTGTTCATAGTGCAGAATCTGGCCCAGTTATCTTTGACTCACATGGGCATCTGGTTCTGATTCATTCAGTGACTGATTCTGCTTAAAGAACATTTCAATAGTTATTTCACAAGCACTGGTCTGTGGCAATAGGGCAAGTTCATTAAAGGAGAGATTTAGGGCAGAGCATGATGGATCATAGGTGCGAACTTGCTTGAGACAGCTCCAGTTTGCACCGACTTTTCTGCTCTCCAGGTATCAAGCTCACTGATGCTTTCTCAAGGGTGGAAATGCAGACATTCCTTTATGTCTGTCATTGGCTGTCATCTTCCCACATATCTGGTTTCAAAGATGCTCTCGTCTTACGTGGTCCATGAGAACGAACATAAACACGATATTGCCTTCTAGTAAGGAGGCAATTCGAAGACATCAACATTTACTTTATACACAGGGAACATCACAGGGTTCTTTAAATGCTGTTTGTCTTGGAATCCACAGTCCCCGTATGTTGTATATTTCTCCTCTAATTCCATCATAATCCTACCCAGACGTTACCAGATCGTCTATAAGCTGTGGACTCCATAACGCATTTAGCTACTGATACAACATCTTTTGTGTAGTAAAGAGGGAATAATTCAAACACATTCAAACACATATGAACAAGAGCAATGATAACTGGGCACAGGTTAAAGCAACATTCCTCATTTATACTGCATGCCACAGCAACTGAGCTTATATATTTGTTGTTATGTTTTCCAAGATACATGCTATAGTCTTCAGTCTTCATCCACAACTCTTGGTCCAATGTTGTGAGACTAATCCTTGGTCACCAAGAATCCAAGGTCTATGTGGTCTTGCCTATGAATGTGGTGAGAGACAACTGTTAGTGTTCACCACTGGTCATGGTTATGTAAGAACCTTCACAGTGGATTCCTTAAGTTCCAACGTACTGGGTGCAAATTTTCCTCCTAATGTTTCTGCATAGCACCATACTCTCCCCCCCCCCCCCCCCGTTTCTATGAAATTAAGGGATTTTGAGATGGCTAACATGAAATTTCAATTTCCAACTTAACCGAACGTTTGTCTTTTCCCTGGGTTGAATTATCCTTCTTTTGACTGTCATTACTATAAAGAATCAGAAATCAAAGATTTTGAAAGCTGTCCTTTAAGAATAATCATGAGATTCAAGTTGACATCTCCCAGCCATGGCCGCAGGTCCAAGTGTTACTACAGGGTTGTGTAAAAAAATCCGTAAATATTAGAGGATGTAAAATTCAGAGCTCAGACCACATCTTGGAAGACTAGTTTATTTGGGAGGAAGTGCCCACTTTCTCATTATAGAATCCTGCAGTGGTCTTTATTTTGTTTTGTTGTTTTAGTTTTATATTTTACAATTATAATTCCTGTATATGATTGGCTGCGAGATTGATGAAAACCGTTTGAATCAAGCCACTTTACTTCTGGAGTAAGTTCTCTTGGTTGCCCATCCCACTCCTCATTCCCTCTTCTACTTTCTCAAAAGAATCCCACTTTTCTTCAGCTATGTGCCTCCCAGGGAGAAGATAACACTATTCCAAGTTCTTTAACTAACCATTGTAATTCCATCACACTTGTCAGTAATTGGCTTAGAGGTGAGCACATGATCTAACAGGCAGCTTGGTTAAGAGCTTCTGAGGAAAAAAAAATAATAATCTCACTCTTAAAAGGAGAGACAAAAAACAGATGAGGTTTCCTTTGACTAAATGTTATTTTGTTGTCCTGGGATACACAGAACTTCAATAGTTTTTGAAATGTGCAGGGAGGTACGTGGCTTTACTTAGAGGAGACTGAGCTTGAACCAGTAAGACTCCTCTGGCAAGTACACCGCCCACCAGGGATGTGCCCCAAGTGTGGGCAAACGTGAGAAAGACATAACTAATGCTCCTTGGGGAGTTAGAAAATGCTCCAGAGAAGGTAAGCATTTAAAATAAGAATTAACAGATAACTAGCAGTTCACCAAGGGCTAGTAAGGCAGGAAGAGGTGGTCGAGGTAGACGGAATAGAAAATGCAGAGGCACAGAGGTTTAAAAGATCACGTTATACTTAGAGCAAAGGTTTCTGTGGATTATTTAGGAGAGTTAGTTGGGAAATAAAGCCAGAAAAATTGATCAGGGTCAGATTCTGGGAGTCCTGTTGTGAGCTGCTTTAAGGAGTCTGAAACTCAAATGCAATGGATACGCGGCTAAACATTCTTTAAGATTTACATTCAAATTCAATTTTACAAAAGGTTTTTGAGAGAATGGATAGGAAAGTATAGATTTGGGAAGCAGGGAAAACCATTGGCAGGCAGGTAAAGTAGTAAAATAGGTGAGAGATGTGAGAAAGCTAATAAAAAAGACATTGAATTCACTTAATTTACTGACCATTCCTTTTCAGGGAATTTTATATTTCTGCAGCTGACCCAATTCAATGTGGATTTGAAACCTGGCTTCATTCCACCAATATCTACAGCAAATCTTTTCATAACATGTTCACAAATATTTTGTATTTTCAACCAAAGACCACTAACAACTCTCATCTTTGATGTCCTTCCCTCAGCCTTAAAGAACAGCATCAATTGTCTTTGTGCTGTTTTCTCTCTTTCCTAAATTACATTTAAAACTTCTGCCAAAGGCATAAAATCATCATTAAAAAAAATTCAGTCAGCCCATCTGTTGCAGAAGTGCTCCCATCCCTGAAGACCACTAATACATTTCTCTCCCTCTCAGCAGTGAATGTGGCTTCCAATTTTCCCCAACAGAGTCTTTGAGAGATCTCAAATTCTTCCCAACCTTTTTGGTCTCACTCTCTAAAACATGGATGAGATTTAGAGTGGATGGATGGAAAGGATTTTTCATCACATCAATATATTTTTTTTGAGTTTGGTAGAACTTAGTTTTTTAAGACTCTCAAAATATTCATCGGAGCTTCTCTTTCTTGAAACTGGCATGAATGGGCTTTCTACCTAGACTGACCCAGGAGGCGCTGATGAGCAGTGCACCATTAGTGTCAAGCAGGAGGAACCCTGAACTGGGACTGCAGCTCCAGAGAGCCCCTTTCTGACCCTTCTCTTGCATGTACCTCGGCACAGTGGGGGGTGTCCATGAAGCTGTGCACGTGTGTTCACTCTGAGAGCCAATATCTCTTCTAGACCACCCATCAGGTGTTCTCGGACCTTGGAAATCTTTGTGGAAAGAGCCCCAGCTCCCTTCTCAGGATTGTGCGGCTGTCTGTCCAAGTCTTGCTGTTGAGGAAGTGGCCAGAGTACTCATCTTCAGAGCAAAGGGACAGTCAAAGGGAGACAATTTACAGCAGGTGTAAGTGGAGTTTGATGCGCACCCTTGAGTGTCCACACAAGCCTTTACCTGTGCTGCTGGACAGCCCCAGTGATGGGAAGAAAACGGGATAGTCAGCTCTTCCCACACTGTCACGTTCCTGGTCTAGAACACTGGAGAGTTAAGGAATCCTAAATTCAAATGTACTCTTCCAGGGTGTTAGGAAGATATAGTTATCAAAGAAGGAGGGTCAAATGCAATTTACCCATTTGCTGTTTTGACTTATAAAAATTTAAATATTTAAACATACACAATGGAGATCCCCATTTGTATTTTTACCCCAACACTTGTGAGGAAGAACACATGCTGGGGTTTGACTTGATGGATCCTAGGCAGCTTTCCTGTTTTAGGCATTCCTCCGTAGCCAATCCTACCACCATTGCCCCTTGCTCAAGCGCAAGTTCCCCTGAGGGCTTCACTGCTGCGGGACTGGCATTTCCAATTGCTCCTTAGATGGTCGCTTTGGAGAATAGATTTTCATTGGAATAGAGAATAGATTCATGGAAGATGGAAATGGTACAAAAATGAACCATAACTATGTGGATCTGAGAAAAACGTGGGGGAAACTATAGAGAAAAGGATGGTTCCCAAAGCTTGTCAAGTTCAATTTCATCCAATTACCATCCTTGACCATTGGCTCCCATGGACATTTTGCCACATCCTTCTGGGTGCCTGGTCCAAAGAGAGGGCTTTTCTTGGATTCAAGATGAGATGAAAACACATGGGACCTGAAGTTCAGCACCCAAGGCATCTCTGCAATGTCAGGTGTCATGGCCTTAGGCAGATAGCTCTCAGCCTCCCCTTTCCTCTTCTCTAGGGTGCAGATAATATTTCCTGACAGATCTCACTCATAAAGTATTTTTTGATTGGTTTGACCTGGGGTGTTTTTGTTTGTTTGTTTGTTTTTGTAAAACTCAGATAAGAGTGAACATAAAAACATCTTTAAAAGGAAGTGTCTTGTACATAAAGAGCCTGTTAACATTCTTTTGTGCCTGGCCTGGACTTGTTTTGCTCATTACTGTAATATACGTGTGTGTGTATGTGTGTTTCTTTTGTGAGACATCCCTGGAATTCTAATCATGGCAAAGGCAGCGTACACAGGAACACGACCAACCAATGGGCTGCAGTCACCGTAATTACTGTAGTTTGACTCAAGAAGGGGGGACTGAGGCCCACGTTCACCATTGCCAAGGGAATTGTGCACAGAAACAGAATAAAAATGATTCATCAAAAGCCAAGTCCTTGATCCTACTTCTCTGACAAGCTGGAGACTGGATAGAGGTCCATGGAAGGTTTTAGGCCAAAGTGGATTTTGGGGATGAAATGTCTCTTTCAGATGGTTGGAAGATAAGATCCAAAAAGTGCTTCTTAAGGCTGCACTTTGTTTAATTCAAAATGATTTTAAAATCAGATATAATATCCCAAATAATGCTTATAAAAAATACCTTGGTTGAATAGTATATATTGAGGGTTTATCTAATTTTGCCAGGCATGTATTAAACAAAAACATGAACTTATTTTAGTCTCATAATGATACTAAGAATTAGGTAATATTATTACCCTCATACATCAGTTAGGATTAGGCAGGAAAACAGATTCCAAGAGAGATTTGGATGCGGAGGTGAGAAATGGATTTAGAAGTAATGCCTACATGAGGAATAAGTAACTGGGGATGCTATTGGCAAAGATGTTAGCAAAGCAAACTGCCAAAACCAAAGTGTGCTGTTTCAGTGGCAACCAAGAGTCATATTTCTACATAAAAAAGCAACAGAAACAACAACTATGACAACAAAACACTGACACCTAGTCTGTGCCAAGCCACAGCCTCCAGCTTTCACAGGAGGTCAGAATATGAAATAAGCACCATTCACACTTCTTATGTGAAAAGCAGGGAAATATGATTCTTTTTTTTTAAATTGAGATATAGTCAGTTTACAATGTTGTGTCAATTTCTCACGCACAGCACAATGCTTCAGTCATACATGAACATACATATATTCATTTTCATATTCTTTTCCATAAAAGGTTATTATAAGGATTGAATATATTTTGCTGTGCTCTACAGTATAAACGTGTTTATCTATTTTACACTTACCAGTCAGTATCTGTAAATCTTGAACTCCCAGTTTATCCCTTCCCACCCACCTTCCCATTGGCAACCACAAGTCTGTAGTCTATGTCTATGAGTCTGTTTCTGTTTTATGTATAAATTTGTTTGTCTTTTTTTTTGTTTAGATTCCATATGTGAGTGATACCATATGGTATTTTTCTTAATCTTGCTGGCTGACTTCACCCAGAATGACATTCTCCAGAGCCATCCATGTTGCTGCAGATGGCATTATTTTATCATTTTTTATGACTGAGTAGTATTCCATTGTATAGATATACCACAACTTCTTTATCCAGTCATCTGTCAATGGATACTTAGGTTGTGTCCATGTCTTGGCTATTGTAAATAGTGCTGCTATGAACATTGGGGTGCAGGTGTCTTTTTGATTTAAGATTCCTTCTGAATATATGCCCAGGAGTGGGATTGCTGGGCATACAGTAACTCTATCAAATACAAATTCTAATAGTGTAATAAGTGCTCAAAGGGGGGCTGTGTGGTCTCCAGGGAAAGGGACTGAATAACTCAACACATGGGGTGGGGATGGCCTGATAGGAGAGGTGACAATGGATCTAGATTTTGAGGCATGCATAATATAGTAGTCACATGTCAGAGGAAGGTAGCTACAGAAATTATTAATGGACTAAGCCATATTTTTTTAAAAGAGGCTTTTATAATATCTACTTAAAAAAGAAAGAAAACCCATATTAGAAAATGATTAGTCAAAAATTAATTTGTCCCTACATATCTTATTGGCAAAATAACTTTAATAGAAAAAAAAATTAGCTTCCGATCTGTCACGAATAGCATTTTATGAGTCAAATGCTCTCACAATCAAAACAACATTTAAGAATAAGAAGCAGCAGCAGCTTGATTTTGGGTTTCTCCAACTACCCCTTCCAATACCCTTCTTGCTCTTCAAAGCCTGCCTCCCTCAGATTACACAACCCCAAGCAAGATGACACTGTTCCCAGATAAATGCATTCTCCTGAGCGCTGAGTAATATTCAATATTTCTCCCCAGGTGAAACCTCTGATATCAGAACCAGTGGTGGGGAAGGAAAAAATTGGGGTGATGCTTGTCACCATTCGGATCTCAACAGTCAGACAAGTTGCGTACACTCCAAAAAGACAAAGAGGTCAAAAAAGCATCCACAAATAGCCGGAAGTTGAGAAGTCCCACAAGAGGAAGCAGAAGAGTGCTTCCCAGACAGAGGAAGGTCTGAGAAGGAAGCAGCCATATCACCAATTACTTCGCTCTTTATGTTATAAATCATTCTGTTGGGAGCATCATCAATATTGCAGCCTGCAGGGTGTGCGCTGTGTGGGGAAACTCTGGGAGCATCTGATTAGAAAGGTGCATTTCTACTCTTCCAAAATGTGAAGTGATGAGATATCAAATTCAATATTTTTGCCAATCTTCCCTGCCCTTTGCAATATCGCATCTCTCCAGGGGCCTGAAATCTGCCAGTCCTGGAGCGGATCCATGTGTGACTGCCAACAAAGCCTCTCCGAGGAGAGGCTGAGTGTTTGATTCCACGTTGGGCAGACAAACATGCTCTCCCGTGTTCTCCCCAGTGAGCGCAGGCAACTCGAAAGACAGACTCGGTGATGGAACGAAAGTGTCTGTAGCGACAAAGCTACACAAAGGTTCTGTTGTGACTGTAATTTTATTGACTTATTTCGTTCAGTTTTTACTTTGCAATTTTTTTATTTTCCTTTGTGAGGACATTGAATATTAAATGAGTATGTCTTGACAAAAATGATGAAATGATTTACTACTTGACGTATTGTTGTAAAGGAAATTCTGCAAAATTCAGTGGAGTAACATTTGTCCCTGCTAATGTCATTTCCAGTAGAGTTTTGTTCCCTTCACTTTTACCTAAGTATTTATACTAAAATCCAGTTACCCCATCAGTGATTTTTGGCCAAAAACACTCTTAGGAAAGGCTGAGTTCTCTTTTATTGGTTTTCTCTTTCTTCTTTGTTTTTCCACTGTTGCTATCCCCTCAGTATCTATTTTTCTTCTATATATTTGAAATATTAACCACTTATAAAAATGTGATGACCGCTCCTGTTTTCTGCACTCAGGGCTCTTCCCATGTTCTGGGCGGAGGTTGGATATAAGATGTAGGATGGGTGGATGTCTATAGTCATTGAGACAGGCTTTGAGTCTAGACTTGATAAAAAAAAAAAGCTACACAGTTATCACTCAGGAGGATTGTTAAGAATACATGTTCCCAGGACAAACCCTGGGATTCTGGTCCTGCAGATCTATTTGAGGACTCAGAACTCTTGACTTTAACATGTACCCTAAGTAATTCTGATGTAGGAGTTGCATGCATGAAGAATGCTTGTGCAGAGTACAATGCTCAAATCCAGTAGCGAGTTACACAAGGTCCTTCACAGTTGGCTGCTGAATACGTTACTTCCCAAAATTTCAAACTGCACTGAAGATGTTCAGAATTATAATTCTTATAGTTAAAAAGATTGCCTGTATCACGGACAGGGTATGGAGCAAATGAAGCTTTGACGTTCATTGGTGAGAATGTGGAATGGCACGATCACTTAGGAAAACTAACAATGTCCCACAAAGGTAAACACACTTTTAGCATATAACCCAGTGATCTCACTCTTAGGTTACCTCCCGAAGAGAAAAATATCGCCAAACAAAGATGTGCTCTCAAATGTTAACAAAAGTTTTATTTATAAAAAAAAGCTCCCAACCCAAATATCTATCAACATATGAACACATACACAAGATGTTCCCAAGATCCCCTCAAGCATAGTCAACTGGAATCTTTGTTTTCTGACTAGGTCCATAAGCACCCCAGTTACTGATGCATGTGCACCCTAAAGTTTGAGAACCCCAGTTAAGAGTGCATCCACTTAAACACGGAGGGAATTTGCTAAGCTCTGCAGCTTGTATTACAAAAGTTAAAGCCCTTGTTTTAGTCACCTAATTCATCCAATTTCCTGTGAAAGAAGTGTGAAAAAGAGATGGAGGAACCCCGCGAAGAACACCGGAGGTGTCCACGCAGTGAGAGAAGGATGCTATAACTGTTTAATTTTGAGGCATGAAATGGCCCCCAAGAAAGAGGTAACTGAGAGTTATTATGGTTCCCACAACTGCAAAACAACATGGACGGGAAACTAGAAACTTAATTTGTTTCTTATAAGCCCGATGAGGAGGTACCATATCCTGCATTCTATTATCCTTATGTAACTTGATGTATGTACATATATTTTAAGTAAACACACACACGTGATTTAAAACTAAAAAAATAACACTCACCCAATGATGACTGAAAGAATAGAACTATTGGTTAATGTCATTCCTTGCTTCAGCCATTCTTCATTATATCTTCACTGACTACTCTGAAAAATTCTGATACTGTTAGGAATTTTTTTTTAAAAGATGCCATAGCTTTTGGTCAACTCATCTTCAACAAAGGAGGCAAGAATATACAATGGAATAAAGACAGTCTCTTCAGCAAATGGTGTTGGGAAAACTGGACAGCAGCATGTAAAGCAATGATGCTAGAACACTCCCTTACACCATATACAAAAATCAACTCAAAATGGATTAAAGACTTAAACATAAGACAAGATACAATAAACCTCCTAGAGGAAAACATAGGCAAAACATTATCTGACATACATTTCAAAAATTTTCTCCTAGAAGAAATAAAAGCAAGAATAAACAAATGGGACCTAATGAAACTTACAAGCTTCTGCACAGCAAAGGAAACCAGAAATAAAACAAGAAGAAAACCTACGGAATGGGAGAAAATTTTTGCTAGTGAAACCGACAAAGGCTTGATCTCCAGAATATATAAGCAGCTCATACAACTCAATAAGAAAAAAATAAACAACCCAATCCAAAAATGGGCAGAAGACCTAAACAAGCAATTCTCCAAGGAAGACATACAAATGATCAACAGGCACATGAAAAAATGCTCAATATCACTAATTATCAGAGAAATGCAAATCAAAACTACAATGAGGTATCACCTCACACCAGTCACAATGGCTGTCATTCAAAAATCCACAAATGACAAATGCTGGAAAGGCTGTGGAGAAAGGGGAACCCTCCTACACTGATGGTGGGAATGCAGTTTGGTGCAGCCACTGTGGAAAACAGTGTGTAGATGCCTCAAAAGACTAGGAATAGACTTACCATATGACCCAGGGATCCCACTCCTGGGCTTGTATCCAGAAGGAAATCTACTTCAGGATGACACCTGCATCCCAGTGTTCATAGCAGCACTATTTACAATAGCCAAAACATGGAAACAGCCTAAATGTCCATCAACAGGTGACTGGATAAAGAAGATGTGGTATATTTATACAATGGAATACTACGCAGCCATAAAAACCGACAACATAATGCCATTTGCAGCAACATGGATGCTCCTAGAAAATGTCATTTTAAGTGAAGTAAGCCAGAAAGAGAAAGAAAAATACCATATGAGAGTGCTCATATGTGGAATCTCAAAAACAAAAACAAAAACAAACAAACAAACAAAAACAAAGCATAAATATAGGACAGAAATAGACTCACAGACAGAGAATACAGATTTGTGGTTACCAGGGGGATAGAGGGTGGGAAGGGATAGACTGGGATTTCAAAATTGTAGAATAGATAAACAAGATTACACTGTATAGCACAGGGAAATATACACAAAATGTTATGATAAATCACAGAGGAAAAAATGTGACAATGAGTGTGTATATGTCCATAAATGACTGAAAAATTGTGCTGAACACTGGAATTCGACACAACATTGTAAAATGATTATAAATCAATAAAAAATGTTAAAAAAAAACTAAGAAAGCAAAAAGAGAAAAAAAAATAAAAGATGCCATAGCTAAGGGAGATTTGCACTCCATCTGATGAGACCATACTGGTATACATCTCTTAGAAAACATTAAAAGTTATATGCCAATGTCTATAGAATTCTATATGAATATAATACAAATAGACAGGAGATGGGTAGCGTTCAAAATATTTCAGGAGGAACTCCCATACTGAAGATAAACAGATGACCTGCTCTTTAAGTCTGGGTAGGATTCAAACCAAGATACACGTGATGGCTATTACCAGGGAAGGGACAATATGCGCAAGTCACAGAAGGCAGGATACGGTACCTCCCCATCAGGATGAGAAAGGTGAAGGGGGGGCGTTACATCAGTGGGCCAGGACAAAAGGGTCACACAGGACATGGAATTAACTGTCAAAAGTGTTGTTTCGTGGGAGAGGCGACACTGGTCAACAGTCAACAATCATCCGCAGAAGGAAGAAGGTCACGTTAGGGCAGAAACCCTCAGATTATCCAGGCTAACGGTGATCTTATAAAAATCTGTGTGAGTAGGAGAACACCCCCAAATTGTAGGGCAAACCAAAGATATGCTGAAAGAAGCCAACACCTGGAGACACGGGCAGGGCCTCTCCTGTAAGGTGTGCCAGGTGTCACACGGAAGAGTGTCCATCTGTCTGGAAAGTCAGAAGATACCCTGAAGGCTTTTCATCAGAAACTAAATACAATAGATTTATGTAACGTAAAGTCCACTCTTGTCACAGCGTGGGGAGGTAAATCAGAGGCTCAAGCAGAAGCAGCGGGGCCAGTTAGAAACGTGATGGGGCACCCTAACTCACCTAAGAAATGGCACTAGCTTCTCCAAGGTGAAGGGAGTAAACAGAAAGTCAGGCGGTTGTAGGAACGGAGGGGGAAGTGACAGGGACCAGGAGCGGAAATGAGCAACATTTTCCATCACTCACCTGCACCCCACCACGTGAGACTCGCATGTAATCCCCGTTCCTCCCGCTTTTGGTAACAGAGTTCAGGCAAATAAAAAGGTAGATATTGTCCTTTCTTTCTTTTTTATATTCTTATTTTTTTATTGAAGTGTAGTTGACTTACAATGTTAGTTTCAGGTGTGCAATGAAGCCATTCAGTTATATATATATATATATTTTTCAGCTTTTTTTCCATTACAGCTCGTAACAGAAACAGAATATAGTTCCCTGTGCTCTGCAGTAGGTCCTTGTTTATCTGTTTTATATACAGCAGTATGTATCTGTTAATCCCAAACTCCTGATCTTTCTTTCTTTCATTTATTGCGCTGTGAATTCCCCTGTGTATGCTTAAATACATACATGTGAATGTACCTGTGCGTGTGCACGTGAGAAAGGGAGAGAGAGAAAGAGAGGCGGGGGGTGGGGTGGGGTGGGGGTGGGGGTGGGGACGCCTGCTCCGAACACAGGGGCGTCTTCCTAAACGGGTGAAACATCTCGTTGGCTAAACTGAGATGCCTGTCATCCTTCATTAGTAAAAATTAACTGTAAATCTCCTTGCCTCCCACAGGAGGGCCTTTTAAACATTCCATCGGGGGCTTGCAGAGGACGTCTGGCGGGGAGTCAATCAAGAAGCAGCATGAACTGGCAGCAGAAACGACAAGGAAGGTTTTTTCTTAATTTATATATATATATTATAAAGTATGCATTTATATGCTTCCTTGTCTGTCAGTCCTGGGCAGCCCTCATCTGACTCTGTTGCCATGGCCTTGCCACAGACAGCCCCGTTCCCCACCCTCCCATCACTCCCCCTCCCCCCCCCCCCCCCCCGTTTTCGTCCCTCGCCCCTCCCCGCCCCCAACCCCCCGCTGTCTTCCCAGGGCTGGAGACCCGCGCAATATCATTTTCCGCATAATGAAATCTGGAGTGACATTAATATAAGTGTAATTTTATAGAAGGGAATGGGCCTGGCTGATAGCTTCTACCTGCTGTGTTTTGATGATAGACATCGCGATGTCACCATCTGTGTAATGAAATTTCACCTCCGTAATGGTTCAGATTATCAAACACTCTTCCAAGCCGGCTCTGCGAGTCTACTTATTTATTTATTTACGTATTTATTTATCTGCGAGCAGCACTGGAGGCCCGTTTATCACAGAAGTTATGGGTGAAGAGTGTTTTAAGTGCATTAAGCAAAGTAAAGAAGAAGTAGATGTAAGCCTTTGTTATCACCAGGTAGATACATTGATCGTGCAGGGAAGTTACTATTTATAGTCCTGGACAGAAGCTTCCCCCCCCATATAAACGCCCACTGCTAACTCGAACACAGCAAACTGAGGAGTTAACGTCAAATAAGTATAAAATAAAGGTAAGAAAAATGCATTGAGTTTTTATAATACAGATATTGTATCTCTTAATTTCCAAACAACGCTGTCAGAATGCAGTGAGTTAGCACATAGCTCCAGCAGAGAGATGTAAGACAAAATGGATAATATTCACCAAAAGGTAGGTGCTATTATCCTTCTAAACAAAAAGTGAGACTCAGAGAAGATAATTAACTTGTCAGGATGGCCCAGGAATGAAATGAAACCTATTTTAGCTCAAATCTGCCCGCCTCATGAATTCATGCCCTGTTCATTACGCCAAAGTCGCTTCCCAGGTACCGAGGCCAAGTTGGGGCAGGTGAGTTGGATTCAGTCAAGAAAATCTCAGATATGTCCAAGAGCCTCAATATGGCTCAATATACTCAAATTGTGGTATCGGCTACCTGCTTCTCTAGTTGCAAATGATGACTTAGAATTGGCTTGTTTTCTGTTTCCTTAAATGTGCAGCTGAGACAAATGTCATTAAGAAGGCGAAGAAGACAGGAGAGAGAATAAATATCGATTTATCATCATAGATTGCAAACAGCTTATTGTATTATATTATAAATCCATTTTTTGCATGAATACTTAAAACTACATTTCAGATTATATCCAGACACCTAGAATTTTTGGTAATCAATGTCTGAATATTATGGCTTATTATATTTTCTACCTTGAAAAAATGCTGGCATTATCATGTCATGATTATGAAGTGTTTTAGCTTTCTATTTCTAACCTGAAAAACTTCAAAGGTTCAAAACTTTGTCTCCATATTTTGAAATCGGATTCTTTATCTTTGGGATGTGTCCCAAGTGATAGGCAATAATGACATTCCAATCATGAAAAAAAAATTTTACATCATTTGCCTCTGTTGCAAATACATTT
Source organism: Vicugna pacos (assembly GCF_048564905.1). Taxonomy (NCBI): domain Eukaryota; kingdom Metazoa; phylum Chordata; class Mammalia; order Artiodactyla; family Camelidae; genus Vicugna; species Vicugna pacos. Next base: position 8,226,788 of record NC_133010.1, read on the forward strand.
TTATAATTTTTACTCACAATTCTCATAGGACATCTTGAGTAGGAAAGAAAGGAATGGAGTTCGTATCCTTTGCCATGTGAAGTCCAAGGCCTCTTTACTTACATCATGGCCTGTAGGACGTGGAACCAACATGAAAATCATATACCGAGTCCTGGCAAAAGCCTGGGGATTGTGGACCGACTTTATTAAAGTGCAACTGACATTTGAGCCCCTTTTCAATAATGTCAGAATTTTTCATCCTCTCCCTCATCCATTCTGCACAATTTCTCTTTTTGTGATGACTTGGTTTATATTTCATCCTTTGTACTTCTTTGACACCCCCAGTTTTATTGAAAACCCTCCAAAACGAGGTACGATTTTTACCTATCTTTAAGTCTACTGTGAGACCGAGCACAGGGCACTGAAAAATCGGGGATTCTGTTCACGTGTGTTCAACCACCCTCTTTTAACCAGTTTTAAAACCAAGAGCATTACCTTCACTTACGCATTTTGGGAGTACACTTCTACTGGAAGCCAGATTTTCTGCCTCTAGTCCACCTCCAGAGTGTCCTTACTGCTTTGTGTTGTTTCTGGTTCTCAGATTCTCCTGCATGGAGACTTATGCTTCTTTACGTCAGTCAGGAGTCCCTATAGCTGGAGGTTGAAGAGCTCACCCTTGATCACCATCTTATGTGGGCTAAGGAAAGAATCAAAATACTTAATACCTGGACAGATGGCCCAAGAGTCCCTGGAGTGTGAAACCAACAATGTTTTGTTGGTGGCGAACACATGCTTATCTGCTCTGGAATAAACAAACCCAGTAGCATAGGTTTGTTTATCAATAGGGGGTAAGGATAGAGGTGGGGAACAAGTTTATACTCTTGACATCTTCCATCTGGGTCTTGAAAGAAAAATCCTGCTAACTCAAGTTTGGAGTTTTTGGGTTTTCTTTAATAAGCTTTTCATGATCCCAAAATGTGTGCATGGATGAGAGACCAGAGCCTGAGGAACTGACTGAGTTAACAACAACCCTCTAATGGCTTTCGCCAATATTGGGGTACAGCCATAGCCTGCAAAACGCCACATTAAACTATTGCATTTTCTGTCCTCTCTAAATCACACCTAACTTCACTCAGTTTGATATAAACATTATGAAAGATAAGGGACATATATGTGATTGTCATTGACATCAAAAAAGGTAGACTTATCCTAGTAAAGACTTGTTGGCAGAAGTCCAAATCTTCCCTACTAACCTTTGTCTTAATTTCCAACTTACTCAGAACTCCTCACGTTTCCCTTTTGGAAATATGTCATTTTCCAAGACTCATCAAGAGAAAAATTATTCACCTATAATTTACCGCAACAAAGACTGAGCTTCTAATTCTGAAAATTCAAGTTCAAACATACACACACACACACACACATAAACACACACACACACTCACACACACACACACACACACACATCACAGATATATGGAGTCTGTTCTTTATCCTTCTCGTCACTTTTCAGTGACTTGTCCTCCAGTGTTTAAAACTTTTTCATTTGTATTGACATTTGCTCTTTCTTTACAAGTTAGAGGAGGAAAGATGAACAGTGCAGATGCAGTCTAGTTTCCTCATCCTAGGTCTGGAGTCACATCAGTAAGAGAATTCCAGGTAAGGGTTGAGCTTTAGTGAATTGGGGCTCTGGATATATAAACTAAGGTTAGGGGATTTTCCATAGCAAGAGATTATAAATAGGCATAAACAAAAAATCAAGGTAGCTCAGGAAGTTAGGAAGAACTCTAACTGCTAATGGCAGATGGTTTCTAAGGAAGAAAAAAGTGGCCTGTGTTTCAGACTAAACAAAGAGCCAGAAGTCAAGGTCCTATCTTGTGACAGTTAAAGCAAGGTAAATACGTCAGGGGTGGGGTTCAATAACTTTTCCTGCGAAGTTCGAAATAAGGGTTGAATATCACAAGTCTCAAATCTCTGGGGGTTTCTGAGTTCATGCAAAGTGAGTTAGCTTTAAGAATAATCTAGTCTTTTCCTACTGCTCTGAATTTGTGATCAGCTAGAAGAATGAGATTAAGCTCAGTAAACTAAAAGTAGAGGAAAAGTTTCTCAACTTGATTAAGAAATATCTCAAAAAATCTAGAGCTAACATTATACTGAAATGATGAGAAACTCCAAGATTTCCCACTAAGATCAGGAACAAGGTAAAGATGTCCCCTCTCACTACTAGTCCTTTTCAAACTTCAAGGACTGGCTAATGCAATAAAACAAGAAAAAGGAAATAAGAAGAATGTACAGATTGGGAAGGAAGAAATAAAACTGCATTTTTTCACAGATGATATGACCATCTAGGTAGAAAATGTGAAAGAATCAATAGCAACAGTAACAACAAAAAACTCCTGGAACTAATAAGCAGTAATGACAAAGCTGCAGGATATAAGTTTTACGTAAAAAACTTAGTAACGTTCTTATATACCAGCAAAGAACAAGTGGAATATGAAGTTAAAAATGCAATACCATTTACATTAGCATCCCCTGAAATGAAATACTAAGATACAAATCTAAACAAATATATATATGGACAAGATCTATGTAAGGAAAACTACAAAACTCTGATGAACAAAATGAAAGAAGAGTTAAATAAATGGGAGAGATAGTTCATGTTCATGGATAGGAAGATTTAGTAGTTTCAAGATGTATGTTCTTCCTGACTTGATCAATAGATTCAATACAATTCCAATGAAAACCCCAGCACTTTATTTTATGGACACTGACAAACTGATTCTAAAATTTGCATGGAGAGACAGAAGACCCACAATAGCCAACACATTATTTAAGTAGAAGAGCAAAGTTAGAGGATTGGCATTATCTGACTTCAAGACAATATAGAGCTACAGTAATCAAGACGGTGTGATAGTTGTGAAAGGATAGGGAGCCCTGAAATAGACCCACATAGTCAACTGATCTTTGAGAAAAGAATACAGTCAGGTGTAACACATCCTTCTGTTCTCACCACTTCATTTTGTATAGAGTCTACTTGGCCACCGTTTGATTTTTTTTTTCTATTTTGCAGAAAGAAACCAGGAATCCAGTTCTGATCATAAAGTCACAAACTTCTATGTGCCTGTGATACAAGTGAGCATGAGAAAACATTCAGATTCAACAGAAAAAAAGGAAAGACAATGATAGATAAATAGATAGATAGATAGATAGATAGATAGATAGATAGATAGATAGATAGATTGAAGTTGCATCCTATATATTAAAATCCTGACTGAGATAAACCTAAAGATTTAAAATTTTACACTGTCTAGTTTATATTTTAGAGTTTTTTGACATTAGGAATGAGCAGACAATGTAAGGGTTACTCAGAGCCTCCAAACCATCCTTCCAAATAGTAAGAAATAGAGAGTTTCTTATACTTAAATTACCCAGGGAACCCAAAGTGATGTTCTCTGCACCCAGAATATAGAAACAGAGAGGTTAGATTTACAGGAGTTACCAAACTATAGCCCATGGGCCAGATCTAGCCCACAGCCTGTATTTGCAAAAAATGTGTTACTAGAACACAGGCACGCTCATACTTTATGTATTGTCTGTAACTGCTTCTGTGCTACAGTTGCAGAGTTGAGTTGAGACATGTGGCCTGAAGCCCTGAATAATTTGCTATTTGGCCCTTGACAAAAAGTTTACTGACTTTTTCACATAAAATATTTATTGACTCTAATATAAGTTGGGGAATAGGATGTCAAAAAGTGTCATGTAAACATACTTTAAGTGACCATACAAAATAAGAACACATGACTAAAAAAACAAAAATGCTGTCCTATCTTTTATGTAACTAGTAGCTAATGAAAACAATAGGTAATCTGACAAAAGAAATTAAAAAAAACAACATTAATCTTGAAGAAGACAGGAGATGACACTAAAACTCAGTTTCCAAATGCTCCATCATGACAGAATTTGGGAACCATTTCTTCTAGTTTATAGGAGTGAAGGAAAAATGCAACTTAACCCCAAAAATGAATAAAGTAAATAAATAATTAAGCCCCTTTTAAAGGAATGAGCAAATGCCAAAATTAAAAAAAAAATTATCTCGTGAGTGATCAAAAGTACACTCATGAGGAACAGAACGTAACTGTTACCCATCTTATAGAAAAGAAAGAGAACAAGAAGTAGAAAAGGAATGTAAATCAAAGCTAATATTCTGGTATATTAACTGATACTTGTTAAACACCTACTGGATTATTAGATGGTGAAAAAAAATCATTCTAAATAACCACTCTTCAAATCCAATTATAAATTCTCCAATTCTAAACAAGAAAACAGCAAGAAAGAAATAAAATAACTGCCAAAAAAGTATTACACAAAACACAAGGTGCTCTATTACTGAAGGGATGACCATCGGAATAGCCCAGATGGTTAGCCATGAACAGATGTCTGCTAGAGATGTTCATTTAATAAGCAAGTAAAATGTTTGGGCAAGTGGGATTCCCTGTACCAGTAATACAGCTGGGTACCTGCCCCCTCACAGCTTCATAGTTGGGTTTCTCATGATGGATTTTCCTTTCCCATCTTCCTTTTCTTGTTTTTCTTTTAAACCTTTTAAAAGCAAAAAAACTTTCCCAGAATTTGCCTAGCAAACACCATCTGCTATCTCACTGGCCAGAGCTGTGTGCCTGTTTCTAAAGAAATCACTTAAGTAGCTATACGTACATCAGAGAAAATATACATTCAGCCAAAGATTGTATCAAGAGACAAAGAAGGTCGTTACATAATGATAAAAAGGTCAGTTCATCAAGAGGGTATAACATTTTGTAAATACTCCTGCACCTGGCATAGGAGCACCTAAATATAGAGAGTAGATATTAAAATATTTGAAGGAATAGGGGGAGGGTATAGCTCAGTGGTAGAGTGCATGCTTAGCATGCATAAGGTCCTGAGTTCAGTCCCCAGTACCTCCATTAAAAATAAATAAACAAATAAACCTAATTACCTCCCCCAGACCAAAAATAAATACGTAAAAATAAAATGAAGAAAGATAAAATATTTGAAGGAATAAATAGCAATACAATAGTAGGGGACTTCAAGCCCACTTTAAACAATGAATAGATCATCTATATGGAAAAATCATACAGAAACATTGGACTTAAACTACACATTATACAAGATGGACCTACCAGACATATGCAGAGCATTCTGTTGAACAGCAGCAGAATATCCAACCTTCTCAATCACACATGGTACACTTTTCAGAATAGATGATAAATGCCACCAAAGAAATCTTAGTAAATTTAAGAAAATCGAAATTATATCAAGCATATTTTGTGACTATAGTATGAACTAGAAATCAATTACAAAAAAAAAAACCTGGGAAATGCCCAAATATACTCAAAATGGATTAAAGACCTAAATGTAAGACCAGATACTATACTCCTAGAGGAAAACATAGGCAGAACACTCTTGGACATAAATCACAGCAACATTTTTTTTTTCCAAACCAGCTCCTACAGCAATAGAAATAAAAGCAAAAATAAACAAATAGGATCGAATTATACTTAAAAAGTTTTGCACAGCTAAGGATCCACATCAACAAAACCATCAACAAAACAAAAGGACAATGTACAGAATGGGAGAAAACATTTGCAAATGATTCGACTGACCTGGGACTTATTTCCAAAATATATAAACAGCTCATACAGACTAATATCAAAAAAGACAAGCAACCTAATCAAAAACTGGGCAGAAGACATAAACAGACATCTCTCCAAAGAAGACATCCAGATGGCCAACCAGCACATGAAAAGATGCTCAACATCACTAACTGTTAGAGAAATGAAAATCAAAATTGCAGTGAGATATCACCTCACACCAGTCAGAATGGCCATCATGAAAAAGGCCACAATGATAAATGCTGGAGAGCATGTGGAGAAAAAGGAAACTTCCTACACTGCTGGTGGGAATGTAAATTGGTGCAGCCACTATGGAGGACAGTATGGGGGTTCCTCAAAAAAACTAAAAATGAACTTACCATATGAACCAGCAGTCCCACTCCTGGACAAATATCTGGAGAAAAAAATATTATTCGAAAAGACACATGTATCACAACGTTCACAGCAGCACTACTAACAATAGCCAAGACATGGAAACAACCTAAATGTCCTCTGACAGATGACTGGGTAAAGAAGTTGTGGTACATATATGCAGTAGAATACTACTCAGCCATAAAAAAGAATAAAATAATGCAAATAATGCCATTTGCAGCAACATGGATAGACCTAGAGATTGTCATTCTAAGTGAAGTAAGCCAGAAAGAGAAACAAAAATACTATATGATAGTGCTTATTTGTGGAATCTGAAAAAAAGGACACAAATGAACTTATCTACCAAACAGAAACAGACTCACAGAAATAGAGAACAAACATATGGTTATCAGGGGGTAAAAGGGGTGGGAAGAGATAAATTGGGAATTTGAAATTTGCACCTCTTGAGGATTGATGCAAATGTGAGCTATCTTGATTGTGGTAGTGGTTTCATGGGTGTATACATCTATCAAAATGCATCAAATTGTACATCTGAAATATGTGTAGTTTACTGTAGAGGAACCAGACCACAATAAAGGTGTTTAAAAAAAAAAAAGTTCCCCCAAAAGAACAGCCCAGGGCCAGATTGCTTCACAAGTGAATTCTAGCAAACATTTAAAAAAGACATAGTACCAATCCTTTTCAAAACTCTTTCAAAAACTAGAAGAGGGTGTGGAACACTTTCAAACTGATTTTACAATGCCGACATGACCCTGAAACCAAAGGCAGAAATCTACACCATCTGCCCTGCCTCAGTGATATGGTGGGTCCTGTTTCAGACCACTGCAATAAAACAAGTCACATGAATTGCAGGTTTCCCAGTGCATATGAAAGTCATGTTACACTATACTGTAGCTTATTAAGTATACAATATCATTTTGTCTAAAAAATGTGCTTGCCTTAATTGAAAAACACTTCATTGTTAAAAAATACTAATACCATCTGAGCCTTCAGTGAGTCACCATAGTGACATCACAGGTCACTGATCACAGATCACCATAACAAATATAATAACAAAAAAGTTTAAAATATTACGAGAGTTACCAAAATGTGACTCAGAGCCACCCAGTGAGCAAATACTGTTGGAAAAATGATGCCGATAGACTTGTTCGACACAGGGTCGCGACAAACCGTCCGTTTGTAAAACAAAAAAAAAAGAAAAAAAAATTCAGTATCTGCAAAGCACAGTAAAATCGGATATGTTTGTATAAGAAAAGAAAATTTCAGGCCAATATACGTTTAAGTCTTCAGTAAATGGGAAAGCATGCTGGAAATATGGCCTAATATTATCATCATTATTACTAGACATTGACATACTCAAAAAATATAGCCCATGTTTTCACAGTACTGAGTATTCATTGAGGATTATTTGCTATTCTGCTCTATCAAATTACAATGTTCCAAGTGTTTTTAGATGCAGTTATCACCTATTTAGCTCTGGTTGCTGCCAGATTTTAAAAGAATGTCAAATCATTTCATGGCTCATATTTCCTGGGAGTATTTTTTGTATTTGTTGACTCCACCTACATATTAGTGAGTTGGCGCTCAATAATGCTAACCATGTAACTTTATGCCAGGGACTGGGCTAGTTAGTGTGTGCTTTATCTCCTTTAAACCTCGTAATTAGTTCTACAGAGTAGATACAGTTACTCTAACTTCACAGATAAGAAAAATGAGGATTAATGGGGTTATTGTAACTGCCCTGGGTCAAAAAGTTCATAAGTGGTGGTGGTACAGTGTTAGTCTGAAAAATGCCTCCTTTCACCCCGAAAGGAAAATGTTTAGATCCCTGCTATGCAGATGGTGTATACATTGTGCAATGATCTGTCTTAAACATTCCACCGTTATCTCAAACAGGTCCAAGTTGGAACTCAGTATTTTCCAAGTAACACTCGCTCCTTTCCCTGTGTCCCCTGACTAACTAAAAGCTATCACTGTCCACTCAGGTTCCTGCATTGAATTCTTAAAGTCCTCCTTCTGCTTTATGTTCTGTTTATAATTCATTTCTGAATCATGTAAGTTCTTCAGCACTGTATCTCAAACCCATCCACTCGCCATCTTGCTCACCATCACTGTCTCTCAGCTGGGTTACTGCAACTGGTCCCAACTGGTCTAACCCCCTCACATCCATTCTCTGTGCCCCTGTTACAACTGTCCCTTCTACCATCAGATATGTGACTTCACCATATTTTTGCTTTCAATATTAACAGTCTTCCTACTGCACTGAGGACAGAGTTCAGACTTCGTAGCTTGGTCTATAGGGATCTTCCTCATTTCTCCTTCTCCAGGTCACTCCATTGGCCTACTACTTGCCTCCTCATTCTTTCCACCTTAGACATTATTAACTAGTTGCATTTTCACAAAGGGGCCAGGCTTTCGATGTCCTCATGTCTTTGGCCCTTACTTGGTCCTTTGCCTGGACTGCCTTGTCCTACACCCGGCCCAACTAAAGGCTAAAGCAAGGACTGACTAGCTAGCAGCCTTCCCATAAGCTTCACCTGCACAACAGTCAAATCCTGCACAGCTCCCCATAAACTCCCAAATCTATCCCGTCGCACTCACGGCTTCTGCACCCCCGGCCTCAGTAAGTGAAATCAGCTGGAGAACACGGGTCATGTCTTTTTTTATCCAGTTTTATTATGTAGAATTATTACAGTCTGACTGCCCATACACATTATATTGCATGTAAATACATATGTACAGTATACTCCACATTTTTTTTAGTTTTCATATACATAATAATTATCATTTCTAAGAACAGATTAGATCTTTAGCTTTTTAAACTTCCATAGTTATCAAAGGAATAAAGCCAACTACAAAATAAGAATCAACAGAATGCAGTAATCCAATCAGAAAGGACAGTCAGATGTGCTTTCCAAGAAATCAAAATAATAATTAGTTCATCTGTTCATCTTATTGTTACTATTTTTTAGATTCTTCATGTAAATGATGTCATATGGCGTTTTTCTTTCTCTTTCCGGCCCACTTCACTTTGAATGACAGTCTTCAGGTCCATCCATATTGCTGCAAATGGCAGTATTTTATTTTTTTATGGTTGAGTAGTGTTCCATTGTATATATGTACCACATCTTCTTTATCCAGTCATCTGTTGATGGACATTTGGGTTGTTTCCTTGTCTTGGCTCTTTTATTTTATATCATCAGAATTTAGTGAGCCTGGCACAATTTTGTTGCTCAATAAACTGTTCCAAATAGCATAATACATGAATAAGTGAATGGCTAAATAGAATGGAAGGAAATAAGGGAAGGAGAAAGGAAGAGAAAGGAAGAAAGGGAGAAAGAAAAATATATGTCCTTGTGTTCAGGAAGACTATAAAAACTTGACATCCTTGATTTGGGGAGTATGATGTTGAGAATGAGAAGCACATGCTGCTCTAAGATGCAAGTGTTATTTTTAGAGAAAATAAATTATAGTGTGTTTCCTGTAGAACAAACTGTAAACCTATCACCTCCTGTTGTAAATCTGACCCTCCATGGCATAAATCTTGCTTGTAATCTCAGTGTTTTTCATAAAATAGTATTCTATTCTTTAAAAGAGGAAAATGATCTAACCTGCAGCTCTAAAACTTTACTTTTCAAAAAAAAAAAAGAGAGAGAGAGAGAGAGAGGAAGAGAGGATTATTGAAATTTATAGATTTGGCCATGGCAAAATGACATTTATGTTTTTCAGTGTTAAAATGAAATCAAATATATAACTTGTTGGGTTTTGCTTTCATGACAAATAGGGACTGACAAATACATACCACATTACCATCCTTGATTGCTCTGATGGAACTCATTTTCATCTTGTGTTCCTCTAATTACATGAAAATTGCATACTTTTTATGCATGACACATTTCGCACAGCTTTCGCAAAAGGTTGTGAAGAGACAGGGAAAAAAAAAAACAACAAAAAAACATTTATCAGTTTTTTTCCCCTTTCGCAGCCACAATTGATCATCTTCCCGGCAATCAATCTTGCTTTATGGGACTACTTTTCTCCACTATTGTTGTAACCAAGTGGCAGCAGAAAGGCACTGTACACAAAAAAAAATATGGTGGAGGGTTTTTGGTGTTTTTCTCTGCTCTTAAAAGACGAGATTTAAGATGCCCTCGCTTTCCAACGATAGTTCAGAATTGTTTTCTCTGCTCTTCATTCCGCTGTCGGCCTGGATGCGAAGCTTCGATCATAGAAAGCATGGTAGGACTCCTGTCTAAGCTCCTTGCCCCACCCTTTATTTCTTATTCAAACTACTTTACATTTACAGAGAATATTTAACATTTTAAAGCACTTTTCTTACCCTTTTTTTATGTGAGCTTCATAATTAAATGGGATCTATTTAGAGCAGATAATTTTAACCCACATCTGAAAGATGAGGAAATTGAATGAATATATGACTTGCGACTTGCCTAAATTGAGATGATTTATTTGTTTTGAATCTTGAAGTTGACTCAGAAGTCCTGGCTTCCAGTCCCAGCTTTCCCCAGAGGGTTTGCCTTCTCTTGAAGGGAGACCTGGGAAAATCGTTTTTCTGCTACCCAGCCTGAAAATGTATACACACCAGACACCCAAAGCAAATACCACGGCAAATTACAGGCAATCAATTGGATGTTTCCTTCCCCATTCTTTATTTCTATTCTTCCTGGAAGAAGAAGGCATTGGCATTCAGTCACAAGAGGCTCAGAGTTGTTGTATTGAACTCGAAAGGGATGGTAGAAGGCACATCTAATTCCTTGAAAATAATGACAAATTATGCAATTTTTGCTTTACCCAACTAGATGGAAAATGCTTGGGGGATAGCCAAGCTGCCTGGCAAAGGGAGGCGTTTGAGGTTCGGGGCTTTGGAGCCGAGGGAGCGCGTTGCTTTTCAAATAGGTGCAGGATCCTAAAGCTGCGCTCGCTTCCCTTTTTTTTGGACAGGAGCAGCACCTGACCAACTTCAGGAGAACAAAGCGTCCATCTGGACCGAAGGGAGGGAGAGCTGGTCGCCCGTGGAGCCGCCGAGAACAAGGCGTTGGTTCCCTTTGAAGCGCTGGCATTCTTCTTAATCACCTGGCAAAGTCTTAATTTAAAGAGGGGCTCTTCGAGAAGCAAGGGATCTCAAGTACATTTGACTTTCATATCCAATCTACTTACCTTTCATCAGGTTTATTAAAATGGGTGATGTGTTAATTGTGAAGCCCTACTGTATCTGAATATGAAGTGCTGCCTTGAGGGTCTCCCTGGCTGCTCCGTTTGGTCCTGGGATGCACTCCCATCGCTGCCTTTGCCATGGAGTAATTATTTCTGGGGATAAAGACTGTGATATTGGGCGCACTGGGCTATGATTGTTGCAGGGTAAACACAAGGGGACTTTAGGTTCTTAGAATGCCTAATGAGATGACAATAAATTCATTGTGGGACAGCTGCAAAACACCAGCCTGGGAGCTACTGCATTTTTTCTCGTCGGATAGACATGCATTGATGCTCTTCGTATCTTTACTCTTATGAAGTAAATATCTTAAAGGAATTCTCCCACCTTTTTAGAAAGATACCTGATTCACGTTGGGGAAATACATAAAACCTATGAAGCTATGGTCTCAGGAAGGCTAGTCGGCTCCATATAGTGCATGTGGAATGTGACAGTGATTTTAGTACATGCATCCACTCACCCAAACTCCACCTTGGAGCACTCTTTTCAAAAAGAGGGGATAAGTGTTTCTTGATTTTACACTGGGGAGTGGGTCCCAGATGCAGCCGTATGTTGGGGAATATAAGAAACCTAGGGGAGTCCTTGCCATAAAAGAGTTTACAGGAGAGAAATAAAATCGTCTGAGAACACAACTGTAAAAATAGAATTAAGTATCAACAGAGATCAATGGGAAATCAGAATAAGACAATTTTAGTCAAAGAAATAGGTCACCGGGTAGACAGAATTGCAGTATGAGATCAACTGTGAAAGTTGTGTAGAGTTATAAAGGGGCAGGGGGATGTGGACGGTAGTTATAAAGGGGCAGGGGGATGTGGACGGTGTGTCCTCAGTGTTAATCAGTTAAAAGAGAAATTGTGCAGGAATAAACCAGCAGAGTTTCTAATGGAGACTCTCACTATGTCAGAAGGGGAGTTTTGAAATGATCTCCAGGTAAATGGAGACTTATCTTTAGGCAGTTATCAGACAGAAGTTAAAGATGAAGTTTGGCTTTTGATTTTGAGTGAAGTGGGGTGCATGCGTGTGTGTATGTGTGTGTGTGTGTGTAAGACCTTATTCTCTTGTTGCCTCACTCTACAAGTTTTCTTGAAGTGCCTCACCCAAATACAAACAATTGGTCCATGATCCACACTCCAAAACATCTCTTTCTTTCTCCATCCCAGTGAACTTACCCTTTGGGGCCAGTTTCCAGCTGACAGTCTTGGTAGGTAAGGAACTTTACACTGAATTGTGTATCTATAACTGCAGTAATGCATGACCCTTCTCCCAAGACTGTTCATGTTTGCAAAGAGTATTTCTACCTCAAAGAATCAGGGGAATGTCCCTTCAAAGAGCAGACCACTGAGAAGCCATTTTAGGGAACAGGGGACATCCCAGTGTCCCTGAGTTTTCTCCATATAAGTTGCTGTCTCCACACTGAAATGCACCTTAGGACAGAAAAGGACGTGTTCTTCAGCCGTACAGCCATTCACAGGCCTGTAAACAATGGCACCTGTCACACTGAGGGTTGGGAGCAGAAAGCTGGGCAGGGAGGTGGTGCTCGCAAAATCCCATTTAGAGAATTATTTATTATTCTATTTTGTAGTTTATGCTTATAGCATCTGTAATAAATAAACACGCTCCAGAAGAAAGCACGACTTAACAAGGAGTAGATGAGACTGAATGTGACGACTCCAGCCCTGTACAAGAGTCACTGGCCCATTAAATGAATGTGCACAGCTACTTCTTAATGCTCTCCCTCAGTAATCAATTTCTGAAAATACCAAATAATTTTAAAGCAGCCCTGTCTGACCTCACTCGCCAGCGAAGCTGGACCAGCCCTCTCTGATTTGCCTACCTAGGTTTTAATCAATCAGATTTGACATTTGGGTTCTTTTTTCCTTGTTGTTTGTTTCTTTCCCTTGCCTGCACCTGCACCTTTTCCCTTCCCTTGGCGATATTAAACGGTTGAAGTGCCCGCCCTCAAGGTTAGAGCCCCAAATTGGAACTTAGTACTCACAGGCTTGGACGACTTTTGAAACAGCAGCAGAGGGGTCTAAATGCCATTGCAAGAGGCTAGAACATTCTGAGGCTGGACGAAGGTTGGATTTCTGCCCAGATGAAAAGACCCAGGATGCCCAGAGTCTGAATGCAGATGGAACTTGAGAAACAGGAACTGTCAGCCTGAAACATCTTCTGTTAGACTTTCAGACAGAGTGGGATTGAGGGAAAAGGGTTAAAAAAAAAATCCGTTGTCAGTCTCCTTTTTTTTTTTTTTGACTAATAAAATTCTCCAGGTTATCCTTGATATTTTCCAGTTTCCTAGTTCATAAGAGATCATCTTTGTGAAAAGAGTTTTATAGATTCTCATTTGTTTGTTTATTTGTTTTTTGTTTGTTTATTGAGGAGCGGGAGGCAACTGGGTCTATTTATTTACTTAGTGGAGGCCCTGGGGGTTGAACCCAAGACCTCATGCATGCTAGGCATGCGTTCTACCGCTGAGCTATAGCCACTCCCTAGATTCTCTTGTTTAGATGTGTATTATATAATATAACTTTCTGATTTGTGTGCTTGTTTCTTTCTGTCTGGTCCCTAATTCCTCTTCTGTTTTTCCTCTTTTTAACCTTCCTCATCCTCTTACTCCCCCTCCTCCTCTTCCCGCCTCTTGTCACCATCCTTGTTTTGAATGTAAGTATTTGGACTGCATATTTGTGTTCCGCCCCAAAACTGACATGTTGAAACCTAATTCCCAGTATGACAGGGTTTGGAGGCGGGGCCTTTGGGAAGTAATTAGGTTGTCAGGGTAGAGCTTTCATGAATGGGGTTAGTGCCCTTGTAAGAGACCCCATGGAGTCCCCTCACTCCCTTCTGCCATGTGAGGACACGGAGACAAGACGGCCATCTATGAACCAAAAAGCCTTGCCAGACACTGAATCTGCCAGCACCTTGATCTTGGACTTACCAGCCTCCATTACTGTCAATAATAAATTTCTGTTGTTTGTAAATGACCCAGTGAATGGTATTTCATAACAGCAGCCTGAACAGACTAAGTCAGAATCATAATGTATCTCAGTAAGTATGGACCACTGAGGGTGTGGGAAAAGGGCTTAACTGTAGAATATTACGAGAGTTCCTGATTTCCTATCAGGGAGGAGGGGGCGGCAAGGTGAGTATGATCAACTTAGTAATGTTAGTAAGGTTAGAAGTGATACTCGGTTAAAAAAAATTAAAATGCTTTAGATAAGGGAAGAAATTGCTCTGACAGGTGAGAAGATGGCAATTCAGGGAAAAAATTGAATTCTCAGGAAGCAAATTGATAGTTACTGAAAAATTAATTGAGACAAGACGGGATGTTGACAATATAGGAATAAATGGTTGTCAAACACCGGATCACATAGAGATGCTGAGTTTGTTCTAAAATTGCGAGAAAGAACAGGCTAAGCCCATCGCCTGTTCAATATACACAGTCTTGAGTTTTGAAGGTCATTACTATCAAAGGAGGTACATATAAATCAGTGGTCTGGGGGCACTTCCGGGTTGGGTTTTAGTTAAAATTCCTGCTAGAATAAAGCAATGACATGCATATGAATTATGTGAAATAATGAATTATAGTAGGCAAACTGTCCATGGCAACTATCCAAATGGGGTTCATATGAAATGTTTACCAAATAAGGGCCTGAAATGGGCGATGAATCGGGGCAGGAATCAGCAAACTGCAGCCTCTGGGTTGAGCCCAGCTGGCTGAGTGGTTTTATATGGTTCTTGAGGACATTGTATCAGTAGTTTTAACTGAGTGAAAAAAAATCATCAAAAAGAGAATATGCTTTTGTGACACCTAAAAAATTATATGAATTTCAAATTTCGGTGTCCATAAACAAAATTTTATTAGGTCGCCACCAAGTTCAATTTGTTTGGGTCTGTGGCTGCCTTGATGCTACAGTGGAATAGTTCAGTTGTTGCAACAGAGATTTTATGACCTGCAAAGCCTAAAATATCTACTATCTGATTTTTAACAAAAGAAAATTTCTAACTCCTCATCTGTGGGTTATGATTTAGGGAGACTGGATCCCTGTTCGTATATTTAATTCAATGAAACAGATATTGATTGAATATCTACTATTTCCAGGGATGCTTACTGTAATGTCTGAAATTAAATTGTAAATGCCTGTTCCCTTGGGGATTATTTGATACACAACGATTCATACCAGATTTTACCATAAGCTCAGTGCTAGGAGTGATATGAAGGGTTAAACATTAAGAGCCTATGAAAGTTCTCAAGGTTCAAAAAAAAAAAAAAAGGTAGGAACATTCTAAAGTAAGAGCATGCTGTAAAAGAGCATGCTGTGAATTTTGGACAAGCGATGTCAGCAAACATGACATCCACCAGGAGTGAGAACATGTTTCATACTGCCCAAATACGAGCTATGTGGCAGAACCAAGGTGAAAGGAAAAAGTGAGTTTGGCCATATGTTGAGGAGATGCCAAGAATTTGGATTCGCCCATGGTAAAGGAATTTATTTTAGATCAATTGCGAAGAAGAGTGAGTCTGCCATATACTTCAGAGAAAGAAAATCAATGAACTTAGCTACCAATTGGATGTGAGTGGCGAGGAGACAGAGTCCAGGAGTTTCCTCGATGTGGTAACGTGGGGTTAACTGCATGTAGGATGGTCTTCCTAAGATGGTGAATGAAGGTGGGGAGCAAGACCGTGGTGAGAATGAGGTCTACCTGGGAAGGTCTGAATGGCCCATGGAACATTCATGGCCACAGACTGAAGCCCAGGAAAGAGATGTCTTGTAGTGGATGAGAAGGGTTGAGGATTATCAGTGCACAATGGGAGCTGAAGTCATGGGGGGGACGGGACTACCCAGGGAAGGCAGATCAAATGCAAAGCCAGGGGATCAGAGGGAGTCATTAGAACAATAATACTATTAAAGAGTTCTCAAAGGGTTGTAACACCAAATCTTCCTTAAGCCTCCAAGACTTAAGACCTTGTGGAACTGAGAATGTGATTGTGCACCTGAGTACACAGTAAAAGGACAAAGCATTTGTAAATGGGTACATGCCTGTCACCAAAGATGACTCTGGCCACACTCATGGCTTTGGTGACAGTCCTTATTGTCCTTCTGATTTCTAATTATGGGCTGAAGCTCCTAAGGCTAAAAATAAAAAATAAAACCTCACACAAAGCAGGCTACCATGAACTTGCCCACTGCTCCTGGGAGACCAGCCTCTCCTCCAGCCCCAATTAGCTACATTGTCGTTTCTTGATTCCTCCCCCAGTTTCAGAAGCTGATCACATTTTGTTTTTCACCATCTCCCTTTATTCCTCCCTTTGCCAGTTGCTAAGCACTCCCTTGTTGCTAAGTGGGATATGAGCACTTAATTTACTCCATTCTTTTTTCTCGTACCAGATTTTAGAAATTGCAGATCCTGTTTAATCAATGTGTAAATGCAATGCTTTTGATGTATTTTTCCTAAGAGCAATATTTTGATCATTCTTAATGATACTTAATGAAGTCACCGCATGATTTCTGATTGTACCTAATTGAAGCTTGTGACTTGCATTTCAATATTATCATCTTACAGCTTTAGGTCTATGAGATGAAATTTTTTCCAGGGCCCCAAAATATTAGATAATGTAAAGAAGGGATGCTTTATTTAAAATCAAAAAATTATTCCAGAATAGATATGTGTGCATGTGAACGTATATACATATATATATATGAACTTAAATGGAAACTGAGACAAATTTCTCCAAATGAGTCTCGTATGTTGATGATAAAGGGAGCAACCTCTTTGATAAAGAGGAATTTTAACCACTAGTTTCAGGTCTTATAAAAGAATCTAAAGGCCCTTGATATTAATACTTTTATATGAACCCCATACTGAACTACTTAAGGAATTCAACATGCAAGTGAATCTGAAACCAGGTCCCCCTAAAACTGAGTTCCTCTGCTGAGTTTATGACTAACCTCTTTCTCCAAAATATTATTCTGTTTTCTTTTCCAACACCTGTTCCCTTTGAGATTGAGGAGTATCAAAGAAAAGGGGGGATTGAAACTGAGCAAGACCCTGGTACAAAAGCCCTTCCGTGTCCCCTTGTTTCTTGTTTGTAGGAATAAAGATTTTGGCCTCTTAGACCTGCCCTGAGGTTCAAAGGACAGATTTAAATAGTTACTAACTAGAGAAGTGAGGGGATGCAGAAACAAAGAAAAGGCATCAAGAAACAACAGTGCAGCGATGGGGCAGGGTCCAGGTTCTTCCTCAAAGTATGTACTTAACAATCTGATACAGATCTCCAAGTTCTTCTACAGGAACTAAGGTCCCCACCCCGGTAGAAGATGGTTACTTCAGGCTGAGCACAAGTGCCTGGACCTCCGACTGGTTGGAACCAAGTGGCTGATGACTTGGAACACCACCAATTAACCTCACCATCAACCAACCAGAGGAGGGTCACACATCCTACCAAGTTTTGCCTATGAAAACTCTTCTCCCAAAACCATCAGGATTTTGGGTCTTTTGAGATGAGCCACCCGTTCTCCTTCGTTGGCCTTTGCAATCAACCTTTCTCTGCTCCAAACTCCGACGCCTCAGTTTGTCTGGCCTCACTGTGTGTCAGACATGGGAACTTGGGTTCAACAATAACTCCTGGCCCTTGAAAATATAATAGATTGGGTATTTAGTTTTCTCGAAGCCTCTTCCAGAGACCCAGTCTCCATGTGATTGTGTGTCTGGGAGCCATGATACCAAAATTTGAACTAGCCCCAAACTTAATCTCAGTCTTTTAATTTTGCTTCTCTTTCATCAAAATGAGTCCATCGTGTGCCCCATTACCCCCTCCCTGGGTCCTTTTCTTTGCTTCAGGACAGCGGGTGGTAATGGCTTAATCAGAGGCAATAACCCCTGCTAATATGTTAACTAGCTAATATACGACTCCTCCTAGGAAAACACATTAGCCTTGACCCAGATTTTTTTTCAAAAGAAGAAGAAGAAAAAGAGCTGTAGATGCCCCAGATGCCCTTAAGGGATAATACCATTACAGCAGCTTAACCCCACAGCAAGCCAGTGGGGGGGCTACTTAAGGGCAGCTTTTAACATCTTTGCTATCATATGGTTGTCTCCATGTTGGGTCAGTTGTAGAAATAAATAGCAATTGTGATGCTGACAGAAATCAGTTCCACTGATTTCCTCTAATACCTCTCTCAGGGATTTCCATGAAGATCCATAAAACGCATCCAAAGCATAGATTGTGCATAACATCTTTGTACAAGTAGAGAGACCACCAGAGTCAAATACTTCTATCGTCAGCATCACTTTCTTTTCTTCTTCATGTTTTTCCTAGAAATTAAGGGTTGATAAAGACATTTCTAATGAATATTCATTTTTTTAGTCACCTGGTAAGAATGTTGGCCATTCTCCATATATTATAATACATAAGGAAATGATAATTTCCATATTGAATAATAATTTCAATTGAATGAAGTTCAAAGTTTAGCCAATGTGAAAGCTCAAACTCAAATTCAAGACTTTCAGTTCCAAGGCTGGGGCTTCTATCTGTTCATACAAGTGTTTTCCATCCTACTCCTCAGAGTTTGGTGGAAGCCAGGTTTAACTCGTGCATACATGGAATCTGTCTACTGAAATAAGTGCACAGTCTAAAAGTTCAGTATTATGCCTCATATGGCAGATTACTGAGGACTTAATCCAAGGATACAGCCTCTCTGAAAATTCTGAGGGGCTGTTCCAAAGAGGTAAAAGAGGAGCCAGGATTTATAGGAGTTTGGGGGAAAAAAAAACTCAGGTAGTGGAACATCAAAAGATTACTGCTAATTACAGAAAAACACAAACATCTCAAGTTAATGAATTTAGCACTTTTCTATGTATGGGAAGATGCAAACGTCTCGGCTTAATGAAATCATTCCTTGATACCCACTTTAACTATGTAGGGCTAGTGTCCTCTTTTTCTCCATCCAGAATCCCTTCAGCGTGCACCATGGGGGCAGCCTCAGTGACTGCTGGCTTGTTGGTCACAACATCCTTTGCTTACTGATAGGGCGACATTCTTTGTCCACACATCATACTGATAGGTTGTGTTCAGTGTCTGGAGCGCTGACTCCCACCCTCACTTCCTTCCAGCCTCTGTCCTCCAAACTCCCAAGGGAAAGATACTAATTCTGTTGAGGCAAAAGAAGTCCACACAAGAATGGTAAATGTTTTTCCAGCTGCTGGAAGAGATGGTTAGACACTAACGTATGACTAATGGCAGTAACTGTAGTAACATAGTGTGACTATTGTCACCCTGGTCACTGCTTGGATACACATCTGTGGATTAGGTTAAGATTCTACTGAAAAATTCATCTCAACTTCCAAACTGTCTCACTTATGGACACTAGACAAATGGCCTGGTTGAGTCTTAGAAAGAGCCTACATAAAATAGTGTCCTTATCATCAAGGCACTCAGAGGACAGATTTGGAGACAACATACAAAAAGATCAGATACAATCCAGGGCAAATACTCTCGATAGCAGGCACTATAAAAATTCAGGAAAGGAGGGGAACACTTACCACACTGAAGGCATTTTTTTTCCCAAATTATTTACATGGGTAATCTTGTTTTTAATCTCAGTAAAGACAGGAAGCAGGTACTTTTATTATCCTCATTTTACAAAGGTGGAAGCTGGGACTTAGAAGATAAGCCGATGGCCCAAGACACACAGTTAAGTGACCAAGGCAAAATCTGAATTTAGACATCGACCTTCTGAACACAGACTGTGTATTCATCCTTCCTCACCTTGGCCCACATTCACTTGGATTAAGAGCTGGAATCCAACTGGGAGGAGAGAAGGAGGAACTTGTGTTAAAAATTCTTATCATCTCCCATGGGGGAATGACATACCATCATTTTAACTGCAGTAGAACTAAGTCCTCATATTTCTTGAGTGGATACAAAGAGTTTATCCACTGGCCATTACCGATTTGGAAGCAATTCTCTAATGGGCTGTGTTGGTTAATATTTGTCTCAGCTCCATGGGCAATCATTTTGAGCTCCCAAAGCTCTAATTTGCATCACCTGGGGAGTTTGTTAAACGGAAGTTCTGACTGGGTGGGTCTGAGGTGGAGCCCGAGAGTCTGCATTTCTAAGAAGCCTCAAGTGATGCTGCTACTAATGGTCCACGGATCGCTCTTCCAGTATCAAGGTGGGATCTAAACCCATTTTGATCAGAATCCAGAGTTAATTATCATACTGACTGTGTAATTTTTCTCTGAACGTGTCCAGATTAGGGCATGTGTACAAGCTTTACTGTAGGACATGGAAAGTTATTTGACCAGGGCTAAAAGCATGTGAGAGGAGAAATCAGGACTGATGCCAAGAAAAAAGAATAAACAAAAAATAAAATAAAATAACAGTTCTGTTGAGCTCTTACACTCACACCCATCCGACTACATCAGGAGTTTTATATTTACTTACGAGTCACAGTTTAGGTACAATATTCACAATAGGAAATACATTCAGATAAGAGGAAGTCGTTTTAGAGCGTCTGTTTGGGAATATGTCATAGGAGGTCTTGAAAGAACCAGTGATATTCGGAGTGGAGGAAGAACGTATTTACCAAGGGATGTGAGAACAAACTTACTGATAATGTAGTTTAATGGTAGACAGTGAAACAGGAAGTAGAAATATTCTATGCAACTCCAGAGAATACCATTAGAACGAATGCATGGAGATTGTAGCAAAGCAATTTCCACTGAATCTGAAATAATCAGATTGGAAATACTCAACTGGAGGCCCATCAAAACTTTTCCAATAACCAGGCAGTTGAGATCCACATCCTATGTGAGAGATGGGATCGAATGACCTACAGAGATTCACCTCTAAGTCTTCGTGTATAAATACTATGAACTTAGGAATCATATGGCCAAGTCTTTCCACAATATTGTACTCAAGTTCAGCATCCAGATGAAATTTAAAATAATAATAATAATTCCGTTATTTAGTTACATGTCTTGAAGGATGTCAGAGCAGATCTAATTTACGACCCCCCGGAAAAAAAAGTAAAAATAATTCCCCTCACCTCCAGTCTTTTATACTCTGTAACTATTAAATAATATCCCACATGACCTAAACCACAGACATTTCCGCTCCAGACCAGCCACAAATGGAATTTCCCTCCCTCTAACCTCCTTCCAGGAAGAAAGAGCTCTTCCTTTTCAGAAGGAGGAAAAAAAGGAAGTGCATCAGAGAAGGTGAAAACAAAGTTTCCTTTAACTGGATTAAAGGAAAAGGACGTATCAGTTCTGACTCTTCACAGGAATCCAGAGGTCAAGATTGGGAAAGTCTTTGTACTGGTTTGCTCCAACTGGAGTCCAGCTTGGACGGCTGTGTGTTTCTGTTTGTGGAGAGGAAGGGTGTTGTCCGAGAGGTTAGGAGGAGGAGCATGGGGAGAGCTGATTTGTTCCCTCTCAGATTTATGGGACAAAACCCACCACTATCACTAACAAAATACAATCTTCATTCCTGTCAACTCTACCACCTTACACACTGTCTGAAAAATAGACAAAATAGCGATCTAAAATCCTGGAACTGTCAAATCGCCATCCATTCTTTCAGGATCTGACTCACTTCCTTGGGGACATTGATCATCATTTGACGACCACGGAATTTCTCACTGGCTATAAAAGAGAATCTGCAAAGACTGTGACCATTAAAAAAAAATCAATATTTCGGTCATTTTGCTGAGTACCTACTATGTGCTCAGTCATCTAACTGGTGTCCTGAGAGGTTGCAAGAGAGAGAGAAGACGTGGTCTCCTGTGGGCTGCGTTTTGTGTTCAACACTAGCTTTGCAGAGTTAAATTCCAATTCTAAGCCCTTGAAAGTGTGCATGTGTTTGCATGGGATTGTATCTGTATGTGTGAGTATGTTTGTGTAGGTGGAATGGTATTAACGAAACAAAGGTAGAACCACGTTACAAAATTCTTTTTTTTTAATACCTTAGTGCAAGACGTCTCCTTCAGGGTTTGAATGAGAGGCACTAGTTCTGAGAATCTCTTTGTTTCTTTCACAAGAAGCTTCCGTATTTTTTTGTAAGAATAATAATGTCTAATAAACTGTGGCAGATTCCTCCATCACTTACAACCCTTTGGCAATGTACCAATGTGTACATCTCAGCAGAAGCTGGGGTAGAGCCTTTTGTAATGACTCTATTGATGATGGCTAATGCTCTATCACCCAAGCATCATATAGACCGTGACAGATACACCTACCGTATACCTAATGCTGATCAGGTACTGCACACTGTAAGGAAAATGGCTCATAAAAATCCCAGATGTCTTTTTTGTCCCCTCGCCACTCTCTTTCTCTCCACGTGTTTGTTCACAGCATCACTGTGCTATGTAAATAACTGCACTGGGGCATGTGATGGATGGGCGAGCAGATGGATAGACATCCCTGTCATTTTTGTTGATAGTTCTGTGGACAATTCCCTTGAACGATGAAAAGTAGAAGTTTAGATGGTCCAATGAACAAAAATTGCATGCCAAATTTAAAAGAAAAATGAAGACAATGGAAAACAAATAACATTCCTGAGACTGAATTTGTTAGGCTCCCTGAGACAGCTCGTGACAGAGTGGAGGATACTGGATTGGGAACTGGAACACCTGAGTTCTCATCCTGGATGGCTACCGAGTACTGGTGTGACCTGGGGCAAGTTGCTTAAGTTTTCTGATTTCCAGACGAAGGGCGGGGTTTGTGTTAGTCTCTAAATCCGCTTCTGGTTCTCATATTTTTTTTAAGCATTCACTGATTTTTTTTTTCAAGTAGTGCCCTTTATGGTGTGGAGAACCTGGTAGAAATCTGTGTGGAAGTCATGAACCTGGTAGAAATCTGTGTGGAAGAGCTTGACGAGAATAATTCCAATGTGCCAAGTTTGTGGCTCCATCTAGTCTGACTACAGGGGGAGCCCGTGAGAGGGTTCCCTGCCTCTGCTCTGGACCCCCAACCTCTCTGTGAAGTCTCATTCTCCACAAAGTAATTCTCTTCCTTCCCATACCACGTACCTTAATCGCCAAAACACCTGCCTGATGACTAGTCATTTATTCTTTGTCATGGAGGTTAGGAAAACTATTCCTAGCTGGTTTTTTTTTAAGAATTTATTTTTTTAAGGGAGTTTTAGGTTTACAGCAAAATTGAGAGGACAGGGCAGAGATTTCTCTTGCTCCCACACAAGCATCGCCTCCTCCAATATTAATATCACTCACTAAAACAGTACCTTTTTTACCAAAGAGCCTACATTGGCATGTCATCATCACCTCAAGTCCATAGCTCACCTAGGATTCACTCTTGGTGTTGAACGCTCTCTGGGTTGGACAAACGTGTAATGAGATATATCTGTCACTCTAATACCACACAGAGTATTTTCACTGTCCTAAAAATCCTCTCTGCTTCACCTATCCATGTCTTTGCCTGAACCCCCACCATAGGCAACCACTGATCTTTTCATCTCCAGAGTTTTGTTTTTTCCAGACGGTTGAATAGGTGGGAGTTCACAGTATGTAGTCTTTTCAGATTGGTTTCTATTACTTAGTAATACACATTTAAGTTCCCTTCATGTCTTTTCATGGCTTTATAGCTCATTTCTTTTCAGTGCTGAATAATATTCCATTGCCTGGATGTACCATAGTCTATTTATCCATTCACACACTGAAGGACATCATGATAGTCCAGGCTTATTTTAAAGGGTGAAAGTTTAGACATTAGCAAAGGATTGGGGATGTGACTTGGGAGCAATGATGCACCGAAATTCTGCAAATCACAGAGTGGAATCAATAGGCTACCTTTTTAAAATCATTATAATCCCTATTATTAGGGAATAACTTCCTTGATGGCAAATGTTTGGGTGCAAAATCAAATCCTGTCCAGATTTTCAGTTCTTTCTCAGGTTGAACTGTTCATCTGCAGAGGCTTCTAACTTAGACATAGATTATCAGGTAGTGGCGTTCTGAAAGTCTCGTCCTGAAGAACCGGAACCACTGTGAGGCCTTCAGCATAGCTCTAGGAGACATGTGATGGGTTCTTTTGGGTCAAAATCTGATGGAAGCTCTCTCTCAGGACCAGTCAGAATTTTGGGCGACTGCAGCAGTTAGTTAATAAAGCTGTATTGTTCCTGACAATTTTTGTTCACATCCTCTCTCCTCGTGGCTAGGAAAGTCACCTAAAGCCCCTCTCTTCCAGCATTTTATTCTGGTGTGAGAGGATATTTGTTTCCCCTTCTGTTCTGTTTCTAAATTATGTCTGGCGTGGTTAGGAGGGAGCACGTACTGATAGCATCCTGCTTTTATGGTGAAACTTTAGAGAAGCTTTTTTTTTTTAAATATACCTTTTAAAATTAAGTTTCTTTCCTAGTTCTTAAGCGTTTGTCTCCATCTCTCCCTCCCCTCTCTCCCCACACATCTGCACACATCACAAGTACACAAACACTTTCACTTTTAATCAAAGCCTCATCCCTTTCTTTGGGATGCTTTTATGGTACCTTTTATCTGTCTTCATGCCACAAAAACTTATTCAGTCTGCACTTCTGTTAATTAATGTATTTATTCAATAGATCAACTTAACAACCAGGAGATACTGGGCATCCATTAAGCACAAAATACTCTGCCAGATGCCGTAGTCTCTGACTGTATCACATTTCATTTCTTCAAGACTATATGTTTACTTTGGACAGACCAGTGTACATATAAGGGCAATAAATCAATTTCCTTGGTTATCAAGAATTCTCATTGGCCTTCCCTCTGTAGATCCTCAAAATTGTGGGGTGGTTATTATTATCAGCACCTTTACTTTGAGGTTAATATAATGAAGCTCAGAGAAGTTAAACAGATACATGGGGAGGATGGACCAGAGATCAATCCCTTGTCTGCTGAGACCAAAGTTTAAGTTAATTCTACTGCTCATGTTGCTTCCTGGAAAATAATAAACAACAACAAAAAATCATACCAACCGACAGCCTGTAATTAAGCTCCAACTGAGGGACGGTCAATGAGTCTAAGAGCTCAGGGAAGAGAGAAACCACTGGAGGTTTGAAGGGTCCGGGAAAGCCTCCTGAACCCACAGGAAATCAAATAAAGCATCACATGCCAATATCACCAGGCAGGGGAAACTTTTTCAAAAGAAGAGAGTGTAATAAAAATGCTGATGCATGAGACTTTCTTGAGGAATAAAGAACATGTAATGTCAGTTGGGACTTTTCCTCCGTCCAGGGAGCATTTCAAGAGTCTTCCCGGAATGGTCACCTTCCCACAGGTGAGAGGTCTAAGGAAATAACTCATTCAGTGGTTCACAGCAGAGCTAGGGTTTAAGCTCAGAGAGCCTGGATCCAGAACCTGTGCCCTGGCCAACTACGGCCGGGCCACACCACTTCTCCAATAGTCGGTGGGGTGGGAGATGCACACATATGCAAAGGGATCTAGAGCACAGCCTCAGCTTGCATATTCTCACTTTTACATTCCGCCTTTATTTGTGACGCTTAGTTATCTCTCCTTGCATTGGGTCTGATGTAAGGCAGTGATTGGGCAGCTTTTGAAACCATTTACCCATCACGCTCACATGTTGCGGTGCATGTATTTCTTTTAAGAATCTTGTAACAGAGGAAAAATCAGATATTATCTCCATTTCAACAGAAAGTAGAGGAAAATGACATATCTAGGGCTCATGCAGTACCACCTCTGTCCTCTGCATTTTCCTTCCTCTCATGCCTTGTAAGGTGGCCGAGCACAGTCTACTGGGAGCTGTCACCATCTCTGCCATTTCTCAGTCTCTCTTCTATCTCCACATCTGCCTCCAACTTGGTCCTCTCAGCCTGCAGCGTGCCTGAAAGAGGACTGGGCTGCATTCACTTACATTGAAACTCTGAGTGAGGCAGAATGAAAGCAGATGAGGGAAAGGAAACTTTTATTTCCAGAAAGCTCATTTGCCAGCAGCCATTGGACCTGAGAGATTCAGTGGCCCCAAAATTCTTCCAGAAGGCCAAGCCACTGCGTCCCATGACAGCCATCCCACTGGACAGGGGGCGGACCCTGCAGGAAGCTGCAGCCAAAAAAAAAAAAATCTATTACTTATGAACAGACTAAGCTGCACGCCTAAGCTTTTGACCTGTTATCAACTCAGTTGGCTGTTTCCCCTGCAGAACGTCGTGTTTCAATTAAAAACAGGAAAGAAAGAGCGAGAAAGGGGATGAAAAGGAAGAAACCTTAGGAGAGTTCAAGCAGTAATAAGCTCTTACCCTATTAGCAGGTCTAATTTTCAGCAACTTTGTCACCTCCACAATCTGTCAGGGCTGTTTTGCTTTCCTTTCTTCTCTCGGAGCAATTATAGGAAAGCGGTCTGGGAGGGGAGGCAGGCCTGGCTGAAGCGTCCCCGAAGGCCGAGGCTCCGCATTCGGGCCAAGCCCCAGGTGCGCGGAACCCGGCGAGAGTTTCCATCTTCACGCTCATTATGGTGCGATCCTCTTTTAAGCAGAAACGCCCGCCAAGCCCCAAGGACGCACATCCCATCATGAAGACAAATGTCCCCGGCAAGTAAGTTCAAACTGTGGAGTTCGTTTTGCTGGGGAACTTGATTGCCTTCTAATTAGAGTGACATTTGGTCAGTCTTGCTACATCCGG
The DNA here is from genome assembly GCF_048564905.1 of Vicugna pacos. Lineage (NCBI taxonomy): Eukaryota > Metazoa > Chordata > Mammalia > Artiodactyla > Camelidae > Vicugna > Vicugna pacos. The sequence continues at coordinate 8,253,676 of NC_133010.1, forward strand.
AATCAAACCAGAGGCTTGGAGGTAAAAGCTGCTCTATGTCCGGCCCCTTCCAGGACGGATTCGTTGAGCTGGGATGGATCACATTCCTTTTGTGTATTTTATTTCTTTATTAAAGTATATGTGTACACATACACTTTATACACATATATACATATATATAATTTCTTTATTAATGGAGATGCTGGAGAAGGAACCCAGGACCTCGTGCACGCTAAGCATGCACTCTACCTCTATTTCCCTTCCTCATTCTTTTTTGATAATTCTCATCCTCCCAGCCTGCTTCTGAGGTGGTGACTCTCACCAGAGGGATACCTGCTAAGGGAAGGCATTCAAATTCCTTTGCTTTTCCTTTAATAGAAAGTAACAGGAAGAAAAAAACACAGGCATTTGCCTTGGTGACCAGTCTTCTAGGGAGTACAAGTCACAATGGTTCAGTTACCTGGAAATAAATATGTAGCGTTTTTCCTTGCACGTGGAATCCTTGTATTTTTGTGGGGTTCCAGCACCAGAGGGTCCAGGGCATAAAGCCCCTGATAGACCCAGAAGCTTAGGTGAAGAGAAGTCAGAGGATTAGACTGGGGAAGAGGGGGGCACACTGCATTCCTGTGGCTGGCAGGTTGGCACTGGGGCTCCCAGGTCGCTGCCCTTACGGCTCCCAGGTGGCACGCGTTGTCTCTACACTCACCCTACATTTCACAGGATGGCCTGGGCAGCAAGTCTCTGATCTGCGAGGGCAGCTCTGCCTCAGAGCCTTCACTCTGGATTTGTCCGGGCCCACCCTTGAGTCCACAAGGAACGGGATTCTTTGGTCTCCAAGGTCGGTCAGACATGCCCAATGGACAACGTATAAGACAATAACATAGACGCTACACACTCAGCTCGTAAATGTCCGGATTATGAAGCAACAGCCTCTTTCGTTAATGTCCTTAGCGTATTAACCATTACTTTAAATTCCTGGGCTAATAATGCCAATATCCCTGCCGTGTCTCAGTCTGACTGCTTGCTCTGTCTCTACCAACTGTATTTTTTTTTTTTTTGCCTTTCAGTATGATGTCCAATTTTTTGTTGAAAGCTGGACACGACATACTGGGTAAAAGGAAGTGCTGGAAATAGGCCTTCAGTGACGGGGTGGTGAGGTGTCGGGGGGGAACAGGAGGCATTCTAGAGCCCTCCACTGGGTCTCAGTCTTGTCTGGAGCCTGTGCCCCTGGGCTGTGACCTTCACAAATGCGTCTCTGTTTTGTTTTGCACTGTTTTCACTTTTTTAGGTGGGACCACCGTATGGCTAGAGTCAATGGAGTCACTCCCTTCTGCCAAGTCAGTTAGACTCTGATAAAACGTCTTTAGGTTCGACTCAAGCAAACAGTTCTCTCGAGGGCAGACCTTGGTAAGAACAGAAAGTTCTGGCAGATGTCAGGATGGCTACTTGGCCTTTTCTCCTGCAGGGAGGATGAGGGACTTTATCTCCCGTTTCCACTGAGAGAGCCTGCTAGATCTCATGGAAGGAAGCAGAAGCCCTTCTGGAAAGCTGACAGATGCGTCCCACTAGCCCAGGGCTTTCCCGTTCAGCCTCGTCTGTATCGAGCCTCCAGGAATGCCTCAGTTACATTTTCAGTTTCCCTGCTTTGGTACCAGCTCCCATGGAGCTCTGGGCTCGTGGTTCATGCCCTGGTAAGGTGTCGTTCTTTCTATCTGCCTGTCTTTCCACAGTTTGGGGAAAAGCTGCTTGCCCTGTGCCCTCTGTTCTCTGACAGATCTAAGAAAAGTTGTTGATTTTCAGTTGGTTCAGCTTTTTACTTGTTATAGGAAGAGCGATAACTTCCAGGTCCTTCTCCTGCCGGAGTAGAAACTGGAAGTAGATCTTTCAGTATTCATGCTGGTTTAGCCCTCCAGTATCCCTGTGTGATTTTGCCTAGTATGGTTAAAATTTTCCATCCCATATGGGTGGCGCTGGACTCCCGATAATTACGTACTTGTATTTGTTTCTCACTTTTTTCTGTATTGCCGGCTCCAGAAGTTTTTTCACTCATGACCTGAATGATCCCAGGTATCCATATGACTGAGTAAAGTCAAGCATACTTGAAGGTGCAGGGAGGAGGGGAGATGCCCAGTGAGGCTTATATCACTCTCATGCAACGTGAAGAATTATGTTATCAGGTATCTTAGCATTACTATCAGAGTAATCGGTACCGTTATCAGAGCACTCAACCTACATGGTGTAGACCTGTGACTGGAAGGCTGTCTGTGGGTTTAAACACTTGAGTCCAGATGTGGCCAAATTGAGTGTCTATGGAGTCCAAGCAGATAAAGATTGTAGGTCACCCAGGATCCCTCTGGGAGGATGCCAGGATGCACCCATGCCCTATCCTGAAGGGGGCGATACTCCTCAGAAGGCAGACCAACTTTTGCTAGGTGGTCAGGCCCGAGCCCTGGTGGAGCCTCCATTGTGCATCCTCTCTTTTAAGGCACTGCAACGAAGATGTAGGTACTTTCTTCACTCTGCTGCTCTTTGCAGACCACTTTATTTCTCCATATTGAAAATAGTTAAATCAGTAACTCTTGATTCTTAAGTATAGGACTTAAGACGGGCCGTGTTGACCTGATCCGCAATCCCATTGGCAAAGAATCACGCTACTACATTATTGTGCACTAACCAGTTGTGCATTCTGGGTAGTGTTCAAATGTTTATTGAAAAAGTCCTACAGGGCAACCATTGGCTCACATTGTCTTTCTTCCGTTCTTACTCTTTCCATTCCTTTATCCCTTCCTTATATAGCAGGTTTAAGATTAGAGATAAAATATGGTCCTTTAGTAAATACTTCATGCATATTCGTGCAGTAGAATATTACACAGCTGTAAAAAATGGGGGAGGTTTTATGTATCCTGAAATGGAACAATCTCCAAGATAGAATGTCAAATGGGGAGAAAAGTAGATGGCAATAAATATTTGAAATTTTCATTGAAATGGAAAGGAAATACATATTTTTTGCTTTTTGTAGACATTAAGAATCACTCAAAGAGTACAGAAATTGATAAAACTGTTGCTCTGGGCACGGGAATTGCGAAGGTAAGAGGAAGGTTTTTTTTTTTTTTAATTTGTATACATTTAAACCCTCAGTTAGATTTATTGCCAATTATGCTAATAAATTGGCCAAGGCAAGGTATCTTTTATAAAATAATCTATCAGAGATTATCATGATCACTGACTTAGATAACATTAAGGAAGACACAGAAAGACATACTGGAAGCACTTTTCTCCCGACCCAAGCCAACTCACATGTTTCTAAAACTCAATAAATAAAAAGAAAATTAGCAGTATGCAAATTATTTCAGAAGAAAAGCTCTCCACGGCACAGGCAGCTTTTGTTTGCAAGAAGTAAGCGTCGTAAACTGTGAAGCAAATCCCAAATTGAATTTTCTTGGTCCCCAAAATGTATTCAGGTTGACCTGCTGGTGAGAGACCAGGGAAGCCGCAGCAGAAATCACTTACTTATTCATAAATTCTTCTTTAAAAAAGTTGTTGTGGCTGTTGTTTTAAACACAAGTGGAGACGAACTCCAGAGCTCAGAAACAATTTTCATGCAAAACCAAGCGGCTCAGTATCGAAATAAAGACCTAGATGGGAACCCTGAACAGAGCAACGTAAATACTCACATCTGGTATAAATAAACAACAAGATACATTGTTTCACGATTAATGCCCAGCTCATGAATAAGTGCACACAATGGAGATAGAAATATTTAATCTTGGGTTGTAGAACATAATTAGAAATTATTAAACAAAGTCAGAACACAGTCAAGACTTCTCAGAAGACACCAGCCCTGGGTGCAGTCTGTGTTTGGAACCACTTTTGCCCAACATCAGATGTTTTCCATTTTTAATTTTCTTTTAAGGGAAAACAATCAAGAGAAGCTACAACCATAGTGTTTCATTAACTAGTTCATGAGAGTCTCCCACTCACTCTTCTTTCCTGCTTCCTTCTGGGAGTTTAATGCACTGTGAGAAGAAAAATATCTGCCTTTTAATGATGAGCACACCATATTAAAATGTTTCACCCCGTTACTGATAATACATGAGATTATGAAAGATGGAAAAAAAAAAACAAAAAACCAAGTCCCATTGTCTCCTCCCTGCTAATGCTGTTTGTTTAACTTTTGCCTTTCCCCGGATTAGACAGTGAAGCAACAGTAGTGAATTTTACTGGATTTCTGTTTGTTTCACTTTGGTTTCGCACACAGATGAAATCGATACTAGTTTTATTAAGTATTTTCTTTGTAGATCAATAATTGTAATTTTGCTTCATTAAACTTGCCTGGACGTGTCACTGCCGCCTATTTACTCAACTAGGGTAGAATCGGGTAGAAGTAAGACAAATTGCCGGGGTTCATTACAATAACAGAGGTTGGCCGATCGTGAGGCGTGGGGAGGGACAGATCCGCCACCACAGCACCCGGACACGCGCAATTGTGTGTCCTCACTGACACACAGGGATAATCACTGCTCGAAAAAGCAAGGGAGCATTTTTTTTTCTGACTTTAATTTTTAAGGACTGCTCTGAATCAGAAGAGGGTGGAAACTTCATGCAGACTTTATTTTTAAATTTTAGTAGCAAAGATGTTGAGAAGCAGCCAGGCTGAAGGATAACCAGGTAGGCAAGTAGAAAAGAGCTCTGTGATGACATAAAATAGACCCAAACAGCGTGATTCTCACCTTGGCTTCTTGGCCAGATGATGGAATGCAGAGACAGGGCTTTGTCCGCAGACAGAATTGTGTCCTGCTCTGACTTTCTGTCTGAATAACCTTTCTAGCTGATTTATCTCCTTCTTAGAGACCAAACTGATAAGGATGCTGGATCTCTTCCTCCTGGTTTTTCCTCTGCTCCCCTGCCAGCAACTTCACTCGTATTTGTTTTGAAAATTAGCCATTTAACAGGGCATTGCCTTTCGTGGCTATCAGTTTTGCTGACCTATGGGGGAAGCTGGAATTGGCCTGTAAATGTGCCCCTCTAACAGGTCTGTTATTGCATTATTCCTTTATGGGGACCCCCATGTAATTACACCAAATGTTGTTATAAATCCCACCGGAAGCCACCTCTCGGCTGAAGTCTAGAGGACACCTTGAGTGTCTAATCTCCCTCATCTGCCATTAGCAGGACTCCACATTCTTTCCGGTGTATCAGAGGACACGCTGAGCGGGGGGGACAAGGACTACATGACCCAAATGGAGAGTGAGTGATTTGACAAGAAGTCAACCAGCGCTGCGAGCAAAGCTAAGTACCATCGGAACACTTCCTCCACAACAAAGGGTGAATCAAAACCCTATTCCCCTAGCATACGAATTAGAAGAACAATTGTCTGATTATGATTAAAAAAAAGAGCATTGCATTTTATGTTCAGCCATAATTGGTATTTATGACAATTTATGTAAACAGTAATGAAGCCTATGTGATTTTTGCGGGGAAATCGCATTATGACACCAATGATCGTTACTGTTAATTTTCCTGAAGTTGATGGCAATCAGCAGACACAGTTTCATTGTAAATAGGTTAATTTAAAATTCAAACATGGCTGGTATTTCAAAATGAGTTCACATTTGATTTCTGAAAGCTTTGGCCCAGTCTTTTTTCTGCGTCAAGATTAAAATGCATGGATGATACATGTCAACATGTACAACTTCGTTCTTCAGGATTGTGTGTATGTAAACGTGTGAGATACACACATGTTATATATGTGTGTGTGCATCTTACATACTATACACGCTTTTGAGTTCTGTTCTGTTTCTGTGCTATAGAAATATGTTTCAAAAACTTACTACGAATGTAATGGGGAAATACAGTTATCACAAACTCATTTGCTAGCTTTGTAAGATAAGCGAGGCGTGGCATACCGGTATATTGTATTATTTCTAATGTGTATTTGACAATTACCGAATCAAATTTTTAACAAGGTATAAAAACATGAATCTATCTTTCTTTATTGACTTGGGGCTTCTGGCCAGTTACTCAGTTAAATTGATGTTCTGCCAGCACATATTTTTAGACCACATCAACCAGTTAATATTTTTTTTTTCTTTTTAAGATATATGCCCCCTAGAATTTAGATCAATTCCTGCCAACTTGTCCAAGCAAAGCAAAAATGTCTAATTTTCACTTTGGACACTTTTTTTAAAAGTGACTACCTCAATTTTCTTGCATACACACACACACACACACACACACACACACATATATATATATATATATATATATATATATATACACACACACACACATACACACACACATATATGTGCTATATGAGATCACAACAAATGTCATCGCAAAAAGAATTATAAAGAAGAGAAGAAACATTTTAAAGGCTGGCTTGTGTCTACTTACCAGTATTTAAGTAACATAAGGTATTTTCACAAATTTTGTAACTGTAATAATTTGAAAGCTGAACTAATGTAAGCTACTAATTTTTCTTAAAAAATAAAATATTATAAACTATGACGGTGCACAGGTGCCATCGGTTTTATTGACAGTAGAAATGAACCATGCCTCCAGATACCTTCTGTCTGTCTCTTTCTCTTTCATTTTAAGAGCAATTTCTGGGCGGTCAACCAATTGCTCATAGTTTGTTATGCTAATGAGAGAAAATGGAATCATGAATATTCAAAATGTATTATGATTTTGATTCTTTTAGTCCTACCAGTTTGATCTTGAAAATTTCATTCTTTGTAGAGAAGCTAGGCCCATCTTTATATGTGGCACTTTTAATTAAAATGCCATTTGAAAAAGAGTCTATTCAGATAGTTTTACCCTGGACCGCGCATTTAAAGGAATGGGAATTGGAAAACATATTTTAGGTAAGTAAATACCTGGAAATCTGGAACAAAACCTTTCAAATTAGATATGTATAGCCCTGAACTCATTTTGCCTTGTGTCGAGTGTAATAAAACATCAGTAATTTTATATGAACTTAAAGTAGAGTTATACAAACAGCAAATACGCATATGGCTACATTTTAGTATACGTACTTTGTCATCTCAGCCAATTACACATGATTCCCTCAAGAGAGGGAAATACGAGATGTTTAAGAGGCTTGATCAGGTGTCTTCTATGTTTTTGTCTGAACGTTCATTTGTAACTTATCCTTTCATTCGATAACTCTTGTTAGCACTCATGTAGTAGCCAGCTCCAATGTTTGAAGGGGGAAATTATGGAAAAAAATTAAAATTAGGAATAATTGTGTCCATTTATTAAATATTCTGAAAATTAGATGAAGACCATTATTGGAATTCCTTCCCTTAGCAGGTACCCCTCCTATGAGAGTTTATATTGAGAATTGCTGCTCTAAAATAGAATCAAAATGATATAGTTCTGCTGCTGAATAGATTTGTTTTAGCTGTTTTTATTTCATCAGCAATTTTCTGCAGATGAAGCCGAATTCCTGTTTAGTTCGTGGGTGATCCTCTGTACGGGCCTTCCATTTCACCTCGGATAGAATGTATCTCCTGAATCCAGACGAGCTCCTCCATCAGAAAGAGTGAGTTGCTTAACAAAGGGCTGTCACTGTGTTTTAAAACTGAATCACTACAAGAAAATAAAACAAACTAAATCATAGGATCCTATTACTGAGTATTCAGTAGCATTGAGTCTTCATTCTTCGTATGAATGGTGAGGATCTCTGGTTACCCCTTCACAGAACTGTTTCACAATAAAATCTCAGGATTCTTTAACTTTTCAAACCTTTTTAATTCCACATGCCACAGGGGTCAACTATTCATGAAACCTAGTTAAGGGCCATCAGAGTGAATAACATTTAGCGCTAATTGATTTAGGGCTAATGTAGTCAAACAAATGGTGGGTTATTACTAAAAGGAAAGAGGTTCAGCCAAACTGACTTGTCTGTTAAGTAAAGATGAGTTACTTTGGAGTGGGAATATTCGCTTCAAATTGATCATTGAAAGGAAGGAAGGAAGGAAGGAAGGAAGGAAGGAAGGAAGGAAGGAAGGCAGGCAGGCAGGCAGAAAGAGAGAGAGAGAGAGAGAGAAAGAAAGAAAGAAAGAAAGAAAGAAAGAAAGAAAGAAAGAAAGAAAGAAAGAAAGAAAGAAAGAAAGAAAGAAAGAAAGAAAGAAAGAAAGGAAGGAAGGAAGAAAGAAAGAAAGGAAGAAAGAAAAGAAAGAAAGAAAAAGAAATGTTTCAAAAATGTTTGCTGAATAATATGGTTGATGAATGACACACCTGTTAATGGCTTTGGCTCATGATAGAGCTTTTAAAATCGTATATTTTGCTAAAAAGAAATAACATGCCACCAGTTACCTGTATCCTCAGCTTCTTAAGGATTCTTGAGGATAAATGGTTTGGAGGTAGCATGCAGGCAGGACTACTGGTCTCTTCCGCAGATCATGTCCGCACCATCGAGCTGATCCGCTGGTTAGTCATACTCCTAATTACTAGGAGCTACGCAAACCTTATGTTCTCTGTTCTGAGCGGGAGATGCTGGGAAGACTGATTTACCTCTGGAGTTTTTGATCTAAGGAAAGGCAGGGAGAGTCTAATTCCCTTTGTTAGTATCTGTCTTTCATCACTCACGGCTGATGAGAAAGAAAGAAAATCGCGCTCAAAGAGCATTCTTCTAAGAGGAAAAAGAATCTGGTGACAAAGATGACAGTTACAATTCTTTACCATTTAAGTGGCAACCTTTGGAGGATGACTCCCTCATTCTAAACATGCAGGCGTTGCTTTTTTCTTTTTACTCTATTAAGAATTGTGCATGAAGCCACTCAGAGGAGATGGGGACCAAGGGTCAACAGAACAGCTAGAGAGGTGACAAATAGCGATTCATTTCACTGTTTGTTTTCTAGATGATGGCTGCCTCTTTTCCCCGGTGCCCCATGCTTCTGGGGAGCTGCACAATGAGTTCCATGTCCTTTTAAATAGGGGCAGAGCTGCCACCGTGTAAACTAATAAATAGCACAATTGAGGTTTTCTTGGGCACGAAATACAATGGATTCCTCTCAGTCACTTTATTCTTTCTCACAATTATTTTTTTCTGCAGAGAAAAAAGAAGTTCTTTTGTGACTTTATTCTGACATTTATGGATTAATTTTTTTTAAACCAGTATTTCTTCTCTGTATCTTTCATAAGGTACAAATGTGGACCAAATTTGTATTGTTTGTCACATAAGATTCAGATCCTTCTGCCTTAAGAAAATGTCTAAAGCTAGCCCTTTGTTTAGTAATCAGAGTATTTCTGGTGCATTGCATTCATATTTAAAAAACTTTTTTTTTGAGTGAAAAAAGACATGAGGAATGTCCAACCTGAACATATTCTAGAGATTTCTGTAGAATCAACTCAATCAAGATGCCAAATGTACCTCAAAAATGAAACAGAATTCTACCTGATCAATACACTAATTTCAGTTGTCTTTACAATTAATATCTCTCAGTCCATTCAAGCAGATATTTGGAGATCTGTATCGACAGCCAAGATTTTCTGAAAACCCACAAGGGAAAAACAACAGCGTGCCAATGTGTGTTAATTGCAGTCGTATTGACACAGTTTAAACGCCAGAATTTCTAAGACAGTGACAAGTCAAATATTAGAATGTCAAATCCAAGTGATATTGATTTAATCAGAGGATATTTCCTCCAAAAATGCTAATCATCTTCTCCCCACCCAGTCAAATTCTCGTGTATTTTCTAGCTCCTTTTCTCAAATAGCCCTATTATAACACACTGATTTTAAGACTAACATAGTTCTCAGTACATTGATTTAAGATTTTTTTCGCCTGCTTCTTTTACATCCTTTCTTACCCAACTTCAATTCCGTGTTCTACTTTATAATCATGGGATGGTCTCTCTTTCCATAACGCCCTGCAGTAGATTGCTTAAAAGCTTAAAATATTTGCTGACTCTGCCAGGATGATGATTATATTTTATTTCCCCTCTTCCTTGTCTTTTGGTCAATACATGGAAACCAAAGTGGCCTATAGCAGTTCTGAGTAGAACCACACACACACACACACACACACACACACACACACACACATATATGGTGTTGCATTGTACTCATTTCTTCTCAGCTACTGAAGCATCTGCTTATTGGTATATAAACTGATACCAGGAGAGGAATCCCCTTGTGCTTACTGTAATTCAATACCATAAAGCTATGCTCTTGCTCTTAGGACATGGTAGCAAAGGTAAGGAAACTCGTATTGAAGATACAAAAGTGGTTACAAAATAGTAAAACTTAGGATGAAATTGTCATCTGTGATAACTTGGAAGCCGTGATCCTGGGCTGGAGATAAACTGATTCCAGGACCTAGAATGTAATTAGCATGCTCTGCTTTCTGTCAATATAGATTAATTTTGCATTCTCTGAAACTTAATAGAAATGTAATCATATGAAAAAGACTTTTTTTTTAATCTGGTTTCTTTTACTCAATTCTTTTGAGATTCACTTATGTGGTGTGTTTATCAATAACCATTTTTCATTACTGAGTAGTATTTCATTGTATGGACATGACCACTTTTGTTTCTCTAGTGATCTGTTGTTTTCTTTTCTGTTTTTGTCTATTAAAAATAAAGCAACTATAAAATAAATAAATGAAATAAAATAACACTGTTATAAACATTCATACGTAAGACATTGGATGCATATTTTTTTTTAATTCTTGAGTAAATACCTAAGAGTGGAACGGCTGGATCATATGACAGATACAGGTGTAGCTTATTAAGAAACTGCCAGACTATTTTTAGACTGGTCATAGTAGTTGCACAATTTTGCATTCCCTCTATCAGAATGTCAGAGCAGTAGTTCCTCAATATTCTCATCAATAGTTCATTTATAAACATTTATTTTAGCCTTTCTTTGTAGGCATTCCAGTAGGTGTGCAGTGATTCTTAATTCTATTGTTAATTGTATTATTAGTGTAATGGCCAATGATACTGAGGATATGTCTTCTTTGGAGCAAGGTTTATTTAAGTAGTTTGAGCTTTTATTTATTGGGTTATTTGTATTCTTCTTTTTTTTCCTTTTGATAGGTCTTATATTCTGAATATAAGTCCTTTTTTTTTTTTTTTGGATATATGCTTGCAAATGTTCCTTCCCCATCTAGGACTTGTCTTTTCATTCTTCCAACAGTGTCTTCAAAGAGCAGAAGTTACTAATTCTTATGAGTCTAAATTTATCAGTGTTTTGTTTTTTGTGCCATTCTTTTGGTGTCATAGCTAAGAAACCTCAGCCTAACCCATGGATGGAAAGAAGTTTTTTTATAGGGGTTTTATAGCTTATATTTACATTTAGATCTATGATTGACATTGAGTTAATTTTTAGTCTGTGATGCAAGATGTGGATTAAAGTTCATTATTTTGTGTCTTAATACCCAGTTGTTTCAACATCATTTGTTGAGAAAAGTAGCCATTGTTCACTGAGCTGCCTTTGCAGTATGGCCAAAATTCCATTGTTCTATGTGTGTGGGTCTTTTGTAGTCTCTGTTTTATTCAATTGTTCTATTTTTCTATCTTGCTACCAATAACACATTCCATTTATTACTGTAGCTTTATAGTAAGCCTTGAAGTCCAGTACTGTTAGCCCTCCAATCTTGTTCTATTTTTGTTTTGTTTTTATCAAACTTGCTTTGGCTATTCTGGACTTTCAATTTTTACATGTGTTTTAGAAACAGCTAATCAATTTCTTCAAAAAAAATGTCACTGAGATTTTGACTGGCATTGTGTTGAATTTATAGATCGATTTGAGAAGACTGACATCAAAACAATTTAGAGACTTGCAATCCATGAACAATATATAGTATATCTCTCCAATAATTGAGGACTTTTCAAAATTTTGTTAGTAAACTTTTGAAGTTTTCAGTGTATCATTTTCCAGGTATTTTATCAGATTTATTCCTAATATTTTATATTTTGATGCTACTATAAATGGTATTTTTATTTTAATTTATTTCTTGATTGCTAACATGCAGAAATAAACAAATTTTGTATATTAATCTTAGTTCCTATAATTTTTCTAATTGCAGTTATTAGCTCTGGTAACTCTTATGTAGTAATATTAGATTTTCCATGTAGATATGTAGTTTTCTGCAAATAAAGACATTTTTATTTCTTCCTTTCTAATCTGGATGCTTTTTCTTTCTTTTTCTTTCCTTATTTCACTGATCACAACTTTGCTACATGTTGAATAGTTGTGGTGAAAGCAGACATATTTTTCTTGTTCTTGATCATTGGAGGAAACTTTAGTTTTTGAAAATGCATTACTCTTTAAATGGCATGTGTCTGTCAACATTAAGTATAATGTGAGATGTAGGTTTTCATTTTCTTTCATTTTCACTTTCTTCAGTTCCTTGGATACAGAGAGTTTTTATCATTAATGAATGTTGAATTATATTTTTCTTTGTTTTGTTTTGTTTGAGGGTGGGTAATTAGGTTTATTTACTTGTTTAATGGAGATGATGGGGATTGAACCCAGGACCTCGTGCATGCTAAGCATGCACTCTACCACTGAGCAATATCTTCAACCCCCTCTTTTTTTTTTGGTTTGTTAATTTTATGAATTAAGTTGAATGATTTTTCAAGTGGTAAGTCCTGAACCCCTGGAATAAACCATGCTTGGTAGTGCTATATTGTCATTTTCATGCATTTTTTGATTTTGATTTGCTAAAATTTTATTTATAATTTTCTCATATATGATTCACAGGGGATATTGCTCTGTATTTTATTTCACTTGTAATAGCTTTGCCTGGCTTTGTTACCAGGGTAATGCTAGTCTTATAGAATAAGTTTGTAATTATTTCCTTCTCTTTATTTCTCTGATAGCTTGTGTAGAATTGACATTTTATCGTCCTTAAATGTTTGGTAGAGATTGCTAATAAAGACTAGGCTTAAGGTGTCTTTGTGGCATAGTTTTAAACTACAAATTCAACTTATTTTATGGAAATAGAAGTATTCTGTTTTAGCCTCCTTTTCTGTTTTTCTGAGTTAGTTTGGTATTATATGTCTCTCAAGAAATGTATTCATTCATCTACATTGTTGACTATATTGGCTCAAACTTGCTCATCATATTTCCTGTCCTTTTAATCATGCTATAATGATTGTTTTATTTTTGTCTACAAGAAACACTAGAAAGATTATTGATGCTCCATCTCTCACTCCTGATATTGTTAATCTATGTCTTTGCTAATTTTTTCCCGATTACTCAGACTAGAGGTGTATCACATTTATTGATTCTTTTCAAAGAATCAGCCTGTGGTTTCATTGAGTTTTTTTTCAATTGTTTTTCTGGTTTCTAATTTACATTTCAGTTCTGATTTTTATTATTTCCTTTGTTCTGCTTCTTTTTAATTTACTCTTCTTTTTTGTTTGTTTCTTAAGGGGGGAGCTGAGCTCATTCATTTGAGACTTAGATTTTGATCTAATCTAGTCCTTTAGTGCCACACATTTTCAACTGTTTTAAAAGATGTGTTTGCCGACCATAGAATTCTAGGTTAAGAGCATTCCTTCCAGTACTTGAAAGATGTTTCTCCCTATTTTCTCACTTTCCTTGTCTCTGAAGAGAAGACTCTGTTATCCTTTTCATTGTTTCCTCTTTGCAAGAAGTGACTCTTTTGGGCTGCTCTTTAAGATTTGCTCTTTATAAGCAGTTTTGAACAATTTAATTATTCTATTTCTTAATGTAGTTTTCTTCATGTTTCTTTTGCTTGGGGTCCATTTAACTTGAATTTGTGGCTTTATATTTTTCAACAAATGGGGGGGGAATTTGGTCCATTATTTCTTCAAATACTTCTTTTATTTCTCCCTCTCTTTTCTCTCTCTAGGGGAGGCCAATTACACGTATATTAGGCGATCAGAAGGTATCCTATAGGTGACTTGTTCTTTTTTCAGTTTTTGACAATTTTTCCGTCTCTGTTTGATTTGTAACGTACACTTCATCACCTTAAGGACTTTTACTTCTGTTCTCTTGCTAATTACCACCTACCTTTCACACCTCAGATCAGGCCAATTTTCAGAGAGATATCCTCTGACCCTCCAATTTCAACCACTTTCCTCATTTGTAATGTCTTATTTCAATTTTCATGTTTATAACATAATATTTATCCATTAAAGTGGTAACATAAGCTATTTCTTTACAAACAAATGTTCAAAGTATAATAGTTCAAAAGATAGAGATACTGCCCAAGTAGACTCTGATTTTGTTTCTTGGGTGGAACTCTTTCTACTGCTCACCCTGGCTCTTAAGTCTACACTCTGGGAGTTAAATGGTTGCGTGTAAATTTCCAATTTTGCAAAAAGTGCTCCGTAGAGGTGCGCATCTTTCACACTCCACAAGTTTGATGACCTAAGTTTATTGTTGTCATTTGTTTGTTTTGCTCTTTCCTAATGGCTGCAAACATTTTTTTTTAATCTCCACTCCAGGTTCGTTGCTTCTTTGTTAATATCGTTCACTCACAAAGTTGGTAATTTTCTGATCTATTTGCTTTTAGAGAGTTTTATGTTCCATTACGTGTTGGAAAACAATTCTGTATGAGGACATCACAACTCTGCACATCTTGGAAACAAGGCATGGACCGCTTTTGCTCCTGGGCTGTTTTTTTGAGGATGTTTGTATAGCAAAGTGCCTTGGAAGTTAGTGGGGCCTTGGAGAGACTGCCTAGTTCTGAAGCAAAGAACAGTCTTATTTATAGCCTTAAGATAGAGATAGCATCTCCTTCCAGGCAGAGGTCTGGCATGCTTACTACCCATTATAAAACACTTGTATTCCCAAAGCTCAGGGTTCCTATAGTGTAATACAACCCACTTTGCATGTAGACGTCTTCACGTAGCCCTGTGGGTAGTAAAACACAAGGAATTGGGGCAAAAAAAAAAAAAGCCAAATATTTAGCCATAGCTATTGCTATGAGTAAACATTCCTTTGTCTTTGACTCAGAATTATCACATCTTCTGCCAGCATGTGACTAGCCAACTTGTTAGCTTCTAAGTAAGATAAAACTTCAGACCCTTCAGTTATCAACAGTACTTCTTGCATGTTTTTCTCTAACATATTTCTCATGCTTGATGAATTTACTTGCTTTCTCTCCCTTACCACTATCTCTTGGTTTAATGGTGACTTAGACTGTATTAAATAAAAGGCTTATCATGAAAATAATACCTTTTTACTTTGATCTTTGATTCAGAGCTGAACCTTTTATTTCAGCTGAAAAGCCTTACAGTGCCATGTTCGCTTTCAATCTTTCTTCTTTCTCCTTGGAATCCAAACGCTGTTGGCTTTTCCAACACCTTAAGGAGGGTTCTGTCTGCGATCTTTCCCAATTCTGTTTGAAAATCAGTGAATTTTTGCCTGAACTCATCTTCATTATAACATCTTGTTAAAGGCAGGCAGTAAGAGCTTTGTAGGCCCCACTAGCTCTCAGGCTATTTACAGTCACAGTCCCAATACACACATGATCTCCCATCCAAGTTATTTCAAAGAGAGCTTTACCAGATATCTTGCCACTGCACAGCATGGATCTCCATCCTTTTAGCTTGTGAAACATGTCCACTCACTGCCCACTACTCATGTGCTCAGCTACTAAGCCAGTGTCACACATCTTACAATTCTTATTTTTATATTCTGGCAGCCACTGACTTGAAGGTAAAAACTTCTGCATTTTGCTAAGTAATATACTGCATACTGAATATTAACTACAGAATCAAACTAAAAACTATAATTTTATATAATAATACAGAATACTTCCCTAATGTGAAGTCCAAACTAGGTGTTCTTGTCTGCTGATGGCTTTTCTGCAGGATGATATAAGACCCAGGTCATTTCATTTTGTGACCATCTACCTTTGACACGTGACTCCCCAAATCACTGTATCATTTATGTCAATATGGTAAATACTGAGAGATCATCAAAAATCACAATTATGTACACAATTTTATGCACAGAGATTTTAATGGGCTGGGACTAGGGATTGAGTATATTGCTCTCAGTTACACTGAACTGGTCACCTAACTTCAAGGTCATATAGACATCATCTAGCTGTTGGTCGAGTAAGAATAAAAATTGGTGAACAGTTTGATGCCAGCCTCTGCAATAATATATTTTTATTTTTATTGGTATGGTTGTTAAATGTTAGTCTCCATCACTAGATTATAAGCTCCATGAAGGCAAATTGTATGTATATGTATTTTGTAACTGTGCTCAGTCCTTAGTTTACCATAACATACATTTTAAAGAAATGAGTGAGAGAATTAAGGAGATGTTATATGACCACACAATTTTAGTGATAAAATAGAAGCCACAGTATAATTTACTTTCCATTCCATATAGTTCTAAAGTTTAGAAAAAGTTCTAAAACCCAGGTTTGAAGGCTACTCATTCAAAATTCTAGGTAATTTTATAAATATTTATCAAGAAGTTTCAGTGGCTAAAATTATAAACACATTCAGATATACACTTGTCTTTAGACATACAGCAACTTGAAAACAGTGAACACATAAAGAAAACACTCACCTTTTCACAAAGGATTCAGTCTTCAACCTGAATAGATTGTGTCTCAGATGCAGTTTCTCTAATACGGATAAGGATGCGCTTAGCCCAAACTCGTCAATGCCAGTCAGGAAAAGTCAGTTTACACCCAATTTTCTTTCCCAGCTGGATCATTTGTTCAGCCCAATTAGGATGACCATCTTAATTTTTTTTTCTGTCATAAACCTTTCCCTTTAACATCAGTCTGGCTTTATGTATAAATGTTGGGTCTATCGTTCTGCACAAAACAATCCTATAATATATTCAAGGAGTTTTCCATACATGGAGGTAGTTTGTTTATTTAGGTCACTGAGTAAATACTCCTCAAAAGACAATGTCACCTCCCAGACATTCTAGCCACAATAGTTGTCTCAGTGTGGAAAATGTGTGCTTGGTATGTTGGGAGCATTAGCTAAGAGCAGTGATGTGTTTCCACATTGGGAGAAGGATGATGGGAAAGTCAGGAAGACAGTTCAGACTGCAGAATGTGGGGCACCATCATCATTTCTTTCTGACAGGGTTGACTTTAAGGGAGGCATTAACAACTTGCTCTCGGTCTAATGACACATTAAGATTCGAGTTTGCAGTGTACACAGCCTCCATGTTTTCCTCAATTCATTGCCAGATAGGATGCTTGAAAGACATCCCCACAGTAACCTTTCAGAATTCATTTCTTTAGATGAACCAAAGTAATGAAATGCCAAATGAATTAAATCATATTTTTATGTCAACTGAAAACAATTTAAATAGTCCATGTGCATAAGCTCTGTGGCATGAATGATCTTTTTATTTCATAGTTTAAAAAAATGATGAAGAATGTGTTAGTTACTATTGCTGTGTTTGTGTGTATGAAAGGGGGGAGGTGACTGCACATGGGGACCTTGCAGCCGCCCCTCCCCCGTGAGTCTCATTAGACCTGCCACGACCAGGAACACGACGTGAATACACAACTGAAAGGTTTGCATCTTTCCCCTTCTATTCTGTTCTGCCCCAATTCCCTTTCCTTCAACCTGCCTAGGATAGAGATGAACTTAGCATCTGCCTGTCACTGGATTTCTAGCAGAGGTCTTCTGTGTGCACCTCTGCCTGGTGAAGTCCCAGTGAGCGTACCATGGATTTGAGCACCTTGTCTAGTCCTCATGTCGTTTCCCGTATGTGTCTTATAAAATCTCACACAGATTTCCTTAGGCTGGAACTGTGGACTATCTTTCTTTTCAGCCTCTCATAGAAGACAAGCCTTCAACAAAGAGATAGTGAATTGGATCAGTTAAACAGAATTGCTATTTACGACCCTGGAATTGTCTGCCTTATTGACAAGAAGACGCTAGCATAAACGAAGCCTGATATTTGTAGAAAGGTTGCCGAATGCCATGTTGTCTAACTTCCCATTTATTCAAGATGGCTCCCAGCATTCTCTCGTGTTCCACGGATAACTAACGTGGGACTACAACAGAGAAGCATGGGCAGATAAAATGCCACACTCATTATCATGTGTAAATGTCAACAGAGTTCATGTTTAAAAAAAAAAAAACACCTTTTAATGTGAGAATAGGCATTGGGCCACGCTTCCCCATGTACCATCTGTCACATCACCTTTGAAGTCCTACCGCAGCCTCGGCCTTTGAAGTCAGACACTCATCCTCCCACACAAAGGAAGCTGCTACATGCAGCAGCAGCACAGAGATGAAAGCGTGTGCCTCGGCTATGCTGGAGCTACTGGCGAGGTTTTAATTTAAAGAGCTAATATTCACCTTTGACATCGAAAATTAGCCTTTGGCTACAGTTCTTCTGGAAGTGTGTTTGGGAGCACACAGATGCAATCTTTACAGGTGTTTCCTCCCCATGTAATAGTTTCAACCAGAAATTTTTCTCAGAGCTGCGTGCTATAATATGATAGCAACTATAATAAACAACAGTAAGAGAAATCAGTAAAGTTGAAAGAGTCTCACCTTGACCAAACCTTAGTTAGGTTCCTCTAAGTCCGCTCTTTGACTACATCTCACTCTTGGATTCTGTCTTCAGTCTGCTGAGCACAGTTTTAGCAAAACTCCTGCTAGGTTAGCTTAGTAGGAACCCCCAGCCCTGGATCTTTGATCAAATGCTCACTCCCCACCCTGTATATCTGATGACCCTGACCTGTCTTCAGCCAGAACCTTGTTAAATATTTTTTAGTAAGAATTCCCCTAACCTTGCTGTCTTTTTTCTTAGTAATTTTCCATACACTGACCACCCCATTTGGCTTCTTGGGTATAAATCCCCACATGTCTTTGCTGTATTCAGAATTAAGCTCAGTTTTACTAAGCTCTCTCTCTTTCTTTCTTTTTTTTTTTAATCTATTGCAATAGTTTCTAATAAAATCAGATGACTACAGACAGATACGTGCACCCTTTACAGAGGCAACACAAAGTAGGATTAGGATCTCCTATAGCTATGCCTCTGATAATGAAAACTGCTTCAGTTTACTAGGATAGAATTAGGTTTTCAAATAAAGCAATGTGCTTATGTGTTTTATTTATTCTATCAGAGGAGATATTGAGAATAAGGATATATTATTAGGTGTGCAATGCATTACGTAATTGGCTAAGCCTGCAGGTGAGAAATTAAATACAAGAAAACCCTGCCTTTTTATGAACACTTTGCCTGGTGATGAACTGAATGAATAAACATGTAAATAAAATATACATATATGGCAGAAATATGGAAGACTGAGACATTTGAAGGAACATTCTGGAAAACTTCCTGCAAATCCAACTCCGAAAGGATGGCTGAGCTCGCAAGAGAGCAAAAGGAATTGCTAAGAAAAAAATAAATAAATTTGAAAGCCAGATAAATAAATGATAGCGGCTTGAAGCAAGAAGGAATTGTAGGCAAAGGAGACAATAACCCCAAGGTAAAAAGCGCCAGCTCTGGGATCCACAGAAAAAGTATCTGGTTTCTGTGATGTTAAGGAGCTGGATTTGAGATGAAAAATTAAGCTCGTTTGTTCAAAGGGAATAAAATTGTAGTAGGTCCAATGTCCCACCCTTGCTCACAACAGAACCCAAAGCAAAACTTCTCTGGAGTGAAATGTACAGCAACCCACAGGTTAATTTTAATCAAATGTAGTTCCCAACTCGAAATCACCAAACACACACGTCACCCGCAGTAAGAGTAAGAATAATAATAATAACAATTATAATAACAGAATCAGCCTAGACTCTAAGGACTTCATGCATTAAAGATATTAGAATAAGGTTATGAATTAATTAGTCATGAAATATTTGCAGAAAAATGTGGACTAAAAAAATCCCACCAATATCATATCTATCCAATATTGTACTGTTGTTGCAAATCAAAATGACTCACAAATACAGAGGTAACGCTTAGAAATGTATGTAATGGAGCAAATCAGAGACAGCAGAGGATCAACAGGTGGAAGCACCTGCTCTGAAGGTCTGTTACTGGTAAGAGCCTCTCAAAGTCTCTATTTAATTGAATCCAGAAAAGGAGTTGTAAAGTATGGGCTATGTGTGAAGTTTGATTCTTAAGCACACTGGCGTGTTTGACCCTCCCTCTGTGGTCTGCTGAGACATGGTCAACACAGATTTTCGGACAAATAATTTCCCTTAAATACGAAGACCAAAACAGCTTGGGTGACACGGGCAGAACTGAATGCTCTGACCGGATAATGGTCTCCCACGGTTAGTGAAAATAAGTACCCAGGTGAGGCAGACACGTTTATTTTCAAAGCGGAAGGTTGTTTTTCCATCACGATGTCCAATTTCATTTTTATTAATGTCATTAGGAGAAAATAATTCATGGCAAGAAATAAAAAGTAAACAAAGAAAATTCATAAAAACCCAGTGCTGTTGAGCTCCGTGGGCTGTTTCTGATGTAAGGGTTAAGTGTTCCTAGCTAGTAACGGCTCGAGTTAGCAAGAGTAGAATTAGAGAAGTCGAGAGTTTGCATTTAGACTTTTCATAAACTGTGTGCTTCAGCGCTGCTTTCCTTTAGGGTCTATTTTAGCAGGTTTGAATGGCTCTCTGCTCCCACTGGTGGATGGTGAATTTTCACTTGTGCCTAAGGAGACAAGACAAAGTCAGCCTGCCCACTGACAGCGAGGCACACCATCCAAGGACAGTCAATCTGAAAGTGTTCGTTTTAAACTCTATTTTGAGTTTATTGTTCTTCCTTTTTGTCTCAAACGCTGGGCAAATGCTCCAGGTTCTCACCTCAAGGTCTGCCTAGACAGAGCCCTTCGATAGCAGACTCGCAGAAATGCTCAGCAGTTCTGAAAACCAGTCACAAATGAACAATGGGACGTGTGTTCTTTCTCTAACACAGGTAGATGTTGTGCTGAAAGGCATTTTTATTCTAATATCTGTATTTTGCTGATGTTTATCCGTTGCGAGCAGTGGCTATGGAATGAAGAAATCAATCCTGAGCTTTCTAAAAATCTCAATCAAAATGCCACATTCTCAGTGGTTTCTTGCGAGGTCCACAAAGCAAAAAACAAGTGGTATTTCCGACTCTCCAAGAAGATCCCACCTGTCATCAGCCCCTTTTTGAAAAGATAGAATCATCGAACTCTCACGCTCCACCGTTAATTGCACAATTCTAAGAAACAGTTCATATCGAGTCCCTATATTCTTAACTAATGAATTTCTTTTTGGGGTTTTACATTCTTTTTGTGCATCTTTCACCAAATGCTTAATTTGGCTTTCACGAATAGGTGGGATCTTGGTATGCCACGGGGTTGGTGTTTAAACTCAGCCTAATGTCAATAATTCACTTTCACTGCATCTCACTTTTCTCCCTGCCTCTGATTTAAGTACCTTTGGCCATGTTCTCCTCCCAATCCAGAATGATCTCCCTCCATCCCTCACATCAAATGCATCCTTCAGAGTCAACCTGAGGTCCACTTTCTCCATGCTATTCTCGTCTTTGCTCTGCCCTCAGCACCTCTCTCCTGGTCTGTGGTGTTCACTTCACATTGTTAGGCAGACGGTTGTTACGTTTGTGCCTAATCTCACTAATTAAATTAACACCTCCTCAAAAGTAGGTACTGGATGAGTGCTTGCTCATTGGCCCTCACAGCATCTAACACAGGTATGGTCAGATGTCGTGACACACCTAGTTGAAGAAGTGAATTGAATGAAACCGAGTGAAATAGAATGAAATTGAATGGAAACATTTATTTTTCTGGAACATTTTGAAGTTGTATTTTCCAGATTTTAATTTCTAAGTAAGTGATTTTTTTTTACATGGAAACTGTATTTTCCTACCAGTAGGTCTCATGTGTGATTTTTCAATTGATTCTTTCATCATAGGATCAAAGTCCCTAGAGAAATCTGTAGCCAGTGAATACGGCAAAATGAGAAAATATTTGCATTGAGCGGAAAATCAATCTCCTTTAGCTCAAATATCTGCACATTATACGAGATTTGGAAGTCACTGAGTCCATCCTTTCATTTCTCTGATACTAACCTGAGATGACCTTTCATAGGATGTCAGTGATTCCATGCCTACTTGATGACCGCCATCTCCCTAATTTGCAGCCTCTGATCTTTCAACCTTGAGTACAAATGAAAGCAAAAGGGGAGACTCCAGCTCTTGAAAGTTTTCAGTAGTTGATTTCCAACATTATCATAAGGCGCTTCCTCAGAGTCCCTTTCATCAGAGGCTCTTTCAAATGCAATAGACATTAATTACTAATTATAAACAGAACAGCCACCACTCTGTGGCATGTTCCCTGTCCATACTTTTCTTTCTTTGCCTGTTTCTCTTCCTTTTTGTTGCTCCTACTTATTTTTTTTCCTTTCTCTTTATCTCCCCCTATATTTATGTTGAAAATTTGAAAGAAAAAAAAAAAGACTTGCAATTCTGTTAATGGACAGGGGTGGGGAGAAGGGCCAGAGAAGTCTTAGGTCCCCTTTCCTCTGAAATCCTTATCTATATCAGTCCTACAAATAGTTAACTTACCCTGTCAGAGTTTTGGGTTCTTCTATAATTGTAATTGAATTTCATGGTCTCTGATGTCATATTTATGCCTAATGGTCCATGAGTCTAAGTTGTCATGAGTCTAAGTACCCTGCAGGATAGGTTTTATAGAAAGATTTGCCCTTGGGAGAACCTGACAACCAGGTGGAATTTATTTGAGGGCTACCTATCCCATTTCTGTTCCTGACTCTTGTTCTGAAACTGCTGTCATGGAAGCAAAGCCTGCTTGCTTTGTTAATTCTGCCCAAGGGCCCACAGATTTCCACCAAAGCAGGACTCAACGTCTCTGAGCAACTTCCCACGTTCTCCCTCTTGAGCAGTCGCCATCATAATATTTTCATCTTTTATCTCTTGACATCAGGACAATCACCACAACTTGCTAACCTGGAAATCTAATTTCCAATAGTGATAAGATGCACATTCCCATGGGAGAAGTTACAACGAAAGTGTTACCAACCAGGCTAGAGGGGACTCCTGTAGATCGTGTGTATTTCCCTAAGAACCCAGTCCCAGCTGGTGAATTTTCAAGTATTGTGTCAGACCAGTGGGGGAGACAGTTTTGCTAGCAAGTGTCTTCCCCTGAGGCCACTGACCTCTTCATCTCCCAGCAGATCAAATGGGTACATTTCTACTGTAGTCACTGCCTAAAGTGGTTTAGGACGTTTAATGCATGCAGGGAAGACTGAAGGGCACTGTGCTCTCAGAAGCCAGAGAGCCTCTGAAAGGAGATATCGGAGTCAACTTTCCCCAGTTGGGAGGTGCACTTTTATCAGGGATATTTGCAGGGCAGTTAAGTGCATGCTCTTTGTCAACAGATCTGGGTGCAAACCAGGCAGCAATGGCCCAAGGTGTGGCTTGGAGCTTTGATAATTCTCAAATCTCTATCAGTTCCTTTCTCAAAATCAAAACAAATGGAAATAAAAATAGAAGCTAAGTAAAATCAGAAGGATTGTTATAAAAAACGCAGGTTTAAGACACATGTACCAATACAGCTCAACAACCTGATTCTCTCTGTCCTATATAAAATCATGCAACCACTGTTAAAACCTATATTTTAATTGACGGCCATGCCCCATCCATTTACATGGAGACTGGTCATTTCAGTGCCTATGGGAGGATTGCCAACTAAGTATCAGGAGCTACATCATTCATTTGGAGACTTTTGCTGAAGCAGAGGAACGTTACTTTGACTATGGTTATGGGGCATTGCGGCTCCTCCCAGCAGCCCTCGAGTAATACTGAGCAGATGCGCTGTATACAGAGCACAGCTCCCATCCACCTGGACTGGATACATCTGAGGAAAGCAGTCTGCTGTTTCCAGGAGTTTCTCACAAGGTAAAGCTGCAGTCAACAACAGCGACAGTCTACTAGAAAATGCACCCACCACTGTCCATCTTCCCTTCAACTTCTCAATTCCCTTCCCTTCTCCTGCTATTTCCTGCCCTTCCCAGTTGACAATTTTTACTCAAGTCTTTGACAAGGGTCTCCTTCTAAGGGAGCCTGGACTTGCCGGTTGTCAGGAGTGAGCTCTTGGGATGGTTACATATGCTCTCTTAATCTTCATTTCCTTATCTTTAAAATGGAAGTAACAATGACACCTGCCTCACAGAGGATTTTCTGAGGACTTAGTGACATACTCGCAAAGCCCTCGGCATGATGGATGGCAAATACACGCTAAGAACTGGGTGAGTATTAGATAAGATGGTAATTACTGCCCTTATTTGTCTGGGCAGAGCACACTCCATAAGGGCATTTAGAAGTACATTTAAAATACACACGTGTGAGACGATGGGCCACCACTATCCTGTCGACAAGCACACATTTCTGTAGGTTTTATTTATTATGCATATTATTCATGCTCACTGTCTATTGGACATGTTTGAGATGAGGACTTTCCTTTGTTCACCCAACGGTACTGATCAAGCTATCAACAGGTAGTTTACTTTCACTGAGGCTGCACAGGGAGCAACAAGTGGCACAGTGTATCCTAGACTCTAAGGTGTGAAGCGCCATATGCTTACAGAGAGAAATGGGGATGCCATGCTGATACTGTCAAAGATGAACAAAAGATATTGACGGGTCTATGAGTTCACTTTGTGTACTGCTTAACGCTCCCAGATGTCGGTCAGGATATGTTCCACTGGATGGCATCTCCTGGAGTTCAGGAAAATAAATGAACAGCCTCATTTCTGGTGAATTTATCCTGTTCACCAGTCTATTGTAAAATTATATTCACTACAACATAGCAGCCCAACAATAGAAATGGTACATTGAATTGTTAAAATTTTCAACAATTCTAACAACTTTGAGCCAGAGTGGATTGTTCAAAGGGATGTCATATGTGTGTTTACCTGTGAAAAACTCATAATATGTTTACAGAAATTAACTGGCCCGTTGAAATCTCTGGCCTATTAAAAACATACTTTTGTCTGAAATACTGATTATTGTAATTGTGAGTGTTGTAATATTTTTTGAATTATCCTTATAACTGCACCAATTTTCTAGAATATTTCTCCTGTAGCAATGTACCTATTAGAATGTCCAATCAGAAAATCCTTACAGTTGCATGCAATTAAATTTATGCAGCTGTCAATGGTATATTCTCTTGAGAAAACACAATGGTGAAAAATTAATTTTTAAAATAATAAGTGTCAATTTAAAAATACTGAACATTTATTAACAGATGAGTTTTAAGAAGAAATTAAGATGCCATTTTGAATCAAATTTAATTTAGTTGGTCAGTTTTTTGTCACTCTGACTTTTTAAAAACATTTGTAAAAAATAAATCAAAGACATGGATGGACCTGGAGACTGTCATTTTAAGTGAACTAAGCCAGAAAGAGAAATAAAAATACCATATGATATCACTCATGTGTGGAGTCTAAAAAAGCAAAAAGAAAAAGAAGACACTAATGAACTCATCTACAAAACAGAAACAGACTTGCAGACACAGTAAATGATCTTATAGTTACTGGGGGGAAGAGAGTGGGAAGGAATAAATTTGGGAGTTTGAGATTTGCAAATGACAACCACTATACATAAAAATAGACAAAAAATAAATTCCTTCTGTAGAGCACAGGGGACCATACCTTGTAACAACCTTTAATGAAAAAGAATATGAAAATGAATATATGTATATATACACATGACTGGGACATCATGCTGTACACCAGAAGTGGACACATTGTAGCTGATTATAGTTCAATAAAATAAATAAAGAAATCAAAGATATCAAACTTTAGTTTTATAACAAAAGCAAATCCTCCAGACTCGTTTTCCAGAGGGCTGCACCAACCTGTATCGATATATCTGGTGCCCATCCTGCAGCATCTCATAATCTGATTATTGTATACACACACCCAGTTGAGAGAATTGACCTATTATTCTGTAATAAGAAATTCTGGAGAACTAACCTATGCATACTGATACAAGATCTGTGGAGCATGACACAGTGACAAGTGTGTGTATGTCTGTCTGACAGAAATGGACGTAGATAAATCAGATCATTCTTGGTACCATGATATCGGCACACAATGAAACACAGAACGAAGGCTGTCATCAAGTGGTCATGATGTGTGGCTTATAGCTCATCTACCTGGGCAAACGCAAAATCAAAGAGAGAAAGGAGGCCAGCTTCCCATTTGAAATGCATTTTTCACCTGTAAATTTCAGGTCAATCACTGAAGCAAAGGGCGTGTCTTCATTTGAAAGGTGTAAATAACAGTGTGGCTTCTCCTCATCACTAAATACGAGGCCTTCACCATGCTGTGTGGGTAGAGAGGAATTCATTGGGATTATACGGATGAAGAATGAACGTGAGATGGAATTTTTGTCTGTCTGCGAAGCAGCCTGTTCTTTTGGTTCTCATTGTCTTCACGATGGTGTTTGCATTTGCATGAGTTAGTTTGTGTGTGTGTGTGTGTGTGTGTGTGTGGTTTATGGGCATGAGGGCAACAGAGTCATCACAAAAGAAACACATATGTTTGTGGGTGATTAGATGAATAATAGTTTGATTAGCATCCGTGAGAGCGAGTGCTCTGCCTTGTCCCCCCAAGGTGTGAGTGGGAATTAAAGCGAGTTGGCAATTACAAAGCTCTTGCTGCTGAATGTGAGAACAGGTAGTGCAGTTATTGGCAGAGATCTTCCCCCCCTTTTCCTTCTTTCTTGAGGCTTAAGACAAGTTCGGAGGCCAGTCGTTTCTCTTCTGCACTCTACTGGCTGCTGCCGCCCGGAGCTAGCTTGTTGTAACCTACTTAGGCAGTGGGGAACTGTCACTCACCACTTCAGAATCAATGGCTGCAGATGGAAGCTTGGATGCAGTGCCTTTTCCCCCTGCAGTAACAAGCAGTTAATAGATTTTATTATAATTATTTTAACTGCGCAAGCTCAGAAGGAGACTTAGATTAGGTGTGCAGCTTGGCTAATCAAAATCACATCCACTCGCACACAACAAAGGGCGATGGAATCTTTTGAAGGCATCGTTCTCAGGGCGGAGTAATGCTAATAATGGTGCAAATAATAAATTCCTTCCACGGGGGATTTGTTTGTGTGAACCTGAAATGTGGGTTCATCAGAATTTTGCTGAAGGAAAGAAATATTCACCAAGCTGTCATCAAGGGAGTGACGTTTTGTTGATGTGTATGTACACAGGACTACGTCTTGGTGGATATGGGCATGTATATTTAAACATAGCTGTATTCAGCCAGTTAAATTCCTTCTTACTTCTCTCAGGGAGCACAAAACGTTTAAATATTTTCAAACACTGAGGGTCACATCTCAACTCAAAGGAAGAAAGCTCACATATTCTGTTTCTCTTTGTTAAACTGGTGAGTGATAGTTCCTGATCTGGAACTTGCCTTAATCCACAGGCTGTTCTGTTGGGGGAGACAATGTTGGACTTTTTGCCATCATTAAAAATCTGTATTTACTGCCTACTGCAGTTTGGCAATAACATTCCATCTCTTTTGCTTTTCAGTTCTTGTGCTAAGAATTAAGCAGCATTCAGGGAAAAAATCATGAAATGAAAATCAGTCATAGAAAGGAAAGGCTCCATTGAAGGCTAATGGAATAGATAATTCTAGGATTCCTAGGAAATCGTCCTTATTTAAAAACAAACAAAAAAAAATCCACTGGTCTTTGAACTTGAGATTCCACCGGTAGTTACTTCATTCTTCTAAGTTAATGCCTTTTGTTGTAAGAAATGTGACACTTTTTTCCTACTACTAGCCAGTTGTGTAGACAGCAGGACCTTCTCTCCTCTCCCCAAAGTCTGCCTCCCAAATGAAGGCTGAAAATGCCAGATACTCACGTTGCCAGCCCTTCCTTTCCATAGCAGGAGCCATATGATCCAGTTTTAGCTAGGAAGATGGGGAGCAAATCTGCTGGAGGCTTCTGGGAAAAACTGACATCCTTTGTTAAACACAAGAGAAGTCGCACCCATGCCCCTTTCTTTGGACATTGTCAAACAGCCAGGTCCAGGGTTGCTGTAAGAGCTGTCCAGTGACTGAGAGAAGTTATCACTCACTCAGTTACGAGGACAAAATGGGACGACGGGACAAGATCCACAAAAATACTGATGGGCCAGTAAACAAACTCTGGAACTGTCTACATCCAGGGCAAGTTTGTGGAAAAAACATTCCAGAAAGTCTTTCCTGACTTTCTTGTTCAAAATTAGACAAGTGAGAAGAACAATAACAACTGTGGTGTTTATAGATACCAATCAGAAATATGCTCTTGATAACAATGTCATTTAATTAAAAATTAATTGAATTTATACAAAGTCAATGAATCTCTGTATTCTATATTAAATCATAGTTTTGTCTGGCTTTTTTTTTTTAACATAGTATGCCGTTCTCCCCCACTTTTTCTGAACACCAGTGTGATGTAGGTTATTTTATAATCAGAATATTTGAAAAATATTGGGAAAGATAAATCAAGTTAAGCATCAGCGAATTTAGTATTTATCATTATAAAGTTATTAAATTTTAACTATTCTGTGATTCCCCAGCCCTTACATTCCTTTTGTGTCTGAGCAAGAGAAGGGAATGTTGACTCAAAGAACCAACCATGATTTGACTGGCAAATATAAGATGACTCTTTTCCCCTCACACAACCTGACAACTCAATTAGCTTGTTCCTAAAAGTGAAAAAAGAACCAGGGTATGTACAGATTAGGAGAATTATATGGTTGAGAAGTAAAATTTCTCTTACTAATATTTCTTTGTATTTGTCCTTTTTAAGAAAATATAGGTATTATAATAAAAAATGAATAAGTTACTTTTTAAACCTCAATAGATATTGTCTTTTTGAGAGTAGGAACTTGGTATTTAAAATGTAGTTTTGGTTCTATAACAAATTACATTAAATAATCATTGAAATTTTATATTAGTAGAAGGACATTACACAAAACCTTTTTTTTATTTGCACATCTTTTTTTATTGTTTTATTGAAGTATACTCAGTTACAATATGCCAGTTTCTGGTGTACAGCATAATGTCCCAGTCATGTATATATACATACATTTGTTTTCATATTCTTTTTCATTATAGGCTATTACAAGATATTAAGTACAGTTCCCTGTGCTATACAGAAGAAATTTGTATTTTTATCTATTTTTATATACAGTAAAAACCTTTTTTTGACAAACAGAACCCAGGTTACATGTCACAGCATTTGGGTGTCAGAATCCCGAGTGGGACTGGATCTCAGATCCACTTCTGAGCAGTCTTGTTCTCCTCCTCAGTCCTATGTCCGCTCATGCAGGTGACACGCTGTCTGGAGAGAGGGTCAGAGCAATAGTCCAAAGTGCATACTTCCCATTTATCAATCACTGAGGAGGCTCTTGCACAGATATTACCAGGTGTCCAGCATTTATTCACACCTTACCTCTCCTCCAGGATTGCCACGAATAGACCACCCATGGTCCAATCAGTGGGAGATGTTTTCTTTATTTCCTGAGAGGGTGGTAAGTTCCCAGTCAGAAATTCATCCCTCGTGGACAGACATACTCACTCACTCATTTATTAAGTGGCACAGTTATTAACTTGACAGATATGTATGGATGACCTGCTGTGGGTGTTCTACTCTATGATGCAGACACCGTCTTTGTTATCAAAGAGCTTATCATCCAAAAGGAGGAGCTGGCGTCTGAAGTTCAATACCCTGAGAATGGTCTAGACTGAAGGAAAGTAAAAAGAAGACATGGACAATTACCCCAGACCCAGACTTCCTGATTTACTCTGCCATCATTCTCTTGCAGATTTAGAAACTTCTCCCATGGTGAAGTTGAACAGTGCAACGACAGCCAAAATAGAGTACAGAGAGTCCCTAATGGTTTCTCAGATATCAGCAACTCTCAAACTTCAGCATGCATCAGTCCCTGGAGCTTATGCACTGGAGTCCCACTCCCAGAATTTCCAATTTAGTAGCTGTAGGTTTGAAAGTTGCTTTTCTGACAAGTTTCCCAGCTGCTGCCGCCGGTTTGGGTCCCGCATTTTGAGAAGCACGTTCATGCTATTGCTTGTTGTGGTCTTTCTGATGATATTTAGGACACTGGGGACCTTGAAGATGATGGATTTGTTTATGGCATGGATTGTAAGGATGGTTTAACAGATAAAAACAGATGTCTGCAAACTCATCAACTTGTATACATTAAATATGTAGAGTGTTTCATGTGTCTATCATACCTCAATACAGTGGGTTAAAAAAAAAAAAAACACCGAAAAAGAAAGAGGTGACTTTGGAGAGCCAGAATTCCTTAATATTAAAGGATTCCATGTAAGAAGGGATGGATTTCCCCTCTTTGGCACTTCCTTAATAAAAATCAGCACCCCGCCCCCACCACCAACCAAAAAGGAGCTATTGCTGATTTCCACAGACAAGAAAAATGCCCTTTCTTTGTATTCAGTTATGATAATGGTGGTTAGAATTACGGAATAATATGAGATTAGCACTGACACCTAACATATTTAAGAGTTTGATTATGGGGGATAACGCCTTCTTTTCGATAAGCGTTTAACCGGCCTCTGACCACAACCATTAATAAGTTCATGCATTTCTGTATAACACTGTCTTTCAGAATCTTTTATTCCTATACTTTGTATACAGACAATTTCTTACTTTCTCCTCTTGCCTCAGATCCAGTCTCACATTTCCGTGAGATTGGACTTGACCTAAGTGAGGTTAACTCTGCACGATTACTTTGTAGATCACCTCTCCCTCCAGATGGAAGAGACTTGTTGGAATGATCTCATGTTTGTCTAAGTTGAGATTCACTTCATACCATTATTCACAAAGTGGAGAAGTTTAACAATAAAAATCTCTTTTTTGAGATGTTTATAATCTTGTCTTTCATCATTAGCATATCCTAGGGCAAAATCTCTCAAACTGAAGCTGTGCTTTAAATTGTTGCATGTCTCCTCTGCTTCGCATGAGTAGATGCTTTGGTTATTGTTAGAATGTTTTCCAGATGCATGAAGTTCTCACCCTTCCTACGCACGTGGTAGGATTGTACTTCTGACTTTGTAGTTCGCTGGGGCCACGTAACTAGCTCTGGTCATTGAGTAGTAAATGCCAGAGCACTCAGTTATACACTGAGATCCCACAGAGCTTCTACTCGCCCACTGCATCACAGGGATGTCAATATTTCAGACAATGGCCTCTCCATCAGCCTGGTTCCAAGTGGGGATGACACTCGGCACAGCCTCTAACCATTCTGAGGAACATGAATAGTAAATTTTAAAAAAGTCCATCTGTATTATTTATACCCACTGAGATTTGAGGGCTGTTTGCTGTTACATAATGATAGAGATGATTCTAACTAAAACAAATGTAGGCTTTGTTAATAGCCTATAATTGAGAGAAAAAAATACTTATACTTATATTAAAATATTTATATATTTATATATATAAATACATATATGTATATATAAAGAACATATACATATATTTATATACTTATATATATAAATTCTTGTATATCTACATATATAAATTTTAGAGTTTGTCATGTCTACACAAACTAAATTAATGACATAGTTACAACTTTTTCTTCTAATTATGATAAACAGTCAATTTTTAAAACCTATTATATACAGACATGGTAGAATTCTGAAGCAGCGTAATAAAAAACAATAATGTTCCCTGGCCCTAGTGAAATTATAGTGGAAACAGACATTCAGTGACATCGTACAACCCTAATTTCTGTGCCCCTTTATATTTGTGCTGTCTTCCAGGTGAATAAGATGGAGGGGAAGATATGAATTCCACCCACATTCACTTTATATTGATAGGGGTGTGCCTGGAGCAGTAAATGTCATAGTCACAGAGAGATATTTGACATGGGACAGTATTTAAACAAACAGGCAAAGTTCTAGTTTCAAGTGATGAGTCTATATTTAAATTAAGACAACAAGAGCAGAGAGTGTAGGAAGCCAACTCAGATGCCAGGGAGTCAGTCACGTTAATCAGGTTTCACTCCAGGTCAGCAACTCCAGTGTAAACTTGTGGGCTTTATAGAAAATTCAGGTCAGAGCCAACAGACCAAAGGCTACAGAAGCCAAGATGCACCCAATGCTTAAGGCCAAAGCTGATCCCACACTTAAGGAGGAAGGATTAATTCAGTTCATCATTATTTTTTTCCCATAGTTGGCAATATGCCCTCTGAAGTGTTGAGACTGGTTACAGAACAGAACAGCCCGAGCTTCCATCAAAGTGCACTTTAGCAAGGATGGAGAGACGAAGACATTTCAGAAGCAGGATTCTTCTAAAAACTGCGGCACAGGATTACTCTTCATCACGAGTTGTTGTTCCGTATATATTCATTGAAGGAACAAATTAAAAATCAGGAAAGTAGAGTTAAGGCTATCCAAAAAAAAAACGTGGATGGAACAGGACAAGTTTACTTTTCCATTCGATGAACTGATCAACTCTTCTAAGTGGTCTTCATGCTCCCAGTCTACACGAACTGCCTTCAGAAAGGCAGTTTCCTGGATCTTGCTGCTGAGCCCTTCTTCTCCACAGGAACGGAAGCTTGGACGTGGTCCAGCTATCCCCAGGGCACCTGTGCTGGGTGTCTTTAGACATCACTTTGGAAGCTGGAAACTTGGATGGCAGAAAAGCCATTAAACCACTACAAAATGAGCCAAGGTTTATGGTGTTTAAAGTTGTAGATTTTTTTTCCCGCAAGAACTGCTTTTTATTTTAATTTACATTTAGATGAGGTTTACAGCAGCAGATGCAGGAATTTCAGTCAGTTTGTAAGAAGCGACAGGCATTTCAGCCAATGAGGTAGCAAAAAGCAATGGCACCTGTCTTTCTCTTCAGATTTTTGGACAACCACGTTAGAAAAGAATGTGAACCACTGAGAATTCCCAAGCCAGGTTAAAAACATACATAAA
The DNA here is from genome assembly GCF_048564905.1 of Vicugna pacos. Lineage (NCBI taxonomy): Eukaryota > Metazoa > Chordata > Mammalia > Artiodactyla > Camelidae > Vicugna > Vicugna pacos. The sequence goes on from NC_133010.1 coordinate 8,286,561, forward strand.
TTTTCTTAAATTCAGATGGAAGAAGTCCAAAACTTTTCCAAAGAGACCATTTAAGTGTATCAGCCTCACATCTCTAGAAAAACGGTTAACAACTAGGAAGAATAATGATGATTTCCTTTATTGCAAATATTATTTTATTCCAAAGAATATCTTGCAAATATGAAAACATAGGTGATATAGAACCAAGACACCTACTTATCTTTGAGTTTCTCTCTGTAACTGATTCTCCATAATGACTTTCTAATCTTTAGTTACCGTTCATTAAAAATATAGGAGATAATGTTTTGTCTACAAATTGTTATAAAAATTAAATATATAAATATATATATATATAAATGTATGGGAGGTACAGATGTAGATTTTAAAATAATTTCTAAATATATTTTTGCTATTATTATGCATAAATATGAAGAATTCTATCATAGGACCTAAGAGAAAATGAAGAGATATTTTCAGAACCACTGTTAATAATATTTTTAAATGGTTAGAATGATTGCAGTACTAAACATTAAAAAAAAAGAATTGAGAGCTAAATTTATCCAAACTGGTTTTCTTTTATTTATATGTTTATCAATCTATTGATCTGGAGCCATAGCAGCTCTTGATTTTAGTAAAGATCTGTCATGCTTTCTCATAGTAATATGCGCTAATATTTTAGAAATATTGACATATATGCATATGGCTTCTTTAAAAGTAGCTGAATAATTGCTTACAAACAACATTGAATATGTATGCTGTAGTGGGGGAACTATTATGATACAAAAATCACTTGGCGGGCATGCGATCTATAAAAGAAGTATATGTGAGAAGACACAGACATGAGTCAGGAAAATGGGTAAATTATTGAAAATATCTGGCACTCACACCTTGACTAATCAGTTTACTGTTTGCCTGTGAGACTTGCAAAAATTTTGGAAACAGTGGGTTTCCAAATCTGTCATAAAAACTACATGGGAGCATTAAAATGTTCCAATGTCTTGGTCCCACTTCTAGAGTTTACATTTCAGTAGATCTTGTTAGAGGGAAAAAAAAATTCTTTGATGCGAACAGTTTTGCAGGTAATTTTGATATGCAGTGATATTCGGGAACTAGTAAGATCATGTAATTACTTAATTTTGCATTTACAGGGGAGTAAAGTGAGTTGTCAACAGATAGCATTTCACTGTCAACTAAGCTGGGATTCAAGCTCATGTCTTTTTCTTGCTGTATAAGAAATTACACCAAATTATACACTTGCTTTCTGATCCACTGTTACTAGTTAAGTTACATCTGGACAGTCAGATTTTATAAAGGTTGATTTAAGATGAACGGAGAAGTCCTCCGATCTCACCACCCTATGATAGGAACTTTCCTACCATTTCACCAATGAACTTTAATGATACGAAGCCTTTTGAGACATCAAGGATTCACTAATTCAATCAAAATATATTGGCAGGATTATGAGGAGGTCACATCTTATATCTTTATTAGATAAAAGTTTTAATTACCTAAAAATACTTTTATGTTGTGCTGGCAAATATTAAGTATGTGGTTTCACTCCTCTACCCACAAAAAATCCAAATCTTGTGTGTGTGTGTGTGTGTGTGTGTGTGTGTGTGTACACATACACATTTATCTTACAAACTGTAAAAAGTCAATATATGCAAGGGAACTAAATTACAAATAACATAACACACACTGCATATTGCAGATTCCAAATAGCCAAGTGATACTCTTAGAATGGTGTGTTGATTTTTGCTAATGTCTTGTAACTGAGGTCAATCTATGATTACAAATGAATAAGGGGTACATTTTGAACAGTTAGTTGATACTCCATGTCTGTTTACAAGTAAGAAGGATTAAAAATAATGGAGATATGCAAAAACTTCACATTCACAAATGACGTTGCTTACTTAATTGGATAGTAGTTTCAAATAGTGGGAAAATATTTCCCCAGGCTTTGTGTTGTTCATGACACAACACATCTTAAATTTTAGTCTGTGTCAATAGCACTTGTCCATCACCTTCTTAAGTCAAGATGACCAACAAAGCAATGAATCAAGCCCTCATCTGCAGTGGTCGCTTGTTTCTGTGAATTTCAAGCTACAGATATGATGCAACTGAATGTGGGGTTGGGAAGAGCTGAGCAATAGAGCACCATTATGTCACATTTCTGCTGCTGAGACAGAATAAACATAACTATTCTCAAAATCATAAATAATATCATGCTATAAAATATTTAGGAAGATGTGTGGTAGGCATTCTTTCATTTGTTTGTTTTTAATATGATATATTTAAGTAAAGTGAATGTGATTTAATTTCTAATGATAGCTTGTCTTTAATGACTGGCTTCCAATGTCCCTGAAAATTTAAAAATTGGTGTTTATGAGTCAGTGCATCCAGGACATCCCTGGTTCATGTAATATTTTGGTTGAAAATACAAAGAAAGGGGAGAACATGAACATGAAAGATGAACTCCAGTGTGGGAGAAAAATGATACTCCAATTAAAAGTTGCTTACTTTGAGATAGAAATAATAGAAGTGACTTTGGAAGTAACATTTTAGCAGAAGAATTTATCTTTTAGGTTCCTTTTCTCTTCACCTTTGGAGTTAAAGTGAGGTCCCTTGACTAGATTAAGGAAATCATATTTTCTTTTGGAAGAATGATTTCACAGCAAGTCATGGAGTCAGAAAAACTACGTAAGGAAGTTGGAGATAAACATGCTACAGATAATGCCTGGCAGCCACGACAGGATGAATAGATGGACTGCTATTCTCACAACCCCTGCGTTGTTCTGTGTTTGAGATTCTGTTCCAGTTTGAGAATAACTTAGGTTTTTTGATGTTTAGCTATAGGTGAACTTTACCAACACCCTCCATCCCCAGGGTTTTCTGCCTTGGCTAACTCTTGACAAAAATGGGCAGAGTTTATGGGGTCGACTTTGGTATGAGTGCTAAGAAATTTCAAAAGAGTTCCTGAGAGTTTATGGTCTGTAAATAGAATGTTAAAAAGAAGTCAAATATAAAGGAAAGATAGATATTTCCAAAATTTCTTGTCAATTTTTGTTTTTGTCTCTACATCAGAAAATGGTTTTAACCTAAAAACATTCATTTAACAACTATCTACACAGTTCGGGAAAGTTCAGAGTGAAGGCGTACATTTAATTAAGTTAGAAAGAGTAAATTTCTCAAATATGGAGCAACTTTGGGTAAAATACCCATAGAGAAGTTAATGATAGTTTTTTTTTTAAATTCCTGCCAGGGGTATCTGTTTATGCACTCAAGAGTTTGAGCTGTACATTGCCAGAAACGTACTGTGGCCTTCGGAGGTTACTAAAGATGACACAAGAGAAGAGAAAATTGTATTCCCTGCCCCAGAGGAGCTAATAATTAAGTTAGAGAACTTATCAAATTCACAAGAAACTACTAGGAAGATTTTAGTACAAGATCTAACCATGCCCTAAATTCAATACTTAAAAGTTATATGATATAAATGATAGAGTTTGAAATATATGAGAGCATTGCAGATCCTCATGACCAGGGAAAATGTGCATGTGAGTGAATGTGTGTGTGTAAAAATTCATGGAGGGGGTGGGGAATTAAATCCTTAGACACTTTGTCTGCCTTTTGGAATTTCACCACCTCACTGGAGAAAAGAATAAAACAAAACACATGCGAAAGTAGTTAAGGAGCAGTAGAACCCAATGTATCCAGCTCCTACACAACGAGGCAGCACTCAGTGTGAATATTAGGAAGGAATATTAGGAAGGCTGGAATCATCTGGAAAGGCCTGGCAGAGACATAAGTTTTTCAGTTGAAACCTGCAAGCTAGTTAGTGGTTTTTCTTTGCTCAGTAGGAAAAGTAAATTGCAGGAAGGACAAAGGAGTCAAGAACAGACTCTGAATTGAGAGTGGGGTCTCTGAGCAGTAGTGATGAGCGACTGAACAAACGGGTCAATGGTGGGTGTAAGAATTAACGCTAAGAGGGCTAGACTGCAGTGCATTTTAGAAGCTAGACTAAGAAGTTGGTGTTTCATCCTCAAGGGCAGTGAGAGACCAGATTTAGCAGTTTCTTCTGGAGAAGGCTTCAGCATTAACAATGTCATAGTGTCAACATTTTTTCCCACATGTCTGGGTCGGGGGAACCAGCGTTTCTTCTGAGCTGACCTAGACGTTGGGTGCACTCAGTAGCTCTCTGTGGCAGTACCTGGTTGGATGAAACCTTTTATTTCTGTACCACCGCCTACTGTGTGCCCAGGTTGAAAACTAGAATGAGTCAAGTAAGGCATTCACCTCGAAAACAAAATTTAAGGGGCATACAAATTCAGTAATCAAGATAAATATTTATTTCAGTCTAGCAGTTAAAGAAATTTAAAAAATCAATGCAGAATTCAGAGGAAAATATTATTTTAAAAAATGAAGACTGGATCAATATTCACCACTCATTTGTACATTCTATCTCATTGGCTCCTATCACCATGTGAGGACCATGAGATAGTAATTTTTCCTCCTCTGGGATCACGAGGAACATCTGAATCTCAGAGATAGATGTTCACTCAGTTGTTTGAAACGCAAAGAACTGCACTCAAACCTAGGTAATCCTATACCAATGGGGTGTGTTTCCCTGCCTGGCAGACTGGCGTGACCTTATGCTGATGCTCTCTGAACAGACTGGGGGAAGGGGCAATTTAGAGAGCTCAGGGCATTCATGATGCCCACTCACTTAAGCCTAGGAAGTTTGCTCTGTGTCACGCAGATTCCATGACACGTTCTTCCACCTGAGTATTTCTGTTAAGACCAGGGGGACTAAAAAGTATGGGAAAAGGTAAAAAAAGATCACCCCCAAAGAAGAAAATTAAAGAAGTTTCCACTCAAAAGGAGACTGAGAACAAATTGCAGCGTCTAAATTAAAGAGTGTAAATTACATGCTAATCACATGCAAATACTGTACGGCCCCACCATTCCATACACCTGCGGATGACCCTCGGGGATTAAAACTAGCTGAATCCATCGCATTTTGGCATAGCCCCTGAATTGGATTTACTAGTAAAACCAACTCTGATAAATTTTTATTTATTATTTAGCCAATGAGGATGCTTCCAAGGTCACTAATTAGCAGTTCTCATCTCTCTAAAGGCCCATCATCGTTGGATCCAAGGTTCTCGTCTACACCCTGTGTTCCCATCTGCATTTGCTTTGATTTGCCACTTGGATATTCATACTGACCCCATCTGCACAGTGGTCTCTGCCAGCCCAGAAACCGGTCAGTTGCAGCAGGGGGGCTGGATGTGGGGCCCGAAGATGGCAATGCGGACTGTAGGTGGCAGCAGCAGTGGAGAAGGGGCCAAGGCGTGGAGCCAGGCCGAGGCTCAGTCTATTGGGCCTCAGAGTTGGGACTGAAGCGCTAGGTGCACGGCAGGTGGACGATGAGATGGCCGGGCAGCAGCCGTTTGGAGCTGGCAAGGTTCTGCTCACAGTTTGAGTGCAGCAGCCTGATTAGCATGGTTGAAGCCGTGGCTTAATCCGCTGAAGTTTCCTGACAAATACATTGTCCCACTTTCAGAACTGAAATAAAATCTCAGCAGGAAAGCAAGCCTCCCACATGTGAAAAGGTATCGCTCTTTGACCAAGCACTTTGCTTCCAGTGGGAGACAGAAGGAAGGAGAGAGTGTTACCTACCTGACCGGGGTAGCAATAACTCTCTGTTTATCTCAGCTATCCAACCCGCAAATGGAAAGAAGGGCCCTGCCTATATCGCAGATATGTTATCAAAATTAAATGAAATAATATTCACGACACAGATTTAAAAAGAACAAAACCTCATACCTTAGACATTGCGTTAAAACATAGTGTTTGTTTTGAGCATCCTAGTGTGTCTTTTTTATTTCCACTGAGAAAAATTCAGAAGTGATCTGAGTTACCATTAATCTTCCACTGTTTGCTTCTGGCCCCCAAATCCCAGCTAAGGTTTGATTGCACCCATTCCCTAATCACACCTTTTGTATATTCTCCTGTTTCCCTGCTGCAATTCATGCTAGTTTTTCGCTTGAAAATATTCTTTCCTTCTATTTGTCAGAATTTCACCCATTTTTTAAAGTCCCACCTTAAATATAATTTTCTCTCTGAGAACGTTGCCTCCTTTTTTGCTACTTGAAACTTTGAAAGCATAGTCTTTGAATTTTGCTATGTGACAACATGCCTCCTCCTTAAGATACAGTCATTTAAGTCCCTGAGTGATTCCTTCTCACAGATTTTAATCTTTGGGGCAAGATGCCTGTAAGGCCCAGGAAAGGTTTCCTCAACCACAACTCTACAAGAATATTTGTTAAGATGAACCAAAGACTCATCCTGGACTTTTCCTCCACAAATTTCCTTGAGCAAAATATATTTAAGAAAATCCAGGTGTGTCTTCTCTGTTCTTAAGTAGCAGGGACGCCACTGTTTGCTCTCCTTTAGTGAATGAGGTTGGGAATATAACTGGAGTCATTTCTGAAACAGAAATCCTGGTAAACCCTTCCCTGATGAGGGGAAAACAGGAAGAAGGGTCCTGCAGAGGGCTTCCCATGGAACCTGAGGACCCACACTGAAACAGGCAGGCGATGAGATGCAACAACATATTCATCTGACTCCCCTGCTAATTTTTCAGATCTCAAAGCATAATAAATAACAGTGATGTACGTGAACTCCTCTAGCGTATTTCTGGAGTCTGATTAAGTGTTCAGTGTATACTAAAGACAAAAGAAGCGAAAATAACAAACGTGACTTCCACTAGCTGTGCTAAATAGGGAAACAGGAATAGTGATGGATGAAAAATCACCTTCACTCATCACTCCTCCCTGTATTGACCCCAGGACACACCCGGTCCTGCACCCAAGGAGTTGGTGAGATGAGCACAGATGGGCAGAACGTCTTCATGCCTCTCATTAACAAGTTGGCCATATCAGAGTGGATCATGTCAGCTTGTTTTGGTTTGGCCAAGGGCAATGCATGCTGTCAGAAACCTTTACCATCTTAAGTCCAGTGAGAAGATGGGAGAATGCAGTTGCAACATTAATTCCATTTATCTTAGGTCAGTGGTTTGATGTGATTCTTCTTCAGACCTTGGGCAAAATGATCAATGCACATTTTCAGACTGTAGCTAACCGAGTTCCGATGCATTCCTAGTGGGATGCTTGGAGCCTGGTTTCTGGTCTTGTGTGGCACTTACAAGGCATGTGGCCAAGCCACTTAACTCCTTTATGCCTGAAGACTTGGGTGACCATTTGCCCTTTATTGTTTGTCATAGTCCCTGCTTCTGCCTGTTGTCACTGCCTAATTTTTAATAGCATCCCTTTCCTTCCCCAAAGTATTCACATTTGGCTAATAAATTATATGATCACCCTACTTATCACGTAAGGATCCATGAGCAAGTAATTTCTAATCTTTTGCTTCCATAAGTGTCTGTAATTTAACATCTATAAATTAACGTGTAATGAAAAAACGTCTAAAATGAGACACAAATATATACAACACATTTGATATCACACTAAAACAATATTTTTATGTTCTATAGGCAATAAATTCACAATCCCAAACACCTTAGCAGAATTAGATTCAACTCAGTGGGCTCATTGATCCACCCATCCCCCATCCGCTGTCAATGTTCTTTGATAGAGAGAGAGGACTAGACCGAGCAACTTTACAGAATGATGTAAAACCTTATTTCTTTTTTTTTTCTTTCTTTTTATTGGTTATTGTCTTTTCTAGTCTATAAAGAAAGGGAGGCCTTTTTCTTCCCAATGTCTTGCCTTTGAGGGTTCATTGAGCGTCAGTCTTCTTGAAGTAATGTTTCTCAACAAAATAAAATTTATAACAGCAGGAAATGTAAATTTAGTTGGTGGAGAAGAGTTGAGAGCATTGAAATAAGAAATGTTGCCATCGATAGAGGCAGGGTGACAAATGCTACTGAAGGAAGGGAGAGATAAATGTTAAAATAGGAGAAAAATGAGAGAGCGCATTCAGATTTCCCAGGTCACATCCTTGGCTATGAATATTTGTCAGATGTCGTGACAGCTGTGCCTCTTGGTATGACTTTCAGAAATACGCTCTTGCATTCGTTTAAAAGGGGGTTCCTATGCTTAGTCAATGAAATGGAGTTAGACACATTAAGGAACATTTAAGATGGGGCAAAGAAATCTAAGAGAATGATAAATGCAAGTTTGAGCACAAATACCAACCCCCCAACATAGCACCTGTACGGTGTTCTTCAGGCGTATGTTTGGATGGGTGACAGGCTGTAATAAGTTGAGAGAAGAAGTAACAGCAAAGACAATGATGTATGATGTCTCTAAAATTGCTTTGACTTCAGCCTGTGCCTTTGTCTCTAAGATTGCTCTCTTTAATGATGGTAAATAATCTCAAGTGCTCTTTGAAGTTGGGTAACACACAAGGTTCTCCTTTTGCATAGCTTTGAAATTAGATTCTGAAAAGCCTTAAATTGAAGCATAATTCAGGAGTCTTGAATGCAGTATGCATCTTCAGTCCCTATGATGTGGGAAGTGGTCAGACAGAGGTTGAAGCTGAGACGCTAAATTCAAACGGGCGGGTGACAAGTTCCCTGTGGAGATGACCACTTTTAATGTGTCAGATTAATCTTTTCCACACCTTCGTTATTGTTAAGAATAAAAATTATTATTAATATGTTTTTAAAAAGTGTTAGTATTGTCTCAGAGTTTTGAGGGTATACATGAAAATTATAATACACTTTTACTTTGGGCAGAATAAAATCTGGAAATAAAATTAAAAAAACTAAATGGACACGCAGTAAGAGAAATGGTGAAAGTTAAAATCAACGTGACTTTCTGTTCAAGATTTCAAGTTCCTATAAAGCAGGAATTAGGCAACACTATTTATTTTTGCTTTGTGCCCAACACAGCATCACATTAACCCTTCCTATAAGCTTCAATTGGGGAGACACAGGAAGTCACAGAAGCCATTCATCGCATAGAGGAAAATGCTGCTGGCAAGACTTTTACGGACACAATTTGGGAAAATTCAAAGAAATGAAAATGAGTTTCCAACCTTTTGTAACCCAGACTGAACGTACTAAAAAAAAAAAAAAAAAAAAAGAGCTCTCGACCTGAGGACCATTTGACACACCCGTTGTACAAATAAATGATGGGGTAAGATATAGGTCAGTGGTAGAGGGCATGCTTAGAGCATGGGTTCAATCCCCAGTACCTCCACTTAGATAAGTAAATGAATAAACAAAAGGAAGGAAGTGGCATGAAGACAGCCCAGAGGCAGCACTGTCTGGTTGGAAGAAGGCATGTGATCATTTACCGAAGTGTCCAGGCCCCAGAACATTAGGGCCACAGCGCAATGAAAAGTTTGTAAGGCACCGCAGTCAACCATCCTCTCCATTTTTTTTTTTTTTTTTTTAGTTCTCCCAAGAGCTGCACTGAAACATGGATATTCTTCAGCAGTCCGCTCTCTCCCCACCAGGGTGAGCCAGGCATTTTCCCTCTTTTCCTGTCTAACCTAATTTAGAATCCTCCTTTGCAAAATGCCTTTACCACCTGCCTGAGGTGAAAGGAACACAGCTCATGCCAACCGACAGAAATGTTTTCTGCAAGGCTGAGTTAACAGGGCAACCTTACATTATCTCTTGCTGAATAAGGAGTTTTTTTTTCTCCTAACAGTGAAGGCTGAGAATGTACTTTTCTTTATTCTTTTAAATGAATCTCAGGTTAAGTGGAGAGCAGCCAAAGCAGCAGATTCACATACTGGGGCTGATACTGAAGATCTTCTGTCCTGAGGAAGGAAAGTGTGCTTTCTCATAGACCCGTCCTAGAAAGCAACACAGACCCCTCAGTGGTGCCTCTTCTCTGGATCAAATAATTCCCATGCTACCGCTTCCCATTATTCACTGTGAAATAATCCCTCCTAAGTCTCCTGGACCATTGCGACAATCTTTAGATCCCCGTACCTAACACATTACCCTCACTCTATCACCACGTTCACCATCCCCACCATCATCAATTTCATGTTCCTCTAGGGCTCCAGTACTTCCGGGGCCCCTCCACCCCCTACAGGATAATGCTTGAAGCTAACTTGACATTGAAAGTTCTTCCACATGCAGATCCTCGTTCACCTTTACGAACCAAAGCCCAGCTGTTGTCATCACGAATGTTCTTCCACAGGGAGGTCTTTGTGGCCCGTCAGTTCTGTTGACCGCTACGCCTTCGTCAATTTTAATGCTTCATCATGAAGTTTCCTCAATTAAATATAATATATATCCTTTCATAAAATCCATTTTACCCTTTATGTTTTTCTTCTCTTCCCTAAAATCTTCCTGATTCCTTCAGCATGTCCTGCTTTCCCTCTCTGCACACCTTTTGCATTATTCATGGCTAAGAGAATCCCACATCTTGACTTATTGTGTGTACCAAGTGTGTTCATTCATTTAATCAGCTATCGTGACTACGTTTCTACTTTCTCAAGTTCAACTTCTGGGTCTTAGGCTGATGTCTGTCCTCCCACCAAACATCACTGCAACGAACATGTTCGTGCTGACATTTGAAAATGATTTTGCATTAATTTAAACCATCAAGAGAAATAATTAAATGAAAATCATCTCCATTAGCAGCACTACAAAATTCACACTGACTGCAAGAAAGATCAATTATGGGTGCAGTTTAAAAAAAAAATCACTGATGTGTTCAGACTGAGCAAGCAGCACAGAGGATGCTATAGTGTGTTGAATAGCGTTCTCCGAAACACCCACATTTATCCCTTCCCATCCCCTTTTCCCTCGTAACATGAGATTGTTTACTATGTTCACAAGTCTGTTTCTGTTTTATAGATGAGTTCTTTAGTGTCTTCTTTTTTCTTTTTTTAACTCCACATGTGAGTGATATCATATGGTATTTGTCTTTCTCTTTCTGGCTTACTTCACTTAGAATGACATTCTCCAGGTCCATTCATGTTGCTGCAAATGGCATTATTTTATTCTTTTTTATGGCTGAGTAGTACTCCATTGTATAAATATACCACAGCTTCTTTAACCAGTCATCTATTGATGGATATTTCGGTTTCTTCCATGCCTTGGCTATTGTAAATAGTGCTGCTATGAACATTGGGGTGCAGGTACCTTTTTGAATTAGAGTTTCCTCCAGCTATATGCCCAGGAGTGGGATTGCTGGATCACATGATAAGTCTATTTTTAGTTTTTAGAGGAATCTCTATACTGTTTTCCATAATGGCTGCACATCTTGATTTCAGACTTCTAACCTCCAGAAGTGTGAGAAAATAAACTTCTGTGTTTAAAGCTCTCTGGTTCCTGGTAATGTGTTATGGCAGCCCTAGGAAACATACGGAGGCTAAGTGTTACATTAAGTGTCCTGAATGGGAGTGAGGCATATCCTTTGGAATATGGACTTTAACACTAGCTAAAAAACTGTTCTGTCAAAGAAAAATCTTTTTCTATAGAAAGCTTTAAAAATAGAACAGCTCCTCATTTTTCTGGGATGGTTTTGCTATGATCCTACTTAAAAGGAGGTGAATGAACTGAGTGACCTTTGAGGATCTTCTGCAATCCTTTGATGCTGGGGTTTGATGAACTCTGCTCACTTGGACCAGCTTTACTTTTGCGCTTATGTTTCCAGAATAGCTCTCCATCTCTAAACTTCTCTCAGATGCAAATGGATTCCTTCCTGGCCTCCACCCGCTCTTTCAGTGTGTATAGATTTGTTACAGGACCGGACAGCCTGAGCCTCCTTCCAGGTGAGTCAGAAACTACACCTTAGCAAGGATGGAGAGACAAAGACATATTTCAGAAGAAGGATTCTTCTACAAACTACTGTGCAGAATCGCTCTTCATCAAAAGTTGCCAGCCCTTCTATGTTCTGAAGCACAGCCATGTCTTTGTTCATGCGGATATATTTGTCCTTACTTATATCCTTTGAAAGAGGTCCCTACTGAGGGTCCTCTATATTGTTTTTGTTCACTGTTTTAGGTGACATTGCCCAATAAAGGCTGTTTTTGTTTGTTTCTTTCTTTCTTTTCAGCCAGTGGGATTTAAAGTGTTCTCGTAGAGTTGATGGTGGTAATCTTAGTTTTGGCTATTATAACAAATTACCATACATGGGGTGGCTGTCACAACAGAAATTTATTTCTGTGATCAGGGTGCCTGCATGGTTGGGTTCTGGTGAGAACCAGCTTTCCAGTTGGACGTGGCTGATGACAAAAAGAGCTGAAGCAAGCTCTCAGGTCTCTTCTTCTCAGGGAACTGATCCCTTTCATGAAGCTTCCACCTTCATGACCTAAATACCTCCCAAAAGTCCCATCTCCTAAAACCATCGATTCAAGATTAGAATTTCAACATATGGCTTTTGCAGGGACACAAACAGTCAGTGGTCCATAACAGTGGTATTTCCTAAAACTTCCATATTACTCATAATTGGGTAATTACAAATGTTCCCCTCTCACCTAACACACCCACCTCAGGTCAGTGGGAGACTCTATTCCACATCCTACTCCTCTGAAAAGGCAGACCAACCTAGAACATCTCAGAAGTGTGAAGGAAAGGTGAGGAATCGTGCACTAGTTCTAAAGGCTTCTACTTTGACATGATACATGTCACTCACCATCATATTTCACTGGCCAGAAAATCTCATACGTGTGCACAACTTCAGAAAGGGTAGGGAAGTGCACTCCTGTGATGTCTTTAGAAGGAGAACTGCAAATATGGGAAAGCAGCATAAATGATAACCACCCCTCCAAGCCACAATACAGATCATTTGTTATTTGACTTTCTATATAGCAAAACAGGTGCTCAGCGGTTGCATCTTCCTAGTCTCGGAGGAATTTATATTTCAGCTAAGGATTCTCTTTGAGGGAGGAGTCACTGATAAGGACGAGCATTTGAACTGATCCTCTAAAGAGGAAGCTGGAGTCTCAAGATGGAGATGGGGATGCAGAATGTTTTGAGTAGATGAAGCAAAAAAAGTACTTTTTCGAAACCAAAGCCATGGAAGCACCTAAAATGTGTGAGGCCAGGGAGGAGGACACGGGAAGTTCCCTGTGACTAGCATGTCAGCACCAGGGATCCTGGGGCAGTTAAATAATTATTTCTGTTTTCCTCAGAGTCTCAGGAATCTGGTTTCTGGTGCTGTGTGGCACTTGCACACATTTTTTTCATGCAGTCCCACATCCCAGTCCTACATGATTCAAACCTGAGTTCACAACTGGAATCTCTCCTATCAGATCCACTCCAGCTTCAACCTACTTGTATCACAACTTCATCCCATGGGGTAGAAACTAAGACGAAGCAAGCGAGGCATGTCAGGTGCAAAATTGAAAGAGACACTCCCTCCCAGGTGCTGACCTTGCTCCTGTACAAACTTGAGAAGAAGTGTTTCCTTAAAAGTGAAGTTTCAGGGACAGTGAGAAAATTTTTTTTAAAAGTTTTAAATATTTAAAATATAAAATAAAATCATTTCTAGCTTTCCTTTTTACATAGACAAAAAGAAGTCTATCTAAGGAACTGTTTTTTGTGTGTTGGTTTTTCTCCATCTGCACCACACTCCCGCCCTCAACACAGACACATTTCTCTAAATTTGTCTGTCCTACTGTGCACTCCTACAGTGTGTCCCTCCTTCCGTATTTCCAGCTCCAAATGGGTGCCACTACCACTCTGGTCCCCCAGAAGTTCTTCAGTCCTAAGGAAGGGCTCCGTGTGTCTGAAATCACGGCAGCTCTCCAAGTGCCCGATTATCTTCCCTTTATTCCCCTACACCTGTCCGCATTTCTATAAAGTCCCTTCATCAGTTTCATTCAAACCCAAGGTAACGTCTGTTTCCTAATAAGAATCTGACTAATACAACCTGTTTAATCCCAAGCTTTCCCCACAGCACAGACCTGATGTATTTGCGTATCTTTCATAGTTGAAAGGTAAGGAAGAGGACACATTTCAGGTGTACAGATCCAGCGTGATTCATGCTGATGGGCCTGAGGCGAGTGTCATCAATTATGATGCTGTTTTCCTGATTTCAGTATGATGGAGCGGGCTATCTTTCCTCTCACCCTTTAAGATAGCACACAAACCCAAGATTTAAAACAAGAGATAGAAAATGAAGAAGCTCACACTTTCCTCGTTACCATCCAGGAGCTTCTCATGAGAGAGAAAAAAAAAAGGTTGTTTCCATGGTGACGAGAACGCACCCAAAAGTTCATAAAGGAAACAAACTCCCCTTGGGCAGTAATCAGTGGTCAGACAGGATCTGACAAGCATAGCGGAGTCTTAGCGATCGCTCCAGGGCTGTCCTTAGTTCTGGTCAACTCCTTTGCTAACTGGGATGTGAAGGGGACCCAACTGAAAAGGTCCAGAGGGGGAGACAAAGAAACAAGCAAGATAATGGAAAACAAACTCATTATCTCTGGAATATGAAGGGTTGTCCCTGCAAGATTGTCTTCTCTTTGTCCTAGAGCACTTGAAAGTTTTGAAGATCCATTTAATGTAAAGGCAGAATAGCGGAAGTCGAAATAATATTTTACATAACGCTTATTGTAGGTTTAAAGGCTTGCTACAATGAAACTGGGATGACAGGGAACTTAAAACAGCGAAGTAAACTGCAAATACCCCATAAAAATATATAGGCAGTAGCCAACTGATGCAAGCAGATAAGCTTTATGGTACGAGACGACTGACTTGCATTAACACCGAAATTCTTTGCCTCATTCTGGCGTTCTCAAGCAGCAGTGGCGTCTCTTCCTAGCATCTCTCCTTTTTCCCTCAGCAAGGAACAGCAGCCCTACTTCCTGGCTAATTAGAATGGTTTATAATTAGATTTTGGCCTGTAGGAAGGGATTAATCTCTCTAACAGCTTCTGTTAGCCAGGGTATTCACGCCAATTTTTATTAATTTATTTATTTTTATTGTGCGTTTCCTTTAATAAGGAGGCTTCCTTCCACAGATTTCCTTTTGATGTCAGGATTAAAGTACATTTTCAAATTCACTCCCCTCCGCACAGAAATCTTTAGGTTTGGAGTAGCAACTGAATGCCTCAAGATTAAGAGTTTGCTGATTCTCACATCTTTATCCAAGAGCAAGTCATTTGAGCTCCCCCCCAACCCCGGCACCCCCTACCTTGCTTTCCACCATCAGTCGGTTCTTCAAATGCAATGACAATGCAAGACACTCAGCTAGATGCTTTGGGGTATGAAAACAGGAGGGTAGAAGTTTCTAGAAGTTTAATAGGATCACCGAAAACTATGTTAACAATAATAATGTCAGCTTGAACTGGGCATCAGGGTCACCATGCAAGTCACGCATGATCAAATGACATATAAGCTCTATGTACAGTAAGAAATATATTTTCAGAGGAAATTGTTCCAGTCATGCACCTGCCACCAACCAGAGCTATGATTTGGAAAAGTCATTTTCCTTATTAATGTCATAAATAACATCATTCCTGTGGTTTCTTTCCTGGTCTAAAGTTTATCATTCTACGATTATTTTACACCAGGTATCTTGGGATGGAGTGGACTCTGGAATTCTTGCTCAACAATATGGCCACGCTCTCAACAAACAGGTTGAAGTGAGGGAGGTTAACTTTTAACATGGGAAGCACATTCTAGCAGAGACCATTCCCCTCTCTCTCCTTCTGGGGTTGATTAAGTACATAAACATAATTCCTGGTGAGTTTTCTTCAGTTTGTATCTTAAATGTGGAACTAAAAGTTGTCGCTAAATCACATGTTACTGAAATTGTGTAAGACGCAAATGACAGTGTTACAGCCCATGTTTTTTTTTTAATGGCTTTATTATGATATGATTCCTGCACAGTGAACTACACATATTCCAGACGTACAATTTGATGAATTTTGATAGGTGTATACAGCAATGAAATCACCGTCACAAGCAAGAGAGTTAACATTTCCATCACTCCCCAAGAGGGGCAAATTTCAAACTCCCAATTTATCCCTTCCCACCCCTTTTACCCTCTGGTCACTATAAGTTTGTCTGTGGTTTTTCATAGTCCAGTTCCTCTGTACTCTATTCCTCCCCCAGGATGGCACAGAGAGGGGACAGACTCTCACATCCTCCACTCATCCACAGCTGACCACAGCTGAACTCGCTCCTCAGGATGCAGACCTTCATTCTGCCCCATGACTAGACTTAGAAGCAGAATTAAAGTGAGATGGGGATGTGGAATGAGGCTCACAGAGGATGGACGGGGAGGTTTCAAATCAATGAACTCCTACATCCTGCCAAATTTTATCTCCCATGTTGGTTAATGGCCTTGTGCCCCTTCTACTGTGCTAGTTTAACTTCCTACAAATTTTATCCATCCTTAAAAGTCCACTATGAAGTCTTTTTCAAAGCTGTTTAGGGAGACCCAGTTCACCAGGACATAATACTCCTGGCTTCTAAAGTGGGCATTGTCTCTCCCGTGTGTAAAGTGGTGAAAAACATGTTCTTCCATCAAACCTCCTGGCCTCACACCTTAGCAAGCCTATTGACTAGCTGTGTGACCTTAGACATATCACTGACAGGGACTATGCCTCAGTTTCTCCATCTGTAAAATTGGACAATACTATTAGCTGTCTTATAAGGTTGTGGTGAAAATTAAATGGGGTAATACTTACAACACACCTAATAGCATTTGGCACATAGTAAACATTAAACACCCAATTACAACCAAGCAGGCCCCTATCGTCATTGGCGACCATATGGTATCTGTAACTGCTTAATAATAATTTAAATGGCTTTTCTCATACGATTGCAAGCCAGGGTTAGGATGGAGAGGAGGGAGGCTTGAGTGGTCCCCCCAACCTCCTCGTGGTGCTGCGTGCAGGGATCATGCTCAGTGCCTTCCTTTTGCTCCTAATGCCCTGATTTTAACCCCCAGAGCTTTCCTTTTGCTCCAGACACCTCAGAAATGACAGGGAGGTTTCTGCTTTCTGTATTTTGTTGCTCTTAACTTACTCCAATAGCACATGCATTCAGTTATTTTAGTCCCTTGTGGTTTCTTTGCATTCTGTTGTTTGAGGTGCAGGTCCCAGGCTGTGCAAACATTGCAGCAAGAGGTCTCAGGCCTCAGCCTGCCTAAAATGCTAGATGCATACATCAACTTGACTTTAAACTGCACAAGTTTTTTCTAGAGCACTTTTCCACAGACCCCCCCCCTTCCTAAGCACCCTTTGTTCTAGGCACAAGAATATTAGGAGATTCACAAAGACAGAGAAAAACATTATACCCAGCAGAAGGAAGGGAGCCATTGCATCTGCAAAAACAAGAACAACTTTGCAACAGTCTTGTTACCCTGTGTGCTATTTCTATGGAAATCAGCACCACCCCTTGAACTCCAGAACTTTTACTATAAAACCTCTTCTCTTCTCTCCCCAGCAGGATCACAGTCTTGGAGAAATTAACCTACTGTGGCCTCCTTTGCTTGGCAAAGAAATAAAGTTATTTTCTCTGTTTCATCCAAAACTCTGTCCTTGAGTCTCAATTCAGTAATCGGGGTACAGAGGTCGAGTTTCAGCAACACAATGATGTCAGTTATCTTTACTTGACACCGAACAATATTCCAAGGTGTATGTCCTTTTACATAACTTGACTATAAACACGCTGAAATCAGTTTTTATTTCTATACTTCTGGGTATCATCCTGGCACCTGTGGGGCATCCTGCAGAGATCAGACATTAAGCAAGTATTATCCAAACAATGCTTAGCAGTGGTGATTCATAGAAATAAGATGTGAGAAGTGGCCAGAGCAGGCAGCTTTTATATTTTTTTACAAAGACACAATACACTTGATAACTTACTGTACAGCACAGGGAGCTGTATTCAATTTCTTGTAATAACGTATAATGGGAAAGAATCTGAAAAGAAAGAAATACGTACATGTAAGTATATGCATAACTAAATCACTTTGCTGTACACCTGAAACTAACATTGTAAATCAACTATACTTCAATTAAAAAATAAAAGAAAAAGAAACTATATATTGGAGAGGAATTGACAGAACAAAGAAACTTAGGTTTGGGTGCTTAATTAGTAAGGAATTTAAGCAAAGTTTGGGATTGACTAGTAAATGAGAAAAGAGGTCACATTGTTTATTTGCAACAGGCATCATCCCTGAATTCCCCATCTATGGTGATAAGGGCGTCTTTCTATCTCCTGGTAGAGGGAGGGCACCCTTCACCTGGGAGATGCATTTCCTGCTTTTGGGGGGCCGACAGAAGGGTCAAAGTGTCCCTCTTGCATCAGCCATTTCCTAAGTACCTTCAATTCAAAATAATCATTATGCCATCAAGGCATATTCTGGGGCAGCCTGCCCTGGGCCCCGACAATATAAGGAAGAGGGCTAGAGTCAGACAGCTCAGAAGATTGTGACATAGACAAGGCATACTTTTCCATGATGGTGCAAGTTGGTTTTTAAATTTTTTTTTCTACTGGCTCTTCTCTTTTGATCAAAAAAATCTCGAGCAATTTTATGGATTACAAAATAAGACTAATCTTATTAGATTTGGCCCGATTATTGACCTAGGTACATCGAGAGTGTTACTTTTCCACATGGACCTCTACATTTGCTTTGTTAGCAATTCTCATGAAGGATCTCAGATTGGAGTCTTAATAGCCTCTTTAGGCAAGAAAGCCAAGCCAAGAAAACCCCTACCAGATTTCAACTAGAGGATGTATAAATTGGGTAAATGCATCACTTTGCAAGGTCCTAAAATTAGTCTAAGCTTCCTGGACGTGCCTAAACATGACCTTCCACACTCACTTTTAAGGCTGAGAACTCTAAGCGCCATGCACCAAGCCAGTTTTCCCAAGAGAGATTCATAAACATTGATTCCATAGAATCAAGCTTCATTAGTTAAAAGGGTCTGGTCAGAGCTGATAAAAGGAGCAACTTTCTCAAATATGACATTCTAGACAAAAGATTTGGTCATATAACCAATGTTTCCGACTATGTCCTGGGCAATTCTGAATAGATCTAAGCAAATAATTGTACTGCCATGAAGTAAGAACACACAGTGAGAGATCCCAGAGTCCATAGGAATCAGCCATGGAGACGAAGAATCAGAAGACATTGTTGCTTAGAATCACAAGGCAAAGCAGCCCCAGAACTCTGATGAATAGAATCAAGTCTGGGAGAGCGAGGACGCATCTCAGATACATCCCACATGGCACATGGTTTCCTTATATTAACAATACATCCATGAAAATGTGATCTAAGGAAAAAGAAGCATCTCTTCAGATTCGACAACTCCTCCCATAAAAATTAATCAAATAAATCAAATTATTTCTGGCACCTGTCTTCTATAAGCTTCAACAAATCATTGTGATTTTTTCAGGAGAAATTGCAGAGAGAATTTATGGCGCAAAAAACTCATGATAATTTCATATTTTTTATTTCATTTTACATTTAGGCTTCAACTTCGGAGACACCAAAAAATAAAATTGAACAGTTGTTACGAAGTTTGAACACTTAAGATAGAAATAGTATGTGTCTCCTCTTTTGAGAGTGAAAATGAAACATTCAAAAATTAGCAGAAAAAGTGACAGGTTTGGAAAGAAACTTAGCTGTTTCATTAGGAAGAAGCCTTTATTGCTGTGGTGGTTTTTGGCTGTTTTACACAATCAAGGTCATAGTAAAGTGAAGACAAAGCACAGAATATTATTCTGATAAAATGCAAAATCTGTACAGATGACAAAGAATGACACACTATAGGCCAAGACAACACACAGCAAATGGAGAACACAACCCATCAAAGTTGAGTAAACTTTGCTAAGATTTTATCATACCTCACAGCTTTGCACACTCATTATTTGCACACACTATCATCTAAAGCAAATAAAATTCCCTTCCTGTGAACCTTCTGCAAATTTCTATGCCTAATCATACTTTTGTCCTCCACCTTCCTCCTTGTTACTGTGGGACAAACAGGCACTTTACTTCACAACAAAACTGTTGCTAAACAAGAGCCCATCCTGCCACTTCACACACAAAGAGGTACATTCGTGCCAAGATTGCTCCTAGTTCCCTCTGAGTTACTTGTAGTAACTAGGACCTTTAACCAAAGTAACTTCTAGTTTACTGAGAAACGTGGAGGTGGATGATGATAAACTGTCAGACACCAGGATTTACAGTGGAGTACCAGAGAGCTCACACACATGCACATGCACACGTGCACACACACGTACACACACCCAAGCTCTCTGCAGCCACAAGCATTCCTTGGAGAACAACTACTCAAAGTGTCAACAGCGAACACAGCTCACCAAAGATCGAGCCTCTGCATAACATACAAAAATAAAAAGCAAAAGCACATAGACTTAGAATCACACTTAGTAATGAATTTTTCGGTATTCTGTCTTACTTAGAAATGATCTAAGTATCCAATGAATGTGCACTAATTAACTCAATTTAATATCAGTCCAAGGATTTAAGTCGCCTAAAGATCTCGGAAATTTCCTTCAAGCTGACAGCTACAAAGCACAATTACTGTTGGAATAAAATTAATTTAAATAGAGATTTAAAACACAGCTTTACATTTTTCATAATCTTGAACATTGAGCAGAAGTAATGCTAGCTTATTGGATCAGTAAATTGTATTACTTTAAGAAAAACATACACAGAAAGAAGAAAAATGTACACTTGCATTATGTTTAACACTGATGAATCGGAGAACATATAGCTGTTTTCATCTAACCAAAAATATTCAAGCAGCCTCATTTGCCAGACCTAGCTAAGTGATAGTCCCTTGAATTTTTAAAATATTTCTAAATTGTTTTTTTTTGCAAAAATACTTTTTCCTCATTAAAGTTCAATTTTCTAAGTTTCTGGAAAATTTAGGAATATTCAGTTTATATGTGTTTATTTATCTCTATAACTCAACCAGAACAAGTTTCTTTAAGAGACTTTATAGTCTAATTTATCACTATCCTCTAGAAGTAGCAAAAGATTACACATTTGTATAATTGGATGTAAGGGCCTGTCTGAGTTATAGACAACAGGATACACAGACAGATAGAGAGCTTCAATTCTAAAAGCAGACAAGGATCAAGAGTAAAGAAAGAACCACAAAATCTTACCAGTCTGCCATAGAACTGACCTCCTTCCCAGCAGGGAAAACCAAACAAACAAAAAAAGAATTATAGTTGATTGTAGCACAAAACAGACAAGCAGAAAAGATTTACAAACAAAGATTTATAGATTTTCTGTCACCTGTCATCTACCAGAGACTAGAAATCGCCAAATGATCAGACCATGAAACCCAACACCTAAGCAAAAAGATTAGTTTTGGTGTATTTATAGAATGGAATACCACTCAGTCATAAAAAATGATAAAACAATGCCATTTGCAGCAACATGGATGGGCCTGGAGATCATCATTCTAAGTAAAGTAGGCCAGAAAGCAAAAGAAAACTATCATATGATATCACTCATATGTAGAATCTAAAAAAAGAAAAGAAAAGAAACAGTAATAATAATAAACTCATCTACAAAATAGAACCAGACTCATGGACATAGTAAATAATCTTATGGTTACTGAGGTAAAAGAGGTGGGAAGGGATAAATTTGGGAGTTTGATTTTTTTAAATATTAGCCACTATTTATAAAAGTAGATTAGAAAAAAAACACAAATGTCTCCTGTAGAACACAGGGAACTATATTCAATACCTTATAGTAATCTTTAATGCGAAAGAACATGAAAATGAATAAAAGTATACATATATGCATGACTGGGACAGTATGCTGTACACCAGAAATTGACACGTTGTAACTGACTATATTTCAATTAAAAAAAAAAAAAGATTAGTAACCCAGAGTGTCTGTTGTCTCTTTTACCCAATAGAGAATAAATTACTAAAAACAATTAATCCTTTAAAAGAGATCATCAAATAAATCAGACTATAAAACTAAACCCCACACATTGCTGCCAGCAATGGGAAGTAACTGTTTTGGAATTTTTTTTTAAAAAGGAAAAACACAAAGTTAGTAGAGAGTAATACTAATATTAGAGAAATAAAGAGTCATCATTAAAATCCTATTACCTCTTTGAAATCAACTCTGGGAGCTAAGGAAAGATGTTCCTGGACATAAACTGCCCCCAAGTTGCCTTCCTCTGTTGAGGAAGCTAACCTGGCTATGGTAGACACATCCATTAGGCATCTCAGTGGAAGATGTCTGAAACTGCTAAAAGCTAGTTTTCAGAAGAAGATAAAATCACGACTCACTTGCAGATTTAAAAAAAATGAACATATGTTAAAGATTTGATGTTTCTCATACGAGACAATCAGGTAGATATTATGAACTGTTCAAAGGAAAAGTAAAATAAAAACAGACACATTTACACGGAATAGCAAAAAATGGCAACTGTTTTTACCACAGTGGGAAAGGAAGTCAATGGAAACTCTAGTGGAAAAGAGAGTTTGCCTATTAATCATTTACCTACAATTTACAAAGAGGTGTAAGACAATGAACAAGACTAGAGTTGGAAACATCAGAAGGGCGTGCTGTAATCCACGCATACTTCTGCACTGAAGTACAAGCTTACACGTATTATATTTTTAGATCCTCAACTACTCATTGAGGTCTGAGGAACAGTAACTGTTACTCCCATTGTATAAATGACAGGCAGAGGAAGTAAGGTGAGAACCCATTAAATACAAGGCAGACAATTTACATTCACATATTCAAACACAAGGATTAATGCTTTGTGTCCCTTTGTACTAGGCGTTAAGCACTTTGGAGGATATAAGAGAAGTGAAAACCCCCAAGTGATTAACTTTTGAAGTTTAAATAATACAAGTCATACAGATGTGCAAGAGAATATATAAAATAACTGTCAAATACTGTGAAGGGGCTCAGAGAAAGATATGATCACTTAAAATCAGGGAGAGGAGGGATAAATTAGGAATTTGGGATGAAATACTTCACTACTACATATAAAATAGAGAAACAACAAGGACCTACTATATAGCACTGGGAGCTACTCTCAATATCTTGTAATATCCTACAATGGTAAAGAATCTGGAAAAGGATACAAATGTATATGTATAACTGGATCACTTTGCTGTACACTTGAAACTAACACAACATTGTAAATCAACTATACTTCAATTTAAAAAATCTAAATGTACTTTTATCTAAGAACCGTAATTCAGTATAGCATATTTAATTTCTTTAATGTATTTAATTTTATAATAGAAACAGAAAACCAACACAATGTGTTCATATATATGCATATACCATTTTTACTTTCAACATCTGCCTAATTTTTGTTCTTAGCCCTAGCATTTATCTCATCAAATAAGAGGAGCATTTGACTGCAACTACCCAGAAATAAGGCTGCATATTAAGTTATTTCCATGAACAGCAGCAACCTCCAGTTTCTGACTGAAACATCTTCAGTTTGCCCTTAAGTCAGTTCCTTCTATACTAGGTCACCTGATAATAGGGGCTGTTTGACCTAGAGGTCATTGAAACTGGCATCAACCAGAAAACAATCTTTGAAGAGGAAGAAACTGTAATCTGAAGAAAAACCTTAAAACAGGGATAGTGCAAGATGGCAAGGTCAACTTGAATTGTCAATAAGCCAACCCTGTCTCTAACTGTCCTTCTATAAAAATGGAATCTATGCTTCTTTGTTCTAGAAGCAAGATTGTTTCCCATGCTTCTTTCAGATTTTTGTATTCAGGTGTTTAGAGGTAATCATCACAAAGATGGAACGCAAAGGAAGTAAACGGAGAGAGAATTGCAAGTGACATTTAAAGAAGCCTCAAAGTAAAGAGAATACACTTAAAACTTAATGTAAGCTGAATGAGAGTGGGTGAGAAGTTGGTCCAGCAAATGCTAAGGCGAACGTGTCCGAGACCAACTGAGGTCCCGTACATTGGAAATAGTACTTGGTTTCTCTCTTTACATTTCTCATCTCTAATTCCTCTGTCTTCCTTCATTGTCTGCAGACTTTCTCTTTACAGTTTCAATATGGCTGTCGATACCTCCTAGGGCCATATGCTTCCTTGTTTCTTGTTCAGAAAAAATTGCCATGTTCACTCTATTTGAAGTAGCTTAGATCAGGAGCACCCCTCTACACCATCTGTCATGGTCATTGTGATGGAGTATCTCTTTTTTTTAAATTTTTAAAAAATTTTTTATTGATTTATAATCATTTTACAATGTTGTGTCAAATTCCAGTGCAGAGCACGATTTTTCAGTTATACATGAACATACATATATTCATTGTCACATTTTTTTCTCTGTGAGCTACCATAAGATCTTGTGTATATTTCCCTGTGCTGTAGAGTATAATCTTGTTTATCTATTCTACAGTTTTGAAATCCCATCTATCCCTCCCCACTCTCCGCCCCTTTGGCAACCACAAGTTTGTATTCTATGTCTATGAGTCTATTTCTGTTTTGTATTTACGCTTGGTTTTTTTGTTTTTTGTTTTTTTTTTAGATTCCACATATGAGCAATCTCATATGGTATTTTTCTTTCTCTTTCTGGCTTATTTCACCCCAATGTTCATAGCAGCACTATTTACAATAGCCAAGAAATGGAAACAGCCTAAATGTCCATCAATGGATGACTGGATAAAGAAGATGTGGTATATGTATACAATGGAATACTACTCAGCCATAAAAACGACAACATAATGCCATTCGCAGCAACACGGATGCTCCTGGAGAATGTCATTCTAAGTGTGATGGAATATCTTGATACATTAAGGTAACAATGGTCAATTCTGGAGTTGAAAGTTGGGTAAATCCCATCCAAAGTTCTAGTGCAAAGATGAAATTAGAATGGTTTTCCATAGAAAATATCAGTCTTATTTCTTGAGTGGAGACACATTGGATGCTGGGTAGATAACAACAACTGGCATCCCCTAAGGTGGATTCAGAGAGCCCTGACTGAGTAGAATACTCTCTTTCTCAGCATCAGAAGCCATGAGCGTTAGTCCTGATGCTTGGCAGCTCATGTAAATATCATCCAATCTCTGTTTCCCCATCTGTCAAATGGAAATAAAGTTATACCTCATATGGGAGGAAACGATTTGAAAATCTTTTATTTTATAAAGTGTCTATTTCTATGCAAATTATTCGGTGATTGCATTCTCTCATTTTCTCTCTTTTCTCAGTTTTAAGTAAGAAGTCTGTGCTTGTATTAGCATTGACAGATTTAGCAAACAAAAACAAAATTATTTTGCCTGTCAACTCTACTTGTACGCATGACTCTTAAAATATGTCAGAGAAGATCTGAATGACCTGAAATGACCCTACCACCTGTGATAGAGAATCTCTACCCTTCCTGGCTCTTCTGCCAATAAAACCCAGACTTTTCTCTTGGATGAATCTCAGACAGTTAGCAGACTCACGTGTGAGCTCAGGCTTTGACCATTTTGATCATTTATTAAAATAATATTTATTATGTTCTTACAAGCTTCCCAAGACTTTCTGACTAGAGAACACTTAGTAAAGAGACATTCTTTTCAATTGCCTCAAAACAGACAATGCCACACTTATAGGCTGCCATGATGCGCACTCTCTTTTGTTTGCTTATACATTCTTATCTCTAACTGTCCTGATAATCCTTTAAAATCAATTGTATGAATCACCAAATGAGTCTGACTTCCCAAACTGACCACTGGCTTACCCTACAGCTCTTCAGTGATGACATTTTAGGGCGAGAAGAGTCATTCTGTCCTTTTCAAATGGACAAGGGAGGAATGAGCTGCAGTGCATCCACTGGAAACTACGCTGATTCTGCCTTACAAGCAATGCACCTCCTTAAGCACCTTCTCAAGCTGCTGAGGGTGATTCACACTATTAAGAAGAGAACACAACATAACCTACTGGAGCTGCATCAGGGGAACATGTTAGCTAAATACCAGTAATAGCTCTGTAGAGCTAAGTCCTGATAGGTCAGAAAAGGAGTTGCCAAGGCAAGGGTGCAGAGTCAGCCATGAGTCTAGAGAAGCCTCTCTCTTTGCAGCTGCCTGATTCTTAGATCTAGTTTGCCAGGATACCCCAGCCCTGAGAAGATGACTTAGTCTTGAAGTCTTGAGGATTGCCAGGTCAAGGATTGTACCTTCTCAGACTAAGGGATCAATAGACGAATACATCAACTTCAATTAAAGACTTTGGCATAATAGCTGATGCATAAAAAAAGAAGTTTTCCATCATTTAAACCCCAGATTATAAACATTTCTGAGTTTTCTCTTTCTTAAAACAATAGTCCGGCAATGGAGCAGGCCTATGGAGGGATATACACACAATTGCTCTCTCTATATACATATATATGCACTAATATATATATATATATATATATATATATATATATATATAAATGCACTAAGATGTACACAATTCTAATTAGTCATAGGAGTAGAAAAATACAGCTGGACAGAATTTTTAAAATCATCTATTTCAAGACTTTTTTAAATTCTTAGTTAAGGAAAATCAGGGCTAAAGAGAAAATTTTTCTCCTAGAAAATAATGTAAGTTTGAACACAGTTTTCCCATCTTTTAACCTAGTTTACTAAGTTGCTTCCAAATTTCATTATCTTACTTGGGAAATATTTTAATATTTTGACCTACAAGTGAAAAATACTTGGAGAAAATATACATTGTTTTATTACTTTAAGATATATATTTAAAAACATTCAAAAAAGGAAATACACCATAGAATGCATTTTCTTAACTTACATAGTTTTTTTTTTGTGGTGGAAAATAGGAAAAATGTCATTTCTTATTTATATGTAGATAAAGTCTCTTTAGAAGGTATCAAAAGTTCTAACTTTTTAGTAGGCATCAGAGTCACCTTGAAACTTGATCAAACAGAAAGTTTGGACAAACCCATAGAGCTCCTGATTTTTGGAAGGTCTGGAGGAGAACCCAAGAATTTCCATTTCTACCAGGTTTCCAGGGGAAGCTCATAGCACCATTTTGGATATCACACTTTGAGAACCAGATTTCTGACACAACATGTAAAATCCTAACCCAAGAGTGAGGAAATCTGGATTACAGTTCTGGCTCAGACAATATCCAGGGATGTGATTTCAAGAAAATGAATTGTAATTTTTCATCAATATTTTTTCAACTATGAGGAAAAACATTAAGCCAACTGAGTCTAATATCCTAGGATTGGGGTTTTTTCAACTTAGTCTATGGCTAGGCTTAAACTCTTTCCTGAAAATCAACTCATGCCTTTTCATCAATTCATGTGCTTGAAACCTCACCTGATCTAAGAAGACTGTTGCTGTGGGCTTCACTTACTCTGATGTAGGTGTCGGTGCTCAACCATGTCCTCTTAGAGGGCAGATGGCTGCCGAGCCCTGACAATCTGCCATCAAGGCTGTTTTCTGGCCACGAGACCGTTCTCAGAACAAGCACAGGACACACTGAAGGGTGAGTGCTTCCGACTCTGCCTTCAAACGGCTGAGAAGAGTGGGTACCAGGGATGTAATATACAGCATAGTAAATATAATTAGCTCTTCTCTATGTTATGTATAAAACTTGTTAAGGGAGTAAATCCTAAGACTTCTCATCACAATGAAAACTATTTTTCTATTTATTTAATTGTGTACGTATGTGAGGTGATGGATAAGCGCTCAATGTATTGTAATAATCATTCCACAATGTATGAAAGCCATTATGTTTTACAGCTTAAACTTACATAACGCTGTATGCCAATTGTTTCTCAATAAAACTGAAGAAAAAAAAGCAAGCTTTATATAGGAGAGTGGCACCATACTGAGGAAAATCTAATTCATTAAACATTATTAAATGCATGTTTCACCTTTAACCGTAAAGTGTTTATGTACAGTGTGCTCGTTTGGAGACTTTGATTGCTTTATTTCACTTTTTAACTCCAACTGTAATAAGAACACCCTTATAATTACAGCTGGAAGGGACCCTAGGTTTATATTTAATACAACCATTCTCTAGGAATGAAATTAACTCCTCGGAAGGGAATTTGTGATGCAACTGGGAAGAGAAGGCTGGTGGCCTAATTTCTAAGGCACTGTCCTCTCTGAGCTTCTAGAGAGTACACTAAAAACCACTCAATTTAATCCTCACTAATAACCAGAACCATTTAAATGAGAGAGCATATATTATGAACACCTAGAATTCCTTAAACTTAAAAAGTGCTACCTGGACTCATTCCAAAAAGGTAACTACTTGAGTACAGAATGGTAGTGCTATGCCTTCTGGGCTGAATTCATAGAATTTAAGGAAAGAAAAGGCCGAAACACTGAAGTTGTTGATAAAAATGTTGAGAAGAGGAACTGTAATTACAAGTAATATTAGCCTTGAGCTATCTAGCTTCATGTGGTGAAGAGGAAGAGGAAAAATAAGGAAAAGATATGCCAAGCTATAGTTTATATTAAGAGAAACATTGGCTACATTTGAATAGTTTAAGGTTGGTCAGGAGGTTTCATTGTTCACGATCCATTTTATAATTGATATGTTTTAATATTAAGTTTAAGGGCAAAATCCCATTATAAATTTTGTTCAGAAATGTGTAAGATATATCTGATAAAAATGAATATTGTCTCAAGTCCACAATAATTTCCCCAAATATCTCAAAACAATAAAGAGATACACATTATAGACAAAGGAGAAAATTTTTCAAGCACTCCATCAAAGAGGGAATGAAGAGGAGATAATGGCAAACCCTCTGATAACTAGTGAGCTAAATACACATAGGAAAACACTGAGAGATGTTAATTTTTATTAGTGTAAAGCTTACATACAGCAAACTGTCAGATCTTAAGTGTGCAGTCTGACAAATGCATATTATGACTCAGAAGATTTTTAACCCCCTGGAATGCCCTCTTCTGCTCATTCCCAGTCAACCTCATCACCGAAGCAGCTACTGACCTGATTTCTAACATCAGAGGTCACTTTTCTTTTTTTTTTTTTTGAGGATGGTTATACACATTATTTACTGCTATGCCCAGCTTCTATGACTCAGATAATATTTTTGTGTACACACTATTGAATATATCAGTGGTCTTTCTTTTTCACTGCTGAGTAGTATTCCATTGAATTAATACACCAAACAGATTTTTTTTTAATCCATTCTCCTATTTATGTTCTTTCCTATTCCAGGCTAGTAGGAGTGAAGCTTCTATAAACATCCTTATACAAGGATATGATGAACCCACATTTTAATGTCTATTGGATAAATATCTAGAAATGGAAAAGCTGGGCAAATCCACTAATTATGAATATTAATTTAACAGACAAATCTCATATATCCTATAAAACAGCAAAGAAGAAAACATGCCTGAGTTTTCTGAGGTTTGGGCAGTCAGAATGGTTACTCACTTTAGTGTAATGTCTGTTCTGGTAATTCTTTTTGTATGTGTTAATATATGTATTTAAATATTGATAAATAAGTAAATAAAAATAATCACCAATTTTAAAGTGAGTACATCTAAGATATTTAAATAGTCCAATCAAGGAAAAACTTGGGTGGGTAGCTAAATATATTATGTCAATTGACAGTATGGAGGAAAAGGTGCTTTGAGGCTAAATGTAATATCAAAATCCATGTAGCCCAGAATTCTGACAGCATTACCAAGGAACTTACCAATATCCTACAGAAATCTACTAAAATGCAAACATGTCCAGTTAGATTCCCTGGGCTGCCCTGCTACCCGCCTTTCCAGTGCTCACTCTGAATGCCTTCAGCATGTATTTTCTGCCGCAGACTGGGCTGTCTTCTTTGTGCCTTCATGCTGCCACCTCAACCCTGCCCATTCTCTTCCCTTCCTTGGGATGTCCTCCTCTCTCCCTTCATATACCCTGGCATCCATCTCCATTTAAAACTGTTCTGTTTGCATCACTGGGTGAGGCTGATTTTAGCAGTTTGAGTAAGATTCTTAAGAAACCATTGTGGCTCCGATAAAATCATGTCAAGTGAATTGACAGTTATTTAGAACTCTTCCACATTTTTTTTATATTTTATTTTTTTAGTTTGGCTTGCAATCTATTTTAAGGCTGTGAACAGACACTCATGTCACCACTAAACGTAGTTCTAAGTGCATAATATTCTCATCTCATCGGGTTCTTATACTTAGATATCCTTTACTATTAGAGTAATTAGGTTAAGCAATGCTTGCCTCCAATTAAGTTATTTCCTGTTTTAAAAGTGGTCTCATTTTATTATTGTAGAATGGGGTAGAAAAGTAAAAATCCCCTTCTTTGCTTCCTCTATTTTCATGGTTTATGATCTGGTCTTGTTAGTCTTCACGTCCATGTGCCTAATTTGAGTCTTCTAAAAATAGTTATCCTTTAGTAAGTGAAACCCTCAAATCCTGATTTTTTGGGGTGATTGACAATTACTATTCTGGGTCTTCTATTTTTATAACTCTCTTCTAAGTCAGTGACCAAACTAATGTTTGGTAAAAAAGTGCATGAGATTAGAGATCAAGAGAATCAAATCCCTTTTTTTTTTTTGCCACCAGTATCACTTCTGGGGGCTTTACATTTTTTATCTATGTATTGAAATGTTTTTTCAAAATGTGTAGATACTGACAGGCATATGTAGAATAGATAAAGAAGATTATACTGTATAGCACAGGGAAATATACACAAGATCTTGTGGTAGCTCACGGTGAAAAAATGTGTCAATGAATATATATATATGTTCATGTCTAACTGAAAAATTGTGCTCTACACTGGAATTTGACACAACATTGTAAAATGACTATAACTCCATAAAAAAGTGTTAAAAAAGTCAAATAAAAAAAAGAAATGTTTGCATTCAATATCGAGTATTTCCAATACTATAACATTCTGATTAACTATATATGAATTATATGTAAAGACAATTATAGCAAATATGTTGATCAAGGGAAAACTGAATATAGGATCTTCTTGCTGTTGTTGATAACAAACATTCTGTGAAAGGTGATGTGTGTTATTTATAAAACACCAAACCTAAGCTTACTTTGGGTCAGTATCATCCATCATACAGTGTTTAAAAGAAAGGCTAGACATTTGTTTTTTTGTGTTTTAAGTTGTTATAAGGGTAATGAGATGTTAATAACAATAATAATGGAGATAATTCCTCAGGTATGGGCTGTGTGACAAATGACCTGGTATCAAATGAGGAGTTGTTAGCAAAACTATGCTTGAGACACCTCGACTGAAAAGTAAAGCTCACTTTGTCTTGACATGTTGTTCCTGAAATATGACAGTCACAAGATTGGGACGATCTAATCCTCCAGCAAAGAGATAATTTGTATATATCAACACATTCTTATGTGTTCAAATTTTCCTTAGAAACATATGCAGTCACAGTTGTGGCAAAACTTTCAGGATCCTGCCTGTGTGATTGGCTTTCAGTACTATACTTGCATTCACCCAATTTTCTACCTGGTATTTTGAGTATGTAAAAATTATGTGCAATCAGAAGCCTAACTTTTGATTTCCTCTTTCACATTTCCTGTGTCAACAAATGGCTAGATGAATTGTTCAGTTAAATTAATAGAGGGGGAAAATAAAAGTTACCCGCAGGCGGCTTGGTACAACTCAGATTAACTGACAAGCCTTCCCCTTTCTTGCTGGTAGTGGTCCACCTTGCTTGCACACACAGGCGTTTGCTTTCTATTTCCCCGTTAGCAGTGGTAAATCTCTTGACTGGAGACATCGCTCTCGTCTGCATCATCGTGGTGATGGATTAAGCAGAAGGCAAATAAACCTGAAAACCTATGACCTGCTTTTTCTATGTACATTTTTAATTCTGAGTGTTCACTATGAATCTGTCTGTTCTGGTTTCTTAGAATGACACTCACTTGGCTGCATGTAGAAATTAGAAGGAGCAAGGTCAGGAGATAGAAAATGAAGAATCTTCCAGCCAATTAATAAACCCTGGGTTTTGAAAAGCTTGCACTGAGATGAAACCGCACCTAAAGGGAAGGAAAGAAGGAAAGAAGGAAAGAGAGAAAGAGAGAAAGAAAGAAAAAGAAAGAAAGGAAGAAAGAAAGGAAGGAAGGAAGGGGAAAAACTCCACCAAGAAATTATGAATCTCATTAAAACAAATCTGCGTTGATTTACCGCAGCCCTTGTAATCAAGGGCTGCGTGACTTTTGGCTTTGCTATCCATTTATAAAACATCTCAGCAATTAACATTAGATGAGCTTTAGGACAGATAATAAAAGGAACAGTTTGAAAAAGCGTATGATTACAAGTGAAAGGTCTGCCAAGCCATCACGGACCATCTCCGCTGAATCATCAGGCCCGGTGGGCTAGTAGGCTCAGCAGGTACTTTACTCGTGGTGAAGGGCAGGATTGTCCATGCTTATTTTTCCTTCTGACTCTAAAGGTTGGAGCAGCAGAGATGCCCAGCATGTGTTGTAACGGGAACTGAGTCCGTCTCCTAATGTAAAGCAGCACACCTGGATTTAGATCATGAGGATGGAAGCCACTCATAATCACAGGTGAAGAAACTTTCAAGTCATCCAAGGCTTTGCCTTTTTTTCTGTTTTATGGATGATTTTTAATGACAAAGACAGCCTATTGCCAATTTGCGATATAATTACCACCTTCTACTTTTTGTTTTGTTTTGTTTTGTTTATGATTAGTCAAAAATGAGTTTAGAGAAGTTCATTAGGCTTTGGTAATGAGTTCAATCTCGGGGTCACACATTTGGGTCACACATTTCAATTTCTCATTGCGTCAACTGCAGACAAATTTGGCCACATTTAAATAGCCTTATGAAAAATCTTATTTTTTTTATTTAAGTGTTTTCAGATGTATTGTTTATTGTTTTCAAGGCAGTAAACTTTAGTCTATAAATTGGAGTTATATTTTTAACGGCATACATATTAAATATATATCTTCTTGGTCATTTGAAACTCTTCTCATGATAAAGTAATGATCTCAGTCACCAGTGTATTTTATTCTGTGTGGTCTATATTGTCTGACATGTCATATTTGACTCTCAACCTTTCTGTATGTTATGATTCGTGTGTATCCTTTATAAATAGTGTCTGCTTTTTTTATTCTGGCATGAATGTGATTGTCTTTTAGCTGCATTGTCTTTTATATTTAATACAATGTAATTTTACATCCATGATCCTGTTTGTGATATTTAGCCATTCCATATACGATTATGTACTCTTTCTTTTATGGCCAAATCTGGAAAAAAGATTAGTAACACACATAAATTACCAAAGTAAAAAATTAATAAAATCTTTATATCCTTCTTGGATTATCATTACCTATGAATAAACTATTTACACCTATGAGATTCATGTCTTATGACATGTCTGGCATTCTATTTCTATTTAAAAAAATACAATAGACATTATGAAAGATTTAATGTGGTCAATATCTATTTATATTTGTCCACATGTATACTATTTTCATTGCTTTTTACATCACTCATAAAATATCATTGAAATTTTTATCAAGAATCACATTGTCTCTGGAATCCATTCTTTAACAGCTCTTTAATAAGTATTTCTGGTGATTAATCCTCTCGGCTTTTGATTTGAAGCGCCTTGATTTTCTCTTCAATCCTTACAGATATTTTCATTTCATGTGGCATCAATGTTTTGGAATTTTGAAGCTACCATTCCATGGTTTTTTGGCTTTAATTGTTGCATTTGTGAAGACAGCTGTCAGTCTGTCTGCCCCTCTTGTAAAGGAAACCTGTGTTTTATTTGCTAGCTGACTTTGGTTTTCCTCTGCATTTCCTTTTCGAAGATTTCTCTACGATGTCTCCTGGCATGAATTTCTATTTGATTTATCTTGCTTAGGGCTGAATCTGTGGACTGGTTTATTATCAGGTCTACGGAATCCTTAGCCAGTATCTCTCTGTATGTTCCCTCTACCCAGGCCACGCTCCACTATTCTTGGACTCATTCTGTTCTCTGAAAGCATGTTTCCTCTTGAGTTTTCTGTTTGCTTTTCCCTTGTGTTTCAGCACGAACAGTATCTCTTCATCTATGTTACTAATTCTCAGCTGGGACACATCATGTCTACGGTGCAGCATTTCCACGGAGATTTTAATTGGCTTCGTTGTATTTTACATTTCTGTAGTCCTATTCTGTTTTCTTCAAATGTGCTCTCATAAACTTTCTTTCATCCTGCAGGTCTTGTCAGCTTGTTTTTTATTTCTTTAAACATAGTAAACATTGCCATTCTGTAATCTGTGTTAAGCATTTTCAGTATCCGAAGTGTGAGTAGGTATCTCTCTGCGATCTGTATTTTTCACTCGTTACTCAGATTGTTTTGTTCTTTTGAGTGATGTGTTATTTTTAACTGCACGTTAGACACCTTCTTCAAGTAGCTTTCCAATGTGGCATTTTCCGGTACATTTCATTGTTTTTCCAAAGGAGTTTATTTTGAATAACCTATCTCACCATTACCAGTTAGGGAATTCTTATCCACATTCCCTTTTAAAATTTTTTTCATACATTTCAGCCAATAAGAAAAAAAATAATACAGGGGGAAATATACTTTAGAATATAATTTATCTTACCTCTTTTTTATGGTATTTCTTTAAACTTAGTAAATATATTTATTTTACAAATTGTGTTGATTGCCTTAAAAGGAATTTGTCTGAAACTCTATTTAAATATGGGCAAAAATGTATAAATAATATTTTGTATTTCATTTATATTATTTGACAAACTTTGAAAGCCAGGTATCTGATACTGATGACAAAATATATAATATGAACATTACATAGCAATTGATTGAAACTTGTAAAGCATTCTTAATAACGTAGGCAACTATCCAGGAGATGATCTTTAGTTTTAAAATGTAGCATATAAAATTGTTTAAAGAATATAATCTAAATTTTGCATGATGCATAGAGAAGTTGTGATGGAGAAAGACGGAGAATGTTGCTTTCTATCCCACTTGGGGAAATTTCCAAATTTTCTAATCAGAATATATATTAGTCATGGGGGGAGGGTAGAGCTCAGTGGTAGAGCACATGCTTAGCATGCAGGAGGTCCTGGGTTCAATCCCCAGCACCTCCGTTGAAAAAGAGAGAGAGAGAAGTCTCTGATAAATAAAGTAAAACCAAATGACAGTATCTGTGTGCTCATTTCCTCTGGCTTCACATAGCAAGAGCTGTGCTTTCTTTTTTTACCTTTTGTCTAACAGTTCTAAACTGAAGATTTCTTTTAGGGGGCAGCAGCCATACAAAAGAAAACAAGAACAAATAGCAATGACAGCAGAAGCAATTCAGAAAAAACAGAACAGTTACTGAGACCAGTCTTCTCTCTGTCACCAGTCAGCACCAGGCCACCTGTCTTCAGCCTCAGCTGATTCTCCCTGCAGTCTTCCTCCAAAGCATGGATTCCCAGATCCTGCCTGCTTCCCTTGGCACCTGGGGAGCCCAGCACACATTGCACCGCAGCCTCCTCATCGTGAGCCTCCCTCTTACAGACTTCTCGTCTGTATCCCTCTTGGTTGAGTGTCCTTCCTTTCATCATCTGTGCAAACATGTTTAAGAATCAGAGCCCATAGGAAAGCTTCCTGGGCCACAGAGCTGGCTTCTTTCAAAAGCTATTTGATTTCCTCAATTCATTCTTGTCACTTTTTGAGTTTCCCATCCTTTAAATATTTGTAGAACAACTGTTCATGGGCTAAAAATGATCTTTCCTTCTTTCCTACAAATGGATTAAATTCAGTGCTCCTCTAAAATAAACTTCTAACCAAACCCCAAGTTCTTGTTTTTATTTTTTCCTCTATTATGAAATCCAGGGCTGCACTTTGTGTAAGATGCGTATTATTTCTACAAAGCTACGGGTTCTTCCTCGTTGGTGAGAACTGGCTCCAGAAAAGGGTGATTCTCAGTGCCATTGTCATCCACCAAACGTTAATGCTGTCAGTAGGGCAAGTCAAAACGAGTTTCTCAGCAAATGTCAGGATAAAGGAACAAGGCTGTCATTCCAAAGGTTTCGGGCAACCTGTCCAAGATGGACAGAGTATATCCTTTTTTTTTTTTTTTTTGGTTATCTGAAATTCCAATATTATCTCTGTTCTTCCCCTCCACAAGTGAAAACAGATTGCTCAAGCTTTCCCTCCTCCTCCTGCTTCCCATAGTGTTTCAACAGTTAAATATAAAATTGTGGGCTTTTGTGTAAGACAGCCTAATTTAAAAATCATTTCTCTATACTATCAATATCCCAGAGCTGGGACTTTTCATTTCTCGAGGATATCTTAAATATCACTACATACCAGTCTATATGCGCAGCCAGCCAGGATTATGTACAAATACTGCCATGCACGCAGTCTTTTCTCATTAATTTAATTGGCCTACAGTTATCTAGTCTCCCACAGGGAAACAAAAACGCGTGAAACCCTTCACCATTTGTATTTTAAGAGGAGGGGGAAGAATGCTTTATTTGGAATATTGCAACTTTTATTTGATGAAATTTACTATTAACATATTTTCATAATCTTCTCAGCCTAGCAACAGCAGGAGTAAAAGGTGTGAGGGCCAT
Source organism: Vicugna pacos (assembly GCF_048564905.1). Classification (NCBI taxonomy): domain Eukaryota; kingdom Metazoa; phylum Chordata; class Mammalia; order Artiodactyla; family Camelidae; genus Vicugna; species Vicugna pacos. The sequence continues at coordinate 8,323,019 of NC_133010.1, forward strand.
GTAATATTCATGAAATTAAGACGACTTGAGTTGAAAGGGAGTTCCATTAGAGAGACCAAGTGTGACAATATGACACATATTTGCATATTTTACACTTTAAATCTTTTCAGCACATCCAAGTTGATATATGGATGTAAACATGCATTGCCAGTTTTTAGCATATTATAAGCCCTCAAGACTTTGCATGCATTTTAATATGTTTCATTATTGCTGTAGATTTTAATTTCCAAACTGCACAGCTTTGATGGAAGGAAGCTGGAAGTCGAGGCATCTGGCCTCTGCCCCAGGCAAGCACAGTCTTTTCCTTGAATATTTTGGGCAGAAACCAAGCTATTTATTTGTGGGGCAGTGGGGGGAAATTAAAAAAAAAAAGTGCTGCCCAGAAGCACGTTTTGTTTGGTACACATACTAATTAAGTGTTAACTTAACCATCCTGGCAGGAAAGCTAAAGCATTCAACTGATTCCACTGTAGATGAGCCAAATGAGACAAGTTGTACAGAGCTTTTATAATCCCTTTCTCCCTCCTCTCAGCCAGTTTCAGCTCCTACACTTTGAAAGTGGAGATTATTGAAAGCAGTTGAAAAAAAAAAGAATTTGAAACTGTGTTTGTTCTTCAGAACAACTGAAACAGTTTTTTAGAGGTCCATTTTATTTTCTGGACGGCATCGTCTCTTGCTAGTAGAGGAAAAGTTCTTCACGTGGACTTACGAGGACATATTTGGCCAAAAGGACATGGCACCTCAATGATTTTCTTAGAGATTTTATCTTTTTTCCCCCTGTTTCACAAGGCTTTATATTTCAATAAATAAGTGTGACTTATTTTGCACACTGTTGCCTAAGAGGAGTTTCAATTAGTTAAAAATCAGAAAAAAAATTATGGAAAGTTGCCTTTTAGTTTATTGTCATGACCTTTCATCAAGATGGATGACCTTTAAAGATGGTTCCTAATGATCATATCAAAATTTATTTTTACTGATATTGAACCAGCATGCTTCACTTATTAGCTTCTCTCAAGGGTTCAATATTTTAATTTTCAGTGCAGATTAAGCCAATGAGTTCAAGGGGCACTCTAGTTATGCATCCCTTCATAAATGGTGAAAATACATAGTGATTATCAACCATTCAGGAAATATTGGGATGTTCTGCACATACAAAATGCCATAAGAAACATTCTATTGCTGCTCCAAAGGAGTTTTTAAACAAGTGAGAGAAAGGTGATACTTTGGTTTTTGAAGACATGTTTTATCATCATAAGAACACAGACATTCATTTGCAAATGAAACAAATAAACAAGAAAAAATAGCTCTTTGGTTTTCCCTCATCATTCTTTCCTTTCTAAAACTTTATATATGACTATAAAATAACCAGAATAATGCTCCAAGAACTGCCTGTGCATACGTCCTATAGTGCCATCCGACACACGGAAACTCTCCTTTCATTTTCACATCAATGTAGAATTTGTCAAAAATGTTCCCAGGGGTCAGAACATTCGAGGGTCAATTTGGTTGTCTCCAGTGCTCCCCTCAGTGCATAGCATGATGCTGGCTTAACGACGCACAGGTCTGGCCACGCTGCCTCGCACAACGGAGGCTTCTGGCCACTGCTCTGATCCTCTTAGCTGTGCCATTTTTCAGATCCCCGAAGGTGAGCTCTCTTGTGGATCGAACCGCAAGTTCATGGCCCTATTTTCTGAGCCAATGTTGACAGAGATTGAAAGTTTATACTGATGGAACTTGGTAGTTGTACTACCAAATATTTGCAGAACCTGCTGGGATAAGGATGAGCTTTAGACTCTGTGATGGTCTTTTACTGAAACACATGGTCTGTCCTTCTACGTAGTCACGCTTCATTCCTACATCTTTCTCTTCTCCTTTTACCTACCTAGTGAAAACAAAAGACAAGCAACAATTACAACAACAAACTCAAAAAACAGACTCAGCCTGTGGTCCTACATGGCAGTCAACTTGGACTGCATTCTATTTACCTATCTAGTCCCTGCAAGATCTTTCCCCAGTGGGCTGGACTTCTCTCATGGCCCCAGGCATTGGCGGGGAATCTGACATGAATGAACGGCTCTCCCACAGCAAGATGGAATTCTGCCTAATTACAATAAACATCACTCTGCTGGACTCTGCTCTGCCCAACCATTGGACTTTTTCTTTTTCTTTTCTTTTTTCTTTTTTTGCACTTCCATGTTTATTATAGTTCACAAGAGTCAAGATATGGAAACAATCTAAGTGTCCATCAATGTATGAACACATAAACACACACACACACACACACACACACACACACACAACTCAGCCTTAGGGAAGAAGGAAACTGCCATTTGCGACAACGTGGATGGACCTAGAGGACAGCATGCTAAGTGAGGCAAGTCAAATGGACCTCCTTATACTGGTGCATGTGGACCAGTGGCTGAGCTGGGTACTTCCTGTGGAAACTCTGACTTGGAGAACACTAGCTTCTTTTTCAGAGCCAATCTCTTCTGTCAGCTTAGTTCCCTTGGTTATTCTCTGTCCCAGCCTTCCCGTCCTCACCACAGCACCTCCAGTTCTGCACTGGCCCATCCCGGAGTCAACTCTTCTGCTGATTCACCTTGATGCAACCCCACATGGAGCTCTGCTCTGAGGGCTAAACAGGCTTTCCGGGTGTGTCTGCCGGCATCGACGTCACCATGTGCCGTGTGAAATCACATTTGTCATAAATGGATAGAGAACGTTTGTTGATTTATCATCTTTGAATATTTGATCAAATGAGTTAGCGCACTTACTAATTCACAGACTATCAAGTTCTTCCAAAAGTCTCGCAGTCCTTTAGGTGAATCAGACAGTGACACAAACAGTAAAACCCCCCTCATTTGTGTTCTGCCGTTCTTTTGTGGTGTAACATCTTGTCTGCCTGATTCTTTAGTCTGCTTTGACTCTTACATGACATTTAATCAAAAACCACAATCAGAAAACTAATTTAACAAGGGTACATAGCTCACACTGAACCTTTTTATCTTAGAATGGAAACTGCGATCGCAAAATAATAAAAAGAAGGGTGATGTGTCATGACAATACTAGGTGCTTTCATTGAATGTTTACTACGAGTCCAGCACCTCCCCTGAACGGCATGCCTTCTTCCTCAAGACAGCTTTATGAGGTAGGTTCACTTATTTGTAGCTCCATTTTCAGAGGAGAAAACTGAGATTTAGGGAGGCTAAATATGCCTAATGTTAGACAGCCGGGGCACGGAAGCAGATTGCTTTAGATTATCCATCAGACCACAGGGCTTGTAAACTTATGTTTGTAGCATCCTGCCTGCCAATCACAGATTTTTTTTTAAATTCCTCTTTCAATTCAAGGGCTGTAGAAAAAGAACATCTTGCTTCAGTAGTCTGAATCGGGGAAAGAGTAGAGATTTAGTGTCCTTCATACAAGCTCTCCTCCGTCTATCCCTGACAAAGTCCAGATGCTAGGTAAAATGTTTTAAATATTCCACTTCATGACTTCATTAAATATGGATGTATTTCCTGTTGTCAAGGTCTTCTATATTCTTAACTATGTCCCGTCCCCTGATGCCTAAGTCAATCCCCTGTTTCCTAGTATTTCCAGCATCCACCTGCCGCTTCTATCAGACAGGTGCCTTCCATTATCATGTTGATATCATTTCCTCATGCTTTTCTTCTTACGGTTCTCCATGATGAAAAGCTCCGTGCAGCTCTCTTGAACCCCAGCCAACCTCAATCCTTTGCTGCTGGTTTATAGATCAGAGTTACTCTTCCCTTACAGAATTTTATTATCTTTGCCTTTATGCAGTCCCATATTTATTCATTCAGCTGTTAATTGTTGGTCATTTACTTAATGCCAGGGACTGATCTAGCCTCAGACGGTAAGAAATGAATGCGTCTAATTGAGCCCTCCTCTTATTGAACTACAACAGAGATGAGACAAGAAGAAACATTTATAATAAATTGATGACTGTTATGACGGAGGGCAGAACACAAGAGAAATTCAGCATAATGGTGCCAGCCTTTCCAGAGATGAAGACGACAAGTGAAGCATGGCAGAGGTGGGGTGGGACTGGAACGCTGGGGAGGATCAGAAAGGGAGTTGGTGATCTCAGATTGTGCATCCTTCTGTTGAGTGAGCAAAGTCCTGTGAGTCAAGCTGGGGCCAGAGAAGCAAGTACCTAAAGCCATGATGAGGCGCCCAGTCTCCTTCTTAAGAGTCAGGGCAGGTGATCGGATAACTTTAAACAGGATGGTTTCATCAGGCAGGTTGCGGTTGCGTGTGAACTTGAGGACATTGTTTGGCATTTAGAGAGACCACTCTGGCTCACTTGTGTGGAATGCACTGGCAAAGGGTGTGGTTGGAAGTCAGGCAACCAGACATCAAACTATCGTTTTATTCCAGGTGGAAGTAGATAGTGGCTTCAGCAGGATGATGGCGAATGGACCAGAGAAAAGTGGCCGCATTCCAGAGATGTTTAGAGGTAGAAACCATAGGACTTGGCAATTGATTGGAAATTAAAAAAGGGAAGGAATTAAGGATTCCCCCAGGTCTCTGAGTCTGGGAACTGGATGAATGGAAGCAGAATGGAAACAAGTAAGGAAGTGAAAATCATAAATATGAGTGGTACTTCAACGGCTATGACTGTGTAATGTTCCTTATTGTCGCATCTCCAGTGGAACCATGCTTTTTCCATCCAAGCAGACTATAAACCCCTAAGCCTAGAAACTGTCTAGTTCTCCTTCTTCTGCATCTCCCAAATAGCTCAGCATTAAGCTCAAAATTTAATAAGGGGTCAATAAAGGCTTTTCAATCATTTGCTTGATCAGGGCTGATAGGTAAGACGTCAGGTTTTGACTCAGAGACATCATTTGGGATGTATTTTCCCCAATTATAAAATAACCATTGAACTCTACCTGTGCTTTACTTTTATATACCTGCTCTCAGAATGGAATTGCTTTATAGAAGACACACGCTTACACAGTGACGGTGAAGAAGGAAGAAAAAAATCAGTTTTCAGAACCTGGGAAAATGACGGTATATTAAAAGTATTCCTGTGAAATTGGGGGAGGTAGAAAAAATAACCAGGCTGGCCAAGCTTCTCTCTGTGTGGAAATTCAGCCAGCCATCACGGCTCCGGTCCCCTGGGTTTGTACTTTTCCACTCTCCGTGACTATCTATCACTGCCTGTAAAACTCCTCCACTAAAAGATCTTAAAGTTCACAGTAAAGCAATGCAATTATTCTGAGTCATTCCTTCTTACCTTTTAACCTAATCTTCAGAGGTGCTGGGACTGAAGAAGCACTGCTCCTGCCCAAAATGAGCCTAATCTTGTCTCTGAAAATAGCGCTTCCTTGCCAAGAAGAACTTTCTCCTTTTGAACGGCTGCGATGATGAGAAAAAGAAGCCGGGCTTCATTAATAGCCCCGGGCATGGTGGGCACTAAGTCACAGCTCCCTTCCTCTCTGCAGAGAATAGCGCTGTCTACTTACTAACGCTTTTTCTTCTTCTTTTTTTTTTTCTTTCTTTTTTATCCTTACATTGGCTGTTGGCAGAAAGCTTTGAAATAGCTCGCTACTGATTTCTAATTCAATGAGCGAAAGGGGTGAGGCAGAGGGCAATGAAGATTCAGATTTAACTGTAATTTTTTGCAATGCCTACTATGTAGCAGGTGCTGGGAGGCGTCTGCATGACGATCCTCAGAGTCGGGCATGGTGAACCCAGGTTAGTATCTCAGAGAGGGTCCACTCAGACATTGTAAGCAAATCATCAAAGCTAGGGAATCTGAACCCAGATCTTTAGATTCCAGATGCATTGATCATACCACAGCCTTTATTTTTTTCCAGTTTGTTGAGATATAATTGACATATAACATTGTTAGAGCAGACAGATAGCTAGACATGAGCAGAGAAAGGAAGATGCGGGCCAAACAGCAGGGATTGGGCAAACAAGAAGGGGCACAGACCAAATGCAGGCAGCCATACATCGTGTGAACAGTGGGAGGGAGACCTTGGGCACGCAGAGAAAAGCAGAAACTTCTGGACCACGCATTTTGGGGTGACAAATATCCTGGAGGCACGCAAAGAAAGGTTGAAAAAGACAGGAATCCCCAGCGTCCAAATGTAACCTTTTGCTCATTATGCCCTCATTACAATAAAATTTGCCTTGCAGATTAGAAGTACCCGTCATGCACCAACACCATGAACTTCTGATCCAGACTGAACAAGGACAAAAATCCCTTTTGCCCTGGGGAAGGTGGAGCTGGGAGGAAAATCAGGGTTTACAACCCCAAACTCTCTCCTCCCCAATAAATATTCTACCCATTCATTTTTACACCCTATGTAACCAGCTTGCCAGAGAAACTCAGGGCAGCTGCTCACCTGAGTCTGTCCACTCTCCCCTTAAGAGTGTATTATATACCCTTTAATAAATCCCTACTTTACTTTCTTGACCTTCGTGTCTCTGAATTCTTTCTGTGACAAGACAAGAACCTAATTGTCGGCAATAACATTGCATTAGTTGAAGGTGTCAATTTGTTTACAGTAGAGGGTTAATAAATGAGAGGGTGGTGAGAAAGTACAGAGATAGGACATACTGGCTTCACCTGCTTTTCCCCCAGTACCCTTAACATCTGACTGCCAGCAAATGAGTTTACCCCCAATAATTCCTCCCAAGTGAAGCCACTGAGAAGAAACAGCATCTTTTTCTACTTTTCAACTTCCAGGAAGCCCCATGCATTCACCCAGCCACTGCTCAGGGGGCAATGGAAGGTACCATGATGCTCCTGCTATTGGCTGATTCTCATCCCTCCAGGTGCGCTGTACCCATTGCCTCTTACCTTCTTGGCTGAACTCTCTCTCCCTATCTTCTCTTCTCTCCCCTGCAGCTCCCGATTTTCTACAGATCCTACCAATCAGCCCTTATATTTGCTCAAGTCTCTCCCAATTTGGGGGGGAAAAAAAACACAAACACAGTCTCTTTTATCCTCGATCTCACTAGAGCTTCACACTTTACTCCTACCCCCGCTCACAGGCAACATGCTACTTCGCTGGATTAGAAAGTTTAAATCAACTATTATGAGTCCAGTGTTTGGCATTTAGTAAATGCACAGTAAGTTTGACCAGCACCTCTCCACAGGTGCTCTTCTACTTTGCATCTCAGTCCTTATCTGCATCAGATCTGCTTTTGGGATTCAGCATTATAAATCCCATTTTGTTCTTCTCTTGTCTTCCTTGTCTCTCGTGATATCCCCTAGATTGGTTTTCCTCCCTTTCTCTGCCTGTTGTTTCTCTGAGTCCATGTATTAAATGTTAGGAACCGTTGCTATTCTGACTTATGCCCTCTTCTTGACTCACCTTTTCTCTCTTCCTTGTTCCTGTCATCTTATTACTATGATGAACGATTTGACAATGACTCCTAAGTCATTTTAACCCAGAATATGCATCTCCAAATTCATACTCCTTATATCTATTTTGATAACTCAGAATCACTTCCAACTCAGGGCTGTAATTTATAAATTTGCTCAGGATAGGAGAAGGGTAAGTTACTATTCCAAAAAAGAGTGAGTATTGGCATATTCGAGATTAGCAACAATGGGGATGAGGATAAATGGGCAGATTTTACAGTTATTTAGCAGGTAACAGTGTGAGGATTCGATGGCTGATTGTGTGTAAGACTGGAGGCAAGAATTTCAGATTAGTAAAGTAGATCTGTTGCCTTAAGTTTGAAGGCGAGGAGACAGTAAACACAGTCATAGACGACGCTGAAGATATGGGTATGAGTCAAGAATCGAAGACTCTTATATGCACTCTGCCCTTATCCTAGCCACAATGGAGAGTAGGGAGCTATTGGACAAAGGCAACATATAATCAGATACGTCTAACAGGGAGCTTACTCTGACTATTTTGTGGACTTACCATACAGCTGGGCAAACAAAACAGACAAAAATATGAAAAAAGAACAAGAATCACTAATGATTAAATAGTGCCAACATGATTAATGCAAGCAATAAATGTGGCTAAAGATTAGAGGAGGCGAATTCTTTTAGATTGCTAAGGAAGGCTTCATAGGGAAATAAAAATTGAAATTTGAGTGAAGACTTGGATGATGCATTAAATCTAAGTAGGGGGAAAAAAATTAGAACTTTTTACGAAGACAGAATTGATGTGGATATGTGCTACAAACAAAAGCTGAAACCCAGCAGGAATTTTTCTGATGGGACACTGGACTGACCAGCCTGCCTGGTACAGGGGATTCATGTGGAGGAAAAACATGAGAAAAAGCAGAGATGACAGCATTCATGGGTGTCACTGAACTCCAAATTGCCTGGATTTTTTCCTAAGCAATCAGAAGCCACTTCAGGGTCAAGAATTGGGAAGTTAGATTTTTTTTTTTAAATCTGTACTTCAGGACAGTAAACAGGGTGAAAGGACAGCTTGTAGTTAAGGCTAGAGGGGTTAGAGACAGAAAAACAAATCTTGAGGATATTTATAGGGTCTGAGGTCATGAGGTATTAAATTAGTTAGCTTCAAAGGAAATGGAATGAAATTGTTGGAAGTGAGAGTATCAAGGAAGAAAAAGCATTGGGACCTTTAGAACATGAGAGAAACATTACATGCATTGATCTAGTTATCCAATATCTATTCAGGATGTCAGGAGGAAATAAATTTGGCTCTGGTAGGATACAACTCAGTGTCTCTCTTAGGGGAGGGTTTGCATTCTTCAAAGGGACTTAGGGTAGCTTCTATTTGCAAGTTTCCTTCTAATCTTACATCGGAGTCTTTATCTTACTCCTATCTTGCATGAAAATTTAGGAGAAACTATTCAAAGATGACTTTATAATTGGAAATAAATCCATAATTCCTGTCTGATAGCTGTTAAGAGCCTTGTATAGGAAATCCTAGCAAGGACAACAAACAAGGGAGAAACTTTACTATTGTGATGGTAGAAATGGGAAAGTGGGGAAAAAGAGGCGGGTAGACAATAGGGAAAAAGTTCTGCTTCAAGAATGATATGTAAGTAGGATTTAGTATCTCCCACTAAGCAGCCACAATTGTTTTAAGGGTAGCAGACAATCTGACTGAAAAGGATGACTTCTAAGAGTAGTGATTGCGGATAATCAGGATCTGCCTGCCAGCTGATGCTAACTGAGACAGTGTGCAGTTTGATACATAACCTCTGGATAAACCTACAGTATGTTGGATCACAGATTGAGAAATAGGAACTGAGATCTTAGGTATTTCTCATTGAAGGAATAAACCAAGAACTAACAGGAAGAATGACAACAACTAGGGAAAGTCCAGAAGACATAGATGCATCGGGACTCACAGTTTTGGGTACAAGTCTAATAAATGTCTAATAAAGAACGGATAAGTCAGATAGGCTACATCCTGAATTTTCTTTAACAAGCTTTGCCTAATTTTCTTTATGCATCTGTGAATAGTGGTGATAGTGATGGGTGCTGTAGGTCTGAATTCAGCATTGTTGAGAAGACTCAGCAAGTACTCAAAGCTTCAGACAATTGCAGGCTATCCAGAGAATGCAGAACCCTCCTTCGGGCTATGAACCTTTAATGAGAATGTACAGAAAAAAAAGTGGTAGAGAAAACAAAACTGAAAAAAGAAAAAAAAGCTTTCTTCTTTATCAGAAGTCGAACTGCCGTCATGCCACAGAACCCCGTGACAGTATGACAATGTAATCAATAAAGACGTCCCTCTCAAGGAAACAATGCCATTGTCCTCAAATCGCTTACAGTGAAAACAATCCTAAAAGAGCAATAAGGTGAGTTCTTAACACCTTGGGAGGTCAAAGAGCCTTTTCCTGCCCTCTAAAGCAGTCTTGAGGAATCGCAAGAATCAGAATTCAGACCAGTAGTACAAGTAGGGAAAATAGCATATAAAGAGGAAGTGATAAGACATGGGAAATGAACTTCATGCTTTACCCAGGGCTAATTCTGGAGTCCTTCCTTTCAAAATGATTGGTTAAGAAGAAGGTTTATCCAACTAGTGGTGCTGGGACAACTGGATATCCACATGCAAAAAATAAATAAATAAATTTAGAGAAAAGCTATGAACTCTTTGCAAAAATTAACTCAAATTAGATCACAGACCTAAATGTAAAGTGTAAAATGATAAGACTCCTGGAAGATAACACAGGAGATGATCTAGACAACTTTGGTATGGACATGACTACTTAGACACTTTGCCAAGTGCACACTCCATGAAAGGAAGAATCAATAAGCTGGACTTCCATTAAAATGAAAAAAAAAATCTTCTCTGCGAAAGACACTGTCAGGAGAATGAGAAGACAAGCCAAAGACTGGGAGAAAATATTTGCAAAAGACTCATCTGATAGAGAAATGGTGTCTAAGACATACAAAGAATTCTTAAAACTCAATATTAAGAGGACAAAGAACAAACTAACAAATAAGCTAAAGACCTTAACAGACATCTCACCAAAGAACATATACACATTGTCAACAGGCATATGAAAAGATACCCCGAGTCATATGTCAATCAGAGAAATGCAAATTAAGACAAGACATCACTACACACCTACTGGAATGGCCAGAACCTAACACTGATGACACCAAGTGATGGTGAAGCTGTGGAGCAACAGATGCGAACCACTGTTGGGTTCAGACACTTTGGAAGACAGTTTGGCATTTCTTACAAGAGTAAACATAGTCTTATCGTGTGATCTGGCGGTCACACTCTTTGATCTTTACCCAGAGGACATTAAAAATTTATGTTCGCACAAGAACCGACACACCAGTGTCCATAGTTGCTTTATTTGTAATTTCCAAAACTTGGAAGCAACCAAAATGTCCTTCAATATATGGACAGATAAATAAACTGTGGTCCATCCACACAATGGAATATTACTCAGCACTAAATAGAAATGAGCTATCATGCTACAAAATGACATGGAGGAACTTTGAATTCATATTTCTAACTGAAAGAAGCCAATCTGGAAAGCCTACATACTGTGTCACTCCAGCTACATGACATTCTGAAAAAGACAAAACTACAGAGACAGTAAAAAGGCCAGTGGTTGCAGGAGCCGGGTACCATATGTGGAAAACACATCTTGAGCACACCAACACGGGGCCTGGAGAGTGACCTTCCCACTCTCCAGCAGTTCTGGAGTCTTGAAGAAAGCAGTTCTCCAAAAATAAAACTAATTCCTATCTTTGCAGACCCTCCCCCACCACACACTTCTAATCATCATCTTTCTCCAGGGGCCAGAAACAAACTCCAGGCCAGAAAAACCTTTCATGTGCAAATCCAGCAGCGCTGAGAGGGAGGCAAGGAAACCAGCGGCAGCCGATCACGAGACCCCTCAGGACGGGGACATCACAGCCAGAGCAGCGTGGGCGGGGTGTCGCGGGGGGACGGTGGGACCATGGGATGGACAGTAGGAGGCCGACTTGGAGTTCCTGCCCTGTCCCCGGCCCACATGAACTGGGCCAGATCACTCAAAACTTCTCTCCGTGTCTGGGGAGTTGGCAAAATGGGGGTGGGGAGGGCTGGATTTGACGACTGCTTCTAGCTCCAACATTCTCTGATCTTTCTGCCTCTTTTTCAGGCTTTTTGAGTTAAGCCCACTGATGTTTAGGCCTGTAGGGAGTTTGGGGGATTAATGAGTATCCCTTTCATTCTGGAACCGTTGCAGCTAAACTCAGAGAAAGGAAGCAAGCGGTTCCAATCTGCTTGTGTAAAACCCATAACGTAGACACCTACACGACTGCAGGCACAAATATCAGGTCTAACGTACGGATGCCGAGACTCACATAGGAAAGACAACAGCATAGCATTAGAGATTTGATGTGAGTAATATTCACCTTCTTTTTGCACTGACAAGACTTTCTTTTCCTCCTTAGCAAAATTATTTTCCACTGCTTTGTTTTCTTTTTTCTTTATGGTGTTAAAAATCTATTCATACTAATCATCAAAAACATACTGCATATACTTTCATGTGCATTACCTCATTTGTCTTTCATAAGGGCTCCATAAGGAAAACGATATAACGTATTATTTTCTGTATTTAACAAAAGGAGAAACTGAAACACAGGTAGGATAAGTGATTTAGCTGTACCCAGGCAACTAATAAGGTAAAGAACTGGAATTTGAATCCAGCCTTTCCTGATGTATGATTTCTTATATCTACTGATACATCATGTTGCAGAATGCAAAACAGTTAAATAATTGTATATTTAAAGTGCATCTCCTTTGGTTCCATAAACTTAAAAAATCACTTTGATTACATGGCAGGAAAAAAAATAATTGCTTTCTTCCCATTCAAATTTAAGAGAAAGGAATGCACTATAATTCCTTCATATAACAAGGAAAGCCAGGATGCTAATTTGACCTGTAGGTAAATTAAATATTTGGCTTGTTAAAGTCCAGTGAAGTGGTGGCTCTGTGGACAATAAATACATCACGAGGCTTCACAGAGCCCTGCTCTGCAGAGCATCCTGGGATTTCCTGTGCAGCTTGCATCATAGCACTGGGCATCTTTTATTCTAAAAGAAAAACAATGTAAATCATCCTTATAGTTTAAACAGTTTTTCTTCCTCTTGATTGAATCTTTTCCTCTCCAACATTAGTCAGTATTCTCCAGGGAAACAAAACCAAGAGGAGGTATATAATATATACATGAATTAGCTAGCAAGTTCATGCAATGAGGGAGGCTGTTAAACCCATGATATACAGGGTGAGTCGGCAGGGTGGGTCCCCAGAAGTGATTACGTAGGACCAGCTCAGTCACACAGGAAGAATTCTCTCCTACTCAGGTTAGTGTCAGCCTTTTCCTTCTGTTCAGATATTCAACTGATTGGATGAGAACCACCCACATAAGTGAGGGCAATCTGCTTTACTCGGTTTACGAATTCAAATGTTAATCTCATCCAAAAACACCCTCAAAAATGCTTAAAATCATGCTTGACCAACTAGCAGGGCATCCCATGGTCTGGTCAAGTGGATGCACGTTAATCATGACAGTATACTTAGTGGAGGAAGCCTACTTTGGATTCCCTGAGCTATAACGCGTTAGGAGGAAAACTGGAAGGGGCTGAAGCTATTCTAGTCTATCAATAGAGAACATTCTAGAAAATTCCACAAAGTAGAGCAAGCCTCCACCCAGCTACAACCCTATCTTCCTTCTCACAGATGCTATTATAAGCTGAAATTTTCAGAAGTTCACTTATTCATTAGAACAGAAAAAAAAACATAGTAACGGTGACTTAAAATAACTTTTGCCTATAGTAGCTTCAAAGGATCTTTTTCAAAAGCATATTTTAAAAGTCCTGGGGAAAAAAATGTTAGTCTTCCTAGTTCTCATATATGAAAGAAGTAAAATTTTCAGAATATAGTTCTACTATTATTAAAATAAAGGAGTCGGTAAACCTGTGGGGCTCTCAGATGAGATTCAGAAGATCAGTAAATTCCCTAAAATTGTAAGCAGAAAACTTGTGTAAGGGACTTAGTTTTAGGAAATAGTTTATCACATTAGTCAGATTCTCCAAGGCGAGTTTGACCTTCTCATTAAATGACATTTAAACATTTCCATCCAATAATGAGTGAGAGAGATAAAGCATGGAATCTGAGCTGGGGGGAGTGGGGTGGTGGGGGTAACTCAGATGGAACCATCTGAAGAGATTTTCTAAAACAAGCTTGATTTTCTAGGCCATCTGGGGCTCTGCTCATTTAGGTCAGAGAGGTTTAGAGGTCCAAAGAAAAATGGAGCCTCCAACTCTGTGTGATCTGTGAAGACTTGGGAGGGAATTTATACTCCAATTTTTTTTTAATTGACATATAGTCATTTTACAATTTTGTGTCAGTTTCTGGTGTACAGCATAAAAGTTCAGTCATACATATACATACATATTTTCATTTCCATATTCTTTTTCATTATAAGTTACTACAAGATATTGAATATAGTTCCCAGTGCTATACAGTAGAAACTTGTTGTTTATCTATCTCATACATAGTAGTTAGTGTCTGCAAATCTCAAACTCCCAATTTATCCCTTCCCACTCCTCTTCCCCCCTGGTAGCCATAAGTTTGTTTTCTATGCCTGTGAGTCTGTTTCTGTTTTGTAAATAAGTTCATTTGTCTTTTTTTATAAGATTCTACATATAAGTGATATCATATGATAATTTTCTTTCTCTTTCTGGCTTACTTTACTTAGAATGATGATCTCCAGGTCCATCCATGTTGCTGCAAATGGCGTTTTATTCTTTTTATGACTACATAGTATTCCATTGTATAAATATACCACAATTTCTTTATCCAGTCGTTTGTTGATGGTATACACCAATTCTTGGACCACCACTTAACCACTATCTCCTCCCCACACTCTGCTCACGCTGATCTCAAACCTGCAAACAGAAGACATCCCTCAAAAAGCCTCTGAAAGAAAGCAGCAGAGTGTCAGGGCATTAGCTTAAAGTGTGGTGCCTTGTGACTTCATAGCTGGGCCACATAGGCAAGGAAGATACTCTCTGTGTGCTTCAGTTCCCTTGGCTAAAAAATGGAGATGATATTGATTCTGGTTTAACAGCCACGATGCCTATTTTAGCACAGAAATTACTAATAATATTATTAGATTATGATTATTTAATTATTAGATTATAATTATTTCTATGTACAAGACCATGCATTAATACTTTCTCTAAATTACATCATTTAAACCATTAAGAAAAAAAAGTAAACTTAGATTCATTAAGGCTAAGTAATCCATCCATACTCAAAGCTAATACAGGATGTAGCCAGTTTTAAAATTATTATTTGGTCCCTATATCATGTGTTCTTAAATTATATATATATACACACACACACACATACACAGATAGCCTATGCTGCAACTAACTCTTCAATCCTATCTTCTTCTGGGGAACAAAATGAGTATTCAGTGGGCTCTACCCTCCCAAACAAAAATATGGAAATGGTTTCAAGTGATTCCAGTAAGAGAGTTGGGAAGCATAATTATTAGACTTTTATCAAGTATCTTACCCTTTCCCTTTTTCCATTGTGGGCATCCTGCTTTTCCACAATGATTGCCATAAGGATCAGAGGGGAAAAGGGGCTACTGAGAAGATAGAATCCCACTGCACAGCCAGTTTCCTTAAGTGAAAGTGAATGTTGACCTAATTAAAGTCCTGAAATTAAGCCATAATGCATTGAAAGGTAACAGATAGATCGAAAAGACTGATAAATCCTATTTTTTTTTTTTTTGGTCTAGTTCTGATCTCTCCCTTAATCTCCAAATGCATGGGGTATCCAATGACCAGACGTGGCAGACATCAGCTAGTTTACTCTGCCTGTTTGATTTTTGTAGTGACTTTTCTGAAATGGATGCTTTCCGATTGGCATTAACATGCACTACAAAGATATTCACACATTGTGACCACATACCTAGGTCTATGCATCTGCCTCTTCCTCAGACTTACTTCGTGATCTTCTGATCCTTCCCCTTCCAGTTTCCTGGCTCCAAACAACCAATATGCCACTGCATACATATAGATGTATGCGTCTATATGCATCAATACTTACTTCAGACCACCCGTCTTTCCGTACTTGGTGAATTGCCAGGTGCACTGCACTAATCTCTGACTATTGGGCAGGGGAGGTTCACTCAGCACCGTTTTTATGACAACCCCTGAGAAGAAACACATTGCAGCTACAGCCTATTTTTAGTTTGTACCCGTATACTGAGCCAATCGACCTTTGGGATAAACGTTGCCTTTTTCTTCCCCAGTTGGCTGGTCATATGGCGTTGGTCTCATACACAGGGGTGGGCTGAGGGAGAGGCACTGGTGGAACAATTGTGGATGACACAGGGGTCTGGGACATCAAATCTGTGACCTCCACGCCTGTTTATGACTCATTTTTGAAGTACTTTTATCTTGAAATAGGTCACTGTTGATAATACCCAATCTCACTAGCTGGTGGTATTAGCGCTTGATGGGCACTTCTGGTCTCAAGCCCACTTCATCACGGTCAGGTTGTTTATCTCTTGCCTTATTTCAAGCCAGGAGATGCTTTCCGAAAGGCACATCATTCTCTGTTACAGCCAGTGTTGGTCCCTCCCGATGTAGTGGGCCACATTGTGGTTCTCCTACTAGGACTTCCCATGTACTCCACACAGTATCTGTTTCTAAGGGAGATACTTCTCATACCACAGAGTCTCTTCCAATTTTGGACTCTACCAAAACTGGCATCCTTTAATGCCATCTGATAGACATGCCAAAGGAATATTCCCAGATGTAGAAAATGTCGTTTTGGGAAACCAGAGACCTTGTTAGCACGGGGAGGAGAGAAATGTCATGATGTTTCATGTTGCAGAATATTGGACCCTGAAGACTCTACAGATGTGGCACATCTTTGAAATTTATGAAGTCCTTGTTAAGAACTGTAAAGGATTCAAGATTTCATCCTACTTGCAAGCTAAAATTGTTAGCTTGTAATTGTTTTGTGGGTACTGGATGAAGACACAAAATCCCCTGCATCAGAGATGAAAGGTTAGGTTGCTCACCACATGTCAAGCAGCATGAGCATCCGTGTGCCTCAGTTTTCCTGGCCACCAAAACCTACTGGGGTGGTGTGAAGGGACCCAGGTGAATGTGTGCACGTAGCCTGTTTGCATCACAACAGAGCAAACTTGAGCTTAGTGAACCACAATCTTTTGAAAAGAGCAGTAAGCTTGCCTGACCTGTGTCCCACAGGGAGCTTCGACTGTATGATCATGGACAGTAAACAGACCTACCCTTTGCTCTGGAGAGAGAGTACATTTTCCAGGTCTCATTGGTATACGAACACCCTTGGAAAGGTAGTCTAGAACAAATGCAGTCAGTGCCTTTCTTGTAAACGTGCAGAAGCACTAGAGAGCCATGGAGACCTGTCTCCCAGAAGACCTTCAATGTGCTTGCCACTTCTTGTTCATCTGGGCCGATCTCTTTGGGGAAAGACTGGGAGCATCATTACCATACATATTTCCCCTGGTGGTGTAGAGTTCTTTTCCCCAGAGATCCAGTTTCTCTTTCAGTTAATGGATTACAGGAGACCAAAAGTGGATGAGGTCTGAAATTTTGGTAAGGCAATCGTGATTTTTTATTGAGGTTACAGCCCTTATCTTCCTGATTAGTCATACTTCACTTCCTCTTTTTCTATATATTAAGCAATATTTTTGTTGGCAGTCTGTCTATCTCACCCACAGGATGTCTTGCTCTATAAACCATCTCCATAGTTATCTGTGGAGATGGATTCCCTGGTGGTCACTATGACTTCGCTGCTGATTACAAAAATTGTACCACTTGCCTCCCGACTGGTGAACACTGACACCTGACATGTACTATATGGGGATCCTATCAACCCCATTGTTCAATGAGTCCAGTTGTCTATCCTTCCAGAGTGTTAAATACTATATTATGAAAGGATGTTCCTATGTTAATAAAGTCTCACTTTTATCTAAACTTATGCTCTATCCCCTAGAATCATAACCCTCAGGATCTTTTTCGTACATACATTTCTGACTCCTGTCTGTGTATGGAACTTACATCTTTCAGCTCCTCCAAGGTAAGATCCTTTTCCTCTCCTAACGGTCCAAACCATTCCCTGAAGAGGTTCTGTTATGATTTAATTCTTTGTTTGTCGGTTTGTTTTGTTTTGTTTTATGCAGTCGGTCAGGAAAAGACATGAAGTAAGAGCTTGCTGTCCTTCAAGACAGAAGTTTCCTCACCATCTTCAGGTATGAAAGGTGAGTTAGTTTTTAACAGAAAGGAGTGGACCACTTCTAAAGTCCAGAAGATTCAGAGGAATCAGGGGATTCAAGTGTGAGTGCATGAGTTTGGACTTCTCAGTCCCCTTCTCATGGACACTTTTCTTTTGCCACCTTCCTACTAAGGTTGAAAATGCAACTCTACTACGCTTATAATGAAGTTGTAGGTTTGATTCTCAGTCTTTTCTACCATTATGACAAGGATGCTGTCTCGGATTTATGCTTATCCTCTGGAGATGAATCACCCTTAGCCTTTCTTTGTCTTTCTCTAAGACATGAATATTCCCCAGCATCAGCTATTGCGTCCCATAGGTCTGATCCTAATCATTTCCCCATAATTTTCAAACACTGCTAGTTCATTTCTTTCTATCAACATACCATCTCAGCTCAGCACCTACAGAAGTTTAAACAATTGCTGTACGTCAGGCTAGGAGCCCTCAGTCCTTCTATAACTGCTACGGGCGGTGGAGTTCTTGTTGCCAGATTACCTGGCGCTGCAAAATCTTAGCTTCAAAAGGGTCTTCTTTTTAGGTCATTCGTGGTACTGATTGTCATAGGTTGGCTTTCAAGATACAGACTCGGAGATGAAGATTTGTCTGCAAAATGTATTAGAGGGTATTTTCGGGATCAGTACCCATGGGTGAGGGAAGGAGCAGAATTTGACAGAAGTTGGCAGATTGGTTATGAGAAAAGGCATTAACTGAATCTGTAGAGAGCTCTAAGACATGGGCTCATTCTACAGAAGTGTTCAAGTGTGGGGCAGATGAGACAGACTTTTGACCAGCCATTGAAAGAGTGTTACTAACAAGAACAGGGCAAGACCTTGGGTGAGCTGGTCTCTTCAGAACAGGCAATCCATGAAGGAAATCGAAGCTAAAAATTGGCAATCATGGATTCTCCCAGCATCTTTGGGCATGAGTGCTTTGTTCCTAAAGGGGAAAATCTGGGCAACACAACACAACATCCACAATAGCATCATTTAATCCTATTCTATAGCCTAAAAGAAAAATAAATGTTACAGAAATAAACCAATGGATGAATCCCATGTTTCTACAAGACTCTACACTTTATATTCTGGACTCCACATCCTCTTGCCTTCGAGAGAACTTTGCCTCTGAGTGATTCTTCCTATTCCAGCATCACCACATTATCCTTAATGGCTCTATTATTCCATTGAGTATGCAAATAAGTTCTGCTATCGTCTACCTTCCATCAATAATGGAAGAAAAGAAACAGAGAAAAGGGGGGATAAAAATTGAAAGAAAAAAAGTAACATATATCCTTTCCTTCCAGACATTTCCACATTTCTCTGCTAGATTCTTGAGTTACCTAAAATCTGTCTCCTCTTCCTCCTCCCCTCTCTCATGACTTCTTTCTTCAACCTACTCTAAAGAACTGACATTGAAAATGCTCATAAGTTCTCTAAACAATTAACCTATTGCCTGTATCAGTGGCTGTTTGTCTCTATTTACTTTAACTAGCCTCTCATTTAAAGTAGTTAACAGCTCCCTTCTTCTTGAAATTCTATCTTCTCTCAAATCAGTGACAATACATTCTCCTGACTTTCCTTGTACCTTAGTTACTATTTTTTTAAATCTATTTTCCTGGGTAATCTTGGGATAGGCCACTAAATTCTGGAATTTCCCAGGCCTTCATCATGACCCCCTTCTATTTGATATAAACATTCTTTTTTTTTTTTAGAAATATCATCTAATCATCTGGTTTAAATACCCTCTACATACATTTCTACATCAAATATCTATGTCTAGATCTGACCACTCCTCTAATCTACAAAACTCTTCTTTTATGTACTTGGAACCTCTACACATTTCAAACTCAGTGTGACTAAAGCAGAACTCTTGTAAGCCATACAATTGTTCCTTTAAAAAAAAAAGTCTAAAGTTGCTAAAGCCAAAACCTACATGTCACCCTTCATTCCACTCTTTCTTTTCACTCCCCATATTGAACTTATTTCCAAGCTCATGTGATTTTTCCTCCAGATCAAAATCTAATATATCCACATTTTTATCTGTTTCCTCTATGGTCATCTTAGTGCAAGCCATCAACATCTCTTGGACTATTTCAATGACCTTTTCATCAGACTTTTGTCCTCAAATTTCTTCCCTCTTGTGAATCATTCCACACAGAAGAGTCAAATTTTGGAGCACACAGTTGCATATTATCAAGTGATGCCTATCTTTTCCATATTATATGTCTCACCCTTCCTCATTGGCTCCACTCCATTCAGAGCCACACTGGCCTAAGGTCAATTCTCAGATGGCCCAGGCCAACTGCACTGGCCATGCCATCTATTTTGGATGACCTCTCAGTTTTAACTACTACTTACTCTATCTTATACATAATCCAGTTTCTATTTAACCACCCAGTATAAGGGAGCTATTACATTACTATCTGCAAAATCATGCTTTTCATTTCTGACATTGCACTCATCAACACTTGATTTTTTTTCTTTGCTATGTTTTTCTCGCTGATAAAATATTAGCTAATGTAACTGGTGCCTTATCTGATCTATTTGCCATTTTATTGTCACTGCTTTAGAACACCATGCACATACTAAGTACTCAGTATTTGTTGCAGGGAGGAACAGAGAGAGGAAGGAAGGGTGGCCTGACAGGAAAAAGAAAGGAAAGGGATAATAAAGTTTATTCACTAAATTTTCTCTGCTGAAGTTAGTTGCAGTAAATGGCTAGTGTAAGGTGTATATCATTGCAGATATTGAAATACACTTGATTTTACTGGCTTATTTCTTTTCCTTTAGAATTACTTTAAAGATTAGCAAAGAGAGACTATTTCTGGCAATGAACACATTATTATATTATGCATGTAAATGTTACTATGCTCCATGAAAGCATTGGATATGGCATTGCATTTAAAATACTTTTCAAGTTAAAATATCTACATTGAATGTGATTTCTTAAGGGTCATATTACTGGGGTAAGAGATGATATTAAAATTTTTCTTTCTATTATTACACTGCCTGGCAAGTAAGTATGCTTCACAAGTATTTGCTTAAAATCTAAGCGACTGTATAAACTCAAACAAGTTTTCCAATGTTCACTCGGTTGTTTTGAGAAACTCACTATATAGGATTGATTATATATTTATATGTGTATATATATATGTATATATACACACGTATATATATACTATGTATATATGTATTTATATACACATATAATTTTTTTTACCTCATTGATATGAAAAGTTTCTCTTCCAGGATACTAGAATGAATCCTTATTAGACTGAAGATCATGTACGTAACAACTGTAAAGTCTAGACACACACACACACACACACAAACTCAATCCCTGGGATTTAACATCTTTCTGGAAGTAAGTTCAACTTTAGAAGAAGGAATCAGCCCCAGGTATTTCCTGATAACACAGCTTCAGCGTTATGAAAGTCTGCTTTTGCAGAACGGCACAGCATAGCCGAAATGCCTCTTAAAACCCTGACGTCTGTGTCGGCAAGAGCCAGACAATGAAACCCAGGGCAACAGCAGCCGCCAGGATCTGAGGAAGAAATCCCGGGAAGAAGGGATTAGAGAAGAATAAACCAAAAGTCTGTGTAGAAGCTCTAGCCAAATCTCCAGCTGAATCTTGGACCAAACACGTGGGAGAAGAATGAAATCATCTTTCAGCTGAGGCTGAAATAACTGGACTGCAATTTGGGCAGCCACCCGCTGCAAACAAGAGAAGGATTAAAGTCTGAGACCAGCCACGTTAATTGTCTTCCAAAACTAAAATGAAAACAGCCACAGCCATTGGAGGAATGTGGCAGAATCAACGTTCTCAGAAACATAGTATTAACAAAGTCCAGGGTACAATCCAAAATTACTCAACGTATGAAAGTAAAGAAACAAAACATGTGGCTCACTTCAAGTGAAAAGATGATCAACAAAAGCCAACCCTTATATGGCACAGATATTGCAAATATCAAACCAGGACTTTACAGAAACTAGTAAAATTATACTCACTGAAGTATAAAAAATGCTTGTAATGAATGAAAAAAGTAGGAAACCACAAAAAAGAAATTTAAAAAAATACATACTAGAAAAGAAAAAAAGTTAGAATTTCAAAATATAATATATGAAATAAAAATTGAAATTGAGTAGGTGGAATTAATTGTGAAATTGATATGATACAGTGAAGACTAGCAAACTAGAAGGTAGACCAGCAGCAAGTATCTAATCTAAGGATGCTAGAAAAAAATTTTAGAGTTCAAGACAGAATGTTGTAGAGATATATTAAGACTTCTACATGCGTCCCTGAAAGAAGAAGAGAACTAAAAAGGGAAGAAAAATAATCAAATAAAAATAATGTCAAAGACTTCTAAATTCTGCTTTGGGGAAAAGTGGAATTTTCAGATGCTTGAAGGCTAAATCAACACAATATTAAATATGAAGAAAATCACACTTAGGTATAACATAGTAAAGCGGTTAGAAGTTAAAGACAAAAAAGAGAAAGGAAAATCTTCAAAGCAACTAGAGGAAAATAACGCATTACATACAATTAAAAATCAACTCAAATGACTGAACATTTCATCAGAAAAAATGGTCACCAGCATAGAATCAGACAGAATATTTAAAGTGCTAAAAGAAAATTAATTAAAAAACTTACCAATCCAGAATTTTATGTCTAGTGGAAATATCATTCAATAATGAAAGTGAAATAAACCACTTTCATGTATAACTCAGAGGATTCATTACAAAGAGAACTGCACTGCAGGAAAGGATTTCAGAAGACCTTTAGGTGGAAAGCGAAATAATATTGGAGTAAAACTGAAATTTCCAGAAAGAATGAAAACATAGTTAAGTCACTGAGTAAATATATTTTTAATACAAGTTTTCTCTTTATTTAAAATTCAAAGGACTATAATATATATATATATATATATATAAACTATTATATATATATAAACTATTATGTATATAAACTATTATGTATATAAATAATAGTTTCTAGTGGAGTTTATAGTAAGTATAGAAATAATACATATGACAATTATACCAAAAGGATGGAGAAGGTAACTAAATAGTTATAATGTTTCAATAGCCCAATTAAAGTGATTAAGATACTAACAGGACAGGATATGAAAATCTGAAGATGCATATTATAATAGATGAAGCAACCATTAAAAACACTTCAAAGAGTTACATCTTTAAAAACCACAGATAAATTAAAATACAATTCTGAAAATTATCTATTTCAAGTGAAGGCAGGAAAGGGGTTGCATATGAAAAAAACAAAACTAAACAAAAACAGAGGATAGATAATAGGAAAACCAATAGTAAAACTGTAGACCAAAGTTCAGTCATACCAGTGATTGCATTGCATATGCCAGGCAACAGAGAATTTGAGAAGGTTAGAGTGGCTATATTAACAAAAGACAAAATAGACTTTAAAGCAAATAATATCAGAGATAAAAAGGGACACTTCATAATGATAAAGGGTCAACTCATCAGGAAGACATAATGATCATAAATGTGTGTGCACTAAATAGCAATGCTTCAAAATACACAAAGGAAAAATGGACAGAGTTGAAAAAGGAAACAGACAATTCAGTAATTACAGTAGATGATTTAACACCTTTCATTAATTAATGGAACAATTAGACAAAAATAATCAGTAAATACAAAAGTGATCTGAACAACATGAAACATTCTGATCTAATTCTGATCTAACACCCCACAACTGCACTATATGCATTCTTTTCAAATGTACCTATGAGATTCTTTTTTTTTCAGATGTTTACTGAGATTAACCATATAGTCATAAACTGGGCAGATACATTTTCCTTTAAGAAAATGGAAAATATCTTGAAATATTGGAGCAGCAGAAGATTAACAAAATAAAGAATTGTACACATAAAGTATAACGTGCATGAAAAAGAAAGTAAAAGAGCTTGAGAGTGGAAATTGAATGACAAGAAGGCTGAATATGGTACAAAAATTAATTCACCTATGTCAGCCATTGGGCTATTGCTCCACATTGGAAGAAGACCTTATATTAAGTACATTAAATACACGAAATAACTGGTCAATAGAGTGGACATGTTTTTCTCATGATTATTGACTTGCTGAAGACTTTTTTTTTTTTTACATAGTAAAGCTCTCATTTAGGGGTTGTATTTTAGTCATCTAAACTGGTAAGTACATCCTCCTTGAGTTTTCCACTTCACACAGTGCTATGAGTCTCAAGAGTTATTTGGGATTTATTGGCCAGGTAGACACATACTCCAGCGTCTTTCAAAGAGTGGAACATAAAGGACAGCCACAAAGTTCAGGATGTATTGACATTACTTGTCTGCATCTGCTACTTTTTTCTCCGTAAATCTTTCCTTCTTCTTAGAAGCTCTTGCCTTGTTGTGTGGAGACCATAACAGAGGAAAAAATATAAAATATGTCAGCCAAAAGGCCAACTTAAAACGTTTCTTTTTAATGAGAAAGCAATCAGAAAATGATTGTGAAGTCTGCACATAATTTTAATTAGAGCATTTGTAACCGTAACATCATAGCATGACTGATGAGTAGGGTTTTCATTCCCAGTAGCAACAAGCTGTTCTAAAGATTTCAGAATTCTGCTGCTGAGCAAGGCATTTACAGGTACTTTGGGAAAGTGCAGGTGTAGCTGTGCCCCATTTTTTTTCCCATCAGCTCCGTAGATAATAGTTAACTACTTAGGTCTGATCAAGACGCATTACATGTGCTCATCATACTAAATGGGCAGATGTTCCTTTCGTGATAAACAAAGGCATCAGTCAATGATTAGACTAGTTTTATTTCAACCGGAGATAGATAGATGATTGATATCAAAAAAAAAAAATCCTAACTGATAACTGGGATGGATAGTTAGATAGATAGATGATAGATAGAAAAAGAGAGAGAGAGGATGTTGTTATTAATAGAAAGACAAAAAATAAACACCGATAATGACGAGCTTGTTTGCTCAATTCCATTGCACAAAGGCTTTTCCCTAGCTGTTATCCAAGGAGATATTCCAGAGGGTCTCCTGGGCTTGGAAGCCTAAGATATGCATAAGTATGTGACTGTCCGTATAATTAAGGAAGCGGACAGGTAGAGTGATACATACCTTGATTTTTATTGCATACGTTCCAACAGCGGTTGTTAAAAATCTAATGTCTATAGAAGATTAAGTGCAAACCCAAATACTGAGCCCCATCCTTGTGTGTCCTGGCAAGTGCGTGTGCCACAGTCTATCGGTCATCACTTGCTGCCTTAAAAATTATCCCCAAACTAAATGACTTACATGACCACCATTTTGTTTTATCACAATTCCATGGGTCAGCCATTCGGTCTGGGCTCAGCTGGGTGTTTCTTCTGATGGTATTTCCTGGGGTCACCTGTGTGGCTGCAGTACATGGGCAGCTCAGTGATGGGGATGGCAGGCTTAGGAAGACTCAGTTCCACATGGTTTGATCCTCCAGAAAGCTAGCCCGAGCTTCTCCACCCAACAGAAACCAGGGTTCAAGGGGAGGAGAGAGAAGCTACCCGGTTTTGATGGCCTGAGCTTGGGAATCATACAACATGACTTTCACAGTATTTTGTTTGTCTAAGCAAATTAAGGTCATCCTAGACCTAAAAGCTGGAGGAATGCACACTGTCTCTGGAAAGGAGAATTGGTGGGGTGATATTACCAAAGGTCATGTGCACATAAATGGAATTTTTGAATTCAGTACACACAGTAATTCTCATTTTCCATAACCTTGACTACCCTGGGATCTTCACAGGAAAAAAAAAAAATCTCCCAAGTTCTCATAGAACTCAGTATGAGAGCAAACTCCGCCAGTAGGAAAATGTACCATAAAAAAACAGAGATTAAAAGAAAATCAACATACTCCTTAATATTCAAATTTAGCACTTATATAATATAAATTTTTAATTAAATTCTATTATTTGGACCATAGTGAGTAAGTGTATTGTAGGCTTAAATCCCCTTCTTCAACCAAAGCAGTCACATTTCCCAGAGGCAAACTCTAGACCTGTACATCTGTCCTTGTAAGAAAACGTACTCCTGGCCAAAGACCTTTCAAATGACACTTGATTTAAACATCTTTTTGTCTTGGTTCTGGCTGGATGCTTCTCTTTCACTGTACCATCTACTCTTTTCTGCTGCATTTACTCCCCACCCCACACTGGTCTCTACCTCCTAACAACTAATGAGACATCTTGTTTATAGGCTGGCATATTTAACACAAAGGATTTTCAAATGCTTTCTCAATAGTTCTTCAAATATCATTCTTTGAAGCAAAATAATCCACCCATCATATTTTATGAGGCAACAACATATTTTTATTAACTATTAGTGGATATTGTCAGTACTCCATTTGGATCTGGTTGGATCTCTTTTAGATTTTTTATTTGATTTTTGCTTTGAATGATCTGCCTCTCTGTCATCTTAGAGGGATGTCTTCTAGAAAAAGGAGGTACTTTCCTGTGCTCACAAGGAGTAGGGAAAGTTTGGGGGTTTAACTCCCTGGGGTACTCCGTAGCAAATAATTTGATGGCATGAAAGCCTTCACTTGTATGGGCAACAATTCTCAGGTGGACCTTATGCACCGCAAACCCCTGTGGATGCAACTGAATCACGTTCTGTAGGACTTTGCCTCAAACCATACTCTTGCCTGGCTTCCTTTCTTCTTCTGCTTGGCATCCTTCTCTCTCTGTATCTATTTCTCCTGGGAAGATATTCCTGAAGAGATGACTTTGTACTCATCTCAGATTTCTGAGTTATATTACCCAAGACAATAAACCAAAGGTCTACATAAATTTTTAAACTTAGAAAACCATATTCCCAAAGTCATCATCTGTCACTTTTGCATATTAGCCTAATGGTATCCCATGCTCTCGCTTTTACATCCTGTCTCTACTGGCGTACTGAGTTGAATCTTATGATCTGTACAAGCTTGTACAGGAAAATGTAAGCTTTTTCAAAAAAAAAAAAAACCATGATGTTAAAGAGCCTTTACTTAATATCAAAAGTACTTGTAAGTTACTTCCAGGACAGCACAGAGATTCTGTTATACCACATAAAATATCCACTGAATTGTGCATCACACCAGCATGCAAAAAGAAAAGTTGATGATTGAGGGAACCACTGGGATTATTTTAGATACATGAAACAACCCTTCAGCCTAAGATATCTGAGTCAAACTCAGAATTTCCATAAGTTTGCCTTTCCTAGGTCTTCATAGAAAATTCAACCAATGTTCTTACGGAATTGAGCAATTTCCTTTTTACGCATTCATTCCGTAAACAGTTGGTGCTTAAGATGTGCAAGGGACAGATGCAAGTTGGCCAAAGTAGGCTCTCTCAGTGCTTAAGCAGTCTAGTAATAGTAATCCAGAATATTTCTGGACAACTACTGATAGCCTGTCAAACATAATTAGATTGATTACTAATAGATGTTCCTTCTTCGTTATTAATTCCAACAGTTTCTTGGCTGGTCATTAATATAAAAGCATTGATTGAATGCCTTAGTTAGTGCTGAGAATTATGAAAACATTGCAAATTTTCAGAAGAGAAAGGCAATCATAGCCTTTGTGCTAAAATAAGCAATTGTTTTAACTGAGAAATTAATAACATATGAAAGAATGACAAACAATCCAAATGAGGGCTCAGCAAAGCCCTTACATTCTTTGGGATTGATGATGTGTCAGAGTTTAGAAGAGAGGGAATGCATTGAGGACCAAATTAGGGAAGTCTTTACTGAGAATTAGAAAAGTGTACTGAAGGTCTCCAAGAACACCGTCAGGCTTGATAATTCTCTAGAAGGACTCTCAAGTTCAAAAAAGTTGTTACGTTCATTGTTATGATTTATGACAGCCAAAGGACACAGGTGAAAATCATCAGAGGAAAGGCACATGGGAAAAACCCAGGCAAACCCCGGTGTAAGCTTCCAGGTGTGCCCTGCCAGTGCAAGTGCATTTAGTGCTCCCCGCAGAATGTGCGACAACAGCGTGAGGTGTTGCCAACCAGGGAAGCCAACCCATGCCTTGCTGTCCAGGGATTTCACGAAGGTTTCATCCTATGGGCAGGCATCTCTCAGGTGTCTGCTCTCCGTGGCTGACTCACGTCCCCACTTCCAGAGTTAAAAACTAGCATTTACCAGAAATCACAGTGTCAGAATAAGCTTACATGGTTAAAGTATTCTGCACGGTCCAAGTCTCAAGCACACAAAAACAATCCTGTTATCAGGCAGAATATTCCACAGGCTTAGAGACCACCTCCCAGGAGCTGGCCAAGAGTCAGTTCTGAAGACAGACTCCCTTTGGAATGTAAAGGGTTTGGAGCAATCTAGTTAACCCATTCCAGGCAAAGTCACTTGGAATGAAAAGCTTCCAAGTCAAAGAGCAATTTTAATTTAAAACATTTGCTTCAATATCTAAGTCATGGCATGTTCCACCATCAAGTGCATGTTCTCCAGTACTCTCCATTTCCTGAAAAAGGACAGTGTTTCATTATTGCAGAAATAAGTTATGGGGGTAGATAGCTGTGTGTTCGGGCTGGGGAAACAAGGTTGGGAAACCAGTTGTTTTTCTTATATACCTGGGCTAAGGTTCCTTGATAAATCTGAGCTGTTTTATTATACCACTTCTATCTTGCTTACTCTATCTCATCAAGTCTTATTTTCAATATTTAGTGCTTTTGGAGGATGTTACATTTGTGCTTAGCAAGTTGACATGTTGCAAAAGTGTAGGGTACATGAAACAAGCTTGTTTGGCTTTGAAATGTGCCGCTCTCAGCTAATCTAAGCTTGCCTTTGTTTTCTGGTCTTCAAAAATACACCACAAGTGCTATTTGACAAAGAAGAGAGAGTCTATTCAGTAGGGAGAAATAGCGTAAGAAAGTTCGAGTGTCATTAGGAAATGTACATGTTTTCTAACTCCAAATATTAGAAATGAATTTTGAATTAATTATTAAGACCCTAAGAAGAAATCAAAACTAGTAACTGTAGCCATTTTAATGGTAATATTTAGGTTAGTGTAACTCAGTAAACAAATAATAAAGAAAGTAAATGACAACACGTTAAGCATCTGGTATGCATATTGTTTGAGAGCCAAAAAACAAATGACAAAGTAAGTTGGCAGTGATTTTAAGAAAGTAAGACAGCCCCCAGTATAAAACAATAATGACACCTGTTAGGAGAGAAAATTAGTATGATAGAAGATTATAGGAGATTTTATTTATTAAATGTATTTTAATTGTATTGGTCACACTTATTCATATTTAAATGATATATATGTTGGGAATATATTCGTTATTTAGAAGATACATCTTTCTTCACATGAAGCCACATGAACACGCAACTCTATATCCACAGCCTCCTAGAGTCGCAAAACCAAAGCACAGAACCACTGCCCTTGATTCATCTACCTGAAATCACACTTTCCATCAGTTATTTGATAAACATCAGTGGATCACTGTTTCCTCCTGCACTGTGTCTTTAATTGAATTGAATTCTTTACTGCGCCATTGAGAGGAGATCTCTAATACCGACTTCATGGTTTGTAATACGCTTCAGTTCCATCTGATATTTAGTCTCTTCCCTCTATAAATTCAAACACTAGCTTAAAATCATCAAAATGCAAGACCAGACCTATCACCGTCAGGATACCCTACTGAACTGTTCCATTTTTCATCGCTATTTCTTTAACGTGGATTTTTATTAAAGGCTAGATTCCATACCATGAAATTTAGCAATTCTCCTCAATTTTTTGAAATATTCACTATTGGTTCACATGTTAGTCTTCTCTAAAAATCTAGAACCTAAAGTTTAAAGTTTTTAACTATAACTTCTATTTGTCATGTTGTCCCTTTTTTAATAACCAATTTTATTCCCTGTGCAGAATATTATTGTTTATCACATTACTATCTATGGGGACATTTTTAATGGCGATGTTTTAAATAAATATTGAATCTTCTTGCCTCTCGACACACCCACTTGCCTAGAATCCCCTCCTTTTGCAGCCTCCTTTTCCAGAAGGAATTGCACCTTTTCTGGCCTCTCCAATGGTAATCTCAGTGGTTGATTTCCCATCCTGCATCATGTCTGTATTTTCCATTTGGCATTAGATTTTACTTCATTCAATAGTTCTGTATCTCTTTACAGACAAATTCCATGCCCCTAATTACATGAAGGTAAAGTACAGAATCAAAGACTGTGTTGTATGCTTTTCAGTATTATTATAACAAGTAGCACAGATATGTGAAGGCAGGTTGCACTAAGCATGTCAGTCAACGGTGATGCTGATGGACAGACGCTCTAAAGCACGGTGGTGAGGATGACATTTCATGGCGTGTCAGGTGAAAGTTCACCTTTTCTGTTAATAAGAAAAGTTAACATCATCTTTTAAAATCTATGTAATGAGACTAGACCCAAAGAAGCTATCTCGTTTCTTGGTGGATACCAACATATAGTGCTGAAAATAAGCAATAAAACGGGTACTTGTTTCAGAGAATCTTTCTTTTGCCATATTTTCTCAGGAATACTAACAAAAGGAGAAAAGAGAAAAATCATCCTTTTAGATAATGACTGTTGTTTTCTCTATGATACCACAAGAGCCCTTCAGACCTGGGAGTTGATTTGAAGCCTGGCAGACAATGACTCCTCCAGCCAGGAGTCTGCCTCGGGGACAGCTGTGATGTGAAATCTCCGGTGGAGAGGAACTGTACTTGGTAGCGTTGTCACAGTTCTTGGATTTTTTCCTGTGTCTTTCTCACCCACCGAGAGGGTTTGTCAGTGCGTTGTGATTGTGTGTCGGGAGGCACCTCATTACCGGTCTGCATGGAGACGAGAAGGAAGTGATGGAGGCTGACATGGTTTGCATTAATTACATCGCTATCTGTTGTTCTTGCAGCCATCCAAGCATATAATAACTTAAGCAGAGTTTCGGTGAGTTAGAAACTTCAGCCTCTTGTAACGTTTCGGCATGCTGATTCCCTTGTAAAGCCTTGAGAAAGGGCAACAGTGTCCACAAACCTTGGATTTTTCCTGCCACTCAGTGCCACCGGGATGTTATCAGTGTGCACAGAAAAGAGAGGAGGTCACTGGTTTATTCTTCCCATCATTTAGATCTTGGGTTAAATCTCGGAAATCTAGTTGATTCTTTCTCCAACCAGAAATATGATCCCACAAGCAGTGCGACCCCACTAGGCATGGGAAAGAGGCTCAATCATTTTCACAAAGCATATTGATCAAAGTCCTTATAACTGTTCAAAACTTCTAGGGAAGGGTGCATAGCTCAGTGGTAGAGCCCATGCTTAGCATGTATGAGGTCCTGAATTCAATCTCCAGTATCTCCACTAAAAAATTAAATACATATATATATATAAATGACCCTAATTACCTCCCAAAACAAAAGGGATGCCAACCAACATACACTAAAAAAAAAAAAAAAAAAAAAAAGCAAAAAAACACACTTCATTCACAAAAGATATATGTCAGGTGCTCAAAAATCATTGGCTGATGAAAATTTGACTCAGCAGCAGAGTAGACAGAATGGTAGCCTCTTCCACTCAGAGCAATGTTGACACTCACAGAGTTTAATAAAAGTGACAGTAAAAGATGTTTCTCTCTCAAAAGGAATAAAATTGTGCCTTGCTCAATGGGTAAACAAATCTCCTTCAAAATTTTGAAAATTGACATTAACCTTCTTCCATTGTGGTATAGCCTCAGTTATTATTGGGAAATTGAAACAAGGGAATGACACCTGGAGAGGGCAAAGGTCAACTTTGAAAGTGAAAACTTTGTTAAATGAGAGGCCTGAGAAAGTTGGGTCCAAATGATAATTCTGCCTACACAGAATAACAACAGTGTAGGGGATTTGTATAATCTCATTGTATCCAAGAACCTCAAAGTGTTCATGAAATGGGAGTTAACACTCATTAATTAACCCATCTGGCCATCTCCCTCCTTGTTCCTCTAAAAATTGAGCAGCAGTTTCTCCATTAGAGACATTTTTAATTGCATTTATTACACTAATTAAGCATTCCTTGTGCTTTAATTAAGTGCACGAGAGTTGGGCATAGCACCCCTCTCCCCCAGAAAGGGAAATTATCACCTCCAAGCTGAAAAAATGAACTTGAGATACCTACCAGCACTTTGAAGAAGAAAGAATTGAGTCAAGCTCTAATGGGAGAAAAAGAAATAGCTTTGGGAAACCTAATACTTCAGACCCATATAAGTAATGACAAATTTCAAATGTGTGGCATCAATCAAGAAATATTTCTAAGGATTTATTATGTGCAAAGCATGGTGATGAAGATAAAAAGATGACAGATAAGCAAAGTCCACACTGAAGCCCAAAATTTAGACGAGGAAATGCTAATTTCATTATTGTATTTCTGTCCCCAAACACATCCCCAAAATATATGAGGCAGCTTATAAGCTAATGTGATCAAATAAAACAAATGAGGAAATGAAGACCTCTGGGGGCAGAATGAGCTAATTTAAAAATATTTAAACCCTCTGGAGCCAGAAGGGAGAATATATGAAAAGCGTGAAAGAGTTGGAATCAACACTTCTAAGTCTGGATATTTTATGAGTGTTTAATTGAATTATCCTCTTATGGTTATGTTGGGGCACATTTATCAAGATTTCAGCAATTACTGGCTATTGTGAGCCTAGCCAGCTGTAATGTGCAAAAAATAGCTGTCTCTGGTCCTGAACTTTGCAGGAAATCAGAGAACCAGAGCATCCTATCCAACCAAGATGTGGTTAGAATCACAGTCCTTGCTTTAACATAGGAAAGATTCGCGGTAGTAACCATCCTGGTCTCTCTGTTCCCTTAATTAATCCATGGAGCAGCAGCATAAAAATGTCCTGGTAGCTTGTTAGAAATGTAAACTCTAAGGTCCCAGCCAAGACCTACTCCATCAATATCTACATTTTAACAAGATCTCCAGGTGATTTACACGCTGGTGACCACACTCCACAATCATCACGTTTTTCCTGTGGGGTATGAAAGTACTGTCTGATTTGAGAATGGAGAGGAGGAATCTGAGAGTGCTCAACTTTCTCCTCAGCTCCTCTGGGCTGCGCGTGGGTTCCCCTGCCTGTGCAAAGGGGGCTTCCTGGTCTGCAGGTCACCATGATGCCATCGTCTTGAGGCAGACTCTTGGCGGGAAGATCTGTCATTCATCACCTCTATCTTGCTGGATGGGATAAACAAAGTAAGAAGGAAATTTATGAAGAAATCAATGCTGCCATGCATCTGATCCAAGCGTTCTAGTCAGCTTTGTGAAATGAAGTTGATAGTTTCATTTTATACATCTGATCATTAAAGACCAATAATAGCGTCTAGCTGGATAGGTGCAACGTACAGGTCCTTTTATTTACTTGTTTTGTTTGTTTGTTTCTCTGGTACATCTCTCTATTTTATTGATGCAAAAAATAAAACTTTAATGCAAATTAATAATTCACATTTTCTCATTTCCTTTTGATTTCAGAGAAGAATTATTATTTTTTAACATTTTTATTGAGTTGTAGTCATTTTACAATGTTGTGTCAAATTCCAGTGCAGAGCACAATTTTTCAGTTATACATGAACATACATATATTCATTGTCACATTTTTTTTCTCTGTGAGCTACCACAAGATCTTGTATATATTTCCCTGTGCTATGCAGTATAATCTTGTTTATCTATTCTACATTTTGAAATCCCAGACTGGGATCTCTGCTACATCTCTTAACCCAGCCCCTCCTCTACAATTCTTTCCTGACTACCTTGGCCCACAGACCTTTGTGTCATGGGCATTTCAACCACTTCCCACCTACAGTCTCCTTCCTCTCCAATTTCTCATTATCATTCACATCGGATTTTTCCCTCTAAAATATGGAACTTATGTGGCATTTTGGTTTTAAGTAATTTTTTCTTTTGCTTACAGAAGAAGATCCTATTTTTAAGATGAATTTCAGAGCCTGTAAGGGGTCCAGCTTACTTTCTCATCCCTTCTCCCACCAGAGAGCTGAAAGTCTCAATACAGTGGGAATAACATTGAAATCCTATACCTTTGCTCTTGTTCTCATCATCTGCACACCACTCTTCATTGTTGAGATTTATTTCAAAAGTCACATCTAGCTTCTCATTTGCTTGTGGCTCTTTTTCCAGCATATTTAGGTTAAATACAATGCTATATGCAAAATACATAGTGCTTGCTCCTAACCTATGATAAAGTTCACTCCCTTGTCTTCTCATCTAGGTGGTTATTTGTCCTCCTAGGATAAGAGACTTTGATCAGTCACATGAGTTTTGTTTTTTTTTTAGTTGATTTACAACAGTATATTATTTCAGGTGTACAAGATGGTGATTCAGTATGTTTATGGATTACGCTCCATTTAAAGTTATTACAAAATAATGGCCGTATCTTCCTGTGTTGCACAATCTATCCTTGTTGCTTTTTTATTTATACAAAGTAGTTTGCATCTCTTAATCCCAAATGCCTATCTTGCTCCTTCCCTTCCTCTGTCTCCCC
Source organism: Vicugna pacos (assembly GCF_048564905.1). Taxonomy (NCBI): domain Eukaryota; kingdom Metazoa; phylum Chordata; class Mammalia; order Artiodactyla; family Camelidae; genus Vicugna; species Vicugna pacos. Next base: position 8,357,311 of record NC_133010.1, read on the forward strand.
ACTGGCAACCATGAGTCTGTTCTCTTTGTCTGTGAGTCTGCTTCTGTTTTGTTATATTCATTCCTTTGTTTTGTGTTTTAGATTCCACATATAAGTGATAACATAGGGTATTTGATAAGTTATGTAGTCTTTAAAATTTTTGTATTCAAGTTCATATTGCCTATGAAAGAACGAATGAATGAGTGAGTGTAGGAAGGAATGAAGGCACTAGGTTAGTGTGTTTGTTTTGTTTTTTTTTTCCTCTTATATTGACAGAATGCACCGTCAGTGTGTCTATGTGTGGACAGATATAAACAAATACCCGTTCTTCCTTTCACAGGTTTGTCATCTGTGCAATGCTCAGGCTACAGACCATAGCAGGCTGCAAGTCAGCCCCTTGCACAACCCGCAGCAGTGCGGGGAGTTCACATTTCAGTGGTTCTCCTTCACTGAGCAGATGCTTCAAATGAGACGATATTTAAAACTAGCTGGTTATCATTTACACTGTATTAGCCTAAATAAAAACATATGCATTATCAAAAGTAAAATTAAATGATCATCAACTTAATTATCTACTCTGTTGTTACCACTGAGTTTATTGTTTCAATGGCATCCATGCAAATTCGCAAAAACCTTAATTTGTACGGAAATCAATATACTCATTTTGACCATAATGTGTGCATGTCTTCAGATTGATGTACTTTAAATGAAAACAATGATACAATGGGGTTAGATTTTTGCTTCAGATTTAGAAACCATAGACTTTAGGACCACAGCCCTCTCCTTTTCACTGAAGCCCAAAAAGAGCAGCTTGTTCAAGGTCATTGGTCATTCTACACCCCTGACAGGAGTGAGACTCTTCAGGAATAAGACTTTATCTTTACATATGAATATATGTTGATGGTCAAGTGAAAAGGATGTTTCTGTGATATTATTTAATAAAAACCAGAAATATATGGTAGTGTGCCATCATTTAGAGAAAATTCAGGTACTTTTCTAGAATAAATAATAATAAATGAGTTAGACCGCTGTGGTTTTGCCTCTGGAATTTGTTTCAGCACTTGAGCAATGATTTAATTAATGGAGAAATTATTTTGCTCATCCTTTTTCCTTTTTCTGAAACATGGTCTTTTTTCATTTGCCTCTGTCTTTTACTATCAAAAGCCCAGTTCAAGCTCCACCTCCTTTTAGACCTTCCTAATCTCCTATCCCTCATTAAATTTCCCCACCAATTTTATCATACACGGAATCCAAAAAACACAGACAGCCTTTATGGCTCACTTAACAAGTGTTTACTAATCAATCATTATGAGCAAGACGATTTAGAGGCACTGTGGAAACCGATCTTCTGTGCTATGAAGCAATACTTCCTAATTGATTTAGGTGCCACACTGGTCTTCTAACTTCCTTTAAAGAAGCGTATCTTTTTTTATTGCCACCACACCTCACAGAAGGATGGGTCCAGTTGGAAATCTGATTGATTAATTCTGTCTGGCCCTGTCTAAACAGCCTTTTAAATACTGGTGGTACTTCCATACATCTCACCGTGGAGGCCAATTAGATGTCAGTGATAAATTACACCTCTTCTTGATTTTTTTTCCCCAGAAATAACCTCCCACTTAATCTCTTGACCTCTGTCCTCTATTCTGGATTCCACTGTCCCCGTGCCTCAGCTTCACACTGAGCTTTTGACATTTGCTTCTTTTCTCTCTCAGTTTGATAAAAAAAAAAATTTTTTTTTAGTGCGTTCTTCCATTTCTTGCTTTATGAACTGCATTTTATCCACTGGGTTCTGTATCTTCCCATGGCTTCTAACAGGCTCATTTAGGAATGATTCCCTTTGTGAAACCTGATCTATAGAATTTCCATGTGTTTGATGAACCCTCAATGGAAATATTCTACCCGTTTCTACGTTCACAACCAGATCAGAGGGATCCAGATAGAATAATGGAGGAAGCTCAAGGGATGGGAGTATTGGTGAATTTATATTATTATTAAATCTGAACTTTTTAGGATGGAAAATATTAGCAAGAACCAGGGTAAGATATATGGGGAATTATAGGAAAAACTGCCTAACGTGACAGTGTATTTGTGTGAAGGACTTGGTAGTTAAGTTTGAAAATGTAGACTGGAGCCAAGTTATAAAAACTTGATCATTCTCTCCATACCTTCTAAAATTTTGGTAAATTCTTTGTCCATTGAGGGACTTTTCCATTCCTGTAATTTTACCCATTGTCTTACATTTCAAGCTGACTTGATGGACCATGGAAAAGAAATTCTAAAATTCTGAATTACTGGGAACATGGTTTACTAATTTTTTTTCCTTTTTAACTCATAGGAGGGTAAAGATAATTCTTGCCCTGATTCACTGCCTCACAATCTTTCCTTGTTTTCAGAGAAGTGGTTAATAGCTACTCTGCAATCAATGCTGCTTTCCTCTGTATAGCGTTTCCCATAAGGCAACGTCGCAAACTAGTTTTTCTTTTCTTTAAATAATACAGCAACCAAGTTAAATAATAAAGAATAGCCCAGAGAGAAGGGGAAAAAAATGAATGTAGTGTACAAAGAAGGAAAAATCAGCCTCTCGATATGATTTGAAAGGAAGTTAGAAGTGTATGAGGTAGAGGTCCAGGAAGTCCATCTGTCATGAGGGTAACTACTCTCTGTTTTCAAGCTTTCTAGAATCATCCTAATTTTATGAAGGCGGTTTTGAAATGTCACCAGGAAATGATGAGTTTTTCAGGGAATGTAAGAATGTGCCAATAAAACCACGTTGTAGTATGCCGTGATGAAAGAAGCAAGCCTCGACTTTAACTCTGAAATTTGAGAATCTGCTTATGTGAAGGATGTCAACGGTTTTTAAATGACTCACACTGTGTAGAAGGCTCTCGTGTGACAAAATACATTTAGGATCAAACACAGGGTCCAATTAATCTACTAACTACATGGAACAGAGAATCAGCATTAATACTGTCCCAAACAATGCATCATGGTAGAAAATCATGGTCAGGATTCTTATCTGCTCAGGTTGTTCTGTGAGCCTGTTACAGCTGCCCATCCTAATTCCTGTAGTGTGAATTCTGTTCATTCTTTGACGGTCAGTCCAACTGTACCCTCCTCTGAGATGAAGCTCCCCAAAACTGGTAACTGTCTTGTCCCCCGGGGTGCCCCATCCCCGTTCATACCCTGTGCCTCTATTAAGTTTTGCATGTTTGCTGTGGTTTTCTAGTTACCTCCCCATTGGAGGCTCCCCACTAAATTCCCCAAAGTACATTATGCATTTTTTTTATTGTTCGATGACTCTTCATCTACTGGAAACTCAGCCAGAGACAGTACAGGGTTCAAGTCCCGTAAGTGATGGGATATGAAGCTCTGAGAATGGAAGCAGAAATTTTGACCGTAGGATCATGTATTTTTTTTTCCCATTGAAGTACAGTCAGTTTACAATGTTGTGTCAGTTTCTTGTGCACAGAATAATGCTTCAGCCATACATATACGTCCATGCATTCCTTTTCACGTTCTTTTTCATTATAGGTTACTTCAGATATTGAATATAGTTCCCTGTGCTATACAGTGGAAACTTGTTGTTTATTTTATATATAATAGTTAGTACCTGCAAATCTCAAACTCCCAATTTGTCCCTTCCTCCCCCCTTACCTCCGATAACCATAAGTTTGTTTTCTATGTCTGTGAGTCTGTTTCCATTTTACAGATAAGTTCATTGGTGTTTTATTTTTTTAGATTCCACATATAAGTGATATCAGATGGTATTTTTCTTTCTCTTTCTGTCTTACTTCACTTAGAGTGTCGATCTCCAGGTAAGATATTTTAAAAGGCAATATAATGCCCAAAAGGTATTTAAGTGCCCACTGAATACACTCATGGCGGGTGTGTTTAAGCCTGTGCCACGGTTAACTAGGCAAAAAGCTGACGTGTATTTCTAAATCCTGATTCCTGACTTATCAGAAAATTAGTCAAAGAGCTAAGCCACTCAGAGTTATTTCATATCGTCTGTAACTTACTTTCAGTGTAAACGGAATGCATGATTTGCTTCCATCTTCACCCAAGATAGACAGCTTGGAGTAGTTGAGCGTGCTCATATTGTCTTTTCCATTCAGGTTACACTCTAAAAAAGAAAAGGGGAAAAAAAATAAAAAATTCACTTTCCCCAGGCTGCAAATGTAAGTCCTGACAGATAATTCCCAGTTTAAAGTAAATATATTAGAGACTCAAGTTCAGAGTGTCCTGTAGGAGGGTAGGGATCTATGCTCAGTCAGGTTCATGTGCTAACTCCTGATACAGATGATGAAATGAACAATTTCGATCTTGCACATTGGTGCTTTAGGCTGTTTTCATTTAAAAAAAATGGTGAGGGGTAGGGTATAGCTCAGAGGTAGACTCTGCTTAGCACACAGGAGGTCTTGGGTTCAATTTCCAGTAACTCACAGAAAAAAAAAAAACAGAAAGAAAGAAAAGGAAAGAGAGAAAAATAAATAAATAAATTTAATTACCTCTCCCCAAATTTTTTAAAGGTTAAAAAAAAATAAATACAAGAAACAGAGTGAGCTGCTTATATATTCTGGAGAACAAGCCTTTGTTGGTTTCATTTGCAAAAATTTTCTCCCATTCTGTAGGTTGTCTTTTTGTTTTACTTATGGTTTCCTTTCCTGGGCATATATCCAGAAGGAACCCTACTTCAAAATGACATCTGCACCCCAATGTTCATAGCAGCACTATTTACAGTAGCCAAGACATAGACACTGCCTAAATGTCCATCAACAGATGACTGGATAAAGAAGATGTGGTATATTTATACAATGGAATACTACTCAGCTGTAAAAACTGATAACATAACACCATTTGCAGCAACATGGATGTCCCTGGAGAATGTCATTCTAAGTGAAGTAAGCCAGAAAGAGAAAGAAAAATGCCATATGAGATCACTCATTTGCAGAATCTAAAAAACATAAATAGATAAATAAATACAAAACAAAAACAGACTCATAGACATAGAATACAAACTTGTGGTTGCCAAAATGTAGAATAGATAAACAAGATTGTGCTGTGTAGCACAGAGAAATATATATAGGATCTTGTGGTAGCTCATAGCGAAAGAGAATGTGACAATGAATGTATGTATGTTCGTGTATAACTGAAAAATTGTGCTCTGCACTGGAATTTGACACAACATTGTAAAATGACTATAACTGAATAAAAAATGTTTAAAAATTTAAAAAAGAAAAAGAGCAGATGTTTCCCCACTCAATTTTAAGCCCCTGGAGATCCAGATTATGTCACCTTTAACTTGTATTCCTAGGGTCTATCAGTATATCACATAGTAGGTGTGGACTATGTTAAGGGAATGAATGAATGGATGGATGGAGTACGTTACTCCTGATCTCAGCTGGCTATGTTATCTACTTCAGGGGTTGCTGGGGGCAGGAAAAACTCTCCCACTATGTCTGACTCATTCTTCCCTGTCGGTCCCACTGTGCCATCTTTGGGTGAATGCAGGGAGAAGGCAGCGCCCGGAACGCTACACGCAGAATGTGGAGGGTGGATGTATTTCTAGATCATCGGTGAGTTACGTGCTTATGAGAAACACCCAGGCAGTTGGTACCTAAAGGCTACGTTATGAATGTGACAGACCCCAAGAGCTGCAAGCACTCAGAAGAGGGAAATCCCATGCAGATTGCAGACGAGGTGAAGCTGTCAGTTTCACTGGGGGCGGGGACTGGGGGTGGGGGAGGGGGAGGGGGGAGCCCCCAAGCTGCTGCTCTTTTAGCTCTAGGACCTTGTTTGCTAATGGAACCATTCTGATCTCCTTTCTCTTATCCTTGAATACAGTAAGATGATGCTTGCTGGGCTAAACTCCTGAGGTTATGTGAGGACCACCAAATTGGCTCATGCTGAAGCACTTTAAAAACCATAGCACTCGCGAGGATGTAGATGATTGTTACTAGTTAAGGAGGCTTCACGGAGGGTCCGTAGGACTTGGCTGTGCATAAAGAAGGTAGAAATATGATATAAACACCAGGGACATAGAAAAAAAATGTAGAGTTGCAAAGAAATCTTCAATATGTAGAATTTAGAAGCATCTGCTAATTGGTGCATAGGTAAGGGACATTGTAGGACTAGTGAAAATTATGGGAGATTTTTTCACCCATTTTTTTTAATCCATCTGCTCCCCCACCCCGTCCAGTACACGGAGGGCAGCCTAGTCAGAGATCCAGAGGCCCGTTTCAGTCCCAGTGGTTAGGACATGGCTCACTATTACTTAGTTAGGCAATTGCTCTGAATCCTTTAGCAGCCCTGGTTATTCAATCCAGCTCTATTCAGAAGAAGAAATGAAGAAGAGAAATCGTGGATTTTCCATCCTTGAATAGGTGTTTTGTCAAAAGCCCGAACCTATGGCAGAACGGTTATAATGATTTTCCCAAATCCACTCTGGGCTTTTCCATTAGTATTCATCTTCTTCTCATACAAATGGCTACCATCTCAAATAGAAGTCATTGAAAAAGTCCCCCTAAACAGGAAAAAATTCTGCCTGAAGCTTGAACGTAAAACCTGTCATAATTTATTTTAGAATAAAGGGAGGAAAGCTGCGAAGATTCTCTATATATTAACTTGCATGGAAGGGAGATTTCTCTGTGACACAATGACCCACAAGTATTTTCTGCAAGAAATTTAGTTTGCTGTTAATAAAAGAAACCAGAAACGAACAGTGTGGCAGTGTGTGCATGTGTGCCTATAAGTACGTGTGGGGGGGGGGGCAGGTAATGGGACAGAAAAAGAAGCAGATGTATCAGTTGCTGGAATCTGGTGATTTTTAGAAAGTAGAGAAATACCTTTAAGACAAAAATCACACACTTCTGTTGTGCTCTAAACCCTCTTCCTGGCACACAAGCAGGTAGTGATTTAACAAATACACAAGGCAGCCTAGCCTAGCAGAAGAAATTCTATGAGATCTTGGGTCAGTTGTTCAGTCTGTCTGATCTTCAGTTCCTTTATGTATGAAATCATTGCAGTAGTGTCTACTCTGTGTCCCATTTTAATAGGTTATTTGGAAACTCATGTAAGCTATCACATGAAAACATTTGCAGTTGGATAACAGATAGCCCATTTTTAAATACTGCTATTTCTGGATATATCATTGATTGCTGAAATCTTACTCGCCACATAACACACAAATCTGGTCCTTGAAGGTTGAAATGTAAGAGGGAGCAGTTTGATAAAGGGTTCAGCACACCTTAGTTAGTTGTGGTAGCCAGACTCTAAGGTAGTCTCCAATGAGCTCTGCTGTCCTAGTGTTCATACCTTCACGAAGGACCATCCACATTGAGCTAGAACTGGTCTGTATGACCAATAAGCTATGGTTGAAGGGATAGTATGCCACTTCTGAAATGAGGTTAGAAAAAAATATGAGCACTAGATATAGTCTATCTGATGTCTTATGTCTTGGATGCAGAAGTTCCTTATAGGAATGATAACAGCCACGACCTGGCTGAGGACTTATTGTGTCCGCAGAATTCAACAAGTATTGCTTCACTAAATCCAACTTGTATGGAAGAAAGTGAGATTGGCATTAAGCCTTCCTGTGCATCTCTGGGCCTTTTCCATATCAGATCTTAGCACTGGGTTAATTTGAAGACATGAGGAGGGGTCTGTTTCAGAATTTTGGCCCTTTGCTCCTAACGCCTGACCAGCCGAGGAAGTTTAAGCACCAGGGTACAGTATCTTGCCTAATTCTTTCTTCAAGGCGTTTTCCATCTACTGGTATGGAAAAAGCAAAAATAAAAGCCCCAATCATATATATAACATGAATTCAAAAACTGTGTTGCTTTTAATGAAAGGGTTACTTGTTCCAATGGGGATACTAGAGTGTCAGAGAAAGGGAAGGTCATGGTTGTTTGAAACACAGCTGGGGCTTCCCAGAGAATGCCTTCATTAGAATCATTCGAAGATAGAAAAAAGAAAACAACAATGAAGCGTGTTTTGGAACAGAGGCGTGCAAACACACACACACACACACACACACACACACACATGCACACATAGTGCCTCTGCCCAGGGAAAGTGTGTAAGTGTGTGAGTTGGAGGAAGATGGATTGTGTAGACAGTGGAGTGGTCACACTTCAAAGTGGAGTGTCCCAGAGGTGCCTCTTCAAACTTCATTTCTCAATTAAATGGGGATCGGAGAATTATGGACATTAATCCTCTTTGAGTGGAGACAGGGATTAAAACAAAAACATTTCTCACCCAGTCGGTAACCCTAGGAATCCATGCAACCTGAGCCGCTCAGATCAAATTTATTTGGAGAGCTCACTGAAGTATTTAAGCTGCTCTTGATTAGATGTTATAATGATGAGAGAAGTGCAATGAGCTGAACTTTGCTGAGGGCTTGGCGACGTCACCAACGCGGGCTTATTCTCGGGCATGTGGCGATATCACAAATTTATTCGTTTTAATTTGGAAAATTATTTGCTCTAGAAAAAAGAGTTACATGAGGACTAATGTTCAATTTGTTTTTCGTGTCCTTTAAATGCTAATTATATGTATTAGTCTAGAGGGCCTGCCCTCTCACTGATTTCCCCGTCCTGTGATATATGATATAATTACCATGCCAATTGATCTTTGACCGAAACGTGGGTAAAATGGAATGGAAGCTGCTTTTCATGTGCCAAGGTCACAGTTAAGGACACGAGGAGCTTTGCTCAGGCTTGCAGATGGGCTCACAGAGCTTGATCTAACCCCAGAGATTGATCGCTTGCCTTTCATAGTCTTGACATTCACCCACTTGAACGCTGAGGACGGGGTGAGAAAGAGAAAGAATGACTCAGCCTAAGAAGAGGGGAGGAGGTATCAGAGGTAGGAGGAAAGTCTGTCAAGATGACTTGGTTTGGAATGTTTGTGCAAGGAGCCTGGTGCAAGTGTCACCACAGGTAAGGACACCTGGGAAGCTTCTGGATCGGGAATGTGACGAAGCCCACAAGCCAGGAGGTTGCACTCTGCTTGGCCACCAGACCTGCCTGAACCCCTGCTTCCAGAGCTCGAAAACAGAGCTAATGACACATAAACCACACTTCTTAGGAAACTCATGGCAAGTCCACGTGAGAAAAGTCAGAGTGAGAGAGAACCTATGAGCTCATCTAAGTAACTCTCATGTTAGGTCAGCTCGCAGGAAACTTTAATTATGGCTCTGATGATGCAGGAGAAATTTTCAAGCACAGTCTAACCACAGATTCTCTCAGCTTTAAAACAATTGAGACTTGTCAGTCATTGATACCTAAGGTTTGGTGTTCTTATTCATTCCTTTTCCAATACCTGCTTTAGCTAGAGAACCTTTGACGTTCAGCACTTAGTGGGCAAGGCACCCGAGGGACAGGAGAGTGATTAACAGGACTGTATTGATAAGGGGCACTTCCAGCATGAGGCCAATTAGTGATCAGTGGGTATGATATCTGCCTCTTCTATTGACCTTACATGACCTTCACTGAGCAGTTCCCTGAGGGTGATCTCTACGTCTCATTGAATATTGACATGTCTAATGAGGTCGCCCAGCATGAAGAGGAGCGAGTCAGTACAGAGGCGTGCTGTTCTGCTCCACGGGGCTGGGTGCACCTCTAGAATTGTTGACAAAGCATCCCCTATAACCACAACTGAAAATGAAGGGAGGAGTTAAAGAAAGGTAAGGAAAGTAGAATTTCTAATCACGTAGCTTTTCACAGTGTTGGCTGTCAGGAAACTATCATTGAGCTGACTAGGCAAGTACCCAGAGCTGGTCCACGCCACCGCGATGAAGAATTTCAGGCAATCTGAGCAGCGTAAAGTTTAGCAGGGCAGCTGAGAAGCCAAAAGCAACGTTTGCCTCTGCAGTATAAGGAAAAGCCTTTGCCTTTGAAGCTATACCACAAACAAATTATTATAAGGAAACGTATTTCTGAGTATAGGATATAATCTGCCCCGTACACACACGTACACACGTACAGAATGGTCTCCAAAGTTCTACCTGCCAAAGACACCTTTAGAAAAACTATCCTTTTCCAATATTTTGCTGATTCTGCCTCTCTTCTCTTGAGGAAGAGCTTGAGAACAAGTTGAAGGTCACTTCAGATTTTCTAAATCAATGATTCATTTAGCAATGTAGTCATGGCTTAGAGATGCAGCTGCATACCCGAAAATGAAAGGAAATAGGAGATTTTTGCAGCCCCGATGGGATCAGAATGAGCAGCCCACATTAGTTAAGAGCCTGAGCCAGGATTTGAAAAGACATGCTCCTGAACATTGAGTAAGCCAGTTCCATTTGATTAGACAATGAATGCTAACTTAAGAATATTTGCGCTAATGCTCCCTCTGATTTAAGTAGGTTAGACCTGAGTTCCCAACTCCCACTCATCTGTTTGCCAACAAAAACCATCTCATAAGTGGAAATTAGCTATAGTTTATTTTTTAAAAAACAAAGACTACAGTTGGTAGGAGAAACATTTCTAAAATTCTGTAAAAGACTCAAGTCTTTCTCCACCTGTTGTATTGTTATAATGAAGATATTATTTTAATGATCCTCAGTCTGACCCTTTAAATAGTATACGTTTATCACCAACCCCTGTAGTAGTCATATCAAAAGGTATTCCTGAGGAACAGTGAGAAAATTAAATTGCAAAATTAATAGGTTAGAGTTAAGTAAGTAAATCAGAAGCACATCTTTCTTTGAATAACAAATATGTAGCAATGGGTGGTAACTCACTAAAACAGACTTGGAACATTTTATAGGAGATAACGCTTTTTAAAGCGGCTATTATCAGGTTAGTATTCAAAGATTTCCTAGAAATGATGACACCAAAATGATTATAATCAGCAATAATACTGATTCTAATATCAAGATGCATAACTTCCATATTTCTCCCTGCCAAAGAAACATAGTTGCTAAAAGTAGTAAGGGGAAATGTCTATAAATGATTTTGAGGGAAACAAAGTATTCTGATTGTTGGGGAAAGTCTTAACAAAATGTTGCTATGCATGCACTTCTAAAATATTTTAGCTGAAACTGTTCATACATTTTAGCCACTATATTAATTAATGTATGTATAGATGGATATATAATTTTATAAAATGCATATAACTTTTTATATGCATTTTATTTAGAACATTTTAGTTAGGGCAGTTTCAAAAAAAAGAGTGTCTTGGTTGATGGTTTTCAAAAACCTCTCTGGATTTTAAACAAGGATTTAAAAACCTCAATGTAATGTAATAGTTCATGTGGCAGCCTACCTTGTCTAGTACACGTCTCCTTTGAGGTCTGGGATGTATCAGTTGGCTAACCTACTTCAATCAATGCCTTCCTGCTGGCAATATCTTCCCCGAAGCTCACTGAAGCCCCTGCCCTCTCTCTCTTACCCTTCTTACACTTATGGAAGAATGACCGAAAAGATTAATATCATTGGAAAGAGTTAAAACTTGCTTCTGCATGAATGGCTGGTTCAACTGATCTGACTAAACTGACCTATCTGGATGTTCAAAGAAATAGATGCAAAAAAAAAAAATCACTTAAAGCATTTTTGATTGAATGAAATACATACTTAGAGCTACCGATGCAAAACGACCCACTTAATTTAAACAATTATCATTAAAATGGCTACCATGTATAGAGCACCATACTAGACTTTCTGTAACATGCAACAGAAACATGACATGGTTATATACCAGAACATTTGTAGCCGGTTCGGGAAACAAGGTATGTATCTGTGTAATAAAAAACAATCTAACACGATACGTAATCTGATACTGCTGTATCACAGGAATAAAAACTTTGAGGTATCAAGAGAGAACTGTGCTCAGGCAAAGAAATTAGAGAAGGCTTCCCTTTGGGATTTTGTAGTAAATAAACAGCATTACCTTTTCTTTCTGGGAATTATCCCTTTGTCCAACCCATCCATGGGGCTCCATGGGGAGCTTCCCTGCGCTTACCTAACTCAGCTTTCTGGAAGCAGTGAATTGGTTGTTGGTTGAACCTGTTACACAGACTCTGGACACTCTTTCTGTCACAAATGTTTGCGCTTTGGCTTAAGAAAGTTTGGGGAAGTCTGCGAACAAAGACAGAGGCTCTACTTTAAGCTTTGGGGGTTGTATTTGTTTCTGTTCTTTAGATTAGAGAAATATATGTGGTCAGTCTGCAGAGAAGAATGAAATACAGAGTCAAGTTTGAGAAGGAATATATTTGGAACTTGAGTCCCTCTTCCTATTTGTTCTATTAAGTCATAGTCCTCTTCTTGGGTTTCATGTGACTCTCCGTGTCTTTATGAAATGCCTCTTTCTTCTCCATTTAGATTGAGTTGCGGTCCTTTAATTTTCCACGAAGAGCCTTAATACAAAAATTAATTGGGTTTATTATTTTAGTCCTGGTGCCTTATTTCCAATAGGGGTAACTTCATCTATGAACACGGGTTGAGTGGTGTGTATTATTGTTAAAATGACACAGTCCCAGAGCCACCCTTGAGTCTGCTTTGTACAACAGAGACACGGTACATTTTAGTAGTTGTGACAACATGGCAAATTTGCCCAGAGACTCAATTTGCATAGCCCAGCATTCTCTCAGCATGGAACATCTGAGGGACAATTTCCTACGTTTGTTCCATGACTGAAAAGTGCAAATTTATCCTGTATTCAGAGAAGTCAAAAGAACGTGGAAAAACATGTCAATGATTAATTTATTTGTATCACACAGACACACATGCTTATTTTGACTTTTATAGGTCGATAGGATAACACATTTTACAATTACTGCAGAGATGTTTACAGATTTTTACAATATATGAATTTTACTAAGGGAGAGAAACTCTAAGAATGGTGTAACCAGTGATAACACATGTGTATACCAGTAGCTATATATTTAGTCAAATATATCCATTTAGCTTTATAATAACCTTGTATGATAACCTCATTACCCCGTATTTCAGGTGGAAAAACATGTATACATAGAATAAAATTCTGCTGTAATTTTTTTTTATTGAAGTATAGTCAGTTTACAATGTTGTGTCAATTTCTGGTGCACAGCATAATAGTTCAGTCATACACTATATTCAAATCTTGTAGTAACCTATAACGAAAAATAATATGAAAATGAATACATGTATGTGTATGTATGTCTGCTGTAATCTTAAAAGCAAACAGTGACAGATATATTGGTAGAATTTAGGTTGATACAAACCTATCTTTCCCCTTAAATGTTACTAAATTCTTCTCTGAATTCTGAGAAAAATTAAATAATAATAAGATGAGTAAGAAGAATGTGATCTTCTAAGACACAGTCTAAGAAATAAATCTTATAATAGGCAACCAATGTATGACCTCCAAGTCCAGTATCAGAAGATGATCCCATGAGAAGGAACTTCAAGATCATAGTTTAAGGCTGCTCTTTTAGATGGAGATGCGAAGGTTCAAGGTTTCTACTCTGCTCTACGCTATCTTACTAAAAGGATGGATAACTGGGTACTTAGGTGAATAACTTCAACACTTGTCTAGAAGTAACATAGTGAAGTTTTTATCTCCCACTCAGTCCTAAACCTCAAGAGTGTCTTCTCCCCAGGTCTGTTAACAATGAATAGTCTTACAGGTAAAGTGTTCATTCACCGTGCGATGTCTTGATTGTAACGCTAAGGATGGGAAATAAGATAAAGTAAGGCCAAATGTCTCATGTCAAAATCATGCATTTTACAGATTCTCAAGAGAGTATTAAGTGAATAGAAATGGAGTTACCTTCATATTTTGGCACAGTTTCCAGAATAACTCTTAGCATGAAGAAGAAAGAAAAAAATGCCTGTCAAACAAAGAAAGCAGTGAGTTCTCAGCCTGGACACCTTCCCAAAGTTGATTTAATTGGAGTGTGTGTGTGTGTGTGTGTGGCCAGCATTTTGTGCAGGAAGGCATGGTGAGAGCTCCAGTAAAGAAGGACTCACGTCATCAAAGGTGCAAAACAAAGGCATGTGAGAAGTATTTAAAGGACAGAAATGAGCCAACTTTTTTTTTTTATGGATGCTAATATGTAGAATAAAAATAGAAGGTCACGTAAAAAGCAAGGGTGGCACCATAGTGTATGAGCCTTGAAAGTTGAACAAGCTTTGGTACTTGATTTTGAAGCAATGGTGAATCGTTTGTGGTTCATAAATGAGGAAATGATTTTGAAAAATCTGGAATAAATATACTGGGTAGATTGAAGAGAGGTTGGCTAGAGCAGGAAGATGAGTTCAGAGGTTTTTACAGCTGTTACATTTGACCTCAATGTTAGTAATGGGAATGGAAGGTGGAGGGGTACGTGTGAGCGCTATTTCAAGGACTTCATAGGGTTCGTCAAGCCCCTTTCACCTGGAACCGTGTATGTTTTGTGTACAATTCTGAAGTGAAAACCAAATAAACCACCAACACGAATAACAAAGGACCCTGATTTCTTTAGTTGGCGTCCCTTAAGTCCACACTGCTCCTTAGAGGAACTCAAACCTGAAACTCAAGATTCAGAATGGTTTTCCCCATACACATCTCAGTATTATTGTTCCTTCAAGACAGACTCAAGTCCGCTAACACAGATTTTCATTGTTAACGTATCAAACATTTTTATATCCAGACATTTAAATTTTTTTTTAAGAAAATCATAATTCAACACCCTCCTGAGAGGGCCGGAGCTTTGTAAACACTCTTCCAGAGCAGCCCTCTGAGAAAGGCAGGCAAGCTCTCACCCCCAGGCCGCCTTGAGTGTTGGCAAATAGAAAGTTGCCCTGAATTCATCCTCGTGTCCTTTGAATAACTGTTTTGTTATTTCACTAAAGGTCAGAAAGCTTAATGCACAGGGAAAGGTTGGCTCGGGTTTTTTTTTTTATTTTTTTCCTTTAGTTTAAAAAAAAAATAATACAAATGCAAACCCAGCTCACCGGTGGCTTTGAGACACACCGTTTCCACTGCCTGGAAGCAGTTGTGATGCTTAATCAGAATATGAAACCCAGAGTATTCTCAGGGACAGACATAGCCCGATTTTGGTGCTGTCGGTTCAAGACTTGAGCCATCCCCAGGGTGATGAATGGAAACAGACATGGCGTGGTCCCTGGAGAATAAGTGTGCTGTTGGAATAACGCATTTTGGGTGGAATTACCAACATCATCATTAGGTTTAGTTTTGTTTGTTATTGTTGCTTGCGTTTGTTTTAGTTTTTAAGATGAGGCCCCGAGTCTGAATCCCAGGCTCAGTGATAACCGCTTTCTCTCCGCACAAGGACGCACCATTCTGCTGGAGGGAGCGGTGCTTGCCCGATTCATGCTGATCTATCTAAACCGAAGCAGCCATCCTCTCGCTGACTTTCGACACCTTGGTAGGCATTTTTTCATTCACATGTTCAACTTACCCTTTCTGATGGGGCATTCGTTCGTCTCTTCCTCTCTTGTGTACCAGCAGGTACCTTGTGTTTAATAGAGATGTTACACTTTGCCCATTATCCTGAAAGTGGAAAGTTACCCATTTTACCAGGAGAAGTTGCTGTGTCGTAGCAACACTGACAACGACATAAAAACAGTGGCAACACGTTTATCAGTCACTTGCAAGATGCCCCGCTGGGTGTTAAACACTTGCCAAGCGTCATCTCATATAGTCATAAGAAAAACCTAATGAAGTGGGCATTGTTTTCACCCCCATTATGCAGCTGAGTCAACACAGAGAGAGAGAGGTGGGGCTGGGTCACTCACCCCAGGTCATACACACCATGAACACACAGCAATGATTATTTTCTCCCCTACTTTTCCGTTTCTGATCAGCTGCTATGGCTCAGTCTAAGAGCCTGCTGAGATGCCAGAAGCCTCCCTCTGTGTCTGCGTGTTTTGAAGCAAGATATAGTTTATTGATGAACACGAGCCCATCCCAGAAATGCCTTCCCAAATGATTAAAAAAAAAAAAAGCACATCTCTTTTTCTTTTTAAGGGCAACTTCTGGTGTTTCTATGTGTGGAAATCTCATATAGTCCATTCTAATTCTTAGAATAAGAAAACAGTGAAGGAAAAACAGAGTTGAACATTTTTCAACTCAGGTATAAATTTGGGGGTTATTCACCTTTTAATTCTCTGCTCTTTTCACAAGTTATAAAGAGAATTGATGTCAATCGGATTAGTTTTTGTTTGTAGGTGTACGATTGAGTGCTGCACATTTGTAGATTAATGTAAAACCCGTCGTGGCATGAAGGGAACTGATTTCAGATATTAAAAGTGCTGGGCTGGATAAGAAAAAGTGGAGAGTGGCTGTGGATTATGAGTTTGGTCACAAACCTTCAAACTCCACAGTTCTGATTCCACTTTTGGCTTCGGTTCTCTAAGGGCTCTAAGCGCAGATCAAAGGCCTCTTCTTGTTTTCATTTTTAATGGGTTGCTGCTTAAAAAGTAAAATCTACTGCAGTCCTGGTTCTTCCACAACAGGACTCCCCCACGAGCTGACCCCAACTTCTCTCCCACCGCAAAGAGATCTGTGTGTGACCTGCCTGCAGACCAGCTCCCAGCCAGCGTTTCTCCGAGTCCTGTCAAACCACGTCCAGAGTGGCCTCCGTCTGAATTTAAATCCCAATATTCAGAATGTGGAGAGCCACCAAAACGGACACCAGTCGGCCCTGGCGCTCAGTTTGGAATTCATAGGTGATTTCCATCCAAATTCCTCTTCTGCTACCTCCTGCCAAGAAGAAAGGGAAAAAACACTTTCAGAATCAACAAAAAGGAAAAAAAAAAAAAAAGACACTGTCAAAAAAATCAGAAAGTTTAGGGCAATGCATTTCCATTAAAAATGTTTATATATGAGCATTCATTTCTCCTTGATCATGTGTGGGTATCTGAGCCTTGTTGTATTATTTCATGTAATCGTGTCTTCATTCATAAGACCAATTGCAGGAACCCATGAGTACATTTAGACGCTTTTTTTAAAGCCACACATACGTTTGTCAGTCTATTTCACGTTTTACCTTTTTAAAAAACGGTATCTTTAAAACATTGTGAATTGGATTAAAATACTCTATAAAATGAACATTTAGATAGTCTACATATTGTTTGAATGAGATAAAAAAAAAGATACATATGGTTCCCAACTTATAATGATTCAATTTAGGATTTTTCAGTTTGACAATGGTGTGAAAACGAAACACTTTCAGTAGACGCTGTACTTTGAATTTTGAATTTTGCTCTCTGCCTGGGCTAGCGATGTGGTCCTCTCTGGCGATGCTGGACAGTGTCATGGGGTCCCAGTCTGCCACGCGGTCGCAAGGGTTAACAACCGATAGACTTACAGAACCACCCTGCACTCAGCCAGCCATTCTGTTTTGCACTTTCAGGACAGGATTCAATGCACTGCATGAGATATTCAATAATTTATTATCACGTAGGGTTTGTCTGAGGTGAGTTTGCCCAGCTGTAGCCTAATGCAAGTGTTCTGAGCACCTTTCAGTTAGGCTAGGCGAAGATATGATGGAAATGCTATAATGGAGCATTTGTCAGGGAATAATATAGAATGACTTGTGAAAAACAAAGAGAGATTAGTCTGTGTGTATGTGTATAAGTGTGTGTGTGTGTGTGTGTGCGCATGCGTGCATGTTCCCAGGTGGTAAGAGTTGGTTCCATTCTTCCAAAACTTTGGTACAGGGGCCAGAATCTGAGGCAACACAGAGAGGAAAGAATGAAATCTTGAGAGAATTCTACTCAAATGGGTCCCTCAGATTCAGATATTCAATGCATACATCCCAGCTGAAGGTGCCTTAGAATTCAACAAGCAGGAGAGAATCCATTTTAAAGACTTGATTAAACATGAAATGAATATATGTATATTCATGTAGGACTGAAGCATTGTGCTGCACACCAGAAATTGACACAATATTGTAAACTGACTATGACTCAGTAATAATAAATAAAAAAGACTGGATTACAATCTGTATCTTCAATTCATTAGCTAACCACTGTACATCAGCCATAATGATAAACCTCCATGTCTTGCAGCAAACTTTCTTGCCATCGGACTTTTGCAAATGCTGTTTTGTTTCCCTCCGAATGGAACCCTGTCTCTAAAACTTGCCCTCTTTCTCTCATCCGCCGACTGCTCACTCTTTACCTCGTGAACTTCTCAGATGTCAAGGCTTAACTTTGCGTCTACATTCTCTTCAAACACTCCCTTGATTCTCTCCTACCCACCAAAATATCTCTGCTCAGCACTTCAATGTACCCAACAGTTTCCCGCTTTCATCACTGATGACATTGAATGGTGATTACCTATTACCATGTCTGCCTTTGTCAGCAAACCATAAATTCTACAAGTCAGGATGCACAAGTTATCTTGTTTACCACTCATTAATCAGTGCCTGGGCTGATATTTGATATATAAGTGCTCAGTTAATGCTGGTGATTTCCCCAAACCACACAGCACTTTCCTATGTGTTCCCAGGGCAACTGGAACATAGACCATCCAGACTAAACACTTCCCTCCACAGGTAATCGGGAGCCAAGACTTCTTCATTTTCCTCGGGCTTCAGCAAGAAAAAGCTGACTTAAAGCCATGCTGCCAAGCCCCCACATCTTCCAGATTTTTCTCTCTTCTCCTGGCCCATCTGCCAGTAGGTTTGCCCAACCATCTGCCTGAGTCACGCTGTCTGAATCTTTGCTTCAGTGTCTCCTTAGAGCATTTCTCCCTCCTCCTCGTTGCGCAGTCTCCCCACTTTCTGTCATTTCCCTCCAGACCTGCAGCCAGTGCCCACCTCTCCTGTCATTTGAAGACATCACAAGTCTGATCTCATAGCATCGATGCGAGCCACACCTTCCATCCTGCCAATCCTGCCGCGGGATGACTTTGAGACAGTTTACGGACCACTCCAATGCGTCCCAGGGAGGTTGTCCTTTCATTTCAGGAAGATTTCAACAGCGACAAATCCCTCATTTACAGAAGTCCCAGCGTGGTGAGGCAGTAATGCCAAGATTTCAACAATCATCCCCTGGTTCCCAGCCACACACGGCTCCACCCACCTTGAGTGACAGCCTCCAAGAAGGTTAGCTTGGCTGATTCCCAGGACAGAAAACTGGGATACACCATTCTGGGGCCAAAATGGAAAAAAAAAAAAAAGTAACCCAATGACATTTTGAAAACAATTTTCTAAAAAAAATACATTCTCTATAGATTTATTTCCAAATGAATGAAGACCAATAGTCCCCTTTCGTTTGGTTTGAAAGTTTCAGAAGAGATAATCTTGACATTTTCTTGCCCGTATATGATTTTTATGATACATGCACACAGACATGCACACCCATACATCCATATATACAGCTCATGAGATTTGAACATCTTAGGAAGAAAAAGATGCTCTCATCCACTACTCTTCAAGAAATTCACCCCCACACCTTGTTGGCAATTCAGTGTATATAAAAGACTTGATTTAGACACAACTATGGCTTAGAGATTTCGAGACCATATTAATGGGCAGATTTCAGAAATTCGAAACTGCTATTTAAACTCTTATTTCTTAAGTGATGGCCTTATATGTTCTATGTAAACATCCCTAAATGAACCAAGATTAGTCAGAGAAATTTATTCTGAGGAATATTGACAAAAGAAGCAAAACAATGCAAATTTGGCCTTGTATTTACTCTCCTCAAGAACTCCTTTCTGTGGTACGAAGAACAAGACCTCGTAAAGAGCCTTTGTCTTCCTGACTCATCTCATTTCAAGCCCACTGAGTTTGGCGCCCTGTGTTCTAGTTCCACTCTTACTAATACTTCCTGATCTTCCCCTAAAGAGCCTCCCCCACCCTGCCATCCTAGATCAGGCAAGATTGTCTTGGTCTACACTGCTAACCACACCCCAGTCCTCCACGGCACTCAGCACAATTCTAAGTTAAATCATCATTTGTTTACTGTTTTCCTTGAACTAGACTATAAAGCTCGATGGCTTAGGGGTGACAGATATCTTACTACCACTCTGTCCCCGCCATGGTCGATATGCAGCAGGTTTTTAATCTATGTTTGTTGAGTGAATGAATGACTAGTTCATATATAAATGCTCTCACGATCTCCACATGAATCCTCTAACATATTTTGCTCACGGTCTCATGATGGTAACATTGACTTCCCTGTGCCTCCTGCCTACATAGTAATTAAAGCTCATATTCAGTCTCAAAAATTCCATATGTGTTCACAAGTTCTTTCCCTCCAAGACGATTTTGCTCTTCTCGAGTTGTTTGCATCATATATTTTGCACCATTACTTACTTGTATCGTAGTGATGCATATTTCCTCCCGCTGGCACGTCATGGTGTTTTGTTTTTTTTTTTTCTATCTTAGTTTTCTTCAGTACTTTCTTAGGTGGTCTTAAGACAAATAATGTATGTTAACAGAGAAATCAACACACACACACACACACACACATGCGAGCGTGCGCGCACATACACAGAGATGAAATGTGACCTCGATAGGTTTGTCTCAGGTCAATGCCTTCAAGTTCCCACTAGCCATTTGCTAGTTACACTTTGAAGTTAGAGTTCACATGCTGAAGTCTCCCTCTGCACCATCTCATTAGAATGGCATTTTGGGCAATTTTTGTATGCCAAATAACCTTGAATACATTCAGTAAGAACTCCCATGACCTAATTCTTTTCTTTTTAAAAAAAATCAGTGTCACAGGAGATAAAAATGTGTGTTCAATCAATTTATATTGAACAAGTCAGTGATTGCCTAGGTATCTCCAGTCCTCTTTCAAATACATAAAAGTTATAAAACAAATAGTCGAAGATCCTTTCTTCTAAGTGCTACAGTCCTACTGACAAGGCAAGCTGGGACACTAAGGGTTTAATGAATGTAACAGCCAGGCTGGAGCTGGTTATGCAAAGGTAAAAAATCACCCAAAAGTCCCAGAAACAAGAACTTATTTCTTACTCACATTTTTATCCATCACAGGTCATCTGCGTGACTCCACTTTAATGTACCCAACCCAAGGATCACCTTGCGGGAAGCTCCCTTTCTGTGCTGTCACAAGCCCCAAGTCCTCCAAATGGAACTGTGTTCACTCCTGTTAAGCATCAAAAATGACTTTGTGTCCATTTTTCTTGCAAAGGATCCTACGGAATCTGACTTACGCCCCCACAGATTCCCTCCATTCAGTTACCCTTCGTTCCTGTTGATTCTTCCGAGGTCAATTAAAGGTTAGATGTAATCTCTGAGGTGATTGTATACACGATGGCTTACTTTGCCATCTGTCTGCGGCCAGGTGGAGCCAACATCTCCAAACTTGCTTGGCTTTATATGTTGCATCAGGTTTCCAAAAGTAACCTTCTTTTCTACTCAGAATCAGACACTTGTTATTCACTCATCCCAAATTCCAATGTCACTTTTAGTAAAAAGGCATGCCTCGTATGGCTGGGTCAGAATCTTGGCATTAAATTTTGCTTATGTCATTTATAAATCTCTGCTAAAGTTTGAAATTTGCATTAACTATTCAGGGCTAAACATGGCATTGTTATTTATGCAATAATGGCTTTTTGTTACATAGCTTTGGGCTCGTTGGTGGAATAGATGTGCAGGACATCGTCTTTGCCATTGAATCCAGTGTGCAAATCAAACAAATGGACAGGTAGCTGTAATTCAGGAAATTCGGTGAAAGAGGGATGAAGACCACACTGCTGATGGGAGTGATGAAAATAGTTAAATTCTTTAATAACGTCCCAGCTAAGCGTAATACACCCCAAAATAGCCAGGATCTCAGTAGTTCTGAAGTGTAACTGATTGGACACTCATTCCCTGATAATTCTGACATTACGCAGGCTACTATAAAGAATAACTCATTTCCAACTTCCCTCTGGCCTCTGTTCACTCCATCTCAGATAAATTTTAGATCTTATTGGGCTTCGGTTTTCATTTGACTTCACAAGAGAGCACTGCTTTCTCTCCTAGTTCTGTTTGAAGGGAGAATTAAGGGAGGCAGTGGGCTTACAGGAGGAGAGAGAATCTAGATTTCTGATTTTGCAAGAGGCAACCTTGTCTCTGTGGCCAGAGCCTTCTTGCCTTCAATTGCCTCCTGCTTTGTTAATAAGCTGGTTCAGATGAAAATCTGGACGCCTGTGTTGGCAGGACTAGAGTGAGAATCTTGACTGCGGGGGTCCATGTCCAATAAACAGAACAGGATGAGTGTAATTTAAACACCATGGGTTACATATTTTAGCTGAGATGAAAGATGAGAAGGGCACGATCAATATTCTGGATAATTGTTGATTAGGAGTTGTGTTCCTGGTAATTATTTTCCTGAATGGTCAGGAAAATGCTATTCCCCTGGAGAAATCTGCTCGAGAGCTATTTCTCCTAGTACCTTTATTGATACTATAAAATAAGAAGTATGGGATATAAAAATGAGAAAATCATTACTTAATCTCGGAGGTTTTTTGTTTCTTCTTCTTGTTTTTTTTTTTTAAATTTGCATCAGTGAAATGGATGCAAAGATCATTACTGAAAAACAGAGTTGTCTGAGTTCTTACTTGCCAACATCTTAGGAAAGCAGTAATGAGGAATTCATCTTGTGGCAGCTGGACACAGGCAGTTGGCATCTTAACTTATCATGTCCAAGGGAAGAAAAAAAAAAAAGATGAAAAGGCTTGTGAGAATGGGTTTCACTAGAGCTTATTCAAAGGATGATAATATCATTGTTCACTAAAACTAATGAAGTCTAAAATTACACTGAGAAACCTGACCGGCAATAACTCGGAGCAGCTGCTGGTATGACTAACCAAGTTAAAGATTGACAAAAGGGCCAGGGTCCCTTGGCTTAACCCCTCACTGGTGACCCAAGGCCTTTCACATAGGAATAGGCACAAATGGCTAGCGGATTAAGAGAAGTTTCTTGGGCTCCTTGACGTGAAACCCCATGAGCTGTGGAAAGAAAAGTCACTGGTGGTGCACTGATGAGAGCAACAACTAGACTGAGAAAACATTAAAGTGCAAGGGTTGATAGGATTATAACGGTTGAAATGTTTGAGCAGGTGTTACATGAAGAGGTTCTGTCAATGCTGCCTGAGTGTTTTATGGAAATGGATGTTATGTCTGTAAGACTGAGACTGGCTGATGTGGTCCTGGTGGAGGCTATGGTCAGACGTATAAGAAGAGTCAATGGAATTGAGGTGAAAGTTTTAAGAAAATTGACGCATTTGCACAGGCTTTATGTAAGATGGTTGTGTCTCTTTTCCCTAATGGTGTCGTGGGGATGAGCATTGTGCCTCATTGGGGAATGTGGCCCCAGCCTGGTGTTGTCAGACAGGGCATGTAAATCTGTCCTTTGGGCAATGTTAATTCCACACACCACAGGGAGCCAGTAGGGCTGCCTGAGCTCACACAATGTGAAGTGCAAGATAGAGGCTGATATTTAGGGGCTGATGGGAGCAAAAGTGGAGGCTTTTTGCTCCTCGAGGGAATTGGTCTGGGGCTAACTTGTCTGGAAAGAGGGCCTTTAGTGAACAGTTTGTGCAGACTTTTTGAAGGCATGCTACATTGAACTCTGAAGTTCTAGAAAATAGAAATCTTTTGATTTCCATTTTTGTTGGAAACCTCCCTGATAGAGAGAATAAATGGAGTTGGATAGGCAGGTCAGCCTTCTGGTATCAATTAGGCAGCAAACCAGCTCTTTGGGGAATTGAAAACAACTGTCTTTGTCTTGCAAATCTCTACAAACTCAGAAATATAAATGCAGCCCATAATCACCTGAGACTGTGCCCAGTTAACTCAGTCAGCTAGAACCAGAAGCTAAAGGGAAAAAAGGCGGGAAGTTAGGCTTTTAAAAAGTACAAACTGCTAGAAAGTCTGCCCCCTTCAGATTAATTGTCAAGGACGCACTCAAATCTTAAAAGTCTTTTCCACAAATAGTAAAAAACCTAAACCATCTCAGCAGATAAACTTAACTTATTCTAACTGTTACTTATAAACTAGTGACTCTTGTATTAAACCTGGTTCATGACTAATGTTTTAGAATACAAAGTATGAGTTATCCATATCTATCTGTTTGCATGTATGTCTTTGTATACACATTATAGATATAGTATTCTACCTTTGGAAGGTACTGTCAAAATTAATTTCTTAAAAACAGCTCTAATTGACTAAAATAAACAAGTTTTTATATAACATTTCTCAAATACATAATAGAAAACTAATGATTTTCAAGTTCACATGATTTAGAATTAATCTCTAGTAAAAAGAAAAGAAAATTCAAAGTTATTTGTTTAACTAAAGTAGACACATCTTATTAGCGTTGAATATAAAACTTTCATTCTCCCTAGGTTTACCAAAAGTCAAATAAATTTGTATTATCTCTTTTGCAAAATTTCTCATGAAGTTTTGTGGGTAATCTAAACATAATTGTTGAGAACAAGTGATTTAGATAGATGTAAGAGGGATAAGACCTAAAAATAGCTTCCAAATATCTTCTGGTAAGTAAAAACTTTAGAGTTTTGTTAAGTGAAATGATGGGAATTCTTTGAATCTCTAGATCATTTCCAAATAAGATAATATACTGAAACATTAATAATTGCTAAACAAGGCTGAATTTATCTACTTCTGTCTTCATATTACAAAAAACTAACGTTTGAGTCTATTGATGAATATGGCTGATACCACACTGAAATGAAAACATGCTATGAGGAAATGTATGTTTCTGGAAACTATGAAATATATTCATAAATATGCCAACCAAAAGCAAAAGCATTGGTATAACAAATAGTTCAAAATCGCTTACTTCTCAAGTCTTCTCTAGAAATTAAGGTTTCTAAGAGTTAAGAATTCTAATTCACATATGTAATTAAAACTACTAAAATTTATAAGAAAAACATCTTTATATGCAAGGGAAATTTTTTAAGGAATGTAAATGCATTTTTTAAGTGTAAAGAAAGTAATTTTGTCCTACAGAGGCGTTTAAGGAAAAGAAAACAAATAGGACGAGGGAAAGCATAAGACAAAGTTTTAATGTAAAAAAAGAAGTTCCATAAAGTTTGTGGAAAAGAATTTGTCCATGGTCAGGATTGGCTAAGACTAGAATGAATTTAGTGGATTGAATGAACTTTAACATTAAAAGTAAGCTTGTGCAAAACTAAAATTTGATTTTCTCTCTCTGTTAAGAGGATAAATTTTTCTCAGACTATTGATCTGCTTTTGATGACAGATTGTGAACGTTTCTTTATCTTTTAGGTAGTCTGTTGTAACTTTTCGTATTTGCCTTTGAAATTTTTTATCATCACTTTGGTTAAGTGAGTAAGTATTGTCTCCCAGTGACCTGTGACCTTATTTGACAAAGTGTTTTAAAATCTTTTGATACCATTGACAAACTTCCCCAAATCAAATGCTAAATGAAGTTCTTTTGACCTCTAGCTAACTTTGGGATTTTTCAGAGGCCTGTTGAAAAAGTCTCAAAAAGAGGTATTTTAAACTAATTCGGCTTATTTGGCATGTTACATTACATGGAAAACATTGTCAAACAAGGGATAATAAACCTTCTTATGCTATATTTTGGGGGTGAATGATTATTAAATGTGTTCTAAAAATTATATGAACTTCCTAAACATCTGATATATCCTGATAAAATGTTATGTTATGATTTTAGTAGTTATCTTCAAATGTTGTACCAAATATCTTTGTCAATTGCATTGTAATCAGATCTTTAACCATGCCATTTTAACTCTTTTGTCATTTATAGACAGTTATTGTTTCACTCTGATGCTTTTGCAGAAATGCTTTAAGAAGATTCATTGAAGGACTTTTTGACAAACACAGATTTCTGATAACTTTCAGATCAGACCACTGAACTGGGTGAAAAATTACAGAACTCTAATGGAAGAACTGATTGCTTTGTAAAACTACTAACAAAGGATCAAGATCAACAACAATTAATTACATGGAACAGAATGAACTGATTAATATAATTATAACATTTATGACTTGTCTGAAATATTACCAGCTTTTTAATCTTCATTTTCCCAGACATAACGAAATTTTTTTTCTCTTTTCTCCTAAGCTAATTATGAGAATAGCAATTTGGTAAATTATACTTTTGTAAGCAAAATTGAAACATTTATCATTTCTCTCTACCTGATCCCTCTAAAATTTGGAAACTTTTGATGACTGTTATTATTTTTATGATGATATAGTTATTTACATAAGTTTACCAAGAATCCGTTCTCCTTCTAACAAAGTACAATTGAAAACATTAGCTGCATAAACTCAGATAGAAAGTTGGAATGACTTTATGGAACCACAAAGTCCCTGGGAAGACACCAGCTTGGTACTTTGCTTACAGTACTCCTGGCAACCTCATCAGGTGAGTAAGGATGGTCACTTCCTGGCAGGCAAAAGGTCTTCAGGATATTTTGAAAACCTCAAGAAGAGAGAAATTCACCCAAATCTATAAACATCACAATTCTATCTGATGGCAAACAGTTGGCTTGGCTCCTTAGCTTCGAGGTTCAATCTGGAGATCCCTTTGAAAATTTCCAGCAAAGCACATTTAAAAGACCTATCTGATCAATCACAATTCCTGTTGTACTCATGTAAGTAATCAGGGCAAGTTTGTTGAGACTAAATTTATTTTGTAAATAAGTTGGTCTTAATTTGACTTATCTTGTGTAGAAGTGAGGGTGATTTTAGAGAGAGAAAAAATGTTTCAATAGGAAATATAATACACACTCGTGGATATTAGATTCACTTTCTGGTACTTGTCTTTGAGGTTTTGAGGACAACCACCTGAAAACTGGACTGGATCCTGAATATTTCTAGTTTCCTCCAATTTTTAGCTGCAACTCTACAAATTAACCTTTCCAATTTTTCTCCCACTTTTGACTTGGAATCATTGAGAACCAAAGCTGCCCTTTTCCGGACGCCGTGACAACAAAAGCTGAGCAATTTGGTATAAACTTAGAAGAGGGCAGTACAATGGCCTGTGCTTACAGCATCCTCCCGTTGCTCTGTAAGCCACTCGGAAAGTTTGCCTGAACACCTGATGACATCATCTGACCCACTTCAAACTGAAAAAGCAGCCTCAACCCTGACATCCAGAAATCTCAGCTGGCAGCTCCCAGAACCCAGACCCCGCGTTTGCAATTTGCTATAATCATTAACTTTTTTTTTTTTAATCTCCAGAAAAATGCCTTTTATTAAACACCTGATTGCTTGCACTTTGAGAGTCTACCTACATCATCACCTCTGGAAATGGGTTTAACTGGACTGAGCTATTGTTAGGACTGAAAAAACTGGTTTAACGAGATGGAACAATCTACCGACTCCAATCCTGGGCTGTGAAACTTCTTGAAGAAGTAAGACTGTAAGGGAGCCCAGTTTGCCATCTCCAAATATGTCCCTTTGGCGTGAAGATTAATTTAGGTTGATTATTTTTAAGAAACACAAGACTCAGTAATTCTTTTAGCCCCTTAGCTGCCTAAAGAATTTAAATAAATCCTGTCTCTGGAATAAAACCATTACTAGAAATATCTGCAGAAAATATGGGCTGAGGATAGTGGGAGAAATTCAGCAGGGCCTGGGGATCAGAGTCTACTCTGTGTCCTGTTGTTTCTGCAGGGCCCAGCAAACATCTGTTAACCAAACATTTATTTTTTTCCATCTCCATGTGACTTGCCTTCTTCTTTTTTGATGTTCCAAACTACTGCCTCCAAAATCTTCTTTTGTCTTTAGCTGAAGATGATGCTCAAGTTGAGGGCTTCAGCCATTCTGGTGAGTCAACAGTTTTCCTGGATGTCTCCCATGTACATATATATTATTTTTCTGTCTCATTTTTTCCTCCTGTTATTCTGCCTCATGTCAACTTAATTCTTAGACCACGTAGAAGAACCTAGCAGAGTAGAGGAGAAATTCTTCCTCCCTGATGTGTTATTAAGATGGATGAAATGTGCCTTAGAGTAAACCTATTTCCCAGTGAATAACCACAGTGCAATGTGCGGGCATACGTATGACAGTCAATCAGAGGGGTGGCTCTAACTTTGGACTTTAGGACATTGCATTTGGTCTTGTGTGATTCCATAAGGAGATTTAAAAAAAATAAAATGATTATATTTGTGGAACAAGAAAGTTGTAAAGGATAGTCAGTACTCTGTATGGTAAAATCAGTGTTCCAAACTGCTGACCATTTTTGGACCCTGCAATTCCACTTCTAGGCATTGATTCTGAGAAAATAATTAGCGAAGTCAATGATTATTTCCATACCATGATGTACAAGCATTAGTTATAAGAGCAAATATGGTGAGAAAACCAGTAGCCGTTCTATTAATTTGCTCAGGCTACTGAAACAAAGCACAAGACTGGGTGGTTTGTTGACATGGGAACAAAAGTTCTCACATTCTGGAGGCTAGAAGTCCAAGATCAAGACGCCTGCAAGGTTGGCGTCTTCTGAGTTCTCTCTTCTTGGTCTCTAGAAGGTCGTCTTCACCCTGCGTCTTCATAGAGGCTTCCTTCCGTGCGCTGCTTTGTCCTAATCTCCTCTTATAAGGGTGCCGGTTATAATGCATTAGGTCCCACCCTAATCACCTCGTTATAACTTAATTACCTCTTTAAAGATCCTATCTCCAAATATAGCCACATTCTGAGATATGGGTTAGGCCTTCAACATATGAATTTAGAGGGAAAACGATTCAGCTTATAATAGTCACATAAGAGAGAAGCCATTAAAATCACGATGATACATGAAACTTGCACTCTGCAGTTTCTAAGAGTTATGATGCTTTGTGAATCCTTATGGGGTGTAAGGAAAGGTTCATGGTAAAGAGTTCATTTTGAAAATGGATTATACAATTATTTAGGATATAATCTTCATTTTGTAAAGTCATACACGTATCAAAATAGATCTATATTGTATATTTTAAATTAACGTCATTCTTGCTTCATCTGCTCACATAAACCCAACACCTATATCCTTGCTGACTCTCTTCTGGATATATAAAGGGGGTGGAGTGGAGAGAGAGAATTATTGGCTATTTCCTCGGGGTTATGTAATCATGAGTATTTAGGATTCTCTTTCATGTGTTCTTAAAGTTTTTCTTTTTCTTTAACAAACATTTATTCTTTTTCACCAATTATTTTTAGATTTCTAAAAATTCAGGGGCAATACTGTCAACAAAGATATAATAAAAGAGCAAAAGTTCACCAGCACAAACTAATAATATGAATTTTAACAG
The DNA here is from genome assembly GCF_048564905.1 of Vicugna pacos. NCBI lineage: Eukaryota > Metazoa > Chordata > Mammalia > Artiodactyla > Camelidae > Vicugna > Vicugna pacos. The sequence goes on from NC_133010.1 coordinate 8,386,480, forward strand.
ATTTAAATTTTAAATTTTCAGTTTCCATAAAAAGTACTTGCATTCGTAACAGACAGGGAAATCTGATTTACTTTCAGATGTTATATAAAGGATCTGAGCTTTTCATTGTTCTGCACATGGAAAGGGCCCAGATCCAGGGGAGAGTCAGCAGGAATGTGTGAGCCTGGTGCAGTGTCTTCTTAGGAGGAAGAACTTCAGCCGTGGTCACCCTGAAAAGGAGAGGGCCTGGGCAGCTTAGCAGTTTTTACATATGTGATGGGCTGTAAGGGATGGGAACAAGGGTTAGATGGATTTATTGGACTAGATGGGTGTATATAGAAAGCAAAGCTAAGATCAATATTTTCTTCCTTTTAATACAAGTATATTGACTGCCTACAATCCGCCAAGCCTTGAAGAATAAAACAAACAAAAAATGCTAAAGAATCAGGTGTCTGGGCAATACATATTGGAAGACTTACAACAGATTTCACGAGTTGAATATGTTTTTTTTAACGTAGTGAGTCTCTCATCCTTAAAATGTTCTGAGTGAGACTGGATGACCATCTCCCAAGGATACAATATCAAGAATTTCAGAATCCAAGTAGCCTAGAACGGCAGTTCTCTAGTGTTAGTATTGAGCAAAATCACCCACAGGCCTGATTAAAACACAGATCCTGGGAGACTCTGATACAGAAAATTCCATTTCTATTAAGCTTCTAGGAGACACAGATGCATCTTGGAGCATGTTGGAGTAGCAACGGATAAGCCAGGGTCCTCTCGCTTCCAAGATCAGTCGTACTAAGATACAGACCGAGGAAAATGTCTACTTCATCAAATTTGTTTTCCTCTCTGACAAGGGAAAGACGGCCAAGGGAAGGAAAGAAAACACAATCTGATCAAAGGCAGAAACTGCCCCAAAATGACAGACCTGCTTCGGGGGTGGGGTGGGCAGTGAGATGTTTAGAAGACAAAGTTTCAAGCAAGCCATCCAGATGATCCTTGTAAAATGGTTTCAAATATACACTTCTCCCAGAGATCCCCAATTACACTCTACATGGCTCTTAGATTGCACTGACAAAGCTTTAAAAAATGATGCATTTACTCCACGCAGGCAGCCGTCTCTGGAGCCGAAGCCCCTGCGTTAGTGATGTGTCACAGCTGGTTTTTGGGCTGCATCGAAAGCTTCAAGCTTTGGCACGACCGAGCATTAACTCAGCATTAAGCAGAAGCTTTGACACTGGAGACTACAAACTTGGATGGATTAAATACACATTCTGAATATCTCACAAAATACTAGCAGTAAGGGGGATAGAGGTTTTTGAAAAGAGAGTGAGAAGGAAATAAAATGTGTGTAATGCAAATGAACAGCGACAGGGGTCCTGCAAATCTTAGTTGTCCCCCACCCCTCCACCTCCATCACCGCTCCCTTCTCTTCGGATGCTGCAGCGTTTATAGTCATCTTTTCCACAAGAATGGTTCTTTGAGATGTTAGCTCATGGGTGCACCACTGGGACACAATAAAAATTATTTGTAATAATGGCAAACTCTAATCTAGCATCTTTTATGGTTTAAGAGATTCAAGCCAACTCCTGGCCTCAGAATAGCAAAAAAAAAAAAATAATAAAGTCATCACAAAGTAAATATTCAGTATATTCACATGGGTTTCTAAAATATAGGATGTATAAATGCCACCTTCTAGTTCTATGGTGCGTGTAACTTTTTCACCACAATTCCACAGATTTTGACTCATTTGATTCTTACCTTAATCCACACGCCGGATCAGGATTATCATGCTGTTGTCTACAAAGAAAGGAAAGAAAAAAGGAATATCTGAGGGATTTAGTTCCTTGCCCAAGGTTATATAGAAGATTATAGGATGGGGTCAGGGCAAGATTCCAGTTTCACTAAAACTAAATTCTCAGACTTTTCCCTCAATAGGCATCACCATGGATTCCAATACCTACTCCTACCACCATGAATAAATTACTCTAATGTACTTCTTTTTTCAATTTATATTCTCAAGACCCTTATAAAGATTCTAGAGAATCTCTTTCTGGAAATGTAACACAGTAGCAATAAGGAAAAATAATATACTACCCTAAGCATGGCAGTGTTCCAAAGGTAGGGATTGGCAAATGCCCTTCAGAACTGTCTAGCTAGCTCACCAGAATTTCACTCCAACTCCCGAGTGGACTTCATTAAATAGAGCTGATTTCTTTATTCCCATCTTTTTTCCCACCCCTCCAACGTCCGTCCCTCCCTCTCACTCTTGCTCGCTCTCTCTTTTGGGGAGTGGTATTCGGGATGGGAGCTCAGGATTATATTAAGAAACTCAAGTGGATTAAGAAAAGAGTGGGTCACACCAGCACACTTTCAGTGTAGCCCTGTGTTCAGCAAACAGCTTCATCAGATAGAGGAACATCTGGGAATGTACATGCAGATGCTGTCAACTTTGACTGTTTCTACAAGCTCTTGAAGGCATTAATTCATCCCGGCATCTGGCTGCTTGGCTTCTGACCCAGTACAACTACTAGGTTGATTTTTATCGCACGGTTACTTTGAAAATTGTCTAGCTATTATGCGGATGAAGCCCAAGATTCATTTTCTTTTGCATAACTCTTCAAATCCCAACAATTACTTATTAAGCACCTACCCCTACCTTCCTGAAGTAGAAAGAGGAGACATGTGATCCTTGTTTTCAAGGAGTTTAGAGGAGTGGAGAGAGAACACATACTTTGACATAATTGTGTGCAATATATTGTTACAGATGCCTTAATGGACGTTTATATGGGAACAAGTGTTGTTCAAAGAAGTGCCATCGTGTGTGGGCATGACCCTAAGGAAAGTTACCTAGTAGATGGAATATTTTAATTAAGACCTTTAGCTACGAAGGGGTCCAACAGGGCATAGGGTGCATTATACACGTATGAGTTGGTAGAAATCCAAGAGGCAAAAGAGTGTTGATCTATGTAATCTTTTCAGTGAAGAAAATGAACTAGAGTTTTGACACAAGCTGGTGGTCAGTGGTGTCGAGGACTTCCTTCTGCAACTACATTCTAAAGAGTGTAGACACTTACCACCTTCTTCTCACCTTCCCTTCATTTTGGATTGGTGGGCCCATCAGGTAACACCACAATGATACAACATAATATTGAAAAGGAAGGAAGGCTTATGGGACTGGCCCGTACAGGCTGCTTATCTTAGAATGAATTTATTCCACAATTCTGCCTCTTTACCCTGCCAGTCTAAAAATAAAATGTTATTTGCAGGTAGATTACAAAGTTCAATCTATGGCAACTCAAATGATTCCCACTAGACAAGCCTACCGTGATTTGTACGATCCTTAGGAAGAAGAAGATCCATTTGTGTATCACAAGAGGGAAATATTGAGTGCCCAGAATCTGGAAAATAAGGTGCCAGGCATTAGGGAGAGACACTAAAGTGGCCAGGCAGGGCAGTACCTGCCTTCAGGGAGGACTGGCGAGCGGAGCGGAGCAGAGCAGCAGGGCGTGTAGGAGACACACGGACAGTGGGCATGATGAAGCCTAGAAACAGAGACCTATTCCTGGCCACTGCCAGCTTCTGGAACACTGGTACAAACAAGTCCGCGTCTAGGGAACCTGAGAATTGGTTAAAGAATTAATATGTGCTTGCTCTGTTCATGCGGCAGCTCATATAGACTACGGAGGCGATTTGGGGAGGCAGATTCGATGCCCCATTTTATAGATGAGGAAACTGAGTCTCAGGAAAGCTAAAGAGAGAAAAAACAGTTGCAGAAGCAGCAGCAAAGCTAGTGATGTTCATCCCTAAGTTCGAGGCCAAAGCTTCCAAGATACTCTGTGACACAAACTGAGCGGTCTGAAGCCTGTGGGGCCGTCTCTCTGCTATGAAGGTGCGTTCCTGTGCATGGCATGTGCCTGTGTGTGTGTACACCTGTTACAGGGGGGAATAAAAGTGAGAAGAGGGAATGAAGACGGTCAGGTTATTACATTACCCTTTAAGATTTTAAAACGCAGCGTTGATGACAATCATATTGTGATCCATCTACTAAAACATAAAAATATGGAGGCTTAATCCCCCAGGTTCAGGATGCAATTCTGTCTCATGAATATCAAGTAACAGTATCGAATGCAGAGGCCGCCTTTGACCGAGGACACTCAGGGAAACAATTTTCCACTGCACGTTAGCGTATCTGCAATCAAAGTCTGTGTGTATCTGTGATTTTTTTTTTAATCCTTCCACTTCTTTCTTCCTCTTTCTCTTCATTGTGTCCCTCTTTCCCCCGCCTCCAGGCCACCCTCCCCAAGCACTTTTCTCTCGCCTATGGAGATGGGAACCAAAGGGAAATTGATGCAGTGGTGGGTTTAATATGACATTTGAAAAGTGACTTTTTGATTTTCAATTAACCTTGCACAAAGAGGAAATATTGAAATTCGCCCCTTTGTTCTTGGCTGGATCTGCAGACAGGCTGGTTGGTACCAAGAGCTGAACGAGTTCGGGGTGGGGCGCTGGGGAAGGAAGACAGCCTGGCACCTAGGAATCCTCCTTCTGTTTGCACAGACAGAGACCAGGACTAGCCTGGAGTAATTACTCTCAGAAGGGGAGACCAGGTAGGGGAGAAAATGCTCTTGTCATTTGTTTGACTTAACTGTATGCTTTTATGAGCCGTCTGGCTGGAAGGATTAAAGTTACTTTCAATAACACTTCCTTTCGGAAAGAATTTGATTTGAAGTTTCCCAGCAGGGCATCCCAATCAACAGCAGGGCCCCTTCCCCAATCTCTGCGCCCCTCCTCCTCTCCCCTCCAGTCAACCTGCTCCCCTCCCCTTCGCTGAAAGCCCCATTGTTCTGTTCGTCGAGGAAAGAGGCGCTTACACCGTGATACGATGTGCAAAGTTAACTCCGGAAGTCTCCCCTGGCCGGATTTTCCATACAATCCTCCCTGGCGGCGGGGCCCGTCCCCCTCCCCCTTGGCAAAAGGAACCCGTGACCATCGCACGTGGAAATAAAGCAAGGGGACGCTTTGCCCTAAGGTGGCGCGCGGCCAGGTTCCCCAAACACACACTCTGCACGTCGTTAGGGGCGCAGTGGCTTCGCCCACGGATCCTTTCAATCGGCTTCCTTCCCCTCTCGGGTCCTGTCCCCGCAGGTGCCTGCCCTTTGCTCGCAGCTGTTTTCTCCCCCTCCCTTTCTTCCTTCTTCTGTTTCTGCCTGCGTTCCCTCCGGCTCCGCGGCTTGCACCCCGCAGGCAGGCTCGGCTGGGGGCGCCGGGTCCCCCCCCCACCCCACGGCCGGCGGCGCGGGGTGCATCCCGCCCCGGGGCTGCGTGCTCGGTCCCCGCGCCAGGACCGCCATCCCATCCCTAGATGGCAGCAGGATCCTGAGGCTGGCGCGGCCCTCGGCAGCCCTTCTGGTCTGTGTTGCTGAGCAGATTGCCACCGGGATCCGGCGGCTAAACAGCCCGGCGCCTCCCCAGAGTGCAGGTCACGCAGGAGAGCAAGCCGGCCGGACGCAGCTGCCGGGGCCTCTGGGGTCCGATGCTGCAGCCCTGCACACCGCATCCTCTTGGCACACAGATGTGCTAGCGTGTCAAAAAAAAGAAAAAAAAAAAAGAGAGAAAAAAGAAAAAAAAAGGTGTTGCGGGGGGGGGGAGAATTTAGCCTCTTGGAGACCGTGTCTTGTTAAAATCCAATGATTCAGGACGGTGACAAAAGTCCTCGAGGCCTGAGTGCTCAGAGGACACACAGAGTCGCATAAACTTCTGGGAAGACACTTGTCGTGGGGTCAGGGGCCAGGCGGGCTACGCAGCCAGGGAGCAGGCTCTGAAAACTGGGACTTCAGCTCCAGCCTCGCTGTGATCCGCGCGCGCTTTGCGGGAACACTCTTTCTATCCCCGAGCCCGTTACCTCATCTATAAAACCGGGGTTATTATAGCTTTCGGCCCTGTGCACACACAAAAGATTGTCAGGATTGGCCAGAGGAACAAAGGAAGGAAAAATTCACTTTGGCAGGAACAGCCTCACTGCTGCAGCATTTGGCCCAGAACAGGAATTTTCCTTCCGAGGATACGTCCAAATGGTGCGACAGTATTTATTGTGATCAGCCCGAAATTACTTATTTGAAAAGAAAGGGCAGAGGTGGTTGCACAACTTAAAAGCCAGGGGACCTTTATCTCTAAACCGCTTCGATTATCTACACCCAGGCCCCGTCGTTGACCTTGCCATCACCTAAAAATCCTATAGATCAGAAATCTTTATCACCAGAAACTACCTGCCGAAGCTCAAAAGCTGTATCCCCGAAGGGTCCCAGGATTCAGTGGGGAAGGCAGACGGCTCTGGCGTGTGCTATTTTGGAAGATGCTACTGTTAACGTGGCATACAACGCACTGCGCGAGTCAGGATGTGTTCTCGCCAAATCTGACTCAGAGAGGAAAACAAAATACAAAGATTTTTTTTTTAATCTCTCATAATACAGTACATTCTCTTGTCTGCCAAGAGTTCTGTCCCTTCCTAATACCATGGCAACCTTTGTAAGGAAAGGGGCAGGGGGATGGAGGTTTCTGATGGTCTTTATCTTGTCTGAGTCTTGTTTCCTCTACTCATTCCCAGTCCACAATTTCACTAAACAGACCAGGGCTAGAAACAGCCTCTCCTGACCCTCCCCGCTGGGGAACAGGTCATCCGTGTAAAATCTTCCCTGACCTTGATTGTTGACACCAAATAAAGTGTACCTACAGCGTCTTCACCTTTGCTTACGGTGGCTTTATGGGACCCAAAGCAAAGCTGTTTTCAAAGTTTCAAAGATGTTGGTGTGGCAGAAAGGTGGGAGACAGCAAAAGAGACATTAGATGAGACTCTAGCCATTGACCTATATTTTTTCCTTTAAAAGACCCTACCAGATCACGGGACAGAAGGCAGAGTCAAAAGAGTTCTGTTGAATTGTCTCCTGTCTTATTTGAATGTTAGGTCTGTTTAGTGTCATTGCTAGACATCTGTAGCCAAAGTCACAGCAACAATGTCAGATCAGGAGTTCCAGCAGCCTCATACTGGTCCCACTCTTGTTGGGTGATGTCTCCAAACTCATAAAGCTCTCCACTTCAGTGATCTCCTACCCTATTGTGGAAAGCAATCAGTCTCCCACTGCTCCACCCAGCGTTTCCCATAAACTTGCCATCCTGAGCCCCAAGGTTGATCCCCGTATCATCCTCATTGAGAAACTCCGCCTTATTTCTAGAAAAAGCATGATACTAACTGAGAACTTCTCTTGGGCACACGGGGAACAGATAAATACCGTAAGCATTCTCTTCTGAGTCAGAGAAGGGGACACTGTTGATGTAAAGCGTCCAGCCTGTCTTATTGTTGTCACTGAAGTCATAGCATCCAATCTCAGATAAAGCCTTTATGTTGCCTGAGAGTTTACTCCTGGTTTTTCATTAATCACTGGTTGTTTAATTTATTTGCCCTAGTTATTCTTTCCTAGTTTCTATAAGGAGTATGCCAGAATTTGCCCTTCTACTCAAGGTTTCCACCACCAGGTACCCTACCCTCCCTTACATCAAATGAGCACCTCGGCGGCTTCACAGAAGGAGTCAAGCCATTAGGCAGAATGGACCTCAAAACTCTGTTCCTAATCTAAATGTTAATCTACCTGTCATCTCTCTTTACCTCCGTTTTCAAGAGAGAGGGTCCCTTTATATGCAGTAAGGACCCCACACAGGGATTCTTTTAATCCCATTTTTGCTCATTTCCTCCAGGACCCAGATCTATCAGTTCTTCTCTTTCTCTTCTGAGTCTTTAACCACCCCCACCTGTGAAGTAAACTTTGCTTAACATCCAAGCAAGCTTCCATGATTTTGCAGAGAGCACATACCTTTATCATAGAAGTTACACACTGACTTTTTTTCTCATTGCAAAATTTTTGTTCGACACAGTAGAACATAAGCTCCTATAGGGCAAGAAAAAAAGATGCCCCCAGGGATGTAGTAGTAACAGTTTTTAGACACATCAAGCGTATTGCCTTCTGTGTCTGTTTCCTTTTAAGGAGGCTGCTCACATCACTGCTGCAGAGCAGAGAAGCCTCTCAGTCCTAGTCTGTATTTTCTGACCCTTCTCCTCATTTCAGCTATTTGGACCAGGCTGAGTGCTAGTTCAAAGGCCAGCCAGTCCAACTGGCCTGGGCCCAGTAAGATGGTCTGGTAGACGAAGTTCTTCCAAAACAGTCACGATGGGGTCCATGACTGACTTCAGATTTGGTGTGGATGCTACGGAGAGAAGGAAGACATGGCAGCAGAACCAGAAACGCTAAGATCAAGAGACACCCAGCAGATAGGAGACAAGAGGAGCTATAATGGTTTTTCAATGAATTAAATTTTGAAAGCATAAGTAAAAAACGCATACTGGGATCAGATTTAAAATAATCATTTATCCCAAGTTTTCTTAAAAAAAAAAAGGGTCAGTGGGGAAAGTATCAATGTAGACTAGAACCCAGTTTTTTTTTTTTAATATTAAGACCAATGTCCTTTCTAGTCCCACTGTTTTGTCTGTTTTGTTCCCCCTGCATGTAGTCTAATGACATTGCAAGGATCAGTGGCGAATGGTGGATTAGTCAGTGAACTACAAGGGACCAAAGGTGGATTTGAAGTTAAAGAGTCATTCAGTGAGGATGCACATTAATGATCACAGTTGACTGATGTTTACTACAAGCCAGGCCATCACTGTATCATCATCATCATCAGGTACACTTACCAGGCACAATTCAGAGGGCTTTTCATGTATGAAGTATGTGTAAACTTCTACCAGTTCCTTGAGGTGGTTGAGGGACAGAGGTTAAATAAATTGATTGCATCACAACAGCGAAGAAGTGGAAGCCCATTGGATATACGTACAGTCATTTACAAAACTTCTCATTTTGTAAATGAGGAACATGAAAGATCGGTTGCGTAACGTTTTGTGCCAGCAGCTAGTAAGACCATGTTGTGGCTGATATTAAATCCGTGCCTGCGTTATGCCTCTGTCTTTCAAGCTGAACACTGAGGAAAGAGTAAGATGTTACTGAATGTGAGTGGTTCATTATCTTTATATAGGATTATTTTTGTTTGCATGTAAATAATGTTGTGTCTTCCTTAGGAGGATAATGATATTTTTATTTATTTTTTAAAATGAATTATTTTGTTGTTGAGGCATACTCAGTTTACAATGTGTCAATTTCTGGGGTACAGCATAATAGTTCAGTCATACATACACGTACACATATTCATTTTCATATTCTTTTTCATTATAAGTTATTAAAAGATATTGAATATAGTTCCCTGTGTCATACAGTAGAAACTTGTTTATATATTTTATGTATAGTAATTAGTATGTGCAAATCTCAAAGTCCCAATTTATCCTTTCCCACACCCCTCTCCCCCTGGTAACCATAAGTTTGTTTTCTATGTCTATGAGTCTGTTTGTTAAGTTGATTTGTCTTTTTTTTTTTTTTTTTGAATTCCACATATGAGTGACATTATATGGCATTTTTCTTTCTCTTTCTGGCTGACTTCACTAAGAATGACTCGTCCGAGAATAATCCTATTGCTCCCAGTTTAATGGGGGTTTTTAGCATCAATTCAAAGAGGGAACTTTGCCTTTAGAATCCTCCTGTGACTCCCTTAGCTGTAACTTCTCATTCCTTCTTCTTAAACTTCCCAAAGTTGTCTGTCCAAAGTTTTTACTGAGACAATAAAGCTATTATTCCATTAGTAATATTTTTGCAATTAAACCTGAAATTAAAAATGGCTTCTTGAGAAGACAGGTGCTCCTTCCTACGTGTAAGAGTGAAGATGACCAGAACCCGCGACTTGTCTCCTCATTCTCTCGACATTGATTTTCACAGAACTTTTAATGAAGTCTAGTTTATTATTTCTTTCATGGGTCATGCTTTTGGTATTGCATCTAAAAAGGCACTGCCATATCCAAAGTCATGTAGGTTTTTGCCTGTTACCTTCTAGGAGTTTTATGGTTTTGTGTTTTCAATGTAGGCTTGTGATCCATTTTGAGTAAAATTTTGTGAAGAGTGTAAAGTCTGTGTTTTGATTCCTTTTTTCCTCCAGTTTCATTACGTAGAATTATTACAGTTTGATTGCAAATTTACATTATATTGTATGTAAATACATATATACAATATATTACATATATAGTTTTTTCAGTTTACATATATGTACTGATCATTGTTTCTAAGAACAGATTAGAGCCTTAGCTTTTTAAACTTACATAGTTATCAAAGGAATAAAGCCAACCACAAAATAAGAATCAGTAGAATGCAATAATCCAATCATAAAGGACAGACAAATATGCTTACACATATACAAGAACTGATTCCTTTTTTCGCATGTAGATGACCAGTTGTCTTAGCACCAGTTGTTGAAGACACTGTTGTTTGCTCCATTGTATTGCCTTTGCTCCTCTGTCAAAAATAATTTGCCTGTATTTGTGTAGGTTGATTTCTGAGCTCTCTCTTCTGTTCCCTCAGTCTCTTTGTCTGTTCATTCACTAATTCTGCTCTGCCTTGAGTACCGTAGATTTACAGTAAGTCATGAAGTCTGTAAAGTCAGCCCTCCAACTTTGTTCTTCTTTGATATTGAATTTGCTATTCTGGGTCTTTTGCCTCTCCACATAAACCTCAGAACTGGTTTGTCTACATCCATAATATAACTTGATCTAACCTTGATTAGAATTGCTGTGAATCTGTAGATCAAGTTGGAAAGAACTGACATATTGACAATATCAAGCCTTCCTTATCCATGAACATGGATTATCTGTCCATTTATTTTGTTCTTTTTTTGATTTGGTTTATCAGGGTTTTGTAGTTTTCTTCATATAGATCTTGTTTGTATTTTGTTAGATTTACACCTAAGTATTTCTCTTTCAGAGTGTTAATGTAACTGGTACTGTGTTTTTAAATTCACATTCCACTTGTTCATTACTAGTGCATAAGGAAAAAATTGTCTTCTGGTATCTTACAGCCTTGCTATAATCTTTATTAGTTCTAGCAGATTTTTTTTTTGTTAAGCCTTCCAGATTTTCTACAGGATGTCATTTGTGAACAAAAAGAATTTTATTATTTCCTTTCCAACCTGTGTACCTTCTATTTCTTTTTCTTGTCTTATTCCATCAGCTAGAATTTCCAGTATGATTTTGAAAAGGAGGTATAAGAGGTTACATCCTTGCCCTGTATCTGATCTTAAAGGGAAAGCTTTGAGTTTCTCACCATTAAGTATGGTGTTAGCTGAAGGTTTATAAAGGTATTATTTATCAACTTGAGCACATCCTCAGTGGCTTTTTCAACAATGCAAATGAAAAATCTTCAGGATTTCTTTAATATGTAAGATGAAGAAACTGGGGCTTGAATGAAGATGGTTGATCAACCGGGTCCAAAAAGTGTTCATCAGTTATTAACTATCAATCCGGAGAGATGTCATTTTTTGGGGATATGGAGTTTTACACTTGATCACTTCTGTTCAATATTCTTATCAATATGTTATCCAACCGAGGATTGCTTATCAAAATTGGAGGTAGTCTATTGTTATGAAGTCTATTGTTATTCTTTGTTTCAGGTCAGTACATCTGTGTTGGCTCCCAAGTATATTAAATATCTTGTCAGATATTGTGAGGGCTCTAAAAATAAAGCATGATCACTAACCTGGATGAAAATGCATTTCTGTAGGGGATAAAAGATACATGCACAAGGCAAAATGCTGTATTCCACTTCTTTCTTCCAAAATACCAAGCACTTCCTCGCCTCAAAGTTTTGCATCAGATGTTTCCTTTGTACAAAATTCTCATTCCATTCATCCAAGCCCTCTACTGCTTGCAACATACCTCAGCCCCACCAAAACACACTCAAACATTCATATACATGCCTTAGACACGTTCAAGATATTTTCCAGAGCTGACATAAAATACCACTAAACATGTACTTTTACTATTGACTCTCCTAATACCCTGCCCTTTGCCTTATTATAATTTATAATTATGCACGATTTTTTTCATGCATGGATTTGTACATATTTGTTTAATTTCTGGCTTCTAAATGATCAAAGGAGGCAGAAAAATAAGCTTGTTTTGTTCTTCACATTGTGACCAATAATAGGATCAAATTTTTGTATATTTGCCGTATGAATGCATTTATAATAATGATGACATCTGTGCCCCAGCTAAGTGAAGGTAATGTTTGTATCAAAGTGGTAACACTGGGCTGAAACTTGAAAGTTGCATAGGATTTTTATAGGCTAAAGATTGAGGAAGCTAATAGTCCCACAATGCTTTGCACTATCTAGCCTGTGACTTGGTATTTTATAAAGTTCTGACTGCTCCTCAAAAACAGACCTTGATAAGTAAGAGTGCACAGAAGAACAAGCAACCCAGAGACTAAAGGGCAAGACACATCAGACATGACATTGTGGAAGTCACTAGATGCTTAGCTTGAAGACATACGATGACAGTTTTCCATCATTTTACCCATATGGGAGAGAGATTAAAGTTATTTTTGAAGTTCCAGAGAGAGTTTAACATAAGAACAATGGGTAGAAATTATTGGGGGACAGAATTGGGCTCCATGGGTGAAGACTCCTCTGAAGATCATAGTGAGTGAAACACAAAGCCAGATGTCCTGTGATATACTGGGCTCCCTGGGTTTGGAAGGATCCATGTGGGGACCGTGTGACCTTCTGCCTAAAAGTCACAGAGGGGAATGTTGAACTGAGTGCAAGGTACACACAGGTGACCTCTAACCTCTTATCAAAACTTTATTGGTACAGAGTGGCAGAAATGATAGAAAGAAAACATAGGAAAAAAAATCTATGATAGAAATGATGACAAGAATTACAATAACAGTACTATTAACAACAACAATAATAATAATGAATCGCTGAGAGGATTGAATGAGAAAACATGCTTTATAAAGTACTGTTCTATGTTATAAGGGATACAGAGAAGGCACAACGACAGCGGTAACTATCACTTTCTAAGTGCTTATTTAGGACGTGGCACCATGCTTACTAACCATATTTTGCTCCCTAAATAGTGATCTGTTGAGTTAAGTGCATTAAATACTGTGGTTGATATTACTGCTTCATCGTAAAGAAAATGGGTGTTCTTAATTGAATGACTGTTACATCCTGTAGATCATGGGAAATTCATTCTGAGTCTCTTGGTTCTAACTCTTGTGCCCGCTCGTTCAGTAGAGGGGCCGGGCTCTGCCGTCCTCCATCACTGCGAGCAGCGTGTGGATCTGAGACGGCGCTGGGAAAGTTGCTATGCACACGTGCCGGTTACTCTCCCTGCACTTGCACATGCAAGAATTATACATAATATTTCACAAAAAGTAAATGGCCCATAGGATGGTGATTAAAAAATTAAACGGGAACTGGTAGAACTCAGTTCTAGTCGCCAATTTGCCATTAACTAATTATACCACCTAATGTCGTGGGTTATTTGTGTCGGTGGGAAATGAGAGTTTCTGATTGTTGTCTATTTTATTTCTGTTATCTATTTTAGACTCATTGTTCAGTTTTTCTGCTTAAAAGATGATTCTCTGATAGAGCTGAACATTTTCAACTCTAAAGTCATTCTGAGTGGGAATCTAAAGAGCCAGCCAATGAATCCCAGTGTTGGGGGGTTGGTACGGGAACACATTTATGCAAATGCAGCACATAGATTAGACTGGAGAGAGCTGCGTGCCTTAAGAACAGAAATTATGAAACAAGGCAAGCAATCAGTTTTGAGAAAACTCCCTTTCTCGTTGGGCAAAAGACAATAGGATTTTTTTTTACCGATAAGGAGATCTGCGGTTATGTGCAATTTTTATCTATTCACTTGTCCCAGCAGAAACTAAATAAAAGCACAGGAGTCCATTCCTCCCGTAGCCTTTAAGTTAGTTTTAAATCCTCCTGCTAGGATGAACGTGATGGTTGTGAGGGGCGTGGAAGGGAGGCTCTTGGTACAAGGAGACTCTGGAGAAGTGTTAGAAACGGGCCAAAAAGATTTAATCCACAGCTCTTCTCACCATGATAGCTCTCTTCCAGGCTGGTTACAGAACCTCTGTTAGTATAAGAAGTCATTGATTATAAGAAAAAAATATGCCTGGATATTTAAATAGAAGTGTACGCAATGAACAAGAAGAAAGAAAAGGGAAAGAAAATTGATTAAAATTGAATTTCTATTTTGTGTGAGAAACCCCTTAGGGACTTTATCTTCCTAACATTCCTATGACTTAAATATAACCCTGTCATTTGTAATAAGAGGAAACGGAAGTTCAGAGAGGTTAAAAGTTTCCCCAAAGTCATGCCACTACTGAGGAGCGGGATAGAATTTAAGGAGACCTGCCTCAGCTGCCCTTCCTACATTTTATTCAAAAACAATATCATTTTAATACTTTTTAACAGTTATGCATAGTTATTTTAATAAAAATTTAAATTGCTACAAAAAATAGTCAACCAGTTTTTATTTCTGAATTAAACAAGAATCAAAAAAAAAAAAAACAGTGATTTGGACTATGAAGCCATCACCATTGCTATCACCTCGTAGCAGAATGACCTGATTGCTAATCAAAGCACAAGACAGAAACAAAAATTGAGCAAATTCATATTTTTGGTTTATTTTCACTCCCTTATGCCACCCCAATCTGCCTTCTTTTTTTTTTTTTTTGTATCAGAGCCATGTTAAGGCATTACTATAGGCTACCAACCTTAAAGGGTTAAATCTGCATTTCGTTTAAATAATCAAGTCTTAGTCCAAACTTACCAATTAACAGATTAGGAAGGTGAGTCTCAGAGAAGCTAGTTTCCGGGAACATAGTGACCCCTGTACTTACAGAATCTGCACAAGAGCTCTGAAAAGCACTTATTTGCTAAGTATTTATTGAGAACGAACCACATGATGGACACTTTTCTAGGCACTGGAAATTCAATTGCGAACAAGAAAGGCAAGGACGTTGTTCAACTAGAAAGTATGATTTGCTGATAAGTGCAGAGAATTAACATGAAGGAGTCCTAAATTATTTAAAAAAAAAAAAAAAGGAACCCTGCCCATAAAAATTAGGGGAGAAAACATTCCTGTCAGATAAAACCTCAAGCATAATGAGCCTTAAGGCGGGAACCGTTACTGGCATGTCCCAGGAAGAGAAGGAATGCTCTGTGGCTTGAGTGTGTTGGTCTAGAGGAGAGGTTGATTATGTGGTTTAGAGATGGACTGGGGCCAAATTATGTGGGTCTTCACAGAATAGCGTCGTAAATTTACATTGTATTCTAAATGCATTGAGACACTTTCAAGGTTTTAAGGCAGAGAAAACATGAGCCTGTTGACAATATTCACAGACTGCTTGGGTTCCTAGATGAGAGAAAGGACCAAGTGGGAGCAGAAAGGTGATTCAGGATGCTCAGTGGTACCCAGATAACAGAGGACCGCGGATCAGCAGGCAAAGAGGGCAGGGACAGAGATGAAGAGGACCGGACAGTTCTCCCGTAGGATCTGACAGCAGAGTCAGCAGTCCTGTTTGTGAATTTTATGCCAAGAGAGAAGGAAAGGGAAGAAGACTCAAGGATGCTCTTTTTTTTTTCTTTGGATTGAGCCATAAAGTTGGTTGTTGGAGTGGTTAGCTAGTAGGGACAAGATTAACCGAGGAAACAGGAAGGAAGGTGAGGGATGGGGAAGGTGCTGGAGAGTACTGTGCTGAACCTGGTAAATTTGAGATTCATATTAGAAATCCCTTAGAGATATTCTCCTGGAGATGGAGGGAGAGGTCAAGGCTAGAGATACAGTTTGGGAGTCATTATCATATAGATGAATTTGAGGCCATGGGAGTAGATGAGATTACCCATGGAGAGGAGATAAAGGATCCAGGGATGAGCCCTCGGGCACTTCAAAATTTTGAGAGTCATATTTCTCCTTAAATAAATGTCTTTCCACCTTAACTAGTAGATTTAATTTCAGAAGTTTTCTGTTTAAGTGTAGTTAAGCCAAAGCCAAGAGATCATTATTTTTCCCTTGAAATCATCTCTAATCCCCATGCCTCCAAAGGCCGTATCTAAAGATATAAAAGTAAGTTTACTAAAGGGGTATAAAAATACACAGTTACACAATTTGTTTGATTGTTGCTCTGCACCTGACAGCGCTTCTGTCTATCTTTGGACATCACCTGTCACTCAGCCTTTCCTGTTAATAGATTGTGGTTGTGCATTCTATTATCTCTTTCCAAACTCAAAAGGAAGTGTTCTGTTCTACGAACTGTACCCTCATGAGTTTCAACCCCTTCAAACGTACAGCCAGGAAGTACCTTTGTCACTGAGCAATTGCAGCTCGGTATTCCTAAAATCTTCTTTAAGCTTCTCATTGAAGGGGACGCTGGTGCCTCTTCATCCCATCCCGAGTAACTCCCAGTTCCGAAGGCAGGGTTATTACACCGTATCAATCCCAGGGCCTGCCAGCTGCAGGTCTGAAATAGCTTCACTCTGTGACACCCAACTTTTAAATCCCCAGAAAGGGAGTTCAACCCTTTATTGTCCTAAAATAGACCGACGCGATGCGGCTCAGAAACGGGTCTTCAGAATTACCATCCTCAGTGTTCTAGGTGGAAAATAAAAGCCCTGGGGAACTTCTCATGAGCAGACTTTTGGCCTGAGGCTCTTGAACAACATTTTTCAGCTTCTCCCTGCACATCTACATCACGATGCAGGATCGCTCATCACCTCGGCCGGGAGAAGGGACTTCTTTTCTGAAGGTGCATATATGTTTGCTGAGCTGTGTTCAGTGGTTGAATCACAGATGTGATTAATAAATCACACTTTATGATTGGTGTGTTAATTTTTAAATATCTAAAAGCACTCCACAAAATATAATATCCTCCTGATTGCACAGGGGAGAGAAGAGAGGACTGAGCTGTGTCAATTCCTGGCCAGATTTGTGGCCCAAAGCACACGCTTCAAGCTCCATCCTCTCACCCTGCTCCCTTTTCTGATGAGATTTTTCACAAACCCAGACACCTGTCTTTTCTGTCTTTTGCCTTTTCTGCTGTTCAAACCCAAGGCCTCGTTCTGACTGTAACAAGAATGACTAAAATCACCTTCCCGGATTTTAAATCTGGTTCTGGGTAAAGGGAAGAAACTTTCCGGCCCCCTCAGAAATTCCCATCCAGGTCTGTTTCCCATTCTGACTTCCGATCTTTGCGTGGACTCTTGATCTTTCCTGCCTCTATTCCAAACCTGCCTCCAGGTCTGACTCTTGCTATCCGAGGACACTACTGTCCCCTGGCTCTTCTGGTCTGGAATCCCCTGAAGCCTTTCCTCTGTGACATCCATTCCCAACATCTCCAGCTTCCTTATTATCCCTGGATTTTCTGACTTAACTCAGCTTCATGGTTCTCCCATCTCCTGAAGGTAAACAGAGTTGAATGTCTGGCTCCAGAAAGCCAAAGTCATAGAGAGAGGCGAATAATTATCTTCATGTCCTTTGGAACATTCACCTCAATTCACTTGGAATGGAAATGAGAAAGTCCGTGACAATATTTTTCTGAAGTACAAATACTAATGCCATTCCTGATTCTCTATTACGTTTAATAAAATAATTATCTAAATGGATGTTTTTCATTTTCCTATTCTTACCACTTTCATATTGTTTAATATGATTTAGGTTTGTCCTTTGAGGCTTAACTGGCTTAAAACAAGAAATGTCTTGAGCATCTGATTTTTTTTTCCTTTTTATATCCTTGTCTCATTGACCTTTCCAAAGTAGAGGTGATGGCCGGTAGTAATTTTTTCCATTTTGATGTTCCCCTTTCTGTGCCAGTTTTCAACTCTTTACAAGCACAGAAGTTAATAAAGGAAAAGAAAAAGGGAACTTTGATGCTGCCAACCCTTAAACAACTGAAGCTGGGGCTTTACTAACCTTAAAGTAAATGAAGCCAGATCTAGGAGCTGCACCATCAAACGCCGTTACAGGATAATTTAGTCCGATTGAATATTACGGTAATGGGGGGAAAATGAATTCTGCATACACTGACATTTCTGCTTCTCCAGGAAAATTAAACTGCTCAGTGCCCGTCTTCCCCACTGAAAGTGTCTCGAATGCACTTTAACCTGCTGTATGAGTGTGAAGGTCAAGTCTGTTGACTGAACTTTCTGGAACAGATCTCCAAACTGGAACCACCCATTCCCCCCCACCCCCTATTCTTAAAAGCTCAACTCTTATTTGTATAGTTTTGAGGAACTAGTTAAATTTTTCAAATGGACTAGAGTATATAAAATTGTTTTCTTCACTTAGCTTTATGGTTCCAAGAAACCTGTGGAATTTTACATTTCATTGACATACAGTGAAGTCTACATATAGTCGAACTTACTAAGCCAATGAGAATCTACTGTAAATATAGGTACGTTTTCCTTCTGTGTCATGAATGTTGAGTTTTATAATTGTACGGAAGTGTCTTAATTCCCCCCAAAAAATGCATGTAGAAAAGACATGGAAGAAAAATTATCTTATGGTCAAGTAAACATATACATTTTAAGTATTATTCTCCAAGCCACTGGACAAGAAGTTGCAAGCACAGAAAGGTATGTGTCTATCCACAAGTGGCACCTAAAATAGGAGAAAACTTAAAACATGGTCACCAGCCACCAGAATACCAGAAAGTGGAGGCCACAGAAGATGAATAAAAAGTTCAATTTCATGTCCAGGTTGTAGGGAGAAACAGGGGTGGGGGGTCAGGGAGCAGAGGGAGGGGAACACTTTAGATAAATCCAGAAGAATAATAGAACTGGAAATTTTAAGGGACGATCTGTTAAATATAAAGAGACAGAACAAATTTCAAAGCCAGAGGATAATATTTAGCCTAAGATAAAATTCTCTTCGTTCGCTCAGAGTCACAGTGCTTTGCATATTTTCAGAAAAGAAGAAAGAGTCTAGATACCCTTTCAAAATTGGCGTCTTAAATGATTATGTAACCCAACAAAGTTCCTCCAAACATATTTGTTTCTAAATGAAGCAACTACTTCTGAACTGCATCACGTATTTGGCCCCGAAAGCATTTCCATGGCAAATGGCTGAAAGAATGGCAAGTATTCAAAAGACACACCAGCAGATGGTCACCAAGACCTGTCAATGGCAACGCCCACTAACAATGTCCCCTGGGCAATGCAGAATGCGTTAACTTAATTCAAGCCTTTGTGTGGGACACTGCGTGGTGCTAGGAATGTCCTGGCTTAGCATATTAACCTCTACTGCTTCCCAAATCCTGGGCTTCATCCCTGATTTTGTACTGACCACTGCTAAGACAGTGTCCTTATCCATCTATGCACCCATCTGTCCATCCATCCATCCCTCCATCCATCATTGATCCTGAACAGTCATTCACTGAGCACCTACTTTTTGCCCAGCACAGTGCTAAGTTCATAGGAACATACAAATGAAGTATTCAAAATCACCCTTTACCTTATAGAAGTCATCATTGCCTAAAAATCACATCAAATTCTTCTTTTCTTTTTTTTTTTTTCATTCTGTTTTCAACCACATGACTGTGGTGAGTGTTTCTGGGTATTTACTTGCTGTAAGAGTCTCTGTGTTTTGATTCCATCCACTTGTCACATTTCTTACTTTACATCATAATTTAGGATTGCCTAATCTCTCATTTTTGTTTAGATGCATCGCTTTGCACACATCATTTTAGCACCAAAAATCCCTCATGGTCTTCACTTCCTGCCTTTGTCTTTTTTTTTTTTTTTTGAGTCTTTCCACTCTCTGGAGAAATATATATTCCAATTTCATTTATAGTTAGATGCTTACAATTAAAATGCCACTGTCCTTGTTAAGTTGCTTTAGTGATATCATTCTCTGCCAGAACTATGGAAGCTGTAAATGAGATTTGGGACTCATTTCCTTCACAGACTAAACAGAACATAAATTTATGTGCACAATCGGTAGCCCATTTTCTGATTTCTGCAAACAAGATGCAGTCAAGTGTCCGGGAACACGGTTCCTCGATGCTTGTCCACACAGGGAGGATCTGCTGCCTTTGCCCGTCTCTCGGGTCCTCTGCAGTGTTCTGTTGGCTCCCCGACATCCTCACCATCACCATCACCATCATCATCGCCATTAGAATCAGATCTTCTGAGTTTAACTGAGAAATTCAATGCGTCCAGGCACAAAAGCCTGTGATTATGTCACCGTCTGTATTAGCCGGGAAAGAGAATAAGGAAGAGAAAATGTGTGAGTTGAAAAGAAACACTAAATGGAGTGCTTATTTAAACCTATTCTAAAATATGTTTGTCTACTTGACCTAACTAGTGACTTAAACGCAATAAGACGGCATTTTCACACCATTAGTATCTGGATGTCTGCCAGAGAGCACGCCTTGCTTTATATCCCCTTCGGCTGTGCTGAGGAAACTACCTAAAAATGGGGTTTAATAGCACTTAATTCATTTTAAATGCTAAAGCAACCAGTAAAGTGTATCAGATGATGAAAAAAAATAAGACTCTAGAGGACGAAGGAAGCATTCCAGCAGGGACTGCCTGGTTTATATGTATAACATGTGTTGAGTTTTCTCTTGGACTCATGGCTGTGGTTTCTGGCAAACATGGTTTTGCTCCAAGAGATGTCGTGGTGCTGCTTCTCTGGTGTGTTTTTCCAGACATCACAGTCCAGTCACGACCTCAGATTTGGCTGATGCTGGTGGTCTGGGTGGGGGGTGGCACAGCAGACACTAAAATTCTTTCCAACCAATAAAATTAAGCCGTCCAAATTTTCGATGCAGACTGCTCAGGGACAAGATGCTAAGTGCTTCTAAGTGTTTTGTTGAGTGCCAGTGTTTAAGTAAACATTACAAATTATGGCTGTCTAGTAAATAACGTGGACCGAAGCCCTTGAGAAATTTATTATTCATAATATACATCATTTTGTCAGCTGGATCACAGAGCTTTTTTCCTCGAAGAAATTGATGGAGGTTTGAGTTTGATCGCTGGCAAGAAACAGTAAGTGCTTTTCAAAGATCCAGGCGAGGCCAGGGCTTAAGAATCTCCCAGGCTGAGCCTCTGTAGGAAAGGCAGTCCAGAGAAGCAGCGATGACTTGACAGAGGTTTTTCGTGTTTGTCTGGCTCAGCCGCAGCATCCCTGAAAGGGTGCGTGGTAAGTCGAGAGCCTCATTTAATGTGTTTGCCCTGAGGAACCCAAAAGGAATAATTCCACAGGACTTGAAGATTAGCCACTTGGGTAGAAGTTTTAGTTGAAAGTTTCTTTTCTTTCAGGTCTTCTCATGTGTGTGTGTCTATGTGTGTGTGTGTGTGCTTATATGGGTAGATAAGCAAAATGAAGAATAAACAATGAATTCATTTTCAGTATTATCTGGAGAAATGAACAGTTGAATCCATTTCTTACTTCTTGCCCCATCGAATAGCCCTTTCTGTTTGGACTTCAGTTTTAGCCTGTAAGAGTGTTTGGCTTCTATTCATGAATTTGATAATTTATATAGTGACTAATCCTGTGTTCTAGCTATGAACCGCACTGTACTGTACCCTGGAGAACAGGCAGGTGGAGCAGACAGTCCATGATTGCAATGCAATTCTATATACACTGTGGCAGAAATAAGAATACAGCATATCCGAAACATAATGAAAAGACATTTGTTTCAGCCTTTCAGATCAGGGAGAGCTTCCTGGAGGAGGCCACCTTTGAGTTATACATCTTAAAAGTCAGAACTGTGCAAGTGAAGAGGGAGAGTTTAAACAGAAAGAAGAGTGTGTTTAACGTCACAGGGAAGAAGGAGAGACCATGCCAGGGAACCGCCCTTTGCTGGGACCACCTGGCACTCAGCATTTGCGTGGGGGTGAAGCAGAAAATGGGATATTAGAGAAGGTGAAGGATGCTGGCTTTGCTGGAGGGAACAGATTTATCTGTGGCAGAAGAGACTAGAAAGCGCTTTCTTAGTTCTCTTTGTGGAGATGGGGAAATCAGTTTTCTCATGTGTAAAATGAGGTAGTCAGACTCCACAATCACCAAATCCCTTTGCAGCTTTAAGGTTCTGTGATTCTATGAATTTTTGGTACCCCTGCAAGAAAACATGAAAGTATTCATGACCACGTGAATCAACATTCTCTTCTGTTGGGGAAAACAATTCCATCATCCAAGACTGACACTTGGAAAATGACTGCCTTGTTAGATGCCTTTCACACACAGTCACATTATTTCACTGTGACAAAGGTATCTGTCGTTGATGTAAGGAGAAAAAAAAATAGATAATTACAAATATTTATTGTTTACAGTTCCATTTTTAAATGTGAGATTTCTCAACTTGTGCTTAAAATTTCTTAGCAAATTCAAATGTTAGTTGAAACTAGTTTCCTGAAATGAAGGCAAGATATTTTAGTAGAAGTAAGATGGTGAAAATTCAAGTTGATATTAGTCATCATTATTATTTTTTTTTCAGTGTGAAAACTAGGCCAATAAGATTTAACTTTGAGAGTATTTATATGAAAGGGGAAAATAATTTCTCAATTTGCTTGTCTCTGTTCCAAAAAGAGCCTCATGTGTACTATTTTTGGCCTTATCATCAATAATTTCTACCTTTCCAACCACCGAAGTGTCAGTCAACTTATACATAATTAGATATAGATGCAGACATATATATCCAGACACATGCTTTTTTTGTGTTGCAAGATAGCTATAATCACTGTAGGAATCCAAAATGGCTAGATATTTAATTTTCCCTCAAGTCCTCTTTCCTAAATTTGTAAGAAGAACTGAGTCAAAATGGAGTCAAGTAGCTTAATGCTTTGAATATTAAAATGAAAAAAAAGAGAAGAAACAGAGAGGATCTGAGTTATCTATTCAGAATCACACAGCAAACACAGTGATGAAATGAGAACAAAATTTAATGGTTTAGAGATAAAAAATTACGCTGCTGTTTAGACTTAACCGCCCTATTGAACACACTAGTATACTGGTTTTAAAGTATTCCAGATATATGCCAAATAGCCTAGAAATTTTCAGAAAATCAGTCTCTTCAGTTACAGTCACAATAAACAACTTCATTCAATCAACAAATGTTTGTAACGTGACTAAGGTTAGCCAGGCACGGAATTAACCGTTGACGTTACAAGAGCAAAGGTAAGCCAAACCATGTTCTCAAAGAGTTCACTGTGCCATGAAGATATCACCCTCACATTAGCAATGGCAGGCTTTGTAATAAATGCAAATAGGAAATAAGATTGAAGTACCCTGGAAAGGTACCTTGGAGGAGATACAACCCAATCTGCAGGCCTTGGAAAGTTCCCTGAGGGAGTGATTTCCAAGTTGAGATCCATGAAGAAAGGTGGAATTAGAGAGAGAAGTTTCGGATTATGAGGAATATCAGCATGCATAAGCCATGTCAGGGAAGAGAAGTGCAAAGTGACCTTAGCAGAATTCTGCATCCAAAGAGGATGGAAGATGCAGGCAGTGCAATTTTGTGGAAGCCAAGGGCATAGAGAATTTCTACAACAGAATGGTTGTCAAAGTTGATGACTGCAGAGAATTTAGGGAAGAAAATGATCAGAAAGCAGATGATGGAGGTGGCAACAGTGCCATTAGCATCCCTGGCAATGGTTAGTTCATGAAATGACAGGACTAGAGTCCATAAGGCAATGGGATAAAGTGTGGCTTTGTGATGCAGAAAGGTGACACATATTTTTAAAAATGTGATTATATAGAAAAAAGACATAGTAGGATGGAAAGAGGGCAGTGTTTGGGCAAGTTTTCTTTTCTGGTTTTGTGTGTGTGTGTGTTTAATGATACGAGTGCCTGAGCGTGTTTAAATACCAATGGGAAGGAAGTGGGATGAGACGTCACGTGGCTAGCAATTTAAGAGAAGGCATATTTGACCCAAGAAAGGTTGACATTATAGGGTCCAATGCCTACAGTGAAAGATTAGCTTTAGATGGGGAAGGGAGACCTCTTCCAATAGAAACAAAGAAGTATATGAAGCCTGTACAGTAGGAAGGTATTGGAATTCGATGGTGTCCATACCTACTGCCTTCTCTTTCCTCTGCATGTAGCTTATGGAAACATGGCTGGGTGCAGGGTATAGGATGTTTTAAGAAGAGATATTCTGAAACTGTGCTGGAAAGAGCACCGTTGTCTAGCAGTGCAGTGGGCTTAGCTGTGGCTGGATGTGCTGGGTTCATATTAATATGCTACTGAATCATTTTTTTCCCCACAGTATTGAGAAAGCAGCTGCAGGAGAAGGAGGACTCTTGGATGGACAACAGTGTTGGTGTGTTTGACAACAGAGGCCAGACTGAGTGATAAGGAACAAGGAGAAAGATGAGGATGATCAATGGTCAAAAAGAAACAAAAAACTAAAACAAACAAACAAGCAAAAAACCAAACAGCTGAACGCACTAGAGTATCAATGAGATTGCAGTTTAGTTATCTTTGTGATAATAACCAAGCAAGGGAGCTGAAAAGCAGCAGATCAGCGTGTGATAGAATTTCATATTTCAGGAGTAGAGCAGTTTGGTTTGGTTTGGTTTGGTCTGGTCTCGATTTTCTACAAGCCTAAGTTTTGGTCTGGGGAGAGTGCACAGCTGAGATGAACAGTCATTCACTGAGATGAACATGCTAAGAGCTGCAGAAGGACTGAGCTGGATGAAGACACCGAAGTCATTTGGGAAAGTGGCAGAGTTCTGTCCATCCCCAAGCTCTCACAATGAACTTAGCCAACTGGCTGCACCCCTTGTGTGTGAGGGCTCCTGACAGCTCACCATCCTATGCAGCAGCACCGTCCTGCCTGTCAGCCACCACTGTTCATGTCCTCACGCTATTCACATGGGCCAGGATCCACGGCACGCTGGGAAAAGCCTGGAGAGGCAGGCGTGCTAAGTCATCTGAGGAAATACAGCCCAAGGAGGAATAAAAGTCCAGGAGAGTACAGAAGATTGGTGACACTTACATCTGGGACTGGGGAGCAGGGTGGGTAAGATCCATGAGTCAAACCTTTCCAACATTAACAGTCCCCGCCACGTCCCGGTGAATGGAGAGAGGGCCAAGGCAGAGTGGGACACACATCCTCTCTAGAAAGGGTCATTGTTGAAACTACCTTACTGAGGCTTAGGACAAAGCCCTACTCCGATAGGAAAGGCAGGCTGTGGGCTATTGTGTTTACTTCCAGAACATTGGTCATGTGTAAATTCCGTTCTCTCTTCCTCTTACCTCACTGCTTTCCCTCTGCCAACCCTCCACTCTGCCTCTTACCCTCCCCGCCCCTCTCTCTCTCTTTGTCCTGTCTTTTCCACACTCTCTTCCCTCTATTTCCTATCTTTTTTCCCATCATAACAACAATAACAAAAAATAAGATTCAGCAAAGTGCAAGGATGCAACTCTGGAGCTGTGGCATCTCTGCTGAGGCTCTTTGCCCTGCTGTGGGCACTGCCTGGTAGGAGCCCTCATCTTCTCTGTCTGACCCGTGATGAACCAGCGGCTCCAGTCCAGCCCAAGGCCAGTCGGCTCTGCTTCCAGAAGCAGTCCCCGGCCCACAGGGGACCCTCCATCCTGCTTGCCCATGACCTTTCAGCAAGGCCTTCTGCAGAGCTGATTCTGGTCCTTTATGGCTGGACCTGAAAGTAGTATGAGCGATGCGCTCTGTTCATCTCTGCCACCTGCCCTCCTCCAGCCTCTGCCACTCCACCTTTGCTCCTTGACTGCTTGTCCGTCCCATTGGAATGGCATGTATCTGCTTCCTTCATAATAAAAGAAAATGCATTCCATCTATGATCGTCAAATTCCAAAGACCTCAGCCAGCTGGAGGTTACCCTCAATTGTCGAGCAGCGACTCACTTCATCGTGGGATATCACCTTTTCCTTATTTCAAATAAAGTGGCAGCTGGAGGGAGCTGGCTGGGTCGTTCTTCTTCCTTCCTTATGGGGAGAGATTCAAAAAAAAAAGGAAAGAGAGAGAGAGAGAGATACCTTCATGAATCATGCAAGTGGCCTCCTACCATGCCAAGGAAATTATCTTCTCTACACTACCCATCAATACCATTGACCTTTGTCATAAAAAGCAGGTCACTTATATCTATATCCCATTAAAAGGCATCATCTTACAATCACTTCTTCAGTACTATTAAAGTCGTGTCAAAAAGAATCATTGACTTATTGTCAAACACATCCAACCTTCCACATTAATGTGCCTGGAGACACCTCACTAATCAGCAGGCAAACGATGCCAGCCACCCAGGGAAGCGAGGGGAGAGAAGGCTTCTGATTTCAGCCTCCTGGCTGACCTGCGCATTTCTTGGCCATCCTGTGCATTGGCACAGTTGGTGATATTTAGTTAAACACATCAGTCCTTATATATTTTGAATGAATACCATCTTATCACTATGACTGTCCACAATGGATCAGTGGCAGAAATCTCATGCTGTATCAGAGGTTGCAAATGCATCTTCAGTGGGTATTAAATGCGTGCCAAATGACTGCTTGTTGAATATCTTTTTGGATTGGAATTGACAGAAAAATAGGGCTGTTGGCTTGCTAAATGAGAGAGCAATTGTGTATCAGGTGAATTCCAAGAAAGAAAAGAATAATTTGGCCTGGTTTGGTCAGGTAAGTCTTCCTGTGAAAGGGGCATTCAAGTGGTAACTTTAATAAAGCTGGAATTGGACTGTCTGGATAAGAATAGGGACAGATTCCTGGACAGGAGACTACTGAGCGAAAACATGCTAAATGTAAGACTATGCAAGGAAGTGAGAAGAACCATGGACATACCTAGAGTTGGGTGCCTGTTGGTGATAAGAAGATGTATACTGAAGTGGGGATAATCTCTAAAGATAATTGACAAAGGAGATGAGCACCTGGATTTTACCTGAAGAGGGATGGACATCAGAAAACTTGAAAGGATGAACTCACTGAATTTGCAGAATTACAATAATAGTGCAACCTGGACCCAGATTCAATTCATTATCCTTCCTTCTCTTCTTCCCTCCCTCCCCTTCTACCTCCCTTCCTTCCCTCTTCCTTTTTTATTTTCAAGGTTATGTTCTGATGTAGCTAATAGAAAGCTGTACACTTGCATCTGGTGTATGGTGGCTGAAGCTCACTCCCCCATCCATTAGGAAAGGCCGCCGATATGATCCAGAAGCACAGTGTTAGACTGGAGAGGCCAGACATTCTAGTCAGAAAGACTTGGTCAGAAGTCCTGCTTCCATGACTGCTTTGTTGTGACTTTGTACAGAACACTCAACAGTTCTGGGCCTTTGTGCTTCTTATCTTTCTTATACCCATTATCTCTAACCGTCATGTCAACCCTGCAGAGTATATGCACATATACACACATGATCATCAGCAATCCAATCTCACATTTCTAAATTCCATATTTACACAGAACTATTCAACTTCATTGACTTCACTCCTTTTTGTTTTTTTTAAATTGAAGTATAGTCTATTACAATGTGTCAATTTCTGGTGTGCAGTATAATGTCCTAGTCATGCATATTTATTTTCATTTTTTTTTATTGTTGTTGAAGTACCATCAGTTACAACGTGTCAATTTCTGGTGTGCAACACAATGTCCCAGTCATGCATGTACATACATATTCATTTTCATATTCTTTTTCATTAAAAAAAGATATTGAATATAATTCTCTGTGCTATTCAGAAGAAATTTGTTTTTTATCTATTTTTATTTTTGGTGGTTAACATTTGCAAATCTCAAACTCCTTTTGTTTTTGGAGGGGGGAGGTGGGAAAGTAATTATCAAGCTCCTTTTTAAAATCTTTCTTTTTCTTAGTTTCTGCATGGCAAATTCATAGCTTTTATTTTAACTCCATAGCTGCACAAGCTAAACTTATGTGGCTGGTTCTCTTACTCTGATTTCAAACGTTAAATGCTAGAGGGCATGAAAGTTAAGGCCTGAGATCCCTTTTTTGTTGTCTGTACTTTCTCCCTAAGTGTCTTTATCCAGTTCTATTTATATGTTGATAATTTCCAAATATATATTTCTACCTCTCATGTTTACTCAGGGCTTAAGATGCCTCCTGGATGTGTCTTTTTATCACAGCTTAAGTGAAACTCTTGACTGACCCTCCAACATCCACTTTCAGCAGCCTCCTTAGAGAGTCAATAGAGATGGGACAACCGTCTACATAGCACCTCCAACAGACAAACTGAAAGGAATGTTGACTTCCTTTCTTTCTCTTACCTGCTAAGGCCCATCCATCAATAAGTAGAAATGAAACCCAGTAAATTCCTTAATCTGTTTTCGGGTTTTTTTTCCTGTCTCCATTGCTATCATGCCAATCTTACCCACCGTCATTTCACATCTGGACAACCACAATAGACTTTAACTGGTCTCTTTGCTTTTACTTTATCCTCCATTTTCCACCCCAGATATCCAGAATGCTCTCCGGGCATGTAACATAGATCATTGCTTAACCTCTGCAATGGCTTCAGGTTAATGCTGAGAATAAAATCCAGCTCTTTATCCTGGATTTCATGACATGACCCTGACTCCCTCACCCAACTCAGCTCACTATGTTTAAGTCACAGATGCCTTCTTTCCTTTTCCTTCACCTGCCTGTCTCTCCTCTCTCTTAACACTTTTGAAATAAAGCCTTCTCTGCCTAGAGGTCTTCCCCATGGATCTTCAATGACTAGTTTCGTTACCAGCAAGGGTTCTTGGACCCAGCAGTCAATAGAAATTGATAAGGAGCCAGACAAGAAATTCACTCAAGGTTTTACTGGGACACATGCTGCAGCAGGAGGGAGTGAAAACAAGTAACAGGTTCCTTTGCTTGCTCCCTGAAGGAGAGTGAGCTGGTCCCTTAAATGGGGTGAGGGTCGGTGTGGGTTCAGAGGTCAGGCTGAAGAAGTGTCTTAGGTGATCAGTCCAACGCGCAGTACCCTGCTTCTGCTCCCAACACTTCAGAACAACAATTAGGTCTTGGATCTTTTTTTTTTTTTGTATCTTATTCATAACTCACCCAACTGCACATGCACACACTTATTTTCAGTCCCTTATATTTTCTTTGTGTTCTGTTGCTCGAGGAGACATTTGTCACAGTGCAAGTATTGCAGCCCAGAGTCCCAGGTTTCAGGTCTCAGCCTGTACAACTGCTGTAGCAAAGGTCCCCAGGTCCCAGACCCCAGCCTGTCTCAGTTTCTCCACTTAATCATGGCCTCATCAGAAAGGCCCACCATGACGGTATGATCTAAAATTGCTTCTAACCTATGCCTGATGACTTGCTATTCATAGCATGGTCTGAGGACCCGTCTCAAGCCCCACCCCTGATTAGAATCTGCATGGTAACAAGATCTCCAGTTGTTCTGTGTTCACATTAAAGTCTGAGATGCACTAATCTAGCACATCTCTCTCCTTTATCTTTTAAGCACTTAGCAGCTCCAGATTCTCTCTTGTCTATCAGCATATATTTGTATGAGCTCCGCTCCTCCGCTAATTGTAAGCTCCACAAGAATGTGGGCCTTGCCAGTGCTGCTCACCTTTAATGTGCCCAGAAGAGCAACAGCAGCGCCTGACGGTCACATAGTTTGTTGAATGACTACACGAAATAGCCACATTCTTAAGAAGAGGAAGAATGGGAATCCAAACTCTTCTGCTCGCCTCACAGCTCCCAGTTCATGAAATCAGTCATGCTTCTCTGTGTTGCTTTGGGAGACTGAGTGGGATTCACAGTCCAAAAGGGGGTATCTTCTGACTGAACTGCGATTGAATGGAATATAGGCCTCTTCCTTGTTCTCGAACAGCTGTAACCTGGGAGTGTCTAGGCACTGACCCCAGAGTTCCCACAGGTAACTGGCCCCCCAGGGGCCACAGCTGAAGCTGAAGGTGTGTTTACCAGCCTTGGCAGGACAGTGAATTCACCTCCTAGAGCTGTTTACAGAATGGATTCCAGCGGAAACATCAACAGGCTGGAATGAGGGGAACACGTTGTGAGGAAATTAGGAACAAGAAGAGGAAAAGATGGAGGAGAATGTCTAGAAAATGAACGGTAGGAAAAGCCAGCCCTGCCCAGAGAGACTTAGTTTATGTGGAGAGAGAAGTCACAAGTGTACTTTTCTTTCCCCACAATTATTTTCTTTTCTACATCATCATATCACATTCTAATCCGTTGCCCCATCCACGACAAATAAGATCATCTAAGGAGCCAGCCATTGAGGGCCTAACACATTTTTTATTTTCCCAAACAGTGACTTCCACTCTGCGACCAGTGCTAAAACATACGTATTTTCATTTCCTCCATTTCTTGTTTTCTCTTGCACCATTACCTCCTAGGTTCGTCACCCAGAACTCTTCATTTCCAGACGACTTACATCTCTGCAGCAGGGAAGAGCTAAGGAACCCTGGCCACGGATGTAAAGGCAGAATTTTGCATGACAACTCAGATATACTAGGACTGTTCTGTTTTATAAAAACACCTACAAAGTTCATTGGAACTATACATAAACATGGAACCGCAAGTATGAAAGATGAGCTCTGAAGTGGAAAACATATGACAGATTGTCATCATTTGGGGGGGGGGAAGAGGAAAGAAAAAAAAATAAAAAAAGATATGATACCAGTGACACTGACTGGCCAGGAGAACGTCTGCAATTCTATTCTAGGCGGTATCTTTGTTTTAAATCTGCAGAAGCCATCAGCCTCCAGCTTCACTTAGAATTATTGACATATTTAATCATGGCCATCGCAGCCTTCAAGAATGGAAAAATTTATGTCCTTTTTCTTGGCAAGACAATTTGGATACGTCCACATCTTCATAATTTGTTTAATCTTTTTATATTAGTATTATAAAAATATATATAATGTCTTCTCAATGATTTAAAGACATTTGTACGGAAACTAAGATATTAAAATAAATACGGATGAACGACTAAAAAAATAAAAAGCTCAGAGATGCCGTCACACGCTTTTTCCTGTACACCCCAAAGCCCTTACAGAAAATTTCGTTAACTTTACACCTTTAATGCTCTTTTCCCAGAAGTTTAAGTCCTATGTTTGTACTGAATGATCTTACCAATTACTTTTGTACTGGGCTAATGCATCTATTTAAAAAAATGAATGCAGCCATCTGCAGATGAGTTGGGTTCACACATACCTACACACACTCACACACAGGCAGCATGGGCAGTTGCTACAAGAAAACTTAGGACAGGAACGTTAAACTCAAACAAATTCTTTTCAAAACTACTTGTTATGGACCTGAAAACACATTTCACTTTGCCTAGACCCTGGAAAGGGAAAGACAGCCATGGAAACAAAAGGAAGAAGAATTAAAAAAAAAAAAAAAACCCCAATGAATAGCAAATCTGGTGCTTTCCAACTCAAGAAGCTGCAGTTGATTTGAGAAGTGGCAGAACATAGAAGCTGCGTCCAATTTTATTCGAGCAAAATCTTCTATTCTAGGCTTTGTATATGCCTGGCCTCACACATCACGGTTACACATCAAAGCCCTCAGGAACTAAGGTTTCAGATCAGTGTCAGAGCATTTACATTAAAAAAAAAGACCCTGAAAATGCCAGCTCTCCCCCAGCAAAGATTTCTTCCCCCGTGTCCTGCAGTTAGAGTTGTCAACATCAGTAATATACATGACGTTTGAACTTCTTCCAAGTGAATTACCCACACGCTCACTCTCCTGAAAAATTTCAGTGTCTGCCCACCTGCTGTTCAAGTGTGGAGAAGAGATGAAAGATTCTTCTCCCCTGAAATTAAAAAGAACACAAACAATTTTGACTGAATCCCTCTGTTTGTGGTCAGACCTCTTCTGCCCCATCCCATCAGCCGACCAGCTACAGGAAGTCAGTCCCTTGCGACATACTCTTCCACACAGTCAGATACATTGGATGTTTTTAAAGAAACTTCATTGGTTTAATAGGCTGCAATTATTACAATGTAGCACCTAAAATAGATGTTAGCACCTAACCCTTTTTTGGATGGTAATAAACATAATGGTTAACAGCCTCTACAGGATGAATCAAAGAACCCAATCTCCAGGGAACTAAAGCACAAATGCCACCCACTCCTTTCCTCATTTAAAAAGAAGAAACTTTCCTATGTGGTTCCTATGAGCAATCTTATATAGACCTTTTGGCCACAATAAATGTATTCATTCTTTCTTTCATTTGATTGTTTATTCACTCGTATTGTTTATGTTCTGTTACTCAAGGATATCGTGATAAAGATAAGGGGATTTCACAAAACCTTCCTCAGTTCCCACACTCAGAAAACTTATTTTATTTTATTTTTTTGGAGATGGGTTAGATATATACACATAGATGTGGTAAAATAACAATATACTAACTAGCAATGCAAGATTTAGGTATAAGCGATCACATAGAGTAGGGTGAAGTATTAAAATAAAAGGTCTAGGAATTTAGCTAAGTGATATTTGTATAGGCAAAGTATTCTGGAAGATGGGGAAGCTTCAACTGGGCATTTTATAAATCGGTAGGGTTTAAATAGTTGGAGAGAAGTGAAGAGGATGTTTTCCATATGGAAGGACAACAGGGGACACTGTAGGGAGGTGGTAATGCTGTAACACGTGGGAGTAGAAGGGAATTAACACAATGGTGACATTCTTGTGTTACTTTAATTCATTCATTTGCTACATAGATCTTCTATCTCTTAAAATGTTTCAAAGGCATTTTGGTTAGTCTGCAAGTGTTAGTTTGTTACAGGAAGCTCATTTATGCTGGTTCAGGGAATACTAGGGTGGGCGAAGTGGGAGAGAAGAGTTTAATATAATCTACTTTCCTGGAACTCTGGGAGAAAGGAGGAATTGCAGCTGGGACACTCAGATGGGGGATCTCTAGTTATAGCCTTTCTATGAATTGCAATGGTAAAAATTTTTCAGTGGGTTGTCTTTCCAAGTTTTCTGTTTGGCTAGCCCCTCAAACTTTTTTTTTTTTTTTAAATGTCTGGTCTTCCTACTTTTCTATGTTTTTTTTTTTTTTGCATGTTTACCTTGTCCTGTTGGTTTTTTTTTCTCTATTTCCCTGTGTCTCTTTACTTAGAGTTTCTACTCTTCCTATCTCTGGCTTTCTCTTAACATAGACTTGTTCACGACACCTCGCTCCCTCCTCTAACTAATGATCTGCATTGGGAGTAAGGTCCTTCTCATGACTGATTTTTAACACCCTCTATTTTTCCATTCTATTTCCTGAAAGCGAGAGTCTAGTTTCCCCAGCTCATTTACCATTGGAGAGATGGTTCGTATCAAGCTAGTCACACATAGCTGTGTGGTCTAAGGAAAGGCTGCCTTTGGGTCTGGAGCACTGCCAGTCCAAAAAGGTATATCCATTAGCAAGTCCAAACTCATTCTGCTCGGCACACAACAAGCCAATAAATCAGAGACGAGGTGTTGGGGCAAGGGGTAGCAACGTTATTTGGAAAGCCAGCAGGCTGAGAAGATGGCAGACTCATGTCCTGGAGAACCATCTTCCCCAAGTCAGAATTCAGACTCCCTTTGTATTAAAAAGGGGAGGAGGGAGTGTGGTTGGTTGGTGCAAATTTCTTGGTGTCAGAATCCTTTGTTCTTGCAGCTGTCCACACGGGTCAGGTCCTGTTGTCCCTGTAAATCTCCAACAAGACGCATGTTATTCTCTGTTCTGCAACTTTTTATCTCTGTATGAATGGGAAAGTGTTACACCTTAAAGGTCAGAGCTTGAGAAGGGGCTCACCTGTATATTTCAGGCTCTAGGCAACATTCTTTCACAAAAGGTGCAGAACCAGCGAGACTCAGCACAGGAAACAGAGCACAGGGTTAGAGCTAAAGGGACAGATCTATTGTTATTCTCTGTTACATATCCAGGGAGTGGTACAAACCATGGCTGGCTGGGGCTCCTCCCTCCAAGAGATCCGTGGGCAGAGCAGGTTTCTTTGAAGCGGCTGTGGTAATGGAAGTCACACAGATTGACACATTGAACAGAAAAGGTAAGGGCCGTGTTTACTTTGTAATCCAGCTCAAGAGAGATGGCTCATTCATGTGACAAGGAGTTTATCATCTACTATATTTCAGATTGTGATGAGACTTTCGCTTCCATTAGGTTATTTGCTCTCCATAACAATTCTGTAAAGTAGTTACTGATCCCATTTTTGAGATGAGGAAACTGAGGCTCAAATAATCTAAGCAAGTTATGCCAAATTGAGTAACTAGTAACTGATGACACTTGTGTTTTAATATTTATTTGTTAAACTTGAAAGAGGATTTGTTTCATCCAGCCCTAATTTCCCCACTCCCTCATTATACAACTCCGATAATTTCAGAGAAAATTCGATCCTGTACTTGGTGGCTTCAAACTGGTGCAATCAATCACTTGATGAACCAAATAATTGCTTTTGCTCTCTCATTTACTTTAATTATGGGCAACATTGGGTAACACTAGTTCATACTTGTCAAATGTGAAACCATAAAAGAGAAAGAAAAACTTTTAAAACCCATTTTAATTTGAAAGGACTCCTTTTGAATTATCTGTTGATGCTAAAGTAGACTGCCCTTGTGTTCTACACATATGTCACTGATGATATTGCTTAATTAAATTGTCTGTTTCTTGACAGAAGAGACTGGTTTTTTAAAATTAACTTTTTACACAGAAAGTTACAATTCTCCTAAGAAAAATATTTAGGTGTGTGCCCAGTAATTTCCAGCTTGGGCAATATGACATGTTTATAAAATTGGATCCATTATTTATACCATGCATTTATTCTACAAATAAAACTCATTCAATAAACCATTGCAGAACAATCTGAGACAGGGGTGCATGGAGTGCTTCGTGAAGTAGGATGTTTTTCCTACGCTCTTTGGATGTCCAGATCCTTAAAGAACTTGTAACATTTCACATGTGAAATATACTCAGAATGAATATGGCATAAAAATAAGGAATAAGGAAGGCAACAAAACAAATAGCCTATCAAATGTGTATGACAAAAGTTCAGAACAATAGATCAACGTGGGCTGGAAAACTCAAGAAGGATGTGATAGGATTGGTGATGGGAGCTTAAGATAGAGCATCAAGGAAGATAAATACATAGGAATACACCAAAGCTTGTTTAACCTGCACTCTGCTAAAAAAAAACAGGCATGTTTCATAATCAGAGGTGCTGAATGAAGCTGAGTAATTAGGGCATGGATCTGACTTTATTCATCTTGGACAGCCCCAAAGGTTTACATATTTTGAAATCACTTTATAAAAATACTACATCAAAAATTCCAATCAGTTATTCTCTTTCTGCCTTCTTCCTCATCTCCATAATTTTAAAATAATGGTAGTTAACTTTCTTTCTATAGCAAATATTGAATCATCTTAAGAAAACTAGGATTTTCTGGAGTCAACAGATAGATGACCAATATCAGATAGGAAGAATGGTTCAGCTTCTGCACAAGGACAAAAGCTCCCCTTGCCTTCCATCATTAAGTCTTCGCTTGCTTGGGATCCAGAGAATATTGACATCCAGTTGTGCACTTTTCTTGCTTCAATTTTACATAATGATGAATGATTAGGGATCAAAGTCTTTATTAGCCTTGCCTGTTCAGTTTGGTCAGCCTGCTTAGGACAACATCTTGTCATTTCCACTTTTACCAGCTAAGTAAGGTAGGAAGGAAAGGATAAACCATTGGCAACAGAAAATGTGTTCTTCTCAAGAATGGGAGATAATCTATTCAAAGAGTCCCATTTTCCTCTTTTAAAATACTTTAAGAATCTCATGGACCCATTGTAATCTACATTCTGACCTTCTGGACTCTGAAATTAGTTGTTTATCAATAATTTCAAGGATCGCTCCATTACCATTGGAAGAAAAAATTTAATGCAAAGGATGTATTTTAGCTAGGAAAAAAAAACTGATTAATTTGGAATTCTGAGCGCTTGAGAATGGCATTTAAGATGTCTGAATGTGAAGATGTTGGTCTGAGCCCCAGAAGCTGCCTGAACATTTTTATCGCTTGGGATTCATTGGGCTTCCTTGGTCTAAGGATTTCTGTCTTTCAACACATCACATGTATATTTTCTCTTTTTTTTTTTTAACATTTTTTATTGATTTAAAATCATTTTACGATGTTGTGTCAAATTCCAGCGTAGAGCACAATGTTTCAGTTATACATGAACATATATATATTCATTGTCACATTACTTTCTCTGTGAGCTTCCATAAGATCTTGTGTATATTTCCCTGTGCTATACAGTATCATCTTGTTTATCTATTCTGCAATTTTGAAATCCCGTCTATTTCCTCCCACCCATCACATGTATATTTTCATTCATTCTTTCTTCCTATTTAACTTCTTTCTCATTCTATTATAGCTTCTTGACACTCAGATTGCATTCATGGTAGACTTTTTTTTTAACTCTATTTTTCCATGACTCTTGATGTTCTTGCATTTACTATTCTCTGTCTCTCTGAGCTGTACCAAAAATCAAAAAAAAAAAAAAGTCATCTATCTTTCATGTTTCCAGTTTTCCCTTTAGTAATGTCTAATCATTTCTTAACGCATCAATGAAGCTTTTATTTTCAAATGTTTTATTTCATTTATCCAAGTTTCATTTACTCCAAATTTAATTAATAATATATAACCTCTTGTTTCTTGCTCACATTTTTTCTTGTTCTTATTTTTATACGTCTCTTTTTTGTTTAAACATATCAAACACAATTATGTTATATTTTATGCCTGATAATTATAATATCTAAAGTTTTTATGAGTCTGAGACTATTTGTTGTTTTTTATTTTTAATTCATAAAGTGCCTGTATATGTGTATATATATGCTTATATATGTATTTTGAGTTTCTCATTTTCATTGACACATTATCTGTGGGAATTCTTGAGTCCTTAGTAAAAGTAGTGATCTGCCACAGAAGAATTAAAATTTCCCATACTCATTCAAGGGGGTGTGTGTTGGGTGGGGGTGAGAGGGCACTTCCAGCTCAGGAACATTTAAAATTAAATTTTCTACTTGAGGTTTTTCTGATAACACAAGAAGAATTAGATAAGACCACAAGCCTCTATGAAGACTGGTTTGTGATGATAAATTCTCAAGGGATATTTTCTTTATTTTTTTCCATCTACCCTGTGCCAAGGTCAAAACAGACATGTTTTCTTAAATTCTCCTTTTGTGCATTAAGTGTAGCCCTTTGGGGTTCCTAAATTTATGGAGTAATCCTCGGTTATGCTGGCCACCTTGATTTAGCCAAGGCTTCATCTCTAGTTCTGTGATTCAGGCTGAAATATTCAGAATTAAAACAGATTTTTGCACCCAGTTACCTCCCTGGTTTCTGGTCTGCACTTTGTTTGCAGGGGAAAAAGAATTTTAGGAGTTTCTTATGATATTTTAGAGTTCTTTCGTTTTTAATCCAAGATAATCCATTGGGGTTATCTGTTAGAGAAATAGGATTACATTTGACAATCAACCTGACACCCAGTAATCTATTTCTGAGTGTAGAAATAGAACTGAGCTCTGTGCAAAGTTGCTCCCTCAGTTGGGCAAGTAGAAAGAAGTCTCTGGGTGCCAGTAATACAGACCATCAATGGATTAACCAGAATAGTTCCAAAAACCTGAAACTTGTGCTCACAAACAACCTGCCTCTTACCACCAGCCTCAGTACCTCAGCACTAAAGGAAATTGCTTTTCCCTTCTTATAAAATTTTCAAAGTGTCCTGGTTGTGATTCTTGCCTGGAGGACTTCCTTTCGTGTAAAGATTGACTTCATTTCACATTTATAAAGAAAATGGTGAGAGGGAGGGGATAGCCCAAGTGGTAGAGTGCATACGTAGCATGCATGAGGTCCTGGGTTCAATCCCCAGTCCCTCCTCTAAAAATAAACAAGCCAACCAACCTAATTACCTCCCCCTTCAAAAACAATTTAAAAAATAAAAAGAAGAAAATACATTTTAAAAGAAAGAAAGAAAGAAAGAAAGAAAGAAAGAAAGAAAGAAAGAAAGAAAAGAAAGAAAGAAAGAAAGAAAGAAAGAAAGGAAGAAAGGAAGGAAGGAAGGAAGGAAGGAAGGAAGGAAGGAAGGAAGGAAGGAAGAAAGGAAGGAAGGAAGAAAGTGAGAAGATGAAGGATGTTGAGGATGTGACTTGACCTCTGAGAATTCCGTGTCTTCCTAGGAATGACCTGGGTAAAGAAACACGTTAGAAAATACTCTTCTTGGAACAGAGGAGTGAAATACTGTCATTCAATGCTTTCTTCCCATCGAAGATGCAATCTAAACCTTCCTTTCCCTGCTCTTTAATGTCTTCAACCAATACAGCTTTATTTCCCATCTTCCTTCCCCCTTTTCATCCCTCTGTTTGCCTTTAAAAAATTGTATGTAGTTTTCTGAACATGATGCCAGCATATGGCTTACCTCTTTCCCTCTGCATATTCATTCTCCTCTCCTTCTTCAATATGTCAACCTTTTATGCTCCAGCACCTGTCTTAATTGTTCATCTGGCCGTGGACACTTCCTGAATCCTCTCGGTATCCTTTGTCCTGAGAAGTGTTCATCCCTTCCTTTAGGCTATCTCTGTAACTTTTATGCAGGTCTATTAAAGTAGCTATCAGCCACAATCAAACAATTTATGTATATCCTTCCTTCTCTTAATGACATCTGAGCCCCTTAAAGGTGAGAGCCGCAACTTTTTCATCTTTATATATTCAATGCTAGAGAAAATTATAATTACTCAACAAATGATTGATTGATTAATTAATTAACATAGAAGACACCGCCAGTACCTGCTTTCATGAGCTGAGGTGTATATGATGACCCAAAATGAGCACACATAAAACACTGATCGACCGAGGCAGTCAGAGATCCAGGAGGTGTGATTCAGAAACCAGCTGCTGTAAGAATTTAGATATTTATTTAGTCCAGGCTTAAGTCATTTAACTATATGCCTTCTTTCTTGGTTAATCAGACATCAGCCTGGAGGCTGTCAGAATTGGAGCACTGATGTTTTGCACCCCTTCTACTTGCAAGATTCTAGGTAGAGTGCGGCTCAGCATATGTATCGAGGGATATATTCTGCAGTTGACTGAACATCCTATGATTTTCTCCAAAATTCCTGGTGGATGTTAGGTCCCGTATCACTATGCTCGTTTTACAGACCACAGACCATAACACTTTGTTTAGGACGAGTCAGTGTGTCAGGATTAGCCTCCACACTCAATTATTGTTTGTGGTTCAGATTAGCTTGGTAGCAGAACCAGGACTAGCCTCTCAGTTAATTGGAATCATGGTCTGAAAATCAGCCCACCTCAGCCAGCTGGCTTCGCGTCCCCACAGCTGAAACTTCAGCCCAGTTATCTGAATATGCTGAGATGTTTATCAGTTACAGGGTCTTTTGAAAATATTAATGCCTGTAAAACCAGTACAATGCCAAATGTGGATTCCATCTGGGCGCCTGAATCTGTGACTTCTCTCTGTGACCATTGCACACAGTTGTGCCATTTATGCTTCTTTCTTTGTCGTTAACATTTGACTTGGTTGTGCTTTCATTTTAAATTTTCTGTTTGCTTGGCTTTGCTAAAATTTTGTGGGGAGGAAAAATAAGCAAGTGGCTGTTAAGTGTGCATGGGGTTAAGAAAATCAAAGAAAGAAAATTAAATTCCATCTTCCATCCTTACCATCATCATAGGCTGATTCTTATCCAGAAAGATAAGAATGAAAACGGAGCACATTTCTGGTCAATGGTAAGAGTGAGGATGTGCTTACAGTAGAAAGATTCAATCGCTCCTTGAGCTGCTGGGCAACAGCTGGTCTGTGAGGGTTGGGGGACCTTGACTGCTGACAGCTATGGGGGGAGGAAGCAGACATTTGTGTGTGAGTTGCCTGGGTACTGGGAGGCACCCGAAGGAATATGAGGTGATGTTCAACCCCATTGTGTTTATATGAATCCGCATTACCATTTCCCACGAGGAAGCTGATAACATCGCTGTGATGTTTTGCTATAAAACCCATTGAACATTTTTCTGTGTGTTCCACTCCTTTTAAAATGGCTCAGGAACAGGCTAGGGAAGAGCCATTGCCCCTCTGTAACATTGTCTTTCCCCAAATGAGAGCCCACTGGAACACACTGTAGGGGTGTTTCACTGCAAAATGCTTGGCATAGACAGCTAGAGCGAATAAGGGATTTTCCTGGAAACCCAGCGGGTTTGGGGTTGTGGGTGGTGCGCTGGGGTGGCATTCGTTGTTTTTTTCCCTTCTCTCTGGATTTCTATGTTAAAACTTACTTCAGGGAGTAGATGAAGAGCAAGGGGATTTAATTATGCGTAAATGGAAGACAATGAAGAGTCCTTAGAAGTGGAATTAGCTGTGAATGTAGACGTGCGCATCCTTGCAGCTACATTTTATTTGCGTAGGGATATAAAAGTTCAGAAGCAGGCAGGTTTAGGACATCTAAAAGACCTTTGGCCACAGATGCACAGTCAGAGGTTAGCCCAGTATTTTGCAGATGTGTGTTAGCTTTGAATGCATTAAAAAAAAAAAAAAGAATGAAAAGCTGTCCTATGCAATGACGCCAGCAATAATAATAGCAAACATGTATCTAATGAGATAACCTTGTTCTGTAGCAAGGGAACAATGTTTAAATGTAAACAATCATTCTAAAAATTTTTTAAGAAAAAAAAAGAAGAGAAAGTAAGCTAAAATCTTCAATCTATGGCTAGAGTTCTGCTCACAATTCAATGCCTTCTGCTTCTAAACATCCAGGAGTGGGAACAAGAGACATGCTGATGCAGCTGGAAAGTAAGATCATGTCACTGGGATGGGGGATGGGAAAAACTACTGTATTATGGTTGAGGTTCTATATAACAAACACGCTTCTCTCTGTATATATCTTATTAAAGAAGTATCAGTGTGTATTATGCTTGCTTAAGGTGGTGCATTCCTGTGACCTGCAAGTTTCTTCACTTTTCATAACCATCCTTGATAAACTGAGCTAACGTGCAATGCCAATCTCTCTCCCGTCAAGTTATTGCTCAGTCTCGATCGTCTAAATCCTTCCTTTTTCCCTCCTGGGTCATTTCCTCCTGATCTGTCTTGATGAAACTGAAAGACAGTTAAGTTCTCCATTTTCCTTTGTAACCGATCATGTTTTGTTAGGGTTCTTCCCAGCTCAGGATAGACCCTGAGGCAAAGAGGTCCAGCCAGTACGTGCCCAGAGTTGCAGAAGTTCTCTTTCACCATGAGAAAGGACAAGCAAGGCTCAGTGATGTATGTTATTAAAGAACATTTAAGTGAACGATTATCAAGTTACTTAACTACTGAAATGGCTCCTTAGCGACAAGGAGAGTCATTAAGGATATTAAGGGAAGATACCAACCAATCAGAACGAAGAATCAGCTAGATGAAACAGACAGGAAGAAAGAGAAGAATTAGACCAGAAATCTGTTATCTGTGTAAGCAGGTCATACTTAAAAAAAAATCAACAGGGAATTGGGGTTTGGCAACTGAGGATACAAGGGTGAAAAGGACAAAGACAGAGTGGGAGGAGCTGGAAGAATTGTGCAGAAAAGCTCTGCTAAAAGATGGAAGCAAATGACGATACCAAACTTGAACTGAGCCCTGAGCTACCAGAATATATGATCCTTAATACATCTCTCTACCCTTCTGTGTTCAGCGAACTACCAAGGACCACTGTGCCTTTGCATATCTTGAGAAATGGCCCATCTCCATTCTTCCACATACTCCCATGAGACTCAGGGGTCACCCCCTCATCTATCGGCTTCTGAACGAACCCAGACACCCTTTCTTTTCATTTGGGATGTTTCTTGTCAATGAACATTCTCCCTATTCAATAACATGAATGACATCATCCCAGTTGTGTGATGAATTTTGTCTTTCATAAAACAATACAAATTTCTTCTGCACATATCCGTTGAATTTACAGAGACTCATTTCCTCAGTGGCATTGCCATCCAGGAAATGATCATGCCCAGGTTTTAAAAGGGGAAGGAGAAAGGGGGAAGAATAGCTTATCACCATTAAAATCTTCTTTTCTTTTTTCTGATAGAATCTTCTTCGGGGTCTAACTCAAGAGACAGAAGTGTCCCAGAGCCAGGTGAACTGCCTAGTTTGGGTCCTGACTCACCTCTCAACCTCCACAGGGTAGATGTGAAAAAACAATCACATGGAAACAGAATGAGAGAAGGTTCTCAACAGGGATGATTCTAGGATCTAATCTGGTGCCCGTTCTCCCTTCTCCTGTGGGTCCTCCAGTGTCAGTGTCAGGGCAGTGACCACCAATCTCCACCAATCTCTGAGGAGGAACTGGATGCTCACTTTTTTCTGGAAATGGAGGTAAAATCCATCACTTTGACATCACACCCAACCTCTACGCCAACTCTCATCCTGAGAGCAGCCCCTTTCCCCGACTGACTTCTCAACACCTCACCTTGAGGGCGCCCGTGTTTCACTGAACTGCAGCAGAGAGTCTGCCCTGCCCAGCCAGTCAGCTGCTCCGTAGCCTGTTTCACATCACTAGTTCACTGCACTGAATTAATTTTAAAACAACAATATAGGCACGTTAATTATGAAATTGTAACTCTGCAAAAGCATATGGTTAAAACTGCTTCTTTCCTCCCTAATCCCAAGATCTTGTTACACAGAGGCTGACATGGTCGCTGAATGTGTTACGTGTTCTAAACATTTATGTGATGTGCTTGTGTGTGTCTCTCTGTGTGTGTATGAGCAAAGGAAAGAGAGAAAAGGAAATGTTATGTATATGTATTATATATATCATTATATATGGTTAGTTTACTGCTCCCATATTTGTATTTATCTGTGATATATTTTGTGAAGAAATGCTATATATCACCTTACCCTCTCTGTACTGTATGTTGTTTTATTTGCTAACCAATATGTATTGAAGATCCTTTCATATTCATACATAAGAAACTGCCCCATTATTTTTAACGGCCACAGCAATCCATCAGGTGATGTGCCCCCCTCATATGTTTAAGTGGTCCCCAATTGATGGGCACACAGGTTATTTCTGATCTTTTCAAATATAAAAAGCAGTGCATGGAATATTCTTGTTTACACATAGTCCTTGCACATTTGCTTATGTATCTGTAGGATAAATAGCTTGAGCTGGAATCCCTGAGCCAAAGAGTAAATGCAGTTGTGTTCATGTGTTTTTGCTCATTTGCCTTCTATAGGGGTTATACAATGTTACACTCCTCCTGCACTGCTTCCTCACATCCAGAATGACACACTGTGCAATCAGCTTGGTAGGTGGACTAGACAAATAATTAAAATGTTACTTCTTTGCAGACGAAATTTTTATTTCTCTTGTTTTGAACAATTACCTTTTTCTAATGGCTAGGCCACCTTCCCAAATAGACAGAGGTCATCTTGTATGCCCAAATATTCCTCTGTGTTATCCTTTTCTCTTCCTCAGCACCTAGCACACAGCCCTGCATATGGAAGGTACTCAAAGCAGTTTCATTGATCCTGCTCCAAGAGCAGACTGGGTACCCCCAGCACACGACCTCACTCTGCCTGACCTCTTCCCTTCTCAGTTTCCAAAGTGGCCTTGTTAGGGGTAAGAACAGAAAATGCCTCTCACCTCCCGCTCTGTGCTGTTGATATTTCACAAGGAGTGTTTCGGTGGAGGATAAATACAGACAAGTTCCACGTGTTCCTGGAGTGCAAGATGTATGTAAATGAACTTCTCAACAGGGCATAGGGCTCAGGCCTTCTTTGGATGGGAATTCTTCATTTGTGAAGCATGTTT
This sequence comes from Vicugna pacos, assembly GCF_048564905.1. Taxonomy (NCBI): domain Eukaryota; kingdom Metazoa; phylum Chordata; class Mammalia; order Artiodactyla; family Camelidae; genus Vicugna; species Vicugna pacos. The sequence continues at coordinate 8,430,177 of NC_133010.1, forward strand.
TCCCCCAGGAGAGTAAAACAAGATTTGATTTCGTTGTTTTCCCTAAATTAAATTAAACGGAATGATCATATGGTCCCCAAGGGAAGACATACTTCAGATCCTGATAGGATGATGGCTTACGCCAAAGCAAGTAACTTTTGAATAAATTGGAACTGTCTCTGGTGAGACATGGGGGAGAAAGTGAATTGATGTACTGGTCTAATGAGCAAGATGGTTAAAACCTGTTCCAAAGATCAGAGCGTGTTCGTGGCAGGGAGTTGAGTACAATATTCGCTGAAAAGGGTCTTACCGCAGTAAATGTTGCTGGTGTCTGAATATTTCTCCATCATTCATCTGTACCCCCTGGGGGCTCAATAATATACTGGAGAGTAGAATTCTTTATTTTCAATCATAAAATCTACCTAAATGATCTTTTTTTTTTTTTTGCTTCTTAGTCAACACTGTTGAAAAATAAAATTTTAAAATATATTTTAAAAACTTCACCCAATTAATTCGATCTCGTTCTGTTGAAATCCAGGTATTTTCCCCTCCCAACAGTGTGTTGCAACTCTGAATAATACTTAGAATTAAAAAAAAATGTTTATGAAGTAACTAGCCCTGTGCCATTTACCGTGAAAGCACGAGGAAACATAACAACGGTTTCTAGATCACAAAATAAAACTAAAGGGCCTCCCATGCATTTGTGAGACACCGGTGGTTCCCATTGTCTTTAACTTTCTTTGTCACCTGCTGCCAGCACCCTGGTGAGGCTCGGACAGGTGGCCTGTGGGTTGCTCTGTCCACAGTAGCCAGCTCCATGCTCCCCCAGCTCTGCTTTCAGAATGGCAGAACCCTGGCTCCCACTTCCCACTGACAAAAGGCAAAGACCCTAAGCATTAATTATGCACCATAATTGGGATCTGTCCGTGGTGGCAGTTTGATTCCCTCCAACCCCCCTCCACGTAGCCCTTCCTCAGTCACTCTGGACTTCTCCGTGCGCTTCCAGACATCCTGGCTCCTTCCTCTATCGGGTCTTCTGGAATGAACCTTCCTCCTTGCCCGCATCCGAAACTCCCATCCGCCTTCAAATTCCACCTCACCTCCTTCACGTGTCTATTTCTCTACCTTTTTTCATTTCCCTGTTAGATCACTTAGCACATACTTCTTCTGAGCTGTAGCTGTTGGGTGTCATTCTTCATTTCTGTATGGTATTACATTTCACTGAGGGCAGAGAATGGATTTTTTTTTTTTTCCCCAGAGACTGGATGTTATTTGCCTTGGGAAGCAGTGGCATAAGACTGAGAGGAGGTGTTGCATCAGACTGCCTGAGCTCCCGTTCCAGTTGCTCCTTTTATTCCCTGGGCTGAAGTCTGTTACGTCCTGCTCTATTTCCTGAATCCCACTCACTCATTTATGTATTCATTTATTCAACAAATACATTTCTAGAAATGCATTCAAAAATATAATTAAAGCAACTACTATGTACCTTAGTGAGCAGACTTTATGAGCCTGGGACCTGTCCTTTCATATCAGGCCCTGAGCCAAAAAGGGGTCTGCACTTGGCTGTAACATCTTGGAATGCTTAATGATTTTTGCACAAGCGGCCCACACTGTCATTGTGCAGAGGCCGTGGAAGTGATGTGGCCAGTCCCGATGGTGAACAAGATAAACGTGGTCCCTGCTCTTAGGGTAAGACAGGATATCAACAAACAAATTAGGACCTGAGAAAGGGAAATGTCCATGACAAGGGCTGTGGGTGCCTGGGTGACAATTTAAATTTGGTGGTCAGGGAAAGCTTCCAAGTGGCGCCCTTTCAGGCTGAGATTTGAATGATAAAACTTACCACGTGAAACGCTGAAGAAGAAAGTTCCAGGTGGTAGAAACGAGAAGTGCCAAGATGCCAAGGCAGCAATGAAATTAGAGGGTCTAAGAAACACTGTTCTCGGAAAAGAGAGAGCAGGGTGGAGAATGATTAAGTGTAGAGATTAGCCTGGGCCAGATCATTAAGGCCAGGATACAGGGTTTGCATTTTATTCTAACTGTGATAGGAAACCATTATAGGGTTTATGGAGAGGACATTAAATTTGATTTAAATTTTAAAAGATCTCCCTGTTCAGCGACAGTGAGACAGACATGGAGCTGGCATATCAGTAAGAAGACCACGGCACAAGTCTAGACATGCAATGATGGTGGGTGGAGCCGGGATGGTACACCCGCAGCTGGAGGCAAGTGGAAGTCTTCAGGGTCTATTTTGGAGTTTGGACATAGGAGATCAACAGGAGTGCTGATAGGTTGGTTGTGGGGTAGGACCGAGGGAAGGTACCGAGGGTAAAACCTAGATTTTTGGTGCTATGTCATTTATTGAAATAAAGAAGATGGGCCAAAATCATTTTAGCAGCTGATACTCTACTGATACTCTAGGTTCTTTCTTGGACATCTATTTTGGGGCATCAAGAGGAAAGATGGGTATTCCCGCTCTCCCGAAACAGGGATGACGGCTCCCCCACCTCATGCGATTATTGTGCACAATCAATGAGGTCACACATGTAGAAATTATGCCCCACGATTGCCACCTAGGAATGCTCGATGAATGTTGTTCATTTGCTATTTCTGAAATGTATCGCTAAGCCTTACATGTAGATTGCAATTCAGAGACCACTGGAGTACTAAAAGTAGCTCTAAAAATGTCTGAAAAATAGCTGGATGGAAGCAGAGAAAGGTTTGACCTAGGAGAAGAGATAAGGAGGTGGGGCTTGTCCTTCTCTTTAAAACAAATACTTTTCACTCGTTAATCCCTTCATATGTCTACGGCATCTCTCAGAATCCAGGAGCCAAAGATACAGCTAGAGAAAAAACAACGACAAAAAAATACAGCCGTATGCAGCAAGGGGAAGGTACCCATTCCACACGATGAGAGAAACTGCTATTTACAAGCACCCCTTCCAGTGGCCTCTCACCGGGACCTGATTCAAGTCCCCACTGCTGTTCATTGTTACTAGGATCCGGCTTTATTTTGGAAGCTGCGGTGTTCTCTTTGTGAAAATGCAGACAGGCTTTAGCAGGTAACATCTTCTCAGTTTTAAATGTCCTTCTGCTGCTCTGCATGTGCTAAGCCGTTCTTACCCCCAGCTGGGAGCCCTGACCTCTGGCGGAAGCTGTTTGAACTTCTCTCTGATCGTTAAATGCGGCAGAGATCAGCCACCTGGGACTGGACTTGCTGGCTGGCCAACAGCCGTGTAAAGGACTTTCAGTGTATCTTTTTATCTCTTCTTCATCTCAGGATGTGGAAAGCACACCTGGAAGAATTTTAAGAAGCATAAATCATATATTACGGTGTATGTAATCATTTGTTGTCTGGCATCAAGATTACTGGAGGCTATTTCAAATTTTTTTTTTGAAATTTTGTCTCTGAATAGCATCTAAATATTGAAATATGAACCTATTCTCAGGTGCAGGCTTATTGGCAAAGTGATGTTAGTGTATTTTAGAATCCAAGGCGGTGCAAAGAGAACACTCCTTCGACAGATCTGGCTCTAGTGTTGTCACCAGGTGGCTCCTGTGGCCCCAAATTGTTTAGACTGTAAAATTAATGCAAAACCACGTGGCCTTACTACCACTCCTATACTTGCACAAGAATTAAAAAACGAAACAAAACCAAACCAAAGAGTGGCTGTGAATGCAATTTGCAAAGACAGAGCGCCAGACAGGGGAAGGGATTGTTACAAATAGCGTTTCTGCTGTCTTGAGTCCCTCTCAGTCCCAAATTCACCCGTCCGCTGACTGTGGTTCCTCTAAAGCATTCGCTGTGCAACATCCTCACCAGGGTCCTTTGCATTGTCTCCATGCTATTGCTCTGCGTAGGAAACTAAAAACACATATCTCGCAGATTTGTGTTATGCTAAATGATCATTTAAATGTTCAGATCGGAAGCCCTGGAATTTTCCATCTGCCTTTCGTCTGCTGGGCTGGTGCTGGAAGGGCACTGCTGAGAGGTTCCCTGCGGGCTGGCTTTGCCGGTGGGTGTGATTGAAAATCTGTAGCTAACACTTGGAGAAACAGAGTACGGGGAGAGTTAATAAAGGACAAAAATAGAGATCAAAAAGATATAAACACACATCGCACTTTGATCTCAATATCATTTTTTAAATAATACATTTGCACATCTTCAAGATCAGCCTCTCTGGGGTTTCTGGCAGGGGACAGAATATTCTTGCCAGTCGCAGGGAAGCTGATCTAGTTTTCAAGGAAAGGGTAGAGGTGGCAAATTGCCAATTAGATTGCAGGTGGTGATGGGGACGGGAGGCCGGAGATGGATGGTCTTGATGTCAAGAAATTCATGCTGATGGCAAAGAGAGGGTGAAGGCGCATTTGGCGCCTGGAAAAAGGCAGGCAAGCCAAATGGAGGAGGTGAAGTTAAATCACACGCTTGCTTTTTGTTTTCGCTTACAAAAGAGCCCCCCAAACATGGAGATCATTATACAGAATGTCCAAGGCAAATTAAGGAAAATAATTATTGTAGCTGACGAAGCAGAACTCCTATTAAAGCTAAATGCTACTTCACAGAGCTCAGCGGTGGAGGCTTCGAACTAAATGCATTTTTCAGCATCTTTAGTGCAGTATATTAAATTAAGTTTTTAACCACTTTTCTCCTCCCCTTTTATTTTCCTTCCTGCCCCCTCCTCCTTCTTCAGTCTCTCAGGCAGGTGGTATAGGGGTGGAAGTCTGGAGAAAGTGTTACAAGAAAGGACTGCTGAACAAGACATCCCTTAGCTCCCAACTCCCTTTTCTCTAAGATGGAAAGTAAGTAAAAACCTCGAGGGACAATAACTGGTGGTGGGCTGGGGCTTCAAGAGACAAGGAGTGACCTGTCTCTGCAGAAAATGGGGCAGAAAATAAACGATGGAGAAACAGAGGGAATTCTTCAGGTTGTCCGGCTTTTTTATCCTGTTTTTACTTAAGCAAATTCCTGCATCTTGCAAAAAAAAAAAAATTCTTTTCACTCCATGTTCACCTCCTCTCCGAAAAAAACAAGACTGAGATGGGGGAAATTTTCCGTTGATTTGGGCTGGATGTGTTCCTCTTGTTTCTTAGCTAAGATCTCTTTTTCATTGTTTGTGTGTTTTAACTGATGGTGCTTGTGAGGTGCACTTTTCCATATGATACTGGAGTCTTGAAATCCATAACTTCTCAAGTTAGACAACATGCTCTCAAGTACAGACCACTGAATCTTTCATTACTTTCACGTCCCATGACGCTCCAGTAATATTCACCACGTTTGGACACATGACTGATACGTATTATATACAGAAAAGATCAAATTAGTTTGAATTTTTTTTCTCCTAGGAAAGTATCTGGCCCGAAGTTCTGCCCTATGGATGCTCTGTGACCACCCACTCTCAGATCCATGATGATCAAAGCCAGGGGTCCTCTGCACTGTTCTGGCCTCACGGTGTCCAGTCATCTATTAGTTTAAATGCAGCGTTTCTGATTCCACTTCATCCGAGAAAAGACGTGGGTTGAACAAAGGTTCTCTCTCCATCCCTGCAGGACCCTCACGCTCTCTGGCACCCGCTGCCTGTGCCATCTGTTCAAACACGGAACTGTTGATAGTGGACAGAAGCCATGTTGTAACACTTCCATTTCTTCTTTCAGAGCCTTTATCAAAGCTTCCTACATGGCGGGTACTCAGTAAGTCTTTGATTATAATTTTGATGATCACAAAAGTGTTTCAGATTGGATAATCCAAAAAAGATGGAATGGTGTATTTGCTAATAAGCCTCAAATCCTGTCATCACCCCAAAAAGGTCTTTGCATCAACTGCAGTGAAGGTTCACCACCCAACACTTCAGGGGAATATGGGATACCTTCCCATTCGCAGACCTCAATGTCTAGTCCCTCTCTGCCGCTTAGCTGTGAGATCGTGGGAAAATCAGAGTCCAGCTTCAATCATCACTTGGATCCGATGAGAGGAACCCTCACTCTCCTGAACTCTAACAATGTCTACGGTCGAGGCTTCCTCAATACCAGGCATGTCCCTAAGTGCTTTACATGTAGTATGTATTTCTTACCAGATTCCTGTGTGGTAGAAACTACAATTTGCCCATTTTCCAGATAAGATAAATACAGTGTAGGATGTTAAATAACTTGGCCCAGATCACAAAGCTGATAAACCACTGAGCTGAGATTTACTGAGGGAGTGTGGCTCTGGTGCCCAGGATTGTAATCCACACACAGCACAGCCTCTTGCTAATTGCTTGTTGCAAGGATCAAAGCCAGGATGATATGAAAAGTTGCTGTATTACACTTTATTTTGAAAAATAATATGCAGATTATTGAGAGCACTTTAAGAAGATGAAAGCTCTCACCAAACTGGGCCCTATTAAGCTCCCCCTTTTTCTGACCCTACTTGGCCGCTAGCTGAGAAAGATCTTCCCCTCACCATTAGTGGAAAACGTTGGTGACAACCACGCATGCCTCGCTCAGCCCATTACCTCCCGAGGATGGCCTGTGGCTGTTTTCAGGGCTGACATATTTCTCTCTGTCCTCTGGAGCGAGCCAGGAGGACTCACTCTGGGAAGGCATTCCAAGCTCTTTGTGCAGTGGTGTTTAAAATGCAGGATCCCTGTCTGGGAGAGAAATGACTTGAAGAGCCTTAATGCAAATCCCCGTCCTGCTCTCCAGGCAGCTGTGAGGCTGGCAGACAAGGCAGGGAAGGGACTTGCATGGGCCATCATGTTACATATTCAGTAGTGAGAAGACTTGATTCTGCACCTTGCTGGTTACAGCTGCCAGATCAAGAGCGATCAATAGAGAACTTTGTTAATGATGTGAAATTCACTTCGGGCTCACTCCGCACAAATACATATGCAATCTATTATTAGTGCCTTCAGCCACAGGCCTGTCCAGATGTGATTTAATTCAAAGTCTGATGATCTTTTCCTTTGTTTTACCTTTATAAATCTAACGTGGTTGATCCACTTCTGCCTTTAATAAAAATGGCAAACCACACGGCCTTGCTCTGAAACAATGTATTTGACAGCGAACATCAGAAACTCACAAGGCAGAGGTAATGAAATGACAGCGGATGTTACCGTGGCCCAGAGGGAAGTAACTCACAGAGTTCGGGAGTCCACATTTTTTAAGAAACACGAAGTGGGTGGATTATCTTCGGAAATTATTGGAGAAGATGTATTTATATAGATTCCTTTCCAAAAGATGAATCCAATCATCATCGCATAGATAAATGTGGAGTCTTAATGGCAAATGTTGATTTAATATTCGAGTCGGAGTCTTGCAGTAAAAAGGCTGAATTGCATTAGGAGAGCGAGGCTAGGACTGGGTAGACACGAAAACTTAATACCACAGCAAATAAATCTGGCAGCACAATTTAAAGCTGAAAAGAAATAGAAAGATAAATGATGTCATAAAAGATTCACAGGGGCGTTTTTAACTGAACTGCTAAATATTTTAAAACAGAATAGCCAAGGCCATTTCGTATGAGAAACCCAAGTGAGTGACTCTCTCGATTTATTAAATGCAGTTCCCTCAGTGTTTATCAGGCCTGTTCTGTCTGAAAGGTACTGTACTTCTAGGCATTGGAGAATTGGGATATTACCCAAGAGATTATTATTTATTATCATTTTAGTATATATAATGTGTATTATATAACAATATAATTGTTATTGTTATTATTATGTAAAGGAGATAAGGCAAGTAGCCCTGCAATCTACATAAACACAATCATAATTTTAAGAAAGGGATGTCCTGGTAAAAAAATCATATTTTCATTCCCTCAAGCCTGTTTTAAGGAATAGGTCTGGAGCTATTGCCTGCTACTGAGCTCCTGTGATTTTTGTTAAATGATGTGAGTTTCCTTTCAGCAACCAGGGACAAGGCTTCAGGCAAAGACACACGCATCGGCCACCATGAAAAGGCCGGTGAGTCCTGAAGTCGCCTTTCCAAATTGGATGAGAACTATTCCATCCTCTCAGATCATCTTTTTAGGTGGAGTGTTGAGTTCAAGAGAGAGGACGGGACCAATGGGGCAGCAACAGAGGCCCCGTGAGGGGTGGAATCATCTCTCAGACACCGATGCCTTGCAATGGACCAGCATCGGGATCTGGATGCGGTCGAGTCCCAGCTCACGAACCACCCATGAAAAAGTGTGTACTGCCTTTGGATCTAGCCGAGAGAACATGAGAAAGGCCTGGGATGGTAATAAGCAGAGGCATTTTTAACTTTAAAGGGAATAGCAGTGGGGAAAATAGATTTCTAAAGCCCCCTACAGAATTTGCTGACTGAGGAATTGGTTGATATGCTCAAGGCCACTGTTAATGGAAAGGGAAAAAAAGAAACACACACACACACACACACACACATACCACATGCACTAGGATCCTAAATTCACAGAGAGCTCTTCTAATTGAACATTTACAAACTTTTAAAAACCCGGAAGACTGTTTTAATGAAACTGGATTGAACTTTTAACAGGCAAAGTTTAAGCCGAGTAAATCACAGATGAACATGCCCACATTCCAGCCTCCACCTCCACTGGCTAATATTTTGCCCTATTTTATGGTTTTGGATGCGTGGTCACCAGTGGACTTTGAGTCTAGTTGAAAGAAATGGCCACAGACGTACTGGGGGTGCTCTGGGGGGTGACAGGGACGCCCTACCTGCCGAAAGCACGCACGGCCCTGTCTTGTCGCTGGAGAGAGGAGTTCACGTGTCAATGGAAACATCCTTGGGAAGGAGTTTTTATTCTGTTTTGTTTCCTATTTGGCGTGGATTTTGTTATTAGATCCATTCACCCTATTGTCCAGCTAAGCACGTAAGTGGATGGGAGTGGAGGATCCTTGATGGTGGGGGAGACCAGGCTGGTGGCGGAGAGAGGGGGGCACCTCCGGGGCAAAGTGTGATTGCCCGGGAGGCTTGTGTGTCTGGAATTTCCTGGTAGGAGAAAGATGCTCGTAGATGTAGAAAGAGGTGGAACACAAGTGTCGCTCATTTTTCTGATGAGGCTCAGGGCTGCCCATGCTACGGATTTTCATAAATGCATACGTGAAGTAAGACACATCTCTCTCCTTAGCCATAATACCCTCTTCTCCAGCCTTGATCAGACTTTGAAAACCTGTGTCTTCCTATTTCCTTTCCAATCTTGAAAGACCTGCAATCAGGAAAGAATGCTCATAAGGAAGTTAATAATTAAATGTAAACTATTTATGGCTTAACTGTGTTACTTTGGGGGCACATTTTTAAGTAAAAGGGCACAAATTCCAGGATAAAGGAGTCCTTTTCTAATCATGGAATCTTGTCAAGAGAGGGGCTTTGAAAGTGAGAATGTCTTTCTTTACCGAGTCTAAAACCACACTGCTCACCAAAAGACATGCTAATAATTTGAGAGATGAGGTGTTAGGATAAGGGGTGGTGACTTTATCCAGAAAGCCAGCAGACGGAGAATATGGCAGAATAATGTCTAGGAGAACCATCTTCCCCAAGACAGAATTCAGGCTCTTTTTATACTAAAAAGGGGAGGGGGTGTGGTTGGCTGTTGCAAACTTCTTAGCGTTGGAATCCTTTGTTCTTGCAGGTGTCCAGGTAGGTCAGGCCACAACGTTCCTGTAAACCTCCAACAAGACAAATGTTACTGTCTGTTCTGCAACTTTTTATCTCTATATGAATGGAAAAGTGTTACATCCTTAAAGGTCAGAGCTTGAGAAGGGGCTCTCCTGTATATTTCAGGCATATGCAACATCCTTTTTCAAAAGGTGCGGAACCAGCAGGACTCAGCACAGGAAACAGAGCACAGGGTTAGAGCCAAAGGGACAGATCTCATATGGAGTCAGATTTGTTCTCCCCGTTTACAGTCCCAGCAAACCTCAAATCACCCCGTAAGTGCTGGGTTACTTCGAGTGTGGCCATCCTGGTCTGGTCCGAGGCAGAAACCCCTTCTCTTTCCGTCTCTTCAGGTGCCACCTTTCTGACTATCAGAGGCAGACGGACTGGGACTGGAGAATGTGGCTTACCTCTTAATTTCTTGTATGCCTAAAATCATGTGGACAAAAAACAAAACCAAAAACTCTAGTTCAGAAGTGTATTTTGTAATAAAACTTTAACCATTTGAAACACTTGATTAAAACCACCAATTGATTACATTTATTTTTATTTTGGATTTGAATTTTGATGAATAAAGAAAAGAAAAAGTAAAAAAAATTTAGAGGGATAAGGAGACGAAGTGAGGAGTGGTGACTTCTGAACTCAGGCTTAAAAAGAAAAGTGATGTCTAGGCTGTGTCTCAGAATAAGGCCCCACTGAGCCACCTTTTACATATTCTTCTGAGCTTCTTGTAAAATCTGATCCAGAGCTATGCATAGAGATCCTACAAAGTCTTATATAGGTTGAATAATAAAAGAAAAGGAAGAAATAAAGATGGAAAGAAAGAGAGGGAAGGAGGGAGGGAAGAAGAAAAGAAAAGAGACGATAAATCAGATTTACAGGACTCTCCACCTTGAAATGTGGAAGTAAACGCACACATCATGGTTAAGATTTTCAACACCAGATTCTGAAACTGAAAAATGTGATCCCCAGTGACATAAAGAATTTAATTCATTGGATTTCTTATAATCTTATAAAAAAGCATAGATGGTTACCCTTTGATTTTCTGGGCTATATTGACAATGAAAATCTCAATGTCCTACAAAATATATGGTTAGTAAAATAATTACTGTGATCTCTCCAGAGGCTCTCCAGAAGCAATGATTCCCTTGGGCTGACAGCTTTCAAGTCACGTTGAAAAATCAAGTATATGAATTATGAAAAATAACACTGTGATTGCAATCATTTATCATAGATTGTCTTTTCAAAGCTGTTTAATATATGAGAGATGGTGGTTACTCCTTGTTCCATTCCTGTGGTTACATTTTTGCATCTTAAAAATAATTATAAAAGATTACAAAAAATAAGAAAATAGAGAAAATATTAAACTACCTGCTATCCTATTATTCTACTACAATAAATTCTTCCATTAAAAAAAAAAAACAGTTAGTGGGCTGGACTTATGTTTGTCTGTTTTTCACACAATGCTAAGAAAGTCATGCATAAACTTGTTTTTGTGCCATTAAGGAAGGTGTGGGTCATGACTGTCTCATGGACTTTGATGTCTTGAACGTGAGATAAAGGACAAAAGAGTATTTCTCTTCCTGAAGCCATGAAATGTAAGACGGTGGAAGGGCTTACAACCGGTGTGATGCGCAGGTGACTAGTTCTGGAAGAACTCAGCTCACTTGGCTAGAGTCAGTGACTTCTGTGTTCTCAGCCTTCACTTGAAGCCATGGTATCTTAGTAACGGTGAGAACGTCACATTCAAATTAGGCTCTTAAGTCTGACCAGGTCAGAAGTTAATGACTCTAAGTAACTTGAAGTTTCTCTGGGTTGTGACCTCTTTCTCTAAATCAGAATTTGGCAAACGCCGGATGCACCAACTGTTCCCGCAACATCCCCAACAGAGACCGGGTCTGTGTCTGCATCATCCATGGAAAACCCGATGTGGCTCGAGGAGGTTACCCCTCAGCCACTCACCTGCCTGTTCTACTAATTAAGGTTTTCTTCTTTCTGAGATTGTCCACCTAAAAGGCTCAGAGAATCCAGAGGCACAAAGTAGAGGTAGGAGTTGCTTTTTGTTTTTGTTTTTGTTTTTGTTTTTGTTTTTGTTTTTGTTTCTAAACTCCTCTGGGTAACCAAGGGCACTGTCCCTAAAGCAGAAACCAACGTACAAGAAAAGACAGCAGGTGGTGAGGGGATTCTCCTTTCAGACTCACCCACCCTGTGCTACTTAAGTGACTCTCAAAGCGTTGGTCATGGTGCCTGTAATAACTTGCTGACCCATATTTAAGGATGATCAGGGCCACAGCATCACAGAATTCCGGGCAGATCCACTCCCACTGTGATCCCAGTGACCAATGCTGTCCAGCATGATGCAGCCCACAAGTCAGATGCTGGGGCTGGATGGGTTCTCTCCCCTACATGTTTTAGGAATTTCATGTCCTCAGTAATTCACTACCAAAAGCCATCACATTTTTTTTTATCTTTTTAACTTGTGCAATATTTGGGAGCAAAAGAGGGACTATTTTTATACAAAATAAACAATTTTAAGAAAAATAAGGATGATACTGAAAAAAAATAAGATGTAATTATTTAGCATCTGAAGTCCATGGTTCATAACTAAACAGATGTAATATGACAGTCTTCATCAAAACTGTCAAGAAGCTTAAGGAGTAAATAAGTAACTAGAGAAAATTATTTATCGTCTAAACACAAAGATAGATGTCTTTCTCTTCCTCAGAAGGATAATTATCCTCCTCTGCAATATCCTTGATTCTCTACCCCCCACCTCCTCCTGTCCACACTGAAATATTTCTTCCAAATCCACACGTGACTCCCATGGGCTCAGGTTAGAATTTTGCACAAAAGAATAGCACTTCAGTAGACTTCCAAGTGTATGGAAATTTTTACCAAGTATTTTCCAATTAGTGGTGTGCCCATATTTGACCCACATCCTCCAGAGAGACAGGCTTCTGGTGGTATTTGCCAGGAATCACTGCTTTAACAAATAAAATCTGTTCACGGAGGAACACAAACAACATAAGGCTTTGGTCACAAAGGACTTTATCTTTTTCACACGTTTCCTCTAACACAGAAGTTTGTGGTTTTTTCAACTTTCAGACCTCAAGGGAAATACATTCTTTTTTTTTTTGGCACATAGTCTATTGGAGATAGCAGTGGACTTTGGATCAAGTGGTGGTGGGGGGGTGGTATGTATTTGATTTTGTATTAAAACTCTAGAGTGGTTTATTTAAATGCATTTAATTCCATGACAACAAAAATTTATTCCTTGACTTGCCCACCATTCTTCTCAAAATGAAAGTACCTCACAGAGTGCTTCTGAAGAACATAAACATCCTTTTTTAACAATTAAATCATAAGGTTAGAGCAAGCAGGTAGCTAGATATGAAGAGAGAAATGGGGACATGGGCTAAATGGCAGGAAACCACACATCCCATGAACAATGAGGTCCTTGGATAAATCAAGAAATGCAGGAACCCCTGGACTGATACATACATTTGGGGATGACAAGTGTCCTGAAGGTTGTCAAAGAAAGGTGGGGCAAGACAGGAATCTCTACCATCCGAATGTAACATTTCACTCATTATACCATCATCTGACTTCCTGATCAAGGCTAAATAAGGACAAAAAAAAAAATCCCTCCTGCCCTTGGGAAGGTGAGGCTGGGATGAAGATCAGGAAAGATGACCCCAAACCCCTCTCCCTGCTGATGAATATTCTGCCCGTTCACTTTTACACTCATATAACAAGCTTGCCAAAGAAACATGGGGCAGCTACCCACCTGAGTCCACCTGCTCTCCCCTTGAGAGCGTACTATCTATCACTTAATAAATCCTTGCTTTGCTTTCTTGACCTCTATGTCTCTTTTCTGAATTCTTTCTGTGACAAGACAAGAACCTGCTCTCCAATAACAATCAGATCCAACTTTGAAAAGAGTGGAGAGAGACAGAGACAGAGGGACAGAGAGGGGGACAAAGAGAGAGAGAGAGAGCTAAATTAATCAAAAGATATTTGGTTTGCCTGCGAATATTGGAATCTTATAAGGGATGTGAATTTAACTGTGAGTTTTCCTATTTCTTTGAAACAGGACATCGTAAGCTATGCATCGCTTTTCAAGAGTAACAGACATTTCACTAGCAAAGTCTGTATTTGTTGTGCTTTCCTCACTGTCCAGGCCATGGCACTGTGAACAGTGAGCGCTTTCACGAACTTAGTAAAGTGCACCCACCCTCAGCAAGATGGCCTTGCCTGACTCTTGCTTCAGGGCAACAGGAGCTCAGTGCACAAACTGTCCCAGGACGCCCCCCGTGTGCCCACGGCCTCCCCCCACAACCAGGCGGGCTCGTGGCGACGAGGGGCTGTTCCTTTCTCTATCTGTGTACACAGTTTTTGCTGCATATCTATTTCTGGGATCTTCAATGCCAAGTCCTGGTGCTCTGCAGGTCGCTAGGCTGCATCCAGGATGTGGAAATGTGGTGATTCAGCTCAGTACCTGCTCACTTCCTCCAGCTGTCATGTCCGTCTTGACCAGAGGCTGAAATCTCACCAGATGGGGCCCTCACTCAGATTTGGAAGGACTTAAATTACTTGGATTCAGACAGTATGTTTTTATGCTGTGAGTAAATGCAATTCCTCAAACAGCTGGGTCAGGTACAAACTGAGATGGTGAAAAATCTACATTTTTTTTCCTTATCCTGTTTTTCTTTTTTCTTATCACACTGGAGGATGTAAAGGAGTAGAAGGTAGGCATCAAAGAAAAAGGTAAAGATTTTTTGCTCTGTTTTAACATATTTTCCAGGTAAGTATTTAGCCCAGTATTTGTAATTGTCACCCAGAGTCTGCCTTCAGCTTTATGCAGAGAATACACCAGTAAATGAATTCCTTCTGCCCTCCAGGCCCATGGCCTTTTATGATTATGTTGATGGGGTTTCCTGGGATGACTGTCACTTTAAGGAGGGACAGAATTTTTTCTCTTCCTGCAGGAGAAGTTTGGATATGAACATATGCTGTGGCTGTGGTTTGCTTTCCCAGAATTCCACATCATACAGAGCCAACACTGTGGCAAGCCATCATGTTATGCCACTTTAGACTTTTTCTGTCCCCAAAATGTTCCTGCGGCAGGACATGGTGGCCGTGGAAAGGACCTGGGACAGCTGAAATGGAGTTTGTCTTTTAAACTAAAGCCAAACTAAGAGGAGGTAGTGTGAGTAACTAAAGCCAGAGGGCAGAAAAAATGGGGAGTTGATAATCAACTGACATAAAACCTCACTCTTGCTAGATGCATATGCTCCAGAAATCCACTGCAGACAGAGCCTAGAGTTAGCAATACTGTACTGGACATAAACAATGTGTTGAGGATAGATTTCATATTGTCTTACCACAATTTAAAAAAAGAAAAGGAAAGGAAACAAAAAGAAAAGAGAAGAGAAGAGAATAAAAGAAAAGAGAAGAGAAGAGAAGAGAAGAGAAGAGAAGAGAAGAGAAGAGAAGAAAAGAAAAGAAAAGAAAATAATAGAAAATAAAAGAGAAAAGAAAATAATAGAAAAGAAAAGAAAAGAAATGAAATGAAATGAAAAGAAAAGAAAAGAAATGAAAAGAAAAGAAAAGAAAAGAAAATAATAGAAAAGAAAAGAAAGAGAGGAGATAAATCAAAAAAAAAGAAGAAGAACAGAAAGAAAGACATGGCAGGTCAGTGTCACCAGGAATATTTTCTATCCCAAACATACCTCTTTTACAAGCTGGCTAAGGACCCACGTCCTACATTTAGTGAGTCTTTTTTTTGATTCGAAGGTAGTGAGTCTTTCTTTTGACTTGCAGAAGTGGTACCGAAGCCACGTCCCTGTGAAGGAGGGCAGGAGGCAGGGAAGCCTTACACCTTTGGGGAGGTCACCCGGTCCGGGAAGTAGGCACCTGCAAGCTGAGAAGGGCGCTGCCACAATGCAGGGGGGGAGCGTGGCGGGCACTGTCTTCTCTGCACCGACCTTGGCGATCACCTTCCAGTCTAGACTGTCTAGATGGTCGCAGTCGTCACACAATGATGAGGATGTGCCTGAAGATCATTTCATTTTCAAGTAACTCACATTCCACGATCTTTTAGGTGTCATCCCAACAGCCTGGTAGGGACACTAGCCATGGTCTTTTGGGACCCACTTCCATGACCCTCACTTCCTGGGGTTGAACCGGGTTTCAGTGGATCTTTGTACTGAAGAACACTTTAGAGGGATTGGTTCTTAGATATTAACCCACAGAGGCCACGGCTGCGATGCTCCGTTTTCTTGCCTGCGTGGCCACTCGCTGTGTTTCCCAGCTCTCATCTGGGGGCGAGGAATCTCCACTGTTACTGAGCCAGCCAGGGCGTGATGTGTCTGAAAGGCTATGAGCACCTTTGCTACTCCAGTCGCTGCCATTCTTTGGTATCTTTTTGTCTTCCTAGGCATCTTCCCAGGAAGCCGAGAGACCTTCTCGCTGAAGCCCAACCTCACCCTTGCTTGGGCCCCTTCTCCTTGTCTTGTTGCACCATATTCCACATAAGGAGATCCTTTCTCAAGCCTTAGGGTGGGTGGTGCTGGCATGAAAACTCACCTTTCTTTATTTTAGCAGTCGTTGGGGAGAAACAATTTTCCTCTACCCTTCTAGGTTCTCCTGGCTGGCCCTAATAAATAAATTGATGGAAGACAAGTTAACAGGTGAACATCAGAATTTAATTATATATGAAAGAGCAGGGGCTCTGTAAGAATATTGAGACCCAAAGGCTTCTATGATATTCTGAGCTAAGGAGAAGAGGCAAGGGTCTGGGGCTTCAAAGAGGAGGAAGGCAAGTCACAGAAAGATGAAAAGAGTTAGTTTGGTAAGCAAATATTACTGGGCCCATACAGAAACAGTGGGGCACAGAAAGAAATTTTAGTAGACTTTGCTGGGTTCCCCATCTGTCTACGCACCTAGTTTATATTATAATGTAGTTATCTATGGTGATGCTTCCCTTTTTGGAGCAGGCCCTCTGTCTAGATTCTTTTAGATATTCAAGGGGAAAGTAAAAGGAAAAACTTCCTGAGTCTTCTGTTTCTTACACACAATCAGCTTAAAATAATCCTCATGCCAAAGACACCTATTTGGGGCTGACAGATTTTACTCCCATACACAGTTCTCTGTGCTTTCTTCCCTGAATACAAAAACAGCCAACTCTTTGGATGCGGGGGGGAAGGAAAAGGGGAAATATTAAAAAGTCATAAAGAAGATAGAAAAATTGAAAAATATATGATTTCATCACTAGGGTCACCATGTATACATCTATAGGTTTGTTGTCTGTAAACTGTCACTGGCCAAGAAGATGAATGTGGTCTAAAATCTAGCCAGACTCTCTTTGGCCCAAGCTACGCTCTGCACACCAAGAAGAAGGATCTTTTGTTAATTCATATGAAGTCCTTATGAGCAAGCAGTTGCCTTGCTAAGCACACTTCTGTTTGAATGATCAGGACTTTTTGAAACCTGAGAGGAACTCTCCATTCCTGGCAACTTTGTCAACACACAGCAGACTCCCTTGGTCCTTGATCCATTCTTCCCTCTAACTGAGCCTCGGGATCATGTATAAAAGATTGTAACTTTATACCTTGCCTGGTGTACGTGGTCTGGTCCTAGAATTTTTGACTTTTGGAGAGCTCCACTTGTGGAAAAGGTGCTATGATGTTTCAGGAAAAAGGAAGATCAGGAGGAAAGGCAAAGACCACATTTTCTCTTAAGAAATGCTTTTCTATCCAGCGAAACAGCAAACTATAAGCTGGACTTGGAAAAGGAATGTTCTCCAAAAATGGCAATGACAGCCTGGGCTTTAATTCACTCCTCTGACTCTGACAATAAAGTGACAAATGAAATCAGTGACTGTCCTGGAATAGCTGTGGCTTCAGTGGTTAAAGCACGTGGCCCTGCATATGGAGAAACATGCGTCATTGGAGAAGGTGATTCTTCTTGACCAATTGTTTGTTTATGTATTGAACTTTGTATTTAGATAGGAAACACGTAATCTAAGGATGCTACCAAATGTTAACACCTCCAAGGAGTAGGTAGGTAAGATGACTGAGGCAGGAAGGAAGGGGTCAGGGCACAGCCATGAAAGGAATGACACAGCAATTAGCACCAAGATGGCAGAAAATTCAATTCCCAGTAGACCTTGAGCTTCATTACACACTCATTGCAATATATTCGCATGGTCAACGGCCCTCCTATAGGCACCACGACAGTTCTGAGGCTGACCATAAGAGGTCAAAAAGAGAGTGGTTACCTGATTCCACACCCCTTCCCCAAAGCAGTTAGAATAATTCTCCCACCTTTTAGCACGTGAAATAACCGAGCCCATAAAAACTAGGAACACCGCACCTCATGGCCTCTTGCTCCCTCATCTTCCTAGATGGCCAGCACTCTATGGAGTGTATAAATCTACGTTTACTTTAACCACCCCCCTTCCCACTCCTCATGGCCTCTCTGACCTTCTGAGATGGCCTAGACTCTGTCTATGGAGTTTGCCTCTCTCTGAATAAATCTGCCTTTTCTTGACTGTGGCTCGCTCTTGAATTCTTCCCTGCACAAAGCCAAGGACCCTCACTTGATGGGGCACATCTCAGGGACTCGCCTGGTACCTGGGACACAGCCATCTTCTCACGCTCCACATTATCCTGTACCATAATTATTTGGTGGTTGCATGTATACAGTGGTGAGTGATAGGGATGGAGAAAAACTCAAGAGGCACACCTGATCTAAAAGCATTCGGGTACAGTATGTTCAACATTGAGTCTGCCAATGGCAAGGGTGGTAAATTCTTGCTTGATAGGATATTAAGATAGCATGAAAAGACACACATGACTATGCACATCTACCATTGTCAGGACGCTTAACAATCTGTAGCTCCTTCTTATTTTTTAAGTGGGTAAATGAAGGCTCTAAGAGATTACGTAGGTTGTCTATACTCTCAGAGCAGGGCAGAACAAGGAATCAATTACAAATAAACGTTCTCCCTATAAAAGGGCCATTTTACATCATCCTACTACCTACCTTAAACATATTATCTCACAGAAGAGTGGAGAGGTGTATATATGAAAATTTGGACCAGTTGTGTGATGTTGACAGAAGACCAGAGCTGGACAAGTTACTCTAAATCTGGGTGGATAAAAGAAGTTTAACTTCTTTCAAAAGTTAGGAGGTGGTCCAGAGAACTTGTATAATTGCATAAGGAGACACTGAAGTAGACAGTTAGGTACTGTTGCTAAAAGGTTGCATTTGGGAGAAGGAGGTAAAGTGAATTAAATAGGTGTATTGGCTAAAAGGTGGAAGCCAGTACATGTAATCTTTCCTAGAAAATAAGCTTAAGAAATGATATGATTTCCAATCCATGACTAAAACCATAATTTGCTTCATCATTCCATCTTTAAAACTCTGACTCTGTTGTTCTACCCGATAATGTAGCAGTAGATAAACCATCCATAACTATATAAAATAAAGGAGCTGTTTTCTGGTCAATATGGATACTTAATTCTAAGTAATGTCAATGGGAAAGAAGCGAAGAAACAGAAGAAAATGTAAGGGATTGTGACTGTTGGAAAGCATTCGCCAGGGTTTCATGTAATCTTATGGAAGAAATTAATTCAAATTGGCTTGGAGATGAGCATTGTCGTATGCATCAAAGGCTCTCAGAAGAGTCCAAACCAATAATGATAAACAAGACTGAGTTTTGCTGTAAGGAGGTAGCTATTACCGTGCCCAAAACTACATTTTCTAAAGATCAGTAATCAGTTAATTGCTCTGGTGTGTACCACGCCATGGGAATCTCTTTTGGGGTAAGACTGCAGAGGATTTAAAAACTTGAAGGATTAAAAGACAGAAAGAGACATTTTTTTTTTGTTTTAAAACAATTTTAGGATCCCATAATACTTCGCCAGCTTTGCAAATAGCCACCAGCCCACTAAAGAGACCAGGGAGTAGGTCTGACAATCATTACCTGAGGCCATAGACTAGAGAGCTCTCCATACAGTTGGGTTAGTTTAGACCCACTGCCCCGGCCCTAGGCAAAATTAAATAGTAAAAACTGTGAATTCCTCCAGTGTCCCTGTGCCTCTTCCTTTCCACAAAAATAGTTTCTATTTGTTGAAAGCTTACAGCATCCAAGGCACTTTTTCCTGCCAATTTAACTCTTAATATCCCTCTAAGGTAGATACTGTATCATGGCCATTTTCCCAATAATAAAGTGAAAGGTAGTTCCGATTTCTAAATCACTATAAGCTTCTGTTTTGCTATAAACCAAAGCAAAATGAAAACAAAAACAGAAACATCAAAACCTGGCAATGATACTAGTGCTGGCTAGAATGAGAAGACTAACACTCTCATATTTAAATCCTGATGAGATTTAAATATTACAACCGTTCTGGAAAACTGTCTGGCAGTTACCCGTAAAGTGAAACATACACAGTTTATTATAGTCGAAGCAATCCACTTGACTCTCTCCATGTGTATAATGTCTTCTCTCTCACATCAAAAAATAAAATTAAAAAACACACAACCTTCTAAAAAAAATGATGAGGATTTTGAATCTGTGTATGTCTCTCATCAAATTTGGGAAATTAATTTAGCCATTATTTTTTAAAATATGTTTTATTCTTCAAACTCTTTCACCTCCCTGCTGGGACTTCAGTGACATGAATATTAGGGTTTGGGGTATCACCCAACCGGTCACCAGGCTCTGTTCACTTTTTTTCAATTTCTCTGTCTGTTTTTAGATTAGATACTTTTTATAGATGTATCTTCAAGTTAATTAACTCTTTCTTCTGTCATTCGCATTATGTTACTGAGCTCATGTAGGGAGTCTTCTTTGCTGTATTTTTCAGTTTCATAATTTCAGTTTTGCTCTTTTTTATATCATCTATTTCTTTGCTGAGACTGTCTTTCTGTTTATTTAAAGCATGTCTATCTTTACTTGCTGGAGCATGGTGATAAAAGCTACCTTAAAGTTTTTTTTTTTCCTGATAATTCCTACATATGTGTCATAGAGCATTATACTCATTTTTTCCATAAATCAGTTTGTTTTTGTGTTTGCCAAGAGATCCTTAAAGAACCTCATATAAGGGTAGAAAAATATTTATAACTAGAGCTTTACTTGTGTCAACATTAAAAAATGAAAGTACTAATAAGTTTCTAAACACTTGAAAGGATTCTCTTTTGAAGAGGTACCTACCTTCCCTTCATTTAAGGAATAGTATTTAACTGCATTAATAATATATATAGTTTTATCATTAAATATTGCAATGACTGATTTCAGCCTAGTCAGTGTGTGAGTTATCACATGCTTAAAATATGTTAGGTATACAGTAATGCAGTTTCTCTGCACATCTACTGTAGGCATATTTTTATTTTTTCTTTTTAGTTTGGTTATTTTTACTTATATCAGCTTCTAATT
The DNA here is from genome assembly GCF_048564905.1 of Vicugna pacos. Taxonomy (NCBI): domain Eukaryota; kingdom Metazoa; phylum Chordata; class Mammalia; order Artiodactyla; family Camelidae; genus Vicugna; species Vicugna pacos. Next base: position 8,451,214 of record NC_133010.1, read on the forward strand.
TCCACATTGTTTCCAATTAAGAAACTTAACTTTACATGCAAATCATCACATAATGCTGAATGTTGAAGTTCACTGTAAATTATATCCAATGCAGCACACTGTATTTAAATACACAATACAATGCATGTTATTAAAAAAAAGGAGATTTGAAATCTTATAATCAAATATTTTCATTTTTTCATGTGCTTTCAAACTCTCTTATGTGTGTTTTTAGTGTCCTAAAAAAGTAGAAGATCATTGTTCACCAGATTATACAAAAAATATTTATCTGGGAATTCAGCGCTTATCTATTTAACTCAGATCCAAAGAAACTGCTCCCTCAAGAATGGCTGATGGTTAGAATTCTGGAAGAGTAAGAGCTGGTTAATATTTATGCTTTGTTAAAGAAGATTTAATTGTTTCATTTGCTTGAAAGATATGCCCAGGACTGAATAGGGAGGGCATACAAAAACATCTTTGGGGCATTTTGGTGTCTGGGGGTGGCAGGGATACACTATGTGTTGATGGAAGGGTCCAATTGTTTCCTCAAACAATCTGGAAACAATCAGATGCTCTTGGTCACTGTTTGAGGATGAGAACAATGAGCCGTGAGCCATGAGGGAGAGATGTGCAAGGCTGAAATTCTCCTCACAGGACGAGTTTTTCACATGGACAAGAGGTTGCACCATCAAACCTCTGAGCTGGAGGACAGATCTCCTGAGCGCATTTTTAGAGAATGCCCACTGGAGGTATTTGCTACACAATGTACAATGATTTGACATTCTTTGAAGCAGCCAACAGTAGAGAGGATCAGAAAGATACCAACTTTTAAGACATTGCTCATTCGAAGTCACTTTGAACTTTAAAGCTTCCTTTTCCAGCGATAACAGGATTTACAACTGGAGCTCAGACTTGGAAACCACAGCTTGAAATGCCCATCCAGATGAAGTCATGCAGAAAATGAAACACATCTGGCAGAACAAGACTGTGGTCCAGGATACAAGGTAACGTCAAGGAAAAGGGCCACACGTGGATATTCAGGACCCATTTCTCTTCTTCCCTCTAGCTCTTCCTTCCTCCTTCAGCCCCGCATCTGGCCCCAAAGCAGGAGTCCTGAGAGTGTATCAAAATTAGGTACATGCAGCCCCACGCTGACATGGATTGAGGCTCCCTTGGGGGCTGTTGGGTGGCTGGGTGAGCTCTGTCTGGGGGAACACACACACAGAGGTGGAAGAGCGAGGCGACTCCGGGATAATCAAGACCTGTCTGTTGTACATCTCCCCTATCTTGGTCAACGATCTGGCAGCTTGCAGATTCCAGTCAACTAAGAATGCAAGAGGTCACGGCCGTCCTGTCTGATTCAGAATATCTACATGTATCTCTTTCTTCTCACCTACATTAGCAGCTTGCTGGGAGGGGACGTGCTCTCAGAGCTCTTTACATTACCCCTGGCACCTTGTGCTTCTGGGGCATTCAGTACATGAATTTTATTTAGTAGCTATTTTTTTTTCGGGGGGGTGTGGTCTTTGTGAGTTTTGATGTTCACCAGCTTTTGACATCAAATGAAAAATTTTTGTTTTGTTTTGTCTTTAATTAACTGGTATTTGCAGAGTTCCAAGTGTCCCTTTTTCTAGGCCCTTTGAAAACTTTCCAGCTAAAGGGACATGTCTTCATCCTGTTCTATTTAGCTATTCCCTGGAATTAATACTTCGTTAGCAAAAGTCATTAAGAGTGATACATTTCTCTAGTTTGTTTGTTTGCTTTTGCCGTTTGTACGTCTGTTTTTACTAACACGCTATTGCAACTATTCTGGTGGTGAGTGCTCTGATGCACGTTGAGTGACAGGTCCAAAGTCACCTAGTTGTCTGCCATTGGTTACAACAGAATTTAAAATCCCTAAATTGTGGTCCAGCATGTTTTCCATATTGATAGCTGGTAGTTCTGCCCTCAAGTAAATAGGGAATATGAATATGTCTAACGTATTGAGGGGAAAAAAAAAAAAAAGCAACTCCAAGAACTACGTTACTTGAAGTGGTTTTAGACTGGCATTTTATCATATTATAGAATACAATTTTAATGCATGCAGAGTATCTTAACACTTATAAGTGTGTCTTCATACACACTACCTCTTTTGTTTGTCATAATGAGCCCGTGAAATTTGTCTTTTTATTATTTGAGACTTAAAAGCAACATTTTCCGTTATTAGCTTTTTACCCCTTTCTCTAGAAAAGACCAGAGTCCTAGATTTCTCTGGTGAACACAGGCCTGCTCACTTTTATTCATATTCTTGGAAGGCCTATGGCAATGTTCTTTCCCCAGAGAGGTAAGGATGAGTGAGCTTTGCAGCTAGACTGTGTATCCAAAATTATTTAAATTATTGAGGTAGCATCAGTTATTTTTTGGGGGGGGAGAGGATGAGGAAGTAATTAGGTCTATTTATCTATTTTTTTTTTAATGGAGGTACTGGGGATTGAACCCAGGACCTCATGCATACTAAGCATGCGCTCTACCATTGAGCTATTCCCCCCTGCCTATCAGTTCTTGACTTCATTTCAAACTGTAGCTCGCCTTAACTCAGTGTTTACTTTATCCTAAATTGGTCTGTGAATTTAATATTATAAGTTAAGTTGGCACAAATAACTAGCAAAGTTTTTTTTTTTCCTTTTTTCTTCTGGTCAGAGCCAAAAAACAACCTAACTCAGCAGAAGAAAAAATGAGATAAAAATTAATAGGATTTATGTTTTGCATTTCACACTGAGTGGCTACTCATTTAATACATTTAATGACTGTCAACTGTCTTAGCATGCTAGAACTCTAACTCTGGAAGGAGCCACTCACAGTGTATTTGGGAATAATTAAATATCCATGCGTGCAAAATTCAAATACAATATGATCAGGTGAAATTTAGTTCTGAATGTTTCCACCGTTTCTCTTTTAAAGGCAGAATTCGTGTTATCAGAGAGTGCACCACTGGGGTCCCTCCAATTTGGGGACTTCGGTCTAAGCATCTCTCACGCCAAGCTCTGTGAGAGGTTCCGTGGGGCCTCAGAGCGCTTCCTCACAGGCCCCTCTATTCATGTTAAAAAATAAAAAAAGCCGAATTGCTTCTGTTATAGAGCTGAAAGATTTTTAAGACAACAGGAGTACAAATAGACAATCGTAGTGCATCATAGTCAATGATCTGATAGAAAGACAGAGGGACCTCTGAAGGAACTCAGTGGAGGGGGCACAGACTCTAAGCAGGGAGGACAGCTGGAGGAGGATTCCCAGGAAAGAGGACCAGAGCCAAAGGTCTGCAGGACGGCTGCTCATCCCAGCACTGGAACCGTCCTGGGCAAGGACCGAAAGAAAGAGACAGGCCCTGAGAAACAAAAGGCACTTCAGCAAAGGCCAGAGTGCAATGTGCAAGGCAGAGGGTGGTGTCAATCAGGCAGCACTAGACAATGGAGAGCTGCCTACATCACAGCAAACGTGAAAGTTGTGCTGAAGTCTATGGTCTATTACGAGCTTCAGAAATGCGTAGCTGCTGAGAAATACTGTCCTCACCAAGGTGTAGGAGCTGATTTAGAAGCAGGCACGCCTGGGAGCAAAGAGTCCCAGCTGGAGGGAATAATTCGTCATCAGAAAAAGACATGAGGATGGTCTGAACAAAATAGTGGTGGCTGAAAAGGGAGGGAAGTTAGTGGTACTGGGAGATAACAGAGAAAGTACAAGGGGGAGGACTTCCTGACTGACAGGACATCAGAGGTGCTGTTGAGGCAGGAAACTGGGATGAGGTCGCTTCTGACTCAGGTGAAGGAGGCTTTGCCGTGCTCTCAACCAGGAGGGGAAGTAGGAGGGGCAATGTGATCATTTCAAGGGGCAACAGAGACAGAGAAATGGAGAGAAAGAGAAAAGAGAGAGAGAATGCAGGCTTGTGAAAGCAAGCAGTGATTGGTGTTGCTTGAGTTACTTCCCAAATCTCTCCAGCAAAGACAGTGGGATGTACAGATTGTTAGAATTGGAGAGCAAGGATCAGAGTCTAAGACAACGAAATAAGAACATGGCTTCATGTCATCATGTGTCCCTAAAGACAATCGTATAGTCAAGGCTGAACTTTCCATAGACGTTAACTTCTTGCAGACCTACTAGGTTTACCACCACTTCTCATGTGTGATCATTGCTCCGTAAGGATTTGTTAAATGAATGGGCAAACGTCACAACTGGCCTTACAAGCTAGCATCCTATACTTTGCAAAATAAGTCTGACTCTCTTTCGAAACTATGTCATGCACCATCTGAGGGTTATTGAAATACTCCCAAATCATTAAAAATATTAACTTACAGAAATATAAACCTGGATGGGACCAATAAGCCAACTTTCATTTGAACTGTGTTGACTGTACTTTAAAAGGAAAGTTTATTTCAAAAAAACAAAATCAAAAGAGTTGTTGAACTCCCTACAAAAAATAACAAACATTGGCTAAAACATAAAAAAAAACCAGAAGGAATTCATTTTCCTACAGGTGTGTGGATACTCTCAGAGATTTCAGGCAGACAGGCAGATAAATGAGAACTAGGTGTCCCCTTAGCTATAAACCTTGTGATGTTAAAAGTCTAGCGAATATACAACATTCCTTTGTAAATTGCTCACTGAGGCTTAAACACAGGAAGTTACATCTAAATTTTTATATCCTTTTCTCTATATGTCTCAAAGATATTCTGAATTTATTCTTCCTACCTAGATTCTGCCTCAAATCAAAAATATTCAGAGAAAACAATTGCACTGGCTTCTGTGTCTCATTCATCTGTGAGCTAAACTCGAATGAATTCCCGTCTCAGAAGGGATTAGGTTAAGATATAATCTTGCAAATGCTTAATGAACAGAGAAAACTGGAACACATAACATCTAGCCAGGAATCCAACTGACTTCTACTCAAAGTGGCCCCCTAGGAGGAGCCTACAGACTTGCTGAGGACGGATCCACAGGTTTGATGGAATCTTCCCTCTATTTCCCTAGTCACGGGGGGAGAGATTTGGCCGGCATGTCTCCTTGCCAATCCAAACAATGATATGACTTACCACTTACAGCCATGGTGCACAGTGCTCATCAGAAGGCTTTGCGGATGGAAGCTCATTAATCAAGCCGTCATCCCGAGAGGCAGAGGCAGAATCTGAGCTTGGAAGGTGTCCGGAAACGGCCAGGTGCAGAGGCACGTGTTGACTGGCTTGTCCGTCAGTGCCTGGGTGTCAGCAGAGCTTTGTAAATCACTGCTCTGGCTAATACTCCAATTCCAGCTTCTGCATCCCTAAATATTTCACAGCCTGTGTGCATCAGCTCCAGCACAGCTTCTAACCTTTGCCCTTGGATAGACCTCTATTTGAAAGCCATCTTTAGCACATAATTACGTTGGTGGCTTTGGGCAACTTACTTAAATGTTTTGATCCTTAATTTTTCTCATCTGTGAAACTGTGATCTTTCTTATCTAGCGTTGTTGAGAAATTTTTATAAAATGACACAAGCAAAAGACCTAGAAGGGTCAAATGATGGTGCATTTTATCAGTCCCTTGAGAAAAAAAAAGGCCATTTGCTTCCCTAAAACGTGATCATTTCTCTGTTTTATTTTGGTCATAACATCATCATCATCATCTCTCCTTTGTTGAGTGTGATTTTTGCTACACTATCTCATGTATGCGTGTGTGTGCTTGTATTTCAAAAAAGTATATACATGTGTGTATGCATAGTTAATCTCCTTCATGTATGTATGGTTAATGAATGTGATTCATTCATTTTAAACAAATACTATTTAGATTAACTCTATGACTAAATACTGTTCCCACTTTACAGCTGAGAAAACCAAATCTGAGAGGGATGAAGAGACGAGAGCAGTATTAAGTGACTAGTCAATATCTCAACTGAATTCAAATCAGCCTCTTAAATTCCAGCATCTCCCTGCTGCCTCCTATATCGAAGATGTCGTTCCCAGCAGAATGTCTGCAAGGGGGTGAGACTGAGGGTCATGAGCCAATCAGATCATCTGACTCCTTCTATGAGCGGTCCGTTTCCCTTGGAAGTTAAGAAAAAGTGGGTTCTCATTCTGCAAGCAATGGGCTGGACAAACTTGGACATGTAACTTGATTTTTCCATGCTTAGTCACCCGATCTTTACAATGTGGCAGTAAAGAGTTAATCTTCAAAATGCTTCCAATTTTATCAAACACTGGTAATTAATCAATATGTATTTGAAAGTATACTAGAGATTGAATGTGCAATTTAGGATAATCAATTGCACTCAAAATTTTACATGCAGGAATATTTCATTTCGTTTTGTATTTACATATATAAGAATATATTCCAAAAATTATATATCTCAATGCAGTTTCTATGCAATAAAATCATTTGATGTATGTGTGTAGACCCTTGTCATGTGCAACCATCCTCCACCAGTGTTTCATCTGAATGTTCATAACCAGTCCACAAAGAAGGCAGGCAAGTACAACACCCCTTTTGAAGATGAGAGTTTGAATGAGCTCATGTTTGCGAATGCATTTGTCTTCCTCAGAGCTCCATCATTATTGTAGCGGGTTGAATAGCGTCCCCACAAAAATTCACATCACTTGGAAGTTCACAATATGACCTTATTTGGATGTAGCTTTTGCAGCTGTAATTAGTCGAGTTGAGAAGAGATCACACTGGGTGAGGATGGGTCCCTCAATCTAATAACCACTACCTTATAAGAAGAAGAAAGGACACTCAGATGCACAGACACACGAGGAAGAAACCATGTGATGACAGAGGCGGAGACTGGAGTTATGTAGCTACAAGCCGAGGAACATCCAGGATTCCCAGCTCCCGTGGAGGGGAGGGAAGAAAAGGCAAAAATGGGTCCTTTCCTAAAAGCCTTCAGAGAAGGCATGCCCTGCTGGTGCCTCAGTTTCAGACTTCTGACCTGTAATATTGTGACAGAATGAAGTTCTGCTGGGTGAAGCCAGTCAGCTTGTGGTATTTTGTTGACAACAGCCCGAAGAAACTAATACAACCCTAAGAGGCAGAGATCTCTGCTCGTCTCTTCTGCTGATATTAACCTAGACCAACGTGAAAACGCAGAGAAAGCACGAGTGAATAGACTTGAAGAATTGATTTTTTTCTCCTTCTGCAACCTTTTGTGGAGGTAATTGACCTGACCTAATTTACATTTTTTTTTAAAAGACCATGAAACAACAAGAAAACAAACCTGGAAGCTACTGAGCCAGAGGGGAGACCACATGGTTGTCTAGGAGGAAGTTGATGGTGGATGGGTCCTGCTGGGTAGCGGTGGAGACGGTGAGAAGGGTGGGACTCTGGCTTTACAACATGCTGGTGATAATCTTGGGGACAAGAAAGCTGAAATAAAGGAAGTTTGGATTTAGAGAGAGGAATGCTTACAGCTGAGAACTTGGTGGGGGTGAAGTTACTGGTGGTGGTTTTGATAATGGAGAAGATGGTTGAGGTGTGATGAAAGAAAAGATCATTTGAAGAGCAGGAAGAACAAAAAGAGAAGCCAAACATTTTATATGTGCTTCTAAGACCGTCCCTGAATGTGGCCGGGTGCTGTGTGTCCCCTCCCCCTCAGCCCTGTAAGGACAGACACCAGGTCCCCACCATCTTCCTGTTCCTGGTGCTTGTAGTAATCCTGGAGCTGAGGAACCCAGAAAGTGCTCGCCACAGGGCTGAATTATTAGAATGATCAGAATACTCTCTATTTCTGATTAAAATGATTTCTAAAGGAGTTTCTACTAAAATTAGTTCATGGTGTGTCAGTGTGTTAACGTTTATGATGGAACTGGAAATAGACAAGAGCAATATACTACACACACACACACACACACACACACACACACACACATGCACATTTAGCCTGTGATTCTGCGTTTGGGAAAAGCGTGGTATAATAACACATAAGTGACCCCAAGTGTGTGCAAGCAGGGAAGGGGGGAGTGTGGCCATCTATGACCTGGACTCTGCTGTCAGCGGGAGCTTTCGTGGCAGAAAAAAGAGATTGAAAGCCACTTTCTCCATAAGTAGCATGTTTATGTATTATTCACAGTAGCAAATAATTGCAAAATGTCAACATTTCATTTTCCTCTCAAGAGCTTCTTTTGATTCGTGACCTAATTAACCATTAAGAAGAAAAAGGGTTTTTTAAGTGTAAATGTGGAAAGAGGGAGTGTTTCCGAGCCTCAATTTGTGATCTTAAAATGTCACAGGCAGGCACACCACGGAGGTGCTACGAACCAGCACTTTTCAAAATATGACTGTGTCAGGAGCGTGTGGCGGGGATGTGTTTGGTTTTTTCTGTTGTTGTCTTTATTCTGCAACAAGCAATGCAAATATAGATATGGTTGCCCGAGAGATTTCCTTCCCTTTTTGAAAACCCTTCAACATTTTCTCTGACAGCCTAGAAAAGGTTGTTTTTAATCTATTTAATTTGAGGCTGTATTCTCCGCGGATAATGGCACATTCTTTCACTTCATGAGTATATGTGGGGAAAAAAAGGCAGAACTGTCACACACAGGTGCCCACGCAGCGCCTCTACGCTCCCCTACATATACAACAAGGGTACAACTAAACATATACACACAATGCACACACAAATGACACACACTTACGATGCAACGCACTTAGACAAGCATGGACCCTGCATGCAACACACATGAACATACAGAACACATACACATACAGCCAGCATCCACACAGCCATATGCTCTCATACGCATAACATATGCCTGCTTCCATGTGCTCCTACAAACACCCACCTGCATATAATCACATGGAATACAACTGATGTATGAATTTTAAAGGCATCTCCCTAAAACCTTACTCCACATGTCAAGGTGTGACACCTCCTGGGAGATCTCAGCTGGAAACCTTTCCGAAACAGCCTTTCTCACAGTTGACAGTAACCTGACCTTTCATTCTGGCTGCCCACAGGGACCAGCGCCGAGCAAGATGCACAAAATGGGAAAACACAGACAGCTTCTGTAACCATGTAGCTTTCTTTTAAAAGGGTCCAAGTCAGTTTTAAATGTCTTCTGCCCGACTTCCACCCCATGGTGAGATAATGAAATTGTGTTATTAGAAACCAAAATGTTATAAGCACCTTTCTTCTGAGGGGTGATGATCAAAAATCAAAGTCTAGAAAACACACCATATTATTCAAATGAACATAGATTAAATTGTTGTATAAATTGTATTACAGCGAAAAATGCATATAATCTTCGCAATTAGTTCAGCCCCATCTAAACTAGTCTCCCACGCATGCGTGTGCGGACACGGACACACACACACACACACAACACAGTCTTTGTAAATCAACCTTTCAAGCCACAGTGTTTGTTTTGTTTTGTTTTTCTTTTTCTTTTCTCTTGGAACCACCAAGCATAAATGGCGTGTGCTAATAATTTTGGTGAATAAATGTACCCGCCTTTAAGAATGAGGATTCAGACTGAATGAAAGCATTGAATAGTGGAAATTATTGCTACCCGATGACCTATCAGGCACTGTGTGAGGCCTTAGTAGGTAGCAAGGTGAGAAATCCCCTGCTTTCCAGGAGTCTCCAGACCAGGGGGAGACACACACATCGCCATGACCTGAGGTCAGTGCTCTGATGAGGGAGGGCACAGTTCCTCCCGGAAAATGAGGGTAATCTAACCAAACCCTGAGGTCAGGAACGTCTTCCTCCATCCCAGCACCGCCCCCCCCCCCCCTTACAGCCTGAACAGAGCGTTATTTCTACAAACAGGCACTGAAAGACCTATGAACAGAGACAACGATTATCACACTGACAGTGAGGAACCAGAAATACACACAGAGATGTCACTGTCCCTTTGGAGGCTAGAAGTATGCATTATAAACGCACACTCCAGGCAAATTCCCACAGGAAAGATAAACTGCTTAGAAGCTTTTCCAGATCTCAGTTTGGATATGATTGCAATCATCCCATCGAATTCTGGGAAGTCGCCTTCACTGTGTTGGAATTAATGATGCTCCCGTAATTCTATGTCCTCTGTGTGCCCTTCCCTCACACATCCAGCTCTCAGTAAGGGCTCCAGATGCTGAAAGCCTTTTGCATGGCTGTCTGGATGTGTATCTGTGTAAGCTTCTGCAAATGCACGTGTATGTTCATATGCACATGCCCATGGGTGTGCACACACGCATGCGTGGGTGTGAGGGCATAGCCTCACTAGCTCATGACCGGTTGGCTCTGACATGCGCCTTGAGCGTCTAAGCAGGGCTCATCCCAGAAGTCACCAGACCCGCTCTGCTTCAGACTCAGGCACTTCCAAATATCATATAAAGTAGCTTGTGCCATGCCTTCTCCATGAAGAATGATCTTCAGAAAGGAGAACATGTCTCTATGAGACTGAGGACACCAGCATCCAAAGAAACCGAGGCCATGCATCCCTGCTCTGAGCAGGCGGCCAGTCCCCATTCTTGGGAGAAATAAGTGTTCTCTCCAGTACCCAGCAGCTGAGCGATTTTATCTAGTCCGTGCTATTCTTTTACTTTTCAGCTTGAGCTTACATATGACCCCTCAGCCCTTGGACTCCCTAACCACGTGGGTGATGATAGTATTGTCACGTATCCTACTAATGAGGTGGAGACCATGTGTTTGACCACATCACTTGTTCCTACTGACAACTCCTGACTCAACTTTTGAAGAAACATCGGCAGAGAATTTGGGTGTATGCTGAGTGATGATGGCGACCAGAGGAAAACCTCAGGTGCTGGTCCAGCCAGGCTACTTAGGAGAGAAGCTTTTTGCAAGCAGCATCAGTGTGCCTCCTGGACACACTCGCTTCTGACTTGTGCCCTCAAGGAGGTTTTCTCTTTCTCCAAATTTTAAGTAAGAGACAAAAGACAAGTTGGGGTGCCTCGGAATTATTCTTTCCCTTAAATGTTGTGATTAGTCCTTGAGAAAGGAAATTCCAGGGGTCATTTATGTAGTCTCTCATTTCATATCTGTAAACACACAGGAGGGTCTGGTAACCCATGATTTGAAAATGATATTGGTGCTATTGGTAGGCGAAGTGTAACATAAGATGGTAAGGATTCAGGGGAAATATGGGGAAAAAGGGAAAAAAAAGTTTGATGTACATATTAGAAATTCTCTGGGTTCTTTCTCCTAAAGGAGAAAGGAAACTTATCTTTAATCATATGTAAAAGAAAAGAATGAAAGGAAACAAGGTCCTTGGCCCAATAGCGTCCTATCTCCAGCATCCACAGGGGATGCTTAGAGGCTGTGGAGAAGATAATGTCGCCGGAAAGGACCAGCAATGGGCTGATTTTTCACACATGCTTCAGAGTCCTGTAACCAGACAATAGCCAGAGCGACTGTGTGCAGAAGAAAGATTGGCAAATCACAAAAGCAGAGATTTCTCCTTTATTGCCTAAAAGCAGATTAAATTATCCTTACCTAATAAGCAGCCAGGAATTCTGCACCAATTGTCTGAGCCCTGATCAGTCTTTTCTCACAGTTGTGGTATATTTCAGTTTGATTTCAAAATCTAAATCGCTTTTGGTTACTGAGCAAAGCCAGGTGACTCTTCTAAACCCCTGCCCTGCAGCAAATGAGGGACCGTGCCCTCACTCAAGGCTCCTTTTTCATCCTATTCGCAGCAACTAAACTACCTCTTATTTGTATATTCTATCAGATCCTCCAGGATGCATGTCAATTCCTAGGTGTGTTTCTGTAAAATTCATCTCCCTAAAGGTCGTCAATATGAATTCCAGTGACCATTAAACCCACCAATTGTTAATTTAAAATTTACGGAAGTGAGACATTTAAAACGACAGTTCCTGTGGAGACAGATTCGCAACCCAAACCGGTTCTTGGAATGAAACACAGCATCTATCTTCCTGGAGCAATTCTATTTGTATTTTGTTGGAAGACGGAGGTACAAATGTTGATTCTTCACCACATCTTCTTATCTCCAAGAAGTTTTTCTGAGAAGTCAAATGAGATGAAAGACGAACAAGAAATTAAAAAAAAAAAAAATCCAGAAAACAAAAAACATACAGAAACCCAAGGAAAAGACACTGAATTTCATTTTGCAAGAGATGCATTGGTTTGGGCAATGCAATCACTGTCTTTTCTCCAGATTGGTTTACGTCTGCTGATGCTCAATTCGGTTACCATCAGCTCTCAGCTGCACAGCATCCAGACCCTTCCCAATGGTCCCCTTGCTTCTGTTCTTGTCAATACCACCCTTTCTCCACAGCAGCAGTTAACGTATTCATGCCTGAACCTCACCAATAACTTCCTGTTTCCTTTAGAATGAAGTCTGACTCCATCTCTACATGCTGGTGGCTTCCCAGGGCTCTTGGTGAGCCGCTCTCTGACTTCTCTGTTATATTCAACTCTGCCTGGCTTTGCATTTTTTTTTTCGATGAAACACTTTAATTCCATTCTTGTGCCTTTCACTTGCTATTCCTTCTGCCCGAGCTTAACCTTTCTGGCTTCTCAGTACCATGGAAGTTTTAGTTCAAATGCTCTCTCTTCAGGGAAGCCTTCCTTGATTACCTACTTAAGTGTCACGACCTGTGACATAATCCTGTGTATTGTGGCATTACAGCTCTCAGTGCTATTTGGAATTGGGAGCCCAGGGAAAATGGTCATTACCCAATGGTATTATCTCTGTAGAGAGTTAATGGAATCTGATTTGAATTTCTACCATTGGATTATAACTTTATTCATTGAACTAATCTTTGATACCCTGTCCACATCTAAGGTTGTTCCAATCACGTAATCCCGTGGTCGAACACTGGGTTACTTGGAAAGATTTTAAGACACAATGTTTTCCCATAAAAAATTCTAGTATGCTGTCAAAGCGTATGGCCTGCACTAGGCAAAGAATAACATGATTGTGAGCCTAGAATAGAACTCGCAAAATGCCATAAAAACTTGCCACTCCACTAATACGTGACCCTCATCACTTGTAGCTTTTAAAATCGTATTCTTACCCAATGCTGCATGTCATCTTCATTAAAATAACAATTAACCCTGTACACTGCCGGGTGGCGTTAGCATCTCTTACAAGAAAAGCACGTGATTTCATTTCCTGCAAAATGAATTTAAAAGGTCAGGCAACTAACTAAACTATTTTCTTTCTATAGGTCACCGTATGAGCTGGAAGAAAAACCGGCACAACTTAATTCACAGGAATGTAAGCCAACACCCTCATAAGGAAGATAAAGTTGGTAAAAATAGAAGCAGGGAAAATTTACCTGTAGAGCATCAGGTAAGAGGTGCAGAATTGGGTACCTACCAGAAGCCAGTTGGTGGATGTACATTCCAATCTGTCAATGGGAGAAAATTCAAACATGACCAGACTGGATGGGTTTATTCACTGCTTTATTAAACCCAGACTTGCAGCCCTGGGTCATTTGCTTTTGCATTAATGATCTTATATTAATGCAATAACTTCAGTACCACATACAGCCATTATGATTGTCCAATTCACAAATAGGTGTTTCTGTTTTTTAATTTGATAATAAAACCATTTCAATTTGAAGATGTGATCATTAAGCTAACAGCTTCAACAATGATTAGGAACTCTTATGAATGGGATAAAAAGAAATATTTTTATTTGTAAACAGTTGACATAGGACTCCACTCTGTAACCTCATTGTGCTAAAAATGCATAGACAGGGAAGTGGCTCTATTTTTCAAGCTTCTACCTTCTTTGAAAACAAGTACTAGATAGCATGATTGAAAACTTGGATCCAAATGCAGAAATTGTCTTCTTTTTGAAATGGGGAAACATGGAAATTGTCCTCCAATATAAATAAAAGTCTTCTAATGGCGAGATCCCCATGCTTCCTGCAGCAGGTGTCTGTTGTGGAAATCAGCTACACAATTTAGCATCTGACTGCAATTGTACAGAGGAGTAGCATTTGTCTGAGCATAGCTTGATGAATGGAATTAAAATATTAATAAAACCATATTGTCAGAAAAAAAAAACCTTTGGGTTCATTCAGTGCAATTTCCCAGCTAGTGTGAAGTCCTTGTGTGACACAGATAAATATGGTCATTAAGTTCAGCTAGAGTATTTCCAGTGAAGTCACCATCGTCACGTCATTTTATGTAGCTCTGTGTAGTAGAGATTCTTCTGTACTGAGATTCTAATAGATTCCTTCTACTCTCCTTGAGACTAGTCCCTATATATATATTCCTCTTCCACATGCACCCTCAAAATATTCTGAGACACCTTTTTCAAGTATGCATCAATCATTCCACGTAAGACAGAGTTTTGGGGAAAGCGTTTAGCTCCGTGGTAAAACACGTGCCTAGCACATGTAAAGTCCTGGATTTAATCCCCAGTATCTTCATTAAAATAAATAAATGTATAAAGAAATAAATAAACTTAATCATTCCCCTGCCTGTCCCTCACCTCCCTCCCCAAAAAAAAGACAGAGTTCCTAGTTGCTTACTTATTAAACTCGTTTCTAGTCCAGTGTCTTGCCTGGATTCACTTTTGATGAGTTTAGTTTGTAACTAAAATGTGATACCTAGAATTAAGTGTACTTCTTTGACCACGGTCTGTTTCTCTTCTGCTTTCAAGGCACTGTAATTCTATTACTGTGACTCAAATTTTTTTTAGTCTTTAAATAACCACATAGCTCATCGCTGGCTCATATTATCTTGCAGTCAGACTGTCTTTTATTATTTTCCCAATTATCTCATGTAAATTTTGCAAATCCCTTTGCCGGAATATGGTGATTTTTACTTGATTTAAAGTTTAAAGGAACCAAAATGTGTTTTGCTTTTCCATCCTGCCTCGCAGGACTTCCTCTCACTTTTCCACACCTTACATTCGACAGCCATTTGGTTCCCTCGTTGTGTTTATGTGATTTACTCTTGTTTATACACCCAAAATGTCCCTTCCAGATTGTCTTCCAGTCTTTACTGGACTTTCAAAGCTCATGTGTTTCCATCATATCAGATTTTTTTGATCAGGCGAGCCCACAGTGTTCTCACTGCCCTCCGAACTTTCATAGGACAAACAGTCAAATTCTTTTGAGATTAATCACACAAAGTTCTATATTATAATGGTGCTTTTCACAAATACATACTCTAGCAACCCAACTAGAACATAAAGTGTTTGAAGGAAGGGATCGTATATTTTGGACTTTTCTAAACACGCTCTACTACAGAATCAAACACACAAAACTCACTCAATATATGCTTGATAAGTGGTAACAAAAAATTACAGAGAATTGTCTACCACTGTGGTTAGGAGAACACTAAACTTGGGTATTCACCTTGAAGGGTTATCGGCGTAGATTTCTGAGACCTCCCTTCCTTTTGGGATAATTAAGTCTTCAGCTTCAGAGTTTGACTGCAAAGGCATCACACAGGGAGACAGAGTGGCTCTACGCATTGTTTCTGGATTGTCTACTCTGCTCATTTTCAAAAATGCAATATTGTTTGCTGAGCCTTGTTTAGATTTTGTCCCTTGGTACATTTATTCCTTTTAACGTGTTTCGATGTAGGAATGTGCTTTGCATAATGTATTTCTTGGTGGGCTCTAGGCATCATCCTCTCTTTAATGAGGGCTCCAAGTCTTTACCTAATCTGGGGTGTGATCTGCTCCAAGAAGCACGTGGTAGACACAAATGAGAGTCTCTGGGTGGCCACGTGTATAACATTTCTTCACAAAGTCATTACTGGAATTGCTTCCATTTTGTAGGTTAGGAAAGTGAATCTTAGAGAAGTTAAGTGAATTCCCCCAACATTACACAGGTCTTACGGGGTGAAGTCAAAATTTTCATTCTTGTTGTATTACTCCACATTTCACCGCTCAGCTACGTGGTCAAGAGTTGAAAGACAGAGAAGGGGAGAAAGTTTAAAAATGAATTGATTAATAGAAATAATTAAACCCTAGTGTGTGTTTTGTAGACATACGTATTAATTTCTAAAAACCTTGAAAGAATCAAATGTGATCCCAGCACGGTGCCTGTACTGGCTTAGTCATAGTCGTTCAAAGTGTGGGTTTACAAACTGGGGTGTTCATGGCCAATTAATTATATTCTTCTCGACATTACCAGTGATAATTCTGGTAACCCACAGATGCATTTGGATGGATGCAGAAAGTATAATGATGAGTCTTGTATATGTGATTCTGGGTAGGAAAATGACCATGTGATTCTGGGCACACATTCCTAGCATTTTCTGTACACCACTTCCTAATCCTTTGTTTCCAAGCAGCAACATCCTGGTCCTGGATTGGCTGTAACTTTACTTACAGTACATGTGTTGGGTGGTGGAAAGAGTGGAAATATTTTCCAGTCTCTTTTATTTTTACTTGGACCTGGGGCAATAATGTTTTATGTTGACTGATTTTGCGTTTCAGCATTTCAACTAATTGAGACCAAAAGAGTCAACCATTTTTCTTGGCTTTGCCTTTGAAGGCAGTTTCTTGAAAACCTGGCTTAAATCCAAGGCAGGCTTCCCTCTCCCCAGGGGTAGGGTTTTAGCACCACAGTCTTCCACAGCAACTCCGAAGTGAACCGATAAATCTCAGCAAATTCACCAGGTTTCACATTCTATTAGCAAAGCAGAACAAAGGAACAACAGAATTAGAGAAAAATGATGGGACCGAGTGCCACGAAGAAGGTTCATGACAAATGAAAGACACATCTCTGCAACATTTACCTGAAAAACACTTGCATCCTCATAGAAAGGTCTGTTCTGGATTCAGTGACGGATTTGTGGGGGGGTCACAATGACACGTGTGAAATGCCATTCTATGTTCAAGGAAGCTGCCACCCATACCACCCGAATTTTAAGTCTCTTTCTTTTTGAAATACATTTTTCTTCTCTCTTTCTCTGAACAGTCATCAAGAGGCTTAATTAATGAATTAGTGCTTGCAAAAATCTTTGATATTCTGAGATGAAAGGTTTTGCACCAGGGAAGGCGTCAGTACCGGCGGTAAAATGTCCTCTTGATGACAGAGTGCGTGAAGCGTTCAGCTGGAATACATTTGACAACTACAATTAAAGAGGTTTGATCCTGCTTTCCTGCTCTGTTTTTATCATGTATGTTTTTCCGGGGGATATGAGGCTAATAGGAAAGGTAAATTCTCATTGGCCAGAAATCGTTGGTCTATGTACACACACACACACACACACACACACACACATTCCCCAGTGGTTAAGGCAGGTGGAAAGTTTATGGGCAGCCTCTTTCTGGGGCAGTAAAAGCTTCTTTTATTTCAAATTCTCTTTTTACACTAGTTGCTATTACTCTGAAAAGCTCCTGGCATTTGGAAGGCAATAAGCAGGGCATAAAATCCATTCTTTCTTGAACAGGTCCCACTCCTAGGACTGCTTTTAAACTGACTAGTTTACAGCAAAGAAACAGACAGCTGGTCTCCTGCAAAGGCTCGCAGGAAGAGCAGAGGACCCGAGAACTGCTAACTAGCTGGGTGATAACTTACTGACTGTATCTGCGACTGTTCCCTTACATGACTGAATTTATTTGGACCTGAAATATGATTGAATTGATAGATGCTGTGGATAGGTGAAATGACTTTGAAGTTCCCATTTTCTGCAGAATCAGAAGTCTTACTTACCTTGGCCTCACGCAAAGTCTTTCTTTTGAGAAAAATCCTGACCTTAGCTCCCTCTTAAGTTGGGGTATGGGCGGGAGGGAATGTAGAGTTAGGGCAGACATTTAATGGCTTCACAGGGTTATAAATTCTGCGCTCTACCTGATAATTTGAAGGTCTGCATGACATCCTTGTAGTGTCAAAACCAAACCAAAGCATATCTCATTGGACATCCAAGTGTCTGTGACAGGTACCAGGGCATGCCCACCTCGCACCCGCCTCCCCCTTCTCCCTGGCTTAGAGGAAATGGCAATCCTCACCTCTAAGGGAGGCTGGACCAGTGAAGCTGACCTTACTGATCTGAGCCTGACATGGAGTAAAATTCTGGCCCAGGACATATGCATAGAAGCCAACTCTGGGGATTCTGTAGAGGATGTTACAGATGTTAATTACAAGCCGATAACAGGTCCAGGTCTTGTATTCACAAGAGCAATTTCAGAACCACGGTGAAAAATATCTAAGAATAGAAGGAACTCCTGGGTCTGAGATAATTTGGAAAGTGGGTCTGAATTTAGATCGATTGCCTAGCCGTACCTTAAATCCGGTCCTGTTCGCACCTTTTGAACGATAACAGTACAAAACTACCTATGGAACGTCGTGGCAGAGTTACCATCAATTGATCGCTGGAATGTGTGATGTTAGTAAATACCTAAAAGAAAATTACACTAAATTTGTGGAGCAAGTGCTCCAAGAGGCAGGATTCTATCCCTTGCATTCTTTTGCGGCCTTTTGTGCAAGAGTAATAAAATTTACCTGCCATTACTCAGTTTGCAAATATACCAAGGCAGCCTCCGACTCCATTCTTCTGGGCAGAGAAACTGAGAAACGTGGTATCCAGAAGGTTAGAGGCAAATCTGCTATGGAAGTTCAGGGGAGGGGATTGAGGGCAAAGAGTATTTGCATTTTCAAGAGGGATTTAAGTTACATTTCAACAGATCATCAGTGAAGGAATTGCCAGGAAATTAACCAATAGAGCTGCCTGCACAGGGCATAGGATATGTGGCTAAAAGGACATGGCTTAGATCTGGGGAGAGAAAGTCTCCTTGTTCTCACTCTAGAGTTGGTGATTGGCCCAAGACCATGGTTTCTTGGTGCTTTCTGTCGCCATCTGTAATCTGAAAATGTAACATGGGCTGGTTTTCTTTCTGTTGACTTAAATTGCTTCCTGCAGTATTACTCTTGATGATTGCACGTCTGGCTCTGCTGCAGATAATTTCTGCGCTAACAGATCGGCAGTTTGCTAGCTTTAAAATATGTGTCCAATCCCTCAAAAGCTTTTTATAAACCCACAAAACAAAAGGGCTTGTTATGGACAATGTCATATAGAGATAATTTCAGGCAATTTTATTATGAACATTCAATAGACACTCTATCTATGGCTGTGTGGTCCACAGCTTATGTTGTTTAACTCAAGGGATTTTAATTTTGGACTGTACCTCAAGGTAGAGAATTATCTAGGCAGGCTTGGAGTTAATCCTCTACGGTTGTTAACTGGAGGTAGAGCAGGGCCAGAGTCCCTAAGTCAATGTCCTGTTGATGGGACAGATTCTTGGAAAATTCCGGAGTCTTACATTTGGAAGGATGTCAACCTTTTGGGCTTCCACGTCCCCCTTTCACTAGAAATGGAACTGTCTATCCATGAAAGCTAAACTGTGGCTTGTTTCAAAGTCCTTGGGTGCATAGTTGGTTTGAGTGGAGGGAGGAAGTGGTTCAGGAAATAGATGGTACCTGCCTCCTACAGTCACGGTCACAATGTCATCTGTCCAGACAGCAATAAGCCAAGGAAGGTTTGCTATTTCTAAGGTCAAATGTAGGGCAAAATGGTAGTTCCCCCAGTTTATTATGCTTAGCAATCTGTTAGAATTTGAAGTACAAGATTTATGTATTTTAAACAAAGCCTCTGGTCACGGGCATTAGCCCTCAACTAGTTTATCAACACATCACAATTCTGAAGTTGGCAAAGTTGGCATTCCATTCCAGTCACCAAGGTGTGCCCTTTTTTAGCTCACAGCTCTTTCCTGTTTCAGTAGTTGTGTGACATTTTACTCTCTCCAGCCCATTCCCTCCCTTTGCCGTATTTTCCCCCATTTCTTTATTGACACACAATTTTCTGGGGCTGATAAAAGATCAAGCAGCATGTCTGTCCTGCGGAGCCCACATGTTAAAGGAGGGGATGCTCAGGCATCGAGAAGAGGAGAGGAGTTTACAAGAGAGAGTCTCAGTGTCCCTGAAATCACATTCGAGAGGAGTTCATAAACTCGGTACAAAATTTGCTTCTGCAGTTCGGGGCGTGTTTACCTGCCTTGGGTTCATAACTTTTATCTCCTGTCTCATTATCAATGCATTCTGATCCTCCTCAGCCAAGAAAGTAAATTTATCTCACAGTATGATGATGGGGAAATATGTGCCCTCAAGATGATTGTTGCAAAAATGAGCAACCTCCTGCCAATTTCCTCAAGACCTAGACCAAGTGTTTAATTTGAAATTTTATGAGGATCTGTGTATTTGGGGTCCAAATCATAGACAGAAACTGGAGATTCTATCTCACTGTAGTCTGTGTTCACAATGTACTTTTTTCTCCACTTAAACATGCACCGTTAACTCAACCGTCAGCTTTTGTTTTTTTCCAAGTACAATAATTATTAACTCACTACTTTTTCTATTCCTTGCTAAGTTTCAGATTCCTGTTAGAGGCCTACACAGTCTCCTAGCAAAATCGGTGCTTCAAACACGAGTGATTAGTGAAGGTTTCAGATATTAATATCCTTATAATAATTAAATAAGTAAACTTTCAAAGAACCACAATGGACTTTATGAAACTACTTTGGCTTGTAAATTTTGCAGTCTACAATGTTACCTACAATGTTGCATTTGAAATACAATTTTTTTTTATTTTTTGTATTTGAAAGACAATGTATTTGAAATAAAATGTTACCTAAGGTACCTTGTATTTGAAAACCAGATTTTCATTATTTCTGAATGTCTCTCTCTCTCTCACACACACACACACACTCACAGCCGCAAACACCTTTTATGAAAGTAATATACAAATTTTTACTAAATTTAAGTAATTAACGTAAACTTGCTTTTTATCTTTCAAAAGTCACTCTTCACTTAAAACGTGGCTTCAAGTTGACAGAGTAAACCTGAATGACAATACCCATCAAATAAAGTCAATTGAATTTTAATTTCCTCAACAGACCTTGACTTTTGAGCTTGGAATTTCTTGACGTGAAGCCAAGATCAGTTCTGGTTTTAACATAATTAGTCTCCTTATAACCATTCCAATAAAGATATTTTTGATAAATCTTAGGACAGGCCATCAGTCAGAATGGAAGTTTAAATGTATTGCCTGAAAGACATATCTCAGTATCAGTAATTGGCGTATATTCTGGAATAAGAGCGATGACTTGTGGATGCATGTAAACAGGTGTATCTTTTATCTTATTAACCCTATTTTGCTTAGGACCTTAGGGAAACTAGAAATAACTGATATTTCCTTGCAATATTTACAACAACTACCATCATATCTATAGGACAAATCATCTTCAAAACAGTCTATGATGAACGTAGTCCAGCCGCATTGTGGTGAACAATGAGCCACGGTATAGTTTCTGTAAAACCGCAGTAATGTTTCAGGTTGAGTTAGTTAAACGTGGCTATTGGGCGACTTATTCATTCAAGGTCACTGAAGAATGTTGAGGACTTCACACACTGTCAGACCAGCCGGGTCCAAGGAAGCAGACTGGTTACCGCAGCTCATTCCTTTGTGTTAGGTTAGTATTTTGAATTTATCTCCAATGGAGGTATGTATTCACTAAGTGGGGACCCAGAGACAGAGGAGCTAGAGATAGGGGTCTGAAAACGGGCAGAGAACAAGTCATGGGGGACCCAGCTTGTCATGTAAAGTAGTGGGATGTTCATTTTGATGGCAATGGCGACGGCTTGACCAGTTGCAAGGAAAGGGTTCCATGGTGAGTCACTGGGAAGTGATCATGCAAGAAATAAAATGGTACTGGGTTAGAAAAGGGTTTGTGAGGATGGAGAAGAAGAAGAGGGCCCTACAGGTGATTAAGAGGAGCTTAAGGATTAATAGGACAGTCTGGGTAACATATAATTTAATGTCCAAACCAAGACACTTTTGAGGATGCATGGAGTCTGCACCACTAATAACCATGGCAGACTGATAGGTGTAAACCAGGACCTCCCTGGGCCACCAAGAGTATATGCTCACCTTGAGGACAGTATAGAGGTCACACCTAGAGGTCCCTGCCAGCCCCCAAAACCAGGAAACTAGGAGAAAGCAGTCTTGACAATGCTGTTCAGGAAGACGAGAAGGCTGACAATGCGATGCATTGATATTCACTGGAGGTTTTGCATTTTAAAAGACTCTATTTGAAGAACTATAATGCTTTAACTCCAAATAATCACTTTCTAATGTTTGCCTGGGCCTCAACCCAGATTCATTAAATCACAGCTCTTAGGTGAGGAGCCTGTATATTAATAATTTAAAAACTTTTCCCAGATGTTTCTGACACTGTGTGAGTGTTAGGAACCAATGGATTAGCATACAGCCTTCTTGGGAGAATCGTTCGTTTCTTAAATTTCTTTGTACCCCTGTAGGTTCTTAATACATCACCTTATATTTAGTAGATGCTCAGTATTTATTGCCATTTTTTGGTAAGCAAGGGACTGAGTCCCTTTGAATGAATAAATAAGACTCATTTGTAATTGGTATATTAATCATGTGTATGCAAATGCACGGTGCTAGGATATTTGAAAAAAAATTCTTTTAAGTGGCTAAACAGAACTTTATATAATTTATTTACACGACTAATTTATTTTGCAAACTCTTTTTCACTGATAGTACAAAGGCAGACTTCAGTCCCACCACCTTCTGAATTATCACCGTGTACATATTGGTGGGAGTTCAAATTAATGAGTTTCGCAGAACAGATTGCTGAGCTGTCAAGACTGAAACACTGATAGTGGTAAAGCAGGGCTTTTTAATCTCAGGGAACAAATGAAATTTTCCTAGATGGTAGCTGATCTACAAGACATTTGTATTTCATACTGCTAATAAATGTTCATTAAAACATGTTTCATTATTAATTATGCAGACTAGCATTCAGAGCGCCAGTAAATTGTATTCCTATTATAATAAACGTATTTAATTACCTAAGTTAGATAGTAAAGCTTATTTTTGTAAAGTTGTTTGATCAGGTGTGTCAGATGGTTTAAGAAAACAGCAGAAGCAGACCTCATAATGCATGAAGATTGTTTAAACTACCAAAGTGTAGATCACTATTGTATGATAACTAATCTCAAATTTGCAATTATCACTTTTTTTATTTCCCTTTATCTAGCCTTCGTCTTAAAGCATGGTTAAACTGGCCACTGGTATTGAATAAAAGATAGGCAGCATTCATTTTGTGTCTGTTGTGCCAAAGCATCAGCTGGTTAGCTGTGGTTAGATCTTGGCCACACGTTATTAAGCCCTGGTAAATCATCTCTGCCCAGAATGGAAAGGACATCAAGGCATGGGACTCGACCTCTTTTGAGAAACAGACTCTTGAGGTGGAAACTGCTGTAGAGCTAACGAACTTGAGGTTTACTATCTACATCACAGTTTTGTGCAGGGGGTGTCTCATCCGTTCTTAGCTAGAGGAAAATGAATCTCCATGAGATCAATTGAGTGGCCTCAAATTACTCTGCCAAATGAGGCAAATCGATGGGGACAAAATCAGCAGAGGGAGGCAGCGTGATGTTCCGTGCTTGGGAGATTCAGGGAGACAAGGAATTAACCTCGCCTCTGCCACCTACAATCCGTGACAATGGCGAAGTGACTCCACCTCGGGGGCTCAGTTTTCTTATCCATCAAATGGGCACTTCCTACCTGCCTCCCTGGCTTGTGGTCAGCGAAAGACCCACTACAGCGTCTGGCGCCCAAGAAGCCTCAAAATGTGTTAATTCCCTCACTTTCCCCTAAAAACTACATTTTGCAGCTTGTGATCCTGTCTGCCTCCCCCTGGATCTCAGCTGCCTCTCCTCGAGTTCACTGAGGTCATGTTCTAGGTTTATTATTCGTTCCTGAATGGCATTCCAAAGAGTGAGTTCTACTGCCATGTTTGGAATATTGAAAAGACCTGCCAAATGAGACGGGATATCACCTGCCTCAGAGGGGGTTCTCAGGATGACCTCACCCACTTCTGAGAATATCAAAACAGAGGCTCCTACATAAGTGGAAACTTTGAACTAAATGGGTTCCAACTCCCCTTCAAAACTGAGATTCCATGATAATGTTTCCTTGACATCCAGAGTAAGAAGAGAACTCTGATAAAATTCTGGTCCACCCAACGACATCTCCTTGAGGACCAGAAGGATGTCTTACTCACCTGGCATTTCCCGTGGCTATAATCAAGCCAGACACACCCGCTCTGAGATGGAGCAAAATCTTTGATAACTTTTACAACTGAGGTGACTCTGAGCCCTGAAGAGGTGGAGCGACTTATTCCTACAAACTTGCCAGCAGAACATGGAATCCTAACTTCATGCTCGTAAAACTCAAGAGCAATGTCGGGTTACCTGTGCTCTGGGGGAGCATGTCAGTATTTAAGTTGCTGTCTCTTTGACCCTGGTTTGGTCCTCAGCACTCCATTCTTTGCATCTGTTAGAGTGCTTGTGTATGAGAGGGGCTTGAACGGCTTTGTTGACCTTCCTGGGAAGTGACACGTAGGTATCTTTCTTTGTTTTAACTTATTTATGTATTTTAGGTCAAACTTATTTTCCGCACTTGATTGTGGTTTGCTGAGAAATCGAATGATGGTTTCTCTCTCTCTAGAAATGATATAAATAAGGTGGCATAAAAATAAGCAAGGGAAGTATCTTCTTTTAATAAAGCTACATGACCTTTACCAAAATGCTATCTTGAGTTTCTGTACCATAAACAAAAGTATGTTTGGCCATGAACTTTGAGATGTCTTTTTTTTTTTTTTCCTATTTTTCTGATTTTGCTCCAGGGAGGAGGCCCTCCCATCCTTAAGCCTGGGCTGTGAGTGGCTTGCTTCAGACGCAGTAGAAATAATTAGCAGGGATAAGTATTCAACAAGAGGATTAGGCACTCATATGAGTAAGAATGACACTGGCAGTGACATGATAAAAATGATACAGACCATTAAATTGCGGACGTCAGGGCATAAACTGACCACCAGCTGAGGTCAGAAAGAAATCTCCCCTCCTGGTATAATACTGCACGATGAAGCAAATTTAGAGGTTTTATGCCTGATTTTGTTATCATCTAACCTCAAAAAACAAACTCCTGATTCTTAACTTTTCTTCTCAGTACTTCCAATGACCTTAATCATTCAAGGTTGGCACTGAAATCCACATTGTCCTCGTATCCAGGGACAACCTCAAACTCGCCCCAGGGGACTCCTGTCTCGGTCACTCCAGCGAGAGGCCGTGTGGCGCTTTCCACACTTGCTATGGTCAGTAACACTCACTGAGGCTGTGGACGGCCAAAGCCTGATGTGCAAGCTTGTGGGTAAGGATTGGTGTCAGTTTCAAAAGTGAACTCAAATTTGCCTTTATTTCTTCCTTTATTCATAAGGCCTACAATATAGTTAGTAAAGCATTAATGTGTTAATTATATAATAATGACCTATTGTGTGACATACATTGTTCTAGGTGTTAAAAATATAGCAGTGAGTAGCACAAACACACCATTTGCCTAATAGAGAAGACAGACAAAACATAATCCAAAATGTCCAAACAAAAACTGGCAGAAATGAATGGAGAAACGGACAATTTGATAGAAATGGCTTTCCATAATGGATAGGATAAGTAGGCAGAAAGTCAAAGAAATAGAAGGTTTGAGCCACCCGGTAGCTGACCAGACCTCACAGACGTCTCCGGGCACTGCCCACGACAGCAGAGTATCCTCAAGGGCACGTGACACATCCACCAGGTTAGACCACGTGCTGAGCCACAGGGTAGACCTGAATATATTTTCGAGGATGGAAATAAGTATGTTCTCTGACCACATGGAATAACATTAGAAACCAACAACAGAAAGAAATATGGGGAACTCAAAAAGATGTGGAAAATTAAACTACACATTCCTAAGCAGCTTGTGGTCAAAGGAAAAAAAATTCATTAGATAAGATTTTTAAATGAATGAAAATGAAGGCACAAAACCCCAGACTTATGGGTTGCAGCTAAAGCAGCGCACCCAAGGAAGTATCTAGCTGTAAATGCCAGGAGCGAAAAAGAAGAAAGATTCAAATAAATAACCTATCTTTCTACCTTATGACCTGAAAAGCAGAGCAAAATAAAACAAAATAAACAAAAAAAAAAAAACCCAAAATGAGCCTGAAGGAAGAAAATGGAAGGAAACAGTAACACTTAGAATGAATATTAATAAAACAGAATAGAAAAACAACAGAAAAAAAGACTGAATGGAACGAAATGCGGGTTCTTTGAAAAGATCAACAAAATTGACAAGCCTTTAGCTTGACTGATTGAAGAAAAAACAGAAAAAGATTCAAATTACTAGAACTGGAAACGAAAAAGGACATTACTACTAAGTTTACAGAAATTAAGAAGTCCTCTTTATAAAGTGATATACACAATTTTATGCTAATAAATTAGATAATGCAGTTGAAATACACAAATTCCTAGAAAACCACAAACTCCTGAGATGGACTCAAGAAGAAACAGGCAGCTCAATAAAATGTAAAGAAATGAATTAGACTATCCAGAGAGGAACGCCCACACCCAGGTACTTCACAGACAAATTCTACCGAACATTTAAGAAGAATTAATAATAATTCTTCAAGACCTCTTTCAAAAAATAGAGTAGAGAAAACATTTCCAGATTGAGTCTATGAAGCCGGTTTAATCATGATAGGAAACTAGACAGACATCACAAAAAAATAAAACTCCAGTCTGATATTTCTTTTTTTTTCGGACTTCTTTTTTTAAATTAATTTTTATTTTTATACAATTTTAAAGGTTACTTTTCATTTCAGTCCCATATTTCTTAAGAATAAGGACTCCGAAGTCTTTAACAAAATACCAGTAACACCGTGAAAGAATTACACACCATGTCCACGTGAAATTTATCACAGGAATGCAGAGTTGATTCAGCATCAGAAAATACACTAATGTAATATATCACATCCCCCCAGAAGTTTTTAATATGTTTGCATCAACAGATGTGGAAAAAGCATCAACAAAGTCCAACAAACTTTTACAATAAAAACATGCAACAAAGTAGAAATAGAAGGAAACTTCCTCAAATTGATAAAGGAGATTTTTTTTTAAAAATCCAGAAAGAAAAGCAGAGATGATTTTACTTTTTTCTTTCCAATCTGGATGATTGTATTCATATTTCTTATGCAATTGCCATAGCTAGAACTTCTGGCATGATGTTGAATCGATGTGATGAGAACAAACAAAGTTGTACGTTCCTGATCTTAGGGAGAAAGCATTCAGACTTTCATCATTGAATATAATGTGATCCGGATTTTTTTAATCTCCTTGATTTTGTCAATGCTTTTTCCACATCTGCTGATACAATTGTCATCCACTCTTTAGAACTCCAAAAGATGGTTAAAAGAATGTAAAAAATGCAAGAACACCCCATATGCATAGGTCGGAAGACAATGTTGTTAAGGTAGCAATACTCCTGAAATTAATCTTCAGATTCAATGTAATTCCTATCAGAAATCCCACTTGGCTTCTTTGTAGAAATTGATAAGCTGATTTTAAAATTCATGTGGAATTGCAGTGGTCCCAGAATGGCCAAAGATACTCTTGAAAAAGAACAGGACTGGAGAATTCACCCTTCTTGATTTTAAAACTTACTACAAAACAACAGTTATCAAGACAGTGTGGAACAGCATAAGAATGGACACATAGATCAATGGAATATAACTGAGTTCAGATATAAGCCCATTCCTATGGTCAACCGATTTTCAACAGGGATACCAAGGTCATTCAATGTGGGAATAAACAGTCTTGTCTATAAATGGTGCTGGGTTAAATAAATAGCCCATTGTGACAGAATCAAGTTGAAACCTTCACACCATATGCAAAAATTAACTCAGAATGGATCGAAGACCTAAGTGTTAAGTACTGAACTGTAAAATTCTCAGAAGATAACATATGTTGAAAACAGGCAATTCTATCTAGACGAAGTAGGTTAGTGGTTGCTTAGGGCTGGAAAGGGGAGACTGGGGAAACATAAGGGTGATAGCTGAAGGGTACAGGTGTTCTTCTGAAGATACAGAAAATGTTACAAAATTGATTTTGGTAATGGTTGTGCATACTGTGAATACGCTAAGAACCATCGAATTGCACACTTTAAATGGATTAATTGTATGGTACGTGAATTGATCCTCAATGAAGCAGCTTTGCTTTTAAAGCCAACACATAAACAAAGAGCATGTCAGGTAGGGCTGAGATTTAGGGAGAGACGGTGATGGAGAGAGACTGGTACTCCAGACACAGGGCACGGGGATGACTGGCTCTTACGAGGTTCCATCGAATGAGGCCCTATGTTTAATATATGTTGGCACCACACTCTCATAACATTTAATATGGGAAGATCTTTTCTCATTCCTTGTGACAGGTGTGGTAATCAGCTCCTCTGAGGAATTCATAGAAGTGAGAGAAAAGGAGAATTAAGAGTTCTCTTCCAATAATTAAAGATTATCCACAATGCTCATTATAATAAAAGCATAATTCTCATTTATACTGTCAGCCCATCTGCTCCACTCCCTGCTTTACCTCATTTTTCCCCTTTTTTCCTTTTCCTTCTCCCTTCCTCCTTTGTAAACTCCTTCCCACTCTCTTTCTCTTTGTCCACTTCTCTCCTGTGACCTTTTGTCCCTTTCTTCTCTTCTGTTTCACTTCATTTTCAGTATCAAAGAGAAGTGAAAATCGAAACAGGACACACACTCAGGTACCAGAAGCCAAAAGTCCTTAGTTAATTTAATTATATGTTTTTGTTTCTGTTTTATGGAAAAACAAAAAGGTAATTTGGTGACTCGAATGATCTAGACCATGTCTTGTCTGCTTGCTCACTATTTAAAATACATTCTTAGTTATCCAGAGTCACAATCCAGGGTTGCTGAACCTCAGAGCTAGTGACATTTTATGCTGGATGACTTCACATTGAAAGGAGCTGCCCTGTGCCTCCTAGGACGTTAAACCACATTCCTGACCTCTGTGCGCAGGACGCCGGGGCCACGTCCATTCTCAGCCTCAACAGTCAATGTCCAGATATTGTCAAATATCTCCTGAAGGCAAAATCAGCCCTTGTTGAGAACCACTGTAAACCAGGCTTGCAAGAAAAGCCCTTTTCTTGATTGGTTTACTTTGCTTCTTTGTTATGTCCTTTCTCTGCCCTAAGAAGTAGGCTTTGGAAAACATAAAGCTGCAAAAAGAGCCAGGAAGGTGGCGTATTTCTCACTTAATCCCTGTGACAGGGATCCAGTGACCTTCTGAACAGGAGTGGAAATTGTCATTTCAACATTTGACCATATTCGATATGTGATGATTATGTTCTATTATCTTTGGCTTCCTTCCTGAAAATTCAACAGGATAATTTTTTTTTTTGGCCATTGCTTCTCAGCAACCAACATATTTTTAACACATTAAGTAGCTTCTTGTTTGATTATAGAACTAGCTGGGATTCAACATTTGAAGGAACTGACACAATTCTGGGCAGAATCTAGCAAGAGTCAATTTTGCTTAGATTTGTTGACTATAAAAGCAGCAATGGTTTACCTAAAGATGATTTACAAAGGAGCTCATTGCCCTTTCTAGGACTTTATCCTTTTTCTGGTTGTCAATGGTATTGGCTTTTCCACCCACGGTACTCCAATCATCAGGTCAATAAACACTTATCGTGTGCCTACTGTGTACAAAGCACGACATTAAGCACCAACATTTTCCAAAAAAAAAGAAGAAAAGAAAGACAGATTCAGAACAAACACAAGACAGTAGGAAGATTTGAGGTCACACACCCCACCTGCCCTGGTCCAAAGATTGGAAGAGATCTCATTTGTCAGCTATCCCTCACAATTCACCACACTCTATTTGAGTCAAGTCTTTAAAACGACCCCTGAGCATCCAGTTTATCAAAGAAAACATTACCCCAAGGAAAGTATAGTCACTAAGGTATCCCATTTCACCCTTCAGATCGTTTTAATTGTTAGAAAGCTCTTCCGCGTATGAGTTCTGCCTGGAAAATGTTCAGCCTTTATTCATACTGGACCTCATAGCATAAGTCAGATCTTCATATAAGTAAGTTTAAACATACTGGAACACAACTGTAGTAACCCCACTCCAAATATATTTATAGGTTAAAATCTTGCCTGACCCCAACTGTTTGTCAATGAC
Organism: Vicugna pacos; assembly: GCF_048564905.1. Classification (NCBI taxonomy): domain Eukaryota; kingdom Metazoa; phylum Chordata; class Mammalia; order Artiodactyla; family Camelidae; genus Vicugna; species Vicugna pacos. Next base: position 8,481,231 of record NC_133010.1, read on the forward strand.
ATGCCTTAGCGACTGACATGTCAGCTCTCATTCAAAGATCACGGTAAGTCTCTGAATGCTGAGTGTTTAAATTCGAATGCAAGGCCACATTTATTATTTGACAGCAAATAACTCTGTGTTCCTTGATACAACAAGGTAACAAAGCATCTTGCTGGGAGGGGGGGTCCACTTTCGTAAAGTTAGCACAGGAAACTCCTCACCCACAAAAAGAGTATAAATCAGAACTTACAGAGAGGCAAATCACAGGGTTTTCTGGGAGCCCCACAGCTCTTCAATAAGACTAAACCATCCCTGAGACAGGGGTGAAGTCCAGCCCATGCCATCGGCAGGCACTTCTGCCAGGGCTGGCTATCCCTGAGTGTAGCTGTCGAGCTGGGGAAGCAAAATCTGCCCTTTGGGTTTGGAGTAGGGAAAGATCAAATGAGGACTATTTCCAACATTTTTTTTTTGTTTGGAATTAAAATGCACGGTTTTAGCCATATTTCAATTATCAGCTTGACATTACTCTTTAAGCAAATGACTGGAGTTAACAAGAGAGCTACTACATTTTGAATACATTGATTTTCTGCTTGGTGTAAACTCTAAATAGCCGATTAGAAAGCTGTGAATCAGATGGACTCAGTGTACCTAACACATCCAGCGATATAGTACAAACTGGAAACATTCGGATCTTTGAAGGTGAAGTGAATTAAAAGCCCATGATTGTTACAACTTCAATATATAAATAGGAACGACATACTAGCTCTTATCTGGCAATTTAAAAACTGGTCCACGTTTTGTTATGCACGTCAACCTAGTGCATAAAACTGCTGGGTTTAAAGGTATAGAGAAATACAGATTTATTTTTCAAAAATGACTGTGAAATGAAATGAATTCTTAATTGAACAGTTTCCAGGTGCAGAATGTGCTGAGGTTGCCTTCCATTATTTTCCTAAGCTGCGGAATGTCTCTGCCGCTGTATCTCTCATTTCCGTCTTGGTGTGACACTCGGGTTGTCCGCGTTTAGCCTGGGACCCCGTTTTATTGATCACAGGAATAGCTCATCAGCTTAAATAGTATTCTTTGAATTAAGGATTCGTTGTCTTTGCTTAGCTCTACTCCCGGCACTGACAGAGTGACCTTGGGGAAATGACTTCCCCCCTCAGCATCCGGAGTTTCTCTGTGAAATTATATTAATGAAATGATAGCACGTCCCATGCCATCGAGAAGGGTAAAAGGTGATTATGACAGCACAGGCTTGTTATTGCAATTATAATGTCAGGAAAAGAACCCTTGTAATGTTTCTCAGGCGCCCCCTCCTTACCCATCACTCACTATATATATTTCACTATATTTGGGTTCTGAAATTCCAACGTTATAATAGAACTGAGAAAGTGGAAGGAGACTTTATCTATTCGATGTGATTATTTAGCATATAAATTGCATTTATTGAGGCAAAGCACCTCCCAGTCATTTTTCTAAGCTGTTTTCCTCACACAAATCCAGGTATCGGATGGTCCTTGAGCTAAGAAAACTCAAGCACGGGCATTTTTAAGCCTAGCATGGTGAATAGCCAGATGCAAAGATGGAGGCAAGTCTACAAGGAATATTTGCACCTTCAGCTGGCTCAGAGGGAAAGGTGATGTCAGCTGTGGGTGGACTCTGCCTTTATCTTTACCTTTCCTGCGTCTTACCCAACTCCTGGAACACCTTCCACGGCTGGTCTGACTTAATAGCTTCGCACCACCATCTCATTTCCAAAAGAGCCAAAGGAGTGCTGTCTCCCAACCAGTTCTCCCAGGCAGGGCCAGGAGCTTCTAATGTACTACCCTCTCTCCATTCTGCAATACAACTCAGGACTTTGGTCCTAGGAATCCAAAATCATGTTGAGGGTTTAATATTTAACACAAAACAAAACAGTGATACACTGTCCTTCTCATGGGGCACTTGCAAAAGATATATTTGAAATAGATCAACAACTTCTAAATCCGATTTCAAAATCTAGGGGCAAGAATGGAGCACCAGCTAATTTCTGTTCATTTAAAATCATTCTCCATGTGCTTTCCTGAGTTGAGCCTCATGTGTGAGATCAGCTATCATATTGCATCATTGGAAAAGTCAGATGGATGCTCAGTCAAGTTCACTTGGCTTGGCTTCACTTCAGGAGTTGGCCGTGCGTGGCTCAGTTGCGTTGTTCAAATTGTCTTTTGTTTCAAAGACATTTAGAGAGAGTTTAGAGAACATAACAATGACCAAATGAAGGGAAATATTTTTTAGGGGGGGGATCATAGAATCAAACTCCTCAGTCTGTAAAAACCAAAGCTAGATCGACTCAGAGTCTACAAGTCTATAAAATTGAAAAGAATAGAGAGAGGATTGAGATGGACTTCTTCATCAAATTCCAGAACAAAGGGCCCCTTTTGAAGCTTGAAAAAGATGGATTTAGGATAAATGGAGAGAACTATTTTTTTAACACAGTGGGGGATAAATTTATGGAACTCATTATCCCAACTTTTGCTATTCATTAAAAGTATAAATGGATCCAGACAAAGATTCATTTCTGAAAGAAGATCAGTGATGGGTTACTAAGGAAGGTTCAGGTTGAGTTTAATGGTTGGGTGTCTTTGCATTATTGTCATCCATACTTGATTTTAAATTCTAGCACAGCCCTTGCTGGAAAGATGACTTGCAAAACCCCAGTTTGCACTGTGTCATAGAGATATAATGGTACTTACACTATAGGGTTTTTGGAATGGTTACATGAGATGATCGTGATGATGATGATAAAGCAGATGAAGGGGTTGAAGGAGACGAAGATGAAGACAAGAAAGAAAAGGAACACAAAGAAGATGATGACAACAATGAAGAAGAAGAAAAAGAAGAAGAAGGATGGAGTCTTTCCAGTCTACCATTTCAGCTGAATTTTAAACAGGATACTTCTGACATTTGCAGGGCAGTCTACTCAACAATGAATTACACTCTTCCGAATGCTAATGGGGCCCCATTTGAGAAAGACTGATTTAGACTAGAGATCTGATTGAAGAAAACTATTCTATACACAATCCTCTTAATTGTAGGTTACTGGGATATATTGGAATACATAAAAAAACAAATGCTTGTACATATGCACAGACACATGTGGACACACACACACACACACACTTCAACTCTTCGTCCACTGAGTCTCAATTTAGTAAGAAATTAAGTGTATAGATTGGTAAGTTAATTCGGCTAGGATACTCAGCTGAACTGATTGATTTTGTTTATAAATACAGGCTATCTTTCAGCATATACTAAAATCTGAGATATTTTCCTCTTTGGGTTGTGTTTTTACCCTCCTCCTGAAAAGCCAGAAAGCAATGAGTGGGAATAAGGCAATTCCATATCAAACACTGGAAAACCCATCTATGTGTACACTCAACTTACCTCTGTGCTCTCATGTTCACTGCAGCATTATTCTCAGTAGCCATAATATGGAAACAAGATAGGTATCTGTCAGTGGTGAATGGATAAAGAAGATGTGAGACATGAAATAAGCAGCTCTGAGAAAGAAGGAGGTCTGGCCATTTACAACAGCTTGGATGGGACTTGAGGGCATTATGCTAAGTGAAATAAGTCAGACACAGGAAAAAAAAATACTGTGTGATATCATTATATAGAACCTAAAAAGGCTAAAATCAGAGGGAGAATAGAATGATAGTTACCAGAGAATGTGGGATGGGGGAGATGGAGACCTATTGGTCAAACGATACATCTTGTTAGTTGTAAGGTTTGAGATTTGCAGATATTAATATATACGAAATAGATAAACAGCAAGTGTATACTGTATAGCACAGGGAACTATATTCAATATCTTGTAATAACTTGTGGTAAAAAAGATTATGAAAATGAATATTTGTATGTTCCTATATGACTGAAGCATTGCGCTGTACACCAGAAATTGACACAACATTGTAAACTGACTATACTTCAATAAAAATATATTAAAAAAAGAACAAAAAAATAAAAGCTAATCAGAGAGATCTTAAAAAAATTTTGCCTCTTTAAAAAACAAAAATTATGGGGATCGAGTTGATGACATGATGATCTTAGCTGATAATACTATGCCATATACTTGAATGTTACTAAGGTAATAGTTCTTAAATGTTCTCAACACAGAAAAATAAGTGTAATTTGAGGATGTAATGGAAGTGTTAGCTATGGTGATAATCACTTTGCAATATATAAATGTATCAAATCAAGACATTGTACAGCTTAAACTCACACAACGCTATATATCAGTTACATCTTAATGAAGTTGGAACAAAAAGGAATTTTGGCCAAGCATTTTTCTTCAGCCTCTTCAGCCCGTCTTAAGAATGGTCTGAAGTGAAATATACTATCTGTGAAGGTTCATAGCTGATCATGTGTTGCTAGCCATGCTTGAAACAGCTTTGCTTTTTCTCTTTTTTGATTTTATAGATTCTTATTGTTTTTTTCTCTTCACCAAATTGCTTTTTGTTCTTCTAAAAATATATTTCTTTTCTCTTTTACCCATGGTAAAATCAATGATACCGCCACAATTCTTTCCTAACATTCATTAAAAAGGACTCCCATGGAAGGACCACTGCTACACACACATACCCCCCCACACACACACATATCTTCTCTGTCCTCCTCCTCAACACACATCTGACCCATATTGTGGCACCTTCACACTTCCGGCAGAGGTCCTGACACTCTATCTACCTAGCTCTTATCTGCCCTACACAGGTGGAGGTAAAGGGGTCTGGGGGCAGCAGAGAGAATATTTGTTGCTGTTCAAAGCAAGCTGTCTTTTTTTTTTTTTTCTTTCTCCCTCTCTTTTTTTCTCCTTCCAAGATAAATAGAAGTAGAAAGGACAAGCAGTTTTGATTAGCATTTAAAATGTTGTCAATTTTTAATGAAAGCGTAACCTCCAACCATCAACTTCGCACAAACTGGAGACAAGGTTGCAAAACGAATGCTAATATATTTGGCACAGTTTCTCACACTTGTCCTTCCGTGAACTTTTCTTGTTGCTAATTTGTTATGTCAGCCCATATTAGTAGGTTTCAAAAGTCCAAACTGGCAAGTGTGGTGACCCAGAGAGAACCAGTCTATGGAAGATCTTTAAATCGAAGTGCAGGAGTCGGCTGGTTTATTAGCTGTGTACCTGTAGTCCTGTCCATGTGCCCATACTCCTTTGGAGGAGTTGCCAAATCTCAGGCGTCATCTACAGAGTCTTTCAAAATTTGTTTCTGAATGTGACATTTTGATTCAGGAAATCAATGCTTGCCAGTCAGTCAGCACCATTCACTGCATGCAAATGATGTATCTGTTTTGCCCTCTGAGATAAAGCCAAAAATAACAGAAGGAAGGCAAGATACAATGATTTCCCTCAAGGAACTTACATTTTTAATAGCCAAACAAGAGAAAAATATGTGAAAAGGACATAAAAACCCTGAGAAAAATGTTTAAACAAGAATGAAAATTCAAGAGCAAACTGCTCAGGAGGATGAATAAAGGGTCCACATAGAACTGAGCCGACTGGAGTGTGTGTCTCTGAACCACAGCTGCTCCACGAGCGACGGTAGACCCTTACTACCCATTTACTTGGAGGAAACCTGGTGATGAAGCAGCCATAGCAGGTTATCTTAGAGCAGCACAAAACGGAGGGAAAACAATGAGCTGTATTGCACAAAAATCACTAGACACTGGACCTGAGGGAGCTTTGCTTGGATCTTAAAAGCTGAGAAGGCAGCCAAACTAGTTTGCACTTGGGGCGTATTAAAAAATTATTTCTCATTAAGGTCAACTCAGCTTTTCTATTCTCTCTCTCTCTCTGTCTCTCTCTTTTTAATTCACTGACACTTTCTACAAACTAACGTGCTGTTGCAGGGCTCACTGGCAGCGGGCAGCACATGAGTTCTATGGGATTCGGTAGAGTAAGTCGGAGAGGTCTTCAAACCCAAGATGTTACCTACTCCAGTGTTTTTCCTGGGGTCGTTCACATTTCCCAGTTTTCCCGGGGAATGGGGCTTGGGGAATAAAGTTTCCTCAGGTGCGTGGCTTGATACTGCCTCTTGCTGATTCTAAGTGAACCCACGAATATTAGCTTATCAGAAGTTATCTGTGGTTAAGTGCTTCATGTTTATGAATTTTAACAGGGATTTATGGTTCTTTCTGGGCAAATAAGCATCTATACGCTCCCCTAGGCTCTATTCTTTTCCAATTCTTCCACCATCTCCTAGACACTCGTGTTTTACTCTGTCGGAAGTTCTTTCATTATTGTAAAGGGAGAGTTTTCTATCAGGACTAATGTTAAAAAGAAAACATCTTGTCAAAAAATAGAACTTAATGGGCTCTGCATTTTATTCTAAATTGAAATATGCAAATTAGTAGAAAGAAACCAAAGATAGAGGCTCAACATTATAACGTACCCAGAGCACCCTTTAAAAATAATAGTCTCTTAAAAGTATACGGTCATGAAGGTAATACCGATAAGCTTACAATAAAAATAAGCATCTTTATATTTTCATTCCCCGGCTTTTGTGTTTAATGCTGAAATGTTAACGTTGTATTACGTGTCTGGGTTAATTTAGGCAGAAACACACACAGGTACGCACACACACGCACGCACACACATACATCTTTATTAAAAACAGGAATTGCACAAGATGATACGATGGAAGAATTAAAACTAAAGGTCATGAAATTTGATCATCTCCATATTTAAGGTTACTCTAAGTACTCTGCAAATAACAAGGTGCTTTAATGCCGTGCCTGCACTTTTGTCTCATTTAATATGAAACCCGTGAAAGATTGTTCCTGAAGTCATTATCTTCAACTGTTGAGAGCATAGATCATGACTAAGTGACTGAAGTGTCGTGGGGACTCTCAGTGGGATCCTGCCCAGGATCTGATATATGTCTCTTGGTATCCATCAAACTCAAATGATGTGCAAAAGGAAAGAAAGACGGAACTTTAATTTTTTTTTTTTTTGGAAGTTTCTGTCCTGCTTCTGAAATGTAGGGTGTAGGTAAGTTGGGAAATGGATAAAAATATAATTTTAAAAAGTCATGCGAGAGAATTTGTAAATATTCCTGCAAGAAAATTATAGCTGTCTTCTTCAAAAAGACAGACACTGTACTCTTTTCAAATAGTAAAGCTTTTGTGAGTCATACCTTATGTGTTTTCTCTCTCTGTGCAAAGTTGGGTAATCCATATAGCACGTATGTTCTGAGTACCTAATATTCACACAAATGGACATAGAGAGTGTGTCATAAAATAATTTGACTTTAAGAAAGAGGTAACTGATTTGAGTGGTCAAGGATGGCATCACGGATCAGGAAGCCTTTGAGGTGGACTCGAAAAGAAGGGGGTTTGAGAGGGCATTTCAAGGTGAAAGAATGACATCAGTAAATGCACAGAGGGGAGACTAGGAGGCTTGATCCTACCATGTAGAGACCATCCTCAGGACAAAACCATGTGCATCTGAAAATGCTTGGGTCCACGTTAGCTGAATGAAGACGGAACAGCTTAGACTCAGGGCACCAAGGAGCCCACTGAATGTTTGGAGGAAGAGAATGACACTAATCAGAGTCATTTGGAAAAATGACTCTTGGAAGCAAGGTGCATTGATAAACTGGAGTGGGGAGAGACTGGGGGCAGGACAACTCATCAAAAGATTGTTAAAATAATATAAGGCATAGTGCAACAGAGCTTTCAACTGTGGCAGACACTGAAAGGACAAGAGAGAGAAAAGAAGATTCCATAAGAGGAAGACAGGACTATGAGAGAGAGAGGAGTTACATGGGGAGAAAAGAAAGATCTCAGTCAAGACTATTCCAAGTTCAAATATGGTTAATATGACAAAAATAGGTATTTACGTGGAGAAGAGAGGAAGAGGTCTTTGAGTTAAATTTTAGGTGTTTTCTGTTTGCTTTAAGCACACCATCTGGATGGAGGTCTACAACAGCTACTTGGAAAGCCAAGTTTGGACGTTAGTTAAATCAAAACTGTCCACCAGAGATTTAGAATAGAAGTCCCCTAAATAAAGAAGGCAATCAGGGAGAGCAAATGCGGCCACAAGAGGGTAAAGAACAAAAAAAGCAGAGGCAATTCAATAAACAATAAAAAATACTTTTTTTTTTAAAAAAGGAGAGAAAGCAGGGTATGGGAGGCTGAGTAACAACCCCCAATGATATCCACATTCTAATCTTTGGAACCCATGACTGTCACCTTCTATGGCAAAGGACCTTTGCAGATTTGATTACGTTAAAGCTCTTGCAAAACGGGGGATTGTCCTGGTGTGCTGAGAATATAATGACAACTGTTCTTCTCAGAGAGAGGCAGAAGAAAATCTGACAACAGAGGGAGGGGAGGCTACAAAACAACGAAAGCAAAGGTTGGAGTGAAGCAGCCACAAGCCAGGGAACACCCGTAGCCTCCAGAACATGGAAGAATCAAAGAATACTCTCCCAGAGCCTCTGGAAAGAGCCAGCCCTGCCGACCCAGTGAAGACTGATTGCCAAGCTCTGGCCTTCAGAACTGTAAGAGAATAAGTGCCTGTTATTTTAAACCACTGAGTTTATGCTAAATGTTTAGAGCAGCAGGAGGAACCCAGGGCACAGAGCATGTAAAACAGTATGGTGGACGGAGAAGAAAGAAGAGATGGAGAAGAAGTAAGAGGAATCAGAAGGGTTCAACAAGTCCCAGAAATTAACAGAGGGGAGAATTTCAAAGGGATGTCCAGTATAGAAAAGCAGGCAGAAATTCTGTATCTCTCAGAATGCAATTTCAAGATGCAGAAGGGTGAGGGGGTCAATTATAAGATTTTAAAACTTACTCAGGTTTCCTTACAAGATCCAAAGAGAAGTTTGAGTTTTCACTATGTAATGCCAAGGTCAGCTCTTTTCTGTTCTCTGATGTTTAAGAGAAAATATTTTTCTCTGTGCCTTACTGGGCTTTAAGCTTTTTATATGCATATCTGAAGGCATCATGAAACACCATGGTGCTCTCACTGGATGGTTTCCACATTGGCTCCAGGAAGCTGGTAAGCTAGCAGGCTGAATTACTCTGGTAACCTGTTTGTTCCTCAGTCTCTCTGTTTGAACTCTCAAGAAGTTAGAATACAAGCAACTTTATGCCGAATGGAACAAATTCCTTTCCAAGCCTTGATACTTCACACAATGACGGTTTTGATGTATGTTTGTCTGTGTGCGTGCGTGCGTGCGTGCACGGTGTTCAGTGATGATATGAGACAAATGAACGGGTGCAGAGTCAGCTTCATAGATCTGTGTATGAAGTTGTCCTGGCTCCCTACCTGATCTGACCTTGGGACTAAAGAATGTTTACGTCAGTGATGGGACTGTCAGTTCTTGAATCACAAAGCTCGCTATGTTTAATCATTGCTGATAGTAACAGCTGACAGCAAAACCTACAGAGAGAAAGGGCAAAAAAAACCCAAAAACCTAAAACACTTGAATTCTATTTAACAGAGAAAAAGAAAAAAAAAAACTTTTTAAAAACAAATGACCGTTTTTGCATATGGATGGAGTGAGCTGAAGGTTATTCTGTATATTTTTATTTAGTATATGAAATTACAGAGGATGCATTTATTTCCTTTTGAAACTAAACCCTGAAAATGTGACCTCATAAGCCCAGAATGCATGATCTTTTGATTTCTTTTTTTTTTTTAGCATGAGCATTGCTTGTCCTATTATCTCCAAAGAGTGAGAGATTCCCCCGCATCGGTCAAAAAATGATTTTGATTGGGCAGAAGGTAAGGGAAAGAGGGTAGGATGTCATTAATGGTCTTAAACTTCGGAGTGGACGGGAACAGGCAGATTTGGTTTAGGTAGCATCTTATTCCCTCCACAAACCATCCACTGGCCAAAGGGGCACGTGCAGAGCTCGGCTGGACAAAGGCTTGGATTTTATAGCAAAAGAAACCTTCCATTTCTATGGAAGGAAGGGATTTTCTTTGCCAAAACAAAGCGAAGCAACACTTCATCACCAGCTTGAACACACAAGCGTTTTTTTGGCCATAAATGTCTTTAAGGTGCCCTAGATTCCTCTGCAGACCAGCGTGATGGGTTGTGGCTGCAGCTGTCCTCAAAAGCACGTGACTGTGTGGATGCACTGGCTTCAGTGTCGCCATGGCAACAAGAAGTTTCTTCTCCAGTGTCTTAATTTGGGAGAGGGCAGGGAAAATAGTGCGGGACCCGCTAGGAGCTCCTGTTTCCAGCTGGGACAGGATGGGGGAGCCATGGCTGTGGCATGTAATCTGTCCTGTTCAGAGCACACGTTGCATGGTGGACCTTGGGCAGCTTCTGCATTTTTCCCTCCTTGTCTTTGTCGTCCATGAGCACGCTTCACCACGAATTCAGTTCCGACTAGTGTTTAGAAAGAATTCTAAGTTCTGTTTGAATGTCCTACCCACTTCGCTTCTGCACTGACTTAAGTCTGTTGGAACTTGGAATGACACCCACAGGAACAAAAGCCAAGTCTGCTGGTCTCAGCTCCCTGCTCCTTCACTCGCCCCATCTCTGTAATGTCCCTCTCTCCCCCAGCAAACATATCCCAGTTCTTCTTTGTGACAATCACATTCAGGTCCTGATTCCATGGGAACCCTGAGCACTTGTAAATCACCTCCGTCCTCAACCCCTCCCTCAATTTTGTCCTCAGCTCTAGGTTGGTGTTAGCTCTATTCAATTATCTCCTAGCCCAAACCAGTTTCTCAGACTACCCCTTCCGACCGGGAACTGAGTATGACCCTCTGTTGCACTGGAGGAGTCTCCACCTCCACGGTGAGATGCCTGGCAAGGCATAAACGCGGCTAGAGGATGACAATCTCTTGTTTCCCGAACATTGGCTGTCGCATGGCTTCGCTGCGCGTAGGGTGTTTGGAAGCAGGGTCTGAGAGTGCAACTTTCCGTGGGTCCTGTGGGTGTGGCTGTCCTTGTCTGGAAGCCAAGTGGCCTGGTGAGTGGGCTTTCCGAGGACTTCAGCCCCCTCCTCTTTCTTCACATCATCGATGCTGAGACACCATAATACATCTGCCCTAAGAGAGCACAAAAAGTGAAACAAAGCTCAAAATTGCTTTTGGTTAGTTTTGTGTAAATGCATGCACTGTTTGCCCTGAGATGGGAGGCTACGGTCGGTCTGTGGTCTGTCCATCCACAGTGTTCCTCCTCCAGCTCGACAGGACATCCCCTCTGTGACATATGCCTGGGGATGCAAGGAAGGATGACGGCTGTCTTAGGTCAGGGAGGTCCCAGGAGGAAGGGAGAGGCTGCCCCCTACTTTTACCTGAATCACAATAACCTTTTCAAGGAAGGTTCACTTGGGATGAAGAAGGAAGAAGCTAGAAATAGCGTGAGTCTTGGGAAGCAGGGCTAAAATCAGTGCCGGCCTGACAGTGGATGGCGAGGACGGAGGAGATTTCCACCCCAGCAAAGTGGGTCCTCCTTTAAGGGCTGGGATAAGTGGCTTCTGGGGGCTCATCCCTAAGTGCTCTTAATCCATATGTAGTCTGGGATATTTCTGCATCACACCAGTGTTCTCCTGGTAACCATGCCATCTAAAATGGACCATTTCCAAGAGCTGATTATAAGTACGTGAAAGCAGTCTGCGCTGCTATTTTTTCAAACTTCAATCAATCCACAGGGGTGATTATATTCAACTATTGAGGGAAGGGGGTGACGTAATCTATCCAAAACTGTTTCTGAGTCATCGCTGAAAACGTTTATATCCACGGAATGATTCTCGCCTTGTTGTTTCTTTCCCTCTTAATTAGCAATCTTCTTCTCGTGTGTGTGTGTGTGTGTGTGTGTGTGTGTGTGTGTGCGCGTGTGTGTGTTTTCTTTTCCATCCACTTAAGGTTTATGTCTCAGAAAAGATTCGTACAAACAGTAACCACTATTTGAATGGTTTAATCAACAGCACAGCAAATGTGGTTCTTAATGAGGTGAGACCTGTTGCCTGTTCAGACTCAGACTCATAAGAGATAGTTGTGCACAGAGATATTTTAATTTTATTTTTGTGTTTTTTTGGGGGGTGCGGTGGGAGAAAGATTATTAGGTTTATTCATTTATTTTGATGGAAGTACTGGAGATTGAACCCAGGACCTTCTGCATGCTAGGCACGTACTCTACCACTGAGCTCTACCCTCCCCCAGAGATATTTTTAAACGTTAGGAAAGACTGTGTGAAGAAAGCATATTGACTCCACCTTTCACAGATTGGAAAGATTCTTACGATTCTGTCTCAATATATTATTTTTTGAAAGAATCGTTTTTATATCCATTTTCCCTCCTATTACTTAGTTTCTTCCTGCTCCTTTATTTAGACTCTTTGCCATGCAAATATCATTTAAGCCTTACTCAGCTTATGCGGTGATTTTAAAATGTTTTAATGTTCCATTTGACATTCCCGCTGGTCCCATTTCCTGTGCTGAAAATGTATTAATTCCCATATCAATATATATGTATATACATTCTTGCCAGTCAGGGGTATAAAAAGATATTTCTTGTGCATATATTAGAGAAGTTATTATAAGCAGAAGATAGAAGGTGAGAGGGAAAGGAACGAGATAAAAAGAGCAAAGGAGAAAATGAGACGACTGTAAAGTAAAAGGAGACGGAAGCGAAGGAGAGTGCAAAATACGAGAAGAAGAAAGATGGGAGACGCTCTCAACTGGAAGGTGGCAAAAGAGTGAAACACGCTCTGCCAGGGAAAAATAAACAGCAAAATCCAATTATAACCAAATAGATTATTAGGGAAAAGAGGGCAAGAAGCAGATGAGGGAATGAGACAAATCACAAATGAAAAAAATCCCAGAAAGTCACCAAGCTGTTGGTAATGGGTCATTTCAACGGAACTGAAATGCTCTGATTTCCTGGACTATCAGGCACTTTTTTTTTTTTCCCCTAATTTTATCAAAAAAAAAAAAGTTATCCCCCAAGTATTATTCTTATTAATGTTCTCTTCATTTCTGCAGGAGGCATAAAAATAACTGATGAATGTGGGAACATAAGCTGTGTGCTAAGTGAGGCAGGGGTGGTAATTAGGACACACAGTACTATGCAGTAAACAAAGTCATTATGGACGGGAGACTTCTTTACAGAGCATTTAAAAAGAGGATGGAAATAATAGACTTTCCCTTGACTGGCTTAAAAACTCAGCTGGTTTCTTCCCTGAAAAAAAAAAAAAAAAGAGTTAATTAGCCAGTGGATTTGGAATCTAGTTAAATACAGTCACCAATATTATTATGAATAGATATATTAGTTCATATTAATTTCTGGCTTTTTTGTTTGTTTGGGGACAAAGTCATTAGGTTTTTTTATCTATTTATTTTTAATGGAGGTATTGGGGCTCGAACCCAGGACCTCGTTCATGCTAAGCATGTGCTCTACCACTGAGCTCTACCCTCCCTCCTGTTCATATTAATTTTTTTTCTTACGTGATCCCTTCCCTGTGCAAAACTCCAAGTTTTTGAGCTGAATCTCAAAAATGTCATGAAGCTGAGTTACTGAAAGAAAAAAATCTTGGTGATTTTTGAACCCATGTTTTGAGAGTTTTTTGTTTTGGTTATTTTTTACTAATTGTTAATAATTCTGATTTAGAATTCTCAACATCTGAAATACTATTTGTAACCTCTGATTTACTTTGGACCCCACTTTTCACACTCCCATATTTCTCTGTCAAATAATTATCTGATTCAGGAACTATTCTCCACTAAATCCTCTATGACTATATGACTGTATTTGGAAGGAAAATTTTCAAAGCTATGTCAAATCTATGAAATATTTTACAATGGGTTTCCTCTCTTCATATGCCCCAAGAAACCTTCGTTGTACTAAGAAGCTCACATTAGACTCTTGCCTTCTCATCTAGGTAGGTTGACCATGCTTTCTGATTTTTTTCCATAACATAAATTCCTCTAGTTACTGTAAAATACTGTGAAATCATTTGAATTCCCCTCCTAGGAATAGAGGAATTCTTTGTTAAACTAAAGAACTCTAATAATCTGATACTGCACATCACATTCAATTTCTCAAATTCCTTTCCTTGGTGAACATTGCTTAATCGCTAATTTGGGTTAGTCACAACGGCCGGGGTGGGGATAAAGCAATGAGTATGTGTGCGTTCTATGGCCACAAACTCTGAAAAAGAACAGCGAAAACCTTTTGATTACTGAAACAAGAAACTGTAAGCAAAATGGAGACATGCTTCACAGGTAACACTGGTAAAGGTATGGATGGTCTCATAAGAAAAGTTATGCTTTGCCTGTATGTGGAAATGGGGGCCAGAACTCAGACCGCAAAGTGAATTTTCTTTTAATTGAAGTATAGACAGTTTATAATGTTGTGTTAATTTATGGTGTACAGCATAGTGATTCAGCTACACATATATATTCCTTTTCATATTCTTTTTCATTATGGGCTGTTACATGATACAGAATATAGTTCCCTGTGCTATACGCTTAGGAGCATGTTTATTTATTTTCTATGTAGTAGTTAGTATCTGCAAATCCCAAACTCCTACTTTATCCCTCCATCCCAAAGTGACTTTTTCGGATAACGACGTGAACACGATTGCTTTCAAATGCAGACCTTTAATACCTGACACTTGTGAGGAGCAGAGAAATTCTGCCTGACTTCATTTGTGTCCAGGTGCCCAACACTGGACCTGGTTGTAGGGACAGGAAGAAAAGCAATGTATGGTCCTTGTCTCTGCAGAGCTGATGGTCTATCAGGCGTGGTGGAAACGGGCTTGTAAGCAACCAAGTCCACTGAAAATTGCTGGAGCTGTATGTCCAAGGATGTACAGAGGGACAAGGGCCCAGAGCATGGGCAATACATCCCAAAGGACAAGCGACCTGGGGGGTGCTCACCCTTGGCGGTGCTCTCTGTTCCCGCCACCTGGCTTGCCCCTGCAGTCCATTCTCCAGAGCCATCCCTTTCAAAGTTGCAGGTTAGTAACACCATCCATTGCTCCAGATCCTGCAGCGCTTCCATCCCACTTTGAACACAACCCACAGGCCCTACCTCATATCCACACACCTGCGATCGGGCCTCTGACAACTGTCCAGCCTTGGCTCCATCTTCTCCCTCCTTCATCGGGGGCCTTTCTGCTCCTCGTGCATCTCGCCCGGCTCATTCATGCCCTTGGACCCTGACCTCCGTTCCTGCTGCACTCGGTACCCACTCCCCTCTCACTTTCTTTTCGCTTTCTTTAGGGGCATCTTCAACCATCTCCTGCTCGGAGAGAACTTCCCCATCCAGACTACCACAAACAGCTTCCCTCTTTCCTCTCTCCTTTCTCTAATCTAAAATTGCTTTTTAATCTAATTTATTACCTCCTGATGCTCTATTAGTTATTAATTTACTTGCTTAATGCCTGTTCATTTTCACCAAAGGATGTAAGCTCAGTGAGGACAAGGACTTTGCCAGTCTTACTCCTTGAAATTTCCCCACTGTTCAGAACAGTGCCTGTCAAAAAAAAAAAAAAAAAAAAAAGACCTTCAATTTATATTTATATATAAGTAAAGGAACAAGGAGAAGTTCAATGGAAACGTGTAACTATTGTCTAAAAACAATCAGAAACCAAACTTTTCATTCAATTTGAATCACCTTCTAAAAACTAAAGCTTTCCAAGGGGAGGGTATAACTCAGTGTTAGAGTGCGTGCTTAGCATGCATGAGATGCTGGGATCAATCCCCAGCACCTACATTAAAAAATTAAAATAAATACAAGCATAGAAAACAAACTGTGGTTACCAAAGGGGAATGGGCAGGGGAGGAATAAATTAAGAGTCTGGAACTAACAGATACACATTACTATATATAAAATAGAGAAACAGCAAGGACTTAATGTATAGCACAGAGAACTGTATTCAATTGCTTGTAATAACATATAATGGAAAAGAATCTGAAAAAAGTATGTATATATATGCATAACTGAATTGCTTTGCTGTACGCCTGAAACTAGCATTGTAAATCAACTACACTTCAGTAAAAAACAAAATTAAAAATAAATAAATACATGTAAATAAACTTAAATAAATACATAAAAATAACCAAAACTAACTACTGCCCCCCAAAAAATCAAAAATACAGGTAGTATTTTTCTTTCATTAGTCTTTCTGACCTCATAAGGTAGGCTTTCTATAGATAGTCAAGCAAAACTTAAGTGGTCATGTGTTAAGAGAAATTCTTCTTGTAGAAAAAAACCATGTATTAGACACCAGGTTGGATTAAATGAGCTCACATTCTTCTAGCACTAATGGTTCATGATTCTACAGACAAGAGTAATCATAGGAGGCATATGGTTGAATGCAGGGCTTTTTAAACTATTTCAAAAAGTAATAGTTTCCTGGGATCTGAATCTTTGTGATAAATAAAAAAGTTGTGATTCAAATACACTTGAGAAACTTGAATTAAATAAACTGAAATAAGATTCTGGATAGAATGAACTTAACTATGTGAGTGGGTATTGTTAATCTTCAAGGCAGGAATATTGTTTGCAGCATTAACCAGATTTATTAGAATGTGAATACCTTTGGTTTACAGCAAGTTACATACTCGAGGAAACACTTTTTTTTTTTTTTTCCAACGAGTAAGTTGGCAGGACTTAGCAAATGTGCAAAGTGCTTGAACTTTACATTCTCGGTCCCACACCTCTTTTCTGAGTCCCTGTCCACTGTTGAGTGCCTTCTTATCTACAGTAACTCAGACTTGCAAGCTTCTCTGAGCCTCACATAACATGGAAAGCAATCAGGGAAATGTTTTTCAAGGTTTTCATTTAGAAAAGAGTCTAAAATACATTGTAGAGATTGTTACATGTCATTAACAGCGCTACTTTAAAAGAGTTTCAATGGTAAGAAAAATAACTCATTTGTCTGTAACTTTTTATTTATTTATTTAACATTTTGTTTATTGATTTATAATCATTTTACAATGTTGTGTCAAATTCCAGTGTGGAGCACAATTTTTCAGTTATACATGAACATATATATATTCATTGTCACATTTTTTTTTCTCTGTGAGCCACCATAAGATCTTGTATGTATTTCCCTGTGTTATACAGTATAATCTTGTTTATCTGTTCTACAATTTTGAAATCCCAGTCTATTGTCTGTAACTTTTTAAAGTAAAATTCTAACTGATTTCATCTTTAACCTTAGAGATACACAGTGCAGACATGATAATCTTTCCAGGGGAGAAAATTAAGACTCAAGAGAGAGGAAATAGCTTGTTTTGATCCCGGAACTACTAAAGGTGGAAGTAGGACCTAGATGTAAATATCCTGACCCTTAGGTTCAAGGCCATGGACTCCATACAAGGCAGCATCAAGCACTGTGGCATCAGTGTACGGGGTGCACAGACTGCCCCAGGGCACTTGCCTTAAGAGCGCAACACAATACATTTTTTAACAGCAAGTAGGGCTGAACCCCCAGCCCCGCATCCCACAAGATTATCTGTGTAGGAGAGTGGGAAGGTGGGCTCAGCTCAAGCACAGAGCGTAGTTCCAATCAATGGGGAGAGGTCACATGTCCACTTATTTTTGCTCCCCGGCACTGAGTCTGACTTCTCCATTACCGTCAGCAACGTCTGAAATAGAATTGTTTTAGTGGTGAAGACACGATGAAACTTGAATTCGGGAGGTTTGCCAAACCTCTCCTCTTTCTGTGACTCTGCTGAGTTTTTTTCTTTTTCTTTTTCTTTTTCTTTTTCTTTTTCTTTTTCTTTCTTTTTTTTTTTTTTTTTTTTTTTGCTACCAGCCATAGAGAAGGTCAGGAGAGAAAGACATGATGATAAACTCACTTGTAAAATTGTTCTAACAAAGCGTCTGTGAGCTACTGCTTGATCAAAATGACAGACATCAATCAGAATAATAACTTCAAATATGAGATTTTCAATTAGTGAGTGAACATAAATAAACGTGTCTGGAAAATCAGCATAAGGGATTTTAGACAGAGACAGCTCATACATAACAAGAGAGAGGCAGGCAGCAGGGAAAAGGTATTCTGCTCAGCAAATGCAAAACAGACCCCAGAACCCAGGGTCAATGAAGACCTAGAGAAATCGGCTTGCCAGTAAACAAAGACCAGTGCGCAGTTATCCTTGAATAATATGCCTGAGCTCATATATTCCTTCTTAGAAATTTGCAAAGAGGAGTAGCTTCCGTTTTGTAAGGGGACAGAATAAACTTCCTCTGCAGCTTAACACGGCTTCCCAGGTCTCCCTAAACAAACGTAGTGGGTTAGAAAAATTGTCAAAATAGGAAATCTAGCCCTCTTGAGGGGACACCCTTTAGGGACAGAGAAAGGGGAAAAGGGAATGTTATGAAGGTCGGGGAATTTTCCAAAATGTTGAGTTTGGCTTTTTAGCTAACTAATCCGGAGTTTGGTCCATGGCGTCTGACAGCGGAGTGAAATGTGATTAGTACAACCAAGACAGGCTTACTTTTCAAGCATAATCGAGGAAGGAGAAAGGAGATGCTTGGCTGTCTGTATGCCTCGCAGACCACACAACTATTGTAATTATAACAACAGCAACAAGATGAAACCTTCCAAACTCCATGTATATTCCACCTTTCATTAGAAAGCCACCAAGGTCCTCTCAGACAATAACTCATTAGTCTTTACAACACCCTTGTGCCAGAGTTGAGGATGTATTTGTTATTAGTATTTTGCATTTCCATTGTATTTTTCCCTCCAAGGGGACAGAGGTGGGGTGGCTTGAGATTGTAAAGCAGAAAGCACTTCCATTGGTAGATGGTTTTGGAGGAGGGCTTTGTCATGGCTGTGAACGTGCTTTTTCACCGGGAAAAAAATTATATATTGTGGAACGGGAAGAAGGAGAAGGGATATGAATAGGCGACTGCCTGGATGGTCCTTTGATGACTTTGTTTTCTCCTATCTCTGTACCCACAGCTCTGAGTTCAGCCCCTGAACACGTGGCCACATGGAGAGGAGGCTCAGCCCCAGCCTCCCCATCTTCGAGAAACAGAAATCTGAACTTTCAGTTGTCTCGTCCCACAGCTAGTCCAGGGCTGCTCTGTGTTTCTCTAGTTTCTGGTAGTAGGTGCCCTAACGCAGTTCCGCAATCTCCTGCCATCGCCTACCTGACCCTGGTGCCCAGACTCCACGGCTGGCATTCTTAGCTGGTAAGTCAGGCACGGACCTGGAAGAGTTTAATCACACCCACCTTGAACTTTCTTCTTTCAGTCCAATGAAGATGCGCTTCATTAAACAAAAGGCTGAATTAAACAGCCATTTCCAACACCAGCTTCCCCAGGGAGTGCCTTAGGTTTTCCTCCTGATCTCAGCTCCTTAACAAAAGACGGATTGAAGACTGTTCCAAACAACACAGGTAGACCCTCAGTTCCTGCCGTATCTGAGAAGTGGTGATGAGACAGGAAGGGGGCAGGGCACAGCCATTCAAGGAAAGCTACAGCATTAACATCCAAATGGTGAAAGATTCAACCCCCAGGAGGCCCTGAGGCTCAGGATGGGGGGAGATTTGACTTCTAGCAGAACTTGAGCTTCACTGTACGCCCATTGTAATGTACTAGCATGGTGAATAACACGCCCGCAGGCGCCATGGCCGTCCCACGGAGAGCCACAACAGGTCAGAGACTGGGCAACGGCCAGCTTCCTGGGAACCCCAGCCCCTTCCCCAGGCTTAGACTGGTCCTTCCACTTATCAGCATATGAAGCCACTGAGCCCAAAAAACTGGCAGCACAGTGCCTCGTGGCCACTGCCCTCTCTCTCTCTCCCTGTTCAGAGACGGCCCACACTCTGTCTGTGGCATGTGTACCTAGTTTTACTCTGAGCACCCAACCCCCACACTTCGTGGCCTTTCTCTTGCCTTTCAATGTATCTCTCTGAATAAATCTACCTCTGCTCAACTGTGGCTCGCTCTTGAATTCTTTCCTGCACGAAGCCAAGGACCCACACTTGGTGGGGCACGTCCCAGGGGCTCAACCGAAGCCTGGGACACAACCTTTCTCACGCCCCACATTTGTTTTTTTCCTGCATCAGTAAGAACTCTTTAAACTTTATGATTTGGGAATGAGATGAAAAATACATAAAATAGTGGCCACAGCAGAGCAGGATTATCATATGTAATCAATCATCAATAATCAATGGCCTAAGATAATATCCCAGACTAATAGGAAAAAGAGTTCTTGGAACATGCTAGCAAATGTCCATGCCTCCTGGGAGAGTCTTTTCTTTTTGTGTTGCTGTTTCAGACCTGAGAAGTCGGGTCATTCTTTTACACTCTACAGATTTATGATTTCTTTTTTTTATCACGTATCATGAAAATTTTAAAACATGAAGAACTATGTCCTATTATCCAGATTTATCAAAAGTGAAATTGTTTTGAGGACTATAATGTTGCAAATTCAGTTGAAATGACCTTTACTGCCCCCTAACCCATTTCGCTCTTTCTCTCCCTCAGGGCAATCAATATTCTTTAATCTGATGAGTTTCTTTGTGTTTATATTATTATACTTTTATTACATATGCTTATTTCCACATGCAACAGATAGAATCATGCTGTATTTAAAACCTTTACACAACAGGACTTATACCATACAGATGAGTTTTTAATCTAGGTTTCTTAATTAATATTATTTTTAAAGATGAGTTCGATGATGCAAGTATTGTTTATTGGATTTTATTATTTATAAGAGTTTGAATTGAGCAATATTTCAACCAAATGGAAATATGGTCAAAATTAATACAACCCTGCATCCCTGAATGAGCAACTGGTATTAACCCACTGAAACATTTTGCAGTATTTGTTTCAGATTTCTCACTCTGTCTTTAATGCAAGAAAACATGACCGTAAGAAATAAATCCTCCCCTTACAGCCCCTTCCCTGCCTCCTTGCCCAGATATAATCATTATTCTAAAGTTTGTGTGTCATTTCCATGTGTTTTTATTTTTTATAATTTTATTATTTGCCTCTTGCTCCACAGAAGTAATTTTGGAGTATTTTTGAGTAATTCATAAAATTTCCTAAGTTCAGCTCTTTACATATAGACTCTTTTCTACCTAAAACTGATTTTTCTACTTCATTACTTAGAAATCTATATTTATATATCTTCCCTGTGGAGAATTACTTTTCAAACAGTATTTGTAACACTGTCTTCCTTTGCTTTTTAATATCTCTTTCATCACCCATTAGCTTTCACACATAAGTGGATCTAATTTGGGTTTTTCATTATGTTTCATTGGTGTAATATAGTACAGCTCCAGCTTTACAGAATCTTAATAAACCTGGTAAATAATGAGACAAATCTTTACCCAATCTCCCCATTTCCTTTTCTTCTAGAGTATTCCTTGCCCTTTAACCTCCAAAGGTTCTGTGGGTAAAGTTCTTCTTTGTATCTGTATCAAATTTATGTAAAATTTTAGTTAAATCAACATACATTTATGCAATTTTCATACATCTCTACTAATATAAATCTTATTTTATCTTCTTCAAAATTATTTGTCACTTTCCCCTAAATTTCTATCACTTACCACATCTCTTTTGTTAGGTTTACCACTAAGTACATGAGATTTGTTGCTATTTTTAATGGTATCATTTGCTATTGCTTTTCAGATTCATTATCAATGATGTCCAAGACTGTAAAGAAATGGTAGATTTTTAAGATAAATCCTGTATCCATAAGAAAACAATATAGCTGTTTACTCACTCTTCAATAATTCTGGGTATAAAATTCTAGACTGATGAGCTTTTTACCCATTAATTTGACAACATTATCCTTATTCTTTAGCGACACCTCTCAAGGTGGTGATGTCTGTTTTCAGTTCAATTGCCCTCTCTTTGTTTGTAATATAATTTTTCCATAATTTTCTAAACTTTGATATTTGTCATTTTTACTATTATCTGTATAGAGGTGAATTATTTTTTTTTGTATATCCTATGTATAAGACTTGAAGAATAATAGAATAAGTATGTGGGGAGGGGAAAATTGGTCCAGAAAATACTCTTCGAAGCATATTAAAAATGTCAACCTATTTAACATCACAAGAGTCCTATTATTTAGGTGCTAATGTTATGTCCATACTGCAGATGAGGAAATGGAGACAGCACCCCTCTCAAACAAGGTTACTTAAAACCCAGATTTTAGACCTGAATTTGAAATTCTCCAATTTGAAAAAAATAAAAATCAACCACTGTGTTTTGAACATTGGGGTTCTCATTCTCTTTAATCTTATCTCTGAGGATTCTTGTAAGTAACTACATTCTAAGACCATTTTCTGTAATAAACACATGGCAGTGGTATGTGTCGTATTAAAGGGAGACAAATCAAGTCATGATGGACTCACTCACCGCGTGGACTGGAGTCTGTTTCTCTCTCTAGCACTGTTTCTCTCATCTGTTGGTTAGTGCAATAAGCTTTACATGGAATGTGACCCTCATCTCGAGTTCATCTATTACCAATCTCCATACCCAGGATTATATACTTGAAAAACATTCACGTACTGGTTTTAATTCTGATTCCTTCATTTGATGCACTGGAACGCTCTGATCTGCAACAAGGTCCAGCAACAAATGGTTGTGATGAGTAGCACACAGTGAACTCACCTGCCTGGGTCTGTTTCCATGTTTCCATATACGACAGGGATGGACCATTAGGACCTACCTCATTAGACTCACTGGTGTTATATAGGTTAATGTTTTCAATGTTCTTTAAAAGTGTTTCCATTCTTCTCCACACACCTCCATCTATTCACTCTCCAGGTCCTATTAACACTATTTTCTAAATATTTCAAATCACCCCCTGCTGTCTGCCATGCAGCTGCCTTAGCTCAGACTCTGGTTACTGCTCAGCTGGACAATGGAAATAATTTTCTAAATGGACTGTGTACCCTCAGTCTCATTGTACTCTAACCCTTCCTCCACAGTGCCACCAAAATTCCTTTCTGAACTACCACTCCACTCACATCGCTACAATTCAGCGTCTTCTAGTGGCTTCCAATTACCTGCACGTACCTTAGCACGACCTCCTTCAGCTTCTGGCTCCAGCTTGACTCTCCACACTCCTCTCAGTCCATGATGTTCTACTTGGTTCTCTTGGTCTGCGTTCAGTTCCCTAACGGTTTGTGTGCTTTCACATCTCTGTGCTTGTGTCCATGGCGTGGCCATTTAGAAGAATCTGCCCAACGCTGTCCACTGGGCTGGTTTTGACTCATCTCCCAACGCCAGCAGGGACCACCAGCATCTCCCCCTCCTAGAGGTGTTTCTTAATCGCAATCCCCAGGCTGAGCTCAAGGCTCCTTGTCCGTGTTGGGGAATCCAGATCCTTGAGCTCTTACTGTGATTCCTTATTTTGTTGTCCCTTTCACTGATGCCAAAGAGAACTCCTTGGTGATAGGAACCATGTGCTGCTGATCACTGTATCAGAAAAATAACCGTCTGATATATAATGAAAAGCCGATATATATATACACACACACATACATACAATGAACTTATAAATAAGTGATTCACTTATTGAATTTCAATAAATCATTCACATGGAGGTTTGTGGAATAAAAACGGTTACCATTAATGAATAAAGGCCCATGAAACTTATTTTCAATGGCATCATTTAATTTAAAAAGTAACGAGTGCCTACCAGGTAGGCAACAATTTCTTACCAACTATGGGCATATCAAGGACATAATTTTGGTCCACATTGTGCTCACAAAGATATTAAAAGAGCAGTTAAAATTTCATTTAGTAAGACACAGAGGGTTATTTGGGGCTTTCACATCAACAGTTCCGTGAAGTCTTGATTCTAGGACTCCAACAGACATTTCAATCTATCTACTCCTGTGAAGTAAATACCTAATAAAGCTATCAGTGTCCCTACCTCTGCCTGCCCGCCCACCTCTGTCATCTGTACCTTGGTGCCCTCGATACAGTATGGCCACCCTTGGCCCTTTGGCCCATGTGTGCAATTCTTATTAATTCCAGAAAACGGCCACCACCAAAGCAATAAGAGTGAATTTAATTTAAAAAGTGCAATCACGTTCTGCCTTGTGCAGAACTGGACTTGGAATTATTTGTGACTGTGATTTAGCATTATTTCTGGGGGGCGAGCCGCCCTGTTTAATACTAATAGTCTTCCCAGGAAGTTTCATTAGAGTGAACTGCAATTTTTATTGCTCAGGATTTAACAAACTCCAATCTAAAGGCTCAGTGCCACTTTCTGCCAGCCTCCCAATCGCAGATGAAATTCTAAATTCCAGCAATGTCAGCCCAGAGCCCAGCCCATCACCCGAGCTTCCTAGCTCAATCCCATCCACCGGAGACTTTGCGCCTCTCCCCTCCTCCTCCTCCTGAGCGCCTTTCTCCTGAAATTTCTCTGCTCAACACTCCTGACAACAACGTGTCTGCAGATGTACCAGCAGCTGCTCCTGCTGAAAAATGGGCTTGTCTCTCTCACGGGGGCTATGATTTCTGGCATATGCATGCCTCCTCCTGTCTCTTTGGTTTTAAAGCAATTTTCAGCACACCTGCTTGCTTGAACTTTACTGACAAGCCCTCTTAAGAGTTCACTGAAGAAAAAAAAAAATCTGTTTCCTAGATACTTCCCTGTAGTTCTAAATTTCACTTTAAATCTCCCAGTAAAGTGTTTACCCCTGTGGATGGAGAGACAATCTGTGTTGAGATGGTCCCGCTGCCTCGGGCAAGATCTCATCAGCTCTCGTATCACAGCAGATAGAGAAAAGGATGATTCATTGAAGCAATAGGGCCGACTCATCCTCCCACCAAGATTGCCCCTCAGAGTGCATTCATTACAGCCCTGTCCAGTCTGGGTTTAACCATCACCTGAGAGATTGCATCTCACTCAAAACGTTTTCCAACTATATGGTTCTATCTTCTGGTTTGGATTCTATCAGCTTTTCAACTTAACTCAATCTCTAATAAATACTACTCAGTTCATTTTGATTCTACTTTCTAGCCTTACCTTAAGAGTTCGCCATAAAGGTGCCCTTTTGAGTATGGAACAGACCCATGTGTATGGCTGCTGTCCTTAAGTGTCACCATGTAGCCTATCCATTGGTTACGCCAAAGTGACTGCTTACTCTGATTATACATAGTCACCCAGCAATTGAAAGCCCTTTGATTTCTTTTAGTTCAGGGGCTTGGTCTTAAGGTGACTGCCCCAGTGCTCCGATGTGGCCATCAAATGGCATTGCTCAATGTCAGAAATCCCTTCGGATTATTGCCCCTGTGGGTGCTCTCAGCTGTGGTCAAGGACATTGGGTCAACCCATCTCAAGCACCATGAGGCCAGTGAGTTGGGAAGTGAGTGAAAGTTTCTAAAGCAGGCTCAAGTCAGCTAAACCTTATCTAAAATAGTGAGAAAAGATGGTCCAAGTGCAGTCGTAGGGAATTAGCCCTAGTATCCTGAAGGCAACATGAGTATATCACACGCACGCCATCTTAAAACCAAAACCAATAAGCATTCCAAAAATAAGTGATAGCTGGACTCGGCAAACCCTTTGGACTTAGGAAGCTGTCACAATGTCCCACATGAGGTGACACAAGAAAAACCAGGAGAGGAAGCAAGGCAGTCCACACAGGAACCAAAGGCAGGGCCATTAACCTCTTGCCTATGGAATTTGGTCAATGATTTTTGTCGGCAAGACATGATCCCTACCTAACTGAACATGAAGAGCTCCCATTTGTTTGACTCAATCCAATTCTCTCTTTTAGTTAAATTTCCTGCTGCAAAACATTAAGAAATAAATTTTCCTTGGGTGAACAGAGCAAAAGGTAAAACAGCATTAGCTGAGCAACTACTGTGCATTATGCATTGTATTTACTCAATGCTGGACTTCACCACACATTGCTGGACAGGATTTCATTACCCCCACTTCATACCTGATTAGGCTCTGAATCAATGACAATGTAGCTACTCAGTACAAGGCCAGGATATGAAGCCCCTTGATTCTGATTCTGGGGAAGGCCGATACTTTTTCCATTATGTTCCACTGCCGCAGAGGCCCCCATCCACAGCTCAAGCATAAAACCCCTCGGCCACCAAAGTCACATTGCCTCTGGTGCCATCCCTCACTGCCTCTCCATCTTATTATTATTATTTTTTTCTGTTTCTATGGGAACAGGAAGACCATGGTTATGAAAGGAGACTGACATCTTTTACAATCTTCTCCACCCTCGCTTGAAGAACCTGGGCAAGTGAGGTAACCTCTCTGAAATTCACAATTTTCATCTTGAAGGTGGGAAGACAGTTTCTTGAAATGGACCAGTTCAGAGGCTCCCACACCTGGTAGGCAATACACGGGCAGCTAATATTAATTCCCTTCCTTTCACTGTTAATTTGTCCACTCCAGACTGGATATAATCTTCCTGCCTGGACCTCCCCTCTCCCTCCTCACAAAATTCAGTTCCCTTCACTTAGCATCAGAACGTAATTGACACTTAATGAATACATGTTGAGTGAATGAAAGACTTCTTCAAGACTCAGATCAAAAGTCCTCAAGACTCTGAAGCCTCAGCCCCATCCGTGTTAAGATCTGTCTAACATCCTCACCACACTCGTTTCTGTACCTTCATTAATGTTTAGCATGTTGTCTTGTAATCATCAGCTCTTAGATTTTTCTCACTTAAAGGTAAGTTTCTCAAGAGCAGGGGCTTTTTGTTTTAAAATTTTCCTTATAAACTTAGCACTTAACAAATATCTTGTAAATATATTGGACAAATTATTGTTTAAAAGGTGTAACCTGACTCATTAATATAAGTAGTTAACACTGGTTAATCTTGCCTACAATATCTCCGGAAGTATTTGAATGCAATGAGGTTAATTAAAGAAATTCTATCACCTAGCCAGAGTATATCAGTTTACTGAGAATTGTATCACACTTCTAGTCCATATTTATGCAAGAGTTACATTTTGAACAATCTCATATTTAGTGATGGGGGCTGGAAAAATGTAAGGAGTAGATTATCTACAGAGAACTCGATAGTGGGTTGGTTTAGAAAACAAAGAATTTTTAAAAAGGAAATAACTCCCCTAATCAACTCATTCAGGAAGTAGTAAGTTTCCTTAAAATAGGGACTATATGTATATGAATGAATGTACTGAGAGATTCATGTACGCATGTAATCTTGAACAAAGAAACAAAACAAAGTTTTCAGAAGCCTCCCTTGCCTCCAATCGGTGATCACTGCTGACACTTCACACGTGGATTCAGTTTGATGGTGGTGTTTGTGGTGCTGCTGTCTTGTTAGGTGAGCCCTGGAAAGTGGATGCTTCTGTCTGTGTCTCTTCAGGAATTTCCGATAGAATAAATTCTACTTAACCATCGCTGCATCCCGGAAGACATGGCTTCACTTTTAAATAGGCGTAGGGGCCAGTTATTTCCTTTAAAAAAGCACTGCCAACCTCATCCAGTTGTCCTAGAGAATCCCTTGCATGGCAGAAGCATTCCATAAATAGGAGGGGTTCATTGCAATCATATGAGCCTTGATCTCAGCTCAACCTTCACTCGCCTTTCAAAATCACCAGGAAACAGTTTAATTTCATGGACAAAGGATATGAAAGGGACTTCCGGTGTTGGTTGCCTTCTAACCTCCCCAGCATGTTTTCATCAGCCTGCTCCTTGTGCCTCAGAGCGACTTCCTACTGCCCACCCCTCGTTCACCCACCCTCTGCCCTAAGCTGAGTGTCTGCTAACCAGCCCCTCGGATGTTAGTTAATGATGATAGAATTGCTTTCTTGGTTCTCTCAGGATGGTTTTCAGCTTTCAATTAATTATGAAAGTAGAATTTCTCTCAAGTAGAATTTCACATTCTAAATCGTGTGGCTCTGCCACTCTTGACCCCCTCCGCCTCCCCTCCCCGCTCTGAGAGGACAGAGCTTCTTTTCTGGGCTGAACCAGGAGCGGGGATCAGACAGAAGCCAAGACTGACTGTGATTTCCCTTGGAAACAGTCAGAATGGGGAGGCTGCCCCAGTAAGAGAACTTGCAAATAATCCTTGGCTTTGGGAGGGTAACACACCCCAAGGAAAGCGCATTACTTTCCTGGAGCCCTGCTATATTCTCAATTTCTCCCTTTTTATGGCACATATAAAGTGGTGAGAACTCCCACACACTTTTCCTTCAGCATCTCTGAAAATTGTTCAGCCCTGATCGGGGCTTCGCCAGCGATAAAAAGCTTATAGTGCATATTCCCGGACAGCGAATGGCATAGAAGGCATCTAATGTGACTGCCCAGTGCATTGACATTCATATTTAGTTCGCAAAGGCAAGTCGTCTCTGAGGGAGGGAGCCGGGTTTGTTCTGTAATACCCTGAGACAGTCCTGTATCTCCTGCTGTGGCTCCTGACAGATCTTATAAAAGATCATAAATTACTATCTGTTGAAATATATGAATTTAATGGATTCCATTAATGCACACCTGCACAGAAGAGATTTCAGGAGCCCAAAGATATGATCAGTCAAACAGCTTTAATAGTTATTAATTACAGAAGCAAACTATTTATCCCCTGCCTACACAGAAATTTGCAAGTAGCAACACTCACACTTCAAGGATTTCTGGTTGCAAGAAGGAAATGGGCTTTGGTTGAAAGGATCAAACACTTATTTTAGCTAATGCATTTCCATGCTGGGATTTTTATTTTTTATTTATTTATGGGAGAGAGGTCACTACTTTTGCATGTGGATTTTAAGTAATTTAATGTCATGGAGAGTGTGAATTTTTTTTTTTTTTAAGAATCATAAAAAAAAAAAAATGCTTTGGCCAGCATTTAATGTAGGCCACTTCCTTTTACCCCGAAGTGCATGAAAATCAAAATGTTTAGAAAAAAACCTAAAGCAGCCATTCAGGAAGGGTCGAGTCAAGTGCTCGCCGGTAGCCTCGGCAATACATAGGGTGACGTGATTGCGTAAGATCATCTGTGTGAGTTCCTGCAAACAGCAGCGATGAACCAGTTATCCAGGGACAAAGATCTCACCATCCTTATCTCATGAGAATCCTAATAATGGCAGAAGTTAATTTTCATCACATGCTAGATGTCTCGCTGCTACTCTGTGAGGAAGAGTCTACTATTAACTGCCATTTTATATATAAAAAAACTTAGAGAACAGAAAGGTGAGGGGTCTTATCTTTGATCCCATACTTAGGGGTGATTACAAGCTGCTTGTTATCTGACTGTGCAAATTTCACCATGCAATGCTGCTTTCCAGCCATTTGGAGAAGCTGCCCTGGGTGATCCTATTTCTGTTCCGGTAATGATGACTTTATCTACCTGAACACAAACTTTGTGAAACCCGTTATGGAGAAGCACGTGCCCAGGAGGAAGACAGACCTTTCCTCGATGCAGAACCGGTTTCTAAATCTGCAAAATCTGATGGCAGGAAACAGACCCAGAACCGTGTCTAACTCTGTCCAGCATTTTCGCCATAAGCATCTTCGACAACTTCACAACCACAAGTATTTTTGTGGCAAAACTTTTTGCCACATATATAATTGACTGTAAGGTATTTTTGCCCCCAAAGATAAAATAATGGGGAAAACAAGAGGGATATTAAAAAGGACATAATAAAACATGAGAAATGAATAACAAGCTATCCCCTCTCTCTGTGGATAAATGCAAATTTATCCTGTTGACTGCCCTTCTTGGGGACCAATTCCCAAACTGGCAAACATTTATTGAGGACTTGCCATATGCCAAGTACTATTGTAAATACTTTTAATATAGCTGCACTTTTAATATTCATGACAATCCACTACAGAGGGACCATTATTACTCTCATTTTACAGATGGGAAAATTGAGGCACAGAGCGGTGGAAATTTCTCTTGTTGTCCCCAGTTGTAAAGTTCGAGGTAGTTGAACCAGGAACTACAACTGAGAATTTTGATACAGAACGTGAGCTCATAACTACTATCATATTACCTCTCAGATGCCAGAGGACTCCTGAGAGCTTCCAATCCACTGGACAGGTCAACCAGAGATGAAGATTTTGAGAAAAGATGACACTTGTTGAATTTCAGCAGTGAAGGGAAAAATAAAATAATGTTGGTTTTGTTTTTAAGATAAGAGGCCCTTAACCATCTTTAAATGAGAGCAGGTTAGGACCAGGGCAGAGGCTGGAGATGTAGGCATAAAAGGGAATAATTCAGTGGAATGTGGTCACTCACCCAACTCACACAGCCTCGGCCCAGGAGGCCAGCCATCCTCACTTACATGGACCATGGCAAGAGTCTCTTACCTGGGGTCCTAGTGCCTACACTCTCCTTCTAAAATGTGAATTTGCTTGTGTGGCTCCCTGGTGTAAAATCTCCAGCGGCTTTCTCATTGCCCAGATTATAAAGTCCAGATCCCTCTGTCTGACTTCCAAAGTCCTCCACGAGCGCCCGTGTGCACACTGGCTTCCTCATTTACTCAGTAAGCTGACCATCCATCCCTCCTTTGACCCATCCTACACCAAGCTACTTTAGTTCCCAGTTCTCCTTGGCTAAGGCATCTATCCACTGCGGTCTGCCCGTAAAATCACTCCTATTTTAAGAACCGTCTCAAACTCCAACCTCCTTCACAAAGTCTTTCCCCAACCCCAGGCAGAATTAAACATTCCCTTTTGTGTCTCCCTGCATAGACTTCTATCATAACACCTGTAATCCTTTATTTCTTGAATTTGTTCACGTGACTGGCTGTCCCTACTAAATTGAAAGGTGTTTGAGAGCAAGGACGCCTCAACTCTCTCCTAGGGAACTAGCACATAGTAGGCGCCCAGAAACTAGCATGAAAGAAGGAATACATGCATGTGTCTTCAAGGAAATGTAGAAAATATATTATTGGATGATACAGGGAGAGGAAATACGCTGAAGACATTTTTTTTTCCCTTCTCTAAAGAGCTGAAATAATGTACCTGGTTTATAAACAAATCATTCTTCCTTCAAGAAAGCCCTGTAACTGTCTCAATAAGTGAAGGACATATATTAGAAAGGGATTACACCTGCTGTTGATGTTTCATGTTCTGTCTTTTTTATGTGCCCACAGAGCTGCAATAACCTTGCTCCTCCAATCCTGGTGATTGGGAAAACCATTTCCATGCATAAAGTTTCCGTGTGTACAAGTGTGTCAGTGATGTCGATGATGGTCAGCACATGAGTTCCCCAGTTTCTCCATTCTTGGCCTGAGCATGTCCCCGGAAATCACTGAATGAGTTTCATTTTGCACCATGCAGTATCACATGTAGGAATAGCATATTCCTTTGCATAAATACGGTGGTTCAAGATGTCATTTTGACATTCTTCAATCTGATCAAAAATTTAATCCAGTGGAGGAGGCCATAATTGTATTACTGTCCATTCCATGGCTGTGAAAGCCAAAAAGTTGGTTAGTGATGGAGCCAGAACTAGCACCTAGCCATTCTGCATCGCCATTCTATTTTATTCCATATGTGATATGACTTTCCAAATAGAAGTCTTGGAAGGGAGCACTATTGGCCAAATTCAGACCATTGATTATTTGATTTTATTTTTAAAATTTTAAACACCTTTATTGTGGTATGGTTCCTGTACAGTAAACTACACGTACTTCAGATGTACAATTTGATAAATTTTGTATTCAGATGTATACACCCATGAAACCACCACCACAAACAAGACAGCTAACATTTCCATCACTCTCCAAGAGGTGCAAATTTAGAATTCTCAATTTATCCCTTTCCATTCCCTCTACCCCCTGTTAACCATGTTTCTTTTCTATGTCTGTGAGTCTGTTTCTGTTTCATAAATAAGTTCATTTGTGTCCTTTATTTTAGATTCCACATATAAGTGATATTCTATGGCATTTTTCTTTCTCTTTCTGGCTTACTTCACTTAGAATGATGATCTCCAGGTCCATCCATGTTGCTGCAAATGACATTATTTTATTCTTTTTTATGGCTGAGTAGTATTCCATTGTATATATATACCACATCTTCTTTATCCACTCATCTGTCAATGGACATTTGAGTTGTTTCCAAGTCTTGGCTATTGTACATAGTGCTGCTGTGAACATTCAGACTATGGTTTAGATACTAGATCTTTTGGTTTAACATGATGAAAAAAAATATTCTCATTTCTAAAGCTTATACCTAAATTCCGTGAGTGTAGAGTGTATTTCTCTCAGCCTAGCTGCTTGCAGATTAATTGTCCTTATCTTCATTATTGGCATCATTGTCATCTTCAGCATTGTTAGCAATTTTATACGATTTCACAATTCTTACAATTCTTTCCTTCATATCGTCTTCCTGGATTCTCACAAAAGCCTTGGGAAGAAAATAATATCATTATAGTATCCATTTTACACACAAGGGAATGGAGGCTCAGGTGTAATAATTCAGCTGGTGAGGGGCATGGCTTGATCTTGACATCAGGCATTCTGAATAAAATTACAAGCTCATTAAATGTCTGTTGTACCTCAGATTTTGCAATGGGCATCTTACAACTTTTCTCTGGCATTCTCTCCATGGCATAAGGAGAGGTCTACAAGGCCTGAACCACAGAATCTCAGCAACATCCCTTTGCTGAGCATCTATTTTAGGCTAGAAATATCAGGATACAAAAATTAAGACAAAGGGTTCATGAGTCTTGTACTAAAGACCCTTGTGTATTGTTGGAATAATAAAAATGAAACAAAAAGGGGGCTCTTCAAAGATAAAAATAAAAGCTATTATGATAGCAAAAAGATCAATACTATTAAGATATGTACAGCAAGGACCGTGGAAGTTAAAAGGGAGTCATAGTTCATTATTCCTTGGAATCACGGAACTTTGGGAAAGGATGAGATTATACAAAGGTAATTAAGTTTCTCCTGTGCTCAGGTGTTCCCATGGTTTCCCATTGCTTTTAGAATAAAATCTAAACAAATAGGAGGCTTCCACATCCTGACTTCTCTACTGTCCCACCTTTATCTGGTACCACAAGAAGGCTCTCGCTCGACAGCATTTCTTGTATTTTTCTAGTCGCAACACATAGAACACACACTTTCTGTATTCTATGCCATTACAGAATCTGTTTCCTTTTCCCACCATGTCCTCTTCTTGACTTTGTCTTTCTGACAAGTCCCAGCTTAAGTGTCACTCTCTCAAAGATACCTTCCAGCAACACCAGGGAGAATGTATGATCCTCTCTTTATGTGTTGGATTCATCGTCTGTCCTTTCATTATGGAAGTTTTGGTCACCATCAGTTTCCCCTACTAGTATATGAGCTATCTGAGCTATTTGAAGTCTAGGAGTGTAACATAGTTGATATTTATAAACCCGTCACTAAACCTAATACTAATCATTTGTTTGTTGAATGAATAATAAATAGATCCTATAGATTGAAAAGGCAACTCTTTCATTAAACTGAACACAGTTTCCAATACAGAAATTTCTTCTACATTAGCTCTGGGAGAAAGCCCATTTCTCCTTTACTTTAATCCCTGCCGAAATAGGGGTTGCTACAGGTTCAAAACAAACAACAAGGCCAAATTATTTTGTAATTTCCCCATTGCAATCAGATACATGAAAACTTTAAAATCTTAAAAAAAACAGTAACCATGCTTTTTCTCAGTGCTTTCTTCTGGAGAACAAACAACCATTGTTCACTCACTTATATCAGGTATGACATGGCCACACACATTTTCGTTCATCATTCTCTGGTCCAGGAGAACTTTGTCAGTGTTCCGTTTCAAATGGATTTCCTGAAGTCTGCTTGTAACTCTCCTGAACACTTCGTAGAAACAAGGAGAAAAAAGTCAGAATTGGCCTGGAGCTCAGAGCCGCCTTAACATTGGGAAAGGGCTCAGAGGATTCTTCTAAAAGTGAGAAGGTAGATTATTATATTGCATTATTAATATGCAATGGATATGCATTTATTCATGTACAGTTGGCTCTACCTTTTCAACATTAAATTACTTTCTACCTTATGAAAACTTAGTTCCAAATGCTTTTCTGAAGTGCAAATTGTCCAGGGAG
Organism: Vicugna pacos; assembly: GCF_048564905.1. Taxonomy (NCBI): domain Eukaryota; kingdom Metazoa; phylum Chordata; class Mammalia; order Artiodactyla; family Camelidae; genus Vicugna; species Vicugna pacos. Next base: position 8,515,203 of record NC_133010.1, read on the forward strand.
AAAAGATGGTTCTGTTAGGTTGGCATTCGAGGCCAGCCCTGGGTAAAATAGTGAAACAGATGAATATGTTTCTTGGTATCTTTCCATCCTAAATGAAAAAGAAAAGAAAAGAACAGAAATAAAGAAAGCTCATCCTGCTAATGTATTCATGTGCTCCTTTATTTCTGTTGGTCTTCGTTGCTGTGAATAAACACACCCCAACTATTGTACGTGAACCTTGTGCGCATTTTTTGGGGTAAGGCTCAGACAGGCATGTGCTGCGGTAACAAACAACTCCCGATCTCATTGACTTAACACATACAAATGTACTTCTTGCTCACACAGATCTGACCTAAGTCCAACAACTCCATGAGGCAGCTCTCTTCCAAGTGGTAACTTAGCAACCAGGGCTGCTTCCATCTTTTTTCTGACATCCCAACACGCACCCTCCACAGTCACGTTAAAGGCAAAGAGGGGCTGCAGGGTTGCCTCCCAATTTTTAAACTCTTTGACCCGGATGGGAGATTTGTCATTTTCATTCACAATCTTTTGACTAGAACCAGTCACAGGGCTGCATCCAATAGTAAGGAAGCTAGAAAATTTAGTGAGCAGAAACTACCCATGCCTCACCCTTTATCTCCAGCTCCGGCTGAAACAGAACTGGGCAGGAAGTAACATTAAAACGAATCCTATAAATCAAAATAAAATCTGCCCCCTTGTAACTGTATTTTCTAGTGGAGGCCAGGGGCAGGCAATCAAACCAATTTATTGCTTCCATTGCCTTCACTAGATAATGTGTTTCTCAACATCTTAAACAGATTATGATATTTCTCACTTTTATGGGCTAAAATGCATTTGCCCCAAATTTATATGCTGAAGTCCTAAACCCCAGGATCACAGACTGTGACTATATTTCGAGAGAGGACCTTTAAAGACAGGATTAAGTTAAAATGAGTAGTGTGGACCCTAAGCCAGTCTGATTGGTGTCCTTTTAGGGAGAGGACACTGGACACACAAAGAAGAACCAAGGACGCATGCACACAAAGGAAAGAGCATGTGGAGACACAGCAAAGAGGCAGCCATCTGCAAACCAAGGAGAAAGCGCTCATGAGAAACCAAACCCACCAACACCTTGAACTTGGATTTCTAGCCTTTAGACTGTGAGAAAGTCATTTAAACCTCCCAGTCTGTGGTATATTGTTCTGGCTGCTGTGACAAATTAACGTGCTCCCCTTTAGAACACTCAGACAGGATGGGTTAAGTTACACTGTAATAATAAGTAAGTTTGAACTCGCCATAGTTGTAAAACCAAAGGTTTATTTCTTGATCCCTGTATGTGTCCTTAAGGGGCCAGCTTGAGGCTGTGCTCTATGTGACACTAACTCAAAATCAGACTTCAGAGCCTCCACTGTCAGAAACACTGAGAGGGGTTCTTGTGGGGAAAAGAGAAGCCACCAAAGCATTCCTGGCAACCACTTCCTCTTCCATGTCACTGACTGGGCCTAAATCCAGAGCAGGCAGGAAGTGTAGCCCTTCCGTTATTGGAAAGGAGGAGGCCTGGAGTACTTGAGATCCGCTCTACGGCGATCCGACCACACCCCATGATGGGGAGGGTAATGGTGAACTGTCTGCAGGTGTGGAGAAAGGGCCTCAGTCAGGAGGCACCGTGAGCTGGACCGACTGACAGCCGCCAATGCTTGGCTCAGAAGGATGCCAGGCAGTATGACAGAGAGAATGGGTGAGCTCAGATTGTGGGGAACCTGAGGATGTTATTAAGAAAGGGATTGGAGACCCTCAATAATTTTATGAAAGAAAATAATATGATGAAAAAGGTGGAACTGATTTATAAATATTTAACGAAAGCAAATAATAATATTAAGAATGGTATGAAGAAAGGAAAACTGGGGTCATTTAGACAGAAGTATGTTTTAAGGAACTTGCACTGCATGCTAAGAGGCCTTACAAGTGTGAATGTGTGTGTGCGTGTGCATGCACGCATGTGTATAGGAGTCCCCTAAGGGCACTTTGATGGTTACTGACACACCTCTACTTGGTTAGGCTATGATGCCCCACTGTTTCATGAAACAGTGGTTTAGAATGGCTGTTGAAGGTCTTTTGTAGATGTGATTAGCTCTTACAATCAGTTGACTTTAAATAAAGAAAATTACACTCAATCGATAATTTGTGGGTGGGCCTCATCTAATCAGTTGAATGCCTTAAGAATAAAAATCTGAGGTTTTCTAGAGAAAAGGAATTCTGCCTCAAGACTGTAGAGGAGGAATCTGAGTTTCCGGGTGATCCTACGGACTTCAACCTTGCCTGTCTTCACAAGGGCTTGACTTAAAATCTATCCATCTATCTATCATCTATCATCTCCTGTCGGTTCTATTTCTCTGAAGAACCTTGACTGAACCAGGTGGAAAGGGAGAAGCAAGAAGGAATGTTTCATCCACTGTCTTGCGAGCAAACCTAATTATGTCCCTACCTTCTCTGCTAAAACTGACAGGTATGATTTAAACTGTTTTTGGTAACTGGCGAGGATCCATTTCAGAAACGGCATTTCTCGCAAGAATTCCTCCTCTTCTGCGCAGCGCTCTTCGCTACAGGCAACGTTTACTCTGCTTCTGTTGCCTCAAACTGCTCCTGGAATCTTTCATTACTTACATTTGTACACGTTTACCTCTGATCTCTGTAAACGGGTCGCTGTGTCGTGGACAGAACCTCGCCCACCCCAGCGCTGTGAGACTCACCCTTGCTGGTTTGATGGGAGAACCCTTGATCCAGGGTCTGAGACCTTGGCGGCTCCCCGGAGTGCCCCCTGAGCGCGGCGCGGCGTGGCATCTGCAGACTGGAGGGGGCTCTCTCTGCCCCCCACCCACAGAGGCTGCTGGCGGCTGAAGGACCGGCCCAGAGGAGCACCCATCCGTCTAGGTGTGCGCGGAACCACTTCCCCGTCTCCCATCAGTGCCCTCATCTCGCTTTGCGCCAAGTGATAACTGACAACCCAGAGGCGCGCCCAATCCATTTCCACCGACACTTCAATTTGGACTCCAGTCTAATCAGACCCAGATCAGAGGGAACAGTTTCTTGTCTCTCAGACAGTGAATATTCAGACACAAAAAGGATCAATTTAGCATATGCTCTTTGTCTGTCTCCACTTCTGTTTGCAAACCTCTGAGAGGCCAAGTGAGTTGAGAAAATGTGTAGCGGAGGGTACCTAGATCAGGAGATTAGAACTGTCTTTCTTTTTAAAAATAGCTTCTTCATCCCGCATGTCACAGGAAGGCATTGCCAGAGCGCAACCTACACTGCAACACCTAGTGAATTAAAATGTGTGTGGTTGCTGTTCGAAACCCGATGCAAGTTATCGCTACACGTGTTCTTAGGAGCCATGCTGTTTCACATGGGTCAAATTCTGCCTCTGTCTTATTTTAAGGATGCAGTCTCTTTGTTGCAAAGGACCACAGTATCAGGAGGAGAGAACCGGTCTCTTTTGGCCGGAGTGACAACTGCTTAATGGAGAAAGTGTTGTTTGCATGGAGTGCTGAGAGACAGAGAAGCTTTAAGGGAGGTATGTCTAGAAACAGCCTGTATTGCTGCCTCCAAAGATTTGCTTTCAAATTCCTTATCAGGAGCAAGTTTAATCTCCTTGTTTGTCAAAGAGCACCATTAACAATAATATTTTCTTGGTTAAAAAAAATGGAAGAAAAGGAGTCATATTTCTTCACGATTAGTCCCAAACTCTGAAGCAGAATCTTAATAAGACAATCGTATCTTGTAAGGCTTTCCTATAGTCTGGAGGTCGAGGACAGAGTGAGACAAGAGCTTCAGTATGAGGTGATGGAGAAGTTTCGGAAAAAGTCATCAGAACTGAGTTTGCCCATATGGTCATGTTCCTCTTGGCACAGAGGACGTGCACAGTAAACGCTTTGCCGTGTTAAATTCAGGAAGTTTGGCATTGAGCCCGTCTGCCATCCTGCCGTACACTCTCCTTCCCATCTTTTTGATTTCTGTCTATTCTTCAAGAGTCTTCTGCGGTCTCCCCTGCCATTTCAATAACTAACTCCTTTGAACAGGATCCTTCATTCATTTAGCAAATATTTATTGACAGTTTAGTTTTTTTTTCTTAATTGAAGTATAGTTAGTTTACAACATTGTGACAATTTCTGGTGCACAGCACAATGCTTCAGTCATACATATATATACATATATTTGTTTTCATATTCTTTTCCATTATAGGTTGCTACAAGATATTGAATATAGTTCCCTGTGCTATGAGTTTGTTGAATATCTATTTTATACATAGTAGTTCGTATCTACAAATTTCAAACTTCCAATTTATCCCTTCCCACCCTCTTCCCCACTGGTAACCGTAAGTTTGTTTTCTATGTCTGTGAGTCTGTTTCTGTTTCATAAATAAGTTCATTTGTGTCTTTTTCTTTTTTTAAGGTTCCACACATGAGTGGTATCATATGGTATTTTTCTTTCTCTTTCTGGCTTACTTCACTTATAATGATGATCTCCAGATCCATCCATGTTGCTGCAAATGGCATTATTTTATTCATTTTTATGACTGAGTAGTATTCCATTGTATAAATATACCACAGCTTCTTTATCCAGTCATCTGTCAATGGGCATTTAGGTTGCATCCATGTCTTGGCGACTGTGAACATTGCAGCAGGTGTCTTTTCAAATTATAGTTCCCTCTGGATATATAGCCAGGGGTGGGATTGCTGGATCATAGGGTAAGTCTATTTTTAGTCTTTTGCGGAATCTCCATACTGTTTTCGACAGTGGCTGCACCAAACTGCATTCCCACCAGCAGTGTAGGAGGGTTCCCTTTTCTCCACAGCCTCTCCAGCATTTATTGTTTGTGGACTTTTGAATGATGGCCAATCTGACTGGTGTGAGGTGATACTCATTGTAATTTTGATTTGCATTTCTCTGATAATCAGTGATATTGAGCATTTTTTCATATACCTGTTGGCCATTTGTATGTCTTCATTGGAGAATTGCTTGTTTAGATCTTTTGGAGGGCTGAGTCTTAAAGGCTGAATTTTACAAATCCAAACTGCACTCTTTTTTGTGTAGTTGTTTTCTAATTGTGTCTCATGTTTCTCTGTGAAGGAAAGGTATGCTGTCTGGAGCTCTGAAACTTTACAGTGGGGACCACTGACCTCGCATACAGTTTTTAACCATGACCCCGATCCAGGAGAGATTACAAAGGGGCAAATCTCCACTGGTTCACAAGACACCAACATTATTTGGACCTTAGGACTTCAATTTACTTTTCATTCAATGATTCATTGAGTCTCTATCTTATTCTAGGTGAGAGGAGAGGGCTGGACATACAGAAAATAAAGGTACATAGACAACTTTCTCATCCAGAGGTGACTAATTAGGCAGACAGAGAAATCAAAGCATGATATAAAATAATGTGGGAGGTGCTGAGATGATAAGGGGCACTATAATTTCCCTGGTGATGTGAGAGGAGGACCACATCAGAAACGGTCTGTTCAGAAAACATTTATTTTTTTCTACTGAGCCCTGGTGTAGCGGTCAGATACCTAAAACTCCCTGCTTTCCTGTCTGACTGTCAGGATTCATATCAACTCCCTATTTCTTGTTCCTCTTTTGCTTCTTCTGTCTTCATCTTTTTTTGTAATCAGTTTGGATCATAAATTGGCTTGGACTATTAGCTCATGCTTCTTGTACTGAATTTAAATTTCCCCTCGTAGAATTATCTTCTGGTTCACACTCACGTTCCAATGTGCCTGTCAGTTTCATGGCACGTGTCTGTTGGGTCTCCTGTTTAATTTTGTAAAATCCATCAAGATTCCAGGGGTCATCCTACTGCGACGTGCATCTGTAGCAAGCCTTTGGCACTGGTATGTATTAAATGCAATACTTTTTTCTTTTTTAATATCTATTACTTTACAAAGTAGGAAGATGACCAGAATTGGAATCTCAGGCTGCCTATCTCCTTTTACAATCCGTCTTTTTATTTCAGGAGAGATATGTAAAGAGGAACACTTAAGGCAATCATATATTATTGCTAGCTGGGATATTAGCCTCCAAATTCAAGTTAAACTTTTATTCTCTTGCGCTGTGTTGGCCCTCAAGGTCACCATTTCCTTCTTAACTAAACTAAATGTAAGCCTAGGGGTTTACTGCATGCCCTAGTTCAAAGCAGCCCTCACCTCTTTGTTCCACTTGACATCAAAAGGGCAAGGTATATATAGAATAGATAAACAAGATTATACCATACAGCACAGGGAAATGTATACAAGACCTTGTGGTAGCTCATGGTGAAAAAGAATGTGACAGTGAATACATGTATGTTCATGTATAACTGAAAAATTGGGCTCTACACTGGAATTTGACACAACATTGTGAAGTGACTATAACTCAATTTAAAAAAATTGAAAAAAAAAAAAAGAATAAGGGTGACCTGATGTGAAAGACACTCCAGGATCTACCGTGGTGCACTCATGTCATAAGAGAAAAGAAACAAGGACAACATTGTATAGTAAAAACGCAATACACAAAGAATTAAAGATGAAATGGGATTTTTCTCCTTTCTGATACTATTTATACTTACCTTGTTCTTCCCATTAAAATGGTTATTTGAGACACTTAAAGATGAATTTAATTGCTAAAATATACCAGGATCTTTCTCAGACAATAAAAGGATGGATGAGTAAGCAGGTTAGGAGGGAAGGATCTGCTGATGAAAGGGAAAGGAAGAGAGACTAAAGAAACATCGTGTTCTGTAGGGAAATAAAACTTGCCCTCCCCAAATGCCTCTTCAACTTGTGGATTATTTTCACCCAAAAGACTCAGGAAGGAAATTCGACCTCCCCTCTAACTGCCTGAAGACTTTAGATAGTGAACCTGTTCCTGAGAGAGAGCTGTCACCAGAGATACCTGCAAAGAATATGGGCTGGGTGTGCCGGGAGAAACTCAGCTGGACCTAGAGGTCAGAGTCTGTTCTGTGTCCCACTGTCTCTTCTTGGAATCAGCAAATATTTCCCAAGTATTCACTTTTTATCTCCACATGAATTGCCTTCCTTCCCCTTGAATTCCCCCAGAATGTAATGATTAGCGCCTAAATGATGGATTATTATAAAGATTAAGTGAAATAATGTACACGAAGTATTTAGAACCGTGCTTGATAAATATTAACTGTTTTACTGGCTTGGCCCTGGAGGAATGCAGCCAGCAGCATCCATTGCTCCGGGATGTGTCATTATCTCAGGCTTGATTTAGGCCAATGCCCACATCTGAGGGTATCCAGCCCTGCCTGCTGGGGCACGTGGCAGGAGCCTTCAGGCAGAGGCAATGATGACAATCAGGTGGGTGGCAGCACTGTGGTTCCATATGGTCTTTTGGCAGAGGGTCACATCCGTGGCTAGAAATTGAGGTGCTGGGATCCAACCCCCAGGGGATGGTAATGAAAGGCTGAATAGGAATTCAAAGCGAACATAGTCATGCTTAAGGGAAGGCCATGGTTTGGTAAAGAGACAGATGTCTGAGGCCGCTGGCTGTTGAGGACTATCCTGCTCCCCATTGTGTCTTTATGGTACTGCCGTAATCCTCTCACTCTGGGGGTCCAAGATTGGCCCAAAAAGTGAATTGGGCTGGAAATGCAGTTTGAAGCGTCTGCAGATGAGTCAGTTGGGAAAAAAAAAACATTTTAGAACGTATTCTAAACGTTCCAAGTGTTGTCTCATATGTCTCCTAGTCCAAAAATGTCAAGGTCGAGATTCAGAATACTGTCTCCAACGTGTGAGATCTGTAAGTGATGGAGCCAAGCATGGAACCTTTCTCTTCTCTTCCATTGTGATCAGCTGCTTCTCCTTTTAGTGGTGGTGTTGCCACGACTGTGGTTTTATGTATATTGAACATTCCAGTTGTGATATAAAGTGGACCACGTATTGGACTACTTGTACCTGGCCAAGATTTCTGCATAATAATGCTCCATAAATGATTATTGATTAATTTATAGATTGTTTCAGTACAGTCTCATTACCTCACATAATTGTGTCCACTTGTGCATGGAATAATTATTGCTTGTAGAGAAATGGCGATATTTTAAAATTTTAAATATAAAGATTAGGTTGGATTGTAGGGCAATAGAGGCAAAGTATACTTCTACTGAAATTATTTTCCAAATATTTTCTTCGAATTCTTTAATGTAGTCTATACTGATGGGTCTAGATGTGTAAATTATCCTGTATGTCTCATTGAGTTCTGATGGCATGATGGGGCAAAAGCAGCCATGTATTTCATGTCTAATAGGAAACATAATAAATTAAATCCCAAAGCAAGTGAAACAGGCACACATTTAAGATTGTTTCAGATAAATTAATGCATGATCGATCTGTGGTAGAAGCTTGTAATAGGCAGGGTTCTTGTTGCAGATAACACAGAACTGATGTCCTCTGGTTTAGGTAGAAAGAGATCCTAAGTTGAGCTTTCAGAATCACTTCAGGGTCATTTTACTTCTACTAACTACTGGGCAGTAGTTACTGAAGGAGGAAGCCTGAATTAATGTTGCCTCCTATCAACTTTGCCTTTGATCCACCCTTGAAAAATGGTTCTCTGCACACTTCCCTTTTCCCCATGTAATTCGTTACAAATCAGTTTTCCAAAGGAGCATCTGATTGGTAGAACCTTAAAAAGTCCTTACCCCACCTGCAAGGAAGCCAGAAAATACAACCTTATTATTATTTTTTTAACTATAATTATGTACTGAGAAGGTAGAATTTGTACTACTTGGAAACAATCAAATTATTGAGTATCCCACATGGTGACTAGCCACTTCAGATGTCAAGAAAATATGTAGCCATTAGAATGTTTTATCATTTGTGTTTTATTTTATGTTCAATAGAACATCTTCTAAAAGCCCTTTTCTGTTCTCACAGGAGATGAGATTCTGTGTATCTAAAATCTGCATGGTATTTTTTGATGAAAGAAAACTGGCTATCACAGTGTTCTTTCAGTGTTGAGTGTCCAGCTGTGCCCTGGGAGAATCAGGAATGTGGATATGATTCATCCACTTCTGAAACCACGTGGGTTCTGGTTATGTCACCAGACTCTTGAGTCTTGGTTTTGATTATAGTCAAGGAAGTACGGTAAGCTAAAAAGAAATATATATATATTTATATGCCAAATCCTTTCTTATTGTTACTGTTTTAGTACTTGAGACTATTTCCATATGTATACATAAAGCCATGAAGAAGCTCTTTAGTAACTTTATTAACCTACCATTTGCAAATTATTCACAAAACGTGATAAATGCGACAACACAATGCAATAAAGAAAACAGAGCTTGAAAATTGAAACTTGAGGTTAGTAAAAGTTTAACATCTGCAGCCTGATTAGTCAAGTCTTACTTCTTTTAGCCACAAGTCAAATATTCTGTTTAGATTGATGTCCATATTTTAGACGAAATTACTTAAATCAGTGGTTTTCAAATAGGATGCCGAGGATATGGAGGTAGATTGGAGGATTGTACCATGAAGTAATAATGGAATGAAATAAAATGAGAGGGAGGTTCAAGAAATGTACATAATAAAGCTAAAAAGTGAATTATATGATAGATCAGTATTAGCAGTAACCAGGAATGAATCTGGCTCTACGTATTTTATCAGGCAGTGTGATGTGAAAAACACATTACTTAGACAATTCTTCATGTTAGAAGTAGAGCTGATGGAGGTCCAGAATTTAAGAGGTCCTGCCGCCTCATGATGGTTGATAAGAAAAGATTCAACATCAAGTAATGAGGTCTCCACATCTCAGCAAAGTGTGGGATTTCCAAGGTTCCAGATGCATAGACAGTAGCCATCCGTGTGACTTCTGTATTGGCAGCAAGTGGAAAAGTTCCCAGAGCTATAAGGGTGTGGAGTAAAGGGTAAAATAAAAAGTAGAAATGAGATCTCCTAAAGGGTGGATCTGCCTGGAAAGCAAGGAGGAAGGTTAGTGGTGACAAAAGACACAGAGATTATTATTACTACTCTACATGCAACCTGCCTTCTGGGTTTTTTTTTTTTTTTCTGTTTGTATTCTTTCTACTACAAATCCCCAAATTCCAGAGGACCATCTACAAGAAGGCTCTGAAAAAGCGTAAGATCCATCTTGACAAAGTCTCTTACCTCATCTGCCTTAATAGAGAAAGGGTAAGAAGGCTGAGGAATCCTGATTCAAACTCTCCAAATAAATACCGTGCCAGTTTCCTCTAAACAGCCTACCTCTTCAGCTGGCAAGGCTATGGGCTCTTTGTTTCCTTTCCTATTGTCCACAGGTTTCTCTCTTGTCTAATCCCATCCACCTTGACTCAGCTCCCCTCTCCGCGATTCTATTCTTTTCTTATCTGGTTCAAGTGCTTGAGCTCTACCTCTCTGCCAAGTTCTCAAAGCATTTAAAGTCTCCAGCTCTAACATTCAGCACTTAATGAGTCATCTCTTCTTTGTTTTTGTTTCTTGTATCTTAATCCTCCTACTCGGCTGAGCAAATTGCAAAGGACCCAGAGTTGTGTGAGAGCACTAACCACAGAAAATGCAAATTACAACGGGCAGGAGTCACGGGTTCAAGTCACCATGCTAAAATTCGTTAGGAACAAATGAAAAGTCTGACCTTGGCCAGTGACGGTAATGTGCCATGAACTGCAGAGCAAGATTAACTCAATTCTGTGTGTTTTAGATCCATTAAAAGATAATAAAATAATAAAATTCCATACTTGGAAGCAGAAATGGAATTGCATGTAGAGAACAGTAGCACACATGTTAAAAAAAAAGTATACATAAAAATAGAAATTGGGTTTCTCATGTATTAATTTATTTTTATGCACTCATTAAGCACTTATGATGACCGCAGAGGTGCCTCACATTGAGCTGGCTACTACAAATTTATAGGCGAAAAACAAGCCACCTCTCTTCTCAAAGATCTCAAAAATTGCTGTGCAAACTAAGGACTGGGGTACAAATGAGGAGCAGAAAATAGAGGTGTGTTAACAATGTTAAGTGAAAGCAAAACTTCGACATCACCGATCAACAAGCAAGTTATAGTGAATAAGGAGTCCATGCAAACTGAGACTGATTCCAGGATGTGTAGTGTCTGGAAAGAACAGGGAGATAAACCCACAGTCCTCAGGCACTCAGACCAGGAGACGGATGCTGTTAGATTCTAATTAACACATATGAAAAAAATTAAGAGCTTATGGTGCACACTGAAGGAGGCCGCGTGGAATTAAAAGGTTGCAAAATTTGTCCTGTAATGAAAAATGACAAAAGAAGAAGAGACATAAAGAAGAAGAGATGAAGATGATTATATTTTAATATTTGAAGGAATCATGGAGGGATAAAAGGTTAGACCGACTCTGAAAACATACACAGGGCAAAATGGGACCTGGTGACAGAATGGCAAGGAGGTGGATTTTGGCTAAATAATAAAGAGAATGTGCTAACAGTAAAAGCTCTCCAAAATTAAAATGTGCTGCTTGGGGAAGGAGAGTCTTCAAGTCAATGACCCCTGTCTAGTTGGAATTTTATTGCATCATATCTGAGGTTCTTTCCCTATCTAATAATGATGAAGATTTGATTTGATTATAATTATTATTATTATATATTTATTTCCATAATACTGATTGAGAACCTATTATCTTCTAGGTACCATAATAGATTACTTACATTTAACCAGGGTATTTTGTGGTGGTTGAAATGGGACACTGGCATGACGGATGGAAAGACACCAACAGGCCAAGTTAAAGGTTATGGGAAGGTAACAAAGTAGGAGCATACTCCTGGGGAGGTACAAGCTTTCTAGGAGCCCTAGAGTTCCCCATAAGGACACCGAGCTGCTGGTGCGACCACTGCAGTTAGTGAGAAATCAGTACGGGGCAAGAAGTTCACCACTGTTAGTTTCAAAGAAGGGTTTGGAAGCTCCGCCTTCTCTTCGCTGGATGCTGCAGAAACTCTGTAAGGGAGCACCTGGTCCCCCAGTGCGATGGACTGGAACAAAACAACCCCAGCGTTGCTAGCTGCTAGTGGGCATCAAAGAGCAATTTGGAGTTGGATGCTTTAGCATACTTGACTGGGTGATTTCCCAGGGACAATGGGCTGGGACGTATTCGGTTTTAAAGGATGGAATGCGCTCCCTGACACCAGTTCCCAGTATCCCCACATCTAAATGGTCAGAACGATTTTAGAAATCTTTCAAATGTAGGTGTTTATGAATTATACCAAGTAACGAAAATGGCTAGTCTTCTTAATCTGTCCATCAGATTCTGTATTTACTATATAGGAAAATGATTTTAATTACATATCTACATTTACTGTATTGGATAATGTGTTGATTTGTAACTGTTTCTTGCAGGTCTGCTCCTCTAAGGGGCTCCATGCTGTAGGGGACAGTGCTCTTTTCTTATTCATCTTTGCAATGGACAACATCTTCACCCAGAGCATTGCAGGTTGTTGCTGTGTGCACAGGGCCAGGAAAGTGGAATTACACAGTAACAGAAGTACAGCACTGAGGGGCCTGGGAGTCCTGGGAGTGGCAAGAAAATGCTGGTGCCCCCCGTATGAGTACTGAGAAAGAGAAACTGAAGAAGATGACTAACGTTCATTACACCACAATGTATCTAGGGTGCAGGAACCCTGAATTACCAATGTAGGACCTGATTCTGGACTGATTCTGGTTTATGTATAATGGAATTAACTGACGGCCAAAATCTCTGTAGCTATAACAGGTAGGGAGAACAATGAAATTGAATCATCAAAGTGATGAAGTTTATGCCAAAGATACTGTAAACAAAATCCTAAGGTGAGCGAACAAACTGAAAAAAATATATATATTTGAAAACCAAATAAATAACAGAGTAAAATCTACTGAGTAGGAGTTTGCCAAATACTCATTGTGTCAGAATAACAAATTCTTGGTCAGCTTTGAATGTAAATATTGCAGAATCGTTTCCTTGGTACAAGAGTAAATATGAATTTGTTGTTGTTGTTGCAAAAATAACTGAGTGTGGCAAGTTACTTATTGAGAATTTGAAGGGTTAGATTTAAACGTTTGGCATCATTGTGCAGGAACAATCATTTCTCTGCACTGTTAGAGGCTAGTAGCTTCCGTAGTCCCATCAACGTCCTACGAGCAAAGTTCATTTGTAGCAGATGTGCCATAACATCACTAAGTCAGCTACATGCACCGACATGTAATTCAAGGGGAAATATCAGTAACATTTTCAGACTTTTTTTTTAAGCTTGATTATATCTGAAAAAATTTTCCACTTTAGTTAGCAGTCTCTAAAAATTATTTCAACCACACTAAAATTTTTGGCCTCCATAGACTCAAAGGGGTGAGAAATTGTCCTCTTAAAGTGTACTTTTAAAGGATGCGATTTTGAAGTTGGGTAAGTGAGAAGAAAAATTTGAACTGTTTTATGTCCCTTCCACTCTCTCTTCTAAGCTTTATATTCTTCACGATGTCGAGATCAAAAATGATTTATTGTGGATACTGTTGCACATGACTGTGCAGGTTTTCCTCCTCATGACATTTAGAGGTGGCGAAGTTGAAATTCTGCTTTTAATTCACCCTCATAAGATAAGGAAACTTCTCAAATGGGACTTTTTTCTTGAAAAAAAAAAAACTATTGGCCTAAGCTGAATTAAATAACTAAAAATTAAATATAGCTCTTAATGCTTCTAAAGATTAGCATTGTGATATAATCTAATTTCTATTATCCTGCCTTTTTATTAGCATTTAAATTTTTATAAACATTTGCTGGCTCAAAACGGATATTATGTTCTTGTTAATGTTATCTGTCTAATGCACTCTCTCTTATTCATAATAACTCCTAATATTGCTTAACTATTTGAAAGTTCTTCATAATTTTTGTACACCCAATTAACAGCTTTCAAAATCAGCATTAATTATTTCAAGATTTTATTATTGTAATAAATAAATACGCTTATATTTCAACTCCCTGAAGAATTCCATGGCGGTTTTCATTTCAGGCTGCATCCAGAATGCTTACTGAAATTTGAAGGTGAATAATCAGATGTTGACATCAGTTGACAGTCCACACCTTGTTCATGTCCTTCCATCTCTTTGCTGCTTAGAGATGATGGGAACGTGTGTGGCCATGTCCCCAGTGAGAAGGCAGGTGACCAGCGTGCCAGAAATGAAGCGGGTATTTGGTTACTTTGCCTTGCAAAGTCTGAGGAACAACTTTTCATATTATGTTTCTCGTTTGTGCGGATACAAAACCAGACTGATCATAGGCACGGCCAGAGATTTCAGAGACTTTCAGGAAAATGACAAACTCTTCAGACAAAACCTGGTGGCTCAACACACCCTCTGTCGGGGGATGAGGTGACGCCCGAAGTGCCAGGTGGCATGTGTACTGGGCATGCGTGTTCCTTGACAGCTGGAGTGAGGATGAGGACCTCTGGGAATGGTTTCGCGGGAGTACCATCTCCAACACAGAAAATAATCTCCTCAAATGTCCTAATTAAGACTTCTGAGATTGAGATGGTGAAGGAAAAAGCAAAATCCATTCTCTTTATTTAGACATTCTGACAGAAAAGTGTCATGGAACATCTGTTGTGTAGTATGTTTAAAACAAAATCACAACAGTGAAGTTTTTTTCTGTATTACCTGAGGTACAGTCTGCCTTTCAGAAACGACTAGTTTGAGACCCCCAGGTGCTCTGTCTTCTCCTGGCCGTGGCGGATGGCTTTCTTTCTTGATGTGAAGACCTTCCATACCCTAACAGTCCACTCTTTCCACTCTCCAAATAAATAATAATAATAATAATTAATAATAATAATAATAATACTGATGAGACAAATAGCATATTCTTTAATTAGAATAATTAAATTTTAATTATGGAACATTTAAGCTGAAAAAAAAAAAACACTTAGTGACTATCTGTTTCAACCACTTTCAGTTTTTAGAATCACAAAATAAGATCCGAGTGATTTTGGTGTCCCTACATGTTCCTTTTAATCCAGAGTTCCTTCTACTAAACAGCAGATATTATGTAGTTTCTTATTTTCCGCCTTTTCCCTTTATTTTATTTTGCTAAATTTCAGGATGTAAAAAAAAAATCCAGCACGGGCTTGCATCCACATTGCTAACTATCACATTTTATTTGAAGACACAATCAATCTTTAGAGGGAAAAACAAAACCCTGCAGATGGATATTCGATTGCATTAAGAAATCAACAAATGTGGGGTTTTGGTGAAGTGATAATGGCTCCGTTTGTTACAAATCATCAAAACAACGTCAGGAGATGCATTTCATGAAATGAATTTAATTACAATGATACAATTTTTGTAAGCTGTTCTATAGAGATCTTTTTAAATATTATATATATGTATGTTATATAGATATATAAAATTTCTTCTAGTCACTCATGCCAGATTTCATTCTTCAATTAGATAAAAATTTGTGCCTCAGCCTTTCAATTCATTATAACCAGTGCAATACATTTCTTCTTTATAGCATTTGTCACTTTCTTAATTGTACAATTATGGGTGTACCTATTTGTTTAGGTTCCCCTTGTAAGTTTCACAAGGTCAGAGTCTAGTCTGTTTATTTTTGAATAATTAATGCATCATAATGGTATTAAATTGCAGGAGTATGAGCTATCTTTTTTTTCCCCTCAATGGAAAACTCTGATATCTTCTTTACAATCATAAATTCAGGGACTAACTATTGGGACTAACTTCAGCTTTTATTGCATGATGTTTTTGTATTAATGGGGATAATGATATTCATCATGAATTTGTTGAGCCCCTATTATGTGTAAGATTCTGGATTTCAAAGAACTCTAATTTTTTTTTCAACTTAATCATGAATTTGAATAGTTATAGCATAGAGCAAATTAGAACAATGTTATGGGTTGAATTGTGTCCCTTGAAGATGGGGACATGTTTTAATCTTAATCTCCAGTACCTATAAAAGTGACCATATTTGGAAATATTTGATCTTTGCAGATGTAATCAAGTTAAGATGAGGTCATACTGGATTAGGATAGGTCCTAATCCAATGTGACTGGTGTTCTTACAAGAAGAGGAGACACACAGACAAAACAAAGCAGAGAATGCCATGTGAAGACAGAGACAACCATTGGAGTTATGCCTCTGAAATGCTGGGGACACCAGGAATTACCTGCAATCACTCGAAGCTGAGAAAGCATGGGATGGATTCTCCCTCAGAGCATCTAGTGGGAATCAATCCTGCTGCCATCTTGATTTCAGATTTCTAGCCTCCAGAAATGTGAGAAAATAAATATCTGTTGCTTTAAGCTATCAACTTTTGGTACCTAGTTACAGCAACCCTGGGAAACCAATGCAAAGAGTTAGTGTGGTGCAGTGATATTCACGCTTGAGCAATAGACAGATGGGAGTGTGTATTGCAGCTCTTCTGTGGAACTGGACCAGTTACTTAACCACCTCTGCTGCTTAGCTTCTTCACTTATAGATGAAGACTGTTCTACATACTCTAAAACTTACTCTGAGGATTAGAGATAAAATTTAAAATATCTAACGGTGTCTGATGATGATATGTATCCAGTAATTTGTTATCATTGTTACTTATTGCCAAAAGCATTTCACTGTTCTTAATTCTAATATTGCTTAAGCTCAGAGTTGCAATGCATATTACTTCACTCTTAGTTTACATTACCTGTACTGCTGGACTGTGCACATTTCAGATACACAATAAAAACTTTTTTGATTGATGAATGTTTTTGAAAGTGATCGCAAGGTAAGTAGCAGATGCTGAAGCCGTCTTCTTTCTTCATGTTTTAAAAAATATGGGGAAAAAAGGATTGATTGATCTGTCAGTATCAATTTGCTTGAAATTTACAAAAATATGCAGACCTTTAGGAAGAGCATGGAAAGGTTTCAGCTGAGCCTTGATCAGGAAGCACATGACACAGAAGTCCCCTTTTGGGAAGTGTGCATCCTCCTTGGCTGTCCAAGAAACCGGGAAGCCATAGTTCTTTGAAGTATCAATTTCTGTCCATGCCTTTGCAGTCATGTCTGTATGGAAATAAGAAAGTTGAATGAAACTGAACATGTGTTCGTAGTGCTTACCCATTAGCTGATTTCCCTCCCTGTAGATATGATATTTAATACGCACTGGGGATGGCTTCCTGTCCCATCTTGATTGATCACTTGTAAACTGCCAGGGCCAATTCCTGTTGCTGAATGAGAAATACAAACTCGTTTATCTTTATATCCTATCTGTTTCAAATTAAAGTAAAAACATAGAGTTTGCACAGGAAAATGGTTCTACTGTGGAGCAACGTGGCTGTAAAACAGCATGCTAACAAGCATGACGTGATGAATGGAATACAATAAACTACCATGA
Organism: Vicugna pacos; assembly: GCF_048564905.1. NCBI lineage: Eukaryota > Metazoa > Chordata > Mammalia > Artiodactyla > Camelidae > Vicugna > Vicugna pacos. The sequence continues at coordinate 8,532,565 of NC_133010.1, forward strand.
TTTCCGTTTCTCCCCCCAGCTGGTCTCGGGACTCTCACCTACTGGGGATAGAATAATAATACTCCAGGGAGCCCAGTAAACCACCTTGAGGGCAAGGATCCTCCACTTGCCCAGGGTAGCTGGTCAGCCAAGCCACGATGAGAAATAGTGGGCGCCATGACACATCACAGGGTCACATCTCCTCCCACTGTACTTGAATGCACATCCTGACAACCACAAAAGGTAAAATTCTGGTAGGGGTGAGAGCAATGTCAGAACAAGGAGTTCCTTGAGACGGCACGATACCAAAGGCAGAAGGAAGAAGAAATGGCAACTTCTTCAAACTCCCAAGAACAGAGCACCAAGGGGGAGGGACTCATCCACTTCCCACCTGCAAAGGCACCGTTTTAACAAAGAACAGGAGAGTTATTACTTTGGAGACATTCTAAGTTTGAAAAGACCCCCCAACACAGATCAAAACCAATTTAATAAACTTCCTTTTTTGGGTTCTACCCATACTTAATAAACACTGTGAAAAGTGAAACATATGGGGTAAGTCCTCTTACAAAAGACTTCACAGGACCATGTATTTTTTTTAATGATGTAGGTCAAGTTCTGAGTTCTGTGTAAGCAGCAACATTGAAGTTGGAGTTCACACAACCACAAGGAGTCCATCCATCTTTTTCCCTTTCCTGGGCTTCTCACCCTCTAAACTCTCCACATCATATTTCCCTTTCAGCTCTAAAACGCGCACTTGTCTGATCAATTTCTTCATTTTCGTAGAATATTAAAAGGACTTTTCCATTGAATCATACATTAGCCACTGAGTTTTAAATTTTTTGCATCCACCTTATGTTCACATAAAAACATAAGCCAAGAGCATAAGCTATACTCTGTCCTCTAGCCAAGATAGAGTAATAACTACTAGTTTTGCCTTTCCATCTGAAACAACTTCAAATATAGACAGAATACATGAAACAGTGGTCCTCAAGAGGTAGAGCATCAACTTACAAAGGAAGTCTGTAACAATTAAATGACATGAGCCCTTTGATTGTCCCTGCTTACTGCCAAGAGAGAATTTCCAGGCTGCAGTGAAGAAACTGAGAGCCTAGAAGGAGCCCAGAGGACATCTTGAGTCTAGGAGGTGGAGTTGGAAGTCCAGCGAAGCCAGGTGGCTAAAGTAGGCACCTCTTTGCCGACATGCACTTTCTCTGCCTTGGGTTCCAGTGCAACATCACAACCATCACACAGACTGCCTGCCAGCCCCAAGACGGGATGGCCAGAACACCTGCCTGGGGTTAGGCTCCCCTCATGGGGGTCAGAGAGCACACAAATTGCTCTTCATGGGCAACGTCCTCCAAGAACTTTGCCTCTGCCCGTCCATCGTGCTTGAGATCATCCAGCCTCTGTGCACCCCGTTCATCCTGGTGATAGCTTTCCAGCATCGAATCTGCAGAAATGGAACTGATTCTGATGCATAGCTTTCCAGCATCAAATCTGCAGAAATGGAACTGATTCTGATGCACACCAAAGTTGGAAAACCAGCATTCTAGGGCCATCTCTGCAAAGCCAACAACCAGCCAGCTGCTTTCTTTTTAGCCAGATCTTGGACCAGATGGCTGCTGAATTCTGTGTGCACCTCCGGGTGCTCAGTTTAAGGCTGGGGCCAGCCCTGAATCTGTTATCCAGAAGGCTGCTGGTGGCCAGCCTCACCGTGGGGTTGGCATCGCTGGCGGAAGGAAGCCAGGAGGCTAAGGCACAATGAAAGATGCAGATGGGTATGGGGACCACTGTTCTTTCAAATCTGTCACCTTCAAGTTTTTGGAAATGAGCTTTTGAGAAAGTTCCAATGGTTCTATAATAAATGCTCTTCATTGGTAAAAACAAAACAAAACAAAACAAAACAAACAAACCAACCCTCTGGTCCTGGGCAGGCTCTGATTTCCAGTGTATCTATCAGCCAGAGTGAAATTTCTTATAATTCATGAGGCATCCGGCAGAGAAGGACTTTGCCTTAGGAATCAAGAAAAATTAATCCTAGACCAAATGTTGTTTTTTTTATCCTACCTAACAAAGCTTTCTAGTGATACCTGAAAGTATCCAAATGCTTCCAAGTGACTTAACTGTATCCCAGAATAAAACTCAATACTATTTACAGGATATAGGGATACAAAAATATTTAGCACTCAACAAGTTAAATTCTACACTGTCTGGTATATGATCAAAATGACCAAGCGTGCAAAGAAGCAAGAAAATAAAATTCATAATGAAGAGAAAAGTCAATCAAGGGAAACTGACTTAGAAATTACACAGATGATAGAATTAGTAGAATAGGACACTAAAACAGTTATTATAATTGAACCTCATATGTTCAAGAAGTGGGAGGAAATATTGAACATGTTAAGCAGGGACATGAAAGATATAAACACAACCTAAATGGAACTAGTAGAGATGAAAATTACAAAGTCCACCGTGAGAAATAGACTAGATGGTATTAATGGCAGATTAAACATTGCAGAAGAAAGTGAACTTAAAGTCACTGCAATAGAAACTTTCTAAAATGAAATATTGAAAAAATAAAGCGAGAGGCAGAAAGAGAGAACCGTAGAAATAAGTGAGCTATAATTAGAATTCTTGAAGGAGTCAGGAAACACACACACTTAGAAAAATAATGGCTATATAGAAATATGTATTTTTTTCAAATTTGATGAAAACCAAAATCCCACAATCCGAGAATTTCAGTGACCTCCAAGACCTCAAAGCGGAAGGAGACTAATGAGTCATGCCATAATTTAATTGCTCAAAACCATTAACTGAGAGAAAAATCTTAAAAATAGCTAGCAAGAGGGAGTGGAAGGGATGTTATGAACAAAAGAACAGAGCTAAGAGTGACAGTGAATTTCTTGTTGGGACCAACGTAAGAAAAGGTATCAGAACATCATCTTTAAAATATTAAGAGAAGAAGAAGAAACCGAACCTAAAAATCTTTATGCAGTGAAAACACCCCTCCTAAATAAAAGAAAAAAGTAAAGACTTCTGCTTATACAAAGCTAGAGGAACTCACCACCAGCACACACGCATTATAGGATGTGTTAAGGGAAGCCCTGTAGGCAGAAGGGAAAACTAGATTTAACACGAGGGAAAAAATAAAGAAGATTGGAAATGAAAACTGGATAAATAGAAACACTTGTTATTACCGGAATCACTTTCAGATATGGTGGACTGTTTAAAGCAAACATAAAAACAATAAAAAAAAACATAAAAACAATATACCATAAAAATAATAACAATATGTTACAAGGTTAAGCATACATAAAAGTTTTATATATATATATAAAAGTGTATATTTTATGTATATATATATATGTGTGCATATATATATATATATATATATATATATATGCCAAAAACAGTTTGAAGTTCACCAGGGAAGATATAGAATTACACGACTGAAATATTCTTATGCTAAGCATGGCATAATGTCACTGGAAAAAAGACTACTATAAGTGGAAGAAATCCTAAAGATAAACTTCTAAACAACCAGTAAGATCTCAAAGAGTTATAGCTAATAAGACCCAAAAGAGAGAAAATAGAATCAAAGAAAATACTCAGTGATTTCAAAAGAAGGCAGAAGAGAAAAAAGGAGAACAAAAAATATTTAGGCCACATAGAAAAAAAACTAGCAATATGGTACTTAAACTGTGCCGTTAAACCCGATCATGTCAATAATCACTATAAACAAAAATAGTCTAAACATCCTGATACAGAGTGAGAGAATGTTAGTGGAACACAAAGCAAGACGAAACTATAGGTTCCCTATAAGAAACCTTTAAATATAAAGTCACAAATAGGTTAAAAGTAAAAGTATGGATAAAAATATACCATGTTAAAAGTAGTCATTATCAAATAAAAGTAATCATTTTATTATATTAACCTCATAATGGTGCCAATTCATTAGGGGGAAAAAAAACCAATTATAAGTATTTACTCATTTAATTAAAAAATACCTCAAAATACTGGAAGCAAAAACTGACACAGCTGCAAAGAGAAATATGCAAATCTATGCAAAGACGTGTATACAGTATTCTATAGTCATTTTATATTTAATAGCCAAGAAGTAGGAAGAACCCGAATCTTTGTCAGCTGGTGAGCAGATAAACAAATTGGAGTATATTGATACAATGGAAAATTACTAATTAATAAAAAGAATGAACTATGACAACATACCACCACATGGGTGAATTTCAAAATAGTTATTTGGAGCAAATTGATTCAGACTAGAAAGAGAACCTACTGTGTGATTCCATTTATGTAAGAGTCTACAAAGTTCAAACTAACGCAAAGTGAGGGATAACAGGTGCGGGGCCATCTAGGTGTGGAGCGGAGTGGCAAGGAGAGATGAAGACAGAAAGGAGAGATTACAAGGGGCAGCTGAAAACGTTTATGTGCGAGGCGTAATTTCTTATCTTGATTGTGGTTATGGTTTCATGCATATACAGATATGTTAAAAAATCAGCAGTTTAAACAGATATACAGTTTCTCTTATGCAATTAAATACTGTGATTGAAATTTACTGTTAATGTGGCTAAAATTAGTTGCCATAAGTAGCTATCCTGTGTTCTACGGAACACAAAATATTTTGTTTACCTTCAGTCTTACAACAGTCTTGTGAAGTAATCCGATTTATTTTGCATGTACTTTAAAATAGAAATAATTTTCCTATTTTAAATTTTATTTAAAATAAGATGAATGCTCTACAGCAGTGCTATCCAATATAATAGCCACATTTGGCTTTTTAAAATTTAAATTAACTAAAGTTTTAAGAAAATTAAAAAACTGTGTTCTCCATCACGTTAGTCTTATTTTAGGTGGTTAATGGCCAGTTATGGCTGGTGGTGGTGGCTACCACCTTGTATGGTGCAGATACGGAACATTTCCATCATCTCAGAAGGTTATATTGTGCAGTGGGTAAAGTTTATTATATAATTTAAAGTATGGGGAACACAAGTGCTAGTTGAGCTCTGCCTTGAGACAATGTCTATGTGAGACACTTCACTCAAGCCACCTTATTTTTTCCATTAGTAAATTCATAGAATTGATCCTTGATAAGGTGTCTTTCTGTTCCTAAGACCTGTGATTCTAGGAGGTCACCGTGCATTATTGGGAAGATATCTGTGCGTAATTTGGGACGCCAACATGTGCCTCTCACCTCATCTGTTGTGAACATCTACCACTTCTTTCACATCAGCACGGGCGGATAGGTGAATAACTTCACTGCACCTTCCTGGTTCATCCAAGCCATCACCCATCCTCAGATTTGCACAAGTAGGCATGTTTTGTGTGTCTCTGTCAGTGACGTATATCCAGGATCTGGAATGCTATCTGGAACTTAGCAAACATGTAACATTTAACTAGTGCCTAGGAATTTGAAATTGAGAATCAAGGGAGATGTTTTCAGGCCACTTTATGTAAAGATTTCTGCTCTAAATCTATAAATGAATATAGAGATGCGTTTGTGGGAAAATATAAAGTTGTGCCTTTGAAAAATTATCTCCAACCAGCCGACTGCAGGGTACATAGCACGATCTATGCAAATAAAGGCTGAAACAGTACGAATGCTCAAACCCTTCTTTCAGAGGTCAGGTAATTGCAGGCCACAGAGACTAAGTAACTCCCTGTGGGTTGATTTGATGTAAAGATGAGTTTAAAACTTCAGAGCAATTAACAGTAGAAGGAGCTGTCTTGTTATATAGTACATACAGCTAAACAGCTTTGAGAATAGATTTTTCAAACCAGGTTCTGCATATCTTCAGCCCAGACTGAGCTAACCAATGGAGTATCGAAACAAAGTTTTGAAAACAATGTATTTTTTTAAAGAACTCTTCAACTCCAACCTACTATTCCCAGCGCCTTCTCTTTTAAAGTGGTGTCTACTGAACAGCATGTAGGTAATTTATTCCATCCCTGAGAGCTGGATGCCACGTTCACAAGTCTGGGGTAGTTTACCCATAAATGAAAAGATAATAATGCTTGACTTCCTTAGGAAATAAAAGCAAAGAAAATTGCAAATGAAAGATTTTTAGAAGCATGAGGTCTTTTGAAAGTAATATAAAATGTTCGGGGAAAGAGGCAATGTGGATCCAAAGAAAATATTATGAAATAAAGGTCAAGCCATGCTTTGGCTGGCCTCCACGTTATCAAACACAAAACCCTGAAAGATGAAGCAAAATTCTCAAAAAGACTCTGTCTGCTTTGTTAGGTTACTCTGGAGTGATCTGCTTGGGTAGAGGCTACAATCCCCATGGGAGGAAAAGCCAGTCACGTAGGGTCACCAAATTCCTCTGACAGTGTGTGTATTTCAGGGTCCCACATTTCAGGACACAAATGAAGAACCTGTTGTTTGCTCTGAGGAGAGCCAAAACAAGTTTAATGTATTTAATTTCCCAAAAGAATTTCAAATTATAAAAGCCACTCGTTAGGAAATGAGGTTTTGAAATCACTTACTATGAGGGATGTTCGAGGATAGTGGAGTGGTTAACTTTCAGAAGAGAACACAGGGATTTTCTTCAAATACATAGAAGAGTGATTAGATTTATTCTGAATGTATCTTATGGTCACAGAGGGGTCAGGAGTAGAAACAATACCTGGACAATACAGCAATTTCAGCTTCATACAAGAAATAAAATTTTAATAAATGGAGCTGCAATTGGATGTCTCAATATATTGAGTTGTCCATCCCGAGAAAGTTAAAAATAGACCAAATATTAATGTCACCCTGAATATTGCGGTAGATAAACCCCCAGGTGGGAAGTTGAGCCAAATAAACTCCATGGTTCCTTCTAAAGTTGAGGTTTCATGAATTCTGATGAGATTTTTCTACACTCAAGACGGCAGTTGCAGCTAGATGCCGGCCCCATGATTTGTAGGTATAGAATGGTTTGGGAGCTTTCCAATTTACATCCCAACCAAAGTCTTAACGTTTCCATCAATTATTTAAAAAAAAAAAAGCCTGCCTGATTTATTACAACATATACAACATCTCCTAACTTAATCAACACACTGAAGAGATTATTCACCACCTGTAAATATCTCTTTTTCCATTATTGGATTATTGCTCCTATTAGACATTGTTTTCTTAGTGTGATGAACTTGGGCGAGTCATCTCACCTTCCTGTGTCTCAGTTTCGTCATCTATAAAATGAAGGATCTAGGTTCCAATTTCTGTGCCCCCAGCACAAGCCTAGCCACCATCCAAGGCTAGCCAGCTATGAAAAGCTGTTCACCACGGTTCAGTTTCAGACCTCTGTTCAGGATTCCTTTCAGTGCCATGAAGTGGCACATGAGAATATATCTCATTAGGTTACAATCAAATCTTGTTTTTAACCAAAAGCTGCATTACCTAGCTTGATCACCCTTCGTATTCACTAGACTTGGCTCTGAGTGGCTTTTGGCTATTTCCAAAAATTGAATCCATCTGCAAGAAATGAAGATTTACCATTACTGAGGTCTTTATAAAAAAAGATACTACAAAGAAAAAGGCTTTGAAGAAAATTCCAAAAGAAGAGTTCAGTGTTCTGAGCTGCAGCAACATCATTAAAAATAACTGTATTATTGCCCAAGGAATAACAACTATTTGAGTGGATAAGTTCTGATAGGACAAAAAAATAGTGACATAGCATATTTCATTCACAAAAATATTAAAAAAAAAAAAACAGTGCCAAGTAGCCTTGTTTGGGCAGAGGTCCAGAGGAGGAGGAGGGGAAACATTTTATATTGAAGAGTCAAAGAGGGTTGAATGGAAAAGATAAAATCTGTCTCGACTTTGAAGAGTGGACAGACTATTAGCATCCATTATCACTTGAATTTTTTTTTTAAATGGCCTTATCTAAAAGCATTCGTTAGTAATACTAGTCAGGTTTCACTTAGAACTAAGAGTTAAATTCGGTAGGATTAGAACCCAAGGAAGTTAACCTTTGCCTTGGCATTGGTCTCAAAGAGCCAAGATCAGGAGCCACAGTCAGAGCAGACTGACACGGGTAGAACACCAAAGGGATGGTCCTCACTCTGCCTCCCGAGCGACGTGTCCAATTCTCTTGCCTGCAAAGGCCAGCGTTTCCTTAAGGAAGTAACATCTCGCCCACCAAGTATGCCAACAAGCAACATTAATGAGAAACAAGCAGGGTCTACTTTTCCTGCCAACAAGGCAAGAGAGGACTCCGAAGAGCCAGACACATCTTCTTTTACCTTAAATAGTGATTTGGTCCTTTATCCCTGTTTACCCACCCTAATTTAGAGTTTTTGCTTTTGTTTTTCCCTAGAAAGAGGCTACGGAACAGGACTGTCAATTCTGACTTTTATAACGTGACAGAAGGATAGCTATTCAATGACAAGGTTATCAGGACACTTAGAAACGCAGAGATGAGTTAAACAAAAGGAGGCTGGAGATAATGAAAATGATCTTTCCACACAGAGAAGTGTCACTCAAGTGAACTCTGCTTTCTCTTTCTGTGTCTCAGAGAGCAGGGATGGGAGTGTCAGTAAACTGGTGTGCTTCACGTATGCAAATCTCTCAGTGTTCTAAAGGTCATCTGCAATTCACATGGCGTGGCATTTGCCTTCCAGGACACTTAAAGAAATAATTTAATTAACTTTTCCAAAGAAACATAATCAGACTTAATTGGATTTTATGCCGATCAAAATATTTGAATCTACAATCTGGATAACTGAAAAATAATTCACACAAAGAATTTGAGAGTTGATGTCAGTAAATTAAGGTTGAGAAGTACTTGACAAGGAAATCAGGACTTAACCTAGAAGAGTTCGCCCTCCGTAAGAATTCAGTTGAGCACGCGGTAGTATTTTTTTCTTGGTCCCTTTTCCCCAAAACTCTTAATCTGTAGAAAATATGTCAAAAGTGAGTCAATAACAAAGCTTGCCTCTGAAACAGGAAGCCCAACAACAAATACTGTCCAGCTGTCATTGTTTAAGTTGTAGTTTACTTATGAGCAATTGAATCTCATTATTTCAGCCAAATTATGTTTCACTGCAGTGAGAAGCCAAAAAAAATAGTAATTTAAACTGTTTTTTTTTTTTTTCCCTTGCACTTCAGACTTCAGTGATATGGAAAAACACTGAGCTTTCAAGAAAACAAAAAATGTCTTTAACCAAGAAAAGTACCCCAGGAATAATAACTACATCTTGTTGACCTAGAAGATAGGGGAAAAGAAAATTAACATTTTAGTCAGATCTTTATCATCCAGAAAGGTACTTACTTAGAGACTGCTTGTCCCCATGTAGAAAACAAACAAGGATATTTGTAAAAGTTTTGTGTGTTTGGCAGAAAATTGCAAGGCACATTATATCTTTCATAACATTTGTCTCGCTAAATGACTAAGAATTGTCATCAATATTAACAAAACTACTATAAATTGAGTAAGATAATGTGTTAAATTATGGAGTCTCTTTTTTTTAAGTGTTATAGAACACCATGTTTCTACAGATGAGAAAACTGAGACAAAAAAATAAGCAGTTTTCTCAAGGTTACCTGGCTAGTGAAAGGAGTTACACTGCTGTCTTAGTAAATTGCAATAGAATTCAAATAGGCTTTGAATGAAAAAAAAAAAAGAGGAATATATTATTATATTATGAACCTGAGCAGTCCAATGGTAAATGTATTCTCAGCATGCCAAAGATATTATTGAGATCCAATTTTTTCCTTGGTCCATTTGCCTAAAAATGAAGATCACAAATCCATTACTGCAGCAAAGGAAGAAACTTCATTAGGAAGAAGGGAGAACACATTGTCAACGCTGTCATGCAAAGAGGACTTCTTTCTTAATGGCTTTAGTAAAATCCTGAGTATGACTCACGGTGATCCTGTGTGGGTTCGAAGCCCAATCTGAACCCACCGTTGTAGAAAGGAAATGGAACACCCTGATTGGTCAGATCCAAGTCAAACGCTAACATGGTATGAATGAGACAGCGGTGATAGGGGTGAGAGAGCGATTAGGATGGTTCCATCCAAATATAGACATAGTTTCAGAAAGGAAAGGTTAGAAAGAAGTTGAGTGATTTGTTACAGACTATACATAATTATGCATTGTCTGCACAGTGGATACAGGGGAATGCCTCATTCTACAATTAACTTACATTCATTTCACTCTACATACTTGGGTAAATGTCTAGACCAAGATCTATTTCCTATCCATCTATCTATCTATCTTTCTATCTATCTACATCTTTGTATCTCAGCAACTTGGTTTCTGCTATCCTAGGGAAACGTAATCTTTGGCCTAAATGCAAAGCCAAAGCTAAGTAAATCCAATGCTTCTGAATAGCTAATGTCCCAAATTCTAGTGATTGGTTATTTAAGCATTTTTTAATAGAAGATTTCACTATGTGAGGTTTTTTAACTTATACTTTAGCTTTTCAGTCAAATTGCCAAGTGAATTATCCCCCACCTTATACACCGGCAACATGCATGTATACCTCAAAGGCTAGTCTTCTGGATCCAAAGACACATAATCAAGGGCGGACAAAATATCTGCATTAGCAGCATTCTATCCTAAATTGTGGCAATAGCTTTAAATCGTGATGTTATTTTTGTTTGTTTCTTTGTTTTGTTTTGGTACCAAAACTCTCTTCTGTATCTAAACTTGTCTCTCTCATGAGCACAAATGCCTTTTGCTCAATTATATGTGGTCTCTCTGCTGTCCTCAGGACAGAAGCCAAAGTCCCCAGTCTAGCATTTAAGACCCTTTATAATCTGGACCTGATACACATTTCCTAATTTTTTTAAACTAACATTTCTGTGCACCATTAGTTGTAAACATTTAGGAAGCCTAGCATTTGTAGATCTTGCTAAAAATTGAGAATTCCAGGCTTCAACTACTCCAGATTCTAATTCAGGAGGTTTAATGTGGCCTGAAAATCTCTATTTTTAAGGAGCAGTTTTGTTAGTCAGGATGGGCTATGTTCCACTGCAATAACAAGCAAACCTCCTAAACTTCAGGAGTCTTGATCAATCAAAGTTGACTTTCCTCTTGACAAAATATACAGCGTAGGTCAGCTAGAGGCACGTCCCCAGGACCATGGCAAAAATATTCACCTCCATTCACCTTAAATGATGGAGAGAGAAATGCGTTAAACTGCTCACTAGCTCTTAAACCTTCCATTCAGAAGTGACACTCATCTCTTTGGTTTATACTTCATTGGACAAAACAATCTCTGTGGCCACATTTAAACTCAAAGTGGTAGGAACTATTTGGTGAATGGTATTTCTGCAGTTATTCTGAGGACTTCATTTTGGGACATAAGTGTTGTATTGTTTATTCTGAGCAAGTTTGTCCATTAAAGATTTCAAAACCTGCCTTTAGTTTTCCTCTGTAACATTTGGCTATCCATTCCTGATGCTGAATGTGTCTTCCCTGCTTCCAAGTGCAACAGAAGTTCCAACTATAAGTTTACCTTCTGGAACTAAGAAGTCAAAAGACATTTTCTGCTCAATAATATGTTTGCTTATATTGTATTTTTTTAATACTCAACTTATTCAAAAATCATTAAATCTATAAAATGCAATGTAATCTTATTTTTAAGTAAAAAATATCTCTCAGGAAGCAAATCAGGGCAAAAGAAATATCAAGGAAATTAACTTTATCTGCTCAGCAGAATGCAACTACCAACAGATTATTTTCTGAACATTTCTCTATAAATCAGTTGTTTGAAAATCTTTTATATTTCCCCATTGGGACAATATTATAGTGATTGAGATTTCGGAGAGAGTATTGCCAATGCCTAATTAACTCAGGCTGTATGTTGAAAAGGAAACAATGTAAAATAAAATAGTATAAAATAAAATGCAACACCTTGACAATGCCAGTAATTTAATAGAACAAAAAACTGCTAAAATCCTAACCATATGTTTGCTATGTATATTTTAAGCTAATACTGAGACAAGCCTTTTTAATTAGAGACAAATGAAAAGGTAGGTGGAGATTTTGCAGATATTTCGAAGGGGGTTCATGAGTTTTTTCAAGGGTTTATACGTTATTGGCAGTGGATCTTAATTATTCCTAATTGCCACTTCAAATTGTACGATGTCCTTGCCTTAACACAGGTATATCACTAATAATGGTTTAAAATTTCAAACGATGATTAGCCCATTGTTCGAATCAGGATTACAATAATGAGGGTGAGAATAAAAAAGTTAATGAGTAAGAACATAAGGAGACAGGAAATATACTGTGCAAACTGGGAAAGGGTTTTAGCAAATAGAGGAGAAAACAATGCAATTAAAGTGGATGTGTTTACGTGGTGAAAAGTTGTCTGATGGGGAAAACCTGAGCTCCTACTGGTAAATAAGGCGGAGGAAGGAAGACTCTGGTCTGTGCATGATCCCTCCGAGAGAAAAATAAAGTTGGTTGTGATGTAAGAGCATTTGAGTCAGGCAACTTATATAACATAGGGCAAGAGAAAAGGGGAGAATGAAATTACTGGCTTGATTTTTAAAGTAATGAGTCTGAGTGGGACTTGAGCTCATGAGATGACAGCAGCAGGGGTGGGAAGGTGAAGGTAGAGACAGAAAAATGAGCTGAGAAGGTGCATAAAAGATGTGTTCTTTAGCATTTAAGAATGACACTGGGCGAGCATCATTTCCTCACTTAAGTTTCCTGAAGATGAGGTAGGTGTTCCCACCGTCCCCCGTCTTCTTAATGAGGGGAGCCCAGAATCTGTCTGATTTTCATTCGTTGATCGGCGATGTGTGGCAACTTTCTGTGTAGTTATGTTTGCTGGTCTTCACTGCGTCATGCCCACACCTCTGCCTCCCTTCTGCCTTACCCACATCCCATCTTATGGGCTCCATCCTGGGAATTTCTCCAGAGTGGATCCCCAATTCGGTTAGAACCAGGGCTGATAACAACCACAGAGCCAGGGAGAAAGTGGCTTAGCAACAATCCAAGGGGAACAGTGACTTGGTTCAACTGAATCAAGTGTACGTGACGTTCCTACTTGTGGGTCAGATGCTGCGTTGTGAATTTCACTCACATAATTTCTGTTTAGCATTTAATCAGTCTTTTGGTGACCATATTCTCAGCAAATGTAGACAGGAGCCGGAGGGCTACCTGGCAGCATCATAGGTTCAAGTCAGAGGAGGCAGAAACCAGAGCAGGATCATGACAGGTGGGGACCACTGGGGAGGGAGGCTGAGGGCAAACTCTAGGGTCTGAAAACGTGCCTTTTGTGTTCCTGCCTTCTCCACTTCTCCCACCTTGACGCCCCTGCAAGGAACCATTGCAAATGGAAGCTGGTTCTTAGAGCTGTCATCACATTGACCTGTAAGTGAAACCAGCTCTTGGTGCCAGTGATCTAAGAACACCAGGCAACTTCTCTTGAATCAAAACCTTGGAATAAATAAATCCGCTTATCTATGTGTGATTCGGCCTTGTGTTGAATGCTTTCTATATGCCACGCCTCAGACTCGGCTTTATCATTACATGTCAGTGGAAGCTATAAATGGCAGACTGGAGTTCCAGGTATTAGGTAAGAAAGGCGAGCTTGGAAGCCTTCAGTCTCCTCTGAAATCAGACCACAATGCCTAATCTCCTCAGTTTCCCCTCCTTTGATTCCATGTCCAGGATGCTGACTGTTAAACAACACGATTGGCAGGTTGAGTGCCCCCAAAATGATGGGGGAAACAGCACAGGCATCACCTGGGAAGGCAGACGGCTACACACACAGACCTGAGAAGTCTGTGCCCCACTTCTTCATACAAATGCAGGAATAACATAGATTAGATGGAGGACATCTAAGCTTCCAAGCTAGAACAGGCCTTACAAGAGATTGTCAACAGGATAAAAATATAGAACATTATTTTTTATTTGTAAAAAAGCATATCTGCATCTTCACTTGCCTCTATAAATGAATAAAAATCAGGTCAAATTTTCAGCAAAACAGTATCCCAAGATACTCCAGTCCTTTGCTGAAGCATCGAGGCACGTGTCTATTCTGGACAACAGGCCAGTGGGTTGGAACAGCCTCCAAAGCCCAGACATTGCTGTGTAAAAGTTCAGGCCCAGGATGGGAAGGTCCCCTGTCAGGTCTTCTCTGTCTAGAAATATCTGTCATCCGTCATTAAATGGTACCCGAAGACATTCGTTCTTTTCCTGTATCGGGATCCACTGCTGTCATTTCCCTCGGAAACCCAGCTGTTTCTAGGAAGACCAGCAAGCTGCTGGAAGTCACATCAAGGTGGTGAATTAGTTTTAGAGAGCTGTCTTTCCTCGTGGCCTGCTCACAACTCTAAAGGACAGAGCCAGGAAATGCCCGGCTTGGCTGAGACTCTAATGAGAGGTCAGCTTGCTCCCACGGGGCACTATGTGTGGTGTAGGCTAACATCTGAAGACAGCAGGCAGATCACTAGCTCACTGGCTAAGGGTGGCCCCCAGATCAAGCGGCATCAGCTTCATTGCAGTCCTTGGTAGAAAAGCAAGTCCTTAGGGACCACCTCAGGAATGTGGAATGTGGAACTCTGGGATGGGGGTCCAACAACCTGTGTTTCAACAAGTCCTCCAGGTGATTCGAATTCACACTCAAGTTTAAGAAACACTGACCCACCCGGCAGTGCCCCTGGGGCCCCACTGTGTACTGCAGGTTCAGGTAATAACCTACGAGTTCATGAGTTCTTAATGCTTTCCTGAAATTAGATTTTGATATCATGGACCAAGGATTTAGAGTAGAAGTTTCTGGAAGTGTCAAGGGGAGGTGGGGGGCGTGGGATGAAAAGGAAGGAGAGTGTGGATTGGTGTGAAAATAAATTCAGAAACAAAAGAACGAAAAAGGATGAAAGATTGTAGGAAGACACCCGTATTACCATTTTTTCCCTAGCTTAGTCCTAGCTTAACTTCAGTCTTTTCCGTGATAGAGCTTTACACTGGTGACTACTGGATTGCAGACCTGGATTAGGGCTGCACTGGGGAGCTTCCTATCCTTAGTTTTTGTGTTTCTGTCTCTAAAGCCTGTAGCAGCAGGTTAAGCTGCCTCCGTGTTTACGAGCTTTCTTCTGCCCCAACTTGTGTATTTCTTTCTTTTTGTAATGAATTCTAATGTACTTACATCTTTCCAGGGATTACGACTGACAGCGACAGCCCACAGTCAAGTGAGCATGAGGTCACACAACAATATATGAGGAAGAATGAACTACAATTAAGCCAACATAATTGCATACAAGCAACACCCTCCAAAGTAGGGAACAATGAATCTTTGGCTCAAAGTAATGAGGGATCAAGAGATGAGAGTGTTGGAACGGCTCACTGGAGCAGTCTTAAAACTCACAATGAAAGGAAAACACATAACAAAAAATCACCATGGATGCCTAATCCCAAGGAATCAGCCTGTCCCGACAAAGGTAAGATGCATACTTTCGTGGGTACATGGCGATTGGCTAGCACGTAATCCCTCCTTGTTTGGATGAACAGTTGGATATTTGTCACTGGAGCCAGTGTTCAATTACCAGGGAAATGGGTGAGAGCTTTATCAAGAATCACCCAAACCCAACACTAATCAGCACAGTGTTTAAATTATGTCACAATTCATTCTATTTCTTAGTGTTTCCATTCCAAAAACCGAGTGCGTACTTCCCTTCAAATGATTTTTAAAATTCTCTGGTCCCTACAGAGTTGAGGCAGGTTTTGTCATTTAAGTGTTTTTTCTTACTCTAAGTTGTCTAGAAAACTGACCTACCCTCAGAGAGTTAATGGGACCTGAGAGACTCCGAGGTCCAGGCTACAATAAATAGTTTATTATTTTTTATGTCTTTCTGATGGAGGAACAAAGAAGCCATTGTATTGTAAAAGATAGAGAAAGAATGGGGAGATAGAAGCTTTCATTTTCTTTAGCAATTATTTGTCTACTTGGCGTTCTGTAGCAGTGGATTAAGTAAATCTGATTGAGTCTACTTGCTCCTATATTGCCATATCATAAAAACTTTCATAAATTAAGAATTAGCGAACTAACAACTCAATTGCTCAGAAAATAGTTAATGAGTTTTTACCAGGCTTCTACATGTGGGTTTGTCATTACTCAAACAGGTCACGGTAACCTTCTTTTCCCCAAAGAATATGTATTCTATTGTAGGGATGACTTTGATCAAGACTAAGACCCTTGACAAACCATACACTAGTTAAGTGCCTAATTATGGGCTACGGTTATCAAACCATAGGGAAGCATACAGAGAGGTACGTCTCCTTAAAACAGAGAAGCTGGACCTAATGGGACTGAACTTGACTTTAAAGGAAATTCCTTGCAGAACAGCAAAAGCTCATGCTCTCCACCTTCTTCCTTGTACTCTGCCCTGCAAACTTGCAAAAATGGGCACCAAGTTTTCAGTCTACTTGAAAACCATCTGTACCATAAACTCACCAGGGATTGTGTTTTATCGCAACGAGCCTTTTGTGGGATATAAAGGACATCATCTAAAATTTGGTGCTTGTCAATCAGGAAACCAAGCAAAAAAAGGGCAGCAGACTGGATGGAATCTTAAGAAAGTGATGGCTTTCAAAAATCTCCCTAAATGAGGCAAAAGAAGAGACAGAGATGGAGAGCCCAAGGAATAATGAGAGACAGAGATAGAGAAAGGAGGGGAACCAAAGAAGAGAAAAAAAAGAGACAGGCAAATAAAAGTTGAGGGGAAGGAAAAGATTGGGATATTTGGAATATTCCTGTTTTTTTGGTGTGGATTCTTATGTTTTAGAAGCAAGTTCTGTCTGTGTGTGAGTGTGCATGTTCGTTCTCTAATTGATTTCACCTGATATATGTTGGTTTTACAAGTGTGATTGGCCAGTTGTGTTTGAAAACTGGTGTCATGTGGGAAAACCTTTTCTGCGTACAGGAGGGGCAGGGTCACATGTTTTTTGGCTTCAATATTGCGTAAAACACAATTCTGGACCCCCTGCATGTGTTTTTTCCTGCAAACCTAGTAATTTGAATACACAGGGTCACTTTAAGCTCTCTTTTGGCCCCAGATAAGTTGACTCTGAAGCCAGGGGCCATTGACTTGGAAGACAGGCCCAGACACAAATAAGGCTGAATCTGTAAGGACCGAGAAAATCAGGGACCTTCAAATATGGAGGAAGTATGTGTGTTAGGAATGCTCGTTCTTACGAATTAAATACATTTCATTTGCCTTTGCATCTTTTTTGCTTAACTAAGGAGAAAATGTGCATTATTTAAAGGAGCCAAACAGAATGAAAACACACACACAAAAAGAAGCCATTTTGATTTAAATCTTGGCAAATATCCAACTTGCAATAACTTGAAGATTTAATATTATTAGATGCACACACATGAAACAAAGCCTGATGCTCATCCAACCATATTTCAATCAGAACTCTCTCTGGGAACCTTCCTACTGACAATACAATTTTGTGCAAAATAAACAATAAGATGCAAAAACTACTGTAAGCAGTTTAGGAAATTATATATCAAATATCTTCCTACGAGCCTGGGGGTCTCACTGAGCAGAAGTTTTGCCTAACAGGTCTCATTGCATATGCAGATTTAAATAATTCACGTGTTTAAGAAATCTCCTATTCTCTATTTACTCAAGCACTTCAGCGGTGGGTTGTCGCCAGCGGTCATGCCGAGAGTCAAAGGCAAAAAAAAAGGTTATTTTTCTAGTTTTGAAGGAAGTGATGTGAAAATAATTAGCAAGTCTAGGATTCTGCAGTAAAGTCTGGTAATAATAGTATATTCAATCAAAATCTGTTCTTCATAAGTGTGATTTCAGAAACCAGAATAATTCATACAGATGTGCATAGACTTATGGTGAATAGCTGTGTGGTTAGACTTAGCTACCTGGCCAACTGGTCTCCTAGGTCCCCTATCACACAGGTGAGAACTCCAAAGACAGATGTTGCCCAAGGTCATGAGACCAGTGAGGATAAGCACTGGAGTGAGAAAACAGAACTTCCCAAGGTTGATTCCTCTCTGCACACGTGGCATCCTGTATTTGTAAATCAATCTATATAAAATCTTAAATGTGTGTGTGTGTGTGTGTATGTAGGTATCCTCCCAGAGTTACAAGTTATTTAGACTTTGATTAAATTGAATAAATCTCCAGTTCTCTCATGTATTCACAGATTTCCTCTGATGACTTGGCCAATAATAGAATAATAAAATAAACAGACAACAACAATAAACTAACCAGGTCTTCTCTAAAAGAGGAAATTAACAAAATCAATGTCTGCAGTACAAGACGTACTGCGCGGCTGTTCAGAAATTCTTGTCTGAAAGTTTGAATAGAAATGGTCTGACTGTCAAAATTTTTTTTGCTTTCAAAGGATTCATTTTTATTTCAGTGTCACTTTTTAAAGAATTTTCAATTAGCATGTATTAGAAGGGGATATAAGAACACTTTTTTTTTAACTGCTTCTTTTTCAGATATAAGTAGCCCACAGTGTCTAAAGCAATTGTTAATAATAAAAGCATATAATAGATGTGGGCTTAGTTGGATGTGTTCTTTGTGATTTCCAGACTCTATTTCACAATTTCAGTTTTTTTTTTCTCTGTAAAAGTCCCACAGGAATTCCAAGACATCAGCTTCCTTTATATATATATATATATATATATATATATATATATATATATATACACATATATATATATATATATATATATATATATATATATATAAATCACTGTACCTAGAAGAGTGTGAAATTCAAAGTAGAAGACATTGTCCTGCCTCTGGTGGAGTTCACTTACTTGCCAGGAAGAGATGACCTTATTAGATGAAAAGTTAATTTCCAGTTCAAAGCTGTGTCCCGTTCGGTGACAAAAGAATGACATAGAGAAAAATCTGGATTCAGTCAAGTGTGAGAGGCACTGTCCTGAGCTCTGGGAGTCAAGGAAGATTTCCTGGGAAGATAAACTTCTATGGTATAGACATTGATAAGAAAAAAAAAAACCTGTCATTTGAAAAGATGACAGCCAAGTTGTTAATAGTGTTTTCCTCAGATAAGATCTGTGATTATGGTGTTTGAGGGAGAAGAGATAACGTTTGCTTTATATATATAAAAATCTTCAGGTGTTAAGACTTTTGCAATAAAGTACATTTGCATTATTACTGGCACAGTTACAAGGAAACTAATGCAAGGCCAGGTGGACAGTTTGAACAAAGTAGCAGGACTGGACATCTACACGGCATTATGGGAACAGTGAGGGAAGCATGGCAGACGGAGTGGATGTGAGGGGCGGGGATAGAATGGCGTGGCAACAGAATTTGCATTCAAGTTTAGAAATGTTATGAAATTAGGTTTGGAAACTCATTGACTAAGATAAATCAGATGAAGGCTAATTCTCATTCATCAAGTAATTCATCATTTTCCAACAAATATTTATTGTGAACATTGACTTTATCACTGGCATTGCTCTTGGGGGAAAAATAGCTAAACTTTCTTGGAAAATGTATTCCATAGGGGGAGAGGGTCTGATACATAAATTAATGATTAAATATAGTTTTTTTTTAATCAGATAAATTTACAGTCTGTGAAGAATATTAAATTGCAGGGAATGCAAAGGAGATGAAATCTTTGGCTCCCACCGCTGGTTATGAACCCCTGTCTATGAGGGTGACAAGAGCTATGATATTAACAATGATAAACCATAATGAGGAAAAATGGAGTGGTTCTGGCCTGAATTAATGTAGGTACCAACGAAATACAAGAGGTTACTCACGCAGAGAGATGCAACATAACACCTATAATCTCAAGACTTCTCAGAACACCTTAAAAAACAAAAACAAAAGAAAAAAGAAAAGAAAAAATAATTTCTTCCCAGGCAACTCTTAGGTTACTCAAAAGCAAAATATCCTTCATGCAGTCAGCTTATCCAAGTGGAGAGAAACTGAAACAGATCAACGAACACAGGACTTTTGTTCCACAAATAATCTGTAGTTTTTAACTTTTATCAACTTAACCTTCATCTTTGTTTGGGGAGACAATCTATATAGGATTGATCTCCCTCAAAGATGAGTAGATACTCAACCATACTCCAACTAAATATCTCAGACTCATTCCTTGAGTGGGAAGCAGCCAGTCATGCAAATATCAGGATGAAAAGCATTCTGGGCAAATGCAACATCCTGGGCTAGAATAGCATGAATTAAGAGGCAGAAGACTGGGGAGAAAGTAGGTTTGGATGGGGTGGGGAGAGGTGTTAACAGGGGTCTCGTCTGACCACACTTAGCGTGGATGCTGTATTAGTCAGCTTGGCTGCATAACAAAATGTCACAGACTGGAGGACTTGAACAAAATAAATTTGATCACGGTTCTGGAGGATGGAAGTCTGAGATACGGGTGCCAGCCTGGTTGCAATCTGGTGAGGACCCTCTCCTTGCCTTACAGATGGCTGCCTTCTTATCTTCTTCTCACATGTCAGAGAAAGCAGGCTCCATTCTCTGCTTCTTACAGGGAAACTAACCCAATCTTAGAGGCTCCACCCTCCTGAACTCATTTAAACTTAATTACCTCCTGTCAATTGAAAAAAAAAATGCAAAGCCTAAAGGCTGAGAATTACATTTTATTCCACAGACATACTGAGGATTTAAGCCAGGGAGAGACAGCCTCTCAGACAGCTCTGAAGGACTGTTCTAAAGAGAAAAAGGAGCAGCCAGGATATGTAGGGTTTTTTTTTTTACAAACAAAACAAAACCAAATCAAAACAAACAAACAAGCAAATAGATAGATAGTCAAAACTTCAAAAGATTACTGTTAATTAAAGAAAACCAAACATCTCAAATTAATAAATTTAATACTTTTCTATGTAAGGAAGGATGCAAGTCTGGGCTCATGGAATCGTTTCTTTGATTTGCACCTTAACCATCTGTTAAAACCAGTATCCTGTTGTCTCCATACTGAATCCCCTCGGTGTGTACCAGGGGTGGCTGCAGTGGCCGATGGCTTGATGGTGCAACATCCTCAGTTTGCTGAGATGGTAGGCAATGTTCTTTGTCCACACGCCCAAAGACTCCACCTCCAAATACCATCACATCAAACATGAATTTAAGAGGAAGGAGGCATAAAAATTTAGCCCATAACAAATGCGTATTATTTTTACAGGTCAAGGATGAAGTGAGATGTTCACATGCACTGTTTTGGAAAAAGAGCAAAATGGATTCAGGAATCACATTATGTAGATTTCTTTAAGGCAATGGGACTAGTTGAATTTGAGAGGTAGGGGCAGTGTATACAGGGAAGGGATGGGGATCCATATTAACTTATGAAAGCAACAAGACCCTTCAACCTGAGAAGATGCAAACAGTAAGTTAAGTCAGACTTAAAGTTGTGCATTTTCACTAGAGCTATCATGAGTTCAAGCCTTGTCCTTAGTCATTAGGCTTACATAATTTAAGCTAATTATTTTTGTTCAATTTATAGTTACACGTATCCTGCCATATTGATTGACGTTCACCAAACTTGCAAGGAAATGTTTTAAAGGTCAGAATTCCTGTTCGTTACTTGAATGTGGGAACTTATCCAGGGACAACATCCTCAACTAATTGTCCACAACAGCACAACTCGATCAAGATGTTAAAACTGGTTTATGGTAGATCTAAATCTAGATTTCAGGGCATATAACCATCTGAATCTTTGTGCAATGCATTAAGCAGTAATTCTCAGTTTCTTAGATTAATTAATTTTGCTAGGAAATAAGACCTTGGATTCAAACAACGTTGAATCTCAATGCTATAAATAGCTCGTGACTTTAGGAAAGTTACTTAATAGTTTTATGAGTTTCCATACCTCGAAAATGGGAGTAATACTATCTGGCTTTTAAGATCGTTGTGAGAATTAAGTAAAATAATGAGCGTGTGGAGGGATTAAGCCTGTGACAGATGTATAGTATTCAACAAATGCTATTGAATACTTTGTTACCACGAGAGGAGAGGAAACATGCATTATCAAGGATTTGGACTTAAGCAATTGGATACAAGCATTTAGTTTCTTTGAAGTATTGTGTTGAATTTTAAAACATTTTGTGGATTTGTATTTCTTCCCGGAGCAATCTGCTTATGTTAATATAAAATTGTTCTCCATCAAGTAAAGGTACATATTGAATCTTTAAGAAGAGTCGTTGTGGTTACACACCATCTAGAATTCTGCTCCATACCACCTGGGGTTCCATGCATTAAACACGGCGTTTGGATATAGAAAAGACCTCATCTTGCAGTCTAAATAAAATTCTTAGTTAATATTAATGAAATGTTCATATTTATGAGATGCACCCTTGATCTCCCAGATAAAAGGACAGAAACATCTTAATATTTGCCATATAATAGACTATTAGCTCTTGTAATAGGCAGTTTCCTGAGTAGGTTTTCATAGCTGGATGTTCCCATCCATCCTTTATTAATCAGCCATACTAAATCTCGGTATACGTTCTACAAATACGCAATCCAGGTGGGGAACATAATTTAAAATCAAATATGAGTTAGAGAGTCCTGGAAAATGATATGATGAGTTTCCTATGGAGCACTTAGGGTTGTGATTCTGGTACACACACAAATACACACACAACACATTTTCCCCTGAGGCTCCCAGGTTTTAAATAATTCTATTTAATAATATGCTTTGGGCATTTTTACTGACCATAGGTAGATACTTGACAAGGTTTTTGATCAGCACAAGATGACTTAACTTCTACCAGGATTACTAAAATGACTCGATGTTACTTTACACAAGGCATAGAAACTTGAGACCATGTAAGCATGAGCAACTTTTCTTTGTTACCTGTAAAAAAAGTTTTTTTTTCATATTATATGTGACTTTTTGCAAACCTTTATCACCTAATGTGAACCTTTATTGCTTAACTTTGTAAGTTTAAAGACCCAGAATATAATTACTGACCAGGGGTGTAACCTTTCCTCTCTGGTAGTTAATGTCGATGGAGTATTTGGAAGTGGGAACATGTCTGGTATTCAGCCCCTCAGGAGGTGTCTGAGAGCTTTATCAAAGGATCAATTGAAACTCTCCTCTTAGATGCCCCAATTTCACAGAATACCTCTTTGTATTTTACAGTCTTTTACTATCTCTTGTTGCACTTAGCACAGAATTGCAAATTCCTATTGACTGATTAAACCAATTTAGACTGGTTCATTTGCAGATGGCCCAAAGGGAAAATCACAAAAACAAACAAAACAGAAAGGAAAGAAAGTAAAAAAAAGTTCTTTCACTTCCAGAACCTTTGGAAGCTTTGTAATATGAAGAGCAATCCCCTCCTCAGTCCATCCCATACAATGTGTAAACAGCAGAATATAAAGCAGACAGTTGTTCCTGGCAGTCTACAGTTTCAGGCTGATATCTTGATGTCTTTTTCCCTGAGTCATTAATTACAGTGTAATGGAGCAAAATCACGTGCACACACACACCTCCTTCAGCTGGATGGGACGAGTTTCACAGGTTTTAGAAATGACAGGGCCAACGCTCACTCCTTTTGAACTTTACGAACAGCGTATTCACTCAATCCAACTTGGACTCTTCATCTGGAACACTGAAGGTGAGATGGCTCAGGAAGGGTTTGGGAAGATGGGTAACTGAAACTGATGTGTGACTTAGATGCACGCTCTTACTCTGATTCTGCTCACAGGGACCTCAACAAAAAAAGGCAACTTCACTTACAATCAGTCATATAAAGAAAAAGAGAAAATACCAGTTGTGGGGTAAAAAATTGGCAATCTTTCTCCTCATGATAATACTGTTACTGAAGTTTCTGTGCCTGAGACATGGTGAGACCAAACAAATCACAACATTGACGTTTGGAGCAGAGAAATGTTTATTGCAGTGCCAAATAAGGAGAACAGGTGGCTTGGGCTAAAAAAAAAAATCAAATTTCTCAGTGGCTTTGGGGTAAAATTATAGGCAAAATTTGGAGTGAAAGCAGCAGGGTGTGAGACTTTCTTCCGATCATTTGGTGGTGAGGTAACAGGGAGATGCTCCAGGAATCTTGTGCTCAGCCTGAAGGTACCGTCCTCCACCTGGGTGGGGACCTTAGTTCCTGCAGAAGATCTCGGAGATATTGCTATGTATGTTCCTTGAGGAGGAACCAGGACCCTGCCCCAAGGCTGCACTGCTGGTTCTTGACTGTTCCTTCCTAGTTTCTGCATTCCTTCCCTTCCTTGATTAGCAACTGTTTGAATCTGCCCTTTGGAACTCAGGGAAGGTCAAGGAGGCTGAATAAAGTCTACTTCCTTCAAATAAGAAATGGGGGACACAAAATGGTTTTGTGCCCGGGAGGACCCCATAGGGTCCTGCTTTGTTTCAATATTAATTTCTCTACTTGTGAATAATCAGAAACATAAAAAAATGTTCCTCAGTCAACCAGCTACATGGTTCATTTAGCCTTGGGCAGTGACTCTGATGAATGTCATGACTTTGTTTCGGGAAATGATTTTCATTCTCGGCATCAACTTCAAGGTCTGGAGGTGTGTTCTCATGGAGATGCTCTTTGCGGATCCATTTTAGAATTATCATCCTGAGATATCTTAAACTATTTAAACTTACTAGATGTTGTAGGAAAGGAAAACTTGCCACCTCAAAATGTCTCTTTGGCTTGTGGATTATTTCAAGCCGAAAATAATCAAGGCCCAAAAGACCCAGGAAGAAACTTTGACCTTCCCTCCTACTGCCTCAAATAATTTACACAGAGCATCTTTTCCTGGAATAGAACTATCACCAGAGATATCTGTGAAGAAAATGGGCTAGGTGTGGTGAAAGATACTCTTCAGGGCTTGGAGATTGAGTCTACTTTGTGTCCCACTGTCTCTACATGAACTGAAAATATTTATTTACCAAACATTTGCTTTTTCATCTCCATGTGACTTGCCTTCGTCTCCCGTGGAGTTCCAAACCACCACCTCAACGTCCTCTTTTGTTGTCAGCTGAAGGGTATTTAAGTTGAGGGCCCCAATCATTTTGGTGAGTTAGTTTTCCCTGGGTCTCTCCCATGTGTACATGCATTAGGCTGCACCATACAGGTCTGCAAGCCCTGTTCTTGCCCAGCCTCCAGACGGAAGAAAGAGCCTGGAGTCAGCGACAGAGACATCAATGGTTTAATGGATAGAGGATATTACATGACCAAAGCCAAAGGGTCCTGGAGCCACATCCCACTGTGGTTGCAGATGGCAGGCAGGACTTAGCAGCAGTCTTTGCTCCTGGGGAGAGAAGGGAGTTACCAGATATAGAGGAAACTGAGTCAAGTTGTCTCATCAATGGTTAGTAGGGAAACCAGCAGAGGAGCACACCCATCACCACCCCTTTGATAATCTATTAGGGTGAAGACATGCTGATCTAAAGATCAAAATAATCACTAGTTGAGGCTGGGGGCAAGTACCTAGATATTTGATGATTAGGTTCTATGATTAAGAGGGAAGATGAGTCATGTGAATAGGATGTTGGTGAATCAGGCACTGGTCAAGCAAGGGATGTACAGAGAACAACAGAACAGCCATCCTGGTGGCCTGACCACATAATATGTGATTGAACTTTGGTTTGATGTTCTCCTCTTAATCTGGTCTATGTCAAGTTACTTCTGAGATGAGCTGGAAGAATTGGAAGGGCAGGGAAAAGTTCTTCCTTTCTGACAATCTTCACTAGTTACTTCATATCACTTCTTGGGTTTATGAGATTTAGTCCCCTACTTCCTCATGATCAAAGAGATTTTCTTCATCTACATTATTCATTTTCAATTATTTTAATCTCCTGATAACTGAAGGAGGATTTTATTTGCAAAATTATGTATTTCATTAGTACCTGGACACAGTATAACTTCGACTACTTGGTCTTCATGATTTAACAGAATTTTTAAATGTCCACTCTAAGTCTTTGTTGGATCATTGAGTCTTAAGTTGTGTTTCTAGGTGCATTTCCAGGGAAGGCAACCAAGAGGAAGGGAGGGGAAATGAGTCCCGTGCTCCGACTCCAATCCCCCCCAGCATATTCTTGCTTTCACTATTTTACACATTAGTCTAGGTATTTGAAAAATAAAAATTAGATAACCACCAGTCAAGACTACAGAATTGTAGTTCTTTTATTAAATAGGACATGTATTTATTTGATAGCTATTGAGTTGTTTTTTCCTAGGTGTCATGTATGTGTGAGGAAAGAATATCAATTAAATGATTAACGCCTTCTCTCTGAGTCCCTCTTGCTCCAAGGCAGAGCCTGAAGAATCTTCCATTTTCCATTCCCAACAGTTACTTTCACATGCCTTTTTAAAAGCATCTTTGTAGCACCGCGGGAGTTTATTTCCTATCCTCCACATCACAACATAAGTTCGCTGAGGACAAAGACTTTGGCATTTTTCTTTGTATACCTAACACTCAGCACTGAGGAAGAGCCTAATAGGCATGTAAATCAAGGGGCCAATTGAATTTGATCCAATCTGAGCAGAAGACCTCAAGAAATGATGTATTTCACTCAAAATAAGTAACCAAGTGGGAGAAATACTTCCTTAATCACATGGAGATTGTATATTCTCTCCACAAAAGATCGTGTGAAAGATAATTGTATTTTATCTTTGGAATAGTAACCCTCTGCCACTTAGTTAGAGACCAGATTACCTGAGTGATGAATTGGTTTTTTCCTTTATTCTTTCATTTAACGTTCGTCCCAAACCTACTATATACAGAGGGCTATTCTAGGCACTGGGACATCCAAAGATGACTAAACTCATGTATATTCCTGAGAGTCTCCTAATATAAATGAGGATATAAGACCTACATGGAGACAGAGTCAAATTGTAGCTCAAGGCAGAATATGGGTGGCCAATTAGTTCTAACAGAATGTACTCCAGGGAGGTTCAGAGGAAGATGGACTCTTGGGGAACACGGCTTTGATTAGGGGTAGCCAGGGTGGAGAGAGTCAAACACATCTGTGCGTCTGCACCTGTAAGGAAGGAGGTGATGCAGAGGGAGCCCGGGCAGGGAGGTGAGACATAGAGGGCTGCGGTCGACCTCAGAATGAGCAAGACGTCATCAAAACAAGCTGAGTAGCCCGCCCAGCACAAAGGGTTCAGGTTCAACTGTTTATCGTCGGTACAATATTAGGTACTGTGTTGGCTTTGTGTTGGTTACCATTCCTCCAAATACATTCACTGAAAAACAACAAAAACAAAAATAGAACGTGTGTTGGGAATTCCCAGGTCCCTGTGATACAGGAAAAATGGGGCATGAGAAGATGGCTGTGTCCCAGGTCCCGGTCAAGTCCCTGGGATGTGTCCCACCAGTGAGGGTCCTTGGCTTCCCATAGAGAAGACTCTAAGAGCAAGCTACAGTAGAATAAAAGCAGATTTATTCAGAGAGGTGCACACTCCATAGAGAGAGTGCGGGCCATCTCAGAAGGCAGGAGAAAGGCCATGAGGTGCAGGGTTGTTAGTTTTAACAGGCTCTGTAACTTCACATGCTAACAAGTGAGAGTATTTGTTCCAACTACTTTAGGGGAGGGGCTGGGTCCCCAGGAATGGGGCTACTACCCACTGTTTCACCTTTTATGTTTAGCCTGGGAGCTGTCTTGGCACCTGTAAGAATGCTACTTATCATGCCAACATTTTATAATGAAGCTCGAAGTCTACTGGCAGTCAAGTCTCCCACCATCTTGGTGAAACAGCCGAGTCATTCTTTCAATGGTTGCGCCTTCCCCCTTCCCTCCTGCCTCACCTGCACTTCCCCCCAAAACAAGGAAAACATGAAGATGTAGCTTCTACAATAAGACAAAAATAGAAAAGAAAAATCTACAAATGTATATGGAAGTCATTCAACATTGATATGGGTTAGAAGAGGAAAATATAAAAAGCTTGTGTGGTTTTCTTTCTTTATTTATTTTTTTTTGGTTTGATGCTTACCTACTCCTAACCTTAAGGTAAGAAAATGAAACCTTCAAAGTCCCTTCAGATAAATCATAAAAGCCATGGTTCTCACCCTAGACCTGCTGGCAGGTAGTCATAGGCCGATGTCTGATTTTGCATCCTGTGAGAGCCCAAAGTGCTTGGGTGAAAACTGAGATTTGGGGTGGGTTCATTTTGTAAAGGAGGAATCTTTGAACCAGAGAGGTGCTCTCTTCGGCTTAGGGACTTTACATCCGCCCATTTGAATCCCTGGCGATGCATGCCGATCCTTTTATTCTAACCCAAGTGTCCAACCATAGTGCCCAGGCCACCTTGCGCTCCTTCTTAAGCTGGGAACGCAGACCCATTTAGGAACAAAGTCCTGGATTATCTGCCGCCTTGTCCTCCAAAGTAGGGAGAAACCTCTGCATCTGGGCGCTCTGGACCGCCTCCTTGGGGGCGGGGCTCTGGCTGTAGAAATTTGCAAGCTTCTCTCTGCTAATGATTCTGATCTCACCGAGGAGCAAGCAATCAGGAGAGATTTTAGAACACATACATACCCTTGAGAGGGCTCTCTGTCTCTAATCCTTGCCTGGATAGAATTCCTCAACCTTCTGGAAGGAAAAAAACAAACCAGAACAAAACCCAGCAGTAACCTACAATTTGTTCTTTCTTTTTTTTTTTTCACTCATTTAATTTTAATACTTTTAATACTAAAATCAACACCCACCTGCGTGTTTCTTTGTATTTTCTCTCTTTTTGTTATCTTTTCATATTTATGAGTGGGGACATCTGAATAACCCAGAGAAAAAAATAAAATGAGCAAATTTGGCATTTGGATGTTTCAGTTATCTTTTTTCCCCATCTAGAAAAACATCAGCTGCTCATTTAAACTTAGATGTGAATGTTTAAAGTGCTGATGAGTCAGAGCTTTTTGCATTTTAAACAGGAGATCAAATCTTAAAGCGTGGGGGCTTTCGTGGTGGTGGTGGTGGTGGCGTAACATCACTGAATTTGTGCTCCAGTGTTTCTGAAACCAGATGGAGCGGGTGTGCCTTCCAGGTGGAAGGTTGGGCGCTTCTAAAGCTCAGTCAGATCAGGAACTGGTACCCAGACCTGAGCATTTCCGCTGCTTTCTACCCTTCCAGACTTATCCTGCCAAGCAGAGGGCTCGCTGTGCCTCCCAGGAAGCAGGTGTTTAGTTCTTTGCCTCTAAGTTGCCTATTACTGGTCAGAAAAAAAAAAAAAAAAAGAACCTAATACTTTCAGATCAAACATAAACAAAAACCCTTCACTTATAGAGAGGAGGCTTCCGTGGGCTGGAATATAGGACAGCTCAACTTTAATGATTCTCCCTCCAATTCCAAATCTATTCCTTTTATTCTTTTTTGAAGTTCCTATCTTTTCTCTTTCTTCATGTACTTTTCCTCCCTTCTCTTTTCTTTTTATTTTATAATCTATATCTTCTGGGCTGTGCTGATAAGATAGCAACAAAATCTCTGGGGAAAAACAAACAAACAAGACTTCCTGAGTTGTGTTGGTGGCATTGCTGATTTCCACGGGGTAACCAGTCCCGTCATGGCTCGCTTGCCTTGTGTGAGTCCGTGTGAGCAGACTCGTGTGCACCACGAGTTCCCCCCACCCCCTTTCTTGCACATGCACACACACACACACACACACACACTTAAAAAATGTCACCCATCACAAGGATAAAGAGATGACTAGAGAAGAAAACCTGGCAACCAAAGAAGAGACTCAAGAATCCCTCTGCTTACTGAAGTGTCGTCTTGGTCTCCTGGTATTTGAAGTTCGAGACCAGCCATGTATCTCCCTCGTTTCTGTAGAGGCGGGGAAAGAATTCAAATCTCGGCTGGGTTCTCACATTTTTTCCTTCTAAGAAAAACTGAGCCCTAGGGAAGAGGAGAAATCTGAAGAGTTAGTGTGTGTGTATGTTTTCATTTCTTGCTTTGAGATTCAGAACTTTTGTTCAGTTGCCAGTTTAAAATATATATATATATATATTTCTCTCTTTAAGCCAGTGGGGACCTGGAGATGATGAATCCAGGACTTGCTTTCAGCCCTGGAGTGCAACATCGTAAGATTTAAATAATGCCTTACAGGTTTTCATACTTTTTTCTTTTCCCCAGAGTGTTCTAAGCATGTTGAAAATGTGCAGGTTTTGCACTCAGTATTCATTTCAACACTTTCTCCTCTCTAAGGCTTTTTCTTTCCTTTTCTTTCTTTTCATTCCCTTGCCTCTTACATTCCCTCTCTTCTCTCTATGTCTTCTTTTCAATCACCCTTTTCCTTCCCTTTCTTCATCCTCTCACTTTCTTTCCACCTCTGTCTTCACTCCTTTAAAAATCTTCACCCAAACCTTTCTTTTTTTTTAACTTTTTTTATTGAGTTATAGTCATTTTACAATGTTGTGTCAAATTCCAGTGTAGAGCACAATTTTTCAGTTATACATGAACATGCATATATTCATTGTCACATTTTTTTATTCTCTGTAAGCTACCACAAGATCTTGTATATATTTCCCTGTACTACACAGTATAATCTTGTTCATCTAGTCTACATTTTGAAATCCCAGTCTGTCCCTTCTCATCCCCTCCCTTTTGGCAACCACAAGTTTGTATTCTATGTCTATGAGCCTGTTTCTGTTTTGTATATATGTTCTTTTTTTTTTTTTAGATTCAATGACGTCACCTCACACCAGTCAGAATGGCCATCATTCAAAAGTCCACAAATGACAAATGCTGGAGAGGCTGTGGAGAAAGGGGAAACTTCCTACACTGCTGGTGGGAATGCAGTTTGGTGCAGCCACTGTGGAAAACAGTATGGAGATTCCTCAAAAGACTAGGAATAGACTTACCATATGACCCAGTAAGCCTGCTCCTGGGCATAGATCCAGAAGGAACCCTACTTCAAAAACACACCTGCACCTCGGTGTTCATAGCAGCACTATTTACAATAGCCAAGACATGGAAACAGCCTAAATGTCCATCGTCAGGTAACTAGATAAAGAAGATGTGGTATATTTATACAATGTAATACTATTCAGCCATAAAAACCAATGACATAAAGCCAATTGCAGCAACATGAATGTCCCTGGAGAATGTCATTCTAAGAGAACTAAGCCAGAAAGAACTAAGCCATATGAGATTGCTTATATGTGGAATCCAAACTTCCCTTTCATGACATCACCATGTAGTAATGTCTCACTGCAATACACTGAAATATTTTAGAGCGAGAAAAAGGTCATTGGCAGAAGCAATGAGAGCAGCCCAAACAGGAGTTGAAGCTGTGGAAGGAAAGGGAATATTTGGTCAAAACCTCAAGCAAATTCTGGAGTCACAGTCAGTGTAACTGCTGGTCATTAGCACTGTTCACCATCCAGCTCTGTTGCTTCCTTCTGGCACAGGACAGTATGGGCTGGGTTGGGTGTGGCCATGGTTCAGGTGTCAGCAGGTAAAACACTGAATACAGCAAGGTTATTTCAAGACCAGTGTTTCAGAAGTGGACGACACAGCAATTTGCAGCATTCAGGGAGATGGAGGCTCGGTCAGCCTGGGTCCCAGAGTAAGAATGAAGCCGAACAAACCTTCTAGAAGACTTGTGGTGAGCATGTGAGAGGAGTAAGAAGGAAAATTCATTTTAAGATGCTGAGATTTGCAGGTTGTTTGTTACACAACGCATAACATAACCTTTTCTGAAGACTACAGTCACCAAGAGGAGAAAACATAACATAAACTATTGGCTTTCAGAGATAAGAGGGTTGAAGCTCAAAAGAAAATGAAAAATGAGGTTAAATTATTGTCACTTCAAGGAAGATTTCCCCAAGAGTATAAAAGATGGCTGAAACTAATCCTGTATTTTGGATGAATGCAGAAAGTGCTAATTCCTGTTGTCCATGCACATGACATATTTGAGCTCCAACAAATATTTCAGAGCATTTGCAAATGTTGCTGCAGCTACACCAAGAGGAAAATGTACCTTGTCAGATGTGTTCTCATCCATGATTTGAAAAAATCACAGCTAGATCCAAGTCAAGGCCGGGCCACTCTCAGATGTAAGCGAACCCATTACTTTCTCATAATATGGGATAAGCATTGTCCTATCCTTTTCTTACTTTATTCATTAAAAATGTCTACGAAATATTCGAGACCAAAATATATTTTGGAGTTTCACCTCCGTTATAGTTAATGAAATATACCAGGGAGAGTATTGAATAGGAAATAAGAAAAACTGAGCACCTGCTCAAATTCTGCCAAAATGTAACTACATTATTTCAGGTAAACCAACCCAAGACTCAATTTTTTTTTTCATCTGTAGCATAAGAGGTGGTCTCTAAGATCACAACCAGATTGAATGCATAGAAGTCACAACTTAATAAGGGATGCTAATAATTGATGCTCCAAATGACTGTGACTTGCCGGAAGTAGACTGCCCTGTACTAGTCCATCTGGGGTTGTCAAGAACTATGACGGGGCGGTGATTTTAGCCTACTTGCAGCAAAAGTGTTAGCCCGCCAGTTTCATGGATACTGATAGAAGACAGACACTCCTGGGTCAGAGGCAAAAGACTCTGTTACTCACAGCAGTAGCAGAAATGAGAATATCAACATGTTTTGTGCTGGTTCCTCAAGCCCCAGTCCCCACAGGGTGATGTAAAGGGGACCAAGTGACCTCTACCATGCAGTCGGTTAACATGTTAGCAAGAAAACCCTTAGCTTGGGGAAGCCGAGTCTTTTACAACGGACATTAAGCATGTCTGCCCTTGGCCCCAGGGGAAGACACCATCTTTATTAAACTGGGCAGAAAGTATGACTGCCCTTTGCTCCGGATGCAGGCGTCATCTCCTGTCTTCAAGGCAGTGAGAAGACTTGTTCTTTGTTCTAGTGGGAGGCGCCAGCTCTGTTTTCCGAAGCAGTTCACTGTACAAACATCCTTGAAAAGGTCATCCAGAGCAAAGGCGGTCAGTGTGTTTGCTCAGAACACACGTGGGGATGTGGAAGACCACGGAGAATGATCTTCCCCGAATACGTGCCCCTTGTTTTCACACTCCCTTGGCTTCTGGAAAACTTTCCCGTGAGTAAGCCGCTCCATCAACCACTTTGATAATCTGACCGACAGAGCCTGGGGCCAAGTCCGTTCAAGTTATATAGCATTTATTTTTATTTATTTTATTTATTTATTTTTTGGAGGTAGTATAGATTTTATTTATCTATTTTTAATGTCAATGCTGAAGATTGAACCCTGGACCTCGTGCATGCTAGGCACGCACTCTACCACTCAGCTATACCCTTTCCCACTATATAGCTTTTGATTAAGGAGTCTAACAGGATTCCAGGCAGCAGGATGGTGTCAACTTGCAATATTTGATCTTAACCTTATCCCCAAGTTCTTGTTCCCAGTCTGTTGAACAAAGACCAAACCTTTGGGGTCTACTTTAGAAAGCCAGGTGGCTTTCTCCTCATGTCTCTGTATCGAACACCCCACTTGGCCCAGGGTATTGATATGGGCACAGCAGACTGTATTATTGATGGCAGATTTCACCTTGCAAGGAGGAATTCTAACATCCACAAGATTGGTTATTTAGTTGAGGTTAACTTGAATAACTTCTAGGGCCAAGGTGGTTTCATTGGTCACTTAAGATCAAATGAAAGCCAACTTTTTGCACCACTTTTTCTAATTAGATGATCCCCATCACAGGGGTAACACCCAGCAGGTGCACAAAGCAACAAGATACAAGACAGCCATCTCGCTCGCTATTGAGGACAATTTTGTAACCAAATATGAGAGATTTCACCACCATATCTAGTATGAAATTGCTAGAACCATGTCAAACTAAAATAGAATAAATGATACATTTAATACATTTCCTTCACTGTTTAAATGTTAGGCACAAGTATTCCTCTTTGTAACCCCTAGGTCCCTTTATTAAAAAAAAAAAGCGGGAATGAATGTTCAACAAAACATCAACTTGGGCAAGCCCTAGTTGCAGACAGAATAAGTATTTCCCTCCAAAGCGTGCAGATAAGCAGCTCTCATTCAAACAAATTCCTGCCACTTTCCTGCCATTGTGTCTGAAATTCCCCCCAATTAGATATAAATATGCTTATATCTACATCTGTACAATATATGTATATGAATATATAATGTGTTTACGTCTGTATCTATATTAGGACAGTTATATAGGGAGCATTTTCTGCTCAAGGCAAATACCTTTAAAAAGAGAACTTCTCTGCCACTGTTTATTATCCACACATTTTCAATTAATATGATATCTTTTCCACTGTGACAGCATCTATTTGAAAGAAACTTCTTATGGAATGAGACCCATAGCAGGCCAGTCTTGAAGAGAGCAAAATAAAGATGTAATAGGATACATATGAAGATGGAGGGACATATTGGTGAGAAGGAGGACTATGAACATTGCAGTTTAAGAACACAGGGTGTCAAGTTGTCAAGACCTCAGGGCAAAACCTCCCCCCAAACCCCCGCAAAACAAAAAACAAAAACAACCAAAACAGAAGACACTGTAAGAGAACAGATTGTCCCAACTTCTCAGTTTTGCCTAATAATGCTGTTTTAAGATGGAAGGAGTTGCTAAATGATTGGAGCCTGGAAGCAGAGCTCTTTCTGTGATGGAGTGTACCATTAAAGCATCCTGGCTCCTTTTATTTCAGAACAATGTTGACCCAAGTCCAATGAGATCCATCAGCATCCCATCTCTGCTGACTCATTTAGCCACAAGGAGAGAGTCACAAATCAATTGAAAATGGAAAAACAGGGAAGGTTCACAAAATAACAGAGAATTGAAAGAGAGATCACGTTAAGACTTCTAGCATCCTATAAACAAATTAAAGCAAACAGCAAAAAGGAAAAGGAAAAAAAATACTGTTTAGAGATCACTTTTAGGGGGCAGTCTGTGAGCACAAGACCCCCATACCAGGTGCTCAGTAAGCAAAAGACATAACCTTTCAGCCCCGAGAAGTATGGATGGATGAGCACAAAACTGTAAACTTTGGAAGTGGCTTCCCCACCGCTGCCTGAATACCTGGCTCCTGCGTTTCACGTCCAGAGCCCAGATTTTGTGTCACAAAAGCTGAAGGGAGACAACAGGGGCTCGGCTGTCAGCCCGTGTTGACACCCCACAGCAAAGGCTGTTCAAATGGACAGATTTTCACCGGGATTATGCCTAACTCAATCGTTCGTCACTCACCCTTCCTGGCTCATCTGTTTTAATTTGTTTACATTGTTTGGCCCTTAGTTTTGTCTGGATTTTGCATTCATTATTCCGCATCGTGTCTCTGACATTTCAGTTTAGGAGGTGATTGTTTACCATATACATTGATCCTCTCAGGCCCTCAAATATTCCACAATCGATGCTAACAAGATGGTAGCTGCGGATAGTCATTATCTGGCCATTTTGGGACACATCCTCCGCCTCATTTTAATGCATTTTTATGTTTCCAGTCTCCTGGGGACTCTCACGTATTCCTTTTGAACCTTTACTCTTTAATGCTACCCAGAAAGAGCCTCTGTGCCTCTTTGGAATGAATAAATACAGACTACCTCAGGTGATTTCAACCTCTGTCTCATGTGACTTTAAAATTGCACACTTTGCTTTTATCAACCCCATATTTGGTGCTTCCAAGAGAAAACAGTGAAGCTGGCGTGAGTTCTCTTATCAGCCTGCATTTCAGATGAGGGAACCAAGTAGGGACAGGCTTGTCATCTAGGCTCCTGACAAGTCACAGACCTGGAAGGAATGGATGATGGATGGGGTAGACCACTGAGCTGGCCTGTTTGCCATTGTACTTTTGTCGCTAGTTTATCTGCTTTCTGCACCTGGAGTTTCCATGTGGCCTTTAATTGGGACTGGGCAGGGAATGGGTACTCCTGAGGCTGAAGTAAATACACCCAGCCAGGGGTCTTCTGGGAATTTGCTAAGCCTGGTGCAATGCCCTGGTCCTAAGGGAGCAAGCTGGGTACCAGTAGAAGAAGATGCAACCTCAACTCTTCTTCTTTGTGCTTTTCTGGCTTTACTTGACTTTTTTATTTTTATTTTTATTTTTCTTTCGTGGTGGAATTACCACTGGGGTAGCTCTCACTGATCCATGGTTAGGAAAGTCTGTTAAAAAGATTTTAAATATTGGCAATACTGCTTTGCACGG
This sequence comes from Vicugna pacos, assembly GCF_048564905.1. NCBI lineage: Eukaryota > Metazoa > Chordata > Mammalia > Artiodactyla > Camelidae > Vicugna > Vicugna pacos. The sequence continues at coordinate 8,568,599 of NC_133010.1, forward strand.
CATTCTTTCTCTACCCTATGTCCTCATGCTGAAATTTTCATAGAATAATGTAATTGTACATATAGGACAGTATAAGTTGATATGGAAACAGGCGAGCTAGATTTGGATGGAGATGGTTTCATAAGTAGACCTAAACCAGGCTTTGCTATTCTACAAAGATCTTACCTGTTTCTGTCAAACTTCTCAGGTATACCGACAAAGCAATTAATAGAAAACGTGGCTGACTTCTGCAGGATGGTGTGAGCAGTCAAGCACCGCCGGCCAAGTGCCGGACTGTCCGATCCAAGGTCTGGTAGCTCTTGTTTCATTGCACTGTGCCCTGAGATGTGCTCCAGAAGAGACATAGACAGAAGAAGAGGAAAGATAAGGGAGGCTTTGCTTCACTGCATCACATGAGGCTCATCCATGGGTGGTTTAATTCTGAGAGCAAATGAGCCACTAACCCCAGCTAAGATTTTGTTTGCAATATTCAGTTATCATCTCTTCCACAACAACCAAAATACAAAAACCACGTTCAAGGAAGTGGTAAACACTGAAGCAGACTACAATCCAGGCTACGAGGAACCCAAATGAACTCAGTTAGATGTCTGGTCCAGGGGACGAAATATTCAACCTTTAAATAAATACACAATAAAAATAGCACACTCTGGCTATAGGGTTACTGGACTGTAGCAGTAAATGAACTGAATAAAATTTTATGGCTTCTTAACATGCTGAGGTTTTTCCAGCGTCTTCCATCTTGTAGCCTTAACAACATTTTGCAGTCTGCGATCAGTGAACTAATAGTGCAGATGAAAATTTTATGAAAAATGGGAAATCTACATTGGTTTTATATTATGTCAGTGAAATGAATAAAGATCATATTTTGGCATTAACGGCTAATGGTGAGAAAAGGAGTTGGGGCTGGTTCCTCCATTTGGGGCCCTGAAATTGATGTTTTTTAAAGAGTCGACTGTAATTATGATATTTGAATGTCATTATCGTTAAACTGATGAATTATTTAGATAGAAGGTGAACAAGGCAAAGGGTTCCTCAGTGTGTTCATGCATTTTTAGTTGTACTTTGCCAGTCAGCTGCTCCTTTCAGAGGGCGGTATTAATCACACGGATGGAGCAGATATGTTGTGTTATTATTTGCCTCAACAAGGTCAAAGTTTTGCACCTCAGAGCACTTGGGAGATAGGAATAGAGAAAAAGGGGAGGAGGAATTGCTAAATAATCCATCATATTGTAAATGTTGATAGGAAATAGACTCTACTCTTTGAAATGGATTGTTTTCTATCTTCCACTGGAGTTGTTATAATGAACTCCTTATCAACTTTCTGGCCTCCCACCTTGACTGGCTCCCAGAAAGCTTTACGATAAGAAGAAAATATAATTTAAAAAAATGACTCTTAGAATGATATCATGAGAAAAAATATTCAGTTTAAGACACAAGCAACTTTGCGTGCATTTTCCTGGAGCCAAATGGCAAATTCGTATTAAGCGACTTTTATTTTTTCTCTCATTTCTCTGTCTTCCATCCCCTCTCCAGGAGATGACACTTGTTTCAGTGGTTTCTATTTTCTCTCGGGATCAATTTTTAAAATTATGTTTCATTCACCTGGCTCAGATTGGTAGGTCCCTGTCCCCGAATAGAAACTTGCCACACTGAGTCCTTCATGCCAGTCTTTGACTGAAGCTTACAAACTATCAAGGAGCGTGATGGTGTGTGGTATCCAAGATGGACCAAAGGAGTTCTCACTCGGATGCTGCAGTTAACAGCGTAACTTGTTTTAACTTCATCCCACAAAATGCACGCACATCTTTTGCTTCCTCCAAATTTTTGTGCACTTTCATAGCTTACAGTATGAATACTTTTGTTACAGTATGAATGCCTTTGGTCTAGAGCATCCTGAATGTTCATTCTTGGTCAAAGACATCTGTGCTTTCCTGGTGAACTTGTAGAATTCCACAATTCCCGTGATCTCTATCATTGGCATCATTTTTGTGATTTTTTTCTTCTCATTTAGGGGCTGATACTGTTCTGACTGGGAATTCTCCTTTGACTCAGGTCCCAGAGGAGAACAAATTGTTGCATGTGTGGAGTGGGCTTTGGGTGCATGACTTTAGGGAAGTCTCAAAAATATTTATTTCTTCCATGTTTCCTCTGTTAAGCTCAGTTCATCCACAAAAGGTCCAGGAATGCATGACCAAACTCCTATTTAGTATAAAGAGTATGCATTTAAATGAACTACCTTTTTGTACTTTAGATAAGAGAGAAATTGAAATGGACTCTATGGAGATAAAGAATACTCAACATCCAAGTCAGTTTTTAATCAATATGGCAAGGTTAGAGCAGGGAAATGCAAATCAATCCACAGTGAGAGATCATCTCACACTCAGAATGGCCATAGGATGTGGAGAAAAGGAAACCTTCATGCACCATTGATGGGAATGTACATTGGTTCAGCCATTATAAAAATAGTGTGAATATTCCTAAAAAAATTAAAAATAGAACTGCTATGTGAGTCAGCAATTCCACTTCTGGGTATTTATCTGAAGAAAACAAAAACACTAATTCAAAAAATACATGTACCCCAAAATTGATTGCAGCATTATTTACAATAACCAAAATATGGATATGTACCCATCAAAGGACTAATGAATAAATAAGTTGTGAGATACACACACACACACACAAATACACACAATGGAATGTTATTTGGCCATAAACAAGAAAAAAATCTCCATTTACAACAGCATGGATAAACCTTGAGAGCTTTATGCCAAGTGAAATAAATTGGACAGAAAAAGAAAAATACCGTATGATCTCACTTGTCTGTAGACTTTAAAACAAAACATTAAAAAACAAATGAGACAGAAGGAAACGAAACAAACAAGCAAACAAAAAACTGAGCTCATGGGTGTAGAGAACATATTGGTGGTTGGCTGAGGTGGACAAATTGAACACAGGGGTCAAAAGTTACCCATTGCCAGATGTGAGATGAGTAAGTCATGGTGGTGCAAAGTACAGCAGGGTGACTATAGTTAATAATACAATACTGCATAATTAAATGTAGCAAAGAGAGAGGATGTTGAAAGTGCTCATCACAGGAAAAAAATGTAACTTTCTATGGTGTCAGATGTTAACTGGATCTATTGTGGTCATCATTTTGTCATTTACACAAATTTCAAATAACTGTATTGTATACCTGAAACTAGTATAATGTCATGTCAATTAAACCTCAATTAAAAAATAAAACTGGAAACAAAAAAACAAAAATAGATTTGTCTTCTTTCATTCATCTTTTCTTCCTCTTAAGTGTTAGTCTTCACTATTCATGGTAAAGAAATTTCCCTTCATTAACTTGAGAAAATATTCTACAATACGATTATCACTTATCACAATAATTTTTTGATTTTCAAAAAACTATTCTTGAATTGTGTCACTTTCCCTTGGTATTCTCTTTCATCTGTTTGACAAAGTTCTTTTTGTCTCCAGTGCTTCAAATACCTCATGTGTTTACAGACATCAGTCCCAGACAAACACACACATAAACACACACATACACTCTCATCACAGCAAATATCAGAGAGGTCCGTCGATTTATTAATTTATTCAGTGTTATTTACACTGAATGAATGAGATTTTATTTTCTCCAATAATATTTTCATTTCATACTATTTAATGCATAATAAAAAGTAAGCGACAGGACACATCTTATTCACATGTGAATTTTTAAGCATTAGCGCTTACACAAGTTAACAAACGATTAACCGATTAGCTGTGGCTGAAGAGTAAACGCTAAACATTAAGAAAATGATAATATTCTGTTCTTGGTTACTGAACACAAATTCTCGTGAGATCTTTTAACTCTTACGTGGGTGTCTCCTTTCTCTCTTGATTTTTTTTTTAATTAAAACATGCTTTCCAGAAATCATATAAATCATTTAGTTTGGGCTCTAGATGAGATGGAAAGCAAGTTCTACCTGCCTTTTCAGCAAAAACACAACCACAAAATATAATCTGACTACCAAGAGCATGGGAGCTAACCATTCAGTGCTTGAAAACCACACATACATACACCATGTTTATGTTCTTCTTGGAGAGTTAACATTATATAGTCAATAGCTCCTACTGAGGAACTCAAGACGCTCCCAAAGAAATCATCAATGCTTTTTTGATGCCAATGATACGGTTTGAGTTTATTCGTTTATTTGGTAATTTGTTTGCTATTCTTTGTTATTTGTTTGTTATTTTTTATTCAATCTTAGTTTGGTAGATCCAATAACATCACTTTATTTATTTGTTTTAAAGCTGTGAGGGTTGACTGTCCTAACTTGAGAAAAGTAGAAGAAAATCTAAAATTTATATCTACTTCTCATACCACTAGCTGTGGAGTTGGGAGGGCGAAAACCAAGATCAAGTCTCTCCTTCTGGAGCCTTTCAGAATCAGAGTTAGAAAAGGTATTTCTTTGGGATTTCATCAATCAATATTTACAAGATTTCCATGCAATGGTTAGAACTGAGACACCATGCTGAACAAGTCAAATGTGGCTGAAATTCACCCGGGGACGAATGTTGCAGGTATTAAATTATCCTTGGGCTCCAGTCAAGCAATTCAATACTCAATCTGCCCAAAGCCCAAGGAAATAAAAATCACATAAGGAATTCCAGTTTGAAAGAACATTTTCTTTTTAATTTCTGACGTACAATGGCAGGCCATCTGACATGATGTCACATCAGCTTAACTCTCTGGCCGCAACAGACCTGTTGTGCGTATCAGTGGGGGAAATGTACAAAGAGATTCTTGTCCTCAATCAGATTTCCCTGGTATTAGTCTGGACAGCAAGCAGTCAATCCCAATTGAGCAGGAGGATGGAGACAGAGCAGATTAATAAGTGGATCCTCTTTATCTGAAGAGCTGGCAGGCATCATGGTTCGCCAGGCACCTGAGTTATATTTTTAAATAGGTCAGGACATCGAGCATTTACAAAGGGGAAATGGAGTTCGCTGGAAGATTGGCACCAGTGGGGAACACAATGTGGGAGGTGGAACCCAAGGTGTGCTTTGATGGAGTCAGTGGATTTGGGACAGTGGAGGATGAAAAATCAAGAGTTGCCAGCCCTGTTTTACGGACTTGTTTGAAAAAAACTGAATATGCCATGGAAAGCAAACAGAACACATCTGGATAACAACTCTGAACCTGGTCAGGCATTTTTGTTTTAAAAAATTTCAAGCAGCATCATCACTATCACTACGCAACCAACGTCAGGACAATATAAGGGGTTTATTTGTCTGTTTCTTTGTTTTGCACCTTACACAGCTACCGGGGAAGTAGAGAAATTGGCCCTTCAAACAAAGCAGATAAACACAACTAGTTAGGTTCAACAATAAAACAATAACACTGTGTGTGTGTGTGTGTGTGTGTGTGTGTGTGTGTGTGTGTGTGAAATATTCATTAAACTGCTTCGGAATTGGGTCTAAAAGGCAATACAATTTTGTTTTGAACAGAGGCAACCAATAAAACAATATATAACACGTTTATAATGACCCCCCCTAAGATTTCCAAATTATGTTGGCTTGCGGGAGGAGAGGGTATGGCTCAGCGGCAGAGCACTTGCTTTGGAGGCACGAGATCCTGGGTTCAATCCCCAGTACCGCCATTAAAATAAATAAATGAATAAAAATCTAATTACCTCTCCCCAAAAAAGAGTAAAAATAAACCTCATGCTGTCTTGAAGACATAATCATATGATCGTTAACGATGTGGTCAGTAGTTTATACTTTGAACATAACCCTGTCTCAACCCAGAAGTTCTAGTCCCTAAAGGAAAAAGAGAAATCTTGTCTCCACCTTTTCCAGGATGTGGATTCTCAGAGATGGAATTAGAAGGAGGTCCAAGTTCAGCTCTGAGCTCCAAAAACAAGGTGGCCTGCTTCAACTATCCCATTTCCAAATCAACCCTGACTTAACAAAGACGTCCAGGGAACACAAACGAAGATTCACCAGTTAGCTGCTAGCTTGTGTGTGAACAAATCATGTATAATTAAAAGAAAACAGAATTGTCCAACTTCTTGAAATGATACAATTTGTCTTGTCCTCCTTTGTCTCTCCTGGTGGTAGGGGAGGATTCTTGGGACCGTGCCACATCACCCAGATTGAACAAGGCAAGATGGAGTGATCCACGCTCACAGGGTCTGCCTCAACACTTGATTTGACAGCTGGGAGTCAAACTCCATTTGCTTGTGTTGTTTCTAAGGGTAGATAAAAAAGACATTTGAAAAGAATAATTTGGGACCTCTAGGGAGAACAGCGTATTGATCGAGATGAAGTGTGAGAGGCTAATGGAGCACACTTCTCCTAAAATGAGATGCAGGAAAATTAAGTTGCAAGGGCGCAATGAAGCCACAATAAATGCTTAATTTGGAAAGATTTTTAAAAAAATCTCCCAGAGTTCTTCAATCCCTCTAATCTCAGTGTCTCAGATTGGGTCGGGGATGACATGACTATCTGATATGACAGTACAGTGTGTGGGAGGTTCCTCTGTAACTTCTGGGTGGGGAGAACCATTTGCTTTCCATAGAGGACAGAGGTATGAGTATTGGTGTCACAGGTCGAGGGTATATTGAGATGTAAGTGACTTTCAAGTCATTTGAGAAACCAGAAAAAAATGAAGAAGAAGACAAAGACTTGGCATTGAGATCTGAGGTTGTCCTAAAACCCAGAAAGGGTAGGTGGACCCTGGAAGACCACAGGGGTTGGGTAGCACAGCCGTCTTGGGGCAGGGAGATATGACGGAGCTGGAGTGAGCAGCAGGCTGGGATGTACGCTTGACAAGTTGGTTCTGGGAGGCCAGGAACGATCATTAGTTCTAGAAGTGCCACCACTCAAAGACATCCCCCTCAAATTAGACATATAAGCAGCTTTGTCTTTCTCCAGTTCTTCTCCTGCCCTGCAGGAAGCCTGTCCAGTGTCTTGGGTCCCTAACACCCCCCTCTCCTTCTCTCACACTCCATCTCAGAAGCATAGCAGTAAAAACGATACCAAATGGGTCTTCCAAGGCAACACAAGATGGTCAGTCTTTGAGCAACTGCTGTGTCTCACAGACCAATAAAGGATTGATTGTATCTCTGGATAAAATTTCCTCCTCTGACTTCTGGTGTGAATGCAACCAGTGACACCAGCAACAAAGTATAACCACATAGCTTTTAACAGAATATAATAAAAATGAAATAAAATTTAGAGGTAAAAATGAAATTCCCACTCTGTAACATAACATCATTCTCTGCAGCCTCAATTGTTCAATTTAATCCAACGTATCACACAGAGTCAGGCCCATGAGAAGGAGACAAAGATGAGTAAGACTTTATCCCTGCCAACAAGAAAGGGAAGAAAATATCCATCTACAAGTAACCATGATATATTCAGTGTTAGTCTCTTTATTTAAGAAATAGTCTAAGGAAGAAAAGAAGGAGCATGTATTTTAACAATTTCACACCTAAGTGAAATATTTTTCATATTGTAACATAGACTTTCCAAGTATCAAATTTGAGACGTGCACTATGGGCCTGTATCATATTTCCTTAGACATTGCACTATTTGTTAGATATAAAAGATGTTGCCCATATTTCACATATTATTAATTTAGTTGTAATAAACACCTTTTAATATGTAATTTTTTTTCTTCTCTTGTATTGTCTTTACACTCAATTTACATGAGTGTATGAAATGGAAAACAAGCAGATATCGTTAACAGATTTTTTCCCCCATACGGAGAAATGAGTATAGGTTCTTTAACATTCATTTGGCTTTCTTTAGTTCCACTAGAAATATGCTACAGCCCTGTAGGAACCGGCGGGTTGCTCATAAAAAGGCCCCAGGAGAGCGTTCGGGGTTAGCTTGGACAGACAGCCCTAACATCACCTAGTGGATTTATTTTATGTGTCTGATCACCCTCATTCTGGAACTTGAAAAGTCTGACTGCTCTGTTCTCCTTGTTTTGTCTTTTACCCTTTCCCAGTCCCAGCTGCTCTTGGCTTTACTAATTTAGTAGCTGTCCATCCACCGCTGCTCTGCTGAATTTTCTCTCTGAACCACACTCAAACTTCTCCATTTTTTTTTTTTTTTGGTGCATGGTAACTACCAAAACACCCTGTCCAGCTCAGCCCAGACCTTGGCCCCCGCCCTCCCACAGCCGGCCGCAGGCGGCATGGATGGTCCAATAGTTAGAGGACCCAAGTTAAGCTTCACAACTGCCTCATTCCCAGGAAATGTGTGAATGGCACATAATAAAAATCCAGTATATGATAAACCTCAGACAGGTTTCCGAAGGAATTCCTCTACCTGTCATTTTTGCCCAGCTGAAGGTGATAGGCCACTGCCTACCATGAAAAATCCTTCGAGTTGCATTTCTCTCTCAGTTTCCCTTCCTCATCCATTCACCTGGCCCTTCTTGTCCATACTTACAGTGTGAGTGCAATGACTGTGTTAGGGCGGAAAATATCCGCCTAACAATATATCTTAGTGCTGAACAGTTTAGTGGCTATTCACCCATGTCGTGTGTATGTATTATCATAAAATTATACATAACAATGTCTATATGTAACTATATACATAATCCGTGCCAGCTTTAACAGAACATATAAATAAGCAATAGAATCACACACAAAAAACAGAGTGATTTCTTTCAGATCCTCTTGTGATCACTTTTCTATATACTTAATACAACATGGATGGGCCCTTCTTTTCTCTTAAACTACAGATCTCATTAACAAAACATTCAATTATGTGCAATAAAATGTATATATGTGTGTGTATTTTTATATACGTGCATATATATTTTATATATATAAATATATATATTTATAAAATATATGCACATATATATACATATATATGTATGTATTTATTCTTAGGTTTATCTTTTGTATTCTTAAAATTTTCTAAGTTCCGGAAGACAGAGGTTGTGACTTGCATTTCCCTTGTCTTGTTTTTAGTTATTAGAATAACCCTCTCAGTACAAGAAATATCACCTGACTGACGAATTTATGTTAAATGTCAGATAACTATCTAAGGTAGCCTTCAGTCTATTATCACAAATGGCCCTCAGTTTGCATTATCTACCTATGGACTTCCTAATTATTTTACGATCGTTCACAATCCGTTGGATGATCACCAAGAAGAAGCAGGTGTGTTTACAGCAGCTAATACTAAAATGAAAGCTACGGAAGAATTTAAGGTACAAGAGAGAAGCACGTGATGCAACTAAGATCAGCTTCCTGATACCAAAATAGGTAGAAATCAAAGTATGAAAGCAAATCTGAGGTCTTAACTCTTTTATAGCTTTGGGCAGAATCTGTGGCAGATTCCCTTTCTGAGATAACGACTGGTCTGTACCTTCTTCCCAGAATAGAAGCCACTTTCTTTGTTTCTTTCCCCTTCATAAATGATTCCATTTTTCCCCAACTTGGTTGACAGAATGGCCAACATTAAATGTTCATTTGTTTAAACTAACCGAGTGTGGTCAGTTGATTCCCGAGGGAGGAGAGGAAGCCAAACAGGTCTAAAATGGCATCATTTAAGCACACAATCAATTCATTATCTTTTTCATAAAGTTCACATATGCAAGCATTAATCATCACAGCGTGGCCCCAGGTAGGAAGTTCTTACCTAAGCAAGTTCTACTCTACAGTATATCTTTAGTGTTTAATGGCCTTTGCAGCTTAGATTTTATTGTGTGCTCACTCATCTGTTGTTTTATGAGCCAGTCTGTGTCTTTGTGATGAACTGATTAAGCAACTGGTTTTGAAGTTAAATTCATAGGCAAGTCAACACTCCATCCATATCTATGGACTTCAGCTCATTATGAGCTCATCTCTTCTCTAGTATATACAGTGTCAGGGGTGGGGAAATCTGGAAGGACTTAAGGCTGCTCGATAAATTAAACAGTCGAAGAACTCTAGATGGGTGACTGAAAATGAGAATATTAAAGGACTAACCTGGTGGCGTTCTTCACATATGCAAACTGTGATCTATGTCAAAGGGAAAAATTCACCCACTATGTGCTGCTCCAGAGAAGAAAATTGCCCTATGAAAGGGAACAAGAATCAAGATAAGAAAGAGCTTTCTCAGCATGTAACAATGAAAGCAGTTGATGAAAAGTTGAGATTTTAGTCAACGAAATGATTTCAGAAGGATCTGGGTGAAGATCTGTTTAGGGGGTTGAAGTGAATCATGCTTATGTTGGGAGATTGACTGGACTTGGTGACCTTCCTAGTTAAGAGTCTATGATGCTAATTGTTATTTGAGATTTAACAGGGTAGGGGAGCAAAATTCACCACCCCTAAATGTCTCTTTGGCATGTGGCTTATTTCAAGCTGCAAACAATCAAGGCCCACAGAACTCAGGGAGAAACTTTGACCTTCCCCTAACTGCCTGAAGAATTTAGACAGAGGACCTATTTCAGGCATAGAGCCATCACCACAGATAATTTGCAATGAATAAGGACTAGGTGTGGTAGGGGAAAGTCTACGAGATTAGAGCTCACTCTGTATCCCCTGGCCTCTGCATGGCCCAGCAGCCATGCATTCCCCAAACGTCTTCTTTCCCATCTCTGTGTGAATTGCCTTCCTCCCCTTTGAAATCCCAAACCACTGCCACCCACATCCTCTTTTGTTTTTAGCTGAGGATGGAATTCACGGTGAGGCTTTTGACCATTTTAGTGAGTAACTCAGTTCTCCTGGGTTTCTCCCACTTATATATTATTAAACTTTTTTTTCTTCTGTTAATCTGTCTCATGTCAATGTAATCCTCAGGCCAACCAGAAGAACTGGACAGGTAGAAGGAAATTTCTACCTCCCCAACAATAGTCTTAGCCACTTGCTAACCAATCAGTCTGGTGAAATAATGAATTTGGTTGTTTTCTTTTCTCTTCCTTTCTTTCTATTCATGTTTATTGACTTTTTTTTTTAGCTCAACTTAAGCCTTTTAATGATGATTCTCTTTTATATATATAAGCATAGTCACAACTTCAAATTGTTCCACTGATGCAAACAAAAACTTCAGACCTAAGTTGGGTACTAAAGGGTACCTTTACACCCTTTTATGTTCAGCTGACTTCTCTGGTTAGTATGATGTCCCTCTTCAAACAAACTGCCGTCTATGATCAAAATTCAAAACAGTCTTCCTCATTTTTCTCGAAGAAGGAAATGAAAGTTGCTTATTTCTTTATTTTAGAAAGAAGTTTTATGTTTTTAGGTCATGTATACAAATAAATAGTATCCAAGTAGAAAAAAAGTCAAGAATATTTCCAATTCATTCTAAAACATGTGCCAATTTACCATAAAGCTCACCTAGAAAAGATTGTAGAATTCCTTCAAAGCCTTTTAAAAAATGTGTTGGCTAAACAAAATCCCCTGTTTCCTTAATTCAATCTAATTCGGTCTTCCTTGAATATGCAAAATAGTTTGTTTCTTATAAAGATCTCTCCTATATTTGTAAATGGCAATTAAATCACCCCTCAGGCTTCACTTCTCTGTATTAAATTAGAACTCTATCTCCTCCCCAGCACTGTTTTATGCCAGCTCTTTAAAGATTTATGCTGCTTTCTGCTGAATTCTTACTCAAAATTATTTCTATACAAAATTGGGCTGAATTCTTTCCATGCTAAGATTGATGTACATCACCATCTACATTCTGAAAGTTGAGGAAGAAGTTAAAGAGGAATTAGACCTGTCATTATTAATAGACCCTGAATCATGACTAGGATTAGAAATCAGAAGCTCACACCACAAATAACAGTGAGATGAACAGCAACTTCATCACTCAGCAGCCACCAAACAGGTTGCCCTCCAATATCATCTCTATTTTATAGCACTATATTTCTTACCTCTGGGGGATCTTTGCAAAATGGATGGTATGATCAGCTGGGCTGTGATGGATGAAACCATGTTGATTACTTGTTTTCCAGGATTGAAGACTCTCTGAATGTTAAACCATACCCACTTTGTGGTGGACAGACTTTGAGGTGGCCCCATGACCCCCACCTCCTGATGGACATGTTCTTGTGTAATCATCTTCCCTTGCATGTGGGTGCAACCTATGGCTTCCTTCTAACTGGGAGAGCATGCAGAGGTGATAAGCCATCATTCCCATGGTCATATTATGTTATGCATACTCTGTCTGGCTAGTGGGCCTGCTCTTGCTCTCCTATAAAGAAGCAAGCTGCTATGTTGTAACCTGACTATGGTGACCGTCACAAGGCAGGAAGCTGCAGAGATGAGGATGGCTTCCAGGTGACAGCTAGCGAGAACGTGGGTCTCTCAGTCTTACACAACCACAAAGAAATGAACTCTGACAGTAACTGAGTGAGCTTGAAAGTAGATTTTCTCCAGTCGAGCTGCCAAATAATAATGCAACATGGCCAAAAAGATACCTTGATTGCAACTTTGTGACATCAAAGCAAAGGATCCAGCTAAGCTCTACCCAGACTTTTGACCCACAAAGACAGTGAGATAATAAATGTGTATTATCTTAAGCTGTTAAGTGTATGGTAATTTTTAAACAACATGTAGAATTAATATGCCTTCTTTTGAGCTAAGAAATGAAAGATGTTGGCTGTGATGGAGATATTTTCCTAATAATCTCAATAAATGGACCATAACTCAGAACTGTGAAGATGATGATAAGGATTTTTGTGTAAGCTTTAACCAAAAGTTATCTCAATGTAGAAAGATATAAGTCAAGGTAATATTTAAGGCTAGAATCTGCAGACTTAAGAGTTTTATTCTCCTCCTCTGTACCATTCAGGAAGTTACTCTGTATAAGCTGGAAATGTAGAAAGTGGGTCTGAGGATAACACAAAAATGTTGATAAAATTTTGAGCATTGTAGGGAGCTATCTTTTTATTACAAGTCTTAAAGAAACTTTAAATTCCAATCATGCTTATTGGCTTACTTTTCAGGTAGATGTTTCCTTAAAATAAAAGAATAAAAATAAGCATTATTTATACTTCATGCATAAGAAAAATACTAAAAAAAATAAAGAAGAAGGAAGGTAGAAGGAAAAAAAGAAAAAAGATGAAAGAGGGGAGGAAGGGAGGGAGGAAACAAGAAGAAAGGAAGGAGGAAGAGAAGATTTAAACAATGTAATAATAACTTTTCTGAGAATATATATAATGCAATTGTTTGTAAACCACTCTAACAAAATAGGCATTATTACACATCTAAATTATTATAAACTTCTTCAGATTACTAAAGATGAATGGCTCACTTTAGCAAAGTTTTGAACACAATATTCACAACTTCTGGATCTTTGTAAGCTTCAATTTTCAGCTACCCTTCAATTACTTGTGGAGTTATCAGTCACCCTCTTTGAACACTGTCTTTGAGGTTTAATATCTACAGACTCCCAAAGCCTTTCTTTGTTTGTTTGTTTTATAACTCTAGCTCCCCAGGAGATCAGAAACTGTATTCTTTGCTAATTGACCATAATTAACACTGTTCACTTAATACAGAAAATTAAGCAAGAAGGATCCATTTATAAACTCGGACACACTCTGACACACCAGGCCAATGGGCTCCGAGGCCCTCAAGGAGTAGAGTTTAACGTTTCTGACAGAACTTAGGTGACGATTTCTCAGGAAGCGTAGTATTCAGTCTCCGACTCTGTAGATTCATACTCTTGTCCAGATTCCATGGAAGGGTCATACCCTGTGGTTTCCTTTTCAGGCATTCAAGAACGCTCATGCCTTTCTTGGATGATCAGGGTTTTCTGTTTTGGTTTTCCATGTGCATTATTATACTTAAAAATGTTCCAACTCCTGTGCTTTCTCACCCTTGAATATTCACCAGCAGGAAGTCTTTCTTAGACCAAGTATGAAGTGATGCTTACTGACATGTCTAGTTCTCTCAGCATCATGCCAGTCTAGACTTCCACCTACACAAATCCACTCAAACCAGCTTTCCACTTAGAATGTCCCACTTCTCAACATTTAACTCGTGGTTTGTGAGTACCTGACTAAAGGATGCTGGCTTTGAACCTCAAAAGAATGGGCATACACCTTCATAATTTCAAGGTCTGATCCAGACCTTTCCACTTCAAGTTTACTCTTTGCCCAGTCTTGATGACTCAATCTTCAAAAACATCATTTAGTCTGGAACTTCTAGGCTTCACGTAAGGACTCTATAATTCATCTCAAATATTACAGTAAATCCATTGTTCTACATACTTTGTGCATAGGCACAGTGTATGTATACCTATGACTCTAACAGGTTCAAACAAGGTTTCAATTCCTTTTTATTTCCCATAGTCAGAGATATAGTATTCTGTACACAGTAAATATTTGATGCATTGATGATTAAATAATTAAGCACTTTGATGAAATAAATTCTTGCTAATCAACAGTTAAACGCCAGCTTAAAAATCAATTGAAAAACCTAAACCTTAGAAGTAAACAGTTCAAAAGGGTTTATTTTTCACTATTATTACCTTAAAAGGCATAACTTGAAAGTGCTCAAATTTGCCAATGCTAAATGTGGAAAATGACTCCCCAAGTAACGGTCATGAACATAATATTTTAAGGAGACAGGACCAGGTCCCTAGGAGGCCAGTAAGGTTGTGTTGCCTCAGCCTCATGATTCAGTGTTTACCAGGGAGATCGTTTGAGTTACAAATGCAAGGGAACAGCTGCAAGTTTGCATGGGGTGGAGGTAAATTTAGGTGTGAAAGGAAGCTAATTGCCTTAGTGTGTGCCAAACTTTTCAGGTGCTAACAAGATTCTGCTCAAGGACCCTGGGGGAGCTGGAAGGAGACCTGGAGCACACAAGAACTCAGCTATTGACTCACATCCTAAAATCAGTTACCAAAAAAAAAAAAAAAAAAAAAAAAGAGGAAGACCTTGATTGGAGTTGAAGACAAGAAAGAAGGTTAAGCTATCAATTGTCAATCAATATGAGTAAAATATGAAATGAAAATAAACTTGATTTAATGAATATGTATTCATTCTTTCAGGGGAAATGTAGATGAACCATAAGCAAATGCTTGGACCAAGGTGGATACTTAGAACAAGATTTAGTTTCTAAAATCTCTGCTCATGTCTAGAGAGTGATAACTATGTTGGCCACCATTTCTATAGTGTGTTAGGAGAAGATGGTTCTAAGAGCAGAAATAAATTAAAAGTTTTTTCAGTTCTTCATTGTGACTTTGAACGCACGATGCATGGATGCAAGTGTGTGTGTATGAATATTCCAGATAAGAATCATGGATGGGACACCCTTGCCTGTGCCGCCGCATGTTGACCACGGGTGAGGCCTCATGATAGAACAAACTCAAATTTCCAACTCTGGGATCTTAAAAAAATTCACCTATCTACAATCCTTCCCGGCTTTAGGCCTGGGTAGTCTCAAGCAGTTACACAGAGAGTGTTTCCTTCAGTTCGTCTCCTTGACGAATGACCCATCACCATTTGCATCAGTTCTTTGCTCTTTAATGTATTCAGAGATTTTCAGTCAGGCCCCAGAAGGCAATGATGAGGCTGAAATTTTAAGAAGTGAACACTTGAACAGGAGCTTCTGTGGCATGAAGTCTTAACTGGTGCTTAAGGAATGGGTAAAGGACTCTCTAATCCTAAAGTCGTTCATTCCCTACATTTGCTAAACTTTTTTCTCTACGTTTGGTCAAAAGTCACTTCTTGCAAGAAGTCTACCATGATTCCCCCACTTCTTACTGTTGTATAATATTTTGTTTACACTTAAATTATAACTCAGTCCCCGATCTCAGAGCTAGGCTTAATGTTGGCCACAGACACATTTTCCCTAGGTTCTGCTTTCTTGTGGCTTCTGAATTCAAGTACACAGACCATTTTCACATTAGAGAATGGATTAGTTGTAGGAAGACAGACTTGGAAGTACAAGAGTAAGAAATACCCAGAAGGACAAGCTTATTCTAATTTCTAAAGATCTTTGAATCATGCCCACTTTTTTTCTTTTTTTAACCTTGCCAGTTGCCTTCAGATAGATTTCTGCCGTAGGACTTCATTCTCTATCTCTCGACTTGCCTTTGGGAGAGGGGATGTGAGCCCCTTATTTCTGAAGGCCTCACTTCCTCACTCTGGTCCTCATAATGCAATCAACAACCCTCCCTTTGTTTCTAAAGATGAGTTACATTTACAGAAAACCTCCACTGTCCACTCAGTTTATGCCTCAAACTGAGATATTTACACCTAAGGGTTTCTCCATTCTCCTCTGAAGGTTAAGCTCTTGAAGAAGAGGCATCAGGTCTCTCTTGGGTTTATGTTTTAGGTTTTATCTTTATCATTATGTAATACACGGCAGTTTGCTGTATATTGACTGAATTATAGGATTGGGATGGAATGAATATTCCACAAAGATGTGACGTTTACCCAAAGGTTCCCTTCAGCTCTGGGGAAATATTATGCCTTGAGGTGGGATATGCTGCCTTGCTGATGCATGTGGTAACCCTTTAGGGCTCATGGAATGAGGAAGAGATCTCTGTGGGTATGTACGTGATGGGCATAGAGGCGTGATTAAGAGAGAAGAGATGTTTGCATTGATTCCTTGCTCTCACCATGGAGAGGTTTGAGTAAGTTTCGGTTTGTTTTCATACTCGGAAAGTTTCAGGGTGCCAAATAGACCATAAGCATTTATTAACCTGTTTCTTGGGGAAACAGTCAACATCATCGAGCTGCTTACTGAAGAGTTGGGAATGAATACGATGCACCAATTTTAGCTCATTGCCAAATACTCCATATACTTCTTGGGTAGATAAAAACTGAAATGTCTTGGGAAGAATTACAAAGCAGTAATATTAATATATGTAGAGTCTTACGCTATATGGTAAAACTCAAGTCTCTGATGAAAGAAGAATCATATAATGTTTAAAAACATGAGTGGGGTTAATTAGGGAAGATCTATTATAACCAAACTCAAGTCTTCCATTGCATCAATATCCTATCCTTTCCTCACTGGAAATGAAGAGCAGCTGGTTCCTGTCCTCCATTTAATAGATCATCATATTTCAAACGCAATTCTCAGAGCACCCTTTAGTCTCCTCTTTGCCAAGCTAAACAGCATCACTTTCTTCAACTTTTCCTAGGGGACCTATTTACCCTTGAATCATAGTGCACACACTTGAAGTATATCGCCTTCCATAATCCACAGTTTAAGCCTGGTAATTTTAGGGAAACTTTAAAAAGAAAAGAAATCTTTTGACAATCACCATTACCCTCTGGTAATTAATTCATCATCAAGAAAAAAAAGTAATGCACCATGGATATGCATCAAAGAGATTTGATTTGAAGGATGTACGTTTAGGTTTCCTGTTCCAAACCCATCCTCAAAATACACTCCTCCGATAATGGGACCTGTGTCTGACCTGTCCATCATAGCTGCCTTAATGGTCCCTAATAATGGCCATCCATGTGCAGTTGAACATGTGATGGTCTGTTTGGATCAACAATAGGAGTAAGTCAGCCAATCTATTGACTTTAAAAAAATAGATTTTATTTCATAGAGCAGTTTTAGGTTTGCAGAAATATGATGAGAAAGCACAGAGTTCCCATTTACCCCTTTCCCACCCTTGCCCACACGCACCATTTCCCCCATTATTAACATCTTGCATTTACTGGGGTACATTTGTTACAGCTGATGAGCCGGATTGCCTTTTTTGACTTAGAAGTTATTTCCCATCATAAGGCTTGAATCTGAGTCCCTCAAGGCTATCTTTTAAGGGAACATGGTCCAATACAGAGACAGGAAATAAGTTTCATCCCATCTGCCAAGTGGACTGCTTGCCTATTTTGAAGAGATGCAATGTTTTCGGAGGCTGCCTCCATGCTCAGCAGGAAAGCGGGTCAGCTTTGATTAACCATGATTACCAAGCACAGAGATGAAGAAAATTGTAACATAGATGAAGTCAATTTATCATACCGGAATACCAAAAAGATACTGCATTATGAAGCAGAAGCCTAGATTCTAGATTTTTTTCCCGCATCATTTTATGACCTCAAGGAGCTTATCTAACCTTCTGAATCTCAGGTGCAATAAAGTGGAAATATTATTTTAATTTCCTGAAAGCAGCACTCAGAACTAGAAGAAGTCTTGAAATTATTCACAGCTCTAAAACACTTGATTCTAAATGTCTTTGAAGAAGACCGCTGACTCAAATTTGATCAACGCAACTAAGGGACATACAGCTGGCATTTTACCTCTGTATCATCTCCATGTCTGAAAGTGACTATTTCCATAACTGAGCAGAACAATTTATTTCTGGCCCAACTACATCCGAAAGTTAAACACCTAAAAAAAATCAAAAAGAGGAAAATGAGGTGGGGAAGAAAAATAACACACATTTTTCATTTGATCATTACACTCTATTTTGGTGGCTGTCAAAAATAATATCTAATTTACAGTATTTCATATTTAAGCATCTGGCAGTTTGATTAATTTGATTAATTAATTTCTTAGAATCCTATCAACTTTGCTGCACTATAACTTGTCTAAAAAAGCCACGCAATGAAAAATAGCTTCAAAAGGAATTAAAGATGTCATTATTTGAGGTTTGATGTTATTAAGTTCTCATCTGCAAAAGGCAAAATGAGATGAAATTAGAAAATTAAGAGAAAAAGAGAAAAATAGATTTTTAAGCTAAGCAGGTATTGCAAAAATATGTAACAGGTGCTTTATTTTACAGTTTTATTGAATATATATATATATGTGTGTGTGTGTGTGTGTGTACATATAATCTGAAGAGCAGTAGATTGGTTCCTTTAAAGAAGTATTTGTTGGGAAACGCATTCCTTTATTTTGGGTTTTGGGGCGAGTCTTTGATTTCCAGTTAAAAATGAGACTGCCTTCTGCTTGGCACTCAAGTGTGGTAAATCCAGCGGGACCCTCATGGAGAAAGTCTGCTCAAGAACTGGATCACCAACTTGTGTCAAACAGTTTCCTCTGGGGGCAAAAAAAAAATCAATCTATTTGCTACACTAGTTGTTATGCAATCTGCTATCTGGACATCATACCGCTGATACGTTGAAAACATCTCCAAACTGACAGCTTTCTGAAACTGATGTTCCCAGCCATCCAGCTGATGTGTTTTTCGGCACCCCTACATTTTCCTGACGGCTGCAATTTCACAAGCCGGGCCCAGTGAGGTAATCACCTGACCTCAGCAAAACCACTGTATAAAGGGAATTTCGGTAGTCTCGTTGTCAGCGCAGCTGGATGGACTCACATTGCTTTCCTTTGCAGATTTTGAGTCTGTGCATTCCTGCAGCCTGCAACGGTGATCCTGGGTTCTTGCTGGCATGTGTCTGCATCTGGCCCGTGCGTCTTTCTCAGGTACTTAAGCATTTCTGGAAAAGTTCAGGGGCACAAAAGAACATTTGCGTGCGGTGTCTCTTGTGACACAGGATTGCAGGACTGACCTATTATTTCAAAATTAGGGTAGGAGAACATGCCAGCAGGGTGAAATCCACATAGCTGAGTGCTTACTTGCAAGTATAAATGCCTATTAGGTGTGTATGTGCACTTGAATGGAGATTACATGCACTTGCATATTTTATTCTTACCCATATAGACTGTTGCGTATTCTGAGGCAAGATCATCATCCAGAATAATATTATCTTTGTAGAGATTTTAAGTTTTGAATGACCTCATATTTATCTTGAACTACCTTTCATATTGATTGAGCACTCCCTGGATGTTGAAATAGGGAAGGATATAAATACAAACTGAGGGCAAGGGAGGAAAAAATTGGAGACCCCAGGAATTTATGGCAAGGGAAAAGGAGACCCGCAAATTCATTCCTGTTGGGAATTAGGGGTGAGAGGTTGGGCTCATGGGCTGATGGAGTGGCAGGTACATCCTTATGCAAATTTTGTAATTAATATTTGCTTTCTCTTGTTTCCCTCTTCTCTCACTGTCCCCTTGTGCCCCATCTAAACTCCAAGTTCCCAACTGTTTTCCCTTATTCAGAACCATACTCAGGCCAGACATGCTTCCTTCGGGCTGCAGACCAAGCCAGTGGCTTCATTTTCAGCCTGGATCCAATGTTCCACTCTTCCAGTTCTGACCCTCAGCTACATTGTACTGTATGAGACCTTATTAATGAATAACCTGGAAAAAGTGACTAGCTAACAGTACTTAGAGTCTGAGATCTCAGTGAGATGTTTATATCTAAAAAAAAACTTGGTAGAGACTGAAATACCTTAATTGAAATAAACAGTGGAAAGGGCTTACCAGTTACAGGAGACATTGATCAGAAAGATCACCCTGATGCTCATCAAACCAAAGACAGACATCTGGGTGTACAGAGCAACTTATGGTGTTCAACCAACTCAAGGTACTGTAATCAAGAGTGCTCTCTAAAATGGAAAGAATGGCTTTTATGTCTAGTAAAAGAACAACCAGGCTAACTAAGGTCTCTTGAATATTATCCTTCATATATGGAAGTTCAAATGAAGTGATTACATCACCCTGACCCATCGACTCACGTCTGGTTACTTCCTCCTCCAGCCATTCCAAGATAAGTCTCTGTGAGAAAGCTTGGGAACCCCTCAGAATCCTGGCCTGGGTTGAACTTAACCTCTTTAACATTTTGTTCTTAATGTAGCTTATTTTATTAATAGCAGTGAGCAAGGGTGGCTGGACTCTGCATCTGTGTTTTAAGCGCTTCAGGTAAGCAAATGAGAGTGTCCGCTGACTGCCCACTGTGAATAGGGCGCTCAGCTGGAGACTGAATTCGAAAGCGAAGCAATTAGGCAAACAAACAAACAAACATCACTGCCTTCCTGGATCTGAAGTTTGAACAGAGGAGGGATGTTGCAGGTAGAGATAACACACACATCCTATTCTAAACCACAATCAGGACTTTAATTAAAAATCATCTTCTGAGAGTTGACTCCCTCTCAATGAGAGTCAGACTTTCCCTAAGGTCATTGTCACTGCTCCGTTGTTCCACACACTCCAGTCTCTCTCTGCTCACCTCTAACATCCATTTTGATAAAATATTCCATAACCTTCCCAGGATTTGATATTTATTGTTTTATCCATGCTCCAGCTCCTTACTTAAATGGAGAAATTTCTGAGATCAGGGGTCTAGACCTACACCTTCTGGTAAATGCCACCTATCAGTGAGGACTTCCCGGACAGCCTGCCCAAAACACTGCTCAGCATTGCCAAGGAGTTAGTCCAGTTTTTAGCATCCCATTTCTTTGCTTCATAGCAACTCTTTTGCAACCATTTATTTCATGTGCTTCTTTATTTTCTGTTTTTTCCTTCTGGTTTTACGTCACGAAAGAAGGAATTTTCCTGGTTTCATTCCTCACGGTACAACCAGAGCTTATCTCATTCTCTAGCTAAACACAACGAATTTCTTCCCCTTATTGCCTTGGTGATATCTACACATCCTGACCATAACTTTGATTGTACTTTTGGATCAATATGGAAAGATCAGAATCAGATCCTAAGGTCGTGTATATGTAGCCATTTCCATTACTTGTCTGCTGTCAACATGCCTCAGGGAAAGCCAATGGTTTGATTCACTAGTTACCATAATTGTCCTCAAAGTAGTCAGTTAATCAGGACCAGAGATCTGAGGGACCCTTAGGAGACACTGAAGTATAGGACATTGTTATGGAGCTCAAGGACCTCACAAGGCATGGACAAGGGGTGCCTTCTTGCTCAATTAATACCATGAAATCTATAACCTGGAAACAGCATTATCATCCAAGCCAACCCCTCACTTTACAGCTTTGCAAACTGAAGGCTAGAGAGTGTAGGTGACTTATTCAAGGTTATTAAGTGTGCTAATGGCGGAGACAGAACCAGGGCTTTTGATTCCCCACCAGGTAACAATTTAGAAGGAATTAATTGGCATCAACTGAACACAGAACAGGAATGGGGGCAACACTCTGGGGAGTACAGACATGCTTGGGAGCTGCCCAACAGGAAACCTGGGGAAAGGAATGACAGTAACAGCCACCACTTATTGAGAATCTATTATGTGCAAGGCACATTCCTTGACATTTTGTAAAGCGACATCCTACGCTCACAACAGCTCTGCCAGGTAGACATTATTCATCTTACTTTCCGAATGAAGAAATAGATTCAGTGAAGTTAATGAACTAGCCCAAGGTCACAGAGTTAGAGACAAGACTCACACTGAGCTATGCTGGACCAAAGCTCACAATTTCTCCTGCCACACTAAAGACATGGGGGCCACGTTTGATCTGACCAGAGAGCGTTCATCTCACGAAGGCATGTAGAGGGTAGGTTCGAATGATCTAATTGGACATGAGTAGGGAAGACTTTTCATGCTGGACTAATGAGTGAAGACTTTAACAAGGATTCATGAACTAACAGAGCCACACTTGAAAACTGCTGCTTCGGGAAAGGGTGTCTCATAGTGAAGGCGGTGTGATCAGTCAGTCGGAAGATTGATGAAGACATAGATACCAAAATAAGGGTTTGCTTTTTTTTTTTTTTTTCCATTTCCTCTTGTTTTCTTCCAACACTGGGAACTCTTCTGGTAGGAGAACCGGAAGAGTCACCTCAAGTTGTCAGCTGCATTTGCCCTTCCTGCACAGCCAGGAGTCACCATCAGTGTGTACTCACCGTGGCAACTGCTCTGATGGAGGTACCCAGGCCACGGCAGATGCTCCAATTTTGACTATAACTCTTGTGCATATCTAAACTAAATTTAACCATCTTTCAAAGACATAGTCCGACTGCATCCTGTGTGTTTCTCAGAGAACCTCATAATTCGGCATCTACATTAGTAAATCTAATGCTTGGGAATCTAATGTTACTATTATAAAAGGCCCTGGAACTTTACTTTTTGTTGTTTGTTTCTTTGCTTGTTTTTGTTTTCCCAACAGAGCAAATGAGGCTGTTGAGTATTTTGCTGCTGTTCATCTCCTCCACCTTCCCACCCCTCATTAATAGACATGAGTCATCCCTGAGCACTCTGAGGGCTCTCTGTCTTTTCTGATGTCTTTGCAGGGACTTCCTTCTCTCCCTGCAATACTCCTGCTCAATTTTTTTTTAATTTATTTAGAGGGGGGAAGTCATCAGGTTTATTTATTGATTTGTTTATTTGTTTACCGATTTATTTATTTAATGGAGCTACTGGGGAGTCTCATACATGCTAAACATGCACTCTACCACTGAGCTAAACTCTCCCCAACTCCTGCTCAATTTGTACACACTTTTACTATTTTTGCTACCACTGAATCCTGTACTTAAACATCTCAAAAATATATATTTTTATGACTGTTCATTTGATTGCACGTTTCTCCTTAAACTAGAAATTTCTCATAGATGGAAATTCCGATTTTCAACACAGGTTTGATTTTCAACCCATAAAAGAGTGGGAACCGCTCCATAAATATCTTCAGAAGGAAATGTTGAAGAAGGGAATCAGGAGAATGGAAGGACGCAGCGGTGTAAAAAGGAAGAAGTATCTATGCACGAGCGAATTAAATCTACAAGAGGTCAGGATTGTTTGTTCTGGGGTTTCAAATGTCTCAGTTTGTGGCTGGTGAAAAGAGTGATGTAGGTTTGGTTTTGTTACACCAAGGAGACCAGTTAGATGCCCCTGTGTATACCAGTGCCACCAACCAAGGAAAACAGCTGCAGGAACACGTGGGTCATTGGCCACCTCAGTCAGATATAAAGATTGAACGAGTACACAGGAATCCAGCTTCAAGTAGAATTTGATTGTTTGGGCTAAAAGCCTTTTTACTGTCAGCTGTCACCTGAGCCTAGCAAAGGGCTGGGAACAGGTTACTTAAGGGAACAAATGATGATGGCTTATTCATTACATTGTTTAATTTCTGAGCTTTGCACGGTATCTGGTTCATAGCAACTTTTTAATCAAAATTTGAGTGAATGTTAAAATGATGTTCCAAAGCCACAAGTTTCTACTGTCTAGCACAGGGAACTATACTCAGTATCTTGTAGCAGCCTATAATGAAAAAGAATATGAAAATGAATATATGTATGCGTACGTATGGTCGAAACATTATGTTGTACACCAGAAATTGACACAACATGGTGAACTGACTATACTTCAATAAAAAAAAAAGTTAAAAATTATATTCCACACTTTATGCTTGTTGACTGAGCCCTGGCTTTGCTAAGTAGTTCTGTAACCTTGGTGAGCCCCAGTTTCCTCATCTCTGAGGAGGAACAAATATGTACCTACCTACTTTGGCTGTTCCGAAGAACTAAATGTTAAATGTTGCTAAATGTTAAAGTACTTAAGAAGTGGGAGCTACAGCTATTATGAATAGATTGAAGTGATTAAATCAGTTCTTCCTGTAAGCAGGAGCAATTTGGGGATGCACGTGAGAAAGAGTTATTGGTCAACCCAAAGGAGGGCTGTGGCTAAGGGGAGTTTACGTTTCGTCCCAGTTTTAACTTTCAAATCATCATACTTTATCGTTTGATCAGTTAAAAGTTGGCTATATTGAATAATGTCTTCAAATGGTGTGACTTAGCCCCACATCATATACACAGCCATGATATTAAAACAGCCAAGGTAGGGCGTAAGGAGACCCAAGTGAATGGATGGCAGCTGATTCAGATTTGTCTCCATGAGGAACTCTAATGGAAACAAAGGATCTTCCACTGCCATAATCTATGCATATTATTGATCACTTAGCAGAAATTTGTAAGAAACATCCCTTATCAGTTATTACAGAAAACGCATTTTAAAAAATCAGGGTTTATCAACTTGTGTCTGATTGGATGCAGCTCAATGAAATACGTCATCCAAAACTGACTCTTCTGCTGCTGGTTTACTCATTTGGTTTAACATTGATCGAAAGGAGCTGAAGTCCTGGCTTTAATTCCTTTTCTTTTTAAACC
Organism: Vicugna pacos; assembly: GCF_048564905.1. NCBI lineage: Eukaryota > Metazoa > Chordata > Mammalia > Artiodactyla > Camelidae > Vicugna > Vicugna pacos. The sequence continues at coordinate 8,593,471 of NC_133010.1, forward strand.
AAAAAATGACCCTCTTCATCCATTTCTCCCACGTCCTACCCCCTGCCCCTGGCATCACCAGTCTGTTCTCCATATCTATTAGATTTGCTTTATGTTTGTTTGTTTTTAGATTCCCCATCCACACATAAGAGAGATCATACAGTATTTGTCTTTCTCTATCTGACTTATTTCACTAGCATAATACCCTGGAGAGCCAACCACATTGCTGCAAATAGAAAGACTTCATTTTTTAGTGGCTGAATTATTTTTATATATGTATCACAATTTCTTTATCCATTCATCCATTGATGAACACTTAGATTGTTTTCACATCTTGGCTATTGTAATTAATGCTGCAATGAACATGGGGGTGCATATGTCTTTTTGAGTTGATATTTTCATCTTCTTCAAATAGATGACCCAACTGAAATTTCTGGATCATATGGTAGTTCTATTTTTTTAGTTTTGTGAAGAAACTTCACACTCTTTGCCAAGGTGGTTGCACCAATTTATATTCCTACCAACAGCACACAAGTGTTCCCTTTTCTCCACATCCTCACCAACCTTGTTACTTCTTGCCTTTCTGATAATAGCTCTTCTATCAGGTGTGAGGTGGCACCTCATTGTGGATTTGATTTGCATTTCCCTGTTGATGAATACTGTTGAGCATCTTTTCATGCACCTGGTTGCCATCCATATATCTTCCATGGAAAAAATATCTATTTAGACCTTCTGCCCATCTTTTAATCAGCTTTGGTTTTTTGGTTTCTTGTGTTTTTTTTTTTTTTTGCTATTGAATTGTATGAATTCTTTATGTATTTTGGATATTAGCCCAGAATCAGATATATGATTTGCAAAGATTTTCTCCTATTCAGTAAGCTGCCTTCTCATTTTATTGATGGTTTCCTTTGATGTACAGTAGCTTTTTAGTTTGATATATATCCACACATTTATTTTAGCTTCAGTTGTTTTTTTGCTTTTGGTGTCAGATTAAAAAAAAAATCATCACTAGGGCCTGTATCAAGGAGCTCACCCTCTGTGTATTCTTCTAGAAGTTTTATGGTTTCAGGACTTGCTTTCAAGTCTTTTATCAATTTTGAATTAATGTCTGTATGTAGTGTAAGACTGTGGTTGAATTTCGTTCTTTGTCGTGCGGCTGTCCAGTTTTCCCAACACCATTTATTGAAGAGATTGTCTTCTCCCCATTGTATATTCTCGGCCCCTTTGTTGTAAATGAGTGGGTTTATTACGAGGCTCTGCATTCTGTTCTATTGATCTTTGTTTCTGTTTCTATGCCAATCTCATACATTTTAATGACTATAGCTTTGTAATATAGTTTGAAACCCAGAAGCATGATTCCTTTAGCTTTGTTCTTCTTAAGATTCCTTTGGCTATTCAGCACCTTTTGTGTTCCATACAAATTTTAGGATTATTTGTTCTACTTTTGTGAAAAAAAAAATACTCCTTGCATTTTGATGGGGTTGCCTTTGAATCTGTAGATGGCTTAGGGTAATATGAACATTTTAACTGCATTGATTCTTCCAATTTATAAGCATGTCATATGTTTCCATTTATTTGTGTCTTCTTCAATTTCTTTCATGAATGTCTTGTTAAGACATTTCCTCAGTGTATATCTTCTATCAATCAAAAGAAGAACCGGGAAGAAAGTAAGAATAATTATGGAAAACCAGCTGCCACTTGGAAAGGGACTGAGGAAAAAGGAACTAATTCTTCTTAAGTTCTTCCTTTCCTCCAGGCTCTGAGTGTGGTGATATATGTATGAATTTTCCCATGTAATCCTTGCAAGGGTGTTATTAGAGTCATTACGCTACAGAGAAGGAAACGAGGGCTTGGCGAGCCCCAGTAACTTACCTATGGGTAACCCAGGGGCTAAGTGCCAGAGCAGACATTGAAACCAGTGCATCAGACACTTACTGCAGGACCACTGTGGGGCAGATCATGCCAAACAGCTTCCATCTGCCTCTGGAATCTCTCCTTAACTTCTGAGTCTTTCTCTCAGTCCCGCGAGGCTGATCTGTCATGTACCACATTAAAGAGCTCCCATGTCCTCTGGCTTCCACTTGGGTTTCATCGATAGAAATCCGCACAGGAGACGGAAAGGACAGAGGAGGAAGAAGGTGAAGGATATTTATTACCTGGCTCCTTCCCTGCCAGTTCTCTTTGGGAGATATGTGTCCCTCAACAGAAGACCTCTGCCCTTCTCAAGGTCTGTTTAATAGAACACTGTCCTTCTAGATCTTGGTAACGTCATCGTCCCCTTGTCCTTCAGGAGTAAGGGTGGGAACGGTTCCCCTAGGGCTAGTCCCAGGCCCTCTCCCTACTCGCTTGGGTTTTCTCTATACCTGCACACCCCTCTGTGCTGCATCCTCCTGGAACTGCCATATGCCATCAGTTTCCTGTGACACTCCGGCTGATACAGGTGAGCCTAGATTGTCTTACTCCTGCACGTAAGTTGCATACAAACACAAAAGCAAGGTAAATAATCTTGCCAAAATTCATACGGCCACAATTTTGTTGCTAAATCTGTTTTTTTAAAAGTGACTCCAAGTTTAAAACTGTTTGGAACTCATAGCGAAGAAGGACTGCTCTCCTAGAACTGTGTTCCCCAGACAAGAAGCATGCTGTGACTTCTAATCGTGAAAAATGCATTCGCTGCAGAAATTCAACACTTACTCCAAGAAGTTTATACAGAGAATGTTTTCCTTCAACAAAATGCATGAGAGCAGTGAGTAAAGTTTTGGAGGAAAAGACAGAGTTTGGGGGAAGCAGGGGGAAATATACATTAAGGATCATGCATTTTGCGATTCCGTCTCAGACAAATGTATCCTTCAGTTTACAACGAAGCAGAGAAATCACTAAGCTACTGTTAAATGGCTGTAATAATTACTTGCTTTGTGATAAAATCAATTTCTTAAAAAATGTGTTGAAAATTTTTTTTCTTTTCTTTCTTTCTTTCCTTTTTTTTTTTTTGGAACATCTTTCTAAGTACAAACTATGTATCTTTCTTGGTTAAAAAGTGAATGACTAAAGATCAATGGCTCTAGATGTTTTTAAAAAAAACATTTTTTGGAAACTCTTCTTTCCTCTTTATTATAAACAGGCTTTGAGACAGGGGCAAAAGCTGTAGGTGAAAATTATTAGAGTTTTTTAGATATACCATCATTAATTTCAGAGGAATCTCAATTAAGTTTAAAGATAGCTGGTTTTACAACACAGAGATGGCTATTCTAATTTTATTAAAAAGTAAATATTTGGACTTTACCTTTGAGGACTTAGGCAAATTTTCATGTACAGCCCCCTTCAATTTAGTAAGGGAAATTTTATTTTCTTAGTTTCATGTCAAGAAAGGTAACCCTGTTCTTACACTTCTTAGAAATAAAACCCAAGACTAAACAGGGTCACATTTTATCAAAAATATTAAAAATGATTTGCATTTAAATTATTTTTAAAAAAACTACAAAGGCAACAATAATAATAAAATGTGACTTTCTTTTAAGAACATACTTGACAGTTGAAACACTATTTCCCTGTGGACCATCCATTCCCGCCCACCCGGCTAGTCACACTGGGACTGACTAGTCACACTGGGACTGACTAGTCACCCCGAGACTAATTAGCCACGCCTTGGCAGCCATCCCACCTCATCGCCAATGTCTTTTGAGAATCCTGCCTGAAAGTTGAGTTCAATAGTTCTTAAACGCTAGTGTCCACATGGAAATTTTGGAGGATTTATTGTAAAGCCAATTTAACTGAAATCCCTCTCCTCTAATTCAATAGATGCCTAGGAATCTGTACTTGAGCAAATATATCAAGTTCCCTGAGGCAGGTCATTGAGGAACGGGACCATGAGCAACACTGATTTCATATTCTCTAGGATTCTGCACGTGATTTGACCACAGGCAGGAAGGAGCCAGTAGACTAAGGCACTTTATCCAGCACAAGTCTTAACTCAGCAGCAAGTCTCTCGTTTAACAAATGTAGCCTTATTGGGGTGCCCTCCATCTAAAAACCTGAATTCTACTTGGTCCTCAAGACCAGGAGTAACCTTGACTCTCAGTTCTGCTAACTGAGCACCAGACACTTTGCTAAGCCTGGGGCCAGAGCTGCGCCTTACTCTTACCATTATCCCTGAGGACCTGATGTTCTTAGTGAGAACTTGGTACCTGCAGGACAGGTCTGCTCATGCATATCTCTACAAATCCTTTTTCTCCAATTCATCCTTCCTCTGGTTTACCATTATTTCATGTTAAGTCCTTTGTATTGAAAGCGGAATAGTGGAGTCATTGATAACACTTGCACTAGAGTCAAACTATCTGAATTGAAAACTCGATTCCATCCCTTCCGAGCTGGCTGAACTTGAGTAGGTTACAGACATCAGCTTCTTTTGTGTAAGACGGGGATGGCAACGTTATGATAATCCCATAACACCACTGAGAGACTTAATTGTGGTAATATACATGGAGCACATGGCACATTTTCTGGCATGTGGTAAGTACTAAGTAAGTGTTAGCTAATTGTATTATCAAAGGGGTGACCTTCCTGGATTATACTGTTTAGTACAATCTCATGGTACAGTGGCCCCTGTCTAACTCCATCTCCTGCCACTTTTGGTCTCATTCTAGCCAAAGGGCACAGCTACTCCTGCTCCGCCCCACACCCTCCTGATAACGTCACTTACTTGAGGTCATTAACAATGTCTTCTCGTTTTTCTATTCATTGCGTTTTTCCAGAAAAAGAGGCTCAAAATCTTTAATGTGAAGACATGAATACATGTATAAGCCTAAAATCTCAAACTGGTCTTCTGTGGGTTTCTCCGTCTGTGTGTTTGCCGGAGTCACTTCCCATCACCAATGATGATGGCTAGTGATAACAATTTCTTTGACCTAAAGTGGAGAATGGGTGGGAAGGGACAGACTGGGATTTCAAACTTTGTAGATACTGACAGGCATATGCAGAACAGATAAACAAGATTACACTGTATAGCACAGGGAAATGTATACAAGATCTTGTGGTAGCTCACAGTGAAAAAAAATGTGACAATGAATATATGTATGTTCATGTATGACTGAAAAATTATGCTCTACACTGGAATTTGACACAACATTGTAAAATGACTAGAACTCAATAAAAAATGTTAAAAAATTAAAAAAAATAAAGTGGAGAATGAAGAAAGTTGGGACAAAAACTGTAAAGGCCTTTAAGCACTCATGGAATAAGACATATTCGTCCACAGGTGGGGAGAGCTTGAACCCTCAGAGGTGCCGGTGCTTGAATACGAGTCTATGCAGGACCCCGCCTGGGGCGGCAGGTTAGGCTCTTGCTAAACGTTCTTCCTGGGAAAGCAGACCGTCTCAGGTTCACACGCTTCACCACCACATGGATCCTTCCACAAACTGGGTTTCAAACTTAGAAAGAAGAGAGGGTGCTGGCATTAACCTGCCTCTTAATGGAATACAGCGACCACCTGCCTGCCTCCGTCTAAGCTGTGAGAAGATCACATTGCACATCGAGGGTAGGGGAGGATTTCTGAGAAGCACTGACACCTCCTCTGTCCCCTTCTCCAGTGACTCTGAAAGGGTCTAATTTGCTCCCCTTGGTTGAGGAGGTGGCTGGATTGTGGCCATATCCATCATCCATCCGACTCTGTGGCATCCCACTAGGCAAGCTGTGACATGGGCTAACGACCCAGGAATCCGAACCACCAGCGAGGCACAGGGATGAGCAGTGCCTTCATGATTCTTGGGGCCGGACCTGAGGTCCACCTGGGACATATCTATGACAAAGAGTGCTGGGGACACGATTTGGATGGCTTAATCCTGCCTCGTCCAGCCAACGGTAAGCTCCAGGCACGCGTTCATTCGGAATTGAAATGCAATTTCACTATCTCAGGTTTTATTTCTCATTCTCTCCCAGAGACCTGCCACAGTTTACTAGGAAGAAAGGAGAAAAAAAAAAAAAAAAGGAGAGGGAGGGGAGGGAAAAAAGACCAGTCTACATCCCCTCTGAAATCCTGTTCAGAGGATTTGCTGCAACGGCATTCCAGCTTCAAATAAGACTGATTAAAATAAAATTACTCAGTCTCCTGACCCATAGCAAATTTCATGAGCTGCAATTTGTCTAGCAGTTGAGCTGTGAGTACAATCTGATTGGCTATAATTTAGGTTTATAGTTCCTTTTTTTTCCCCTTAAACACAGTAGAATCCAGTGATCCTGAAATAAAGAACCAGAAGGGAAAAGGGAGGACTCAGTATAAGCTAAGAAAAAAATGGAAAAGGAAAAAAATAAATACGATAACAGTTTGCATTCCTAAAAGCTTGAATTGTCAACGTCTTTAGCGCTTTGCAGGGGAGACTGTCCCTGCTTTGCACGTGCCCTTCTCATGCTAAACTTCCTAGTGGTGTTTGCCCAGCTCTCTTGTCTTTGTCTTTTTTTTTTTTTCCTCTTCCTGTAGTCTTTGTTTTCTTCTCTCCCTGTTTTCATCTCTCATTTCTAGGTCTGTAAATCACAAGAGAATTTCCAGCTCTGAAAATTCCGAAGACCCACAGAGCCAAGAATTTCCAACCCATCATCCAGGGAAAGTGGCTTTTTCTTTCCAGACTCGGCCACCCTGGCCTCCTCCCATAGTGATCAGTGCTCTTGGTGACCGGCGGGCTTCTTTTTCAAGTGGCCACGTGACCAGTAAGGTGCATTAGCAGCCCTGGCTGGGGAAGATTGTGGAGAACGTCTTTGACCTCCTGTTGCCTGGGGTTTTGGGACCGATCTTTCCGACATCCAGAAACAGAAATGCATGCTAAAGGGAAGATAAATATTAGGTAACAGGTGCCTATTTGGTTTTTTCTTTATCCAGCAGAGCCACAGAGATCACGTGTAGGGGAAGCCCTCTTTGGCCTTAGAACAGCAGTCTTGCTATTCATGTCTGTCAGGTGAGCTAGAGTGAGGCGTGCTGGTACGTGAGGTAGACCAGAGAGACGACTTGAAAGCCAGGGAGCTGTTCGGTCTTCTGGGTAAGGCTTCACTACGGCCGGATAGTAATTCTATGCACTTTGGACACAGAATTTTCTTAATTCTATAATAGATGTCGACACATTCCAATTCTTCCTTTTCTAACCAGAGCTCACTTTCTGGCAGTCTGGGACCAAGGGATGTACTTGTGGGTAATGGTTAAGGAAACGATGGATCTGTCCGCAAATGATCAGTGCTGGAGAGGGTGTGGAGAAAAGGGAACCCTCCTACACTGTGGGTGGGAATGTAAACTGGTGCCGGCACTATGGAGGTTCCTTAAAAAACTAAACACAGACTTATCCTATGGCCCAGCCGTCCCACTCCTGAGCATATATCCGGGGGAAACTCTACTTGGAAAAGATACCCTGCACTATTTACAAGATCCAAGACATGGAAGCAACCTGAATGTCCATTAGATGAATAGATAAAGAAGATATGATACAGATGTACACTGGAACACTGCTCAGCCCTAAAAATAATAAAATTTTGCCATTTGCAGCAACATGGATGGACCTGGAGATCATCACACTGAGTGAAGTCAGACAGAGAAAGACAAACACCATATGATATCACTCATATGTGAAATCTAAAAAAAAAAAAAAAAAAAAGGCAAATAAACTTATTTGCCAAACAGAAACAGACTCACAGACATAGAAAACAAACTTATGGTTACCAGGGTGGGAAGGGTGGGAAGGGATAAATTGGGAGTTTGAGATTTGCAGATACTGACTAATATAGATAAAATAGACAAACAACAAGTTCATACTGTGTCGCACAGAGAGCTATATTCAATATCTTGTAGTAACTTATGGTGAAAAACAATATGACAAGGAATATATGTACGTTCATGTATGACGGAAGCATTGTGCTGTACGCCAGAAATTGACACAACCTTGTAAACTGACTATACTTCAATAAATACATATAAATATATACAAAATTTTAAAAAATAAAGAAGAAGGGAACAAGCAAAGCTTTCCTTATTTCCTTGGAGGCAGCTGTGGTATTTCTCTTGGCAGATAAAGAATTTTAAAGAAACAACTCTAGTTTTATTTTCCTGCCCTGAAAGTACACAGCACACAGTAGATGTTCGATTAAAAGCCACAGACAGGTGAATGAGAACGTGGAGCTGCTCACTGTAGACTGCGCTCCGAGACGGGAAGACCTCCCTCCATCAGTCCACATGCCTCTCCCTGCCAGGGAGACAGCCCAGGAATACCTCACTGCCTGCCTCTGGGACTTCTTACCACCATCCACTGTTAGGCAAAGAAATTTCCAACAGCTCTGCCACAACAGTGCATTCAGGACTGCCTTCCCTTCCCCACTTTGCTCTCTAGATGAAAAGAAGCTATGCCTTATGGGAAAAAAAAAAAAAAAGACACCCAACTTGGGTTCAGACATAATTTGGTCTGAAGATCAGCTCTACAGGTTTCATGTTAACTAGGACAAATTGCTTTGCATTTCTGAGGCTTTGTTTCCTTTTAGACAAAATTAGAATAATAAAAGCCACCTTGCGGGAATGTGAGAAGGATTAAATAAAATGAGGTACCTAAAACTCTTGGTACCTAGTAGGATCTTAACAAATGAGCACGGTTATGATAAACACACACGAAGAACATTCAGCACTTTTCTGCGGAAATCCCTCTCTAATTCGCTCCGTCTCACACGCTGCTTAAGGCCACTCTAAAATAAAGGGGAGATTTTATTGAACTTCCAATGCTTATTTTAAAATATGGAATCATGAGAGAGTCTAAAATGAGAATCAGCCATTCTCCCTATGTTTTCAGAATTGCCATGGCGTCTCCTTAATTTGATATTCAGGAGAACATGGAAAATTGATTCCAATTGTAACTCATTCAACTTTTTTATAACGAAAAGATTCAAATTTATGCATGTTCGGTCATGAAATCCATGCACCCATCAGCCACCTGCAGGTGGTGTGGAAGCTCAAACCCCGACAGCTTCACAGGACTGGGTTTCCATGTTTCCTCCTCAAGATGACAAGGGTGGCCTGGACTTACATTCTTGTTTCATACTTGAGAAAACTGAGGTTCATAGATTGTGATTTGTCCAAAGTCACATTTAATCTGAAAGAGGAATCTAGCCCGGGGTCCAGATCTGATGCCTGCTTCTCAGCCTTTCTCTCTCCTGACACTTGCCCATGTGTCAGGATGGGAGAAGTCCTAAAAGGGAATCTGTATGTTAGCTTGGCTAGCCTCTCTTTATCTGCCCTCTTCACCCTCTTATGAGAGCAAATTAAATAGTTAATGATGTCTAATAAGCGATTCTTTTTTAGAAAATGTTGCTTTACGTAGCCCAACATATATCTCAGTTTTCGTATTTCCTTCATGCAAAAATGCACTGCCTTGGCGATATTAGTTCCACTGAATCAGACGGTAACTAGAGAGGGCATTTTTCCCCATCTGTAGTACTCTTTTGTCAACAAAACAAGCGGTGTCAGATTAAAGAATTTCTCACTCCAGATTACTGAACTAGGAGGTACACAGTTTTGGGCAGGAATGATCTCTGTCAAATCCTTAAAAACCCAGGAGAATTGGGGGTTTGGGGAAGACTGGACACCAGAGGGCGCTAAAGAGCTGCATAATTTACATCTGTGCGTCTGCCGTTTCCATGGTAATGGGTCAGCTGGCGCTGAGGGGAGGCTGGGTAGTGTGGGACTGGGGGACGCGGTCCTGAGCTCAAAGCTCTGTTGGAGGTATGTGCCTACCTGGAGCCACAGGCCGCATTAATGGCCCGCGGTGTGGCCATCGTCTGGATGCTGCTGACTTGACAGTTGGTTTGGTCAATCCCATTGATTGTGAGGAAGTCAGCTGTTAAAAACAGAATCAATGGTGCTACCACCAGCTCACTGGCCATTTGCAGGCGCTCATAAATACTGAGAACGACGGCCCGGGGGCTGGGCTTCCAGGCTTCTTTTAGCTTTACTCTGAATTTGCCGCTTCTCCCTACATCAGCAGAAGGAATTTGAAAGAGCTGAAAAACAGCCCAAGTGGCTTGAGTTTCTCAAGAAACGAATTATTAAGAAAACATCAACTCCTGGGCATTAGGCTTCTTTTGAAGACCTTTCCGAAATTCGTGACAGATCAGGTTTGATGCCTTGGTCCTGCTCTGCATTCCAGGTACCCACGCTTCTGCTTCTCAGGGACAAATTTCTCCTTTAACCGTAAGAATCAAGTCCATCTCCCCATGCGAATGTAATTTCTGAGGGTTTAACCCAATTCTTGGGACTATATAGAATGATAGCAGGTTTTAACCTCAAAGATCTTACAACGATTTAAGCTCAGGAGAACATGTTATGAGCAATGTGGACTTTTACAAGCTGCAAGCTGGTGTGGTGTATTGAGTTAGCACACTGGTGGGAACTCACTAGTTTACATGAAAAATGTGGGAGTTCAAAATGTGTAGGTACTGACAGGCACATGCAGAACAGATAAACAAGATTATACTGCACAGCACAGGGACATACATACAAGATCTTGTGGTAACTCACAGTGAAAAAACTGTGACAATGAATATATGTATGTTCATGTATAACTGAAAAATTGTGCTCTGCACTGGAAATTGATGCAACATTGTAAAATGACTATAACTCAATAAAAAATGTTAAAAAAAGAATATGGGAAAATATATGTGTGTATATATATGTATATTCATTTGTATGTATATATATATTAATGTATGTATATGAATATAGAGAGTCATATAAACAATACATAAACTATTAATTTGTGTGGATTGAACACTAAGTAAAACATAGCTTTGAAAAAGTTTGGTCTCATAGTCTAATTTTTCTTCTAATCCTTGTTCCCTTCCATAGTCACTTAATTCTGTATTCATGATGACACACGCATTTCAATGATTTTATTCATACAGCACGCTCTTTACCACTCATTCATTCATTCATTTTTGAAGTGAACAAACATTTCAGACACTCACCATATACTAGACAGAGGGTGAGGATCTGCCTTAGGTTGTGACAATGAACGAGATGCAATTTCTGAACACAGTGGACTTGACTGTGCACCTAGGACAACAAGAAAAGGGTTCCACAGACAAATCCTAAAATAGAGATGCACGTGCGATATTACAGAGGAGATGCAAGGTAACAACCTCCAGCACATGAGGTCGGACAACGTCTTCCGGGAAGAGGGTGCGTCGGGACTGAATGCTAAAGAATGAATCGAAGTTATCCAGGTTAAGAAAGGGAGGGCGGGGATCTCTGATGGGGGCTCAGTGTGGGAAGTGGTCCAGGTTGACAAGAACGTGGTGCATGCTGGGAACGACAGATCCTTCAGGATGAAGAGACGGCGTGTCAAGGGACCAGCAGCGAGAGACAAGCAGAGAAGATCAATTACCAAGAAATTTGTATGTCATCCTGTGGGGTTTGGGTTTTATGCTGCTGGAAATGGGGAATTATTGAAGCATCTTAGGTGGGACACTGGCAAGGTCAGGGCTGCACTTTGGAAAGATCACACTGATGGGAAGAGGACAAAGTGAGAGGCAGGGATACCAGTTAGGCAAGCGTTTCAATAATTCAAGGCAAGTTCATAGAGAACAGAACTCAGTAACGGCAGCAGGGAGGAAGATGGCAGAGGTGTTGAGAGACTTGGATTGCTACTGACGGGCTCTGGGACGTCAGTGAGAGGAAGGGGCAGTGATGAAGCCCTGGAGTCCAGATCAGGCCATTCTCCGGGTGAATGGTAGTCCTTCCTCTTGGAAATGCAAGGCCAAGAGCTTTATGGAAGATTCAATTTTGGGGTGAAATATTCTGTGCTCAGAACCATTATAGCTTTGAATTTATGTCAGAACTGAATTGTACCACTGGACACCTACCACGCTATGTTGTGTTATTCTATAATGGTTTAAGGTAACTGGGTCATGTCTCCATGTCTATAGGGGAACAAAAAAGAGTCCTCTACCCATGTTCTCCTGCACAGCTGTTTAAATAACTGGGGCGCATAATCATATCCATAATCATATTTCTTGATTGTCTGGTTTTGGGGGAAAAAATTAAGTTTCTTTTCATCGTATTCTCACAAATGCATTTGGAGAATTCTGCAGGTAGCAATCTCCACCAACCCCCTAGACTGCTTCCAGCCACCACCCCCTCCAAAAGCAGCTGCCCTTCCTGAATGTTCTCTTGCTGGTCCTGAGGATGGGTTAACAAGACACACAAAATCAAAATCACGATGACTCATAGATGACTATTTTGGTTTAGCGAGAGAGCTGAGATTACTCACATACACCATTTCGTTTCCCAAAATAAAATCGTTTTCCCCGATAATAAATATTTTAAGCCATTAGTTTTTAAAACTAAAAAAAAATATATAAAAAATGAAAAATATTACCTGAACCTTATCAACTGTTATAATGCTGCTAACATTTCTGAGAATACCTTACAACCATCCCCTTGTCTTTCGAAAATATATTAGAAATTTTAAAAAGAGCAGTCAGTGTGTGAGTTTATGTGTGTACACATACCAAATAGAATTACAAAATGTGAGCATACTGTTTTTCAGTAATATTTAAAGACATTTCTCCAGGACAATAAATTCATATCTGTACCATGATTTAATGACTACATAGCATGCCAATGGATGTATTTCATTTAATTTATTCAACCAATACCCTAAAGTATTTAGTGTTTTATTATACTTTTGTAAATACATGCTATGATTCCATGAGCAAATGTGTGCACTTGTAGTTGTAACTTCCTTAACATTTTTCAGATTAATTTCTAATAGTCAGTCAAGAAATATGCATAGGTTTTAATATGTACTTTGCCCAGGTTTTTCCTAGCAATGTGCCAGTTCACCGCCCCATGAAGGGCACAGGGAAGTCAGAACATTCTCGGTGTCCCTGAACGGTCACAACACAACACAAAGCTTGGATCCGTCTTTTCATTCTTTATTATTCGGTGATTATGAACTAATAGTGTACAGCTTCCTCATGTAGTAGAGATGCTTCTTTAATCTTTTAATTGTATTTTGTTCATTCATCTTTCTCTCTTTACAATGGACTTACTTCCTTTGTCTCATCACTGTTTGTTTCCACTAATGCGTCTGCTTCCAACCAATCAAGTCGTGTTAAACCATGGCTTTGCCGTATATTTATAAACAGTAAAAGTCTTGCAGAAAATGCATGCTTTGTAAAAGGTTTGAGAGAAAGTCACCAATGAAACTAAGTAGGCCCATTTTTTTTTAAATTTACTATTTATTAAATTTCAAAATTTCCTCCATGGTTCAGAGTTGTTTTTTCTTTTCTTTTTCCATTTTCAAGTCACTTTTGAATCAACTTTGTTACATTCACCTTCCTAGAATACTATTGTAGTGGCTTAATTTTTCAACATCGTTTTTATAGGATTTGACGAAATTCTGTCATAGGACTGGTTTATTAAAGCTTTGCTGTCTTCCTTTTTGTTAATCCTTGAGATCACGTGTCGCTAGCTTTTACCATTTTCCTTTTTATGAACAATGGAAGTTTATGTGATTTTTCCTTCATACAAAGAACTGCTTTCTGGTTTATTTATCAACTTTAATTTTCAAAAACTTAACATTCTTTCATTTTAGCTCATATTTCTATTCATCTTTTTTTTTTTTTTTGCTTTGATAGCACTAATTTACTGTTTCATTTTCCAACCCTTAGGGCTGATTGGTAAATTCATCTATTTTTTGTTTAATAATAAGTACACTTTTATGAACTTCTTTAGTTTACTTTAACAATATTATTGAGGCCTAACTGACAAGCAATACATATTTAAGTTGTAACAAGTGGATATACTGCAAAAGAATGATCACAGTCAAAATAATGAATATCTCCATCCTTTCCAAAATTTCCCTTAGGTGTCTGTGTGTCTTTGTGTTCCCTCCTTTCTGCCTGTTCCATACTCTCCCTTCCTTTCCCAGACAACCACTGATGTACTTTCTGTAACTGCACACTCGTTTTTGGAATTTTATATAAATAGAGTCATACAGGATGTATTCTTTTTTGGGGGGAGGTGGGACTCTGGTTTCTTTCATTCAGTGTAATCATGCTGAGATCCATCCACATTGTTGCAGGGGTCAGTTGCTCATTCCTTCTTATTGCTGAACAGTATTCCAGTGCACCATGAATTGCAGGTTGTTTATCCATTCATCTGTTAAGGGACATTTTTGTTGTTTCTAGTTTGGGGATATCACAAACAAAGATGCCGTGGACACATAGACACCCATATTTGTGGCATAAGCTTTCATTTTTATTTGAAAAATGCCTGGCAGTAAAATGACTGGGTCCCATGATAGGTGCGTGCTTTTTAAGAAATCGCTGAAGCCACTTCCAGTGATTTAATTGTTTACGATCTTCTCAGCAGAGTCCAGGAGTTCCAGTTCCTCCATATTTTCATGCATGCGTTGCACACTCAGTCTTCTTGACTTCTGCCATTTTAACAGGTGCCTAGTGGTAGCTCATCGCCAATTCAACTTGCATGAAATTCTGCATGGTTGGATGTATCCTAGATATGTCCTGATTTCCTTTTGAAATAATAATTATTAAAGGAAGTTAAAACTTCCTACTGTTGGGATGTTTTATTTTTATTAATATTATGTTTACTATGTCATACTCCAAGACTGTAATTTATATTCCAGTGACCCTCAAACCATGTGGGTTTGAACAACACATGTCCACTCATTTGTAATAGATGTTTTCAATAAATCTGTACTGTAATACCACATGATCCGTGGCTGGTTGTAGTTAAGGATGAAGAACCCTGTACACAGAGGGTGGACTGTAAAGTTATACGTGGATTTTCTACTGTGGGGAGGGATGGTGCCCCTAATCTCTGCCTTGTTCAGTGGTCAACTCTATTTCTAATGGGGCAGAAAACAGTATGTACTTCAACTGATTTTGTATAGTCATTGATTAAAGTATGATAATGGTATAAAATACTTAGCACAGTGGCAGGAAGCATCAGTTAAATGGCTTATGTACTTGTTTTATGTATTTAATATTATCAGTGACCAATCTATCTTGTTTACAATGGGACATCAAAGAGAAAGAACTGGAGAATTTGAAAAGAAGCCAAGATGACCAGCTGTGAATCTGGTTATTCTGTCTTCATGCCTGGATAGCTAACCTGGGAAATTCTCTCAACAGGTTATCACTACACATATTGCCCTTCCCCTGAAGGACTGTCTTCCATGCTGCATAAAAATCCATCCATCTTAAAGCATCCTAAAATTCTTAGGGTAATTTTAAAAAATCACAAAATAATAGTTGCATAGAAATGATTACAATACTTGATATACAAAGGGTCACTCACTGAGTGTTATAACATCCAAAATTAAAAAAAAACTATAAACCTGTTCATTTAAAAATGATCTCTCTGAATTTTGCTATAGATATTTTTTGCCATAGCCAGGATGTGTCAGCATGCGTATGTAAGGGGAGATAAGTGTCTTAAGAGAGTAATTACTATCCAATCAAATGACAGACAAATTTGATGCCACCAGTTTAAATAACTGTTTGGACAATTGGACGTTAAGAAATGGTATAGATCTCATTAGAAACACTATTGCCAATTCAAATGTAAGGAAACTAAAGATCCTAGTGGATTTAAAAAAAATAGCTTTTTTTCTTTTCATGGAAGCGTGGGTTTATGTGATAATCATGAGTAACTGAGAGACAGTCATTCTACCTGTTTGGTACCAAGTCAGACAGAACTTCTGGGCCTCAGTTTCCTCGATATTAAAGGGAAGTGCACTTACATACCCTCTACGTATCACTGAAGCTTTGACAGTTCACAGTTCTGTGCGTTTATGTACCCTCCTTTTTAATAAAAGGTAAAAAAATAAAATGACATGGGTTAGAAGGAACCACTTACCGCAGCAGTGCAGAAGAGTGGCCAGGAAATGCGGTACTCCGGAATAAACTCTGTTAAGAAATCCTGGAAGAATTGGGTCATTCATCCTGGAGAAAAGAATACTGAGGGAGGGTTTGTTATGATCTCCTGGGGCATCTTCTCAGCGTCCAAGCCAGATGGCTCTTCTGAGTTTCCTTGTTTAGGCCATGCATAAATGAAGACATTGATGTGACCCGGTGGCAGCTTTCTCTCTACTGGCTTCACAGAGACTGTCAGAATGTCCGTGGGACATGCCTGCCTGTGAGCTGCCTCTCTCCTTGGCTCTGAGCAGCAGGTAAGTTAGACAACAGCCCAGTAACCAGGTGTAAGGGTTCTGATTGAACAGAACGAAGTCACTTCCCACAGATCCCTGAGACACCCATTGGCCAGGACCCATGACGAAGGCCTTCAGTCAACATAGGAAATACAGTTGTGCTTTTTAACAGGTACATCAAAGAACCCCCATTCAATAAAATGGTGAGTTATTCCTCTGAGATCCGGACTGCCTTAGGGAGCGTTAGCACACAAACATTCACCCCCACACGCAACCACTATCATGGTAGTGATGACTCTTCCCAGAGTGGACATCTTGATCCCATAAAGACACTTGCTGAATGTTCATTACTTTGTCCATTTCACAAACATTTTCTTTGCACCTACTGCATAGCAGGCTCTGTCCTGAGAACCTAGCTTATTGGCAAACAGAAATGCATGTAACTGTGCTCTTGAAGCTTAAGTGCAGGCAAGATAATGATCAAAGTTCACATGTACAATTAAATGTAAAATTATCATTAAAGATGTTATAAATAGAAGTGGAAAGATGTCCCTAAGAATCCAACAGTGGGAACGAGCCAGGGGGTATGAATCACCGTGAGATGATGTTGCATTACAGAGACATAGAGGTGAAGCAGAAAGGACGTCATTCCAAGCAGATGGAACAGGATGTGCAAGTGTCCTGTGGTCTCAGGAACTGGATTTCATTAACTTCCTACCCCATGTGTGCAGATGACATTAGGTACTGCCCAGCACCCACTCATCCCCTTGCCTCACGGTACCTGTTACAGGTCTACGATGTGCTATGTGGAGGCACAGTTCCCTATGTTGGGAACAGAGGGGTGAAAAAAATAAAAGACTGGGTCTGGGACTTCATGGAACTTTTAATCTAGGGGAAGAGATAAATGTTAAATTAATAGCTACACAGCATACTGTTAAATTCCAATTGTGAGACGTCCCAGAAAGCAGATTAAGTAATGCCTTGCCTCGGGTAGGGGGCACAGTTGTGAATGTGGGAAAAGGAGGAATTCCTTGATGGAATGATATTTATGCTGAAGCTCGCAAGATAAAGAAAAGGGTTGATTATTCCAAAAGCAAGAGAAAAAGCTTCCCAGGGAGAGGAAATTATTGACTCAAAGTTGCTGAGACAGGAAGTATCCTGGTGCATGGGTGGAAAGGGATGATGGCCAGGGGAGTGGGAACAGAGCAGACAAAGAGGGTCAGGACAACCGGCCTGAGCTCGGGGGCCATGGTCTCTATTTTAGCGGTGTTAGCCAATTCCTGAAGTAGTTTAAAGGGAAGAAAATATAATGAGATTTGTGTTTTGAGAATATTTTATGACTGCTTTGTGGAGAATGGGTTCAGAGTAGGCAACTGTGGAAAAAGGTGATCAGTGTGGAGACCGTTGGCATCATTCTGATGATTAATGGTAGCTCAGAACAGTGATGTAGAGCAGGAGAGTGGATTTGATACGTGCTTAGGTAACGTATTCAGGAAACATCCAACTCTTTTGATGCCATGACCTAGACCCAGTCACTCTGTTGCCAACACAGGCAGATAACAACATATACCATGCTCTGAGCTCTCTTTGTCATAGTGTTAGGTGTTAGAAGGGCTATATTTCTACCAGTCATTGCTCAGTGATCGTACATTTAGTTTTGGTCCAAGTGTGAGTTGCACAGATACAGGAGTGTATCAAAGTTAAGTCACAACTGCATTTTCTGAATCAGGCTCCATGCTCACCTGAAACACAAAAAGAGTTTTTATCAGTAGAGGTCAATAGTGTAATAATACATGTTAAAAAATATTGCATCTGATGGTAAAATAAGGAGAATATGATTTTAACTTCAATAAAGATAACTTAAGTCAAAGACAGAAGAAGAGTGTCCTGATGAGAAGTTGAAAAAATTCAATACTTCAAGGAGGTAGATTAAGACGGTCATGTCTATGAGTCTGTTTCTGTTTTGTATTTATGATTTGTTTTGTTTTTTTCAGATTCCACATATGAGTGATCTCGTATGGTATTTTTCTTTCTCTTTCTGGCTACACTGGAATTTGACACAACATTATAAAATGACTGTAACTCAATAAAAAATGTTAAAAAAAAAAAGGTGGTCATGAAGTGCACTGTGAGCCATGGAAACTTCTAGAGCTTCTGCAAGGTGCTCTTAAGATTGTTCACTGTAGTTTTCCTAATTGGCACCCCCTGGAGTTGTGCAATGAGCAGCCTGACCAAATGTTTTTTGGATGTAACAGTCCAGCCCTGCCATTTGTCTGTTCTGTGACTAGGCGAGTCATTTCACCCATTGGATCTTCTATCTACATTCAGAGTCAGACTGTATTTCTTGTACCTGCTAATTTAGCTCTATAATTCTAAGATTCCAAGCCAGTATCTGAAGGTGACAATAAGGTAGCTTCGTAAAGAGTTGAAGCAGTATTTTCCACCTCGGTCTGGCATAGAGTTTTGCTCACTCAAGGGTTCTTCTAAAGGTGGTGCAAATCAGATTGCGGTATTTAGTGAAACTGAGCGTCTGACGTCTTTCCATTAGTAGACCTCGGCAAAGCCTCCCGTAGTCCTGTGGTTCATTCAGATTTTGCTTTGTCTCTCCGAGTCCTAGATTTAGCAAGTGTTTTACATGATGAGGTCTCAGTCAATCTGCCAGCACAAAAAATGTGCAATCCTCAATGCCTGAACTCAGTTTTCCATACAACTTGACGAGGTTTGCAATGAGACCAAAATATATTTTCAGCTGTTACAGACAGCCCTTAAACATTTGCAGCTCGATGCAGTTGAATATTCACACTGTGTTTTTAATTAGGCTAATGTGTGCTTGCTCCAATGTATAATAAAAGACATAATCCATAATTATAACCCCTTTGCACTGCTTCCTGTCAGAGGGATTGGTTAAAAAAAAAATTCTTGTTCTATCTTTCAATTTGTTAATGGGATTATGATGAGCAAAAAAGCCTGATTACCATGGCCGAGCAGGCATGCCTTAACAAGGTGAAGGGATTAATACGGCAGGTCATCTGTAATTTAAAGATGTCAATTGCCAGGCTCATCCATGGGTTTCCGAGAAATGAGACAATCCAGAAAATGCCTGCTCCTAGGAGGTGAGCACGCCAGCCAAGTGCGTGGAGAAAAAGTGTCTTCACACAACTGTGCGATTCAAAACCGTGCACCAGTAAAAGGAAATACTCCAACCGTGAATCTACATATGGGGGACGCAACGTAAGAGTGAAGAGTGAAAATTGCTTTTCAGTGAACAGAGTTGAAAATGTATTTTATATTATGAACCCTACCCTGGGTCTTCATCGTGCCTCTTAGGGTCTGTGACCATTACCATGCATTGTCATTTACGTTTTCATGTGGACAATTTTTTTTTCCCCCTTAGATGGATGTCACATACCACGAGGCAGGGATTTGAGAGTGCAGCACTGGAAGTCGTCCACGGTGGGCACACGACTCAAGCTTACTGATAATTACGGTGAGAGCCATCCCTAACATTTCCATAGGTGTCCAGGCCAGGAAAGGCCATTTCAAGCCCATCTTGGTAGACTTCCAATGGCAGGTTTATTTTCATTTAAGAAATGCATAGGGGGAAGGGTACAACTCAGTTGTAGAGTGTGTTTCACATGCATGAGGTCCTTGGCTCAATCCCCAGTACCGCCGTTAAAAATATAAATAAGACAAAAATAAATAAACTTAATTACCTCCCCCCACCAAAAAAAAAAAAAGAGAGAGAGAAATAAATTTATAGAATTAATGTTTAATGAACTGTAATACAAAATACTTAATCCTGTGCCTTTTTCCAAATGTATTTTTCTCTTCTGGATTTTTAAAATATAGACTTTTGCAGCTGTGTACGTACTTTGCAACTATCCTAATCGCATATTCCACTAGGTGACATGACCGTGAAAGCAAGTCTTGGGTTGCACAGAACAGGCATTCAGAGGCGTGAACACAGAATGTAAAAATTAGTGTTATCCTCAATCTCAGTGAGAATCAATTTCTCCAACTGGTTAAGGGTGAGAAAATTCTAAATCGCTCCACAAATTCTTTTATTGAAATATCTTCACTCTTCTTCCTAAAAAAAGTTTATTTTCTTACTAGGCTGGAGAACTGCAGAAGGATTAAAAAAAATAGAAGGCTGGAAGCCACTGTGCAAGCTATGGGAAAGCAAGCCAAATCACTGAAGATATAAAATACAGACACACCAAATACTAGTTCTTTTGAGTATGTTTTAAACAATTTCTATTTAAGTAAATAAAATTTGGAAAATAATTATTTAAAAATAAAAGAGCAGTGATTTAAATGTCTTCAAGTCAATAAACCAAGGAGGTTATATTTTATTGATTTTAACACTCCATAAGTAATAATAATTCCTTTTTATAAGACTGGTTTTCATCTGTCTTTGATGTATCTTGGTTGTCTTAGAGGGAAATAAAAGAGCAAAACTGTGTGGTGTTTTTTGGTTTTTTTTTTTGGAATTAATTTTGTCAACAACGTCTGTTCTCTTTATTACACAATATAAGAACAATTAAGTCATTTTTAAAAAGAAAATAACTTTGAAGATAACAATTTGACGTTATTGCCTTTCTTAAAAAAAAAAAAAGATGAGGGACCTAATAAGGAAATACATTTTATTACATTTGTTATTGATGCTATAAAACACAATTTTAACAGCCAGGAAATGCAATGCAATTGATCATGTTAGAAATGCATTAATTTGAGTTACTGTATTTTTCATATGTAATTTGAAATTATGTATAGACATAAAAATGTCTTATTGCATGGTATAAATCTATGCATTACTATTTCATTACATTAAATTAAAACCATGTCTAAAAGAGATTTTCCCTAAATTTGCCCTGAATATCTGACAGTTTCCTGGCGGACACTCTCTCAAACTGAACTGACCATGGCCCATTATTTGGGGATAATTTTCTCTGTAGTCCCAGCTCTGGTCTATAGTTCGCTGCTTTTGACCTATTGTTTCTTGAAACAGTCATCGGACGAAAATAATGTCATCCATAAAAATGACCATTTAGCAGTAAAAAATAAAGGACTTTACTGAGGACGGAATAATCAAACACGAGACAGTAGTTTAACAGCCCTTTTTAAAGGCTACTTTGTTTTCAGGAAGGAGATGCTGCCTCCCAGATCCGTCTCCATCACTCAGCGCGTCAAGAAGTGGTGGCAGAGAAATGTGTTCCCAGCATGTCTGGGCTCTTCTTGCACAGCTAGCTGAGCTCGGAAGAAGGATGCTTCTTCTGAGCATGCTTTTCAGATCACTTCCCAGCATGATGGCATCCCCTCGATCGACTTACATGAAACCATCCATACATAAATAAAAGTAGATGTGGGATCCAAATTACCTAAATATTTGCCAGGTAAATGCAGTGTGTGTGTTTGTGTGTGTGTGCACATGTGCGTACATAGAACCTTGGGTCTCTGTGCTCCTCAAAACCCAAATGTTTTAATTAGTCCCTAATCCTTTCTTAGGCATTGTTTCAGAGGACATGCCTAAGCTGATATGCTCTGATCTACTGGCTCACCTGAAGCACGATTATCTTGGTGTCTCACCCTCTCTCTCTGCCTATCTGAAACTTTCCTAGAGTTAAATTTGTAAGAGAGCCGTGTGTCTTCGGCTTCCAACTACTAACGGAAGAATGCTTCCTGTTTCACGCTTCCTTTTTCATGTGGTGATGCAGCCTCCTGCTCAGGTTCATAACCTTGGAGGTCATCTTTCATCCCGAACACCCTTTGATTATAAATTTACATCACACAAATCTCCTTCTATCATCTCCAGAACATAGCAAGGCTGTGACCAAAGCTGTCTCAGGAAGATGCCAATTCAATAATTCATACCGTTACCACATCTCGGCCGGTCGCAGTAATTCATCCGAGTTGTAACACCAGTAACTCTCCTGGCCCTGCATTTTAGAAGCGCTGAAGAAGTCCCCCTTCTCTTGCCAGTGCTGGGGCTCTAACATATCTGATCTATTTGTCAAATACAATTGAATTATGCGTCCAAGTGTCTCCATCCCATTAACTATTTATCCAGCTTTTAGCTCAATAGCTAAATTCTTCAACAAGCGGTGTTGTAATCAATGGGTACGAGGATTGAGAGGGAAAATCATAACCTCAGGAAGCAGCTCTGGGAAAGCCGAATGTTTCTGGGAAAGAACCCACCTGGAAAATTACAAAGCGCCCAGGAACACAAAGAGAACAAGGGTCAAATTAACCTGACGAAAAGAAGGATCTAAAAGTGAAACTATAATAGAAGGAAGAAGAATTATCTGAAACTGCTTTCGAAAGTTTTGAAGTCTCTACATTTAAGCCGAGGGAGAAGAGGATGGTAGGAAAATAAATCTGCCTATTGCATTGTTTTAACAGGTATATATAAGGTGCTAATATATGCCAACTGCTTTCTAGAAACTGGACATCCAGCAGCAAACCAAATAGACAAAGTCCATGAAGCATCCATGGAAGTGGATGGACAAAGAGACAAGTACCACGTGGTTGGGCTGTAATGGGGCACACCCGGGGATGGCGACACCTTGGCTATGATTTCAGAATCTCACTCTCACTTCCTAGTCAGCCCCCCACATAATATTCTCTTAATGTTCTTGTGGGGGAACCTCCTATTCACTTACATCAGGACAGAATATGGGCAAATGACTGTCTAATTGTGTAAAATAGATCTGAGTTTTCTTGTGTTCGTATGTAAAAGAAAGGGGCCAACAGGTGAGAAAACAAGAGCACAGGAAAGTTTTAAGGAACGTGACGAAACCAGCAACAGAGGGCATTACTGTCAAAAGACAGTCCTAACGGAATAGCAGAGGGTCCTCAGATAAAGATGAGGCTGAACGGCCATCCTTAAGGGAAATACCGAAAGGGGAGGTTGGATTGGAAGTGAGAGAATTACAGTTAAGGAGAGGGGAGTAAGACTGAGCTTTCTGTCTCTTTCTGCCAACAAATGGCTTCAATATCTCACAAAGGAACTTCATGCTATCTTTGTTGAGATACTACTGTGTGGCTTCACGTAAAGTTTTGCTGAGCTTGTGAAGAGGAGAAGACTTGAAGTAGATACTGTGTATGCAAAATTTCCACATGGAATCATTTAGTCTATGGCATCCATGTTGACTTCACAGTAAGAAAAAACATTTTTAGAAACATTATAAGAGCATTCATGTACTATCAATGCTTGTTTCATGTCACCTGGCTGATGTCTAAACAAGCCACATGTCTTATGATGAGAAGATACCTAGTGAACATTTATTTTTCGCTATAAGCCATGTGACTATTTGATGTGGTGTTTACTTACAGTAAGAGGATTCAAATTCCATTTGGAGCTTGGAAATTGATGGTCACCTTCTCCTAACCTCATTCTGTCTGCTCCAACTTCTAACTCTGTGCTACACACTCAGGAGCTGCTCTTTTCTTGCCTAGAAAATTTCCTTTATCTTTCAACAAGACTTAGGATAATTTCTACCCCTTCAACCACTCCAAGATCTTCACTTTTCTCATGAAAGCACCATTTCTTATGATCTCCAAGTGGTCGCTTTTCATTCTCCCACAAGCATTCTCCTAGGGCCAAAAGTGAGCTGGGAATCCCCTTAGGTCTGATGTTGCTCACCGATTCCATCTCCAACTCCCCTTTCCTTGGAAGCCCATGTCCAGTCATACCACCCACATCACCTGTCACCGTCACTGATCGATGTCCTAATTGCACCCACAATGTGAATAAAAGTTTTGATAACTTTCTTGAACCCCGTTTCTATTCTTGTCTTTACTCTGTGAGAATTAACTCGGCACAAGTATTGCCCCTTGGAGAGCTCTGGGCTTTGACGTTGAGTCCACATAGACGTCCCATCCACTCTGACTTTGTGGTCTGAGATGAGGGCCACACCTGGGTTTAAAGTGTGTTTAAATCACATATCACGTCTTCAGTTCATCTCATAAACTACATCTACTCTAATACTCCTCACAAACACCCATGATCATATTATTACTCAAAAACCTCGGATGGATCTGACCGTATATTAGAAAATATTATTTATATCTTTATACCAATTCTTCATGGAGTCTAAGACCCTTTAAAATTTCACTTTGACCATACAGACTTTTGGCCTTTTGAGGAAGACCTTACATCCTTCAAAATACTCTCTCTAAAATGAGACTGTTCATTTTATGATATCTGAGTGACCATGAAACTTTCATGCCTCCATGCCTTAGCTAGTTCTGTGTCTTCCACTAAGAACTAAGTCTTTCTTCATTTTTCTCTTTCTCCATCATGCCACTTCTTATGGGCCCACCTCCAACACCCCACGTTTAACCCTCCTCAGATCTCCGCTGCTCACCTAACCATGCAGGTGCTTCCCCATAAGCTCCCAGCACTTGGCTTATCTCCCCCTCTTCCCCTGTTAGAGTGCATTTATAAATAAGGTAGGCATGCAATATGGATTCAATGATAATTTCCCTTGGTCTAAATTTCCATACTTATAAAAAGAGACAGAATAGATGTCACCTAATATTGCTATAAGCTCAAATAGGCTATGATTTCCTAGCAGACTATCAAATTTTCATCATTTTGTATTTACCAATGACTGCCTCTAAATAGTTTGGATGGCACTTGAATTGTGATGCCCGTCCAGCTTCCTTTATTTAGGTCTTGTTTATTGAGAGCTTGCTTTGTGCAAAGCACGGTACGTCTAGTGTATGTGTGTGTGTGTGTGTGTGTGTGTGTGTTTGTGTGTGTGCGCGTGTGCATAAAATCATGAGTCATAACCTGAAGCAGATTTCTAACCAGTTCAATGAACTCCTCTGAGCTGTCCCATTTACATGGACTCACTGGCTTTACATTCACTGCCAATACTCTCTGTAAAGCACACGTATGAAGTCCTACAGCAGACTCAAAACTGACCCTGATCAGCTGAGTTGTAGGTTTCCCATGACTCCATTGCATTTATCCTCATTTCTGTTCATGCTCCTTTTATGTGATCTTTTAATTATATAATTTAATTGCATATGATATAAGCTGATAGAAGGTGAATACAGAAAGAAAGTTACTACTTTTAAGAAAATAATGCAATTTCATTGTTTCTGATGGATGTATCCTAAGGTGGTCCTCAGAGGGTCATACTCTTGTGTCATCCCTCACCTGAAGTGCAGGTAGAAACTCACTTGTTTCTAACCAATAGAATATGAGGAAGGTGAGGAGATGCCACTCCCTTGCTTGGGCAGTGTTGCAAAGGCATGTCTCTCCTAGGACCCTGGTCCATCATGTAAGACTCCATCTTAGCACACTGGAGATGGAGACTCTCATGCTGGCCTTAAAGAAGCAAAGAGCCATGTAGCCGAGTACTGTGGGTGGCTCCTCCAGCTCGTAAGAAGCCAGGATCCTCAGTCACAAAGCCATAAGGAAATAAATCTGGCCAACAACCTGAAGATGCCTCAAAGAGAAGCCTTTCCTAATTGAGCCTCAGACAAGAATATCGTGTGGCTGACACTTGATGTCAGATTTTGGGCCTGGCAGAGATGCCAGCTATAACCCATGTCATGAGTCTAGTTCAAAACCTGCGAGTTAATAAATGTGTGTTGTTTTAAGCTGATAACTTTGGGGTAATTTTTTATGCAGCAATAGAAATCTAATACGATGCCTTAGAAAGGTTCATTAAAATCAGTCTGCTAGTCACAAGAAGAGCTACGACATAATACTGCTGTCAGATTCAGTCAGGGCAGGACAGTGATAGATGTTTGAGGGAAAAAAGGTAAAAGTCTGTAGGTCTTTTCCCTTAAATTTTTACACAAGTATGTTTCAGATTCTGTTCCCTTTTAAGGAATCTCAATCAGGAAATCATAAATAATGGATTAGGAGAGTTTATGCAAGAGAAAAATAGTGATAAATGATCATAACCAGATTGATACTCAAATTAAGGCATGGGCAATACCAAAAGATTGAAGAATTATTTTATGCATCTCTGTTTTAAGTTCGAATAAAGAATTTAGAGAATATATCCTTAAAAAAATCATTCTATAATTTAACTCTTTCAAGGAGCAAACCAACCACAGTTACTGATTGTGTTGGATAAATGGATTTCTCTGCCACAGCAAGAAGACTGGTTGAATTAGTGCCTGTAGGATAAACATCACTATGATATCTCTTCCACAGGCGTGCATGCGGAGAAGGGGAACAATTCTGGCTGGGGCTATCAGGGAAGTGTTCATGGAGTGGAAGGCATATACCATGGGCAGTGGATGGGGAAGAACAAATGGGAGGGGCTTCAGTAGGTGAGGATGGTAGAGTCCAAACAAAGAGCGTGCCGTGATGGCCGGTGCAGTAGCAGATGAGATGATGTGGATTTCGGAAATGGCAAAAATCCAGTCTAAGACAAAGAAGTCACTACATAATTGCTCCATGACTGAGCATGTGCAAATACGGAATGTGGCCACCTGTTGGTTTCAGTATTCTGTCCTTCAGTTTGCACGAAATAGTATGTTCATAAAGAAAAAAAAAATATTGAATCCATCATGTTTTTAGGAGAACTGTGTTTGGATCTTTACCTATAAGTACAGCTAAGACTCAGTCCAGTTCCCCAGAAAGGACAATTGAAACCAAAGAGATTCTCAAGACCTGAGGAATGAATTTGCTAATATTATTCCAAGTGGGAAGAAAGTCGGAGGAATGCTGGTGATGAATCATTCTACCCAGGTGTCTACTGTTGAGGAAAACTCAGCTAGCCAACAACTCCATTAAAAAGTATGGAGTATAACCTTCGGTTATTGAAATTTTTATTGCAGCTACATTATCCTTACACCGAATGCCCATTATCCCAGCTACTGGTCCTCACAGGTTTTTGTTAGCTGCTTTATCATGTTGCAGTTTATAATACTTAAGCAGGCCATGATGATATACTACAGTCAGCTAAAGTGTAGAACATCCTTAGATTTATTTTGACACCTAAAGCAACTTTTCATTAGGCTGGTAACAAGCCATATAGATGCCAGAGTCCTCGCAAAAGCATCATTAGGATGTCGAAAAAGTGCTGACATAAATGTGGACATTCTCGAGAACATGTTTAAGAAACTGATAGGGTGGAAGCTCTTAATTTTCTCAGGTAGCAATAGGGGGGAAATCTATATGCAAATAGCAAAGCAATGGTGCCCATTTTTCTTTACAGAAAATTTCCCATTATGCACGTCTTAGAGCTCCACCCTCCCCTGACTGACTTTCTATAAAATTACAGAGCGCACTGGGGCATTGTTGGAGCAATAGCAAATGCCTCCAACAGCTGTTTTGCCATTCTTGGAATGGCATGAAACTTTCATGGGACGAATAACAGATTCAGGATGAGACAGGCGGAGGAACTCACTGAAATGTATTATTAAGTCATGAAACACAGAAACAAAAACAAAGCCATGCAATTCATTATGAATCTAGATGTAAATTTATTTCACCCTCTAGGTGATGGGGGAAAAAAATGCGGGAACAATCCACATGGACCACCATGCCGACATGAGTTACTGATGGAAAGGAGTTCTCTATGCATCTCTATGTGACAATTTCCACTAGACTTGCTGCAGATTTCTGAAGCCAAGCGGGACTACCAGCCTATTAGATACATTGCTTTAATAAAATAGAATTTTTACATAATTCAAGTGGGATTATTACACATACTTTTTTTAAAAAAATGATCTGCCAGATAGAAGTAAGTGTATTAAACAGATATATCACATTATCTGTATATATGCATTTATTCATATTATATAACAGGATTCATGGCTGTTCATCCAAATTCCCCCACTTTTTACCAATTAGCAACCACATGTCTCCATTCTGTCTTTAGTGGAACTAATTTAGTTACCCTTTTACATTATTGACGTCTTTTCAAGGTTTGAGCCATTGTTTATTCTTCTTGATTATTTCTGCTTTCTGTTGTATCAAGTCCTCCATCAAAATTTTTCAAAACTTAACTCAACAGTTTTGGGAAACCATTCCACTTCTATTTGCCCGCTTCTACTCTGTGTCTGTCAATGGCTAAATTCTCAGTTTGATTAATTTTCCTTATTTAATACTCACCTTTTGATAACATACAAGTAAAATACAAATTTCTGTGTGAATGGTTTGTCATGCTAAATACGGTACCTTCTTACTTAATGGAACATACTTGAACCCCTCCACCCACCACCACCACCCGACCCCCAGAGTTTCTGCAAAATGCTCACTCCTAATTATTGTTTCTGTTAGCCCTGGCGATAGCAATTAGCAAGCAATACTACCTTTATGCTATTATTCTAATTATTTTGATAATGCTGAGCTCTGTTTTTTGGTACACGTGTAGACTGGGTCAGAGTGCCTTGGACCATGCACCATCGCTCAGTATTTAAACACCAAGACCGCATGTCATCTTCTCTGTCATGATGATACATTTGACAATGTTGCATCTCAACTGGATAAATCAACACAGTTGACTCAAAGAAGTTTAAATTTCTTGCTAGAGTCACACGTGGGAAGTTGAGTCACTATCTGGTGACTGTTTCTCCTTCTGTTTATCCTTTCCCTCTCATTCCAGGTGACTGAGAATTGACCAGAGAAAGGAGAAGAGGATAACCTGGCTAATGAAACACAAAGGAGGTCTGGGAAATCACATCCAAGAGGTACTAGAAAGGTGTGAGAGGTATTTAAAGAATACTTCTTTATGCTTTTCTCCCTACAATCTAATCTCAATGTCTGCATCGTGGTATCATACAAATATCCTGA
Organism: Vicugna pacos; assembly: GCF_048564905.1. NCBI lineage: Eukaryota > Metazoa > Chordata > Mammalia > Artiodactyla > Camelidae > Vicugna > Vicugna pacos. Next base: position 8,622,409 of record NC_133010.1, read on the forward strand.
TTCCCTATGTGTTCCTGGGTTCCGCTGTGGATACATGCCTTAGTTGGAGAGTTCCAAGGCAGGCAGAAACACTGTCTCATGTTAGAAGTCAGAGGGTGGTTCTCTTTGGGGAAGAACAGAGGTGGTACTAGGGAAGCGCATGGAGAGTGCATCTACAACGCTGGAGATATTTTATTCCTTACCCTGGGTATTGGATACATGCATTTGTTCATTTCTCAATAATTTTTTAGTCAACATACTTACAATTTGAGCATTTAGTATGTTTTCCTTGAACAATTATTTTTTAATCACCTCAAACACCATTTTCTGTACCAGAAACAGGGCCAGATTTTGTGAACACAAAAATCAACACAATAAAACATATTTTGGGGAGTTTAAGACCTACACACTAGGGCAGACAAGTGTCCTCAATGATTTAGCTCCATGATTTTATTATCTTCCTTCCAAAGCAGAAATTTGGCTACATACAGAATTCAACATAAAAACACACACAAAAAAATCATTTACCTCGCTCTACTCCTGCTTAGTTAGGAAGTGACTGGGGAGGAAAAAAAAAAAAAACTTGACATTCAATGTACACAGTTGAAGAACTAGGTGTAATCAGAGAACCCAAGTATATTCTCAGTTGATTATATTTTTCATCTTCAATATTGCAGAGGATGAAATCAATAAGGAAAGGCAAACCCTCTCTTGCCATTTAATCATTAGTTATAGCAAATCCTCCATACATGTTTGTAATTAAAGGATGAAGCCACGTCTCCCCAGCCTCCCCAATTTAGATAGAGCTCATGAATGGCAGGAATGAAGTAGATGGCTTGCCTGGTGCAGTAAACTCAACTGCTCTCAAAATAAAGCCATCACTAATTCTATACACACACACACACACACACACACACACACACACACGTACATTAAATGTGTGTATACATGTGTGTGTGTAAAATATATATATTTTTTCACACTGAATCAGCTAGTGAGGTAGTTGAAAATGTGTGTTCTGGAACTTTCCACTTACAGCATTGTAATTAGGACTTGGACTCTAATATAAGCATATGCGGAATGCAACCCCTTTCCTATGTGTTTAAATGAAATGAGCCCCAGGCAGACTGAATTACCCAGAGGTCCTATAGTCAGAGACTGAGCCAAGACTCAGACTTTAACCTCTTGTTTGTAAACGTGGGTTTCTTCCCCTTCGTTGTACTAAAAATCATACAGAAGAGCGAAAAGAAAAACAGCTGAACAAGGTGAGTAGTAGAATTAAGCTACTTCTAAGGCCCTTCATTTCTGTATTGGTAGGAATTCAGCTGACAATGATTCATCATAAAGGAAAGATACCCATAGGTCAGCATCCTTGTACACGTTGAACCTTTGTCTGTTAAGTTCAAAGTACTTCCATCACGGGAGGGGGCAATCCGAAAGGGACTAAGCGGGCACCCCCCTGCTCTTCTCAGGGGCTCACAGTGAAGTCACTGGTGCCCCTCCTGAGACAGGAAAGGGGCAGGGCACAGCCTTTCAAGGAATGCTGCAGCAATTAACATCAAAATGGTGAAAGATTCAGCCCCCAGGAGGCCCTGAGGCTCAAGATGATGGGAGATTTGACTACAAGCCAACCTTGATCTTCATTGTACGCCCATTGTAATGTACTAGCATGGTGAATAACATGCCCACAGGCGCCACGGCAGCCCCAAGGCTAGGCAAAAAAGGTCAAAGAGTGGGAAATGGCCAACTTCCTGGGAATCCCAGCCTCTTTCCCAGACTAGTTAGACTGGTCCTTCCACTTATCAGCATATGAAGCCACTGAGCCCATAAAAACTGGCAACTAGGTGCCTCGCTACCTCCCCCACCACAACCCCAGGAGACAGCCCACACTCAGCCTATGGCGTGTGTACCTGCTTTTAATCCGAGCACCCAACGCCCACACCTCAGGGCCTTTCTCTTGCCTTTCAATGTATCTCTCTGAATAAATCTACCTTTACTCAACTGTGGTTCGCTCTTGAATTCTTTCCTGCATAAAGCCAAGGACCCACACTTCGTGAGGCACGTCCCAGGGGCTCAGCCGAAGCCTGGAACACGGCTCTCCTCACGCCCCACATCCGTTTTTCCTGCATCACTCTTACCAGGCACAAAGATTTTTGCCACATTCTGAGCTGCTAAACTCTCTTCTTCTAGCCTCTTCTCGTTCCCGTCCACCTTTCTTCCTCTTTAATTGTGATTATTTTTCTCTCCAGTTGCTCTGCAATCTCAAGCCGTCAAAGCCTGCTTTCCACTGTTCAGAACGAAAAAAAAAAAAAAAGCCAGAGTCTGCTTTCTTTTCATGATTGGCTGCTAAGGTAATAAAACAGAGTGAATGTCCAAGGGAACTGCATATTTGGTTGCACATACAGAATAATTCTCTCAGACATTTTCAAAAGGAAATCACTTAAAACGTAGTGTTTAAAAATCATCCTTTAACTCTTGTCTTTTAAATTTTCTCTGGATTCTTTTTCCCCCTAAAATACTTGAAAGTGTCTCATTGTCCCCTCTTAGAAGATCTAGAGAGATAAAAGTATTTGAAATGTACTGTTTATATTTCTACCTGAAGCTTTATTATTTCATTTTTTGTATCGATGCATGGTGAATAGCTGTGTTTCCCTTCTCCCACCCCGACTCTAGTTCAACAGCCCTGTGTATGGGGTTGAAACTGTCTACACTGTTGGAGTGAAAGTACCTTGAAGGCATGGATAGTGCAGGAAGTTATTGATCACATGTATAGACTGAATTCATATTTATATCAGTGGTAAAGGAAAACATTGAATTAGTATTTTTCCTGGGGGCACATGGGCCTGGGGGGGAGGGGTGAAAAGAGTAATGAGAAGGATGCTAGAAACAAAGCAAAGTTTTGTGACCTCTTTATACCTTCTCATCGGTAGGTCTCCAGAGTTCTCCATACACTCCAAAAGAGCACTTCCCGTGAGGCAGAGCGCCTGGTTTCCACCAATAGCAGGAAGTGCCTCTGATGGAGAAACTGGAGCCCAGTCTTTTTGCTGGATTTTATTCCAGGCTCTCCCAGGAAAAACCTGCTGTTGTGACTCCAGATCACCACTTTGATTGGCAGTGTCCTCATCTGTTGAATGGAATGCATGGCACTATCTCCCATGCTAACAGACCCACTGTAAGGATTCATTCAAAATAGAATGAGACTATTCTGAAAGGCATGAAGAATATGCACATTTAAAATGTCGCCACTACCAGGGTAATTATTAACCTTGCCATTAAGGTGCAAGTGTTAGTCACAGCAGCAATGATCCTCACCTGAAAAACAGGAGACTTGAGCATAAGCAAAATCAGGCATGACAAGGAATCCGTCTGCAGCATCAGTACAGCTGGGAGACCTCCAGGCAGGAGGGAGCAGGGTTTAAGGTTCTCAGTTAAACATGGTGCCTTAAAACTCCTTCAGTTGTTATGTTGATCATATGTGGGAGCTGGGTTTGTGCTGTCAGAGTGAATCTTACATTTCTCCACAACGCCAATGGGAAACTGTCTCCTGGCTGCTCATCCCAGAGGGAGAAGGGCAAGAGAAACTCACTTCTCACTCTCCTGGGCAGGGCTCTCCTTCAAAATTAGAGGTCTTCATCTCTATTTCCCAAGCCAAATATGAATCTGCCTTTTCTTTGTTTGTTTCTTTCAATTATTATTTTTGATTATTATCTTACAACTTGAAATCAAATGGCTTTCTGTTTAAATTTTTGGTCCTCAAATGTTGACAGTCACTCCCTGAACACAGTTAATACTCCCAAACTAGTGACCAAATGATCATTTTTGGCCCTCGGTGCACCTTTACTCCACTAGAAATGCTGATTATTAAGGGGCAGGCATTGGAGTTCTCAGTTCTGACCCAAATTCAGGCTTATCTAGAAGTTTTTAATCTGAATTTCAGAATCAGTAATGGGGTAGCCAACAATAAGGCTTCTTTCTGAGACACTTTATTCTCGTGATGATTCTACTGTATGTTTTAGTGGAGAGGAAAGTGCTAATTAGCATGAGGATGCAGAACCCAAGACTCCTGGGGGTGATGACTGAGTCCCAGTCCCGAAGGCCATGTTTACGGTCCTTTTGGTAGAACCAGCCACTGGAGAACTGTCCTATTCCTTAACTTTGTGTCATTTAACCACAACACCTCGCCAAGGTGTCTCAGAATCTAACTAGATAACCAGAATGTTGCTTAATTGGCAAAAAAAAAAAAAAATTTAAGCAAGTAGAATTGGATGACTTATAGAAATACCTGTCTTTCATGACTTGTGCTAAATGAGCACTAAGTTCTTATTATTACATTGACTGTTTTTTTCAATGATTGAAACTTATTTGCCCTTTCAAGGTCAGTTAAGACACAAAAACATCGATTACACCTTTCATCAGTCTGAACCCAGTTAACGTGATGGGACTAGGAAGAAAGTTTATTCTCATTTCCTCAAAAAAAAAATCATTTAAAACACTATTCCTTAGGGTAAACACTTAGGTTGTTTCAATATGACTGTGTTCACTCATTTTTTGATATATTATGTTGATTTTTGACCAACTTCAACTTCACACAGTTCCCTTTCTCTCTGACTTTGTATTTGCTTTCTCGTGGTGGAAAGCCTTTCTAAGATCTCTGACTCCCTGTGTGCCAAATAAACACAAGGGAAAAACAAACAGGGAGAAAAGAGTTGCTCTATTTCACTGCTGAAGAAGTCATAGGCATTCGTCTTCCCCCCTAAAAAAAGATTAGCTATTATTGGATGGACTTTCTTCTTCCAAGATTGATCCATTCTTTGATCATCATCCACAGTAGGAGCTACCAAAGTGAACTTAAATCTATTGAAATGACAGAATCTGAGGAACCTAAACGTCCCAGAGTGGACAATATGGTATTCCACATGGAAATTTTAGTTTTCTATTATGCAAAATGTGCAGTCTTGCCACATGACTTGGCTTGGAATTCACTTTTGATTCAGGGTCCTGAATCATATACGAAAAGACTGGTCCTTTTTCTCTAACATCTGAAGCAATAAAGCAGTGATGTCAAAAGGGAAGAAGAAATATTGGAGAATGAGGGGAAAAAAATGTCTCAAGGAGATCATTTAATTTTAAATAGCAACAATAATTCTTTTTGAAATTACCTAGCTAAATGCCTTATTTAAATAAAATTTCTTTCTTGAAAAAAGCTTTTGGTTCTTAAAGGATGTGCAATGTATAACATCCTGGGTGGAAAAATATACTCATTTGGAAGGAATTACAATTAGAAAAAGAAAACCGTCTATTTGAGGTATTAAAAAAAAAAGAATTCTTTTTTTAACATTTTTTATTGATTTATAATCATTTTACAATGTTGTGTCAAATTCCAGTGTTCAGCACAATTTTTCAGTCATTCATGGACATATACACACTCATTGTCACATTTTTTTTTCTGTGAGTTATCATAACATTTTGTGTATATTTCCCTGTGCTATACAGTGTAATCTTGTTTATCTATTCTACAATTGTGAAATCCCAGTCTATCCCTTCCCACCCTCTACCCCCCTGGTAACCACAAGTCTGTATTCTCTGTCCATGAGTCTATTTTTGTCCTGTATTTATGCTTTGTTTTTGTTTGTTTGTTTGTTTTTGTTTTTGTTTTTTAGATTCCACATATGAGCGATCTCATATGGTATTTTTCTTTCTCTTTCTGGCTTACTTCACTTAGAATGACATTCTCTAGGAGCATCCATGTTGCTGCAAATGGCATTATGTTGTCAGTTTTTATGGCTCAGTAGTATTCCATTGTATAAATATACCACCTCTTCTTTATCCAGTCACCTGTTGATGGACATTTAGGCTGTTTCCATGTTTTGGCTATTGTAAATAGTGCTGCTATGAACATTGGGGTGCAGGTGTCATCCTGAAGTAGATTTCCTTCTGAATACAAGCCCAGGAGTGGGATTCCTGGGTCATATGGTAAGTCTATTCCTAGTCTTTTGAGGAATCTGCACACTGTTTTCCATAGTGACTGCACCAAACTGCATTCCCACCAGCAATCCAAAAATGGGCAGAAGACCTAAACAAGCAATTCTCCAAGGAAGACATACAAATGATCAAAAAGCACATGAAAAAATGCTCAATATCACTAATTATCAGAGAAATGCAAATCAAAACTACAATGAGGTATCACCTCACACCAGTCAGAATGGCCGTCATTCAAAAATCCAAAAATGACAAATGCTGGAGAGGCTGTGGAGAAAAGAATTCTTGATACTTTAAAAATAATGTAATTTACTATTGTGATTACTCCTGAATCCACCATCTCAAACTTGAAACAATTTAAGTTTTTCGTAAGTCCCCGCCAAGGGGTATGGCAGATAGCCTGAAGTTTTAAATTGAAGCATGCCTACTAAAATTTTCACTCCATAATAGTAGAAACTACATCCAGTCATCTCTCCATTTCTTCAAGTGCCCATCGCAGCATCTGGCTCATAGTAGGTATTGCTAAGTGGGTTTAAATAAGTCCGTATAAATGGACTGGTTGAATTTCACTGAAAAGTCTTCTAATTGCAAAGATATCTTAATACAGAGTCAGAGACATCATGACAGGAAAATGCAAATCAATTTCTTGACATGACACATTTTTCAGGTCAAGTTTGTATACATTTGAAAATAATTTTGAGTTCCAATGAAGGGATGATGATCATGAGTTATTTCTTAGGAAAACTAAATTCCAAAATACCTGAAGGATGCGAAACTATCTTCTCAGCACTGAAAGGCTTTGTGGTTCTTTGTTTTTGTTTTTAACCATGTTTTTTGAAGCAAGACTGCTGTTTTAAGGAAGCAAACATCATTTATCATTATGGAAATTCTATCTTTCTCTTAAAATCCTCTCTAATACCCAGCTCACTTTTTTTTTTTGTATATCATGTTGAATAAGTAATCAATTATAAATTGAAAACTTGCTCTTAAGAAGGAAATATGTTATCTCCAAAGAATATCTTTGAAATTTCTTTGGTTATTTGGAATTTGTGACGTCTTTTCTGTTGAACATAAACATTTAAGCCTACCCTATTCTCACGCTGATTACCTCCAAAAGGTATCGTACAAAGTAAGCTTATGATAAATGTGTTTTTACTACGTGCATCTGTGAAGTCAGTTCTTGGTCATCAACAAACACGCTAGATGTAAAGTGAAACAATTACCCTTTCAAATGTGCTTGTAGTATTGAAAACGGAAAATAATATCTTTTCTAACAATATTGTAATTTTATGTTTTGTTAGGAATTTTCATCCAATATTGACTGAAAAGATCAATAGCCACAGCGTGTTCTGTGGTGCGTTTACTTACCTTTGTCACTGATGCAATAAAATTAAATTACGGTACTTCATCAGCCCACACTATCCGGTACTGAATTTACTTACAGTGTCATTTCCAAAAATATCTGTTTGGTCCCCATGAAAATGGTGAAGGCAATTTCCTAACAAGTGAAAGAGTTGAGAGTTGGCAGGAAAGAAGGAGGAATGAGAGCCTACGCAATATATACCAGAAACATGTGTTCCAACCATCTTTTCCTCCAGTTTCATTTCTTATATTTTGTCTTCCATCATTGGTATCAAGGGTCCTGAAACTCTCAATAAAAATGCTACCATTGTCACCATCAATATAGATTATCATGCAAATATCGCAGGAAGTCATTGGAAGGGCTTCCTAAAACACAACAGACCTGAAACTAACGTTGTAAATCGACTACACTTCAATAAAAACAAAAGAATAAAATACATTAAAAAAAGAAAAAAAAAGTACATAATTCCTTTTATCATCCAGCAGCGTAATTTTCTCATGTTTGTGTCTTCACTAGGAGGCATGCTCCTTAAGGACGGGGCTTGGGTTTTCCCGTCTCCAGTTTGTAGAGCAGGACACATAGGAAGTATTTAATTAATGTTTTCCGAATGAATGTAATAAAAGAGTGAATAAACAAACTACCAAGAAACTAACCCAGTTGGGTTACTTGCTGGGTTACAAAGACTGCCTTCCTTAAATAAAAATTCCTCTTGGATAAAAGAACTTACAGATTACCTAACTTCATTATAAATTAGTTACTGTTTCGCTTGCTGAAAGCAGCAAGTGAGATTAAAATAAGCAGAAGAAGGACAAAAGGACTTGGTATAGAAGAAAAAAATAACAGTGCAAAGAGGAAGATGGAAAGCAAATACGACAAATCTTGCAACTGAACCTAAAACACACTCTGTAGTTGGGAGCAAGTGAAATGGCTAAAGGGTTACTAACATCCTAGGATAAGGGAATCAAGAGAAACAGAGAAAACCTTGAATTCAGTATTTTTTTTGAGGTGCAGCAGAAAGATAGGAAATTCCAATTAAAAGGTAAAAAATGATCCTCATGCACAAATTGAAGGCAGCTTCGTATCTGAAACTGCAAATTCACTGCAATAAAAACCCATCCCAGTCCCTGCCAGGGTTTATTCTTTTCAAGGTGAGTTTATTCTCTTTTAGCTCCAAGGCTGATCTCTCGGGCTGATAAGGTCTTGGTTGGATTTCCACTGCAGGAGAATCAAGCAGAGGACCTCGTAAAATTAACGTTCCTCTGCTGCTCTGAAGATAAGTGCTTAGCTGACCCCGAAGTGCAAAGCTGACTGTAGCGTTCACCTTTTTTCCATATCCCCATGTCGAAAGAAGGCTGAAATGGTGAATAATTCATCTGGCAGTGATAAGCAACGTGGCCTTGTTGGGAAGGGCTTTGCAATGCTATCACCATCCGTTCTCTGCGTGGAAACCCACCAAGGGGTTGTACTTTGTGTCTATGTCACCTGGGTAGCAGACAAAAGAAACTAATGAAGGTCAAAGTGCAAAGGTTTAACTGGAGCAAATTAGATCCTTTTTGAAAGTCTGATATTATTGTATTTGAGGTATTGATTATATTGATTATATCCCAAATGCCAGTTTCTCACTATGGAACTTCTTTTTTTTTTTTCCCATCATTTGATGAGTCAGTTAAAATACCATAATTTATTCTATTGTGGATCAGGGAAACCCACCATCAATAAGTCTTTATACGGACCATCAGCATACTTGAGATTTCAAAATTTCAGCTCACCAAATTTCTTCAGTCTCTCTTCATGGGAGTCTCTTCTTTCTCTTTGAAGGGTATGTGTGCCCTTGTACCCGTCAGTAAAAAGATTTCAGTAATTTCTCAGAAACTTGTAAACCATAGCTAATCCGAAACAGTGACCCTGAGCACAGGACTTGATCATCTTCCCCAGGGGCAGTGTATTTGAACCAAGGAGAGTCAGGGGAGAGCAGGTCAATCCAAGGGAGTGAATTTAGTTACCAACACATAAGCCTAGGACAGTTGTCGAATAATAAATCTAGGATTAGCTTGATAGTAAAGGGTTACTATTTCAAACATTTGCGTGTAATAGGAATCAAAGTCATGAGTTAAACTAAGAAGATGATTCTGATATTTAAATTCCTGCATCTAAATAGGAACATGATTTGGGTTTCAGAGCACTTTATAGCACACATAAAAATAACCAATACGGTTTACTATCAATTCATAAAGCTGGCCTTCCTGGCATCATTCATTCACTCATTCATACAACAGATTATTTCTTTTGAGCCCCGTGTGTGCGAAGAAGCATGCAGATACCGTGAGAACAGATAAAAGTAAGACGTTTTCTATCCGTAGGCCAGGGAAATAAGCAAGCGACTGAAATTCACAAATGGTGTGCTGTGCCACAGAGATAACTGAGGAAAACTGGGGCATTTAGGCCAATCTCGATATGGCAGGGAAAGTTTTACTAAAGATATTCCATGTAAGTGTGTGTTGGTGGTAATAGGTGGGTAGAATTGTATCTCACGCAAAAATTACGTTATATTTTAAGACAACGGGCAGAAATAGATCAGAGGAAATACACATGTTTCATCTTTGTCAAAGTGTCAAGTTAAAAAAAAAAAATGGCCGTAGACTGGGTTAGTCAGGTAGGCGGAGTATATATGATGATTGTATGCTGTGTATGGAATTGCATTAATTCTGTAGGTGATGCGAAACCAGAGGACAATGAACAGAAACGTACCCCAGTCACCCACTGCAGCCCTTTGAGGCAACACCTGCTCTGTTCACAGTTTCTTCCATTCTATCTCTGTCTTGTTTTAGCTTTTCTGTGTCCTTTCTGGGCTCATCTTACAATTAAAAAAAAAATGTGTGGGATATATATACTAATTTACTCATTTTTGTATTTGGATAAGCCCAGCAAAAGGATGGGATGGAACACATGCTCCGATTTCCTGAGTCCATGGCAGAACTTTACGGATAGGAAAGGAATTCTTATGGATTTATAAGAAGTGGAGCACACTGTTTTAAAAAGTATGAAAAGAGGCTCAGAATGGAGACTGGAAATGCACTGACATTCAAGCCTGGATGTTTCATGGTTTTGAAGAACATAGTTACAGCTGGTAACTTTTCCTTTCTTTCTGTTCCTCCTGAATCGGAGTCTCTCTCCCACTCAATAGGTTTTAATCAAATTTTAGGAAGATTTAGAAACACTGACCAAGATTTTTAGCAGCTGACTGACCTCTGTGCTTGAGAAGATGTGTCTACTCCCTGACTTAGACCTGCAAGTCCTTCCTGTCTACATGGATTCCTCTTTGAACATTTCGATCTCACCTTTGTCACTCGTGAGTGCCACCCATCTGCGCTTCTTCCTGACCTTCCCTGTCCCCGTCTCTCCCCTGCCATTCTCCGATTAGAGTTTACTCCCACCCATGAGTCTCCTTGGTTTTTATCCACTCCATAGCTGTAAATCCTTCTTTCCCTAAATGCGAACAAGAATCAATCATTTCAGAGGCATAGGGGTCTAATTTCAATCTTAAACTATCTAGAAATAATTCCAATAATTATAAGCTTGCCTTTTTTTTTTTAAAGTGGTTTAGAAAACTGTTGGTTTATGGCTCTCTGACTGGACTGCTTATACTAATAAAAACAAGTGATAGGGAAAAACAACTGAAATTGACTTAAACAATAAAGGGGATTTATGGAGCCATGTACCTGGGAAGGTAAGGGTCAGGCTGGCCTCAGCATTTGTTTGATTCAGTAGCTCAAAGATGCCCAGAAGCCAGTTTCTTCTGGTCCTTTTGTTCTGTCAGGTCTACTTTCATAACGGTAGACGGGCTGTGACAGTTTCAGACTTCCGATCCCCACACCAAAGGGTCCAGCAGAGGGGCTCACTGGCTTTGGAACACACTGCACTTTCAGCTAGAGCCATAGCTCTTGTCTGGTCTGAGCACTCAAGTCCAGGGGTCTTTGTCTGCTAAGCAAAATGTTTCAAAGCCCTGCCCATCACGGAGGCCCTTGCTTTAAAAGCGTCTGTATCGATCATGGCCTCTGCCTTCAGGTGATTCACAATGATAGATTCTGGTGGAGAGAGGCTGGTAATTTGCCTCTTGTCCTCCGGCTCCGTCTTCATCAGGAGTCTGGCTGTCCCCTTTGCAGTCATAGACTATCTGCAGGAGATCCTTGAAAAGCCTCTGTCTTAAGCTTGGACGATGCTCTGTTATGTTACGCTGTTTACTGCCTAACTGTTCTTATGCAGATCTAGCTGGAGGAAGAGCATCTGGCTTTTCTAGTCCTTCCGGACTCCAGGTATCTAGACTTTGAGACATTCGGTTCAGTCTGCAGGCAGAGAAACTTGCCCATCATCTCCGTTTCACAACCCTAAACAGCACAAGACGGCAGAGCACGAGATACCTGGAGGAGCGGACAGATGAGATGGGCACCAATTTATTCGTTGCAGTTTATCAGTGGCAGGTAGCGCCACGCAGAGGTTGCAGCTGGGAGCAGAGAGAATCGAAGCGATGCCGGGTGGGGGGTGGGCAGGTTATTAACAAGAGGGCTAGGTTCCCGCTGGTTCCATGGGAGGATGACAAAATATAATTACCCCGTGTTTCACTCTTTGATCTTTTACTGTAATGCTGTTTCCATCTTGTTTGTCTGTTCTTAATCTGGAACATGCCCACTCTGGGGTGCTTCCTTTCTCAAGTCCTCTGCTTCATCAACAGGAAGAAGATTGTCTTCCTTTTGCTCGGTGATGGTGTGAGGACCAACCTCAGCTCTGTTATCCTTGCGTTGGGACTGCTACCTGCATCTCCAAGGCAGGAATAGCACGTCTTTTATTTTTCAATAACTTTCTACAGTAACTGGCACCCATCAGGGTCATCTGTTGTCTATTTATCAATGCGTATACTAGCAGTTTCATGATTGTGTAACTCTTAGCAAACTCTTTCTATTTCCCAGTTTAAGTCTTGTTTTTTTGTGTTTTTGTTTTTGTTTTTTTTCCCCAACTGTCTCAGGTTGACCATTGTGATTCCTCAGAGGTTCTGGGACTTCTAGTGTGTTCCTTTGTATCCTTCATGTCCTTGGTGACCTTTCCACATAGTCAATTTTTTAAAATATTTCTATCCAATTGCAAATGATATCAATGCAATCAAACAGAAGACTTAGAAACAGTGTAAGAAAGAGAGAGCTCAGTCGGTCTGTTGACCTGTGTACTTTGGGCTAATGCAGTGAGAAAAATTGGTTGGTAATTAAACACTGATCTTTTCTGGTTCCTGAAGTAAATGTAGACTGGGTTCTTTTCCCCTCTGGTGTCTCACACAGAGACATGTACTCCAGTAAGGTCTCTCAAGGAGGTACTTAGAATAGTAAAAGGTGATAAGCCAGGCTAGAGAAGGGGCAGACTGACAGTCAAGGTGGGACAGGAAATGTGGACCCGAGAGTCACAGGTCCTGGCAGAGCTTTATCTGTCCATCATGCCAGAGGAGAGACCACTTTCTTTAGGGTACTCTAGTTGGCGACAAAGTGGTGGCTCTGGCCAAGTGCTAGTTTTAAGAAAGGACCTTAGGACCTCCCCTTTTATGAACCCAGCTAGAGATAATCTAACTTACTCAGGAGCTTCAAAAAGTAACAACAGCCTGACACTTTATTTCATCAGGGATGAGAAAGTAGCTCATATTGAACTAAGCAAATCAGATACAGTCCGTGCTCCCCTGGATTAACTATAGAAAAAAACAAAACTCACCAATCCTTTAAAAATCCATGACACTCCTTTTTTTCACATGCAGCATTGGTATCTAATCTAAAATTTCAAATAATGTGGAATTGTTCAACCAGCTTAATATCTAAATTTTATCTAGATAATCCAGCAAGGCTTTAATCTTGGAAAAAGTGTGGTAACCCCCCTCCCTAAAAAAGTCACATGACAAAATAATATAGTCTCCAAAGGGTCTGTGTTCCAGGAAGGATTGTCCCAAGGATTCCTTGTTGGGAAACGGAGCTATCCCTGGGCGTGTAATGGTAGACAAGTTTGAGAACGGTTCACACATAGCCTGTGATGTGTGTCGGTGTGTGTTTCTCTGCCTCCTTGGTTAAAAGAGAAATTCTCTGCGGACTCACTTGAAACCAATCTCACTTTGATTCATAAGGGAAAAAAAAATATGACATGTTACTTTGAAACATCTTATTAAATAATGATATTCATCAGAAAGTATTTAAGAATCCCATCCCATTTCCCATTCTACTGGCCCTTTCCTCTCCTGGGGTAGTTGAAGTGAGTATAACAGGAAATTTGTGTTGTTTTCTGATTAATGTCCCAATGTCGCTTCCAGTGCTGAAGCTGCCTTCATCACACCCAATGCTATTAGAAAGACAAACAAGCCAACACATTAGGTAAAGAGACTTGAAATGCCATAGGACTGTGTGCTGTGTCTTTTGTATCCCTGACTTTGAGATCAAGACATCCACGTGATTATTCCCTCCTTCCGTTTGAATTTTTAACTCAGTTCCAAGCCTTTGCCTTCTTCAGAAATGCCCCCGCCAAAGGACTTCTGTAGGATGGCTTGGATTTTGTCTCTCATGCTCTGAACTTTGGTTTTGTCCTTAGCATCTGACCCTTTGATGATGATCTCAGGCTCTTTTAAAAGCATTGAAGAGGCCAACCTCTTGCTCATTTAGTGAATCTAAAACATACTGTCCATGGGAGTCCTATAAATAGAATGATTTGCAAGTCCTTCCCCCAGATCCCCCCTCTTCTGACTAAAGATTTTACATTATTCAAGTCTCCATTGCAAGCCATTATTTTTAATTTTTAATTTTTTTTCATTTGTATGTCTGACTTTGAAGATCTATAGTTCTTTTCAACATTCAAGGTCTTGGGGCAACTTACCTGTTCACAAAGTATGCTATTGGAATTCATATTCACCATCAAAGCTTGCTGAATTCCACTGACAGCAGTCATTGTGTAGTTAGCTTTGTTTAAATGCTTCTTGCCCACGCTGTCTTTTGGTTTTCGGTGGCCTTCTACCTGTGTGACCAAAGAAGCTACTTGATTAAAAACCAAACTGTTCTTCAATATTGAAATTTTATATCCCCCCAAAAAGCAAAACCAGCATCACCTGTTCACTTTTTCAGACCACAGAGGATTAAACAATACATTATCTGTGATGCAACAAAATATGGAATTAGAAGTAGTGCATTATTTTCAAAATAGAATAGTTCATTTAAAAAAATGACAGTCAGGAAAGTTTTTGGCCCTGGAATGGATGCATCAGACTGGTGGTACTTGAAAAATTGATTAGATTTCCAAGTAGATGGGGAAAAGAAGACTGGACAATACAATCTAGTACTAATTTACTTCCTCGCTTGATTTATTTAAATATACTCTGAGAATTCACAGCAGAACACACTTTACTATGTACTATGGGGAGTCCCAATTTTTAAGGAAGGAGAAAACGAACAATAAAAAGAAAGCAGGAAAAAAACAAAAACATAGGATGAAAATTAACATTTATTGAGTGAACCAACATTGATGCTTCTGTTAATATCTTTAATAGGCTACTTTGAGCCCGACATGATTCTTTGTGCTTTTAAACCATTAGGTGATTTAATAAAAATAGCTCCATTAAAGAGCTATTATTATCATCATAATAGGAAGGTGAAATCGAATGCCACAGAGGTTACATGACTAGAATGTGACAGTGAGGATTTCAGCGCTGGCTTCCTGGTCTGAAGTCCACATGCCTGCTATTCAGTAGAAAACCTCTCGTCAAACATATAAACAATAAAGCACAGCTTTCTTTGCACTAGACAGTTGGAATCTATTCCTTTAAGCTGGTTTTTCTGCTCAGTCTTGCTGGTGGACACTTGGCATTGGGAGTTATAGTATAAGGGACGTGAGTCACTGGAAAAGGAAGAAAAGGGGCCAAAGATAAATTTTGCCAGCTCCCCAATTTTGCCCAGTTAAAATAAAATGGCCTTTTCTCATTCCCTTTGCTCCTTACCTTTGGATGTCCCTCAAAATGAAGTTGGGGAGTTCTGTCTTCTCCAGCACACTCATATGCTCAACAAATAGCTAGTGGGTGCCTAATATGTACCGGTTGATGGGGCACATCTACATTAGGAAATTTCACTTTAGATTAATGCTCAGACCACTTTATTGTATTTTTAGGGAATTTATTTAATTTAATTTAATTTAATTTTATTTATTTTGTTTTGGTAAATCTTTGTTTTAAAAAATTTTTCCTTCCTGTTTTATTGAGCTATAATTGACATAGAGCACTGTGTATGGGGGATGGGTAATTAGGTCTTATTTATTTATTTAGTGGAGGTACTGGGGATCAAACCCAGGACTCTATGCAGGCCAGGTATGCACTCTACCACTGGGCTACACCTCCGCTCTGCTCAAACGACTTTAGAATCAGAGTAAGCACTCCGGTTGCAGGCTCAGAATGAACCTAAGAGTACATAAAGAAGAAGGAACACACGTAGACATAATAAGGACCCAGCTTCCTAACCTGCTTTTGGGATAGTGCCACTGAAATGTGAAGTTGGGCTCCGCCGGTAGAAAGGTGATTTTCAAAAGAAGGGCAGGAGCCTGCGCCTTTTAGTTCCTGCCTTGTGGGTGTATTTCTTCATGAATGCATGAGTCAGTAACATTGTAATCATTTCATGAGTGGCAAGACGGAGAAGGCCCCTGGCCCTGAAGGGATTACTGTGGATCCAGCCTTGAATAACTGAGGGAGAGGAAGCCAAGCAAAGTCAATGACAAAAGGGGATCATTCAGAAGTGCTGTGTGGAGAATCCCACCTCCCTTTCTGTACCTGTGTTCTCCATCCTCTTCCTGTTCTTTCCCGGGTAAGTCCCCCTCTTGAATTCAATCCTTTGGCTTCTCTTATTCTCCCTACCCTAAACATCCTTCTCCATTGACTACCCTTTACCAACTGAGTTGCCCATCAGGGAAAAAGGAAGTGAACGTGAAAAATAATTTACCAGGGGCAATCAATTTTCCAACCCAGAGCATGTTTACTGATGACGGTATGAGTGCCCATGCATGCACACACATGTAACGTGCAAATGATCATGTGAGGGCCCAGGAGTTGGCTAGAAGCCGGAGGACAACTCCTTGTTCTAATTAAATGGGTTGATCAGTTTTCCTTCTAATATGCATTCTCATATGCACCTCCTTGTCTTAGTGTCTGTATTCGTTTTGATCGTTCACTCCATGCTGCCCTCCTGCATACTTAACTCCATTGATAAAATGCCTCGCCATCCTCAGAGGCCCAGCTCAACGACTGGTAAATATTTATTGAAAGGATTTGTTGAATGAATAAAAATGCTCTCCTCCAAGATGAGCTCTCATTTCCCATCTTTACACGCTTAAAGGTTTCACCGTCTACAGGGAAACTTCATGGAGGAGAGGAAAAGAAGAATGGTTCCTGAATGCCGTACTGATGGGGCTGGAACCCTTCTGTCTATAAGGCTTTCTTGGTGACACCTTTGGGTAAAGACATATAGAGCTGGATTAGTGGAATGGATGAGATCAGTTCTGTAACTCTGATGATGAATTCAGCTTTTGTCTTTGTCCTTTTTGGCTTTCAGGTTTTATTTAGACAGGAAGCCCACTGAACTGAAACAGGTCCCGCCCGTCCGCTGTACAGAGCTGAGTACACTGTCACTGCTATATAAATCGCCTTCTTCTTCTGGGTAATAACAGTATAGATCATCTCTCCCTTTGGGGATGGCATATCTCATGTTCATTTATAACATTTTGGACAGCCAATTCAGTTTGCATCTTCATAGTTAAACACCTCTGCATTTGTAATAATGATAATAATAAAAACTAAAGATGGTTGGTGTATTTCACATCTGAGACAGGGGGTTCAGGAATCTCAGGCAGAATTTTCCCTCTTGTCCTTTTACTGGGAAGTGTGCCTGTTATGAGGATGGCCTGCTGGATGCTCATTCCTTGCTGTAACTAACTGGTGAAATTTATCCTGTTTTTGAAAGGAGTCTCCTTATTCCCCAATTAAAAATCCTCAAATTCATTGTTATCCCTTATGCATAAACATTTACATGAATACTAGATGTTTCTTAAGTTTAGAGAGTGTTTACAGATCTTTGAAATCCCTACAGTGCCTCCAAATGATCTGATTATTTGAATTTGATTGAAAATTACCCCCAAAAAAGTTTTCTTATATCTATGTGCATGAGATTATTCTTGTACAGAATCATTACTCTGTAATGTTTTTTTCTTTATCTGACTAGTATTTTTTTCTTTCTGTATCACTTTTCTGAACGCCCAAAGAAGTTCTAAATTATCAAACAGTCTTAGCATATCTCTGTGGATTTTTGAAGTCAAAATAATCGGTTTGTAAGTGAGAAGCTCTGTGAGTGATGGTTTGGTATCAAGTAGACAAGAGCAACCACTCATGCTGTTTTACTGAATTGAAATCATGATATCAGTCAAATGTGGTGTTTGCATATAAATATCCTGAAACCCCTGGCTGGAAAGCAGGGACCAAACTCTCCTCTTTGAAACTTTAGACCGTATGAGAACCATTTTGTAGGCATCTAAACATCACCAAAATAATCAGTTTTGAGAAGGGAAAAAAAAAGTACATTATTCTGAATTGTATGTATCTGTGCATATGTATATATGACATTGATAAGACAATTGGATTTTTTTATTATTATTTCTCATTTGGCTAAGTAAGCAGTGTGCTTAAATTTTTCATATATATTTATTATTAAAGCATCTTTAAAAGGTTCGGGTATTCTGAAATCATTAAGCAGTTTGTCCCTATTTCTAACACTAAGAAACAGTGTAGATCTGGGGAATTTGAGTAAAAGCATCCTTTTTTTTAACCTCATCAGAAAAGGTGAGATGATTTGAGGCAAATCAGAGAAACTACTGTATGTATCAGAGTAGAGAGAAGATGGGGAGTGTTTTGACTGTAAAATAGGAATCTGGCTTTGGTCTCAAAGTTTTCTAGTCCGAACTCTGCCAGGTGGAAAACAATAGCTAAGTCTCAGTTTACGCTCTTGGTATCTATGTTCAACTTCCATCGCGACTCAATCGCTCGCCAGAAAAGGAACGACTTGGGCTGTCTCTGTGTTGCACTGGAGTCGTGGTTTTATAAAGTGAGAACTGCCGTCTTAGAGTCTTACCAGGGAGAGCAAAAATAAATTAATCTTTGTCAATTTCAATGTTTCCCCTTGTTTTATTGTTATTATAAACCATTCTGCGGAAAGGCAAAGCACGGTGTCATCATAGGTTTATCAATCTCGAAGCTAAAGGTTAAATGAATTTCTCAGCCTGAGCTCACTCAGAGGGAGAAGCAGGCGTATCTCAATAGGACACACAGATTCGCTGGCATTTACCGGACACCTAGCTTTATTTGGAAGCTAAATGTTTTTGATTAGAATATCGTAAGCCGCATATCTGTTTCTTGAAAATATCAGGAGGAAAGTTAACATTTAAATGGATGTTTAAATATATATGGAGAGAGAGACAGGGAGAGAGAGAGAATGAAGCAGCTGCAGGAGAACTAAAGGCTTTATAACTGTCCCCGGGTGGTTATTTGGGGGGAAAATTAGTGAAAATGACCAGCTCTACTGTCCTGTCGTGGTGCCCAGCGTGTTTACAATTTCAGAAACATGCATGGATACAAAGTCATCCCTGGAAGAGATCTGAGAGGTTATTTACTTTGATTCCTCTCACTTCAACCAGAGAAATTAAACTACTTGCCAGAGTTCGTGGATCCGGTGGAAGATGGACTGTGAGGTGGGGTGAACTTCCTGGTTCCCAGCCCAGGAGTCTTTTTTGTGTTCTCACTAGAGATTCCCACCTTTGGTTCTAGAATTGTTAAGACCTCAGGTGCCCTCATAAAAAGGGAGTACTTTGCAATGTTCTTCTTTAAAATGTTAATGTAAGTTTGCAGACGGTTTCAGCCATGACAACCGACTGGCAAGCAGGTTCCTGAGGGAACAGGATGTCAAACAGACATCTGGACAATGAGGATTCTAGAGGAAGGGGGCGGATGCCTATTTTTGCTACTCTTCTATATACAAGGTGAGCAAACTGATTAGTGAAGTCCTGCGCTTTCAATATGACACGTAACTATGGTGTGTGTGTTAATTTGTATGCACGTGTGTATTTTCTGACCAACACAGGAGAGCAAAGCACTACCATTCTTTTAAATTTTTTTTTGTTTCCAACTTTATTTTGTGTTAGTTTGCCTGCTTACTTTTTAAAAAGTTTCTTTAATAAATATATTTACTTTTATTATATTTATTTTTTTGAAGGGGAGGTAATTAGATTTACTTATTTATTTACTTTAAAAAAATTTACTAGAAATACTGGGGATTGAACCAAGGACCTCGTGCATGCTCTACCACTGAGCTATACCCATCCCCCTCATTCTTTTATTTATGTGCATATTACAGAAATCCATTTAACAGGGTAGATCTTATAATTGTTGCATAATGCACGCAGGTATATGTAAGCAAACCAGGCTGCTGGTTTGGAACAGATCTGTACACAGAGGTCTAAGTTGAAATGCTTTAATCTGCCCTGTGGCTTTATTCTACTCCCATTCCAATAGGGATATTTGTGGATAAAAAAGTAAACTACTTTACCTTTTCCAAGTTTGGTCAGGGTCCCTAAAGACCACGTGAGGACTGTCTGAGTGGAGTAAGTAGGTAAGTCAGTAAGGGACACATTTGGGATACCAAGCATAAATGACAAACGCCACACAGAATGAAGCTGCGACCCGAGCGTAACTCAGTTCCAGCAGTGACTGTGCACCAGGCAGGGATCAGAAGAACTCCTTCCAGAAAATCTCCACTCTGGCCATATCAGACTTCTTTGCGGAGTTAACCACCAATCTCCATCATCTTTGATCAAGCTGATGACTTAGGGCCAGTGCTCCATGTGCAAAGTGAAGGGACCAGCCCAAGCCTGCAGATTGTAGAATTACACTCTTGTATTAAATAAAGTGGTGGTTGGAAGTCCCCAGTGGGGAATCCACAGGCCTTCTCCCGTCCAAAACCCTAGGGATGGCTTCCTGTTGAAGAGCTCACCTTCATCAACATCTTACTTCTTCCTAAAGACCCATATAGTGAGTTCAGTTCCTGTTCCTGCTACCTGCTACCCAAGAATGATGTAGTAACTTCTTTAAAACAGATTAAATGAGACACCAGTAAAAGTGCCTAATAAGGGGCAAAGGGTAGCTTCTTGCAGTAGAATCATTCCCCTGTTCTCATGGCTGCTACCACTCTTCATGCCACACAGGCTCCCTCCTGCCCAGTCCAGCTGGGAGGAGCGATGCACTCTTCCCACATCTTGTCTTTTTCGCTCTTCCAAGAATATGCCGAGAGGCCCTATTCATGAAAATTAATTTATAGCAACTCCTTAAACAGAAATTATCTTGGGAGGCAAAAATTATGAACAAATCTGGGGCCCTGGGGATTTTAAAACTTCTCAGATTTATTACTATATGACTTTAAAAAAAAAAAAGTATGGCGTTTCATACCTCACTTCCATAAGTCTACTGTGATAACAAAGTCATTTTGAATAAGAATTTGCTTTTAAATTGTGAAGCATAAGACACAGAAGAGATTTAGCCATGGTCAGGCTAGTTATTTCTTGGAATATAGAGAATCAATTCTATTGATCCTCTTCCTTCATCATCACAAAAAATCTCCCCAAGCATTTGTAGGCTAATGGCAATCAAGTGTTCTCTAAGCTCAGCAGAGCAATTCCGTTTTAGTGCAACTCCAAACCGCTAAGTCACCTCAAGCATTTCCCCTGCTGGATGGGGGAGCAGGCTCACTTGGGCTCTTTTTGCAGTGTTTCCCCACTTCAGACGAAAAGAACCCCGTTTCCAGGCACCAACAATTAACACGACTGAAGGGGGAGGGTATAGCTCAGTGGTAGAGTTCATGCTCAGCATGCACGAGGTGCTGGGTTCAATCCCCAGTACCTCCATCAAAAAAACCAAACAAATAAATAAACAAATAAACCTAATTACCTCCCCTTAAAAAAAAAAAAAAAGAAAAAAAAAGAAACACGACAGAAGAAAGAAGTATTTTTGGCATGCTGCTGGAAATATGCTGACTCGCCAACCTAAAGAACCCTGAAGCTTAGAACTCCTAAATAGAACTGGCAGGGAAAACTCTTTTTTGTTAATTTATTATTTTTTTTTTATTGAAGTATAGTCAATTTGCAATGTCACATCAATTTCTGGTGTACAGCATAATAGTTCGGTCATACACAGGCATACATATATTTGTTTTCATATTCTTTTCCATTATAGGTTACTGTAAGATATTGAATATAGTTCCCTGTGCTATACAGTACAAACTTGTTGTTTATCTGTTAAAGCTTTGTAGGGAGACCAAAACACCCCTGGCCTCCCTTTCTTGAAGCAGTTAATCTTCATTCAGGGATCGAGGCTCTGGGACACTGACCAGGTATGAGGAGGGGCTTGTGTAGGGTGTTGGGTGATGGGTGTTGGGTGTTGGTCAGAGTGGCTTCCTGATGGCCTTGGAATTGCCCTGAACAGGTGGTTTGATGCTCTGTCCATCCACAGCATCCTTCCTTGCAAACAAAGAATTGAAAGCAACTGGTCGCTTCCTCCAGAGCGCAGCATGAAGTGAACATGTTAGCGCTTCTCTAGCCTTTGTCCCGTGCTCTCTGTGTGGTTTCTTCTCCCTGGCAGAGTTCTGTAACTGATTTGCCTTTATTTCTTGGCAGGGATCAGCCCGTTTTCCTGCAGCTTAGCAGAAGTGCCCCACCCCCCTGCTGCCTCCTGACTTCTGAACTGGAGACTTCCATGGGGGTCCTAGGGCCAGCTATGCCCTCCGTGGGGCCACGGGAAGGTTACAGAGCCCAAGATGACGCTGATGATATGGATGGAGGTGTTCCAAGGAACTGGGACTTCATGGCTCAGGGGGTTAACACAACACATTTGAAGTTTTCACCCTATGCAGACATTGGTAGTACATTAATGAGAGACTGGAGTGTTGTGATGGGGAAAATTAGCAGAAATCCAAAGTTTTGTTGACACATATTCTGCAACTGGTTCATCAGGAGCAGGAAGGACACTCTGAAATGCTTGAGTTCACATACCTGCAACTATTAGCCTAAACTTTATAATATGCCAGGCAAGAAAGTGAGGTATTATAAAAACTCTAGGGAAAAAAATAATAATAAAACGCAAGTCATTTGAACTTTTACATTTTAAAAACAACATTCACAGTATTTGAAATTCTACTTTTGATTTTGTGTTTAGTGAACTGATATCAACATGTTTCTTAACTCATGTTCTCCCTGAGCCCTCAGATAAATTGTCTGTAAGGACAGGGACGGTGTCTTGGTTTGTTCATTTTGTGTGACTTGGAACTGAATCTCCAAGACAGAAGCCAGAAAAGCGGAGAGCATTTGGCTGGCATAGGTGAGGGGCAGGTGGGCAACGCCTCCTCTAGCGCCCCTGTAACTGCCTTGTGAATACACCTAACTTACTCCATTTTAAAGAGAGCAGCCTAACAGGGAAACATATACAAGATCTTGTGGTGGCTCACAGCGAAGAAAAATGTGACAGCGAATATATGTAAGTTCATGTATAATTGAAAAATTGGGCTCTACACTGGAATTTGACACAACATTGTAAAATAACTGTAACTCAATAAAAAATGTTAAAAAAAGGAAGAAAAGAAAAAATAAAAATAAAAAAGTAAAGAGGGCAGCCTAGAATATAGAAGGGGGTCAGCAGATTCACAGTCATTGAATGAATAGATATGAGAGTAAAAATGTCCCTTTTTGTAGATGGAAGGGCAGGCAATCACTGAGCTACACCAGCCTCTCCCAGTCAACAGAGAAACTGGTCCTCAGCAACGGTTTTTTTTTTTATTTTTTATTGAGTTATAGTCATTTTACAATATTGTGTCAAATTCCAGTGTAGAGCACAATTTTTCAGTTATACATGAACATATATATATTCATTGTCACATTTTTTTCTCTGTGAGCTACCATAAGATCTTGTGTATATTTCCCTGTGCTGTACAGTGTAATCTTGTTTATCTATTCTACAGTTTTGAAATCCCAGTCTATCCCTTCCCACCCTCCACCCCCTTGGCAACCACATAACCGACAATATAATGCCATTTGCAGCAACATGGATGCTCCTGGAGAATGTCATTCTAAGTGAAGTAAGCCAGAAAGAGAACGAAAAATACCATATGAGATCGCTCATACATGGAATCTAAAAAAACAAAAAAACAAAAAGAAAGCAAAGTATAAATACAAAACAGAAATAGACTCATAGACATAGAACTCAGCAACGTTTTAGATGCCCTGACTTCGGGGAGATTATTGTTCATATTCCTGCTTCTGAGCGCTTCCCCTTCCTCATTGTTATCTGTCTTCGTTTCAGGTACTTAACAGCTTTACCTGTTTCTTCTCATCTATTATCAAAGTCTGTTCACTTACAAAGCCTCTGAAATCAGTCTCAGACCCCTAGTGGGAATGGAAGTCACTTTGTTTCTTCTCACATGGTTATTTCTGTATTTTATTCTTGGATTTCCCCCTGTGCCCTTCCATTTCCCTGTGGGGTGCTTGGTCTCAGGTTTTACTGGCCTGTGATCTCTCTCCTTGGGCATGTCTTGAAGCTATTCTAAGAGTCAGGCAGGTCATATATTAAAATCAGTTAAAAAAATGAGAGAATGATGATTTAGTGCCGACTTACTCGCTGACTCTTTTGCCATAAAGCAGATTCAGATGTCCCAGGAAAAACCACGGATCTCTTACAGACCACTCTATTTCTTAATCCAAGCTACCTCTTTCTTGTCTCTTAAATTCCTAGTCTTGAGGATGGTGTTTCAGAAGACAAAAAAAAAAAAAAAAAAACAAAAAACCTCCAAACACAACTATGTACCATTTTCTCAAATAACCAATTCATCAGAGAAATTTCCTGATTCCAAAACCAAAATCTATTTTGAATCCCTCCACTTCTCTTGTCTCTTATCATCCCTCTAGGCCAAGCCATCAACACACCTTGGATGAATTCTGTAATGAATTCTTCATTGCTTTCTCTGCATTTTCTCTTATTCTCAGTTGCCAACCAAGAAGTCTACATAACGTGAACCAATCAAGGCACTCCTCTCATACAGAGCCACGCTGGTCCAGTCTTTCCCCCAATGTCATACCCCCCCATTTTCCCCATTCCCCAGCATGCCCCAGCCATGATGGCATCCAGCATCTCTTAGGACAAAAACAAACTCTTTCTCACTCCAAGGTCTTGTAGACATTCATCTATAAAATGGGGGCATTGCTTCCCCACCTCTTCATCTAACACCTTTCCTCTTCAGACCTCAGATGACTGTTTTACCTTCCTGGAACTTTTCCTCCTTCTCCACCTCCTTGACTTATATTCCAGCGCTAAATTCATCAAAGCATTTTTTTTTCACCAATTACACTGATTTTACTTACCCATTATTTGTCTCCTTCACCGGACTGTGAGCTCAATGAAGACAAATTAATATTTGGTTGTTTAATTCTTTTACCACCAGTACATAACATTGCTACCAGCACAGTTGGTGTTCAGTAAAGATTTGTTGAATGAAGAAATGGAAGAATGTAGCAATAAAATTAAAATCTAACTTTCTTCGGTGGGTTTTTCTCAGTCTGCATCAATCAGTCTTTAGTCCCCCCAAAGGTAAGTATCTCAATTTTATAACCTGGTTCTGGAAGGCTTCACATAGTCTCCTATTAATGCAACCAAACATCTTTCTTATAAAACATATTGGTTTTCAACTCTTTTTACATTTTTTTCTAGTTCAGAATACCTGTTTATCTGGCTTGACAAATGAGTAAAGAACACTTCTGCTTATATATAATTCTTTAAGGGTCATAATTTATATATAATTATTTGAGGCTCCACCCTTTCTTTCATGGGGAAGCGCTTAAAATTAAATTTGTAGAGTTTATACTGTATAGCACAGGGAACAGTCTTCCATGTCTTGTAGTAACCTATGATGAAAAAGTACATGAAAAGGAATATACGTGTGCATATGCATGACTGACACATGCTGGACACCAGAAATTGACACAACATGGTAAACTTACTATACTTCAATTAAAAAAAAAAGGAAAAAAAATACACTTGTTGAGAAAGGATACAGAAAGAAGGGAAAAGGACAACTAATTGCCTTTGGAACAAATTTGTGTGCCACATAAGAACATTGGACTTTTTGTTTGTTTTGTAGAAGATGCAACCAGTAATATTATAACCTTTCACGAAAAGAAGATGTGCTATGTATTTGGCCAAACTGCAACTTTTATCACTTTCCATTGTCATTAACAAAGCAGACATAGATAGGGCTACTCACTCCAGTTGTGAGAAAGAAAGAGGGAGGGAGGAAGGGAGGAGGGAAGGAAGGAAGGAAGGAAAGGAGGAAGGGAGGAAGGAAGGAGAGACAGGCTTGTCTGCTTCTTGCCATTCAGTTGCTATGTCCCCTTTTGCACGTTTGCTTCCCCTGTGATCTCATTTTACAATTTGATTCCGTGAGACCTTGCTCTCAGAGAGCACCGAGGTAAATCGCCAGCACCTTGGCATCAGGAAGAGCTGAGTTAGAACATGAGCTGTGCCACGTACCAGCTGAGTGGTTTTAAACAGGTTTGTCATCTATAAAATGCTGTTATGAATACATACCTTCTCGGATTGTTCCAGCAGTGAAGTGAGACATAGAAGGAGCAGCAATACTGTTGAGTGATACCTGAGGTAGACCTTAATTAATATTTTCCTAAGCATAC
Source organism: Vicugna pacos (assembly GCF_048564905.1). Lineage (NCBI taxonomy): Eukaryota > Metazoa > Chordata > Mammalia > Artiodactyla > Camelidae > Vicugna > Vicugna pacos. The sequence continues at coordinate 8,648,546 of NC_133010.1, forward strand.
TTCAGTGTGGCATCCAACCGCCAGAAGTGCCTTCATTTACCGCAATAAGTGAGGATAATTCTCAGGCTATCAGGCACCAACATGAAACGTTGTTGGGGTGAGGGTTGAGATTCTTTAGGTGACTTCTTTCTTCTCTATCCCTTTTAAGACTTTCTTAGCTATTTCTCAGTGTCTTTCTCCATCTATGATTTCAACCTAACTTCATGCAAACAATTATGCCCAAAGCAGAGTTTGTTTTATTGAGTGGGTCGTTCATACTTAGGATGTAGTTCACGGTCTAAGCTCTTACTTAAGAGGTTGCGTGTTGGACTCCTTGGGTGGGACCAGAGTTGCCTGCCAATCACAGATTGTACGTCTCATTTATTCACTTGGAAATTTTTGCTGGGATGGTGGAGATTCTTTGCCCCAGAGCAGGAGACCACATATAGAAATATTCATGCCTGGTGGCCCCCATTTCTGCTCTTTCCCTATTTTCCTTTGAGCTGAGATAGAATGAGAATGACAGTGTGGGATGAGCCATCCTGTCATTCATTTCCAGTATTTAATTGAATACACTGGCTTTGTGTTTTATCTGTTATGCCGGGGCCCTGGGGACACTGGGCAGTATGAGGTTCTAAGTCACAATTCCCTTCACCAAGTGTGTGCTGGAGCTTGTAATGAGTTTGTCTAAAGCCTTTCACACCTCTGCTTTCCATAGAAGGTTCATTTATCTTTCTGAAACAGAACAGAGCTGTTTTTAGATTTCCCTGATTTCCACAGACAAGACACTCCTGGGAGCCTGCTGTAGGAAGTGTTCGCTAAGGCATTCTTAGCTGACTGGCTGATGGGGGACCAGGGAAAAGCAGCTGGAAACCCCATGTCCTCTATGCTTTGTCCCAGCCTCAGAGTTCTTAATTGTACATCATAGTCTTCTCTTTCCTCTAAATATATGCCTAACTCCTTTATTAAAACTTCATACTAATTACTTCCATTGCGTCCCTCGATGGGTTGATTCCATATGCAACGTATTAATTATTCTCTGCAAAGACTCTAACATAAATTCCTCTGGTGTCTGTCCCTTATTGCTTCTTAAAATCCTGCCCCTTCATTCCTTTGCTCGATGATAACTTATTCCAGTTGCATTGCCTCTTGGTCTGCCTTCATCTTGACACAGCAATCATATCGATGGGAGAGACTTCCAACAGAGTATTGACAAGACAGAGTCTACTTCCTTGTATACATTCCTTGATTTCAGCAAACCACAAGGTATATCAGGCATTTTTTTGATAGGCTGCTGCCTCTCCAGGTCTTGGAAGCATTATGGACACGAGTAACTGAGACCAGAATCTTGGATCAGCGTAATTCCACACAGTTTTCTTCCACTATTAACGAAAGAGTAAGAGGCTAAGGCAATAGAGAAGGGAGGGGGCACGAGGACAAAAGGAAGACAGACGTGAAAAAGAATTCTTCCTGCCAAGTAAAGTCCCATCTGTTTTCATCCTGAAAGCAAGAAACAGCCACTGAAACTCTTTGGAGTGATCACAACACAGGACGTGTTCTCTGTCCATGCGTGTGATGGGTATCGCCACATACAAAGTCAGGAAGGACTCAGCTCTAGCAGCAGAGTATCAAACGAACAATCAGCTTCTTACAGTGATTCACATCCTTTGTTTCAGAAGAAACACATGGCATTTGACTCAGATTAAAAATTTACAGACGTCCTAATGACACAAACTAGACGTTTACACTGATTGTGTATAAATAATTGTGGATGGCTGAGAGACAAACGTGCATTTCTCTCACCAGCCCACGTGGTTTAGAAATGGGACATAATTTTTGACATCTGGAGACCCTGGAATATTTGGAAGACCACTATTTTGAAGACTTGATTGCTGCTTTATTTTCTAGTAATGCAAGTTCAGCTATAAACACCGTTCCTTGGAGCAGCTACTACTGGTGGCTCAGCATGGGACAAGTAGTCCAGAGGGCAATCTAGCCAGATTAGCACAGATTACAAACCATACTTACTGCTCCCTCTGGCTTCAGAGCCATTTAATAGTATCACGGCCCATCACTGCGCAGAGACAGATACCAGATAAACACAATCATCAAGGAAAATGCGATGTTTGAGAACTGAGGGTATGTAAAGCTACTATATAGGAATCAGAACACTTGGATTCTACCATTTATTTAGCCCAATTTCTCCAAGCTTCAATTTTATAGTCTGTAAAATGAAAACAATCCCTTCTTACCAAAATTTTAAGACTCATAATATTTTGATGCTAAGGAGGAAATTAGTAATTATGATTATTATCATTATTCCTATTGGTCAAATTGGCGACTGTGTTATCCCTACATTAATATCCTTTCCCCTTTATTTTAGAAGTATAGGTGTAAATTTTAAAATTCCAGGAATTTATTGTTTGATTTCTATTCTATACTATTCTATTCTATTCTATTCTATTCTATTCTATTCTATTCTATTCTATTCAATTCTGTTCTATTCTACTTTATGGTATTTCCTTGATGACTTAACTATTCTCATTGGGTGCCTGAAGCCTATAAATTAATCCTGAGAAACCTAGAAGCAGTTTGGAAATATCTTGAAGCTCATGTTTATTTATATGGAAATAGTGTTCTCTATCTATACTGTGAAATAACTAGACATTTAAAACACCTCCCCAAAGATCTGCATCTCAACACACGAGCCCGGCTTGAAGGAGCCCTTCGTAAGAACTTGGGTCTGGAAATGGGATCACCGGTGCTTTATTGATGTAATATGCCCGAGGCAGCCTTCTGGAGAGTTTCTCTGTGTTGTATTTCACTATTATAACTCCATCATGGTCAATTAGCAAGACAGACTCCTGGCTTTTAGGCTCGAAAATGAGACTTCTTGATTATTTATGTTTCTAAGGTGTTATTGAGTAATTCCGCTTAGTAAAGAACTTCGATGCATTCCATCATGATGACTGTAAATCCAGGTGTTAATACTCTCAGATGGGCCATCATCTCACTGGAGATACCTAATAAAGCGGCCATTAACCGACTGTATATGGTGATGTAAACTATACCGCTGGCTGAACTTCTCATTACCAAGGTACTACTGTGGAGGTGGGGGAGATTATCTAAGTAGGGACCAGCCATGATCATAAAGAAACCATAGAAGCCGAGACGTACCCTTTACCCATAGAAAGTATGTATGAATAAGGCATCAACCCGAAAGGTAGGTGTGGAGGAAAGATTTGATATGTTGCACTATAAAACTAGCAGGATGGATTCCTTTCACACTGCAGGCATTAAACAGGGATGGAATGCAGCAGCTTTTAGCAAAGCAGGTTTGTCCCAGAGAGTTCGCAGTTATTTCCCCCTTGGTGAATCGAGCATCCCAGGGGACTGAAAGTCAGACAGAAGAAGCAAAGGGAGCTTGTGAGGGGCCCACCTATAAATACACCCAGAAAAATGTTCTGACTCTATCAATATTTGGGTCAAAAGTTATCCCTTAGTTTTATGCTCTGGGGAGATGGAGAAAAAGAAAGAATTCCAATGTCCTAAACCAAACAGCACGTGAGATGTTGGAATAGTGAGCAGAGGCTAGTCTGTGACCCTGGTGGTGCGGATCCCAGGGCCAGTTCTTCCTCCAGATCAACGAGCAGTTAGAGACTCTTCGCGCCACTTTGGGATGCAGGTGCTTCTCAGTTGGGGAAAGTCACGACTGATAAAGACAGAGCTTGTGTGCTGTCTCCACCTTCTCCTAAACCAAAGCAGATATTATTAAGCTATTAATTAAAAATAAGTTTTGAACCCAGATGTGACATTGTTGCCAGGGACTAGGTTCTTGTCCCTTTGCAGAAAGAATTCAGAGACGAGACATGGAGGTTAAGAATGTAAAGTGGGATTTATTCAGGGATGGATGGTACACTCCCAAGGGGAGGGCGGGCAGGCTCAGGTGAGCGGCTGCCCTGAGTTTCTTTGGCATGTTGGTTACGCAGAGTGTAAAATGAATGGGTGGAATATTCATTGGGGAGGGAAGGGCTTGGGGTCGTATTCTCTGATTTTCATCCCAGCTCCATCCTCCTGAAGGGAGAAGGGAATTTTGTCCTTATTTAGTCTGGATCAGAAGTGTCATGGCATCAGTGCATGATGGGCACTTTTAATCTGCAAGGTTAATTTATTGAAATGAGGGCATAATGAGCAAATGGTTACATTTGGACACTAGAAATTCCTGCCTTTTCCCACCTTTCTGTGTCAGCCTCCAGGCCACTGTCACCCCAAAATGTGTGATCTCTTATCAGCCCGGGAGTTCCTGCTTTTCTTTTTCTGTCCAGGGATCCCTGTTGTCCACATGATATAGGGCTTCCTGCTGGTCCCCCTCCTTTTTTGCCCAACTCCTGCCATTTGGCCTGTGTCTCCCTTTCTCTGCTCATATGTAGCTATCTGCCTGCTCTGACACCATCACAGTCCTCTGCACAGCATCCCAGTGAAGCTGCCTCCCAAGTGAACAAAATCAGGATATGGGAGGAAAACCCTAAGGCTGTAATACGGAGTGACAAGACTGTAGCATCTGGCTCCATGCTTTTTTTTTTTTTTTTCAGTTTCCAGTCTTTGGGATTTAGCAAAATTACTTCACCTGTGATCCCCATGGGATTAGAGGCCAGCTCCCAACATTATTTGCTCCTCTGTGCCCTGACAAAGTGACACTCCTATTGGCCAGTTTTATGCCAGCACTGAGCCCCTCTCTCTTTTTCTCTTCCCTCCTAACCTTCCCTTCCTTTTCAATAACTTCTTCTGTCACTGGACACAGGGTTCCAAAACCTCTGATTCTGAAAAAAAAAAAAAAGGCATTCTTTTAATTTAGCCTAGGGAAGATAATACAGATCTGACCTAAATATCCAGAAATATTTGAATATCCCTGATTATGAGACAACTTTTGTACAATTATTAACCATCTAGACTAACAGACCAACACTGGGCTAAATGCTGTGGGAATGTGAAAAAGTCAGCTGGAAGCATGGTCTCTGCCTTGCCAGAGTTTATAATCTAACAAAGGAGGAGAGAAAAATATATACAAAACACCCCCAAGGAAACATAAAGTACTATAACAATATACAATCTTTAAACTAGCATCCATCCTGCAAACTGTTGACAGATTAATTTTCCCCAAGCACTGCTTTTATCATGTCCTCTGCCTCTCAAAAGCCTCCACAGCCTTATTTCTTATCGCATTAAGTTCAAACTCCTCTGCTGTTTTGCAGGACCTCCTTAATCTGGCTTCATCTGATTTATCCAAATTTATGTCCCATTTTTTTCCCCCCACGAGGCCAAAATGTTTCCAGACCTTTGATAGTGGTGTCTTTCCCAGCTTGAATGTAGGAAGTATGGCCCCTAATCCTTCTTCACCTTTCAGCTCTTTGGAATATTAGAATATTATTACTTAGAATTTTTGAATATAGAATATTCAATGCATAAAACAACCACCACGATGGAAGATTGAATCTGACTTCTTCCTTGAAACTATTTCTTGATGGTGAAGGCCATACTGATCTGAGCCCCTGAGACCTGCAGTCTGTAAGCCCGATAATCTTTGTTGCCTGAACTATAAAATCGAGATGCCCCGTAGAATTACCGTGATGCTTAGAGATAATATATTTACAGGACTGAAAACTGGGCATGGCTATTGAGCATTAAACCAACTTTTCTTTTTCTTTAAATCACTGCAATTTTCTCTTTTTAAAGGATAAGTCAGGGGCTGGGGATTAACAGACACACATTACTGTATATAAAATAGACAAACAACAAGGACCTACTGTATAGCACAGGAACTATACTCAGTTTCTTGTAATAATATACAATGAAAAAGAATCTGAAAAGAAAATATATATATATATATGTGTGTGTATGTATATGTGTAAGTGAATCACTTTGCTGTACACCTGAAACTAACATTGTAAATCAACTACACATCAATAAAAATTTTTTAAATAAAACAATAAATCAAAAAGTAGATGAATAGTAATGACAAAAATGACTCTTAACCTACTGTGTCTACAATTTTTGACTTACGAGCAAGATTATACATTTCTTAGATTTAGAGAATGAATATTTTAGGGGTTCCACATTGCCTAGTGAATATGTTTAGTAAGTACCATCATCCCTCGGGGTCTGTGGAGCATTAGCTTCAGGGCCCACAGAGGATACCAAAATCCAAGGACACTCAAGTCTCACAGTCAGCCTTTCATACCCCTGGCTCTGCATCTATGGATTCAACCAACCAGAAACTGTATAGTACTTTAGTATGTGTTTATTAAAAAAAAAAAATCCATGTATAAGTGGATCCACACAGTTCAAATCCTTGTTGTTCAAGGGTCAACTGTACATGAGAATCAGTTAAAATTCAAGTTTTCAAATTGAAATTTGAGTGTCAGTAAAAGGTAGTGGATGAGAGGTTCTCTTCTGGAGCAAGATTCCTGGGTTCCAATCCCAGCTCCTCCTCTCACTTCCTGTGAAGACATCAACAAGTTACTTCAATCCCTGAGCCTCAGTTTCCTCATCTGTAAGTAGGGAGAACAGTATTTATCTCCAGGGGTTGGTGTGAGAATTACATGAGTTAAAATTTGCAGAGTTGATATTTGTAATAGGGAATATTTGTGCTTACAATGATGATGAGCAAGGAGTAAGCACTAGATCAGTATTTATTAAATGCACTTCTAAGCATACACTCCATTCCTTGACCAGCTTTTCGGTCCTTAGGGCTGGAGATGGATTCCAGGCATTTGGGGTCCTTAGAAAGATGCTACAGAAAGCAACTTAACCCTGGCCACAAATAGCTCTTGCTCCCACACTCTTTCTTTTTATATCTCTTCTTTTTTAAAATTTTTCTATTCTTTGGACCTTTTTTTAAAAGCGCCTATATTCCTAAGAACCAGTTTTCACATCTTATTTCCACAGTAAAGTATCAGGCTTCTGCCATTAAACAATAAAATCCTCCCCCCCACAAATTAGAAGTATAGTATTAAGATTATCCTTAAGAGAAGGAACATCATATCAGAAAAGGCAGTGCAATACATTTATAGAAAAGTATTTGAGTTGGCAGGACCAAAGGCACCCACAAGTGTGGGGGTGCAGAGAGCAAACTGGGGTGGACAGTATCCTTCAGGACACTTGTGTGTAAGGCAGTTCCTTTACGTCTGTGATGAGTATTGGGAAGAGTCAGAACAATGACCTGATTCTTTGGGAACCAAACAGTTTCTGAACGTAATCTTCCAAGCCAGGAACCATCAGATACGCCCAGCCCAGAACGCTGAGCCTAGCTGCTCCTCTGCAAAACTGCTCTCCAGTTTTGAACTAGAGTATGCATGGCCGTGGAGAAATAGGAAAACAAAAACGCAAACTATTTTATTTCTCAAAATAATGTCTATTTGCATAATAATATGCAGTGTTGTCAGTGCTGGTTCTGGCTCTCGCCCTCACAAGCCACGTGACTTTTGGCAACTGACCTCTTAGCGCCTAGTCTCAGGAAAGCCATGAGCACTAACCAAACTGTTTCCGCAGTTCCTCTGGTTTTCCTAGTAGGACGATTCCACCAGTCTCCAAACAGAGTTAAGAGAATTCTTAAAAACTCTTAACCTTTAAGATGAATTTTAAGGATCCTGCAATGTGACACCACTTTGTCAAAGTTCTGCTGAGTTATTCCACGAGCTTCAGGGGCTTGGCCAGTTTTACAAAAGACTGCACGCTGCAACTTCCAGTGTTAGAATTCAAGCATCAGGGTTTTTCCCACATGAAATCCTAGGTCCGTGCTAGGGGCATCATGCTAAACCTGTTTTGGAAAGGACCTTCTTGCTCTTGCGTGTTTCTGGGTCAACACACATAGATGCCTGTGTGAGTGTGTATTTTGCTGATGAGATGGCTGAGGGGTGACGGGAGGAAGTGTGTCCAGGAAACTTCAGTGGTAAATGACACACTGTGTTAAAGGGGGCGGCGGGGTGGACCATACACATTCTTATGAACTTTTGTGGCTGGATCAGGGGCCCAGAAGCACTGAACCTGGCCATTTTGATGATCCTTGCCTTTATTCAAATCAACCATTAAAAAAAAAAAAAAAGAAAGTCAAGAGGGCAAAAAGACTTTTACATTCATTGTTTGCACGTCTGGCGGTGGGAGCTTATATTTTGAAAGCGCCCTGATAAAAATGGAAGGTAAATGGACTCACATCCAAGGAAAATGTTGGTTTTGTATTAAAAGCGCCTCGTTTACACCAGCTCATTCCAGACACACAGCTGGCTGCCCTCCCACAGCCACGGTAACTCTGTAAAAGCCCTGCTTGTAGGTTGTGCAGCCTGCCTGCCTCGCATCCCCTGCGGTGCCTTACCCCTTTTTACTGTTTCCATGTTTATTCCAAGGAAAAGTTAAAAAGAAGACAAATACATTAAGTTTTTTTTTTTTTTTTTGGAAAGCACTTGTGCAACGTGAAGCAACTTATCTACAGCGCCGAGTGATTCAATTGGGACCTATAAGACTAGACTACATGCCGTAGCTTTGGTCCAACATTTACGGCTCAATAAATTTGGGGTTTGTTAATGGATCTGCTATAAAAGATTAAAATTCATTTATAAATATTGATTCACAGTCTATTATACCGGGATTATCTACAGATTGAAAATGAAAACTATGTTAAAACAACATTAAAGCCTCAGATTCAGATCTTCTCTGGCACAAATCATCTTCAGGCTTGAGAGCCAAACGCAAGAACAGAGACGCTATTATTTTGCTGGAACAGGGGGAAAAAAAGGAGTAAATCTTCTTAACCTCCTGGCCCAATATACACTCAGTTAAAGGGCCCTCTGATGAATCTTCCTGCCTCTCTGACCAGTTTCAGGCTTTGGAGGAGCACGCACCATCAGAACAAGAGTGTTCCAATTACAATTCAAGGGTAGTAATAAAGACAGCATCACTGATCTTTAGGTTCATGCCGCCTCGCATCCAAGTGACCTTGTTTACAAAAACACAAATCTCACCCAGCCTACCTGAAGGGTGATTACTTTCATTCGACGGACTTGTCAATGCCACGGACATGGTCCCGGGCTTTGGATATGACAGAGTTCTGTCACCATTCATCAAGCAGACGTGGACTTTCCGTCTTTTCTCTCACTTTTTATGGTTACCAAAGATGTATCAATCTTCCACTTATTGGTGAAGCACCAGGTTGAGGCTAATAATGCCTGGCCTGTGGAAGACATTCTATACTTTTGGAAGAGATCTCATACGTGATGTCCAGATGAGCCTCCCAACGTTTTGATGAGGTGTGCGTGGTTGAGTGTAGCCCACAGTGTAGATGATGGCATGGACGGAGAGGAGGGGGTGCCTGTCTCAGACCATCCCACCAGTGCCTGCATCTACTGTCCTTAGTCTCCCCACTCCTGACCTCTCTCATTTTGTTTTGCAAATACACATTCAGGAGTCTTTTCTTGGTCAGGGAACCTAAATAAACATTTTCGCTAAAATCTGAAGCCTCACCATGGAAGCTCATGTGATTCTTTCCAGGTTGCTGTTATTCCAGTGACAACCAGTTACGTCAGATTACGTGACCACGTGACTCTAGGTCACTCAAAGAGAGTCTGTGCATACTTGGCGTATGTGTGCACTTCAAATCACGAGTTTTAAATTTACATGTGTTTAACCTATCATGTAGAACGTCTCCTGGGTTGTGTCCGTGTGTGTGTGTGTGAATACAGAATAGTAAGGCAGCATTATCTGTTTTGTAAAAAACACAATTTTGTTTTAGAAAAGTTGAGTTGCTTAAATAATATTTGAGTCTATTCTCCTTATTTAAAACGATTCATTTAAAATGTTACATTTATCGCAAACATTTCTATTTTTTTTTCTTTTTATAATTGAAGTATAGTCAGTTAACAACGTTGCGTCGGTCTCTGGCGTACAGCACAATGTTCCAGTCATACACAGACATACTTATATTCATTTCCATACTCCTTTTCATTATAGGTTACTACAAGATATTTGGATATAGTTCCCTGTGTTATCCAGTAGAAACTTGTTTATCTAATGGCAAAAATTTATTTTAATCAACCACCCCAATCTGGGCCCTGCACGAAATAGTCAATTACTGCTATGTCTTTCTACAAATATGTCTATGTATATTCTATGCCTGTTTGTTTTCCAATAAATGCTTTATATTTTGTATATCATTCTGATGGTTTTAATTTTTAGCCAAAATATGTCTTGACAATTATCCAGCTATCTATCCATCGACAGAGATGACCACCTCTATAGTATGCCATACTATGAATGCACCACATTTTAAAGTCATTTCCCTGCACCATTGCCAGACTTTCCCTGATATAAACAATCCTGGGCAAATACCCTCCTATGTGACTCACTCTGCACATGTGCATGTTTTTCTAAGGCAGAACCTGTTAAGCGCTGGTGCTAGATCATAGAGTATGCAAAAATTTTAAAGTTTAAATAGCGAATGCTCAATGTACTCGCTGTGGCTGACGGGGTCAATCTGAATCTTCACCAGCTGCAGAGGCGAGTATGCGATACCTCCACCTAGTTGGCAACGTGTGATCTTTACACACCTTCTGATCTCGACACTTAAGTGTAGTTGAACTAACAAATGTATGAGCCATAAGCACCTTGGTTCCCAAGGTTAGACTTGGAGGTGCAACAGCAAGCTGGAAGCCTGGATGGGGAGAGCAGGGAGGAGATGCTTTAGATACCCTGGGGTGTGAGCCCAGGCTGAGGATGTTTGGGAGAAGAGACTTACAAACAAAACCATGCCGCTGTCCTCAGATGCTTCAGAGACTCACGCAACAGAGCTCCAAGAGTATAGAACCAGGACCCAAGTACAGAAAGGCACGTCAGTATAAAGCCATTGGGACTTCACACATCAGGACCCTTCACTCGGACAGACCAGACGTGCCATCGTCCTCGTGGTCATGTCTTTCTGCAAAATTTGCAAAGTAAGATAGTTTTACCACCTCTTGCTCTTTCTTCTCCAATGTTTCTTCTGCCAAATGATCCCTTTTGTCGGTGACTTTGGAATGGTGACAGGGTTTTTTGAAATTTGGGTAAGGAGAATTTAGTTTGCAGATGCATCTGGTGTCGATTTAATGGGCTATATTTATACGGTACAGGGTCTCTTTTGTGCATGGTTAGATTGCCCCGTCAAGGTTCCCTAGGCACGTAAGAATTGGATTTGTGGATCTTGAATGAAAATGGTCATAAAGCTACCCTTCATATGCATAGTAACCCAGCTGCGGACTGTCACTTCCTTAATGTTGAAGCCTGATAGACTGGAAGCCACTCCCCAGTATTCAGTCCTGGCTTCCACATCCCTGCTTGGCTCCAACATGCACATGTCCCATTGTCCTCGGCACTCTCCACGCCACCCCACTAAGACTGCTCTCCTTGTGTGTACCAGGCTGTGCCTGCCCACACTCTTCCCTGCCCAACAGGGCCTTTCTCTTTGCATCTATACTGGTTCTTACTAATTTCTTGATGATCTGATACAAAATATAAACATTGATAAAGGTAGTACAAAACTCTACAAGGACATTCGCCATGAACTGGCCAATGTGTGTCACCAATTTACAAAGGACTTTAGGTGTGTCACCACACACACATAGACACACACATAGAGACACACACTGAAATGTTCTGACATCTTACAGCGTGTTAAAAAAAAACTTGGAAGATGTTTACCCAACTCAGACAACAGTCTTAATAATTTATGTGACATTACAGACAACAAGTTAAGATGCTGAAAGAAAATTTAACAAACTATGATTAAAACCAATGATTAACAAACTAATGATTAAGCACACATTTCCATCAAACCTGCTAAAGGAAAAGCTGACTTCTTTTCCTACTCACTCCATAAAAAGAAATAATGCTATAAAATTTTTGTCATATTGGAGAGGTGATCAAAGGGCCAGCCATCAAAAAGTTTCAGAAACATAGTAGATAGTACGTGAGGTTAATAAATAAATATGACAGATGTAAATCTACAATTTTGCTGGATTTCAGTAGCATTTAAAATGTATAATCTATTGTGGTTTTACTATCATTTAACTAAGTGTTAGCTTGCATAATTGATTCTGTATTTAAATTTTTGTTTCTTTCCCTTTAAGAAAGTCATCAAAACATATAGAGCACTAGCTCTGTAAATCTTGGATATTTTCCTGGAGAAATAGATAAATGTTGATAACTTTTAAGAATGTATGTTGCCTTCTTTAGAAGTCAGTGAGCCTCACACATCTGGAATAAACTAGAGGCTGGATCATTATCAGTGTGGTATTTAATAGAAAAAAATTATGAACCAGTTGAAAGATCAAAATTCCGTGATCCTTTTAAGCTACTCTATCTCTCTATTTCTCAACATGAGAAAGAATATCTTAAGAGAAAAGATTAATTAGACCTAATGACTCTTTTCACAAGATAAAAGGGAAGAAGAAGGAAGAGAAGGAGGAGAGGAAATATAAGAAGAGGAAGAGGAAAGGAAGAGGGAAAGAAGCTAATCATGTGTCTGCATAGGGAGTGCTCCTGGAATACAATTAAAGTTCTCGTTCTATAAGGTAATATAGATTGTGTGTGTGACTGTTTAAAACAGAAGTGCCCACATGTGTGCACACAGCAAGCTACCAAGAATTCTCTTTCCTTCTAATTCAGATATCCCTCAAAATTCACACGTTCAGAGCGAAGTAGCACCCTGTTCCCCTGGCATTCACGATGGCTTGCCTTTGGCAAAATGCTGCTTCTCCTTCCTATATTAGGGGAGGAAAAAAAAAAAAAGAAGATTTTCCAAAGCATGTTTGAAAAGGCCCAAGGGCTCTTGAATATCAAACAGCTGATATTAAACAACATGGATGATTGAAGTGTAAATGCGTTAAAAAAAAAATCTGGATTTTTTTCCCCCTTTACATTAAATATCCTTAAAAAGCTAAGAGAGGAGACAGCTAAATATCCGAAAAATGCTCTGAAATATTTGATGAACATAAATGAAACTGCACTTCTCTGTGCACACAAAATGCATGTGCATCCACAGAAGCACATGAGTATGTGTGTAAAGACAGGACTAGGTGGTGTTTATTTCACAGCCGGAAAAAGCTTTGAGGGTAAACATCCTGTGATAAATGTTGAAAGAACTGGAAGCAATTTGTTCCATTGTTCTGTTTCACCTCTGAATACACCAGATACTATTTCAGCTTTTTTGTTGTTGAAAATAGCGCTTGAAACTACGGTGGGTCGATCGCTCAGGTCTGATTTTCTCAACAGTACCGCCAACATCATCATTCTCCATTTCGCCAACAGCCTTGTTGTCCTCCTGATTAGCGGGATGCTGCACGTGATCAGCACGTAGACACATGAATAGAAACACTAAGTTTTCCTATCACAACAGGGCAGCTTTCTCCCTGTGAATCTTAAAGTAACCACTCCTGGACCAAGTGCATTAAGGAAGCAAACAGAAGACCTATTCTTCAGATGATAAACCCAGCTGAAGCTCAAGTTCATGGAATTCTCCAAAGAATTTCTGATTTCTTCTTCTTATTATTTTTTTGGAACTAGTAATACACAGTATGCTTTGAGAATGTTTTGCTTTCCTTTTCTTTAATCATGAGCATTTTAAGTCTGGCAGTGGATGGAGAAGACATACATCTAGTATTTGAATCATGAAATATTACAGACAGTTTTCACTCTTCAAAGTGTATGCGTATATTCAAGTTTAGCTTTTGTCCCAAACGTCCTATGTTTTAATCGCTTTGAGAGTTGGTCACAATTTCCAAGTTTCATTTGCATATCAGACTTTTCTTTAAACTCCTCTTTTTTTGTTGTAAACTAACATGAATATTAATTTTCTTGTTCCCATCAGAGAAAATGTGGGCACATGTCAAAAATATATGTGGGTACATTTGGTTTTCACCAAGACTGGGACTGAGGAGGGGCCCAAAGTATCAGGGTAGGAGAATTATCCTGCAGCAAGAGTGGTCCTACTGCAAAGAAAGAACTGGTTTGCATTCCAGGTTCATTTCCAGTATTCCAAGGGCTATTCGTGTAAGTGAAAAAGCAGTTTAGCAGCACTTTTGGCTAGAACAATACCCAGTTCAAGATGATAAACTAAAAACATTATTTTCCCAGTGATCATGTACGTGAAGATGTTCAGAAATGTAACCATTGTGAAAATCAACGGTAAATGTTACTTTTTAAAAAAAATTTAGATGTTTTCCAAGAGTTATCACAATTTCAGTAAATCATTCACTGCCAGTGATGTTTGAGCTATCTAACAAATACACCCATATTGGTCTTTCCTTGCTGCCATCACCAATTCAGTATGTCTGACCTCTGAATTTTGACTTCTAGGGTTCATGTGCACAAGCATTTATGTATTGAAATAATTCAATGACTTTTCTTTTTAAACGTGCCCTTACTTTTATTTCTCCTTTACATTTATTTTTTCAAAGTTACGGTTTATGTATAGGTTCAATTCTCTATGACTTTTTGCCAAGATTTAAAGGAGCAATTTCAAATACTTGTTATAAAAACAAGTCACCGAGGCTGATAGGCATGAGACTCATTGCTCAAAAGGACACCTGTCTTCACCTAATGATGCTGATTCTCCAACAGTCCTTTCAAAGTGTGGCTATTTCCTGTCTCACAGCCACTTATCACAGAGTATAGTGATAACTAGGGTGGACATCTTTCTCTTTCTCTCCTTCCTAACTCACTTTTATTCCCCCTTCATCTCCTCTTCTCCTTTTCGTGGTTGTCATCTGCAAAGTCTTGGAGACATTCTTCTCCCTTTCTGGAATAGTTTAGCTCCTGGTTCATGCTCATTCTATCCAATGCTTTCATTTCATCTTGCATTGTTAATTTCAGTATCCACCTGGGTGATAATCTCCAACATCCTGTTCTCTGCATTTTTTACAATCACTCTTCTGCAATGAGCCTGAATTTCATTTGACTTCTGCTGTCAGCAGACATGGTTATACTCTGGGCCTTCTCAACATAATTGACCCACCTCCTCTATAGCCCCTATGTTAAGAATCCCATTCTCTGATAATTATCATTCACTTCTTCAGTTTATACTCTAAGCATCAGATTGAATAAATCTTTGACCTTACAAGGACCTACAACGAGTTGATTCTGCACCTTTCCAGCATCCCTCCCCCCTCTTTCAAGTCATTTCCTTTCTTAGTTTAAATTCCATCTTCACTATCATTTTCTTGACTACATTCTCAATTTTCTTGATCTTCTTTCTCTTTATTTTATAATCACTTGCAAAAAAAGAGACTAAGTTTAGTTAGATCCAACTCCCACTTACTCTGAGCCCTTCAGGCAAAACCAATATAAGCAAAAACACATAACTGTATTAACTGATACCAGCTTAAATTTATGACCACCAAGCACACAGGACTTCTCGGTATCATCCGGTAAGGCTAAAATCTTCCCTTTCACTGGTTGTTTCCTGTGTCTAAAGGATGCTCTCCCCAGGTATTCTAATGTCTTGCCTCTTCATCTCTTTCTTTAGAGCTCAGCACCATAGCATCAGTAAGCTCCCTCCTGACCTTTTACTTAAATTAGTGTACCCCAGCCTTGTCATGCATCCCCTACCACTGTTTCATCTTTCTCCTAACCTTGTCATCATCTGACATACTATATATTCAACTTGTTTGTGTATTGTGACATCTTCAACCACACAACAATGTGAGTTTGCTCAAAGCAGAAATTGTTACTAGAATATTTCATAGTACCTAGACTAAACAGAAGATTGGAGAATGAAGCCAAAATCATAAACTGAGAATTGAATGATGTGTAGAATCAAAATAAATGTAAAAAGAGAGAGACTATAGTAAGGAAAGGAAAGTTCAGTGTGGATTTGGGGTATGTCTTATGAACTGTGACTGTGGCGTTCCTTCCATTGGTGGGTCGGTGGATCCTATTAGGTGACAGAACAATGTCTTTATAGTATTAGAATCATGTTGTATGCAAGTTGTTTTTGGAAGATAAATATTAATGAATGTGTGAGCCCTGCTATATGCTTAGGACTGAAAAACACATTAAAGCTTTGATAAGAAAGTGTAACGACAGGGGTCTTTCTTCATAAGAAGTTTGTAATCCAGTTAGAAATAAAAGGCAAGCTTTACATATGCCATAATCAGAAAACCAGGGGGGATAAAACATAACATTTAAGTCAAATGATGGAAAATAAGCTAAGTTGATTATCATAGTTGAGATGACGTAAATTGTACAGCATACAGGAACTCTCCCGAGTAGACAGGGGAGATGGTTCACATAATAGGGTTGTTTGTACTCCCAAGAGAGGGACCACTCAGCCAAGGAAGAAATAGAAAAATTGTGACCTTGCAGATTATATTTGATATTCAAGTTGCTTTGTGAAGAATGACTGGATGGGACTTGTAGTAGATCTTGTAGGTAGCAACTGTTCTTGGTGACCAATGATTGCTTGAATCATGGTCCAGAAGATGCATTTGAGGCAATGTGAAGGAAACCAGAAACAAAGTCTGGCACTGTGGAATGGCAGGAACTAGTTACCAAGTCTGCAATCACGTGACAACTCTGAACAGAGGGGCAGCAAGCCAACATGGGAAAAGAAAATCCCAAACAGGATTGATCGAGTATCTTTCAGTGTTGGAACGTGAACTGTAATGTACTTTCAGAGTTGACTGTCTATGATTCTGTAATGGGATAAAGATGAGCTGCTGGGTTTGTTAATTTGATAAAAAAGGAAAAGACAGACAGGAATGGGTGCTGATTGTGCAGGGCAGACAACAACAAAGGCAATAGCAGATA
Organism: Vicugna pacos; assembly: GCF_048564905.1. Classification (NCBI taxonomy): domain Eukaryota; kingdom Metazoa; phylum Chordata; class Mammalia; order Artiodactyla; family Camelidae; genus Vicugna; species Vicugna pacos. Next base: position 8,665,352 of record NC_133010.1, read on the forward strand.
AAAGGTAAAGATCAGTGTGAGTTAGAAGCATCAAAGAAAGCCCCGTGGAAGAAACACGGCTTGAGGATAGCCATGGAGGATGGGTGGAAGCATTAAGGCTCTAGGAGAAGAGAATATTAGTCCTTCAAGGGGAGAGCAGGTATGAGCATCTTCAAATCAAACATGGAAGAATAATAAAATGAGCGTGGCCATGAAATGGTGAGAAGCCTTAGCTGGTGAGTGAGAAAGATGGCCATATTGGTGGTTCATTTCAGGCAGATCCAGATCCAGCAATTTGTGGCTGAATTTGGACGTCACTCTTCCTCAGTCCTTATCAGTCTGCCTGGGTAAGCTCTGTACTCAGGCATGTGCATAAAAGCTCCTAAAGTAAACCCATCCACAGTCATTAGGAAAATGAACCAGGTCCCCGGGGAAGCATTGTGATGTACAGTGTCTGAGCTTCTTCAATATCCTTATGTAATAAGGTGCCTTATAAATGTTATTAGCTGCAGGTTTTATGGCAAATTTTATGCCATTTTGATTATGATGCTGCTGGATGACAGCTAGTTTACTTTGCTTAAACATCATCCGTATCTAATGTCGAAAGGAAGCTAATTAGCTATAACCAGGAAAATGGCTGTGTCATGTGAAAAGGAAACGACACAGACTAAATGTCTTTACCCCAGGATTGCGAATGTTACACAATGATTACCTTCCATTTTAAAACATTTAGGCAAGCTGAAGTCGCAGGAAGGAAATTAAAAAATGAGAATGCATAACTGTTGTTTGCTAAATACATGTTTATTTGTAGCAGGCGTTCAGGACCCAAATTCCTTAATGGTTTACGACCCAATGAATCACTTTCTCTCGGTCACCAATTCCATGTGGTTGTGTGTTTATTAATGTTTCCTGATGGGACATCAGTCCATATTTCTCTGGAACATCCTCGACAACATATTCAGAACGTTATTTAAGACTCATTATTCACCGAAATAAAACGTGCAAAAGCACAAGTTGGGTAGTGGGGAAATTTTATTAGTGTGTGTTGTATTCTAAGTCCCTCATCAACATAAAACACTGTAAAGAGTCTATAAATCTAATTAAGGGCATTAGAATAAGGGGGAAAAAATCACAGAATATTTAGTTAGGACGGGCGAGCCTTATGCAGAAGGAAATTCTTTGTTACAGTTATAAGTGACAACTGAAAAATCTTCATTACTTTTTAATACTTAAATATGGAATTGACATAAGCCTAAGCTCAGGAACCAGGTAACAGCTAGCATTTCTTTTGTTGTAGAGAAAATGTTTTTATCTAGGCAAGGAACGTCAAAAGGCACCAGAGGTATTTATTGCAGAGTTTTCTCATGCACCATTTAAGAAGGTCCTTCTTGAAGAAGTATGTTCCCCCTTTATTGATACTAAGGAAACCATATTAGGGTCAAACCAGCAAGGCGGAGCTTGGGAGGTAGGGATGGGGGTGGAAAGTGTTTTCAAGAATGCCTCTGTCATACCACCAGTTAGGTTTTTAAAAAAATAGAGGTGGCAAACTCGTGGTCCACGGCCTGGATCTGGTCCACAGATATATTTTGTTTATTCTTAAGAGTGTATTAGTATCGTAAGCCAACATTGGACAATTGGGAGATTTCACATGAAATGTCCTTTTTGGGGCTCCTGTGAAAACCTGGCAAGACTGAGCCTGCATTTCTTCACGGCAAGGAGCAGCCCCCTAGAGGAGGGGTCTTGTCCTCTCCAGCCTGCTGCTGTCTTGCCCCTCTCCAGTCATCCCCAGTCTGGCTTGATTTATGGTTTTATGAGCTACCTGATCCTGGAGGGCGCCCTTCCTTCAGGAAATGGGAGACTCCTTGACCTACATTTGATAGCTGAGAGGGAACATTCACATAAATTCCCCTTGGACAGAGAATATTGTTTACTAGTGACCCTCTGACTCTCAAATATGAGGAAGTTGGACATTTCTTCCCGAAAAGAAAAAAAATATATATATGAACAGCAGAGGTCCGTGTCACCATTGAGGTCATCCTGCCTTATTGGATTCTTTGTCAATAACAAAGGCAAGTTCTTCTAAACTTTAGAAAATAATGAGTAAGTGCAACTGTCCAACAGACATCTATGGAGCCCAAGTCCCATGGGCACAATGACTTTCCCATGAAATGATTAAAATGTTAGTTGCCTAATTAGTTTAATTTATCTTTACTTTATTTCTATTTATCTTTTACTAAAGTATAATTGACATAAAACATTATACTAGTTTCAAGTATACAGTTTACTTTTACATTTAGGACTAGTTGTTGCTAAAACGTCAGGTCTCATCCAACTCCTTGGCGTCTGGCATTCCGCAGATAGTGATGAAAACCTTGGGATAATTCCTCCCATGCTTAAAATAAACTCTTTTTCAAGAGCAAGGGAGTTTAATCTCATGCCTTCTGGTAAGTCTTTTTTGGAGAGAGAAAGAATGAGTTCAGGGATCCTCAGACAGGGGTAAAAAGGAGGCATCAAGAGAAACCTGTGTGGTACTAATTACAGTCAGTCAAAGTTGGCCACAACTCTCCACCTACTTCTGCTGGGTCTCAAGCATTTTAGTTAGCATCAAACTAACTAAATATCTTCTGCACACAGTTTAGCTAATATCAGACTAACCATATCCCCTCTTCACTAAGAATTGTTTTTACATTGATGCAGCCCTCACCAGACAGTGACTGGGCATAAGGAAATCTTTTTCTGTTCCTTTTTTTTTTTCCCATGGACCAAATGAGGTGTAGGAATTTGTATATCTTTGCATCCAGCTCTGGGACTGGCCATGATTGGCATAGTGACTTGTAAAGTATACATTTGTGTGTACAAACAAACAAAAACATTAAAGCACATCTTAAACCCAGGTCTTCCTGATTCACTCCACTTTTTGGAACATCTGATTCACTTTGGGCAAAAAGAAGCCCAATTCATGAAGTAAGAAAATAGACCTAAACTTTAACCTTGGCCGTCTTAATTATGATATGTCTTGGTGTGGGTCTATTTGGATTCTTCTTGTTGGAGACCCTCTGTGCTTTCGCTACATGGATATCTGATTCCTTCATTGGGTTTGGGAAGTTTTCAGTCATGATTTCTTCAAAGACCTTTTCAATCCCCTTTGCTCTTTCTTCTCCTTCTGGGACCCCTATTATGCATAGGTTGGCATGCTTTATATAATCCCATACGTCCCTTACATTGTTTTCATTGGTTTTTACTTGCTTTTCTGTCTGCTGTTCTGATTGTGTGGCTTCTTTTATTATGTCTTCTAAGTCATTTATTCGTTCCTCTGCATTGTCTAGTCTGCTTTTGACTGCCTTTGGCTCAGCTCTTATCTCAGCCATTGAGTTTTGTTTTTAACTGACTCCTCTTCATAGTTTCTTTCCCTTTTTTTATAGTATTCTCTGTCTCTTATTTCCTTCAGCACTTTGATCACCCCCTTTTTGAAGTCATGATCTACTACACCATCGAGGTCTATTGAATTTATCATTCCTTCAGGAGACTTCTCTTGTTCTTTTAATTGGGAATGGTTCCTCTGCTTCTTCATTTCACTCACCTCTCTCTGGTGGTGTGGGTTATGGAGTATCAGTTATCTACTGTGGTCTTGAAGGGATTATTTTTTAAGAGGATGCATTCTCGTGTAGATTATGCCTTCTAATAATTCTGTCGGGAGGTCTGTTTTTAGTATTGATGTTTTCCGCGTTTCTTTTCCATGTGTGTTGACTGTTATCCCTTTGATTGGGGGTGTGTGACTGGTGGTGTGGTCATTGGACCCTGCCCTGGTTGTTGAGCGAGGCCCCCGTTTTGCTCTGTGGTTGTCACAGCTCCGACAGCGGTCGGGTCTGCTCCCCTTTTGTTGGAGTGGAGGCTCCCAGACCCATTTCTGGGCTGCAGGGCATGGTAGGCAGGGTTGGAGTGCTTTTACATGTTCTGTGTTGACTCTGCCCTTGTCCCTGCTTTAGCCCTGGGAACATCAGTGCACTCCTCTGGTGTCCCCCAGGTCCTCTGCTCTCAGACGCACCAGCGCAGTCTGCTGTCTTCTGGTCTGCACCCCTGGATCATGGTGCACTGTCGGTTCAGTGCGATCCCCAGTGCCAAATACTGCTCCTGCAGTCACCCCACTGTTTGTGCTCTGCTCGTTCATCTTAGAGGCCTGCCTGGTCCAGCCCCCAGCCCTGCAGTGATGGTGCAGTCACACTCCTGGGTCAGCACCATCCCCAGCACTGCATCATGGCAGGCATTCCCTGTGGAAAAGACGGCAGCATCCCTCACCTCTGCTACGTGCCAGAACTCCACTCTCCCTGCTCGTTTGTCTTAGAGGTGAGGGCCCACAAAGGCACCCTCCACAAACATCCCCCTCTGCCTGCGGCTGTAAACAAATTTAAGCCTCATCTATGAAGCTGTGGTGCCCCTGGGTACAGATGCAGGTTTCAAACTCACCTCCACCTGGGAGCCATGCAGCGAATACGGTGGCTGTGGCTGATCCCCACTCTCTTCCCCCGACACTGTACCAGTGATGCTGCCTCGGGTCTCCTGAGACAGAGGCTACAGACCAGGTGCATCGTGTCCCTTCTTCCAATGCACATCAGCAGTGTTGCTTTTTTTTAATTTTTTGGAGGGGGTGGGAGGAACCCAGGGTATCCTGTTCTGTATACACTCCCAGCCACAGTGCACAGCACACCCAGCCCCCTGAGGCTGCCTCTGCACAGCAGGCCCCAGCCCTCCACCTGGCTCAGGCAGCCAGTCCCAGCCCACCGCCATCGGCTTGCATCTAAGGCTGGGGATCACAGGGACCCTTTGTGCCGATTTTCCTCAGTTCTGTCAGCCGAGCACTGCTATGCACTTCTCCAAGCCTTGGAGGGTCCCCCCTGTCCTCGCTGACCTCTCCTTTGGAGAGGGGACATGCCAGCATAAGAGCACTATTCCTCCTTTGCAGTTCCTTCCCTGCAGGACAGGTCTTGCTCTAGTTTCATTTTGCTGCTGCTTCTTTTTTCCCCTCCTACAAGATTTGTGAGGAATTTCATCTCTTGAAGAAGGCGATGTTCTGTTGAATTTCAGCAGGTGCTCTGAGTGAATGGGTGTGTCCATGTATGTCTCTCTCGGTGTATTCATGGGAGAGGCTGAGCTAAGAGTGTCTTCCTGCTCCACCATCCTGGCCGCATGCCCAAATTCTTAATAGAAAAGTTTAAGAGCACATCCACAAAAATACCCAGAAGTTGGCTTGGTTAGTTTCTCTCAAATTTTCCGGCGAGATGTCCTTGTAGCTATGGTAGTTGGTGCATGTCGGTTGTTTTGTGGGGAACAGGCTGTCTCTCCCTGGTTGCTGTCTTGTCAGTGAAATGTTTAATAGTTTTCTCTTGCTAGAAAAGGTCCCCAGTGAGAAATGAAACTCCTGCACTACTTTTGGAATTAAACACGTATCTCTACAGTTCTGACCAACTACTTCATCTCCTAGCAAAACTAACGAACGAACGAACGAACATGTTATGCGTGACCTGTGCAATCTTTTGAACGCAACCAATTACAAGTGCACAATCAACACTTGGCAAAAGAGTAAGAACCTTGTAAAAATGTGTGTCCCTGCAACTTCTACTGCATCAGAGCACAGTGCTGTAGTCCGCATTACTAAATTTTTTCGTTCCAATTTATTTTCCTTTTTTTTTAAATTAAATTACTCATTATTCTATTTAAAGATAACTTCCCAGATAAAAAGGGGACATTTTTACACAAGGGACTGAATGAGCAGAATTAAGAAAGATATATATTTGCCTCTCTTTTTATTGCCCTAAGTATTTTCCCCAATGTTTAATTATTTGGGGCATAAGTTCTGCTTTAAATAAATATCAGAATTGACCCGGTGAGGAACACAGTTTCTTCAAGAGGAGAACTAGAATCCCGATTGCAATATATCCATTAAAATGTCCCCACTAACGGTTCCAATCTAAATTATCTCAGGCCGCTGTGTCTTTCCAGCCTTATTGATTTGAAAAATAACAAACAAGTATAAATGACATTTACAGCTCTTAATTGGTGTCATTAGCGGTTCTTATTATTCTGCAGGACAGGCACTAACCCTTTATTGAGAATTCAGCAGTGCAGGTCTGCTCAGGACTCATCAGCCTTAAAGACAAGTAATAAAACAGCTGAGTGACTGACTTAGCGCCCCATTCGTCAACAAAGGCCACAGGCAGCTGGGCCCTCTTTTCCCTTGATTTGTTTTATGCAGTCATTTAGACCTTGGAACGCCAAAGGAAAAAAAGGCACAGCAATGGGAGGAATTTGAATCGATTCCGCGCACCCTTCAGTCTTCGCAGTCCTTGGGGCAAATTCTGGGGCTTCTGCTTGGGTGGCCACTCCGTGTTTGGTCATGAATGCAGTCAACCAGACACAAAACGAAAGGTAGGCAAAGATGGACAGGTCCTCTGTTTCCCTCATCTGCAAGCATCTCTGGCATTGACCGGGCTTCTCCTGAGGAGACAATGGTTTATGAAGGGCTTCTGCCTTTTTAATAGGGTTCAAGTTCTCACCTTGGGTTTTCCAGGTTCAGCCACCGACTGTGGGATGATATTTGGAGACACATGGCCTTCCTGGTATTTTTCATCTGGGCCACTCACTGAGTCTTAATGACTAAAAGAGCCTGAAATTCATGCTTCTGAGCCAGCAAAGGGTCAGGAGAGACCTATGTGGGGTTTTCAGGCTAAACATCTCGTCAGGATTTGAGAGTTCATTGACCTCCCTGTGCAACAGTCTATGGCTCCCACAGTCCACAGTGTCTCTTGTGATTGTCTTTCGATTTAATTTGGGCTTTCTGCTTGTGCAGAAGGTTACTGATGTTCTACTTGGACAGCTATGATGAATATAACGGATACATATATATTTATCTTTCATATTGACTGCAAGGCAATTGCATTTTGATATCTAGGAAGCTGTTTCTTGTTACGGTTTAAAAAGAATTCAGAAAGGTAACATGAAATGTGCATCCTTCTGTCTTGTAACCCTATCTCCATGAGATTGACTGCAACATTGAATGCAAATAATCGTGTCTAACAAACCAGCGCCCTCTGAATCAGGTTCCTTACAAATGAGTTGCACGATCCATGCGTGAGGGTTGAATCTCTCTTAGTTTCGTTATTTGCCATGGAAATCTCAGCTGGGAAGCAGTGTCTGGTTTTCACCTCCAGCCTGCTTTATACCAAACTGCATGAGCTGGACTGTATGAAGCAGAAAGTAGGTCAAGCAGTGTATAGGGGGCAGGTGGCTCCATTAAGAGCTGGGCCCCGCTCCGCCACAGTCATCCTCAACGACCTTCCCTCTCATTAGACCCTCATGCAATGCAACTGCTCAGTCTTGTTCTTAGACTTCATCGTGGCCATCTCCAGCCAGCTCAGAGTGACATGTTCAAATTAATAATATGAGAATTTAAGGGAAAAAAATACTACATTACAAGTCCAGTTTCTATTATGTAAGACTGGGGAAAAAAATGTATGTTAAAAAAAATCAAAGGCCATTTGATAAGCTGTTTCAAAATTGACACTCCAAAATTGAGTGTATATGTGTGTGTTTATATATATATATGTATATTTCTGAGGAAATAACATATACATTTCCTTGCAAATATGAAAATCTGATGTAAATTTCTGCCCAGCAGCGAGGTGTTTACATTCCATAAGGAAAGGGTGGATGTCTTTTTTTTTCACTCCCGTTTGCCTGCCAAAACCAAGCTCAGAGTTGTGTGTGTTCCACATTGGAGCCAATGTTATGACTTGTCTATAAAAAACAAGGTATAGGTGACAAACGCAAAGGTGTTGTGTGCTTCCCGCTGTGGCTCTGGGAGCCCCCAGGATTCTGTGCTTCTGTTCTGATGCTCAAGCTGCATCAGGAGGGCACGATGACCTGGGGTGGCTGTTTTCTCCTCTCATGTCCAAAGGTCAGTCATGGGTCAGAATACAATATTAGTGTAATAGGGAGGAACAAGTCCGATTCCATATTAGATTCATTCCTTTAGCTCTAACCCTGTGCTCTGTTTACCGTGCTGAGTCCTGCTGGTTCTGCAACTTTTGTAAAAGAATGTTGCCTGTAGCCTGAAATAGACAGGAGAGCCCCTTCTCAAGGCTCTGACCTTTAAGGGTGTAACGTTTTCCCACTCACACAGAGATAAAAATTTGCAGAGCAGAGAATAACATTTGTCTTGCTGGAGGTTTACAGGAACAACGTGACCTGACGTATATGGACAACCACAAGAACAAAGGATTCCAATACTAAGAAGTTTGCAACACGAACCACACCTCTTCCGCTTTTAGTATAAAAGAGCCTAAATTCTAACTTAGGGAAGATGGTTCTCCAGGACATTTCCAAATAAAGTCACTATTCCTGGCCCCAACATCTTGTCTTTCAAATTACCGGCCTGTCACAGGGTGAGCACGAGTTTGGACTCGATAACATTAGTTGGTAATAAAAATCCCAAATCCCCAAAGTCAGTCCTTCTGGTTTTTCCAAGACAAGAGGTGTCTTACCTAACTGCATAGCACTGCCCAGCAGTCGACTGTAGACAGTCATCTCCAGAGACCTACAAAACTGTTGCCAACCAGGCTACGTGGTCCTAAGCCATGATCAGCCACAGAGGAAAAACAGAGGACAAAAAACTGTGATTTCTCTAGCAGATTCCAACCCTTTGTTCTTTGTCCTCAATGATCTTTTTTTCACACTCTTACTGTTCAGTTAACAAACCCATTTCTCTGCTTAACTTACTATAGTTAGTTTTTATGTATTTTTTTGTTCAGACCAACTTTCTAATATTTATGTATCATTTACATATATGCACACAAATATAAGTGCCATGTGAGTGATGAGAAGCACAAACCAGATTTTTAAAGCCGATGCTCAAATTCATAGCCCATGTTTTTGATCACTATTCTATAGAATTTTGTCTGATCAGAAACATTAGTCCTTAAAAAGTTATTTTATACATTCTGAGCACAAGGTTCTTGGATCCATAGGGACCAACAGGTGAATTTTATGGAGCTGTGAGTTCACTGAAAGATTAAATGGATGTGAATTTTTTGTTGTCATTAGTTCCCCCCTCCCCACCTTGGGTGTTCTTTCTTGAGATGAATCTTATTTTTTTATTTATTTGTTTGTGGTGGAAGTAATTAGGTTTTATTTATTATTTTTAATTTTTTTAATGGAGGCACTGGGGATGGAACCCACAACCTCATGCATGCTAAGCACATACTCTACCTCTGGGCGATACCCTCCCCCCGGGTGTGAATATTTGATTGTGGGGTGGCACCTAGTATATTCTCAAAAGGACCTAACCCCAAAATGGCTGTGGACCAGTAAATTAGTTTCACTGCTCTCGAGTATTAATGTGTAAAGGAATACTGGACCCTGGGTGCTTGATTCTCAAGCGCATCTTTTCAAACGGAGGTGCTAGGAAGCTGGTGGAAAGCATCCATGTTTAATTACATGCTGTGAACTGTGAAATTAGAGAAGATGTACATGGCAGAGAGCAATGCCTCATTGCACTATGTTGAGAGGGCAACCAACTCTAGGGGAACACTTTTCACGTCAGTCCATGAAAAGTTGGTTAGACACAAAGGACTGAGGAAGCCACTAGCTGATGATGGGAGCAAGGATGTGGAGGGTCTGGGACAGTGGTTCTCAACACTTGATGTACAGTAGAATTATCTGGAGAATCTTTAAAGAAAGTCAATGGCAGGGTACCATTCTAATTCAACAGAATCAGAATTTCTGAGGTTGGGCTGGGTATTTGTATGTTTGATGCAGAGAGAATTGAAGACCACTAGTCTGGTGGATTGATCTTCCAGGACAGGAGGAAGAAGGTTTTGCAGCGGAGAAAGGATTATAACAATTTTTCACCATTGGAATCGTCTCTTGATTTCTCAATACGTCCCAAACCATAAGTATTCACACACACACACACACACACACACACACACACACACATGCACACACACTTATGTCCTCTAAGATGTCTTCTAGTATTTCCCCTGGGATCTATCACTAAAAACTGTGCTAGAATACTTTCAAATAAACTCATTGATCCTAGGTTGTAAATGGTAGATAAGTTGATTTGTTACCTTTCCAGAGATGTTTAATTTTTAACAGAAATGATGTCCCCATGAAATTTCAGACACCTCAAAATAGAGTTTATCCAGGGACTTCCTAGGACCCACATATCCCTCTATATAGGGGCTCATATATGAGTACCAGTGATTATGAGGAATCATTTAATGAATTACTTAATTGACTACAAATAGCTTAAAAGAAAAGATAGTTACGTTTGAGGTGTTTCAAATGTGAGATTCCCATGGGAGGCTGAGATGGAGATTGTGAGTGGGATGATGTATCTTGAGACGTCAGGGGTGATGAAAACGGCATTTCCAGCAATAGGCTTCTGATTTTAGAAAAGATGGTCAGATACCTATTCTACTTGATCCAGTCTTTGGAAAATAAATGCAAGATTCTCAATGACCACCATTTGTAGTAGTTCGTGGTGAAACTGTATTATCAACCAGGCTGATAAATTCCACACTTGAATGCCAAGCATTGTAGCCGGAAAAGCCCATAGATATCACCTGGTAGCAAAGGAGATCTGTAAATCTAGATCCGCCTGGCATTTCCACGATCCTGTTCACCAGCTTCTTATTGAGGTCCCCTCCTCCGTATTTCAGGACAAGGGCGTGGTGGTGAGGCTTGACGTGTTGGAGCCCACACACAAACCTACTTAGGGATGACGAGAACTGGCTCAGGAGTTCTCAAGTGCCAGTGTCAGGATTCCCTTTGATGGTAAGGTGTACTTCAAACTGCTCCAGAGAGGATGTCAAATGGGCAACGTTTCTTTTAGCTGGCCAGTGCCGCTCTGTGAATGGCGCTAGACCCCTTCCTAGTCGGCAGGATTGCTATGAAAAGCCAAGGCTGAGCGAGAAAAGGCTGTGAGGCTCCTCATCATTCAAAGGAAGCAGACAACTGACGTCTCCCAACTTATCCAGCAAAAAATGCACAAAACCTACTATCAACAGGCATCAAAAGGAAGGGTGGGTACTGATGGTGGTATTTTAGATGCTATGACATTTGTGCCTTATTTCAAAGGAATTGTCCTCCTTTAAAAGCTGTCTTCAGAACAAATACATGCAAAGAACGAAAAGATGACAGCCAGGAGAAGCAATACTTAAAGATTCAACTATCCTTTTGGTTTATGAAACTTCTAACCTTAACATAAAAGTGTCATTTACCTCCATGTCATCTTAATTAACGACTTAGAAGAAACTATAGTCGACTATGATTCACAGAAAAAAAAAAAAAAACCTGCGCTTTATACCTGGCTTCCTCCCTGATTGACTTTGTGACCTTGTACTATTTACTTCATATTTCCAGACTTCAGTTTTCTCAGCATAAAGAAGGAATCAGACGAAATGATCTCTGATATTCCTTCCATCATTAACATCCTGCAAATGCATTCGTTGAGGATAGGAAATCTCAAATGAGCATTTGGTTTAAAGTGTGACTGGTTTTGCAATCAGATTTATTGTCTATGACCACCTCTTCAAAATCCACTGTCTATCTGAGGAATTCTAGACTCCGGTTTCAGACATCATCACTCTATTCAGAACTTTGGCACTGAGAGATTCTAGCAGGTTTCTACGCTGACAATTCATTTAGTGGATTAGGGAACCATGCCCCAGTGAGAGACTGGCCGATGCTACTCAGGTGAGCTGAACAGAGAACTGGAATATTCTATTTGATAATCAATACTCTGTACTAAATTGTAAATCTTTATTTAAAATGTGTATTCTATATACAATCTGAAATCTAATTCCTGAGTTCACCTGATTTTAAGGAAAAGTGACAGAATTAACTGAGTGCAAAGGCAATCAAAATTTGAAGCTGCACAATGGTTTTTTATTATTATTATTATTATTATTATTATTATTATTATTATTTATCTCTGAAGTTACATGAACAAACTCCAATTGATAAATTAGGAATTGGCCAAATTATTTCATGTGATTTTTTTTAAAGTTCACATTCATCAATCATCATTTTTAAAGCTATTAATTTCATAAGTCTCTCCAAGGAAGATCCCTGAAGTCTGGCCTCATGATTTTCCTGTTTTTTTCTCCATTATGCATCTGAACGCTAGGCAGCCAAGGACTGAAAACAGAAGCCAGCTCTGGCACAGATTGTCCATATAAACATGAACAAATCATTTCTCCACATCAATAAAACAAGGAAATTGGGATATAAAGCCTTTAATGTCCACATTAATTCTGAGATTCCAGGATTCCTGTAAATTGATAAATTAGATAGATACATAGATTAGAAATATACATACTTATTTGATAAACTTTTTTAAATCTAGTTAAATAAATTAAACTAGAGATAAACAAAAAATCAAAACGAATGAGAAGTTCAGGTTTCCAGCTCAAGAAATCTTTTTTCTCCTTCTCTCCATGGTCTGTAGTAGGAACTGGTTAAACTAGGAAAATTTAAGTTATAAATATTTAAACTGCTTTTTTACAACTTGGAAGTTAGATGCAAAGGCATTAGGCACTTTAAGAAATAGATTGAAAAGAAATGTCATTATCTTGATTTTCTGAATTGATTTGCTTAATAACAATACTTAGCATTTATATAGCGTTCTGTATTTTCAAATTGCTTTATAATCATTAATCAGTTAATTCATGCAACCTCTCTGCGAGGTCAAGATTATTATCCCAATTTTACAGACAAAGAAATTGATATGTGGAGAAATTAAATGACTTGCCCAAGGTCATTGAGGAAGTGAGTGACAGGCTCTGGGTGAAAACTTTGAGACTCAGTCTACACTGGCTAAATGAATTGTACAATTGACATAATCAACTGAATAATTAAAGAAGAAATACACACATTCTCCAAAATAGCTAGAAAATTGATATAACCCTGGGTGCTTACTTACCAAGCTTGAATTATCTAAATGGTTGATATTTTAAATTCCACGTACAGAAATGAACCAAAGATATACTTGTAAATGAAATCTAATATGTGATATTTTGTTCTCCTTAATCATAGAAGTCTGCCCGACTCCTATTGACTTACTGGTGCTCTGTGAAATGCTTTCTCTTTTATTTGGGGAATTCTCAAAATAGTCCCAGGACACATTGCATTCTCATCTTTTTCCCTGTCCCCAAGCCCGTCATCCTAGGGGACGAAATTGGCGAACATCTGGATTAAAACAGAATTTTTCACTTTAAGAATAGGATACTTTTTACATTATTATTATCCAGCCAAGGTTAACAAAGAGGAACAAGAAATATTTTGTAGACTATATAAACTTTCATTTGGTTCTTAAAAGATGAGTTAAAGGAAACTAAGGCAGAAGGAACACTCCAAGTAGAAAAAGGTGAGGAGGAAATAAGTCGAGTGGAAGTTTCAAGATGGAAGTCAAGCGGGGTGAGAAAGATGTTGCAAAAGAGGAGACGAATGTATATAACATGATGAGACAGGGATGCATTAAGTAGATCATAAGCTTGATTCAGAGGCACATTGGAGCCCTTCAGACAGGAGCATGGAAAAAAAAAATCTCTTCCTCTGTTTCTGTTTTATTTCTCTCTGTGTCTGTCTTTGTTTCTGTCTCATTCACTCTTTCTCTCTGTCTCTTCTCTTCTCATGCCGTGAAGATCTAACTGGAATCATCTTGAGCTCTGATTATAACAAAAGTCATCTCAAGATAGAGTTCTCATTTTCAGAATCAGCCCATGCCTTCCACGTGAGTGGAGAAAAGCAAAAACTTTGGGTTTAGACAAACCCAAGTTGTTTGTTTGTTTGTTTGTTTTGTGAACACTGTTTTATTTAGTCATTTTTGTTTACAGTTGAAACTCTGAAAATTCAAAATTAGCATCCTTGCCCGTGAGCTTCTTACAGACACCAGAAAATGTTTCAACCTCGTGTTCCACATTGTCCTGCTTTGTCCAAATGAACCTTTCTCACGCAGCTGCCATCCAGTTTCACGCGAATTCTCTTGCCCACAGTCTCACTTGGGAAAACCAGGTCCTCCAGGATTGTGTCCTGCACGGCTGTCAGAGTGCAGCCCTGAGATGCTTTCGCTTGTATCTGGTATGGCTTTTTTGAGTTGGCTTAGCCAGAATTCTCCTCTGAGCAATAAAGACAATGTGCTTCCCGTTGAACTTTTTCTCCAACTCGCGCACTAGCCGGACCTGGATTTTCCGGAAAGATTTCAGTTAAGGGACCAGAAAAAAGATTATAATAGCTTTCTGACCACCAGCAACTTCAATTTCCCTGGCCACTGTGATGTTCAGCTCCCTCAGCTGGGCCTTGAGGCGCGAGTTCATCTCCAGCTCCAGGAGGGCCTGGGAGATGCTGGACTCAAACTCCTCTGGTTTCTTGCCATTGGGCTTCAAGTCTTCACACTGGAGCTGAACTTGGAGCTGAACTGGGCCTTGGCCTTGGCAGTGCAGGGAGCACTGGCTGCCTCCGCAGACACTTGTGAAAAGCCACAACCAAGTTTTAACCTAACTTTACCAACTAGATAACCGTGTCGTCTTGAACAAATTGATTCACCTTCACTACACCTCGACTTCCTCACCTGTAAAGTAAGAATAAAAATACTTAACTCATAGAAAAATGATGGATACACACCTGGTAAAGTAGGGGACCCAGACATGCTTGCCTGCCTGGTCCTCATCTTGGCATAGACTGGCCTCCTTTCCTCCGCTCCCCTTCCTGTCACTAAATAATGCCACTGAAAGAAGTAATTTCCTCCTTCACCGTCACCGTGTCTTCTCCACATGTTTTGATATTAACCTATAGTTTATTTCATACCATGCTGTCTTCAGACTTACCTTACTGTCTCTTATTATCCCCACTTTATTACATCTTTTTTTATTTTCATGTGTGTCTTGTGCCATTACCTTGCCTCTGCAAGTCATCTGTAAGTTGTCCGAAGATAGGGGAGTATGAAGTTTAATTTTTCTTTTTATCCACTCCTCCAGTCCTCTCCCACCTCATCCCTGTCCTCATTCTTTGTCCCTACTCCTGGGCCGCATACAAAACTAAACATCTCATAGGATCGTCACCGGCAGTTGGTGAAATGTATGAGAAGCGTAATTCACCGTCATGTTTTCTGAAAAGCAGCGAGGTTCCCATTGCTGGCATCACTTCTCCAGTTGGTCCAGATGACGAGGATTTAAGCAGGCAGAGGTGTTGGGGGATTCTCTGAGTTTTGAGGTGTGGGAAAGTGGAAATACGTCAAAGTCCGTAGAAATGTATTTTTTGTCTAAGGCTGTGCTCACACAGGACATCAGTAACCTGATCTTGAACACAGCTTTTTTCTTGATGTTACGTGACAATGAGACTGGGTAAAAATCCTTACTAGGGCCCTTCAGCAAAAATCTGATGCCCTAAAGCATGGGATTTGATCGCCCCTATCCTAGCACAGAACTTCAAATGTTGTTAGACTTCAGAATTCTTTTAAATCCAGCTACTGTGCTTAACTGGAAGAAGACAGTGAATTTCAGCAACTGACATCCACTGTTGTCTGGGGCAGTTCACTCTCTTTCATTTCCAGTTTTTTAGTTAATCTTGATTCAAGTTTCTTTACTTGAAATTTATGGGTAAAATAAATTGTATTGCTTCCTGGGTTTCCAACTTTCTTTTTTTTTTTTTTCTGGACACCAGAATCTGAAATGTTTTTCTCTCTTCTTTCCATTTATTCAAATCTTGCTCAGACTTAAAACCCCATTTCAAACGCCCCTGTTTAAAGCTCTCAGTTTTGTAGTGTTTACTGATCTTCCTTTCTACTCTTAGAATGAGGATGCTCGGCACCACAACAATCAAACAGCGAATAATTCTGAGATATTTTGGGGGTGCTGTCATTTCTTATTCTCTACCCTGAATACGTTTTAGGTTCATGGGTCAGCGTTGATTGGAAGCTTCTAAATGACAAAGAGATCTGTTCCTCCATGTGCATTCTCTACGACTCTGCATTTGTAGAAGCTACTCCCAAATTCATGTTTATTCACTGATCTTCAGTGACTTTGGTTTTGAGGAGGAGAGGAATGGACAGAATTTTAAGACAGAGAAGTCGGCTTACAGAACAAAGGGGAAATTTAATGAAATCTGGAATCTCTGTATACACACTTGCTTTATGACTTCTCCACGGCATTTGTAAAGCTTACCCTGGTTCTCTCTGCCTTGCCTTTTTCTAAGTCCCTTTTCTCGGTTGTTACTTGATATGTGCTTTGGGAATGCAAATTATTTCTTTAAGATTAGACCAAAGCAAAACATAATTAGAAAGGGAGATCAAAGATGCAGCCTCTAATATATCTCAAGGCCAAATATGAATGATTTCTGAATGATCTGCTGTTTTACTAAATCATGTCACACAGATAATCAAAAGTTATGCTACCACACTTAATCTTGCTTTAACCCCTGCATTTTGAGAAGGATAGTGTGAATTTATCCAAAATAGTATTGATCTCCTTTAATATTGCAAGTGGGCTCTTTGGCTTGGCAAACTAAGACTTCGTCTGAAAGTTAAAGAGCATGGGGATACGTTAAAAAGAGATAAACAGAAATAAAAAGTGAAAAGCAATAAAAAAAAAATGAAGCACTGACTTGAATCACCAGCTCTCATGATGGCTCCGGAAGCTCTCTGGATTGGCAAGAGGTGGAAGTATTCATTGTAACCGCATCGTCGTCTGCCTGCCCTGGTGTTCCTACTTTCATGATCCAACGTTGGCTGAAATTGTGAAACCTAATGAAAGTAAGCGCAGTATTTTGCCCTAAAGGAAAGTAAAATATTGAGTGGCACATCTATCGTAACCTTCATATATGTGAGAGACTGTAATAAAATTCCTAGGGCTAGGAAGACCCTTTTCTCAGCCTTATAATATGTGACAGGTGGAAGCAAACAAACAGTCAAGGCAAAAAGAACAGTATTTGGAAGACTGTCCCTTGGAAGTCAATTAACCCCATCTCCTTATTCTGTTGATGAATGGACTGTGCACTAGGGAGGTGCAGGGACTTACCCAAGGTAACACAGTCTGGCGAACTTGGCAAAACATGGCAGAACTGAAGATGACAAATTGTCCATTTACCTCTTCTTTCACTTATCATCCTAGAAAGATAGCTACTCTGACAGAAGTAGTTAAGATTGTGCGATGTATTTTCAAAGACAAGCAAAGATACAGTTTTTTGAGAAAAGCTTTGTACAGTGTAGACTGAATGGGCTTGTTCAATTGCAGGATTAGCTAGGGAAGGGAAATTGGTTAGATGACATCTAGCATGCCTCTGTGCCCCAGACAGGAGATTCAGTGATATCTTTATTTGGAAGTGGGTTGATTAAAATGTCAGCAGATTTAAAAAATAGCCATATGTGCCAATTTGAGGTAAATAGTCATCCTCTGTTTCCATAGTAACTCTCATGAATGCCCCCCACTTCCCAAGAAGAAGTGTCAGACTAGAGTCTTAAACGTCCAGCACCGCAACCTGCAGCCGATTCTGTGACCCATGGATGTGAGGCCCCAGAGGATGACCCAGCTCTCACACCGGAGGGGGTTGACACTGAGTCGAGCTGTGCATGGGGAGCTCCGCCACCCTGGAATTCCAGAAATGAATTCTATGTTGCTTTCTGTCCCAGTGATTTGGGAAACTTGAGTTACTATTAGTTTCATTTCATAATTCATTAGTTTGATTGACTGTCGCTAAGCTGAACATCTGGAGACAAATGAAAGGTACATAAATAACAATCACATTTTTACAAGATGGGAAAATAAAAATCTATTTTGGAAAATACAATGGTAATAAGCTGCTCTAGAAACTGTGTAAATGAAAGGAAGCCATCCATGCTCCATTTTGTCATAAATCCAAGCAAAACGGCTTCATCAGAAATGTTACAAGATTCCAAACGGCTATGGGTTTTACCTTGGAAACCTCTACAAGTATGTGAATATCTTCATGAAATATATCTTTATATAATATATACATAATTATATGTATATACATATATGTAAATGCACACATCTATATTCCTCAAAATGTATTTCTTGGAGGTGATGAGATCACACCATTTCTTTCTTTCAAATCCTCCAATGGCTTCCAACTACACTTCAAACCAAACCCATGCTCCTTTCTGTCATCGCAAGGCATTTTATCATCTGGACCTGCCTACCTTATTTCAAACCATTATCTCCTTCTCCACCTCTTTTAGCCTGTTAGACTTTTTTTTTCCTTTTAATTGAGGACCACAAGAACTTGTCCCCACCTTACAGCTTTCATACCTTCTGTTCTCTGCGTGGAACCCTGTCCTCTGTCTGGACTCTGGAGTCCCAGGCATTTTATGTCTTCCTCTTTCATGCCACTTCCAGAAAAAACCTTTTCTGACCACTAAATCTAAAAGAGCCCCATTTATTCCAGGGAATTCTCTCTGCAATCACCCTGGATTCTTATCATCACAAGATTTACCTTTTTTTTCCTTCAGGATTTCAAAATTTATTTTTGCATATTTTTTTCACTTTTGTTTTTGTATTTCCCAGTAGAATCTAAACTTCCTTTTACACATTCTTTTTTCTTCCATATCCTTAGTACATTGAAGGGTGCCTGACTCACAGTAGGTACCAAATAAATGTGGATCAAATTAGTGAATTCATTGACACAGGGGACTAAGAAGAGGAGAAAGAGAAAAGGGCTATATTCTAGAGAATCCCATAAGATCACACTTAAGCTGGGTTTGTCTCTCTGGTTGGGGAGAGGTGGTGAGGGCTGAACTCTTTTCTCTGCCACAGAGAAGAAAACCACAAGCTTTAGGGAAATTATGATGGATATCAGCAGTGCTTTCCAACTGAGACCTTCTTAGCTTTCACAGGAGCTGAGGAAAACCCATTATTGAACTCATTTTTGGGCTGGAACATGGGTCCTACTTTCCTTATTCAAAACTTCTGTCCATACGATTGTGCTTAAATTAACATGAGATGGGATAGAGAAATCCAAGCTTTTAATAATTTCCCCCACTGTTTCTGATAGTCAAATATTTTGGGAATCAACTAAGAAAGCTCCCATTCCTTATTTCTACTTGAGGAGACCCCATGAGAAGTCTATCTTCACTAACACCATGGTACAAGGAGAGGCCTTCATTCACGTCTACATACGGACTTGTCTACTGACGTGAACCATGATGGGGATAGTGGCAGGTACCTTGGTTAAGCCATTTACAGCTTTTGAATACCTCTTACGTTTCTGGTAATGTTTCGAGTTCTATACACTTTAAAAAAAAAAAGAATGAAATTTTATGGCCCTGATTCTACTTCAAGTAACTAAATGATACTGCGAGGAATCACAATCCAATAACTGTACAATCAAATACTCCATGTGGGCTGCAGACCTAGCCCATCCCTTCTTGCTGTTTTTGGAGTCATGACTCTGAACTGAATGGACTCTGAGTTAGTATATTAGATGGTTGAGCTCACTTTAGAAGTCTGTGTGTGTGTGTGTGTGTGTGTGTGTGTGTGGTGTAAGATGGTTTGGATTCCATGCACGGATCTATACCACAGGGAAAAGAAGGTTGAATTTGGCCAGAGCCAGAAATCACCCAGCTCCAAAGCTCACTTACTATAAAACGGTCCTCAGCACATGAGTCTGGTCCCCGGGCCACCTCTAATCTGAAAGAGACCTGAGTTTAATTATGAATTGACTGAGGAAACCACTCAAGATTAAAATGTTTCATAAACAGAGATACAGAGTAATAATTTGTGGTGAAGGGACAACAAGATTAGCGTGGCCTGAAGTAGTAAGAAAAGATTTGATTCTGGAGGTGAGAGTGACACTGGCTTCTGAAAGGTTCTTAGCGTTTGGATGGGTGGAAATGAGGGTGGACATCACTGGAGGGAGCGAGGATGATGAAGATGCTATTAATAGGAACAAAAGGACATTCCCTTTTGAAAACTTCCTTAAACTATATTTATCCCTTTAACATTTACAAAGCCCCTCGTGTACATTGCTGGAATATCAAGGAAGGCAGTGTGGAATTAAATACAGATCTCAAGATCAAAATTCAAATCTTTGCTGGCATTTTTGCTAGTTTTATGACCTTGGCTACATGACTTAATTTCTCTGAATCTCATTTCTTTCGTCTATAAAATGGGGATTATAATATCTACCTCACAGAATTACTTTAGGACTTAAGTAAAATGGATAATATCTGCCACCTCGCTCAGTACTTGGCATATTCAATAAATCTCAGGTGCTTTTCCTTCATCCTAAGTTGGGAAGGGGGCTGTCTCCTAAGTCCTCAGACAGTTACTAAAGTGTAGCTAATAAAGATGTCATCACTGTGTCAAGTTACGGAACAGGTATGTGGTGGCAGGATCTCTCACAAGTGGTTCTTTGTCCATGTTCGTCACTGCCAGAATCCCATTTCTCAGAAATAAATCTCATTCCATTTAATTTACGAAGTGTTTAGTGAACACTCCTGTGGTCCCAGTTGTGTGTCCACAAAGGAGCAGAGAGCTTTATCGTCTTCAAGAAGAGTCTCCTCTTCTTGAGAAAATCATTGCAGACCAACGCATGAAGCAGGTGCACAGTGAGAAAAACTAGAATATGACTCAGTCTAAGTGAGCGGTACAGTGGTACAGACTGAAAGGGGAGGAAGAGAAATTGTGAAGGACTTGAGTCTCAAACTGGCATGTGAAGGATCAACAGCAAATGAATACGAGAGAGGGAGGGAGAGAGAAAGAGAGAGAGGGAGGGAAAGACACTTAAAGTGATGGTAGCCCCACAAAGGGATGGAGATGAGCATGTCCTTAATCAGGGGACTTGAGCAGCTAAGCCTGACCACAGTGTGAGGAGAAGGAGGAGGAGAGGGAGAGAGAAATTGGAAAAGTAAAGTTAGGGTGAGATTTTAGAAGCCTTTAAAAGCCAGGCTGGTGAATTTGGAATGTCACTTCCACATGAAATATAACCAGCTTCTCTTTGCAGATAAAAGAAGGGGATCTGGGGTCGGCCAGTCTCCTGTCTCCAATGGTTGGTTCTAACAATGAGATCCAGTCACACCAGTGAAATGCACGGTGCCCAGGACTACAAAGCTGTCCCTCGTCGGAGCCCAGAAATAGCATTTCCACCCGCATACATTTACAACATGATTTGATTTTGCAGGTGTTTTGTTTAGACACAACTTAAATTCTTTGCAAAAAAAAATATGGATCCCTCTGTAATAGCAACACAATATCCAGAAGAGGAAAGTACTAATCAAGCCCATAGAATTCTATCTGATGCTCTTCTCCTCAGGACAATGAAAATCTGATGGATTAAAACAGCGTCATAGACTTACAGCCTTTACAAAACTCCATGGGATGTTGCAGGGGTGGAAATCAGCAATTTTGAATTCTGGGGAGAAGCAAATATTGTCTGGGCAGACTTTTTAATATTTCTGGTCTTCAGAGACCTAATCTTCTCCCATTTGGGGTTGACAGTGACCTTAAATCAGCTATTCACAATCCGTTGGCAAATGAAATCAAAATATGTGCTTAGACAACCTTTTTTGCACATCTTCACGGAGGGAAAAAATAAATAAATAAAAGGAGTTCTCAGCCCAGAATATAAACTATGCTGACAATTACACTCGGCCTGCCCAGACATTTCCTGTGCTAAACTCCACAGAGAGAGTGATGCAAAGCTGCCTTGCACGTGGAGAAAAATCAATTTCCTAAGAGATATATCTTCATGTGTCATGATCCAGTGTATGATTGTGGCCTTTGATGTCTATTTAGCTGGCAGCAAATTTACAGCCATAACTTTTAATTCCCAGCAATGAGTGCAGCAAAAATAACTTAACAGTTAAATAGGAACCTTGTGTTCATTGGGGGACTGTAATCAACTGCCAGGAATGACCTTGAAATTGGACATTCCTCTCTGCTTAAGCACCATTAGCAATATTTTTCAGAAAGCAAACCATTTAGCTGGTTGGCCAAAAAAAAAAAAAACCTGATAAAAATCTACTCTTGGCTACTCTCTAAATTGCATTGCACTATCTGTTCCCCAGCTGAGGGTGAAGAGCATTGTATATTAAAAGATTTCCGTTGTGTAATAATGTGAACACCAGCAGCAATAATTATAAAATCAATAATTTGTAATAAATATGTCCTCCTCACATAATTACTAAATGATTGCAAAACCAATATTACGCACTAGTTAGAATGGAAAAGGTTGCTGTTAAAGACTTTCTATATTACACATTATTGTTCAAATCTTAAGCACCCTGGGTCAAATGAAGCAAAGCTTCATCCTCATCAGGACTGAAAGAAATGGTATTTCTCTCCAAGCAACTGAAAGGTATTTGATTCATGGTGAAAATAATTATTAATTATTAGGCCAAGATGCTCCTCTTTAATGCAACTATGTGTGGTACTTCGACTGCATCCTTTGATTTGTGTGGGATCGTGTTGTTGTGATCTGTACCTCAGTGAAAGTGTGTATGCACACCCGCATCCGTCTGCTTCACAAGTTCGTCTAATTGTCATTTCTCGTGTCTTATAGATGAAGCTGAACCCACAGAGACATTTCCATCTGCCTTCCGTTTCAATTCGCCGCCTAAGGGAGTGTGTTTCCACCAGAAGAAAGTCACCAAGTTCCCTTTCTGTGAAAGTGGAGCGTGTTTTGGTCTTTGATCACGTTACTTCTGAACCGTCCAGAACTAACCCCACGAGGATGCTGAGGGGTGACCTCGATTTACTGCTGGTCCAACCAACACTCTGGGGCTGAGCACACGCCAGAGACACCTCTCTGATTGAAACGCAGTGCTTTCGGCATCAGAAGACTTGGAGGTTAGGCCCCTAACCCTGTGCCTTCTTCCTAGAATTCCTCAAGGAATATTTAACGTGTCTATTTATTAAGCTCCTACTGTGTGTGTGCAGCCAATCCTGAGCTGGAAAACATGAAAGAAAAAAGTGAAAAAACAAGCTTCGGGCAATTTATAGAATTGGGATCATAAGCATTTTGGAAAATTTCTAGGAGAAATATTTTTTTTTTATGTCACAAAGACTGTGATGTAGTCTCGACTTATGTAAATAATATGAATTAGCTCACCTGATAAAACCCCCACACGGGACCATGTAATAGAGAAAAATCTGATTGGTACATACCAGCCTAATGTCAAAATCAAAATGAATCCTGTGGCCGACTGCCTTGGCAATTCAAATATATATCATGGGCCCCGTATTTCTGGGGCTTATTTCTCTGGCTACTCAACCCTAACCTGATAGCTCACCTTCCTGACCTGCATTAGGGCAGAACAGTTGTCATTTCTGCCTACTAAATTTCTCTTTTTACTTTACATATTTTATTAGAGTCTTCTGGAGAAATGAAACTGATAGAATGTGTGTGCAAGAGTGCGTGTGTGTGTGTGTGTGTGTGTGTGTGAAAGAGAGACAGAGAGAAATAGAGAGAAAGGTCAATCGAGAGAGATTTCTTTTCAGAAATTGGCTCACACAACTGTGGCGGAGGCCAGGAAGTCCACAGTCCACAGGGTAGGCAGGTCGGCTAGAGACCCAGAAAAGACCTGATATTACAGCTCCAGCTCAAGTCCAAAAGCCATCTGGATCCTTGAGGGACCTCAGTTTATTCTTTCTTCAAGTCTTCAACTGATTAGACAAAGCCCACCCAGATCAGGGAGGGCAATCTGCTTTACTCAAAGACAACTGATTTAAATGTCACTCTCATATAAAAAAATACCCTCCCAGAAACAACTAAACTAGTGTTTGACCAAACACCATGGCCTAGCCAAGTGGACACATAAAATTAAGCATCACACATCTTAGCTCCCCAGCAAAGAATCCATCAGTTGGAAGAGACTTTTGATACCAATTCTTGTCTGAACTCTTTATTTTATATATGTTAATACAGAGAACTAGTTCCTTGTAATTCCACAATGCCTGGCACTGTCTGGGGCTCCTTTGTTCATTCTGGTTTCTTTCAGCCAATATGCATCATGAGCTAACCCTTAAATGGAATCCCCACTCCTAATCTAGCCGTGCATCTAGCTAATGGTTCGTTTATAAATACAACACATGCAACTAGTGAATCCAAAGCAGCATGAATGACCCTTGCCAGTGTCTGATGGAAGCAGAAGGATGATCAGAGCAAGTCATGTGTTTCTGATTTTTCTGCTTGGTCTGGTGCAAACATCTGCATGGAATAGAAGTGTGTGACGCTTCACATCATCAAAAATTGAATGCCTAGAATCACTACTTGGGGAAAGAGGATTGATAATATTTTTAATGGCTATTTGGTATTAGTTTTTGGAATTAAAAATTTTAAAAACCCTACGTATTTGTAAGGTTTTGGTTTACCAATTCTATTTCTAATATTTTGGCCTACAGAAATATTTAGACCCATGTCCAAAGATAGATCTGCAAGCTTGCTCATTGTAAGTATTTTTGTCACAGATATAAAATGGAAACAATATACATGCTTATCAATAAAGGATCAATAATTATGCTATAGCTCTACTCTGAGTCTGGAGCAATTATTAAGAAATGTAGGAAAGACTTATGCGTCCTAAATGGGGAAGATCTTTAAGATACATTTTAAAGCAAAACACACATCAGAATTGGTGTCATGTACATGCATTCCCAAAACATTCATTTTATAATGGGAAATGCATTTCATAACGCAACTGAACACCCAAAGTTGTTTAATGACTTTGACCACCTAAACAGGCTTGAATTCCTTGACAGTAAACTTATCTGAAATATCTGCAGGCTCTAGGTGTATTTTTTCTAGACTGTCTCACATGCTGATCATTCTACCCACAGTTTTTCCTGTTAGGCTCCAGGTGCACTTTATTTTTCCAACCCTCTAAAGCCCTGTTTTTGGATTTGCTGCTTCTTCAACCTCTGTTTGAAAACCAGCCAGTTCTCTCCCGAACTCTCCTCTGCCATGTAATACTTTGCTAAAGGCTGTGATTAGCAAGAAGCCAACCCACTATGCCACTGAATCTTTCCAACTGCTTTCTCTACAGCCACAGCTCAGTGGGCAAGATCTTCCTTCCAAGTCATTGCACATGGCGGTGTTATCAAATATTCTGCCACCAGATTACTGTGTGTTTTCTTGTTTCCTAGCGCCTAACACTGAACTAATGCCACAATATTTGGGGATTTTTATCATGACAATACCTAGCTTCTCTTATCAGTTTACTTCTTAGTTTTGTAACACTAACCTCTATTACAAACAAAACCACTCTAATTCTGACAGCAATTCTGCTGTGTGTCTCTTTATATCACCAAACAATTAACTCAGTTCTGAAAATTTCTACCTGGAAATGGCATAAGATCCCAAAGGTTAAGAGCTCAGTCGCACAAGACTGACCTCACTTCAGATGCCAATTGCAAGTCTAAGTTTGTACCTGTGCTTCTAGTTGACTGACTGGCTATAAATCGGAGATTCCCATGACCCACTCCTTGGGTATGATTAATCAGTTACAGTAGCTTATAAAGTAGGTTATAACTCAGGAATGGCCAGAAGGAAAAGATACACGCTACTATATATAAAATAAACAATAAGAACCTACTCTATAGCACAGGGAACTATATTCAATTTCTTATAATAAACTTAAGTGGAAAAGAATCTAAAAAAATATATATATATACATGTTTGTATATCTATAACTGAATGGCTTTGCTGTACACCTGAAACTAACATCATAAGTCAATTACACTTCAATAAAAAATAAAATTAAATTAAAAAAAGGGTTGTAACCCAGGAATGGCCAGATGGAAGAGACGCATAGGGAAAAGGTGTGAGTAAGGGATGTAGAGCTTCCATGCCCTCTCTGGGTGCACCGCGGTCCCAACAATTCCACACACTCACCATCCTGGAAGCTCTCCAAAGCACGACCTTTTGGTTTTTTATGGAAGCTTCATTACGTAGGCATGATTGGTTAAATTATTGGCCATTGGTGATTAAACTCAATCTGCAGCCCCGTTCTCTTTCCTGGAGGTCAGGGGACAGGACTGAAAGTTTCAAACCTCTAATCACAGGGTTGGCTACACTGACAACCAGTCCCCATCCTTGGGTGCTTTCCAAAAGTCTCTTCATTAACATCACAAAAGACAAGTTCTATGCCAGGAACAGGGATGAAGACCAAATACATTTCTTATTATAAATCTCAATTACACTTCTTATCTCAGCGGCATAACACCATTAAGAGTTTATTTCTTGCTCAAGGCAATTGTGATGCAGACATTAGGTTGGCAGCGTTCTATGTGGGGTTTAAGAATCCAGGCACCATTTTTAATGACAAAACTAAAGAGGAGGCATGGACCAGACTCTTCAAGAGCTTATCAAACACCCACAGGGGAGAATTTTCCGGTTCTAAGCATTAACTCCATCCACACACACAGTTCCCGCCATAGTCCAAAGGCAAAGAAGTAGTTGAATTAGGAGCTTAAAGTCTGACTGCCCTCATCAATTCTTTCTCCTCTTCTCTTAATTCGTATGATTCAGATTTTATTGCTAAAATTCAATGAAATGTTGCCTTCATGTCTTTCAAGGGGGGGTGTGTGTTGTGTGTGTGTGTGTGTGGTGTGTGTGTGTGGGGGGGGGGTGTATGTAAAGGGATGTGGAGGGAATGTGGATGAAACAGGAAACATCCCCTTATCTATGAAGAGGTAGGAAACTGAGAAGACTTCGGTGGGGTCCACATGGCAGGAAAGAGAGGCCCACGATGATGCCACTGGTTGGAGAAACAGGGAGATTCACTCCTGACTGTGCACCCCACTGCCCAGAGGCAAGCCAGAGTCACACCCTGGTCCTGGAACCCAGGAAACATTTGTGTAATGGTCATCTCTTTATGATTTTGACTAGCACCTGTTTGGAACTTCTATCATGTTTATCATCTCTGCCATTAATTTGGCAATTCAAATAAATTAGCCCTCTTGTCAAATATATTTTCAAGGACATGAATTGTCTAGATGTTCCTTAAAGGGATTTATCTAAACTAACTTATATCCTCCGTAATATCTAGAAAATTTTTGACCCAGAAGCTATCAAGCACCTTTTTGATTAACTGATGAGTTGTTTTTGGGTTCTTAGGAGACCAACAGAGAGGGGGTTTTTTTGTTTTTTTCCCCCCTCTTTCTGACACCGCTTCTCCAATTCGCTGACACCAACGTGGTGCCCAACAATTTAATTCTATTCTGACACTCTCTACCTGGAGTTAGGATGAGATCCCATAGGTTACTAGGTTCAGTCCCACAAGACTAAGACCCTCCCCTTCAGATGCCAATTGTAAGTTTCAGGCCACCCATATATTTGAATCGTACTCTATAACTCAGGAATTCTCTATAACTTCCTCCTGGAGTTTGATAATTTGCTGGGAGAGGCTCCCAGCACTTTAGTTACTGTTACTAATTTCCCATAAGTGATACAACTCAGGAACAGCCAAATGGAAGAGATGTACAGGGTCAGGTATGGGGGGAAAAAGGGTGAAGCTTCCATGCTCTCTCTGTGTGCCATCCTTCCAGAATCTCCCCTCTCCCAGAGGTTAGGGGAATGGGGCTAAAAGTTCCAGGCCCCTAATTAAGATTTGTGTTTTCTGACCAACAGCCTCCATCCTGAAACTATCCAGGAACCCACAAAGAGTTGCCTCAGTAGACAAAAATATGCTTCTATGTTTACTATCACTCAGGAAATTCCAAAAGCTTTAGGTGCTCTAGGTCAGGGACAAAGAACAAACATACGTATGCCTTATTATGCTGCACCCACCCACCCACCTCACTCAGTACGTGAAAGACAATGCACCTGCTGGGTATTGAGAAATCTACTTTCCCGTAGTGAGAAAAATGAATCTGATTATGCATGCTCTAAGCAATAAGGCAATTTTCTAATGGACCAAGTGCACTCGACAAATTAAAAGGGCTGTGACTGTGCTTCCATAATTCTTTTTCAGCCTCCACGTGAATAAAACAAGAATAGAGTAAGTAAATAAACAAGTAAATAAAATCAACAATAAAATCTTTATCACTTCTCTCTGTCTTGAAATATTATTCATGATACATCTCACATAACGTTATTTTTTTTTAACCTTCTCTAGTTTATAATGTCATTTTCCCCTTGGGTAGAATGATTTCTATAAGAGAGGAACAAAGGTTTTTAGTTTTGGTTTTCGTTTTTCAACAAAAAAGTTTTTTTTTTGAAGAAATTAATCAATAAGTAAGTGAATGAATACACTGTGAAGGTTAATGTCAACGAACTGGGTGAACTGAAATGCTCCTGCACACCATGAAAATGTATGAAGACGAAATGAAAAATTTCACTCTCTACTTATTTGGAATTATTGTTATTTATTCTTATTGAACCAAAGTTAGATCTTATTTAACTTTTTTAAGTTAAATTAATAATATTAAAATGGAAAATTATTTAGCTCTTTTCATAGTGAAGACCAAAGGATTTCCCATTTAACTACATAGATAAAATGAATGGATTCATTAAAATTGGCCCCTTCCTCTAAATAGACAAGTATGTCATTGTTTTGTTAAAATATAAAAACCTGTGTCAAAAATTCCTTCCAGCTTTAGAACAACATCACTCTTACTGTATACTAAAAAAAAAAACTTCTATAAATAAAATCTTTCATTAAGTTTTTATTTCTTTCACCTATTTAATAGCGCAAATCTACAAGGTTTTACTAGACTACACCGCTATCTATGAAAATTAATCATTTTTATATTAAATTTGCAGATTGTCACTTATTTTCTGGCCTAGGGCAAGACATGTTTTCCTTTTCTTATCCAAGTATTAAAGAACTCCCATAAAGTCAATGAGTTTCTAATATTAGGTGTTCTAGAGAAATGAAGAAATAAACCTTTCTGGGAGCTGGAACATTAATGGTTTGATACACTAGGCTGTACAGAAATACATTCAAATGGAAAGCAGGAAACCTGACTTACAAGTTGATTTTGGGGGGAGGGGGTAATGACAGATGTTATAGAAGATGAACTGCGTGGGTTCCTTGGATGGAGAGGTAGGTAAAAAAATACAAGAGGTCTTGGATGCTTTCCCATTCTTATTGCGCTTTCTTTTGTAATTACCTCTCCTAACTGAGTGTGTGTGTGAGTGTGTGTGTGTGTGTGTGTGTGTGTGTATTTGCATATGCGCTTAGCATATCACTCTACACTAAGAGACAGTGAGTGGGAACTCATGAGAATTCTGGTCCTTCCCAACTAAGACAAACACGTGTCAAGCATTTTTTTTTCTTAATTGACTTTACTTTTTACAGTAGTTTAGATTTATAGAAAATTGATGAAGGTACTACAGAGTTCCCATATACCTCTTACTCAGTTTGCTGTATTATTAACCTCTTACTTTATTATAGTGCATTTATGATAATTTGTGAATTAATATTCATACACTATTGTTAACCAAAGTCTGCATGTGATTCATATTTCCCTGGCTTTTAGCTCATGTCCTTTCTCAGTCCCATGTGGGATACCAAGTTATATTTAGTGATCATTCAACCTTGGATTCCAACTGGTCATGACAATTTCTTAGACCTTCTCTGTTACTGATGACCTTGAGGATTGCTGGTCAGGGATCTTGTAGAATGTTCCTCAACTTGGGCTGATTTAATGATTTTTCTCATGATTAGACCGGAGTTAATGGGCTTTGGGGAGGAGAAGAAACACAGAGGTGACGTGTCATTCTCAGGACGTCACATCAAGAACGCATTCCTTCAACACGGCTTATCATCGCTGCTACTGACTTTGATCTCCTGGCTGAAGAAGAGGCTGTCAGACTTCCTCAATGTAACAGTACTACTTCTTTTTTCTCATCCCTTTTACATACTGTTCTCTGGAAGGAAGTCACTATGTGCAGCCCATACATAAGGAGTAGGGAGTTACGCTCCATCTCTTTGAGGGGGAGAATACCTACAGACATTATTTGAATTCTGCATGGAATATATCTCCTACTCTCCATTTGTTTACTATTTTATTTACATAAGTATGAACTCATGGGTGTTTATTGTATAATTTGAGTTATTTACTTTGTTGTGCAGATTGTTCCAGATTTAGCTATTGAGGGCTTTCAGTTGGTTCTTGTGTCCCTTTGACATGCTCCCAGCTAAGAGGAGGTTATGGAGAGGATGCAACTGACCTGGAGAGCTAGACCCAGACAGTCAGGGACCCCTCGATCCTCCCCTAGTCTTGCAATGTACCTTCTGCCCAGCACTCTCACGCATGGAGTCATTTCAAGAACGCTACCTCTAGAGAGCAATGTGTTGTTGAGACCATCTGGACTAGATACATAACCAAACTTCCTTAAGAGCTCCATAGAGTCATACCTCGGTAGACACCAGGGATTGGTTCCAGGACCTTGAAGATACCAAAATCTAAGGGTGCTTAAGTTCCTTATATAAAAGTCATGGTTGTGGGTACGGAAGTCTGGCTATGTAAGTGTTTAAGATTCTGGTGGGCAGATGAAAAGGTCTGCTTGTCTTGTGACCATCCAAGACAGGTCTCATAGGTAAGACCCCTAGGTGTTTATTAAAACTACCACCTACCAATCTGTAGTGGTCTTCCTCCCTCTCTCCTTGTCCTCTGTGTACAGGGACCTGTTTCAGATTTCACCCAAGGAACTCCTAGGGTTCTGAACCAACACCCCATCATTGTAGGCTTTGTATTTTTTTGAGCACCCCCCATCTCTCTGGCACTCTAAGATGCTCTAAGCTTATCTTCTAAATTGCTGCCCTCATCCTACTCTTAACCATTTCTCCAATGAGCTCTTGCTTCTTTTCTTGGAGAACGGCATTAGAAACCAAGTGGATAATAGGTATGTTCATTCCTACAGGGGTGTTGTTCCCAGGTCCCCTCAGAGCAAGGACCTATGTATGTGTATCCTAGCCAATGTAAATACACATATCTATAAATATGTCTATATGTAATTATCTGTATCAATATTAAACTAGACATAAATTCACACTGATATCTCCAATTCTAAACCATTACAATATTGTCATTCCAGCCTCTTCTTACTTACCTCCACTCTTGGGACCTCCACCTTCCACCACGCACCATCCACTGAAGTGTTTAATTCTATATTGAACACCTGCTGTGTAGGACGGTACAGTGGTATCCAAACTGATAACCGTTATCCCAGTGAGAAACAACTTTATCAGCTAGTACAGGACTTACGGATTGTTTCTTTTGCCTAAACGTTACACACTTCCTTCATTTCTAGCAACTTAAGTCAGCACCCTGCTCCCTCCCCCTCCCCTTCTGAGTGAGGTCATGTCATACATTTGTAGTACAGTTCCATTGCTTTACCACGTTCCACACTGCATCTTGTGATTCCCCCAGCTTCATAACTGACTTTTTAGAAATGCATACGTTAAGATTCATTTTTGTGCCGTAAAACTCAATGGGTTTTACAAACGCGTAGTGTAAAGTATGGACATTATGGCTTTATGTAGAACACTTTGGCCATCCTAAAAAAATTCACCTGTGATTCTACTCTCTCCCTCTCCCCGAAACCCTGCAACAATTGGTCCTTTTACAGTCTCTATAGATTTACCTTCGCAGAATGTCATGTAATTGGAATCATACAGTATGTAGCCTATTCAGATGGGTTTCTTTCACTTGGAAATTTAAGATCTACCCATTTCTTTTCATGGCTTGCTAGCTCATTGCTTTGTATCACTAACTAGCATTCCACACTACTGGTGAACTAGTTTGTTTATCCATTCACCTAGTGGAATGACTGGTTGTGTTCAGTTTTTTTTTATTTGTATTAATTAAGATGCTCTATACATTTATGGGCATGTTTTCATGTGGATATAAGTTTTCAACTCAGTTGGGTAAATAACAAGGAGTGAAATTGCTGAAACACTTAGTAAAACCAGGTAGAGCTTCGTGAAATGCTGCCATACTACTTTTCAGAATGGCTGTACCATTTCACATCCCCATCAGTAATGAATGAGAATTCCTATTACTTTGCTTTCTTACTAGTAATTGGTCTTGTCAGATCTTTTGGATGTTAGGCATTCTACTGTGTGTAGTAGTATCTCATTGTTATTTTAATTTGCAATTCCCTAATGATAAATAATGTTGAAGATCTTTTCAAATGCCTCTTGCTATTCACATATCTCCTTTGGAGAAGTGTCCATTAAGATCTCTTTCACATTTTTAAACTGTGTTTTTTTTTTTTTCCTGTTGTTGAGTGTTTAGTGTTATTTTTATAGGTAATGATCCTTTATCACAAATGTTTTACAATATTTTCTCCCATCTTTGGTTTGTCTTTCCAATCTCTTACAGTCTTTCATAGAGAAGGTATTTCTTAAAGTTACTAAAGAAGAATTGATAACCTTATCAATTCTTTTTCCTTTACTGATCATGCTTTTGGTGTTTGTCTGAAAACTCATTGCCAAACCTAAGATCACCTATATTTCTGTTTTCTTTTAGAATTTTTATAAGTTTGTACTTGAGTTAATTTTCCAAAAATATATAAAGTCTTTCTGGGTTCATTTTATAAAAATATGTTCAGTACCATTTTTTTTTTTGAAAATAGTAGCCTTTTCCCATTGAATTGCTCTTGCTCTCTTGTCAAGGGCTATTTCTGGGCTCTCTGTTATGTTCTATGCATTCTATGTGTCCATCATTTCACTATTACCGCACTTTTGATTATCAGCTTTTCGGTAAGTCTCCAAGTTAGATCGTGTGGCTCTTCCATCTTTGTTCTTTTTCAGTCTTGTGTTGGCTAGTCTAGGTCATTTATCTTTCCATCCAAATGCTGAATCAATTCGTTGCTACCTTCAAAAGAGCTGTTGGAGATCGTGACTGTGATTGAGTCTTACGTGCACATCAAGTTGGGAAGAATTGGCATCGTAACAATATCGAGTCTTCCAATTCATGAACATGGGATATCTTTTCATGTTTCATTTATATCATCTTTGGTTCCTCCTATCAGAGTTTTACAGTTTTCATATACAAATCTTATGTATATATATTGTTAGATTTATACCTAAGCAGTTCAATTTGGGAGGAGTGAGAGCTTGTAAATAATACATATACATGTATTTTTTAAATTTCAAATTCCAAATGCTCATTGTTGGCATGTAGGAAAGCTTTTGTATATTGACCTCGAATGTTGTGATGTTGCTGTATCGGTTTATTAATTTCCAAGAGTTTCTTTATCAATTCTTTGGAGTTTTTCTACAGAGGCAATTATATCATCTGACAGCAAAGACAGTTTTATGTCTTCTCTCCTAATCTGTGTACCGTTATGCTTTTTACCTTGTCTTATTGCATTAGCTAAGACTTCTAGTCTGATATGGAATATGAGTGGTGAGAAAGAACATCATTGCTTTCTCCTCAAACTTATTGGTGGAAGTGTCCAGTCTCTCAATTTATGTATTTTTTTAACATTTTTTATTGATTTATAATCATTTTACAATGTTGTGTCAAATTCCAGAGTAGAGCACAATTTTTCAGTTATGCATGAACATATATATATTCATTGTCACATTTATTGTTAGCTATAGGTTTTTGTTAATTTTTTTTTAACAAGTTGAAACAATTGCTTTCTTTTCCTGGTTTGCTGAGAGTTTTAATCATGAACAGGTGTTGGATTTCTGTCAATTTTTTTCTGTGTTAATATGTACATGAACACCATTATATCATCTTCTTGGCAGGAATAAGTTTCTAATCATGTCCTCCAATATTATCTCTTTTTTTTTAAATAGTGATTTTTTTAGTGTACTCAAAAGACAAACTTCTTGTTTCTTTAATTGGTTCTTGAATATGAAAAGAAGTTTTAATTGGTTCTTGAATATGAAAAGAAGTATTCAGAGATCTCATAAGCAGCCACCATCTATATTTCTTAAGTATTCAGTATTTACTTAAAGTGACATTTTAAAAATCAATAATTATTAATTGCAAAAAAAAAGCAATGAAACTTCGGAGAGCACATACTCTGCAGTGAGGGCTTCATAAACACTAACTGCATGGCTCTAAAATTTACCATGTGTGTGTTCTTCTCTCTCCGAGTAGAAAATACTTTGGATACAATTTTCAAATAGTAAAATATTCTCTGACTTCCAATTACTGCTAGGGGTGGGAAGACCAAACTAACAAACAGATAAAAATAAAAGTAGTTTGAAACTGCCTTTTTTTTCCTCCATGTAATGCCTCTCACTCTCATGGCTAATTCGAATTCTAAATCCTTTGGAATTATCAATTTAAATCCTAAGTTACTGGAAGTCTTGGAAATCTTTCTTGGTCATGTTAGCCTGTGGACATCTATATATAATATATATATATTATTATTGAATTATAGTCAGTTTACAATGTTGTGTCAATTTCCGGTGTACAGCACAGTGCTTCAGTCATAGAGGAACATACATATATTTGTTTTCATATTCTTTTTCACTGTAAGTTACTACGAGATATTAAATATAGTTCCTTGTGTTACCTATGAGCATCT
The DNA here is from genome assembly GCF_048564905.1 of Vicugna pacos. Taxonomy (NCBI): domain Eukaryota; kingdom Metazoa; phylum Chordata; class Mammalia; order Artiodactyla; family Camelidae; genus Vicugna; species Vicugna pacos. Next base: position 8,699,840 of record NC_133010.1, read on the forward strand.
TTTAAGGTCAGCTCAGTATCACCTATTTTTCTCACATGATTCCATATGTTATTAAATTAGTGTGTATGTCTGGCTCCTCAGTGAGGACATGAGCCCTGCAAGAGAGAGATCACCTAGTGAGTGTGGTCTGGCTGAGCACATACATCAAAATTCGAGGCCCCAAACTCCTGGCTCATGGACATCTACACCTTTGTTCCTGATACTGGCCTTCTGTTGTAACCAACAGAGTCTACTCACCAGCACCTAGCCAGAACTTACTGGTAGATAACCTGTCTCTAAAGCTTTGTCCCAATATTCCTTTCACCCAGAAAATTTTCACTGCTTCTTTTTGCTTATAGACGTCTGAGCCACAATCTCATCTGATGTCTCTCCTATTCAGAGGACCCTCTCTTTTTACCCCTCAGGATTCAGTACTATTTCATTTATACCTGTATAGAAATCTATTGTATTTTTAATGTCATTTTGTGCTTTTGTGTTGTTATCTAAATCTTGATGAAATTTTTTTGTCTGTAAAATAAATAAAACACTCTCTGAAAGCAAAGATTATTTCTTTGATTTGTTACATAGTCTCTATATGCCTAATACTGGAGAATACACAAGTACACAATTCATTTCTCAGCTGATAAATTTAATTTCTTTACCATCAAATGTTTCAGTCAATAATGGTTGAATGATCAATTTATATCAGGCTTAAAGACACTGTGTAGAGAGGTCAATGTTAAGGATACAACAAAGGGGATTGGTGAAAATGAGTCAGGAAAAATCTTACAGAGATTAGGACATGGGCAGAAGTAGGGAGGTAATGTATTTCTTCTTTTCCAAGGGCAAAGAGAAGTACCCCACTTGACTGAGGAAAATGACTTGATTCTTAAGAGAAATAAAACATTGCAGGTAAAAATTAGGTGAAATAGGAAATCTAGTTGTAAATTAGCAGATGAAAAGAAATTAACCAAAAAAGAAATTAGGAACTGATTTAACAATCTGAGAATTTCAGTTAAGAATCCATCCTTGGGTTATTTTGTCTGCCTTCAAAGCATTAGTATTAATTATGGACAAAGCATTTTGCTAGAAACTGTGGCATTACAAAGATGTATAAATCATGGCTTTTTGTTTCCCCAGCTAAATGCCAGCAACTTTCTGTAAATTTTGGGTTGGACACTTTGTCTGTCAGGTTTCCATGTTCTTCTTCAGTGAAATGATGGGGTTAGACTAGAGGAGATTTTTCCTTTTAACAGTCCACAATCGGATCATACAAATGGCCCGGTCATTTTCCTTCTTAAGCTACTTCTGTCCCTCCATGCCCCCGAACATTTGTTTGCTGTCATAGACAAAGCTTTTAATATCAGACTGAGTCTGCTTACAGGACGGGAATTTGACATCTACCACACCTACTGCCAAGGAAGAAAAAGGCCTCTGGGTCGGCTAATTGTGGCACCTGTCATTCTGAGGGCTTGAGCAAATGAAAAATTAGCTGATGCCCAATGGGAGGTGTGGAAGCCTGTGGATGAAGCATTCAGGAGACACAAGTGTTTTGGAAGCTGCCAAGAACAACCTGGTAGTTATCTCAGTAGCGAGAGCAAAGCTTTGGAGGGAGAGCCTTGTTGGAAAAAGAAGCCTACCTGTTGGAGAGCAGATCTGAATGCACCTGCAGCGTGCGCAAGGAGAGGAAAAATGTTGCTAGGGATGCAGGATGCACCTGCTCACCTGTGCAGGATGCACAGATTTCAAGTTGATGGCGCTAGCTTCTACCGTAATAGTACGCTACGGACAGGATTCCTCTCACACCGAATGCAAACTAGTGTTTTGGTTCCCACTTCTGCAGATTACACTGGTTAATTTTTTCACTGCCGGCTCACACAATAACCGTCTCCCCTGGTTGCAGTGGTCAGGCTCAGGTGTGCAGACATATCTAGGTGAAAAGTTACTTTGTGAAGTTCCATCTCTTCTATGTTACATCCCATTTCTTTTCTTCTCTCCCTAAACAAAACAAAAATGGGTCTCCCTTTCTTTCCAACCTATAAAAATGTTATAAATCCTTAGAAATGCAACCCAAGTCTCATTTATCATGTTTGTGTCCTCTCTCCTTTCATAATGCAAAGTCTAACAGACGCAATTTTTGAAAGGTTCAGGAGTGATTTTCCATGATTATTGTTGTTTTCATTTATTTCTTCTTTTTGGCGATTAGCTGATACTTAAAGTTTTAAGTTATTCTTGGGTTTTTATGCAACGTCCCAACTAGTCAATAAGTTCCTAGAGGACATGCTGCAGGGGATCTTTGTCTGTATCTGTCACAGACCCTTGTCTCGTCTGGGGCACATGTTAGATATTTAAATGATACTTTTCAAGAGCTTGTTGGCTCAATTTTCTCAGTTAAAAAAGAAAAATTGAGAGCTTACTTCTAGGGACTTTCATGTTTGATTGACTGTCACAAAATGGACTGGACAGATTTTAATGATGTCAAGTAATTGATAAAGGTTTACAAGGGTCTGGGTTAACCTTTTTCATTCCTTTAAAAGGGCAGATTACCTCACAGGCCACAGTGCAAATGTCAATGACTCACTGCAGGGAATTGGGTCCAGCTGGTGCGTGGCTTAATCATTAGCTCTAGAGAGTGCTAATGAAATATTGATCCCAATAGAACACTCTCTGGGAGAGTGTGTAAGTTAATATCTGCCCCCGAATACATGTGAGTATATTAAAATTACTGGGCTGTGAAATCTGCCGAGATGGAAGTTCATGGCTTTCTTCAGTCCCATGAAAACTACTGATTCAATATTGTTTGATGGGATTCACCAGTAGAGCACAGTTTGTTCTGAGTGATACATTCAACCACTTCAATAAGCCAAAAAAAAAAAATAGTAGATTTGGGATGGACCATGTGACACCAGTAGTTCTGAATCAAATTATCGATATCTGATTCAGACTCTCTGTAAAGAGAGGGCTCACAAATTCAGTGAATGAAATGGTATTTTAAGAGATCACAGAGTTGCATATGCAGATAGATGGCCACTTACTGTACTTATGAAAAGGATTAGGGTTGAGAGAAGAGAAAGCATTTTAGTAACATTCCATTTTATAATTCTAGTCCCTTCCTGAGGACTGGATTTTTTTCTGACCTGGGAAAAACACACCCTGAATAATAACTTTCAACCTCTTTTGGCTTGTCTTAGCTTCAGTCTGCCTCTTTCACTTGATTCTAATAGATTCCTACCCAATACAAATATTGGCATTAAAAAAATGGAGAAAAGTAAATGCAGAATGGGCTGAACTGGGTTGGCACAGTCAATGGTGCAGATTCACTCCTCACTGAATGAAAGACTGTCGGATCATGAGGGTGATGGTGAAGTAGTCAGGTGAGGGTCTACCTGTTTTCTCCTGAGACTCTGGCCACATGGACATATTTGGGGCCATTTTGGAGGGCTAGAATCAAAACAGCAAGAACACAGACTGTTGATTATTCTTGGATTCCTTCTGTAAGGTACACACACGCACAAAACCAGGCGAACTAGAATTTCTTACTAGAACCAAATGCAGAAAATCTGGCTTGCATGATTGTATTTGTAAAAGGCTAGCAACAATGCACTTGAATAATAGTATTTATATTGTTTGAATTCTTATCTGTATAGATAACATTCACATCCTTTGCAAGAAATGGTAATTCACTGGAAAATAGCATGGGAATATTCCAGAGGAGGAAGAAATGTCAGGAACCCAAACCTATCAGCTCTCTCCTGAGATGCCCCGAACTGTACCCTTCTGCCTCCATATCTGTGTGCCATTGCAACATACACCCCATGACTAGACTTGGAATACGACAAGGGAGCAAAATTCTGGGAAGCTAATATGCTGTGTTTTGCTTTATCACCGATGCTGTTTATTGAAGTAGTAGTTGACATACAATACTACGTTTCAGGAGTACAGCATAGTGACCTCCTGACGATCAAATACATTACAAAATGGTCATCATGTCGAGTCTAACAATGATCTGTCATAACACAAAATTATTGCAGTATTACTGATGTTATTTTTATGCTACGTATTACACCCCCATGACATTCATTTTATAACTGGAAGTTTGTATCTCTTAATCCCCTTCACTTATTTTTCCCAACCCTTAACACATCCATCCCTCTGGCAAACCCCAGTGTGCTCTATGCACCTCTCTGTATCTATAAGTTCTGTTTTGTTTTTGTTTTGTTTGTTTTTTAAAACTATTCCACACATAAATGAAATCAGACAGTATTTGTCTTTCTTTTTCTGACATTTCACTTGGCATAATACCTTCTGGGGCCATCCATGTTGTCCTACATTGCAATTTTTTTTAATGACTCACAGTATTTCTCTCTCTCTCTCTCTGTATATATATAAAATCTATTGATGGGCATTTCAGTATCTTGGCTATTGCAAACAATGCTGCAATAAAGATGAACATAAGGGTGCATACATCTTTTCAAATGAGTGTTTTTGTTTCCTGGGGGTAAATACCCAGAGGTGGGATCACTGTACTGTATGGCAGTTCTATTTTTAGTTTTTTGAGGAAGCTCTGTACTATTTTGCATTATGGCTGCACAAACTTACACTCCCACCAACAGTGCACAAGTGTTCCCCTTTCTCCATGTCCTCATCAACACTCGCTATTTGTTGTCTTTTAGAGGATGGCCATTCTGACAAGTGTGAGGTAATATCTCATTGTAGTTTTGATTTACATTTCCTGATATTAGTGACATTGAGCATTTTTTCATTCATCTGTTGGCTATCTGTATGTTTTCTTTGGATAAATTCCTACTAAGGTCCTCTACTCATTTTTAAACCATTTTGTTTGTTTTTTGATTTTGAGTTGTGAGTTTCTTTATAGAATCTGGATACAAACCTCTTATTGGATATACCATTTGCAAACATTTTATACCATCCCAAAGCTTGTGTTTTGGTTTTGCTGATGGTTTCCTTTGCTATGTAAAAGCTTTTTAGTTTGATCTAGTCCCATTTTTTTTTCCTTTTGTTTCCATTGCCTGAGGAAACATATTCAAAAAATATTACTAAGACCAATGTCAAAAAGCATACTGCCTAGATTTTCTTTTAGAAGTTTTACATTGTCAAGGTTTGCATTTAAGTCTTTAATCCATTTTGAATTTATTTCTGTGCATGGTGTGAGAGTGTAACCCTGTTTGATTCTTTTGCATGAAGGCTGTCCAGTTTTCCCCAAGGCCATTTATTGAAGTGACAATCTTTGTCCCATTGTATACTATTGCCTCCTTTGTCAGATAAATGTGGGTTCATTTTTGGGCTCTCTCTTCCGGTTCATCAACCTGTGTGTCTGTTTTTGTGCCAGTACCATACTGTTTTGATCACTGTAGCTTTGTACTATAATGTGAAGTCAGGGAGCATGATACTTCCAGCTTTGTTCTTCTTTCTCAAGATAATATGAACATTTAAACAAAAATTACTCTTCAGATCCATGAGTGATACCTTTGTATTTATTTGTGCCATCTTCGATTTTTTTCATCAGTCTTATAGTTCTTAGAGTAGGTTTTTCACCTCTTTGGTTAAATTTATATCTAGGTGTTGTATTTTAGTGATGCAGTTGTTAATGGTATTATTTCCTTAGTTTGTCTTTCTGATAGATTATTATTAGTTTTATAAATGCCACAGAATTCTGTATATTTTAGATCCTACAGCTTTACTCAATTTATTTATTAGTTCTAGTAGATTTTTGGTGGAATTTATAGCATTTTCTATAACTAGTATCATGTCATCTGCAAGTAGCAACAATATTACTTCTTCCTTTTTAATTTGAATTCCTTTTATTCATTTACTTTTCTTGTCTGATTGCTGTGGCTAGCACTTCCAATTCTATTTTGAACAAAAATGATGAGAGTGGGAATCCTTGTCTTGTTGCTGATCTTAGAGGAAGTGTCTTCAGCTTTTCATCACTGAGTATGATGTTGGCTGTGGGTTTGTCATATATGGCCTTTATTATGTTGAGGTATGTATCTTCTGTGCCTACTCTGTTTAGAATTTTTATTATAAGAAATTGTCAAAAAAAATTTTTGCATGTATGTTCATCAAAGATATTGGCCTATAATTTTCACTTATTTTGTATTGATTTTGTCTGGTTTTGGTATTAGTGTAATGCTGCCCTGGTAGAATGAGTTTGGAAGTATTCCTTTCTCTTCAAATTTCTGGAATAATTTGAGAGTAGGTATTAACTCTTCTTTAAATGTTTAGTAGAATTCAGCTGTGAAGCTGTCTGGTCCTGGACTTTTGTTTGGGGAGTTTTTTGATTGATGATTCAGTTGATGTAAGTGGATTGCTAAATCCCCTACTCTTACTGTATTACTGTCAATTTCTCCCTGTACGTCTGCTAGTATTTGCTTTCTGTATTTAGGTGCTACTCTGTTGGGTTCATATACATTTACAAGTGCTATGCCTTTGTGTTGAACTGATTGATCCCTTTATCATTATTGAATGTCCTACTTTGCCTTTTGTTACAGTCTTTGTTTTCAAGTCTAGTTTGCCTGATATAAGTATTCACATCTCAGCTTTCTTTTCGTTTCTATTTGCATGGAACTCCTTTCCCATTTTCTCCTTTCAGAGTGTATGTGTGTGCTTAGACCTGAAATGAGTCTATTGTAGACTGTATATATATCATGTTTTAAAAAATCCATTCAGCCACCCATTATGTTTTGATTGGAGCATTTATTCCATTTCTATTTTAAGTAACTCTTGATAGATATGTATGTGTTGCCATTTATGACTTGTTTTCTGGTCATTTTATTGTTCTTTCTGGTTTTTTTTTTCCTCCTTTTTCTCTCATCCCTTGTGATTTGATGACTTTCTTTAGTATCATGTTTTTATCCCTTTCTTTTTTAAATTTTTGTGGATGAATTATTGGGTTTTTTTTGTTTGTGGTTACAGCGAGGTTCTTATATAACAACTTCTGTATGTAGTAGTCTATTTTGACTAGATTGTCACATCTCTGAGTGTATTCTAAAAACACTGCATTTTTACATCTCCCTCCAAATTTAATGTCTTTGATGTCATTTTTACATCTTCTTATTTTGTTTATCCCTTAATTAATTACTATAGATATATATGATTTTACTAGTTTTGTCTTTTAACCTTGATACTAGTTTTATAGGTAGTTGATCCACTACCTTTGCAATAGTTTTGCCTTTATGAGTGAAATTTTTTCTGTCATAATTTTTATACTTCTGGTTATGGTTTGTTCCTTTCTGTTTAAAGAAGTCCCTTTTACAGTTCCTGTAAGGTCAGTTTAGTGGTGATGATCTCCTTTAGTTTCATTTGTTTGGGAAAGTATCCTTTTTATTTTTAAACTTTTTTTTTATTTATCTCTTTTTATAGGATGCAAGTTTTTTTTTTCTTCCTTTCAGTACTTTGAATATGTCCTGTCACTCCCTTCTGGTCTGTAATATTTCTGCTGAAAAGTCAGCTGTGATTCTGCTGTTCTGTGGGCTCCCCTGCATGTAACTAGATTTTTCTTTCTCCTGTTGTTTTAAAATTCTCTCTTTACCTTCAACTTTGATGCTTTAATTGTAATTTGTCTTAGTACGGGTCTCTTTGTATTGTGTGGGACCCTCTGGGTTTTGGAGGCACTCCAGTGCTGGCCAAATGCCCCTGCTGGGACTGCTGGGGTGGGGTGAGGCACTTTAGAGGAGCACTGGCTTTGTCTGGGCTACTGGTAAACCTCGGGCAAGGGCAAGTGTTACTAATAAGTTGGATGGGAAGAACTATAAATGGCACCTGCCAGTGCTGAGTCAGCCAGGTAGGAGGTGGACCACAAAAAAAGATTGAAAAAAAAAAAGAGAGAGAGAAAAACAAACAAAAAGCTAGTGTCCAACAGCTTCATGTACCCAGAGAAAAATTCCAATAGATCTCTGTTCCTCCAACACCTGTTGTATAATGAGTAAGTAAATAGCCTTCACCATGACCCAGGCACTTTCCAGACTGCTGTCTCTGCACTGGAACTCTCGCCGAGTGAGTCTCTCCATGTACCCTTTACTAGTGGAGCCAGTTACCTACAGCCCTCTGTCTGCTGGACGGAGGCCCCACTCGCCTGTAAAGCTGGATGTTATGGGAGCTCCTCTTCCTGCTGCAGGTGCCCTTGGCTGGGAGCCCAGTGTTGGGTTTTGGAGCCTTCTGTCCTGAGGGGGATTCTCTGAGGCTGTGATGTCTCTTCTGCGTATGGGTCACAGCATTAGGGATGTAGGTCTGGCCAGACCACATCTATGCCCCTCCAGCCTGCCACAATGTGGCTTTTCCTTTTTATCTTTAGCTGTGGAAAATCTCTTCTGGGAGTCTTTAGGTCAGTCTCAGGGATCATTTCTCTATACATAGTAGTAATTTTGGTGTGTTTGTGGGAAGATGCAAGTCCAGAATCTTACTCAGCCATCTTATCCTGCTCTCAATAATATGCTATTTTGTTGAATAAGTCCACTCTGGATCTTTATTCCCCAATCAAGTCCTGAATCTAATGCAACTAAGCATAGAAAGAGGAGAATGGGCGGAGTCCCAGTAACAGCTGTAAATCAGCTGAAACACAGTGGTTATAGCACCAAATAACAAACCATTAACATGACCTAGTAATCAACATTCGGGAATTATTCTGACAAGCAGAGAAGGCTGGAGTTACTTTTTTAGCGAACAGGGTTTCCGAAATACCAAATTTATAGAAACCAAATACATTTAATGGAAGGTTTAGCACCAGAAAAGGTATAATCTTGGAAAACAGAGCATCAGAATTGGCTTCAAACTAATAGGGTAGGGAGTCTCAACCCCTCACATAGGATGTCATCTGAACACTAACTCTTCCAATAAAATGTGGACATGGACTGCTAAGTCACTGCCATCCTCCACCCATGCATTCTTGCCAATATCCCTCTCAGGTTAAGAGCAAACTTCTGAACAGGAAAAAACTTGGGACGGCTGAGTAAGGAACTGACTTCCACGGTAACTAAATGAAACAAGCTAATGATGTCTCTGAGCATGCCTGGTTCTTTTGTTTGCCTTTCTATGAGTGTCCACCAGAGTGTAATGTATTTAGATGCATTGCTGTTCTGGAAATGTTTTTGCTTTGCCTTTTTTAACTGAATATGGGGTGTATAAATGTGTGTGTGTGTGTGTGTGTGTGTTCTTCTTTCTCTACTACTGTACTCAGTATTGGAGGAGATAACATTTATTCATTGATGCTCTAATTCCAGGATGGGATGAAGCCACAACTGCCCAAATCCTCCCCCTATGATTAATTGTATCACACCAATATACTTGGAATGCAGGGAGATGGCAAATACATGGCATGGCTAAAGAGCATCCAGAGTCACACACTCCTCTCCATGCCTTGGAGAGGAGTGTGTGACTCCTCAAACATTTCGTCAGACAATAGAAACAGCCAAGAGATGTGTACAAGAGTTGGAGGCATGTAGTTAGAAGCATCGTGCATAATAATGACAAGTTTAAAGTACTATACTTTATCTGGAAAAGTTAGGTAACATTTTCATGCGGTTCCACCACTTACCATTAAATTAAGTTGGTGAGCTCTGCTGATCTGGGACGCTTTGTACCTCCGGCGTGTTGTTTGTTGTACTAGTTTGAGAAGCATGACTGTAGTAGGTTAAGTGGTTAAGTCGTTCGGGCTTTTGGTCCAGACAACCTCATTGCAAAGATTCCACTTAGGAAATGAATGGTCTTTAGCAAGTTTCTTACCCACTTTAATTTTCAATGTAATCACTTCTAAATTGTAGATAATATCTACTCCACAGGGTTGTTAAGAGAATGAAATGAAGTGTTACATGCAAAGCACATAGCACAGTGCTTAGAACATAACTGACATTTGATAATAGGAAGCTCCCATCAATATCATGCATAGTTTTGGCTCCCTTAGGGGAGAGTCTTCAACACGTAGGTCTCCATTTCCATTTCAGTCTACTTTCCGATGACACGCTTTTGAACACAAATCACTACAAGTTTCCTCTAGGCACTTTCCTAAATGCTCGGTCCATTGACTGTACTCATTGCAATCTGACACCCACTGTGTATATCTTTTATATGATTATCGATCCTATTGTGTTTCGAAGCTGTATGGTAATACCACTTACCTTTTAGTAGGAAATAAGGTTTTCTCTGAAGAAAATGGATGTTCCCAGTGTAAATCACTTGAAAGAAAAGGCAAGACCTCAAAATGAAAAAAAAAAATGCAGAAAATGTGATGTTAATGGACAAGGGAGGAACTCCAACATCTCAGTTTTAGGGTCTTGGGTTTTGGATTTGAAAGTTTAAAACAGACGTGAAGATATTATTTGGTGATAGGGCCAAAAGATTCTCTTATGTCTAGGTGGTCTGTGAGTTGTTGGTCACCCAATTTTTCTTTTTTTCCTGGTTGACTTGCACATTGCTTCTGGACCTCTCTCTCTTTATTAAGTCATCAGTTCAATTTTTCACTCATGCTTAGCTATGGAGAACAAAAAGTTCCCATGCTTACGTTGAATGGGAAGCTATGACACCAAGTCCATCAAAATGGGGGCAGAACTAATCAACAGGGGAACCCTAGGGAAATGGAAATCTCTTCACAGAGTAACTTCCTTTGGTGGCTCCTGTTTGTTTGACGATACTAACAGAGTCAGCATATTTTCTTACAAAGTCATCTGCAAACCTCTCAGCTTCACAGTCCCATGGTATACCCTAAGGCTATCTTGGTGGAAAATGTTTGCAAAAGCTGCCTACCTCGGTTCATGAAGGTAAAAACTTTCCTAACTCAGAAGCTCTTAAGATGTGGTCCATGTGACTTAGACTCTTAAAGTGGGAAAAACATAATTAGCACTTTTCAGCTTCAAAGAAGATTATAAGCACTGGTTAATTAAACTTCCCAACACCTCCTTTCTGGACAGGTTAAGACATTTATTTAAGCGAATACAGCTGCTCCCCTCCTGCAGCGCAGCAATGAAATCTGCCTCCACTCAATATGCTTCTAGGTTTCAAGTTAAGTTTGATCAAACATTTAATCAGTATAATTTTATTGAAAAACTATGTGCCTTACCTTGTGCTCTTTGGTTATAGGAGAAAAAAAAAGTCAGTATCTGTGGTCCTCAGAGTGTTTATCCTGAAGCTGAACAGACAGGATACTAAAACATTACGTTAAAAATGATGCAAATAAGCATATAATTAGTTGTGAACTATCTCCTTCCAGACTACGTTTTGTTCTGCATTGTGTGAACTTTCATCCAAAAGATCTTCCTGAAATGCAAATCTAATCATATTCCTCTTCGGCTTATAGTCCTTCCACAATTTCCTATGACTTGAAGGGTACATTCTGAACATTGAGAGAAATATATGTTAACCTTCACGATCTTGGTCACTGTTTACCTGCTTGGCTCGGCTCCTTGCGTGCCCGCATTTGCACAGCAAGCGCCAGTCCTGGAAAACTGCTTGCCAGTTCCCACAATGCACCGTGTCTTTTTGGTAATGTCCATGCCTGTGCTGGCATGCCCTCTGCCCAGAACGTTTGTCTCTTTCTCTCTCAGGAACTCCTTGTCTTCCTTTAAAAATCAGTTCAAAGGTCATGCATTTCTTGACAGCTTTCCCGATTCCGGCTTCCTCCTGCCCATCTCCTCTGAGTCCCCCATAGCATTTTCTGCATAATAAGTACACTTAGATAAAACAATTCTTAAATTTCCACATTCTACTCTGATTATTTGTTTCCCTCTAATTAGACTATAAAGATAAAGAACAGAGATTGAGTTTCATATCTTTTTATATTTGTGTGTATTTATCTCCAGGTCACAGATGCTGGCAAAGCACAATCACTCTTGAGTGACTGGCTGACCATCCCAACTCATGCCCTTACGCCCAAACCTTCTCAAACTGCGCTGTATGTGGTGTGTCCTCTTGGCCTAGGGTACCCTTCATTTCCCCAGGTATGTCACCTGGCTAATACTTACTCATGTCTGGACTTAGCTCAAGTGGCGTGTCGCTCTGACAACATCCTCCGACTGGATCGCAAATATTTTCTATGTGCTCTCATAAAAACAGCACACATTCATATCGTAAAACTTGTCACTTACGGAGTTTTAGTTGGTCACAACTTGGCCCACTATTGACAATTTACATTTGGAAAAACAACAACAAATGGAATGAATGAATAACAGATGTACAGGGGTTTAAACAATCTGAGATGGTCCCATAGAATGGCTGTATATTAAATTAGTGTTTGAGCAATGGAAGGACTTTAGATGGCAGAGAGGGAAGACAGAATTCCATCTGGAAGAAACAAACATCAGCAGAGCCTGATATGATAATTAAGGTCATTGCTGCAGAAGCCAATGAGACATCAGACTTATCTCTAGAAGGGGACTCATGCTGTGGAGTTGTCCAGGAAAATATGTAGATGGGGTGGTAGAGACAGGAGACAGCTCAGGAAGACACACTATTAATTAGCTTAGGTAAATTCTTTAATGAGTCTAAATATTCATAGTGAGACACAATACTTTGGGGTAACATGGCACAAGGTGGTTAAGTTTGGTTTTGGAATCACGTTTACAGGGTCCTGTGAGTTTTAAAATGTGTTGCTCTGTAATGTATAAAGCTGGAACTTTGGTTTTCCTGAGAGTGATTGTGGCATAATGATTTGAAACATACGTTTGAGTGATAGTAAAGGAGACCTGGGTTTGCACTCTGGTCTTCTCTTTGAGTAGCTGTGTGACCTTGAGGACGATGGATGTGTTTTGGGGCCTCAGTTTCCTAATGACAGCGTATACCTGATAGGACAGGTATAATCATCAAAGGACATAATATCAATAAAGTCCTTGGAAAATGCCAAATATAAAATAAGTGCATTAAAAATTAAAATGTTTAAGTTACTGTTAAAGACAGTGAGTGTGTGTGCACACGCACGTGCAGACTTGTGAATGTTAAAAAGACGCCTTTGAAACAGTTTTCTTATTTATAGGGACCTCAGGTTTGGTGGGACCACTGCTTTCTGTTCTGCAAGATGTCTTCCTAGTTACTCAGTTGCAGAAACTCTCAAAGTATGGTTCCCAGACAGGCAACAGCTGAAGCTGGAAACCTGTTAGAAATGCAAATTCTTGGACTGCTAGTGAATAAGATACTCTGGACACAAGACCTCCCAACCTGTGTTTTGACAAGCCTTCCAGATGGTCTTGAGGGTCTCCAAAGTTTCAAAACCACTGCTCTGTTGGAAAGGAGAGCTGTGAGAACTGTTCTTATGGTTTCTAAAACGTGTGGCTTCTAACAATATGGAAGCCCTAAGGGAAGGGTCTATGAACCTTGAGCTCTATTTGGCCACCATCACTGATGGATGGGAAGATGACTTAAACCCAGTCTCGTACAGACCCACAGTACACGAATGACTACAGGTCCTGGCTGCTTTTTAAATGGAAGTTCAGGGAAATGTCATGGGTTTGAGAACTGAAGAGTGGCACCTTTGTCTTATCTGTTTTATTAAACCACATGAGGAAGGGTAGGACGGGAAGACAGGAAGTTTCAAACATCGGAAAGAAGACAACCCAAGTGGTTGCTCCCCTGTTCCTGATATCACTGTGTTTTTATTCTATTCCCTTCTTTATTTTTTTTTTCTCATCTCTTGGAAAATTCCATGCTCTACTCCCTTGAAACAAGCTCTTGCTTCCTTGTCAAATTCTTCAGTGATTTTGGAAACGTCATTTGGACAATTAGTGGAACTTGTGAATGAACAGAAGGAGTTGAACACTCAAACCAGCTTTGGTCTCTTCACCAGCCATGGCTGCAGTCCTATCACAAGCTGGTTTTCTTAGATCAAGGGTACCTCACCTGAGCGTGTGTTCATTTTCTCCCACCAGAAGAATAAAATAATCCTACACATAAGGCATATCTCACCTATTAAGATGATTTAGATCCTACTCCTTGAGGAATATTAAACCTGGCATCCTTGTGCTAAGAAGCAGTTTGACTCTTATTAAGGCAGATTACATATCAAATTTCATCAAATTAGCAGACTGAACCCAGACCTATTGGAACCACCTGAAATAACATGGGCTAATCTCAGATACATTGTCCTTGATCTCCAAATCTCTCCTCAGATAGAAAAGAGAGTGAAAGGTAGGTCTCAGAGTCAACCATATTGGACTGGTTCAGGGGCAAGGAGTCCGGATACTTTAATGATCAATCATCTACTCATTACAGTAATAGTCATTAAGGCCCCAAGGGAGATAAATGCCCCGAAGTAGAGGCGAAATAAATCCTAAATAGCTGGGTCCTTTCACTCCAAACAACTAGGTCGTCTCTTGGGATTGGACTAAATCACATTATGCCACAAAACTCTTGCCTAAATGTAGAATAGCTCTCTAGTTCGTCTTTCCTCAGGGTCAGTAGTTCTTACACATAATTGTAAATTAGATTTACTGACCTCCAAGGAGTCAGGGAGGATCTTGTAAAATACACATTCCAGGACTTCAAGCTCAGGAAAGCCAATTCAGAAGATGCGGGATTAATTTCAAATATGCAATTTAACTGGTGCTCCAGGGTTTTCTGAGTTAGACAGTGGATTATGCTATAGCCCTCTGGATTTTAGCACTGTACTGGTATAGAAAGGAAAACAAAAGAAGGAGCACACTAAGGGGAAAAAATAGGAAAGAACATTTGCCCCAATGCCAGATCAAAACCTATTTAATCAGCCTACTTCCAGGTGGAAGGCAGCCCCTGTCAGCTTCACTGCTCTGGCTGGAAGTTCTCACCCTTCTCCCATCACCCGTGGTCCTTGATCTCAACAAATCTTTGAGGAAAGGAGTCTTGAGCTCCATCTCGTGGCCAGAAGAAGCCTCTATTAATATTATCTCTTTTTGCCAAAGGCCAACTATTGAAACAATGGAAACCTATTTAATGACTTTTTGCTATCACAGAGAATATATGTGAAAACTTCTGTAGAAATTATTAGAGAAAACAACAAAAAAAAAGATGTCAGATGCCTGAACTCTTCCTTCCACTGAGACCCCTAACACACATTGGTGTTGAAATACATTTACCTGAGTTCTTTTTCCTATGCCTTTGTCTTAGTTCTTCTTTTGAGAAGACTTCTGTTTCCTATGGTACATATCTTTGATTTCAAGATCTTTGATTTCAAGACTAATTCTATTTAATTAAAATAACATAAAATGTCCCTAAATCAGTCCAAAGACTTGAGTAGATTGAGTAGACTGAAGTAGGACTGAAGCCTTGAATTTTGATTTGGTGACTTTTTTTTTTAAATAGTGATCATAACTTGGTGATTTTCTTTTATTAATCCTCACAGAGACATGTCAATACCATGGTGTGGAAGTTGTTTGTCCATGTTGGAGGTAATGGGCAAAATACTGAAGGACATTCATGACTTGTATTCAGTAATTTAATGCGACAAAATAATGACTTGTCAATTTAGTTTGTATTTATTTTTTATGGTGATAGTAATATTCAGGTAATTCATCATACATATTGCTCCTATCTTGCATAAGAGGTTGGAAGAGCCTAATGCAGATCCATTCAAGCATTCTCATTCAATAAACCACTGTTTGGTGGTCTGTTAGAAAGCTAAATAGAAAATTTCCTATAATAGAATACTACTTAGCCATAAAAAGTAATGCCACTTGCTGCAACACGGATGGACCTGGAGATCGTCATCCTAAGGGAAGTCTGAGCCAGAAAAAGAAAGAAAAATACCATATGATATCATGTATATGTGAAATCTAAAAACAAAAAACAAAAAACCACAAATGAATTTATTTACAAAAGAGAAACAGACTCACAGACACAGAAAACAAACTTATGGTTACCAGGGGAAAAGGGGACGGGAAGGAATAAATTGGGAGATTTGCAGATACTAACTACTACATAGTTAGAAAATAAACAACAAGTTTCTTCTGGATAGCACAGGGAAGTATATTCAATATCTTGTAATAACCTAAAATGAAAAAGGATATGAAAAGCAATATATGTATGTATATGTATGATCGAAACTTGATGCTGTACACCAGAAATCGACACAACATTGTAAACTGACTATGCTTTAATAAAAAAAAAAAAGAGAAAATTTCACATATTCTCAATTTTACCTGAAATTTCAGAGGGTTCAAAGGCCTGCCAGAAAGGAGATTTGAGTTCTTTTCTAGCAACAAATACCAATATAAAATAATCCTCTTTTTTTCAACCATGTCCACACAGAAAGAGACATACTAACATAGGCGATCTCATCCCTGCATGTTTGACCTGGATTCTGCAGAAATGGTCCTCAGTGTAAAACATTCCTGGGTTGAAGAAAATAGATAAACATATTTTTTTCTCTCTCTCTTCACTTGCACTGCAAGCTGGCCCATTTTATTAGCATGGTTGCAGTTTATCTCCAGGCTTTGAAAAAAAAACATGAACTTTTTCAAATATGTTCAGATGTTCTATTTTTTTCCCCAAAATAAGTCCCATCTCTTTCCAATAGATCCCTGGTAGGCACTGCGTTTTTCACCCTTAAGTCAATTTAGCTTTAAGCTCAATTTTCCTCAGTTGAATGCTCATCTTGATAAACTTCTTGGGGCCTGTTCCCTAGAGATTTTGTTAAACCTAATTTTATTAAAACTTAGGATATGAAAACCTTGTTTGCATAATTATCTATATTAAATATTTCTACCTGTTTCTTTAGAGACTTCACTGGTAATCTCCCCATTTTTTTAAGAATTTATGTTTTTTTTTTTTCTTTAGGATTTCAGACTTACTTTCAAACGAGGAAAGTCTATAAAAGGAAAAAGTGGAAATTTTTTTTTAAACTGAAATGAACAAAATTCTACATGCAATGGTTTGTGTTGGACAAAAAGCTAGCATGTTATATTTGTCATACTGGGCGAAAGTTAGCTCTTTCTCTTTTTTTTTTTTCTGTAATATTGGACTAATGTCCTATTATGTCACTCTCTGTTGTTGTGAATAATTAAGAAGGCGGTTTTCCTTGAAAGTGTTCCAAAAGTTCCAAACATTCCAAACTGTTACATGTATATAAAATATTATTATGTTGTCTTTCTTATACCAAGAAGTCATGTCAGCAGGGATTATTTAGGGCCTTTTTCCAAAGTCAATAAACATTTACTTCAAAAAAATAATAATAAACATTTACTTCAAATCTATTATGTGTCTACCACTGTACTGAGATAATCTTAGTATTTACTGAGTAAGTGACTTGTGGCTCAGTCCCTCCACCTGAGCAAGTTGAAATTTTTTATTAAAGATCCAGAAACTGAACTCTCAAATGAAAGGAATATGAGCCACTTGCTCACCAATATCACATCAAAGTCAAACAATTATGCACTGTGTGAGCATCTGCACTTGTTTGGAAAACCAAGTAACTCTTCAACCTGACGGAGATTTTAGGAGGGCACAGAGGAAGAGCAGGAGAGGAGAATTTCCCACCCCAGTGGCAGTTAGCCGTATGAATGAATGAAGTCATTTCACACTGTAGAATTCCACATAAGGGGCAGGGATATATAGATGGTCTGAGGAACTGAGCAAAAAGACTCCAGTGTATTTCAGACGATGTCAGACACATTCTCCTTTATGTAAAAGGAACTGAAAGGGAGGAATATAGGGGCGTGGTATTGTTCTTCTTTCTACAAACTTGAAATTAATGCCGACCTTTGATGTACATTATATGATAAACTAATCAGAGCAGAAATATGCAAATCATCAAAACCAGCGATAACTGATCACAGAGTGATTGAAAATAATATATCTGAAAAAATAACAAAACTTAGAGTACAACTGGGTGGCCAGAAATAAAAGTACAATAAAAGGAGAATGAAAGAGGCAATATTTAGCAGTGTGGAAGGGAACCAACTCCTGGTTTTGCTGATAATGCTGCCTTTGGTACATGTGTATAAAAATCTGATGTCATTGACTATG
Source organism: Vicugna pacos (assembly GCF_048564905.1). Lineage (NCBI taxonomy): Eukaryota > Metazoa > Chordata > Mammalia > Artiodactyla > Camelidae > Vicugna > Vicugna pacos. The sequence goes on from NC_133010.1 coordinate 8,717,756, forward strand.
TAAATCATAGGCAATCTGTCTTTTCCTGGTCTCACCAGACTGTGATTATAAATGCAGTAACATTCAGGGTATCACGTTTTCAATGATTCTCCACCATATCTACTGAGAAGTCAAAATACCATATGAGATCGCTCATAAGTGGAATCAAGAAAAAAAAAAAGAACATAAATACAAAACAGAAACAGACTCATCGACACAGAATACAAACTTGTGGTTGCCAAGGGGGAGGTGGGTGGGAAGGGATAGACTGGGATTTCAAAATTTGTAGATACTGACAGGCATATGCAGAACAGATAAACAAGATTATACTGTATAGCACAGGGAAATACATACACGATCTTGTGGTAGCTCTCGGTGAAAAAGAATGTGACAATGAATATATGTATGTTCATGTATAACTGAAAAATTGTGCTCTACCCTGGAATTTGACACAACTCAATAAAAGAATGGTAAAAAAAAATGGCAAAAAAAACCCAAATCAAAACAAAAAAAAAAGATCATTGTGAGCATTTAACAAGATAGGACCTATTTAGATATTATTACAGTGCTTGTTTAATGGGAAAAACTAAATAATTTGTGACTGTTATTATCATTCTTATTAGCTATATTTCCCTGCAACATCCCAGAAACTTGTTTTTATGTCAAAGTAGAGCTCTCTGGGATTTTCTGATTATGAAGGAAAAGGATGGAATCAAATACTTACACTAATATATTTGTGACCTGCTGTGGCATTCTGTGGAACACAAAATAAGAGAGATCAGAAAGAAAGCCTTCTGCCCCCAAAACGCATATTAGTGGTTGAATCTGGAGCTCTGGTCCTTCTGGAAGGATTCGCTTTAATAACTTTGCTGAGGAGGTCCAATGACCTGAGTGAGTCTGGCCTCACTAATTCTATTATCCCTCCCCCAGCCCATCACACCAGCCAGCATGGAAATGGGCCATTTTATTATAAACTAATTACTATTCACTTTTTATCAGCTAAGACATCGATTTGCACAGCACTTTTTAAAATTCAGGGACTGCAATAGGAATTTGTCGAAACAGAGAGGGTCATTACCAAGTCCTATCATCCATCCTGCTGGCTCTCTCCTGGGTGTTCATTATTCCAGCCACGAATGGGTATCAGGTAGGAAGGCAGGTCGCTGAGGTCCTGCCAGTTTGAGTCATGTGTGCCTAGTCTTCTTAAAACCTCTGCCAGCCACGTGGCCTTCCTTTCCTCCAAGACCCAGAAGTGATAGTAGATGATGCGAAGCTGCTCTGCTTCCTTTTTCGCGTCCTCAACTAACCACCGTCGAGATCCTGCCAGTGCACGATGCAGAACTAGAAAGTCTCTGAGGTATGGAGGAATTTTAAAGGCTGAGAACAAAGGAGTGGAGGGGACGAGTAAAGAAGACATTGTGGAAGTGAGACCCCTGGTTTTAATAAATATCGACCTGATAAATGATAAATCTTACCCACTCTTCTAAATAATGGGACAAACCATTTAGATGACTCATTCTTTCTCCTCTTAACAAAATCTTTGACCCCTCTATTAACTCTTTGCTTATATTCGTAATTTTGCCATGTGTCCAAAGTGCTTTTTATTTCTATCTCGTCTATTGGGTGCTATGCTCAGCTGTCTAGTTTTCCGCCCTAACGGTAGACGATTCTAAAAACAATCTTTTTTTTTTTTCAGTTGTTCAGAAGGCTACAGTTAGTGGCTTGCAGGCTTACGCACATTTTTCACGGAGCATCCTGAGAGCCCAGACTGATCTGTACCTGACGGGATGGAGTAGGGAAAGGTGGATTCTGCATGTTGATCTTTGTAGCCTGTTTTCATGTTTTAAAGTGCAATGACCCTCTCTATCCATCGGAGTATGTTTGGTGGGAAAAACACAAATTTTATGTCAATCAATTTCAATTTATGTCATTTTATAGAGAGCCAAGACACGCTGAGCTTTTATCTACTGAGTGTGAATTCTGGACAAACCAGAAGCTCACCATTTTCCTAAATTTATATTTCTGGTTACTTCAAATTAGTTGATACCTTTCTACATTAATGCTCCCCCTACCCCGAAACTAATAATCATTTAATGCATTTAATGCAAATTACATTTATTGATGCTCTCTGGTAGCCTTTAATGAAAACGAGGTTTGTTCTTATCCCTGCTCTTAAGCTCACATTTGCAATTCATAGTCAATCTGATTCCCCATCCCAGCACTTGAGGTCACAGTTCTCAGATTAAATATGCACTTATAAACACAATGCCACAACTCATGGGTGAAAAGTACCTTTTTTCTTTCTATTGTTCATTTTTTTAATAATCTATAATTGGAGTAACAACACCTATTGTTCCCTGTTTTGTTGCCCTTATCAATTTATTTTTACATCAAAAATTTAAGGGTCATTTTTTTGTGGCGAAAGAACTATGTTAAACATTTTGTATTTTAAGAAGGTTCGAAAAACATGCAAATTTTGAAAATGTATTTATCTCACTCAATAAAATGATAAAATGAGGTGAGTTTCTTTTTAAAAGTTTAATTTACCAGCTTTCTCATTTTGATAAAATTATAGCAAATAATTACATCTACTATGACAAAGGAAGGGTTTTGGTTCAAGGGGAAGGAGGTAAGTGTATTGAGTGATTAGAAATGTCTGGGAAATGTGTGCTGTGCATCTGTTCTTGCCCTGACTCCAATATTTTAATTTTGAATAAGTGCTATTAGCTATCTGGGTCTTAACCGTGGCTGAATCTCACTACGCAAACGTTCATCAGGAGGAATTTTTGGGTCGAAGCATCTCCATATTTTGTGAGCAGAGTATCCCAGAGCTTACAAGAGAGGGATGGCTTCTGTTGACTGTGTAAGTCTAATAACCTTGAGTGTCTCAGATGCCACCTCTGTAGGTTAATATCTCACCCACTTTGTGAACGAAATGTGACTTAATACGTTTGAAGTTTTGAATTAATGGAAGAAGAATGGGAAGCTGCATGCATGCAAAATTTTCAGGTAATGTTTAGGGACATAAAGTTGTCTGGTGTTGTTTCGGGGCTCCCTTTCATCAGGGAAGAGATACAAATGGTCTCAGCTACATTTACCGTATGTCCCAGTCTCCATGATATCATACCATAGTGCTACCCATTTTTATTATTAAACTAGTCCTCTGGTAAAACACATTATACATTCAGTCTAACTTTCCTTCCCCAATTATTTGATGGATCAGACAGAATCCAGTTCCTCCCTGAGGATTGTACTGTTTCTGGATATGGTGATCTGCTTGCCTTGTTTGTTTTTTTTTTTTTTAAATCACCCAGCAAAAGATACATTTGTAATATCTGCATGTGATACAACTCGCGAATAAAGCAAGAGAGCACATATTAAAATGCTGGGAGGAAAGGATTTTAGACTTGCAAAGATCTTAAAATATTTTCTTTTTCTGGAGTACAGAGCCATTCTTTTTCACTAGACTATAATTTCAATGAGAATATGACTGATTATTCCAATCAACCCCTCTAGACTCAATGCCTAGAAGACTGTCTGGTACGTAGTAAGAGGGGGAAAAAAACTGTCTTGAATGAATGAATTTATTTACTATTATTAAATGTATAGATTCTTCCTACAGTTGAAGTTGGGACTAACTAGGTATTCAGAAGAGAGATTATTTGATATAGGTAGGGATAGTCTAAGAAGCTTGTATAAAAAAGCTAAGACATCAACTAGATATTGTAACACATTGAGCACACCCTATGGAAAATTCTACAGGTGACTTACAGTCCACCTTTGAAGTTCCTCATTCAGATTTGGCATGATATTCACATCTACTGAAAGGATCAAATATATGAGCAAGAACAATTTCCTTGGTTTCACTGTTGAGGGAGGAACCATCATTTTGACATTTGAGCTTTGTGTCTTTTGCCAAATTTGAGTGGATCTTAGGCAGAGCTGTTGGAGAAGGTGTTTAGCAAATGAATATGAGATCACGGAGGCACCAAGAGAAGCAGTAGCTGTCTTAACTGAGTTCCCCAGGAAGTAGAACTTGAAGCAAAAATTAATGAAATAATGTCACTATTTCATCATTAGTGGGAGCATCTCCTGAGAAACAGGAAGAGGAAAAGTGGAAATGGGGCGGGAAGGAGGGAGAGTCAAGATGCAGTCCTGATGTGGCTGACATCTGCTTTTTATCAAATAAAGCTGGATATTCTATTTTGTGAGATTGTCCTCCAAGGATCGACTACCTGTTACATCATTTCAAGTCCACAGGTCCCTAGGTTGGAGGAAGGAGAACTGATCCTCAGACTACTATCTTGTATTGATCAAACACTCATCCTCAAGAAGCAGGTCATACACAATGCACTTCAAGGTTGAGCCTGTGGAGAGCCAAGTCCAACTCCATGATCTCAGTCTTCACGGAAGCCCACAGACGGGCAGCCCAGGCTCCGTCATGGTCGTAATCATGACCATGTGTTGAGAGTCCGAATGAAGCCAGTCTGAGCTCATGCGGTACTGGGTCCCGCAGCTGTGACTGGGAGAAAACAACTGGTCCAAGATTTTGGGTACAGGTGAGGCTAAGAGGCACTAAGGTGGTGCCTAAGTGGTTACTGGAAAAAATGTTGCATTGAAGGATCTTGGATCTGATTTTCCAAAAGGAATGCACAAAATACATACTCCAGGAAGACTCAGGGGTGAGAACCCTAACTCTATGAAGGAATAAAGACCACGATAAAAAAAAAAAAAGGACCTAGGGAGGTATGAATCAGAGAAAAGGCAAGAAAAGAAATTGAAATGTGTGAGGCACATTGAAATATCTAAAGGAGGTTCTTTGGGGAGAGGCAGTAGAGTCCTCCGATAATGGGTATTGCAATGAAGCTTAGCAGCATCTTACTTCTTCCTTCAGTCTGGCATCCACCGAAGGGCCCAACATACTGTTTAAACAGGCCTAAAACTTAAAAAAAATATGGAACGGATAAAGAACTTCCAGAATGGAAATAAGAAGAAAGGATGAAAGCAAAGAAGAAAAAAGTAAGAAAAGGTAGAAAGGAAGGGAATATTTTGATTTCAAGGAAAACTGAAGTTAAACAGGCCCCTGTTCTTTTGATGAAAGTAACATGAAGTCTATGAAGACTTTTAATATTTAAAAAAGGAAAAAAAAGTAGATGATATTCTAAGACACGAAGTAAGTATGTTGTACATAGAAAAGAATGGAAGCAAATGTGGAAATTGAGGAACATTCTTGGAAACGCAGATAGAATTTACCATGTGCTCCTAGAATCACTATTGAAAAATTGCACATCAGCTTAATTTCTGGAAAGTCTCCCTCCTTATATATATTTAACATGTTATCAGTAGATATCTTCTTAAAGTTTATATTGTATTACCTTTTATTGAGATTGCCCACATTTTTAGAGAGTCGTTGCGATTTATTCTAAAGACTCCTACCATTTCCTTTGGAGAGACAGGTTTTAATCTCATCAATTCAGGATGTTGGAAACTTACAAATATTGTTTGTCAGGTTTTATTTATGTCCGTTGAGAGAACTCGACCTTATTGACTGAAGGTAAAATTCTGCCATTCTGATACCATTTAACTTTGTAATCTATTTGCTCAACAAATATTTATTGAACCTTGTGTTAGGCCCTCTGCTGGGTTCTGGGAATGCAATGGAGAACAACATATAAATATACCCCAACTTTACAGAGCTCATGTTCCAGTGGGAAGACAGACAGATGCAAATAAACTGAAATACGTTTTAAAAGTATAAATTTAAGAAATCAGTGAAAGAAGTAAGTCAGGGACTGAGAGATCAAAAGTGGCCTTTCTGAAGACCTAACATTTACTCTGGGACATTAAGAATGAGTGAAAATGAATCCCTATGTGAAGAACAAAGGAAAAAAAAAGTATTTCAGCAGGAAAGGTAGTACGTATTTTTCTTCCTTCTTTGAGAAAGGAAGAGCTTTGGGAGTTCAAAAAACTGAAAGAAGTCCAGCATGGTTTCAGAGGAGAGAACACAAGAAATAGAATCTCACGATGAGGTTGAAGAAAGAGACAGAGGTCAGATCACACATGGCTGGTGACACCACGATAAGAAATGTGGGTTTTATCATAAGTGAAATGGGAAACCACCTGAGTGTTTTGAGCAGGTAAATGGTTTGATTATAAATTTAAGATCACTCTGGCTGCTAAGTAGGAAACAGATTGAACGGAGCCAAGATGAATGCGTGGAGACCCATTAGGAGGTTGTTGACATTAGTGAAGGGAAATGATGGTGGTACTTTAAACTGCGACACCCTAGATTAGAAGATCAATACATTTTTCAAATAGTAATCAAAGGATAAGAAGACGTGTACTATAGAAACTGTTCAAATGCAGTTTGGTGGGAAACTAGAGAATGCCAAGATTGTATTCGATTTACAGGGAAAGATGGACATCGCAGTAGATAATTTAAGAAGATAAGGTATTTGAGCTTCATCTTGTGGAACTGAGGACTGGGAAGAAGGACATTCAAGCAGAAAGAAGAGTACATGATAAGTTGCCAGAGAAGGAAAGGGTACAACAGTTGAAGTTCCATTAAGTGGTTCCACTTGGAAGGAGAGTGGGACGAAAGGGGTGTGATGGAAGATGGGTTCATGAAATAAGTGGAATGAGAGTGTGACTTCAGGGCTGGGTAGTGGGGTGACAAGGTGTTGAACAGAGGGGCGTTACAACCAGGATTGTGCTTTGGGAGTGATGGGGGAGAGAGAGAGCCCACTGAAGGAGATTCCAGGGAGAATGAGAGCATTTGGGAGGTGACTGAGTGTGGAGTTCGATGGCTCTGGGCAGGTACACTGAGGACGTTATCTCAAGAACTAAAAGAGGGAGCACATGGTTAGAATATTTGCAAAAGAAAATGATGGCTTTAACGCCTCTCTTTTTTTTTTTTTTAAGGTCACATTTAATTGCTCTCCTATTTTTCCAGAAGGAACCCTACTTCAGGATGACACCTGCACCTCAATGTTCATAGCAGCACTATTTACAATAGCCAAGACATGGAAACAGCCTAAATGTCCATCAACAGATGACTGGATAAAGAAGAGGTGGTATATTTATACAATGGAATACAACATAACGCCATTTGCAGCAACATGGATGCTCCTGGAGAATGTCATTCTAAGTGAAGTAAGCCAGAAAGAGAAAGAAAAATCCTATTTTTAATGTCTTTTAAATATATGGTCATGAGCAGAAACTTCTCTTCAGACTCTAGAGTCTTAAAGCACCACTCTAACATAATTTGAGGGGTCTAATATTTTAATTTATTCTGCACTTCAGCCACATAGTTTCCTGCACCAAAACAGAAATACGGCTTAAAATTAGTACCCATCACAGGAAGTGATTTGTAATTTTCACTACCAGATTTCTGTATATAATTATGTACTTGATTCGAGAGTACTTCACTTATAAATATATCCTTTTTTTTTCAAAGTTTCATTGTCAAAAACTATTTCTGCCTTCCCAATCCTATTGATAAGATGCTGATTTGAGAAAATAAAAGTTAAAAAGTATTTTATTTGTATTATTAAAAAATAGTTGATGCCCATATCTGTATCCATATTTCACCATAGATCTGTAAAAATTTATGTATTAAAAAGTCATTATTAACTGAAGATCTACTATGTAACAGTTTCCATACTAGGTGCATTATTTAACCTCTATCTACTTCTTATCAAAACTACATAAAGGAAATACTTTAAAACCCACTTTCCTCCTAAGGAAGCTGATGTTCTGTAAAGTCATGGTTCCAAAGATCATGCGAATAAGTGATAGGGTTTGCAGTTTTTATGATTCTGAAGCCTGTGCACTTTCCTTCCCATCAAAATGCCTTAACTGATTGAGAGCACCAATTCTTAAATATTTTGGTGTCTAGATACATTTCACATTCTTGAAAAATCCTGAGAACCCCAAACAGCTTCTGTTAATATGAGCTCTATCTCCTGATGCTTTAGTGCAATAAAAATTAAAACCAAGCAATTTTTAAAATTTTTATTCATCCATTTAAAAATAACAAGCCCATTATACATTAACATAAATAGTTTGTTTTGTTTGAAGGGTAAGTGTATTTTCTATAATGAGAAAATTTAGTGATGAGAATGGCATTGCTTTACATTTCTGCAAATATATTTACCATCTGTCAATAGAAGATGCTTGAGTTCCCATATCTGCTTCTGCAATCAGGCTGTAGATACGTTCCATTGTTGAAGCAGAAGAACAAAGCCAGCCTCACTCAATCATGTGTCAGGGTAAATAGATATGAGTTAGATAAGAAATGGGTGTTCTAATAGCCTTTTTTTTTTTTTTGACAATTGTGGACTTTTTTTCTGATATGACACCAAAACTCGACAATTGTTTCCTATAGGTTGGTTGCAACCATATCAATAAGCATTGCACAGTTTCATTAAATTCTTCCCTATATCTTGATTTTTTTTGAATGACTCTTTTCTTCATGCCTATTTTTTTTTACTATTCTACATTAGTTATTTGAAAAATGTTGGTTTATTGAGCTTTGCAGATTTTCCAAATGATGATACATTTATTGATTAATATCACCATCCATATTACCTGAAAATATCATTGAGTATTAGGAAGCTGTTCAGCTTAAAGGAGCAGATCCAAGCTTTTAAAATTTTTAATTTTTGCTTGAAAGCTCAAATTTGAGCAATGGAACAACATGCCGTTAATTGTTTTCCTTCAAAGGACAGTTTCCTAGAGTTCACTTGCAAGAAACTGTCCACTCAATACCCAAGTCTGAATTGCCAGTTGTTTTTCAATGTCTTTCAGAAATGAAATTACGGTTTTTTAAAAGTGGCTAGATCGGTTTACAAGTCAAACAATAACATGCATGTGTTTTTTTTTTTCCTGAGACAACCACAGTGCCTGGTAAATAGCAGACGTGCTCTGTACACACTTTGTATTTTCACACACAGAATAGTGAGAAGATAAATGCTCAAAAGAATTGGGATTTAATAGCATTGTAATCATAATTTTAACTACTTCTTTTAAGGCCTTTTATTTAAATTTCTTTTATTGACTTATAGTCATTTTACAATGTTGTGTCAAATTCCAGTGTAGAGCACAATTATTCGGTTATACATGAACATACATAGCTTATATTACTATCTGTTTAAGGCCATTTTTTAAAGGAAACACCTTTTGTTTTTCCGAAAGTATGTGGCCGTGAATATATAGTGACTAATCCAAAGTGATGCTGCTGAATTGATTCATGCTAAGCCATGGCCAGTTTTACTCACGATTGCTTTTGCGCCATTGATGCCCTTGTCAACAGAGTGAAAAAGGTGAATATCATCTTTAAAATTATTTCAGAGATAGTCTTGATTTCGCACTCCCCCGGAAAGGGTCCTGGGTACCTCCAGGGGTTCATAGCATCAACTTTGAGAGCCCCTGATCTAGAAGACCCCAGTGTTAGCCAGCTGTGCAGAATGTAGACATATCTGCACTCTACATAGTGTACATTTCAGCATCATATAAACATCTCTTGAACTTAACTTTCATTTCTGACGGACTGAAATTATATAAAACAAATTTACATGATACAGAGACATACATGCTGCCCCGGCTGAGCTCTTGCAGCGATAGAAAAACTTCAGAACTGGTTTTTCCTCTAAATCCACTTTTTTGTTTCCATTAAAAAGGCACCAGCTTCTCAGCTTCTACCCACCAGCCCTCTCCCCCACAAAGTCTTTCCAAGCTTGCCCTGATGTCATAAACACTTGACATTTCTAACTACTGAAACACGATTTTTCAAAACAACTGCTTAGCAAGCACTTGACTAAAACATTTTTTTTTCTGATGACTGGTTTAACACTGTTTTGTTTTGATTTGTCTCCAGAATTTTTGACAAACATAGACATAGCCTAAAAATGAGCTGAACGAAAAGGCTGACTCAGTAGCCTTTCTGTTGGCAGAGAACGTGGTTCGTATGATTATGGAGACAGTAAGACCCAGGATCCACAGACATCTCCAAAACTATTGTCAGAAGAGAAGAAAAAAAAAAATAATGGGAACTTCTCTTTGCCTGGTAAATAGCAGTCATCACAAAGGGCCTTACGTTTCCAAAGGGACTATAATTCTGTAGCATAATAACCAGGATATGATTATTTTTCTTATTCTCTATGCATTCCAGCTCACCCTGGATAATGCTCTACTGCCAACCTCATGAAGTCCTGCTTCTGTGCCTTGTGGTTTCAACTGCCTCAGAAAATGATTGCAACTACAGCACAAGATCTTAGCTATAACTGCCCCCAGCGTATTATAACAGCTCTATGCTTATAGGTCTATTCACAGCCCAATATGTTGCCTGAAAACTGGGTTTGCCTCTTGATGGGTGGAGGAGCCAAAAGACACAACCAAGACAAAGAGTGCGAGAAGAAAAGATTTTAATGTTTGCAACAAGTAAGGAGGGTGCTGAGGATACCTCCCAAGGCAGGGTCTCCTCGAATGTCAGGATGAGCAAGTTTTAACCTAAAGTTACAGGTGAGTATAGCCTTCCAAACAGGGATGGAGTCTTAGGTGCCCTGGAGCGATGGACAGGCGATTTCATTACAGAATTGGGACAGAGGTCCTTCTAGGTTGACGGAGTCCAGGGACTAGTTGGCTGAAGTCATGAGGGACAGCAAGGCATCATTAAGTCTCAGGCCCCAGTTAGTCTGCTGGTTGACTGCTCAAGGGGTTGCAATCCTGCAAACAGCTCAAGAACGCGGGCCAGGGTGATCTTTACCTTTGAAACATGTCTGCGAGTCTTTAAGAGCGATAGTCATCTCCCTTATGGTTATTTTCCTGGTCTGATAACAGCCATTTATTCTTATGTTATTTTGTTCCCTTAAACTCATTAACTACTGAGACCTGTGCTTTGGGATAAGCCTTGTAATCAGGCTTGGATCACAGAATAACTTAGGGTCTAAAATGACTTCTCTTATGTCAAGAAGGTTATGTGCTGCCCTTTCTTCTGGGATCCCTGGCCCTATCTGCCCACACATGTACTTCTTTTTGGGTTCAAGATAATGTTTTCCCTTCCAGGATGTCTTCTTTCTTCCTCTTTACCTATCTGATCTTACTCAGGATCCAGTTCAAGTCAACACTTACAGAAGATTTCACATCTGAATTGATGGTTCTCCTAGGAGGTTTACTAGATGTAGATACATATTTTTTCTTCTTTCTTCTTTTCTTTTTTTTAATTTTATTTCAACAACAAGAAAGCTGCTAAGGGCAAAGACAAAATTTTATACTTCTTTGTATCTGCTGTAATGCCAGTGAAGTTTTGAGAACATAGATGGTTCTGAAAAAACAAAAACAAACAAACAAAAAAACAAACAAACAAAAACTTTCATGGTTGCTATACTTAAAAAATTAAAATTTAAACCTTGTGTACTTTATCAATGTCACAAATGCTGATTTATGAGAGTTTGTCAGTATTTGAATATGACATTTTAAAAATTTTTTTCCATAAATGCTGGGGCTGAGTTTTCATATGTAAAAAGTCCATCGGAACTCAATAATAATAATAACACTTGAGTAGAAAGATACACATGATATAAAATGTCATTGTGAATTTTCTTTATTTACTCTGGATTTTCTAGAATAGACATAGCTCTAAAATTCCCTTCCAGCAGTCTTTATGATAACAATAAAACACTCGTTGAGAAACAAGCGAATACTGCTTTTGTGTATAGGAAATAAAACAAAACATAATAGAGGGATGGAAACCTATTTCTATTTATTTGTACTCTTATAATCTTGGAAATAGTTTTAATTCAACGTAATTTGGTAAATAGGCTTTGAAAAGCCTAATGGTATCTCAATTTTGTTCCTACTTAAGAAAGAAAAGGCTTGGTAAGTGATGTTAAGGATATTTCAAATGAGGTTGGTAGGTAAGATGAAAAGTAAAAAATAATCAAAGAATGATTACTTAATGCCAAAATACTTACCATGTTAATAGTGTTTTGGAGCTATGGAATAGACACCTTCATGTAGTTGACAATATTTAGACCCACTGCAGGGCCTGGCACACATTAAATGTGCAAACTGTAATTTTTTAACGAATACAAGAAAGGTCGTTTTAATGAGCTTCATCTCTTTTTGTGAAGCAGGATGTTAAACTTTGGTAAACTTTGAGATTTCTTTCTTGCGGGCCTTTTGTGTTACATTCTTACATATTTTATGTATGCTTTAAATAAATGAATATTTTTTAATTTGACGAATGCTTCATCCTACACGAAAATTGAGTCCTTTGAATCTGTCTTGATCAAATTATTTATATTCTTCCCATCTTCCTTAGAAAGCTGTATTGAGGTATAATCGACACACAGTAAAATTCATGCTGAGTGTACAGTTTGATGTTTTGACATGTTTACACTTACCACGATCAAGGTAATGAATGTATCTATTATCCCTAAGCATTTCCTTGTATTACTTTTTATCTGTTCCTGCCTTTCCCTTCTAGGTAATCATGAATCTGCTTCCTGTCACTATTGATTAATTGATATTTTTGAGACTATTACATCAATAGAGTCATACTATATAGACTCTTTTTAGTCTGGTTTCTTTTGATAAACAGAATTATTTTGAGATTCATCCATGCCACTGGATGTATCAATAATTCATTCCATTTTATTACTGAGTAATATCCCACAGTTTGATTATCCATTCACCTGCTGATGGGCATTTGGGGTTTTTTCCTAGATTTTTTGTTATTAATCTATGAACATTCATGTACAAGTCTTAAATAAATACATACTTTTATTTCTCTTGGATAAATGCATAGGAGTGGAACAGCAGGATCATATAGAATGCGTATGTGCAACTTTCTAAGAATTTGCCTGTTTCCCAATGTGATTGTATCATTTTACACTCCCTGCAACAATGGAAAAGAGTTTCAGTTGCTCCACATACTTGCCCATTGTTGTTATCATCAGTTTTAACAATGTAGCCATTCTACTGGTGAGTAAAATAGTTCATTGTAGTTTTAATCTACATTTCTTAATGACTAATGATGTTGAATGACTACCATGCACTTATTTGCAATGTGTATATCTTATCTGGTAAAATAGTTTGCTTATTTCTTTTTATTAGGCTCTTTGTTTTGTTACTGACTTTTGACAGTTCTTTATGTGTTATTGATACAACTATTAAAAAGATATGTGCTTTGCAACTATCTTTCACAGACTATGGCTTTTTTTAAAATTCTTTTAGTGAATATCAAAGAGCAAAATTTAATTTAGATGAAGTCCAGATTATCATTTTTTTCTTTACTATATCATATCCAAGCTACTTTTGCCAAACACAAGTTTCTAATAATTTTACTACGTTTTCTTCTAGATATTTTAGATTTTATATTTAGTTCTAGGATCTAATTTAAATTATTTTTTATATACGGTTGCATATATAAAACTTACATATATATGGTTGATGTTTGGATTCAGGTTCAATGTTTTTGCACATGGAGTATCTATTCCAGTGACATTTATTGAAAAGTGATCCATTCTCCATTGACTTTGTGACTATGACAAAAATCTGTTGTTTATATATGTGTGGGTCTATTTCTGAACTCCCTATTGAATTATTCTTCTCTACCTATTCAAGTACCACATTCTCTTGCATATTGTATAAATCAGCAGTCTTGTGATTGTTGTAGCACTTTAAGAAGACTTAAAATCAGGTAATATTTATCCTCCAACTTTGTTCTTCTTTTTAAAATGCATCTTTTTGCACAGCAAAAAAAAAAAAAATCAACAAAGTGAAAAGCCAGCCTACTTAAATGGGAGAAGATATTTGCAAATGATTTGTCTGATAAGGGGTGAATATCTAAAATATTCAAAGAACTCATACAATTCAATGTCTAAAAAAAGAAACAATCCAATTTAAAAAACAGTCATAGGACCTGAATAGGTATTTTCCGAAGAAGACATTTGGATGGCAAATAAGCACAAGAAAAGATGCTCAGCATCACTAATCATCAGGGAAATGCAAATCAAAACTGCAATGAAGTATCACCTCAACCAGTCAGAAAGACCAGCATCAAAAAGACAAGAAATAAAGAGTGCTGGTGAGAATGTGGAGAAAAAAGAAACTGTGCACTGTTGGTGGGACTGTAAGTTGGCATAGTCACTATGGAAAACAGAATGAAGAGACCTCAAAGAATAATTAAAAATAGAGCTACCCTATGATCAAGCAATTCCCCTTCTGAGTATTTATCTGAGGACAATGAAAACACTAATTCAAAAATATATATGCATGCCAATGTTTATTGCAGTGTTATTTACCATAGTCAAGATATGGATGCAACCTAAGTGCCCATCAACAGATGAATGGATAAAGAAGATGCGGTGTCTACATACAATGGAATATGACTCAGCCATGAGACTAGTTAAATCTGGAGTTAAATGTGAAGGCTGGACCTAGAGGGTACCATACTAAGTAAGATAAGTCAGACAGAAAAAGAAAAATATCTTATATTTTCACAAAGCAAACAAATAAATATAACAAAATAGAAACAGGTTTGCAGACACAGAGAATAAACTAGTGGTTGCCAGAGGGAAGGAGGGTAGGGTATGGGTGAAATAGATAAAGGAGATTAAAAGGTATCAACTCCCAGTTGTAAAAGAAATGAGTCACAGGGATTAATGTACAGCACAGAGAATATAGTCCATAATATTGAAGTAACTTTGTATGGTGCATAATCTACACAAATATCAAATTACAATGCTCTACACCTGAAACTAACATGACATTATAAGTAAACTATACTTAAGTTTTTTTTTTAATGTCACGAAAATGCATCTAGCTCCACTAGTTTCTTTATAATTCTCTATGAATTTTAGAATCACCTTGTCAATTTATTTTAAAAACTAAATTGTGGGATTTTGATTGGGATTATATTGAATATGCAGATCACTTTGGAAAGAATCAAGATCTTAACAACATTGACTATTCTGACCCATGAAGATGGTACAACTAACCTTTTTTTTTAATCTTCAATTTCTCTAAGTAATCCTTTATAGTGTTCAGTGTATAAATCATACATAATAATTTGTGAGAGTTAAACTTAAGTATTTCATAATTTTGATGCTATGTAAATGAAGTGTAGTTTTGTTAATTTTCTCCTGATTTCTAGTTTTTGCTAACATATAGATATACAATTGATTTTTATATATTGATCTTATAAAATCACTTATTAATTCTAGTAGATTTGTTAAAAATTCTTTTGGACTTTTCTTCATTTAATGTGTTTCATCATTTTTTTTCCAAATGGGATGTTTTTATTTATTTTTTCCCTTGCCTCACAGCACTGGCCAAAATCACAAGACCAATGTTGGATGAAAAGTTGCCTTTTTCTTGATCTTTTAGAGAAAGCACGCAGTCGTTCACTAATGTTTGATATTAGCAGTTGGTTTTTCGTAGAAGTCCTTCATGAGGTCCTCCACGAATCAGACAAAGAAGAAGTTCTCTTAGGCTAATTTTCTCAGATTTTTTTTTAATTTCTCCCAGAAATGAATGTTGTATTTTGTCATGTTTTTCTACAGAAGTTGAGATGATCATATGCTTTTTCTTTTTCTTAATATATATTGTTTTTATATGTTAAACTAACCTTGCATTCCTGGGGTAAATCCTACTTCTCATGGTGAATTATCCTTTCTATAGTCCATTTATTCAATTTGTTAAAATTTTGTTAGAATTTTTGTATCTAAATTCATGGAGAATATTTTGTAGTTTTGTTTTTGTTTCTTCTTCTTCTCCTTCTGATATTTTTGTCTGGTTTTGGTATGAGGACAATTTGCAATGTGATTTCATGAATGAACTTAGACATTTTTTCTCCTTTTCAATTTTCTTTAAGAGTTATGTAGCATCGGTACACATTTTTACTTAAACTTCTAGTAGAAGTCACAAGTGAAACCACCTGGGCCTGGAGTGGGGAAATTTCTATTGGGGAAATTTTTTGACTATGTATTCAATTTCTTTAATAAACATAGAAATACTCTAGTAATCTATTTCTTCATGAGTGAGCTTTGTAATTTTGTCTTTTAAGAAATTGCTTTATTTCATCTACGACAACAAATTTCTGGTCATAAAAGTTGTTCATAACATCTCCTTACTATCCTGTTGCTGTTGAAATGATCTGCTGTGATGTACATATTTCATTTCTGATATTGATAATAATGTGTTCTCTCCTTCTCTCTTTCTGGCTCAGTCTAATAGTAGTGATATGCTATAAAAACTAACTTTTGGCTTCATCTATTTTTCACTATTAATTTTATTTCTATTTCATTTTTGCTCTGATCTTCATAACTTCCTTTCTTCTGTTTACTTTGAATATCATTCACTCCGTTTTCTCTAGTTTCATTAGGTGAAGGTCATTTTCTTTGTTTTTTTTTTTGCCATTTTCATCAAATTTGATCATAGTATAATTTGGTACTTTCTTGAGCTTGGGGTATGTTGAGTTTCTTGGATACATGGGTTTACAGTTTTCATCAACTTTGGGAATTTGGGGGCTATTATTTCTTTAAATAGTTCTCTCCCCACCTCACTTTTTGTAAAGACTACAAGTCAGGCCCCCTGAAGTTGTTCTACAGTTTAGTGAAGCTCTTATCAACTTTTAAATTTTCTTTTCTTACTGTGTTTTATTTTGTCTTCAATTCCAAATTCACTAGTTTTTTTCTTCTGCAATGTCTCCTCTACTGTTAATCACATCTAGAATTTTTAAAATTTCAAACATTATAATTAAAATCTCTAGAAGTTTTGTTTGAGTTTCTTTTTAAATGCCTTAACTTTCTCCACTTAACTTTCTGCACACAAGGAATACAGTTGTAATACCAAGTTCAATGCCTTTGTGTAAGATTTTTAATATCTATGTCAGTTCTCGGTTGGTTTTCATTGGTAAATTTTGTCCTTGCTGTATATTCTCCTGCTCCTTTGCATACTGGGGAAGTTCTGAATGGATGCCCGACGTCATAAATTTTACCTTATAAGTGCTAGATATTGTAGCTACTGCTCTATTGAGCTTTGGTCTGGGAGACATTTAAGTTATTTGAAAACAGTTTGATATTTTTTTGGTCTTGCTTTTAACATTTGCTAGTCTAAGGCTGCTTACACTGACCCATTCTGTGGACTCTATTCCTTGTCCTGTGAATCAGACTCCTGACCTAACAGCCATTACTCCAACCTAACAAGTATTAAAAGCAAGACCGAAAAAGAATTCAAGGAAAAGAATTAACTTTAATCTAGCATTTGGGCCTTGGGGACTGAGTTTGTTTAAAGGATAACAGAAGGAAAGGAAATATTGGAAAGGTAGGAGGAAGGCGCTGTGTCATGAAAGACTGGGGATGAGAGACGTTCAAGGGCGGTGGGAGTGATGAGTCATGTTGATGTCAAGGAAGGTGACAAAATGGTGCTAATTCTGATTCTTAAGGAGTTATTTTTCTTCTTGAAAAAATAAACTATGCATTTCTATCTTCTAAGGTGGGTGGGGGAAGAGGTCAGACAGAAAAGATCTGGCAGATGAGAAAGTTAACGCTTCACTTACCATTCATCAAGTTAGGTCGTCAAAAGTAGGGAAGATTAAAGCAGGGAAACTGAAGGAGAATTGGGTCAACAAGAGCTGGTTTTTGTTGGCTACGATCAAGATATCAGTATCTATTTGTGAATCCATGGAAATGATTGATAAGAAAAAATGAAGGTGTTTAAGTGGTACGGAAATTTTTGATAGGACAGATAATGTAATGGTAAAGCTATATGAGAGATGTAAGAGAATAAATTACCCTTGGTGAAAAGAGAAATGTCATGGCTTCAACATAAATTACATGGACAGGAGTAAGAAAGGTGGGAGAAAGTAGAGAGTACAATGAAAAGATTCGGAACATGACTTGAGAAGCAGACAAGTTGACTAGTAGAGGAAAAGAGTGCTGTCTCTTCCCGAGAACAGTATTTGGGAAAAAAAAAAATGCTACACTTAAATTTACAGTAGACAATATCCCTTCAGTTTCGTAAGTCATC
This sequence comes from Vicugna pacos, assembly GCF_048564905.1. Lineage (NCBI taxonomy): Eukaryota > Metazoa > Chordata > Mammalia > Artiodactyla > Camelidae > Vicugna > Vicugna pacos. Next base: position 8,735,768 of record NC_133010.1, read on the forward strand.
CAAACCAAGATACTGCATCTTGGAGAGAAGCTACAAGTAATTATAGAGGTTGCTTCAGTTTTCCCTGTCGCCTGAACCCCACAGAATTCAAGAACTCTCCAAAACACTTTGTCTCACCTCATGGACCTGGACCTCGCAGCTACAGGACCTTCCATAGATGTTATTTCATTATAGTTTACAAGACATTGTTTCTTAACTTGTGGTCTCTTCCATCTTTGAATGTTTCTTTTTTATTTTCTCTCTCTTTTTTTTTTTTAAACAGAATTGAAATGTTCAAAATCCCCACCAGGCCATGAAGGATTCTATTTTTCAGCCAAATTCTCCCCTCTTTTTTTATTCCCAGGCAGGACACATAAAATTTAATTCCCTGACTTCTTTTTCTGATGGGTAGCAGTCATTTTTCCACAACATTAGACCAGGTAATCTATTCTTAGGGGAACCTCGTCAAGCCTGACTGATATTCTGCACTTTTTTTCTTTTCCCTATTTTGTATTTTATTTTTTTGCTCTTTCTCCCCCTTTCATATTTCCTGCTGTGGAAATATGGTAATAATAATAAAATATCTAGGGAAAGATGGAACATATTTACCCATCCCTGATGCTAAGGTGAACTGAGAGGTAGAAAGGTCATGCTTTCCATTCCTGAAAATAGAGTGAAATAATACATTTGTATCTTGAGGAAAAACCATGGACTCAGCCAGTGAGATCCCATCTGTAAGACTGCTCTGATACAGATTCCATATTGGAAGATTTATTTTAATGTCAAGGAGAAGTGCTCTTACAATGATACCTGGTGAGAACAGTATCTTCTATCAACACAAAGAAGACACAAAAATATCATTGGCTTTCTGTTATCCTGTCAGAATGAGTCACCACCCTTGTTTTCAGGTGGCTGTCAGCATGCCATCTTGTCTCCTTGACAGGGTGGAGCCAAGTTCCAAGCTCAAAGCAACACACTCTTTAATTGTCATGACAACGTCAGGCCCTTTCTAGTTCCCTCTCTCTTTATCACTTGGTCCATCAGGAAAAGGAACACAGTCCACATGTTCTCTTTTTTTTTTTTTTCTATCCCTAAAACAAGACACTGGACAGATGTCAAATTGGAATAACTTCTACCCACCATCGATTTGTATCCGATTCCAACAGTTGAGCTGGGAATGCGATGAGAAAATCCATTCCCACGGCCTAGAGGTTTAGGCCAGATCTGGCAAGAAGATGGTGAGAAATGACCGGGTAGAGCTGGTTGGTAAGACAGTCTATCCTGTAAGGATTTGATCAGCAGCATTAAGCATTTATTGGGAACTTTCTGGAATTGTGCCATTGTACCAAATGCAGTGCCCAGAAGAATACCAAGGTGGGGGGAAAAGTTTAGTTGGAGACCAACTCATGTAAAGAAAACTCAAAACCGTATATTCTCAGCATCAAATGGGTGAGACTGACAAGTTAAAAAGTGAAAGAGTTTAGAGGATGGAGAGCCTGGCATGTACCTCGAGCTGGCAAGGAAAGGCCTCCGTGCCTTGAAGGACGGATGAGGATCCGGTAGGTGAGACACAGGAGGGGAGGCATGTGCAGATGGATGGGGTGGCACAAGGGACAGCAAAAAGCTCAGGCACATAATGGGGACCACGGTGTCACATGATCGGTCTCACTGGACACAACACTGTGGTCCCGCATCAGCAGGGTGCCCCCACCCACCCTCACTCTGTGAATTTATTTCCGCATTCAGTTATACCATATGTCAATAATGTCTATCATAAATCATCCCTTACAACAAATGTGAGATTTAACATCTCAGTTATCTGAACTTGAGATCTACCATGTTGAATTTCACTCAAATATTTCTTTTGACTCTGTAAGCCAAGTGCTAGACTGTCTTTTTGTGTTTTTTTTTTTATTTTTCTAGGAATATGTCTGAAAATTTGAATAAACATGTAAAACTAAATACTCTGATTCTGTATACTTTTAAAAAGACATTTAGTATTTCACTAGATGAAACAGAATTATAGAATCAAATAATATGAATGGAGATAAAGTGTATTGAAATCTATGTAGACCAATGGTGATATAAAAAAAATATATTCCCAGTGGTATAATATTCCCTTTTGCTAAAGGGACTTGGGTCTCAGGAAAAAGTTTAAGTATGCAGTACGTAAAAATTCCAATAACAAAATAATTAATAATAATATATTTGATATATCAAACAAATCTGACAAATTCTCATAGTTACATTTTTCTTAAATTTCACCTACCTTCAATGTGGTGGTAAGGCAGTGACATTCTCACAGCAAACAATAGTCCAAAACCACCCTTTCTTTCTTTAACACAGTGTGCTACTAGCAATAATAATCATGTGAAAATGAGTCACCACATTTGTTTTAGGTGTTTAAGTTTTAAAGACAATGCTTGATCTCACTGAATTGGTTTTTGGGAGAGAAGAAGTCATCTGATGTGGAATAATCAGGCACCTAACATCATTTCTTCTGGACTCACCACTCAGTCCACGTGTGGCTTGGATAGTCAGTCCCCAAGCCATTTTAGATTATCTGAGTTCCCAATTTCAATGTATTTTGTTTTGTGCCAATTTATTCCAAATTTGCTACCTTCAGTTTAATTTATTTTCTTTTTTCCTCACTCATTTTCTTTTCCAAAAATCAAGAAACTGGACATGTGTGAAACTAGAAAAAGCTTTTATCCCAGACTCTTTCTCCTCTCTCCTACTTCACATTCTAGTCTATACAGTTCAAGGATGTGTTTTTTGGACAGGAGGGTTTGAGTTGGGAAAAGTTTAATTCAATGGTAAGAATATAAATTATGCGGGAGGGTACAGCTCAAGTGGTAGAGCACATGCTTAGCATGGGCACCGTCCAGGGTTCAATCCCCAGTACCTCCATTAAAAATAAATTTAAAAACCTAATTACTCCCCCCAAAAATATAAATTTATTTTCCTTTGAGATAAGATAACTTTTCATTACTGTTTCAGCTAAAAGTTATAGAATCTAAATATAAAGGGCAAAATAAAAATAAACAGTACCTGGTATGTTATAGATACTCAGTACTTGCTGAGTAGTTGAATGAATAAATAAAATTCATCGATAGCCTAATTCCATGCCCGCTCCACGGACCTGAATAACTTCAGAGCTTTTCAACGGCAATGCTATTTCAGTATTTTTTATTCCTTCCATCAGTACCTGGAGCTGTAAACCAATGCAATCTGTAAAGGGACAAATGGAGAAACTGAGGCTGAAAAAAGAAAGGGTTTGATGACAGTTGCCTGTCTTTACCGTCATAGAAAGAACACCGCATTTCAGCTGGGCTGGACTCCCACTTGTTGAATAAACGAAGCCAACCCGAGGAAAGAGCAGCGCTGTAGGAACGATGTTCTGATAGGGAACAAGAAACGTTGCTCCAAAAAAGCCCATTACTGGGACAGGACATTTTGTCCAGGAAGGGCAGGAAAAGGAGACATTGCCACATGAAAAGACCGAGCTCTGAGTTTAGGTCTGAACGTCCCCATCACTGGAAGTGTTTGGCACTTCATTCAGCAACTCATTCCGAAAAGCTCTCTTCTGGCTTTGATAAGTATGTGGAATTGTGTCCTTGTCTACTCATCACCACTTAAAAAAAAAAAAAAAAAAGAGAGAGAGAGAGCGAGATCAGACAATTCCAGAAATCGTCTTTAGCTTCTGTTGTTTTCCATTAGCAACAGGAGCATATTCTTTTAGTGAAACGCGAAAGCTGGTCTCCAGGCCACCGCTGCGCCTTGCAGCTCGCAGGGCGAGCCACTCATTCGGAGAGACGCTCGGAAAGGTGGTGAAATGCTGGTTTAGCACTTTATTTGTCCCAATTATCTGCTCCTGCCTATTAGGGTGAATGGAACATCACGGCCTTGTTTATCACGGGCTTTACAGCCACTAATAACACTGTTGTTTATTACCACGAACATGCCGCACGCAGTCAGCTCCGCTTCTGTTAAATCCACGGCTCCACGTTCTCGCTTGGTTTTTGTTTTATCCACCCCCCCTTTTTTAAATCTTTTTTCTTTTTTCCCAACCCAAAGCAAATCAGATCCCACTGAACCAACCAACTTTCCCACCTCTTGCTCCTGTAAAGAAGCCTTCTTCAGTTGGTCTTCGGGTTGACTGACAACCCGAAAACTCTATAAAGAAAAGAGCAAGGTGACACTGACATGCAGGAACGCTCTCCAACCATATTTCAAGGGCCAGTGCCTGCCTGGGCATTTGCTTCCAGGTGCTCACAGCCCGGACTGCACTAGTTTGGGCAGCCGTTAGAGGAAAGATGGCAGCACATTGTTGCCATTAGATCTTTGAGTCTTCCCCCAATAGTCCTCTTTTTCTATATACGGTCACACACAAACAAATCCAGGATTTCTTCATGGCCGGAGGCCTGCTGAGTGCGCTTTGGAAAGTGCCCCTCATTTGGGCTCGTAGGAAAGATGGTATCAATGTAGTCTATTCCTCCTGGGACCACAATGAATGGTGAGAACTCAGCCGGTATTCTGCCTCTCTGATACCTAAGGCCTTATTTAACAAGCAATAAGGTAGATGGCCAATACCTAATTGGAAGGAAAGATTCCTTAACAGGGAACAGAGTAAACTGGTCCCTCTCTCCCTCCTCCTCCCTCTGGGAGAGTGTTTGTCATTCGGGCCACTTAGACAGGTGCCTGTCATCACTAGACAATGGCCATGGGGAAAGTGGATCTTGTCCAAACTGGATCGAACGGTGAGGAAGTGAGACCAAATGGAACGTCGGTCGTCCACAGTAGGGAACGAGAATCCTGTGAGGCTGTGCAGTGTCCCTTCCATCCATTCTCCTCAGGACGCCTTGGTTGCGCCTATCTGAATGGAGGGGATGATCGGAACCCTTCTGTGCCCAGTTCACTCAGGACAAGAGGCAATCTTAGATGGAGGAAGATTTGGCGATGGCCCTGTGACAGTCTCTCACCCTCTTTTACGCACTGAGAGCACGGACTGCTCACCTAGATTCCTTCAGAGAAGTCAGTGTTGTGTCTTCTGCAGCAAAGGAGCCCCATAGGTCTTTCAAGAGAGCTTTACAATTTTTAATTAGTTGGCTCCGCATAACAACTTTGCGTAGAGTCAGGATCAGGCATCATTCCCAGAGAAGCAAAGTAAGGTAAAATGACTTGGTCAAAATTAATAGAACAAATAGGAAACAAAGCCAGAACTGGAATGAAGGTTTCCCTGGTTGATTCTGTGCAGTTTGTGCTATTCTGCTTTTGGATGTAGGATCTGTCTTAAAGCTACAACTTTTCATGTAGAACCAAATGACCAGGCAACTTCTCAAAACTCCTTTCCACCCATGTCCTATCTACTGGTTGAGCCCTTATTTCTCTACTAGAACACTCACTTTCCTGAATTACCTCTATGAATTTCTTAATTCAACACAATCATCAATTAATTTACTAAAAAGGTAGTTTGTATCATCCCTTGCCTTAAACGCAATTACATTCAAATGTAGATTGGAAGCAATACTGAAAAGAAAATCGCCCAGGTAACACTGATTATTCATTGAGTTACCATGAAATATGGAGTGGATCCTACAATTAATGTAACTCCATTTATCTGCATAGTAATTCTCCACAATGCTAAGTTCTATTGGCCATTTGTAGGTTGATATTGTTACATAGTGCTGACAGATGTTAAATTAGTTTATAAAAACACCTAGGAACAACTGTAGCAGCAGATTGCTTATAAGTAACAGGCAAGATTATAAAATTCAGATAACATGAAATGCAATAGGTTTACACAGAGACAAAGAAAAATACATATAAATATTAGAGACAAGGTGTTAAAGGAACTAAATTAAGATAAAACCAAAATAAATGGATTCAATATAAGTTAATAGCATTAATAATAAAGAGAGTTCAGTAGGTACCTTCTCATCAGGGAACTTCCATGCTCCTCTCATCCATTTTTGAGATGTTGGCCATTATCTATTCCTTTGAAATTCATGATCATGTTTCCTCCCCATAAATGTGCATGCCATATACAGAAAATTAGCAATTCATAGAAAATGATGAATAATATTTACTTGGAAAAATAGGAGTTTATAGAGTTCCATGTTCCCTCTATGAATAACCTGATTATTCTAGTCAGTGAAATTGGAGTATTTCAATCATATTCTAATGGGAACAGGTGCCACCTTCACGTAAGAGACACTTGGATATAACGACGCTGGGTTTGATTTCATCTGATTTATCTCCAGAGATTGTTTTATGTCATAAGAACCACAGGAATAACACAACAAATGCTTAGAAACAACACAAAACAAAAACAACAAAAGAAGCATTTCTACCCTTCAGGAGTCGTTGCTGTCCACATTAGTTTAAATAAGATTGAAATTTCTCAAACACAATGACGGATTATTTGAGATAAACCGGTGTGAGGGAGGACATCTTTGAGACGTGGCATTAATGGTATTTCTCTGGAAAAATATGCCAGTACCTTTGATGAAAATATGCACTCTTGCTGAAAACTGTTTTTTTTTTTAACATTTTTTATTGATTTATAATCATTTTACAGTGTTGTGTCAAATTCCAATTTAGAGCACAATTTTTCAATTATACATGAACATATATATATATATTCATTGTCACATTCCTTTCTCTGTGAGCTACCATAAGATCTTGTATATATTTGTTAATTAACAAGAATTTTCGGTCTCTGGATTTGTAGGGGAGGAGAAAGAGAGCCTTTTGGTGAGAAATTTGAAAAAAAAAGTGTACAGAGTAGATTTTAAACAGCATTTTAAGTCTGTTTGGTAAAATCATTCATTACTCCTGCTACAAAAGAGCCAGCCCTGTTGGTTCTCAATGCTTTTTAACGCATTGTGACTAGCATCCCAATGACTGACGCAACACGATGTGTGGAGGAAAAAGTTCTCTCTCCCTCTCCCTCTCTCCCAGCGATCAATATGCTGGAAGAAAATGTCACAGACTCCATTGAAGGTAATAGGTTTAGATCACCATTACACTTTCTATTCAATGAGCTGAGGCTGTTTGGGCCATTTCTGTTGGAAAATTCACCTGTTTGAAAGATTCATTTTATTCAATGCAGTAGAACAAAGCAGCGAGCAGCAAGCCTGCTCCACCTCCAGCCCGTGCCCTTTCTTCTTTCTGATGCGGCTGCATTCCAGCCCCGGCTCTGCAGTTTGGTCTAATTGAAATACATGGAAACCTCAGAAGCAGGGCTGTTGATGAAAGGTAGAGGAAACTCAGGCATCCTTTTGTTTGTTTGTTTGTTATCTTCCGCCTACATTTCAGCACTCCTTCCTTCATTCCATCCTGGATGTGGTGCCTTCCTAGTCTCTCCTCCCAGGCTTCTCCCCACCCTCTGTCCTAACACTGCATGCCCACCTGCACTTTGCACCTGGGGTCGTCCCATTCCTTCTTTGGTCCTTGTCCTGCGTCCGGGATGGTTCCGTGATCCATGGCACAGCTCCCTGACCAGTCCTACGATCCATGGCTCTGCTAGGTGATTAAATTTATGTCACTCCTAGACTCAGACGTTCTTGCAAATACTGCGGCAATGGCTTATTCCTTCCACATACTCCTGCACGGTGTAAGATCATCACCTTAATGAGTACCTCTTCCAAAAGGCTTAGGAGAAGGAAGCAGTCTATTCCAGCCTTCCGTAAGCCTGACTCAGAGATGTTTGGCAGTGGAATTTTGGCTGATTTTCTCACCTGTAAGCAGTGTTGAGAAAGAGTACCTGGGTGGATGGATGGGGGTCTTCAGTCAACTCATAAACTCTATCAGCCTCTTTACTTCCATTTTTTAATTGAAGTATAGTTGGTTAACCATGTTGTGTTAATTTCTAATGTATAGTATAGTGATTCAGTTATACATATACATATACTTATGTATAGATACATATTTCTTTTCACACTCTTTTTCATATTAGGCTATTATGAGTTATTAAATATAGTTCCCTGTGCTCTACATTAGGACTTTGTTGTTCATCTATTTTATACACAGTAAAGTGTATCTGTAAATCTTGAACTCCCAGTTTATCCCTCCATCTCCACCCCATAGTAATGATAAGGTCGTTTTCTATGTCTGTGAGTCTGTATCTGTTTCATAAATAAGTTCATTTGTGTCTTTTTTCTTTTTTATTTAGGTTCTACATATACGTGATATCATATAGTATTTTTCTTTCTCTTTCTGGCTTACTTTATTTAGGATGACAATCTCCAGGCCCACACATGTGGCTGCAAATGTCATTATTTTATTCTTTTTTATGGCTGAGTAGTATTCCATTGTATAAATACACCTCAGCTTCTTTATCCAGTCATCTGCTGATGAACATTTCGGTTGTTTCCATGTCTTGGCTGTTGTAAAGAGTGCTGCTGTGAATATCTACTTCTATTTTTTTATCTGCCTTTTTTTTTTTCGATTTTATGTGAAGTAACATGCACATGCAGCTTCAAATCCTCCCTCCAAACAGATTGCTGTCCCTAAGACTATTGTAAAATAAAACTGGAACCAACACTAGCTATGTTCAGATGTTTCCCTTCCAGAACCTGAAAATAAATATTTGTCTGAACTGATTATGACCTTTTTTTTTTTCTTTCCAATATTGCCTGGTGTACCTGAGTACAATTAGCATGTAAGTTTTGAGTCTCAGCTTGGTGACTTGTCAGAAGTCTGGAAGTATGACTGTGTCAACTTGATTTCACTTACCAGGTATCTAGATACTTCATGGTATTTAGGGATAAAATGTTTACTTCGGGGTTGTTGGGGAGTTGGGGAAAAATGATGTATGTAAAGGACTTAAAGTACTTAGTAAATATCTCAACTTGTCTATACTTGTTTTTAAAAATAATTTTACTACTTTTATGAATGAAACAATTAAAATGATCCAGCCCCTAAGATATTTAAATAAGTGAGTTTCAGAATTCCTTCATCTGATGATCAATCCTGATTTTGGAGTGAGAGCAATTACATGGAAGAGAGCGCAAAAGGTGTGATGGGGAAACAGGGAAACTGGAGACAGACTCAGCAGGGCCCCCTTTTCTTCCAAGACAGACATTGACAAGCTATCTGGACCACATTTCAACTAGTCAGATGATGCATGCAACCTAGTTATCAAAAACAAAACAGAACAGAACAAAACAAAACAAAAAACCAACTTTGGCCTTATCCTCCTATGCTGGGTAAGAGATCATTAAAAATTCAGATTTCAAAGCTCTGGATGTCCTTAGGCCCTCAAATCATTTAGCCAAACAAAGAAAATTCTCATGCTAATGAGGGCAAAAAAAAAATGGATTCCCACATTTACAGAGTATTCCAAACTGAACAAAATTGTCAGCATAACATTTAAATTACTTTTTTGATAAGCTTGGCTATTTACAAATCATCAATTACATCTTCCAAAAAATATTTAGCATCAATTCACTCTGCCTTTTCAACAGTGCACTTGACTAATTCCAAATAAATTGAAAAAAATTACCTTGCAGATTGCAAGAAACTGACCAAAAAACAAACAATTGCTAGGGTTTTTACATTTTATATTGTTAAGCAAAAGAGTTTTCCTTTGCTTCATCACCCGTGTTCTGGCGTTTAAGCGTTTAGAACAAAGAGAAAGGCAAACAGTGAGGACAGGCTCTAAGACCAAGTTTTCATCATCAGAATTCCCGCTGAAGAATTCTCATTACAGTTTGTACATCACATTCAATGGCATGATGGTGAGGTCATTCTCTACACCTCTCCCTACATGTGGAGACATGCTTTTGTCCCCGCAGTTCCTGATTATTAATTATAAGCTTCTAATAGAAGAGAAATTAAGCCCTGAGGTCAGAGAGCAGTTCTGACTTTGGGAAGCAAGCTTGATCAACGCTGTTGCAATAGACCCAGATCTCGGATGTGTATGCAGGAACCGGATACGGAATATTTTGTAATCAAATATGGGGCTCTCCTTTTATTCCGAATGTGTTCTAGTCACGCCCACAATCAGTTGGCACTTAATCAGAGAAAGTTTTTTGTTGTCGTTGTTAATTTTACTAACTTTAGCATTTCTTAATGAAAAAATAAGACTTTTTACTTAAGAATAAATAGCGCATAATATAAACGCAAATGTCGGTAGTGAATAAGTCCAGGATTTATTTTCCATCTGGGCCCTCTTCTGGCATTCTCCATTTGCCTTCAGAAATGATGATCTTGTTACATGAAGACTGAGACGCCCACCGTTGCAAGATATAACGGTGCACAGCCTTCCATGTGTCCTTGTCCTTGAACAGTCATGTCCTTATGAGCTGGATACATCTGGTGCAGTGTGTGGTGTAAACCAACAAGGTGATGCATTCTTCTTGATCAAAGAGATGGGTCTGTCAAATGTCTGGATAGATACGATGTCCATCAATGGTATTTGAAAATCCAGCCAAGAAATTCATAAATTATGAAAATTAGAGATACACCTGTGAGAGAGAGAATAATAATGAAAAAAAAAAAAACCCACCTTCCACATCCAACTTCTCCGGGTTCTATTCTGCTTCGCAAGGAAAGAGGGGCTTCTGAGCAGCAGGCTAAATGATCCATTACACTTTCAGCTGGTAAATCAGGGTCTCGTGGGGACTTGAGGAAGGTGAAAAGATGGCCGTTGCTCTAGCTCACCCCGTCTCTCAGGGGGAGGACAAGATAGGACAGTGATTAAGTAAAGAGGTATTAACAGACCAGGGGCCAAAAATCCTCCACGGAGGACAGTTTTGGGCAAAAGTAATTAATTTGATTTACAACAGCTACTGGTCCTGGAACAGACCTGAGCTTCCTGCCTCTCTGTGATTGTTACAAAGACAAAGAGAGAAGAAAACACAGAGACACATGCTCACCCTGCGTTATTCATAGTACAGTTGTCAACCTGATCTTAGTAGGAATTTTATCCACTATGTGGCCCCGGGTTTAATTTCATTCAAAAGTCATAAAGGTCTCTTAGCTGAAGTGCTTACAACCGATCATTAATTTAGCTTCAGGGCATGAATACTAAAGGAAAAAAAAAAAAGATACCAATTAAATTTCAATTGGCTATTTTTTAAAGCCGCAAAGAGCAGACTCCCCATTTCAATTTAATTAACTGGGAGAGAGAGTTAGGGAAACAAAAAACTTGTAGTTTCATATTTTGTACTTGTACTTCCATATTTTTTTTCCGAAGAAATGTCTTTCCTAGATGAACAGGAATTGAACATCAAAAACCAATCAGAAAACAGCGCTGACTACATCGGACCATTACCGCTGCCATTACGACACATTTGTGTTATATTTTGTCACAAACCCAAACAATATCTTCTGTGATAGTGGTACCCACTCTATTTTCCTTCTTGTTCAGTTTGAAACCACCTGGCAAGACAGAAGTCAGTGCTTCCCGTGCAGCCTCAAAATTTGTCAAACGATCTAAGAAAGAGAAGCTCAAAAATGACATTTTTCTTCTGTGCATGAAAGAGAGGTTGTGCTTTGTAGAGGAAAGAATATTCCTCTGCTCATAGAAAGTAAAGTGCAAAAAAAAAAAAAAAAAGGAAAGAAACAAATGCAGAAAATAATTTTTCTTTAAACCATATAGCTCATTTTCTTCCTTTCTTTTGACATTTGTTTTCCCTCCAGACCAAAGCCAGCTTTGTGGTTACGCAGAGCATTCAGACCAAACAAACATACGAGGATTCCAGATCTATTCTTTGGTCCAGAATGGTGCCATCATTTCCACCGCTGCTGCTGTCTTTTCAGAAGCAACCTAAATGCCAAAGCCTTACCAGAGGGGCATGGCATAGCTCAAGTGGTAGAGCGCATGCTTAGCATGCATGAGGTCCTGGGTTCAATCCCCAGTGCCTCCTCTAAAAATAAATAAAGCTAATTACCTTCCCCTACCCGCCAAAATAATTAAATAATACAATAGTGAAACGCTTACCAGAAATGTGAAGCAGTAGTAATTTCAATTTGTTTGTTGGGTACTGAGAGTATATGGATCTGAAGAAATAGTTCTGTTGCTCAGGGTTTTAATTGGATAAGTCTCTGGAAGGTGTGTTGCTGTGTTGAGGGTACATGGAGGGGGCGTGAGGCGGAGATGCTTGCATGTAGAGATGAGGAAACTAGCAAAGTAGAGTTGAAAGACTATTTGTCTATCTACCTATTGATGGATGGAGTGACCAGTCAGGTATCTACCTTGCAGGGGAGGGTGTAGCTCAGTGGAAGAGTGTGTACTTACTTAGCATGCGTGAGGTCCTGGGTTCAATCCCCAGTACCTCCATTAAAAAAATACATATGTACATGGTGGATGAATTGATGTATTTAGAGATTAATAATAATGAAAAATGTGAACCGTCTCTCAAAAATCTCATGCCTTCTTTCATGTTTGTCAGAATCTCTGTTTAAAGACAGACCTCAATTCTTTTAAGTTCTGTTATGAGAAGCTGTGTTTTCCAGGCCCACGGCCTGTGGCGATCATTCTTCCTCCAAGACCATCCAGAAAGGCAGTGTTAGAAGATGGGGATTCTGCTCCACTTCCATCTCAGGTATCTTAGGGTATCACCTAAGCTCGGGGAGCCAGGGCAAGCGGGGGGGGGGGGGCGGGAGATGGGGACCGAGAGGTCGGGGCTTAGAAAGGATGTGGAAGAGAAAGACTGGATCCCACCCAAAGGGCTTTGTGGCCATTGTAAGAGTTCTTCTCTTGCTGTGTGTGGGAGGAGAAACTGCTGGAGAGTTCTGAGCTGAAGGCGAATTTGACTGCATTTACCTCCGCTGTGAGTGTCAGTGATGATCATGTCTACATATCAGACCGTTCTGAAAATAAAATGAGATAATGCCTGAAAAGCCAGCACATGACACTTGCCAGCAGGCTTAAGCAGTGCCTGTTAGGTCTAAATACACAAATTGTAAAGCCAGTTCCATGGGCTCATCTGCCTTGTCAGCGTTCTTTCCTGGGTGAGCTCTACCTCCTTCTCGAAAACAGGCTGGTTTTGTTCCTTTCTGAAATCTTTCAAAGAACCCAGGTTTGCACATAGTGGTTGACTTGAGATTTTTGTGAGTGGATCGCTTGCTGTAAGTATCGATGAAAATGTCATGTTAGGCATCAGCTCTCAGTGCAACAAGTCTGTTGGGTGGGAAAGAACATACAAGCAAGACTGGGAAACATCCCCTTGTGAAGAATGAGAGCGGTTTATCCCCTGGTGATTGTCTCAGACCCTTGTTCCCGAAAGTCATTCTGTTAGAGCAGGCAGATAGCTAGATGTGAGCAGAGAAAGGGGGCACCCAGGGCAAATGGCAGGGATTGGGCAGAAAGGAGGGGAACGGTCAAATGCAGAAACCAAACGTCATGTAAACAAGGGGTCCTGGGGCAGACAGAGCAAAACCCCCGGACTGATAAGAAACCACCCATTTTGGGTGGCAAGTAGCTTGGAGGCAGGCAAAGAAAGGTGGGAAAAGGCTGGAATCGCCAAAGTCCAAATGTCACCTTTTGCTCATTATGCCCTCATTTGCATAAAATTAGCCTTGCAGATGAGAAGTACCCACAATGCACTGACACCATGACGCTTCCAATCAAGACTAAATGAGGACAAAAATCCCTCTGTCCCTTGGGAAGGCGGAGCTGGGATGAAAATCAGGGAATACGCCCCAAACCCCTTTCTCCCCAGTGAATATTCCGCCCATTCATTTTTACACTGTTTGTAAACAAGTTGCTGAAGAAACTTAGAGCAGATGCTCAGCTGAGCCTACCTGCTCTCCCCTTAATAAAAAAATCCTCACTTTCTTTCTTGACCCCTGCATCTCCAAATTCTTTCTGCCATGAGACAAAAACCTAATTGCTGGCAACACTTCTTTCCAGATTTCCCTCAGAGTATCTAGCAAAAAATGGAGTATAATTTTAAACAACATGGTTTAAGATTGTTCAATGGGACTGTGAATGAAAAGAAATAAGCCCCCAGGACACACTTAGATTTTCACAAGCTTAGTGGAAATGCTTCTCCTCCTGGCCCATTTCAGAGTCACAGACTTTAATTTGAAGTTACTCTTTCTGAATTAGGTCAAAATAGATGTTGACTAGCCACAATGCGGCAGGCATGAACGTTGTGTCCCTGCCTAGGGCCACAGGTGATGGTGGACAGAACGCTGAACCCCGGTCAGAGGATGTGGGTTCTGGGCTGACCTTTGCCACTTGGGGCAGCAGGACCCAGGCTGGACTTTACTGCCCAGTTTCTTCAACTACAAAAGCAGGTGCAGGGGGGGAGGGTGTAGCTCAGTATAGAGCATAGTGTTTAGCATGCACAAGGTCCTGGATTCAATCCCCGGTACCTCCATTAAATAAGTAAGTAAACCTAATTACCTCCCCCCTCAAAACAAAACAAAACAAAACAAACAAACAAAAAAAAAAACGCAGGTGCAGACATGCTGCATCAAAACTCACAGGGATGTGGGGATAACCAAGCATGAAGCTATATATAAAAACCTCTTCTTAAATTGCCTCATGGAGTCAGGTGCACCATCCCCCAAATAAAGCTTATAGGAGCATTTGTCTTTAGGCAAACGACTGTGAAGGTAGTAAATGATATAAAACCTTTTTAAAAAGAGCGATTAATATTCCCTGTCGTAATCAGAGAAAGCTACCTGAAGCAGGTGAGCTTTAAGACGGACTAAAGCATCACATTTTTCCGATTTCCTTTTGTAATTCAATGTCAGGCTTCTGGTGACGTCACTCTTTAGCTTTATTTAACTGGCTCCTTTTGTCTACTTTCTTGGTCTTTATCTTTCAAAATGCCAGGTGCACGTTAAACTCTTACTTTTAAAATGAATTTAGCCAAGAAGATCCTTTTTTTTTAAATTTATTTCTTATATTGTTTCTTTGTTCCAGACAGTCTTGATTTAAAAATTTTCTTTTTTTTTTTTTTCGCTTTTCACCTGGGTTTCCTAGACCCTGCAAATTCAAGGAGGTACCATCTACCCCACTTCCCCTGAGAAATTCTGCCAGGAGACCTAGTTTCTACAAGCAGTGTCTACCTCCGGCAGCCATCTTGCACTTGATTCCTCCCTCATTAATGTCCTCACAATGTAGCTGATTGCCTCTGTGGCCCCTTAATTAAAGACAATTAAAAGTTGCTGGGTTACCATGGGGATGACTGATTACCCAGCGGAGTTCACATTTGCGAAGACGAACCCTCAACAGTCCTCCTGCATGAGAAACAAGGATTTAGCCCTCAGGCACCTTTATTGTATTCCCACAACACTAGGAAGGTGCCTAAGCCTTTTATTAAGGTTGGAACTCCAGTCCCTTTTGAACGGAATCATCCTACAAAACAATTTCTCAAGTGTCTCTTTATTCCCCTTTCTCAGGCCCCTTCTTGAATCTGCTACCACGGAATGGTAGAGGTAGAAATGTACTTAAAAAGCGAATTAAATGAGTTAAGCCAGCCAGCCGACTAGGCATCATGGCTGACTGTTGCATATCTCAGATTTCAGGGTCGGGTGGGGGGGACTTCTAGACTGTTCCCTGTCCTCTTGCTCCCAAACTAGATGTTATTAACTCATGTGCAGAATGACGTGCACTGCCCCTGACTCTGCTCCAGTCCTGGGTTCACAAAGACAGGCACAAACTACTTCTGGCTAGCTATTTCTACCTCCTTGCCTAGTTATTTCTGCCCAGACTACTCCCTTCGTTCTGATAATTAACAACCGAAAGGAAGATAGATGAGCAGAAAAGTTCATTTATCCATTTAGCCTGATTCTTTAGAATACCATTAACTAACCCGGTTCTTTCTCATAGATCCTATTTATTTTCCCTTATTTTGCGTTAGTGACCACCCTGATCCTGTGCTTGGCCCGACTTCCTTTCAACTTTCTGTGTGGAAGAGGAGCTTCCTTATAATGTCAAGGGGATCTCAAGAATCAGTAATTCGCCCACACAGTAGCCTCAGTTCTTAGCTGGACGGCGCCCCCAGCGCCCCCGGCTAGGCTGGGCTTCCTGCCCCTTCACGAGTGGCTGCTCCTCACCTCCACCTGGTTCTCATCCACTCCCGGCAGGTGGAGCTGAGACAGGAAGGGGGCAGGGCACAACCAGTTAGCAGTTAGCACCAGAATGGAGAAAGATTCAACCCCCAGGAGGCCCCGAGGCTCAGGATGGTGGGAGATTTGACTTCTAGTAGATCTTGAGCTTCATTGTATGCCCATTGTAATATTAACATGGTGAATAACGCCCACAGGCACACGGCAGTCCCAAGGCGAGCCACCAAAGGTCAGAGAGTGGGAAACGGCCAACTCCCTGGGAACCCCAGCCCCTTTCCCAGGCTACTTAGGCTGGTCCTTCCACTTATCAGCATCTGAAGCCACTGAGCCCATAAAAACTGGCAGCACAGGCCTCGTGGCTGCCCGCTCCCCCACCCTCTCCCTTTGGAGACGGCCCGCACTTTGTTTATTGAGTGAGTACCTACTTTTACTGTAATCTGAGCACCCAGCCCCCACACCTCATGGCCTTTCTCTTGCCTTTCGATGTATCTCTAAATAAATCTACCTTTTCTCAACTGTGGCTCGCTCTTGAATTCTTTCCTGGGTGAAGCCAAGGATCCGCACTTGGTGGGGCACACCCCAAGGGTTCCACCAAGACCTGGGACATGGCTCTCCTCATGCTCACATCCATTTTTCCTGCATCAGAACCCTGAAAGGAGAATCAGAACACACTCAGACAACCCCCAAAGGGTTTTACCGTCATTCAGTTACTGGAAAGATGTTTAACTGCTTTTGCCTCAAAAGTCGAATAGAGGCCCTAAGGGCCCCTCTTATGTCTGTTAATGAAACTCGCACATTTTACTCCAGTATTTGACATGACCTCCAAGATGCTGGTCCTCACTGCTCTCAGTGGATTCTACCTTCCACTGTTAGAGCAGAAAGATAGCTAGATACGAGCAGAGAAAGGGGAATGTGGGCCAAACGCAGGAATTGGGTAGAAAGGAGGGGCACAGGCCAAATGCAGGAAAGCAGACATCATGTAAGCAGCAGGGAGCCCTGGGCAGAGAAAGAAAAGCAGGGACCTCTGGGCTGAAAAGTGGTCACACATTTGGGGGTGGTGAGTGGCCTGGAAGCTGACAAAGAAAGGTGGGGAAAAGGCAGGAATCTCCAGTGTCCAAATGTAACCTTTTGCTCATTCTGCCCTCATTTCAATAAATTAGCCTTGCAGATCAGAAGTATCCATCCTGCACCAACGCCATGACACTCCTGATCCAGACTAAATAGGACAAAAATCCTTCCTCCCTTTGGGAAGGTGGATCTGGGATGAAAATCAGGGAATACGACCCCAAACCCTTCCCTCCCCAATGAATATTCCACGCATTCATTTTCACACCCTATGAAACCAATTTGCCAAAGAAACTCAGGGCAGCCGCTCACCTGAGCCTGCCCACCCTCCCCTTAGGAGTGTACCATCCATCCCTGAATAAACCCCACTTTACTTTCTTAATCTCTGTGTCTCATCTCTGAATTCTTTCTGCAAAGGGACAAGAACCTAGTCCCCAGCAACACTAGGAGTTCCAGGTGTGTTCTTAATATGATTATGATTGTCTAGACCATTAATTAACCAAGGTGTCTTCTCAGTTCTAATATTTGTCTTCCATCCCTGAGGCACTGGTCCCCATGTTCAGAACAGAAATAAATTCTTCTAGAGTTTCCCAGGGCTGGCAATGGGAGCAGAAAAGATCAGTGCACTTAGAGAAAGATCTTATATTACCCAAACTGACACCGTGCAATATATCCTTTGCTAAATTGAACCACAGAATAAAGCACTTTTAATAAACTTCACCCTCTGCAGGATTTATGACTAGTTTTTTTTTTTTTTTTTGATTAGAATTTCTACTTAATCTCAGTCATTCCTACCATCTCAAATGCCTGGTTTGAAGGGGTGAGAGTGGTAACCCACCAATGTATTCAACCCAAGGGAAATAATAGAATGATGTATTCAAATTATTCCTTGTGTTTCTTCCCATTCTTTCCCACTGCTGTGTAGTTATTCACAGGAACACATTGCATTTGGTTTCTAAAAAAAAAAAAAAAAAAATTTTGATTATTTGAACTCCTCTAATGCACCCTGCCCGTAACACCCGAGCAATCTTTGATTGATTTGCTACCTTAAAAATAAAATAATCTTAATCATTTTCAAAGCCAATAAACAGAAACTAATTTCAAGAGCCTGCTGTGTGTGTGTTAGATCCTGGGCAGGGCACTTAGGATTTTCTGCAGATAATGGAAGCATAATAGGTGTGAAAGTCTGACAATTTGGACTTTGTAGGTGGTGAGGAAGGGGTCAGTGGTGAGGCCACCTGTCCTTTGTTCGTGCGCAGCCCAGCCATGTTTCAAGTAGTCCTGGGGTAAGGTTCCGTCGCACTGTGCGCTCAGCAGGATGCTGGCCTCACTTGTAGCGACCACCTCGGAGAGCACGTGTAGTTCACTTTCTGGGACCAGCTCCGTCCTTGATCTCCGTGCTGTGACTGACATCAAGGTGACCAATTAGTGGGCGCCGTGACGGCGTTTTCTGTGATGTTCGGAGGGCACGGAGGGCACGGCGATTCAAGCCTGGCTCACTCCCGGGAGGCTGCACAAAGCCACGTCTCTGAAGTCTGACTTCAACACGGCATCCCACAAATGAAGGTCTGGCTCCTTTTTTGAACTTGACCGGGAACCAGCTTGCAGAGCAGGGGACTGAAATGCAGCTGCTCCAGCAATTTTGAATACTAAAGACGTTTGCTGATGGCCAGAACGGAGCTGTACCCTGTGACGAGGTAAACCGGGTCATTGTCGAGGGGAGATGAAGGTAAGACGACCAGGAAGGGATTTTAGTATCTGGGGGACTGAAATGCATAGTAAGTGAGTAAGCACATGCCAGTGTTTTCTTTCAGCCTCCTTTTCCACTAAACAATTCGCCAGTATTTATTTTACAACAGGATAGCAGTCGTGGCATCTTATTTTACGTCTTTTTAAAATTAGCCAAGAGTTTTGCCATTCTAATAACCTTGTGAGTTAAGCAGGTTAATTGTCTTCAAAAGCAAAACCAGACGTTTAGAAGCCCCTTGTCCTGTCCTCCCCCATTCGTATCCTTTGTGTCAGTTAGTTGGCAATGGGACAGGACCAGCCCAGTGAGTCCAGGGATGAGAAGATGGATGATTCTATGATTGGGGGGCTGGCGAATGAGCAGGGCAGGCAGCCCTGAGGGACTCAGGCAGGAGGCAGCTCTGACGATCAGAGACCTTCGGCTCGCAGGACTCAAGGGGCAGCCAAAGGTGAACGTTTAACCTGTAAACAGACCATTCCTATGATCTGTTTTATCCTACTGGGATGTGCTTCTGGGAGGACTGACAGGTATAGCAAATGAAAATATAGGCCATCCGTTAAGTCTGAATTGTCAGATAAACAACAACGACCAAAAATTAGTGTGAGTACACCTCAAATATTGCATAAGACATAGATAAATGTGTGTATGTATATATATATATATATATATATATATATATATATATATATATATATATATATATTTTATTTTTTTTCCCTTCATCTGGGGTCCTGTCTTTTTGGCCCACACTGGGGTGGGGACAAAAGCAGAGCTGGAAGGGTTCTGGCACCTGTCAGTATGAGTGTCAGTCAGTGGTGGGGAGTACGGGGAAGCCACGGAGCTGGATAAACGGAGACTCTGAAATTTCCCCCTCGGCTTTAATCACACAGGATTTTATTTTTCTCTTTGTCGTTTTTTTTTTCTTTATATAGAAAAACCCAACCAAACTCCAATGGAGATGGAAGCCACCTGACTCCGTAGGTGGTCTGAGCAGGTTTAGAGCATCCTTCTACTTCCTGTGTGTTACACTTCTTCCTCTCAGGTCCAGGGCCCTCGCTGTTTCTTTTGGCCCCCACTCCCCCAACCACTTTTTGGCTATTTCTCTCCCCAACAACACACACACATACACACACACATACACAAACACACACACACACACACACACACTTGAAATCTGTGCAGTGTTCCTTGTCTTAATTTCCTATAATGTGACTGAAGCAAATTCTATAGACCAAGCCATACTAAGTCTTCATGGATGATGGGAGTTTAAATTGCCAGCGCACAGAAATAAGTCCGTCAGGGACTGATCTTGAAGTAACAGGCCAAGTGTAAATCTCTAGCAGCCCGTGAGAGGATGTTTTCAGATAGGTGACACTTTCACTGTTGTTCAGATTAGGTCGTTTTGGAACCTGTTCAGAAGTAGGGGTGGTTCTGACCTCAGGGAATGGGAATCACTTTGGAGTCTGGAGTTATATTCAGGCTGACTTCTAAACAGTAACCTCTATTTTCCAAGAAAGATAAAACCTAGCTGTTGCCTCAAAAAGGGGAAGGGAAAAGACCTCAGTTCTTGACTTACCTGAAAGATAAGAATTCAGACTAGATACAAAGCATTGTGTAGCAAAAAACTTTAAAGGGTTTATTAGCAAAAGGAAAGTACACGTCCAAGAACGGGAGGTGGGCTGTTCCAAGGGAGGAAAAAGCCACAATTTTGTTTGCCCCTTGCCTTGTACCCTGGCTTAGAGGTGGTCTTTTGATTGACAGCTCTTGCCCCTGGAGTGCTGAGTCATGCTCGTCCCCTTTGCCCACGTCCTTACCCGTGATGCACATGGGAAAACCCATGATGGGTGGAGCTAAACCGCAATGCTGATTATATTACAATGAGCACTGGGTCATGTCCACTTAGGTCCTTCTCACTGATGCACAGTTGTGGCTGTCGGGTTCTAACCAGTTTCTTGCTGGCACTCATTCAGAAGAAGTAAAGTTCCTCTATGCTGGGGGTGGGCATAGCACCATCCTCTCCTGCACCTGTCTTCCCGGTGCCCCTGCCCATCTCACTACCTAACATGGCCACACTACTGTGACCCTTTGATCTGCTTTATAAGAATTTATCTCATACATTTCCTCAAATTCTGATACTACCTACCCAGATGGCAGCATTACAAATAGCTGCTCCTCCAGAGAAGAAAGTAAAGAAGGAAGGAAGGAAGGAAAGAGAGAGAGAGGGAGGGAGGGAGGAAGGAAGGGAGGAAGGAAAGAAAGAAAGAAGAAAGAAAGAAAGAAAGAAAGAAAGAAAGAAAGAAAGAAAGAAAGAAAGAAAGAAAGAAAGAGAGAAAGAAAGAAAGAGAGAAAGTAAGAAAGAAAGAAAAGAAGGAAAGGAAAGAAGGAAGGAAGAAAGGAAAAGAAAAGAAAAAGAGAGAAAGAAAAGGAAAGGAAAAGAAAAGAAAAAGGAAAGGAAAGGAAAGGAAAGGAAAGGAAAGGAAAGGAAAGGAAAACATGTTTCTGGTATGTACCCCCTAGGGACACACAGGAATCTAGTTATAATACAAAAATAGCTCCATGATTTTCATAAGAGAAAGGCTACAACATGTGCAAATGCCAAGTGTCATTATAATCACAGAGTTCATCTTGCTAAAGACGCTCATAATTTCTCAGACATTTACAACAGCTAAATCTGCCCCCATGGAGATGAGTTAAAATCAGAGGCAACCATGGACCATTGTCTCTGAGCCAAACTCAAAGAGACTCTACATTAAAAAAAAAAATACTACCGTTATTCATTTGTCTTTATTTTGTGTAGTGATTATATCCGGGGAGCGAGACACAGGACCACAGCATCACATCCCGCTACTCTGTGAGGCCGGGCTGCTGCTGCATTTTAGTCCAATAGCTCATCGAGGCTTTGATTGGCATTTGTCTGAGGAAGGAAAAAGAACTGTTTACAGCTGGGAGTCTCTTTCTCACCCCTCTTGGCCATTCACCCTTTCTGTTTTTCTCTCCATTTCTTAACAGTTACTCTCCTCTCTTCACTCGTTCCTTCAATGTGTAAGTGCGGTGGCTTCAGCCGAAACGCCAGGGGACTGGTCTTTAACTGACAACTGAATTGGTG
Organism: Vicugna pacos; assembly: GCF_048564905.1. Lineage (NCBI taxonomy): Eukaryota > Metazoa > Chordata > Mammalia > Artiodactyla > Camelidae > Vicugna > Vicugna pacos. Next base: position 8,757,700 of record NC_133010.1, read on the forward strand.
CTGTGAGTTTTCAGGGCTCCAGTTTATTTTCAGGCTGGGTCATTTGGGGTAGGATTTCAAACTGTATTTACGAAAAGGAGGAAAACGAGCCCCTTAATCTCTTTGCTTTCTCATTCCCACTTGCTCTATTTCTTCAAACTTTCTTTTTCCTTTCCCTGAAATAGACTTTGAAAATAGACTTTGGTACCAATAAAATTAATCTGATCAAGTTGCATCAACTGGAATCCTAAGACATGCAGAGTCCAATTTTCACCCCATCCCTGTTTGTGTGGCCAAGCTGACATTTCTCTTAAGGCGAGAGCCTCTGGAGACGTGAGAGGGGAATTTTGCACCAACGTCCCCATGAAGGTAGACTTCTTCCCCAGCGAGCTCTTGTCCCTATGTTTCTGGGACTTCATATTTTGCTGTCCCCCTTGTCACGAGATCTTCCTCATTAATTCGAAGATTCTGTTCCCCTGCCACCAATTTCTTTCTTGCTATTAGATCATTTCCATCAGTCTCAAGACACATAATATGTGATCATCTTAAAAGAAAACAAAAAGCAACAATGATGAAACGACCTTCCTCTACACCCGGATACCATTCCCAGCTATCACCCCATTTCTCTGCTCCCGTCGAAGCCAAACTTCTGGAAGCATTGTCTGTGTTGCCACCTTTATGTCCTTTATGCATGCACTTTTATGCTACTCTGAGTTGTCATCCCAACACACTCAAAACTGTTTTGCCAAAGTTGCAGATGGCTACCAAGTTGCTCAACCCAAAGACCAAAGCTTATGTCTTTGATTACCTGTAGAAATGTGATCGGGAGTGTTCAACTGGAGACTGATGATGGAAGGAACAAAACTTTTCCTGGGAAAAAAGGCTTGATTCAACAATGCTGTGTCAGCCCTGGAGGCATGCGGTGAGTTGATGACCTAAATCCTTCCCGTGGTCCAGCCCCCATCATCTGAGACCAGGTCTGCAGGATCATAAAATTGAAAGAATCAGAAATTAAAAAGAACTGTTACTGAGATGTGCAGATCCTACTATATGTAAAATAGATAAACAAGTTTCTGCTGTGTAGCACAGGGAACTATACTCAACGTCTTGTAATAACCTATAATGAAAAAGAATATGAAAACAAATATGTGTATGTAGATACACGACTGAACTATTATGTAGTACATCAGAAATTGACACAACATCATAAACTGACTATACCTCAATAAAAAAAAAGAGAGAAAAAGAAAAGAAAAAAAAAAAGAACCATTACCATGGTTGCAGCGTGGAGGACGCAACCATGGAGCAGTGGCATTAAAGACATTTTTGGAATAATAATGATGGCATAAAATGACATCATTGTAGTAGTGATGTTTGGACCAACTGGTGATGGTCGCAGATGTGCTAGTGGAATTGAATCCAGGGATATTGGTTCCTGGCCTAGAGCGATTTTCTAATTATTTTCTGTTTTTCAATCAACTACGTCTGATCTATCTTCTTATTCAAAGTCGATTGAACGATGTATGAATCCATTTATTGCAAAATCAGATCTTGGCACACGGGGCCCGTTGCTGGCAGGGCTGCTGGGTAGGGAGGTGTGTTGGCCCCACGGGGCTGGCCCTGGGCTGTGAAACTCTGTCCTGTCTCTGCTCTTATCAGGCTGTCACTTCATGTTGTCAGCTTTCCGACTGCTTTTAATCGGCTGTGAACTGAGAAAACAAAACCAAGCGCGCAGAGATTGTGTCTAAAATAAGACCAGAGAAGGGCTGAGTGAAGACCGTGAGCACGACACGAGAAATTTTGAATATCTGAGACCTCTCACTTTGCCAGTCTGCCTGGCTAGGAGCACAGCCCCTTCCTCATTTATGTCACATGTACCTTCATGTCTGGGTGTCCCTGTCCCACTCAGCGTCGTGTAACTGACTAGAGCCCCGGTGTTCAGATTCCACCCCAGCTGTTCATTTTCCCTGAGTCCTGCAACCCAGATTAATCTCCCATCCTCTCAGGTACTACCGTTTTGAATGTCTCCAACGTCTTGGCACTTAACATAGACCTGCCTGCCTCTTTATCTTTCTCTAAATTTATACAGTCCTCACAAGTAATTTACGGCCTCCTTGAGGTCAGAGAACAGTTTTCTTTCATCAGTTTTACTTTATTTGTTTCAAGTATTTATATCTATCTTGTTCCCAGAAGGATTTTAAGTGCCGAACAAAATGACTCACGATTCTGCAAGATAAATGGATAAAGAGGTGGAAAACTAAGACATGAAATCTTAGGAGAAAAGAAGATGAATTCAAAGGCGACATTAACACACACGCGCGTGTTTGCTGCGATGTTCTGTGCAGAACTTCAGTTGGGCTGTTGCGTGCCCTGTCTTTATGACAGCCAACCCAAAGATGGATTCGTGGTCAAGCATTTAATATTGTAGATATGATACAGACAAATAAGCACACAGCAAGTCTGGTTGCTCAGGGAAAGCCTACTTGTTTTCATTTGCAAAAAACAAAACAAAACAAAAAAACAAACAAAAAACCTGAAGTATAAACATGTTTCCAGGGCCCTTTATAAATCTGAGGCTGTGTCAAGTTGTAAACAAAGTTATTAATTTATGATGTTACATCTAAGCAACAAATACCAACAAAAGAGCTTCACCTGGCTATTTTGTACAGTGTCCAAGAGCTCAGACTGAGGCACATGATCAAGAATTAGACTTTTGTACATTGTTACAGTCACATTGATTCAAAACATTGATATAAACAACATTCAAAGGACAAACAAGCCGCCCTACGCCCCTGGAAGGAGCCAGCGCCAACTGAACACACACGTACACACATCCTGCAAATGTTCATTTTAGATTAGCGTGTGCTTTTATTTGGCTCTGAGAGTCAATGGGACATTTCTAATACGGGCTCATCATTTTGGCCACAAAGCTCCGCAGAGATGATATGAGCCGCTAACCACCAGGGACGATGTTTGCCCAGATGTGACTCTATCTTCTGCTACAAAGCGTTGTAAATGTCAAACCCCTGGTTGGTATGCGGTTCTCCATTTACCATCCACAAAGCCTGCTGGAGAACAAAGGGGGGTGTGTAAATCATGATAATGGGGCCAACAGATCAACACCACCCCCCCCCTAGAAACAGGCTGGCCTGAGGTCGCGCTTCTTAGATCACTAGCCCCTTTTCCAAACGTCCTTTTTTAATGTTTGTCCTGTTTTTCAAGAGGCACTATGGGCTTTTTGTAATTAGAGTTGTATTGATTTTGTATTTTTAAAAAAAGGATTATAAAAATGACTAGCACGAACCAGAACAAAGGCAGAGAATGGATGGTAAACACGAGGAAAGAGAACAGCCCAGAACCATGCTTGTAATCATTCTCATATACCTGCTCCCTCAAGTTGATTCAGACCCCGTGTGTTTCAAATGCCATCCCGTGTGCCAACGGTTTTCAGTAGTGATCCTGGTCGGTGACTTCCATGTACTCTAGCAAATCTGGTGGTAGGCTCTCTCTTGGCATAATCTTTCATTCATCTCAAGGAAATATTTGTTCCAGGAGCACAAATATAGTGGTTGAGGTCTGGGGCATGGTGGTAAGAGGATGCTTTAGGACCTCAGGAGCTGCATTTATGTCGCACCACTGCCCCTCCACAGAACGGTCAGGCTAATCGAGCCTCAGGATGCACAGAAGGCAATGATTCACTTTGCCATGATAGCATAAAAGGGAACTGGAGGCCCTAAAGAGGAAGAATGGGACCGCTTCTGTACCTCTGGTCTCGGCGTCTAGTCCCGCTCTTCAGTACGTTGTGGGGCATTAATTATGGGAAGTAATGCAAATACCCGAAGTGCCTTGAACCTGTGGGTGGAAAGAGGTCATCAGAATGGATGTAGCAGACATTTCCCCAACTCTGAAACCCTGGAAATGTCTCTCGGTTACACCTGCAGTTCTCCTGAAAGTATTTCAGGGCTCTGCCCAGTCTCCGGTGTGATGTCCGCCGTGTTCTTCCGGGCCTTTCTCTTTCAATCTCGCTCAAGTGATGTTGCAAGTCTGAAGACGACTTAAGGACCTTACTCCTGCCAATAATGACAATGCCACGTCTGGGTTGCTAAGGCCATCCTCTGCCATTTCCAAAGTCTCTAAACTGTACCGTTCTTCCTTGAGACTGTTTTTCAAGAGAATTAGGTGATTTTCTGCCAAACTTCATCCACATTTCTCATTTTGACCTCCACAGGATTGCTGGTTCCTTAGACGATATCAGTAACGATTGGCTGCTCTCAGGCCTCAGGTCACGGAGCTGAGCCAAGCTCAGGGTCACCCTGCCCTCTTGGCTCCCCTTTTACTCCTTCACTGCACGCCCTTCCCTTGCTCCTCAGGGGCTCTTGTGTGAGTACCCCCCCGCCCCCCCCATCTCAGTCAAAACCTAAATCCTTTTGCAAATCAATCCAGATAAATGAATTGTTGTTATTTGAATCTTAGTTTGTGTCGGAGATGGAAACGGGAGAGAAAATGAGATGTTAGATTGAGCAGTGGTTTCCATGAAGCCATGTGCTGCTTACGAGCCAGCATGCATAATGGGGATTTGACAAGACAATTGGACGGATACCCGGAACTGCTAGATGAAAGTGACTGATGTGGTGAAAATCACACGGGAAAGTGTCAGCACTTCGAGTCGGGAAACCTGCGATCTAGTTACAGCTCAGCTACTAACTAGTTGTGGGGCCCCTAGGGAACCTCACTTAATCTTCTGAGAATAAGTTTCTCTTTCTGTTAAACGTAGGGAGCGTAATCTCTGAAGTCAGTCCCAGCTTTCTGCTTCCAGGAGGATGAACTTCTATTCTGGTTCTTTTGTACCAAGCAGGGATAACTTTTCCAGATATATCTTTGAAACCTTGCTAGGTCCTAATGGGGGAGTCAATAAGCAATCACTACATCAATATTTAAGGAATGTCTGCTTTAAGCAGAGCCTCATGCAAGATACCATAAAAAATCTAAAGGTGTTTTTTTTAAATTATTTTTTATTAAACTGTGATTGATTTACAATGTTAGTGTCAGGTGTACAGCAAAGCTACTCAGCCATACATATACATATATACATATATACACATTTTCTTTTCAGAAAATCCAGCGGTCTTTAAGACACAGTCTTCTCTGTAAAGGGATTTTAGGAAATAAAAATGCCGTGAATGTAAATGAAGTCAACATAGGATTTCTGAAACTGAAACCAAATGGGGGGAGCAGTCACCTGAGGCAGGAGAGTTTCTGGGATCTGCAGCGGGACACAGTGGGACTCTGGGTGGAGGAAGACAAGGAGCAGGTACAGGAGTTGGAAAGTATCAACACAATGAGTTGGTGGCTTGTTACCTGGAGGTTTTTTTTTTTTTGTCTTTGTTTTTGTTTTTTTAAGAGAAGACAGTGCCGCTGGCTTGTGGCAGCCATGGAATTCCAAGGGGAGATGTTTGGAATTTAGCCCATTCCACCTAAAGAGAAACTGGAAGTTTCTGCTCTTACCAGAGAGAGTGAATGACTGTACTGTCGAGATAAAGATTTCTCTGTGAAGATAGAATGTTGATTCCTTATTAACCTTTAAAATCTGAGGTGAAGCTGAGAAAAATCTGCCTTAAAAAAAAAAAGAATGACATCACCAGAATGTTTGAAAAACATCTATGAATGTCTGCAGTTTGCAAAAGCTCACGGGGGGCATCTTGTCGGGCAGGGAGAGATGGAGAAACAAACATGAATATAAACTCTACATTTGGTTTGTGCCTTGAAGCCATTGGCATTAATTAAGATTCTATGGCTTCCAAACAATTATGACATAATTAAAGTAAGATTCTTTCTACAGTAAAACGATAAGAAATGACTTTTAGAAACCGTGGGAACCATTAAAACGGCACATCAGTATCAAAATGAGCAATATTTACTAGTATTAGCACTATTAAAATGCCTTTTGAAGACAAACTTGGGCAATTATTACTCAGAAAACCTCACATTTGGAGATGTAGAGCAGTGATAATTAAATCCCACACTCCATATATCTCTCTTTTTTGTGTTTGACAGAACAGAGTCTTTAAGGGACTCTATTTTAATGGCACTGAATTAGCAAGAAATTCAAACAGGGAAGAGGCACTTAGCAGGAGGCTGGTGTTCAAGGAGACACAGCTCTCATTATTATTATGGTTATTTTTTGTTATTATTCTGACTCTTTTGGAGGTGCTAAAGCTCCGTTTGTGGGACTGGTCCACGCACAAATAAGTCCGGCTTCTGGCTCATAAACTTTCTCTAATGGGCACAGCACACCCTTAATTAAAATGGACAATGTGCAGCGAAGCTGGGCGATTATGCAGGTCTAATGGATGGTGCACTTGAGACCTGGGTCATTGGTTCAAAGCAAATGCTGAGCCTGAGTCCAGCTGATCAGAAGCATCCGCAAAATAAAGTCAGGGCTTCCAGTGAATGTTGAGGTTTTTGAATACTGGACAGGCAAAAACGTCACTCGGATTCAAGACAGTCTTCATTGAGGTCAAACACGGTTCACTTCCTTTCCAGTACGTGCACGTTTGGGTACATGCTCAGGAGCTGGGTAAGGGGGTCACCGCAGTGAGAAATCGACAAGAGACAGTGAGCAGTCAATTGCTTTCACTCAGTTGGATTACAGAATTAAATCATGGTGGCCCTTAGGGGAGATTTAAATAAGAACGGAAACTCAAATGCCCCCGACCACCATTTCCACTCCTTTTTTTTTCTTTTAAAGATCACAGTGGGGCTGTTCCTGAAAGAGTAAATGAATGAATTTCCTCCCCAAATATCAATATCCTAAAATAAATGCAAAACACATATGATATGAGAAAGAAGGATGAGAAGGGGCCAACGTCATTCTTAAAAATTGTAGATGGAAGGGATACAAAAACATATAGACTAACTTCGGGGCCAAGTGGCGAGGTTTGTCTCTATATTGAAATTTTTCTGATTTTTAATTTTTTGTTTTAGTCTGAATTAACCAGTCCAAGTGACGGTGTCTACAGCCACAGTTTCCATTATCCTATACAACATGTGAAAGAAAGCATCCTTCTAGAACCATGTTCTGTAGTTTTGAAGGGGAAAGAGAAATTTTCAAAGCCATCCAAGGCCCCCAAAGTTCTACCATGGTAGATTGTTAGGTCATCGTTTTGTTAGATTTTAGGTAATTGTTTTCTGCACTTTAGATGTTGTTAACAGTTATTAAGAGAGATGACTAGATTCTAGAGGGAACAGTCTTAGATTTCAAGAGAGAAGAATCTAAATTGAGATGTTACTTGTCCGCAGTGCTCAGCCGGGATGGCTGGGGAGGGACCAGTATACAGCAGGCGGGGTCCTGGTGTGGGTCTCTCTGACTGGAAAGCCTGGTGATGGATATCTTACTGAGAAAAACATTTCACCCTGGAGATCCTGAGGTTTCATCCTCAGCATGCCCTCTGCATGCATGTTTTCCTGCATAGATCCTGTCAAAGGCAAATAAAGTCGGACACCAGTCAAAGTGGCGAGTGCAGGTTTTAATTGGTAGAACATTATTCTAACAGGGGGAAGAGTCCAGCGTCAACTGTGGTCAACTTCATTTTGTACAGAGGTGGCTGGGTGGTTTAAAGAGAGTGAGGGGATGGGGAGGCGCTGAGCCCGGGCTCCGTACAGTGAGGGAGGTGAAATATTTTGAAAGGCAGGAAGGAGGTGTTGGTCCACGTGGAACCCATCTGGGTTTTCAAATGGGCACTCATTCAAGTTAGGCTCCTACCCTCCTGCAGAGGCTGGAGGTGGAGGCCCTGTCTTCAGGTGTGGGCTGGAACAAACAGAAAATTCTTCGGGCAGCCTTGAGTTTTCCCAGGCAGATACTTAAGGGGGGCGGGAATCACCCTAGGGGGGTGGCCTTGAGCTGTTAGAAACTATCTCAGTGTTTGTTCAAGTCTTTTTCTAGGCCAAGGTTGAGAACTGGCCAAGGAGAGGGCTGAGAGGAGCTTGGCTAGAGTCTGGTCCAGGAGAGGCTTTGTCAAGTACAAGTTCGTAGGAGGCAGGGGCATATCCGTGGAGCTGTTGGCATGCGGTGCTTGGGTAAGTCCCTGAATACTTGCAGGAACCCCAGGCTTTTCTCTGCTCCGGTCGGCTCCATGCACAGGCACATCTTGTTTCACTGCACTCTGCTGTGCTTCACAGATACTGTGTTTTTTTTTTTAAAAAAATTGGCAATAACCCTGCATTGGTAGGTGATGGCTACCATTTCTTTTTCTTTTTTTGCAATAAAGTATTTTTGAATTACGGAATGTACATTGTCCTTTTTGAGATATAATGGTATTGCACACAATAGACTATAGGCTAGTGTAAACCTAACTTTAATACACACGGGAAGACCAAAAAATATCGCAAGACTCACTTTCTTGTAGTATTTTCTTTATTGCCGTGGTCTGGAGCTGAAGCCGCCTTGTCTCTGAAGTATGTCTATAAATGGAAACAGTTTTCACACGAAAGTATTATTACGGCTGGTGGTGAAGTGAAGAAAAGCCATTCCTTGATCTGAAATTATTCACAGCTTTTTGGGGGGAGAAAGAAATCCGCCAGAAAGAAATGACAAACGATGGAGATGGGGCAAGAAGCCCTTGCCTGGTCACTAGGAGTCTCTCCTTACGTAGCCTCGCTGAAAGCACTTTTCACTACACATCTGCTTGTTGCCTTCCTTTTCCATATCCTGGAATTCTTTATCTCCTGTTCTTTGCTGGTCCAGTTCATCCATTTCATACCACTGGGAATTCTCACCTTCTTGAAGCGTCTAGAGCACCTGGAATCCATCCATCACCACGAAGAACTTCCCCCCCCAGACACCATCTCCTTGCTTGCTCTCCATTTCTTTTGTGTCTGTCGGCCTTGTCTCCCTAATGAGGTTAAAACCTCATGTGTGGTAGAGTCTCTTTTGTAATTCCCTGGTACTGGGCACACAATGCTTATGACTGACACAGTGCCACTGATTAAATGCTCTTGCAGAAGAATCACAAACAAAGAGGATCAGTTAGGTTACACTAGGCTGTGCGGGAGTAACAAACAACTCCATACATTTCGGCAACTTCAAATGACAGAGATTTTATCCTTCACTCGCCCAAGTTCCTTGGCAAATGCTGCTGCCCCCCGGGCAGTTGTCCTCCGTGGCACAGCCCGGCTTTGCACTGTCTCATTGTAACAGCGGGATAAACAACATGCCCGCGGGCGCCGTGATGGTCCCAAGGCCAAAGAATGGGCCGTGGCCCAGTTCCTGGGAATCCCAGCCTCCTCCCCAGGGCAGTTGGAATGGTCACACCGGTAGGCGTGTGAAGCCACCGAGCCCATAAAAACTGTCACCACCACGCCTAGCGGCCCAATTTTGCTCCCTCCTCTTTGGAGACGGCCTGCCCTCTGTCTATGGAGTGTGCACCTACTTTTGCTTTAACTCGAGCACCCAACTCCCACACTTCTTTCCTTGCCTTTCTCTTCTTATGCTCTATGCACTATGTATCTCTCTAAATAAATCTACCTTTACTCAACCGTGGCTCGCACTTGAATTCTTTCCTGCATGAAGCCAAAGACCTGCTCTTGGCGGGGCACATCCCAAGGGCTCGACTGAGACCTGGGACTCGGCCCTCCTCTCGCCCCACATCCGTTTTCCTGCATCACAGGGAGAGGCCAAGACTTAGGGTTTGTGGACTAATCCTTTGAAAGCTTAGAAAGAGGAGAACCAGAAAAAAAAAAAAAAAGGACAAGCTGCTCTAATATTTATATTTGTCAGGAGCAGCATCAGACCCCAAATGGCAGGAAAAGCGCCATATTCTATAAAGAGCTCTAACAGCCAGAGCAGCTGATGAAAACATACCAGAGAAAGAATTCGGAGGCAAACACATACATCGTCTGATTTCCGTAAGCACGGCTGAAGAATTCAATCTTTAGTCCCAATGTCTCATTTATATTTTAGGAAGCAAAATCAAATGGATTATTACACTGAGGGTGAATCAAAAATGGGGGGAGGGCATATCAAGGATATGGATTAAAGAAAAGTAATACATATGTTAGCAAATGAAATCGGTGCGACATTTGATAAAAGCAAGGCTGGCTGCAAATTAAATTCATGGGGGGAGAAAAGGCAAGCTCTAGGTGGAAAAGCAAAGTTAAAAAAAATGGCTAATTAGATGGTAACATAGACTTGGGATGAGCAGGATCTGACAAGGAAAGATAAGCAAGCAGCTTGAATTATTGAGTGTACACAAATCAACGTGTCTCCACTCATTCTTGTCAAGGTTACCAGGAGGCAGACAAAGAGAAGAATGACACACACCTTCATTATTTAGGCCAATTCTCCATTCTGGCTGGAGGTGATTGGGTTGCCCAGATAAACCATTTAATGTTTATCCCCAAGCAGTGGGTCAGATAGCAATCTATCTCATTTGGTCTCTAAAGAAACTTGAGAGAGAGAGACACAGAAAGAAAGAGAGACAGACAGACCACGAGATCGCCTGCTCTGTTATCCAAACGTCTGAATTCTGCAGCAGATTGATTCCTCACCATTAGCTTGATTGAACTCCGGCCCACCCTTTGTCTATTTTAAATGTTAAAGACGTTTCTAGGCAGGTAAACTTGGTCTGAAAGAATACTTGGGATGGGGAGTGCCTTCTGGAGAGGCGTGAACTTCGTTCTCTCAAGCTGTTCTGTTACAATATATTGTCCCCGGAACAACTTCCATATAGATTCCTGAAAACAGAAGTATATTCCCAGGAAACTCACCTGACCAAGTGATTGAACACACAGACTATTTCTATGGCCAAGTCAGGCATAAATGATGTTGGTTTTAGGTCACCAAACCATGGAGTAAAAATGAATGAGATTTAAGGATTATTTCAAAACATGCATTTCTGGCACCATTTGGGCTAAAACACCCCAGCTGTTTCCTGCATTCCCCCTCTTCCTTTTAACCAGATAGGTTGGCTTCCGCTTTGTAGAAAGTGGGTTTGCCTAATAATTTTTGACTGTCTTGATAAAATCACGCCCTTTGGAAGTTTTATCTTCCTCTGCTTACAGCCATAACCGCTTACTGTCTTTGGGTAATAATCAAAGCTTCCTTTGAATTTAAGGGTGTTTTGTGATGGTCTGTTTTAGTGACGGGCTCTTTCTCAATTGAGCAGAAAAACCTGGTGGGTAAGAACCATGTTTTCTTCATGTTTGGGCCCCACCCCTGACACAGTAACTGATATGATGCACTCCGTCAAAGCTGCTTGCAGTACATTGAAAGTTGAGCCCTTTGTGCATAAAGCCAACAGTTTGGGGTTCATTCCAAAAGATAGGCCACAGAGAAATGAAGATGGAATCTCCGCCCCTGCTCTGAAGGTTGAACAGGTAAGTTTTCACACCCAGAAAACATTACAGCTCAGGAAAGATAAAATTTTCAAAGCAGCAAAATATGTGGTTCATCCCATATCACAAACATTCTGGGAGGTGACTCAAGGAAGAAATCCGTGTAGGCTGAACGGGAAACCAGAATTCTCACCAGTAAAATCCCCACTTAGAAACTGACCACGGTCACGTTCCACGGGTGAATGTCAATGTCTGGCCACACCCACTTATGTAAAAAATAACATTCGTAATAGTATTTACCTGTGAAGGAAGAAGAGAATGTGTTTTGTTAAGATTGTATCTTCAATCATTACATCAAGAGAAGAAAACAGTGTGGCTTTTCCACAATTGCATGTGCTACTTCATGCCACATGGTTGCTTGTAACTTTTTTTTTTTTTTTTTGCCAGGAATTCAGACTCTAAACGATATAGGGAGCCCAAGAAATCGCTCCTATGGCCAAGGAGACTAGAGAAGGAAAAAGGTTGGATGTGTTATCACAGCCTGAACCACAGGTCCTGTGTCAGCTGGATCTCCCTCCTCCGTGATGTGACCCAGTGACCTGTAAACGGTAGACGGTCTAACCTTCCATGACACATCATCTCAGATCTCTGAAGAGCGGCATTTCACACCTTTGCTGTAACAGCTTTTCTTTACCACCGCGTTGTGCTTGTTTGTTTGGCTTATAAACAATAGAAGTTTATTTCTCACAGTTCTGGAGGCTGGAAGTTTAAGATCAGAGTGCCAACCTGGTCCAGTGCCGATGAAGACCTTCTTCCTGGTCCCAGACTGTGGACTTCTCACTGCAGTCTCCCACGGCAGACAGCACAGAGCTAAAATTGCATTTTGAGACAGCATTACCATAATTTGCAGAATAGATTTCAGAACAATTGGAATAATAAATATGGCCCTCCACTCCCAGATGTTCTAAAAATGAACAAAATTTGTTTAAATCACAATTCCTCTTTAGAATTAGGGAAAAAAAATGCTCATGCTTACGATAACGTATTTGTAGACTAGGTCCCCCTTTTGGGTGGAATAGATAACATAACTGCATTATTTTTTCAGACAATCAGGATAAAAACAAAATTGTAATCTAGTTAAATTAACGTATATTTCCCTCTTGCAAACTTTTGTCCTGTTTTGCAACCCTGTCACTGGCATTGCTTTTAAGACACATCTGTCACAGCGAAAAAAAAAATGTGACAATGAATATATGTATGTTCATGTATAACTGAAAACTTGTGCTCTACACTGGAATTTGACACAACATTGTAAAATGACTATAACTCAATAAAAATTGTTTAAAAAATAAAAATAAAAAATGAAAAAAATAAATAAAATCCTTTGTATTAAAAAAAAAGACATATCTATTCTTTGTCTTTGATTATAAGCGCTTCAAGGTGGGGACTGTGGATTCCCTGTGACACTAGAGGCAATGCCATCACTAGAGGGGTCCTCAGTAAACCTTCACTGAATGAACTGCTCCAAGGTGGACCATGGCCTTGACCGAGACAGTCCTTGTTTGGGTTTTCTTCAAACACAAGCAAGCAGAATGAAGGAAGCTGAGAGAATTACTTTGAGTTGCAGAATGCCTAGAGCAGAGAAGACAAATTAAAAAACGAAATTATCGTCTCCTTCCAGCTGCTTCTCCCTCACGTGTTATGAACCTTGGCTTCCAGAAGACAAGTTAAATAGGGTTTTTACCGTGTACAAGGGCTGTGCCGTATTATTTTTCTCTTTCCAGTTTGTATGCTGGAGTAGAACAAGGAGACGAGTTTCTCACTGAATTGCTCTCTGGTTCTGCATTCATTTTCTCGCAGGCAGGTTTGCTGCGCCGTTTCCAGGTGACTGTTACAATAACCCCCAGGCTATGGCAGTTGGTTGGAGTCTCACTAGACTTCCAAGGCCCGCTTTCTCCTTTATTTCAGCATCACCAGCTGCCACTGGCATCTGGTGAGCTGGTTCTCAGATGTGACATCCCTGGAACCCTGAGAGAACCCCAGCAGGTGTCTGATGTGAGGGTGCCCCTGTATCCATTGACCGGGCGTTTAGTAGGTGCAGAACGTCGGTCTGTGAGTCCCCTCCATCTTTCAGTGATGCTATGGAGCTGCAGGGATGACTCAGTGAAAGGCCACACTGGCTGCAGTAAGTGAATGAACATCCTTTTTTTCCCCCTTCTAGCCAGCTCTTGTGGGCTATTGCTTTGCTAATGTTGCAAGCTTCTTGGAAGCTCAGGTTAGACGTGCCATGTCTCCAGGCAGCTCCACGAGCCGTCCGCATCCTTCATCTACTCCTTGGGTGGTTTTATTTATTTAGTTTTCTCAATCTGAAAATCCCATGGAATAAAGCCTACTTTGTTTTGTAACTTATTTGTGTAACTTTTCATGAACCAGGTTCGGCATGCAAAAATGTAAAAACAGCTGAAAGGGAAAAAAAGGAAAGAAAAGAAAAGAAAACAAGCAAACAAAAGAAAAACAGCACCTACTTTTTTTTTTCCAATTAGAACGAACAGTTTGCCCGCATTGGAGCACATTTCTGGCACCAGCCTGCTTGTGTTTGTTTTTAATACCATTGTGCCTTGTCATATAATATAACAGCATTTTATTTTCAATGATATTAACTGTCTGCAGGGAGAAAGAGCAGAAGACCTCTCCAGGACCTGAGAGTCTTATAAATAAATGAGTTTTTTAACCTCTGCTGTAATACAGATATCTTTTCAATATAATATTAAGACCCTTTGTGACAGGATCTGTCATTTTAAATACAAAAAACACTGTGCCCGCGGAATAAAAATACTTCCTGGGCAGATGAAAAATATTTATGTTTCACGTTTACTCCCTGTGGCCGACGATACAGAATCCTTTGCTGTTCCACCCTGCCATAATCACAGGGAATGAAGGAGGAGATAAGACACGGCCAGACCAGAATTAGTTGGGTGCCAGCCCATTAATGGTAAATCTCAGCGCCGGATGCTTTAGGTACACCGTGTCAGTCCTCAGGCCCCTCCAGCAAGGGGTATAATGTAACTGTATGCCTCCGGAAATACCACACAGGTCCAGGAAGTTCCATGAACACGCAAAGATCAGGACGAGCATCAGTAGGGTGATGACTTAGCTCACTGCTTAGTCTTTCAGATTTCTAGTTGGGAGCAGAATCCTTCTTACGAAACACAGGAGACTCTTGACAAAAGTCATAAACTTCAACCAGCGACAGCCTTGGCTGGGGTCAATGTTGAGTAATTTGGTCACTGTTAATAACCAGAGATCTCTTTGGACAGCTACCCTGTGCGAGAGACAACTGTGGTTATAGAAAGATATCCCTGCTTTTGAGAAGCTTATACACCCCCCCCAAAAATTAAATAATATTTAACACCCACAAAAATGTGTACACATTTCAAAATTTTATGGCAATACTGAAGTAGAATATTATATGTGTCACACACTGTCAAATGGATATGACAAATGTGTGCTGGGAATTTGAAGTTAAGTAAGCTGGCTGCATCCTATAACTGATCTATGGAAATCAAATGATGAAAAGAAAGAAAATAATAGTTGAATGACAAGAATTGGAGATTTTTATACATGTGAGGTGACCACTTCAGATGGGCCACTGAGGATGCACAAAGCATAGGAAAGCATGATGGCATGTTCTGGTACAGTGACTGGCTTGAGATGACAAAAAATAGTAAGAGATAATATACATATTTTTTCACTAGAACTAAAGTGTATATAAATTCAATATATTTTAAAATTACTATTATTATTCATAATATCCATGGAGACTAAATAGGACTGATTTAACCATCATTGGCTTAATTATCACTGAGAAACAAAGGATAAGGGAATTTAAGGGAGTTTTTCAACAGTACAGATGGTGGTAATAATTGTTCTAGAAGACATACTCCTAATCTCTCTTTTTTTTGGACCTAATACAATGCTATTCGAGATCAAGAAGAAACGATTATAATAATAACAGGAGGAGGAGGAAGAAAGAAGAAGAGGGGAAGAGGGACGAAACCAGCTTGGGGACCAGATAATGTCAGAGTCCGTTAGCTACAGTGAGATTCCAGAGAACACAGGAAGGAAGGAACTGAGCAGAATATATCTATTTATTAGGGGCTTTGGGGGGTTTTTTAATTTGTTTGTTTGTCTTTGGTTTTGAAGACTTGTACTGCTGGTGTTAACCCTTTGACTAGATGCGATGCAAGACTGTCTGTGGTCCACTCTCTTTCGAAGTAGCTCTCGGTCATCGCGGCTGGGTGATCACACTTGCCATGTGACTAACAAGATGGGAATTCAGCTCTTTGGACCAGGAGCAGGTAAGTCAACTGCTGTTGCCTGTCAACCATTCAGGCACCTGCCTCCAAGTGCACCATGACCTTCTGCTTGCCTGCAAATGGACAGATCTCTTGCAAAGTCCCTGGATAATGTCAATTCCTGCATAGAAACCCGGAAAAGCAAACAAAATCAAAAGCAGAAGGCATACAGCACCGGTGGCATCTAATTCTCATTTCTGCCCTTTCCTCATGTCGATCAGCTCACCGTAAACTTGTGTCCTTTAGTGAAGGGACATCCTCTGTTATCTAGAGCCTGCGGTGTACGTATGCTGGGTTTACATTCAGAGTCAGAGTCATTTTATCTGTGTTCTAATCCTGGCACAGCCACCTGCTGAAGTGATGACCTTGGGAAGGTGATTTGACATCTCTGCGTTTCAATTTTCTCACCAGTTAAATGGGAACAATTACGATGCTCATCTTGTAGGGCGCTGACCGGTACAAAGGAGGTGACTGATACACAGCAGTAGGACCAGAGCTTTGTATATTGCAGGCGTAACTAATTATCTGCTGCTCCTACGTGACTGTCGTTTGAGACCCCCTGTTGCCATCAGAAGAGAATGGGACTGGAGCGAAGAGGCCTGGGGCCATCTAAACCTCAACATCCTCCCCCTCAACCAAAGTAGGAATCACATTCATTTCCCTGATCTATTTGTCAGGGTGGACAGTGCATACGTGTGTTACGCCCAAAGCCCCAGGGGTACTGGGACACACATTCATTCCTTGCTCCTAGAAGTTCGCTGAAGGTGTTTGGTGGGAGGATCCCCATGCAGTGACTCATGGCCCAAGATCCCTCTGACGCCTGGTCCTGCTTGCTGCATGACTTCCACACCCCCTTGGTTCTGGTTCGTGGCCAGGAACAAGGAAACATTCAGAAAGACTTTTTTTTAAGGGAAGTTTGCAGCATAGGTTGTGAACAAACAGAAATCAGGAGACAACAATTCAGTAACTTCTCCATATGATGGAGGAACAACCTCAGCCCACTGTCCACATTAGTCCCTGTGGCTATGGGGTTCTTAGGAACACAACAAAAGCAGGAAGGGGAAGAGATAAACTCTGGAGAGCTTTACGTTAGCCTTTTCTCTAGAACCTGGTCATGCCAGACTATAGGCTATTCCTGGAGGAAGGATGATTTTGAAGCACCTCCAAGAAGTTGTCTTTATTTTGAGGCCGGAGTTAATTAAGCCGCTAGAGTTGGAAGGACCCATAAACCAGGCACCCTGCTAAGGCCTCCGTGACCAGTGGGCATCCAAGTTCGCCCTTTCGTTTTGCAGCAGCTCTCGTTGCTAGGCGACCTTTTCACATGGGTACCATGATTGTGGCTGATACACACCACACATCCTCTAAGTACTCGATGAGTATCAGCCTAGTCAGTGCTCAAGACAGCACTCTCCGGTGGGACTAGCACATTAAATACCTATTTTACAGAAAATATTGGCTGGAGAGATGCATTCATGTGTCCTGAGCTACAAGACGACTTAGAGGTCAAGGTGGGAATAAGACAGCCCAGGCTCTTAATTCCTCTACCGCAGACTGCCTCGTGGCATTATCAGCTCTTTGCCTAGTTAGAGTCTCATAATATAGACAAGGAAATGTCTGTCTTTATTGCTCTTTTAAATTGTATCAAAATCCATGCGAAGTAGAAGTAAATTAAGAGTCTTTCACGCGCTACTTCTGCTGAATCCCCGTACTTCGCCTTCTCCTCCCAGTCTTCTCTCTTCCAGGTCAAACTACCCACGTCTTTGCACCACCTTCCAAAGGAGATCACTGTCACCACACTGCCCTTCCTCTCTCCTGCTAGTTGTCAATGCCTGTTGGAAGGTTGCAACAAAAAAATTAAAGAAGAAAAAAAGATCCTATGGTCCAGTCAGACCGTGATGACAGAGGACTCCTGTCTCCATAGATCTGTTCACGCTATCTCCTCCTCTTCTGCTTCAAACAGTATTTCTGTCCAGCAACTACGGGACACTGGCTGTGTGTTTTCTTTTATCTTCAGAATATTCTGGAAGCATCTTTCTTATCCTCTCCCCTTCTAGTCCTTTCTCACCCCTCTCTTGTTTCAAATATTTCCCTGATGAAACGTATCAGATTTAAAATTTTAACCTTGGAGAGAAGGCCTTCCATGCCAGACTCTACGTCCCACCCAATGCTTATATAAATGCTTGAATGACTCTTCTAAGCTGTTAGTTTATTAAAGCAGGTTTAAATAACCTCCTTTTAATCATGATACTCTAATATGATATTAAGCCCAAGCTTATTTCCAGGAGCTAAAATTGGAAGGATGTTTTAAACTTGTTATATATGGCCTTAAAAAAAAAAAAGACAATCTGATGATTTCCATGGTTTCAGGCCTCATATTTAACTGGCATTTTAAATCACGTGTCCTGAAATTTCATCACGGAGAGAGACTAGAGCATCTGGTTCCACGGTCCCCTAGCTTACCCCTTTGTCACCCAGGTGGGAGGTAAGGTGGGTTTTGAGAAGTGTTAGCCTGTTGCAAATGTCCATCTATTGGATATTGGGAGGTGGAGCTGATGGAAGCTCCGTGGAGCCCTGTGTAATCCCTGTCTACACTTCATCTTGATTGGATTACAGTTACACCGTTGACTTCCTGCCTGGAGAGACAAAATTCCTCTATTTATAAAATGCAGACAAACCAGCAGAGACACCAGGAAGCGTGGAGCAGGGGCAGGAAGCGTTTTGGTGACAGGACCTGTGAGCCGTCAGGGTACCTTAGACCCTCATTTCCCTCCCCCGTATGGCATCATCACACCCAGGTATGCTTCCAGTTTTAAGGGTGCAACTCTCCCTTGAGCATTACCTCTTCTCACAAGGTTGGGGAGTGGTGTCTCAGGTCAAGTCATTGTCAGGCGTTCACATGCCCGTTTGCCCCTAATTGTCAGTGCTCCCTTAAAATGTGCCCACGCCTCTCAAAAAGAAAGAAAAAAAAATACTCTGGAAATGCCTGGTTCAACTGTAGCAACGTGTGTTTATCGTTTACCAGGTCTGTTTCCTGAATCTGTGTTATTTCTGTGAAAATGTACCTTCCCTTTTTAGCACCTGCCTGACACGGAATTTGTCGCTTATGTTATAGATTAGGAACTTTCTGGAAGCGTCAGTCTTCATCCTTTTCCACTCCTCTCTGCTGTTACTGGGAAGATCTGGCTTTTAAATCAATAAGGAAGCTCTGCTTGTCCCATCTCCACCCTACTGAGTAGGTCTGAGTCACCAGTGGTGAGCTTTGATCCCAGGATCCAGGGAACGTGACCTCCATAAACTAAAATGATTGGCAATTCTGCCCATCACGTTTTCTACGTTTGTCCAATGAATCCCTAACCTCCCAACTCTTTGGAGTCAAACAGTGTTGGGTTTAATAAATCCTGCCCCTCAATAGATCAAAACTGCCTTCGGCACAGGTAACGTCAGGGAAGCCATCCCTGACCACCAGCCCTCACTCAGTCCTGGAACACCACGCACGGTGTTGGTTCTTTTATAGACATTATTGCACGTGACTGGCAGGCGGTTCCCCTCATCCCACGTTCTCACCCGCCGGTGCAAAGAGTGTGTGCAACGAGCCACAGTGTTCGCCCATCGCTCCCAGAGTCACCATCACACAAGCTCCCGTTTTCATTTGCAGTAATGAGAAGGGCTCACAACGGCTCTTGCCACTTCCCACCTTATTGTTCTTGTTTGGAAATGGGCTATAACACTTTACCACCTCATCATTGCAGATCACTTTAAAAAAAATAAAATAAAATAAAATAAAATCTAATTTACATTTTGTTCCGACTGGTTTTCTTGACTGACAGTTGTCCACAGCTCAGTGGCTGCTCTGTTCAGTGTACTTTAATTTTGAGCTTTCAAGTATTTCGGAAGCCCATTCAGAAGTAAATTCTCAGAGAAAATTGAGCTCTGTCATGGATGGATTAGTACTATAATAGTTGGTCACATATCTTGCATGAAACCTTTCAGAAGCAAGGCAAATGAGAGGGAAATGAAATTCATTTCATACTTCTTCAAGCACGCTAAGAGACTTTCTCTCCAAGTAATCTGTGAAGTTGCACTGGTTTATTGGAGGTTCGCATAACTACCATTACATTATACCTTGTCACAATCTCATGTATTGGGTGACTGCTTTTTCTGAACGGATGGTACCTGCAAAGGGCTCTCTGAAGGCACTGAGCGGCGACTGTCGTTCCTTTGATCAAAATGTGTAGGGCTGAAGAACGGCATCAATAAAACTACTTGAGCTAAATTGGAACATTACAGGTCAGAGGTGAATGAAATCTGAAAAGCAGATGTATATATAGACGCGTCATCACATTTGCTTTTTGATATATTGATGAGGCAAAAGACCAAAAAGGGAGGGTGGCTGGAGGAAGGGGGGCGGGGAGATAGAGAATTGTTGTTAAATATACCTTATGAGAAAAGCAAACGCTTTATTGATTTCAGCAATACCACAGTGCGGCATACGGTTATTTTGCAAATTGTAGGAAATCCAGGATTTCATTAGAAATTGCACGCTCATGTGTGTGCATGTTGCATGCCATTTTAGCGTGTAAAAAACTCTTTGTGTTATCCAGCAAAGACCAATTATGTGAAAGATTAGTAGGAGGGGAAGAATAAAAGCCTGCCTATGAATTTTATTTTGATTAATCCCTTTTTTTGCTTTTCAGCAACGTTATTTCTTGGAGGACAACAAAACTATAGAAAAAAGCGAGAAAGGTCAATTACCAGTTTTTGATTTTTGTTTTTATAAACAATGGCAAAAACAAAAAAATGGTGTGATTTGTTCTTTTTTCCCTTGTCAGAATCAGTTGGCTTTTAAGTTTCCCTGCCACTAGCCGGCTCACCTCGGTGAAGGCAGCAGAACTGAGAAGTTTGACTTGGACACATCTCACCCCAGGTACAGGAAGTCGGAGGTGGGGGGCAGGGCATAGCTCAGTGGTAGAGGGCAAACCTAGCATGCACAAGGCCCTGGGTTCAATCCCCAGTACCTCCATTAAAAATAAATAAATAAACCTAATTACCTCCCCAGAAAAAAACAACTGTATAGGAAGAGAAGACCAGAAATGAGAAATTGCCCAATGTTGTCACAGCCTGGCCTTATAGATGAATTGCAGCAAATCCAAGGAGAAGCTGGGCTGAAGTAAGCTCGGACAGAAGCAGATTTGGCATGGCCACCAACCTAAGAATCTGGAAGTTGTCTTCCCAGCAGATGAGGAAGGAGCAACTGCGTTGGGTAGTTGGGGAGGGTCAGAAAGGTGATATGTAATCTTTCAGGGGCCATCAATGGATTCACACCCCATCATCAGAGACTGCATTGCTTGGGTATTTAAGGATGTCAAGAACTCAGAAAGTGTCTGGAACTGACATGTGTGGGAATGGAAAGAAGGAAGGTTTTGGAAGGCAAGTGTGAGAACATTGTATATAAATCTTATCATTCACATTTTGATGCACCTGCCTTATGGGAACCAGTTACCAGTCAATCTATCAATCAATCAAATCTACCCATTTCCATGCCACTTATTTTTGTCAACTTTGAAATTCTTTGGAGACATAATGGCATCTTTGGGAGCTTGGAGAAGGGTGAGAGCTCCTGGTTGGTGCACACCTGGCTCTCCCTTACAACGGACTCTCTGCTGCCATCTTTCCATTCCCATTTCCTTCAGACACAGAGACGTTTCTGCCAAGTGCCTCCCTCCACCTTGATCTTTTTACCCTAATCTGAGCTGTCTGACCAGATCTCTGCTTCTGCTGCCACTGTTCCAGATTAGAAGAACGTTTATGGATTTTTCCAGATAATGTTGATGACACAGACAAACACACAAACAAACCGATCCCAGGAATACTTAGGGAGGAAGTTCCTAGAAGCAGGTCATTTGAGGTGCTGGTTAAATGTAATTACCAGGTCCTGATATTCTATTTCTGTAGTGTCTTCCTGTGTTAGAGCTTTAGACTGCGCATTGTTAATAAGCCCGTGGTGATTCTGACACCAAGAATTTGTAGATGTCCTCTTGAGTGACAATTAATTATGATTAATGGTAGGAGACAGGAACCCAGAATTCTAACTTATAAACTCTGCAATTCTCAATTTATTCATAGAAAAAAAAATGGAGTAAACTGTCCTTGCCTTGCCATTTCTCGGGGTTGCGTAATTAATTAAAGTGCATGAAAAAGCCTTAAGATATATAGTGACTATATGTATGTTGAGTGAATGCTAAATCAATATCATTGGATGCTGTTCCTACTGAGGTACCTCTTATTGCTAATACGCAAAACATCAGATTGTTTATGTCAACTATTCACTGTAGTGTTAAGATATTTATGGTATAATAATGTTTTTATGTGTCTGTGTTCTGAGAAAATCATCAGAATAAAAAAGGATGCTAACTTACACTTTCTGCTTATTCTCCCAACATGTCTAAAACACGCGGACGATCGGTGCATTAGAGTCGTCATAAATTATTTAACACAGCTGGTCTAGAATAAAAGCTAACCTTGTTATAATTTTAAAGAAACAACCACAACAACAAAAGCATAAAATGAGGCAACAAAAAGTCACTAGGGAAAAAAAATAAAAAGACATTTGTCTGAGCTTAATGTTTGAAAACGCCGGTGAAAACACAATGGATTGGCATCGCTTGTCCTCTTAGGATTTAGTGGGCTCCTCATTTTCAGTTGGGACTCATCAGTTGGCCACGATACCTAACAATCAAGTCTGCAAAGCTAGGGTAGGTGTTTATATGATTTTTGTTACTGTCCAGGCAGGAAGTGGCCGTCACATGTCTCTCTATTAATAATCATGCAGCTATCCCTCGCAATGCAAAGTCCCTTCTGGAGGAATTGTTGCAAAAGTCTAGCTTCCCCTTGGTTCCAAAAGAACACGCCTCCACTAAGAAATATTTTATTCATTTTGGGGAATATGAGCACAAGATAGTTTTTAAAAAACACATTAGAATGTACTAGCGGCCACCAAAAAAGTTATCTTTTTGCAAATACTTGTGAATTTGAGCAAGTATTCTTTCCAGCTAGGAAATGTCACTGCAGCTGAATTTTAAATCAAGTGTTCATATTTCTTTGGGGAGTTTCAGATCAGCAAAAGAAATGGAATATTTACAATTTGGTGCATAATTCATTTTCTGTGTGTAACTTCATTTCTTTCTTTCTTTCTTTTTTTTTTTCCAGGCTGAATTTTAGACAAAAATGGAGATCATAAATTATTAAGAATCATTCCAGAAGCTGAAATAAGTAGATTATTATTAGCATCATTATCATTGTGGCTAATAAAAGAACTTTGCAGGAAAGAAAAAAAATAGGATCTAAGATTGCTGACAAAGGTAGCTTAATGTTTTAGTGCTTGCATGTTTATCAGAATCCAAGTGGGACAGAATTTTCTTGAATCACCACTCTGATCTGCGTCTTTTCCAGCTGCAAAACCCAGGGCGCATTTCAGGGCTGTCAGCCTGCTCTCCTCCTGGCTTGTCTCCTTCAGAGAACTGGCAGGGTGATAACATCTTTTAGCAGGTAGGTGTGAAATCAAGGCAGGTTTTCATAACAACTCCCATTCAGTGGGTATTGGAATCCACCAAGAAGGTCCCGGACCCCCCATAGTGCCTCGGATCTTCCACTTAGGTATGTTGACATGTGAAGCAAAAAAAAAAAAAAAAAAGGATTAAAGAACCCAATAGCTGGCTTTCCCTTAATATTCACATTCATTTTCCTTCCATTCCAAAACTTTTCCTCCACCATTGTATATCCCTACCTGAAATCCAATCATGAGTCATTCATTCCTTCAAGTGAAAGCGTTAACTGTAGAAGAATGTTAACCGTGTACCCCGGGAGCACCCACTGAGCAACTGTCCAATCACCAATGATCTCGTGTGGCTTTCATTTCTCTCTCTGCTGCATCTGCTATAAGGCAGGTCCTCCGGTGAGGGCTGAAGAGGTGAGGCAGACCTTCCCTGAGGGACAAGCTTCTCCACTCCCACCGCCACCCCCCCTTTTCCTATACAGACCCCCATATAAAGCTGCATGGGTGTATCAGTCTTGGATGAAAGATAAAGGCATTGCAACAGAAGGAAATTAAAAGATGTGAGGCAGAGAACTTTAAAACGTCTACTGGCAAAAAGGAAGGAAATGTCCAAGATTTGGAAATGGACAGACGACCTTTCTACTGTATTTCTTTTCAACAGGCAACTGGGCATGGTTTAGCAGGTGCTTCCAGGGTTCTGATGAACGTGTAGGAGTTCAACCTTTGGCTATCTTTCTGTCGGAGGAGCTATTTTACAAGTCTGTAGGGCAAGAATGTGGAATATATACAATTTGTTATTTTTAAGTGATTTTTTTTTTAGCATAGGCTAAAGCCTTGTGGGGCCCATCGGGAACAAGAAATAAGACCCCTGGTGGCTTATATGCATTTAGACTCCTCTCTTAGCTGTACAAAGTCTGGACCAAATTTGTGAGATGACAGTGATATCAAATTTGGAATCAAGTCACCATTTTCTCTTTAATCTCTGGGTTTGGAAAGTAGGCAACTTTATTCTCCCAGTTACATAACAAAAGACCCTGGTAGAAATGCTTTAAAGACCAGGGCATGGAAGACAAGTTGAGAAAGACTGAACTCAGGGAGAAGAGGAGAGAAACGCTAGAGATGAGTCACTGTATTTTGTGACTGTGAGTGCTGTAGATGGTAGGTTAACCCAGTGATGCTCAAAATGCAGGTCCATGGACCACAGCAACAGAACCATCTGGGAGCTTGCTAGAAGCACACATTTTAGGGCTTCACCCCAGGTCTACCCAACCAGAATCTCTAGGGGTGAGGTCTGGAAACCTGGATTTTAGCAAGCACCGCAGCTGGCTGTGACTCTCGCTGAAGCAGAGTTCTGGATGGGGTAGGTCTCCAGACTTACATCCATCCCCCTACCCACCACCTGACCTCGTAAGGTTAAGTGCTTGTCTATGCTACACGCTCAGTCTCCAAGAAGGATTTGCTTTGAATGAGAGCTCTGGTGGTAAAATTGAAAAAAAAAAATTCTTTTTGATCGCCTCACTTTGTAGATGGATTTTGTGATTATAGAGTCTACTTTCTCATCAGATTTGTTTTTGAACCAGTCATGTAGCTTATTCATGCAGGGAAAGGAGGTGCTGTGGTGGAAAACCGAAAGAGTTGGCCAAGAATTGGCCAAGAGGAGGCCTTCATGTTTAGTTCCCATTACACCTTCCTAGTCACTCTTTTTCTCTTTTGAGAGATTATGGTGGTGCAAAGGAAATGTGCATTCTGGGTTTTCTAAAGAGAAAACAAGTAATAATAACCCATTAGTAGGTATTTTTGACAGCTCCAGACTTCAAAAACTTTTCTGTAAATATATGATAACTTTGAAAGTTGAACCCACTTTTCTGCAAACAGACAGGCTGGCATGCATGGGCTGTCACGTGCAGAATCTCCTCTGGTTATGTCTATAGGACCTAAAGGAAAGTGGAGATTTGGGGGTTATTAGGGTCTAATTTGATCTATGTAGATAACCGCTACAGAAAATAAGTCCTTTGGGTGAGTTATTTGTAGTGAATTATCTGGCTTGACCATCTACGCGTAAACATGGATCAAATTAATAGGATAACTGTCAAACTTGCTCTTCACCTTGTGGTGCATGGCCCTGCTCTCAGGGCATAATTGGTACTCTGGGAGAGTCTGGCTCAAATCTGAGTAAACAGTAACAATAACTAATGGAGACTCTGCTGAGTCTGGTAGAAAATGCAACTTGTTATGGCTGTACTCAGACACTGAGTGTTCAGAGCCAGGGATTCAGAATTGTTGAGGCTAGTCTGTATTCAGTGATTTACTCAGAAAAAAGTTGACTAATTTTACTTCTCTTTCTCAAAATCAAGCATGGAAATGCCAACGTTCATTTGGATTTATAGAGGGAAGGGATAATAAAAAACAGTTTTAAAATGCATTAGCAAAAAAAAAAATGGACACTACAGAGAGGTCAGTTCCAACACAATTTTAAATAACATTCATTAAAAATGTATTTTTATTAGATAATTGCCCTTCTGAAGCTTGACTGACAAAAATAGGTTTATGAAAAGAATAATATACGAATACAATCATGATGTCCTCAAAAATGGCATTTATCAGAATTCAGATCTCATTATGTATTCTCAGCAAAACACAAAAATGACGGAGACTGTGTAAATAATAAGGCAAAAGCAAGATTTTCCATTATAGGAAATTTAGAATATTCAGTGTTTCCAAGGCAACTGCCTGTGTATTACCCTGCAAGTAAGCGTGAAGAAGAGTTTGTATCTTTATCTGAGAGATCTTATTTGATAGATATGATAGTACTAATATTTACATATGCTCACCTCCGTCTCCATGTAGTAATGCGAGTTCACACCCGGCGGCTGCTCTAGGTGGAGCTGTCATGAGAGGCGGCAGTGATGGGGGAGGAAGCGTCATTGGGTGCTCAGGAAATCAGGCCACCAATCCACCGGTCACGTGAAACACATTTTTTAGACACCTTCAATTGACTGCCATACTGGGCGACTAGCCGTAGGAAGGTACAAGGAATAAAAAGAAATATCCCTTGGGGTCAAGGGACAAAATGAGTCAGCAGGGATCTGGGCATATGAAGTGGGAACATTAGCTAAGACCAGGAGGTCACACTTGCCAAGTGTTCAAGGAGTGCTGTGGGCTGGCCAGTGGTGCCCAGTACGGCCCTGGGGTCAGCAGCATGGACGTCATCCAGGAACTTGGTAAAGCACGGATTCCCAGGACCCATCCCAGACATTAAATCTTAAACTCTGGGGATGGGTCTGAGTATTTCATCTCTTAATAGGCTCTTCAGGTCCAGCTTATAAATCATGGAAGGATTGAAATAAGAGGGGCATCACCATGTGCATAAGGTTACGGAAGAGAAGGGTATATTTGACCTGAAGTTGGAAAGATGATAATTAGCATTTGGGAGCCTAGAAAGAAAGAGAAATTATTCCAGGCAGAGATGGAAGTGAAAAGCAACACCATGTATTCATATTCCTGCTGGAGAAATCATCTGTTACGTGTTATGGACCACAGCCAAGGGCAGAGACCTACTTTTAATCATCTCTTCATACCAGCGCTCCACACATAGGAAGTGCTCAGAAAACACAGACGGAGAAGGTGAAGGTGGATCAGAAAGAGGAGAGACAAGGAAGAAGAGGAAATTGATGTTTGTAGGCTCTGGGATAGGGTGAAAAACACATTGGATTTAGAGCCAAAGATAATATATTTAAACAATATGTTTGAGTCTTACCGTATTACCTATAGTATATCTTTATTCTAAGTTTTCTGTTCCTCATGTGCACAGTGGCAAAGACAAATTCCACCTCAATGATGGCGCAAAATCGACTATCTTATGTCATTGATCTGGCACTGTCTAGTCTTTAATGTTGCTTGATAAATATCTATTAATATTGAAGTAATAATTTTTCTGTGAATGGTCAACAGCATGGTGTCACCTGTATTCTCTTCCTTTACCCCTTTGTTCCTATAGGTTTGCAATCATTCCTCTTCCTTTTATAATCTTTCTCATGCTTGTCATTTATTCCCATTTTAATAGATTCCTATGCAATCAGTTTTCCCCACCCTCTTCTTACATAAATTGCATAATCAAGTGTCAATGAAAAGGGCTATTTTTTGCATGGATGATCTTATTTAAAAATCACAACACTTTAGGGAATCTTCTTTATTTTTTATTTTGTGGCCAGAATCCAGGATTTTAGAAAGATGCAAACAAGACTTCCAGCGACACTTGGTTATTAAGTGCTGGATGAAGTTTGAGTCCAGGCTGCGCAAGCTTCACAGCAAAGACATGACCACGACATCAGGCTGCTTCTTCAGTCCATTTTCCCATTGTGCTCAACTCTCCAGTAAGAGGAAAACAAACGGTCGTCAAAAATGGCATCAAAGTATTTAAACCATCTACAACTGTATCCCATTTAAATTCAGGAATGCCGTTTGGTTTCTATGGCTTTGCACCTCTGGTGTTTCTGTGAGAACCTGGTAACTCTTTAAATGGATGGCTTACAATGTATCTAGGTGTCTGTGTGTCATCTTCATGCAGAAAACAGGGGAGTGTTACATGAATGTACTTGAGAGCCCAGGTAGCAGTTTCTGGGTTACTTTTTCTTAGCACAAGATTTTCTTATTTGTTTGTTTAATCAAGAGAGCTATCAAAATATAATCACACTTACATATGTTGTTTATGTAATATACACACACATACATAGATACATACAAAGAAATTAGTAATATATTTTAAATAAGATACCCATTTGCAATGAATGCACCTTAAAGACGAAACATTTTATGCTTCAGTGGTAAGTTTCAGTATTCTGAAAAACGCTCTTATTTGTACCCCTTCCTTCCCAAACAATGCTCAGTAAATAACAAGTGGGGCACATTCCTTTTCTTGTGGGGCTATTGCCTCTATTATGGGTACAATCGCTTCATTTTGCAACTTCCCTTTGCCTGTGTAGGGCATTGCCCGGGCTGGTAATTGTGTGGCCTATTGTTTGCAGCACATGGATAATTATTATGCTGTGAACATCAATTTGTCGCATTGTGCCGAATGGTGCTACTTCCCGAGGGACGTGGTGATGGCTGTGATTCTCCTCAGCAGGGGGTGGGATGTTGCTCAGGGCTACAGCTCTGCCCAGTAATTCCCTCTTTGCAAGTAAGACTATACATAGTACATCCTAGAAGTCCTTCATTATAGCATTTGTTTTCTGCTTGTTAACATCATTTCACGCTGGATGGGCACTAGTGTAATTTTCCATTTTGTTTCATCAAATTAAGGGAAGAAAAGGGGACCGTCTTGCAAGTCTTTTATTTTATAGACAGTTGGTCATTTCATTAACACTTTTCATATTCTTGTTTGTCATGATGACTGACGAGAGTAAGAAAGATTTTCTCCCCATTAACTTAGGAGAGAACGGCTCTTTTATTTATTTATTTATTTGGGGGCTGAGACGCATTGATCGACCAAAGAGGACATTTATTAAAATGTAACCAGCATCTTGGCACTTGCAAGTGGCACACACTTTAACCGATTAAATAGTCATGAAGAGAGAAATCAATACGTCTTGGATTCCTCTGCTCTGGTCTCTGCCAGCAAAGTGGCCTCGCAGATTAAGAAAGAAATAAACAAATGTGTTTACGCTGAGTGTTTAAAGCACTTTGCACTTTAATCAGGAAGGAAAAGGGCATTACTAATATCGGTTGGGTGGGTGGTTTGGATGTGGTTACTTTTGTGCAAACCTGGTAATAAATAAGACATTCACTGCTGAAGTTCCCAACCACAACAGGGATGCAGCACATCTGTGGGAACAAGGCAATTGCGGCTGGTCGTCCCCTGAAAGGCAAGGGGAAGGCTACTGGAAGTTCAGGGGCGTAAGAGCTTATCAAGTTCTTGCATTGTTTTTTTTTTTTTTTCTTCCTAGTGAGAACAGCCAAGGTGTTCCAAATCTTCCAGCCCCAGGTTGGGTAGTTGGCTGACCTGAAAGAGATGCAATTTCCTTAGGCACAAAAGAAACATGAGTGATGTTAATGGCTTCAGTTGTCAGTCGTAGATGATTTCCCACCAAATTCTGGATATTTAGCACAAGCTTATTTAAGTATTTTCCAACATGTTTGGGTATTTTTCAGTGATGGGGAGCCCATTAGTGTTGAACAAAGTGGCTCATTTTTTGGGGGAAGTAGGTAATTAGTCTTTGTCTGTCTGTCTGTCTGACTATCTATCTATCTATCTATCTTCTGTTTATTTACTTAAATGGAGGTACTGAGGATTGAACCCAGGACCTCCTGCACGCTAGGCATGTGCTCTACCATGGAGCTATACCCTCCCCCTGTCAATGTGACTCATTTTAATTTTTGACCTCGTAGATTGTTTGAAGCTTTGTGACCACTTTAAGTCATCTCTCTTAAGCCTGTTGAGAAGCCACTAAACTTTTACACTTATTCTTGCCGAATTTCATCTTCCTAGTTTTCATTTATCATTCTAGCCGAATGTAATGGTCGATATCCCTGCAGAGTTGTGTCACTTGAGCATCGGAAGAGCACTGCCAGACCTCAACAGAATGACAGAACACCAAGAATAGCTTCGCAAAACCCAGTGCAGAAGTTCACTCACGATTCGCTTTTGCTCAAAGCTTTTTTGACATTATTATATACTTTCATCTTCCTTGATATATAAATGCTTTTCTCCAAGGTAAGACCATGCTTTCTAGCTTTTTTTTTAAAGAATAAATACTTTAGAATCGAAATTCATATACACAAATATATAGAACACTGAAGTATAGTCAGTTTACAATGCTGTGTCAATTTCTGGTCTACAGCATAAAGATTCAGTCATACATGTACATACATATATTCATTTTCATATTCTTTTTCATTATAGGTTATTTCAAGATACTGAATAAAGTTCCCTATTCTATACAGCAGAAACATGTTGTTTATCTATTTAATATATAGTAGTTACTGTTTGCAAATCTCGAACTCCCAATTTATCCCTTCCTACCCTCTTCCCCTACTGGTAACCATAAGTTTGTTTTCTATGTCAGTAATCTGTTTCTGTTTTGTGAATAAGTTCATCATTTTTTTGAGATTCCATATATGAGTGATATCATATAGTATTTTTCTTTCTCTTTCTGGCTTATTTCACTTAGTATGATGATCCCCAGGTCCGTCCATGTTGCTGCAAATGGTACAGTTTTATTATTTTTTATGGCTGAGTAGTATTCCACTGCATACATATACCACAGCTTTATCCAGTCATCTGTCGATGGACATTTAGGCTGCTCCCATGTCTTGGCTATTGTAAATAGTGCTGCTGTGAACATTGGGGTGCATGTGTCTTTTCAAATGAGAGTTCCCTTAGGATATATGTCCAGGAGTGGGATTGCTGGATATTTATATTATTCTTAATCTGAGAAGAGTCTCAAGATATTTTGTTGCAGTGGGAGAATATTAGAAATATGCATTTTTTTAAAAAATCACATCCTCAGGAAAATAGGGTGCAAATGTAGCCTTTCACTGCACATGAATAGTCAATATTCCATGTGCCTACAAAAGTGACTGCTCTCCTGCTCAGGGAGGGATGGGTCTGTTGCAGGCAGGAGTAAATTACATTTACTAGCATAGATGGAATGGACATGATATATATGTATGTTTGGTCTCTTTTATCTAACCTTTTAGAAAACAATAGTAATTGTGATTCTAATGTATTTAGTGATAAGATAGTTTCCAAGTATTGTTTCTTGATCTTGGCTTACAGGGGTACTGAAGTCCAGTGTTACATCTTAGTGGCAATGATTGATTTTTTTTCCTGCCAATTATGTCTCCAAAAGGAACTTCCAGGCCAGAGGTGTCCACAGAGTACCTTCCCCGTAGACATGCTCTACACAACTTCCCTTTCCACAGTGTCCTTCCTGGCCGTGCTGTCACCTGTGACAGCCTCTGTCCTCTCTCTCTTCCATCACATAAATACCCTCCACTGCACATTTCCACTTGCTTTTTCTCCTGCTACAGTAATTCTATTCTGGTTTCATGCTTTTAAGTCTTGGTTCTCCACCTTGTTCATAAGCTCTTTTTTTGGGCAAGGATAATAAATGTTGATTATATTTTACCTTTCGATGCACTTAGTACACTTCTGGGCATATATACATTCTGGTGTATGTTTGTGTATTTGGAGCCAACTTAAACATAACTGTTGGCTCTTGTTCCAACATGTTTATGAAGTGTTGGCTACTCATTCGGATTCTTATCCAGGCAAGGTCTTTGATTTAAAACAAAAACTATGCAGTGACTTCACTTAGGTTATCCTTCACTTCAGTAACCCGCTAACCTTGGAATTATAAGCCTCCTTTTACTTCTTTCCCTTTATTGTTACCTTCCTTGGTTGATGGTGATATTATTAAGGCTGGCCATAGAGACGTGGCTCACTCACAAACCCCGACTTGTGGTATGAAAACAAGCGGTGCAAATTCAGAAACACAAAGGTTAGCCTTCTTCCAAAAAAATTATTGCTTTATATGAAGTCGTAACACTTGTGATGACTAGACAAGGAGGAGGGACACAGTCTTACAGGGGAGGAAACGAGATGTGAGGCAGTTACAGGCACAACACACGCTGCTAGGTTAATTCAAAACTACCTTGTACCATAGAGACCTATCCATTTAGGTCTTTGTGGAAGACGCTGCGTTTTGGAAGGGAAGGGGAGTGAAGGTAAGGATATCACGAAAAGGTCAAAACAAACCAAAGAAGGGAAATAGAGTTTCCATATGCTCTGGACGCATTTTTTTAAGTCAACCAACTAACAATGGGCAGAAAAGGGGACTCAAAGAGGGACAAAAAGTACCAACTCCTGAAATCGGGAAAGAGCTCATAACCCGAAGAGACACGAAGAAGCAAAAGAGAGCAAGAAATAAAGCCATTAGACTCGAAGAACAAGCTAAGGCATCAGGACCGTGGCGGTAAAGGGGAAGTATGCACAGTGTGAGGGTCTTATCTCACTGGCACAGGAGCCGGGGCGCCGGCTGCCTCCCCTTCTGCGCCGGGTAGCCTTCGGGAGGGACCGCCGAGGCGGCCGGGGGCGGGGCAAAGACCATCCGAGGGTTCTCACTGGTGGGGTCCCCATGAGAGCTTTTTCAGGCCGAAGTTGGTGGGGCGGGTGTGCATGTGTGTGTACAAGTGAGAGCTTGTTCTCTAATATTTAGTAGCATTTAGTATTACATTTTCTGTAAAGTTATGAGGGCCAGATAAGCGTCACAGTGTCCCTGGCAGGAGTACACAGAAGCAGAAAGCAGCAGTCTGGCTCTGGGTGGGCTGTTAATTTTTATTTGTATAAACTTTATTATAATAAAATTATTGTAATGTTATTCCTTCTATGCTGTCCTTTAAAACACAACTATTTTCCATTTGATTGTATCCACAATCATCATTATTATATACAAATTACATAGTGTTATAATATAACCATTTTACATGACATATACTATATATAATTTGATTATATATAGTTAAATTATAACTTAACCATATATTAGTTAATATAGAACTATATATAAATATAAACTATATATGTGTGTGTATATATATACACATATGTGTATATGATTTCTCATCACTGAGGTTGGTTCTCATTGTATATGTACATAATAGTATATATACATATAAATTACATAGTATATATAATATGATCATTTTACATAATACATACTACATATAATTTAACTATATATATAGTTAATATAAATTATACAAATTATAACTATGTATTAGTTAATATAGAACTATATATAAATATAAACTATATATGTATAAATATATATATACACATATATACATATGATTTCTCATCAATGAGATTGATTCTAATTGCTTTATCTATTTCTACCTGAGAAGGTTATACAAGATTAGTAATCCCATTATAAGATACACAGATCTCTTTGGTTTATTCAGTACATTCCAGATGTTGAGTGATTCTGATTAGTTTACACGAAATCCCATGTCAATAAATATATAATTTTTTGAAAATTCAAGCATGATATTATTATTTATTCAATAACAGGAAAGACTGTTGAAGAGACACAGTTTATCCCCAGCAAGTCAGTTGAGAAGAGCCCTGTGAGCTGACTCAGGTTAGTTCTTGTGCTCAGCCTCCTTCCCGGTGTAGATGGAGGTGTAGACGGCTCCTGGGATGGGGCGCCAGCTTGGTCGTGGATTCAATCCTCCCCCGTGGGCTTTATTCAGACACTGTCATCAATGGAGAGATGACTAATCAGCAACTAAATGATTATTTCCAAAGTTTCTCTTTGGTTATATTTGAGCGTAGCTACGCACTCGACATACACTCTGATGAAGTAGTATTTCCTATGTGTTGTGTCTTTGCGCTGGTTGCTGAGTGGGTAACGAAGAAGGGTTGAACATCGTTTCTGCACAAAATGAGGCTACATTATTAGGAGGGAAATGCCATACTTAAATTAAGCATAAATGATTGTGCAATAGAGCTTAGAAAAGGAAAAACTAAATATTCTGCTTAGAGGGGCTTAATGGTTTTCTGGAACACCTTAGTCATGGACACCCACTGCTTTTGCTTTGTCTTTTTACTTCTTCCTTTTCATGGTTCCAATAGCTCAATCTTTTCAAAGTGTAGGATGTGCAGCACTAACGCTATACAATGTAACTTCCAGTCCAAGGTGCGGACTCATTCCAGCGACCTGTGCATAAGGCATTAAATGTCACTGAATCACATGAGGGATTTAGTCCCTCTTCAGCTCTCTTCCCATGTTGCTGATTGTGTGAAGATGCAAGTCTCATTTGTGGGTTAGGGGGTCCCTATATCTGAGCTAATATCTTTCTAACAAAATTGGAGTAGGCGTTAGATTCAGAGCCTTAGGCTGGCAATCTGTAAGAACTCTACTTCCAAAATATTGTATAATTTTTGTTGTCTTTGTTTTTTCTCTTGTTGCTTTAACAGCTTAAATTCAGGGAAAGAAAAGCATTGTATGTAAATATATTATGTATATATAATTTATTTCAGGGATATAACTTTTCCTGAATAAATTGATTTATTTACATTAAAAATATTGTTCTTATTAATAGAAAACAAACAGTCCTATATGTGGCAGTTGAAATTGGAAAACCTCGCACCAATCCCAATCGCATACAGTTCAAGTCGCACCTGCTCTGGAGACCTCCTCTGATAATGCAGACCCTCGGTTGACTTCCTTATCTCTAGCGTTTTTTCTTAGTCTTTTCATATGTTCCCTGAATAGTGTCTAGCAAATGAGATAGACACTCATTTGATACATATTGACTGACCAGGGGAACAATTAACCTAGGGGGTCAAAGTGACAAGGGTTTAGATGCTGGAGAGTAGAAAGCAGGGCATCCCACATCAGTGAAGTGGGAGCGTCCAAGGCCCAGGTACCGCTCTGAGTTCAGAGTGTGGTCCAACGACCACAAATAACCTGCTGCTGCGTGCTCTTCAAAGAACAGCAGGACATAAATCTAAGTTTATGACTAACATCTGAATAATTTGCTTGGTGCGAGTTGCCTGACTTCGGGCTGGCCCTTGACCTCATCACACACATTCTACCCAGTCATGATCCACAGACGCTCCCGTTGACTTCAGGGCATCACTTGACCACCACTTAGATTAAAATATAATTTAAGTCCATCTGCTGAAGCAGCCTTTTCTGCATTTCTCTTGTTGGTAAGCCTCCAGATTCACAGACAGCACCGTGCCTTGATATTAAATCCAAATTGTAATAAGTTCTAAAGTTCTGTTCGTCAGTTTTCCTTCAAGTCTACCTAGTTATTTTCCGTGATCTGACCTAATGCTCTGAGCAGCAAACAAAGATAACGCAAGGAGTCCCTTCGGTAATAGTTAGCACCCTGTTTTTGCATCCCCATGTTTTCAGCATAATGTGAAAGTCTTAACAAAAAGTCATAAAAAGAGGAACCATAACACACAGTAAAAGCCCCACGCTTGGAGGATGTGTTTAATAGTTCTAACATGTATAGCATTAAAATTTTATCAACAAATCAGGGAAAGGACATTTTGTACACAGAAATCAATTTACCCAGCAACTATCTGCAAGACTTGCTCGTAATTTATTTTGCCTCAAAGAATACACTGCTTTTAAACCTAATTCTATCGCATTTTGGTCTGTATGAAGAGAGAGAAATGTGAACATTTTTGCTCAAAGCATAAGTAAAAGGGCTAGAATGCTTCCAAGTACTATGGACAGAAATGAGTGCTTTGGTGAAATAAAATGAAATTTTGCAGCATCGGCTTTCCTGAGTGTTTGAGTTTTGTTTAAAAATTATCTCCATATATGGGAGCTGCTCTGTTTCTTTGACTAATGAATCAATCTATTTATCAAAGGGAAGCAAGGAGGCCACAAGCTAAGCCAGATTTAGAGAAACCAAATGCAGTGGCTACAATTATGAACCATTGGTTTATAATCAGCACCCAAGATTGCAAGTCACATAAA
Source organism: Vicugna pacos (assembly GCF_048564905.1). Lineage (NCBI taxonomy): Eukaryota > Metazoa > Chordata > Mammalia > Artiodactyla > Camelidae > Vicugna > Vicugna pacos. Next base: position 8,793,420 of record NC_133010.1, read on the forward strand.
TCCAAGCTTGAGTGTCAGTTTAAATGCTAATTGGCTGACCTTGGCTAAATTACTTCTAAATAAGCTTCAGTTTTATTCTTCATAAAATATGGATAGTCTGTTGTATGTAATCCACACAGTTGTTGTGAGACTTATGTTATGTAACAGCTGAGAGCTCCTGGTGTTATCAGAGAGCAGGTTCTTGTCTCATCACAGAAAGAATTGAGACGAGACACAGAGGTCAAGAAAGTAAAGTGAGGATTTATTAAGCGATAGGATGCGCTCAAGGGAAGAGCGGGCGGACTCAGGTGAGTAGCTACGCTGAGTTTCTCTGCAAGCTGGTTACACAGGATGTAAAAATGAATGGGCAGGATATTCACTGGGGAGGGAGGGGTTTGGGGTCACATTCCCGGATTTTCATCCCAGCTCCACCTTCCCGAGGGGAGGAGGTATTTTTGTCCTTATTTTATTTTGATTAGAAGTGTTGTGGTGTCAGTGCATGATGGGTACTTCTTATTGTAATGAGGGCAAAATGAGCAAAAGGTTACAACTGGATGCTGGAGATTGCTGCCTTTTCCCACCTTTCTTTGTTGGCCTCCAGGCCAGTTGTCACCCTAAAATGTGTGATTTCTTATCAATCTGGAGCTTCCTGATTTTCTCTGTCAGCCAAGGACCCTCGTTGTTCACGAGACGTAGTTTCCTGCATTTGGCCAGTGCCCCCATTCTCTGCTCATATCTCACTACCTGCTCTAACACTGGCTTCGTGTCCAGACCCCAGGGGATGTTTAATCATTGCTAGTTGCCTCCTGACCTTGTGCTTCGTTATTGGAGGAGCTTCAGACTGGATGGAATCCATAATTCCCACTGCTGATGAGATCTGTGCCACTGCTGTGTTCTTCTAACGGTGAGCCAGAGTCTGGCTCTCGCACCATTAGTGTGGTTTTACTGAAAGAACAGGAACCCCATCAAGGAGGTGCAGGACCTAAACGTAACACATCTGAACATGGCAAGTCCATGAGCTGTGGTCCAGCCAGCCGTCCTGGAGCTTCCTCTGCTTTGTCACAACTTGCTCTGCACTCCACACACAGCCCCTCTGAGCTGCACAGGCTTCTAGTTTTGCTCTTTCATTTTTCAGAGGAGACCATCAAAGTGACGAGAGAAAAGCCAGTTGGTGGACTTGCCCAATGTATCACGATGGGGAAGTGGATGATCAATGGTGAGCCCTTCGGTTTACTGACAACTTTTTATTTATGTGATGTCCGCTGTGGCCTTCGAGGTGAAGAAAGTGCCTCGGTCCTCAAGCAACTTGGGATTTGAAAGTGAATCGAGGTGCAAAGAGTTCAGAACCTTCGTCAAGTGCACTTGAAAATGCGAAGCAATGGGGCTTCCGTCCAGCAAATCTCTAGAGAAGGGGGACCCAGAAGTTGGAGTTGATCACAGCATCCCCACAAGAGACAGGAGGCTTCAGATGCTGAGACGACACTGGAACATCTCTGACAATTTGGTCAAAGGGGCCTGAGGGGCCTGGTGCAGAGTCACCGAGAAAGAGAGAGAGAGAGAGAGAAAGGGAGAGAGAGAAAGAGAGAGAGAGAGGAGAGCGAGCAGGCAGTCAGTTGTGCAGGTGAGGGGCAGTCATGAATGCTAAGAAGAAAATCATTTAAGAAAAAGACTCTTTGATGCAATTACTTGTTTCAGTTTGAATTTTTGAATTTAGGTTATTTATAAAACCCATTCGTTTAGTTAAGATATTCAAGTTTGTATAATCCTATAGTTATTTTACCTTAATGTAAAATGATTCTAATTTAGATGAATGCTCGATTTTTAGGCCTGATTGATCTCTTCCTGGTTAGACACACACACACACACACATACACACAGCCCCTATGTGTGCATGTTTATGTGAGTGTGTGTATGCACGTGGTCGCACATAGGTGTACACATGCATACGCTGGCATTCACAAACACACAGGGGATGCTTTGTGTGCCAAACACTGATATTTATGAAGCAAATTGCCTTTTCCAAAGTGTTTTTACTTCTTCCCTTCACTGTTTCTCGAAAAAGAGGCTGTAGAATCGGAGTGGCTACATGTGGGCGATGACGCCACACTGCCCGGGTGTGAATTCTAATGTTGCTGTTAATTCTGTGACCTTGGGCAAGAGGTTTAACATTTTGCATCTCAGTTTCCTAACTGTCAAACAGCAAGAATAAAAGTGGGCATGTCTGCCACTGGCTGTATAAAGTGCTCAACACAGGACTGTCCATAAAGATCTAAATAAACATTGACTACGAAATGCTACAACTTGCCATGGTAGGTGGGTGTGATATTGTCGGCTTTATTAATAAAGATCCTGGTGGGAAGCCAGTTATTAAGTTCTTGCTCACTTGTCAATATATGACTATATGGGTTAGAAATGAAAACATGAAAAACTTATTAAAAGGAAGTATTTGAAATACAAAAAGGAAGATAAGGTATCTCTATGTTCAAGTTGTAATATCGACAGATAAATCAAGTTGCTAACTCGTTGGATTTAAGAATCAAGCCACTTAAGCTGTGCTTCTTGGAAGTGAGTCTCTGCACGTCCAGAGGGAGGTGATGCCACCAGGGCAATGAGGCTGAGGACAGCCCGAAGCTTGACATAGCTCCCCAGAATGCCCTTGGCCCAGCTCCCTGAACCTCATTGCTACTTGGAAGGCAGGACACATTCTCAGGACAAGGGACATGACCCTGGATAGTGAAGGTGTGATAAATGTGTGTCCTGAACCTCCCTGGAGAGCTACCGTTCTCTGGGTAAAACTGCACTAATGAGGACAGAGCCTGACCTCTGGCTGGTGCACAGGCCAGTGCAAAGGGAAGACCATGGCGGAGAACCAGCTCAGAGCCCCTGAGTCATGGCCTTCTCCGCGCCTGGGCCTGGACTCGGGAATTCAAGTTGGAAGCACCGCTGGGAAGGCTGAAAAATGTGTTTTCATCTCTTATCTTTCTTTTCGGTATGGCCGGAAATCAGAAAGCACAGAAGCCGACAATTTGGTCACATTCAGAAATGGGTGAACTTAGAGACACATGCAGGTTTGGTTTTGTTGCCTCCTTTGTTTAATTTTACAAAGGCTAGCACCCTTGCTGGGTGTTTCCAGGGGTTGTTTTGTTCTTCTGTCAATTAACATGTCGAAAATTTTCTTTCATGTAATATACACTGATTATCAAAAATATTTCTATGGCAAATGTGTATGGTTAATGCCAAGTTAAACAAAAATATATAGATTTGTTTCCTAAAGGACTTCTGTGGTACAATAAAAAAAATATATAAATATGTATATTTGGTCCTTGTCCCCAGTTCCTGGCACAAGGCTTTCAAAGCCCTTGGAATTTTCCATGTGATAGGAATGCCATTATGCTAATGAGATGACTCTTGAGGCCCCTGAAGAGCTTCAGTGTGGGGGCTGATTGCCAGAAAAAAAAAAGCTACGTGATTAGATGGTTAGAACTTTCAACCCTACCCTAGATCCTAGAATTAACGGTTTCTGTGTAGGTGTAAGAGTGTTTTGGAGTCAATGGGAACAAATGTGGGTGATCTTGAAGTGAACCTAGGGCCTTGGCAAACACGAAGCCAACAGACCCATCCGTTACTATAAAGAAAGAAGTAGTTTGGGGACAGAATGCATGCATCTCACAAAGAGAGCTGTTCCTCAGCGTCTATCAGTTCTTGCCACCCAGGAATGCAGACCCAATGCTGACACCTCTCCTGATTTTTCAAAAGAGGCAGAAATCCGAATCTTCTGTGATATCTCAATTTTTTGCAACTATTTTTAATTTAAAAAAAAATACCGTGTGGGCAATTAAAAAAAAAAAAGTAAATCTGTTATCTGAATTTGGGCCACCATCTGTGGTCTGCAAAGATCCCTTCTTGGAATATCAGATTTTTCGTGATCTGGCCCCAGACTACCATACTGCCAGTACTCCTACCTTCTTACGTGCTTCATCATACTGATTTATATATAAACTTTCTCCTATGTTTCTTATTTATTTATTTATTTTTTAGCCTAGGATGCTGGCTGGATTCTCATTACACCTACTAACCCACTACCTTTTTTAAAAAAAAGAATTCGCTCAAGTATTGTTTCTCTTGTGAAGATTTTCCTAACACATTTCTTTTTTTTTTTTTTTGGCCTGCATTGTACACTTTGCCACCTTCTCTTCCATACACCAGCAATGAGTTGAAGTCCTTCCATCACAGCCTCATAGCTTGCGTTGAAAGCATAGCTTTACATCCCTAGCTTGTATCAAATATTTCACATACAATGCATATACAGCGTACAAATCCGACCTGCCTGTCAGATAGATCCAAGACGGATGGATGTTTTGCTAGGGATCAGTCCTCTAACTCCCTGAAGAGCAGGTGCACAAGCATCTTTTACCTGGTTTCCTCATTTCGTTCATCTGGCTCACTTCTCCCCAAATCTGGACCTGCATTCTGCAAACATCTCAAGGCGGAGTTAGACCAGGTCATCAAAGGCAAGAAAGCTCAAGACAGTGTCACCGAAGATCTGAGGACAGCAGAAGGAAACTACAAGGTGGGAAATCCAACCCACTACTAACTGCTGGATGTGACTATTTCTAGAGTCACAAAGCACACTCCTCCCCAGGCTGTCCTTTACCAGCCATTCCTCTGCTTGGCCGAGCTGTTTCCAAGTCTAGTAGTGAGGTGCGCTTTCCTCTGATGTGTGCCTCCAACTATGTTCTCATTTTCTAGAGTTCAACATCCCCCCTGCCCTCACTTCTCTGAGGACCAGTGCGAAGGGGGAAGTAAACACTTCGTTTTTGTTTTTTTTTTTTCCCCTCTCAGTCTCTTTCTCAGTGTCTCACAAGGAGAAGAAAATCTTTTACTCTTTTTTTTTGGTTTGCTTACTATTGGTAACATAGTCTGCTTTATTCTATTCCCTCTTTTGTTTTTCTTCCAGTATTCTTGAGATATAATTGACACACAGCACTGTGTAAGTTTAAGGTGTACAGCATAAGGATTTGACTTAACTACGTCATGAAATGATGACCACAGTAAGTTCAGTGAATGTCCATCCTTTCATATAGATATGAGATTAAAGAAAAAAAAAAGGTCCTTGTGATGAGAACCCTTAAAATTTACTCTCTTAAACAACTTCCGTTTATAACATACATCAGTGTTAATTACACTTAACATGTTGCAATTTCATCCCTGGCATTTATCTTATAACTGGAAGTTTGTACTTTTTGACTCCCTTTATCTAATTCTCTGTACCTTTTTTACAGAGGAGTTTTATTACTTCTTTTCTGGAAATTTCCCAATTTGAAAGAGAAGTTCCCTCCCGTTTGTATAAACAAAAGGCTCATTTAAGTTGCTTCCCCTCCATCTCGCTAAAACAAGGAAATTACTCAACTTCCAACCCTTATTTAGAGAATCTGAAAAGTTGCTACGGTTTTAAAAACCACATTTAGCACCACTTTAAATGGTACCAAGCTTTTCAAAACATCAGAGTCCAGATTTAGTTATGAGGTCCCGTTAAAATCCTGTAACGTATATTTAATAAGGAGAGACACTCAACTACAATCTGAATCACTGAGGAAGGAAAGACGTAGTTATAGCTGTCATCCTAATGTTTAACTCTCTATGAAAATAAGATCTCTAATTTTGTTGCAGTGTGAGAAAGTTGAAAATAATACTGTTTTACTTTAAAATTATTTTTATGGGTTCACTGCAGCAGATACTATTTCTGAAGATGAGCTCCAGGTATATCACCAATAATTTCCCCGCTTCGCAGCCTCCAATAACGTGGCATTATTCCAACAATCCATTTGCAAATTTAACAGTAAGGTACTGACTGGAGCCGAATCCTCAAACGCTCCAGGAAGAAACTTTATCTGAGACTGCATTTGACGTATCAGACTATTTAAAAGTAATTGGCATAGTCAGTGAACCATCCGGCCACAGGTTCATGAAAAACTCGATAGGGAAATAAATGCGCAGGTGAGTTTTGTCCAAGGCAATCGCTGTAGGTCAAATGCTGGTCTGTAGCTTCTAGTTACAATTCATAATTTCTGGAAGTTCAGACTCTGTTAACTTCCTATTTCTAGACAATTGGCTAAATGGCTTTGGAAATGGTGTTATAATGATGCTGGAAATAGTAGCTATTTATATATGTTTGCATATTATTCATGGAAAAACTAATAGAAACACGATGAGCAGTTACAAATAATCATAATACAATGTGACATTATTACTTTATCATAAAGTTTTATCATATTGTTGATTTGTGTGTCGTCTTTGACAATGAATACTGAACATTATGATTTAAAATCAGCCGCACAGCTGTCACTTGTGTATTAAAATACAGGACTTCCAGCAAAATTAAAGAAACACCTGTTTCTTCCCATATCATTTCTCCAAGATAGTTATGTAATCTTTACCACTAAAACACAAATGCTGTTGTCAGTAGAGCACAGAAAAAACTTACTAGGAGGGAGTTTACAGAAACTGCTTTCCTCTTTTTAAATATTTTTCTGTGATAAAAATAATCTCTTTTCCCAGGAAACCTGGAAAAAATTTACAAATGCAGAAAGAAATAAGTCCAGAAAGAACTAATGTTAAAAAAAGTGGTGCATTTTTATTACAGTTATATTTATGCTTTATTGCTTGCACTTGAGAGTATACCAAACATTTTGCCTGATAATGAACAGTTTATAGAGATGATTTTAGATGACAGACTAAGGTTATTAACCTGTTTTTATTTTTTATGAATAATAGAATGTCTTAGGTCATTCAATATTTATTTTTAAAATTTCCAAATAACTTCTCAAGGTTCTCAGCATTTGTGGAGAGAGAGACATATTTTTTGTTTCTTTGAAATTTTCCTGCTAAAAGAACCACATCTGTGATTCTGGGAAAGTATGAAAAAGAAGGTTAATCTGAAGTGAAGTGTCAAGCTATTCTTAGAAGCTATAGAAACCACCTTATATATTATATCCAAGTGAAATGCTAATTTGAAAATCACAAAAATTACAGACATATAGAACATTACACCTCAGCAACTCTGATCTTGAGCTCTAAATCTTTAATTTTTGATCAACTTAGTATTTATCGAGTAAAGTTTAAAGGCCATTTCTATTCTTAACCTTTAATTTTCTTAAAATGTCTATCTATTATCTTATAATTTTGAAAGACAAAATTGCCATGAGTTGATGAAGTGTAATCTTTATTCTGTTGTCTTCCAAAATTTGATGTTGGAGAGGAGAAGTCTGAGGCCAAATTATTTTTTTTTTCCCTTTGGTTATTTTTTTTTAATTCTACATCATAACTATTTGTGCCAATGACATTTCTTTCAATTAAAAAAAAAGTGTTTTTGTTTTTGTTTTACTTTGTATCCATGTATATTTACTTCTTTATTGTACATTGTGAGAGAGATATTCAAGTTCATCCCACTCATGATTTATATTCTTATCTTTTCTGAATGTTTTTTTTCTTACATTATTCTACATCCTTAAATCTCCCTTTTCTTACTTTTAATTTAATTGTACCTTTTTTTTTAATCTTAAGAGTTGTTTTCTTATACATTTTGCTTATCTTTCATGGAGGCCAAACAATCTTACAACCTTTTTGAAATTTCCAGGATTTTCTAATTTTTTTTTCTGATTTCTATAATAGATCAGTTTAAAGGTCTGCTTTAGTTAACAGCTGCATATTCAAACCACTTTAAATTTATTGAATCAAACAAAACTTGTTCATCATCACTGATGCATCTGTGGGTCGCCTGTGGACTGATCTAGACCAGGATCAACTAGGGTAGGTTGGACAGAGTGGCCCTGTTCTACTGATCCTTTATTCTATTTCTGACTAGCTGGCTAGCTCAGACATATTTTTTTTTTCATGGTGATGGTAGATACGCAAGAGTGTAAGTCAAAAGATGCCAGTCCTTACAAGCATAAGCTCACAACTGGCACATTTACATACTGCTATGGACAAGTCAAGGGTTGGGGAACTAGACTTTGGCCCAGGCCAAAGGTCAAGGGGCAGGGAAATATATTCTTCCTTCGTGGAAGGAGTTGTAAAGTCATATGGCAAAAGGCATGCAAGCAAGACGAGATGAAAAATTGAGGTCAATACTACAGTCTACCAAGGGTCTGCTGTTTTCTGGGCATTTGTATGTGACTCTTCTATCCTTATTGTAAAGTACATATTTTATTACTTTTTTTCCCCTTATTTAACTCATAGTTGAGAACAGATAGATTGTATAAATTTGCCTTAACTCTAGTATGTCAATTTGTGGGTTGGTAAAATCCTTTTCTCTTATCTATTGGAGGATTTTGGATTGCCTGCTGCAGTCCTTAGCTCCGTTCCTGGTATCTAGCAGGCATGTCTGTAATGTGATTTTCTGAAGATGAATTACAATGATCCCTATTTTTCTATTACCTGGCCCTCTGTCTTCTAAGGTAGATGGAGTTCATGAGCTATTGCAGTGCTCAGAGTACTCTGCTTCAAGAACTCTCTTTGATATTCCTCTGCTAAACTGTGTTTAGGGACACATCTTCCAGTGGGCAGCATACCTCTGGGACTTCTCTATGATTTGTGCTCATCACACTATCATTTGCACTTTTGTTTTCTGTGACTTGCAGTTTTAAAGCAATACGTCTTCCTGGTTTTAGATTCGGCAATGGATTGTTAGATATGATGCCAAAAGCATAAACAACAAAAGAAAAAAAGAGATGAATTGAACTTCATCAATTGGACTTCAAGCCAAAACATTGTTCATTAAAGAACATTATCAAGAAAAGGAAAGGACAACTAACAGAATGGGAGAACATACTTGCAAATCATAAATCTGATAAAGATTCATAGTTCAACATATATAAAGAACACTTTAAACTAAACAACCAAAGAAATGAACAAAGCAATTAAAAAATAGGCAAGTGGATAGATGCTTCTCCAAATAAAATACGCAAATTGCAAATAAGCACACACGAAAAGAAGCTCAAGATCACTAATCACCAGAGAAATGCAAATTAAAAGTACATTGAGATGCCATTTTGCATCTACTAGGATGACTATAATGAAAGAAAGAAAACGGATATGGAGATACTGGAACCTTTGCGCGTTGCTGATGGGAATGCAACATAATGCCACAACTATGTAACGTTTGGTAGTTCCTGAAGAAGGGAAACTGAGAATTCTTATATGCAGCAATAGTTTCATTCTTTATATACCCTCAAATAATTGTAAACATAGATTAAAACAGATATCTGTACACCAATATCCATTGCACTATAGTTGAACAATCAAAACAAACTTAGAGTTCAACAGATGAATGGATAAACAACATGGATTCTATAAGTACAGTAAAATCTCCATAGAAAGAAGTAAAGTTTGGATACATGTGACTACATTGATGGACTTTAAAAATATTTTCTTATTATACTATGTGAAAAAAAGCAGATACAAAGGGAGAATGTAGTGGGATTCCACTTGCATAGGCAAATTCAGAGACACAAAAATTGGACTACAGATTACCAGGGATGGGGACGGAGGAGAGTTTTTGTTTGGGGTGATGAAGAAGTTTGGAAACAGATATGATTAGTGCTGTGTAACCTTGTGAATATAATTAATGACACTGAATTAACCACTTAAAATCGTTACAATAAAAATGTTTGTTATGCATATTTTACCACAATTTAAAAAGAGACAGGGGAAGAATGATAGCTTCCAAAATCCTGCCAAGGCTTAGACTTGAAGACTGACCATGAACATGTCTAAACCTGTCTCTTCATTTTACGTTGTGCTGATGATAGGAACGTCTCTTCCTTACCTTCACTCTCCGTTCTACTACTTTATGCGTGCGTCTAAATGAAATTACCCATTAGACTTAATTGTAATAATTTACCACTTTGCTTCACAGACTAGATACTCCTTGATAACAAGAACTTTACAAAGTAGCTGGTTCAAGGAAGTTCTTGAATTTGATAAATGCAAGTTAGTGGCTGTCCAGCTGTTAAATAAATAAATGGCTCCATGTGTGGTGATAAAGATTCTTCTATTTGAAGGAAGTGGGTAGGACTACATGGATGGCTGGCATATTGCATGATGGAGACTGTATCTGATACCATGTGCTTTGTACATTTGCCTTATCTAATGTATTTTGTAAGTTAAATTATACTGAAATAATATGCAATATTATATGAAATGTGTATCCTAGAACTGAACAATGGGGATATTGGTATATAAAGATTCTCAATTAGGTAATATTAATCATAAGATCCTATCTGAACGTATTTTCTATACCTTGCTACAAGTAACTTTCACATACTTACCTAATTCTATCCTATGAATAACTCCATCGGATTAGCAGGTTATGAATTATTAGGTCCATTCAACAGAGGAGTGACCTGAAGTCAGGATAAAAGTAGTGATGTGTTGAATTCATCCAGCGAATTAATGGCAGAGGTAGGGCAAGACCTCGTACACTTGACATGAAGGTAACTTGATGAGAGTTTCTATACTTTAATGGAGGTGGTGGAGTGTTTCTGGTAAAAAAGTTGCCGGGAGAGGGAAGAGGGCGCTGTGCACATGGGGGCCTTCTCTTGGAGAAGCAGCCATACGACTAGCCTGTGTGGCCACCAGGAAAGACAACGATCAAGGGACGGCTGCGGCTGGTGGCACATGTGGAGTGTGGACACAGCAGCTTCTCCACAGCTCACGTCAATTACCACGAAAGATGGCACATCTAGGAAGAGGGGAAACTGGAAGGAGTGCTGTGAAGGTAGCCGCCCCCACGGGGGAAGTCAAAGGAAGCCGAGGCCAAAAGGTTTCCAGGTTCTTGGGTTTAAGGTAAGGGCATCTGTCAAAGCACTTTGCGCCAGGTCGCAAAGCACGAGGACCAGATCTCAAATTCCAGGTCCAGCCACCTCCATGGTTTAGGAACCTCATCTTCATCCCATACTCGATTCACTAAGGCAACGAGCAGAGACAGTAATCACATCACAGCACTTCCAGACCCAAGCTGATAGGATTCCTTGTTGCCCCAAATGATTGACAAGGGTGGGGACCGCTGTTCTTTCCCGAGGTCACTGACACTTGACTCCTTCCTCTTCTTGATTTTGCTCTCCCAAATCTTCTCTCTTACAACCACGCAGCCCAGCAGCAATCGCCTTCTACTGTGTTTTTATTTCCTTCAGTTTCCCTTCCTCTGCGTAGCTCTGTCCTTTCCTATAAGAAGAAAGCTTTCATCTCATTACCAGTCCACATAGGGCTCCCTTGCTTTCAGATACCAAGCCACGGAACCCCATCTCGCCCACGCTGCACTTTCCAGCTCTCACTCTAAGTGATTATGCAATGTCTCAAGATGCTTTCTTTCTCACCTTCACATTCACTGTGGTTTCACAAGCTCTGAGCCCTTACACGGGGATTATTCACCAATGAGCGCTGTTCTCTCCATACGATCAGAAGCATTGGGAACAGTAAGAAAAAAGCCAACCAACCAAACAGCAAACAAACAGACCAAAACAAACAAACAAACCAAAGCATCCTTGTATACTGTGTACATTATGTCCTATTACGAAATTGTTTCTGACCTGATGCTCAATGCAGTTTAGTCATCAACAAAAATCTCACAGGACTCTAGGTTAAATTATCGTGGGCTTCTCGCTCCAAAGTGTTGCCTGTGATAAAGCTAACTGTTCCAATATTTGTGTCAAATTATGGAAAGCACTGCATTAACCTGGGCCAATCTGAAGAAGGCATTACATGGAGATGACGCTGGAAGATGCTGAGTTAATGACACTGAAGTACCCCTCTGATGTGATTGTCCTCAGGTTAAGAAGTAGAAGATGTGTGGCTGAGAAGAGCACCCCTGAGGCAAGGGACCTTTTCTTCAGTCAGTTTCCTCACAATTTAATGATGTAAGTTACAGCAAGAAGCTGCCTCTCTCTAGGTCTTGGTTTGAACACCTGTAAAATGGGATGACCGAGCTAACTAGATGAGGGGGCTTTGTGCTGTGCTCTGCGGGGTGCCGGCGTTCCTCCGGGATGCCCCACAATGCCCAGGTGAGTGTAGGGAGGGAGACAGGGTGTGGTACCAAGGTGAAAACCAACCGCCCAGAGCAGGTTGTATGCGTGCTGGTCCCCAGCAAGCTTTCCTTTGAGAAGGAGTGCCATAAAGGAAAGTCTGTAAAGCAGAAGAGTTCATGGGGTCTTGCTCAATTGTATGAACTGAAATCAATGATTTTTTATTAAAAACACGTTAATTTATATATATATATATATTTTTTTTCATAAGATGCTGCCACGGGTCTCTTTTGTATTCCAGAGCATTAAACCTGTGGGTGACTGACTGCCTTTACTTAACCACCCTCTCTGGCCCATGTTCCAGTTTATTATGAAGGAGAAAGATAAATGAATTCCAATCCGTCTACCCCAATCCGATTCACAGGCAAGCAAGAACAATTATCTCCGTCTTTGCATTTTCTCCCATCTCTTGCGACTTCTTGTACAGTAATGAATTGTAACAGCTACTTCTTGCCGACTTCTCTCCCATGTAATTAATGTCCTAAGATATTCTATTTACTGGTGAAGCAGTTTGAATCAAGAAGTGATTACTTTTAGAGTAAACTGAGCTGCCAAACCCTCTCCACAAACAAAGCTGACAGCAGTTTTATTTTTAAAATAATCAAATTGAAATCCCCCCAAAGCTTCAAGTTTGGGACTTCTTATTTATTATGTTCATGTAGGTATTTTGTGGGTGTGAAAAGTATATTAATATTTCGAGCAGAAAATAGAAAACTATATAGTTTGAAAGGAATGGCTTGGGGAAAAAAAAAAAAACAAAAACCTAATTGATAGCAAAGTCACCAGCCCCCTACTTCCTTGTTTGGCCTAAACCATAAGCCTTCATATCAGATGAAAATAATACAGAAGCGAGGCTGTTTATTTAAGAGCAGGGATTCAATTCTAGAAAACATTAACATTGGATATTGGACTTTCTGAGTTCAAAATTCCAGTAATGATTGAATAGAAAGGAAGAAAAAGAACAATTCTGTTGCCAAAAAGATCACAGTGTGGGTATTGCAGTTTCTGCGTTTGTAGTGGTTTTGCGTTTTTGTGACATTTGGATATGCGGTGAGGACTCAAGGCATTGCTCTACATTAAAAGGAGTCTTCCCCATAGTTATCAACTGATTAATTCATATTAACTAAGTGGCAGATTGACTGTCCTGAAGCCTTTCACAGCTCAGTGTCTCACCCGTCCTATATACACTCTTTAGGACCACAATCCCAGCCACCCCCTCCGTCTGCTGTCCCCCACGGCCTCAACCCCTTCCCCTGAGCGCATCATCTTTCAGGATTCCAGTCCTCTGCCTCCAGCCACTCTTTTCAGACTCATCCCTTCGAATGTCTGCTTCCTTTGGCATCTCTTAATGATGCCAAATTCATTCTCCAAAGTGAAAAACTAATTTTGGATTTCTTCCTTCCTTGCCCTCTTCTTCTCTGATAGCTAATTTGTGTGGCTCCTTTCACATCTTTCTTTTTTTTTTATCCCCCCATTTCCAATCTCTCTGCCCATGTTCATCCTTCCATTACCTCGAATATGGATATGGAAATAACCTTCTAAACGGCCTCTCTGTCGCTCTGCATTGCCCTCCTCACTTCATGCGATGCCTCACTGCTAAATTAATCTTAAACCTTCTTTAATCAAGCATCAGAACCAGTGACATTCAGACAATGGGGAGATCGTTGGGGGCTGAACCGTTAGGGAAGGTGATGCTGAGGAGATGGGCCTTAAAGTGTGAAGAGAGAGGTTGGAAATAATTCTCAAAAAAAAAAAAAAAAAAGAAAGAGCATCAAAAAAGCCATGGATGGCAAGCTTCAATCGCACGCTCTGGATTGTTTCCAAGTCTCCTGTCTGGCCAGACTTAACACAAATTCAACCCATTTACAACTCTCTGACAGACATGCTCTTTTGCAAGGACGGAGAAATGGCTTGACAGCTTGGCTTTTTTTGAACGCCATCATTGCCCCCACGTACGACCTTGTCATATTTGCATATTGTTTCACAGGGAATCTGAACTTACCTTGGAAACTGGATCCTCAGCGTCAGTCATACTAGCTTAGTCCCACTCCCCAAAACACAATTCTCCCCTTTCGATGATGCTTTTTCTTTATCTAAAAGCCCCCCTTTTCCAAATTCTACTCTCATAAACTTCTCCTCCAGGTTGAAATCCCCTTTCCCTTAGCTGTGTTGCTTTCGACACTCATCCGGCACACAGCATCAACTTCTTTATATTTTATCTTTTAATGTTGCTTTATACCATACAATTTTTTTTAAAATATATATAAGACATCTTAACTCACTGGCCTTTTGTAATATTTAAAATGAAGGACAAACTTCCATATTCTCTGACTTGGATTCTTGCTGTAAAACAAAAGTCCCCAAAGCTTGTTTTTAAAGCAAAAAGTTCATCATTGAATTAACCAAGATGGAATATTTTTGCATCTGGGATGCTACATAATATCTGTAGTATGGTATAGAATTCCAGCATTTCAATTGTCCCTGCTGGTTGCCACAATCATTTTCCTACCAGAAACTTCATTGCATATCATAGACTTGAATTAGTTTATCTCTTTTAAGACTGTAGCCTAATGAGAGGTCTACCTGTTTATTTAAAAGAAAAAAAAATAGTGTTAAAGGCACCAAGATCAGACAGTGAGAAAAGGATGGTCTGTCTCTAAAAGCTGTTACTTGATATGTGCTATTATGGGAAACAGTATGGACAGTCCTCAAAAAATTAAAAATAGAACTATCATATAATTTAGCAGTCCCCCTTCTGGGTATATAACCAAAGAAAATGAAATCAGGACTTCCAAGAGATTTTTGCACTCCCATGCTTACTGGAACGTTATTCACAAAGCCAAGATATGGAAATAGCTCGCGTGCCCCACCAACAGATGAATGAAGAAAATGTGGTATATATATATGCAGTGGAGTATTACTCAGATATAAGCAAGAATGAATCCTTCCATTTGCAACCACATGGATGAAGCCTGCGGGCCCTGGGCTGTGAAATAAGCCAGACACAGAAGGATAAATACTGTACGATCTCACTTACATGTGCAATCTTTAAAAAATAAATAAATAAACCCACAGACACAGAGAGTAAAATAGTGGGCACCGGGAGTGGAGCTGGGAACTGGGAGAAATTAGGAGATGTTGGTCAAAGGATTCAAACTTCAGTTATAAGATGAATAAATTCAGAGGCCTAACATAAGCATGGTGATTGCAGTTAATAATGTATTGTATACTTAAAATTTTCTGAGAGAGTAAATATTAAGTGTTCTTGCCACAGCAATAAGAAAAATAAAGAATAAAAATATTTGAAAAGGGAGCTATGTGAGGTGATGTACATATTAATTAGCTTGATTTGGGGTAGTTTCACAATGTGTAAGGATATAAAAACATCACATTGTGTGCCTTAAATATACAAAATTTTTAGTTGCCATTTATACCTCCATATAGATAGGAATCAAAAAAAAAAACTTGTTCCAAAAGAAAATTACTTCTGGAAAAACTGTTCTGCGGATGAAATTTTATAGCTTTTATAAAAGCGGGAGCAGCCAGTAGAATCAGTTGCTGACTGATCTTTACACGTGTGCAATTGCTCCTCCGAGTCTTAGCAAGTGGCAGGGAACAGGATGAATAAAGCCAAGACCTAAACTTGAGGCAGTATCTACAGGTGGGAATAGCAGTTATCAGTGATGGTTGTGGCAGGAACTGACATTATATGGAGGGATGAGAAGGTCTAGAGAGCGGGAGATAAGATTTCATGCAGATAAGACAAGAAATGGACCTTAGCCTTTCTCTTCTGCCATGTGTCTTTAATCTTGAGGATGGAACTGTTTTTCTGGTTATAATGTTTCCACATAATCATTGTGAGTAGCCAGAAGGCAAGAGGTAAGCTTGGTTGTGAATGTGTTTGTGGGCACCCGTAAAGTAAGCTGAATCACGTCAGGTTGATTGCCCACAATGGAATTCTTCTTCCATCCTTCTCTGTCTCTTCTCTTGTCCTGCGGGCACCTTGTCCATAGATGTAAAAAATAACTGCATTAATTGATTGTTTTTATTGTCATACCATGATTTCTTCTACTCAGCTAGTCTTAAGTATCATGTCCATCCATGATAAAGGAAAGAGTTCAGGAGTCATATGTGTGGCTTGAGATGGGCTCATGAAACCATCACTGGCTTTAATAGCCTCTATCATTTGATCAGAGCAGGGAGTCCTAGACTGGACTGGACTGGACAACAGGAAATGTGGGTCATGGTTCCTCCTCTGTCACTTGGCAGGTTTCCGAGTCTCTATAAGATCACTGGACTTTTTTGAACCTTGGTTTCCTTAACTATGTTTTGAAAGACTTGGTCCAAGAAATTTCTCCCAATTCCTCCATTTCAGCAATTTCATTAATCCATAAAAATGAGTGTGGTTTCTGGAGCCCTCTTTCTGACCAGGAAGTGATATGGACAACTTTGTGGCATGGTATGCTACATTGTTGGTTTTCCATATTCATCTTTTGTGTGCTGAGTCTACATAACACAGTTAAACCATATGACCCAGTAATCCCACTCCTGGGCATAGATCCAGAAGGAACCCGACTTCAAAAAGACACTTGCACCCCAGTGTTCATAGCAGCACTATTTACAATAGCCAAGATATGGAAACAACCTAAATGTCCATTGACAGATGACTGGATAAAGAAGCTGTGGTATATTTATACAATGGAATACTATGCAGCCATAAAAACCAACAACATAATGCCATTTGCAGCAACATGGATGTCCCTAGAGAATGTCATTCTAAGTGAAGTAAGCCAGAAAGAGAAAGAAAAATACTATATGAGATCACTCATATGTGGAATCTAGAAAAAAAAAAAGACAAATGAACTTAAATATAAAACAGAAACAGACTCATCGACACAGATTACAAACTTGTGGTTGCCAGGGGGAGGAGGGTGGGAAAGGACAGACTGGGAGTTCAAAATTTGTAGATACTGACAGGTGTATATAGAATAGATAAATGAGATTATACTGTATAGCACAGGGAAATATATACAAGATCTTGTGGTAGCTCATGATGACAAAGAATGTGGCAATGAATATATGTATGTTCATGTATGACTGAAAAATTGTGCTCCCCATTGAAAACTGACACAACATTGTAAACTGACTATAACTCAATAAAATGAAAAACTCTTTAGTATAGAAATTGATTCACAGTTCTTCACAATTTGGTTCTAAACTGTTTTTACTCCTTAGAATCCCTAGTCTTTATTATAAATCCTGTGTCCAGTCAATGTGGTTCTTCTACCATCCTCAAGTTAAATGCTTGCAGAAATTCCCTGTATCCAAGCCTTAGCAAGTTCTAGGTCAGTCCCCTGAAACAGTCATCACACGTGTGTGTTAGCATAACTGTAAAAATGGTTATGTGATAGCATTAAAGTCATTAAATAAGTAACATTATTTTACAGTTTTGAATTAATCATTTTATTTTGAAAACACTTATACAGTGCTTACTCTCTATCAAGCACTGTTATAAGCCATTTGCAAATATTTCAAATATTAATTCCTTCATTTTATTTCTCCAAGCACTGATTCCATGATTCCTCAGCTAAAGAGGCTGCCTCTCATGGTGATGGACATATCTGACTTGTTAGGTGACTGATAAATTCCACGGCACTAGCTTTCATTTGTACTTACATAACAATGAATGGTTATGTGGAACCACAAGACCACAGAACATTCCATTGATCTGCTTTTCCTCCACGTCTTCTCACTAAGGAACATGTCCACATGAAGAACACGGTACAGAACTTGCCTCGTATCTTGGAAGAGCAAGAAGTCACTCATAACGTGACTGCCTCAAGCCCCAAAAGGGAAGCGTGAACGGTCCCTTAAGTTGAAAAAATATGAAATTCTATTAGTAGGATTTTATTTTTCAAATACAAGTGTTGACTCACCGAAGATAAAATTGAAACACTTCTGAATTCCCACTAAAATTTAGTCGAGCTTTAACTGCGGTCAACACACCATAATCTTCAAGTGCAGACAAAGGAGGAGCGCCATCTTCTCTAAACTTGAACTCTAGTGGGTTTCTTCATCTATGTAACTACAACTCAAGTCAACAAGAGAAGAGTGTCAGAAAGGAACGCGCTTTGGGAGAGAAGACAAAGGAACCATTCTAGGATCCTAAGGAAAGAGGAGGGAAGTCTGTGAAATGGTACAAGCGTTTGTTATGAATTTATAGTGTTACTATTTGGGAAGGAGCTGGGATGGATAGGTGAGCACTGAAGGAATAAACCGTCAGTGTGCCCATGAGGTAACCAACCTTTTCAAGGAATAAGAAATGCAGATGATGCTTGGCTAGTAGATTTGTAAAAGAGGCATTTTGTCTGATAAGACTGAGGAACTTTCCTTGGGTCAACTTGTTGAGCACTCTTGGCTTTATTCCTTGAGCACTAGGACATCACACCAGATTTGGATTAGAAACTGAGTCAGAGGTTATCCTTGGACTAGGAGCTTCAGGGACCCAGGAAAAAAATATGTTCATGAGGTTGCAACTGTAAGCCTTGCTCACTAATTCTCAAATGAGTGAGAATTTGCTCAGCACATGACGGGCTGAACTCAGGCCCTCTGAAAGGAATGGGAGATAATTTTGGAGGGAAATGCACTGAGTATGTGGCTCATATCTAGAAGTGGGGCAGCGTGGGGCTCCAGGAGAGGCCCAGGATTGGAACAATTCAGTGAGAGGTGACCACGACAGGGAGGCGGTGGGACTCTGCTTGTAATGTTTCCCACAGTGATTGGCCTCGACCCCGTGCATGTGAGCTGAAAGAGCATTTGGGAAAGACTTGAGTTAATTATTAGTGCTCTCTCAAAAGTGATGCTTGTTAAGTTATATCAAAAAGCAAAAATCAAGCCACCATGATAAATTACAACATGACTCGCCATGTCACTGGTAGAGTCAAGTATTCTTTTGACTCATATGAGAATGAAAGAGACAGAGGGGATGTATGGAGAATCATTCGTTCCATGAAGGAGAAAGCTCTGTATTTTCATCTTCAAATTGCATTCACATGCAGAGACTGACTGAGAGCAACGGAAGTGCTTAAGTCTTTCCCACTCAAGGTCAGCTTTCCAGGGCTCTCGTTTGGATTAATTCAGTGTCATGAGGAAAAAACCTGGAAGAACTTCACCCCTATGCCACAGAGAAGAACCTATTTAGCACCCACATTAACTTTTTTTTAAATAAGCGGACTTGCAGTATCTTTGAAGAATACAAAGTATGTGTGTTCATCCTTCTCCTCCAAAGACTCCCATCTGTGGGTCACATCTCTCCTGGAAGGTACACTTGTAATGCCCATTGGAGCAAAAGCCAGTAGCAGACCCATTCACATTTCCAAACTGATCACAGTTTGGATTATATTTGACACTTTCTCTTAATGACGGCCATGAACAGGCAAAAAATTCTTTATGACACATGTGGGGGTTTTTTTCCCTTAATTTTTAACTTTCCTTTCTCTGATTTAACAGAATAACACATGTTCCTTTCAGAAGGTTTGGAAAGCACAGAATGACAATAACCAGGAGGCTCTAAGACAATTGCACACATCCATACCAGTCAGAGGAAAAATAAGTATATTTTGGAAAAACTTCCACAGATCTATTTAACTGTCTCGCCTTCACTAAAGTAATTCTTGGTCAGCATTTTGTCCATTTAGTAAATGTTTATGGTGCACATTTTCATGTGCCAAACATGGCGCCAAGATGGGTATGACGGCCCACTGCATTCTAGGATATTCCTGTGTGGATGGAGACAGAGATGTGTGAATAACAAATGATTACGTGATATAATAAGTTCTGTACGCGTGCCCCTCGCCAGGACACAGTGCAGTAGAGAGTGTAGGTCTTACAAATGCCACATAGGGCTGGGATGCAGAGCCTCAAAGATGATGACAATGGAAGTGATTGATGCCAATTTACAAATCCGAACCATGTCTTTAAAAGTAAATTCTATTCTTTGACTCGAAACCATGTTATTTCACTAGATTCCTTAGGCCAGGCTTAACCGTGTATCATTATTTCTCAAATTGAATTCATCCTCAGGCTCTTGTACAATATTACATAGAACGTTGTGCGGGCTCCGGACACCACGTGTCTTTTGGGGTGGCATGAGGCGGGAAAGGGACTGCTTCATGTATGTATTACCAGACAGCACAGAACAATTTCAAGCATGGCTGTGATGTCTTTGTTTTGTTTTAAACATAGGCCAGAGAGAAATTTTAAAAGGAGTCTATGGAGGAATCAGTTTGGAAACAAGCCTTCCCAGGGGAAATGCACTTTAAAAGTTGCCTGCGCTGACGGGGGAGCAGGGAGCTTGGCGGTAGGTGGGAGAGAGAGACCAGGAGGTTGGTGGGAGGCTTGTCTTGGTGACGGGAGGAGGGAGAGAAGGGTTTGCTTTCCTCAGAGCCTCTTAGGCGTCCTCCCTCGGTAGACCAGCCAACTGGAAAAGATCTGATTAAAGATTGGGTTGGCCAAATGAAGACCCCTTCCGTCTCCCAGCCTCAGCAGCTCTGCGGGTCACACTGATTTCTTTAAGGGCATGTCAAGCAAAGAGACATCCCCCGCAGAGGGAAGAGGCAGGCTCGTCCTCAAAGACTTGCATCTGATGTCAGAGGGCAAGCCTTGCGTCCCCGGGTAAGATTAACAGACAAGGCCAAAGGGCTACACAGCCGGCCGGATCCACAGCCGTGAGTCTCCAGTAGAGAAACGTGAAAACCAAAAGTCAAGGGAACGCAGACTCAGCCAAGTGGAGGGTGAAAGATGCTTCAGGGCCAGGCAATCTAAATGAGGGCGGGAGACACGGGCGCAGACTGAACTCATGACCCATGCGGTGACGGCCAAGCATTTCCCCGCCGTCCTGCTTGTAAGACAGAGGGAGTGATGCCAATGCACAAATGATCTCAAGAGAATTGTAAGCATCGAGTGCTTGTTGGAGAAATACAACCCTTTGTAACCAACGTACTACCTCGGGAGGGGAATGGGCACACCAGTAAAGGAGGGAGCAATTGTAGGAAACACAGAAAGCACTGAATTCTTAGTCATGCGTTGTCAGGCTACTGAAGTCAGCTACAATGATACATTGAATTTTCCTCACAGTATAAAAAATATCTTCCACAGGGTGGCTCCATGATGTACTTCCAGTCTGATTTTCCATAATTTCCCTCACGGACCACATGGGGTCCTGATGATCCCTCTGTGACGTCCAGCCTAGGGTCTTCAGAAACACTTCATTTCTCTCCCGGTTCCAATTCTTTTAGATCCAAGCCAATTTCTCCCCCTTCTGTGAAGTCTTCTTTAATTATACCAGTCAATAATAGCCCCTCTTTCCTTGCATGTATTTGATATTTATTATGTGAAAGTCATTGGATAATTATTGCATTTACATTGCATTAATGGATACCTTGCTCAGCACACTTCTATGTCCCTTGGTAGCCAGACGCACGTCTCATGTAAGCCCTTGTAAAACCTAAAACACAGAAACATATAAACGATCTTGTATGGAATCTGAAAAAAAAAAACTGAGCATAAATACAAAACAGAAACAGACTCATAGACATAGAATACAAACTTGTGGTTGCCAAGAGGGCGGAGGGTGGGAAGGGACACACTGGGGGTTCAAAATTTATAGATACTGACAGGCATATGTAGAATAGATAAACAAGATTATACTGTATAGCACAGGGAAATATATACAAGATCTTGTAGCTCACAGCAAAAAAAAGTGACAATGAATATATGTACGTTCATATATAACTGAAAAATTGTGCTCTACACTGGAATTTGACACAACATTGTAAAATGACTATAACTCAATAAAAAAGTATAAAAAAATTAAAAAATAAAAAATAAAAATTAATAAAACACAGAAACAGTGTATTAAAAAGCAAAAATGTGATTCATTGGCAGCTTACTCTGGCATGTTTATTTTGTGTTACCTACGGGTTTTAGATAATTATGGACTTCGTTCTTGGGATTCAGGAACTTTCATCTTTCTCCAAATTTCTCTTAACCAAGGAAGTCTTAGAATAAACAGCCAGTCTTGATTCTGTCTGTGTCCAATTGTGGAACAGGGTGGTGATTTGGGATCTCTCTTTTTGTCTTAGAATTAGCACGTAGACCCAAAGAGGGGACGAATAGGGGTGGTCAGTCGATCCTAATCTCACTAGAGCTGCAGCAAAAGTCAGGCACACTCTGGAGCTCATTAAAAGGTAGAAAAGTGGGTTCTGCCACCCCCGACCTTCTCACCGAGTCTCCTTACATCCTGTTGACATCAGGAGGTTGTAGAGGGAAGTTGAGGAAGGGGGAGGGGCTGAAAGTCAGTGTTTGTGAGAGGTTACACCCTCCCCTCTTCATAGAGATGTGAGTGAGGAGGGGCCCCAGTAGAATTATTTGTAAATACCATCTGTAGGGGGCTTTCTGAGCCACGGCAACTGCAGCCCGAATGCCCAATGGAGAGGACTGTGATGGGAGATTCTCTAGCTCTTCACTGATCCCCAGAGTCTTAGGGTTGGTCTATGAGCACATAGAGGCTGACACTGGATTCTTGTCTGCGGATTTCTAAAGGCAATCGTTTCTGAGAACTATTTTGATAGCACTGTGACTAGGGACTGGGGCAGTTTTTCCTGAACCTCAGAGCACACAGGGTTTCATGTGAAGGATCACGGAAGAGGACGGCAGGTCACAGGGAAGGGACAGACAGAGAAAGTAAAGCGTGTTGTGACTGTCCCTCTTTGATGGGTGTCCTTGGTGACCAACGGGGCTGGGATGAAGCTTAGCACAGTTCCAAAACTCATGCAGACCACCCACATTTCCAAGGAGTCTCAGTTGTACTCCCTGAAGCCACAAGCCTGACTGTCTCTGGCCAAAGGGAAAGAGAGTCATTGAAAACAGATCGGAGTTTGGAACTTTAAACTGGATTGGATGTTTAACGTTAGGAAGTAATGAAAAAGTTTCAACAGAAAGCCTTGAGATCTGCCTGAGATGCGAGGGAGGGAGGGGGCAGTGAACAGAACATAGTCGAAAAGCAGTGACTAGAGAAAAGTCACATTTCACATTTACTCTCCACTGAAGAGGCATCTTAATAAACTGGTACAACAGGTCTGCTGAGAATACAAAAGAAAGAAACACAGAGTACAGTTCCAAACTAGAGACAGCTGTGGGAGAAGGGACAGGTGAGGTGTGAGCGTGGGGGCTGAGCAGGGGGCAGGCAGGCATCGCATCTACAGAGTTAAATATAAAATTCGAGCCATCCAAAGCGATTTATACATAGGCATAAAGCTTCACCTCAGCCTCAATACTTTCTGAATGCCACCCCTCAGGCAGGATGGGGAAAGGAGTCTGTGGAGAGCTCACTTCTAGTACCTCCTGCTAATCACAGCTGGGACCCACAGGTCCTCGTGGGCATCCTCAAATGTGGCAGTCACACCTACTGTATAGTTGTCACAGCAAACAACAGCAAAGCCAAATGACTCCAGGTTTACTGCCAGGGGAAGTTCTGAAGCATCTATAGAAGAGAAACTAGTTCAGACTGCTCCTCTGTCCACCCTACAGAACATTCCGTACCAACTACCTGGGAGCTGGGACAGTCACCGGGCAGTCTCCTACGTTGTTTTGAAATAAAGGTAGAGGCTATCAAAATGTGTGCCTTTACTCCAGTGGAATGGGAGGCATTCGACAGACCTGTGTGCCGCCTTTTGTTTCGACTGTTGTGCCAAGGACTCACCTGACCCCAAAGTACTGCCACGCGCTTAGATCCTTCTGACAGGCATCCGTTCTGAAAGGTCAATGACCCTTCAATAAGGGATGTATGATTCGGAAGTTACCTGGACCTCTAATTACTGCTATCAACACAGCCTGCAGCTATCAAAAACCTTTTTCTCTATTCAACTCAAGCATCGTTTGGATTTGCTCAACACTCTTATTAATATCAGATATCCTGAAATTACCTTGGAAAATCCAAAGCTCTCTTTAAAGAAAAATAGTTGAGATTATAAATAGCAAAAGGATTAGAGAACAGTTAATGGAAGACAGTCTTCCAGAGTGGTGTTCCTCAAACTGTTTGAGTCATGGATAATATTGGAGGAGGTCATCGAATGAACATGACTACCCGTTGACCTGAGAACTGGACCTGGGCAGTCGGAGGCTCCTTGCCCCCTCCCCCATCCTTGCTTGTTCGTGTGTTCTTCCTCCCTTCCTCCCTTCCTTCCTTCCTTCCTATCTCCCTCTCTCTCTCTCTCTCTCTTTCTTTTAAAACTGAAGTATAGTCAGTTACAATGTGTCAATTTCTGGTATACAGCATAATGTCTCAGTCATGCACATATATACATATATTCATTTTCATATTCTTTTTCATTAAAGTTTATCACAAGATATTGAATATAGTTCCCTCTACTATACAGAAGAAATTTTTAAATCTATTTTTATTTATAGTGGTTATCATTTGCCATCCCTGGAATGTACCCTCTGCACATCCTTCCCCTGGTGGGAGCTGGTTTCAAGGATGCAACCTTGAGAGAGTAATGTTTTGGTAGGGCATCTGGACAGTGTACACGACTGAACCCTATTAAGGCCACTTTATAAACTCTTTAAGATGCTGGTGGGCAGACGTGGGACCTACTAGTCTTGAGAAGTGTAAGACAAGTCTCATGTGTAAGGTTCCTTCTTCTTAGCACCACCACTTCCCAATCTGGAGTGGCTGCCTCTTTCTTTGGTCCTTCTTTTCCCTCCCCGTACGGGGGCTGATTTGCAAACCAAGAGATAATGTCAGTATTTACCTGCTATTTCCTTGGACCTAGCCCTGAAGAATGTGCTATGCAATAACAAAAACAAACAAAACAAACTTTTTCCTGGCTCACGTCCTCACGTATTTGCATGATCTGCCAGTTTTACGTAGTTTGTGGCAACACTCCTTCATGTCAACTCAAAAAAAAAAAAGTGATTTTCAAGAACTCATTTTTCTCATATTTTGCACAAGAGACATAATATTGGTCTCACTTCTGTCACCGGGTTGTTGTGTGGGAAAAATAAATCAGCAGAACCAAATATAGTTTATGTTGTAAACTATGAAGCAGTTTACATATCTTAGTATCTGCTGAAGTGTGTGAAGGTGAAACTGCTTATAGTGCACTGTTGTTTCATAATTTAATTGGCTCATGTGTGATCCGCATGTATTTCATGGAGTCAAGGCAAAAAGAATGAAAGGATATTACATTGTTTTAAGGCAGGCATTTAACTTAGTCCTTGGAAGTTCTGTTTCAACAGAAGAAAAGTGTTTAAAGAGCCAAACAGGTTTCTGTTGCTGAAATTCTCCCTGCTCTCTGTTTTTTAAAGGAACTAATATTAATTCAACCTTCAAGGATGAATGACCAAAATCTTTAGGATCTATATCTTTGCTACATGGGCCTATAAACACAATAATGGTGATGAAAGAGACTATTCAACTGAAGGCATGCAGCTGAAGAATTTGGGGTATCATTGAGATAAATGAGATATTATTGAGATAAATAAATATTATTGAGATAAATGGCTGGACAAGATTCTGTTGTACCAAGATTAAACCACAACACCCAGCATAATTATCTCTTCAATGTGTGGCTTGAAATAAAATTATTCAACTTTTATGAAGTAACATGGTACCATAACAAATGCACCAGTGGTGTCTTCCATCCAAATTTTGGTCATACATTCCTTGGAAAAGAGATCGTACAGAACACTGGTTTGGAAGTTCAAGTATTTAGCTACGTGGATGGAGCAATATTTCTTATCTCAATAGTTACAGAAAATTAATCCATCTCCTTCAAAGGTTCAACACAGGTGTCTTTTTTTCCTGGTAAAAGTGGCTTTTCTCTCTCTTTTTATTCCCTCTGTCCAATGTCTGTCTTCCCTTTTCTTTTTCCCACCATGTCATGGTTTTCTATACCATTATTTATAACTTTGAATATTTTGTGCCATTTATGGCATTGTCTTTTAAAATGCTTATAACTATGTCATAACTTATCAAAATATTTTACATAATTGTTTCCTTAATGTTATGTTTATCAGATTAACCATGTTTTCCATATAGCTTTATTCAGTTCACTTTAGCTGTTTATTATGCCAATTTAATTTATAAAATTGATCTGTTCTGATTTTGTGTCTGTGATTCATCAATGTCGAAAAATAAAACTAGAGTTCATTTGTTTTCATCTCTATGAATTATTCTACTTATAAATGGCCAACAATTTACTTATCCACCATAGAGATGATGGGTATTTCTGTTGTCTCTAAGTTTGTTAATGAAATTTTTATTATTACCCATCACGATGCCATAACCACACATAAACACATCTCTTCACTTACTGAATAGTCCATATCCATTCTCTACTGATAATGAGAATTAAACTTTGTCTACATTGCCATATTTCAGCGATCAGCATATTTTTCATATTTTAACATCTCTGTAATTTGGGCACATCTTAAAATTAATAGCATCTTACAGTCACTCTAAGCCAGAGGGCATTTGGGATGGGAAGTGTGCTATGTTGCTATTTATGCATTAAGTTAGTTGTTATTCCTGGTGGCGTGACAGGATAAATATAGTTCCTCAACATTTCAGTCAACAAAAATTTAAGAATTATTTGAGGAAAGAATAGGGGTCCCAAAAGGTGTCTGAAAATGTTCCACTGATACCTTTTGGTAAGATCAACAAAGTCCCACCATTAAAGCTTAAAGAACAGGGATCTGCAGCTTGGGTGGAAATTCTGGAGATAATATTGAAGCACTGTTTAAAGAAATGAGAATCACCAACTCTCCTAACAACACGGAGAACGGTACTATAAGAATAAACATGAACATTGTTGACTCTGAATGTTAAAGGAATAGGGAAAATTCACACTCTGAATGGGGAAATATCTACTTAATTCTATTTATTTTATTTTAGTCAATTTATTTTACTTATATTTTTCTTTATATGTATGCATAAGTGTATGTGTGTATGCATGTGTATGTATGTGAATATACATAAACACATGTATATGTATATGTCAGCCCAAGAGTTCTTTCAATAAATATAGAAGTAAGTGTATATGCATGTTTGAGATTAGAACACATTTAGGTATATAGTTTAACTGGCAGACATAAAATTAAAATTTTAGATTTGATGGAATCGTGTATTATTTTAATACACATTAAAATAATGTGTATTAAATCTGGTCTCAGATTTGGTCTCAGCCCTGTTCTTCGAAATCGTCTTGGGTATTCAAGGACCTTAATTCTACCATATGAATTTTATAATAAATTCATAATCCTGTTGGATTTCTTTTAGAAGTCTATCAATACATAATTATGGGAAACATTCAATCTTACCATATATGTTTTTCTTCAATAAAGCTTTATAAATTTCTCTATGAAGTTCTGGCATATTTTTCAATAAGGTTAATCATAGTTACCTTAGATTTTTTAATTTTAAAAGGTATCATTTTAAAATGAAATTTTATAATTGCTGGCATGTATCAACGACATTGATTTTTGTATATTGAGTCAGAAACACGCAGCCTTGATGAACTCCCTTATTAATTCCAACAATGTCTATTGATTATCTTGGATTTTTGTATAAACAATAATAATGGTACTTTTCCTTCTAGCTTTCTGATACTTTTATGCTTTATTTATTTTTCTTGTATGACTTCAAAAGCCAGAGTCTTAAGTACAGCATCGAACTGGCATGGTGATAGTGGACATTCTTTTTGCTTTCAAAATTAAAGGTAAGATTTTTAAACTTTTCACCATTAAGTTTAGTATTTATTTTATAGATTTTGGTAGATTCTCTTTATAAAAAAAGCTTTATTAAAAGATATATTTTTTTAAATCCTGAAGGGTTGTTGAATAATAAACATTTTTCTGCATTTAAGTAAGATGAATATACGTTTTTTTTTCCTTTCATCTACTAAGTAGTGAATTTCATTACTAGATCTTTAATTTGCAAAATACCCTTATATTCTTGAGATATACTCAAATTGACGTGTATATGTTTGAACACACTGCAAGATTCCATTTCCTGCTGTGAAAGAGGCTATATATTGTAGTGGTTAAATGAAGGGACTCTAATGTCCAGCTAACTATTGGGTTTCAATATTGGATTTATCACTTACCAATACTTGAATCAATTACTTAACGTCTCTGTATTTTGGTTTCCTATGTATAAAATAGGGATGATGAAAACAGTCCATCCATCATAAAAGTAACATAAGATTCATATGATATAATATTTTTATACTTTGGAAGAGTGACTTGCATATAATTATTTCTTACATAAAAGTAAATGATATTTTGGGGGAAATTTTAGTTAGATAAAACCTATTACTATTATTTTAAAAAATCCTCTATCCTTTTCTGTTTTGAGTAAGAGATAACACTAAATTTTAAAAAGACTTGAGAAGTATTCACTCTTTTTAAACAACTGTACAGAGGTATAACTGGCCTGGAGCAAACTGCATATATTTAAAGCATACATTTTGGTAAGTTTTAAAATATGTACACATATGTAATTTGGTTCAGGGCAATAATCAGTCCTAAACAACGAAATGAGATTGGCATGAATACCCTGACTGAAAGGAAACTGCTCTTTCTTTACAACATGGTCCAATTCTGTCATGAATCTGTTATATTTTATCTTGCATTTAATTATGCCTTACTTTAATACTTAATGTTGGTTTTTGCTTCTGACCTTTACTTCCACTTCATGACATTCATGTTGTTAATGATCTCTGTCAGGTTTTTCTTCTTATCTCCATAGTTGGCACACCCATTGTTACTATTTTTGTTTCAATCAGGCCAGTCAGAGGGAAAGTTACCTTTGTTTACACAGACTGAATCTCTAAACCCAACCAGCTAGTGATTTCATAATATATGTATATATATTTTTTTCATTACAAGAGTTGTTTCAGAGACCATACATTAATATTTCTACTATAGGGAAAATGAAAGATTCAAAGCGTATGCTTCACCCCTCCATCCATTCATCCAGTCTCTCCAGACCATTTGTTTGGTGTAGTTACCTTCACATGGAAAACACAGTGCTGCTCTGAAGCATCTGGGGAGTCACTCAGGGGAGTGACCTGAGATCCAGGATTCACGGATATAAAAAGAGGTGGCCAGAAGACATGCTCACCAAAGTCTCATTTGAGTTCTAACACATAACCTTTCAAACAATAAAATGATTGATTGTGGTCCAATGACTAACACTCTTAATAAACCATAAACAGATTAGAATAACCTTTCTCTACCTACGTTGAGAAACAAGTGACAAAATTAGGTAAGCAACCCTACTGCTCTCAGCATTACAAATAAATAAATGAATAAATAAATAAATCATATTAGAGAAGGAAAGGACGCCTCGCTGACAGTGCTTAATGCCTGGCCAATTCTGTGCTCACATTCTAGATAACACCATCACTATCATTGAAGAAGGGTGGCAGGTCTTCAAACACCAGTTTCCACCTCTGTGTTCTATTGAAGGAGTTTATGCCTTAATCAGAACATAAGTACATTCTGAGAGGATATGCCCTGAGGAATTTTTACCTACTAGAGACATAAGGAACATTAGGACTATATGCAGGGTAGAAGTGAGAAACAGATAAGATAGGCACTCTAAGAGAAGTAACATTGGACAGTAATCAGGACACCTCATTTAATCTTCAGTAATATCTTTAACTGAGTTGAAGACGTAGGTCAATCGTGCATGCTTTCTGTGTTTCGGTGTCTTCGTCCATAAAATAATTTGACTGTCAGATACTTAAGATCTCTTTGTCAAATATAACCAGAGTCAGTAGTTAAAGTAGTAAAAACAGGTTTCACTCAGAAACTATTTTAATAGAGGAAACCAAAGGATGGAACTGTGTTTAATTCAAGGACAGCAAAAACAAGTGAGGAAATACAGCCAATGAGCAGACTTGGGGTGGGGCTGGTCAGTGGGTGGAAAATCACTAAGAAGAAACATTAGGGATAGAGGAATCTTGTTGAAATGACTTGACAGGATTTTTGCTGACGGCAGGGTAGGATGACCAGGTATCATGAGTGTTTGGGGGCAAATTAATTCTCATTAAAGTTTCTTAGCAGACTTCCTGCTAAAGCCAAGGTTGGGAAGCCCAGCAGGGATGTTGGCCAAGGTCTAGGCCTAGTTGAAAATAGGGCTTAGACGAGTCCAACTGAGCTTTGGTCGAGGAACGAGTTTTTGTTGCCTTCCATACTCAGCTATCTACTATTCCATCAAAAGCATGCCAATAGGCCAGAATTTATTTTTATCTGAAAGCACAATCTCAGAGAAGCAGGTTGAGGAGAAAGAGCTGAGGGCTTGGCAATAGACTTGTCCTCTAGAGCTGGACAAGCTCAGGCTGCAGACGCTGCCAGGGAGGTGGAATTGGTGGGGGAGGCACCGGATGGCACGTGCTGGGGTAAATCTAGGCATACGCGTCTGCAGGAGAGATTCCAAGTTGAGTCTCAGCGTTTCCTAAAAAGCAACAGGAGACAGAGAAGGGACCGTCAACTTAGAAACTTAGAAACTCACAGAATTGTAGAGCTGGGTGTAAGGACTGATATGTAGATTATTTTATCTCAACGAGTGAATTAAAGCCCGAAGACAGTAAACAATTTGGCTAAATTTACCAGGCAAGGAGCGGAGATTAGATAGGCTACCATGTAATGTTCAATCAGTGCACTTTTACAGCACATTCCAATTTTAAAAAGAACGCTAATTCCCAGAGAGAGGAGGTATCTCGGGAACTCATATGCAATTTACAGTGCATACCGATCCACATCATCTCAAGAAATCAGCAATGAACTACGATGTCTTTGTAGGTCTATCTGATCTGTGTTCTGTGCTGCTGATGCAGTAAGATTTAAAAAAAAAAAAAAGAGAGAATTTCAGAGAAATAGTATTTCATATCTGCTTTTTTGTATCTTGCAATATCCTTTCTGGTCAAGTACCCTATCTCGGGAGC
The DNA here is from genome assembly GCF_048564905.1 of Vicugna pacos. NCBI lineage: Eukaryota > Metazoa > Chordata > Mammalia > Artiodactyla > Camelidae > Vicugna > Vicugna pacos. The sequence goes on from NC_133010.1 coordinate 8,824,492, forward strand.
AGGTATTGATTTTGTTTTTCAGCTACAGTACAATGCTTCACCCTCACCCACCACATTCCAACCGTTTCTAGCTTGTCATTATGAAATGTTAAAGGCACAGTAAGTCATGTAGTTCCCCATACTTGTTAGTATATTCAAAAGCTAGCCACAGCTTAGTAACAAAATAACATTATTGACAATAATGAGTTTCAGGAGAGAAGCAGTGCCCTTGCTAACCCAAACTATTCAATGCCTTCCTGCAGAGAAGAAGGGAGTTTGAGGACAACAGTTGGCAGCTACTCACTGCTCAGTTCATGAAGCCCCATTTTTCCTGCATGCCTGAGATTTCCCAAGCTGGACTTAAGGTGGGAAATGCAGTCTGCTTAGTGAAGAATAAATGCCATTAGTACTGACTTAACTTCAAGTGGAGACAAGAGGGGGACCGTTTTTGCTAGCTATGAGATGAGGGAAAATGTTTTCTCTAAGCATCTCACAAAGCTTTTTATTTTTTTTCCCCCCAGAGACATCAATGATTTAATGGGTAGGGGGAGCTCCCGTGTCTGAAGCAGATTCCTGGAGTGACTTCCCACCACGTGCAGCAGACTCACAAAGCTTCTATGGGAGCAAACACAAATATTTTGAAAGATCGCAGGATTTGCTCTTCTTTTTCTTTGTTCTTTCTTGGACATGATTCCCAAAAGTGTATTTCCATTGTGCAGAGGGACATTTTACACATAACTTTTTGAGGTATAACCGTTATTTGTATTTCTGTGTCTGGGTGAGAACAACGGACTGGCGTTTTTACGTTGTTGTTACCCACATGTACTTTGACGGTGAAGACTTGTGAATACAGGACTCAGAAATTACCAGGTAAGAGTAGGTCTTCCCCAACTGAAAAGTCAGAACCCTGACCTCTCTGTGGGGACCACATAGAAGGGCTTTCCGCGCGTGGGTTTCCATGCTGTTGAGAACAACAAGCGCTAAACCCCAAACACGGTTCCACTCAAGCATTATACTCATTTGCACTCCGGGAAAACCCGTATTCTGGACATTTTAGTGGGAAAAACATCATTTACAAATCATGGCAGGCAAAGGGAAGATAAACATCGAATTCCACACAGTAAGATGAAACTTTGTTTATGTCCTGAAAAGATCTGCATAAAAAATGAAAAAAAATGCATTTAATCACCCAGATATTTACCCTTCAACATATGTGAGGAAATCAGAAACATAGAAGTAACTTTGTTTTTTCTCTTTTCACACAGGGCTGTCTGTTAGAACTTTTGCCCTGATAGAAGCATTCTGTGTCTAATAAAGCAGCCACTCACCGCACGTAAGTATTGAACACTTACAATATGGCTACTGCAAATAAGGGACTGAATCTCTAATTGTTGATTTAAATTTGAATAGCCGTGTGTGATTCATGATCACCACGTTGTCAGGGTAGTTCTAGATGTTTGCTTTTAGATTTTATTAAAATTTCAAAGAAACTGATTGCAAATGCTTCTTAATGGCTGATGAGGCCATCGTTAATTTCTCCTCTGCTCTTTGTTAATTTCAAATTCAGGACACAAACCGTTCGTGAAACGAACCCCTCTCTGCTGTTAGTTTTGTCACCTAATCCGATTATGGGAAATTAATCCCTTTGAAAGAAGCCGCTTTTATCTACTTAATAATTATACTTTTTAAAATTATTTTCAGTGCAAAAGTGTTATTGTACTTCACTAACAAAAATAAAAGTCGGCAAGAAGTCCCTGTTGGCTCACACGTAATCTCATCATTAAACACGTGTGATGTGCCAAGCGAGAACCACCCGTGACTCCCACCTGCTTCGCCACATCAGATGCCTTTCAAAGCCGGCCTCTGCTCGGGAGGTAATTCATCACAGTTATCCCAGGTCACCACGTGTTCCTCTGTGTCATTCCACACGGGAACACAACATGACATGATGTAATTAAAGGAACGCGATGCAGTGGCTCCCATTAGAAAGCAAAGGCACATTTTCCAGATCAGCTCATAGGTCTCCACTCCAGCTGCCACAGAGGAGCTCTGAAGCTTTTGTGAAAAACAGCTGGCTGGTCTCGTGTGTTCAGATGCGCAAGATCTCTACATTTCTGCCCATTTCTATTAAAAGCCAAGTCAAGCACTGTCAGAGAGCGTTAGGGACTTCCTTCCTCAAACTGTGATCTTGTCGGATCTCATAAGCCGAGCGAGGTTGGGCTTGGGTGTGGACTAGGAGAAGAAGCTTAAAAAAATGAAGGTATTCTGGTTGAATCAGGAATGTAATCCACCTTCCCAGTCCAAAGGGGGTCACCCTATGACTAGCTCATCCCTGTTGCGGGTGTCTTCGTCTGTGAGCCTAGACTGGGAACGTGCTTGTGGACCACACATTGCCTTCTCCTTCCCAACGGTGGGGGCCATCTTGTCCTGCTCTCCTGGCCCTGTTCCAGCTCAGCTAATAGCTTCCTCCCGCTTTCAGTTCCCCCTGCAGTGTCTATCGAAGGCTGTCTTCTTCATTTATGATTCTGAACTGTCGTGCCATGTTGCTGGGTGCTGGCAAGCAGCTGTTGTTCTCCATTCCAGCTGTGGCAGGATTTCTGGAGTGGCCGGAGTGAATTGCACACACGCCACACTCCATTGAGTAGCAAGGAGTCGTAAAGTCCTGGAGCTCGTCCCAATGAGGCATGCCATTTCAGTGAAAAATTATCCTATATAATCATATAGATGCAAATGCCGAGATATACTCCCACAGTCTAGACTTGTTAACTCACTACCATCTGTCTCAGACGGATTCTCGAAAGGAAACCAGGGGGGTGAGGCAAAGCGTGGGTTGCAAGTTGTGAAATTGGAAACTCTTAGTTTCATGATTTTTATTTTTATTTTTATTTTTTGCCGTAGCAGGAAGGCTCTAATTTAAATCAGTCATTGGAAAAAAAAAAAAAAAGAAACCCACCAAAAACTCACCCATGTCAGTTTACAGAGTTTTGTTTAAACATTATTTCTCTATTTCTAGATTTTAAATAAGCAATACTGTTTTGTTACCCTTGAAAATAACTTGTGATATTCCAAGAACTGGAGATCATAGAATGTTTCGCTTGGACACACACATGGGGACCTGGGCAATCATTTGAAGTTACTCTGTTTTGGACAAATATCTTCCCTACCTCTCTTCTCATTCACTTTTCTTTCCCGTTTCCACAATAATTAAGAAATATTCTGATCACTGGGACTTTCCCTCTTTGATAATCCTCATTCTAATGTACGCTTTGCCCTCACAGTACCCCGTGCCCGCAGACAATTTGTTTTTCCATACACTTTCCCTATTTTAAAACCTCCATTTTCTCACTAATAAGCAATCTACTTTAGTTTGAGAGGAAACAGCCTGTTCAAAACAATTGCCACTAAAATGAGCATCACTGTGTTTGTTTGCTTGTTCTGTGGTCTTTGAGACCAGTCCAACAGGTCCAGGCATGGGCTTCAGGGCCCTCACTGCAGTTCCTCTGTCACCCCCCAATTTGTTTCAAATCTTTTTTTTTTTTCCTAACCCAATCTCCACTCAACTTTGAAATCCTGGTGCCTGATCCACATGGCAATTCTGCTCCAGGCAGTGTAGACTCGGGGTTCCATGCTCTTAACATTTGATTCCTGGGTTTCCACTCCTTGTAGCTGGACTTGGTTAACTCCTCCAGCTCTCCTCACATCAAGGAAACATGATCTCAAGGTAGACACTTGTCCTCACTCCAGTCACCTGGGCATCACTGTAGACAGGTCACATCTGACTGCCTCGTATGGAGTGGAGGAGTTCCGCAGAGGAAGAGACAGAGGACCAGATTCACAGAATTGCCTTTAGCTCTCCTGTGCTTATTATATTTGGAAGAAATATTTTGGATGAAAAGTCAAGAGAGCTGCTTCTAAAATTTTTCAAAATTTTTACTCCTGTTTTATGTCATTCGGTAACTCAGCGAGTCCTTTTAAATGAAGACATTACACCAGCATTAGAAATTTTAAACTTTGAAATGATTAGAGGTTATTTGATAGAAATACTTCGTGTAGGAATTTAGGAGGGGGGAGGAGCAGATCCAAGGCAAATCCCCATCCAGACGACAGTGTTCATGAGCATTGAGAAACTTGATGGCTTCAGTGCTCTTGACTTTCAAGACACAATATCAGTTCCTTCCTTGACAGACTTCTAGGCTAGGTGAGAAGCTAGCTAAATATTTAGGAAGCGTCTATTATTGTTCGTTTATTTGTACATAACATTTTACTTTATCTCACTGTCATCTGCTGCAATAGACATTATTTGTAGGTGGTGAAGCTGAAGCAGAGCTTTAAATAACTTGACCATGGGGCTACAGCAGTGTAGACACAGTGTTTTGAATCCCAGTCTGAAAGTCTGGGCTCCCTCCTCATTCAGGTGCATCACACCAGCTCTTGGAACTTCCCTTCTTCTGCAGACGTGGAAGATACTACAAGAAACTGCACTTGTCTGTCTTCATGCTCAGCTGACAATGTCAATCATGAATTAAAGAATCAAAGAATTCGAACACTGTGAAGTCCGTTCAAGGCCATTTGGCTCAGCTTTCTTACAAGACGTGCATGTTTGCTGGAGTCATTCCTGTCCTTATCAGTAAGAGATGTCCTTTGCATCAGGTTACCTCCCCAACCTGAAATGAAGGCCACGCCACTATCACGTTCCCCGAAACTGAGATAGAACCTCCTAACAAAGGCTTTAGATTTTATTTTTTCTAAAAATAAAGGAGTATTAGAGACGGAAATACCAAATGCTAAAGATGAAACAGTTTCTGAAGTTAGCATTTCTACTTCACTACAGGGATATGTGCGTATGAGTGAGACCAAGTTGTGAAAACATATATAAATAAAAGTTTGAGTGTTCTGGATTTTCACTGCTCTGCAATCAGGCAGCCGTGACATCACGACCTCTTCAGCAGTCACTTAAACCAGCATGGAGATTTGATACCCCAGCTCACTGCACTTTTGCAGGCAAAAGCTAACTCTCCAATCTCTCCTTCCTCTTCAGCTTTGGTTGTTCTGAGTTGCACCAAGGTTTGGATGGTCACTTTAAGAGTCAGATGAGAATCGCCCATGCTTACCTCCAGGACCACCTGAGTCTGCTTTTAATGACACTGCTTTATTTCTCAGGCTCCTCACCGGGCTGGGGATACCCTCCTCTCCCCTCTGCCTGTCAACCTCGATGATTCTTCAAGGTCTAGTTTCTTCTGTGTGTTTCTTCCGGACCACACCTACACAGACTGCTCTCTCTTACCTTTGAAATCTCACATGAACTTTTAATTGCACTGTGTTAGTTCTCTGTTTCTTATTGTCCTTTTTACGTGATATTCAAGGACCACATCCATGTGGTGTGAAGGCTTATTACCATGGAAAACAGTAGAAGGTACTCAATAAGTTATTGCAAACTAAAAGCCACACATTTCACTTATTGTGTTATCTCTGAATGAACCATCTCCCAACTGAAAAAAGACCTAAAATACAGAGGCACATTTGAGCAGACCAGAGGTCTAAGCACAAACCCACCAGCTTTGTTCAATGTGAATGGACGCTACATTTGATGAAATCTAGAGAAGAATTACCCAAGTTTTTCAGGGTCTTGGGCAAGCGTCTAACCAGTAACCACCCAGGTCACTGAGAGAAATGCTCCCCAAGTCTCTGAGGGGAATATTTTTTCCTGGATCAGGCTGGCTTTTTAATCACTTTCCAACAGCCTCCTCTATTCACATGTCCACTTGATCTACATTAATTATTTTAACCGACATCCTTGTTAAGTGAAATTGTTTTTCCTCACCAGACTATAAATAGCCTCCACCTTATTCATCATTTATCTCTTTGGAGATCACACTGGCTGCATTTATAAAGAACGAAAGTCATGGCTTGGCCAAGATATAGGAAGCAGCCTTCTCCAGGGGCAAAGGGATTTCACAGTTATTGGAGAGACACAGATTATTTTTCTCTTGACAACACACCCAGGACAGGACATCAGCTTTCTTTTAAGTGTGAAAGATTGCTTTTTGGACTGTTCTTTCTCTGCTGTCCAAGGAGGAGGCGAAGGAGAAACACTAACAATAAGGGAAAGCGGCAGGAATAACTGAAATGAATAAAGCCTCATCTGCTGTCATCTCTTCCCAACCACACACACGTCTATGCACACATACAAACAACATGTTCCAAGGTTACATTTTATTTAAAAAGAGAAGAACAAAAGGGGAGTACGTTTCCTGTGTCTATCTGTTTTAAAAAGGTTAAGATTAGTGAACGTCTCAATTTCTCTAGGCCAAAGAACTGACAGCTGAAAAGGAGATAACGTTTAGTGCAGAATATGCCCAAGAGATTCCGATTCATTTTACTGCTTTTCTGCTGAGATGTTAGGACCCCCCTCGTATTATTCAGCAGAGCTTGGATATACTACAGAAACAACTCCACAATTTCAGTAGCTCAAAAAAAAAAATCTGGAGTTTGTTTCTTACTCATGCTATGTCTCCACCTGTGGTCAGCAGGGTGTTCTGTTCCATGTCAGCCTCAATCAGGCACCAGTGGAGATGTCATGACTTTGAATATTGCTAGTCACCTGCAAGAGTACAGGTACAGAGCAAGTCGCATGTAGATTCTGAAGACATTTGTCTGAAAGTAACATGTCACTTCTGCTAACAAATCATGTAAGACCCACGGCCTGGCTTCGGCGATGCAGGAAAGTGCACACTTATCCTATTTCTGGAAGAGGAGTAGGAGACATATTGGTGAAACAGCATGGATGACTTCCATGAATCACTTCTCTCAGTATTAAATATTAATTGATTTTTTTTTTCCTACAGGCTTTCCTCTATAGGAACAGTCATCTTTCAGGTGCCCTCTGATCCAGATCAAAGTTCAGAATCTCTAGGTGATGTTGAGTGGTCTGTATACTAGATTTGGGTATGACTCCTCTTGATCCAGACATCTACGAATTGAAAAAACAAAAAATGAAGTCACTTCTGTATGGGCATCATATTGACTATCCCCAGGCTGACCAGCAAAAAAAAAAAAAAAAAAAAAAAAAAAAAAAAAAATCAATGAGGTTGTGATTTTCTCTGGTTAAGACAATTCCGCTGTCAAACCAATTACTTCACCAACCTCAATTAACAACCGAATTCCATGGGCCAATCTACAGTCTACTCGGTTATGTGGCAGTTAATTATTAGGACCATTGGGAAGATGCATTAAGATAAAGAAAGGCAAAAATACTCTATTTTGACCAAAAGGACACTGCAGACAATATTTGGGTATCATTCACTACTATTTCAGTTTTTCTTCTGAGTATTTTTCACTTTTTGTTTCTTGGTTTGTTTTACGTTAGTTTTAACATTTCATTCTGCTCTTTGCCTAGGTAGGGTGGGTGGAAAGTGAATTAATTGTTTCCAGCCATATTTAAGTTTATGGGGTGAGTTTTAGACATTTGGAGTCAGCAGCTAGAATTACTGATTGCTCCTCCCCTCACTTCCTCTCAGTTTCCAACACTCATTATGTCACTCCCCCTTCTGTCTTATTTTCTGAGCACTTATGGTCTCAGGGTTTATTCTTCAGCTCTTTTTACCTCCCTCCTATTTATCGCATCTAACATTGCAAAGAGAAACAGATCCTGGACTTTTCCCAATTATAAAATCTCAGATTAACTATTATTTCACAAATCTATTTCCAAGAAATTAAAGCTTCCATATTAGTCAAAATTCTTCCTATTAGTAGCAAGGAATGGATTCCTGACTCAAACTGGGTTGTATTTTTTAAAGCAATGGCTTAAAGTAACAATCATTTATTTCCTTTCAAGAGTTGGTCGGTCAACTGATCTCAGTTGAACAGCTCAGCTTTAAGCTGCTGCTACAGCTGGGTTTGGCTTCTTACTTTGTGTCGGGGTTGTGTCTGTTCCAAGAATATAAATGATGAAGCTGAGGCTGAAGACAAGTTTATGGAAAAGAAAGAGGCACTTGAGGACAAGACTAACGGTGTAAGTTCATTTTTAGCCTCTGTTTGCATCACATTTGTTAATGTCCCATTGGCAAAGCAAGTCAGTCGTGGGGAAGAACTCAACATCAAAGTGGAGGGCAGCGTACTCCTCCCTCGGAGGTGGTACAAAGGGAAGGAGTACTTTTGAACAACAATTCAATCTTCCACGATGGGCATTATATTGGTGTATGTGCCCGGGAAGTCCGAAGGCAGTAATTAGATTGTATGCATAGCCAGATCCAGATCAGGTCCTTAATTTTCTCTTTCTCTCTTGCTCTCGCTCCCTCAATCTCCCATCCTTGATCTCTCAATATGTTCATTTTATTCTCAGGTAGGATTCCCAACATGATGAAAAATACAGCTTCTGGTAGTTAGAAGCTTATATTCTCATGTGTTGTTATCCAAATGGAAAAGTGACTTTTCCTCCCCCAGAATTGATACATTGAACCTCAGGGAAGATTCTGATGGATTAATTGATTACTTTAATACACCTAAAATCAAGGGAATAGTGCACATATGTGATGTATAAACCTAGATGAATCCACGTGTTGAGAAAGTGAGGCATGAGAGTTGACAGTAACTGTAGGATCCTGTGGCTTTGGGGTAAGACAGTACCACAGAGGAAGACTGGGTGGTGCTTATAAGCAAAAGAAGGGATTCATGCTGAGCAGGCTAAAACAAAAGACGTCTGTTACAGTAATACTGTGTAATTAATATGCATACATATTACACAAAATAGTAATTATATGACTCTACAAAAGTACATAGATGTGGAGTGGAATTTGATGGAGTTTACCCATTTTAAAAAGTTCAGGTTAATCCTTTATCTGAGGTCATTCCCTCAGCTCCAGAATGCAGAGGTATCTTAAAAAGTAAATTTAGACTCACATAAAAAGTGATTATTTTCACTTTACCTCTAAGTATTTACAGAAAACAATATCTAAATTTAATTGAAATGTTTACAATGAGATTCTGATAAAAATTCTTGAGTTGCTAGGAGCTTAGAGATCCTATAATACAGCACAGTTATTTAAAGACAAGGAAATAAAGGCGTCAAGACAACAAGTGATTTTGTCAAAGCCGTGGCTGGATATTGACAGGACTTGGCCCAATCAGACCAGGAAAGTCAAAATAAACAAGCAAAAGGGACTAAGTTGAGATTAGATTAGACCAGACCTGTTGCCTACATAGATCAAATTAACAGAGACATGGGGGAGTCTCCGTTTCATTCTTTAATTTCTAGAGACGAACCACCCCTTTCTAGACCACATTCCAATTAGAGAAGATGGGAAGTTCCAGTTACGCCAACTTTCTACGATGCAGAGGTTGACAGGGACGCTGAAACACATCCCCTACTGCTGGAAGCAGTTACACCTCTCTCAGGCTTTCCAGTTCTATCCCAGCTGCCTGGCCAAAGCCAACCACGTGCTTGGCCCTTGTCAAAACGAACTTCAGTCTTTCATTTCCTGGTTTGTTCCTGTAGAATATTTTGGGATAGTAAATGAAGGAGATGTGCAAGACAGAGGGTCGCATGGACGATAAAGAAGTTCATTATGAGAATCAGTGTACGTGTTGATGAAAAAACCCCATCGGCAACCATGACAACAGTGTCTGTTTCCTCTCTGGGATGGCAGGCATAACGCCATGTGCTCACCTGGCATCTTTTAGAAGAGAAGAGGGAAGTCAAAGACTTTAAGTTTGGTTAGAATGTTAGCTGAATCGTGTTCTATTCTTTCTCACTCTGGCCAGAGCCAATTTAAGCAGATCTTCATTTTCTTCTCATGCTCCATTTCCACCAAATGTCTTTGCAGTTCAGATAAAGCCTCTCTCAGCCAGACTTTACTTCTGTCTTGCTCTGGCATGATTACAGAAAATTGCACTGTTTGCTCAATTTTTGCAAATTGAGCTAATGCAAAACTATGTAAATTATTTACCAAAAAGGAGCAAAATCAAACACGTAAATGGGTCTGTGTTGCACATTAACAGAGCAGAGTGACACGGCCAGCATCCTGGTTACAGAGCCAGCTTCGATTAACTCAGCTCAGGGCAACACAGTGGGACTGCCTTGATTTGGCTCCAGTGAGCCTGAGAAGGGGTGCCCCTCAGTGCACACCCCAACATCTTGATCAATTTTTTTCTACCTTCTGAGTCACCTGGAGAGTTTGGAGAACTCAGTATTTTGCGGTCTGATTAAGACTCGTCTACATCATTTTTTCCCTTTCCCTTCTTTGTCCTGTCTTTTTATTCTTCCCTTCCTTCTCTCCTCCTCCTTCATTGTGAAGAGGCTGGCATACTGGAATAATGATTACCTAACAGTGCAACTTTTAACCCCATTTTTTCCCTTTGTCCTTCTTTTCTCTAGAAGCTTACCCGTGCTTCCTTGCTATCTCATGTTTTCCGTTTTTTAATTCTCTCCTTAAATACTTGCTGCAGACAGTCTCATTGGCTGTCACATCTTTGCCTGTTCCCTCCAAGGAGACAACTGAACAATCTTAGAACTTGTTAATATAGGACCATTTTGCTGCATTTCATTCCCCTCTTTTAGTCTGCTTTCTGTGAAACTTCAAATAAAATTTTTCTTGCAAGCATTTATCTTCCTGTTTTCCACCTTTTCCTTAATAGAAATGCCACCTTCTTAGTCACCTGAGCTCATAATCTCAGAATTATATTTGAGTCTTTCTTCTCTTCTGTAAAGTTGAATCAACGCTCCTTAAAAATCCTCTTCTTCATTTTATCTTTCCTCCTTTTACTTTCTCGTTTCAATTGTGTCCATTCCTTTTATTTTTAAATCTTATTTAATTATGTTTTATGATTGTTTGAAAGTAGTTATAAACACAGATGCTCCAGTCATCTAATACCTTATAACAGACCGTGCCACACCTTGTGAAATGAAGCAGAACAAGGCTTTCATTATTATCTCTAACCATTTTGGGGGTGACTGACGGAAATCAGTTAGGCACTTCTTATTGGGGGCGGGGGGTCCTGGGCAGTTGTATTTAGACAACGGCTGGGGCTGGAGTCATCTCCAAGTCTTCCTCCCTGACACATTTGGCATCTGTGCTGGGAAGATTCAGATGCTGGCAGAGGGACAGCTGGACCACTGTCGGCATCTCCTTATTACTTTGTGGTCTCTCCAGTATGACAGATTCAGGGTAGCTGGACCTCTTAAAGCCTGGCTCAGGAATCCAAAAGTGCATATCCTTTGAGAGAATTAAGTAAAATCTATAGTCCCTTTTATTCCCTTAACTTCGCAAAACGTGATTCAGTTTCAAGGGGAAGAAATCCAGCCTCCACCTCTTGGTAAGGGAGTGGCAAGATTCTGGAAGACAACGTGCAATGTGAGATGTTCCTGCATTCATTGTTGGAAAATACAGTCGGTCATTCTGGGTTAAGATATAACACAAGCAAGCAATATTAAAAGCATAATTTATCTTGCCACCTTCCATGCTTGTCCCTTACTAACCCAGCCTCCTAAAGATTAATCTCCCTCTAGAATAAACTCTTACCCATAACACTTCGAATCAACACACAACCATTCCCACTTCTGTGATGTTACTTTTTGTCCTGTGATGAAACGGTGTTGGGATCGAAAATTGTTACAACATTTAAATAAGTTTCTATGCCACAGTGCTTGTAAGCATACACTGAAAATCTTTAAGAAGGATGTAAGTCACATACAACACCCTCACAACAGTTTATAGAACCGTTTTGTTCAGTGTCCCTATCAACCCTTTTCAGTTCTTGCATTCTGTTGGCTGCACCGTGGAAAGCATTGATCTACACAACACCCTCGCTGCTCCTTAATGTGTTAGGTAATCATATAGTTGGCTATCTAAACCAGGTACTTTGGAGATACTGAGTTTGCTGTTAATAATCAGAGGCGTTAACCATTCTGGGCATCCTAAGGTAAGAGTCGCCCTATATAAATAGCATTGTAGATGCTCCATGTGGTCCTAAACCAGCCTCACGACCTCATTCCCCTCTTGCTACTCTTAAGATTTTACATAGTGTATCCTTTCCCCTCTCTGCACATGTACATTTTCTCACCTTTAAGATGCTCTCATTCCCATCAGGAAACTTTTAAAGCAAGGGAAACCTGTATTATAGCTATCTGCACCCATTCCTCCACTTTCCTTTACAATGTGAGATGCGCAAGTCTTGGCTTAATAATTTATTTTGTTTAATAGACATCAAACCGTATCATATACTAACTACAGATAGATAGGCATTTCCCTTAAATGGAAATGTTAGAGTAAAAGACATTTTTTACTCAAGTATAATTAATTAAAAAAATAGTTGGGAGGACTTACATAACAGCCTTTCCAAGTGCTGAGTGTCAAGGGAGATTCGAAAGAAGATTTTGCCCAAAATTTTAAAGGGAAGGGAAGACTCACATATGTGTGGTGAGTTCAAATATATGCAAGAGTTCAAAGCAAAAAATTACTGCAATAAAAATCAATTGATATTATGACTATTGACATAAAAACTATTAATTTATTGGCATTATTATAGCCTTGATTTTTAAGAAAAGATAATGGGAGATTAGAAGTGATTGACTAGAAGATTCAGAAGTGGTGGAGGAAGGAGAGGCTGGGCTTCATTAAAGAGCATTTTCATTTTCTACTTCTTCTTAATTGTCTTACTCATACTGCTTTCCACAAAAATCTTAGTTGTTTTCGAATTGGAAGTAGGCTAAACAGGCTGAAAGGAAACCTATATTCAAGATAAATTATAAGAACACTGGACCGATTTTTGTTTCTCTGTTTTTATCTATTCCTGCAAAGCACCGGACTCACTAGTCAGTTTAGTTTGCACGTTGCCCACGGGTTTGTCTTTGGGTGTATCTCTGAACCCCTGGAGGAAGAGCCTGTCTTTGACACAGAGTAACGAAAATGGAGGGGTCTGTGGGCATGCCCAGCGGAGAAGATGTGAAGGATGCAAGGAAGTGATAAAAGCTAGAGAAAGAGAGAAAAGGAGAACCTACATCATTAAGGTTGATTTGAAGGTGGCAGAGATGGTGTGGTAGCGGGGAGCATAGACATCTGAGGGTAACAGACACACACACGACCAAAGCAGGAGAGGGCTTTGAAGCCAAAGAAAAGACGTTTACATTAAAAAAAAAAAAAGATATTAGGTGTCTAGCTTGAGGGGAAGAATGACCTGATTATTGGATAGCACGGAGATTTATCTTCTCAGAAGCAGTCGAAATTAAGCGCAAGCAAAAGCTATGGAGAAAATTTGTCACTGAAGTCTTCATATAAGGGACATTGGGCCACATTAGGAATGATACCTTTACTGATCCATTTACAGACAGAAAACGTGTAAAATTAACACATATGGTTGGTTTCTATCTTGATCTACAGATAAAGTAGAGAGGTAATTGTCCAAGTGTCAATCTACACAAACAAATCTGTAGTAAGAATAAATGACTGGAGCTACTAGAAAATCCATGTCCTCAATTTCTCATGTACTTTTATCTGGTTTCCCAGGTTCTGCTTCTAATTCAATTTTAAGTTATCCTAGAAATTGGGTCATCAATTTATTGGGAGCCCTGTCATTTATGGTGCAAAAAATTTTCAAACTTCGAAAACCAAGTCCTCTTCCCACTTTTGTTCTCACCCATGCTCCCTGCCTCAGCAAGTTTATTCATTCCCACTTCCTGAATTACCAACTACAAGAAACTAACTCACAGGTACACACATTCAGGTGAGAGATCTCTGAACTTCAGATGCGTTTAGCCATCTGCTCACCTGACACTTCCTCCTAAACATTTCAGGTACTTTAATCTCAATGTGGTTAAAATAAAATTTGTTCAGATCCTCATGCACAAGTCTTATCTTTGCAAATGGCCCCATCATACATCCAACTTACACAGTCTGGAAACTAGGAATCACCCTGACACAAACAATGCGTGTTTATTTCCACATCTTACTCATACCACTGCCTGGATATCTTTTCGCCCCATCTATTTGTCTTCCTTTCACTTCTACAACTTTCATCCAGGTTGCCATCTTTTCTTTCTAGAATTTCTGTGTTAGCCACTATACTGGTTTATCTTTAACCCCTCTCTGTTCTACTTACAATACCTCTTTTCCATATTCTTGCTAGTGTCATTTCAAAATGTAAATTTGAATCATAATCTTGTTTCAGCTCAAAGCCATTCAAGTCTCATTGTTCTTAAATTCTACTTGGTATTCCTTAACTTTACCTTCAAGATCTGATATGATCCGATTCCTACGTGCCGCTTCAGCTTTATCTCATTGTTCAATCGACTTCGCACTTTGTTTCAGTCACTCCAGTCTTCTCTTTGTTTCTTTCAGCCTCTGTGATCAGGGGACTGGCCAAGATGGTGGAGCAGAATGACATTGTAGCTCTCACCCTCTCCCACAGATACACCAAGACTCACATTCATGGACCCACCCAGCCAAACAGGGCAGCTGCTGAACTCTGACAGAGCATCACCTTCTTCAAAAGACAAAGCTGCCATGAATCTGGTAGCAGACTCTGTGATCAAACCTCCCTTGCATCCCGGTAGTGCGGAACTTTCTTTGCCTCTGTCATGAAATATTTTTTTCCCTGTCATCAGTCCTTACTCTCATTGTTCAATAGGCATTTGTTCAGGAAGAGATACCTAACTTCCTTGACCTGATCAAATACTCCTACCGCACACAGAACCATGTACTTCAGTTTTACATTGGTTTGTGTAGTAGATAATGTTTCTCTATCTTATTACAATGTGTTCTATCAAGGGAAACCAGGGACTGCATTTACTTTTTTCATCATTGCATTCCAGGATCTTGGACTGTACCTGGCACATATTAAATATTCAATGAAGACTTGTTAGAAGACCATTAGATGGGTAAAATGAGTCAATCAATGATTCCAAAAGTATACGATAGCCCAAACGAATATAAATATCATATTTTTTTGTTCTCAGCAGAGATATGGTAGAGAGTTGACTCAATATGAATGATACTATTACAGAAAGGTAATTAATTATTGAGCTTCTTTTTCAGTAAACTCCAGTGGAATACATTATTCCAGTGAGGTTCTTCTTGATGGCCAAGATTGGTATGTCAAGGCACTTGGACTGTTTTTAGGCTGTTATAAAAACTTGGAGTGAGGAGCAATAAAAGAAAGAAGGACAGCAGGCTAGCGCCCGTTGGCAGTAATGAGGGAAGGAGTGATTGCCAACAACTGCACTTTTCAGTGCGACAAGAATGTGATCAAAACGATTAAAACCTCAGGGATCACGCATCAAGTCAGTGTGCTTGCCAGCCAGCAATCAAATCTTCATCCAATGTACCAGAAAACGCACTGGCAGGAAACCAGAGCCAATTTGTATATTATGAAGTGTCTTGCTTTTTATCAACTTTAGGAGTGTGATACTTCATCTGCCTATTGCCCTAGAAGGTTGTTCGACAGGAGTTCCAGACAAAAGGCTCAGTCATCGGTCCTGAGATAGATAAGGGATACGCAGATCAGGAGCTACAGAACACAGACAACACGGAGCTCTCATATGTCTCAGTTTTGTATCACGCACTGAACGATGTTTTGCAGGGTGTGTGCATGTGTGTGCGTGTGTTTGAAGAGGACACTGAAGTCTGTCTTCAATGAGCTTATTTTAGTTTAGCATGCAGCCATCTCGGCTTGCCTCTGTTACCTGAAGTTTGACTAATAAATTTACAATGGGCTGACTGTGCCCCGTGCATTGTTGTAAATATTTCATGTATGCTACTTAATTCAACCTTCGTGACAAGTCCATGTTATGGCTTTCTACTACTATCTCCTTTGAGAAGGTTAGGAAACTGAAGCATAGAAAGGTTACAAAACGTGTCTGAAACGGGGACTGAACACAGGTTGTGTTGCTGGAGAGCCTACGTGTTAATCACTGCAAGGTTTCACTTTCAACCTCTTTACCAACTGCAGATATGAGCTGTACCATTAGTTTAGTTGAACATTTGGGGGATATCATCTTAAAACAGCAGTGTCTCGATGTATTAAATCAAAGACATGACCAGAGAAAAGAAGGAGCCTTCTGGGATTTGTCTCTGCCGATTTCCAGAATCACTGGTAAAATAAATGCAAACACTTTAGCTACCCATGCTCATCCCAGTGGTGTAGTCTTGGGTAGAATTATTCACACAGTGTCCTCACTTGGCCCTTTGACTCAACAAGCATGCATCCAGCTTGAGTCTGTCCCTGAAGAAGAAACTTGAACTACAGAATAGTTGATAAACCATGAGCAGGGATGTCAGGCGAATCCCTCTCGGGCTTTGGTGATTTGAAACAAAAAGGCAGCGTGTGTCTACGTCTTGGTCACCAACACACAGTCAGGATGGGGTAGGACTAGATATGGGCCACTGTTACAGAACCGATTATAAGACAGCCATGTGGAGACAGAGGAATAGCAGTGATGACATTAACCCAGATCAGGATTCTGGAAGCACCCTTTTCATCCAGAGAAGGTTGGCAAACCCACAAGGCGTTGTAATTTCTGAAGACTAGGGTTATAGTCTCTAAGGTCTAGATCAGCTTATTGCTACCAGCCCTGCAGGTAGGGTCTCCATGGAGGAGCTTCAAGAGATTAGAAAAAGCTTACTCACCACATCATCATGTCATCATCCTGCTTTATAGAATGTATTATCCTTTGCTAACCATGCCTCCCCTTGGCTCTGTTGAGGAAAGTGTAACTTACCTAATATCTATGGGGCTTGATTGTCCATCCACGACTATCCTTGTGTGTATCAGAGTCCATTTAGCCCTTTGATCCCCTTCATTAAGGACGTTCACAATCTCACAAGCCTTACATGCCTAGCTCAATAAAACAATATGGACAGTGAGTAATAGTGTGTGATGGTGAGCCAACAGGACTATTACTTGGCAGCGGTAGGGAAGAAATTTAAAAGAATATTTTTGTCTCTCCCCACCTCCCCCCACTTCTAGCTGCCACGTCCCCGTAATGGTACCCAGCCCACACTGTAGTTGTTCTTTAGGAAACAGAAGTGATACCCGTGGTGTATACTGGGATCTGTATAATGAGGATTTAAGTCAGCATGCTTCACTTTGCCTGCCACGTTGGCGTTTTATACCTTAGGTTTCATTTTCAGGACAAAAATGCTCTCGGCTATTAAAGGAACATCAGCCAACTCGGAGGGCAGAGATAGATGTCGTGTGGGCGGGGGCAGCGGGTGGGGAGGAAGTGAAAGGACTTCGGCTGTCCCTGAAATCACCCAGCAGCAAAGTCGACTCGTCTGCCAGTGAGGGACTGGCTGGCGCTGCGGATGGGGCGACAGGCAGACAGATAAAGTGGCTCTTACTTGATGCACTTGTACCTAAGCCTCCAAATGGCACCCACAACATCCTTTCCATACAGCAGGCTCCCCTGACATTAGAGGAAATATCACCAATACCAGCCTGCCATATGGGCTTCTACAGGCAGGGCATCTGCTGTGCGCTGCGGCGGCACATGGCGGAGACGAGAAAGGTTTCACATTTTTCATTAGTGTATGCCATAGACAGTTGAACTCCATTATAATGTCTGCAGGAAGAATCTGATCCATTCCATTATCACAGTGACAAAGAGAAAGGATGGCTTGTGATTTCAGAAAGGTCACAGAGAACCGGTGTTCAGCCGTAAGCGCTCAAGGTATGATGATAACAACAGGAGAAAGGGTTTAAAAGATGAAGTTTACCGTCAGATGAAAATTAACATTTAAAAAGAAGCCCTTATCGACGAGATATTCCTATTCCGCTGTATTTCTGTCTCCTAGAAATTGCTGGCTGTTAGTGTATTTATGTATAAATAGGTTCTTTCTCCTTCAGGAATTCGTATCTGCTCTCTGATTATTCCCGTGCTGAAGTGATAGCGAGAAATGCCTGTTGCTATGGGAGTGACTGTGATGTCACAAATGGAAGATAATCGTTTCATTGTTATTATTAAGCAAAAGAAGGAGCGGGATTGGGAAGAGGAAAGCTGATCCTTTATGTGTCTTTCTGATTACAAGTGGCTAATTATGAATTTTGTTGCACTCTTGGGAAGAATGTTAGTCATTAGGGAATTCCTGGGGTATGGATGTGGCTGGGGTGTGGCATGTAATTGCACTAGAATCCACATTTTATGGTGACATGTCTAAAATAGTGACTAAAAATTAACTACATGTTTTAAAACATCATCAGCAGAACTGATAATTACAATCAGGCAACTGGCTGCCCTCTCCCGAAAGCCTCTCTAATTAATGAAAACCTCTCTGATATTTGTTTATCTCCTGCCCACCTATTTCTTTTTTTGATACACGGTTTCAATTCTGCCTCCCCCCAAAAAGGAAAAATAAATCATATAAATTCATTAATTATAAATGACTTTGCTTCATTACATGGATGGTAGGAAGCATGTGTTCAGAATTAATGACACCAAGTTTTTGCCCCCTCTTCGCTCTCTGCCTCCCGGTTCCTGGCTTTTGTTGTTGTTGTTTTTGTTTCTCATCTTTTAAAATTAATATTCAGTAAATACTACCTGAACTGAATCTAGCGCTGGTGTTCCAGCCTCTGCAGCTTTAAGACGACTTTTTTATGGATGTGTACACTACAACTTCTACCCAATTAAAATCCACAAAATCATGTTAGCACTGTCCGTTGCAATCAAAATAATTCTTACATTGAACATTCAACCCTAAATCTAACTCCAGTATTAAACCTAGTGCAACCAGTCTTTCTGACCAGGACCGAGTTTATTCTAGTTCACCACGACCAAGAGGTGCATGGTAGACAGGAGGACCTGATGGCCATAAAACTGCTCCATCTTTTTGACTTTTGCTCCATGCACCTAATACATTCTCGAACTTCTAATGCTTGTCACTCACCCTATAGCCAGACAACCTCCCAGATGATCTAATGTTATTTTTGCTAAAATAATTGCCCAGTCCTAAGGTATATCTTAGTACTTACAGCTCTAGACCAGAATTTGATATTGTGGACAATTTCTCACTTTCCAGTTTTTTTTTTCTCCCGCAATTTGTCTACCTTTCTCACCATCCTTTCATGCATTTTCTCAGCATTCTTTTACTCCATTCATATTCAAAATGGATGCATGACTTTTAATTCCATTCTTGGGCTTTTTTTTTTCTTCTCACTCTAGAAATTTTTACCCAGGAAATGACATTTATATGTTGCATATTCATGGTAGATCCCCACTACTATGCATTTGTTCAAATCTTATGTACACGAATCAATGTCTCAAGTGCTGATCTCTTAACTAAACTGACTTTACATTAACCATCATTACTTGAATGTCCCATAAGCAGTTTGTATGCAATTTGACTCTAATACAAATTAATTAATTGAGTAATAAATTGACCCTCCCCACGTACAAAACGTCCTTGCCTTAGGAATTTCCGGTTTCAGTCCATGGCCAAATTATGCAAAGACTACGAACATCCAATTAATTTCAGAACCTGTGGATTCTGCTTCAGAAATATTTCCAGAATCCCTCCCTCCTTCCTTGATTCTCAGAGCAATACTTTAATTCAGACCCATCATCGTCATGCTGTTTGGTTTTCTAACCAGAATTCTTGTCTCCAGCCTCTCCTCTCAACCGTCAACAGCTCTTCACACAACCGTGAGCTGCTTCTTTGCTCAAACACAAATATAACTGCTTTATTCACTCTTCACAAATCACCTGAAGCTTGACCAAGCTGAGCAATTTAGCAATATGTGTTAAAAGCCTTAAAATTTGTTCTAGCAATTACACTTTCAGAAAAATTCCATTAGGAAAAATTGGACAAGTTAACAATCATGTGCATAGGAAAATATGCACCAAATTATTGTTAAAAATACCAAAAATTGCTCCCAAATCATGACTGCTAAATAATGAATGTCAGCTCCACATAATGGCGTATGCTACAAATCACTATATTATTTTAAAAAATAAATCTATGTTTCTCTTTTTCCCCACACATAACATTCCAAGTATATCTTCAATGTAAAGAGCTAATTAGAGAAAGTTCAGCTCTGGTGAAGATGGAGGGACAGAGAACAGATTTACCCTCTTATTTGAAACAACTGAAAGTTCAGACAAAGGATATGAAATTCTGATTCTTAAGATATTGCATATCAGTCAAAGGACAGTGATCAATGAGAAACAAGGAGCAAATGAAGTGAACCCTTCAACTGCCGCAGCTCACTGCCTGAAGACATCTTCCAGGCTTGGGCAGAGGGTAAGTGAACCAAGTTAGAGCCCTGACGTTTTCCTAAGGTAGATGGTAAAAAGCTGGGAGTGAGAGGGGGCCAGCGCAGATAGATTTTACAGAACGGCGCACTAGAGAGAAGAAAGATACACAAAGAAAACTTAGGAGTTCTGCAGAGGATCCTTATCACGTTTTCAGCTGAATTCTGAACACCTCATACATAAGAGGGAAGTCATGGGGACTGAGGGACACAAAAGGATTTTAGCAAACTATACTCAGAACATTCACAGGACTGGCGATAGTTCTTATTCAATCCACAGTAGAAAAAAATCTCATAATTCACAGGACAATAGTGGTGCGAGAAAAGGGATTTGGCTCAATAGTAGGGAGAATAATATCTAAAAAAAAATGATAAAGGGTAAATCTTAAAAGCAACCAGAAGAAAATGGCACCTTATATACAAAAGAATAAAGAAAACAAAGACAGCGAACTTCTCTCTGGAAGCAACTAGAGCTAAGAAACAAGAGGGCAATATTTCAAGAGTACTGAATGAAAAGCTGTCAGCCTAGAATTCTACAACCAGCAAAATATTTTTCAAAAATGATAGTGAAAGAGAGACTATTCCAGGCAAGTAAATGCTAGAGGATTTATCATCAGCAGACCTGTACTTTAAAAAGTATTAAAGAAATTCCCTCAGATAGAGGGAAAATAGTCCTAGAAAGAAACCTGGACAGACTAAAATAATGAAGAGAATTAAAAATGGTAACTAAGCAATTAAATATTTTTAAAATGATAATCTAAAACAAAAATAACAAAAATGCATAATCTGTAACATATGTAGAAATAAAATGTAGGGCAATAAGAATTCAAAAGCTGGGGAGGAAAGAAACAGAGGTAACTGTTTTAGCTTCTTAAACTATGTATGAAGAGGTATAATATTACTTGAGGAAAACAGACTGTGACAAGTTAAAGATATACACTATAAACCCCAGAGCAAACACAAAAATTTATAATGAGCTAACAAAAGATATAACATAGAATACTAAAAATTTCTCAATTAATATAAAAGAAGGCATAAAAAGAGAAAAAAAGAGGCAAAAAAAAATAGACCATAACAAAAGCATATGGCAAGTGAGCTGTTTTAAATGAAACTATATCAGTAATAATATTACATATAAATGGCCTAAACATCTAAGTTAAATGGCTGAGATTGTAATAGAATAAAAAAATTATAGATTTGGCTCCAGACAACCCAGAAGAAAGACACTTTAAGTAAAATAACTTAAAAGAATAGAAGCAGATGTGTCATGGTAAGAGTAACTAAAGGGAATCTTGAGAGGCAATATTAATTATTATATTTTTTAGCCAGTAATAATTTTATGTTTTATTTTAATAAAATAAAAGGCTTGTTTCATTGACATTACGCTTTGCTGGTCTAGAGTCTTAGTACTAAAGGGAAGAATGCTTCTATCAGTGAACACAACAAAGATTCTGTTGAACTGAAAGTTGAGACGCCCTCTGGTCACTTTGGGCGCCTCATACCTCTGAATCAGTAAGCAAAGAATTGAGCTACTGTGCTGGCAGGGTCATTGATCCTGATTAACTGGGGGAAATTGGGTGGCGACTACCAAATATAAATAAGGAACAGCACATCTGGAATATAGAAGATTCATTGGAGTGCCTTTAGTACTAATACATCATATGATTAAAGTTACTGGGAAACTACAATAACTAAATTAAGGCAGGACTTCTAATAGCCCAGATTTTCCAGAAATGAAGGTTTGGGTATCCCCACCAGGCAAGAAAGCAGCTGTAACCACCAGACCTTTTGCAGAAATAAGGACTATAATGATTATGAGCATTTATTATTTATTTTGCTATAAATGTGCGAGAATGTACATGAAGCAAAAATTATTCTCCGATTCCCTTATCATCTGACCTATAGTGCGTTAATAATAGTTTACTTTACATCACAGTATCTAAGTTACAGGACGTTGTGGAGAATAGGGAATGTCACTCAAGTTCTTTGCATCCTTTTCTGGGAAAAGGACTCATGTGTTTTCAACATATGCAGGGTAGTTGTATCATGTTAGGTTGAAATATGACTTTGTTATTGTATTTATTTGGAGTTTAAATACGGTTCAAGGAGGTATGTGTTCATCCCAAGTTGACAAGAAGTGGACTCTGATGTTTGGTTTCATGTATCAACTTGGTTAGGTTACGATCCTAAGTTTTTAAATTAAACACTAAACTAGGTATCGCTGTGAAGGCACCCTGTATGTAGGATTAGCATTCATAATCAATTAACTTAAAAGAGGTTAACCTAGGTAATGTGGGTAGGTTTGCATAGGTTATCTGGATGTTCCAGAGCTCAAAACAACAACAAAAACAAACAGTAACAATCAAATAGGGAATGAAAAAGGGAAAAACAACTTGGGACTTTTCCAGGGATTTCAATGGGAAACATATCTGGGAATAAAGCTCTGATGGCATGGGTCTTAGATAGACCACGCCCCAAAAGATGGGTACGTTATTTTCAATAAGAACATGATCATTAAGAGAAAAGAGTTATTAATGGGGGGGTCAAGAAGATATAGTTAAGCATGGATATTCATTTAACTGGGGGAGGGTAAGGATATTTGCGGCACATGGACACAAGCAAAGGAATAGACATGCTATTGTGGGAGAATGCCACTGGCTGTCCTGGAACATCCAGATAAGCTCTGGAACATCCAGATAAGTGCAGACGGAGGAAATGAATGCTGCATTTGTTTTCATAACAATTTCAAGTTGGTCATACAGAACATAATTACAGAACCTAGTTTCTGGTTTCCTCATCCAATTAATAACTGATGAGACAACTATTTATACACTTTCATGATTTTATCTCCTCGGATGCAGAAGATGGGTTTTAGAACATTCTCACTGGACCATCCTGGCTCCTGGCTTTTACAGCTGCCGTCTTCCCGACACCACGACGGATACTGCCAGGAGGCAGGGTGTACCCAAGCCCCTTTGGAACCCTTCAGCCTGCCCTGATGGTGGGGTCCTTCTTTCTGTCCACAAATCTCTCCTAAACCCGAGTGTCTGCTTTCTTATATTTGTTTCCCCATTTATGTGTTTCTGTCACTTTCTTTTCACAATATATATCTTTCGTTGGACCTGCCTCCCTCAGCCCAGTAGTTATTAAATCTATGGGCTGAAATGTACTCTTATGATCGTCTCTGTTTATAGCATAAAATAGAATCAGTCTTTTTCCATCCGTGCCTTTTATGTTCCCCAGTGGAGCAGCCGGGGCACAACGTGAGGAAGCCTTGGCCCCTTCCTCTTTACTGACCCAGCTAAGTCTGAAACCAGATATGTTCTGAATTTAATCTTGAGAAACAAGAGGAACCGGCTTTTGAAGTGGATCAGCTTCTATCCTTTGCATCGGTTAGTAGGTGAGCCAACAGGATGATGAAATAGTTGAGCATCAAATCGAATAGGAGTTAATACAAAGAATCGTGTTTAGTACTTCATCAAAACAAGGGAAAAAAAAAAGAAGAAGAAATTCCATATCTCCCCCCCTAAAAGTTTTTGGCTTCAAGAATGAAAATAAAAGAAGCATATTTGTCTCAATCCAAATACAGACACCAGAAAGACAAACTGGGCTGATACAATGAAGTAGCTTGCAGGATAACACACAGAAAATGTAATCATGCATAAATCATGCACAAAGTAGAATCCACAAATTCTGTATTTGGCAAGCCTTCGATGCCTTTGCATAATTCTTTCATTTTCATCTTGCTGCTTTCCATTCTCTTCTCATAGAAATAGCTACATAAAACAAAGACATAAACTGTGTGCAATTAAAATGGGAAAATAGCTGAAAGGAATGTATTGATAATTATGTTAAAATCTATACCGTAAGGATTCTTGCATTGTTAGGCATCTAATTTGTCATCTGTTGACATCAGCATCTCAGTTCTCCCCAACATCTGAAGCTTTGTTTTAGGCAACTTCTTTCAGAGTGAGCAAACTTCTGTGCCATTGAGTTGACAAAAGCATAACTATATCCTATAGAAAAAGACCACTGGTAACCTCTGGCAGTCACACGGACTTCCACAAAGACAGAAAGGGATGACAGGCAGAGCTGGGGGAGACAGCTTCCCTTGGCTAAAGCAGGTGCTAAAATGATGCTGTCAGTAGCAGAGTGGGCAGTGGTTGACTGGAAGGAGAAGGAAAAACATTTAGAAACAATTCCTGTGTGTGGAGTCCTGTTTTATCTCCATAACCTTCAGTGCAGTGAGTTTATTTTAGGAGGGAAAGTGCAGCATCCTTCCACAGAGGGAAGGTGCTGGTTATTGGCCACGGACTTAGGGACACTTCTTGGAGCCGCCAACCTCGCTTCTCTTAAAGATCATCTCCTGGTCCATGAGGCTCAGATATGCATGATCTCTTCTTTCTGGCACAATCTATTTAAAAAAAAAAAAACCGAAAACCTAAAGCTCTAAATCTCATTTCTACTGGGGTTTAAGTGTTGCATTATAACTTAAGATAAAAACTTGCTCTGAAATAAATAAATAAATGAACACTTAAAGAGTAGGTTTTATTTGGGATTTCTTACATCTGCCTTTTAACTCTTAGTTTATCAGCCAACAAATACACACAATCCAAGGTATGAACTCTAGGAATAAAATTGAACTTGATTGTTAAAAAAAAACTTGCTCTGATATTAAAAATACTAAGGTGAGAAACAATATGATATAATGCTTATGAACCGAACTACGAAGTTCCTCCTGGAAGCAAATCAGGGATTGTCCAGTTAAACAACATTTGTTTTTGTATCTCAATCTCTCCACTTGTAAAATCATCATCATCATCATCATCATCATCATCATCATCATCATCATCATCATCATCTGTAAGACTGCTGTAAGGATTAAAATGGATAATACATAAAAATCATTTAGTAAATGATATGGCACTAATTACCATTTATTTAAATTTTATTAATAAGAAGAATAAAGAAAAGAAAAAATAGAAAAAAGAAGAAAGAATAAGGAAAGAGTGGTCAGATCTAGTAAGTTGAATCACCTAATAATGTAGGGAATGTTTTTAGCTCTTACTGCAGGCCAGAAGACACTGTATTCAGTGCTTTTAAATCTCATTACTGTTCTTTGAAGTGAGCAATAGTATCTCCGTTTAAAAGGTGTGAATGCTGGGGACTAATTTATCAAAAATTACAGTTTAGTAAGTGACAGCATTTGAACGGGGCAATGGAAGTCTTAATCTTTGCATTGTTTTACTTAAAAAAATAAATTTTGAGTTCTTAAATACTAATAAATCAAATCCAAATAACGCAAGTGAAAATTGACAGTCATTTCTTAGTATTTCCTATTTTGTGCTTTCGCTCCCCTCCCTCTAGTGGGATGTGGTGGGAAAACGTTTGTAGAAGCAATCGGGAGACTTGTGTTTTTGCCACTGATGCATGGAGCGATCTGCGTGTAACACGTGAACGTGTTCCGAAAACATGTAACACCATATAGATGAAAGACATGGCAAAACACATTTCACAGGGAAACGTGCTTTGCTAATAGTATCCAATCTTAGTTACACCGTGTAAGCCTATCATCTGAATCTTACATTTCACAAACTTCAGGAAATGCAGCTAAGACTTATGTTATTTCAACCTTTTCAAATATTAGTCTCATTAAAAGTATATACTCTTTCCTCTCCCCATTAACTAGTTTCTGACCTCACTGTGTTTCCTGGTCGGTGAAACTTTCTTTTGCCCTCGCCCCTAGCTGTACTGTCACATTTTCTCCAGGATTTGCAATACCCAGGACAATATGAGCACCGAATATGAGACAGAAAATCTAGTCCAAAGAGCCCTGCTCATAATTGTTGGTGAAGTTCATTACAGCGCAGTGGAGAGAAATAGAGCATTCATAATTTGGTTCAGGAGGAACTTAAACACGAAAGCCGCCTGCTATGGTGCAGAGCAGTGTCAAAGAGACACAGCTCGCTCTGCTCTGGAGTGACGTGGGCACCGATAACAAGCCCTTATTTAGAACTGCATGGAGCAGATCCAGGGCAGGAAGCAGCAATTCAATCAAAGTTTGGCCCCGTAGGGAGCAATGAGGGTGGAGAAATTAAGAAGTAGACAGGGATTCCTAGAACCCACCACCTGTCCTTTGTTTTTCTCCCGGTGCTATTTCCCACCCTCCTCAAACTGGTGTCTCACATTGACTTCACAACCCAGAGTTCTCCACCATGTAATCTGAAAACCTTTTAGTAGCATCTCATCTTGCCTTTGCTGCAATGCAAGGAAAGTGGACCTCTTCCCTTATGTTTCGGCTCTTATGTGTTTGTGTGGTGTTAGAACTTATTAACCTTATTTCACAAGCAAGACAGCTGAAGTTCAAATAAGTGAAGTGACCTGTCCGAAATAATAGAACTAATAAAATCAGGATTCAAGACAACATCTAACTAATCAAGTGTATAAGATTTTGCACAGCAAAGGAAACCGTAAACAAAAGCAAAGGACAACAGATGAATGGGAGAAAATGTTTGCGAATGATGCAACCGATGAGGGATTAGTTTCCAAAATATATAAACAGTTCACGCAGCTCAATAGCAACAATAACAAAAATGCAAGCAAGCCAATCAAAAAAATGGGCAGAAGATTGAAATAGACGTCTCTCCGAAGAAGACAAAGGCAGACAGCAGGCACAAGAAAAGATGATCGATGTCACTAATTATTAGAGAAAGTGCCAATCAAAACTGCAATCGAGGTGAATCAAAACTTCAATGAGGCATCACCTCACACCAGTCAGCGTGGCCCTCATTCAAAAGTCCACAAACGATAAATGCTGGAGAGGCTGTGGAGAAAAGGGAACCCTCCCAGCACTGTTGGTGGGAATGTAAATTGGTGCAGTCACTGTGGAAAACTGTATGGAGGTTCCTTAGGAAACTAAAAGTAGAACTCCCGTATGATCCAGCAATCCCACTCCAAACTTTTGGGTACCAAAGGGGAAGGGAGGGGCAGGGATAACTTGGAAGTACAAGATTAACAGATACATGCTACCATATATAAAACAGATACGCAACAATGACTTACTGTATAGCACAGGAAACTATGTTCAATGTCTTGAAATAAACTATAATGAAAAATAATAGAAAAAATAATATAGATATATACATACATACGTATGACCAAATCAGTTTGCCATAAACCTGAGACTAGCACAATAGTGTAAATCAACTATACTTCAATTTAAAAAAAAAATCTAAGTAAATGCAAAATGCAAGCATTTTTCCTAACCCCACGTTTCCTTGGTATAAATGTGCTCTGCAGAAAAGAGACAATAGTGTTTTCTTTCTCCACACATTTTATGAAAAGTGAAAAATGAATTCTACTCTGTCAGCGGGTGTCGATCAGTTTCTGGGATTCAGCAACCACACAAGCAAAATGCAGACAAACCAACAGAGAGAAGAGGGGACGAAGAAAGAAACCAACAAGGACAGAACCTGTTTTACATTTTTCACATCTTTTAAACCAATTGAGTTTTATATACCAGGTTGCCTTTTCTTTCTGGTCTTTTCCAAAGTAATGCCCTTTCCACTGAATCACAACGTTTATTTCCAATGGCATAAGCCCAGTGAATATTTATTCACATAAAAGCATGGGTTAATATGTTAAAAGGCTCCAGCAAGTACTCTGCCCTTTTACTGATGCTCCTTCCCTTTCTGCTGTCACATTTCACTCTTTTCTCCTCTGAATTACCTGAAATGCCATTTCAAGTCGTTCCTCTGGCTTTGAAAAGTATGCACCTGTTTGAAACCTGTAATGGTTTAGCTAATTTTTCCTTTAAGTCAGGGACAGGTTTGAGACGAAGACGAATCTACCCAAAAGGTTTGCCTGCTTCTCCTTTTCTCCTTTTTCCAGAAGGATCATCATTGGCAGAGGACCACAAAGTGCAGCAGAGTTAGGTGCCTCCCTTTACTGTACCAACATTCCAAAGACTGGGATTACCATATAATCCATCAAAACTGAACTTCTAGAGGAAGTAACTTGCACGGAACTTTCGAAATCCTGTGGCATTTTTGTTGGGAAAAAAAATCCCGTTTTAATATTGAAATACTTCCTCCACAATCAAACGGAAGATTTCTTAAAGAGTGTTTGTGCTAGAAGTTTTGTTGTGCCAGTAGAACAGTCCCTCTGTCATGCTTATCACAGTAGAGCAAGGCAAACCCTGCCTAGCAAGTCCCCTCCACATGCCAAGCGACCAGGTCGAAGGAGTTTTCAGGAAACCAAGAAATCTGATCACTGCTGAGGGCATTTTAATACATTAAATTCAAAAATTGTTTAAGCTTTGCTTTCTTACTACCGATTCTCTCTGAGAATGAGAGCTCAGACAGTATTTTGATGGTCTTTTTTTTTTTCTTAACCCATAATAGCTCTCAAAGAATCTTTGCTAATAAAGCGGTATCTCACTAAATATTTATAAACCCTCCTTTGGTACAAATCTCTTAGCAGGATATCAGAGGAATACATAAACATAAGCGCATCTGACTCCTAGAATTGTGTGGCTCAACAAGGTATGTAACTAACACTGCTTTTTTAAAACCAAAGCAATTAACAGAGTGTCCAGAAATTGATGCAGGGAAGGCAGGCTGTGGGGGTGCAGCCTGGGATGGGTACACATCGCTTCTCTCTCCCAAACTGGAAACCCAAAGCAAAGGAACCTGGCGAGCTTAGGACGATGCACGTTTTCAGTGGTCTCACGTGTGTTAGCGTGTACACAGTAACGTTAGCAAGGGTGTGTTTTAAAACCACTGTGTTTCTGCTCTCGTATTCTGAGAGATGGGATGGTTCACCCAAGCATAAGAGCGGAATTTGAGACCAGGTCTTCGGGACCCTGAGCCCTGTGCATTTCTGCAGCAATTCAGTGCTTCCTTTTGTTCATTTCGCCAGCAGGACTCAACGAAGAGGGGTCTAGGCTGATGCCCGACCAGGAGAATATTAACAGCCTAAGCTTCAGCGTCGGTCAGACTTCAGTTTGGATTTTAGCTTCCGTGGATCTGCTGTGAGTACCTAGCGACGAGACGGGCAGGACACTCATCCTACCAGGCCCCAGAAGGACAATGAAAAGCATCCAGTGCAATCCTTGATGTGGGCTTCCTCTTACTTTTTCCCTTTTTTTTAAATTATATGGGCTGAAACATATTGATCTGTTTTAATGAGACTGATTGTCTAAGTAAATGGAAACGGAAGAATTTCTGGGATCTGAAAAGTTATCTGTTCTCTCAGAACCCAAGAAAACAGAGTGAAAAGAAAGGGCGTAGAGGATAGAAAGGTTGCCGTGGGGTTGTTATTTATTTACACAGCATGTATTCGGTGAACGCCTAATTTGGGGCAAGCACTGGGGGTATAGGAGTAAATGAGATAACAAGGTCTTTACACATACTCTCTTCAAAAGTGTCTTAAAATTAATAATGTGAATATTAAAAGAGAAACACCTGGACTCCATAAGCACACAAAAGAGGTAGCTATTCCAGAAATGAAGCCAAGTGGGAGAATCAGAAAGGTTTTTTTCTCCCCCCTGGGAAAAGGGTCTTTAATTTGAAACCTGAAGTAGGCAAAGTGGAGGAGTTGGAAAAGCAAAAAGTGTTCTGGGCAGAGGGAACCATGGGCATGAATGCCTAGCAAACACAAGAGCATGGTTCACTGGAGGAACAGGGTGCCCTTTGGTATGTCCCCAGGTAGTGTGAGGTAGGTCATAACAAATAATGGGGTTGGAGACACAAAAACGTGGCACCACACCAAGCCAGGTCACACAAGGGCTTCCGGTGAAGTTTCATTTTTACCCTTAGCCTTTGGGAAACCATTGACAGGTTTTGGAAAGATTTTGGAGAGATTTCTCTGGCTACAGTGGGGAGAGTAAGACTGGAGATGGGGAGTTGGAAGGTAAGGCAACCAGTTAAAGGAGTTGGAAGGAGCCAGGCATTGGTACTGAGCTGGATGGCGGTCACTGGGATGACACAATGTGGAAACACTGAGAATTTCAGCAGTTTGGATTGACAAAACTTCGTGACAGATTACATGTGAGTTGCTGAGAGATAAGGATAGTGTGGTGATTTCTGATTTGAATTGGATGGATGAACGTCCGTGATTAAGGAAACAGAAGTGATGGTTGCAGGGCCAAGGGATAGAAGCCGGGGAAGGTCAGGGAAGATGACAGTTTCAGTTTGACACCTAATCTGCAATTAGCAAGCTGCAATTAGCAAGCTGACTCACTCACACTTGTATTCATAGGGCGTTGGCAGAAATCAAAACCCAAGAATGAGTGAAGCTCTTCTGGTGCTTTCTGGAAACCTGGTGTTTACTGAACCACACGTCATAAGGTAGTGGCACAAAGTATAGCTTTCATAAAAACTTAAAGTGCTAACTGAGTTTAAGACAGTGAACAAAATAATAATGCAAAACTTACGAGTAACAATGTATCCCCTACTCCCTCCTTAATCAGAACAAAACAAAATAAAAAAGCACATAGAAAAGGTAGAAAACCCCATTTTTCCCTCTGTATCAATTGTCCTTAGAAGGGAGTATAAGCAGATAGTTTTGGTTTTTTTTTTCCTGCTTTCCTGCATAATTTTTCTTTCTGTTTGCTTTTAACATCCTGGGGATTGTTTCAAAATTTGACCTTTATGAATTGCTAGCCATGCCTCTCAACACTGGGCAAAATTCATAAAGATTTATTTTTCCATCATCCATCAAGTTATCTTACCATAACATGGTTGTATGTGTTCAGGAAAGGACATCAAAAAATGCCAATCTGGAGTGTCACCAACAGGAAAAGAGCATGGGTGAAACCAGGGACATTGGGACCAGCTCAGAAGTCCTGATGGGGGCATTGGTTCCCTCCAGAACTCTTTGCTGTATATTTGCCTTCCTCTCATATTTGAGGTTTTACCAGGAGTCTTGGTGGGTAGCTGGTGAGAGGACACGTGGGTGCATATTCACTGCAGGTACTTGCAGCCTCTCTGTTGGAGAAAAAGTGGTGCATATACATGGGGAATGATGCTGGGGATCCTCTGGGGGTTCCACAGAGATCAGGGGCCACCATTCTGCCCTCTTCAGAATCTCTATCTTTCTTGCCAATACCGAAGTGTGACAGGTAGAGAAAAAGCTTGGAAGCTAAGGCTTGATTATGTCTGTGTCCCTTGCACGTTAACGTGCACAGTTTTAATTCAGCAATGTGCAGTCTCACTTCCTGCCCCTCAGGCTGAGCCGAGACAAAGGTTTGTGTCTGGGAACCCATGGAAGCGGTCCTTATTTATCAATATCAGTCTCTTCTACTTACACTAATCAGATTGTTAAAGGTTAGCTTTTGTATTTGGCCTTTTACCTCCCCTCCAAAACCATGGAGCTTGACTTTTCTTCTATTTATTTATTTTTCAGTGGAGGTGCTGGGGATTGAATCCGGGACATCGTGCATGCTAAGCACTGCACCCTAACACTGAACTATACCATCCCGCCCTTGACTTTACTTTTGAATATATTGCCTGGGAGATAAATTGACTGTCTCTCCCACCTGCCTCTGAAACACAAAAGAGGGAGGGTACATTTAAACAAATGAATAATATGTGATTGCAGGAACATGGAATGCATCAGCCAGAGACATGATCCCCCCCACAGATGACTGGAGATGTGTGTCTCATATCTGGTTTTCAGAATGCTGCCATCAAAGGAAACTGGAGAATGGTCTTGATGAGGAAAGAACCAGCTTCCAGTCAGCATTCTCTTCTGAAAAACCAAGGACTGTCTGCAAAACTGTTTGTTCCTTTCCACTGGGAGGTCTGCCACCAGCCAGCAAAAGGAGAATGGAGAAGTCAATGACTGCCGGCCTCCGGGAAGTAGGACAGACTGTAGTCTGACTTGATCAGCAGCACAGCGAGGTAGGAGTGGATACAGGTGGTTGAGATGATGTGTATCATCCTAGAACTCACCATGCAAGTAATTATCACATCCCAGTTCTTTGTCTTCTGCTCAGACCCTATCCTGGGTCCACGCTGTTGTTTCTTTTGTGCAAGTGACATCAACTTTTATGGTTACCGAGCTTCTGCTATTAGAGCAAAGCATGGGAAAGCCACTCACCCTAACATCCAAAAGGACTGCACATGAAGTCTGTGTAAGTTCTTGTACCAGTGTGGTGTGCGAAATGTTTGATCCAAGCCTTGTGGATAACAATAAAGTCTTCAGACAAGTAGCCCATTCAATGATGTGGATTGCCTCACATCATGACTGAGAGACTGAATGTACTCAGGCTGCCTCACAGCTCACTCAGATGTATCATGCTTGCCTGAAACCTGGGCGGCGCCCACAGGGGCATTTCCCATATGATGCACATAAGAGGATGAGAAAGAAAACAAATAACGTTAGTCACACTAACGCAAGCGGAATAAAAAAGAATTGAAGCCAAATACACAAAAACCAGATCAAAATCTGCCTAACTCAACAACTCCGTTTTCTGTGTTTGTGTGATGAACTTACTTCGTGTACATGGTACAGTTAGCTTTACCACAGTAGCTAGATTCATGTTTAAAATAATGGCAGTATTTAAGGACAAAAAATACACACTGATTATCGCATTCCCCTTCATAAAGGTTACTTACTGAGTGGAGCGGCACGTAGACCTGTAGACCCATTTTATGTAGCAAACCTTAATTATTCTACTCCCTCACAAGATACTGCTAGTATTTAAAGCATATTATTTTAGAATAAAGGTTTCACTTTGCCTAAGCATTAGGACTTAAAAAAAAACATTTAACTTTGACATTTCATTTATAGGCATTTTAATTATCTGGATGGTTTCCTTTAAATGCTAGATGTAGGCAGAGAAAATTTGTACTTATATAGAAGAAAGTGCTTCCAGGACTCCCTAATTTTCATGTGTTATGAATTTTAATGCCTTATGTGGGTCAGGTTTTCATAGCCATGGAGAGGGAATACATTGACCTTAAACTACTGTACAGTCGTAACAGTATTTTTAGTTTCTGTTTGTTATGGGCAGACGGGAAATATATTTTGTTTATGTTTTCTTTTTCAAAAGTTCTTGTAGCAGAAGTAAGAGAGCCTCAGGCATCTAAGAAAGGTCTCGCATTTTTGCTATTTTCTTTTTAATTTTTTCTTCTCTCTCTCTCTCTCTCTTTTTTTAAGACAATGAGGCAGCAACAAAACAGACTGTATCTGCATGGCTTAAAATCAGTGGGGCATTGCCTAGCAAGCAAAAGTGCTAGGCTGGCAGCAGCCCCTCCCTGCGGGTAGGACCCGTCATCCGCTACAGTGCAAGGCAGACACAATTGGCTATCAAAGCCCTCCACTCTTTGACCGTCCGTCTCCCTCCCCTGACAAGACACTTTCACGCAGGTGCCCAGAGTCCCAGTCGCTCCTGGCTGCTCTGGGATTTTACTGGGCTGCCCTACCTAGCTCTATGTGTCACTGTACCAATCCTAGTTATGTATTTCTTGTATTTTCTTCTATCATATCCAAACTTAACCAGTCTTGCTACTGTCTCTATCCAGGGTCCTGACTGTTAATTGACCAGCAGATTTTAAATAAGCTACTATTAGTAGACACTATCTCAACTATTCTGTGCATTGTTGCATATATACACAGTGAAAGTGTGGATAGATGAAAAGGAAAAGATGTCAAAACATCGTTTAATTTGTTATTGTTTCCAAACATATGCCCTTTAAATTCTGGCTGCCTGGAGGCACAGTAGTTTGGCTATAATAAATGAAACACCAATGGTGTATTTTACAGCTCATAGCAAGTAGATGTGGGGTATCACCTGCAGATAATCAAATGTTCTTAAAATCAAGGCCTGACTACAACATGTTAACTGTATGGCTATTTGATTACTAAGACAATGGAAACCATACTTGTTATTCCGCATGAAAAACTTAAATAATGGGGAACTCATCTCTTTTTTTTTTTTGTATTGATAACCAATATGTTTTCTTTTCCAAACTCCAGAGTCCATGTATGCTATACCATTCAATTTAATTCCTGTTTAACAACAAAGATTTATTGTTCTCCAATAGTTTGTGCATGTAAATATTGTCTCTTCCACATGAACTATTAAACAGCATTTTTTGAATTCCCCACAAGTGTCAGGCACAGGGCTAAGCATATGACAAATCATTAAAATGGACTCATTATAAATACTCTTGGAATTCTCTTGTGTTTTAAAGTCCCTGTGTGTTGGGTAGACCACCGCCAACAATCCTAACAGAGGCCTGTAATTGCACATTTGCGTCATCCCAGGGAATCCATGTAAGTGAACTCTTCTGCATCTTAAAATAAAACCGTGCTAGTTTCATGCTAAAGTCAAACCATAACCCACAGACTTCCACAAAGTGGAATATTTTCAAGGTCAGAGAAATCTAGGAAGCCTCCGTCCCCCACCTCGTGAACTCCCTCCCTGGGCCTGGAATGGCCATCTGTTGCTCTGGCAGATTTACAGTTCATTCACACTGTGAGTGATAGGAGGAGGAAGTGAGCAGAGCTAATCAGAGCTAAGTAGTTAACGAGCAGAGGGCTAACGAGATGGTGAGTTAACGAGCTAAGCAGAGAGCTAATGAGCTGCAGTTTCCCACTACACCAAGCAAATATATCTCTCAGGTGATTGTTTACCTTTAGCATCCGTAGCAGATGTCCACAATGATATAGCTAAGTCTTTGAGGGGTCCCCAGACATCTCAATCTAAAGCAAATTCAGCCATATCTTCAATCTTCGGTATATGTGCCACCATTGTGACCTTGAAATGAAGTCACCTGATAGTCTGACTCAGGCCAGTGGCCACTCCAACAGGTTATTTTGCATACGTATTGTAGTCACTCACATAAAATTGATAAAGATTATCTACTCGGCACCTATTCTGTACTAATTCATCAGGAGAGTACTAATGATGTAGGAAAATAACAAAATTAAAAAATTAGTGTCCATTCCTCATCAGTAGGCCATCTAACTGGGAGGAAGTGACCAGCCAGGCAGTTAAAAGAACAGAAAAAATGAAGAGCATTAGGTGTTAGTAACAATTGTCACTAGGAATTCGGGCAGCAAGGATTCCATTGCGTGGGGGAGCACTGAACGAGTCTGGGTGGTCAGGGGAGGTTGTGACCTCAGCCCTGAGATGGAAGTCATGAATTAAGTGTCATATTCTAGAGATGATATTTTAAAAGAAACAAGGAGTGAAAACATGGCCTGAGTCAAAACTGGCTAATTATGCCACACTGGCCCCAAATCTAAAAATTGCATCAATTCAATGTGAAGTGTCCCTGTTCCTTACAGCTGAGTCCAGTTGGCAGAGTTACTAGAAGATCTGGGACTGACGGGAGGCCATGGGACAGCAGACCAGCGTTAGATGGGGTCTCTCAGTGAGTCACTCTGCCATGAGTATGAAAACACCTCACATTTCACTAGGAAATCAGTTGATCTAGGCCATTACCTACAGGTGGCTCCATTCTACGAGTCTCTGATCCAGTCCTGAGATCAATGGTCTATCTCAGCTTGCCCTCCTCCTGGAGTTGGCAGAGGTGAAAGGGACAAAGTGGAAACTTAAGTCCCGGACTTGGACCTGGCGCACCATCACTTTTATCTCATTTTATTGACAAAGTAAGTCATGTTTCTTTCAATTTTCCAGTGAGATGAAGTCAGTAAGTCTTGCAAACTCTTCCTCAGCTGGGCACTTGGCAAGGAGGAGCCAGAAGCCATGTTGGAGCTTGGCGCTTAGCAGAACCCCATGCTCTTGTAACCTCTGCTGGAAAACTTCAACTAGAAGGAAAACAGCGGAAATTATCATAATCTAGCTACCGAGGTGAGAAGTCCAAATTCTTCTCTCCACTGCATCTTGGTACTGGAGTCACATATGGAAACACAAGGCAGGCTAACACTGGATGGGACAATGCTTTTATTCACATAGAGAAGAGACAGGACAAGGTCAGCTCCAATAGTGTGCATTGGCCCCCCATGGCTAGTAGGTGCCCCCTACAGTGGACATGGGGTGGTTGGCCTATGTGTACTGCTTGTTCTAGTGCAGAAAGTCTCCTCCCCTCTCCCATGGAGTCTGAGATACTGAGAGCTGCGGGTCACTGGGCACATAACTGAACAGAACATGGAAACACTCATAGAATCTGAGACAGGAACAAACAATCCTACACAAGCTGAAAAGCTTGGCACAGGCTGTGTGGACTCTCTACCTTTTGATAAGGAAGGGTGCCAGCTCAAGGGCCATTCTCACGTACTCTCACTGTGATCCAACAACCACATGCATGAGGTTGCTTTTCCCAACACTTCTCAGCCAAGCCAGTGGTTTTCAACTAGAAATGGCTTTTGCCTCCCAGAATTGCATTTAACAATATCTAGAGACATGGAGGGGAAGGCTACAGTGCCCACTCACAGCAAATAAATAACTGGTCCCAAATATCTACAGCACTAAAATAAGGAGATTCTGACCCAAATCTACCCCTTGCAAAGGACCGTTTTTTATTTCTCAATAATTCAGTGATTATTGCCTCATCCCTTTAAGGCATCTCTGCTCCTCCTTTGTGTACTATGTCAGCATATACTCCAAATTGGTCACTGTATCCAACTTTCAATCATTTATTTCTTCCATAAATATTTCTTATGCCCAGAAGGGTATAAGTCTTTGAAGAAAACAGAAACATTAATTTGAAAAGATGCACGCACCCCTGTGTTCATAGCAGCATTATTTACAATAGCCAAGATACAAAAGCAACCTGTGCCCATCAACAGATGACAGGATAAAGAAGATGGGATATGTACACACCGGAATACTACTCAGCCATGAAAAGAATGAAATTTTGTCATTTGTAACAACATGGATGGATCTGAAGGGTGTTATACTTAGTGAACTAAGACAGGGAGAGAAAGACAAACACTGTATGTTATCAGTTGTATGTGGAATCTACAGAAATAAAACAAATGAATATAGTAAAACAGAAACAGACTCACAGTAGAGGAAACAAACTAGTGGTTTAATGAGGAGGCTGCCAGGGTCATCAATATTCTCAGAAGATAGTCCAAGTTCACTTAGATCAAAAATAAAAGTTTAAAGTGAATAATATAGGAAATCTTGCTGAAGACACTAATAATATTAATAAGTACTATTCATTGAGCGATTTACAACAAGGAGAGTTTTTATAAGTTTATTTTGTTGCACATGTTCCCAGTATTTTATGCACATTCACAATTTGCATCTTCGTAGCAGCTATATGATTATGTATGCTTATATTCTTCTTTTTCATTGATAAGGAAGCTAGACCCCAAGATGTTAAGTAACATGCTTCAGATCATCCATCCAGGCAGGATCCATACCAAGCAACATGAACTGCCTAAAGAGTATATTGGAATGTACAGTAGAGCTGATGGGTCAGGAAGAGGTGGGGCATGGAGAAAAGAGTTACATTCAGGAGTTAAAAAACCAGGCAAACCATACATGAGCCTGTGTGATGATGGAGGACCGAGAGTCTTATACTTCAGGGAGTATGGAAGGGATTAATGTGAGACCTGTCAAGCTCAGCGCTTTTGGCTCCTCAGTAGAAGAGGGGGATTTCTTCTGCTTACAATCTCCCTCAGGTTTGAACCAGCACGGAGGCTGCTGGGGTGCCATAGCCTTGGGGGGTCTGGGCTGGGTTTGGGTAATCTTGCTAGCAGCACTTGGAGGGCTTTATATCTTGAAGTTAGGTCACCATCCTACCCTACTGTGTTGTTATTTCCCCCCAAAGCACAGCTTCTTTTATATAATTTCATTTATTTTTAAAAAAGTTGTGTTTCCTCTTATGGGTTACAGAGTAAAATTCAAATTATTATAAATGGCAGTATGTGTCTCCATTAACTAGCTCCAGTCAACCCATCTACCTTCTTCCTGACACTTTTTCATAATTCTTTAAGTACTAGTCAAATTAAGTGAGCCATAATTATTCACATGCTGCTACAATTTCTTTCCATGAAGTCTGCTCCCCCTGCTATGCCCTTCAGATGTTTCCATGAGCAAGAACCTTTACATTCTTTCCACCTCTGCTCAAAGATGGTTTCTGCGGGTGAGGATTAAGCAACTCTCCCTCCTTCTGGATTCTACACAGTTGTGGGTCTGTGTGTTTCCTCTCACTCTTTATGTTCCTTCTTCTGGGCTTTAAGCTTCTTGAAGATAGAGATTGTTGCTAGTTTACCACTGCTGCTTTGGAGAGCTTAGCTTGCCACCTTTGAAGTAGTTGTTTAATAAAAAAAATAGTAAAATGACTGGTAAGGGGAATCCACATAGAAGAAGAAGGAATCTGAGTGACGTTGAAAGGTGGGGCAGGCTTTGGGCGAGTGGGGAGAGAAGGGAAGCAAAATTAGTGGGGAAAGAAACAGAAATCAGGTTTGTTGAACGTGGGGTGTGCCTGTAGAATGTCCAGGGACAACTTTGCTGGAAAGAAAGTTGTGAATCAGATTGTGTGTGAGATCGAATGCTATCTGGGAGAACACTGAGTTTGTATTCTTATATCTTCCGCCTTCTTGTACTTCAAAAATAGATGCTCAGAAAACATCACATTGAAGCCAGTTGGAAGCTGAGGCTGAACATCTTCAAGAAGGCAAATAGTTGTCATTAAAGATGGTACCCAAACGCATGGATTCCAAAATCTTATGCGCAAGAAGATTCTAATGGGCTCAAAATAATTGCGGCTAGTGAATGTGACAGTGTTATAGATGAAAACCCTGACTGCACCCTGCTGTTCAAAGGGGCAGACAGAATCATGACTGAACTTGAGAGTTGGCAGGGAGGTCTACAGTAGGTAGGATTAAGTGGGATGAGTCCAGAGAGCTTAGGCTGGATTTGCCTAAGCTGACTGCCGTTGACTGAATGCTTGTGCCCCTCCTAAAGTGCGTATGTGAAATCCTAACGCTCAGTGCGATGGGAGGTGGAAGTGGAGACTTTGAGAGGTGATTAGATCAAGAGGGTCAATCCTTCGTGAATGGGATTAGTACCCTGGGAAAGGAGATCCCAGAGAACTCCCTTGCCCCTTGCCACATGGGTTTACAACAAAAAGATGAACTAGGAAGCAGGTCTTCATCAGACAGTGGATGTGCTGGCACCTTGGTCATTGACTTCTTAGGCTCCAGGACTGTTAGAAATAAATGTTTGTTAAGTTACCAGTTCTATGGCATTTTTGTTATAGGAGCTTAAACACACTAAGGCACTGACCCCTGCCCCCACCAAAGGATAAAGGGCAACTGTCTAAATTATACTATCCTGGGAAGCCAGTAAGTACCCATTTAATTTGTTCTGCATGAATTCATTCATTCTGAAAATATTTATTGAGTATTTTCCATGTGTCAGGCACTGCTATGGGCATTAAGGATACAGAGGATAAAAAAGAGAGACAGAGAGATAAAGAGAGAAATAAAAAGCTTTGTGCCCATGGGGTTTATTTTCTGAACAAAAGGGTCTGAGCTCATAAAAGGATCCCCATGGCCAGACAACAGGGCTTTAAGGGGCTTTCTTAGTCTGAAACTGAAGCAAAGTCATCAGTAGGGGTCAGCATGAGTAAAGTCAAATCCTTCAGGAAGAGAAGGCTGACTGGGGCTCAGACTTCACTGTGGGAACTGGAGTTCTCAAAGAGCCCAAGGAGAGGGACCCTTTGACCTACTGGGCATGTGTATCTGCAGAGGTGGGGGATGTAGTGACAATGTGGGTGTTTAGGTCCCAGGCTGGACCGAGGGCAGTCAGAGCAATTTCACATCCTGCCTCCTGCTGAGGATGGGTCTCCCAGTCTAATAAGCATTTTTATAGGGATGAAAAGGAGCTGACATGGAAGTTGAAGGACTCTGGTTTTCTGTGTGATAACGGGTGGGGTGGCAGCCCAGGGTAGCTGTCTCACACAAGGATTCCAGCAGTAGCTCGCTCTCATTTTCACTGCTTGCTAGGAGTTGGATGTGGCACTGTTACTTAAACTCCCTAAGCCTCAATTCTCTCTTTTCTACAGTATTCCTGCTTCATAAGTATAGTACTTAATAGGTATTCACACACATGTGTGTGTCGCTGTGTATGCAGGCAGCACAGGATGAAATGAGGTGACGCATTTAAGCAGAAGTTCTAAACAAGCAATTCTTCAGTGAAGATATACAAATGGCCAATGGGCACAGGAAAAAATGTTCAATATCACTAATTATCAGAGAAATGACAATGAGGTCTCACTTCACAAAATTATGGCCATCATTCAAAAGTCCACAAGCAACTGCTGGAAAAGATTTGGAGAGAAGGGAACCCTCCTACGCTGTTGATGGGAATGCAGTTTGGTGCAGCCATTATGAAAAACAGTATGGAGGTTCTACAAAAAACTAAAAATAGACTTACCATATGATCCAGCAATCCCATTCCTGAGCACGTATCTGGAGGGAACTCTAATGCCAAAAGATACATGCACCCCAATGTTCATAGCACCACTATTTGCAATAGCCAAGACATGGAAACAACAAAAGTCCATTGACAGATGACTGGATAAAGATGCTGTGATATATCTATACAATGGAATACTACTCAGCCATAAAAAATAATAAAATAATGTCATTTGCAGCAGCATGGATGGATCTGGAGATCATCATTCTAAATGAAGTAAGCCAGAAAGAGAGAGAAAAATACTATATGATATCACTCATATGTGGAATCTGAAAAAAAAAAAGACACTAATGAACTTATCTGCAAAACAGAAACAGACTCAAAAGAATCAGAGTAAAGAAATTTATGGTTACAAGGGGGAAGGGTGGTGGGAAGGGATAAACTGGGAGTTCAATATTTGCAAATACTAATTACTGTATATAAAATAGATAAAAAGCAAATTTCTTCTGTATAACACAGGGACTTATATTCAATATCTTATAGTAACTTGTAATGAAAAAAGAATATGAAAATGAATATATATATATATAAGCCATATATATATATGACTAAAACATTACACTGTACAGCAGAGATTGACACATTGTTAACTGACTATACTTCAATAGAAACATAAATAAAAATAAAAATAAAATGTAGAGTATAATGTCCAATGCACAGGAACACTAGATACAGTCATCCATTCTTATTCTATTCTAGAAGCAACAATTTGTAACAATAGAAACACGACCGACCAGAGTATAACAGGGTTCGTTTGAAGCAGAGGGTGATAAGAAAAATTGGAAAGATGTGTGAGGGGTGGAGAGAGAAAGAAGGATGGGAGCTTCCAGACACATAATCTGGTTTTTCCTGATGAAGGAAGCAAAGGTGTATAAACCCTACATCATGGCATAGAATTTAATTCACAGAAATGTGTAAAAAGGCTGTGTCTCCCAGGAGACGTGTAACCTGGATATCGACTTGCACATAATCAATTAAACCAACTGAGTTTCAATTTTCTTATTGTAAAATGAAGATACTATTAAAGATTTCCCCCCAAGATTGTCTTGTGTTATCACTGAAATCACGAGTGCAAAAGTACCTGCTCCAGTGCTTAATTCAGGCTAAGTGCTCAAAACACATTTATTCGTCCAAGCCTGTTTGGAGTTGGATAAAAAAATAAAAATAAAAAATTAGAGGAGCATCAGTTCCTGACATGAAGTCACTGTCGTGATTAGTCTGATGTGTCAGAATAGCTGGGCCATGATGGTCAGAATAACTGATCACACATTATTCTGGATGTTTCAGGGAAAGTCTTTTTTTGGGCGAGATTAACACTGAAATGAGTACACTTCAAGGAAAGCACATTACCCTCCATAATGTAAGAAGGCCTCATCCAGTGACCTGAAGGTCTTAATAGAACAAAAATGGACCTCTTTAGAACAAGAAGGAATTCTAGTAATAGACTGTCTTGGCTCTGGAACATCGGACGGGACTCACCTAGCCTCTGCAACTGAGGTGACAATGCCTTCAATTCTTAAAATTCCTTAAAATTGTGTGTGTGTGTGTATATATATAGTTTAAATGTATTTAGTGT
The DNA here is from genome assembly GCF_048564905.1 of Vicugna pacos. Taxonomy (NCBI): domain Eukaryota; kingdom Metazoa; phylum Chordata; class Mammalia; order Artiodactyla; family Camelidae; genus Vicugna; species Vicugna pacos. The sequence continues at coordinate 8,866,692 of NC_133010.1, forward strand.
ATATGTTTATATATACATAGTGTATATGTGTGTATATATGTATAGTTTCTCTGGAGAACCCTGACTAGTAAATTACTACATATTTTTCTACCAACACTGAACTTTGAGTGTTGCCATTAGAGAGACTTAGAGCTCCCAGCATCCTTCCCCCGTGGGACACATTAGCATCACAGGTAGTTTTGGGAGGCAGTGATGTGACAAAAGACTGACAAAAGCACAAGCAGAGACTAACCAGTCCTGTGATAACGAATGGTCCCTGCTTACAATAAAGATTCCCTGAAGAGATACTGGTAGCCAGCATCCTGCAAGATCCCACTATAAGAACAAAGCTGTATCGTGTTTGAAACACACTGAATATTTTTTGCTATTAAGAATGAAACTTTTTTTCCAATTCATAGTTAAGTTTAGCTCTTCTTAATTAAAGCTCCAGAGTTAAGAAAACAATTTCAAATATATATTTAAAATTGAGATTTGCAGATATACACTACTATATATAAAATGGATAAACAAGTTTCTACTGTACAGCACAGGGAACTATATTCAATATCTTGTAGTAACATATGATGAAAGAAATATGAAAATGAATGTATGTATATAGATGTATGACTGAAGCATTGTGCTGTACACCAGAAACTGACACAACATTGTAAACTATATTTCAAAAAAAAATGCAAATTAAAAAAAAATGGAAATGCCCGAATTGGGTAGATCCCTCTGGCACCTTAAAACTACTTATTATACTGCTATTTTTAAAAAAATTCTATAGTAATAGTAATGAACTTAAGGTATATGTCCCCATAAAATATATGTGATGAAGTCCTAATGCACAATGTGATGGTATTTGGAATTGAGCATTTTGGAGGTAATTAGGTTAGATGAAGCCATGAAGATGGGTCTTTCGTGAAGAGATTAGTGGCCTTGTAATGCCAGAGAGCTCTTTCTCTTCCACGGAAGATCACAGTGAGAAGATGATTGTCTGCATGTCAGGGAGAGGGCTCTCATCAGAACCCAACCATACTGACACCCTCTTCTTGGACTTCTAGACTCTAGAATGTACAGTGCTTAAGCCGCTGGGTCTGTGTCTTTTTGTTATGAAACCCTGAAGTGACTAAGACAAGCATAGCACCATTAAAAAATGACATCAGAACAAGAAATTCTTACACAATCACTTTTCTATCCTTTCACATTATGGTACAGTGTTTATATATATATATATATGGATATTTTAACATAGCCGCTGATCATAAAAATGCCTACATTTGAAGCCATTATTCTTCTGCTAGCACTGGGTAAATCAAGAAAGTGCATGGCTTACAACTGCACCGAACTCTTTAAAAGCAGAATTTTATGATCATGTGAGACCCAAAAGATATATGGTAATCTACAAAGTTCATTTATCTTAACCCAGTAAAATTTTATGATCACAGACAATGATGTGATGAATCGAAATATATCTGCCCTGGACGGCATCACACGATGATATTTGCTTAAGCAGTGCATGTTGGTTCTATTTACATAAATGGTTTAAATTGTGACTATTACTAGCATCAGGTGTATTCATAATGTGTCTTGTGGCAATTTTAATGGAATCTGTTTGTAATCGGTGGCCCTCAAATTAAGGCTGTTACTACTTTTCTCTCAAATCGGGTTTAAGTGTCTCTCTACCCTTAAAACGAGACCCTATTGACACAGGAGGTTTCAAAACCCTTTTTAAAAAATGGATTCTTTGAAGCATCCCCTTTGATGGCAGAGGCATATAGTCTGAAAATGTCGCAAGTTGCTTGCCACAGGTTTTACGTGAGAAATAAGATGGCTTTTGGGAAGTTTTGGGGAACCGACTGAGCTCAAAACCCGTCTCTGAGAAGTTACTACTACCACACCCAGTCAAGTGTGTAATTCCTGGGGTACGCTGCCATGGGGTGTGAGCTGGTCTCTCATTAAACTTGGCTAAAGGTCGGTTCTACCTTTAACTTTCAGCCAAAGTCATTGATTCCCAGTTAGCCGATATTCACATATTGAATGAAATACTCATCAGTAATATACCAGAGAATGTGCAACGGAGCTGCACAGGGAACAGTCACTCCTGTAGATATTGTATCTTAGTGCTAAAAGGGCTAGAGAATGGTGTTCCAGGAAGAAAGGGGTTTGTTATAGAACTTAGCCGTTAAAGTAAAGAGCTGAAACAGTGTGTCTTTGTGTGGGAGCTTACATGAGTGTGTGTGTGTGTCCATGTGTATGTGAGTGAGAGAGAGAGAGAGGGCGAAAGAGGGTGGCTTTTTATTTATTCTGATTCTCCATTTCTGGATAGGAAGACAACAGCAAATCACGAAGAGTGAGTAGATATTTATCCCGTCTATTATGCCTTCCAAGAAAATATCACAGTCTATCTATATAGCGCATATATTATATTTCTCTCCAACGGATCCCATGCATTTTAACAACTGCAAACAATCAGTAAGACTCTTGACTATAAATTGTCAGGTTTTCTAAGTTTTGATTATGAAGCTATCCAGTACTGGAGGACAGTGAGAAACCCAAATTAGATTTTCTTTTGGGGGTAACTTCTATTTCACCCTACTATATCCAGACAAGTGTGGCACTTTTTCCATTGTAACTCTTTTACCTTTTAAATATTCTTCTTAATTTCTAATTTTAAAACAATTAATGGGGCATACTCTCTGAATCCTCTATTGCCACGTGCAAAAGGAGGAGCCACATACAAGAAGAAGTGAAAGAAAATATGGCCCTTACAGATGTAGGAAAGGAGACACACACACACACACACACACACACACACACATATATATATGTGAAATGATTAGGAAGTACAGCTAAGTACAATTCACCCTTGCCTTATGCAGCAGGAAATTTTAGAGAATTATCCTGAAAGAAGTTGATGATTGTACACTGCAGACCATACAGATAAGAGAGAGTTGACAAATACATGCAGTATAGGAACGTTCAGTGTGGTTTCATTTATTCCAAAATTGACTGTCGTGATAATAACAGCTCCTTGTCCCTCTGTAGTGTTTTAGAGCTTTAGAGCTTTTTAAAAGCTTTCTTGCACATCAGTCAACCTGATTCTTTTAACTAAACTGTAATGTCAGTACAGAAGGTTCTATTTTTTTGTTTGTTGACTGATTGATTGATGGATGAATGATTTCCCAGATGAAGACATTGATGCTCGGGACAGTTTGGTGATCTCTACCAGCTGTATGAGTAACTAGGGGATAGAACTGGAAGAAAAGTCCTTTTGATAAACCATCTCCTGTTCATTCTTACTATTTACTGTTCTATTGAGGTGGGAAGCCACATAAGAAAGACTGGCAGGATCCCCAGGCAGGGCCACTACTCTCCTGCCCCACAATTGGGTTCCCTGGCTCAGAGGCTCTACCTCACTTTTGCCTCTGAAACCGTTTACTTCTAGGAAAGTGAAACTTACCCCTAAAATTCTATTGGTTCCCTGAGTTCAATCCTAATTGTTTATTTCCTTCACTCCTGATTGGTCCATTTTCCTAACTCCTGATTGGTCCATTTGTAGTACTTCATTTGCATGGAGCTTACTCCTGATTGGCTATTTCTCTCCCTCCTGATTGGTATATTTCTACAAACTTTGTTCCTAATTAGTCAGCTTTTGTTATACCTTATTTGCATATGATGTTCAAAGTATAAACTGGCAGCCTATAAAAGCCTGTGTAAACCTACAGACAGGGTCCAGAACTTGGAGTGTTAACTCTTCCGGGCCCCCTGGCGTAATAAACCCAAATTCTCGAACTCTCTGAGCGCTGTTTGGTCTCTTGCTGGGATCCAGGTTGCTGTCACAACTGAGCTATAACACTGAACTGTAACACATTTTTCTACAACACTGTGTAATTCAACTGGAAGTGACAAAATTTATCTGACTAGCTCACATTGTTCCTTCTATAGTCAGAGGTTAACTCTGGTGGTTTATATCTAAATATGGAATTTGCTTTATGAGATTCATTAAATTATCTTCTAGATTAAATAATTCTACAATTTTAGAGATATATTCCTTTTGAGAATGACATGATATTTAATTATCTGATGCCATTAGTGAAAACCTAAAGAAGGGAAATATTAAAAAAAAAACTGAGTACAACTATGGTAATTAATATTAATTATATGAAGAACATGGAATCATATATAGTCTATTACTTTAAGAAATCTGGCATTTTTTTCTCCCTCTGTATATTCTGTTTTTCTCCCAGCTCCCAACTGAACACCTTATTTTTAAAGGTTTCCAAATAATTGCTGAGGCTCTCTGCTGACTTTGAAGGATACAGTTGGCAGCCCTTGCTGAAACACCTGTTCCGAGCACAGCCAGGTTTTAAGAGCCACACTCCTGGGAAGTGATTTCAGGCTGTGCTTCTCAGTGGGGGGTTTCCTGCAGAGAACTCTTTGAAAAATTTCTGACAGTCAATTGCAGGGCACTTGTTCCTTGATGATGTTTCTGTTATTGTTTTCTGTTTTAGTAACGTCTTCCTCCATTAGCATTTCAGAAAAGTCAAATAAGGATTCATACCCAGATGCCCACACCTTCAATTCAGCCCCACTGAGGTGGCTTCAAGTCATTCCCATGACTCGGAAATTGCGTAGGAAGAAAAGACAAAAGATGGCTGGGTGCTTTAATTCTACTTTACCTTCTTAAGGAAAAAAATATTCTTTTGCAGAGATGATCTAACTAAAGAATATCAGAAGTTACTTGGCACTTTATGTGCTTTTCTGAAAGTGGTCACCTCCTGTCCCGGCCTCGGCTGACTCTGTGCTCATCTCTCATCTGCAAAGTGCTCAGAGTCTGTCCTGCACGTGGAGCCTGTGGTTTTCATGTGTCCCTTTTCTTGTCCTTTCACTCTGAGGTTCGTGCTGTGGATCCTCCTGTGTCTCCAAACAAGACAAAAGCTTTTCGCCTTTGTTTCAAAAACCCCTTCTGAAAATATTGTGAAAAATGCTTTTGGATCTCCCTGGATGATGATGGTGACAATGATAGTGATATTTCTAATACTTCAGGAGTACCTGACAAGTTCTTAACTGAACAATGTATAAATGTTACCACATTTAATTTATGACAATAGATGTAATTGTGAGCATATTAAAGGTGAGGACATCAAACGTTAGAGGATCAATGTCCCTTCGTCACCCAGCCAAGTGACAGAAACAGGCATTCAAAGCCAAATCTCTCTAGAACCAAAACTGCAGTCTTCTCATTCATATTATTTCAAAGAGGAAAATCTGCTCCATCAAGGCAGGTTTTTGAATGCTCACCAGATGGGACAGGACAAGCTAGATTCTGCTTATTGTCACTTAAGGACCTAGACTGACAGAAGCTCCTTTACATGCGTGATTTTTTTCACAATCAAGGCAGGAAGAAGGAGCTGGCGAGATGGTCTCTGCCTCTGAGATCTGCTGTTTAGATATGCCTTGTGTTACCATATTTTATTGGCCGAATAGAATCAAAGCCCATGGCCACCCCTACATTTAAGAACTTGGGGAGCTGTAGTCTGACATATACCTGGAGACAGAGGAGAGCTGGAACATTTCTTAAAAAACCCTCTACTAATACACACCCTATTTTCCTTAAGTGTTTCATCAAAATAGAACTTATTTCTGAAACTCTCACAATGGTTGCCTAAAAATTCTTATTTTATTCCAGAAGTTCCTAAAGTTCATTCCATTCAGGAGCTCTTTTGGATTCATTAGAAGAGCGGAAGTTGGATGTAGGTTTCCATGTTGGTTGGTGTCGGGTCCTACCTGTAACACACACAGCCCTGACAGTTTCCTCATTTGAATAATGGTAACCCTAGGAACTAACTCAGCTAGAAGATGAGAATAGTCTCCTCCGAAATACACAACTGGCTAACGTGGGGCCTGGCACCCAGTAGGCATGGCTGTGGAAATCAAAATATATCTCTGCTTCCACTCTTCGCCTTTTTCTTCTTTCCTCTCTATGTGACATCTCGAACAGAGTTAAAGAACATGAGAATTTTTCTTGAACTCTGATTCGATGATTTCTACTATATAAACAGTTTATCTTCTCTGGACTTCACTTTCTAAAGTCCTGTCTTGCTCTAAGATTTTTACAAATTTAAGAAAATTTGCATCACTAAGAAAAATAGATAAATTGTGATCTTTTTTTTATTGAAGTATAGTTCATTTGCAATGTTGTGTTCATGTCTGGTGTATAGCATAGTGGCTCAGTTACACATACATGTACATTCATTTTTATACTTGTTTTCATTGTAGGTTATTACAAGGTGTTGGATATAGTTCCCTGTCCTACACTGTAGGACTTTGCTGTTTATCTATTTTATACAGAGTAGGCTAAATTGTGATCTTTATTGAAGTCCTTTCTACTGCAATGATTCTCTGTAGAAATGAAAACATGACATTACAGAGCAGAGAGTCTTCTATTTACTGACTTGTCACCTCAGACAAGCCATCAAGCCCCACTAACAGCACAGCTTTCCCATCCTATGAGGCATGAAGTAGAAAAAAAGTTTCAATACCAGTTGAAAAAAGTCAATTAACTGTCTTCAATTTCAGGGAAATAAAGTGTGAAATTAATGCTTGAGCATGAGGTTGAGCCACCGACTGCCGCTGGATTTTACTCACATACTCGGGAGAAGAGACGTTCTCTCACGCACTCCGTCATCTGGGACTCTCATATTCCACTTCTGTTCAAATGTTTCCCCACCATTCTTGTTTATGTCAGAAATTAGGGTGAAACATACCATGAGCATGGTCAAAATCAGACCGTGTGCAGAGAGATGTCTCCACATTCTATTTACACAATCTGTTCAGACTCATTCTAACTTTGCAGGTGGTGTATCATTAGAAAACTATTCTTTCAGAGTAGAGGAGGCATGGTTCTTTGAGGTTGAACACTTCAATTAATAATCTAAAGATCTAAAAGTGGAATAGTCTTCATTCATTAAACAATCAATGAATTAACCAATGGCGTGATTGTCGCTTCCAGAGTACCTACTAAGTATAAAATACTAAGTTAGTAACAATAAGAGACTGTCTGATTGGAACTATAAAGAGGGTACACGGAGGAAAAAAACATTCAACCATGTATTTTTCAAATGACAAAAAATTTTAATTAATGTCATATTTTCAAGTGACAGGAAAATGAATAATTCCAACACCATAAGCTGCACCATACAGAGAAATAGAGGGGCACTTTGTGGTTTAAACATCAAGAGGAATTAATGACATATGAACCAGGCTTTTGAGAATGTGGATGCTGGAGAGAAATGAGAGAGACGGGTCCAAGAAGGGTGTTGGCAACCATGACAGCTCTGATTAGTTTTCCTCAACTTTGGGATGTTGTTTGGTTTTAGTTCCGCTAAATCAAGTTCACAATGTTTTTAGAAGTTATTTTTACTAAGTCAATTAAAGGCTAGAGTAAACTGAAAGTAACACAAAAGTCTAGACAATGGTTGTCAGTGGCAGAGATTCCTGGCTTTAGGCTCCACTAATACCTTACAGAAGCCCCAGGTGAGCTCTGCCACTCGGCCTGCACCATTGGTACTAAGATACTGAGGCGGGTCCATGTGAGTTGGTTCCATTGCCAGGACGCCAGAATCCCTCACTCTTCCTGGAAGCTGTCTGGGCACTGGCTCAGGGTGTGGCTCACTCTTTCCGCATTGGGTGTCCTCAGATTCTTTCCGACATACACTGGTCCACATCTGGCCTCAGGACACGGCTTGTTGGCTGGCCTCTTTGTCACTCGCAACCTGAATGTCTCGGGTAAGCTCTTCAGGGACTGGTTTGTTTTGTTTTATGTGTCGCCATCAGCATGTTGTTCAGGGTGGTCACCCTCTTCACCAGAGCTTCTGAGCCTCCATTTTTGCCTTTTTCTCTCCTTTTGGCAAAATAAGTGGTTGTTTTTCTAACTCATGCAAAACGCGTTCTTAAGGGCATTTATAGCACCTCGTGCTGAGGCTGTTCTTAATCAATTTTTGTTGAATAATTAATAAGGAAAAAATTGACTGATGTGTCTTGACTCCAAGAATGATCCGGTCGGCTGTCCTACAAGGAACCCATCCTGCTCCTTGCTTAAATTTTGTTTTGGTGAGTTATTATTCAGATTCTTCCCATGGGAGCTTTTCTATTCAGAATAGTGTCACTACCATTTCAAGTTTATCAAAAATACATGTAAAATATAGGAAATATAGCAAAAGCAATTTCTACCAGGGAGAGGTGATAAATAGCATAGTAAATAAAGCCTCGCCAATCTTCCAAACTAAATTGTGCTGGCAGGTGCAGACCTGGCAGAGGGCAGAATCCATCTCTGCAGCCCTACTAGAGGAGATAACGGTTTTCCCAAATGTAGTTTATAAGTCAATAAATTCAGACCCACTAGTTGTGAACATCTAGGGGCAGGAGGTTCTATCGCGTTTTTTCTTCTGTCGTGTTTGGGAGTGCAATACAAAGGATGCTAAACACAACATAAAAGACCAGGAAAAAAATGGAAGTTGGAGAGGATTATTATTATATAATAACTTCTCATACATGATTTCTGAAATCCGTCTTCAGTAGGCAAGTTAGGGGAGGAGGATGCGTTCAACACCACTCCCATACATTCCCTCACCCTCAACAGCCTCCTCTCCATCTTTCGTTTTGTTCAGTCACTGGGAAAACAGGCCAATCAGAAGTTGGGTAAGTCAGTGGCTCGGCTGTTGATTCTATTCCTGTTTCCCATAAACTGCTGGTGCCCCACGGGTGCACCGTGGTGGAAGATGTATAAAAACACACAGTGGAAAAAAAAAGGACCATCTCTAAAAAAAACTAAAACACATGCATGGTTATTTAATATATTCTGACCTGTAGAATGTCCCTTTCTTTTGTTTTTTCTCTCCCCTCCTCTCCCCACCTTTTGGAATAACAACAAAAATTTGAGGAAACCTAAACACTCAAATGTTGAAATTTTCCAAATGGCTGCTCACTCATATCTGGGTACATGAAGACACTACGTTGTTAAAAAAAAAAAAGAAAGAAAGAAAGAAATACAACTCCCTTGTACTTATTAGAAAATGAAAAAAGGAATTATGTGATATCCAGGATATGAGAGATTCCCAGAGCGATGTCCCTGCCCTTAATGAGAAATCACAGAGAAGGCTGCCACCGCTTGCCTGGGCGCCTGGGCTTATCAGCAGGTCTCAGAGTTTAGGCTTCTGTGATATTGAGTGAAGATTATAAGCCAGATGGGCCACAAATTCTGTCAAGCCTTCTTGGCGGCTGCTCTCATTACAAAAGCCAGCCAGCCTTTTCCAAAAATAAGAATGTGAAGCAAATTGGGCTTATAGACCCTTATAATGCAATTGCACGCAGAGATAGGGGCCTGAGCGGGCAGGCAGAAATATTATTGATGGCTGGTGAAAACAGGGAATAAGATGTTATTAAGGCAACTCAGAGATAGATATCGATAGGTAATATAAAGGCTTTATTGGTTTACAGGCTCTAGGAAAAAGGGTTCACAGCTTCGACCCTTTACTTTGCTTTTAATTTCAGTGGAGGTGCAAAGTTTATGAATAAAACATCTCTTCACTCATGATTCCGATATTAGTCACTACTTTCTCGGTCCCTTGTCCACCAGAAGCAAGCAACAGACTAACAACGTGAACCTTAAAGGCTTTTTACTGAGGAAGAGAATCGTGTGTGTGTGTGTTGGAATGAGAGAGGACCGTGTTCTAGAAACGGTAAAGTTCAAGGAACATAATACAGTGCCTTTGAAAGAAAACTTCCAGAACAAAATGCCAAGGTATGACACAACATTCGAAGTAGCCCACGTGATTGAAGAGGAAGTAACGTGCACGGCGCAGTGAATCAAGTTGGGAGGGACCGGTCGGCTCACCGAAGGTACTCATGAGTCAGACTTGTAACGAGTCAGACTTAAGGAAACATGGTTTTGAAATGACATTTACTTAAAAGTAGGGGATCAAAATGTGTAGATACTGACAGTCATATGCAGAACAGATCAACAAGATTATACTGTGTAACACAGGGAAATGTATACAAGATCTTGTGGTGGCTCACAGTGAAAAACAATGTGACAATGAATATATGTACGTTCATGTATAACTGAAAAATTGTGCTCTACAATTTGACACAACATTGTAAAATGACTATAACTTAATAAAAAATGTTTTTTTAAAAAAAGTAGGGCATCAGATGGAAGAATTAATACTGTCTGGGATGTGTTACTGGGATGGTGGTAGGAGGCGCCAATTCTCTGCTCCCATCTCCAGGCATCACTAGGATGGTGCCAGTTTTGCTCAGTTTCTTCCACTCTAGTAGAAAATAATAGCTCAACTGCATATAAAACTGACTGAACTAATCAACCAGCCATTTGATGGACTATTATGCAATCACTGCACTTTATTCCAAAGTATTTATAAAATCAAGGGTGAGGCAGCCCCATTTGTATTACAATTAGTTTGGAAATAGAGCTCGATTTGCACTCCCCCTCCCTCCCCTCCCCTCGTCCACCCCTCAAGAAACACAGCACAAAGACAGCATGCGTGGCTTATGTCTCTGACCAACTTAACTCACTGGGTAGGAGTCTCTGAAACCGGCAAGGGCATTCACACCTGCATGTATCATGTCGTGCCATGAATAGATGCTTAATTAAAAAGACAATGGCTCGCTTCACAAGCCATGCAGCCAATGCTGGGGTACCCTACAGTGGTGTCACTGAAGACACATTTTAGGCTTAAATCCTTGCCATTTGCTTACGAGCACACATCACAAAGCAACCCCAAGAATTCCTAGACCGGGCCAAATTCTCTGAATAAAACGTGAGAACCTTAAGACATTATTTAAGTAAAAATAGACAGTGGATGGACTGCACTGACAGAACCGAAATCTATTACTACGACAGGTCATTGTTTTAACTTTTCATCCAAGTTGTTAGACTCAAGTAAGCAGAAGCTTGTGATGTGTAAATAACTCATTGCTCTTCAAAGAATATCCTCGTGATTTTGGGTAATTGTGGCATTTGGGTCCACATCCCTGGACCACTTAGAAACACTGGGTTCTCGGATTATGGAACAGTGGTCATTATGCAACGTGTATGTTAATGTCAAGTTCACTCCAGTAGTAGTCTTGTTTATATCTGTATGATAAAGAACCAAAGAATTCTTACTCAGTTAGCTAATATTGTTGATAGTCATTTTTGCATGTTTTAATCTAGATTCCCTTGATGGGTTGAAAAATTATTGATGAGAAGAGTTATGACTTTAAATTTTTTTTAAGTTTTAATTTTTTTGGTCTTTTTATCATAAAAGCTATTCCATATACATAACAAGGACAGAATATGTGTTAGAATGTTTGCTGATTTTCATATATATTTCCTTAGTGAAAAACCCTACTTGAAAGATGTTTTCAGGCATCAGCCTTAAACCCATTTGGCATCACCTGGCATCAGAGGGGACCTGGATCTCTTCTTCTCCCATCTATCTACTGGTTCTGCTCACCCAGACTCAGCCTGGGTAAAACAAATCCACAAACATAACTGTAACTCAGAAGGAATCTTCTAAAAACGGGGTAGGGTTGTAGTGGAAGAAAGAGAGGGTATCTGATAAAAAAAAAAAAATCAGAGTACTACTGCATTTTTTTCTTTGCAATACAGACTTTGGAAAGGCATAAAACCCCCACCAAAATCGCCGAGCCATCACGTGTAAGCCGGTGGAGAAGGACCTTTGGTTCTGAGAATTGCTTAATTTTGACTCCTCCGGGCCCCGGGGACATTCACATGCTGCCTTCTTGCTCTGTGGCCTCATTTCTACGTCTGATAGTGTCTATGTCCACAGGGCCACTCAGGGGCACGGAATTATTCTGGAGCCTTTCTGCTCCGTGCTGTCAGGTCTCTTTAGCTTCAGCCCTCACGGTGCCTGTGAATTGGCAATCGCATACAGGAGTGAGAGCTCAGAGGTGCCCGGATGACGGATTTCTGAAATACTAAGAATGAGGGAAGAAACCGGAAAAGTACTTCTGTGCTCTCCGTTTTTCGCTGGTGTTGCAAAATTCTTGATCACATTGACGTCTAATCACATATCCTAAGACAGTATCCCCAATTCAGGCATTTTCCATCTCCCCACCCCAAGGGCACAGATCACCCAAACTTCACTGAGCAGGGAAAAGAACTAACTTGTTTTGGTCAAGTATGATAAACTAGACACTATGCTAGGTATTTTTAATATATAATAGCTTAATAAATGTAACCTCAATTTCTTAAAACACACATCTAAACATTTATTTTCACATTGAGTGTTGGAATTTTCTCACAAATGCTTGAAGTATTCCATCATTCTTGCTCAGAAGATATTAAATCTGAATACTGTGTAACAGTTGTGAGGTTCTCTTAACTTCTGACTGTTAAGTTTAAACTGAGAAAAAAAATTCCTCTTTCACACTTGACTACACTGGAACTCACCTTTCACAATGTACAAAGTGGCACTTTTTTGTGTGTTTCTGTAAAAAGATCTTAATGAGAAAAATAAGAATCTGTGAACAAAAATAAAAGAGCATGAGAGAAACAGACATTCTAAGTGGCTTGAGACACAGGGTGTTTTTAAAAGGCAAAAAAAAAAAAAACCTCCCAAACTCTCTTTTATTTTCTCATTAACCACTGCAAAGATGAATGGAAAGACCCAGTAAGGCCCCTCTGTCCTGAGATATGAAGGAGAACGTAAGCTTACTTACAAATGTTGATCCAGAGCAGAGTTTTCTGGCTGTTTCCACAAGTATTTGATTTAGAATTTTGACTTTATTTTGGCAGAGTGAGAACATATCTGCTCCCTCCCTTTCCGCCTCCCCAAACCAAATGAAAACCACAGAGAATAAACCCAAAATGTTTGTAACGAATCTAGGAATGGTCTGTAAATCTTAAACAGCGTAGGAGGAATGGCTCCCATAAGTTTAGTGATGCCTGGATGGGGGTGGAGGAAGATGCTATGGAAGGGTGTCTATGACTGACTGCATCACAGAGAAAGCTGAAAAGCAAGGCATTCTCTGAAGAAACTGCACAATGCAGTGACTGGGAGAAAAGTTCTGTATCTGAACTAAGAGGTTTTGGAATCCATAGGCTGACTGCTGAAGCTTTTTGGGGACTTGCTTGGCATTATGGAATATCTGAGCAAAAAAGACACAGTGCACCAGTGTGATATTGTTGAACACTGAAGCCCATGAGCCTCAGATGCAGGGCTCCTCACTTGCACACGTGCTTTCCAAGGTCAGATGTGTGTATTTCGGGGTCAGGGTTCCCAAGACTGTGTTCACGTGTGGTCATAGATTTAAACTTTACATACAAAAGAGGTTTTAACCATGATGGGTTAGGACTTCTGTCTCTACTTCTGTTTCCTTTTTTATTAATGTATCATTTCCATGGACTCCCACCACCCAGTGCAGCCACTGTTGAGTTACCGTGTTGTAAACTCAGAGGTCTTTTGTCATAGAAAGTACATAAGCACCGGAAATGTGCGGGTAGCAAAAGAGAACAAGGTTTAAATAGAACGGAGCTAGACCTAGTTCCTGGAAAATCTTCCCAGTTATCAACATTTTGTCATCATTACCCAGTCAAAGTGCATATTTTCTCATATTCATACAGCATATACAATTATAAATGCTGTTTTCCTTTTTAACATCTTTGATAGGAATGGTATGGAGTAGAAGTGATGTGCTTACAGAGCATCAATCTGTATCAATGCTAAGATCAGTAAACCCACTTGTGTGGGAAGGCGTGCCCTGAATTGTGTCTTCCTGTACACGCTGGCATATCTTGCCCTGATGTCTGAGGGCTCCAGATGAAACTGAATGGAAAACAGCCTCTGGTGAGCAAGTAAAACATAAATTAGAAAGCAAATTAATAACTACTTTTATTATGTAAAAGAGTGTTTAATCACGGTGCGAGAAAATTTAACTGATCTGAAATTGCATAGCTTTTTATGAACGTTATCCTGTTAAAGATTACCCTAAATGTGGTAAGTGTAACATAAATTGGAATACCATTACCAAAAAAAAAAAATTATGAAGCTATAAGAGATTTTCCCATCTATAAAAAAGTCAATTGACTCTTCTGTGAAACAGACTGATTTTTTGTTTATACTGTGGAAATGTTATAAAAACATTGGTCATATGAGAGCATGCAGCCAAAGAGAGAAATGAACGAATTATAAAGGCATGTCTGACTGTTAATAAAAACATGCAATTTCCCTACGTTTTGGGACACTTGTATTTATTTGCTTTCTGACATTTCCAATTTGTTGTCATTTCTCAGTCAAAATAGATAATAGTTTTTTTAACCAACATTTTCAAGTATAGTTTTGGATTATTTTAATTAAAGAGGGCCAAATTATTCATGCTTTGGGACCCACCAAACCCAGATCCACCCTTGAGTTAGACAAAACCAAGACCTTACATAATATAAATTGTGACACTGTAGAAATAAAAAATGCAATCATTGAAAAAAGAGAAAGACATGAGATGGTCAGACTCTGTGTAAGTAGGATGTCATTTTTGTCATTTTTGGTAAGTGAGGGTAATAGACGTTTTTTAAACCACAATAATACTCAAGTAATGGGCATATTGTATAAATATAATAACTAAAATATCTAAGGAAAAATTTATAACCACAATATTAGATTAAAAATTTAAATAAAGAGTTTTAAGGATTAAAAAGACAGTTAATACTTTTCTATTTCATGATATTGGGTTGCAATAGTTATTGATAAAAAGTTGAAAAAGCAAGACAGAAGCATAAGAATATTTTCTGAAGGCATATTTTAAAATGTTTAAAATCATTTTCATGTAAATTCATTAAATTTCATACAACTTATAAAAATACTAAATCTGTAGGGTGGAAGGGAGAGTGTGGGAATGAGTGGAAGTTTAGTAATTCATTGTCATTCGTGTTGCAATGTTAATAAACACTCCTTGGGGAAAAGAGATGTTACAGTTATAAGTGGAAAAGAATAAAACCAAAACTACACAAACGAACAGGAGAAAACATATTTGACATACTGACATTTATGTATTAAGAAACACTGAAACTGAAGGTATAATGCGATTTTAAATTTTAAATAAAAAGCCCGTGGAATTCCTTTAGAAAAGAAGATGAGAATTCAATTGATTGGGAGCCACCTTCTTCATCTAATTGTAGAAATCTAAGTTTTCACAAATAATAGGTGAGCTCTTTCCAAATTTATATGACGGAGCTGGCAAAATATTCGCTGATCAGTATCACATCTCACAAAGCCCTTTATAAATTTAAATTTTAGAGAAGCCCCTAAAATGAGTTCCCTGTGTCCGTATTTTGTGTGTGTGTATTAAACATATATCCTTTTCTGAAGAAAGATGCTTTCCTTAGCCAGCCTTCTCAGGGCAATAAAAATTCGATTCTGTTTATAGTTAGAAAGTAAACAGGTCATTGTGACTAAGTGGACATCACCATGTGTGGGCGTCAGGTGCCAGTTCTGGGGCTGATTGTGTAGCCAGTTTGGCACCTCTGCCAACAACTGGGCAGAAGTGTAATTAGGCTTGTGTGTGGAGGGAAGTGGAAAGATGAATATGCAACCCCTCCCCGTTCCGAGCCACAAAAAAACACTCATTTTTGCCCCAGTAACAAACCCACGTGATGACTGTCCTATCACACCCACTTTGAAAAATCCACATCAAAGTCAATGCAAACAGACAGAAACATTCACCTTCAAAACTCTCGAACTAAATCACAATCTGCAGGGCGATGTGTCGGGGCAGCCATCTATTTATTTCCAATTACCTGAGAATAGCAAGAAAAATTTGCTTCCAATATTCTCGCACCCCAGCTGGCCGCCGGCTTTCTGGGACGTGACATCGAGGGTCATGAATGCCAGCAGCTCTTGTTTTCCAGGAGGACGGAGTGCAGGTTGCACTGCGCTGGCTGCTGTCAGCTCCGCTGCTCCTTGCTCTGGTCGTGCTCCCATTTCTCCTTTCATTTTAGATCCCAGTCTCCCTTCTTTCTCTTTTACTGAGTAATATATGGCTCTGAATGATGTGTGCAGTGGGAAACTGATGGTATGTGTGTACATTATTGACACAACTGACAAAAAAATGGCTTAGCCCACATCTCTAAGTAGTGCAATGTATCGTTCACTGTCCCGCACTCATCCATGTACAATGGTAAAGGAGAGAAAGAGCGAAGATTTGGAATTTCAACCTTCTTCCCAGACACCAGAGAAAGACCCGACTCCCAATCATCAAACTTGAAGCAAACCGTTCCTTCTCGTAGGACTTCATGTCCAGAGATGCACATTGCACTGTAACCCAACAGTCCGCTGGCCTCGGTGGGGGTCCCTGCCCACCTTACAGGAAGAGACCGGGGGTCTCAGTCATCATCACTCCCCTACCCAGGAGCCACAGGCTGCCCTCTGAGAATAGCCCCGCCCCCTTTACTAAGAAAGTGGGATAATCCATTGCTCCTTTCACTCAATGTAGAAACTTCGAAGCATTCCAGATTGGCCTGCGGTGATGGTGACGGTGACAGTGATGGTGATGGTGACGGTGATGGTGATGGTGATGGTGATTGTGACGGTGATGGTGAGGCACTGGGAGAAGACATTCTTCAGTCCAATGTCAGAGGAAATTGTAATTTAGTGCTTTCTGGCTGACGTGCATTAACTGGCTAATAACCCGTCAGTGTACCCCTGGCACAAGCCGTGAACTTCTATTTTCCAATTAATTCCATTTTATGTAAATAGCGGTTTGCTTATGTGCTTAAATATTTGTGTGAGAACAGTCCACTCACCTATTTAATTAAAATAAGTATATGACAACAATCAAAACAGTTTGATCAACAAAAACGTAAGTGCAAGCATTGTTTAAACAGTTGGCCAGAGATAAAGAAAAAAATTGTACTGGTGTGTGTATCAGAGAAATAGAAGAGGGGGTTCCAAGAGCTTTTAATGAGGACAAGAATCGTCAATAAATGAAAACGATTTAATGTAGGTTAAATGCCACCCTGCCACTCTGCTGGCTACTGATAGGTGATACACGCTTTATCTAAGGTTGTGTATGCGTTTGTGAGTGTGTGTGTGTTGTTTTACATGCAAATGTATCTATACAAGAAGGTGTGTTTTGAAGTGTTGGAATGAGAACACATTATTCTCCACAAAAAGATTTATTAGAAAAAATATTCTGCTTGGAAAGGACATAGTGGGAATGAAAATACTGTGTAAACTGAAACTTGTTACACATATGCTAATAATTGCTATTTGCATTATATTTGTTATTGTAATTATTAATGCATACTAAAATGATCACGTTCTAGTGGAATAGTGGGGAATTTTAAGCTGTTTGCTCAAGATGTAAGTTGTTCGACGTTGGACTGTTATGTTTTACAATATGAGTGTACAGTCTCCAATGTCGTACTTCAAATCTCTAACTGCAGAAATTAAATTTTTCTGGTGCAATGTGCCCTTCACTAAACCATCTTGGCTATTTCCTAGTAGCTCTTGTTTTAGGTAAATATGCATTATTTATTTATTTATTTATTTATTTATTTATGGTCTTCTAAGTTATACAACATACTTGGATTCATATGTACAATCAAGATAGAACTTGACCTGATTCTGTAAGCCACAGTCATTTTAATGGCGAATCCATTTTTTCCCAATATATAACCAAACCACTGATTCCTCTATGTTTATTTATTTATTAAATGAATATTTATCATGTGTTAATCCTCTGTGTCAAGCACTCTGTGTTTTAACATTGCTGACATAGTTTTGAACAAATACACACAGTCTGTCTTCTTGATATGTTGGGTCCAGTGGAACTTCCTGATACCTTGAGTCCCGGAGAGAAAATCAAATAACCAAATTAATATTTAAAGTCTTATCATTACAAGCCCTGCTAGGAAAGAATTAAAAAGTTGGGTGATTTATCGTTAGTGTAAAGAAATGCAACTGATTTTTGAACGTTAATTTTGTAACCTGCTACCTTGCTGAATTCTTCAATCAGCTCTAGTAGCTTTTGTGTGGACCTTTTAGGGTTTTCTATATATAGTAACATGTCATCAGCATATAATGACACTTTTACCTCTTCTTTTCCAATCTGGATCCCTTTTATTTCTTTCTCTTGCCTGACTGCTGTGGCTAGGACTTCCAGGACTATGTTGAATAGGAGTGGTGATAGTGGGCATCCTTGTCTTGTCCCAGATTTTAGTGGTAAGCTTTTGAGTTTTTCACCATTGAGTACTATGCTGGCTGTAGGTTTGTCATATATAGCTTTTATTATGTTGAGATATGTTCCCTCTATACCCACTTTGGTGAGAGTTTTTATCATAAATGGATGTTGAATTTTATCAAATGCTTTTTCTGCATCGATTGAGATGATCATGTGGTTTTTGTCCTTTCTCTTGTTGATGTGATGTATTACATTGATTGATTTGCCTATGTTGAACCAGCCTTGTGTCCCTGGGATGAACCCCACTTGGTCATGATGTATAATCTTTTTTATGTGTTGTTGGATTCTATTTGCTAAAATTTTGGTGAGGATTTTGGCATCTATGTTCACCAGTGATATTGACCTATAATTCTCTTTTTTTGTAGTGTCTTTGCCTGGTTTTGGTATCAGGGTGATGGTGGCTTCATAGAATGAGTTTGGGAGTATTCCCTCCTTTTCAATCGTCTGGAAGAGTTTGAGAAGGACTGGTATGAGTTCTTCTTTGTATGTTTGGTAGAATTCCCCGGTGAAGCCATCTGGTCCTGGACTTTTATTTGTAGGGAGATTTTTAATTGCTATTTCTATTTCCTTTCTAGTGATCGGATTGTTAAAGTATTTAGTTTCTTCTTGATTCAGTTTTGGTGGACAGTATGTTTCCAGAAACTTGTCCATCTCCTCTAGGTTATCCAGTTTGGTTCCATATAGTTTTTCATAATATTCAACAGAAAAAGAAAGTAAAGAAACAATCCCCTTTAAAATAACACCCAAAGTAATAAAATATCTGGGAATAAATCTAACCAAGGAGGTGAAAGAATTATACACAAAAAACTATAAACCATTGATGAAGGAAATTAAAGAAGACTTTAAAAAATGGAAAGATATTCCATGCTCTTGGATTGGAAGAATCAATATTGTTAAAGTGATCACACTGTCCAAGGCAATCTACAGATTTAATGCAATCCCTATCAAATTACCCAGGACATATTTCACAGAACTAGAACAAATCATAATAAAATGTATATGGAACCATCAAAGACCTAGAATTGCCAAAGCATTACTGAAGAGAAAGAAAGAGTCTGGAGGAATAACTCTCCCAGACTTCAGACAATACTATAGAGCTACAGTCA
This sequence comes from Vicugna pacos, assembly GCF_048564905.1. Classification (NCBI taxonomy): domain Eukaryota; kingdom Metazoa; phylum Chordata; class Mammalia; order Artiodactyla; family Camelidae; genus Vicugna; species Vicugna pacos. The sequence goes on from NC_133010.1 coordinate 8,886,041, forward strand.
TCAAGACAGCATGGTATTGGTACCAAAACAAACATATAGACCAATGGAACAGAATAGAGAGCCCAGAAATGAACCCACAAACTTTTGGTCAACTCATCTTCGACAAAGGAGGCAAGAATATACAATGGAATAAAGACAGTCTCTTCAGCAAATGGTGTTGGGAAAACTGGACAGCAGCATGTAAAACAATGAAGCTAGAACACTCCCTTACACCATATACAAAAATCAACTCAAAATGGATTAAAGACTTAAACATAACAAGTTACAATAAACCTCCTAGAGGAAAATATAGGCAAAACATTATCTGACATACATTTCAAAAATGTTCTCCTAGAAGAAATAAAAGCAAGAATAAACAAATGGGACCTAGTGAAACTTACAAGCTTCTGCACAGCAAAGGAAACCAGAAGTAAAACAAGAAGAAAACCTACGGAATGGGAGACAATTTTTGCAAGTGAAACCGACAAAGGCTTGATCTCCAGAATATATAAGCAGCTCATACGACTCAATAAGGAAAAAATAAACAACCCAATCCAAAAATGGGCAAAAGACCTAAACAAGCAATTCTCCAAGGAAGACATACAAATGATCAAAAAGCACATGAAAAAATGCTCAATATCACTAATTATCAGAGAAATGCAAATCAAAACTACAATGAGGTATCACCTCACACCAGTCACAATGGCCGTCATTCAAAAATCCACAAATGACAAATGCTGGAGAGGCTGTGGAGAAAGGGGAACCCTCCTACACTGCTGGTGGGAATGCAGTTTGGTGCAGCCACTATGGAAAACAGTGTGGAGATTCCTCAAAAGATTAGGAATAGACTTACCATAGGACCCAGGAATCCACTCCTGGGCTTGTATCCAGAAGGAAATCTACTTCAGGATGACACCTGCATCCCAATGTTCATAGCAGCACTATTTACAATAGCCAAAACATGGAAACAGCCTAAATGTCCATCAACAGGTGACTGGATAAAGAAGAGGTGGTATATTTATACAATGGAATACTACTCAACCATAAAAACCGACAACATAATGCCATTTGCAGCAACATGGATGCTCCTGGAGAAGTCATTCTAAGTGAAGTAAGCCAGAAAGAGAAAGAAAAATACCATATGAGATCGCTCATATGTGGAATCTAAAAAACAAAAACAAAAACAAACAAACAAACAAAAACAAAGCATGAATATAGGACAGAAATAGACTCACAGACAGAGAATACAGATTTGTGGTTACCAGCGGGGTGGAGGGTGGGAAGGGATAGACTGGGATTTCAAAATTGTAGAATAGATAAACAAGATTACACTGTATAGCACAGGGAAATATACACAAAATGTTATGATAACTCACAGAAAAAAAAATGTGACAATGAGTGTGTATATGTCCATGAATGACTGAAAAATTGTGCTGAACACTGGAATTTGACACAACATTGTAAAATGATTATAAATCAATAAAGAATGTTTAAAAAAAAAAAAGTTGGGTGAGACCGGACAAACTGGATGTCTTGTCAAATTAAAGCAAGAGAGAATTGATCACAAAAGTCTTATCAGAGAAAGAGAAATTTAAGAATCAAATTTTCAGGTTAAAAAGGATGCTCCTTGGGTCAGAGGTAAGGTTGGAGGTGGGGAGTCAGATTCAAAGTCGAGAGCAGTAGTTAGGCAAGAGATGTCAATGTGTGGACTGAACTGGTGCTGGTGACTGGCGCAGAAGCAGGATTGGAAAGTGGCATCAGAGCCCACGAGCTCACCACACACTCTGGCAGGAAGCAGTGTCAGACCGGCTCAGGGGCTTCTCTCCGGGTAACCTAGTGTAGCAACTCGGAGGCTGCACCTCTCGGCTAGCCCATCTGTGTTCAAGTCCAGCCTCCGTACTGCCCTCATTGTGTAAACCTTAGCAACTATTTACTGCTCATTGCCTCAGTTTCCTATTTTGTAAAATAGAGATAATAATAATAAAACCTAACTCACGTGACTGATACAAAGATCGGATGAGTTAATGTTTATAAATCCTGATCTCAAAGCAAGCATAGCAGATGCGTAGAATGATATGGGTGCTTGTTAAATAAAAAATACTTTTCAATGTGTGCTGAGTATTGAAAACCTCCTCCCCACACTGTCCCGTGCAAATACTGCTTGGATGTACTTCATTCATTCATTCAGATATTTTCAAATGAACATGGCAAATTAATTGTTCATTTGACTGTCTCCTTTCATTGTTTTTTTTTTTTTTGATGTCACCTTTAACTTTAGTTGCTAAAATTATTTAAAGCTTCCCCAAATGCAAAATACTTCATGCTGGTCTAGAAAATTGCTATTATCTTGTACGTTAGGCAAACACACTTGCTTTTACTTTAATTGCTCAGGCAGTTGAGGGAAACAACTTTTACACCTTGGATAATTCTGACATGTAACTAACATACATGCAGCTCACATTTCATTTTACTCCTTCATTCGTAGAAACTATGTCCCTTTTCTCAAAAATGTTCTCATAAAAACAAGATCCAGAAGAAAAATAGGAAGCGTCAGGGAAACGAACCAGCATCATTGCTTGGTTTTACCTTTAACCAACAGAAAAAGAAGTCATCCCTTCTTGGGCTGAATTTAGCTGAGCCCTGAAATTGCATTTTAACGTTGGCTATTGCCACGACTGAAAAGTTCATCGTTGTTTTTCTCATGTGCCAGGAACAATGTATTTGCTCAACCAATCATGAGTCTGACTGCAAGCAACTCGTCCAGGTACAGGAGATTACCTGAGGCAGCCCACAAACAGTGGTTGGATGAAAGCCGGGCAACGTGGCTGGGACAGAATTTCAACACACTCAGCTCATTGTGATGACTCATCTCATCAGTTACTTGGACATGACACCAGGTAGGATGTTGAACAGTTTCCACCTCCAAAGCTACAAGTGTCCAAGAAAATGGAACGTTTCTCTAAAGACCCAACAGGATTCTTACTCCCAATCAGGCTGCCTTTTGCAGAGCCATGTCTCCAGCGGGCTAGGGAGATGCTGGTGGGGGGGTACGTCTGAAGATTCTTCTATAGGTATCTTCATGCTGTCATGGTCTTGAATCAGTCTCTACCCCTTGTCTGCATCTATTGGCATCATTTTTGTCTTGGATTATTGTTACCAAGGTGATAATCATGCAAATAAAAACACTGAAAAGGAATTTAAACTTTGCTAACTTCACAGGGAAAGAAGACAGAGAAAGAAAAACAGATGTTATAACTTGGACAATTCCTGGTGCTTAAGCATTGAGAACTAGAGCTCAAAGCTCGGAGGAAAGAAAAAAAAAAAAAAAGGATTGTCAAGAAGACCAGGGGCATTCCAGCTTGAAAAGACTGTAGCATGCAAGATGGAAATATTATACACATGCTTGCATGGCAAGATTTTGTTTGTTTTTCCCTGCATGCAATGACTGGATGAGACTGAGAGAAGAGGTAAAACAGTAGAGAGAGGGCAGGTCTGAATGAGAGGAAGTCATGACGGTGTCTGGTGTTAAGAAGAGTGCCATGTTCAAAGCGGAAGGGACTTACCTGATTCACCCCCTTCTCTCCTGGAATGCAACGAGACTCCAAGCCACTCTGCCTACAAGGTGATGGCCATTCCATTTACTTTGTGACCCCGTTGCCTAGGCAATGGACTTGAGCCCTGCCCCCATGCCTAACTGAATAGAAGGAAGAGCTGGAAAGTAATGGAAGGGCCCAGTGAAGGAGTGGCTTCTTTACTGTGCAAGAATGCGACGTTTCCACCAAGGCAAGCGCATATTTGGAAAAGTATTCAGGATTCAACCCCATCTAAAGGCACTGCCTCCTTGTTGGAAAGTCCTCACCTACAGAACAGACTGAGGGCTCTCAGAGCCATCCCATACGTTCATCTCCTCTACTCTTTGAAACCAGATCCCCAGCTTAAGATTGACCCGGAGACAGAGGAAAGGAAGCAAAATGTGAATTGAATTTCAGATTAAAGTTTTAAAATGGCTTGAGTTTTTATAGCGAGATCAACTGGAAAGTTATGGTTTCTGCCCAATGTGTCACTAAAGGACAGAAAAGGGAGATTTAGCAGAGCAGCGTGGAAAGCAGTGGTTGGGGGAAAGATTCATATTTATATCCTACTGCATAATTTAGAATCATCAATAAACTGGTGATACATAACATGTATAATATATATGTAGCGAAAATTAAGGATAAATCATCTTGTTTATTTGAGTGTTTACTTGTTTATTTTCCTTCTCCTTAGATTAGATTATAAGCTCCATTAAAATCCCGGCAAAAATAAGTGAATTTTACAGTTACGCTGCATTAAATCAGCCTAACAATTGTAAAATATAAAAAAGCAAATTTTCTCAATCCATCAATGTTGATTATAAGACATTTAAATTTCCAAGAGTCTCGGAGTCCTTTGCTGTCCTGAGACTCAATATTTCAATTGCTCATTTCCCCATTTATTCACTCAATAAATATGTATTTGACGTCATACACATTGCAGGCTGGTAGGTAGTGAAGGGACAGCGAATATACTTAAGAAACAGCTTTTTCCAAAGAACATAAAATCTGAGCTGGGCGGACAGGATGAAATTCAACAAATTAGTTGAGAAACAGGTATAAATTAGAAAATGATGTTGCATTTACAGATGCCGGCAGCCTTTCAGAAGACTGCACGGATGGGTCAGGTGTGCAGTTACCAGGGAAGCGATCACTGAGGCGGAGAGTGTGAGGAGGCCATTGAGAGTTGACCGTATTGGTTGGAGGGAGTGAGGATGTGGAAGTAGTAAATCAAGGCCATTAGTAAGATTTGAGGCCCTCTGCCTGTATATCAATAGGTATTTGCAGGTCAAATTGGGGGGAACCTAGAATACAGTGCTGAAGAATTTAACTTAACTTGGTAGGAAACCATGATAGGAAACCACGTCCCATACCATCTTTCTAAAAAGCCATAAGACACAGGATTGGGGGGGTGGGGGTGGCAGAGAATAGGCAGATACTACAGGTAGCCAGCCTAGGTGTGCTTGAGATCAGGGTTGGGTCTAGAGTTTGGGGTGGGCTTTCAGATTCGGGTGGGGTCAAACTGCAGACAGCGGAAGTACACAGAGGCACAGCAACAGGAAGTTGTGCTCTTTCTACCAATCACACCTGAATTTATTCTGCACCTGAATTAAAACCCTAGAATGTAATATGCGCAATGTAATTAACGTGGTCTTAGAATTGCATTGGGGCTAATAAATGAAGACCCGTGATTCTAACCCCAGCCTCCTTAGCTAACTGGTTTGAACTGAGAAATTTAGAGAACTGTAGAGAGCAGTTTTTCTCCCCATGGTGTCATCCAGGAAATATATTAGTATAAGATGATTACATTCGATGTAAACAGTAGGGGCCGGCATTCCTGAAGCTAACTACTTGTATGGTCTTGTGACTCAGCCACTGGAACATCCACAATGTGAACAGACTGAATTTATGTTCCCTTCAGGTTGCGTTCATCCTTAAGCAAAGCCCTGTAACTGCTGATCAAAATGCTGGGCAGAGTCTCTCCCTGAAACTGCTGGATAATTTTTACTGCAGTTATAATTATAACATTTACTCATTTTTTGGTGTAATTACTGATGCTCACAGTAGCTCGACTTGAATATTTCAAAATCCTTTGAATATTAATTTAAAATACATTTCCTCTGTTTATTCTTCTTTTATTTTTAGCTGCTGTGGTTGCTGACTTTCTTAGAAAAGCCAAAAGGAAAGTCACGTCCCTGAAGCCAGCCCTGATCTTTGCCACCAAATAACGAAGTCAGAGCACATGCACCTTGCACTGTTCATTTGTCATTAATTATGGATTGACGTGTGAAAATCTCTTATATTCTCTTGAACTCTTTCGTTAGTTTTAACTCTTCATTTGCTTGTGACTTCAGCTAAGTTTTTAAGTTCTTGGAGAGAACGAGTAACGGATCGCAAATTAAATAGTCATGAAGCAAGGCTGCTATTTCTTTTTAACAACCATTATGTCGGAAGGCAATGGAATACAATCACATTGACTTGAATCATTTTCATTTGCCTTTCAAAGCCAGAAATGGGCTGACAATTTTCTTTTTGCAACTCCCATGCCCTCACACAATCTGAATTGTCTGTTCTCTCTCTCTCTTTCTCCCACAAAATTTCACTCACCTACCAGCATCTTCCTAAATCCCTTTCTGCGTCTTTTCATCCTTTTCCACCAGACACACTGCCTGAAAACAGAAAAACTAGTTTCTGCAAATGCATTAAGTGCGTGCTCATCTTTTCTAAGTAATATAGTGACTTAGCCACTCAGTCAGAGAAGTAATAGTACGAACTTTTTAAAGATTCTTTTATTGGGACACCATTTGTATGACAGAAGTCCAACTGGATAGACAGCTGTCTACCCCATAACCTGAGCAGTCTTAATGTCTGATGATCCTGGAAAACTTTTGTCTGTATAGTGTTCATACAAAACTCTTTGGACTGGTTTTGAATTTGTTTTGAGATAATTTTATTTTCATCTTCTGATGAACAGAGAAGAGTGTACAGTTGTAAAGAGATGTCTCCAAAAGGGAGAAGTTTGTATCACTAACAACTCAAATATGTATATAAACAAATCTGTATACAACCTATGTTTTAACCTTTCTGTAAAATTTTTATTTCCTCTCTCTGCCACCTGTTGAACAGCGTGTTCCATAGACTGGGAACTAACTTGGTAAAATGATACCCTATTTATTGATACCGGAAGTCCCTCCATCAAAACTCAAGTCCTCGTATAATAGAAATAAGCCTTCTTTCTTGTCACTCATCTGTGCTTCCTCCAGTTCTATTGCCTATTTTGAAATATAGTCCTATTTCTGTGTAGTAAGTTCCATCACCTTCTATTTTTCCCTGCCTCCTTCACAAATAGGGCGCCAGAGTACTTTCTCTGAAACTTCCTTACATTTGTCATCCCGTCGATGTAAACGTACTATTAGTCAATTCGATATTCAAGGTGAGTTCAGAACACTGACTTACAGAAGAGCATTGCAGTCTTTTCTGTATCATTCTCAATCATTTCCTCATTTTTCCCCTCAACGTTGTACACTGAAATATTCACAATGATGCATAGATCCTTTTCCTGAGAGGTTACAATGCAGAGTGAAATAAGAATACTTTCTGGTAATATATTACTTGTCACACAGTGATTTCAAAGCACTTTGTTAACAAAGAAAGATTATTACCATCAATTTAATGGGAGCTGAAACACATAAGTTAAATTACTTTTTCAAAGTTGAACAGAAAGTAAGTTACTACGTTATGAACATAATTCATGTTCCTGTCATTATAGTGTTTAATTCCATCTAGTGGAACACACTTCCTTTCAGGCTGTCTTCTACATAAAAATTTACTGCCCACTTGGCAGAGCAGGGGCTCAAATTCATGGGTATGAGAATCCGCTGTGTCAAGGCAGAATCTGGGTTTACCCAACCACATGGTGATGTAACTGTGGCTGGATGGAGCCAAAATGGAACAGCTACACTTCATCTGGGACTGCTCACGTGTTCAAATGTCCACAGTTTTCCAAAAACAGATTGAACCCAGAGCCATTATAACAATCTAGAGAGTAGAGAATAGTCCAGAAAACAGAGAATAAATAGAATAGTCAAGGGGAAGAAAAAAAAAAAACCACAAGAGCAAGACCTGAAACTCAACACTGAAGCCATTTTGGTTTTGCTTTCTCACATTATATGTACAAGCATGTGTGTGTGTGTATTTTAAACATTGGGTTTATAGGCTGGAACATTTGTATGTTTTAAAATTTTTCCCTTGTTTTATGTTTGAACTTTTAAATAGTAATAAGCCCTTTACATAATATACTTTTAATGAGTTTTTAAATTTCATATGTATCTATATGTGTATGCAAATAGGTACATACTTTATTCAGACATTCTATTAGGAGCTATTTTATTAATTTGTATTATCATTTATAAAAAGCTTTAAAAATACTTATGTATTAGTGAAATTATCAATCTCTCCCTTTTGGATTGCTCTATTTTTTTATGTTCTTTAAAACTTATGAGGTAACTGAGGTAACTGAGACACTTTCCTAAATCTTTTTTTCCTAAAAGGAAAAAAAAAGGATGATTTTAAAATGTAAGGATTTATTTTATCTGGACTTTTTATTTTACTTTATTCTGATGTAGCATTACCTCAATGCAAACCTCTGTAGCACTGGAAACCGGGCATTAATGTTCTTTAAAACCTTCCCAGTTGATTCTCATATGCAAGCAGCATGGAGTGCAAGTCCTTTAGGCAAAATATAAATAAAAAGTTACACATGTACAAAAAACAGTTGTTTGTTTTTTAAAAGCATTGTTGATATTGGTATATAAAATTTCCTGTGTTTTGTACAAAGTGCAAAGCCCATCCTTCCTTCTCTCTGCCCTTGGATTCCCTGCATTTCCTTTAATTCCAACCATTCCTTGCGTTCATGCTCTGTTCCATTACAGGCCTGCTGACATTTTTTGAGTTACTGGCTCTCAGCTTCTCACCACTCCAATCCACTCCTTTTTCTTCCTTTCATCCCTTCTTGCCTCTATAAAGATGGAGCCTTGTGCCCAGATTCAGTTTTCTTCCGTTTTTTTTTTTTACTTCAGATACACACAATTAGTAAAATATGTTTGGCTTTTTGCTTGCTTGTTTCTGGTTTTTGTCATCTAGATGAATTTCTGTTGGTACCTCATCTTATGTTAGCACAAATTATTTTTCAATTAAACTTGAACCCACTGGCAATAGATACAGAATGAAAGAGATGTGCCGAGAATTCTCTCATAAAAACACTTACAGTGTCTTCATTGCTTTGTTTTCTGAAGTGAGATAACGACTATTTGGCAACAAAATTTTTCAGAGTCCCCAGTGTATGGAAATTTAGTGGAAATTTACAGATGTTTCTGTATCTTGAAACAAATAGATTCATGATTTTGTTTCCTCCAAAGTTTTTTTGAGGACTTTGGAGGTTTCATTAAGATTAAACAAATAAAATTAAAATGACAATAATATGTCCTTACAACATCTGTACAATTTATTACTCCATCAGACAGGAAGGGGAGGCTGACAATATTGGAGTAACTCCATGCTATTGACAATAAAGGATTCATTACGTGGTCAGGCTTCTTTGATAATATTATTAGTAGAGTGTTCTGACCACGTAGCTCAGAACAGAATCAAGTGTGTACATGCAACTTTATTTATTGATGAGCCAGTAGGAAGGCAAGGATTGTAAAAGAGCGCTCCATTCTTACTGGAGAGAGTAAAGCTATGAATGATTACATCTTAATTTACTTTTGTTTGATATGCACATGCTGGAAAATTGAGGACAACTCATAGTTAAGAAAAAATCTGACAGAAATCAACATGGCAGAGTCGACGAACACTAGGCTCACCTCCTCTCAAGAACACAGCAAACCTGCAAGGACATATAGAGATGCTCTTGCTGAAACTGGCCTAGAGACTAGCAGGATATTTCTCTACAACTGAGGCTATAAAGAAAGATTCACAGAGTCTGCTAGAAGGGAAGAAGAAGGGATATGTCAGGACATGTACCACTAGTGAGAGATGCCAAAGAGGAGGGGGAGCACACAGGCTTGGAGATTGTCTAGGGGAGTGAGGGGGTTCAAGTCATTCATTAGACTCTGCAGCCTTGGGGCCCAACATCAGGATGACAAGATCCCTTAGCTGGTTTGAGGCTTAACAGAGCGCTGTAAAAAACCAAGACCCCACTCTTGAAGAGCACACACACGCGCACTTGCTTACTCCTGATCACAGTGTGGAGGCAGTAGATTGAAAATTGCCTGGGGCTCTGACCTGCCTGCCAGGGCCGCCCCAGCCTGCCCCCAGCTTGCACCCAGCTGCTGCTCCAGCCCCTCTTGTTCTGGCACTGCTCTGCACGATGGCAGATGCATCTGTTGATAAAGACAGTATGCAAACTTGGAGGGAACAGAGCCAGCTCTGACCCTGGCCCTGCCTCTGAGCAGGGTGGAGGCAGCCATTGCAAGCATGTGCATCAGCGTACACACTCAGGAGGGAGCACACCTCTCTCCAGGGAGGAGAATGCCAGCACCTGAACACTCATCCTTGTGCACAGTTGGGAGAGAGTGAAGCCAACTCCGTAGTGTGGCACCAAACCCTCTGGCCTTGATCCAGCCTCCAACCAAGCCATGCACGCTGGGGAAAATGAGAAACCACCACAGAAGTATAGCTCCAAGCCCTCAGGACCCAGCCATGCCCCAAACCAAGGCCTAGACTGCCATCACATCAGGGAAAAATCCAACCCCTCAGGGCTCCTGCTCCAGCCACTCAGATCCCAACCACACGTGTGGCATCGTGATATCAGTGACAGCCACTGAGCATGGGAGAAGCCCTATTTTACACCTGGCTCTGACTCAAGCCTCTAGAACTCTATCCCTCCAATAAATTGTTGTTCATTTTTATTAATTTTTTTAAAAATATGAGTACCCTTAATTCCCTTAAGGGCAGCATTATCTGTGTGTGCTGTGTGGCTGGTGAGGGTTGATAAACATATAGCTGTGAAGTTCACATCCTATAACTTGAAGGACATAGTTCCAGCCCTTGGAGCTGATATTCTCAGGGAAAAATAAGACATAGACATAGTGTAATTGTTAGATAATAAAAACATCAAACTGTGTAAATGACACCATATGAATGAAAATTAATGGAATGGATAAACAAAACTTTGAATAGTCATTATCTGTAAGATTATTGAGAAAAATATTAGAAGTATGCATTAAGCCAAGAATCTAGATATAAAGAAAAATGAATTGGAGAAAATGGGAATCTATACCATTTAAAAAAATGCACAAAGCATCAACTAAACTAATAGAAGCTTTGAATACTGAGTGGATACTGTCAAGAAATGAATTTAATTTATTTAGTGGAAGAAAGTTGAAGAGAGAAAGAAGCACAAGTGAATTTATATAATGAGATAAGAAGGCAAAAATAAATAATAAGCATACGAATAATGCTAATAAACAAAAATCGGTTCTACCCATCAAACAAAAGCTAGAGACTTACATCTGCATAAAAAGGAAAATTTGAAAAGGTGGTGAATTAATGAGAAACACTTCAGATAAAAATGATGCAGAAATCCAGAAAACAATGTTTTAAAACATATGACAAGCAAACAACAAAAAATGCAGCAGTTTCATATTAAACAATACAAAATTTTAGATAAAAATTACCAATATGAAGGAATAGCATGCACTGATAAAATGAAAAATACAACTAAGAATATGTAATCATCATGAATATATAAATATCTGACTAAGTAACTTAAAATCATAAATGAAAAAGCTGATAGAACTGTAGAGAAAATAGAAAAATCAGTAATCCTAGTTTGATATTTTATCATAAAACTTCCACAACCTGATAGATTAAATAGAGAAAAGATAGTACAAATATTGATTATTGGAATTACATAATTGAGATGCACAAACATTCTCCATCCATTTTGGGCATAAAGTAATACAATTTTCTCTACGCTGTATGTATGTAGACATGTTTATACATATATAAAAATTTTGCCCAACTAAGATTGCTCGTTACTCACCATAATAATACCATTCATGAATACTGATCACACTGTCAGTCATAAATCATAAGTCAAAAATTGCAAAAGAAAAAAAATCAAGATATGTTGTCTGATTGACATACAATGTTGTTATTAATTAGTAAGTATAATCTAGAATTAAACAAGTATATGAATTTAAGTTAAATCTTACGACTAAACAATCTTTGAGTTAGAGAATTTAATCTAAATGGGAAATTATAAAGATCTTAGAGCTAAATGATATAACATTACTAATAGTTAAAAATCTATGAAAATACAGCTAAACAGTAGCACATAGAGAGAAATTCAAACTTAATTTCAAGTTGACTAAAAGAATAAAAGTTAAAAAAAAAACCTTGAAACTAAAAACTAAACTAAAAAAAAATCTAGAAAGAGAGAAACTAAATAAAAAAACAATGAAAAGATATATAAAGAAGTCATAAAGATAAAGGCAGAAATCAATAAAGGAGATAACAAATTATTAAAGATTTCAAAAGCCAAATTGATTTTTAAAAATGTTTAGAAAATACAGAGACACCTCTGGCAAGTATAACGAGGGGGAAAAAAGAGATAATGCAAACAAAAAATGTTCAAAATAAAATTGGGAGATGACTTCATATGCTCATCATAGTAACTAATAATTTTAAAAATGCTAGAAATAATGACACCTCAGTATATTTTCAGTATGGGACAAAATAGACTAATTTATAAGGCTATAAATGTTAAGTTTGAAGAAAGAGGTACCAAAAAAGTCTATATATACCTAAAATTATAAAGAAATTGAAATTGCAGTCTAATCATTTGCCTCCCGTAAATGTCATGCCCCAGATGACTGTACATTTGAAATCTACTAATTAAGAAATACTAATTCTCACTTGTCCAACTTGCTCCAGAAGAGGCAAAAAGCTGCCCAGACCTTTTTATGAGGTGAGTGTAATACTCTTTAGAAAATTAGATAAGGAGAATACAGAGGAAGCAAATTATAAACCTGTTTTATTCCTGAATACAGATACAAAATTCCTAAATACTATATTCCCTAAAATAATTCAATTTTACACTAAAAAGAATATACCAAAATAAAATAGGTTATATATAGCCTAAACAAATTGGGTATAATAAAATAATTACAAAGTAAATATATCTAACTTTATTCCTATAAATGGATGCATGATAGACATGTATGTCTAATGCAAGTTCAGGTATAAATATTTATCTATCTTTAAACATATACATATGTTCCCTATCTCTCTCCTCTCTCTAATAGACATAAATCTAGTTATTTATATCTTTCTATATATATAATATGTATATATAGATACATATGAATGCAAAATTGATCAATTTAAAAACCTTAGAACTAGTGAAAAATTATATGTGCATATATCAAGAAACCTATTAGAACTAAGAAAAGATTGTATTAAGGTAGTTTGCTACAAGATCAATTTGCAAGTCTATAGGACATTTCTACACAAGGAATCGCCAACTAGATAATATAACAGAAAATAAAGTTGCTGAAAATTAACTTAACAAATAATGCATAGACTTTTATGGAGAACATATTAAAAATATATTAAAGGATGTAAAAGCCATGATTAAATGCAGGTATATAAGATGTTCATAGAGAGGATGACTTAGGATCATAAAGATATTAATGTATAAATTTAATGTTTCTCAAAAGAAATTGCAGTTGCCTTTTTGAAGAATTTGAGAAACTTATACTAAATTTTATGTGAAAGAATAAAAGTCCATGAATAGCTAACTCAGTTTTGAAATAGAAAAGAAAAAAAAAGTAGACCTCATTCTACTCTATCAAAATTAAGATATTATACAGAGACTTAGCAATAAAAAGAGTGCAGAAATGATTCCGAGGCAATGAAATCAAAGGGAGAATGTGGTGACTGTGTGTGTGTGTGTGTGAACTGTTTAATTGATGTTGTTGGATTTAATTGTCTTAGCATGTGTAGAAAAATAAATATGGATTTCTCTTTCCACTTATCAAAGTGAAATCCAGTTTAATTAAGTTCTAGAGGTAAAAGTTAAAGTTCAAATCATAATAGAAAAAATGGCAGAGTATCTCCATGATTTGGGGATAGATAAGAACATAAATCAAATCATAAATCATGAGGGAAAAGTTCATTGTATTTAACTAGCTTATCTGTAATGGATTCAGTGCATACGATTTTGAGTCAACAGAAAATGAGAGGCTGAAAGATTTTTCCAGTGCCTAAAATCATCAAAGAAGTCATATCTTAAAAAATACAATGAATAGCTGCAAATGAATCAGAAAACAAACAAACAAACAGAAAGTGGTCAAAAGTACTGAAGAATCTAAGCATTCCCACTATCAATCAGAGAAATACACATTAGAACAATGAGGTCCATTTTGACACACTTCATATTGTTCTAAATTGGGTTCCCAAATGAGACTAACTTGACCAATTCATGGAGAGAAAGGAAATTCACGTGCTCTGGTAAGAGAGTAACATAATGCCTTCATTTAAGTTAGCAAACCAGCCTCACTTAGTGAAACATAGATTGTACATGCCTTATCATTCTGCTTTTCACGTCATGGAAGTATGCCGTAAGGATCCCCTGCACAGGGGCTCCATGTGAATTTGTCTGTTATAGCGCTACACGTGGTTGCTGAGAGATGGTCCCAATTGAACAACCCTTATTACAGCAGGACGTGTGAGTGACACTAGATATGTGTATGTGTGCATGTGGGTACCAAATCGATCTATAGACCTCTCTCTATCTCTATCGATCGATCTATCTGTAATGGAATACCGTATGTATCAGTATGCTAGAGCTGCTGTAACAAAATGCCACAGACCAGATGGCGAACATAACAGAAATTTATCTCCTCATTGTTCTAGAGGCTGGAGGTCTAAGCATGATTGGTTTCTTCTGAGGCCTCTCTCCTTGGATTGCAGATGGTCACTCTCTTGCTGCTTTTTTATGTGACTTCTTCTCTGTGCCTATATGTCCCTAGTATCTCTTCCTCTTCTCATAAGGTCATCAGTCACATTGGATTAGGGTATCATCCAGAGGGCCTCATTTTAACATAATCATCTTTTTAAAGACCATCTCTCCAAATATGGGTACATTCTGAGATACCCATAACTCAGAACAGAAAAAAAACTCCCACTGGGGAGTTGGGAATTAAAAATATCAATCTTGGGGAAACATAATTCAGTCCATAATGTCATAGATTAAAAATATTAAAAATTAATACCCCAAAAGTACATTTGTCAACCTAGGCAGAATTTAAAAAGTGTCTAGACTCATAGACCTAGAATACAAACTTGTGGTTGCCAAGGGAGTGGAGGGTGGGAAGGGATAGACGAGATTTCAAAATTGTAGAATAGATAAACGAGATTATACTCTATAGCACAGGGAAATATACACAAGATCTTATGGTAGCTCACAGAGAAAAAAATGTGACAATGAATATATGTATGTTCATGTATAACTGAAAAATTGTGCTCTACACTGGAATTTGACACAACATTGTAAAATGATTACAAATCAATAAAAATGTTAAAAAAATAAAAAAATAAAGTGTCTAATAAAAAAGTAAGAAATATAATTCAATTTATATAATTCAGTAAAATGTTTGTAAATTAAAAACATACATGCAACTGTTAAATAAATACATTTATTAAATTAATACATAAAGAATTATACATTTTAGAAGAAGGCACGTATATAAAAGACATTTGACATGATTGTCATAGCCAGTCAAAGGGGACAAAACTAGAAATGCAGATTGGGTAAAAAGCGACTAGAAGTAAAACAAAAAAGTTGCCTTGTAAGGGCTGATGGAGTTTAAAACAATCAACCCTAAAATTGGAGATTAAAATTTAAAAAGCTGATGATCAAATGTGTACTGATAGTTATGTCGTGAAGCCATGCGTTAGATTTAAAGCTGCAGACACTTTTTAATACTGAGTTGGCACTGTCACAAATACTGTTAACTTTATTACTACAAGATTATTAAACTGAACACTAAATTATTGGGATTGCATGATGGAGACAAAAGCAGAGAGAAGGACAGAAATTTGAAGAAAGAGTATTGCTTAGAAGGGATGAATTACAGCCACAGAGGACACTGGCGGACTAGATTAAAAGATGGTTACAGCCAAGCTGAATTGACATCAAATTCTGTCAATTTAGGCGTGAAAACCCTTGCAAGGAGGAGCTTGGGAACAGCCCCCAGAATGAGGACATGTTGTTATCTGTGAGGGCTGTGGAGCGGGGGAGAGACAGGGTATTATTTACAGCCAACAGTGAGGGGAGGAAAAATATTCTCACCTCGGGTGTTGTACAGTATTCTGGTCCAACTACATGGATTAAATGAACCAAATATCTGATCCTGAGAAATTTTAAAGGAGATTTCATATTTGTTCTCTGGTGAAAAACAAAAAACGATTTCTGAGCACACATAGGCTTTAAATATGTATAACTTCAAGGAGCTTTTATCTCAAAGCAATTATTTTCCAGCAAGGTTATTTTTCTATTCCTCTTCTTTCTACAGTTAGGCATTAAAAATAGGTCCACTGAGGTTCTCACCTAAACATTGATTCTTTATGATCGTGCCGCATAGCAAAGTCTAGACATAATAATACATCCTATTTACTCAGTTACAAAATAAACATTCATAGGTTCCCTACTTTGACGAGGAAACATTCAAAGAACAAAGTATAAGACACGCAAAATGGGAGCCCTGCCAATGGTTTAGGTCATACCCTTGTGGAAAAACAAGACGGACACACTGCTGCACAAGAAAAGTGTGACAACTAAGCCAACAATTGTAAGATGTATGATGACTTCCTAAACGCTGTGGGATCGCAAAAGAAGGAAGCGTAATTCACAGTGCACGGAAGGGGTGGTTGGTGGAAGTCTGAACAATATGGCTGCAGGGTTGCATCTTGAAAGTCAAGTAAACATTTGTCAGGAAAACGAAGGAAGAGAATGCTTGTGCATTCAGGGAGGAAGCACAGGGGAGCCACATCATAAGCACGTTTAACATGCATGAATCAAAATAAATGTGCAGCCAAAGCCAACGACAGGAAGATTTGTTTCAATTATTGAGAAAAATATGTCTGCACCGAATTTGTGGAGAAAGAATACAGTATACATAAAATATGAATATGGTGGTTTTCAAAGGCGATTTTGACAGTGCATCAACTGTTGCTAAATGTGTTGAATTTTGAGTTTAATATCTGTATGAGTAAATTAGTAATATGCCAACATGGTATTTCAAAATACCTGCAGCATGATGGGCAAGTAAATGGTGGAGTTCACGGGATGACGTTCAGGGGAGGCGTGTTTGGAGACTTCATGGGCCCTGCGAATGGCTTAGATTTCTTTCCTAATATTCAGTGACAATTTTAATTAAAGTGGTGACAGACTCAGGTAGGCATTTAATAGAAATAAACATGTTATTGGACAATAGATTGAAAAGAGAGAAGCCTGGAGGCATGAGGAACAGTTAGAAGATGATTTCAGTCATCCAGTAGGAAATTATGAGGAGTTGAACTAAGGCAAGAGAATGGGGTTGGACAAATGGGGAGGATTCAACCAGCCAGAAAGCAGGAGGAGCAACAGGGCACAGTGACCAACTGTAAGGGGAGGGAGGGGCAGAGGAAGGGAGGATGATCTTTTTTGGTGTCTGGCTTGAGGGACTGTAAATGTGGCATCATTTATAGCACTGAAGAGGGTGCATTTTATTTGTGATACTAGTGGAAATGCAACTGGAGAAGTACCAGCATCTTCAAGTCTAGCCAAGAGATACAAAATTGTAAGTCATTTCATCCACTAGGAGGTGAAGCCCCAAGAGTAGATGAAATTGCCTAGAGAGTGTGGACTACTGGATTTAAATTGTTTATTTATTCTTTTACTTTTTTTTTGGTTGGGGGAGTAATTAGGTTTATTTATTTATTTATCTTATTCATGGAGGTACTGGGGATTGAACCCAGGACCTCATGCATGCTAAGCACACACTCTACCACTGAGCTATACCCTCCCCCTTACATTCTTTAATTTAATTTGATAATAACTTGGTTATTTATAACCAATTTTATAATATATTACTAATGAGACATCTGTTCATGACTTAAACATCCACGAAGCATTTTTTTGTTTCTATTTTCTTATTATTCAAAAGAAGAGCAGCATTGTGCCATAGAAACAGCCCAGTCTATCCAAACAGGCTAGGGTTAAAAAATCTAGTCTGACACTTGATTTCCAAGTGGACAAAATGAGTTAAATAATCTAAGACACAGAGCACATGGTCAGACTTACAGTGAGCATTTTATTAAATAGCAGCAGACTTTGTTCTCAGCATTTCTGCCAATTCTGTGGGCACGGACCAAAACTTGGTACCAAATCAATAATTACGGATGATAGAAGGGTACCGAGCGCCTTAACAGAATGTAAGGATTTTAGTTGATCTGTACAGAGAAAAGATCAGGGGGCAAGGAAGGCAAATAAGAAAGAGAGTTTCACATTTTCAGCTACACGAAGCATTACTGTTTCTTCCTTTTCTCTGAGATTTCAGTTACTATTGCTTTGAAGCTCAGTTAAAAAAAAAAAAAAGCCTCTGATTTAGGATTTAAGTGCCTCTAGAGTCCACTAGGAGAAAATTATGCCAGGCCTGGTAGAAAGAAAATGGATTTAGGAATCAAATCCTCTTTCAGATTCTAAATTCATATTAATGCTCTGTGAACTGAGGGCCATAGCTTAATCTTGAGAGCCTCAGTTTCACTGTCTGTGAGAGGGGTGATACATAGTCACACTGCATGTATGATGAAGTCCTGATGAGAAGAAAAACTAAAAATATATATACTAAAGCAAGATGAAGTGTTAAAACATGATATTAATGATCTATGTATATTTATATTTAAAAAAAAAAACTATTACCATGTAATGCTTAGTATTTTAAATAAAGGGAGAATGTCAGCCTTTCCTTTTATTTCATGTAATGAAATATGTTGAATTGTACTTGCTCAAGAAATGAAAATGGCTGTATTTGCACATAAATGTGCTCATCCAAATTTTCTTTGGCGACTTCCCCTAGGGTTTCAAATTAGGAATACTTTTTAATTTTGTTTTTATAAGGATTTCTTTCATGACACATTGTACTCTTAAGTGTTGAAATCTACAATTATACTATTTTTTCATGTATTCTAAAATCCTATCAATTATAAAATCCACCATTATTTCATGCTTCACTAAGAAGGGGGCTAAAGATGTTGCTATTTATACTCCAACAAATATCAATCTTAACTTGAGTTATTAATCATGTTGGAACAGCAAGAGAAGGAATTTAAGCCATATATACATATATAAAATTAACATGCTAAAAGTGCCAATATACAATTGAGGCAGCATGTAATACCAGATGTATAATTTCAGAAGAAAAATGGAAACTATAAGAAATAATCAAATATGTAAGAAATCAAAACCACAGTGACAGTGATGGATAATTTTTTTTTCCAATGAGATTATCAGTAGACTCATCCTAGTTAAGGAAAGACTTAGTGAACTTGGGGCTATGTCAACATAAATTACACAAATTGACTCACAAGTCATAAAAGGCTGAAAAACACTAGAATAGAGTCCCCAAAAGCTATAGGACAATGTAAAATATTCAAGCATATGTGTAATTAGAGCCAGAAGGTTGGACAAGATAGAGAACAGAGCAGAAGAAATGTCTGAAAAATAATATCCTAGGATTTATCAAAATCAATTATAGACAGTAAACCAAGAAGCTCAGAGAACATAAAACAAGATAAAAATCAAAACCAAGCAAACAATCAAACTGAAAAAGAAAATTAGCCCTTCAAATTCAAACTGCTGGAAGATAAAAAGAGAAAATCTTGAGGGTAGACAGAGAAAAAATACCTATTACAAAAGAACAAAGGTAAGAATGATAGCAAATTTCTTATCAGAAACTGTTCAGGACAGGAGATGATGGAGGAGCATCTTATAACTTTGAAGGAAAAACAAACAAACCAAACAAAAACTAAAACGAACAAACAAAAAAATGTTAACCCCCAATTCTATAGCAAGTAAAAATATCCTTCAAAAACTAAAGAGAGAGGAAGACTTTCTTTGCTAACTGGTCCACTATTTAATCAATGGTAAAGACCAAGAATTATGACAGCTATCAGAAATTTGATCTAGAAAGAGAAACAATGAGAGCTGGAAACAAATAATTCAATGCAAAATGAAATATAAAATTCATTTTCTTTTTCTTTTTAATTGATTTAATAGAAAACAGACCATCAAAATTGAAATAGAAAGAAGGCATTGTAAATATTTTATAACATATATAAAAGTTTAAAAAATGACAATTGCACAAAACTGGGGAGGCAAGAATCATAAATATAATGCTGTAAAGTCCTTAGACTACTTATAATGCAATATGATGTTAGTCTAAAATAGATGTATTAATGAGGGCGTATGCTACAATCCCTGCGTTAATAATAAAACTTTATTTTAAAAAGATGTATATAAATAATAGAGATGACATGGAATCATGAAATGTATTCAATTAGCCCAAAACAACATAGAAAGAAAAAAACAAACAAAGAACAAGTAAAACATTATTTTAAAACCTAAGAGTTTAATCCAAATCTATGAATCATGACTTTGAATGTGAATTGTCTAAACATACCAGTTAAGAGATAGTAATTGTCATATTGAAAAAAATAAATGAAGCCCCAAGAATAAACAATCTGTGCAAACACATTAAATATAAAAATATAGGTAATTAAAAAAATAGAACATGGAGTGACACATACAATGCAAATATCAATCAAATATAATACTGCTGGGACAGCACTATTGATATCAAACTCGGCTTTACAACAAGGACCATCACCAGGGATAGAGAAGTATATTACATAAGGATAAATGCATTGATTCTCCAGGACAACTGACAAAGTTCTGAAAGTGTACGTATCTCATGTTGGAGCATCAAAATATATATGATAGGTACTGATACAAGTAAAAAGATAAATAGACAAATCCACTAATATATCTTTCAACATTCCTCTCATAATTATACAGAAAGTAGATAAAAAATCCATAAAGATATTATGGTAAGAAGAATTTTAAAATGGCCACCAAGATCCCAACCTCCTGGTGTATACACCCCACATTGTCCTTCAGAATATAAATACAACGGACTTTCATTCCATGACTAGGTTACCTTCTGTGGAACAGTTGACTTTAAGAAATGTTAACAGGAAGCCATGACCTTAACATGAGTCCTTTAAATCTGGGAGTGGCAGTCAGACACAAAAGGGCAGACATAGGAAGCATGGAAGAGATTTGACGCAAGAGAAATTGTCCATCGCTGGCTTTAACAATACAGGGGACTATGTGGCATGGAGCGTGTGTGGTCTCTGTGAGCTGAGAGTGACCTCCAAAGGAGAGTCAATGATGAGATGTGGACGTTAGTTCAACAACCACAGGTACCTGAATCCTGCTGACAACCTGGATGAACATGGAAGCAAATTCTTCCCCAGAAAGAAACAGATAGAAACATTATTCCAGGGAAAGATGGCCAAAGCTTTCCTGATTTGATGAAAAACATTAGTTTACATATCAAAGAAGCTCAAAGAATTTTGAGTACACGATGATATTCACACCTAGACATATCACAATTAAACTGTCAAAAGACAAATCCGAAGAGAAAATCTTGCAACTGGATGGAGCAAATAGACACATTACATACAATAATAATAAGATGAATAACTTACTTCTCATTAAAAATCAGTGATCAATACAAAGGCATAGACAAGGTATTGAAACAAAGGAAAAATAAAGTATCAATCAATAATTATATACCCATAAAACTATACTTCAAGAATGAAGGGAAAAAATCACATTTCAAAAAAAAAAAACTTTAGAGAATCTGTTACAAGAAGCCAAACACTAAAAATAAAGTTCTTCAGACTGAAAGGACAAGATACAGTAATACTAATTTGAATCTGTGAAGAAATATAAAACACTAATAATAGTAACTATTTAGACAATTTTAGGCAGCATACAGTGTTTTCAGTTTTCTTCTTTTAACCAATTTTAAAGACTTTGTATTAAACAATATTTTTTAAAAGTTATTTTAGGATGTATATAAAGATTTAACGAACACACACACACTAACTTGGGGTCATTTCAAAGCCAGTCTTAAAAGGTTACATATTCTGTCACCATTTATATAATGTTCTCATAAAGACAAGCAATATGATTGGAGGACAGGTCTGTCATTGCCAGGGGTCAGGGAAAGAGAGAGGATGACTGTAAAGTGATGGTGGGAGGGAGATTTTTGAGGGGTTGAACTATTTTGCACGCTAATTACAGTGGCAATTACATGAATCTATACATGTATAAACAGTCACAGAAGTAAAGGCCATGCAAAGTAAATTGTATGGCATGATAATTTAGAAAATGAAATTTAGATGGATAAAACACTAGATGATAAGCATCATGACAGAGATAAGGATAAGGTGTTCCGGGTGCTCACAAGACACAAAATAAGATGAGATGAGAAAGACACTTCATTTTCTGTGCTATTCTTTCCAAATATACCATGAGAACACACCAGTTTTTTTTTTAAAGGATGGTTTTCTACAAATAGTCCATCAAAAGTGTGAAGGTCATGATAAATCAAGATGAGAGACTGTCATCTACCAGAAGAGATTGAGACATAATGACCGAAGGCAACACTGGGTGCTAGATTAGATTCTTACATAGAGAGAGGACATTAGCAGAAAACTGGTGAAGATTGTTGTACCAATGCCAATTTCCTAGCTGTCAACAGTGTTGTATGAACGCCAGTTTCTTAGTTGTGATCACTGAATTGTTATAGAAGATGCCAACATTGAGTGGGGAGTGGGTAAAGGATACCTGAGGTCTCTCTGCACTATATTTGAAACTCTTCTGTAAGTTCAAAATGACTTCAAACTTTACAAAATACTTCTACAAAACAAAAAGAAGAGAAGAATGAAGTTGGTAACATAATTCTGGAAGACAGAAGAAAAGTTAGAGCCTGAGGTATAAATTTGGGAGTTGTGTTTAAAGAGATGGAAGCTGAAGCTTGGAGGAGGAGCAATGTGATCACCTGGGGAGAGTATGCATGGTTTTTGAGGACCATGCAACATTGTTCCTCTGGAACTATCAGGTCTGCTCAGTATTTTAGCAAACAGAAATCCCAAAAAATCTGTGTGTTCGGAAGCATCATAGTCACAGTGCAACTTTAAAGGCTGCAGACACATTATCTACATTTGACCTCAATTTCAGATCTAGAAAACAACAGAAGCTCTCATACTTAACTTACTTATATTTAAAACAAGATATTTATATTACATCTTAAGGAAATCTTGCCAAGGATGTGGTAAGTGCTTAGCAGAGTGCTTAGTTGCCAAATAGTCATTGAATAAAAAGGGTAGCCATTTTTAACATTCATTTTTAAAGAAAGACGTCTAAAAAAAGTGAAAGGTGTTACAGTTTGATTCCCTTGATAACTGCTCTGTATTAATTTTGATGATAAAAATTGAGGGGGAGGGTTAATTTGATGAATTCCAGGGGAACCCAGGATCAGCCATCAAAGGTCGTCAAAATATCTGCCTGTTCAGTTGCCTCCTATCTCTTAAGCCATTTTTACTAGATTTTTGAAGCCTTTGTTCTCATCTTGGAGGTAAATATCCTACCAGTGTGGTTAGGTGAAAGCAAAGATATGAGGCCCTGAACATGAGGCAGTGTCTCTTGGGGGATTTTGTTCTGTTTGGAGCCACTGCTTCATCACCCCACTTATTCTACCTCTGAAATTATGACTTCGAGCAAGTACAGTTAAATGTTGGAGCGTCTCCAAATCGCAAATGCTTCAAGCCTCAAATAACATATTTGCCCTTCTTTAATTATAGATTTTTAAATTAAAGGTTTATAATAGCAATAGGGCCTTTGTGAAGTTGTCTTGAACCTGACAGATGCAGTATATATAATGACAAGATTTATTGCCTAAGTAAACAGTAGAGAAAGTCTGTAATGGACGGCAGCTATCCAGCCAAGATGTAACAGGGCCATGAATTGGTGCCTCCTTCCCACGTGAAGGCAGCATTGGTTTTTTGCTCCAGAAAGGAAGGGGGTGAGAATTACCATTGTTATTTAAAATGGAATAACAAAGACAGTTGGAATTAGACTTTGACATTGAAAATTATTCTGAATCTTTAATGAAAGCTCCTGTTAAGTATTTATTTCAAGTTTCGCTAGTAGCTGGATGTACATTTATCTGTGTACTAAAGTCACCAGGAGGATGGGTAAAACAAAGGGGAAAAAAAAACTTTCTTACTTTCAATGTCATTTTCTAATAATTTAACTGTAAGACATTCAGACACTCAAGACTGAGTGTCAATTGACTGGAAAGAGCTTCCTTTTGGTCGGGGAAAATAATTCATATATCAATGTTATCTTAAGTGATTCTTTTGAGTGATGATATGCAACCACCTGGGAACAAAGAAGTGAACCCTATCGGACTGTGTCGCACATTTATTACCATTGGAAGGGATGAGCCATGATTGCATACTGTGTGCCCTGCATAAAATAAGTCCTCGAACTTTTCTGAAAGTGGCCTACTGCAGTAGCATGAAGTTCCAGGTATTTTAAAAAGATCTAAGGAATCAGAGCTAGAGGAAATATTACCTTTTGATTATTACCCACCGCCTCCTAGGTTTGAAGTTTCCGCCCAATGCAAGTGTGAAGGCGAAACAGCCCGCGACTCTCATTCTATTGCCTTTTCTGGGTTCTTTGTCCCAGTATCTCCTGGGTCAGCAGGACTGAGCAGAGAATTACCCACAGCCAGAGTGGCTGGTTTTAAGTTATGACAGTAAACACTCTGAAATGACTGGGTTCCAAATTTTTCTATTTTACTCAGAGGCAAGCTATGTGTTAGTAGAATTTCTATGTGTAATCAGAAGAAAAAAATCTCTCCTTTTGCCACCATGAACATCTTCACTTGGCTTTAGTATCCACTAGCCCAATCTCTACTCTAAGGTCAATTTTCTAGTCTTCATTTAACCTCTCTTCCCCTAGTTTCTTTTCTTTTCTTTTTTTTAACTTTATTTTATTGAGTTATAGTCAGTTTACAATGTTGTGTCAGTTTTCAATGGAGCACAATTTTTCAGTCATACATGAACATACATATATTTATTGTCACATTCTTTGTCACCATGAGCTACCACAAGATCTTGTATACATTTCCCTGTGCTGTACAGTATAATCTTGTTCATCTATTCTACATATGCCTGTCAGTATCTACAAATTTCAAACTCCCAGTCTGTCCCTTCCTATCCCCCACCCCACCCCGTCTCTTCCCCTGTTTACTACAGATTCTCATGAAGAAGTCATGATCAAGGGCAGGGTTGACATAATTAAATCTTTCAAGACCTGTCCAAGAATTTCAATTATACAAACAACATTCTTGCTTCTTGATTATGTGTTATGAAAAATTGTTCCATAAAAATGGATCCCTTATTACATAATAAAAAGTAGAGTTTCTGTTGGCAGATTGAAACTGAATACTGGCCCCTCCCCTTGCCAGTTGTGTGACCTTAAGCAATTGCATCTCAGCTCCCTCATCGTTCATCTGGGAATAAAAATAACATCTATCTCAGAGAGCTGTATGAGGATTAAGTGTATAAAGGTAGAAAATTCTCATGGAATGCCAAAAAACACACAGAAGTGCTCAAAAATTACATTTTCAAAAAATAGAATTTAAATATTGTACTTACTTTAGGTATTTGGGTTACTTTGTTTGACAAGGACCGACAGCGTCGTCAAAACTGACTTAGGAAAAGGCAGGCTATTTGCTGGGTCATATGACTGAATAGTACAGGGCAAATACGGATTCAGTCGCGGGTTTGACATCGCGTTTCAAAGTCTCTCCCAAAAGTCTGTTTTCATCTTTCACGTCTCTGTGCTGCAACTTCTGTGAAGACGCCGTCCTCAGATGCGTGTTTAAAATAGTCACAAGATGGCTGCTTGTTGTTTTTAGGGCCACATCCTTCCCAGGGGACATTCCAGCATTTCTGGCTAACGTTTTATTAAACCCCAATTCTTGAACCAAATGTGAAGCCAAATGAATGAAACACTGATTGACTTATACCTAAATCCATCATCTGCCCCTGAAGTAAAGTCAAAACCTTTGGAAACATATGAACTGACATGGACACATGGTAAGAAAAACACGGTCCTTGACAGAAATTGTTGAACTATTACCCAGGAAAGGATGAAGGGCTGCTAGGCTGCAGAGCGAGCTGGTGCCCATCACAACCTAGATAGAAGATCGTGAGGTCAGTGTATGCATGGAATTCATCGGAACGAGACAGTGGGAATTTAGAACACTTCAGAAGTGATGATGAAAATAATAAGATAAATGATGATGGATATTGTACTTTGCTGTTATATTCAAAAATGTTTTTCAATTTTGAAAGAACTCCACATATCCACCTTAATTTTTTTCTGTGTAGCATCTTATGAGATACACGTGGCTTCATCTTTGTCCTTAGAAGGTAACTGAATCTCAGTCTTTTTAAGCAATTTTTCCTAAGGTCGTATCGATAGCATGAAGCAGAACTAGGACTGGAACAAACATCTACTAACTTTCAATCCTTTATCATTTTCAATACATCACTTTACTGTGTTCGATGGCTCATGTCCTGGGGGAAAGGTCAGGAGGGAGGGGTACCCATGTTAGGTATCGATGCTTTGGCAGGATATATGAAGTGGGTAGCTATTGGTAAGCACTGCCTGTTTGATGCTTTAGAATTCTACTGTACGATGCTGCTATAAAAATCATGCCTCTCTCTCTAGAGTGGGCAAAAAAACTTAGTTAATGGGAAAAATTATCAGAGGTAGAGGGCTTCTCAGTAACTCTAATGGTCTCAATTTTGTTCACAAAATAACTTATAAACCATTCATAGCATTCTACCAGTACCTCCTTCTCTTGATTTATAATCTCTTTTTTATGGGTTCAGAATGGAATCAATGGTCTGGAAGAGCACAGGAGGGTAATGTTTCCCAGAAGAGATGATATTAGGGAAAAATGTGCTGCCCTTGCAGCTTCTGACGCACTTTCTCATTGGTCTACAGGTTGTTTTCCTTCTCGACTGTGATCTGGAAATGTACAACCAGAGGATCTCAGTAAACGCTCCAATGTGTGACCGACTAATTTTATTAACATCGGTTCTCTCTGGAATGATGCTGCATTTGCTTGGTAACAGAGAGAAGCGGCGTGAATGAGGAGGCTGCGGGCACAACTCTGAGACAGAAGAAGAAAGAGCTGCCTCTCTTGAGGACAGGGCACCGGGCTTCACATTCCCCTGTGTTTTCTCTGTGTTTCACATCCTCTTTTTCCAGTTCTCCTTTGAACTAGTGAAACGCGGTGTCAAAAAACTTTGTTGGAATTGAAAGTCTCCCTGTAACCCTTGGCAGATTAAACGAACCTTAAACTCATGAACATCGAATAAACTAGCGTCCAGTTACCCCAAAGGGCCATACATCATTTACGCAGCCACAATGAGCAAACTTTGAGAAATATAATTTCCTGGAATATGAAAGATTATGTTCCCGTTGCTCTTACCATAAACTAGCACCACCTCTGATTTTACTTGCAAGCAAATGCTGCCCTTTCTCAACACGGTTATTTGTCATTAAAAAACGTAGTACATCACCATTCTAGTCAAGAGAATCTAATTGTTTGTCAAAATCCATCATATATTTGTCACTCCTGCTATGGAATCCTGTAATGTAAAATAGTCACAAATGTTGTTTTAAATATGTGATTTATATCAGCTTTTGCCTTAGGGTAATTTAAATAATTTATGGTAAAAGAGCTAATTTTCTCTTTCTTGTGCCTGGTGATTATACGGGAAAAAAAAAAAAGCTGCATTAGCTTTCAGGTAGTCAGCTTCCATTATTGTGCCATGATCGTGTTCTAAGGATTAAGAATTTTTATTATTTAGTGAATTCTAAATGCCAAGATAAAGCTCAATGCTTGTGATTTAGATTTAAGATACTGATATATAAGATGATCGCCCTTTTGGTTGTGGTGTTGAATCTTGCTTAATTAAGCAAAGGTGACAAGAAGACCCCCTAAGTAGTGGCTTTTAGATAGCAATGCCCCGAATGCCTCAGAAGCCCGTGATGGCCAAGGGAAAAGCACACTCTGTATTGATCGCACTTATCCCCGCCATGCTCCAGGAATGACTGCCCAACGCAGTCAGAAACATCTATTGTGATCCTGCAGGAGGAAGAACAAAATCACTCTGGACCAAGCAAAGGCGCAACGAGATCTATAAATCAATGTGATCTGGGTCTCTGTTCTCCCAGCACATGAGCTCTACGTACTGCAACTCTTATGGTTCATGGAAGCCGCCTTTTTTTCTGCTACCTCTTAATTTGCCAAACTTACTCAAATATGATTTTCAAAATACTCTTTTTTAAGAAGTGTCTTTGTCTTCTAAACAAACTCTTCCCCAAAAACTGGTGTAAGAAGTTAAGGTTACAGGGTCACTCAAGGTCTCCTTCTGAGAGGATATAAAAAAAAGAGGGGGGGAGGGGAACTTTGTAAATCATGTAAGTTACAGGACTGAAAAGAAAATCTTGTGACGAATAGGTCATTGGTTTTGATATTAGGGGAGAAGGTATGAGATGCACTTTGAAGAACTGTAACTTAACCAAGCAGCTCACCCAGAGTGGTTTTCATTAAAAAGTTGCCATTTATCTTATCATGGTGAGTTTATCTTACCATGAGCTGTCATTGAAAGGATAGGGAAATACTGTGACTTACTGCAGCACAGCAGATATCAAAAAAAGACAGGCGGCAACTTTTTAATGACAGACACTGTTCTCCAGGGCTCATTCATGTCTCCAGATTCAGGAACAGTGGCCGTCAATACTGACCGGGGGGCGGAGTTGAAAGGAGACGTTAATAAATTCTGTATTAGTATTAAAATCTTGAGATCTTAGGGAAATTTTGATTTTCTTTGGAATCTGTCTTGTTCACATTGGAAAAAAGTCACATGATAATAAGAGACAAATTTGCATTTTTTAATATTTTAAACAGCTTTTTAAACAATGTAAATTTCTTATCTATTTTTCTAACTTTTTGAATAAAATGTAATAGTTAAGGTCCTATGGTTTTGAGCCACATACTGTTGGAATCAATAGTAGTATTCCACTGTACAAATATACCACAATTTCTTTATCCAGTCATCTGTCAATGGACATTTAGGTGCTTCCATGTCTTGTATATTGTAAATAGTGCTGCTATGAACATTGGGGTGCATGTATCTTTTCAAATTAGGGTTCCTCTGGGTATATGCCCAGGAGTGGGATTGCTGGGTCATATGGTAAGTCTATTTTTAGTTTTTTGAGGAATCTCCATACTGTTTTCCATCACGGCTGCACCAAACTGCATTCCCACCAACAGTGTAGGAGGGATCCCTTTTCTCCACAGCCTCTCCAGCATTTGTCATTTGTGGACTTTTGAATGATGGCCATTCTGACTGGTGTGAGGTGATACCTCATTGTAGTTTTGATTTGCATTTCTCTGATAATTAGTGATATTGAACATTTTCTTATGTGCCTATTGGTCATTTGTCTTCACTGGAGAATTTCTTGATTAGATCTTCTGGCCATTTTTGGATTTTTTGTTTTTTTTAATAAGTTGTATGAGCTCACAGACTAAATTTATAATGCTATCATTCTATTTGTCTTCCCTACACCCTTAAAGTGAATAATGTGATGAAGAGACAAAATACTAAGATCAAAAAGATCATCGAACCTACATTTTATAACTGACTTCCAGAAAAAAATGCTTATCCTTTAGGACCTCAGTTTCACCATCTGTTGAAAAACAAAATTGAGCAGGTGACCTTGAGATCCACCCTAGATTGAACATTACTGATTTTTATTTTATTACGTTTGACAATATTTGGAATGAACTCACTATGTATAATATACATTTCCAAAAACTGGTCCAGTATATGTTCTAATCACATATAATCACATATGGCCATTGGCCATAGTCCTCACAATTTTAAACAAAGGGGAAGAAAGCAAATGGCACATAATCACTAGGAGTTTTACTTTCAAACACAGAATAGTATTGAAAATTTATAAAACCTGGGAGTCATTTCCTTTTAGACTGCTTTTAATTCCCTTCAGTGTTTCGCTTGGAGCATTTTTCTTTATCTCTCCATTTATCAGATGCTTAAAAACTCTGAAGAATGAAGTTAACTAATTGTCCATTAGATGCCATGGATCTTTCATCTATTTAAGGTGTCTCCTTGATGCAGTTCCTCTCATTAGACAGAGCTGTGAGCTTTGCTGGGCACTCACAGATGGTTTCCTGGCTTCTGCAGCAATGGGCACTTAAGCTCCAGGAAGCCCTGTTTAGAAGGGGGTGTTTTAATAGAGCCGTCCACATCCAACCTCTCACTCTTGTCTAAGTACCTGCTGGTGATGATCACTTTGCTTCCTGCTGCTCTAAGTGGAGTCATTAAAAGAAATGCAACTTTCAGCACAATTGAGAAAGGGTGGAAACTTCCTTCTTCATCTGAAGGTCAGCTCCATCAAACATTTAACCTGTCTGCCTCCATCAGTTTAATCATTATGAAGAAATCAGATAATCCTTATCTTTCAAGAATCCTCACAAGTAATTACATTTTTTTTTTCTCTCAGCAGTTGAGGGTGGAGTAGGGTGACTAAACTAAAATTTAGATCATTAATGGCTGTTCCTACTTTTTTATTTTTTCAGATTTAGGTAAGAAGACCCAGAATATATTTCAGCATTTGACATAGTTAAATATCAGGGGTTAGTTCCTTCAGTGCCCTCTCAGCCTTCTGTCCTATGGTCACAGAGTGGACGGTGATAAACTGTCAGTTTGGGGTTATCTTTATTAGAACAAGAATGTGAGAACTGAAACTTTTGCCAAATGTGGCAAAGAGGCTGAAGTAATGATGTAAGACTGATCATTTTCTATGTTTATTGAACAGGTTACTGAGGAATAAGGAAAATCAACTCAATTAGTAATTTAAGCTTTCAAATAAAAAATATTGGATTTGCACACTGGTTTCTAGTTAATCCTACAGGTATTTATCACGAAGTGACAGGAATATATCACTTCCTGTGGGATTTATTAAAGAAGCATTTGATAGGGCATCTGTCCTCTGGATTCCAAAACCTATTTGAGTAAAAGGAGACAAATATATGTATAAAACAAAAATGTACAATTAGATATGAAACAAACAGAGGCAACTATAAGCCAGCATAAACATAGGGACCACATTTAATATAGTCAAGTACAAAAACAAAGCATAAAGCTTATATTGCAGTATATAGTCAAGATATTTTAAGAAATGACTAATATTCAGATTAATGTCCCATATAAAATTTAGGCTTCAAATGATTTTTGAGGACGCAGAAGAGAGAAATAAATTTTGAGGGCGGAAACACAATATACAAAGGCTGAACCAACTTCTTTAACTCAGGGAGTCTAGCGAAAACACTCATCTGTGAAGAACCCTACCTCTTAGTGTAACTCCTGCCAGACTTTATGTTTTATTATGCACGTGATCTCCATGTCCGCCTGTTTTATTTTTTTCTTATTTCCATTGTATATTTATAAAATTGCACCCTCCACTTTCAACAGCCTCGGGGTTCAAGTACCAATAAAATTCCCATTGATTAAAGTATTAAAATACATGAAAAGGAACAATAGCCAGCAGCAATAATGATTAAACACATAAGCATCAAACAAAACAAAATTGTATTAAAAGCAACCACCTCCTCAGATCTACCCTTACAATGTAACAGGCCAGCGTAGACTGTAGGAAAAAAAATTGAGTGAGTTGTAACTATACACAACCACCTTGGCTATAAAAGATAACAAAAATTTTTGATTACTTTTGATTCAGTTTGTGGGTAGTCTCTGTGTCATTTCCTTTCCCTTCTGTGTGCCTCTGTTTCTTTCGCTGTCAAATGGGAAGGACCCAGTTCATCTCAGAAGGTTATTTTCTCTTAGGGATGCTGTGAGGGGGAATGAAATACACATTTTCAAATGACTTACAAAGGGGACCGGGACAACTATTAGTTGTTCCTAACGTTACTCATTGTTGCAACATTTCTGGACAAGTCAATCCCTGACTGTGTCCTTACTCTGATAAGGAAACCTGCATTTTTAGAGATTAACTCTGTGGCTGTAGGTGGTACATATCATAAATATGGAAATACTGTATAAATACGTATAGTCTTTTTCTGTGACTACTTAAGGCTGATGACACTGTCAGAGGTAAAATGACCCTACCATCTATGATACATTCCAAACCTTCCCAGGCACATTTCTGAAGTCTTCTATTGAAGCAGAAGAGGCTGAATCATTATCAATCTTGTGCCAAGACTTCAAAAGCCATGAGCACCTATCTCCACCGCCACTTTTCTGCCCAGACCTGTAAATACAACTTTAGAAGATGAATCTCTCTCCCAAGGGGAGCACCAGTCTTATTTCCTTTCCAGCCTAATTTCCAAGTTGAATTCTAGAACGCTCTTCTTTCCTGTGGTCTTCACAAAGTCTGCTTCAGACACTTGGCAGACACTCAGATGCACGAACACACTCATAGCATCTGCCGTTCTGACTGCACTGGATGCCAAGTTCTCACTCTCATCTCTTTGGAAAGAGGGGACACTGTTGGTCCTTATCTTCACTGCAAAAAGATATCGGGGGAATGAGTCAAGACAAATTAAGACGGACTCTTCGTGCCACCCAACGAGAAAAAGAACAAAAATAATTGATGGAGATGAGCTGTTTGCCAGTTTTCAGTGGGTTCTTTGGATATTACTTGACTATCAACCTTCAGGTAAAACCTACTTGAATGCCTTATAGAGCCATTCAATTCAGGAACAGAGACAGTGATCACAGTATTTCTTTCTTTTCTGAATTTGGACCAATAGTTGACTTCCCAATTTTTATTTCCCCGTGTGCAAACTATCAAAGAAGTAGCGATAAAATTATTTAACTCAGGAATGAAAAAGTATACAGTGGTATTTTTACGGAAAAGTTTCCCAGTGCTATAGAAATTATAATGCTAAACCAAATAAAGAAAGTGCAGTGACAGAGCAGAGAGTTTAATTAATTAATATCATTTCATCATAAGAGCAGTGGGCTGAACTCTCTTTTTTATTGGACACTGGTAAGAGATTGCCGTTGCTACTGACAACAGCCTATTACAGGAATACGATGCCATGAGAATGGCGTACATACCGAAAGGGCTACAAACTCAGAGGCATCTCTACTAATGCTTAAGACCTATCACCTGGTTAAAACTAGTAAACATCTTACGTAGTTCAAAGATCTGGACTGAATCTGTTAACAGCAAGGCTATGTATGGTAAACATTTCCTTAGACACTTGGCAGATCTTTCTCAGACTCTGAGCTCTTACAGCAGGGACTTAGGAATGTATCCCTGCTAAAGGAAAGAGATCAAACAGCTATGAATTTAAGGCCAGCCTTACATTGTGTTGGATCAAGCACTTTCATGTAAAGAACATCTGTAGGCTCTACTGGGTGTGAAACTAGATTTTCTCCTAAAGTAATAAAGAGTGAAATTTTTAATTTTTTTTATACTAGAGTCCCCCTTTTGGATTATGATTATTTTTATTATATGATGAACGTATCATTATATATTTCATTTAACAGGGAAGCATTTATTCAATGCCTGTTAATGGAATTGATTATTCTAGAAGAGAAGTTATAGCCATAAACAAAATAAACTCGGGTTGGGTAGACAAAATAAAAGTGGAAACACAAGTATATACTACATCAAGTGATGATAAGTGCTGGCGATGAAAATAAAACAAGGAAATGGAGTGTAATGGTGGTAAGAAAAACCAAGTAATTTTAGGTAAGTTGATCAGGAATGACTGTGTAGAGAGCTGGAAAACGTGAGCACACATCTGTGAGAAGAGTGTTTCGCAGAGTTGGGGGAGCCTTTTAGGATTCTAAAGATGTTCTTGTGACTAGAAAGATGGCCAATGAAGTGGGCTCAGTGAGAAAATTTCATTATTCCAACACACGTTCTTGTAGCCTATTACACATTATAAATAATCTTTATCTCGTCATTTGATTTTATGTTTACCGTAATCCAGTGCAGTGCTTAGCATAGATCTTGTCTTCCATGTTCAGATTAAAAAACACAAAAGCTGGATTCAAGTGTTTACTTCTATTGTCTAAGCTATTGGTGGGCAGACGGTAAAGCTCAAAGCTAAATTTATTGACTTGATTTTAGTAATGTTGCCAATACTCCACACATTCTCTGCTCAGAAAGTCAGACTAATATCTAGTAGCTTTCTTCCAACCTGTAAGGAAATCTATATCTTTAAGAATGTGTTTGCAAATGATGTGCATAAAATACACTTATGTTCATGCAAATGGTCACACATTAATACATAGATACAGAAAAGGTTTCTGAATCCTCAGAAACAGGACTCTTACAGAATAGAATATGGATCTGGAAGAATTCAGAGCTTAGACCCTGATGGAAGCAACATCATGTTTTAAGGAAAAGATGCCTTCAGATTATCTATTTCCCACTTCAAATGCTGTAAAACACGGAGTCCCGCCGAGGAAGCTTGAGTGGGTGGACAGCCAGCTGAGCACCAATGCATCTCTAGGGGGAGGACTTTGTGAAACGTCTCAGGGCCTCCAGTTTACTTTGGAGGGAACACTTGGGGTGACAATAATAACCCTTACAGGATGAGAGGCTCTGCACCCAGGTGTCCTGAAACAGACAAAAGAGCATTGAAATGAAAAATACAGCTACTTACTCTATTTTGCTTGTGTTGTTAGAGCATCCACCATTAGCATCCCGATCAGTCACGCCACAAGCCCATCCACAGCGGTGATAATATCTGTACTTCCTCGTAACGGTCTGTCTTGCCCAGCCCTTGGTCAATCAAGCCAACTTGCAGCAAAATGTCAAACTGACTGTAACTGTCTGCAACAGCTTCATCTTTAGACATGAATTTTCTGAACACATGTGCATGCACCCCCATAAAGTCATGCACACACATTGATTTCTGTTTGTCTGTGTTGCATTGTGAAGTGACCTTTGCTCTCTGTTCACGTGTTTTTTTTTTTCCTCTCACTCTAATTTCCAAATACAAGTGACAACGGGTAATGGGTTAAAAACATAAACTTTTACATGTAAGTAAATATGCTGCAGACATTTCCACAAAGGAGAAGCAATGTGGTCCCCAAGTAAATTAACGTGCGTGTACATGTGTCTGAGTGTTTTAGAAGATCCTTTAATAAATACATTGTTTACAAAGCGATGATTCGGGAAGATGTGGGTTTGTTCATTCAGGCGATGCTGTAAAAGGCGGGGTGAGGGGCGCTTTTCTTCCTGATGAACTACACAGCGCTGAACAAATTCAAGAAACTTTGGAGAAGATGATACACCTCTGACAACCTGAATGTGGTAAGTATATCAAGATTTAGTGCCCCTTTATTAGTCTCTCTTACAGGAGAACACCACAGCTGCCAAATCTGAATTGTTACCCTCATTCTTCCCGATATAATTAGTATGAAAATGGTGACTACCTGGATATTGCCTCGATGTGAGCTTTTCTAACTAAATAAGGTGAGATCAACCTTATTGTACCACTCACTGATTAGAGTTCTGATTAATGCTGCTTCTTTTATTTCTGCTTCCCAGGTTGAGATAATGCATACGCGCCTGAATTACCGGGCTTGGCACCTGTTTCTGAATCAGACCCTTTCTGATATGTTTGCTGAGTTTGGGGGAAGCCACAGGCTTCTGGGGAAGTTTAATTACTGCCAGAGTGTGCTCTTTCATCTCTCTTTTATTTTCCATAACTTCAGACTAAAAGAAAAGAAAAATGCCCCAAAGCTGTGTAGTGTGTTTATTTCATTCCATTGAACAATGTCTCAGTGCAAAACAGCACTGGGTCAGCAGCTCAGAATGAAGATACTTTACATTTTCTATGGAAACACTTTCAAAAAAAGAAGATACAAAAACACTGAACACTCACCACCCCCCAAAATTTCACTGACAGAAAATCTTTTGCTGTTATCTAAAATGATTTGGTGTTAAGTGTGAAGACAATGAGCCAGGCTGAGAAAATCACAGGTGGTTCTCCTGTTGTTTTGTTGGAACAAAGACACAGTCATTCCTTTATGTTTTGTGTGTTGCTGTTTTACACTGCAACTGCTGCGTTGAGTAAATGAGACAGAGACCACCTGGCCTGCAAATCCTAAAATATTTACTATCTGGTCATTTACAGAAAAAATTTTTGTCAATCTCCTCTCCCCATTTATATGATTAAATTATCTAGAGATGGTTCTAGATTCAAGGATGTTCATCATTTAGGGACTCACTCTCTCTCTCTCCCACCTCCATGTCTTAGCACTATATTCCAGTACGTAAGGTTCATTCTTACCTAGGCGTTCCCTACATGGTTACAAAGAGCTTCGCTGGTAGGTTCAGATGCACGCGATCTTATTAGCAATACTTGAGAAAACAACACGTTTTTCAAAGAGGTGGAGCACAAGCCCTGGAGACTTCTGGCCTGACATGGCTGTTGTTCTCATCTGTGAAACTGTCCTCCGCGGCCAGTGAGATGGAAAGTGAGACTGGGCAGGCCCGGGTCACACATTATCAGAAAGGGGCATGGATTCAAACCCCATGTATTGCACATACTGTTACTGATCTATGGGAGAGAAGAGATCAAGCAGTGGGTGCGTGTAAAACATGTCCACGTTAATGGCAGTGGAGAGGAAGGAAAGAGGGCTGGTGGCTCCGTGTGCTTGGGTTTATAGTTTTCACTTGCTCTACAAAGAGTTAAAATTCTAGGTCACATGTTCCAGTCTCTGAAACCATTAGATGCTCTAGCTGAATAGATGGTCGACACTAGCAACTGGACCTGCTATTACTCTAAGAGAATATTTAAACTAGAACCAAACTGAACAATACAAGATTAAAAAAAAAGAAAAAAAAACTTGATTCACACATGCTATCTACTGACAGGAACAAAAATCTGTATTTTTTTTCAGATTTCATATAGTCACGGAAAAATTATTTATTGCGTCTTGTTCTTGATTGTATCATGCTGTGCTTTTTAGGTTCTGAGCCATGAGAATGTGTGAAAACATTAAGAAATAAGTTATTAAACTATAGATAAATTTCTAGAGAACTTAAGTAACTTATATTTCTTTAAAGTGTCCTGTAAACTGTTAAGGAGAAAGATATGCATTCTAAAATCTTCAAATAAGAGTATACTCTAATACACTAACATGATCAAAGAAAATTTTAGAGATCCATATAATAGTATATAATATGTTATATGAAGATAGTAAATAGATAAAAAATTATGGATAGATTTGATTAAGGCACAATAACCTGATACAGAAAAAAAATTGGGATGAAAGCAAAGATGATGAATAGAAATGAAAAAGGACATCACTGACATAAGAAAGTTGAACATACTGTTTAAGAGAAGGGGCTGTAGGTTTAATAAACCTCACTTAAGTTGCAGGCTTTCGTGTTATTTAGCTTTATGAAGTTTCAGCAAATTAATATATAAATTGTATTTATCATTGTAATAATAGATACAATTAATCTATATCTATATTTATATATAGAAAAAGAATGCAAAAAATGTTCAAATACAACAAAAGAGCAATAAATCATAAACAGAATATTTCAAAATGCAGTAACAAGTGAAACAAAATATATACAAATTATAAAAATAAATGTAAATTAATTAAAATCTACTTGTAAAAATACCAAATCTCAAATTCAGGGGAAAATTAATGCTAAGAGAAAACATTCTTTAAAGAGGTGACAGCATGGGTAAAAGTCAATGAATAACATTTGTTGGGCAGTATGGAAAAATATAAGAGTACAGGGAGAATAGTATTTTTTTTAGACAAAGTAAAATCTAAGGCAGTTTCCATTAAATTGCAATGAAAAGAGTCTATTCACAACATATATATAGCTTTTTCATACATAATGGTCATACAATTTTATCTACCAAGTCATTTATCAGTAATTTACATATATTTAAGCGTCTAAAATAGAAGACACTGAGAAACTTAGTCTTTATGAAGTCTCAAACATGCCTCTATCAGCATTAGATGTAGACCATAAATACAACAAATACCCAGTATGAGAACAGTTAAAAAAAGTGAAATTTCTAGGCATGTGGAGTAAAAAAATACTGGACTGGACAACCCAGTATAAACAACTGGAGAACTTGACAAAATGTGTGAAAATATGCTTAGCTGTTGGACAACAGGCAATATAGCACTGAGGTTATGGGTGGAGGGAGACAAATGAGTTGAGCTCTGAAGTCACCCCAGCTTTCTCTGTGGAGGAAACTTCAAAGCTGTGGGGGAACTCACAACACTTCCAAACAGAGGAAGGGCTCACACTGACCCTAGTGATTCTGCCGAGTTGAGGAGATGGAAATTGGAGTTCAGGGAGATTGAGGCAGCTGGACGTGTAAAGTAGAGATACTGGATGAATGAAGTACTGAAAGACTTCCCCGGATCCCGTGAATTCCCCTTGAGTCTTTGCTAAGCTTGAGGACAAGGATAAATAAAGAAAAATTCCACAGAACTGGTCAAAGAATGTCCAAGGACAGTATGCTTGGTGAAAGAATGAATGTGTTCTGTTTAAGGCTGAATGAGGTAAGGATGTCTATCCCAACTTCTATTCAACATTGCAGTTGACCACTCTTCTGACCAATAAGGTGAGAATAAACATACAAAGACTATTAATGGAAATAAAGGATATTATTTGATAACAAAGAACATATTGACAGAACTAAAGGTATAAGGAGACATTCATATTATAATTTGTTTTTTAGAACCCTTCTGTCTGTAACTGATAGAACAAGCATTCAATAAGGTTATGGAAGATTTGAACGGCATTATGAAGAAAAAAAAAGATTACCCAGCTGATATTTATACACGTTAAATCCAACAATGCAAAATACACATTCTCTTCAAGTGCACAAGGAAAAAGCCACCAAAATAGACCATGTACTTGGCTAGAAAATCTCAACAAATTTCAAACTAACGAAATCATATGGAGTACATTTCACAACAGAAAATATTTTTGAGAATATAGCAACACTACTTTAAGTAACTAATGTGTCAAAGAGGAAATTACAATGCAAATAAGAAAATAGTTCAATATCAATGACAGTAAACCAGAGCATACTGTCATCTGATAGGTGTAGCTAAAGCAGCTATTAGGAATGCATATTTTAAAATGTTTATAATAGAACAGGAGAAGATTTTACTATTAATCATCTAGATCGGAACTTGAAAAATCTAGAAAGATTCGCACAAATAAAACCAAAGCAAGTAGAAAATAAATAATAAAAATAAGGGAAAAAAATCAGTGTAATAGAAAATGGAAAAACAGTAGGGAGAATCAACAAAAGCCAAACATATTTTAATATATGTTAAAGAAATTGATAAAACCAGGAAGAATGAAAAAGAAAAGAAGAGGGGAAAATAAAAACACAGTATTAGATATGAGAGTGAGAACATTATTAAAAATCTGACAAGGATGCTATTAGAAAAGTATAAATATAATTACCATTGAAATATAAAAGGTGAATAATGCAAAAGTCATAAAAGATGTTGACAAACTTGTGATAGATTAAACTTCTCACAAGAAAAGAGAGTTTTACCATTGAGTTACATCAAATTCTCAGCTAGA
Organism: Vicugna pacos; assembly: GCF_048564905.1. Taxonomy (NCBI): domain Eukaryota; kingdom Metazoa; phylum Chordata; class Mammalia; order Artiodactyla; family Camelidae; genus Vicugna; species Vicugna pacos. Next base: position 8,925,461 of record NC_133010.1, read on the forward strand.
AAAGAGTTTCCACAAGCTATAAATTGTTTAAGAAAATCTCAAAGTCTCCAAATAATTTTGAAGCTTACATCATAGTATACAGATAACAATCATTTCTATTTTTCATTTTTGTGAATATATGTGTGTATTAAGAATCTTAAATAAAATATTTGAATAATTTTAACTATGTATCAGGTAAATAATTCAAAAAAAAGAAACATTATCCTAAAATTCTGATTTATTATTAGAAAATGCATACTTTAATCATTTGGAAATCTATAAGCATATCACACGAAAAGGACCAATAAGAAAAAATAGAATACCTATATTAGATTTCAAAAATATAATATTATTTGAAACAATATTAAAATATTTGTAAGTACTGAAAAGTATGCTTCATAATCCAATAAAGTATATATAAATTATTACAGATAGATTCTAAGTAATGCAATATTAGAATTCTCAATAAATTTGAAAACACTATTATTGTTAAAAAAGCTTTTCCAAGAAATTCTAGCCAATAAGACATAAATATTAAAAAGTAACAATTGATGGAAGGAGGAAACAGATTATCAATACAAATTGTATTTCTAAATTATATACGTAGCAAATCAAATATACTGTACAAAAATAACTATAGAATTAATGATATAATTGTCTTGAACAGTGAGTGTGTTCGTGTATCATAAATAGTTAAAACATCTAACAATACCGTGAAGCAATTTTTTTTACAAAATGCTTAATGTAATTTATATTGTAATTGTCAATCTCCAAAAATAAACCTAATCACAATAATTATAGGATTAACATGATTTATTTAGTTACTTAAGGCAATGGAGCAAGAATGGCTATGGTAGGTAGAGGATTGACCCTGATGGAGTGATTTTAAATTTTTCTAAAAATAAATATCAAAATAATAATTCTTAAAGACTAAAAGTGTGAGTAAATCTTATCTCTCAATATTTGAGATATTAAATTGATTATAATTGTTGAAATAAAATGGAGATGAAGCTTAAATATCCCAAGTATACAAAATCAGTTCAGTGATTCTTTAAACTAGTGATTCTTCATCAGGATTATATAAAAATAACAATAATCCATAAAGACTAGGTTTAAAGTACACAAATGGCAAATTTTATTTATTAACAATAGGAAAAGGAAATAAAGGTGAACAATACTGAAGTTGATGAATGAATCAGTATTTAAATCAGGGACTGATGAACAGCCAATTATATCATATATTTAAGTATCATTCATAGTCAGAAAACATGCTCACCATATACTATGGGAAGTCAATATGTGAAAATTTAAATAGGTTAGATTAATTCATTTGAAATTGTCAGTGTCTGGCTGGTTTTGATCTGAAAAAATGGTAATAGAAGATTCAATTTAATAATAGTATGATTTATAGATCCATGAAGAAATTCCAAAATATTTAGAGCTATCTAAAATGTAATACTTAGGCTATTTCTAGAATTTCAAATTGTTCAAAAGTACATTTATTATTTGTATATTAGAAAAACAATTTACAAAATATACCTTGTTTCAAAATGGACTCATTGGTTTGGTCAAGGTGAAGGTGCTAGGAGGCAGTGGTGGGGCATGTGGGGTGGCCCTTTTGGCTCAGCATTATGGATCCAAGCTTGTTGAGGGAACAGGAGCTGTTCAAAAATGAGCTCTTTCCACTCCTGAGGTAGAAAAATATTTGGTGTCCCCTGAGGCATCATCTTCATCATCAAAGAAGAAAGCAAAGCTAGAACGTGGAGGATCAACAGGTTCTAAACAAAATTCTGATCATAGCAACGGATCATTTAACTTGAAAGCTCTATCAGGAGGCCTTGGATACAAGCTTGGAGTTCTTGCTAAGACTATGAACTACACAAAGACATGGCATCAGCAAGGAGATACACGTCCTCTTACTTAAGAAGAAATTTTAGACGAAACACAACCATTAGATATTGTACTCAAGCAGAAACAATGGCTGATGACTGAGGCATTAGTCAATAATCCACAAATTGAAGTAATAGATGGGAAACATGCCTTCAGGCCCAAGTGCAACAGGAAAGATAAGAAGGCTTTATGTAGTTTCTTACATAAGCATGACCAGTGAGTCTTAGGAGGAATTCATTTAGAAGGCATGGAGGAAGGACTGCCCAATTCCCAGAAAGCTGTCAAGACGTTAGGGGACCAGATGCTGTTTATAAAATGTCCTGATAAGAAGAAAGTTCTTTTCTTCAATTTTAAGAGTCAGTTCTCTGTGGATGAAGAGTTTCAGAAACTGTGGAGGAGTGTCAGTGTGGATTCCATAGATAAGGAGAAAATTGAAGAACATCTGAAAACGACAGGGTATTTCTTCCATGCAGGAATCTGGACCAAAGAAAGTGGCCCCCATTCACATAAGGAAAAAGCTTACCTCACAGAAGAAGAGATGGTTTAAGACTCACAGTGAGCACTTGGCTGGGGTGCTGAAGGACCGCTCTGACATCACTCCTGGCAAGGAGTGAACAGTTTGGTCTGAGAGCGAAGAGTTACAAAGTCAAGATCTTTCTTGTTGATGCTGGGATCCGAAGACTGTCTTTCCATTCTGCTTCTTGGGACCAAGGAGGGAGCAGTTCAGTTTACAGGACAAGTGCAAGTTACCAAATCTGAAGCTTATTTTAATTAACAAGCTGATGAGAAATATGATATTCCCTGCTAACCCCCTGTTACTTCTTGGGGGAAGGCACTTAGCATGGCATGCAGGTGTCTTTGCTATTTATTTCTACTTCTAAGTGGTTCCTGGTTCCATTCTTCCTCTTTTATTACTTTTGAACAAGTTTTCCAATAGTCTTGAACACCATGTTTGTTTATTCCAACAGAATGTATTTATAATAAAATCATTATAGAAGTAAAAAAAACATGGACTCATTTACATCCGGACACATGAGCTCTCTCGTTTTCCTCTCCCCCTCACATTCATATACACAAAACACTCACACATGTACATACAAACAACACATGCAGAAAACAGAGAGTCTACTGAATACCTCTTCTGGGCTTTATGATAAGGCTAGGACATTTGAAGAGGAACCTAAAATAGAAGTCACACATCCTAATAATTTACTAGGGAAGATGAAGCATCCATATGTAAAATTTGATTAATAATTTGTATTTTTCATATTTTCATATCAAAATGAGACATGTAGAGATCATCAAAAAGAGGTTTTACTGAACTTCAAACTTGAGTGTGTCGCTGATAAATAGAATTTGGGTAAACAGGGATTACAAAGATGTCCTATCTTAAGTATTTGGTTGGTTCCCTAAGAAACCAGGATAATGTGGACTCCTAGATAAAGCCCGTTTGCTAGTTCACATGCTTTGTCAATGGAGGGTCAACAGAATCATCTTTTGCTGTGAAAGATGGCATAGTAATTGTGGGCCCTTCAATAAGTAACATAAAATGTAATCATGAAGCAGCCTCCAGAACTACTCAGCCAGGAAATGTTGGGATGCATTCTGCACCAGAAAATAGCAGCTGTCTTAAAAACAGTTTCTTATTGATTAGAGAGTAAGGCAGGCCATTTTTAAGGCACAGTCCCTGGGAGATTTACCATGTTGTTTGTCACCATGAGAATGTGTGTAGTTTGTTCCAGAAAAATGCATTTAACAATGGAAGAAATGTTAAGATTAAAAATCCAGACACTTGCTTTCTAGTCTCAAATCAACAGTAAACCTATTGTATAACACCCATCATGTCTCCCGAAGTAAATGCCTACCTGTGGCTGAAAAACACCATTTATATGCTGAAGATTCCAAAGTCTGTATCTCCGTCCTCAGTGACTTCCTGAATCACCAGTAACAACATGTATTGGACATATCCTTCATGATCTTTTGTGCATCTATCATCTATACTCAAAAGATAGCTCTGGATTTACACTACGAACAAGTACTCTACATTTCCTCCCTGTCTTAGACACCAATAGGCACCATGTCATTGCTCAAGACAAAAATCTAAACATTCATCCTTCCCTCCATAACCCTTCCATCAGGAGATCAATTTTAACTACAAAACATAAATGATTCCACCTTTCTAGATCTTTACTTTCATCGCAACCCATTTCCTACAAGATTCCAATGGCTTCCTACTGGTCCCCTTCTTTATTGTGCCCAACACCCATTTTCCACATACCATACCGAATGATCTTTTAAAGACACAACTCAGCTCATATGATCATTTTAAAGCATACAGCAGCTTTCCATCGCACTTAGGGTAATCTGAACAACTAACTCTTGCCTTACAAAATCCTTAAAAGATCCTGACTTCTATCTCTGACCTCACCCCACAGGACTTTCTCCTCATCTCTACATGTTACCACTCTCCATTTTATTGTGTTCTGTACATTTTTCAATCTGTTTCCTATCTAAGAGAGCTTTTGTCAGGGTTCTCCAATATCTAGTTCTGCTCTGATTTTACGCATGCAAAGTTTCACTGCCTAAGCCCCTTCAACAATTGAGAATGATGTTTGATAAGATCTGGCCACTAACATGTAAGCAGGAGTGACACGTCACTTCTAAGTTAAGTCATTGATGTGCCTACACGTGGTTCTCTAGGATCTCTGTCCTGGCCTTAGCATCCATAAAAGTCTTATGTGGCTCATGGCACAGTCAAATACCATGGGGATCTCGGTCAGGTGAAGCCTAAACTTGAAATCCTAACAGGGACAATGAAAAAGAAAACTAGTCAACCCTCCCTTGTTGAATAAATACCATGAGAGGTAATCTTTTTATATGTTAAATAATGGTAAAAATGCTCCTTCCCTGACTGATAGGTCTCCTTACGGTATCTGAATGAATGATTATCTTTGCCTAAAGAACTCTGCCCAATTATCAGTCTATACTTCACTTCTGGTCATGTAGATTTCAGTTTAAATAACATCTCATCAAAAATATCTACTATGATAACAATCAAAATTAGAACCTTCTACCTGGCATTCTATATAACGTCACCCTTTTACAAATTCTCTACATGTCACTGTCTGATTTTTTTTCATTTATTTATTTACCTGCTTCCTGTCTCCCATTAGTGCCAATAAAATGAACTCCAGTTATGTTTGCTGCCTTATCCCTGGGAATTTTAATATATTTTACTATAGCCTGGGACACAGAAAATGATCAAAATAATTTCCCAGAATATCTATCCAATTAGTGATTCCTATTTTATTTTGTACTGAAGATTCTAACTTTACGATTCTACTTCTGTGGTACCCAAGTAACAAGGGCATACAGTCAAAAGGTTAATAACTAGCTGCAGAGTCAGTTCGGCTGGTTTCTGGAAATCCTGTAGAATTATATCAAGGCTTTTGGAAGACTTACTGTAGTATTTGTCATGTGGATGACTCAAACCTTATTTTTTCATAGAAAAAAAAAGTGTATTCTCCCAGAGGTGCTTACGTAAGTAACACAGAATAATCATTTCGATATTTGAATAATAATATAAAACCACTTTCTTACAAGCCCCAGCAAGTGTCCCCATAAATAAAGCCATATGATGCACGTAGCTTATGTGCCTGGTGCCTGAAGGTACCTTAAAGGGGTGCTATAAAAAAGCATAACATTGTTGAAAGCCTTCTATTCCTGAAAGCATGCAAGGCAAACATCAGAGATAAAGATCACTTGAGCTATGTTTCTCTGCCTTATGGTGTTAATTAAATGCCAATATTTTTTTCTCCTGAGGAGCTCAGAATTAGATTCATATTCTCCTCTGAGAAAGACAAGATCATAAAGTATGCCTGTCGTGTGGTATAAGGCCTCCTATCCTTATGTGAAATCCCCAGGAGATATTTTTCATTTACATAGTTCTCAACTATTATTTAAGGTTGTAATTTTTTTTTTACAGTACTGTATATATTTTAGCAACCTGGTAAATCTTGCAAGTTCACAGTATTTAAAATTGAAGCTGGGTCAGATATCATTTAATATCATTTGGTCTAATATTAAAACTCAATCTATATTTCTCATTGGCAACAAAACTATATTTACATAACACACTATGTACTTGAAAAATTAGCTAGATGCTGTGGATGATAGAAAAGAACTATGATACATAATCTCAAATTAAGGAAAATTTAATATCATGAAATTAAAGTTAATTGCATAAAATCATAGAGCCTCAGTATAAACCAGCATATATCCAAGGATCCAGGAACAGTTTTAGGTATACTTTTGACAGTTATTAGGACTTAAAGTCATGAGAATGGAGATATATGTAAGGAATTCTAAGTAACAAGACATGCATCCTAAGGATATGAAAACAAAAACCAGTTTCATTAAAGGTGACTTTAGAAGTGTCCCCAGATAAGTTAAATATAACAATGAGGCTTCAACAGAAATAATGTCAGTTAGAAGGTATTAAAATAGACTAGTTATCCATACTTCTGTTTTGGCCAAAGATGGAGAAACAGTAACGAGATTATCCTTCCATCTGAACCCCTCCCAAACTTCCCCTCCAGAAAAGACACAATTTAGGGGGAAAAAAAACAGCTTTTAAGACACTAGATATCAAAAAAAAAAATAACAGTCATTTCTGAGAGATGAAAAGAAAGACAAAGTGAACCCTGTGATTACACCAAATTACTGCCTTGGGAGAATTTCCAGGCTGCAGCACCAAGACGTGGAGTCCAGACAAAGCCAGACAGACATCCCTAATGAGAGTTCAGGGAGATCGAAGCAGCTAGAGCTTGCAGGACAGAGTACCTTAGAGTTGAGACTGCATAGTGAGAGAACTCCAACATCTGCAGCTGTGAACATACAACATGATACAGATCAATGTTTGCATGTGAGGTAATTGTCGGAGTCCAGGGAAAGAGCCACCGAAAAGAACCAGGGGACCAGTAAGTTACACTACTACAGAGCTGGGCATAGTGCCTGTCTTTACCAGCCCGACTGGAAAACTTCATAATTCATATGCCACTGGAGTAACCAGAATGGACTTGCCTCTAGTAGTGGGAAGTAATTAGCTATGAATTAAATTAAACACAGCTCTGATCCTATTTAACATTTTAAAAGTACAACCTGAAGTACCTAAATTGTCTACAAATAACTTAACTATGTGCTAAAAGAAAGCTTAAAAGTATAAGAATTCAAAAATATTCACCACACAAAAAGGTAAAATTAATGGTAGCTGGCATCCAATAAAAAAAGTGCCAGGCATACCAAAAAAAGCAGAACATCATGAACCATGTTGAAAACAAAAATCAACAAATCAAAATTGACTGGAACTAAAATTAGCAAAGATATTGAAACAGCCAATATACTTACATTACATAAGTTTAAAAGTTAAGTAGAAATAGGTAAGATATTTTTTTCAAGAGGCAAATCAAACTGCTAGAGATAAAGACTACAATGGTCAAGATGAAAAATATATTGGAAGAAGTTAATGGCAGATTAGATATTGTAGATAGAAGAATAAGTGAACTTGAAGACATTGTAATAGACACTATCAAAAATGAAAATAAAGGAAAATAAAAGATCAAACAAAATAAACAGTGTTAATGAGTTGTGAAAGAACTTCAAGGGTAATTGGAATCCACAAAGAAGAGGAGTGTGGGAAGGGAGGGAAACATACTTAAATAATGATGGTCAAAATTTATCCATATGTAATGAAAGTTACAAACCTGCATTTTAAGAAACTTAATGAATTCAAGCACAAAATTACACTAAAAAAATGCACCAAGTTACATGGCAATCACATTTCTCAAAATCTGTAAGAAAGGTTAAATGTTAAGGCAATCTAGAGGGGAGAAAGCCCCACTACATATACAGAGAAGCAAAGTATAGGATGTTAGGGGATGTCTCATATACACTGCCAACCAAAAGGCAGTGGGACAACATCTTTAAAGCAATGAAAGAACTAAAACAGAATAACTACCATTCTAGAGTTCTACATCTACTATGTTTCTTAAATGAATGCAAATGAAGACTCTTTCAAATAAACACAAAACTGAAATAATTTATAAATAGAAGACCCTTGGTACCATGAATGTTAAAGGAAGCCCTTCAGGGAGAAGGAACTTCTACCAGATGGAGAAATAAATCTATACAAGGGACTGTGAAACACCAAACATTTTAACTATATGGATTATCATACAGGAATCATTCTTAACATTTAATCTCTTGAAAATATAATCCAATGCTAAAGGTTAAGAAGGTATTGTAGGTTTCATAGCTATGCAAAATAAAATGCATAACAATGTGAAGAATGGAGAGTAAGAAGTAGAAAAACATATTGTAAGTATCTTATACTTTATGACAAGTGGTATAAGATCACTACAAGGTAGATTGTGATCAATGAAAAAAGTTATCGTAAGTCTTAAAGGGACAATAAAATAAAAATAGCATATCTAACAAGCTGGTAAATGAGATATAATGGAAAATAAAAACATAATTCAAACAACGAAGGAAAATAGGAAAAAGGGAACAAACAAACGATAGGGTAGTCAATAGCAAGATGAAAAATGTAAACCTAGCCATATAAATAGCATTAATTATAACTAATTTAAACTCATTACTAAGTGAAGATCCAACCATATGCTGTCTACTAGAAATATGATATTATTAGATTAAAATAAAATAAAAGTAAAGAGAGGGGAGGGTATAGCTCAAGCGGTAGAGTGTATGCTTAGCAAGCACAAGGTCCTGAGTTCAATCCCCAGTACCTCCTCTAAAAATAAATAAATGTAATCACCTCCTCTCACCAATAAAAACAAAAGATGGGGGAAATGACAACATAATATTAATCAAAATAAAGCTAGAGTGCATAAGTTAATATCAGATACAAAAATTTACCAGGAGCAAAGAAGGCCATTTCATAATGGAAGTAATGCAGTGTGCATCATTTTTATTTTGGTTTCTTTCACTTAGTGATATTAATTTAGGGTTCATCCATGTCTTTTCATGGCTTGATAGCTCTTTGCTTTTTATTGCTGAATAATATTCTATCGTTTGCACGTACCACCATTTATTTATCCATTCACTTACTGAAGGACATTTTAGTTGCTTCTAAGTATTGACAGTTATCAATAAAGCTGCTGTAAATATCCACGTGCAGGTTTTATGTGTAGACATGTCTCCAACTCCTTTGAGTAAATACAAAAAAGCACAGCTTTTGAATTGTATGGTTATAGTATTTTAAGTTTTATAAGAAACTGTCAATCTTCCAAAGTTGTGCATCATTTTGCATTCCCACCAGCAACGTATGAGAGTTTCTGTTGCTCTACATCCTGCCTAGCATTTGGTGTAGTCAGTGTTTTGGCCATTCTAATAGGTGTGTAGTGGTATCTCACTGTTGTTCCAATTTGCATGCTTCTAATGATATACGATGTAGAGCATCATTTCATATACTTTTTTGCCTCCTGTATATATTATTTGGTGATGTGTCTGTTAAGGTCTTTGGCTCATTTTTAATCTTGACAGTCATTTTTATTTCATTTTAATACATTTCAATTTGCCTCCCCTAATAATAAATCATGTTGAATATTTTAAAAAGTGCTGAAAAATATTCTTTGTTGCCATTTGTAATTTTTTTTCCAGTTTTGACTCTGTTCAAATATTTGGCCCATTTTTAATTGAGTTACTTGGTTAGTTGTTATTGAGTTTTAAGGATCAGTTTACATATTCTGGATACAAGGGTTTTTTTTTTCCTTTTTTTTTTAACCATCTATGTAATTTACAAATATTTTCTCCCAGTTTGTGATTTTTAAACATTATCTTAATGGTATTAATAGGTTAATTAATAGATGAAGGATTTGGAGAGAGGGAGCTAGGAGGGAGGGATAAAGGTCCAGGAATAACTAACTTCTTGCCTTTCCTGCCCTGCTCTTCTCCTCCACTTGGTCTGCATCAGAATGCACATGTTTAGGGCACTCATAAGGCTCTTGTTTACCTGTTCTGTGAGCATCTTTGTGGGGTGTGATTTTTTTAAAGTAACTATCAAAGTATACTATAGCTTACTTTTTACACTTTTCAAAGCAATTCCACTATATTATTTTGTGTGATCTTCACAAATTGGCTGCTCAGAAAATACTATTTTTTTTTTTCCAATTTGCCGGTATATAAACAGAGGCTTAGAAAATTTTGGCTTAACGATGTGTTCAAGTTCACACAAATAGTGACAAACAGGGGCATAATCAGGTTTGAAGTTGCTGGTCCATTGATTGAGTCATTCAGTCACCCATTCTTTAGGTTATTTTCAGAACATACTATGTGTCAGGGGCTTGGAATTTAAAGAATAGGATAGGGTTTCTCTTTCTTATAGAAATAAGAAAGCTTATTTCTCACTCAGTTTTGATCCTTCTGTTGTCAAGTCAGCCCACTAGTTTTAAACACAAAGCCTAACTTCAGGTTAAATGTAGTTAAATAAGCATTTTGCGTGGCTTGTCTTCATGTTGAGACCTCACTAAAATGATACATTCTTTTAAGAGTCAGAAACTAAAAACAATAATTTTCTCTATGATGGCAAGCCTGTGAAATAAAGTTAACTAACAGAATGAAGTAAGGTGCAGTTGACAATGTAACAGGGACAGGAGTAAGAGGGAATCTGATAGGAAGTTCTTTTAAAGTTTCCATATTTAGACTCTCACATTGGGTCAAAGTAAGATTTGGGGATCAAAACATGAAAATTCATTAGAAAATGTATAAATTAGAATGATGATCCTTTGTGCCCTGCTTCTTCATAACATTGGCTGATCAGATTTAACTTACAAATCTTGCCAGTTTCTTCTTTGGCAGGGAAGGAGAGGGGTAGCAGACACACCCCAAAGACAGAAGACCCTGGTTTAATCTGCAAAGTAACTTGCATTGGGGGAGGTATTAGAACACAGCCTAGAAAGATTTTTCTGTATAAAGTGTGATTTTAACACACAGTTACTCCCTCCTCGGACACCACAGCCAATTAACATCCTAGAATCAGGACAGTGTGAATAACTGACCTGAAGGAAAGAATGTCAAGGTTGTTGTGAGGAATAGATATTTCAGCTGAAGCGTCTTCAAATCATGTTGATTACATGGCTGTCCATTCTCTCAACGTTGATGGTCATTTTGCAATTTTATAGGTACAGAATTCATGGAGCCTTTACGTGACATAAGGATGGATAACGATGAAGCATGTTTATTGTCAAATAGCTAAAATTCTAGCAATGCTTTAACGTGTAAAATAAATGGATGATGGCAAAGATGATGTTGGTATTTACCAAATCTATACCACGTTCTAAGTGTCAGAAACTGTGCTGAGAGTTTTACATAAGGTATATTGTTTTAAAAATATTGAAATCTTAAGATATCTCTGTATTCAAATTTTACAGATGAGTAAACTGACACTCAAGTTGTATTACTGGAACTTGTATGTAAAAGATCCAATATTAAAAGCCAAATTAAATCCTATTAATAGTACTTGGTATTCATGTATGCTCACCATATAAGCCCTCAGTTTGGCTCTTACTCAACCTAGTCAGCATTTGATGGCTTTACTATACCCCATGCCTCTGTATACACACGGAGCAAACTTAGAAAGCTATTTAAAGCACACATGTCGTTATTACCGTCCTTAGAGTCTTCAAAAGAATGATTAGTTGTGGGAAAACCACAGCAAGCAAATGAAATTTTTAACAAGTGCATCTTGATTTGGAAAAGCATATAGAAACTGTGGGACGAGATAAAGGGACATAAGGAAAACACATGGTTATTAAAGCTGTGTGTTTGGATAGCATCATTAATCATTTATACAGTATGTTAGGGGCAGCACGGAAGGCTTCCAGACTTGGAAATGTCTTTCCTTCCCAACATAACACCTGAAATTTCATTTTCAGGGTGCCATGCACTTCCACTGAAAACTTGATCATTAGGAAAATGAAAACCTTCCTGAGAGGAGTGATGTTTCAACTCTTTAAGGGTGAATAAACTTGAGATACTTTCTATGTGACAATTTTTGGAAATAAGACAATGGTTCAAGAAACCTGAACTAGATGTGTTGGGGTAGAGTGATAAACACATCACACTTCCAGGCTTCTTTTTTGCCTACGGTCAAAAATAATTGAGTATTCTTCTTAATATTTCTGCTTGCAAAGAAGAAATCTAACTCAACCCTTCAGTCTGGATTTGAATTAAATGTGGATGTAGTTTATATATTACTGAGTAAACGTGAAAATAGATAGAAAACATAGGCCCCTTTTGTATGAGCATGAGATACAGAGAGAGAAAAAGGCTTCAGTTCAGTGTTCTCCCTCACACTTTTTAATTCTCCATCATATTCATTAAAAACAGGAGGAACCTTATCAAATAGCTTGGGAAACAAGTTTTAATTATACACAAAAATAAGATAGAATGCAAATCCCTGGAGGGCAGGGACTTTGATTGACTTGCTCACCTCTGTTTGTTCCAGTATTTCTCGTGCTTAGGACAGTGTCAAGTACATAGAACCACAGGACGAACTATGCACCAAATACGGCTCCAAGTATTGTGATCATGTTCCAACCCGCTGCTACTTGCAGGCAGTGTGGACTTTGTTGAGTCTAATGTTGAGTCTAATATCCATCTTCTTGAATGTGAATAAGGATTGAGAGGTGTATATAAAAGATCCGGTACAGGATCTGACGCACAATAAGCACTTTTTTTTTCAATTTAAGAATTTGAAAACATTTTATGAGACGGGGAGTGAGAGAGCCTTTTGGGGATGATGTTAATGTCTTATTTCTTGATCTGTGTGTTGGTTAGACAGGATGTTTACTTTGTAAACATTTTTGATGTACGCATTTCTGATTTTTACACTTTTTTGTGTGTATATTATACTCCGATAAAGTGCTTATAAAGAAAAGTCCAACATTCAAAAAGAGATGAAAATAAATTCAAAATATAAAAACTGAAAAAAAGAATTTCAAAACATTTTAATGTTCTATTATCAATTGCATGTATTTTAATTCCAGTGGCTTTGATTATTTTTTTTCACATTTCTCCTTTAGTTGATTGAGAAGCATTTTTAATACTAATTGTCTGCCTTCACATAGATGATGAAATAAACATTTATTAAATCTTTATGTACAAGAACTGATCTTCAGCCAGTATACTCTTGGTTATCTCTTTCTCAGTCAAAATCAAGAATACAAATTCTGAATCAAACTAGGAAGGGATAGACTGGGATTTCAAAATTGTAGAATAGATAAACAAGATTACACTGTATAGCACAGGGAAATATACACAAAATGTTATGATAACTCACAGAGAAAAAAATGTGACAATGAGTGTGTATATGTCCATGAATGACTGAAAAATTGTGCTGAACAGTGGAATTTGACACAACATTGTAAAATGATTATAAATCAATAAAAAATGTTAAAAAAATATTTTTATTATGGGAGAATTAAAGACCCCTTCACAGCCCATGAGAATCTCATCATGGCTTGTCTAATTGAATAAAATCACATGTACAGAGGAGCTTGTAAAAACATGCTCTGACATACGATGACCATTAAGAACTATTAATATGGATACTAACTTGAGTCACACAATCTCAAGAAGTCAGAGAAAACGAAATAATTCAGTCCCAATTTCAGTGGTTACCAATCTCAGAACGTCTGACGCTGTGCTATGAGTTAGAAAGCATCCATGCTCCTTGCTGCATTTGACATCCTGGGGCCCCAGCATTCTGGCCTCCTTCTTATGGTCCTATAAGAAAAAAGGTTTTATACTATACCCTGGTGAAGTTCCATCTCAAATGTAAGCAGCGGACAGGATGGAGTTGCTGCGTGACTCTCTTCTTCTTAAAAACATATTATCCCCTAATGGGTATATGCTCACCTTCCCACCCTTTCCTAGGAGAGAACATTCTAGAAATATGTGCTGCAAATTGGCGGGCACAAGTACCCTAAAAGACCATAAAATAAACATGAATCCCCTTCGAAAAAAAACTTTATATTTTCATCACATCCCCTGCAAGCTAACACACTGCACTGTTTACAGTCTTCCACTACAATATATTTTGAAACGATTACCTTCTTGCGAGTCATTTGTGCCATAATGCTCTCCATAGGTACTCATAAAACGAAAATGTAAGCCGTTTTTATTGGCCACACTACATCTTAATTGAAAGTATTAAAGGGGATTGCTCTCCTACTGGTTCTTCCCTCCATTTAATTGGCTAATCATATGATATTTTTAATGGAATAATCGTGAAAGAAAATATGAATCTAATTTAAATTCAAACTGGACTTGGGATATTTAAGAGATTATCCCAGAGAAGCAGAGGGTGCATGAGGCAATGAACATCTGTTCATTTCTGACCACTAGCCTTGGTGTTTATGAGCTTGGGGGATATTTATTTTCAGGAGACATGATTCTCTGCATTTGAGCTTCAGCTGTTTTACTGCTGTGTGTTTTTGGTGAAAAAAAAATTTAAATTTATCGGCAGGTGTTTGTCCATTTTTTCACCTCGCTCTTTGTACTTTTATCAAAATGCACTTCTGGCAAATGAGTAATTGTCCCAGGGAATCACTACACCCTACTGAGAGGCAGAAGTCAGCCATTTATTTATTATTGGCTGCAATAAAGTATAAATAGATGAACGAAACCATGTAACAGCAACTGGGCATGTCCTTCAGTGAGACCATCGTAGCCTTGGTTAGTGGTAAAAAATTAAATATTTCACTCATGCATTCATTTGAGAGCTTTTGAGTACCCACCATTGCCATAACACAGTAGAAACGACTCTTAAGCTGAATAAAGACACGCTCCAGCAATCGCAGAGTTTGCAGTCTAGTGAGTGAGATTAGCCTACTTTTGTAAAACCTAAAAGAACATCCCTGTAGATGTAGGCATTCAGGATATTTATAAGCAATGACACAAATGAGTTTATGATAATGCTCGCTAAATGAATGGTACAGGTGATCGCTGAGATTCAAATTCAGAGAAGAGTCAGACCATGGTGGACTCGAGTGGCCAAGGAAAGATTCAGTTTAGAATACTGGCTTTGACATTCCTGGAAATAAAATCTGGTATTTTGGTAAAAAGAACCCAGCCAGATGCAACAGGATGTATAAATATCCAAGGCTGTCTAGGAGACAAAGCTTCTTATAAATATGCCAAGTGAAGTTTCTCTGGTCCTACCAACCTGGGAGTACACGAGCACGCTCCTTAAGAGCAGTAATGCCTGTCTATTGGGTTTCTGTCCTCTGTCTAATTCAAGTTGAAATCCTTTGCAAATTTTCCTAGAGATCATCTAAGAATCAGTAGGTAGCATCACACTTATGGTTATAATCGCCACTCTGTCAGGCATTATCGAACTTCCCTAAAACAGAGCTATTGCTTCTCTAAAACTTGCCACTCTTTCTCTCTCTCTAGTGCTTTGCAGAGTATTATTTTTTGCACTCCTGCTGCAACACTGAGCCGTGTGGTCCTAGTCCGCCTCTCCTAGAAACCGCCATCTCCTGGACTGCTTCAATGTGCACTGCTGGGGAGAATCCAAATTCATGAAGCCTGAGGTAATCCAAGCTTCACCCGTTTGCAAGGTCAAGTGGGGTCCTCCTCTCTCCACTCTGCATTACACTCACTTAGAGAAATCTCAAGAATGCAACACTTATATTCCAAGGCCCCCCAAAGTCTCTGATGAAACTACTCTTCTGTGTTACTTCTGGTTCCTAACTCCCTCTGAGGCCTTAGACATTAAGCCTTTGGTTTCTGAGCCATAAACTTATTTAAAGTCAGTTCTTTGTCAGTTAATCAGGTTGGACTTTTTTCCCTTCAGATGAGTTCCAAATACGTGTTTGGTTTTTTTTTGTCTTTTTTTTTTTTTTTTACTTCTTCCATCAAAATATGTTTTTGTAGAATCTTCCAGCAGGTCACCAATCCTATGTAGCCAAACCTTATGCCTTACAGCAGTAATTAATACCTGGGCTTGAGATAATGTACAAAATTTTATACCTTGCAGGGAACACAAGATAACAAAGCATATATCAACCCTAATCATTCTGCTGGATTTATATTTTGCTAACTGAAATAGTCTCACAATGTGTGTTTAATATACGAATTCAGTCACAACATAAGAAATCTACCTGGGACCCCTTTGGGCACCTCCAAGTGACTCATGAGATTACAAAACAGCTTCAGAGACTAGCCTACAGATTAATCTTTGGTTTGAAAATAGTTACAAAAGAAATGCATGGGATTTTAAATGGCTTTAGAGAGCTGCAAGGAATAATAGGAATGAATTTTTGAAATTGTACATTACTCTATGAAATAACATACACTCCATCTTTGACTTAGACCTTTTACTGCAAAAAAGAAATACATTGGACAGGGATTTAAGCAACCAAACTGTTATTGATTGTCAGTGGTATAAGTGGTGATCTTAATTCGCTGTGGTCCAGAGCAAAATTTCTTCAAGGTGAATGTCTCATCAAATGACCATTTGTTTTCATTTGGGGCCAAGATTGCAATGGTACCCTTGCTCAGAAAACAGAAAGAACCTTTAGAAATATATAATATATTGGGTGAGGAATGAAAGTTAGGTTAAGTGAATCATGAGACAGAAATGAGTAAGCAAATATGGTCTATGACCTGATAATATTGTTCCTGTTCTTGTATGTCTAAGGTCTGTAATTTAATGCCCTCTGTACAATCCAGTCTTTGAGAAGGTTAAATAGGATAAACCTCCTTTTATACATATATGCAGATTTAATATTAGCTCTTTGGATTTTATCACCACTAACCTGAGGTGACAGCTTAGATAACTGTGCTGAAATTTAGGTGGTGTGCTTTTATTCCAGGTAAGACTTTAATATTTTATGTTTTTCTGTGTATGTACTTTCTTTGTCTGGCCCTTAGGTTCTTTGTGTATCAAAGGATTATTGTGGCTAGCGATCACAAATGTTGTCTATTCTAGCATTCCGTCGTGCTCTGATTCTTTCTTTATTCCTACATATTGGCTAAGAATCAGGTCTCTTTGTTAGGGTAGATTTCTGCCCCCTAAGGAATACACAAAATGTTAGGGCAGGAACTTTCTGGGACAATAAGATATCCTTGATTCTATTTTTCCTTTATGTTGTTTATTTATATTTTACTTAGTCTGTCATTACCTGTGTGTGACCTTGTAATTGACCCACTTTTTGCAAGTGTCGTCCTGATTTCTGTTAGCTTTGCTTTCTATTTCCTGAAGCGCTTGTAAGACCCAGGTCTTCCTTCACTTCCTGGTGCACATACTGGCCTTTTGGATTTTTATGTACTCCGTTTCTAGTATACATGCTGAAGACTAGATGATCTTTGGGATTCAAGTCTCAAGGATGATACACAATTTTATGCTTTGTGTCTGGCTTGTTTGAAGATTGTCTGTAGATAAGATCCATGTTTTCAAAAACTCACAACATCAAAATTACAATCACAGGGAAATAGGAATTTCATTTACTTCTTCTTGGGAACTTTTAGATTCTATTTGCCAAATACTAGGAAGATAATATGAAATGTTACTTATAAAGCTTCTGGTCATTCTTTTTTTTTTTTAATAGAAGTATAGTTGATTTGTAATATTATGTTAGTTTTAGGTATATGGCATAGTGACTCAGTATTTTTATAGTTCATGCTTCACTTAAAGTTATATAAAATAATGGTCATATTTCCCTGTGTTGCACAATTTATTCTTGTAGGTGATTTATTTTATACATGGTAGTTTGTACCTCTTAAACTCCTACCCTTATCTTGCCCCTTCCCCTCTTTCCTCTCCCCACTGGTAACCACTAATTTGTTCTCTATATCTGTGAGTCTGTTTCTGCTTTGTTATATTCATGCATTCATTTTATTTGTTAGATTCTGCACATAATTGATAATATACATTATTTGTCTTTTTTTGGTTTGACTTTTCACTAAGCATAATATCCTCTAGGTATATCCACGTGGTTGCAAATGGCAGAATTTTATTATTTTTCTGGCTGAGTAATATTCCATTGTGTGTGGTGGGGGGTGTATGGGGTGTGTTTTTTACCCATGCATCTATTGATGGACATTTAAGTTGCTTCCATATCTTGGCTATTTTACAAATGTTGCTATGAACACCGGGGTCCATGTATCTTTTAGAATTAGTGTTTTTATTTTATTTCATTCAGATTTATGCCCAAGAGTGGAATTGCCTGATGATATGGTAGTTCTATCTTTACTGTTTTGAAGAGTGTCCATACTGTTTCATAGAGACCACACCAGTTTACATTTAAAAAGCTCCTGGTGACTCTTAAACCTCAAAAAGTTGAGATTCTGTGACTGTCATTTCTTGTCAGCCCACGTAATTGAAGCAGTCCACCACTTGCACTATGGTATAAATTTACACATTAGGGGAAAAGAGTATAATTCATCCTTTGAACCACATAAAATTTGGAAATAGGAGACATGTACAGTCTTCTAGACCACAGAGTAAGAATTCAGATAAATAATTTCCAACACCAGGTATGCATCATTCTAGTGCTGAAAACTAAGGGATGCCCTTCCAAATATCTTCATGTGGGACGACTCATAAGTCCCTACGTAACTGATCCCGCTGCAGGGTAGCAGAAAAGGCAGGCATTATCTTAGTTTACTTGTACTCATTTTAATTTGAAAAATCTCTGCTGTGAGCTTATTAAACACTAGTGCAGAGGTACTTTTTCTTCATGCAGCATGGGGCCGGG
This sequence comes from Vicugna pacos, assembly GCF_048564905.1. Classification (NCBI taxonomy): domain Eukaryota; kingdom Metazoa; phylum Chordata; class Mammalia; order Artiodactyla; family Camelidae; genus Vicugna; species Vicugna pacos. Next base: position 8,944,111 of record NC_133010.1, read on the forward strand.
ATGGAACAGAGCATGTGGTGTGTATTTTAACCACATATTTTACTTTCTGGTTCTCCAGTATTATTTTGGGGTGGGGGTTGCATCTTCCTGTAGGTAATAGTTCAACTTGTGTAAACACATAAGATAAACATTAAAGAAGAGGCAGAGAAGGTCAAGATCATAACCCAGGTAGGGGGGTTCTTGTATTGAAGGGTTATATTAATGAGGGACAGTCAAAGGCTGAGAGTAGTGTCCAGGTTACAGAGGACAAAAAGACTTTGATATTACGGGGCCAGGGAGAAGAAAAATTTAAGGAGAACAGACAGTCAGCAACCATTCTAGTTTGTCTCTGACCTTGTACCCTTTTTCTAGCACACAAGATGCCCTTTTTGATTTTGAGATGCAATCAGCAACTTCTTTATTTGTGATTGGTTACTGGATCCCTGACTGATAGTGTCGACCTCTGTCCCTGTCTTGATACATAGTTCCTCTAGGACCAGAAATGTACCTTTCTCTAATAAATTTCCCTGAGAGACTGATCAGCCATAGAACTAAACTTGAACAACAGTCTTTTTGAATTTCTGTGCATGGTTTTATTTCTGGAACATGTTCATGCTGCCTCTGCCTCTGAAGATGCTTCCCTTTCTCCCTGTTGGGTCTACCTGATCATGGCTGCTTTTCTGGATACACCATCTGAGAGTTCCTCTCTCTGGATTCACTGTCCAATCTTCCTTCCAGCCTAGTTCCTACAGTAAAGCTTGGCTTCTCCATGGGACCTTCCCAGCTGCTGAGTCCGGATCTAGCCTTTCCTAGCTGACACCACTATATCCTGGTTAGCTGTTTTGTTACTGAACTCCAATGTGAAAATGCTGTGCCAGCTTCCACCCAAGAATCTCTCTCTTGCCTATTTAACATAAACAAGCTTATTACTGCAGAAATAGCAAAATGAATCGCCACTGCCAAGGGCTCTGTTCAGGTCAAGACCATCACATTCACAGCACAGGGATTAAGAGATGATTTCTGGAATCAGACAGTCTTGTCTCAAAATCTAGCTCAAGTTCTTGGCGGCTCTGTGATTTCAGCAATTTGCTGAAACCTCCTAACTATAAGGGGTTTTGCTTCTATTTTTTCTATAAACAAAAAAGGAATAATACTATTTCCTACTTCTTTTGACATAGGATTATTGCAAAGAATAAAAAAAGGCAAGAAGATCACCTGATGTGTATTGCTTCTCAATAAATGTGCATTTTTATTGTTACTTTATTCATTTTCTGAGGATACCCCAGGTGAACTGCATTGTGGCCCCTGGTCTCAAGAAGCAGACAATGAAGCAGAGGAAATTAAATACACGTTTAGTGAGAAATATTAATGAAGATGTACAAATAGAAGTATGCATTAGCGTTAGGAAGCAATACTATTGACTAGGGGAATCAGGAAAAAGAACTTGGAGGTGTTAACACTTAACTGTATCTTAGCATTTGGGTGTGATTATCTTTTTGGTAAATCTAGTGACAAGGGGTGACATGGAAGGTGGGGATTACAATGGTTTCCAGATGCCACACTAAGCATTATGCGGTGTAATTTAATCCTCATGAGAAACAAAATAGGATGGGTTTTATTACTTTCATCTTAAAAATGAGGAAGCTGGAAGTTTGAAAGTCAGTGGGAGTAGTGAGACGCCGGAGCAGAATAGCTGGGAACAGGAGTCTTGGAGTCCGCACGCTGGTCTAAATCACAATTTCTCTTCCAGCAGCCTGGAAAGAACAGGCAGGTCACCCCATTTCTCTTTGAATGTCCTCACTAACAGGGCACTCACGAGGTGATTTATTCTATTACTGGACAGTTCCCTTTTTTAGTATTATTTTTAGAAATAATATTTCTCCAATTACTTTAGTTTTTTTTCCCCCATGATCTTTTTAATATTATGTTAGGAATAAACCCTGACAGTTCAGAGCTGAATCACTGTGACCGGATTGGTAGAGCCTGTCATATGACTCAGATGGAGCAGGGCATCTTGACTATTTTAGGTGAGATAGATTGATTTGCATAATGTAGAGATCACTTACCTTTGCGTGGACACAAACTGGGTGTGGTATTACAAGACGGAATGAATGTGGTCAATATATTTTTTTTTTCCCAAAAGCAATGATCATGTTATAACACAACCTACAGAATAGAAGTGAGAGAAAAGCAGAATGGTAACTTCTGAATTCACATGAAGACATTTTCTTAAATGCTTCACCTGCTAGACGATCGGATGGATTGTATGTGTTAGGAGAGCTGTAAAAGCATCTTCTACCTTCCCAAGGCCAACCTGTCCTCACATAACTCATAGACCCTTGATGGAGTGTGGTCACTTCGCCTTTGGTTGAGAGCAAACCACGTTGTCTCAGAGGCTAAGAACAAGGGGATAAAGGAGCCAGAGTGTGGTTAGACTTTGTTTTAATTCAATACATAAATTGTTACAGACTGAATTTTAAAATAGCATTAATATACACTATGCTCACTCTCATTATCCAATTTAAATGCGTGTTTTATCTATGCTGGGGATGTTTTCTTGCCTTTTTGTTTCTTCAAGGTATCTCCCAAGGTTCATTTCATGCCCCAGTCTCTCCTTTGTTAAGTATTCTAAACTCTGTCTCACTCTGTCCCTCATGACACTTATTGGCTCTCCCACAGAATCTAACAGTGGATTAAATAGAGTCTGCTTTCCCTTCAGTATTTGTAAGTGTTTGATTTTCTTCCCTAGATGATTATAAAATAATCTCAAGCAAAAGTTATGTCGTATGTTTTTTCACTGTGTTTCAGTAAATATTTGATGGAACCATGAAACTGATGGAATGAAATTGTGTGTCTGTGTGTAACGTCTCAGTACATAAAGTAAAAAACTACAGGGCAAACTAGAAATCCACTAGAACCTATTACAACAGAGAGATACAGTCAGGACACTTCCATAAAATCTGGAGATGGCTAGACGTCATTTTTTTTCCAATAATGTTATCTTGAGATAATTAAAAATACCCCCTGTAATGTCATTTATTGACATCTCTTTGTTTTTTAAACGTTTTTCTCATAGGAATGGCATTAGATATGGGTATAGATACATAGATTTAGATATCAACATAGACCTAAGTCTACAGATGTCTCCTATTGATTCTATTTCTTGGAGAAATATCTAGTATATACTGATTCTTACTAAATCTGAAGAACTCCAGCCTCACTTCTCTGGGTCCAGAGGCTAATTCCCTAGGAGCTGGTACCTACCTGCAGGTGTTATCTGTGGATCAAGAGAGGATGATGCTTCAGTGAGCTCTTCTGCCTCCTTAGTAATACTTCTGTCAGAAGAAAGTTCTTTTCTACCCCAAAATCCTGAATATTTTTTAATTTTATTTTTTTTCCTTTGCCTCTTCATTGATCTTTAATTTCTACTGTTTCCTTAGCTGATAATATAGTATTTTTTCTCAGCAAAATTTATTATATTACATTTGAATATTAGGATAGGCTATTATAAAGGTATCTTCTTCAAGTAGTTCAAAACTACAGAAAATTTGATAACTTAAAGACTCTACCCAAAAACTATTAGAACGAATAAATGAATTCAGCAAGGTAACATGATATAAGATCAATGTACAGAAATCTGCTGCATTCCTTTACACTAACAATAAAATATCAAGAAGAGAATTTTTTTAAATCCCACTTAGAATTGCATTCAGCAAGAAATATTTGAATGCCTGATGTGTATTAAATGCTATTCTATGCAAAGAGAAAAGGGTGGCTATTGCTTTTAAGGATCTTATGATCTAATTGAGTGGATAATTAGAACTGATATTTTCTCATTCTTATTGCGTGCCCACCAACACATATGCATGTTGTAATGTAATCTTTCATGTCATGTACAAAGTAGATTCCATATACAACTGAAGACAATGATGCTCAGCCAAAGTAAACTGTGGACTCTAAGGAAAGGATTAAAGATGGAACCCAGGTCCTTTCCTTCTCACTACAACAAGATCTCTCAACTCTGAGCAAGAGTCATTTCCAAATGAGGGAGCTCGCTTCAGTGTTCAGAGAAATCGGTCACCAGTTTTTTTGTTCTTGAGCTGAAATTTTTGAAATTGGTGAAGAGAAAACAAACGCAAAATCTTCTGCACACATAGGGAAATAACCCTTCTGTCTGGCTTTCCAACCCAAAGCCACATTGATTCTCAAGGTTAGAATGTGTTCCATGCACGCTGTGAGAAGCACATTTCTGTATAGCATCTTCAACCTTCCAAAGGCCAACCTATCCTCACATAACTCATAGACCCTTGATGGAGTGTGGTCACTTTGCCTTTGGTTGAGAGCAAGCCATGTTGTCTCAGAATTGGGCGATGAGGGTTGATCCATTACAGTGTAGAACATGTGACCGCAAACACGTGGTTGCAAACATACTGCCCCTCTTCTGTGAACGCATACGACAACTTTTCATTTAGGCAAAGGCAATGAAACCAAATGTGCTACACATCTTCTCAAGCCAAACCCTGTCTCCAGCTTGGGGGGAATCAATTTATAACTTGAAGAGCAAATACTGGGGCCTCTAGACTTCCAAAAGAATGAAGTGGAACAAACATCGCGGCAAGAAAAATCAAGCATTTCACCTCCCCACACATCTAAGCTTGAACCTCCGTTCTGGGGCAGAACTCAAGGTGTGATATTAAAGTGTTTCATTTGCAGCCAATTAGGCTTCGGATTAGATTTTGCAACCTCCTTGCCTAGGAGGATGAGAATGCGATTTTAAGCAACCTGATTTCCACTCCCTCACCCCTTCACACGTCCCTTCGGAACCATCACCGCCTTCATCAAAACAATTTCATTTGTACTTAGGAGTGTGTTTCAGCTGGTGAGCAGGAGGTACAGTACAAGCTTAACCACTGAGCTGTTTTACCCTCTGAATATCACGAATCCTGTATTTCGCCGCGGTGTAAGGGCTCTGATTACATCACCCTCTCCAAATTATGCTGAAATGAAGGCCATTCAATTTGCTATAATCAGTAACTTTCGAAAGCACCCACATAATTGATTTCACAGTAATATAGACATAGGTGACGGAAAGCCTCAGCTTCATTTAGGCAACGTTTTCTTTCATTCCAAAGTGCAGTATTCAATAGAAATCAAATTTTTTTTCACCAACAGTTGGCAGCTAAGCTTTGGCACATAGAAGCTTTTTTTCTTCCTCCTTTTTTTTTTTTTTTGTTTTTCTTTTTTTGACTCTTATGGTGCAGAAACACGAATATTGAAATTAACGCCCAGGGTGATCTAATGGAAGTCGACAGGCTTTGGGTGAAATAACTTCTTTTTGGAGCTTGTCCTGATGACGATTTCAGCCAGCAGGGAAGGCGCCATTCTGAATGCCATTCAGACCCCCAGCGACATTTGTTTCTGAAGGAGTTTCCCAGCCAACTGAGGGCTGACTTGTGAACGTGGCTATTGTCGCAAACGTGACTCTTCATTCTTCGCTTATTTATAGAGCGCTCTGATTTTTTACTCCATTTTGACCTAGAACTGTTGATGATCTTCACTATTTCCAGAAGCACATGTGACTTTTTGACCTGCAGAAGGATAACACTGCACAAGTGAGCGTGTAGTTTTATGGCCCAGACGGAACCATCTCAATGTTACGGTAGAGGAGGCAGGTTCCGACCCAAAGAAGTGTATAGTCAAATACTCTCTTGGTTTTCATTTAGGAGTTAGTCAGATAATGGATTGTTAAATTCATGACTTTATTAGGCAGATATTTGGTGGAGAATTAGAAAAAAGTGTGCCTTAACTCAAGGACCTGGAGCCTTGGATAAAATTTTCAGCTGTGACTGGCACCTTCATGGTCTGGGAAAGTCACTTATCTTCTCTGAATCCAGCTTATTCATTAATATGATACTTATTTTATACAATTATTGTGAAAATCGTGTCCTCAATAGTGGATATTTATCATGACTATAGAGCTCCTACTGAGTGCCAGCTGGGTGGCCTCAGGGAACTTACATAATCCTCTGAACCTCAGTTTCCATAAATGTAAAATTGAAGTAGTAATGCCCTTTACAGTTTTTAAAAGGATAAAATTAAGTAATGTCTGTTACGTGTTTACAACAGTATCTGGCATTAATCATGAAAGATTCCATAGTTGTCATTATTATAAAATTGTCCCGAATTCCCTTGCTTAATGACTCTCAGTGACTATGAGTAGCACCCAGTGAGGATATATGCTGAAGTTCTCCAGTTGCAAATCATAATCACGAACTACATTTTCAACAGAAACATAATAGAAAAGAAAGCACATTCATTCACTTAGAATAGAGGAGTAACATATAATTTTTAAAGGTGATTTTCACTGGAAAGTGAGGTATTGAACGAACAGTTCTGATAACTTTGGACATTTGCAGAAGTCATGGTTGGCTCTGATCCACTGGGACTGGAAGGCTGATGGCGCTGGAATAGGCAAGATGGTAAAACTGAATTAAGATCTAGAGGACAAGACATGCTGTGATCTGTCTGCGGTGTCTTCCATGACAGGGGGACATCTGTGACTCTATCTGTGAGTACAGTGCCATACCCTTTCCATCACTGGTTTGCCCTTGTTTTGTTTGTGTACCATCAGAATTCACCACACATATGCTTTAAAAATAAGCCATGATTGCTTGTTTTCTTTGTTCTTTCTTTGACTCTAGTTCCTCTTCTTTAGTGAGTCTTAACATCTACAGCACTGAGACCATTAGTCTCTATAAGTGACAAAGACAATTTTCATTATTAAAAGCTTTTACATGGTTCTGTGGTATTAATAAAATCAGAGCCACATGCTAAAAGAGAGAGATTTATAGAATACGTTAGATAAATTGCCCAGGAAACAAATGCAGAGAGAGTCATTTTTAAAAGGACACAATTTAATATGACCTACTAAAAAAAGTTCTGCTCTTATATATTTAATACCGTTTTTTTAGCCTGAAAAAAAGGAGTAGCAACTTTCCTTACAGTAAATAACTATGACACACGTATTTCGTGATTTATTTACAAATGATAACATGGTGATTCTGCATAAAAATCAACCATGCCATAGCATTAGTTTTTTGTTTCTTGTTTTTTGGGTTTTTTTTGCCTAATAGCCTTACTGTAAAACTTAGTATGAACCTCGAGGCACATTATTTGAGGGAAAAACAAAACTGATCTCCTTGGATATTGAAAATGGAGCCTACCATGTTGAGGAACAAGACCATGAACAACAACAAAAAAAAACAACCCAATGATAGAATTTTCCTAGGGAATTCCACTGTTCATTCTCTCATTCAGCTATTCATATAACAAAATTGTTGAAAACGCCTTATTGGTGAGGCAGCTCAGGTCTCAAAAAATTAATAAAATACATTTTTCTAAGCTGAATGATTCATGGGATTCAAAAACGCATTTAATTTCAAAGTAAAATCAAAGAGCTAGTCCGTAGAAAAGATTTATGCCAGATTTTCAGCATTATAATTTTTAAATTTAATGATAAAATTTTTCATTTGGAAATAGACAATTTTCTGGAGTGAAACATTTGCTAATCTTTCAAAAAAGTTGTCTCCTGGTCTGTGGCATTTGCTCATCTGTGTTAGCTATTTCTTATTTATCTCTACTCCTTGTCCTTTTCCATCATCCTTTGTGCCTGAAGAGACTAACTGTATAAACTAAAGTTAAAAGCACCTATCTCTGGCTTCCTGTTGGGTTTGGCCAACGGAAGGGACCTGCAGAAGACTAAAGGGTGGGAATGTCAAACTGGGACATTCATTGTTCTCACTTCTCTCTGACCAAGGTGCCACATGTTGAGTGTGCCCCTCTCCCAAAGGCCACAGCTCTTTGTGGTCCTCCTACCCTGCAACTCGCCTCCCTAAGTTCTGGCAACGACTTATTTCTCTTGCCCTTCAGGAATGGTGATGGCTCCTCACTGTCACTAGTTCTGGAATACTCATTGTCCCTTATTGTTTTTTTTAAACCTGCCTGCATATTTTCTTTTTGAATAGCTCCCTTTATTAAATCTCTCCTCAATTACTCCATCTGAGGGCACTATCTGTTTCCTGATGGGACCTGGAGTGGTACCTTCAGCTGCATCCTCTTCCCACCCCCACCATCCTGGTTGTCTTATTGATGAGCCTAAATTAACATTCTCAGATGCAAAGTCAGGGACAGACTAGACGATCCTTCCAACAGCAACGTGAATCAATCTAGGCTCCAGAAGTCCTAGGAAGGGTGGTCAGGAGGAAAAGCAGTGACAGATTGTCAACCCATATGCACATACCAGGCATCATTAGAATGGCAATGTTAGAGCTTGCTTTTTCACTTAACATATGACTTAATCATTCTGGCATATTCTTAAAGCTTCATTTTGGCTACATATTATTCTAGACGAAAAGCTGGGTTTCTACGACTCATAAATTCTGGAAGTATAGAAAGCACCTTTCAATTTTATTTGATGTTCTCCTCCCATGCCCAGCATGCCATGTACAGTTGTACATGTTGTAATTCCCCCAAGAGAACTCAATGGCTGAATGAACACACAGGCTAATTCTTTCTCCAAAGACATCTGCAGTCATACTAGGCTCCTCTACCTGGGGTGCAAGTATATATTCTCTCCGTTTGGTTTCATACGGTTCATATAGAAGATGCTGTATGATGTGAAATGCTGGTAATCATTGGTCTTTTTTTTTTTTTTTGGAGTGGGGAGATAATTAGGTTTGTTTGTTTGTTTATTGAGGTGGTACTGGGGATTGAACCCAGGACCCTGTGCATGCTATTCATATGCTCCACCACTTGAGCTATACCTCCCTCCACTAATCATTGGTCTTTGGGTGCCTAAATCTGAAATACCAAGAAATCCTACCGCCATTCTGACCTATACCATTCCTCCTATGGGAAATCTTTCTTGATGTGTGACGCTAGTTAGACAAATCAACATTTTCTCACATCAGCCCCACTTTTAGAGACATTTAAGAGTTGTTTAAATAAACAGGTCACCCTCTATTCTGGAAGCTTTGACTTTAGAACAGTCAATTAAAAAAGTCTCAAATGACTTCCGCAGCCCACTTGGGTACCAAAAATTTGGGCTTTCTGTGCATCAGGGTATGAAAAAAAAATGTTGAAGACATGTTTGTTGTTGTTGTTTTTGTTGTTGCTGTGTGTGTTCTGTACGATTATAAACTAGCCAGGAGACATATTTCTACATAGCACATTTGAGCAACATTAAAGTTTATGCTGCTTAAATCACTTCACATTGCAGGATATTCAGAGCTCTGAATTTTATGATAATGTCAAGAGAGCTTCTGGTGAGTCCCATTAATTTTTTTTTGGTATTGTTTAATTTTACATGAGTAAATATAATTACTCCTTTTGTCATGAAGAGCAAGTTCTAATACCAATTTATAATTCATGGAGCTAATTATGTTAACGAGGAGGCAATCTTTCAGCAGCTATCTCCCCTGTAATTTTAAAGGATTTTGATTTTTTCCCCTTTCCTCTACAATTTCTCTTCCAGCTATGAAAAGGAAGTGTACACAGTTCATCTGCGATATAATTATTTACCATGGCAACAGTTTGTGAATGGGACTGGGAAGTTGCACAGAAGGAGGAAGCCGCTTAAAGGAAGCAGCCGAAAGAAATCCTTTCAAGACAACTGAAGAGGCCCTTCAGGTGGGGATGGTTTTGTTTTCCTGACATTTTAAGGAGGGGCTTAGGTTTGCCTGAACATTGTAGAAACTGCTGTTGATCCTAAAATAAAAGAATCTATCTTCTGCAGTTGCATTTCATGAAATCACTTTGATTAAGAGAACAGCACAAAAGATGACCCCCATTTCCCTCTGCGTTTGAATTAACAGCCCCCAGGAAGGCAGAGGGGAAGTGTTTGCTGATGAATCATCAGATGGCATAGCCAGGGGACAACTGGGAACAAGAAGACCCCTGTGCCTTGTATTCCTAAAGCGATTAATAAGCCCCAAATCCACTCAGCAACAAAAATCTTCCTTCTTGGGCGATGTACAGGTTCGAAGGAAAAGTAAAGAAAATCCATCCCAATCCAGTGGGCTAATCTTTGGGCTTCACCTGCAGCTGCCACAAATTCCCTCCCCATCTCCCCTGTTCGGTGGGATATTGATGAGTTTCTCCCCAATTGTGTAATGCCAATGAATGGAATCGATAGTCTTCCAAAGAGCGTTAGCCTGCATGTAAAAATGATAAGACCATCTAAAGACAAGCCATGAGTTGCAGGTTGATGTTCTGTTCACCTGTGAGCAATACGAATTCTCATACACCTCCTTTCTTTCTGCGTTTGGCAAGGACTAACATCTAACCTTAGCTGAAATCTTCTTGATTGCAGGATAAAATCACTTCTGTTCAATATTCCAGATGCTAATCACACCAAGAGCTGTGGAGAAAGCTCACGACCGGGAGCCGTGTGAGTAGATGGCTCCAGACAGCTTGATCGCAGAAACATGCATAAACAAGATGAGGGTAGAAAGAGTCTGGCAATATAGTATTCTAGGATGAAAATGTTAAACACACACACACACACTTTGATCCTGCAAAGCCTGGATTCTGCAAAGCACAGACTGCCTACGAGTTCTAATTGCAGAGCCAGAGGATTGTGCTGGTTTGAGCTCTGCTCTTGCTGCACCTGGAGGGCCGTCAATGGGATGCTCCGGTGGTGTCTGGATTCAGCCTAGTACTAAGTCTTGCTTTACAGTGTTCGGCTTACATTGATTTGAACACAGAGATGTGCAAATTAAACAAAGCAAAATATATTTCCCTTCCAGGAGAAGGACAAAGGAAGTCTGATAGAGTTTCATGGAATGTTAGAACTGGAAGTGACCTTTGAGGTCCATATTCTCATTTCCTTATCTTATAAATAAGATAATTGTGTTTCCAGGAGGTCAAAAGACTAACTTTAGGTTTTAGAAACTTCTTACCTCCAGGCTATAGTTGCTCATTCAAGCAAGATGAATAAATAGGAAACACAGAAAGAACCTTACACTCAAGCACACATAATGCATTTATGCAAGAGGGATGAATTCTGCAGAAATTTAGAGAAGGAACTATCACCTGTGCTTGTTAGTCAGGGAAGACTTCATGGAAGAGGAGGCATGAGATTTTGTTTGGGGCAAAAGAAGGGCAGGTCTTTTCCCCACCGCAGGAACACGAGGACAGCTTTCAGTTTGCCATGAACTATACTGTTGTGAAATCCCTTTTTAGTTGCCATGTTGTCTTTTTGCTTTGTGGTCTAGACCAAAATGGAGGCCCTTTTTCCCAAGTAAAGGTAATTGAGTCCCATAGAAAAGAGAACCGCCCTTCATTCCAGTCTCTGCAATTAGGAGCAGTTGAAGTGTGATGTGACTAAAAAGTTGGTTTATTCCTTTGACCACACCCTGTCTAGCGGACCCAGATAATCCAGTTTCATTACCGTCCAGGTCTTCATTTTAACAACCATTGCATTCAAGTCATTCTTTATTCTATTTCCATTAGAAGATCATAGGCATAATTTTAGCCCTTTTGATATATATTTGGGGTTGCATTCTTGTTTTTTCCCCTTTTTTCTGTCTCTTTGTTCTATATTCTTCTCCTTAAGTTATGCCCTTTTTTTTTAATTGAGTTATAGTCATTTTACAATGTTGTGTCAAATTCCAGTGTAGAGCACAACTTTTCAGTTATACATGAACATACATATATTCGTTGTCACATGTTTTTTCACTGCGCTTTCTCCAGACATTTTTACCATTCTATTGCCAAGTTTCTCAAAAAAACTTAGCTACTTCCCTGGACTTTGCCTAGACTGTTCAGAAATTCTCACTTTGGACAAGGAACTCTGTCCCCAGGTTAACCCCATTCTATCAGTGTCTATTCTAGTGGAATGAAAGCGAGTTATAACTTTATGCTCCCAAAGGTGTTTATGTCTGTAGGTGACTATAAAAGCAGGAAAAGATGTCTGCCTTCTGAAAGGCAGAAGCTCTGATCTCAACATCATCCCTCTGGTACGAAGTGCAGGGTGGCCAGAGAGGGCGGGATTTATCACTGAAGACTGAATGAAGGCGCAGAGGGAAAGCCATGATTGTCAGTGCCCATGTCAGCACTATTCAGAAGAATCCGTTCCACTAAGGACGCTGACTATCTCAGCCCCTCCAGGCAGCCCTAGATTGGGTGAGGACAGCCTTGGCCACACCTACTCTGTCTGCAAAACGGCAGAGAGCTGGGCTCATCTTGACTTCCCTGGTGATTCCTTGGTCACCGGGACACCCTCTGTTTAGGATCTGACTGGTTTACCTGTAACGTCTGCCCTAGTCATGTGACCCCTGCATGTTCTAAATCCGGTGCCATTGTTATTTCTCACTGTAAATGACATTAATCACCACCCTGGTTTTTATACATCGATTCCAGACACAGAGAATGTGTGAGTGATGGGACTTCTCTAAAAGTGATAAGATCACACTCAAATGACCAGAAATCAGGTGGTAGCACGAACAAGGCTGGGAGTCAGCCCCGGGTCCACAGTGAATCTCTGGAAACAGTGAATGCTAATTCTCCAGGCCTCTTGGATCACAGTCTATTGGTCTTTCCCAGCAAAATTTCCACCATGCTTTAGCTGTCTTTGCCTGTGTTTGAGAATATGTATACTTTTTTTTCCAAGAAATAATGGTGACTTATTTTGAAACCCTTGGAAACACAATGCTTTTATTTAAATTGATGCTTTTAACATTTATTCTGTCTGTACATAAAGTTACCTCTGGTGATCGCTTCACCCTTCTATGAATATGTGGCTTGAGACTCCTCAAAATATTAGACGGAGACAGTCAAGCCAGACATCCGGGATCCTTCTGGGCTTAGTGGGGTGACTATCCAGGCAGTGCTCCTGCAAAGGATGGGAGCTTCAGTGGCTCAGAATAGGAGGAAGGGGAGGTACCCCTCTTGCTGGAATCCCAGCATGCCTGCATGCTAACCCACGGGTCAAGGCCACGCTGGAATTATCCTCAAATGACTTGCTGTAAAATATTTCTCTTGTCCTTTTCCTGACCCCCAGGTAAAGAAGTGCTTGTTAAGTGGCATTGACCACTGATGTTCTCATCCACGTGGCTGCTCAGGCTAGAAGCTGTCGCAAAACGGTGTTTCCTAGCCCCATCCATGACCAGATGGCTGGTTTAAAGCATCATGAAGTGGAACGAAAAAAAAAAAAGAAAAGAAAAAAAAATTAGCACAGACAGAATCGTAGCTCATTCATGGAAAATCAGAAGTAGCACCCTGTGATTCCTTTGTGGCTACCCACCCCCATCCCCAAGTGGTTTAGAATGAAAAAGGGGACAAAAAACACCTCTCGATTTATTTGGCTCTGCCATATTAACCATAAAAAAGATCTAGCTTGTTCCAATCTTAACCCAGCAGTAAACTATAAATCCAGCTTCCCCTCTCTGCTGGGGAAATAAAATCCAAATACAGAAGCATCCAAATAATTATCAAGAGTTGAGCTGTGCTGGCAGGGTGCAATGTACAAGATTCAATTTTAACCAGTGATTACAGACCGGCAACCTTCTAGCCCTGAATGTCAAACGGCCATGTCACTTTCTCCTGTCACGGAGTATGTCAGGACTCACCACAGCCTGGTGACTTTTCATCAGAGGTAATGAATCTTGTACTCCCGAGATGGGAAATGTCACTGTGCCTCCCCACCCCTCCATCTCCCCCCACTTCACCTCTCATTCCCTTCCTGCCACCTGTCCACGTCTCCATAATTAGGAGAAGGATGTTGCGTGTATGACAGTGCTTCTCACATCCCCACCAGGGCCCTGCTGCTGTCGATTTAAATTGTGTGGTCAGAATTCAACTCGCAACCATGTGTGATGAAATGGCCACCTCAGTAGACGCATTATGGGGCTGGAGTCTCCAGCATCAAGCTCTCTTGTCCTTGAACAGTGAGATGGGAAAACAGTTAAGCTCTGACCTTACTGCCCTTTGTGGTTTGGGGCTCTAGTCCAAGTCCCGGTAACTTGCCTTTAAATCTTGCAAACTTGGAGCTGTTTGTTCCTGCCCTTTCTGTTCCTCAGATGCCGCCATGTGGGACGTCAGTGAGGGTGCAGCCTAGCAGTTCTGTGTGGGTGGTGACAGAGAAGGAGAGTGAACGCTTTACAGTGACATCCTTCACTCCAGAGTTCGATGTCCAGCATTGGAAAAAAAAAAAATCTTGAACAAACATGTTATTTTCGGTTGACCCAACAAAAACACAGACGATCCACATTCCAATGTAGCCACTGATTTTTGAAAATCATGTCTTGAATATCTTAAATTCTTACTAGAAATCCCAGAATTTTGGAGGTTTGGAAGGCATAGGTACGCACTGATTTAGAAAGAAATACTTCAATTTATGATTCAGAAGTTCCCTTTACTTTTTATGCATTCCGTCATTTTTTAACATTTCAAGCACCTATTGTCTTCAACCTAATAAGTGAACCACTAAAAGAAGTGATAAAGCTGTAACACAGGGCATGGTCCCTGCCTTCAGTTAATTTGCACAATCAGACACATGCATGCTATGTATGAAACAACAAAAGATGTATTAAGGGGAAGGAGACAGTTTGCCCTGTAGGAATAACACAGCCTATGGGACACAAGTGACTTAAACTCATCTCAGAGGATGGAAAAGACACAAAATCAAATACAGTCTGGAGGCCACTAAGGAAAAGGCACCCAAGGTAACACAACGGACACAACACAGGACCACAGTGTTAGTGCCAGAACATCTCCATCTCCGGCTGCATGATTACACACCCCATGGAAGACAGCAGTGCATTATAGCTGAGGTCAGCTCAGCCACTGTCACCTAATATAAGTCGGTATGAGTCAGATGGATGGGAAGGCAAAGCCAAGGCTAATCACAGTGTCAAGGATGCTTCCAGAGGAGGTGTGGTCCAGCCAGTTTCCTGTGCTAAGTAGGTGTTTGTCTGTTTGTTTGTTTTTTCCTGAAAAGCTCAGAGCTCCCTTATGAGTCAAGATTCCAGGAGAAACACCTAGACCTTAATGTACCAGGGCTTGTTAGAGAAAGTTTCTTATTTCTAGATGTGAAACTTGCCTTCCTTCATTCTTTTTTTTTTTTTCTTTTTTTCGTTGCTTGCTTGATTTCCTTCCTTCCCACCTCCCTACAGTGTATTCCAGACGCTGAGCTGGGTGTAGGTGAAGGCAAACGAGCTACTTGCTGTAATGTGGCCTAAAGTCCAGAGGAGGAAATGTGCAAGTGTCCAGGCAACTAAAATCCAGAGTGAGAGGAAACAGGGTCCCCAAGAGGGGTGCCTGGTCCAGACGTAGCAGGGGAAGGAGGGAAGGTTTCCAGAGGACGCCCATGGGTGCCCAAAGGTAGCAGAAGTCTTTACCAATGATCCCCTAGGAAGCCATGAAGCTTTGGGTAGATCTGAGGTTCTTTGAGGCAGGGGTTGAAATTTCCTCTGTCAGTGAATAGAGAAGTGCTCCTCACTGGGGGAAGGGAAAATAATCCTTGTTGTCATCAGTATGTTTAATCGTAATGATTTAATGTGGCATTTAGGGGGGATCTTCAAGGACAACCGGGGGCTGAATTTGAGGTACATAATAATATTCTGATCAAGATTTTTTTGCCATGAGATTGCAAACCATGAGCACATCTCATTCCTTTCATCTTCTCTGTGCTATTACACATCGATGAAGGGTGAGGACTGGGCTGGCACAGTTAGACACATTTTTAAACCATCTCCTTGAAGCAGTACCGAAAGTTGATTTTCTAGTTTATTCTCCCCGAATCTCCTTTTGAAAACAAATTTTTTTTTTACCTTTTGTGTTTTAAATCCATTCAGAAATGGAGGCTCTGTCATGTAGCAGGCAAAGTTTAAATTATTGAAGGATTCAGGAGTAAATATAAATAACAATGTCTTTCCATTTTGTAACTTGCCGTCTACAAGGGGAGACAGACATAAACAAACAATCACAAAGCAATTAGATGCCTACGTTGATATGGGAAGATGGCCTCTGTATACTAAGTGGGGGGTTGTGGTTCAGCAAAGGTTTGTGGATCTTTATATTTTTATATAAATATAAATATAAATAAATATAAAAATATATACACACACACACACACATAAGCCACTATATCTGTTTTGGTTAAATAAAGCTATAAGCTGCTTTTCCAAAATATAGAGTAAATCTCCACCAATGATTAGTAGAATCATTCGTAGGTTCATAGACAGAGGAGATGCAAGAG
The DNA here is from genome assembly GCF_048564905.1 of Vicugna pacos. NCBI lineage: Eukaryota > Metazoa > Chordata > Mammalia > Artiodactyla > Camelidae > Vicugna > Vicugna pacos. The sequence goes on from NC_133010.1 coordinate 8,960,348, forward strand.
TGGATCCTGTGATAATCCTGGACATTTCAGAAGTGAGGGAGGTGGTAGGTGTGGCAAACAAAAGAAAACCACCAGAAGGCTCTCTAACTGGACACGTTGCATGACAGGCACGTCTCTCCGGGAAGCCTCTTATATAAGTCAGATGGAATTAAATTGCAAATGTCTTCCTTTCACCACCAACCCTTAAACCCTGGTCTTATCTCCCAGTCACGCTGAATGAAACGCATTTCTCTGGGGACGGAGAGACTTCCTGCTCAGTGGAGCTGAGAAGACTGATGTCGCAGTGTTTGTACAAGCAGTCACCAAAGGGACACAACCTCCTTGAAGTGCAGGTGTGTCTGGAACAAAGGTGAGTGGCCGCAGCGAAGTCAAACTCTTATTAACTGACAGGCAAGAACGTGTAACAAGAAAAACTATCCTGTGCGATACTGTTATGGCGGATGCATGTCATTAAACACTTGTCAAAACACATAGCACAGACAGCATCAAGAGTGAACCGTAATGGGAACTGTGGACTTTAGTTAATAATTATGTATCAATATTGACTCATCAGTCCTAACAAACATACTGTGCTTATGCAATGTGTTCATAATACGGGGAACTTGGCGGGGGCAGGGAGTTGTTGAAGGCATATATGGAAACTCTCTGTACTTTTCCCTCATTTTTTTGTGAACAAAACACTGCTCAAAAAGAGAGTATTTTTTTAATATCACTTATTCTGTATGGTGGTTTTTCATATCATCTTCGACCTCCTGTTAGTCTATGAACTATGAGATAAGCATCTGCGATTTTATTTTGATTTTAATTTGGTAGCTTAATAAACATTTGTGAAAGGATCAAAAAGACACCGAGAATTTAGGAAGTACTTCTCTGACACAAAATGTAAAATCAAGATGCCTACGAATCCACATGCAAAAGAGAATGGTTGCTAGCAGTTGGAATGATAGTTCCAAGCAGTGATAACATCTTGTACCGAGGTTTGGGTGCAAAGTGGGTTCGTCTGATGATCTAAAAGAACCTCTCCCTGGTCGAAGGTCTTCAGGGAAACTGAACCAGAACCTTGGCCCATTGCTCTGAGACTATGCAAATACATTTCCTCCTGACAGTGACTTCATACTCCACGTCCTGAGATAACCTTTCATGGAATGCCTGTTTAGCTATGTACATCCTATTAGCTTTAATTCCAGGAAAAAAAAAATTTCTGAGAATTGGGGGAAAAAAAAAAGCTGTTATACTTGAAGCCAAAAAACACCATCATGAGTACCCGATTTAAATGCAAACTTCAGAAATTATATTTCAAATAGTCCTAAGAGGACTAATTAATAATTGTAAAGTACTTTGAAGATGAAAAGTGCTAAATTAACATCAATATTTATTTATTAACAATCAGAGGAGGTGATGCTGCCATCTTGAAGTTGCCTCTTTTACAATCAAGTGCCAACTACTACCATGATTTCTCCCTCTTAATTGCCTTCTCCAGCCACCACTGCCATGTGGGAATTCCAGACTTTATGCTTGTGTTTAGTTTTTCATTATTTAAAAGCATCGCCAGTTCTACATACATTATTGGAAAGAATTTCTGCACTTTGTGTGCAGCAAAGCTGTGCATTGCCATGAAGATTCAGGTCTCATAGAAAAGCAAACTACAGTTAATCATTAACACGAAGCCAAGTATCCATAATAGAGCTAAGTAACAAGAATTTGAATGAATAAATGAATTAAAGATCATTTATTGCATTTATTGTGTGTTTATTGCAAAGTGTAAGTGTTGCCTTTAGTCTTGTATCATATCTATCTGTATGATTTGGAAATCTAGTTTATATGTGAAATTCATACTTTGGAACTCAAAAATGTGTTACTCTTTTTTTCATTTCTTGAATGCTGGATTGTAATCCTCACTGCAATCCACATGTAGGTTGTGTTACTTCCAACTATGTTTGAAAGTAAGCCAGTGAAGGAAGAGGTTTTAAAAAAGACTCAACAAATAATGAAAATATGAAACATGCCCAAAGAGCTGGCATCACTGAGCTCAGACCTCAGGAGGGCTTCTTGATTCTTGTGACTTTACAGTGAGCTGTTTTGCATTATCCACAGTGGACATGATTTGTAAGAGCTGTGGCTCAATTTCTACCTTGTGGTTTCCTTCTAGCTACAAACCTCAGGGAGTCAAGACTATGGTGCGAGAGATACCCCTCTGGACCAATGTGTGTTATCAGTCAGATGTATCACAACCCCTTCTTAGGAACAGCACGTATCTTTAGTCAACTAGACATAGAAACAAGAAGGGAGCTGGCAAAAGACTGGGGGACGGGCAGTAACAATTCACCTACAATTTTAAGTTGTGCTCTTTCAAACCAACGTCATTATGAATAAAGGGTGGGAAGAGCTGGGAAGGGGACCGACTGGACCAGCAGAGAAACACCAGTTTAACTATGGCGTGCGGGGTCCTCTCTGACATGGAAGGCTGAGTGCCTTGGTTCCTTTATTGACAAAATACACACATTTTGAATGCCATGTACTCAAAGCGCTAAATTAGACTTTGTGGCAGATACACTTTTGGAGCATTTTGATTTGAAATTCTGATTGCTCTTGAGGAACCTCCACAAATAGTATTTAGGCTGAATATTTTATATACTTATAAAAAGCCTTCCCAGGTAAGACAAAAAGGGAAAATGTTAAAGGTAGCTATGTCTGTAGCACATGCCTCTTGATAGAAAACTGACTCTGGAGGAAGAAATCAAGAAAAATCAAGAATCTTGTACAGGCATGGCCATAGAAGTGAATTAGAGAATTCTGCAAGAGCTAAGCACGCCTGCGTTATGATCAACCATCTTTCATCTTCTAAGACACCATTCATTTCTTACCACGTGGCACACAATTGCAAATTCTACATGTTGAAAATACAACCGTGATGAGATAATCATTTATTTTTTCATATTTGTAAAATTTTATCGCATCTGCCAGATAACCAGTTCCTTAAAGACAGGGGCCAATTCTTGCTTAATACTTGCACACATTGGCAGATAGGCACTCAGAATGAACTACAGTTGACTTGAAAGGGAGCAGGACTCTGTGCCCCCCACCAACCCTGCCTCTTGTTTATAGAAAAGCTGAAACCTCTCAGGCCTCCCTGAGTCATAGACCAGCAGGCTCATGCAGTTGAGCCTGCAAGGCACTGGGGGAAGGCAAGGACTCCGACCATCTATCTCAATAATTAACTGAGATTAAAACCCTAAAACTTTCAGAAGCCTTCTTCCTCCACATAGTCACACTGTTTGCACTGGTCCCCTCTATACTCAGCAGATCCAACACCACATTCCAGGTGCCTCAAGTGCCCATTGAATGTGGGATAAGGAGGGGCAGGTGAAGAGGAGGATGGGACAAGCTGTCCCAAAATATCATCAAAGAAATGACTTGTGAATGATGAAATGATGCCTCAGCTGCTCCCATGTTGAAATTCAGTTATTAGGGATTCTCTGGAATTTTATTTTTGAGGAAAACATGATTCTAGCTTGAGGTAAAGTGTTTTCACTACATTCATAGCCACCACATTTTGTTTTACGTTTTCCTATCCCTTCCTCAACTCTTTTATTACCACACTGTGGCAAGGATGCTTCCTGCCAGAAGGAAATCAACTATATTAAACTCCTGGATATTTCACTGCTCGCATCTTTGATGTAGTCTCCTCAGTTACATCCTCTTATTTAAATTCCTGAAGCACTCCTCATCATTCTCATGTTGTCATTTTGGAGTTATGTGACTACATAAATACTTGTTGGATTTGCCAAGGTCAATGCCAATCCTGGACACTCTATGTGAGAACAGGAGCTATGTCTTATGCTTTCATATCCTCTACCACATTTGGCACACAACTGGGCACATTAGAGATCATCAGATCTGATCTGACATTTGATTGACAGATTCATTGATCGGCTAAACCTCTTTGGTAGAGAGTACACCAGGGACAATTGTTCTTTCTGTCTGCTGTGGTTCTGTGCCTGGTAGAGAGATGGTCTAAGCAAGGTTACAACAGAATGCTGAGTATCGGGAAAGAGCTGTAAGAAACAGTATTGAAAGTTACGTGATGGAATTTATCATGAAAATAGTGTCTATCATTTTGTACAACTTTATATAGGTTAATAGAAATTTGTTTTTTCTTAGTTTTATGAAAGAAAATAACAAAAATAGCTTTCGTTACAAAGGCAGAGGAAACTTGTATGTTCTCTCTCTCATACACACATACATTTGCATGCACATGTGCACGCATGCACACACACACAGACATACACACACACACATACCTCTATACATCAAGGAGACACCACATGAAACACTAAGCATCTTTGTGGGGGCTCTGACAGCTAAATTAAATTAATTTAAGTTAAGTTAAATCAAATACCTTGCATTGTATATTTAAGTTGCCATTCAAAGAGTACAGATTTTTCTGCCTGTCATTTAGAACGAATTCAGTACCACAAGTTTTCCATTGAGTGAGCAGAGCTAACTGAGGGCATCCAAGAAGAAACCTTCATAGATAATTGGCTAGCTCGGGGAGCTAGTGTAGCGGAACACGATTCCAGATTGAATCACATTCTCAAGCTCTCTTGAAGAGAGGGCTAAAGAATGGCGGGAGCAAGGTTACCTGCCAATTAAAGAATAAGTTGTACTCTTACTTTTATCAATGTTTATTTTTACATGATGTGCCACTATCTTTATGAACATATTTTATAAAACTCGGTCCCTTTTTTACATTATATATATATATATATATTTTACATATTATATATATATATTTTACATATTATGAAGCAGAACAAGAGCAGATTTCTTTAAATTGAAACAACAATGACCACAGGAATTAATCAGGATTCTATGTTCTCATTTTTTTAACATTTTTTATTGATTTATAATCATTTCACAATGTTGTGTCAACTTCCAGTGTTCAGCACAATTTTTAATTCACACATGGACATATACGCACGCATTGTCACATTTTTTCCTCTGTGAGCTACCATAACGTTTTGTGTATATTTCCCTGTGCTATACAGTGTAATCTTGTTTATCTATTCTACAATTTTGAAATCCCAGTCTGTCCCTTCCCACCCTCCACCCCCCTGGCAACCACAAGTCTGTATTCTCTGTCTATGAGTCTATTCCTGTCCTGTATTTATGCTTTGTTTTTGTTTGTTTGTTTGTTGTTTTTTAGATTCCACATATGAGCGACCTCATACGGTATTTTTCTTTCTCTTTCTGGCTTACTTCACTTAGAATGACATTCTCCAGGAGCATCCATGTTGCTGCAAATGGCGTTATGTTGTCGGTTTTTATGGCTGAGTAGTATTCCATTGTATAAACGTTGAAGAAAATGTTAGCTTAATGAAGACTTTGATAAAATTGTCACCATGACATTCATCGGGTGTAAAGAAGTTCTACACTGAAATTTACCTCTTGTGAAATTTAAACACATCACCAGCAACATTGGAGATGAAAATGAGCTTTTGGTCCAAACAAACATCATTGTATTTGATGATCAAAGCTGAAATAAAATTACTTTTAGTCAATCAATCAATTTGGCTTCATGTTTGTAGATATAACCTCAAGATTAAAATCGGTCCTTTGTCAATCTTCCCTGGCTCTTCTTTTGTCTTTCCATCATCTGTCTATCTCCTTATCTGTCTACTTGTCTGTCTATTTATCTATCCATCTATTTATCAAGTCTTTATTTTTCATTATAAGTTGCCCACATTTCTAACAATGCACTGTGCTCATCATTCATATTTATATACTTTATAAATATGTTCTGATGTCTAATATCTAAAGCCACAGAGTATCCTATCTAAAGACGTAAAGATTCCTCTATGCAAGGACATCTAAATGCTCTGTGAACACAAAAATATTTATTATCCATCATACTACTGGCCTCTATCATATATAAAACCTGTGTTTCTACTTTTTTAATCCTGAGGCTAGATACCTCTGTGATCAACTCATACCCGCCCTCTTCTCTTTTATTCCATCAGACGTGTACTCATCTCATTCTTCTGCCAGATGCTTGGTTCCTTTGTGGGCACTGCCTTTCTTATTATTGAATTTTCCATAACATTAACAGAATGAATTGTACATAATATGTGCCTATAGTATCTTTGATAAATTAATGAATCATCAGTGTTTACTGTCCATGGATGGAGGAGATTGAAATTTCCATTTTAAACATCATTTCCTACGTTTCCTAGAGGCATGCTAATGTCACTAATATGGTATGGCCTGAGTATTTGATGCAACTTTCTGTTCTAAGCAGCAATGGTGTGCTGCCTCCCCCTGAGCAAACTCAGTGTTTTGCTGTATTTGACTACAGAACGGAGATGCTGTAAGGCTTCGATAAGACTGCAGAGTCCCATTCCTTGGAGTCTTTGTGAGGGCCACCCCTAAAAGCTGCGCGGTGCCCAGGCTGACAGCGCTAGCTCTGGTGTCTTCCCTTTCCTGGCAATCCATTTAATCCCACAATTCAAAAACCAAGCAGGTCACAGGTGGCCCACTCTGCATCATGAGCGTTGTGACCTATGTTGCATGCTACTGTCAGAAGAAGACATTTACCTCTCTCTTTCTGTGCACCTAGAAGCTAGAGGTGCAGAAATTCAACAAAGGCAATGACAGTGGAAAGAGAAACAGCTCTGCTGAGTAGAATAACTAAGCCACGTACAAGGATGGTTCGGGGTCTTCCCTCTTACAAGATGAATGATGCTAACCACAGGATGACCTTTCCTTTGGCAAATGGCTAAATGGGAGACTTTATCGTAAATGAAATATACTGCAGGTGTATAAATAAGCACATTAGTGAACAGAATCCTTTAAAAAGTATAGTTAGCTAAGGAAATATTTAGCTCTGGACCGAAAGATCAGCGGCAATTCATGTTTCCTGTTAGTTTTCAAAGAGGACTGAAGGAGTAGAAAAGTAACTTCAAGTTATCCTATGAGAAAATCAGTGAAGTGATGTGGCAAGATATGGAGAGATATGGTAATCAGGTAAGATGACTTGCCAGATGCTCTAGTTTGAAAAATTAAGGAAGTATTCATATTTTACAGATATCCGGGAGTGATTAGCAGGAACTTTTTTATGGCCACCCTCACCACACTTCAATAAATGGCAACTCTACCCTGTACCTGTCAAGGGCCATGATAGAGCTGGTTGGTGAGCTGTTTGTGATATCTTCTCATCTTGCATGGGCTGCCCAGTTGGAGGTAAGGGTTAACTTGATTATGTGGGTCCACGGATAGGGTGGAAATTTTTTTTATAATTACAGCCATGAATATATTGTTCACCTTCAGTTCTAAACAATTCACACTGCCACTTACAAAACATTATTGTCTCTTTCTTCTCCTCCTTCACTCCATCACATGTGTCCTTCTTTCTCTCTCTTATCAAACACCAGGTTTCTCTGAGGGTAACTCCTTGGTCACTATTAAATTTCATGTAAGTTTTACTATAATGTATTGCACAGAATCTGTCTACTGGATCTGTGATAAACATATGACTCCTTCCTGTTTTGTTTCAATGGATAATACATAGGATGAGACTCAAATTTGAATTTGAAATATTCTTTCTATTTCATTAAGTTTCATTGTGCTCAGAAGCACACCTGAGAATTCTAGTCTTTGTATAGTCAATGAGGCTACTTTCCGTTGACTCTTTTCCAACCAGTTTCTCCCTCTAGTGTTCTAGAGGACCCTGTAGCACTTCACACATCTTGCATCGTGCCTACTTTGGCTTTGACCAACAGTCTTTCTCCGTGTATGCCAGCTAGTCTTTGACTATGGCTTGATGCCTAGAGCTCATATTGAAGAAACGTCTTTTGTGTCTTCTCCCCATCCCATCAGTTCAATCTTAAGAAAAAAGGAAGGAAATGTGAAGAAATATGGTGTCAAGGAGGCATGGAGATATGATTGTGAGTAAGACAGACAAGGTTGCTATAAGGAAGAAGACCCACACGAGATGTCAGAGAAGAGGGGTGCTGAAGTCTACCAGGAGGCAGACTGTATCATGAAGAGCCTAGGACTCTGTGGAGGGCAAAATCAGAGTGAGTTAATAAAAGCAGGTGGACAGAAGGGAGGTCTGGATGGATTATGAAAGCCATGCTGCTGCTGATGCTGGACATTTGGAGTAGGCACGATTTTCTACACCCAAAATAGGATGGGTATAAGCACCGATAAATCACCCACAAGCACTTACGAGACTATTTTTCAGAAGCACAGATGTAGTCTTGTAAGAGCTGAGGAAAACGACTTGCGGAATAATTATAGATGCAGGCAACTTACAAGAATAAAACCTAAATTCAAGAATTCTTTGAGCTACAAAAACCTTCTAAAATGCAAACAGCAAACCTATTAAAATGTTTTAGTTTTTCTAACACTACTTTGTATTATTTTTTTTTAGTTTCTTTTCAATTAAGTCTTTGCAATTAGAAACATTCAAAAACAGAACTTCTAGTTTAATAATAGAATTTTGTATTGGTCAGACCCAACTTTTTCCAAGGCCCAGTGTAAGGAAAAAAAAGATACGACAAGAGAAAAGGCTATTGATTCCAATTCTGATTTTCATCTGCTTTCTACTTTCCTACATGTTCTTTTCAGACAGCTTAAAATCCATGAAAAGATATTGATGTGCACTGTGTCCAGAAAACACTAAAAATTCCCACCTGTGTTCTAGCAATCTAAATGCATCACGTGTGGCTTTCCATGAGGCCATAGTTGACCCGTTGCAGATACGCAAAACACAATGCAGTCTTTTGTTTTCTGCAAGTGCACGGGGTCATCTCTGGTTTAATAGAACGATCGAGTGCCTGCATTTGCTTCCACTTCTTATTAAAATAAGAGAAAAAAAAAACAGAATTAAACCCATAAAAGAGAGGGAATGGGAGAAGGGCCATCATTTGGCGTTAGATTCTAAAGCATTTCTGGGAAATGGAAAAATGGATGAAAACCAGGTGTTTGAACAAGGAAGATGGAGGAATCTGCAGCCAAAAATTACACAAGATGGGATGGCAGGAAAAGAGGGAGCTGATTTTTTCCAGGCAGAACCTCAAAGTCTTTTAGAATCAAATGAATAAGTAGGGAGGGTGGGATCATGAGCGTGAGCCAAAGTTGGTGGGTGGAGAGGAGCAGAGAGTCTCACTGAACTTCTGCGTCTGGAATAGGAAGCCAGTCACCTCTCTATTACTCCCCTTCTCCTCCACACTCCTGGATGTAACAAGAGTACAAGAAATCTCACATTGCATCAAGGCAAAAGGAAATAGAGCAAATCTATAATCACCGTAATAAAACCAATGACCCCTCCATTAAAGAAATATTACATATTACCTGGGGAGAATTAGGACCATTAGCTGGGTGTTGGCACCACAGAATAACTTTCTTCCCATTTTGATAATCCCTTATCAAAAGCCTGGATCCCCTATGTTTCAGTCCCTACCTAGGCAGATCAGCCCCCATGACTGAAGAAAAGAATCTTGCAGAGAAAACAAGCCTACATAATACAGAAGCAGAGAAAACCCAACCTGCTACCTGGAGAAGTCAGCTCAGTTCTTTCTGTTTTAAATATGCACAAATAAACTTATAATTACTCAGGCATATAAAGAAAATTGGCTGCATTAAAATGGTGAAATAAATAAACAAAATAATCCCAGTGGAAACAGAAATAACTCACAGAAAAGGAGAAACTTTAAAAAAAATCTGATTAGTATTCTTGGAGAGACTTGAAGGATGACACCTAAAAAAATAAATAAAGTCAAGGAACTCCATGTAAAGGTACAACAAAAAGGAGGAAGAGAGAACATGTGTGATAAAATATAAAAGAAATGGGAGAAAAATCAGAGACACACAAAATCCAACCACTGTGAGGTCTGGAAGGGAGAAAACAGGAAATAAAAGGGAAGCAATAAGCAAGTGAAAATGCAGGAGAATTGTGCATAGCTGAAAAAAAGATGACATTAATCTTTCCATTCAAAGGGTGCCCTGAGTGCACAAAAGGATGGGTGAAAAAATACCTAATCTTAAACTTAACCTCAGGAAATGTATGAACCTAAAATGAAAAAAGAAAAAAACAAAAACCCAGCCATCTCAAACTTTACTGGTTGCAGTGGTCGAGGGTTGAGGGCTCTGTGATGAAATATTCAGGACTGAGAACGACTCACTTCTTTGCTGCCCAGTTCATTGTGTAAAGCTGGGCGGTTGGCTTCATCAGCCACAAAGGGTCCTGGTCCAATAATCCCACATGCCAGGAAGGCAGAAAAGAGGAAATCTGATTTGTAAGCAACCCCAAATGTCTGCAAGAACTGCTTCCACATATCTTTATGAGAGAGTTAGCACCTGGAATGACTCTATTATCATGAGGGCGAAAACTGAGATGTGCAGAAATGTTAGTTTTCTAAGGAAGAAGCCGAAAGATAAGTTGAATAGTGAGGAGATATTTTTATATTTTTCTCGTGCGTAAAATATGCATAACAAAAGTCACCACTTTAATCTTTTTTTAAGGGGGAGAGGTAATTAGGTTTATTTATGTATTTGTTTTTAAATGGAGGTGCTGGGGATTGAACCTAGGAGCTTGCACAAGCTACGCACAACTCTGCCACTGAGCTATGCCCTCCCCTCCATTCTGATAATTCTTAAATGTGCAGTTCAGTTGCATTGCTGCATAACCATCAGCAACATTCATCTCCCGAACATTTTCATCTTCCCAAATTAAAACTCAATTCCCATTACAGAACAATTCCTTTTTGCCCCCTCTCCCCAGCCCTGGGCAACCACCTTTGTAGGTGGTTGACAACCTTAAGTAGCTCATATAAGTAGAATCATATAATATTTGTCCTTTCGTGTCTGACTTATTTCACTCAGCATTAAGTCTTCGAGGATCATTCAAGTTGTAGCATGTGTTATAATTTCACTATTTTTTAAGACTGAGTAATATTCCATAAAAATATGAATGCTTCACACATTTGCGTGTCATCCTTGAGCCATGCCAATCTCTGAGTACGTGTGCTGCTGAAACAAGACTAAAGATTGAAAAACTGAAAATATTGGAGGAGGGTAAGTTGGGGTCATTTAAGTGAACTAAGGCTTCGCCTTCAGTAGATAGGAGCGATGAAGCTGAAACTTCATAAGTCAAAACAAAGTCATACCAGCACCTTGCATAGAGCCATAGGTGTCACCTCCATAAGGTGCAACATTTTTAAAAGTAACAAGAACAGAGATTAGTAATTGGAGAGGGGAGAGGGGGAGCAAGAGAGAGCAGTTATTTTGCAACATTCTGCATTATTGTTTTTTAAAAATTTATATATATATATATATATAAATCTCATCATAAAAGTGCTACTTAATGACCAAATTGTGACCCAGAACTCCTGATATTTAATATGCCTACTTTTCATTGGTGTCTCACCCAAGACATTTTCTTGAAGACTCTTATTACCATGGAAATCACAATGTTACAATGCAACGGACGTGGAAAAACAGTAATATCCTGGCTCTTAAGATCCTCTTTTCTTTTTATCTCGATGTTTGACTGATACCATTTCATTATACTTTAAATCATTTCATCACTCTAACTAATGCCTTAACTACTATTTTCCTCTTTTAATGAGGTCTGTCTGCTTCTTTTGATGCTGGTCTTGCTTTTTTCCTGAAATGTCTATGTGTTCCTTGAAATTACACTCACTTCCTTCCCCTGTCTACCCTTGGAGTTTTCTCACAGACCTTGTTCAGTCTTTGAATAATTCCCCTGTCAGCATCAGAGCTTTCTGGAGAGTTCAGGCAAAGTCTTCAGTAGCCAGTGACTTTCGTGGCAATTCAGAACCCCCACTACAGCAGTGGGAATAATGCTTACATGCTTGCTTTTTGATTTTCCTTGGCCACCCGAAGACAGTCCCACATAGTTCTCATTTCGCTTTCTGACTGATCTGAAAACCTGAGTTTCTCTTAGCACGTGACTTCTACCAGAAGTTCACAGTGGGGCTCTGGAATCCACAGGATGGCGACCCCACTCTGCACATGCACCTGGGGCAGCACAGCTGAGAGCACAGGCGCCCCAATCTCCAGCAGATGGAGGGAGCTGAAACTCCACGTCTTCAAACTAATAGGAAATCCTGTAAACTAAGTGCTCTGCTCAGCTTTACTGAGAAAAACAATGATGCTTCAAGCAAGTAAAAAGAATCCTTCTGATCTGCAAATAGGATCTTCTCAATTGTGAGTATTTTTATCTCCCGAAAGTTTTGTACGTTGATGCTCTCCTAATGTCAATTAGCATCTTTGCTATTAATAACTTTTGCAGATGCGGAAGCTGGATTTGGCAGAGTGATGAAGGCTGGCGATGGAATCTTCTATGTGCTACCCTTACACCACATTTGCAGTGTTTTTTTTTTCCAGTTCAAGTTTCCATATATTAGGAAAGAAAGTGAGAAACTTCTAAAATAAAATCAACTGTGGTTATGTGCTGGCTGAAAGTCGTATTAATTAAGGAATGCTTGAAGAAGCTGGGATCTGCAACCCAGAAAAAAGATTAAAAAAAAAAAGAAGAAAGAAAGAAAGAAATGAGGAGACAGTGTATTTTGAATGTGTGAAATGAGCTAGAAGCTTTTCTGTGTGTCCAGTATACACAGCACATAAAAGCATGAGTTCTGCAATCAAAGAGAATTGGGCACAAATTCTAATTCTCTGTTTATTAGTTGTGTGACCGTCAACAAGGTCAATCTAGCATCCTCAGTCTCCAGTCCACCTTGTGTAAAATCGGAGCAAATGGTAATGCCTATAACATAAGATTTTTCTGATTGTAAGCCAGAACATAAAACACATGCAAAACTGCATTACATGCATAGCGTGTGGAAAAAAATTCTGCTACTCAACATCATTGTCAGTATAATTTTCATTAATTATTATTAGCAGTATTGGTATTAGTATTCTGAAGGGGAAAACAAACAGATGAATGAATGTCCTAGATCAATAAAAGGGTGACTTTCTTAACAAATGAAACAACTAACCATGGGATGAAAAATTCAATGAAATAATGAGCTTCCAATGGCCGTTTCACAGGAAGTCTGTAATTAAAAGGAGTTCCCGCATTAAGGAGCAGGTGGTACCTGATGAGCATTAAAGTCCTACTTGCTTCTCAGACATAATGCAGCGATTGAGCCCACGCAGCTCATTCATGCTGGTAGGTTTGGGGGTGTCGATATGGTCCCAAACTGTCCTTCCTTCCAGTTAATAAGGAGAAAGGCTGGCTGAGGCGTTTGCAGTTGCTATTTCGGGGTTTCGCTGCCAGGAAATGTTGTCTCTCCCCTACCCCACGAGCCGGCGGGCCTCACTCGTCTCTCCTATTTTCATCATGAAAGCCTCCGGAAGTAGAGACCGCCTGTTTTTTTCCCTCCACTCCCCCCGCCCCACCCCGGAAAATGACAAAATGACATTCTTTCCCACTCTCTGTGACATGATTTCTGTTAACAGCTCTGGAAAAACGCTGCAGAGATGTGAGTGAAATGATGGCAGGATTTGTTGACAAGAAGGCAAAATGAGGGAATTCGGAGAAAAAAAAAATCACCCACACGAGAGACCGAAGGGCCTGCCGGCGCCATCTGCTCACCTCCCCTGGCCTGGGGTGGTCCCAGAATAATCTCGGGGGATCTCGGTGTTCTTTTCAATGACTCCATCAGTGGGGCTTCTGATCGAGTCTAACGGATCTCGCTATCAGCAGATTTTTTTTAATTCAATCTAAAAAATGTTCCTTTGATTAATTTGACCTATTTCTATTAGATAATGGCAGTAATTTTGAAACAAAAGAAAGCACGCGAATTTGAAAAGAGTCATTATGGAAATATCTGCCTACAATACCTTTTTTTTTTTTTTTTGCAGCAACATGGCATAATTGCTGTTCAACTATCCTTTAGAGGTATAAACATATCACAGCTTCTTCATCCAGTCATCTGCCGATGGGCATTTAGGTTGCATCCATGTCTTGGCTGTTGTAAACAGTGCTGCTTTGAACATTGGGGTGCAGGTGTCTTTTTGAATTAGAGTTCCCTCCAGATATATGCCCAGGAGTGGGATTGCTGGATCATAGGATAAGCCTATTTTTAATTTTTTGAGGAATCTCCATACTATTTTCCATAATGGCTGCACCAAGATACATTCCCACCAGCAGTGTGGGAGGGCTCCCTGTTCTCCACACCCTCTCCAGCATTTACTGTTTGCGGACCTCTTAATGATGGCCATTCTAACTGGTTTGAGTGAATACCTCATTGTAGTTCTGATTTGCATTTGTCTGATAATTCGCGATACTGAGCCTTTTTTCGTGTGCCTATTGGCCAGTTGTATCCTTAAATGTGACCATCTCTCACAGAGCTACATGAGTAGCTCATAAACACAGGGCTTGTGGATCCTCTAGCACAGTGAAGAGTTAAGTGACTGCATTGATTGTAGCAGATGTGCGGCAGCAGAGTGTGATGGTTGGACCCACTTTGCAGGATTGCCCTGCAAAATTTGGGATTTAGGTCTCCTACACAAAGCAGGTGCTTAGCACCTTTCTGCAGAATCTGGGATTGAATAAAATAACAGAGAGCAAAGTACCGGAAACACAACATTCTGTAGGGGTTACAAGGTACTGCAGTGGTCATCGAGAGTTTTCATTAAATGCTATTGGAACAAAAAAGTTGTAATTGCCTTTTCCCACCACCTTGCTGTTGCTTTTACTTCCCGATAATTATCTAGCCACTTTGTCGCTTACCTAGACAGAGTTCACCCTCCCCATAACGTTTTCCTTCCCCGTAGACATCAAACATTTCTTAGATCCATAAAGATGATTGGCTGGGCTTGTTCATTCAGCCCACAAGTGTTTCGCTAAAGATAAGATTCTAAGCTCTGTTGTAAAAACAAAAAGTATCCTTATGTTTTATGCAATAAAATCACCAAGAGCAAACCATGTTTACCCGGAGCCCCTCGCTCTCCAAGGATTTATTCATAGCAATAATACTTACCTATAGGAAACTAGTAGCTTCTCTGCTTTGCCAACTCTGGCCAGCAATGCCCTGTGCAAATGAATTTAGAGATTTTCTCAGCTTGTGTTCATATGCTACAAAAGGGAAATAGCCCAAATTGCACCTGTTGGGCCTGAATTATCGACTTCAGCTTTGAAGTGCAAATGAGCTGAATGAAAACATACTTAGACCGCAACACAGAAACTGCTCCTACCAGCTGATTGATGGCGCATTAACTGTCTTGTAAGGAAAGCCTTGTATTGCTATGGATTTGTCCTTTCTGGCCCAATTATCCTACAGACGAAGGCAGGAGCCGTCCGCCGCGTGAACCAGTCAATAGTGGTCATTTCTTAAAATTCTCTCCTTTCTCTTTTTTTTCTAGTAATTCGAGTTACTGGGTCACCCATAAAACAGTTCTTTTGTGGTTGATCGGCCCTGCTGCTTCTAAAGCTAGACTTATGGACTCGAGCTAGGAAAACAAACTGCCATAAACAAGTTCTCAGTAGGCTAAAATCAGCAGTGTTTATTGTGAATGCAGGCTCCTTTGGAAATTTCTAATCACCATAATCCGTCTATATAAAAATAATCCCTGACAAAATAAATGTGTCTGGAAGGAAAAATGAACAGAGCATTTACACGACCACACAAAATGCCATGCGCGAATTATTAAAGGGCCTTTGATATTTTGCAATTAAAAAAAAAAAACCCAAGCTTTTATAGACCCTGACCATAGAAGATTGACTTTGGAAAATAACATTAGAACACAGGGTAACTTCTTCGTGAAATCATAGATATTTAAATGAATAAATGTGTTTCTTTGTTCATCACCTCCCATCTGTGCCATCTTAAATTGTGCATGAGGCATAACTGAGAAACTGCACCAGGATGTCTCAGGGAACCTCTCAGCTGTGTCAGCACAGTAGGATTTGCTTCAGAGAAAGGTCCTCTTCCTTGCTAAAAAGAGTGTTTTGGCACCTGCGTACGTTAAGGTACGGCAACCGTCTCTTTTGTAAGATTATCATTTTTAACAGCTCATCCATTCACCTTCACTACTCATCCTAGAGACCTTTCTTTTCTTATCCTAAAAATAATGCTTAGAACTCTTAAAAGGGAAGGGACCCAGACTGAAATGGGGGACAAATAAGGTTGCATTCATTTTGCCTTTCACAGGCTCCTGGGTTGGGGACAGAATTTTAACTTTCACATGAAAATTTTACTCCTCATGTGTCTACTCTCTTGTGTGTGTGTGTGCATGTGTAGAGAGATTCTTTCTCCAGAAAAGACAAAGGCTCCGGAGAGTCCTTGGGTATAGATTCCAGCGTCGTGTGCCCCACTGATAAGGCAAAGAAAGTCTAGAAATAGTGAAATGCAGAGACAGTCATCCAATAACTTTAACCACTTCCCTCACAGAATATTCAAGCACAGAAGGGAGAGTAGAGCAAGATTCACTGAGTTGAACCTTCTGTTGCTCACAGAAAAAGGGCAGAACAAAAGGGTCCTGCTAGCCAACAAATGAATTATCAGACTCCAAATAATTAGCAGGTATCCGTTCAGTGGTGCTGAAGTCTGAATCCTTAATTCAGGGGTAGAATTATCACGTGATGGGAACCAAATGAGAAAGAAGGAAAGAAGATGAACCCATTTGACTATAAAATTGTACCTGAGCCATTTCTCCAGATTAGATAGACCTAAAATCCCACTTTTTGCAACTTCAAAATGGTTTCAGAAAAGTTTTTATTATCATCATTGTTCAATTTCATGCGTCTCTGCACTTGAACTTCCAGCCAGGAGCAGGAGTCGAACTGCCAGAAACCTTGTGAAGAGACAGTGTTTTTCGTGGCATTTCCAGCCAACATTTTCACACAGAAGAGATTTGAAGACACATCCAAACTTTTGAGTGCTAATATAATTTGGACCTCTGAATCTTCTGAGGTTTTTTTTTCCCCCCTCTCTCAATCAGAACCAAATTATGAGCTAAGGAAGCAGAAGAATGGAATACAATTTCAGAAGTTATTTTCTGTACTGGATGTAATATCTGTGGGCCTCCGGATTTCTGGTATGTTCCATCTCTGCTCTGAACATTAAATGTCATATCTATAAAACTAATTATGATGCATATTTTCAAGAGTGACCAATGTTCCTTGCAAATAGCCTCTTTGTGAAATTTCAATTTCTGTTTGAATGAATATTCAGTTTAACAAGAAAGTGTATATGCTTAATGATCACCATGGAACAGCTGTGTTCTACACAGAATATATTAAATTATCATTTAATTTATCTGGAATTGTAAGGGCATAGCTATTTTCTAGATAACCAGAATCCAGTTTCCCAAATCAAAAGTGAGCTTATTTCAATTTAGTGTGTTGGAGATCTTTCTAAGCTGGTTGATCCCAGAGAATGCCAAACATCTTTGAACCATTGCTTGATAAATTGCAATTACTGTTATGATTATTTCCATGCTGTCTGGACATAGACACTTTACCTTTGGTCTGATTTTGTGTATGTGTGTGTGTGTATAACTTTATTGTAACTAACTTTAATTTTTTGCAAATGTCAGTCTGCTGATTCAAACAAAACCTCTATCTCTTCTCTGATTTGAAACTTAAAATATGCTCTCTTAGAAAAACAAGCAGATAATCAAGTGTGGTTATGTTAAATCAAAGTCCTTAGGTATTGAAAGGAGGACCCGAGTACTTGTCTTTTACTGTGTGGTTTTTATGACGATTAATTTGTTTTGTCAGAGGATTTCTTTTTTCTGTTTATTTTCAGAAATGGGTTTATATTCTCATGAGACAAGATTACTGTAAAAAGACTCTCTGTACCTCTGTATTTAACATTCATCAGTGATCAGTGCCTAGTTAGGAAGTTGATGGCACGAAGGGCATATACCTACACTTCAGAAAAAGGAACTGAGTCCACGTTAGCAAAGACAAAGAAGAGAATTCTCGGCAGAATGCGACCGGAAACACACAGAAACCGGCAAGACGACACCTTCCCCTGGGTACCTCGTACATATTTTGGCCATGAGGCCGGTTTCAAAATAACCTCACTGTGTTCAGGATAACCTTAGGCCTTCTCCGCAGAGAGGAAGCATGGCCTTCAAATGGCTAAAATCATCATGAAGAGATTTCAGTTTCTGGAGTCAGTCTGAGTTCAAATGCTGACTCAAATCCTAGCTTTTGATCCACATGCAAGAAATGTGATACCTGTCATTAGCATTGTTAGAGGATGAAATAGATTATCTCGTACATTTAGATCAGTAAACTCTGCATGCACCTACTATATGTCAGGCACGGTTCTAAGAACGTATCATAAATTGAGAAATTGAATCCCGTCATGCTCTAGAACGTTGGTACTACTGACACCTACATTTCACAGCTGGAAGAATTGAGGCCCAGAAGTGAAATAAGTTGTCTGCTGCCGCGTGGCTAGTAACTGGAATAGTCAAGATTTGACACCAAGGAGAGTGATTCTGGAACCCATGCTCTTAAACACCCATCAATAATATAACTGAAGAATGTTGAGTACACTTTTTTTTTAATGCTTAACGTCATGTTACCTGGAGAAGGAAGGGAGTTCTGTTCTATCAAGTCACTTTTACCCTCTAGTGGCCCGCTGGAAGCTTCTGTCATGCTGGTGAACTGTCTCTTTGAGAAGCCTAGGACTCTAGTCCAAAGGGATGGGACACCATCTAAAGAAGATTCCAGGGCCACTGTTGGATAAGCCATTGTGAGAAGCAGAAGAAAGAGAAGTTGAAAGTGGGAGACAGGAAAGGAAGTAAATAGCAGATTTATATTCTCAAGACAGTGTCTGAAGGGGAGGCAGGAACTCTTTGGAGCAGCCCTTGGACAGGGAGGTGACATGAACAGATTGATTGGAGACACGCGGAGAGGAAGAGTTTGCAGGAAATTTAAAGTTCCCCGTTAGTCATTTTTGTCTTTCTATGATCTTGATTCATCCCAAGTTTACCTTTACGATCCTTTTCTTCCCCACCTGTCACGGCACAACATATAATCAACAAACATGATGCTTCACGGACACCTAATTCTACCTGCCGGTGACATCTTCTAATAAAGACGAGATCTGTTTGTGTTCTGAGAAAAATTACACTATTTGCATTGAATTTAAATTTGGTTTTTGAGGAACAAGGCTGGGTATAATAAAGGGTTTAAGCATCTTTTCTTAAGCTTAGGTATAAAAGATAGACATGTATATCCACACTCACTCTACCTACAATGTGAAATTCTTATAAGCCCAGATAAGATAATTTATAAGAATATATTCTCTGAAGTGTCAATAATGCTGCAGTATTGGTAATAGCACAGTGATATTCTTCTCTTAGGTGGTCTGAACAGCGCACTTCTGTGTGTGTTGAGTGATCCCAGGAGTGCTTTTAAGGAAGCACCCCACTATGTGAAACTCACACCTAAAACTTCATGGGCATAATCATGACTGACTCTGTGGACATAAATCATCGTGCTGTTGTCACCCTGGGGAATAAAAAGTGCATTTTGTAAATGCCGTGAAATCTGCATGTTCCCTCTTCATCCCCATCTTGATCAAATAACTGTGAAGAACATGACAGTCTAATCATGGTCACATGACTGAGCGATCGGGAGACAAGACTTACATATATTTTTTCAGTTCTTTACCTGACTTGTGTCTTCAGATGTTACTTATTTTGTAATCGGTTTCCCATTGACAGTGGGGCTTCAAGTAGCCAAGGGTGAATGAGCACAAAAATAAGGCACCCACATTTGAACAACCTGTCTGTTGAATTTCTGGAATAGCTGTGTTGTAAAGAAATGGAAAACTTGGTAATTCTGATATCAAATGTAAAGTTAAGTATTTTTAAAATATCAAGTTCACAGGAAAAGTCAGGGAGGCCATTGTTTAAAAGGCATTAGTCATATTGAGGCTTACATGTTACTAATGGGAAAAGTTCTCTTCAATTTTTGACCTGAGCCACAGATCCCCCTTTGTCTCTGACATATTTCACATGGCTCATTGTAGGTAGAACAACCATTCCATTTAACATTCTTAAAACAAATGTTCAAAGTGAAAAATATGGCGGTTTAACTCGAAAGTACCCCGGACAGAACGTGGAGGATCCTAGGTTCTGGACTTGGAGTTGCTGAAAACTTACTTAGCACCTGACTTTGGTTTACCTATGTCTCAAAAGAGCCTGATAAACATCGTCTCTCTGGTGACAACAGCCATTGTGAGCATGGGTGGGCACACCGGCACCCATGGGTTTATTGTGTGAAACACTGGCCATGATAAAAATAGTAATCTCTAATTGTCATTGTCCTTAATTCCTAGAAACCAGCACAGCTACTGGCAAACAGAAATTGCCAATAAATATGTGTTTAACTGAGTGGAATGAAACTGAGTAAACAACAAAAATGCGAACAATTAAGACAGCAGCTCATTCACTTAAACTCCTTGGGTAAAATGACATGTTAAATTGTGAAGTATGATTATGAGAATGGTTTTAAAGAAATCCAGTATTTGTGACACATTCCGTAGTGGATTTAACATGGTCTCACCATGTATAGATTCCAAGCAAACCATCTTAAGAATATATAATATTTCACCATTAATAAATCATACCAATGCAATGAAAATCAGTGTGTCTAAAACATTTGGAAGTGACTCTGTGAAGTTTTTCAGACATTGTTCTGATCATTTAGACACTGAATACCCTGATCAAGAATTTTTTAAATCATGTACTTTAGATTTCCCATCCCTGATTCAGAATATTTCTACACTAATTCCAGAATAATGGAGAAAACAGTGAAGTGGGTATTTAGCAGATTTTGTAGAGTTTGGCTTGTTTGATATTTTCATCAGAATTTTGGCCCCTTATAGCAAGAAGAAAATACTAGAGAAATTGGGGGGGGGCATGTCCCTTTGTGGGTGAGGTAAGAAAGGATAAAAGTCAACACTGTTTCTGATCCCCTCTTCTTTTCTATGCTCTCTGGGCACGCAAATCTATAGTCTACCTGTGGCCCAAACCAGGTCAGTGGACTTCTGTGAAATGGTTGTTGACCTCACTGGCCCCATGAAGAATGGCTTTAGCCGGGGTAAACAGCAAGACCGACAGATCCATCCATGTTAGTCGAGTCTGTGCCCGCAATGACTACAGAAGCATGATTTTGTCAATGTAAACTGAGGGTTAACCGAAAGTTACCTCCCTCTGAAATGCATCCTGCACTTAGTAGGAAACTTTTATGTGTCTTGATGAGTTACTGTATTTTATAATGTTGACACATTGTTTCTGTTTTATTCAGTGCAACCAGCAGGCTTAGCAGTCTCAGAGCTGGTGCAGATTGGCTCCAATTTGCACATGCGCCGTGGATGTGAGAACCAAGTCTATGACCCAAGAGCAAGCAAGCTCCAAAGCTGCATTTTTGGTGCCAAAGTGTATAAAACCACCTCAGAGGTGAAATATTGCAGGAAATGCGGGTACCCAGGTTGACGTGTGTTATCCCAAGGCGTCTCAAATCAAGAGGAGTGTGTCCTCCTAAGCCTGATGCCTTCCGTCAAAGCTAAATCACTCGTTCCAGCAAGGACTGGTTTCCGAAGCATCTCTGATCATGAACAGTCTATCAGAAATATTATTTACTTGGTCAAAAATGCTGAACATCATTGAATGTTTTTCTGACCTTGGAATTTGATAATCCTTACATCCCTCTGAAGTGAAGGAGCTGATGGAAAAGAATTGTAAACGAGCGCTTGTGAAACTGAAAACCTAACAATATTGAAACTCTTCTGCTCCTTAATAAGCCTGCCTAATGTTATATTTATGGCTGAATTCATAACTGAACCTTACACAATGCAATCGCCCAACTTCAAAGTTCAGATGTTACTTTGTAATGGCAGAATTAATTTCCTTGATTGCTAATCCATCACGCCTAAGTGTGATGCATGCAGTATCAAACATGGGTATTTCTGCTATCATTAATTGTGGCATATTGTCACAACCGATAAGGAAATGCGGTAAGAGGAGGAGAGGAGAGGCCCCGGTATTGGCAGTTCAGCCTTGTTTTCCCATCAGCCACGGCAGGGACAGCCAGAGCCCTCAAAGTCAAGGGAGGGGGCCCGCGTGCTTCTCACAAGGAGATAAGACAGGCTTACAGAAGCATCCATCACTGGGCGAGCCTTGCTCTCCGTTTGCAAAGCTGTTGTTTATTGTGAGATAATGATTGATAGGGTCCTAACAAATGCTGGGAGAAATCACCAAAGGTGCAGGCGCTTAGGTGTGACATTTGGCCACAGGAAATCTGCGGGGAAGAGGCCAGCTGGCAATGAGGACAGTCTGAGGAAATTAACATGGGTGCATTTAAAAGAAGAGCAAATAATGAACTGTGGGTTAAATGACAGCAAGGGAAAATGACAGTTATGGACACCAGGTAGGATTTGGGCCAGAGAGGAAAAAGAAATGAGGAGAAATAGGGCCATCAAAGCTATGTGGGTGCATTTCACGAAGAAAAAGAGCCTCTTCTGTAGCAGCCACCCTTAATAAAAACAGCACGTTCAGTTAGGAGGGCAGAAGATGTGAGAGATAAAATACAGATAAAAGGAGTCATCTTGGAAAATTTTGTTATGAATATAGGCACGATTGGAAATAGAAAGGAAGTTGAATTATTGATATACATATTTTTTCCCATTAAAATTCAATGAAGGGAGGATGAAGAAAGGCAGCAAGTCTTGTTTGCTAGCATCAGAAAACCACGGGTTCTTCTTAACGCAATCCCAGCATTCAGAGATGCTGAGAAATGTCTGGATGCTGAAGGCAAACATCCAGACACCTGACTGTGTTTCCCTCTCTAGCTGGAGACATGAGCCTTGCGCAGACCAAGCCTTGGGTCAAGACTTCAGTAGAACGTCTGCCTGAGCGCTGATTGAAGACCTTTGTCCATCACAAACACCAGTGCTTCAGTTCAGTCGTCCATGGCTTTTACCAATAGCTCCCATTAGCTCAGCTCCTCCTCGCTAATCTCATTTCATTTCTTCCTTAGACATGCATCTCTCTTGAGGATCTATTCCCCGCTCTGCCTTTTACACACGGCTTTTCCTTCCTCTGTCCCTTATCCCAGGCCCCCCTCTTCTCTGGACTTTGTTCCATGCCTCTCTCAAAAAGGTGATGACAGGTGCCTTTAACCTTTTCCATTCTTTTTTTTTCTCTCTCTCTTTAATGAGAACATAGAGAACCCACACAGAGAGTTACCAACATTGAATGAGTAAGGCGTATAAACTTGACACGCCGTTCCTGCCTCCACAGATCTACGTTTATTCTGTTCTTGTGTTTATTTCTTTAGATGCTGCAGTTAAAGCGGAGTGATGAGGTTATCTGACAGTCCATTAGGCTGACAAACAATTAATGTCTTTATAGAATAAGAGAGAGAGAAGTAGATTGTGCTTTATTTCAAATAATTTTTCTAGCACATTTGTTGTCAGGATTTACTTGTGGCTGGCTCTGATTTGTTGATGACAGCACATGGGACTTCAATCTGTACACGCTTATCTGCTCCTTTACCATGTAAGGTCTCAGTTTCTGCTGTGTTGTTGGGTGTTTGATGGGCTCCCTTGAGAGGTTTCTTTTTTTTAAATTTTTTTCCAGCTTTATTGAGAATGTGAGCTTTCTTAAGCAGGAGTCATAGACATAAGCTAGCTTCTCCTCTGAATCTGACATCAAGTGATGGTGAGAGCAATCCAATGGGATTTAGGAGGCATGGTGCCTAGAAAAGAAATGTCATGAAATTAACAGGGGTGTTTATGCTCGACAAATTACATCTTTGACACCAGTCTCTCTTGTGTTTCCCTGGATGTTATTAAAAAAAAAAAACATATTGACCCATGTCTTGCTGGAAAAGACAAGGATGGAGGTCACGATCAGGGAGGCAAGCTTCAGAAGGCTTTTTTTTCACATGAACTTCAACTCCCTTTCTGTATGAACTGGGGGAAAACTACTTGGCCTTTCTGAATTATAGTACATCACACGGTGAGTAACCACAGTGATGGAACCAACATCTTCCTACTGACAGAATGTGTGATTAAGAGGGTACAATAAAATCTCTTCCTGGAAGATATTGGAAAGTTAAAAAGAAAAGAAAGAAATGGAGAAAGGGAAGAAGGAAGGAAGGAAGGGAAGAAGGAAGGAAGGA
The DNA here is from genome assembly GCF_048564905.1 of Vicugna pacos. NCBI lineage: Eukaryota > Metazoa > Chordata > Mammalia > Artiodactyla > Camelidae > Vicugna > Vicugna pacos. The sequence goes on from NC_133010.1 coordinate 8,984,529, forward strand.
AGGAGAAAGGAAGGAAGGAAGGAAGGAAGGAAGGAAGGAAGAAAGGAAGGAAGGATGGAAGAAAGGAAGGGAAGAAGGGACAAAGGAAGGAAGGAAGGGAAGAAGGAAGGAAGGAAGGAGAAAGGAAGGAAGGAAGGAAGGAAGGAAGAAAGGAAGGAAGGATGGAAGAAAGGAAGGGAAGAAGGGACAAAGGAAGGAAGGGAAGAAGGAAAGAGGAAGGAAGGAAGGGAGGAAGGAAGGAAGGAAGGGAAGAAGGAAGGAAGGAAGGGAAGAAGGAAGGAAGGAAGGGAAGAAGGAAGGAAGGAAGGGAAGAAGGAAGGAAAGAAGGGAAGAAAGAAGGAAACACAGCGTAAGCCTTTCAGTTGAACATAGTTAATTAAACATCTACATTTATGGCTTCTTTCTCCCAAACCCAGCTAAGCAATCGAAACAAGAAGCAAAAAAGCGAATAAGAAGAAGGTATGAAAAAACCCTGCTGAAATGTCTCCTCAAATCCTTTTCTCTCTGTTTCCTATAGACTCTTCCTAGATTCTGCTTCCCAGCCTTCAGTTAGATGTGTCCATGTTCTTGAATCCTGGCTTGTGGAATAAGAAAGAAACGTGCATCAACCACAGGCTAAACACTAAGAATCTGTCCTACCAGTGATAAAGGTAGAGTGAATCGACAGCCACCTCTAGCAATGACAAAATATCAAGCAAGAAAGAAAATGTGCTTATAGAATAATGTGAATGGTGAGGGCAAATTTGACCTTTGATTGTGTCGTGAGCATATCGGGAGGTGGAGGAATGGGCGGGTACAAACATAAGGCATGTTTTAAGAGGACTGAATCTCCATCTTCAGCCATAGAGAACCAATCATTCCAGCAAAAACTGCCCTCATAATTTAGGTAGCAATATAATCAGATTATTTGGAAGTGTGTAAGTTAAGAAAAATGCAGCTGAAAGGGTAGGAATCTGTTGCCCAGGAAGCAGAAATTAAGAACAAAGTGGTCCCACCATTTCTCATTATGAATCTTATACTGTGATTCGACATTCAAAAAAATTACCTAAGTGCTTTAAATGTTGGAAAATATTACTTTAAAGAAAAGCAACCTAAGATGCAGAAAAATATTAGAGCAAAAAAAAATATTAAGGCATTATAGTTGAGGACAGGTGCACCGAACACTACTTACGGGGTGTAAGATACATTCCAGCCTTGCCAAAAGTGAGAAGCTAGAACATTTAAATATTCTTACAGTTGTCTTAATGCCAACTCACATGTCCAGATTCTGAGCATTAGTAACCCTGGCTCTGCCATAGGCTTAAATCTGACCCAAGTCTCATTTCTTTCTTGGCTCCTCATAAAAAATAAAAATAAAAATAAAAATAAAAATAAAAATAAAAATAAAAATAAAAATAAAAATAAAAATAAAAATAATAGCATTCGGAGAAGGGATAATCAGCTGTGAATTTTGAAAACTGAAAAAGGGCTTTACCCATCCAAACTCAATGAAAATTGTCCTGTTGATTGCACATGCCTAATTTCAAAATAATCCCAATATTTACTCTCAATAAGGTTTGTTCGGGAGCTTTATTTCACAGGGACCAAGGAGCCTCATGAATTCCATAAAACTCTTAACCACATCCAATCATCTCAAACCCCCTTTCATTTTGTTCATGGATGTTGGCATCAATTGAACAATATTCTGACCTTTTTTAAAGGGCAAATATAATACTACATCAGCTTGGTTTGCTGAACTTTAGTCTCCTCTGAATTGGAGAGCATTTGGGAGCTCCTGGGTAGGTTTGATATATAATGTCATGGCAGAATTAATGGTTCATTTCTTTATAGGAATTACCAAAATCTCCTTTAAAAACAAGTTAAAATACGTATCAGACTTGGATATTCAGACCTATTGTTGAATCAGCAGCCCTCAGATAAGTGGAACTAGATTTAAAAGAAAACAGTGATTGGACCAAGAAAAATATGCAAGATCAAAGGCATATTGTTCACGCATTCCAAGAAAGACCAGGAGTGGCTCTAGGCAGAAGCAGACAGTGGTTAGCACTTGCCAGCAGTTTCAAATGCATTTTGGGGACCTTTCATTTCTTCTCTGGCCAAAATCTGTGCCCCATCCCTGGCACCTCAGACTTTTTCCTATACTAGATTTTCCTTCATTGAAATTTCCTCTTTCAGTATCCCATCCCATAGGTCTCTCAGCATCCCAAGGTGAGATCCAGCCATTATGATAAATGGAGTCATTATCACCATAATCCGCATCTCCTGTTTCACTGTTCACGGCATATTATCTCACTCAACCCTCACAATCTACCTGTGAAGGCGGGGCTTAATAATCTGCTCATCTTGAAGCTGATGCATCATGCATAACTGTATATGCATATACAATTCTAATTATAGTATCTGGCATATTACAAGTGCTTCATAAGTGCTAGCTATTCCCTTAATTTAATTTTTTTTTCTCATCTTTCATGACCCAGTAGGGAGAAACAAATGGTGTATTTAAGAGAGAAATAATTCTTCCCTCTTTTTGTGCAAAAAAAAAATAATATGTAGCCTAAGATATATTAAAGGAGGCACCACCTGTTCAAATCAGATGCAAAACAGTTTCAATGATCATTAGTTCATGGGTATTTATTGACACTATTGCACAAGTTACCAGGTGAGGTGAGATGAGGATGACAAAGGTAAATAATGCCTTTTCTATCACCAGTAAGCTCATAGTCTAAGCAAGAAGTCAAGGTGTATCATGTAATAAATTAAATTTAAAAAGCAAAGGACAGCATCTTTTGGTGAACGTTTGATTGATGGATGAGTGGAAGATAAAATAATGGTGAGTTGAGGTGGAGAACTGCTGTAGCCTCGAGTGGCCTGGGAGGGTGGATGAAGACAAAGGAAGCTTAGCAGGGACCTAAAGCAGCTTCATGAGCTGCTGGTTCACTGGGGGGTGTGGCCTGGAACGGAGCTTACTCTGTTCTGGGGAGCCCCTTCTCTGCACTCTGGCGCCAAATCTTACTTTCTTTAGGTTAGATCCCCAGCATTTGAAGGACACAGCCAGCAGCAGGGTTGCTCCCAAACCTGGGACATCCCCTGATAACCTCAGAAGTGCCAGGCAAAGCAGTTGTGACAGCCTTTTTAGCCAACAGATGGCAACTGCTGACTTGTATTTGTGGAAATATAAGCTTGTCCTAGTCTAATAGTGGTGGAGAGAAAGGAATCCTTGAATCATCTGCTGTTAACATCACAGAGCCAGTTTCATACTAAGGTTCTCCAAAGGGAGGAGAGATGCCACTGACCACAGGGAGTTTCCATGTTATGCTAATATGACCAAGACCCAAGGGGAAAATAAAAATATTGCTACAAAGTAGGAACAAAATCTGACCTTGCTGTGTCCTCATCTCCTCTCTGATGGTGGATAAGTCCCTTCTGGTCTCTATACTCATTTAAAAAGTGAAGGATTAAGTGGGGTGGTCCTTGGCATCTTTGATTATCTTACAGTCTTTTAATAAAAGAAAGTGTGAGGTACAAGGAGTATTGGCTATAAGTGTTAAAAAAGGTAGAGATGTACACAGGAATGCTAAGAATATTTAGATTCAGGGCTTTCTGTCATAAAAGGTGTTCAGTCCCATTTCACTGGAAGGTAGCTAGCGAATGAGTGCACAGGGAGCTGGAAAGACACCACTATAATAACCACCTGCCTCGGGAGTTAATTTCTGTAATTCTGGCCATTGCCTAAATCCCTCCCAATTGACTAGTATAAATTGCTACCACAGCAGTCCTGCAGGAGAACTCTTCATCTTGCACTATATTCATGTGTGTGTCCAGGAAAACAGGAGCGATATCTCAGAGGGACGCACAGGGGAGGCTGGATGCTTCAGACCCAGGGAGCAGTGGCAGGCTGGAAGTCACTGAGACAAGCTTCCTGGCCTTACCTCTTGGTTCAGGGTTTGCTCAGCTCCCCAGACTCCAACCTTAAACTACATTAGTGTCTAATATTCCTAAGTGAGGGAGAAACTAAACTGACAACCCAGGAAAGCTATATGCATAGGAGGGGGAAGAAAGGAGCTGCCATTTGCAGGACCTGGCGACCAACCACCACTTTCTCCTGGTTATAAAGCTGAGAGAAAGACAAGGTAGTGAGATTTGGACTTAGAGGTCGCAATTAAAATGAGAATGAAGCTACATTTTATAGATCGACCATGATTTACACGAATCCATCTGCTCTCCCAGGATTTTAATTTGCTCTTCCATCTCTGATGCCTCTGCAGCATGCAGTTGGCGCTCACTGGATGCTTCTCATTCTCGCTCTCATCCCTGCCTCTGCTTGAAGCCCCCAGCTGCCTTGGTGGTTGGTTGGCTCAAGTATAACATAAAGTAGCAGAAACAAGCCAGCATGCCAGGTAGTACTGAATTATTTTCCTTGATATATTCTTACCTGGTGATAATTACCCTTTAAGACTGATGGGGTGGAGGATGCAGGAAAGAAAGGACCAAGTGCTTCTGAGCATTGACTGAGTGTCAAGCACTGGCCAGGAACTTTAGACACTTTATTTGATTTTGCTTTCAACAGTATCTTCATTGTGTTTTTAATTGCTGCTATGATTTCCTCCCCTTGAAAGAGAAGCCCGGGAAAGTTCAGTGATGCTGGGGAAGCCCATTGATCGTGCTGTAATATGTTATTTCCGTGTTACAACTTTCTGCCTTTGCAGTCACCAGATGCTTGCACCATGGGGACATACTGGACTACTGCTCCAGCTTAGGGTATTCATTCTCAAACCCACGCATTACTTTAGGGATCTCCCTTTCTTCTTCTGCCCACCTTTCCACAGGTGTTCAGGTTATGCTTTGATTGTCCTGTGCTAATAGGAGTCTGACAGGACGTTAGCAAGGTCTGGACTTGTCCTAGTGGGAAAAAAATGGTTGAACACCAACTAATGTCTTGGGGGCACCAATGACATTCCCAAATAGAGACCAAAGAGCACAGTCCTGGATGCCTTTGAAGAGGATTCCAGGACACAAACCATGAGAAGAAGATCACTGGTAATCACTTAAGTAAAGGCCAGTGATCTGTGGATAAACCTACAGCCACCCCTCTTGGCTCCTGAGGACCTGAGTGATGTTTCTCATCCATATAGCTCTGTGCTTAGCCCTGTATCTCTGGATTTTACAAATTTCTCCATTGCTCTCTTTTATCTACATTACTTACCACAGAAGTCTCTTTAAAGGCTACTCAATCCATTAAAAAATATATATATATATATACACACATATATGTGTGTGTGTGTGTGTATATATATATATATATATATATATATATATATATATATATGCATTCTATGACTAAACCTAGTTTAGCCAAGAAGAGCCAAAGAAATGATTTCATCTTCATGATATTACAGTGTCATTGGATTAAGAAAGGCATAATCCCATGAAATAAGAAGATGCTAAAAAAGATAGGGTGGTGGACTCGAGGGCAGGTCATGGATGATATTCTCAAGATTCTAAGTAACTTAACCCATCAGTTCTACCACTGCTCTCCTGAGCCGTGCCTTGTGGAAAGCAGAGTTCAATATGCATTAGTTATATTTGAATTTATTCTTGTTTATTTTTTGAAAGCTGACCAGTATCTATAAATGGATATAAATGTCTAACTATAGCATTTCTAGCTATTAGCAAAGCTTTGGTAGCAACCTGAATTATTAATGCTTTTTTTCTCCCCCATGGGATCACACAAACAGACTTTCGTTTATGCATTTATAAAAAGAATATCTAAAATAGACAGCCTGGAAGATCAGAGAAAGAAAAGGCTTGGAACCAGGCTATTCTGCCAAGGTATGAAAGGCTCTTGCCCTGGTGTTTCTGGCCTTGATTTGTCTGAAAGTGGTTTCTGGCGAAGACCTTCCCCAACTGTTGGCATAAGTGTATGTAGGACAGAGAACAGTGATGAGCAAATAGTGCACAGTAAACAAAAGTTCACGAAACGCCTGAATAAATGAATGCGAAGCATATAGTCTGCCTGGTTTCTTACAATCAGATTATTCCATCACATCAACCACAAAATATATTCTGAAGTCTCTTTATACCAATTACCTCCAGATATTTCTAAACCTTGATCTAGCTCCCTTTACCTCCCTAAAATAGACACATCCTTGGTGATACTGTGTTTACATATTTATGTATTGATTGGTTGGTCGATTAGTTTTGTGTTGCTGTTTTGAATATACTAACCTGCGATGTGCAAGGTCCGCATTTCCATTCTACACTGAAGCTGGGAATTGGGTCGTACATTTGTACCAAAGTCAATCACATGCTTATCCTCCTGGCTCTTCAGTTTTGTTCCCCCTCACACTTCTGCCCTTCTCTATCTCAACACATTCCTTTCCTTCATTACCGCCAGCACTCTGAAATAAAAAAGAAATGTGTTCATTGCTTGTTCAATTCAGTTTATTTGAACAGAGATTTTTGAGCATCTCATATGTGCTGGGCATGGTGGTAGGTGGAGACATATAAGCAATACTGAATATCGGTACTTACAGTTTGTTAGAGGAATATTGACAAGTAGACAGAGGATTTCAATATAGTTTGGTACATGAAATTGTCCAGAAATATGATGAAGGTGAGCATAGGAGCTTAAGAGCATTATAGAATCAGGGAGAGGACCCTAAGGGAGTCACACTCAGACTATGTCAGGAAGAATGAGGAAGAGTTAAGGAGGTAAAGAGGAAAGAGGAGAACAAACAGCTGTTCTAAGAGAACACTAAGGAAAAAGCTATGAAGTCACAGGCAGAAAGAGAAGCATGTTGGGAGAGAAGTCTAAAGAAATTTGGTTTCATCTAGACACCTACTTGGCAAAAGCGTTTGCCGTCTATCCTACAGCTGCGAGCAACTGGATGGTAAGAGTGATAACTAACGTTTTATGGTGCTGGTTATAGGCTAGGTGCTGTTTCACATGCTTTATGTAGATGTTAGTTGTCTATATTAACTCATTTGAACTTCACAATAACCCTGATCAATGAGGTGCTATTATTCCTTCAGTTTTACAGGCAAGAAAACTGAGAAACAGACACGTTATACAACTTGCTGGAGTTGTGGCTTGAACCAGGCAATCTAGTCTGGGATCTGGGCTTTAAAATGCTGCAGTGTCCACACACATAAACGGACTGACTTGAGATGCATCATTTTACCTCCTCCCTTTCCTATTCAGTAGTACAGACATCGTTTTAGGGTTTCCCAAAGATCTGAAGGGTTTCCTGGATGTCCAGGTTTGAGAGTTGGAGACAGACAAGGCGTATGTGTTAGAAGGGTGTAATTATACATTCATGGTGATGTATCTATCACAGTTCTCACTCAGGACAACCGTGTGCTATGTGAGTTTATTCTGCAGAAGAATGTGGGAACCTAGACCAGCCGCTCCCTTCCATAGCTTTGTGATGGAGGGAAGAATCACTCTTGTATGAACTTCCTCTCTTACGAAATAAAAGATGTGGCTCAGGAGATGCCAAGTTCCTTCCAAACTGACCATTTCATATCATAATGCTACAATGTACCTTTCATACTTCGGTTCCTGCATAAAATTTCCACGCTTTGATAGCTGATGATTTTTCTCAGCTAAGAAAACCAATACACAAAAGAAGAATCTAGAATCAGTAAAGAAGAGTGATGAGGTTAGATCATAAAGTTAGGCATTCTTTAGATACAATTTAATCGAGGTGTATCAAAAACACATTCAAAGAGTTGTATGTAAATTAATATAGTGAAAAAAATATATATAACTTTTTTCCAAAACCTAGGGATCGTGCACAAGAGATCATTGGTAGCAAAAAATAATCTTAAATTGAGGACTTTTAAAGTCCTCTTGCATCTTAGTGCCTCTGACTCATATACCCACAGCTGTTCCGGAAAAATAGACTCACCAGTGGAGACGGGACACTTGTATCTAGAGAGACAGAAACTAAAGATAGAGACCAGCACCTACAGCTCAGCCAACCCCAAGAGTCCAACAGTGTCGTGCTGCCTGCAAGGCCTTTTCTCCTCCTCTGCACACAAAGCAGGCACAATGTGTGCGCTTGAAGGTCCTTTCCCCACATCGCCCAGCTGAAGGCAAGTTCTCCTATGGTGGTCCCCCAACCTGGTCATAAATAAATGCTCTCCTGTAGCAGAAACCACTTCTCTATGAACTCACCTAAAATCCACCCTAGAATATAAAAATATATATATATTATGAAAGATGGCTTCTGTCTACAAAGAGAAGGCAGCAATGGTTACATGGAGACAGATCTAGTGCAACTCTCATTTAAACCTTTCGGTTAAAATATACTGCAGAAATAATATGATGTTATATCCTCTATTTTTTTTTCCAAAAAATGCCCTTCAAGGGGCTGTGTTTGAAACATCCCAAATCTATCTTCCTACACATGTCCAGAATGTGTCATGTCTGCCAGCCTGGCATCTAATGGTGATTCATTGAAATGTGTTGGAAATATGATTTGTGTGGGAGTCAAACAGAAATCAGATTGGCCCCTTCCCTTATATCTATATCTCTCTCTATATATTTGGCTTTGACATTCATCAAATTACTCTCTCCTAACAAAGCTTTCTTGCACATAGTAATCTCAAGCGACAGTGCATAGCAATATGTATAATATGAGAAGGGTTGAATGGCTGAGGAGTCAGCTTGACAGTGTTGCTGAAATCTTTTATTGCGTATATTAGAGAGTTAAACATTGCAATCTGCTTCTCCTGTGAGACCCAACAAGTAAGAAAAAGCCAGGTTTACTGGGGATTAGACTGGCTTCCCTTTGTTTCTTTGCCAAAAAAGAACAAGTCTTGATTAGCGTATGGAAGGCGAAATTTGCATCTCTATGCTTAGAGGGGTGAAACTTTTCTGCTAGAAATCCATTTTCAGAAGGATCCTCTTGAGCTCCATATTTCATCCCATTCTTCTGTCTGCTAAATTAAAAACAACTTTATTTTCATTTCTGACTTTGTAAATGGGAATTTTATCCACTTCGTGAGAATGACTCATCTATGAATCATACACTTTGGGGAAACTGCTGAATCGAAAAGTCTTTTTGTTTGTTGTTTGTTTATCTCACTCCAGAAGCAGCTCTTGTGCTCAACCCATTTCTCCCGGACATGTCAGCCTCCACACTCCGATAATCAGATGAATATAAATTATAACAATGTCAATGACAATGGAGAATGAGGAGGAGGAAAGAGCTGCCAGTTCTCAAATGGCCACAGACAGTCTGTGACCAAAACGTCAGTGCATCAGAAAAGAAGTGTATGTGTACACATATCCACACACACAGACGTACATATATACAAACCAAAACTTCCATGACTTGCTACTTCTTCCTCTTGAGATGAAGTTTATTTTGGGGGAATCTGTGATAAATTTTCTAACATTTCTTTAATTTTCTAGAAACTTGATTAATTTCCTAAAGTAACTTACCCTTAAGCAAATCCTGATTCAAGACACTCTGATTTCTAGGGGTTTTTTTCTTCTTTTCTTTTCTGAGAGTAAAAATAACACGGCATTCTTACATTAGTAAATGACCCAGTGTAACTGCACCAAATCCAGAATGCATTAATGTATTTTACTTAAAAGAAAACCTTATGTAATATTTATGAGATACGAGGCACTGTGTATTCTAAGTCTTTACCCAATGTGACTCATCTGATCTTCATCAAGCCTCTATGGGGGAAGCATTACTATCCTCATGTAAGAAACTGAGGGGCAGAGGGCTCAGGTAACTTGCTCAAGTTCACACAGGTAGGAAATCTCAGAGTCTCACTTGAACCCAGGCATTCTGGCTCTAAAATCCATCATCTTAACCACTTTGCTATGCTTGGAAACTAGGAAAACATACCTGGAAATTTAAGTATAAAAACTAAGCATCGAATTAGCCACAAACATGATCTCAGAGACAGACGAATTAATCCTCTAGAAGAGTATTTCTTCCACCCATCTTTCCCATTATTTGCAATTATATTGTTAAGCACTCATGGTAGAATTATAACACTTTGGAGTTAAAAGACAGGAGAGAATTTACCTATTCTCTTGGCAGGTAAATTGAGAACTACAATAGTTGAACAGCTTATTCAAGATAAAACGGCAAATAAATCACAGAACTGGAACACTATTCTGTGCTTTCTCTTCTAGGATAAATGTCCAAAAGGAATTAGGTGGGACTAAATTAAAACTTAATAATTATATATTTAAGTGGAACAGTGCGAGCTACTCTATATGTGTCAAGATTGTCTTTCTGCCTTAATCATTCATAAATACTGCACACTACCAAAGCAAGCTAATCACATTTTTGAGTTAATAATAAAACACCATGAAGACATATTTTGCATGCTCTAGAATGAGTGGTCCATAGCCGGAATAAAGAAATACTTCAAAAGACAATTTTCCTTCGAGATAGGAGCTTTAGGAAGTTATAGAAGACTTTCTCATTTTAATTCGTATATTTTGTGCTGCAGATTTTTATAGGCACTTAACTCTTGTAATTAAAGCAAAGCAATATAAAATATGACAAATGTCCTGAGAAGGTAAAACAAAATAATGACAAGTTGATAAATCAAAAAATGTGACCCAGACGTGACAATAATTAGCTTTCTTTGATTTGAATTTTGAACTAATTAAAGGCTTATAGACAGTTCTAAAAATACTAAAAACAATGCTTGGGTATGCCTCACCCAGCTACTTCTAATGTCGACAACCTACGTAACTATGAACGTGTTCAGACCAGGAATTAACACTATTGGTACGACACTGTTAGCAAAACCGTATCTCTTGCTCAAATTTCACCATTTTTTCACAATGTTCTTTTTCTATTTGAGGACATCATACCACACTTAGAAGCGATCTCTTATTTGTCACCTCTCACCTACAACATTCGCTCAGTTACTCCTTTGCTTTCATGTTGTTGACACTTAAAGAATATTGGTCAATTATTGTGCAGAATGCCCCTCAGTCAAGGTTTGTCTGAGATATTCTTATACTTAGATTGAAGTTGCGTTATGTTTGACAAAAATCCCACAGACATGATCCTGTGTTCTCAGGGCATCATACCAAAAGATCCATGCTATCGTTTTATCTCACTTTTGTTGATGTTAACTTTTTTCACTTGATTTCTCCTGTCTGTTTGAGTTTCTGCACTATAAAGACACACACTTTCCATTTCTAGTTAATAAATATTGAGCGAGAGGCAGATAATTTGAAAATATACGAGTCCTGTATCTTTACACGCTGTTACACACTAATGTTAGCATCCATCAAGGGACCTTACCTATAACTATTCTGCTGTTTTCTTAGTGTTTTCTTTCTACGTTAATTAACAGGAAATCTACTGTAAGAAGGAATTACCATTTCTCTCCTATAGTTTATGTTTAATGATTTGTTTAAATCAGAATGGATTCACAGTACTTATTTTATTCTATAGGTTAAAATTCAGCTCTTTCTTACTAATTCCGTTGCCCAAATTGTTCCAGCTTCGGCCGTTAGCCGCTTCTTCAAGCTGATCCCTATATTGTTTAAACAAATGCCTATTCTTCTTGAGACATTTTTACTTTTTGGTGCTATAAGATGCTGCAGGGTTATCTTGTGTTTTCCTTCCCTGGGAGCTGGCATCCACCACTTTTCCAGAGAGAATTTGTTCCTTTTTATTAAAAATTGGTGCTTAGCAAGCAAGATCTGTGTGCTCATTGCTCCTGGGGTATCATTGCCTCTAAGCCTCGTCAGGAGACAAGTGTAAGAAATATATGTTTATATACTAACCTCATGTATATGCACACATTTCTCTATCTATCTATCTATCTATCTATCTATCTATCTATCTATCTATCATCTATCTATCTATCCATACACACATACACACAAATACAAAAACACAGAGATACATCTGTATCTGTGTGTGTGTGTGTGTGTGTATATATATATATATGTGTGCATTTAGCTACATAAATATACCTATTTTGATAGGGACACATACTGGTATATCTATACCTATGTAAAGTAGGATTTCTGGGCCAAAATAATTACATATTAAGTTTTGTTAGGTATTACCAATTTTCCTTCCCAAAGGGCTGTACCAATTTGTATATCAAAGAGCCATATATTAGGAGTGCCTGTTTATCTCAACTTTGCCAACAGAATGTATTCCCGTTTTTAATTTTTTCAGACTAACATGTAAGAAGTGATATCATAGTGTTATTTTAAATGCGCTACTCTAATTATAAATGATAACGAATATTTATTCCATAACTCCAAGGGCCAATCTCATCTCTATTTTTCTATTTATTTGGGTCATCTCTTTTTTTTTTTTTTCTTGCTGAGTCTGGCTAAAAGTTTATCCATTTTGTTTATCTTTTCAAAGAATCAGCTCTTGGTTTCATTAATCTTTTTTATTTTTATTTTTTCCATCTCCATTTCATTTATTTGTGCTCTGGTCTTTATGATTTCTTTCCTTCTACTAACTTTGAGTTTTGTTTCTTCTTTTTCTAGTTCTTTTAGGTGTAAGGTTAGGTTGTTTATTTAAGATTTTTCTTGTTTCCTGAGGTAGGCTTATGTTGCTGTAAAACTCCCTCTGAGAACTGCTTTTTGCTGCATCCCATAGATTTTGGATCACTGTAGTTCTTCTTCTGGTGTTCTATCTTCGTTCATTTGGAAAACAATCTGTTGTTGCCTCAGTTTGCCTAACTCTCTGTGTTTATTTGTACGTATTAGGTAGGTCAATCGCATTTCTCGATCTCGGCCTTACACAGGGTATGTCCTTCCGTGCCCAGAAGCGCACTGTCCTCTGATTACCAGAGCCATGTGATCTAGGGTTTCCCTCGTGAGGATAGCGTGGTCGTTTATCCGTCTGATTACTATGGATGTGCTGATAGGTGGGGCTGGTTCCCCGACCAGCTGGCTGCCAGGCCCTGCCTTGTGTGGAGGCTGCTGGCCACACACGGGCTAGGCTGGGTCCTGGGGTAGCTGGCTGGGCGGCCTGGGTCATCCCAGGGCTGGTGCCAGCCCACTGGCGGGCCGTGCCACGTCCAAGCTCATCTTGTTGTGAAACTCCTGGGGCCTAGGGCAGGTCCTGACATTATCTCTTTGAATATTAATGTTTCCTCATTCCTTTTGCTGGAACAATATGGCATGTTTTAGATATTTATCTTCCATATTACTTAGGGTTTTTCCATTTTTCATTTAAAAAAAATAGTGAAAGAACAATGTTTTAAAAACAAGCAAACAGACATGATAATCTGCAAGACATGCCAATTTCTTAACAATAATCATGAAAAGCACAAGAAGGAGAAATAAGAATTCCAATGGACTTAGAGAAGATAACTTTAACTTAGAATTCCTCACCCAGCCAGAACATTGGTAAAGAACGCTAATAGTGTTTTTTTTTTTTAATCCAAATGCACAAAGTGGAGACAGTCTACCAACTATATACCCTCAATGAATTACATAATTTAGGTGTCAGAAAATTTTTATTTTAAATGTAAATGCTGAAAAGCAAAAAAGAATGGAGAACATGATAAATGGTGAATATACTGTTAAATCTAGCTAAACAACAATGATAATAAAGTGTTGTGTAATTAGAAATGACAGACTGTAGTTACACAAAACTGAAGAATGTAAACATAAATGCAATAGAGCAAATGTAATAGAATCTTGCATTCCTTAAAGAAGTTAATCGTTTAAGCTTTTATAAGTTAGGTGTTCTAGAATAATCTCTAAAACAGTAGCAGTAGAATTTGTAAAATTCAGTTTGCAAAGGTAAAAGAAAATGATACAGAAGAACAATTAATCTAAAGACAAAGAATATGATAAGAAAATAGAAGAGATGAAATGGAAACAAAATTGGATGACTAAGTGGTAGACATAAATCCAAGTATCACTAATGACCAAAGATTACTAAAGAAACATTGCACCCAAGCAAAAATATCAAATTACATTTTTTAAAGCCCAGCTTTGTCATTTACATGGTACTCATCCAATATATATAAAGTAAGTGAATAAAGAATGGAAAGTACATACTGAATAACTCACTAATCAAAATAAAGCCAGGATACATATACTACTATCAAACAAAATATGTTGTGCTAAAAAGCATCACAAAGTTCCAGAGGGTTGCTTTAGAATGAAGATACAATAATTAAACATTAGCATATACCTAATAACATAGTATCAAAATATAAAAAGATGTATCTACATGTTTTCAGGAGAAACAAAGATAACGTTATGGTGAAAAATGGGAGCATAAGATTCTCAATAATTGTCTGATTAAGAAATAAAAATTTTAAGTGCACAGAAGTTTTAAGGCTTGGTCTGAAGGAGATTATATATATATATATATATATATATATATATATATACAAACATGCACAGATACATATGTGTGATATATAAATATACATAGGTAACTAGGTGGATGCACTTTTTTTAGTTTTTAGTTGAAGTGTCATATATGTAACATTTATGTACACATGCCACACACATATGGAGTGTGTGCATGTGTATGTGTGTGTGTGTGTAATTTTACCTAGTGACTGGAAAGCAAATAATGTTACCCTCATATGTGGAAAATTTACAAGAAATCACCATATACTCTCACAAAGGCAAATCTCAAACTGCTATAAGCACAATGAAGCTAAATTAAAATTGCATACTAATCATTTAGAAAGAAAAATTGCCTGTGCTTGAATATTGAGAAATACGTGTCCATCATTTCAGTGTCTTGTTCAGCATTTTAAGTTCTCGGGATTCATCATTCCCATCCTTCTGACAAGAAAAGGCTGGGCAAACTGAATATGAACAAATTTGGTCCCCTCAGAAAAATGAGGACACAGAGCAAACTGACACTCCGTGGTGGGGAGAAAAATCTGCCTTCAGAGAAACACAGGATGTGAGATTTGATCACTTACAGGAAAGGTGGCCAGATGTTATAAAGGGTTCAAACACTTAACCAGCAATTCTGATGAACTGCTGGAGACTTGAGTGTGAACTTGCTTGAAAGAAACCCCTAGGGGTGCAGTATTACTGGACCCTACATGTTTGCATGCTTTTTCTTCTGGAAACCCACCAAGTTTTCATAGGGAGGGTTCAAAAATGGGTAACCCTGGCAGGAAAAGAAGAAAAGCCATTTTGAAACGACCTCCAACCCAGACTTTCCTCCCTAATAAAGAAGTTATTTCCAAGAGGAAGGACTTTCCAAGAGGACAACACTGAGATCTCATCATGGGAAGGAACCTCTGCTCCATTCCAGTCCTGCTTTAGCATTTTTATCTCATTTTAGGGTGAATAAATAATTTCAAATCTTACAAAAACTATTCAGTATCAGATAGAAAGGAGACTGTCAACTCATTTTATAATACTAATATGACATTTAGATATGAAAAGTGGATAAACATAAAATAAAGAAAGATAACATAGGCCAATTTTAATCTTAAATCTTGATGCAAAATGATGAACCAAACATGAACACCTACATTTCAGCAACATACGAAGGGAAAAATTCCTGGTATCCAAGTTGGAATTTCTCTAGAAATATCAAGAGACATTTACCTCTGGGAAACTGGTTTAGGTTGGATCACCACACAGAAACAAAAACCTCTAAGCATAGAGCCCAAACAGTGTGGAGTTGACTGTCTCTTTAAGATGGTACCTTGAAAACTAATGGATTGAGAAGCGCATCACCCTCAAAACTAATTAAGATGGAGATTTCAGAGCTCCGCTCAAAGAAATCCTGACTTAGTGGGATCTGGGTAGAGCAGAGAAAGCTACAATTTGAACAAGTACTGTAAGCAGCTTTTAAATTTCTAAATGTTTTAGGCTGTTGAGTAGAAATGTAGTTAAATCATGTCTTGACCTCATATATAGCTGCCTTACCAAACTCCAAGCATTTTTAACTTTACTATAGACACTTCTGTATTTTTTATTTACAAAACTGCATAATATATAATAATAGGCTCATAGTTCCATTTTTTCGATGTCTGTTTATTTCTTGTCTTATTGTGATGGCTAGTGTCCCCAGCACAGTGTTGAATTAAAGTAATGACAGATGGCATGTTTACTTTGCTCCTTTATTTTATAGTAAATATTTATAAGATTTTCCATCTACGATAGTGTTTTATTTGGATCATAGATAGCCTTAAGGAAAACATTAGGACATCTCTATTAATCATACTTTTCTAAAACTTTTCAATGTAAATATATGCTAAGTTTACTAAATTATTTTTTCAGTATCTATTGTGATGATTTTATAATTTCCCTGGTCTTTAAAAAAAATAGGTCTTTAGGCTTCATTTAAAAAAAACCTGCCTTACAAAAAATTGTTTTCTTGGAGACTCCTTAGAGTTCAGGAAGCCCCAAAATGTCCTCTTGAATCTATTATGCCAGCTTACCAGGCACGCCTGGAAAAGTCTAATCTCTGCAGAGGACAGATATAGCTTAACTTAAACTGGGACTGAGCCAGCATTCAATGCATATTTTAGAAGGGGGCATTCTATTTTCAAATGATAACTGCCTGACATATATTTGATTCTATGTGAGTTGGGAGATGTAAGGGAAAAAAAGCATTGTTTATGACTGAGAACGCTTGAGTCCTCGTTTTGACCCCACTGCTGATTTGAGCCCACTTAACCTCATGGTATCCTACGTTATTCCACCTCCATAAAAGAGAAGTAATCAGATTCATCCTATTCATAGTTATCACTCAACTGATTAACCTCAATAATGACTATGACAGCTCTAAATGTATGACATGCAACAGTCATTTAAATAATTTGTTTGGGCTATGGGAAGGAGAAAACACTGGTGAACCTGAGAAAGCAGGTGAGGCAGGGGTGAGGTGGGTGATAACAGGATTAAAGGAAGTGTGAGTTAGAGGGGAGACAATAACTACACATCCAAGGACAAGGGGAAGTTAGCCCATCTATTTTTTTTTTAATTGCTTTTGGTGGAATTACTGTTTCAGGAGAATTTTAGTCGTGTTCCTTACCTTATCTGCATTCAGATTCTTTCCCCATCATTCCACAGATGTTCAGTGAAGCAAGAGGTATGGGGGACACCAACCAGAACACTTCCCAGACATAAAATACATAAGGCAATCCCAGTGCTCAGCTTCTCAAAAATCAGATCACTGAAAACCAGGAGTTTCAATAAAGTCACAGGCAGCTCAAGCCATTTCAGTGATGGAGGTATTGTTTTGGAGATTGACATGTAGCTTATAAGTGTTCGGGGAAACAGATAAACAAACAAAAAAAACTTTATTACAAAAAGGAATTAATGAAAAACTAATTGAAGTTTTATAGAAAACTTTCGCCTCTGCTGGAACTGAGACACAAACAGTACAAAGGGCCTGGCTTGCTGAGAAGAAGTAGCAGGAGTGACCGGGGGAGAGGTCAGCAGGGGAAGGAATTGGGCCCCTTGTGAGAAGACGCCCCTGTCTCTGGATTGTGGGGGCACCAGGAGGGCCTGGGCTGGGGGAGTTTACATGGTTTGTTCCGTCAATCTCTGATCCTCCTTCCACAATAGTTTGCACCACTGCATCCACTAGAAAGAAAAAAATAATGTTCCCTCCACTTCCCATTTGTATCTGCCAGGTGTCTATTTGCCCATCATCTACATCTCCATCTCTTCATTTGAGAGTCATCACAATGACCCTACAGGAACCTAGCAGACAACTTGTGTTGGTTCATTTTTATGATTCATGAATTCAACACATTTATTGAGAGGCATTATGTGAGGTGCTAAACAATTCTAAGCATAGACAGACAGGACCTGATTCCTGCTCCAAGGAAAATTTGCTTGAATATGCAATCAGTCCACAATGAAGCATTTTAAATAATGAAACCTTGTGGGAATGAGTTCATGCTCATGGTAACACTTCTCTTTGGTCAGCATCATTATTAAACCAAACTTGGGTCTGCTCACCTGCGGGAAGTAAAGCCAATCGGCTGACACCAGGTTGTGGTGATGGAAGGTGCAGCATTTATTGCAGGCGCCCAACAAGAAGTCCTGGTGGCTCAACTGTCCTGAACTCTCCTGATGACTTTCAGGGTAAAGGTTTTAAAAAAGAGGGTGAGGGAAAGGGTTGTGGTGTGCTTACTCAGCTAGTGGACATTCTTCTGACTGGTTGGTGGTAACATAACTGAGTGTCAACATTATCAACCTTCTGGTTCCAACAGGTCTTGGGTCTACATGCATGTGGTCAACATACAGTTCTAGCTTCTTCCCCTGGTGGGGATTTTAGTAACTGCAAAACAGCTCAAAGGATATGGCTCAGAATATTATCTATAGCCCTTGAGAAAGAACTAAAGATCCTTGAGTTTGATGGCTGAACTATAATTATTTTGTCTTGCTTGACTGTTTTTCTTCATTTCTGCATTTCTTTGCTTCTCTGATTGAATTTTGATATATTCTTTGAACCCTGAATTCTCTTTATTCTTTGGAACTTGGGGAAGGCCTGGGAGGCTAAACTTTTTCTAAAAAGAGGAGGCAACCGGAGGAAGGACTCATAGGGTCCTGCTTGGTTAGAGCCCCATTTCCAATCTCAGTCGCTTCTTCCTTGTTCAATCCTACAATAGAGGATATGCAGTCAGGTATCTGGTCTTCCAACCACAACTAGGAGGGATGTGAAACCCAGTGCCTGATACGAAGTCAAAAGGTTGAATGTCTGAGGGTCTTTTAATTTCCCAGTAAGAAGAAGAGAAGCAGGAGGAAGCTTGCTGGCCCCAGCTCTTTTCCCATTTCTCTGCCTTTAATATGAAGTTAGACCTTCAGGTGAGTCAGCCATCATGTAATCTTAGGGCAACACACAACAGTGAATTACCTTTGTGAGTTGGACACATAGAAAGTGACTTTGTTTTTATTGCCATAGAACAGATAACCCAATGCTAGAGATTTTCTGTTGTGAAGAAAAAGTAAACCTATTTCTTGATATTACTGATCGTTGGGTTATTGGGTTTTGTTTGGTTATTAACAGGAGATAATTGTGAATACACTCCCAACTGATACAATAGCTTTTTCATGTTGTGTATTTTGAAGAACATTAGTCTTCCTTGAAGAGACATATTCTACTATGTTTGCTTAAAAAAATAAATCTCATTACATTATAATCTTACCTCAAATACCATACCCCTTTCACCAGCACAGCACCCTATTTGCAATTACCGACTCCGTACCAGTGAATGAAGACTCTCTGCTCCCCCCAGGATAAATATTGCAAGTTGTATTAAAATCACAACAAATTAAACAAGTCTTTATTTTTGTACCTCCTTTTTGGATGATCTCTGGAAATCTGGGATTGGGTTTTTTCCGTTTCTTGGAAATACCTTGGAGTTGCATTTCTTTGTGACATGCCCCTGATGAGTCAACAGGTTAAACTCTCTCCACAATTGCAAGGCAGCTGAATTAGGAATAAATGTATCTCTTTCCTTTGTGTGTAGAAAAGAGAGTGAGAAAAAAAATCATGCACTACTCAGCCTTGTACTTATTAGTATCAGTTCCAGACCCAGTGCTAAGTCAAGTATTTTGAGATGATAGCCCATGAATAATAATGTCATCCAAGCACAATAATTAATAGAACAGGAGAATGCTCCCTGAAGAGGAGACATGGGACTGCAAGGAGAGAGGAGACCTCGCCTTTCAAAGGCGTCTGATACAGACGCTTGAACTTTGATTTCTAAAGGTGGGGGCGAGGTAAAATGAATTATACTTCATTAGCAATGTGGAGGGAGACACAGCCTCCAATCTCTAGAGAAGCAGCCTTTAATTGCTAAACCCCCAGCATTCTCCGGTGGATGGCAAGCCAGATTTCTCGGTCCTGATTTTGCGGGAATCCAGGTAGCATTTTTTTTTCTATGATTGGTTATAATTTTCTTCTCCTGTTTATCATCATTATTGCTGTTATGTATTAAATTGTGCAGCACTGTTCATACATAGAACACAGCGGATAAGCACATGCCCGTCTATTTCCCTCTAGCACTCACCCCGATTCTGGTTAGGCAGCATCCCCAGTCACGTTATCTCACTCAGCCTCAAAGCCTCATCTGTGAAATGGAGAGAAATGGTGCCATAGTTTCCACTCCCTAGTGTTATGTGAAGAACAGCATTCTTTGTGTTTATTTGTTTTTATCCCATGAAATTACAAAATAGATTTTAGGCAGCCTGTAGCATATATGATGAAATAAGTATTAGGTGGGGGGGAAATAAAATAAAAATAAACATCCAAATAAATCAAGGTGAAAAAATGACAAATGGAAAAGACACAATGTGTACAATTGGTATTCCGGGATATGCGTACGATGAGAATTTGCAAAACTTCTGGGATAGAGTGATACATTGATCTCTGAGCGACTAGGAGAAAAGCAGAAAGAAAAAAGATAAAGAGGAATATTTCACTGGATGTAGGTTTCACAAATGAAAGAATATGGTTTGTCCATCTATTGAGAACCTAGAGGAAGGACTGTGATTTCCTCGTAAGATATTACCGTGCTGGCTCCACAACATTAAATGAAAAATGCTATGATAATAGATTCTAACATTGAAAGCAGTAGTCAGTGATAAGAATTTTACAGCGGAAAAATCTTCAAAGTGAAGCCACATTGGCCCTAGAAAAGTCTCAGACATATACCCGTAAAATCTGTATTTTGAAAAGAAAGAACTTCTTGGTGAATCTTTGATAGTAAATTTCATACAAACTTCACCACCCAGTAATTAAATCAATAAATTATTCTGTCCTACGTAGATTTTAGATATAAGCCTAATAAATTTTGGGAGGAATTTGACAGAAAGATTGATTTTTTTTTTCAGTTTTAGTCTCAGTATTCAGTCTTCTAGGTAATTTTGAGTTGATGAATATCACATTCTCAGTTTTGATGGGAACAATTAACTCACTACTTCTATGGCTGGATAAAGGGGAGAGGCCATGGAGTCGGGGATGCCTGCAGTAGATACTACATTTTCACATCAAGATAGTCATTTTAATGATGCTATTTGGACGTAAAGAGCTTTGTTGTTTATAACAATACCATTGCTCCAAAATACATCAGCATTTGTTGTCATCATTACCTACAATAGTCACAATACAAACCTTTCCCCAACTCTGACTCATTCTCCACCCTAAGCCTCAACCCATCTTCGATCCTACCCAGAACTGAAACACCATAAAATTTACTTTCTTACTTCACAAAGCTGCTAAGTTTATTTAAACCTATTCGCTCCTGAACCTGCCAGGATCTCTTACACCTCCTTTCTAAGTGGTGTTCATGTGATTTTCTTCTACTCTGTCAAGTCGACCACCTGAGCTAACCTGTGTACCTGCGACTTCCTCTGCGAAGCCTCTGGGATTTCCTTGTTCTCCAGGAACAGTTTGCTGGTATAACTATTAGCGCCCCTAAAACCATGTTTTGCAGTTGTCTCTATATTGTATCTCCGCTGTACATCATTCTCGTTAATGTTAGTAGCATTGGATAACTCATCTTTGAATTTGAAGAACCAAGCAGAAACCAAAAAAATATGATTGCTGTTCCAAGGCTTTTATAAGAACAACAGCGTGAATGAATAAATGAGTGAATGAATGGAATGAAAGTCAGTAGATCTTTTTAAGGACTGCCCAGAATCAACTTCTGAGTAGGAAATGGTTGCAAGTGAAGTTGGAGAGACTGGTGTGGGAGAAATCCAGGAGGCTGTCAGAGCTCCTAAAATCCTGTAGCTTGTCCCCTCTGCTTCCTCATGTGTTAGACCCTAGCCAGGGGCGCTATCTCTTTCAATGAAGGACGGTGCATTTCATTTATTTAAATCACTGAGCACCTAATGACTAATGAGAGCTTTCATTTTTAAAACCAGCACTTCGCTTAAAGCAGGGTTAGGAAACCCAAAGCATCGCTCGCATTGGGCAGGTAGAGATACCAGGAAATTGATAACTTTCTAATAAGAATGAGTGTATATGATTAAACATAATAAAATGTTTTTAGGCGCAGTCAGTAAAAAGACACTATAGAAAGTGCAGTTCAATGATATGGCACGCTGAAACATCCCGGTTCCAACCATTAACCAACCTCCCTCGAAGTGAAGACATCTCCACTGGATGACTGGCCTTGAATTAGGCCATCCGTATAATGCACAGTGACATAAATTGCCATTACAAGCAAATGAACATTTACAAAGTGGGACATGGGGGAATAGTCACAAAGCTGGAAGGCTCAGCCTGGGAACTTTGTGTCTTATGGAGATGCTTTTCATAAAAAGACAGTGGAACTATAAGGGATCATTGACACTTCTAAAAATGGATATTAATGGCAACATTGCATTTATGCGTGTTACTATTGATTTTAACGCATTCATACTCTCAGAAGAAACCACGTGGTTAAAATAATTAAATCATAATACTTGATGTTTTGGGAAGGAATATATATTTTTCAAAACAAGACATGAGTAATATAATTTTCATGATTAACAATTTGTATTTTCTTTATAATTCCTGAAGATCATTTCACGTTTATAACAAAACGTACTTAATCATTTGGAAAGATGCTTTGGATGAAGCATATTTTTGTTGGAAAGATACTCTAGAATAAATCCAGCTCATTCCATAAGGTGGAGGTCTGTCACCATCACAGAAATCAAAGTGGAGGTGAGCGGGAGGGGAATTTTAAAAACCTCTCACATCCGTGAAATATCTGTCATGTAATTATTATTATCCTTTGTTCATTTATAGCTAAGCTTATGTAATTATCAAGATAATCTGACAAGGTATCTTTTCAGATGAGGAGACTTGAGCTTAGAGAGCTTAAAAGACTCACCCAAGATTTGAGAGTTGCTGTATTGCTAATCCAGCACTTGCTCATCGGTTGTTCTGGCTCCAAACCCTATGTTCTTATGAAACATTTTTCACCTCTTTGTTCTAGTGAGCTCAAAACAGTTTTCCTGTGTGAGAACAAAGGCACATGCATTCCATTCTTCATATCTGTGCTTCTCTCCACTGCAGACAAGTCTCAGGACACAAAACACAGGACAGAAGAAGAGAACAAATACCAAGCCAGATGTCTCTAATTCCAACTACAAGGTCTGGAAACAACACAGATTTATTCCCACGTTGGCGTGTGTGCCAATCCTTTCTCTAGCATCTCGTAGGAGGCATTTCCTGGAAGTTTTCCTGCAAAGCTTGGGTGCATTCTCAGCCTTTGCTGCCATGACTCCTGGCAGGTAACGGCGGTTAATCTAGATGGCCAGGTAGAACCTGCCTACTTCTCAGTGTAGCCCAAGCATTCACGCTTTCCTTTTCTTTTCTTTCTCCACTGTTTCTTTTTTATCATCATGATGTCAAGTGGGAGACATGGCCTCTGGTCATTCAATGTCCTCTATCACAATTTATATCTTCCTGATAAACATTTTGTCTGACTAAACCAGTTCCACAATTGTTACCAGCTAAATCATACTTTTCTACCACCTTGCCTTTTTGCAAGGGCTTTCTGTTTACTTACCCAAATTCTATCTGCCTTTTAACTCCAAAATAGCATTCCAGTTGTCTCTGAGACTACAGACTACTCTGGCCACATTCAGTTCTTTGTTGGTTATGTCTTCCTGATATTTGGAAAGTAATACATTTATTTTTTGTATGTTGATGGTATATTAGTCATCTCAGGTTTTCATAACTACATACCATTGGCTAGGTGAATTAAACAACATAAATTAATTTTCTCACAATTCTGGAGGCTGGAAGTCTAAGATTAGGGTGAGATCAGCATGGTCAGATTCCAATGAGCGCTCTCTTCCTGATTTGCAGATGGCTGCCTTATGGCTGCATTCTGATGTTGCTTACTTTTTATAAGAGCATCATTTCTATCAGATGAAGACTCTACCCTTATGACTTCACCCAACTTTAATCACTTCTTTAGAGACCCTGTCTCCAGCAGTCACAGAGGGATTTAAGGCTCTAGCATAGGAATTTGGGGGAACGTAGTTCAGTCCAAGTAGATGGTGACTGTTCCATGGTGGCTTGTCTGGTAAATTCTGTGGGTAAGACTTCTTTGAATTGCTTCTTTGATTGCTGCTAATCTGATCTCACCTTTGACAAAAGTCTTTCATTGTTTGATGTTGCTGATTTTTAAACTGAGACACATGGCTGTTTGTGCATTTCCAACTCCGTGCTGGCACTTTTACCATTTTAGGCCCATTCATGGGAGGGTAGGGAGTGGCAGGAGGGGAGAATGTGTGTATGTTACACAATCACACATCGCTGCCTGAATGGTGTAATATAAATGCAAATAAACTGACTGATTGACAAGAGGAGTCCTTGATTAAATACTACAGGGGACTGAAACAAAAATGTAAAGTCCTATTTTTTGAAACAACAGTTGATAATTCAAATAATGCTATTCCAACCAAAAGACATGAAATGAATTCAAATTGTAATTATGATAACCTTTATAACTTAGACCTAACCAGGAAGATGAAAAAAAAAATGGAAAATCTGTCTCTAAACTCCCGTAGGCTGCAAAGAAAATTATTCACTGAGGATAAGAGAAGAAAGCATTCTTTCAAGAACAGCACCACAAAGTATTATGCAGTCAAGTAGATGAGGCAAACAGAACGCAGATAGCATTCAACACCAGCTCTTACTCATACTTAAAGGGCAACTGTGTCAAAGCTAAGATCTCAGGCTTTAAGATAAAGGATTTCAATTTTCAGAAAGTGTTCTGCAAAGAAATTAACAAGGAAGAAGATAAAGTTATCAAACAAAATTCTGGCATCTTTGTTGGACCCTAACGTCTCCACATCTCCATTGTGTTCTGACTAGAGGGGATTTTGATTCCATGTGACCAGATCACCAGATCTGTCACCTCACAGACAGCAGCAGAGCCAGGTCTGTGTGAGGAGTGGGAGAGGGGGGCAACTTATGAAGGCAGGGGGTAACGCAAATCTCAGAGGGGTTTCTGCTGTCATACAGGTGAAATGATTAACCTTGCATCCCGTACTCAAATAGTTTTTGTTTTTTCTACCACAGAAAAGGACCCAGCAGGTGGGAGACACACTTCAGAATTCCACACGATATCAACGAAGAAGAGGAGGCACCCGAATTAGAAGGAAGCTGCTCAGTCAAATGATTAATGAATTTCATAGCCAAGTAGGAAAATAGATTTACTTATCATTTTAAGATTACAATAAACCGTGACTCTGGGCCCTTTAGTGGCTTGGAGGCTTTGACAATGCTGTTTAATTGACAATCTTCTAAGGAAAATGTGAATGTATACTGAGCCTTTCACCAAAAGGCAGGTCTATCTAACCAGCATGGCCTCTCTGAGCACCAGCCTGGGGTTCCTCCTGGCCCAGTCAGTGTGTGACCGCACCACGGACAGGAAGAAGAAACAGCTATTAGCCTCACATCATTTATTACACAGCTACAGGTGGAGCTGTGAAATGGTAAAAGTGTAGCTACTAACGCCTTACAAAATGAATACATATGTAGTCGGTTTACAATGTGTTAATTTCTGTTGTACAGCATAGTGATTCAGTTTTACATTATATTATATATATATTTCTTCCAATGTTATGTTTTTCATTTTAGGCTATTACAAGATATTCAATTTAGTTCACTGGGTTTTTTTAATAATAATCACTTTATTATACCCATTCTTTCCCTATGAAATCCAGGATAATTCATAAAAGTAGATGACTTAGGTAAATTCTTCTGTGGTCCTGGAAAATCATGTACTTTCTTTTTTGTGAGATACTGATTAACTTGTTCTCTAGCATTTTCTTTTAAATAGATTGAGAATATATTTTTAGAAATGGATTGACAAAATTTTTGTAAACTGAAAACAAAATCTAGCAAGAATGTTAATCACTATCTTCCTAGATGTAAAAGAACATTAAGGGAGCTTTTGCTTCATCCAGACAAGCAGTGGTCTGGGCAACTGGAAGAAGGGAGACTTCCTAAGCCATAAGTTAAAAGCATTAGGACTTCTTGAAGGATTAAATGCAGTGGAGGGGGAGGGAAGGCACAATGTTAGGGAGGGAGGTTAAAAAGTGTCCCCTGGATTTCTAGTTCAAATTGTGAAGGTAGGGTCCAGAAATCTGGTGTTTAACAAGCCCTCCAGGTGATTTTCATGCTCACTAAGGTTTGAAACCATCAAACTAAAGAAATGGTACCCAAGCAATCAGGTGGGCTGTGCAAAGAAGGGAGCTTGAGGATGTGGCCCCATAGCCAAAGTCGGAGGTGGGGGGAGTAAAGAGGCAGGAAGCCAGCGTAATATGGTGTCGCAAGACCTAAAAGATCAAGGATCAAATAAGGAGGTTGAGGATGAAAAAGTGTCAGATAGACTGAGAAGCATCAGAACTTCTAGACTGAACATATGTCCCTTTGCTTCAGCACCCTGGAGAGCTGCTGTTGATCACAAGAGGAAACACTCAACGGCGGCGTGTGAGCATAAGCCAGGCTACAGCAGGTAACAGGCAATGACGCTGTGAGCATAGATGTCTAGGTATTTAAAAATGCATGGCTGTACAAAGAAGTAGGTGGATGATAATGAGAGGGGAGTACTGAGCCAGGGGAGAGGCGTTCTTGTTTTTTCCCCCTCCTTAAACTGGAAAGAATTTGAATATGTTAATATCCTGAGAGAAGAAACTGAGAAAAGAAGGGATTAAGACTCAAGGAAAGAAGATTACTGCAGTTTAAAAGGAGAGGTAATGCAAAAGAAATTTTAGGGAGTTTGTCCAATACACTGGAAGTCAAAGGACTGCAGAGAGAGACACAAAACAACTAAACAACACACACACACATACACATATGTAAACTATGTTGAAAGCTTTCCTAACTAATGGAGAAATTTTGACATTTCCCACCAAATGACATTTGTGACTGATTTCTCCTCTGATCCTGGCTCTCAGCACCCACAAAAACCTACTTATTTACCCGTTTCTACACTCACCCAAAGACTGCACATGGAACACATGTGACGTAGCAGAGGCTGAGAAGGGGTGTTAGAATTAAAAGGTGAGAAAAGCAGAGCTCACACCATCAGCAAAATCAAATCAACATATGGTATATGTTCGGTTTCTTTTTCTTGTATAACCTGCAATATCAGGTGTCAAGATTAAGTCTCATCTAATAATTTGAATAATTACATAGCATCATTTGAGGACTCCCTGCAATCATGGATATGTCTCCAAGTATCTCACCGACCCATCCAAATGTCAGGTAAAAGTCCTCAAAATCCTAATCACTTCTGGGACAACATACTAAGGAATAGAAGCCACTTCCCACTTTCATAAGCAGTTTTCACTTAGGCTCTTTTTTTTTTTTCTTTTCTGTAGCTCAGATTATTGGACTGGAACAGGGTAACAGGGGTAGAATGTAAATTACAAAGGGAAAGGTTGTATTTCGAGCTTCTGATGTTCCTTCTGTCTTTGATTCAGAATTGCTGCCCCATTGGCAGAGGGTCGAACTTTTTTCCCGTCAGAGTTGTGGCCCCTTGATTCAAGTCCTGTTTTCACAGCTCCCCTGGTCCCAGGGGCCATCCATCTTCAGCCAGAAAGATTGCTTTATTACCCCATTCATCAATTTGTACTCTGGGCTCGAGTTAGAAGTGACTTGGAAAGACAAAACTGTTACCTTAGTAATTGGATCTGAAAGTCTTATTAGGATCCACTTTCACTAATCTGATATGAAAGTCACTAATGCGATACGACTTTAACACTGTATAAGCAACAATAAATTCTGATATGATATGAATATTAATACAATGCAATGGGATACTGCTAATATGTTAATGTGGTGAGATATTACTAACAAGAGATGAGGATCTTGATTGGAAAAATTAATATTACCTCGCCATAATTCTCTGGAACTGCAGCCACCGCGTTCCAAGATAGCCCTTGTCTGGATTTTAAAAAATAAATCATTTGCTTTCTGAGTCACAGAGGAAACGAAAATAAAGATTATTTTGATGTTCCAAGTTAAAACATGTTTGTGAATATGCTGAACAGTTTTTGTTTGCATTATCCTCATTCCCATTGTTTGCATCTATTGATTGAGTTACATAAATTACATAAAATGAAAGCTAGACAACAGGTCAGACATCAAAATACACTTGCTTGTACTCTGGGAGGAAAAGATAAAGACAAGTGGCAAGACCTGGGCTTCAATTATTTCTATACAACACCAAACAGTCATCTATCTGTTATTCATCCAAATATTTCCATTCTATTATCCTTCCATTTTAAAACTTTCTGTATCCTCTCCTAAAAAGGTTCAATTCTAGGCTTATATCTGTTCACAATATCCATTCCAAGAAGATTCAGTGGCAATTTAGTGAACATGTCATCACAAATTAGGATATATGAATTAGCTTTATTATGCTTTAAATTTTGACAGTTTTTAGTGTTTTAATTCTGCTACTAACAACATGTTTCAGAACATATAAAGACAAATGTCCAGACATTGGGGCTGAAAATAGATACCCAGAGAGTGGCCAAAATTCCACAATTTGTCTCAGTATTTGGGGATTATGCAAACTTAACCATAGATCTTACCTAAATTTAAAGATCTAGTAAATTAAAATACATGTTAGCATTACCAACTGTACATATATAAATAGTGAGTCAAGAGCTTTCTTTATATAATGTCTAACAACCGATAAATTGTGTAAAATCCTGCCAATCCAGGTCTATATGAAATTTTACAACTTAGTGTAGGTAGTAACAATCATCCCATGTCTAAATTACTTTAATTTACTTAAACACTTTCGTCTAAAAAACAAAAAACAAAACAATAGATTCATAGAAATGGATTCAGTGGAGGACTGGGAGAGGTGACTGGTACATAACAGGTGTATTTGGACGTTAACAGAAATTACTTAATGAGTGGTGCATAATAGGGAAAGAAAGTGAGTTCTGAGCCCAGAGATGTGAGTGGGCTGAAAACAAATTAAGCCTCTTGGTTGACAGTGTTATTTATCCTTTGTACAACGTAGAAGTTAAATTCACATATAATTCTGTAAACTCCTTAGCAAATCAAAAATGTTAAGAGCACAAATCTCCGTCTATCTCCATATCAAAGAATGGTGAGTTTTGTGTGCCAACTCTTCATGCTTTGATCAAGTAGCCTCCCATGTCGAAAGCACTTTTCAAACTCTCTGTTACTTCTTCTGAAGTTGGCAAGCTTTTCCTCTAGTAGAACGTGGTGGTCCAAATCCCTGAATAATTGTCTTCTTTTGGTTCTTGGTCTAGTAATACTTCACCACCTTGTTATTTCAAAATCTTATTAGATCTATAATCTATCTAAGTATATATTTAAATAACAAGATAGTGAAGAATCACTTTATGGATGTGTATAATTTCTTGATTTTTTATTTTTCCTTAATGTGAGTAATAACCCATATTACCTAGTCTAATGAAGATGGTGCCTTTATCACTTTTGCCAACTCTTATTCATGCAATTGTCATCTCTAACATTACATGAAACTTTATGTAAACTAGGCATATTCCATATCATTCATTTTCTTGTCTGCTCTGCCCATTTTTAATATCATAATACCCCTTAGGTATTTAATTTTTATTGCTTTGTTTTTTATCAGTTTTATTTTTATATATTAGTTCTCTAATTAGTTCTATTTTCTTAATCCCATTTTTTTAGATGAAATATTATCCCTGCTGCCTCCCAGATGTTGTGTCTATTGTTTGTTGACTTTTCCTTTGGCTATAACCTATTTCATTTGTGGAATTACATTGTCATTCTTCCACAAATTGTACTAAGCCTTGATTTTGTCACCACCTTTGTAGTTGAGATGCCCTGTACCTCTGTTTACTGCATTTTTGGATCAGGCTGTCTTCTTGGGGAAGTGATGCAGAGGTCATGCTTTACCTTGCATTCTGCAATATATTCAGAGAGAGTCAGAAAGGGAAAGAACAGGATAAACTCGACAATAATGGTTTGAGTGTCCTTTTATTTACCATAAACATCAACCAGCATCTGAAGAGCTGCTCTCTCATCAGTTAAATATACCGCCTCCTACAGGCTGTCAACCAGATTACTACTCATAGAGCAACAGCAGTGGGAGAGGTCAGTGACCAACGTGTCTGCCAGCTCCTAATCTGGCACCGCAACTCATCATACTGCTGTCTGCCCTGGTCCCTCTCTTGCTCCAAGCCCCACCACTCAGGGAATAGCTCACTCCATGTTTCCTACAGAGACTCCTCCTCTGCAGGCCAATGGCTGTGGCTTCCCCTTCAGTCCTGTCCTCTGCTTTTCTCCTTTCAAAAAAGATTCCAAGTGGTTTCCACTCCTCTAAGAATACTGTACCTATTTGAGTGTTTTGGATTTATTTTTAATTTTTATTAATCTCCTCCACTATTTCTATATATGTGGCAAGAGAAAAAGTTTCTGTAGGATAAACAGTATGCTATCCTGAAATGAATATGCTGCCCAGACAATGATTTCAACAAGTGAAGGTAATCAGGGTGTTTCAGAGTGGACCAGAACACCTAGGCAGCATAGCCCAAGAGAGTTACTGCAATGGGAGACGCTGAAAAGCAAGGGTCGAGTGGAAGGGGAGAGTGGAAAAGGTAGGGAACTTACACTCGTAGGAATTTTTTTCTCACCAGAACCCCTATCTAATTCCTGAATGTAGCAAATGTTAATATGGCAATGTGGTAAAGTCACTGAGGTTCTGTAGATATATTACACAGTTTTCATTTCATCCGTAGTTGATGGTCCAGCCTGGAGGTATGGAGATTGATAAAGCGTGGTTATGCATTAGCAGAAGAACTGGTCAGGAAAATTAGATGGATCACCAAAACCTGGATTGCCTGGTCTAAGAAAATGCAGCGATAGTCAGAGCATTTACTGACCTGCATCTTTCCCTGCCGTGACTGCAGGCTTCCGTGAACTCTCACACATTAAAGTTTCATTCCCCAGTTAGCAATTAAGTAGTGAGTTGTGTGTTTTTACTGTGTTCAGGGCACTAAGTCAGGCATTTTTGAAAATAAAAAGTGGACAAATTGTAGTCCCAGTATTCAAGAATCTTGCAAAACAAATAAACAAACGAATGAAAAAACAAACCCAAAGAAGCTTTCAGTCTTGTAGGAAAGGTTAAAAAAACAGTTACGTGAATTAAAATGCAGGATGAAAGTGAAAATTCTGACTAAAAAGAGAAAGAGTTTACATCACTATAGTTTAGAAGACAGGAATATAATTCCTAAATGTTTTAGAAGTGGAACTTTGTAAGGAGAAATACCATAAGAAAGAGGAGGTATAATACAAGAAAAGCATTGGACGTCTTTGGGGCATAAAAGTTTATTTACTCAAACACAAAACTCTTTAAAGAGCATAGTGTGCTAGATTTTAATGTAGTTCAGGACAACTTCATGGAGATTTGGAAATATTAGGCTAAAAACACATAGCCTAGTCCCTGCTCAGTTTTAAATCTAGACCTTGGGATCTTTATAGAAAGAACAGTGTATCTGTGGAGCAAATATTAACCCCATCCCCACACTCTCCTCTGCTGCCCACCCCAGGTGAGGGGCTAAGGTGAGCACCAGTCAGGTAATGCATTAATTCCACCCAAACGATGTCTGGGGTTCTTACTTTTATTCTGTGAAGGAAAGCTGAGTGAAAGGGTGGAAGCAGACGTTGTCATCTCAATAGTTATGATGGGGAGAAAGTTCCTGGTGTGTGGGTCGTTCTAAGAATGAAAGGACAGGGAGAAAATGTTGCCTCTTCAGCAGTGAATTCCAATGCTGCCGGGCACGCAAGAGCTTTGATGGTGAGAGCAGGAAGAGGGGGAACAGTGGCTTGTTGAGGTAGCAGACAGGAGAAATTATTTTTAACAGTTTTGTGATAGGTTAGAACTAAGCAGGTACATACACGAAGAAAAATGGCATAATTGAAGAGCCAGGCATATGGATTCAAAAGAGAGCATTTAATGAGACCAGATCCCATGCCTGGCCAGCAGTGCGTAAACGTTCATAGTCCCAGGAACGGTAGGAGTTTTTGATCTCTTCCCCAGCAAGCCCCCTAGCCCTGGCACAGCAGGCTTTTTGCAAAATCTCTAAGCACACCCAGGCATCCCTTTCTTCCATGGGCACTGTCACCTAGTGGGAAATTCATTCCCTCCCACACATGAGCCTTCTCACAGGCTTCTGTGAAACTGATCCAAGGACATGGTCTTGGCACCTAGATTAAATTCACCAGAAACCATGATTTACAAAGTAAAATGACTCAGGTCTGAAGTGAGACACTTCTCAAATTTTGTCTTTAAAAGCATTTTTTCGATTAAGCTCAATTAATTACATATGCATTCTAGAATTCATTTTTTAATGACAACAACAATATAAAAGTTTATTTCTATATAAACAAGATAGGAGACATAATCATTATCACAGAGGCTTAAGACTCTAAAGCAGGAGAAACCTTCAGTGTCTTCTACTAAGGTTCTAATTCAACTCCCTGAAAAACAAAGGAGAAAATTGGTGTCTGGAAAGTATCAGGATGTCCGTCAGTTTATCTGCCCGCTCCCAAGGTCAGTAGAACAAAGTTTTTTTCACACTGGAGGAGATAAGGAAGCAAAAATATTGGGCCAGGTGAGCATTTCAGTATTTCAGTTTCTTATTTCCACGCCATAGCACACCACTGCGTGAGGAACTTGCCCATTGCTAATATTCAAATAAAAGGAGGATTTGTCAGACACCAAAAATGTATGGTCTTGAAGAACCATGAGAAACTGCAGTAGTTAACAGACAAGCTTAGACTATAGCCTCTATTCAGAGTAAATTATTATTTCAAATTAAATTACGAGATTTATACATGTTATATATGTTTATACATGTTTATACATGTTACCCTTTCCACAGCTGTATTAATAGTGTCCCTAGTTAACGGATGAGGAAACCAAGACCTGAGATGAGGTAACATGCATAGTCATGGATCTAGTAGATAGTAGAAATAAACTTTGATGCCAGAATCTTAGGTCCCAGCCCCCATATTTTACATCCAGTATCACACAGCCTCCAAAAATTGGTTAAACACTTGAAGGGAAATGATTGATGAAGGCCATCTGATGTTGAGAACACAGGGGTTCTGAAGCTGGATAATAAGATAGCCAAGGGAGGACTAGGATCAGAAAGGAAAGTTTCCTTCATAAAATTACTGACACGTCTCTCTCATCCAGCAACCACAGTCACAGAAAATCTTCTCTGTAGAGCAGGGTGCCATCAGCTCAATGAGCCCAGCATTTATTCTTTGTATTTCCGGTCTGGTAACAAGTGATTCATGCAAAAGAGGGCACTTTCTGTTGAGTAAGGACGCTGTCCCAGAACAGGGCTAGTCGGAGAGGCCCAGCCATGAGTGGGCTTTAAGTAAGCAGAATGTGGCTGCTGTGGACTCAATATATGTGTCTGCTCCGTGTTCCTATGTTGAAGCCCCAGTTCCCAATGTGATGGTGTTAGGATGCGGATCCTCTGGGGGGCAATGAGGTTTAGATGAGTTTGTGAGGTTGGAGCTCCCAGGATGAAGGTAGCACTCTTATAAGAGGAAGAGATCCCAGAGCCTCCTCTCTTCACTGTGTGAGGACGCAGCAAGAAGGTGACACCATCGTTATGAGAGGAAGACGGCCCTTATCAAGAGTCAAATCTATTGTCACCTGGATCTTTGGCTTTCCAGCCTCCAGAACTATGAAAATTAAACATGTGTTGGTTAAGCCATCCAGTTTATGGTATTTTTTTTTATAGCAGCCAAGCTGACTAAGACAGTGGTCTGCTTTCCAAGGAGTCAAACAAAATAATCATAGTTGAGGGTTATTTGATAGCATGAGAAAGTTGCTTAAGCTCCTCATCTGTAATATATGAATAATTATAGCTACCACATAAGACTTTATAAAGATTAAATTCTTTATAATGGGATATAATCCTTACAGTCACCCAGCACACTGCCTACCTGAGGCTGTACCCAGAGATCTTTCAAAGTGTTTTTATTTGTTTGATTGCTTTCGTATGAAGCTCAAAGGGGAATGACTGCTTTCTTGGATACGTGTAAAGGGCAAAGGGACTTATGGCCATTGAAATCCAAGGATAATATGGGGAAGAGTGTGAGCGTGCGCTGGGCTGGCATCTCCCAGGCACAGCCCTGGAGAGTCATTTGGCAGGGGGAACTGTGAGTTTTACACTTAGAGAAGCCAAGAAGAAAATAGCCGTGGAAGTGAAGGAGTCACTGTTACACGTGACCATGTGAGAGGAAGACGAAAGCGGAGATCACAGGAAATGTAGCAGGCAGGAGTTTGTTAAATATGAAAAGCAACTAATTTTAGTTAGAAACTTTCTTTGGCTGCAATTGCATGCGTCTGAAACTGGTTGTTGATTCAAAGTCAAACGTCTGTACTGTTAAAATTATTCATGATATGAAAAAAAAACTGCCCAAGTCTTCTGTCTATATAAATATGTATAGAAGGGTGTAGGCTGTTTGTATGCACCGCAGGATGGCGATGGCCAAGGCTGGTCTCCTACAGATCTGCCATAACACCTATTGCTTTGTCATTGTGTAATAATATGATGGGTGGAAAAGTAACGAAGCAGAAATATCAACTTGCTGCCCCAGGACATTGCTTTAGCCAGGCAAGTATAGGAAGGGACTGACTTACGAAGTCTAATGCCATACCTTCTGCACAGGACTTCTTTCTTCTAGAAAGTGCTCATAACAAGTAGAATCAGTAGCGGGCAGAGGGTCTGCAAGGAGGATCTGCAAGGAGACATAGGAGTCTGTTGAAAAGTAGGTTGGAGAAAACACTTAAGAGGTAGAGCTTCAGATATCAGAAGAGCTGCCACATATACTAGGTAAACTTTTGTTTTGTTTTCAGAAAATTATATTGAGACCCTCAAAATAGAGAACGCAAGTCAGATACCCTGTCAGCAAAATATATTTCTAGCAAACTATTCAGGACTGAGTGGGTGTTATGTGAGTGATGAGTTTCTGGCTGCTTGAGGTATTTAAACATCTTCCAGATACGACCTCTTGACGCAGGCGCTCTAGCACGATCCCTGCTTCCAGTAAGGAAGCTCGTTGTCCAGCCCTTCGTAACGTACGTCTCTGAAGAACGCCAGTGGTGCCTGTGCTCGCTGGTCATCCTGAAGCCCATTCTTCGTGACAGGGAAGACAACAGCAAGTTCAGTCACCACTGAACGCTTCAGGGTGGAACATGATAAAGAATACAAGTTTTGAGGTCCAAAATAAAATTTCCCTTTTGAATTTTAATGAAAAAAATAGCAGCCCAGCCACCCACTCCATCAATTTCTCCTTCTTCATTCTCTGAAGGTAATCACTATTCCGAAGTTAGTATCTCTAATTCTGTCACAATCTCCATGTCATCACGCATGCATTTCTATTCCTGCATATGGATGTCTCCATAAACAATATAGGGTATTTTTTCATTTGCTTTAAAAACGTATGTAAACTTTCAACTGATTTTACTCAGTATTACTTGAGCTTATTCATAGTGATACAAGTTCATGTAGATCATTCATATACTATGTCATTGTAAGAATGCTGAATAATTTTCTCTTACCAGATTGGCAAGCAAAGTAACCCCTCCTTTTATTTATTTCAGTTTGTAGTAAACATATTTGCATGAATCTCCTTGAGCACAAACTCAGACAAATATTTTCCAAGGTAAGGTACTAGGCAGTGCAATGTATTTATCATCAAATGTAGGCAGTTTTTTTGCATTTTCTGCATTTTACCCAATTACTCTTCAGAATGATGGTATCAAATTACACTGCATAGCCATGACTGGACTCAAAATTCACATGACTGGACTTGCAGTTTATCCTCGTTTATTTTCCTAGGATTTTCACCTACACGTTTATCATATTTATCTAATTTTGTTCACCTGGCAGGTCTGAAAATTTAAATATATTCTCATTTGAATCCCCATCATAAGTAATGCATTTGAGTATTTTTTTTCTATTGTTTGCAGATTTTTTTCCCTCTGAATCACCTCTTAAAATCTTTTATTCATTTACAGATCACTTTTATTAATAGTTTTGAATGTTTTTATGTATTCTGAGTATAGTGTCACATCACATCAATTCATTGAACAGTCATGAAGGGATATTTTATTATTTTAATATAGACAAAATATCAAATCTGGTCCTTTGCAGTGTATAATTTTTAAGTTTTTATTTAAAATAATATCATACATTGATATCAGAAGGATGTTCTCCCAGGTTTTCTCTTAAATTTTTCCAGATTTTATTTTTCAAATTTTATATTTTAACCCATCTGAATGAAATTAAAATCTTCAATAGGGAAAGTCAATTTTTACAACCAAATTATTAAATTACCTGTTATTTCCCTACTGACGCATTTCTCCGCTGACTTGCAATGCCTGCTTTGTGCTGTAACAAGTTCCCAATCTACATGTGATTATGCTTTGGAATTCCCTCTTCTTTTCTACTAATTGTCTACCAGACTCTTTCAATAACTATTGCTTCAGAATATGTTTTGGGTTCAGTCCCCAATATTATTTTTATTTTATTTATTGTTTGTCCTTTCCCTTTTCGAGAAAATTCCATGATCAGATTTCATTAAAAGAGTATTTCAGAGTTTTGATGGAAATTCTGTGTTACTTATGGGTTAATTTATGAGAGACTCTCCACCTTCACCATATTAAATTTTTCCATTAATGAACCTGTTATATCTCTCTGGTGATTTTGTACAATTTTTTGATTAATTTTTCAAAAATCATTTTTGTGAATTTTTTATATATACCTTACTCAAAGTACTTCTATGTACTTTATTGAATCTATTAAAGATTGTTCTCTTTTTAGAAATCAAAATATCCAGTCATCACTGGTATATGGAAACACCACCAATTTTTCTTTCATCAGTGTCTTTGGTTTCCATAATTTTGCTAAAATCTACTATTATAGCAAATTGTATAATCTCATTCCTTGAATATTTTATGCCAACAATTATAACATTCATAAATAATAAATATGTTGTTTTGTTCTCAAATTACTTACAAATTTTATTTTACTTATAACTCTATTTTTGTACTGGCCAAGGCTTCCATTCAAATGGATAGAAACATTACATACTTCTGTTATTTCCATCAACTCAAAAACTGCTTGATCCCAATCATCTTTACGTTTATTACTTGTTTTCAGTCTGATTACCTATAAATTCCTCAGAGAGTTATGTTTAAAATCTCCAACTCTGATTCTGAATTTTCCCTTATATTTCTGTCAATTTTTGATCAACGTATTTTGAAGCTGTGTTTTTCCAAATTGTTATAATTCCTTATGACTTGAACGTCTTGGAATTATTTAATGACCTTTAATCTAACTTTTTATTTTTCTTTTATTACAGAGTGCTTTGGTTGATCTTAAGAGAGTTACATCAGATTTATTTTGGCTAGTATTTACCAATTTGCTGGTTATTTTAATTTAAAACTTTTTCTTGCTTGCTTATGTTTTACATTTCACGTATAAATAGCACAAAGAACATTCTTCCTTGGGTTGTAGCAGGCAGGCTCTAGTTTTATTTTAGAAAGTCTCAGGTTTTGTTCATCATTTATCTCAGGCCCATGACATTGTCTCGTCTTTCTGTAGGCAGATTAAAATCCAAGACCTGAGCTGTTACCGACCCTCTCATCCTCATTCTTTTCTCTCTGCTTTGGGAAAGTGAGTGTTTCTCTTTCTTACAAGCTCAGCCATGTGCTGAGTATCTTTTGGTCATCTTTCATTTCATTTTATTCCACCTGACATGCGTGTAGTGGAAAGATGGCACCACTATTTTAGTCCACCATTTGCAGAAACCAGTAACTCCAGACCCAGGTTCATTCTGAAAGCATCCATAGCCCTTTTAAATTACACTCACCATCTATGGTTAGATTTGCTGCCTGAAGACCAGTCATTGGGTTAACAATGAGCCATGAAAAGCCTAAGGCTATTTTATCTCATAGCTCTTTTATATTTTAAGGCTCTTTTCTTAGACCCACTCTACCTAACACTGGGAGGCAAAGTAGTTATTAGCTGTTCTGTTTCATGAAAGAAAATATGGACACTTAAGCAGGTGGAGTGCAAGATTCAGAAGAAAAGGCCAAATCTCCTACTTCTTGGCCATAGACCTCATCACTAGACAGCATGGCTAGCACGTCATTGCCTTCGAGGTTGAGCCAGGTCTGTCTTGGCTACAAAGGCTGGAGGCCATGATGCAATGGAGGGCTGTCCTGGAGACAGAAGACCACATCTCAGTCCAGTGGGGTACCCCTCCCCCTTAGGAGAAGTGTCTTTTTGCATTTATAGTGTGTTTAGTTAAAGCTTAATATTTGTTAACTTAATTGAAGTCATTCTGTTTTATCTTCAGCTATTTGGGAGATTGTCAGAGAAAACGTCTTTGTAGGGAATACAGAAATAACAAAGTTTAGTCGTTTTTTTTTTAAACCCATTAAAACCCAATAGTGTTTCCATTCTAGTCATTAACTAGTATTAGAAAAGATGTGCTATAAAAATAAAATTAATACTTATCAGTGGTAATATGCTTTTAACTTTTTAAGAAAGATTTTAGTTTGAATTATTTCAGGTCATGATACCAGGGTTTGTCTAAGAGAAAGACAGTCACCAAGACTTTCCACTCATGTTAATTGAGTACTTGCTCTGTTCAGTTTCCTGGGCTGACTTTTGAGAGATTTATAAAGATGAACAAAGCATGATTCCTGCCTTCCAGAGAATTCCATCAATGTAAGTTATATTATAGATGTAATATATGTAAACATATTATCACTTAGGTTTCTGGTTAAAAGTCTGCTTTAGGATAGAGAAAGATCGAGTAACTTGAGTCCATTGAAAAGAAATCTTAATTTGATCCAGGTGGAAATGGGCTGGTACCTGTGAGAGGTTATAATTCAACTCTCATTCCTTCAGTGATGGGTCAATGAATGATGCCATGACATTAAATGGGTTACCCAAGGATACAGAGGATGTTAAGAATAGCTTGGACAAAATTTAAGGTCTTCTGATTCCTACTACAGTACCTCTACTAAGGTGTCTGTTACTGTATCAGAAAAGAATGAAATAAATGAATATTGAAAGAATTTCTCAGGAAGCATGTACATTTATTTTAAGATGATATGGTTTAGCCATTATACTCCTGAGTTTTCAACACAAGCCGAAGAATCACCTTAAAATGCCTTTAGCTACAAAATGTGTAAATCACTGAAATCACTCTCTAATTAAATCAGCTTAACTACCAGTATATATCATAATTGTAACGTGCAGATGACGAGCTATGTGACCTCAGTGGCAGGTGTGTGGCTGGGACGTTTTGTCCTGTGCTGGAGCTGCGCGCACCAGCCCTGGGTATCACGCTGTGTGTTTTTCTTCCCAGCTCCACATCCAATGATACTGCATTGAAATCAGCCATGGTGGGAGCGTTTACACCATGGAAATCAGCAAAAGCTACAAATGAGAGATTTGTTTATTTTGTTAGAACTTCTTGTTAAGCGTTTAGCAACATACGACGTGGCTTCCAGTCTCTTCAATGAAACAAAAGATCAAATCAAGTCACCCTTCAAGACCAGTGGGATTACAGCCTGCAGATCTAATTTCGCAGCCCCGCGGTGCTGTGGATAGGCCAGATCGCCTGCATAACAAAAAACAGCAAACAAACACCAGCAGAGGTTTTCCCACACCTAGCCAGGGCGAAAATGTAATTAGTAAAAAATGCTAGGCGAGAGCATTGTGTGACCAGAACTATTCAATCAGAAAGTGCTGATTGAACATATATAAGCACAATCAAAGCCTTTATTTAAATAGGGGTTACAGTCCTAATAAAACACAAAGGGAAGTAGGGGCAGGGGCCTCCTCGAGAGGTAATGAAAGAAAAAATTAAACTCATCCAATTACATCTGGGGAAAAATCCATTACCTATAACAGAGAGAGGACTGCCCCAGGAAAATTCAGATGCAAAACTAATAATGAAGGCACACTGTCCTTTCAACAGATTCTAAATGAGCTCTAATTTCCTTATATCCACCATTCCCAAACTATATAAATTTCAACTAAGCAGAAAAAAGTGACATGCTAGCACAATTGTTATTCCAAACAGGCCCAGCTGCTTGCTCACCTTAATTAGAGCTAATCCCAAAAGGGAGCCAGTCTTCACTTATTTTCTTCTATGAGCTCACCTGATTTCCCTCAACTTTTCTTTTCTAATAGATTTTGCCGTAACCTTTCAGCAACTGTCGTTTTTAGACACTCTCCCAGGAATCACAATTTGCTCTGGTGCCTTTGCCAAGCAGAACTTGAGTCCATGAGGCGCAGGGAAGGATAAGATTGGGGTGCTGATCTGAAAGTTAGGGCACCTGTAAGGAGAAGTGGAATGCAGTTCACTTTCCCCTGAATCCCACGTGTTTGTGTGTGTGTGTTGATATTTGGAATCTTAGAATGACAGAGCCCGGCGGAGCATTGAGATCATCTTGTCATGCCCTCTACTGAATAGCTTTTGAAATGGCTTTAAATATAGTAGTGAAAAATAAATATTAAAAGCTCAGGTAGTCTTGTACGTCGTAAAAGTCGTTAACCCTCCGGAGAGCGTGTCCCGTGTGGCATTCCTGCTCGTGTCGGCAGTGGGGAGTTTTGTTGGGCACTAAGCCCCATGAGAACTTAACTTGCCTCCCCAGACTGCTGTTATGTCCGATGTGATCATTACAAACAAGAAGTGTTCCCTAAATATTTGTAAGAATGATTTGGGTTCAAGGAATAGAAACAAAGCCACGTTGGTTAACTAGATCTGGAAGAGAGATGGGGATGCCCTCAAATCGAGGAGCCTGTTCAGGTCTCTAAGGCTACAAATCCACGCAGTCAGTGCAAACTGGAAAATAGGGTGGAGCAGATGATGTGCTTTGTGCTATGAGCTGTGTAGGAAGTATAAAGCGGAGCCCTACTCTCAAAACAGGAGAGATTTTGAGGGAAAAGGTGGGACTAAATTTACAACACAAAACAAAGCACAAAGCAGATAATGTGCTGTCCATTGGTGAGTACCTGGTGGAGGAATTCAGGGAAGGAGGAGATGCCAATGGGCTGAAAAGACTACAGCATCCTTCACAGAGAAGATCAAGTTTAATCCAAACCTTGAAGGCTGGGTAATATTTGGGAAATTTGGGGAAGAAAAACAGACAAGGCATTATGAGGAAACCCGAGAAAACCTCAAAGTGCATGTATGTTAGCATCGACTGTTCCAGAAAAGTGAAAGAACTTAACAAAGCTTTTTCTGACCACCCAGTCGGCAGTGATGTCTCAACTAAAAGCTGTTGGTACTTATTGCTTATCTGATTGATAGTGCGATATTGCCATTTGGATCACGAGTCTTTATTCAGCATTTTGTGCATATATATCATGTCTTCTCAAATAGCAGCAAACTCCTGAGGGGAAGAGCAGCATATGATATTCTTTATGTATATACGTACAAGACATATAGATACAAATGTGTTATATATGTACATGCATATATATACACAAATGCATTATGCATTCCCCATATTGCTCAATGCATGAGATAATTAGAAATATAAATATCTGCATTGATTAAAGAATGAACAGGGAGATAAAGGGAATAAAAGGAGATAAAGAATAAAAGGAGATAAAGGAAAGAAAGGAAGAGAAAATGCAGAGAGGGGATGGGAAGGAAGAAAGGAATGCAGTTGTCCAGTGAATGACATGAAATTAGTGTACAATCCAGAAAGAAGAAAGGTTCTTTCTTTTCTCTCTACTAATGCCTTCACCTGCTCTCATCAGATATCTTGACAATCGCCTTATTTATTATTACCCAATGTACAGTGCGTTCAGTTATATATCTATTTTGAGAGAACAATGTGACAAATTTGATATAAATAATTATGCACTAAGTGGAAAAAAAAAACTAAAAATCAATCTGGCAGTGAGAATCACTTCCGTGCCCTTCCCCCAACACTCATATCTTTATTGGAGATCCTTGTATTTACTTATTTTTTTTGCTGCATTTGTGGAAAGTCTTGATTAAGGAAAACACAAAAAGTTCAAAGATTTATCCAGTCAATGCCAGATGCCTCCCAGAGAGCTAGTTTTACAAAAAAGCATAGAGTCACATTTGGGCAAACACCTCTATTTTAGTCCCATTAACAAAGATCCTCAAAAACAAAACCACGTACTTCATTTTCATGTCTTTTATTTTTATTTTCCCTTCTCCTAGCGTCTCTTTTCAGAGCGTGCCGTAATGACACGCCATCAGTGTCACCTCTACAAAGGCAGAACTTCAGTCTGGGCAAGTGTGACTATTCCCAGAGTAAGTTGCCAGACAGGCATTCGCTCAAATTAGCTTTACAAAAAAGTTGTCACATCTGTGTATGTGGGATGTCTTTGGAGTGTAGAAAGAAAGAAAGCGGAGAAATGTATTCTTTCAAAAATCTGCCACTGCAAATGCCTGCTTCCCATTCTCATATTTCTGCTATTTTAAAAAAAAAAAAGAGAAGAGACACAGTGTGTGTGTGTGTATATATATATATGATGGGGAAAGGAGGTGACAGAACAGAGAGAGGCAGAGAGACAGAAAGAAGATCAGTATTGTCCTAAGATTCACTAGAAAAAAAACAATACGCTGCTATCTGACAGTGCATAATAATAGCACATCTTCTGTCTCCACCCCCCCCCCCCCCCCGCCGTCCCCTCCACCAAAGGCTTTGGAAGGTAGATGCAGGGCTCTCAGAAGGAGCCACCCACCAAGAAGGAAGGGAGGTAGGAGCAAAACTTGGGCCCCTCATACATATTCATGACATTCGCAACTGAGAGCTTCATGCTTCTAAACTAGCAAATGAGCATCTTGGACACACACGGCTCCATCATTTTCGGAATCGTTACCAAGACATAGCAACCTACTGATAATTCATTTCTGATCTTATGTGGTCCAGAAAAAAAGAAGGTAGTACAAAAACTAAGGAACAAGAAGACTCAAGTGTCAGGGACCGTTCGAGTCACCTTCCCAGCCCTCCCACGCCTAGATAAAAATAGGTAGTTAGTCCTGTGTTAGATGCAGTGATGGTAGACATGATCCCTGCATTTAAACTACATTTCATTAGTCTCGTGGGAGAGACCAGATTCACAGGGAGCGATAGGTGTACGTCCCAAACAAGCTATAGAATATACTAAATCAGGAGACCTAGGTCTTGATTTCCAAAGATGATTTATCACATTCTCAATTCTCCAATACCCATGTTGAAACGAACAGCACAACCCCCAGCCTCAGATTTCTCGGGACTCTGACACCCCTATCTATGATAGGATATGATTTAACAGACAGGCATATCCAAAATGTGTAGGAAGACTCATTCATTCAGTAATCATCGAATGAGCACCTTTTGTGTGCAAGGCTCTGAAACAAACCCCCTGGGGAGTCCACGATGTGCAGAATACAGCTCTGTTGTCATGGGGCTGAAAGTCTGGAGAATTATGAAATATGGAGGAATCTTTTTTCCCCCCTCCTCTCTTCTTGCTGGGCTGGAATGACAGCGTCTGGAAGGAGACCTGGGAAAGTAGGTTGGGACCGACTCGAGTCCCACTGCTCCCTCCAGACTGCAATAATATAGCAAAGTGCCTCTTGCAATGCCAGGAGGAAAAAAATGCCGTCATTACTGCTCTGCTTTAATATTCTCTCCTTAAGAAGTTTTCTCTAGCCCCCAGACTTCATCATACTACTCCATTATTCATTTTCATAACACCCTTCATTTTCTCTTTATTATCCTGACTGTAATTAAATAATCAATAAAGTAATTATTTGTTAAAAGGCCACGTGCCCTCCTACTTTGTAAAGTCACTGAGGCTGCAGACTTCATTTTCGTTACTCCCCCGTTCCTAGCACTAAATGGAGTGCAGTGAGCACGCGTCTTCCTCAGCCAGTAAACCGAAAGGAACGTGTATGTAATCAATTTACCAATTTTTGATAAAGCAGCAATTCCAGAACACATTCTTAAACTGCGTTACCATTCCTTTTTTTTTTTTTTTTGAGTCTTAATTGCACTGAGCAATAGGAAAAAAAATAAACTTTCATCCGAGGTGTTCTTAAATACCACAAATTCTGAAAACGGCATTCCCACTTTCTAGAGTACAGACTTCTCCCAAAAGAAACGGTGATCACAGGCGTGGGTGATCCCACTTCGACGGCTGCACCTGCTCTTTGGAGTGACTGGGATATTATTCTCGGAAGAAAACTTAGCTTCTTCTCTAAATCCCGCTTTTACAAACATGGAAATGAGGATTCTGAGATGATGAGTGTATTTCCCAAAGAGAAAGGCTGGTAACCAGTAATCAGGCTGGTGAATGAACAGGTTGAAACTGAAATGTAAGTTTGTGAGAGTTTATCAGTCTCTGAGTTCTCAGGCGTATGGTATTGCTCTGGTCACTTATTTTTTTAAGGGCAAATGAGATTTAAAAAAAAAATGGAGAGCATCTTTGAGATGTCTTCCCTGACAGCTAACTTTTTGCTTCCCTCAC
The DNA here is from genome assembly GCF_048564905.1 of Vicugna pacos. Classification (NCBI taxonomy): domain Eukaryota; kingdom Metazoa; phylum Chordata; class Mammalia; order Artiodactyla; family Camelidae; genus Vicugna; species Vicugna pacos. The sequence continues at coordinate 9,029,041 of NC_133010.1, forward strand.
ATCTTCGTTTCTTTCTTTTCCAAGTTCATCTGATAGTTTATAGATCGCTCCCTCTACCCTCACTGAAAAATTACAATGTTTCAGGAAAGGAAGACTGCTTGAATATCCATCAGAAAAACTAGGTGATCACCTTTTAATTAAGCTTCGCCTCATCGCAACGAAATATCAGGTCTTTGAAATACCCTGATAGGTCATTCAATCAAAATATTCAACCCATTTGAGAATGAAGAGACACTCAGCAAAAGAAAATTTATGTGCAACTAATAGTTAGCTATTATGTTTTATTTTTAAACAGTTTTATTATATTTTATTTTTACTTTAAAATTATCTGTAAACTTATTTTAATAAGATGGGTTTTTAGGAACTTACATAAGTCTTTGGATTTCTGAAAAGCCTTTAACTTTAAGCTACAGGTCTCATATTTTAATGCAAAAAAAAAAAGCCTTTTTAGAGGCAGCTCTGGTCTCTACCCTTTAATATTGCATTTGGAACTTAATGAGGACAGAAGATGGAATGCACCATATTTGAAATGCTTAAATACCATATAAAACTATTTGATCTGACTTTAAACTTTTGTCACAATGTTGCTGATAATTTATGAACCAGACTTCCCATCAAGTCAGCAAATACTGGAGTGTGTATCACACACACTGTGCCTATGGTCTCTTTGCTTGAACTGCAAGGAAGTTTATAGCCAAATCCAACAATCTTCTCCACAAATATTAGAAGGTCATTTTATACATGTGTACTATCCCTTTATTCCGACTATGTTGTTTATTTTTATTGACCTATATGTTTCCGTTTCTGTTAGCTGCCTCAAATCCTTGGTGTAACCGGGTGAATATCCATTTTTGGATAAATAAAATTAGTGACTGGACGATTCAGATATTTCTGAGCCAGTCTCAGTTTAAAGTATTCTGCACCATTTTTTCCCACAAGATATCAAAATATCTATGGCAGGTCAATATTTTATAAATGATTAAATGAATCATGACTGTAATTGTGAACCTTTACACTAGTTTCTAAGTATCAAAAGTCACAAAAACGTGTGGAGTTATGGGCCAAAAACACGTCCAATCTTTTCATAAAAAAAAAAACTTGCTAGAATGTATTGTGTGTGTACATTCATTGCAATCAGAAGCCTTTCCGCCTGATGCTGGATCCAGCATCCTGTTACGTGCATTCTGGGTTACTCCTGCCATGGGAAAGGCAGGTCCTAAGCATGGCTGCTCCATCTAGAGAATAACGGATGAAGTACTTACCTGTATGGGAGTGTATTTTAAATGTTATTTGACACAACACTGTAAAATGATTATGAATCAATAAAAAATGTAAAAAAAAAGTCTTCCAATAGATCCAAGTCACTAAAAGTCTAGTTCTCAATGTGTATATGTTTGGGAGAATTTTAATGCCAATTGATTCACAAATTATGAAACATAAATCCATAATCAGATGCATTCTGGTTTGGGGGATCTTAAAACATTGTCATTTTTCTTTGTCATTAAATCCCGAAGAGAGACACGTTTTTACACTGCCTATTCTGGAGAAAATATAAAAATTTTGTCTGGAGCAGGCAAAAACTAGAACAGCAAAAGAGAAAACAAAGATGAGGACAGAAAGGAAGGGGTGCAGACACACTTCCCTTCTTCTCTCCACTAATCTGCCGAGGGGAAGATAGGGTCTTTTTCTTGTTTTCTACTTAAAAGAAAATATGAGAGCAAGATCCAGTAGGCAAGACAGTCAAGTGAGCCAAGAAAACTCTTTGATTGTGTGTTGTGTGTGCTTCCAGATGTTACATTCCACAGAGCTTGGTCTAAAGTTCACCAGAAGACAGGATCATTTTACAAAGTTTACAAGGATAAAGGTAACAATTAAATCAAAATATCAAAAATTTAAGAAATCACCTGATAAATTATCTATAAAATAAATACAAAAATATTATTAAATTAATGTTTAATCAAACAGTATTCTTTGTTTCCTTACATAGGTAGTTTTTAGTAAATAAGCAAACTGAATATGGAGGAAAAATCTGTGCTTGTGCTGCCTGCCTTTTGATGAAGGAAGCCTGCAGTTTTTGATTTGTATAAATTTCCAGACCTCAGTATTAGATGCATCAGAAGCCAAGGCAGCAATATGTCCAATGCACCTGAGATGAAATGCATTAGAAATCCATAAAACCAGCACAGTGTCAATTTTGTTTAAATTATTGCCCTTCAGCATCCAGAGTATCAGCTGTACTTAGGAGCACAAAATAGGGTAAGATTTTTATTTCCCTGTGACTCAATGCAGCTTTTATTTGTGCTATGTTCTCACATTTCAAGTAAATTGTGTTAGCCATAGGGGGAAATTTCTATGAATCAAAGAGAAATGTATGTTTCATACTCATTACTGGAGAATAGGAGGAAGCCTTATGAAGTAGAGGAACCCTGCCTTGTCTGAGAGTTCATAAAACCAGGGTTCTAACTCTAGTTCCCCAATAAACGAGGCACTGGGCTGGCCTTGAGCAATCTCTGCACTCCTTGAAGGCGTCAGAATCCTTATTTTTTTTTTTAAAAAGGAACATAAATTAGTTACTTCATGGGGACTTTCAGTTCTAATCATCTATGGGATAAATGCCTATTAACTGGGCGAAAGGGGAGAAACTCTTAATGGAAATTCTTTTTTTTTGTCCCATTTTTCTCCTCAAAAAATGATTTCTAAGAAATCTAACATTTTAGATTAGCTTTTTCATTATTGATGATATTTTGCTGTGATTTTTCCCCACACTGTAAAATATACATGTTTGGGGAACTGCCATTTAACCTTATTTCATCATTTATAGTCTGAGCATTAACAATTACAGTACATACTGATGCAACTAATTAAATAAAAGTAAACTTGTATAAAGTTTCATTATTATTATAATTGATTTGTAACACCGTAATATAGCCATATCCATTGTTGACAAATTAAGTTAAAACATTTCTTATTTTTATTGCATTCTTTACAGATAATTTCTCACTTCTAGGAAAAAATAATCTTGCATTTCTTAGAGAAAGATTTTAAATTAATGCATTTAGAATATTTATTGTTTCTGTTGCGGTTAAATATTTAATTGAAAAAGGATAATTTGCAGTGCCTAATTGCACTTTCTAAGATCAATTATATAAAATTAATACTGGAAACAGGCTAGAAACAAACTACAGAGTCCTCCCAGACTGGGTCACTGGATTCAGACAGAACCTAGGAAAACTTTTAGGTGGGGGTGAGGGCTATAGTAACAGGCAGGTCGGGGAAGTTAGGGCAAGAATGACGGCCTTTCTGTCACTCATTGGGATAAGCCTTGCCTGGAGCATGTTACCTAATGAAGACAGGTAGGTATTTCTGTCCAATGAATGTATACACTGGGGAGAAAAGGCAGGTGGAAGAACTACCCTTGCTGAAGTTCATGGCCAGCCCAATTTGCCCCAAGTATCACAAACATTTAAATCTCAGGTCATCACGAAATATGTGTGAGGGAAAATGTGTGAGGAATCAAGGGGGCTTCATGGAGGTGGTGTATGCAAAGACAATGACCATAAAAATCTGAAATTCAGGTTCTGCTCTTGATATTGCCTCCTAGTATATTCCTGGGAAACAGGTTGATTTGGAGCTAAACAGAAACTTATGTTTAGAATAGAGCTTGCTTATTTTGCAAATCAGAAAATGGTAGGTGTTCAATTAAACAATTTGATGAATGAATGAATGAAGTTCGAGTTGTTGACTTCTGTTCATGCATGAAAAACAAATGTGATCTCTTTTGTTGTTGTTGTTTTTATTCGCTGTACTATTGCAAGCCTCTCTAGGACTCAGTTGTGACCTTTGGGAACAGACCCAGAGGATAAAGATCAATAAAAGGGACCTTAATATTTTTTAAAATCAGTCCCCCAGACCCTGGTCTATTATGCTGGATTCCAATGAACCTGAGTAGTAGAAGTAAGCAGACCTGAGTAAATCTTAAAATGAATCCTTTGGCACAGGAGAGAACCTTTCTATAAAGGGGCAGTGCTAGTTCAAACCATTTTAGGGGATGAAAGATAATCATTTTCATTTTCAAATTTTCTTTGTCCAGGCTGGCATTAAAAAAAGGTTTGCTTAAATATATAAAGCAAATTTGCACTTCTATAGATTCTAGTATTAATAGAATTTTGAAGGCAGTCTTTGTCACCCCTTTAAAAAGTTAATAATTCTATCCTTCAATATTTACAGGAAAAACAAATTATATATAAGATTTTCCTATGCACTCAGGGTTTAGTGAAGGATTATAAAAAAAATTATCTGAAATGAAAAAGATCTGATTCCGTCTCTCAGAAGTCAAATCTTATAGTGAAATTTGGAATGCAAGGCTAGAACACACACAAAGGTTAATGAAATGGTAAGCAATGGTGATTGCAGGTACTGGTTATGTCATAAGACAGTATAAAATTAATTAATAAGTTAATAGTTTTGACAATAAGTACTAGATGAGTCATAAGGAGAAGAGATTACTGTGGGATGAAATGATCAGGAGAGATTCCAAGGAGGAGATCATTTTATTGGATCTTGAAGGATATGTAGAACTTTAAAAGCAGATCTGTTACAAAAGTCATCTCTGGCAGAGGGAAAAATATAAACATAAAAGATATGAAAATGTAGATATATTTAAGACATAGTAAAGAGGTGAACTGAGCATTTATGTACTGAATGTGTAATTTATTCTGAAGGCAAATATGAGACCTTTGGAAGAAGATAGTAAAAGGTATGACCACACCCATTTGATTTTTTATTCCTCAGCATTTAGGCTTCATATCAGTCAAGTGGACCATATAGGTTGCCCACTCAGCATCCATGGCCCCTTTTCTCCTAGACCAACAGACCCCCCAATAATGTTCGATCACCCACACAGTTCATCAGTTCAGGGAAGGCTGATCACAGCCCCATCCCTCTTGTCTGGGATGGGTTCCGGCATCCAGGATTGAGCCAATCAGCGCATGGTGTTCCTACTCGTGGTGATCCTGAGAGAAGATAGTTGACCTAAATTATACCAATCAGACTGAGGGAGAGATTCTATTCCAACATTTAAGCACAGCATTTTTTTTCTTTTCAATGTAATACGAAGGACACTGCTTTAGTCATTGTTTGGTGCCACTTTTTGTTTTTATAAACATGATGAAAGCAAGTTTCAGCCTAAAACATAGCAGAAATGTAGCAGTACTAAAGACATCAAAGAAAAAAGAAATACAAACTCTAGTTGATCTGTAGTTTTTCAGTCACATTAGCTTACAAGCCTCCTTATTTTTTTATGCTGTTTTAAGTTGAGCTTCTTGTTACTTGCAGACAAAACCATGCTATCTACAAAGACCCAATGTCTTCAGGAATTTCATTGGAACTACCTCTGTCAGCAATAAATCAGGGTGAAGTGAAAAGTCTCTTATCCCTGTGCTTCAATCAAAATGGTAAAATTTGGGCAATGTTTGTTTGTTTGTTTGTTTTTTAATAAACTCTGTTAAGAAGCTATGAAAAACCACAAATTAAATTGGCCAGGAAGCAAGAAATAAAAACTGACACATTTTCGTAGCATATTGCATAGTCTCCTTACCCCTTTGATAACTGAACCCTAACCACGGACTTCCTGGTTGACTCAACGGATGCAGATCTGATGGCTTTTCTTACCTTCGGTGTGAAAATCCACTCTATATTCTAAGTGTTGGGCAGTTGACCTGGGTCTTGATGTGGGTCATATTTTTTGACTCACTTGTGTACAAAAGACCCTCTACTGAATTTGCTACCAATGGGAGAAGGCTATTGAACTGCTTAGACAGTTTCACAAAATCTACTGCAGATTAAGCTTTGGGTTAAGCTAAGCATTCAAACTGGTGTCAAACTTCTCCTGCCTATTCAGCTGGTGACTGGAATATATGTATTAGCTCTGTAAAATCCTAATGGCTTTAACAGCCAAGGTCTAGCACCTGCCCAGGTTACATTCCAGGAGCTGGTCTTTTGCTGCAGGTTGCTTGGGATCATGTTTGGCTCTGAGCACTTCTTTCCAGGATCAAGAGGGTCAATGAAATCCCACAGTGTCTTTCAGAGCTTCTGCTCAAGTGTTAATATACATCATGCCTGTTCACATTTTATGGGCCAAAGCTATACTTATGGCCAACACCAACATTACAGGTTCAGTCAAAGTACCGCAAGCAGGGATGCACAATATTCTTGCCTGAAGGCAACAGGGAGAGTCAGAAATAGTAACACAGTCAGCTCTAAGTAGTCCTGTATTCTTGTCATTATCACTGAGGGCCTATAAAGTTTTAGTCAACATTTTGGGGTTCGAAGAGAAACTGTACGAAAAGTCTTGCCTCCTTTCTTTGAAAGTCTCAACTAGTGTTGTCATTATTCGAATATCTACAGAAAGGAAGAGAAACAGATTGGTTTTAGTAAGTCGTTAGCCTTTAGCCACCAATGTTGTAGCCTACAATTGTTGATTACTGCTCAAAAATGTACAAATTATCATTATTCAAAAATTGAAGTTTGACACCTTGATCGCTATTATTAATAAATAAAGAGGGAAAAACAAACAAACAAACAAAACCCTGGGTTCTTTCCCAATCAAGTGCCCTTTATTTTCAATGATTGATGACTAATAGTGCAACAAATGACAAGTATTCAAAACTCAGCAAGATAGAGCTTTTTAAGACAGTATTTATAGTTTTGAAAAGATGGTGATCTATCTTAAGTGTCCCTGGAAATGCAAGTTACTCCAATATTAATAATCAACTGAAATACATGTAGACTGCAAACAGTTCCAACCATTGAGTTCCTCTGCCACAAAAGATACTCTAGTTGTGTTCTGAAGTTGGGTTAAACTTAATCTGTGGTATCGGTGACATATACAGACATCGTCTGAGACTTATGAGATGGTTCAACAGTACTGGGTGATACCTTAATCCAGTCTGACAAGGGTCAGTGTATTTAAATCAATTGGAGTCACACGTACCCGGTGACCAAAAAGGCAGAGCAGCTCTCGGGCTACCCATTTAATCTGTTGTAAGAACTCTGCATGCAAATAGAGAAAATACCGTTTTCCCCAATGTCAGCTCCTGGCTGCCCCTGCTTTCCTGTCTTTTTCTTACCAATTTGAAGACTTCTGCACAGATTCTGAATACAATTCTTTCATTGGGTGTATGTGTTGTGAGGATATCCTCCTAGTCTATGGCTTGCAGAATTTAACTTTTGCAACGTGCTTAAGCTAAATAAAAAGGAGACCACGCATCTTTCTGAATAATACAGCAGATACATTACACTAAGATTAACTAAATCTGGCAATGTAAAATATGTTATTTCATATTTGTTCTGATCATGAGTCTAGACAGAGAAAGCATGCACCTTCACGGTTTTATAGGGAGAAAATCACTTTGTAAATAAATGCCTGGCAATCGGGGCTGAAGTCCATGGAAGGAAACAAGAGACGTTGACAGAGGTTTTTGAAAATCCCATGTGTCCTCTGGATAAGTGATGAATTAAGAAAGATGCCATAATGAGGAAAGGTGCCCTGATGGGCTCTGGGTGTATGACCTGCGGGCAACTGGAGGGTTTAGAATGAGGCTCAGTTCACCCTTTTTAAGCCAAATAGACTAAGATGTGGGTTGATCTAAATAAAGTAGAAGGTCCCTCTGCTGATTTCTTATGAAAGGGAGTTGTAGAGAGTAATAAAAAATAGGATCTGATAAAGAATTATCCTTCATGGTCTTCTGAACTTTTGTGTGGCAGATTAATTAATAATAAGACTATTACTTTTAAAAATAAACTGTGTTGTTTCTGAAACCTACTGTCTCCCACTCATTTGGAGATGAAGTATATAGTAATGGACTACATGTAGAATAACATCAAAACTATTTTATATACATGCTTTGAAGGATGAGTCATTCTGCAAAGTATTAAAGATATACCCATAATACATAGTGACAAAAAAATCTAAAACTTGACTTTCTGTCCCCCAGGAGCTACCATAATGGGGACCACATGCACCTGTCCATTGTACCTAGGATTCCTGATACAGAATCTCAATTGTCATCATATTCTCTAGTGAGAAAGTCTTCATAAAAGCTTCCAAGAACACAAAGAAAAGGAGGGCAGATTTGAGGCAGCTGGGACAAATACCCTTTGCGACTGTGGTTTTAGAAGGCAAATGCCCTGGCTGGAGTCCAGACAAAGAGTAACAATATGACCAGAATGTCAGAGGCCATTAAGAGTCACTATAATTACTAAACTCTCGCAAGGAAAACACAGAGGGCAGGCAAGCTACGGTCCTGGACTTGCTTTCGACATCAGACTATCAAGTGTTTCAAGTTGAAAAGATTCCAGCTGGGACATAAAAGCTTTCCTTGCATCAGGTGAGCCATCCACGCTGCTGATGTAGGGCCCAGCACTTTTGCATTCAGGCAGGCTCGCGCGAAGTTCCAGCCGGATAGGGAGGGAAAGGAAAACAAACGACAAAACTTGTTTATCGGATTCAAGTTGAACCATCTGTTGTTAATGATTAGATCTTCAGCTTCCAATTTTCGTTTGAATGTTATTGCTCATTTCTAGTGGGGCCCTGAGCTGCCGCTTCCCTCTGCGTGTGGATTGTAAGTAAAATACAGCTTAGATTGAAAGCCTGTTGTAAGAAGAAATCATGCTTTAATGATGTCTGGCAGATTCCCCTTTTACCCTGAAGGAAAGCACAAGGCCCCAGGTCAAGAAGGAGGTCAGTTCTTGGCTCAACTTGACATTGGGGTCACGGGTGCACTCAGTTCTCTCCGCTGAAAATGGGATATTGTAACTTCTGTCTTCCCAGGAGCTAAGAACAGATAAGGATTCACGACTGTTTTCCATTCACTTTAGAAGAGACTCCAGCACATTTGCAAATGTATTACTCTTTCCTGATTTGAGAGAATTCTTCAAATAGCACTGAATTTCACCCTTTCCCTCTGAATGCATGTAGCTCTGCGGCACACCAAGAGCTCACACTGGCTGGAGCTACAGAGCTGGGGTGTTGAAGCCCTAACCTCAGCTTTGTTCGCTCCTGGTTTGGTCTCGTGAGACAAGCGCTGGAGAAAGTGGATAACAGACCTACACAGTGATAATTAACGTGATATACTAATGCCAGCAATAAGAGAAACGTGGTTTGTTACCCTAACTGCGGAGGAACAGTTCAGAGAGGCTTCCCAGAAGAGTTGACATCTGCACAGCACCAAGCAGCGAGTAAAGGTCAAATTGACATCAGGGTGAGCTTCATTCCGGGAAGCAGGAACAGGGCAAGCAGAAAAATATGAATTTAAAAAACGAGATTTCAGAACCAGAGTAAATATACCCAGAGAGGATGTTGCTGACACACGGGGGCTCACGTGACAAAGGCCTTGCCCATCCTCCTTAGAAGATTACGCTAAACACACTTTCTACTTTCCTCTTCAGCGAGATGCCCTGCTGCCCACACTCCCAGCCTGGCTGTACTCCGCGGCACTCAGCACTGCCCTGCCCGGAGACTGGGTGTGCCGCTGTAGGCGAAGGGACTGTCTTGGCTAGGAGGGTCTTTAAAACTCAGTGGAACTGCAGAGTGAATGAGTGTGTCCACGTAGCGTCAGCTCAGTAACTTTTCCATCCCTTGGGTGAATCATGATGTAAGAGATGCTGGCAAGGACTGCATTCTGTATTTCTGGAAATGCTTTCTGCAGGGATCCCCTACAAGCAGGACTGTGGATGGAGTCTGAAAGTAGAGGTAGACTCAGGGCAACTTAACCTTGTCTTTATAGAGAGAGGTGCGTGAAGAACAGATAAGCACAGCAGTGGCAGTCTGGGCCGTCACCATCGGCTCACAGAACACGTGTTTGTTTGTTTGTTTCCCCAGTAGCTAGGTGTCAAATTTTATCTTTGACATGATACCAGATCACAACCTTGAGGAAAAGAAACAGACTATTTGACAGATTAGATTTCGTCAAACTACCAAAGAAGACCGAGAAGAAATGGCATGCGAAAGGCACATGGTATCAGTAAGATTTGATGGAAAAATAAAATGAGTGGAGAAAAGAAATAACACTGCTTTCTTTACACACACACACACACACCCACACACACACCCCTCAAACATACTTGAAAGAATATAGTTAAAAATAAATGTTAGTTAACCTACAGAGAAAAATGAACTTGCTACATAAAAATTAATTGGCTTGATTCATATTTCTCTATTAAAATAGTCATTAATAGCAATTACATGCAATTGATCTGTTGCTTTGCATACACGCTCATCTGATCACCCGTATAAATTCATTGTAGTTGTGAATTTCACAATCCTCGTCCTCTTAAGATACAAGGAGCATTTTCGGTATCAACGTATTAATGTCCTCCCAGAGTATTTCTCCATTCGTTTCCACTTCCAGCTAAAGACTGAAAAACAGAAGGGGAAAATCAGATCTGTAAGAGGACCTGAAAGAGTGGAAGCCATCCTGCCCTTTCCCTGACCTTGGAGAGAAAATCTGGACTCTATCAGCAAACGTAGGGTTACTTCCCCTCCCTCCCTCCCTGTGCCCCGACATCCACCCCGGAAGGGCAAATCAGTTTACTTATTTTCTGAGATTTAACAACAGGCTGGTGAGATTCAAAATGTTTATGCTCCAAGCAAGGGAACCTTTTTCATTGTTTGCCAATCTGTGTCAGATTTAATCTAGGTCTGTAAACACCAGTACATTTTTCGATTCTGATGCAATTTCCTTAAATTTACCCTACAGAGGAGGCCTTTTTTTTTGTTATTGCTGTTCTCTTGTTCTCTCTCTCTCTCTGTCTTTTTTTTTTTGGTAATCTAAGAGTAGAAAAAAAAAAAGAAAAAAATCTCTGAACCAATTGGTCAATCGATTAACAAATTAACTGCTAAATAATGGATTGGGCCCTGTCGACATGGTGACAGGGTGCTGAGAATAAAATATGTCTCTACAATCCTTCTTTGAACACATGCCTAACAAAGCAACACTTGCTTTTCCTAACTAGTTTACACAAATGCCTAGAAACCAAATAGAAAAAAAAACCATGGGCCGATAATATTTTATCATTCATACAAGCTGAACAGAAATGGGCATTACATTGAGAAATGAACAAAACTCATTTTCTTTCGAATTAAATTTTAATGTAGCAGAACTTTACATGATCCTTTGAACATAAATAAATACGGGAAGACAACAAAATATTTTCCACTGCTAATTATACCATTTATACCGAACATGGTGTAAAAGTACACAAGAAACAATGTTGCTAAGTAGACAAAAAAAAATTAGAGTGAAAGGGATTGGAGAAGGGAGGGGAGGATGACAGATTTATATAATGAAGTTTGTGTTATGTAAGAATTATCCCCTGCGATGCTTCAAGTCTTGGTGATTTACTTAAAGGCTTTTAGTCTGGAATAATGATGATATGAATAATCATCAGAAGGCAAGGCTGTAGCTTAGAAACCTAGTCAGAAAGGATGCAATATGGGAAGAAAGAAAAAAAAAGGAGGAGCTGGATATTAAAAGGAGGACATTTAGGACTGCTCTGTACTGATAATATTCACACAAGTTCTACACAGACTATCGCAGAGGAGAACCGCGTTCTCTCCCCAGCCCACGTGCTCCATCCACCTGGGCTTGTTCAGACTGATGCTAATGAGGGCGGCTTGTGGATTTAGGTTGGAAGAAGTTTTCAAATGACCAGCATGGGTGATTTCCTCAGATTCCGGATTTTCAAGCAGTGTTCACACAATATAAAAATCAGTTGACTGTTGCAGAAATAGGTTGTGAAGCAGTTGATTGGCTTAAATGACCAGAAATCACTTTTAAAAATTACCCTCTTTATTAAGTTTGATCAGTGTTATTCAGTAAGGATTACTGACCTCTGTATGCGCAGAGAGTGGTGCTATGTTTTGTGTCTTTGGGGCCGGCCCGGGGGAGGAGCTTCGGAGCAGCTCAGTAAGAAGGATTACATCTCCCATAGGACCACATGGAATCATCAGGAGATAAGATAAATAGATGTAAAATAATAAGGCAAAATATCATCCAGAATATTATAGGCATTTGATTTTGGTTTGATTTGATCTTGGTAGAGTGTGTAGGGTAGAAAGTGAACAAGTTTTAGGATGAACAGATTTAGAATTAAATATTAGGTCTCAATAATTGTGCTTCTGCTGAGAACAACTAGATTGCCTTGACAACATTTTTTAGCACACTCAGAAGTGGTGGGGTGCTAATAAAAATTGCAGAATTACCAGGCAGAAGCTAGGCGAAGGCTGACCCTGGCATATAGAGTACTTCTTCCATTAAGGGCATTTACCAGGTCCAGAAAGAGTTACTAAAAAGTTTAGAGGTGGAGCTAAATTTTTGACAGCCTCTCAGGGCAGCAAATAGCAGGGAGTGTGTGTGTGTGAGTGCGTGTGTGTGAGTGCGTGTGTGTGAGTGTGTGTGTGTGTATGAGACAAAACTAACATAACAATCAATAAACACCTTGACAATCTGATCAAGGAAAAAAAGAGAAAAAACACCAATAACCAATATGAGAAATAAGACAGAGAACATCAATACAGATTCCAGAAACATTAAAATAATAGTATGAAGATATTACAAATATATTTATGCCAATGTACTTTTAAATTTAGATAAAGTGGGAAAAAATCATTGAAACACACAACAGTCACAGAAGTATTTTAAGAAAATGCAAAACCCAGATGACTTCATGACTGAAGTCTGCCAAACACTTAATGAAGAAATAATGTCTGAATTCTTAGTGGGATTCTATCACACAGTACCCCCCCAAAAAAATGACAATTTTGATCAACGGCACCATTATGAGATTAAAAAGGGCAAGCCATTGCACAGAAGATGACATAGTAGAAGATGATCTTGATTTTAGAAGAGATTTTAAAATCCAGAATATATACTACAAAGCAATAAGAGCAATACTAACCATCTAAAAGAAAGGTCAGTGGGGGATTTAAATTGGTATTTCAGAAAAGAGATTGTAGACGGTAGGGGAAAAAAGTGTTCTAATTCGCTAATGTCAGGGAAATGAGAGTCGAAATAAAAATGAGATACTGCTATGCTCTTATGTAATACTTAAAATTGAAAATAATGACAATATAAAATGTTATCAAGGATCTGTGGCATAGGTTACTCTCCTACAGTGCTGGTGAGAGTGCAAATTAGTACAAACCCTCTGTCAAACTGTTTGGCATCATCCAGTAAAACTGGAAGCACACATTCCCTGCACCTTGGCAATTCCACTGGTATAAGCTCAAAAGAAATCAGCACATATTTGCATCAAAACACATGGACAAAAAAAAAATGTTTGGGGCACCATTTTCACAATAGTTGAAAACAAGAAAAAATAAAAATCCAAACATCCTTTAATGGTAGAATGGAGTAATAGCTTGTGATAAAGTCACACAATGAGCTAAGAGGCAGCACAGGAAATAGATAAACTGCAGCTACATCTAGCAACACAGGTGGCCCTCACTAATACAATGTTAAGACAAAGACGCCAGACACAAAACAGCTCATGTTGCAAGATATGCTCTGTGCAAAGGTCAAAACATAAGCATGTGGATCTTAACTGTAGTGTATAGTGACCTATGCTTATGTGATAAAATGGTAAAGAAAAATAAATAACTATGTGACGTCAGGCTCACGATAAGCTTGGAAGAGGACAGGTGCAGTGACTGGGAGGGGTATGGGGGCTTTTGGGGTGTGAGGACTGTTCTAGTTCTTGACTTGATCTTTATAGTGGTATTTACATTGTGAGGAATCTGTCATATTGTGAGAAAACTATTCATGCTTCTTAATGACTTTCTGTGTATAATTCACGCATACACACACACAACATTTAAAGAAAATATATATTTTTTTAGAAGTGCTATATGGTGGGATATATGGTATATATATATATATATATATATATATATATATATATATACCTGTATAATATGGTGGCAATAAGTTGTACCACCCAAGGTTTCTAGGATACGTGAACGAGATAATTACATGGCACCTACTAGACACTCAAATGCTTATAAAAGGAATTTCCCATAAAGGTGAAGGATTCCTCACCTTTGTGAAGATAAAAAGGGGAAGAGGTGAGTTAAGTTACATGCTGAAAGGTAGATGAGATCTAGAGTTTGTTCTTTTTAAAAATCTGGCTAATTCAGCCAAGCACATGCTGGGATGAACCTCTATCATGACCGTGTGAATGAGGATTCCTGCGTTGGGAAGAAATGATGCATCCAAAACATTATCAAAATATTTCACAAGGAAAATAATGCTCACATGGAACATGAACCATTTTCTGTGGGTCTATCATGACAGCCTAAAAAGAGAAAGTTTTGGTCCAAGATCTTTATTATTTATCAACTGGGTCAGGAAAAAAAAAAAAGAAGGCAAACATTTGGAGTGATTCAATTATTCTTGTCTTCATTCTTTATCTCACATCCCACATCCAATCTATCAGAAAATCCTTTGGCATTTACCTTTAATGCCATTATTGAGGATTCAACGATTCTTCCTCTCTCCACCCTTCCCCAATACCAATATTTCATTTTAATGCTTCCTGTAATTGCTCCCCACATGTTTTCCCTTTGTCCCCTACAGTCCAGGCTTCATAAAATAGGCAAAGTGACCCTTCAAAAAACAAAACTTAGAACTGGCCCATTCTCCTCTTAAAACTGTCTAAAAGGACAATGCCAGGCCCTTCCTGTGATCTGTAAGGACCTGGGGGCTCCATTATCCTCCCACCTTTCTCTACCACAGGCTGGGCCTTCCTGCTCTTCCTTAAATAGCCTCACCCACTCTTCCCTTAGGTCCTCCTTACTTGCTCCTTTATCTCCCTGGATTTTTCTTCCCCCGATGGCTGGATCACACATTTTCTCACTTTCTTTGGTCTCTACTCAAATCCCCCCTTATCCAAGATGGCGGCCTTGAGCACCCTATCTAAATACCCAAGTCACCTTTGTCTCACCCTATCTCCCTTGACCTGACACATTCCAGCCACCAGACACACTCTTCATTTATTTGCTTAACTATTTTCTGTCTCTAAGACAATGAGATTTTTTCCTCCCTCTTTTATCCTCTGCATTATTGTGCCAATGCCTAAAATAGTACCTTGAACGTGGTGTGTGTCCCCTATCGTGTTGAATGGCTAAATGTGGAGTGGATTTCAAGTTCTGCACGAGAGCCCTATTAACAATTCATTTGAAAATCCGTCTTACCCTCAATTCATACTCTCCTACATGATTACATCAGATGAATAATTCCAGATTTACTTAACTCAGCTCAAGTCACCCCATGTCTACTCTTTACACACACGCAGACACACATTCACACAGATACAGACAGACATACAGGAAAAACCTGTCTTTACCAAACCATGATGCAAATTTTTTATTCAAAAGCAATAAATACCTAGGTAAGGTCTCAAAATGTTAATAGCTGTTCAAGCAGAAATCACTGAATCAAGGAGTGACCACTTAATGAGTCACCAATACTGAAAGGGTCAGTGAGGCCAGTCCCAGATGTGTCATGTTATTGCAAACTCACCTGCAAATGAGCACATTAATATTAACGGGCAGATTGCACACTTTTATATTTATGTAAAACTGATTTGGGGAAACTACACAATAGGGAGATCTCGGAAAAGTTTCTGCAGCCTCTCCTCCTGCAAACGAAGCCATTCTGGGGTGATTACTTGCATGATATTAGAAAATCTGATTCTCAACTTTTCTCTCTCTGATATATTTTTCTTTTTTTACATAAAGCACAACTGACGTTGTGTGTCAGGACATTTAGTTGATAAGAAGCTCCCAGGCTTAGTTCAAAATCATTTCAGTAAATGGAAGGTACGTTTCTAGGAAACAGTTGATACAGTCACACCAACCAATGTGTGTTTTTAAAACGTTGCCTTACCTGGAATTAGGAGACATTGTGTTTCTTCACTGGAGCGGTTACTCTGGAGCCATCTTAGCATGATTGTTCAATGAACGTTATGAAAAACTGTGTTGACATCTTCACGACTTAGAACATGAAGAATCCTCTGCCTCTATATTCTGATTCTCATCCATGAAGCTGCCCTCACTTTTGCCAAAAAGGACTTGTTCCTTTCCTTTTCAAAACAGATGTGTTTCCAAATCCACTGTAGCACCAGGAGCAGAGGTGTTCCTCTTCAGGTAAGTCTGTTTCTCTGTTTCTTCTTGACTTCTTACCTTCCAGCTTTGTCTTCCTTTTCTCTCTCCTCCTTTCTCTCTTTTAATACACCTTTTCCCCTCTTCATTCATTGCCCTTACACCTTTCTCTTCTTCCTTTACTCTCCCATGTTTTCCACTAAGGCAGTAAAGAGAAAAGATATAAAGATATACTTGATGTGTGTGTGTGTATAATGTCTACTTGAAATAGTAATACACTAATAAAAAAATCATCCTGTAGGAAAAAAAAAAAAGACAAGATATGAAACCAAAATTAAGTAGTTGACATGACTGAGGCCAAATTTGACTTTGAGATATGTTAGAACTAAGGTAATTATGGAAAAAAAATTTTTTTAAACCATTCATCACCTTAACTCCAGTGAAACACATTTAAATATATTGATCTATGTTTTTCAAGTATTTAACTATGTGTAGTAGACAGGGTCATAACTAAAGCTATACATAATGTTTTGTAACTGAGCCTTGAATTTTAAAGACATTTCACTATGGTTCTATGGAGCCAAGTGATGGATTATGTCAGTGGTAACACATTTTTGAAGAACTGAGTCACGTTAATCACCTTTTCCTTTAGGGTTTGGACTCTCATCTGGGGAGCTTATACGAACTGCATGGGGAGAGCTAAGTAAAGATTTCAGGGCTCCAACATAGACCTTACTGAATCACAACCCTCAGGGAGGGTTATGTTTAAGCAATTTCAAATATCTTTCTGGGAGGTTTTGAAGATCCACTTTCCAACAGAGTGGTTATAAAAAGGCATATTTCTCTCCAGTTGCCTTAGAGTTTGAACTTGTAAAAGACCCATTGCATTGATTTAACACGTGCGATGTTCTATTTGTTTATCAAAGTTTGATCTTCAATATTTTTGCGGGCACCCCATCGATACAACAACTTGGTGTGCATGACCCCATGTCGTGCATGAATGCTCAGTGACATAAGAGATAATGTGGCAATGATACTGTTACCCCAAAAAGGGAAGGGAAAAGACCACAGTTCTTGTCAAACCCAAAACGTAAGATTTCAGATGGGAGATGGAGCATTGTGCAGCAAAGGATTTTAAAGGATTTACTTAGCAAAGAGAAAGGAGATCTCCAAGAATGGGAGGTGGGTTGATCCACAGGAAGAAAAAGCCGTGGTCTTTGTCTGCCCCTTCTCATATACCCTCACTTAGAGGTGGTCTCTTGATTGATTGACGGCTCTTCCCCCTGGAGTGCTGAGTCATGCTCGTCCCCTTTGTGTATGCCCTCACCCATGATGCACAGAAAAGCCCATGGAGGGGGGTCTAAACCACAGTGCTAATTATATTACAGAGAGCTTTGGTAATGTCCAGTTAGGTCCTTCTTGCTACTGTGCAATTGCGGCTGTCTGGTTCTAACCGGTTTCTTGCTGACATTCATTTAGGGAAGTAAGGTCCCTCTATGCTGAAGGCAGACATATCGCCATCTTCTGGACCATCCTCCCTTTCCTGCACCTGTCTGCCCAGTTCCCCTGCTTATCTAGCTACCTAACAAAGCCATGTTTGGAGGAGGAGTCATACGTAATCCCTGACTCAATCTCTATCTTAAACTGGGTTTGCTCCAGAGGCATCCTGTCCTCCCTCAGACCCCTCATTTCATTATTGAGAAAACTTGGCTCCCAGATATGCCATACCCTGAGTCAAGAGCCACTAGTAGCAGGGACAGGACAGAACCCCAGGAAATCAGATTCTCAACATGGCGTCCTTGTCACCGCTCCACACCGTCCCCGTGAGCACAGGCGCACCCTTCTTGTCTGCATCTCCTCTCTCATGTTTTACCAGGAGCCCTGCTGTCTCTGGAGATGCAGCATTAGCTGCCTTCTGCAACCATCTTCCTTTGTTTCTTTTATCCTCCCACTCTCTGAACACCCTGAGAGAAAACGTGTATTTGTTCTCCTTGCTTTCTCAACTTCCTCCAACCCTGCCAGCGTGATTCCTGGTGCTGCCTGTGAGGGCCTTTCTTCTTCCTCGCATTTAAAATATCTTTGTAGAACTCCATGAGCCATGCAAAATTTCTCTTGAAATTCAAAACCCAACCAGGTTGACCTCATTTCAAAATAAGACCAAATCTCAAGCCATTGAGGACTTTTATTCAAACCATCCTTTTACATATTTTTGTTTATTTATGTGAAATTTTTTTTTTCCTGTGGACATTTCATAGCTGCATGAGGAATTTCAGAGTGCTCATGAGAAAGGAGCTTGAAAATGCTCTATATTTGCTTACCCTTTCAGAGCTTCAATACCCTTCCTCAAAAGTCATTCCTCCTTAACAAGTGTGGTGAGGGTTCTGGGTCAATCCTATGACCCTCCTCCCCCACATTTGGCAACTGAGTTTTTCAAGAGGAATAAAGTGAGCTTCCCAGAGACTCTAGGCTTTTAAATAAGCACATACACTTATGCATATGCAAATTCACACACATACTCACAATAAATGCTATTGACAGTGAACCCTTGACGCCTGGTATAACATTGTAAGTCTTGGGCACATCTCTTCCTGGGTTAGCTTCCCATGGCTCTCAGTCCCCCTGAGGAATTCACCAAGTAGTGCTTTGGCATTAAGTCCTAGTAGGAGAAAAATTAATGGCAGAATAACCTGGTAAACGTACTAGATTTTGAGCTGCCTGTTCTAAAAGAATCCCAATGTTGTTTGTACCCACCTCTTCTTCAAATGATGAAAGGAAATAAAACCCCTCTCTCTTTCTAGGAACACATTCTGACTTGCCAGCCAATCACTGTATTTGGTGTAGTAAGTGATATTTTCATATCATTGGTCAGGTTGAAAATCTGCTTCTCACCCACCTCTGGCCAATGAGACACGAGAGGCAATCCAGTGGGGTGTTTTTGGCAAAACTGTCCTTGCCCCTAGAAGAGTTACATGGAAGTGATGATCTCTCGCCTTCTGGTTCTTGGTTTTAGAGTAAAGCTTAGAATAGATTAGGTCATTTCGCTATTTGCCTGAAGGCACGGGGAGTCTTCCCGTAGTCTGTCTGTGACTTGCAGTCCAAGCACCTTAGTATACTAGTGTCACTTTTTCCATCTTTTCTTGGAGATTTCCTGTCCAGAGTTCTCCTGCCATGATCTGTAGTTGATAAAACCACATACAGTCAGTGGTCAATATCTATCTGTCTGTCTGTCTGTCTGTCTGTCTATCTCACCATACTTGGGGCCCATGAACAGAATTTTACAAGCATGCTCTTCCAGTCAGATTCTCCAGCAGGAATTTAGAATTGGGAAAGTCAGCATGCGCAGCTTAATCTTATGCAAATTTGGGGCTAGTAGATCTAGGATAGATCGCCGCTCTTCATGCTGAAGTTATATGAAATTGCAGGCTATGAAGAATCAGTGATGGCAAGCCAGAAAAGGAAGAAAGAAAAATGGCACAGCTGATGCCCAGGGAGAGAAATATAAGAGAGCGATTGCCTGGCACACAGTAGGTACTCAATAAATGTATCGGTTTTTAATGGTAAATATCAGTTGTTGATACCTTTTCCATAGCCTATTTTATGTATATGATGAAGGTGAACCCTGACATCATAAGAAGCTGCCTTACCAACTATTTCGAAAGGTGGTACCTGGATGACCCAGCTTCTTCCTGATCCTGCTCTTGCATCCACGGTCCGATCAAGCTGGGTGTGGGAGCCTCAGGGCTATGTTTCTACCCACTCAGGCTCTCCTCCAGGGGACACACAGACAATTTTTGAAGTCGAGTCATTAGCCATTATGTTTTTTTAAGTATATTGCAAGAACATCATTAAAAATTTATTCTCACAATTCCAAAAAAAAAAAAAAGGACATTAAAAGATGAAGTGTATATGCCAGCCATGGGTATTAAAAATATCCACATGGTGACTAAAGATAGATTATAAATTACCATCAAATGAAGGCAGAAAAGTGATACTTTGTTGTAAAATCAGACTTTACAGGAGGTACTATCACACTCATTATAAAATGGTTTAAAACATTGAAATAGGAAGTAAAAATTGCATCTG
The DNA here is from genome assembly GCF_048564905.1 of Vicugna pacos. Classification (NCBI taxonomy): domain Eukaryota; kingdom Metazoa; phylum Chordata; class Mammalia; order Artiodactyla; family Camelidae; genus Vicugna; species Vicugna pacos. The sequence continues at coordinate 9,049,283 of NC_133010.1, forward strand.
ATATTCCAAACTGATGTGTATTTTGGGTTTAAAGTACATCTCTGGCTGGATAAAACCGCTGCCTCCATGCCTACACATGCAGCAGTAATTATGTCTTTATGATGCTCTTAAAGACTATCAGAAGCAAGGACGAGCAGGAAGAAAAGCCATAGAAACTGGTGACAATGTCCTTTTAAATTATGTAAACCTCGTTTATGTAATAGTGTCACTGAACAAATAATCAGTTGGTTGAGGAAGATTAGTGGCTGTAATTATTTATTCATTTTAATGTTTGTTATTAAGCCTTCCTTTTGCTATTTGTGGCCATTATATGATGAAAGATCAATACAAAGAAAATGAGAAAGTGCGGAGACGATGGTTAATTATCAGAAAAGAGAAAGGTAGGCAGATGCCTGGCTTCCTGCAGATAATCCCACTCTTCATCTCGCAAATGTTCCTCTAGTTAGCATTTTCCTTGGCTTGAAACAATACAGAAAGATAAGCAGCTGTCTTGTTCCCTTCCCTGCAGGTCAAGCGTCTTTCTTGCAGCCAGCGTGGCATTTATGAGGCCGTCTGTCTGTCCTGTTTCCCGCCGTGCCCCAAAGCACAGAGCGCCACCTGACATGGGATAGGCGCTGGATGTATTTGCTGAATGAATAATAAATGAACAAGAAGCACGCTGGGAAGCACCACCGCCCATCTAAAAGGCTTGATATTCACACTAGCATTTTAAATGCCCTGAGAAGGACTGCAATAAAGGAGCCTGCTTGGTTTGCCTAAACTTGATATTACCAAGTGATTTTTTTCTGCTGCTTATAGGTTGCACTTCAAGGAAGGATGTTGGGAAATACTTTTGAGACTTTTTGAAATTATATGATATTATTATATTGGTTTTCTAAGAAACCAAGATATAATTAGTTAGAATATATATACACACACACATACACACACACACACACACACGCACACACACACACACACACACATATGTGTGTTTGTTTTCCAATAAGAGATATTAGTCTAAACTGGTATGTTTAGGGTGTTGTCAGCCGTCTGGCTGGGGGATTCTACAAAATTAGTGTTCCTCCAAGTTCTTTAGACATTACCTTCACTACTCATATGGTTTCTTCTCTCCATTGACAGTGGAACAGTGCTATGGAGCAGCCTTGCTCCTAGGAAAGCCTGCACCCGGGGGACTCTTTTCAAGGTTTGAAATTGTTTCTGGGCACACACATACACACACCCCCGTCAAAGAAGAAACTCACTTATATTCTTACATCACTTGATACAAGAATAGGCCTCTCTTTTCAGAATCAGGCACCTGAGCCATTCTTACTGTCTATATTACATCTGGACATCTGGTTTACAGAGGTGATTTTTTTTTTTTATTTATTTTACTCATTTTTGTTCTGTGCTTCACAATTAACGTCATTGTTTTAAACCATTTAAAAAACAAAAGATTGTTTTATATATTTATCTATATAATAAATTAAAGCTGTAGATTTAAAGTTGACTACATACATTATAAGGTACAAGAGGGCAGAAAGATCCCCTCCCAGAAGGAGGATGCTATATAAATCTTTCCCAGGGCTTCCCATTTGTCCCTCCTGAATAGCCCTGCTGAAAATCCCTAACGCTGATTTAAAGAGAAACCAGAACACTTTCAAACCGTTAACTCTTTTGGCAAACAGACTGGTTGGACCTTCTCAAGTTCTGGGTGTTCGTGGGGGTGGTGTTTTGAAGAAATTTAAAAGCCATATAGCAATTTTAAAATGCTATTCTTAAAAAAATGGTTAAAATTATTTTAAAATGCCTTAACAGGTCTTTTGGCAGCACTGACAGTCTACATGAGGTTCTGTGATCAAAAATGTGTCGTGATCTCAAATTGCTCTGACGTGTGATGTTGATTTTACTCTGTGGTATCAGCTGCCCTAAGCATTAAGGAGGAGAGATGAGCCGTCCATCCTGAGCAAGGTCCCAAGACATCCACCTTAGGAAAAACAAAATACTGCTTCCGTTTTAATGATCTGCTCTTAAACGGCAGAATTCAAAAAGGTCTTTTCAATTAGACAACAAAATGAGTAAACCTACTGTATTTACTATGACTGTGATCTTGATGAGATCACTTAAAAGGCCTTGGTTTGCTCATCTGTGACATGGGAATAATAGCGCCCATCCCACAGAATTTTTGTGAGCATCAGATAATATCACCCATGCAAAGGTCTTAATGTAGTATCTGTCACATTATTACCACTTAAAAACATTTATGTACAGATCACTGGCCATTTTATTTCTCAGTGAGAGTGATATAATGAATATTATAAAACTAGTTAAATACTAAGAGATGAGAGAGTCGAAATAATCGGTCTGAACTATGTTCAAAATATTCATTTCATTGTAGTAGGAATAAAAAATTAAATATCTGATTTACTAATTTCTAATTTTTTTTTTTGCTGGACTCACTTTAGTCTTTCAATGTTTCATTGCATATTTCTCTCTACAGTGAGATCACTTTAACCATTCCTTGCTTTCCCTAACAAGCCCAGCTTCCTAATATATCCCAGTTATTTTTAAGAACATACATGTGTGATTGTTTCTTACGCTCTGTAACGTGTGTATTTTGATTTGAAAAATGGGAATACACTTTTTATTTCATATTTTTGGGGACCCTACTAGAACTCCTCATAGTATAGATCCCAGCCGTAGATGAACCAGTGTGATGTGACCTCACCAGGCTTCCTCTTCTCCAGGCCCTGTAGATCTACTTGACAGCTTTTCATTGTTGGAATCCCCTTGGCCAATGGCCACTTGTTTTGGGTCACATACTGGCATGATGGTGCAAACATGACACCGTCCATATATCCACTTCAGCTAAGGAAGACTCATACACTCTGCCAAGCCAAATACGAGGACTAGAGGCTGTTTGCCAAGGCCCCACCTCTCCATCCTGTCCTCTCCAATTTAATTTTTTCCTGTTTAAATAGTCAAAGAAGACCTAGCTCACACATATGTCCAACAATGTAAAAAGGAAAATAAATTTCTTCTTAGTATGTGCTGTTGTAAATTTCCTTTGACCCCTTGGAATTTCCTTTGTCCCCTTGGAATTCCCTTTGACCCCCTTAAGCACCATACTTAGTTTCAGCTGGGTAGAGGCAAGCCCTTCCCTTTCCCTTGACCTCAGACAGAGACAGAAGGAACAGTGCACTCTCCCTTACTCACATGGTAGACAATCCATAGGTCCCACCCCTCTCATAGTCTGTAGATGGAGAGGGGAGGAAGTGTGATGGGGTAGGTTGACCTTGATCTGTTTCTAAAAAAGATCTAAGGGTGTTTCCAACTTCCTAACTTACATGACAATTCTGTAGTCCTCTTGAAGCCACTAGCCAATTCTAGGGCATTTTTTAAAAAATTCCCATTCAAGTCTTGACAGTCACTAAGTAAATAAACAAGTAGACATAACATCCTGTATGACAACAGAGAGATATGTTTAATTATACCTATACTTCTGTGTGTGTATATGCATAGAATACATATATATATATATTTTTTCTTTTTATAGAGAGTTCTCTTTTGAGCCCTTACAACTATTAATCTCTCCTTATAATCTTCAAATGTGAAGAGTGAATGAAATCAAAAGCATAGGTTAGTATTTAGCATTTATATAACCCTTGTATTTGCAAAGTGCTTTAGAATAATTCAATCCTTAATCCCCACAACAGCCTCGGGAGGGAGGCCGAGTTATCATCCCCTTCATAAACGTGGAAACAGAGACCTAGAACATTCTCACAACACGTCATGCAGCTGATTGGTGGCTGCCGCCTATTAAAGCACAGGGGTCTTGGCTTGGAGGGATGTTGTCCATCCTTTGGGTCCTGAAGAATGAGATTTCTTAATAAACCTGTGAATCATGGAGAAGAAGCACAGACTGACTGTGATTTTACTAGGCTGTTTCCACTGCATCTCATTGATGGCTTAAATCATTTTAGTGCCGCTGAACCCTTTTCAGCAATAAAATAAAAAGTGTATTAAGTGCTAAATTCTGCCCATAACTGGTATTACTCATTGACTGCAAGTTTATGGAAGTTGTCAACGTCGGAGACCAACTTATATGAAGGCAATCCAGCCACTGTAGGTAGATGAATTGATGTGGTCAGAAATGATGAGGATAAAATTAACAAATTTACCAGTTTTTTGGAGCTCAGCTACATTTGCCGGTTTTTATACTCCAGCACCATCTCCCTACAAAACTCCAGAGTTGAAGCATTTATCATTTTCAACTTCAGACACCGTTACCTGGATACCTCGGTTTTAGTTACAAGCTTGAGATCACCATAGCAACCAATTAGTATTTATGTTGCTAAGGCAGGAGGCAGAGAAAGGGGAAAGCAGGATGTGTTTACACATTTTTATGTGATCTCCATGGAGAAAGGGTAAAATGCTGATTCCAGTGTCCAAACTTCCATTGGCTTCTCCCATCCTAATTTATATTCACATTTGCCTTTTCCATGAGTAAACCTCTTGATAGCAAAGCACTTATGGTACATGTAATGAATTCTACACTTGCTAATAGTGCCAGAAATAGCGAGAAGGAACAAAATAATCATATCTTCTGGCATTCTGGCCTCCTGTAGGATCCGAGTTGCAAAAATCTTAGCCTTCAACTCACACTTTTTCAAGCTCTTCAACACCAAATAGCACATCTTCCTCTGGCTCTTTAACAAACCACAAACAGCTCCATGAATTATTGTGATTCGTATTTAATTGCATTTTAACCTCCTCACTTTAATCATGGGCAACATGAGAAACATAGGAAAAGTATGGGTCACGTAGGTCCAAATTTCAGTTCTAATACTAGCCAGCAACCAAGCCTCTGGCAAATTGCTACCCTCCTTGGCTCTGTGTCGAAAACAAGTTAGTATCTTGGGGTCAAGAGAGAGTAGATCTTAGATCTCTATTGCCAATTCTCTTAAAAGCACGTAGAGAAATTTTAAATAAATTATCTTTTTTAATATATGTTTGCGTGCACGTGCGGTGCTCTACACTGAATACTTCGTTCCCTTTCAAAACCCTAAATCTTGGAAACTTTTCCAAAGTAAAGGGAGTGGGAAGTTGTATCTACTCCCTTCCTAGTATGGCTGTTTGTCGCAAAGACTAGAAGTTGCCACTAAGCACCTTTGATCCTGTGGATGTGGGACTATCTGTAATGTCACTACATCACCAGTGAGTTTGGCCCCTCTTGTGCACCCTGTTGACAAGAGCAGACATCCCCAGAAGCTGCACAACTCCTCCCCAGGTTCGTCCTGAAACAGTTCAGTACCTTCTGGAATTAATGAAATAGACTAAGAAACTATTACTCTGAGAAGCTAAGTGTCTGTGTCGTTTGGATAAATTAGGTAAAGAATTAGAATTCCTCTTCAATCCAATTTGTTGTAGATGGTTTTAATGGCAAATAGATGGGAGAAGCCGGGTTTGTGGACCATAGAGGAGGAGATGGAGCAATTTTTTTGGTCTGATCTGTTTGATTTCAGTCTCTTTTGACAAATCAAGTAAGAGAATTAATCAAACCAAGTTGACAAATTGTTTAAACAATGCTCCGTTCACGTCTTGGCTGTTCCAAGTAGAGGTTCACAACAAACCACTGCCTACGTTTTCCACCCCTGCACTGTCTCCTTGTCAGTCATGAGCAACATGACTCTGTCCCTAAAGTCCCCTCTTCAACCTGACTATAAACTCTGAAGTTAGCTCCACGTCCCATGTCACCTGCATCCACTTCTCTCTGCCTTCCTCCGTGACACTGTTTTTAATAGGATTATTATAGATATTGACAAGGGTGGGGGATATTTGTTAAATGGTTGCTACTGCCAAGATAATGCCAGTAATAAAAATCATCAAATAAAGCTAAGCTTATCTGGGCTTAACTGATAGAGATGAGCAGTCTGCACTATTACTCTGCTGGGTGATTTCTTTCTCTGTTTTTCTTATTCACGTAGACAAAGCCTCAAGACTTTTCTGTTCGATATATGAACACATTGATGTGCTTTTTTCCCCCAGAATAATCGATGTCAAAGGTGAAAGAGTGGACAAAACATAAGATACTTACTTCTACTGACAGCTTTATGGAAGTTTGTAAAAGGCTGTACAATTTTTATTCTTAGTATTATTTTAGAGTATTTTAGATACAAAGTAAAAATTTTCAAATGTTAGACTTTTTCTGAGGATTTTTTTTTCTCGTTGTAATAAGTAATCATCTATATTAAATAGCTCATTTCTCTTCTAAAGGCCAAATTGCTCAGTTTTACAATTCATTCCCTCTAAATCTCCAGTGGGAAAAATATGATGCAGTTGTTTGATTACACTCTTAGAAGAATGGAAGGCATTATCTGCCTATGGAAATCCTCCAAGACCTATTATAAAATTAAATTCAGGGAGATTAATTACAAAGAATCAAAAGTAACAAATATACATATACATATATATGTGTGTGTGTGTGTATACATATATATACATACATATATATACACATATACATATATATCTATACATATATATATTTTTTTAACAAGTCCAAACTCTTTCTGCTCTCACAAGTGACACTGTAGACCAATAAAATGGGAGGTACAGTGTTGGGGCAATGAATAACAACTTTATTTGGAAAACCAGTAGACCAAGAAGATGGGGGACTAGTGTCCTAGAAAACCTTCTCACCCATGTCAGAAATCAGGCTCCTTTTACACTAAAAAGGAGAGAGGCTTTGGTTGGATGTTGCAAACTTCCTGGTGTCTGGAATCCTTTGTTCTTGCAGCTGTCCACGTGGGTCTGGTCATGATGTCCCTGTAAACCTCCAACAAAACAAATGTTATTTTATGTTCTGCAACTTTGTGTCTCTATATGAATGGAAAAGTGTTACACCTTTAGAGGTCAGAGCCTTGAGAATGGGCTCTCCTGTATATTTCAGGCTCTAGGCGACATTCTTTTACAAAAGATGCAGAACCAGCATGACTAAGCACAGGATTAGAACTAAAGGAACAGATCTAATATGGAGTCAGATTTGTTGACTTCCCTATTATATTTTTAGTACCTGCAATGGGCAGTGGCATGTACTAGACATTGTAAAATATACAAATATGAAACTAACACAGTCTTTCCCTTGAGAACTAATAAGTCATCTGGGAGACAGTACCTAAATAAGTGAGCAGTTAAACAGTATCAAGAGGTTAAACTACTCATAGAAGAAATGTTACGAAGTGCAATCTGACTCTAAGGTGTAAAGAATAAGACACTATGGGAATTAAATAGATACAAGTTCAGAGGTGAGAAAAATCATTTCAGATGGAGAGTGTTTTCAATTCATTCACCCTTTACAAATGTCTCTTAAAATTGTACCATGTGCTTCCTTGGGGAGAACTTTGTGGAAGAGAGAGGATTAGTGCCCGGCTTCCCTGGAACATGTACTTTCCATACCACTAGCTTGGAGTTTATCACAGAATGTCCTACTCTCCTGCTCATATTTTTAGAAGTGTAAAGAATGCAGCAATAGTGATAATAATAGTGGCAGTTTACCCAAGCCAAATGTTATGCAAAATCTTATATATGCATCATCTCATTTTATCCTGGTATCAGCATTTTGTGGTTAATATTCCTAATTTTGACTTAATAAGATAAAGTAATGGTGTCAACATAGCTTGCTGCTAATAGATCCGTGAGCTCAAAATATGTGTGTATTATGTCAAAGTCTGAGCTCTGGAGCTTCCAGAGCTAGATTGTGAATTCTGTGATGGTAAGGGTGATGCCGCTCATGTCGTGGTGAGCATCAGAGTGACTAAGTATGAAACTGAAAATTGAGTCTTATAATGTTGAGTAGTTCTGTCATTAGCCCACCCAGAGGTAATTGGTCTTTAAGACATCATACTTCAAACGTATCTGAGTTAGGTTAGTGCTTCTCAAATTAGAGATGTCCTTTCAGCAGAGTGAATTAGAGAGTTTTCTGGCTCTAAAAACTGACAATCCTGATCCTGCTTCTAACCCCTCCTCTTTGTGAGACTTTGGAGAAAGGACTTATATGTTCCATGGCTTAGGTTCTCATCTGTATAATGAAGACAACAATGATGCATACCAATTGTTTCTGCTGTTGTGAGTACTAAATGAGAAAAATCTATGTCAGGCACCTAGAGCTGGGATCAAAATATTAACCATCACCATTATTCCATGGACTTTGGAGACATTCACATAATTTCTGCAATGGATGAATTTAATAGTTGCCATCATCTGTTCCTCTCTAACTCTTCTGCGGGGAAGAAATGTCCTGAAGAGGCAAGACACGGTTTGCTGGGGGACTCAGGAGTGAAACTACCAGCCACAGAAAACAAAACAAAATTTACAAATCAGTACCGAGCAACACCTCAGAATCTAGGCTGGGGTCTGCTCTCGGTGAATCTGACATAAATGTTGGAGATGAAAAGGGATCCCCCCTTTTGTTGAACTTCCCCAAAGCATTTGAGATTGGAATTCCTTTTAAAGCTTTTTTGTATGCATTTTAGAAAGGATGTGTATATATGTATGTATTTGTGTGTGTTTAGCATTTATTTTCCTTACTAAAATCTTAAAAAATGGCTTAAGGTCTTTCCTCCCTTTTTTTGTTCTATTGGTTTTGAATTGTTTTTGAATTATTCCATGTTACTCAAGATGTAATTTGAAGAAGTCTGAGTTGGCTTCTTTCCCATTCAATCTGCAGACAGAGACACTTTTGACATGGAAATCTCAAAATGAAAAATCAAGATCTATTCAGCTTTCCACATCTTACCAAGACTATATTTCTTTACCCACCTCAAAAGTTTAGCTCCTTAAAAGGACTTAAAAAAAAAAAAGTCATCAAACTACTTTGACATTAAATCACCAGGGAAAAGAGCAGATTGAGAAAATTTATCATTTTTTCCAAGCCATAGAAATACAGATTCATTTCTGTCTCTAAATCAACCAATCAATCATATATCAAAATGCTCTATCGACTGCCTATTGGTTGCTTAGCCTTGAGCCTTGCTTTGTGAGGTTAAGAGTAGGAAAGGAGGAAAGAAGCTAACAGTTGTTGATCACCTGTGCCAGAAAAGTTACTTATGGATAACTGTGTTCCATGGGCCATTCTAGAAGAGGATTAAGATAAGACCATGCTAACAAGGATCCATTTTCTCTATCTTTGCCTCAACACACAACCAGAATTTCAAATCTGCTCCCTTAAATCCTCTCCAGTTACTTTTTGAGCATTCCTGATGGGTGATTAACATGTGCTGACATGCCCTGTGTTCTCGGTGGGCACCTTGACTTGCCCGTCATCCTACGATGTCCCCTCAGGCTCTGGCTGAGAGGGTCACAGCTTCTGTCTTCTCAGTTTCCTCCTCTACTTCTGACCATCTCTTCATAACAAAGCTTTGGATTATTTTGTCTCCAGGCTTACCACCTCTCTCGTCAGTACTTTCCCTCCTGATCTGGTTGTTCCCTCGTCCCACATCTTACCTTCTCAATAACCTTATCTTAGAGGTTGATTCCAATCTTCAACGTCTTCTTTGACTGCTAGCTTTCCTTCACACCAGGCATCCAACTGATCGGTCAGTCTTTTACCAACAGTGACTTTAAATCCATCTGTATCATTATTATTTCTCCAAGCCATCATCACCACGATTCTGTCCCAAGTCACCAATTTGTAAATTTCCAACCACCACAGTGGCCTTCTAAATGGGCATCTCTCAATTTGATGACTCAAACAGTCTCCAGTGGATGGTTTCCCAATTTATTTTATCCACATAACATGGATGTTAATTTTGTAAAACACAAAAATGATGATGCCATGCTTTCTCTTAAAGCCTTTTAGTGATGCCCTGTTTTTCTGAGGATAGAGTTCAAATGTTTTGCCCCTTCCTTTCCTTCCAGCCCCATCTTTCATCATGGCCTCATCATTTAGGTCACTGGAAGCTATGCTGTACTTCCTTATGTTGCCTACAGATGCTGTGTTCTCTCTTCATTTTGAACCAGTGTACATTTTCTTCCACCTTTCCCCATAGTCTTCCCTACAGACTGTCTCCTACCATCCTCAGGTTTCAACTTGAACTAACTTATTCCAGGAAAGTGCCCCACCCTCACTGTTCACTCTCCAACTCGCATAACACTTGCCTCCTATATGCTCCTACAGCACCCTGTACATGCATTACCATTACCTACATGACACAATTATCAACTTGTTTATTTGGCTCTCTCCCCCCCCACCCCAATACTGTAAAATAATGAGGAAGGGATCATTGATAACATTTTGCAAGTGCCTGGCTTATGAAGGCTGCTTAGTTGATATTAGAAGAATGAATGAGCAATGGGAAGTGATGGTGTCCGCTGCTAAGTCTGCCAGTGCCTCTACCAATGGCAACGATGCTCCCATGGAGGACGAGAATGCCACTGACGTCAGCACCAGGGACAGGGATGTCCACGGTGTGCAACATCTGCAGGGCAGCTGGTGCCACGGCAGTGGACAACAAGCTGGAAATCTGCTCATGTTGTCTGGCGCATGTGAGCCCTTACTCAGAAGCTTTGGTTAAACAGAACTTTTAAGTCTTATCCCCCTGTTTGCCTGTCTCCTTATAATTCAGACATGAGCCAATGGGATCTGAAATAGAGACTAGTGGCATGGCAGCTGTGAAATAGTTAATAAGTAGATTATTTCTCCTCTTGGTGGCCCTTGTACCTCTCTTGAAGGCCCCATATTTGTCTCTCTAAAGTGAGTTTTTCACTGGGATGATACCACATCTCAAATGGAAATAAATTCTCATTCTTTTCTAAGCAACCGTGTCCCTCTCTAATCCTGTGGAGAAGTCTGAAGGTGAGTGTAGACTAGGCTCAAACTAAGCTTGTGGCACATATATTAGAAATTTTATGAGTCATGTACTATAATTTGCATCTTCTAGACAGGGAATGTGAAGGCTTTGAGCATATCTCCACACCTTAAGGTTATCCCTAGACTTCACACTGCCTTCTTTCTAAAGTAAAGAAGAAAAATGTTTCTGGATATAAACTAATGTTTTGTAGTAGAAAGTACCCAATATAAAAGGTTTTAGGTACTGGTATACCAGGTTCCTGTCTGCCCCTAACCAGCTCTGTGGCATTCAGTAAAGTAAACACCTCAGTGAGCCCATTTTCCTCATTTGTAGGACAATCTGGTTCTATTATATGATTGCTGAATTCCTTTTTTTTTTTTCAGTAAAATTTTATAAGTTAGTGATCTTTCTCCTCAAAGATGTAATGGTCTACTGAGAGAGGTAAGGCTTAGCGAAAAAGAAACCAACAGCATAGCATATAATTAAGGGCTGATAAAAGCTTGTAAAGTTAAAGCTACAAAGAAATCTAAGTGGAGTTATTAGAAAAATAAAAATTAGAGCAGATGAACTCTGAGTCAGCCTTGAAGGAAAGATAAAATAGAAAGGCACAAATCTGCACTAGTTTAGTAAATGTCTAAAATAAACCTACACATTTGCCATTGGGGTCTAACAGGGCCAGGGCCCAGCGAAAAAGTGATTAACATAAATAACAATGAAGGAGCTTGCAATCTATTAAAAGAAAGGATTCGGTTTAAAAGATTTGACATAAAATCTCAGTCTTTAAATTGGCAAAACCTTCACTTATCAGGAAGCTCAGCTATACAGAATGACTTACATCTGTGGACGTTGACTAGTGACAACTTTACTGTAATACTAATAACCACGGCTCTGGCAAAGGAAAAGACAGATGGACCCAACTCCGAGGCCTTCCCATCACTCCTCCTGACTACTCTTGCTTATTTTGAGCATCAACAAAACGGCGTGGCTCTTATCATAGATCTTTGCATAGCATTGATTCAAGAGTGTGTTGAAACAAGCCTGCTCCTGTGTAATTCATTTATATCACTGGCTCATACCTGCCTTTTCTTCCCTTCCTTCGATCTTCCATATCTGCGAGATGAGCATTTATCTTACTTTGCTCTCCTGTTCCTCTTCTGTTGTCAGTCTAGCAGGTGTTCTTTTCAGATTGCTTTCATTCTTCATTATTCATTTCGGGTCCCTTTCTACTTTTGTGTCCATTTTTATCCTTCCCTTCCCTTCTTATGCACCTCAGGCACCCGAGCAATCCATTTGTCAGAAATGTTTGGTGCTATTTGTTGGTGGTTATTTCCCCCTTAAATGACGGCTTAGCAAATCCACCTGGTGAGCTGTTTCTTCTTTCTCAGACAAGAAAGGCTCTCTAAGCTTCAGAGAACTTAGAAATCAGGCCTGTCGTTTTCACTTCACACCTGCTCCAGGCCTGATCCAACCATTCTTCTTCAGGGACTCTTTTTGATTCCAAATGACATCATCGCTTATTTTTCCCAGCAATAAATTTCGTCAGCCCTGATTTACCTGTTCCCCACGTTCAGAGTTCAGATCACTATAAGCTCATTTAGCACTGGGCAAGTCGTTGGCGTTGAGAATCGGACAACAGTATTTAAATACGTGTGCAAATCCATTGCTTTATGCATTTTCAGGGGTTGCTTATGGAGAGACGGTCATAGAGATTCACCCTTACCCTTTCAAAGTGATTCGCGGCTCTGGGTCATTAGGTGATCACAAAACATGCTGTTTCAGCCACTTGGGCAGGAAGGCATGGGCCGTCAGCATCAGAGAGTGGCTAATGACACCGTCCAGGCGTTGGAGAGGCTCCGAATCAGGAAAGTGCTCCTCATTCAACTCCCATCATTATAGCAAACAAACAAACAAACAAACAAACTCATCCAATCATCCACAATTTAGGGACTTGTGATACATCACAGTACCAAAGAGAAGCAGAAAGCCCTTATTTAAGAAAAATAAAAGGGTATGTATGGGTATAAGTGTAACAGAAAAGAACAAATCTAACTCCGTATTAGATCTGTTCCTTTGGCTTTAACCCTGTGCTCTGTTTCCCAGGCTTCGTCTTGCTGGCTCTGCACCTTCTGTAAAACAATGTTGCCTGTAGCCTGAAATAGACAGGAGAGCCTGTTCTCAAGGATCTGACCTGTCAGGGTATTAACACTTTTGCATTCATATAAAGATAAAAAGTTGCAGAATAGAAAACATCATTTGTTTTGTTGGAAGTTTACAAGGACACCATGACCTGACCCACATGGACAGCTGCAAGAACAAAGGATTCCAACACCAAGAAGTTGGCAACAAGCACGCCCCCTCCCCTTTTTAGTATAAAATGAACCTGAATTCTAACTGAGGGGAAGATGGTTCTCCAGGACATTAGTCCGCCATCTTTTCAGTCTGCCACCTTTCGAATAAAGTCATTATTCCTTCCCCCAACAACTCATCTCCCAACTTATTGACCTGTCGAGGGGTGAGCAGAATGAGTTTGGGCTTGGAAACATATATCCACTTATTTATATGTGTATATGTATGATTTGTATATATTTCAAAATAGCCACCAATTTCTTCTAAGCATCATGGAATTTAGAAGAACCAAAATTTTGAAATAAGAAACACAAAGTGTATCAGCAAAGATGCCCTCTTATTGGAGCTGCACAGAGAACATTACAACAGTGGCAGCCTGGACCGAGTAGTATTAATGGTTTTCATGCTGCAGTGATTCCAAAACCTGTCCTTACATCAAATTCTAATTGAGCACTTTATTTTTCAGTTTAGTCAAATACCGTAATAGTGCTCCAAGCTCGTAGACCTTTTTACCTTCTGATCTGAATATATGCAGCAGCATGAACTGACTGACAACAAAATTCTTTCCATTTAGAAGTGAAGGTTTCCAATTTATTTTCTTCTGTAGTTGTAAGTAAACATTTTGAGAGGGTGTGAAGGAGTTTATATACTGTCTTGACTCAGAACGTGGCTTTCTATTATTCAGGGATTTCTTTAGGATGTGTATAATGTTATGTACAACTCTGGACAATTTTCATATCTTTATATTTCTGTTAATAATCTATTCTGTAGATTTTTTTTAAATGCTCGAAAGTCATCACTCTGTCCTAGCCAATATTTCCCTAGTTTCGACTTCACTATCTTGTACCATATTTTTATTTTCTGTCTTCTTTGTTAAAGCAGCAGCTTCAGTACTGGGTATTTTGCTTTTTAACTTTCCTGCAACTCTTTGAAAAGGGGTCGAACTTACTATCATGAGAAAATACACGTAGACTCTTTATTTTGTAATAGCACACAGATATTTATCTATTACTATCTAGAAGAGTTCCCCCATGCTTCTTTCACTGAGTTAGTCAATAAAACAAATGTCTTATCACTATCATTATTCAATAAAACACCAGCTAGTTTTGCAAAATACATCAGATGTTTGAACAAAATTTTATTAAAATGTTACGGAATGTTCGTTCTCCCCCGAGTCTGTTTTTCTGTCAAAACCTCCTGAGGTGTTTATCCCAGTTTACAATTTCTTTTCTCTGCACATTTGTCCATCCATCTTTAACGACTGTAGGACATAGCACTTCACTGAGTTTCTTTGCCCAGATCCCTTTATCGATTCATATTTTGTATCTGAAAGAGTATGACCTACAGAATGTCTGCTGGAAAATGATAAGAAAGCTTGCAGAGTTGTATAAGTATCTGTTTAGTGTATGTTTCAGTTATTGATAATGATGTCCTAAAACCTATGGTGCTCCAAGACTAGATGACTTTTCCTTTTCATCTTCAGGTAAGGTATTTTCCACATGTAAAAATAATGAGAGACCCTACAGCAGCCAGTTGGGTAATAATCTGAACACCAAAGAGTTTTGATTAGGTAGAATTTTGGACTGCTGCACATACAAAAGCAGCTCTAGAAAGAGGCTTTTGGATTTATGAACAGTAGAGTTAGTTACTTGGATACTTTCCACAGGAGTTTGCACATCCCTGAAAAAAAAACATAAAGTTGAATAGTATTGTTTAAATTATAAATACAGAGGGGCTCAAGACAGCATTCAAACAGTAGAGAACAGGAAATCCCCATTGACACTTTGATCATTTGAAGTGACGGGTGTTAGGAGTACCTTCTATGGTTTTTCGGGCACATTTATTCACTTCCGTTTTTCTAAAAGGAGTAGTTCATATTATTCATACTGTTAAGAAAATTGTCTTTTCAATTTTCAGAATCGTCAGAATATAATTGAAAATCCTTCACTGTCCCACATGGAGCTCTCTTCCTTTTGTTAAGTGGCCCTGAACAATTCCCCGCTCGTAATGGGCTATAAGGTAGCCTTCCTTTCCTGTGCTGATGGACAAATAGGTTGGTTCCAAATGTACTTTTTCAAAGAATGCAGAGTCAAACACTTTGGCTTATTTATTATATTTATATGATATAGACATCTGAAGTTAGACTATGATCAATTTTTAGATGCATTTAAGATTTTTATAAACACTACCAATGATTTTTGAAAAAGGCTTGACAATTTACTACCCTGCCAATAATGTAAAAGTTGTGTATTTGATAAAGTTAAATCTTATTGTTCCTTTACTTTTTAGCAGTCTAATAGATTTAAAGAATTATCTTATTTTTGCTTTGTGAGTATATTAGCCATATATTTAATGCACATTTGTATTTATATTTTTGAAATGCCAGCTTCGTATTATTTGTTGTCATTCTTTGAAATTTTTCTTTCTGTAATTTATCCATATTAGCTCTTTGCATATGAGGGATATTCATCATTTGCTTATTAAAATGATTGCATGCATTTTCTCCAAGTCTGTCGATTGTTGTTGAACTTTGTTTTTACTATTGCCATTCTGAAGTTTCTATCTGGGTTTGTCAAGCTTTTTCTTTATGACTTCTGCAAAAAAAAATTAGAAATAGAGGTTACCCTTGTAATTGTTTAAAATATACATTTTAATAGAATTACAAAAACTTTTTTTCTCTCTCACAATAACTTGAAGTCTTCAAGGATGTGTTTTTATTCAGTAAAAATTGAAAATATTTTGCAGTTGCAACTTCTCTTGACCCAGCAACAGCAACAACTCCTCAATTTTGTGGATGGGAGGTGGAGAGGAGGAGAGAAATATTATTTAGTGACTGGCTTGACTGTAAGCATTAGGCTACAAGATGAACCCATTTAGTGTCAGCGTCCCCTCAGGGTGAACTGTACACAACACTGCATCCCTGTGGGCAACTGAGTTTCTTAAATTAGTAGGAATTCAATTATAGTTTACAAAGTTTGTGAAAAAAAAATGTGAACGTAGCTCAAGTGTTTTCTATTCTTAAAAAAATTCAGATAAATGTAAATGTGACAGGGGGTTCAGGCTTATAGACACAATGAGCTTACAATCAAGAAGTGTGCATTTTGACATCAACTTGTGAATCTCCAATTCACATGAGGCTTTGCTCACAAAGGGCCATGAAGAGGTGGGACCCAATTTCTCTTCCAGTTCTAAATAGTTGAGACTTATCCTTATTCATTTGAGGCCTCAACTATTCAGTAAGTAGGTCAATGCTCCCCTTGTTTTTAATCTCTGTAAGAATAAGCTGTTTCTCCTGCCAGAGCCTTTCCAATCCCAATTCCTTAAGGCTGAGTCCGAAGGACAAGAATATATCAAAAGTCAAGAACAGAAAGCTCACTAGCAAAGGAAGTACTGAAACACTCGCTCATTTTTGTACCAAAAAAAAAAAAAAAGTGCTCCCTGAAGGCCAGAATGTACTTGATTTTGTATTAAAGAACTGTATGCAACTAAAATACTCTTAGCAAGCATTTTGGGGGAGCTACTGTTTTTGCTGTGTTAGATCCATGGAATTTAAGTAATTATAATGAGTTGATCTCTCAAGATAGTTACACTCATAATACAACAACTTTCAGTGAGTAAAGGCTAGGTAGTAAATGTGTAATATTTCCTGCATTACAAAATTTAAGAAAATGCAAAAAAAATAAAGTGCAAGAAATAAAAAAGATCTTATTTATTTATTTACTCATGGACATACTTATTGGTGGTTGGGAGTTCTCTGGCTGGGGGTAGGGGTGTCATGTCCTTGCAAAAAATTAAAAAGAAGTACATTGATTTTTTTTCCCCTCAATACAAACATTTCTAGTATGATCACAGGTAATGCTTGCTAACTAAATATCTTGCACTGTGCGTTAATTTTAACTCCTGTATTGTATCTATTTTGCCATATATTTGTTTTTTTATAGGTAAGGCTTCAGTTCTTCTTTGAAGCAAATGTAGAAAGCAAGGGAAGACACCCACAAGCTCTTCCTTTGAACTTTCCAGGTGTCAGAGGCAGGTGAACTGCAGGGTTATATGTATTTGTTGTAACTCTGGTCAGCCATCTTTATTTTAGGGCAAAGGAAATCCACTTAGAACCTTCTAGATGGAAACTTTGCCCTTTCGCTGCTGCCTTTCCGCTTAGAAAACAAGTTAAAAGGTACCATTGGCCAGGTTAATTGACTTACAAGCGTGTTTTTTTAATAAGTGTCATAAAGTACGTCAGGTGGCTGAAAGTTGCTTTCAGTGCGTTTTTCACAAAACTGTTGTCAACCAGATTAAAGTTTACTGTTCGCATGTGCATTCAGTTTCCAGGTGGTAATGAAAGACACTGAATGGACTTGCCATGCGTAAAGAGAAGGGTTGTGTTCTTTGCTCTTTCTCAAAGTGCCTTTCCTTCCGGCGTCTCCTCTGAACTGTGTTGCCACCAGACCTTGTCCAGCTTTGGACTTTTCCCTGTAGATCAGCTCTTGCAGGCTTCTCTGTGTCTACACTGAGACTTTCTGGAAGAAGGAGAGTGTACCGATCTGGAGAGTCCTATCTCACAGTGTCTAATAATGTTAAAGTTGAGTATTTTGAATAAAATGACTTCTAAATGAAGTCCCTTTCCCCTCCAAGGGCTTAGATCATTTCAGAATGAAAAAATTTCTTTCGGCTTCAGTTGGCAGCTCTTCAGCATTCATGTAAAGCCAACACCGACCCTTGTCACCAAGTCCTAACCTCACCTCTCTAGCTCCATCATCCCCTGCGTGACTGCTTCACAAAAGGACCCAGAACAAGATTTTGGTGAACAGATTCCAATCATTTGACTTGCCAAGCACCCTGCTATTTTCCAAATTTCAGGAACATGGGAAGGAGAGAAACATGTTGTAAAGAGAAATCCCTAAGTGGTGACGGACAGAACAACTTTGCCATTTACCTGATCAGGTAATGACTGGAATTCGCAATCTTCCAACATCATTAGTGTGATTCTACATACCCACTTCAGGCTGACGCTTTTGTGGTCCCCTCAGGGCTCACTTTGACATAAAATACTTCTACAAACAATAACCAGCAAAACTGTCTGAGGAGCAGGGTGTTGGGGAGGGACAGCCTTTGGGCGTTTGGGATTCTTGGATAAGTGGTGAGAGATGAGGGTGGATAAATTTCACATCCAAGTGTGTGCACATGTGTGTGTTTGCAAGTGCGTGCGAAGCAGGGGAGAATTTGGTGAGTGGTGTCAGTGGGACAGGTCCCTGAACAGCATTCCTTCCATAAACTCTTCAACTGGCAACAACTGGGAGAGCAAATTCATCATGGAAACAGCGCCAACCGTGGGACCAAAAGATCCAGTTGTTTTTCAGGGGGTCCCGTGGGAGACCTTGGTGTCCTTGGTGATGCTCCCTTCCTGAGATGCACCCTCCTGACCCATGCAATGAGCATTATAAAATAGCCATCTTGGCAGCAGGTGTAAATCTAGGGGGAGGGGGTTCAAAATGAAAATGATGTAGCATGTTTGTAAGCACACAATGAGCTAGAAAGGGCTTTCTGCAGATAAGTTTATTCTCATATTCAGAAGCATCAGCAGCAAACCACAGGGGAAGAGCCAACATGCACAGATGTGCGTGAACACACACGAGGACACGTCTCCAGAGAGGATGCAGTTCGAGCCCGCTGTCCCTTCCCCCTGAGCTGCGATGTTGGTCCAACAATTCCACTGACCACCATGAGGTCTCCTCTCTCATCTCCCTGGCCCCATGAGGTCCCCGGGGCGGTGCCCTTCAGGGTCCCCACATCTGGCTCGCCTCCCCCTCTAACCCCTCGCAACTCCATGGAAAACAAGGCACCCCACTTGTTGTTCTTTTCAGAACACAATCAACATCGCCAATTGGAAACTGCATGAATAATTTAACCTCCCGGCAGGGACTGGACAGGATCGGAAGATACAGCAGCTTCTCAAAATTAATAAAGGCTTTTATAGAGCCATAAAAAGCCATAATTCAATCATTTTAAAAAGGGCAGTGAACACAATGCTTATTAAAGGCTGGGGGCCACTGCGACGTACACAGGGAGGCCACGGACGCTCACTCAGCAGCCGTGGCCCCCGTGCACGCCCACCCCTCTGCTTGACAGGCAGGTAACCGGACCCAAGCATTTAATGGGCAATATTTACTGATGACTCTTCCCTGACTGACTCAGTCAAGGGAGAGGACTAATAAAGAGGATGATTGAAACAAGGCAGGGATGCTTTTTCTCCTAACAGGAAGCGATTTTGCCTGGAGTGGGAGGGTCACCAATTTCTAGACACAAATGATGCTGTTTCTTTAGCTAAGCGCTTTGGAGGTGAATTTTTCCGGCCACCCTGCTCCTCTCTCAGTAACTTAAACGGGGCGATTATCACACTTGCCTTCTCTAAGACTGTTCCTCGCTCAGCAGGGATGGCACTGGGTATTTGCTGGGGATGAAATGTCCCACAGTTTCAAGATACTAAGGTCTGGTAGGCACTGTGCCCAGCGGTGCAGCATGCCCAGGTGCTCACGGGGATGCACATCTATGGCTCAGGTTCCCAGGGGTAAGGCTGGGTTAGTCACACTGCACTCAGAGCGCAGAACTCAAGAACAAGGTTGCACATCCTGTGCAATGCACAGAGGTGGTACCTTCCTACGGATCCTCCACGTGGAGAAAGAGGGTTTTCTTCCTGAAGTTTGTACAGTAGCACCATGGGTGCTAGCAAGCGCCCTGGTCTGGTCATTTGCGAGCTCTACTTGACTCCTGTTCCTCAGGTCTTGGCATTCTCCTGGATTAAGTGTTTTTTGTCTCCAGCCCACGATGACAAGGCTGCCTTTTTGAGGGGCGGAGATCTAGGGCGGGGGGAAGGGGCACGTTAGAATATGTCTCTTCTGCCAAAGGGAATAAAAGTCGCAGATCTCAAGGATCTCAGGGGGTCTGGTCCAATCACGCTTCTCTCTGCCCCATTTCTGATTTAGCTATTTACTGGGACAAGTGTCCCAGGGCTGCCGAAGCGGATGCATTTTTAGCAAACAAAACATAAATAAATAAATAGCCTTGCAGCCAGGATGGGCTCTCAGTGGCTTGTCTGACCCACATAGCTTCTGTGTGCTCTGCTCCCCTACCCGCCTTCCCAGAGCAGGAGGGGTTGTGTCTCTGGGCACCACGGGTACTAAACGATCTTCCCGTTTGCCTAACCTCAAGTGACAAAGTGCTGGTCCTCATATATCACAGTCCTTCCCAGCAAGGATTAGGTCACACTGGGCTGAGGTTTTACTAATGAGATCATGCATAATCGATAAGGGTCGGGTGACATCTTGTCAACTCCATCATTGTCACCGGGGGGCTGAGGTAAGGCAACGAGGAGGGGAGACCCATCGGCTATCCGGGGTCTGAACAGATGGCAGCAATGGATGGAGCTGCTGCCCCTCAAAACAGGCCCAAGTCTGATCAGCAGAGGATATGGTCATTTGGTCATTTGCTCACTCGTCCCTTCCTTTGTCCATTCCGCAGATGGCAATTTGTGAGGTCCTGTTGGTACTGGCACAGAAATGGGCCCCATGTTTTAAAGTTTCCACTGAAGCATCGCCTTTCTACTAGGGATGGCAAGAGAGAGGAAAAGAGAGCAAGAAAGAGCAAGGAGGAGAGACCAAAACAGAGATAAGAAAGGGAAGGGAAGTCACATGGATAGCCTGACAATGTTAATTTACAGGCAAAGAATTAATCTAGGGCAGCAGGCAGTAGGAAGACTCGAAACTCAAGTTTGAGACGTCAGAAATGAACAGGGACGTCTCTGTCGTTTACTAGGCACGTGCTCTGTTCAGGGATCTTATCAGATCTAGTCCAAGATTTTTTGTGGTTCTGAACAAAGGGATAAAGTCCAGCTTGCTCACATTGATGACTTAGTTTATTTGTCACTTGATCCACAAAGCTTGTAATGGACAGTAAGACCATTTCTTAATACAAAATTTAAATCCAATTCTCAGTAACTACATAGAATTCCCAGACTATTTTATTGGGTCATGGAGATATTATATCCATGTGTGTGTGTGTATATATATATATATATGTGTGTGTATTATATATATATATAATGTATTTCCAATCAGTAATTTGGAATACAAAATAAAGTCACATTTTTAGTAAGCCTTAAATAATAACAACAAATCCCAATTTTCCTTATTAGAAAAACATCCATTTTTTTTTCCCTCCCCAAACCAGCTCCATTTGCATTCTTTTATTCAAGTGACTCATTCTACCCAAATTGCAAGGATCTTACGTGGAGGATTCCAACGCGGGAGAGACAAGACCAGTGATGTTCCTCTTCTCAATATTAGTATCTGACTTTTGTAGGCTTGCATTCCTAGTAGTACAACTCATTCAGCTTGTGGCAGGATTAAGTTACTTGGAGCTGCAGGACTGCGGTGCACATTTTCATGCTGGCCGTTGGTCAGGGCTCACTCTGAGCTCTCAGGCACATGGCTCTCTTACAGTGTGGCAGCTGCTTCTCCAAATTCAGCAGGAAAATCACTCTCCAGGCTGCCACAGCAGAGTCCCACAAAAGGAAACGTAAGCACAGAGGTAACTGCCCCAACACCGTTGTCAGGTAACTAAAGCCGATGAAGTGACTGCGAGGACTGACTAGTGTCTCAAGTATTCACAGATCCCTCCTGCAGTCAGAGGGGGAGAATTCTACACAGCATGTTGCAGCAGGGGTCTGGACTCTCAGAGGATATTGAAAAATTCTTCTTATCATATACACACCTTATTATGCATACATCATAAAGGGACAAATCAATAAATTTTTAAAAACTAAACATATATATATATATATATACACATACATACACACTCCTACTCAGATCAAAAAAAGAGAATATTAGCAGCACTCCAGAAGTGTATCTCTGTTCCCTTTTGCTCTCTACCTTTAGCACCACCCTGGAAAGGAATTGCCACTAACCTCTAAAAAATGAATCAGCTTTGCACTCCTCTTTGTCTGTCGACACATGTACATGTGTGCATAAATTGAATCATACAGTATGGATTTTTTTGTCTTTGGCTTCTTTTCTTCAAAATAAGCTCATCACTGTATAGTATTCCATTGTGTGACTATTTCCAGTCTGCTCTTGATAGACATTTGAGAGTCCAGCTTGGAGTCATTACAAATACTGTTGCTGTGAACATTTTAGAACATTTATGTTGGCAAAACTGTAAGTACAAGTTCCAAGTTGGATTTCCCTGGGGTCAATCTCAATTCCCCTCCTTGTGATCGGAGGCCAAGTTACTTATCTTCTAGGTCACCTTTTCTAAATTAAAAAAAAACAAAACAAGATATACCTCCTTGTCTTAATGTTGTGTGTGTGTGAGGGGGGAGGTGGGTCTAATCAACTCAGTGAATATGCACTCATATAGTAGTCAACACAGTCGATAAATGCATGTCATTATACAGCTGAGTTCTAGTAGCACAAAGAAGAGGGAGTGGAAAGAAGAAGATTAGAAAAAAGAATAAGCTGAAAATAGATATGGGATGTTGGGTAAGTGTTATGGAGAGAGATAAAGCAAGAAATAAGGGTCTGGAGTGTTGGGAGTAAGATGACATTAAATTAGTTTGTCAGGGATTGAGCAAATGCCTAAAAGAGAGAAGAAAGTTTGTAACGATCTGGGAGAAGAACGTTCCAGGCAGAGGTGCTGAGACATGTCTGGGGTGTTTGAGAAACACAGAGAAGATGAGCATAGGAGACAGGAGGAGATCAGAAAGATAAGGGAAGTGAAAAGTGTTCAATTTGGAGACTGAATTGAGTTGTGAGTCACTGGAAGAGTCTTCCTTTGAGTGAGAAGAGAAACCACTGGAGGGTTTGGATAAAAAGAATTATGTTTTAATAGCATCAGCAGAAACTCTCATAAGAATTCACAGCATGGGGCATGAAAAATGAATGGAAGGAGAAAGATGGGGATAAAAAACAAGGAATAGGCATATTCATTCATTAATATGTGTGGTTATGTTGTGTGTGTACGTGTGTGAGTGAACTGACCTTATGAACGTGAACCATAGCAGTTAATAATGGAAAGGCTTTTCAAAGGAGGTAGGGTTTTGAGTTTGTATCTTGAATTGTAATCTGGATACAGAGACAGACAAGGCAAGACAATGGATTCCTGTCAAACATGAAACCTTAATGTCCTCCTCTTTCTCTTCCATTTGAACTAAAGCACACTATAGCCAAGAGATTTAGTCATCCCATGTTCCCATGCTGCAGTTCCTCCAGAACTGACCAAGTTTCTACCAAAGTAGAAGACACTTAGTTAATAAGCAGAATCTACTTGTACTACCATTGAAACCAGAGAGAACGTCATTCACTTCATTGTCAACTTCATCATCACACTATTTTCAATGTGTGAAGACATCAAGAAGTGTGATCTATGAAAGAATTGTGCTTTTTATGTGATTTTGTTCCATTCATTTCTGCCAGCATTAGCTATCCTTGTTGTATTTCTAGCCACCCAGTTAACATGTCTTTTGAACTTTTCAAGTACTTGAGAGACCACGTTAGTATTTGCACTCCACCGCCTCCTCTAGTCTTTGTCTGATTTTGAATCTGGGATTCTTTGAGAATGACTACGATTAGCATTCAGTCCTCACATCTTCCAATTAAATACCATATTTTTTGGTTTTTCAAAGTGGTAGCTTTTTATGACTATTATTGACAACATTCTATGTGATTCAATTTATTGTGTATTTTACATTCTTAAAACTAGAGTTTTTAAGAAGTACATTAACTTCTTGAGTTGCTGTTTCCCCAAATACACGCTGAGGAAAATTTCTTATCTGAATATATTATGATCATTCAACCCTAGACATTTGCTGGTTCTTTTCGTATTTGTAAGACTTGGCTCCATCCCCATTTAGGTCCAGGATAACTCTGCCTTCCTTGGTTGCTAAGAGCCAGATACAAAGGAAGCTAGTCTCTCATAACACATGTGTACCATACCTCAGTGGTTCCAGATTTGGTGCCCTGTCGTTATAAAGGAAATTAGCATTTCTTTTTAAATTAATGTTCTCTCCTTTGATTAGTTCACCATGGCTGGAGAGAAAGTGAAAAAAAAGCTTTCATCTCGTCTACATCTTGGGCACATGACCTCATGCCAGTGGTGTGAGATCACTTATCATTTCCACATCTATCATTTATTTTAATCCAGGCCATCTTTTGGAGGGGATAGAACTGCATACATTGGCTTTTTTAGACATCGTGCCCTTTCTCGTCCATTTGATTTAATCAATCAGCATCCACGTGTGCGCTGTCTGTATCTTCCCTGTAGTTTCACAGCCTGTCAGTCACTTGTCATAAGCAAACTGGCCATCAGCCTCAAAAGGCCTGGCTGATGAGTGGCTCCTCTGACAGTGTCTGGGTTTCCTTAAGGGCCTTCACTCCTCGGAAGTCTTAAAATATCTGTCCTGACCCCTCCAGGCCTGTCCTGCAGCCTCGCATAGATCCTGCTTCCTAGAAGCGCACGAGTCACGGATGTGGCACGCTGCAGTGAGGAGCAGAGTGCGATGCTGTACGCGAGCTGGTATCTATGTAACAATTTACCCGACAAAGTCAGAGGTAAGACTTTTATAGCAAATAGACTACACCACACCTGAACGGCAATTAGATTACTAAAGAATCATAGTAGTAATTTTGTGGACTTAATACACAACGGATTCAAAAATGAATTAACGATTTACATTCATAATCTTAGTGATATTATTGTGGTGAACCATTCGTCTAAGTCAGTCAGCCGAAATCTGCTGGGTTCTAGAATGGCTATGTCACACACGGAGCATTCAGCATAAAGAGCCATGTTTTGAGAGGGACACGGGAAACCTAGGCTGACTCTTCCAACAAGAGGGCCTGAAAACCACATCATATGAAAAATGATTGAGGCAGAAGTGCTTGGATAGAGAATGAGAAGCCAAGGAAGCGTTCTTCAGAATCCATAAGACTGTCATTGGGAAGAGAGGAAAAATGTATTTTAATTTATTTCAAAGGAAGAACCCATTCATTCATTCACTCATTCATCTGAAATTCATGATCACTTAATATGTCCCAAGCAATCATCTAAGCACGTGGATTATATCGGGGGGAGAAAAAAGAAAGAAAGAAAAAGGAAAAAGGAAAAAGAAAAGAAGGAAGGAAATTTCTGCCCTGGTGGCACTCATGAGGAAAACATCTAATGACAATAAACATAATAAATACGTAAATTATGTAGAATTTAAGCAAATGGCAAGTGCAGAAAAAGATAAAAAGGAAGGGAAGGAGGACACAGGATTCTTGGAGGAATGGGGTGTGTGGCACAATTTTAAAGAGTCTTCCAGGTGGGTCTTATTGAGAAGATGAAGTGTGAAAAAGTCCACAGGAGGTAAGGAGTGAGACACGCGGACACCTGGTGGGCAGAAGTCCAGGCAGAGGGAATAGACAGTGCAATGTGATGAAGCAGGGCTGTGCCTGTTGTGTTTGGGAACAGAGGAGGAGTGGTGTGCCTGGAGCAGACTCAGCAAGGGGAAGAGCAGAAAGAGAGGCTGGGAATGGGGTCAATGACATTGGACCTTCTAAGCCAATGCACAGACTTCCATTCAAGGGACTGGAGGGTTCACCACAGGATTCTGAGAAGAAGGGCGCCAAAGTCTGACCTATTTCATTTGGATCATTTTTGATGTTGAGTTGAGACTCACTCTAGCGGAAAAGAGATACCAGTTTGGAAGCTTTGGCAGTGATTGGGAGAAGGATGGTGAAACTCACACCAGATGGTCCCTGTGGCCATAACGGATTGGATGTGGTGTGTAAGACTGAGGAGAGCAAAGACGACTATCAGTGGTAAGGGGACGACTGCAAGCAACAAGTTTAAGGACAAGTTTGGAGGAAAACTCAGAGGTCTCGTAGCCTACTACTAAAACAAGGGTTTTTTTTGGGGGGGGGCAAAATGCTATACCATATTCTAAGTATAAGAATAACAATAAAACATATATTGTTTCCTCAAGGAGACCCTATCTATCAGAACAGAAAAATGAATCAATAATTTTAACGCAATGTGACAGTGGAATGAAGAAACATGTTGCCTAGCACCAAAGGAGGTCATACTACTGTGTATTCATTCTAGGAGCTTGGGTGTATTCAATTTTCTCATTTGTAAAATAGAAAAAAAAATGTTATCTTATACACTTGCTGTGAGATCTAAATGATATGAAGGATGTACAGGATCCAGCACTCACCCTCCCCCTGCTGCCTGTCCTCAGATGCACTGTTTTCTCTGTGCCTCCCAACCCCTTCCCTCTCCCACACCTAAGCCTTATCCACCTGCTTACAGTGTCATCATGTAGACTCTCTTTCTACCTCCTTGCGACACGTGGAACCTGGTTACTTCTCATACACCACTTCTTTGAGTCGTTTCGAGTTGACACTGCTCTTTGCCTCATTTTCTCAAACAGTGGAGGTTCCATCAGCTTATATCCTCTGAAGTGAGATGAAATAGAAATCACAAAACTCAAGAACCTGCTTTGGGCTCGCTCCCATCCTCAGTGTTCTGTGCTGATGGCCAGTAACCTTCAGAAGACTTGCATCAGTATCTCCAACACATGACTCTACACCCCTAGGTGGAGTGGCCCTCGATGGGATCAAATGTACCTCCCTTCATTTTACTCCCATGGGGCTTTGCACTTAGCAGGTGGTCACTACACATTTGCTGAACACAACGATATTGACATTGAGACTTTGGGTTCACCTTGGGTGGTATGAGAATTGACATTAGGGACTCTTCTTGACTCCTTAGCTGCATTATTTGACTTCACTGGCTTTAAAGGGCACCATTTCCAGTCTCTTTCTACTTCACACATCAAATTTTACTGGTCCAGCATAAACATTCTGGAATTTAAAATTCTCTGAACGCATGTAACATCTGTCCTCAAGTTTAAAAAGAATTAAACAACATCAAACTAGGATGAGTGTTTCTGTCAGTCATGAACCTCCTGAGACTGCCTGGTTACATGATAGACCCCATCAGACAACAGTTCTGCTCTTAGGACTCCACGAAAGGGAAGGAGCAAGGGAGAGCTGTCTAGGGCCCAGGGTCCATCCGACTGGTTAGGAAAACTTGCTCCTGACTGTGAGTAGAATGAATTCACAGACTGTCACAACTCACAAAAGCAGCAGAATGGAAGCAATAAACAAGGGTGGTGTGCGATGCCAAGACTGAATTTTTCTGATATTAAGTATCCCCTTTCACAATGAAGCTTTCCTTACCCACTCTTCTCTCTGGACTCAAGCACCCTATTCCACTCTTTTTAAACTTCAGCATTTTGGGTACTGCTTTCCTACACGCCTCTCCCTGCGTGTGTTGTAAGACTCATCTGCTTTGAGTAAGGAGAGGGATTTGTGGAGGTGAGCAGTGTATTTACTGCTCGGACACCTCCTTGTCCTGACAGCCCGTTAGTCTCCTTTGGAATTACCGTTCTGCTTTTCCGTGGACGCTCAGCACGTCTGTCCATCCAAAGACTGCCTTTTTGCTATAAAAGCTGGATTCTTACTGGTCCCTTTAAGTTTTAAAATTTTTTAATTTAATTTTTTTTCTTTTTCTTAATTGAAATATAGTAGAGTCAGTTTACAATGTGTCAATTTCTGGTATACAGCATAATGTTTCAGTCATAAATATGCATACAGGGTTTTTATTGAAGTATAGCTGAATTCTGTGTTAGTTTCTGGTATACAGCATAGTGATTCAGTCATATATATATATGCATATTCTTTTTCATTATAGGTTATTACAAGGTAATGAACATAGTTCCCTGCCCTATACCACAGAAACTTGCCTTTTAAAATCTGTTTTATATATAGTATTTCGTACCTGCCAATCTCAGACTCTTAATTTATCCCTGCCCCTCCCCTCTTCCCCTCTGGTCGCCGTAAGTTTGTTTTCTATGTCTGTGAGTCTGTCTTCTGTTTTGTAAATAAGTTCATTTGTCTCATTTTTTTTTTAGATTTCACACATAAGTGATATCATATGATATTTATCTTTCTCTGCCTGACTTTCTTCCCATAGTATGACAATCTCATGAACTTAAATTGTAAATATCATGCCACAAAAATAGAGGTCATGCTTGTGATGTGTTCAATCCAACAGAAGAATCTGGATGCAAACGGAGAGTATTTCCTGCCACCAGGCTTCCAGATTCCCATCTGTTCTAAGGACATGTTACACTCTCTCTAAAGTCCTGAGTCTCATAGCCTTTCAGAGAATTCCAGCGCCTTCCTCGAGACTAACAGCAAGTTTTCCTTTTGTGTAAGTTGGCTGAGTTTCTTGCTTTCTTACTCTTCCTGTTTGCTTGCAACTGAAGGACTCTAGCTGATACAGAGCAGTAAGTTGCCTTTTTAATTATGACCTCCACGGGCATTGGGCCTAGGCGGGGCATCGTGTAAATGTTTATTTAATGAGTGAATGAATAAAAGTTATTTTAGTATCAGGGGAAAGATGAGACAACATAAATGAGCGTTCAGACTGAGCTGAAATGGACACTGCCCTGTCCTTGTTTCCTTTGAAAACATTTCTGTCCCCGTCACTCCTTTCCTGCCCTGGTTTCTGGTTTTCAGTTGCAATTTGCTTTAAAGATAATGCTGCCATGTTTCTTTGAACTATCCGGCAATTTATGGCCAGATTTAAGTTTGGCATAACAGGCTTAATGTTCAGCACTCCATCTGTATTCTGTGCTTGGCAAAAACCCAAGGAAACTTGGGATTTTATGCTCCTGAATTTTATAAACCAGTAAACACAAAGGTACTGAAATTGTATATTTTAGCATGAAACATTTTATCTTGTGCATAAGAAATATCAAATTGGACTGTGCTGTAGGCAGCGAAGGGATTTGGGCTGCTTCCTCCCTTTAGAAATGTTCTTAAGAACCAGTGTCTGTGGAAAGTGATGATAAAACAAAAACAGCCATTTACTTTGTTCAGTGGTCCCAGACTGTCAAGCTACTTTCACCTGGATCCTCTGGTGTTATCCTTCCAGTGGCCCTCGGTGGTCGGGGTTTGCATCGTAGAGAGGTACCAGAGAGCCCTACAGGAGCTAAAATGATTCTGAAGGTCAGACAGCTGGTTAATGCAAAACCATAACCAGAATTTAAGATTCCTTTGTGCTGACATAAGATGCTCTCATACATTATCTAATGGACTTTTGTTTTGTCGTGTACATTTTTTTTTACCTAAAAGTTGCCAGTTATGTTATAGTCTCTGGGAAACATACTATAAACAAAAATGATGGAGTCCCTGCTTAGTCTCAACGTGGGGACATCTAAGCATGGGATTGCGTGATTCCTAATGTGTGAGCATGTGTTCAGCCCTTTGTAATCCTCAACCAAGCTCGTCCTGGATCTGGATAACATGGCCTTGATTTTGACGCTGACGTTGACCCTGATCATGAAAATCACGCTAGAGGCCAGTCGCTCATTGTGTGCATTTCTTCATTGAACATTATCTTTAATCCTCTGAAAGAATATTCTCTCATCTCCAGGCCTCTAACCATGGGTGGACTCCCTGAAGCTTTGCTTCAGTGACGTTATTAATCATATCACCCCTTTCCATCAACACTCCTACCCACTCAAGCTCATACCACAGCATACCATCCTTCGATGGTCCCAGAGGCAGCCTTGCCTTTGCATCACCCTCTCTGACACCTGATTCTAACAGCCCAACGTGGGGTCAAGAGACAACCTCAAGTGGAGAAATATTGAATCAGTAGCAAGATGTGATAAATATGCAAATCTCTCCTTTCGGAAGCCTTATTCCAGGCCATCTAATAATGCCTCCATATTTCTTCACGTTATTATTCTCTCTGCCGCAGAGGGGAGAGGCTGCTTCCACAGCAGTGCTGTCTGCCTTTCCACTGTTTCCATTTACTATATGGCTGCCTAGGGAACCCTGCGGAAAGTAATGCTTGTGTGAGCCATTTAGTTGACTACATGTCAAAAAGTAATTTGAATCAAAGAGTCACTAACTTAATTGATGGTGATGGCTCCATCCAAAAACAACCAAAGAAATTGATGTTGTGCAAATTGCACATATATTGCTCTTGAATTTGTGAGCATATTCTTGTTTGCCTTGACAGGATTCAAATTATCTTTCGGACAGCTCGACACATTACTTAAGATGTGCCTGTATGTGAATTTTAGCTGCTAAAGGGGGCAATAACGACATTTCTGTGAAATTAATTCCCAGGACTTCAACTTCATCTTGCTCTTTCTTTTACTCATTCCCTGCACAGAGCCCTTCTATTTCTCTACCACTGTGTTTTAACCTCTAAGTCATTCCAGTCACCATGGAATATGGACCTATTGTCTTTGAAGATCCCAAAGAGACCAAAGGTCTTAAGGAGCAAATGATGATGCGTCAATGAAGGAATTTTAAATTCTCTGGACACATTCCTTTCAATGCCCCTGGGCTCTATTTTTGAAACGTCATTGGGTGTCTTCTGTGGGGTAGAGATCCTGAGAAATATAGAACAAGTTAATTTCTAAGTCAGCCTGAACCAGAGGGAGTCAGAATTTAGACCCTGGGCTGAGGAAGCCAGCCCAACATCTTAAGGAATGTGTCGAGCTGTCCCCAGGGTGGTGGTGGTGTGGGTCAGCATAAGAAACAGTCAGACTGTAACACGTGGAGTTGTCTGAAACACGAGGATGTAAGACTCGCAAAAATAACTCTCATCAGCGGTGTTGTCCTAGATGTTCCCAGTAGGTGATGCTTCCAGCAGACAGTACAGTAAAGTGAAGGGATCTCTGGCTGAAGGGGAGGAAACACTGCCATCATGTATAGTTCTGACACTAAGGAGATGTCTGACATGAGCCACAGACTCCTAATCTTCAAATAATGAGGTAGTTAGAGAAGATTAGTGCCTTTCTAGCATTAAAGGGTGGGATTATTCTAAGATCGGGCAGCACCCCACCTGCCTGGCCTCCGCCTCTGCTCATGGTGACCATCCCATGGAGCTCTAGATGTCCACGGACATAGTCTGAAAATCAAAAGACTATGTGGTGGTTGAAGATATCTGTGACGGTTAATTTTATGTGTCAACTTAGTTGGGCTATGGGATGCCCAGATATCTGATAAGAAATTGTTTCTGGATGTGTCTGTGGAGTGGTTCTAGAAAAGATTTGCATTTGATCCCATAGACTGAGTAAAGAGATCTGCCTTCATCAGTGTGGATGTGCACCATCCAATTTGTGGGGAGCCCGAAAGGAACAAAAGGGGAGGGGAAGGGCAAATTTTCTGCCTCTTCTTGAGCTGGGATGTCCATTTTTTTCTGACCCTGAGACACTGGAGCTCCTGACTTTTGCCCTTTAGACTCAGGATGAATTTTGCCAGTGGATTTCCTGGTTCTCCAGCTTGCAGATTGTGAGATTCCTAGGCTTCCATAACCCTGGGAGCCAGTTCCTATACTCTCTCTCTCTCTCACTTACTCTCTCTTTCCCTCCCTCCCTGGAATGTCCCAGCTGCCTTCCCACAGTTCTATAACCTCTTTCCCTCCTCAGTTCAGTTTTGACCTCATCAACCCCCACTGGCCCATCCCAGGAAGAGCTCTCAACCCTTTTCTACTCTTCTGTTTCCCCTACCTTTCCATTCTGTTTTGTTTGTTTCTGTGCATGTATGTGTGTGTGTATGTGTGTGTGTGTGTGTGTGTTCTGGTACACACCAAAGACTGGAGGCCTACCCCAGGGTTCACTATGTAAACTTTTTATGTAATAAATTCTACCTCAAAGTTCGAGTTCTTGGATTAAGCAATTTGGCCTCCACACTAATTTTCCTACCAGAGACTTTGCAGCATGGACTTTAGACTCAAATTTAATTAAGCTGGACAATATTATTTGTTGACCCAGATTACGCACCTTGCTTACTCTCATCCCATGAAGTGCAGCACACCTTTCATAGCCAAGAATTAGATAACTGTCTGACAATTTTGTTTTCATTTGATCACTTACTAGGGCCACAACTTTCCCAGCGAAGCTCCCATCATGTGTCTGGGTTTCAAAGATGTGGACAGTGAGTCCAAACTAGCTTCACCCACCCTAAACCTCATGTCAATTCTAAGAGCTCCTTGAATTATCAAGTCCTTAACAGTTGTACTTCCTTCAGTGTTGGGTCCCTCCATCCTAGCCTATGATCTGCTTGGTGCTCCTGGCCACCTGTCTACAATCCGTTTTTTGATACTGTGATTATGTATCATGATATTATGAATAGCCTTTCAAATAATTCCTCACCAAAGTCATCATACCCCAACACCCAGTGGGACTGCCTGTTCTTTACCTGATATCCAGGGTGGACGTGTACACAGCTCTCTGAGGTCAGGGACATAAGCCAGCTAGAATTGAGTCATGATAAAATCATCTTATTAAAAAGATAAAGTGACTTTATCATTTCAGCATTTCTTTGATTCATTTGGTCATTTAAACAAGGGCTTCTCAAGTTTTAATGTGTCTATGAATCATCTGGGATCTTGTTAAAATGCAGATTCCTATTCAGTGAGCCTGGGGTGAGGCCAGAGAGTCTAACAAGTTCCCAAATGATGTCAGTGCTGTTGGTCCACAAGTTTTATATGCTGCCATTTATTTCAATTTTCCTTGGCTGGGCCTCTTGAATTGTTTTATTCTCAGTTTATAAGTCCCTCTGATTACCCGGATATTATAATTGTGAAGTAATCCAAAATAAATGGCATTTTTCTTTTATATAAAATTGTTTAGATGTGTGTATTTTTTAATCAAGTTTTTGTTTGTTCCCATTCAATTCTGCCTATATAGGGATTATATACAAAATGAAACATTTGTCCATCTCATTGCATAATATGACACACTTCATGTAATATACTAAAGAACATATTTAAAAGCAGTTTCTTTAGCAAAGTTGTTTTCTTTTATATCAAATAGCATTTAAATGTATAAAAAACAATTAATGAATAAAGCTCCTTGTATACAGATGAAACACCCCATGGATGTGAACATTTGAATCAACTCTGCATCATTTAATTTTGTTCCACACACAGACCTGCCCCTGACTGCTTCAGTCACGCAGCCCTGCCTGTTCTCCGGTGTAAAGCAGTGAAGTCAGAGCCCCCAGGAGCCTTGTTCCCACCAGGGTGCTGGGGTGCTGCTGCTGGCTGACACCCAGCTGCCTGCTCTGACCAGAGGGGCGTGAGACCTCATCATTGCCTCAGTATTCAGATTCCCCCTTGTTTCTGCCCCATTCCCTGAAACCACATTCCTCATCCCACCCACCTACCCACTTCATTCAGCCCCTCACGCTGCTGCGCACCTTTTCAGAGTAGAATGAGAGCAGGTTAGAGTTAGAGGAAGACGATTAAAAAGCAAAGCGGCTTAAAGAGAAATGAGTAAGTGTCCAGTAGGTACCAAGCCACACGCTTTGGTGACTTCGCCCTGTGCAGCCTCACAGCTACACAGACAAACTGAGAGACTCTGCCTCTGAAAACGTGCCTTTCATTTCCAAGGAAATTTAGATGGAGAAAAAAAAAATGAAACCCATTGTGCTTTTTCTCTCTCAAGTGACATCTCCCAAGCATGATCTGCTGTTTTGCTGGTTTGGCTGGCAGTGAAAAATGCCAAGCGCAGATCTAGTCTGTGCACTTTTGAGGCATCAGACCTTTTGCTGGGCTGGAACAACACCACCACGAAGCAAAACTCGTCTTTTCTGCCTCTGTCAGCAGGCAAGGGCTGCGAAAACAGGAAAGGTTTGCATAAGAAAGCTCCCAAATGTTAATCCATTTTTATACCTATACTTGACCCCAAATTTTGTATAGCTTCTGAAATACTGAGATAACTCTTTGCTTACTTGCTCCACATTCCTTTACAAAATGAAAGTCGCGTAAGAGCAGGGAATTAGCTGAATTCATAGTGTAAGTGACACCACCCTTCCTTCCCCAGGCCACTTCCTCCAGGGCAGGAAGATGGTACAGAATGGGGGCCCAGGTGTCTGGAGGAAAGAGACCAGGTTATTGTGTCATGTGACCTGGCGGAGGCCTTTGGGGTCAAAGGCTTATCACTGGTGAACTTAACTCTAAGGCTCCTTCTATTGTGACAATTCATTTCTTCTAGGAATAAATTCTTGATATTGCCTTCTAGCTGAGGCCAGAATAAAAATACATAAACAAATACCAAAATAGACATTCCTCAGAAATCCTTCTCTAATTTTAATCAATCAAACCTGAGTCCTTGTTTATCACTGCTTACTGGAAATGAGGAAATATTTATTTCTCAGCCTCCTGAAAGTCTTTCTAAACTTCTGCACTAAAGGAAAAAGTCCACTTATAACAGAGCCTCTAATTCATAAATTGATCTTAGAATGGTTAAGGAGTGTAAATTACAAAATTTTAAACCGCTTCTTATTTTATGACAACAATAGATAGATAAAAATCGAAATCCAATCCCCCAAATATCTTAGTACTTGGTGGTTTTTCAGTAGCATTAATTCTTAACCAAGACCAGTGGAGTTTTAAGGGGAGGGCAGGCATGTTCTCATGGCAATATCAGAACCTTTGGTGTTAGGGATTGGGTACAAAAATCTTTCAAAATGCATCTCCTCTGAAACTGTGAAACATGCCCTCCACTCCAGCGTGATGATACAGAGAAACACAAGTAATGTTCCCGGGGAGAGTACAATAAGCATGCTTGAGGAGTAGAGGCTGGAAAAAAGAAGTATGAAAGAGGGGAAGACCTCAGAGTACACTTATTAAAAAACAAGAAAGTAGATCTATCTGACACAGTCACATGTCTTAAAGGTTGCAAATAACCACAAGAGCAAAAGAGAAAACTGTCAGAGATTTTCATTCTTCAAATTATCTTTGTCAGGGTTCTGTAGAGCGTGCTCTTTAATATCACAGATTATATTTGGTCATAGGTGAGGAAGTTGTCAAGACCTGAAGTGAATCGGACTCCAATTTCATTTAACCGAGGACACGAGGCGTAGAGAGATTGGGAGCTCTCCGTGGTCCTGAGTCAGGAGGCCGCGTCTCACCTCTGATGGCCTGGGGGAGCCTGTGCAGCACTGTGGCCGAGGGAACTTCTTTAGTCTGCACATGGGCAGATGTATGCACTGGATATGTTTGCTCCTGTAAGGTTATGTGCAGTGGCCTTTGGATGGAATGAAATAGAGACAGAGGGACAAGGAAAGAGAGAGACAGGGAGAGAGAGGGAATCAAAAGTGGAAAAGGAATAAAATCTAAAATTAAAACCTAAAATATCAGGAAATGGACAGAAGATTAAGCACAAGCTTGCTCAACAAATCTCCAATACTAGGTCTCAGAGGAACCTGTTGAAATCTGAGAAAGGTAGATTTTTGTTGTTGTTTTGTTTGTTTGTTTTGTTTTTGGTAAATCAAGGGAAGATCTACGTTAGAAACTCAGTGGACACTAAACTCCTACCCTGGGCAGATGGAGGCAAAGGGAAATACACTCAGTTTTTAGAAAGATTTAGACAAATTCAGTCACGTTGGCCACTCTCTGTGTTGATAACGGAAGATACTTCTTCAGAGTTTTTGGCCCTAATCAGTTTATGCTGATGTCTGGGAGGGCAGCATTGCAAAAGCCGACTGCAGCCATTAGCAAACAAGCTCTGGGCTAGACTGAACATGAGAATGACTCTGGAAGGCTTTGTCTTATATTGGTAAATATTCTATCAGAATTGACAAGCACCTCTTACATTTCCAAAACAAATTTATGAAACAGGCAAAACAGATCAGCATGAAACATGTGTCCCTGAACTCTACAGCATTCCCAAGCTCTTGAGGGTTAAAAATCCATTTTTAAATCCTCCGACCACCTTCACTCTGGACCTTGGGAATCACACCACATGTAAGATGTCCTTTTCAGGCAGATGTAAGGCTGGGCAGAGCTATTTATTCATCGGAGTTGAGTTGAGATCACTCACATAACGTAATGATTCAGAGGCAGGTGAGGAAATGGAAGCTTCGTGTTTTCTTCTGGGAGGCAAGCACGGGACCAGCTCTTCCCTTTAAATTCAATTATGCCTAGCTTACTGGGTTCAGTTCTTTCCATAGTATTTTGGAAGATAAACTGAAGGATTAAAGACCCTTCAAAATTGAATGGTAAAGACTGTGAAAGGAGTTGGAACTATATTAACCCAAGGATAAGAAAAAGTAAAAGCAAAGGAGCTAAAACCAAATATAAGTTGAACTTTACCAGGAACATTCTCGGCAACCTACACGGGCATATTACTGAGCACTATTTAGCTCATTCTTTCATTCTTCCACGAGATACACTTACGGAGAACCCTGAAATTTCAAGCCCTGGCTTAGATGCTTCCTGTAGAAACTTGTTATCTTGGGATTAGTAGGGAACA
Organism: Vicugna pacos; assembly: GCF_048564905.1. Taxonomy (NCBI): domain Eukaryota; kingdom Metazoa; phylum Chordata; class Mammalia; order Artiodactyla; family Camelidae; genus Vicugna; species Vicugna pacos. The sequence goes on from NC_133010.1 coordinate 9,085,847, forward strand.
AACATGCAAGCAAATTGTATTTACACAATGCAAGGCAAACAGCATCTATACAATGAATAATTGGGGCTTGATCACCTCTCAGGTTTCATCTGATGGTAAAAGTTATGAGTCTAAAATATTGATAGTTTTCCCAAGCAAAGCAATCTTGATAAGAATTGGGAAAGGGGGAGTACAATTCGTGACCTATACTTTAAATTTAACTAGATACGGGTAAGCAATAAAATAATTCATAAACTCTTCTGCCAATATTATAATATATTCACTCAGGCACTGTGGTATCTGTTATGATATTCTGGGCTTCTATAATCCCCCATCTGGGCTAGGCTATACTAGAAAGAGATCACAATATGAACCATTTCGAGCATGAAGACAGTTGTGAGACTTCAACACCTGCTCCACATGTTCAAATTCCAGGTTTCTGAGCAAAACGACTCTCAGACTGTCTCCTTCCAGACATCTCAGCATATAGCTACATTTGTTTCTATGATTTATAGATGCCTCCTCCTCTGGCCAGGATTTCTTTGAACCCATACATTCTCTTGTTTGCATGTACAAGAGGCACATTTTTTTTCAATGGTACCAAGCATTTTTTTGTTCAAAAGGAAATTTAAAAATGTTTAATAATGATATGTGTCATGAATAGGTATGCATATTATAGTTCATCAGCTGATTGGTGTTGAATATGCAGAAGTCTTATGAGCCTAAATGAAAACTTGGAAGCCAAAATGGTGAACCCTGATTCAGTGATTAGTTGGGTCTCGAGATGTGTGGCACGTACTCCTTAGAGTGTAGAACTGGAGTGTGGGTGTTATGGCTGTTCTTATGATATTGTTACTTGGGGCCCAGAAATTCCTATATCCTGCTGTTTCCATCTTCAATCAGGTTTCCTAAGACAGCAGCTGAACATACAGGAATCAGTAGAAGAAAGGGAATAGCGATACCATGCTGGGCACTGGTCTCTGTGGATGAAGACTGGTTTGGAACTCAAGGTTTAGATTTAAGAACTAAAGTGAATCTTCTCCACACCTCCCCTCCCCAAAAAACTGTGGCTAAATTAATTTGAGATTAGTACACTCAAGCATACTAGCTAAAAAGACTCTGTTGTCTCTATGCACTAACTGCTAATTGTTTGCCAAACTTTGTCCCCCACTTCTCCCATAGTTATTCAGTTCCTATTTACCACCCAGATAAAGACCATAACTTGCACACTTGCAGCTATGGATAATCATGGACTAAGGAGATGAAAGCAGACTTGTTTGCTGCAGCTTCTAAGAACTTAGCTGAAGAAAGGGCTGGCCATACCCATTGCTCCTTCTGTGTTCTCTGCCTCTACACTACTGAATGAAATGAGGGCATGATCCTGGAAGATCAAGCTGCCATCTTGACCATGAGGCTTCACCATAGGGATGCCAAACAGCAAACTGACAGAACTTGAACTTGGATCCTTAAGGACGTAGTGGAACAGAGATACCATGAGAGTCTTGGACTGCATACATATTAAATTTTATATGAGAGAAAAAAAGTATATATTTTATTTATCTTGTTTTAACTCACTCTTACTTTAAGTCTTTGTTACTCACTTTAATCACTGACCTTGATCCTCACTGACAAATCCACCTAAACCCCTGTGATTAGGGGGAAAAAAAAGTAGCAAGACCTCAAGAAGGGCTCTGAATCAGCAGCCCAATTTCTCAGTTTTCCATTTGATATCAAAGAAGAGAGACACAGAGACAGAGAAAGAACCAAGTCCCTGCCTGTTAAGGCAGAATGACTCCCTCTTACAAGTAACTGTCACTTAATCTTATCAGAAACTCCCTTTCTTCTGGGACAGAGCAGAGCGTGGCATGGTGAGAACTTGCTTAAATATCTCTCCGATAGAGTATATCCTCACTATTTGCATTGGTTCAATAAGCTACTCTCCCTTTTTTTTTTTTTAAAGACTCTCTGTCTGTGTTATGGTGACTGAGCCCGGCATCTGCTTCCCTGTCTGTAGGGAACTCTGATGAGTGACAGATGGTGGTTTCTATATGTGATCTTTAATGTCAGACATATTAACTAAAGACTCTGGGGAGGGATCAGTGATGCTCTTCATGATATATGCTGATAAAGTTTCTCATTGGAGCATGGAGGCTGCCACGATGAGTCAAGTCAAGGTTAATACAGCCTAGAGTTCCACTTCCAATTTTCATCTATGTGTATTTGTGAAAGAAGGTATCAAGGTCTTCTCTAATATAACCCCATAGATAGACTAAGACAACCCTCTTAGGATGTTTTCAGGACATTTATAAAAGTGTGTGTGTTTGTGTTTTAAATATATGTTTTTGTTTCGGCAATACATATATATATTGCCAAAACAAATTCAGGAAACAGGCAAAACAAACCAGCTAGGAAACATGTGTCCCTGAACTCTATGGCATTCCCCAAGCTCTTGAGGGTTAAAAATATATATATATATATATAAAACCTATCCCATGTTTTCTGTTAAGTAGAATTTCCTTATTCGTGTTCCTAAATTTGACCTAATTCTCTTTTCTTCCCTAACTTTCATCATCGCTTTCTTTCCTTCTCTCCTTCCTTCCTTCTTTCCTTCTATCCTTCCTTCCTTTTTTATCTTTACCTTTCCTTGTCATGTTTCTCTACATTTTTCTTCCCTCCATTACTTCCTACTTTTTTCTTCCCTCTTTCCTCCCTCTTGTCTTTCCTTCTTTCTTCTTTATCCTTTTCATTTCTTTTTTCACCATTCTTTCCTTCCTCTTTTTGTTTCCTTCCGCCTTCCTCCTCATTTTAAATTATTTTCTTCCTTTGTTTCTTCTCTTCTTTCTTAACTATTCCTGTTTCTTCCTCCCACTCACCCTCTCTTTCTTCTTTTTCTTTTTTTCTTCCTTCCTAATATTTGTTTTACTACTCTTCCTTTTATTTCTTTTCATTCTCCTTTCTGTACATTATTTTCCTCTTTTTTCCTTCACATCTTTCTTCTTTTCATTATCTTCCTTTCTTCATTCCTAACTTCTTTACTTTTTATTTCCTGTTAGCCACTCTATTCCTCTTTCCTCCTACATAATTTTCTTCTCTATCATCTTTCTTTTTATATTTCTTTGATTTCTACAAGCATTTAATAAGCACATATTGACATCATTTAGGTAACAGAAAGCTGCATAAAACACAATTTCTGCTTTAAGAAGACTCTAGAATATAAACATTTAATTCAGAGCAGTAACATCTGTATTAAAAGTATGTGCAAAATGGTATAGAACAAAAAAAGAGGGAAATATGTTATTAGTTAGAATGATGTTAAGTTATACTTTAGCCTTCATATGTATGACAGTAGATATGAGTCATGAGTAGGTGTTTGTCAGATGGAATATGAAATAGAATCACAAAGGCAAACAGTTATACTAGAGGAATAGGTATTTGGAGAATTCTGAAAATTCTTTCCAAGATGTTAAGATATCAAATACGAATGAGAAGTTACAGATCAAAACATAAACTTTTACAAATATAAACTTTTACAGTTAAATGGCTCATAAATGTTTGTCTGGGTTTGGACACTGAGAAAAAATTTTTTTCTTTGGCTTTTTCAAAAAAAAATTCAGAGTTACAGGTATTTGTAAGGAGAGAACTAAAAAGTTTTTTTTTTCCTGAACCATTAAAAAAATGAGTTGCCAAACAGATGCTACCTCAGCCTTGGATGTGTTACTATTTATTTCCTACAGCAAGGAAATTCTCCCATATAGCCCAAACACAGCAATTAAAATCAGAGAATTAACATTAATGCAATGCCACTATCTCACACTCAGACCTCATTCAGCTTTCATCAATCGACATAATAATGCCCTTTATAAGAAAAAGATCCAGTTAAGAATCATACATTGCATTAGTTTTCATGTCTCTTCATCTTTTTGTATCTTGAACAGTCCCTACATCTAGATTTGGCATTCGTGAATTCAACAATCACGAAGACTATAGGGCAGGTATTTTGTAGAGCAGTCCTCAAAATATTCTTTGTCGTGATCAGATCAGGTCATCCATCATTGAGGGGACTATTACAGAGCAATGCTGTGTTCTCACCACAACCTACTAGATAGAGCACACCATTTCAGTTTGCACCATTATGGTGATATTCACACTGACTCCTTAAAGTGTCTGCCAAGCTTCTCCACTATTAATATATTAATCCCCCTTTGTAAAACAAAATGATTTTGAGGGGAGGTTATTTGAAACTGTGTTAAATCTTCATCCCAAAGCAAACTTTCTATTGATGAATTAATTAATTTATACTGCTGTAGATTCATATCTACCTGTGTAAGAGTTAATCTCTTATTATCACTTATTTTGAGACTCCAATAACCCCAGATTGCCCAATGGCAGCTTCTTGAATAAAGAGTTGGGCAGGGCAGCAGGGAGAGGTGAGCAACAGTGTGGTAGTTAGAGAAAATAGCATAAGAAAAGGCACAGAATGAGATTAGAGCCTGAGTGGCAGGTAATTCACTACACCTTGTGCTTTGACTTGTGTCCAGACGGACTGCTTTGCACCTTGGTCCTTCTAGATTTTGGGCCCTACCTTGCCTGATGGAGTAGACAGGTGCCATACCCACTGACCAGCCTTCTATCCTATTTGACTAAATATTGAGAGAAATCTGCCAGAATGTCCATTACGGTGCTCTGCTGACCTATTCGGACAGCCCATCCCCACTAACAGACCCGGCAGATGCTGACTACAGAATACCCTAGTTATTTAACCTCTGGACCACGTTTATTTCAGATCTTGGTCTTTTCCCTGTCTACCCCATAATGCTAGAGTTCACTCTCTGGCATGATCCAAATTCTGGCAGTCACATGGCATATTTCATAAAACCCAAAACGATGTTTCAGATTTCAGGTTCTGAAGAGGGCTCCTTATAAATGTTTACTTGTTGATTAGCATAATTCACATTGACTAGATAATCTTCGGAGCAAAGACCCAGGGTTTAAAAAAATGAAGGAGATTGAGAAAAATATAGCTGGAATTTAAGTAAATGCTAAGTGGTTTTAAAAAGGACGGTAGAGATATCTGATTAGAGTTAAAGAAGACGTTAAAATGTTTGTGTCCCTATGTTTTCGCCATTCTGGTCAAACCTAGATGGACTGCCTTATTTAATGTAATGAATTCTCTCTCTTTGGAAACTCTTTGAGGCCAAATGATGCTTGGTTTATCCTTAACACACAGCGCTAAACTGAGTCCAAATAAGGATATTTGTTGACTTTTTCTGGTACCTAAGATTCATCACCATAACCTTGGTTAAATGTATCACTTGAGGACAATTCTGTGATACACGTTACAACTTAAAATGTTCTTCCTCCTCTAGTTCACTACGGCAGTAACCCTTTGCAACTTCAGTAATTCTTCCTAAATCGTGCTGTTTCTCAGAAGCATTTCCTTACTAACACTTCTCAGCTTGGGCAACCCTTACATTAGGCCCCCAGTACTTATCTTAAGAGCCCCAAATAAGGCATCTTATTTCCATGTTGTATTTAATAACTTGTATTCTCCTATCAAATATGTATCAATCCTGTGTGTTTGTCAAAAAGGCTGATATCATGTCTGTTTTAAAACTGAGGAAACCGAGGCTCAGGGAAGGTCAGTGGTTTTCCCAAAGTCTCCCAGTAAGTTCTAATCAGAGCATGGTTTAGACTTTTGATTCTAGAACATAGATCTCTGCGCTCCCAATTCAGTTCTCTGGAAATTTGTCTCTTCCTTCCGTAGTTGTATTGACAGTTTTTTTTCCTTTAATAAGGACACATTTTCATCTAAATCTTTCTCCATTTTATTGTCTAACATATAGCTCTACAAATAAAGTACCTGGGATATATGTGAACTGAATACATCAGCATAATAATAAAAATTAGGTAATTCAAGTGAAAGTTTAAAACTATAATAACCAAAAGAAAAAAATTCAGTATTTTCAGTCATGTCCTTTCTCCACTCTTTTCTTATCTTCTGCTGCAGAATACAAATGATAATATTCTTTTCTGTCAGTATGGAGACCACCAAGACACTCCTACATTATTCAATCTAACTGCAGTGGCTTCCAAAGGGAAAATAAATACCTTAACTGAAGCTTCACTGGTCTGCATCGCATGCACAAGCATGAAGGATTTCTTTGCTGTCAAGCTTTCAGTTGGGAGCAAAATCCCCCTGCTGAGCCCTGTTGCTCACTGCAACACTTAAGACGCGATTTGGCACATGAGCTCTGAGGTGACTCTGAGCTGGTACCTCTTCTATGCACCGAAAGCCCCGGCAGGCACAGGAAATAAGATTCTTGACTATCACTTGGAAACAGACATGGCAGGTCGTGAGCTGGCCACCTGTCAGCAAATCCAAAGATAAAATCGTTTCCCTGCCCCCAGTGCACCATGTGTTTGCAGTGACGTTTCTGGGAACAGGTCTCACTGAATCATGAGATGTAGGAGCGTGGGGGTGGGGAGTGAAATGCAAACATTTTATTGCGACCCTGTTAAATGAACAAAATTATGCTGAGGGTTGAAGTTTAAAAAAAAAAAGTTATGAAGCAGTGTCCCCAAGGAAGGCGCTTACAATCTAGTTGGGGCACCATATTTCAGAATTTGAAAGATACATGGCAGGGGAAGATAAGGCTTGAAATGTGCCATCTCAGCAGAGCAAATATAAATCCCACAGGAGTTCTAAGGGAAAGGGATCACAAAGTGCTGGAAATTGGAAGCAGAGAAGATCTAATGGAGAAGACCGACGAGTTAGAGATGAAATTGAAAGTTTAGGATTTTAAGCAAGAATGGGAATGGCACATTTAAACACAATGAGCAGACTTGTAGTATCGCGCTAAAAGCGATGTGTGGGCAAATCACGTGGTTCATGTTGTAGTTTGGGTTAAATGTTTACAGGGCATATAAAAACTATCCTAAAAATGTTAGACTACATCCCGTAGGCAATAAGGAGTCCTTGATGTTTATGGGAAATGGTATGAGAAGTAAAAAAATTGGGGCTTTGTGAAGGTCAGCTTCAGAGCGAATAGTTTGAAAAGGGGAAGGAATTGAGTAAGGAAAAATTTTTTAGCAAATTATCAAGACACACAGATATGAATAATGAAGTGTTGGGCATAGTTTAGAGCACTGGAAAGGGATAAGGGAACACAGATGTCATTAAAAAAGAACCTACAGATACTGTTGGACATTACTTGCAGCTGAAAGCATTTATGATTTGATGCACTCTCGGTGTTGGCAAAATTTCAAAGTGAGGGAAGCTTCCTTCCAGAGCTTCCCACTTTGCTTCTGGTTCATTCACTCAACAAACATTTATCGTGTGTCCATACCCTATGCCAATCCCAGTATGGGGCGCCATTCTCATCATTTTTGGCAATGCAATGGCTCGCTTGACCAAGCTTCAAAATTATACCCATTTTTCTATCATGAAGTCCTTTATGATCAATGCCTCTTGCCTGCTAGATAAGAAATTAATGGAGACGTTTTAGTTTGGTACAAATTTCTCTTCTCAGGTAAAGCCTCTCCACTCTGGTTAAAAATACACTCCATAGGTCCATACCAAGAGTTAATAAGGAAAGAAGACTTGCTCCTTGTGGTTGGCTGGCAGGGTGAAGGGAGAAAGATGTTTCTATTTATCTTCTCTGTTTATTTGTGGCCATGTGCTAGAGGCAAAGACGTCTGGTCACCCCACTGTAAACTTTCCAGAATAGTTATAATACCAAACAGTGCAAAATGTCCACAGCTCCCACTGGACCCCTGCCTCCCAAGTCCTGTAGGGCCCCTTTGTGTGACTCTGTAACAATGCAGCGCCATAACACTGCACAGAATATACTATCACTCCCTTTTCATTACTTGCATGACTTAAAAACGAGAAGGTACAATGCATTGTCATTTCATTTTGTTTTCTTTTACAGATTGTTCATTTTGATTCAAGTTTATTACAAAAATTCTAGGCGAGCAATAGCTCAGAGAAAAGAAAGTTGCTCTCACAAAAGAAAGACCCAGATGAATTGATAGGAGAGATACCTGGGACACACAATACCCAGAACAGACTCAAGAGGGGCAGAGATGACTGATAAAGCAAGGTCTCATTCTTGATGGTGTTGACATGACATTTTGTGCCTTGCACTGCTGAGAGGACAAGAACACGCCAGCCACCTGCAACACGAACAGCAGCCGAAGATGCCTCTGCGTTCCAGAATCTGCCTTACAGTGTCGTCCAGTAAGCAAACCCGCTCCTTTTCTTACAGTAAAAGCCCTAAATAGTCTTTTTTTTTCTCCTGTAGGGCTTTCAAGTGCTAGCCACCTTTGCATATATATTCTTTGTAGAATTCCCAGACTGGAGGGACAGATTCGTGAACAGGAGGAGACCACTCTGCAAGCAAGCTAGAGGCAGTGAGTCCAGATGACTCATCTTCCAGAATGCTCGGGGTCAAACTGGAGCTCGGAAAGGGGTGTTTACAAACCACTGGAGGAAGAGAGAACTCTTGGAATATTATAGCAGGAATAAATAATTCATAAGGCATAAGCTGGAATAAAATGGAAATTATTACTTTTTAAACCAAGCTTTTGCTTTAATTTGAAGTCCTGCTGGCACATTGCATGTTGCTTTATAGGATTCGAGGAGAGGGTAAGAGCAAAAATGAGGGAGAGAGAGAGAAAGTGGGAAGGAAGACCTAGAGGTTTGTCCATCAACTATTTTATTGGAAGAAATGCCGCATTTGTATAAACATACATGCGTCTCTCTCTTCTCTGTGAGGGACTGTACTGGAAAGAACACTGATCAGGTGTACGGCCTGAATCACATACTCCAGCCTCAAAGCAGAGGTTGTGTCTAGGAGATTAAACAGCTCACCTAAACACATCCTATCTGGTTTGCTGTGCCCTGAACACGCCCACACTTTTACTCCTCAATGTACCGTGGTCTCCATGCCACAGGAACATTGCACACGCGATTTCTTCTGCCCCAGGGATGCCAGCTAAAATATAAAACACCAGGTCAAATTTGAATTTCACACAAACAGCATTCTTTTGCCCCATGCAATATTCAGATTCAATTGGGCATCGTATATTTTTTAATTAAATATTGTATTTTGAGATAATTTTAGATATATTGGAAAGTATACGAAATAAAACAGCAAGATCTCTTGTAAGCTCAGTTTCCTCCAATAATAACATCTTTCAAAATTATAATAACACAGCCGAGATATTGACAACACAGTCAGGATACAGAACATTTCTGTCACCACTAGGATCTGTTATGTTGCCCTTTTTTGTAGCCACACTCCCACTCCTCCCACCCAACCCCCTTCCTAACTCTAAGCAACCAATCATCCATTCTCTACTTCTATAATTTTGTGATTTCTTCGGCGCTATATAAATTGAATCATACAGCACGTAGTCTTTTGTAATCGGCTTTCTTCGCACAGCAAAATCCTCTGGAGATTTACCTAGGTTGTTGTGTGTATGTGTGCTGTGTGTTGTGTGGCATTTTGTCGCTGAATAGTATCCCATGATATGAACATATCGCCGTTTAATTGTTCATGCCTCGAAGGGCATCTGGGTTGCCCCCAGTTTGGGGCCGTTACAAACAGGGATACTACAAACATTTGGGTGTGAGTGTTTACACGTGCGTGTCTTCATTTCTCCGGGATAAACAACTGGGAACGTAATTATCATTGCTGAATCTCAGTAGAGGTGTTTATCAGCTTTTTAAGAAACTTCCAAATTGTTTTAAAGAGTGGCTGGACCATTTTATATCTGCCACTCTCTGTCATTTGGTGGTGTCACTATTTTTTTTTTTTTAATTTTTGCCACTCACACTGTGGTTTTAACTTTCCACGTCCCTAGTAGCTAATGTTGCGGAAATTGTCCTGCGCTTATGTGTCATCTTCATGTCCTCTTTGCTAAAACATCTGTTCCTTTGCCCATTTTCTGATTAGATTGTTTATTTACTGCTGAGTTTTGAGGCTTCTTTATATATTCTACATAGTAGTTCTTTGTCAGAGATTTAGTTTGCACCTATTTTTTTTTCCCCCCACTCAACAGCTTGTCTTTTCATCCTCTTAACAGGATCATTCACAGAACAAAGGGTTTAATTTGGATGCAGTCAAATGGATCAGCGTTTCTTTTTGTGGATCATGTTTTTAATGTCAAGTCTGGGAACTCTTTGTCTAGCTCTAGATACGGAAGACCTTTTCCTAATTTTTTTTTTCTAAAAGTTTTAAGGTTCTACGATTTACATTTACATCTGTGATCTGTTTTAGGATAATTTTTGTATAAAGTGTAAGACTAGGTCAAGGTTTAGCAATTTTGCCTTTGGGTGCCTAATTTCTCCAGCACCATTTACTAAAATGACTGTTTTTCCTTTATTTAATTGCTGTGAGATACACACACACACACACACAACAACGTAGATAAATATATGTATTGCACTTGACATGTATCTAGATCTTGAATTTGACATATATATTAGTTGGATATATATGTTTGTGTTTATTTCTGTGTTCCCTCCTCTGTTCCATTGATCTACGTGCTCAGCCTTTCACCAATACCACGCAATACTGATGGCTGTGTAACTGAGTACATTGATTTATCCTACTTCAATTCCTTTTTTCTCAAAAATTTTAGCTACTCTAGTTTCTTTGCCTTTCCAAAGAAATTTTAGAATAATGCTGTGTACATCAACAAAAATAAACCTTGCTATAATTTTATAAAAATTTTGTTAAACCTGTATATCAATTTAAAAAGAATTGCAATGTGTACTATGTTGGGGCATTCAATCCATAAATACAGTATATCTCTCTCTTTGCTTAAGTCTTTGACTCATTTCATTAACATTGTACCATTCTCAGCATACAAGTCCTGTATGTATTTTGTGAGACAGATGCTTGAAAAATGCATCTTTTGAGTAATTGTAATTAAAATCAAATATGGTGGCTGTGTGATTGTTGCCAGTATACACAAGTTTAATTGATTTCAGTGTGTTTATGTTATATTTTGTGACCTTGCTGAACCCACTTAGTAGATCAAGAATTATTTTCTTCTTTTTCTTTCATTTTCTGGGGTTTTTTTGTTGTATTATTGGCATTTTCTCCATAAATGATCGTGTTCTCTGCAAACATGGACAGCTTTATTTCTTCTTTCTTTTCTTTAATTTATGTATTTGTATATTTGCCTCATGGCATTGCCCAGAACTTCCAGAATTATGTTGAATAACAGTGGTGGGAAGACATATCCTTGGCTCTTGTTCCTGATCTTAGGGAGGAAATAGACTTTTACTGTAAGTATAACTTTAGCTACAGCTATTTTGTAGATATTCTTTATCACGTTATGAAAGTCCCCCTCTATTCCTACTTCATGTGAGTCTTTATCATAAACTGTATGTTGAATTCTTCCAAATGCTTTTCATGTATTAATTGATATGATCATAACTATTTCTTCATCAGTCCTGCCAGTATGGTGGATTAAACTTATTTAATTTGAACATTGAACCTGCCTTGTATTTAAGGAATAAACTTCACTTGGTCACGGTAGATAATTATTTTATATGCTGTTGGATTTAACTGGCTATTTTTTGAGGATTTCTGCACTGGTGTTCATGAGAGATATTGGTCTGTTTTTCTCTGGGTTGTGAGGTCTTATCCAGCCTCACTTCTTCTCTCTACATTTTAGTCTTCTTATATTTATTTTATATATAATAACCAGGGGTTTTGGTTGTCTATTTCATCTTTCCAGAAGCAGAAATATGTCCTGTATTCTTATTTGACAAATCTGACTACCCTACTCTTCCTGAAATATTTTCTACTTCTCTCCCACTCTCACCTGGATTTCATAAGTATCACATACTCTTCCTATTAGTCCCCGGTTTAATTACTTCCTCATGTAAAGCATACTGAGCATTGACGAAGTAGAACACTTTCATTGTATGATGCATTTTTGAAGCACTAAATTCACATATAGTATGTGTAATCTGTTAAGTTCTGTTTTTTGCACTTAACTGTAAGTCCTATGAAGGTAGGGAATACGATTGCTTTTTTCCCACCATTATACCTGTAAGATTGTTCCCGGTGCTTAGCATAGAGCCAGCAATGAGTGAAGACTGTTGAATGAACACTTAAATGTTCATAATATGAAATATTGCAGGAGAGATTCAAAATAGTAATGAGAGCACAGATGACTGGGAACTTCAGAAAGTGATACAGTTGGATTAAAAAATTTTCATAAAACATGGTAGAACAGAGAAAGTTCTTGCTCAGCAGTTGGTATAGCAATTCCTGCCAGGGAGCAATGTTAAATCGTATAAGGTCATTCCACTTTTAATATTTCAATATTTATTCCCTAAAATTTTCACATCTATGCCTGACACCTGGATTCATAAAATGTTATGAGTTCAGTGGGTGGAGAAATCCGTGGTTGAATTGATTCTTATCCTCTCAGTTTTCCAGTTAGCAAGAGAGAGAGAGAGACAAACATCGATATTTCCAGGTGAACAGCAGACGTATACTGAGACAGGAAAAGTAAGAAAAGGGGACGTTACCACCCTATTCAGAGGAAGGAAAGAGAAGTCATCGCAAACCACCGCATTTGCTTAAGAGCCACTGGCCGAGCAAGGCACTGCTTGGCTGCAGCTCTCTGTGGACTCAGCACAGCTACACCTCCTAACACAAGGTCAGATAAATTAACCAAAGTTAATTTCTTAAAATTACTTTGTCATCAAACTTTTATGTCTCCTCTCCTGTCATGGGTAAACCTTCAGAGTCATTCTACCCATCTCTCCATACGTAAGTTGAAGGAGAAGATGGGCATAATACTGCTTTCATTTTTGTAGATGACACCTTCGCTCTTCTTCAAAACACTGAGAGGAGATGGTAGAGGCAGGAAGTTAATATCACAGCACAAGCCCACACTTTAAAATAATAGAAATTGTTGGAATCAACAGCACTGATCATTTCATAAACAGAATAATTCAATTTTGCTTTACTTTTATTTTCTCTAGGAATTTTTTTTTAATTTCTACTTACACATCTATTTAACTCTTTCATTAGGTTTAAGTAATACAAATGCAGGTTGTTAAACACTGTTAATAGTTTTATTCTTGCTACAGTACGCCAACCACTTTCCCTGTTCAACCATTTATGTACTTTCTTTCTAAGATGAAACTAAAGTTCTAGAATATTTGAGGAATTTGAATTCCGCCCCCCAGAACACTCACGCCAACTTCTTCCTCAGTCCTGCTCCTGTCATGTTCCCCGCAACCTTAGCAGGATCGGGAGCTGTTAAGCATGAGAGCTGGGAAGGATGTGATTTGTCAAGCCCAAACTCTTCAACAATGTGACGGATTTGAAGTTTCAAAGCAAAACTAAGCCTTTCAGGTTTGGAGTTTGGTTAATAATACGAAGGATTTAAGTAAGATTTTTCTTCCAGGCAGTTCAAAGAGTTTCAGTCCTTAGCCTGCATTTTTCCTGAAGTAAATGAAAGGGGAAAGAAGGCACAGAAATTATCAGCCTCATTCACAAGGCAGAAAATGTGGTGCCATTTTCCCAAAGGCAGTGAGTTTGAGGAATGATGTCAACCACACTTAACCCATGGGCCGGTGTGGTTCAGGATTCATATCAAGATGATTCCAATTACTAAAAGCTGGGATGGAGAGTTCAGAGAGCTGAATGAGTCTGATTATTATTAATATATTAACAATCTCTTTCTTGTGTGCAGACTACAGTTAAGGAAGAGACAGAAAAGATTAAGGCTCAGGTACTTCTCTAAGCACGACCTATCTGTATAATTCAAAGTTCTGAGAAGAAGAGACTCAGGAATTCAGATAAGGATTTTCAGAGAAGGGATTTATAGTTGTCAGATAAAAATATTCAGTGGACTCTCTTTACAAGAAGAAGGGTTGAGTTGAGCTTAAAAAGAGAAAGGTAATTTAATGAATGTGAAGGATTGGAAATTGCATTTGAATGTCTGTTTGTTCTTTAGGTTTAAAGGATCTGAGTTAAAGGAATTCCAGATGCACATCACAGAGCATCTTTCTTTGGATAGGACTAGGTCAATTACGGTGAAAACAGAGGTTTGACCTTAGCTCTTCCACCCAGTCTTATTTGGGTGAATCTGTAGGGTATTTGTTGATGACTGTCACAGTTTGAGTCTGTCTATGACGGTGTTTTGGAAGCAAGATACAAATCAGGATGTATTCTGTAATGCAGAACATAGGCATATTATGTCCAACTTGAAGAAAACACACTTCATGGAGGAAGGGAAGTGGGAGCACGGGGGACAGAAAGGAAGTAGAAGATGATTGAGGGCTTACAGGCAAGTTGGCTCCCAGACCAGAAAAATGAAATGGCTCCAATGACATACTTGCCGTCTGCTTTCCAGATTTTTTTACTTTGATGGAAGACAGTTGTGCAGACTTGCTCTGTAACATTTACAGATCTTTTATCACCTGGCCCAAATTTACATGTTCAATAAATCTCCCCAAATATATCTCCTCTTTTATTATCTTATTTCATAATTCCTCCCTATTTTCTACATTGATCCATTTCTACATCTCCTTTAACATGTAGTTCAAATTTAGACTCCCAAGTAAATATTTCCATAGCCGACCCAAACCCATACAGTTCCTCTCCATTATTTATTTCTATGAACAACTAAACATGTATACTTTATCATCAATCCTAACATGTTTTCTAGGCAAATATATTCACAGACAACATCATTCACGTATCTGGTATTTGCCACCAAGACTTCTCTTACAATAAATCCTCATGCTTAAAAATCCTAGACTCAATTCACTGAGACTCCTTTCTAGAAAGACACATCTGAGATAGCTTATCCTTCGAATAGTCTTCTCGAGCTCATCACTAATCTTTGATACTTTCCCTCAAACTGAAATTCTTCCCTTCTTCATCACAGAATTAAATTCCCTTCCCTTTTTTGCCTGCACATAATTTAAACACGTAAGTAATGTAAGGTCTCTAATGTGTTCCCTGAAGATATATTTCTGCATCATAATGTTCTACTTAGATCATAAACTACTCAAGGTCAGTGCGAGTGCCTATTTAACTCTCTTCATTTTCTTCCTACAGCAGCATGTACAAGGAGATCCTGAATAATTGTCCTCGTGAAAAAGTAGCTGAAGGTGTTTTTCTCCTTAGCATTGGAAAGAAAATCAAGGTTAAGTCAAGAAGTTATTAAAAAACCATGTGAGTTTAGAGAAAACACTATACCGTACATAGGTGAGTGTATTTCTTTACATCTTGACTCAAGATGAGCTTTCTTAAAAAAAAAAGTTAATGAAGGCTACTAACTACTAAGGGGTCAGACTTATGACATAATGTTAAGAAAGAAGTAAATTTTAATTAAAAATTAGGATTTGAGGTATAGATGTGGTCCTTGGCTTGGAATTTTGTAGGACAGGAAAAACTCAGATGCTAAGTTCACAGGTAAGGTGACTGGGGACCAAGCATGGCAGCATTGACACCTCACCTTCACAATCAGATGTTTAGAGGCACAGAGTCCCCATAATGCATGTCCTTTTCAGAATAAGTGCACTGTTAGCCTTGACAGACCAAAGTCCAGCCGTCCTCGTGTATTCTCCTAGCAGTGGGCTACGTGTACCCCGAAAGCGAGAGTTCAGTTGGATTTTGACCCTGAGACTGACTCATCAGCTGTGCAGTGTCCCCCCCCCACCCCGACTCCAAGTCAGATTATTCCAAACTGTGTCACTGGAGACCCTCCTGAAATAATTCAACCAGTAGTTACCTTAGTTCCTTACTCCCCAGGCACAGATGGTACCCAAGATCAGATGCTGTGTTTCTCCATGTTGCTTTCCTTTGGAATATTCAAAGACATGCCCAAACACAGCAATCGCATATCCGTGATTTCAAACGAAAGATCTGAAACCAGATGAAACATGAGTATGCTTTCACTTGAGGAGCTTCTAGTCGAAGATTACATGGATTAGCCTGAGTTCTCGAGGTGAGTTTATTCTAGATTATCATTTTGTGTTTTCTGGGTCTCATTCACAGAAGTAACCTTCCTGGGACTTGAGGACTGAAGCAGAGAAGAGGAAACACACACACACACACACACACACAGATAAAATCTTGATATGGGTCTTGCTGACTTTCTCGGAGGATTTTTATTCTTTTTTTCATAAATCTGATCAAGTCGAATATGTTCAGGGATTCCCAATGAAAACTGGAATATGCAGAATATGGTCTTGAAGGCTACAATTCCTTCTTTAACCTAAATGACTGTCACTCTCTGCTCCAAAAACTCTTAGCCACAGGGTCTCTATTTCACTTCTGGAAGATGCCGCATTCATTTCCATCCCACAGCATTTACCCCTGATGATCTTCTGCCTAGAACACAGTCTGCTTGGCTCCTACTCAGTTCATGAGTCTCTGCACATAGGTCCCTTTTTCACCTATGCTTTGCTTTTGCTACCGTCTTAATCCTATATAGATACTCCCTCGTTATACATGCAAAAACTCCCCAGTTCATAGCAACAGACCAGAATAATTTGGGGAAACTCTAGGTTAATATTTATAGGAATACAGATGTGTGAACTTTTTTTGATCTATCATTTCTTTGCTTCTATGACACATATTTCTGCTTTTTTCTTTTTACATTGTGGCTTTGAAAAACAATCAGGGTGCTTCTTACAATTCATATCAACACAAACATTCCAGCTGGTGGATCAGGAGCAAGTTCAGATAATTCAGCATTGCCTAGGGATTTACCAGCTTAGCTTTGCTTATTTGTATCCACCCATCTATTGCAAGGCTGACCAAGTCACCGACACCAGTAGCTACTTATAGTTAAATGCCTAAATTTCTTTTGTCTTCAGAAGATGTATAGTGGATGTAGCTTTGAAATAAGAATTTATTATGTTAGTATGTAATAGAACAGAGCACAATGTCTCACATACCAGGCAAAACATTTCAGAGGGTAGAAACTGCCAAATCTTAGGAATATATCATATTTCCATTAGGCCAGAGGGGTTGGCATGCATGATCAATACTTCATGAAGGGCCTTCACTTAGACAGCAAATGACATGTATCATGACATTTTGGTTCAGATTTCAGATATTTCTTTTTTATTTCCATTGGTAGGTACTTCAATTATTAGGGAAAAAATAACTGTACACTTAAACAAAAAGGAAATGAAACCAAAGCACTGGTGTTCTCTGTGTCTCAAAATTATGTCCATCATAAAGCTGTCAAACATGAATCTTGTGGGTTATGAGAAGCTGCGTGTCCCTGTGATTCTGCCCATAAATGTCAACTTCTCAAGACACTTTAGTCTTTGGATGTCAAGAGGCTACAGCCAAGACTGAGACTGTCACATGGAACTCATATGCCATTTTATGCATAAACTTGTGCTAGAGCTTCTTCAAAAGAGTGGGAAAATATATTTAAAATTTAAATGTGTGTAACTTTTATGCAGCCCACCAAAAAATAATCAATTTGTAATGTTGATGAAATATAGTAAGATTGTGTGTGTGTGTGTTTGGTGTTTGTAGGACTCCCTGTTATGTTATATGCAACTGTCAGAAATTGTAGGCGTTCAGCCTTACAGCTGAGGTCTTAGCTGGTTATAGTCATGAAGCAGGTTGGAGATATCAGCAACGTAAGAAAGTAGCGTATGCATCAGGGCTAAGTCTGGATAATGTCAACAGAGTTCCAACTAAGTAGCAGAAGCCTTGAAGTTAAGACTTGGCACAAGAATTATAAGCAGTGTTTGTTTGTTTGGGTTTTCCTAAGTTTCCAGGATTTTCTGCACTGCATTATTCCCCCAGAGCTGAGCGAGAGTCTAAATATGTGCGTGTGTGTGCATGTGTGTGTATGTCTGTCTCAAGCAATAGAATATTACAAATCCTATTTGTTTAACTCTATTCTACTTGCTTGTTTAACTGGAGCGTGGTGGAGGGAGGTTGAAGCTGCATAGAAAAAGATGCAAGGTCAGACTGAGGCAGAAGGGGTCTGATCCAACCCCTCAATAACACTGAAACATGTTGAACTATGAATACGCAAAGGAGCCTGATGAGACATGTCTTCGTGGATGTGAAAGCCGAGATCCTGGGCCTAGGAGAATGCTTTCCTACCATCTCTCACCCAGGCTGAGAGGATAATTGCTGAGTTCTGTGCGAGAAGCTGCTTCTAACTGCAGCAGGACAGCCAGTTCTCTCAAACTACCAGATCCAGATAAGCAGGACTTTCTCTTGCTTCCATGAAACCCCTAAGGTGCTGCCTGAGATTAAGATTCCTGTTCGGTGAGTGTGCCTTGGAAATGCCATTAGCCGTCCTGACTGACAGATGTCCTGGAAGGTCTAATTGCATTCACAAAAGGCAGAAATCCTTAAAAAATAAATTTAATTTAAAATGAAAAAAAAACAGTGTTTCAGTCTCGGATCAAACTCATGGAGAGTCAAGACCAAGGAGGCATGGCATCCTATAAGCCATGGAAAATACAAGAAGTGGTTACAGATAAATGTATATTTTTCTCCACTCCATCTCACCTTCCACTTCAATGGCCTCTGTCATTCCTAAAGAAAAACAGGATGTTAGAGCATTTATCCTGTTGGATTACTATCTCTTACGGTCTATGTGAATATTCCTCCTCCATCACATCTTCACTTACGTTTCAAATGCACAATAATCTCCATGGGGGAAAAAAAGTTTTAGAGGCTAGCTTTAAAACAGTATGAGTTATTCCTCTCTCCGTTTATGAAAAGTGGTACCTATTTAGCTTAATTGAAGGAGATATATAGGACATAATATCCTTCAAAGGTAAGCAACTGATAAGGCTTGAGTCAAAAGAACTCCTTGCTTTGGGAAGCCTTGAGAAAGATGCTGAAAGCTAGAAAGTTTTCCATCAAGAGGAAAGGAGGAAAGAGTAAATTTCAGGGTAGTAACTGAAGCTTGAGCAATGATCCAAATATGATAATATTCCAAGCATCCTTAAGAGAACACAAACAGACAGGCCCAGTTTTGCAGGGCAATGTTTTAGAAAGAATAATCTGCAGTTCGTTGAATATCCATTCTTCATCTGAATCCTGCAATGGTATGTTCTGTTTTACTGGAGCTAAAGGTAGAAGCTCAAGGAGAAATGATCCCAAATGCAGAAGGACAGCTATCAAGACAAGCTTTTCCTTCCTTGTAATAACTGTAGGTCAACGAGAATGGCTTGTGGCAAAGTTCAAGTAAATCCATGGCCACATACAAGTAAAGCCAGTGCTCATAATCAGTCAGTACTTCTCTTTGTTGGTATTGGCAGACTCAAACTCAAACCCATTCAAGCAAAAAGGGGAAATGATTGGCCCATTTAACCAAGCCAGACACACACAGAGACACACCCACACAATGGGAGAGCCAGCAACAAGGGCAACCAAATAAGATTCACCAATTGTGTGTGTGTGTGTGTGTGTGTGCAAGAAGAGACAGACAGATACAGAGGAAGAGGGAGAGAGAGTGACATAGACTTTAGGCATTCATTTTTCCATATTCTGAATGCATGGTGGCCTCAATCTTTCAGGGCTCTGCACGTGGCAGGGAACATAGTCACTGATAGCTCTGAGGTCACAGTCTTACAACTTGCTACTGCAGGGAAAAATGCCTTCTTTCTTCCAGGAACCATACAAAAAAATCCCAGGAGATGTTTGATTGACCTGGCATCTATCCTTTGCCATCCCTGCATCAAACGTGTGGCCACTAAGATGGGTTATTCTGATTGACTTGCCTGGTTCTCATACTCATTCCTATGGCCAAGTAAGCAGGTCACTGTGATCGGAAGCCTTAGCCGTCTCTCTTGGGTCAAGAGGTCTCTTTCAAAGATGGTAAGTTTAGTTCATCACTAAAGGAAGGGAGACGTCTAAGTGACCGTGCCAGGCCAATGTGAGTGACCCTGATGAGTCCCGGTTTTTGGGTGTGGCTGTCTACGTGGATCCCTTTAACTCAAACTCAACTTGAATTCCCTCCTAATTCCCTTCTCTCTGGTCTCGTCTTGTGACCCCTGCTGTTACTCATCCTCCAGATGTTGAGTCATAATGTTCCCTCAGTCAGCCCAATGTCTTTGAAAAACAGATTTAGATATTTATACATTCATTACTGTTGGCCAATTATTTTATCTTCCAACAAGAACAGTTATTGGCATTTTCCTTTCTACCAGTTGACCTCCCTTGAATTTTAATATATGCTATAAAATAGTCTTTAAGAGTAAACTCTGCAAGCAGTAACTATGGTTGAACAGACACTGGGTTGGCAACATTTATTTTGAATTGTGTCCTGTGTCCACAGCATGTGGCTTTCATTATCAAGACTCAGGAGTTCCTCCACTACCAAAGAACAGAAGTTGTAAACGTGCAAGTAAAAATTCATGCTTTGTTTATTTTTGTGTCTCTAACCTAACGGACCTGGCATTATGATTATTCTAGCATTTGGTTAAGGGAAAACACATGTGATTGTATTTATACACACACACATAAATTCAGCCTGTTAAGAAACTGTTAAAGAGTTTCTGATACAGTGTTATATAAAATAGAGCTGTAAGATGGTTCCTATGGGGCCATTACAACACAGCCTTCTCTTTAGCAGAGGGTGTATCGAGGGTTCAGGTTCAATTGTAGCGAAACTTTCCATGGAACAGATCTTAGCCTGCCCAGTTTGGTTTGCAGATGTAGGACATGCTTAGATTGAGTTTACTAGCTGTTCTTTCTCACATTACATTAGTGATCCATCACTCTGGCTAAGTCCCCCACAACTGATGTGTTTTTTAATGCTCCCAGGTTTAGAAACCATTGAATGATAGATGGCAATTAGATCTTCCATATCTAATTAAATTGTCATTTCTAAACACTTAAAATGGTATGGGCTGTGAAACTTGCTACAGTACAAACACAGTGGGGAAAATTGTTGAAACTTTCCATTGGGGTCTGCTCATTGTTGATTTCTCTGGACTCAATGCATTTCTAACTATGCCAAAATAATTATTTATCTTTTGTTTTTCCAGTTCAAATGGCACCTCTTCTGTGCAGCCTTCTCCATATCGCATAGGTTTTGTGGCCAGATTTCACAAAAAGGTATAGAATACTTAGTTAAATTTCAATTTAATAGAAACAGTGATCTCTTTTGGTAGTAGAAGAATGTCCTAAATATTGTGTGGGGCATCCTTGTACTTAAAGAAACAAACAAAAACATTGTTTAATATTCAAATTTGGTTGGACAGTCTATATCTTACTTGGTAACTCTATTTTAGGTATTATATTAATGTGTTAAGTCTTCCGTAATGAAATACCACAAGTTGAGTGGCTTAAACAACAGAAATTTATTTTCCCATAGTTCTGGAGGCTAGAAGTCCAAGATCAAGGTGTCAGCAGGTTTGGATTCTCCTGAGAACCCAATTCAGTTCTACTGCCTTCATCCTTACCTACGTATATACTATGTCTTACCAAAACATAGCCTATATAGAAACAAGATTAAATATTAACTTCAACTATATGCCTTTGGAAACAGGTGCCAAGAGTATTTAATTTCCAAATTTACTGTATACCACACTCCTCCATCTTTCCCTCACTCTGCTAGATTCCTTTATCAATGCAGCAGGAGTTGTAAAATCATCTCAAAAACAAACCTCTGACCTCTGCATCATGTCATGGTAAAAGTACTTTATGTCCTTTTAACATCTGAAAATCCAGGTTCCTCCAGGAAGGAAAGGAAATGGGTAGCAAGCATTTCTGGAGCCAGATTGGCCATAAGGATGTAAGGATACTCCATCTCATGTTGCCAAAAAAATTTTTGTGAGTTTGTTTTTTTTTTAATGATAACACAATTAAGAATGAAAGGAATCATGAGGAAAACCTTTTGAGGGGGCTGGGACAAAGACTTGATTCCAAGAAGTGAAAATCAAGTTCTACAAAACAACGTTGCAAAGTGATGCCGAATGTGGTACACAGAGGCTGCCCTCCATGAATGGGCAGAAGGTCAGGGGCTTTGATAAAGTGGATTCCTTTGCGTTTTAGCTTTGTGTTTGGGGAGGTCCTCTTCATGTGTACGATCAGTGGGTGGTTATTAAACTTCTGAGGGATTTCGTTGCTGCTCTTCTGTTTTCTTCTTTCCTTTAGCAGCTTTCAGTCACCAGGAACTGCAAGTGAATTTAAAGTAAGAGATATTTCTCTTAAATGCTTGCAATTTTCTGGTTCCTCAGCCCCTAGCAAATGTCTCATTGTGCTCAACTAATATTTACAACATTTTGCAACATAGCTATTTTATATTATTTTCAAGGTTATATTCTCCTGCCTTGCTTTAGAAACTCTTAAATATAGAGATATATTATCTAGATGTATACAAATGAGACCTTTCTTAGGTTCAAAGACACTCATAAATAAAGAGAAATGGGGTATTTTCCTCTTGTACTAAAGTCCTCCAAATCTCATGAGCTTGAGATAAATCTGTGACCTTCCTACCACACAAAGGCCCATATTTAGAAGACAGAGGCCGTTCGCTCATTCACTCAGAGCAACATTATATTGTGAACTTCCATCCTTCAGCAGGAAGAGGATGGGGCAGTGATGCAAGATTTGTGAACTATGTACTAAATTACTATGATATGTCCCCAACTGGTGTTGCCACAGCAGCCTCACTTTTGTGAATATCTGAGTGTAATTAAGATCATAGACTTGAGTGAAACCAGCAGCGAAACCACTGAATGCAAAATTGAGCACACACAGGAAGGTATTCTGAAAAAAAGGCTTGTGCTTGTGGAGGTTGGACACTGGGGAATGGCGAGTTCAGAAGAAGCCAGGAAACTGTTTATTACTAATATGGCTTCCAGTCAATGTTTCTGCTTCTCAGGGAGACTTGAAGTATTTTACAAAGATGGCAATGATAGCCTCTGACATGAGAAACCTGCCATCACAATACATTGGGACAATCCTGAGATGCATCTCTAGATGATCTACAGTGTTCAAGAGGTAGACTCTTTTCAGATACATAAATGCAGGAGCAAAAATCTATAGTTTTCCTAAAAGTGCCTAGCTGAGTTTTTTTCTGTAGGTGGACTGTTTGCTGTAACGTACATCTAAGCCTGAAAGAAATAATGAATAATAGGGCATTACCTCTCCCCTTATGCCTTATGCTGAACAAAATCATAAACCATCACAGTTGGACAAGCTTGTGTGTCCTCCTACCTCAGGCCGGAGGAACAATAGATGTCCCTTTATAATAGATAATAAACAACAAAGTATGGACAACTTCCTTAGGGTCTTCAAAACCCCATAGAAACGAACAACAGCAACAGCAGGAAGAATCATTGATGTTAGTAAAATACATTTGATATAATTAATCACTCAATATCGATATATTATCATTATCTAAAGTCCATTGTTCTTTTTAGAGTTTCTTAATTTTTTTTCCTAGTATCTTTTCCCTTTCCAGGATCCCACTGTTATTATATGACAAGTTAATGTCATTTACTTATGTTGCCTTAGGCTCCCCTTGGCTGTGGACAATTTCTCAGACTTTCCAGGTTTTCAAGACTATGATAGTTTTGAAAAGTATTGGCCAGGTATTTTCTAGGATGCCATTCATTTGGCATATTTCTGATATTTTTCTCATGATTTCACTGAAATTATGCGGGGTTTTTTTCCCTTCTTCAAGAAAGGACATAGAAGTCAAGTGCCATTTTCGACACATCACACCAAAATACATGCTCTCAATGTTCATTGTCACTGTCAATATTGGTCTCCATCATATGACTGGTGTGGTTTTTTGTCAGGTTTCTCCACTCTATTTTTTTTTTAACCTTTCCATACTTTATTCTTTGGAAGGAAGTTACTTTGCGGAGCCCACACTTAAGGAATGAGGATTTCTGTTCCCTTTATTAAGTGCATAGTATCCACATAAATTATTTGGAATTCTTCTGCAAGTGAATTTTATATCTTCTCCAATATAAACACTTTATTCAGTCATCATTTATATAGATAATTATAGGTTGTGGGTATTTATTTTATATGTTGAGTTATAATCCAATACTACCTTTTAAATTTTGTTTCTCAAGTTTTTCCAGCTGTGGCCTTTGAGAGCTCTTTCCCTTTGGTCCTGCATCACTTAGACATGAGGCTCCCTCTTTTTTAATAGCAATTCCTTATTCTCTGATACTACAAGATGTTCCAGGCTCATATTATATATTTATCGCCCCATTCCTAGAATAAGTCACTTCTATTAGGAGCCCTGCTTCCTTTTACTGGAAAATAATATTAGAAACCAAGATCTGGATACTAGGTGTGCTCATTGCTACCAGAGTGTCATTGCATTCTCTCATGTGACAGAACAAGAAAATATATATGTGTATGCAAACCCACGTTTATAAGAATTTCTGTAAGTTTATGTATACATAACCATCTGTACAAACACAAATTCATACTGATGTTTCCTAGTTTAATCCATTAGCAAAGGCTCTTTTTGTAATAATCTATATGATCATACAATTTTTTTGCTGTAGCCTGTTGACATGGTAGATTATATTAATTTATATTCAAATAGTGCCAATGCCTAGAATAAATACAATCTAATTATGTTATCTAATTTTAACATTAATTATCAAATGCAATTTACAGTATTTTTGAGGATTTTTGCATTTAGATTCTTGAGAGATAATGGTCTACGATTTCCTTGTCTTTTAATGTTTCTATGTGGTTTTAGTGTTAAGGTAATGCTGACTTCATAAAATGAGTTAAGAAGCATTCCTTCTGCTTCTATTTTCTGGAAAACAGGATTAATAATTGGTATTATTTCTTCTTTAAATGTTTGTTAGAATTCGTGTGTGAAATAATCCAGGCATGGTACTTTCTATTTTGGATGGTTACAAACTATTGATTCAAATGCTTTTAATATTGGAATGGGACTGCTCAAATTATCCATCCTTGTTTGAGTTTCAGTGGCTTTACCTTACAAAGAATGGGTCTATTTCATATATGTTATCAATTTATTGGCCTAGAATTGTTCCAATTATTGTTTTATCATCTTTTTTGTCCATGGCTTCAACAGTGACAATACCGCTTCTATTACAGACCTGTGGTTTCTCTTTTTAATTTTATTAGTCTAGATAGAGATTTACGAAATAGTTTATCTTTCCAAAGAATCAGCTTTCGGTTTTAGTAATTTCCTATATTGTTTTCTTCATTTCAATGTCATTGCTTTCTTCTCTAATTTGTATTATTTCTTTTTCTCTGCTGGCTGTATGCTTAAATTGTTCATTGTTCTCCAGATTCCTAAGGTGAAAGAAGCTTAGATTGTTGAATCTAAATCTTTCTTCTTTTCTAATATGTGTATTTAATGTTATAAAGTTCCCTCGAAGCACTGCTTTCTCTGAATCCCATACATTTTGATAAACTGCAATTTCATTTTCTTTTAATTCAAAATGTCTTCCCGTTTTTATAAAGAATCCTTTAGCCATGTATGCTGTTTAAAATAGTGTTGGTCAATCTTCAAATATTTGGGGATTTCCCATCTATCTTTCTGTTATTGAATTCTAGAAAATGTCCCTCATGGTACAAGGACATACTCTGTATGATCCATTCTTTTTAAAGTTAAGATGTATTTTACAGGACAGGAAATGCTCTCTATTGGCGAATGTTCCATGTGAGTTTGAGAAGAATGTGCTGCAGTTGTTGAATGGAGTATTCCATAATGTTAATTAGATAAGTTGATTAATAGTGCTATTTAGGTAAACCATATCCTTACCGATTTTCTTCCTGTTTGATTTATCCATTACTGGAAGAGAAGTATAGAAATATCCATCTGAAATGATGGGTTCATTTATTTCTCCTTACAGTAATATCAATTTTTGCCTCAGATATTCTGAAGCTATGTTGTTGTGTGCATACACAGTAAGGATTGTTATGTCCTCTTAGGCACCTGACTTCTTTATCAATTTATAGTGTCCATCATGATCTCTAATAATTTCCCTTATTCTGAAGTCTACTTTGTCTGATTCTCTTCTTTTCTCTCTCTCTCTTTTTTTTTTAATTAGATACTAATCAGTGTCTTTATAGTCAAAGTGAGTTTCTTATAGACTGCATGTAATTGGGTCTTTTTTGTTTAGTTCGCCCTGACAGTCTCCAACTAGTTTTTTAATTGGTGGATTTAGATCACTCACAATGAAAGTGGTCATTGATATAGTTGACTTAAATCTACCATATTTTTAACTGTTTCTCTTAATTGCACTTCTTCTTTTCTTTTTCCTATTTTTCTGGTTTTAATTGAGAAGTTTGTATATTTTTAAAAAAATTTCTCTCCCTTATAGCATATTAGTTGTATGTATGTTATACAACTTTTTTCTGGTGGCTTCCCTGGAGTTTGAAATATGCATTTGCAACGTATCTAATTCTACTCCGAAATAACACTATACTGTTCATGGGTAGTGATGATACCTTAGACTAGAGAATTCTTACCCCTTATCAAATCAATGTCATTTATTTCACTTATTCCCATGTTATAATAACAAAATACATTAATATTATCGCTAAACAAGTACTTTTTTGTAGACAATTAGAACTTAAATGTTCTCAAATACACACAAAAATATAAATACATAAGGTGACAGTTGTGTTAATCAATAAGCTAGCATTTTTTCCTATTAGATCACTTAAGAATAGGAAAATGAAAAAATATTTTACCTTTATTGATCTATTTTCCAATGCTTTGCTTTTATTTTTTATGTAAATACAAGTGTTTCATCTACAAAATTTCCCTTCTCTCCGAAGATCTTTTTAATAATTCTCCCAGAGCAGATCTTCTGTCAATTAATCCCCTCAGCTTTTGTTTGAGAAAATATTACCTCTTCACTTTTGAAGGATACTTTCCTGGATATAGATTTCTAGATTGATATTTTTAACATTTTGAATATTTCTCTCCCCTTTCTTCTTGTTTGCATGATTTCTGAGAACAGTTATCCATAAAATTTATCCATTTCCTCTGTAGATTAGGTAATTTTTCCTCTGGCCTCTTTCAATATTTTCTTTTTGTCTTTGGACTGCAGTTTGGGTATTATTATGCCTAGGTGTATGTTTTTTGTTATTTACTTTGCTCCATGTTCTGTGACTATCCTGAATCTATGGTTAGGTTTTTGTTCTTAACTTTAGAAAGCTTTAAGCAATTAATGTCTTAAATATTCTTCCTGTTTTGTTTTTTTCTTTATTCTCCTTCCAGCATAACAAATACAGTATCTTATTTTTTTAAATCATTTCATAGTTCTTATGTGTTTTATTCTGTCATTTTTTTTCTTTTAAAAAAATTTCATTTCAACTTAGGAAGTTTCTACTGACATTTCTTTACATTCTTAGAGTCTTTGCTTAGCCATACCAAGACTATTGGTAAGCCTGTCAAAGGTGTACTTTATTTCTGTTTCAGTGATTTTGATTTTCAACATTTTTTTCTTTTTTAAAATTTTCACCTTTCTGCTTATAGTACCCCTTTTCCCCATGCTATTTACTTTTTCAGACTCCTTAACATGTCAATCAGAGACATTTTAAATTATCTGTCTGATGATTCCATCTCTGTCATGTCTGACATTGGTTCTCATCTTCACCCCTTCAGATCGTATTTCTTTACTACCTGTAACATGCCTGCTACATTTTTGTTGAAAGACACACATGACATATTGGATAATAGGAACTGAGTTAAATAAGCCTCTAGTGTAAAGTTTTATGTTAATCTCACTAGAAATTGAGCTGTTTTAAAGTTAACTATAGTTACGGGTGTCAGGGATCTTAAATCCCTTTGGTAGTCTTGCTTTTGTCTCCCTTGCCTCTAGATATTCGTAAGAACTCCATCTTAGTTGGGTCTGAGCCTTGCAGCCATATTAGCTGTAATTCACTCTTACTGAAATTAGGTTAGCATGATAATAAGAAATGGGGGAGGGAGGCATTCTATAATCTTATGATTAATTTTTAGTGAACCTGCGTCCTTTGTATGCATTTTCCACAAGAGTTTCTTTATTCCTCCTTTGGAAAGTTATGTGGGCCTGTAGTTGGGTAACTGGACTTCTCATCTATGTGAGATGAGTAACTGGTAAAGTATTTTTCACCAGAAATTATATGTGTGTGTATTTTTATAATGGAGAATATATGAAGTGCATTTCAAAATGACTGCTTATTCTCTTCCCTTGCCAAAAAAAAAAAAAAGATGATTTTTTTCATGACTCTTCACCATGATAAACTTTTGGCATACTTGGAGGTAAAACCCACAAAAGTGTGGAACTCTTCTGTATCTGCAACCCCCAGGAGTTTTTCACCCTTAAGCTAGTATACACTCAAGCTCTAACAGTTCTTAAAAATTACCTTTTTTTATTTAACCATTTTTATTGAAGTATAGTTATTATGTTATGTTAGTTTCAGGTGTACAGCAAAATGATTCAGTTACTTATATTTTATATATATATATATAGTATATATAATATATATTCTTTTTCAGATTCTTTTCCATTATAGATTATTCATTATCTTGTAATAACCACTTTACACAACCACAATACAAAATTACCTTTCAAGTAATTCTACCAATGGTTTCTGCATTCAGGTAAGCTGATTTAAACAATTTCTCTATATTTACCTGTCTCTTCAGGTTTTGGTGTGGCAGTTTGCCTTGCAACCTCAGTTTTCTGATGGATCCAAGAAAAGTCATTGATTTTTGGTTTATTCCGTTTTTTTTTTTCTTATTGTAAGGATTACTTCCAAGCTCTTTTTATGTTAGAACTAAAATGATACATTTAGTTTCAATCTTGCTTCTTAGCAGAATATGATTATAGGTCAAAAGGATTGCTTCACAAATAATGTGGTCTAAACAAATACCTCAAATTAACCATGACTCTTAAGAAGACAAAAACAAACATAGACATAAAACTAGTTGCTTTATGTCATTAGTAATTTTTATCATATTAGAATTTAGTATGGTTAGCAATTTTATGTAACTATTTTTCTACAAGCCTCAACCAAATTTAGATTAAGGATAATCTTTAAATTGAAGATACTTGAATTTATAATAAGGAAAACCATTTTGCAGTTAAGTCTTTTCTAAATCTGGTATAAAACTTCAGGGAAAAAGAAAAGAATCACAAGTATTGGACAAAATACATAAGGGAAATGTGTCTATAATTTAACATTACCCACAATGCATTGATTTCTTTCTAGTTTATAAATTGACTTTAGTGGAATGCATAAGTTCTAAAAATGTCTTGAATGATCTAGAATCATTGGAATAAACATTAAATTCTCAGAAAGACTAACCTGCTTATTTGAGTAGAGAGGTTTCTTTGATACATAAAGCTTCCTACATTCATGGGATGCAAAACAAAATCACTTGAGAAAAGCTTGATTTACTCTTTGGCACCTTACAATTAATCTCAAGTGGCTCTTGTAATTATTAATTTTACAATTTTAAATTATTTTTATTCTTTAAGCCTAAGAAATACTGTTTAAAACAACAGTTACTTGGGTGCCATTCTTTTTTATTTCTACTAATAATTGAAATAAGCCTGAATTTAATAATTGCTTGCTGTCATCAACAATCTCAATTATTCAACTAATACATTGATGCAAATAAACTATTCCTACCCTAAAAGACACACTATCTGTGTTTTGTCTTCCATCAAAATCAGAAGTTACAGCACTTCATCATATCCTCTCTTTGCATGCTATCTTCCCAAAGTCTGTGCAAAGTCCAGTCTTGTAACCCATCTCTTTGGGTGTATTTTGTAGAGGATGATATTCATTTTTGTTGATCTTTGTTGAAAATCAAGTTTGGCATGCTGAAATAAGAACAAAATGAGTTAATTTTTCCCAAAATATTCTCTTAGCAATGCCAAATTGTTCCAAACTAGCTATAACAAAACTCAAAACAATCAAACACAGTTGTACAGAGAATTGTCAAGGGAAAGCCACATAATCCAATTTCCTTTCTCCATCACATGGAAAATTTGATCTTTTGTTTCTATTTTGGAGTATATGACCTTGGTTTTATTAATAGAGGTTAAATATATTTCTATAGGTATAGATGGAAGATAGCATTAAACTAAGTATTTAAAATTACATAATTATGCTCAAAATTCAACCAGGAAAGTTAAAACGCAGTATACAGACGTTATCCTGTAGGACATGTCCCTACTCTACTCTTCATTGGATACCTCTCTCAGTCCTGTAAATGTCTTAATGTGTCACCTGGAACAATCACCTAATGAAGATGGAGTGATTTGGGCACCTAAATTTTATATAAAAATATGACAAGTAAAGGACAAAGGCAGATAAGTATAATAGTAATCAACTCCCCACTGTCTGAAAGACCATTTAGGGATCCTAAAAGCACACAGGAGTGAAGGAGCACAAAGAGGCAGGAAGAATGGAGCACAAAGAGGCAGGAAGAATAGAGCCCTGCGGACAGAATTAACTTTAAAGTGCCCCCTCACTTCACCTATTTTTACCCTCATAACTATAAGTGATGTAGCTGCTACCAGAATTATTCTTGTTTAAAAAATGAGACATGTTAGGCACAGAAATAATGCTATTGGTTATACTTAAGAAACAATTAGATTTTATTTTTCAAGAAAATTTTTACATAAGAAATACATCAATAAATGTTTTATAAAAATTCGCAGGATGTAGAGGCATGGAATCCCTCATCATCTTCTACTTTCTCTTCCTGAAATTCTCACTTCCCTTCCTCAGAGATGAAAATTGTTAACCCTTGATAAATTTACGTTTATATATAAGTAAATATACACATCCATAAATTCAAAAACTTATATAGGAAAATATTCCAAGTTTTATCCTATGATTTGTCTTTTTTCCCCTCTCTTTTAACAGTTAATATCTATTAGAATTGGGTAGGTTATATTACAGTAACTAATGGAGGCTAAAATTCTATTAGCTTCACCCAACCTATTTCTCATTCATATTTCAGGGATTGGTGGAGGGGGATATCTTTGCACCAGAGTTACTCAGGGACCTACCCTCTTACTGTACCATCCTTAGAGTCATAGCAGTGTAACTGGAGAGCCAGACGTGAGCTTCATACTGTGTCAGCCCAGAATGACATGTGTCACTTTCCCTCTAACTAAGCCCTCTGCCCAGAACTGATCATGTGGACTCACCTAACTGCCAGAGGTATTAGAAACAGGAGTAAATGTAATATTTGGTGAGTATTACTATCTCTGACAATATCTTATGGCTATTTCAGTATCAGCACATCATATATATGTAACATAACTGCACAACCATCTATAGTGTGTTTCATAATTCAGTCAACCATTCTCATGCATGGACGTTAGAGTCATTCTTAACAACGTTTCAATAAACAACTTTACCAGGTTCACTGATCAGCTCAGTTTCTGGTGGCATCATTCAGATTTTGTATTTATAGTACTGTGCCATTTGCAAATAGTGATGATTTTACTTTTTCCTTTCCAATGTGGATTCCTTTCATTTCTTTTTCTTGTCTGATTTCTGTGGCAAGGGCTTTCAATAATATGTTGGGTAAAAGTGATGAGAATGAGAATCTTTGTCTTACTCCTTAGACGAAATGCTTTCAGCTTTTCACCGTTGAGTATGATGTTAGCTGTAGGCTTATTATATATGGCCCTTATTATTTTGAGGTATGTTCCCATTATACCCACTTTCTGGAGTGTTTTTATCATAAATCAATGTTGAAAAGATGATTCTGCATCTACTGAGATGATCATACGGTTTCTAGTCTTCAATTTGTTAATGTGGTGCATTATATTGATTGATTTTAAGATATTGAAAAAAATCCTTGTATTTCTCAGATAAATTCCAATTTATCATAATGTATGATCCTTTTAATATATTGTTGGAGGTGGTTTTCTAATATTTTTGAAGGATTTTTGCATCTGTGTTCATCAGTGATATTGGCCTGTAATTTTCTAGTTTTGGTGATACTTTTGTCTGGCTTTGGTGTCAGGGTGATGCTGACTTCATAATGAGTTAGGAAGTATTCCTTCTGCAGTATTTTTGAAATAGTTTGAGAAGGGTAGGTGTTAACTCTTCTCTACATGTTTGGTAGAATTCATGTCTGAAGCTATCTTGTCCTGAATGTTCCATGGTGTCAGTTATAACTTGTTCACTTCTGATTTTATTGATTTAGGTCCTGTGTTTTTTTTTTTCCCCCTTGATGATTCTGGCTAAAATTGTATCAACTTTATTTACCTTTTCAAAGAGTCAGTGCTTAGTTTCATTGATCTCTTCTTCCATTGTTTTATTAGTCTCTATTTAATTTATTTTTCTTATGATTTATTTTCTTCTACTATGGGTTTTGTTTGCTCTTCTTTTCCTAGTTCTTTTAGGTGTAAGGTTACATTGTTTATATGAGATTTTTCTTGTTTCCTGAGGTAAGCTTGTATAGTGATAAATTTCCCTCTTAAAAATGCTTCACTGCAGTCCCTAGAATTTGGATTTTGATGTTTTCATTTTCATTTGTCTCCAAGTATTTTTGGATTTCCTCTTTAACTTCTTCAGTGATCCTTTGGTCATTTAGTAGCATATTGTTTGGCTTTGACATGTTCGTGGTTTTTTTTTTTTCCTTGTACATTTCTAGTCTCATAGGGTTGTGGCTAGAAAAGATGCTTAATATAATTTCAATTTTCTAAAATTTCCTGAGGCTTGTTTTGTGGGCTAGCATGTGATCTGTCCTGGAGAATGTTCTAAGTGCAGTTGAAAGTAATGTATATTCTGCTGCTTTGGGATGAGCTGATAGCCTTATAAGAGTTGCCTTGCGTGTAACTTGTTGCTTTTTCCTTGCTGCTTTTAATATTCTTTCTTTATCTTTAATTTTTGTCATTTTAATCATAATATGTCTTTGTATGTTCCTCTTTGGATTAATGCTGTTTGAAACTCTTTGTGCCTCCTGGACTTGGATGCCAGTTTCTTTTCCCAGGTTAAGGACATTTTCAGCTATTATGTCTTCAAATACATTCTCAGACCCTCTTTGTCTCTTTTATCTTTCTGGGACAAATATAATGCTAACATTAATGTACTCGGTGTTGTCCCAGAGGTCTCTTAAACTGTTTTCATTCAGTTTTGTTTTTTTCTTTTCAGCATTAGTGACTTCCATTACTCTATTCTCCAGCTCACTATCTGCTCCTCTGTATCATTTATTCTCCTGTTTATTCCTTCTAGTGGATTTTTCATTTCCATATTGTATTCTTCATCTCTGGTTGGTTTTTCTTTATATTTTCTAACTCTTTGTTAAAAATTTCTTACTTCTCACTCTGTGCATCCATTCTTCTCCTGAGTTCTTTGGTCATCTTTATGATCATTATCCTGAACCCTTTCTCAGATATATTGCCTAGCTCCACTTCAAGTAGTTCTTCTTCTGCAGTTTTTATCTTATTCCTTCATTTGGAATATGTTACTCTGCCACCTCATTTTACCTAACTGATTGTTTTTATTTCTATGTACCTGGTAGGTTGGTTACATTTCCGGGCTTGGAAAATGTCCTTTTGTAGGAGATGTGCTATGCATCCTAGAAGCACACGCCTCTCTTGTCACCAGAGCTGTATGCTCAAGGGTTGTCCCTGTGTAGGCTACGTGTGTCTTACTATTGTGGTGGCTGACTACTGTGGGCATGCTGGTAGGCTTGTTGGTCCCTGGTCCAGTTGGTTGCCAGTCCCTGCCTTGTGCAGAGACTTCCAGCCTCTGGTTGAAGAGGCCAGGTCATGAGACAGCTGGCTGCAGTACCCTGCAGTCCCTGGGGTTAGTGTTGGCTCATTGCTGGGTGGAGTTGGAGACTAAGAGACTCCTGGCCTGATATCCACTCACTGGTGGGTGAAGCCAGGTCCTGGGGCTAGTGCCAGACAACTAGTGGGCAGAGATGGGTCTTGGGCTCTGGCTGAAGGACCCAAGGGTCCCAGAGCTGGTGTCAGGCCACCGGTGGTTGACAGTTCCTGACACAGCTGGCTGCAGTGTCTGTGATGTCCTGAAGCTTTTGCTGGCCGGCTACTGGGCAGGGCCAAGTTCAATCAGTCCCAGAGCAAGTGCTGGCCTACCAGTGGGTGGGTGTGGTCCACTGGCTACAGAACTGTGGTTGTCCTGCTGCTGGTGTCCACTGGCTGGTGAGTGAGGCTGGTCCTGAGGCTAGATCAGATTCATTGATGGGCAGGGTCAAGAATACTGGGGCTGGTTCCTGCCCACTGTTGGATGGAGCTGGATCCTGTGGTCTCTGGCTGTAGGGCCCTGGAGTTCTGCGTCTAGTGCCTGTGCACTGGTGTGTGGGACCAGGTTCTGTGCCCTCTTGTGGGCAAGGCCATGTCCAGGAGAAGCTGGAGGCTCAAGGAGTTCTTGCAGCAGTCTATCTGCTGGTGAGTGGGTCTGTGTCCCTTCCAAGTTGTCTGGCCTTAGACATCCCAGTACTGGTGCCAACAGGTTACTGGGAGGGGGCAGGGCTGGGTCCTGAGGTTAATAAACTAGAAGGAGCATTCCAAAATAGCTCTTGCCAGCAGCAGTGTCCATGTGGCAGAACACACTTCCAAAAGTGTCTGCTGCCAGTTCCTGTATCCCTTAAGTAAGCTGCAGGTGCCTCCAACCTCTCCAGAAGACTCTCCAGATCAGCAGGTAGGTCCAGCTGAGGCTCCTTTCAACCTGCTGCCTCTGCTCTGGCTCCCAGAGCATGTGAGATTTTGATTGCACCTTTTAGGAGTGGAGTCTCTATTTCCCCCAGCCCTCTGGAACTACTGAAAGTAAGTTCCGCTGGCCCTCAAAATCACACATTCTGGCAATTTGTATTCTTGATGCAGGACTCCCAGGCTGGGGAGCCTGACGTGGGTCTCTGAGCCCTCACTCCTTTGACAGAACTTCTGCAATTGTAATTATTCTCTTGTTTTGGGGTACCTCCACATGAGGGGTGTGGGACTTGACTATGTAGGGACTCCTTTCATGCTACCAATAGTCTTTAATATTGAAAAGAAAAAAATCTATGTATCAGTAAAACTAAGTGGTTCAAACTCATGTTGTTCAAGAGTCAACTCTATTTCCTTTCTCTTAAGAGAGATACATGGGGAGTAAGTTTTTCTCTCTCTTATAATATGTGCTGTTGGTGGCAACCTTGAAAGCACGAGAGAAGGCTAAATGAATACAAAGAATGAGGCATTGCTGAGACAAATCCACAGAGAAACAGAATTAGAGTCCTGACTGCTGGAGGTCTGAAGATTTTCCACTTCTGGATGTGTTATGTAAGAATACACATTTCCTCATAACTTAAGCCCATTTTAAGTAGGTTTCTACAACTTGTATTTAAAAATCTTTCTGGAGGTTCAGAGAAATGATGCTGGTTGATAAAATGTGTATTAGATCAGAAATTATTTTTAGTACAAGTTAAAGGAACCTGATATAGCAATGGAGTATTTTGTTTCTAAGACTTTATGTCCAATTTTACAAAGCACAGAGGGATGTTTGAGTAAATGCTAACACATTTTATCAACCAACATAATTTCCCTGAACTTTCAGTTTTTTACCTACTTTTTATAACTTACTGTTTCCTTCCCACCAAATCATATCCCTGCCCCTTGATACTTAAAAATCTTTATTTATGGGGGAAATTTCCACACCAACCTATTAATCCCACTCTGGATATTCTAAAAAGACCAAAACGTACTCATATGCCAAAAGGCTGTGCTTTCAGAATTCCATGTCCCAGTCACCAGCTCTGTACTTATTTATTAGTGTTTTCAACCTGTGTTGGTGTTTCCTCTTCCACTACCTTGTGAAAAGCTAGGCCTGAGGTTCCCTTTTCATTTCCCATGGCGCCTAACACTTGAGTCTAGGGGAGAAAGGGCTTTTAATCAATTTCTACTGCTAATAGATGATATAAAACACTCCTGTAGTTACCTAGGGGAAGCAATTATGAAGTTCTTTGGTTTTCTGCTTCATAGATTCCATTCACTTGTTATCATAAAATCTGAATGGAGTGGACCCAAAAGAAACATTGGCTCACTATCCCCGAAATGTGAATGGGACGGGAAGCAAAGACTAACAGGGGTAGCTGTTTGTCACAAACTGATGTCTCTCTTTAATTTTACATCACATGCGTTTTTCCTGATACAACTCTCTTTCCTGCTCAGGCTGGTCCAGCTCCAATTCTGTGTCCTTGGCTCTGATGTCCCTCCTGACAGACAGCTCACCTTTGCTATCCAATTTGAGACCATAGTGCTGTCCTGTGAAGGCTCACCTTGCTCCCTCCGGGGCCACGTCCTGTTAATCATCACCAGCCTAGTAACAGGGATGTTAATGCTGCACCCATAATACTCCCATCTCCCTCCCCAGGCCTTCTGGGCTGCTCAGATGGCTAATGTCTTGTTAAAACTTTTTTCACTTATTAATTTTATCTGTGACAGAGCCTGATTAGCCTCTGAATTACTCCGTGTCTATTTTTAGTCTGCCATGCTTCTATCCTTCACAGACAGTTTAATCCCGAAGTATTAATTCGTCTCTATATAACGTTGACTTGTCTTTCTACAGGTATCCTAAATCTTCCTGTTTTCACTCAAGGTCCATCCTCACTGCTTTAACTCGTGTTCCTTGCCCATTGCTTTCAGCGATTCCCCTCTCTCAGTGGGGAGACAATTCCTTGTTTGGAAGCCATGAGGAAGCTTGAGGCCTCTCATTAAACTATTATCAACACATGTGAGAAACGATACACGATTGTAAATATCTGCAATAAACAAGGCTGTTGTGAGCATCTAGCCTTACTGTTCTGTAAGACATTGTTGAGATGCTTTTTTTCTGTACTTCAGGTTCTAATAAATCCTGCTGCAGAAGAAAACTAATATACCTGAATCCAATTGAAACCAAAGCAAGATGGTTTGAAACAGCCTTTGGAATAAAGTGACAATAGCAAAGAGACAAATTATGGAGTCCAAATACTCAGTGCTATGTGCAGGAAGAAAGAAAATAGAGAAAAATGGTGGTTAGAGAGCTTGTAGGAGGCAGTGCTGTGATTTATATCCGTATCTTCACAGCTACAGCTGTCTGTCTTTAAAAAAAATTGAAACTAAAAATTGATATACAAACAAAATGAATTTTAAGTCATGAACCGTGGATTATTTTTCTCAGATAATTAACGATTTTTTTCAAGTCCATGTTTCAGGAAGTTGTTACGTTTGTACCTGGTTTGACATAACTGTAGATTTTTCACCTGCTTTATCCTGAAGTCTGGACCATAGGAAAAAAAAAAAAAACACAAACATCTTATCAAAGTGACAAGACAATGATCCACCATGTATCTTGGCTGCAAAAATATGTTATTAGATTCAATTTATCATGAAAAATTGCTAGATTGTGAGAAGGCTGAAATGGCAGCATGGCAAGAGTGCAGCTCTTTGGTACTAATTATCTTAAGCGGTGACCTTCCAGGTCACGCCAAACCCTGTATTAATTCAGGAGGAGAGCTTAGATGGCCAACTCAGAGACATCAGAAAATTCCAACAGAAAAGTGTGCAGCTTAACTCTTACAAGACTGCGTGAGCAGACACACATTACCATGCTATCTAAAGTCCCCACAATCTTATCGCAAGCTATCTTTCCAAACTTGCTTGTCACTCCTCTCTGCATAAATTTCCTTTGGTCAAAATAATATTTATTCACTTTCATTGGAAGAAAGCATCCTTTCTCTCAGCCCTTTGCCCTCACTGATGCTATTCCAGACCACTGGATAGCCCCTGTCCACCCCAGCCACTTGCTAGTAATCATTCTTCTAAGTCAAACTCACCTTAGGATACCTTAAGATATCCTTAAAGCTGAATCTATCCATCTTATCCATCTAATCAACTACTTAATAACGTGATAAATACCCTCTCTGCCTAGGGTAGCAATTTTTACATAGAAAGAGGTATAAGTGAAGTAATTGTTGATTCTTTTACTGAATGTGTCCCAGAAGCCTTCTTCCCTTATCTTCTTTGCTACTTACAGGCCACATTCCTTCCAGCTGAAGTCACAGGATAAGCCTGTTAACCAGAGTAAGTTTTAAGTAGCTAATGAATAGAATTTTCATAATATAAATTTTACTGCCCTGTGGACATCTACGTAGCACGTAAATATTTAAACATGTGCGTGCATGTGTGTGTGTGTGTGTGTGTGTTTCCAGCTATTGCAAAAATTTAAATTACCGAAAATTTCCAACACTTGAAATCACAAGGGACCAAATTGCTGGCATGAATCATTTCTTCCCTCCCTTTCTCCACTCTATGGTTTCTACTGCTCTTTGGAATCACTATTTATCTGGCAAGAATTTTTTTTTTCTGGATTTCTAGCTTGAGTTCTTCCCTTAGGAGCACTGCTGACCCTCTCAGTCAGACATAGGGTGGCAGTTACTGTGCTGTGTAACTTCATCAGTGTGATCCTCTCCCTCTCTCTCTTTCTCTCTCTCTCTCTCGTTAGAATTGAAAGCACCAACAGCAACACATCTAAAATCTGTGCCCTTTGAGACATAAATAGAAGAGAATCTCCATTTCAGATTATGCTAAAATGAGTCATGTAGATGAAGTGGCCCTGCTCTTCTTTTGCTAAAAACAAAATACCATTGAATCCTGCATCATAGCGTTATTTGTGATGACGTATTTTGTGTATTACAGGTGTAATATAAAAATATTATTATCCTTAAACTCCAGGTCCTTGTTGTGGAAGAGTAACTTTCATATATCGATTATCACTGAAATGTCTAGGGGCTAGAAAATATTGCAGTAAGCCCTGTCTTGTTTGTTGTTGCCCATAGGCTTCATACTACGGTTCACCTCTCACTCTTTGTATGTGCTTTTTTTTCCCTCCTGGAGGAATATTCATCTCCAACATCTTCATGCGGGCTACTCAGTCATTACCTCCATGGGTTCAAAGTATTTCCTCATCCCCAGTGGTGTGATGCAGTCAATCCATACTGGCTCATTATAGTCAATTGTTAACATCTTTAGAAATTGGTGAGTCTATTAAGCCATAGTTAAACACAGTTATTGTTAAAAAAAAAACTTGAAATTAAATAAAGTGTATTTGAAACCATGGTATTAAATAAATAAACTCATAATTTTCTAAACATTTCTAATTATACTCTTAAGGTTGAATGGGGAGATATGGTTAGAGATTGGTTATGGGGGTTCCAAGAAAAGCACAGTAAACAAGGGTAAGGTTGTTATGCAGATTTAAACCTTTGACTTCTCCATTGATAAGAGAGTCTTTTGTTTTAGCACCCTTCTATTCCTAGTACAGAGAGAAAGACACTCTTACAAAGGAAGATTTTCCTTATAAATATAAATGTCCCTCACAAAAGGGAATTTCTTCTTCGTGGTTTTCAGAGCCTCTCCCATGTCTGCATTTTCTTTCATTTTTTTAACTTGAAGTATAGATGATTTACAATTTTATTTTCAGAGGTACAGCAGAGTGATTCAGCATTTCTAATAATTTATAATCCATTAAAAGTTCTTACAAAATAATGACTTTAATTCCCTGTGTTATACAATCTATCCTTGTGGCTTATCTATTTTATACATAGTAGTTTGTATCTCTTAATCCTATACCCTTAACGCGCCCTTTGCCTTTTCCCTCTACCCACTGGTAACCACTAGTTTGTTTTCTTTATCTGTGAGTCTGTTTCTGTTTTGCTATACACATTCATTTGTATTATTTTTTTAGATTCCACCTATAAATGATATCATACAATACTTGTCTTTAATTTATTTCGCTAAACATATATTATTTTTCCTTTACTTCTATCTATGAACGTGGGATATGTTTCCATTTTTTAATATTATCTTATTTTTGTATTTCTCCCTTCACACAAGGCTCTTTTTTTTCTTTGGTCATAACCTTTGTTTTAAAGCCTGTTTTGTAAGACCTGAGTATTGCTACCCTCATTTTCTTGTCATTTCTGACATTAAATATCTTTCTCTACCACCTCACTTTCAGTCTGTGTGTGTCTAGCTCTGATATGATTCTTTTATAGGCACCATTGTTTTTTAACCCAATCAGCCACACTATGTCTTTTGATTTGAGTATTTAATCTGTTGGCATTCAAAATAATTACTGATAGGTATATAAGGGTTGCCATTCTATCACTTGTTTTCCAGTTGTTTTTGTAGTTCTCCTCTTTCCGTTTCTTCTTTTTTTTTTTTACATTTTTTATTGATTCATAATCATTTTACAGTGTTGTGTCAAATTCCAGTGTTCAGCACAATTTTTCAGTCATTCATGGACATATACACACTCATTGTCACATTTTTTTCTCTGTGATTAACATAACATTTTGTGTATATTTCCCTGTGCTATACAGTGTAATCTTGTTTATCTATTCTCCGTTTCTTCTTTTTATTTCTTTTCTTGTGGTTTGATACTTTTCTTCAGTAATGCATTTATGTTCCTTTCTTTTCAGCTTTTGTGCAACTATTTTAGGTTTT
Source organism: Vicugna pacos (assembly GCF_048564905.1). Taxonomy (NCBI): domain Eukaryota; kingdom Metazoa; phylum Chordata; class Mammalia; order Artiodactyla; family Camelidae; genus Vicugna; species Vicugna pacos. The sequence continues at coordinate 9,126,285 of NC_133010.1, forward strand.
TAATTTGTGGTTACCATGGAGTCTGTGTGTGTTGACCTATATCCACTTGTTTTATACTGACACTCTTTTTAAGTTCAGATACATTCTGAAATATCTACAGTTTTTACTCATTTCCCCCATATTTTGTGTCTTTGATGTCCTATTTTACATCTTCATGCTTATCCCTTAACTGTTTACTGAAGTTATATTTGATTTTATACATTTTGTCTTTTAATCTTCATAATGTTGTATTTAATTGGTTGATCCTTAGTCCTTACTATATATTGGCCTTTCCTAGCGGGAGTTTCCCTTTCCTATAGATTCTGACTTCTTTTCCACTCAGAAAAGACTCTATAACATTTATTTTAAAGTTGGTTTAGTATTAGTGAACTCTTAGTTTTTGCTTGTCTGAGAAGTTCTTTGTGTCTCCTTCTGTTTTACATGATAATTATTCTAGGTAGAGTATCCTAGATTGCAGGTTTTTTCCTTTTGGGACTTTGCATATATCCTGCCACTCTTTTCTGGCCTGCAACATGATCAGCCGATAATTTATGGAGATTCCCTTTTATATAAGCCTTTATTTTTTCTCTTGTTGCCTTTAGAATTCTCACTGTATCTTTAACCTTTGTTGATTTAATTATGACCCGTCTTGGTGTGTGTTTGTTTGGGTTGAACTGGCAGCCACTAGAGCAGATGTGTCTCCATCCTCCCTTAAGAGAAAGCCTGTGCACAAGTCCCTCATGAGTGGAATTCAGGCTTCCTGCAGCCATTCAAGTAGTCCAAGTGGTCCTTCAACCAGCCAAGGTTTCTCATCTCCCCTCAAAGGACCCCAGGACTTGAACATTTTATCTGTGGTACTGATTACTCCTCAGTACATGTCTGCCCATATAACCTCCCCTTTTCTCTGGATTCCCTCCAACAGGCAAATGTCCCTACTCTATTACTTCTCTTACTTTCCCACCTTAGAATCTTGTTTGTACAGGGTTCCTTATGCCAGTTTTCCATTAGTTTTCTTTGAGAATATTTCCACATGTAGATATATCTTCTTGATGTCTTCACGGGGGAAGTGAGTTCCACATTATTTTACTCTGCCATCTTGATCGAAACCTACAATATACTTATAGCCATCTCAAGGTAATCTTTATGCCAAAGAGGCACATTTTGGGGTGGCAGATTCTACTCTCCTTAGAATCAATGGAATCTATGGAATCTTTTGTTAAACATTACATATTTTATCATTTTGTTAATGTTTTGCTGTTCATCCTTTATATCAGGAAGATTCATAATAAACATGTTTACTTTAAATATATCCACTGTTTGCCCACATGGCTGATTATTAAACATCTATTGGCATAGCATTGTCTCAATTGCTCCTACTTCAGTTCAGAGAACTCTGGGCTTCTGTAGAACCCAGTACCAGTTTACCATGTCATATTTGGGTAAGTGTTATTTATTTGTGATTTCTACCAAATTGTAAGCTCCTAGAAAGAAGAAGTTATGTTTCCCATTTTTGTATTCTCACATCTAACGCAGAGCCTCAAATAAATGTCATGAATAAATAAATCCCTACTGCCAGTTGGAGAAATTAAAGATCAGAAATTCAGGATATTTACCTACTATCATCATATAGTTAGTAAATTACAGAGCTAAGATTTGAACTAGAGTGTGAGTGTAAGTTGCTCAGACCTGGACAAAGGGACAAAAGTTCCAGTACCAAAGTCCCGTTTTTCTATGACAGTTGTGAAGGCAAAGGCACTGTCTCCCACTACTGAAATTTCTACTAATGACCAGCAAATTGTGGAATAGAGATGAGAATTTTGATTGTGTTTGAGCACTTTTCTGATGCCTGTGCAATTGAGCCAAGAAGACAGATGCATAAAACCAGAGTCAAGTGGTTGAAAAGAGAAAAGTAGGTACATCTGCTCAATAAATGACAGACATCAGGAGCCTTCTATTTTGTTGTTACGGAGTGTGACGGGAGATTAGTGCAGTTTGGTAATTTTGAAGACACAAGACCAGTAACTTGACCTTATGGCTAATTTTTGGAGTAATTTGAATCAGAATAAAGGGAAAATCTTATGAGGCTGAGGTTGATTTTTTTTTTTTCCTTTGTCCTCATCTCCCCTACACCTTTTCCTAAGAAGAGAGTAATCAACAGCCCTATTCAGACACCAGGACACATTTTGCTGAACAATAGATTCAAGGGGGAAACTTTAGGTAACACAAAGGCAGACGAGCTACGCATTTTTCTTCTTTGATAATCAAATCATTATCTTTGTCATCGTAAGGACTATCTTCTTACAGTTGAATTCAACATAGAGTTACTTTTCTTATCTGATCTTTCCTTTCACTCCGCTAGATTCCATTTCCTGTCCTATTTGAAATTCCCTTATAATTCATATGGCAGCAGCCTAGTTTCAAAGGCTGATGATATTGACAACTTAGAAGGAGAAGAGGTTTTGGTTTCCTAAAATGTCCTCTCACTCCTCCCTACTCGCCTCCCCCCCCCCCCCCAGCAATTTCAGTCTAGATCTCAAGTAGGCACTTTCATTCTGCATCTTAATTCTGAAGGAGCTGGTTCTTCACATGTGCATCGCCCGATCAGCAAACTCTCTTTTGCCCTCCTTTAATTAATTACTGTTTGTAAAGAGCTCAGAAGATGAATGGTGCTATATAAGTGATAAGTATCATGATTTCATTGTCCTATTCCAGTTCTTCTCGGAGTGAAGTATCATTATAATAATCAGCTTGTTGCATTTATAACTCAGGAGGGGGAGAGCCATAGTAGTAATACCTTTGCTAGCTCCATTTCTGAATTTCTGGAGAAGCTACTGAACCTTGCAGTGTCCCCTGGGGATTATTCTCAGGCTTCATACATTGATTGTCCCTTAGAAAACCAACTCCTTGAGCATAAATCAGGTACGATATAAGGGGTTTCACTGGTAGATTAAAACGTATATGGAATTTTTATTCAAATGGCTTAGGTTTCAGCTTTAATTCAATGATTGTGTGAATTGGAATAATCATGTAACTCTCTCAAGTCAATGTTTTCATATATAAATGAGAATAAAGATGACACCCAATCCACAGGAACATTATGAAGATCAGGTTAAGTAATGTCCCTAAAAGCATTTTGTAGGCTAAAAAAAAAAAAACCCTCTTTATTTTATTTCTTCATATCATACTTTTATGTAGATTCAGTTTTTAGAAAAATAATGTATAGTGAGGAACTTTAAAAATTGTAAAGCATGTTACCTGGGATTTATTTTTCTAAAGATAAGATGATAAAAAGGACCTTGGCTTGTAATTGTTGACTTGAAGAGCAGAAGTCACTTCTGATTGCCATTAGGAGAAAGAATTGCTAAGTCATTGAAACAAATAAAAAAGATAGTGGAGAAGAGAAATAAATATATGATTACTCAAAAGCCAAACTAAGGGAAATGGAGAAGAAAATGACACAGACAAAAATGGTGAAGGTGGGAGAAGTGTTAATTCTGGAGGAAAGAGCACAAGTTCAGTGCTAAAGTCTTACAGTCGGTGACGATGGTGTTCATCCTTCTTTCCTTCATCAGGAAGTTCCATATGTGGTTGACTTTGGCTGAAATAAAGGCATAATGGCACTGTGGTTGAAAGCACAGCTCAGACTTCCTCTATTCAAATCCTTGCACTTATCAGTTGTGTGAGTTCTGTTCCCCCCAGTACCTCATTCTCCTGTTATCTTGCTCCTTTGGTAGTGATAAAAAGTCATCTGCCACTCTTGCTTCTTTGAAAGTAATCATATTCTCAGTCTTTCTCAGTCTTGCGCTCACTCTCGCTCTCTTGTCTTCTTTGTGTTCTGTAGTTTTACCAGGTGGTGTCTGAGAGATTTCTTGTTAGATATGGTGCTTGATCTCTTTTGGTTTCTTGAATTTGTGGATTGTTATCTTTCATCATTCCTAAGAATCCCGTGCCTGTCAACTCATACATGCATTAAGGATATAGATAGGGAGGTCACTAGATACATGTAAAGATGGATGGATAGATAGACAGACAGACAGATAGTATATAGATAGATATGTAGATCAATTCCAAAATTGTCAATTGTTTTGTCTAGCTGCCTCATTATTATAAACTTTGAAGCTGTCTTATTCTATGTCCAAGCTGAATATTATCACCACTGCCATTTCGTGTTATAACCAGGATTGTGTAGTAGACGGTTGGCTGTGATGACAATGACGACCTTTGTGACTCTGTTTATTTTTTCCCCTTTTCCTCATACCTCTCTGACAGGCCCCAGTTCAGAAGACTTTGGGGAAATCAAAAATAGTTTTCATCCAAGGGAAAAACTGAACTAACCCAACTGCTCAAGAAATTAGGGAAAGTTTTACCACCTAAAGATGGAAAGAGATCCTTCAACCGTGTTGGGCAGACTTCCACCAACATTCTATGTGACCTTGAATACATAATTTATCCTCCCGGAATATTTTGCTCCCTATCCATACTAAAGTGGGAAAGGGCCAAAGATCATTAAGGCTTCTCCACACTTTTCAATTCTGCGAGTCCTAATTATTAAGATGAAGTCTTTATAGAAATATCACACATTCAACCCCACCTTGGAGATCCTCTTCTGAAAAGGCCGTGCGAGGAAACTTCAGTTTAGAGGAAACCTTCAGAGCAGTCAATGTGAAAGGCTAATATCATTGTTCACTCACTCGCTACTAGTCTAAGTTTGGGATCCCCAGACAAGTGTTCCAGGCTCTGCCTCAGGGTCAGTGTTGCATCCAGGTATTTCTAAATCTAGTAGAAACAAGTTATGGAACAGAAGACATTTGAAGCACGATGTGCCAAATGTTCAGATGAAAGGACTCACCCCACATATATTCACAGTGGGTGTTCGTTCAGATGGAATTCTAGACTCTAAATTTTATTTGGGAGTATATATTCTGCAGCAAGGTTTTTCCTGTCTCAGCCATATACTCAAACAGATGTCAGTAAGCAACAAGTTCAAATGATTTATAATATAGGGTTAAAACCATCTCAGAAATGGTTATGAGGGGCTAATAGAGTGATAGTTGGTATTAAATGGACTCCATATGGATCATAAATAAGTTCACAACCCAGATACTTACCTCTCCTATTAATGAAAATGTAAACCATCAGGAACTTGCTTGCAGACATTCAAGCCTACTTCTTCCTTTCTGCGTTTTTTTTTTTTGTTTTTATCAGCATTTTTTTCTGGACTACTTTGACTATTATGTCAAATTTTGTTAGTGTATGATGGCCTCTACAGTGAGTCACCATTTGGAATCCCATTGTTGCATTTTGTGAAGTAGCATCTAAAACCCATAATGTGCCATGTGACAGACACCGCCCTACAGCCCCAGAGCAAGTGCGAGAAGCTGGGGAGATACCTTTGGAGGGTCTTCTAAGAAAACAGACACTGCTGTATAATTACGAGGCCACTCGCAACTTGTCAGTTCAGAGTTCGCCTAGGGAGCTGAGTAGAATGTCTTCGCATTTTAGAATTCCAGGCACTAGCAAATGACACTTGCCTATCTGACTATCAGACTCATAATACAGTGAGGAAGCAAGAGATGGGAGTGGGTGCCTGTCTCCTGTAGCCTCAAGTTTTGGTCAGAAACCAAATTTCTTGGACTTCATGTGACCACACGTTTGCATTCATCCAGAGTTCAATATGGTCTCTACAGATCAGCTTTCTCTAACTCACCAAATCTCATTTTTTCATTAAAAAAAAAAGGATAAAATAACACTTATCTCATTGGTCAGTTAAGTGGTACATACATATAAGAATTAAACGTAATGCATATTCTCACACATTCTCACGAATTTATCATCAGATGTTCTCTGGAGCCACTTACTTAAGACCAAAGTCTCAGTTTTATCATTTAAAAAAATTATTTTAGCTATTGTGAGTTTTAAAATACACAGAGACACACAAATATGTGTATACAAGCTAAAGTTCCTGGCTTATTGTGGGTTTTTAATACATAGTAACATTAATCACCATCATTATGTGGTAAAGATATTGATAATACAGGGAAAATGCAAACAGAGGAAAACCAAATAATTGAAATAGGAGAGAAAAGTGGAGAGGGCTAAAAATATATATATATGAAAAGATGACAATGTGGAAAAAGAAAGAAAACAGGCTTTATATGTGTTCTTTAAAAGAGGAAGAGGAAGGGAAGCTCACTGTACATGAACATCTCTGGCAGGAGAGGCATCAGTTAGTGGGAAGATTTGTGGGACACAGTGACTTCAGAGATGAGAGCAGAGGCCTGACAAGAGAGCACATGGGGGGACCCTGATTATTAATTCTGTTGGATATTCCAGGGGACGTATTTGCTGTAATTCAAAACCCAGGATGCAAGAAATTTGATATGAGCATTAGATGAGAAGATAAATTGAGTTTATTATAGAGACACTGTTAGAAGTAAAAAGGACCAATACTGTTCAGAGAAGTTCGTGATGATTCCACTGAACAGGATGAGGCTAAAGACCTTGTTCACTCACTTGAAGATGAAGCAGTGCCTTTGGGCACTTTTCGTTTAAGAACTGAGATGAATTATAGCCGCACAGAGGACATCTAAAGATCAGCTGCTGATGAAGCTCAGGATATCATTTAAGTAAAAGGTGCAATCAGGTAAAAGGTTTTAGGTCCAGAGAATAAGTACCATTTGTAAAGGTAACTCTGGATCACTTCTGGGGACAAAAAGGACACATCTATGCAGACTGCACAAGAAAATGAAATAATGAAATAGAATCAAGGACGACAGACAGACACTAAGACTCTTGATGGGAGAGAAAAGGATCCATGGAGTTGGTAGCCTCTGCTCAAACGAATGCAGGAGAATGTCTTGAAGTCTCATTAACACAGTCACTCTTTTGTTTCTCCCTTTCATGGGCATCGTTGAGATCCTAGCAGATGTTGGGTTCTGTGATGGTTTCAAGAGATGCAAACTCTACCCCCTAAATAACAAATACGTAAGTAAATAAGATAGTCCATGCGCTAGGAGGGAGAAAAGGCAGAGTAATCAGCAACAAACCAGAGATGGTAGCAGAGAGAGCGCCCCCTACATCTTTCCTCCCAAAGAGATCGTTGGTCTGAACTTGAAGAATGACGATGTAAGGGAAATATTCATATAAATTAACATAGATCAGGGACAAAGAAAGTAAGAACAGCTGTACAAAAGCAGATGGAATCAGCTACCAGAACGAGGAACAGTAGAGAAATGGGCGAGGAACAGACAGTACACCTAACAGAAAGAGGTAGGAATACAGAATTTAACATGGCTTACTTATACAAGCTACATTAGGGGATATGACTCTCAATAAACAAATTAATCAAGGGGCATGGGATAGGACAATTGATGTCTGCAGTAGACAAGAGCCATTGTGTTGAGGAGTTTCCACTTAGAAGAATGTTGGGTGACAGCCCAGACACAATTATCTCATGTATCACAAAGTCTGGGGCAGACAACCTCTGGGGGATGAGAAAGTGTTACTTAATGGTAAGCATATAAACAATGGAGCCAGCCTGTCGGTGCTCCAACTCTCGCCATGCCACTGACCACCCTCGCTACTTATCCCCTTTGCTCTTTACTTTCCTCAAAGGTAAATTGTGGAAAATTGTTCTTAAAAACACTTTGGGTTAGGTAGCAAATGAGAAGATATGTGTAAAAGTCTAAAATGCTTGGCGTTTAGTAAACCATCCAAAAAGTGTGAGTCATTGTTACTAACCTCATAAGTACCATCATAATTTATTGGTTTTGAGGTATAACTACATCATTTAGAACCAAGTTTCTTCACACCACTTTATCCTGCTTGGTCTGAAGTACAAAATCTCCCTCTGGCCAAAGGAGCATTGGTCTCAAGTATCATTTCTTCACAAGAAATTGCCCAAGATGAGTAGAAGAGTGACCGTGAGAAGGAGTTCCTCAAAATAACTCTCCTGTTGTTGGAAAAGTTGGTCTTTTCCAGAGTCTTCTCAGATGACGCCCTCACATCCATCTTTGGCTAGAAACATAGATGAGGAAAAAACGAATCAGGGAAATTTATGTCGATAAGGTAAATATTTCAAAAAGAAAGGAAAGAAAAGAAAAGGAAAAGAAAGAGCAAAGCCACTGTCTGTGAAAATCTCAGAGAATGCGATCATCATAGAATAAATGATTGTTGGTTTTGAGATGAGAAATCCCTAGGTTAAAATATTGCAGGAAGGATTCATTTATAGGAGAAGAAAAAAATCTTTATGGAAAAGGATAAAATTATAGATTCGTACTAGAAAACCTATCTGAGAAAATTTAAAAATCACCACTAAAAATCAAAGATTATGTTGTCAGTGAAGGGAAAGCATTGCCAATTTGATAGTATTTTTAAATTTTTTGAAATAACACAGAAAAGTTTTGAATGCCTTTTTTTTTTTTTTGCAGCTACACATGGGAAAAAATTAAATGACCAGGGCATTAAAATAAATAAACAGTTGCATTTTACAGTGAAGAAAGTGTTAGAAATTGGAGACAACAAATATTAATAATTCTGGAAATGCTGAGAAGGCCCAGGGGTAAGTCAAAAAGAGGTGGAAAGTTTCTGTTAGTCCTAAGATAAATCATAGAAGACAATAAAAGAGAGATATAATATGGGTACTTATTCAAAAAAAAAAGAGAAGCTTTTATTTGGGTAGATAATTTTCTCATTAAAACCTTGTAAATATATGGTGTGTCAGGTCAGCTGGTGTAATATGTCCCATGCCGTGATCAGTAGTTGGCTGAGAAAAGAGACTAAGTCATAAGAGGAATGAGTCAGAGATGATCGCGGTATGTTACTTAAAAACATATTTATTTAGATTTATTATTGTAAAGTCCTACTCAGCTAGAGGATGAGAAGATAAATGGGATTTAGAGCTCAGAGCAGTCTTACAGGCAAGGAGACAGACAGGCTTATCCCCCCAAAATGCCAGCATGTGAGTCCTCATACTCAGGAGCAAGGGGAATGTATGCATCAGAGGCTAAGAATTTATTTTCTAAACTCTTCGTTTTACTTTGGCACATTTATTTTATAGTGTGACAGGCCTCTTTTATACGTCACACCAACAACCAGCGGCCTGTTCACCATTGGAAATCGGTACCTGGATAGGTTCAGGGTAGCAAATATGATATGTAAAAATAAAACCTTTATGCCATCCTGAATGTTTTATGGGAATTTTACGTTACATGTTGTCTGTAGAAATGCTCATCAAATAGATGTTCCATTTGAGAAAACTAAAGGGAAAATGTTTAAAAAGGACCAGTGTGACATTAGTTAGAACCAGCTGTGGTTTGTGGATAGGGCATTAGAACTATGATAAGAGTAAAGCTGGATTTCTTAATCTTGGCATCACTGACATTTTCAACTGGATAATTCTTTGTTGTGGGGGTTCCCTTGTCGCTACACATTAGATTCCAGTACCACCCCTCTTCCCATTTGTGACAGCCCAAAATATCACTTAACATCACCAAATATCATTTGGGGGCAAAAATATTCCCAGCTGAGAATCACTGGAGTAGAGAAAAAGAAAATACTATGAAGCAATGATAAAGCGATGAAGAAAGTAAAGAGGGAGAGGAAGAAAGAAAGAACACCATAATAGAAAAAAATAACAGAAAAGAGAAGAAAGAAGAGGAATATGAAGAAAAAAGAGAAGGAAAGAGAGGAGACAATAGGATATATAGGTAGGACTTCAGGCAAAATATACTATGTATGGTAAATGAGAACTTCTGGGATATATTTTCAAATAAATATTTGTAAAGAAAAATTGAGAAATGAAGCTTAAAGAATAAAGCATAAAAATAAAATCATATAGGGATATTATATAATATGATTGTGTGTGGTAAGAATGGAATTTGGCTTTTATTTTTAGAATGCATATTATGACTCCAGTTTTAGTGCAGGTCATCAAGGGGACATTGAATATGTATGGCTTTATGGAACCCTGGGATACATTTAGAAATATCATATGATCACCTATAAGAGAAAAAGGACAAAGCATAAGATTCAGAGCTCTTTAATATTTAATATTGTGTGTTTTAAATGAAGATGGGACAGAATAACACCCAGAGTCCCCTCTTTCCCTGATAGAAGGGTCACGTTCTCCCCAGGAGAAAAGCTATTGAAAAACATAAAGTCCTTTAAGACTGAAGGGAACAGAAGAAATTAAACACAGCAGAGAGGCCATATCTAGCCAAACGAAGTTCCTTGTCAGGAAAGAGTGTGCCTGTTCATTAGAACATATATCCATACTTAGTCTCCACATAGTACCTTCTTTAAGCTTAAAATAAACTAACAAAAATTATTTTTAAAAAAATTAGGAAGCACTCAAGTTACTAGTAGGAAGAAAAGTTTCATAGTTCCCACTAAAAGAGAAAAGGGGACAAGAACACCATCTTGGTGACAGATTATCTGAGAATCGCTGATGCATATACATGAGTAAAAGGCAGAGGAAGGATCTGGAATGGTGAACTATTCTTGCAAAGTGGTAGGTGAGATAGGTGAGGGGGAGCAATGATTCTGACAGTACTAGGTTATGAGAAATTGATATGCAATGCCTGTGGAAGTTTTGTTGGTTTCGTTTGATGAGAGAAGAACTGTAAATATGAATAATATGTAAATATACTTTATGACAAAAATAAACTTATGAGAATCAAATGGGAGAAAGGATGAGGAAGGATGCTGAATAAGTCAAATGCACGATTTGAAAAGGGGATGTACTGTGATCTGAAACCTTAAAATCTCTCCTGTAAACTACTGAAAAACTCTTCCACACCTGTGAGACATAAGGATACCTACGTGTGTTCCAAGATGCAAGTAGGGACAAGGAAAAATGAGGCCGAGAGATGTCTGTTGATCTTCTCTCCACAAGGCCACCCAAGGAGGCATAAAAGAAGTGAAATATGTGAAAATGTCTCCTTATTCTTAAATCCTTGCCCACATATAAAGGAGCACTCTGATTATTAATGATGGAATTAACAAGTAGTATTAATTTCATGATCCTTCACATGGAATGCTTTCTGGAGATCACAGTTTACTGACTCTGCTTTCCTGACCTGGGTGTCTAAGGGCAGCTTTCTCAGCAAACACTAATAGAAAAATATTCTTTAAAGGCACCTTAATTGTAACCACTCAGTGAATAGAAATCATACTTTTTACTTCAGCATCCCTGTTACAGCTCACCACAACACTAAGCATTCAGTGGTGCTGAATAAAAAGATTGAACTGAAATCAATGGAGTTAAACAGATGAGAAACAAATAATGAAAGTAGAAACTGCATGTTGAGCTACAAGAATTATAAGTTTGCACTGGCCACATGTTAAAATAATTAAACATAAACTCTCGATATTCTCAGCAATGCAGAGGGAAATAAACAGAAAGGACAGTAAAATGGCACTGTTAGAGAGGTGTGGCCAAGGCAGCCGAACAGGAAAACGCTGACTCACCTCCTCCCACCGGCACAGCAAAATTACAACTATTTACAAAACATCCGTCTATGAGGTTGACCTGAAAACTGGCAGAAAAGATTATCCAAAATGAAAGAAAGAAAGAAGGAACCACAAGGAGATGGGTTGGATGGACAAGCACAAAATCTCACACACTTCAAGTCCCAACACAAAGCAGCAATTTGAAAGGAGTCTGGGTCAGACCCCAATTGCTGATCTTAGAGAGCTTCCTGAAGAAGCAAAAAGTCACTAGGACTTCCCTGGGGACATAAACACTGATGGAAGCCATTTTTAGAAGCTCATTCTATCAGGAGGACACTGGAGTACTCCTGACAAGAACCATCCTGGAATGCTCCTTCTAGCCAACAAGTGTTGAGGGCTTACCCGCCCATCAGTGGGCCAGCATCAGCCCGAGGGTCCCTGAGCCTTGTAGCCAGCTGCACTGGACCCAGCCCTGCCTGCCAGTGGGCCCACAGCCACCTTATGAGGCATGAGTCAGAGTCCATGAGGTCAGGGGACAGATCCACCTGTTGCCCACCCAAAGTAGTCAGCCCACCACAGCATAAGGTCCCATACAGACAACATAGGAAGCACTTCTAGAGCATCCAGCCTTGAAGACCAGAGGGGAGTGAGCTTCTGGGCACCACAGCACATTTCCTATATAATGCTACTTCTGCAAGATCGGGAAATGGAATGAACCCCACCCAATACATAAGAAATACATAGAGAATCAGGCAAAATGAGGAGACAAAGGAATATATTCCTGCTGAAAGAACGAGACAAAACCACCCCAAAAGAACTAAACAAAGTGGAGACTAGCAATCTACCCAAAAAAGATTTCAAGGTAATGATCATAAAGATGCTTGATGAACTTGGGAGAATGGGTGAGCGCAGTGAGAAGTTTAACAAAGGGTCAGAAAATATAAGGAAGAATCCAACAAGGCTTAAAAATATAATAACTAAATTAAAAAAAAAACTTCAAGGAATTAACAGTAGAGTAGATGATATAAAGGAATGGATAGGTAAATTAGAAGACAAGACAGAGTAGTGAAAATCATCTATGCTGAATAGAAAAAGAAAGATTTTTTTTTTTAAATGAGGATAGTTTAAGAGACCACTGGGGAAACATCAAACATTCTAACTCACATTATAAGGGTTTCAGAAGAGACAAGAGAGAAAGGGCCAGAAAAATCATTTGAAGAAATAATAGTTAAAATTATTTGAAGAAATAATAGTTAAATAGTTAAAGACTAACCAGTGGAGGGATGCAGACATTCTGGTCCAAGAAGCACAGAGAGTCCCAAGCAAGTCCCAAAGAGGTCCACACCAAGACACAGTATAATTAAAATGGCAAGAATTAAAGAGCAAGAGAGCATATTAAAATCAGCACGAAGAAAGCACCTAGTTACATACAAGGGACCTGCCATGGGATCATCCGCAGGCTTTTTATCAAAAACCACAGGCCAGAAGGGATATTCAATATCCCTTATATATTCAAAGTGATGAAAGGAATATATTCCTTTTAATATATATTCAAAATGATGAAAGGGGGAAAAAAAACTATCACTAAGAATGCTCTACCTGGTAAAGCTTTCATTCAGACTTGAAGTTGAGATCAACAGATATAGATAGATAAACAGAGGCTAAAAATTAGTTCAGCACCACTCAACCAGCTTTATAAGAAATGTTAAAGGGACTTCACTAAGTGGAAAAGAAAAGATCACAACTAGAAGTATAAAAATTACAAAAAGAGACTCTCATTGGTAAAGACGAATATACAGTAAAGATATCAGGGCAAGCACTTGTCAAACTAGTAAGAAGGTTAAAAGACAAAAGGAGGCAAATCACCTCTATTCACAATAAGTAGTCAAGGGATGCACAAAACCAAAAGATGTTAAATATGGTGTCAAAACATTGAATGTGGGAAGAGGGAAGTAAACATGCAGCGTTGATAGGATGCGTTTAAAATAAGAGATCTTCAGCTTAAAATAATCGTAAAAGAAATATGTATGAACCTCCTGGGAACCATAGCCCAAAAAACTGTAACAGATACACACAAACAAAAAAGAGAAAGGAATCCAAACATAACATTAACAACAGTCACCAAATCAGAAAGAAAGAGAGCAAAAGAAGAAACGAACAACAACAACAAAAAACTATGCAATGTACCTGAAACCAACATCATACTGTACATCAACTAGACTGCAGTGAAGGGTACTGCTCACCTCTTCTTCCTGTCACTCAATGCTCCCTCCATGGAGGTTTCAAATTTTCCTTTCAATATGGTCTATTTCACATCCTTTGTAGCCCCCTTCAAACAAAATCTCCTCTGTTCCCAGACGCACTTTATGTGAAATTTTAATCGCACAGGCTCCTTTCTAATATCTCTCTGAGCAAATCTAGTTGTCTTTTTATGGCAGTCACTGACGTGGTTATCTTCCTCCAGTTTTTTGTTTTTTAACTTCCTATATTTTTCAGATCTCTGTGGCATCCATAGGCACCTATTCATCAAGTATCGTTTTCCTCTTGTATTTGCTGTTTCAGTGTAACTCTCCTTGTATGATTGTAAGGTTTTCAGGATAAATATAGTTTTTCCAATAGCCTAAGAGTACCAGCTGCTTAATACACATGTATTGGTCGACTGATTACTAGGTCCAAATAATAATTTTAAAGAAGTACAATTAATTGCAGCACTTTATTCTTCAGATTAAATCTACCTTCAGTTAGCCAAGTAGTTTGATCTTAGTATGTGTATTTGTGGAAATGTTGACGCATATATTTTGGTCATAAATATTTGGGAAGATTCTAGTTTCTTAACATGAGAAAAATAGAAGGAATCATGGGGACTGGAATGGTGCTTTTGGTTCTACCCACAGTTAGTCACATGGAAAGAGCTGACTGGCCATACTCAATAACGTGGAGTCTGAGTATGATGTGAATGTCGACTTTGTCGGCTTCAGCCCACCCAAAGGGGTCTTGTGTTAAAGCAGAGAATGAGTATTAAAAAAGATACAAACAACAACAACAAAAAACCCAGACTGAAAACAAACAAACAAACAAAAATTCCATAAGCTAGTAGAGTTGGATTTGAATCCACTATTGTTGGTGCACATGCCTTAGGCACCCTAGTTGATAACAAAACCAATTCTTTCTCTCTCTCTCTCTCTCTCTCTCTATCCCATCTCTCTTATTTTAGAAGTAGTATGTTAAAGTAATGGAACAAAGACAACTCAAATTTGAATGTCAAAATATAACTCCAGCCCTGCCAAGAACTTGGCATATAAGTGGACCCAACTGCATTATATAAATGGGAAAAGTCAAAAACAGAAGTGTCAGTTTAGTCCTGTTTTCTTGCCTCTTTTTCCAAGTTTCTTTTACATTTACTCTGGATCTGTTATAAAGCCCAATTTTAGCCTTACTATCCCTTGCCCTTTCTTCCTGGGGAAAGCTAAGAAGAAATGTGCATCTGGACCAGAAATATGGCACCTTGTCATATCGTCACTTTGGCCTTGGTCTAGATTCTACAGAGAATCTGCTCATGCTCCAGACTTCAGAGAAAGAACTTTCCAACCCACTGCTCTCTGCGTGCAGGGGATGGTGAATATCATTCGTGTCCAGATTGAAGTTTTATTTGCTGCATTATTTGTAGTTTTGAAGTATGCTTTGTACAGAGCAGAGCATCCCTGACTGTCTTCAACACACCACCAAGTAATCGCACCATTGCTCAGTAGGCTAAATTATTTTAAACCTTTTGAAAAAAATAACATTTTTCCTTTCTGCAGGTTTTCCTAGGAACAATCTCCATGAAAATGACTCCTAATTTAAGGGAAGCTAAGGCATTCCTCACCACTGACAAGGAAAATGGCTCTTTTTGGCCAAATCATAGAAATGAGCTTCCTAAAGTACATTGCACCTTTAAAAGCTGACATTACTGCCAAGAAGGCTGAATGGTACCTTGTCAGCATGGAATAACCAGACTGGGCCAAGTTGTCATTTCTGACAGGTCGGTGTAATGAGCAAAAGAACGCTGAGTTTGTCTAAAAGTTTTCACTGGAATCAGCAGGGTAGAGCTGTTTGGGGCGATAACAGCTCTATGTATGTGACTCATTAAATGTGTCACGTTATCAAACGTTGTGGCCCACACTATCACAGCCACCACATTCCTGCTTTGTTTCCTTCTCCAAGAACCAACCCCCCTCCCCAAAAGTCTTTATATTTCTAATTTGAACAGAGGACAGATTACAGAGCTGTGAGGCATTGAATCTTAGCGATGTGTGATTAGATGAATGCCAAACGTCTCAGTTACTCCTTTCAGAACTCTACCCAGAGAGAAATTCTAATCTAAATCCATGTGAACTTGTCTCTGGGCCTCTTCTTCCCCATTTCCTGGGGTTCCTCTGGTAATATTGTTGCCGTCATGGAAACAGAGATGTAGAATAAATAAGGGAGACAAACGAGAACTGAGGAAAATTGACATCAGATGGCGCTTCTGAATTCCTAGATGACATCAATGTCCAGAGTCCTCTCTTCCCTGTGATGAGGAACCTGCACATGGATTTGCCATCTAAATGTGAAATACAAACGTCATGACATGAGATCACTTGGATCCAGATTTCTTAGTAAACAGATAGCAAAGCTAGAAGGTTCTGCCCCTTCCGGCTTTACCAGCCATCTGTGGTGCCCTCTCTTTACTCAGAGGCACCAAACAACAGAAAACATTTTCCCTCGCTTCAGAAAAATTCACTTAATGTTCGTGACTAATTAAATTCTCACTCTAGCCATGATTAATGTAACAAATAATTACAGCTTAGATCTAATATAGATACAACTAATTGTTCTGCCCACAGTGCATCATGACTAACAATTAAACAGAGCTTTTAAAGCAAATGTAAGATCTGAGGGGTGACCTTCACCTGGCTCTGCTCTTGACCCTGTAGGAAAAGCCAAAGCTTGTTTTCCTCTTCTTTGATGGTGACAAAGGTTTTAGTTGTTTATTTACATTTCTCTTTCATTAGGTGTTAGGTAAGCCCAGTTCCTTTACGCTCCTTGTTTTTTTGTTTATTTGTTTTGTTTTTTCCGATTTGCAGAATGTCAAAGATCATGAGCAGAGCACTAGAGAGAAATAGAGGGAGGTTGTACCAAGTGAACTTTCTCCAAGGATCAAGTGTGGAAGCAGCCTCCCTGTTGTCAAAGTGGAAGATGTTGGGGGACTGGCAATGCTTCTGGTCCAACTGCAAGGTGGTGGGCCTGGTCCATGTGTCTGTCTGCTCTGGTACCTATAAACCTCAAACCCAGGAGATAATCTTTGATTCTGCAGCCCTTCAGCAAAAAGGACTGCTGCTGAATTGAGGGAGCCATGCAGGAGTGGCCTCTGGAAGGACATCCCCAATGGTGCCAACATTCACAGAAACTTCTTGGGGATTCTCACAGCTGTGAATGGGTTGTTCCCGGTTGTGTTACATGATGAGACAGAGCATTGATAACTTACCCTTACGCCTCATCTGCCCTGGCAAGTAGGAGACACACTGAACCCTCTACTGAAGAAGAATTGTGTCCACAATTAGTATATAGAATCATGTCTCTATCAGCCACTTTACCTTCTCCCACAATAACAAAATATTCTATTTCTATCAGAGTGGAATTAAGCATGAGTTATCTACACAAACTAAAACTCAAACAATTCAAATGCCCAAAGAATGAGACTTCTGGTTAGTTTAACATTCAAAAGTAACTATGCCTCAAACCAGAAAATTTTTCTTGGCTCTTTCAAGTATTTCTAGAATATTCAAGGCCATTTTTCTGACTTAGTGGAATCTAGTAGACAAACAGAATATTATTTTAGTGTTCAAGGAGTTCACAACATTTTGACTAGATTTGGGAGCCAGGACTGGAACATTTTGTTTGCACAGCCGACATAATTAATCAGATACAATTCTTCTAAATACATCCACAACTATGTGATGATAATTTATATTTATTGAACATCTACCACGTGACCAGATTTGGGCTAGTGGTAGTGAGTCCACCCTTTTTACTTTTTCTACCTTCACTGGATAAAGTACATGCTATTCTAGAGAACATTTAGTTAAGCTAAATTCCAGCTCAGGCCATGCAGGGTAAAACTGCTCAACCACACGGCACAAAGTACAAAGCCAACACTGCAGACCTCTCCTCTGTCACACTCCCCTGGTGTTCTGTCTACCAGATCCAACTTTGCATGGCATACTTTTTGTTTAGTCAGTAATTTTAGGTTTAGTTCTATCCAGTTTCTAGAAGAATGCTGCCCCTAGTAATAAACTATTTTAGAACAATAGACCAAAATTCAAAATGTAAGCCCTGTCAGAGATACTACTAGTCAGAGACAGATACGATGTGTGAGGCTCTAGGATCTGGAAATCCTTGGTTGGAAATCAGTCATGTGCTCCTTTCAAGCCGGTTTTCTGGAAGAGTTTAATTTATAGCTCCTACTATTTTGTTTTTCTTTTTAGATCTCAAAATGAATGTCATGCCAATGAAAAGTGCCAGACAGGAAACTAAAGTCCTGTGTTTATTCCAAGTCCCTAAATCACCATGGGACGGGAGGGACGTCGTCCACAGGCACCTGGCTCTGTCAAAAACATTGGAAGAAAATAGAAATCAGAGGTTCCAATGGCAGAATAGTTGCTCCACAAGAATTTCATAGCACTGGCTTTTGCAGAGAATGGTGTTATGGCTGTAATTTTAAAACGCTGTTTGAAAAGTACCACCCCAATCTACCTTTCAAAGTCTGTCTTTCTTCCCTGAGGTATTGCTCTCTTTGGGTCAAAACCACTTGTTTTATCCTTCAAATGAATCTTCTATGTTGCCAGATCTGTTCCTTTGTTCAAAAGGCTTCATCCAGACTCCCTCTTCTTTTTCTTCTTCTTCTTTTTTCCTTCTGTCCCTGCAAACTAGACATGGAAGCTTAACTGGTATTTCTGGGTTCTGGGATGCCTTCCTCAACCATGTCTATTTCTACGCCTGAGAGTGGCATGGCCTCTGCTAGAAGTCTTCACCCAAGACATGAGAATCAACTGAGGAATGTGTAGAGAATAATGATGCTTAGGCTCAACCCAGATCAATTATATTGGCCTGGAATATCAGTTTTGATGTGTTTTGAATGTGTCAATGGTAAGCAAAGTGGCTGAGGTTGGAACTCATTGTTCCATACTAAATTTTTGCATCCACATATAAGTTGAAATAATTGCAATAATGTATACATATATGTAAGGTGCACCCACATATACACACTCATAAACATATTTCATTTTTGTCCTTGGCAAGGATAAAAAAGCAGATCTCTGCACAGATGCCGTACATAACCCAGGGCAAGGGAGATTTCATTGAGGCGAAAGGGTATAAAAGACCCAGAGTCTCACTGTCTTTGCTGTTTTCTTTTCTTCTGCCTCTTTTCTTTTTCTCCAAAAGCCACTGACACACCACATCCCTTTAATCTTCCTCAGAGATACCACAGAATAAAATTTAATCTCATAGTCTATAAAACACTTCTTGACTTTGAAAGCCTGTGATTTACTCACTTATCTATATGTGATTACCAGATCCTAAAAGCTCACCAAACAATAAAAAGACAAAATGGTTGATGGGACCCTCTTCCCACCAAGGCCAGGTTCTCTGGTACATCTCAGTCCTTCACAGTTATCACTCTGGGTCCACTTTCCAGTCACACCTAGGAGACTGTAAATCCTCGATGGCAATAAGATTCGATTCCCCATGTTAATCCCAAAAGCTAGCACATGCTTGGAGTAGGCACTCAGTAACTCAGATTCAAATGTTTACAAAAATCTAGAGACACAAGTGAAAAGTCCTTGATGATTATGGTTAACTGATGAATTGTGCTATTGTCTGTTTAATGTCTGGTTCTCAGTCTAGGCTAGTGGTTCCAAATCTTGGCTGTACCTTGGAAGCACATAGAGCATCATAAAATATACTCTCTTACCTGAGACTTTACTTGAAGTGCAGAATCTCAGGTCCTGTCCTACAACAACTGAATTTCAATTCCCACTTAAAAAAAAAATCTCCAGGTGATTGCTAGATACATCAAAGGCCAAGACAAGATAGGCTAGTAGATCTCAAACTTGACATTGCATCCGAATCTTGTGGAGGTCTTGTAAAACCACCAATTTGCTTGGCTCCTCCTGAAGAGATTCTGAGCCAGAGTTTCTGGGATGGGGCCTGAGACACTGAAGTTCTGGCAGGTTCTCAGGTGATGCTGATGTAACACATTAAGGAGTTTCACCCTGTTCCTCCCTCCCCCCAGCCCCTGGTCACCATTCATCTGTATTCTGTCTCTATAGAGTGTATATTCTGGATATTTCACATAAATGGAGCCATGCGATATGCGACCTGTTGCGTCTGGCTTCTTTCACATGTTGCATCTTTTTCTGGAGGATCATCCACATTGTAGCACATTGGTACTTCATTCTCATTGGCTGTTAAATTATACACACATAATTTTGCTATTAAAATATTAAGCATTATCATACTGAATTTTAAAATATATTTATTACACAATGGATACATTATTATAAATAAATATCACCATATTATTAATAAATTATTATTAAATTATCTTATTGTTAAATATATATATTACAATTTGTTTACCCATTCATCCTTTCATGGATGTGTTAGCTGTTTGCACCTTTTGGGTATTGTGAATAGTTCTGCTGTAAACATGCATATACAGAAACTGGTTTGAATGTCGGTTTTTAATTCTGGAATTATGGGGTCATTCAGTAAATTTATACTCTGCTTTCTGAGGAACAGCCAAATTGTTTTCCACAGCACCTAAACCATCTTACATTCTATTCAGCAACGTAAAACAGTTCCAATTTCTCCACTTCCCCTCCAATATTTGTGACTTAAAACAATATATTATTACAACTATGTAAGTGGGTGTGAAGTGGTACTTCATTGCAGTTTTGTTTTTCATTACCCAAATGACCAACGATGCTGGCATTTTTTCATGTGCTTATTGGTCCTTTGTATATTGTTTTTAGATAAAGACATCCTTTGGGCTCTCAAGTTCTTTACCCATTTTTAATTGGGTTGTTTATCATTTTGTTATTGAGTTGTTAAGCAATTGGCCAGAGACGAATAGATTTATTTCTGGACTCTCTACTGTATTCCATTGGTCTGGTCTCTACATCCATCCTTATGCCAGTAACTTACATACTGTTGATTACCGTAGTTCTGTGATTTGAAATCAGGAATCGTGATTTTGTTCTTTTTTTTTTTTTTGACCATTTAGGACAACTTGAAATTCTACATGAATCTGATGATTAGGATTTCCAATTCTGAAATAAAAAAAGGTTACCGTAATTTTGATAGAAATCGTTTTGAAACTGCAGATCGCTCTGGGTGGTTTTGATTTCTTAAGTCTTCCAACCCAGGAACACAGGATATGTTCCCAATGATTTAGATCTTTAATTACTGCCAGCAATTTGTCTTTTACTATCCATTTCATGCTTTCCATTGTGCAGGTCTTTTACATCCTTGGTTAAATGTATTCCTAGATACTTTACTCTTTTGAATGCTATTATAAATGAAATTGTTTTCTCAAATTCCTTTTTGGATTGTCCCTTACTTGTGTATGGAAACACAACTAGTTTTAGGGTGTTGATCTTGGACCCTGAAACTTTGCTGAATTTGTGCATTAATGCTGGTAGATTTCGATGTTTGTATTCTTGGGGATTGTCTGCTATTTGATCATGGCACGGAAGAACAGAGCTAGTTTTCCTTCATTTCCACTTTGGATGCCTTTCATTTCTTTATGTGGCCTCATGGCTCTGACTAGAATTTCAGTGCAACGTTGGCTGGCAGTGATGAAATGGGCATCACTGTCTTTCTCCTGATCTTGGTGGGAAATCTTTCCCTCTCTCACCATTGAGAATGATGTTAACAGTGGGGCTTTTTTTCATAAATGAACTTTATCATGTTGAGAAAGTGCTCTTGTGTTTTTCATTCTGAAATGTTTGAATAAACCAAAAGGAAAATTATATTCTGCGAAACATGCAGATTATGTGAAACTAAAATTCAATGTTCGTCATCACCTTTTCCTTGGAACCCAGCCACACTCACTCGTTGCAACATCGTCTCAGGCTGTTTTTTCACAAGAGGAATGTTGACTATTTGTGATGGACACCATATGGCCCACAAACTAAAAAGATTTGTTATGTAGATTTTTACAGAAAACGTTTGGTAGCTTCTAGTCCAGCCCTTCCAGGCCATAAGCTCTATGAGGACAGGTGTTTTTTCTCTTATATCATCCTTGAATTTTTAGCACTTTCCCTGATTAGCTGCCTAGTGAAAAATAGATTGTTCATTACTGTTATATGGAAACATAACTGGTTTTAGGATGTTGATCTTTGACCCTGAAACTTGGCTGAATTAGTGTATTAACTCTAGTAGATTCTGATGTATGTATTCTTTGAAGAATTTTTTGATCAAGTAACCCTGAAATCAACCAGTCCAGGAACTTTTTCATCCTTTGTTTAACTACTAAGCCCAATGGTTATCTAAGAAGACAACAAACAAATACAAACATCTCTCTAGTTATCTCTCTATATTGAGTCAGTTCAAAAGTTTAAGATGTAAAGATGAGTATATTAGAAGAAAGCATATGTGTACATGGGTGTCTGCGTATGAAGAGAGAGACTCACACATTCAATGCCCCACACATAGTAGGGATTTTATTTAATCAGTGTCTTTTCCTTCTTGGAGTTAGAAGAATTGCATCAGATCCTGGCACACGTGGTACCTCATCTCAAATAGACTTACCTTCTTCACTTCTTGGTTTCTTTGTGTGTAAGATGGTCATAATTATATCTCTTTCGGGACTTTCGCAGTGATTACTTAAACATTGATTTATAGCACCTAGCACCAAACCTGGACAAAGTAGCTGATCATGGTTCATAAGACTATTATAAGTGAAGTAATGCAATGGCATCTCAAGCATCAGAACATAAACTATCTATAAATTAGCATGAGGATATGAGATAATCTAGGGTGGTAGACAAGATATATTCACAAACAACCACAAAATCTATCACCATGATCTCTCCTGGGGTTGGCCTTGCATGTTTTTAAGTATATCTGCCCTATGAGGTCCCCCAGGAGACAAGAACTAAAATTTACCACTGTAGTCAGACTGAGTGGTGGACCTTCGTCCTAGGGCCATACTTGCCAGAATTGTTGCCCGGCTAGTGTATAAACAGCCTCTAGGATGGGGGGGGGGAGGGAGGGATGGAGGGAGGAAGAGAAGGAGAAAGAGAATGCCAGCAAGCTCCTTAGCTCTTGAATAAAAAGGACAGTGGAACAGTGCTCCTGGCACTGCATGTTCAGTGGAAAAATAATATACATTTTGTCTCCATTTACACTGTACTTCCAGGTAGAGGTTGTGCTCAATGAGAATCAAGTTGAAAATGTTTCTCTGGTCCCAGTTAAAAGGTTATACATAATGAGATTTCTGCCATGGTGGGAAAGTTAAGAATTCTGGGTGACTTGCCAAATCTTTGTGGCAAAGAGTGTGTTTAATACACATTGCAAAGCATTTGTCTTTGCAAGGTGTAAAATGCCAGAGCTCAGCTTCCTTTTCCTGGGTCTGTTACTCTCCATAGCATAATTTATCTTAAATCCCTCAGCAGTATTAACTCTTTACCCTCGGGAGCATGGGAGCTGGGTACTCCCCGGGAGTCTGGGGCAGTGTTGTCACTTCTGCAGTGCATTTACCCATCCTTGAGATTCTACAATCCTGACAAACACCAAAACAATCTACCTTTTTGATTCATCAGTGCATATATATTGGGCACTATATATGTGCTTGGGTCCTTTCTAAGGAATATGGTACATGATGGTCTCCAGAGATGTGATAAAGTCTGATAGTCTTAGAATTTCTCTGGGAGGGCGTGCAAGAAACTGGCCGTAGTAGATGCCTCTGAAGAAGTAAAGAGAAAGAAGGGAAGGATTATCCTTCACAGTTTACCTTTGGATACCATTTTGACTTGTAAAATGTGCTTGATTCGTCAACTAAAAATAAAACTAAAAGTTACAACTTAAAGATGGTTTGAGGGTGCAGTTTCATAGGCAAGAAAAAAGGAAAGAGGTCTCAGACAGTGTGCCAAACACCGTCAGTGGTATAGTTTCTAGGCACTAGTCAAGAGAAGGAAGCATGAGGACTGGAATTACTGGGGACAGTCCACCCAGTCCTCTTGCCTTGTCTGTGGATAACTAATCAGGTCATGGATGCATGGCACAGTGCAGTCAAAATGTTCCCCAGTCATTTGGGGGAGTCCGTGGTGGTGACAAACGCATTTACAAACTTCTCTCTCAAACATCTGCCTTTAGCCTCCTGTGCGGGCATCGGCTTGCCTGCGGTTGGGGGAGGAGTCTCACCGGTGTTGCCTCTGCCCACCCTGCTCCTGCTCAGGGTGCATCTCTGCCCCCAGTACTGCAAGACAGTTCAGCTAAGCTAACGCTACCGCAATCCACTCATCCTGAAGGCATCATACCGTGATATGGGGGGGCAGAGTAGCCTCCTAGAATCCTAGTTCTATGTTACACTTTGTTACCTGGAATCTCCCTGGCTTCAGAAAGCCCATCATAAAATCAATACTTTTACCTGCTACTTAGGAACAGTAATCAGTATAGCTGGTCTGGTCCCTACCTAATGGATACGAAGCTCCCTTCACCACTCTTCACACCTTTCTGACCCTCCCCTCAGAGCTTTACAGATAACTTAGTGCCTTGTATATGCACACAGATATCAGAGTAGACAAATCTACCATATGTGTATAGCACATTATATTCACATATTGTACACATACACAATACTTAGAGAAGATAAGCGTATATTTTCTTTCCCATAGGAAGTATATTGCCAGATGCAATGTCAGATGCTTATTAAATTTCCAATGGTTACATTTGATTTTTCAAGTTTTATAATAAAGACAGCCCTGGAGGATCTGACCCTGGAACAACGGCATGTCCCATGAAGTTTATCAAATGGATTTAATTTTCTCCAACTCATAAGGACATAAAAATTAATTTCCTCAAGGAGATTGGATAACAGGTTTTAGTACACATACTCCAATTGTGGTCACATCCTTTGCTTTGAATCATCTGAGTGAAAAGGTCTGATGCCTTGAGTCTGGCCTCTCATATCTGGATAATGGAAGGAATATTTATTTTTCTAGCTTTGCAGAAATTCCTAAGTGCATCAGAGTCCTAAACAGCTTTGTGAATTATAGAGTAAATGCTCTGTCCTGAAGTCCATGCAAGGACTGAGTCAGGAAGTGTTGAGTATGAATGGGCAGAGGTTGCCATGAGAGATGTAAGCGGAAGATTTACAGAGAGAATGAAAATTTACATCCTTAGCGGGTGTTTTGTTGATGGCTTGTAATAGCCTCCTAGGAGGTTTACCTTGCGTGTCTGGTATCTTCAGAACAAATAGCCTCAGCTTGCACTGACCTTGATATCATTATGAATTATTTTAACAGGGAGAAACTTGGGAAAACACCTCTAATGTATTAGATACCACCCTGCTAACTGCAGCATCTGGAATAAAGGTCTTCTGTATCCGTCTGTTTACTGTGTGCTGGAGACACGCCAAGCTATCAAAGCCGGCATGAATATGTAGATCGTTTTGCCTTCGAACAAGTTGGTACCCAAGTTTGGAATTCTTTTCCATTAATATTTGCAATAACCTGTAAATTTTAGAAGGCTAAGAAGCAGCAAGATATTCAAATATTTGAAGTAACGTTATATACGGAATCATTAAAGCCAACTTCTTAAAGAAAACATACTTCGAAAGAAATTGACATCAAGTAATTGTTCTGGACCCAGCATTCTGGTCGCTGGCTTTCATCCTGATTGGTTATTTGATTAGCAGGTGACCTTGAAATAAATCACTTAATATGTGTGTTCTTTCAGTTTACGAAAGGAAGACACTGAACTAAAATTATCTATAGACTCCTTCCAGCTTTAAAATCCCACGAGTCAATGAATGCAAATGGAAGTAAGCCTCATGAAATAATAAAGGGATAAAAATTAGAACTTGGGATTCATTTTTTTTAAAAATAATAAATTAGGAATATATGAGTAGCCGTTTGCACCAAGCAATGCAGAGTGGACAACTGTGGTACCCAGTCGAGGGCAGGGTAGTGACGAATCAACAGGGCAAAAGAGATTTATAATTGTATAAATCACTTTTTAATGACTTACAGAAAAGTAAGAAGCGTGTTTCCTCTGTACACATAGACTATGCCACTGCATGAGAAAATCGCGTCTCTGCTGTCTGACCTAGATTAGGTCTGAGCTGTAGTTCCCCTTCTAGACTGTTCGTAACCAGGCAGATCCCACGGACTGCTGGATGAGGTGAGGCTTGAGGGCAAAGAGAATTAATTCCTCACCCAACGTGTTTCTCTCCAAAGACCACCCTTATGTGAATACACTGAAGACTCCAATGTATTGCGTGTGTCCCTGCACTAATAATCAGCATTATTTACAAGGATACACTTATTCTATTAGCCAGCTAGGGATGCAGAAGGGCTGGGACACAGGCAAGGGACAAAATGAAGAGGGAAAAGGGGAGAAAAATTCCCGACTCTGAGATACTTACCGGCAGATGCCCATTTAACTGCCAAACAGTAAGCTCACGAGGGCTGCCAAGACTGTCAGGTAGAGCAGAAACACGAGGGCAGTCAGGGCTGGGCTGATGTGGAACAGAGGGTGTCAAAAACAAAAAGGAGGCGGAGGGTGGAGTTCAAGTGGTAGAGGAAGCATGCAGTCCTGAGTTCAATTCCCATTGCCTCTTCTAAGAATAAACAAATAAACCTAATTACCTTCCCCTACCAAGAAAGAAAGAAAGAAAGAAAGAAAGAAAGAAAGAAAGAAAGAAAGAAAGAAAGAAAGAAAGAAAGAAAGAAAGAAAGGAAGGAAGGAAGGAAGGAAAGGAAGGAAGGAAGGAAAGGAAGGAAGGAAGGAAGGAAGGAAGGAAGGAAGGAAGGAAGGAAGGAAGGAAGGAAGGAAGGAAGGAAGGGAGAAAGAAAATGCAGGCAAGTAAATACCACGTGACACAAAATTCATAAACCAAGTGCACCCACTACCCTCGGGCAAGAGGTCCACAAATCTTTAAGTTTTAAAATCCTTATTGACTCTTACTTTGCTCATTAAGAAAAGCTTGATTATCTTGTCTCCATCCAGACTCAGTGAAAGGATGATGCCAGTGAAAGGCAAAAGAACAACTTCAAGAAGTGGCTCCGAGCAGAGTTATGGAAAGAAAAAAGACAACAGACTGCTAAAACCAGATGCAAAAACTTGGAAAGTCAGGTGGTCTGGACTGTTTGTGGGGCTGCAGTGAGATGAGCTACCTTAAGGATGTGCCAGGAAAAAGTTTTCCCATTTCGATAATGCTCTTCCAACCAGGACTGTGAACATTTAACTTCCCTGTTTCACCTTTGCTTCCGAGCCTGCAGTAAAGGACCAAAGCTTTCCCTCTGCTCGCTGCCTGCTTGGGATTAGAGCAAAGTGAAGCCATCTGAAAGGAAGGCATGTCTTACCTTCTGATGGAGAGGACTCTGATGAGAGCTAACTCTAGGTTTACAATTCCTGCTTACCTGTGAGAACCCAAATGTATTATGAGAACATAATAAACATTAACCAATTAAAAAAGGTCCTGGTGTGACCACATCTTTACAGCACCTAGAGTCATGGCAGTAGACAAGACCTATGACATCGCGTAAGCAACACATTTGCTTACTTCACTAACGGAAATTAATCTACCATCTTGGTTCTATGAAGACAGACAAGAGGTATTTATTGAGTGCCTATTGCATCACATAAAAGTGCTTGGGGAATGCAAAATATTCTAGCATCTTCTATACTAGTGTCCTTATGAAGAGAGTGTAGACTGGCTAGATCACAGTGCACTTAAATGTCACGTGAGGAATGCATAAACAAACGTGATTGGATTTTTAAGGCGGGAGAAGTCACTCCAGGTGAGGCAAAGAAGAGATGTTTCCTGGATATGCAGACATTTGAACTTGGCTTTGAAAGACTGGTAGTGTGGGAATGAGAATATATGATATTTTTCAGTTGTAATGTACAAATTACTTGGTTTTGACATTTAACTTTATCCAAATCCACATGTGCATGACTATAGAATGTGTACATTTAACTCAGTAAATGTATTTGTATCTCCCATTAGCCTCAGAAAGCTGTATTTAAATTGATTCAGCATTTAAGTCAATAATGTTTTAGAATTGAGTAGTGTAGCAGGGACATTCTGGAGTAAAGACAGGTGTAGTAAAAATGTAAACGTGTAAATGGAGATTTGCTGAAGAGATGGATGGATGGATGACATACAGATAATTTTCTTTGCTGTGTGACTTAAGTTCAGTCACCAAACCTCTCTGTGCCTTGGGTTAATCACTCATGAGACTATACTGGAAAAAAGGGAAAAGATGACATGATAATAAACAGTTTGATATAAAAATCTATATAAATGAGTTACTAGACTAAGGAGACATGTTTAATTAGGTATTAACTTATGGTGCTTTTATCTGATCTTTCAAAAGCTGTGTATTTCTACTTGCAGTTGACCCCAAATTGCCTTGTGAACATACACGTAGTTGAATCAGTAAATACAAGTAAGAGGTCTTATCAAGAAGGTGAAGCATGGATTAGCTGGGAAGCCAAGGTAAAAGGCATCAAGGCTCGGCCAGGTGACAATGTAAAGAACGACACATCCAACTTTCTTTGAAAGAGAGATGGTTCCACACTGAGCACAATGGCTATTTCACCCTGGGGCGAGCGAGGCGGGAGTTGGCAGGGCCACGTGGTGACAACATGTCTGCGGATACGCCCTTGATAACGAGTCCATCCTGGGCCTTATGAGAGAGAAGAAGGGAAAGTGCCGGCTGGGATGAATGGGCACTCCGTTGCCTTCAGCGGTGGACAGCCAAGGGTGTGCCCGTGAGTCACCAGAAGGAAATAACACACCGGGGTCTGGAAAGGTGTGAAACAAGGTGGGCTGTCCTCCAAGGTCCCTTCTCATACAGAAGACAGCCTGCTCCCTTAACTATTACATTTCCTGCTCTTCCCTCATTTTTTTGCTCTTCCTCCTGCCAATCTCAATTTACAAGTTCATTTCTTCTCTCAACTCAACCCACCCAGACATCCCTGTAGACGATACAATATCCACAGTGCCCTGTCTTATCCTGCACTATTCTCTTTATTACCTCAGTCGAATAGTAAATATTTTCTACACACTTAGCTTGCCCTGGATTATCTGGTGGCACTCTTATGTTGTTTTCTTGTATTGTTATTTAAATCCTTAACACATCAGGAGCTTAATAATCATAGGGGAGGTAAAAGACCCCTAGAGGGAACAGCATATATCATATTCATTTTTCTACTCTCCACTGGGCATAAGGGAAAAGGGAGGTTTTATAAATATTTCTTCGAAGAGTGAAAGAACGAAGGCATGACTGCATTTTGTCCTTCACCACGTAGCAGCGCTGTAAACATCTGCGTGCGGTCAGCTCCTGGGAGGGCTTGTGTGGAAACCACGAGGGGGCTTCACTCCCAGCTCTGGTCAGAGCCCGTGATTCTGGACCCCGGCTGAGAACGTCATATGGTAGCTCCTTTAATTATTTCTCCATAAAGAAGTTAGAAATATTTAAACAGCATCCATATCAACTCCTAATTGAATTCCGCCTGTGAGATTGGTGATTGGCAATTCAGTGCTCAAAATGAGCCCCCAAACAAAAGAGGTCCGCTTTGGCTTTTATTGACTCTGTGATTGTTTCTATTTTTTTCATGTTGTTTTAAAGCAGTTTTTATTGTGTAAGTTTTGTTTTTTCTAGTCTGAAAGATTACATACACACACACACACACACACACACACACACACACATGCAGATGTACACATAGGCAATGTTATGTTTTATCTGAGCCCTGTGATCCTGGAAAATAGAGGTTAAGAAACACCCCCCATCCTTTTGTGTTTCAGAGAAATGACTTCCTGCAATGTACCACCCTTCCTCACGTGAGTTGGTGAGACTAATGGACGCCCCTTTGTTCACCTCTGACAAGGCCACCAAAGACCCTCCACATTGCCATTCTTTGCTTCGTAAAAGATTGGCTGAATGGCCTGTCCTCACTAATCAGTCTGAACACATGCTGTTACCCAAACTCTGGTTAACATTTGCTCCTTCCCCCAGTCCCTGAACTTAACCCACCTTCAACAGGAGCGGCAAATACAGCCCCTGCTGAGAATGGACCAGCCTCAGGGCAAACCATTCTCTGATCTACTGTCCAATCACATCACCCTTTCATTCTACTTCCCCACATCTAGGTCTTTCTACTCTTGTTTACACATGTTGAAAAAAGGAAACTCTTTGGGGATAGCCCTGGGAACATTTTCTGAGCTCATGGTCTCCATCCTCTATCACAACAGCCCTCCTCCCATCATCCTTTTGAATAAAGTCTCTCTTCACTAAGTTTAGGTTTGATGTTTTTAAATTTATTTTTTATTGAAGTATAGTCAGTTACAATGTGTCGATTTCTGGTGTACAGCACAATGTCCCAGTTGACAACATCCACACACCCACACACACACCATGCATGGATTTACATATATATGTATGCACATACCATAGTCATCAAATAAAAAAGAGAAATTAAAAGAAATATCAGTAAATGTCCGAAAAAATTACTAAATATGTGAAGGGAGGAATAAAAGAGGGGAGAGGAGAGAGACAGAGAGAAAGACACAGAAATAAAATAGTGGAGAGAGTGGTCTCATTAATCTGGGACCTTATACATGCATAACATTTTAAAAATGAAAAATATTCAATCTCTTTTAACATGAATTTAGCAGAAGCAAAAATGGATAGTTGAAATGGCAGCCATGGCTGGCTTAGAAAAACCAATTTTGATGAAAGAGGTACTATTCTTCTAAAAGATGCTCTTAAGGTTAAGAAAAAGAGAAATTCTAAAATTCTACATTTTAATTTATGGTAGTATGGAAGTGCTCCATGCCAAGAAAGAAAAGGGTGGTAACATTCTCACTTATCACTCCTCCCCTCTCCAACTTCTACATAATAATGTGATATTTTAATTTTGATTAGTATATATTTATTGAGATTTAGAGTAATTACTTTGCTTAGATTTTTTGAATTCAAATAATATTTCTAGTATTATGTCTATATTTATATTACTTCCTTGAAACTAAGATACTTTTTAAAAATTATGCCTTCTATGATTATTGACATCTTTTTTGATTGATCTTTCAACACGCCGGAAGTAATAGTTAGGACATTTTCTTATTGTTGCCATCTTTGTTTTAGTTTTCAAGAACGGATCATGCATATTTAACGCCCTGAATTCTTTCATGTCTGTTAAGCTGCCGGTTGCTTTCCCCTGAACTAAATCTTGGTGTATGGTATTTCCTCCTTTCCTTCAACATTTGGCAGTATTTTTCCATTGGCTTCTCATCTCAAACGTTTGGCTGTCAAGCTGTGTGAGGCCAGTGCAATCATGCCCTTTTATTTTTTTGCCTGGAATCTGCTTCTCCTTTCCGGACAGCTAAAAATATTTCTACCTTTATCTTTGAATTTCAAGATTTACCATTCAAGGTAGTCCACCTTGTTGAATATTCTGTTTCAATGATTTCTAAAACTCTGCGTATTTTTATTTAAAGATTCATTGATTTCTTGCACTAAGAAACTGACTTTCTATTATTTTTGAGTGCCCTTTGTTATGTCTAAGGCACCTGCGTCAGGGCCACACAGTGTCCTCACCTCTCTCACCTGTGTATCAGGGACCCGTCTGCTTTAACCCTGCAGATCTTTTTTCTTATTTGTCATCATTGGGAGTTTCTCAAGCTTTCTGTCTGTAATTTGAATGTTTAAAATGTATGTTTAGCTCCTTACTGCTTTTATATTATTTTTCCCACAATCTCCCTTTTCTTCTCCCTCTGTTTTTTTTTGTTTTGTTTTGTTTTTTTGGTAACTTCTTACTTGGGCAGCTTGTCAACACTTTCTGTTTTCTCTCATATGGTGCGTGTTTATGTTTGTGTGTGTGTGTGTGTGTGTGTGTGTGTAAGAGAGAGAGAATTGCTACTTCCCAAAAGATCTGCGACCCTGGCTGCTTTTTCCTCTGAGCCAAAACTTGAGATTTGGGCACTTATTTTCTTTCTAGAGGGCATATCTAGGGATGGGCAGGAGTTCAGATAAAATGATGTTCAGTACGCTCTTAAAGGGACCAAGACCTGGTTCCTATAGGCGGAAAAAAACCAGTGTTTGTAAATACCAGCAGGAGTGAGCTAGCTACAAAACCTGGTAGAGTTTTTATTCCAACCCTGGCTGTACTCCAGTCTGCTGGACCTGGTAGGTTTACCAGCACTCCCTCATCCAACGCCTCCCTCAGCCTTTGAGATGCCATAGGTTCCATGTGTAGATTCACGTCACCTAATTGGTGGGTACTCACCCTTTCTGTAGATTGAGTTGTTCTTTCACTAAATGTTTGGAACCAGAGCATTCATTTTTTATCAGAGACACAACTTTCTATTGCTTACAACGTATCAGTTAAAAAAGGGGAAACATTAGTAGATAGTCAGTTTGCTCCACATCAGAGGACATTCGTGAGAATTCTCAAAATGACTGCTTCTCCCTTATTCCAGAAAATTCTCTCTCTTTCTTGGCCTCATCTTGGGAATCGCATGGCATTTGGCTGTGCCCCTTATTTGGGGTTACTGTGAGGGAATTTCTTTGCTGATTTTGACAATGATTTTGGTCAATGTTTTTTACCACCACTACCTGCAAGAGTGTCCTTAAGCATCTCTGGATTCCCAGCTGTGCCATGCATGTCCACACGGAAAGCTCTTTCCCAGTTTCATCATTCCAGCCTCAGGTGCTGCCTGTTTCTTGAAGACCTCACCACACTAATGCCTTATTGCTGCCACTGCTACCAGCCTTCCCCTGTCAACACAGCTCCCCCTTTCCTGGGAGCTGCCTTTCTCCCAGTTCCCTCAACATTTCTAAAACCTCAGGTTGCATAAAAGCATCACTGTGCTACATCCAGTCCTCACATCTGCTCTAAAAGTGTATTGAACTTCATCTCTAGGGATGCAAAGCAGTGTAGTTTATAGTCAGGGTCTCACAAAACCCTTCTTCAATTCAATGTCTTGACATTTCTTTACAGCCTCCTCTCTCCCAGCACTCAGGTCTGGTCCTCTAACTCTCTCCCTCCATGTGCTTAAAAGCCTGCAAGGATGAAGAGGACCAGGAACAGATGTCACTTCACCAATTTCCTGGGAAGAGACCTAAATCTCACATTAGGCTTCTCTGAAACACTCTGATAAGTACATATGAATGGTTGGTAAGTTAGAGTGGGCTTGCGTATGACTGTGTTAAAATTAACACTTATGGTTAAACCTTTGCATAAGCCCACAATTATTTACATAAAATGAATTTCTTGAAATAGTTAATAGGAATGCAAAATTCTAAAATTCTTTTCCCCCTAAAATATCCTAAAGCATCATCTTGACAGAAAGAGAGCTTGCGTCATCACAGTCTTGCTGTGGTTACATGTCTTTATTTAACATTAGCCAATTCGATGGATCAAAAATTAGCATATTTTACTTAGTATTTCCTTGCTTACTAGTGAGGTTGCATATAGTTACTTATGGTTATTGGATAGTTGTATGTTTGAACCTGTCCTTTGTCAATTAATTTCATTGGTATGATTTTCTTACTGATTTATTTTTTATCTATCTATCATCATCATTTTTATTTTTATCTATCTATTTCATCATATTTATTTTTATCTATTTCATCATATTTATTTTTTATGTATTTTTTATTATATTTATTTATTTTTATCTGTCCATCATCATCATTTTTGTCATTCTCTCTCTACCTGTATCTATCAGTCATTTGTTCATGATATTCTTTAAGTAAAATGAAAGTTCATTTTTGGGTAACTTTTTTCACGCAGACTATCCCTTAAGTTGCTCTTTTTCATCATGCCTAATCCCAATGGCCTTGGCCTTCTGTTTTTTGGTTTTTTTTTTTTTTTTTTTGGTCTTGATCTCCTTAAATCTGTGACTCATCAGTATGAAACCTTGCTTTGTCTCTTTCCTGATACATTTCTGAACACTTACTCTTGTTTCTGTGTTCTGGTCAGAAGTCTTCATATCTATCTTAATATTTCTGTGCTGAATGATGGTTTTGTTTTTCTCTCTGTTGTTTTTCGGGAAGATGACAACTCTGTTCATGTCCTCTTCCACCTATGTAATTTCACCCAATATTAAACCCCGTCCCACAGTCCATTTCCTCTCTCCATTCTCCTATTTTCTGGAGAGTATCTGACATATGTATAAACAAAGTGAGTTCGTTTTTTGCATTGTGTTCCCTTCTTATATGTATGAAGTTTACAAAAACAGTAAGATTGCACTCTTTAAGCAATTGCAGGAATTATAGAACTGATAAATCTACATGAATGGTTCGTAAGTTAGTGTGGGTTTGTGTGTGACTGTTAAAATTAACACATATGGTTAAACCTTTGCATAAACCCATAGTTATGTACATAGAATGAATTTCCTGAAATAGTTTGTGAGACAATGCCTATAGACCTACAATACAGAGATTTTGGAAAAGTAAATTAAAAGTTTTCTAAGGTAAATTGGCATTTTCTTCTGCTGTGGCCACTTCTGGCAATTTGAGCATGCTGGGAAGCCAAGAGTCACCTCTTAAAAAAATACAAGTCATAGGAGATACACAGTCTTCTATTGTGTGTAATTACAATGAATTATTCCTTATAATAACATTGGAAAACAATAAAAATGTTGTATGGCCTTGTCTCTGGTGCACTGCCCCTCTGCACCTCCACATGGCCTTATAATAAAATGGCAAATGGCTTATTTGCTTTTTGGTTTGTGTAGGTACTGGCTGAGTTGACACACTCTTGAATTTCATCTATTTTCAATCAAATGCTCTACATAAACTTGGCTTCTCTCAGCTGACTGAGCCCATTACTAAGTTATATATTCCCTTTTCATTGCTCCATCACAGTGCTATAGATCTGAATGACACAAGTTATCTGTGGTTTCACTTATGAAAGACTCTATAGCAACGTTAGATATTGTTTTCAGATTGCACTGCATTGTGCAACTCACACCCTAGTTCTGCCTTGGACTCCCAACAGGGCTCCGTAGGCAGATAATAATATATTTGAATAGGAAACATCCAATCCAAAATATTTGCACATACAGTAATTGAATGACTGCAAGTAGAAGATAATTTTCTTATTATTAATCCTGAGCAGTTTAGCTCTGCAGAATACCTGTACATTTCCAATATGTGTTTTTGAATGTGTTTTTTTTTTCCGCCCTGACATCTGGTTGTTTAATCTTCTGTCAACATTGTGTCTCTGAAACATATTTTTTTTTCCAGCTATGCCCACTCAGCTTTCAGACTATTGATGTTTTCATAGAGGACGGTGCATGTGTGTCAAATTATAGCTATTGATCTATGTTTGTTTGTTAATGCATACAGTGGTTTAGATAGTGTTATGGCTTGTCTGATTGTGGGTATATAAATAAAAGGAGGAAAAAAGAAAAAAATGCACTTTTTTACATGAATTTCGTTGTTGAGAGATGACTGTTTATTTGAATTGAAAATGCATAGGAATCAATGTTTCTTTAGATATGAGTTATCTTTTTCCATTTTTCAGCATCAAATGGAAGGAATGGGATGCAGAGCTATAATATAGAGAGAATTCTATTTTTCAACAAAAACAAATCTTGTTACGCTATAGGGTGTCAAATTTCCTTTGTCTTTAAAATATGACTTTTCTATGGACTCTGACATATTCATCTGTATTAAATGAATCCTGTCACAACAAGATTTAATTTTTTCAGTGCCCACCTATTAAAGATTCTTTGTTAAAAGTTTTCAAATAAAATATCTCGCTTGACTAATTTTGTGTCTTGTCATTTTCTAATATCGATTGTCTCTCCTGACTCCATGCAATGTTTAAGATGGAGATATAATTTAAATGGCTTTAAAAATATTAATAGCAGCCTTTCTTTATTTTCATCCAAACTGTCAAGAAGTAGTAACATGTGAACATAACATTATCTTTGTGCAACTGAAGTGTGTGGCAGGCTAGAAGGTGGATGTAGAGGGAGGTAGAGTACGAATCATTTGGGAGAATGTAAGTAGGAGGGTCTGTATTTAAGAAAATCCATTTTCAAGCATCCAAACCTAGATCAGGTTGCAATTAAAACCCACTGTCTTACAACATTGTAAAATGATTATAAATCAATAAAAATGTTATATGGTTACAAAATAAAATAAAATAACAACAACAACAAAAAAAAAAAACCCACTGTCTTATATTGTGTGCTGTGGACACTTCTCAGCGCTTTCATGTTTGTTATATCAAGGAGCATGCCTCTGACAAGGCATGGGTGTGTCCGTACTGGAGAACTGTGGTCGTCAGATCCGGAGGGAGCCCAAGAAAAGGGAAACAAAACGTCCTGCTGGAGATGATAGAGCTGGCTGTTGTCAGATCAGAAATAAGCCCGAGGTATCTCACCCCCAGACTCTTTGGGAAAGGCTCATTGCAGCATCCAGTGTGACCCAATGAATCTATAGGGTGCAGAAAAATCGATAGGTCCCAATGGCCTGGATTTGAATCTGACTCTATCATTTATAAAAAGTTTCATAGTATGCAAATCACTTATTCTCTCTGAGCTTCAAGCTCTTTATGTGTTACAGAACCCCCCTTCTTAAGATTGTTTTGAAGACTAAGAAATTGTTAGGAGCTTAAGTATTATGCTAATAACTAAGAATTTATCAAGTAATAAAATATGGTTCTTATCTTTCAGAAGATCTCATTCTTTTGTAAGAAGAAGAAAAATAAACAATCATCAAGTCAGGGCATTCATCTATAAAAGAATCACATGGGTTACGAGAGCAAGGGAGCGGCACCTGGGCACCTGCCAGGGTGACGGCCAGGTGAGGCTGAGGGCGAAAGCGGGCTTCCTGGAGAGGTGATGTTTGTCTCCAACCTGACAGATACAGAGATGCCACTCAGGAAGGGGGAAGTAGTTCCCAGCCGAGGGACCAGCACGTGCAAGGACAGAAGCAGAGAAACCATCATGATTTTTGGGAATCACAGGTAATTCCATACAAAGGATAGTCTCTGGGTGGCAAACTGGAAGGAGAGAGATGAACCACAAACTTTTTTTTTTAATTGAAGTCTGGTCAGTCTACAATGTTGTGTCAATTTCTGGTGCGCAGCGTCATGTTTCAGTCATATGTATACATACATGTATTTACTTTCATATTTTTTATAAGCTTTTATAATCATATATTGTTCCTTTTAAAAATCATGTTGATGAGTTTGGATTTAGCTCCTAACAGGGTACCAATAAGGATTTTGAGTAGGGGATTTTTTTTGAAAGATTACAGTATTAAAACCATGGTTTGACCTGAGCCATGTCTTATAGGATAAATGCATCCCCTTTTTAAAATAATTTTAATTGTTCTTAAAATTATTAATTGCCTATTTTTAACAGTCCTCAGATCTTCTTCTATCTGTTTGTATGCCTTTATTTTGAATGAGCACATACTTCACTTGCCTCTTGGAAAAGGGAGCTGGAAAGCAAATTACTTGAGATCCTTCACATTTGAATCTTCTTTCAACCCTCAGTTTTGATTGATTGCTTGGCCAGGAGAAAATTCCAATTATACATAGTTTTCCCTCAGACTTTGGAAAACACGTCTCTTTGTCTTCCTAATTCTGATATTGCAAATGTGAAATCTCATTCTTCAAATCCCTGATCCTTTGTATGGGACAAACTGTTACTTGCTCATAGTTTATAGCATCTCACCCTTCATCCCCAGTATTCACTAAGCTGTGCCCTGGCTTGGCTTTAATGGCTCCTTCCAGTCTAGAAACCTATGTCCCTCCATTCTGGGACATTTTAACTTATTATCACTTTGATAACTCCTCTTTCCCACCCATTCTTCATTGTCTCTTTTCTCTCTTTCTGAATTCCCATT
This sequence comes from Vicugna pacos, assembly GCF_048564905.1. NCBI lineage: Eukaryota > Metazoa > Chordata > Mammalia > Artiodactyla > Camelidae > Vicugna > Vicugna pacos. Next base: position 9,163,847 of record NC_133010.1, read on the forward strand.
GAATCCTGGGCCTTCTGGTTTGAGTATTGAATTTTCTTAAATTTGCTTCTTTATTTTCTATCTCTTGATAATTTCAAGTGTCTGAGAATGTTTCTTAACTTCAGTTCCAACTCTTGTATTCATTTTGGTTGCATGGTGACTTAGACATTTTCAAAAATGTTTAACTATTCTCTAAATATTCTGGTTTATAATACCCTATTCAAGTTTTTATGGGTGAAATATAGTCTCTCATCCAGCAAATACAAGGTCTAAAAAGCAAGAACTATTCATCCACATTCCCCAGGTACTGGGAACAGTGACCAGCTTAAATGCATTATGTCCGAGCTTAATGAATATTTGTTGAATGACTAAATAAAGGATGCTTCCTGAAGGGCTCAATTATTATAGTTTTATTGACATTTTCTGCTGATTCCTACTTTATTTCTGTGTCATTTAGTTTGCCATATTTTTCTCTTTTTGGTCTTTGTCTTTCAGGGAAGATATTTTATTTAAAATAAAAATAAAACAAGAAAACGGTGAACCATGGATATTATCTACAGTCAAGAGTGAGGTACAAACAAGCTGATCAGAACTGTCCGTGGCACGAGCAGGGCTGGCTGGATGGTGAACATCATCATACTGTGCTGTGAGGGGGAACAAGCTGTCTCATTCTCTTCGTCTTTGTCAGTATCTGTAAGTCTTCTCCTTGGCTGGAGAGTCTATTTATAATAACATTCCTTTAGAATAACATTCTTTTTTAAAAAATAATATTCCAGTCTTTTGCCTATGGTCTAGAAGCCTGGCTTTTATAATTTGGGATGCTGGTTAAGGGACGAGAGCTATAGAAGTGGGAAATATCAATGCATCTCTGAGATTTTTTTTTCAAGCTAGCATGGTACCGAAGGATAGGGTCAAGTGTACTGTTGTGTATCTTCCATCGAGAGTAAATTTTCTTTATTCTGGATGGAGGAAGGGAGTTCTCATGACAGTGTGGACTATGAAATGAAAACTTGGTTTCTAATTGTTCTAATTTTATGAATTCCAAAAAAAAAAATCCAATTTTCAAATCCAGCCTAAAACCTTCAACCTCAAAAGTGTCTGGTACCCTCCATTCCTAACTGAGCTTTGCAGAGTGAATCAAATTTATTTCTGTGGTTTTTTTTTCCTATACAAGTAATTAGGCTGAATAATTCTCTATCCATTAAATCAGCTATTATCCATCAATCTGTTTCTTCAAAAATGTCATTGACAGTTCTACTTCGATGTTTTCTCCTGTCTAATTTTCTTTGCTTTCATGGGGTTCTTCTTTATTCCTGAATTGTCATTTTAATGGGGTTTCAGCAAAGAGAAGAAATAAATGTCTGTGTTGTAGCTACTAACTTCACACAGAAATTCCTGTAAACAGAAAGAAATAGAGAGGAGGAAGGGGAGGGAAGAGAGAAAGAATCTGAAACATCACAATTGCTTAGAACAATGCCATTGCAAGCAATGAGTATATCTGTGAATTACTGTTCTGTAGCAGAATCATTTACTATTGAAGTCTATTTCAGGTTACCTCTTCAGTCCTACAAATGGGACTCCAAGGAGTAGGAAGAGTGATCGCAGCGTCCTCTTTGTAAACCCTTACATGCATTGTGTCCACTTGAAACTTTCCGCTTCTTCTGTGTCATTATGTTAACTTGAGGGGATCTCTATATACCTTAAATACATTAAATATCATTATATTACAAAAACGCACCATTTCGAGAATTGTTCAGGCAGTGCAGAAGCCTAAATCTCGCTTCTGCAAAAGTCTTTTCAAATCACCCAAATCATTCTCTCTACTTCAATTCATTTTCTAAACGCTAAACCACTGATTCCCCTACTCCTGTTTCTTTGTACATTTCAGGAATTATTTAACTCTACTTGTTACATATGTTGAACTTACTCATCAAGTTTGAGTGATGAAAAGGGACTGAAATCAGTCAGATCTGGATTTGAGTTCAGCGCCCTCTACGAGCCATATGATCTTGAGCTAGTTACCTAATCTCCCTGAGCTGCAGTTCTGTCATCCGTAAAAATGGGAATAAAATCACATCCACCTCATTAAGCAACCACGAGCCATTAAGTTTGACAAACTGAAATGGTAGTCTGTTTTCTAGGCATTAATTTGCAAGAATAAAATAGATAAAATGATAAACAGACAGACAGATAGATAGACAGACAGATAGATAACAGACAGATAAACTTTCAAAAGTTAGAGAATATATTTATCTTTTATTGAAACTCAGGGTTCAGCCTTTTTTTTTTAATCTATATAACTGATAAAGCTGAGAAATCCCTAAGGAAAAAGACAAGATAATCAGCAGAGAAACATAATGGAAAGTAAATCTGAACTTCTTAGACCTGGCTGGGAAAGAATCATTTAATGAGCATCTCTACTGATGCCTGCCTTTGTTTTACTATTATTATTTTTATTTTTATTTTTTCCCTGGTTCAGGCCAAACATCTCCTAACCTGAATCTGGTTGCTTTTCCTAATCGTATCCAGCCCCCACGCAATAAAAATTTATCAATAACAGTTTTGTCAGTTTCTATCCAGTGCCTTAAATATGCCAGGAACCGTTAGAAGCATAGGGGGAAAACACAAATACAGTTATTAAGACATAAGGCCATGTGGCTTCTGGTGCTTACCTGTTTAGATCTAGGGCAATGTTCGAGGGGTTCAGAGGAGGAAGGGAAGCACAGACTACACGGGATGCTGAGACCACAGGCAGGCAGTGACCTTAAGTCAGGCCTAGAAAGATGTCCAGGTTTTGACAGACTGAGGGGCCATGGAAAGCATTCGAGAAGGGAATGGTTTGAGTGGAGACCCAGAAAGAGGCATGGACATGGAAATGCGGGACACTGACTACTTGTTGGATGTTCACAAAAACCGCTAGCTGTGGTGAATACATGGAGTGGCCCTAAGAAGGCCCAAATGATTGGAAGCTAAAATAGAAGTTCAGAGAAAAAAGAGAAGCAGGCGCACAGATATAGAGAAGAAACTAGTGGTTACAGGGGAGCTGGGGGAGGAGCAATATAGGGGTGGGGAGGGAGGGTACAAACTACTGGGTGTAACATGGGCTACAAAGACGTATTGTGCAACACCAGGAATATAGTCAACATTCTGTAATAACTGTAAATGGAACCCTTCTAGCCTTTAAAAATTGTATAAATATTTTAAAAATTAATAAAAAAGAAGCTTGGAGAATGAAGTGACTTGTTCAAGATCAGAGAGCCAATTAGTAGCAAAGTCATAACCCATCCTTCAATCCAGGCTTCTTTCTAATAATTCTTTATGCTCCTGATGATGTCATGGTCCCGGCAGGGCTCTGGTCACCATTCCAACTATCAGTGCAAAGACAGAGAAGGCCCCAGATTTAATCAATAGGAAGAGGAAATTCAGACACTCAGGCATGGTCAACACCGGTGGCTGTGCCCCTGCCCTGATACAACAGCCAGGGTCACTTCTGCAGCCTGAAGATGAGTCGGGTTCAGATCTGAGGTTTTTCGTACACACAGCTTATGTGCCCGCCCCCCCCCCCCCGAAATGGGCACAGAAGTTTCATGTGGAAGGTTGCACACTGCTTCCCACGCTCTGTCCTCAGGCCCCGCTCCTTCTAGCCTGACAGTGCCCATCTCTTAGGCACACAGACTCTCCAGGACGTTTTTCTCCTGCCTGTGGTCTACCTGCCCTGTGCCTTTTCACTCATGATAAGGTGAAGGGCCCCAGTACAGCTGTCTTCTATTTATTCCTCCTTCTGGATTCCACTTCTTGGCTGTAATCCATGTCAAGGTAAAGACTGGACAAGGGGACATCCCCAAAGAGTGGGCAGAGGCTTCACAACAGGTCAATACTCCACACCCAGTTGTCCACAAATCACTGACACCGTCTCTACAGTCTTCCTAAAATGAGTGACTGTCTTCTCACCCACCATGTAAGCTCCTTGTGCACAGGGTCTGGGGTTGATGTCTGATTCCCCACTCCAGGGAAACAGAGATTGTCCAGACCAGAATTTGGGACCCCCGGAGGGTCTAGTAAGTGTTAATGGATGGATGGATCCATTGAAGGCAAAATGGATATTACTGGTCACCTAATTATGCTGATGGATGAAGGGGAAGAAAATAAAACTCATCGATACCAGCGTTACCCCAGCCTTCTCGGCAGCAATTTCCCGCTGTCGCGCACCCCCATTTCCTCTGCACTGCCCTGCCTGGTGATCCAAGAGAAACTTCACATCCTCCACCCCCTCCACGTGGACTCCGGCCCCTCTCCCCTCCCCTGGCACCTCCCATGTTTTCTGGGAGTTTGAATTCTTCAAAGAGATCATGTAAGCATCCTCCTGCAGCCTGCTGCCTGCCAGCGCCGAGGGCCTCGTCAGCCACGCGCCCGCAGCGGCAGCGCGGTGCTGGGCTGTGTTTTTGCAAGTACAAGACAAAAAATCCATGTAATTACCTCTGAAGCCCAGGAAGCTGAGCCGCCTGACAGAACGGCATATGTAGGAAGCACTTTGTCAGGCCTCCGCTGACTAATTCCCCGCTCCACCTGGGGTTGTGAGTGTGAGCGTGTGTGTGTGTGTGTGTGTAGGCGTGAGCGAGTGTGGACACACCTGTGTCTGTAAATCCCACCAGCAGGCTCACCAGTGTTGAGCTCCAAGACTCCAACCCCTCTCTGATTTTCTAGCCATCCCCATTTCGCTCCAGCCCAATTCAGACGAAAGTGGGCTTTGGAAGGTCTTCAGGGTGGCCTTACAACGTGGCAGGACACAGCCCTTCCTTCCCAGGAGGAAACCCAGTGCCCCTGCTCAGAAGCGGAGGGAAATACACTCCCTGCAAAAAATCAACCACAAAGAAGTTCAAGGCTGGAGCATCCTTTGAGTTGGGGAACCAGACCCTCCCCATGCCCAGTCCTTGCATCAGCCCAAGAAACCTCAGGACCTGGACCATCTCACCACATGCCTTTTGACCTTGCAGCCCCCATCACTCACGGCGTTGCAGGATAGGCTGATTATCCAGCACCATCTTCCAGAGGAAACCCAGACTGAAGGGAAAGATCTAGAGAGTAAATGAGCTTCCTTCCCTAACCTTGCCGACTGGTAACCTTACGAGTGAACATGGGGTTCAGAACTGGGTTCAAAGCATATCTCGGCCGCTGACTGTCGTTGGTGGCTTTCCCCATGACACTGCAAGCTCATTTTGAGAATTTTTTTTTTCACCAGTTTATCTCCATTACATATGCCTGGCGCAGAATAGGGACACAATAAATATTTGTCAAATGAGTGAATGCATGGATCAAGATCGTTAAACTTTCTGAGTCTCTGCCTCTTCTGATGGAGTTCAGGATGCCCTCCCTCAAAGTCTGACTCCTGGCTGAAGGGGTCTGAGAAAACAGCAGAAGCAGGAAGATCACTCCGATTTCCCCCTGCCCCTCACTCCCCCACCGTGTTGTGGTTCTTCCTTGAAACAGGTCACAGACGTCTCCTGTGAGAGCTGGCCTCTCTATGCCCCGAGGAAAGGGCACCCTTATCTCTGAAAACAAAGGGTACCAAGGAGAATTCTAAGAAACAAACCTTGCTAAGTTTCCCCCCATTTACGACAATTGCCTCATACTCCTTGACCTAGCACAGTCCTCCACGACTCTCCACGCTTTTATCAAACCCAGCGTAGAATACTCAGGTCTAACTCTTTTGGCCTTCCTTTCCCCATGAAGTCCGCCATGTCCTGCAAAACTTCCATTAAATACCAAGTGAATTTCTTTTTATCAGTTTCACTTTCAGACTCCGTTAGGGACCCTAAGAGGGCGGAGAAAGACTTCAAACATAAAAAGAATTCAATAATATTCACTTTACAAGATTGTGGTGTTGTTGGATGGAATAAAACAGACAGGAAGCTCTATAAATAGGCACCATCTTCTTTCCATGTCTTTGAAAACAAAAGGCCTCAGGAACACTTTTTTTTCCCCATTTAATGGTACCCTGGAAATAGTCCTTCCTAGAGTTTTGGCATGTACTGATGGTAGAGAAAGAAATAACCGTAAGGTTAAGCTTACACTACCGGGTAGAAACTTGCTTCTCTCTGGAGCCTGACAGATCAGTTAGAAAATCTATGAGAATCCCAGTGGGATTCCTGGAGACAGGAGCACAGAGCAGTAGGTGGCCAGCATTGCACTTGCTGCCAGGCCAGCTCCTCTGGGTCTCGTGGCTGCCAACTTCTCTCCTCCCAAGCTATGCTCTTAATCCATTCTTCCAGCTGATTTGGAGAAAACAATCTGATAGTCTTCTAATAACGGACCAGAGGCTGGGATGTAACTTCTTACTCAGATATTTGCATTTTTCGGAGGTTAGGGCTAATTCAACCAATGGGTCGGTATCAGTGACACAGGATATCAAAGGAAGAGATGATTGTACACCATAATCTCTGTCTCCTTGGTAAGTCATAAGAATAAAGAAATGGTCTACCATGTTAGTATATATTAGCCAGCCATCACTGGCTGGGGCACTGTGGACGAATAGTTAACACAGCTTGTCTTCAATCTGTTTCTTTGATACACTTCCCTGTTTTGGAATCTTTGTGGTTTAAAATTGCAGACAAAGTTGTGCATACACAAAACCACTGGGAGTAGGATTGGAGGCAGCCACAATCAGCCCAGCCGGGCCCCGACAACTCCCCATGCTAATGTTTTGTCAATTGAGTTTTATATGACTTAAGCAAAAAGACAGAGCCCCATGAGCAGTGTGGCTGGAATTATGAGAGCTAATAATGATAACAATGAATAATTCATAAATGATAAATCCGTGTTTATCGCAGAGCTTTCTCTACAGGAATTCAGCTAAGAGGCTGGAGCAGCGAAGCACAGCTCCTAAGTGTGCAAGGGTTAACGAAGCCAGAGTGACTGACAGGGCAGGCACCCCCGCTGGCCCAGGATTTGATGCTGCGAGGGAGGGGCTTTGTTCCCTCCTCGTAACCCTGACCCCCAGTTGATCACCTCAATCAGTGAACCTGATCATTTTGACTTGTTGGTGTTACTCTACCTGCTACCAGCTACCCACTTTGAAAACGTAACCTAACAAAAGCTTCCATTTCTTCACAGTAAATATTTTGGAACAAGTTCCCAAATTACTAACAAAAATGAAAATTCTTTCATGAGAGAACCAAAACTATCCAAAACTGTGTGGACACAAATTTCCAGTTTTTTATTTGTTTGTTTTTTACTTATAGTAACTTCTACAAACTTAATTTCTGTTATCCTTATTTTGGTTAGAAGAATTAATTGATGTATTCATTCCTTTCTTATCCTTTTTTCTAGCAGGTATCAGTTTTAGCCTTATGCCAGGAAATTATTTTATCTTGCTCTTATTTTTGTTGAGTTTACTTTCCGTTTGTAATTTTGTAAAGGGAGTCTGAGATAAAAAAAGTAAGCTTCCAACTGAAAATAATCATTATTTTGTGTAAAGAGTACGTAGCAGCTTGGGAACTTATGGAGAGAGAATTAGCCAAGGAAAAGCTTAAGATTATAGACAGTGTTCATGGAGCTATCTGCATGGACAAATCAGTGTCCAAACCAACAAAAATTATTCGCTGAGATACTAAAAGAACAAGACTGCATTGCATCCCATCCACATATTTTGCAAGGAAGCAAACCAACATGGCGACTATCTCTATTTTCAAGGAATATGAAACTAAGTTGATGATGTAGGGCATTAAAAAGCAGAACAAACAAAAGAGGTTACATAACCATAAAAGTGGCAAGATGAGAGGTGTCAGGGGAAATAGACAATTAATTGTTAAATGAAAAGCAATGACAAGAGCTATAAGTTTAGAGACCCAGGGAGATCAAACCAGATACCATCTCTTCCCAAACGCTAGACATTGGGTCTGGTGCAAATATCATGAAAACGTGCAGCAGCAAAAACAGACACATCCTGTTCAAGTTAGGTAGCACATGCTATTGAGAAGTCATTTTCTGTGCCTTGCTAGCTTCCCACACACTGTACAGCAGGATGGATGTCAGAAAGGACCAGTGATGCCAACTGACTGGACTCGTCTTCCTAAGGGCACCTCGGTCGCAAACTGGACTGGAAACTTAACGCAGACTACTGGAGGTGAGGATGTGAGCAGCTTTTTCTGCCTGTTATTTGCAGGCTGTGTGGTCAAATAATACCATTCTGATTTTTGCTTCCTTTTCTGAAAAGCCAAAATAATAGTAACTATTCGAAACAAATATCTGTATGTATATGCATGACTGAAACATGATGCTGTACACCAGAAATTGACACAACATTGTAAAAGGAACAATACTTCAATTAAAAAAAAAAAAAGAAAGAAAAAAGTCCATGGAATGATTAGATGAGGTGGTGTTTATGAGGCACTTTTGAACAATTAAGTAAAATGCAGCATTAAGGTATTATTTTAATATTTATTGAATTATAATGGACATAAAATCAACTGCATATATTTAAGAGGCACAATTTGGTACCTTTTGACATATACACCCATGAATCCATCAACGCCATCAAGGTACTGAACATATTTACCACATCCAAAGGTGTCCTGGTGCCCCTTGGTAATTCCACATTCTTGTCTTTCCCTCCCTACATCCAACTCCCCAGGCAACTCCTAATCTGCTTTCTGTCCCTATAGATTAGTTTGTATTTTCTAGAGTTTTATATAAATGGGATCTCACAGCATGTCCTCTTGTTTCCTGTCTGGCTTATTTCACTCAGGGTCATCATTTTAAGATTCTCCCCTGTTCCTGGGTACTCATTCACTTTTAGTTCATTCATTTTTATTGCTAAGTAGTATTCTATGTACTCAACACATTGTTTATTCATTCATCTGTTGAGAGTCATATGGGTTATTTCCAAGTTTTAGGTATTATAAAGAAGACAATTGTGAATGCGCGTATACAGATGTTTGTGTACAAAGTTGGGGCATGAGCTTTATTTTCTCCTAGGTAAATACTTAGGAAAGGAATGGCAGGGTCAAGTAATAGATACATATTTAACTTTTGAAGAAACTGCTAACCTGTTTTCTATAAAGGTTATGCCATTTATATTCACACCAGTCAATTATTTTTTAAAGAGATCTGAATCAAAGGAAAATGGTGATTAATATGTAGTCATTATTTCTGGTGCTCCTTATTCCTTGCACGGATCTATAGTTCCTTAGAGGATTATCTTCTAGCTTCTTGAAGGACATTTTTTAACATGTTTTGTAATATGGGTTTGGTGTTGATGAACAAAGCATTTGTGTATCTTAAAAAGTCTTTATTTCACCTTCAGTTTTTGAAAGATATTTTTTCACTTGGTGTAGAATTTAAGGCTAGTATTTTTTTTTCAATTTAATTATTTAGTGATTTTTCTCCAAGACCTCTTCCATGGTATCGTTTGGATGAGACACCTGTGTCACACTTATGTTCTTTATTCTGGATGTAACATGTGTTCTTCCTCCGGCTAAAGATGTATCCATTCCTGAGTTTGAACAATTTGATTATGATGAGCTTTGGTGTTGCTTTCTTCATGGTTCTTTTGCTTAAGATTTTTTGATCTTTTCAGATCTGTGGGTTTAGACTTTTTTTCAGCTCTGGAAATTTTTTACTATTATTTTTTCAAACCTTTGTTTTCCCTGTTCCCTTTATTTTCCCTCTTCTCTGAGGACTTCTATTAGAACTATAATACACTTTAATAAATTTTTTTTATTTCATTTTGGATATTTTCCATTTGCTGTCCTCAGGTTCACATTTTTCCCCCTCTGTAACGTGTAATAAGCCATAAGACTCATCCAGTGCAGTTTCCATCTCCGATACTGAAGTTTTCACATATAAAAGTTTGATTTGGGACATTTTGTAATATTGTCCGTGCCATTAACTTTTGAACATAACTCTCTTAATATCCTTGTCTGCTAATTATTACATTTGTGGCAGTTCTGGGTTGATTTGAGTTGACTGATTGCTCTCACTGTGTGTTCTGTGTCCACGTTCCTTTGTGTGCCTGGATATTTTTGGTTGACTGCTAGACATTGTGGATTTTATCTTAAGTGATGGACATTATGTATTTCTATAAATATACCTGAACGTTGTTCTGAGGTTCAATTCTGTTACTGAAGAACAGTTGGATCATTTCAGTTCTTGCTTCTGTGTTTTTTTAGATGGTTCTAGATTAATGCTCTATAAAGACCTAATTACTCCTTACTACAGAGGCAAGACCTTTATGAGAATTTTTCTTAAAATCCAATAAATTAAGAGTTTCTCTAATGTTAACCATTATATATAAAAATAGATAAAAAACAAATTTATGTATAGCACAAGGAACTATATTTAATATCTTATAATAACCTTTAATGAAAAGCAATATGAAAACAAATATATGTGTATATATATGCATGACTGGGACATGATGCTGTACACCAGAAATTGACTCATTGCAACTGACTATACTTCAATTTAAAAAATGGTTTTCAATTAAATTGGTGTGAACAGACTATTCTATGTGAGTACTAGGCTCTCTGATTCTTCTGATTATTTCCCTTGTCTCAAGTACTTTTCCCACATGGGTTTGCTTGTGAGTACTCAGCTGACTGTTGGAGACCAGTCCATCACAGATCTCCAGGATTCTCTCTGCATATCTGTGTCCTTTCCAGCACTCTCTCCCACGAATTTTAGCTACATTGGCCTTCCCAGACTCTCACTTCATCTTGCATAAGTCAGAATTTTTTCTGGGATCCGCCTCATTTCTCTTTCCCTAGTGTCATGGCCTGAAAACTCAAGTCAGTAAGTGAAGCTAATGAGTGGGCTCAACCCTCTGTTTCCAATGTCTCAGGGATCACTTTTCTTTGTTGCCAAAGAGCCAGTGACTTGAAAACTGTTGTTACTTATATTTTGTCTATCATGTCCTTCTTTTTTTTTTTTTAAGTTGTTCCATGTATTAGGCTAAATCCAGTCCCTGTTGCTAGATCTGCTCAGGAGACGTTCTCAAGGTTAAGCATTATTATTAGAAAATTGTTATTGTGTAAAAATATAGAGACTTTTTAAAAAACTTGATAATAGAAAGGTGAGTGGATAGACAGAAAGATAGATGGACATATATATAAATGGGTGTACATCTATTATTTTTTAAATATGTGAATGCATTGAGAGCAACCATGAGACAGGAAAAGGCGAATGAGTGCAGAAGGATCTTCTGTTTTAATATACCTCTAGCCTAAACCCTGTTATGTTTTCCATGATGTCTTATTCCCTGGAACTCATCGAATAATTATTTTGAATCAGTTTGAAAACAACTGGGTTTTTTTGGTGTGATATTCACTGACTTTAATGATCTGTTTCTACCTGATTTTGCAGGTTTGAGCAGGTCACAGAGGTCAGCCATCCTGACCATTTGCAGTGGTCCCCATACATTTTTTTTTTCTGTTTCAGGCTTCTTTGCTTCTGTTCAGGATACATCCTTATGTGAGATTTATTTTGTATCCCTTTGCTCCTACCTTCTTCCTTTCTGTTGAAAGCCTACTCATTTGACTACCCTCAAGTTTCCGTGACCTGCAGTGTCATCAGCCTCCTGTAAGCTGTAATAGAATGCATCACTTTGTTCTTTATGTGCTCTCTGTAGCCTCAAACCCACGACTTTCACAGATCTTAAAAAATACATGGCAGTCCAGCCACCTTGTTACCCAGCGACTCTGCCAGATTTATTTTTATATTCCAAATATATCTGGAACATTATCTGCTACACAGTAAATATTCAATAAAATTTTCTTGAATGAATGATAGCACATATGCATGAGTAAATAGTAGCAAGTGTGTGAGAGCTTGTATGCACTACACTCTGTCCGACGCAGAACCACGTTCCATCTTCTTTCCAATATGAGTTCTGTTTCCACCTGTAACTATGATCAAAACGTTAACAAACAATAGTAAGGAGAATCTTAATGTCACAGTCTACTCCACGGCTTCTGTTCTTTTATGTGTCTGTTTATTGTTTGTTTGTTTTCATGATTTGTTGGTTTAGTCTTAGCTCAGGGCTTCCATGGTACACTGACTGATTTCCTGCCCTTCGCGTTTTTATTTTCTCCTTCTCTGTTAATGCACAATTCAAGGAAGCATTGATTGATTTTGACAAGAGATATAGAATTGGGTGGGTGGGTCAAGGAGAAAGATTATGCCCTGAGATGGGGGAATGGATGCAATGCCCTCCTTCTAATGTTCCGGCACATTTTTTGCCTGAGGGCTTTTTAAATCTCAGACTACCAGGCAGTTGTAAGTGGTCTCAATTAATCGAGATTTCTGAAGCTAAAAATCAATTTCATTTTTTCTTAAATTCACATTAAGGATCAAGATTATTTTATTATTACATAGAATGAATTCAGCAAATAGAAACCTGTTCACTCACCCAGCACAAGGAGGACTTGAAGTAAGAACAAGGAGAAAGAAATGGAGATACGATTTAACCATGGCAGTGCCATCAGTCAGAAGAAGGTGGTGCAGATTCGCTCGTGCTTTCTTGCCCACTTGCCTTGCCTCTCCTTTCTTCTTTGTGTCACTAAGTCCCGCCCATCATTCGTGGGCCCTCTCCTCCAGGAAGGCGTCCTTCTCTTCTTCCTTTGAACCCTTCCAAACTTAGCACTTTCAATCTGAAACACTCAGCCTGGTTCTAAATGACAATACCTTACATCATTTTATAGCCTCCTGTCGTATGCTGTGAAAACTCCTCTTGGATATTATTGGATGTTAGATGGAATTTGGTACTTTCCTTTAATCGTTTACACAGTGGAAGGCAAAGAATGGAACAAACGGTGGGTGTTGGCGAAGACGCATTAATTAACGCTTTGTAGCCTGGTGGACTGAACCTGGGCATTAGCAGCCTTATCTGTTTTAGCAACTCTCCTACTCAGGCCCCCAGGAGGCACACAAGTAGAAACTAAAGAAGGAGACTTTGAAAGCGTATTTTCCTTAATTTTGAGGAATGCACCAATAATCACATAAGGAGAGTACAGATGTGTACCCTCACCCTCTTCCCAGTAACAGATTCCGCGCTGAGCCGCTGAGCTTGCCCTCAGCCAGTCTCTCAAAACAGCAAGCAATCAAGCTACTACAGAAGCTTTTATCTTAATGTGAACCACTAGGCAATCAAATACAGTTTGAGAAAATATCACACTTAATAACCTCTGGTGCCCTTTTTATGTTCCTGAATTTTATTGAGCAATTTATAAGAGAAAGACAAAAAAATCTATCAGAACTACTGAAGAGCAGTCCTCTCCACAAGCAAGCTATTTATCCAGAATATTGAAGTAACGACAAAGATATGGAGGAAGCAATAGGTCAACTAATTGGGGGGAAAGAAATGAGCAAGCAGCTCATCCCAGGAAATAATTACAGCCCAACATCGTGTTGTAACCGGAAATCATCGTCATTAATAACAGAAATCTAGTTCCCAGGGAAAGGTGCTCACGGAAAATAGAAATGTTGTAGCTAACAGTTCGTCTCCCCCAGTCACCCTGCTGAGGATTTGGGCGCGGACAGGGCTCCAAAGGCAGAGTCAGAAAAATTCATAGGAGGGATTCCTTTATAGGGAAAGTTCTTCCTCTTACAGAAATTTTATTTTCTGTCTCAGGGAGCGGAAGTCAATTTTTCTATAGCTGTATCTGTGTTCACCCCTTAGGCAAATGGGCCATGGGAGCAAAATCTTGTTTTGTGGTCAGCCTACTCTGATAACTGGTTAGCATTTCAAGTCCGACTTTTCTGCCCAGGTTACAGACCTCTGACCTAAGCCTGGGTTCCACACTAATGGCTCGCTTAGCACTGACAGTCACATGCTGATCCCTGCAGTCTTGTTGCCACTGCCCCCAGCACCACAAATTCTGCATTAACACACCAGCAAGGGAAACGTGGTGCATGGCCACAGAGGGATATGAGGAGGGGGCACCATTACAGGTTCACACACAGAGGCTCCTGGCACCACGCTCTTTAGATCTAAAGATGCTGAAGTAGCCATTCCATCATGGGATGAGATGTTTGAGGGTTTCTTCCATGTTTTGATGAAGGGTGTGTACTCATCCATCCACATTGTCATGCTCCCTAGCCTTTGGGAGGGAATTATCTGGTTCTTCTCACCAAGAACCAGAATTAGGAAATAAGGTGTGGACCTCAGATTGACACTCTTTACAGAGCGCTATTTTGGGGTGTCTCTTCCTCATGCTGGGGTGGGGGGCAATGATACCTATGCTCTTACTCTATTAACTGAAAGGCGGTCTGAGTCCCGTTTGGAACTTTACCCCATCCCAGTAGTTGCTGCCACATTCGGCTCCTATAAAGTAAGCAGTGAGGTCTGATGCTGTCAACTCACCATTCTAAGAGGGAAGACAGTGACCAAATCACCCCTGGTAGATCTGCCAATAAACCAGGCTGCAGTTTGATAAGGAGTGATCAAGGGGAATGTCCTCTGTTCCTTATGCACGGTGTGCGGCTGGATTCAGAAGTCGGTGGCTGGGGACTGGATGTCTCACTCACGTCTCAGTGCGCTGGCTCTGGGCAAGGAGCCTCTCACCTCTACCTCATCAGACGCTGCTTCTCCCCAGTCCCTTGGGGTAGGCAGCCACCAGCCCAGAAACGAAGTAATAAGGAGACCTCCTCCGTGTCCAGGTGTTGGAGAAAATCTAAGGAACGAGGCTGTCAAACTTAAATTCCAATGGTATTTTCCTTTTATTAAGGAACCCTTCTTGCTCAACTTTTTTTTCCTTTGAATCACATTTGATTTCTTGTGTTGTTCTCCTGTTTTCTAATGTCCAGTTAGTGTGACATGAAGGCATAGGATGTGATTTCATGGCACCAGACGACTTCTCTCCCAATCCTCTGTCCAATCCAGAAACTTGTTTTCCCCCTTCAAAATTCAATAGAAATTCATTTCATTTGGAAAGAAGTGTCCTAACCAGCCTTGAAGAGCCCAACACTGGACATGCTACAAGACTTTTAATGCACATTCCTTGTAGATGTGTTGGTGAGTGGGTGATTATGGCTGCAGAAGTACTGGTTTCTGATTGTGAGAGGGTACCTGTACATGCACAGAGGGTCAGCACCGTGTCTGCTTCCTCCTCTGGACCTCTGTTCTCTTTAATGACTTCTTTGTGAAAGATGGTTTAAAAATGACCTTCTTTCAATAATAATAGTATGGTGTTAAACCACATTGTTACTGGCCACACGGATAGTCACTGTATTATTTTTTTATATTATGTAAAATCTTTTGTATAAATGACATTCTGTAAACACACACACGCACACTCACACACTCATACACACAGATTCTACATTATCGAAAGCAGAAATGAGTTGGCATATGAAGCTCAGCCTAGGTCCAGTTTGTGCTGACTGGGGACAAGGATGCTGTTATGAATAAGTTGACCAAGACTGTCCTTTCGTCAAAATTGGCCTTTTGTTTGAACTTATTGGTGTCACTGCTGTGGGGTGGATACAAAAACAATGGGGCCCCTAATTGAATACTTTGCTGCAAGGATTTTTCTGCTCATCCTTTCATGATGACCTATTGGAAGTTCCTGTTCAAAGACAAATGTCCGCCCTAAGTAGAGTCCTCCAATCTCATACCTATTATAATTTTGCTCCAGCAATGCCGAACACCCGTCCCCTGCATCATGATACTCTCCCTCTTGCAGCATGTCCTCCTTTGGGGACCCTTTTCTCAGCTTGTTCACCTATCAGAACTCAGCTCTTCCAGGAGCTGGTCCAAGAGTCACTTCTGGGAATCCTCCCTTGACTTCCCCGGTAGATTCAGATCCGCTCCCTCCTGGCGGCCACTGCACCTGGTTCTGTCACACAGTCTGACGCCGTGTGACACCTACGTCTCCACCGCACATGCATCTCCTCGAGGATGAAGCTCAGGACCTTCTCATTTTGCTGCCGCAGGGATCGGTCCCATATACCACCTTGCTCAGAGTAGGTGGTCAATTTACGATTGCAGAAGAGAGAAAACAAATAAAGGCAAAGGAAGGAAAGAAAGAAAATATTTTAAAAAGGAAAAAAATAGAGGTGAAAGAAGGAAAAAAGGGAAGGAAGGAGGGTGGAATCTTGCACAGAAAAAAAACCACTGAGCTACTGCCTCTGGGCTATGCATGAGTCATGAGAATGAACATTTCCAAATGTGCCAGAGGGCGGTGGGGCTGCTTCTAATGTTCAGAAAGGTAAAGAGAGGTCCTAAATATAGCACCTTGTCTGCAAGGATGATCCTGAATAACTAGGGACGACTGGGAGTGGTTGTGTGATGGGTTTATAAATCTCAGACACGGGAGGGCAGGGCACTGGGAAGGGAGGCTTCCAGGTAGTGGATAATCGTCCTCCTCCACGGTGTGTTCGGGACCTCCCAAAGGTGCATGATCCTCTCTCCCTGGATCCCTCAGTTTCTCTCTGAATTCCACATCTAACCTAAAGTGGAACGAGAATCATCACATTCGGCAGCAGCCTGGGGAGTGGGAGAGAGAGAAATACCTAGTTGGTAGAAGATCCATTGTTCTGATAAACCCAATAGCAAACATCACTGATTTTAAGAACAGGACTCCACGTTGAATTTTACTTTTTTGTTTTCCTTTTCAGATTTGGCATGTCAGGTAGGCGTAGCTGCAGGCAACCTGGGCTGTTTGTATTACCACACGAACATCGGAGGCAGCTTCTGAGCATTTAGGCATGAACTACAGTCAGGAGCCCAAAGAGAAGGACCCCTCCCAAAGCACGGAAAGATACGTCCATACAAGTGCCTCTACCAGCTTTCTTATTCCTAGAATTGCTGTGGAATGAAAGTAATTTTTTGTTTCTTTCTTGTTACACTGAGAGAACCCAGTGGGAAGGAACATGGTGCCCAAGATTCATCTCAGGTGGAATGACTGACTGTCGCATACTTTCCTGAGTCTGGAAGTTGATGTTGGAGCCCTGTAGTCCACATGGAAAAAGACAGGTGCCCGAAGAAAGGGTGCCTTGAGAAACCAGAGGCTCAGACTGTCAAACCTGAGCATCCCAAACTCAAGAACGCTGCTGACTCTTCCCCATTTGTCAGCCTGAAGAACTAGGGTGAGACCACAATTGCAGCACAGCTAAAAGCTGGAAAGGGTCCCAGACTCAAAGCCCTTCCTTGCACAGTTAGGGAATTTGAAGCCAAGGGAAGAAATGGGGAATGGCTCGCCCTGGCCAACCTCGATTGGTGACCCCTAAAACTAGATTTCTTATCTTTGACGTCTAGTCCATTTCTCTCTGCTTTAATCATGACCGCTTCCTTAAGTGACTCTTGGTCTACCATTGAACCCTGGGTGATGAAATTAAAAGGTCTGACAATTCTAACTTTTATTATCATTTTCTGCATTTAAAAATAAAGGAAAAAACAAAACTATACTTCATGGAATTACAGATTATTTTTTTAAAGCTACTTTTGCCTCATGGCTCATAGGAAGGGGAAAAATGTAACAGAAAAATCCTACAGGATCAACCAAGAACAAAAGAGAACTTTCCACTTAGCTTTGTGGTTTTTTTTTTTTTTTCCCTCCTTGTTTCTGGGTCAGGTTTCCTGGTTTGGAAGTCCCCCTGCCTTCCCAGCACAGGAACTGGCTCTTTATGTACGTTAATCTTTTTAAAAAATCTTTTTTTTTTCCTTAGGAAGAATGAATGGAGGAGTAGGGAGCTTAGAAGCATGAGCTGTTCCTAGACGACCTACAGAGGATATCAGATCCTGTTCATTCAACAAATTACACAGGACTGGAAGACATACATTTGCATATGGTAGAACCAACTACAAAAACTAATCAGAAATCAATTCTACAAACAAGAGGAGGCATTTCTTTCCGTCTGACTCAATTACTTAGGAGGGAAAAGACAAAGTGTGAAAGTGGAGCGGGGATAATACATCCGTGCAGATTAAAAGATTAATACCAACATCCCATTTGGGCCATATGAGTTCTCTCTTCTTGAGCCCGCAGATATAGGAAAAAATGAAGTATACAATTGAAAAAGTTCTTATAAAAAAATCTAAACCAGGCCTTTCTTTAACAGCGGAATCAGAAGTCTTGTCAAGAGCACCAACCAATCTTGTAAACATCTCACATCCAGTTAATATATAGAAACAGTGTAATCTCAATGAGCCAATCTGGACTCAAATCCCTGCAAAGGGGCTGCTTTAGGCCACTCTGTGGATCTGCTATAGAGCAAATGAAGTTTGATCTCCATGTTATAATACAAAGGCAAGCTGTTTGCAAATGTCTCCAGCTCTGTTGAAGTCTGCTGTTTGTGACTTAGCCCATAAAATCTAGGTTCCCAACTTCTTGTGTTAATCACGCCATTCTAATCATGTTATTTCTTTTGTGACAATGATCATGGTTCTGCAGCAGCCATGTTTCCCAGGTCGGAAGGGCCCAAGAGTCAGAGGCAATATCTCCAAACAGAACCAGCATGTGTTATAGTTAAATATCTAGTCTGCCAATAGTCAATGGGAGGGAGATGTTGACAGTGAAAATAAATGCTGGAGGAGATGGGAAAATCTTGGCCATAAAGAAAAGAACAGTCATTGGCTCAAGCTAGCTGATGCTTTAAGGGTTTCATATGAGGCGGTAAATGGGGTCTATCTGAAACATCAGTGGTTCTTCCAATAACCATGGTATTCTCTTGCCCTTACTTTGGTTTCTAAATGGAACACAAAAGAGAAGATATTCTCTGGTTTCTGCCAAACTAAATCACAGGGGAAAGGCTGTGCAAGTGCATTGTAAATGCTAAATTTTTAATCAAACATTTATTATTACTTCATATTTCATAAGAAAGGAAAATCAGTGTATCCCATAGAGATTTGGACTTGACATTAAAGGATACCGGAGGCATAGAATCTCACATCTTCCCAGCACTGTAGTCTCGGGAAGGCCAACGGAGATTACACGACTTCACTGGGCGATTCATCCGAACGGAGGAGTATTGTCGAATGTCTAATGTCATTGATCGTGTAAAAATTACTACAGTATTTACAGTGTATTAATTGGTTTGTAGAACATAAATACATGGATTGTTAATGTAAAAAATGCACAATATGGGAATGTATCTTCCGTTCCCATATAACCATTATAATTACCTCTCCCTAAAATTGACATCTAACCCGGATATTTAATGAGAATACGGCCCCTCATGAGCTCTAGCAGAGTTTAACAAGCCCTATGGAAGCAAACACGCAAAACCACACATTGAAAGATCATTATATCTCAGCATCATTGAAGGTGGTTGTGGGGGAGAAGAACTGAAGAAGTTCAGACTCTCTGCTCCAAGGAGCGTATAGTCTGAACCATAAAGCAGCTTATGATAAAGTGAAATAATACAAACACCAAGTCCAATAGGATTCAGAATTGATATGGCGAGAAGTTACCCTGGAGATAGGACACCTGCAGTATGGGGTATAAACTGGTCCTTGAAATATGGAAACGCAGTTCACAGTCCTCCCATGAGTGAAAGGAACAGTCAAATAACGAGGCTTTAAGCAAAGAGAATATTGTGAGGAAAGCAAGGAGGACAGGAGGAGGAGCCAAAGGCGTTTGGAAGAGAGTGAGTTAAGAAATATGCTGGAACGGAGGATAAATCTAATGGGGCTGGTCCACAAACCCCTGTGCCCACCAGATGATTTTGCCTGTTCCATCCTCTACGCTAGCTCCTCCAGGAAAGAGACTCTGAGATGGAAACTCGTGTGCAATGTATGTAGTTCTCTCAAGAACACCTGTGAGTGAACAAAGGGTCCTGGACCAGTGAGACCTGAGTACTGATGTCTTCTTTGTTACCAACCATTCAGACTTTAAGTGCGCTTATCATCACCCGGGATTCAATATTTGCTTTTAATAACCTCCTCAAATGAATCGATGTTACAGCACACGCACACAGCAATACCTAAATACAAATAAATAAGGTACAAAGTTGGATCCGGAGAAAAATTTCTGTTCCCTTACATGAGGCAGGAAAAAAATATTTTGTCCCTGGTAAAAATACCTCAAATTTTAGTTTTCTTTAAATGTTCATGCAGGGACAAGAACAAAAAATAATGCATTTTCAAAGAGCCCAACTGAAAAAAAAAAATTAAAACCAGTCTTCGCTGCACCGAGTCATAACGAGGCATACCCAGCGAACGCTGCACAGTTAATGTTGCTCATGGACCCCCGTGGAGCGGAAGGATTTTACCAGAACTGTATGAAGTGCCTTGAAATTAATTTTCCTATAATAGAAACTACTTAAAAGAATTATCTTGCTGTGCAGCAAATCAGTTCATGTGGCAGATTTATGCTTTCATCTGGAATTTTCTTAAAGGGGGCAAAGGCAACAAAGAGATGGTTTGGATGAACTTAAAATCAGAGTCTGCCCAAGCCCTGAGCTTTGTTCTTGGGTTAAAAAGACTTCAGAAAATGTTAAGACCCGAATAAATGCAAGACCCTTTTGGATAACCATCAGGCAGTCTTCCAAAGAAATTTCAAGCTAAAGAAACTTCTAACCCCACCCTTATCTTAGAGATGAAGATTCTGAGCTGGTGGGAAGGGGTCAAAGAGTCAGTCAGTGGTGCTTAAGCACACGCATGTGCGTGTGTAGGCACACGTCTATTCATCTGTGCATGGACAGCATCTCACGTTTCAGAAATAATTCCCATTTTCTAACCATACAGTGTAAGACCTGCATTCGTGAGGCCGGGCTAGGCTTTGCTATGAAAACAAACCAACACAGTCTTAATACGGTGAAAGCTCATTTCTCGCTCACTTCGCAGGTAAGTGTAGGTTTGGTGGCCCTCCTGGGTGGATTTTCCCCAGATACAGACTCTGAGAAGCAGCAGAAGGGTCTTCTGTCTGAGCCCCGCGCATCTAGTATACTAACGCAGGAGAGAGACTGCTAAAATTGGCCCTTCTATGTTTGCTTTTTTTTTTTTTTTGACAAATATTTTCAGAATCCGACTTTGCCTAATGAGTGGAGAAGGAATTAGACTACAAACAGCAAGTTCTGGGAAACTTCTAGACCAGTGCGCTCAGGTCTCCTGAGTGCCAGGCATTGTCACCTCCTTCTTTAGAGCCAAGATGAGTTCCAGGAAGACGAACTTCACCAAAAGTAATGGAGCGGTAGCTGCCCTGAGCCAGGCTCTCTATTTCCTGCTGGATTAAAGTAGTAACACTCTCAGAGACTTTGGGAAGGGTCTTAAAACAGTCATGGGGGCTAAATCCAAGAAATGATTATCTCCAATCATGGAATATGACAGTTGAGAAAAGAGAAAAATCAAGAGAATGTATAGGAATAAATAAATTAATATTGGCAGAGCCATATAGGGAGGGAAAGGCAACAGATTTAGGAAGAAATACCTCTGAGGTAAGGAGTGAAAAGAATAGAAGACCATGTCTTTCAACCTTTCAGGCTATGGTTTATGAGAATGTATGAATAATAATGCCGAGCGCTTATAAGCAAAAAGCCTAGGGATCTCTGGAGTGTCGGGGGAGAGTCACGGATGAACAGAGATTGTTCCTTCTTTGTCCTGAAATATCAACAAAGACACTATTTACTCAAGGCCACTGGCTCCAATCAAGTCACAAAGGAAACAAGGTTTCTGTGTCAGTTATGAGGAGTGATCTGCTTGGGGCTGACAAACCATCATATGTGAGAATCAAGTAGACAAACAGCTTATTTCTCTTTTTTTTTTAATTGAGTTTTTTTTTGGGGGGGGGTGGAGGATTCTTAAATCAAAATCTAAGGCACATTTCCCTGGTCAAAGTACAAAGTTGAACTGAAATTTCATAAGAAGAGGTAAAATCTATTCCACTTTAGTTTAACAGATCCAGGAGAACAAATGACCAACAGCCAAAAAATCATAAGAGAAACATTCCTCAGAGTTAAGCTCAATGCACATCAACGACCCCTGTTTATCATCCATCATTATCCCCTCAACTTTTTCTTGGTTGAGACGGTGTGTTTTGTTCCCTAGGTTACTCCTTCCTCTGTAATGCATCAGTACAAGGAAAGTTAAAAAAAATTCAGGCATCAAAATATGCAATGATGTTTCTGCTTTCTTTGCTTTAATTTCAACTCTCACAACGTGAGAATACTCAATATTCGGTCATTACGTTTTAAGACTGTGACCATTAACGCTAAGCATTGTCTATACCACATCTCACCTTTGCTGAAAAACCCTCATCTTATTCAGCCTTATGCCAAGCAGACCCTCTCCCTCGGGTTTTATAAGTAGGGTATTTTATCTCATTCTGGAATCTAACTCTGGAAAATTCATCTCACTCCCCTGATCAAGAGTAAAATATCTCTTGCTAGTTCTGGTAGCCAATTTCTTCTTGACTCTGTAGAAAGATATGCTCCAAGGGCCTGAGTAACAAGCTTTTAACTCCTATGTGCCTGGATTTCTAGCTAGAACTCCTTTGCAGTGCCTCTGTTCCTAAAAATATGCTCTAGACCCTCCCTGTTTCATACAGACACATTCTATTTGCAGTTTCATTTTTGTCAAAAACATTTTAACATGGGTCCTTCACACCCAACATAAATGGATGATACATTTAGAGCAATTATTATGACATGTTAAGAAGGTTAAGAGAAGGTAGGCATGACATTTCATGAAATTATGCCCCACCCCCCAAATGTAGGTGATAGGCATACTCTACAGTTAGCAAGCTAAGGCTGGGTCCTAATAAATTCTAGTGAAGAACAACTATAAAGTCTATTACTTAGTTTCTGTTCAAACCTCTATTCTCTAAGCTTATTGTATTTCTAGTCCACTAAAACCTTCTGCCTGATTTGAGGAGTTAGCGTGTGAAAATATTTGCTGAACCTGATTCCCTGATGGGAAATACAATCCACTAGAATCAAATGTATTTGTGAAACACAAACACATTTTCATTATCTGTAGCTTATAATCAAAGCAAAGTTTCTCGCTTTGACAAACATGCTATTCACTTTGGAAATAGAAGCGAAGCACAATTTTTGCATTTATTAATTGTGTATCCCAGCTGTAAACATTAGCGAACCATTTGCCGTTGAATCTTAAGCAAATCTCTACACTAAAAGGCACTGCTGGGCTTCCAAACTCTTCGGCTCCACATTCTGAGTGGGCTGTAATCTTGGCAAGATGCGTTTTTCCCATCAACATCCATAACATCTCCCCAGGGAGGAATTTGTCAAAGGAGGAATTTGTAAAGTCACCATCTTCACAGAGGCCCTGGAGAATGAATTTAGCTGATGTGTGTAAGGACCTCCAAAGGTGAAAAATGGGGCAGGATGGTCTCTAGTGCCAGAGGGACTTGCTAGGCAGTGTTGGGGAATCTTCCATGAATTAAACAGGAACATTTCTTACTTAACCAAGAGAGGAGGAGGAGGCTTTCTGGGAGAATTCCTTGGCATCATATGCGCAGTCAAGCAGTTGTTCAGATGAGCTACCTCTGCAATGGCCCATATGGACTCATTTAAAATTTCAAAATGTTTCAAAGCTAGAAGAAAATCAGAAACCTTGAAATGAACAACCTACAATAATTAAATGGACCATTGGAAGATGCTGTGAGCCTTTGAAAAGACGTATGTGTTGATCCTCCATTCTGGGGAGAGGAAAGAAATGTTAGAAGTCCTAAGCTAGGTGACCTCATCTACAGGACGCATTTTCAGACATGGAAACCTTGCTCTGTTACATGGATTAATTTGTAAAATTGGAAAGTTTGAAAAAAATATATATATATACTTATATAAGTGTGTATATATATATATATACACACACACACTGGGAATTGTCACTGATTAAGCTTAGTCATTAGTCAACAGGAAAACTGAGATTTGGTGTGGAAATATCCATATTTTGATCTCCTACATTGACACCATGGTCTATTCCAATTGCAAAGTCATGTCAATAAACCAGTGATTAATAAAGAATTAAATGGCTAAACATTGTCAAATTATTTTCCTTTGAGTATCAATCTGGGACTTCCGGTGCTTTGACCTTTCACAATTTCTTGAGTCCCCAAGCCCAGCGGGTTCCTTCTGGGCAACGCAGTTTCTTTTAGCATCGCCGCAAACACACCTCAGGCCCTCACCATCCCATTCAGCGCTCCAGCATTGGTCCCCCATCTCCTTTCCTCCAGTCTCTTCCGTATCAATTTAGTTGCAGCAAGGGAAGTCTTTTGAATATAACACTTTCATTCTGGTTGCTAAACTCTCAGTTTGTTTTCATTTCCTAGAGGATAAAGTCTTACATTCTTAGCACGTTATTCAGACCTTCTACAATCCAACCAATCCATCTTCCCTTTTGCTCTCTCTGTGTGCTTTGCAGCTTGCAAGCCAATCTGGATTTGGTGCCCCAACGATCACTGCATTACGTTCCTGCCCTTCCTTTCTTCACGCTTACCTCTCTTGCCCAAATGCATTTGCTCTCATTTCAAACAATCCCTAAGGCCCAGACAAAGAACTCCCTTTTCTAAACAGCTCCCTGAATTCACTCTTAACTGTGTTCACTTCCGTCTTGAAACTATATGGACCATGGTCCCTACCAACAGAACATATGCATACCTCATATACAGGTATCTTCTGTTATTAAATTATGTTTATGGCTTCTCTCTCCAATGGGATGGCAATTAACTTACAAGTGAGAATTATTACTTCTCCTTTTCCTACTTTCTCTCCTCTTTCTTCATTCACAACTACAGATAAAGAACTTTGTATGGAATCGACACTCATGAAACATCTGGCAATTGATTAAGAAGTGTTACGGGCTCAAGTTCCCACCATGGTTTCATTTGGGCCATTTCCATATGAATTCTAAGGAGAATCACACTTTTGAGTCGTCCCAATCTGACCATTTGTTTGTGGCTCTGGTTCTTTTTGTTTATGCGGACATTTTAACCTCAACCTTTGAAAGTGATAGCTCTCCCCACTACCGATGATCAGGATGTGATTTTTGAGTAAAGCGAATTATGTAGGGTCATTTGAGCTCCCAAAGAGATGGTATCATGTATATATCATCTCATTGCTTATGAAGTCTAGTTTGGTGGATTCGACCATTAGGGTTGTAAACTTGCTTCTTTGCTAGAACAATTAATTTACACACCCTGCCGCAATTTAACAGATCTCACCAGATGACAGTTTCTCCAGATATTTTAGTTACATTTGATTTGGCTTAATTGTATTCAGTCAAACCTCTCCACCCTATTTTTCTTTCTTGGTGTCCAGCCCCTTCAATTGCCAACAGTAAAAGTTTGCAGGATCATGGTCCTTCAGTATCTCATGTGAAACTGGTAACTTGACACCGAATCTGTGGGGCATCTTTTTATTCTCAATAGAGGAACCGATGTAGTTGCATTTTGTTAGGTTCTCAGCTTATTTGGTGCAATGCCAGTGAAATAAAAACCCTGAGGGAGATACATTGTTGCTCCAACTGAGTTCCTTCCAAACCTTAATTTTACAGGTTGAAGACACATAATTACTAGACAGGCAGCACCCCTCCACATAGACCTAGTAGCGAACAAGTGTAATGCAGCACACGAATGTTTGATATTCAGTCCCAAATGAGAAAATACGTATTCTATAATGAATACTTAATTAGGACCACAAACTGAATATAAGGAATGGAGCCCCTACCGCTTCTGAGACAAAGCAGAGTAAAATGAATTACCATCATGCAGGGAATGATATTAATAGTGTCCAGCTTTATAAATGAATCCAATTTTAAGCCATTTTGGTTGCTATCATACTGAGAAAGAGTGCAACGTGTCTAACGTGTCATTTCTTTTCTGGCAAATGACAAGACTTCAGCAGAAAACAATTTTAACTTGCTGATGTTTGCCTGCCTTAAATATTTCTAATTATTGAGCACTCACAGTCAAACATCATTTGGAAAACAAACGTCAGTGCTCTTTTCTGCATCAGCAAGTTGAGAGGAGCCATCTTTTTTTTTTTTTCTTCTTCTCTCTCTCTCTCTCTCACACAAAAGGAATAAAGTAGTTAAAGGATTGTTTGGGTGACTTTATAGCATCGGAAATTGTTGGTTCACTCCCTTGAGACCATCCTGCAGAGGACAGTTGGTGTTTCACTATACGTGGTAGCTTAGGTTTATGTGCTGTGTTTGTTATTCAGAATGTTTGCAGGTGCAGAAGTCACCAGGCAGTGACTGATGCAGGGATCACAAAGAAAGGCGCTGGCAGATCCTGCCACAAAGCACCCTTCCCACGGGCTAGGAGGGCAGGCTGTCGTGGTGATCATTTCGGCAACGAGAATCGTAATTAAACCATATAAATTAGACCTAGGATGATGAATCAGTAGGCTCTTCTGATTTTTTAGAACTTCTGGCTTCGACATTCAATCTATTGATTGCCATTGAGCAAATCTCTATTGTACACTCAGTCTGTGCATGCCACTGGATTAAGCACAAAACTGGAAAGAGATGGTCTTCCAGCTCCGGGATTTACGTTCCTGCTAGGCAGAGAAGACCACCATATCTGAAGAGTATCGTTCAATTAAGAGTGCTATAGCAATTGTAAATACTGTGATTTAGAACATTTAGAAGGAAAGGAGGACCAGGACCACCTAAGATGCATCTGTTCCACTGCTGAGACAGGGTGATACCCCATGTTTACAAAGCGTCCCACCATGGCAAACCAGAGAGGAGAGGGGACTCACGGGCTTTGCTCACTTTGCAGACCCCTCAAGAAGTCTTAGAGGATTGTTCCCAGGCAGTGGCCATATCGTCAAAGACTTTGTTTGACAAGGGGACAGAGAAGAGGAGAGAGGGCCAGACTTTCTGGGATCTGCACAGGAACCTAAGTGTATGGTAGTTCTCAAGATCCTCTTTCTGAAACCTGGCACAGCTGGAGAAGAGATACCTTCCTGTCCTGAATTCCCCACTCCACCCCTTCAATAACGTCATAATTATAGTCTTCCTGGGTAAAACCAAGACCCATACATCCAAGCATCTTGCAGCATAATACATACCTTCACGTGTGTGTGCATGTATCTATGTACATACGTGTGTGTATAATACAGCAAAGGTCAGAGGAAACACAAGTTTAGGCCAGATGCCATCTCAGCACTCAGGCTGCCCAATGACAGGTTCCGCCTCTAAGAACAAGGCAGCCTCACCTTTTCTCTTAAGCCTTGACCATGAGGAAGAAGCAGACCTATTTTTAGGGGAACAAAACAGGAAGTCCTAAAGCCCATTCAATTTGACCACCAAACTCCAAGGCAATAAGTTAGTTGGTAGATGGACGGATATGGATGGATGGATGGATGGATGGGAAAAAGGACTGACTGGATTAACTTCTTCCTAGACTGAACTTCACTCTTCTCTTCAGCTAATATGGAAAGGTGACTCCTGAGTTACTTCTTGCTTAAGAAGCTCTTTGGTTATTAAAAGAACGATTCTTCAACTTTATGCATTTACTGAAGATATTTTAGGCCAAGTCCTAGGTAAGAAAAGATGGTTATGACAACTACTACTGTGTCCTGATGACAATGCAATTCCATGCTCTAGACTAGGGTTTCATTCGAACTGATTCATTCATCCTTCACAATAATTGCATGAAGTAAGTAGCATTTTCACATGGTCCCCATTTTTGCAGTAAGGAAACTAAAGCAAAGAAGTGTTCAGTAACTCGCCTGAGTCATACACCCAAGAAAAGTTTGATCAGGAATTTGACCCCAGGAAAGGATGACTTTTGAGGACTTGCTCTTAATCGCTACATTGTTTTGCACATGACAATTTGGCCGTCCGGGATGCTAACAAGAAACTGAAAGCAATCCACACAGGAGAACCTCATATATTCTTCACTCTCCATGCCTTTCATTGTTTCTCAAAGCATGCCCCCTAAAACTCCTCTCTGCAAAATGCTGACTGACTCTGCCCCTCACTGCGGATGAGCTCTGGAGGAGGCAGGCCAGCCTGGATAAGATTATAATCGCACAGATATGTCTTGTTTGGGGAAAAGGCACAGTGTCAGGAGAGGAGAATGGATGCTCTCCGTCCATGGGCGACACCCCTTCCACTCCATGATATACGAACACCAAAGACACCGTACATCATGGTGACATGCACTTAAACTTAAAGCTGGTCCAAGCGCTTCTGTGTTCCCTGGGGGAGCTGCCATAAGCTGTGATCTATGGAGAGGGCCCAGGGCTGCTCTCTGCTTGGATATGTTCTGTTTAGAGTCATCCTCCAAATATGATTATTGCCTTCACTGCAAAGAGGCATTTCTTGGGAAAAAAAAAAAGTAAGTGATATGCATCAGAAGGGCATGAGATAGGAAGAAGGAAAAAAAAAGGAATCTGGTCTTTCTAGAAATGATTATCTAAAATAAAGCAGTCTATTTTAATAGAAGGGAGTTAGATTGGGAATTAAAGTACATGGCTTCCAGCACTGGCTTTTTCCAAAACAGCCTCTGTTGTGACCCTAAGCCAGTCATTTCACACTCTAGGTCTCTGCTCTTTCACATGTAAAGTGAGGTGGTAAAATTCGACATGTTTTTTAAAATCCCTTAAAGCTGTTTAGGAATAGAAGTTCACTGTTCCCAAAATTGAGAGTCCATAACTTCTGCATCGTGGTGTCTTTTCTGTCTGGTAGAAGACAGGCAGAGAGGTACCCAAGATATTTTTTGTTGAATTAAGGGACAAGGAAGTTACATAGAAAATTGGAGCCTCAGTCTGAGATGTACATTTGATGTATCTGCCTCAATTTTTCATTGGGCTTCCTGGAGTTATTCCTATGAAAAGCCAACAAACAAACAAAATCCCCTATATTGTGTTTAAACATAGTTATAAAAATGAGGTCCTCGCCTTTCCCCAGCGATGGCTTGGAGCCATTGTTATGTTCATCGGGGAACGATCGTGATTGCTCTGCCCGAGATATTCCTGCAAAAAGCAAAAACATCATTTTTCACTAGTCAGACCAATAAAAATGCTTAGAGCTATGGCTTTTAAAACACATATATTCTGAAGTCCTGGATTTCACTGGTGCAGAATGCAATTAAAATAGCTGTTCATCTTACCAGTTCTAGTTTATAAAGTAAAAATAATGATGCAATTTAAAATTTAATTTTAACGTCTATGATTTAAAAAAAAATATTTCAATTGTCTTAGGCAGGCGCACTTTTTTTTTCTTACACAATTTAAAATTTCACCCCATATGTAAAAGTGTCCCACATCATAGGATGTCTCATGACAAAGCAGCATTTTGAAATGGCTCTTTGATAGGTTTACACAGTTTCTCTTTATGACTAAACTACCCTTTTTCTGCAACACCCCTTCCTCCCCAGCTCTGTCTGCAGTGTTTGGAAAGCAGCTGGTGATTTGAGGTCACATCCCTGACATTTGTAGCTCACATGTAGTAAGGCCCACTTATTACATAAGGGTGTTTGGACTGTTGGAGCTTTGAAGGTCATGGTTGGGATGTTTTAGATCAGTTCTGCTCAGTAGTAGCATAAAGTCAGCCATATGTGTGATTTCAAATCTTCTCATAGCCACATTCCAGAAGTAAAAAAAAAAAAAAAGATAAAATTAATTTTAATATGTTTTAGTCTAGTATATCTAAAATATTTTAATATCAACACATAATTAATTTTTAAAAACCAATGGGAGATATTACATTCCTTTTTTATGCAAAATCTTCAAAACCCTGCGTGCTTTTACACTTACACCTACAGCAAGGTCAGTGGGGACCCTCCTCATTTGTGTGGTCCACAGCCTCGCGGGCTCATAGCTACTCTATCGGACAACACAGTTTCAGAAGATAGCTAGTGGAAGAAATAATGGAGTCCTATTTGTTTGCCTATTTGATAAGTTTTTTTTGAAAATTCATTTAGCATGACCTACTTGTCGCATATTAGACCAATTCCGAGATTTCTTCAGCCCATCACAGGTAGCGGTCATTTTTCCGTTAGTGTGAACCGCTCTGTAACTGTCCCTCCTATGTTCTTTCCCATCTCCAGTTTAACCAAGGATCCTGAATAATAGAGGATACCAAATGTTTCCAAAATAGAAGCAAAGCAAGAAACAAAGCATCTTCTACTACATTGAGCAATAAACCTCCCTCCCTCTGTCACTCACTCACATGCACACACACACACCACACTACTCTCCAATTCTCCCGTGAACGGCAGAGAGGTCTAAAAGTCCCACAACATCCATAGAGCTCTCTCAGTTCATGAAGGAATCAACCAACGTTTTTTTTTTTGAATGTTGCTACATACACGGCCTCGTGCCGATAAGATGCAACAGGAAGAAGGGGAGCGACTCAGTTGCTCTTAGACAAAAGTTTTTGCTGGATCCTTGATGAAAAAACGGATAGTAACATTGTGCTTATGGATCTGAAAACAGGAGCTGTACATTCACTGGGGATTGGGGGATTTCAGGCTCTCAAAGGGCTGATCAAATACTTTGCAATCATACATACTTTCATCTTTGTGTGATGCTGCCAATTAAATGAGCAGCTGGATCCCACTAACATCTCTTTTATATAAGCTTGGTGGGACCTACTCTGCCTATTGACAAATGAGGAAACTAGATTTCAAAGAAGCTTAGCTACTTACTCACGAGAGTTAAGTGGGACTAGCAGGTCCCTGGGGAACATTGTTTCCAGCCTTTCGGAAACTGCATTCTTTAAACTGAATTTTTCTAACCATATTTGAAATATTTGTGGATGGCGGAAGGACTTAGAAATTTAATAGGATTTAATTAGTCAGCAGATTTCAGAGAACACAATTTGTTCCATCTGCCATGTCTGTTAAGTGAATCTTAACTTGCTCATTAAAAGTGCCCCCTTTCCATTAACCCTTTCCCCATTAAAAGGCTCTAGTAATATTTTTATGGGACATCTGCGCATGTAGACTCCCCACATGGCCAGTGGCCTACCCTCTCCTCCGCTGGTTCGAGAGTATGTGCTGAGAACAAGCCTCTTTCTCTCCATCAGTGTCCACGGTGCTGCTCACGCAGGAAAGCTCAGTCGCAGGGGGAGGTTTGAGTGACACTGGCTAGGAGTCTGGGGAAATGAGACTTCCCTCTCCAGTGACCTTCCAACAGACTCAGCATGAACCCCCTTGTTCACTGCCAGTTGAGTCACTGGCCCAACGTACTTGTATTCAGTTCCTAGAAGGATGTTTCATAGAACTTTCTGCTTCTCTTGTTCTCGGTGCTACAACACATGTACATCACGCTGGATTTCAGCTTCAACCCACACACACCTCTCCACCTTCCCTGCCATTTTGCCTTTCCCATGATAACCCCACTCCAGCCCCCAAACACTATTCTACGAGATGGTTTTGGACATACGTACTGAGCTGGCATGTCAAAAGGAGGCTGCCCTAAGCAGACAGTACCTCAGTTTCAACTCAGTACTTGGCTCGACTTCCTGGATTATTTTGTATAAATGTGAACTGGCCTGTAGCCAGCAAGATGACCACACACAAGGGCAGCTAATCAACAGATCAGCATTAACCTGAAGACAGCTCTCTGGTGACCCAACAGTGAGTTCTGCCCTTGGCCTTGACCTGCTCAACACCCTCATCACTGTATAATCTGCAGACTGAATTGTTATTTGAAATGTGTTTCGAAAAGAGTCGGAGCCCAGAGTGCCAGCATGGCTTGGAGTTCTACTGTCACAGTTAGGACTAGCAGTGATGCTAGACGTGCATTTTCTGAATCAGGAAATGGACATTTCAGCAATTACTAACTGAATGAGACGGTCCCTGCTGAGTGCATCAGCTCAGACATGAGAAATAAAAACAGACCGCCCAGCAGGCAGACGTGCCTGAATATTCTTCCGACGGACGATACCGAACCCTTTCTTATCTGTGCCCGGAAGCTGGCTTCCTCCTCAGCCCCCATACCGCAGTCACCGCGTTAGCTCTCATACGGTTACCCCATCGGACACCTGACTGCCACTCGCATTTCTCTCTGACTTCCCGTTTACCTACATTCCACTGACCACCTGTCCTGGTGATCAGACCCTCCCAATGCCTTATGAATCAATTTTCTACTACAAGCAAGGGGAAATGACAGAATTGGGGCAAGAAATATTGTTTGAAGAAGACCTACACATGTTTCCAATAACTCACCCACCCTCTCGGCTGGGTTCCGCAGCACAGCATCGTGCAACATTGTCTGCACAAGGACCATCCCTGTTTGGGCGAGACTAAACACACGAGGGTTCTGTGATAATGCAAGTGAGAACAGGGGCTCGAAGATCAATTAGAAATCTACCGCGTTATTTCTGTCGCCTCTGAGATTCGTAAAAATGTTTGTAAACAGGAAATTATATAAGGGATTTTGAACCCTCAACCCAATTAAAGGTTAGTGTGAGCCCCGTGCATCTCAGAGGGGATGGAGATTGGGAGTTGGTATCACAGTAAGAAACACCAAGTGGAGCTTTTTTTCTCTCTCTCTGGTTATTATATGCTTGCTGAGTTCCACTGTAGCACTGGGGGCTGAGGAGAATGCAAAACAACACAGGTAGCCTGTGAGGCCAAGAAGAGTTGAACCGCATGGATTGCAACAACTCAGACATCCAAAGACTGGCCTAAAGAGATGATGTTAGAACACCTGAGCTCAGGGCTGAGGGATTCCCACATAGACAAGGAAGAGGCTCGGATGCTATGTTTGCAAACACTCACCCCTGGCTCATGCCCCACCTTGGACCTGCTCATCTGACCCCTGAAAGATGGAAGAACCTGACACACAGCCAGTTCCCTCCAAAAATATTAGCTACACAATGAGATCAGGGCCCACAGTCCGCAGAAGGGTCTACTGCCCAAAGGAAGTAGAGATCTCAGTTCCCTGAAGTTAGGGAAGTCAAGCAATGACAAGACTCCATGTGACTTTTGAGAAGTGCCCATTAGCGATTGGAATTGCAGCTGATTCCTGCATGCACTGCATAACACAGCTCATGGTCCTGCCCACCAAGGTATTTCCAACCCTGGGATTCACCAGATTCACTGGGGAAGAAGCCAAGGTCTCCCGCACCCTGCATTCCAAGACCTTATCCATCCTCCGGACTAGGAAGGTCCATATGGCATCTCCACATTTCACCCTCCGGCCGTCTGTGATCTCTTCTCAAAACAATGGTTCAAAATGCCTGAAATAAATGCATAGAATCACCAAGGGACTCTGTTATTTCTGAAATTGAGTTTTATCCATGAACACCTTGGGTGCTCCAGAACTATTAGGGGGTTCATGGCAAAAAAAGAGTTGCCTTGGCTGAGGTCCCCAGCCCGGGACGTGGGAAACCTATGTATGTGGCTGGAGTCATGGCTTTGGACTCATCATCTCTACCTAAGGTGACCAGAGAGGACCCTGTCAGGTGTGAGGGAGGGGAGGAGTCTATTCAGCTACCTATACTTTCTGCTGCTGTAAGACCACCAAGAGTTGAGGCAGGAAGATAATTTTATCTGTATGTGGCCAGTCAAGTCCTTTTATGGGTAGAATTTCAAGCTGTAAGAGGTCAAGCTAACCATGGGGCGGGGGGGACCACTTGGCTGACTAGCGGGAGGGAAGAGGTGGAGGGACAACCAGATCTTACCCTTAAGTTAGAACCCGACTGCATCTGCACCACAAATGTCAGACGGGAGCTTGGGCAGCTTTGGGAAAACAAGATTCCATAGTTCACCCTGGGTGCCAAGCGACTGTTTATTCAGAGCAAGTCATGAGCCAGGAGGTCCAGCTCGCCAGCTCGCCCTGTGTGCGTGGATGCTGGTGGTGGGCGGGCCCACGTGCAGGAGCCAGTAACCAATAGCAACGCCCATCCTGAGCTTTGCACAGAGGACCCCACGAAATCCTTGGTATGAGCTATCACCTTGCTCATTCTGAAACTGCATGAGGGTCCCAGGTTTCCAATTTCTTGAGAGTTTGATCTTATGACTGTTTGTAAAAATCATAAATTCCTCTTCAAAAAAAAAAAAAAAACCCTAGCTAACTAACTAACTAAATAAAAGCCTTGCTGATCCTGTGTTGTTTTGTTTGTTTGTTTAATTTCCTGATGTGGTTTTAAAATCAAAGCAAGTCGGAATAGTAAAAACTTCCTTTATCTTCGGAGAAATAACTTCATTTCCCTAAAATAAAAGTCAGTCCCTTTACTGTAAAGCGCAGCACACACATATTCCCCCATTTGGGCTCTGCTGTGTGTCGGAATGCTTTCAGGGAGCAGTCATTTCCAAAGCCGTAAACAAAGTCGCTGAACATCAGGATAAGCTTTCTGTTATTCTCCTATTTTTTTTTCTTTTTATCCTGTGGGTTTGGCTATTGAATTGCAATGACCACCATTTCTTTTTTAATGCACTTTATGCTGCTCCCCATCACTGCTGGGTTTTATCGTCTCTTTTCATTGATGGAAGCTTCTAAAAGTCACCTCTTCGGCCCTTCCCTCTATTCTGTCTCCCACGGTGAAGCGTGGTGATTTCTCACAGCACCTGGTCAGAGACTCAGAATAAGAAGCTATTATAGCTTCAATTGGGAACTGTGGAAAAATCAGAAGAATTCATTCTCAGATAGTTAACAGCATTTGGTCTGAGATTAAGCTGCATGAAATGGGGGCGTTTGGGTCATTGGCTAGTGATGGCAAATAGCAAAATATCATCAACAGAACCCCGTCTTCACTTCCAAGACTCTCCAAACAAAAGAAGTGCTTTGCATGGCTGCTCAGACACCCAGATAGGCGTTTTATTTCTAAATATCCTGATCAATCTTTCAAGAGCCCAGGACTTGGGGATGCCCCCAAAACATCGCTGCCCGGCGAACTTCTGTAAACTCTCATCTATGTTAGGGGCAACATGATCTATCTGTTGCAGATTCATTTACCCCTAACCCATACAATCGTTGTTTTGGGGGAGCTGTTTAGGACCCTTGAAGCTCCGAGCTATTTTAATGAGCCATTTCAAACTTCTGTTTCTCTGTGCTAACTAAAGACTGTATTTGATGCAGGATGTGTGCTTAATTGCCAGCGAAGCTGTGTCCTGTTTCAGATGCAGACGGCATACAAGTCAAGCTATAGGCATCCTCTTGTTTGTTTTCCTACATCACTCCATCCCTGAAAAGAAGCAATGACACCACTCCGATATACTCTATCAAGAAACACAGATGACACAAGCTTGGCGTTCATGACCCAGCTGCGATCATATCTACATTCTGGAATAGCCCCTCCATGTGGGAGTTTGAGTGCCCAGGACCCTCTGGTACTCGGCTTCTGCACCCTACCCCATCCCTGTGAGGTCAGAGGCATCCTTTAGTACAATGCCTCCCCCTGCTCTCTCTCTCTGTCTCGCTAACATCCATCAGCCAGGAAGGACTCTTTCTGCTCCATCAGGAAATCCCTTAGCGTGACTTCCAAGTCCTCATACCTCCTTCTGTAAACTCGGCAAGCACACAGAAAACCCAGGAATTCCTCCCCGCCTCAACCACCAAAATAATGGGCATTTACTGCAATCCTGGAGGCCACGTTCTGGTGTGCCTGGCCATGAGCTGTGTCCTCTCAGGGAATGCCAGCTGTGCGGCGGCACTGGGACCAGGGACGGGTCCGGGGGTCTGGCTGAGGTCCCGGCTGGGAGGAAACACCAGCCCCTGCCCTGCAGAACCCTCACCTCCACCTCATTCCACGATGAAGGGGAAAATATGCCACATTAGCTCTTTTACCCACAGAGACAAGGAGAGAAAATGCTATGAAAACGAACTTTATTAACTGTTTTTTTCTAAACTTGTTTTTTAGCTATTTTTCTGAAACTCCCAAGGGCAAATCAGCTACACCCACTTGGCTGCATCCCAGTCTCCCTGTGGCTCTCGAGTATCTCTTCTAGTTTGACACATAGTAAGTGCATCTTTTTTCGTTTAAAAGAAGAGTTGCCTCCACATTCTAGAATGCTCTCTGAGCTGGAAAGGCTCTGAGGTGATCACCATGACCAAAATTGAAAAGACGAAATAAGGGAAGGGAAAAGAACAGGCTCCCACCAAAGAACACCTGTGTCTCCTTGGGGCAGAGCCAAGAGCTGCAGAGAGAATGCTGAGTGTTTAAGGAGAGGAAGGGTCATATGTGTAAGGACCGCTACAGATGAGCTGCACCTTTTGGAAATTCTGCTGGTCAGGCTGTGTTGGAATAACCCAGACTGCAGAAGCCATGCGTGGTATCCCCCCTCTCTTCCATTTCTAACCTGGAGCTGCCCAGCCTTCCATCCGGGCTCCACTTCCTGGCTATGCCCTTTCTCTAGTCCTTGCTTCCACAACTGGCCCACGTTGAGCAGGATGAGAGTGTCTACCTCACAGTGCCCACTGTGTGACCTCCCGGTTACACCAACACAGTCACCTAAAGTGAGTGAAATGTCAGAATGGAGTCCTCGCTCCATCACACCCCAGCTCTGACCCTGGGCAATTACTTAATCACGAGGAGAACCTTTCCATTTCCTTATCTTTAAAATAGGATGGTAGTGATTCCTACCTTGTTGGGCTATTGTAAGGATTAAAGGAGATAATACGAATGCTCCGTAGAGCTTCTTGCCCACCATAAGCCCTCAATAAATGTCAGCAATCATCATTATTTCTATTAAATGATTCTGGTGTAAAATGGGGCATCACTCAAGGGAATTTTAAAGGATTTCAATTCTTGAACCCCAAAGAACTGAATTTTAATGGTGGGATTCCAAATTAAAACCAAACCAACTAACAAAGACTATGGGGAAGGAGATTGAGGACTCTATTTCTGCTTCTATTTTTATTTTTGTGGTCACCAAATTGTAACCTGTTCATATTTAAGCTTACTAATGGATCCAGTACCTAAGGTTTATTTTTAAAACCATACTTGAAAAACAGTTTTAAGTTTTCCACGTGATTTGAGAATGTGGGGGTTCATGCAGGAAGCATAGCCACATCCCAGCTTTGAGCAGCGTTGGACTATAAAAAATAAAAAGCACATTACAGAAGGCAGGCTCCATATCTCAGGAAGGGGGATGAGCTCATTCTTATGCAAGGAAATCTTTTTTTTTTTCCTATTATTAATGAATATTTTTAATCCTGAGAATATCGCTCAGACTTAGTCACACATGACTGCACCCATTTTGTTTCAAAATTTAAAGAAATCATTTTGACTGAGGTTAATCCTTCCTTTTTAATTCCCGCCCCCCCAAGAATGAAGAAAGTCTAGTGTTCTTAACAGAGACAACTATTCAACTTTGTACCGTATACCTTTAAAATCATCACAGATAAATGTCAGTGCCCTAGGTTTAGCCCATATGCCTAAGCTATTCCCCTGCTATGCTTTTATTCATGCACTCATTCATTCCTTTATGAATTCACTCATTCTCAGTCCTGTTTGTTCTAGGAAGGTCCACTAAAATCAGCAAACACTACAAGCTTCACAGAAATACTGAATAACTTAAATCATCCCACATTTAAAAAGAAAGGAAGTCATTTTAAAAGTAATACACAAAAAGGAATTTGACACAACATTGTAAAATGACTATAACTCAATAAAAAATGTTAAAAAAAACGTAATAGGCAAATAGATTAAAACTCTTTTTGTCACAGAAAGAAAACCCAGAAATGATAAGGAAGAAGAAAAATACATCGGACCATATAAAACCTCAAATTTTGTCTGATCAAAGATACCAAAAATGACAGCCAAACACAAAGAACAGATTAGAAAAAATGCAAATGGAAAACAAGTTAATATTTTAAATACTCACGGAGTTCTTGTAAACCTGTGAGAAAGAAGAAAACAAATCTCTATTCAACAGGCTGTCCTAGGATTGTTTTCAAAATATTTTCATCCACGTAATATGATGGTTCTGTTATTTCCAGCCACTGTCCAGAGTGCTTGCAATGACAAAGTTAGTGTCCAGAATGAGATGGGGGCTGGGAGAGGGAGGGAACAGTTTATCTAAGGGCTCAGGAACCCATGCCTGCTTTGTTTTCAGAATGGCTGATTTCTCCATTTTAAGAAAAATATTTCTTGTTTCTTTAACCTCTACCAAATTAGGAATTTCATCCATTGGAACTATTCAGTTTTTCATGCTAACATCATAACACTGTTCCACCCAGCACCAAGGCAGGCTTCCCATGGTGGGAAACAGGTACCTGCCTTCACGATGTGAAATACACGCCTGCGTGGGAAAAGTTCTCTCTTCCTAAAAGTATAGGGAAGAGACACATTTTACCCCTTCTGCCTGCCGAAAATGTGAATTAGTGATGTATTTACTTTGCTAGACTCACGTTTACATCATTAACCCTTGTATGCTGATGTAGGGCGTCCATTAGTCACTCTAATCTCACGGGGAATTCAGCTGATCACCTGTTCTTTTAACTCCAGGGTGGAAATCAGTGCCTTGCTGGTAGAATTGGGAAAGAGACTTTACTTTGAAGAATGTGACGCTTCGGGATGCCACCCAGGCACGCCAGGATGAAGTCCATGGGGGGAGACTTCCTGCAGGCCGGCAGAGCTTAGCATCAGGGAACTGAAGGGTCAGGGGAGAAAAACGTTGGCTTATGAGAGGAGTATGCAAAACGAGGTAAAGATGAGGCCAAGGAAAATTGTGCAACTTTAATCTGCGCTGTAAGACTTGACCTTCTCCAAATCTGACTCCTCTTACCCCCATCCAAAAGTTCTAATAGCTTTCTGAGGACTGGTGACTTATAGCCAAGGAGAAACTGACTGTCAATGCCGTCTGGGTTTTAGAAAACATAAAAGTTCTCTTCTTATTTGCGTAGTCATCATTTTCCAATTTCCTCCAATCCAGGTTATTTATGTGCATTTTAGTGTGGCCGTCACGGGGCTGAACGCAGCCCCTAGGAAAATGTGGGGATAGACCTTGATGCCTGCTGGTTAACAATACACGGGACTCTTATAAACACACAGACACTGCCTCTGGTCACTCACAGCGCCGTTATCCAGCCCTTACCCTGAGGATGCTGTTCTCAGATTACAGACTTTACTGTCCTTTCTTTGACAGCGCAGGAAATAGAAGAAAAAGGCAGAAGGAAATGAAAAGTAGGAGACCGATCATTAGCCTGACACGGTTTGTGACAGGCCAGGGATGAATCCCGTTCATGAGGACTGGAAAGCAGGGCCAGGAAGGGGGAGGAGCCAGGGGCAAAGGAGGCGAGAATGAAGCCAGATGGGCAGCTCCAGGGATGCAACCGATGAGAACGAAACAGGACTTGGGGAGACACGGAGGGCAAAGCCATCACAGCAAAAATGACGACCTGTGAATCACCTCTACCTGCCATGCTATTCTCTAAAATATATTTGAATCGTAGGTTTTTCTTTTTTCTCATTTTACACTCATATCCATTTTGAAGAGAGTCCATTTTAAGATAAACTAATGGAAAACTAATTTTCTTCAAG
Source organism: Vicugna pacos (assembly GCF_048564905.1). Taxonomy (NCBI): domain Eukaryota; kingdom Metazoa; phylum Chordata; class Mammalia; order Artiodactyla; family Camelidae; genus Vicugna; species Vicugna pacos. The sequence goes on from NC_133010.1 coordinate 9,203,169, forward strand.
ATTGTGGAGACTAAACTTTGATCACTTATAGGAAGTGACAGTACCAGGTCTGGCCTCACTTACACACATGGGAGTCGTGTACATGGAGCTGGGGTTCAAGAACACTGGCCTCGGCCCTGCACAGCCTGGAGCTACTGAGCATAGTGAAGCCCCATGTTGGGTTATAATTTTCACAAATATTGCCTAAGTGGAGCTTCTCTTAGGAAGGAGTGAATAATGTTTGGGGAAGGAAGAAGTACCAGAAGGTCTTAATTAAGGTCTCACTACATTCTGGACATATCGTCTTAGACACTGAAATGAATCACCATGAACCACAAGCAGACACGGACTTGCCCTCGTGTGACCTGTGTGCCAGGCAGGGAGACCGTTGATGAAAGCTGACGACACGTGCTACCAAGAAATCACAGCAGATGAGGACTGTTGAGGGTGGTCAGGGAAGTCTTCTCGGAGGAGGTGACATTTGAGCAGAGAGGTGAGCCAAACGGAGGCACAAACTTCTGGAATTCAAGACAGCCCAGCAAACAGGACTTCTTTTCCCATCCAAGTTCAGGATCGATTAAGAGATGTGGAGTTACATGAGTCCTTATCCTGGCAGGATGAACGTGGCACCCTTCAAAGGGGACTGAAAGCTGGTTTAAGGAAGGGAGTATTAACAGATGCACAGAATGGATTAAGGATCACCTGGAAGGCACTGACTGCCACAGGACAGCAATCACAGAAGTCATATCACCCTTAGTTCTGCAGGGTCTGAGAAGGGGAGGGACTGCTACAACTGGAGAAGAAGGAGAATGGGTGGGTAGAAGCCGTGGCCTTTGGCACATGGATGGAAATATTGCCAACTGGCAGTGCAGTGGGAAGGGATCAGGGAAGCACATATACACCCCATCCTCTTCTTTTTCCTATGCTCTGATCTTATACTGGTGCCTCCCACTGGTCTAACCCAACTAGAAACCAGGAGGCAAGGAAGCCCCGGACAGAGAAAGGTGAAAGATAGAGAATGGATAAAAAGGATCAATGAAAAGTGTCCAGCACAAACAAGGAGTCAAGCGTGCAGCATTCAGAATACCACTCCTGACACTTACAATGCAGATATCACCCCGAGCGTAGCGGGAGGGATGCAGACTCTGATGCAGGGGAGAAAAGACAGCCTTAAATTCTCCAGGAAGAAGGGAGCTGGTGCTGAGAGGCAGCACTGAGGAGTACGGAGAGAATGAAAAGAGGCACCAAAAGCAAATATCATTTTCTCTGCTCCCAGTGTTTTCTGGAGCGGGCTGTCTGAGGCGAGGGAAAGGCGGATAGAGACCACGGCACTATACGCTGTGTTATTTCCAGCTGCCTCTGAAGCCTTGGGCTTTATCTCTGATCGGCAGCTTGCTGTCATGTTCCACGATTGTAATAATAGCAGCCCAGATAAGCACTTTTGAAAGAGATTGCCGTGGAGATGAATAGATCGGCCGGTTTCAGAGCTCCTTTCCCAGTTACAACTTTCATGTCAACGGCATTTTTTTCTAATGCAAAATTTACTTTATTTGAAACCCATTGAGGTATTAAAAATAAGAGGAAATCGTTCTTACCTGGACTTTGATGAACGTAATGAGTGCATTTAATCTCTTTCCACCGGCTAAAACACAACTGCATTTTAAAAAAGGAACTTAGTTACCCCAAATTCAATGACTGTCCAATTGAAGCCTGTGGGCACTGTTCAAGCCAGCCACGTAACAATGACCTCAAACAGAACTCTTAATCCTTTCTCCTGTTGATTCACGGGAAAAATGTTGTCAGCTAAGTGGTAATATAACTGAGGTAACATGCCTAGGTACGTGAGTGGACCCACCTAGGAAGCACACGTGGTTTACTGAATCAAGACTGGTCCCCATGAGTCAGACCGGCCCCAGACTCTCACTCTGCCAGCTGAGATGTTAACTCAGCCATCGGCATTGATCAGATACTTGCTGTGTGTCAGAAGAAAGTACAGCTCAAGGTGTTTAACCTGAACTGACACAGCGAGGAGCAACCAGGAACGAGAACGTGGGAGACTGTGTCGGATGCTCAGTGCTGGACCACCTTCAGATTTCAGAATTCTCCTCCATGCCTCAAGGGATTGATGGAGCTCAAGCCTCAGCCCACAGGGCCAGCCAAGTGATGTCATGTGTTTCTCAAAGGAGAGAAGGCAGGGGATGGAGGGACCCGTGGCAAACCAAAGAGTGGGAGCCTCCCATTTTAATACACACATTCCATTCGAAACAGACACCAGATCAGAGTGACAGCTTATCGGCGGAAGCATGTCTGCGGGCAGGATTCAGCTTGGCGTCTGACCCTTTGTGCCCCCTGGGACTCAGGCCTCTTGACAAATAGTTCTTTTTTCCCTAAAGTCGGGCATGATCCTGATTGAAAGCATCTTCTCTTTCCTTCCTCTCTTCTCATATTCTCCCTCTCCCTCATTTGAAAGGACTTCATGTTTCTTATCAGGAAAATTCTTTGTTGATACTAGCAACCTTTAAGGATAGTCATTCATTTTCAAAACAGGTGCCCATATCCTGACAGAAAGAGAAAAGCAGAGCTGATCATAAGTATTTCCATAGGGTTCCCATGTTCCTAAAGTTTACAGTAAATTTGAGTCTGTAGAAGGGTGAAGCCCAGGGGAATAGTGTCCCACCTCAAGCAAAAATCCAGCAAAAAGCCAGAAGTGCTGTCAAGAGCCGGGTACCCAAGTTGATGTGGAATCCAGGAAGTGGTAGTAACATTAGGAAAAAGATGGAGCCCCGCCTCCTGGCCACACTGAGACATAAACCCGCGTGATTTTGCACCTCTGTCCTAAGCCTCTCGCCCCGGAGTACCATGTCTGGGAAATACAGATAAAGTATGTTATGGCTGAAGTTTCTGAAACAATCAAATCTGCATACAACCATAACTACAGCCTAACTGTCTTGAAAGCTGTGGCCTTTTTATATGTGCAACGGAGCGATTGACTAAAATAGGGAAAGAACTGAGTGTGCCTTAGCCATCTCCTATCACAAGAATAAATTGCAGAAATGAACAATTTAGACATAAAGATGGTGTTTAAGGGCCTATGTGTTTCAGTGGTACATAAACACACACATACACAAAAAACTATTCCTCAAGTCCTCTGGAAATATTTAATCTTTCATTTATATCCACTTTCAATTGAAGCAGGGAATAAAAAGTAATAATAATAATAATGTGTGAAATTTCATCCTTAAACATTTTAGGCAAAGTTTCTCAATAAAAATGCCTGGAAAGCCTTAAAGCAACATCCATACTTTCCTATTTTGATGAATCCAGAATATTTATTGAGTATTGGACATATTGTAGTTAAGGAAAGAAGACTTGAACATAATAAAAAAAAAAACTAAATTAACAGTTAAATGAACACTAGGAAAAAGAAGTTCTTTAGGTATTCCAAGATACCAAGAGGCATGTGAACTAGGTTTTTCTTCATTTATTTGTGAAAAGTAATGTGTCACAGTCCCATGTTCCAGGGGTGTGTTGGGCACTGTAGTGGTGGTAATAAAAAGAGATGCAGGGGAAGTCTTGGAGAATGGAGCAAGGTGTGTATACTGGGTCTTGAAAGATGGACATCACTTGGTTAACTGGAAAGAGGATGAGGAGGGTGTTCCGGGCAAACAGAACCATGGAAGCCAGTCACACATGTGAAAACCAGTGGGAGAAGTGGATTTGGAGAATTGCCTGTCTGGAGAATTCATTGCTCAGGTGGGCAAGAGGTGCTTTTATAAGAGATCAGAGCCTTACTGCAGAAGATCTCCATAGAGTTGCTCCTTCTCCCCCTGAAATTCCACCCTTTCCCTCATCAGAAGCTTCCCTGAAGTTCATTTCACCTCAGTGATCTGAAGTGACGTGGTAATATTATTAATAATAATTGTTCACAGTGATACACGTAGCACCTTTACTCTCTCAAAGGGTTTGGGTGCATTATCTCATCATCCAAATAAGCCTTGAGAAAGTAAATAGCTTGTTTGGATTGGAGGGAGTAGGGATGGGGGGAGAAAGAAGAAGAAAAAGAAGAGAAAAAAGGAATCACTTTTGTTTACATAGACTTGGAACCAAGTACAGATGGCCACCCTCTGAATCTAATGCTGTACTTGCAGAAGAAAAAAAATCACGATAAAGAATGTGTGTCAGAAGCAGCATATATTTCCATAACCATCATTGATTTAGAAAAACAAATTTCAAAGTTCAAGTCAAAACCCATCACTCTGTATGTATTTTCCCTCTCTCTGTTCTGTATGTAATTGCTACGTGCTGGAAAGTCAGAGTATTACTCCCAACCCAGCAGCCGCACTGTTCTAGCCCAGAAACAGGCACAAGGGCATCGTTCATTCTGAGAACCTCCACCTAATCCTGCAACCCACGTCGTTAGTTGAAAACTATGTCTCACTGGGTTGATCAATGGGTTGATGTGTGTAGCAGGGAGAGAGGGTTACCAACCAGAAAAAAAAAAGTCTTGATTCCTACTCTAATTCTCTCTGGCTTAGAGTATAATACAACACTTTTCAAAATAATCCAACTAAGATGGTGAAGGTGGGAACGGGAGGTAAGGTCCATGTAATGACAGTAGCTAGCCTTGTCCAAACTCCACTGCAGGGTTGAGGTAGGGACTACAGGATAATTATATGCGTGAAATTGCATTTTAAGTTTCAATGTAGAATGAATAATAGGATGAACTGGGAATCTACCTTCCTAGCTCTCTTCAAGGAAGTGAGAGGATTTTGGTTTCTAAATAACATAATATAATCAGAAGTGGCGTCACCACTCAGAGAGGGAAAACAAAACTAGTTTGAAAGACACAGAGAGTCAAATTCTCCATATGATGGAGTTCTTTTTTCCCCTCACCTTCCTTATCTTCTTGAAAGTCACCATATAAAAATCATGCTAATAGGCGACTGCATTTTAATCAAATATGAAGTATTCTGAGAAAAAAAATTTATGTGTTGAGTAAATTAAAATAGCCCATTGACTGTTCTGATGGAGAGACAGAAATGGAATTATAACACCCATCCCTCCCTGCTACATAAGAATCTGAAGGATTCAGAGCCTAATTTCACCCTCTTCCAACTTGCTCCATTAAATCTGAGACCAAGTTTATAAGATACAGGGAGGTATCTAGGGACTAGCTTACTCCTGTCCCTGTGTGAAGATATGAAATTTTCTCAGGAGGCATTTGTGGAGATTTGAAAGAAAAGTTCACAAACAAAAGTTAAAAAGGGGTGGTGGGTGATAAACTGAATGAGGAAAAGAGAAAGAGACAGATAGACAGACAGAAAGAAAGAAAAAATAACGGAGAATAAACCCACGTGGATTTCTGCAGTCATAGACAAATGGTCAGTAGACAGCCTGAGGAAGGGTGGATTTCTTGATTCCAGCACCAATCCTTCCCTGAGCTACCAACGAGCTCCCTCTAAGGCCGAGAGGATGGTCCTACCCCAATGAAGCTACGCACCTAAAGATAAGTTATTAACAACACGAAAGATGAAGTTGTAATTTGCGAGTAGGGCTAAGCTTGAAAACTGAGTCATGTTTTTTCAGTGATCATTACTTACTTGGTTTGTATTCATGGTCCAGATTCAAGAGATCCAAAATTTGGATACACTCGGAGACTATCAAGTTGTCACGAACGGGAGATCACCAACTAGTTTCACAGAAGCACAACATGGGAAACAGAATTCTGAATTACATACTTTCAATCCAAGGTATGAGTCTGATGGAATTAAATAAACATATACATCAGTTTATTCTCTTTTCAAAGGAAAGAGATGTGATTGATATACTGAAAGTCAGAAGACTCTTGTTAAATAAAGCCAGGAGAAAGAGATCCGTGTACACTGAAGCCCTGTAAGACTCGACCTGTCAAGGTGGTAGGAATAGTAGCTAATACTGAGTGTGTCAGGCACTGGTCTAAAGTCTTTCTGTTACTGGGAATATAGGTTCTTGTCTCACGCAGGAAAGAACTCAAGAGCGAGCCATAGTAAAGTGAAAATAGATTTATTCAGAGAGATAGAGAGAGTCCACAGAGAGAGCGTGGTCCGTCTCACTCAGAAGGGAGAGCAGCTTAGGAGATAATACATTCCACAGGCACAATGTGGGCCGTCTCAAAAGATGAGCAGGAGCGAGGCCGTGAGGTGTGTGGTTGTTAGTTTTTATGGGCCAGGTAATTAGATGCTAATGAGTGGGAGGATTTTTCCAACCACGTTGGGGAAGAGGTGGGGATTTCCAGGAATTGGGCCCCACCCACTTTTGTCCTCTAATGATCAGCCTCGGGACTGTCCTGGCCCCTGTGGGTGTGTCATGTAGCATGCTAATATATTTCAAGGAGCGTATAATGAGGTTCAAGGTCTACGGCAAGTCAACTCCTCTGCCATCTTGGTTCTAACCAGTTTGTCCTGTCTTCAATGGCTGTGTCATTCCTTCAATGGCTGTGCCCTGCCCCCTTCCCTCCTGTCTCACTCCCATGAGTTAACTCATGGAGATTATGAGCTGTGTTTCAGTTATGTTTCACAAACAGCCTATTTGGGGGCTCAGCTGGTAACCTCATTTTACACATGAGTAAGTGAGCTGCAAAGAGATTCATTAGCTTGCTTGCAAAATGAGACGCATAAGTGGGTGAGCCTGGATTTAAGGTAGACAGTCTGGCTACCTACAGGTTCTGCATGCACACTGATCCTTCTGCTAACTGGAAAACTGAGCCTCTGCTTGACACAGTGAAACCTGGAACTCCACATCTTAGCATATTTCCTGGGTGGTTCTTGCAAAGCCAACACAATGATGTGTGTGTTAACGTCCACTCAACAAATGCCCAGGTACCATCACTGCCTCATCAAACAGGGAGCCTGGGTCTTGTGTCTGTCCTTGTCCATCACCAAGCGCAGGTGGGCCTTCAGGAAATATCTGTAGATTATGGAGTCGATGAATCCATTACGCCACCAATTGAAACAGATCTTTAAGCAGCTGGAGTGTATCTGAAGCTGTTTCCTGAAGTAGTGACACAAAGCGGGTTTGGGAACTCTCTAATCACCCATATCATTTCCTGTAGAATACCGTAAAGAAAGCTAACTTTCCATATTTTTTTCTCTTTGTATTTCCTAATTTTATTCTAAATGTCCCTGAATCATCTTACTGTCACCATATCACTCAGCACAAGGAAGCCTCAGCACGCCTGTGATTGTGTTGTTTCGCTGTGTTTTCCTTCAGACCGCGTTGCGCTTACTGACTTGTAGACGAGCTAGATTTCCATAGGTAATCTTTGCAGGCGTTGCATTTGCATGTCATCCACACAGGGATCCATTTAGCATCATCATGAATCGATTTGCCAGCGCTTGAGCTTTTCAGGCTTTGGAATTATATCCTAGGAAAACAGAAAACACATTCTCTCCTGCTGTATGAAATATGCAGGAGGCTACTTTAGGTTACAGTGCTCTTTTGCATCAGCACAGATGCCGAAAAGCAAATTCTCAGCTGGTCGGTCTCACTCAGAAGGTGTGCTACACTAATAACTGTGTGTGGGGGACCGGCGCCGACTCACAATATAACAAGTTAAATTGCGTGTTGTATTAGCGTTATTCTTAATGCTAATGTAATGTCTATCCGCGAAGGCAGCATTGTTAGATTGTTAGCACTGTAGATTGTAATGACAAAAGGAATTAGATGGGTTTTCTATGTTAAATCAATCATTAAGCAGTGCTATAATTATTTGCTGTTGGGAACTCTTTTTCCCATTGTAAAATTGACACAGTCTGTGAACGTAATTGCTGTGTTTTCATCCTAGGGCCCTTTAAGATTAGAGTCTGGGAGGAAGATGTGGCACTTCTAATCCTTCTGACATTTCAGAGGGACTATCCTGGCAGGAATAATGTCACATCACGGTGTAATTAATCAGTGCATTTTCCCGTGGTCTGTGAAGCCCATGTTCCCCTCTGCATTTGAGAGACAGAAAGGTGGCGTGTAAGAACCTTCCACGGCTTTAATTACAATGTGATGTGGGGTCCAATTATATTTTTGAGCAATCTGACCTTTTCGGGTTGCATATGCAGACCATTTCACTGATTCCGGGGTGGAAAATTTTAGGCATCCATGTATGTGGACTTGAGATCACGGAATACCTTCTTCCTTCATTTCCCTGTGAATAAGAAAGTCTTACCAAGTATAAGCTGGTGTCGATGGCATTAAATTAAAAAAGAAAAAAACCTTTATTAGCTGAAATGGCATTCTTTCATCTTACAGAAGATAAGGCCAGCACAGCAGGGACCTTTGTTAAGGTGTAATCTCTTCTCTCACTCTCTGTCTGTCTGAGTTTCAGTCTCTCTCTGTGTCTCTCTGTCCTCCTCTATACACACATACACACATTTTTTTCCTGTCTCTGTCTCTGTCTCTTTCTGAAACATGTCTGAAATAGATGTAAAACAAAAGGTACCCTATGTACCTATGTTTGGAAGTAAGAGAAAATAGTCTGTGTTTGCTCTATGGACGATTTACCTAAATGACTCATTCAGTAAGATCACAGGATTAATTAAGCACTGGAGACAGGTGCACAGAATTATGTGTGGTTTCAGACTTGCACGAAATTATCATTAATATCAATATCAATAAAAATGGGAGAGGAACTTTCATTTGCAGGGCAGTAGAGTAGGTGCCATTGAGGTGCGTGAGATAAAGACACAGTTTCTGCTTCCCCTCTGCCACCTCCCCAAGAAAAATACATAGGAACACAGCTAGAGTAAAGAATAAAATGCGATAGGATCGTAGGAGTTGTATAAATATGAATTCAGAGTAGAACAAAATGATGCACATGTGTGGAGGGGTCCGAGATGATCTCATGGAAGGAGGGAGATCTTTGTCTGAAACTTATGCTGGAGAAAACTGGAAGTGATGAAAGTTTTTAAGCAGAGGCATACTATGTCAGAGGTGGTGATTCAGTGAGATTAACTTGGAGTTGTTGAGTTTGAGTTGCAAGGGGGAGAAGGGAGATGATGGAGACTTCTGGAAATCTGCCTTCTTGGTAGTTCTGGATAGTGGGACTAGCTGAATCTGCAACCGTAAGATTTAGTATGGACTAAGAACTGAGGGCGAGCATCCCAAACAGATGCCCTGAGGACCTGTCATCAGAGGATTCTTCAAAGCATTGACATGTACGTGGGCTACACATGGAAACTTACGTGAATGGTGTATGTAAACATTGTGTGTGTACGTGTGTTTCAGATACCATGATCCCTTTCACATATTTTATTCTACTGGACTCTCTCAACTCTGTGAAATGGTTAATATCGGCTCTAATTGATGGAAGGGCATAAGGTGGTCCAGCTCCTCCGACCAAATCAAACCTGATGGAGGGCCAGGAATGACATTCAAACCAAGGCCTTGTGATCTCAGCAATCATTTTCCTCCCATTCACACATTCCAGTTTCCAAGTCAGGAAAGGTACATTTATTAAGTCTTTATATGCAAATGTGAAACGTTTTGTTTTTTGTTTTTTGTTTTTAGGGTTTTTTTTTTTGAATCAGTGCTAATGAGATCGATTGGGAAGCATAAATATGAGCTTAATTGCAGTGAGCAGGGTGAAAATGGACCGAGACAGCAAAGGAGTTCCATCTGTGACAGGTACTATTTAATGATTCATCATTTATTAAGGCAAGGCCATGGAAAAATACAATAAGGCTGTGATTTTCAAGAATCATAATTCAATTTTTCAAGGAAACAGACTAGATAGTGTGGAGACTGTGAGAAGCTCAGAAAATATTTATGACTCTTTATTTGGTTGACTTTTATTTATTTGGTTGTTTTTCACTTTGCCGTCCCCTCCTTTAACCTTCTCACAGTCAGGGATGTTCAGTGTCTATATATTCACGTGCCCACCAGAGGAGGACCAGCTCACCTTCCCAAGAGCTGGTCTCTGATGCCCCCGCATTGTGTCGTTTTCTGTCTATGCTTAGCTCTCTTTTCTTTAAGCCCCTGGTTTCCCCGTCTCCACTGACCACTTCATATCTAAGTGCCAATCTTCCCACCTGCGGTCTCAACCCAGCCAGGACAAGAGTTGGGAGCCCCAGGGGACCCCACTGGGTGGTCTTCAAGGCAGAGTTATTATCCTTGTAAGGTAAAGCTGAGAATTATAGACAAAGACCCGACTCATGAACTCCCATGTTATTCCTCAGGCGCAATAAACATTACCTTGCAATATCCTGGATCTGAGAATGGAATTCCAAGGGCCCAAGTCGAATGCCCTCTTGGTCATCATTCTTGGATTGACCTCTGCTTCAGTTTTTGTCTAGAGATTTTATTCCAGTAAAGGAGTGTGCTTTTTTTTTTCCCAAGCCCTTTTCCTGGGGAGTGGAAAGTTTCTCATCATCCATTGGCCCAATGGATGAGCCACTGCATGTGCATGGGGATTCCCATCAGTGGATTGCAAAAGGAGGCAGTATTGATGCTGATTCTCCTTCTGGTTTGAACCAAGAGGGCCACCAAGTGAAAAAGCAAGACATGAGTATATAAATCTACAATGCCTCTTCCATAATTTCAAATTTCATGACATGAAACACCAGTCGAGAATTACACAAGAACAAGTACAAACAAGATGATACGCATTCACTGCAATGGAGTGGTTGTACTTCACCTCTGGTGGGGGTTCAGGGAAGAATGAGGATGGATAATGATGGTAAAAGCCAATCAAGAGACACCTCCAGTGACCCAGTGATTATAACGTTCCCTTTTGTGAGGAGTACGACTGAGTGTAGCCTCTGACATCTGAAAGAGCAAAAGGAAAAAAAAAAGTAGATGGTGGCTTACTATTGTATTTTCTTCTAAATTTCAATTTACTTTTCAATTCTAATTCACCATTGAAAGCAGGTAGATTCATTCTGCAAATATAATCAAGGGATGTTCATATTGCATTAATAGATTGCTTTAGTTTTGTAGTTCTCACAACTTAATTATTTAGCGCCCAATTCCCTTATTCAACATTAGCATATTAAGGCAAAATCTAATTTGCAGTAAGCAGCTTGAGGCCACAGAACCACAGAAAAGAGTAAACGCAGGCAAGTGAACATGTTGAATTTTTTCATCTCATCAATGTATCCAGGAGTTGATGGATATATTCCTCAGTTGCATCTTTTAATATTTTAGTTCAGTAAAATAGCGTGGGTATTTTGGTAGTTTTGCTTGCATTTTCAGAATATCTATGCGTTTCCCTTCTGAATAGGGGTCAATGTCTGAAATTGGGCTAAAATTAATGAAGATAAGAAAAGGAGAAAAAAGGAGACAGGAAATCAGACAAGTGAAAAGAGTGGACCAAATTCTGTCCTATGGAAGTGATTGGTAAATGAACCATCTCCACTTCTGTGTCCTTGACCGTGTAGTGGCATTGAATGTGTCACCCATCAAAACCTCCCTGTCCAAACTGCGTGTGGTCTACCTCAGATTGTATTCCAAGACTAGGATGGGACCGCTGAATTAAATAGGAGGCAAATTAATACAAACTAGAAAATATGTCTGCAGAACACCTATTTGTGGGCCCAGTCATTTGCCAGGCTCTAGCTGGTAATAATTGGAAGGGACATGTCGTCTGGTCCCTCCCCTCTGTGCTCTTGGGGTTTAGATAAATGAGCACTGGCTTCCACACCTGAAACAGTCATACAACCACGTGTCAGTATAGAGCCCAGAGTGGGCGTGTGTGTTTACACACAATTCTGGAATTGCTGGAGAACTTAGAGCTAGCAGAGGTCGGGAAGGCGAGGGTCAGGGAAAGTCTGTTCTCAGCTGCTAAGTTACGAGAAAACTCAGATAAGGTCCAGGCAGAAAGAGTGGCGTAAGCATTGCCTTTGGATTTGGAGGGAGGGCTGTGGGGGAGAGATCAGCTTGAAACTCTCAAACACTTATGAAGCCATATGAGTTTGGCCGTTAAAAAGATAACACCCACATGTAATGATTGTTTCCTCTTCAAATGAGATCTGAGCTCTGGGTTGAAGCCCCAGTGATGGGTAATTTAGTGGAAGCTGCCTTTGGCAATTTGCAAAGAACTGTCTGAGGACGACAGCGATGCTATTCCCTAATGGTAACATTTGTCTTTAAGGAGAAGAAATGAATCATGGTCAAATCTCACGAGTTCATGCGTTAGATTGACTGAATCACCCACTCCGTCCGGTCTCCAGCCTGCTCTAACTCAGTTTAATTGACAAAGAAATCCAGATTCCAAGGGACCCGAAGACAGATCATTAATGGGAAGTCTGGGAGAGAGACTTGAAAGCAGCTTTTATATTCCTATTAAAAGAAAGTTCACAATCAGCAAGGACTATGTTTAGATAAGCCTATTACACGTTTTAAAAAGTGGCCATGGACGCTCCAGAGAATGGTTTACTGAATTTGTGAAGCACATCTCTATCCAGGCTTCCAAAGCAGAAGCTCTCTCTTCGTCTTCACTGTGGAACACCGGAAATAGTAATGCTTTGGAGACAGACAGCCATGGCTTTAAATCTCTCCTCTCCTCTCTGTCATTTATTATCTGTGTAACCTTGGACATATCTATTCAGTTCTTTGAGTTTCAGTATATTTATCTGTTACAAGGTTGCCGTGTTTACTGAAGGCAGTAGTATCCCTAACTGCTCAGCACAGACGCCTCCAGGAGACTAACAACTCAACAAACCTTAGTTACTAGTCGTGTTACTGCTGTTAGTGTTGTTTTTATTGTTGCTATTACAACAACAATAGCGACATTTCTATCGTGGTTATTATTACTTTTATTAGGCACTATTGTCATTGTACTTTCTTCCTTGAAGGCAAAACCCCATTTTACTGGAGAGTTCAACCCTCCTCAGTGTGACTTGGACAAACCCGGTCACTTAAGCAATGCGTGGTAGTCCCAGGGACTTTGTCAGAGATTACACGGCGCTTGTGGCCGGCCACTGAAGAAGTGAGGGGATATCTTACTGGAGAGCTTCTCTGAAAGGTTCTTTTATGCCTAGCTACAAAAGGATGCGAGGAAGAAATAGTTCCTTTTTTCTTGCATGTTTTATTCCTGCAAATGACCCAGGGAGTGAGATCATCATATGCCACAATGAAGGACATGTGGCAAAGACAAGGGCGACGTGTAGTGAAATAAACAGGTTAAATGCATGTAAAAGACAGAAGCAGCACGAATCATATGTCAACACAGAGCCACTGAGTTAACGGGAGCTGCGTACTTACCGTTACTCAGAAACTTAATTTTCTTTATCGTAGATGCTAATTTCAAGCATATTTTGTTTCCTGTGCCCTGAAGCAACCTAAAGTGTATATTATTAAACAAATTTATTTTTTTCCTCCTGACCCCATCCATTCCATCTATAAACACATACACAGGGACATACATACATATGTATATACACACACATAAATACATGACCATATAAACATATGGAAAACAAGGTGGACATATAGGAAGTCGTTCTCATGTCTGAACCTACTGAATGGTCAGCCTATTGAATAAAAATTCAATTTTATTTTATTTGGTTGTGATTGACTTAGAGCCTGCTCTCGTCAATGATCATGGGATTGTACAAAGATGCATTAAGTCAGACTTTGATCTCCATGACTTATAATCCAGCACAGAATAAATACATAAATGACTCTCACCCAAGGCTGGATATAGTACCTATCTGAGAAGAAGTATAAGGTTGAGAAAGGAGAGAGCACATGACGTAGGTCATGGATCTTGGACAGTGGAAGCATCCATTTGTTTTATAAACAATATGCATCGATGTTCCATCTACTTGGCATTGTAATTAGCTGCTTTAGTCTAATAGTAATGTCGCCTCTTCTTGGGAACAGCTTCCAATATCTAAGTCTTCTTTCTCCTCTGATAGTCATTTCCCCTCCCCATTTAATATTTATCAAGCCCAGAACAGACACATTGGCTTTTACCTCCAAACATGGCTTCCTGAATCAATTGTTTATGGTGTAGGTTGAGTTTTGAGATTCAGAAACCTCTTTTCTCCACTTTGAGTTTTGCACGCATATATATATATTTGCCCAAATGTGTGTGTGTGTATATATATATATATATAATTTTTTTTTAATTTAGAAGCTGAGAATTGACTTTTTTGTCCCCCATTGTGCTACAACACCCTCCCATCCCTGAGGCAGAAAACCTAGATGGTCCTGGTTTCTGCAAGAAATGAAAGAGTAGTAGGGAAGGATTACAAGGGAGAAAGGAGCTCTGTAGGATAAGAAACACGTAGAATGATACAAAGTACCATTTCTCTGCACATGAAAAGGCACTAGAGAATATGACTGAGTGACAGAGCGAAGTGTCCTGGAGGGATGGTGTTGAGTGAACTCTTGAATGAGCACTCGTAGAAAAGAGGACAGAGTATATTCTTGGAAGAATGGGTGAAGGCACAGACCAGGGTGAATCTCCCATGATGATCTCAGAAGAGCCAGTGAGGTACGGGCTCATCTGGGGCAACTTTTTTTTTCAAAAATAGCTGCTGAGTGAAATATAAACCGGCTGGGCTTTAATTTTCTGCAACAACACACCCAGGTAAAAATATTAGGAAGTCAACAGGGCAGGGACAAGGCTAGATTCTCCTACACAAAGATCAGGTGCGAGCATTTTGAAGCCCTAAGCAGGTTGTCCCAGAGCATGGGTGGGAGAGAGAGGATTGGGATGGTGTAGAGGACGTCTAAGAAGGGGGTTTAAGACCATGTACTCTGAACCAATAAGTGATCAGTCGACTAATGCACCGACATGTACACGCCATCTTTCTCAGCCCCATCTCACCTGTTAGGTCTAAGGCAACCTTTTCAGGGATGCTGAATGCAGCTGTTTTCCCCTCAGCTTTCTTTGCTTCAAGACAGCCTCTCCCTGAGAGCTTTCCAGTTCTCTCTCCCAGGCTGCCACAGCTCTTTAGGCAGACATTTGAAGAACTGTCAGAATCAAGGCACGGAGAGCAGGAAGGGCAGACAAGGGAAGCAGAAGGCAGTGGAAAAAACATAGGAAGTTTTGCGGTCGCCGACCACTGTGCCAATTTCATGCTTTCACACCTTTGAATGAGTGTTCAAAGTGTTTCATTTTGGGAGCCTCAGACAGCGGAGCACTGATTGCGATGGCTTCAGGCATTTCAGGGCACAGCTGGCCACTCGGCCACCCCTGCGTCCATGACAGCTTTCTAAAAATAAGGAAAATAAAATATAGGTTATTTTCAGCTCTGATGGGTGAACCTCACTGTGAACAGCTGCAGGATCGGCGTTGGGTTTTGTTTTGTGGGTTTGTTTTTTTTTTCCCTTTCTTTTATTTATTTATTTTTTTTCAAACAGAGCCCAAGCCACATGATCTTTCAGGAACACGTTTCTTCCGTGTTCCTGAAAGATCAACACGGAAGAAACAAAAAAGAAAGAGGGATGCCATTTAAGACAAATAGTCAATTCTGAACCTGGGTTATCCTGGTGGTGTCGCCAGTCCCAAATTGTGTCTTAAAGGAAGAAAGAAAGGAAAACAAAAAAGGTGGGGGAGGGGCAAATATTCTAAAAACAGCTGTTGATATATTTATTAAAAAACAACAACAAAAAAACCTGCTTTAAATGAGTGGTTTTATATCAAAGTATTGTTTATTAAATTTAACTAAATTTTTATGAAACCTATTTATATTTTTTGTCCCACTACCTTTTAGAATAATGACTGTGGTACGTAAGGTCCCCTAAACTGTCTCTTCTTTCAGACTCCGTTTAAGAGCTGGATGTCAGAAGACCTGCGTTCTAGATAAAGCTCTGCTTCTTATTGTTTCATGTTTTACTTAAAAAGTCACTTCATTTCTATAGGACCTCAGTTTCTTCACCAGTAAAGTGAGAAACAAAATATACTTTTTACAACAGAAAGTCATAGAGCTAGTTAATACTTGAAGAATCTGAGGGGTCATTTAGTTCATTTATTTCATGTTACAGATGAAAAAGTTACCAAGTCACACAGTTGGTTGGTGGAATATTTTTAATGAACACCCAGCTGTCTTAATTACTGACGTGTATTTTATACATTATTACTATCATAATTTTTGCTTCATCTGAATCTTTCATCCCTATAAATCTAGTCCACTCATCCTTGCTCCAACCACCAGTATCACAACCCTTCTAATGCACTTCCCCACAATTGGCCACTTTTTTGGAATTCCCTTCTATATCCCCACAACATTTACTTTGTTTTATGAGCAAACTACAGGCATCCTCCTCTCTGTAGCCTTCCCTGACTGTCCTTGCAAACACAGTACCTCCTCCTTTGAATGGCGTAGCACCCAACAGTTCTATCACTTAACTCATCCATCTCGGGGAGCCTCGGGGAGCCTGCCTCACACCGACTTCTTTGCATTCTCAGCAGCAACAACTGAGTCTTCAGTCACACTTCCCTTAAATGTAGAAACCCCAATGTCATAAGACTTTTTTGAAGATCAAATTTTATACATGCCTATCAACTTGGATCAGCATTTATCTGACATATAGAAAGCTCTATATAGATCTTGGCAACGATTATATTATTATTTGCTGTTGATGATGATGATAATGATGATGCTTTGGGGAGGCAAAAACATTGTCTTCTGGAGAAGTGCTGAACCAAAGCCCCAAACACCGTTCTAATAGGGACATGCCGGAAAGTAAAGAAATAATTAACCTAAGTGCTTCTTCATCCTTCTTTAAAGACAATTCCATTTCTTAATTCCCTGAACACTTGAGTTTGCCTGAATTTCTTCGAGCCAAACTGAAAATACAATAAGATGTGTGTTTCTAGAGCAATTAGGCTTTCACCACTTGCCTTAGTGTTCCGATTTCTTTTATCTTTGGTTCGAAGGTATTGAAAGTTGAAGACCAGAGACATTTCTAGATCTTTTTAAAAGTACTTGATCCCTATAAATTTTAAAGACTTCTACATGCATCAATATGGCGGGGAGGGGTGGTGTGAATATAGGCTTTCTTTTTCATCTGTCTTTTTTCATCAAATAATGGTACCAGAAATATCTTTCTTTACACCTAGCATTGCTGGAAATTTTAGATGCTAAACAGGCAGCCTTAAGTCATGTATCTCGCTACGATGGGGCACCCACTAACGAAAGCCATCATAAGAAGTGCTCTTCAACTGGGATTTTCAGGGTATTACTTCTGAGTATGCAACTGACGAACTATTTCTTTTTTCTGAGCTGAACTTTCTTCATCCGCAGTCTTCCAGAGTCCAACTTCACTTAGATTCTTTTAGGTTTGAAATTCTGAAAAAAGTACTGTCTGGTTTCACACTTAATTTGGATCAACTTTGTGCTGCTTACTACTGTCAGTGCTTCCAGGAACGGACCGATATTCTTGCACCATCGGCACCATGCTTAGAATTGTAAATTCTGTGACATCGCATTTTACAAACATCAAGGAATAAGGATATATTATCTTGTGGCCTAATTCTATATCTCTAGAGCATGACAAGGCAATCTTTTGCACCAAGCCCTGTTAACAACTAATTCATCAACACAGTATGACTATGTGTACAGGGAGCCAGTAAATTGTTGACAGTGCACAAGGGTGACAAAAGAAGAAAGAAGTCTTTTCCAATAGGGTGTCTTATTTGACAGACAAGCCTTAAATATATGAATGTATACACAATTTGGAATACCCTTCTCTTTCTTTATATTGCAAGTCAATTTTGTAGCCATAAGTCAAGTCATTTTAGGACATTGGCATAAAATAGCTTAAATGTGTTTATATCATGTTATGGGGGGGTCATTTGAAGATTTAGCCTATATATACATAATTAACTTATTTTTGTACTCTTTGCAAACAATCATTGATATCTTTGTGGGATATCAGTTACTCTGCTTTATCCATAACCTTCTTGAGAAAAATAATCTATCACTTTACAGCTATGAGTTTATATAAACTACCTTTCCAATATACCATTTGACATTTAAAGATAAGAAATATTTTCTCTTCTAATTGCATGTTCTCTAAGGTTTACTATAATATCAGATACATAAGGTGACCATATGTCCCAATTAGCATAAGCCAGTCTTGTTTATGGCTATGATCCTATTATAATTACACCTAGGACCCCCTTTCACACATAAAAGAGTTCTCGTTCGATGATAAATTATTTGGTCAATCTACTTATACACGTATGTTCCCTATAAATATTTGTAAATGATGAATCTCCAGAATGAGACCCTCTCCCTTAATTGAGGTCTGTCTCAAAGCTCATTTTCATTGTGGAACTCCAGAGAACAGAGGGCATGTGTTGAAGGCAACCAGGAGAATTACTTTAGGAATTGTCAAGGCATCTAGCTTGATGTGAATTTGGAAGCCCCTGAATCTTCTATTCAAAGCAGGGATTTTTCTCCAGAACTCTCCAAAGATGGCAGAGATCCTTGCTTGCTTTCTGAATGTAAAATATTCATTTTTGCCTGCCCGTTTTGTTCTATCTGCTACATGGCTGTGCTGACTAGAGCAGGTGTGTTACTTGCATTCATGAAACATAGAACTTGGTAGAGGAGACAGATCGTACACAATGACCATACTCAACATATAAACATATAACAGAATTATGATGCTGGCTAGGAAAGCGTCAAGGTGGGATGAGGTCAAATATCAAGGTTCTAATGTAGATGGAAGTGACAAGGGGTCAGTGCAGGGCCCTCCAGGGAAGTAGCATTGATGTTTGGACTTGAACATTAATAGGACACGGTTTGCAAAGAGAATAGAAAAAGAGTGTTCCTGGGTGAAGGGATAGCATAGAGTGAAGCTCTGAAGTGGAAAAGAGCTTAGAGATGTCAAGAAACTGAAAGATGGCTGACAAAACCTAGTGGAACGTAGAGATGGGGTTGAGGGTTGCTACAAAGAGATGCTGGAGTGGGAGGACCGGTCAAGTCATGTATATCTGGGGCTGCAACGGATTCCTGCACCAGCTCATTCTCTAACGCTGCTTCTATCATGGTCAAGTTAAGCAGCCCAGGAATTATGCTGGAGGAACAAAACTCATATTTACAGCTCACGGCCTTTCTTCATCCTCAGTGTGTTCTTAATATTGAATATTCATTCATTCAAGGGGGTGATGGCGGGGACATTGGGTAGAAGAGGAGACTTAAGAGGGAGGCCAAATGCATTACTTCAAAGAAACCCACTCCTGTCACTGGGACTGTCTACTCATTCTTTGCTTGTCTTCCCCCCTTTTTTAAAAAATTTTAATTAAAAAGGGCATTTACATGCTAATTGGGTCTTTATTCCTTGAGAGTCCCTCTGCTCTTGTAAAGTCTTCCTCTTCTGAAGTATTTAATCCCCAGCTTGAAACATCACTGTTGATTGCAGTGAAGACCATGATGTCACAAATGGGGGATTATGACTTCACAGGAGAAATAAGAGGGCAAGACAGACGGTTTCAAGAGACCAAGATCTTTTATTTATGAGAACGTCTCTATTCATCAAACGAGGAGCGAAATACCAAACATATAGAAAATGACAGCAGAATTGTAGCTAAATAAAATGTTCTTCAAAATTATCCTGGCAATGTCACTTTCTCTTTAGAGGATTCCTGAGAAATGCTATTGCAGACGATCGGTCTGAGATTCCAAATCTCTCTACACTCAGCACTTGAGAAACACTTAGCCCTGGGGGTAATCGGAAGCATAGGCAGGCCGGGAGCCAGCCCTCCCACGTTTTGCCTGCAGAGTCAGTTCAGTTGCTCGGGGCCCCTTCCCGGTGTCCTTCGGTTGGGTCTGTGGAAAAGGGACCTCCTCCCTTCCATTTCCCCAGTGAAATCCTTTGGTTCTAACATGTATTTTTTTTTTAACTTTTTTTAAACTACAAATCAACTTATTTTATAGATAGAAGGCATTCAAAGAACATTTTTCTTTTTGAGCAAGTTTGGATAGCTGTGACTTTGATGAAGTGGTCCATTTCATCTACGTTGTTGAATTTATGAACATAGGATTGTCCTCTGTATTTGTCTTACTGCCCTTTAACACCCGTAGGATCAGACGTAATGTTTCTGCTTTCATCCCTAATACAAGTAATATTCTTCTTCTCTAGTTTTTTTTCTTGATCATATTGGCTAAAGATTAATCAATTGTATTATTTTTATCTGAATGGCTTTTGTCTTTACTGGTTTTCTCTATTGCTTTTCTGTTTACAATTTCACTTATTTCTACTCTTATAGTGTTTCTTTTTTTTTTTTCTGTATGCTTTGGGTTTAATTTGCTCTTCTTCCTTGAGTTTCTTAATGTGGTAGCTAAGATTATTGATTATAGACCTTTGTTCTTTTCTAGCACGTGCACTTAAGGCCATACGTTTCCAGCTAAGTGAATTTCGATAACGTGTTTCTGTTTATATTTAATGCAAAAGATTTTTTAAAACTTTTTCTTGATGTTTCCTCCTTATGCTACGGTTATTTAGCAGGTGGTGTTTCATTTATAAATATCTGGAGACTTTATATGTATTTCTGTTTCTGACTTCTAATTTAATTATGCTATGATCTGAGAAGATACTTTGCATTATTTTTGCTTTTTAACTTGCGTTAGTTCTGCCTTGGTCCTACTCCATGGTCCCTTGAGGAGAATGTGTCTTCTTTTGTTGCTTGAGTGATCTATCAACAAGGTCAGGTTGGTTGATAGTTTTTTAGGTTTATGTATAGACCCCGTCTGATTTGTCTGCCTATTTGTTCTATCAGTTATGGAGAGAGAAATGCTGAAATCTTCATCTGTAATTGTGAATTTGTCTGTTCCTCTTTTCAGATCTACCCACTTTGTCTCATGTGCTCTGGAACTCTGCTGTTCTTTCCATAGACTTTTAGGACGGTTATGCCTTCTTGAAGAACGTATCCCATTATAATTAGCTAGATCTTTCTTTCTCTGATACCCTTTCTTGCCCTGAGGTCTAATTTGTCAGAATAAACATTCCCACTGTACTTTTTTTTTTGCTTTTACAATAAGAAAAGCAAAAATTTCGATTTTATCTTCACATATTCATTCTTTGATGTCTTTCCTTACTTTGTGTAGATCTGAATTTTCTGAGCTATATTATTTTTCCTCCCTCTAATGAACTTCTTTTTAACATTTCTTGTGATGAAACTTTATTGGCAACAAATTCCCCTGGTTATTGTCTCTCTTGGAGTTTATTTATCCTTCACTATTGAAATATAATTTTACTTGGTACAGAATTCTATATTGATGAGGTTCTTCTCTCAATACTTTAGTTTACTCTGCTTTCTTTTCATTTGCATGTTCTCTGAGACATTGGATGTAATTCTTGTCTTTGTGCCCCAGCAGGTAGGATGAACATCTTTCCTTCCAGCTTCTATCAGGATATTTTTAATCTGTGATTATCTTTGTAGTTTGAAAATGATATTCCTAGCTATATTTTTGGTTTGTTTGTTTGTTTTGGCATTTACCCTGCTTGGTGTTCTCTGAGCTTCTTGGACGTGTGGTTTGGTATCTGACTTTAATTGGGGCAAATTTTCAGTTATTGTTTAAACATTTCTTCTGTTTTTTTTTCTTTTTTTGGTACTTCCATTACCCATATGTTACATCTTTTATGGTGGTCCCACAGTTGTTGGACATTCTGTCTGTTCTTTTCAGGCTTTGTTCTCTCCTCTTCTGTTTTTGAGGACCCTTTGATATATCTTCTAGCTCAGGGAGTCTTCCCTCCGCTGTGTCCAGTCTATTAAAAAGTCCATCAAAGTCATTCTCCATTTCTGTTACAGCGTTTTTGTGTCTAACATTTTGTTTTTCCTTTTGGATTTCCATCTCTCTGCTTACACTGCCCATCTGTTCATGCATGCTGTCTACTTCATCCATTGGAGCCCTGAGCACATTAATCATAGCTGTTCTCAATTCCCAGTCTGATTGTGCCGACATGGCTGCTGTATGCGGTTCTGATTCTTGCTCTGTCTCTGCAAATTGTGTGTGTGTGTGTTGTTTTTTTTTTTTTTTGCCTTTGGTATATCTTATAAATTGTTCTTGCTAGTCAGACATGGTGTGCCAGTGAAAAGAATTGCTGTGAATAGTCCTTTAGTAAAGTACTGGAGAAGTGTAAGGGGGAGAAAAGCATTCTAGCATCCTATGATTAAGTCTCAGTCTCTCAGTGATGCTATACCTCTGGGCTGTGAATTTCACAAGTGTTTCTCAGTTTTCTCTTTCTTAAGGGGTACCAGATGGCTAGAATGGGCTGGGGTTGGGTCTTTCCATTTTCCCATGTGGTCGTGCATTGTTGACTGGAGTTGGCTTTTTCTTTTCTCCCAGGACAGTTGGGATCTGATAATACCCCAGCAGCTTAAGCTCTGGTTAACTAGTTTTCCCTCAGGGTGGATCTTGTTAAGAGGCATGGAGTGCACTGGTGTATTTCAGAATGGTTCCTTTTTCCCTGGCGGAACCATGAGGAGATCTTTCTCCGGTGTTTACTACAGGAACCTGGTCAAGCTCTTGAAGGTACATCTCAAAATGCTGTGGGGGCCTCCCTTCAATGACTGGGCCCCTTTGGGATTTTTCAGCTCTCAGACTTGTCCACATGGAGCCTCTGGCAATTCTTCAGTTTCAGTGGCGCTTCCCCTACCGCAGCCCCGATTCCTACGGCGCGTTTGGCCCCCAAGCATCCGCTCTCACCAGCATTGATCTCTGTGCTCACCTGTCCCTGCGTCTTGGCAGCGAGCGTTTACTCTGTGTCCACCCCTCTCTTCAAGATTCAAGAAAAGTTGCTGATTTTTCAGTCTCTTAAGCTTTCTGCTTGCTGTTAAAGGACTTCCAAGCTCCTCGTATGTGAAACTGGAAACCACACTCATCCCACTATGTTTTTGGTTTTCTTTTTTGAGTAAAGGTAGATTTATTTAGAGAGACCCATAGTGCATAGAGGGCAGGCTGTTTCAGAAGCGAGAGAAAGGCCACGAGGTGAGGGGCAGGGTGCTCAGGTTAAAGTAGAAGTAGGTAGACGCTCCATAGACAGAGTGCGGGCTGTCTGCGAAGACGAGGGAGCAAGAGGCCATCCCGCTATTTTTTGATGATTATTTCTGTCTTATATCTTTCTTTGTCTTTTTAATTTTAGATTGTTTGTTTCTTTGCATTATAGGTGGCTTTTTGTAGAAATAGATTGTTTCCGCTTTGACTATTGGAAGATTTTTCAAGTGCCCCTCTGATATATTCTCATCCTTATTATTTATTTATTTTTTTGGTGCTTCCTTATTTTCTGGTACTACAAGATGCTCCAGGTACATCTTGTATATTTCCTACCCAAGTCCTAGAATCAGAGAGAATCCTGCTTCCTTTAATTAAAGAATGATTTTGGAAACTAAGATCTGAGTGCTAGGTGTACACATTGCTACCGGAGTGTCTTTGTTCCTACCTGGCCCTATTACCTGATGTATCAAGGAAATATAAAAATATGTTTATATAGAGAGAGCTATGAATATTTCTATGTGTAACCACCTCTATCTCTAGTAAGTGAAATGTTAGTCCGCACTGATGTCTGTAACCCCAATCCATTACCAGATGGGTCATTCTAGCATCCTTCCCTTGCTTTTCCCTTGCTTATCTGTAACTTTCCATTCTCACAGTAAGAAACCTAGATCCTACCATCTGTCACCCATTGATTTAATGGTTCCATTTCTGTATACATGTATAGTGGTTTCAGAGTTGTTAACTTCTACCTCCGAGGAACACAGATGCATCGACTAGAATATGGTGGCCATCTACAAGTCCTTTTGTCTTTACTCTTCTGCAGATTCAACTCATTTCCAAAGTTCCTCAGGTCAGCACCTTTCCCTCCTGCCTCCTTCAGTGACAGTGTTTCATACTTTTGTGAGTTATTTTTAAAAGATGAGGTTTATTCTCCATCCCAGTGGAAACGTTTTCCGGTGTGACTATGTTCTGCGAGTTTGCTGTCATTGCTCCCCCCTCACTTCTATGGAGGGCCCGCCAGGGCTTCCAGTTACACATTTTGATCCCCTCCCCCAAGCAAATTAGGGCGTTTGTTCCCTAGGGAAGATTGAGGAAACAGTATGCAAAGACTTTCATGCTTGGCCTCCCCTTCCCCAACTGCTACAAGGTTCCACCAGTGCTCTTGTTAGAGCAGGCAGGTAGCTAGACATGAGCAGAGAATAGGGGACGCGGGTAAACGGCAGAAAACCAGATATCTTGTGAACAATGGGGTCCTTGGACAGACTAAGAAAAACAGGATCCTCTGGACTGATAAAAAACCATAACTTCTGGGTTGATAAGTGTCCTGGAGGCAGAAGGGTGGGACAAGACAGGAATCCCCATCATCTGAATGTAACCTTTTGATCATTATTACCTCATCCAATTTCCCGATCAAGACTGAATAAGGATGAAAAATCCCTCCTCCCCACCTGGGAAGGCAGAGCTGGGGTGAAGATAAGGAATGACAACCCCAAACCCCTCCCCACTAGTGAATATTCTGCCCACTCGTTTTTACACCCATATAGTGAGGAAACTTGGGGCAGCCACCCACCTGGGTCTGCCCGCTCTTTCCTTGACAGCGTACTACCTGTCCCTTAATAAATCTTTGCTTTACTTTCTTAACCTCGGCGTCTTGTCTCTGAATTCTTTCTGCAACAAGACAAGAGCCTCTCGCCCGTGGCTCTCTCCGGCTACAGATTTGGATGCCATTCCCTTTCTAGATGCTTTTATCCCATAGGAAGCAAAAGGGAGAAGGGTCTTGGCAGAGTTTTGATAGTAGCTGCTCTGCTTTTCCACTGCTGACATCATGAGAGGGCTTTCTCAGGATTCTTTCTCTGTCTCTTGAAGTATAGTTACTGTGCAATATTGTAAGTTACAGGTGTATAATATAGTGATTCACAAATTTTAAAGGGTACACTCCATTTATAGTTATTCTAAAATATTGGCTACAGTCCCTGTGTTGTACAGTACACCCTTGTAGCTTATTTCATACATAGTACTTTGTACCTGTTACTCCCCTCCCCCTATCCTTCCCCTCCCCCTTCCCACTCCCCGGTGGTAACCACTAGTTTGTTCTCTGTATCTGTGAGTCTGCTTCTTTTTTGTTATATTCACTAGTTTGTTGTATTTTTTAGATTCCACGTATAAGTGATATCATATGGCATTTGTCTTTCCCTGACTTATTTCTCTTTGGATAATACTCTCCAAGTCCATCCACATTGTTGTAAATGGCAACATTTCATTCTTTTTAATGGCTGAGTAGTATTCCATTGTCTGTCTGTCTGTCTGTCTATCTATCTATCTATCTATCTTTCTATCTATCTACCTATCTATCTATCTACCTACCTCATCTTCTTTATCCACATCTTCTTAGGATTCTCTTAAATTTTTCCTTTAGGTAACTGGTTGGGGTTCTTGGAGGAAGACCCTACCAGAGTATGTGAACTCCCCTACTTCTGTGGCCTTTCAGAAGCTCCACACTCTCACAATAGTTTACACTCTATTATTAGTGGGCTTTTTTTCTTTTTTCAAAATTTCTGTTTAAATTGACTTACAGGCTTATATGTTGTTAGATGAAATCTGACTCAGGTAAACAAATGCTTAAGTGTGCCTACTTCCTCCAGGTGTCTGTTTCTCTCTCTGTTTTATGTTGTTTACCCTAAAAACCTCAATTCTCTGAAGGTCTCAATAAAAGTCATGAATTGCTGTTTGTCCAGCTTTTTCTTTGTTGTAAAGGTGGGAATGATGTTATTTACAGCTCTTTATGTCTTTAAACTGAAACCAGAAGCCCCTGAGAATATGCTTCACTTTAACTGATTGCATGGAAACTCCTGTGGCTTACCGCCAAAAACACTACTTAAAGGTATATGCATATATGACTGTACTCTGAACGTTGATTTTTGCAAGTACAGGGTTGAACATTTTATCATTCTCTGTAGGTCAGTTTTCTTAGACCTGCTTTTTCAAATTTATTG
The DNA here is from genome assembly GCF_048564905.1 of Vicugna pacos. NCBI lineage: Eukaryota > Metazoa > Chordata > Mammalia > Artiodactyla > Camelidae > Vicugna > Vicugna pacos. The sequence goes on from NC_133010.1 coordinate 9,229,063, forward strand.
CAGTAGTATAGCTCTTGGCTTTGATAAACTTTGACAGATGGACAATGTAGTAGGGCAAAGAAAATAAAAATCTAAAATAGTCCTCATTTTATGAGTACTCATGAGCACCTGAAAAATTAGATTCAATAGGGACATTTATCACCCAAGCATCCCTGCTCCCCTGAAAAAGACCATTCAGCATGAGGACCACCTACAAAGAGTGAAAAGAAAGATACGCAAAAAAAATATTTAGCTAAATGTGAGACAAATCTTAAAATCAGGAACCAATTTATGATTGGATCAATTAAAATGTTGATCAGTTACAACCCTGGCATAATGAGATTTTAAATGCCATTAAAAGTTAGACAACAATGGAAAAGCAGCAGCAGCAATCACTACAAAAATAACAACAAAACTTTTCTTTGGCCCCTCGCCCAAGCTGACTGGCTTATCCCAATGCAGACGTAAACTCTTTCATGAAGCCTTCCCTGATCTCAGCCAGAGAGAAATCATTGCTTTTTGTATCTAATGCACTTATCTCCCTTTACTGAACCTAATTCTGATCTGAATCTAACTAGGTTCTGAATCTCACCACATGATGGATCAAAGGGATGGAAATAGACAAAGGCCAATCAAATGACAAGCAAAGTCGGTTTAGTCAGATCTACAGCAAGGGTGTCAGGCACCAAGACTTGTGTCTGGCAAAGAATTAAAGGCAAGCAGATGAGTGGGAAAAATTTATAGTAGAACAAAGGAGAGGCTTCAGGTGATGCCCAGAGAGGAGGCTGCTGGCATGGAGAAGCTGCAGGTGAGTTCAGTAGAAGTGAGGCATCCTAGATGGTGGGTGCAGGGCGCACATTTGCTTTGTCTGGTCGATCCTCAACTGGAAGTAAGGATAAAAATTATGGCAGCTGTCTGTTATTAATCAAGTCCTGGCCACCCTGGGCCAATTGGAGAGGGGTTATTTTTTGGCTTCCTGGTTTGTCACTAGAGTTAGTGGTCTGACTTCCTGCAAATCTGACTTGTAGATAAGTAGCAGGCTGCTTTCTTGAGCTGGTTACTGTAGACAATGGATTGGTTTCCTGGGCTGGTTGCGGTAGGTTGTGGCTCAGAATTCCATTTTTACGTATGGCTCGATGATTATATAGTCAACGTATCCAATCAGTGGCAAGGAAATCAGGGCCCCGACAGTCGAGACCTGACCAGGAAGCCCCTTGGAAAATAAGCCATCTGCATACCCACGTTGGTAACAGTGTTATATTAAGGAAGCCCTTCAGAACTTTGGTTATAGAATATATTAATTAAATTAAATATTTTCCCAATTCTCTTCATCCTGAATTTTTTTAATTTGTGAATGAATTTGGAGAAGACCCATAGTTTCACATTTTGACTGTATAAAATTGTTAGTTATTTTTAGTATTTCTAATAAATTAATAGAAATAAATATTGCAATGAGATAGCAGAAGCTAATAAAAATACTGTATTTTCTCAATGCATTAATATGAATTATACATGATGATATCAGTCTTTGAATATTAGTAAGTTAGGTAGATAACCCTTCATAATAAATATGGAATATGCAACCATGTCAAATAAGGGGTCTCTAGAGTGTGTAAAGGACACACTTGTCACTTCACAGTGAAATAGTAAATAGAAAACTCTTGACAAGTGAACTTTCGGGTCTCTTCTTATTTCTATAATTTTATGCTTATAGCAGAGTCATGATTCCATTATTCTAAAAAATTATGACATAAAGAGAACTATCTTTAGTAGGATTTATTTAACACAATTAGAAAATGCAGTTACAACTCTAAAATATGTGATCAATCCAAATGTATAAATTCCATTCTGAATTGATAAAATTTGAATTTGTAATGAATCTACAATTCAAATGATACTTCCTAAAGGAAAAGAGACTAGGGATTGCAAAATACCAAAGGTTATTTTTTCTTTCCAAGTGATTTTCATTTAGGAAGCTAATGAAAATTTAAGATTTGTCATTAGCTTTTTAATTAATAAAATGGCTGCTTTGGAGAGTTTATACATTGTCACTCCTGGATAGCGAAACATTTCTCCTTGGTTAAATTTGTAGTATATTTGCTATTACGTTTTTGTAAATTTTCTCGTTACATTTTTTGCTATTAGAACATTAAAATGTCAACTTCCCAAATCATTGTGGTCTCCCAATAACAGAGTCTGGAATATCAGTGCACAAAATGCATTTACTTGTTAGCATAGTGCACATATTTCCCATTTATTATGATATATTTATCGGGTTAAAATGTTGAGGAATAATGTATGCTTCTCCCTCACTTCACTCAGCATTTGGAAATAGCGTACCTGTTTCAGGAGGACCATTCCTGCATTGACCATGGTCGAAGGAAATTTGCTTTGCTCTCCTGTAGCAAAAAAAGAGAAAGCGCTTCAGAGAAACCCTCAACAGGAAATTTTTTTAAACTTTATCTCATCCTCTCCTGTGATGGCCCCAAATTAAGTGACAGAAACGCACTGAATGCCAGCTTTTGCCACTTGGGAGAATGGAGAATGCAACTTGCAAATTCCCACCGCCGAGCATTTTAATAAAAATAGAAAAAGTTACGAGCGTGTTTTGAAACCATAATTAGGAAGCATTCAAAGCCTAAGAGAATTGATTTTGCAAAGATGAGTTTCTTTCTCCTCCGTAAGATCCAATAAAATGCCTTTACAGAGTAAAATACCACATTTCTAGACACCAACTACAATATCAAATTGTCCGTCTTTATTTCATCTCCACAGTAATGTTACCTATACATTAACAAATATAAAAACCCTCAAGAAACAAAATTCCCAAATAAGATGGATACAGGTACTACACAAAGGCTGAATACCTTGATTCTGTTAGCTCTGGAGATGCTCTTACTGGAACCCATCATCTGGCACATGAACTGTATGTAGTTCAAGCTAATGTGTCCCTCAGACTTCAAAATACAGCCATTCAAGGTGATCTTGCCATTGATTCATTATGGGAAACAAGGAGTTATTAAGTGATGTAACTTGTTGGTGTGTGTTTTACTCTGTTCATATAAACCAGTGAAGCAAGATCAATTTGTTTCTCGGTTGAATTGGTTTTCTTGTGGGCACCTCAAGCATACATTCAAGAAAAGCTACCAAGAAACAAATTTATTTTCCTGAAATGATGGTCTTTATTGGCAACATCTAGTTCTTTTAATTTTACAGTTGGTTTCCCAGTTATGATCTCTGTTTTCATGAAGCATGAGAAAAATCCTAGAACAGTTAAATGTGCTTACCATATAGTTTATGAATTTGTTGCTTCTTCAAACTGGCAAAAGCTGCAGAATAAAACTACACTCTTGGTAACTCAGTCTTTCTTTTCTTGACTCTCCCTCCTCCTGAGCAGTAAGATGATTTGTCCTGCATGAATCACAACTTGGTCATGGCAGGTGTTAAATTGTTATACACACACACATACATTTATAGAATGCCAAATTATCTGTCTGTGTAGTGTGTGTGTGCACGTGTGCATGTGTGTGTGTGTGTGTGTGTGTGCAGAGAGAGACAGAGACATAGATGGAAACACAGACATAGACAGAAAGACAAATGCATCACTGGAGAACCCCAGTTCTGGTCCTAATTCAGAAGCCATTCATTCATCATATATCTTAGGTATCAGGTAAATCCCCTGAACCTTGGATGCCCAGTCTGTAACAACAACAGAAAATTAAGCCACCTAAGTTGGACCTGTCAACTCCCAGAGGTGGTACGGCTTTTGGGGAACTCAGAGACAGAAATATACTTTGAAAAGATAAAGTCTGCCTTGCACATTTAAGGACGTATTAAACAATACATCATCAGACAGCTCTGATGAAGATAAGACACCTGTGAGTTGTAGTCAGTGCTCCTAACAACACCACAAGAGCTCTTTTGGGTGCCTTTCTGTGGCATCTCAAGAAAGGAAGGAACGCAGGTGCATTTTAAATGACTCTTAGAGCTCTGCCCAGAAGGGCTCGCTCAGCCCGGGAGGGCCTGCCATTAGTGAGTAAGTGAGAGTGACATGCTCTGTCTCTCAAAGGGTTTCTTCATGTCCACTTTGGTAGCTCTCATTACATTGCCTGAATCCATTAAGACAGAAACAAGGTTACCCCATGAAGTGTTTTTGTGACTAAAGAGGACATGCAGCTCTTTAATCAGCGACAGAACATCTCCTGTGACAAGACTGAGTGATACAGTGCGCTCTGGTCCCATCTTCGCTGCCAACAGGGAATATCCCTTACAAGGACAGACAATATTCTTATTAAATTGCCGTTGGTTGATCTATCAATGCTCCAGTGAAAATAGTTATTCTGAATATGTTTAATGTAAATAGCTATGTTCAATGAAACACCATCTTACTTGTGCAGATATCTGATCCCAGATAATTCAGCTAATGCCTTGAGGTTATGAGGTCACCGTAAGTGGGTTTCAGATCTGCCAGGAGTCAGGGTGACAGGAGAGGATGAGCAAGGGGAGTAGGACCCTGTCTGCTCCCAAAGGCAAAGCTGAAGCTGCTGGGGGAGGAGTGAGGTGTCTGCCGCCTCCATTTCTTAGCAATCATCTCAGATGTCATCAAAAGTTATGCTATGCAACAAGGTCCTAATGTCTAGCACAGGGGACTATATTCAATACCTTGTAATAGCCTCTAATGAAAAAGAATATGAAAATGAATATATATATGTGTGTGTATAACTGAATCACTACGCCATACACCAGAAATCAACACAACACTGTACACCGACTATACTTCAACAAAAAGAAGTGTTGTTGGAGGAATTAAAAATATATAAAAAATAATACGAATATAATTTTGTAGGTCAATTATATCTCATTGTAAGTAAATACGTAAATTAATTAGAAGTTCTTTTACTATATATTCTTTTTATATGCATATGTCTCGCAATCATTTTTTCAGTCAAAAAATTATTTTTAAAAATTTAAAAAATAAAAATAAAGGGATGCTTTAACTTGAGACCCTAGAGGAAAAGTGACCAGCAGCGTGTAGCTGAACTCAGTCTGTCTGTAAAGGTATATGTGTGGGTGACCATGTGTCAGTGTGACAGATGATGTGTGTAAAGGGTTATAGAAGAAACTGAGCCGTAGACAAATGTCCCATTAGCTGACCGTGTTGGATTTTGTACATAACACGCTAAACTGAGAGAGAATGTAGCTCGGATGAACGTAACCACGAAGTGGAGCTTAGGGTTTCTCTGTTCTAACTGGCTGGTTGGTAGGCAAGATCCATGATGTCCAGCCAATGGAAATGACTAGCCCAGAGTTGCACCAAGAGTTACTATTAGTATCTAAAGCCCAGACCTCTGCCTCCTGTTTAAGAGTTCTAAAAATTTGACCAATCCATACCATAACTATCCATCATTTACTTTGAAAGCACACCATGAGTGTGGCCGTGGCTGATCGCAACGTGGCTGACCGTTAACTGACAGATGCTTCTGCCCTAGTGAAGCCCCCACCTGCAGAACCACAGCATGTCTCTCTTGCCCTCTTCTAAAGTGTTTCTCATGACCTCAAGGGAATCTTCAGCATGTTCCAGGATTGGCCTTCTCCCTCTGGGAGTGGCAGGTCCTTGAGATAAGTCTTGGTCACTAGACCTTGGCGCTTTCCTCTTGGTGTTCTTCTGGCCTTGGACTCCCAACCTTGGACTCTCCCAGTGCATCTCTCAAAGCATCCTGAGAAACACTCAGGAGCTTCGCTACCTTCTGTGACCGCGCCCACATCTGGCAGGTGGCCATCACCAAGCCCAGAGACTGGACAAGGGGCAGACACTGTCACATCCTCTCCAATTACACTTCTAGTCACTTCTTTTGGCCAAATTCTACACGTGAATTTGCCGGCACATGGAAATCAAAACAGGTCAACCACTCCCGCAGAGACAGGAGTTCTGAATTGCAGCCATGGCTCAGACAGAGCTCCCTGAGATTCTGACAGCTTCCACCTGTCATCACCTGTTACAAGTCATCCTCTCCCTTTCTAGGACCCTCACCCCACAGCCTGATCCAGTTACACAACAATACTTACGTCTCCTGAAAATCTCTTTCTCTCTCATCTGAGCATGAGCAAAGAGTAAATCTGAGCGTCTCTTCAACAAATGGCATTGGGAACCCTAGTTATTTACATGCAAAAGAACAAACTTGGATCTCTACCTTATCATATAAGCAAAAACTCAACTCAAAATGGATTAAAAACTTAAACACAGACCTGAAATTATAGAACTCCCAGAAGAAGACATAATGGAAACACTTCATAATGTTGGTTTTGATAATGATTTCATGGATATGACACCCAAAACACAAACAACAAAAACAAAAATAAACAAGTGGGACCATTTCAAACTGAAAAGCTTCTACATAGACAAAGACAATAATCAGTAGAGTGAAAGGCAATCTATGGAATAGGAGAAAATATTTGCAACTCACATATCTGATGAGGGGTTAATGTCCAAAATACATAAGGAACTCCTACAATTCAGTAGGAAAACAAACAAATGGAAAAAACAAACCAACAAAACCCTAATAACAAAATTAAAAATAAACTAAGGACTTGAATGGATGTTTCTCCAAAGAAGACATACTAATGACCAACAGGTTCCTGAAAAAATGTTCAACGTCACTAATCATCAGGGAAATGCAAATCAAAACCACGTTGAGTTATCACTTCACACCCATGACGATGGATGTTGCCCAAAAAAAGACAAAGACAACAAGTGTTGGCAAGGATATGGGGAAAGGGGAACACCTGCACACTGTTGGTGAGAATGAAATGATGGTGCAGCCTCTGTGGATAAGAGTATGGAGGTCCCTCAAAAAGAAATTAAAAGTAGAAGTACTCTGTCGTCTCGCAAGTTCACGTCTGAGTATGTATTCGAAGAGACTGAAATCAAGATCTCTAAGAGCTGTCCGTACTCCCATGTTCACCTGTGTGCTCTCTACAGATAAAGTGTTACATAACTGGGTTTTATCTGATGGAGCCATTTATTTTGGCTTGTGTTCTAAGCATTAATGGGAGCATTATCTGCCCAGTGTATTTTCCCCTGTGAACCAAAAGGAAGCTCATGCTGAGGATGGGGCAACCCCACCTCTCCCTGCGCTGTGCATTCTCAGTCCTGGGCTCTCTCAAATAGTCCTGGCAGATGGACTAGAGAATGCTGGCATGCCCCAGGGTACATATCAACCTTCACTGCACCCTTACAGACCCCGTGAATTTTTTTTTTTCACTCAGCAGTGTTTGTACACATTTTTTTCTGATTAGGCACAGTCATACTTGACTCCAGAGAAAGGAGACTTGCTTGGTTTAGGAGAAGGAAATATTCAAGGATAAACGTATTTCTGAACAAGTTCACTCGTGTCACGACCTCAACTCCTTTTCTGGTCCCAGCCCAGGAGCTTTCACTTGACATTAACTCTACACCACACGACAACTACTTAAATGTCTTCCTTACAATATGCACTTCAGTTTATTTTGGTTTTATTGCATATCAGCTCTCAAAAATGATACCCATAAAATACAGTGCTGCTTTCTCAAAATTGTCGTCTCTTTGAATGTGCAGAGCCATAAGCGAGCCGGGCAGGCAAACCTGTGTGCCTCAGACTTTGTCCTCTGGGTCTCTGTCACTATAAGAGGCCTGACTGGTCTGCCTTCTCTTGTGCCTGTGACAAAGGGCTTATGTGATGGTGGTCAGACTTGCATCCCTCTCTCCTTATCATCAATGTGTTTTCAACATCCTCGTTTCAGAAAACGTACTTTTGGAATTGTGATATGCCCACCTTTGGCGTGTGTTTCTATAACGTCTGAGAATTATGCTGAGACCACTTGTCCAGCCTGCCTCATACTTGGCCCAATGTATCAGTGGCCCCCCGTCGTCCCCACACGTCTCTGATATGCCTACTTAGAGGATGAACACAGTGGCTCCCCATCTATCTTGGCACCTTTTACAAAACCCAGGAAATGCTTAATCTACTTTCATCTCCATCATTCCCATACTTCTTTTTTTTTTTTAAAGGCACTGGGAGTTGAACCTGGAACCTCACACATGCTAAACACGTACTCCACCACTGAGCTATCCTCACCTCATGACTTTTCTTTTTCTTTAGAAAATGAAAACTTTATTTTTTCAAGTTTATAAGATAGCTCCCATTACAGATAACATATGGTCAACAACCCCCTCATGACTTCTTGGTTTTGCTTATTTCTTCTACTTGATCAACCATCTCTTACAAACTCTTGTGACAGCCGAGTCTCTGTCACCTTCTATATTTATTTTCAATTTCCCCCTTGCCTTGTTTTAACACATTAGTCAGTGTCTAATATTGCAAGAGCAAATGAAAAATAGACGTAACACTTTAACCTTACCTTCAGTACTCAATAATTAAAGTCTTCATATAAGGCCCATTTCCCTATAAACAACTAGGTCATTATTTTTCAATCCTTCATTTTTTTAAAACAAAAGGATAAAAGAAACCATCGAGGGACAGATAATTTACATTTTCTAAGCTATGGAAAAGCCAAGAATTCTTGGAACATTCTTAGAACTGCAGCCAATTGCATTTTTTAAAATGAAAACTTTTTTCAATAATAAAGTATTTCCGGATCATCACATTGTTTTATACCACATCCTTACAATTATCTAAATCTGAAAGGAGGCAAGACTTTGTAACTCAAAAAACAGAATAGTAACAGGTTTCAAATGTCTGTTGACAATATGAAAACAAAAGCTAGGCTATCTCTTTCTCTTATGAGAACCTTGAATATTGCATACAGAACAGAATGAGAAAACAGTAAATATGTTTCAGTTAATTTCCTGAGTATAGACATGGAAGACATGATACAAGTAGCAGGAAGGTTTGACTGGTTTAGGAAGTTGGTTGATTTTTTTCATGGAGTTTTATAGAGTTTCAGGGCTTACAAGCCCTGTTTTCTTCAAAACTCTGCCACCTCACCTCCCTTCCTCCAAATTTTCCACAATTTTGACATGCATTCAAAAATATTGACTAATTGAGTCAACATGAAATTTTACTTGTGGACATTCTCCATGAATTTCCAAGAAAGAGAACATTCTGTATTGACTTCCTGGGAGATTTTCAAACCAATAGGTTAAGTAGCTTCTCCATAATAATCTCCCTTGCAGAGCACAATTCACCAGCAATTTTATACTGTTTTATTTTCCCTCTCCAGTTGCTCTAAATTACAAAAATTATTTTGCTCAACAAAGTGTGTAGCCTCTCAGAAGCCCTAACTGTATTTTCTCCTTCAGTTAATTTCCCCAACTGCTGGTATAATTTTTTTTTTTGAAAATTCCGATTTAAACCTTAAAAAAATCTTCCAAAGTCTTCTGCGATGTAGAGCAACTGGAACTTTTATTGTCAGTGGTCGGAGTGAAAAACAGTGCAGTTACTTTGGAATAACGTTTGGCAGATTTTTTAATCTATCCTATGACCCATCGAGGCTACCCCTCATCATATATACCAAAGATAAATGAAAACATATGTCCACACAAACAATCGTGTCAACACATTCACAGCAGCTTCATTCATAATATCACTAAGCTGAAAACAACCCATATGTCCATCAAAAGAATAATATATAAATAAACATATGAAGTAGTATTCAATAATTCTTGGATATAAAAACTGAATTACTGATGCACACATAGATAAATCTCAAAATAAGTCAAACATTGGAAAGCGCATAGTGTATGTTTTCATTTATATGAAGGTGTAGTGGAGATGCACCTAATTGTTGCTGATAGAAGTCAGAATGCTTCAGAGTGAAGTTGTGGTGTGAGTGTGGATCAAGAAGGGGCAGGAGGGAATTTCCTAGGGTGATGTAAGTGTTCTTTATCTTTATGGGGTGTTGATTACACAATTCTATTTATTTGCCAAATCGCATCTTACTATACACAGAAACTGCCTGCATTTCACTGTGCGTAAATTATACTTATTTTTTCAGTCCCAGCATATAAAGAATATAGAATCTGCAGAGGAAAAAAATCTAAAAAGAAAAAAAATTATTATGTTCTTCATCAAGGCCATTTAACTATTTCTACTTGTGTAATTAAACAGAGAATGCAAAATAATTTCAACATGCCAAAACTAATTAGTAGAGGCAAAATTGAGGTATTTTAATTCCCCTTCAAGGTAATTTAAAAAGTAATAGTTTTAGGTGAATTTTTTCTGTGTTGGTTCATTCACATGGCAATTGGCGGGAGGCCTCGCTTCCTCACCACGTGAACCTCTCCACCATGCTGCTTGAGTGACGTCATGACAAGACAGTTGGCTTTCCCTTGAGCAAGCGATCCTAGAGAAAGCAAAGATGAGGCTGTGTGCCCTCTGGGGCCTGGATCGGAAGTCCTACATGGTTGCTCCTGCACAACTATCCATTAGAAGCTAGTCACTAAGAACAGCTCACTCTCAGGGAGGGAGATGTCAGGTTCCATTTTTTGAAGAGAAGAGTGCCAAAGACTTTTGGACCTATTTTAAAACCAATGCACGCAGTGAATGACCTCACATGCCATATGTTTCTGACCCTTACCAAGGAAAAAAGGAGCTTCCCCTGTGGAATTTCCAAAAGTAAATTATTGGTGTCAACAGTGAAGCACTGGCGTTTGAGGGGATGAACTACAGGCCATGAAGGGAAAGAACAAGTCATTCTCAAGACCGACATCAGAGGGAAGCAAGTGAGGGGCCAGCGGTTTACTTGTGTGCAGGTGGAGGAGATGCGAAAGCAATGTAGAACGGTTCTTTTGCATTAATTTTAACTAAAAAAAAATGCATTTGATTGCATACATTGATTACTGATTTTTTACTCCCCTTGGAGTGTGCACCCAAGACAAATGCCTCACTTACTTTGTTTGCCTACCCCTTGTCCTAGTCCTATTCGCGGACACTCTCCCCTCTTCCTACTTTATGTATTAGTGGCTTAAGGCCAGTATTCAGCAGTTTGGAATTAGTAGACCCTCAAAATGTTGGAAACAGATGGGGGGTAGCACAGAACAGTAGGAAGCTGCCAGGTTTGCGGTCAGTGGCAGCATGGGTACCAGTCAAGTCCCCCTCTGATTATCCACAGGACCTTAAGAAAGTCACTTCACCATCAGTGTGTCAGCTTCTTGGTGACAAATTTGAAAGGACTGGATGCAATATTTTCTAACGCCCAGTGAGAGGACTAACATTTAGACAGCAGAGAGTCTTAAGAGTCCTGGGTGATGTTTTCCCTTCCCTGAATCCATCCTCTGTAGCTGGAGACCTGAAATCCGTTACTGTTCAGGGTAAAGCTAATGCCTTTCTTGTGTGATTGTTGTTTTTAATTTTAATTTGGAATCATTCTTTCTGCAGTCATTTGGCAGGTTTGCCCAATCTCGCTCTGGGGTGGTAATCAGGGCATGATGCAGTATGGGTATCATTTTGTATTTTCATTAAGGTGCCCTGAGGACTTCCAGCATTTGATGCCAGCAAATTTAAATTATTAATTTTATTACAACAAGAGTTCTGTAATGGCAGAGTTACTGAAATGCTTTTTAAATTGGTTTTTAACTAGAAAAATAAAGAGAGAGAATTTGGACACTTGGGAAATAATGAAAAAGTGAGATAGAGCTGCTATTGATTTAAAGTCAGGTAAGAGGATTTTTTTTTAAGGTTCAATATTCACAAATCATTGGCCTTAGATGAGATACTAATGAAAATCTTCAACAACCTCATAGGTATGTAGTAATAGGGAAGAAACCAACTAATAATAAACAAAAACCATGCCACTAACATGTAAGAAAGAGAAAACTGATATCACTCATTATTATTATTTTATTATTTTAATTGGTTCTACTTATTAATTTAAAAAAACTGTATTTCAACAGGCTTAGTTAAAAACCTACTGTAAGCAGGAAATATATAACCAGAGACAAGGAATGGACTCACAGCTCCATTTTTGAATGATCTTGGGTAAATCACAAAAACCAATTTGAAACTGTCTTCACCTGAAAAATGGGGACATTAAAACCCTCACACAGGGAGTTTTGTGCAGCTGAAATGAGGTATTGTGCATGAAGGCAATTTGTAAACTGTGAAATACTCTGCGTGTATAGAGAATGTATAAATTTATAGATATTTCTCATTTCCAATTAATAGTATTGGGAGTCCTGCGAAGGGGCTAGAGATGAAAGAACAGTGGGATTCCAACGTGACTTTATCCATCCGATGACTCACAGCTGACCTGGAAAAATACAAGTGCATAGATTTCACCTTCATTCAGAGTGATGTGATGAGCTCTGTAATAAATGATACTAGCACAGAACTTTGGAAACATCCTTGTCATTATTTGTGTTTATTAGGTGCTTAAACAAGAAGAACCTCTACTGGGGACACAGCAAAAAATCAGTCAGAAAAACTCATCCAGGTTACCCTGTGCCTGATTTCCACAATCCGCCATCCTTGCGTTCCCTTCCCAGCTCTGTTCTAGCAACGCTCCCAACCTCAGCTGTGAATCCCTCTGAGAGGGGAGAAGTGCTCCACTGTTGGGCAGGTCTAGATGGGACTAGAGCCATACCCTTGGTGTAGAGCCAAGAAATCTAGATTGGCTCTGCGGGGAAGCCATCATCCCCAAGGGGAGGCCAGGATCCTTACTGCCCATGTGAAAAGGGTGTGGCTGGTGTAGGAGGCTGTGGACGCACCAGCTGAACATTAAACCAGGGTACGAGTTTAGTGGACACATTTGTGGGTGATGGATACGGTAAGACTCCAAGGCTAGGATGTGGGATGGAGAGTGAGCAGCTTAAAACTGGTAAAGGAGGATGTGAAAACCCAGAAACACCATCTCCTCGTGTTCCCTTTCATCACAAGAACATCTTGAATCAAAAGAAGTTAGTGAGAATCAGGCTCATACTTTGGGAAAAAGAATAACCATTAAACGCCAAAGTGGTGTTCAGGTAACACAGTGTTGTGTTTGGATCTTTTGCTTGTTTGTGTGCTCATGTTTTGGGGTTTTTTGTGCTTTTTTTTAAAAATTGAAATATAGTCAGTTTACAATGTTGTGTCAATCTCTGGTGCACAGCATAATACTTCAGTCATACATATACATACATATATTCCTTTTCATATTCTTTTTCATTATAGGTTACTACAAGATATTGGATATAATTCTCTGTGCTATACAGTAGAAACTTCTTTATTTTATATATAGTAGTTAGTATCTGCAAATCTCTGACTCCTAATTTACCCCTTCCCACCCCCATCTCCCCCCGGTAACCATAAGTTTGTTTTCCATGTCTGTGTGTCTCTTTCTGCTCTGTAAATAAGTCTACTGCATCTGCGCTCAGCTAGCGCAGCAGGCACAAAGACAGCCTAGTCGTTGTTCACACAGGACAAAGCCAGGGGCTGCTAATAGGAAGTTCTTGTCCCTAATATGACACTGGGCGGAGAGTATTCAAGAAAAAGTACTGCTTAGGGGATGATTGTGTAACAGGTCATCCTATAAGAAAAACATTGGGTCCACAGATTTGTTTGTGAACTGATATCTGAGGAGCCATTTTCATATTTACCTTCCCTTTTCTCTTGAAATCTGGTGATGGACATCAGGGAGCTGTTGGGAATGATGTAACAGCTACACTGTATTAAGGGCTAATCATGCGTTAGGCTCTGTGCTGTTTTCCATTTATGATCTCCTTTAAGCCTCGCTTCAACCTCATGTAGCAAATAATAGTATTTCCCGTCTTACCCATGAGGAAGTTGGGGTCCCCAGCCAGCAAGTAGTGGAGGGAACCTTGAACACCATTTCCCTACAAAACCCCACTTTACAGCACTGCGTTCTATTTTGTTCTGGGATTTATGTGGGAAACCAGGAGAAGATGTGCTCCTGTCGAGTGTGTGGAGCTTTTCTGACGGTGACAGTTTGGCGGGTGGGGTGGTGGAGTCTCTTCTGGCAGTGGGGCTGCCTGGTGGGATGATTTGCATGAGCTGGTCTGTACATTAAGGGAAGGAGAACCGATCAGGAGTGAAGGAAGCACACAGACCTCACCCATTTTTTTAAAAGGCTAAACCTTGAAATAACCTCCTTGGGGATTACTAAGAAAACGTCTAAGCTAACTCGATTTTCAACCTCTGTTCTTCTGCTGTGATCCCCTCTGAGAGCACTCTGAGCCTTCGGGAAAGACAGGTCTTACGTCTGATAGGCTGGATTGGTAGAAGCTAAGGGCAGCATGTAGGAAAAGTAGCACTGGGTTGATCTGGTCAAGTTTCCCATAAAGAAGGTGATGCTAAGTTCCTAGTGGACCTCTAGAGAGTGCCCCAGAAGGTCTTCCACATCCACAGAAAAATCCAAGATGGGGGACTGCAGGAGATGGTCCTTAGGGAAAGATAATACAACCAAGCTTCTAGGTTAGTTAAGGACCCCCTTTGTTAGGGTTCAGAACAGACGAGTTGCTCTCCAACAGCCCAGAGGTTACTCTGAGCAGTTTGCTGCTGGTTTCCTTCTGACATTTGAGTCTCCATCTTTTATTTGTAAAGGAGAAAGGAGTGGGAGCAGCTGACTACTTCATTTATTTCCTTTTATAGCTCGAGCCTCCAACTCATTTTTTTCTGATGACCGCTGAAAGATCTTCCCATGCTTCCTACCCAAGGGAATGCCCATCTGTCTGCACTCCATCACTTCCAGCTGGATTTGACACAGTTTGTCTCGAACAGCAAGTTTCTTTTCCTTACTTTCCTCACTCCTAGACTGAACATCTGCCCTGTACATTGGCAAGATTAACACATCCCACTTGAGCAAATGCAATATGGTCTCCGGGTGTCACTCTTGGAGACGGGATTTGGTGTGCCAATTGTGATCATCGTACCATATTACACCAAGGAAGCATGTATTTTTCATACTGGTCTAGGTCATGTACCATCCTTCATACACGAGACTCATGTCTCTGAAGGCCATTAGTGAGATATTTTCTCCTAAGTCTAAGAAGAAACCCACTCACATTCCTCGTCTGAGACAAAAGGAATTTTGCCATTTTTATTCCTTTTGCATCAATCTATCTGGTTATTTTTATAATATTTGATTCTTGTAGTCAGAACTGTGTCTGTGTGTACTGTGGCAGTGCCAGGGAACTTGAAGACTCTCAATAAATATTGGTGGAACGCATAAGTGAACTTTGTCAGAGACTTCTTAAAGTTTAAACATATTATGATCATTGACACTCTCTCATACACTTCATTTGCACACATATTTTCCTTCTCAAAGAACTGAGACTATCACTTGATTTATCATTAATCATATTAGTAGGTACAAAAATGTAAAACTTACTCCAAAAACTTAACAGATATTGTCAAAGTCCCTAAAAATGGAAAGTATCTCCTAAAGAAAAGATCATACTGTCAGTATTGTGATGTCATAGAATCAGTATTGTAATAAGGAGCTAGAAGGTGTTTTTAAAATACAGGCAAATTGATTTTTCCCTACCTTTGAATGCCTCACAACTTCCATTATAAGGAGTAAAGAATTTCTAACCCAGAAATGATGGGTAAACTTTTACGTTCAAAGCTTCTGCCCCAGTTGATATTACTATGGCAGTCCCCTCCCTGTGGAAATCTTAAGGTTCTCTAACCTCAAAATTCTAGAATTATGGAAAGTTAAATTGAATTTTGAAATTCAGGCTATGGAAAGAGAAACAATATTTGGGATGCTAATCTAAAATATGACCATTTCCCAAAGCTCCTGATTTCATCTAATTTTAGAAAGAGACTATAGCCGGGAGAAACGCAAGTTATATGCTCTTGCTCTTCACACATAACCCCCCTCCTTCATCACCGACGTGACCTGAATTCCAACACCTGGCTGACCTCATCCCTAGTAATCAACCGTCATCCCAAGAAGTGAACATAATCAAAAGCTAAATCAAATAAATATGTCTTACTCTCTGTTCTGACATCAGCCAAGTTCCATTTCTGGTGGGAGGCCAAGGGGAGCGGGTGCCAAAGGCATATGGCTGTGGGCACCGTTGTGCCAGAAAGTTGTCAACACATTGGAAAGGATTCAGAGAAGAGTAGCGGGGGTGATTAAGGGGCTGAGGAATTCACTTATGAGGGAGATTAAGAGCGCTAAGTGTGTATACATTGGCTAGGCAATATATGGGAGGCAGCAGAGCTGGATATAATTTGAAGTGTCGACAAGTCCACACAAAGAATTAGAAGCACGGGAGCCAGAGGAAATACTAAGGCTTGGGAAAGAGCAGTAAATAAGGACAAAATCCAGAGTCTGGTTGTCATCAACATCCCTTAAGAGTATGTTGACTTAAAATGAGAGCATTTCACAGCATCCGTTGTAAGACTACTTAGTCATAGATAAAGAGGAGGTAAAATGGAGAACATGCAAAGAAGCCAGGCTGACCAGGGACAAAAAGCATAAGAAACAAAATACAGCTGTCCTGTGCCCTCTCTTATCAGGGCATCATTACTCAGAACATGTCTACTGCCCACTTTCAACTGTACTGTAAGTAGTGGCTCAGGGTTCACCCCATCCCTTGACCCTCTTCCTATCAACACTGTCATCCCTGACTCGTCCCCCACGGGGTGCCTAGTACATAGTAATTCACATTTCTTACATTTCACTCACTTAAAGTGTACAATTAAATGGTTCTTAGTATATTTACAGAGTTGTACATCCATCACTATAAACAATTGTGTAATATTTTTCTTATGCCAAAAGGGAACTGCACACCTCTCAGCTATCATCCCCAAATCCTCACAAAAAATATGTTAAACTCCACAAATTAATAGACATTGTCAAGCCCAATTAAAAATGGAAAATACTCCAAAAAAGTGATGATTATACAATCATTAATTTGACTGGGATGCATAAAGTGGCTTATCAATATGGGTAAATTGATTTTTCTCCATCTTTGAATTCTGTACAACTTCTATGGCATAGAGTGAAAAGCTCATAACCTCACATTTTCCCCTTCCCCAGTCCTGGCAAAACACTAACTTAATTTCTATCTCTGTAGATTTGCTTTTTCTGGATATTTCATGTAAATGGAATCATCCAACATGTGGTCTTTGTGACCAGCTTCTTCACATTAGCATAATGTGCTGAAGGTTCATCCATGTTATGGCATGAATTAGTCCTTTGTTCCTTTTCATGGCTGAATAATATTTTCTTGTATGGATATGCCAGATGTTGTTTATCCTTTCTTCAGTTGATGATTATATGTCATTAGTAGGGAATATCACATAATTTTTCTCCCCAGGAACATGTCTGGACATTTCATTTAATCACATGATTCAGCCTGGGGAATCAGGAGCTGATGTCATTGTCTCTTCCAGGAAAGAGATACACTGCCTACAATCAAAAAAATTAATCATGTTGGAGTTTCATGCCCCTTGTCCAGTTTTGTTGGAGATACATTTGGCCAGTCAGTCCAATGTCCAACAGTTTGGATATATTGTACTTCCTGTTACATACAACATAGAACATATGCCCATAGTCTCTCTTTATGGAAACTTGCCCTTCAGTCTTTCCCAAAAAGGATAATCCATACAGTTTAGCAGAGGCTGGTGTAGCCTCCCATGCCTCTAGCAACAACGAAGTGAGATGCTGTGCATCTTCTCTGTGTGTAGGTTTCCTCCTCAGAACATAGTAGAACAGGATGTTTTTGACTATTCTAGCAATGAGCTCAAAATCATATTCCAGCCCATAATAGTGGTATGACCTTGAGAAAGTTATTTTAAATCCATAAGGCTCAGTTTGCTCTTAGAGACAAAGAGTCTTAGAGGATTGTAGGAAGCAAGTTAAATGACATACAAAAGCCCCTGGCACATACTTGGGGATTAATAATGGTTGTTGATTTTAGCAAGATGTGATCCTACGAGGGGTTGAGAAGTGGGAGAATATGATGACAGGAAAAGGCTTAAGGTGATTCACAACATTACCCAATAGTGCCTCCGATACAGAAGAAAAAACTAGCAGCCATCACTAAATAGTTCTCCATATGCCTCGGACCACTCCCCAGTCTTTTTATATATTAACCCTTGCAACACTCCCATGAATTAGGTATTATTATTATTACCCTCAGTTGTTAGCAGAAGGGTTTTGTCAAAGATCGCTCAGCTTTTCAGAGACAGGGTTTGCACGCAGGTAACTGGTTTGGGGATTGAATTCCTAACCACCACACCTCGCTGTGAGGCTTCGCTCTTCTGTGAGTCTCCAGGACGAGAACATTGTGCACTGACTGGGACGCCCACATCTTGGATGTGCATCAAGAATCAAGTTTCCTGAAGGTGAACAGTTTAGCTCTCACTATTCGTTTTCCACATATTGTTTTTGTCACTGCCCTTTTCCCCCCGTGATAACTTCAGCTTTTACAACTCTCTCTTTTACCACGTTCAAGCCCAAGAAAAGACCTTGGTAAAAATTGAGCTGTTCATCTCTTTCAGAGCTGTCTTTTGTCTGCCATCTTTCATAGCTATAATCTCGCAGAGGGAAGCAGGTGGTGAGGATAAAAATATGTTAGCATTCATATTTCGAGCCAAAAGTCACCTACATTTCACTTGAGGCAAATAGGAAACCAACAAAAAAATCTCCCTTCTATTCCTATACCAGCTATGCCCAATCGCCAAGTCAGACCCTGATCCTCCAATCCTGGATTGTTGCCACTGATCCTGCCTTCCCACATTCTCTGTTAATTTATACCCTCCCTACACAAGGCTGCCAGAACAGCCTTTGGATAGTACACTGCCTGCCCAGCCCCTCTTCAAGAGCCTCCAATGTCTTCCTTCTTTTCAAATAAATCCACTTTCAAATCTCCATACTTCCCTTTTTCCTCCTTCTGTCTCAGTCGGACAATAATTGTCCCCTGAGCACAGTATGGCCACCCTCGCATCTGTTCTAATACCCTTAGGTAGGCAGGCTCCCCCCAACACACACTCAGGCACACACAAGTGCGCCATAGTAGAAAGAATGGTAAATCCACATTAAAATATCAGTTCTTTTTGTTTCATCCTCTCCTTAGCTCTATTGAAAATGGCTTCCTAGCTTTCCCAGCCCGGAATACCCTCTCTCTGCCTAAACCCCTGCCACAGTCAATGCCACACTGTTTAGAATCTGACTGTTCCTTTAATTATAAACATCAGTGACTCATTCTTTGAGGGACTGAGTTAAGGTGTTTTCAAAACTAGGCTGGTGTTTGAAAGGTATTGAATCCCTTCTATTTAATTGATTGACTCAATAAACATATCGAGGGTTGAGTGCAAAGAGCATCTCTTTTCTGTTGTCTTCACATACCTGAATCCGACTCTTACTTTCCTTGGGAAAAATTAATTTATCCTCTGTACTCCCATTATTATGTGCCTTATAGATTTTTCTACCATTGCAGATAAACCCTATACTCTGGCTACTGTAATAAAACTATTTCCCCTAAATGGACTGTGCACTTCTTGAAGGCAGGGGCCACATTTTCCTTCTATCTCTAGGGCCTCTGCACCTAATAGCTTAAGAAATGGCTAAACAAATCTGGATTAACTTAATTAAAAGAGCAGACCTCCACAGGAAGAGGATTCAGTGTGTTGAAATGGGCTCGGGGGAGTGCGGGGGGAAGGTTGAAGTTGCTCGGATGTGCAGGGTGCATCTTCTTTTCATCCACTGCATTAGATTTGCTCTTTATCCAGGACCCACTGTGCCAAATCAGGCTTGTGATTAAGATCAAGTCTACCGGGAAATCAGCAGAGAGTTGGAGAGCATTTGAAAAGGGCCTTGCTGTCCAAAGTTTGCAGCTCTGGCAAACAGCTGTTATGGTTCTATTGTTTTATTCTTGCTTCCTTTAAAGGGCAAGGCTTGAAAAATCAGGGAATTTATGAAGAGAATCTCAGGCCAAAGAGAGCACTCCAGGAATCATTTTCTCTTGCAACAAGGCGAGTTGTCCATTGCATAGGATCCGTGTGTGGAGTGGCTGTGCCAACATTAAGGACCACTTAGCCCAAAATCACCTTTTTCAGGATGTAAAAGACCCCTTCTGTCCTCGGGCAGGGCTGCAAATACACTGACTCTATTTCCAAGAACCACTTCAGATCCATTTAGAGCCTTGCCAAGAACGGGTCTCCCATTCTGTTGGGAACTGAAAGTTATTCCTCATTGGATCAGAATATTAGGGGTAAAACAGACCTTAGAGGTCACCTCGTTCAAGTTTCTTTTATTTTCTTTTTCTCTTTCTTCTTTATTCTCTTAGAGAAGAAACCGAGGAAAGAAAGACATGCTCAGCAAGCTGTCACAGGAGGCAGACTGTGACCTCAAGTTAAGTTCATTCTCTGCCATATCTCAGAGTCTCTGTTGGTGTTTATTTCTGCAGAAGTTCACATCAACGAGTTAAAGGAGTCTATCCTGATAGTTAAACAAGTTAGTTGGTCTCATAAGGGCAAAATGCTACCTAATTTTATGTCTAAGCACTCATTTTTTCTGTATCAAAGTATAAACAGAAGTTCCTGGACATCTTTATGTCATTCGTGTTCTAGAGGATGAAAGGGAAGTATGGAGCCTAAACCTGACATTCTACATATGCATCCAGGATTGTGTGTGTGTGTGTGTCTGTCTGTCTGTCTGTCTGTGTGTCTGTGTGTCTGTATGTCTGTGTGTCCATTTGCATCTGCTTGTTTGTAAAGGTAATGAACTGGGTTGGGCATTTGACTGAAAACACAACATATTTACCTGGTATCCAGTGACTGCAGGCCCCTTGGCAAAAGAGCAAGGAGATAAATGGGCATTCTCAGGTTGCAGGAGGGGCACAGAGCATGCTTGGAAAGTCATGTCCTTGGACTGAGGCTCCCCTGGGGGAAGAGCGGTAGGCAGTTACGGAGTAATGACTGGGGTTCACATAGTGCAGAAGTCACATTACTAATGCAACCCAACTAATGCGTGGCTTCCACTTACCTTCTTGATGATTCTTTGTCCATGTATATATACCAAATGAAACTGGTACCATTATGATGCTCTTGAAACAGATGGTATAAGAAAAGAACATTTCTTTGGAAAGTATAAAGGAATAATGAAATTTGACTGCAAGGATAATGTCTTCATAAACATAACAGTGTTTTTCCACACAATGCCAGTCCTCCATGGCAAGAAGTGGTAAAGGATGGCCTGAAAATAAACTACTTACAGACACAGAAAACTGCAATGGGAAAAAGAGAATAAATAGGGGCTTATACACCTCATTTAAAATGTGAGCCATCAGTCATATGTTCAGACACATATTTTGCCCACTGCTCACCTTGCCCACACCTCACCTTGCCCAGAGCAACCTTCTTTCTAATTAGACACCGACACTGGAAAATATTGATAAAGGTCCAAGTCTGTGTCTGGTAGAAGTTGTTCATCTTTCAGCCAAATCAATAGAGTATTTTTGAACTTAAAAATCCTTGAAATTCTGCCATTTAGTCATAAGATTAAACACTGCTTAATAACATTGCTTGAGAAATTAATAAAGGAAGAGGCCGCTGGGGGATTCCAGGTGTGAGGACTTCAGGAATCCGCGGTGCTCGGAGCTCCTTTGGTTTAAACCAATCACATGGTGTCTTCAGCTCAGGCCACTTTATAACTTTAATTAAGCAAAATTAAAATTAATTATTAATGGAAATAGATGAATCAGCTAAGGTGAGCTGATGCGTTATTTTTGTTGTTGGTCTTTGTAAGGTGCCATGAGTATACCCAGTGCAAAAGAGAGTAGCTCTAACAGTGCTGACTAATAACAAGGTCCTTGCCCCAAGGAGCTTTCTCCTTCTAGAAACAAGTCAGTAAAAGACAGATCATAACTCAAGGTGCAGCTGACGGAAGCTGCTACTTCCAAAACAAAAGCAAATCAGTGGCAAATTCTCATCAAGGGAAGAACTGAAACGTGATTCTCTAGAGAATCTCAGTAAATGATGAATTCAGTCATTGACTCAGGTTTTAGGAATATTTAGAAGCACGAAATGAAGTTCTTCCCTCAAAGCAGCTTCTTCTGAATGCTGGGGCTAGCATCGTTTTATAAAGAAACCTTGGTCTATACTGTTAATTAAAACCTATTTTAGTCCCTGTATAGTCACAAGACAATTCTTACTTTGGGCAGTGTGATTTAGTCTTTCAGCTTGCCAAACCCAGGAAGTTTTTCCTATCTTTGGCAAATATTTCTTGAAAATTTGTTATGGAACAGACAGTACAGGAGAAGGGTATCTTGGCAAGCAGAATAAGTGTGAAGGAACAGAGAATTTCATAACGCCCCCTTGACAGCGAGAGGGATAATGGTGGGTGCCGTGTAAGCTAAGAGGCTGAGCTTTCTGAGTGTTATATTTGATGGTTGCAGGTGGAAGTCAGTCCGAGCCAGAGCAAGGAGAAGACCAGGCTGGGAGGAGGACCTATCGGCCAGTTTTTAATCACTTTCCATCTGCGGTAATGAAGAGACATCTAAAAGTGAGGTCAAGAATCCAAAAATGGGCAGAAGACCTAAACAAACATTTCTCCAATGAAGACATACAAATGGCCAATTGGCACATGAAAAAATGCTCAATATTGCTAATTATCAGGGAAATACAAATTAAAACTACAATGAGGTACCACTTCACAAGAGTCAGAATGGGCATCATTAAAAAGCCCATGAATGATGAATGCTGGAGAGGATGTGGAGAAAAGGGAAGCTTCCTACACTACTGGTGGGAATGTAGTTTGGTGCAGGCATTATGGAAAAGAAGTATGGAGATTCCTTAAAAAGCTAAAAATAGACCATATGATCCAGCAATCCCATTTCTCCATTATCTGGAGTAAATTCTAGTTCTAAAACATACATGCACCTCAGTGTTCATAATAGCACTGTTTACAATAGCCAAGGCATGGAAGCAACCTAAATGTCCATCGACAGATGACTGGATAAAGAAGATGAGTGTGTACACACACACACACACAAACACACACACACTGGAATACTATTTGGCCATGAAAAAGAATAAAATAATGCCATTTGCAGCAACATGGATGGACCTGAAGATTGTCATATTAGTAAAGTAAGCCAGAAAGAGAAAGAAAAATACCATATGATATCACTTGTATCACTAAAAAAAAGTACACAAAGGAACTTATTTACAAAACAGACAGATTCACAGACATAGGAAACAAACTTACGGTTACCAAATGGGAAAAGGGAGGGTGGAAGGATAAATTAGTAGTTCTGGATTTGTAGATACTAACTACCATATACAAAATAGATCAACAACATGGTCCTGCTGTAGAGCACAGGGAGCTATATCCAATATCTTGTAGTAGCCTATGATGAAAAAGATTATGAGAAGGAATATATATATATATGGATGTATATATATATATTGTATATATGTATGTATAACTGAGTCACTATGCTATACACCAGAAATTAACACAACATTGTAAACTGACTATACTTCAATTAAAAAAAAATGAGGTCAAGAGAGCATTTGAACATATGGAATGGAACCCTGTGGCTAGGTCTGAAAAGATCCTTTTGTTGTCATGAAAATAACTATCATCTACTAAGATTTTTGACTGGAAACTGATTCCATTGAATGTTTATTTGTAGAAATCCATGGAGCTGGTTGAATGCACACACTCACAGAGAATTCCTTTCTGCTTCTGCTGGTTGATGTAACCAACCTGGCACCAGTATAATATAATGTCTAAGTTGAGGTATTTTAGGTGACAGGCATATGAAATTTAGATCACAATCCACAAACTCACAGAAAGGTTAATTTAGCATTACAGACCATCGGGGGAGATTTTCTTCTTCTTCTTCTTCTTCTTCAAGCCAGCATCAAAGTGAAACTGAGCATGTTTCCTTGCCGCACATTCCCGTAGAATGGGTCTATTCCTAAGCCTTTGGGGTTCCAGTTTTATGCAGAAGGCATAGATCACCTTTGTTTTATAGGCTCTGAGCAACGGTTCCTTTCCATTGTCCTTCTCAGAAGATCAAAATGGAAGCTCAACACACCAAGGTCGACCAAAGGGCCATTTGTGAGCAAATTTATTTCACTGGAGTCTAGATCTTATTTTGTATTTTGGCTTCTGATCTTGTCTTAATTTCTTGTCAGCTTAGTAATGCATCTGAAAAGATTACATTTCATTTAGAATTTTGGTGTAGTTGTTCAGAGTATCTAATTTGTCATGACCCCAGAAAAGTAAGTTGTGATGCTTTGTTACTGATTATTTCTCCAACAACACGAATGATCACCTGCCCATCCATTTGTTCTTTAAATTGGCATGTTTTTAGGTAGATTTTTCATTAGACACAGTGTTACAGATTGAATGTGCTTTCTCCCCAAAATGAGACGTTGAAACCCTAACCCTCAATGTGACCGTATTGGAAGGTAAGGTCTGTAAGGAGGTGATAAAGGTTAGAGGTCAGAAGGGTGGGACCCTAGTCTGACATGGCTGGTGCCCTTATAAGCTGAGAACACTCTCTCTCTGACCTGTGAGGACAAGGTCAGAAGGTAGCCAAGTGCAAGCCAGGAAGAGTGCTCTCACCAGAAACTGAACTGGCTGGCCTTCTTCATCCTGCACTTCCCAGATTCCAGAACTGTGAGAAAATAAATTCCTGTTGTTTAAACCACCCAGATAGTGGGATTTTTAAAGGGCAGCCCTAGCAGACTAACACACAAGGTATGCCTCTTCCTTCTAGAACATACAGAAAACATTAGACGTTTCTTTGTGAAGGCATTTTTAGAATTTTATTATCTAATATCGACTTTCCTGGAGAAAGTGCTTATAGTCAATTTTACCAAAAAATATAATCTAAGGTGGTACCCCATTTGTCAAGCAAATATGTAACAAAATAATATTTGAGAAGATTAAAGGATTTTAATACTCTGTCGTGCTATTTTTCTTTTTTTAAAAAATTGCTGTTGTGTTTTGGTTTTATTTTGCTGTTACTTTTTAAGTCCCCCTGGCCTCAGTCCAGAATCAGAATCTTTCATTAGAGTGAACTGTGGTGACCTTGCCTGATAAAAACGAAAGAAATTGTACACAGCGAGTAACCGCCGTCCACCCATCCAAGGATGTCCATATAAGATAATTTGTTTTACCAGCCCTTTTTATATCCTACAGGGAGTGGAATATTTATTGATGCCTGTGGAGGAATTAATCTGAGTGATTAAAAGTGGAGTAAAATGTTTCTGTTTCTCAAGTAGATTATCTTAATAGACATTTGCATATCAACTGATATTACGTACGGACATATATTTTTCCTTGCGAAGTGTGTGTGTGTCTGTGTGTCTCTGTGTGTGTGTGTGAGAGAGTGTGTGCTTTAACTCTCAGATTTAAAGATTCTACTTGATTCAATCCAGTAATTGAGTGGCTACCGCAAACAGAGAACCAGTCCTGTACCGAAACCTACAAGGCATCAGATACACCGCCACGGGATGGACAAGCTGATGTGAGAGTAAACACACACACACAGTGTTTATTTTATTTTATTTTATTTATTTTTATTTTTGTCGTTGTTTTTTGAGGGGGTAATTAGGTTTATTTATTTATTTATTTATTTATTTATTTATTTATTTATTTAGTGGAGGTACTGGGGATTGAACCGAGGACCTCGTGCATACTAGGCAAGCAGTCTACCACTGAGCTATACTTCGACCCCCTACACAGTGTTTAAATAATAAAAAAACGAAGCCAGAATTGCTGGTGCCGAGGATAAGTGAGTCCTCGAATTGTATCGAACTCTTGGAGGGTGAGGCTTTCAAGGGCAACTTGAGACTGGATGTCCGTTAGGGGACTGGTGGAACTGAGGTGGGCAGTAACCAATAATCTGGCTCTTCGAAAGGAATGGAACACCCCTAAGAGAGGTTTGTAAAGAACAGTCTGATCTCCTCCCTTGGGTTATCCCAACACACATGATGGACCCCTAAGACAGTACGATCTGCATCCTTTATCCACAAATAACTCATTGTCAGGTCCATTTCCTGGCTGAGTGGCCCTTGGTTCAACACCAAATGGCTCCACTGAATTAGTGCATGGATGTGCTGTCTGAGAGACTGTGGCCATAAGGCTACATTAAGCCACTCACACACCATATCTCAATCCCAGGCCTCTTCGCCGCCTTGGTCTCTGAGTCTCAAGTAAACAGGGGCAGGACCAGGCAGCAGACATAGAATGGTTATTGGTAGCAAATAGGCTCACATGCCCAGTGTGCCCAGTGGGACATATGGTGGGCCAGCACTGTCCAGTGTGTCCCTGAGAGCCACATATGGATGGTAGACATTTCAGTAGTCACATTTAAAAAGGAAGAAGAAAGATATGAAACTAAATTGAGTAATATATATATATATATTTTTTTTAACTCAATATATCCAAAATAATATTATCTCAATGTGTTATCAATATAAAAAAATCATTAATGAGATATTCTACATTTTTTTCATAGAAAAAGTCTTTAAAATGCAGAGTGGATTCATACTTGACAGCCCATCTCCTGGGGACCAGCCACATTTCAATTCTCAGTAGCAGCGTCTGTCAAAACTATGCAATGCAGGTCCCCCTTTTAAAGGGGTAAAAAGAATCTTGGGCGACCACAACCCCCAAACTAGGTACAGACCTCCTATAATTTTAGCTTATGCACAATTCTACCATCAAAACAAATTGTTTTAAGAAATACAAAGCAAATAAAATGCAAATAAAATTACTTCAACATGATAGATAATATTTTGCTGAATCTCAATCACCTCTGCGTAAATAAATAAAACGGCAATTTTAGATCTGACCCAGCGCAAATCTTCCTTCCCGCAGGGACACGACAGGATTTCATTCGGCCTTTTCTCAAAACAAAGGCCTCATTTAAAAGCTCTATTCTCTTCGCATTAACAAAAATCCAAGTACCAATACTTAGCACTGATATTATTCATTTGAAGAGCCAACATGATCAAAAATATAAATGACAATCTGAAATCATTCATATTTCTACTAATTATATACAATTAATGTTCAATATCTTCATATACTTATCTACCCTGTGTCCCCCTCATCAACTCCTCCTCCCACTAGCATTCTTTAAAACAAGTATATTTACTTTTTTTTTCATGTTGCTTCAGAGTTTTCATGGCATTACTTTTAATGGCTGTATAATATTCAATCAAGGACATATCACCAATATCGGCTCATTGCTGGACCCATTGGCTCACCCTTGACTTCTCTGTAGTATTAGACACTGATGGACATAAGCTCACTGCCCATCAGCTTATCCTTCTTGAAACTCTCTTTCCTGAGCACCTTGGTGTACTGAGTCTTACGGGAGCTCAGATTGCTACGTGCCTGCCTCTTTACCTGGGTCTGTAAGTGTAGGCATTGCCAGCAGCCTGCCTCTTCTCTCCTCCCACTCTTGTCCTCTGTGAGCTCTCCCCCATCCAGGATTTCAGTTAACTCCTCTGTGCTAATGCAGCCATTCGCTTTCTTCCAGGTTCTAGTTTGGCTTTTCCCATTTTCTACAAAATATGTCTACCACATTACCTCGGCAGCAAGACAGATTCCAAACTGTCTCTTTTCTCTGTTTCAGGACCACTCCATCACAAAATCACCTGGACCTGTCTTTGTTAATTATAGCCCCATTCTTCTGACGAACACAGACTGGAAACTCTGAATTCATATGTGTCTCTTATTTGTCCTTTGTCTGCCATCACAAAGCATTTGTCAAGACTTGTGAATGACATTCCTACATATGACGTTTTCACTGTCACCCTTTCATTGTTTTTCACCTAATGCATAGCAAATGCACACAGGCATACCCTTACCTTTGTCCAGGGGCCAGTGCTGCAAGATTAATTTCCTTAAAGCAGTTACCTGATTCTGAAAGTCTGCTCGCAGGAAACAGCATTTGCCCTTGCCAACCAAATCAGGTGCTCCCATTGGGGATATTTCTGATCTTAGGAATACTTTTCTACCCTCACCCAGTGGGTGAGGACTTAGGCTCTGTAGACGTTCATATGTCTCCTCTCCCTCATCACACTTTAAATGTCTAAGGTCAAGGACCATGTCTGATTGTGTGGGATCACATTCAACCATATTCAGAGCAAATATTTAATCGACAGATAGATAGATAGATAAGTAGATGGATAGATAAAACTTTTTAAAATGAATTTCAACAACTGACACCCTTTGGCACAAATTATTTCATCAATCAATTGACAAAAGACCCTATGGTGCGAAGAGCTGGTGGTAACTGAAAAGAGGTATATGTCAGCTATGAAAAGCCACTCAGTGTAGACTGGCCTGAGACACAAAACGTAGGACTGTGGACATCAACATAGGGGTTCACGGGCATCAGAGTCACAGAGTGTGAGAGTCTGAAGGACCATTTAACTCACACACTGTGGAGTCTCATTGTACAGAGGAGACCGTGATTTGTGACCATGGACAC
This sequence comes from Vicugna pacos, assembly GCF_048564905.1. Taxonomy (NCBI): domain Eukaryota; kingdom Metazoa; phylum Chordata; class Mammalia; order Artiodactyla; family Camelidae; genus Vicugna; species Vicugna pacos. The sequence goes on from NC_133010.1 coordinate 9,257,456, forward strand.
AAATTTCAGAAATAGCCTCTTTTCACTATTCCATTACACTGTGTCTCCTCACTGACATAACCCCAAGCTGTGCTTCCGCCAAAATCATTTGTCTTGCGACATTAAGTTTCTTATGTAGGTTTTCTAATCTTTAATTGATCAGATTGAATCTTGTAACCAAGTCGCGAGTGCTCGAAGGCCTCCCAGAAAGGAAAACTTGGCCATGACCACAGATAAACTCCTGAGGAAGTAATTAACATCTGTTTAGTACTTTGCTGTTTCTCATTTGAAAGGCATAGCCAGCTTTGGAGAAGGTCAGGCAATTATTATTATCTCACTTTACCAATGGTGAAACTAAGGCCTAGATTGCTTTTGTGGCCAAATGTCATAGCACTGACGCAGCAGAGCCAGCAGTAAATCCAGGTCTTCAGATGCCTGGGCCAGGGTTCATCTCAATATTTATTGCTCATTCATTTATTATTTTCCCAATGATTAGACTTGCTCGCAAATAACTGTAATATTTGATATTACGGTATCCAATATCTATCTCCTCGACTGCGACATCCTGTATCCTAAATTAAGCTGTTGGCCCATGTTTTCCCCTGTAGGAAGTTTCCATTTGGATCCATGTAAAAAAAAAAAAGTTCCTGTCCCTTAGTATCAGCTCACTTGGAAATGATGATCTTTTAAATAAAATATTTGTTCAATACGATTTCATTAAATTGCGATTTTTTTGATTATTATTTAATTTTCCTCTGATATTTTTTTCCATCCTATTGTTGGTTCCTAAGCAGTTTATATACAGCTCAAAGCTTATATTAGAAAGTCTGGGCTCTTAGGGCTCTAAGAACATTTCCTCTGGGTTTGGTTATAGCTTACAATCTGATCAATTAAAAGTAAGAAACCAACGCTTACGAGACTTGCGGCCTAAAGGCAGATGATTCTGGAATAAATAAAACTTTGGAATTCTTATCTCAAGGAGGAGACTCACAGATTTTGTTCCTGTTATTGTTGCAGATTTGCAGCTTTCTATTTTATAACATAAGGAGCAGCTAAGTAAAACATGTTTTTATTTTCATTTTCAACTTGCATATATTAACAAATTAAAGGCAGACAGAGCTGCAAGAGTGGTTCAAGTTCTCTCTCCCTTCCCCCAACTGCATTTGAGGAATTTACAGTAGGGCTACCAGATTTTTTTTTTTCCTTAGCAAATCTAGGGACACCTATTTGCATATCGGTTTGCATGTATTTGAATTTTAATTTACATAAATTTGCATGCTAAATATAAAAGCTTCAACCACAAGTATATAAAGTAAAATAAAATTGATTAATTAGTGCAACCTACTCTAGTTGTATCCAATCCCATTAATCTGGTGGAGCTGGAAGACTCGTAGTCAACAGTGGCCTGAAGGCTAGGGAGCCAGTTTCCCAGCTGTTGCTTAAACCGGGGCCAGCGCCATCGTAAACAATGAATCTTAGGAAATGGGAGGATCGGAGTTAAAACTCGTCCTGGAAAGAAAGGAAATGTGCACACACACACACACATACACACACACAGAGAAAGAAGTTTTATCTTTGTCTGAGATTCAAACCAGAGTACCTATTGAGCTAGGTATGACCATAGATTTTGTCTTCTATGTCAGTTGAGAGCGAACAGATTAAAGCCTCTTCCAGACGCACAGAAATCACTTACCCCCGAGCCCACCCACTCCCAGCTCACCAGGGACACTTGGGGGAACACCCACCACAAGTATTAACACCTCTGACCCACTGATCCCAGACTGGCGGGTCCCGGCTCCCACCTCTGTTAACATGAAGTCTCCTCTCCTAACCCCACCACCTTCTCCTTTCTCCTACCTTTCTTTCCAAGTCCTTTTCTGATTTGGTCCTTTCCTCATGCTCTCTGTTGTGCTGTTCCTCTCTTTCTCATTCATCAAAGATGCAACTTCAAGGCTTAGCTGAAGTCTTGCCCGTGTCCTTAAAAATCAGTAAGAACAACAATAAAAATAACTATGACAGAACCCCTCCTTCCCTCTTTCAGGATGTAGGGCTCCCTCTCCCAAACCTCGATGACATCTCTCAATTTGATTCCCCTGAGGCTTTCACGGGCTTTAAGATAGCATCTGTGTCATATGTGTGTGGCTTATCTCCACACAATGTTGCAAGGTTTTGTGGAACAAACACTAGGCGTCTAAAATCTTCCAGGTGTCCATCATAATTCTCGGAGATCATTGTAATTGTGCTGATTGGATAGACGTTATTAAAATAAATAGCATTATATCACATAGAAGGCAGAATGAGGTGGAGAGAAGGGACTGAGGTACTGAATAAGCCAATGTGGGTTCCTTAATACAGGTGGGTCCTATTTTAATTTTGCCTTTGGCTTGAGTGACCATAACCATAAAGAGGCTGAAACGTACCAAGCACTTACTCTGTGTTGTCCACTGAAGTAAGCAGATTACAAGGTGTTGTTTTATTTAATCCCCACAACAACCCGGTAGCCAAGTGACCATTTTAACTAACATTTTACAGATTAGAACACTGAGACATTAGATGATTTGTCACAATTCACTCCTCTGTGTTGCAGCAGAGTTGGGGTCCACACCTACTAGGCTGGACACTAAAATTCTGTTTCAAACCACTGGACAGAACTGCTCACTTAAATGTTTCTTGCTTCCAGTCCCTCATCTAAAAATGCACGTTACAACGTCTACCTCATACACTCTGGGACTCAAATGAAATTATACAGTGGAAAGAGATTTGTGAACTCCAAAGAGATACTGATTATATTTACATTTATTATAGACAAAGTTCTTCTCTCCTAGTCCAACCCATCACTCTCACTTCAGATTCAATGTTTTGAGAAATCTTGAAAATCGTGACATCACCTCTACTTTGATTTAAAAGAACTCTCCAAACTGGCCACCTGTCAGCCTGATGAGAATGCATTTTGATACCAGCAGGACACGTGGCCAGGGTCACTTCCCTCAGTTTCTCCAACTGCATAGCTAGCTGCAAGGGGCTGAACCACCCATGATGTCATCCCATTCCACAGCGGTGAATGGATGCAATTCCCTTGGCCCTTGGTATTTAACTATGGTGAATTATGAATGTGCCTTCAATCACACTGTTGGCCTTGGAGCTGGTGAGAATGAGTGCAGTACCTTTTTTGGGGAATTATATTTTTTAAGGAGACTAGGCAAATTTAAAGCACAGTTTTTTCAGAAAGCACTGGTTATCTCAAGATGGGCTGGATTATGGAAAATGGCATTGACTCCTGGAGGAGCCCATTGAGTAGTTCTCTGCAAAGCCTGTGGCTTTAATATTAAATAAAATTGGGCAGCCCAGGACCGGAGGGTCCTGTAAAATCAAACAGCGGATATGTTGCTCTCTCTGTCTCTTTGTAGGAAGTGCTCCAGGGAAACTTGGGTTCTTGGTTTTGTGTGACATGAGACCTCTCCTTAAGTGAGTGTGGACCTTACCTTCTAATTAGGAAGGAAGATATTCTGTTCTGCCCAACAGGCGGGAATAACAAAGTGGCAAGTTCAGAAATGGGTGTTTTAGGTTGTTACCACTCTAGTGTCTGTCAGTTTGTGAGCGCTTCATGCAGATAGAACAGTAGTGAATGACATTTCAGGGATGAGCCCTTTTACCCACGTTGGTCCTCTCACGGCATCCCCGAGAAGCCAGAAAAAGGCTATGAAGTGTAGATGTGCCGTGCCCACTCTAACAGGAATTCACAGGCTTTTCTGAAACTTCTCAGAGTTGGTCACAGTTTCTTTCCTACCTTCAAAATAAGTGAGGGATAAACTTAGGTTAAGAAAAGAACATTTGGGTGTTTCTACTCCAATACACCTGTACCTACTTCCACCTGTTCTTTTTAATGGTTCAACGGCTACATAAAAAAACTGAGATGACACCACTACCCTAAGAACAAGGACTCTCTTAGATCGGATAGTATGCTTCATATTATGGAAAATAATTACAGAGAGTGATGAGCATTTCAGAGAACCCTCTATTCACTTTATCAAAGAAGATACACAAATGGTAGAGAAGCACATGAGTAGACACTTAGCATCACTGGTCATTAGGGGAATGCAAATTAAAACTACAGTGAGATAGCACTTTGAAGTTGCTAGAAGAGCTATAATAAAAAACAATAAAAATCATTGGTGAGGATATGGAGGAACAGGAACCCCCATATGTTATTAGGCCATTACTGTCTTACTAAGAGTGGCTTAGTTTGGGTCCCTATGCTCAGGGAAAAAAAAAATGTGTCATAGAGGACTTACCATATGCATTATATTATGAAGCAGTGGCTGCTTCAAATCTCTCCTTGACCTGAAAAATATCAAGTAGTTAAGTAGTGGGGTAAGAACCATCCCCTACCCTCTAGTCCTAATTCTTCCTGTGGAGCAAAGGGAACAGAGCCTCAGACGTGAAATGAAAATCAAAACGAGTTCTAGTTTTATGACTTTGGGTAACTTCATACCTTAATTTCGAGAACTGAAAACTAAATTATATGCCAGGTTGTTGCTAGACAAGGTTCAAAATAGACACCCATTAAAACACTCTGAAAAAATATAAAGTGATTTACAAATATAAGTTAACATCAAATGGCTAAAGAAAATCATATTATATATTCTTAACTTAATAACATAAATATAGAACACAGTACAAGGCCTTATAGTTTGCAAAAATTGGTTTAATTTTCTTCTTGCTGTATCAGAAGGAAAAAACCCTGATTGCTTTAAAATTCTATAAGCTCTTGGTAGGATGTCATTAAAAGTTACCCTTAAGTTAAGTGGTTATAGAAAATGATGTAAAAACCACTCTAACTTAATCAAGCCACTTCAACATTCAGAGTAGTTTTTCAAAAATGAAAACATTTTTGACATTTTTGATGAGTGTTTGGCCATTCAACATTTTTTTTTTAATGTTGAGAAAGAAAATGATTAGTTTAAGACTCTGCAGCCAATTGAAATGTTACTACCCCAAGAAACTGGGAATAAAATACAGGTGGTTCTCCTATTTAGGGAAAGCTAACATATGGAAATACAGGTTTACAGAGCAGACACATTAGAATACGATCACTTTCATGACAAAAAAGATTTTCCCCATATCAAAAGGATTTTCCTCAGGGTTTCCCTTATACATCAGACTCCCTTAGTTGATTTAAATAGGACTTAATTTTCACAGCAATTTTCAGAAGAATATTCATTACGGAAAAGTGGGTACACCCACTTAAGGGCATGTACCCAACTAGATATTAACTCTCAGCACCGAGGACAGGGCTTGGGGCACACAGCCAAGAGTATGCAAATGCTTGATAGATAAATGAATGCACATTACATAACCAGAGATCTCCAGTCAAAAAGTAGCCATTCAAAGTCTTTTGAGTGGCCAATAAAGTCTTCAAACAGCATGAGGGCATGTGTAGCTTAGACCAGGAAGTAACTGTCTCTTAGAATTTTCAAATAAATCATATCTTGTAGCAGGTTTTCATGACTGAGTCAATAAATGACTGAATAAACTGATGAATTTAGTTAACAGGCACATTTCCATCACTGATTCTTTTTGTTTGTTTGCTTCTTTTGAGGTATTTTTTTTTAATTGAGGTATCCTTGACATATAACATTACATTAGTTTAAAGTATTCACCACCATGATCCCATGTTTGTATATATTGCAAACTGACCACCCCAATTAGTCTAGGAAGCTTCCATCACCTCACAAAGCTACAAAATTGTTTTTCTTGTAATGAGCATTTTTAAAATCTACTCTCAGAAACTTTCAGATATGCAGTCCATTGTCATTAACTATAGTCACCATGTTGTACATCTTGATGGTACACCGTCATCAATTCTTGATTGAGAATGAATCATGTTGTGACACATGGAGGAAAAAAATGAAAAAAAATAACTATCAACAAAAGCTCTCTTTCTTCAACCAGAGAACCAGTTCTGAGGCTCTCCCAGCTGCTTTGTTTGAGTACCTGGGGCATCTTTGTTCGTTCTCTTATCCTAAGCTTTGCCCTGTTCGGCTATTTCCACCGCTGTAACAAAAGCCAGCTTTGTAGCCCTTTCCTTGCCTTCGCCACCCCTCAGACATAATCAAACAAAACATCCCAGACTTCCCCTTTTCCTCCACAATATTCAACTCAATTCTGCAGCCCACTGACCTGAAGCCACAGATGTCTAAATCCTGGGTGAGGAAGCCCGCTGATGACTCACACAGAAGTGGGTCAGCTTACCACGTGCAGAAGGGCCGTCAAGGGGTGGCCTCCACCTCCACATTAACCCCACTAATTCCTCCTGCTGAGAAGCCTTTGCTGCTCCGACGCCCTCCTGTGGTCCAGATTTCCCCCATCCCTTTGCACGCTCTTTCTCTCCCTCTATCCTGACTCCCTCCTAAGAAATCCTTCCATTTTCTTTTTTTTTTTTCTGTCAGCACTCCCCTCCCTAACAGCCAAAATCACCATCCACAGCTTACTTAAAAATAGGTTTTGAATTCAACGAGGAGGAGGTCAGAAAAAGGATAATAACCACCGAGGGGAAAATGGTTTATGCGAGGTAGTTAATCGGCTGAGATTCCAACAGGGAAAGCTGGCCCGGGACGGGGCAGAGCCCCGGCTGGTGCTCCGCTCTCAACAGGCCTGAGATGCTGGTCACTTAAGATGCTGGCCCCAGAGGGTCAGCCTTATAACCCAAAAGAAGGGGTAGGCGGGGGCGGGAGCCGGGGCTCCGGATGCTCCTCAGACGGCAGTTTCCCCGTAAAGGACGGGAAGTTGCCAACTTCGTGTGCCTGACGCACAGTGAGGTGGAACAAATGCAAACACTGGAGTTCGGAGCAGAGAAAGGTTTACTGCAGGGCTGAGCAAGGAGAATAAGGGGTTTATTACTCAAAAGACCCCAACTCCCCAGCTGAGCTTCAGGGAGGAGTTTTTAAAGGCAAACCTGAGGGGAGGGATGTAGAGTGGATGACTCCTTCTGATTGGTTGTTGGGGAGGTAGCAGGCTGGTGTTCCAGGAATGGCAACCACCAGCCTTCCCTTCCAGCCAGTCTGGGGTCTGAGTCTTCTTGTCCTCAGCCTCAAGTTACCATCCTCCACCTGGGGCGGGGGGGGGGGCCTTAGCTCCTGTAGAGGATCTCAGAGATCTGTATCAGATTGTCATGTACGTCCCTCGAGGAGGAACTTGGACCTGCCCCTTCTCTGTGTTGCTGTTTCCTGACCGCTTTTCCTTTGTTTCTGCATCTCCTCACTCCCCTAGATACTAACTTTCTGACTCTGTCCTTTGAAACTCAGAGCAAGTGTAGGAGGCTCAAAGCCTTTTTCTTACAAACAAGAAGCAGTGGGAAGGGTATAGCTCAGTGGTAGAGTGTTTGTTTAGCATGCACGAGGTCCTGGGTTCAATCCCCACTACCTCCATTAAAATAAACAAATAAATCTAATTACCTCCTCCCAAATAAATACATAAGTTAAAAAAAGAAACAGGGGACATTTTTTTTTAATGGAGGTAGTACTGGGAATTGAACCCAGGACCTCAAGCATTGCTAAGCACACACTGAGCTATACCGCCCCCTTCAAAGGTTAACCACTATATAAAAAAGTAGATTTTTAAAATTTTATTTTGTATTGCACAGGGAACTATATTCAATATCTTATAATCATTTTTAATGAAAAAGAATATGAAAATGAATATGCGTGTGTATACATATGCATGACTGGGACATTACGCTGTACACCAGAAATTAACATATTGTAACTGACTATACTTCAATTAAAAAAAAAAAAAGGAAAAAAAAAAAGAAACAGGGGACACAGGATTTTGTACCCAGGAGGATCTCACAGGGTCCAGCTCAGTTTCACTTTCGGAGAAGTTTAATCATTCAATAAGAAACCCCATACCTCATTAACAGTCATTCCCCTTTTCCTTCTGCATCTTTACCTGCTGGCAACTATCGCTGTTAGGATATTGTATCAGCCATGGTATGTATGTGTGTATACCTTTGTGTGTGTGTATGTGTGTGTGTGCGTGTAGAGAGACAGAGAGAAACAGAGAGACGGAGAGAGAGATAATGATCTGGAGACAGAATTCTTTCCTCCTTAGACAACTTCAGTTTTTGCTTTAAGGCCTTCAACCCTTTGGAGGAGGCCATATATATGATGGAGGATAATCTGGCTTTATTCAAAGTCCACTGGTTTAAATGGTAATCACATCTAAAAAATACCTCACAGCAGTATCTAAGCTGGTATTTGATCTCTCAGCTGGGCACCAGAACCTGGCCAAGTTGACACAGAAAAGTAATCATCACAGACATGGTAAAGACTAAGGGAGAGGGAACGGGCCGTGCTTGATGGGTGAAACGCCACTGACACAGACCACTCCTGTGTTCTCAACACACTTCCTGAAACAAGTGTGTGGTGTCGCATCTGTTTCTTCTTCTAACCATTTCCAGTTGGCTACTAATACTGACACTTGCTCGATTTGGTTTTGGACGTGGCTGTGCCCTCAGGGTGCTGTGCAGAGCATGATTAAACCAAACCAAAATAAAAGAACAAAACAAAGTATTCATCAGGAAGGGCCTCATTTTTCAGTCTCATTTCCTTCCACTTACCTTTGCTTCCTCTGTCTACTCCTCAGTCACCAGCAAATTTCAAAGCCCAGCTCAAGGCTGCTTTTTTTAAATAGCCTTCTTGATCTCAACCTTCCTTCTCTCATTCAACTCAGGCTCATTGGATTTCTGACCAAATGTTGGATTTATCTACACTATTGTCAGAGAATAGGTTCTTGCCTCGTGCAGGGAAGAATTCAAGAGCAAGGCATAGTAAAGGGAAAGCAAGTTTATTTAGAGAGATACACACTCTGTAGACAGAGTGGGGTCTGTCTCACGAGGAAGTGAAAACAGCTTAGAAGATACACTCCATAGGCAGAGAGTGGGCCAGCTCAAAAGGTGAGGAGGAGAGAAGCTGAGAGATGTGGGGTGTTTAGTTTAAAGTTAAAGTAGATACACACTCCATAGATAGAGTGCAGGCCATCTCAGAGAGAGAGAGCAACCACGAGCTGCAGAGTTGTTAAGTTGTATGGGCTTGGCCATTTCGTATGCTAATGAATAGGAGATTATTCCAACTACTTTGGGGAGGGGGTGAGGATTTCCAGGAAAAACTCCCACCCCCGCCCCCTTCTTTTGGACCTTTAATGGTCAGCCTAGGAACTGTCATTGCCCCTGTGGGTGCACCATAAAGCTCAAGGTCAACTGGAAGTGGAATCTTCTGCCATCTTGGTTCTAACCAGTTCGTCCCGTCTTCAATTCCTGGGTCATTCCTTGAATGGTTGTGCCCTGCCCCTTTCCATCCTCTCTCACTATGATCAAGTATTTGACCAACATTATTTGTCTGGTCCCTTACAGATCTAAAGTGCACTATTTCTCTGCTTGGCACCAAGAAATTCTTGAGAGTGGACTGATTTCAGGTTTAAAAAAAAAAAAAAGAGAGAGGAGAGGTGGAAGGATTGGAATATATGAACCTACTAAAGTAAAAACTGATTAAAAGAGTAAATAGTCAATGAGTATAGAATTTCTCTTGTGTTCATTAAAAACAAACCCAAGAAAATCAAACTATACAAAAAAACAATCTTATTATCATATGACCCAAACTACTATGCCCTGAAGTTGAACAAAAAGTCTGCATGCACAGAAAGTATATTAGTGCTTGAGCAACGAATGAGTAAAACAAGGGAATGCTACTTGGAAGGAATATTTTTCTTGCCAATACCTTAATAGAGTACATTTTTTAATGTCAGGGATTTTTTTTCTTCCCCTCCTTTTCTTTTTTCTTTTTAATGAGCTTTAGGCCTTGTGAATACAACATAGTAGATCCAAATCATTATTGACTGTTCAGAAAGAGCTGCATGTTAGCCAAGATGTAAGAGAAACCACTCCTTGGGGAAGCTTTATTTGATCTGAAAAAGTTGTATTATTATTACTGTTCTAAGAAAAACTGGAATATGATTTAATTGGGGACATAACCAACCAGATATGGAGTAACAGAGTAAGAAACCAATGTGAAAGGCTGAACATACTGAGAAAACATATGATCCAATTTTGAATTTTAAAAGACTGGAAATGGAAAAATCAGAGAAGATTTTAAATCTATAATGAAGAGCTTATAGTGTTCTGTCAGTAAGACCAATAACTTGAACACTTTTCTAATTTCAATCTACTGTCTGCTTGTTTGTTTTCAGTGTTTTGCATAAGCTCCGTATACACAGGTGCCCATCTAAGCTGTCAACTAGCTCTTTCAAGGGGCATAACCATCTAAATGAATCAAATTAAAGCAAAATCCCACTGTCCTTCAACTATTAGAAATTTGACCTACAATATCGGAAAGGTACCTTTGTTTTCAGTTTCATTTTATTGTGCGAAAGGAGATGTGGTTCACCCTGAGAAGCCAGAACTACTTGACTCCTCTTGTTGGTCAGGCAGACATCCTTTATGAAAGTCCAGTATGAGAAGGTCAAGTGCAGGGCACAGAGAGGAACCTGCAATCTGGACACCCTTTCCTTTTACCTTGACTTAACGTTTGGTAAATAAATATTTGCTGGGCCAGGCAGAAACAATGGGACAACGAGAGGAATTCTAACAAACAGACTCAGCTGGGTTCCTCCCTGTACGCACTCAGTTCTTGCTATAGGATCTGTGGTGATGGCTCCCGTCCTGGAAGAGGTCCTCTATCTGCATTCTTTGAATGGTCAGCTCAAGATAAAGGCAACACAGCATTCATCGGCACAACATTTGCTGGGCAGAATGTTAGGCACTTTCACACCCTCCACCTTATTTAAAACCAAGAGACACCCTGCAAGGCCCACAGATGTAGGGGAGAAAAACCTACCACCCCAAAATATCTCTTTGGTATGCAGATTATATCAAAATGAAAATAGTCAAGGCCCAAAAAGACCCAGAAAGAAACTTTGACCTTCCCTCTAAAAGCATAAAGAGTGCAGACAGAGGACCTGTTCTGGGAAGGGAGCAGCACCACAGAGATGTATAGCATGAACTGGGTATGGACAAACAGGGACCTAGTAAACTCTGTCGGCTGGAATTCCTCTCTGTGTCCCACTGTCTCTGCCTGGCCCAACAAACATTTATTTACCAAATATTCGCTTTACCATCTCCAGGTCAATTGCCTTCCCTTCACTGAAAGTCCCAAACACCTCCCTCCAGCATCCTCTTTTGTCTTTAGCTGAAAATGGGATTATGCCTTCCCTCATTTTGCTGGAAAGAAACTCATCATTGGTTTCCTTTATTCAAGGTATCAGGCAGCTTCCCACAACAGCAAAGGTTTTTTTCTGCAAGAGCAAAAGAACTATAGGGAGTTCCAGGGAACTTCCTTTTTACAGCAAAGATTCTGAATTCATGGCGGGATATTTTTTTCAATCTACCATAATAGATTTCTTGTTGCATGACCAACAAAGAGCTAACCACTGTTTAACATTCCCTCTTTCTTCCAACACACAAAACAGAGGCAAAGGAACATACAATGGTGTCTCAAAAAATTAAAAGTGTCCTGGGGTGGAAAACCAGACACCCCTTAACCAAGCACCCAAAATTTCTACATAGCTGCATGACTCAATTCCACACCTCAGTTATGCCTCTGCTCAAATGAAATTATTTCAGAGATGCTTCCTTGACCATCCTATCTAAAACAGAAAACCCAGGGTACTGCATTCCCTTCATTCTTTTTTTTTCTCTTAATGGAGGTACTGGGAATTGAACCCAGGACCTCATGCATGCTAAGCCCACATTCTACCACTGAGCTATCACCCGCCCCTCATTCACTCTTTATTTCTTCTTCTTGCTATTACTAGATGAGTTATCCATTTATTATTGTTTATAATGTTTGTTTTCATCTACTTGCTAATCTTCTGTAAGATCTTATTTGGTAGAAGTGCTCCATTGAATGCAAAGCTCTTTTTCTTTAAACTACTTGGCCCTGAGCCTAGTATCTGGTACTTAATAGACACCTGTTGAATGAAAATGGGAAAGATGATGTGTGTCTAAGCCTATGTGTTCTCATCACTTCAAGTCTATAACCTAATCCATTTCACCTACTATTCATGTTTGATCGAATGACTCCTCTGTGGATAACCACTTTACATTTCAGATTACGAGAAATTGTAAATCCAATATCTGAGACATTTCAGTGTATTTAAACCCCACTTTTAAAAAGGGAAACTTTGTTTTCTGATTTACAGCCTGCACTAGAGCAACATTTGACCATTTGGCGACCTGCCTTAAACATGTCTTCGGTTTGTTTATTTTTCTCTCCTCCTTATGTCTGTGGCAATTTCTTACTCATCCTTTGAAGTCTGTATTAATTATTGCTTGATTAAATATTTTGAGCTCTTTCTTTGATGTTCTGTCATGGCATACAGCACTTTTTTGGCTATTAGTTGTGCATTTTTCTGTTCACCCTTATACTCCAGTAGCCATGTCTTGCTCATCTTTGTCCATAACGCCTCAAAAAAAGTATTTCTCATAGCAGAGACCCCATTCAGTACAGTTATTCCAAAATGGATCATAATTATTTCAATTATTGATCAGCTTAATCAGCATCCTAGACCAGGAAGACCTTGAGCTGGCCTCTGAAGGAAGTATAATTATTGGACGGATGGAGGCAGAAAATGAGGGCCCTTCTATTAGGCAACAGGAAAAAGAACTTGGCATTTTTAAGGAATTAAAGAAGGTGCACTGACCTAAGAAAAGCCCCAGAGGTCTTGTTGTTACAGCTTCTCAGAAATAAAGACCAAAAAAAAAAAAAAAAGAAAAGAAAAAGTCTATCCTCTTATAGATTCTATCTGCACTCTCTCGGGTTTTGGACCTGTTCATTTGTGGACTGTGAGATCCTTTGACTGGAAGCATCAGACTATATTGGAAAGGTGATAAAAGCTTGGGCATGCAGCTCTACCAAATAAGACCTTGCAGAAGATGAACAGAGGAAAAGAGCCTGGCAGCTATATAATTGAAAAGGAGGGAGGTGAACTAGACATTGTATGTCCTCAGGAATCACATACAGTGTGAGCAGTTCACTGATCTGTATCAACACATTAATGATTTATGTAGCTTTTAATTTACAACACAGACATATCTAAAATAATCAGGTAGAAGTAGGCATTAAAAATTCACTGCATGGGTCATAAAATGATTAGTTATTCAAGTGACTTCAGATTTGTATTTCATTAAGGAATAATTTTAATTTACTTTTAAACAGTTTATATACAGAGATTTAAGAACTCTTGCAAGACGATTATGCATACTCCAGCTTTTATGTATCCAATATATTTGAGACACTTGCATCTCCATTTTTTTCCTCCTTGCAAGCCATATTAATTTGTTTGAGAGCACACATCCAAAAAATATGGCTCAATAATTTAGTAAAAACAACTTTAATTTACAGAAAATGCTTGGCATTTCTTTCATTATCATTTCTATTATGTGCAGTTCATATGGATTTGGGACCAGAGAGGGGGTCTCTTTCTGCTCTAACTGTAAAATGAAATTATCTAGATGTCCCTGCGTCTCCTTGTCACTCAAAGTAAATACTCAACCTTTCATGTCACAATTATCATTGCAGTATCACATAAGGTTATTCTTAAAAGAAATCCCAGAAGTGTCTTGTTCCGATGTGTTCATTTATAGATTGAAAGTTGGCCTCAGAGGTGAAGTGGCTTGCAGGAGCGCTCACAGGTGGGTGGAACTCAGGTACCCTGCTTCTCAGCCTAATATATGCCTCATCGTATCCTGAGGTTCATTAGCTCCATCTTAGCTGGTGAAGTTGTTTCTAACTGTTTAAAAAACCAACTTGCTGGTTCACTGAGAGTGTTTATTTTCTGCCTCCTTCCTGATCAAATACTGCAGCAATCTGTAAAAACATAACCAGGCTAGGGGCAGTTTAACTTGAAATTAATCTTATCTAGGCTATTAAGCACCGAGTTTCTCTGGTTTCTGCAATTCCATCACAATAAACATTTTGAGATGCTGCTATCAACTCCGAAAACTAACACAATTATATAAAAAGCTTAGCCATTATCAAACTTATCTGGAAGGCAACGTAGCTCATCCTGTCGGCAGCAGGCAGCATCTCTGTCCTCACAGCCTTCTTTTTTTTTTTTTTTTTTTTTTTACTTTTTTTCTAGTTCTTTATTCACTCCATGCTCTACCCTGGATCTCCTTAGCTCTTGCCTTCAATGGACGGCTGTCATGTGGAACATTACTGAGGACCTTGTGAAGTTCATGATAAATCATGCCGCATGCATTGACACTGTCAACCTTGCCTATAACCTTCTCAAAGTCAAAGAAGTTTGGCAGATTTCTGCTGTCGCCTAGATGAGGTTTTCTCTGTCTCTCTCTGTAGAAGATGATCAGTCTTGTACCTTGCACGCTGAACAAAGTTTCTATTTTTGACACAAGTTACAAATGCCACGTTAAATGATCCAGGGAACATTTACTTAAAATATGTAACGTGTGATACATAAGTTATCCATGCCAAGCTAATGTTCTCTTTCTTTGTCTGTCAACTCCACACACTACTTCTAAAAGTCTCCTGCTTCAGATCTCCATTTTGTCCTTAAAAATTAAGGACAGCAAATGACAATTTAAACATTGAGTTACACATTAGCACATTCAGTGATGTGCTGGATAGCCTCAAAGCAGACTTGAAAGTCTCACAGCATTTTCTGCTCTCTCTCTGCTTCTGCCATCTGGAGTTCATCATGCTGACTTCAGCGATCCTTCTGTGCAGAGTTCCAGGTCTCTATTCTGGTAAAAGAATATGCTGAAACTAACTTTTGTACAACCTTTTGGAAACACTTTTTTTTTTCTAATAAACCCCAATTTCTGCAGGTTGTTTTTGTTCACTTAAAATGTACAGTGAGAGTCTTTAATGATTATATTTCATTCATGTAAATTCCCAGGTTTATTTCATTCTTTTTACAGCCTTTTCTATGGCTTTATAGTGTTCCATTTTATGAATGCACCATCAGTGATTAAGCCAGTCTGCCACTGATGGACATTGATGGTTGTTACCAATTGGGAATTGATTCGTTTTTGTTTTTATTCCTAAATCTGGCCCTGTTTCTCACTTCCCTGTCTTCTGGAGGCTCCCCTTTGCAAGTACACACTCAGCTTAATTCCAAGATCCTGGCCTCCCTTCTTTTACCATCTCCAACCTGATACCAACAATATACCCTGCTGTCCTCTAAATAAATAACCACTTTATCCAACCAAGATGTATACTTTCTTATTTTAACTCCTTTGATTAAGCTGTTCTTTGCCTGAAAGTCTTTTGGCATAACTGCCACTTCATGTAATTCTCGCTCATTCTTCGAGACCCAGCTGAAGTTTCTTGCCATTCACTCAGCTGTCCTGGACATCTGGCCTGCACACATTAAAGCTCTACCTCATGCTGGGCTGCATGACAAGACGGACTGGGTCTTAGCATCCAAGTGCCCCCAGAACATTATCCTGAGTGTCTTGCACTTAGCAGGTGCTCAGAAAGTATTTTTAGACTGGAATAGCATTACATTGACTCTGTCTTCACGTTCGTTTAGATGGTACATCTCCTCCATCATGTCTTTCGCTGCCTTGTGTATGTATATGTCTGTGTATACTCCTATGCATGTGAGACTTGCACAAGTGTGTTATCCATCGTCCACCTCTAATTTGTACTCTCATCAAGGGCAGCTGCAAGATCTTAAATTATTTTGTATTCCCTTCTGAGACTACCCTC
Source organism: Vicugna pacos (assembly GCF_048564905.1). NCBI lineage: Eukaryota > Metazoa > Chordata > Mammalia > Artiodactyla > Camelidae > Vicugna > Vicugna pacos. The sequence continues at coordinate 9,273,220 of NC_133010.1, forward strand.
GTATTCTACACGTGATGATGTTTAATAGAGACTTGGTTGGTGTTTCTAGGGTTAATATTCAAAATACTTAATAATCATAAGGGAAGTTTCAACCAATCAAAATCAATGTTGGTCATAAACATTTAACAAAGCCACACCTGTGCATACTGGCTCAAAGTCAGCCCAGGATGTACCTTGTTTTGAAAAAAAAGAAAAAAAAAGGAAAGCTTATCTGTAAATTAATCAGAGGTTCAAAATGTCCAGATTGTCAAAATAGATTTCCATAAGAGAACACTTTCAATGTGATGAGAAATGAGATTAATTTCACAAGCATTTATTAAAATTTTACCTGTTAGTCTAGGAATAGACTAAACTCTTCCCTTTACTAAAATATGCATTTTCCTTCTGTTCTCTTTTTAACTAAAGAAATTGAATATGGAAAGAAAAAAATAAATAAACCCAAGGCAATATCAGAGAGACGTTTCGACAGTTCTCTGAGTTGCTGAAATTGCCCACATAGGTTCCCTGAAGCCTCCAATCCTGAAACAGACTGGGAATCTGCTATTATTATGAAGATTAAGGGTTCCAGTTAAGAAACCTTGCTCACTTTTCCAAAATTTCTGAGCACTGGCATCGCCTCATAATAATGAACCAGGGAGTCCCTGTTGATTTTGGTTCCAAGCTGTGACAGAGACTTGTATTTTAACCAATGCAGTTCATGGTAGATGAGCTAAATCCATGTGGAGAAGCTAAAAACTCAAGCTGGGAGGCTGAATACCCATGCAAATGCCAAAGAGTAAAAGCAGAATTTTTAACAGAGGTGTAAACAAGAAAAAGACGGCTTCAAGACTGAGGAAGCTGGCAAGAAAAACCAGGCAAGAACCTAGGTTGTATCCATGGGTCATCTTTTCCATCCAGCTCTGTTTATATTTGGCTGAGAACCTTCTAGGAATGACCTGTTTTCCAGGAAGAAGACAGGGAGACTTCAGTTACTTGAATTCTAAAACAATGCATTCATGCATTCTTCTGTTATTTTCATCAATAAGCATTCTTCATTTCTTGCCAGGAGCCAGAGCTGGTGCTAGGCAGTGGGGACCCAGTGGGGGCACATTGGAGGATCACTGTCCTCAGATCTTGTACCCAAGTGAAGAAGCGTGGGAAAATGGGCGTAAAAGAAAGAAATCAATAAGTGAATTGAATAATACAATTTTAGATGATAATGAGTGCCAAGAGGAAAAGAAACAGCAAGGGTATAGAGGAAGAGGCGGGGCTCAGAGAACCATGTCAGAGAAGGCTATCGGAAGAGGCGAACTTGGAGCAGAAAGAGGAAGGAGCCATGAGACTACCTGGAGGACATTGTCCCAGGAAGAGGCCACAGCAAGTGTAAGAGCTTCAACCTGGGGATGAACTGACGTGATAACGTAATAACAGCAAGATCGGGAGCAATGTCACGATTCAGGGGACCGTAGTGCAAGGCGAGTCACAGAGGAGAGCAGGGGACAGAGTAGGGCTGATAGGCCATCCCAGGTGTAACGGGAAGTACGGTAATGTCTAAGCAAGGATGTAAGATGAAATGATGTCTGTCCTAAAATGACAGCCGTTCCCTCCATGAAGGAAAGAAAGACGGCCATGAGTGGAAGTAGGTGGACAAGTTCAAATACTATTTTGATAGTCTGGCTGGAAACAATGGAGATGGGGTCGGGAGAAAGTGGGGTTAGATTCAGTTCATGCCTCAAAGGCAGAGCTAAGAGCGCTTTCTCATGTGTTGAATATGGGGAAGGGGAGGGTTGTCATTTGTTTTGATGACCAAGACAAGTGAGTGCATGGTGGACTAGGAAGACACTAGGAAAAGCACATTTAAGAGAGAGTGAAGTCAAGGGTGCAGTTAAAGATGCACTGAATTTGAAATGTCTATTAGACACGCAAGTAGGAAGGCTAAGTAGATGGATGTGTGAGACTGGAGCCTATGGTAAAGGTCGGGGCAAGAAGTATTTTTAAAACTAGTGTATGTAAGGATATATGTAATTAGTATGTTACAGCATATTAACTAGAGAATCTAAAGTTGTACTTTTGTATTGCTTTCTGTTATTTTTTTTTCTCAATTAATACAGCTTGCTCTGTTGCTTTGTTCTCTTTTGGCCCTGATTTGCCTGCATGTTTATTCAACATCTTGAAGGTATTTATTTCATACTTGTTGTGAGAATGGTTACGATGTCTGACAAGGCTAACGTTCTATACTCTTGTGTTCAAAGTCATGATGAATGGCTATTATTTTGATATCCAGGTTTTTAAAAGCCCTTGAGATCCTTGAGAGGTTTTAGGGAGGAATCATTTGAGGGGCGAAGGCATTGAAAATTAAACTGCTATGTAAAGTCAGAGCAGTGATTATCAACCTGGGCTGCGTATTAAAATAATCACGAAGCTCTCAATAAATACTGCTGCCTGGGTCCCACCCATTAAGACCCATGAAATCAGAATCTGGGTGACGCCAACAGTGTGTGTCCAGGGATGACAAACACTAGTTTAGAGAAACTGGGTTATCAACTAGCCAACTGAGCAGTACTTCACAAGTTTCTATTCATGGTATGCATATTGTAGTCGATATTATTAAAGACATAAAATATGCAATCCTTCTCATAAGAAAACTCATATTCTAGTTGCTGAAATAGAAACTACCAAATTATTTTATTACAGTAGAAGGTAGGACTGGTATCTAACACTATTACTAGTACTTACACATAGACCAAAGGAAATCTCAACAAAATTGCTGTGGCAATTTATATGCAATTTCCCAAAATGCTTCTCCTGTGCAAAAACCATTTGGAGAATGTTACTCTGGAAAAATGTGTCATATTGGCTGGAATATCCTCTATGCTAACAAGTCTTCTTCCAGTAGAATGGTTTTATTTTTTAAGAAACACTCAAAAGTCATTTTAGAGACAAATCTGAAGAACTTAGGTATTTTTTTTTTCAATTTGAGCCTCCTCCTCGTCACTTGGTGAACATATAACACTTAAACCTTAAGAGCACTTCAAGGCAGATCTTATTTTAGAATTACAAATTCTAGTCCCCTTTCCAGAAAAAGGCTCTGAATCATCTAAGAGAGGATGGTTTGGGGGAGTTCAGGGCTGGCAATGAAGACTATCAAGGTGGTGATGCCTTTGCTTTAGTAAAGTCTAATAAATTCACATTTGGTCAATAGATTTTTCTTGCAGTCTTTTTAGGAAGTTGACCATCAACAGAATATTTATGACAGATAACACAAGCAACCTGGTTAATAATGCTAATAATCATGAATCATTGCCATTCCTAGTCAGCTTCCTCATGACGGCGGGACTCTGAACCAGATGATGTTCTGGACCCTTTCTAGCTCTGGGAATCTGGGAGTGATCATTTTCGAGTCTGCAGGAAGAATGTCCTGGCTTGGCTTTTTCTGTTTCCTTTGGATTTGGTCCCTGGATGCTTCTCTGGCTCTCGATACATTTTTAATCAGTCACAGGCAATTTTGATGAGTATTTTGTTGGTTTTCCACTTGGAATATATATATATATATTTTATGTATATGTACATGTGAGTACTCTGAATTTGGTCCTTTCGTGATTTCTATCTTATATAAAAGGAAATTGAAGTCCAGGTAGGTTAAATAACTCATCTAAGGTCATACAGCTAATAGGTAGTAGAGATGAGCATCCAGAAAGTTTAATAGTTTTTGGAATTATTTTTTTAAGTAGATAATTCCGTCCATTGTTATTACTGCTGGGTTTGTGGTAATTGACATTTTGAGACCTTTAGGAAACACTAAGACACTGTAATTTGTCGATGTAAGTTAAGCTGATACAAAAGAGACCATTAATAGGAACAGGGATGAAGGGTGTTTACAGGGTGATGGGAAGCTCAGGGAGATGGGTTTGAGCCTGTAGTTGAGGAAACCCAGGGGATCCACCTGTTATGCGTTAAGGAATACGGAGGGAGAAAAATTAACTGTCTCTTTTGAAATGCAATAGAAACACAATTGATACATTGTGGACGAAGGATCAGAACTGTACACTTGGAAGGGGCTTCCACAGTCATTGAAATGATACAAATGGTAAGAGAACGGGTTACTGAGTATTGTATCAGGAGGCATACGACTCTGTTCCTCAGCATCACTGGTAGGTACTCATCTGTGTGCATGAAGACTGACATTTAGCCGGGAGGTCTGTGTACTTAGTATTTCAGCCCTAGAAAAGAACTCAAGAGTTCTGAGTCCACTTTGTTTATCATCCAGATGAATCTTCAGGCCCAGGGGGTCCACGGTCTCCAGGACGGAGCCCCAGCTGCCCGGCTGCCCGTTCAGGGCTCGTCCCCACTCCCCACTCTTCTGCTTTGCTTTAGTGGAAATTCACCCAGAGAGCCGCTCCTGCTCCCATCTGACTCTGGCATCGTAGCAACTGTCTGCTTAGACACAGTTTCCTCCCCAGGCTCAGCACAGAGCAGCGCGTGACTGCACACCTTCCCAGGGAACGGAGCAAGACAGCTGCTCTCCGAGGAGGTGTCTGCGAGTCCCTCCGCTCGCTGGCACCGGGCACCTGCCGTATGCAGGCATGTGCGCGTGCAGTCTCACTTTCCACTTGCAGACTCAGAACTCAGTTCTAATAATAGCCTGTGGTGAGACCTTTCCCCAGAGGCTGTGATCTCCCGTGTGGCTGTCACTTCTAAAACCGGCCCTCTGCCCTGCTCTTCTTCAAGGGAAAGCTCGCGGGAAAATCCCACTTAGAGGGCCGTTCAAGAATAGCGAGCGGCAATGGCCTCTTCATCTCAGAATGAAACCAACCTCAGTCTGCGCTAAACAAAGACGTGGGAGCAGCAAGACGTGGTTCAGAAGTTCTGTCTAAACTCCTGCCAAACATACAGGAATTTAGCTCATGCTGTTTGGGGACAAACAGGAATACGTCTCCTAATATTTGTTAACTACTTTGAGAAGGGAGTGGATTGGTAATAGTCGATCGGGATATAGGTTTTGTGAATTTTCTGATTGGAACCCACTGAAATAAAACAGGCTCCAGGAACTAGTGTGATGTGTGGCAGAGCACAGGACTAAACGCCCGGGCGTCTTGGTCTTCGTGACTCCTCCCCACCTTTCATCTTCATTTGTTATTAGCTTTGTTACTTTGTATGTTAGTTATTTTTCTAGCCACATGTTCCCCTGTTGATAGGGATCAAAACCGATAGAAATTGCTATCTTCAGTTATGCACATTCCCTATGATTACTTTGCAGTGTCTCATTTTATTTTTAAATTTTTTAATTGAAGTATAGTCAGTTTACAATGTTGTGTCAATTTCTGGTGTACAGTTTCTGATTCTTTCTCTGAATCACTGTCAGAGGTGGTGCTGACCATGTCAAAGCAACATGAAATGTCCACGTGATGTAAGTTAGATTCAAACGTGGGCTCTTATGACACTTTTCAAAGCGTTGGCTGGGATTTCAGAGTCAATCAGCCGAATGCCTTTGAGATGCTAAGCTCTGCAACATGACAGGATTCTGAAAATGGACTCATCAAGTCTAATATCATATTCTTGGTCTAGAACGATCTGGACCTCACAATTTCTGCCACATACATAAAGTGTCGATTCTAGCTTTCTTTGTCAAAAATAAAATGCATTAAAATTTATGTATATAGACATACATAAATACACACATATGTGTTCAAATACTCACACACACGTACCTATGTCATGCAGAGTAGTTTCATAGATGCAAATCTTTCTGCATCTCAACCAGGTAAGTGGAAATTTGCCCTTTTCTTAAATACAAGACTTAAAGCTCAGGGATGTTAGGTCTTTTGGTGACACAGGTGTCTTTCCATTTTGACAACCTGCCACTTCAACTAGGAAACTTCAGGGCAAATGTTCAGTCCGGGGAACCTAAGCTGGAGAACAGGCTCGTGGGGGTACATGTCTGCACATCTCATCACAAAGGAGTTTGTTGATGACTAACTGTTTTGGGTGGTCTGTGAGAAACCGAGTCTACTTGAGCACTATGCTTTCTTGCTTCTCCTGATCCCTTGCCCTTGACTGGGCGCGTGTAATTCCAAAGACGATTCCAACTTCTTCTATCCCACGTGGAAAAATCACCACCAAGTTTGAGAGTAGTACCATTTCCACAAATCACAGGAGACCTGAGGGCCCCAGTATTAGGACGCCATGAAGCCCACATTCCATCTGCCTCTAAGTTCAGGTCAAACATCATGGACAAGAATCATGGAATCTTTAGCAAATGAAACTCAAGAGACATTTTGCCCCCAAATCCTCATCTAACAAATGAGAACAGGGAGAAGCAGAGAGATTAAAATAAATTTGTCCAAAATCAAGAGTTTCACTCACTGGTTTTAATTGTTCTTAGAATTTCATTTCTGTCTGCATTTCCCCACAAGGAAGAAAACAAGGAATCATTTTCCTTTCATAAAGTGAGGGAGAAAGAAGAAAAAAAAAAAACAAGACAGAAGCAAAGCAACAGAATTTATCTTTATGAAAAGCAAATTCTGTAGATATTTTGCCAAAAAGGACACATAGTGAAAATGGATTAGTTCATTTGAGTGGTTTGTGGAAAATATATATTTCCTGAAGCAGGTGGTGCTATCAAAGCGAATAGGGAGAAAAATGTCGTGTATGAAAAATATTTTTTTCAAAATGCTATTTTTCAAGTCGAAAGGGAAATGACACAAAATCTTACCACTGACTCTGACAGCATATTCTAATGGGTTCTGGCTATATTTCAGAGAAACACCCCCCCCCACCATACAAACAGAAACAAACATTTTCAAAAAGGATATGTATAGAAAACCCTGGAGGTTTTACATTTGTTAGACAGAAGAAAAAAACAGAAAGACAAACGGCCTGCCAGATAATGAGATGAGTGAGCAAGGAAGTCATTGGAAACTCACAAAATGCACTTTTTGGAGATATTTTAGGACTGTTGATATAAACAGAGGGACATGGATAGAATAAGAAGCAAACACTGCCCCATGGGCATTTTAGCAAAATTGCAGAATCCAGCACTGTAAAAAAAATAGCTCCATGGATTAATGTGTAGATTAATTTGTCTTAAGTGTATTACTATCTCATTAGCTTTCTTATTTTTCTGTTTGTTCTTTTTTTTTTTTAACTAGTAGTAAAATTCACTTCAACAAGCATTTACTGAACTCTGGTCAGAGCATACGATTTGAACCATCATGGACATTAAAGGGCATTTGTTTACAGGCAGGGAAAGGGGGAGGGAAGGGATAAATTGGGAGTTTGAGATTTGCAGGTACTAGCTACTATACATAAAATAGATAAACAAGTTTCTACTGTACAGCACAGGGAACTATATTCAATGTCTTATAGTAACCTGTAACAAAAAAAAATATGAAAACGAATATATTCATGTATAAGTGTGGCCAAAACATTATGCTGTACACCAGAAATTGACACATTTTAAACTGACTATCTTTCAATTTAAGAAAAAGCAAGGCATTTGAAGAGTAGAAACAGTGGGAAAGTACACTAATTCGTGAGGAGAATTAGCCTATTCCATTAAGTCCTAAACTACATGGTGAGTTGTAATGTCAAGTCTCTGTTTTCCGGAGAGACCTTGTAATTTATCATCCTCATCGGCATACTTTTTTTTTTTTTCATTTTTCTATTGAAATTCAATCGATATCGCAAAAAGTGCACGTGTCCTAATTTCACAGCCTCGTGCCCCTCCCTCGTCTGTGGTCACGGACTTACCGGCCTGTTGAAAGGACCAGCCTACCTTTTCAACTAACTCCATCCGTCCTGGGTATGCTGCGTCACAACCATAGCAACAGTCCGTCCGCTTCCATTTAGAGAGCTGCTGTTCACCGCAGGCCCCAGGGCATGGCCTCCCAGAGAGCAAAGCCAGACTTCAGCCCCAGGTGTGCCCTGTTCTAAAGTTCTGTTTCCTCCTCTTCCTCCTGCTCACGGGCTCCATCTTCCCGCTGCTCCTCACTTCTGAGCATATTGAGAACCAACGCAAGTCTCAGCTCTTGAGTGTAGCGCCTCCTGATTCTGGGCGATCCCTCCAACAAATTTCTCCAATTCTTTTCATTTTTCCCATACAATTTAGCACCTAATCAAATGTCTACATCTCCTGGTCACTGTTGCTTTATAAGTAATTATATCATGTAGTCCCAAGGAAAGTGTTAAGTACTCAAGGATTGAGACCTCTGCTTGAACTTGCCTGCCAGGTTCCACTGCAGTCTTGCTGGGGCAGAGGGGTTATGTCGTCTTCCTGAAAAATTTGTGCAGGGTTCCCTTCCTTAATCCTCACGTGAGTAAGACCCTAATGTCTATGCAGCGTCTCAAGCTTGAACACTAAGGAACATGGAGATTTCCCAAACCTCACGCTCAGGACACACAGAGGCACGATCTTGTTACAGATCTTAAATCTATCTCGGATATGTTTTCTCACCATCACCCTTAACACCCTCTCCTGGTTCAATCCATCAGCTCTTTCCTGGTCCTACACTCTTCCCACCATGCTCTAGCCAGAGCTGCCTTGTTAAAGTGACAATGAGATTGACGCAAGGGGCTGCTTGAAACCACGAATGGTTCTTCTTTGATGCCAATTCCATGGTGTGAAATTCAAGTATTTCATGATATCATACCCAGAATAGGCATGCCAAAATGCCTACCAGATCGTGATCAGAAAAGAGAGTTAACTAAACTTGCTGGTTAACACCTCCCTTGGGGAAGCAAAATTCCAGATTAGATGGCTTTCTCTCCCTGTTTCTACTAAGCAAGCAGAAAAAGACTCAGTTTACGGCGATAAGGCATTAATTAAGCAGAGTATGGGAAGATGTCAATGAGAATTGACAGCCGCGACTTCTCACTTAAAATATTAAGTAAAGTTGCTGCACGTCTTTCTCCTCCACGCTCTCCTCTTTCTGGCTTCTCCGCTATTTGATTAAATACAGTAGAAGGAAAACATCAATTCTCTCTCGTTAGAGGGCAAGGCATTGTGAATTAATGAAGTCAGATTTGCGGGCAGTTTGATTCAATTCTATTACTTTCAGGTACTTATGGTAACTGTACCTTAATCTTTCCAACATCAAGAGAATTAGCATCATTTAGCACAGATGATGTTTATCGGCTAAAATTCTTTCGTAACTAGCAAAGAATGTATATATATATATACACATACCCCCATATATAAATATACATATACATACACATACCTACACATATACATGTATTATGTATATAGCAAATCTATATTCATAATTCTTGGTAAAAGTAATTTTTAACTATATGTGTTTGTCACTGTTTTGGGTTTTCAGAGCTTTTTAACTCTTGATATTTCTTATAGCTAATTCACTGCTAAAATACTTTGTTTCTTTGTGTTTTATTGATTTTTTAAAATTTTTTTATTGAAGTATAGATGGTTTACAATGTTGTGTTAATTTCTGGTGTAGAGCAGAGTGATTCAATCTTACATATATACTCCTTTTCATAATCTTTTTCATTGTAGGCTATTTATTTCTTTGTGCTTTTAGACAGGCCCTTTATAACTATCTCATACTCCTCAATCTCTCTATAAAGAAATGGGATTTTTTTTTAATCAAATTTCAGTCTCATCTCTTCTCAGTTTTGGTGGGACCTGAATTAAGACGTTTTCCTCCAAGGAGTATCAAGTTAAAATAAAAATGATGGTATTTATTGCAAGAGATCTCTAATGTGAGTCAAATTGCTGTCTGCGCTCAAAGATGAGAGTTTTGAAGCTGTGTATTCCTGGATGAAAATCTTGAGGACAGCAGTGATACAAGCTTCATTACCTGATGTCACGCTCATAGCAGTGAGGCTTTGGCTTTTAAGTGGTATTTATTGAAAGCGAACCAGATTGTGAGCATTTAATTGAATATATCAATTTTCAGGAGACCCAGAATTGTTGTGTTTGCTTCAGCGCTTGTTCTGGAGAATTTCTCCCCACCCTGCAACGCTAGAAATATGTAATAATGTTTTTTTTTGTCTGGAGGAAAGAAAAAAAAAAAAAAGCTTCAGGTAAAGCTGTAATTTGCTCCTGCAATCATCTCAGTTTCTCCGGCAAAATGCAACCCCAAATCTCACATGACAGTTTACAAATTAAAACCCGTAGAAATAATTAAAAAAGGAGATATGTACAGGAGTGCTACGTGAAAATGGGAAGCTTCAGCAAGCAGCCCAGCTGAGTGATAACGAGACGTGAGGCACACGCTAATTGCGCTTACCTGCCCCTCCGCTTCTCACGGCCAAACCCCCGAACCTGCCGGCCTGGAGGCCCCGCGGCGGGAAGAAGGGACGTGCTCGCTTCTGCTGCCTTAAAGGTTCATCTATTAAAACAGAACTAGTGAGAGGAGAAGTATGACAGCACGCGGGAGGGAACGTGAAGATTTTGGTATTAGATAAACTGGTGTGGATCTTTTCGAACTTTTAAGTAGTTCGATCCCCTTTTGCTTCCTTTGTATTCCATCCAATGACTTATTCAACAAAGGTTTTTAGAGCAATTACTCTGTTTGAGGCATTGCACCATCACCAGGAACTGCATCTTCAAAATGGACTTTTAATTCCCTGGAGCCAGAATATACTGGTTCGTTCTTTCCCGTTCGTTCGTTCTTTCTTTCTGTCTTTCTTTCTTTCTGTCTTTCTTTCTTTCTGTCTGTCTTTCTTTCTTTCTTTCTTTCTTTCTCTTTCTTTCTTTCTTTCTGTCTTTCTTTCTTTCTTTCTTTCTCTTTCTTTCTTTCTTTCTCTCTATCTTTTCTTTCTTTCTTTCTTTCTTTCTTTCTTTCTTTCTTTCTTTCTTTCTTTCTTTCTTTTTTCTTCCTTCCTTCCTTCCTTCCTTCTTTCTTTCTCTTTCTTTTTCTCTCTCTCTTTTTTTTTTAAGCAGCCCTTTCTGCAACAACTCCAGATACAACTCTTAGGTCTGCCAGTGAGATTTTTCCATCCCAGGAGCCTGGACCCAAACTGGAATAATTGCCAGCAGTAGCATTAATTGCCCCCTTCTTGGCAGCTGGGGTGTGAAAATCGGTGTGGAGAAAGAGACTGAAATTTCTGTTCATCCCAAGAGGCAGCCGCCGGGCACCCGATGCAGCCCATTATGGGGACAGCTGTGTTGCCAGCAAGTTTCCTATCTGTCTGAACAGCTCCTACTGTCTGGGTAAATAACTATCTTAAATCCCAAGAGCCAGCAAACTTCTTCAGGATTTTCTCCTAATCTCATGGAGCCTGATTGCTTCTGGGCCTGAGGCATTTCCTAATTGTGAGTAATTTACCTTTGGAAGCTCAGGAGGCTGCATCTGGGTGAGCGAGACCAGGTGAGGATTCCTGAATAGAACTGCTCGTTCCCACTTTTGTCCCTTTACACGGACCCCTTCCGCCTCCTAGGAGCTCTTACCTCCCCTCTAGGAGAAGACAAACGATACTCACCCTTTAAGAATTAAAACCCAAAGCCCTTCTCAGCCACCTGCTTCCACTGGTCACTTCCTGCCCTGAGCTCCTTCAGCCTGACCACCTGCTGGTTGCTTCTCAAATACTGCTCAGTACCCTCCTCTGCATGTGTAATACGCCCTTTCTCTGTCTCTCCATCCCTTGCATTCTTCTAGCTCAGAATCCACGTTTCTGTCTGACGTGTCATGTGATGGAAGATACACAGGTGGTGTTAGTCCATAGCATGACTGATTATCTCTAGCCAATCTGCTGACAGCAAGAACCAGCGGTAGGAACTCTGACCAATATACCTCCCACCCTCCTCTGTTAGCTGTTTGCGCGTATTTGTACATTTAACAGCTTTCCCCCTGTACTGTGCCTGCAGCCTCTCTCTTACAAGAGTGAGCTTCCTGAAGGCAGGGGCCTCGGTATCTCCCTGACGACGGAAGAGAAGCCTGGAAGGGAAGGACCTGCCTGGGGAAGCATTCCAAGCTGAGGAAAGACTCGATCAGGGTGTCAAAATATGAAAGTGACTAGGTCAGAAACTGAGCGCTGTTTCAGCATGACCTGAACTTCAAGTCTGTGGTCTGCTGGAGAGCTTGATTCCCAGGGCAGGGCAATGATTAATTTTATGTGTCCGCAGGACTGGGCCATGGGGAGCCCAAAGCTCTGGCCAGTCATTATCCTGGGCGAGTCTCGGAGGGCGTTTCTGAATTGGAATCAGCAGACTGACTACAGCAGATTGCATCCCTTAATTTGGGTGGGTCCTCTCCAATCCAAGGAAGTCCTGAATAGGGCAAGAGGGCTGAGTTACAGGAAGCTTTTCCTGCCTGATTGATAGCCTGGGCCATTGCCTTTTTCTGCCCTTTGGACTCAGGTTGAAGCACTGGCGTTTCCTGGGTTGGACCAGAACTGCCATCATTGGCTTTGCTGGTTTTCAGGCCTTCAGACTTGAACTTGGACTATACCAGGGGCTGTCTTGGAGCTTCAGCTTGCTGACTGCAGATCTTGGGGACTTCTCAGCGTTCATAATCACATGAGCCAATTCTTTATATTATAATTCATTTTATATATGCATATATAAATGAATTATAATATATATATAATTATGTGTAATTATATATAATGTAAATGGAGAAAGAGAGAGAGAGAAGACAGGGAGATTGAGAGAGAGGGCAGAAAGAGAGACAGAGAAATTATCATTGATTCTGTTTCTCTGGGAACCCTAACTAACACAGTCAGCATTGTCTGTTTCAGCAAACGCCGCTCTCAGACAAGAGGGGACAGAGGCATGGGGAAGCTGGCTTTAGCCCCAGCCCAGCCCATCAAACAATGCCCAGCCTTCCAATTAAACTCTCTGCTTCATTTGTTCCAAGAAGGAAAATAACTTTTGTCTTTTTCCCCCTCCGTTCTTACCAATCTGTCCTTTGTTACTTGGCAAGTGCTGGTAGCTTTTCTCGTGGTCTGACTGGATCTGGAAATAACATGGTTATTTTTGTTTAAACATAATAGCAAAGAAGAACTTGAGCTTATATGCAATTTAGCCTTATCAAGCCCAGACATATTTGTTTGTGTACAATCAGCATGCCTGAGTGATGTCAGGAGAGCTCTGAAAACAATGTATTCTGAAGCCAGAGTTGTTAGTGGGTGGAACCTTCCCAAATAATAAGCATCATGCCTGTGGCTGGAGCTAGAATGAGTTTTTTAGTCCAATACAGCCGGCTTTAGTCTGTACAGTGTGTCATATGACTCAGAAACAAAACGGGAAAAGGGGAAAGGAATGAAAGGGAATGGGCTAAACATGGAGGAAATTGTGCATCTGTGGGTTCTCTGGAGGCATTCAGTTAATGGTTGTAGAGTGAATGATAACTTTTGAAATAAACAATAAGATTACATTTGCATGGGTATGAGTGAATACATATACAGAGATACAGAAAGACAACGTATTAGAGATATGACGCATGCATCCATGCCAAGGGTCGGTGTCATTGACGAACTGCCCCACACCGAGAGGTTCGGGATGCCCAAAGACCACTGCGGTGCAGTCTCGGTCCTCCTCTCTCCCGGTGTTGTCTTCCCTTTGCACCACCGTGGGCTGCCCTGCATGCTCTTCCTTCTACACCTGCTCCATCCCAGGTACCTCCAAGCTACTTCCAGTCAAACGGGAGCCCTTCCAAGCATCCAAGATGGTGGCAGAGCCTTCTCTCTGAGATTGTTCTCGAAGAGAGGTCTACCCACATCTCAGAAACTCTATTTCTAGTAACAGCACAGTTTGGTTCCAAATTGCCTTTGCACACATTCACACTAAGAGAAAACAGAGAACAGTGGCCACTGCAAATGAGTATGCACTCTGCAAATGAAAGGATCTTTGCCTGTCAGTGGTGTTGGCAAAACATAATTTTCTGCCACCTATGGCTTTCTGCCCCAACCTCTCACCTTGAAACATACCCCAGGGGTTGACAGCTACAGTTGACTGTATTGATGGATGTTTTAGGGAGGTTTTATACTTATTTTTATATCTACTCCATGAAAGTAACCCTTGCAGGTGATGGAGGAGACAGAGTATTAAAAAACTAAAAACTTCAAAAGTTGTAGGCGGTAACATTATAAAGGAGTGTGTTCTTTTACTCTTTGGACTTGTAAGGTGACAAACTATAACCACCCAGACACTTTGCCTCAATTGTTGAATTTTCTCTATTAGTAAATTTTGAAATAGAACGTTAATTCTTTGGCCCTGCACCAAGAGTTCTGATTTATCAGGTTGCAGTGGGTCCTTGGGTGTCTGAATTTTCAACAAAAATATTTAGAACATTCTGATGAAAGAAATCTGTAAAACACACACTTTGAGAATCATCATAGCCTTTCTTGTACCCTCCCCCACCCTGCTTTCATTTAGAGTTGATTCAGTAAATTTCTCTTTGGATAAAATGTAGAGAAGTATGTCTTAAAACTTGTAATCAGAAGACCTTCGGATTCATTTTCAGACTCTAGAACCTAGTCCTAGCTCTTTATTTGCTGACTCTTACTATGAGATGTTCCCTTTGCCAATCAGGAACTCAGTTTCTTTATTTAATTATGGGAAAATGATAGTATGTAGCTTTCATGGTTCCCACATTATTCAGGGAAATACTTGTTGAGCTGTTTGGGCATTTGTAAATTGCTACATGAAAGTAGGAAATTGTAGTTATGAATATGCACACAGGTGATTCCAGCAAGGAGGCATTCAGAATATACCTGGTGCTTATTATCCAGGCAGCTGGTGCAGTGGGGAGTGGATGGGAGAGAGGAGATGAAAACCTTAGGATTTGTAAGAAGGCAGAGAATAGTGAATAATCATGACAGTGATTGTATGAGAGGACAATCGGAAAAGAACTGGGCTGTAAGGTGGCCCTTCAGTAAAGGGTGGATTTGTTATTAGGTAGAGAGCATTGATGGAGGCATTCCAGGTAGACGAGACAAAGGGAAAAGGCCTAGAGATGGGAACCAGCAGAAAGATGGTTTGAATCTGAAGAAACCAGAAAGCGCATCCCATTTAATTCCTTGCTTTGAAAAGATTCACGCTGTGTCCAAGTCTACAAAGCTTTCTTACTTGTTTGACGATCAACAGGCTAAAAGTCTGAGTCAACAGGTAAAAATCTCTTCAGTAGCATCATTTATAGCCATATAACACACCATCCAAGGAAACCATCCCATAAAGACTGAGTTAAGTATCGCCCCCATTAACACCACGGATTTATTGACCTACTGATGTGTGATTGATGTAAAATTAGCAAATATGTAAATACTGCTCACCTAAAGGAAAGGACAGATTAAAAAAAACTGTCATTATTGAATTCACATACTTCTTTTCCAACGTGTCATATTTTTACTGCTACATTCTTTTCAATATCTCTTCACTTTTGGATATCTTTTCCTACAAAAAATGGAAAGAAAAAAAAAAAGATCCAGTCTGACATCTTAAACACCTTTTGTACTTTTCTGTACTTTATACAAGCACACAGAGGGATATTTCTCTCTGCTTTGAGCATTATGATTTAATAGACTTTTAAAACAGAATGTCAAAAACAAAAGAATAATTTTAGTACAATGGCGCGAGAACTAATGTATGAATTGATCCTCCGATAGGCTATTTACTTTCCGCCTCCCTCTCATGTACTTGTTAAGTGATTCATGTAAGTGGCCAGAGTGTTAGGGACCCAGACTCCCTGCTTATCAAACCCGGTGGAGTCAGCCCTCCTGCCTCACCAAGTCCAAATGGCCACAGGTAGGAAAGCACGTTGGTGGCAATTTCAGAATCTTTTTAAAAAATAATTTCTCAAAAGAGAAAGCAAGTTTTCACTGGCTGTTCACTAAATAGAAGGCACTCGATCAAGAAGTGCGAAGGACAGTCAAAAGAGACTGAGGATTTCGGGACTTGATAACGGCTTGCAAAATGCACGGTGGACTGTGTTTCTCTTGAATCTTGTCACGTGAATCCCCACTGAACAACTGGGTTCTGCAGAGATGCTTGGACCAGAGGGAAGAGCTGGAAGCTGGTGTTAGGAGATGGGGGCTCAAGTTTTGGATCCTTGAACCAGTCACCTTAAGCTTTCCCTGCCTTGCTTTCCACATGGGCAAAGTGACGTGTCTGTTGGAAAACATCCAAGGTACTATTATAGGAAGTTTTGGGGTAAATTTAGTATTGTGACCATGCTGGTCACCAAGCTACTGTCTCTTAAGGCCTGAGAGCATCTCCCTACTGCACGAGGTGGTACCTAGATGGGGATGTAAAGATGAAGGAGGAAGAGGCTCTTGCTGGTACTTTTGTATATAAATGCTTCTTATTCAGGTGGCACTATTTGGATCCAGGAGAAGTTGATTCCAACTTGAAAAATTTTAGCTGCACTCCTGGGACCAGCCCATTGCTCCTGCTTAGAGATCCCCAGTTTCATAAAGCACTATGTCCCAGTTGTACAGGGGGCCTCCTCGCCTCCCCTGAGACAGTGGCTGGGCAGGGTTCCCTCTTCAGAAGTCTGGTTCCAGCTCTGTGTGTTCCTCCAATTCTCTAGGTTCTAACAATTGTAAACTCTTTTCCTGGGGCCCAGGAGTGGAAGCTGATTCCTGAACGTGTATTCGTGGTACCTCAGTGGCCCCTTTCACCTGCTCAGTCCTCCTCCAGTCTTTCTTTAACTAACTCCCTGTGTTACATTCTCCTGTTGAAATAACTGGTGCATTTTTCATTTTCCTAACTGGAGCCTGATCAATTCAGTGACTAAAAACAAGTTAAAGTATTCCTAATATTACAAATCTTTTCCAACTGGCTATATTTCTTCTTCCCCAGGATTCTGAGATGCCATCCCCTTCTCCCTGGGTATTCTTTCTACAAGATGGTATTTAAGTAGAAGCCGTTCCCCATGGAGACCCCATGTAGTTCTTTGACATTGACGCCTGTTTGTTGCTTGAGTTCTTGCAACACAAGATGCTTCTTCCAACTGTACTTCGAAAGCAGGTTGAATAATCATATATGAAGGCTTCTGGTAAGTTAAATCACGATTACTCTCAAATCAGGTCCAACATGAGCCTCAATCTCTTTTCTGCTTACCCGTGGTGCAGTTGTTAGACTAGAGTTGTTTTGCTGTAGGCTGACATTGCAGGCAAAACTAACCAAGTGGCCATTATGTCTACAGCCAGGAATTAATGTGCAGCAGTCAGCAAAACTTCCTTACCGCAAAACAAAAGCCTGCTGAAATAATTGGCTTCTTGCTGCAGCCCTGCCACATGACAGGTAGACAGGAAGGCATATGGGAATTGGTAAGCTTGGGAACACAGACGCTCCGTCCTAGTGCGGCATTATTCATGTGCCCTGAACCTTCCATTCTGAATGTTGGGTGATAGTTCAAGGAGATAATGACCTCTGCCCGGGATCCGAATTCCTAGAGGACAAGAGGCAGCAGCACTGGGACTTCATTATAAGTTGGTCCTCTTGTAAGTTTCTGCAGCATGGAATTGGGAAAACCTTCCACAAAACTGACAGAGTTCAGTTCACAGCTTCCAGGTTGGAAACACATCCCAATTCAATTCATTCACACAGCCAGTCTGTAACTGAACATGAAGCATGAGACATGTAACCTGAATCATCTCAAGGCTGATGTCATCTCCTGTTAACATCATATGCCATGATAGCTCCTATACATTTCATTATGATAATGCACATTCAGGAACCCTCCTTAGCCACTGGAGGGGCAAGAATCATATGTTAGGTCACATGTCCAAATGTTCAATTCAAAGAAATTGGCTGATTGTATTATTGGCATCATTAAGCCTTCCTGAAGATAAATGTTGAGTCAGGGAGACAATATTAAGACATAAAAAATTACATGGCAATTTGGAAATGATTAAGTATCTGGAATGGGCCAGACTTGACCAAAAGGGCTCAAATCTAGCATACTGAGTTTTTGAAAGAATTTCTTGGGGAAAAAGACAGCTTTTATTTAATATATTTGAAAGAAAGTTTTCTAAAACACCATGCCCCTGGCTCTTTGCAAGATTGTTCACCTCTCCTACATCTTAACAACTGCAGTAGATTGTAAACCCCTTGACAACAGTGGCACTAACATTAAAGTAAAAACAGGGGGTCATTTTTTTCACCTCCACCACTTTAGCCTCTCGATTTGTTCTTCAACAGAACACTGAGCGTGTAGGGACACTCAACACATTTCTCCTGACATTCATTCTTTAACTTCTGCATTCACACCATTGAGTGCCTCATCCTCGTGGGCTTTGTGTGACACTGCCATTTCTTCTGGTCCCTTGGCACCATCTTTGTTATAGTTGGTGCCGCCATGATGCTCACACTTAGGAAAGGCAGGTGCCTCAGAGCAATCCCGTCTCGATGACTCACCACAGTTATGGGACCTGTACTGAGGTCACTTCTCCCAAGGCCAGAACCTCTGGGAAGCTGAATCACCTTCCCTCCCCTGGAAAGAGCAAGATTGTTCCCCTCTGCTCTGAGATGCCATTCCTTCTTCTGTCTCCCCATCTTCTACCATTTCTGCCCACCTCAAGATTTTCTTATCTACTTTGGTTGGCATATTGTGACTCTCTCAATAGATCCAGTGGAGGGTAAAGCTTCCTTCCTTTTCTTGGTAGATAAATATCTGTATTTTTAACATATCCTTGTGAATTTGCCTAGGCATACTCAAGGAAGTAACAAGTTAATTGCTAAGTAACAGGATTACATTTTAACAGGATTTGTCTCTTCCAAATAGTGCCACAACCCAAGGTTTAATAATACGTGCTTTCAATGTCAGTGGGTAGAGACATTTTTGGCAAGAAGAACTGTGATAAGCCAGAACTCCCATCTCAGGGTCTCCATGTAATTCACCTATGCCCAAGGCCACAAATGGCATGTCATTCTTTACCTATTTATGTTTAGAAAGTGCAACAGAGTGCTGCCTTTGCCTACAACATCATATACATGAAAATTGTATCCAGGGTATAATCAAATTAGTTAGAGCCTGTGGTAAATTTGCATTTCCTTGAATGAGTGTTGAGAAAAGGACACCTTGGGAGGCACCTCAGCAGATGGTTCTTTAAGTTGAGGTCCTTTGGTTCCAAAGAGGTTCATGATAACGGACTTGAGCTGGAGTACAGAGTTCATGCCCTGCCCACTTTTGAAGCCATATCGTGACATCTAGGTGCGGGATCACTGACTTCTTTGTGGGTAAGTCAAAAGGCAGACAAAGAGTCATTCTCAATTCCAGGTCAAGCAAGGTGCACTTTTAGCTCCATCAAGTAAACTCTTTATGACCTGGAAAATTGTAAAATATATTCCCTTTAGAAGCCAAATGAGACTGTGAATGGTTTCATCCCCATGCAGGAAATGCATATCACTATAAGCTTTAATGAAGCAATGGAATAACTATGTAAAGATGTGGATAAACCTCAGGAAAGACTCAGACCCTGTGAATGTGTATGTTTCCAATCTTTCTCTCTGTCTCAAAAGATGACCTGAGTTAAGCAGCAGGTTATCCTGACATTTCACTTATCTTTGCACTCATTTTCTTTGCCAGAAAGGGATTTGCCACACTTGCAGGCAACAAAAGACAAAACCATCTCATCCTCCTGTTTCTTGCAGCGTCCCTGGGGGAAACGTGTGAACATGGTCAAATGCTTGATCTTCTTGAGCTGATGGGGAAAAGAAAGAAAGAAATGTCTCTTTCAGAAGCCAGGGATTGTATGAAACCCTTTAACTATTATAATGTTGCAGAGGATGTTGGAGGAAGTGTGATGCAAGAAAAGCCACATAAATAAAGGAGAATGGACATGTGCCAATAAAAAGTCTAAAAGCAGTAGCACTAATACATTTTTTTAAAGGTCTAAGAGTGATTGCTTTTTTTTTAACCTTAGGAAATTTTACCTTGCATGTTATTAAGGACTCTTAAGCCATGTTATGTGTGAAATAAATGTTGCTGATTTCTCTTTAGTGGAGAAAAAAACATAACAAATGCATCACAATTATACATGCTCCTACTTCAAAAATTAAAAAAAAAACTATGTAGAAGACATTATAACAGTACTAAAGCCATTGGAATATTCAAGTATTTTCAAATCCATGCAAATTTTCTATTTCATACAGGCATGAGACTCAAGCAGATTTAGTAGCACATAATCGAGTTTTGAGTTTTTACTTAAATGTTACATTGGGTCTCTGTTAGATTGAAATATGTCATGGTTCAACTTGAAGCCTAATGACTTACTATAGTGGAAAATTAATATAATTTAGTTGACTCACAGCAACAATTAAATATCCTTTCCCCTCTCATTTCATGTATTTATGTTTTATTTCCATCTAACTCATAAGCTCCTATTCTGTTTAAGTCACTTACGGTGATAGTGTCTTGCCCTGTATGACATCTTTGAGATGCTCTACCATCCAGGCTAGCGGTTCACTGATGTGTCCAGTGTCTTAGTACCGGGCTTAGTAATATACATACAAGCAGAACTGGAATTCAGCATGCATGAGGTTGCTAATGGTTTGGGATTCCTAGAAATGGATATTAATAAGTTTTAATTATTTATCCATGGCATATCAATAATGTGCTAATCATGTGAAACATGAAAATGCAGCCATTGATTTAAAGGCATTACGTTCAAATCGACATACTTCTGCTGTTGGAATTATCCATCTTAACTTTTCAGTGGAGGAGCTTGAGTTTTTCACACATCTCTCTCATCCTGGGCTCTGATCAAGTTTGAGTAAAAGCTGGAACACAGAGAATCAGATTCAAGAAGTGTTTGTAATTCTTATAGAAAAGATCCAGTGTCTAAAATTGCAAATCATATTTTTTTAAAAAAATGTTTTTGTAAAATGTCCAAGGCAGCTGCTAGACCAAACAGAGAGAAGAAATGATCGAGTTTGAAATTCTTTTTTTTTTTCCTTTTTGGAAAGCATGATGAGACTTAGTAACTTTTAAAAATTTGTGGTTTAAAGGATACTTTTATTCTTTAGGAGTCCTGTTATACAGAAATGTAAAAGCAGTGACATTACAACCAGCATGATAACAGCCACTTCAGACACTGAGTGATGGTACCTGTCTAATTCTCCTGTTTGTTTAAATAGCCAAGTAGTATTACCGGTGTTTGAAAGTTCTCAAACTGTCTAACATGATATAAGCTTAAAACTTGGGAGATTTTGAGATACTTCCTTTATTTACTGCACGAAAATTTCCAGTCTGTTCTAAAGGAAAACCATGATTTTAGGCTAACATGTGACAACAAGAGAGAGTGAATTATTTATTTTATTAGATGATTGTGGTTGCACAGGGGTTAATCAATACGATATTTATCTTATGGATTTCATCTTATGGGGTGGTGGCTATGGGGAGTAAATAAACTATAAAGTTCACTTAACTTTAATCAAATAACCTTCTATCAATCACTGTTTACCAAGCAGGACTTTGCAAGACCATGAGGGATCCAAATATATAATAAAGACCTTGCATGTGGGCCAGGGGTCCATGGGGCTAACAGAACATGCTGACAAGGAGACTGCAGTCCCTTCTAGATCCTGCTCTGGATTCCAGAGACCTCGGAATGCCCTTTCCTAAATGACCCTGAGTTTACTTCTAGGGACCACACTGGCCTTTTCCCAGGACTGTCCCAGAGGCTGGATAGTATATTGTTGTTGCAAAGCCCTAGACTTGAAAGGCAGCCCAGAGGCATCTAAGGGAATAAAGTTTCTTAGAGGTGAGGCATGCAGACCGAGGGACTCCCTTACGGTGTCCCACTAACCAGGGATGGGAAGAAAAGGCAGGTGAGATGAGACCCTGTTTTCCCCACTTCCCCATGTTCAGACAGAGCTCTGAGAAGTCGGAGAATTTTTAAGTTCAACTTAGCTTTCCGGACTGTTGTGAAGGTACACTTGTCTAGAATAAGATATAATAATTTATTCAATATTTTATTAGCCTGATTTATGACTTTTAAATACATAGAAGACATTAGGTTTGTGGTACCCTTGTCCTTGGTCAATAAAATGTTTAGGATGTGCTAAACATATTGCCATTGTCTGCAAGAAGTTTACATTTAAGGAGACGAAATAAAATGTATAAAATATTCATTATGCTTCTAGAGAAGCATAATATTAGTGTTCTTTAAACCCAGACCTTTATATACTCATTTATTTTTATTCTTTCAGCATAAGTAAAGAATTCTTAACATAGTTGTAGCTTACGTAGGTCCTGCAGGAATACTCTGCTCACGAGACTGGATCCTCCTGGTTTCCTTTTAAGAGTATTCCAGGATGAGCTCAATATAATGTCTTTAGAATATGCAGCGTTAAATTTATATGTAGGCTTGTGTACGTATTAACATAAAAATCTAAATTCTTTCAGGAGTTTGAAATGGGATGGCCGGAAGGATAAATATCTGCAATGAATATCTTGGCTAAATATATTAAATATATAAAATTCATTGTTAATTCGATCACCCTACTTTTATCAGCATATATTTTAAAAAGTCATTAAACATATTGAACTGAAAAGTAGTATCCAGTGGGGAGGGTATCGCTCAGTGATGGAGCGTGTGCTTGGCAGGCATGAGGTCCTGGGTTCAATCCCCAGTGCCTCCAATACATAAATAAATAAACTTAATTGTCTCCTCTTCAATAAAAAAAATAAAAATAAAAATAAATTTTTAAGTAGTGTGTATAGTTTTAGGATGACTCCTTATTGTGGTCTAACTACTTTTGATAGATTTAAAAAAAGAAGAAGAAGAAATAATGACCTATCATTGAAATCTCATACCTTGGTTGGCGTCACTAACCCACGGCATGAGCAGAGATAATTTTTTTCCTACAGTTATTCCTTATAACACACTTTAACATGCAGAGCATGTGCCTACAATCTATGTTTACACAATAGACTAGAACCAAAGGTAAGAGATTTTGCCTTTAAATTTGTTTTTTTCATTATGAAAAATGTATTTAAATCGAATGGGTCTAACATTCAACTGTCTCCTAATGCCTTTACCTAGTAGACCAGCTGTTCAGGCCTCTTAGGTCAATAACTAAGTGTTTTGAAAAACCACACAAATACATATTTAATCAATAGACTGGAACAAATAGAACCTCAATGGGCCATTTGGAGCTTGGGACAATTGGAAGATGATTGAGCTGGTAGCCCTCTGTGGCTCACGTTAACATCTTAGAGCAGGTTACAAGATGCTAACCTGAATTCACTGTAATGAAAGTCCTTAATGTTCAAAATTTAAAAGTCATAATGGAGCATCATTATAAAGGGGGTAACCGGAATTAACAGGAGTTCAGGTAATGTTTGTTAAACAAGCCTGCTCAGATATAAAGGAAAGAGAACTTAAGAGATTGATTTCAAAGGAAAATAGAGTATTTTAAAACAGTTCTGAGCATGCAATTCCAGTATTTGCAGATTTATTTGTATGTATGTATGTATTATTTACAAGAACTTTGAAAAACTTTGTAAAGCACTTGACTTAAAATATTGCTAAAAAATTATAGAGGTTCGATTTCACGTAGCAGATGACTCGTTTTCACAGGTTTTTGATCCATTGTCAGTCTCTCAAGGAACAAGGTATGCTCTGAGTAGGTTCCTTGTTAGTGACATTAGAAACAAACCTATATTTGAAATAGTCATTGAGAATGTTAAACTTGGAATTTGTTCAAATCACATTCGTTTGGCCTCTTCCTGTCATGCCTTTGTGTATATCTGAAGAGGACCAGGCACTAGGCATGGGGATTTCAACCAGCGTGTTTATCAGAGATACTGTCTTCAGTCTGCAGCTACTTTTCTGGAATCATTTTAAGCCTCTCATACATTTTGTGAAGCTTTGTTTAATTAATATCAAAAGTAAAATCCTAAATCCACATAACCAGATAGATGTAAACCGTGATCCATCACTGAATGCTGGAAGGTAGTGGAGCACTGAGGTGGTCTCCATCATCCCTGCTGAGTTGCTGAAGTTCCATTGTTTCCCTCGGGACACATCACTACTCTGTGGCATGTGACCATCTGCTGTATGGACAGACTGAGGGGTCAAGTGGCAATGTATAAAGTCAACATTTGCAAAGTTTATTTTCTTTCTTTGTGTCAACAGATACACTCACAAAGAGAGTTTTTATTTCCTGCATCCCTCTGGATAGACATGTGCATTTGCTGCCTTGAAAGAGCCTAGTTTCAGAGACCACTGTTCTAGGACTCTACATATAGATGGGACATCTTAGAAAGGAACAAGAAATCCTATACACTATGAGTTCCAAGGATGCTTTAGATTAAGAAACTGGGAGGTTGAGGCTATTACTTTTCAATAACAGTCCTGGGGTCATTTACTTCCTGGAATACAGGACTAGCACATTACACGGTGAGTGGTAACTCCAGGGAGCACTGCCCATCTCATAGTCTTTGAGAATGGTGCCACCTGGAGTTGTGCAGTCAGTGGTGTGGCTTTTACAGTGGCACTGGCAAAGGAGACAGGTGTTGAGGCATCTCACAGGTAATCAAAAGCTTATAAATAGGGCAACTTTTATTAAGTCATTTGTGTTGAGCACTTACCACATGTAGAACTCAATCCAGACACAAAATTCCATTATCTCCATATCACTGAAGTTCATAAACAGAGAATGGTGTCTTTGTTAGGAGATTCATTTTTTCCAAAAAACCACTGGATATTTACAGTTTTGAAAATAAGTGTGCAAAGCTCAATGGAGCTATAAAAGTGGATAAAATATGTGCTTTGGGTGAGGCATGTGGAGGAGGGTACAATGACCCAGAGCAACCCATATCACCACCTTTCAAAATGGCAGCCTCGCCTCTACAAGGTGCTCACGCTGCACTAGTGTTCAGTGCTTCAACACCATGGTAATTCCAAGATTGTGGCACATTCAGGAGAAATGGATATTTTCCATAAGATCTGGCAGGGAAGCAACAAATATTTCATCAAACCTTTCCATGTCTCCATTCTCAGAGTTACTCTGTCACTTCAACAACTTGACTTGCTCTTAAAACTTATTCTCCATTCCCTCTGAGAACTTCCCTTTATTGTAGGAAGGAATTCTTCTGTCCAGTGCTTGCCCTCAGCTTGCATATCTTACTCAACAAAACAAGAGTAGGATGGTTCCATTTGTGAGGGGAGGGTGGTTTCCATTCTGGAACGCAGAGCTCAGGTGGTCATAAAATGAGAAGTTTAATGTCAATTTGGGGGAGTTCAGACAGGCTTTAAAAATAAGGTAGATTTGGTCTAAAAGCTCTCTGAACAAGTCTTCATAAACTAGTAGATATGGTTTGCCTTATACGCTCAGTGAGAACAGAACCTACAGAAGAGATTTGCAGTGTGATAATTGTGCCCCAGAGGAGTAGGAGGCGGTATGTGCAAGTCAAAAGGAGTTGGACAGTTGAGTAATTATGCAGAGAATTTGATCAAGGAAGACATCCAAATTGGATCATGGAGTCTCTAAGTATAGCCATCTGCAGGCCTAGCAAGTGAAGTGAAAAAGCAGAGGGAAGTGATTATCCTGATAATTTGGCCTACATAATATTTTACACCCATTAAAACAAAGTGCTCTTTGGCCCATTATACTTGGTTTAGTTGATTTTATTCTCTCCTTCATTCAGGTAACATAGACCTGGAATCTTTATTCACTTTCCCGGTTGCCTCAGCTCTCCATCATTGTTTTTTTTTTTTTTTCTTTTCTTTTCTTTTCTTTTTTCTATTTTTTTTTTTTCCTGGGGAGCTGAAATCCAAGTTCTTACTGAGAAATCTGGAAAAGCTGAGTCTAGAGAACAGAAGACTTTGTGTTCTTAAAGCTTATAATGAAGATGTGACTCATTCACCTTCCTTCTGTGATGTCGAGGACAATCTCGATCATCTGGCCAGTCCCCAGTCTATCTGCAAACGAGTCTTCAGAGCGCCTCGGCCCAGCCACTAACGGGGAGCTGTCCGTGGTGCTGATTCTGCCTTGCTTTCCTGCAGGACTTTGCTCTCCTCTGGAAGTCCCTCGCGTGGACTGGCTAAAAGAGTTTTGGCTGGGGTGTTAATGCTTAATAACAGCTTGAGGTATTAACCCTTCCAAGAGCAGCCACCTCTCACCAGGGCTATTTTCCTATCTGGGACTTTGTTAGGGAGTTGGTCTAAAGTTGTAACGCCAGCTGGTGTATTGGGCAGTAGGGACATATGCTAAACAGATTTCTTCAGATTCTCTCACTAGTCTTCTGCCCATTCTGGGATATGAGTGGTGTTGGTGTTTCATGTCAAAATCAGTTAAAATGTGAAGAATTGAGTTTCAATCCAGTGGAGAGGCAACACATTTGTTTCAATCCACTGCTGGACACAGTGGCAAAATTGAGGTAGCAAAGAACAAAAGGGTGCATCAAGGACCATAAATAAAAGGGCGAAGATGCTTTTGATGCCTGTGTCTCTCCAATTCCTCTATGCCAAGTGAAGGGGTTTTGTGGCTCCGTGTGACAATGTCATCGATAATGAAGTAAAACAGGAAGAATTTTAAATAATTTTAAATAATATTTCTAACCTATCTACTCATTAGCACAAAATTTTCTATGGCTGAAGATAACCTAGGACCCTCAGAAATCTTTCAGATCTTTCAGATATATTCCCATAGGGGAATTCTGGCCACTAGAATTTTTTCCACTAGATGCACTGATTGAGTGTTATAGTTAAGTAGCATTCAATTAAGCTGAATGTTTTAAAACAAAGGGTTGCCTAATTATTTTGTTTCAACCTTCATGTAATACCCATTTGCTGAAGTTCGGAAAAGTCAGCACTGGAATAGAATGAGTTCATAGGATGCATTGATTTGTCTCTAGATTTTTCTTTCAGCTTAAAAATATTTATTGCCTAGCCTTTTTTCCTAAAGATAGCTATTAGGGAGAAGTCCTTACAGGTACCATACATGAATTAATTTATTCACTTATCATTCAGTCAACGATAATGAAGGGCCTACCATGTACCAATCTTGTGAGGTCAAAGGGCATAACACAAAATTTTATTACCAGTAGAAGCTAAAAGGCAAATACATCACTTTCCACTAATTGATTTATACACAAAAATACTTTTATTGAGTTTCTACTGTATATCTGAAACTGAGAGGCATTCATTGAAGAGGTGATCATTGTATCATTGTTACAGTCACACATCCAACTCTAGAACTCCATCATTTACTCAACACGCAAAGAACAAAAGGGATGGTCCCCACCTTAAGTTAGCACCTCGGAGGTACTGAGGACACTGAAAATGCCAATATGAAAAGATGGCCAATGGAATGGTTGTCTGTGGCGGATGCAATGAGGGACTAGAAGAAACATTTGAGTTGGCCTGGGACAGTCAGAGAAACAAAGATAAATTTTAAGACCTACTCTATAATGAGCCCTTCTGTGGTGTCATACCCTGTAACAAGAACTTGTCACACATTATCCCTTATTTAAACTCCATTGCCTATGAAGTAGGTATTAATATTATACTCATTTTAGAAATGTAAAAAAATTGAGCAGAGGTTAATAACTTGCTCAACATCCCAGAAATGGGAAGATTCAAACTTACATCCATCTAACTCCAAAGTTAAGCTTCCTGGAGGGATAAGGCCAGGGTATGTTGATCATAACATCACCTACAGTATCTTGGGTAAATCAGTTAACCTCTCCTGATCTCTGTTTTCTCATATAATGAAAAAAAATGGCACTAACCAAAGAATATTTGGTTATCTTTTCAGCTAAAACAAAGAGAAGGTCCTGAGTCAACAATGAGCATCTCTTTTGTAAGATGCATCTGCATCTCTGTACATAAGATTTCCAACATTAGTGTATTGTATTATAATGTTCCTATTACTACTACAATAAGATCATTTCAGTCCTGTTAAATAAAAAGTTGAATTAAGTTTGCATCAGATTCAGGGGGTATGGTGAAAAAGCAAAAGTGCTTCCTTCACTTTGATAATAAATGTTTACATATTTTTAAATGTGTATTTAAGTTACTTCTATCCTCGCCATTTACCAAGCTAAAAAAGTTGTTCTTGCCTAGTATGTTTTTCCCCTTTTGACTCTTGACAAGCCCTATTCATCTTTCCAATACAGAAAAAAGAGACCACGATGTATTCAAGCCATCCCTATGCTGGTGTGGAGCTCCCATTGGCTCCCTAGAATAAAGCAGTAATCTCCTGGTTATTCCTAGAGTGAAGTAGTGAATCAGCCAAATATCTTTACAGTTTTAAACTGCTGGTTCAATACCTGTTCAGGGCAGTACCCACGTCAGAAGGACAAAGACAATAACCAGGATTATGGGATGGTTAATACTCAAGAGACTTGTCTCCCAATGTAGGAGCTGAATTACACTTGATGATCTTGATATTCTGACCAAGAGCAAACGAATGGATTAAAAATATACACCAGCTAACGCTATGGAGCTCTTGGATTGAAACCCTACCCTACTCACTTTTGATTGAAGAACTCAGGATGGAAGTATATCTACTAAAAGCATATTCAGAGGAAAGAAACGGAGTCTGTTGGATAAGAAAAAGAGTGGGCTGTGTTGTGGCAAGCACCAACTGTGAGGCAGCTTGCCTGGGACTGAGTTCCACCCGTAACTATTCTGGCTAAGTTCTGGGGCAAGCCTTTGAATCTCTGTGAGTTACGGTTCTCCTGAATCAGAAACAACAACAACAAAAATAACTATTTTTTGGAACACTGTTTATGATAGCACTTTGCAAAGACAACCAGATATTAAGTGTTATAAAAATTTGTTCCCCAAGCAATATTTTTTGAGAAAAAATTAGAAGCTGTTTTATTACACCCAGACTGGGGATGAGAGAGGGGGATGTTTTTCCAATATCATGTAGACAAATAAGTGATAGAGTCTTTGTAAAATGTTTGATTTCTTACAGTAAGCCCAGTTTTCTTTTTCCCATATTCCAATAGTCTTCTCCACAATGTGCATCCACATTTTTAAAAGATGAGTACTGCTTGAAGTTAAAAAAAAAAGCTTGTTATTAATTGGTCTCTCTATAACCCACACTCCCTTGTAGGAGTTAGATTTCATTGATTTCTGGGTTCAATCAAGATTTGAAACTTATTCAAGTTTCAGATCTTCCAGAAAAAAAAAAAGTTAGCTGCAGAGATCCAAGTCTACTTTTCTTCAAGCCCTTGAAATTTTCAAGTTAAGATCAAAATTGCTGGAATAAGTGCGCCACGTTTGAGATGATAAGACTTTCAGTCTGAGTGAGAGTTAACGGCCAATCTTATAGAGCAACTAAAGAAGTCTTGCCTTATGTTTGGAGACAATTTAACCATCAAATTGTCCATAGACAAGAATATTTAAACATGTAGATGGAAAGAAATGCTCAACCTAAGGAGCTATTGCTGATCAACCTTTTTTTTTCCTCTCTTATTTTAATGACAGTGAGTTAACCAGACTCTATATTTGAGACATATGACGTACTTCAAGGTGATTAATCACTGCGCATATTGGCTGAGAACTACCATCCGTTGCAATGGCTACTAAAAGCAAGTGGCCAAAGGATGCCACTAATATCCTAATATCCAGTGACTTCAGGGTCCCCACTCCTACTCCAAAGCCACTTGCTCATGCTTTAACTCACACTGAGGGCAAAGCCTATTATTGTATTATAATGAAAAAGTTGGTGGAGGCCATAGGAAACAGGCACACAAGATTCAGACAGATGCAAAGTTGA
Source organism: Vicugna pacos (assembly GCF_048564905.1). NCBI lineage: Eukaryota > Metazoa > Chordata > Mammalia > Artiodactyla > Camelidae > Vicugna > Vicugna pacos. Next base: position 9,302,846 of record NC_133010.1, read on the forward strand.
ACCCTGTCCCGGGCTCTTGCTTGCTGATTGGCTTTTTGGCAGTTACTAAGCTTCGATTTGCTTATCTACAAATAGCAGATGACAGTTTGTTGGAGGCAATAAGTGAATTCAGATGTGTGGAAGTACTTGACATACTGTAGACACTCAGTACATCCCATTTTCTTTAATTTTGTGCTACGTTGTTAAGACTTTGTTTGCCATTGTTGTAATTTTTTTTTTCTTTTTTGGGTGAGGATATTAGAGATCAGAGAAGTAGAAAGAATTTTTCAGGTCAAACAGTAGGGTTGTCGTCTAATTCAGAACCAATTCTGGGTTTTTAAAAAATCCTATAAATGATGTTCTATTAACCCCAATACACCATTTACCAGTTACTAAGAGGGATGATGTGGTGATCAATGGCAAGCAGTAATGGTAGAGACAACATGAAAGAAGAGAGCTGTTGCGTTGGGTTGTTAGTGGGTTTCTGCACAGAATAAGGGACCTGAAATAAGTCTTCAAGATGGGAGGCCTCTTTATTCATTTCATGTGTTCATGCTTTTATAATACACAAAAGTAGAAGCAAACAAAACAACATAATCATAATTCCATTCTGCTAAAAACTCCCATATAAAGACTCCTATGTGTGTGTGTGTGTGTGTGTATATATATATATATATATATATATATATATATATATGTATTTATACACCTTCTCCTTCTCCCTACCCATAGTGACCTGGGCCATGCCCTCAGAGGGGACCGTGAAAGCACAGAGACCAAAGAAAATCATGAAAACCCATTGAGTGTCTCTGCTCTTGTCAAATCTGCTAAAATGGCATGGGCCAAAGTAAGTCACATTATCCAACTCCTGATCAACAGGTGGAAACATATCCTCTGCCCACCTGGTGGGAGGGTCTCCAAAGTCACATGGCAAAGAGTGTAAGTATTTCTTCCTGTAACAGGGCTCAAAGCATTTGCAACAACACAGATACGAAATGATTCTGACTCATATCTTAAAAACAGACTACAAAATATGTATTTCTTTATTACTTGTATAGTTTATATGATTCAACATAGATTTTATTAAAAATAAGACAAAGGCCATCAGTACACTGGCACCCTGGTTAAAATCTAAAGGAATATATAATAAAACAAATTCAAATAACATTATATACTTCAGAACCCTCAGTTATGAATCTCTACAGGAAGAAAACTCCAGGAAAGGAAAGGAAAAAAAATTGGCAACTCCTTTAAAAGTATGATTTCAGGTCTACCCTGACTTATAAAAAATTACAGGGCTTCCTGTATGACATAAACTGGAGGTAGAATGATATGATACTTGGCCTTTTTGTTCCTTCATCCATGGAGAATGATGAATTATAGTTTGCACAGGACAAAGTTTTCGTTTCATAAATGCCCAGATACCAAGGTAACTGTGAATAAATTATTTCCTGATAATTGAAGTTTTCTAGGCAGTTAAGGATAACAGAGGGGCTTTGAAACATTGCGTCTCCAGAGAGTCCAACCAGTGGGAGGTGTTTATTAGGGATTTATTGCAAGGAATTGGTTTAGGTGATGACAGGGGCTGGCTGAGCAAACATCAGATCTGTGGGGCAGGGTGTCAGGAAGGACAATCTGGAACTCCCAGGCATGAGTGGGAGCTGCAGACCACTCAGCGGCACAATGTCTGCTTCTTTGTCAGTGAACTTCACTTCTGCACTGAAGGTCCTGCTGCGGATAGAATCAGCCCCGCCCAGGTGACCTGGGACAATCTGTCCTACTTAACATCAACCAGTGATGAACTTCAATCACATCTTCAGAATACTTTAACAGCAACATCTAGTGTTTGATTGTGTAATAGGTCCCTAGCCCAACTAAACTGCTACGTGAAACTGACCATGGCACACTGCGACCCTAGGGAGGGAGAAAGCAAACCCTAAACAGAGATAAGACAGTGAGAAAAACATACTTTCCTGACACTCAGCCTTGCCCCAACCTGACCAGATCTGATTGCCAGATTTGCATTGAAACATAGAAGTCATTTCCTTGTGGCTTTTGCCACCATTCCTAAAGACACTTTATCATAACCAGACTGACAACCTGCCTCCTTAGGCGCTTGCGGGTAGAGTTTCTCAGAGATGGGCTTAATTGAAATCGCACTTGGAGATTCCATCTCCTCTTTATGGTCTTAGGATTTGCTTTGTTTTTAAACCGGAGCAGAAGAGAGGATGAATGGCTGGTCTATTTGATGATACATAATCACATTAATACTTTATTGCCACATTTGTCAATATATTAGTGCAATATGTTATCATATACATTATTAACGGTTGCTGTTAAATGTTTTATACTGAACTTTTACATTTTTTATTTCGATTGTGATAAATTTGGATCCAAGAGATTTTTTTTTTTTTCAGAAGAAGAAGGAGTAAAAAGATTGCATTAAAGGAACTCAGGAGGATCGAGCCCAGGCGTACAAACAAAGAATGTCAGTGTTTTCTTCCTGTAGTCTTTTTACCTGCCCTTCCTTTGCTCAGAGGTTGCAGGTATTAGAACTTAAAAGTGGCAGATCGACTGGCTCGACACAGAAGAAACCCGATAATTCCCCATCTTTGGCAATATCTCTGTAGTTCATCGACAGAGGCTCCCACGCCGTGTGATGGTTGTGGGGTGGCCTTCGATAAACCTGGATTTACAGCAGAGGAGGCCTCTTCCAGTGGAGTGTTATTTCTAAATGTTATCTCTTGAAGTTAGGATTATGTTCTTAGCTGTAATTATAGAGTGGTACCATCATTTCCGAGCAGAGGCCAAAAATTAAGGCTGATTTGACACGTTCCACTATCTTGTTTAGTGGTTTGTTTGTTTTTTTTTTCATCTGGGGAGGTGAGAGGAGAAAGGAAATTTTATGGAATTAAGATTACTTTAAGTCTGGTGACTTTTATACTTAAGAGATTAGCAGAAGAGTGACAATTTTGGATCATGAATTTCTTCTTGTTTCCTTCACAGAATATAAATTTCTTCCCACAGTTCTGAGACTACATTTTACAGAATTATTACATTCCTGAAAGGATTTGTGTAACCAAATTTTCTGAATACATGAGGTGAGTTTGCTGTTTAAAGAAACTGTGTCATGGGTCAATTGATAAAACGAATGATCACCCGTAAATTTGTTTTTATAAATGATGATTTACATATATCAATTTGACTAATGTAACAACCATTTAGCTTCTGTGAAACGTATAAAAATTGGTCAATAAAGGGTTAGGAGATCCAGAAACTTCTTCCACTACATATGTATAAATGGTGGGGTCTTGTCTAAGTCAGTCTCCCATTTCTGATCCTCAGTAACTTCAGGGTTAAGTTGTTGTGTTGTTTGATCCCTGAGAAAATGAGGCTTAGAGATTCTCGGTGTTCTTTCTAAACCTCCATTTTCTCAGTTGTGAAATAGGGTAGCTGACTGGCTAGCTCTTAAATCCTTCCCAGTTTTGATTTCTTTGGATTACCTTCTCGAGGATACTCTCCAATCCCACGATAGCAAGTTCTGGGTCTCAAACTCATATACATCCCTATACATAATAATCAGGATGATCAAATATATTTTCTTTCTGTCAATTCAGTTATTTCCCTGAACTTTGGAATCTTTTCATAAAAACCATCTTTAGAGGATGCGGACACAGGGAGCTCCCCCACTGGGGAAGAGCAGAGACAGCCTCCAAGCCAGGCTCATGTGCCAATTTCATACTTGCTTTTCCAGTGATGATTTTTGCTACACTTGGGTCTACGGATTAAACAAAGGTTAAACTATAACACATATTTCACACACATCACATTTTATACATACATGTAATACATATAGACACATTACATCATTACATGCATAATTATATGCTACTTATAATATGATGGAACAAAATATGTTCAGCGAGAAATAAGCTGATTATGCCTAATATAGGTGCGCAGTAGATTGAATGGGAAGAAACAGTCCCTACTGAAGGACCACGTGGGTCTTCCTTGGACGTGTTAGAGTTAACAGACATCAGAGGCTTCAATTCGCTCTTACCTCTGTCACAGTTTTGTTGTTTTGTTTTAATAACCTGAGAAAAAGGGGGGTCTGAATATAGTTTAATGATGTTTGTAAATGCCTATGATTTACCAACACATTACTAAAATCTAAATTTTTCCTTATAGGTCCCATTGACTGTTTTCCCCAAATTGCGTCTTCTATCAGGGGGCCGTCTTCAGTTATGAGAGGACCAGGCAAATTCTTTTCTTAAGAATCCATCTGTTTGCTTAATGTCAAAAGTGAGCTTGAAACTTTGAACACCACGGATCCTCGGTTCAGCTCTATACCTTTGTTTAGTGAGGTTAGTTTGTTCCAACTAAATCTCAAGCTTCAACGGTCACTGCTCTCCTTATAAAAAAATGTAATTCAGTTGTAAGGATTAACATTCAGAACACTGTTTAAGGCATGTCCCGTTCGGCATGTTTACTTTTATTCCCATTTTCCCAAAAAAGGAAGAAAAAGAATCTTCTCATGGCAGTTAAATAGTTTGCTAACCAGCAGGGGGTAGAGCTAGATTTCAAATTTCAGTCTGAGTGTCTGAAAAATCATCAAACTCTGTGCTCTGATCTTTTCCCTTGGAAAACGGGAAATCGGAGGGTTTGAGGCCAGGGCACATAGTGGAGTCCTCAGTGTCTGCTGCCACCTGGCTTGGTTCCTGGTACCTACTACTGTCCCCTAAGTGCTTTGGAATTGTAGATGAACTGCTGGAAATCCCCTGCAAGACGTTATGGCCTTCAAACATACTGCCCTTTCCCATACGTCTCTCTTTTTTACATAACTATTCCTTACATAGTTCAGACTTTGTCAAGTAATGATTCTCCCGGACTCCTTTAATTATCTTCATGTCCTTTTCCTGAAGCCTCTCTAGTTCTGCTACATTTATTTTGCGTACTTTGATCAGGACCATGTGTGGGATCCCGGGGTTTCAGGACATCTTCAGGCTTCCCTTCTCCTGGCCCCACCAAAGGTGGAGGGAAGTTTGACTTTACACTGCCATGGATTTCCAAGAGATTTCACTGTTCAGTTGGCAGTCTCGTCACAATGAGCATCCATCATAATTAGCAGCAGAATAACAGAAAAGAAACCCTTCAATAATTGACTATTATTGTACATCATTGGCTCATATTCTCTGCCACCCTCCCAGAAAACTAAATGTTTATTTCCCCTAGGTCGTGGGTTGTCATTTTAGTGATGAAAAAGTAACTCAAGCTAGAGGAATCCGGGTCAGGTGAAGTCTGAGGCGAATCTAGCTTCAGGCATGACTCTTTCTAGAGGTTAAAAGATTGTGTCTGAATTATTTTCCTTCTTTCCTACTTTTTCAGTGCTTGCCTCCTTCTCCCCAGCTGCCTAGGACACCAGTCCAAGTGACCGACTGTTTTCCACAACTGAAAGTTGTTCATCAAAACCCTATTTTCTTCTTTTTTATTTCAGGTGTTTTTTTTCCCCCTCTTATTTATTTTATATTATTCTATTTATTTTTCTAGTTTTTTTGGGGGGGATAATTATGCTTATTTGTTTATTTATTTTTAATGGAGCTACTGGGGGTTGAACTCAGGACCTCCTGCATGCTAAGCATGCACTCTACCACTGAGCTACACCCTCCCCTCTCAAAACCCTGCTTTCTCATCCTCTTGGACACAGGGTGACATGGCATTCCCTGGCCCCTACCGTAGTTGAGTGTGGTCTGTGACTGAACTCTAGCCTGTGGAATATGAACAAAAATGTAGTTACCATTTCTGGGCCAAGGCTTGTGAGTGGGTGTGGCTTTATTCTCTTGCCCTCCTTCTGTCTGGAGGAAGATAACACAGATGCCCTAGGGGATGGGGATACCTTAAGAGACAAGGAGTCTCAGTTACTGAATCATGGGGGAAACTTCATGCTGACAAGCTGTGCCTGCTTGAACTATTACAATAGTAAGAAATTATTTTTGTCTTCAAATTATTATATATTTTGGGGTCTCTTTGTTATAGCAGCTGACCTGATCCGTGAGTATTTTGTCACCTATGGCAATAAGTGACTCTGGCTGGATTATTCATAAGGTCCAAGATCCATTAAAATGAAAGGGGGAGTGTCTTTGGGGATAGCTTAGACAGAAATAGCCAAGGTATATGAAAGATAAACTTGACAAAAGGCAACCCTAAGATACACAAAAAGAGACGTGTTCATTCTCTGAATCCATCAAATTGCAGTGTTTGACATTTAAACCAATAGTGTGATTCAGGGAATTTCAAATGCAGACTCTTGGGCCACATGTCAAAGATTCTGATTCACATGGTCTGAGACATGGCCTGTAAGTCTGCATTTGGAAATTGCCGGGGGATATTCAAATTCGAGTATCCCTTTGACTAAAAGTATGAGGGGGAAAGGAAAAAAAAAGCTATTTTGTCCAAAAAGGCCAACTCAGGGGCTGAGGCTGGCATTCTATCATTTTCTGTCAAAAGAAATCATATGTATTAATCAGCAAGATAGATAGATAGATAGATAGATAGGTAGATAGATAGATAGATAAATACATTTCAATAGCTAAACTTAAGCACCGGTTTGTAATATCAGTTATTACGTGGAAGACACAATACATGTCATTTAATGTAAAAACTCTGTCTCGAAAAGCTTGCATAACTGTGGCTTGACTTCTAACAGGTGTAGTTCTCAGAGCTTTCCAAGATGCTGTTCCCAGGTTATAGTTCTCATTTTGGCTCGAATAAACATTGCCGATCAATTGATTAAATTTTTTTTGACACAGTCCAATTTTTGGCTTAATTCAGTGGAGGCACAGCCTAGGCATCACGTGATCCTGCTACCCAGCCAGCGTTCAGAGCAGAGCAAATGCAGTCCTCAGACGGCTGCTTGAGCATCACCTGCGAACTTACCGGAAATGTAAATTCTCTGAAGCCGACAAACTGCTGAGTTGGAAACGCTGGTGGGGTCCAGCCTATGGGGACTGAACGTGAGATATGCTCAAGTTTAAGAACCTGTGGTTTCCAAATCAGAGTTTTCTGGGGAGATCTCTGAAAGTAAAAATTTCTTGGCTACACTGCCACTTCCATTTCTAACCAGTCTGAGAACAATCTTTCTTTCTTCCTTTCTTTCTTTCTTTCTTCCTTTCTTTTTCTTTTTTCTTTCTTTCTTTCTTTCTTTTTTTCTTTCTTCCTTTCTTTCTTTTTTCTTTCTTCCTTTCTTCTTTTCTTTCCTTCTTTCTTTCTTTCTTTCTTTCTTTCTTTCTTTCTTTCTTTCTTTCTTTCTTTCTTTCTTTCTTTCTTCTCTTTCTTTCTTCTTTCTCTATTTTTCTTTTCCCCTTTTTGGTCTGATTTGGGAACCACCTTGAAAACACGTTCTGAAAAAGCCAGTTTAGGAAATCTGAACTCCAGTCCTGCCGCTGTCCCTAGCTGACCACGTGACTGCAGACACACGATCCTCCCCTGTGCCTTGAACCAAAGTCTCCTTACAGCCACCACTGATTCCCACCCTCACTGGGAAGCCCTAATACACATGAATGACGTTTGAAGCTTCAGAGCTCTGGTACATGTGAGCTATTGCTATCAAATGGCCTCAGAGTGAAAGAGTGTGCTCCCCACTCTACGTCTGCCTCCTGGGAGACCATTACCCGCTACCGTGTCTCTTTCATTTCTTCTTCTTTGACGGAAGGCCTCCTGAAGGACACGTGGCTCAGCTATCCTCTTCATGTCCATAATTATCTAGAGCTAAGCTTTGCCGTTAAGAAACTCACTTTGCAACAGTGCCTCTCAGCCGGCTCCTCTCGCCAGCTCCCTCCGTTTCTCACCTCCCTTTGTCTCTTCCTGTCCTAGACAGCGTCTGTCCACTTCACCCTCTTTCTCTTTGATTATTATTATTTAAGTACCATGACGTGGAAGTCAGGTGGCCGAGCTTTTCGGAGACGGATGAGGCCAAGCCGGCCGCCGGGAACGCTCGGCACCGGCGTTGCGCAGGATCGCAGCATATGGAGTTGAATCTCCAGGCAGTGACATTAACACTCCTGCTTCAGGTAACTCATTTAGCTTTGGTGTCATTTTACAATAAATATACCATCCACCGACACAAATTAGACAGCTATTGAGATGAATTTTGAGGCACTATCGGCAACATCTTAAATCAAAAATCATTCTGTATTAGCATGCTTGGCAGCAGCGTGCACCTGCCCTCCCCGCTCCTGATCCCTGCCACAAGGATAAATGAGGCCCCGTGGTTGACATAGCGCATCAAGTGTTTTATAATAGTCTAATTGTAGCTAATGGTTTGTGCAGCTAATTAAGGCCCTATGAATTACAGTAATCAGTCAGGCTCATCCTTTAAACCAGATAGTTCTATTCAACCATTCCCTTAGTAAGAAACAAAATATATAACTATATATAACTAAAACTACACGCACACATACATACACATGCACACAGCCTGTAAGGATTAGCCAGGTTCATCTGAGCACAAAGGGATTAATAGGACTGAATTTTTTCTCTTCTTTATGATGAGATATTTATTTAAAGAGGTGCAGGTTTTCAGCAGGAGCTGTAGTCCCTGTGGGCAGGGCGAAGGTGTGTCTTCTGCCTGAAAACTGAGAACTGAAGCAATGCTGACAGTAGCATCTCTCCCCACACACCTCCCATCATCCATCGAGGTTGCAGCCCCGAGTGACCTCTTGACATTTGTTACATCTTGGGAATCCAAACGCCTCAGAGACATGGTGACAAACAACGGGATGGTTGAAAATTCAAAATGGGCGAAACACCATTTGTCTATGGGATGGTTGACACTGCCAACCACATGATTCGGTTCCTTTGGTAGCCATGACCAAAGACACAGAGGAAAAAGTTCCTGAGCAATTCTGGAAGAGCATTCCTCTCTTACCAATTCCTAAGAAGAATGGGATGGTTTTATTTTGCAGTGGGTTTGTTTTGAGGAGCCTCGTCTAAATAGAAGGTCTACTAGATTACAAAAGCGCTCACCAAAGACCTGAAACAGAATTTATGTCTTGGTTTATTTGAAATTTGCCTGGACACGGTGGAAAAGAACTTTGGAAGCAATTCTGCAAGGCCTCTGGGGAACAGAGAAAGGAAGCAGCAAGGTCTTCTCTCGTGTTTGTATCTATGATTCTTTGAGAAGGAGAACAAAAATCTATAGAAATGTCATCCATCTGACCTCTGCTGGAACAGCACGTATCCTAGTCCCCTAGGGTCCCATTGCCAAAGAAAAGTGGGAAAAGAAGTAGGGATTTTCATGAAGGTCATATAGATTCATTATTTCCAGCTTGCAGTCTCAGAGAACTGGGTAGGACCTGGAAAGTTCAACCAGTTTTTTCACTTGGTTTTAAAGCAAAATTCAATTTAACTGCTTTCAGGCAAGTGATTGGAGACCAGTGTTATTACATAAAATGTATTCCTGTGGTGCATGTTTACTGCAGGGTCTCCCTCCCAGCAGCCACTTCCTTCTATGTGGTCAACATTTTCTTACTGTAACAAAGGGCCATTCCTTTACGATTTTAAACAAAGTACAGGAATATCCTTTAGGAATTCTTGCCACATCCTCTCATTTTCAGCATCAAATTATTCTCGTTTCATTAAATGCCCCCTGTAGATCTCCTTAACTCATTTCCACGATTGTGAAATTGTGGAAAGCTCATTTGTCAAGAAAAAAAATAGTGCTACTCGCCGTGTAGCTGGAGTTTTAGGTATTTGATCGTTAGCTTTCCATTATACACTCCAAGATCACCTTTACAGCTGACCACTTAAGCTACATCCTCCTTCTAAAGGGTTTGACTGTTGGGTCTAAATGTTTCCGTATTTCTGAAATGGTGGTGATCAAACAGAAATACTTACATTTATGCTTATCTCCTTCAAAATAAGTCAGTGCAACTTGCTCATAAAATTTAAGTTATTTATTTACTTACTTATATTTTTGTGAGTTTATCAATGCATTTTTCATGGCCAACCACGATGGCATTAAAGTTTTCTTTTTATCTACTAAACACACCTTGCAAAGTATTAGCTAGCTGCATGTTGACATTTGATTACACATACTTCAAGGCTTTTTATGAAGGTGTTTTCTTTTTTCCCTTGCAGATGACCAGATGTAGGAGGAAATCGGATTGATGGAGATGAAGGATGTGATTTGCCCAGAGCTCATCCTTGCCCCTCTTCTCCCTCCTCCTTCTGCTCTTGTCACACCCTTTTTTTCCTACCATGATCCTCGTACTCTTTGTGGGTCTTAAAACCTCGCTTGTGTTGACCTAGGTCATTTTGAAATAGATGCTTCTGCTTCAAGCCAAAAGATGGCTGTCTACGCTTGGGAAGCTGGCAGGGCCGAGTCTGGGGCTTCCTGTCTTGCACCAGAATGAGAGTGGATGACAGCTCCCTACCACCTGCTATTTGTCCCCTTCTACAGGTCAGCATCCACAGCTTCCATTGGTGAAACAACTTTACTGGGAACAGCTCGTGTCGCTACTTCATTCTGTTGGCTTTGAGTGCTGTAAAGAAGGATGCACTCCGTCCCTACCATACTTCACACCCTAAGTTTCAAGCATCTCAAAAGAAAGGATGATGATACCGGTACAATTTCATTCTTCCACCGCAGTGCTCACTCATCCCATACATTGCGTACAAAGATACTGCTCTGATGTCTGAAGGAAAGTCAGCGCCTTTTTAAAAAGTTTAACAGATTTGTGTGGCTGGAACTTCAGGGTATTACTCCTCTTGGAGAGATATTCACCTATCTGAAAGGGCTGATCTGGGCCAGCTGAGACCCAAAAGTTTCATGATTTTCTGACTCCGCACAGCTACTGTAGGAGGGCAACAGAACCCCAGTTGCTCATAAACAGTTGACTGCAAAGTCCAGCCAAGTGATTTTGGTTGACTTCATGTTATTTTTCTTGTTTTGTTTGATCCCACTTCAGAAAGTGGACACCATATTAATCGCATTTATAAATACTGTCTGCAATGGTTGCAGAACCACGGGGCTCATTTAAAAAGAAAGATTAAACACATAAATTGTTGTGATGAATTAAGCTGCTAACTTCCTTTCCTCTCAGTACCCAGAGTATCTAAAAGGCCCCCAAACCGAATCCAGGGAGAATATGGAAACGAATGGGCCACCAGAAATACTAGCATTTCATGGGAATATTTCAGAAAATCATCTGGCATGGGGATCCATCTTCCAGATGACTCAAGGCAGCTCTGTAATAGAGAAAGCATAGAATTTTCCCACACGCAGTCTGCACTGTGTCAGCCTCTACCCGCTGTAGTCATCCATTTATCTCAGATTTCAGAGAGGTGAGCTCTGACTGCCAGCATGAGCCGAGGATGGATTTACTACTATTGCGCATGCCCGCAGCAAATTTGAAAGTTGCACTGCTTGATTCAGTGTATGAACTAGCTCTAATTCCTGTGATGCAGAATTTGTTATTTTATTCTATAATTTGAAAACAAGGCCTTGTCTAGGTTAACAGTGTTGTTGGCACTTGTTGGCAAGGCAATCGTAGGTATAAAGAATGTGCACTCCATGCACTATATAATTCTAGATTGGGTTGTGAAGGGAAAACCGTAGGTTAAAAAAGGAGGGGAAAGTAAAGGCCAGAGTTCTCCACTGCTGCCAACAGTGGCCATAGCCTCCAGTTGTTCCAATGTCATGCAAGTGTCCTGGAGGAAAAGTCTGCAAACCTGGCATCTGTCCTCTCTATCCAGTACCCTCTCTCTCTCTCTCTTCCAGAATCCAGATTTCACTCACTTTTAGGATTCGGTGTGAATCTGGATTCCTCCAGAAGCATTCCCAAAGCATGCTAAATTATGTCACCTCTCCTGTTTCTGATCAGCAAAGTGTCTCATTACATTGGCGATTTTAGAGCTTAATCATATCCATGCTTGGATTTGTTTACCATTCATGCTGTGGTTTGTGCAAGCTAATGAAACTGATCCACAGCTCTGGAATCTCAACCAGTGGGCATTAGTGAAGGCAAGAAACCTAAGAAACTCTTGGGGGAAAATTAAGGCAATATTTTATGAAAAATAAGAGAGATGATTGAGATTGGGAAAATACATTAAAGGACAGTAAACTGAATTTAACTCAGCTGTGCCAGAAAGGTAAGCTTATCCACCAAGGAATCCATTTTACCAGTTACTTGAATGCTGGCTCAATTTAACTTTTAAAAATCCTTTTCTACAGTAAAATATATTGAAAATGATTATTAGAATACAGTTAATGATTACATTGATTTTCCCTTTGAGAAGTGATAAAGCACAGTCGTAAAGCACAGAACCTGGAGCCAAATGTCCAGAGTCTGAGCTCTCCCACTCGGGAGCTGTGTGACTTTGGAAATGTTACTTAACTGCTCTGTGTCTCTCTCGCCTCATGCATAAAATACCAATAATGACAATTCACAGGGGGCATTATGAGGATTATACGGTTAAATAAGTTCACATATGTGCAGTTCTCAGAATATTGCCCAGCATATAATAAATTCAATATAAGCATAAAGGATTAATATGTTTTAAGTAGGTGAATGATCTTGAAATACTAGTGTAAATTAGAGAGTTTCAGGTAGAAAGTGTCCTGAAACACCTTCACCTGAGTTCTAATTCAAATTTCTCTAAGTATATATCGGCCCCAAAGATGTATTCTATTATTATTATTATGGGATGGAGAGTTGAAATATAAAATCTGATTGAGACGTATGCCAGGTAGTTATAACTTAGACCTGATGGTCCAAATCCAATACAAATCTCAAACATTTTGTGTTCTGGGAGCCAGACTGCCTTATCCGGAGTTCTATTCAAGATGTTACAAGGACAAGGAAGCTTTCATTTCAAATTTTGCCTGGAGAATCTGGGCTCAATATTGTCTCATGGTCCTCTCACATTCAAAAACCCACTTTGCCAGAATTGCCCTCAGCGCAGTGGGTTGCAAAATTAACCCAGCTGAATGTATACTTTCTGGAACAGTCAGAGTAGAGTTCCCCCTCCCTCAGTGCTCTCCACACAGGGAAGGATTCTGGAATTAGAGGTGCTGTCTCTAAGTTGTTGTTGATGGCAGCTTTCTCATTTTCTATGTCATTTCTGGGAATATTTGGGATTCTGTGTTAGGAAAGGCTGCTTCTCCACTCTACTGGAGAGAGCTAGGCCTTTTCACAACTTATGATCAAGGCACAAATCAGGAAAAATATGTTTTTGTTTTCACGGGAGAGGCTATAAGTACGCTCTGTGGGTAACAACATGTCTTTGAGAATCTCCGAATGGCCCAGCATTAATCAGGTTTCCTTTAGCAGTTTCTAAGGCCGTGAGCCTTACCAGGGAACACATACAAGAATAGAGTTTCAGAGCAGATTCTGCCATCTCTGAGGCTATCCCTGCATCTCTGGCCAAGTCAGAGGAAAAGTGAGCCCTTCTTAATGATCCTGGACATGCCTCCTTGAGATTCATTTAAATGCAATTACAAGGCATCGTCTTCCTATTAGTACGGAACGTTATTATTAATGTTAGTATTATCATCATATTATTTTTTTATTATCTTGTTATTATTATTTAAGGAGACACGGAGAGATTCCATGGATGGGATAGAAACTTTCAGTGCTCACTGTATTTCATCTTCTTTTCCCCCAAATATACGACAGGGCTCATTTCTGAGACCACGCTCCACCTTAGCATTTGGGTGGAACCACGTGACTAGTGGGTTGTGAGCAAGATGGATTGTTGATATGAAAGTAGCATTTCGACATGTCCCTCCTTGCATCACAAGAAGGACAGCGCCCTCTGCAGTGGCCCAGACCCACAGCCAACTTCTCATGAGTGAGCATTAAATGCTCCTGTTGGGCCACTGGAATTTTTTGTCTGAAGTACCAGCCTGCCCTGACTTCTACAACAGAAGGGCTGGCGTCATGAGGTTTGTCGTTGGCCAAAGAATTTTCCTACTGGGTAGCAGAAGTAGAGAAAAAGAAAAGAAAGAAAAAGCATGGACAAATTTATAAAAGTGGAAAAGTATCGCTTTTGTTTTCACTGGCGACAGAATGAACAATTAAATTTGGAAGGAATATGGAGAGAGGCAGATAATAAGCCAGAAGGCATAGATTAGACTATTAGCAGTAGATTCACACTGAGTCCTTTTGGCCATAGATAATCCATCATCTAATTGAAGTGAGGTACATATTAACACAGAAAAATTAAAGTGAGAAGAAGCTGGAGGAAAAAATTAATATTTTTTAAAATATAGGTAAAAATAATAAAAGCTACAGATAGGAAAGCAGGAAATATATTTAAAGAAAGAATATTGAAAAGCAAAACAATGAACTTGACAATAGACAGACTGTTGGAGCGAGAACAGAGGGTGGCTTACGGCTACGGTGAAGGCACTGGGTTAGTGAGACCTTGCGCGCCCATCCCTGCACCTGACGTCTGGGCTGTGGGACACTCTCCTCTGATTTGATTCTGAGCAAATAACTGACTGTGGAGTAAAACCTATTCCTAAAATGGAGCTGTCCTCTCTGGAGAGGATGGACGTGGTACGCCCCTAAGTCCTCGCGTTGCCTCAGCCTGTCCTGGTAATCATGATCCATCTGAACTTTGGGATAATCTCAACATTGCCTGTATCAACCCATGGGGATCGTGTCCGTTTGTCAGGCTAACACACGTGCCTGCAGAGTTGACGTCTGCTTTCCATACACGTTTCCTCCTGATGAGTATGTGCATGGAGTAAACAGGCAGATCGCCTCTAACTCACGAATGCTGAGAGAGCAAAGGAGGAAGAGATTCAGGAAAACAAAGACTAAACGTCCTTGCAGAATTGTGATGTGACTACAGCTTAAAAGAATGGAGGGAGTGGAAAGAATGAATGGTTAAGCTTACAGAATTTGGACATAGGCATGTCTGAATTTGAATCCTTGATCCACCACCTCAAGTCCCTATAAACCTCAATTTTCATCTCGGAAACAACAATCCACCTTGCAGGGTATGTAACCAAACGGAATGTTGTTTGCAATGTCCTTCGCACAGTATATTTTCAAAATCGCCACCAGGGTGATTCTGTTACATGGAAGTCAGGTGGTGTCACTCATCTGCTCACAACATCGCATTTGCCTGATCACGTCCTATGAGTCAACATGACCTGGGTCCCTGCTGCCCCTTGGACCTCACTCAGACCACTGACAGCTCTTACCCCCACATGCTGAGTCCCAGCCCCTCTGATTGCTGTCTGTCACTTGAACCCACCAAGCTATTCCCCACCCAGACCTCCTCACTTGCTCTTCTGTTGTCCGGCATCGCCCTCTCCCTAGGTTCCTTGTAAGACTTTACCCAAATGTCACTTCTGCAATGAAGCCTTCCCTCCCCCTCCTGGCTAAGCCAACTTTTCCCGATACCCTCCACAGCTCTTCCTCTTTATTTTCTTCCATAGCACTTTTCCCCTTGTTAATACAGATCCAATTTCCTTATTCATTTTGTGGTGCATCTTCCCACAATAGACCCCAAGCACACTAAGGGCAGAGATTTTTCTCTGCATTGTTCACTGATGTGCAAGAGTCTCTAGCACGTTCTAAACACTGAATACTATTTGTTGAATGAATGCATTTCCAATATCACTGTAATAGAAAGATCGTGCAACAAGGTGATGCTCTATTTCCTATCCAATGCAATGTTCTATTGACCTTGGATCATTTGCACGTATCCAGCCTCCCCCCAGGCACATTCTCTGACTCCCCACACGTGGCCTCAGCATGCACTATATGAAGAGCCGTGCTTGGTCCTGAAGTACATAAGCAGGCAAAAAATAAAACAAGCATGCATTCCAGGGTTCAAGTTAGGTAAAGAGAAATATTTGAAGAGGACAAGGCAAATAAGTCCTGGAATGAAGACAGAAATTGAATGAAATTCCTATATTTTCAGTTCCTTCTGATATTTTTCCACTCAGAGTTTTTTTCAAAGCCAAAGTTTTCACCAGATAATAATAAGAATCAACACCTATCTAGCTCTTAACATATGCCAGACATTGTTCTCATTTTATATGCATTAACTCCCTCAGTCCTGGCAATAGGTCCGTGAGGAAGATATTATTATTATTCCCATTTTACAGATGAGGAAACAGGGCGGGTGAAACCTGGCCCAAGGTTACGTAGAGAGTAATTGATGGAGCTGAGCCGAAATCCCAGGCAGCTTCCCTGTACAGACTGCGGTCTTAATTACATAGCACTAGGCATGTAATAAAATGCTCTTTTCATATGTGAGTCAGATGAGGCATAAGTTAATATCGCTCAATTGAATCCTAAATGTACGTTTTGCCCTTTCCTCTCCTATCATCACGGGTGAATGTGATGGTTCTAATGGAAAGTGATATGAAACAAAATGAGCAGAAAGGGAGCTAGAGCTATGAGATAACATAAGCCCTGGTTTAGGGGTCCGGGGACTTGCTTTCCTGGAGATACCATTAAGTGACTGCGTGACCTTGTTTTAATCCGTAAGCATCTCTAGACTTCAGTTTTCTCCTTATGTAACAATGTTGTGACTGTACGCAATGGTTCTTAGGATCTCCTTTAGAGCAGAATCTGGGGGCCCATCACCCCCCAGAGAGGCGTGTTTGGCAACCAGCAGCGTCAACGTGAGAGCAATAGGGGACATGGTTAAAGGCTGGACTCATCCATATTTTACCTTCAACTCAGATCACCCTCGCTGGGGGAATTTAAGAACTGGATATACGTGGAGTAAACATGATCAAACATAGCAGCTTTGGAGTCATATCCTACTGGAGAAGTGTTGGGAAATTAGGGACAGCCAGGACAAAGATGGAGAGAAAATGAACCCTGTGCTGGCTCCCTGTCAACTGGGAATCATCCAGTCATTCTCAGAAAAAGAATGTTTTGCAGGCATAATAATTCTACTGAGCTCCGAATTCATCGTCTTCTTCCCACCATTACAGCCCCCAGGCTCAGGAACCCTTCACTTCTATAAAGGAAGAGGCATTAAGTTACTATCATTGAATATAAAAGCAATTCCTGGTGGGTATTTTAGGAGTCAACAGAAAGCCAAACACGGTGAACAGAAGGGGTTTTCTCATTATAGCTTTTGTCACCAACTGCACAGAATGCCGGGCTGGGGACTTCTGATCTCTGGGACAGAATGGCTTGCTGGTGAGACACCGGCTCAGTCTGGGCTCAGATTGACTGTACTTTGGGGAAACGTGGGACCAGGACCTGAAGGGGCAGCAAAGGGGCAGCTCTGCTCCAGGGTCTGAGCTGCTTTTCAACGTGAGAAGCAGGATGGGGATGCTGTGAGCGGGAGAAGGGAAGATACTCAGAGGATGTTCGGGGAGGCAGGCATCAGAAAAGAGAGCAGTGGGTCTAGCTAAGGATGCAAAGTAAACTGAAGTGCCACTGTGAGCCCATCAGATGGTCTCAAGGCTTCTAGGCGTATGCCCTTCCAGGATATTCTCTTTTGATTGAGACTGCAGGCCCAGGCACAAAAGAAAAAGAATGCTGTGGTTTTCTCATATTTTTGTAAAGGTTTATAGAAATGTGGTCATGGTACATGATACTGTAATTTTTTTTGATAGATAGATAGATAGATAGATAGATAGATAGATAGATAGACAGACAGATAGATAAATAGATCGATAGATTGATTTACTGAAGTAGAGTCAGTTTGCAATGTGTCCATTTCTGGCATACAGCAAAATGCTTCAGCTATACATGAACATACATATATTATCTTAAAAAAAAAAAGAGAGACTGCAATTTCTGTAACCAAATAGAAGCTAATGTAATGCACCGATCATTAATATTCAAAAAGAATTATACAATATTGATAAAATGACTTCATCTTGTGAGAAGATGGTAACTGTTTTCCCACCCGTCAAATGCGAGAAGATGAAGGTTTAGGCAGAGTGAACGGAAACAGTATCAGTCAGGATGCGTGTGTTTTTCCGAGAAGTCCATGTGTCATGTCGTGGATTTACGGGCCTCCGGCTCTGGTACCTCAACGGACGCATGCGCCCTCTCTTCAGAATCTGAAGTTTATCCCAGAGGCAGCCGTCTCTCACCCCACATCATGCTTCATGAGATGTGCATGAGGATTCACTGGTAAAGCTGCTGAATCCATGCATTAGACAACGTTGTAGAATTAAAATCCAGCACCTACCAGAAAGGAGGATTCTTCCTTTACAGGCTGAGAGTAAACCCTGCAAGACCATGTCTGAATGTTGTTTACATCTCTGCCTCCAGTGCCCCCAACGAGTGATTATTCAGTAGTTGATTATTTGTTCAGTGAATGAATCAGAGAATAATTATCTTAGGCATCAAACCTCTCACTCCAAAAAAAACTAAATAAAATGAAATAAATAAAAACAAAAAACAATTGACACAGACATTTTCTTCTGGCAGTGTCACGTGTCTGCTCCATTAGACTTGAATGTCCTTACTC
Source organism: Vicugna pacos (assembly GCF_048564905.1). NCBI lineage: Eukaryota > Metazoa > Chordata > Mammalia > Artiodactyla > Camelidae > Vicugna > Vicugna pacos. Next base: position 9,321,287 of record NC_133010.1, read on the forward strand.
CTGGTCTCCTTTCTCTCTGCCCCCTCTGCCTTCTGACTCCCTTCCCCCACCCACTAGCCCTTAGCTTTCCACCACCTCAATTCTATTGTCTGGTGAGATGGTAGAAGAAAAAAGGAAAAAAAAACCCAAAACCTCATTCCTAAAGCATTTACATTTTATTATTATTCAGGCCAAGTTTAGGTGGAATGAACTCAGAAAACTAAGGAAGTCATTATTAAGAAAATGAGAAGTTATGTGTGTTTTTTTTTCTTCTTGTCATTTCCACATGGTTATCGGCACCTCCATTTTACAGTGGTTTTAAGATTATTGTAGTGGAAATCTGCCCACAAAAATACAGAGTTGCTTTCCATCATCACAACATGGACCTCACCATGTGAGGATGCAATTTGTATTTTAAAATACATATTAAATTCCGTTCCAGCCCCCAAAGCTATGCTTCCCAGTTTTCTCCATCCGACCACATACAGATCCTCACTGCTTGAAGCAAACCTGATGTATGGAAATCAGAATTCTCTTAAACTCCAAGGTGATTCTTTCCTTTACAAGAATGTTCACCAAAATGCTTCTAAGAAATAGCTAGTTCTTCCTCTGCATTTAAATGGTAATATGACACACAGAAATTCAGTCCACAGAGAAAGTCAAAGGGGTTCAATTATGTGTTTGAATGACAAGGAAAATAACTTATACATGAATAACAATTTCTATTTTTCAAAGTCTTGTAATCAATCATTACAATCCAATTAAAGAAATGAGTGCTTTCTACATGAAAAAATGCTCAATATCACTAATTATCAGAGAAATGCAAATCAAAACTACAATGAGGTATCACCTCACACCAGTCAGAATGGCCGTCATTCAAAAGTTCACAAATGACAAATGCTGGAGAGGCTGTGGAGAAAAGAGAACCCTCCTACACTGTTGGTGGGAATGCAGTTTGGTGCAGCCACTGTGGAAAACAGTATGGAGATTCCTCAAAAGTCTATTCCTAGGAATAGACTTACCATATGACCCAGGAATTCTGCTCCTGGGCATATATCCAGAAGGAACCCTACTTCAAAATGACACCTGCACCCCAGTGTTCACAACAGTACTATTTACAATAGCCAGGACATACTAATAGCCTAAATGTCCATCAACAGATGACTGGATAAAGAAGTGGTGGTACATTTATACAATGGAGTACTACTCAGCCATAAAAATGACAACATAACACCATTTGCAGCAACATGGATGCTCCTGGAGAATGTCATTCTAAGTGAAGTAAGCCAGAAAGAGAAAGAAAAATATCATGTGAGATTGCTCATATGTGGAATCTAAAAAAAAAAAAAAGGAGAAGAAGAAGAACATAAGTACAAAACAGAAACAGACTCATAGACATAGAATACAAACTTGTGGTTGCCAAGGGGGCAGGGGGGTGGGAAGGGACAGACTGGGAGTTCAAAATTTGTAGATACTGACAGGCATATGCAGAATAGATAAACCAGATTACACTGTATAGCACAGGGAAATATATACAAGATCTTGTGGTAGCTCACAGCGAAAAAAAATGTGACAATGAATATATGTATGTTCATGTATAACTGAAAAATTGTACTCTACACTGGAATTTGACACAACATTGTAAACTGACTATAACTCAATAAAAAGATGCTTAAAAAATAAAAAGAAATGAGTGTCTTCTAAAGATAAAGCTAGGGTTAAGGATTCATAAAGAACAGAACACAAAGACTGTGCTTTCGAGAAGCTGATGTTCTGGTTACAGAGAGAGCTAGGTAAATATTCAGAACACAGTGGATTATGTCCCTTTTGTTAAAAACGAGATAACAGGCCCCAAGTGAAGTCACCTCACCAAACCAAAACTTAAGTATCATGTTGACTGTTCCACAAACGGGACCTTAAACTAGTCATTCAGGAAGCATGTAGTCAGCACTAGTTACATAATCTGTCTGATAGACCCCCGCCATCCCTATAAAAAAAAAAATGACTTTGCAATAACCAACCCACTTTGTTTGCGTACTGTAACTTCCTTGTTCCCTCTCCCTTTGGCTTATAAGTCTTTTGTTTTGTACAGCTCCCGGGAGCACCTTTTTCATCTGCTTGATTGGATGTTGTCTGAGTCAAATCTATTTTTGCTCAAATAAAAACTCCTAAAATGTGAATATGATTCAGTTTGTCATTTAAAAGTCCTGGGGTCAGAGGAAGGAGCTGAAGGAGACCCCTTGACGGCCCCCAGGAGCCGGGCCCAGATGCCCAGGGAGCCCCTTAAGCGCCTGCTTTCTCGCAGCCCCTGGAGGTGGTGGGCAAGTCCCTCTCGGATTCGAGCTCCACAGCTTTTGTGTTTATGGGACTTTATTTGGGCATTTGTTTTTCTGGATTGAGTCTGAAAACTAGCTGGAGTCAGACTAAACCTAACTTAAAAATGGGACCCTAGTTGGTTGGACTGGTTCCAGGGTCAGACTGGGCCTGATTTAAAAACCAAACTCACTTTGGAGCCTCCTTTTCCAAAGGGTCGCAAGATATTCGAGTCCACTAGTACACATATGTCATGCCACATGGAAAAATTTACTGTGAGGAAGAACATACTTCTGGAAATTATGTAATGTATTTATAAATTTGCCAATGCACAGAATTAAGGTGAACTGCTTTCTCCCAAGATTTGGATTAAAAATGCATCTTTCCATCACTCCTACCCTCTCTGACCATCTATCTGATCATGTTCTGGAATTATGAGAAAAAGAATGCCGTAATTCACATATCTCAGACCATTGCAAAGAGAAGTAATTCAGCCTCCAAACACCTGTTGGACTTGGCACATTCCAGTGATCCTGTAGTTCTGTCCTTCACAAAATTGGAATTAACAGATACAAATTACTACATATAAGATAAATGAACAGCAAGGACCTACTATATAGCACAGGGAAATATATTCAATTTCTTATAACAACATATACAATGGAGAAGAATCTGAAAAAATATATATACGTATGTATATGTGTAACTGAATCACTTTGCTGTACACCTGAAACTAACATTGTAAATCAACTACACTTCAATTAAAAAAAAAACTAAAAAAAAAAATAAAGAATATGATGTTGGAAAAAGGAACAAATTGGATGACTAGCTTAAAGAATGTGAATATGGTGCTGTGACCTGTGACTGCCAAACAGAGATTCAGCAAAAACTGTGAGAAGACCAGAGTGGTAGCTGGGAGGAGCACTTATGCCTTAAATTGTTCTTGTTTGTTTGTTTTGTTTTATCACATCTCCTAGTTAGGCTTAGGCTCATGATCAAAAGGGAGAAATTTTGTTAAAAAGAAACCAACAGCCCCAAAATGAAGTTGCTTATGCTAAGCCTTATAGCATCATATTGAAACTTAACTTAATTACAGTTTCAGCTCTCCCAGAAATGAAATCTTAAACCACTCATTCAGGAATTGCGTGATCAGCACTAGTTAGGTGATCTGCCTGGTAGAACTCCGCCGTCCCCTAAAGGAAAGTAACTTCGCAATAACCAATCTGATTTTTTTTTTTCTTGCCTAGTAGAACTTCCTTGTTCGCTCTCCCTTCTGGCTATAAAAGTCTTTCATTTTGTGCAACCCCTTGGAGCTCCGTTCTGTTTCCTGAATTGGATGCTGCCCGATTCAAGTCAATTTTTGCTCAAATGAACTCTTAAAAATTTTAATATGCCTCAGTTTATCTTTTAACACCTCTCTTAAAGGCATAGAGAAATACAGAAGAAGAACAAAGGAGGTTACATGTGGGCAGTGAGAATCTGAATGGAGGAGAGGACATCCTTCCGGGTGAAACAAGCACACGGTGAAATGTACCCTCCTCAGTCCCCTCTGTGGCGTCTCCCCTTACAGCAGTCTGGGCCCCTATCACACAGCGTGCTGTTCTGAAGCTGTAGCATAATTCAGGTTCTAGTTAACCTCACACACAACCTAGGCTCCTAAAGTATCTGGTGTGTTTCCTCAGTCTGCATCTGCCTCTACGTCATCTTAGACAGATGGGAGACAACAAATTTAGCTTTCTGTCTGATTGATCATATTGATCTCCTCAACAGCTCCGTGAATCACTTAAGTTCCCTCCTTGGCACTCCAAAGGAGATCTCAAACACCACTTGTTCGTTGTTTATAGTAGCCGGCAAGAACAAACCTAGTTGAATCTTCTAATTCAAATGTAGGTTTAAGAAGAGTCTACACGCCTGATCCACACACAAGCCAGGATAGCCAAGTAGTCAACCAGCACTCAGGAGAACGTGCTTTGAAGCCACGCGGACCTGTCTCTCTCGCTTTCTAGCTGGACATTTTTGGACAGGTGACTCTACCACCGTTATCCTCAATTTCTTCAACTGTGACACAGAAATTATAAGGTTTCTCTCAGCAATTTTGTGTGAATAAAATTAAATCAATGAGATGTAACTTTTAGCCCAGTGCCTGGGACCAACAGAGGAGTTTGGAAATGATTATAATAATTTTAATTATTTTATCCTACAAGGTGTACTGTCTAAGCATGTCCCTTTTGAGAAGATATCAGGCACTCAAGAGTACTCCTTGAGAGAATTTTGGATTGGAGAGCCTAAATTCTTTCAAGTCACTGTCAAAACCATTTTTTCCCCAAACTCTACGTAACTGGAATGAGTTATCATTGTCCCCAACCACTTCACATGTTTTGTTTTGTTTTGTTTTTTCTCTTCTTCTCTTAAGGAACCCTCCTTCTCTCTCTAGAATCTTATGCCCACAGGCATTTTCCCCTCCGTAAAAAAATCGCTCAAGTATTCTTTATGCTATTCTTCATTTATTGTCTTCATTCACAATAACCCTTTCAGTCTACTAGGACTCTGGGTACCGATCTTTAAAGATCACATCCTGGGTCTCCCCCTTGCCCTTTGGCTTCCATTTGGGTTTGGGCAGTGAGAGGCACTAGCAACAGATGTAAGGCAAGAAGAAAGACCCCAGGACAAGTCTTCTCTGCTCCCTCCCTGTTTTGCCATCACCATCTGGCACAAGTGTCTCTCCCTCTCCTGCCAAGGGACTCTGTTTCTTGTCCTTCAGCCTGAGGGGTGATAATGGCTTCTTGCATTATTAGTTCCCAGAAGCATTAATACCCTTTGTTGATTTCCGTAATCCTGTTCAGTAAATAATTTTCTTTAGAATCCCATCCTTGTTGGCTTCTGCTGGGAAGCTGGCTAATTATTGTTGTATTTTTTTTTTCTTTCCAATTTTCATTTATTTATTTTTTTGCCAATTCATCCATTTATTTAAACATCCACTCAAATTAAAACATACTGGCCACTATGCTGGGGCGCTGAGGTACAAGTAAGAAAGATAAATGAAAAGGATTGTAATAGGGCCAAGTCTGCACCTTGCTCTGCAACTGTAGAATATCCAGACGGCCAGCTCTCCAGTCTGCATGTGGTTTCTGGGTCTGCTGCATGGGTGGAGCTGTAAGGGAATATCCAGAGAGATTACTGAGGATGCAATTAAAGCTTGTACTTAGATGTGGGAGCTGCCTCTTCTACCCGCTTTCCCCAACACACACACCCCCCCAAATATAATGGAAAAATTCCTGGAAAAGGCACAGAACTTCCTGAGCTGAGTATACTGGATCTATAATCCAAAAATGTTGCCCTATTTAAGATAACAGAATTTGCCAGATATCCAATAGCAAGCAATGGAACCAATGCAGAACTTTTAAAGTCGGTGGGGATAACGATGAAGATCCAGAAAGTGCAAACACCAGAATCCACACGTGCACTAAGAAAAAGCAAAAAGCATCAGAATTGCAGATGTTGCTCCAAATCAAGAATCTGAGCCCCAAAGAGGAGTCTATCCAAGGTCACAAGCTAAAACGCGCATGCTCAGGATAAACCTACCTCTTGTGACTCCCCATCCCTAATTTTTCAGTGGGGGATGATTGCAAGAGGAGTTACATTTTCAACAAGAATCAGAGCCATGAGTAAAGCAGGGTGGAATTCCTGGAAATAAACTACTTCTGGAAGGAGCACTGTGAAAACTCAAGGCTTTGCTAATCACTCAGAATCCCACATGTGGGCGATCCTTTCCTTCACCTACACCCACCCCCAGCCCTGCTTCTGGTCCTGCTGGCTGTGCAGGATTCAGCTGTGATGTGTGCACTGTTGTCTTCATATCTGAATGCCCTCAGGTAAGGGTGGATTTAACTTGCCCTTGGCTTTCTTGGTGGGAAGCGTCATCTGTCATGCCGTATGTCTTTTTAAAATTTTCTTGGCTTGAACCTTTCCATTTTGTTATCACAAGTAAGATTGCAGGCAGTTCCGACTGTGAGCTATTTGAGTTCTCAGGTGTGTGTTTGAGGCGATGAAGACCTGTGCCAGGAATATAGGTTAATGCCAGTGCCAAACACAAACCCTCCTCTGTCAGCCTCGGGAGAAATCCTAGAAGTGACTGTAAGAGTAATTCACAGCAGTCACCTTGTGTTTTTTTCCCAAGAAAAGATGTAATGAGTCCATCCACGCTATTCTTAGAGAAAGGTAGTTAGTCTGAAAATTTTTTGGTATGAATAGCAGTTTATGAGTAAAATCCTGTCCTCGACCTGATTATCCCCATTTGTACTGGATGCCATGGTAGTTGACCAGATGTCCACCATCACGACTTGAGGCACAGATTTTCCCAGGCACTGGGAGTATTTGTGTGGACAGCTCCCAACCCCACCTGTTCTTTTCCAAAATTAGCTTTTGGCTGAAATGAGCAGCTCTGTCCAAGATCACACCCCCTTTCTAGGGGCCAGATCTACTTTATTATCTGAAGTAACAGTAAAAGGCTGAGAGGGATAAAGGTCTGGCCCTCTTGCTGTAATTTTGGATAACTCTTCAGGGCCAATCCCAGACCCCCATAGAATCAGATTAGGACTCGATTAGGACTCTGTAGCTGCTGTACTGCAACCCAGAGTTCCTCCCGGCTGGTCCCGTATCCTGTGTTCCCCTCCTACAATGTTGCTCCTTAGAGCACTCTCCACTCAACTTGGCGCCAGTCCTATCTTGGAGCAGGCTTCTCAAAAGACTTTATTGCAGACACCCATCATCCCACATGCTCCCAAAACGCTAAGACATATTCTGCATAAAATCCTTAGTGCCGCCTCCAGAGTCAGAGAGGTCTGGACTTCACGCTGACCCCTTACCCAACTTCCAGTTCTACAACGTGTCAGCATGCTTCACTTCTCTGTAGGAATCAAGCAGCCCCCTTGCAAATCTTCTGTCCTCTCATTCTGCCACGTCACCCACTCCTCCATTTTCACAGCTCTTTTCTCCAAGGAGCTCCCAAAATATTATTATGGCTTGTATCTTCTTAGTCCTCTTACTTTATTAATAACGACAATAAGAGTGAAGTAAGCCAGAAAGAGAAAGAAAAATACCATACGATATCACTGATGTGCGGAATCTAAAAAAAGAAAAAAAAAAGAGGACACAAATGAACTCATCTACAAAACAGAAACAGACTCACAGACATAAACAATTTGATGGTTCCTGGGGAAAGGGGGTGGGAGGGGATAAATTTGGGAGTTTGAGATTTGCGAATGATAACCACTGTATAGAACAATAGATACAAAGCAAATTTCTTCTGTATAGCACAGGGAACTATATTCAATACCTTGTAATAACCTTTTATGAAAATGAATATATATATGTATATATTCATGACTGAGACATTATGCTTTACATCAGGAATTGATACATTATAACTGACTGTATTTCTACAAAAAATGAAAAAAATGATAAAAAGAATGGAAAATAACTTTGAATATATACAATTGCACTTAATTATTCCCAATTACTCCTCGAGGAAATTTTTAAAAAATGGAAAATATTTCATTGATGATTTAGATGCAAAAAGTGAAGCACCAGGAGACTCAGGTTGATTCTCCTGCATGTGGTACCTGAGAAATGAAAAGTGCCGGAGGACAGCGACAATGAGGTACTGGCACCACTGTGTCACTCAGAAGGAGAATAAAGGCGAAAGCTCTGGTTCTCTGCAGGCCTGTGCCAGTGACGCCGGAAAAACGGACGTGGGCCGTGAGGAGGGCCATGTGCCTGGCTTCAGTTGAGCCCCTGGGACGTGCCCCGCCAAGTGTGGGTCCTTGGCTTTGCGCAGGAAAGAATTCAAGAGCGAGCCACAGTTGAGTAAAGGTGGATTTATTCAGAGAGATACATTGAAAGGCAAGAGAAAGCCCCCGAGGTGTGGGGGTTGGGTGCTCAGAGTAAAAGTAGGTACACACGCCATAGACAGAGTGTGGGCCGTCTCTGAACGGGGCTGGGGGAGAGAGAGAGAGAGGCACAATGTTACCAGTTTTTTGGGCTCAGTGGCTTCATATGCTGATAAGTGGAAGGACCAGTCTAAGCCTGGGGAAGGGGCTGGGGTTCCCAGGAAGCTGGCCGTTGCCCAGTCTCTGACCTGTTGTGGCTCTCCGTGGGACGGCCATGGCGCCTGCGGGCGTGTTATTCACCATGCTAGTACATTACAATGGGCGTACAGTGAAGCTCAAGTTCTGCTAGAAGTCAAATCTCCCCCCATCCTGAGCCTCAGGGCCTCCTGGGGGTTGAATCTTTCACCATTTGGATGTTAATTGCTGTAGCTTTCCTTGCACGGCTGTACCCTGCCTGCTTCCTGTCTCACCAGGACTCCCGTGCATTATTTCCCCAGCCCTCAAAAGCCCAGGAAAGAAAAAGGTACCTGTAATGGACAAACACATTAGTAAGTGAATGAATAAAGTTTTACCAAAAGTTCTAGCCTATTATCCTGAAGAATGAAATCCCTCCCCTACTTCAGAGACAGAGAAATGAGGAAAAGGTCTTTCCTAAAATGGTATGTATTTTTTTTTCCTGTTGAAATTCTTCATTTGAAAAATTCCCATTAGAAATACTAGGAATCTAAAGTGAAAGATTAGAAAAAATCCAGTAAATTGCCCAGCATCACTTGGTTAACGGAGAAATATCCAGGCACCAGCTCTTAAGCAGCCTCAGGACTGCCTCCTTGGCTGCTCTGGAGTGGTCCTCCTGGAGAGGATTCTTCAGTAGGCAGGGGGCTGTGCTCCTTAGATGAACTTCTCAGTTTAATCTAGATAAACTTTTGATAAATATTTATTTCCGCCAACTCTTTAAGGGTTGTCTTTTAAGGCTGATCTATGTTTTCTTTTGTTTTATTCACTCAACAGAATAGTCATTAGAATTACGTAGATTATTTTGAACTGAAATGAATCTCAAAAATAAGACTTACAGAAATCTTTCTTGCTTATTTAAAAATTTAATTAAAATTTATATTTAGTGCAAGCAAGAGATTAAAATGGCTCAAAAATCAACAGATATAAATGGAAGTATAATGAATGGTCTTCATGTGAGCTCAGGTACCAAACACCAGTTCCCTTCTCCACAAAAATCTGTTATATTAAAGTTCTTGGCCTTCCTTCCAGAGAGATGCCATGTATATTCAAACAAGTTATACAAAAATATATATAAATATCCTCTATTCCTTACCTTGTTACATAGAGATAGCTGATTAATACTTTACACACATCTCTGCATCTTCTTTTCTTCATTTAAAACTAAGGTATTTTAGAGATCATTACCAGCAGTACGAAAGACTTCCTACCTCTCTTCTTAACAGCTGTGTAGTATTCTCTTGTATAGATCCAGCATACTGACTTTTAAATTTTATCTTCTATGGATACGCATTAAAGTTGGTGCAACTTTTTACAATTACAAGCAAATTGCAAATAATTACTTAATAAACATCTACAGGACACTATCTTAGCAGTGGAATTGCTGCTTTTAAGTGTATTTGTAATTTCGCCAGTTATAGCCAAATTTCTCTCCATACAGGTTATGCTAATTTATATTTTCACAAGCAACGCGTGAGAATTCCCTTACACCTTCACCAGTGCAGTGTGACATGACATTTCTTTTCTTTTTCTTTTTTTTTTTTAATGTCTTGGTATCTCAAAGCTGTTATAGTCTGCATTTCTCTGGTATGAGTCATGTTTGTCATTTCAAAAATTAAAAGTCATCTACATTTGTTTTGAATGTATGTATTTTGTCCATTTTTCTACTGATCTTTTGTTTATTGGTTGAGAAAGTAGCATTTTGTGATCTGAGTTGAGTGTGTTGAATTTTTCTTCATCTTTAATTTGCTTTTGATGTTTTTCATCATGACACTTTTTTTTTCTAATTTTCATAGTCTTCGGTTCTTTATGGGGTTTTAAGTTTTATGCCAAGATGAGAATTTCTCACTCTGTAGTTAAAAAGAATTCATCCATGCTTTCTTCTCATATTCTTCACTTAAAGTAGTTGTTAGTGACTTCTGAAGGAACTAACCACTACTTCATTCATAATTATTCTGATCCATTTGTTAACTGTTTCAAAAAATCTGCATATACTGGATTCAGGCCAAACATCTCCTCAGAGATATGAGAACACATTTACAGAGATCAAAGGTGAAGTGATGTCAAGAAAAAAGTTTGTATGGCTAGCAGGGTACAGAACAAAGGTTTAAAATATGCTCAAAGAAAAGAGAACCCCGCCCCCTTCCCCAAGTTGGGTAGCCAGATCTCAAAATATCTCCAGGGTAGAAGCACTTGAATCAGGAATCAAAATATAAGACTGTCTGACTTTACTGCAACTCATAGGAATTTGGAATTAGTTCCTGGGAAGAAGTGGCATCAACTGAAAATTACGAGACTTAAAAAGTTTCAAAATGAAGATTTAATGTGCAGCTGATCTGAGATTTTTTTGTGTGTGTTGTCTCATTCAGCAAACTTGAGGTCTGGGGAAAAAAAAATCACACAAATTTTCTGATTTCGTTTCTCTGACATGATGCCCCAAAGGGGAGAAATTGTGAGGTCAACGCACAAAGGATATTCACATTTCCTTACCATTTAAAGACATAAAATGACTAGAACCTATCAGCCCAGGAATTCCTCAATAATAAAAATCAGTTTCTTTTTTCCTTTAATGGCAATGGGATACAACGGGAAAGGTTTTTAAATATATGTTGCCGTGGGTTTTATTAATTAGCAGTGTGTATAGCTAATTGGTACCACTTATTGAAGGTTTATTTTGTGCCAAGCCCCATGCAAAATATGTGTTATGCTTAGCGGGAGGGTATAGCTCAGTGGAAGTGTGTGCTTGGCATGTGCAAGGTCCTGGGTCCAATCCCCAGGACTGCTGTTAAAAAATAAATACATAAACCTAATTATCCCCTCCCCCCAATTTTTTTTTTATTTGTTATGCTTGACAAACTATTACACGGGTCTTACCAGCAATTGAAGAAAGATTGGGTGTATAATTGCATCCCATTTTCAAGATGTTGGGGCCCAGGGCAGGCTGCCCCAAAATATGCCTTAATAGTATATTGATGATTTTGAATGACAGTTAAGAAATGGCCAATGCAAGAGGGACACTCTGACCTTCTTTACTGTCTCCCTGAAAGCAGGAAATAAATCTCCTGTGAAAGGTGCCCTCCCTGCACCTGGAGGTAGAAAGACACCCTTATCAGCAGAGATGGAGAATTCAGAGCTGAGAAGCTTATATAAACAAATCGTGTTACTTTAATTTCCTACCGCAAGTCCAAACTCTGTTTAGATGCTTCACCAATTAAGCAACAAAAACCTATGTTTCTTTGTCCTGTCAATTCCTTGCAAATTTATTCTTTCTTTGTCTAAAAAAGGCTGCCTGCTTTGGTAACTTCTTAGGTCCTGTTTCTGAGACCTCTGTGTGCACAAATTAAATTTGTAACTTCTATCTCTCCTGTGTCAAGTTGATTATTTGTCCAGCTACAAGAACTCAAGAGAGGTAGAGGGGGATGTTCCCCCCTCCCTGGAAAAGGTGAAAGACTGAGGTATAAAAAGGCTAGATAAACTTGACCTGAAATCGTGTAACTGGGATGCAAAATCAAGACTTTTCAGGAAACAAATCGTGAACTTTTAATAATGTACGGTCCAAATTTACCATCCTCCCCTCATGTGACTTTAGACAATAAACTTACCACAAGGCATTATTTACTTACGCTACTTCACTAACTTTTTAGAAGATTATGAAAATATAAAGAAACATTTATGAAATGTGAGAACACAAAGGGAACAAAAAGGAAGTCAGCACAAATAATAGGGTGTTATTCCAATAATTTCAGTGGAATGGGAACGGAGGTTAAAGTTTGCAAACTCAAGTCCATGGGACCTTACGGGGGAAATGTATCCAAACTAAATCCTGTCAGCAACTATTTACGTTTTTATCTTTAACTTCTCGGTAAAACTGTAAACTAGACCAAGAGTGACTTAGACCTCTCATAATTCCTGATCTGGAAGTGAGTTTGGGATGAACAGATCAAAGGGTTCGCTTCCTTTTCTCACTTTCAAATTGTTATGTAATAGAGACTTTGGCCTTTGTCACTGGTTCCTGGGAGGGAGGATCGAGTGATAAAGGTGTCTTTGTTATCCCTGAGCCCCTTGGATCACACTTAAATTATGCTAAGAGATGAGATGATTCAGGATGCGGGCTAGTCACCAGGAAGACCAAACAGGATTGGAGGGTTGAGACTTTGAGGCAGTCTGACCTCTGGGTGAGGGAGGAGGGGTGGAAGCCTGGAGAACAGATTCAAAAACTGTGTAACCAAAGACCTCCCCTGTGAGGCAATATCCACAGAAAGGTGTCTCCTGGTTCTGTATGCAGTGGCTCCTGTGCCCACGCACAGAGGCACACAGGGCAAGGAGATAGTCTTTCGTCTCACCAAGCATGGCCCCTCTTGCTTTTTGGCATCTGCTGGCCTTGTCACAGATTTTGCTCAAGCCCCTGCTTTGTGTACCCCCAACCTGGGCATATACACTTTATATCCCTCTCCTCTCTCTTCAGGGACCAGAATACTTTATGGAAGTCCTACTGAATGAAGAACAACACTTTGGCTATTTTAGAACTTGGTGGTGGCTGAATGTCTTCACTGGAAATAATCCTTCTCATTCCTACCATTTCTGGCAACCTCTCAGAAGGCGTTATGTCTGAGTGGAGGGATGAAGAAAAGCTGGGGTGAAAGGACAAAGGATAATAGCTTGTCTCCTGTATTGTGTCTTAGGACCCATCTAATGCATCTTGTCAAAACTCCAAGGAAAGAACAATTGCTTGCCATTGGCCCCAGCAATTTTGAATCACTTTCCTAGTCCTCAGTCTCTGGGCTCCCAGTACCAACCACAGACCCCAGGATGTGATCACTGGTTAGAAAGGACTTCCCTGTACTTCCTCTGGGCGGTTGGGTACCCTGATTTTATACCCCATAGAAATACTTATAAGATGCCTGGGCTTCTTGAGGCTGGACTGGTCCTCCCATCCAGTCTTATTCTCATGTTACTCTCCAGGTCCTCGCATGAAGTTTACAATCTATCGATGTAAAAATTGCCATTTTTTGAACTTCAATATTTTTACTGAGATGGAAAAGCTCCATCAGACAGTCAAACAAATGGCATTTAGGATTTGACCTGTTTCTACCCTCTTCCATTTTAGGCAAATGGAAAGGGATGCTTGAATCCATCAGCGGCCATCTGTCAACTGGCTGGGCTAATTACTGAGAAGTTTCCACATTGTTATCTCCTTCTTCATAAACTCGAGTGTCTCACATACTTACATGTTGGAGCCCCATCAAAAGGCTTGGAGGCAAGCTTGTTTCTCTGCTGCTGCGATATTAAAAACCATCTATGGTTTGTAACTGTGAGACAGTTCCTGGTTAAGAGGGTGATGAGGAGCATTAAGCTCTTCCCTTATCAAAGAGATAAGAATTAAAAATAAGACAAAGGGGGGTAACTTTAAATCAAGGTTATTCTTAGCGGTAATTTCTTCCCCACAAAAAAATGGGTTTGCTCATGTCTATTGATTAAAGCTGGGATCCGTACTATGTTTTAAATTTCTAGAGCCAATAAGTCATGGATACGGCTGCTGAGCTCAACTATCATTCTGGACTTTCTGTTCAAGAGTTATTTAATAAATAATCAATCACGGGTAAACACAAAAATTTGTAACCCTCATATCAGAAATGACATTTACAAAACCCCAAGTTGGAGCTTCTTATCATGATTTTATTCCTCTGTTATTTCCATCCTGTTATTCTTCCAAATATTCATTCACACACATTATTTTTGGAACATATAGCTTAAAGATCATACAAACCTAAAAAGTCCTACACTCAATATTGTTGTGATTACTTTTATGCCTAAAATAAACTAAACTGGTTTCTACATTGAAGATTTTTATTTGCTGTTTTCTCTGCCTATGGCGCCTTCCCACATCTTGGTAGGAATGGCATCAGATCTCAGCTCAAATGTCACCATTTTGGGTGGCCATTCCAGTCTCAGAAATTTAATTTTCTCTCTTACTATGTGATTCCCAATTACATTGTCCAATTTTATTTAACTTATAGCATTTAATGTAATTTTTAAGTAATAGGACTCTGCTATCTAAAATGGTAACAAGACTTTCAGCAGGATTTTCATTGGACATATTGGTCATTTATGATACAAAAGCCAATGAAATTAAAACTTACTTCCCCCCCCAAATAACTTAACTTTTCATAGTGGCAGTTTCTTCTCAGAGCCAGTTACTCATTTCCATGCTGTGCCTTCCATCTTCACATGCTAGAGTCACCACCTTGCAGCATGTATGACAAATTCTTTTGTGGGGAAGTTTCCAGTACTAGCAAGCTTCAAAAGACAGCCTTGTCTGGGGGATGGAAGGCACTGCATCAGAGTTCGCACTCCAGACGGGCTCCAGCAAACTCATTACATCAAGATCAAAATGGCTGACCAGCTGTTTCCCTTCCCTGAAGTACATGCACTTTAAAAGGGGACAAGAGCCCAAAACTGAGATATCAAGCTTCTGTTAGATGAAGAAATAAGCAAAAATCAACTTAACAAACAAGGAAATATGAAAAGGTTGTGTTGTCACTGCTGGGCATCATTTGAATTGGCCAGCTGGACCACCGGACCTGCTCTCTAGAATTCTCAAATAATTTGCAAGGATCTCTAGGAATCAATTGGTTCCTAAATTCTGCCTTAGTTTTCATATTTGGCAGGGACTAAGGTTCATTAAAATATCAGAAGTCACTACAGAGCCTCAAGTGTAGTGGCCTCATTTAGGGCTAATTCTGTCATCATGTTGGGCACAGGCTGACTCCCAGCAGGGGTCACAGCTGGCCTAGGAGAGTTAATTATCCTCAGGATGTAACGACAAAGCCATCAGCCTGTCACTCAGGCGTTTGCTCCTGTGTGCCAGTAGCTTTGGATTATCAACAAAGGCAAAAGGAGTTCCTATTATCAATATGATGAAATATATTTCTTTTTCTGGGTAATGAGGGACCAAATCAGGAAAATGTAAGCTGAAAACAATTGCATTATTTATTCAAATACAATAATAAAAAAACAGTTTTTTACAAATATTCTAGCAATATATGTAGAGGCAGTAGTTACCAAGATAGACCAGGTTCCTGCTTCCATGAATATTATATTCCAGTGACAAGAAATAAGCACAGAATAAAAAAAAAAAAAAGAAATCTAACAGGAAAATATTAAGTCAATCACTATGGAAAAAAAATTAAACAATGCAATGTAGTAGAGAATGACATTGTAGAGGAGAAAAGTAGATTGCTCATCTGGCATGGTCATCCAGGAAGGTACCATTTAAGATACAAGGCCATTCCTATAAAGATGTGGAAAAGAGAATTTCAGGCAGAAAAAGTACCAAATGGAAACCCATGAGATAGGTACAAGTGTGATTTATTTGAGGAACCAAGAGAAAAAAAAAAAAAAGAACTAGGATTCCTGCTTTCAGAAGATGGAGTAGATGGAGGAGGCAAACTTTTCCATTTTATTTCTCCTAAGTGTAAGTGATAAACTATGGGCTTTGTAAATATAGTGAACATAGATGACCCTGAAATGTGGAGATAAATAGACTAAGGACAGAGGACTTGAGTAACAATAAAACTCAGGGAACGCCCCAGGGTTTCTGTTTGGCTTCATACTTCCCAAACTCGGAGCTGAAAATAAGCTAATATATCAGAAACACAAATGAGTACAGACAAAACAAAACAAAATTCCTAACAAAAGCATGCGCTCTCGAGCCCAAGGACCAGGAAAAGGGAAGCTTGGCAAGAAAGAAAACTTTTAGACGGTAATTGCTCTACCTCAGCCAAACATCATAGAAGAAAGCTGTTGCTGAAGTCTGACCCAGGTCAGCAAAGGCTGAGTGGGAAACCTACATTTCTAATCTCGTGAGACTGTAATGCGGCACCCCAAATCTCCCCCTAGGTTGGTGTCAGAGATCGAGTAAGAAGTTTGGATTTTTCTCCCCACTGGCTGGCAATGACACCCTTGTCAGAAATGTCAAAGGAGGCCACGTAAGAAGGCTAGACTTCCACCCCGGCTCAGCTTTAATGATGTGCCCCTCCTTCCGTGATGAGGCCAAAGGAGGCTTGGTAGGGAGTCCAGACAGCCACCGTTACTGAGCAATAGCAAAGCCACCCCCACCTCTGCATGCGTTATCGGTGGAGACCACATGGGGATTGGAGCTCCCAACCTGCCCACCAGTCAGTGATGAGGGGCCCTCTCCCTCACTTGTCACTGTAGGCTGAGTGGGGAGTCTAGACTTAGTCTTTACCTGGGAGTAACCAGGTGGCACGGCCCTTCCCTGCTCCAGTGGTGTCAGAAACCACCAGATAAAACTGACAGGTTTAAATAAGAAGGTTACATAGCCTCTTAACATAATACAAAATGAGTCTAAGTTTTAATCGAAACTCACTAGTTATACCAAAATAAGAAAGATCTCACGTTGAACGAACAAACACAACACCGAGATGATAGAGATATTTCAAAAATCTGACAAAGATTTTAAAGCAGCCATTATTAAAAAAAATACTCAAAAAGCAACTACAAACACACTTGAAACCAATAAACGTAGGAATCTCAATAAGGAAATAGAAACTGTCACCAAATAAACAGGAGATAGACTGAAGAAATATACGGAAATTTTAGAACTCAAAATACAAAGACAAAGTGAGCTTAGTGGACGGACTTAATAGTGAGAGATAGCAGAGAGAGGAAATAATTAAATGGGAGGGTAGAGCAACAGAATAAATAAATAAATAAATAACCAAAGACTCCAAGAACCGTGGGATTAACAACAAAAGATTTGACATTCATCTCATCAAAGTTCTGGAAGTGGAGAAGAAATACAGCATGGCTGAAAAAGCATTTGAAGAAATAATGGCTGAAATGTTCACAAATTTAGCAAGACACACAAACTTACAGATTGAAGAATCTAAGTGAATCTCAACAGACGATCCCAAAGACAGAAGACTGGAGACGCATCATAAATACACTTCTGAAAATTAAAAAAAATTAAAACGTCATAAAATTATCCGGGGTACATGACACCTTGTTAGAGGAGAAAGGCAACGTGTCTGGGAGTAGGTTTCTCATAAGAAGTCACAGAGATGAAAAGGACGTAATATAACATGTTTCAAGTACCAAAAGAAGACATTTGTAAACCCCTAATCTTATATCCATTGAAATGTCCTTTAGAAATTAAGAAAAATTCAAAGCATTCTCAGATAAACAAAAATTAAGACAGCTGATCACAAGAAGAACTTCTCTAAAGGAACTTCTCAAAAGGAAAAGAAATAATAAAAGAAGGAAACAAAATATCAGAATTAAAAGGAATACTGTGAGCAAAATTATGGATAAATACAATTGGCTTTTCTGCTTCTTTTGAGTTTTCTAAAATTTGTTTACTGATTAAAGTAACTATCCTAACACTGTCCGGTGTGATTTTAAATGTACGAAGAGGGCAGATTTCAGACAATTATAAATGAGGATGCAGAAAAGAACATAAAGGAGTTAAGGTCTATATATTTCACTCAGATTTGTAAAATGACAGCAGTAAACCCTGTTAAGTTGCATACTAATATAATATAATATATGGTATATTAAAATAGATAGTATAATATTTTAAAATGCATAACATCTGCAATAATCATTTTAAAACTATAAAAGTTCCCAGTTTCTGGTCCAACACGTAAAAAGCTTGCAAGTTACCACATCAACACTCACAATAAGAAAAAATGCTGAGAAAATTGAAAAGCAATGACTTTGTTCAAAGATCCTTCAGAGAACTGAGGTCATAGGCCAAACAGACATCCTGAAAAGTAGACAGACAGGTAAATACAGATGCAGATTACCTTTGCTGAAGCAGAAGCAGCCAGAGGGAGGAATGGTGGAAATATTTAAATGTCAACTTCAGCAAATTCCTGGAGGTTGAGTGTTGACCAGCTTGAGAATTAAAAGCCCCTTCAGAGCTCAGTCTTTTAGAAAGCCCCCTAACTTTTATGGGTTTTACCTCCAGGACCCCCATCCGTTTCTCTGGGTGATGACTAGAAAAAAAAGTCTCTACCTGTGTGGTTAGAGGAAAGCAAAGAATAACTATTCTGAAATATACCCAAGGGAAATAACCGTTCTGAAAAAATCTAACAGAAGTAAAGGGCGCCTTTGATAAGACTGTCAGCGGACTGGATGTATCCGAAGAAATAATCAGTAAACTTGAAGACACATGAATAGAAACTTCCCAAACTGAAAACAGAGGGAAAAAAATTAATATGGGACAGAATAGTCCAGAACTGTGGGGGCAATTACAAAATTACAAAAGATGCGATACCAGCACAGTGGGAAAACCACAGTGGAAGAGAGAAGGGAGCAGAAGCCATATTTAAAGTAAAAAAAGGCTTACAGCTTCCAACATGAGTGACAGAAATGAAGGCACAAACCTAGGAAGAGCGGAGAACACAAAGCAGGGTAAATTAAAAGAAATTCTTCGAAAAGAAGGAAACACATACAGGTCCGTTTCTCTGCATGCCTTACAATTTTTATGAAAACTGGGCATTTTATATATTATAGCCCAATTCTAGATTCTGATTCCCCTTCTCGGGGTTCGTCTTGTTTAACGACATGCCTTGAAGGAGTAGGAACCTGATTTCCCTGATGTTAAAACTGTGTGCTGATTCTTCCTGACTCAGAAGCCTTGCAATGCTCTCTTTCCCTTACTGCTTTGTGCTGAGTAAGACCCAAACTTCTCCCTGAAGCTCTTTACAATTGCTTTCACCCGAGGCTAGCCTCCAGGAAGAAGGGGATGGGCGGATAATCTCCGAAGAATGGACAGACCCTCTGAAGCTCCCCCCAGGACACCAGAAAAATTCAGGGAGGTTAAGGGAATGTATCAGCACCCTGTAAAGTGCCCTGATTGTTATCACCTTTTCTGTTCCATCCAGCTTTTTTTCTATACAACTTCAAGACCCCAGACTCCAAGATGGAGTCACATCCTCTAAAGGCACTAGCCTGCTGGGGCTTCGCTTTGCCTGGCAAAGCAATAAAACTGTTCTTTCCTACTTCTCCCAAAGCTCTGCCTCTAAGCTTCAATCCGTTGTGGGGTACAGAGGCAGGTTTTGCAGCAGCAGCCTGGACTAACTCTGGAGAGTCTACTTACCCCAGAGGATGCCATCACTAAATAACTCTGCTTTTTTTCCGCCTCCTTTTCATTTTTAAACCTGGCTTCCTAAGCGTAACTCATGGGTCAGCATAGTTTTGTCAACTGAAATAAACGCACAGCCTAAAAGTTGAGAGTGATGTTTTACTAGGCGGACATCTCTGAGGACTCGAACCCCTTTGAGCCGGGATGACAGCCCCCCAGATCGCTCTGAGGGGCTGCTCCCAAGAGGTAAGGGAGGAGCCAGGACATATAGAAGCTTCACAACAAAGACCAGGTAGTTGGGACAATAAAAGATTGCTTGTTAACCAAAAAAACCAGGCATCGCAAGTTAAAGAATTTAGCGCTTTTCTACGTATGGGAGGAAGCAAACATTTGGGCTCATTGAATTCTTCCCTTTGACAATCACCTCGCTATCTAGGGCCACTGTCCTGTCCTTTCTTGTTCTGAGTCCCCTCAGGGTGCACCGCTGTGAGAGGCTGCAGAGGCTGGGCTGCAGGCTTGTCTTCACTGGGGCGGGGGGCGGGGGGCGGGGGGGCGGGGGGGGCGGGCGGGGGCAGCCTCTAATGATGATGCTTTCACCATTCTTTGTTTACTGATATGGTTTGCAGTATTTTTCATTCACAGTTTCATAGTCAGGCAATGACTGATCAGCGGTTGTACTCAAATACATTAAGTTAGTAAGACTTCCACCCTTTGCCTATAGATCTGTTTCTTGTTAGGAACTCTTTTTTTTTTAATTTGCATCTATTAATTTTAATATCACTTGCTGAATTTTGGCATCTGATACAACAGAATCACTTCTCATTTATAGACACTTCAGCTTCAAGATTTCATATTTAGATCACATCTCTTATTTAATGTTTGGACACTTTACAAGTCTCCCCCAGCTTTTACCTTCTCTTGGGCCTTGTGATGGCTCATCGCTGTGTGCCTAAGCCCGACATTCAGCCAGCAGCTGAAACAGACTCACACACACAGTAAACAATCTCATGGGTACTGGGCGGAAGGGGATGGGAAGGGATAAATGTGGGAGTTTGAGATTTGCAAATGTTAAACACTATATATAAAAATAGATTTTAAAAAACCAAATTTCTTCTGTATAGCACAGAGAACTGTATTTAATATCTTATAATAACTTTTAATGAAAAAGAATATGAAAATGAATATATGTATATATACACATGACTGGGACATTATGCTGTACACCAGAAATTGACACATTTGACTCTACTTAAATTAAAAAAAAAAATCAATAGTGAGGGCCCTCTTCTGTCTTTTCTGAGCACCTACAGGCTTGCTCGTGAATGCAACTTTCCAGACTGCCAGGACGACATCTCATTTTGTTAGAGCAGGCAGATAGCTAGATCTGAGCAGAGAAAAGGGGGGCACAGACCGAATGGCAGGAATTGGACAGAAAGGAGGGGCACAGGCCAAATGCAGGAAGCCAGACATCATGTAAGCACCAGGGGGCCCTGGGCAGAGAAAGAAAAGCAGGGACCTTTGGGCTGATAAGTGGTGACACCTTTTGGGGTGATGAGTGGCCTGGAGACCGACAAAGAAAGGTGAGAAAAGGCAGGAATTTCCAGTGTCTGAATATAACCTTTTGCTTATTATGCCCTCATTTCAATAAAATTAGCCTTGCAGATCAGAAGTCCCCATCATGCACCGACGCCATGACACTTCCGATCCAGACTAAGTAAGGACAGAAATCCCTCCTCCCTTTGGGAAGGTGGAGTTGGGGTGATAATCAGGGATTATGACCCCAAACCCTTCATTCCTGAATGAATATTCCACCCATTCATTTTTACATCCTGCGTAACCAACTTGCCAAAGAAACTCAGGGCAGCCACTCGCCTGAGCCTGCCTGCTCTCCCCCGAGAGTGTACTATCCATCCCTTAAGAGATCCCCACTTTACTTTTTATAATCATACGTCTTTTCTCTGAATTCCTTCTGGCACGGGACAAGAACCTGGACACCGGTTACATTCACCGGCAACAATTTCTTAGAACTGCACAGTAAAATCCTGGCTATGTATGTACCATTATGGTTCTTGTCCCAGCCAGTACCATGACTTCAGGCTCCATACAAAGACATTGGTCTTCTCTGTTCATTTGACACTGAGGCTGAATTTGTCTCCAACAATGATCATGGATGTGAGATTCTTCTTTCTGCTCTGAACCATGTCAGCTCCTTTAGCAGGAAAGCTGCTGATTTTCATAGCTTTCTCTGCCATAGATGAATTTCCATGCTGATGGAGTTGGTGGAAGGACGTAACCTTCAGATGAGACTCCGGCTGCTCTTCACGGCTTCTTCTGTTTCTTCTTCATACTTGATTTTGGGTTACTTAGAAGTATAATACTAAATTTCCATTAAACGAAGCTTTATTTATGTATTTATCCTAACCATCTATTTTTAAATTAATATCTAGCTTAATTGCACTACGGTCAGAAAGCAAATCTTGTCTAACTTTAATCCTTTGAATTTTGTTGAGACTCGCTTTGCCACCCAGTATGTGGTTAATTTTATCCTTTTTTCATTGTTTCTAAAAATATTTTTTTATTCTGTAGTTATTATATTTTAAAAATGTCCATATGCAAAATTTGTTAATATTCTTTTAAAACTGCTATTCCGAGTTTTCAGATATTTTTGTCATTTCTTTCTTTAAATTAGTATGATTTGGTTTCCAATCCTCTCTCTATATATAAATATTATATTATATTATAATAATTATGTACATAATTATAGATTCACTATATTATTATCATTACACATACAGAATTGTAAGTACATAAAATATAGAACTACAAAATATTTTTCCTTGACTGGCCCTTTATCATTATAAAGATTTTTATCTCTGATAATGTTTTTTTAAAAATTACTTCATCTGTAAGTACTATAATTAAAGCATTTCTTTTTTTTAATATTCACATGCTGCAATTTTTCATTTTTATTTTTAATATTTTCATATTTATATTTTAAATCTGTATTTTGTAAAACAGCAAACTTCGATGAGCTTTCTTCTGGCTCAGTTAGAAAATCTTTGTCTCATGTGGCAGCTTTACTCCATTCAGATATAATGCGTTCTTAAAGGATGTTTTGGTTGATTATATAATTCTAATTTAGCATTTTTTTAATGCTTTCATGACACAACCCCATTTTTCTTGCTGGCTTCCACTGTTGTGTAGACAAGATGTCTCTTCTAGTCTTGCTTTTTCTTTCTCTTTTAAGGGAAATCTGTCCTTTCCTCCACTTGACTGCTTTTGAGTTTCTCTCCTTGTTGGACGTTATACATTTTACTATAATATATTTAAGTAGGATTTTGTTTTATTATTACAGCTTAGTGTTTGTTGCATTTTCACTACATGTGAAATGATTTTTTTTTCATCAATTTGGAACATTCTGAGCCATTCTGTCTTCAAACTTGCTTTTGTTTCTTTAATGTTCTATCCCTTCTCCTTTGGGTCTCAAATTACACTGTTGGGAGAATTGTTTTGCTATATTCTCTATGTCTTCAATATTCTTTACCTTTTTATGAAATTATTTCATATTGTTGTATCTCTGAGTCCTTTCTTCTTATCAGTTTCTATTTCCAACCACAGAGTACATAATTTTGCTTTTATTTCATTAATTCAAATGTCTGGCTTTTTATAGTTACTTACTGTCTTCTATTTCTTTGAATCGACTATGTTTGATCATTTTAAAGTTTATGTGTAATAACTCGATTATATTGATCATTTATGACTCTTCTTCTATTATATGTTGTTCCTCTTATTTTTCAATCACATTTTTGCACCCTTTTACACCTGGTTATTTTCCATTGAGCGTTTGGTGTAATGCCTATAAAATTTAAAGATAGCTGAAGACACAGATTGTTGTCTTCTTCCATGGAGTGTTGTGTTGGATGGTGGTAGAACCGTCCTACAGGGCCTTGATCTACCCAGGTATCTGGAGCTCTAAAACCCACAAAGGCTATTCTATTTGCTTCCTATTCCTAGGTTGTGTCTCTGGGGACCCCATCTGAAAGTCTTGGCCCATGTAAGTTACCAGGGCTTCTGTTGGTAGGGTTTGAATTTTAATTTGCCTTTGCTCTGTGTGTCTAGCATAATGCAATTTCAACTGTTAATCCTTTCAACCGTTCAACTTCTCTTCTAGAATTGGCAGATATGCTAAGAGAAAAGCAGCCTCAAATGTCAGTCTCCCTCCTCTGGGTGTTTCTCTTCTTTCAGATCTTAGCCTCATAACTCTTCACTTAGTGAAAGTAGTCAGATAATTCCAAGCATTCTATTTAAAATATTTCATCCAACCTTACATATTTTTGGTTTGCATTATCTAGACTTCCATTCCCAGAATATCTTTATGTTTTTCACAGCCTTGTGTATGGCTTTTGTGTTAACAGATAATTTGCGTGACAAATACATGATTCACTCTACCCCTTCTACTCCTCTTCCCCCTCCTCATTATCATCTCAGAAAATGTTTTGGTATGAAAATATTTTAATCAAACCCCCTGTTATGGGTTGAATTGTGTCCCCCAAAAGGTATGTTGAAATGTTCATCACTGGTACCTTTGAACGTGACTTTATTTGGAAATAGGGTCTTGGCAGCTATAATCAAATGAAGATGAAACAGCACTAGGATGGATCCTAATTTAATAAGACTAATGTTCTTATAGGAAAAGGAGACTAGATGCAGACACAAGTACCCAGAGGAAGAATGCCACATGGCAATGAAGGCAGAGATCGGAATAATGCATCTATAACCCAAGGCTATGTGATGATTTTCTTTTACTTTCTGTTACCTTCCCTTTCTGGTCTGTCTCCCATATTGACATTCTTTACCTGTTCTTTTATTTTCCCCAATAAAAATGTGCTTCTTCTTTTGTATATGCCAGGGGCTGCTTCATCTCTTTGCTAAAGTACCAGGTGCTATTATTTTCTTCCAGAAGCTTCTGATGGCAAGAGAAATATTTGGTAAACTCACATTCAGTTTTCAGAAGTAGACTCCCTTTCTCAGATATATCTGCATTTTCAGCAAATTGCAATGCTGTGTTTTGAGACCCAGTAGCATGTGAACAGATCAGGTATGATTGGGAACATTAACATTGTTAGTGTTTTTGAAAAATGTTCCTCTGCTGATCAACAGTCTGAAATATATGTATTTTTTTACATCGTGACCAAATTCACACACACATGCACACAGAGATATAATTGAAAAAAATAGTTGCATGCAAAAATGCTTAGCATCCTAAGATAAAAATCTTCTGTTTCCTATTCTACTCAATGATTTTATAGTTAACGAAATGTAGTTCATGAACATTTAAGGATGAATTCACAATGACAAATTATGATCCAGAGTTTGAAGATCACTGTCAAGGTAACTGGTTTTCTGCCTGACTGTAGTTTCTGATGATGGTGGCATGGGATCCCCCATTAGTTAAGCAAAAGAAAGTTCAGGAAGAGTGTATCACTCTCTCACTAAACCCTTTTTCTGATTCCCTCCAGATAATTCTCTGAAATTTATTTGGTTAGTTCAGATTTCTGATACCTAGAAAGAAGACATATATTTAAGGTATTATTGAAGGAATTTTTGCCTGAAGGTCGAGGTGAACACAGTGCCTCCTCAAATAACATCTTATCAGAGGAATGACTTCAGCATTTGGTTTATTGGACACCCACTCGTTCCCTTTGCACTGTCCCTTTGTTGAGGCAGAATTAAATCCCACAAAGGGACACATTTTATTTCAACCAGGTGGGTCTTTGCTGCTGTATTTTCCTTCTGTGTTTGATCAAAGCCATTCACGAACTTATTTTTGGTTTAAACCATTGAATCAAATATAGGGACAAATTCTAATTCAGATACAAGCTACATTCTCATAGAGCAGCTTGACATCAAGCGTGAAGCCCAACCATAACATGTTCTGCTAAAGAGGACAGGGTGTTTGCTGCCCTGAGGCTTTTCTGAATGCCTGATATCCGAATGTCTGCTTCCACATTGGTGCTTCCCCCCCCACCACTGGGGACACGACAGGAAAAGATCAGAGAAGATACTGCTGGAAAGAGTTAACGGCAGGTACCATGCTTGCTGATTGCTTCTTGCAGCCTTCAGAGGTTGATGCTTCGACATTAAATATTTTCATATGTAGTTTCCTGTTTGCCTTGAATTACTGAAATATACTAAGCATATCTCTCCAAGGACCCAGCGCCATGGTGTAATAGGCTCCTGCTAATAGCTTTGAAACTGTACAGCAATCTAGTTTCAAAATACAACACAAATCTTTTTCTAAAAACACTAACACCTCACTCTTGTGTTCCCGGAGTATGTTTTCACGTTTCCTCTTGTGATGCCTAGGAAGCGGGGGGGTGGGGGGAGCTACAAGAGAAATGATGCATTCTGGGCAAGGAGCCAATTTAAAAAGTCTGGTCTTTCCAGTTTGCTGTCACTTGTCGTGGTTAAACAAAACACGGAGGAGAAAAAGAGAAATTGGCTTCAGTGTAAATGTCAACATTCTGATTAAAGCAAACACAAAGCATTCAGAACTCTTGACAAAAAAAAAATTAAATTGAATTATGAAGGGTATGCAAATGGAGGCCTTCCTCTGTATGATTACTGAGACTTAGGCATTTTGTATTTTCTGTCTCTGCTGGAGAAATCTGTGTGGCAGGACAAGGTGTTCAGGAAGAGGGAAGGGAAGGTGAACAACACATTTCCCAGCTGATGACAGCTGGAACCTACCAAAACATTGGTTCAAAAATCACCCAACACTCCGCAAACACTGGGAAAGGTTGGAAAGCTGACAGTAAGTCCTGGTGCTTTCAGTCTATTATTGTCTTTCTAGCTAAGCAGGGTCTTCCCCTTGGACACAAACCCCCAATGTATTTATTTAAAGGATTCAAAAGATATCATTTATTAGAGGGGAGAACTTTAAGAAGACTCACATTAAAATGTTGATGTAAACAATATTGTGTCAGTTCCTTCGTATCTCCTTTAAGACCTTAGAAATTGAGTTGTTTGAAATGCTTTTTGAAAGGGCTCTCAGCATGCATTCATGATATGCAGTTTTAAAGGTAGCATAACACACTCTATTTCTCTAATTAAAATTAATGGGAAAATCAAAAATAAATGGTGCACATTGGTCCTCTCTCCCGAGGAGGGAAGATATTTGCCTTCTTTGGTGAATACCTATGATCCAATGATAAAAGGAGGTTGATTAGGGGTGTGTGTGTGGGTGTGTATGTGTGTGTGCTTGTCTCTGTAAATGAAGAATATTATATGTTAAATGTGAGACAAATCTTTCAGAACCTTCCATTCTTTCCTCTCCATGATCTACGGAACCACTGTGTTTTCTGAACCTTACCTTTGCCTCTAATATTATGATCACTTTTTGATTTAGCATTGCTCCTGTCTCTCCGCTTTGGGGGATATTCTGAAACTGCTTTCAAAGCTGTTGTGTGTTCTCAGCATGTCATTTCTGCCTCAAAAATCTGAAATTGTTACCTAGTGCCCATCAGGAAAGTCCAAATCCTGACCTGATATTCAAGACTTTCTTAATCGGCCTCAAACTAACTTCATATTCCTTTCATAAGTATTTACTGGCTGTCTACTAAATGTTGGTCATTTACCTTTTCCTCACCGTGTTGCCCACACATTTCCTACTCTGGGCTTATTTTATTCCTCTCCTTTCACACCCTGTGCTTTTCCATTTCCACAACCCTATTTTTGCTGCGCTCTTTCCTTAAACGGACCTTCTTACATCTCTACCTAACAGACCCTCACATCTTTCGAGGCTAAATTTAAAAGGTTCCTCTTTCTTGAAATCTTTC
Source organism: Vicugna pacos (assembly GCF_048564905.1). Lineage (NCBI taxonomy): Eukaryota > Metazoa > Chordata > Mammalia > Artiodactyla > Camelidae > Vicugna > Vicugna pacos. The sequence goes on from NC_133010.1 coordinate 9,348,646, forward strand.
CTATTACTGTACTTGAAAAAGACCTCTTCCTTCCCAGAACTTGTATAGCTTTCTATTTGTAACCCTTGGAACTTACTAATATTACTTTGAATGAGTTATATGTGGATACCTTGCATCTGGCCGAAAAGAATCTTAAAAATTGAAGCCTTTGTTTATACATCTTCATGTTCTGCCTAAATCCAGTACATGGTACGTGGTGAGATGCACATCCAGATAATATTGGAAAAGTGATGTTATCTATCAGCATTCTAATTTCTTTGTCCATAACGTGAGGATGATAATATCTCTCTCTCCCAGGGCACTGTGAAGAGTAAAGGAGATAATGTCTGTAGAGCTAGGTAGAGCTCTAAGTTTTAGCTACCATTTATATTATTTTAACTTTATGGATAATATATCCAAGCACATAAATACATGAATGAAGAGAGTGGTTCACGTATGTAGACACCAAAGCCAGAGCATCAAACTATCCACCACAAGATACTCATAGGTTGTTAAATATAATTCTCATGATAATCTTGTAAGGCCTGTATCAAAATATTGACTATATAGATGAGGCTGGACAGACTACATGCAGGTAACCAGTCTGACCCCCAAATCTGTGATTTTTCTCCAACTCTCATGACTCTATTCCCTGGACTGTCCTAAATGACAACAGAACTTTGTTCAACTAGACACAGAGGAAACACACTCTGCAATATCATGGCCCACATCCCCATTGGATTAGTGTATGACAGCAAATTGATTGCACTTCGGAAAACCAGATATGTTTGTTTTAAGCCCCTAAATCCCCCTTTTCCATTCTGCCATCTCCCCCTAGGTCCAATGCTACCTAAGATTTCCCTAAATGTGTGTCCTGATGCCTTCATAATTTGTTTTTTATGCGTTAGTGTGTGTGGGGTGATTAGGTTTGTTTGTTTCTTTCTTTCTTTCTTTAATTTAATGGACGGACTGGGGATTGAACCCAGGACCTTGTGCATGCTAAGCACATGCTCCACCCCTGAGCTATACCCTCCCCCCAGAACTGCACCCTCCGCCACCTAATGCATTCACTAACCATTTTATTTAATCCTCCAGGCTGCCAGGAACAAGTGCAGATCCTTGTCCCTATTGTAACACATGGTCCAGGTGATATTGTTAAAACCTGTCCACAGACCACACTTTGAGAAATAATACTACAGACGATGAAGTTCAAATGTATTAGGGACTACTCTGCCCCAATCATAAAGGAACTACAAACATTTCCATGCAGTATGGAGTGAGACTCAAAACATTCTACAGGTTGGAGAGACTAGAGTTTACCAAATATCATTTCCCATTTTATTCAAGACAATGAAACCCAGAGAAAGTTAAACTAGACTCAATCAATATAAGTATAGAGAGCCAATAAGAATCCTTGGGATGGTTTTCAATATAATTCTCATTCATTCATTCATTCATTCATTTGTTTAATACTATCTTCTTGAGCTTTACAGTGTCAATCACTGAAGGCAGAAAGCCATCAATAGCCTCGCCTCTCTGGGAGTTTACAATCTGGACACAGCATTATCTTACAAGCAAAAACTATAAAACAGGAATTCCAAAGAGATTATCACAGACATATTTCAAATTGTGGATTAAAAACAGATGGGCACACCTTTTAAGTGCTCTTGGGCAACATGGGGGTCGGTGTGAAAGGAGGCAGGTGTTTGCAGAGAAGGTGAGGGCGTGTCGGCTCCACCACCGACAGGATCCTCCCCAGGCGGCCCTGGACCAGAGTCTCAGCCATCCATGCCTGTTTCCCGCACTTCCTCCTCTAGGCACTCAGATTCGGGACAATGGCTCTTTTTGTTGTTGTTTTCCTGCCTTCAAAGTAAACATTCTGGAAGCTGTTGTGATTGTTCAGATTTCTTTAAAGACCTTCACGCCACTTACCATTGCTTTTTAGACCGCAGGAAACATAATGAAACTGAAGCCTCTCGTGGAGCTTTTATTCCTCTCCTTTCAGACTTAATAGAAAGCAGTAGGGGACACTTGGGCCACCGATGTCAGTGCCATTTCATGGTCTGCATTGGTTTTGTTCTCAAGAAAAATGGCATTGGATTAATTTTTTCCTTTTTCTCTGTAAACAGATGTTTTGCTCAGAAGAAAGATCTGACATTTGCCATTTATCTGTTTCTCTTCCCTCTTCTCCCCGACGCCCCTCACCCGCTTTTCCTTCCTCTGGGCCAGACAAAGGCCTGAGATTGAATGGGGTCTTCCCTTGATGGTGCTTTTGGCACTGGCTTTAGAACTTTGTTTTGACCGTGGTCCACGGTATGAAAAAGCGTTTTACATGAGAGCCAGCATGTAAACACAAAGACACACATGCATACAGTTCTCTTTTGACAGAAGTTTGTATCTTTACTGGACAATTTATATTTTTTTTCTTTTGACGTCTCCCACTTTCAAAATATTAACTTTGAAGCTGTCTCTTAATATCTTGTCTTTAGCAGTCAAATATATATATATTTTTTGCATGGAATCGTACTCCACATATATTTCATTAGATAAGGATTCACTCTTTCTGATTTTTCAAATCTTTGTATTCATCTCAAAACACAGTCTTTTCACCCTTGAGGTCTCAAAAAACTTAAGCATTCATCACCAAAACAATGATAACAGTGAATAAAAACGAAACTAAACAAACCTTGGCCTTATTAAAGTTAAAATTCTGATCATTTTGATACATTTAAGAAATACTAAGTTAACTTCCATCATTAATGGCTTACAGCAGGCTAACTGAAAACCTGGCTTTGTTGTTCAAAAGGAGAAGCTGTTACTGGCTGCGACAGTGAGTTCTGGGAAAGATTCCGAGGAGCATCTCCAGTGGAAAGCAAGCAGGAGTCGATTCCTCAGGTCTGCCAAGGGGCCAGCTACCGAGTCTTCTGGAAGGAGTGACACCCCCTGCCTCCGGAGAGCTGTGAAGTCCTTCAGAAGCTCAGCGTTTTAGTGGGACCACAAAGCACTCAGGCTACATTGGGACTTTCAGGGACCTGGCTCTTTCCTTCATCAGCCCCTCCCCCAGTTGAAAAAATATATTTTATAACCGTGTTGCTATAAAGACAAATATAATCTGGGCTGGATTTATAATGGAATATTGTTATCCATCATTATGATTTTTTTTCCTTCTGATTTTAAAAGAAATTACAGTGGAAGCATTTTCATGTTGGTTCACGATCTGGCCCCCAGACATGGAAGGCAAGGAGAGAACGGAAGGAGGGGCAGTCCTTCCAGATCGAGGTTAATAATAAGCAAGAGAGCTTGCATTGGAGGCTTGTCTTGGGTGCCCCGAGATGAGTAAATCTTAGCCCCACTGCCAGAACCTGGAAGAGAGTACTCGGTCCAGATGGTCTCACCAACACCTTACTCCCTCTACGCTGTGTCCTTGAAACAGCTCCCACTGTGGGAATGATGGTGAGTGGAATGTACATTCCCAGGACAGGGGAAGGGGGAGAGGCATCTTCTATGGCCCTGGCCAGCTCACAAGCCACCTGGTGGTCCCATCCTTTCTAAGACCTCCTCCAATGTTCCTGAGCTCCTAAACGTACAGTAGGGCCAGGGCAGTGGGCCTATAATCTGGGTGGATTGTTTGTCTAGAATCCTTTCACTATAATGCAAAGCATACTTTGGGATTCAAAGATAAAAGAACTGACTCCTTTCTCTTATGAGTAGAAACCATGTTCTGACTAATTTCTAGAATAATGAAGATTAGCTTGCGTGGCTACATCTCCTTCTTTTAGCTAACAGTGCACATTTTATGGAAGGTCGTATTTAGAGACGTCTTACTGGCTGGGGTAGCAGAACTCCTTGGGACTTGGGTTGGGGACCAGTATATGTGTAGGGTCAGAGTTAAATTTCAAAAATTTATGAAGAATTAGCCTAAAGGAGGAAAGTCGTGGTTTAGAGAAGGGATTCAGAAAGCTTGACAAGTAGAATATTCTTTCTTCTCGACTTTGTCCTGGACGACTTTTCTAAAGGGGAAAGAAATAGCTCTTACACATGCATTATATGTTTCCCAAAACTATAATCAATAAATCACTCAAATAAATAAAAAGAAAGAACATCCATCATTCCAGCAATTCCAAGAGATCTCACCCCTGTTAACATTTATTAACAATAATCTTTAAGAAGCAGGTGCATGTATCTATGTATAAACAGATACAACTTTTAACCAAAAAATGGTCTATAATTACACAGGTTGTCCTGCTACCGGCACTTTTACTCAAAAATATATCACTGACAATTTCCATATCACTAATTTTTAATCTAAAATATAATTCTTAATCTGTGGCAGGGCAATCTGTCACTTGTCTTCCTGTTCTTGCCCACAGAGTTCACGTTTCCCTTAGTTGTTGGCCAATGCGAACAAGGCTGTTGGCAATTTACATTGCCTGTGAACAGAGTTCGATGCACCTGTTCGATGCGTACTTCAGATAGTTGGCTGTTTTTTATCTTCTTTATCTTTTTCTCTGCAGATGTAAAATTTTATCTGATAAAAACCTATCGGTACTTCCCGTTTGATTTCCTTCTTTGATGTTAGGATCATATAAAAAGTCCTTGCAAAACGTAAAATGATATGAATACTCACTAATATTTCTTCTATTATTTGAAGTTTAAAAACTGTCTGTATTTAAATTATTTTGTTCATTTCAGTGTAATATGTGAAGTATAATTCAATATTTAGCATTTGTGTATCTTTTACCACCTGTATTTTTTTAAAAAATATATATTCCTACATTTTAGAGACAGACTCTGTGTCATACACTAAATCTGATATGAAGTGTGGCTGCTTTCTAGAATTTTCCTTTTCATTGATGTATTTGTTTATTTCTGTTCCAACACGACACTGTTTAATTTTTGAATCTGTAAAATATAATGAGATGAGGAACCCCCAATTGAGCTTTTCCTGTTTTTTTTTTTCAAAAATGGGCAACTCAGTCATTTAATATTCTTAGGAGGAATATAGTATAGATTTTTAAAATTAAATATTTGGACAATTTATTGAAATTGTACTAAAGTTAGTCCCATTCAGAAGAATATATATTTTCACAGTATTTTATCTTTCCATCCAGTCATAGAACATTGCCCTATTTATTTATTTATTCATTTATACCTACCCCCCAACACACATATACTTACACACATATATACAGTTAGATATTTAAATAGATATGTCTAGGTAGAGTTTTATAAACTTTTTTGACTAATACATTTTTGCTTACTTCTTGATTTTTTGTTTGTTTGGTTGCTAAGGCAAATATAATCTTTATTTTTCTTTACATGGTGTTAAGTGTTTTCTGCTACTGTATAGGAAAACTTCAGAATTCTCTACTGATTTTGTAACTATAAACCTTACTGTATTCTATATTGTTAGCTCAAAATAATTTTCCCTTTGAGTCACTGAGTTGTTGGAGTAGACAATCTTACGATCTGTGAATAATAGTATTTTTTCACTTTCTTTGTAAAATCTCTATGTTTTTATTATCCTGTGTCATCTGTTAGAACCTCAGAAACTTGTTGAGTCAAAGCAGTGGCATCAAGTGTCTCTGTTTTCTTCCAGAATGTATTGGGAATGCCTCTGGAGTTGTGCAGTCAAGTAGGGAGGTGTCAGTTTGGAAAACAACTTTATATCCATAGTCCTAATTCACTCCACAGTTTCTTTTCACGTTAGTCTGTTTATTTTAATAATAGAAACAGATTTGAGCTTTATGAAAAGCATGCTAGCATCTGTTAAGTCATTTTTTCCTTCTCTTTTGAGCTTTTTATGGGATATGGTCCTAATGATGATCCCGTCTTGCACACCTGGAGTTAACTTTATTTGGACACGATGTATCATTTGTTTGATATAGTATAGAAGTGAATTTGCTAAAATTTTAATTTTGCAGCTATATTTATAGGGTGATTATTCTCCCTGTGTGTGTATGTGTGTGGGTGGGTGGGTGGGTGTGTGCAGGCAAATGTGTTTGCATCCACGCATGCTCTTTATCAAGCGTGGTATCAGGTTTATGCCAGCTACAGAAAATGAGCTAGAGAGCTTTGTCTTCTTCTATGATCTGGAACAATTAGGCTGCATAGACATGTAACTTCCTTGGACAATTTGATAGCTCAACCCACCGTCACCCAGATTGCTTTGTATTTCCCATCAGTTTATTCAGCATTAAAAGTGACTTTCTCCCAATAATCCACTAAGTGTTTATCAGGCCTCTACTATGCAGGGAGACACAGGAAATGGTCACAGTAGGTTCATAACAAAAATATGGTCTACAACACAAGGCAGTTCATTCTAAGCCCCAAGGGGTGGTACACACAGTACATTTCATTTCACTGGAATTCAAAAGAATGAACGGACAGTCTTGGTCTCCTTGGCTCAGAAAGTTTTTGGCTGTCGTTCCTTGTTTTGTTTTCTTGAATTTTGTTTCTTTTCTGAATGAGGGGGGATTTAGTCTTCATCCCAGGGCAGCCTCCCTGAGGAGTTCTGAGAGCATCTTAGCTGTAAGTATGAACTGCTGTTTGGGGTATTGACTTGCATGCTAGAGGCACTGGAGAGTGCTCTGGCAGAGCTGAGAAAGTACGTTAGGGATATAATGTTAGAAGAAAGACTGGAGTCAGATGCCCAGGGAACTTGTGATACGGACAACTCTTCCATTCTCGACAACTGAAAGATTTCCATCCATAGGTGATTCAGAGAAAATCTCCAGCCCACTGACAACTAACACCAAAGCTTCAAATAGATAACTTGTGGGCTCCCTTCCAATTTTTTTTGACATGATGAGCCTTTGAGTGGAGCCTAAAGCCCTATGATGTCTCTCGGCCTCTGGAGTTGAGCATGATTTGACCCAGGAATTGGGTAAAGAAGTGATTTTTCAGGTTAGCCCATCTAGTCTGTTGTGTCACTTAATCGTGAATGTCCAACTCCACGTGAGCCAGCAGCACCTATAGTGGTTTGCATAAGTCGCATAAGAGAAAGGTACATCTGTATCTTAGGAGTCTGTTTACAAAGGGAATTATAGAAGATGTCTGCTTACCAGAAAAAAAAAATCACCTAAGTTAAGACAGGGAAAGTGCCATTAAGTCATTTTCCCATCCCTCAGAACCTGGCAGGAATTGTTCCCCGTGGTGCATTTCCCTGCTTCTCTTGCAGCCAGGTTTTAAACATCTTAAGCTATGGCACTACCCTCCCTTCCCCTGAGCAGGGATGAGACTGCCACGTAAATCTCTTTGGTCAGAATTCTTTCCAATGGAATTCCAGGTCCCCTGTGATGGGTTCTTTCTGCCCCTCAGAAGCCCTGTAGCCGTGTCATGTGCTAAAGGGAAGAAAGCAGGTGCGAACATCAGAAAGTAGATCTGTTGCTCTCCTTTGTCTAATTTCTTAATTATAAATTGGAAACTTTAGATCGTATGGAATGCACCACTGGTGCTCTCACACAGGGCATCTCAAGTGTCAGTTAGTCGAGTATTTGTGTTATCATTCATAAGAGTGGGAAACTTGGGCATTTTATTCAACCCTGTAAACCCTGAGTCTAAAAGAGGACCTGGCAAGTCATGGGTATCTGATAAATACATGTTAAATGCCTGAATAAATGAATGGATGGCCATGTGTCTGGTATAATATTACACCTAACAGTGATGCTAATAAAAGAAACATACGACCCCTGCCCCACAGAAAACTATGTCTGATTGGCGAGGCCAGAATCTTACTAGGGACTAAGCATTTGTAGATAATCAGGCTTTAAGAGTTACAGCACGTTACTATGTTCAATACCTTGTGAAGCAATATATATACATAGTCCTTTACATATATGTATATATACACATAATGGCGGATTCACTGTCTGTGCACCAGAAATTAGCACAACATGGTAAATGATCTGTATTTCAGTTAAAAAAAAGGGGGGGGTATACCACAGACTCTGAGGTTATGGCGATAAGGTGTGATGCTAATGGACGTGGGTACTGAGTGATCCTGGATGATGGATTGGTTTTAAATGACCGGAGGAGGACAGGGGCTCTCCATGGACCCTCCTCCTTCCATTTGTCCCCTTAACTAATTCTCTGAACATTCCTCCAACATCTGCAGGTTTACCTCAGTTAGTCCACAATTCCTGAGAACCTGGTTTTGTAACCGATGAGTGAAAAGACAGTGGTCTTTATTCAAATAAAATCACAGCTAGAAACCCAGCTGACAAGTCAGTGGAAATAGCGCTCTGACTGAAACGAACACGGGAGCCTCTGCGGTGCCCCCTGAGTAAGTTTTTGAAACTTCAAGGACTCCCCAGGCACAACCCAAACCATCTGTCATCCATGAACAGATGAGGGACCCTGGTTCTATTTCTCCACCCTTCTTTGTACACAGATCTTCCCACCCAGGGCTAACCAGCCCTTCACCCAGCTTTACAGTCCAGGATCATGTTCTGTGAGCACGTGGCAACCCAACACCTGGAACTGCCTTCAACTGTTGCTGTCTGTGTGTTTGTGTGTAAGTGTTTCTCCAATTCCAAGTGAATAAAGGTGCGTAGGCAGTGATGACACCCCAGAACGGAGGAAGCACTGAGGCGAGGCACTGTGATTCTCTTTTCTTCCGGAAGAACACGGAACCGCAGGACTCGGCTTTCGCACAGACGCTAAAGGTGATCGCTCATATGGTGGGTGTTTTGGGGTATCTCCAGAATCCATCCATTGTCTTAAATTTCCTCTTGCCTCAGTTTGTCCTAATACTGATAACACTTCACATTAGACATCAGTTTGTGAAGAACCCCATTAGTTAGAAAATGCTACAGGGTCACACATTAAAATTCTGTTGCTTGTTAACAGCTTTGCCTTGAATAAACATATCAACTGAGCTACCCAGGCACTCAGCTAAACTTCAGTGAAATGAGGTATAAAACACAAAAATAGACAATTCCTTTTGTTATGGGCCACAGTGTGTGCCCATGAAATTCGTATATGGGAGCCCTAACCGCCAATGTGATTGTGTTTGGAGATGTGGCCTTTAAAGAGTTAATTAAGGTTCAATAAGATCGTTAACACTTGGGCTCTAATCTTATATGACTGATGTCCTGATTGGAGGAAATGAAGATACCAGGAGTGCTCAGAGGAAAGCCCATTTGAGGACACAGTGAGAAGGCAGTTATCTGCAAGCCAAAGAGATTGGACTTGGGAGAAATCAAACATGTGGACATCGTGAACTTGGACTTCCAGACTCTAGAACTGTGAGAAGACACACTTCTGCACTTCTATGGTAAAGCCACCCAGTCCATGACATTTCGTTTTGGCCACCCTAGCAAACGAATGTACTGTTCGAGTGTCTTTTCAGTAGAGTAATGTGACCGACCTTCAGGGCAGCACATCCTTTAGCAAGTCTCACTTTTGCCAGCCCCCTTTCCCTACAAAAAAAGTAAAGAAACCAGAGATATGTAACTCTCCCTGGGACTTCCTTTACTGAAGTGCTTACTGCACTGGGTTGAAGATTTCCTGGTCACGCACCTGGTTGCCCCAATAAATGGAAGCGCCTTGGGAGCAAAGGCTGAGTATATGCAGCACCGTGCCCATCATATGGTCATACACTCAATAAAAAAAGGTGGAATTTAAAGAAATTTAATGTATGGGAACATAGTATGTAGCTTTTAGAGAGATATTCTAAAATCATGGTTTTCCTTTCAAGAACCCATAGATGATGAAAATTGACATCATAATTATTTTGTTCTGTAATTGTCTCGGTGTTTTACCATGCAGTGGGGTCTGAGATGGGAGAAGATTCTTCCAGGTGAGTGACGATTTTACGTTTATATTTGTGTCTGTCAAACGGTTGTGTTCCTAAAGTTATACTCAATTGTTCCACCTTCTATGCAAAATTTGCTTCCGTGTCACACCAGTAGTTAAAAACTACAAGGCCATTCCATAGCTTCCAGAGAGACATTCTAAGCCTTTGAGTTGACAGACATGGTCCTTACATAATTTTCCTCCTTGGCTGTCCCACTGTTGTCATGCACCCTTCTTAGAACATACCACAATAAATCTTCAAGCAATACACTAAGCCCTCCCTTTGCCCATCTAGAAAACTCAATTCATATTTTAAAACTCAGTACAAATGTCATATCTCCTGTGAAGGCTTGAGAATGATGCAAAGCAGTTGGCCTTTCCATTATTTTCCTGTATCACTCTGAATATTCACAGAACATATGTTCTCCACGTTGTGTTATAATTTCATGCAAACTCCAGTCCTCCAAAGTTCACAAAGAAACACCAAATAACAGCACATCATCACTGACTAGGAAACAACTATCAAGTAACTTAGGAGAAGGAGATGAAGTCTTGCCCAAAAGCTCAACTTATCTCACAACCTTTGGTTTCATCTCTCTCTTTATTGCCTCTGAAGGTTTCCTCCTTAAAACAGATAACATACTCTGAGTCTCCTTTGTTAGGTGCTATGTCAAGGAGCGCGGAAACTAGCCTGCCTTTCAGCATCACAGAAATTCAGTTTTCTGCAAGATGTTTATCTCCATGGCACACATTTTGATGACAAAGGTCTTAGATAAGTTGACTTTTTTTCCCCATTGCAACATTGGTTCATTTCCTTCCTTCCTCCAGTTCTGTCCTTCTCCATTCCATGATAATTGGAGAGAACATTATACAATTCTCATAAACCATGTGCATGCCAAATGTGATACTCACTGTCAATTCAGAGACGTTTCTTCTCAAGAGGTCATCCAGCTCTTTTTCCTTTGTCTTATGGTGTTTTAGTTCCTCATAACATAAACCATCTGCTCTGGAAAATCCTCAGATATACAGAATGTTTCTGACACCACGGAGGCCAGTATGTTACTTAGATTCATGCAAGCCTTCCTAAATATGCAACATGAATATATTATAATGGAACTAAAATTATATAAAACCTACTTATTAAATATAGGGACACTTCAGGAAAATATGTCAAGATAAAAGAGGATACAATACAATTTATCAGAGCTCTCCTAGTCACAAATAAGTAAATTCAACTTTTACAATCATCCAAAAAACTTTAGCCTCCTGCTCTTGCTCCAATAAGTTAATCTCAATTCACTTTTTATTGCTTCCATATAAGGACCCCTCATACATCTCTGAACATGAGATCTGCCTGCTTCCACACTTGTTTTGGCTTAACTCCACCTGCAAAATAAGGTTGAAATCTCCTTAGAAATCCACAGCCTTTACATTATGACCTCAATCCAACTTTTAGAATTGAGGCATCATAGCTCAACCCAATTCTACTTGTATCCATGATATTTTTATCCTAATTGGGCTCCTTAAAATTCTCCAAACATGCACATCTTCATGTCTCAGAGTTTTATTTTATTTCTGCCATTTCTGCTGTCTGAAATACGCTCCTGTACACAGACCATATCTATTCACTCTTAGGGTCCAATCCAGATTCCATCTCCACGAATTCTTCACTCCTTTCGAAAACAAAGTAACTTAGCTGTTCTTCAGGGCTATAGTTTTCAGTCACAACACTACATGTAGATCTTTGCTCTTTATTTTATCAGGTGATGTGCTACATGACTTTTTTTATGTTTTTTTTTTATTTTGAGTTATAGTTAGTTTACAATGTTGTGTCAATTTCCAGTGTGGGGCACAATTTTTCAGCTATATATGAACATACATATATTCATTGTAGCATTATTTTCACTGTGAGCTACCACAAGATCTTGTGTATATTTCCCTGTGCTATACAGTATAATCTTGTTTATCTATTCTGCATATGCCTGTCAGTATCTACAGACATTTTCATATGGCTTTAAACCTCCTCTCTCCATCCACAGTCCCCTTTCTCAAGGGAGTAGGTGCTGACTTTCTTCCCTAACCTCCACGTTATAGTTTCTCCTCCTATAGCATAAAGTCTCATTCTGTTTCATATGACTTAACTATATTGGATGTAACCATTGAGACTGTCCAGAGGTTTTATATACTGAAATCTAGGAATATTTAAAGGATGGATAGTTTACATGTTAAGATATTTCCTGTTGACAATCTGGAAAAAGGTAAGCGCTCAGATATTTCCAAAAGAAACAACAAAGTGAATCTTTAAAGAGACATTTCAAAAAATAAGAGCAAAGATATTTTTTATTTTTAAGGATGGGATGGGCTGTCTTCTTAAGTTTTCAGAAATGAGATCCAAACTGTGACTCCTCAAAACTGAAGCTTCTAAAGGCGTAGATAAGAGGAAATTTGCACTTAAGCCCACCTGACATAATTGAGGAGAATGTGTGGGAACAAGTACAGAGCTGACAAGGAGGGAAAATACAGAAAGAAATATTTTTATCTCTGAACCTCTTGAGAAAAGCGTTATGGGGAGGAGAGTCTTTCGCATAAAGTACTTAAGGTCAACATGTGTCTGGCCTAACACGGATGAATCAAATTAGTTAAGAGACCCTAAGAAGTAACCATCTAGGGACCTTAGCGACTAAAGGAAAACATACGTTGAGAATCACTCTTCAAAGACTCCGAGGAGTTTTTGGAAAAGAAATTCATCTATCTTTGTTTAACCAGTATTTCACAAACTTATTTAAACATGGAACACTGTTATTTTCTGCAGAGTAACCTATACAGCTGAGTTTAGAGAGTTCTGTCTGCCAAGGCACATGTCATATTCACTTTGACCAGATTGTGTGTGTGTGTGTGTGTGTGTGTGTGTGTGTGTGTGTGTGTGTGTGTGTCTGTGTCTGTGTCTGTGTGTGTGTAGAGCTAAGCAGGTGCTCACACTGTGGAAGATCTCAATGCCTTGGGCATTGCTTTCCTAAGGAGGTCTGATAAAGATAAGGATTTTGATTTTTTTTTAATGGAGGTACTTGTATACGTATAACTGAATCACTTTGTTGTATGCCTGAAACAAACATTGTAAATCGACTATACTTCAATAAAAAATAAGAATTATTAAAAAATATATATGAACAGAGCAGGTGAGGCACAATGCAATTAGTTTTTTTTTTTTGTCCAAATCTTTAAATAATGGGGAAAAGATGTGAAAATGACAGAGAACACAAATGCATTGAAGGACTAACCAACATATAATAAGTACTTGCTGCGTACTCGGCACTCTGCACATTATATGTGTAATGTCTCACAGTCTCTGTCCATGGTATGGATACTACCACTCTCCTTATAGAGATGAAGTTTCAAAAGGTTAACCAAAATCAGAAAGCCTGTAAATGTTATGAAGCAGAATGAAAAGCAATCTGACTCCAGAATATGGGGTCTAAGTCTAAATAAATTTAGGAAGCATGGACTTACATTAAAAATGACTACTGTGAGAAGCTGGAAACATCTAACAACTAACTTGATGTTTAAGGAGCTTAAATATTCTCTTCTTTAGCAAAAAAAGTCTTTGGAGTCTCACCCTGACAGTGGAAACTAGATAAAATAGACCATTAGTCTTTCTGTATAAAGTGATTCTCATTTTTCTGGAAAAAAATAGGGGATTTCAAATGACAATAAATATTTTGTAATTATTAAATATAAAAGGTGTTCAACTTGAAAGTCAGGCAGGTGGAAAAAAGGAGTCTAAGTTCTTCTTACTGGAGCCCTGTTTTTTCTAGTTGAGTGAGATGATTCTAAATTTCCGTTAGCTCTTAATCATGCCAAAGATTGAAGGCAAAGAGAGAAAGATAACGAAAATTCAACATCAGAGAAAAGAGAGAAAGAAGAATGGAGTATAAAGATGAAGAAATGCCTTCAAAACTGGAGCAAAGAAAAAAAAAAAGCAAAGCATAAAAAAAAAAAAAATCCCCGCCAGATGTAGCCAGCTAAAGTCTAACTGAAGTTTCAACAGCAGGCATTTCATCTGTCATATCAAAACATTTTCAATACCATCTACCAATACAGCACTAAATTCTGGACTGCCATTAATGTCAACCCATTTATAATTTTGGCCCACAGCACTACAAAAAGGCAGATGACAGCCTACTATTTCACACCTGCTGTTGAAATGAATAAAAATGACTGAAACCCTTAAAAGCAAAAATAAAAAAAAAAAGGAAGGGGAAAAAATAAAGCCAACAACACTGTACAATAAGGCTGGAGAGAATTTCCTGCCTGCATTTTGAATACCAGGCTTTGGCTGACATGTCCTTACAGATCTAATCACAGTTAGCGTCGTGTGGCCCCGGCGTGGAAGCCAGCCTGCTGGAAGATGCTTCCCTCTCTCTCTGATTGCTGCTTCCTTCTCTCCTTGGCCTGAGTGAATAAGACACATGTCTTCTGCAACATTCCTTCGTGAACTGTGTCATGTACGGTACTGGGGACATTTTGATGGGTCTGTGCCCTCCGATATGTTGGAACTATTTCTTGTACATCTTTTGGGTGCCCTTGTCTCTTACTCCCTAAGTGTTAGCAGCACCACACGGGGGCCATAGAGTGTTGGACATCAGCAAGACGTCTGATCTTGCTTACTTCAACCAACCCAACCATAAGTGGAATGTGAAATATAACTTTGAATAATTAGATGCTCTGGTTGCTAATCCCTCGGTTTGCCTGTCCTGGCCAAGTGTAGCGATGACAATGTCCAAGGTGGCTGTCCTCAAAGTGTCGATGGCAGACTCCTATTTTTATTATAACATTAAGATATCATTTGCTCTTTTCACTGCCTTGACAGGTGCAGTAAACCAAAGTGATCGTGGGTGAAATGACTGGCAATACACAAATAATGGCTTTCATCTTAATAATTATCAAGTGATTTCAGTTCAAATCTCAAATTATTGATGAATCTGCGGTTTGGCCATATTGAGAACAAGAAGAAGTTTTCAATACATTCAGATGCTCTTGATACTGCACAAATCCAGATTATGTAAAATTATATTGAATAGGATTTTCTGCTTAGATTATAATCAAAATCTTAAAGCTGACAACAAGTGTCAAGTACACACCACTCTAAAGAAAGCCTCGTGTGATGCATATTTTTGTAGAACCCAGTTCTGTCCTTCAGAACTTCAGTCTATCTAAAGGGCAAAAGAGGAACTCAACAAAATTTACTTAACTGTGAGATGTCAATCTTGAGAGTGAATGCTATGACTTTTTCTTTTCTCTCTCTGTTGGGTAGGGAGTTTTTCAACATCTAATTTTTTGTAGAGGTTGGTGATGTCTACCAGAAAACTGATTCCTATTTCCTGGTTAAATATTTACTAAGGCATCACTCTAGCTCATCTGACCTTGGGCCTTTTTGAACAAGAGAAAAAGAATTAGAGAGATTCTGTGGGCAAGGAGAGGGGGAATCCAGGCCCTCATGTCACTGAAGCATCAAAGGTATATAAAGTGAATTTCCCTTGGGCCAACTGGATGCATCAGGCACAGGCAAGCTTGAAATGGTTTGCATATTTCTTACTCAAAAGGTGTCTCTGATACCAGAGGATCCCCCAGTGGTAAATATCTTATATATTACAGAGTATAAGATAGCTTAGTCATAGAGGACACTCTCCACATCAGAAAACTTGTCTCTTGTAGGACTTACCATATGTCCTTCTAAGCCCCAACTTGAATGCCCACCACATAGAGGTTCTTTACAGTTTCACAATTAAGTGAGAAACACTTGATCTTTTTCATCAACTTCCCAGGACTCTGATCTACCAAAGGAGGAAGGTAAAGAGCAGAGGCGGAGAGGTGTTGAAAAGGAGGCTCCATCCACCACCACAGAGGTCTTTAATGAAGCGAATTGAGTTTTATCCACCAAAAAGTGGCCTGTTAACTCTAAGAGCTGCCTCCATGTCTTTAAGAGATGAGAAGAGAAATTTGACAGAGCACAGTTGAAGGTAATGAGTAGGAAAAAAAACCAAATAAAACTCTTTTAAATTTGCTGCCACACTCAGTTGAAGATCCAATCTATCTTTAGTAAAGTTGGTTTAGCTCTTAAATATGACAGTAGTTACAATGTGTCTCACATCCTGAGTTCACATAACTTTTTTTTTTTAATATTGTCACACCAGGTTTCCAGATATTGTAAATAAATGACAATGTCTCCTTGTATTTCATGCTAAGTAAGAAATGCCTACAAAGCAGCACTTTGATATTTATTGTTTTCCATAAACCAATAATATCTTCCTCTGAATCTCACTAATTCCACTTGTCCTGTTCGTTCTTTCATGTCAATGAGGTTACAGCGAATGTTTGTACCTGCAGATAACCGATGTGCTATACTTGACTCTGTGCTGTCAGCATCCTCTAATTAAAAAGAATTGGTTTCAGAAACACCCATTCTTGGCACAAATAGGAAAATCTGTCAACAAAGCATGTGATTTGTAGGATACAGAAAAAAAAAATAAAGAGTAATGGTGTCATCCTCCGTCATTACTTGCAGAACATATACAAGTCTAGTGACATTTGTCCAAAGAGTGAACAGTAGAGTGTCTCCACTTCTCTGAATTATCTGCACACTTCAGACAGCCTCTTTCTGAAAAATACATAGGTTGCCTTGCAAGCTTCTGTCTTAGAGCACTGAAGACTGGTAAGCGAGAAGCATGGAATTGTAAGGAATTATAGAAGGGAACTTCAAAGCTATTTAACCTTCATAATTTAAAGATGAAAAAATTCTAGAACAGATCACTTGAATGTCTTGCCCACGGTCCAGAGGACTGTGATTCAGCTCTCCTAACTGCAGTCTAGTCTTCTCCCACTAAGATTCCTATTCCTAAAAACTTCCATTAACTTAGCTCAGAAACATTTTCAAGTCCTCCAGGTCTAAGGAACTCAGGTGAAAATGGGGGCTAAAAAGATTCATGATTATTGTGTAGAAGAACAATGACAACCAAGTTGGTAATCTTTCTCTCCTTCTGGGAAGAAACAAGAGGACTGTTAAGTGCAAAAGATAAAATTAGCAACTGTCTAAGAAATGGGACACAATCAAAATACCAGCCAACTGCTCCTCTTAATTACACATAACTTTGTCACTTTCTGGGAACAACTGGAAAGTTCTAAGAATCACGGTCTCCATGATTCAGGCGATGGTCCACAGGTATGGGATAATCTCAATACGAGAGGCCAAGGGTGATGAACAGCAATGGATTACTCTGCCCTCCAGAGATCCTTCGGATATGATAGCTCACAATGGATGACAATTCCGGATCCACGGTGGATATTCGCACCACCCTGCATAGCTCGAGGAAAGCTGCCAAAGAAAAGGGGAGAAGAAGGGACTGGAAACCAAAGGGAATGTTGAGAAGTGAGCTGGCTGTCATTGTCAGAAGGGACCTGTTTAGCAAACTGAAGAAAATATTGAATGTCTATTGCTGAAAGAGTCAATATAGCAGTGAATTGTGAGTGAAAATTGGGGCAGATCAGCTGCAGTCATACTGGGGTAAATAGAAAAGTGGAACCAGAATGAACAAATGCATAAAGGCAGCCATGTTGTTGGGTAACAGTGGGTTTATCAAATATTGACAAACATGAAATGATTGTAATCAGTCACTGTCAAAGGAGAACAGGTCCCCTCCTCTCTTTTACAAATGATCCAATTAAAGGAAACATGTTGGCTATAAAAGTCAAAATCAACAAAGCACTACACACTGACAACCCATCCAACATATAAAATCAATAGTGTATTCTGCTGCCATCCAGCACAAAGCGACAGTAGCAACTTCCCCACCTCTTTAGTCAAATATGACACTGTATCAATCGATCAAAACTCAGTCCTTATTGAACAAGGCTTCTGACGAATGCAAACGGCATGGTACTTCTATATTCCCCCTCCCCGCCCCCACTCATTTTATTTTGATAAATTCTAACTTAAAGGCATAATACCTGAGAATGTTCTGTTGGCACATAGAGTGTTGATTTGTACAGTCGCCGTACAATTTGACATTGACTATATTTACAACAAGACGATAAAACACTGTAGGGCCAGAAATGCAAATGCCATCGAATCGGGAACTGTAATTTTAGTTCTGTCCCCACACCATGGCTTTGTCCGAGTCCTCCATTCAGCGTGACAAACAAGACATAGATGGCTCCAATTAGTCATCAGGCTTGCACTAAAACTGAAAACAATTGAAACGGAGACTGAACAAGGGCTGGAGATGGAACCCGTTGTGAATTTGACAGCAGGAAAACACATTCACAACTTAATATTGGGTGCAGTGTGGAAAGGGCAGCAGAGAGGAATTGGGCTCTGAGTTCTTGGGTCCTGCAACCTTGAGCAACCCATTTTTCTGCTCTGGGTCTTAAGTTGCTATAAAATGAAGGAACAGGCTTCATGGACTATGATAATTACACAAGGACTGAAGTTTTAGTAGTCTAATACAGTGTTTTTCAAACATTTTCCCCCAAGATCCACAGTCAGAAATACATTTTCTATCATGACAGAGTGCATAATATAACTGAAACCAATTTTATAAATAGTATTTACCAGTATTATGTGCAATGCTGTCTGATGTTTTCCCTTCTATCCATTTTCATTTTCTTCATAAATGCTGATCGTGACAGCCAATGGACCACAGCCCACAGCTTGAACATCTTTGTTTTATAGCTCTCTGCTTTTCCTTTTCCCTTCTCTCTCTCCTCCCCTCTTGTGTCTGCCTTCTTCCCTCCTTCCCTCCTTTCCTTTTAAGCAATCTCAACCCTAAATCCCAAACTCAGATTCTTTATATTTAGCTGAATTTGTATTTTCTCCAAATACTCTTTATTTCTCCATCCCGTAAGACTAGTACAATACAGGGACCCACATTCTATGCTCAACAAATAATTATTTAGTTAACTCCCCAACTCCTTAACCTCTTAGAGAATAAAGGACATGTGAAAAAGGGCATTTATTACCTAGATTCTTGAAATTTGGGGGTAATATGGGAAGAATTATATAGTTATTTATAATTACTTAATTTTTATTTTACAATTTGTGCTCACAATATGATTTTTAAGTAAAATTAGAGATACAACATTTCATACAGTATGAATTCAACTAATGAAACTATAGTAGTGTAATAATAGGTTTTTACTTTTTGGTAGGAAGTTTATATGTAATTTTTAAACTCATTTTATACTTTCCTCTCCAAATTATCTTCCTTAACGCGTGCTACTTTGATGTTTAGAGAAATCTTTTTTTTTAATTCCTGAGAACAAAAGACAAAATATGCTAGAAAATTTTGTAAAATGATTTGGAGCAGTGTGTCAAATGTACACTCTGTCTGTCTGTCTATCTATCTATCTGTCTACAAATCTATCTATCTATTGATCAATCTATCCATCCATCCATGTAAATTTATTTCCTTTCTGCCAAAGAATTGGTGATACACTTAACGTGTCTTTTTAGCCTCTGTTGCCTTGTAATAGCATTTCTTTTTCTATGATCCAAGGTCATCTAAAATGAATCAAAGCCTGACTGTTTCCTTGTTCCCTTTACCCATCCTGAATTTTGATGTGTGTTCAATACAGATACCGTAGCTGCTATGAGCCATGCAGGGCTAACCTGGTGCCCACCATTGTTTCCTTTTGCATTTGTGATCTCATTTCATTGCTCACCACAACTGTCACAGGAAGGAGATACTGTTGATGTTGCATTTTTACAGATGAGGAAACTGAGGAATGAAGGAGTAAATAGGTAACTGTTTCAAGCCGTGGAACCCTAAAATGAATTCTAGCCATCACAACAAAAACGATCACTTTAGAAAACATTTTTTCTCTTAAATGTAACTTGTTCTGGTTCCCAATGTTTGTTGTATTGAATCTTCATGCATCGATGAAGTCAGTACTATCATTATGGCAACGTTATGTGTGAGAAAAAGGAGGCAAAGAAATGGCAAGAGAGCAGGTAATAAAGGATGAAGCTGTAATATGTATTTAGAAGCCCTCAGTAAAAATTCACTCCTATTCATAAAAATTCTAACCAGAGTGTTTAATTTTATCTTCCAAACTTTATTGATTCCCATAGGGGCTTAGAGAATTTTGTCTTTAAACGTCCCCTTTTCCTTATGAAAACAAGGCAGGTGTGGGTATACTAATGTCTTTGTCTTCTTTTGGAAGACATTTAAGAACTATGTATTTTGAAAATATAAATAGGAAACAAAATATATCTCTTTCTCGGTATTTTATGGTTCTGATTATAAATTGGCAAGTGATAATACTCAGTACTACAATATTAACAAGAAGATATGATTAAATCAACCTGTTGAAACAGAGCAAAGGTGAAATGGAACAGGTTATTCCATCTTCTCTTCACAAGTCCGCCCAAGAGGAGTTCCCCAGTTGGTACCATCATGTCCGTGTTCTATTATTCTTCTTCCTTCTCAGGGTTTCATCTTATTCTACTTAAAATTTTTAGCAACAGTACTGTCTTACTCAGAAACCTTCACAGACTCTCCAGTGGCAACAGGCAAATTCAAAATCACCTAAGTGAGCATGCGAGACCTTCCACAAGGAGACTGAAAAGACCTCTTTAGCTTTTTCAACCTAGTTCTCCACATCTCTTTGGGGTAGGACTGTGCTTAAGGTGACTTTGTATACACGTCTCTGCTTAGCACAGTGAGAAGCTTAATACAATTTTAAAACCAGGAAAAGCCTTAAGGCTCATCTCTCCAACTCAGGTCGTTTAACATTCAATACTGGTGCCAGAAAGTATTCTAGGTCACACAGAAGGTTAAAGGTGAAGGTGTTGCCCGAACCTTTCCTTTTAGCTCCTAAACATGCAATTTGCTCAAGAAGTAATTTGTTGAGTTAGCTGCATCATGGGCCACATGCCTGGATGCACTTTGGGATCAGATAGGAATTGCAATGTCTGATGTCAGTGGATGGAGTGAGCCAAGACAGCAAACATGTGTACAGATGTTGGGCCATTCAATATCAGTAAAGCACGATGATGGATTTTTCTGAAGATCCTTACACGAATTCATCATTAAAAGGAGCTGATATGGAGAGAGTGCAGGGAAAAAAAAATTTCCCTGAATCCCATCTTTCAAGGAATTTAATGAGGTACTGAGACTAAATTTTTAAAATCCATGCCAGTATATAAACTTTGAAAAAAAAGTAGGGGGAAGCATTTTGTAGTCAAAGCATTCAACTTAGGCGGCCATACAATCATTTTAATGCTCTGAACCACTTCTGGGGCCACTCCTGGGAATTGCCTTCCAACATCCAAAGCGTATTGTTACAACTCTTCTCAATTATGGCGAAAGTGTGTCCTTTGAGTGTGGTTTTGGTTTTTCACAAGTCAAACGATCATTGGAATCAAGTCTGGTAGGTTAGTGTACAATCAAAAATCTGAGATTTAAACAGGTTGTGGTTTTTAAGAAAAAAATGAGAGCTGCACTTCTGGAAGCAAACTTTGAAGAGAAGTATCAAGAAAGATTTAAATTCTGGCTGTGGGAACTGATTATGTGTTGACAGTATCAAATTGAAAGGCCAACATCAATTTGGATCCAAGAAATGTCTTGGTTTACGGGAGACTCAGTTAGAGCCAGAGAAACCTGGGTTAGAATTTCATTGACACCACTTCAGACTTGTGGGACCTTGAAACCTAACCAATCTGCAATTCAGTTTACTCACCTTAATGCAGGCTCTTTGGGGAGAAAAGATTGCTTTGTATGAAGGAGCAGCTCAATTTTGGTCATGAGATCCACTCATAAACAATAAACATTATCCCTAATATTAAGCAACATTTGTTTAGAATATTTATAGTTTGCAGTCAGTGTTATTAAGCTACGTTCTCTATGAAAGTTTCTATATACCCATGAGATAAAGGCCTGATCTTAGCAAAAACTTCAGGTAGATTTTTGAAAGACACTTCCTCCTTTCCAGCAACTTTTTTCTTTTCTGTGCTGCCTCCCCCACAGCTTCGTGTGACATGTACCTTCCTGAAGATATTCACGTGTTCTTTTCAAAATGAACCGTCTCATTGTTCAGCCAGATCGAGGCACAGAGAGGCCCCCTGCTTTCTGCAAGACCACACCCCAGCTGGCTGCTGCGTGTAACATCAGTGTCTTCTGACACCCAGTCAAAGGATTTTGCCACTCTGCCATCTGCTTCGTAACCCACCAAGGCATTCAAAGGAAAGAATTAACATTCACTAAATGCCATCTTTATCTGCTTAACTAGACCTATTTCATTTTCACACCCACAGCCCTCATATTATGTATTATAAAAGTCTCACCTGACATGTGAAAATACTTAAGTTCAGAAAGGATAGGAAACTGGTCCAAAGCCATACCGTGTGGAAGCAGCAAAACTGGATTTAAATCCAGATGTTTTTGAAATTCCAAGCTCATTCACCGTAGGAGAAGAAAGCACAGAGGGCCAGGCTTCACGATGCTCTAGAAGGCACTTGGTAGAAACACTATGAAACATGTGGATCATGTAAATCAAAATTCAATGGTGGGCTAACGTCTGTTCATACCACCCCCTACCTCCATGGCTCAGATCTCAGCTCCGGGTGTAGGAGATGTGTAATTGTGTGTAATCACGTCCTTTCCCTACAAAATTCTTCTTCCTGACCCTTGCTGAACTAAATCTCCAGTCATGACCTACAGGGAAGAGGAGTCCCTGAGTTTTGTAGCGTCTCTGAGTTGAATGAGCTCTTCAGCCATGCAGCTGTATGAGTAAGTAATAGATATTATTTCCTTTTTCCTTTTGGGTTTGGCCATGTGTGTCTCTAGTCTTTGAAGATTTGAACCATTTATCTGTAGGCTCTTCCAGGACACTGGTGAGATCTTCTATTTCTTTGTAGTCAAAACAATACTCACAACTTCATTGGACACCAAGTCTTCTCCATTAGTCAAATTTATTCCCAAGTAAGAAAGTCTGAGTAGCTCAGGGCAGGGCTGCCCAGATGCTCAGAGCTGGCTCTCTGTGTGAAGACCAGGAGACTGTCACATGTAGAAGTCATTGAAGTCGGTAAGCAGATGTATGTCCCATTCCATTAAGTATTTTCTGCAAGTCATCTCCAAGTGTTGCATGCTCCTCCCACCTCCAACTCTGAGCTCACAGAGGAGGAGAGATGTTATGTCAATATCCCTTGTGGAATATTGGCATGTTGGGGCTGAACTTTCAGTGTGACAAAGTAAACTATTGACATTTTTTTCAACTGACAGATTTCTTTCACCTCAGGAATCATTTTTTTCCCAAGATTGAACCTTTCTGGATGCTTCCATGAATCTGGTACAGTCAAAATGTTCTGGAGCAAGCTCCCTTCTGCAAGAGTCATTACTTCAGTGGTCAGTGTGTTGTGCCAACTCTGTTCCACCTTCTCCTCTTGGAGTGGTTTTCCTTGTGTTCAAACCTATACTGGCTTCAGGTAGCTGGTAAAGGATCTGGGGATTTGAGGATCTGGTCCAGCATCTTCCCACTTCAGCACAGCTCATATTTGTTCAAAATGTGTTTGAACCTCCTAAATAAATAACACATGGAGGAGACACTTTTCCATACTGGGCACTCTGTAAATGTCTCTTGGTTTGACCAACAGCCTTACAGAGTCCCCAGACACCACAGTGCTGGCATGTCAAAGCCCTTTTTGCATCGCAGCACAATGCTAGGTGCTCTGAAATGCAGTAGAAACATACAAACGGTCCCAATCACTTGTAATTAGCCAAAATAAATGGTATTTGGTTTACTTTTTCACTGGAAAAAAAAACCCTAACTTTGGCTCTTAAATAAAAGGAGAGAATTCATTTCAGCTTCATTTTCTCTCAGCCTGTATATTAATATCTTGATTTCCCTGATAGTATCTAGGCATAAAAGTTATGTTTCCAATTTTTCATTTAGATGAAAGATATTCCCCATTGCCTGCTACACACTAAGGACTAAGTAAATGCTCTTCAGTTTTCCTTTAAAAAATAATAACCCTCACTTATTTGGATGATTTTCTCAACCGTGGCTCAGGAGAAAGCGGTACAGGGGCTGTGGCAACATTGTTAACCATGCAAGTGACCTTCTAATTGCAAAGACTTCGTGTCTCAACCGGGATATCACATCTAAAATCATATCCCAGTAATTTATTCTCTCCATTCCCTGAAGAGCAGGCTTGAGGTCAGTGTCACCGTGTGAGACAGCTTCTCTCTTGCCACAGCTACAGTCAATGGTCCTTTTCTTTTATTCTTTCATTCCCCCTCCTCCTCCTTTCCTAATCTGTTCTAAAAGGAATTTCACATCCGACATGGTCAAATGTTGATGATTTCATCTCCTCCAAATGACTCTCCCTGGAGACAATTAACCAACAATTACAGGACTTGTTCCCACAAGGTCACAGAAATGGCTTCTTAGTTTAGGACCAGCCAGCCCAAACCCAGGACGCACATCACAGAGCTGCAAAAGCAACAGTGGCCAAGAAATTGCGGAAGAACAAACAATGACAAATTAGCATACCTTTCCCCCTCTCTCTGGACTATTGTCTTCTTATCATTCAGATGAGGGTTTGGAATAGAAGTCGCAAGTCCCTCTAGTTCGAGTAGGGAAGAAATAAGCAGACATCAGTGGACCACCAAGGCAGCATGATGGTTCCAAGATCTGATCTATCTGGTTGGAAGGCTCCACCCTGCTGGCCTTTGGCAACTTGGGAATTTCCTTAGCATCATTTTTCTCATAGAAAGGAAGAAAGAAAGAAAGAAAGAAAGAAAGAAAGAAAGAAAGAAAGAAAGAAAGAAAGAAAGAAAGAAAGAAAGAAAGAAAGAAAGAAAGAAAGAAAGAAAGAAAGAAAGGAAGGAAGGAAGGAAGGAAGGAAGGAAGGAAGGAAGGAAGGAAGGAAGGAAGGAAGGAAGAAAGAAAGAAAGAAAGAAGGAGGGAGGGAAGAAGGAAGAAAAGAAAGATTCTATAAGACCTAATGCAGAAAAACAATGTCCTAGCTCATTTAATTTAATGATTCAATTAATGCTAACTAATACTCTTTTAATAATTAAAAGGTAGAAGGCAACCAGGGATTGTCTCTTGTCATGTAGCAGAGTTTTCCCTTTCTGCCTGACTTTCTGTTCTCCCTAGCAATCCACAAGGCACTCATCTGCATCTGAGAGACTCAGAACAGATGTAAAAGTTACCTGGAAGAGACCTCCCAGCCTGCAGGAGTCACCATTTGGAGTCATCGGAGTGGCTTCCACCTCCATGCCCCACTTCCCACCTTAGTCGTATTTAAGGAAGTCATAAACGTCATAAATCTGTCTTGCGCATGTCATTCCCATATCCAATTCTTTCCATAGCTTTTAGTTCTTCCTCTATAGTTGATCGCATTCTGCCTGTCTCAAGATTCTCCAAGGTCTGACTTCATGAAATCTGTCCACTTTATACATCTACTGTCCATTTGAAACCTGCTCCATCTCATCTGGAAGTCTCCACACCGTACCTCCCTGTGCCTTCATTCACAGTGCTTCTTTCTTTAGACACACTAGCTCTTTCCTCCTTTCTCCTCTCCATACTGCCAATTTTTAAACACCTGTCTCAGTTTTCACCTCCTCTCTAAGGCATTTCAAGTCTTTACTGAAGTTATCCTCTAAATCAGAGTTGGCGAATTTTCTCTGCAAAGGGACAAATATTTGTAACTATTTCAAGGGTTTGGGGGAAATATCATCCCTGTAGCAACTACTCAACTCTGGTTTTAGCACAGAAGCATCCACAGACAATACATAAATGCATGGGTGTGTCTGTGTTCCAGCAAAATTTTATTTACAGAAGCATCTAAGGGAAATCATACAGTATTTGTATTTTTGTGACTGGTTTATTTAATTTAGTATAATGTCCTCAAGGTTCTTCCATGTAGTGGCATGTCAAAATTGCCTTCCTGTTTAAGGCTACATAGCATCCCATTGTATGTATACACCACTCTGCTTATCCATTCATCAATGGGCATCGAAGTTGCTTCCATAATTTAGCTACTGTGAATAATGTTACTCTCACATGGGTGTAAAATATCTCTTAGAGACTCTGTTTTTAATTATTTCCAGTACGTATTCAGAAGTGAAATTACTGAATCATATACTAATTTTATTTTTAACTTTTTGAGAAATCATCATACTGTTTACTACAGAAGCTGTACCATTTTGCATTTCCACCAACATAGAGCAAGAATTCCAGTTTCCCTGCATGCTCCCCAACACGTCTCACTTTTTTTTGTTTGTTTTTGTTTTTGTTTTAGGCAGTAGCCATCTTAATGGGCATAAAGGTAATGTCTCATTGTGGTTTTTATTTGCATTTCCCTGGTGATTAATTATGGGCATCTGTTCAGGTGCTTATTTGGCCATTTTCCATCTTATTTGGAGAAATATCTGCTTAAGTCCTTTGCCCATTTTTGATTCGTATTGTTTGGTTTTTTTCATTGTTGTTGAGTTTCAGGAGTTCTTTATATATTCTGTATACTAATCACTTATTAGATATGTGATTTGCAAATGCTTCCTCCCATTCCATGTGTTGCCTTTTCAGTATGATAATTGTTTAGATGCACGAAATTTTTAATTATTATTAAGTTCAATTTGTCTACTGTGTCGTCCATGTCTTTGGTGTCATATCCAAGGAATCATTGTCATATGTAATGTTTAAAGAGTTTTATAGTTCTAGCTATTACTTTTAGGTCTTTGATTCACTTTGAGTTAACTTTCACATATGTTGTATAAGGGTACAACCTCATTCTTTTGCACATGGATGTCCAGTTTTGCCAGCAACGTTTGTTGAAAACCCTGTCTTTCTATTGAATGGTGTTGGCACCCTGGACAGAAATAATTTTACCATGTATGTCAGGGTTAATTTCTGGGCTCTTTATTCTATCATGTATGTCTGCCTTTATACCAGTAACATGCTGTTTTGATTGTTGCAACTTTGTAGTAAGCTTTAAAAGCAGGAAGTGTGTAAAATCAGGAAGTGTGTGCAATTTTGTTCTTTCTGTCAAGATTCTGTTGGCTATTTGAGGTCCCTTGAAATTCCATATGACTTTAAAGATGGATTTGTCTATTTTTGCAGAAAACAAAATTTTTTTTTAAAAAGAAATTGTGTTGAAACTGTAGACCAGTTTGGGTAGTATTACCATCTTAACAATATTAAGTCTTTTTTTTTTTAATGGAGATACTGGGAATTGAACCCAGAACCTCATGCATCCTAAGCATGCAATATACCACTGAGCTATACCTGCCCCCACTTTTTTGTTTTGTTTTGTTTTTTTAATGTATCATTTAAGGCTATAAAATTTCCCCAAATTTTGGCATCCAAAGTTTCTAACAAGAAATATGCTGGTAACCTGTTAAGGCACACTTTTATTCTACAACTTTTAGTATGTTGTGTTATTTCCACTTGTCTCTGAAAATTTTCTAATTTCCCTTTGATCCACTGGATGGTTTAGAGTGTATTGTTTAATTTCTGTACATTTTGGAAAACATTTCCAGTGTTCCTTCCGCTATTGATTTTTAATTTTTTCCTACTGTGGCCAGAAAAGACACCTTGTATAGAGTCTATCTTTTTTCATTTATTGAGATGTAGTTTATGACACACCATATTGTCCTTTCTAGAAAATATCCTGTGTATCTTGAGAAGAATGTGTATTCAGTTGTTAAGTAGAGCATTCTGAATATGCCCATCAGCTACGTTAGTTTTTGTATTAACTCCTCCGTTTCCTTACTTATCTTCTGTCTGATTGTTAAATCTACTATTGATGGAGGTATTGAATTCTCTGACTATTATTGTGGAATTATATTTCTCTCTAAAATTATGTCAGTTTTTGCTTCATATATTTTGATGGCCTTATATTTTGCTGCTCCATGTATTTTGACTTCAAACACACAAATATTCATAATTGTTATATTTTGATGTCTTAAACCTTTCATTAATATATAATGTTATTCTTTGTCTCTTACACTCTCTTTTGATTTAAAATCTATTATGAAATTATCAAAGCCAACCCCAGCTCTCTTTTGGTTACTATTTGTTTGGAATTACTTTGTTCATTCTTTAATGTTCAACATATTTGTATCTTTCTATCTAAACTGAGTCTCTTGTAGACAACGTAGAGTTGAATCTTTTAAAAAAAGATTTCTGACAGTCTCTGTCTTCTGACTGAATGGTTTAAAATGTTTACATTTAAAGTAATTACTGATAACGAGGGAATCACTTACATTATTTTACTATTTGTTTTCTACATACCTTATAGCTGTTTTTGTCTATAATTTCCTGCATTACTATCTCTTTTAGTATTCCGTTAATTTTTTGTACTAACATGTTTTAATTCTCTTTTCTTTTTCTCTGTGTATATTCTAGCTTTTCTTTGTGGTTGCCATAAGGATTGCATTTAACATCCTGAAGTTATAATACTGTGATTTGAATTTATATGAGTTTAACATGTAAAGACTCTGTTTCTTTACAACTCCATCTCCAACCCTTTCCGTATTGACATCACAGAATTACATTTTTATGCATCATGTGTTTAAAAAGCATTAGCTAATAATTGTTGTTTAATGTATTAGTCTTCTGAGTTATGTAGAAAGTGAGATGTGGAGTTACAGACCCGATGACAATAGTATTACTTTTTAGATTAAAAGTTGTGTTTCTTAAAAAGAATGTGTTAGTCTCTTAATAATGTGGAAAACAAAAAAGTGGATTTACAAACCATTAATAATTCTAGCTTTTATAACTGCCCATCCATTTGTCTTTACTGAGATTTGAGTTTTTTCATTTGACTTTGAGTTACTGTCTAAGGTCTTTTTATTTTGACCTGCAAGACTTCTTAGTTTTCTAAGTGGTAACAAACCCCCTTAGCTTTTATCTAGAAATGTTTTAATTTACCCCTCACTTGTGAAGGAGATTTTTGCTAGGTAAAGAATTAATAGGTTTGTTTGTTTGTTTGAGCACTTTGAATATATCAGTCCACTCTCTTCTGGCCTCCAATGTTTCTGATGAGAAATCTGCTCATTATCTTATTGAGGGTCCCTTGCATGTGTAAGTCACTTCTCCCTTGCTGCTTTCAAGATAGTATCTTAGTCTTTAACTTTCTACAGTTTGATTATGTCTCATTGTGGGTCTCTTTGAGTTCATCCTACTTGGAGTTCATTGAACTCTTTAGATACTTATATTTGTCACTTCAACTTAGGAAATTTTTAGCAATTATTTCTTTAAAAAAGTCTTTCTGCTCCTTTCTTTCTCTGCTGTCCTTCTGGGCTCCCACAATGAGTATATCGACCAATTTAATGATACCCCATTGATCCCTTTTTCTCTTTTCACTTTTCTTCCATTTTTTTCAGTTCCTCAGACTCAAAAAAAATTCAGATATTTTATCTTTAAACTCACTGATTTCTTCTGCCTGCTCAAATTCACTTTTGATTCATTCTAGTGGTTTTTTTCATTTCAGTTATTGTATTTTTCAGCAGTAGAATTTCTTTTTGGTTTCTTTTTAGATTTTATATCTCTGTATTAATATTTCTACTTTGTTCGTACATCATTTTCTTGACTTTTCCACATCTTATGTTAGTTCTTTGAGCATCTTTAAGACAGATGATTTAAAGACTTTGATAGGTCCACTACCATTTGGTCTCTTTCAGGGGAAGTTTCTGGTTTTGTTTTTGTTTTTCCTTTGAATGGGCCATAATTTCTTGTTTCTTTGTATGACTTGTATTTTCTCTATTGAAAACTGATAAATTAAATCTAGTAGTATGTAACTCTAGTAATCAGATTTTCCTCCTTCCCCAGAAGTTGTTGTTTTGTTTGGTAGATTCATTTGTTTTTATGGCTATAGGCTGTCTCATGCAGAGGATCAGCATTAGGTGTAAATGTAAGGTCTTGTCAGGTCCTTTCTAAGTCTGTTCCTTCCCCTGCAGATGTGAAGTACTGTCTAAGTTTCCTTACTTATGTGGTTGCTTTCAAGTGTCCTAGTCTTCAATGTCTGGCCCCTAGAAAGGGGAAGAAGAGAAAAATAAAGGAGAGGGAAAAAGCGCCAGTGTTTTAAATTCCTTTGAAATTGCTTCAGTCCAGGGAGGAGCTTGCAACAATGGGAGTATGTATCTGCATCTGTACCTCTGTGATCAGAAACAGCAATCAGTGATCAGAACACAAAGCCCTGATATTTAGAGGACAGTGTTCTTATTGGCCACCCTGGATCCTATAAGCTGTGTGCAGGCTGCTCCAGGATCACATGCACAGCTGCCCACCACAGGACTGAAGGGTGAGAAACGGGTAGTTTCTTCTGAGCTAAGAGCTGAAATTCATTGAAAATAACCACACTTAACCACTGGAGGTTTCCCTGGAAGTTGGAAGTCTTCAATAGATTCCAAATTTCCAAAGTAATTACATCAGACAGATGTTGCCTGTGCAACTGTGTAGGTAGGGAAATTTGGTCCTGTATTGGGCTCCTTTGCAAGGGTTAGACTTCCCATTACAACTTCATTTTATTTTCTCTTCTTGCTGTAGCTTATACCATCCCATACCTCCCTAGCCTTCCAGCTACACGTAGACCTCTAACGGGCTTTGATAAGCAGATGGCATACCGAAGATAGTCACCTTGTTGGTTTAACAAAATGAAATTGATATAAGTAAAAGTTTGATTTTCGGTACATAGTGTTTATGATAATAAGTGCTCTTTCTAAGTACTTGATTTTTATGGATATCATAGATTATAGAAATTTATAGATAATTGAGATGTTTCTTAGAGAGAGAGGAAAAAATTGTGTTTGATGACATTTCCATTTTGTATGTCCTCATGTTCCCCTGTTTGCCCCTTTTCTGCCCCAATTTCCTCATGTAATGCATTAGCCTTCACGTGCTACATGAGCGTCTCCTGCTGTGCAGTAAACAAACAAGTAGGTGTTTGGCTTATAGACATAATTATCTGTGGAAAAAAAGAAAGTACAAAAAAAATAATTAAAAGAAGGATGACCAATTGCTAATCCTTGAGTCTTAGCTTGTCCAATTAAAATAGCCTATATGGCTTTAAAAAAAAAATTTCACTTCTCTGAGAATTTGTCTGTATCTAGAGTGAAAGGCTGAATCATCTCTAAGGTTTCTTCCAATGCTAATATTCTAGAATTCTACTCTCTGAAATATAATCTTCCTTTTTATGTGAAATCCTTCAAAACCATCAAAGAATAATTAAGATCACAGAGTGATGCACATTCCAGCTTTATCGGTCACATCAGATAATTTTTGAGGTTCATCCCCCGGATCTCGCCACGCTGGAAAGCTTTATGGATGGGAAACCGTGTCAGCATGGGGTTGGCAGCACAAATTTCTTTTGCTGCACTAAACCACTGTGCTCACTAGGAAACCTAGTCTTGTCAAAGCAAATATCGGCCGCCAGCCTGCCAGAGTACATCCACAGAGAAGGTGAGCTGACACGGATTACATGAGTACCAGAATAAAAACTTGCCCAAGCCACAGACCTTTGGAAGTGCAGCAGAAATCACACTGACCTCTTTTCCTTCCATCTGCAGAAGTGTTGCCTTGCTCCATTGTGATTCTGTGTGTAACATGGGGCCAGACAAAGCAATATAGCAATCCTGCAAGGAAAGCCCCTCTTCCCACGTGTCTAACTTGATTGAAACTAAGGCTCATGCCCAGGGCTCCCCCTCTGAGAGTCAGACCTTCAGGGATCTCCAGACAAGTAAAGATCAGCCAGGCTGCAGCAGGTGCATTTCCTGCAGCTCAGGGTGCTTGCCGCACCACGTGAATCAGGGAAGTGGGGCTTTCTCCAAGGCATGGGGTCCAGAAGGCTGAAGCCCAGGCTTGCAATGTGCCCATACTTCATGCTCCATATCAATGGAAACCTGAGGCAATGATGGAAGAGACTTGGAGACAGATGTGGCTGAATGTAACTCTCACATTTACTAGTTGTGTGTTCTCCAGCAAATCACTGAACTTGGTTCTTCATCTGAAAAACACTAACACCATTTTCTCATTGACATTAGACTATGGAGGCAATTCAAGACAATGCCTGGCAAACTCTGGGCACAGTGCTCAGGACATAGATTTTCTGAATACTGATGAGTTATAGGAACTAATTTTGCTTTGCTTCAGTGTATTTCCAAAATAGAGATAATAATAGGAAATACCTTGTAGGGTTTGGGGGGAGACTAAATAAATCAACACTTATAAAGTGCTTAGATCAATGCCTGGCACATTGTAAAGTCTCCGTAATGTCAGCTGTCTCATTCCTGAGATCACGGTGGTCATCAGCCTTGTCAGAGGATCAGTCTAGAAGTCCATCCTAAAATCATGAGTTGAATTTATAGCTGGTGGGTGAAAGTTGGACCTCCACTTTCTTATCTCCAGAAGCACATTGTATACATACCTCCCGAGGCAGGAAGCAACAGGGAATAAAAGTGTGTCCTCTGGATCCAAATAGTCTTGGTTAAAACCCTGGCTCCAATAGTTATTTGTTGTATCCCTCTAGGCAAGTTTTTCAATCTCTTTGTGCCTCAGTTTCTTAATAGGTAAAGTGGGGGATTATGTTAGTATATGCTTCATGGGGCTTCTGTGAGAATTAAATTATGTATTAGAATGCTTTTAGCTTCAGGTTTCAGGGATCTGGCTCCAATAACCTCAAATCACATCAGTCCCTGAAAGGTAATTGAGTGTATGTTGCACTCCTGCTATAACTAGAGCTCAGTTCCCTTTTTCTGTATTTTGTTGAATCTCCGCAATATGTATGAACTTTAACCACATACTGGCTTCCTCTCTTAGCCCAGGATGCTGTTAGTGCCACTTGGAAAGCATCCATGTCCTCTAGAAAAGAGAGACAAGCTCCTCTTGCTTTCCTCTGACAGTGACACTTTGCTGCTAGAAGCTTCCACATGTGATCTCCTTTTTATTATTGATCCAAATTAGCTTAGGTCTTTGCATCGTTAAACCAATTACTGGGCAGGACAGGATAAAAAGGGAACATAGGCTTGTCTGGCTATCTGAAAGTAGAGTGTTCCTATGAAACCTTTCGTAAGCTGAAATGGCGTAAAGCGAAGAAGCAATTACCTCGGAACACATCTTGCAAATGGAGGTACAAAATAAATTGGAGCACAGATGCTCACAGATATAGTTCAAAGTTATGGTGGCTTGATGCTGGGATGCTGAGTATGGTTCCTGAGATGGATCTTAGTGGTACCACTCTCTCTGCTCGGGCTGCCCCCTGCCTCTATAACGGCTCACTGCAGTCCAAAGCTGAATTTTCACTTTTCATCTTTTTTTCGTGAAAGCGAACATCCTATTTGGATTTCTATCCGTTAGTGAAAACAGGTACTAAGGCAGGTTTTTCGTACGAATGAAGTGGTGAACTTTTGAAAAGTGGAAGATATCTGTATCTGATTGGTTTAGGCGAATCATCAGGGCAGGAGTCCACATCCATGTCCACTGCAGATTAGGGACTCCTTGGGACTGGAACCAGAGTATCTGAAGGTGTGATGGGTGCCAGAACAATATTTTTACTTTTTAATTAATATATTTATTGGGAAAATTAAATTGACAATATATTAGAAGCATAAATCACAGGGCTTGGCAATACTAAATGCTTAAAAAAATGGAAGCTACCATCATATCCCTAATTAGCGTGTCCACCCACTCCGCCTAGGCCAGCCTGCACACTGATCATTCCCACAATGTGTCTCTGCACCTACTGTGCTCGATGCCTACAGTCCAACCCTCCTAAGCTTACCCACCACACAGCCTTTCACACCCATCTTCAAAATCATTTTTATGATTCTTTTTCTGACTTCCCTGAATGGAAAGGACCTCTTTCCTTCCCATCAGCTCTGATAGCGGTTTCTCTAATGTATGTAGTTTTCACATGGTGCCATAAAATTAATTATATAAGTGAATAGCCTCAGCTTCCCGAGAATTAGTAAGGAGCTGGAGGGCAGACATAGAGTTTTTATATATTCCTCCAAAGTGCCTGACCCAATGCAGTGCAGCTCCTGGGTACTCAGAGAACAATACCTAGCTGATTGCTGCAGATAAGCAAGTCGACTCTGGAAAGGGAACCTTTCACCGTGCATCACTTACTAAACAACGAAAGAGAAACAACACAAAAACACATGCACAACAGGAGGGGATTTTCACTGAGTGATTTTTTTTTCTTCTCATAAAGAGACCTTTGGCATTGCCCACTTTTCATCAAGGGCTAACTTTGGCTCTTGGGAAAATCTATGAAGAGAGAAGAAGTTAAATTTAGGGAGTCAGCAGAATGGCATTGGAAATGAAACATTGTCTTTCAGACGCCCCAAAACCCGTGTGAACATTTCCTTTGTCCACATCCCTGCAGTGTAAGGACTGTCTCCATCCTCCCAGAGGAGCAGACATGCCCACTGTCACCTGACACCCTCACTCCTTCCCACCCCCATCATCCACAGATCCATGGACTTCAGGTCAAAGACAGCGGTCTAGGGTGGATTATAGATGTGGTGACCACAGAGGACAGGTCACTTCCCATGGATCCTTGCAGATGCAAGCCAGGTGGGACCTGCCATGTAACCTTCTTCTGGTGCCTTGCTAGCACCTATGAACTAAAATCCAAACTTTGGCATACCATTTGATGGGACTCCATCTGATATCCATCCTTACTCCCTATCACCCCTTCCACCATGTTCAAGTTCTGCTTTCATTTCTTCTCCAAGTATTGCATCTAGTTCTTAAGTCTCTATTTCTAGATCCCTCTGGCTGGAATGCTCCTCCTCTTTCTCTCTATTTAAACCCTACAGTGTCTTCAAAACCCAGCTTCAGTCATTCTTTCTATCAAAGGTCATTCTTTCTTCTTTTTCTTGACAACACCAATTCAGCTGACCCTCTTCATCTCTCTCTTTGGAGACTTGCATTCATTCAGCACTTGATAACATAAACTGGTGTGATTTTTCCTACTATTTCATGTGTGTTTGTCATCTCTCATCATTTCTTATTGGAGTGTATTGGAGGGGCCAGGATTTTCTGACTCCCCTGTAGTCTTTCCACAGTATTCAGCACCCCTCTTTCTCCAGTCGGCACTCCAGCACAGAGATCTGACCACAAATACTCATGCGTGTTTGATGAATTTCAAGTTATGGCAGTGAATTACAATCCACTACAGCGTAATGTTCTTTTTCAGAGTTTCTCTCTTTTGTTTTGTGTCAAGTTATAGTGGCAACGGGAATCCTTCTACTCTTTGTTCAACACCACACCAGAGGCAAAAAGAGTGATGTCTCTGTAGCCAAGAAACAATTAAGCTGGTCATATCATGGGGTAGTGGTAGAGGCAGAGGGGTGGAGAGCCCAAA
The DNA here is from genome assembly GCF_048564905.1 of Vicugna pacos. Classification (NCBI taxonomy): domain Eukaryota; kingdom Metazoa; phylum Chordata; class Mammalia; order Artiodactyla; family Camelidae; genus Vicugna; species Vicugna pacos. The sequence goes on from NC_133010.1 coordinate 9,383,789, forward strand.
ACTTTGTGCTGGAATAGTCCACCCTCTTCCTAACCTTCTGGGCCATGAATTCCAGGAGCCCTGGACCATTCCCGGTTCCTGGTAAAACAAATCTCCCACATTACAGCCGCTGTGCCTGGTTCTGCCTGAGTGAGGTCACAGAGAGATTCAGGGGGACCACATAAAATTGATTATTAGGGAAAGGACATCGCTTGTATACATTTACATTTATAACAGTTGTTAATGGTCTCTGTAATTTATGGCACATATAAATATATACTAGCATGAGCTAGTGTTCCCAGAAAGCGTTGGTTTACGTATACATATTAAAAAATTATTCAGAAAAAAAAGAGCAGCTTGTAAAGATGCCAATAGCCCTCTGAAATATCATCCCATTTTTTTGGTGCTCTTTATGACACAACTAAACATACTCAGTTAGTGCTTTACTCTGGCTTGTTGGCAAGAACTGTGCTGGAGGAGCAGGGGCAGGAGGAGGGTAAGATTTGATTTTTTTTCTCCCAACAGATTAAATACACAATAGGGGTGCACTCACTTCTCTGTGCAGTGGTCTCACTGTTCTCTCTGAAACACCGAGGTTCAAGTGATTTATGTTCAGTGGGGGTGAAAATCACCCATGTATTCATATTTTTTCTTTATCCTCACTGGTTGAGTCTACACATTAAACTGAAAACTGAAGGTCAAAGCAGAAAAGCATCCTTCGCCTGCCCTTGTGGTCATTCTGAGTTCCCGTGTTCATCGTCTTGTCCAAGGTCATTACCATTATCACTACCACTCACAGAAAGTCTCTCTTGAAAGCTCTGGCGTGTATGTTTTTATCTTGAACTGGTTACAAAAAGAATGGAAAAAAATTAGTCATCCAAACAAGGACGGTACCACTTTCACGTAAGCTTTATAAGGGGAACCGTGAGAATGTGCATCTTAAACTCTCATGATATATTGACCCAGGGATCTGTTCTGCACAGTCCTCTGGAGTTGAGATGGCTTATAAGAAATATTCCTTTCTGGTCTAAATTGTTATTAATGGGATACAGAAAGGAACTGCTATGGAGAAAAGTATTGTAACATCATAATGAGTTGAGGGTAGAATTGTACAAAGTGTGGAACTCTGCTACTGCAGACCCCAGGACCAACAAGGAGAAGGGGTACAAATGTAGCTACAACTTCTTGAAGAGGAAAACCTTAATATGTATTGAATCATCCTGTTGGAGAATTTGGAAAAAATAACAATAATGACAAGAATATAGAAAATTAAAAAACAGGAATGAGGGGTGATCAGCACCAGAAAAAAACAATAATACACAAAACAAAATAGAATATCGGTATACTGCTTGGTTCAGGACCATTTAATGATAATAAAGAATTAAATAATAAAAATAAAATAATTTAAAATTTTATATCACTTTTTTTCTGAGAAGGAGAGGAGATGAATAAAAAATATTGAATAAGAGGGTGAAATATTTGTCTTTCATGGAGGAAATATAAATGCATAATATATAAAATTGGCAAATCAAAAAGTTTCATGGTGAGTATTTAAAAAATATATGGACGTGGATGTCCCTGGAGAATGTCATTCTAAGTGAAGTAAGCCAGAAAGAGAAAGAAAAATGCCATATGATATCACTCTTACATGGAATCTAAAAAAAAGAACATAAATACGAAACAGAAACAGACTCACAGACATAGAATACAAACTTGTGGTTGCCAAGGTGGCGAGGGGAGGAAAGGGACAGACTGGGAGTTCAAAATTTGTAGATACTGACAGGCATATGTAGAATAGATAAACAAGATTATACTGTATAGCACAGGGAAATACATACAAGATCTTGTAGCTCACAGTGAAAAAAATGTGACAGTGAATATATGTATATTCATGTATAACTGAAAAATTGCGCTCTATACTGGAATTTGACACAACATTGTAAAATGACTATAACTCAATAAAAAAATGTTAAAAAAATTAAATTTAATTTAAAAATGGGGATAATTACCAGAAGAAACTGTTAAGATTTGAAAGTAGATGACCTGGGGAGTGGAGTGGTTAGTTGGGGAGGCATGGGAGAGGAAATGCTACTTTTAGTTGTGTCTTCTAGTGCAATTTGAGTTTTTTAAAGCTTCATGTTTTACCTGAAATACAAATTCAATTTTTAAAAAGAGAAGCGGGCCTGGGATGTACCCCTGGACCACTCCAGCACTTAGGGGTCAGGCGATAAGTGAGGAGCCAGCTGACGGGAGAGAGCAGCATTTGCTAGTGAAGTCGAAAAATGTCCAGGAGAATGCGATGTCACAAGGCCACGTCAAATAAACCTGTTCCGAGAAGAAAGAGGTGGGCAACCATATAAAAGGCTGCTAAAATTTTAAATAAGGACGTAGATGTGGTCCTTGGATTTGGCACCATGCTTCCTGACATCGAGCAGCTGACTCTGGGTGAAGGCGAAGACTGAATTTGATTGCAATAGGCTGGAGACAGATTGAGAAGTGAGCAACCTGTTACAATAAATATGCAAAAAGAGAGTAGTTTTATTTTAAAGGGAGCAGAGGAGTGAGACCATATCTGGATTAAGTCATGAGCTCAAAGGGGTGCCAGTCACCCAGCGTCGCAGTCAGTGGGCAGGGGCTTACTTAATTGCACCTGGGCGTTTTGAACTTCGACAGCTAAGGACATTTCTGTCTGAATAATTTCTAATTTCTTTACAAAATACGAGGCAAAATCATAAGGTAAGAATAGATAGAGATTGGAGGTACGAAGAGGAGAAAGTGAAACGTTATCTGCCTAAGTGGTAGAAGAAAGCATCATAGGAGGAAATCGCAGCAAGGGTGATGCGGGTTTAGTGTTAGACCAAGCGAGGTCACAGTCAAAGAGTCTAAAAAAGCTGATCTTCTTCAGTGCCTGTGTGACCTCCGACAAGTCACGGAAGCTCTCACGTCTCAGCTACCTCACCTTGCACACGGCATGCGGATAAGGTGGTCACGCGGCTCAGACACGTCACTGTCTCCAAGCACATAGCATCGTCCGCACCAGTCACATCAAGTCCTCTCTGCATCAGCCTTGTCTTTTCTGAAACTGGTGGGTGCTGTCTGAGCTGAGGCTGGGCTGCAGACCATCAGGTGTGCCGATAAAAGGGCTCACAGCACCGGATAGGTAGTTCAAATGAGTGCCCATAAATTCTGACATCCTAACTGTTCTGAGCCCTCAGCTAAGTGTCATCATTTCTGTGATGAAATGACCCAAACTGGTGTTTCAAAGGAGACCCCAGAACTTCTCTTTGCAGGGAGAGGGCAACCCGTGGCTTATACATGATTTAGAAACGTGTGGATGAAATAAATTATTGACTCAGAGATGACAAACCAACATTAGTGAGTAATTTTAAACAGAGACTCAGAAGAAGTTATTTGAATAACAAGCCAAATCTCTACATGATCAGAGATGGCTTTCTGAAAAGTCGAGTTCTGCAGAAAGAAAAAAAAAAAAAACAAAGTTGTCATTATTTTAAAAATAATCAGGATCCAGTTGCTAAATGCATTTTTCCACTGTATTTTTTGAAACCAAATTATGCATATAGGCACGGCTTGTGTTTTCAAGTGAAGGAAGAACTATCACAAGGAGGGCATTAGAAAGACTTTGTCATCTCCACAGAGGAAAGAAATAATAAAAATTGACCACCATTTAAAGGCTGTTTTGGTTAAATACAATTAAGTTCACAGAGAGTGGGGTCTCACTTGCTCTGGAGCTCTGTGAAAATGGGGCATGCATTCTGCTGGGTATGTGGCCAGGAAGTGGGTTGCTGAGTAAGTTGAATTATCCAGACCCTACCTTATCCTCAGGATAAAGAAGCTCATGGCATCACCCCACGCGGTCAGGTGATTAGACAATAATTAAAAAAGAAAGGAGGTATCAATTCATTAGGAAAATTTCAGTAGCCTACGCATGCTGGTGCCTTGGTTTCCTGAAGCCAAAATATCAAGGTGGGTTGTTTTCTTTGTTTCTTCTCTATTTTTTTTCCTCATCAAGTTATTTTTTTCTTGTGTAAATATTCCCTTTATTTGGAAGAACATGTATCATATGTACAAAACCAAACCCTTTTCAAAGCTTTCTTTTCTTTTTCCCTTTTACCCTCCTCCAATTTGTCTAGTCTTTTTATTTTTATCACCCAGGCATTGGATATTTGTTATATATCATTAGTAAATCTCACCCTTTTTAAATTTAAAGAAGCAAACAGAAGGGTATGCTCTTTAGCTTCTGATGAAAATCCCCTCAAAGATTTCATATATGAGCTCCAGCTACTCAAATACTTCCTAACCTAACTTCCAAAGAAACTCTTACTCTCTGAGACTTACATACCTCCAATGATGGGGGGCTCACTACCATAACATAACACACATTCCATTGGGGAACAGTCTTTCAGAAAATATTCCCTGAAATTCAGCCCAGTTCTTTCTCGCTATTAATTTCATCCTTTGTTTCTTTGGATACCGCTTCATAGAATAACCTCTCGCTATTTTCTGATAGCAATATCCCTTCTATCTAGTTTAGTCAAACAAGATAGGTACTTGCAAAGATTCCATTGATTTTAACATTGAAACAAATTCAGAAAGAAATAGGACACCCAGACACTTCTTTTTGCCTTTGACATCATTGAATTGCCAGCATGGCAATGAAAGAATGTCCCTGGTAAATCTGCTTTTAGCAAAATTGTACCTTTAGCCAATGTGCAGGAGGAATGTATTCTCTCTAGTGTCTGTCATTTTGGGTTGTTTGTAGCATCTTCTCAGAGACATAGCTCACACAATGTTATCTCCATGCTTCCTCCCGTGACTCTATTCTTAGGCTCATCTTTTGTCTTACCTGCCTGGAGTCGGTCATTACCCTGAAGTTGATGTACCCAAATGAGCACTTGATCCTGACCTTGTAAGTTGATTTAATGAATGGAATGGGGTGGGAGTGGCGCCGTGCTAGTTCAAAGCTCAAGCCTGCAAAAGGGGCAGCAACTTCTGCATTAGTGCTCTTGGTAACCCACTGCCAGGCGGAGAGAAGCCAAGGGTACGTGGAACGTTCCTGAAGAGGAGAACCATGTCTTTGGTTTGACGAGGACAGCCGGTACCGATGGTGAGTCATGTGTCATACAGTGAACTCTCTTGTAGGTTCCAGCACAGCTGACCCACAGGTGCGGGTGACATCCTGCAGATTAGATAAACTGCCCAAGTGTGTCTGGTTAAGAAACACAGTCTCAGGAAATAAGAAAATGCTTGTTGTTTTAAGTTGATAAGTTTTGGAGTAGTTTTTTTGTTTTTGTCATTTGTTTCTTTGTTTTTAATGCAATAGGTGACCTAAAAATTCTATCAAAGGACGTGTATGAACCAACCTCCCTCCTCTAGCCATCATGTTAGGTCCTAGAGTCTTATCTAAGTATATGAATGTGTGTAAAAGATTCTTCTGAGATGAAAATGGCATCATAATTTGTGACACCTGTGAAAGCACACGTAGAGCAACTGAATACGTACGAGAGTGGAACACTGACTCTGCTCCTGTGCCCACTTCCGGCACCCCCATACACCCTCGCAGTCATTGTCATCACCAAGTCCATTCTGTGGTGTCCCTGTGGCATCCTTCCCCCTTCCCTCTTTGCTCTCTGCCCACTGGTCTTTTTCCTTTCTCTTCTCTTCCTTCCAACACTCTGACCTAGGAAGCAAATCTCAACCTGAATCTGGGCTTGTCTTCTACAAAAAATACGACTCTGGCTCGATACTGATCTGGATAATGGGATGTTTCTCTTGCAAGCCATTAAAGGTTGACTGCCATTACTTGTTGACTCTTGGCATCTCTGTTGTAGCATACTGAGCATACTGAGGCACTGCCAGAGACGGAGTGCTTTGGTTCAGAGAAATAAACATGGATGCTTAAGTGATGTTCAGGAAGGCTATTGGCCTCTGATTATTGACTAAGCAGAAAGAAATTTTAAAAAGTAGAAAAAAATCAATTGATGGATCAAATTAAGTGAAAGCAAAATGTGAGAAAGACAAAAAGGGAAGGAAGATGGAAGAAATACATACATATATATATATATATATATATATATACACACACACATATACCATCTGTTCATCTTAAAATGCTTCTCAGTAACTTCTCAACCCAAAATTTCCTCCTTGAATTTAATCAATATCCTTCCTGTGTTTTTGACTTAAACATTTCCAAATTATTTGTGGTAATGGTCAGGGCATTAAATAACACTAAATAAGCAGATTCATATATATTGTGCATGCATGCTAAGGAGCCTAAAATGTCATTGCAGAGGCATTGTGTATATATGAAATATTTTAAAACTAGAACGTTTCCACTGAATCAATGGTATCACCCAGGATGTCAATATGAATAAGCCAGTAAGGTGCTAACAAACAGCCTAAAAGATTGGGTTTCAATAAGCTGATGCCACTGGAAGCCAGGACCCAGGGCTGTAAGTGAGGCTGTGATTCCATCACTGATTGCTCTGGGCCTCCGGGTGGGTCATTTAACCTTGCCTGCCTTCAGATTTCCTATCACCAAAAAGGAAATTAAAACTGGAATTCATTCTCCTGGGTGGCAGCCTAAGAGACAGAGAGCATCTTATCATTTTATTTATAACTGTAGAGACACAGGATTTTAGAGTTGGATGGGTCTTTAGCCATCACCAAATTAATCCTCTTGTTTTGCAGGTGTTGGTGCTGGGGCTCAGCAAGTGAAGTGCCTCGCTCAGGGTCAAGCCAGCTGCTACCTGACTTTCGCCTGAGAGTCCATCACGATATAACCCAGACCTGTGCCCCTAAGAGCATCCTTTCCTTTGTTCCTCTTAATGCCCTCTCTATGTTCGGTTAAAAAACTATTTGAGCCCATTGGATCACCTTGAGATATATACCAATTATGTACTAATAATCAAGTCACAAATATGACAGCCTTTAACGTCAGGCTTGATATTTGCCTAAAGATGGAAGATCAAAGTTATAACTGCATTTCTATTATCCTGGGTTTGAGGAGGAATGCGAAATTCTTTGCTTAGCAAATTATGTTTGCGGTTATTTGGGAACGTGAATATATCCTGGCTTCTGACTGATTCTTCTAGGACCATTCTCCCTCCTCTGGAGAATGTCTCTCTTACAGAGGCAGAACAGGTTATAATAGCCCAAGCTTAAAACCAAACCGAACCGAACAGAACTGAACTGAACAAAGAGATCATGTGTTATTTTCATAAGCCCATGAAATCCACACAATCGCAGTATGAAAAAATAGAGGAAATTTTCATTGGATTTCTTTCAGCCACATCCTGACATCTAGTCAGCCTCAGACAAATTTTTTTTTTCCTAAGGACTTCAGCAAGTGCAAATGGGTGTGTTTCTACAGTCAGGAGTTTTACTTACATTTTGGAAAGCCAGCACAAATCATTTTGGCCTAAAGTCCCAAAGATGCTTGCCTTCAATTTCCTGTGGAAGAAAGACATCACCAACTCCATTTCAGTAACGCTTTAAGGGAGATGGAAATCTGCGCTTCCCTGTGAGCTCCGGGCATTGTGGACGGCGGTTTACAAAGGCATTTTCTATAATGCATGGAATGAACTGTTTCAAGTTTTTTTTTTTTGCCTTGCTGCTATAATTTTTATATCTCATTTTACCTCTGTAATTAAGACAGGTCTGGTAGGTATTTAAATTAGCCCAGCTTTCATCTCTATCACACATTCATTTCAAAACTTTTATGAATATTTAATAGAGGTTTTATAATTCATGGTGATATGATGAACAGCCTTTTGGCCGTTAAGTCAATTGACAGAAAAAAAAAATCTCTCTCTTCAGGCAGAAATAATAACGATTCTATTTCTGTTCCTAGATTGGTGATTACACAGTCACCTGTTTTCACATTAAACTTTGATGATAAATTACTCAGCAACCATGATAATATCAGAAGTTTTACTGGCCAGAACAAATTGTCAGTAATTGCTCGCAAGATAAAGAGAAAGCACTGTCTCTCTTTACCCCTGTCCTTCCCCGGCAGGGGAGGGGGGTTGTCGCTGCCACCCCACAGTCCGACTGCCTCCAATTTCTTTCATTTGTTCTTTTCTTTTTCTTTTCTTTTTTTGTTTCCTTTCAAACCTCCATCTGAACGCCTAAGAAGAATATATTAATATTCCACCAGCATGACTGCCGATTTGGCACGCGCACGCAGGACATAGGCTGCATAAAAACAGTTAACTTTGCGATGAATCGCAGTTCAAACAGGTTCATTTTCTACCCGACTCCCCACAGGACATACATGCACATTTTAAAAAATATTGGGGGAAATGCCTCCAGATTAAAGGCTGCATCAAATGGTACTGTTTCCAAAGCAACCTAGAGATTTTATTTCATTTCCATATATCAAAGGTTTCAGAAAAGAGAGTCTGATGATAATACCTAAATATGTATCAGAGAATCATCAGATCTAACCTTGGCGTCAGATCCAGGTGGCTGGGGCATCCTGCCTTCGGTATTCACATCAGGACCAAACTGGTGGAGTGAATGAGAAGAAATGGAGGAATTCCACTTCATCCTGAGCCCCTTCGAGTCTCCAAGGGGTTGGGAGAACGCCCTCACGGTAGCAGACTGGGGAACTGGACCATCCCGCCAGGCTTTTCTGTTTCCTGTAATGGGGTCACGGACTCCACTGTCTCCCTGGGGAGGTAATTCTGTTGCCTAATAGCTTCTACTCCAACCAACTTTTTTTCCCCTGATATGCAGACGTCTCCTCTCTGCTCATTTCCTTCTCAGCAATGCCCCTCTTCCGAGCCTGCAAATTCCTCTTTGGGAGTTTCTCGCCTTGAGGCAGAGGTTGTGATACCATAGGTCCTTGGTCACAGCCTCACAGAGCTACACACAGGACATTTTTTTAATCTCACCTGGTGTGTGAGGGTCTTCACCCTTTTGGGGCTCTTTTCTGCACTTTGTCCAATTTGGACAAATTTATTACTTGTATGAATGATGAATTTGACTCTATAAAGTGCAGTGTATCAATGACTACATGGTAGTAAATACTCACACATAATATCCACATTGTGTGTACACACACCCCGCACACACACACTGGACCTTAACATATTCGATACCCAAGGTTATAAACACTACAGGCATTGAAGCACCCTTCATTTTACCCAAGAAGTGCAGGGAAATCTGGATGGCCCATCTCCTGCCCCATTCCTTCCAAAAAACTTCATTTCTTGGTGAGATTTTGGAAATCTATCCTTGGGTGAGAAAGAATAGCAAACGATGTAACAGATCCACATCCTGGTTATGACCAATGCAAACTAATTTCCACAAAAAGGCATTAAATATGAGCAAGAAAGAGAGCAAGAAATTCTTTGACCATCCCCCTACCTCTGGACAGAGGTCCCACGGAGGGGATGGAAAGAATCCAATGTTACCTACATTTCAGAAGAAGCCACTTTGGAAATTATAGCCTTTAGCTCTTTGAGGAGGAAGGGTGGAATTCACTATCACCATTTCTACACATTCCATCCCCCTCTCTTCAAAGGAAACCTCGGAGATGAGCTCCCAAAGCGACATGACACAAACAAGAGCTCATAAACACCAACGGCCACTGATGGGGCGTTTTCGGTGTGAACAGTGGGTCATTGTGATGCTGGAGGAAGCCCAGCTCCCTTCTTCTTTATCGTGCACTGCAGGGCCTAATAGGCACAAGATAACAGCCACTGGTCCCATGGGCGTGTTGGGGCTTTTGGATGCTGAATAATTTAAATAATTGTATTCCAGTGAGGTGGGTGAACTGTAGAAAGCAAACATTTATCAGACGGGTGGCTGTGGGTAGGTGGCTACTCTGGCACGTGCTTGTGCGCACACACACGCACACAGCCCTGCAGACAGACGGAGAACTGGGGAAGTGAAAAGAGCAGGACTTTTGGTTATCAGGGCTTCACCTTCAATCCATGTGCAATTCGCACTTGAAATTCCAAACATTCCTTTTTACCCGTAAATCCTTTTCATTTGTGAATCTTGTACAAAATACACCCTTCCGTATTTTCACTTGATTTTATAGTTAATTTGTATGAGAAGAAAGTTAGCATTGATAAGTTTCTCTTAAGCCGTTTCAAGGGGTCTTCTGGCCTAAGAGGAAAAGCCCTGGGCTGTTGCTTAGCATTGTGATAACTGGTGGTCTTGTTCCTGAGTGAGTGCAATTTCTTTATGTCAAATTTTAGGATATTTATAGAGCTAAGTTTATGGACACTATATGCGTAAAAGTAGACAGATTCACAGATGCAATGCATCATAGTCCACCTGTCTGCCATGTGCAGTCCAGGCTGGAGCTTGGTCAGAGCACACACTGCATTGCCTAGAGCTGGGGAGGTAGACCAGAAGACCTTGGGGATCCCTGGCAGCAATTGAAGCTTTGTGAAGACCCAGATGTGAATGCACTGGTAAACATTTATGCTGGATGCTTCATGCATGTTAAGTACCTGAATAAGTGTCTTTACTTTGGGCAGCCCAGGAATTGATCACAGTTGTATAAATTACAGCTTTCTGGAAAGGTTGTAGCATGTTAAATTCATTATACATTTCAGTCGGCCATCGTAACTTTATTTTACATACTCCATCCACTAAGCATCATCCCATGCTTCAGAGACTGAGACTCTGGACAGGAACTAGAATGGCATGTACAAAGCTCACAGATTTTGATGTAGAAAGAAGTCAGGTGGAAAGGATACTTCATAAGGCCCTGCAATCTGGGCACTGTGTGAGGCTGGGAACTTTGCACATGTACTTACTTGATCCTCGTGGCAATCCTATGAAATAGACAGCGCTCCCCACAGGACATAAAAAGGGAAGCAAAGCTCAGAGTGGCTCACCAAGGTCTTCCAGCAATCAGTAAGCCAAAATGCAGATTCTGGCTCCAGATCTGACCCCACGTTCTCAGACACTGCATTCACAGTGAAGGATGCAGCCTCAGAGTTTGCATTGGATTCTAAATTCAGACTCTGTAGGTCGCCAGCATTAACAGCTGGAGGAGAGAACTGAGTCATTATTCAGATGTACAGTTGCTTTATATAGAGGCAGAAAAGACCGTGGCTGGATGGCAGCATTGAAAGGGCACTGGGGAGGACCCCCACTATTCCCTCCGTGAGCCTCACCACCTGCTTGTTAGCGCCTGCCTTCCTGAACAGGGAACAACACCTTCCATCTCACAAATGTGAGCAAGGCTTAAAATAAAATCTCCCAGAGAGTTGTAGTACACAGTCTGAAAGGCATACCTAAATTAGACGAGATCCCTTCCTGGGAGCATGTTTGATCAGAGAATTGAAAATATAGGAAAATGTGGGCTGACTGAAGGTCTCCCCTGAAGGCAGGCTGGGGCACTAGAAATAAAAAAAAAGTGTGTATATATATATAAAACTTATCATTTTCTTAGGCCAGACATGTTCTGATTATTTGATGAGTTGAATATGGGCATCCAAGTGCTGTGTGATGTGGGCAGATCAGGATATTTTCTGGTTTTTGCTTTTTGTTTTTTTCCCTTGCCCCAGGTTCCCATCTAGAACACGGGGACAGATATCTCTATATACTGAGAATATTTAACAACTTACTGGAAATGCCTCATGTCTACTTGGGGAATGTGTTACGGGCAACAGACATCCATATCCATTTCTTTAAGAGAAAATTCAGAATTAGAAGGAGAAATAAAAACTTCAGACAAATAGTAAAGTTGTTATTCCCTCCCCTCTATCGTATACAGCAGTGACTAACTGAGGCATATTGAGAAAACATATGCAAATATTAGGGAAATATGTTACATGGTCTTCAAATAGAGCTATGGAAACAAAGGGAAGTAACCATAGTCCCAGTACAGCAAGAATGCATGAGATCATAGTGATGAGATGCTCCATACTGAGGCAGAGCAAAAAGGAAGCTGAGCAGATCCAGCCAGAGCAAAAGGGCTTAAATAAATTAGAAGGATCATGGTCAGATAGGAGAAAGAACTTATTGACCAGTAGGGATCAAGTATTGATCTTGGGAGGCGAGTAAGCCATTGCCTAAAGATATTCTGAAACAAATATGTCTGTTCAATTTCCTAATTGTGCAGTGGAATGATTCTTTTCTTCTTCAGAGATTTACAAAGAAAAAAATCTCAAATTAATTAAATGTTTTGCTTCAACTCTTTAACATATCCTGTTATTTTCCTAATATTGTACTAGTCATTTTACAGCAATATTTACCAACATTTTTAGATGATGTTAGAGACACGTATTTTCCATACATTAGTGGTCATGATGGAGGAGTGACAATTGCCATTCATATGGCTAATAAGTGCTATTGCAGGATATTTGCTAAATACAGAGTTCAACTACTTCTACACTAAATTGCTTAAAAATATCAAGGCTTAAAGTTCCAGTTTGTGTCTTCTTATGTTTGAACATAAAATACTGGAGGGTGGAGTGCTTCTGCATCTGATCATCCAGCTAATCACTTTGATTCTTCTTCCTCCTAAGCATGGGCTGAATGCAACCCCTCCTTCCTACCCACAACTTCACTACCTTCATACCGGTCACATCGCATCATCTTTTGAGTGGCGCACTAACAGAATGAACTAACGTTGTCTTTCCTCCTTTGGTTTTGTTCTCCTCTAAACATTATTTCCTTGAGTCTATGCAACATGCAGCTTAGGTGACCCCCTTGAGAAATCCTTTGTTTGTCTCCCAAGCCTCCTTTCTGGGGAATATTTTACCCTTCCTAGAGCACTTAAAACATGGCATCATTACCTGCTTACTCATCTTTGGCCTGACAAGACGATGACTTTTGTAAAGACAACCACTTTGAGTTATTCACGCATAAAGTTTCACCAGTTCTTTAAGTTCTCAATAAATACGTGTTGAATAGCAAATCTGTGGTGAGGATCTGGGCTCCAAATCAGAGCTTAATACATGCTTATAATATAAATGTGTGCATTTATTAAACTTTGTAGGATCCCATTTATATTAATTAGACTTAGACAAGAAAGTGTTTCCTCCTTTTGAGGCAATACACGTCATGTCAAACACCAAAGAGGAGGCACTAATTCAACAAGCAAAGAAGAGAGACTTATTTTCTCAACAGGAGGAAAGAATGTTCAGTGTCCACCAGTTAATTCTCCTCTGTTGTTTTTCTCAAGGGTGTATACATAAAGCTGCTGTTCTTGTAACAATACAGATTTGGGGCTAGGAACCATTAACAAATGTATTAAGTCCTTGTGACAACTGATTAATTTTAGTTTAAGGTTATGAATACAAAACAATGAATGTTGGTATGTAACATGCATTTTAATGATACCACAGCAAAAGCAAAGGATGAGAAAGATAATCCATTCTGCTTTCTCTGAAAGGTCAGTTCTCCTGAGATAAAAATTGTCCCTTAGGGTACCAGTGCCTTTCTCGGTGTACATCCCCTTCTGCTGCCTCTCTGGCTCCTCCTGTTCCTTAGAGATGTGAACATTTATATTTAAGGACAATCAGACTGTGTTGTTCGGAATGAACGTGAGTTGGTGCAGGAGAGCAGAGGGACACCCCGTGCTTTTAAAGTAAACTTTCTATGTGGCTTTGCCCTTGATCTGATCATTCTTCCAGTACCCTTTAAGTTCCTTTAAATTCATTTAAGGAAAGGAAAGAACAGAAATAGAAATGGATATGGTCACTTAAAATTACATTTGCCGAACTTTGCATAGACAAAGACTTCATGTGGAGGTGAACGTTTCTGGGAGAAAGGTTTTACATCTTTTGGTCAAAATTTACCCCCAAGTGTTGTTAACCCAGATCTCCTCTTTCTGCAGGATTGAATCTTTCAGCACAGCAGGGCCCAGCACAGGGTCTACACAAACTTGAAGGTCAATATGGATTTGTGGAATCAATGGATTAATATCTGACTCTAGATATGTTGGCAAACGTTCACTGCATGGCCCTCACGACCCACCCCCGTGGGACTCAGTAGGTTTTACAAACAAGAGAATAGCTATTTAGGGCACAGTTGTTAATAGGTTGAGTAGACATTTCTTTAAAAATAAGTATTTAGCTTTAAGTTTCACAGAATCATACAAGAGAGGAATTTAAGTGAGATATAATTGATCAAGTTATCAAAAAGTACTTGAGAGTAAGTTGAAATTGTGCGTATGGAACAGAAAAAAATATATATATAACCCTTGATGTTAATGATAGCACAAATCTGTGCATTAAATAAATAGTGAATGACTAAGAGATAAATGGAAGGTTGAAAAGAGACAAGGATACAATAATCTGAATTCAGGAGAGACAATTTCACAGAGGAAGAGAGGTTTTGGTTAATGCTAGCCATGAGTGTTTGAGTAGATGGGAAGACTTCCAGAAGATGGTCTCAGAAGAAGAAAAATTGATAGAGATAGGAAAGGGTGCTCTAGAGAGAAAGTTTGATTTGAGGAAGCTGAGCAAGAAGTAAATGAAAATGCAGGAGAAACGGAGGAAGGATGTGGAGACGTTTGGGTTCATATATCCGTTGCCTGGAGATGCTCATATTCAAAGTTGGCTGCCCCGTGACATCATTTCCCATTCAGATGGCTCTCTAAGTGGGAAGGAAATTACTACTCTGAGACCTTCCAGACAAAAGGGTCCACCTGTGATAGGAAAAGGTGCATCGCTGTCCTCAAGTGCCTCAGACTAAGTCAGATTAAGAGGAGGGCACCCAGGGGGTGATGTGATGTGGTAGGAAGAACAGCGGAGTTGGCAGCCCTGGGTTTGAGCTACTGACTTTGAGCTGCCACCTAGCTGTGTGCAACAGAACGAGTGTCCTAACCTTTCCAGACTTGATTTACCTCATCTGAAAAGTAGAGACAATAAACTTATAGTAACATGTAAAAACAAATCACTCTTCTAACTAGGAGGTGCTGCCCAATTATAAATCATCTCCTCCTCTTTGAAGAATTATTTGGAAAGTGTGGTCAGGGAAAAATTACTGGTAGAGGTCAGGTTGAATGTAGACCTAAAATATTAGGACCGCAAGTTCATGCTGATGAGTACTTGAAAATGACACAATTTCTGTCACTGGACCAACAATTGTTTTTTAGAAAAACACCTAGTTATTAGGGATAAAGTATAAAAAAAATGGAAGAGCAGAGCTGGTAAATCATTTCATTACAACTGAACCCAGATCTTAACAAACAGTTGATCCTGTAATAATATTTATTGAAAAGAATAATGTACATACTGTTTCAAAAAATTGAGCTGTAACTTACAGTGAAATCCAGTCCTTTTAGTGTGTAAATCTATCAAGCTTCCTTGCTTTAAATGCAGACAGACGGTAAGACATCTGTGCTGACACATCTATCCCTGTTTGCTCATCCCCGTTGTGACCACAGGGACATAATTTGTGAGCAGTTTAGGCAGAAAAAGAGAAAAAAAATCTATGCTATTCATATAGAGCAAAAGAAGTGACATATCTCTTTCCCATTAGCCCCCACGAAGGAATGACATTAGCAATGGTGATGAAGGTGGACAATGAAGGTGATAATGGCTGGTAGGGTTCTATTTTAATATCCTTAATTCAGACTAGGAGTAGAGATACAGTCAACAGACTGAGGACCTAAGGAAATAACCTCAGTTGGGGATGAGAAGAGAAGAGAAAAACAGGTAGAAGAATGAACTTTCCGGGCAGAATGACTGGTTTCCTCAAAATTGTTGGCAAAGTCCATTTCTGTATATTCCACCACCCTGTCTCCCCGTTTCATGACCAAGTTGATTCTATATCCCTCATCTCATACTGAGTTGACCTTCCCTTCCACCAAGTCATCAGAGTCACAGAAAAATGTACAAATCTGCTCAAAATGGCATCTCATGGAAAGTACCCTCTTTATAAACTAGTATTACCAGTAATCAGCTCAAATCTCAGAAGATGAATTGAAGCTAGTTCTTTTCCCACTGGAAGTCGTAAACTCTGTAGTAAAGAACAGAACTATAGCTCAAGGGAACAGAGCATTTCTTAAATTCCCAAGCCTCTAGCAGCCGCAGCTCTCGGTGGCCCACAGAGAAAGAGCTTGACCCTTGCTGGCTCCCTGTAGCCCACTCCTCAGTCTCATGTGGACACTAAGGACTTTTACAAGTTAGCTGGGTGATGGAAGCTGAGGAATAGGGAAGATCCGAACATAGGAAAGAAAATGACAGCTTCAAATTCACACAAAAGATCAAGCAAGAGAAGATAACAATGATTAAATAACACAAGAAACACCAAAAAGTAAGAGTAATAATAAATAATTGAAACCCTTGGGGAATAAACTTATTTACTAATGTATGTGACCAAGAAGTTTGAGAGATATTGTTAGTTCCTTAAATATCACAAATCAAACCCACTAGCTTTTTTTTTTTTTGTGAACTACGTGGGGATTACCTTCTCTGGAGACATCTTTTTGTGGAGAAAATTAAAGGCTACCAGTGTTGTTGCTTCCCAAGGCTTCAGTCTAACTTAGAGAACGAGATGGCCAAGTTTGCTCCCCACACATTGATGACTGGCAATGGCCAGAGAAATGAGGCTCGGTTAGCACAGGTGGAAACCATCAGAGAGCACTGAGCCATCCCCTTGTCAACTGTGGAGGGTAGAGGATGCTTCAGGCAGAGAGGGACCAGGATGGAGTGAAATCTCAGCCTGTAAAACACTTCCTAAGAAACTCTTAATTAAGAATACACACTGGCCGATATATATAAGAAATAGAAATAAAAGCATTTTTTGCATCTTGGGAAGCACTTCACTCACTACGGATAATTTATGTAATGCCAAAATGTGCACCCTGAGCCTTCAATTTGGCACCAGTGTCATCAGTTCATAGCTATTGCTAGTAATGAGAGTCGGGCCATTGAGGGAAAATAAAACGCTCTCATTCTCTTGAAATCACTTTTTTGTACAGCTGAAATTTAGCAATGATTTCCTTTTCACTGCAAGGCAACCTTGTGGGAAGGAGAACTAAGTGTCCACGCAGAGGACGTGAGCCGTTCCCTCAGCGTAATCCCTCATCTCTGCCACATGCTTGAATTTCTACACGTTAGAGTCGCTTTTGCCAACTTCGTGTTAGAGAGACAGACACAGAAAGCAAGCAATTCCGTGGGAAGATGAAAACAGCTCTTCTCCAAAGCAAAAAGATTTGTAGTAAACTACTTTTCACCGTTTGTTGGACGTAGAAGAAACCGAAAATTATCTGACCTACAGGAAACTGATTTTCAATACAACTTAGGTTCACTATAGGTTAAAAAAAAACTTTATTAAAAAATCTTCTAGAATTATTCTCAGAATTAGAGTCTCATTGAAGTCTGTGTGAACGTGGCAGCACAGTTGTGTAATGCGCAGCCTGTGCAAGTGTACATGGCCTACCCACATCTCTCCGAGCATAAATGAGACCTCTTGGCAGTTTTGAAAGAGAGTGACTTTAACCAGCACAGATGGCTAGTGAAGTCGGCTTTTTAAAGTAGCCAGTGAGCACTGGGCATATCAACAGGCCCTCTCCAACTTTTCGAGATTTTTAACTTCATTTTTTAATAATGATGGAAGTTTTCAGATCATCCTTTTGAGAACAGAGTTGGCACTGTGCCTGCAAGGACTGTGTACTTATTGTCATCGCCGTCTCCCACGGTCTTGATCAATTTCTTCTCTCGATTGCTATTGACCAGGAAAACAATGAATGAAAATGTTTCATCACAGATGTCTCATTTGCATACAACATTTATGATTTGTTCATTACTCAACATCCATTATTTCATCGGACCTTCTTGTAAACAAGAAGACTGATCATGGGAGTGAGAACCCAGTGGATTAGGAAACTTGTCTCTGATCCACAGAGAGTAGCACCAGGGCTATGATGATCCCCCACATTTTCTCTGTCCTAATCTACTGCATTTTCCTTTCACCATCTCTTGGCCCTGACAAAACAAATCCATGAGCTTTTCATCAGCCAGGTAGAAAGAGGCATATATAGTGTGTGTTTGTTTATTCTTTTGTTGGTTGGTTTGTTTTTTAAATACTAAACCAAATGCCAGATTCACTTCTCCCGGAAGGAAGGAGGACAAGATCTCCTATATTTTGCTCTTATTTTAGGCTGGGTCACTGCATGAAACTCGGACAGCATCTGCGTGGCTCTGTTCAGATGTCTATCTCAGCATCATACTCCCAGCCCCAGTAACCCAGGTTCACGCTGCAGCGCTCTGCATGTGTGTCTCCTCCTCCCCGTGCCTCCTGTGACTGGGGCTTCCTGTCTCACACCCAGACCCTCTGCAGACTTCCAAGAAGGCATCTCCTTCCAGCCAGTTAATCAGCACCCTGTCCCCCTGCTGCAGTCTGGCTAGACTAAGTAGACAGTGTCACTATTAAGCTGCTGAGAATCAGATGCCATGTCACACATGCGGTTTCAGAAGAGTGGTTGTGAGAGGGACAGCAGCCTCCCTGCCTGGTGACACTGTGATGGCTGGCCCTGTGGACAAGCAGCCTGGAATCTCATTAGCCTCTTTCCTGGCTGCAGCATTGCATGTTAGCATCTGTCTCCTCTGATTGCAGTTCTTAGCTCAGGGCCTCTGGGGATCAAGCGTACAGTCTAAGCGCCTTGGTACCACTCTAGTTTCCAACATGGAGGGGAGGACTTTCCAAAGTCTTCTGCTCATCTGTCCAATTAGAATATCACCAATCAGTTTCTCCTCATCTACAACCAAGTTTTATTATTGTCCAATAAAAGATCCTTTCCGCTTGGGTTCACTTAACAAGTCGCAGAGAGTTTTCTACCAATCGTGGCTAAGACCTGATGCGGGCCTTTTTCTGGTTTATTTCACAGTCCTTGGCCAGTCCGCTTCGTGGGCCAGGAGTTGTATTTAAACTGAGGTTTCAGAGCATGTCTAGCTTTGCTTTCCACTGATTCGCTTTTCATAGGGTCAGGTTATCCGAATTGTCAATTTGTTAGTTAAACCAGCCAATTCTCTCATGCATGTCAATATTCTATACTTGGATCAGTTGGTATAATTACAGGCCCTCTTGGGTTCTCTTGGTAGACGGTTAATACCTTTCAGGAGACTTTGATAACTATGTACACCTTCTTAACTTACAAACTCCGCCACCAACAAGAACTTTAAATCAAACTGGGAGAACCATCCCCATCACCCTCTAACAACTCTCTGAAGATTTTTGTGCTTTTTCTAATGGGCTCTTGGTGGTTACGTTAACTGGAATCCATACCTCCTTCCTTCAATACTCATTCCATCCCTTTAATTAATACATGGAAGCACCTACTATATTGCAGACACTGGCTAGAGTTTTAAGAGGAAAAGACCCAGCTCCTATAGCCCTGAAGAGCTTCTGGTCTATGAGAAAAAGTCTCCGCTCGGTGTTACCACTCCACACCGACTCGTCTAGGTAGAAAACATGGCGATCAGTTAATCAAAAAAGGCAATTGGTGAGCACTGTTCGTAAAGGCTGCTTTAACACTAGGGCAGGGTTTGTGGGCACAGAAAGTTCAGAATAACAAAATGAGTGTCTTTAGTCTGGAGGAGTTTGGGTGGTGGTTGAGGTGAGGTGGTAAATTTCACCTTGGGAAGAAGAGACTGGGACCAAAATGGAAATGGTCTTGAACGTCAGAATCTGTTTGGTAGGTGGTGAAGATTCAATGTGCCAAGTACAGTGGCTCACCCATACATGAGGCTTCATTAATTGAAAAATGTGTATATGTCGGTTGATTGTTCCACAGATGATTTAGTTCGAGAACAACGAGGCTAACAGAGAAAGATCTGCTCATTAATCCCTGATAGATCTGAGTGGACTGTCTGTAAGCTACCCATCGTACCACTTTTTTAAGAAGGAAAAAATAGGCTCATAACAGCGGGATCTTGTTAATATTGCCCATGCCAGGTAATACACTAGGAATTCTCCTTTCATGATTTCTGATCATGACGATCTGACGAAACAGCCATTTCCACCACTCTTTTCCCCTGGTGGGCTCTGAGGCTCAGAGAAGGTACGCAACGTGTGCCATGTGAACTATATGGTGAGAGATGTAGCTAAGATTCAAAGCCTGGTGGGGAGGATATAGCTCAATCGGTAGAGTGCATGCCTAGCATGCACAAGGTCCTGGGTTCAATCCCCTGTATCTCCTCTAAAACTAAATGAATAAATGAACCTAGTTATACCTCCCCCCTCTAAATAAACAAATACATATTTTTTTAATTCAAACTCTGTCCTCCATGGGTTAAGTGTCCTTTATCCACTCTGCATAAAGAAGCCACCTAGTCTAGACTATTTGACCTTTGATCTAATACAAGATGGGAATGGATTCTGGCTGCACGGGACAATACTTTCCTACTATGTCCCTTAGAGGGGCTTCTAGGAGCCTGCGGCAGCCCCTTCTCTGCACTTGCATGGGGATGGCTCCCGCTGCATTGCTGCCAGGTGGGTGAGTGTCACTCTCACCTGTGCAGGTAAGAGCCCCTGACAGTAGGGCCGTGCTTCATTCACCTTACTGCTCTCCGCTCCTGGCATCGTGTTTGGCACTCTGTCAGGCCTCACCAATGTTAACTGAGTTTTATTGATTCATATCAGGCATGCACCGGGGACAGTACGATCAGGCAGACAGCTCATGAACTTGGAATGAGGTCCCAGGTCCCAGAGTGCCCTCTGTGGTTTGTGGGACTTGGGGGTCCTCACTCTCCTTGAGACTAAGCTCCTCTTCTGTGACTCCCTATCTCATGCCATCATTGCAAAGACAGAAGGAAATAAAATGATGAATGACAGCCCTCCTACCACACCTACTGTATACTGCACGCAAAAGCCAAATCTGAGTTTCTTTTTTTTTTTTCCTCCCCTTTCCTTTGATGCTAATTTTAAAGGTGACTTTGGGAGACAAAACCCATGCCTTCCAATCAACCAGAGCCTCCTTGCATTTCAAGTATTCTTCAGCTGTACGTTAAGTGGCCTGAAGCCATTAATGACTCACTCATCGGTCTTAACAAGCTAATATGCCCCTAAAGGTGCTTTCGTAACACAAGCAAAGGGAGGCAAAGGGTTGAATCATTTATTCTGTGAATTTGATTGATGTCGACAGGCAATCTGGACAGCTAAGATCCAAACGCATATTTTTTTTTTTCCTTTTCCTTCATGGCAGGATTGATTTTGGCCTGAATCATCTGAATAATTGCCTTAGCTCCCCCAAGACACGCCTTTCACTTTGTGGGAGTAGACAGCTATAGAAAACAAGTATTATTTTAACCTCCTCAAAACGTGGAAACTCTCAAACACAGAGAGGTTAATTGGTTTGACAAATGTCACACAGCTCTCAGTCGTGAGGCTGCGAGACGGCCTCCAGGTCTTCAGGCTGCCCCGACTCTCAACACATTCAAGAAAACCATTCCAGCTGCTTAAACACATCTATGCTTTAAATAGAAATAATAACCTTTATAATCACATATTTCTTCCCTTTTGGGTATAAAATCATAGTCTGAAGCTAGTAGAATAATGAAGTGATCACATGTAAAGAATTTTTATTATGCCCATTACCTAAATGTCACATAGTCTCCTGTCTTAAATGAATACTTTGCACTTAGGTAAAACAGAGAGTAAATGGTTGGGAAACAAATAAAAGAGGTTAAAGTTTTTTTTTTTAATCAAATGATAAACGATGCTTTTGGGAGTCTCAAATTCATCCATTAAGTCAAGTGATTTGAAGTTCCTTCCGTGAGCGTGGTGCTGCACTCCAGAAAGACACATGTACATCTTAGGCTCCCATTGGAGTACACGTCCCATAAGGAAGGGTGACGTGCAACCCTGGGGAGCGAGCAATACCAAGGGTGTAAAGGACTAGGATTCCCATCTTGGTTTTACACCAACTGACTGGGCAAAACACCGCTGCCCTTTGGGAAGGGAAACCACAGCGTCCAGCTGGACTAACACCCATGAGTTTTATTTAGAGCCCAGAGAGATCGTGTAAATGAAATGACTTTGAAAATGTTGAGGGACTCTATGAATGAAAGACTATAATCTTTCTATTAAGGGAAGAAGACAAGACTGATTAGTACAAGGCTGTATTTAAGCACCAGCTCCACGGAATGAGTGTTACGAACTCTGCGAATCTAGAGAAGGAAGAATTCATATCTACACTGGTAGTGAAAAACAATCCATTGGGACTGGGTCTTGGAGTGGAGCTCTAGTTTATACGGTGCTTTTAACTTTATGTTGACAAATATGGCGCCACACATTCTCAGTATAACCTCATTGTTTTATGAGGATTAGGGAACAGGTCATTAGCCCTGCTTTCCCTTTAGATAATCTGAAGTCCACGTAGGTATAAGTTCAAGATCACGCTCAAGATCAATCAGCAAGCTACACCTTCAAGACAGGGCTGCAACTGTGGGCAGTGGGGCTGAACTTGTCCTCTACAAACCTAAGCGTAATGTCAGAAGGAAGAGGAAGGAGGGTGTTATCTTAAGCCACTTGTCTCCATTTTGTGAAGGAGGATGCTGAACTCAATGGAAGTCTATGGATCACTGTAGATTTCAATCATAGTTATGTGTCTCCCAACCTTTCACAAGTAATTGAAGACTTTTGTACAGCATATTTTGTTCTCCCTAAAGTGTGATCACACTTCCTGGCAGGTTGTTTCATAACACCAGAGTCCTTTGGAATGTGAAAGGAACTCAGCACAAGGTAGGACCCAAGATACTTTAAATCTACTCTTCGTTTAAGGACTAATTTGCTCGGTGACTTTGAGCAAGTCCCTGAATTTCCCTTACCTTCCCTATATTTAAAATCGGAATAATATCCCTTTCCCTACTTCCCTTATAAGTGAAGAGATGACACGAGAATGTACCAGGATAATACATGTTAATACAAAGATTCAAATGCCTTATTTACAAATGCAAGATTTTTCGTAAGAGATTTCTCTGATGGCTGTTACAGGAAAGGACAGCATATATAATCATCAATCAATAAAAATGTCCTGAGTACTTCTAACAGGTACTATAGAGAGAGTGAAGAAACATGGCAGGATCTTGAGAATTTAAGGAGATGCTTCAAACCAAATAGATGTGATAACTGCATGCGGGTTACATACAGATTAAGCTCACACTCAGCCACAGTGTTGCTTGTTGAAGGCCAAAGAGCTGGTTCACATTTTAGAAAATGCAAAACTTCAGAGGAAAGAAATTTAGCTTTCACAAAAGAGGTGGGAGTCTATCTTGGTCTGAGAAATCAGTAGGACAGAGGAGGGCAAGAAGGAGTTAATTGTTCCTGTAGAAACTCCAACTTCCACAAGGGCAGGGCTCTTGGTCTGTCTCGTCCATTGGTGTATCCCAGGGCCAGCTACCTTGTTGAGACACCATAAACACTTGTGAATGCATCGATGAAGGACAAGATCGGCAGGCGGCAACGAACCAGTGTACTGGTGCAAACTGGGCTGTCTTCCTGACAGGAGAAGCTCGTGATGGAGTTTAGTAGATGATAAGTTTAAAAGAGCAAGTTGCAACCACAGCTGAGAATAATACTGAATGAAAGAACCAAAGCCTCCTATCCTAGTATTTGGAGCTACGAAGAATTCTAGCAAAGCTGAATATCTTAATCTGGGTTCAACAGGCTCCCTGTCAGGGGAAGATTTATAGACGGGGTCTAGGGAATCCATAACACCTCCCCTAATGTGGATTGCACAATTGTGTATGTAAATATGTTTCTTATAGTTGAGCTTAGCTTTCTGTCGGATGCCTAAGGTGGTATATGCCAAAAAACAGCCAAAGACTTCCTGACTGACGTCCCCAAAGCCCCCATATGCAGCAGCTTTGTTACAGGAGGAATCATTTTATCCTAAGTTGTTATTGCATTGGGGCAGCCTTCATAATTAATTATATCTAATTTTGTGTCATATGTTTCAAATGTGTATGTGTTTATCATATTTTAAGAATGTCAACTGTTCTTCTGCCTTCCTTGTGTGTGCCGCCCAGTCCCAGCCAGACTGTAGGCACTTAAGAGTGACTGTGCAAATAAAAATATATATATAAAAGAATAAAGTCTATTAAAATATATATATCTCCAAACTCATCAATACATCCAGTAGAAATACTTTTTCTTCCTAACTGATGTGAAAACACCACGCTTATTATTTCACAGAGATAGATCTCTTCTCTACGTGGTTGAACAGCTTTAATGTTCAAATACATCCTCAAGGGCAACTGAGATGTTGCATGTGTGGAATCCAGTTTCAATAAGCCCTTCTTAAGAGCTTCCCAAAATAGTGGAGGCTGCTAAGATAGCAGACATCGAAAATATCTCTGTACCTGCCTTGTTAATCGAGGAGGGAAGATAAGGCTCCTAACTTGAGCATCCCTTCCTTTTAACCTGATGTGGCATGCATTTCCATCAGAATTAAAGGAAGCAGTGGAAGTACGATTGGCAGTGTCCTTTGAGAAATGTAGGAGGTGGTCCACCATTGAGGAAGGAATGGAAGTCCACCAAGCATGGTGAAACCATGATCACAGTCACTTCTATCTTCAAAAATTAACCCGGAAATACAGGCTAGAGACTGGTTCTGAAGTTCAATCAGTTTTAATTCTAGCAATTACAAAGTTGCCTTTATATAAATACATCTCAGCAAGATGTAAACAGCATTGTCAGAGATTTCTGATAAATCTTTAGCTCCTCTAAGAAATGGAGGTTTTCTTGTCACCAGCAATTTTACCAGCAGAGTTTATTAACTGGTGTCCCCATAAATGGCACTGCACACACGCCTCCTCTTCACGCCGGGAACTTAGGTCTCTCCAACATCCTCACTGTAATCTCCTTGTTTTATTGTAGGAACAAGAATCTCTAAGGCAACATGGTCAAACAAATAATGTCAATTACAGCAGAGGAAATATACACAAAAGACAGCCTGGAGCACCTGACGTTTTGAACTTACCTATTAAGGTAATAGTGAGACAGAGATCCCTACACTTCCAGCGAAGTACGTGCAGGATCTCGGCACCGTTCTGCATTGCCTGGCAGTACTGAGGAATAAAAGATTGGATCTGGTAGAGCGAAGACCCATGTAACTGCTGAGAATTCTGGTGAGGCCAAGTGTGTAGCTTTGGAACTCAGCTTTGAGTGGGTGAACAGGGGATTTTGATCTTGAAGCTTGAAAAAGCTTATATTAAGCCAGGTAAGATTTAGACTGGTGAAATTGGTTTTTATTGCTTTGGACATGGTGTAAGGCCTTCAGCGGATCATGAGGTATTCTGACCTTGGCAAGACATGACAGCTGGTGGCACCTTTGACCAAGGCTGAGTGGCTGTTGCTATAGTGGCAGCTTGAAGAAAACTGCCCTTGGGTGCTCCGACCTTCACCCGAGCCTCTCAGGCTTGGACAAAGGCAGAGGAGGGCCTCGGCACACAGCAGCGGGCCACAGACTCCTACAAAAACACAGCTAAGGCAAGAAGAGTGTGCTTTTGTGAGTAGAGAACCTTTAGGCATCTGATTATTTTTTTGAATGTTGCTTCACCAGGATGGTGGTAGCTTCACCAAGAGTAAGTCAATGTTTGGTTGATTGCACAAATATTAATTGCTTTGTAGGTTAAATGGACTAGATTAAAAAGGAGATGAGCATTCTTCTCAGAGGTTCATCGTGCCTTGTCTTATGTTTGCCTTTAAGCCATTTTGAGTTTATTTTTGTGTATGTTCATAGCAGCACTACTCACAGTAGCCAAGATATGGAAACAACCTAAATATCCATCAACAGATGAGTGGATAAAGAAACTGTGGTATATTTATAAAATGGAATACTACTCAGCCATAAAAAATAATATAGTAATGCCATTTGCAGTGACATAGGTGAACCTGAAGATTGTCATTCTAAGTTAAGCAAACCAAAAAAAAGAAAGAAAAATACCATATGATATCAAATATACGTGGAATCTAAAAAGAAAAGACAAACAAACTTATCTATAAAACAGAAACAGACTCACAGACATAGAAAACAAACTTATGGTTACCAGGGAGGGAAGCGATCAATTGGGAGTTTGAGAAATGCAGATACTAAATAATACATACAAAATAGATAAACAACAAGTTCATATTGTACAGCACAGGGAACTCTATTCAATATCTTGAAACTTATGGTGAAAAAGAATATGAAAACAAATATACATATGTTCATGTATGACTGAAGCATTATGCTGTACACCAGAAATTGACACAACATTGTAAACGGATTATTTGTCAATAAAATAATATATATGTGTGTATATATGTACAAAAAAGTAATAATAAAAGTGATCTCATCAAATTTAAAAAAAAAAGAGAGAGAGTGCGAGCTATATTGGAATATTTACCTCAAACTTATCTGTTTGACTTTTTTCTTGGGCCAACCTGTGTTCCCTCCTGGGTGCATTGCCAAACAGCTTCATTACCACCACTCAGGAGAAATAAATACTGCATAGAAGCCACTAAAAGTCAAAGCTGCTTCACAGACAATGACAAAATGGTATGGGAGGGTTGGTCTTATTTTCTGCTCCAAGAGGGCAAGTTACAACAAGTAATGAGAGTGGGTAAACAGAGACACAAGAATGAGCATTTTGAAGAGGGATGAGGTCTTAAATGAAAGAATGGCTCAGCTCTAGTCATAGTAGAGAGTTTTACCACCTCTTGTCCACTTTCGGGCCTCTGATTTGCTTCTATGTGTGACCGAAGCATATTAATCTCGGCACAAAAATACCCAAAGAAAACTTAGTAATTATTATATGTTAGACTTCCCCCAGGCATAGTGCTTCTTAATCCTCAGAGCCCTCCAAATCCTTGAAGCAGGTGGGAATGGACCCAAACTATTCCTGCCTTAGGATCAACACTCAGCTCGATGCCTCTAGCTCCTGCCCGGTGACCCCCTGAACATTGACCTCTGCCCCTTGGGACCTCTTTTGACTGGTCCTCTAAACACTGACCTCATATTCATTTTGATTGATCTTATATGATCTAATCGAATCAGTCACTAATTTTTACATCGCACGTTCTTCTACGATACATCTGGTACATTCTGGTCCCTCATTTCTCTCCGTTGAACCATCATAGCATTCTCCCAATTAAACTTCCTGTCTCCATCTTGAACCCTTTCATCAAAGTCCTGGCAGTAAATGAGATGCTACGTTCCAGGGGGTTAACTGAAAGGAGCTTAATGAAGGGACCATTCTCAGAGGTGAGGGGTTGGCTAATGAAGTCAAGAGGACTTGGTGAGGGACCCAAACCAGCAAGAGCAGAAGGCCAGGCCCATCCCCCTCCAGATAGCTGATGCCAAAGAAGATGGGATGCCTGAGAGCTGTCATGGCCACAGAGAAATAGAAACACTGCTCAACGTGTAGAAAGGTGTAGAAAGACCAGGGGGCAGGGGGTATAAATATGACAAAGACGCCCTCCCTCCGATCTCAGTTTCTTGCCAGTGCCATCCATTGATTTGCCCCTACCAGCAGGAGGATGACAAGGGGCCTGGGCAGTGCAGGCCACAGTGATCAGTGCAGGACCAAGAAATGCAGAGAAAGTGTGTGTGGAAGGGAGCCAAGGGAGGGGCACCACCCCTGCACATCTGTCCTCCACTGGTGAGCCAGAACGATGTCTCCATCACGCTCTACTCGGCTGGTCCCTCCAGGCATCCAAATGCTCCCTTGCTTCCCCATCACCTACAGAGCCGAGCCCAAGGCTGACGCTCAAAGCCCTCCTCGTTCTCGTCCTGCTGACCTCTCCGGCATCAGCCCCAGACGCTCTGACTCCTCAAATTATTTTAAACCATTACGCTGGATTTTCATAGTTCCCCTCCCTGACCTTTCCTTTAGGCTTTTGTTTATGGAATTTTCTCTGAAATACCCTTTCCTCTCTCTATACCAATCAGACTCAAATGTCATCTCCCTTAGAAAGTCTTGCCAAAGGCTACATAATTCTATACGTACAGCTGACCCTTGAATAATGAGGGGGTGAGGGACATCCCACACAATCAAAAATCTGAGTATAACTTTACAATTTGTCCTCCGTACCCTTGGTTCCTCTGCATCTGAGGTTTTGCATCCTCCAAGTCAACCAACTGTGGGTGCTGTAATATTGTCACATTTACCACTGAAAAAATCCAGTTATTAGTGGAATCTGTGCAGTTCAAACCCATGTTGTTCAAGGGTCAACAGTATTTCTCTTTTAGAATTTACCCTAAAATTCAATGGGACCCTATGAAATGTCCACTATTCTGCTTTTTGACTCACGAAAATGGAATTTCATGCATAGAGTCCTGCGTCTCTTGCCCACAAAAGCCTCCTGAAGGCAGCGCAATCTCCTAGTAGAGTTTACGCCTCATCAGGGGACTGCACAGCTGTGAACGGTGGGTGATTCATACCTGCTTCTGGAACCCAACTGGACGAGGTCCATATTTTATTTTTTCTAGGCCATGAGGATCAAGGACAATATCAACCTTGATTTCTCAGTAAATCTTTGTTGTTTGGAACATAAAACATCTCAAATCCTTGTTCGTCAGTTCTCATAAGTAAAGGAAATGGGTGAAAACAATCTTTCTTTTCGCTCTGGACATCTCAGCTGTTGGAAGACTTCGTTTGCAAAGACCTAACTGCTCATCTCTACTGTTTAAAGAATTTTGAAAGTGAACCTAAGGAAAGGAGAGGGTCAGTATAATTGATCAGGTATCACCAATAGCAAAATATCAGAGGTGAGAAAGGAGCTTTTTATACAAAGCAGATGAATACATTTAATTAATGAATAAACCACGGAAAGGCTGGGTTTCCTTGTCGTTTCCTGAAAATCCCTGCGAATTTTAAACCGCAGCTGATTAGATTTGATGTCATTCAAAGCACAAGGGCCTTGGAAGCCGAGGTCTAAGTGGGGCTGACAACCAGACGTGGCATTTGAGCCTCCTAGATTTATAGCCCCTTTCCAAGGCGTTTTGCCTGCCATCGTCACAAAAAAGAAAAGAGAAATGCCACCTGACCAAAAATGACCAATGGGTGTTCATAAATCTCTCTCAAGTCCTATCAAAACTAAGGTTTCCGTGGTAATTCTACTATAAAAAGAAATGTAAAATTTATTCCAAAACGAAGAAGGGAGGGGGGGAGGTGCGTGGCAGCTCTGAGGAAGCCAAGGCTTTTGAGCAAAATTAGCTCATGCCTGTTCCCGCAGGAGTCCCATTTGGGCCCCTCACTTCCTGAGAATGCCATTTGTCGTGAAGTCTGAGGACGCAGCCTGTGTGTGCCTTTGCGTCTTAAATCCCCCATCCCGCGCCCCCCACTGCTCAGTGACGTGGGACCTCATCCTTTCACGCCTTGTTAGGACCAGGCCGGGCCAGCTGGCCGGGCTGTCCCTGTCCTCAGGCCCAGGTACCATTGTCCCGGAGTCTGCGCAGCCTGCATCCCTTTGAAGCTACTCCAAAGAAACTTTATCCCTCTGTTCCAGCTGGCATTTCATTAAGCCCAGGCTTCACAGGATTTTCCACTCCCATTGACACATCAGAGCAAAGATGTAGCCATTAAAATAATGAAGAATAAGGGAGCCAGCAGAGGAAAACCGGTTCTGAGGGGAAATTGAAAAGCAGTACAAGGTTATTTAAAAAAATAAAGGCCAACTGCAGAAAAATAAAACCTACCCACTTTCTCGCCTCTCTCTCGCTTTCTCTTTTTCCCTCCCCTCGCGTGTGTGTGTCCTGAGCTGTCCAAATTTTTCACAAAGCTTCCTGAGGAGTGACTTCAGAGAGGCCCAGATCCTGTGAAAAAGCTGACAGTCACAGGCAGAAATTAGGAGCAGCCGCTGAGACTCCCAAAGACAGCCTGGGTACACACAAACACAAGGGGACTGTGCGCTGAAGAGCCGGTGAGGCTAAGATCTAACCTCCTCCTTTGCTCTGAAATAAATCATTGCATCTCCTGCTGCTTCGACACCAAGCCCACCTAAGTTATTAACCACCCCGTGCGTGACCTCCTTACTCTTAACATCCACGGTTTGGCCCAGCCGAGTGTCTGTTCCAGGCCATGTCTGTCGCTTCTTCAAAGGAACACGGGTTCCATACTTATTTGGCCATAAAATCTTTTATTTTGTGGCTTCCCTGTTCCATGGGTAAAATATCTGTGATGTGTTTATTCTCTCCCAAATTAGATTACGGGTTTAAGAATCAAAATAAATGTGTGTCCCTTTGCTGCTGTCTCTAAACAAAGACTTTTCCGGGGACCACGCACAGCAGCATCTGTATTTGCGTGGTATCTGTGCAAGGTATCAGACTGCAGCCCGCTCAGCCAAAGACGTGGATGAGGAAGATGTCATAAAAGGCCTTTAAGCTCCTAAAACTGTTGTGACAATAGCCAGGCACTAAACCTACGCATTTCATTCCCCCCTGGGCCTCATTCGGGCATTGTGATTTCATTAACAAGCTTGCTATTCTAGTGTCTTTTCCCACAGGAATTAGAAGCGGTGACCTAGAAGTGGATCTTAGATAGCTGTCTGATGACAGGCGGGTATGCGACAGCTGACATGCAATTGAAGAAACAAACCCATAAAGCAAAAACAGAAAACAATGAACAAACATATTGCTTGACAGCGTAAGAATCGATGTCTCTAAAAATGTATTTTCAAATGTATTCAATGAGTGACGTTAAAACGCAATGTATATATATTCTTGAAAAGTGTACTGCAAAATGGTTAAAGACCATTTTTATGAAGCCAAATACATCAGGCATTTAGAATATTTACATACTCTCCTGCCCCCTCACCCCCCCCCCCGCATTTCCAGTAATTCGGATAGAATTGAGTGTCATTCGTAACAATGTTCAGCTTCTATTATTCTACTGATGCGCTTAAAGACCTCTGAAAGAAATGTTCATTTATTTGTCTTAATTAAATGATGTGCAGATATTAAGAAAAGTTCACGAGTTTTGAGAAAAGCCTATTAGAGTAGTGACCTAGTGGGAATAGATACTGAGTGAGACAGGACCACACGGGGGGAGATCTTTGTCTACAGAACAACAAACTCATGCTCAAATCTTAACCCTCCCTTCTCTGCACTGGCGCTGTGTGACTCTGGTCAGATTCCCCAGTATCTCTGATCACACGAGGTCACACCTGTGACAAAGAAGTGATCTTTTGTATGTGCCAGGATTGACATCAGGCTCACATGTGGAAAACGTCTGTTCCAGGACTTGGTTGTTAAGGGAAGGACACAACACAGCATCGGATGAACATTTGGGTGGCGATGAGGAAAATCTTAAGGAACAACAATGAGTCCAGTTGTTCAGCATAGAGGAGACAATGAATTCTGTGGAAGATAAAAAATAAAATAAAATAAAATAAAATAAAATAAAATAAAATAAAATAAAATAAAATAAAATAAAAAGGAGGGGCAGAAAAATATTTTGTCCCTTAAATAAACAGACATTTAGGAAGATAAAACACACATACGAACCAACATTTTCACAATAATCCGAGGAGATGATGGAGTGTTGAATTGGAACAGAAATTACTATAGTTAACAGAACGGAGGCAGTCTCTGAGGGTTGACTGAGGGTTGAATGTGTCATGGGAGGTGTTGTGGCAATGGTGGGATGGGACTATTTGGGGGGACAGCACAAGGGACATTGCAGGTGGGAGGAATGAGACAGAACGCATGGGTGGGGAGTCCACAGAAAGCAGAGGATGAGTTGCCTGGGCGTTCAGCAGCCTCCTGCCAGCTTCCGTCTGGTACCAGTACATAGATCTGCGGTGTCCCCACGTCACAGAGCCCCCCAGAGGTTTGGATTCCTGACTCTGCCACTTACAAACTCTGGGACATCGGGCAACTAATAACATAGCAGTGCCTCAGTTTCCTCATCTGTGAAAAGAAGTGAATACCTGCCGTGAAGAGCTGTGAAAAAGATTAAGTGCAAAAATGCATAACAAGCCCCTGATGCCAAGACTAAGCAACCCACATACAGACATTTTCATTAATTTCATTATTATCTATCATGGATAATAGCCTTCTGTCCTCTTTTATCCTACATCACCTCCTGCATATACATCCCCTGTCTCTCATACATTCCTTTGCTAATTTGCTTCTACCTTTCTCCAGTCACACTATTTTTAAATTTTATTCTTTAATTGAGATATAATTGGATATTTGTGTATATTGCAAAATGATCACCACAATGAGTCTAGTTAACATGGGGCACCATCCACCGTTTTAAACGTTTCTTCTCACGATAAGAAATGTTATGATTTTCTCTTTTAGCAGCTATCGAGTATGCAATACAGTGTTATTGACTATAACCACCATGTCATACATTACATCCCCATGACTTATTTATTTTATAGCTTGAAGTTTTTATCTTTTGACTACCTGCACCATTTCACCCAACCTCCACTCCCTACCTCTGGCAACCACCAGTCTGTCCTCGGTACCTCTGAGCCTGGTTTTGTTTTGTTCTAGACTCCACAAACATGTGAGCTCATACAGTGTTTGTCTTCTGCTGTCTGAGTTATTTTACTTAGTATAATGTCCTCAAGGCCCATCCATGTTGTCCCAAATGGGCAAATTTCATTCTTTTGCATGGCTGAGTAATATTCCACATATATGCATACCGCAATTTCTTTATTCATTCATTGTCAATAGACACTTAGGCTGTTTCTATTTCTTGACTATTACAAAGAATCTATCATTATAAAGCCCTTCTTTGTCTCTTATTACAATCTTTGTTTTAAAGTCTATTTTGTTTAAGAGCAGCCACCCAGCTTTCTTTTGGTTTCCATTTACATGGAATAACTTTCTCCATTACTTCACCTCCTGAAAGAGAAAAAGAAGAGAGAGAGAGAAAAGAAAAGGAGAAAGAAGAAGAATTAAAATTAAAGGGGAAAAAAAGAAAGAAAAGGAAAGAAAAAGAAAAAAAGGGGGGAAAAAGAAAAAAGAAAACCACACATGGTATCAGGTGACCCTAGCAAGGCAGAGGGAGAGGGAGAAGGTGGCATCTATCAGTCTCCGTCCACAGAGAATCTCCCAGTAGGTCCCTACCCCAGGGGGCCGATGCTTTAAAATTAGGAAATGAGTCTCTTTCACATAAAGTCTGGGCACTTTTCAAAGGGCTGCTTCTTCTCTGGGCCCTGGAGAAGGTGAGTCTGTATGCAGATTCTTTAGGAGCCATTTCTCAGTTCATCGTGCCCGCTTTGGTCTCTTGGGCATGAGCGCCAGGGGTTTTCAAAGCTAAATGTTTTGGGGACTTGTCTTGCAGGCATTGGTTTTAAAAGATGGGTGTCTGATGAGGAGTACAAACACGTCTCACCTCTGGGAGAAGCTCCAGGTTTGAGTTCCCTCTCAATGGTGGGTCACCATGCTGCGGCGGGGTAAGTTATGGCAAGATTGTGTCTCAGCCTTCTCTACACTCTTTGATTGCCCTGTGTGAATGGGTCCTTATGCCAATTGTTAGTTTTTCTCCAGGGGAATTTGTTCCACATGTGGCTGTAGGTCCAGTGTGTCCATGGACGGAGGTGAGGACAGGATCTTCCGATGTCGCCATCTTGAACCAGCTCCTCTCAAGTTGCACCATTGAAATTATTCCCACCTTACTCTCTTCGCTGTTCCCCAAATTCTATCAGCTTGCGATCTTTCATCTCATCCTTGAAGGTCTTCAACAAGTCCCATTTGATGCATGGGCCCATTTTTAGTGCACATTTTAACCTCTGCCACAGTCCTTGCTATAAAATGCATTGTATTGTAATTTCTAGAGCAGGTGACAATTTCTCATTGACTTGTGAGTCCTCATGAGGCAGGAATACTTTTTGTTAAATTTAATTTTCCCCAGGGTCACTCTACATAATCTTGATGAAATGGGCCCAAAGCATTTAATTCTCTTTTTCTTCCTGGGGATAGAATCCAAGGTTCCTATTTCTGGTTTTAGGATTCACGGGTATATTTCACTCCATGAGAAGTCTTAAAGGGAAATGACTTAATAATCAAAATAAATAATCTGTCACTTAGACAATCTTGAGCCCTTGGAGCGTCTAGAAAAAACGGACATTTTTTGATGCCCTAACCCCCATTTAAGAGAGGGTCCTGACCAAAGAAATTTATGATTTTGGGATCATAGACACTGTGATGTCTGCATGTGTGTGTGTGTGTGTGTGTGTGTGTGTGTGTATCCAAATGCCATAAGACTCTCTATTGTCTGGCTTCATGCATGTTTTTCAAGGTTTCAAAATCCATTAACTAGGGCTTATTTAGCTTTGCCTGATATGATAGCTTTTATTGTGTGAGTATGTGGGGATTTTTTTTTTTTTAACAGGAGCCAAGTGTGCCCTTTGGATGAATTGATTTCCTCAGTCTCACTGTGAAATATTGCATTTCAGTTGTCAGTTTTGATTTATTGTTTCTTTAAACATTAAATCTTCCTTTGCATTTTTATTGGTTTCATTAAAAATGTTCTGCTCATCTTTTTCATGGCCACTTCCATAAAGACAAAGACGGCCTCGGTGAGGGAGCCTTGGGGGGACCCACAGAGTCCCCTCCGTTATGCAAGGTCCTCTTGGCTCCATGACCTCTCGTTGGCTGCGTGTTCCAAAGATCAGCAAACAAGCCCCCAAAACCGTGCCTGCTTTTGTTATGGAGTTTATAAAAACACGTACTGAATCTAATAACTTTGGTGTGTAATGAGGCACAGAGCATATGTCAGAAGTATGGTGTCCAAGCGGCAGTAGGCTCGAATGGTTTATCTTGCTGGCAAATGTGTTACATGAGATTTGACCCTTAAATTGAGCACTGGGAGAGATAAATAGGGTAATCAGAAAGGACTCCCGTACAGTCACAGGAACCTGGAGCCATCTGGTCAAGACGAAAATAAATCAGTAATGCAACTGGAAATGGTCCCCAGAGAACTTTGAGGGTTGGTTTAGCATCACTGTCTCTCAAACTGACAGCCAAGACCAGGAAACCCACTTTAATTAACACACACACAGCAAAGGACTCAGAAGTCCTTTCAGACTGAAATGCCTTGCACCTGAGGGACTAAAACCTGGACGATGATTTAAAAGCTCCCCCCCCCATCTTGGTAAAGACAAAAATAAAAGCATGTATGGGTTGTAGGCTAACCTTCTGAAGTTCTGATGCAGAAAAACAAAGAACAAAACAGAAACAGAAACCTCATTTAATCAAAATGTCACAAACCAGAGTTTTTGGCCGTGTAGCATCACTCTGCTGCCTTGAATTAAGCAAGCCAGTACCCAGCCCACCTCTTTAAGAATTCTGTCTTTCCTCAACTTTCTACATATGTGGCAGAGTGAGAAATTAGCAAAATTATGTGACATGTTCAAGTAAAGCCAGTCTTCTTCAATGTATCTTTTGAAACTTAGCCCAAACCATCTGATTTGTTGTACCTATGATGAAAATGCATGTGAAAACCATCCTCTATGACACTGATTTAAATCCCCAAAAGGTAATCTAGAGGCAATACAAATTGACACGAAAAGCTATGTATAAATACAGTTTTGATCTTACTTTTGGAAAAAAGTTTAAAAATCGTCCCAAATACGTTTTCTCCTACATCACATGAGACATTTGGACTAGCATTTGCATTTTTGAATGGTTATTTAGGATTATTGGATGGTAAATGGTATCTGGAGCCACGTCTGCCCCAGTCTCGCCCGACTGCGCCGTCTGGGTTCTGCTGGCGAGGACACAGCGGGTCTCCCATCCTTCACAGCGCTCCTCGTTTGTTCAGCTCATGCCAAGGGCTGAGTGTTCAGTCCCTGCAAGATGCTCTTCTTAGAAACATGTGAGTTGAAGGAAAGTGTGAGAGAAGCTGCCTGTCCTCAGATTATAGATTCTGGAGGGGAGATCCAATGTGGAGACAAAGAAGAACATTCTGGAGAGTGTCCCCTGTGAAGTTCAAGACCCACGGTCTGGCCAGGCAAGGAGGCGCGTAGGTCCTGTCCCATTTGGCTCTGTCACACTCAAACTGGCTGTGACTCAGTTTTCTCTCCTGTAAAATAGAAATCATTTTGTGGTACTGAGCTTATAGTTTTGATGTTTCCATGAGTTAAGGCAGAGAAAGCACTTAGAACCAGTGCTTTTTGAGCATCTGGGAAAAAATCAGTTATCATTCTCACATCATTATTGCAATCATCTTGTTTGCGATGATGATAATCTGGTACCCTTTTATGTGCTAACTCTAGTCTAGTCTTTTCCTCAGTCCCGGATGTTGTTTATTTAAAGGTTTGCCCACTGCCTTGTTTTATTTTTCAGCTGAGACATTGGCCCACCATTGTGAGGGAGTGAGAGAAACAGAAGAG
The DNA here is from genome assembly GCF_048564905.1 of Vicugna pacos. Classification (NCBI taxonomy): domain Eukaryota; kingdom Metazoa; phylum Chordata; class Mammalia; order Artiodactyla; family Camelidae; genus Vicugna; species Vicugna pacos. The sequence goes on from NC_133010.1 coordinate 9,420,047, forward strand.
GCCGTTTCTTCCCCAAAGAACTCCTGGTGTAGATGGAAAGACAAGTAGCACACACACAGAGACACGTGCACACATACACACACACGTGTGCGCGTGCTCCTATGTAATGACAGAGCACAGCACACACAAAGTGACTGAACGGAGTATTTTCATTTCTGTGTGACAAGGTGATGGAAATCCCAAGGCCACACTAGTCTGTTAACACTATGATGGACCATGTGACCAGGAACTATGCCGACAACATAATTCTTGCCCATCTTTTTCCCTCTGTAGGTAATTATTGTCTCTATTTTTGGTTTGGTTCAGTTTTTTAATTAACCCCACGTTTTTCTGATGGAGCACGCCTTTATCTCTAAAACCAGTCACCAGTGTTGTGTGGGTCCTAGTGTCATCAGCTGCACTTTTTTTCACTTTCCTTCTTTTGGGACAGCTCTCCTGTATCCCTCCTTTCCCCTGCTTCAGTCTAGGCTGGGAACACTCTAGACACACCCGTACTGCTGGGGTTTCCCTTCACCCACATCCAGAAAATTCCATTGCCTCTTCCTCTTAGGAAGCCCTGTTTCCTGAATCACATGTCTCCATCTTCCCTAAATAAGAAATCTTATATAGAAGTTTTCTTAAAAAGGGTGAAGGGGAGATATATTTTTTAAGAACTCAGGATGTCTGAACATGTCTTTATTTTCCTTTTGCGTTTGATTGTTTGGCTAGACATTAAATTCTGAGTAGGAGGTGATCTTCTTTGTGAATTAGAAAGCTTTTCTCCATTCTTTTTTAGCCTCAACTATCTCTTCTTTAAAAATGATCCAGCAATCCCATTCCTGGGCACATATCCAGAGGGAACTCTAATTCGAAAATATACATGCACCTCAATGTTCATAGCAGCACTATTTACAATAGCCAACACATGGAAACAGCCTAAATGTCCATCGATAGATGACTGGATAAAGAAGCTGTGGTGTGTTTATACAATGCAATACTACTCAGCCATAAAAAAAATTAAAATAATGCCATTTGCAGCAACATGGATGGAACTGAAGGTCATCATTCTAAATGAAGAAAGCCAGAAAGACAAAGAAAAATACCATATGAGATCACTTATATGTGGAATCTAAAAAAAAAAAAAAAGAAAGGAAAAAAGGGGACACTAATGAAGTCATCTACAAAACAGAAACAGACTCAGAGACAGAGTGAACAACCTTACGGTTATCCTTTTCCATCCATTCGTCCACTGATGGCCACCAGGGTTGTGTCTTTACCTTGGTTATTGTGAATAATGCTGCGATAAACAGAGGAGGGAAGATGTCTCGCTGAACTCTTGTCTTCATTTCCTTTGTGTGGTACCCAGAAGCAGAATTGCCGGATTCTATGGTAGATCTGGTTTTTCAATGTCTTGAGGAACCTCTACATCTTCTCGTATATCTCACAAACTCACCTGACACTCATCTAACTCCCCAGGTTTCTCCTGAGGGCGCAGATTCCAGGTTCCTTTCCCTGTAACTACAATGTCTTTGTTCTCATCATTTCCTCTTTGGGGAGCCGAAAACGCTTGCTCTATTTTGTGATATTGCCTCGTCCAAATTTCGTCTATGCTCAGTGTCTTCTCTACTCCCCTAAAACATAGACTTTTAAAAATACAAACCCTCGTAGGCCTTCAACACTCCAATAAATACTGCTTCAAGGAGACAGAGTGATAAACATCAAAAGTGACACTATAATATTTCCAAGTAAAAATCATGTAACATTAAAAAAAATTCCTTAGTTCACATCATGAAAAAGGATGTGAAATTTTAGAGTTTCTTTGAGTCAAATCTTTCTACCTGTTCATGCTTTGACAGTGTCTTACCTGTCCTTTCTCTCTCTTTTTAAATATAGAATTTTTACTGTCTGTGATTCAGTTATTCACTCATTAATTTCGCCCACAACTTTTGTGTTTCTATATAATCTGAAAAGCTTTTAAGAAAAAAGTTTTGGAGGGTTACCTTTCTGCCCTCAAGCTGTTGCCTCTATATGTTTACAAGTTCACATAAAGAGTTGGTAACCACCCAAGGCCATACTAATTGCTGACAAGAGGCAAGTGAAGTTATAGGAAGGAGATATGATTGTATGTTTATGTGATTTTCCCCTTTAGATACTTGACAGGCAGGGCACTGGTGGAGCAGAGGAAGGAGAGCCCTGGGGTGAAGTCCTGGAGGTGTTTGGTGTGTGGTACCTTCCATATAAGGGCTCAAAACATGGTTTCATCACTTGAATTAAATAGTTCCAGAATCTCAGAATATTCAGTGCAACATTTCAAACAAATGAATGAACAAACAAGCCAAAAACCAAATAACTGGGGGTGGGGGGTATCCCCTGTTCTTCAGTATAAGTAATTAACATGTGATACAGGTGAAAACAGCTGTTCCCAATGATACAGGAAAATGGGGCATGAGAGGATATGGCCGTGTCCCAGGTCTCAGATGAGTCCCTGGGATGTGCCCCATCAGGTGAAGGTCCTTGGCTTTGTGCAGGAAAGAATTCAAGAGTGAATCATAGTTGAGTAAAAATTGATTTATTCAGAGAGATGCACACTCCATAGACTATGTGTAGGCTGTCTCAGAGGCCCAGAGAGGCCATGAGGTGTGGGGGGCAGTGTATAAAGTAGAAATAGATACACGGTCCATGGATGGAGCGGGAACATCTCTGAAGACAAGAGAGAGCAAGCATCATGGGTTGGCGTGGCTAGTGTTTATGTGTAGTAACTTCACATGCAAACAAGAGGAAGGAATATTCCAACTACTCTGGGGAAGAGGCAGGGCTTCTCAAGAGTTGGGCCACCGCCCACTTTGTGACCGTTTATGGTCAGCCTCGGAACTGTCCTGGCGCCTGTGGGAGTGCCGTTTAGCATACTAATATATCACAATGAGCATATAATGAGGCTCAAAGTCAACTGGAAGTCAAATCTCCTGCCATCTTGAGCTTCAAGGTCTACAGAGAGTCAAATCATTCTTTTAATGCCTGTGCCCTGCCCCCTTCCCTCCTGTCTCACCAGGAATTTGGTCCAGTTAGGAATTGCATTCAGTTGCTGGGAATCAATGACAGACAAAACAGTGGCTCAAACAAGAGGGAGTTTAATTTCTCTCATGTGATAGAACTCGAGAGGTAGAGAGATAAGGGCTGGCATGGCAGCTACGTGGTATTTCCAGCTCTTCTCAATATTTCTACTTTCTGTAATAGTGCCAACAAACTTGAGCCAATAGGAATTCAGATGAGGTGGGTGGAGCAAAGGGAGGGGCCCAGAGTAATGAGCTCAGCAAGTCCCCTGCTGAGAAATGATGAGCATCCCGGATGGATGGGGTGAGGGCAGGTGATATGAAGCCATGCATTAACCCATAGGTGTTGGGGAGCCCTTTCAGCCTCTTGACAGCGGGAAGACAAGGCACCGCTGCAACTAGTATTTTAGGTCTGACACTGATGTGAAGCGTGGCTTTTAAAAAGATGAAACAGGAGTGAAGGCACATTGAAAATCGCCATGCAGGAGGAGTGGCATTTGGAATAGAAAAAAAGAGGGTGGCAAGCTTAGTGGCATTGGTGATTTTATTTCGTGTCAACTATAATTATGATCCCTGAACGCCAGGAGGAATCAGTTGAGAAACTAACCAGGAAAGTAAACACACTGATTTAATTATTTTTCTTAGCATCCCAGCCACTGAGCGCATCACACGTCTGCCTACATCTTACTCTGCGCTCCGGTGCTGCACGCGGGGAGGAACAGCAGTAAAGGCAGCCTTCGCGGGATGCAGTGAGAGGGGAGCTGGGACCAGCCTGCCTGCCCTATCAGAAAACAGAACGCTCCACCCTAACCTCTCTGAAGCCTGTAATTCTACCTGACGATGGTGTTTTCTGTTTTTTTGTTTTTATTGTTGCTAGTGTTTGTTTTGTTTTGTTTTGTTTTGTTTGCTCATAGAGCCTTTTTGATCTTCAAGAGTCCGCTGTTAAATGCAATTAACCCGTGAGGAAAAATACATTAAACAGTAGCTTTCCCATCTTACCTTGATAATTTTCAGGTTAATTTAAAGGCTTGGCAGATCCCTGGGACCCAGGCCAGAAATCGGAGTGTTTTGAAGAAGAGGCAAATTGAAAGGATGCTCAACAGGGCGGGTTAATATACTGGGACTTCAGGGAAGGAACTCAAGGTGCACATCCCATCTCCGGGTGTCCGCTAGGGGCCAGGTGAAAAGTCAGAATCTGACTGCAGTGCATGCAGTTCTGCTGTCCCTGGATCTGCGGGATACTTCTGTGTGGCTCTCCAAAAATCGCAGCACTCCTCGTGCCCACCTTTCGCTTATGAAGAGCAGGAGTCATGGGTTAAGCTGGCTACGGGAGAATCAAGCGAGTGAGTGATTAGAGCAGCTTGAGGTTTCTGAGAGATTTAGGGTGTTAGCTGTTGACAGAATGGCATCGGAATCAGAGATCAGCAGTAATCTTGAATCGTGTGGTACGACGGGATCTCCGTGGTCCTTCACACTCCACGGGATGTTTCTGTCCGTCTCGATTCTCTTCCTAAGGAATGAGGCTTTAGGAGTCACTGGGAGGCTGCTCCTTGTTACAAATGCTACAGAAGAACAGCAAAGATGTGAGCAAAAGAGACACGCCATTTTTCTGTAGGACGCATGGGAAATACACAGCAACGAGAGGGCTCCCCTCCCTCCAAGGGTGCATTCTGTTTCTCCCAATAGCTTACCATTCATTCCCATTCATCCAGAGACGGAGCGTTGTTACAGCTGAATGCTGAACTTGGGGAAAACATTGGCCTGATTATTGACATGCTCTGCCATGTCACCATCTCACCAGCTGAAGCCTAACACTAGAGACCACAGAGGATGCAGACGGGAGGTCTGGTTGGTGGGGAGGACTGGGAAGGGCAGTTTAGGAGGGGGAGGTGCCCATTAGGGACAGGAAGGATGGACATTCTGGGGAGCGATATTTCTCACAGTCTAATGGCTCTGTGTTTTATAGAACCTGATCATTAGGGGATCCTGGGCATGGTTCCGCAGAGATGTTCGTGTGAAATAAAGCAAGAGGCTATTAAACAGAAAGTTTAAATATAGCTACAGGGAGACATCCTTCCTGACAACTTGATAGATGTCTTGGAGTGACGACTCCTTCCTTCATCGCTAATTACAAAATCATTTGTCTTAAGGAAAGGACAAAAGAGAAGTAATTATGAAAAACATGATTCTTACGGGATAAAAAGATAACACCAGTTTAAAACACGGAAGCAATCATAACCACTTAGAATCATTATTAGCTTGGTGGAACCAATGACAGGCTGCTTTTTAGAAACCAGAGGGGATGGGGGGCCCCTGAAACAAAGGGAAGAAAACATTCAGTTTCTTGTTATGCTAAACTTATCCCCAGACTCCCGAGACTTCTTTGATGAACAGTTCATTAAAATTTCCGACCGCAGATGAATTTGAGCTAAAATACACAAATGTTTTAATTATACATTCCTTTTTAATTACACTAATGACTTGTAATGTGTTTATGTTGGTTTAGAGTTTAATTTCTTCCCTTAGATTAGGTGGTTGACTTAAGGACTGTGCTTTTCAGTAAAATAGCGTGATTCATCAATGTTTGATTATGAATTAATGCCCGAATACAGAAGAGCTGCTGCCCATGGAGGGACGGCTCTGCCCATGAATTGTCTTTGCTCCGGGGCTCAGGGACGGAACAGACCTTGCCATCTTGCAGGCATAAGGGATGGGAGTTCCGAGCACAAAGCTCTGACTAGTTCCCAGGTTGGAAAGATGCTAGGGAAGGGCTAGGGGAGTGGATGATTGGGGAAGGAAAGACCCCATTCATGAGATGGGTCCATTTACATGTCAGCAGATGCGTCAGAGCTGGCCCATGGTCAGGTTCTGAGGGGCTGGCCACACACTTCGTGTTTTTGGCCTTCCCTTTATGACCTCTTCGGGACCTCTCATTTTGAGGTCCTCTGACTTTCTGACCCAAAGGAACCCATTCCTTCAGCCAATTCCAGCATCAGGAATAAGATTTGGATGAACACATTCACATGGATATGTGATGCAACATGGATATTTGTCCCCGCCCAAACTCTGACATTTATATTTTAAAAGAGAATTCTTAAATGTTTAAAGTTAAGCCAATGCTTAACTATTGGCGCCCTTCATATAAAGTTTGGGAACTAAGCAAATACACCCACTTATCTGCCTGTGCAATGGATGTCGGCAATTATCTTCATTTTCCTTTTCCAGCATCCCTTTGCCCTAGTCTAGTAAGAAATTCTCTTTGTTTCCTGCAGTGAAACCAACCCACGTGAAATGATGGAAGCTGAAACTGTCATCCCTGCCCCCCTGACCCTTGGATTTGGCCTCGTGCGACTCAGGCTAGTGCGTCAGAGTATACAGTCCTCCCAGGCACAGAGGCTGGTTGAACATAAGCACATCACTGAAGCCAGATTACCCGAAGCACCCCTAGAACGTCTCAAAAATTGTATTTCTTGAGGTATCATTGGTTTATAACGTTATACAATGTCATATGTACAACATTACATTTTGACCTCTGTATACACCACAGTGGGCTCCCCACCGAAACTTGAGTTTCCATCTGTCACCGTAGAGTTAACCCCTTTACCTAACTTGCTCTCTCCCTCCTCCAGGGATGTTTTGGCCAAATCTGTTAGAGTAAACAGAATAATGTGTCGCCCTCCCCTCCCAATATTTCCACATCCCAGTCTCCAGAACCTGTGAATAGGTTTCCCTGCATGGCAAAAGGGACTTTGCAGATGGAATTAAGTTGATGCTCTGGAGATGGGAAGATTAACCTGGACTATATGAATGGTTCTAATGTCATCACAAGCATTCTGGTAAGGGAAAGACGGGAGCAGGAGACTAGAGAAGACATGACAATGAAGTCCAGTCAGAGTGATGTGATTGCTACATTTGATGATGGAGTGAGGGTCCATGAGCCAAAGGATGCAGATAGCCTCTAGAAGCAGGAAAAGGCAAGACGATGAATTCTCAGTGTCTCCAGAAGGGAATACAGCCTGCAGACAATTTGGTTTTAGCTCCAGGAGACCTATTTCAGACGCTTACCCTCCAAAACTGTAAGATAATAAATTTGTGTTGTTGAAAGTCATCAAGTTTGTGGTAATTTGTTATAGCAACAAAAGGAAAGGAAAACAGCTGTCCAAGAAGTGATGTCTCTGAGCTGGGATCTTGTTCTGAAAACCATCATGTTTATCATGTGGAAAGAAGCTCTCAAAGGACTGGAGAAGGAGACACGGGTGATGATGCTCTCTGAGCAGCCTGGTTGGTGGGGCCTGATACACCACACCTCTGTACCTCCCAGTACCGTGTGGCAGTGCCTTCTTTCCCAAACCTTTGGCTTATGCTTGTATGAGTTGGATTTCTGTCACTGGAAACTAAAAGCGCTGGTTAGTCTAACCCTTGAATACTTTTGTAGCAAGCAAAATATGCACCATGGACAAGGTTCTTCATTAGTTCATGGTGTTGCGGTAAAATTCTGTCGTCCTTCACAGGCTGATGATGGCTGGATTAAATCCACAAATGGTATTTGTATTTATTGCATTTGTTATATTCTTATATTCTTCAAAACTGTTCCGAATGTTTCAGAACACAGGGTGGAGAGTGGACACGATGCTCAAGAGGAAGTAATGATGGCACATTTAACATCAACGAAAAAGATGTATTTGGGTGCAGACATTTCAGATAACTCAGACGCCTGAAATTTCACCACCACAGCATCTTCCCATGCTGAATCGATATGTGACCGCTTTAGCCAATAACATGCATTATGTCTTCAGAGAAGCCAGGTTGGACCCCATGAACACAAGACATGTCCAATCTCCTAGGGACCTCAGGAAGGGAATTGAATACCATACAGTGCAATGTCACAGAAGGAAGGTTCAACTGTGGAAGGATTTCCATATGAAAAAATAAGTAATTTTTTTTTTCAGACAGGGAGGCTGAGTAATCAGGACACTGACTTAGAGCCTGGTGGTATGGGAGGATGGTATCACAGGGTGTTCCTCACAATCTGAAAAAAAAAAATTGGGGTTCTCCATAACCTCCTTTCTTGCCATATGACAAAGTAAGACAGAGGAAGTTCGGTTAAAGATGGTCATACTTGAAAAGGCTAGGCCTCCAGATGGGAATCCAGGGGCCCCAGACGGAGGGAACACAGCCCATAGTCAGTTGGGAACCCAGCTGCATGGACCTCGACACCCTTCTAAATACTCCTCTTCTTCTGTGTGTACTGCCATTTGGCAATGGGCTATTCCATATTCATTTATTATAAGGGAAATTCATCTTAACATCTGGATAATCATCTATTCGTTAACATGCATTTGGTTACAGATTTTCCTCTAGAGTGGAGGCTGTGATGGAGTTTGTAGGGATCATCCATTCAAGCAACAGTTACTGAGTGGTGGTTATGAGCCAGGCTCTCTGCGATGTGCTTGGAATCCAAACAGAAATCAAAGCAAATCGGCTTCTTTCCCCGAGGATTTCGCGATCTAATAGAAGGGTGGCAGGGAGACTTCGTCCGCAATTCTGGGTTGAAAGGTTAAAGACAAATATGTTCTTATTCTCCAATTTCGCCCAACACAACCCCACTGTTCCTGAACTGCTCTTGGAAATTCCACAACCAATCTGTCTCGCCACGTTTTCAAACCCCTTCCTGACTGCGTCTACAGCATCCACTCTTCAGAGTTTCTACAGACATTTAAAAAGTAAATGCAAATGATCACGTGTTCATTTTCCTTTGATTTCTTGGTAATCTAGAAAGGTGAAGTAGGGGTAGCTATAAAGGAAATCTGAAGCTGTGAATTCCCTAACTCTCAACATAAAGCCCTTTCACTACGTCTTGGCTGAGTGAACCACACATTCACCTAGTAATACAGGGGAATTCACCTAGAAACACAGGGCGTGTGAACTTTCAAAAACATTGGCTTCCCTCCAAAGTCTACTGAATATGGTTTGAACAACATAGCCTGGCGTTCCAAGTCCTCCCGAAATACGGCTTCACTCATTCTCCAAGTTTATTCCGTCACTCAACTAAGATGATATGGCTGTCATTTCCTGAGTCATCTCTGTGCTTTCCTACCTCCCTGCCTCTGCTCCACCTTTCTATCACAATGTCCTGCCGCACTCCTGTTCATGTGGTGACCACCAGAGAAGTCTTCAGCGCTTGCTCAAGTCAGTCCTTCCCAGTCTCACCAGATGGAAGATTTCTGTAGCTGCTTTATTGAACTTGCGTGACTCCAATGACTTTGGTCGCCTTCCCCGTTCTATCACGGGTGTATTGTCCCTGTCTTACTCTTCTACCAGAAGGCGGAGATTCTAGCATCTATGTGCAGATCCTGCACACTGAATACTGGGCGTTATAAATATCCCATCCACGACTGAAGGAACTGAGTTGAATTCAGGTCATTGAGAAAATGACAAGACCAACTCAAAACGATGTAATTACAAACTGAAGCCCATTCGAGGTGGCCTGGCTAAGGCCAGAGAGTGTAGAGTCGAAAAAGAGGCTGCCAGGGAACCAGTTAAGACACTTGTGTGGTTATTCTGGTGTAAAGAGATAAAAGCATGCTCTCCCTGGAAGAACGGGACCAGGAAGGAGACAAGTACATAGTGAAGCCATTTCTATCCAAGACATGGTGCCTGTGAGAGATAAAGAATGAGGAGTTTATTTAGGAGATAGAACATGGTAGGGACATAGAAAACAATGGGCAGACGGTAACCATCAACCTGTTAAGCACTTTCTTCCTTGTTGATGGAAGGTCTGAGCTTCTTTGATAAGTGTGTATTTTTTGTGACTTTGCTGAGAGTACTTGGCATTCTCTGGGCACAGATATCCAGATATATAAGCTGAATTCCCAAGAGCTCTTATTCTCCGCGTGGTTGCCTAGTAGGAAAAGCCGAGCAGGCAATGTCCTGGGACCACCAGCAGCCTCCCAGCCACCCCTCCTTGCACTGACTTTGATTACTGTAATTAACAAAAGATCTCTCTTGAATAGAACTTTTCTGCTGTTTCAATGCTTCTTAAAAGCTTTGCTCCAGAACTGGAGTGAGTAAACTATAGCCCAGGAGGTAAGAATGGCTTTGACAATTTTAATGCATAGTTTAAAAAAAAAAAGTAAAACAAAAAACAAAGAAGAACTATTTGCAACAAAAGCCAGACCTGGCTTACAAAGCCTAAAACATTTATAATCTTTGAAGAATAAGTTTTTCCAGTATAAATACATAAAAAATATTTGTTTACCCCAATAGTCTAGCCAGAGTTTGTGACTGTGGTTGTTGTTTGATAGCATCGTTCCCCTGTACCATCTAGGCTGGTACCTGCCTTTCCTGACTAGCCTCCTTGACCTATCTTGGCCAACTAGAATTCTTGACCCCTGTTTTTATACCAGCGGCCCTCCTCTCTCACAATGCTTATAAACGACTTCAGGATTATAGCCAGAGCACTTGAAAATATTTACGCAATAAACAACTAATTTTTCAAGGTAGTTATGGTTATACACATTGGGCAGGAGATGTCTTAAAATTCCAAATAAATTACCTTATTTTAGTTCTACGGCATGACTTTCCAATCACAGCAGTCACCTTTTCATAGAGGTACATCAAGATAAATAGAGCAATATCCATATTTTACAGTCTATAAAATTCAAATCTTTGCTTAAAAAAAAGAGTTTACATGCAATGCATACACCAGCTTGCAAGTTTATTTATCAACGTATATTTATGCAATATGTGCATTATAAAGTCCGGGCATCGGGTTTAGGGTCTGGGCAAGTATTTACAGCCTAGATCCAAACAGGGGTGAGTGCCTATCAACAACTTTTGTGACAGGTGGTTGTAGTTCACGAAGAAAAGCTACATGGGGACTGGCACTTCACACCATCGAGAGGGTGACAAGTTTCATCTTTAAGAGCTAAGGCTTTATTTCTTCCTCAGAGACTTTTTTTGTGCCCCAGCTGCAGTCTGGAGGTTAGGATCCAGGTTGTTTGAATAACCTCGACCCTTTTACCACATTTTAAAAAGATGTGAACATTTAATTCTTATGGAGGCGAACAGATTTGATAACATGTCCTATTTATCTTCTCCAAGAGTGTGTGTATTTCAAAAGTAATCAGAATCTCCAGGCAAAGCCATGGGAATAGAAAAAGGGAGAAATGTAAGAATACAGTAAGTAGAGAGTTTGATATTTTGAGATAGAGTTATATGGTTACCTTAAAATTCTCCAGATCACTCCTGCTCGCGAGCTAGTCCAGGCTGAGGTGGTAAGAGGGTGGCTGGAGGCTGGGGATGGCCAGTGAACCTGGTTTATGGCCAGAGAGGGCAGTGGCAAGAACAATGCCTGTGACAGTGGGAAGAGGTGATAATGATGCTTGAAGCCAGTCGAGAAGCCCTGAAGAAATGTCCATTCAAGAGGTGAGGCAAAAAGTCAGAATCCAGGTCTGAAGATCATGGATGGAGATTTGGAACATCACATGAGAAGAGGGAGTTTGGAACCCTGAGACATGGACAAGCACAAAGAATGGCTACCTCTTTTGTCCACTTGTGGCTACACGTGCTCATCTCTGACACTTCCGGTCTTACTGGCCCGAAGGGTACTATTAGCATCAAGAATGTCCCAGATGCTGCCCTCTGGGATTTTGTCCCTGGGACGAGAGGGACCAGGGCGCCTCACGTTTGTCTAAGCATTTGAGGCTCATTCTGAAGAGAGAAGCAGGTTCTAGACACATCCCCACTGACACCCTCACCCTTGCTGGTGTGCTTATAAGACTCAAAAAGAGCCTAGGTGGGGAATTTATTTTTCCGTCTCCAAGCAGAATAGTAGACTTTCCCTGGGACTAATTCTGAGAAATCTCTGGAGTTGGTCTTTTCCCATACATGCTATCTCTCAGAAGAGATAATAAGGTGTCAGTTTTGACACGTGGAGCTAGTGTTTGAGGTAAGAATCTGTTTGGGGCATATTACAGAGGTCTCCAAGGTCCAAACAGCTTCACTTCCATTTTTAACTTTGTTTTTGTTGCTCTTGTGTTGCTGTGTTCCGAAGACACATATTAGGACAGAGTGAAATACTAAAATGTGACCCTGCCCATAGAAGTCAAGCACTAACCCCCTAAATGATGGAATGATTGGATAGACAAAGGGGAGACCCCCTCTCCAGAACTGCTGACACCATCCATACCCAGCACTGTGTGGACGCCCCTGACGGAAAGTCCATGAGTCAGGAACCCCACCCCAGGAGTCCATTCCAGCATGTATTTCCCAGAGGTGGCCAAGAGGTACAACTCTTGCAGCAAACAGCTTACAATCTTATAGAAAGTTAGCTCAAGGGATGACGTGGGGCACCATGCAGGTAAACCAAGACCATCGGTTCAGTGGCCGAAGAGGTGCTCAGTCATGGTATTCCCAGCTATTTAGAGCCTAGAAACTGCCTGTTACATTTTATCCCCACAGGGCTGAATACACAGACTCAGAGAGTGGAACAGTGGCTTCCAAGCACAGGGAGGTTGGGGAAATTGGGGGGATGTTGGACACAGAGTACAAAGTTGCAGTTTCATAGGATAAAAATGTCTAGAGATGGAATGCAAAGCATGATGACTGGAGTTATTAATACTGTATTGAATCCTGGAAATGTACCAAGAGAATAGATTTCGGTGTTCTCTCCCCCGACAAAAGTGGTCACTATGAGAAGAGACGGATATATTAAGTAGCTTGACTATAGACATTATGTCACTGTGTATATGTATATGAAATTATCATCTTTTACATATTTAAATATAAACAAATTTGTTAAAAATTATAAAAAGATCCCTATCAACAAGAGCAACAAAGAAAAGGTAGTAAGACAGTGTAAGTCACCTTTCCGAAGGGCCCCTCTCCCTAGAGGAGTCTTCATGTCTATGCAGGGCTCCCCGAGGACTCCAGCTGGGGCTTCCTAGGATCCGGCCACAGTTATGTCCATCAGACTCACGAGGATGAGTTTCACAGCGAGACCACCCACCCAAGGTGTGGGCAAATGCAGCCCGTGGGGCATGTGGTCTCGGATCTGGCAGCCTGGCGACAGGACCATGCTGAGCAATTCTGTGAATGCGGGGCAGTTTGTATAAATTGTTTAAAACTCCAGGATCTCAGTCTCTTCAATCTCTAGAGCAATCAGCGACCTTCCCACAATTGTTTCCAAAGAGTTGTGTTTGAATCTCGATCATGAACCAGAACCCTACAAGTTAGCCATCTCTGACAACCTGGGGGGTAGTTCGGTGACTGCCTCCTTCTAGGACGGGCTGTTGGGAGCAGCGATCTTGCCATGAGCCCCGGGCTCAGCACAGGAGGCTTTCGGGGCATCTGGGTTGATGGCATCCCTGGCACTTGGATGTACAAATGGCTGCACTCATTAAGGATGCCTTTATTTTGAAATGAACACCTTATGTTTCAGATCAACGTGCATTTCACTACACCCCTGACTTTTATTTCACTTCATCTTTACAATCACCAATGAGGTAGAAATTATTAGTGTCATTTTTAAATGGGGAAATTGAGGCTCAGAGTCATTAAATATTTTATCCTTGATTACACAATGCCAAAAAAGCACCAGTCATTAAGGAAAGACACGTCCATTGATACCTCTACGTTAATCGTGGCCCAAAATGCAGATGCGATACTTTGTCCCCATTCTCATGATAATAAAATGGTGATGGTGACAGTCACTGCGTGCTTCTCATTTGTCAGGCATGTGCTCTGGCTATTCTTCTGATTGAGAAAAGTATCTAATTATCTCATTTACCATGAAGTATTAGACATTGGAAATAGCTTAATGAAGTCTGCTCTCAGACCGCGTTTCACTTTTAAGGAGATATATGGGTGGAGAAATGTGTAACCTAAAGGAATAAATGACTGTGGAATCTGAGGCTTATTATAGTAGGTAGTGCAAGAAAGATTTTGAGGTCAAAGACGCTTCTAGAAATCATTCTTTCTTTCTCACTTTCTACCAAATCATCCCATAATCAGTTTTCCAATCCCAAAATTTTAGCTAAAATGACCCTAAAGCAAAGGCAGACCTGAAGAAAACGTTTGGTAGATCTAAGTTCTTGAAAAGGCTTGGTAAGTACAGAGTCAAGCAATAAACATTATAATACAGTTATCATAATGTCTAAAATTCCATTATTGGAGATTAATTTCTTGGACTCTCCAATTAATTTTATCTTAAAGTCCAAATATTCTGAAAGGTCATATACTTTTTAGATATGACCGGTTACCCTGTGCTTTGAATGAGATCATTGTTTATTGGTTCTTAGAGTTAGTTGAAAAGCCTTCTCCAGGGAGAAGGGGAAACTGAAATGAGTAGCTGGTTGAGATCATTAAACAGAGCCCTAAGAGGGAAGAAAGCTTACAGCACTGCGGGGGCCTCCATAATGAATTCTGGAGGCCATGTCACAGGAAGGAGTGACAGAGATGAAGAAAGTTCTGGATGGTCAGACCTAAGTCGGAGGCCTCAGGGAGGACAGAACACAGAGCCCATTGCCATGAAGCCTTGGTTTAAGTTTTAGCTCTGCCATATCTTTCTGCCTGGGCCACTTAGCAAAAATCCAAACCTGCTTCTCCAACTCTAAAGTGAGAAAAACAGCAATGGGAGGGGGGTTATTGTGTAGATGATATCAGATACTGTGTGTGGAAGTCATCTGAGGTGTGTATCTCTGTACAGATGTAGTAAGAATTGTCAAATGATGAGGACCACCAAGAAAATGGCGAGCTTGGGATTTCCACCAAAGTCTTAGTTTTTCCAAAACTTGTAACCTGACAAATCCTACGCTGGACAATTTGTAGATGAACTTTTCCATGCTGGTGTGAACCCACACAAATCACATCCATATGGGTAGCCAGCAGAAAAACAGTCCAGGTCAGTGGACGTGTGATGTCCAACCCCTGGAGGCTTCGTAGCATCCGTGGCCTGTGTGCGAGGTCGTCATAACAGAGAACTTTAATCTTCAAGGTGACTCCGCTAAACCCGAGCGTCAGGTGACTGCTGTTTGGAATAAATGACTTGGGAACAATGTTTTTCACTGAAGGTTCCTTTTTTCCACCAAAACAAATGGTTAATTTGACCGGATTGGGTGAGGATTCAGAAAACCTGACATAGATACGCCAAATGCTGTTTTGAGTTAAGCTCTATAACTATTGGTCAACCTTCTCTCCAGCTGAAAATCAACTATTTATGATTCTGATTTCTGTAGCATCTTGTACAAAACAAACTCACAACAAACTTCTTTTACAATTAATAGATGACCGACGTTAATTCATCATGCTTTTTGAACTCTTTTTCAGGATTAGAGCCAGAATTAATGTATCTCTCCTTTTTGTGATAGATTCTCCTCCATTTCCTGGTGACAGGGGCTTCCGTGGTCAGTGGATGAGCTGACCGCTTGATTGTTTGCCCTAATTCACAGGCATCATCACTTGGAGGGCATGCCATTCATGCTGGATTGCTCTGTGGCCTCTGTTGTCTTCCAGTAAACACCTAGGACTCACAAATCTCAGATTTGCATCCTCCATCCAAATTCTAATGCCATTTACTGCAAGTGCAGCCTCAGGAGGTAGGGGATTTTAGGTTTAAGTATGCCCAGATGAATATGCTGAGTGGCATATTCCAGTACATAAAGAATGATATCCCAGTGTATGCTTTGCTCAGAAATGCAATTTAAATTAAATTACATTTCTTCCCACACTCACCCCACCATCCCTGCGTTCACATCTGGAGGCCAGAAAGCAGTCACACTTGAAATAGCAGCAAATAAAATCAGAGACACAATCAAAGCTTCAGGTGTTGAGAACAGCCAGGCATACGGGATCATGGACTAGAAATGGTTCTAGTCTGTTTAGTAGGTGGAAGAGACCAGGGACCCTTTCAGATTCCCCATCTGCATCAAAGCCTGAGGCCCCCAGCATACTGATACCTGAAATACATCTTTGGAAAGGAATAAAGTTTCGAAGGTTCAGTATTTATATATTTATTTATTTAGCTTTTTCATTACACAGCAGAAGATCGGGGTTAATGTAAGAAAACAGGAAAGCAGCAGTGGTGAAATGCACCATTTCTGGAATCAAAAACAACTGAGGTCAAACCCCAGCTTGATCCCCACAAGCTCTCTGTGAGTAAGTTACAGAGTATCTGTCCATTTTTTCAGCCACCAACTAGGATTAAGAACATTAACCTCATTTCTCAAAATTCCAGTGGCAGTGTTCACAGAACTAGAACAAATAATTCTAAAATTTGTACAGAAACATGGAAGACCTCCAAATAGCCAAAACAATCTTGAGAAAGAACAGAGCTAGAGATATCATGCTTCCTGCCTTCAGATTATACTGCAAAGCTACAGTCATCAAAACAGTATGGTATTGGCACAAAAACAGACACATAGATCATAGAAATAAACCGATGCACTATGATCAATTACTCTACAACAGAGGAGGCAAGGATATACAATGGAGGAAAAACAGTCTCTTCAATCAGTGGTGCTGGGAAACTGGACAGCTACATGTAAAAGAACGAAATTAGAAAAATTTCTCCCATGATATATAAAAATAAATTCAAAATGAAGACCTAAACTTAAGACTGGAAACTATAAAACTCCTGGGAGAGAACACAGGTAAAACACTCTTTGACATAAATCATAGCCAAAAAATACATCTCCATCTATCTTCTAGCACAAAGGGAAAAAAAAGCAACAAGAAAAAAATGGGACTTAATTAAACTTAAAAGACTGTGCATAGCAAAGGAAACCATCTACAGAATGAAAAAAAAAAAACCTACTGAATGGGAGAAAATATTTGCTAATAAGGGGTTAATATCCAAAATATATAAACAGATCATACAACTCAGTATCAAAAAAGAAACAACCCAAATTTAAAAATGAGCAGAGACCTGAAGAGACATTTTTCCAAAGAATACATACAGATGGGCCAATAGGCTCATGAAAAGATGCTCAGCGTCACTAATCATGAGGGAAATGCAAATCAAAATCTCAGTGAGATATCAGCTCACACCTGTCAGAATGGCCATCATCAAAATGACCACAAATAACAAATGTTGGTGAGGCTGTGAAGAAAAGGAACCCTTGTACACTGTTGGTGGGAATGTAAATTCACACAGCCAATATGGAGAACAGGACGGAGGTTTCTCAAAACACAAAAAAGAGAACCACTAGACTATACGATCCAGCAATTTCACTCTTTTCATTTCTGAAGAAAAGGAAAACACTAATTTAAAGAGATACATGCACCCCAATATTCATAGCAGCATTGTTTACAATAGCCAGGATATGGAAGCTAGCTCAGTGCCCACCGATAGATGAATGGCTGAAGAAGACGAGGTTTATAGACACACAGTGGAGCACTACTCAGTCATAGAAAAGAATGAAATCTTGCCATGTTTTGCCTTTAGTGTCCCTTCGTTCTCTTCACCCCATCCTAACCAATCAGTCTCCTGGTCCATTTTTTCAAGGAAAGTTGTTCAATCTAACCACAACGATGGGTTTTATTTCTGACAAGGGCCTTTCTTCTTACCACAAACATATTGGAAACTTAAAACCTCGACTGGGGTCTTTAGAGAAGCGTTTGAGCCAATGGAATCTTTTCCATCTCTCTGATCATCCTCTGTATACTTTCCCATAGTCAAGACAGCTGGCTCTGGTCGTATATGAACGTGAAAATAACTAGTCAGAAGGATGATGAAAAACTAATCAGGGTTGAAATGTCAACATCATTGCCACACCTTAAAACTATACTGTGGGATAGAATGGATGGGAGATGCATGAAGAACATTTTGTATAATGAGAAATTTGAGAGACATTAAGGTGTAGGGTTTATGAACTTGACTCTCAAGTCAACTACCAGGGTTGTAGCCAACCCTGTGGCTTTCTAGCTGTGTGATCTTGGACAAATGGCTTGATCTTTCTTTGCTTGTTTCTTCATATGTAAAATGAGAAATAATTGCATGTACCTGACAGTGGCATTGCAAAGGCTGAGTGAACTGCCCTTGCACATCACTTGAAACGGCCACTGGCTCAGGATAAACGTGCAGTGAGACTCAGCTTTGATCATCAACACACGATTGAGTCCAATGCCTTTGTCATCAGATAGACTATGGTTTGAGCCTTGGCTCCTTCACCTGTGGGATCATGAAGAAGTTATTAACCTCCCCATGCTTCAGTTTTCTCATCTGTGGAAAAAAAACAAAAACAAAAACAAAAAAACAGCAATAATGCTTACTACCTCAGTAGGGAAATTATGATGATAAATGAAACACATTGCTTAGCACAGCATGTATGCACAAAGAGAGTGACTACTGATTATTACTAAATTAGGCTGATGTTCCGTGGCGAACCCACTATCTATGTTTAGAATAATCAGCATTACTCTATTTATGTGGCTATTCTCATAAAGACCTGTGGTAATGACACATCTCAAAGTCTGGCTCAAATGCATCCTTCTCCGTTGCCTGCTTGACCATACACCCCAGTCTCCCATAAACCTGGTTATGAATTGTCCACATTGACTTATGGTGCATTTGTTTGCATATAGTTTATCTCTCCTTTAAGGAAGAGACAGTCATATATACTTTGTTTTTGTTTTTGTTTGGGTTTTTTTTTTTTGCCCCACAATTTGGCAGAATATCCAGCAACAAAGTAGATAGATATGGTCCTTTAAATTCTCCCTTAGACTCCATCAATTTTCTTCTTCGATAGCTGTTTATTCTGCTACTGTTTCAGTGGCACGCTCTAAACATGATTAACAGTCCTTTTCTTTCAGTTACGAGCACAGTAACTTCTCAGTGGTACATGGAAAAGGCATATGGGAAAGGTGGGCTTCAGATACCACAAGCTTCTTCCCCTCCTTCCCTTCCTCATCCTCCTTCCCCTTCTTGTCCTCCTCCTCGTCCTCCTCTTCCTCCTCCTCCTCCTCCTCCTCCTCCTTCTTCTCTCAATCAAATAGCTTGAACCAGAAGTTCCAAAGCCAGCTTTAGTCTCTGGACAGAGCCAGGTCCCCAGGGTCCATCCTTGCTCCAGTGAAACTGTTCATGGCTCTGATTCATCTTGACACTGGTTTCTTTCTCCTTGACCAAAAATGATTGATTTCTCCCAAAAACAGTTGTCAGTAGAAACTAGGACAAAATACTTAATATCCAGTTTCAAATATCCCTAAGGGAATTTTTTGACTTCTTTAATTGATTGAAATCACTTAAGGCTGATTCTTGCTTGACACATTTATTTCTGCACCATATTTTCCCCCCAAATTTGCAAGTCAGTCATGATGGTAGTCTGAAGTCTTTGTAATTTTCCCTGGTTTTTGCAGTCCAGCAACGGCGATGGCTTTTGTTGGGTGAACTCAAAGGTTTTGACAGTACAAGTACAGGAGACCTAGGCACTTACTGGGAAGCTGTGCTCTTGGTGCTGGTCCGGAGTAGATGATTCTGCCTGGAGTAGAGCTGGAGAGGGCACCTTAACGCGTCCCATACAGAGACCATCAAACAAAACCCAAGCATATCATGTGGTCCTGCACAATCCAGTCTTAACATGTGTTTGACTCAATGGAACACAACTCAGCCACCAAGAGTAATTTTAGTAGAATTAATATGTGTTTTCTGTCTTTCATTCAATTTTTCGAAGACTATAGAAGAGTTTCCAGCTCAGAACCCATTGCAATATTTCACAGCATTCTTTTCCCTCCACTTCTGCTACAAAGTAGGCTGGCATACTTGGATAGAAGTGTTAGTTAAAGGGGTAGGAAAATAACCTATGAAGGTAAAGATGAAGTTCTCCTATGTAGTTGGGGACACAGAGGAGGGACAGAGGTAAACCTGATAATATTGGTAGTATTCTCAGATTAGCATAGTTTTATTATCTTATATTATTTATGGTAACATAGAATACTCTCCTAACACGTGTGCATACTATACACACACACACACACACACACGCACCTGCCAGAGGGAAATGTCATTAAAAAAAATCCCCTTAATGACTGATGGTTTAGTGACTAAGGGAAAGGGGTGTGTGTCCTCTGTAGCTGTTGCACTGTGTGAATGTGATCCCACGGCTTCCTGATCAGCACACCTAGGAGAGGAAATGGGGCCGTTCTATACTCATCAGTCTTTTGTTCATTCATTCATTAATTCATTCATTCACAAAACTCTTTCAAACACTTACCACAAGCCAGGCACTTTCCTGGGCACTAAGGCTATTGTGCTGAATAAAAGAGCAGAGCCCCTGATCCCACAAAGCTTACACTTGTCAGGAAGCGGGGGGGGGGGGGACGACAAGAAGCTTATCATGTAAGAACTGTTATGAAGAACAGGATAAAGGGACAGAAAAGGAAGGGGGAGCCATTTTACATGGGGTGTCAGGGACGTTTCCTCTAAAGAGCTAATCTCTGTGCAAAGCCCAGGTTGGTGGCAAGAGAGACGGGCTGAGGAAAGGCACCAGGATGCCAGCACTGTTTTGAATACCTTCATTCCATTTACGAATGGAATGCTTCTTGGCTCTTTTTCTTTTCTTCTTTTATTATTTTTTTTCCCCTTAAGAAATCCTGTGCTTCTTGAAATGTGAAATAGGTGAAGGAAAATACAGTTCGGGACCATTAATTGTGCTTTCTTATTGAGTATATAAATTTGACGTCAAATGGGCCTGGCTGAAATGGTATATATTTATTTCAAAAATATCATTTCTGTGAGGCATTGCTGCATCATCCTATTGATTTAGGGATTGGTGTGATTGTGTCTGATGCTTTTATGAAAGGCAGGCTATTAACAAACTAAATTGAAAAACGAGTGAGTCTGCCTTTCCGGGCCCAATCCAGCCTGCTGCCCATGTGAGGCTTAAATGGGAAAATACTGTAAAAAGACTTATTTTAATGCAACAGACTCCTCATTGCAATCCGTAAACCTTATTTGCTGTGAAGGGGAGAAAAAAAAATCCTACAAGATAGAATTCTCATGCCCAGGCAACAATGTTCCTCTGGTTTCTCTCCCATCCATAGCAACAGGAAACTTCTCATTTCAAAAGCTGACTCTCTTTGACCTTGTTGGCCATCAGGATTAAAATCTTGTGTAAGACAAGGTAGCTTTAAGCGAGTCAGAGGAGCCATGGGTGCTAATGCGTACAGCCCTTGGAAGTGTCCAGGAATTGAGGTTTCTCTAGAATCCCCGGTGCGGGGCCGGAGGCTTAAACCTGGGGTGAAGGCTGGAAGTTATTAGATTTTATCTAGTTCAACTTCCTTGTTTTGCAGACAGAAACTGAGGCACAGAGAAGGGATGACAGTAGTCTACCATCACACAGCCAGGCTAGTGGCAGAACTTACATCCCAGAGCTGTTTCCAATAAACCTCACTAACTCTTTTTTTTTTTTAATTGAAGTACAGTCAGTTACAATGTGTCAATTTCTGGTATATAGCATAATGTTCCAGTCATGCACATACATATATATATATTTATTTTCACATTCTTTTTCACTAAAGGTTATTACAAGATATTGAATCTAGTTTTTCTATCCCACCTTCCTATGGTCCATGCATCCAGGTGTTTGGTCCAGGTGAGTGCTCAAAAAGTATCTGGAATTTTTAAAAATATAGCCAAATGATCATGTGAACCCACAGGAAATATACTTGAGTTTCTGATGAGGAGAGAAAGGGGCTTGTTGGTGGCTTCTTGTCCCTGCAACACTGTGAGCTCATTCCCCCAGCTCTGTTCCTCTGATACCAGACGGTTTTGATGCACCTTGTCACAGGAGGGGAGTGTCACCATGAAAAGCCACAGAACACTTTTCGATCATTCCAAAGATTATGCAGTGGGACACTTTTTTACGATAGAGCTAAAACTTGGATATTGCATGGAGTCATATTAAAATATATATATATATATATTCGAGGAAATGATTACTCCGTAGATACATATTGAAAACCTGATGTGTTCTCAATTCTTCCTCATGCTGCCCATAAAGTTGCAAAAGACAGAGGTAACACAGCCTGTGTTTCCTGCTTTGAGGGCCCCATGCTCATCTGGAGGAGGAGATGAGGGACCCAGCCACGGGGATGCAGACGAGTCCGGCTGTGGGCTTCGCGGTCTGGGAGCTGGAGAAGACCAGCGAGAAAGAAACAATGAACAGGGCGCCCGTGGAGCCTCCCCGCTGGATGAGATTCTGAACCTCCCTCTTTAGCCTCTGCTTCAGGATGATCTGGGGATAAGGTAAGAGTCTATATGAAACTGCCAGGAGGAAAGCAAGCCGCACGTCTACCACAAGGCATGTGATCATTTGGGTGGGCAATTCTTCCTTTCTTCCTTCCTCCCTTCTCTCTTTCCTCCATCCGTCCCTTCCTATTTCTCCTTATCCTCTCTTCCCTCCCTCCTTTTTTTTTCCCCTCCTGTTCTTTCCACTAACTTGATAACTGCCTGCAACGCCAGTCCTGGAAATAGACGCCTCTGTGAAAGAAAGATACCCCAAAGTCAGCGCGGAAGCCTTTTTCATTACATTAGGAGAATCCCATCACTTCTGGAAAGAAGGAAAGGGCGCGGGAAGTGGCAACACTTCCCTCAGGGAAAACACACTCCGGAGACGTGCGTGGGCCCAACTTCTCATTCTTCAGAAGCTGGGTGACCTTGGCTTCCCTGCTGGGTGCGCGACCCCGTGGATGTGTGTTGGTGATCTGCAGTGAGCAGTCCCTGCTGGTCCGTTCCCCTGCCTTTTGTTTAAGCGATACTTCATTTTTTTTTTTTCAAGCGATACTTCATTAAAGCAGAAAGCGCTCTGAATGTCTCTCATTTTCCCTCCTGAACCCTTCTTTTACCCCCTCCTGTTCACCCACCCTTTCTACTTTTTTGCCCCCCTCCTCTTTCCCTCCCTCCTGCAGCACTCACCCTCCTTCCTACTGGCTGGAATTTCAAACGGCTTCCAACTAGACAAGAAGAAATCCGTTTCTATGCACAGACAGCCTTCAGACTGATGGCCCATTACATTAGCATACAATAAAAGCCAGCAGGGGGTGCACCGCCCGCTGGCATCCCGGGTCTGTGCCTCGGGGGTGGGGGTGCTGGGAAGGTTCCCGGGGTGCAGCTCCTCTCCCTGGTGATGAGGCAGTTGCACACTTTGGTGACAGCTCGGCAGCCTCAGTGGAAGCTGCAGCCTCAGTGAAAGGAGCGGGGAGAGAAGGTCGACCCCGAGCATCCTGTGACCTGGCCCCGGCTCCCTGCTTTCACTCGCCTCTTTCATCCTCCACTGGCCTGAGAACTGCTTGCCACCCCTAGCTTTTGTGTCCATGGGAAGTTAGAGAGCTTATATATAGAGGGGAGCATTATTTCTAGAACTTTCTTCTTAAAAATATAAAGGGTAGTTCATCAGATATTTACACTGCCCCACCTGCTTGCCGATCCTAGATAAGAAGACAGGGATCATATGAGAAGAAAAATTGGGTTCCATCTTTTGGCAACTAGACGGTGTTCTAATACAGCACTATAATACACGGCCAGTGGTGCCCCTGGGTTATTCCAACGCCTGGTGTTGATTGCCGAAGCCAGGACCTCAGCACCCGGAGTTCAGGTCCCTCCTGGACACATGCTGGGACACCGACATAAACTCTCCCTCCACCAGGGACACAGGGGGGCTCCTCTCACCAGCCCTGGGACCCTGTGGCTTCATCCCGGCGTCAACTCTGAAGCCGTCTTGGATCCTTCACTCCAGTTTTCTCTGACACAGATTCACCGTGCTTCCAAGCTTGGCAAAAGGCAGTCAACTCGTTCCTGGTTTAAACCTGTGACAAAGGGCGTGTGTGGAGGGGAGTGAATTGAACCCATTACACACACTCACCATGAGCCCGTCTTGTGTTCTACGTCACAAGAACCCAGAGAAAACAGAGCAGAGATGGGGACGAGTCCCAATTCCCCTCTATAGGATATTGCCTTCTCTCCAGAGAGGGAGTGGCCAGTAAAAAGCTGGTTAATAACCCATGAAAAAAAGGAGGGGCTGTCAATTCCATGTGAAATTAGGACAATTGATAAGCGGACTCCTTTTTGATAAAATGTCACAGAGCTGTATCCTACCCCAAGTCCCTTGTCTAAAAATCTACCTTTTCTCCCGCAGTCAATTCAGGCTGAGTCTGTCCTCCCAGACACATGCAGGTTCCTCAAGGCCATGTGATGTCTTACGGCCTCTTCTTTATGAGAAGTCGCTGACTGCTGGATTACAAATCACTGCTTAATATGATATTAAAACTCCCTAATCGACCAACTTCTAAGTAGAAGAAATTAATGTTTAAATAAAAGCAGGGAAGTTCATGATTGCATTAGGGTAGACATTCCTGACCACAGAGGGGGATCTGGCTCTGAGGAGGACCACAAAGGGAGGGCACGGGGTCCTGCCTCTCCGAAGTCCTCAAAGAAAACTGAGCATCCTGTGTTCAGGCTGAGTTGTTCTCTTAAAGGGCCAAGGCAAGAGTCTTGAGGCTCTCATGATTCTGGTTCTCCATCCAAGACAGCAACAATGTCCTTTTGAGTATTTTTTTTTAAATTGAAGTATAGTCAGTTACAATGTGTCAGTTTCTGGTGTGCAGCACAATGTCCAAGTCATGAGTATATATACATGTATTTGTTTTCTTTTTTTTTCATTAAAGGCTATTACAAGATATTGAATATAGTTCCCTGTGTGATATATAGAGGAAATCTTTTAAATCTGCTTTTGTATATAGCAGCTAATATTTTCAAATCTCAAAATCCCAACTTTATCCTTTCCCAGTCCCTTTCCCCGAGCCACCATAAGATTGTTTACTACGTCTGCGAGTCTGTTTCTGTTTTGTAGGTGAGTTCATTAGTGTCGTCTTTTTTCTTCTTCTTTTTTTTTAGATTTTACATATGAGTGATATCATATGGTATTTTTCTTTCTCTTTTCAGCTTACTTCATTTGGAATGAAGATCTCCACTTCCATCCATGTTGCTACAAATGACGTTATTTTTCTTTTTGATCACCAAGTAGTATTCCACTGTATAAATATACCTCAACTTCTTTACCATCATCTGTCGATGGACATTTAGGTTGTTTCCATGTCTTGACTATTGCAAATAGTGCTGCTTCTAACACTGGGGTGCATGTATATTTTCGAATTAGAGTTCCCTGAGGATATATGCCCAGGAGTTAGACTGCTGGATCATAGGGTATTGAGTATTCTTTTAAAATTATTCTTCCATCCATCTCTTCTCACCAAGGGTGCTTGAAGGTCTGAGCAGTGCCTCCTCATGCCTGGACAATTATAGTGACCTCCTCAACATGTGCTCTCCCTCCCTGACCACAGTCTATTTTGCCCCTATATTAATATTCCTTCCAGAGCACTCTGGAGACATCCTTCCATAAAACATTTCCACCATTCCTGTGTCGGTTGGATGGAGTCCAAATTCCTGGGCGAGGCAGTCAAGGCCAGGCACTCTATCTTCACATCCCACCTCCAACCTCATAGCATCTGCCCTCCTGTACGTCCCTGATAAAGCACCACTAGAGGGAGGTCCACTTTACACCATGAACCTGGCTTTCCCCTCACTTTTAGGCAGCATTTCATGGTAAGAGAGACAAGACACAATGTAGGGGCATGATCACCAGATGGGTGTTGGCCAGATGAATCTGGACACTATTTCTGCTCCTTCCTGGCTCCATCACTTTGACTCTGTTATTCAATATTGTTCTCAGCCTGTTTTCCCCAACTTTAAGCTGGGAATAATCATTCATTCATTATTAGGTCATGGTGTGAATTCAGAAGTGAATGAGTATAAAGAGTCTGGCATACAGCAGAGGCTTAATACAGAGGAATGATTTTGATGACTTTGTGTATTGCCTCTAATACAGCCAACCCATCTTGAGAGCCTTATTTAAATTTCACTCACCCCGTGGAACTTCTCTGATAGCATGCACTCTGGTTGACTTTTATTTCCTCTGAAATCTTTTAGTCTATTTTTGAAACACTTACTTTGACACTTACTTCTTTGTATCAATGACCTTGTCATGGACATACTGTGTGTATATCCAGCAGGACTGAGGGTAACTGTCTGCCACCTCTGTCTTTTCTCCCACCCCACCTAAAGGTGTCTTCCCACATCGGTCCTTGAGCCAGTCCCTGGTGATTTAGAAGCTACTTAAGATGCTCTGACCTTCCATGCAGTAACCACCTTCCCTGTTAATATGACCCAAAAGATGTCCTCAGGTAAGCTTTCTACACTCATGACTCTAAACTGTCAAAACACAGGTTAAACCGTATGCTACCAATGTCTTCCCTCCACTTTCGCAAGTTGTTTGAATTTCAAATTCAGCATTCCACAATTCTTGCGAATATGAGCTTCAGTCGAGGCTCTTATTTATGAATCCTGGTTCTGGGCACCTCTGTGGTAATCCAGACATTGTGTAGGAATGAGACCCATTCTGTGAACCCCAGCTCGACGGCCTGGGCTGTGATTCCTAGAAAGACACTCTTCCCAGTGCTGTCCCGATGTTCAAAGATCAACAGCTGTTCAAAGCCCCTATTTCTCTTCTTTTCCTGCTCTAAGCATCCCTTCTGTGTCAGCTTAAGCCCCTGGTGCTGGCTGTTAGTTACTTCCATGGGAAAGAGAGGATGTAGCCACTTTTGAGTCCTGGACCTCACTCTTAGCCAGCCTGCCCATCATGCCATGTGCTAGGCAGATCTAATCAAAGGTACCATCCCCTACACGTTTCACTCTGCGGGGATGAGTGAGCGGCGTGCAGCTAACCACCAGATCCAAGACACAAGGTGATACATTCTGCAGGGTGGTATATTCCAGCCATCTCTGCCCTGCCAGGAATGCTTACATTTCCAGCTCCGCAGAGGTAGGGTGCGGGGGCTGGAGGAGCGGATTTCTAAATGGAGATGGTCTGACTCCCAGACTGATTAAACAAGACAATTTACATGGTAGACTCAAGCCTGCAAGTGCAAACTCACGGTGGCTTTATGAGCCGGGGCTCTGCCAGAGGCAGCTTTGTGGCAAGCAGGCAGGTGGACACACAGCCTTCGGAGTTTCGATGTGAGCAGGGAACTCAAGGCTCACCCCCGCCCCTAACGTTCACTGTTCTGTGACCTTGGGAAAGTCATTTATCCTTGTGAGGATTAATGAGTTAATCTCAGAGGAAGTACTTTGAGATCACTGGCTGACAGGTACTGTATAAGTACAAAGTATTATTATTAAAATGTCACTGCGCTGGCTGGCGCAGAGGCAGGAATGACAGCCCGGGGTGAGCGGATAAGGATTACGTAAGACAAGGAAGTAGAGAGTTCTGCTACAGAAAGTTCCACCTGCTAACACTCCTCTCCCCTTCAACCTCCACCCAGTCATCTTCCAACTTGTCTCTGAACAGAGGTAAGCTTTTTTTCCTAAACTGAACTCTGCGAAACAGTTTTAGCCAAAGGCTCTCTATCCATATATCTTTTTGGTCCTCATTGTAGCCTCTGCAGTAGGGGCCAGAAAAACTTATTTTAACATCTCCAACACCTCCATCTTTCCTTCAAGAAACCCAGAAACTTCCCTCTGGCTTTTCCCACACCCGAACAGAAGTAAAAATACAGAGACAACTGATAAGCCTGGGGTTTAAAACAATCATAGTAGAACTTTAAACTCCCTCTGCTAGCCGAAAACGTCAAAACTTTTGAAGAAATAAGGTATTATCTATGAAAATTCCGAACACATAATAGGCAGTCAAAAAATTGATGAGTGAGGGATTTTTATTCAGTCATCCTGGCTATCAAAATCCTAGGACATTTCAAATTATCAAAAAAAAAATCAACGAATAATTATTGAGTGCTAGATCCTTGGAAACGAACCCAAAATGGGAAGGACCTCATTGTCCCCCTCAAAGTACGTCTTGTGTTTTGGGGGAGATATTTGTGTAGAGGGCAAGGGATGGATTTCAGGGGGAGGACTTGATGCTGAAAAGACATTACCAGTGACAGAACAGCAGGAAGCATATAGATGAGGAAAGAGGGGGAAAAATGACAGGGGGCAGATCTACAGCAAGTAATGATCTAGGGAGGACCTCAGTGTCCGAGCAACACTTCTGAGGGGACCAGAGGAGGGTCAGCTTGTACCCAGGGAGTCTAAGGATTACCAGGAGGATTGTTTTCAACTGAGGAATGGTAGTGGGGCTACTGATGGTCTTGCTCAGCCCCAGGTGTAGCCCCAGGAGTCGCCCCAGGAGTCAGAGAAGGCTTCTCTTTTTTTTATTAGTTTGTATGTTTGTTTTGCTGTTTCTTTGTTGCCGTTTTCTTAGAATGTGTACTTTGTGGCCTCTATAAAGGGGACAGAGACAGCCAGAGAGGGCACTGCCCAGCGTTGTACATTTCTTTCTTTCAAAATACCTGGAAAACCATGGCAAGTTCTTGCCCGAAAAGTCAGTCAAGTTCCAAGGAGGAGGCTGAAAATCCTCTCCTTATTGCAAGCTATCGTCCACAGCAGGCTGAGCTTCGGGAACAGCAAACCTTAGCAGGACAGAAGGAGAGAGCAGGCTGCACAGGTGTGGAGGGCAAGAAGGTTGGTCTCTGAGATTTTCCGTGCAGAATCGGGGTGTCACCAGTGCAAGCTCTAGGTAGGACTGAAATGGTTCTCTGCTAAGAGTTGTGTGGTGGGGGGAAGGTGTCACTCAGTGGTAAAGTGTATGCCTCGCATGCTTGAGGTCCTGGGTTCATTCCCAGGATCGCCACTAAAAAAAATAAAAGTAATAATTAGAAAGTACATAAATAAACCTAATTACCTCCCCC
Organism: Vicugna pacos; assembly: GCF_048564905.1. NCBI lineage: Eukaryota > Metazoa > Chordata > Mammalia > Artiodactyla > Camelidae > Vicugna > Vicugna pacos. The sequence continues at coordinate 9,448,867 of NC_133010.1, forward strand.
AGTAACTCCATTAAAAACATATAAATAAATGAACCTAATTACATACCCCCCTCAAAAAAAAAAGTTATGTGTGGTTAATTGCCCTTTTTTTTTTTAAAATAATTATTACTTTAGCAGCATGGCTATTATTCTATGTGTAACTATCCTTGGCAGCTATTTGAGGCATTCTCACAAAAAGAAGCAACCACATGAATGGATTGAGACAGGAAAAAACAAAAACAAAAACAAAAAAACCTCAAAATCTCATTTCGTGAACTAGGTCTCATCATCTCGACTTTTTCACCCCCTCTGCTTCCTCCTTCCACCCCATCAACCAGGTGAAGTCTCACTGCTGACCTGGGTTCCCCACAAACCTCCAGGACATTTGCTCTCTTCAAGCAGCCCCTTCCTCATCACTCCTGGGAGCATCCCATCCTCAGTGCTGCTCTGTGTGACTAACTAGGGTACTGATGGCTATTAAGACTGCATCATTTCATACCAATATTATTTTAGCAATCGCATCGATGTGTTTCCCTAAAGGGCAATATGGTGTGAGAATCTCAGAAGCCCATGAGGGGCCAGTATAGCCGGTGTTTAGGGTACAGACAGCCCCTCATCATGGTTTTTCAGCCACCACTATTGACAAGGAAAGACAACACTGGCAGGTACATGGACCGAAAACTTTCTAACCAACTCCCTTAATTTACGGACGGACGTAGATGGAGTGCCAGATGAAATGACCCTTGGAGGCCACACAGCCAACTGGTAGCAGCGCCAGAACTGAAGCCCGGTTTCTGAATCTCACACTAGAGCCGTATCCACAGCACCAGGTGGTTCCGTAAACCCCACTGTGTACCTGCCTTGCCGTGAGACTTTGCACGGAAACTGCTCCGTCTCTGGGCTTCCACTTCACGCCCTGTAAAACAGGGAGTGGGATTAATGGGTTTTTGAAAGGGAAGATTCCTCCAGCTTTTCAGGTATTCTGATTCCGTGTATGTGGATCCCCGCTTATGCGTTTTACATTCATCTGCATCTGTAGAGCCTGGGGATTGTGCCTTTATCATTTCCTCAAGTCTCCCGAGGCCATGGTGCTTTACTCCTGGCATAATGATCTTTAGCATGTCAATGATTCAAATACAAGGACATTTTCTTGGGCCTTCATTGTTTCAGAGTGAAATTGAAAGAGGGAATCCAGCTGTTTATATGCAATATGCAGCAATTATGAAGTTCATTTCCAGAAGCCACTGTAACCATGGCAACCTGTAATTCTGGAAGAAGAGACAGGCTGTAGACTGACTTCCAATGGGGACAACTTTTGAGCAGAGATGGCTCAGGAAAGGCTACTGAGGAGCCTGAACTGTTTACTTGAAGTTAGAAGCAGGTTTTTTGGTTTTTTTTTTTTGAAAGTCAGACTCCCTTAATCCATAACTTCAGTCCTTCTTTCAAGTTCAGTAATCGGTGAAACTCAAATTTCTGGATGTGCCCGAGTCCGCCCTAGAGGGCTAAACAGTTCAAATGAAACAAGAGCCCGCATTGTATTGATGTTTATTTCATAGCGCCTTAAACGCCAAACTCAAAGTCGTAACATCAAACCGACTGAACTTCCAGCTAGCGTTGCAGGAACCTCAGAAACGTTCACATGAGAACCCAGTCTCTTGATATACAGTGTTTCCGAGCGCACGTGGACTGCTTTGATATTTCAAGAAAGAAAATGTACAAGACTTATGTTAAAATGGACAAGTTTATGATGTTTTGACCCCATCAGGCCAGAACGGAAGCAGGAATTGCTGAGCGGTGGAGGGTGCAGTGAGGTGGCGGCAAAAGGGTAGAGATATGGCAATTTGGAGTCAGAAATGATTTAAAACAATGTGGTCGGGTTGCGGAGTTGACTGTCTTCCTATTGCCCCACGTGCATCCCCTTTGACTGACAGTGGGAATTTCTGGATTCTCAGCAAGGGAAGGGAACAGTGGGCAGCTGAGGGTCAAAACTTAAAAACACACAAGTCCTACACGCACCCTGGGAAATCCATGGAGATGAAATGCTAAATGACTGCAAGCTGCCAAGGCATCGGAATTGGATTTTTGCTATTTCTGCCTCTTTTGACACTGTCTTTGATCCCTGCTGGCAGCGCACTGAGCATGTGTGAATTCCACAGCTCGCAGAAACTGCCTGCCGAGAACGGGAGAGGAAACCTGGACCTCTCAGCTGGAAGTTTTCCTCCCTGAAATCCCCAGGGGACTTCAGTCAGGGCCGCGCTCCAAACGGGTTGAGATACACCCCTTCCAGTTGAGGGCAGTATTTTTTTTTTTTTTTTTTTGCTCATCTGCCTAAATGATGGGCAGTCTTGCACATACCAAAAGCACCAGACAGATGTGAACTAATATGTCGCCCCCAGGATGAGTTTCTGGTCATTCGTCGGGACAGCAGCTAGACTTGGGAGGCAACTGGATAGGCAACATCCAGAAAGGGATGTGATTGTGTCAAGATTTAGGCATAAAGGGAGGTCAGGGTTAAGAGGTAAGTGCATACATAGATTGTCAAGTACATCTCAAGCTGACTGCAGAATACACCATCTGTAGGATGAAAGAAAGTCCTTCCATAATGATTCCCAGGTGCCTGGATTCTATCTTCACCCTTGTGTGGACTCCTACCATCTCTGACTGTACCCGCCAAGAGTTCTTTGTTCCTTCCGCTCGGCTATGGCTCTTCCTTTAGTGCTAACCTGCTGGTGTCCCCTGTCCTAGGTCCTGATTCTGAAGTTGAAGGTAGATCTGCTGCACATAGAAGGAAACACAGGCTTTGCAAGCTGAGTTCTGGGTTTACCACTCACCTGTCAAACCCAGAACAATTTGCTCCATCTTTGTATTTAAAGGGCTAATCTTCATGTTTCATACATTGCTTGCACAGTTATCGCATATAATATACTGAGTTTTGTGCCTAACCGAAGGCAAGATCTCACTAACAACAACAGTGACATAAATTTAACCCCTACATGTATCTGGGGGTCTAGATCAGAATTCACAGGAGCTGTAGCAAACTGCCTCACTGCATGCCTGAAGAAAGGCAAGGTCAAGAACCTAGGAAACCAGAGACAGAGAGGAAGGTCCAGAGACAGGGTAATGTCAGTCTCTGAAAAATGGGCAGCAGATGACAGCCTTTTGCATACAAAACAAGAAAATAGAGCAATCACGGTTAAATCAAAGGGACACAGCATTTGGACTGAGAAAGCTGGATTTAAATATGAGTTGGAAGAGCAGAGCTGATGACTTTGCCCATCATTTGCTGGTGTGTCTTGGAATAGGTCCACTAGGCTTCATGGTCAGTGGAAAGCTCTCTGCCTAGGCGAGCTAGTGGGATGATCGGAGAGATCTTGAAGGAATGGTCACTATGAAATGTGAAGTGCTGTTATTACAGAAAGGGCAAAAAAGAAGGCCAGAATGACTAGGAAACTTCATAAAGCAAGTGGAATTTGAGAGATTCCTTAAAGGGATAGTTGAAAAAAATGGGGGGACAATTATCTGAGTGAGTGTGGGGCTTAAGTACAAGGTACAGGCAGAAGAGAACCCAGGATGAATTGAGAGATCAGTAAATATGATTACCTTGGTTGAGACAGAAAGTTCTTCCAGGACACAGTGCTATGCAAGACCAGGAAGACAGACTGAAGTCAGCTAGTGGAAGCTAAATTTTTATTATTATTTTATAGGCAGTGGGGGACCATCCAAAGCTATGGCAGGAGATACAAAACTAATGTTCGGCATTTTCTCCTGCCCCTGCCAATTCACATCAGACCCCATGACTCCCTGCTCAAGGTAACTCATGTTAACAACTTTGTGAATGCACCTTTCCATGTTTTGCATGTTCATATGAACATATGGATATGAGTGTGTATATACCAACATGTATACATTATACAGATAAAAATACATAAATGGGTTGGGTTACTATTTTAAAAATGCCATCATCATATATATTTCTGCATCCTTTCTCATTCATGGAAATCCCTCTTAATCAACTCCCATAGTCCTAAGACACTAATTTATTCTTCTAAAGGCTGTATAATATTCTATGGTATGAATAGACCACAAGTTATTCAACCATTTCCAATTTCTTGCTACTCATTTTTCCCTCAGGGATTTTTTGTTTGTTTCTTGGATTGCTTTCCTATTTCAAAGCCCTCTGCAGCAAATACCTTTGTGTGTATGCGCTTAAGGACTAGCGGATTTCTTTATGTTGGATAGATTCTTTGAGTGGCATTGCTGGGTCAAAACACATGTGCATTTTTAATTTTGATGAATTATGCTAGATTGCTTTCAAAAAGTACCCATTCACATCTTTACATGCTGCACATGAAAGGACACTTTTTCCTTCTCAGCATTAGCTCTTATTGTTCTTTTCATTTCTTTTTTTTTTCTGGTCGTATAATGATATCCCATTATTAATTTAATTTGCATTTCCCTGAATCATTAGTGAATTTGAGCATCCTTTCATATTTTTCTCAGGCCTTTGTCATTTCTCTACTGCCAATTGCTTGTGCATAAACATTGTTCATTTTCTGTTGGGCTATCTGTCTTTCTCCTGTTGGAAAATCTTGCATTTTAGAGACATTAACCTGGGCATATGTTTGGCAGAATTGCCTGGAGGATGGTGAGATGGAGCCATCAAGAAACAATCACTTTGGTCTGGAAATGAGATGAGATAAGCGAGTCCTTGGCAAAGTAAAGAAAGGGCTGGAGAAATGTTTTGAAAAAGGAATGACAGGACCAAGGAATTGATTGGATGTGGCTGCAGCGAGAAGGGGTGGGAAGAGATTGCAGCCATTTTGTGGTTCTGCAAGTCTGAGAGTTGGGAAATTCGTTATTGCATTATAAAAACTGGAAATTCAGAGGAGGAATAAAAGTTGAAGGAGAGAAGAGTTTGGCTTACAAATGCGATGAGTTTGAGGTAGCAATGAGTCAACCTGCGGCCAGCTAAACCTGCAGGACTAGAATCTAGAAGAAGGGTCAAAGAGTTTTACGCAAATGGAAGAGCTCTGTGAGGAAGAGTGAGCCAGGAAACAAACTTAGGAGAATTTCATTTTTCCCAATCATGGGAAAGCAGAAGGCGACATGAAATCTGAGAGAACTAGCCACCCAGTGTGCCCTAAACACCCCAGATCATATCAGATCACCAGGAGAGACCACACAGAAACTGTACATGGAAGATCAACTGGACTTTGGAGCCAGGTTGCAAGACTCATCAAACGGAAATACAGGATGCTCAGTTAAATTTCAATTTTAGGTCAACAATGAATAACATTTTAGGATAAGTATGTCCCATTCAGTATTCTGGACACAGTTGTATTTAAAATATTCAATATTTGGGGCACACATATCCTAAAAAAAGATCATTATTTGACACATGCTTGTCTTGAAAATTATTCAGTGTTTATCTGAAATTCAAACTTAATTGGGCATCAGTATTTTATCTGACAGCCTTACTTTGCAGCTTAAGTCACTAGGGCTCATATCCGTGCCCTGCCATGTAATGCCAAGCAATCACTTTACCGTCTCTAAAGAAAAGGTATTCTTTGAGATTGAAAAGCTTTTAATGGTAATATTCTAGGCAGTGAAATATCTGACTTTCTCTTTACCAGCACTTTACCCATCTACAATAATGCAAAGATTATTGATGGCCACTCATATCTAGCCACTCTCCCAACAAATACTGATTGAGCATATGTCATGTGTAAAGGAAGGTGCTCGGTGAAGTGTTCATAATAATGACCCAAAGTAACTTGGACATCAGACAGTGATTGCAGGACCGTCAAAGGTTCAAAGTATGCTCAGGAGATTTTAATTGCTTGAATTTACTTTATTATATGTCATTGAAAAGACTAACTCTCCCGTGTACTTATAGAGAGTCTCTGCTAAGCAGAATAGTAAACCCAATTTCAGTGAATACTCATTGAGAAGATACATTGTGGGAACCTTTCTCTGTAATAAATAATGCATCACTTACCATCCTTCAACCAGCTTATATTCCTCAAGGATCATACAAGTCTCCTTTCTGCTGCTAGCTTTGGACACGGTAGCTCTCCCTTCTTGAAATGTTTTATTGCTAATGCTCATAGGCTACATAGATGTAATGGATATCTTCATTTAGCCCTCACAATAAACTTACAAAGGAGGGACTGTGAGCATCTTATTTTACAAATGAAGAAACTAAGACAGAGACCTTGACCAATTCATCAAGGCCCTACAGAAGGAAATCCTAGTGGATATGGCTCCAGGACATGGCTTTATAATTACAGCACTTAACTCCCTACCCCACTCCAAGGAAAGGGTGCTGGATGGAGCAGGATGCCATTCTAAAAACTCCAGCTCTCTGCCAGGATTCAGAGGAGGACTCTCGTCTTAGAGGGAGCCTGGGATATGAGAGAGAGAAACAACAGAGCTGGGATTCTTCTAGAACCTCCTTCCGATGAATCACATGGCCTCCAAGATCCATCGGCAGAGTCTGACTAGGGGTGGGGGGGTCAGGAGAGCTGAGGCATTCAGAGCTGGCCTCCAGTTTGGACCTGGCTGCCTGTGAAGGATGCTCAAGGAATAGAAGCCAGTAGAAGCACTCCCTGTCGGGGTGCACCCCAGCCTCCTGGAACTGGGGAGCCTGTCTGACTTCTCAGATCCAAGAATGGAAGCAGGGCTGCTGCTCTCTTTCTTGTCTGTCAAGATAAATGCAGTCCATCCTCATTATCAAGGAAAGCAAGACAGAGAGAGGTCAATGCTGCAGGGCTGGCACATGAACAAGTGTTGGAAGAAAATGCATGTAATATAAGTGCAGGTTGTTATAAATTATGTTTATAATTAGAAGACTGGAAGTTAACTTAGGATGGAAATACACAGTTAAATTGTCCTTAAATATCTTTAATAGGATTCCTTATGATTCTGGAAAACAATAAGAAAATGTTAAAACACAAAACCAAAAGCCTAGAATACTTTTGCAAAAAATGAAGAACCTGTATTTGCAACTATCCCACATTTTTATCTCAGCAGTGTCCGTGCTGTACAAAGAGATGGGTGTTTGAAAATCAAACTGTGCCCCTAATACTTACACCACATCCCTATGCTTTTCCAAACAAAGTCTCTAGTCTTCAGAAGAGTTAGCACGAAGTAAGGCAGGAGTAATTCTCATTCCCCAACTTCTTCTTATCCCTTGCCAAAGCCAATTCCATTTCTTTCCTACCCCTTGTGAGTCTGGTTTATAATTATTTGTAATAGTCAACTATTTATGTAATGTTTCCACAAGTTGCTAGTTCTTATTAAAGGGCACCTTTGCTAAATAAACATCTGGTCATGGGGGAAACCACTGATATACTGGCATTATCCAATAGAATATGGCATTATCATTCAGCAAAGGTGGGAACGCACATGGCAGCCCACCAGGGAGGAGGTGGATGGGCAGGACACAGATTTAGGACTGGAGAGCAGAGCATATACCAGGATTGAAGGTGCTCAGTATAATTAGGAAAGCCTCAACCTGGCTACTCTTGAGCTGAGGTCAAAGATAGCTGACCTACCAACAGCGTCTCTCTCTCTTCATTCTCTTCTCTAAACTGGGCTGAATTAAAACCTTCATGATATTTGTAGAGCTGTTTTTACGAGCCAGGCACCGTTCTGGAGGCTGGGAACACAGTCTACAGAACAGATACTAATTCCTGCCTTTACAGAATATTCATGATAATGCATATGAAGATAAATTCATAACACCACCTCGCAATTGTCTCTAGAAATAATGTAGTGTTTAAAAATCACTTGTATATTAAATGTTTCGCCTGCAAAACTGAGATTGACGGGTAGTTATTGCTCCTATATTGGTGTTGTCACACCAGATACGCTACCCAAAGCGTTCAGCTGCCGAAGCTGCAATGATGCGAGTGCCTAGAATGGCCACTTGCTGAAAAGAAAGGCTTTCTTTCAAGTTTATAACCAATAAATAGAAATAATAGGGGGAATAAAATAGTCAGAAGAACACATACATGCACTCTTGGCACTCAGCACATATGTTTTTTAATTTTTTTAATTGAACTATAGTCCATTTACAATGTTGCGTCCATTTCTGGTGTACAGCATCATGTTTCACTCACACATATACATACGTATATTCATTTTCAAGTTCTTTTTCATTATATGCTCCTACAAAATATTGAATACAGTTCCTTGTGCTGTACAGTATAGACTTGTCGTTTATCTATTTTATATACAGTAGTTAGTATCTGCAAATTTTGAACTCCCAATTTATCCCTCCCCTCCTTTATATATATATTTAAAAATATGCCATTTATTTTTACAAAATATCTGTGAGTTAGGGAGAGAGATGAGAAACATTCATAGTCTTTCCTTCTCTCTTTTAACAGGTAGGAAAGTTTGGCCTTCAGGTGGGGGTGGGGGTGTAACAATGAATATGCCTCCAGAGGAGGCATAAACAAATGGAAAGATGAAAATTAGAGCTTATGAGTGACTTAAGCCTTCATCCAACCTCTCAGCTTACAGAGAAGGAAACCGAGGCCAAGGGTAGGTGACAGCCACAAACCTAATTTGTAGCAAGTTTAGGAGCAGGTCGACCTCCTTTGACCCTCAGTCCAGGGTCTTCTCAATTACACCACGGTCTCTCTCCTGTTAACGAGAGATCGCCTGTAAATCATGCTCACATTAGTATGAATGTATTTCAGAGCCAAGGCAGGAAGCCAAGGCAGGCACAGCGAAAACTACAAACTGCACAGGATGATTAAGGAGTCAGGCATCGAGCCATTTGCCCCACGTGCCTGTCTATAAGGCACTTAAATCAACACCCTAAACGTGACCAGTGGAGGAAATTATATTTATCAGGGAAGACATTGGATGCAATCCCAGCAGATACTTTGATAGGCAGCCTAAGAGTGTACAGACAAATGAGAGATCCTATGCTCTCATACTTTGAGGTGTCTACACTGCCTTCCAAGGTGGGTGGTTCTGATTACCTGTAGGAGCCTGGCCTGCTGATGGAGCCCATGGTGTGGGGCCTGCCAGCAGCAGTCCCCTGCTTAGCTGTGCCTTGTGTACCATTCAACGTCCACTCCAAATAAGAGATAAACCAGTATGGAAAGAACATCTCTTGAAAGAAGACCAGTAATACCTCAAGAGATGTATGTATTGGCTTGCCTGGCTGACCACGTGGTGGCTGATTGTCTTTTCTGAGGATCTACCTACCAAAGGTAAGAAGGCAGTAATGCAGGGGAAGTTCCTTGTGCTGAATGTCATTGCCCTGAGGCAGACCCAATAATCATCTCTTATTATTCAGAACCCCCTGGTCCCCAATTTATTATTATTATTATTATTATTATTATTATTATTGGTTCTCTGGTGCCAGCCACTAGGTTTCAGTTCCCGAAGTAAGGTAATAAGAACTTTTTGGTGTGCTTGAAAAGAACCATGTGGTGTCAACTGGCAAGGAAGGAAGAGAAAATGGTTACACCTTGTTAAATTTATATTTTAAATGAACAGGTAAATGAAGGACTCAGGAAGGCTGTGTGTTTGGCTCAGATTTGCATAGATGTGGATTCGGAATTTACCTGATCCTCTGATGTCCTTTCTGTCTTTTTTTAACTGTAGGGAGCTATCCTCTTGGGACCATTTCCACATACACATGGACTATGTTGTCTGGGTTTGAAAGGTATGTCCTAAGATTTCAAAATTGTAGAATAGATAAACAAGATTATACTGTATAACACAGGGAAATATACACAAGATCTTATGGTAGCTCACAGAGAAAAAAATGTGACAATGAATATATACATGTTCTTGTATAACTGAAAAATTGTGCCCTACACTGGAATTTGACACAACATTGTAAAATGATTATAAATCAATAAAAAATGTTAAAAAATATATGCCCTAAGAATTCACATTCTGATCAATTATAAAATGGTTTCCTTGCTTGCCTATTGCATTTGCACTTTGAAAATAAAAAATAAAGATAAGATGGCAAATATCAAAATATTTATAGGTAGAGGTAGCATACACAGCTTTGCGTTTATAAGAATTAAATAAAATCTTATCAATAGCTTATCTCCAGGAAAAATCCCAAACTTAGAGCCAAGTTCTCATCTGACTCTTTTCCATTGCCCATTGCCTGCCTGGCACCCACAACTTTCTTTTCCTTTTAAAAAGAAATTTTGCTGTTCTTAGAGATGCATTGATATCATCTCCGCACTGCAAGCATTGGCCCTAATTGGCCTAAGGCAAGCCCATGCCTTAGCCGTGGTTGATTAGCTCAGGGATGACCTAATCAACATGACCTAAGATCATCCAATTGGAGAGCAGTCCAAGATGAGTAAGGGAAAAGAAAGCCTTTCTCCCACTGGACCCATTGGCATGAACATGAAGGAAAGTGGCTTTGTTTGGTAGAAGAAATTCTGATGCAACCAGGAGAGTCGATCTTGAGCTAAAGCCAGCACCCTGGATATCAGAGCAGAGACACTGAAACAAAACAAAACAAAAACAACAAACAAACAAACAAATAAGGAAAACGTTGTTTCTTGGGTACATCCTCAATTAGCTGCCAGATCAACTTTTTCTTGACACCTGGAAAACTGCACTTCTCAATATGTGAATCAATTGTTTTGTTTTCTTTTGTTTCAGAATCAATTTGAGGTTTTCATGTGCTCATCTTTTGCAAGCAAGAATCTTGAGGTTTTATTGTCCACCCAAGATCTATTCAGGAAATACCTGCTGGTTTACCAGTTGCAAGACTTTCTGCATCCCAAGTATACAGGTTATTCTACACGTAACATAATGGCAAACCGATGTTGTTCTACATGACGGACATGCTACATCTGTATCTGAATGTTCACTGAGAGGATGATGATGGCACCTGCTATTCTTCTGGGACCTGATTCTTAAATCTGTATTCTTTTTGCCCCTTTCTGTAAATACTTAAATTCAACTTTTAAAGTTTATTTCCCAAATATTAATAACATACACTGGTCCATAACAGAATGTCCTTTTTTTCCTCCAAACTAGGTAGTTAGCCCTGTTATAATAACTTCAGTCTGATCTACATCAAATTGTCAAGCTCTCACCTCTTGTTTTATTTGTTTTTTCCTTCTGTAGTCACATTCTTAGTGGCCCCTGCTCCCACGACATGATGATGAGTTTGGGATCATTCACGGTGTTTAAACCTTTCAGGAACATTTTCCACTTGAAAAATCCTCTCAAAGTGAATAGACATCATTGAGCATGATTATCCAGGCTTAGAGGAACAGTACACAGAGCAACACGTCCTCTGTGGGATTGGCTGGCAATCTTGCCCATGAATCTCTGTTCACATTTTCAATTCAGTTTTAGATTTGTGCTTGATTAAATACCTTGTCCTTCTCCTCCATCACTTGAAATCAAAAAAATCTCAGGGTTGGAAGGGACTTTAAAGATCTTCTAAACCAGTGCCTCTCAATCTGGTTTGGGATTACACTTTGGAGTCCATCAGTCTGAACCAACAGACTATAAGGGGGATGACCTGGGAAGTTTATTAAATACACATGCTCAGAACCCACTCTTACTTACAAAACATATGAAAGTTTAGAAGGATTCCAAGTGGCTCTAATGTGCATTCTGATTTTAAAATCACAGAATAATCAGTTTAAAAAAACATTTAGAAGTTTTAATTAGCCTTACAGCTTTTATATGTAACTATATATGGATACCTGCAATGACAGGTAATTTGCTACCATTTGAGACAATCCATCCCAGCTGTGGACACTTATTTTGGAAATATTTGTCTTAAATTGAGCCTATAATCTATCTGCTGGTAACCACTGACTATCAATGTTAATTCTACCCCTTAGGAACTACATAGAAGTCAGTTCTATCTTCTACACACCATGCTTTTAAATAGATAAAGAGAGCTGCTAAGTCACACTCCTCACTCTGCTTAAGTCTTTTCTTTTCCAGAAGAAACAGCAGTATTTCATTCATCATTTACATCATGGTTTCAAATGTCCTCACCATCACACTCATCTTCATTCTCTGAACTTGCAACTTTGTTTTCTGCATAAGCCACCCTTTTTGGTTAGCAGAGCAAAAAAATACATAATAATCAAGGGGATTAACAATTATATATGCATTTAAATCTTTAGGCCTTGCAGTGGCTTGAATGTGGCCTCTAAAAAGATAGGCGACATTCGAATTCCCAGAATCAGCGAATGTTACCTTTTTTGGAAAAGGGGTCTTTGCAGATATAATTAGGTTTACGGATCTTGAGATAAGAAGATCAACCTGGATTAGGCCTGGGTGGGCTCTGAATCCAAGGATCAGTGTCTTTATAAGAGGCACGTAAGAAAAGAAGGCCACGTGAAGATGAGGGTAGAGACTGGAGCGATGCAATCCGAGAATGACCTAGAGCCACCAGAGTCTGGAAAAAGCAAACAGACATTTCCCTTGGGCCTCTGAGAAAGCTCCACTCCATTGACACTCTGATTTCCACATTCTGGGCCCTGGAAGGGTGAGAAGATAAATATCTGTCGTTTTTCAACCACCAAGTTTGTGATAATTTGCTAGGACGGCCACAGGAAACTATTACAGGCCTTGAGATCTAAAGTTTAGGGGGTAGAAAAAAAATAAAGACATTATTAAATAATCATTTTTGATATTCTGTAAGTTTTGATGAGCAGGTAATGTGACAGTTTAAACCAAGGATCAAAAAAGTGCTTGATATTCAGAATAGAAAGCCAATTTTTTGACCAGGTAATGATGTCAAATTTATTCATCTTTATCTCTATTTGAACATAGATCATTGACAAATCTCTTAAAAGGCTGAAAGACCAGAAGGAGTCTCAGCACAGAGGAAAGAAGGGATTCCTAGGAGACAGCATAAGTGCAAATAAAAAATGTATAAGCTTCAGTTTTTTTTTTTTTGAGAAGATTAACCAGCCTTCAGGTCAGAGGGGATGCTATCGATAAGGGTATGTCTTGATTTGGGACAGGCATTTGACAAAGTCACAATACTATTTGGGGAAAAATGCAAGAAGGTGAACTGAATGATATTAGCGTTATGTGATTCACAGAAAGTGAAAATGTTAACAGCAAGCAAGAAAGGAAACTTCAGAGATGCCACTGTCCTAGCCTTTGAATTCATCCTTTTCCACTATATTTTTGTCAGAAAAGATAGATGGAAACCTTTCTGCCTATGAAATTTATGGAGAACGGAACAATTACTGCATACACTGAAAAATATTTCAGGACCAAAGCATGTCAATGGATTAAAAGAGGATCTCTCCAGCATGTTTTCAAAACCCAATAGCTCCAGCGATGCCTTCTGGGCTGCCATGATGTAGATGGGGTGAGGGTCACTCCAGCTACAGCCAGCTGTTTGAACATTACCCCAGCCACACACAAAATATCTCCTCTTTTATGTATTATATATTGGTGCTGCATGGTATTTCTTCTTCTTTTTTTTAATTGTGGGGGGAGATAGTTCGTTTACTTATTTATTTATTTATTTATTTATTTATGTATGTATTTATCTATTTTGATGGAGGGACTGGGGATTGAACCCAGGACCTCGTGCATGCCAAGCACACGCTCTACCACTGAGCTGTACCCTCGTCCCAGCACCGGGTTTCTTCTAACAAAAAGACTCACTCTACTAAACAAATATGTATAAGAAAATGAAAGTCTAGAACAATTGACCCAAAGCAAACGTAAGAAATTTAATGTCCATAAAGACCTAGAGGCAGACGTCTATGTAGTGAACACTGTTGGGGGACGTCATCAAGAAGACATGACCACTGGTTGACCCAGGTTATCTGAGGTTCCTCACCACCCCCACCCTCACCCTGTTCCTTGAAATGTTAAGCTCTGCCCACAGTGGGAACCATTTTCAAGGATGCAGCCTTAAGAAAGCAGTGTATTGGTGAGACCATCTGGACCCAGCTAAGTTCTCTATATAAACTCTTAAGATGCTGGTGTGTGGGTGCCTAGATCTACCTCTGGTGCCCAAGACAAGCCCTGTATGTAAGTTCCCTTGTGTTTACTAAACCTGTCACCTACCCATCTTGTGTGGCCTGTGTGTCTTTTGCCTCTCCTTCCCCTCTAGGGACAGGGGTCAATTTGGGAACCAATAAATACTTACAAGACATTTACTATACACATCAGCCATATTTCTAAGCACTTTACAAACAGTAGTTTCTTTAATCTTCATGGCAATCTTACGAGGTAGATACTATAATTACTTCGAGTTTGCTAATAAGGAAACTGACAGGGAGAGGTCAAGTAATTTGTCTGTGGTCACACCAGTGATTCAGAGACTTAAGTGCTTTGGCTGTGGCATGCCTATGGTTAATTAGCACCCTCCTCTGACTCTTAAATGTATTTCAGGAGCACGGGAAAGAGGATTCTTGGCTTTTTTGGAACCTGGTGAGCAGACCTGTTGTGGTGATGGTGTCACTTCCTCTGCAGAACATACTGTCAAGTTTGGGAAACTAAACTTCATGGGAGATGTTCACCCACTGAAGCTCTTTCCAGCAAGAGCAGCCGGAACTGGTAGGTAAATCGTGCTGTATCTGGGGTTCTTGAGAGTAACAAGAAGGCTGATTCTGAATCAAGAAAGACATGCAAAGGCAAAAATAAACAACACGTGTAAATATCTGGTGGACTAAAGGCAGAATAGTAATTAGACACATTCTGTTCTGTGACAAATCAGGAATTTATCTGATGGGCAACATTTTAAGGAGAACAGGACAGTAGAGGTCTCCCACGACTACCCCAGGCAGTGAATTCTGAACCACACGTTCTGTGTTAGGGAAAACCGGTGACCTACTGACAGAATTGCAGTGGAAAAAGTTTCTGCATTGTGTAGGAAGCTGGATTAGATAATCTGCAGGTTTCCGTCCGAATATTAGATTCTCTATTTCTGTGTTTGGTTTTCTGCAGGCATGCCGAGAAATTGACATGGCAATCAATGAGAGTTTTTGCTTGAATAAGTAGTTCAAAGTCAAGCCCATGCTTCTCACGAGTTCTATTGTGTCTCCTTTCTCCACCACTTTCCAGATGCCTATTCTAAATTGAAAGAAACCCACAAGAGCAATCCGTTTCTAATTGCGTAATTGCTGTGTTTTGGTGTAGCACTAGTGGGAAAAAAAAATTACTTGACATCCTGAGGTTTTAGTAAAGAATTACTTAATAAAGAATCCAGACTCCAATAATTGTTTACTTAAAGCTGGAATTTACTGAAAAGCCTCAAACACTGTTTCCCCCTTACTACTGCCACATAATTAAATAATTTGACAATTAATTACTTTCAGGAGAGATAATTTGTTTTCATTAAAATATGTAAATATACATCCTTTGCTGCGATGTTTTTCCTTAATGTTTTTCTCACCCATTGTTGTGATGATGCTGTCTGATAAAGGGTTGGTTCCACCCTAGGTTTCCAATCGCAGGCTAGAGATTTATCACTCAGCCCTAGAGAGTGCTTCTCCCCCAAAACATGGTCTCCTCTGCCCCAGATACTCACAGTACCAATTTCACAGCAACCTTAAAGGTTAATGATTTTGCTCTCTCTTCTTGCTTTTGGGTCCCACAGTCTTCAGTTTCTAGGCACCAGTTTGTCTAGGGCATCGTTGATAAAAGAAGACATTGGATCAAGAAAAATATAAAGAACAAATTCTATGGGGGGAGAAAAAAACCCACAACAAACAAACAAAAACACAAACCCTTGCATCGATTATTTAGATACAATTGTGATAAAAAAAAAAAGGAATGAATGACACCAAACCAACAGACATCAAGTGTTCACTATGTGCAAGGCACCGTGTGTGCAGCTGTGAAGCATGAAACATAACTTGAAAGTTCCTTTCAGGGAATTTGTATTTCATATCAAAACCAAATATAGAATATGCTGGTTGTGCACCAGAGAGAGAATGTTTATACAGGGGAAGGCGAGAGTGTGAAGCAGTTTTCACTATACGTCTGAGCATCACCTAAACTCTTGCTATGATCATCACATCAAATTATGGAAGGCATAGTCCAGGAGCAAAATTTCTCTTGGGTCACCCTTGCCTAAGGCGACAAGTTATGGCATTCTAAAAGGCTACAAATTACTAACAGATGTCATCCAGGAAATAAACATGGGGAGCACAAGTGGTCTAAACCCAGAGATTCAAAGTTGAGAATTGAGATCTTACTATAGAGAGGTCACTGATGGTGGCTGCAGGTTCTGGTCCATTACACACAGTGCCTGAGAAATCTCCAATCCTGAAGAGTCAAAATGACTTGTCAGGCAGTCTTTTCAGGCCTGTTAGCTGATCTCAATCTTGATTGATTAAAGAAAGGAGGGAAGGCCAAGGCACATGTAATATCATCACTAAAGACACATCCAGGTCTCCGTAGTTGCCGCAGGATGGCTGACTATGTTTAAAAGAAGAGAATTTGAACGCGTCTTTTTCTAGGAAACCACCCCGCCCCGCCCCGCTTTTATTTTAAAGAAGTATATGAATTGTCGGTGGGATTTCTGCTTCATCCTTAAACACACACATATATGCATTCTTATGAGAGATCCATTTCTCGAGGAAACAAACAAAAATCTTTGTTTTGGGGAAACTTTCTTCTTCTTGATTGATTACATTCCTTTGGAGAAAGGTGCTTGGCTGTTGGCTCTTCCACACTGAAATCATGGCTTTCTGGGCTTTAATGTTTTGGTACCCACTAAAATAATTCTCTAAAATTGAAAAAGAAGGGCAAACTGAAATGCAGGTATAATAAAAGGGTATCGGATGAAAGAGATTATAATCATCTTCAAAAGAAATTAAATGTCATTCATATAAAGGAGTTTATTACCAGCAGGTGTGGAAGTGACTATGCATTACCAAAATTTATTTGTTTTAGCGATTTTATTTTTAAGAAGAACTGACCGTATTAGGCAGGAGGAGACATGATATTAGAGATGCTGCTACACTTCTCAGTGCAAACTAAGTGAAAACCTGTATCTTCTTTCGCACTTTTTGGTTTACATGAAACTGTTTTTGTTGGTTGGTTTGTTTTTATCGAGATATATAGTCAGTTACAATGTGTTCGTTTCTGGTGCACAGCATAATGTTCCAGTCATACATATATATACATACATACATTTTCATATTATTTTTCATTAAAGGTTATTACAAGGTATTGAATATAGTTCCCTGTGCTATACAGTAGAAATTAGTTTTTTTAATCTATTTTTGTATATAGTAATTAATATTTGCAAATCTCAAACTCCCAAATTTACCCCTTCCAGCCCCTTTCCCCCAGTAACCATAAGATTGTTTACTATGTCTGCGAGTCTGTTTCTGTTTTAAAGGAGTGTAATCATCTGGTGTTTTCTAATTTGTTTTCCAAGTCCCCTTTCCCGGGTTAAGCCCTCTATCCCCAGGCCTTTAAAA
This sequence comes from Vicugna pacos, assembly GCF_048564905.1. NCBI lineage: Eukaryota > Metazoa > Chordata > Mammalia > Artiodactyla > Camelidae > Vicugna > Vicugna pacos. The sequence goes on from NC_133010.1 coordinate 9,466,275, forward strand.
TGAAATGCTAACAGACCATTAACTGCAGTGGCACTGGAAGCCTCTCCATTAGAGTCTCTGCTTTGTTAATTAAAGGCACACCATCAAGGCTGTAAGGGTCTGAAACATGACCTACCTTTTGAGATCAGTTTGCAAGTGTCTCTTGGCTACTTTATGTGCAACTTAACTTTGAAATAAAAACCAAGAAATAAGGAAAACCCTTCTCTTTCCCCAACATTTATAAGACTATATATATGCATGACTGGAATATTACACTGTGTACCAGAAATTGACACATTGTAACCGACTATACTTCAATTTAAAAAAAACAAAAAAAGAATATATAGTATATTTGAAACTGCAACAGAGAAGCCTCATTTATCTCAGGTCATGAGGGAAGATAATGCTGTATTTTGTTAGATTTATTCCTAGGTAATTTAATTTTTTGATTTATAAAAATGACATGTATATGTAGATAGATTGATACAATTATTTAATTGTATTTTTCTTAATATTTTCATTGATATTTAGAAATAAAATTGATTTATGTATTTCGAGTTTGTATGCAGCAACCACACCATATTATCTTATGGATCCCAAGAGTTCATCCACAGTCTTTTGAATTTTCTATATACGACATCATATCGTCTGTAAATATCCCTTATGAATAATGGCAATTTTCCTCTTCCCCTCAAATCCAATTTTTATAGCATCCATGTATCTTTCTTTTGATCATCTATCTACTCTGTCTATTAATATATTACTATATGTATTGGCTAGGGCCTCCCTACACTTGCGTTAAATAAACGTGGTAGAAATAGAATGCTTTTCTTAACCTCAAACTCAAGAGGAAAGCTTTCCACATTTTACCAGGAACTATGGAGTTGGCCTTTCATTTGCAGATACCCTTTATTAAATTATGTTAGGTCCTATCCTTCCATTCTATTCCTCATTTTCTATGCAATTTATACATGACATTGCATATTGTTTAAAACTTTTTTTTTCATGTATTTGGGTTGCTGTTTGATTTTTCTCCCAGAAACTTTTCATGTAGAGAATAACTTTGATCACTTGTTTAATGTTAATAACGTTACCTGCTTGGCTAAATCTATCTTGGTGACGATAAGAATGAACTTTTGTCTTGTTGCACTCAGTTTATTAAGTGCATCTAGAATTTTTGCACCTATGGTCATGTAAGTTTTCTCTTTTACACTGTTTCTGTCCAGTTTTGCGATGCACAGTATGCTAGATTCATGTAATTGGTTGGGAAGTGTAACCCTTTTCTTCTATACTCTGAAGAGTGTGAGTAAAATTGGAATTCTCTCCTTCTTAAGTGTTTGTTAGAAACTACTTGTAAAGCCATCTAGACAACAATTTTCTTTGGGAAAATGTTTTTAATTATTGAATCAAGTGTTTTAAGGGCAGTAGGACTATTCATAGAACTCTTCTTTGTTCAGATATGCTGTTTATTTTTCTAGAAATTCATCCCATTTTTACTGGATTTCTAAAAGTGTTGGCAGTCTTTTTTTTCATAAAATCTCCTAATTATTTGTCTACTTTGAGCAGGATGTGTGGTGACTTTTTTCCAGACTTGATGTCTATTATTTTTGCCTTCGTTTCTTTTTGCCCTTAAGTTGATCAGTTATGTCTTTGCAGAGAATCAACTCTTGCTTTGTTACTTCAGTCTTTTTTTTAAACATTTTTATTGATTTATAATCATTTTACAATGTTGTGTCAAATTCCAGTGTAGAGAACAATTTTTCAGTTACTCATGAACATACATATATTCATTGTCACATTTTTTGCTCTGTGAGCTACCATAAGATCTTGTGTATATTTCCCTGTGCTGTACGGTATAATCTTGTTTATCTATTCTACAATTTTGAAATCCCATCTATTGTTTCCCACCCTCCGCCCCCTTGGCAACCACAAGTTTGTATTCTATGTCTGTGTGTCTATTTCTGTTTTGTATTCATGCTTTGTTTTCTTGTTTTTGTTTTTGTTTTTTAGATTCCACATATGAGTGATCTCATATGGTATTTTCCTTTCTCTTTCTGGCTTACTTCACTTAGAATGACATTCTTCAGTCTTTTCTATGATTTCTTTTTATTTCAGAAATCTGCTGTTAGTTTTATTATCTACTTTTCTCAAATTTATTTAAGATGCTTTGCCATTCTCTTTCTAATTTTTTAAGATGGACACTTAGCTCATTAACTATATATATATATATGGATTTGAGGCTTTACTCATCATAACCAAACACTGGAAACAATTGAAATGTCCTTCAATAGGTGATTCAATAAGAATGTCCTGGCAAACTCACACAATGAGCTATTACTCAGCATAAAAAAGTTAAAACTACTGATGCCTGCAACAACAGGGATGAACCTCAAATTATGCTGAATAAAAGTAGCTAGACAAAGCAGAACGGGTGTGTGTGGTTTTATTCATGTAAATATCGAGAACAGGCTAAATTAATCTGTTGTGTTAGGAACCAAAGCAAGATTCACCCATGACAGAAGTATTCTGTTACCTGACTGTGGTGGTGGTTGCATGCATTTATACATTTATCAAAACTCATTGAATTGCATACTTAGAGTCAGTGGCTGGTAGTGGGAAAAAAATTTCACCTCAATAAAAAGTATTTGTTAAAAAGAACATGAATTATATATTATGTTGTAGCAATGTGATACCCACAGGAATTACTCAGATATATAATGCTGCCTGCTCTCACTTGTAACTTTTTATTGATATTAATGCACTGTCCTACATTTTAATTTGTTATTATTGATCTGTGATGGAGTGGGAAACAGGAACCTACGCACAAGAATTTAGGTGAATGAGTTTCAGGCTCGGAATGGCTTTCTTGTGTATAAAGTTAATGGATTTAATAAATGAATGATTTTTAGTATGTATTTAGTGAATTACAGTTCTTGCGTGCTAATATGTAGACACTTTCTTGTGATCCAGAGAAGTATGATTGCCTAATAAGACCGACAAGGGAATCGATACACATCTGCCAATGGGCGCATATGAAATATATGTTTTGTTTAACAAAAGCAAAAATAGCATAAATAAAGCTGAGTATCGTGTCTAAGACGGTTTGAGAACATTTGGTAGACTGACAATTCTGGTTTTCTAATCTATTCAATATTTTCAGCACTGTTTTCTAGTCTCTTTCAGGTCAACAATGTCTGTGCCTCGATTTCCAGCTCCCTTGAGTTCCACAGGGGAATGTTCATGTTTAGTCCTGAAGTTCCCATCGGCCCTCACTGGAAACTCATCCTCATCTTCATCAAGATGTTTGTCTGCTTCAAAGTATTTAAGCAGTTGTATTTCCTACCCCGGCGGAGATGTTTGTGTTGGGGTCTCTGGGTTTACACAGAAGGCTGGAACGGAGTCTTCATTTTGTATTTGCCCGCTCACCAGTGCCCAAGCGGCATCATTGTGACTCTGGTTTCAAGAGGTAGGTTAGTATGTGTTGGGTTTGTTGGCTTCCTAGTTCATTTGGATAAGTTTGTTTATGTAGAGTGGTCTCAACTTGAACTTGCTTAGCAACACCCTTCTCCAATCTTGGGGTCCAATCTTTTTTTTTTCCTTTTGTGACTCCAATTACACATTAGATTGTTTAATGTTGTACCATGTGTTCAGACAGTTCTGTTCAATTTTTAATTTTTTAAAAAAATTTTAGAATGAATAATTTCTACTGATCTGTCTTTATATTTGCTGATTTTTGTGATCTCTTCAAACTATTACACCATAGACTGAATTCTTCATTTTGGTGGTTGTGCTTTATCATGTAGCTCTTTTAAACTTTCCATTTGCCTGGTAAGACTTTTTGCCTAGCCATTCATTACCATCAGATTTGCCTTTAAGTCCTAGATAATCATTCAAATAACTATTTACATGATCTGCTGAATACGTCTGAGACAGCTGACAGCGTGGGACTGGCGTCTACTGACAGCCTTTATTTTTTTCCTTAACTCTAATCCACATATTACTGTTTCTTTGCATATCTAATAATTTTTATAATTATCTTGAATAAAATAAAATTATACTGAATATCATGACTTATGCAATTTAGAGACTCTAGATTTTGTCTTCTTTATCCTAAGTGTGTTCTTTTCTAGCAGGTGGTTCAGCTACTGGCTCATTACCTTCAAATAATCTCTGTGAATCATGTTAATGTTTGCTTTTAAGCTATAGAACAGTCTAGAATAGGCTTTACCGTACTGTATGGAATTTATCCTAACATGTGGATTTTCAATTCTCAGCAGGATGCCTGGGATATTAAAAAAATTTTTTTTTAATTTTAGAAAGGCCAGAATTCATTCTTACAGCATTTCTTCCTTTCGAACACCTGAGTTCACTGTTAAACCCAGAGCCTCTGGAATTTCTCACATCATCTTCTCTAAAGAGGTTTAGCAACAGCCCTCAGTCCAGAATTTACAGAGAACTTCACCTCAACTTCTGCCCTCCCTCATGCCTCCGCCTTCTTTCCCTTGCCATGACCTGCCAAATCTAGCCATGGCAGCGGTCTTAAACTGCAGTCTTTGCCTCTCCAGTTCACTGTGACCACCGTACCTGTGACCAAGGTCCCTGTACCACAGTCGGGATATTTTCATGGGGTAGAAAACTGGGGTGATTACGGGACTAACCTAGTGAGTTAACTTCCCTGCAGGAATCACAGACTTGTCTAGTCTTTTGCCTAATTCCTAAAAAACTATTGGCTTATATATTACAGCCAGTCATACTTGCTCATGACAGGAGAACTCTTGTGTTACTCCATCATGGCTGAATGCAGAATCATTTCTATTTACTCTTATTTTATCTGTCTTTTCCCTTGAAGCATTTGAATGTATGAGCCTTGAAAAAGAGATAATCTGAGATTTAGTCGAAGCACAGGTTTAGGGTATTTTTTTACAAAAGGATATTGAATATGAAGACTTAGATTTTGGAAAAAGGCTGTGAAAGACTACTGAATTTTCTTGATCAGCAGTGGCATGTGCATATTAATGAAACACACTTTTTTTTCATTTTTTTTTCTTGGCTTTTATGAGCATGTGTTAAAGTCATAGGACCTTTGTTATGAGAACTTTGCTTGTAAACAGCGGAGAATGAGTTGTGAGCCATGAAGTAGACTGGGTCTTCACAAAACCCAAAGTGCTCTAACTTCATAGCCAGTTTATGGCTTTTTTCTACTTTGTATTGCTTGTTTGATGACGTGGTTTAACTTCTTTAGCCTCTAAGTGTATTGCTTGTTTGATGACGTGGTTTAACTTCTTTAGCCTCTAAGTGTAAACCTAGTTCAGAGTTCTATGGCACAAAATCTTGGATTACTTTTTGGGCATTTTATGCTCTTCTAAATCACCTGAGGAAATTTCTCCCCCGGCAGTCATTCCTCAACTGCCAACTGGTACATAGGCTACAACGAAGGGGGAAGAAAACACTATTATCCAACACACTTACTCTACATTGTATGACATATGCATTGCAGTAATAAAGGTTTCCCAGAGTTTTTCGGTCTTTAAATATTTCCAGCAAATATTCCTAATTCCCTACGACTTTCTGTTGTCCAGATGGTGGTAAGCCAGGCCTCCAAAAGTCTGATCTGTCCCTGTCTTCTTTCAAAGTGGACTGTTTTTAGTGTGTTGTATTTACTTTTTAATTACTTACTTTAACTTGGGTTCTCCCCAGACCTTGAGACAAGGTTCTAATGGAAACAGTTTATCATTCTCTTACTATTATGGATTGCATTGATTGCTTTTTGAATGTTAAACAAACCTTGAATTTCTGGGGAAAATGCCATGTGGCCACAAATTTTTTCTTTATAAGTTATCGGATTCAGTTTGCTAATGTCTTGTGAAGGATTTTTACATCTTTGTTCAGGAGGAGTATTGTCTATAATTTTCTTTCTTGTAATATCATGCAAGATTTTATATTAGCATTCTTCTGGCCTTACAAAACAAATGGAGAAGACTTTTGTGAAAGGGCTTATGCAATGTTGATATTTATTTTTCTCATTTGATAGAACTCATCAGTGAAACCATTTGTAATCATATCTATGCGTATGTGTGTGGCGGTGGGAGTGGAGGGTGTTCGACAACCAATTTAGTTTCTATAATAAGCAGTAGACTTTGCAGACTTTCTATTTCCACCTGAATCACTTTCAGGAAGTTGTGTTTCTCAGGGAGTTCGTTCGCTCACCTGTGATATTAAACCATTTATACTTTCTTGTTGTCAGTTTGATTTCAGATGAACCTGTTGTGATAAATTCTTCTGAAATTCTTAAAATTGGTCATTTTTGTCTTCTCTATTTCTTTATTCTTAGTAATCCTTGGAAAGACCCAGCTTTTTATTTCTTTAGGTTTTTTTTAGCATTATCTATTGTTTCTCTGAATTCTATTAATTTCCCCTCAACTCTTATCTTTATTGTCTCCTTCTTTCTCCATAGTTTTAATCTGCTTACCTTTTTAAGCATTGTACAATTGAAAGTTAGGTCATTATTTCTAAAATATTCTCTTTTATTAAAAAATACACATTGAAAGCTAAACCTTTACCTCGAATTACTGCTTTAGCAAGTGACTGTACACGTTTAAATGTTGTGCTTCTATTGTTCAGTTTAGACACTTAAAAACTTCCTTGTTATTCTTTGACCTACAGGCTATTTTTAAATGTTACCAAGGTCTTAGGCCCTTTTTTGATATTTTATATTGTTACTAGTTTCTATTAAAATTAATCGTGTTCAGAAAATATACTTTGTATAATTTTTATGTTTTTCAAGATATTCAGACTTATATTTAGTCCTATTATGAATTCCTTTGGTAAATCTTCTATGTATACTTAAACAGTATGCACATTTCGCAGTTTTTGTGTGTCACCCTGCAGATTTTTTGTATACTCTTTCTTCTAGTTACCAAAAAAAAGTATATTAATATCCCCGTGTATAATTGTGTGCTTGTCTGTTCTCCATTATTTTTGGCTTCATCCATTTTGAGGCTTTGCTGTTTGGAGTGAATATGTATAATTACTTTGTCTTCCTGGTGAAATTACCCTCATTGTATCAGTCTTTCTAATGTCTGCTCGATAAAATTATTGTCTTATATTTATATAGTCACTCCACCTTCCTTAGGCTTACTATTCACATTGTATATATTTTCCCATTATTTTATTTTGAACTTTGTTACCTTTAGATTGCATAGTTGAACACAGCTTTTTATTCCAGCCTGACAATCTCTGCCTTTTAACTGGAATATTTAGTCCACTCACACTTAATACTTAATGATATTATTTCATTTGTTTACCAATTTGGTATTTCCTTTTACTTCTCCTGTTTTTGGTTTTTGTCTTTTTGTTTTTTTTGTATTTTTTTGGTCTGTAGCCTCTATTCTCTTCTCCTTTTTAGGTAATAGTATACATTGTTTTATGTTATTTTGATTATTTTATTAAAATTTAAATCTACCTGTTTGCATTAGTTTATTATTTGCTGTAAGAATTATGATATATCTTAAACTTACCACAGTCTACTTTGTAATTATACAGTATCAGTTAAACTAAAATATATAAAATTTGCTACTGTATATCTTGACTGTGTGCAATTGTTGTTCTATACATTACAGTTACACGGATTTTTATAAACCTCTAAGTGCTGCATCACATTTTAAACACAGTCATGTGTCCATTGAGGAAAATGAGAGAAGAAAATTTTTGTATTTTCACTGAGTCATGTATTTAATTTATCCAGTGCTCCTCATTCATTTCTATAAAGTTTAGTCTCCATCAAATGTTATTTTCCTTCAGCCAGATCAACTTTATTTTATTGTTTATTGTTCTTAGAATCTTCCAGCAATGGATACTCTTATCATCATTTATATAAAAAATTATTTTACTCTTATTTATAAAGGACTTGTTATTTTCTTTGATAGAATTCCGGATTGATAGTTTCCCCTGACCTCGGTCCTTTAAGTATGTAATCCTGTTGTCCACTTGTTTCTCATTATTTTTGGTGAGAGCTAAAGTATCATAATTACTAATATTCTCCTTTACGTAGTATACCATTTTCCTCTGGCTACTTTTAAAAATATTTCTTTACGTTTGATTTAAATCATATGATGTCATCACACCAAAGCCAATAGAATTTCAGGCCATTAGATACTCCATCCTCAGCCTAACCAAGTCCTGCTGCTGGTTTTCATTTGTTCGGCCAGCCCTGCACTGGCCCGGCCCCTTGCGCCACATTTTCCACTCTAAATTCCAAGTGGGAACAAACCCTCCCTGCTTTCAGTTTTTCTTACGGATACAAGATAATTGACCGAAAAAAGAATTATTCTCTAAAAGCTTAGCCCATGACAGCCAATTCACTAAAAGGTGAATTTGCCACATACGCCAAATGGAAAAATTGATTTTCACAAACTTTTACATATTCTGTAATTCTGCATTAAGGAATATTTATATCAATCAGATTGTGTGATACCAATTGCCAGAAAGTTACTACTTTTCAAAAAAATTTTTTTCTGGATTTTCTCTTTGGAAATTCTGGGATAACCTATTGCTTCCTTAATTCTGGCATTCTTAGATCTAATAGAAAGTTTCACAATTTCTTGCTTTACTACCTGTATTGTATCCTTTGTACTCCTTTGTCATTTCTCTTCTCAGGTTTTGTCTTTTCAGACTAAAGGCTTCCCCTTCAGAGTCTGTTTCAGTTTATTAGATTCACTTTTAATGACCATTCTGAAGTAGTCACCTTGTCATTTTTCACCCGTCGTTTTGTCTTCTCTTTCCTCTTCTTCCTCTTCCTCCTCAAGTGCGCGTCCACCTTGGGAGAATTCGTAGGCTGTGGCCATGCTGCGGTTTACATCTGTCACTAGCACTGCAGCCTCCAGCAACTTTTTATTAAAGCCAGTGATGTAGTGGGCACTTTGGCCAAAGCTGTCCACATGATGGATAGGAGCACGTCTCCAGGGGCCTTTCCATTGCAATGAGATGAGATTGGCTGATGTTGGGAGATGAAGCCTTTCCCCTCTAGGTCAGTGCCTGCAATCCATTCCAAGTCAGAGGGGAGAGGAAGTTATTACCAGCCAGTGGCTGTTTCGTGGTCACTGGGACTTCTGTGACTGGGAGAACCTCATCCCTCTTTTTTCTGTATAAGACCACAGTTCCTATCAGCTAATGCTGGTGACCATGGTATCTGTCTCAGAGGAGATGCCCTGGGCAAAATGAACTGGAGTCAATTAACTAAATCTTGACCTGCAGTGGAAAGCGAGGCAGATAATTATATTCTTTGGTTTCCCTAGGTATAAAATATAGTAGCACCATTGCCTTACAGGAAGACATCCAGCCAGATAAACTACAGAAGCATAACTTTGAACCCAGAAATGAGGAAGGGTGGCCCCATAGCAGTAAGAGAAAGAGAATCACTAAGGCCGTGTATTTTAATCCACATACACAGCTGGGAAGCCATTCCTTTTTTAGAGAAAAGGAAATGAACTAATAGTTATTGAGAACTTACTACATACCAAGAAGTTTATGTCCACTGTCTCACTTAGTGATGAGAATATCAACATTAACGACTGTTTACTAAGTTTTTACCATGTCACAAGCGTGTGCAAAATGCTTTATATGTACCTCATTATATCCTTAAAAATGTCCTGTGATAGAGTTTTTGTTTTATGGTTTTCTTTATTTAACAGGTGATAGGCTCATCGTGAAAGAGGTTAAGAAACTTGAAAGAAAATGAGGACAGTGAATTTCAGGGAATTTGAGCAATTGTTCAAGGTCATTCTCTCAATAGTCATGCTGTTCAATTCCAAAACTCATGCTTTTTCTAGTTCATCAAAAATTCTGAGTGTTGGTTGTAAGCAGGATGGCCATAAAGAGATACAAAAAAGAGAGAGAAAAAGTAGAATGAATGGTAACGGGAAAGACAACAGAGGCTGGGAAACCATACTTCAGAGCTTTTCTTTGAGAAGAACATACCTGGAAGCATTATTCTATGGAAGCACGCTAGGACAACTGGTATTCATGATGATGAATATGAAGTGTCCAGAAATGGTTAGCTTTTTCAATAAAATTTGGTGAAGAAAGACAGAAAAATTGCAACCAAAATTTGCAGAAGAAAAATGGTGCACATTAAATTGCACTAAAAATTGAATTCACATGCTGAGAAATTTTCCACATATAGGATACTTAAAGATAACTATAACTCCATACAAATTTATGTTTACAGAAAATCCAGACATTTCCTGAATGCACAGTTGACCTAAATGAACTCACAGGGAAGGTTAGACCCTACGAGAAAATAAACCACACTATTACTTTTTAAAATGTATTTATTTTTCCAATAGCATATTATTGACAAAACCACAATGAAAAGTTACTCTTTTTTTTGTTCTGTTTCATTTTGTTTTATTGAAGTTTAGTCAGTTACAATGTATCAGTTTCTGGTCCCTGTAAGTTACTCTGAACTGAAGTCTTGCTGATGATAAGTAGAAAGTTGTTGTGCCAGAAATTAGGATAATTTCTATTGTCTCCATAAAAAGTCAGCCCACACAAAGTTGTCCATCACTGCCCCAATTATATTGCTACCCATTCTTCTTGAAAATAATAGATACTCAGTAAATGCCTGTCAAGTAAGTTTGTTAATGAGTGGTATACACGTACTTACTCAGACATTGTTATTCTTATTGCCAAGAATAAGAATAAGGTAACCAAAGTCCAGAGAGCAGATGAAATGATTGTAAAAGCCCTGAACTTGGTCTCATTAGCAATTTGGCCTCACTAATGGAATGAGGTCACCAAGGACAACATTACTGTGATCAAAGTTGCCATGGGCATCTTTGCCCAGAAGACAGGGTGCAAGTTGAGAACCACCATAACCCGGGGTCTCTGGAAGCTCGTGACCAGTGATGGAAATATTGTTGTAAATGAAACCCAGGCATTTGAGCCAAACAGACACGTAGCTTACTGAAATGATCCTACAGGTAAAAAGATGAGTATTCCTGAAGGTATTGCAATAATTTAGGGCTATGTTCATGAAGAATCATATGATTTTCATGATGGTTGAGGTTTTAATGACTACATTTCCACTCAATCAAGGGACAAGCAGTCTGTTTGAGGGAAGAGGGTTGCCATGTATTCTTGACATTATATTTTCCAAACAGACATTTAAACAAGGTTTTTGAAAATGTACTGAAGGTATAATTAAGTGCTGTTATATGCCATCCACCTTTTGCAATGCATGGAATAAGTTTGAATCTGTGTTCAACTCTGAAATCTATGTTCAAATAACCTTGTTTAAATTTTTATTAAAATGCTTTATTCAGCATCATAAATAATTTTAAATATCAGTTATAAAAATGACCTTGTTGAATCTCTATAGAAGTCATGAACATTTCTAAAGAATCATTAGAAGTTCATGACAATGAAGATTTAATCAATATTAGGTCAACTTGCCCACACCTCTTTTAGAAGTACAAACTCAATTTTCAGAACATGGTGCAAGCAATCTGATTGAGGAAAAATTTTACCTCCCTGGACTTACTGTCCTTTCAGTGCTGCCATTCTTATCTGTATTTTACTCCTGTCATTTTTAAATGAAAAATGGAGCATTGGTACCTTCTGGATTATCATCTGTGTTCTGTTTCCGGGGGCTCCCTTTTCTATTTCTAACCTCTATAAAACTTTGAGATAGTATAATGAATTCAAAGGCTGATATGGATTTTTAGTAACCAAGGAAGCCTCATTGCCCTCATAAAGCATAAAGAAACATTGATAAAGACTTTCATAGGTAAGCATCCTTTTATATTAAAATGTCTTCTATAATTGCCTACGAGCTCCAGCTCTTAGAGTCACCAAACAGCTCACCTTTTATAATAAAAGATCAGAGCCATTACCACAAGAGAAGAGAACAGGTTTTCTTGTTTTACTTCCTCTTCATCAAATGCACCAGTAGCCACACTGGGGAGTTTCCTTACAACGAATTAGAGAAGAAAAAGCCATGGGCTTAATTTATAGGTGGACCCTCATCTGATGTCACCAGCACAAGTGAGTGGCTGTGACGTTTCAGGTCCACTCAGGGTGGCTCTGAAAGATAGTGTTGGAGGAAAATTCTCCCTCTGGGCAGCTCTTCAAACAGTACATCTGATTGTCTGCTCTTTATGAAAAGAGAGAGGGTTATAGATCTACCCTCATTCCTGGGCAGTGGCTGAGGAGTTGGCCAGAGGCTCAGGAAACTGTAAAGAACAACTGGAAAATCAGTGATTAGGATATTCAGAGGAGAGATATGTGGACACATGCAGCAGACTAGAAAGAAAGGATGAATGTGTATATATAAGCCATGTAAATGCCATCCTGGGAGCACCCATTACAGGGCGATTTCTCAATAATCATGAATGTGATCATTCACTCTGTGGATGTCCATCAGTTTTTTTATTCCTCAACCATCCTGTGTGTCCAACAGGCCAACGTATAAAGTGCTCATTGTAGCATGGGCCCCAAAATACGCATTTCCTGTCATCAGGGGTGATCTGAAAGCCACCACTGCTGACTGTTAGTTAGCAAGCAGTGACAATGATGCTGAGTCCCTAACATGGGACTCTGGTCCTTCTGGGGGGACTCCACACCATCCCCCCCAAGAAGGACCAGACAGCCACACCCAGTGGCAAACTGACTCCACTGGACCCTTCCTAATCATGGATTAAGGAGCAAGTCATTACCACGAGAATAGATTCATATTCTGGATATGGGTTTGTCTTTCTTGTCTGTGATGCATATGAAACACTATTTTGGGGTTTACAGGATACCTTATCCTTCCTCGTGGTATAGTTCATACAGCATCAGGTCAGACCACGGAACTAATTTTATGGTGAAGAAAATATGGCAGGAAGCTTATGCACATGAAATTCATTTGTCTCACCATACTGCCCCCAATTTGCCAGAATTATCCGGCTTGATAAAATGATGAAATAAATTTCTAAAAGCTCAGTTATTGCATTGTTTGGGAAACAACACTTTGTGAGATTGAAGTGCTGTTCAGAGTGTGCAATACCTGACTTAAACGAAAAAAAAAAAAAAACACTGTATGTTTTCCCGTGTGGCTGTGTCGCGTATCTGTGGCAATACAGGTGTTGAAGAGGGTGGATCCCCTCATGTTGTAACTATTAACTCACTGAAGGAATGGGCTCCCTGCCTGAAAATTCTTCTGCCTTCTGGGCTTGGAGGTCTTCTGGCTCAAGGGAAGGATGCTTTCACAGGAAATGGAGAAGTTTTCTGTTTCTGTTAAATTGGAATCTGAGAGTACCCGTTGGACATTTTGGTCCTCTTCTATTGCTGAACAAACAGGCAGAAATGGAGTAATGTTACAGGCTAGTGTGATTAACCCACTTTATCATTTTGCTACTGTAATGATGGGTAAGAACTATTTCTGGAACCCAGGATATTCATCAGGATACCTCGTAGTACTTTTCTGTCCAATAGTAAAAGGAAACACTAATACTATATATAAAAATAGATAAAAATAAATGTTTTCTGTATAGCACAGGGAGCTATATTCAATATCTTGTAGCAACCTTTAGTGAAAAAGAATATGAAAGCGAACATACGTGTGTATACGCATGACTGGGACATAATCTTGTGCACCAGAAATTAACACAATGTAACTGACTATACTTCAATTAAAAAAAAAAAAAGGAAACACTAGCAAACCCATAACACAGGAACAAAAGGTACTTGGATCCTGTGGAAAGTTTTGGGTTAGTCTACCAGGTTAAAAAAAAAAAATCAAGAATGTGGCATGCTGTCAGAGGGTAAAAAAGACACGAAATGGAAACTATGATCGTTAAATGTGGGCCTTAGAACAAGATAGAGAGAAGTCAACTACAGCAGCTATATTTTAAGTCATTTAATGGCCCCACTTCACGCAGAATTTTATAAAGTATAGGTTACAATTGGTTTCACATGTGAGAGTGATTTTTGGACACAATGGTGACAACATGGTGGCTCATAGGATGCTGAGGTTCACCTGTGTTAAGGAGGCACATCTCTTCTTGCAAGAGAAGATGCTACTAGATCCATTCTTCTCCGGCATGTTTTGTGCCCAGGATTAATATCTAAGGACTTCATCTCCTTAGCTACCTGAATCTCTGGCTGCCAGGTGGCTTTGACAATGGGAACACCACAGGGGAGCGCAGCATAAAAGGAAAGGAATACCTGGACATTTATCTCGCCACCCCATCCTGGACTCCTCCTTGCCTCACGATGGCTCCAGTTGCAACTCCGGTTACAGCTGCCTCTAGCTGTTCCTTTTCTCCTGGCACCAAGCTCTCTCTAGACTCTGGAAAGACTTTGTCTCCTTCAGGGTTGGTGATGGATAAAAGTTTACCATACTTTCCCGTCTCTGGGAGCTCCACCATCCTTAGCTGATTTCTTTAACCTGGACCGCAGTGCTATAAATAGTTCCTCTTCAATTAAACACTTTGGATACGTTACCTGCTTCCTGCCGGTATCCTGACTGACACACAATTACTATGTACCGAGCACTGAGGACACAAAAAACTCTCCATGTGCCCCTCAATAAGATGTTAATCTCTCAGGATCATGGTTTGTTCGTCTGAAAATGGGGATGGTGATTACCGCATAAGCCTATTATGGCGATAAAAATCAGATGGCATATTTGAAGTGCTTAGAAATAGTCTCTGGCTTTCCAATAAATTAGAACTATTATTATTGTCATTACTAGAGTAATTAATATTATCAGCAACGCCCTCATTAACTTTATTAATATTGGTGATCAGTGTTACTGGTTGGAGTCCTTCACCCACGTTTTCATCAGCATGGCTGAGGGAAATAATCCTTCAGCATAATACTGATACTGAACATTTCTGAATAAGTTCTTGTATTTGGTATAGCTCCCAATATTATCCACTCTGAGAGAAACTTTATGAAGCAGAAGAATCTGAGTCTATTTTTTGAAGGAAATGGGTGTAGAAACCATGGTGCATTAGGGCAGAACCGCGATGAAAATGGGAACAAGTAGTGAGTCTCAAATGGTCCTATGTAGACAGTCTTCATCAACCTTATAACCATCGTCTCCAACTCACTGAGCATATTGAAAAATATCTGAGCTGACAAGGGAGTACATCCCCTTTATTTTACATATATATTTTATGTGTATATTTGCATTTGTAAATATATCTAATATTATATATATATATATTTCATTTCTTCCTTTCCTTAGGACATCAACAGAAGTAGCAAATCACTGAATTTTTCAAATAAATTATTAAGGTATAATTGATATAAAATATTTAAAATGCATAATTTAATGTTTTGAAGTGTGTATACACCTGTGAAACCATCACCACGATCAAGATAGTGAACATATCCATCACATTCAAAACTTTCCCCATCCCTTTATGATCTGTCACTCCCATCGTCCCAACTCCCAACCATCATCCCCAGACAACCACTGATCTGCTTTCTGCTACTATAGATTAATTTGAATTTTGTGTAATTTATATAAATCAAATCATGCAATATGTTCTGTCTTTTTTAGGAGGGTGGGGGGCACGTCTGGCCTCTTATTCTTGCAAAATCATTTTGAAAACAATCAGTATTGCTGCACGTGTCAACAGTTCACTTCCTTTTATGGCTGAGTAGCATTCTATCTTACAGCTATACTACAATTTATTTTTGCATTCAGTTATTAATGGATACTTGAGTTGTTTCCAGTTTAGGGCTGTTTTCAATAAAGCTATTTTGAACATTCCTGTTACAAGTCTTTGCACGGTCACATAGATTCATTTTTCTTTCATAAATTAACTAGGACTAGAATGGCTAAATCATTTGGTACATGTATGATTAACTTTTAAAGATACTGTCTAACTGGTATCCAAAGTGGTTTGTACCAAATTACATTCCCACGACCAGTCTATGTGAATTCTAATTTCTCCATGTCCTTGCAACTTTTTAGCCATTCTAACATATATAGTGATCTTATTATTAATTTTTCAATGACGTTGAGTATCTTTTCATAAGCTTATTTGCCACCTGTTTGTCATGTCTGTTCAAATCTTTGGAATATATATAGGTATCCATATTTGAGATTTAGTTTTCTTTATATATTCTGAATAAAAATCATTTCTCATGTAAATGATTTGCAAATATTTTCTTCCAATCTGTGGTTTATAGTTTCATTTCCTTCCAAGTAGAGGGGAGATTTGAAGAGAAGATTAAAAAAAAAAATTTAACAAATTCCAGTTCATATTTCAGTGGATTTTGCTTTAGGTGTCATATCAAAAAAATAGTTACCGAAGCCAAGGTCACAGAGGTTCTGCCCTAAATTTGTGTCTAGACATTGTATAATTTTAAGTTCTACATTGATTTCAATGATCTATTTTTAGTTAAAAGTTTTCTGTCTTGTTGGAGGTATGACTCAATGTTTATTTTGCTTTGCAGATTGATACCCAATGGTTGTAAACTGATTTGTGGAAACACCATTCATTCTCTGTGAGTTTGTTTAGCTCTTTTATTAAAATTCCATTTTCTGTATATTATTGGTCTATTTCTGGACCGTCTATTCTGTCCCAAGGATCTTTTTTTTTTTATCATTGCACCAGTACCATATTCCTTGATTCTGGGAATTCTGAATAAGCTGTGAAATCAGATAGGGTGTTCATCTTCATTCATTCTTCCTTCTCAAAGATATTTGTGGCTGTTCTAGGGTTTTCTGCATTTCTGTATAAATTTAAGAATCAGCTTGCCAATTTCTACAGCAAAGCTCACTGACAGTTTTATTGGAATTGTATTAAATCAAAAGATCAATCTGGAAAGACTTGATGTATTAACACTACTGAGCTTTCTGACCCATAAACATTATATATATGGAGATAGGTAGACAGATGGATATGGATACATACATGGATACATATACCCTGTGAATTCAGTTCCCTGGTGAATTTAGGAAAAGTCATTCATTTGCAGTTCATTCAGCTCTTTTCTTTTTTTACCCACAAGAGTGATGCTCTTTCCCAATCTTTCCATCTCTGAGCTGAAAATGAAAGTCCCCAAGCTTCATTATATACTAGCTGATATATAAAATGTATTTATGCATTTATGCGTTTTTAAGTAAAAAACATAAACGTGTATAAACCCGCCACCTAATCTAAGGACCAGAGATTTTAATATCCTCACATGAAAGGAAGGGATAGGACAGGAAACACAGATGTAAAATAATATCATCTTCCTGGGAAAGGGGTTCGTGGTATCTGTAACTGGCAGCTATAAAGGTCTGAACTCAACTACATGGTTTGAAATAGCATATAAACTGGGCATAATCATACTGGAGCTGTCCACTGGTCAGTGCTTAAGCCTCTATTATGTCATTTTGTGCCAAAATACTTAGGGTTTAACAATCTGAATTTCACTTGAACTTCATCACCCCAATCAACAATCAGTGAATTGGGAAAAGCTGAACATTCTGAATGACAACCAAGAATCCTTGTGATAGTTCAGTGACTTACTTCTTTGTGAAGGGGATTAGTGTCTTTGGTGGCTACGTTACCCCCTACACTGTGTCATCATGTGGAATTATACTCTGAGTACAATGTCCAATTGGAAAAGTAGACCAGCTCCTTTATTCATTTTGTTTTTGCCTTCAGCTTAATTTTTGAGTGGTATAATTTTGCCTAGTCTGTTGAATAAATAATTCCCTAATTTACAATCTTATTGATTAATAAATCATCTCACCCTGGTTAGGAAAGCAGTACCTACTTTCAAGAAAAAAAAAAATAGAGAGCCCTTTATTGCCTTTCAAAATCTTCAGGAGAGTAACACGGCTGCTCTCTTAGCTTCCTTCCCATTCTATTAGTACATTTTATTTTCTCTAATAGGCTACAGAAACCAGTAATATGATGGGAAGTCATTAACACAATATAATCACAGCAGAAGATCAAGCCCACCTCTCTCTCTTTGCATTGTCAAGTGTTTCAATATTTTATTTTATAATGTGATGACCAGAACGGATCGTGGTAATCTAAGTGTGGATCTGACTAATGCATTGTATAATCAAGATTTTCTCTTAGATTAGGATTCGTTTACACTCCTTTAGCTTGCCCCATGTCACGGTCAGGCCCAGCGGGACTGGGGTGTTAGTTCCAAAGGAAATCGGGTGATGAGGCTACTGTGGGAAGCTGACAGTACCAAGGGGCAGAGCACTTCCCTCGTCTGGGCCTCGGGGTCCTTGTGGATGTTGCAAATTCAAATGCCTACAGGGTTTGGACAGAGGGTGGAGATGATCAAATTTCATGTAGGATTTGAAAGGGGTTCTGGGAACTGACTGACCACCTTGCCTAGGAGGGCAGCGGCCCCTCAGCTCCAGCAAATTGTTGACATGCAAGAATCCAGGCCAGCCTTCCTGATCCCCTCCCCCACGACCCCCTCTCCAAAAAAAAATCCAACATCTCAACAAGGCTGGAGGTACAGATTTTCATAGGAAATCCCTCATTTTTCAAATGTGGAAACTCTTCCAAAACCTTGTAACACAGGAGGCTGCAGAACAAATAAATCAGTCTGTAGACAATATGCCTCACCTTGATTGTTTATTTGTGCCAACTTCATTAGGAGGACTCCAGGGATCATTCAGTTCCATCATTTTGTGTTTAAAGATTGTGGGTCAGTACGGTTTTGAAAGGGAACAACCGTATAAATTGTTTAAGCTGAGACTATTTACAGAAGCAGCAGCAGCAGCCTTATCCAAAAATACTAATTGAGGGTCAAATCTACGTTCAGGATCTTTGAAAAGTTAAAAGACATAGTCTTTCCTTTCAGGTGCACACAAGTTATTCATTGGACCACCCAATATTTATTGAGTAACAAAGCTCAATAGGAGTGAAACAATTCAATGTACCTTCCACCCTTCTCCAAACTTACCTATATTTTCCCACCTCCTCGGTGTGCTCAACCCTCCACAGGGTGAGCCCCACTTTTCGTATATTCTTAAAGTGATGTTTTCTGCCTCCTCTGGGATTGTTCTCCATTACTGACTCCCTTCGCCTCTTGGTTAAGTCCTTCTGTCTCTACTTGCTCCTTTTTCTCAATGAAAACGATGCTCACAGTTTATCACACATGAAATAATCCACATCTTCCACCACACCTGCCTCCCACTCAGGTCCCCAGTAAACTTCTCGGAAGAGGGTGGTTCCACCCAGAGTCCCCGCCCAGCCTGAGGCAAGCTGGCCTCACTCTTCCCTGCTTACCTTCTTGAAGGTGTTAAGAGGACAAGGGAGGGGTGCAGGGCTGCCTGATTGCAGTGGGTGAGCAGTAAGCTCACATAACACCCTCCCCTCCAAGAGCCCTGGGAGAAGACAGGTGGACTCGAGAGCAGAGGGGTAAAAAAATCATGATGGAGTCACACTGGCGGGGTTTGGAACTCGACCCTGCTCTTCTTTGGCTGTGAGACCTTGGGCAAGTTACTTCATTTCCTATGCCTCAGTTTCTTCATCTGTGAAACAGCAGAGCTAGTCATAGAATTATTAAGACTGCTCTGAGAATTAAATGCGTTAAGATTCATGAAGTGTTTAAAATAGACATGACTTTTCACCAACCCTATACAAATGCTGAGGAGCAATAATAGAAGTTCTTCTTCTCAAGTGATAAAACTGAGATCAAGAGGGACCTGGAACCTGCCAGGACTCACACAGTTAATTGGTGGCTGGGCTGAGCTGAGTGTTAAACCCAGGCGGCCTGACTGCAGAGCCCAGACCTTCAACCCCCACGCTCTTCTGCTTCCCAGCTGTGCTGTGTTGCCCAAAACAAAGGAAAAAGCAACACTGCAGTATAAAAGGTCGTATCAGTGGCATTCTCTACATCTTAAATTAGTAATAACGGGCACTGTATTATTAATTTCCATTCTCTATCCCTTGCTCAGGAGAAACTTCTCGTGATTTCCCTCCCCAGCAGTTTCACTAAGATGCTAGAAAATTTGTTTTGCTTTGTTGCAGATAATATGCTTACTAAGAGGCATTGTTTTCTTTATGGGGCCAGATCTCCTTCTAAATGTTCAATGCCTTTCTGATTTTATGACTCGGAGTAGTTGATGGTTGACTCTTAACTCTTCCCTCCCCCCTCCAGGTCCCGCCTCTTGCCTTCTAGCTCCCACTGTATTTTTTCCCAGAGAGGCGAACGTGGTGGATTCTAGAGAAAGAAAAGGTTTTAACGTAACCTGTAGTTAACTTACTTAGAGTCCTCTCCCACTCCCCCAAATGACCATTGCTGCAGGCTTATCATTTTTGCACAATAATATGATTTTCTTCAGTAGTTCTTAATGGCCCCGGTGTAAGCAGATGGTTGAGTTGACCCAAGATTTGGATTTTGCAGAAGGAGAAGGAAAATGTTGAAGAGTTGGCAATAAACTGGTTAAAGTGACTCCTCATTGGCTCTGGACTTAGCAGACAAGGAAGTGAAAATGAAACCATGAGGTCTGGGGGAAATGGGTGGTGAGAGTCTTTGGGCTGGCTTGGCTTCATTCAGGAGAAGCGCTATTAAAGTGTGAGTTAGTGGGAGGGTGGGTATAGCTCAGTGCTAGAGCATATGACTAGCATGCAAGAGGTCCTGGGTTCAATCCCCTGTACCTCCATTAAAATAAATACATAAAGTAAGAGTAAGTGATAAAAGGGAAAATTGGAGGGTTGTGACCAGGAGCTGGGGTGTTAAGCTGTGAGACCCCAGGGGCAGGACCATTCAGGCTGGTAAAAATGTTCCATGTGTAGCTGTGGGAGTGTGTTTCAGAAGTGGCCCTCGCCAATCTTCCTTTTCACACTGCCAGGGCAAGTTCAGCCCAAGGCTGCAGGACCATCCTTTCACTAATGAGTCCTAAGAATTCTTTCAGGTTGTGATTTTTTCCCCCCTCTTTTCTTTCACTAGTAATTTTCAGTTTTGTCTAACCATCACTTATAGGTGGGGAGAGTCTCTGTGACTTTATCATATTTCTGTCTTTGAAAACACATGTATCATTAATCTGTTTGATCAACTACTTCCCAAGATTCTGATTCCCACTGATAGTTCACTGCTGGCCACAGGTCAGGACCCACACTTGCTTATCTAAAAGGAGAGAACAGGCAGACATGTATCCGGGATGTTGGGACCTGGAGTTTACGGCATGAAAAGAAACAGGCAGGCAAAGGTCTCCGTTGGATCCACCACATGGGTGTTTTAACCATTTACTATAATAGAAGATAAGGTATTGAGAAAGACTGGAACCAGGTTCCAAAGTCTTCACTGCATGTGGGCAGACATCTGAGTTCCACAGAATATATTGAAAATGTTGGTATAGTCATGCGGCTGGAGTCTCGAAAAGACAAATTGTTTTGCATAAGAATAAAAGAATACTGTCTGGCCATGGCCATGGGACCTCACAGGGCTTGTGATGCAGGAGACAGTGAATGTTCTCTGCTTGGGGTCTGACCCATTCAGAGCAGCATTCCCCAAACCCTGGAAAGTGAAACAGCCCCTCCAGGAGCAGCGGGGAGTTGCAGCTATTGGGGTAATCTCGTCGCAAGTAAAGAGAGTGAGCGGAAGCAATGTTCTGTGGTGATGCTGAGGGTGTAGAAATGTTTGCTTGCAAAGCAAGGAGATTTGAAGAGAGAGAGGGGGGAGAAAGTCTAAACGAAAAACCAGGTCAAAAAGCACAAAGAGAAGGATGGAGGTACCAATAATATGAAGAGAGAAGAACTCTACGTTAGTGATGTGCAGAGAGACTGGATTGGCTTTTCTCTCAGTAGCACACTGGCCCTGGCTGAGGTTCCTACAGATGTAAGAGTTTTCATGAGGCTGGAAGTATTTGCTGGATAGTTGGCTAAAAGTTTGCAGAAATTTTATCAGATAAAATTTTTTACGAAGAGGTTTCCCTGCAAAGAAAGGTCAACCTGCTTCTTGGTTGCTTCCCTTGGGATGGAATCCAGCAGCTGGCAGAGGCAAAACACTTACAAAGTTCTCATGATCGAATGGGAAAGACCTGCCGTGGTCATGGAATTCTTCAGCTGAACTGGGTTCATTCCATAAATTTTGCCAAGAAGAAGGGCTGGTCCTTGGATGCTAACTGCCCAGGGGAGGGCCAACCAGTCACCCCTGCAGGAAGTCTCGAGCTTTATGGGAAGGATCCAGGGCACCGGGGCTGACTTAGGGACAGTGAGTCTGGAGTAAGTTGTTCCCGGTGGTTGGGAGGCAGTTAGCAGCATCCTCACGTGCTTTCCCCTCATACCTGTGCTGGTCAGCAGGCATCAGACAAAAAGTACCTAAGTGACATCTTTGACACCCTCCCCCAACTCCCATTCTAAAACGCCATGAGTGCTTCCTGTCTCCATTTTCAGTGATACAAAATCCAAGTTTTGCTTTAAAAAACAGCAACAGAAAACAAAAACAAAAAGGCATTTATGCTTCCCTTGGACTGATCCCAGAAAAACCTTCTGAATCACTTTTTTATATTATTTCTCTTCCTTTACCAGTCTTTTTTTTTTAACCCCTGCAGCCACCCCCTATTCTAATCTGTCTGGTTATGTTTATACATTTTCTGAGTTCCTTGTTTTGGGCGGTATGAATCCCTCATCGCCCCCTTACTCATCCCTGAAGGCCAAGTGTACATCCGTATTCTTCTTAGCCTTTCTTCTGTACTCTGAGTGTGTTAGTTACTCTCTAGTCAAGTTCTCTGCCTGGACCTGGAGCGCTTCCTGCAGTCACTGATGGTCCTGCTTTATGGACCTGTTTTCTCATTAGATTAAAAACCCTCCAAGGGAAAGATGACGCTTTAGTACCGTGTTGTTCTCCAGAGCATCCATCTTAATACCTTCACTACGGTGTGCACGTAAGTAAATACTGGCTGTTGCAATATCCCTTCCCAGTGGATAAAACAGGCATTTTCAAGTCTTACAAGCCGGCTTGAGACACAAGGAAACACTGAACAGAAATCAAGTAGCAATTTATCAATAGTCCCCTCCAGTGGCTTGAATGAGTACATGTCCTTTTCCAAACCACGGAAACATCCTCACTTCCTATTGTTTAAGAAGAATCTTGACTAGTGGATGCATCAATATATTTCTGTGCAGGCTGTGCTCAACACATGCAGGCTTTGGATGACTTGGGCTTTCCTTTGGGCTTTCTGCATGACAGAGGGAGATCCTCCCCTGAATTTAAGTACTTATATCAGATGCCTCTTATCCACCATTTCAGAATCTTTCAGCCTTATCCGTCTCTTTTTTCCAGCCACTGCTGCGGTGACCAGCTCTGCTGGCTCCAACATGCTTCTTGCTGGTACAAACTGATCACTGGACTTCATGCCTGGACTTCAGATCTCTGGGTGTCTCTGTTGGCTTGAAGTTAGAAGCCACAGGAACCCCCCTAGCTTGCAGTCTAAGTACACATATCCCAGAAGCTCAGGGCAGTTAGGTTAACAACCCACGGGGTAAACTCTGACCAATGAAGGTCAGGGTCTGGTAGAAAATTCTTCATCCTGTCTGACCCCAGAGAGATGGTCCTGAAATCTACCTTCACAGAAGTGAGCAAACAGTTGCCTACATTCTTAGCCAACTGGTCGTGTGTCCTTATATTTGACTTTTTCTATGTCTTACTTCTGTTAGCCTTTATCCCTTACTTCTGTCCCCTGAGTCGGTACTCCGCAAACAGTACAATCACACACCTGCCGTCATCCCAGGCTGCTTTTTGGGAACCAAGACCGAGACACAACCCTGTTGCTACAACAGGAGCAGGAAGCCACAAAGAAACAAAAATCCCTGCTAGAAAATGTAAGGGGATAGCAAACTTGCTTTTCTCTAGGAAGGTGAACATGGCAAAGGTAAGTATGTGGTGGTATCACCCTAAGATGTGAAAATTCCACACTTCCCTTTGTGATCGCCATGGTTCTGTCTTCCCTTGGGATGCTGACCTGGTCTTACTGGGTGACGCAGTGTAAGAGTCACAAAGGGGGATCGGAGACACAACAGCCACGTTCACCCAAGCTGATGACATTGCTCTGTGCCCTAGGAAAGGGGTTGGATGCTGGGGAGGAAAAAAAAAAAAAGACTTTCATGAATGGAAAATAACCAAGAGGCTAAGAAGAGAGATGTTATTTTTGAACTTTTAAAGAGAACATTATAAATAGCAGAGACCATGGAAAAGCAGAAATTAAAAACAGTAAAAACAAAAGCAAGATGACAGCGGCCCTTTTAATGTGACAATTTCGGCGCCTGGACGGTCCGAGCTGGTGGATGTAATAACTGAGTCCCCGCAAAATAGCCGAGGACCATGCGGTTTGGGCACTTAGTCACGATGGCATTTTAGGTTAAACAATCATTGACTCAGCGGTGAAAAATGAGATAAATTAAAATTATTTTCTTCACAACGGCCGAGGGGCTTGGCAAGTAATATATTGAAGAAATTTCCTGGACATAATAGGTTACATTAATTTTCAACTGCAAAACAATTCCTTCAGCATTATTTTTCAAGGAGAGAGAAAAGAATCCGGGCGGGGGAGGAAAGCCACCCTGTTAACTTGCGCTATTTACTTCTGGTCTAAATGAGAAAACATGTTTCAAAGAGAAGATTAAGAAAGGCGTATCGAGACACAGAGCAAATCCTGACTGTAAAGAATTCAAGCTAATTGGTTACCCATTTGCCTGTTCGAATGTGGTCAGTATTAATCCGAGAACAATAGAAGCATAAGTTATGAAAATCGTTACACTGGGAAGCAGGATGCTAAGCTCTCCGAGAGCTAAAAAGCACCTTTGTTCGGAACACGGAGCTAAAATGGGAGCACAGCTTTCCATCCAAATGCGCTTACCTGTCACGGTGGGGGAGCTCAGAGCCGTGACTGGGGCCTTTCTACTGCCCGATGCTGAGTGAACCGGTGAGCATCGGGGGCTTCAGGCCCTGTGGGTTTCACGTGCTGCCTGGAGGATGAGGTAAACGGAGCTGTGTAGGGTGGTGAGAAGACGGTGCCATCACCCGGTACTAAATAGGAGCAGAGGCCAGTATTCCTGTGATCAGCCCCCCTTACGACCTGTCCTGTCATCCGCAGACTATTGACCATCAGGTCCTGTGGTGTCCTGGTATATGTTCAACAATTGGCTCCCCAGATGTAGCTCAGATGTGAATTTTGGTTGATATTTTCATTATATAGCAGTTACGGCAAACTTTTCCTGTAAAGGGCCAGACAGTAACTATTTTAGGCTTTGCACAGTCCCTGTCCCAACGACTCAGCTCTGCCATTGGAACACGAAAGCCGCCACAGAGGTTATGTAAATAACCATGGCGGTGTTCTGATAAAACCTTGTGTAAAGATACTTAAAACTTCCTGTGATTTTCATGGGTCGTGAAATATTCTTTTTGATTTTTTTTTTACTTTCGTTTCAACCACTTAACAATTAAAAAAAATTATTGCTCTCAGACTGTACAAAAAGCTTTATTTTCAACCACTTACAAATTAAAAAAAAAATGACTACTTTCAGGCCGTACAAAAAAATTACATCTGGATTTGGCCAGGAACAGTTAAATCGGAAAACGGTGGAAGAAGTAAGGTGTCTGTTGGAACTTGTGTTCGTGGATGGGTTGCGAGTGGCTTCTTCGCTCAATCAGGTAACTGTTTTCAGATATTGGAAGTGCTTCCTCGGCTTCTTTGTGCTGCTCACAGTGTGAGGGCTACAGACATGACACAGTGTTAAGTGTACTCTGCATTATTAACCCTTTCCCTAGCTTTCTTTTGTCTCGGCAGGCAACAAAAGGGTTCAAGCGTTTGCCGATTTCCACGGTGAAACATTCCCACCGTGGCTGAGTTCAGGTTCCTACCATGACGTCGGTTGCATTATGTGGATGCCTCTCATAAAGAAATTTCAAGAGCAAGAATTTCCTTCTGTGTTATCTTTGCCTCCACGCAGCGTCTCGCACAGAAAGAAGCACGCAGTAGGTGCTCCGTGAGGATGTGCTGATGGAGTGAGGTGTCCACTGGGTAACTCCATTTGTCCCTCACATCAAGTCACTTGAGTTGATGGACGCAGGTCTGTGCGAGCCAGTCAGGCCAGCATATTTTATCTTTAGGTTTGCTTACTGGTCTTCAGCAACTATGACGCACCTTCAAAAGAGTGGAGGAGAAAACACTGGTCTCAGATGCTCCTAACCCTCCCCTCCTGCTCGGTTCTCTCCCTGTCTCTCCCTCCACGATGGTCTCTCTCACTTTCTCCCTAGAACAGGTCACCACCTCTGGCCGTCTTACTACTCTAACCTTCCCCTTCCAGGCAAATGCTTGTAATAGTGTTTATTTGGAGAGAGAGAGAAGCTTTATTTACAAACAGGAACCAAACTTTGAGCTACAAGGATGGTCCTCCTTTGGCTAAAATTTTAGGAATGTAACTAACACACGGCTTAGTGATCAGGAAGATGTAAGCATGTATATATGTATGTATGTATGTGGGTCTATGTAGGGTTTGCTTTCTTTGAAATTAACACAACATTGAAAAATACCAGACAAAAATTACCCATATTCCTACTACCTTTAGAATTTCATAAAGTAAGAAATGAAAAATCTTTCTCTGGAATGCTTAGTGAGTTTTCAGGGTCCACCTTCCCCTCAAAGCCCACGTCAGAGTGCAGCCCCCTGGAGTTCTTACTGATGAGAAGGCTCAGGGCCCTCATTTCCGCTCTGACATGAAGCTGACATTTGCTTCAGTGGATACTCCCATTCCTTGGGCCTTTTTTTTTATCAGTACCCGTCCCCTCCACTCTGAGTCTTTTTGTCCAATGACGTTGTAACTGGCATCCACAGCCACAGAACCATTTAGATTTCCCGGAATCAAATTGCTTTCCAGAGCTCCAGCGGCATGAAGGCGACGTGGATATTGATTTCTCGTTTGTTAGTAGTCGGTCCTGAGGAGCCTAGAACGGGCACCGGCAGGTGCAGAGAGCACCCCTTTGTGATCTGCTGGCCAGGAGCCCTCTGGCTGCCACGGCTAGGCCCCCTGCTCCAGATCGTGCCCTCCCTACAGGCTGCCAGGCTTGGGGCTGTTTACAGACACCGCACTGGGTTCTGGTACCTGTACCTGGAGCTCGCCTGCACCCATGGCTGCCCTCCAAACCCACTCTGCCCTTTGCTGAGGCTCCGAAGGTGCAGGGCCCCAAAGCTGGCAGCCAGCTCTGTTCCCGTGGCACCGTCTGCAGAGACAAAATTGTATGTAGCATCTGTCTGCAGGAAAAGCACTGCCTGCGAGAAGCATGTCAGACCGCTACCAGCCAGACACCGTTATTCGTCTTTGCTTTTCTTCTTCTAATTTTTTTTTAATTGAAGTATAGTCGGTTTACAATGTTGTGTTAATTTCTGGTGTATATCTTTTTTGTTTTTCATTTTGAAGTCTGACAAAAGCACCTCGCACAAAGCAGGAGTGTGGCTGGTCATCCTTTTTCCTTTGGCTGATTTTGTTTCTCAGCTCTGGAGGGAAAGACCTCGGAGTCCAGTGCCTCCTCCCAGCTCGTGGTTCTGAGGAAACACACCTGACGTACTGATAGCCCTTTGTTGAAAAGCTTACTGGTTCCCCAGGACAAATTAAACATTAAATTCTATAACATCGTACTTCCATAATATTAGAAGTATTTTTATTTAATAAGAGCATTTTGGAACACTGATGTTATGAGCTAAGACAGAACACATTCAATCAGCTGGCTGTGGAGGTTTTTTGTTTTTTTTTAATTTTTTCTATTTAATAAATGTATGACCCCTTCATTCATTTCTCCCATCCCCGACTCCTGCCTTTGGCAACCACCAGTCTATGTGTATTTATGGGATTTTGTTTTCTTTTTTTGGTTTTTTGTTTGTTTGTTTTTTTTTCAGATTCCACATATAACAGAGTATTTGTCTTTCTCTGTATGATTTATTTCCCTTAGAGTAATGTCTTTGAGGTTTATCCACATTATCACAAATGGCAAGATTTCACTCTTTTAATGGCTGAATTATGTAAATGTATAAATAAATAAATATAGGTATGACACATAGATATCACAATTTATCCACTTATCCAACAATGGACACTTAGGTTGCTTCTGTTATAAATAACGTTGCAATGAACACTGGGGTGCATATATCTTTTCAAGCTAGTGTTTTTATTTTCTTTGAATAAATACCCAGATTGAAATTGCTGGATCATACAGTAGTTCTATTTTTCATTTTTTGAGGAAATTCCGTACTGTTTCCCATAGTGGCTGCACCAATTTACATTCCCACCAACAGTACCCAGTTCCCTTTTCCCCATATCCTCACTGACATTTGTTATTTCTGTCTTGCTGACAATAGCCATTCTGATAGGTGTGAGGCGGTATCTCATGGTGGTTTCGATTTGCATTTCCCTGAAGATTAGTGATGCTGAGCATCTTTTCATGTCCTGTTGCCCACCTGTAAATCTTCTTTGGAAAAATGTATATTCACATCTTCCACTTTTAACTAGATTGTTATTTTACTATTGAGTTGTATGAGTTCTTTATATACTTTGGGTATCAGCTCCCTATCAGTTATATGATTTGCAAATATTTTCTCCCATTCAGTAGGTCGCCTTTTCATTTTGTTGATGGTTTCTTTTGCTCTGGAGGGAAACCTGAGGCTTAGAGTGAATAGTGGTTTGTCAACGTGCACACAGTTCCTGTTGGCAAAGGTTGGGCGTAACTCAGGTGTTGCACCTCAATTTCTTAGCTTCTTCCTCTGTATCATCTTGCTCGTGGAGAGTTAGTTTCCATGTGCTATAGTATATAGATATACAGATAAATGCCTTATTTAGTGGTTTTTGTTGATGCAGCAAAGGGATCAGTGCACAATTAGACACATGGGGGAAACTCATTTCATTGTTTTGTGAACAGCATAAAAATAAGTCATTGGCTTCTAGCCCGACATCATAGGGTAATGAAAAGAGAAATATGAAAAGAAGATCATTCTAAATATTTTACTTTTTTTCTCCTTAGAGTTCATTCATTCATCGAAATCAGTGTCCATTAGTAATGAGGCAAAAATAAAGGCCAGTTTATCAAACTTTCATTGAAAAATCTCAGCCACACTTCGCTTTCGACTCTATTATTTCACAATTACTAATACCCATTAGACATACATATCTGTCTCTCTTCTTTGGGACAACTGAAGCATCAAAGTCTTATGCACACTGTGTTCTTTGTCCAGTGACCTTGAATAACATTAAAAGCCAAGATTATTACAAATATTTTTAAAACCTGTCTAATCAATAGATCATGATACTGCCTTTGCCTTTGAGCCTTATTTAAGGGTCTAGATTGCTGGGGCTGGAAGGTCCCTTAGAGTTCACCTAGGCCAACACCCTCATTTTCCAGATGAGGAAGCTGCACCTGGGAGAAATGAAGTGAATTACTCAAGGTCACACAGAAAGTCACTCTCTGAATCCAGCTAACACTCATGCATTTTGACATCAGTTCACTTTCCAATATGCCAGGGTGTCTCAAAATTAATAAAACAGGTGCCTAAAAATAAATAAAATCCAATGGATTTTAATGTGTCCCTTAACTTCTATTTACCTCTTTATCTCAAAGATTTAGCTTCAAGGTTAATGGAACTAGGAAAACATAGGTGTGATTTCCCAGAAGACCAAGAATCTCGTAAACCAACTGTCTCTCAAGTATGACTTTTTTTACCTTCTTTTTTACCTTCAGTGTTTAAAGCAAATCTTTATGGCAGACTAAAGAGTTATCTAAATTTGTTTTCTTCTTCTTCAGCATACCAAGAAGTAGGCCTGGAGTCCCAGGCGCTGGGGACTTCTCAGGAAGCTGCGTTAGATGGAATGAGGAGAATGCCCAAGATAGATGGAGGCCTCTAGAGATCAGTCAGTCTTGGGGCTTCTATATGGACTGATGCTTTGGCAGAAGAATAATTCAAAATTAATTAGAGCAATGGCAGATTCCACGGGAGTATTTAGACAGGATTCAGAAGTTCTTGAATGCCCCTGGAAGATAGTCCTAGAGTTAGCTGAGGATTTAGGGAGCTGGCCAGAAGAGACCACCAACAGGAGCAAACTGGTCATTTCCCTGAGATGCTCAGGCTGGATGCCAAAGCCGGATACTGAGTGAGGTTCACTGCCAGGTCTCGGAGGCCCAAAGGCCAGAAGGACAGAGATGTTTCCCTTGGAAAGGGGAGACTGGTTAAATCTCTAGAGTAACATATGAAGCTCTAAGAGTAGACTGCGCCCTCTCTGGTCCTCGAGTTCTCCACTCTTGCACGGCTTCCTCCATCTCGCCTCCCAGTCCTCATCGACAGTCCTACTCACAAGGGTTGTACCCCTCTGACTATCCCTTCTGTCTCTCTGTCTCACTTCACAAGTACTCGCCCTGCAGCTATAAATAATTCAAAGCCAACACCACCATTTTCCTCTTGTACCCACTACTTTTCTTCTGTATCAGGCGTCTCTTAAATTCACTTCCTACTTTCTCAAGCTTGATTCCAGAGCACATTGTTACAATCACTCCTTGCACATTCCCAGCTTCCTTATCCCTTCTTGCTCTGTCCTGATCTCCTGGCCCAACCTCAACTCTAGTTTAATCCCACTCGCTCCCCTCCAGGGCAGCAGTGGCTGCAGGAAAATGTACTGTCGATCAATGGTGACTAACATCAAGCAGATCTCACTGTTACCGGGAAACAGTGCTACATTTCCTCCATCACCTAATTCTTCTAGCCTCCAGGTGATTGTTTCACACATTGTTCTTGCTTATTTTCAATAGCCCTCCTCCGAATCACTCAGCTGATTGCCTCTTTACCTTTCATTTTACTGATAAAGGAGAAGCAATCAGAGGAGGACAGTTTTATCTTCCCATCTAGAACACCACCACCCTGCCTTCACCTCTCCATACGCCCCACCATCGCTCCTGGTACAACAGATGAACTGGTTCTACTCCCATCTCAGAAACTCTCTCTATTGCTCTTCTCACATCTTCTTGGCTACTCAAGGACTTTTCTTCTACAACCATCCCTTTTCTCCTGCATTGCCTTTCTTCTTACAGCAAATTCCAATCAGTGAAGAAACATCAGTGACATCGCCCATCTTCCTGAGCTGAGTGTCCCCTCCCTGCTGTCAATATCTTTGGTTCTCATTGATGAAATCCTTGAGGCGTTTCTGTGAAAACTGGCTCATTACCTGACCTCATGGCCTTCACAGTTTCACAGAAAAAAAGGAACAGTTTAACAATAAGGACACAGAATAGTATGTAATTACAAATTATCAGTATGTGGATGGAGAGGTGATAGATGATAAATAGATAAATAGTTACCTACCTACATACATACATATATGGAAAAAGAGAGGAAATCTAAACTCTAAAATTTAAAATTTTAGTTTGAAAGCAAGTAATGCTTGGGTATGGGAAATATATGGAAGCATATCACAGGACATTTTTTTTTAACACATTTCTTTTCTTCCTGTCCCCTCAAGAGAAAAAGAAAGGGAAAGAGAAAGAGAAAGAGAGAGAGAGAGAGAGAGAGAAAGAAAGAAAGAAACAAAGAAAGAACAAGAAAGGAAGGAAGGAAGAAAGAGAAGAAGAAAGTGAGGAAGAGAGAAAGAGAGAGAGGAAGAAAGAACAAACAAACAGATTTTAGTCAAAGCAATTATGCAACACAGAAAACTAACCATTGGAGAGGTTGTGAGAGATCAAAATCAGAACTGAAACAATCCAATCATGGATTGAAATCTAAGTGAGTATCATGAAATTCAAACATTATAACTATGGAGGAAAGATACTAACCTGAAAGACAACCGTTTTGATTTGCTACCATAGGTGGTGGCAGAAATTGCCGTGTGCGTGCTAATTGTGAGATAAGTGAGTGGCGGGCCGGCGGGTTGGGGGGAAGGTGGATGGGAAGAAGGGCAAGGTCACCCAAAGACGAGCAATGGAGACTCTTCCACGTCTGATCACACTAATTTGATAAGTAAGTATAAATCCAATTTTGAAAATAAGAAGAGAGGGAACTCTGAGGGATGACCAAAACACATAGTCTTCCATCACGCATGTGAGGTAGAGAACATACTTTTTACATTTTTAAATAAAAATTGGCTTTATTTATTTTAATTAGACATCAACAAAATACAAACATTAATTGGACTAGATACTCTTTAAAAACAAACTTTGAAGGAAGTGTATAGATAATAATTTTCTATTGATCTTGTTTTTTGTTACTTGAATTAATTTATTTATGTATTTATTTATTTTTGTGCTTCCCATTTCATGCCTTCAAAAGTAAAAGTTTAATTTTCACCCATGCTTCCTTGTTTGAAACATCCCCACCATCCCTCCCTTATGGATTCATTCTCTGTGAGTCGTGGTAATAGTATTGGATTTACTGGGTTATAAACTTTAACAGAGTTTTTTTTTAAATTGAAATATAGTTGCTTTATAATGTTGTGCTAGTTTCTGGTGGACAGTGTAGTGATTCAGTTATACATATATATATTCTTTTTCATTATGGGTTCTGAAAGAAATATTGAACGTAGTTCCCTGTGCTGTACAGTAGGACCTTGTTGTTTATCTAGTTTGTCTATAGTAGTGTTTGCCTGCTAATCCCAAATTCTAATTTATCCCTCCTTACCCTTTTCCCAATTGGTAACCATAAGTTTGTTTTCTATGTCTGTGAGTCTCTTTCTATTTTCTAAATAACATTTGTATCATTATTTTAGATTTCACATGTAAGTGATATCATATGATAGTTGCACTTTCTCTGTCTGACTTACTTCACTTAGCGTGATAATTTCTAGGTCCACCCATGTTGCTGCAAATGGCATTATTGCATTCTTTTTTATGGCTGAGTAGTATTCCATTGCATATATATACCACAGTTTCTTTATCCAATCACCTGTCAATGGGAATTTAGGTTGCTTCCGTGCCTTGGCTGTTGTAAATAGTGCTAGCAGAGCTTCTGAAAACACAGATTTTGGGACTCCGCCCAGAGTTTCTGACAAGATTCCAGGCAATTCCAATGTTGCTGGTCTGAATCACTCTTGGCAAACACTTACTCTAGAAAATACAGTCCCCAGTTTCCCTTCCCAAATATAGATTAGGTCTGGATTCTTGGCTCTGCAATTAATTTCCTCATCCCACCAGCTGAAGAAAATTGTTATTAGTGAGCTGGTAGGAAGAGTGGAAATTAATTTTTTATGCAGCACATTAATTTTAATTTCTAGCCATAGCTCTGCCATTGTTCCTACATGTGGAAAATCAGAAAAAGACAGAAATGCGTGTTGAATTTGTTTTCTTCGACGTTGGAGAGACAACAAAGATTTATTCTCCCATCAGAAAGTCATTTTAGAGTTTTCTCTGGCTATGTTTGTAGAAACTAAGAAGCAATCAGTCCCTTTCTTCCTGTGCCTCTTAATGTGGGTGTTTGGATGTTGCTGGGAAATGAAATTTAAATAGAGTATTTTCCCCAGCACTGGCTCTAACTCATACACTTGGGTCAAATAGAAAACACCTTCTGATATGAAGATTCTGTTTACAAATCCAAGCTTATGCTAAAAAAAAGTACAATGTTAAGGAAGAATTTAAACAGGATTCTGTGAGATTTTATATCATGCCGCTACTTTGTACATGGAATACTGGGGTTGATGTGGGGGATAAAGGCATTAAGCTGGCATCAAGGTACAGTACTAAGACACCTGCATTCGAATCTCTTTGTTTAGAATGTAGGTTCTGACCCACAGGATGAGAACTCCTGGGAGTGAAGCTTAAGGAGTTGTTCGCTAAATGGTCTCCACACTTCTGTGTGGAAACTCTGGAAGGAATAGCCCTCTCTCCTTTTACCCTCTCTGTGACATCTTTTCTGATTCAGAGCTAGGACCTGGGTCCTACTCCTTCCACTTCTTCCTCTTTTCTGCCTGCTTCCATTTTAGTCTTCCTGAGCAACTATTCTATCATTTACTAAAATGGCACCTCTCCTCACCTTGTCACGCAACTACAATTGCTCTACCAGTGAGAATGGTTACCGAGAACCGAGGATCTGTGGATTATTCTGACGACAGAAGCAGGCAAGATTTTTTTTTAATTTTAGTTTTTACTGAAGTGTAGTTGATTTACAATGCTAGCTTCAGGTGTATAGCAAAGTGATGCAGTTGTACATATACACACACACATATATATGATTTTGTTTTTATTAAGGTAGAATTTGTTGCCTATGACGAAATGCCAAGATAAATTAGTTAGAACCACCACCCAACTGAAGACACAGAACAGTGCCAGCTCCCCAGGAATTCCCTACATGTCCCTATTTTTTCATCCATACCCACTCCCGGGTCATCCCCATTCTATTTTCCATCACTATACAGGGTTTTCCTGTTCTTGAACATTAAATAAATTAATCCTATAGGATGTCACCTTTTGTATCTGGATTCTTTTGTTTAACATAATATATTTGAGATTTATGGTTATGTGTATCAGCATTTTGTTCATTTTTAATTACTGTAAGGTATTCCATTGTAGGATGTATCACATTTCGTTCATTCAGTTGTGAACATTTGGGTTGCTTCCACTTGGGGATATTATATATAGTACTGCTGTGAACATTCTTGTAGAAATGTTTTTGTAGAATCCTACTCAGTTCAATTGGATGAGCACCTAGAAGAGAAATTGCCAGGACATAGACTAAGTATATATATAATTCTGTTAGCCATTCTTTTAGTCAGGGCTCACTAGAGAAATAAAATCAATATACAGAGTTGACCTTTGAACAACATAGGTTTAAACTGTGCAGGTCCACTTATATGCAAATTTTTAAAGTAAATATGTACTATAATACTGCACGATGTGAGGTTGGTTGAATATGCGGATGTGGAACCAGGGATGTAGAGGACCAACTGTAAATTTATATATGGATTTTCAACTGTGTTGGGTAAAGGAGGGATGTCAGTACCCCAACCCTCATGTTTTTCAAGGGTCAACATATATATTATAGGATAGATAGATATACACTATATCTATATTCTATAGTATGAGCGTGTATGTGTGTGTGTGTGTGTGTGTGTGTGTATAGAGAGAGAGATCTACAGCTAGCTATCTAGAGAGATATTAATTACATGAATTGCCTTATGTGATTATGGAGGATCGGTTCCAACATACGCCACCTGTAAGCTGGAGAAAGCAGGAAAGCCAGTGGTGATGTAATTCAGTCCTGGTTCGAAGCCCTGAGAACCAGGGGACACTGATGGTACAAGTCTTGATCTGAGTCCGAAGGCCTGAGAACTGAGATGTGGAGCTTGTGGAGGGGTATACGGGTGATGGTGTAAGGCTTGGTCCAAAGGCCTGAGAACCAAAACCACCAATGACCAAGCATGAGAGAAAATTGAATGGATGTCTCAGCTCAAATAGAAAGAGAGAATTTCCCCCACCCCCCGCCTTTGTGAGTTATTCAGACCTTCAGCAGAGGGGAGGCTGCCACACCGGGGAAGGCTGTCTCTTTGCCTAGCTCACCAATGCTAATGCTAACCTCTTGTGGAATCACCTTCTCGACACATGCAGAAATATTTTACCAGCTACCCGGCCATCCCATAGCCCAGTGAAGTTGACACATAAAATTAACCATCACAACAATGAAAAAATGTTTTCCAAAATGCCGTTTCCCATTTTGCATGCTGTCCGTCAGTGCGTGACAGTTCCACTTACTCTCAGGGGTCACCCCCCCACCTGATACTGTCATACACGTGACTTTAGAGTGTCACATAACTCTCGTCTGAGCAAAGATGGACTATTCACGCTCATGATGAGTAATGTTCAAAGCAAATCTTTACAGATGAAAACTTGGGCCACTATATTTCTCTTAATGAAAGAAGTTAATTCACTTGGGGACCCCAGAAAGTGGGGTGTTATTTATTTATTTATTTATTTATTTCTCATACTGACCACTTATGGAGGAGACTAAAATCTACCAAGGTTCAAATACCTGTGAAAACCAAGGTAGTCTTGTCCACAGAAGCAGATTCTGCAGCAAGGCCAGCCCTCATGAGAGCGGGGATGAAATAAAGCTTTCCTCCTGTGTCCCCCTCCTGCCCAGGTGCCAGGCCTCCCTTGGTGGCCTGGATCCACAGTCTGCAAGCTCTAGACAGAAGCCACTCACAGGATGGACTTATCTTTGGACCTTGAATTTCAAAACTCCTTGTTTGTAAATCTCATCCCAGGCCCCACTTGTGATAGTGTCATACTGGGTCCTCGCCGTGCTTCCAAGGATGTCATCAGCTCCTTGACATCCCTACCGCCAAGGCGGCAATCCTGATTCCTGGATTCCTAGTTCATGGTACCGAGTGGCCTAGAACCTGGAGAGCTAGGATTCCGTAGGTGAAGTTTATTTTATTTTTCCCCAGCAAATACAAATGATGGCGGACTATTTATATATGAAATGTGACTATATAAATTCTAATGATTTGCCTTCTCTAACGTATATTTAAACATAAGAATTGGAACATGCATAATATATGAGGAGTTAAATATATGATCAAGTTAAGAACTACGTAATAGAAATGAGATGATCAAACACCCCCCACCAAAATAATAAAATTCCACTCTAACAGCCGTTTCACCGAAGACCACCATGTGCTTAAGCCTGTCACTTCTCACCGTGTTGTCAGGCCCACTGAAACCTTTCTCTGACAGGATTCTGTCAGCATTGGTGCCATTTAGACCTTAAGACCTAATTAAAGGCGCTTTTATTTTCTTCACAGCCCATTTTCCTTTGACATTCTGCATCAACTTGCCTCACAGGCGCCCCCACCCCTCCTCACACTATAGAACATTATAGAACACTCTCTTCACCTACATACTGAATTAAAAAAAAACAGAGGGTTTGGCTTATAGTTAGCGTATTGGGTTTATGTAGTTAAAACGCATATTTATCGCACATTATTTTTTGCAGCTGGCTTCAGTCAACATGTATAATTACAGATACTTATTTATTTAGTCTCTCTTGCAAGTGAGAGCTACCTTCTCCATGGTCTAACCTACATACGTTGATCAAAAATGGAACAGCAGCACGCAGATTTCTGGGGAAAAGCCGAAAGAGTTTTGTTTGGTTTTTCTCAATCCAAAAACATATGGTTAAAAGTTACCGCCTTCGAGTAACTCATTGATATTGTATCAAATATTTCTATATTCTATCCCATAGCTAATCTACTGTGGCTTAAGGCTTGCAGACACATACAGACAGCTTTTCCCAGAAAATGCTTTTTTGTTTCCCGCCGATCCTCTTTTGCATAGATGAGGTACAATTCCCATAAGATCACTGTATTATAAGCCCTATTTGAGGGAAAGACTGAATTACTCCCATTTTCCCCCCATAATGCTGGTGACATGAGTTTCATATAATAAGCACTTAATTCATATTTGTAAACTCAGGAGTGAAGTGCTTTACGAGAACTGAAAGAAATATACTATACACTACCTTATACTAAATACTATATCATACCAGCAGGATTGAGACCTACCCTTATTTTGATAGAACTAAAACTCTAGCTCACTATATATTTAAAGATAAAACTTTCACAATAAGGTAAAAAAATATAAAAATTATGACATATTTCTTATTTTTAAAATAACCTAATTTTTATGATGCATAAAAGTAAATACTGGATGTCAACATATTTTCTAAACAATTAAAGGCTAATTGGTTAAGAATCCAGCTCTTAACCACTGCTTGGTACGTCGGAAGTATTCACTAACTTTTGTTGAATGAACAATTTTTTGGAATCAGTGTGTTGGCATACATTTTATATTCAAACAATCAAAACTATGAAAACTAGAAAATAGATGAATTATTAGTAACACTGATCCAAATAATACTTTAAAAATCATATGTGCCCGCTTCATGTTTATCTCGAAGTGTTAATCTAAAGTGAATATGAAGTTTATCAGGTTCTAATGTTATTTTAATCCTTCTTTGAGCACACTCCGCCTCAGCTTTGGAGGAATGCCCTTCAAACTCTTTGGAAGACCATAAGTTTCCACTTCTGTGTTGTACATTGTCGTAGGTCTTGTTAATATTCCTCCCAGATCCCCTGTTAATAGCTCACTGCTACTCCTTCTCTGAGAATAAATTGCCCTTGTCTAAACGGGTGCCACCTTGCCCCAGAGGTTACACCCACTTCTCTCTGGCCAGCCAGCAGCCAAGGGGTAACTGAACAGACAGTGCCAAAGCCTGGCCCTTGCCTCACCGTGGGACCGACTCCCAGCACTGTTCACACCCCAGAGCTCCCTGTGTAATTAAACCGAAGCTGGACTCCAGCAAAGATCACATAGTTGCTTAGTTCATTTTCTCTGCCCTATCCTGATTCCATTTCCTCTTTTCTTAAGACCACATCCTTAACAAACCACAATCACAAGGGTTTCAAATGTTTTAAGCTCTGTGTCTTAGGACCTCAACCGAAGACAGATGCTGCAAAAGATGGTCTTAGGAAGAGGACTATGGAATATGGAATATGGAGATTGATCACTCCCTGTCAGGAGTTCACATCCCTTTAGATTGAACCCACCTGGCCCAGCAAAAATGCTGGTTGAGGATGTGAGAAGTTTGGATGGGCGGGAGAATGATGGCATTGTTAGAGCTCGGGACCAAACATGGCAGCAATTCTTTCTCAGAAAATGTGACCAATCAGAATCCTGGATTATCTCTTCCTGGATGATATGAACTGAATGTGAGAAGTGAATCTGATGGAGTGGGTAGAGCTCATGCTTAGCATGCACAAGGTCCTGGGTTCAATCCCCAGTACCTCCATTAAAAACAAACAAACAAACAAAAGCCTTTGGTCTTTGCTGTTTTCACCCCACCAAAATTGCCTTCACTTGACAGTACTACACGCATCTCTCAGTATGTTCATCCCCCACAACCACATTATCTGCTGTGACTGCTCATAGCTTCCGTCTTCTCTTTATAACTGCCTCTCTGCTGAATGGGAGCCAGCTCTCACCTGGGAGCCTTATTTGGGATGTAACCCCTTCATTTCCACTCTCACCAGGCTGCATGCAACAGGCAATGATGGACTGACACAGTGGTGGAATACACCAGCTCTCTTGCACCAACTCTGTGGTGCCAGTCATCTTCCAGGTTCGCCATGAGTCAGGTTGGAGCCAATCTTTACTGAAGAGGACATCCCTGCTTAGCTTTCTTCCCCTCTTCTATCCCTTGTCTTGCAACCTTCTTCTTAGATTCCACTCTCAACAAACCTCTTTTGCTAGAATCCCCATCTGGGTACTGCTTCTTAGGAACTGAACCTGGAAGATGATTTTTCTGAAGCAAACCCAAAGAGAGGAACTGAATACCTTTCTCTCCTAGACTAGATGATCTTATTTATGGTCTTTAAGCACCAAACATGTATAAAGGAATCCACTATTTTGTTACAGGGAAACGACAATTAAATCCCTACCCATTCTTACGCCATGAATTTTGATTAAAAAAATATGTCCAAAGATACATTTTTGTCCTTGAGAAATATGATGTCTTCTCGTGCAGCTAAACCTACGTCCAGAAATGACTACGATTAATGAATGTAGTGGACATAAGCCTTTATCCTCTAGATATACATTATTCAAAGGGTCTAGAAAATAGGTTTCCTAGATTGCAGAGAGTTTATAGGTGAAGCATTAACATTAAAATCATAACCAGTTTGGATGGGAGTCTATAAATTCTTATTACAGATTTGCATGCTTTCTTGGACAGAGGGTACTGAAAATTATTTCAACTGCTCTTGATGACTCAAAAGTATTGTTTTTAACATGTCACTCCTGGAATGTACTATAGCAGTGATGCCTCTGCCTCTGCTGAGGTGTGTTTGGATCTGTACCAAATGAATAATGATGGCTTTGTTTTGAGTTCTTATGTCTGATTTTGATCCGGTCGCTAGCTTTTTCCATTACTTTGCAAACGTCACCTACCTCAGTTTTGGGGGTACCCACTCATGGCAGCTCCTATCTCCCTTTCAGTTTGCTATCTGTTAGTATTTTACTGGCATGAAAATTAAATAATAATTAATACTATTTAATGCTTACTGTGTACCAGGCAATTTCTAAGTGCCATACATACTTTAATACATTTAATTTTTATAAACTCATTAGTACATTTTATAAATTAAGAGTAAATTGGTCCTACAAACATCATAACACGGCTCTTTCGTACCACTGATGTAAACTTTAGCACCTGAACTTACTGACATTTATTTATATTATTTGCTCAGAAACTTAATTTTTGTGGCCTCCTAGAGGTTTAACTATACTTTGGGTAAATAAAAGAGGTAAGATATTCAGAGACAGTTGAGTTCAAGCCATGACTATAAACATGGAAAATTATGTGACTGAGACTAAGAATGCGAGGCAGTCGGGGTATAAATCACATTCGAGTGAAATGCTGGAGATTCGCTTGTGCAATGAGAGAGCGAAGGACATTCTGAGTAAGAAATCAATTTTATGATGCTACACACTATATAACAAGTTTACCAAGTAAATTGCTAAACAATCAGAGACAACAGTTACCACGTAGTTCCCATTAATTGCATTAATTCTAAAGGGACATTCTCCCGTGTGGGTCATAGTCGTTCTGAAGTGGACCACTTCTGATTTTCATGAATTTCTACAGCTTTACCAGGAATTTCTTGAATTTGACAAAAAAAAAAATCATTCCTCTGTGACTGGTTTGTAAAGAGTGAATATTTTTAGCTTTTATGTGTCCTTTAATACGCATTCCAGCATTCGCTTTGGTCCCCGTCGGAACCTGTTGTGATAGCCTGACCCTCTCATTCGCATCTTTAGAAACAGAGAGGAGGCCAACCCAGAGTCATTGATCTTTTCTCTCCTTTTATTAGTGTTTCAGTAAAAGTAATGTAGTACCACCTGCATTATCTAATAAAATGTATCTAAGTCTCCTCTCTGGTTGGGTTCCTACCACTTCCTCCAGGGGTTCCTGGACTAGTGTGTTCTCGGCCTCCCATTAATTTAAGGCATTCTTTTCATACACATGTATAACACTCCCTGAAGTATTATTGGTTTATAAATTACACTTGTTGTTTCAGGGCAATAAATGGAATGATGAATGCGTGCTTCGTTCAATCACCTTTTTATTCATGAAAGGCAAAACCAAATATTCTAAAAACATTTATCTCCATCAGGAATAAGCTATAAACCTTTCAAAAATGCTCCAAGTAATTCAGAAAGGAACCACTAATTACTGTCATAACAAAAAGGATTCAACAACACGAAATGCTCATGGAACCAGAAAATGTCAAAGATGGAGAATCATGTTCGGCACCCTCCTTGTACAGATGGGAAACGAAAACCTTTAAGAAGAGAAGTGATTTACGTAGTCCCCTAAACAGTCACTGATGGCATCAATCCCAGGCTCGTGCCTCCTGACTCCGAATTCTCTGCACCTTCATGAGGTCATAGGTGTTGGGGTAAGAGCCACAAAAATATCACTGGCAACTCCACCCTCTCCAGAGTTTATTCTCTGTGTAAATATCTGTTTTTCAGAATGGATTGGAACCTGGAAGGACAAGGTACTCTAAAACACCGTAAAAAGTTTCCAGTTCTGTAGACGTGTCTTGCAAATGACTTCATCCAATGAAACATGCCAATCCATCCAGTGATCGGACTGAGTGCTCTTTGGCTCCTAAGAGAATGGGTTTAAAGTTCTTAGTGGGAGGAGAAAAGTTTTTTTTTAATGCAATGTTAGGCAAGAAAAATCGCCTTCCTCCTCCAAGCTGAATTCCCAAATACTGGCTGTAGATCTTGACACATCTCTCTACCTACACAAATACTAGTGTGTTACTTTCTCATTTTATCTTAAGAAAAAAAATCAAGAAGAGTAACCCTTCAACATCCCCACAGGCATAGGATTCCCTTTGTTTGAGCAATGTAATATGTATGTGATATAAATCAATATCCAGTGAAGAGAGTGGTTAATAGCACAGGGCTCTCGACATTTGGCTCTATCAACTCCCACAGCGTGCTGCCATGGTCCCATTTCCCATCTTCGACCAATGACTATCCATCTTTTGTTTAACGCTTTATTTTGAAATGATTTCAGACTTAACAAAGAATATTCCAAAGATGCTTCAAGAAAGGTACTCTTCACCCAGTTTCCCAAACTGGTAATTTTTCTAACCATTCTCTTTATATGTACATACACATATACATTATTATCATTTCTCCCTTTTTTTCATTACTGTCATTTTTTTCAAACCAGGGAGAGTATGTTGCATGTATGATGCTCCATTACTCCTCAACACTTAAGTATGAATCTTCTATATAAAAAGACATTTTCCTACCAGTGATATTGCACATATCTTAACCAAGAAATTAACATTTGTAAAAGACTTAACACTTAGCGCCCCCTCTCAGTGTCTTTTTTTTCCTACTTAAATGGCAGATAGATAATTCCCCTTGTATAGCACTTAAGAGATAAAAAGAAAAAAGTCTAGCTTATTAACCTGCATGTGTCCATCAGTAGGTATAATCTTTTCAAAGACAGAATCTATGAATATCTTATTAACTATCATATCTATTAAGGTTAGTGGTTCAATAAATACTTTTAATAAATCAATGGGACTTTAACAAATGGTTTCATTTAACATGAAGCTAGGAAGGGTAGTCAATGGGTGGATGAGGAAATGAAGACTGAAAACACGGGAGTAAATTAGTAAGATGATATTTTTCAGGTAAAAATGACACTCTGGACAGCAAGCAGGGGTTTGAGGAAAGTTAACAATTTGCATGAAACAGGTTTTGGGGGTTTCCTTGACTGACGCTCATTCTATCTGCCAGGAAGCAGACGTGCTTTCAGGTTCCATCTGATTAGGAGTTAATGGACTTGATTAGTCCAACCGCTGCTTATTCTGTTGGGTAGAGCATATTTAGAGCATGGTGTTCAACTGACAGCTCCATTGTATAGGTGGGATTGGAGAGCTGATAAATCAGAGGGACAGAGAGAGTGGCACCAGGTGAGGAGAGGATGGAGGAAACCTGGATGTAGAATGCATAGTATTAGAGCTTCAGCATGGTGGCCCTGAAACTTCTGAGTGATGCTACATGACTGACTGATTGACTGATCGATTGACTGAGTTTGGCTCTAAAAGGTAGAACTCATAACATATGTGAAAGTATATAGTAAAGCAAGCATTAACCCAAGAGAAGGTGGAACCATCAAAAGAGATGCTGGAAACCGGAATGATCTACGTGGGGAGATGTCGGTGGAAAAAAACCCACTGGGTAGAGGGAGACTGATTTTTCAGTCAACTCAGCAACTGAGGAAAGCCTTGAGTGGCACGAGGAATATTTTATCCCATCCCTGTCACTTCCTCATCACCTGTAACAGATACCATCAAGGCTTTGCAGTATTGTCCAAGCTGTATGGTCCAGCTGTATGTGTCCCATTTCCAGCATTTTGTCTCCTTTCTGAGGTTTTATTTAGGAATGTAGAACAGGAGATTTCCCTTAAGAAGCCACTGTCTGCCCTGGTCCCTCCCCTTCTTTTCTAGTAAACATGTATGCTAGTCATCACCTACCTGAAACATCAAATTTATGCATTCTCAATGAAGATTACCTTCTTGGTCTCAAAATATGTGGCTGAACAGGCCATCAGTAAGGAAGGAAGGAGAACTAACATTCATTGGGTAGCTTTCATACACCAAGTAATTTAGGATGCTTTACATATGAATTTTCACTTGATCATCAAATAATGGTTGG
Source organism: Vicugna pacos (assembly GCF_048564905.1). Lineage (NCBI taxonomy): Eukaryota > Metazoa > Chordata > Mammalia > Artiodactyla > Camelidae > Vicugna > Vicugna pacos. Next base: position 9,509,982 of record NC_133010.1, read on the forward strand.
TCTTATCTTCATTTTAAGAAGAGGATCAGAATTTTAAATGTCACATCCTCTTTGCCCTGACCGCCACGTGATCTGTCGAGAAGGTAATATTTTTCTCATTGTATAGAAATGGAAATGAGGCTCAGATGTTAGTTTCTTTGTCAAAGATACACAGATATTACATGGTGAAGCCAGGCTTTGAAGATTTCCTGTTTCTAAAGATATATTTCTAAACACAAAGAGTAAAAGATAGAGTTTTTCAAGTGAAATGACCGGAAGTGTGTTTATAAAAGTCTCTCATTTTATTTGACTATGGTGCCCAAATTTCCACGGTTAGCACTTATTTCGGGTTAAGACAAAATATTTCCTAATAACCTGCATATGTCCCCAAGAGGCACTGTAGATGAATGCTTTTTGTTTGATGTTAGGATTTCATAAAAAGAGAGAGAGAATGATAGAGTGCACACCTAGACATAATATGTGGCAAGGATGGTTGGTGAATCTGGATAACCAGAAGGAGTGGTTCGGCATGAGAATTTGGGCTATGCCAGTGATTCTAAGATAAAGGGGTAAGAGAGCACCAAAAGTGAATTTCGCATTCGTTACAACTGCTAAAGATGGGTCTCCGCAGAACTGTGTCCTGACAGGAGCTCTAGAAAGTCCTCTAAACTCTGATGATACTGAACAACGTGATTTAACTCCTTGCATGTATCTTCAAAGGTGAAAACGCATTTATAAATTGAAAGTTTCATGAATAAAACTGTCTTTGGAATTACCTTCCTTACTTGTGTGAATACACTCAGTGAATTTACGATGATTAATGGTAATACGATGAACACCAAGGCACATAATAATGATTTGCTACTTATTATAAAACATTGCCAATATTTTGAACATCCGAGCAGCACAGCATGCAAGAAATTCAATGAAACCTTTTTACACAAGCCATGGGGAAAGGGAAGAGCAGATCAAGCCGCACACTATCTCTAGGGACAGAGGCGTGTCTTCCATCATAAACTGATTGCTCTGGCACCCATGAAAGGCACCCAACTGCACAGAGACATGACTGTCACAAAGGGAGGAGAAACAGAAGTTTGTCGGAGGGACGTCGTGTTTCGGAACCCTTGAGAATACAAACACAAAACTTCCTTTCAATTACTAACTTGAGAATTCTGATAGCCGAAAACAGGACAGGAAAACCTTCACACTTTCTGAATAATCTGGAGACGTAGAATTCTCTAGCTTCAGGATAACTGTATTTTTCTGAATGCAACAAATCTCAGCAAGCAATCTCTCACATTCACTTCCTACTGCAAGGCTGTGTGGCAAGTGAGTGCAAGGCAGGAAAAATTGTGGGGAAGGAAGAACAGAGAGCTACCCATGGGAATACTGTTGACCTAAAAGCACTGCCAGAAAGCTTAAGTCCATATGATGTGTACAAATATTCAACATTAAAAAAAAATGTTCTGGTAGATCAGAATACAGTCTAGTAGTCTATGAGAAAGGGACTTAAAAATGCATGTGACTTGAGTTACAATCTTCAAAACATATAATTTCTGAGGCATTAAAAGTAAACAAAAAGAAAAGGAGAGAAGCTTTGGGAAACTGAGTGGTGAAAAGTAAAAGATGCCAAAATGGGAAATTCAGGGTCATGTAAAACCAAGAGAACCAAAAATATCAGAAGACACACATACCACCCCACCCCACACACATACACACACAAATCCATTAAAGAATAGGGACTTTAATACAGTAAAAAAAAAAAAAATCCTCTAAACTATTTTAATACTCAAAAATGAACAGGAAAAATATTTTAAACTTTATTAAAGTGTTTCATTTAAAAATAAATTCCTTTCCAGACACTGTGGAAAACAGTATGGAGACTCCTCAAAAGACTAGGAATAGACTTACCATATGACCCAGCAATCCTGCTCCTGGGCATATATCCAGAAGGAACCCTACTTCAAGATGACACCTGCACCCCAATGTTCAAAGCAGCACTATTTACAATAGCCAAGACATGGAAACAGCCTAAATGTCCATCAACAGGTGACTGGATAAAGAAGATGTGGTTATATTTACACAATGGAATACTATTCAGCCATAAAAACCGACAACATAACGCCATTTGCAGCAACATGGATGTCCCTGGAGAATGTCATTCTAAGTGAAGTAAGCCAGAAAGAGAAAGAAAAATACCATATGAGATTGCTCATATGTGGAATCTAAAAAAAAAAAATACAAGACATAAATACAAAACAGAAACAGACTCATAGACATAGAATACAAACTTGTGGTTGCCAAGGGGGTGGAGGGTGGGAAGGGACAGACTGGGAGTTCAAAATTTGTAGATACTGACAGGCATATGTAGAATAGATAAGCAAGATTATACTGTATAGCACAGGGAAATATATACAAGATCTTGTGGTAGCTCACAGCAAAACAAAATGTGACAATGAATATATGTATGTTCATGTATAATTGAAAAATTGTGCTCTACACTGGAATTTGACACAACATTGTAAAATGACTATAACTCAATAAAAAATCTTAAAAAAATAAATAAATTCCTTTGGTGCTTCAAATATCCTACAGAGGACACTGGGGTAGATGGTACAGAGTGAGGGGACATGTAGCATTTTCTAAAATACTAAACTGATCAAGTATATATACTCCTTACTCTGGAAGTGCATGAGGCTTCCTCAGGCTGGTTTCTGGGATTCATCGTGTTGTTTCATGTTTTGTGGTTAAAATCAGAGGACGGCTTAGAGTCAGGAAAGGGGAGGAGGAGTCAGCACCCTTTGTTACTATCTATTTTTACAATCCTATCTGTTGTGAGACCCAGGAACTTTCTTCATTTTACTTCTAATTCTCAGAGTATAATACCTAATGAAAAATACTAATGACTACTTAATTTACAAAGAGCTTCAGCATTCATAATATCAATTAAACCCAACAAGGTCAAGATAAAGAGTTAAATTATAAAAATTAGGTGGACAGTAGTCCTAGTTCTAAGGTTTAAAGAAGTGGGTGCAATGATTCCCAGCTGCACGTTACAATCACCTCCGGAGCGTCAAAATGCCCGGATGCCTGTGTTCCACCCCTGGAAATTGATCTAATGGGTCTGGGGTATCACATTGGAATATTTAAAAGATTCTCAGGTGATTCTAATAAACAGGCAAGTTTCTGAGTTTTCCAAGGTTGTCGAACTAGAGAGAAATAGAACTGAGATTAATTTCAGGACCCTTGGTTTCTGGTCCAGTACATCCAACAAAAACAATCGTAAGGAGGAAAAACAGTAAGACTGGTAGGAAGGAAACTCAGGAAGCAAAACTTACTTTTTTCCCTCTAACTTAATTTTCGTGGAGTTTAAATTTGAATGGCTACTGGTGGGTGGAAATGGGCTAGTTGTTACTGGTAGAAATGGATCAGGAGGAAGACGGGAGGGAAGAGATGGGAGAGAGAAGGGGGCCTGCGGCCATCCGGATGGGAAGACAAAACAGGAGTGATGAGGGGGAACATGGCACGTGGACCCCAGAAAGAAAGCCTGGCTCAGGATCAAGGATCCCACAGCAACTGTGACTGATTCACAGAGGGAGACGAAAAGCGTTTCTCACTGAGTAGAAGTGAGGAGGTTACTGGATCCAGCCATGTGAGGTACAACTAGAGGTTGGCCGAGATTTTACCCTTGCGGCAGGGCTGGACCGTGAAGCAAGTCTGTGGGCCCTTGGCAGGGGCATCAGCCTGTAAGTACCATCAAAAAAAAAAAAATCACTGCACTAATTCAGAAATATGGGGCCAGTTATGTTGGGTTTCTACTTCAGCGTTCTTACACTTAACTCCTTTATACGTAGGAAAAAAATTAACTAATGCAGTCTAGTTTTTACTAAAATAAACAGCATTTTCAAATGGAAGGAAAAAAAAAAAAACGCTACTGCTAACCAGTCTGTGCTGAATATTTTTGCAATACATATGGCCAGGCCTTTCTGAAACCGAAAAATGGGTGACTTACTGCTGTTTACAGGGAGAAAATTACATATTTTATCTAAATTCCAAAACCTTTAATATGCGTCCCAGTAAGTTATCTGCTTTTACAAATAGCAGCAACAAAAATAACAAAAACAGGAGAAGAAACAATAAACAGTAAACAGAACACAATATAACGCCTGCAGTACGCCTTCCACTTGGTCATCAAAGAAAGAATCATACGCCTATTTTCTAAATGGAAATCTGAAAACTTCCCAGAGTTTCCAATCTGTAAACCAAAGTATGACTGGCAGTTTCTCACTCATTCTTTCAGGTTTGCAGGGACTGTCATTTTATTTATTTATTTATTTATTTATTTATTTATTTATTTTTAATAATTCAACCTAATTTCTTCTCTAAGCTTCCTAATCCACTTGATCACAGAAGACATAATTGTTTACATTTTATGGTCCAAATCATCTTTCCAGTTTTAAATTCAGTCAGTTCAGTGATTTTTTTTGTCTTCTGCTTAGTCCCCAGGGTGTGACCTAACCCTCAGGAGCAGGTGTCTGGCCCAAAGTTCTCAGCGTTCATCCATGTTGGTATGGGGGGAACCATCACTTCCCTTGGGTCTTGGGTACCATCTCCGAGTTGGCATTCCCACAAACTTCCACTTCCTACCTGGTTTCTGGACCTAATTCCATGGCACTTTCCACTGGAGACTTCCTCCACCATGACCATGATCTTATATGATATTCTATGACAAACATTCAGTCTGTAAAACAACCCAACTTGTTAAATCATTTGTTCTCTGATCCAACTCTTCACTGCCCTAGACAGTTCAGTTGTGTACTATGTCTTGGTATCTGGAATGTATAATTGTCTAAACCATTTCTTCAGGAAACTCTTGTGATGTTTTTGTCATTTGCTTTTTCATAAATTTTGGAATCAGTTTCACTAAAATTCTACTGGAGTTTTGATTTTAATTAAATCGATGCACAGATCAATACAAACAAAATGGTCACATTGTTATAATGACTATCAATAAACATTATGGATCTCTCCTTTTATTTTGGCCTTCTTTTATAATTTTCTCTAGACGCTTGGCACATCTTTTATTATATTAATTCTCAGACACTTTGTATTTTTGGATGCAATTGTAAAGGGAAACATTTCCTTTAATTATATTTTTCTGAATTATGCTGTTATATAGAAATACAATTGATTGTGTATATTGATCTTACAGCTCACAGCCACATTACTGAACTCTGATTATTACTAATAATTTTTCTGTAAATGCTTTTGGGTTTTCTATGTAAACAATCATAACATCTGAAAACAACTTGTTTGGTTTATAGCTTTTTCATTCTATGCCTTTAATTTCTCTTTTCTTGTCTTATTTTGCTGGCCTGGGAGAGCTAGCATGATGTTGACTGCAAATGATGACAGTGGGCGTCATTGTCTTATTCTTGATTTTAAAGAAATTGCTTTGAAATATTTATCCACAAGGTAGATTATTGTCTCTAGTTTCTGCTTCCTTTGTTGCTTTTCTTTATTGGGTTAAGGAAGTTTCTGATATTGTGATTTATAATAAGAAAGATATATCTGGGGTTCACCCCATCCCTGGGACAGAGCTCCTAAAACTCCAGGAATTTTCTATGATGAAACCAATAAAAGTGTCTTTTAAAGGTCATGTTAATGAGGAGACTTTGGGAAAACACTTAAGGATGGAGGCTGGTTGCCAACAGTCCAAGTAGAGAGCATAGTGAATATTTAAAATATCGAGAAAAGACAATGATGAAAAAACTACATATCAAAACTTGTGAGACAAATAGCTGGTAATTATGGAAAAAAATACTCTCAAATGCCTGTATTACAAAAAAGGGCTGAGCATCAATAAATATGCACTATACATATTAGATAAAAAATAACTGTAGAATAAATCCAAAGGAAATAAGAGGAAAATACATTTAAAAAGAAAGCAGAAATTAACAACATAGAAAATAAAGGCACAACTATGAAAAATTATAAAACTTGCAATTAATTAATTCAATGGGCTAGTAAAATGGACAAATGTCTGGTAATCGTGATCAAGAAAATAAGATAAAAGCAACAAATGGGTGTTAAGTTAGAAAGAAGAGCCAAAAGAAGAATAGTAGCAGAGATTAAAAAGTTAGCAGAAGAACATTATGAGAGCCTAATCCATATTCTTTTTCATTAAAGGCTATTACTAGATATTGAATATAGTTCCCTGTGCTATAGAGAAGAAATTTTTGTCTATTTTTATATTTGGTGGTCAACATTTGCTAATCTCAAACTCCCAAATTTATCCCTTCCCACCTCCTTTCCCCGAGTAACTGTAAGATTGTTTACTATGTCTGTGAGTCTGTTTCTGTTTAGCAGTCTTATGACGTGTTGGGGCAATCGGAATAATCTGCTCCTAAAGCACTGGTTAGGTATAGGAGATGGTCTCAACAACACCATACTCTCAGCACTCACCAGTCCCAGACATATATACATCGTTGTGTTTTTGTTTTTTGTTTTTGTTGTGTTGTTTTTTGTTTTTGGTTTTTTGCACATACTAGTGACTCTGCTTGAGGACTTTCTCTGCCTGCTGGAAGCCAGTAGGTCCACTTCTAAGACAGGGCAGTAATGCTGGGGAGTCAGCACCGTTGGGAGTAGCCCTCAACTAATAACAGATGGATGTCAGTTTACATACATCCCCGTTTCCTTCCTCCCAGATGGGAAAATTCAGAGTCATTGACTATATAATCATTCAGAAGACTCACTGGGGATCAGGCTCAGTTGCCCACAGGCAAACTGTTCACCGACTTATCTTTTATTGGATTTCTTCCCCTTCCTGTCTTCCTTTTCCACCCACTTCAGTGATTCCTGGAATCATTGCCCAAAGAATCTACTTCACTTAAATCCTCGTCTCAAGGTTGTCTTTTGGGGAATCCTAAAACAAAAATACTCAAAAATGAAAAGCATCTAGGTATGCTTTCTCTTTGGAAGGATTCTTCACCATTTCAAAATGTTAACGGTTTTAATATTTTTCTATGGATGATAAGGTCAGATTTGGTTATTTATATTTTTGACAATTTTTTCGACTACACGTAAGTTTCTGAATGGACTGGATTAGTCTCTCATAATGTTCTTCTACTAACTTTTTAATCTCTGCTACTATTCTTCTTTTGGCTCTTCTTTCTAACTTAACACCCATTTGTTGCTTTTATCTTATTTTCTTGATCACAATTACCAGACATTTGTCAACTTTACTAGCCTTTTTAATTAATTAATTGCAAGTTTTATAATTTTTCATAGTTCTGCCTTTATTTTCTATGTTCATTTCTGCTTTCTTTCTAAATGTATTTTCCTCTTATTTTCTTTAGGTTTATTCTATAGTTATTTTTTATCTAATATGTATAGTGTGTATTTATTTGATGCTCAGCCCTTTTCTGTAATACAGGCATTTGAGAGTATTTTTTTCTATAATTATTAGCTATTTGTCTCATAAGTTTTGATATGTAGTTTTTTCATCACTGTCTTTTCTCGGTACTTTAAATATTCACTATGCTCTCTACTTGGACTGTTGGATTATATAGAACTTTATTTTAATAGCTTTATATAGTATTATATTATTTTCCCATTTTGGTTTTTAGTTTTCTTTCATTATTGGATTTTAACCAATTGCACTGTCATCAGAGAATACGCCAGATTTTTGATATATGTTGTGTTGTAAAGCATGGTTTAGGATCAGTTTTGATAAAGCTTTCAAATACACCGGAAAGAAACCTGTGTTCTTCACTTGTTTGCTGTTCACAATGTTGTTTATATATTTAGCCAAGTTTTGAACAGTGTTGTTCAAATATCATGTATTCTTATTGCTTATTTTGTCTGCTTGTTCTCAGATTGTTAATATACTAATGCTTAAATTTTAATAGATTTATTCATATCTCTTTGTAGTTTTGTAAATTTTTATTTTGTATGTTTTAAAGCTATAGAATTAAGTGAATACAAATTTAGACTTGTATCAACCTGGCTAACTGAAACTTTTATGTAGTGACACACTTTATCTCTACAACATTACATTTTATTTGATGTCATATAGCCAAATCAGTTGCCTTCCGGTTAATAGTTTCTTGTCATATCTTTTTCAATTTTTTTCTTCTTTTCTGGGTGTTTATATCTTAAATAAGTCTCTTATAAAAAGTGTATAGTTGTATTTTTTGTATAGATGATCTTTTATTTTGACCTGAGTGCATAATCCATTTATATTTATTGTAATAAATAATGTATTTGGATTTATTTTACTTTGTAATACTTTCAGCTTTCTATGTTTTGTTTTGACATTTTTATTGACTTATTTTTCCTTTAGTGGCTTTCACCCTCTGTGTCTGCTCACTCTAGAAAAAAAATTGAAGTCCATTTAGCCTAACAAAGACGAAAGTTGATACATTAAAATAAAATATCTCATCGCTGTGAATTAGCAGAGCAGTCGTTGACAGTTTCAACGGTAGCTTATACCTATAGATTTCTATTTCTATTCTATTTTAGTGTTCTGAGGATTTTTACTGTAAAATATAATAGTCAGGAATACTTCTATGACTCAAAAGTAAAAAGCCAAACCCCATTAAAAGGGTAAAAACAAGCCCTTTACAAAGGGATATATAGGGATATCCATGAGGCAAATGAAAAAGTGCTCAACGTTATTAGTCATCAGAATTTAACCACCATGAGACATATTTACACTCTCATCAGAACGGCTAACATTTTAAAAAATGACTAAAACACTAAATATTGGTGAGGATGCAGAGCAACTAAAACTCACAAGCATTGTTGAAAACATTCTGGCGGTTTATCATAAAACTAAATTTACATCTTTCTACCCTCCAGCCCAGTAATTTACCCCTCCACATTTACTCAAAATAAATGAAATTATACATTCACAAACATTCTTGTACAAAAATGTTTTAGTAACTTCATTTACAACAGTAAAAAAAAAAAAAAACAAAACTGGAAATAGTCCAGGTGCCCATCAACAGGAGAATGAGTCAACAAAAGGTGATGTATTCTCTTAATGAAATATTATTTAGCAATAAAAAAGAACATATTACAAATACATGGAAAAAAACTGCATGGATTTCAAAAATGTACTGTGTGATAGAAATCTTACAGAAATCAATACATACTGTATGTCTCTGTGTGTGAAACTCTAGAAGAGGTATAACTAATTTATGATGGAAAAAAATCAGGATAATGACTGCCTCCAGAGGATGAGGACAGGATTTCCCTGGGAAAGGATATAAGATCTGAGATGATGGCACTGTTTTCTATTTTGATACGGGTTTATATTACATACATGTATGCTTCTGTCAAAATGCAATAAAAGTTCATTTAAGATTTGTGCATTTCTTTGTAGACAAAGTAGAAGGAAAAAAAATGGCAGACATGAGTTGAACTTTGGCTGATGACATGTGTAATGGAGTATCAGGACAAAGACAGTTTATGCCCACACTTTGCTTTAAGCCCCATCAAAGAAATGAGCTGAATGGATGAGTGGATGGATGGATGATGGAGTTCAGTGACATGTGGTGATGCAGTCTGAGTGTTGAACATTTAGATGCATAATCCTTTCACCTTTGCTTTGTGTTTCAAGCTTACCATAGTGTAACATTTGCCTAGTGGAACAGAATTGGAGGGAGGCTCCTACCTGATTTTTTATTTCTGCTCTCCACCCCCACAACATAATCGGAACATAGCCGATTAAAAAGCAAACAAACAATTCAGATCAAGTTCTTCCTTTGCCCAGAAGCCTCCACTGGATTCCCATCTCTTTCAGACCCAAGGACAAACCCCTGAGGTCACACTACTTTGTCCCCTCCTGTTCTATCTCTTTGACCTCAGCTCCTAACACCCCATGGGTTTTGCTCAGTCACACCGTCCCCATCAACCTTCATGCTGTTTCCCAAGCACATCCCACACTTTTCTCCTTAAAGGCTTTACCCATGCTGGACCATTCTTCCCCAGACATCCACAAGGTGAGGTCTCGGGCCTTTTCCCAGCTGTCACCCTCATAGAGACCCCTCCCTGCCTACTCTGTCTCAAGTGACTGTCATTCCCCCATGCGCACAACCTCTTCCCTGCTTCACGCCTTTCCCCTAGCATTCATCTCTAAAAACATGTTCCATTTGTACTGACTTCCCTCTTTCATTTCTTGACTCCATGGTAGGGAGTTTTGTGTTTTGCTTACTGTTCTTTCTCCAGGACGCATAACAGGGCCTGGCACATAGTAGGCATTCAGTCAGCATTTATGGAGTGAATACAACCTGTCATGTTCGTATGCTAACCCGGTGCTTATTAATAAACCATATTTTTCTTACACCTACCGGAATACATACAGGCCATCGTATTAGAGCAAATGTGGTGAGGTGTTGGGCTGGGAGCAAGATTACTCACTGACCGTGCGGTCTTGGATTTTTCACTTAGTCCTTTGGGTCATCATCACCTTCCCCTTTGACATGTGCTGTTGCATCAAACTGGGCTACTAAAAAACGTAAGGATGAGTCCTTCATACACCTGGAGGCACGGGAGAGCTGGGTAGGCAGGTTTTTAGAGCTCCCCCCATCACTTCTACCTCTCTTTTTTTTTTCCTTTTTTTCTTTTAACATATTGGCTTTTCATAACAGATTACATCTTTTCTTTGCTCCAGCTAATTATGTTAAAAAGCCATAGATGGAAAACCCACTCAAGTCACTAACAAAAAATGCTGCCATTGTATCTGAATCTGGGGACAGTGTTTGCAAAGTCATTATGAAAGCTCTAGGGCTCCCATTTTGGACCCACCCCTTTGGAATTATATGATTAGACCCCTTTGTGCTTCAGTTTCTTCACACAAAAAAGAAGGATGGGATTAACACAGGATCTGTGTAACAAGGCATTTTGTTTTTTGTTTGTTTATTGTTTTGAGATAAAATCATGTGAGATCAACCTTTTATAAAGCACATAATGTCATGACTGGCACAAGCTAAATGTTCAATAACTGACTGTCTTTTACCTTCATTACTTATTTCAGGATTCCTGGTATAACTGGCCTGTGAAGTCTAACTGTTGTTCTTCAAATTGTCCATTTAATATACATTATAAAGAGTAAAAGAGAAATATGTCTGGTATCCTCCAAAATATAGACAGTTGCAACTTCCTCCTCGCTCGGTTCCTCCACCTCCCTCCTGCCCCTCCAGCCACTACCCAGTATATCTCATCACCAGGCACACATATGTGACAATGATAAAAAGGTCTGTGCTGGGAACAATATAGTGGGTAATAAATCAAGGCTGGGAGGGGGGTACCAAGCAGGATGGGAGGAGGGGGGAAGGCATTGTGAATAATCAATGCAACAGACTCTGTAAGAACATGGCGAAACATCTTACTTAACATGCTTAATAAAGCTGGAGAGGGGAAAGCAGTGATAACATGGAAACAGGCTGTCAGGTTGCTCGAGAGCCTTTCGCCCACTCAGCCCAGAGCAGGGAGAGGAACGGAGCAGCCTCCACCGCGCTGGACCCAGCACCGACCGCCCATCCCACTCAGTGCTCAGTGTCTGGGATGGTACCCATTCTTCTTCCTGACTCTACGCCAACAGTTTCAGGAATAAAGAGGGGGAAAAAAAAGCTATTTGAAATGTTTCTAATTGTGGTTATATCCAGGAATACACAGCGATACTGCTGCAGAGCAAAAGGACCCCTCTCCACTTAGAGCAGAAAGATAAAAAGAATATTCAAGGATGCTTGAACCGAGATATGGAAGATACTTGCCCCAGAATGATGGCGCAGGAAAGAATTCCTGGGACACTGCAGTCCAGCCCTCTGGTGTGTGAGAGGGAGGGAAGAGAAGTTCATGGAAAACCAGCAGAAAGTCACACAGATAGTCAGTGTCAGAGTAGAAACTAGGGCCTCGGTGTCCAGTGTAAGACAGTAAATTGTAAGATGTGCCTTGCACACAGGAGATAACTCCACAAATGGGAGATCACTTTCTCTTTCCTTCATTCCTACCCTCTTTCACTTCTCTTTTCTGCATCTGGAGCTTAAAGAGAGATGGAAACAACCGAACGAGACCAGGCCACTAAAGACATTGGTTAGAAAGTTGGGTCTTCTACGGACTGGTATGATGCAGGACAAATCACTGACCTGGGGCCTCAGTGTCTTCCTTTCTAAGGCCTTGTAATCCTGCAAAACTACAAAGTAAGCATTCTTAATTTGAAGCATTTTAAAATTGAATATGACCCATTTACGTAATGGAAGGGGAGAAAAATACAAAGAAATGAAAAGTGCTATGATTTTATAAGGGCTCGCCCTTGGTAGCTTTGGAAGGAGGGTGTTAATGTTAAATTCTGTGGTGCCATCTTAGCAAGGCAAACAGAAGTGCAATGTTGGCTAACTGAATGATAAAAATAATACTTACCTTTGGTGTAGAATGCAAAGTCCTCAGTGGTGAGCCCTGATTGTATAAATGGAAGCAGCTATCAGAGCCCCAATCAGATTGGAAGGGACTCATTCCGATTATATCTGGGTGGTGCTGACCATGTGCCAGGCGTGGAGTGCCTTCTGTCCATGGAAGGCTACTCTTCTCAGATGCTGCAGCAGGATGAGGGCAACATGGTGACTCACTGCTCTGAGGGACCTGGGTCTGGGAAGAAAGCTAGAACCTCCTTAACCGGCATCCCAGCCCGGGCAGTGGGGTGGTAGATGGGGTAAAATGTTGACATGCTGCCCAGGAGATGCTCTTACCACATCCACAAGCGTCCCCTGCAGTACTTGACTTAGTAGATCAAGCATTTCTCTTGGAAGCTTTTCTGCCCCTAAAATTAGTACCAGCAACCTTGGTTGGGGACAGGAAATCTATCTTCAGAGACTCAGGATGCTGAGGACAGGGTATATGCACTTCTCATAAGCCTGGCTCAGTGCACTCTGGACAGAGGCAGCCAAATGACAGTGAAGCACATCGCAGACACAGCCCAGCCACGCCACCGGGGGAGAGTGGGCACGGCTTCTGCATCTTTGGTGCCTGCAGAGTGAGTGGGACAACAGATACTCTGCTTCCTCGCCCATCCTGAGCAACGTGGAGAAGTCAGAGTGAAACAGCAGGGGACGGAGCTGTGCAACGACAGACCAGCTGTGCCCCAGAGAAATAACGCCTGGGATCTGTCTGCATTGCCTCCTCTGGCTCACCCCTTCCGCATGTTCATTATCCCTGTTCCCCACCTCTCTGGCGAGCATCTCCTGGACCTCATCTAAGCTGTGTTTGTTTGTTTGTTTGATTTGTGTGTTTATTGTTCCCTTGATTCCCCTGATTCAAGCCTAACAAGTGATCAGGGTGAAAAATGATGCTCAGGAGATGACTGCTGATTGAGGAGTTGATTGAGGATCTGATTGCTTGACTCATTTGGAATAACTTGTCCAAATCTAGCTTACCACAAATTCTCACAGAAACTTAGGCGAGAAACCATTTTATTGTCTCACCAAAGATATGTGAGAGTTTTGTTAGGGCTCCTTGTCAGAATATTTTCAATGAGTTTTCTATTATACAACAAATTTTCTTTGGAGATCCCCTTTCCTCTCGCTTACAGCTCTCACTCGGCTTCTAATTCCAGCTCAAGCTGTATCTCCACACGCGGTCTCATCCCCCATCTCTCTCTAGCCCCCTCCCCACCCAAATCATATCCACTTTTTTTTTTTTCCAGAACGCAAAATATAGAAACAAGCACATGTTTGGACAAAATCAGTTTTCACTTGTGAAAAGTGGATGCTTTGTAAAATCACAGGCAACAAGAAAAATGTCAGAGAATGGAACCAAATGTTGGAGGGCTCACAAAACCTTCAGTCCTCAGTTGGATGAGCCGAGGAAGAGGTTTGCTAAAAATTAAAGAGTCAGGACATATACTGACTTTCTCCTGTCAGTACTCGGTGTTATGAGCAGATATGTGGGAGGAACCATGTGACAAAGGGATGTCTGTTCCCTTGTTTTCACACAGGGGTATTCCAAAAGTTACGTTCTCTTGAATAAGAAACATTGTTCAGGCTCTCGCTTCCAAATAGCAATGCTTTGAAAAGTTCTCAATTCGATTAACACTAATTATGTCTGTAATCCATGAAAAGAACGTGCTGTGAATACTTGGCTCTTCAGTTCCTGGGTCTTTCCATCTTTGTAATTTATCTGCATGAATGTCTTGGGCCATTAATTTGTCTTGGAGGACCTAGAATTCATCTCTGGCATAAAGTTTGAATTATCTGTTATTAATTGAAAGGATATGAGGCAAAATACCTGGTGTGTGACAATTGAGCTCAATCAATTTTTATTGGTTTCCAACTTCTTACGGGCCAGACCCCTCGAAAAGTGAAAAAGACACTGACCTCACCTTTGAGCATCTGTCATCTTGCAGGACAGGCAGGAATTGCACATCCTGCATCCGCTGGTTAAAAGGAATGATGTACAAGAGACAGCTGGAACAGGAGCGCACACTGCAGATTTCAAAGAATTTCTCAAGTCTTTTTGTCCATCTTCACACTACCTAAGGCATCTCGTCCAACATCCCCAGTTAGCAGGATTTCAATACACGTGGAGCAGTCAATTTTTCCAAAGTTAAGGCACTTTCCACCAAAGCTGGTAACTATTATACAAACTCTTTGAATTCACAAAACTAGATTCTACGTCTTAAGAGAATGGTTTTGAAAGATCTCAAATTTTTTTCAGCTTTCTTTGTAAAAGTAGTTTTGGGAATAAGATATGGTCTATCCTACCACGCATCTCATTGCCCCCACCACTCCTAAAGCAGAAATTGAATGATGGAAATTACACAGCGATCGTTTTAGACTTTGTATTTTTAGAGTTCCTAGAGTTATAATTCACTAAGTTTACTAGCATAAACACGACTCTTCCTTACTAACGTCTTTTCAAGTCGGGTCAACATAATTCCTTCTACCATGAGCTCCAACCTGTCCTTCGAAAGAACAAAGACAGAAACTATGTTCTTTGACCTTCAGGAGTTTATATTTAACAGTGTTTATGGTTTACAGAGTTAAGTGCTTTATGCAGGCATCACAGGTAACATTATGGAAAGCTATCTAATCAAACCTGGAAGTGGAAGATTATGGAATTTATGCATAGTTGCTGCCCAAATTGAAAAGGCTTTCCTGGAGGAGGTGAACTTGGGCTGAACCCTGAAACCAATAAGAATTGATGTGAGGAAGAGTTAGAATGAAGGTGTGACTCACATCAAAAACCAAAACCAGGAATGCAATAAGCATGATACTGTAAGTTCAGAAGGGTAGGTTGGAATTAAAGTATTCTTTGAAAATGTGCCTCTTAATTGTACAGGATAAAGACAAAACTTCCTAGCCAGGAATTCAAGTACCTTCAAACTCTAGATTCATCCTGCTTTTCCTGTTTCATTTCTGCGTCTTCCTCAATGACTAAGCCAGTCTTGGACTTTCCAAACACTATGCATTTTTCTTACCTTCCCTTTCTCTTTGAATGAGAGACTAATCTCTACTTTCTATTTCATTCTGCCAATCAATAATAATTCACCCGTGATAGACTTACGTGGAGGATTCTGGTCCTCCTCTGAGCTCAGTTATCACTTACTGCCTGTATCCAGATCTGTCTTGTTACAAACATGACATTGATATTTAAATTTTTTCAAAACCACTTCAAATTAGAATTGCAAACATCCTGAGGCTAGTGAACTTCTTTTAACACTCCCCATATCTACCCATATATTCCTATACATTATTTATAGTGTTTAACAGAGTCATGATACTCAGCTAATTGGTAGGCAGAGGGAAATATGGAAGGTAAATATCCTTTCCAGCATCTCTGAACTCTTACCATGTAATGTTTCTTCTGACCTTGTTTCAAGTCCCACATTGGTTTCAAGTCCTTGTTCCACCATTGTTTCCCAATGGAAACTCCAACAATCACTCATGCCCTGAGTCTCCAGGAGCTTTATTTTCAAATAGTTAATAAGAGTCACCTTGCTGAGTGTATTTGAAGGAAGAAGCCTAGAAAAAAAAAATGACGTGTTGTAGATACTGACCTATTTCTTCAGACTTTTGAATTTCTAAAGCCAACACCGTGGGCAAAATGGTACAGCTTCTTTTGATGCAAATACAAGCAGACAAGGGGACTGAGAAAATGGACCTCAGTGAAGGAGGAAGCAGTGACAAGAAGAAGAAAATCTTATCACAGGAAACGTTAAGTGACTGCCATGTTGTTTCTCTTGGAAGCTGGGCCTTGATGCAACTGAGTGATGCTGAAGGCTACTTAGCTTAAAATAATTCGTCCTCCCGAGCAGACGTGATCTGCCAGAGCAGATGTCATTTTTTGGTTTCTTAGGGACTAAATTTGGCTATGACCCATCCCCTAGAACTCCAATTCCTTCTTATGATTAGACGGCTTTTTTTTTTTTTTTTACTGCGTTCTTAGTGACCCAGAATGAGAATCCTCACAGCCGTAGAAGTGGATGAGCGCCTGGACCCAGGCGATAACTAAGTTCAACCAAGGGAATGAAGTTTGCAGCCCACAGCTAGGAGTCAGAACTTCATTTTTTTTTAATGCCTGTGGCTGACTGTGGACAGCAGTGCCCCATGCCAAGACAGCATTTAAATACCAAGGGATGAGATACATCATTGCACAGGCATTATGCCTGGCACCCACGCTCTCTCCAGATGGCTTGATGTGCAGAAATAGCCTTTGAGATCAAACTCAGTGTGGAGAAGTCCAAACTCGTGATCTGTCCCTCAGGACTTCTCTGTAGCACAAGTACCCCTGTGCTGCTTAGAGGCACACACAGCTCACAGTCCGGTAAGGTGCAACCGAGTATCAGAAATCATCCTTCTCACCAACAGCTCAGGTACTGATTGAGATCCTACCGTCTGCAGGACACTGAACTAAGCACTTAGAATATAGAGGGATATCGCATGACCATTGCCCTCAAGAGCTTCCAGTCTAGTAGGGGGTAAAGGCATATAAAGCCGTCACCCCTTATCCATGGGGAATATGTTTCAAGAACCCCAGTGAATGCCTGAAATCACAGATAGTACCAAACCCCATGGATAATACGGTTTTCCTGTAGATCTGTAGAAGTGAAACAAGGATTACTTGAACATAAGCACTGCAGTACCAGGACAGATGATCTGATAACCGAGAGGTCACTGCTGAGTGAGCCACGAGCAGGGTACTCTGGATGCTGGATAATTTACATCCAGGACGGGACCGTGCGAGACTTCATCACACTACTCAGAACAGTGCGCAATTTAAAACTTCTGAACTGTTTATTTCTGGAATTTTGTATTTAATATTTTCAGACTGCAGTTAACCGTGAGCAAATGAAACCACAGACAGCAAAGCCATGGATAAGAGAAGACTCCTGTGTCAGCAAACATAAACATCCATGAGTTTGCATCATAATACCATGTAATTGTTCTTACATTTTTTATTGAGTTATAGTCATTTTACAATGTTGCGTCAAATTCCAGTGTAGAGCACTAAAAGGTCCGCACAAAAACTACTAGAACTAGTTGAAGAATTCAGCAAGGTGGCAGGTGACGAGATTAATGGTCGAAAATCAGTTGCATTTCTTTATACTAACGATGAACCAACAGAAAAAGAAAGTAAAGAAACAATCCCCTTTAAAATAGCACCCAAAGTAATAGAACACCTAGGAATATATCTGACCAAGGAGGTGAAAGAATTAGACACAGAAAACTATAAACCACTGTGAAGGAAATTAAAGAAAACTTTAAAAAATGAAAAGGCATCCCATGCTCCTGGATTAGAAGAAACAATAATGTTAAAAATGCCATGTAATTTACGTACAGGAAGATGACGTAGAGTTTCAAAGAAGAAAAGCAGCATCTCGAATTCTGCAGCCAAACGCCCCAAAGACCAATAAACATCAGAGGTACTGACCCCAGAAATCATCTAGAGCAATGCTGGCCAAGGGAACTTTTTGTGACGATGAAAATGTTCTGTTCTGCACTGTCCAGTAGGATAACCTTTAGCCACATGTGGCTATGAGCTCTTGAAATGGGCTAGTGTGACCGAGAAACTAAATTTTAAATTGCATTTGATATGAATGTAGTGTAATTTAATTTTGATAGCCAACATGAGGCTAGCGACTTTCACATCGTATAAAGAAGCTCTTCTTGAATATACACCTATCACTCATTCTGCACGTGAAAACACAGGCACGGAGATGTTGAGTTGGCTACATTCAAGGGATGCGTTATTTAGAAGCTGTGCTAATTCCTGATCCAGCAGGATCCTGATCTCATATCAATGCTCATCAGGAAGAAAAGCGCTATTCTCATTGCATCGGGCAGGTGCAGGCCCTCTCGGCTTAACTTTGTGTTGTCCTCGTAAAAAAATCATGATCATTAGAATGTGTGCTCCTTGAGGGCGGGGGCTTCATCCATCTCGTTCACCGTCATATTCCCAACACTGAGAAGAGTAAATGGTGCACAGTAAATGAGCAAACGGCATGGACATAAATTAGTAAATGAATGGGCAAAACATTATGTGTTGTTACAAATATCTGACTGGGTGAATCAAGCTAATTAATACCGGGGGTAAGAATTCTGTGACCTAGATGAGGAACACTGCCTGCCTGCGGGATGGACGTGAGTTAGGCTGAAGGAAGAGCCCAGAGACAGCACTGACAGTTTACTGGCTAGGGAATCGGACAGGTCTCAAGCAAAGGTCCTGGAGTGACACCCCATGGTGTGCAGCAGACTGTTTTGTTGCCTTTTAAAATGCCAAGATTTATTAAAGTGCATTTTTACATGTAATGAAGTACAAGTGGATTCGTTCTGACATGTGCATACAGTCGTGGGACTATCACCGAGAGCAGATAAAATGCTCTCATCCCTCCGAAGACCTCCATCAGGCCCTTTTGCAGCCAGCCTCCTTCCCCGTCCCCAGACACACTGCTACCTACTGGATACGGTGAGCTCCACCATCCAATACCCAGAACTCAGTTCAGGTGCAACAAAGAAGCCAGGCATTTACTGGCCTTGTAGATTTCCCGTGCTCGGTCAATACTCACCGAATAAACAGGCTGTGTTTATTTCAGTAATTGCTTCTCCCAGCTAACTATTCGTCACAGGGATTTTTGTCCCCCTGCCCCCCCTTTTTTTCCTTATCCCATGGAATACCTAAAAGTGGAACCAGTACATACCAGATTCTCCAAGCTTCACTGGTTGGATTCTATGGAAAGGCATAAAGGCAGTTTCGAGCGGTCTCTACTCTTTCAGATGGACAAGGTGGAGGAGACCAGAAATTCTTTATCTTTTTTCCGTGTCTTTATTCTACATGGCGGCTCAGCAGATGTAGCTTTACAGTATAAAGCACATAAAAATCCACCTCGCCTAGTGAGATTTTAGGGAAGGGGTTGGGCAAGTAACCAGTGTGAAGTCCCGTTACTATTTTTATAAGTTGTAAAATGCTGTTTCTGCCTCACCTCTCCTCTTGCCTTTCTATCACTTTTTTGTTGGTTTAATAACTTCTCACATACATCTTTTATACAAATAAATCAAAAGATATTTCTGGGAAAATCCAGAAAAAGAAGGAAAGCCAAGCTTTCTGTTTCCCAGTGATGTGAACGCACACGGATGCACTTGCTCCTCCCCAGCGGAGTGGGCACGGGAATTAACCCACACGCTGGCACAGGAACTTCTTGTTCCTGCCAAACGTGTCAGCTGAGATGGAGTTGCTAATTTATTTATGGGGACATATGTCAATGTCACTCTGAGAAAATGGTTCCAGGACACACACACACACACAAACGGACGACTGTCAGGGCTGACCTTGCGTGTCGGTGGACTAGCCACCTGCTCACTCACTTCTTGGGAGATTAGGGGAGCCTGGGGGCCTGCCTCGTCTCGGTCCTTGCCCAGACTCTTTCTAAGTGAACTTCCCATGGTTTCCATCGAAACAAAGTCAGTGCCCCTACAAAAGAAATGTGTCGTATGCTCGCACAGTCATTCTCCACTAAATGTCATCAGAGAGCCAGTTTTGCTAGGGGTTGAAAGCAGGTATGAGAGCAAATGGGTAATGCTTACTACCAGACCCTAGGGGGAAGAGAGGGATGCAAAATAATGAAGCTGGAAGCCACAAAACGTCGCTGTCTGTAGAGATTTCTATAGACAAAACAATAAAGTGTAAACAATGTAAAAAGTGCATCTATTCATGTCTTAAACCCAAGTCTCAGAGGTAATCAAAGTTAGTTTCTCTGCAGCGCTGACCACGGGAAAACAATTTTGACATCTCTGTTTCATGCTCCGTAAGAGGCACTGTTTTCCTGTGGGTTATCTGAGATCCTTCTAACTTTCTTTAACACCTAGGATCCGAAGCTGTTCATGCACAGCAGGCAATGAAAGAAGTGCCTGTCCTAGGATCTTTGCCTGCCTTCATGTCTCCTGTTCAACAGAACCATTGTCCCTGCCTCTGTGATCGCTGAGTCTCCGGACCCTGACTGTTTGGGCTTTTGATAGCTACCTGCCTAGCTGACTTCCCTGGAAAGTAGCCTCTGACCTGCCAACTTCCTGCATCTTCCAGCCCTCGCTTGTGCGACCAAGCCCTCAGCCCCGTCTCCTCCTCGTCTAGTCTGCCTGAGATCGTTGCTCTCCTCTTCCCAGCAGGACACCCAGGGTCCTGCCTTGAACAACAAAGGGACATCAAAGCTTCACTACAAGGCTGAGACGACTGTTAGGACTGCTGTCTTTGCCGACAGTCTGATGGCGGTGGTCCTGGCGGGAAAGGAGGTAGAAATCAAGTTGATACTAGAAACCGTGGCAGAGAGATGGAATCTAGTCTCTGCTGTTGTCAGCTGCATGACCTTGGGTGGCAGACTTAAACTCTCTGAGCTTCAGTTTCCCCATCTATAATTGGGTGATACTAATATCCACCTTGGTGGCTCTTGGGAGAATTGAATGTTTGAAAGTGCCCAGGACAAGTCTTGGCACATAGTAGGTAATCAATACGCAGGAGATTCTTTTCTTCCTTCCTTAAAATAACTGAGCATGAGCCGAAGGTGAGAGTTGAGATTGGCGAATATCAATTTACTCCTTTGTGCTAGGACTTCCATTTCTTACACCTCAAATCTGCAGGCATCGCCCCTCTGTGTCAGAGGCCCCCTGTACACAATTTGGGCAGAGGATCCATAAGGTTCTTTGGTGTTTGGCAGCCCAGACATTGGATTCCCAGGATCTTTACCCCCTGAATTCAGAAGTCCTTTGGGTGTATTCCTTATTTCAGCACTGACAAAGCCGCATCAGAGGAGAAGAGAGATGATTAAAGGGAGACAAAGCAGTCATGAGAAAGACAGGATACAGTAGGAGAGAATATGTCAGAGACCTTGGAGGTAGGAAAAATATGGGGGAAAGAAGCAGAAAAAGCCCGGGAGTAGTGGAAGGAAAAAGGAATGCATTAGGAAGAAAAGGAGAATGGAAAAAATGTAAAAAACTCAAAGACAGGGGTCTTTAATATGACTGGGGAGGCTACAGGATGCAGAGCATCTCACTTTGAGGTCTCTTTTGACAAGCACATTTTCGAATGGAAATGATAATGGAAAAAAGAATCTGAGAATTCAGATTACTTCTCAGTTCTTATAGTAACCCAGTTTTCTCTTTGTTCAAGGTCATTCCGTCTTTGCTCTCCAAGTCTACACTAGAGCCTAGATTTGCATCGCATTAGGTTTAAAAGACCTCCCTGTGTAAGTATAAAGCTCTCCAAGGTCAAAGCCCAAGGACCCCAGGTTCACCATGCTCTTCAAAGGATCTAGCCCAGTGTTGCATGTAGTCAGGCTTAGACGAGGCAGGGCGTTGACTCTTCACCCACGCATCCATCTGTCCTCCAGGAGAGCTGATGAGTGCCCTTCGTAGCTCTTCAAAGAGGCTGGTCTGAATAAGGTAGCTTTGGGGGTGACGCACAGCTTTCTCTGGGACCAAAGAAGCCACTCAAAATGGAAAGGAGGCTCTAGGTAAAAAATAGGGTGAGAATTGTCTAGCTTGTCATCAAAGAACAGTTTCCAAAGGAGACTAAACCCCTACAAATGAGTTTGTGTCTGTGCAGATGTAAATCTTGTTGCTGTTTGTTTTGCTTTTTAAAATTTTATTCGGAAACCTCTTTCCTTGGGAAAATGGTTAGATGATCAGGAGGGGAAAAAAAAAAACACAGCTAGAGTCCTTTACAAGTAGAATAGTCAGTAGATTAAAAAGCCTGCTCCCCTATCTGCCATCTTGAAATTCCTGTGCATGCTCTTGTATGGAAAATCCCCTGCCAAGGCAACTTGGGTAACTGCAGTGTTACAATGGGAATTGGAATTTCACTGTCCCTGATTTCCACTGCACTTGGATCGCATGGCAAAAGTGGAACGGGCAGTGGATTAAAAGACCTAGCTATGGAAATTTGGATAAACTGGGTGACCTTGCCAAGCTTCAGTTTTCTCATCGGCAAGATAGCCAGGTATGAACTAACAAATGTAAAATCGCAGAACACAATGCTGGCCTTGTGATAAGAGATCTGTGAATGCTCATTGATGCAGTCTGGATTGTCTGTGTCTGTATCCTTTATCTTGTAGGTGTTATTAAATATGGCATTGTTGAGACTGACTTGCAATCTGATTCCTATTTAGTCCAAGTTTCTCAGAAAACATTCAGCATCTGAGTTTGGCAGTGATGGTAGTCGAGGCGAGGGAGACAATGAAAAAAAAAATCTAAGGGCACAGATAAAATTCTTCAGTAAGCAGAATTTGTACAGCTCCTTATCTAGAAACAAGACTTTAATTAAAATCTTGTGGTAGCTCACAGCGAAAAAGAATGCAACAATGAATATATGTATGTTCGTGTATAACTGAAAAATTGTGCTCTACGCTGGAATTTGACACAACATTGTAAACTGACTATAACTCAATAAAAAACAAGTAATTAAAAAAAAAGAAATCTGAGATAGAAAGTTTTCCAAATACAAAGTGACCACATTGTTAACCCATCACTCCCCTATAGTTCTTCATTTTGGCTTAAGCTCTCAATGAATCTGATGTGATATAATAAAAGAAAACGGGACTTGATTCAAGGGATCTGTATTTTAATCCCATCTCTGCTGCTTCCTAGTGAGTTAAACTAGACCTGGTGACTAAACAGACTTAAGTCTCAGACTCCCCATGTGTCATATGAGAACCCTCCACTACAAGATCATAGTTAAAGCCAGATGAGGTTAGATCCATTTGGCTATCTTGTATGTAGCAGCCATTAAATAACTGTCTATGGAAGCTGTAGTAATCCCTGGATGGAGGAAAGAGAGCCAGGCAGGGTTCTTTTCCATTTTCAGGTTAGGAAAAGAGCAATCAGTGAATCAAGCCTCACAAGTTAGAGGCAGAAGCATGGCTGGCACTCAGGATGCCTGATGCCTGATTTAGAGCTCAGAGCTATCACCTCTAAACAGTACCGTCTTGTTTTGTGACTAATCATATTGAAATTGTGCAGGTCTGGTGTCTAGATAACAGAATAGACCTGGTCCTGCGTTATTGAATGCAGCTAGTCATTTCCAGTTTATGCTCTCATTTCCACCACTGCCATCAGCCCAAGAGAGCACAGAAAAATCATCTCCAGTCCCACAACTGACCCAGGAATGACCTCCACTTGTTTGCTCTGTGTGTGGGACTCCTGGTTTTCTGCCTCTTTCTAATTCTTGACTACAGATTTATTTCCTGTTTCCATATATTCATGGACAACCACAGTGACATGGTCTCACCATATTTTATACCTCCGAGATCACAAAGTAACATCAGTTACTGTCACTCAGGTGGCTATGACAACAGTCATCCTGAAGTGAACCACCCATTATAACCTGCACAGTGAGTTACAACAGTTTAAGACAACAAACAACAACAAAAACAAACAAACTCCTGGAGATCACACTCGAGCATCCTTTTAAGGAATGCTGATTCATCAACCCTCTTCAAGGCTCAGAAGACAACATCATTTGCAGACACGTGAGCATCAGTGTCCAACTAAAGAAGTAATTGAGAAAAGTCAGAGTTTGAAAAGATTGAGTACCTCCCAAAGCAATGCATCTTGCCTATGTTTTCTATTTATGAATAACAACAGAGTTTTTCTTAAGAGCCTATGTCATAATAACTCTAAAAGAACTCTTCCAATTAAAACAAATTGAAAATACGAAAACTGTATCCAATTATTGTTCATTTCTCTGTTTTTCATTCATAAGAAATTTTTTTTTCTCTTGTATCTTTCCTATGAATGTCTTCCTTTACCATGAACGACATTATGTGTGGTGTCTTCCACTAGTAATCCATTCAGATTTCCTCCTCTGGCAGCTGCCCTGAGCTCCTTCTCAAGTCTTGATTCTGCCTGCAAATGCGATGGCAGTGCCCTCTGTAGTTTGGGGTGAGAGAGTAACTTTCCCCCATTTTTTTTCTTTCTTCACACAGATATCTAGATCAAATCCTCTGTTGTAATTTGGATAGATAATATGCAAAACTGATTTTATAATTGCTTCTTCAAATAAATTAGCTTTAGAGTCATTATTGCTATAAAGAGGAATAAAAGTATAGACATTATTATTCTGGAGCTAATTTCCTTGGATTTTTCATCTATAAAATAGGTTTTGGAATGTTCTGATTCATGAGCAAGCTTAAAAGATTATATAGAATAATACATCTGAATATACTTTTTTAAAAATGTAAAAAAGATACAGTCAACACTTACTGCTCACTTTTGTTATTCTTTTTTACGATTTGTCTGAAGATATTTTTGCTAAAAGTTCTAATACCAAAGTGAGGCCAGCAGACTTTAAAATCAGTTAAATCAAATAAAAAGTGGGTGAAAAACAGCTGGCCAAGGTGCCTTTGCTAAACCGGAAAGTTATGAGAAAAGTATAATGAGATTATATGGAGAACACAGCCCCGCAACCCGGCCCCATCTAGCCTCCATGTTTGAGTGACCACAATCTCATCTCGATGGTCCAACTCCATCTGAACTTGCAAGGACTAAGGAGAAAGGAAACTCAAAACCTCAGTCATGGACTGCCAAGATTTTGAAATATTATTTGACCTTGGATCATAAATCTGAAGGCAAAAAAAGAAATCAATCAATTCAATCTTTATGTGCAAATCACTCTGCTAAAAACCAACAAAAAATATCTTGATCTTTATACACCAGGACAAATGACTGAGAACTAATATGATTGGAAGTAAGCAAAATGAAATCCATACCTTATGTTTATGTAGTGCTTTAAAATTTACAGAAGAATTTCACACACCTTCTTATTTTGTCTTCACAGCAATTTGTGGAGGAGATTATTCCCATGATGGATGAGAGAGATTAATTGCTTTCTCAAAGTCACACAGACTGACTAGGTGGCAGAAGTTAGGAACTATGGCTAATTCACTGGTGCATCCCCACCTGACAGTGTCACACTACATTGTATATGACAAAGGAGTGTTTCAAAGAGCATGTGGCATTATGGTTCAGATGAGTAAAAGAACATGCTAGCCTAGCTGGTTAGGAGATGCTCCTGGAAACCATGACGATTACTTATGGTCAGAAAGGATGGGAAAAATGTAAACATCCCAGGGGAGTGGCAAATAGATACTCTAGGTGGAAAGAACTGAGAAAACAAAGTGAAAGAAGCGAGAAATTGTGTGGAAGATTCCAGAGGATTCATACATCAGCTTCCTGGCTTGACCTCCAGGGATCAAATTCATGCATGTCCCCTAACTGTTATAATTTCAGAAAGAATCATATGACTTGACCAGGAAAGCAACTGGTTCAGTCGTGAGTCACGAGGGGCAGGGATGAATTGGTGGCATTGCCAGCAGGGACATGCTGCTGGGTGCCTATGGTATAGCTGCAATGCTTCGTGGGTGGAAGTGAAATTAGTAAGTGGGAGGCAGAAACTAGTTAGTCTGCAGGAAAAAGAAATAATGAAACTGGAGACCCCAAATATGCCAAACTAGTGCAGGGCTTCAGGGCTTGGCACCTGTCTGCCCCTGCTGTACATACACAGCCCTCAGCTTCCACAGCTAATAAGCAGGCAGAGGAATGACAGGCTTTACCTAATGAAAATGGCAGCTATCAGTCTGTGGCTCAAAAGGTCTGGCTCCAGCTCCTCTTGCAGTTGATGGTTTGATCCTCATCGAATTAGCGGGGCTGCAACAAGGAGGCTGCATGTGAAAGCTGCCAAGTGTTCTTTTAAGTCCTCTCCAACTTTTTCCTTTGCGCTTCCCACGGAAAATTGCGGCTACTTAGAATTGCATGCGTTCTTTCCTTTCTCTCCCAGGAGAAGAGTGTTACTCTTTACTGAATACCTGTCACCAACAGCAGATTGGGAAACCTCAAAAATGTCTAACTGGGTCAGTATTTGGCTCAAGAATGTAATGATTTTCACCGATCATCACATTTACCTTTACATTCCATTCATCCAAATGCAAAGCCATAATATATGTGCCTCATTTATGATCTCTCAGTAGCCCGTGTGGCTTTCAGTCTTGACCTGATTGGTACTCAAATCAATTTGGCCTCAGTTGGTTGCTTTGGGTGACATATTCCCTCTCACAACAGGGCTTGGAGAGCAATGATGAACAGAGTCACTTAGACGGGACAACGCGGAGCTTAACTTACAAATTACGCAGATGCTCTGAAACATACCAACTGTGCGGGCCACCTCAGACCCCTCCTCCTCACAGTGTCAGACCCTCCCGCATTTTTCCACCTCTAGTGTTTACAATGGAAATGTCTACTTTTAACAGATACTTTTCAATAATTTAGCAGTTTCCTCAAAATGTTCTGTAGAGGCAGATAGAACAGGAATTTTCATCTTATTTTAGAGACAGTAAAACTGAGACTCAATGAAGCAAAGGGAGTTTGAAGGAATGTTTGGAGACCAGATCCCTCCACCCGGCTCTAAATCCAGTCCCCTTTCTATCACTAAAATTTTCTCTACGATTCTTTTCTGCAACCACGTGACTCAAAAATCTGGTCAGAGAGAAAGCTACCAAGGAAAGGAACATATATATTCACGTGTAAGAATAACCGGGCTTAGAGCATTCATGCAAGTTTTCCAAAGCCACACAGCTAGGAATCAAGGGAATAAGCACCACAGCTCGGGTTCTGAACGCCTCATCAGAAACAGATAATAAAATAGGTAGCCTTAAATTGCACCGCATGCAGGCTTTGGGAAGCGCCTCTGCAGTAACCAGACAACAGGCAGCCGAATGGTCAGCCCGGCGGCTCTGGATTCCTGAACAAAAGCCTCTGCTTGAAACAAGTGGCAAAAGCATGAAGTGCTCACAAAGAAATCAAATCAAATCAAATCAAATCAAATCAGCATTTGACTCCTTAAGGAAAGGTTCCTCGAGACAGCAGCCAGCAGGGCTGTCATGTAGGGCCGTGTGGCGTGCGGGCAGCCATCCATTCAGGCCACTGGCTACCAGCAGCTGACTCTAGGAGTGGTATTTGAATCTACCCTGAGGGGGGCCGGAGCCCACAGACAGCTGGGCCATCTGTTCTGATTATACCACATTACTCTCTACACTCAGTAATGAAGGCTCCTGAGTAATCTTTCATCAGAATGACTTCACGGCATTAAAAATGTATTTCAATACATAGCTTGTTTAAATATTTAACCCTCTTCGGCTTTGAGAGATTGATTCAGAGCTGCAGTGTTTATATGGGCAGGAAACATTGATTTTCACATGCATGCATGCATTAATTCAGGAAGACTTGGGCACACACCAAAGGTTTTGATAAATGGATCTTTAAATCTCGGACTTTAATGGAGAATATTGGTTTGCCGCCCAGATCCCGTCCCTCTGCCAGTATTTAAATATTTTCAATTCTCGTTCCCCGATGGTGAGGGGAGAAGTCAGTAGATGAACAGATTTTGGAAAATTATTTTGGGTAAAGTTTGTTTATACAACACACGCATTCACACACACACAGATTATTCACTTTGCTGGCCTGTAGTGGGAGCTATTTGCACATAGGGCTGTCCAACTTTCAGTAGATCTGTCTGCAGCTCACCTTTTTCTGGTATCTTGTCAATAAATCCAAAGACAGCAGTGCAGATTCAGCATATGCAGGGCCCAGGGACAGAAAGCCTTTTTAGGAATGTCTTTATGTGGTGGCATCATTTAAGCTCACTCCTGTACCCAGAATTACTTTATTTAATCCCCTACCTCCCTCACTTTATTTGAGGCTTCCATGCTGGGAGTTCTGGTTAACTCCAAACATCCTTGCAAACATCACTGTGTTTGGAAAACAAGCCTTGCTGTGCAGGAAGGACCATAAGACTTGTTGAAAGAGATTCTTAGCTCTCAGCTTCTAGGTACCGTGTAGATTGTTACTCAACATCACCTCCTTTATCTTCTCTCCAGATGTTAGCAACAAACCCATGAGATATTTAGCTGACGTATTATTATCACCACTGAGTAACTGAGAAAACAAGCCTCCATGAGTTTAAACTTTTCCAGCTGCCTTCAGCTGGCAAGTGGTAAGCTGGACGCTTGGCTTTTTAGATTGCCCACCATGTTGGTGAAGACACATCAGTCTTCTAAAAGAGATATTCATGGACTAATTAGCAAAATGAAATCAAGATCTACGGGCTGTATATTAAATATCAGACAATGTTTTGGCACTGGTATTACAGTGATAAATAGGGTGGAGTTCTGCCTTTAAGGAAGCTAGAGAAAGAAACAGGCTTTGGAGCAGAAACTTAGGAAGCAAAATGTTAGTACAGGGAGAACGATAAACACACTGCGGATATACTGGGAAGAGATGCTCTGCAGAGATCATCCAAACAATGAGTTAAGTGTTAACACAGCCCAAGTACAGACTTCCTCCGCCTCTGCAGCAAGAGTGTCGCCATAATGGCCTGAGGTTTCCATTAAATTTAATGAGTTAACGTCTTTCCTATGAATATAGGATGGTAGGAGTTATGTACCATTCTTGGGAGAAGTGAGAAATGGTTACTCATCGGTTTCTGTGTTTTGTGGTTGACTCTAGGGGAGAGTAAA
Organism: Vicugna pacos; assembly: GCF_048564905.1. Classification (NCBI taxonomy): domain Eukaryota; kingdom Metazoa; phylum Chordata; class Mammalia; order Artiodactyla; family Camelidae; genus Vicugna; species Vicugna pacos. The sequence goes on from NC_133010.1 coordinate 9,539,014, forward strand.
TGAACAGGATCATGGAAAGCTTCCTGGAAAAGAGAGAGCACTGAGGTTTTTTGGTTTTGGTTTTGGTTTTATACATAGTTTGATGTGAAAACACAAATAGTTCTTAATGGCAGTCCTATGCCCCAATGTACCTCCTGTACCACCACCCTATGTCTTCTCGGAATCATCTCCGTACATCTAAGTATTATGTAGATAATGCAATATTTTGTATTGACTTTAGACATTATTACTCACACAACATTGGCATCTTATCTTCTATATGTACACAAAATAGTAAGTCCCTCACTTAGTTAAAAACAGAATTATATTAACATTATAATAATTATACAAATATTATCCACTGCTGAGCCAAATAATATAGTAATCACATTCCCTTTCTTTACAACAGTTTGCTTTCCATCACTTTTCTATTTGCCTTTCTTTTTCTCTCTTGCTCTACCTGGTACACATAAACCCTACAGTTTTCCTGGATGTTCTACCATATCAGATATTCTGTTACCTCTTTCTGTTCCCTGAGGACTCTTCTACCAGACCATTCTTACTACAATCTAGACTTGACCTCTCTCTTGAAGAATGTTTTTTTCTTTACAAGTCTAAGGAATTCTTTTAAATACTCTCCTGGCATGATGACATTCTTTCCTGGATGTGAAATTTCAATCTGTCTTGGTTGACTAACTACACATTTCCAGAGCACATCATGTTGCTTCCCACAAAAGGGTGACTGCGAGGTAAATTTCTCCTCCTTGCTTGTCTTCGCTTTGTCCTCAAATGCAGCTGACATTTGGACTGGCTACTGAATTCTAGGTTGAAAACATTTGCTCCGAGTTTTGAAGGTATTCATGTCTAGCATTCGTTCTTGCTGTTTTGAAAACATAATCCATGCAAATCATTACTTTGTGTGTGGCTAGTAACTCTATTAACATTCCCTGCTCTTTTTCGCCCTCTGTGCTTAGGCCTGCCCTGCTGTCTTTCATGCTTCTCTCTCCGAGAAGGATGCTTTAGCTGTGTTTCTTCTTCACACCTGTTCTCTTGGCAAGTGTGAATGAATTCAGGAACAATCTTCATGTTATGAAATAAATTCGGGCATCCTTTCTAAAAATGAGATCTGTAAGAAGATGATCTCTGACAGAAAAAAGGGATTCTGTACTTCTTTATGAATTTGAGAATTATTGCATACACTAAATCCCACTCTTGGAGATTCGTAATTCACATAAGCATGACACAGTCTGCGTAAAATCTCCCATTAAAAACCACATAACTTTATTTAATATCCTTTCTCTGAAAACTATTGGACATTGGACCAATAGTGTGTTTAGAAATGTAACAACACATGTGTTTGTAAAAAAGAGATAATGCTTTGGTACATTAAGAAAATATTGGAATATAGTAAAAAAAATTGACAGAGAATGACAAAACTCGGATTTTAATTTGAGTTCTGTCACTAAACAACTATGTGATAATTGTCACCTTTTTTCCTAAAACATAGAATAATAGTTTCTTATCTTCTATTGCTTTAAGATAAATTTTTATGAATGAAATAGATCATTTCAATGATATATGACTAACTAGAGTGAGTGATGCTTTGGTAGAGGGTAAGAAAGTGCTTTCCCTGTTCTCTACAAGTGATACATGCAAATAAATGCCTTCCTAGTAGCCAGGTATGCTGGACCTCGTGCTCAAAGGTAACCAGGCTGAGCCTAAGAAGACTGAGGTTTGAAAAACAAACCATGAAGGAGAGGAATCTTAAGAAAGAAAGGAAAGAAAGAAAGAAAGAAAGAAAGAAAGAAAGAAAGAAAGAAAGGAAGGAAGGAAGGAAGGAAGGAAGGAAGGAAGGAAGGAAGGAAGGAAGGAAGGAAGGAAGGAAGAAAGAAAGAAAGAAAGGAAGGAAGGAAGGAAGGAAGGAAGGAAGGAAGGAAGGAAGGAAGGAGGGAGAGAGGGAGGAAGGAAGGAAGGAAGAAAAGAAAGAAAGAGAGAGACAGAAAGAAAGGAAGGAAGGAGGGAGGGGAAGGAAGGAAGGGAGAAAGGAAAAAAGGAAGGAAGGAAGGAAGGAAAATTGAGGATGCCTGTGCTGAAGGGATGGGGAGCAGGATTCAAGATGGTTACCCTTACCAAGTCTCTAATGTCAGTATGAAACTCACAAACATGAAGATGGACCCAGGCTTTGTTTCCATAAAGAAGAGGAATCCCCTGCACCTTGAGAACCTGTTAGGAAAAGTTAAGTTTCCCATACTTGTGACACAACTATCACAAAGGTGAGAGTTCTCGGACCTAGGACTTGACATTTGAATACGCACAATCTAGGGTTGTTATGTAGATCGGCTGTTGAAGCAAAGATGCTTGATCATTACAAACAGGGGAAGGGCCATAGCAGGGCACGTGCTAAATAGCTGAGGAGAGCAGGTCAATTGTGGTCATTCAACAGAGCAAGATAAATACAGTGGCCTGGAAGGACATGTTCTAATCTTCAGTCACACTTCAGACAATAATGCATACTGTCCAGGCTGATGTGAAGGAGATTCCCACCAAAGGATAGAGCCCAGAAATGCTATAAAATTCAAATTACCAAGAACAGCAGTCAAGGGCTACTCACTGGATCAGAGATTCAGTCTCAGGTTTTGGCTCATAGAAAAACTCCCACTGGACAGTATTTTGGCACACCATCCCCGATCAGAGTTGCAGAAATGGTATTAGGTTACTGAAGTAGAATTATTAAGTATTGGAAATATCAGATGGAAAAGATGTGGGTCCAGTGAATCCTCGCAAGACTAAGCTTCTTTAAAAGCAGTCAGATGCCATTTGAAGATCGTGGCATCTATCTCCCTTCATAATCTGCTCTTTGTGCATTTTGTTTTATGCTTTACAGTTTGGAGATCATTCTCTTTGATAGATAGAATGGGAGTGAAAGAAGATTTGAATGAATCATTCTGCCTTTGCTGTCATTTTTAACAGTACCTTAGCTAACCTAAGCCATGTTCTTCTTCCAGCTCTGTACAGAGTAAAAATTACCATTTACCTGAATCCAGTATTTGTTCTTAATTTTCACCTCGTTCTGGCTTTTCACTTTCCAAGTGAGCTTCTTAAAGATACAAGGGGCTCTTTCACATATCTGTTTGCATGTCCCTCTTTCTATCTTTGATGCATGTCCTTTAGAACATGACTTCATCAGATAATTCACATTTTAGTCACTCTGCTCCAGTTGGGGAGAGTTGAAAATACAGACAGGAAGTAAGAATATGTGTAATCAGCTAGTATTTTTCTCTTCCAGAAAGTGAATATACATATCAAGCATCCGAAAAAATATACACAAATTAGCCAATATGATAACTGCTATAGAGAACGTAGGATCAGTACGAAACTGAGAAACATAAAAGTGAATTTTTTTTTATCACTGCTACCTCTCAGAAGGTTTCTGGAGACACAACTGGTAACAAACAGGAGGCACAGAGAAAGAGGCAAGAGTCTGAATACTGATGGAGTCAGGGAAATCTACATGGTAGGATGTGGTGTCCATACGGATCACATGCTTAGTGATGCCTTCACCAGACAGCTCAGAGGAACCAGGTCATCTATTAAACAGTGTATATTTCTTTCTCAAAGTTGTTTTTTCCAAGATGATATAATCATGTTTCCCCAAGGTTCCTGTCACTGCAATTCTACCGATCAAGTTTTCCTGTTTATTACAGTCAATTATGGAATCTTACTGTTTTCTCATCCTCATGAAAGGCAAATTTATCAGCCAGTAGAGTCAGGAGATGCCATACAGTGCCTTTTGCAGATGTGAATTTTGAATAGATTCATGTATGCACTGATTTTCTCATTCAGTAATTCAACAAGTGATATCTGTGTATTCGATTCCTTGGGCGTGCTAGAATGACAATATCATTGCCCTAGCTTAGCTTAGAGTCTAAGAAGAAAAACAAATATTTCACAGATACTTGTGCAATGAATTACAGTTGTCATCAATGGTTTGAGGAAAAGGTAATTACGCTATGAGTAGATTTGGTAAGAGGATCCAAGCTCATCTGAGGGAAATGTGAGCTGACCCAGCTGATGGATGAATAGAGTTAGCCGGGAAAAGGGAAAGGGGACACCATAGTATGAAGGGCTAGCTATGAGAAGGTCCAGAAGGGAGCACAGAATATTTTAGAACTGATAGAAGACTCATGCAATTACAGAATAAGGATGAGTTGCAGAACAAGAATGAGAAATTCTCAAAAAGTAGCAAGGTGTCATACCACGGAAGGCCTTTCAGCTTATGTAAGAGCATTTGACATTCACTCTAATGATAATTGGAAGGTATTTTAAGAATTTTAAGCAAGAAAACGTCTTGAATGGATTTATTCCAAAAAATATATATATTTCTTTGGTGACTGAGCACACACAGATGCGAGAGAGATCTACTGGGAAGCAACTGCAAGAGGCCAGAGGAGGCATGATGCTAAGATGTGGATAGAGTGGCAGTAATGGAACAGTTTATATGTTGACCGTAGGGTTACAGAGGGTGACAGAGAGGACAGCAACTATTGGAAAGTGAGTAAGAAGGAGAAGTGATGAGATCTGAGATCTGCTTGATTTTATTTATTTATATTGGGTAGGCTAAAGAGCTATTGATAGAAGAAAGGAGAATACAAACAGAAAGTATGGTTAGGCAGAGAAGAGTTCACATGGATGTGGCAAATTGAAGAGAGAGGGATGAAAGAAAGATTTTGAGGTTGAGCACCATGGGTGTCACACACACACACACACACACACAAATCTCTCCCTTTCTCTCACCCACTCTCTTTCTTTCTCCTTCTCTCCATCTCTTCCTTTCTCTCTTCTCTCTCTCATGCACATATATACACATATCTTGTGCAAAAGACAAGTTGATTTTTAAAATATTTTTTCATGACTTGGTGTGGTTTTGAGAAATTTAAGTAAAGACTTAAGTTGACTAAGTTTTTTTTAAATTAAAATCTTGCTGAAACTGGACTGTTCGGGCAACTCCATTTTATTCAGGTTACAAAGAGGACTGAGTGATTGATTTGACTTAAATTTTTAGGGAGAGAAGATTGTCAAGTACAATACTCAGGTTTCTTACTTAAATAATTGTAAGGATGATATTTGCTGAGAAAAATATGAAAATATTTGAAAAGCTCTTGCTCCACCTCACACTCCCTGCATTTTAACTTCTTTGTGTGTCATTTTTGTGCTCTGTATTAGAAAAACTATAACCATATGTTTTCTCTCATGATTTTCTGTATAATAGCTTCTCACAATGATGTCACTTTGTTTCCTTTTTTTTAACTTAATCACCAAAGTGCTTTTCACTGTACTGTATCAGACAAGTTTTGAAGACTTCTGTTCAGAAATATGTTTCTTTGATTGCATCGCTATTTCCTCCTGTCCTTCATTTAAAAAGCTTTTTTTCTTTTAAGGCACAACCTTCATGTGTCATCTTCTAATCACTTGCCTGGACTCACTAAATTTCAGTGACAGTGTCATCACTGCATTTACATTCTTATGTCAAATTTCAAATTCATTCTTTAGACACCAAGTACTCAGTACACTGATATAGATAATCGCTCTTTTTGTTCCTTTTTTCTTTTATTTCCTTTTTTCCTTTTTTTTTGGCAACAAAATGTACTGAGTGTCTGCTATGTACTAGACATTTTCTGACCACTAGTATTATGAAAATGGACAAGGCTTCTTTTCATAAATTAGTGTCCTAGTTGGAAGGGAAGACATAGAAGGAAAATAAACATGAATACTGTGGATGAAGATATGTGGTATTGAGATAAATAAAACAGACTGATATCATGGTGACTTGAAAGCTACTTTGGCTTCCCTGGGAGGTGACATTTAAGATGATAATGGAATAAGAAGCTATATCACACCCTGTGAAGGCCATGAGGGGTAACATTCCAGGTAGAGGAGATAGGTCTAAGGCAAGAATGAGCTTGGGTTGTGTAAGGAAGAAAAAAAGGACCAAAATGACTGAGCCTTAATGGGAAAGGGAGGAGTGATCAGAGATAAGAGCTTTGTGGGCAAGGGCCAGGGGGTGAGTGTTTGCCCAAACGGAATGGCGCATCCTGAGAACAGTTTGAGCAGATGAGTGGTATAATCTGAATTACTCTTTTAAAACGTCCATGTACTGGCATTTTTGGGAGGATGACTCGAACACGGACATATGGAGAAGCAGGAGGTCAGTAGATGCTTGTCTTGAGAGTCCAGGGAAAAGATGGTTAATTCTTGATTTCGAATGATAGTGGATATTTCGAGGAGTGAACCAATTTGAAAAATACTTCAGAGGAACAATGGATGAGACTCATTTGAGGGACCGTGGTGGGCTGAGTAAAAGAGAGGTTAACAAGGAGGACCCCTCGATTCTCTACTTGAACAATTGAGTAGATGGGGGCGTCTTTCTCCCAAAGGGGTGGGGGAAATTTTTTTTTCATGAAAAATTAGAAGTTGCCTTTTTCTGTTTTGGCCAGGTAAAGTTTGAGACGGCTATTACATATTTATGTAGAATTTTTAAGCATCAGTTGGAGAACCTAGTCTGGAGTTTAGGGAAAGCCCGGGATAGAGACGAAGGATTTGCAGGTCATTTTAGAGACGCAAAGCAGAGCTCTGAGGATAACAAAGGTCACCCAGGTCACCCACGAAGAGGGAACAGAGATGAGGAGAGAAAGATCTAGAAGAGGCACAGAAGCCTGGAGAGACAGAGGTTAATCAGGTAAAAGAAAATCCTAGTAAGAGGACAGTATGTTCTCGCTGCGGAAGCTGAAGGAAAAACAAAGTGATATTTTGAAGAGAAGGGATCTTTTAATAGCTGATTGCTGCTGATGGGTCAAATAATATAAAAACAGAAACGTAAGCATCAGCACGTGCCCCATGGGACATAAACAATGCTCTAAAGAGATCATCTTGTACCTTCTATTTAAACATTTTTTATTGATTTATAATCATTTTACAATGTTGTGTCACATTCCAGTGTTCAGCGCAATTTTTCAGTTATACATGAACATATATATATATTCATTGTCACATTTTTTTCTCTGTGTCTTGTATCTTTATGGGAAAATTGCTCAGCACTTCCCCGTGTGTACGAAATACCTATTTTCCTGGACTCAAGTTCTACCCCATTGGTGGTTTAATTAATTTTTTGTTGTTGTTGTTGTTCACCAGAATCACCTAGAAGGTAATCCTCAGGATGGTAATTCTGCTCAGGGTAGTAATGGTCCTTCTCAGCTTCTGTTTCTTTGATCTGTGCTCCTGGGCATATCCACAGAAATGAAGAGCAGCCGGTAGGGCTGGCAAGTCAATGCAGATAAGAAGAATCTACTCAGGCCTCCTGGAGAACAGTCACATTTGGGAATCACAAGATTTGGAGTCAGACAGAATCAGGAGTGAGACCCATTTCTGACATTTACTGTGAGCCCAGGGGTCAGATGGCTACGTCTCTCTAAGATCAGATCCTTGAATGGGAGGCAGGGTCAATGAAACCTACCTCATAGGGCATATGTGCAGACAAAACGAGGTAATAAAGGGTAAGTGCTTAGCACGGTCCCTGGCACATGGTCAGTGCTTCATAAACGCCAACTACTACCAATAAAAATTATGACTGCACTTGCAGAGCTGGCCCGTGAAAGGGGGGGAGAACAGAAACTGGATCAGAAAAAGCACAAAGGTGCTGTGCAAGGTGCGATGATATGGACAAATATAGGAGAACACGGTAGAAATCCGTTTTGAATCGAACAGAGGTCACTCAAAGGGCCAACTAGCCATCCTGTTTAGTGACATCGTTTCTCGGTAAAACCGCAGGAGAGACGTGGGCTTGCCTCCAAACCGTCAGAACAAAACTCCTGGTAAAACTCACTTCTCGCAGGATTGAAGAACGCCTGCTCCGTAAGCAGCCCTCCCGGAGCCGTCTGTACCGTATTTACAGGTCAGCGGCAGCCCCCCGAGTTCCCTCACCACGTGCTCCATCCGCAGCTTTAATTTAGCTCGCTTTCCTTTCTCCTCGTTTCCTCTCCACATTGTCTAAGTGCTAATAATAATAATTCAATTTAATAACACCCATCCTCACAGAGTACTCTAGCCCATCCGGTCCTCAAGGACACCTAACCCTTCCCGGGCTCACCTCTCAGCTTCTTTATCACACTTGAAGCACATCATAAACTACGTCTTCCCCAGACCTTGTCATAAAGGGTGAGGCCGACATTGCAAGAATGAAGTCAGGGAAGTACAACCTTGAACTGGTTTATCTCCTCTCCTCCCCTCTTCTCTTTGACCCGTGCTTTTCCTTTGCAACCAGAAAGAGGAAAAACTTAAACTTGTGTTCCCACTGGGGCTTCCTGGGATGGCTCACTGTCTGTTTGGCAATTGAAGCCCGATCGCAGATGAGTGATGCTCGGCATTGACAGCTGCCTCAACAGTCATTAGTTTGCTAATAGAAATTGCTTTTTGATGATGCAGGTCAGGGTGATGGCCTCCAGTTTGTGGGTAAAGAAATTGAAACATGAAATGTTAAATGTCTTCTACCCAGTGACGGAGCTGAGGATATTAAGTGAGGGAAAGGACCCACTCAGCTGGCATTTAGCTCTCTGAAAACTTTAGCTTCTTGAAATGTATGAAAAGAAAAGGAAAAAATGTATATAACGTTTATGAACAGGCAAAATAATTATAATAATATGTGGTTAGAAACACTCCTGCATTTGATGAACACAATTGTGCTAGATTCATTTGTTCTCAGTTGACACAATTTTAACAACATTGTATATTTTGCCTCCAAGTACATTAAAAAAAAAAAACCTTTAAAGCCAGAAATGGTTTTAAATACTAGCTGAAAATTATTAAGTACAAATTATAGGATGGACATTATTGTTGTTAAATCTTTAATTTCATTATTTGGATCATTTATTTTTACCACATTACGGGTGAGAAAACTAGGACCTTGAGGGGATAACTCACTTAAACAAAGTCACACAGCAGTTTGAAGGAAAAGACAGAATGTAACTTCTGTATCTATAACATCTTACTCCATCTGAAAAAAAACAAGACACCACCTACCACATGAAATTGCTCTGAGATCGTGTCTGAATGTATAATAAAGAGTTAGAAAGATAAACAGGAAAGATCTTATTTTTGCAGAAATTCCTAGGAAAGGGGCACAATGTTAAGCTGTCATCAGTGTCTTAATGAAGATTAATTGGCAGTGAGAAACTGGTCAGGCTGGGCAGAGAACTAGACGAAGACAGGCAGCGTTCCTAACCACCATAGAGCACCGAAGCCTCCACTCTGAGTTTTCATTAATTTCTTTTTTTTATCAGGGTCCACTCTGTAAAACCAGACTGTAGATGTTAGACTCTGTAATTCTCAGTGCCGCCCTCTCTTGGCATCCTTCTGCAGAGCGGCACACACACTGCCCAGCCCAGGACCACTAGCTGGTGCATAAGGATGACCTTGCCAGGCATTTGGAAGAGGTCCCACCAAATGGGTGTCAGATTGGGAACTAGCTACTGGAGTCTTCAGGACTTTCACACTTTCTCCTCTCAGTTGCACTGATTTCTCTATTAGTGATTTTTTAAAACATTTTTTTATTGAGTTATAGTCATTTTACAATGTTGTGTTAAATTCCAGTGTAGAGCACAATTTTTCAGTTATATATGAACGTACATATATTCATTGTCACATTTTTTTTCGCTGTGAGCTACAAGATCTTGTATATATTTCCCTGTGCTATACAGTATAATCTTGTTTATCTATTCTACATATGCCTGTCAGTATCTACAAATTTTGAACCCCCAGTCTGTCCCTTCCCACCCTCCGCCCTCTTGGCAACCACAAGTTTGTATTCTATGTCTATGAGTCTGTTTCTGTTTTGTATTTATGTTCTTTTTTTTTTCAGATTCCACATATGAGAGACCTCATATTGTATTTTTCTTTCTCTTTCTGGCTTACTTCACTTAGAATGACATTCTCCAGGAGCATCCATGTTGCTGCAAATGGCGTTATGTTGACATTTTTATGGCTGCATAGTATTCCATTGTATAAATATACCACATCTTCTTTATCCAGTCATCTGTCGATGGACATTTAGGCTGTTTCCATGCCTTGGCTGTTGCAAATAGTGCTGCTATAGTGATTTCTACCTTTGGAAATCTTCTGTTGTTTTGCTTTCTACCACTATATCCTATAGTGACAGCGGACCTGGCAACTTTTGCTGAAAACTTATCTGTCTTCATTGAAAAGGAACTGATCATAATTCACTCTGAAGAGCAGGAAGCAAACATGTCTATACGTTTTGTAGTGGAGGCTGTGATTCTATGGTATGCAGCCCAGACCTTCTCCTTTTAAGGAGCAAAGTACTATTTCTTCCAGGTTGTGGGAATATTGGCAGCTGACAGCTCAGAGGTGAACTCTTCTATGAGAATTGCTTTGACCAGAAGAGAGTCACCTTTACTGAGGTCACACTCTTTCCTGAGAGCATCCCACATTCAGTGACCGAGTCACATGAGTAGATAAAACAATGGCTGCCTTGTCTCCATGTGGAAGGCTTCCGAAAGGCCATTTCAGGTCAGGAGTTCTCATCAAATTGTCCTACTGCCTTTGTTGTGTGTGCATAAAAGTTATCTTCATCCTCTACCCAATTCTGCATCCTTTAGTCTCTCATAAGGGTGGTTTCTGGAATCCTGGAATTGGAATATATCCAGTATGACCTTGCATTTCTTGCCTGGTAGACCTGATTCATCATTTTTATCTCAGAACTTGCTTCCCACTTGGTTTTGGTACAACAGAGGACTGTATCCTGAGTAGCTCTGTACTGGACCAAGGGAGCCTCTTTGGAACAGAAGGTGTGGCAACACATAGATGACCACAAATGGGATCTGATGGTCATATCGTATTCCACGCCACCCAGATGATGCCAATCTCCTAGAATGAGCTGTAAATAAGGCACCAGCCTGGTGGTGATAACCCTGTGAGGAAGGCATGCCATCTTCCAGGTCCCATCGAGGATCCCTACTGTTTATAAGACATCAAGGATTCCAACAGTTTATATCATGGGTCTGGCACCCAAGACACAGAGCTAGGAGGGGCCCACTGACTATCAGCTTCAGTGGTTCACTTGGGGAATGTGTGCTTCCCATCTCCAAAACTGGGGGCTCTACAAGATTAGAGGTCCTAGTCCCTGGAAAGAGAAGCCTTCTAACGGGGGAAAGGGGGGAAGCATGAATACCATTGAACTTTAAGCTACGTCTCCCACCCCATCACCTCAGCTTCATTGTTCCACGAGACCAGCAGGAAGGCAAAGTGAAAGTTATGCATCCTACCAGGAAGCGATGGGAATGCTGTTACACTATGCAGAATAGAACGCGTTGGACACACACTTGGAAAATGTCTTGGTGTCACTTGGCTTAACTTTGGTGAGTATCCATGGCCATTTAAGACCCGCACTAATGGGAGCTCCAGCTCATCCCACTAAGCTTGATTTTGCATTTCCACGGGCAAAGAGACCCATCAGAATCCAAGAGGAGCTTATTACACACAGTGCATCTGACAGTAACAAGGGATTAACTAGCCTAAATTGTAGCGGATGCTGTGATAACACTGCCCAGATCCCTACCCTTTAAGACAGAGGCGCTCATTCCTCCACTGCTGGGACTGTTGGCTGTTGACAGCCCCCAGCTTAGTAGCTCCCCTGGAATTCCCCAGTGCTAAAGAGAACCATCTCATGCAAGCGTACTTTCTCATCTCAGAGACTTATCTAGTGACTGATTGATGTATATCCCACAGCTGTTATCTCCTGAGAGCACTCCCCAATAAATTTGATGTTTGCCAGTCATTGTCTCAGAGTTTATTTCCAGAGGATCTCAACCCCGTATACCTATATATCTCTACCTGTCCAGGGAGAATTGAATTAAAACCAGACAAAATGAAGCCAACAAACAGAAAGCAGTACCTTCACCCTCCGAAAAGAAGTTTTAATATGGAAGGAGTTTCCAAGAATCTCTGCTTTCCCAGAGGGAGAAATATGTGGGGAAGGAAATACTTTCAGGAGACCATTAAATCATACTTATGCTTTGCCACTCTAAGTGTAATTCAAGGTCTAGCAACACCAGCCTCACCTGGGAGTTTGTGAAAAATGCAAACTTCCTAACCCCATCCCAGACCTACTGAATCACCATATGCATTTCACAGAATTCCCCAGATGTTTGGTGTATATATCCAAGTTTGAAAAGAACTGCTGTAGAACAGGACTTTTTAATTTTTTTTGAATTGCATATTCTTATCTTTAAAAAAAATTGAGCATGTACTCCTAATATTTCTATTATAGATAATGATATAACATAATATTTATTGTTTATTATATATGGTAATATATAATATAAAAGCTATATAATATTTATCATTTATAATGATACTGTGTACAATTATACTAATATGTCATAAGCATTGAAAAAACATTCACAATTCAGAGACTAAGAGGAATAAGGCCAAACTATTATGGGCAATAGTCACAGTTTCCTCCCACTCCTCCCTCAGGAGATTGTCACATCCATCCACCTTGGATGTGCATTCTCCATATTGGCGATGTCTGCTCCATGTGCAGACACTTCTCATCCTGTGCATTAGGTAGAGTCTTAGGAGAGAGAACAATGGGAGTATCAAGATTAGGAAAAGCCAGGTAACCCCACTCCTGGGCATATATCCAGAAGGAACCCTACTTCAAAAAGACACCTGCACCCCAATGTTCATAGCAGCACTATTTACAGTAGCCAAGACATGGAAACAGCCTAAATGTTCATCAACAGATGACTGGATAAAAAAGTTGTGGTATATTTATACAATGGAATACTACTCAGCCATAAAAACGACAACATAATGCCATTTGCAGCAACATGGATGTCCCTGGAGAATGTCATTCTAAGTGAAGTAAGCCAGAAAGAGAAAGAAAAATAACATAGGAGATCACTCATATGTGGACTATCTATAAAGGAAAAAAAAAAGAAGACAATGAACTTAAATATAAAACAGAACAGACTCACAGACATAGAATACAAACTTGCGGTTGCCAGTAGGGAGGGGGGTGGGAAGGGACAAACTGGGAGTTCAAGATTGGTAGAAACTGACAGGTAAATATAGAATAGATAAACAAGTATATACTGTTTGGCACAGGGAAATATATACAAGATCTTCTGGTAGCTCATGGTGAAAAAGAATATGAATATATGTATATTCATGTATGACTGAGAAATTTTGCTGTACACCAGAAATTGACACAACATTGTAAACTGACTGTAACTCAATAAAATTAAAAAAAAACAAAACAGGGATTGTTTTCTCTGCGGACTGGGAATGGGAAGAAAATTAGAGTGTCTTGAATCATCCAAGTGGTGACAGCAACTAAAAAGGCCACCATCTCAAATCGCCTGGCAGATTCCAGGGAGAGAGGAAGCTTCTCGTCCGTTCTCCGTTCTGTGAGATTCTGGTCCAAGATGCTCACCAAACCTGTCCATTTTTTTCACATGGGATACTTGCTATTTGCAGGTATCTGATTGAATTTTCAGCAGCTGCTTAGCAGGTCATTTCATTTGTCAGGTAGACGAAGGTAATGAGAATTTATCAGCCCCCAGTGGAGATTCACAGCTGATCTGTCACCACACATTTCTATAAATATTGCTCTTATTTACCCAGGATGCATTTCAAATTAGCAGGCGATTATACACACATACTTTATGCAATATATATACCTACATATATGCGTATAAAAATGTTTGACACACACACATACAATACATACACAGACCAGGGTTTACAGCTCTGTTCCTCATTTTTCTGGCACATCAAGATGGACCAATGGTACAGTGAGGCCGGAAGTGCCTCATTTGACATCCTCAATGATAACTGCATTAATGCCCAGGCTTCGGAGATTGGTATGGAATCTGATCAGGACCCCTGGTGTGGGAGCTGAGCTCTATTGTTCTACAAGGAAGAAAGCGTCCTATAATTTCACTGAAAGCGGAAGGGCAGCAAAGTGATATTATTTAGAATCTGCTCAAAGTAATAGTCCCTGTGTCAGCTGCCTGGTGAGCCTTTCTGTCAGCCGTGGAAGGTTGCTTGGGACTGAGAAAAAAAAAAGTCTCTCTCCAAATGCAAGATAATTAAAGTATTTGAGTGAGTTAGGAACAGGGCGGGGGTCTCAGGAAGGCAAGCAAGAGGCTTTGCTTTCCAACAAAGGAAGCGATGTAGGAACTGGCAGCAGCAATAGCCGAGGTGGTTCAGTGTTCTGAGCGGTGGGCAGAGGGCATGGTTCCAGAATGTCTGAGCTGGGTGGCAAGGTGAGCTGTCGCTGGTGAAACATTTCCTCAAACCAAGGTCTTTTATAATTTATTTTTTATTGAAGTCTAGTTGATGTACAATATTATATGTTATAGGCGTACAAATAGTGATTCTCAGTTTTAAAGATTATACTCCATTTATAGTTATTATAAAATATTGGCTATGTTCCCTGCATGGTACAGTTTTTCCTGATAGCTTGTTTTATACGTAGTCGTTTGTGCCTCTTAATCTCCTACCCTTGTATTCCCCTCTCCCAACCCTGTCCCCACTGGTAGCCACTAGTTTGTCCTCTGTATCTATGAGTCTGCTTCTTTTTTGTTATATTCACTAGCTTGTATTTTTTTTTAATATCCAACGTTTTTATTTATTTATTTTTAACATTATTTTATTGAGTTATAGTCAGTTTACAATGTTGTGTCAAATTCCAGTGTAGAGCACAATTTTTCAGTTATACATGAACATATATATATATATATATATTCATTGTCACATTTTTTTTGCTGTGAACCACCACAAGATCCTGTATATATTTCCCTGTGCTACACAGTATAATCTTGTTTATCTATTCTGCATTTTGTAGTTTGTATTTTTTAGATTACAAAACATCCCATTAGGGATGTATGGGGGGAATAAAGCTTTTTCACCCACGATGTCTCCTCAAGTTCACTCTGTCCATCCTTCTTAACTCGATACACAAGAAAATGGTAATAAACCTACAAATAAGAGAATCCATGGAAATGAAAATGAAGATCTGTTAGCTTTATTGGATTTTTCTCTAACTCTGCCTCTCTGTGTTCAGAGACCCATCAGTAGCATCCTTTCTCCAGTGTCCACACCCGAATGTTCTGCTCCCACCTGTAGCCACTGCTTCTGGTTTAGAACTTTTTATTTCCAAATCCAGGCAGCCTCCTAGCCCTGATTAAAGTGTATGGATTTATATCACCCACCACGGCACTTCTGTCCTCTCCCACCACTGTTCTATAATTTGAAATGAAGCTGCTGAGGAAAGAGCACTGCGTTTGCAAATGGCAGGGAGATGGGTGACTTCCATTTCTGACCCTCATTACCCATTAATCTTAGACCTGGATATGCTACAGAATCAGACAGATCTGGTTCAAATCTGAGATCTTTTCCTTTGTTGTAGAATCTTGGGCAAATGACTTATCTCTCTAAACCTCACTTTCCTCATCTTCAAATGGAGATAATACTCATTGCACTAATTATACCATGGAACCAAGTAAAATCCCATACATGCGGTCTGTAGGAGAGCAGCTAGGATGCTCTAAGTGGCAACGTAGATAAATGACAGTTTTCATAAATTTTATGTTAAGCACCCGACCCAGAGCCCAACACCTCATGAACGCCCTGTCGGTTTTATTCCTTATTCTTTTCCTGAAATATGTCTTGAGTACTTTCTTGACATTCAGACAACAGCTTTAATTCTGGACACAGTGATGACTGCTTTACTGAGTTTCCATGGCCAACCCTGGACTAGGTCAGAATCTCAGGCCTCCATCCTGCCCAGTATTTTTCTAGCTCCGTTTCCCACAATGAACTAGTGACTTAGAGGCATACCTCACTGAATCTTAATATTTGAACCACAAGGAACCCTATAAGACTTTTTTCCATGCGTTAACTATCAGCTCTGTATATGCGTGTGTGTGTGTGTGTGTGTGTGGCTGACTGATGCTGAGAGGTCATGGGAGTTCTACATTAAAAAGAAAAATGAATCCTCCTCTTCAAACTGGTCCTATTACTTTCCTGGGGCTTTCATAACAAATTCAATGAGCCTGGTAACTCGAAACAACATAAATTTATTATTTTATTGTTCTAGAGGCCAGAAGTCTGAAATCAAGGTGTTGGCACGGACGTGCTCCCCCTGAAGGTTTTAGGGGAGGAGACTTCTTGTCTCTTTCAGCTTCTAGTTGCTCCCAGAAACCCTTAGCTTCCTTGGCATCTTCGCTCTAATCTCTGTCAATCACCCTGGTCACATTGCTTCTTCCTCTTCATGTGTCCCCGTGTCTTCTCTTCTGTATCTTCTAAGGGCACCTCTTATTGTATTTAAGGCACATCCCGCTAATCCAAGATAATCTCCCTCATCTCAAGATCCTTAACTTAATTACACAGACAAATACCCTTTTTCCAATTAAGGTCACATTCATAGGTTCTGGGATTTCGGAAAAGGACATATCATTTTGCAGGTCACTAATCTATTCACTATACTAGAGAAAGGAGGAAAAAAGTAGAAAAAATGGACATAGATCCCCCACATTGGAGATTTATACCTTGTCTAAAGGCTTAGCTCCTCCCCACCCCCGCAAAAAAACACACGGGCAGCTGGAATACACTTTCCCTTCTCAGCCCTCAGGTTTGACTCTGTGGAAGGATCAGACTGCAGAGGTGCCATTTAAAAAGCTGTATAAAATCACCTCCCAGGTGAAATAATCAAGGTATTAATTGACCTCTCTGTTGATTTGTTTCTTCTACGAATACTTCACACAAGGGCTTGTTTTTCTGGTTTAAGGCCGTCGATCCTAATTTGCCCACACTCTGATCACCTGAAATAATTTCTTTCCTTATTCCTCACCTATTTCCAGCATTTATGTTCGGTTATCACACCCCCCACCCACTGTCATCATTGCTCTAGGCTGGATGTATGAAGTTCTTTGAATAATCTTTCTCTGTAGGTCATATCCTCTAATCCTTTTATCATTTTTGGATCCTCTCCAACTTATCAATGTCTCCTTCTAAAACAAGCAGCCGAAATGCTACAAGAAGTGCTCGGCACCTTGTTTTTAAACAGAGAGAGAACGGATGTTCACAAAGAAGTCGGGGGATTTTCAGAAACACTGTCTGGAATTAAATCACACGTATTAAGTCAGCCTTTTCCCAGCGCGTTATGCACTCTTCCACTGCCTCAGTAACTGCATCAATGTCTTCCAACCGTCAGGGGAAATGGAGAAAACAGATGGTTCTGGGTGGATTAGTTACGTTTAAAAATAATAGTAGCCGCCATGTACGCCATACCCACCACGCGCTACGGCATGCACTTTGTGTGTGCTTGTTACCTTGCGGAATTCGGATCCCCTCAGTTGCACAGACGAGAAGGCAAAGGCTGAGAGGACACAGGAGCTTTGCGGCTGTCTGCGCAACTGCGGAATCGTGATGCTAGGGTTCAGTCCCTGGTTTGGTTGCGGAATCTGTGGTCCATGATACCGCACCTCAGTCAGACGCCGGGTCACGTGTTAAACCCTCAGTGAAACACTAAGCATACTACCTCATTTAAAGGCTAGTTTCCTGAATATTCAGTTTGATGGCTGGATTCAGCGATTTGATTTTCTCCAAAATGATTTGCTTGTCTGGATTTGGCCTTTGAATCAAGACTAACCTTTCTAAAGGGTCATTACCTTAAAAGGTCATTTAATCTATACCCATGCCTTGAGGGTGCCATTCAGGAAGGTAATTCTTCAATGTCAATAAAGAGTTCTCTTTGCAACTTTAACTCTGTTTCTTTTCAAAACTGTTCTGCAGAAGTTTGCAGTGGATCTACTTAAAACGGGTTTCAATCAAGTCAATATATACAACTCGATCATCTATTCTACTCAGTCCTGATCTGGGTTCTATAAGTTTTGCAAGGAAAAAAATTTATATATATATATATATATACACACACATACACACACACACACACACACACATATGTGTGTATATATATATATATAAAACTTTTGATAAAGAAATAGGTCTTACAGAAGATAAGGCTCAAGAAAATATAGATGGGAAATACTCAGATAGTCTATGATCCAGTTACTGCATAAACTGGGGATTTATAAACCTGTTTAATCAAAAATAGCTGAGAGGTTTAAAACCTGCATTCCAAGCTGATACCAGACCAACTGGATCATATTCTCAAAGGTTGAGGCCTGGGGCTTGGTGGTTAAACAACAACAACAAAAAAACAACAACTTCAAATAATTATTACTATCAATTATACTCGTGACCAGACTGTTGGCAGAATACACGAACGTTGGTATTAACAAGCATAATATCTTACTGCTATTTAGTGTTTTCCAGTTTTCAAAGTAATTTTCCATCAACCACTATTTCATTTGACCTTTGCAATCAACCAAACTGTTCTGTAGACCAACTGACAGAGTCAAGTAGCATATGATAACACTAAAGCTCACGGTACTGAACCATCAGTCAGTAGCCCCTACCCTCAGTCACCTGGGTAGTAACTGGTAGAGCTGGGCTGCAGGTAGCCCAGCTCTGAGTCCTTCCCAGGCAATGAAGCTGGCAGCCTTCGATGGGAAAAGATGTAAGCTAGGAAGGAAAAAAACCCTCCTTGGGAAGAAATAAAGAAAACTGAATTGGGCTCCAGCCCTGCTTCTCACTAGCTACGTGGTCTTTAACAATTCAACTTGTCTTTCCGGGCCTTGTACTGGGAAGAACATAAGCGCTGGACTCCCACCGCCTTTGGTCCCAATCTTGGTTCTGTCACAATAGCTCAGGTACCGTGGACAAGTTACTTCATCTCTCTGTGCCTTGTCATCCTCACCTGGAAAATGGGCTACTGTGAAGCTTAAATGTGTGGATATATGTAATCTACAATGTGTGCGTGCGTGCACACACGCACACACGTCGAGAGAGAGAACAGTACAACAGTTTCTATAAAGTCCTGAATGTCCCATTATTTCTCGTTTAGAGAAATTTCTCGTTTAGAGAAATTAATCAGGTAAGTGCAAAGTTTTGATTAGGCATAGATTTTTTTAACACTGACTCTTAGAAGAGAGTCTTACACAGTGAAATCACATATGATGAACAGTTTAGAAATGAGAAGCGCTGATACAATCATCATTTCCCTACTTTCAGGAAAAATACATTTAATGATAGTTGGCATTTAGAGGTTACGTAATGTGTGCCGGCCGCTGCGCTAAATGTCCGACATGCTTTATCTCCCTTAATCCGCAACACAATCCCATGACCTGTGAACACGCTTTCATCCTTATTTTACAGATAAGGAAGCTGAAAGGTAGGAAAGCTAAGTAAGTTGTCAGGGTGGGGAGTAGGATGGCGGGGACTAGCCCGCAGGTCACTGGTATCCAGAACGTGCTCTCTTTCATTCCCTCCCAACCCCCCCTCCACCCACACCCACCTGCAGTCTTCAGCACCATCTATTAGCTACACAAACTCTATCATCACATCAACCCCCTTCTCAGACCAGCCCTTCCTAGAACTGAGCCACGTGCCCCAAATTATTCCCCCTTCACAATGAAACTGTCATTTTCTGTTTTCAGCCAGGTAATGTATGCAGAGAAATCTGACTATGTAATTTCCAGCAAGGACGGCTTCACAGGAAGAAAGATAATCTTTACATTTCTGGGGGAATTTATTTTCTTAAAAGGGTTGGTTAACTGAACAACATCTTTACTCAGTGGTGTGTTAGGCTGTGAAAAGATGAAATAGAGGATGTGGCCTGGATTAGGGAGATACTGTGAGGGAAAGACCCTTGTGTAGCCCTTGACAGAGCCTGTGGGTGCAGGTTTAAAAGAGGCCACAGCCATATTCCAAGGATTCACGTATTTGAAAGTGAAAAACTGAATGTGCCCAAGTAAGACTGGTGTTTGGAGGACAAGACGCTCTTTCATCATTTTATTAAAGAAGCCACAAAGAGATGGCAGGAAGGGGGACCGCATGTCCTTTCTCCCGAGCTGCCTGCTCAGCCTCCTTCCCATTTTATTAAATCCAAGAAAGAAGCATTGTCCTTTGCTTGACAGCAAACGGCCATACAACATTGGCTTCATCTCCTCCGAAAGTCAGCACTAAGGTGTTCTCTATAGCATGGTATTTACAGACTAAAAAAGGGTGACATTTCCAGGATAAAGACAGCCAGCTCTGTGGTAGGATCAGCTGCCTGGAAACCCACTTCAGTTAGAAATGACTGTTTTTCCAGTTGCCCCATCACCTGTTTTTCTGTAGAAAAGGTTTTTTTCCTTTTTTGGAGAAATCTACAGATTCCCTTTAAAGTGCTCTGTCCCACAAGCACATAGCAAGCCTGGCAGGGAGCCTGAAGAGAAGGGGAGGGGTCTCTCCTATTCACAACATCCTGGAGGGGGTCCGGGGGAGGAGGCAGAACTCTGAGTCTCTTCATCTCTCTGCACACCGATGGGCTGTCACCCAGAAATGCCTTTGAGAGTCTCCTCTGTGAAGCCAAAGTTGGCTCTGACCTCAAGAAGTTGACACTTTGAAGTAAACACAAAGAAAGGTAACTAACAATTCCAGAGTCAGTTGGAGGGTGATACTGAATGTAGGTGGTAACATTACTACCCTGATCGTTCTACCCGCTAAACAGTGTATATACGTGTGAGTGTGTGCTGTGCGTATGTGAGTATGCATACAGTTTATACATGAATTTGCATTATACATACACATATGTGTGTGTATATATATAATCTCCTTTACGACAATACTGTTTCTATCAGCACCTGATGACATGAAGATTAGGGAGGGCTTTCCCAAGTACATTTACCTAGTAAGTGAGTCGTGGAGAAATCTCCAGACCCCACTTTGTCAGACTCCAGAGCACATGTTTTTAATACCTCCTAATAGCAGAGTGAATAAAACAAGTGTTTAAGGGAAAAAATAAAAACAAGAATCACTAGAGGCTGCAATCATCTATGGAAATCAAGAAGCGAGACTGGACAGGTCCTTGACAAATGGGCAGGGTCAAGATCAAAGGGCAGCAGAAAGCCAGGCATGGGATGGATTAAATAGTGTGAACAACTGTGCCCAGATGACAATGCGGGTGGGGGCACGATGGGAAGATTTTGATTAGAAGGTGATCTTAGGGTTTAGATCTCATCCTGGGGGCACTGGAAAGTCACAGAATATACTCAAGTAAGACACATGACACAATATCCTTTCCTAATAAGAAACTGTCTCCTGAAGGCTTCTTTTAAATGTGGTCATCTATTGCAGTTGCGTTACAAATGAACGCATGGTGCAAGAGTCCTTATATTTTAGAGACATAGATTGAAATATTTAAGGATGAAATAGGAGGATGTTTAGCGTTTGCTTTAAAAAACAAATCCACTGTGTGCATTGGGGGAAGAGGGGTAGGAGTGAAAACCAACCTGGCTTCATGTTGGAAGCATCTAAAACTGGTCTGCAGGTTCATGGAGTTTCGTGATACTGTTCCGCTTGCACATGTCTTAAGATTTTTCCATAATAGTAAATTAAATAAGAATCATTAGCAACTTAAGTGCTGCTTTAAATGGCGAGTATAAAATAAAACAGAAGATAATAAAGCTACCTGTGAATTTTTGATACTGTGAAATAAAACATCAATGAATTTTCCAAAAAAAAAAAAAGTGAGCTTGGTTTCAGGAACAGCTCTAAAGTCACTTCCCATTATATTATTAACTTAGAAAAGTACGTCTGGTAATAGCGATGCCTTACACGCATATAATCCTTTGCTTCAAAGTATTTCACAATCATCATTTTGTATGCTGTTCATAGGAATCCTGAGAGTAACTGGGCTCCCAGCGTGAAACGTGTCCTACTTGGCATCGAGTGAGAGGATTCTGGTGGGGACTTTTAAATATCTTGCTTTGACCTCTGAAGTTCCCACGGAAGTTGAAAATTTAGCAGAGACAGAAAGCAACGACAAAAGAATGGTGATTGTCATTGTGTTGAAGGAGGTGCAAAGACCCAAACGCATCAACAAAAGTCTGAAAATAAGAATCCCAGCCTCTACTTTGTCCACAGAAGGCCCTCAATGAACGCGCTCTGACAAGCGAGTGACCCATTTTCTTAACCTTGTACAGTTAAAATCGCCAACTACACGAGTCCCATATTCAAG
Source organism: Vicugna pacos (assembly GCF_048564905.1). Classification (NCBI taxonomy): domain Eukaryota; kingdom Metazoa; phylum Chordata; class Mammalia; order Artiodactyla; family Camelidae; genus Vicugna; species Vicugna pacos. The sequence goes on from NC_133010.1 coordinate 9,561,197, forward strand.
CCTGCTGAGATGGTTTCACATGCCTGTAATAAACACATTCTAAGCGCCTACAAGGGGTCAGTTTTAGTCTCTTCCTGATAGTTTCAAAAAGTTTACCTTATCTTTTGTTTTTGCCTTGCCTTGTGCATTCGGACTCGTATGAGAAAGAAGACAAAGACTAGAATGAATGATGAGCCCACCCAGCTTGGTAGGTCTAGAAAGAGTCTGAGGATTATGGAGCCGAAAACACCTTTTGTTTTACACACGTTTTTTTCAGTACATCCTTCCTTCTCTTTTCTGTTTCCAAACCCATTTTCCCCAGGTACTGAGAGCTAACAAGAGGTAGTAGAATTTATTGAAAAGAACAAGAATTTGAATTCCTTAAACCATACTGATGCCAACAATTTTGTTCTTGGGCAAGTGTCTCTGGGTTTTATACTCTTCATTTTACGTTGTGTTAAAACCTTGGTCATTTAATATGAGATTAGTTGCTACATCTAGTCTTAAATGCCATATGTGAACACCTCCGAGTTTGTGAGGCTGGTCTAGGTCTAAAGAGTTATTTTCAAGACCCAAACAAATGAAGCTCAAATGGTAGAATTCAACCACTATGTTTGATAGTGGAGGCGGAGGTAGGGTACCAGGTGCCCTTGTGTGCAGAGTCCCATATGTCACGATGTGTTATGCCCTGTTCCAGATCTGATAGGCCAGAAAGGTATCTGTGACATAAGAAGTCAAAATTAAAACGCAGCTCACTCATTAAGCTGTCCTGATGGCAAACTTGCTGGCCTCTTTCCATGCATTGCCAAGCATTATTTTGGTGTTTTAGAGGTTTGGTCAGTAGGCCATTAAATGCTTTGAGCTCCATTTTCCTTCTCTATAAAAACAGTATGACACTGATGACTAGTGGGCTGTTATATTTATGTCAGCATGAATAATGTAGTAAAAGTGATAACAATCATATAATGGTCATATTTTATATGATCGTTACTTACCATGGTGTAATTAATGTATCCTATCTTCATTATTTAATATGGGCCTCCTGCCCTGTTTCATGTAGACAGCTGTTTACGTGGGGACCCAGATGCTAACAGTGTCTTGTCTGCCATAGCTGAAGAGAGAGGTGGGAAAGGAAGCCATTCAGCAAATGTATTCCTGATGCCTTCTCTTCCCCCCACAGCCGGTTTCTAGGATGCTGTGCTTTGGAATAACATTGGCTACAGATTCTACAACAGATTCTGCAAAAATGTGATGGCCAGCCCTTGACGAATGTGTGTATGCCGGGGACATCACCACATTACTCGTGGAGTGTGTACTGAGATTCTTATCTTACAAGAAATGTCTTCAGGCTTGGGAAGTGACTTGCCCCAAGACTCAAAACCAGGAAGGGGCAAAACCAATACTGGCTCCAGTTCATTCCATGGGTGAGCCCTTCTGACACTCCACCATTTCCCTTGCTTGCAACAGTGCCTTGGTAGGAAGCCAGGAGAGAGCAACTGGTTTTGTAACTAAATCAGGTAAATAGCATGGATCATCATTACACTTGGAGCCTTGAATTAATTTACACTTTGTTGAGCAAAATTGAAAGTCAGGTGATAAAAAAACATGAGACGGAAACATTGAGAAAGTCGCTCAACATAGGAGGTGGCTACCTGGGACGGCTGCATCCCAGCACGCGTGGGGATGCTCAGAGCAGCCTTGGATTCCCACCTCTGCATCGAGCTCCGTATCTGGTGGTGGACACTCCCCACCTCATCATCACTGCTGACAAGGGGCTCACTGCTCCTTTGAAAACGGTGAGTTGTGGCATTGATGGACCCCGCCCTACCCTGACCCCACCCTGCTTTCCCCGTCCCCCTCACTGCAGGCATATTGGTGTGAGGAGGCTGACCGGCCAATATAATGGGCCTGCTGAGACTGTGATGCAGGAAAAAAACCGGGGCTGTTTGTGTTAGAACTTCCTTTCCTTTTCCATTTTTGATTAAGCTCTGGCTTTGAGCATCAAAAAGGATGTCGTTTCCCTGGCAGCAGATCTGTCGAGCAGTTGCTAATGAGGCCACCACAGCGAGCGTTCTTTCTGGAGAGACGTGTGGGAACAAGCAAGTCTTGCACTGCTCCTCAAGTGCGCGCTTTGCCCAAATCTGTCCGCTTAGTTCTCCAGTTTAGAGATTTATAGAATCATAAGGCTCCACCAGCAAGCCTTAGCTATTAAGCATCCTGGGGGGAGATCTTAGCTGGTGGAGAGAAGGTATTGAGTCTGATGGGCCCAGGGGCCCAGAGAGACCCACTGAGGCCGTGTCAAGATCAGGGGGACACCTCAAATGCAAGGGGACTTGCTAAACACCAGTATTCTTTGGACCTTCACCCACACTCAGACTTCTACCCTCCGTATAAGGGTCTGTGTGTGTGCATGTGTGTGCGTGTGCATGTGTGAGTGCATGTGTGGATGGCAGGAATAGGGCAATGGACAGGTCGATAATGATGGCAGAAGAGACGAAGCCCATCATTTGGAATGTCTGTTCCTTTAGGTGAATGACAAGTTGTTGGGGAGGGGGTGGCAGTTAGAGGTGTTTCTTAGTTGTATCAAAAACAAACTAGCTTCTATAATTTAAGACATATATTCATACTGGCTAGCTCAGAGAGTCTCCAGGGTATGCAACCCAGAAGCATACACAAAGCCATACCACAGAACTGGCCCCATGGAGACGACCTGGTACCTCTGCCAGGCAAAAATACCATGGAAGCCAGGTCTGGATGCTCCTGTTAGAACCTTTAGGAAGTGGTAGGGACTCCAGGTGGGGTCCAGTTCTTTAAATTACCATCCTCCAATTCACAGTCCATCCCTTGAGACTGACTGACAGACAGGAGGGGGCCCTAGCTGCAAAGGAGGCTGGAGTATTGGGTACCTGCCTCCTACCAAGCGTGAAAAGGTAGGGAGCACAGCACCATGGCTTGAAAAGTGTGCTCAGTCGCTGGAAGACCTCAAAACTGACAAATACCTGTGTGAATCGGAATCTGCGCAGGAGAAATTGCAAGCAGGAATGGGATTAAAAGGAACTACGAGACAAGTAAGCCCTTGAGGATGGAAATAAACTGACAGAAAACTAGAAGGGTACCAGGGACTATGATTAGAAGTCAAGCAAGACAGTTGGATGATCTATTCTGGGAATCAAGGATGCTGCTAGGTGGTGTTAAAACAAGTACTGAGAGATGCTGGGAGACACACTAGGAGCAGCTAGCTAATTAAGGTCCTACTCTATCGGATCCCTAGGCCAGGCCCTTCTTGATTTAGGGGCAAGGTGGATCTGCGTATTTTCAGTCTTTCTTTGGTTTTGTGACGTTTTTGTCTGGTCTTCATAGGGGCCAAAAGAAACGAACAGATCTTAACGTTCATTTATTCAACAAAATAATCGTGCACATGCAAAGTGCCAGGCACATGGTCTAGGCACTAGAGGTAATGGAGAGGGGTGAAACGCCATCCCTATCTTCAGTGTGTCTGCAGTCTACGGAGAACAGATGCAAAACAGTGGGGCAGGTCAAGATGGGGCGGAAGCAACAACTGCTATTCTTTTGTCTGATCTTTTCTTCCATCATAGGTTTTATCCCAACTGGAACTTACACATTCGTTTGATTATGTATTTGTATAAAGATCTCTGTCCCGCTGGAATGTACTGGAAACGAGGGCAAAGATTTCTGCTCACCACTCGGTATTCTTTGTCTAGTATAAAGTAGATGCTAATAAGTTTGTGCTGATAGAGTGAATTAGTGGATGGCGATGAACTGTGAATTGCGCCTTCCCGGTTGAGTGTTACTAGGTGGACGTTAGATGATGGAGAGGTGGAGGGAATCCTAGAAAGAAGGCCAGTGTTGCTTAGGGCACAGAAGTAAAAGGCCTCGGTAAGGCCAGAATCTATAAATCACTTGGTGCTGTCGAAATATAAATACTTAAGCCAATTAAGATGGCTATGAGGTTGGAAGCCAACAGAGGTCAGATATGAAAGGCCTTTACATTAGTTTCCTAATTCTGTGTATTCTGTCTGGATTTTCTCATAGCTTCCATGGATCAAGAATCCAGGCATGGCATGGTTGGTCCCTCTACTCACGGTCTCACAAGGCTGCAATCAAGAGGGTGAGTCTGGGGTCCCATCTGAGACTTGGAATCTTCTTCCAAGCATGTGTGTTTGTTGGAAAACTTCATTTCCTGCCAGCTATAAAACTCATGATGGCTTGCTTCTTCGAGGCCAGAGGGAGAGTCTCTCTCATCAGGAAGGACCAATCTGTCTTTTAGAGACTCTTCAACTGATTAAGTCAGGCTCACCCTCATGAAATTTCCCATTGATATGAAGTGTAAGTTAATCATGAGAGTGACATCTGCCACATTCATAGGTGCCAGACACATTTGGGGAGGGAAGGGGATCAGGCAGGCCAGGGCACAGAAGTTTGAGGTCTATCTTAGAATTCTGCCTACCACAACACTGAACATTGTACAAAGGGGCTTGTCATCTCTCCCAAGTCATGGGGAGTCACCAAAAGGTTATGAGAAGAGGGATGATGAGAGCATACTGTTTCTCTGTGAATCAGGGGCATGGATGATGGATTTTAGAGGGCCTGTATTTGGTGGACAAGATACTAGACTGTGGCAGAGATCTAAGTGTAAGATGATGGGGCAGTGGGAGTGAATGCTGCCACTGTCTACCCGCCACTCAGACCAGAAGCGTAGACCTCATTCCTGATTTCTCTACTTGTCTTACTATCCACATTCCAGCCATCAGCAAGCCGTATCAACTATAAGTCTCACATATGGAAAGAATGTATAACTCTCTCCATGGCTATCCCTTAGCCAAAGCTGCCATCATCTCTACCATTCACATTCATTCTTCATATCTTTTAAAATATAGTTTAGATTTATGTTACTGTCCTTCCCATGGGTTCCCATTGCACTGAAGTGAATTAAAACTCTTTACCATATCTCACTGGGTCCTTTCCTCTGCTTATCTTTCAGACACAATGTTAGGCTCTGAAACCACTATGCTCCAGCTAAAGGCCCTTTGCTGTGTGCTAAATGGGTCGACAGTCCATCACCCCAGGGCCTTTGCTGCTGTGGTTCCTCCAGCTTGCACTGCTCCGCCTCCAGACATTTGTAGCTGGCTCCCTCACATCATCCAGGGCTCAGCTACAATGTCACTCTGATAAAGAGGACAAGCAAGTTGGTTTTAATCATAATACCTTATTTTATCATCATCATAAGGTATACACATACGGAATTAACTTCCTTTGTTTATGATTTGCTTCTCCCACTAAAAAGAAGTTCCAAGAGAGCATCTCCCTTTTCACTCATTGTCTCTAATATGTACACCTAAGGCTGATACATATCAGATTGTTTAATAGGTATCTACTGAACAAGTATAGCATTGGAAGAAATCTTTAAATTATTTCCCCTTGAGGATTAACTGAATGCAACTGACAATGGAAATAAAACATGAAAAGTTCCTGGCTTCTTTAAATTTGGGTCACTGAAATTAAAAAAATAGAGAGAAAAGAACAGGATTTGGACAGAAGATAAAGGGTATAAGTGCAAACAGACAATTAATGAGACCTATAAGAAAACCTTGTAAAGAGCTTTATGGAGTTTTCAGAAGGAAACTGATCAGGGATGCAGTGACTTACAATGCAGTGATCAGACTATGACACAGCCATTCTATTCAATATGAAGAACTTGCTGGTGACTTTGGGGGAGACATGCCTTTGTTATCTACAGAATCAAGCTGAAGGCTGGGCAAACTTCAAGTATCCCAAATACGAGTCATTTAATTAAGTAATCACTTGGTTTGAATACTCTGCGAGACCCAAGAGGTGTAGGATTTAGAGAGACACACCTCTGCCTGTAAGAACAAATGCCTTTAAACCATTCTCCTTGGTTTAACAAAGGAGTGAGTCTAACTATTCAAGGATTATGGAGTGATTTCTGTTCTTGCTGAGGGTGGGTAGATCTTTTATCTGAGATTTTCATGCCCAGCATGTTTTCCTCCAAATGTTTTTCTTGCCTTTCTGAAAGGCCATGTTTATTTAAAGGAAAATCTAATCTGTCTGTGCCTGATGCTTTTCCATTTAGCTCAGCCAAATGTTTTTTTCCTAAGAATTGCGTGCTGATCGAGTGGTGCCGTTGCTTGTCAGATGTGAAAGTCACACTTACATGGTGAAAAATCTCCTGACCCTTCCAAAAAGCATGAATTCAGTTTGAGAGGGGCCACCCCAGGGAGTCTGTCCCGGGTTACGGGCTTAGGAGTTGTGAAATGGTGTCGCGTGCCCTCTCACTAGAGGCCAGCACTGAAAAGGAGCGAGCGCTGGAGAATGCTCACCCCTATGGCAGGGCTCTGTTTTATTCCCCAGTCCACCATTCATTCAGCAAGTTAATGTGTTTCAACTTTTCTTCCTGGGTGAGTACCACTGATCGACTGACTGCCTGGGGTGTTGAGACACAAAGTGTTCCTCAACGAGGAACAGAAAATATTGGTGGAGTGTTTGGGTCAGATCACAGGGTCCGTCTCCCCACTTGAATTCACACCCAGCCCACCAAGGAGAATCCTGGGCTGGGGAGGATGCAGCTGCCCAAGCCTGGTTTAAACAGAAGAGAGGAATGTGGATGTGGATGGAGTCTTGTTGTTGTGTGTAGATTTGTTTTTGCTTTCCATCTTGACTCCTCACTAAGAAACACTGCATTCGGGGGACAGTGACTAACTCCTTCGCTGGCCTCCCCTGAACACCAGCAGAGGGTGGAGGATGCTGACGCCCTGCTCCCCGGGTCACAGGGGCCTTCCGGGCTGCAGCGATGGTGGCTCTCCCTCCAATGCAGTCTTCCTATGACACTCACCTCTGCGCCCTGGATACCCGGCAGTTCCCCAGTCTATTCGCTTCGTTCTCTGCCTCCCAGTATCAGAAAGAAATGCCATACATTATGGCATCATGCCCGTTTTCTTGCTCTCTTTTCTTGCCTAGCCTCCAGGGTTGCCTGTCTCCATGCCCACCAAACAGAGTAAACCACTCTGATTGTTGAGCAATCCGGGTCTCACCTGCGCCCTTGACAGCTGTTACTTTTTAGGAATAAAACTAAAATCTGTATCAGAGGTTTATGTCTTGGATTACATGAGAAAAACAAAAACACTTAGCACAGTCATTCTACTGAAAGGATTCGGTGAATGATGACTTTTAGAGTAATGATGTCCTATGGTCATTTACTTCCATTTTCCATTCATCTTCTTCCTCACCTCATTTTACTTTCCATCCAATGATATAAATTAGCTGCATCTGCATGGGATGATTGGGAGATAGAGTTCTCATTGTCTACAATTCCAAAAGAACAAAGGGGCACCTAGCGCTGTAGCCATGGTGATACTGGCATAAAATTCATGCCTATAGTATCCCCTGGGCTAATTTACCTCACCTTGTCTGATTTTTAATGTAAGATTCATTGAACTGTAAGGGTCTCCCACTTTTTGCAGGAAATGTTTGCCTATAAATTTACATTTCTCCCCCTAGAATCCATCAGGTATCAGCATTTTAATATTTCATGTACTGCAACCATACCTTCAGGACACGCGATTTGTTTACATAGCAAATGAGCTATTGGGAATTCCTTTCAGGAGAAGTTTTCATTCTTTGAATAATTCTAATGATGGCTGAGTTTCTAGAAAAATCTTCATGAGGTTTTGTATTATTCATGGAAGAAACTATACCTCCCAGTTTATTGAACGACCAGATCCCTTTCCAAGTAAACTCACAGTAAGATGTCTTGAGACATTGGTATAAAAAATATGGCCACAATATGGTCTTCTGCAAACAAGCTAGATATTTTTTATACTAAGTATGCACATCCAGTTTTTAGTATTATAAGGGCAGATATCTAACAGATAAAATTAAAGAAAGAACAACACCATCACTGGTTTGTTGTGTCTTCTGACGAGTAGGTACATTCATGGGTTGTGCTCTGCATATAGTTGGACCATGGGGGAATTAAAGAGCTGTACCCATCCTCGCATTTCCTAACGCCCTCACCACCCTGCACTGTACACAACTGGAGAGATGGGCTGAGGTCTACTCTCGTGTTCCTCCAAGTGCTCAACCCACTGACTCTTACCATACTGGCATCAAAAGAGTTTAATACATTGATTGTTCAATAAGTGCATAAGAGTTTTTCCTTTTTCTTTTTCTTAAAGATTAAAAGAAACAACAGGAAGCAAGTGGAGAGAAGAAAAGTGAAGGAGCATAGGAAAAAAAATGTATCACTTAGTGTGGGAGTATCTGCCCTTCCTCTCACGTCTGCTAGAAAGGAGTAAGCTAGGAAAATGATTACCATGATCACAATCATCTTGATGTCGGATTAAAAACTTAAATGTCTAGCTTATCTGCAGAGTGGGGAGTTTGTTTTCCTATTTTTAACCTGCGCCCTGCTTAGCCACCTTCTATCCTTATGCTTGGGTTTCAGAGAAATGCCATGATGCCCTCTCATTATTTCTGTTTGGATTCAGGCTCCCATAGGATTTCCTCTCACAGCGACCTGGAGGGTACACAAAAGCAGCCTCAAAGACCCAGCTATGCCTTTATCCAAAGTGTGACTTCAGCCCTACCTAGGGGAGCCTCTACGCTTTTTGAGGCTAATTTGCGGCTCCCAGCGTATCAGAGTAAAGCCATCTTCCAAAATGAAGGCACGTCCAGACCCACATTTCTACCCAAAATGCCACACGGAGAAATGAGGGTCTTGCTCCCACTTCTGAGACTGCTGCCAAGTATGTCTCATAAACACCACCTCAAGAGGATGTCAGAAATCTGAACTGATTTTCAATCTTTTCAACAAGGGTTGTTCTTTAAAAGTGACTCCATTGTAGTCACTAGAGGTTCCATAGGGCCCTTCCCTAATGAGGTTCAAGTTAAGAGAAAGAGATGAGATTTTTGCATGGAGATAACATTCTTATTCCTCAAGTATCTGCAAAAAAAAAAAATCAAGAAAATAAAGAATAAGCTGGAATATTTTTTAAGAGATACATGTCAAAAATCCAATGCTTTAAAACGTATTCTATTAATTTTTATGTGGGTCACATTCATACAATAACTCATAGTTTACATTTTCCACCATTATACAAATATTGAATTTCACAAAACGTTTACACTTGCCACATGATGAACAAAATATTTTCAATTATATTTCCTATTGTACTCTATTTATTTAAATAACAAAAGTGAATCCTTACCACTGAATTGATTTTCCAACCCATTAATGGATCCTGACCCACAGCTGCAAATCCCTGTCTCAAAAACTGACACTCTATGAATTTATATTTTACAAACAATTCTTAGTAATGTTGGTGGTTAATCCCAGCACACGGAAACTAAAAACAGCCAATTGCACAGTTAAGCAAGATTGGTAGAAGTAAGAATGAAAGCAAAGACATAAACTCTTCCAGCAAGGCACTGAAGGACCTGAAGCAAGTCCCGAAGTAAGCAAATGGGGACCACTTAGTGCTGGAGCAAATAACTGCTCGTACATCAGTATCCCGACGGGGCAGCTGCATTATAGCTCCCGTCAACAAGGACATTGATAACGTTGACCTCAAGTCACCAAGAAAACTTTAATTGACGCTCCTCATAACATACTTAAAGCAATTTAACCAATTATTGAGCAACTCCTTCACTAAAAGCATTGCATTTAAATAGCCTACAGACCATTTTGGAGTTATTTTTGAACAAAAATATTTATTCCTACCATAAAAGGAAGAGAATTTTGCAGGTTTTAAAACATATCTCCAGCGTGGAAGGCTTCCAACTTGCAAGGATTTCCCCCTCCGTACACCACCCCGGTAACAGAGCCTCCCAGCACATCAAGTGGTTTAACAGTCTAAAAAAATGGACCTGTGGGAAATACTACTTGTATTATATTTCATATCACTCCCAAGTGGCAGAAACAAGTCTATCCTTCTGCTACAGAGGCTAATCCTGAATCCATACCTCCTAATTCTCTAAGTGACCCCTCCTGTCATAGTTGGGTATCTCTCAACTCTACCCCACCCTCTCCTCTCTGGACCACTCCCGACACACTCCCTCATCTCAGCACAGGCACCAAGATCTCTGTCCAGCCATCTCAGCATTTTGTGAAATGCTCTGGCTTTTTCTCTGACAATTCAGTCTTCAACTCCTTGTATTCCCTTACAGGATTTCTTCCACTTTTTCTTCTACCCAAGTTTAGGTGCTTTCTTATCTCATAATGTACATTCCATCTTTATTTTCCAATTTTAGATTATAGAGTCTTATTGATTCTGTACCAAGTAGCCAGAGAGAGAAAGGAGTGAAAAGGCAGGGGATGGACACAGGCTAAGCTTTCCTTTTGACAGAGGACACTGGAGTTCCTTGAAATCTATGAACCACTTAAAAGTTATCTTCAGCTATCTGGAATAGCAACTTGTGCAGTATAGTTTCTTCCTAAATGATGGTGTAAAAGTACTTCACTTGTTTTTATGCCACAATTTTTTCAAGCTGGCTTGCTGATAGAATTTTAGGACATCTGGTAGAACACATGATTGTCCCCACAACTTGAGAGAATGTCTCATCTAGGTATGACTGAAGACAATGGGTTTCACAAAGACTCTCTAAGCTCCAGAGTGCTTAGAGTCTTTGCGCTTAAAGGAAATGCTATGACTTAGAAAATGAATATTTGCTCAAACAAAATCCCATTATTTTGTGGAAAATGTTGCCCTATCAAAATCCCAATAAGTTATTTTGTGGATATTGACAACTGATTCTAAAGTTAATATGGAAAGGCAAAATATCCATAAGAGTCACCACAATACTGATGAAGGAGAACAAAGTCAGAGGCCTAACACCACCATATAAGTCAAGATTTACTATAAGCTACCGTAATCAAGGCAGTGTGGTACTTATGAAGGAACAGAAAAACTGATCAGTGAACCAGATTAAAGAGCCCACAAACAGATATCCACACCAATTCAGTCAACTGATCTTTGACAGAGGAGTAACGATAATTGGACAGAGAAAGGGTAGTCTTTTCAAACATACACACTTGATGCTGGAACAACTGGACATCCACATGCAAAAATATGAATAAATAAAAGAATCTAGGCACAGACCTTTCACAAAACTTAACTTAAAATGGATCATAGACCTAAAACATAAAACACAAAGCTACAAAACTTCTAGAAGATACCTCAGGAGTAAACCTAGAGAACCTTGGCTATGACAATGACTTTTTAGACACAACACCAAAGTCACTACTTGAGTTGTATGTCACAAGTTCGATATAAATTACTTTATCTTTCAATTTTGATATATTTATGTCTTCTAACCATAGGTTATTTAGAGGTGTATTTTTTATTTTCAAACAAAAGAGTTTTCAGGTTAGCTTTCCAGTTATTACAGATTAATTTTAATTATAGTCAATGGTCACGGTCATGTTCAGTCTTTTGAAATTTGTTGAGAATTGCTTAATGTCCCACTGTGTGGTCAGTTCTGGTAAAGGCTTCATGAAAACTTGAAAATAATTTGTTATGCTGTTATTAGGGTAAGGGTTCCACTGAATCATGTTTGGCCACTGAGTCAAGTTCATAGAAAATGTCATTCAAGTTTTTTCTATCATTTATATTGGATTTTTTTGGCCCACAAGTTCTATCAAGTATTGAGAGAAGTTTGTAATCTAAAATATATTTGTAGATATGCCTGTGTCTCTAAGTTTGTCAATTTGCTTTATATGTTTTTTGTCAATGTTATTAGGTACATATCCTTTTAATGTTGTCATATTTTTCTGGTGAGTCAACTCATACCATTATGAAATAATCCTTTCACTGTTAGTAATGCTTTTTTTTTGCCTTAAAGCTTCTTTGATTGATACAATATTGTTATTTTATATATATTTGATACATATAAAATATATTCCATTATATTATTTCTATTTATATATAATATAGTGCATAATATATTTATTATGTTATATATTATTCTTACAGGTCGGATTTGGCCTGCAGCTCATGTTTGCCAAACCCTCCTGTGCATATCCCACTGACAGTAACAGAGCCATCCATAACCCATGAATGCCAATGTAAACAGATGAAAAGATGCTCCAGAAAATCCTGCTTTCTCTAACCAAAGATTAAGAAAGAAGAATGGTTCCATTCCATCCTACCTGGTGCTTCAGGGACCCAAGATCAGAGCTCTGTTGATAATTCCTGATACACTAAGGCCAACAGAGACAGTTCTCTTTCTCCTCTCCAAATGGGGAGAAAAGGCCACATTGTCTATCCTTCCTTAAAACTAAGCAAATGACAAAAGAGACAGGGTACCCCACCTGCTTTCACTGATACAGTGTGTGGGGTGGATCATGGAGAGAAGGAGCTAATGCAAAGGATTCTTTAAATCTGTGTATAAAGTTATTAGCAAAGCCCTGAGTATCTCATGGTGAAATAAACCAGAATCAACAAAGCAAAAGTTGTGAGAACTCAACTACAGAGTGGAACACTGCAAGATTTTGAAAATTCAATCGACTATAGTACCATATTTAACAAAATTACAAGATACGCACTCTAGACCTAAATAGGTTGATTGTCTGCTTAGATATTATATTAAAATAAAAACTAGACTCTCATACATAATACTAAAATTAGTCAGAATAAAATCCAAGTTTATTTGCCATATTAAGAACAGGAAAATCTCAACTCAAATGAGAAATGACAATCAACACATGTCAACACAGAGATGAGACAGATGTTAGAATTATTTACAAGATTTTAAAGCAGCTATCAAAATGTACCATGGAATTGTAAACAAGCTTGAAAAAACAAAAAAATAGAATATCTTAGCCGAGAATTAGAACATACAAAAAAAAAAAAGAGAATTTTACAATTAAAACAAAATAGTTACTGAAATAAAATACTTAATGGGCTCATAATAAGAATAGAAATGACAGAATAAAGAATCAATGAATGATGGAAAGATCTCTTTTCCCTATAAATTGTGCTAGAGAAATTGGGTATCCACTCATTAACTGTCTGAGTCTAGAGGTGGGGATTGAGATTGACTGCAATAGAATATGAAGATTCTTTTGGAGGGGTATAAATGTTCTGTAACTAAATTGTTTTAATGACTGTACAACTCTGTAAATTTACTAAACATCATTGAACTTCAAATAGGTGAATTTTATGGTTTTTAAATTATATTACAATAAAACTGTTAAACAGAGAGATAAATAGGTAAGAAATAAACTGAAAAAGATGACTAATATTGAAGATTCATTTTTAATTATTTTGAGTTTTAGAATAAGAAAATTTAAAAAATGGAAAAGAAAATTATACTGAAGAAACAGTTTTAAATAATTTCCCCAAACTGAAAGATAACATAAAAAATGACATGTGAAACTAAATCCTACACCTAATATCATACTTAAAGGTGAAAGGCTAAACTCTTGTCATCTATAATCAGAAAACAAAATATTCACTCTCACTGCTGGTATCACTTTTATTCAACGCCCTACTTGAGAATCTAGCCAGTGCAACAAGGCAGGAAACAAAATAATAGTTTTACAAGTTGGAAAGAACAAAATAAAACATATTTTGAGACCTAAAAAAATCCCAATTGATGTACAAAAAAGCGAGTAGAGCTGAAAAGTGAGTTTAGTACAGTCATAGGATAGAAAGTCAAATTGTGAAAGTCAGTTTTATTTGATACGCTAGCAAGGACCAATCGAAAATTTAAATTAATTGAAGCATATCATTTATTATAACTCCAAAATCATAAGCTACAAAATATCATGTATAAATATTATGAAGTACGTGAAAGATCAAGAAGCTGAAACTATAAAATGCTGATGAGAATCTAAAATCTAAATAATTAGACATTAATAATTAATAGACATAGACCATATTTATAAATTAGAGGATCTAATATTATCAAGATATCAGTTTCTTCCCAACTAACCTATATATTTAATGCAATCCTAATCAAAATTCCAGTAAATTTTTTGCAGAAATTTATAAGATGACCCTAAAATATAAAAGGAATCGAAACAAAATAAATGTTTCTACAGTCAGTCATGGAAGAAAGGAATAGCTGAAATCTTGGCAAAAACAAAAAAATTCAGAGAAAAATGCATAGTGTAATAGAGACAGAGGTCGCAGCAAGACAACTGTGAAGCTGGTCCAGAAAACAAGGATTTCCGACAGTAGCAGGTGAACATTAGATTCCAGAAGGGAAGTCTCCAAGGAAAATATGGCACTGCTATTTTATGAGATAAGTAACTCTTAATGAGACGGAAGTTAAAGATGTTCTACATTTCTGACACAGAGCTCAGAGACAGATTAATGATATTAAGAGAAAGTAAAGAAAAGGAACAAAAAACAATTGTATATTCAAAGAAGAAAATGTGATACCAAAGAAATGCAATTTTGTGCGGGTGTGTGTGTTTGTGTGAGATTGACAGTGATCATGTAAGTGTTAAACCATTTTTGCGATAGAGTAGGAAGTCAAGAAAAAGGAATTTTAAAAATCAGGAAATAGTATACATTTGTCATTTCAGAACACAGCATTAAATAACTGAAGAAACAGTTAAAATACATAAAATTAGAATTAAAGTGCAGAAGTATGGGGCAGGAAACCATTATTTATTATAAAAGATATATTGCAATAATGTGTATCTCATTAAATTTTTACCATATACTTCAATATTTCTTAAAATTTTACTAAAGTGTAGCACACATATAAAATAATGCATTTATTACTGGCGTGCAAACAATTTTCACCAAGTTGTTATCAATTTCTCAAGGCCCAATTAAAATCTGACATCCTCCATGAATTCTTACCCTAAGAATCTTCAATAGTCTTGCCATTTATGTCAGACGTCACTACTGCTCCTGCTCATCTTAAGTCCACATGTTGACTTGTATGATCCTTCAGCCACTACATACGTGTTCATTAAGTCCAGAACAATGTGTAAGTCTTCTGAGGATGTAAGATCCATTGAGAACCAATAATTGGAGTGAGCCAGCTGCCCAACTACCTGAGTTACTTCTGCATTGTGTTTAATCATGAATGAGACAAATGGAAACTACAATGTCATACATGTCAACTCTGGTATCCACACCAAGATCCGTGTGCACATGTGTGTGTAGAAATATAAATTGTTCCTACTATTACTCAGTCAAGAAACGTACTATTGTCCTGAATTTAATTTAAAAAATGTTTTTATAACCCTAGCTTTTTTCTGGAAGTGTTGACTCCTAGCTACTGACAAATCCTGTGTTTACTGAGTACAAACAAAATCTACATTCTAAATATAGTATCTTTCACATTCTTAAATATATTTAGTTGGTAGGGTTACATACATTTCGAGAAAGATGTAATGAAAAGCTAATTATTTCACACAAATAAGGGAGAAATGGGTACCAATCTTATGGAGGTTCTGACTCTGAAGACCTCTGGAAACAAGCCTACAAGTGACCTTGTTTCTGCAGAAGCAAGAAAAGAAACTTAGGCAAAATAACAAATCTAACTTTATTTTTCAGTGAAATGCAGTGAAATCCTCTTCCTTTATTCCCCCAATGAAATTCCCCAACACTCACTAATCTTATTTTAGAAATAAAAAATTACTGAAAAGATAAGAGGGTAGTTAAGTGTAAGAATTACAAACCTTGGAAGAGAGGTAAACATTCTTTTAACAAATAGAAAGTCAGTTTGTTTTCATCACTACTAAACCAATATTGAACATACATCTTAAACCATAGGGTTTTAAAGGGAACCAAATTATTACACTCAAATGTCTCTATTTGACCATGAATTTTTCTACTCAACAAAGTTTATTCTAATGTCTTCATTTTCTCCCAAAACATTTATTATATATATTCTTTACTTTGGATAAATAATTAAACTGGATGCCTGGAACTTTCCAGATTTTAGCACTGAAAGTGCTGCTTCTGGGAAATCCTCCAGTCAGGGGTAAATTGGGATGGCTGGTCACCTTTGACCTCTGGGATCACCTGGCTCCTGGTCAGCACAGGGAAGTTTTAGTAGGTAATTGTAGACTGAATTGAAGAGATGAGGAATGAAGCAACATCAAGGAATCTATGCTTCTTTCAGTTAGGGGTCAGCTCAGGTTGAGAGAGGAAAGGGATCTCTTGAAACTCTCTTTGAGGAAGCCACATAAAACTGGATACACTGGGTTATAGGCGGAAAGTTTGCCGTCACACTCACTGCTTTACCCAGCTTGTCTGGCTCTACTCTGAATCCTGTCTTAAACGCAGCATCCTTGTATTCTTGAGAAAAACTGAACTTACGCGGCAGGACATAAATAGCTAGAGAGAAAAATCTCGTTCAATATAGGCCAGAGAAAATCCAAACCCCCGCAGATCCCCACCCTGAGCCCTCACGCTGGAGGAGTTAACAGCATTACATCACCAGGGACTGCTCCCATTGGCTGATGGTACCTGAGGGACCAGAACACCTGCTCCTGGGACTAACTCTTTCCTTCCCTTGCTAAGCATCAGAAGCCTGGGCATCACAGACTAGAACAAAGGCCCTGGGCAAGGACAGCCTTCCAGAGGGGCACACCCTTCCAGGTCACTGCCTCAACATGCAAGTCAGAGTGAGCATGTCTGCGGGCCGGACACAGCGAGCCCAGGAGAGAACTCTCCTCCTGAGGAAGCCTAAGATGCTGGCTTGACTGGGAGTTGAAAGAGATCTCCAGTGAACTAAATGCGTTTGCTTTCTTCTCTCACTAGTCCTCTCGGAAAAGATTCTCATTCTAATAAGTTTTGACAAAAGCTGGCAAGGGGAGCAGGTGCCAATGAATCCAACCAGTCGCAGGCATTAGAGGCATCGTAGGCACCAGAGGACAGAGGTGTTGCCATGGGAACCAAGTGAAAGGTGCTTGGTGGTAGCTGGTTAGGAGGTTTGTTTTCTTGTTTAAGACAGAGCTGAGCAGCTGCAAGTCATGCTCTCTGTTTTCTACTGTAGCATCGGTGGGGAAATCCCCCTGCTCTTCATCTCCCCCATCCCCAGCCTTAAATAGGATTTGAGGAATTTAATTTCTCTGCTAACATGAATAATGCTTAAATATGAGGCACACCAAAATCCTTTGAAAAGGTATTTGCAGCAAATCAGGACAGTTCTAGTCACAGAACTCTTTATGTTGGAGAGAAAATTGTTGCTTCAGGGTCAGGGTGGTGTTTTTCAGCGGGATTTGAAGACATCATTTTGAGCTGCAACACTCTTACCCTAGCTTGCATAAACATCTTTCCATCATGTGTTCTTTGGCAGTCATACTTCCAGTTTTTCGGACTAATATACCTTGGAAGGGACTGGAACATAGGACTGCTTAAAGAAAGGGATGGGATCTCTTATTTTTTCAGGTATTTCTGAAGTCTTCTAAAGACAATGAAAAAAGGGAAGAGGGACATTAAGAGTTGAAAAATGGTAATTATGCAGCAACAAGTATTATAATCGGAGCTACTATAATCTAGTCCTCTTCTAAGACAGTGGCAGACACAGCAGAGGGTCAAAATTAGGACTCTGGTGACCTGCCAGGCTGAGGGAGCAATGGAATCCTCTGGACCAGACAGACAGAGAAATAGTGGAGGGGA
Organism: Vicugna pacos; assembly: GCF_048564905.1. NCBI lineage: Eukaryota > Metazoa > Chordata > Mammalia > Artiodactyla > Camelidae > Vicugna > Vicugna pacos. The sequence continues at coordinate 9,578,803 of NC_133010.1, forward strand.
TACAGGAGGTCTGAGATACAGGACACTGGAGGAGCAGGTCACGTGGATAAGACGCTCATATCCTGATAGTGGGTGAAGAGCATTCGCTTTTTGAAGCAAGACTAAGGGGGATAACTAGCAGATGCCATAAGTTGGGTCATGACAGTGCCAAGCAAGTAGAAACATTATACCAAGCATGGAAGGACAGCACCACTGAGCTAGCAAAACTGGAGACTGGTTGCTGAAACTAGAGTTCAGGCTTAGTTATAGAATCTGGACCAAGACTGGTTGCTAGCATCCATGCATAAGGGAAAAGTAGAACTAGCAACCTGTGTGTTGTAAGGCTGAGTCACTGGGGCACGGACCCAGCATTCTTTGAATTGACCCCCAGTGTTATCTCTGTAAAGCAGGTTGTAGTTAATGATGACAATTTTGAAGGTGATTAGAGACACAAGAGAAAGATTCCTCATTTCAGGGATACTTCAAATGCCCTGCATTCAAGTAACTTATAATTCTGTTGTGAAAAACAAGGCTTCATACACACAGGTTTCATGAGAGCACAGTTATATACCACCCAGATATACAGGTCCTCAGCGCAGCAGAGAGAACAGAAGGTGGAGATTGGCATGGATTGGAATAAGTGGTGGGACTTGGACTCCTAGAAAAACCACCTTGCATCCATTCATTTGCTCCTGAATCCAACAAATCTTTAATGAGTGCCTACTTTGGACAGGTGTTCCCTTAGATTCAAGGAATACATGCTGGACAAAACCATCATGCTCATTACCCTGAGGGAGATTATAGTCTAGTATCATAAGTGTTCAGTATGTGTACATGAGTGTGACTGAATATGTGTATGTTTTTATAGAAATGTAAGATTGATATTACAGAAAAAAGGAAAACCTAAACATGGCAGGTGAAATAATTTGAATATAGAGCAATTTTCACATAAAAGCAGCAGTAATCTTTGTGAGTGTCAAGGAAGTTATTTTACAAAGCACTTTCGTAGGAATAAACTGGAAACACAGACTCCAGACCAAGAAATGACTGATTACTTTAAGCACGTTCTTCTAAATTGGGCATAGAGGCTGCATCTGGATTACAGCCCATCAGCCCATTATATAATGCACACTCTCTGTAGAGTGAAAAGCCAAGACTGGTGATTAAGTCAATGGCATATATGAATTTAGCATATTAGTCATGTCCTAAAGGAATTTTAAAGGATTTTAATGCAGTATACAAAATTCGTTTTTATGTGGGTATGTGGGGTCCAGAAGATTATTGTTAAAAATTAAAGGGTTCAGATTTTAGTCTTTACTAGTCATAGAGAAATCAAGAAAGAGCTCTGAATATAAAGAACTCAATTAAAAATAGTTAGAATAGTTGAACAGGCTTTTCTTCAAAGAAGAGGAATGGCCAATGGGTATAAGAAGAGATATTCAAAATCATTAGTCATCATGGAAATGTATATTAAAGCCACAATGAGATAACACTTCACACCCACCAGTATGATTAATAAAAATGCAAAACAAAACAAAAGACAATTAAGTATTAGAAAAGTTACGGAGAAATGGGAGCCCCCTACTTTGCTGGTTGAGATCGAAAATGGCACAGCCTCTTTGGGAAATAGTTTGATGGCTCCTGAAAATGCTAAATGTAGAGTTACCATGCAGCTGAGTAACTCCCCTCCACCATATTTACCCAGAGACACGAAACAGTTCTACCTCTATATTTGCACATGATCGTTCATAGCAGCATTATTGACAATAGCCCCAAAGTGAAACAATTCAAATAAGAATCAACTGGTGAACAGAAAAGAATGTGGTATTTTTGGGGGGAAACAAATAGAACGCTGTCAATTGAAGGGAGTGAAGCGCTGCTACGTACTACAACACGGATGAATCTCAAAAACATTATCCTAAGTGAAAAAAATCCAGACCATAAAAAGACTGCATATTGTATGATTCAGCTTACATGAAAAGTCTAGAACTGGGCAAATCTGTAGAAACAGAAAGTAGCTCTGTTGCCTCCGGGTGTGGTAATGGAAATGAAAATTAACTGTAAAGGGCACCAGAGATCTTTTTAGACGATGGAAAATGTCTTAAAACTGAAATGTTGTAATGGTTACACAACTCTGGAAGTGTATTAAAATTATTAAATTGTAGACTTAAAATTGAAAACTTCTATGGTATATAAATGATACCTCAATAAAGATGAAAGAAAAAAAAAAGACTTGCCACTAATTGTGAGAAAATATTTGCTAATCATATAGAGGATTTTTATCTAGAATATACAAAGAATTCTCAAACTCATAAAATCAGAAAGCCACACAATTAATAAATGGGCTAAAGAGTTGAGAAGGTAATTCACCAAAAGAATATATATGCATGAAAAATAAACACACAAAAGGTGTTTAATTTAGTTATTGGAGAAATACAAATAAAAGTCAAGATGAGATGCAACTGCATATGTATTAGAAGGGCTGAAAAGAGACTTGCAGGGGGTGGTTTTGGGGTCTGTGAATTGGGGCACTCAAACTTTGTTCTCCTTCCCCGCAGGACAGCTGCTGGACCAAGAGGCTGTCTCAGCACTGCGTTTTATGGGCGTGGGAAGGGGATGGTATGGATACATTGAAACTGTTCTTCCTACCCTCTTCAATGTGTCTGTCTTTGTTTTGGTCCTCCATCCAGGTGCTGTAATCGCTCACTGGATTCCAGAGCTCTCGTGAAGGTATTTTTGTCCATGGGTGATTGTCAAATCAGCGTTTCTGTTAGGACACAAGCGATGGAACCTCCTGCTCTACTGCTTTGCTGGTGTCACTCTCACATTTGCTTCTGTTAGTTATCTTTTCCCAAGAGTTGAGATTTTTCATGAGTCTATATATGCCAAGTAGTTCTGGATTGTATCCTGGACGTCTTTAATATTACATTCTGAGACGCTGTGTCTCATTGAAGTCCTTTGGGGAAATGATGTCTTGTGATTTTTATAGCACCTCTCAAAGAGTCATCGAAGCCTCCTGGACTGGGATGGGGTTAATTTACCAACATTTCTGGGCTCTGGGCAGAGTGACAGGTGACCTTCCAAGGTTCCAGAGAAGCCCGCAGGCAGAGACACAGATATCAGGCCAGCAACTGGAAGTTGGCCAGCATCTTTGAAATGCTTGAGTCCATGGAATACAATGGGTTCCAGCAAGTCTGCTATGCTGTGACTTTATTTTGAGATATTAGTCTATTTCCACCCTCATTTATCCCTCCACCCCAGGCCAGTCAAGTGACTTGATCTGTCTTTCAGCTCTGCCGTTTTCCTTTAGGAAGGAAATATACATGAATAGAAATTCTACGCCTTTCAAGATTTTGTATCCCCCGTACTTAAGCTTTTTGGGCTTTAAAAACACAAACAAGTTGATTCAGCAAGAAGCAAGGGAAAGGCTGAAGGGTGAATGACAGAGAAAAGCAGGGATGAGAAAGAAGTTTACAGATCTCAATATTGGTGGGGCCAAGCACACACATGGAGATGTCCTAGAGACAAATAGGTGCCCAGAGAGCAGGGGCCTCGATAAGGTTCCTCAAGACTCAAGTTCACGGCAGAAGGGCAGTCACTTCTAAAGAAGCCATTCAGATGGGCAACTATAGGAAGCAATGATACATGAAACATTTTTTTAACTTTATATTGTTTTAAAAGAAGATGACTTGTTCAGAGCTCATTTGAATATTCATGTGTTTAAAATTTCAATGCACTGAATATCTGGGTGTATTTCAACATGAAAAGAATGCATACTCTGAACTGTGCTAAACATTTAACAATGTTATACCCAAATTACCTATTGTTTAATACTAAAAAAAAAAAGCACAGTGTAGCAGAAAACTAGAATATCAAAGACTGCTATTGCATTCTTTATGTATGATTCATGATCATTTGTTTCTTCCTTATGAATTGTTCCATTTCTTCTTTAATTGTATCATGAAGAAACTTCAGAACAATGTAGGGGGGAAAAAAGGCAACTCCAAACAGTAGATTTCAATGCTTTAAAATTTTAAGAGAATTTCTTTGATATTTCATTACTAAGAATGATAGTTGCTGTGGTATCTTAGAGTGACACTTGTCCAGCAAAAGAAATTCCTTTCCAGTCCTAGTTTGTTTGGAGGTTTTATTATGAATGAGTGTTGAAACTTCTCAAATGCCTTTCCTCTATCTATTAAGATGAATTAATACGAGCATATTATCTTCACTTTTAATCTGTTAGTATAATGAGGTATTCTAACAGCATTTCCTATGTTCAACCATCAAATTAGTTCTAGAAGAAACTCAACCTGGTCATAAGTTGTTTTCACATGTCTGGAAATAGTTTGTGAATATTTAATTTAAAACTTGGAGACTATCTGATGATCTTGTTCCATGTTATCATTTAGTCTGGATGTGTTAACAAGGTCATACTAGATCAAAAATGGAGGTAACAGTGGTCCACATCTTTCTATCATCTGGGAAAAAAATGTGTATAAAACAAACAGTATTCTTAAGAGGAGTATAAAAATACGCCAGGAAGGACATCTCGAAATGGTGTTTTTGAGGACATAATATGAAGTCCTAACACAACATTTCTGATAGTGCCAGGTTTTCTATTTTTTAAAAGCAAGCTTCAGTGATTTATACTCTTTGGGGGAAACTGACCATTTAATCTAAGCTTTCAACTTATTGTTACAAAACTGTTTAGAATATTGACATATGATTTTTTGGAGGGTGTAGCAGGTCCACATGAATGTCCTCTTTTTATCCCTAAAATTACTCATTTGTGCTCTTCTTTCTTTATTTTTTGAATGATTATTGTCAGCAATTTGTCTACTTTATTAAGCTCCATAAGACAGTAGCGACTGGTTTGGTTGGCCCTCTGTAGTTATCTCTGTTTCATACTTTATTATTTTCTACTCTTATCTTCATTATTCACTCTCCTCTTTCTTTGAGTTTACTTTTTCCCCTTTCTGTATTTGAAAGCATCCACCACTATTTTTTAATTTTTTTAAGGTTATAAATCTCTCTTCTGGCATCTCTTTAAATGAATCCCAACGTTTTTCGATGTATTATGGGTTTTTGTCATTCAGTTGAGATTACTTTTAATTTTCATTATGATTTTTGGTTTATGGTGGTGTTTTAATTTATGATTTATTTAATCTAATAAATTCTTTACTCTGTACGTGCAGGGATGTGTGTGTCTGACTACAGGTGTTTGCACATTTGCATATCTTTGTGGTTTAGGTCTAAAGGGAGCAGAATAGTGGGTTTGCTGTATGGAGTCATCCTCACAGGTTAGAAGATAATTCACTTGAAGTAAATAAAAGCAAATAGGATACCTTGGAAAGTTTATTGCCTTTCAAATGGGAAAAGATTGAGTTAATTATGACGTCAGATCATCACAAGATTTCTTGGGGTTATGGAGGAAAGGACATAACGTCTCCAAGCACCTGTTCTGCTCCCTAATCTTAGCTGGTGGCTGGTGAAAATTTAGCTCATCAGGGACTAAGGGTGTGCAAATATACCAACTTAGATACACACTTATGCATACATTCATGCCTACCAAATACACAGTATCACTCAGACGTCTACACATACAGCTGTTAATTTGGAGTTTTCTGGGAAGTGGCAGTACAGCTGCCCCAATAGCTGTGAAAGAAGAGCACTATACCAGTCCACACTGGAAAATACGTGGACTTTGATGAAAAGGATACACAATTTCAGCAGAATAAACGTCATGTGCCGACACACAAAGAGAAAGGAAAATGAAGCTAAGAGCTCGTTATTTCTCAGTCGTGTGATTCAAAAAGAAAATTCTGAAATTCTCAGCATAAAACCCCCCATGGGTTTCCCTATTGGAATAAGACAAATGATAATAGCCTGCATGATTTTCGTCCTTGGAAAATGGAAGTGAGGAAAATCTTAATGAGTCTTAATTGTGGGCGATGATGGTGAGAGGTGAGTGGCAGAGACCTTGCACGTGAAGTCATTCCTCCTGCTAGAAAATCTAAGGGCGAGGGTTAAAATCGAGGAGACTATTTTTATTTATTCTCGACAGTTAATTAGAAAATGAAGTAAATCTGTTTTAAAGAAACACACTCCCATTTTTTCCTCTAGTTAGCGGGAAGAAGAGGGGAGGAGAATTAGAGAAGCCAAGGTAAATAGAGAATCATCAGCATCTTTTTCTTTCAAATTCCAGGAGAAGAGGTCACAATCTTCCAGTGTTCCTTTGAAATGTCAAAACTCAACCTTAATAATACTGGCCTCACGCAGGCAGCTCTGCATACAAAAGAAAGAGGCTAGAAAGCTGCCAATCAGATTTACTTCTGTCTGACTGAATGAATGTGCACAAGGGCAGGCAGAGCTTCTTTGTCGGGAGTGGAGGATGGAATTTAAAATATCTTTCACTTATTCAAACTAACAGAAGAGGGGCAGTCATGGGAATTAGTGATTAGTGTAAATTATTGAACAATCTTTTGAAAATTTCATTCCAGAATGTCTGTGCACACTAAGGGTTAGATGGGCACAGAAAGACATGATATTTTATGAAGCACAGACTACATTGATTACATTGAAGTAAATGTTGAGGGATGAGTTCATGTCCTTTGGGGACCTAGTTTGTAAATAAATAGCCAATAGTTATTTTCTGGGAAGATATCAATTGAGTGTGTGTTGACTGGAGCAAACCATAAGCTTTTCTAGACATAAAAAGCACTTTTCAATGCTGAGTGTTTTGTACATGATGTGGGCTGAATTGTGCCCCTCCAAAATTCACATGTTGAATTGCTAACTCTCAGTAGCTCAAAATGTTATTATATTTGGAGGTAGGATCTTTAAAGAGGTAATTAAGTTAAAACTAGGTCATTAGGGTTGGTCCTAATCCTATGACTAATCCAACATGAATGCTGTCTTTATAAGAAGAAGAAATTAGACACAGACACATTTAAATGGGGACTCCATGTGATGATGAATATTGAGCAATGTGCACTAAGAAATCAAAGTGAATATTGATAATATAAAAGAAAATTATAATAGAAATTCTAATTAAGCCTTCCTGATGCAATTCAAGAATAGTATGAAACTAAAAATTCTAAACCATCAAAACAAAGCTGTAAGAAAGATGTGAAAAACTAAAGTATACTTTGAATGTCTCCTTCATAGTGATGGTGAATAACGGTGCAGAAAAGCAAAATTAGAGATTTCAAGGTCCAACCACACATCTAATGCAACTGACTTCTTGCAAAGGGATCCAGGAACCTGAGCTTCTGTTAAGCTCACCTGTGATTCTGATGAGACTAATTGGCTGGCAGGCTTTTGGGAACCACTGACTCAGAGGACAGTTTCTGATGCTAGAAATAAACTTGCACGTTGCCTGTCAATACCCAGGTTCCTCTCACCCACATTTCCAGATAACTGGATGTAAAGGCACTTCCTCTGTCTTAATTACAATTCCATTAGGTGGAACCTCATGTAACACAATGAAAAAGATTTCTTAGAGGCTGATTCTGGAAGTGCTATGGACTTGGACTTTGATTTTTTTTTATGAAAAATGTGAATTGGATTAAATGAACAATAATATCACCTGCAGCTTCAAATTTAAATGAATTTATAAAGCACCATACCTAGGAATGATGTTTAGGGAAATTGCAGAATTCTGTTCAGGAAATGATCAGAAACTCATGGTGTGGACCACTTGCCAATAGGTACCTGGAAGGGAGGCTGGACGCATGATATCATTTCTACAAGTTATATATTATTATGATATATTATTATATGTTTTATTGCATGTATATATTATTATATATTATTTTTCCTATTCCTATAATGCTTTATTCATCTAAACACATAATAAGTACATGTATTTTTAAATAAGGCAGTGAGTCAACGAGAACAAAGTTCCTTGGGTGTACCTTGGGAAATACGAGATGAAATCAAATCAGAAATGAAATAGTTTAGTGCTACTATTGACAAGTAACCACTGACTGAGAGGTCAAATCTTAAATTTGAATGTCTAGAATAAATGAATCTAAACAGATTCCTCAGAAGGCTTGCTGAAAACAAAATCGAAAGGAAACAGTGACAAGGGGAACAGAGGGCAGACTGAATAAAGAGTGGAGATGAAGTTTTATGATAATTTTGTAGTCTTAAAGTCATCAAATTTCAGGTTTGGAAGGGACCCTAAAGGTCATTCCTGCCAATCACACATCTAATTCTTGAAAACCCTAATTCTGCTCCCCTCCAGCGAGATGACTCACTAGTCACGCTGAAGACTTGACTTTTCCTCCATGGAAAGTTCTAACTGTAAAATGTTTCTTTTTAGCACTTTATCCTATCTGTCTGATACTTCCTCCCTTAGGATCTATTTTACATATGGACCTATGATGGCATAAGTCTTATAACTTTTCTATGTGACACACACACACACACACACACACACATACACACACTTCCACAGAATCTTCTGATCTTCTATTTAAAAGATCTTCTATATAAAAAAGATTTCTAATCTTCTCATATATTATTCAAATGGCATGGTCTTAATTCCTGATTTCCCCTCTCTAAACTTCCTTTAGGAGTTCATATTCTGGTAATCAGAATTGTTTGAAGACTGTAAAACAGGGGTAGATTAACATTATTCTTGTTCCTATGTTTTACTTAGATGACTGTTCCCCAACACCAGGGCAGATCTGTCTTTTGGTAGCCACTGTGACAACAAGTATACTGGGTAGTCAAAATAAACATAACCATAAAACATTTTTTGCCACTAATATCTAAAGTTCTCATGCAACAATATTCTGTATCTCAATATAAGCCATTCATGCAAATAACTCAGTGTAAAGCATTCTCAGACCACCAAAACCTTTCTTCAGTGTTTGCATTAATCCAGTTACTAGCATCTATTTATGATCTTATAATACAATACTTATTTAAGTAATTAGTTATGTAACTTCCATTTTTTGTAATTCACAAAAAAGACCTTGCCAAATGCCCTGTTAAAATACAGATATGTCAAAACTACCTGATTCACCCCATATAACAGACTAGCGGCAGAGAAAAATTTTGCCTTGCCTTTTTTTTTAACCCGTGGTGAATCCCACTGTCTTGAATGTTTCTAATGCTATGCACTCTCAAGCCATCTCTTTAATGCACCTTTATAAAAACATGCTGAAGTTTGATTAAAAAAAAAGTTGAGTAGTTGAAGAAATTACTCTTTTTTCTTTGCAAAACGATCTGTAATTTGAGCATTTCACTTCTCTATTTCATCTTTTATTTTCCAAAGTTCCTCAAAGAACACTGAGCACCTAATTTGACACTTTATTCAAGAGCCTGAAATATAATTAATCTTAGTCTTGAATTTATGTAGGGCGGCAAGATGTTTTACAAATTTTTTCCAGCAACTATGCAGACCTCACTGATGTTCATTCTACCTTCCCATGTCAGCAGAAAAGGCAAAAGTGAATACAAGTTGCTAAGTTCCACTTTGTCTCCAATATCCACTGATATTACATGATGAAAAAATATATATTCATATAGATAGCTTAGTTTTCATCTATCTCTCTGTCAATATTTCTGGAAAGCATTGCTTAGTGTTTGAATTTTTGCTCCAAACAGATTTTGAAGTTTGATTTGTCTTAGTCTTTATGGGAAAATTATCTCAAGAATTGCTGAAATGACCACACAATTGCTTTCTTTGACTAGGCGTACTCCGAGATAAATTCAGGCCAGCATCTGATTAATCACCAAACCACCTCTGACAGAAGGACACCAGTGGCTCACTGGGTCCCTCGGGACTTCAGTTAGTTCAGAACAAGGGTCTCCAAACACTCAAAGGGTCTGGAGATTTCTCTTTTCCCAACATCTATTTGTTAAAGGTTACCTTGGGGAAAGTAAACAAGAAGATAAAAGTGTGTAACTCTGACTGTAGGGTAAGATCCTTCCTCAAAGGAACTTAAGTCTAATTTTAATTCAAGGAGCTCTGGATCTGTGAACTGACTCTGGACTGAAAACTGGATAAAGGGCCATTATTCTCTATCACGTGAGCTTGATTCAGGATGCTGGTCAGCAGACAGAGGTTTCTGGTTATACCAGCTGTCTCAGTCAGTGTAGGCTACCACGACAAAACATCGAGTTGGGTGGCTCAAACAACAAACATGTACTTCTCACAATACTGAAGGCTGGAAGTCTCAGATCAAGGTGCCACTGGGTTCGGTGTCTGAAGAGAGCCTGCTTCCTGGTTCATAGTTCCTGGTCTTCCTGTCATGTCCACACATGGTGGAGAGGAGAGTGAGGAAGCAAGCTCTCCTCTGACTCTCATAAGAGCATCCATCTCATTTATGAGGGCTCTAACCTCATGACTTCATCTAATTCTAATCATCTCCTAAAGGCCCCATCTTTTAATACCATCACATTGAGGGGTAGGGTCTCAACATGTGAATTTGGGGGAGAGACAAACTTTCAGTCTACAACACAAATCAAGGAGGCAGTAAGTGGCATGCCCATTTATTTTGGTTTTGGGAACCTCATCAAGTAGCCATTTCAAATGGACCAAGCCACTTTGATAACTCCTTCTGACCTTTGATTTTTTTTTATATCACCCAGACCCACCCGGTGCTGACACTTGGTTTTAGCCTTCCAGGGCGCCCTCAGATCCACTGAGCTCAAATCCATGGCTGGACTTCTCACATTTATCCCGTCCACAGCAGGTGGCTAATTGTTGGTTCACAAACTCAGGAATTTCCTGGGTGAAATCTGAAATGGGTGCCTCTGTACAAGGAGGGCAATAGAAAACCTAAGAAAGAGGAAGACCACTCCAGACTGACAGGTGGCAGTTGTAATAAACAGGGGAACTTCCACACACAGCTTGTCTTGGGTGACAAAAGATGAGCAGGTCCCTCAACTGCCCAGTGGAACCGAAAGAGTTTATACAGTGGCCTTAATTGGGTTCAGTCACAGACACCATCCAGATGGTCTTAAGAACACATTGCTCTCTCAAGGCTGCATCCTTGAACCTGGGTTCCACTGTGAGAACCCAAGGCAGAACGTTCATGCTAACAGTTGAAGGCCAGATGGACTCCCTAACTAAGACTTCCAATTGAAGAACGCTGTTAGCATTATACTACCAAGTTGTAGGCAATTAAAAATGAAAAGATATATGTATTTATGGTCTGACTGTTTATAAGTTGTGTGTGTGAAAGAGAAAGAGAAAGACAGGGAGAGGGGAAAGGAGAGAGAGGGGGCTGGGGGGAGAGAGAGGGGGTGAGGGGAGAGAGAGAACCTCAAAAAATACAGCAAAATAACAGCCTTGTTTTCATTTGTTTCTCAAATTAGGGCCTCAATTAATACATCACAAATTGTCTGAGGACCGCTCCAGGAAAGATTAATGCAAGAGTGAGGCATCCTACCTTTTATCTCAATTGTGTGACAGAAGTCTTGCAAAGTTGAAAAGCTGCTAATTTAGTAGTCAACGGTGTCAAATAAAATTTCTAAACTGTATGTCTATAAAAGAACATCTTAGCAATAAGGCACAGCAAATATGCTTCAAAACAGTGCAGTCAGCAAATCTGTTTCAGGTTTTGAAATATCTAGCAATGACATTTATTAGAAAGAAACTATAATATATCAGTGATATAAAAAGCTGTCTCTTCATCAGCATTGCTTTATTATAGGCACTAATTTTGTACAAAATCCTTTAGATTCTTTGCAAAACACCTGCTGAACTTAAAGAAATATGGTGAGTGCTTGCACAGGGACAGATGCAGCTTAATCACATAATACTGAATTTGACTTTGTGGTGCTTAACAATAAACGAACTGAGCATACCAGTACAGAAGGCTTAAATCTTCCTCAAATTTGTATAAAGTTTTCAGTGAATATACTGTTTGTGCTGATTCCTTCTTCATCAAATTTGAGAATATAAACAAATAGCAATTATAAGAATCCTATTAAGGCTGAATTTTTAACATTAAATTAGACCACATCCAAGACTATGGTCTGAAATTACACTCCCTTCTCCCAACCCCCTTTCTCCCCCCAATTTCTGTATTCCTAGCTGGCTGCTTTCTGAATACTTCTCCCTTTGTTGTTTCCATCCATGCATCCATCCATTCATCCATTCATCCTACCCTGTTTATTCTATCAGATTACTTGAAAATTTCATGTTACAGATGAATCTGCTTCGAGGTCAGGTATGATGGCATTACGGCTCCATAAAGGATGGAAACAGAATAAGAAAGGCTGTTCTCTCATTCTCTCTTCTGCCGCACACGATTACTTTTATATGTTGATTGATTTTGGGTGGTAGGTTAAGTGGATTTCAATGAATCTCACTCACCCAGTGTTGACCAGATTAAGATTCAAAATTGTTTACCCATATCACCTTCTCTCTCCTCTCTTCCCAATCTAACTTATATGTTCGGAAGACACTGCATTTGTACATATATGCTGCAGTCTCTACGTGTGCCTACGTGTATCCACGTTCCCTAGTGGATTAACTATTCTGTCTTCATTGATTCTTATTTGCATTGTAATGTTAAATAATGGTACTTTAATTTTACTTCTTCAGATAAGCTGTGTGCTTGAGAAAACCATAAAACAATGAAACCTCATGAATATTTATACCAATGACTACACAGCATTGTAGTCATAATCTCTGGAACTAGTTCTCACCAGTTCAGAATTAATTATCAAGTTCAGTTTTAATTGCATTCTTCTAAATGACGACCCCTCCCCCACCCCCCAAAAAAGACTATAATGAATTATCTGGTAAGTACTTTACTGGGACTAATGCATCCAGGAGAGCTCCCTAAAATCCCATTCTTAATGTCTAATAACCAAACGAAGACACGCGATCCCAAACCAGCATTCTAATCCTTGTTATCCAATGTATTAGACACTTGCAGCTGCTTCTTGGGGTTTAATATATTTCATTTTCACTCAAGATTCAGTAAGAATTTAATTGAGTTTGGGGAACTTTTTTATTAAAAATTAAGCCCTAAACACTCATTGTTTTGCTTTCTTAGAGTTGTGAGTTTGAAATAGCATACAGAGAAGAGTGTTTGAAGAAGAGTGTTACTCTCTCTGGAGAACAGCTGTCCCTTTATTAAAAAAAAAATTAAAAGACCTGCTTAGCACTAAGACATAGAGGTGTTAGGGAGTAGGAGTGTGGACACACGCCACTTGAAGTAAATGAAATCCACCTAAACATTGTCTAGTTAGAATGCTCTACTATATGAAAAATAAGAATGAATAACCCTACTATTCTTGGGAAATTACTTGAAATAAAATAAAATTTTAAAAACAAAGGCTTGTTAAACCTTGATTGAATAAAACTTTCAGAGACATGTTTAATTCTTAAGATAGTACATATGCTAGCACATCTGAAAAAAGTTGTAACCATATTTTTAAATGAAGACATCTGAAGGCCACCACTTCATTTGTGAGTGATGGAAGGACACTGATGAAGTTAGACAGGTAATAATTTGACGGCATTTAGTCCCAGAGCTTTCCCTCATACTTAGTGATCATAACCGACTTCTGGTGGTGAGGGCAGAAGAAAATTAGGATGCTGAGAAGCGTAATTTCAGTTGGAAACCTACTCCTAGATAGATGTCACTGAAGGAAGTGAGCCCCCTTGTTCACCCAGTAAAATTCTTTGATTCAACTGGAGGTCGAGTCAAGTTTTAATGAATATTTGGTTTTGACCATGTCCAAGGTTGAAACCCAGGAATGTCAGAAATGAAGATGAGCAAATCAGAAATTTTCACAATGCTGGTGGCGAAATGGGTTAGCAGGAAGAAAGTACTTATCTGCTTCTCCATCAAAAAAAAATTGGGGGACAAAGAAAATAAGGAGTCATTTAGGGGTCAATGTCAATGAATCAACATAGAGGCTGGATTTCAATTTATAGGAAAACCTAGGGAAAGGGCTTGATGAAAAATATAGCTTCTGGCTTAACCATAAGCTGAAAATAATATTTCAATGTATTTAATGAATACACGAAAGCAGGAATGATTAATACATTCATATGAAAGAAACACAGTCTTGAGTGCCAAATTCTAGAAACTACGACTTTTTTCAGGGATGAAGAAGTTTGGTTGGAAGTCAGTTAGGTCAGTATTGTCTTTCCAGGGCCGAACACAATGCCCAAGTCACAGAAGACACTGAATACATTTTTGATGAATGAATGAAGAAATAAAATTTGAGATTTGTTCCAAATCAGTAGAAATACATTTGTCTAGAAATCAGACAGAAGATGAATATTGTCATACAAGTGTATTTGGTTCCATCTGTTTTTTAATCCAGATTTGTTCCTAAAACATTCAGTATGTTTCTACATCTTAAGAAGAATTTAATGAAGTCACGTAGCATCCTTTGGTTTAAAGATCTGCATGGCTTCCTTATGGGGGTTTTGCCCATCGTGGGTAGCCCCAGAATCCATGCAGATGGCCACACCAACAAGGCAAGCTCTTCCCCTGACAGTACTGATGAAACAGCAACTCGTAGTCACAGATTTTATTTTTTTTGGTCCACTGTGTTATTTCATTTTATTTTTTAACATTTTTTATTGATTTATAATCATTTTACAATGTTGTGTCAAATTCCAGTGTAGAGCACAATTTTTCGGTTATACATGAACATATATATATTCATTGTCACATTTTTTTCTCTGTGAGCTACCATAGATTTTGTATATATTTCCCTGTGCTATACAGTATAATCTTGTTTATCTATTCTACGGTTTTGAAATAAGAAAATCTTTTTCCTGCTCTCTGGCCAACAAATGGTGACACTAGGCTATTTGATCAATGTGACTCCATTTGAAGTCAGTTTAAGCTGGGTGAGCTACAAAAATGGCAGAGACTCAGATTAACATTTTTCATTCAGCCTCTTTTTCTAAAGGGAGAACACATCCCAACTGCATGGTTTTCATCATCTGCTGCTTGAAATTCTGTTGCTGCCCAAATCAGGCACAAACCATAGCATTGGAGCTGTGTGATCTGCCTCTTTGAAAATAAAGTTTTAGAGCATACCACTGGTTTTTGACACATTCATTCCATAATATATTAGACACAGTGCAGCTTCAGTCATTATTAAACATTTTTTAAATGTCCAATTAGGAATACACAGCATATACCATATGACACAGCATATGTTTTCATCACACAGCATCAGAGTCATTACTAAAGGGACAGGGGTATGTGGCGTGCTGTTTTTATAGCACAGTGACAATGTGGCAAGAAAAATCATTGCAATAAAAATGACCTAAATGTATACATAGATTGTCTTCTATGGACCTTAAAGCAGATAACTTATATTAAAAACACATTTTTATGATGAGTCCCCTTTTCATTACCTATTACTTTCATTCGAATTCTGATCTGACCCATAGGTGGAAACTATCCCATGAAAAAAACTGCCACACCTCTTTCTGAAAGATCAAGTGGATGCTGTTGACAACTGTCAAGCAATTCTGAACCTCTC
The DNA here is from genome assembly GCF_048564905.1 of Vicugna pacos. Lineage (NCBI taxonomy): Eukaryota > Metazoa > Chordata > Mammalia > Artiodactyla > Camelidae > Vicugna > Vicugna pacos. The sequence continues at coordinate 9,594,268 of NC_133010.1, forward strand.
AGAACTGGTGGAAATGGCAATTTTTTTTAAAAAAAAAAGTGGGGTTTAAATACAGATTTAGAATTAAACAGGGTACAAAGGAATTTGAAACGTATCTTGAAAGTAGAAGAATATAAAAGAAAAAGCAAGAAAATTAACTGATGGCTTCTTAGGCAGTGATTTGTTTGTTGCATTGCTGAATTTTAAGTGAAAATTCTTAACTTACTGGAAAATTCTTAGGTATGTTTTTTTTTCCCCAAGAATGGTGGCAAGGTTTATACATTGTTTTTAAAAATCAGTGTGTCTTTTATTTACTTGTATAAATTTACATATAGTAAGCAGTATTCTTTTTTTGTTGTACAGTTCTGTGAGTTTTAACATATGTATTGACTCTAATAAACCACCATCACAGAAAAAGATACAGAATAGTTCCCACACCCTACAGGATCTTCTCCTGAAACCTTCTGCAGTCACCCTCCCATACACCTAACAAAATGGTACAGCCACTCAGGAAACAATCTGGCAGTTTCTCACATTTTAATTTCACCCATAAATTATTACCATATTTACAGAATTGTCTGGGACGAAAATGTGACTTTAACATATTGGATATCGATTTACCATAGAGTACACCACGGAAAGAGCCCCCAAAGTGAAAAAGTTAACATTTTTCATGCTGCTGAAGACTGGAGTCTATAAAGAAAACCATCCCACAGGGTATCCACTGTTGACACATACCTATGAGAAAGTGAATGATGAAAAAACTGAAGCTCAGAAGTCCGTGAAATCATATTCTTTATATATTCCCTTATACGGGCTATCTCTCATAACCAGGTGTCTCTAGCTTGAGTTCAATCCGTATGTCACCTTACGCAGATATATGGTTCCCCCAGCTCTGTGTAATGCTCTTCCCTGACGCACACCAGAGCAATCACTCAGGATGAGTAAACTGGGCATTGATTTGGGGATAATAAAGTCCCCGGCCCCATGCATACTCTATAGCTGTCCTCTTGGCTCCAGCCACCAATCCAAACTCATTTGCCTGTTTCTACAAACCCTTTCTGTTCCTTTATTCTTGCTGAGCTCATGGTCCTGTGTGCATTTCTCAGCTAGGGTTGGGAGCTAACTTCTTAAAGTGTAAGAACCACACAAGGTCTGTTTCCTTGCAGTTGAAAATTCAGTTTCCGGAAGCTGGTGCATCTAACTTTGGTTACATTACCAAGTTAGAAGTGAACAAAAAAAAAACACCATTGAGAGAGTTGTGACTACAGAAGAAAGTTTCTCCCGTTAGATGAGAGGTTAGATCGCCTGACCTCCAAGGCATTTTCCAAGCCTTAATGACCATTTCTAGAACGTTGTAATCCACACGCGGACATGTTAATTTACTGACTGAATTACGCTGTGCCACCTCCCCCCATCACTTGGCCTGAGTAGACTGAACTCCAGTGAGTTTAACAAGCATTTAGCTGCTTGTTAAAATCAAGCTTCTGGAACTTTAATTAACGATTGACTTGTCACTAGTTTTATTTTATTTGAGACTCTGACTTTTCATTTGAGGGCAAATTATGCTGATCATTTGGCAAAATCTCATCTATGGCCATCTGATGGCAGCCTTTTTAAAGCAGCACTTTTTTATGCCATGTCGCATGCCTCAGACCTTAGCATTTCTTCTTTTCACTAGACTCTTACTCCTTGATGTAAGGTGTAATTCAGGAAAATATAAACTGAGAAGAAAATTAAAATATGCAGAATTTGGGTTAATTATGCAAATGTGAATTTAAAAGTGAGGTGAGTACACGCTAGAGAAGGAAAAAAGGATTCTCCTATGGCTTGACTGTAATGAAAATTCTGTTATATAAGGACCCATGCACATGTTGACATTCAAAGACCTAGGGACACACACATGCACACACACACATATGCACGCACACAAAACATACTTTATGCTAAACAAAGAATTGATTAAACCATCTTCTCTAAAATCAAGACGTAGATATGTCTGCTATCACTGCTTCTATCCAACATCATCCCAGAAGAGCTGACGAGCACGGAAAGACAAGGAAACAAGTATGAGGTTTGCAAAGTAACAAACGGAGAATTATTTGAACAACATAACTGAATATATAGAAAACTAAAAAAATTACAATAAATATTGGATTCAAAAGAAAATGTATAAATGTTGCTAGAATTAAAATTAATATTCTACAGTTGGTTGCATTTCTACATGACAGCAACAAGTACTTAGAAAAATGTATTTAAAATGTCATTTGTCATAGCTAAAGAAATAAATTATTACTATCTTACAAACTATATGTGAGGTCATCATGAAGTTTTTTTTTAGCTTTATGGAAAGACATAACAAAAGAAGTAAAATGCATAAATGCCTTTCATTAAGCCTGTTTTAAATATTAAGAATGACAGATGTGTGTGTGTGTGAATTTTGAAATAAGTCTTACAAAGAAATGACAGGGATCAGGGAGGAATTCTTCTCTGAGATTGTTATAGTTTGATAACCCATTATCTGTGTCTCACATACACACACACACACATCTATTGATATGGTTAAGGAAAAAGTGTAATATTTGTTCATAAAAATATGCTCTTGGAAAAGAAATCTTACTGTAAGTAACATATACTTTAATATGAAGCTATCTTTGTGGTATTCATATTTTAAATCTTATTTCTAAATGCACAATGCTTGTAACCTCCACACACACGTTCTCAATGGCTCATTACACCTTTCCCTGGAAGTACCAGCATCCTGTTACAGAACATAGGAAACCGAGGACCATAAATACGAAGTAACATTAAGAGCACAAAGCTAGTATGTGCGGTAACAGGAAAGCCTCGACAGTTACTGAAGTGAGACATTTCCAAACTTTTACACACCTGCACTGTCTTTCCCGTGATATCTAGCCATATAATTATCACTCATTCATCTTCTATCCATGAGCGAGCTTGTAAGGACACCTGACTTCTCACAGCATGCATAGCCCAAAAGCATCTCATGGTCCACTTTTAACTCCAGAAGGGCGCTGGATACTAGGATTTTCAAATATCATGATTCCCATTTTCCTGGGGAAACGAGACTGATAATCAACTAACTGATCAAGGGTCCAGTGTTTGATATTACAATAACTCAATTATGTTACTATTATATTTAAATGTTTATAGTCTGAGTTTATCCATCAGAACTCTTGCTTTCAAATGACAAATACATACCTATATTTTTTTTTTCACCAAGAAGTAGATTTCTGGCTTAGGTAACAAAAACCAAAGGAAAAGCATTCTCTCTAACCTTTGTCCCTGTTTGCCTCAGTTTACCATTGTCATTCTCTGCCACCAGTTCCTCCATGAAGGTGAGACCATGGGCCCCAGTGCCTCTGACTTTTCATCACTACTCCTGTGTCCCCAAACCCCACCCCCAAAAGAGACTCTTTCTTAATGGTTCCTGCAAACAGCCAAAGGACATACTTTTCTCCAGCTTGGCTCACAAGTCCATTAGGTGTAACCAGAAGGATAGGATCTCTTACCAAAAGGGAAGAAATGACTATCATTTACACCCGGTCATGGACTTCACACTTTGCCCTCCCATTTCAGAGAAGGCAGCTGGGGACCCATGCCATTCAGTGATTCAACAGTGTCACAGCGTGAGGAGCAACAGGACCAAGTTCCTCCTCTCCTGAGTCTCGTTTCAACATTTCTTCTCTCTAATAGCTTACTAAAAGCTTCCAAAAGGACCTTACTCAGAAAATCTGGTGCATCCTATTCTTTTCAAAACAATAGCCAGCTTTGGGCAGCGTGCAAGATCCTTTCAGGCACCATCATAAGTAACTGAATAGGACATTACTTTGGAGCTGGGGCTAGAAATCAACCCAGATAGTATACTGTCTCTCTAGGCTCTTAACACAGTAGAATTTATTCTCACAAGTTGTCTTTATCTGCATGCGCTGGGCAAGGCAACACTCTCCAGTAGACAGACAGATTACGTCCCAGTGGTAGCTACAATTTGCTTAATGATAAAACCCTTTTGGGGGCTAATTCATACATCGTCTGGTTTTGGCACTGGCATCCTTCTAAACAGTCGAAAGGTGTGCTCATACTATAAGTGCCTGAAACAATGTTTTGCACATATCTGGTCTTCAGTATGAGGATGATTACGCTGAATTAAATGCAAGCTGCATACTTACTTGTGGCTTGAGTGTTCAGACTAATTTTAGATAGTCTGAACACTGAAAAAGAAAACATTATAACCCAAGAGGTGGTGAGAAGAATGAATAATGAATTGCTCCATGAAGAATTGTTCTAAATTGAGCTCTGGAGTGCTTGGCACAGGTGATGTGCGCTGTCGGGGCGTGGCAAAGGAAGGGTGCGAATTAGAGATGACTACAAGAAGAAATGGGTTCCAAAGTGGACCTTGAATGAATGATTCAACAGATGGAAAATGAAAGGGCAGGGAACAAAGGTTATTTTGGGAGGGTATAATGAGCATGTGAGCTGAGGTAAGGTGGCCCTATATTACCTTGATCCCTTGCTGCTACCTTCATTGAACATCTCCCATGTGGCAGGTGCCAAAGAATAAAATAATTAGGATAATTTCTATCTTCAAGAATCTCTCTGCCTTAATAAAGAGATAACAAGGGAAATAATTATTCAAAGTTGAAAAATACAAGAGAGGAGACAGTTTTCCTGGCTGAGATTCGCCGTCACTGGAGACCTATTAATAAAACTAGGTACCTGGGGCTCACCTGGGAGTTTCTATTTCAGTGTCACTGGGACGGACCCAGAGTCTAGTTAGAGGGCCAGCTAGATGAATACTCAGCTGTGACGGGAAGGAAACCTACCCTGGGAGGGAGGCAGAAAAACGAATGGCAGTAAAAAGACAGACCTGAAGAGCATGAAGGCAAAAGAGCACAGGGCTCTATGTCTGACAGAAATTCCAAAAAGTCAATGTCATTATTTCAAATCCTCAGAGATGAGAAGAGCAACGATGCAGCTGTTGGGTGGTTAAGAAGTGGAGCTGATTTCAGAGGGGTGGGGCAATGAGAGATGTATTCACACACGCTAGCGTTTGAGGAAACCGAATTTCCAGGGTAACCGTCACATGACTCGAACTCCTCCTCATCTTTGTAGATGTAGCATCAGAAGAGAAGAGGGAGAGATTCAATATTAGGCCCAAGAGGAAGAGCACGAGCGAGAAGAATCAAGAATTCTTGCTAGAGTTGGACGGAGACTCTCACGTCAGTTTAATCCAAGCAGGAATCAATGAAGGCAATCACGGACAGACAGTCAACACTTATGTGGATTTCAGTCACGTGACTCAAGAGGTCAAAATAGTTGAATCAGACCAGAGAGCAGCTTTCAGAGCCAACAGCCGAGGTGCAAGGATGCTTTACTGTAAGGAGATTTCACTGAGGTGTTACTGACAGACAGAGCATTTTCAGCAAGTGAGGCGGGATTCCGAGTAAATCACAGCTGAAGGCAGAAGTGGCTGTAATGCAAGAAGGGCTCTGTGGAGAGGTGGTAAGCGCCTCCACTCACATACATGCAGCATTGAAAAGACAAAAAAACAAGCGCTTGAAGGTTTTCTGTCAGGCTGAGCGCCTCTTTCCCATTCACAGGCAATTTCCTTTGAGCTGAATCTTGAAAAGAACACCCTGATATCTAGCAACAGGGTTAACCTTTTAGGAAGCCTTTCAATATTTATACCTCAGAATGCTTTGTAAGTTTTCCCCTTCCAGGATAAATCCTGTGTCTGCATCTGGTGGCCTTTTACAACACTGTCCTGACTCACATCTGCATGGAGTTCTGTAGATTTTCTCCCTCCATGTCCCTTCTGTTAGGGAAATTTCACTTGGCTTTGTCGCCATTCACCAAAGTGTGGGAGATGCAACTTAACAGATTTGATTGGCGTTCCATTGAATTAGATACACCATTTTGAGAACAATTAACATCTCAGTTTTGAGACTTCAAGTCCAAGAAAACAGTCTAACTCCTTTTATTTGGGTCGTTTTTAATTTCTCTTAGAAATGTTCTATAGTGTTCAATGCACAGGTTCTGCCAACTTTTTGTCCCATTCATCATTATTTCATATATGATGCATCTGTAAGTGATACTTTTTAATTTCAGTTTATGATTGCACGTTGCTAGTATATGGGAACACAGTTGATTTCTGTAAATTGGTCTCATGTACTACAAATTTCCTAAACTCACTTCTTACTAGCTTTTTGTAGATCCCGCAGGATTTTCTAAATAGGTAGTTAACGACATCTGCAAATAAAAAGGGTTTTCTTCTTTTTCAATTTGGATTTCAACTGCCAGTTACACCGGCTAAAATACTAAGTATTATATTGAATGCAAGTGGCAACAGTGGATATTCTTGCCTTGCTGCTGTTCTTAACTGGAAAACAATCAGTGTCCCACTGCTAAGTGTGAAGCTAGCTGTAGAATGTTCATAGATGCCCTGTTGAGGAAGCTCCCAACTACAACACTTTTTTGCAAGTTCTATTTTTCTTTTAAATAAAATATGGATATTGGATTTTGTTTAGTTTTTTGGGCATTTATTAACATGATCATTTTTGTCTTTAGCCTGTTAATTTGGTGAAATACCCTAATTTATTTTTAAATTACGCATTCCTTGTATAAGTGCTTTTAATTCAATCTGATGAACTGCTTTCATTAGGGTGTCTACACTACTTATACTGAATGGCATTATTACATAGTTAAGTTCAAATCTATTATTTGGTTATTGGTTTTCTATGTGTCTTAACTGTTTGGTGTCAATATTTCTTCTTTTTGTGCATTTTAATTACACATATATTATTTATGATTTCACTTCACTTCCTTTGCTTGCTTCTTAGGTATAACTCTCGTGTGATTTTTAATAGTTGCTTTTGGATCCATAGATTACAATTTTAATTGATTAAAGCTTACCTTCAAGGGATATTATACAACCTCACATACAGTGTCAAAACCTTATGTTAGTATACTTCGTTTCAGGCATTTACTGTAGTGCTTTACATCCTCTATTTTCACATAATATAAACCCACAATGCATTACTATTTTTGTTTTCAACATTCAATTATCTTTTCAAGAGTTTTAAGTAAGAGAAATACTTATTGTGTTTCCATTCATCATCACCATTCACAGTGTCTTATATTCCACAGTGTAGACAAGTGTTTCCTTCTGGCATCCTTTTCCTACTACACAAAGGACTTTGTTAATAATTCTTGAATGACATGTTTGCTGATTATGAATTCGTACAGCTTTGGTATGTGCTTAAAAAGTCTTTATTTCACATTTATTTTGCAAGATCTTTTTTTGTATATGGAGTTCTAGTTGGACTTTTTTTCTCTTGTAACACTTTAAGAATGTTGCTTCATTTTCTTCTGGTTTGCCTCATTTTAGACAAGACGTCTGCTACCATTATTTTGATTGTTTCTCTGTCCATAATTGGTCTGTTTTCCCTAGATGCTTTTAAAGGTTTCCCTTTATTTTTGGTTTTAAGTCATCTGATTATGATCCACGATACACCTTAGTGTCTTCCTCATTTTCCTCGTGCTTGGGGTTCATTGAGCTTCTTAAATCTGTTTGTGTATAGTTTTCATATATTGGGGAATTTTCAGCCATTATTTCTTCAAATGTTTTTCTCCATCACCATTCACCTCTCTTCTTTTGGAGAATAATTCTAGTTATATGCGTTACAGGCCGCTCAGTTTTGCTTCACAACTCACTGCTGCTCTTGATTTTTCTTCTCTTTCTCCTCTCTATATTTCATTTTAGATCAAATCAAATTAAAATTATTAAGTTATTACATCATTCAAATTACTTCATGATATCAAAAGAAAATCAAGTTGAAAAGAAAAGTAAAACTGCCACTGTTGGCAGATGACATGATACTATACATACAAAATCCTAAAGGTGCCACCAGAAAATTACAAGAGCTCATCAATGAATTCAAGAAAGTTGCAGGACACAAAACTAATATATAGAAATCCGTTGCATTTGTGTACATTAACAACAAATAACAGAAAGAGAAATTAAGAGAACTATCCCACTTACCACTGCATCAAAAATAACAAAATGCCTAGAAATCAAGCTACCTACAGAAGCAAAAGAAAATTGTACTCAGAAGACTATAAGACACTGATAAAGGAAGCTGAATATGACACCAAGAGATGGAAAGATACACTGTGCTCTTGGCTTGGAGGAATTAACCTTGTTAAAATGACCACACTACCCAAGGCAATCTACAGATTCAACGCAATTCCTATCAAAATACCAACAGCATTTTTCATAGACTTAGAACAAATAATTAAAAAATGCGTATGGAAACACAAAAGACCTGAACAGCCAAAACAATCTTGAAAAAGAAATTCATAAATTTCTAGCCAGACTGACCACAGAAAAAGAAATGTCACAAAATAACCGACATCAGGAAGGACAAAAAATAGTAATTAATACCAAACCCACAGACATTTATGAAAATCAAATAATTGGTTCTAAATATAACAAAATAGTTGTCTGATCTGTAGACAGATAAATATAAAGCACTAAAAAATAATCAGAGAAAATCTAAATAAACTGAGTGCTATATAGTTGTAATTCATGGACTGAAATACTCAATATTATTTATTATGTTAATTCTCTCCTGTTTGATCTATAGATTCAATATGATCCCAGTCAAAATCTCAGCAAGACTTCTGTAGATATGGAAGAGCAGATTCAAAAGTGCATATATAAAAGGAAAGGAGTCTGAATAGCCAATTTTAAAAAAGAGGAGCAAAGTTGGAGGATTCACTCTACCTGATTTCAAGGCTTACTACAAAGTTTCATTAGTCAATACAGGGTGGTATTGACAAAAGGATAAATACATAATGGAGAGCCAGAAATAGATCCACACACACTTACAGTGAACCGATTCTGACAAACACCCAAAGGCAACTAGATGGAGAAATGATAGTGCCTTCAATAAATGATACCGAAAAAAATGGCTATTTGTTTTCCCCCCCAAGAAAGTTTATAAATCCCAAAACCTATCAAACACAATAAGTAAAAATTCAGAAATCCGCACTACTATATATAATAGACAAGCTACAGAAGCCTCCAAAGGGGACAGTCTTAAAAATAGCCAGTGGTGAGGTGCAGAGAACAGTGAAGACAGTAATAATTAAACTGAGAGCTGGCTTTCAAAGAGAAACACCAGAAGTTAGTAGACTTTGGGAATTTGTTGTTCAGTTGACTGAGGAGAATGTAACTGCCAACCTAGAATGTATACGAAATTAAACTATGTTTTAAGCACCAGGGAGAAATAAAGACATTTTTATATTAAAAAAAATGTAAGAAGGAAATTCTAAATAATATACTTTGGGCTGAAAGGAATTAATTCTACATGGTCAGTCATGAGTTTAAAAAGGAATGATTAGAAAAAAATATATATAATAGAGGTGAAAATATATGTGGAACAAATATTGGCCAGGCCAAAAATAATGATGCTCTACAGGATGAAAGTCTATGTATTTAATTGTAGTACTTGGATTGTGTGTGTGTTGACAGTGCAGTGATATTAGATACAAAGGTCTAAAGTCCTTGTATTTTTAAAGAAGATGATAATATTTGTTAATTTTAGTCTTTAGATTAAAGAACTTTTAAACTTTCCATCACCAACACTTAACAAATACAATTGTTTTTTAGATTCCACATATGAGCGATCTCATATGGAATTTTTCTTTCTCTTTCTGGCTTACTTGTCTAAAAAACAAAAACAAAAACAAACAAACAAACAAAAACAAAGCATAAATACAGGACAGAAATAGACTCACAGACAGAGAATACAGACTGGTGGTTACCAGGGGGGTGGAGGGTGGGAAGGGACAGACTGGGATTTCAAAATTGTAGAATAGATAAACAAGATTACACTGTATAGCACAGGGAAATATACACAAAATGTTATGGTAACTCACAGAAAAAAAAATGTGACAATGAGTGTGTATATGTCCATGAATGACTGAAAAATTGTGCTGAACACTGGAATTTGACACAACATTGTAAAATGATTATAAATCAATAAAAAATTAAAAACAAAAAAAACAAATATAATTGTAACACATCATTTCCAAAGTCTGGGGGCTAAGTAATCAATCTTTAAAAAAAAAAACAAAAAACTAGCAGTGAGAGGGGACAATGTAGAAATAATGGGATAAACAGAGAATAAAAAAGAATGATAAATATATAAAAAAGCCTTTTTAGAAAATAAGCTAAACGTTTTATAGTTTGACCTAAAATGAAAATCAATTTATATGTAATTTTAAAAATACATTCAGAAATCATCAGGGATAAGAGAGAAAAGTTGAAAGGAGAAAACAGCTCAGCAATGCCATCAGGCAACATCTGCATAGTGGCAAAGAGGTCAAAGAATTCATACATAATGGAAATACCATCACTTCACCAAGTAAGAAAAAACTTCTCAACATCTACGAATGTAGTAACTGAGAGTCAAAAATATATTAATAGAAGAAGTAGACGAATTTTAAAAGTCTACCATAATGGCAGGAGATTTTCACACAACACTCTAAGTAATTAATAGATCAATCAGAAAGGATACAGCAGATCTGAACAACACATTAGCGAGACTGATGTAACAGGCAGATATAGAACAGCACACCCAGTAACCACAGAAAACACGCACTTCTCCAGCATATATGGAATATGTATAAACATTAACCACAGACCAGGCTATGAAGCGAGCTTCAATGAATTTAGAATAATTGATATAATAAACATCATGTGCATTGCCATAATGCGCTTAACTTAGAAATGATTAACAAAAAGCTAAACAGAAAAATCACATATATTTAGAAATTAAGAAACATATTTAAAATAAGTCAAGGTTCAAAAAGGAATAAGAATAGAGACTGCAGAATGTTTACAACTTATCCATATCCTAAAATTGTAGGATAGAGTTACTATACAAATTAGTGCTTATGTGGAAATGTACAGCCTAATAATAATAAACATTTACTTATTTTGAAAAGGAGACTAAAACAGTAAGATAAGCATGAAGGCTAAAAGAAGGAAAAAGAACTCTAAACAGAGTAGAAAGAAGATGTAATTAGAGAAAAAAAGAAATTCATTAAATGGAAAACAATGATGCAGTAGGCAGGACCCCGAAAGCTAAATACTCCTCTCTGTGTGTGTCTGTGTGTGTCTGTGTGGCTATGCATCTCCATGTTTTAAAAAACAGCGAAATAGGTGTGTCTATTGGGACTGATCAAAAGCAAAGGACAAACACTTAAATAATATTCCGTCTTTTAGATGGTTTGAATGATAGGTGCTGATAGGATTAAAAAAGAAATAATGTAATGAATAGATTTATTTCAGTAAGCTTGAAAATGGACACATTTTCAGAAAAAAAAATCAAAACGGACTAAAAAGAGAAACAACCATCCAGTAACCACTGAATAAAATAAATCAGCAGATAAAAAATCCTCCTATAAAGAAACATCAGGCCAAGATAGTTTACTAACAAAAAAGTATTTCAGAGTAGAGAAAAACAGGGGGAAAACATTTACACATTTATTACATTTATTTTTATCTTGGAATTATTTTAGATTTACAAATTTGCAAAGATAGTACACAAAGTCCCCATATATCCTCCACTCAGCTTCCATGAATATTAACATTTGCCTAATCATGATATGTTTATTAAATCTAAGAAATTAACATTTAGAAAGTGATATTAACTAAACCACTGACTTTATTCATTCAGATTTATTTATTCAGATTTTGCAAGTTTAGACACGAATGTCCTTTTTCTGTTTTAGGATCTAATACCACTCTGCATTTAATGATTCTGTCTCCTTAGTAATCTCTAGTTTGACAGTTTCTTTTTCTTTCCTTGTTTTTCATGACTTTGACACTTACAGAAAGTCTGTCACTTTTAGTGTATGATGAGTCCCCTCGGTTGTGGATATTAAGGAGGCATACCACAGGGATGAAATGTCCCCCTCGTCATATCCGAGGTGATATTATGTGATTAAACATGACTTATAATTCATGATGTTAAATTTGATCACCTGATTAAGGTGGTGTCCGCCATGCGAAATTCTCCACTGTCAAGTTACAATTTTTCTCTTTCCAAATGCTGTTTGTTAAAGGCGAGTCACTGAGTCCAGCCAACACAGAAAAAAGGAGGGAAATTAAACTCCACCTGCTAGTGAGAGGAGTATGGAATAATTTGTGGACATACGTTAAAACCACCACTATAACTGAGAAATACGTTTGGGGGGATATTGTGAGGCTGTGCAACTCTTCTGTTTCTTCTTTCAATTTCACCCAGTATTTTTGGCAGCAAGTGTTCTCTGCTGCAATTATTATTGTAGTATTCAAATAGTGATCTTCTATTTCCTTCATTCCTGTGAGGAATATTCTAAGGAATATGTATTCATTCTATTCTGTATGTTTATGTTTCCAACTTTATAGATACATACATATGCTTTACTTTCTGCTTAAGCGTTGGCTGCTTTTTCCAGCTTGGCTCCAGTGTCCTTTTGACATGCCTCCATCTGTTTTCTTACTTTCTGTCATTACAAGACTCCAGGCACATCTGTACTTTCCCTAGTCCAGGATCAGTCATCTCTCCAAGAAGAAAGTTATTAGAGACCAATAAAAGGTTACTAAGGTGCCTGATGTTACTGTGTTTCACTGCTTCCAGGAAATATATATACACACACACACACTAACCTACGTATAGACATGTATCTGTATTTCAGAATGTTCCTGTCTTGTGTGTGTATACATCTACTTGTGCATGAATATATACACACATAATGTGTATGCACACACATACACACACACCCCTCTAATATCTCCAACTCTGATCAGCACATCAGAGTTCATTGTAACCTTCTCCCTTGCTAACTTGTAGCTTCTGACTCTGGCAGTGAGAAATTTGGCTCTCATTAGCTCCACTTCAGTCATTTGTTCATAGTATCCATGTAAAGTAGTTTAAGAACATAATCATTTCAGCCATACTTCCATACTCTTGCGGGAAACAAAGTTACCAACCAGAATACACAGTTTATGTCCAGTTTTTCCCTTTGGCCTGACAGTATTCAGCAAATCATTGTTTTTCCAAGTTACATAGGTCAGTTCTCTGCCTATTTCCTTCAGCTGCGGTATGCTATACATTTATGATACAGTTACATTCATTTGTCACAGTCTGCATTTGATCCTAGGATCACTGGATAACCTAGACAATTTTTTTTCAATTTTTCCATAAAGTTCAATCTTTTGATGTGTACAGTTCTACAGATTTTGACAAATGCTTAGAGTCATATATCTGCCACCATGGTGGAAGGTATATACATACAGATTTATAAGTTTCATCACCTTAAAATGTGTTATACAGCCCCGTTAAAAAAAAAAAAGTCAATCTTCCTTCTACCAAGCACTGGCAACAACTGATCTATTTTCTAGCCCTATAGTTTTGCATTTTTCCAGAATGTCTTACAAATTGAATCATGAAATATGGAGATTATGCACTTGCCTTTTCTCACCTAACAAAATGGCATTTAAGAGTCATCCAGATTGTTGCAGGCATCAATAGTGTGGCCTGTTTAATTGCTGAGTTGTATTCGGTTTTATGGACGTAACACATTTGTTTAAATCTTCATCTGTTGAAGGACATCTGGATTGTTTTGTTTCCAGTTTTGGGTGATTATGAATAAAGTTGTTATACATATTAACATACAGGTTTTTGTATGAACATATGTTTTTAATTCACTTCAGTAAATATCTAGGGATATGTTGATTGGGTCACATGATAACTGTATGTTTAACTATGTAAGCAACTACCAAACTGTCATCAGCAACTGAACAAGTTTTATTGCCCAAGCATTTGGTATATGTGTCTTTTTCATTACGATCTTTCTAATAGGTATTTAGTATTATGTCATTGTGGTTATAAATTGTGTCTCTTTAATGACCAAGAATGCTGAGCATCTTTAAATAAGCTTCTTTGTCATATATATATCTTCTTTGGTGAAATGTCTGGTTAGATATTTTGCCGAAGTTTTATTGGATTGTTTATATTTTTTATTTTTGAGTTTCAACAGTTCTTTACATGTTCTTGATACAAGTCCTTCTTCATATATATGCCTTAAAAATATTCTGCAAGTCTTTGGCTTGTCTTTTTATTCTCTTAACAATATATTTCTTGAAGCAACATTTTAAATGTAGATGTTCTAGTGTCATATCCACAAATTCACCATCAAACCTAAGGTTTCATAAAGTCTCCTATTTTCATCTAGAATTATTAGGATTTTATAATTTATATTTATGTCTCTCGTCTCTTGGGTATGTGTATAAGATATGTGACAAGGTTCCTTTTCTTCTGTAAATGTCCAATTGTTACAACACCATTTATTGCAAGAACTACATTTTCTCCATTGAAATACCTGTGAACATTTGTCAAAAAAATGGTCTTTTAGGCTTTCTATTCTGTTCTATTGATCTGTGACTATCTTTTTAACAAAGTCATAATGTCTTAATAATTGTGTCTTGAAATCATGTAAGTCCTCCACTTTTATCTTTTCCAGGATTGTATTTGACTATTCTAGTTACTTCTTCGCCTTCCCACATAAATTTTAGAAGCAGCTTTTCAATATGTACAAAAAAAGGCCTGCTGGCACTTAAAACAAATTGAAGAGAACAAACAGCTTAATATCTTCTAACCAATGAACATGTTAGATCTCTCTAATTTTTTTCAACAGAGTTTTATAGTTTTTAGCACACATTTTCTGCATGTATTTTGTTAGATTTCTGTGTAAATGTTTCATTTTGAGTGGTGGGACTCTAATGTAATTTTTTAAAATTTCAGATTCCGAATGTTTATTACTGATCTATAGAAAGATCATTGCCTTTTTGAATATTGACCTTGTGTTGGGCAAACTTACTAATATTACTTAATTATTCTAATATCACAACTAATACGTGCTTGTGGTGGTGGTGGTGTAATGTAGATCCTTTAGGATTTTCCACATAGAAATTTACATCATTTGTGAGTATGCACTATTTTTTTTTCTTTCTTTGCAATCTTTATGTGTTTTACTTAATTATCTTGCCTTTGGCACTGTCTAGGATTTCTGATACAATATTGAATAGGAATGTAAGAGAAGACATCTTTCCCTTGCATTTGATCTTAAAAACATCTGTCTTTCATTATGAAGTATAATGTTAGCTGAAGACATGCTGTAGATAGCCTTTGTGGGGTGCAGAAAGTTCCAATTCATCTCTAATTTGATGATCTTTTAAATCATAAATGGAAGCTAAATGTCAGTGACTATTTTCCCTGCATCTATGGAGATCATATATTTTCTTTCTTACTTAGTCTGTTTATATGTTTATGTGACAAACAAAATTGATTGCTTTTCAAATATTGAACCAACTCTGCACCCCTAGGATGAAAACCACTTGATCACATTATCCACATTATGTTACGTTAGATTTTATTTGCAAATATTTTGGTGACAATTTTGTGTCAAATTGATAAACATTGCTCTATGATTTTCTTCTTTTTGTAATTTCTTGGTCTAGTTTTCAGGTATGCTAATGATGGCCTGAAAATATAAACTGGAAGGTGTTCTATTTCCTTACATTATCTCGAAGACTTTGTGTCAAATAGGTATCCTTACTTAAATGTCTAGAAGAATTTACTGTTAATGTCATCTGGGCTTGAAGTTATTTTTCTTGAGAAGTTTTAACAACAATTTCATATTTAAAAGCATTAAATCTTCATATTTTAATAAATATAGTACTATTCAGATTATCTGTTTTTATAGTGACATGATAGTTTATGCCTCTCAAGGAACTTCCCTATTTTAGTGTTAAAATTCACGGGCAAAATGTTAATCATAATATTTTCTTCTTATTATTTTAATGTCTGTAGGATAAGGACTATGTCCTCTCTTTCATTCCCGATATTGGTAATTTGTGGGTTTTTTCCTCTCATGTTATCAATCTTAAAAAATTACTAATTTTCCAAAAGAAAATTTTGGTCCACTTTGCTTTTCTTTATTTTTTGTGTATTATCTATTTTATTTACTTCTACTCTAATCACTATTTCCTTCCTTCTTTTTTGTTTGTATCTGTTTTAATCTTATTTCTCTAATTTTTTAAGATGGAAGCTTAGGTTACTGATTTTAGATCTTTGATCCTTTTTAATATAAGTAATTAACTCTATAAATATTCCTGTAGGCACTGCTTTAGCTGCATCCCACAAATTTTGATATGTTGTATAATTATTTTGGATTGAGTCAATATTTGAACTCCTTTCAGTCTGACTCATGGATTATTCAGAAACCTGGTATTAATTTCCAAATATTTGAGATTATCTAAATTTATTTATTATTTATGTGTTAATAGTTTAATTCTGTTAGGGCACAAGAACATATTTTTAATTATTTCTATTCTTTGGGGGGTTTATCTTTGTTTTGTTTGATTTCTATTTCTTTAAATTTGTTAAGCTTTGTTTTATGGTGCAAAATATGGTGTTTCCTGGTCAATGTTCTATTGCAGTCCAGAGGAATGTGTACTTTACTTTTGCTTTGTGAGTATTTGAGAACTGTCAGGTGGCTTAATTTGGTTTTCAGTTTTGTTCTGGTCAGCAACGGCCTTACTGATTTTCCTCTTAACTCCTCTATAAATTACTGAGAGAAGTTTTGGAATCTCAAACTAAAACTATGAACCTGTTTATGTCTCTTTCCAAATCTATCAGTTTCTGCTTCACGTAGTTTGAAGGCAAACGGCTGATTGTAGGATTGTGTTGTGTTATGTTATGTTCTTGGAAAGCTCACCTCTTTTACCTCTTATAATATTGCTTGTTCTGAAGTTTATACTTACGTGAAATTAATAAATTCTTAGTTTAGTGTTTTCATGGTATGCTTATCTCCAACTTTCAAACTATTAAATGCATTTCCATTTAAAGTTGACTACTTGCGAACAGTATATTGTGGACATTTTTATCCAATCTAAAAATTGGCATTGTAATCATATTTAAAGTGCTATTGACATGATTGGGTTAACACTTTCCATTTTTGCTGCTTTCTATACTAATTATTTTTAAATAACTGTTATGCTTTTCCTGGATTTAACTGAATTTGTAAAAGATTATTCCACTTATCTCCTCCATTGATATATTATTTATACATCTTATTTTAAATATTTTTAGTTCTTACTCTGGGATTTAAAATACACATTTTTAAAGTACATGAGTTTACTTTCAAACAATAATAAGCTGCTTCACTTGTTCTGTAAAGAGTTTGTAACCATATATTCTGAAGCCTTGTGTCATTCGTGTCACTTTTAAGTATGCCAGGAATACACAATAAACCGCTAACATTATTCATTAGATGTTCAGTTATCTTTCAGAGCAATATAAATAACAAAAATGGTTTACTTTATCTTCTTTTATTTCATGCTGACATCTTCATTTCTTTACATAAATATAAGTTTCTAACATCACAGTTTCCTTCTGACTGAAGAACTTTAGTTAACGCTTGTCACAGGTTAAGTGAAATGGCTCTGGCTTCCCTCAGTGCCCTCCAAGGAACATTTCTTTCTCCTTCACTTTTGAGGGACATTTTTTTTTCAGGCACAAAATTCTGGAGAGATGTTTTTGTTTTCTTTCAGTATTTTAAAGATGTCAATCCCTTGTCTTCTTTTTTTTTTTGAATTTCATTTTTACGTAGATAACATTTTAATTCCATCTAAAATTTGTAATGGTTAGTTCTCTTAAAATCGTTTCCTTTTTTTTTCTCTTCAGATGGACATCTGATGAATTTTGATAGACATATACTGCCTCCTGATGAAAGTATGCTTGTATTTCTATCCGTGTTCCTCTCTAGGTAATGTGTTTTGAGGTTGTTTTGTTTGTTTGATTGATTGACTGATTTTTAATCAAGAAGCCTTGAAGATTCTCTCTCTTTAGCTTCCAGGGACTTGAATATGATATACCTAGAAGTTCTGGTATTTATCTTTTTTTTTTTTTTTTTTTTTTTTTTTTTTTTTTTTTAGTATTTATTCTGTTTGATGTCCTCTGGGCTCCTTGGATTTATACTTGGGTATCTGTCATTAATTCTGGAAAATGTGCAGCCATAACTTCTTCAAATATTTCTTCTGCCTTCTTGTTTCTTCGTTGAATGGATTCCAAGTGTATATGTTTAGACTGATTAATACTGTCCCACAGCTCTTGGATGCCCTGTTCTTTTTAAAAGTCACTCAATTCTTGTTACAATTAAATTTTTGTGATTTCTCTTAATCTATCTTCAGGTTTACTGAATATTTTTTTTCAACTTCATTTAATGTAAGCCCATCAAAAATATTCTTTATCTTTTTACTCTTTCTTTAATGTCTGCATCTTTGTTTAATTATTTATTATTGTTTCCATCTTTTTTGCTAAAATCACCTCTTTGAACCTGCATATTCATGTATGTTTTCAGTTAGAGCCTTTCCCATACTACCATATTAGCTATTTTAAATTTCCCTTCTGATAATTTCAACATCTGTGTCCTGTCTGAGTCTAATGACTGCCTTGTCTCTTCAGACTGAGTTTATTATTAACTTTCTGTACGTCTCCTAATCTTTTGTTGGTAACTGGACATATCATATAGGACAGTGGATACTGAAGTAATGCTTGAAAATGAACTCATCTTTCCTCCTGCCAGGGATATTTGGGTTAATTTAGTCAGCAATTAGGCTGGGTTTGATGTTAGCTGTTACTATGGTTACCCACAGCTCACTAGAGATTTCAAATTCTCTAGGGACATCTCATTTTTAAGGCTTGAGCTAAAACATCTCTCTTTCTTCATGTTTAATCATCATTTGTCTTAGAATGTTCTTACTTGCTTTTAAGTCTTCCCTTTTTTCCACCATTCCTCCCAGTTGCATTCCTGTTTTTTTCACTCAACATTTCTTAACATTTTCACTTCTAGAAATTCTATTTGGTCACTTTTCAAATCTGTCATTTTGTTGGTATATTTTTATTTCTACTCATTTTCCCCAAATTTCATGTATTTGTTACTACATATATAATTACATAATTAACTGTCTGAGATCTTTGAATGTCTTGTTCTGATGTGTGTTTTTTCTGCTGATTCTCACTCATTATATCTTTTTTTATGATTTTCTTTTAGTACCACCATCTCATAATTAATTTGAGATAATGTGGGAGTTCCTTGAGATCTTGATTTATATTTGGTTCCTCTAGATAGGGCTTTATTTTTCATTCTGTTGAAAACTTAGGGTTTCCACCAAATCAGAATCTTTTTATATTCTTGGCCTGAGGTTTCACTTGCTTATTTTATAGTAACAAAGGTGCTTTGCATTTGGACTGAAAACTTGCATAAAGACTAGATTTTGGTTAATAGTTCTCCTAAAAATAATTACCCCAACTCAATGATAATTTTAGACTGGCAATTTTCTTTTCATGAAGCAATCATATAAATTTGCAATCATGTAAATTTTGACACTTCCTAATTTTATACATTTTTTCTGTTTGTTTTTCTACTGATTTTACAAATTTGTTGACTTCAAATATAACATTGAATGGAAGCATTTCTCGCCTTGTTCCTGGATTTAATGAGAACGCTTTTAAAGTAAAACGAGACTAATATTTATAACATTGTTTCTATTTCAAGGAGATATGCTCTGATTACAAACATCTATTCCATTTCTACTAAGTCTTTATTAAGTAAAAATTACGATTTTTTTACTGGATTGGTTACGGTTCCATTTCCGATAACAATGTCATTAAAGCTCAAAATGAGCAATGTAGATTTTCCTAATTTTTAAATCTGTTAACATACATATGACAGCAATAATTTGCTCCTTCAAGGTCAGTAAAATTTGCTTTTAAAGTTATCTAAGCTTTTTGTTTTTTTGAGAGAAAGGATTTACACTATATGTTAACTATCTCTAAACATTTTTATTTTATTTAATTTTGTACATCTTATTTTTATTTTTAGGGAAGTATCCATTTCAACTAGGTTTTTTAATAAAATGATTAAAAATTGGTCCTCTGTACATCTGCAACTGTGTTCATTTTAATATCTAAAATTATTTATGATTTTTCTATGATTTTTTAGTCTTTGTTTGTTTTAACATTTTTATTGAGTTACAGTCATTTTAAAATGTTATGTCAAATTCCAGTGTAGAGCACAATTTTTCAGTTATACATGAACATATATATATTCATTGTCACATTTTTTTCCTCTGTGAGCTACCATATGAGTTTTTAGTCTTGACAGAGGTATTTTTCTATATTCTTTCTCAAAATAGGAATTTTTTTTTATTTAACAGACTCTACTTTTTAAAGCAATTTTAAATTTACAGAAAAATTGAGCAGAAAGTATAAAATGTTCTCCATCTCCCCCCATACAAGTTCCCATATTATTAACACTTTTCATTAGTATGGTACATTTGTTATAGCTGATGAATAAATATTCATGTATTACACTTTATTGATACCTAAAGTTTATAGGTTCACTCTTATGTACAATTCTATGGGTTTTAACCAACGTATGTCATACATATGCGAATGTGTATGCATTATAACAACCATATATGTGACAATTACAATGTCAGATCCATCACTGCAGTATCATACAGAGTAATTTCATTGACACCAAAATCCTATTTATTCATCCTATTTATTCATCCCTCTCTCCCTCCCTTAAACCCCTGGTGGCCACTACACTTTTACTGCCTCGGTAGATCTACCTTTTCCTCATACATCTGGAATCAAACAGCACGCAGCCCCTTCAAACTGGCTTCTTTACATATACATATACATATACATATACATATACATATACATATACATATACATATACATATACATATATTTAAGTTTCCTCCCTATCTTTTGTGGCTTGATAGCTTATTTCCTTTCATCACTGAATGACATTCCACTGTGTGGACGTACCACAGTCGTTTTAGTAGCTATGTGGTTGTATCTCACAGCTGTGATTTTCAGTTCCCTAAAAAACACATGATGCTGAGCGCTTTTCTTTCATATGCCTGTTTGTCAAGACAATATTCTTAGTTTTGCTTATTGCTGTAACTTTCTTGTATTTCATTTAAATGATTTTCTTTTCATTTATTGATTTTTAAAATCGTTTTTGAGGGTGTTTACTTCATCTATTCTTTCTTTACTGCTTCGATTCTTGAGTTGGACTCTTACCTTATTTATTTCATATTTTATTTGTCTAATGATGTTTAAGGGAGGGAGAGAGGGATGAATAAATAGGATGAATAAATAGGATTTTGGTGTCAATGAAATTACTCTGTATGATACTGCAGTGATGGATCTGACATTGTAATTGTAATATCTATAGTAGTTTTATTGTGAGACTTTAGCTGTCCCCTAAACAGACTTGGAGAGTTGCCAGAGGAGTCAGAATGCATATACTACAAAGAGGCACATGAGGAACACTGCAAGTATCGTGGTAGGTGTTAGATGTATCTGTTTACCCAGCAGAGAGAATCAGATGGAAAGTTATAGTAAGTCAAGCAGAAAATGAGAACCAGGTCTTAGCTAAATATCTTTTAACACCCACATAAAACTGAGATCAGAGGGCAGATATATGAAAGGATAGGTTGTATGAAAAAAGAAATTCTTGAGACTCTTGTATGTGGTGTAAAATAGACAATTTCTTTTCATTACAAATAAGATCTGAACACATTAGCCTCTAGTTCTTCACCTATATACTGAATTGTACCTCATCCTTGAGATCTGTTTTTAATATAAAGAAGAACAAAATGTCTTAGACTAAACAGAAAAAAGCTAGAGGCAGCATGATGGTGATCTTTCAAAAAATTAAACAGGAACATCTGAAAGGAAGAAGAACCAAGTTTTCTTTTTTTCCTATGTGAACTGGAAACAATTCATCGAAGTCTCAAAGAAAGAAGTTATAGAATTGGAGAATTTTATAACAATTTCATTTTCCAACAAAAGAGAAAGTAATTGCTTATGATAAAACACAGCCTTCTCAGTAACCCTGCTAAACAAAGATTAATGAGCACTGCCCAGTCCTCTGACAGTTCATCCTAAATCTGAGTGGCCATGTTTTCCCATGTGTGCATATATTTCTGTATGTGTGTGTGCGTGTATTTGTGAAAGCATGAAAAAGCATGTAAGTGTGTGTGTGTGTAATTGCCTGCCAAAATATTTTTATTGCATTTCCTATGAAGAGCATCCCAGTTTCATAATACTTAAGAACGATCTGTGTGTTTTCAGGACCTGCGCTTAGCAAATTTATGACATAGAACAGGATTTTCTTCTACCAAATTTGAGGGGTTTTCTCACCAAATACATTTCTGTCTTTTTGTTTGTTTGTTTGTTTACACTTTTCTCAGAAATTCTTTTCCCTAATCTTTCTAAATTTTCTCATAAAGGATTTGAATGCAAGACATTGGTTTTACACTAGGGCTTTAAGGCAGTGTCTTTGTTCCTCCAGGTATATTTGCTCAGATCTCTTCCCTCTAATTGAGGAATAAAAGTCTGTCCTATGCTAAAAAGTTCCTGCCATCCACAATAAAGAGAATGGAATTATAAATTGAAGAGAGCTTTATCCTGGTACCCCCCAAATCCCAATGTTAAGCAGATACATTGATTAAGAATTAAACCAGAATTGTAGGGGCAGAATTTAAAATAAAGTGTTGTGAGTTTCCTTGTCCAAATGCTATGAACCTAGGGGAGCAACATCTGAAATGTTGAGTGGGTCTCTCCAACCCCCTTGTTCCCCGTCACATCCTAAGGCAGGTGGGAAGGAGTGGTGTTGATGGGAAACGGCTCATTTTCCCTCTTAAATGTTATCTCCCCTGAGTTACAAGACGGACAAAGGGTGCAACTTTGTAAGGCAAGTGGGGACACTGGGAGGCAATGAATACACAGCCTCTTTATTTTAGCAAGTCTTGATGGAATTTTCTTCTGCCCAGGCCCCAATCTCCAAATACAAATTATTAGAAGATGAATGAGTTTCAGAAAATGAAAATTAAACTCAGAAAGTCAAAGGAAATCAGAGTCAGGCAGAGGGGTCCTCAGAGAAAGAGAACAAAGGCAAGAAAGACAAAGAGAAAAGAAGGGCAAAGTGAAGAAAAGGCAAGGAAATAGGAGAATACATGGAAGGTCCCAGAAGGGCACAAGCAAGAAAGGATTGAGATGCCGTTCTGCATGGCTCTCTCATCTTGGGAGACCCTAGAGATGGCGGAGAGTGTACGGGAAGACTCCCTACCAAGGAAGCTATTCTGTGATGCACAATTCCCCCAAGGTTCCATATCCAAATGAAATTATAACATATGATTATCTTTTGTCATACAGTGACCAAAGGCTGGGCATATCCACTCTGGAAAGCCAGAATCAGTTCTAAAACTTTGGAAGATGATATACTCCAAATATACATTGTCTAGGAGCCCCTTAAAGTCACCCAACCTCTCTTCATCCATTTTATTTCTTGTTCTGAACTTCCCACCTAGACTGTGAATGCCTGATGGGCAAGGAGTATGTTAAGCTGCCTTTCGCTTACATTCCCTCCTTGCACAAGGCTAGGAAATCTCTCTCTGCTATTTAAGTTCAAAGTTGATAAAAGTCAGATCAGCCTAGTCTAGGCAAAAAAGTTTCATGGAAAAAAAGTATGCTGAGTTTGTTTCCAAATGATTGGCAGTATATGAATAAGCACAGAGAGAGAGTGTAGGTTTAAGTAATGGTAGGGCATGTCCATTAATGAGTTGATTAAAAAGGTTATCCCAGATAGAGCATGGAAAAAATATAAGTGCACAAGAAGACCAATGGATAAATTACACCATAGCAGAATCACAAATTAATCTAAATAGAAGCTCCACTAACACATTCGATTTGCTGGGTGTGATGAAGGCAAGTAGGCCACCTTATTGCAATGCCTCTGAGGTTCATGTTGTCAAAGTTTACTGCGCTGAAAAGGGTTAACTTAACATAAGGTCTCCTGTATCTCTACAATCAGAGGAAGAAAGTAAAAGCCAGAGCTGAGGCTGATATAAGTATGATATATAAGGGAGTAAGGATTTTGTGTGTGGGGAAGGAGGGAATGGCTGGAGATGAGATAGAAAAGAGAGATTCTCCCTTGTCTACGCCTTTTGTGGGATACACTGCTAAACATTGCTGCTTCCAGAACTTTTCTTTTAATCACCTTCTGTTCAAGGGCACCAGACATTTATCCACATCCACATCCACATTCACACCCAAGTCAGGTCAGATACTGTTTTACCAAGGGGCTCTACCTGGGTTATCAGTCCGTCTGCAACATGTTTTGGAACTGATTTCCTTTAGAGCCTGGTTGATATCCCTTTAAATACACGGAGATCTACAGCTTGATCTTTTGATCCTTATCAGTCATGTTAACAAATTCTATGATTTTTCCCATCACAATATCTCATGTGGCAAGAGAGCCAGCAGAGGTGAAACAGCAATGATGGCAGTAGACACCTCGAGGTCTCCACACGGATGTGCATCTCATTAAGGCCAGGACAGGCCTCTTACAGGGAAGATTCAAGTGATGCCACCCATCCGGCTAGCCAGAGCTGAATCACAGCAGTATTTCCATGCTAAAGATGAAGATGTGAGTACCAGAGATTTCCACATATATATTTCCAATTTTGACCTTGTGTTATAAGATGTGAAGATTCTTTTGATGGTGGAAAACAAAAGAAAACCACTTGGATTGATGAAAAGCATGACCCTCTGTTACCTACAGATCCCAATGAGAGAAGGCTGCCATGTGGGGCCACACAGGGTGTTGCATCTGGGGACAGGGTACCAGCAAGCTAGAACAATAGGAGGAGGCTTTTTTACGGTAAATATGGTGGGATTAGTTAGTTTCACTGGATTACTGGAGATTGGGCAACTTGAATAATTCTGTGGGCCCAAGAAAGAAGGGGCTGTCCCTGGATATTGCATGCCTGGTGATCTCCTGAAGTTGAATATGTGTGGACTGTAACCCAGAAACGTTAGACTTTGATAAACGCGGCTGGGGCAGGTAGAGTTGAGCATTGTTAGCCATGACTTCAAAACTGGGTGAAGATAGTACTTGGAAAATATACCATACCTCTCGCCTAAAACTCCTATCCCAAATATTTAACTGCCTTCTAGGCAGTTCCATACAGATGTCCAATAGGCATCTCTAACTCAAAATGTCCAAAACTAAACTTAGACAATCATCCTAACCCATTCCTTTGTTCTTGCAAAAATCCCTCCCCATCTTGGTTGCTTTAAAGTTGCCTTTTCCCTTGTAAAGTATCAAGTCTCTCACCCATCACTACTATCTGATCTCAAACTTTCTCTCCTTCTGCCACGCAGTGAGATGAAATGGCTGGCAGCTTGACCTTCTCTAAAATGATGTAGACAAGTGTTGAAGCAACAAAAGACAGAACTCAGACAGGTGGACCAGCTGTGACTTTTGATTTACAGTGAGCACCATCATAAGTTTTTATAACATGTCACCAGCTTAGTCTTGGTCAATGGTGTTAATCTTGGGTGACAAGTCATGAATGATAAGCAGCTGTAACTCGGAAGTTTCCCCCATCACACACTTGACAGGGCCAGAAATCTTGACCTGAGATAAAATGCCAGCTGCTTGCTCAATGGTTACGGTAAAGCCAAACCTTGCAGCACAGAGAATGGGAAAAAATGTTGAAAGTTCCTCAATACATATCTCATTAACACATAATAAAAATTATCTAGTTATTCTCTCGGAAGGGACAAAAAGTACGAATTAGTTTTTACTCACATTTTTTTCAAAGGGATACCTTCTAGTCCACACTACTGTGAACTCTAGTCTACAACAGCTCTCCACCAATCTTGTTAATTAACATTAAATGCATGGATAATAAACTTAAACATTGTGGCAATAAGATTTTTGGAGTTGTTTCCCTCTACAGAATCATAAAACTGAAGGATTAAATGGAACTTTAGATTAAGTGACCTAAAACCTCACTTAAATATGAGGCAACTGGAGCTCAGAAACTCAGAGGAATTTTCCCAAGGGCCAATAGCTATTAAGTGAAAGAAGTGGAATTTTAACTTATGTCTCCTGACTGTGAGTCAGGGTTCTTTCCATTCATCACACTACCCTTCCTTTTTAAGATGATTCAACCAATTAAATGAAATTGCTTTCTTTGTATTATCTTTGGCTACAATTATAAATAAATGGGCAACTTCATGGTGAAAATGAAGGTGCAATTTGATGGGAAATTATGAGAAAGCAACTGGATTCAGAAATTGTATCCTTATATAGACCCAAAAAGTAAATAGTAAACTTAAAGAAATTCAAAATGGCCAACTTGAATAGAGAATATTCCACAAAATTCTAATAAACACGAAATACTTAAGAAAACTTACTTGGAGCAGGGAAGCTAGAATGGTGTGAAGAGTTATACAAGCAGAAAACAGGATAAGGGACATCCATAAAAGGCTTTGTTATCCAAATTATCAATAAAAAAGAAGTTTCAAGTCAGCTCTGTAGCTGCTCACAAGTCTTAAGTTTCTTTAAAAGTCTATGTGTCAATATAAGACCTGAATCCAACCCCAGTTAGGAGCCCTCTTTATCACATAATCTCACTGTCTATTTAAAACAATTTTCATTCATTTCTGTTGTGGGGAGATGAGCTGCTGATGCCTGCTCTGGGCCTGCTGGTCCCCATGTGGCCATCCTGCTGACACACTTCCTTGACCAACGGCCAAGGAGGGGCACAGCAGACATCCACAAATACGGAAGGGCGAGCCCATAAAAAGGACAGAGACCAATTATTCTCATTAGTCAACAAGGACAGAGCAGGAGCTAATGGGGCTTCTGCTTCAACAGAGGGAGAATTTAGGTTAATTATTAGGAAAAACTTTGTAACTATTAGAACAGTTAGGACTCTGGAAACAAGGTACCCAGGGAGGAAGCAAAATCACCTTCACTTAAAGGTACTCCAGGTAAGGGTAGCTCACATTTATCAAGGAAGATTAAAAGAGTATTAAATAAGGACCACTGAGAAGTGCAAAAAGTAAATAAATAAATAAATAAATAAATAAATAAATAATCCTGGCCCAATATACTATCTGGCACTTCAAGTTGTGTCATGAGCAGAATGTCAGACAGCAGTCTAGGCACTAATGGTGGAGCAGAAAACAAAACCAACAAAAAAATCTCTCCTCTCACAAAGCTTACAATATAATGGGGATGAGGGGATGAGGAAACAGATTGGAGGGCATAATAAACAAGTACAATAAATGCCATTTTAAGTCATTATAAGTGCTGAAGAGAAAACTAAAGCCAGGAAGAAGGATGGGAGATGACTGGATAAGAGGAGTGGCAATTTTAGATAGGGCTGTCAGAGTAACACTCAGTGAGAAGATGATATTTCAGTGAAAATCTGAAGAAGCAAAATTACCACAGGAACCCTGCAGTGTTCCAGGCAGAGGGAAGAGCAAATAACAGACCTTGGATAAAGCCTAATTGATATGGCAAAGAAAAGGCGAGGATCCCCTCTTACTTCAATTATTGTGATTAAGAAGGAAGTAATATGAGATGAGCACAAAGGGGTAACGGGGGATAAAGATGGAGCAGATCACACAGGCTCTGTATTCTTGTAGGACTTCAGCTTTTTCAATTAGTTTAGTGGGAAACAGAGAAATGGTGTGATCTCACTTGTGGTTGAACAGGATCTAGCTTCGGCTGTCATGTTTGGAATAGACGAAAAAAGGAGCAGGAATAGAGAAAATGAATGAATAATCTTGGTGACTTTTACAACAACTAAGGTGGAAGAGCATGGTGGCATCAACTGAGATGGCTACGGTGGAGATGGTTTAATGAAGTCAAATTCTAAATTAACTTTAAAGATCTAGACAACAGGGTTTGATGAAGAGTCAATAGAACATACTGAGGTATGAAAGGAAGAGCATGAGGAGCAACATACCATAGTGTAATCCCAAGATAGACTATTAAAAAGCAACACAAAATGGTATATGCCTAAAAGGCCAATAGAAGAATTAAGTAGAAAACTGAAAATCAAAGGGAGAAATAGGAAAATACACAATCACAGCTGAAAATTTTAATGTCCATCTCCCGTAAATAATAGAACTAGACAAAATATTAAGTGAAGGTACATGGGATATAAACACTATCACTGATCTTCATCTAATCAATATCAATCAAACACTAAACCACAGGAAAAAAATAATATACGTTATTCTAAAGGTCACACAAAATATTCAACAGGATAGATCACATGCTGAGCAATAAAACAAGTGCCGGTAAGCACCAAAAGGCTGAAATATTACAGATCATGAAAACAGAAGAATTAATTTAGAAATCAATTAAAAGAATGTACATAGAAAGCTACACATATTTGGGAATTAACACACTGCCAAATAACCTATGAACAAAAGTAAATTATAAATATAAAGAAGGTGTAGGAGGAGGAGATATAAAAAGGAAAATCGGAAAAATTTCCAAATGACTAGTAATGAAAATACAATGTACCAAAATTTATAGGCTGCTACTAACACAAGGCTTGGAACAACAAGAAAGACTTAAAATTAATTATAAAAATTTAAAACTTAAGCAAGGGGAGTATATGCAAAGGGAGCATATGAAAACCAATTTAATTTCAAAGCAAATATTAGAAAGAAAGAAATAAGGTAAAAAAAAAACCTTAAAAACACAGACAAAAATTGGAAAAAATAGCAAAGATAAAAGCTCTTAACTTGAAAGAATCAATATAATCAAAAAACTCCTAGCAAGACAGATTAGAATAAAGAAAATACAAGTTGCTAATATCAGAAGGGGCTTTTTAACTGCTGGAGGACAACTACAAAATTATACATGCTTAATGGTGAAATAACAAACTTTTTCTCCCTAAGATCAAGAACAAGGCTGTGATTTTTACTTTAATCCCCTCTATTCAGCATTATAATGGAGTTCCAGGCCAATGTAACATGGCAAGAAAAATAACACAAGTTATAATTGATATTAATTGATATTTCCCAAACATTCTGAACAACCCAAATGCCTAACAATAGAATTGATAAACTGTGGTATATTCATGGAATGAATACTCAGTAATAAAAAAATAAACTACTGATAATGCAACACATGGATGAATCTCAGACTAGTGGTGGTCTTTACGTGAGGTAAGGGATTGATTTTGAATGGACATAAGGGAACTTTCAGTGTTGATAAAATGTAATTAATCTTGACTGTAGTGTTGTTTACACGTATGCATCTATTCATTAAAAGTTGTTCACTTACGATTTTTGCCTTTCAATGTACATCAACTTTACTTAGAAAATCAAAGTCTGAAAATAATTGGTGTGACAAAAAAAAAAAACAAACTTTTGCTTTTCTGAGTTGCTGTCTAGGCATTTCACAGTATGATAACCCTGCTCACACCCAGAGTCTGGACATTTAGAAAAGGGCTTGAGTTTAGGATTCCTGCCATAAATTCCCACTTTGCTTTTCCTGGGGCACCATTTAAAATGACCACTTTGAGATACACCCTCAAAAAATTAGTGACCTTCACCCCAACCACCTTATAAGTACTAGGTGTTTGCTGTCCTGCCCTCCATCTCTTGCTGGATGGTAACCTGGGACAAAGGACTGCCCTGCACTTGCCTCATTATGAGATCCCCTCATGGGATCTGTAAGTAATAAATCTTGTGACTCTGCTTCCTTTGTGTGGGTATGTTGAAACTGTGTCTTCAATTATAAAACTTCCCCAGACTGGGAGCTTGGAGGCTGAGAGAGCTACCTGCTGACACTGTGTGGGTGGCTGGTGCCCCTTCATTCAGCAGGTCATAATCTACACACTCTTATTTCAATATACAAGCTCCAGCTTCTCAACACAGGTGGTGGGTGGGGAAGTCATATGAACTGAGGACAGAACATTGACAGTCACTGAAGTTGGGTGATGGTTATACGGCAGTTCATTGTATCATCTCACTTACGTTATATGTGTTCGAAATCTCCCATAATCAAACATTTGATTTTTTTAATGATTCAACATTTTTGGTATTAAACAACTGAAGTTAAGTCTGATGTTGGGAAGACTAAAAAGAAGTAAGATATGCAAGCAGTTAGGTTAGAATCGATGTGGGACATGTTAAATTTTAGACGTTTACTCAACATTCATTTGCAGATGTGCCATTCATTGAGTTCACTGGTGAAGTCTGTATTTGAGACATGGAGCTTAAAGCTAATGGTGTAGACTGTTCTTGAAGAGGTGAGGCTGGTTTAAATTACCTGCGGAATTAGTATAGGTAGAGAGCAGTAGAGGTCCATGAGCAGAACTCTCAAATTCAGGGCTAATGAGACAAGGAAAAAACAGAAGTTTGAAACACAGTAGTCAAATAGAAAGCAAACTAGATTGAGTATGGCACCCTGAAAGACAGAAAAAAACGTGCATAGATTCCAGAAAAATAATGGCTAGAGAAGTCTAGGTTATCTAGAAGAAGCAGGATATATAAAATTCGTTTTTGCTTACTGAGAAAATACTTTAGCAAAAGATTTGCCTGTCTGTGAGTTTCTTAGATGATAATTAACTCAATAGAGACTGATGGAGAGACGTAATATAAGTTTACATAGGATAAAAATAAATGCTCCATACACAAAAATTTATGTTCTGATAAGAGAAACTAGGTTAACATAAATGCAAGGAGATTCAAACACAGAAAATTAAATATGAGTGCAAGCCACAAAATGGGAAATGCCAGGAGGTACTAAAGAAGTATCAAGTAAATGGTTCAGAAAGTTAGACTTGCAGAATTTCAAAGAAATTAGAGATCACCATGCATGAGAGCTGCCAGCAGAAATGTGGTGGAAACTGGGCTATGAAAAAAAGGGTAAAGAGGAGAAAACACTGAGAAAGAGCCAACAGAGCCCATGTCATGTACAAGAGACATTTTGGAGATGAGTATGTCAGTAACAGGAGATGTGAAAAGAACAAGGAAAGAAGATGAGATTGGAAAAATAAAAGTATGGCTCAGATTGTTGTTTTGAATGGGCAGCTGAGCATTTTGATTTTCTCCAAAAAGTGTTCTCAGGGTCATTAGACCTTGAAGGCATCGGTCATGACTGACCCCGAAGAGATTAAGCAGATACAATTCTAGAACCATCCAGGAAGAAGGGCTGCTGGACTGCTAAAGTTCCTTTCTATTGATTTTTTTTTATATCAATGCAGGAGAGATTCCATTTTAGAGCCTCATGAGCCAGGTAGATGAGGGCCACATTTCCACTGTTCTGTTTTCCTAAAACAAAGGCGACAACCATTAGAGATTTGTTTTATCACTTCCTCCCTCCTCCCTTCCCTGCAAGAAAGGGAAGCGCCCTCAAGTAGAAATAGAGTTGATGTGTGGGAGTTTTTGTTATTCCTGTGCTGAGTCTTGAGAGAAAAGAGCTGGAAATTCAACACAATGAAAAGTGCTGAATTTTGGACCACGCCCAAGAAATTGCAATCCTGTATTCCACAGGCTGTTACTTCCCTGTAGAAGATACTTGCTCACCTCCTTCACTTTCTTAAATCCTGTCTTCCATCAGTACTAGCATGGATATCCCTCCTCAGACCTTCCTGATTTACATTTTGTTACTGAAGTCATCTGGATACACATATTCCTGTCCATGCTTTGTGATGTCCCTCTTTCCAGCTGGAGGCTTGCTATCTTATGGGAAAGGACCCACTCTATCCTATGTGCTTCACTTTTCCAAGGCTTTGTCCAGGCCTGGATACAAAGCAGCTGCTCAAAACATCTTTGTCAAATTGACAGAATTAAACTTGAGTCAAGAAAGTTCCACCCAGGAGGAAGTCTTAACAAAGACAGAAGCTGAACAGCAGCTGTTGGAAGTTATAACGTTAGCATCGATCTGAAGGTGGTTTGGAAGCTTCTTTCATTTTCTTGCTAATGGCATTAGGGGCTTTGCAACAGATAACAGGCTGTGACATGGAGACCTTAATCCAGGCGGTCTGCAGAAGCCCTGACCTTCAAGGAGTGCAGACATCCATCAGCACGGAGAGGTTGGAGGGTCAGAGACTGAGAGTCATCAAGCCCCGCAGAACTGCAGAAAAACAACGTTGCTCATCCGATACCTTGGAAAAGGACCATGTTCAATCCAGGTGGAGGAGAAGCACATCTGTAGAGAGTTCCACAGAATTTTTTTTTTTCCTTCTCTAGACAATCTCTTGAAATTTACCTGGAGGCCTAGGGTATGTTAAATTTTTGGGCCAAGTCCACTGGGAGGAAGGAGGAATGGGGATCCTGCGATTACATCAAATCTTTCCATTCTCACCCAATCCCTAATTCCATAGATACAAGGGGGAAGCCAAATAATTGAAATTTAACTCTTTTATGAGAAATTGTCTCAAGCCGTGTTTCCCCTTTGGGGTTTTCTTTACACAGATCACACTCCCTGGATTTAATGGTCTTATTTCCGTACTCATTTTTGTTCTTCCGAATAACTCTAGCTCAGAGCAGAGGGAAAGAAAGTTGATACACACATAATTTGACTTGAGGCCCCATCCATTATCAGGTTTAGATATCTTCGTCATCATCCCCAATCCCTGATAGGCCTGAACTGTTTCCCTACTGAGTCACTTAATAAGCCAGACTACAAAGATTGAGAAATTACTCCATGAGAGTCCCATTAATATATAGGATTTCTGAGAAACTGAGAGGGTGAGAGAAGCAGAAATCTAACACTGAGTGACTATTTGGATTTGTCTGTTTTTGTTTCTAATTTTTATTGTGATATTGTTGATATACAATATAAAAGTTCCAAGTGTACAACAGAGTAGTTCATAATTTTTAAAGTTTTCACCCTATTTATAGTTATTATAAAGTATTGGCTATATTCCTGTGCTGTAAAATATATGCTTGTAGCTTATTTGTTTTATACATAGTAGATTATATCTCTTAACCCTTTACCCCTATCTTCTCCCTTTTCCCCTCCCTCTCCCTACTGGTAACCACTAGTTTGTTCTCTGTATCTATGAGTCTGCTCCTCTGTTAATATTCACTAGTTAGTTTTATTTTTTAGATTCCACATGTAAGTGATATTATACAGTATTTGTCTCTTTCTGACTTATTTTATTTAGCATAATACCCTCTAAGTTCATCCATGTTGTAAATGGTGAAATTTTATTCTTTTTCTGGCTGAGTAGTATTCCTAGAATAAAATACCTAGGAATAGATCTACCTAAGGAGGTAAAAGGCCTGTACCCAGAAACTATAAGACACTGATGAAAGAAGCTGAGGATGACACAAACAGATGAAAAGATATACCATGTTCATGGATTGGAAGAATTAATATTGTTAAAAAGGACCATACTACCCAAGGCAATCTACAGATTCAATGCAATCCTTATCAAAATAATCAATGGCGTTTTTTCATGGAACTAGAACAAATAATTTTAAAATTGTACAAAGTAATCATGAGAAAGATGAACAGAGCTGGAAATATCACACTCCCTGACTTCACGTTACACTGCAAAGCTATAGTAATCAAAACAGTACGGTACTGGCACAAAAATAGACACATAGATCAGACAGCCCAGAAATAAATTCATGCACTTATGGTCATTTAATCTGTGACAAAGGAGGAA
The DNA here is from genome assembly GCF_048564905.1 of Vicugna pacos. Classification (NCBI taxonomy): domain Eukaryota; kingdom Metazoa; phylum Chordata; class Mammalia; order Artiodactyla; family Camelidae; genus Vicugna; species Vicugna pacos. The sequence goes on from NC_133010.1 coordinate 9,627,914, forward strand.
AGAATATACAATGGAGAAAAGACAATGTCTTCAATAAGTGGTGCTGGGAAAACTGGACAGCTACACATAAAAGAATAAATTTAGAACAGTTTCTAACATCACATACAAAAATGAACTCAAAATTGATTAAAGATCCCATTCCTGGGCTTATATCCATAGAGAATTCTAATTTGAAAAGATTCATGCACCCCATGTTCATAGCAGCACTATTTTTTACAATAGCCAAGACATGGAAACAACCTAAATGTCCACTGACAGATGACTGAATAAAGAAGTTGTGGTATATTTATACAATCGAATACTACTCAGTCATAAAAAAAGAACAAAATCATTCCATTTAGAGCAACATGGATGGACCTAGAGATTGTTATGCTAAGTGAAGTAAGTCAGAAAGAAAAAGAAAAATACCATATGGTATCACTCATATGTAGAACCTAAAAAAAATACAAAATAAAAAAAATAAAGAGGACACTAATGAACTCACCTATAAAACAGAAACAGACTCTCAGACATAGTAAACAGTCTTATGGTTACTGGGAGAACAGGGGTGGGAAGGGATGAATTTGGGAGTTTGAGATATGCAAATGTTAGCCACTATATATAAAAATAGATTTTAAAAAAACAAGTTTCTTCTGTACAACAGAAGGAACTATATTCAGTATCTTATAATAACCTTTAATGAAAAAAATATGAAAATGAATATATGTATGTATATGCATGGCTGGGACATTGTACTGTACACAATAAATCGACACACTGTAACTGACTATACTTCAATTAAAGAAAAAAGAAAAAAAAAGAAACATATACAAGAGGAAAAAAATGGAGTCAAGACCTAAATGTGAGACACAAACCATAAAACTCCTAGAAAAAGAAAATAGGCAGAACACTCTTTGATATAAATCATAGCAATATTTTTGATCTGTCTCCTAAAGCAAAGGAAACAAAAGCAAAAATTAACAAATGATACCTAATTAAACTTAAAAGCTTTTGCACAGCGAAGGAAACCATCAACAAAACAAAACAAAAAAACCTACTGAATAGAAGAAAATATTTTCAAATAATAAGACCAATAAGGATTAATATCCAAAATACATAAATAGCTCATACAACTCAACATAAAAAAGCCCCATTAAAAATCAGGATGAAAACCTGAATAAACATTTTTTCCAAAGAAAACATACAGATGGCCAACAAGCACATGAAAAGATACTCAACACTGTTGATCATCATTGAAATGCAAATTGAAACCTCAATGAGCTATCACCTCACACCTGTCAGAATGGCTATCATCAAAAAGACCTCAAATAACACACGTTGACTAGGATGCGACACACGTTGACATTTTTGGTGCGAACATAAATTGATGCAGGCACTGTGGAAAACAGTATGGAGGTTTCTCAAAAGATTATTTGGATTTTTAAAACCTTTCGGCAAAGATTTGTTATGTTTGTCATGTGTATTTTACCTTTAATAGAATTATTCTTGTTGGTTTTGTGCCTCCTTTAGTTGTTTGTATGATTCCACAATCGGAGTTTTAAACACAGGCCTTCCCTTGAGGTAGAGATGTGCCTGGATGCACTGAGGGATGTTGACTGTATTGTAGATTGCCCCTCACCCCATCCCAACAAAAAGGGAGCCCTGACACCCCATCCTTTGCTCCTTGGAGCCCTCGTAGCTTTGCTGAACAGTGCTGATGTTTTCAGAGGATGTCTTGTTTGAGTGGCGCTCTCTGTGGGTTGATAGTTTTTTGGGGTTTTTTGTTTTTTTCTCCTTTCACTTGTGCAGATTGCTAACTTTCCACATTCATTCATCTTCTCAGACACTTTCCAGTTTTTCTTTTCGCACAAATCTACTCTCAGAAATGCCTTATGTCTCCCGATTACAGAAGCTATCATGGCAATTGCTTTATTCTTCATGCTCCCTCACACTGCTACAAAGATGTAATGATGACATTATCTCGTTCTTTCTAATGTCGTTAATAACTCAGATCTATCACAGGAATCATTAATTACTACAAATTTCATAGTATTTCACACCTTGGTAAGACACCTAGTTCTAAAACGGCAGCTTTAATTGAGAACTAGAACAAGAAGTCGATCAGAGTGGGATTCAAAAACTAGAGATGTTTTCATGCTGATAGAGTCTGCCTGGCTCCTGCCTTCAGAGAAAACATTTGAATTGGTTTTGCAAAAACAAGCGCGTTTTATGACACTCTCATCCTCAAAACCCTTCAGAAGCTTCTGGCATCTAATCCCTGCAAGCAGGGCTCCGTCTATGGTTCCAATCTTGCCTCCTATTTTTGCCTATCCAGTGCATCTATCCCACACAGGCGCCTCCTTTTCCCCACAAAACTCCATGTTCATTTCCATGGCTACACCTTCACTCATGCTGTTCCCGACACCCACCTTCTCTTCTGAATCTACCCAGGACCATCACAAGTTCTTCTGCCATAAAACCTTTGCCATCATTCCAAACTGTCGCACTTGTTAGCTCACATGCAGAACTCTGACGATTTGACAGGGAGCAAATATGTATCTTTTCAAGTGCATGTTTATTGTCATTTCTGTGCAGTCTACCCTCCCCAAAGGCAGTGGTCATGCATTAGTTTTGCACTGCACATGAGAAGCACGGTAAATTAAAGTAAAAAGTCATATAAAGTAGCATGCGTAAAAGGTGATTGAAGAGTATTTGAAACAGATATTATGGAAAGCATTTCCTATTAAAAATGGTAACTAACACATATTGAATACTTAGTAAATGATAGACTATACCAAGTGTTTTTTAAAGTAATTCATTCAGTCAATTATACACTCAACGAATGACTATTGAGCACCTACTGTGTGCTGGATATATCTAAATATAGTCTTAAACCAGAAACAGCCCCTATTCTTATGGAGCGCACATTGTTCTTCTATTACTAATCGCCATTTTAATAACTATAGTAATAGTAACAGTAAAAAAAATAAAAGCAAGTCTCATTTATTAAATGCTGCCTGTATTTTTCAAGCATTTTTTCATATGTATGTCAAAACAACCCTATTAAGTGATTATTATCATGATTTTCTGGGTGAGAAACCTGAGATTTAGAGTAGGCAGGTCACTTTAAGGTCACCTCTTTTTATGTCTGTAATAGACATTATTGCCAGGATTCTTAAGCATCAATGGCCGTCTGAGGCAGTCCGCTGTGGTCCTTGCTAAAAAGCCGAAGTTCGGGCTCTACTCTTCAAGACTCTCTTTTAGTTGGTCTAGAGTGAGGGTAAGAGGTGACACAAATGTTAAGAGATCCCAATGGTTTGATTAAAAGCATTTGTGTTTGTTGTGTTGAGGTTGTGGGAAATAAGCCGGACAAAGGAAGATGAGTATTGCATAGCATCACTTATATAGAATCAAAAAAAAAGTAAATAAAATAAATAAAATTAAAAGTCAAAATTATAGAAGCAGAGAGTAGAATGGTGGTTTTCTAGGGCTGGAAGGTGGGGAAAATGAGGACAAGCTGAGATCACAAACTCTCAGTTTTAGACAAACAAGGTCTGAGGACATAATGCATAACACGGTGACTATAGTTGGTAACACTGTTCTGCACATTTGAAATTCACTCTGCGAATAGAACTCAAGTTTTCTCACAGAAAAGAAAAGGAACTGTGTGAGGTGATGGATGTGTTAATTAACTGTACTCTGAGAATCCTTTCTCAATGTATATGTATATCAAAGCATCAAGGTGTGCACTCTAAATATGCTACAATTTTATTTGCCATGGACCACAATAAAGCGGAAAAACTCCAACCATCCTAAAGCCGCAGCAGGGAAGGAGCCCCGGGCTGTGGTGGTACCTTCTCCTCAGTGGGCCACCCATCTGCCATGTGGTCCTGAGAGAGTTCTAGATCCCTAGTCTCTATTCCCTCAGAAGTGAATAGGAATTAAGATTCTCTAAAAATGTTTTGAATTTTGGCGAGGGAAAAGACATTAAAGATCATCAAATTCATTATCTGCATCCTAAAAAAGTGCACACACAGTCGGCCACAGAGTTTAGGTGATGACTGTGGTAGACTGGAAGTCCTGGCCATGGTGTTTTGTAACTCTTCCCATCAGAGGTAGAGTCCCTTTACTCAGCCCTTGCTCTGGCCTGGACTTGTAACTTATTTTGTCAAATCATTTGGGGTGGAATGAGGTTGTGTGAGTTCTGGAATCTCAGTGTACGCAGCTTCTTGTCTTGGAATGGTGCTGTCTCCCTGGAAGGAGACCAGACCTTGTAATGGTAAGACTGCAGCGAAATGAGTCCACATGTTTTAAGCCACGGAGTTTCAGACTGACTTATTACATAGAAATAGATCTTTGCAACAAAAATTCTGCAACAGAGCGGGCCTTGCAGCTCTGCTGCAGAGCTGGGGCTACATTTTCCTCAATGCTCCAGCCCCCAGGCTACACTGCTCTCACTAGGGTCTCGGTTCCATTGAGCCAAAAGAGCTGAAAATGCTTTAGATGAAAACTAAATTATAAAACGTAATACGAGACACAGTCAATTCTAATATAATTGATCTTCCTCTCGCCTTATGGTTGTAATCTAAGACTTGCTGCCAGTTTCTAAGGATACGCGTACAGAGTCTTATATCCTGAAAACCACTTCCACTTGACCTGCAAAACAAGTCACTCTTCTAGCTGCTCATTTATCTGGACATTCATTGGGTACCTACAGTATTTAGAAATTTGATTTGACAGAATGAGATAAAAGCATAAAGATGTGTAGATTCCCCCAGGATAATTTATGAGACCCATGTCTCACTCCTGAGGTCCAGACCCAAGTGTATGTCCCCAGTGCCCAGAGGAGTGTTTTTGTGTTGTTTTTTGGTTTTTTTCCCAGATCATCCAGGCTCTTGCTCACGCACCATGCTATGATTCTTACCACAGCTCTGCCTTCGCTTTCTGTTCCCCACGCGTCCCTCCTCCCCAACACATGCTGCCTCTTCCCTCCATTTCCTGTCCGGGACCTCATTTTCTGCTGTTTTAACTTTCACATTTGGTTCTCCACATGCTTCATCAGTAAATCTCTCCTACTCATTTATCTCCTTGAAAAGCTCAGATTCTGCTTCCATCACTCTTAATCTTGAGAAAATGCTTCTTTTAGAGCACACTTCCGTGTCTGGTGGAAACTGGATCAATCCTTTCTGGTTCTCTTCAATGGCATGATCCCCTTTGCCCCACTGTGATGATCACAACCCTCTTCTAGTCCCCAAGTTGCTGTTTTCCAGCCCCCGCCCCACCTCCACCCCCACCCCAGCAGCAGACACCTTACAGGTGGGACAGAGGAGCTGGGCGCAGTTCCTCCTTTTAGGCTTAGGGCTGTGTATATCGCATCTCCAAAGAAAAAGCTTAAATAAAATACAAAACGTGGATACTTCTAGAGTTGGTTAAACAATCGGTTACTTTTAAAACTTTAGATTTAATTTATCGACCAATCAGTAACCAATCAAGCATCAGATATTGAGTATCTTAGCGTGTAAAGAAATTGCTGTGTGCTGGGGGAAATGCAGGTACCATCCACGCCCTCTGGCCCTAGCGAATGCAGCCAAGGGGGACAGGGTAGCGACAATAGGGGGCCTGTGTAGGTTGGCTTCCTAAAGATGAATCCATTGAAGAAGAAGATACAACGTGAACTGACTGCTGAGACCAACTACAATAAGCTGGGCTTGCCCTGAGCACATCTATTCGGGGATTTTGAAAATGTGTCTTCTTTAAGCGGGTGAAGTAGGAAAAGGCATCTTTCTCTGTCTTTAAATACAGCTGTTTACCAGCACCCAGCTTGGTGAGTGGAGGGCCAGCAGGGCTGGTGTCTTCCCCTTGCTCCCCAGCCTGAGTCCCTCCCTCAGGACACAGCTTAGACAACTTCCTGTGTGGTGCTTCTGGAATCCAGGGAGGGTCCAAAGATACAGCTTCAGAGGATCTAGAACATTCTGAAATAGTATCCCATAGTATTTGTGCAAGGCCATGCTTGTTCTCAAGAGAGAGACCATAGTCTCCTTTGAATCCCAAAGAAGTCCATGCTGAAAATGCCGCAGAGACACCGCTCCAGACGCACAACCTTGCATCTCCCTGGGTGTTAGAAATGATGGGTCTGGTTTTGCATTTTGATCTTTTCAGCCTGTAAGCTGAACGCCTCTCCTCAAGCTACTGAAACACTCTCTTTTTGGTTTTGTTTTGATGTTCTTATTGTTCTTATTTCATGTATGGAGTTCAAATAAATATCCTTAATAAGTTTATACTCACCGGGACACCTCCTCTCTCTTGTCACAGCCATTCAAATGTAGCTGAATGCCAAAGTTTAATTCATTCTGTCTCACTGTGTTTGTACTTTCCCAGAGCAGTTTCTGACTAAAGAGCAAAAATACAGATCCGGATATACCCAAGGAGACGCTTTTGCTCCCCTCCTCCCAATTCTATCTGCCTACTCTCTTCTCCCTTGGTCTGAAGTCTAAAGCTCCTCTTTTAGGACTTCCACTTGGCTTTCTGCCCAAGGGTGGACCATCACCACCCACCTCTCTGCAGTGCGGCTAAAGGGACATCTAATTCATAGATTCCAAACCATCCCCACCTTGCTCATTTTTCACTCAGATTCTTCACTTCCTAACCAGTTTAATTTCCCTGGAACTTCATTTTAATCACTCCTTTGATAAAATCTTAATTCCCTGTCCCTTTTATCATATGCATTGGGCAATCCCTCAATCTGCCTAAATCTCTCCTCTGCCCGTATCCAAGCAACTGAAATTGTTCTAGAAACCACTGCTGGAGGGGAGTATAAATTTCTACCACCAATTTGGGAAACAACTTGGCATTATCTTTAAACTTGTGTCTACTCTGTGAGCAAACAATTTCATTCTTAGGTGAGTAAGTCAGAGAAATTGCACCCAAACACCAAGAGTTATGCAAGAGAACGGCCATACAGCTCGTCTGTAAAAGCAAAAACAAAAGCTACAGAGTGAGTGGAAATAAATGAATTACATCTCTGAGCAACACTATGGATGTAGCTAGTAAATATAATATGGAACAAAATGAAGTCACAGAAGAATACATTCAATACGTTTTAAAGCTCGAAGCCAGGCAAATTAAACAATTTTTGGTTTAGGGCTGCATTTGTTTACAGTGATGGTATATATACATAAAACACACAAACACCCACAAGTGTAGAATAGATGTAGAATTCAGAAGAGAGGTTATAGCTTCAAGAAAGAGGAAGGGGAAGGAGGGACGTGTCGTATAATTACTGGCAAGATTTATATCAATTTCTTAACTGGCTTCACTTTAAATGTAAGACCACACATTTCAGGTGGGCCCTCAGCACTGTGCAGAGACTTTCTGCATTACATGAGTCAAGTCACTTTTCCACTTTTTAAAGCAAGCATAGACTTGTCTTCCTTCTCCTTTGCCATCAAACCACCACCACACCTCCTGAGAAATTAAACTACATATGAACCAATTCTGAAATTTTTCTCTTAAAAAAAGCCATCTTTTTCTTCAGTAAATGTTTCCTCATTAGAAGCCTAGAAGAAAAACATATGTAAATGAATAAAGTGAAGATAATATTCAGTTCTGATCTGACTGTATCTGAGGGTTAGAAATCACGTGTGACAATTCCACTGTCCTCCTGTCCCAGGTTTTAATCTACGGAGAGCACAGGTATAGGAATCATTAACCAAACCAAGACTCAAAAACACCAGCTGCATTAACTGTTTAGAAACAGTGATTAATAAACTGGCTCTGGTAAACTGTGTTAAAAGAAATGGCTACAGTTTGAGGACTGGAATAGGGCATCGCAGTTCATTAACGATTAATTGGGGGTCCGCTGACCACAGGCGTGCAGAGGTCTCATAACCCGCTCATTGCAAATGCAGGAGGGGGTGCTAGCGGCTAGCGGATCCCTGGAAAGGGAGGAGAAACTCCTGTGAGGGAGAAGGGAGCAGATGAAAGGCCACTGCCCTGATGACCCATCCGAGAGACAGGCAGGTCCCAGGCAGAATCAGGGTACACGTGTGCGTTACTGTCAACAGGTCCCAGTGAGCATCTGACTCTGACCAACCTAACTGGCTGCTCCTCTTTCCATGGAGAAGGACCAGTGAGAAGACAAAGAGAGGAGCTGTAGTTACTTTTCCAGTCTTCCCAGAAGTAGAAACGGTGCCGTTAAGTCCCTCATCGCTTGCCCAGGGGAAAGAGCTTTGGTACGAGGCAAAGAACCTCTTCTACCAGCCACACCCGGCTTCAGGCTTTCATTCATTAAGTAAGACTGCGCTAATTGTCTTGTTTCTCCTTAAGTCTTTGAGCTCCCCTTAAGAATGTATATGTCTAGAGACCTTCAGGATATTATGTGGGTTTCAAACATTTCAGTCATAGACAACTTGCTTAAGTGCTGTTTTCTGTGTTAATAAAAAACTACACATGGGGGTCTTCCTGTCCCACAGCAGGAGGTGAAGGAGCTAAACATGTAGGTACAGAGTTGATCCTAAACTGCTCCTTGACGGTATGGTTGTGTTTAATTTCATGACCCCTTATTTGACTAACTCCTCAATGTGAACAAGTTTTCTCCTTTGTCTCTTTCTTCTTAAATTAGAAAATAATCCTAATTAAGGATCATGGCTCACTGGGTCCTGGTTAACTGAGGGTTCCCTGGAAGGTGACAAGCGACAAGCCCTCCATCCTCCCTCGGTCACAAGGCACATTCCCCAACCTCATGAATAATAAGCCTGTGCCTCTCAACCAGAGTGTGCGTCATTTGCGTTTGAGAAGTTAGTGCTCAAGGACAGGTCATTCACCCCGCAGGACTTGGTCTCCGGTGACATTCCAGGTCAGGACAGCAAGGGAAGACATGATAGAGGCAGCTGGAATCCATTCGTTCAGTGCATTTTTGTGAAGCACCTACTATACAGCTAAGACAATGTGATTAACTGCTCAGACTTCATTTTATTTTGGTTGCAAAAAATAACAAGCTAAGAAAAAAAATTACCAAATTTAATCACTGCTACCTCTCTCTTGAGCATTTCTAGAACGATTTTTGATTGTAGAAGATGCTCAAATGAAAATACAGGTTCCTACTGATCTCAGAACCTGCAGATCACCAGACCTACGAACAGGATCAGGAGTCACTGACACAGAATCTCTGAGGCTCAGTGTTCAAGCTGGATGAGCACAGGATGATGTGTGTCCTGTCCAGGGCAGTGTTCTCAGCACTGGACAGTATTCTGTGTTTGATGAAAGGTTTTTAAAACACGACAGGTAGGAAGGAAGGAAGAGATCTTAGTCCATTATGAAACAAAGGGAATGTGGTTCCATGTATCAAAAAAACCCATGTCTTCCTCTCTCTTTCTGTACCCTTACCCTTTCTTCTGAAGAATTAGTGATGACTTCTGGACTATAGACATTATGGGCAGGAGTTACTGGGATATTTTCCAGAATTAGTATGACCTCACAAGCTGAACTTTTCTTGTGGGCCACCATATACTAGTGACCTCAAATCTGGAATCCCAAAAACTCATCTGTGGAACACTGCAATGTCTCCATTCCTGCTTTGGTTGAGATCAAACTTGCTCCAGATTTGCTCCACAGGAGCTCTGGTCCACAACCTCTACCACCACATACAGATGTAGACAGCCTTCTCTTGCTTGACACTGCTTCTATTTTAAAAATCATCTTCAGAGCTTTTGAAAAGATTAAAAAACACAGTCCAAATGGCTCCATTGTCAAAGCTAAATTTACTCACCAGACCACAAGCTTCAGAATGGAAAACGGATGGTTATTTAAAAAAACAGATGAAAACTTTATTCTTTATACCTTTCACACAACCCTGTCACTGAATCACTGGAGTAGGTTGCCTGTTGGCTTCTGTTTCATCTTCATTTTAATATTCCGAGGATAACTGAACTCCAAGAGGATGGGTGATTTCTTTAAGATGCAGGTCCCTTCTGGCTCTAAATTTTATGACTTTGTGTCCCTTATAAATCAATAAATCTTTCTAACATTGAAAATAGCAATGACCCATTGTTCTGATGTCAATCTCATGGCAACCTAGAATTTTAACAACAGAAATAAAAATCTTGAATTAAATGGAAAGGCAGCCCATTGGTTTAAATAGTGATAATCAGACATCACATCTTAACTCCTAAGTACGCTCATCATGACTTATTGGCACTTATTTTATGACCAAATCTTACAAGGATAACATTTAACTCTCCAAGCCCATAGCAGATTAAAATCAACAGACCGAAAGAAAAAGACAGCTCAATAAAATCACACTCATAGCAGAAGCTGCTGCCAATAGCCTTCAGAGTAAGAAAAGAGAGAAAGTTTCGGAAATTTTCACAAGAACTCCAAAACACAGCTCTGGAGTCATTCATTCTAGCAGGGAGCTGCAAATTGTATGCAGTAGGGCACAATAATTATTTTGAAAGACATTTAGTATACTCTGAGAAATCAGAGAAGTAAAGCAAATTTTAGCAATATAAATCAAAATGAGTAAACTATTCTAAAACTTCTGGTAAATCAGGAATTTATTTTTGACACATTTTTACACATTTTTTGGAGAATGCTATTTTTGTATAATAGATACTTCCACAATTGAGACTGATCAATAGAGTTTAATGTATAATTTTTTATGTTAAATATATTTATATAATATATATATTTCTGGTTTTTTAAAATTACCATTCTCCTAACTTTCTGGGCTCAATTCCACTTGAATGTGCTCTGTGTATCCATTCTTAGCTTCATTATAAGCCTTACCTCATCCACGATGTGGTTTAACCCCTTTGGGTGCTAGTAAATATGGAAAATATTAAGAAATGCCCCTCTACACCATGCTGTTTCACTAATTAACTCTTCACCTTTCCAACTAGTTAGTGGTGACTATTCTAAGCAAAGGATGCTATCAGATATTAAGGAAGGACCGTAGGATGGCATTGCTAGTTCAGAAGGCAATGCAAGATTCCAGGGGGGCAGAACCTTGGTGGGTCTGGAGTCTTCAGTGCTTAGGTAAGTCAGGAGAAGACGCAGGACCAACCGTTGGGAGCACTCAGAGTAGAGTTGCAGGAGGCTGGATTTGCAGGGAATGTGAGGGCCATGAATCATTTCTTTGGAGAAAACAGGACTAAAGTTGGCAATCATGTCACCTTCAAGACTGTGAAGACTTTGGCTGGAGATGGTGAGGAGGGTGAGGGCATGCCTTAAACTCATTGCCAAAGGGTGGTTCTGCAACATTTGGCAGCTGAGCTGAGCCTCCACCACTGTAAATCTAAAACCTATGATTGAGCAGAACGGCCATCATTCAAAAGTCCACAAATGATAAATGCCAGAGAGGCTGTGGAGAAAAGGGAACCCTCTCACACTGCTGGTGGGAATGTAGTTTGGTGCAGCCATTATGGAAAACAATATAGAAAGTCATCAAAAAACTAAAAGTAGACTTACCATATGACCCAGCAATCCCACCCGTGGGCATACATCCAGAAAAGACACCTGCACCCCAATGTTCATAGCAGCACTATTTACAACAGCCAAGACATGGAAACAACCTAAATGTCCATTGACAGATGACTGGATAAAGAAGCTGTGGCATATTTATACAGTAAAATTTTACTCAGCCATGAAAAAGAATAAAATAATGCCATTTGCAGCAACATGGATGGGCCTGGAGATCATCATCCTAAGTAAAGTAAGCCAGAAAGTGAAAGAAAAATACCATATGACATCACTTATATGTGGAATTTAAAAAAAAAAAGACACAAATAAACTTACTTACAAAACAGAAACAGACTCACAGACAGAAAATAAATTTATGGTTACCAGGGGGAAGTGGGGTGGAAAAGAATAAATTAGGAGTTTGAGATCTGTTGATACTATGATATATAAAACAGATAAACAACAAATTTCTACTATATAGCACAGGGAACCATATTCAGTATCTTGCAGTAAGTTATAATGAAAAAGAATATGGAAATGAACACATGTGTATATGTATGAGTGAAACATGATGCTGCACACCAGAAACTGACACAACATTGTAAACTGACTCTACTACAATTTTAAAAAATAATAAAAAATAAATAAAAATAAAATCTCTGGCTGGGAAGTAGATGCTATCCACACATTCCTCTTGCTCCTTTTATGTCCAAGGGCACAGTTTTGAGAGTTAATCGGCCATGGCTGACATCAGTCTTTGGGTGCAGAAAAAGATCGAGGGGCCAAGGTTAGGGAACTGCCTTTTCCCAGGGTTAGGAGACCCCCTTTTATTTTCTGGGGCACAGTGTAAAGGTATCTAGCTCTGGTGCTATCCAAACAATGATTCTGACATTCTGAGTCAATGGGTCATGAGCTGGCTGCTGCTTTGTTTTCTCTAAGGACTTGTGGCATGGCTGAGCCTAGACCTGGTCATCACCTGCTGCCACTTGCAGGGAGAGCAGCTTTAGAAGCGGTTCTTGCTGAGAACAGTGTGCATGTAAGAGAGAATGGAACTGGGAGCTTTTGGCCTCTAGAAGTCAGAAGAATTGAGTCAGTGTAGCCCTTCCTCCTGCTGTCCACATCGTCTAAGCTCAGATATGATCTCCAGTGAAAAGCCTTCCTTTATGTCCAATTTGGATGTCACGCCTCCATGTTCCTAAGACATTACAAAACTTCGATGCCCTATCTTGTAATTGCCTAAGTGCTTGTCACTATCTGTATTCTCCACTAAGATGTGAAATGCTTCGGGGTAGAAATTGACTCTTTAACAGTTCTGGGTCCCTAGCTCCTAGGGTATGCAATAAAAATGTGTTGAGTGGGTGGGTACCTAAATCAAACCACCTCCATGTCTGCCTACTTTCCCTATACTTCCAGCCATCCGGCCCTGGCCCTGATTGTGTCAGTCTACTGAGACTGAAGATGATGACGCATGTCACCATCAAGTAGAACCACACAGCTGACCACAGTCTGCTCTCAACCTACCCCTTCCTCAAGTACCAAGTCAATCAGCTCCTCTTCCACTGAGCCAGGCCCAACTGCTCCAGGCCAAAACGACGCTCCCATTCTCTGAGCTCCAGCACTCAGTGTGCTGGAATTTATCCAACTAACTCTTGACGACACACTTCCTTCTGTGTGATGTCTGTGGGTCTGGTCCCTGTGAGCACTTTATCTTGTAAGGTCAATGTCTCCTCTTTCTCTTCTGTTCCTTGTGTGCATCTAAGCACCGCCTGGGCACAGAGAGCCTCTCCAGACAGTACTGACTGGATGAAATGATCCTCGTCTGTGTGAAAACGTAAGTTCTGAAGGTAAGCTTTTTGTCCAGAGTTCTACCTCGATTTGCACTCAACAGACTGGATTTCTGGTGATGAAAAAAAGCTGCCATGGCAATAGATAGGAGAAGAGATGGAAAGTAATTGGCATAGGCAGAACTGTCCTTTGGTTATTTTGTTATAAATAAACTCCCACAGCGAAAACCTGTTAACCTCAGTCCTTGCCTTCACATCTACTTATATGCAAGATCTCCCTCAACAAATCAATCTTCACACTGCAGTGGCACTCTCTTGACAAGGGATGTTTGGCTTAGCCACTGTTGATATTTGTTCTTGAAATCTCGGTCGTACGGCGTGGTACACTCTGAGAGCAGAAATGGAGACGCTTAGTTTATATGCACAGAGGACGGCCAAGATGCAAACAGAAAGAGACGGTCCACGGCAGGGCAGCGGGGGTGGCGGGAGCTGAGCAGCACTTAATATGTTGTGATGTATTGAATCTATGAAATGCCTGTTCAATAGCTAGTCGAAGTAAATTTAGAAGGACACAGGAAAGGGACTTATTTTTTCATCATTGTAAAAATGTTCATTATTTCTTATGCTGTTGGTCATGGTCTACTGGTGTCCTTTTGAGGTCCCAGTGCCCTTAGAATCCCAAGCAGCACCACTGACAGGATTCGGTGAGGTTTGTTCAATATATTCAAGTCTCCAGAGGACCACAGTTTTATTGGTACTTTGGGAGTGGGTTCTCTTGCTGGATTTCATTCTGAAAAGAACGAGCCAGAGAGCTTGACACTTTCTCAAGGTAAATGAGTTGATCTCTTCTCCCCTAGTGCATAACTTTTTTGGAGCGTTTCCCACATTTGGCTGAGATCATTTACATGCATGTCTGTTTAGCTCATCAGACAGTGAGGCTTTGCATCAGAGACTATATGTGGTTCATTTTTTTTTTCTCCTAATAGAGTGGCAGTGTGCCCAGCACATAGGACACCCTCCTGAAATGTTTGCTGAACAAGACATCTTAATATCCCTGAAAAAAAATGCCTAGTTGAGGGAGAAAACAAAAAAGGTAAATGAAAGCTATTTTGAGCCAACTTAAGAAAAATGCAGACATTATGAGATAATTAATTAAATTTTAATTTTCCTATAAGTAGTCTCCAGAGAAATCCACTATTTTAGAATTGTGCCCTAGACTAGGCTACAGTGTAAACAGCTCCTGTAGTCCCAGTTTTAGGCTAGATGGCATGGGAGAAACATTGAATCAAACATGGTCTCTGCAGCAAGAATACTGGGTACCGTCTGGGGAGAAAAGGCCCGAGACAGGGTGCAAAGTATGCAGGGGAATATAACGGGAATTGAAAGAGGTCAGAATAGGAGAAAATTCCATAAGCCACTGCCATTAGGAAGGCATTAGGAGGAGGCAAAAATGCATTGCAATGAAGCTTCAGCTGATAAATGATGTGGATAAGCATTAATTGAATCATGCTGCTGTTTTATAGCAGGTTCAAGATGGGAACATTAGATATTATTTCCAGCAAAGAAAATTCTCTGCAGTGCTGTTGGAGAATCCTCAGATCATCAGGTTTTCCTTAGGTCTCTCTGTGCACCTTAAGAAAGATAGTGTGATATTCTGCTAAGGAAGACTGTGCTGAGTCTAGAAACCTTGATGGTCTCCCTCAAATCTACTGTTAGCTGTGTGACCTTGATAAAGTTAGTTAACCTCTCTGGATCCCACTTTCCTCTTTCAAAGTGTTGACATCAGAAAAAATCTGCCCAGACTTCACCTCAGGACATGGCAAGCTTTACATTGTGAGATGAAAATCACCTTTACAGAAACCGGAAGTGACCTCATCCTTCAGCCTCTACAGGGCCAAGACTGAAAGGAAAAGCGACAGAACTGTGTAACCGCTGTTCTCCTGCACAGGTACTGATCTTTCAGGCCTTCAGGACACTGTCTCCCACCCCTCAGCTTTTATTGTCATTCTGAAGTTGGATATTCTGCGAACAACTGTAAGCATTTATGTGTGTGCATTCTGGCATGAGGAGTAGGGCTCCCCACAAGCAGAATGGCATGTGTCACAAGGGGGTGGGACCACGGGAAATGTCAGAAGAGCCTGGATTAGTGGATACGTTAACAATTCCATTTATTTATCCATCTGTCTTTCAATTTAGAATTTCAATAAGCCAACAGGGGTAGGAGCCAATTCAGAATCTGTGGCAGCAATCTGCAGTGAATGCTTGTCTGATGAAAAGCAGGAACTGGGGGTCAGAGCTATTCAGAGTAAACCAAGAGAAATCTGAAACAATGGACATTTGTAGCTAGTTCTAAAATATGTAGCTGAAGCCCATCTATTCAGAGATGAGCAAACAGAAAATAAAATAAAAAGGAAGGAAGGGGGATCTCTGGAAATTACCTCCTGCAGAATCAAGAGATTGGCATTACCATCAAGATACAAGAATGTGTGGCCTCTTCTAAAAAGAGCAGAGTTTCCTAAGGAGAAATCTATCAGGCTAAGATGCAAATTTTATAAAATAAAAGGAAAGGAAAGGAAAGGGGGGAGGGTACAGCTCAGTGGCAGAGTGCGTGCTTAGCATGCACGAGGTCCTGGGTTCAATTCCCAGTACCTCCATTAAAATAAGTAAATAAATAAAAAAAACCTAATTATCTCTCCCTGCAAAAAAACAAAAAAACAAACAAACAAAAAAAGATTTTAAAAAGGAAAGGAAGATTGGTAAGATATTAATAGAAGGAATTTAAAATTCAAATTCAAATTCAAAAGACTGATGGAGCATGTGAAGAGAAGAAATGATTTTAAATGACTAGGATTCCATCACTGGTTTGAAGGACAAACTTGAGAAACTAACAGAGACAGCCAAGACCAGAGTCCTGAAATAGATCATAACTCATGCTGAGAACCCCAAATGGGTGAGAAATGTACAGACAAAGAGAGTTTCTAAAGGAGAGGAAAGAACAATGAAAGCAGAGGAAAACATCAATGATACACTTTCTTCAGTTCTGGAAAGTATGCACAGATTGAAAGGTTCATGGGTTTTTATGGCAAAATCAATGAAAAGAGAGTCGCATTTAGATCCACATCTGGCGATTTTTATTGTAATTACAAAACTAAGAAAAATATCAAACTGGAAAAGTAAGCTGGCAATGTTCAAAGGCATAAAAATTATGTTGTCATCCAGACTCACATTTGCAAAGCAAGATGCTGAGGGGACTGGGAGCACAAATGTACAACGGAGTTTTGACGAGAAAATTTTGAGAGATAAGAATTTTCTCCTTGTCCAAATTGTCTTTCATTTGTGAAGATCTTCTCAGATATGCATTGTACCTTCCTTAAGGAGAAAAAAATTATAACCTGGAAATATAATATGACCTACAAACTTCACTAGAATAATAAACCAAGCAAAAGAAAAAAAGAAAGAAAGAGAAAGAAAGAAAAGGATGGTATGGTGGTTAATTTTATGTTAAGGGATTCCAAGACGGCTGGTAAACATTATTTCTGTGTGCGATTGTCAGGGTGCTTCCAGAGGAGATGAACATTTGAATTGGGAGACTGAGTGAGGATCACCTCATCCATTGAGGTGGGCATCATCCAATAGGCTGAGGGTCTGAATAGAACAAAAGGCAGAGGAAGAACAGATTTGCTGTTTGCTCGAGCTGGGACATCTATCTTCTCCTGTCCTGGGACACTGGTGCTGCTGGTTCTTAGGTCTTTTGAGTTTGACGGACTTTTCTGGGCCTCCAGTTTACAGGTGGCAGACCAAGGGACTTCTCAGCATCCATGGTCACGTGAGCCAATCCCTTATAATAAATCTCTTTCTTTATATCTCCGGGTATCTAGACAGCATACCCAGAGTTTCAGATTCAGTGCATCTGGACTGGGGTCCTATAATTTGCATCTCCAGTGGTTCCCAGTTGATGCAAATGCTGCTTGACCAGTACGTTGCCCATTGAGAAGCACTGGGCCAGGTGATGCCAAGGACAATTCATTCACTACTATACTGCTTGGGAAAAGGAGACATTGCAGAGACCAGGTTCTGACAAAAATGCAATAAATTTAGAAATTTATAATTAGCAAAGCTAAAAAAAAAACAGTGTCTGCAAATTTAATTAAAAATAAAAAGCAATCATTCCCAAGTTAATCAATTTAATGCATTTCCAATTAAAATTCCAATTGGATTTTTTTTCTTTGAACTTGACAAAAATGATTCTAAACTTTATGTGGATGAGTAATAGAAAATAATAGCCAAGACAAATTAGAAAAAGAAGACTGCTTAGGAGAACTTGCCCCACTATATAATAAAATATGATAGATTTCTAGCACGAGATTGCATACCCAGCGCATTCTCACTTCATGCGTCTCTAAAATCTCCACTGAAATACTGAAATGAAAGCTTTGAGGTAGGACAAAGAACAAACCAGTAATAGCGATGAGGAGGGGGGCAGCACGAATATGAGAAAGCACAGAAATCTGGGGAAGATGAAAGAGGATGGGAACATGTTAGCAGAGAGTAAGAGGGATGAAATTTACACGACCTGGCAGAATCCAGAAGGGGTGGTGGATCACGTGGAAAATTGGCCTGCCTTTCAGAATCCCGAACGGAAGGCCTCTGGGCTGAGTGGGGGCGTACATGCTTACGCTTGATAGCAGGTGTGAAGATGGGGCTGAGAAACAAAGGGCCAAGTAAGGTTTTGTGCATGGAGCAATCGAATAGAGTGACACTTCCACCCCTGACCCCATCGACTCTAATGTGGTCTCCTTCCTTGAGTTAGAGTAAAGGCAACCCAACCTGTGTCCCCAGGCACAAAAACAGAGTATTATTCTCAACAGAAATGGAATGAATCATTGAAGAGAGTTAAAATGGTAATGTTGACACCTGGGAGTAAATCCTCCCTTACGTGGCATCTGGGGACCCTTAACCTTAGAGTCAGTATCATCCCATTCACGGGGAATTAGAAGAAAGTCATCAAGAGAAACTGAAATAGCTCAACAGATGAAACATGTAATACCAGTATGGAAGGTCTCTGTAGCATAACAAAAACTCTAAAGCAAAATCCTAGCTCTAGTACAACAAGGGTTTCACAAAGCAAAACACTGTGGACTCAACTCGGGAGACCATTCAAGATATATCCCAGGCTGACAGCTCTGTAATCAGGCCTGGAGGAGACCCAGGCCGGGATAGACCAAGAGGACAGAGGTCTTCTGAAGCAACGGCAATTTGGAAAAGAGTGATAATTGATAGAATAACCGATGTAGTGGTGTCCCAGTCCACTTAGGCTGCTACAATAAAATACCGTAGGCTGGGTGGCTCATTAACAACGGAAATTAATTACTCACAGTCTGGAGGCTGGGAAGTACAAGATCAAGTGACTGGAAGATTATATGTTCTGCACAGAAGTTCTTTGATAAATACGTTTTGCAAACATTGTCTCCCAATCCGTGGCTTGACTTTGAATCCTTTAGTGCTATCTTTTGGAAGACAGACTTCAATTTTTGCTTGTTGAATTTATCGTTTTAGCTTCTTGTATAGTTCTGGGAAATTATGACCCTACCACTACTTCAGAAAGGCTTTCCCTGTCTTTTCTTCTAGAAGTTTTCTAGTTTTAGCTTTTAGATTTAAATTCATGAACTACTGCAAGTAAATTCTTATAAATGGTATGAAGTCAAGGTAAAGATTCATTTCTTCTCCCAGAAGGATATCCAGTTGCCCAGGACCATTTGGTCAATAGGCTCACTTCTCAACATCAGGAATAAATGTCTCATACTTAATTTTTTCAAAACTCTATATGATTCATTGATGTATATATTAGTCCTTAGGCAAAAAGCAAACTCCTGGCCAATGTAGCTTTATAAAAAAACTTGAAAACAGATACAATAACTCTTCCAATTTTGTTCAATCTTTTAAAGTTGTTTTGGCTATTGTAAGCCCTTTGTATGGGCACATAAATTATAGAACCAGCTTGTCAATTTATGCAAAATCTTGCTGAGATTTTGATTGGAATTGTGCTGAATCTGTAAATAAATCTGGAAAGAATTTACCTCTTAACAATATTGAGTGTTGTGATCCAAGAACACGAGATCCCTCTCCATTTAAAAGAATCTCTAATATCTTTTTGCAATGTTGTACCATTCTCAGTGTACTGGTTTTGCACATCTTTTGTAAAATTTATCCTTAATTATTTGATGTTTCCAGTGCTATAGTAAATAGCATTTATTAATTAATTTCATTTTTCAATAGTTTTTGGCAAAAAAAAAATAGAAGTCTACTTGACGCTTATATTGACTTGGTATCCTGAGACATTCAAGTTCTCTTGTTGGGTTTTGGTGTATCCCCTAGGATTTTCTACATAAATAATTGTATGTGAATAAAGATAGCTTTACCTCTTCCTTTGTAATCTGCATGCCTTTTATTTATTTCGTATGCCTTATTGCACTGGTTAGGACTTTTCATACAATGTAAAATTCAAGTGGTGAGAACAGACAACTTTACTTATCTCAGTTGTAGGGAGTCAACTGTTCAGCCTCACCAATAAATGTATTACCTGTAGATTTTATCAGATTTAAGGAAATTCTTTTTTAATCCTTGTTTATTGAGAGTTTTTTACATGAATGTGTATGAAGTTTGTCAAGTGTTTTTTCCATACCTATTAAGAATAATTTTAAGTTTTTTATCTCTTTCGTTCCATTAATGTTGAATTATGTTGTTTGATATTTAAATGTAAAACTAACATTATATTCATAGAATAAATTTCACTTTGTCAAATGTAATGTCCTTGGTCTATGTTGCTGTATCCTTCAATCTTCCATGGTTTCTGCTTTAAAATTTTTATTTTCAAAGTCTCAGGGAAGGGTATGGCTCAAGGGGTAGAGAGCACGCTTAGCATGCATGAGGTCCTGGGTTCAATCCCCAGTACCTCCTCTAAAAATAAAGAAAAAACTATACCACATTACCTGCCCCCAAAACAAAAACTAAACAAAACAAAGCAAAAAACTCAGTCTCTATCAGCCATGTATCAGAGACACTGAACTCCTACATGTTTCTAATACCTTAATATTTTTGCTTTTATAGCTAGAATTTTACTCTGGAATGCATCTTTGTATGTGGTGTTAGGTAGTGATCCAGTGTTGTCCTCCACAGCATAAAACAGTCTTCCAAATCTGTGTAAGAAATCTATATGTTTCCCCATTGATTTCTCTTGCCATCTTTATTGTATATTATATTTCCAAATTTATGTCAGTGCCTCTGTACTTATGATGTTTCATTGACCCATTTTTTTCAGGCTTTATAAGAAAACTGTTTTGTTTCACTATTTTACAATAGTTTTTTTTTCTATTTTCTTGTATAATTATGCACCCCCTCCCACAAACTTTAATTTTCTTTCATAAACTTACTCAGTTCTTCCTGGACTATAATTCTTTGATGTAAATTTTATATTAAGTTTACTGAGTTAAACAAAAATCTAACTGGATATTTTAGTGGAATCACATTTTAATTAGAGACTAAATTGAGGACTAATTTACATACAAACAAATTTAATTATCTCATCCAAGAACATGGACTTTTCATTTACTCAAATTATCTCCTGTGCATTTTCTTCACATTCTAAACATTTTTAATAAGAGGTGTTATTTTTGATTAATTTAATTATTACATACATTATCATTTTTGATCCTATTGTGAATTATATTTTACTTTTTACTTAGAATTTCTAGGTGATTATTGCTGGTGTTGTTAACTTTTTAGTTTACCTAGTAAAAAACTAGTTTACTTTGTTAAATTTACAGTTAATCATTTATCTACACATATACGATAAACATTGCTGAACTTTCTTAAAAAATATCAATAGTTTTATGTACTAGTTTTACTGGTTTTTCAGAGTAAGCAAACTATCTGAAAATAATGACATTTTAATTTCACCCTGATTTCATCGTTTTTCTTCCAATAACTTCATTTCAGTATTTATGTTTTCCTCAGGTACCGTTTTACCTGCTCCGGCCATGTTTTGATATATTGGACTCACTTAATTAGTTATGAATAGGTTGCAAATTCCATTTTTATTCATGGCGTAATGTGTTATGTAAAGGCATGTCTGTGAATTTGTGTGTGTATGTTCGTGCTTACAGAGGTCTGGGTGTTTTAATTTCCCAAGGTATAGATTTTAATTGGACCAAAAATCTGAGATGAAATTATTAAGTGTGGTCAGAAAACTTGGTGTGAATGACATTAACTTGTAAAAATGTCTTTGGATCTGAGTGAAAACAGGGGTGGACTTGTCCTGGTCATTCTCCATGTATCTCCCATGCAGCCTTCACTTTTTTGCTGCTGCATGCCCTGGAAGAGTCTCCTCTATGGACCGTCACCCAGGAGCCCTGGCCTGCAGCTTCAGTTTACTTTTGTCAAATGGGAGATATTGACAAAGGCTTCTGGAGAAGGAGCGAAGAGAGAGGTGGGGGTGTTTATTCCCCACATTTTTCCTGCTTTGTTACAACTGTGCTATGTCTTTGTTCGTCCGAGGCCGCAGCTCCTGAATGGTTTCCCCTTGACCTCACTCATCATCACTGACCAGAACGCATCCTTTCTGTTACGGGCTTTTCAGGCTACGGGCAGTAATCCATTCCTCCTGTTGCTCGCTCCTGGATGTCTCACCAAACTTTGTTGATTCCCCTAACCCTGTCTACATGCCTGTGAAAAAAAAAAAAAAAAAAGCTTCTTTTCAGGTAAACCCTTTTTGGCTGTGCCATATGTTTCCTCTCGAAACTCCTTATTCATAATCAATAAGAAATGTCAAATAAAAACATAAGAGCACAATATGGAATCATCAAACACTTGGTTAAAAACAATAGTACAGGGAGGAGGGCATAGATCAATGGTAGAGTGCGTGCTTAGCATGCATGAGGTCCTGGGTTCAATTCCCGGTACTTTCATTAAGTAAGTAAGTTAAAAGTAAGTAAATAAATAAATGAATCTAATTACCTTACCCCCCCCAAATTTTTTTAAAGTAAAAACAGCAGCACAAAGGGGAGATGACAGATTCCAACATTCCATCCCCTGAAGCCTCTATACATGTCAGATGCATTTCTGTACATGGCAGGCGAGTTCCTGGCACCTCAGCCCTAACGACTATGGGCCATTTTTGAATCTGTACAGTAAGTAACCAATTCAGCAGCAGTTAACCACTCTCCAGACACTTGAGCTGGTACAGTAAATATGGCATCTTAAGGGTGTGCTTCCTATCTGTATTAATTTGGCCTGATTCACTGCTTTGGAATCTAATTTGGCAAGATCCTGAAACTCTTCCGGAGCATATATTACCTCTTTCACTTCTGTGTTTGGAATTTGCCTTCTGCCAGTACTACAAGCAGTAGAAAGTGGTACAAGAGGGCCATACAAAAAAAAAAAAAAGGCATTCATGTCAACTGCTCTGGGTTGATTTCACCAATTTTTTAAAAATTTTCTTTGTCCTCCCAATGGAAGACTAGATCACTCAGATTATGAGAAGACCTCCTTCCAAATGGATAAGAGGATTTGAAATTCTCAGAGTCATCTTTGTCTGCCCAAATATTTTCTTCCAAGATCATAAATTATATTTTTCCCCTGCCATTACGTTTCCTTAGCATATGAGCTCGGTGTGGTGTCTACTGCAACTTAGAAATGTGTACATCCAGGCCTTATGTCTAATTTTCATCCATGCTCTCTCTATTGCTGAAAAACAAAGGTTTTCTCTTAAGACCACCTTAGAAGCTTTTTTGTCCACGCCTTCCATGCCTTGAGTTAAGAGGTTAAATCCTTAAGCTTCTTTTTAAACTCTCTTTGTAAGCCTTTTAAAACAGTCAGAATTAGTTGCCTCAACATCACATCCTATGGACTCACCATTATCACCATAGCAATTAAGTACCTCAGCCAGCTGATCCCCCTTGACCGTTGCCCTCCACTTGTAATTTATTCTCTTTACACCAGTGATAATTTTAATACCTGTAACCATAGATTATCACTTATATGTGGAGCCTAAAAAAAGAAGACAATCTTATTTACAAAAAAGAAACAGACTCACAGACATAGAAAACAAACTTATTGTTACTGGGGTTGGGGGAAAAGGGTGGGAAGGGATAAATTGGGAGATCAAGATTTGTAGATACTAACTACTATATGTAAAATAGATAAACAACAAGTTCATACTGTATAGCAGAGGGAACTATATTCAATATCTTGTAGCAACTTGTGGTTAAAAAGAATATGAAAATGAATATATGTATGTTCCTATATGACTGAAGAATTGTGCTGTACACCAGAAATTGCCACAACATTGTAAACAGACTATACTTCAATAAAAATACATTTAAAAAAAATAAGCTTCTAAAGGGGCAGGCAGATGTGGTGGACTTGATAATAATGTGTGTTGCAAGCACACAGCTGTGTGGTGAAGAACTGAGAAATAACTGTGTGTCTTTCTTACCACTATATTTTCACTTCTAATATAGGAACCCCCCAATTTTATTGGAGAAAAACTAAATCTATTGCCTAATATTTCTAGGTCATTATTTTTTTCTTAGATTATGACCTCTAAATTTAAGAACTGAGTCATCCTCTGACACCTGCACCCCAATGTTCATAGCAGCATTATTTACAATAGCCAAAACATGGAAACAGCCTTAATGTCCATCAACAGATGACTGGATAAAGAAGAGGCGGTATATTTATACAATGGAATACTATGCAGCCATAAAAACTGACAACGTAATGCCATTTGCAGCAACATGGATGCTCCTGGAGAATGTCATTCTAAGTGAAGTAAGCCAGAAAGAGAAAGAAAAATACCATATGAGATCACTCATATGTGGAATCTAAAAACAAAAACAAAAAAACAAAGCATAAATACAAAACAGAAATAGACTCACAGAGATAGAATACAAACTTGTGGTTGCCAAGGGGATGGAGGGTGGGAAGGGATAGACGGGATTTCAAAATTGTAGAACAGATAAACAAGATTATACTGTATAGCACAGGGAAATATACACAAGATCTTATGGTAGCTCACAGAGAAATAAATGTGACAATGAATATATATATGTTCATGTATGACTAAAAATTGTGCTTTACACTGGAATTTGACACAACATTGTAAAATGATTATAAATCAGTAAAAAAAAGTTTAAAAAGAAAAAGAAAAAAAAAGAAAAAAGAAAAAAACTTGAAGTAATACTTTTTTTTAATTCTCCATTAATTTTCACCTTGACAGGTGCACACAACTCTAATACTATAGATGAATGTAGATGAAGCTATGTCACTGTGAAATTTCAAAGCAACATGAAGGAAAAGAAGGTCCTAAAAGCTTCATTTTTTTTTTTTTTTGCAAAAGATCAAGAATCAGAATGGTATTGGAACACCCATCAGAAACCCTGGAAACCAGAAGTCAAAAATTACAGGGGAAAGCAATTTGAAATGTAGGATTATATGCCCAAACTATTGATTAAAAGTTCCAGTGGAAAAAAAATATTTTCTGATAAAAAAACAAAAACAAAAACAAAACTGAGTCATCCTCTCTTATACTGTCCCTTCCATTGACATACTTGGGCTTTAACATACAGGTCAATTAAAAGCACTTTCATAATTACATAGAAATCTTTCAGTCACAGCCAAAGGGACACAGGATGAACAGTTCCTAAGAAAGCAGCTCTGGGTTTATTTTCAGCCGGGATGAGTTCTGGAGACACCATGTTTACAACTACGGTTACCAATCTGGTCCAGTGGTTAGCAGCTCATTGGTCTAGCACTTTAAAGTTTCCATCTCCTCCATCGTCTTTTGCATTCTCCATTACACCTTCCATGTCACTAGGCGTTCAACATAAAGAAGACATTTCTATGGCTAAAGTTTCTGCTTCGAGTATCGTAAAATTGTCACCTAAATAATTTAAAGATTCCTTAGAAGCTATTTGCCTATAAGATGTAGCTTGATAATTGCCGTCATGTAAGGCAGCTAATGTTGAGGGTACCATGAAAGTCGGTCTCAAATCTATTATTTCACTTCCTTCTAATCATATCCATTAGGATTGTCCAAAGACCTGGTTCACATTTTCTTTATGTATTGTCCTTTAATTATATTGGTATTTTAGCTCCCATATTTCTTTTTGCCACTGCTGCTAATAGTCACGTCTGAATTGTTCTTTCTGAAACTATCGGTGGATACTACATGAAAAAACGAGGCACCTATAATGTTCCATTTTAACATTATTTGGAAAAAAGAACACTCCCTTTTTATCTCCCTAAGTCATTCTGGCATGAGCCACCCATTATATTTTTTGTCACTTTCTCTCTTCCAGCTTCATGCATCCATCTTTCATTCTCCTTGTTTTCAGGCTTCCGTGTCCCAAAATAGTTCCTTTTTCTATAAAATTTTCTCATAAAATAAACACAACTCAAGATGTTGTGTTACCCTTTTGGGGGCATTCATCAGTCTCCTCCAAACTGGAATTATTTAAGACAAAAGAATATACTTTCAGGGAGAAGAAATGCGACTCTCTGAAGCAGAAGCAAAAGGAAATCTTTTGGTCTGAGAGATTATTTTAGATTTTAAGTCATATCAAAAAAGCAGCACCCTTGTCACAGTAGGATTTGAGGAACAGTGCTTTGGTGCAACAAATCCATGAAGAGGACCCTTGTGCCTCCAGAAAAAGAGGCTCCCCATGAAGCCTGCTTTCTCGACCCAACCCTGGGAATGAGAGAAATTGTCCCTTTAACCCACGAAGGAAGTGTAGCCTGCCCAGTAAAAAATATTACTTATTGTGTCTCAAAATACAGGCTTCTGGCTTGCCATCAAAAATGTTATAACTATGTTGTTTGTGATTTTAATTAGTTTTCCAAACATATGACAAACTAAATTGAATAAATCAAACTGACCTTTAAATTTCTAGAATTATAGCCTATTTAAATGTCCATAATCCTGCAATAATAACCCAAGTTAATAACCATTTCACTCTCCTCTCTGAGAGGCTCTCTGGGTGATACACAATGTTATTAATTTTGGCGTGATTACAAATTATTCCCATAGTTCAGGTTTAATACAGTATTGATGTTGTTATTAATATGGATTTGTCAGTAAAAATACAAAACTGAGTCAGTCCCAGCTAATGTCAGTTTTAAGGTTAAAAATAAAAAATAAAAAAACCCAGTTTATATTCGAGGAAAGTAGGGAAAACCCATAAGACTAGAATTTCATTATAGGAATCCTTGGCTTGGTTGGAAAAAGAATTCAAAATGACAGCAAAAAAGGGGGAAAAAGGTACTGTAAGTCTATCTGTTCTAGCAGCTTAAGTTCTTTAAAAAGTGTAGATTGGCCATTTCTGAATATTTCAGTTTGGGGGTTTAATTAAATCATGCAACAATCCTGCAAGGATTTTCCAAAAGTAAGTCTAGAAGTTTACTCATCCGTGTCGGGTGGATAGAGTATCATAATTTTACTCATAGTACAATATTTTGTGAAGTGTGTAGGGTAACAAAGCAAACTGGTTATAAATGAATGAGTTGAAATAAGAGAAAATTACGATGTGTTGAAACCTTGCATGGCAAGGCAGCCCAGCACAGTGGTGGAGAGTCCTAGCTGAACCCGTGTGAATTTAGGTTTAAACCTTGGCCTCCCTTGTGCTCGTTTTATTCATTACTAAGCACCCCTGTGCAAGATACTTCATCTGAAATGTTACGTTAAAAATATCACTTATCTCAAAAAGTTCGCAATAAGTAGCGCATGAAGAATGTTCAATGGTACCTGGCTCTTGAGGAATGCTCAAAACATGTACGTTCCTGTTAACAGACCAGTGTGAAGTGCGAAAGCAAATACTGCCAGGCCCTGACCCTTCCATGGCCACAGGTGGATGCAGGACTGAGGGTATCACTTCCCCTCGAGACCTCATAAAAGTCAAGAATCGGGCATGTCTGTTACCTTCTATGTCTCTACCTCATCAGAGAGGGAAAAATCTCTCTAAGGACTTCTCTTCGGCAGAATCTCCCTTACATGTCTCTGGCCAGAACTGGGTAATCTGCCAACCCAGAAATGAGCTGATGCGTGCACCTTCTGAGAAACCTGATAACGTTCACCCAGGACCTGAATAAAACCGGGGCACTGTTAGCAATAAAGGGGGAAACAGCTGCGCGTGAGCTGACAGCAGTGCCCACACGAGAGGTTCACACGCTTCCCCTTCCAGTTAACTTTGCGTTTAATGACGGTGATCACTGCTTAGAATTCCCCGGTGATGAGGGCGTCTGGTACAATGACTGGCCAGCATTAAAGATAATCTGGGGCAGGGAGGCCTGCCTAGATTCACACTATGGAAGCAACCATCTGCTTTTCTTAGTCTGCCTACAAATAGGGACACATCTGTCCTCCTTCTTTAAATACCTGCTCGGAATTTGCTTCTCTCCATCCCTCCAAGGCTTACTGGCTCTCTGATCCACCCAGCGCTTACCCGTGTGGTTGGAGAGCTCACGTTCTGCAGGGCTAGGACTGCCCACCCGCCATCCCTCCCAGCAGGCAGGGGCATGCCTCCTTGTTCTGTCAGGGAGTGTGGCCTTTCCTTAGGCTCTCCAAGTAACTCATAAAAATGACTCAAGTCAACCTACCGTTCAGCACATAATCAACTGATCATCCAGATACCACTGCTCACAGATATCCAGGGATATATTTCAGTTACCTAAAATCTTTGGGAAACTATTTTAATGATTTTTTTCATAGGATGTAGGGAGGGGGAGAGAAATATACAAAAGCCATTTTCTTCCCTCTCCTTCTTTCTTTCCCAAAGCCCAACATCCTATAATTCAGAGACTGGTTTTTCTATGTGATGTTCAAATCCCGGTATTATCTCCCTAAATGTGTCCTAAGTGCAGCTCAATAATTTTGAACATAATATAAAGGATAAAAAGAACATTGCATTGCACCCACCTTCCCCTCAATGCTCAAGAATAGAGACTTGAATGTGCTTCGTCCTGATGCTACTAAAAGCCATAACACTGACACGTGTTTAGAAGCCTACACTTTGAGCGCTGTCTCTAATGGGTGGACTGTCCTTAAGTCTCACCACCTGCTGCCCCTAGTCAGCTGAGTCTTTTGGTGTGACCAGCCACTTTAAGGTAGAAGCAATATGGACTCTGCCAAGGAGACCCACTGGCTTGGGGTCTCTATCTGTGGTTGTCTCTCTTTGGTTTTGCCATTCATGAGTTGGACTCAGCGTTGGGTACTCAGGAGGGCACTCAGATGTCCAAGAGCATCGTTCTACATGGAAGCAGTCAGCACTATGTGACGTAGGATAACCTGAGTGGCACCAGCAGTTATGCCCTGACCAAAGGCAGTAGCTCTGCAAGCCCCACTGCTACTGCCCCTCTGGGCTGGTTGATACAGGCCATCTACGCATCAGGGAGGTGGCCCATACCAGTCTTCATATCAGTCCAGGAGCAGCAAACATCCGCTCAGAAACACTTCTTGGCACCTCATTACTAATGCTTTTTTAAAACGATACCATCTAATCCAGTACATGTCTTACTAATTTTTTTTCTTTTAACTAAACCAGATACAAACATATGGTTAAAATGTGGCAGTTAAACCAACCATAAATACAAATGAAACTTAACAGCAAGACAATGACTGGGGGAAAATTGGAGTTCTCAACAAACTGATGTACCCTCAGGACTCTCATGAATACATTTTGTTGTATCTTGACGTTTGTCTTTTTTTTTTTTTTTATCGACTATCTTGAAGTTGCACAATCTCAATCTGAAGATGAATACCCAGATTCTTAAATGAGGAAGATGGTTCTGCCTTTTCTTTGGAGAGCATCTGACAGAGATGTTTTCCTCATACAGGCGGGGCTTCAGGAATGATCTGAGGATTTCAAGAACCTCTTAAGGCCTTTCCAATTCTGGTAGCTTGAAAAATGGGGGGGGGGAATCAAACTGTGCAAACCCAATAGCTCTGCTATTGACTGGCATCTCTGTTTCTCCAATTTCCATTTGAATAAAGAACTCATGATACAAATAAAAATAGCTTCTTTTGAAAATACCACCATATAACAGGCTGAAAACCTGCCCCAATAATTCTGTTCAGACTTGCTTTCACCCCTGGGTATTTTCATCTTAAACTTACATCATGTATCTCTTCTTCTTCTAAAATAACCTCATTTCTTTATATATCAGAATTTCTTTCCCCCATTAGTAAAAATAAAATCATGTAGGTGCAATTTTGTTTTCCTTATACTTTGGGGACTAAATTTAACTAATTAACATTTTAATAACATTCCACCATTTGTTCCTGCAGAATTAGGGGACTTGCTCAAGATAGATTAAGATATACTTTGAACCATCTGGAATTCAAGCAGCTTTGATTTTAAATAAGTACTTGTTTTCCTATAGGCTTGTGGACATTTTGGGGTGATTAACATACAGGCCATAAGGTAAACTATAGAAAGAGTGGAATTTATTTATTTTTTATTATACTTTTCACACTCAAAAGAGTCTGAATTGCTTCCTTAAATGGGATTTAAATATCGGTGAGTATCTTGACAGAACAGACACTCAAGGTAATACTGGGAATGAAACCTCACTGATTCCAAGTGATCTGAGGGAATGCCCTCTATAGAGAAGCTTCTGAATTATAAGATTGTCAGGAACGAACATTTTTATTACTTTTAAAAATGCATGCATCAACTCAACAAAGTTAAAGAAGTGTGGCTGAGTGAGACATTACTGGACCCAGTTTAATGAACGACTAAGGACTGGTACCATGGACGCCGAGAACCACAGTCGCATCAGCGTTCTGGGTGGGGAAAGGGAAGGCACCGTTGGGGGGAGATTGGGAGAGACAGAGAAAGCCTTGCATGTGGCGTTGGGCTCGAGGACCTACGAATTCAATAAACGAGCCAGATGGTGCCATCTGAAATGAGCCCCAAGTCAGCTTAGGCCAAGTAGATAATCCTTTATCACGTATGATAGCACTGGGCTTCCTTGGTAGTTGCGGACAGACAGTGAGGAAAGAAACTGAAGAAGGCAAGATCGTTTTTTGAGACCTGACGCTTGAGAAATTACCCAGCCTGCAATGACCCAGGTTCTAAGGCTCTCCGCTGGGTCTGGTGGCATGCCATCCCTATAGCAACAGGTCCAGCAAAATGGAATTCCAAAATCAAGGAAGAGCCCAGAACTGACTCCTTAACTCCATGTAGAGCTGTGCCAACGCACACAGCCCTCATCGCTGTTTGCTCTTGCCCATTACTTCACCATGATTCTTCCTGAAGCTCGCCTCAGCATAAACCTCTGTAGGATTTGTTCCACCTTTTTTCTCTTTCCTGTAACCTCTCAATTTTCTAATCTTCCATCTCTCCTTTAATTTTCATTCCTCTCAATATTCTATTTTGCACTCCGTCAAGATACAAATTCCCTTATTCTCTATATTTCTAAATGGAATAAATACGACTTGTATTGATGCTACAGCCACGGCTCTCTAATGTTCCGTATCAAATGCAATGGGGAGAGAGAGTGTGGGGGAACATCTTCGCCTTCCTGCGTCTCATCCTTTACATGCTTTCATAGATTCCTGCACAAAAGCTGACTCCATGCACCCCTGACTAGGCAACCTGCTTGGGCATCCAATGGTAGAGACAAGGATTATTTTTGCCAGACTCTCCTAGGTACTTCTAGAGATGCAGAAAAGCAGGATTTAATTAACTTGGTAACTGACTTGAACGGGAGTCTTCACGCACAATCCACAGTTCACACGCGGTTCGAGACCTGACCTCACAAGCTCTTTACTAAGCGTGCACTGACTCTCTCTCTCTGTTACTGGCCTCTCAACCATATTTCACCCCAGCTGAGCATCTGAATAAACTGTGGATCAAGCAAAGCCCTTTTCCTAGTTTTATCACCCTGTTTTCTTAAATTAGGGGAATATTCAGTTCACTGCCTTTGGTCAGCTAGTCAACTTAATAACTTTAAGAAATGTTAATATTAAACATCTGTCCCATGTGTGGTCAGTAACATTTCGGACCTTTCAAATTATTTTAACATTGTCTCTCATTTGATCAACAGTATAAAATATGCAGGGTAAATATTACAGTAACTAGCTGAAACAGTAAACTCAAGCACAAAGGGCAGATTTTTACGGTACACAAAGAAATAAAATGAATTATCAAAATTACACAGCAAGTTCCAGCAGAGTCTAGTCTACATCCCAAGGCCCTGCTCCCTCACATCATGGTATTCGCAGTATATTGCACCTCTTCCCTATTATCTGTTATCTTAATCTTATGTGGCATTTGTAGTCACTGTATTTATTTCCTACCCTATATGTAAGAATATTTAACCTGTTTTGATAACTTAACAAGCAGAAATATTTTTTTTACTTGAGGAAGCCAAGCCACGCCTTTCAAACGCCTTTGCTGATGACTAATATAATTTTAATATAGAGCAGGAAACAGAAAGGAACTTTCTCTGTAAGAATATATATAATTCTCTACTTCCATGTTGGAAGACCGAGATTGTGATAGATTCTATATACTGTAAACATTTTGAGATTAGAAAAGATTTCACCCTGGAAGGAAGAGGAGTAGGTATGAAGGCCTTCAATCTAAGCAAGGATTCAAAGAGTGTCAGGAGAGAAGGAAAAAGTTGGGGAGGAGTAGATTACTCAATGAAGTTTGGACATGCCGATCATCTGAGCTCTGGAAATGAACCCAAAACTAAGGATGCTCAGAAAGTAATCATGCTCTGTGGAAGGGAGAGGGAGATAGCCCTTCAGAAAAGGAAATACTCAATACTGTGTGCTAACCCTGGTAGGAGCCCAATCCCCAGGTAGTATGGAGTCCTCTGAGATGGCAGTCCCCAGCTATGGGGTTCTGGGGCCAACAGTGACACTAGGATAGGCATCAGGGTAATAGATGAGAAAGACTGGTGTCTCCTAAGGTGATGCTTTCCAAAGTGTGCCCCAGAGACAAGAGCTGCAAGACATGCCCCTTCCTAAAAGGCTTCCGGGTCCAATAACTGGTAAATATCCAGCACTATAGCTTCCTTCTGAAGATTCGAAACGCAAACCAATGTAATCATGAAAAGTCCCGCAGAAGAGAAAGAAAGAAAAAAAAAACTCAGGCAGGTTTAACTATTTTAATTATGAAATGTTTCAAACATATATGATGCTAAAATAGACACCCATATACCCACCACTCAGATTAAATACAGATCAGCAGTTTGTCCTGTTGCTTAACATAAAATGTCCCAGATGCAGCTGAATCCTCAAAGCATTCTCCCCGCTCCCTCTTTAGAGGGGATAACTGTACTGAAGCTGTTGTTGACCCTCGCCTTCCTGTTTTAACTTCAGTAAATTCAGCATTTCCCAAGCGTGTTTACTCACAGAAACCTTCTTCTTATGTAACATCTATTAACAGACCACGGAAGATCTGAAGTGAGTATATAATTTTGGAACACTGATTTAAGATTCCCATATGTTTTAAAAAAAATCTGGTGAATATGCTTCAGCCGAGAGAAATGGGTCAGGAAAGAAAGAAGTGAGTCTGGGGCCAGGATGAACAATAATTTCAGAGACATTAAAGCTGCAACATGAGGTCTCCAATGGGCAGTCTAGAACTCAAAGGATGGCTTCTCTGAGCCAGATATGAAATTGTCTCCCTTCCCCAGTGGATCAGCCAATGGTAAGAGCCAAGAAGGCTTATCTGGGGCTAGATGAGATACTCCAGGGTGCACCCTGAGAAATGAGAGAGACAGCCTCTGTGAGAAAATAGACTTCAGACTTTTAGAACTGTCAGCAATCCAGTTCAATCTCCAGGTAAGATCTGCAAGGCTTGATCTAGTCTCCCACATAGATAGGGTTCTGGTGAGAATTGGTTCTTTTGTCATCTTCCCCAGGAAGTCCCCCAAAACTTTCTGTGTCTTCCCCAAGCTGAACCTCCCCTCCATCTCCCTTAGCCCCTGACAATTTTGATTGAAGTTACTGGCTCAAATTTTAGTCCATATCGCCCACACTGCAAACATGGGAAAAGGGCCATGCCATCCTTTCATCTCAGCTAAGCGTGATTCTCCAGAACTGAATTGGCTGGCCAGGAAGCACCGAGAATGAGATGTAACCAGGGAGTAAATCTGAGTTACACTTGCCATAACTTTACACAGAGGCAAACCCGCATTCTGGGCTACGCACAATTCCTCAAATTCTATCCAAACTGAGCAGACACATTTCACCCCATTTGCTGATTATAAGGAATAGCTAACTGCTTTGAGTATTTGGGGGTTGTGCCTTGAACTATTTTAACTCATCCTATATGTGTCCCCTGTGAATGTGCAATGGGCTAGAAAGAGCCCCCATTTAGCAGTTCAGGGGTCTGCAAGCCACCACTTAAATTTAGGAGAGACATCGATCTTCTCTGAACAGGGGTAACAACACCCTCCCATAGGTTTGCTGCAGGACTACATGAGCTAATGCCTATGATGTGCTTATCTTAGTTCTCAGCAAGTGGCAGATCTGCAAAACAAGTGCTATTTTTATTACTGTTAATTATATATAAATAAGTGTAAAACCCAACTAAACAAAAAAGATCTGTTTAGTTTGGGATAGCAAGGAATGGATGTTTTAGGGGGTGCGAGGTGCTGTAGAAATCTGCTTGAAATCTCTCCAAGCAGAAGAGACAGAAGAGAAAAGAGGTTAGCTGAGCAAATATTTGTGACCTAATGGGGTCAGGGAAGGGAAGAGTTTAATTAATATTTAAGTAACATTTCACCCGCCTGGAAAAGGGATGTAAACCCATGGTTGAGTCAACACGTAACGTCAATGCCTTATTAGATACAGCCAAGCACCCCTGTGTCCCAAACCTCCCTTCCCTCTAGAAATATGAGTAGAGAACGCAAGGCATGTGGATATTTCTGCCCAGTCCCCTGCTGCATCCCTCGGTTAACCTGCAATCTTATGGGAGGATGTGTGACTGCTTGATCCACTGGCTTACAAGGAAACCCTGCTCACATTCCACAGGAGTCATGAAGGAGGCCGGAAGAAGGGGATGAGGGTCTTGCAGAACCGATGAAGGTACCCGCTGGGCTGGTCCAGGTGTCCTGCCAGCTCAGCAGTGACCGTATGCCTCCTCCACACGTGTCTTTGCCCTGCTCCGCATCTTCTGCGTGGTGCTTGCTCAAGTCATTGTACTCTATTCTCACCTCTCTGTCTAAGCTCCTCCTATTTTGCATGGCATGGTTCAAGTTCCCCCTCTTCTATGAATTCCTCACTGCGCCCCTCAGTCCATGATCTTCTGTAGACCACACCTACTGTAGGGACTACAGTTTGGCACTTAACACCCATCTTGTGCTGGGATTGTATGATCGGATTTACCCATGCCTCCTCCACTAAGATCGTAAGCCCCTTTAGGGCAGAAACGATGGCTTCTGCATTTCCTTAAGCTGCTAACACAGAAGTGAGCACATGAAAACGAATTAATAAATGCCTGTGAAAAGAAATGTTTTAAGACCTAAACTAAAAAAAAAACAAAAAAAAACAAACAAAAAAAACCAAAAACAGCCTAGAAAATTCTACAGGGACATAAAGAGCTTTAGAAAACTCCAAATCCAAAGACATTTGCCCTTGCAGTTGTGTTCAGAAAGGGCCTCGTCCTGACCCCAGAGAGCCTCCGAAAGTATCTGTCATGTGAGCTGGAAATGGAGCATTGTCATTATTCAGATGGAAAATAGAATCACTTATGAGATCATGGCTCATTGTCAATTCTCTATATATTTGCATTTATTGTGACAGATGCTGTCGAATCTCATCCTAGTTCTATTATTCTACAGAAATAAATTGGCCCTCTCATGCTATACAATAATAATTAGGATAATATCACCCATTAACTCTCTATGCTCCCTTCTATCTAGAAAGCTCAGAGAAAGCTTTGATGATGGCAAAACCTAAACTCTACTCCATCAATTTCAATGGGACCCTCACTCTCTCCAAATTTTCATTTTTGACTGAAAGATTTCATAGGCTATTCACATCCCAAAGGGGATTTTTTTTTCCTGAAGTTTGAGATAATGGGTTTCAGCCATCTTGACTTAGAGCAGAATGAATAAATGCATTTTCTCCACAGAAAATTCATAATGCCCAGAGCTGAGTTTGTGCCTATGACATATTCTTAACCACCTACTGAATTGCTTTCTCTTCATTTTCGAGGTTAAATGGGAGGCCTGGAGCTTAGAGTAGAACTCCACCCATACGTGCTGGTGGAAATTTTTTTTTTTAAATAAAGAGAAAAGGAATACAGTCCTGGAATTAACAGGCAGCACAGTGAAAACAGTAAAAATCTCTGAAAACTCTAGAAGCTTCTGCCATCTTTTATTGGGCCAGGTGTCCATTGGTTACCTATCAGCCACAGCCCCGTAGCTTGTGAAATGATTTGTTCTGTACCAAAAATATAAGTGATTTCATGTCTGTCTTCCCAGGGCCATGCATATTTCCAGGAGAAAGGAAACACAGTGATGTAATGTGTTGGACTGGTGTCGATCACTCTTCAGTTGTGTTCCGTTTGGGGGCCTTACGGACACCTCAGTATCAATTAGGTGACTAATTGAGAAAGGGAGCAAGTCAGGATGGGATGGGATGGGGACTGAGGAATACGATCGGATTTTAGAGGAAGCCACAGTAGTAGGGGACTCGGTTTTTAGCTCTTGGGCATCAAGTTTCTTGATAAGACTCAGCCTTGGGACCCAGGTCTTGAAAAGCTACCCTTATAAAGAATAAGCCTGTATGTCAGCAGTGGATGTCCTGGGCATTGTCGCAACTCACTGAAATCTTAGATTGCAATATCTGTCTGGATCACCTTCACATAATACCTGACGGGTGGCTCGCCATTATGTCTACAAATGAAACCAACATGCACCCAACACAGCACAACAGTGTTAGTCTTCCACGTGCTATGACTCGGTGGGGCTTCACCCTGTCCCTGCTCCGCACCGTATCTTCAATGTGAAAAGGGTTGGAGACCTGATAAGCTGCTTGCCTTTCTAGAAACCTCTTCAGGAAACAACTAAGTCTAGGAAAACCCCAGTTCCACCAGCATGTCGCAACCACCCAAGGTCTATACTAAAAACTTCATACACACCCAGAAAGAAGGCTGTCTGGGAAGCAAAATGTTCGCCGTGATCACTCCCAGCCCTTGCCCCTCAGATGAGCCAAAGGGAGCCCTCAGACCCAGAAGAGAACTCCGAGATTTCAAGAAAGCCAGCTTCTCCATGCCTGGACCAGCAAGCAGTGTGAAGTGAATCAGAATTCCCCTCATGCCACAGCTATTTCTGAGTTTAGTTTGTGTATCTGGCATAGTAGATAATGAAATTATACTTTCAGGTTTTAATATATTTCATTTTTGACTGCAAAAGAAGTTACAGAAGATTACTGATGCTTGGAACCCAAGTGTCTGAGCTCTCCTAGGGAAGATGGAATTTGATACCACACCAATTCATTTACTTCCTTTTCAACTGGATTTTCAGAATAGCAATTTTTGTATTTATTTATAATGTTTATCATGGCCCTAATGCTAATTTAATCTCTTCGGGGGGAAAAAAAAACCCCACAAACTTCAGGCTGGTAATAAATGATACACTGGGAAACAGGGAATTGATAATACATACTGATTTCGAACTCTGACTAAAATTTCAGTTTAAATCTACACTTAGGAATTTTTTATATTCTCTTATGTCATATCAATTTAAATAATATCCAACTCACTGGGGCATAAGGAATAATGCTAATATTAAAGTTTCTATTTAATATCTGCTAATTGCACATGAAGGGGTTATATCAGCTGCATTTAGGGTATTTTTTATTTAATTTTACTGTATTAGAAAATCTGCGAATTAAGTCTCCTGAAATTATTGCTTTTAAATATTGAGTAAGAAGAATATTGTCCCCATGATGCACCCTGAATCATGTAGCTGTGAATAAGCTTTCTCCTTGTTGCAAAGCAAGAGGATTATCAGGGTGATTGGTCAAATACTGTTAATAAATAAGGGTGATCAAACTCCTTTTAAAAATACCAAATCTGTATTTTAAAAAATACTGTTGTCTTCATGAAATATGTTCATCCTTGATAGGGCTGTCTAAACCAAAATTCCATGAAAATTTAAAGTGTTATTACTGCAAAGGTGGTTCCTATCCTAAAGGAATGCATATAAACCATAGTAAGTGCCCTACCTCAAACTCTCCACTTGATCTACAGGTTTTTTAGTCATTCAACAAATGTCAGCTGAATGCTCTCAAAATGGGGCAGAGCGGTGAGGGTGGAAGGAGGCTTAGTTCCCAGGTCAAGGCATAACCGCATGTGCTTGTGAGCTGTGTGGCCTTGGTAACATGGCTTAACTTCTCTGAGCCTTGATGATTTCATTGTCTGTAAAATAGAATAATAATCCTATCCTAAAGGGCTTCTCTCTTTTTTGGTAATATCTGAAAACAAATGCTTTTAAAGTCTCTAGTCCATATTAGTGTAAATAAATGGTTGTATGACAGTGTTCATAGCAAAATTTCATCCTTTTACATGGCTGAATAATATTCTACACCTTCTTTATTCATTCATCTACTGATGGACTCCCCTTACGTTGCTTCCATATCTCAGCTGCTGTAAATAATGCTGCTAAGAACACTGGGATGCATATATTTTTTTGCATTCATGTTTTACTTTTCTGAGGCAACACAGATGGACCCGGAAGGCAGTATGCTTAGTGAAATAAGTCAGACAGAGAAGGACAAATACTGTATGTTCTCACTTACATGTGAAATCTAAAAAATAAAAATACAAACAAACATGACAAAATAGAAACAGACTCACACATACAGAAAACCAACCTGCGGTTACCAGAGGGAAGAGGGGACCCCAACAGAGCCTTCTCCCTCGTTATAGTTCCTCTGACATTCCCACATGTGCTAATCATTAAACATGAATAAATACCATACTGCAATCACTTCTATATTTGCAGTCCCACCTCCGTCCCTACCCCATCAACATCCACACACCAAATGTGTTTTTCACAAAGTTGACCTTTCTATGTCTGGCTCCTTTTAACCTCACTGGTGATGGTGAATTTTCTCCCTAGAAATTCTCAGATTTGAACAGACATGGTCATACCTGCCTGAATCCCACTTCGATTTTATCAGGGACACCCCACAGGAGAGACTTTGGTTGCTATTAATCTGTTGCCCAGCCCACCAGCAATGTCCCCAGAAACAGGCACACTCACTCTCCAATGGGAGAAATAAGTTATTAACACAATAAACAGAACACAATATACTTAGAAGTATATCATCCATGACATAAACATGATACGAACAAAACAGAGGGAAGAGAGGGAACCCATGTGTTTGGACCACCAAGGAGAAGTTGAGGGAAGAGATAGATTTTGATCCAGATGTCAAAGAAGGGCAAAATATTGGCACAAGTGGGGAAGGATAAAACCTGATGGCACTGGAGATTGGTGGAGAGTTTCTGTAGAGCAGAAGGCAAGTGTAAAGGGATACTGCAGAAGAGGGCTGGACAGAGGTCAAGATGAAAGGAACCGTGGAGGTGGTGGTGGTGATGGTGATGGTGATGATGTGGGTGTGCTGGGTGGCGATGATTCTGATACACTGCTCTCTTGTATTCTCATACCATCAGCAAAGTATTAGTTTCCATTACACAGTTCATTTCTACCCAGAACTGCACACAGTTTCATTTTCGTTCTCATTATCATTCATAGACCATATTTACAGCACAGTGATGTAGAAGCATCGAAGTTGGGGTAGTGATGGGTCACATAATAATGCTATCTCGTGGTAGAGCTCCCCACCCTTACCAAAATAAGCAGAAGAACTGATTGGCAAAGTATGGTTTGAGGTAAGACTGGTATGTCCCTTCATAAGAGAACACTCATATTTTATCTTTGTTTTTAGTTTCCATGTCGATGAAATAGTTATAATATTTCAGTGTTAGAAAATAATTCTTTCATCATTTACCATGCTAGTTTCATAGACTCAAATATGTTATGTTGTATTGCATTTCAGATATAATGCCCCTTTCTTTCCCAATGTTGCCATTTTGTCATTGGGATACGGGAACAGTGGTGGATAGTCCATTCTTATAACCCGGCTGGAACAACACCGTCACACCCTCCTTCCCTTCTAGGTTACAGTTGTCCAGAATTAGGAAATACGCCTATCTCCAGAAACCCGTTCTTGATTTCTTGTGGCATTACACTTTCCATGGTAAGATGATCCAATGAGTCTCACACATATGTTTGCTTTTTTAAAGAGGACCTAAGGGAAAGAAATTCCAAGAAACAGAGCTCTAACGGTGGAATTATCTGGCAGCAAAATAATCGTTTAAATATCAAAGGGGAGTGTGTTCTAGAAGGCACAAGCATCACCAATGCACAGAAGTTACAGGTAACAATATCTGGTTCAATATATGTAAGAACTTTCTTATAATAAGATCTGTGGGGGAAATGTGGAAAGCATTCCAGTACTGAGCAGAAACTTCAAAACGATCATCTCGGGGGGCTCCCTGCAACTATGAATCTCTGACAACTTCAGGCAACATGACAATCTGCCAAGGGGAAGATATTTTTGGCTGGCAAAGAGAGTCCTAATGTGCCAAGTGATTGGAAATCGGAGGCTGCCTGTCACACATCCAC
Organism: Vicugna pacos; assembly: GCF_048564905.1. Taxonomy (NCBI): domain Eukaryota; kingdom Metazoa; phylum Chordata; class Mammalia; order Artiodactyla; family Camelidae; genus Vicugna; species Vicugna pacos. The sequence goes on from NC_133010.1 coordinate 9,667,846, forward strand.
GGGAGGCCAGAACCAATCGCAGGTCTCTAACGTACAGTGTTAGCAAGGTGTGCTAGGGTCGTACCATGAAACATGCTTTACAAGCAGAAACTGTGAATATTTAGTAATTGCTAGTCTTGTAATCTGTAAGTTCACAGAACACACTGAATAAATGTTTCTGGTTCACGGGACTAAACATGAATTCTGAGTCAATGCACGGCTAATAAAATGAAGCTCAGGACGGCGTGTGTGGACACATCCATGGTTAATTTTTTTAATACTTTGATTTGGAAGATCATTGTTAACTGATGAACAGTAACTTCAACTTAATAAATGCTGATATTGATCAATCAAGAAATCAATAGCTGCTTAACAAGTCAGAAGAAAATACAAATTTATCAGATGTATTTAATCAGGTTACATATTACATTTAAATTACCTTCAAAGTATGATATTTGCCAAGAAGGTAAACAATGATGAATGCTTAATTAGAAATATATTATCAAGGCAACTATTATTCAGAACCAACCTTCCAGAAAGAAAGAAAGAAAGAAAGAAAGAAAGAAAGAAAGAAAGAAAGAAAGAGAGAGAGACAGATTTGCTTCCCAACTCACTGAGCGCAAAGGCAATGATGCAAATGAGAAGGCACAGCGTAGTTCACCCTACAATCAAAAATGTGGGCGACACCTTCATGGTACAGTGGTGGGATATTACAAAAAGATCCTGTATCTACACATACATATGCACACATATATAAACACACACGCATTTAGGGATGAGCATGTGAAAAGCTCAACATTGCCTTAACAGGTGAACTGGAATATTTATACCACTGGAATTTAATTTTCTTAGTTGAACCCACGTATCTAAAACACTGCTGAGACAGGAAAACTAATACTGGTTATTATTGGTTACTAAGATATGAATGTGAAAAAAAAAAACAAGGACTTACTGTATAGCATAGGGAACCATCTCCAATTTCTTGTAACGAGTTGTAATGGAAAAGAATCTGAAAAAAATATATGTATGTATATATGTGTATGTGTAACTGAATCGCTTTGCTGTATGCCTGAAACTAACATTATAAATCGACTACACTTAAATAAAAAATAATAATTTTAAAAATAAATAAATAAACAAAACACTTATCTACAAAAAAAAAGATACGAATGTGAATTTGTTTCTCAAAATAATGATCATCACTAGCAGTGATATACTAGATGGGGAATTTTTAATGGAAACAAGGGAATGTACAAGTTGTAAAACATGGACATTTAGCAGGTTAATACCTAGGGCATTATGGTGTTGCAGAGAGACGTTTATTTTAATATTTTGACCTGTGCTTGATCCACAGACCAGAATCATTATATGTCTAGTGCTTGTTATTGTCTCTCCAAAATGTGATCACTTCCTGGACTTAACAAACTACTCCCTGTATCTAGAGACTTCTCTCTCCTGCAGCCTTTCTGCGTGTCCTCTCCAGTCTCCATTTCATCCCCTACTATCTCTTAATTTGGTTTTCTCCTCTCAGTCCCCAAATCCTATTCATTTATCATTTGGATTTTTGCTTCCCAATCTTAATTCCAGACTGTCACCAGAATGATCAATTTAAAATACAAATCAAGGAACTTTATTTCCTTGGACAGAAGAAGGTATGGTTTGGCTGGAATAGTAATGGTAGAAGGGTGGAGGGACTAGGGATTAAAGAGATTAAGCTTCAGGTTTGGGCGGTATCACACACACACACACACACACACACACACACAATGGTCAACCAGAATCCTATCTGGGATGAGCCCCATCCTCTCACTGAACTGTCAGGGAGCTAGACACACAAGGAAAAATTTCACAATATGCATAAAATGCATGGCTGAGGAAGCACCTGAGATCTCAGCGTAGCTCTGTCTGGTGAACGGTGGATGAAAGCATGCTGCTTAGTTACAAAATCCAAGGGGAGCTCCTCCTGTCCCCCTCCCTGGCCCCAAAGCTTGGGGCAGGTAGGATCAGGCATGCTTGCAGAAACAGAGAAAAAAAGACGAAGGTTCCAACCTTATAGAGCAGATCCTGATCTGAGTTATCTACTCAAGTCTTTGCTTGGAGAAGATGGAAGAGAAATGGGGCGTCATAGCTTGGTTTCCCCAAGGGACAAGATTTTGCCCAATAATGAGAAGGGAAATACCAGGGGAGAATTAAAAACATGGAACGACAACCTGCCTATTAAGAAAATCTCAGACTGTGCATGCTCTAGGCTCTGCTCCCCCTGGCAATGATAGGATGGCTAAGAAGGGTGTGTGCAGGTGGTAGGGAAAGAGAGAGAGCATTTTCCTGTGTCTCAACTTTTACACCCAGTTACCATCCCTGCCACTTGTTGGGCGCTCACCCTACATGAAGCCAAGGCGCTGCAGGAAGTCGTCTCTCATTTACTCGTGTTAGCACATTCAGTCCTCACCAAATGTCCGCAGAGAAAGCTCTACTTATATGTATTTCCTTTTTTCACATGAAGGGATTAAAGGTTAGAGGGGTCAAACAACTAGCAGGGTGGAATGTAGACAGCTGTGGAGATTTAAGAGGTTTCATATTTCAAGGAAATACGGTATCGGCAATTAAGGGGCAGCACAAACACTGGGGAGAGGCCCTGGATGCCAGCTGCTGCCGGAGAGCAGGTTTCTGGGTGTGATGATTGAGAATGTCGTTTGGAAGGAGTCTGTTAAGATGGATCAGGAGAAAAGCCACTGGAGGTGGGGAAATCAAAACAACAAGAGATTCGCTATGTCCTGAGCCATCCACATCCTGCGGGAAGCCTCCAACCGTAGACTGCTCCTTCCTGTGGTGAGTCAGGTCCGGATCTCCCACACTTAACATCCAGCATCACAACACACTGTGCCTCGTCCTGAAAGAGCTCTGCGTTCTCAGCCCACTGGCCTCACCTGCCCGACTCAGGGCGCACACATTAACTGTGCCCTCCCACAGCTTCAAGTTGCATTAAAAGTACCTAGAAGCCTAAATACTAACATGTATCAAAATGGCTGAAGTACTGTCTCTAGTCCCATCTGAATTTCCATGTCCAGGGCAATAAATTGACTGAAATCTGCCAGCATAAGAAGTCAAGATATGAGCACTCTGGGGACCCCCAGGATTCCCCAGTTGGTCACTGTGCCTACAATTCCTCTATTGAAACACATACTTTTAGCTTCAATGGTGTTCTCCTTTGTGATCAAAGTGTACACTTTTCTTGGAAGAGCTGTGGTTTAGACTGATTTTTGTAACTTACAGCTTCTTATAAGTGAGGAATCTGAGACACAAGTGCTGAAAGGGAAATGAGGAGCCTGAGGGAAAAGAGAAACTGCAGAGGGAAAAATGCTGGGGACACAAAAGACAGACTAATGATGTCTTAATTCTGCACAATCCTTTTCAGGAGAAGTCTTCATTCATCCTTCTTTACTCATTCAGTGCATGGACCTTGAAGCCTCCCTCTTGTTTTCCATGGTCAAATGGTAACATTTCTGTTAGACAAACCAAGAAGTTTGTAAGGAAGAGGTTTTAGTCAATAAAATCAATATCTATAACTAAAATTTAGCTTTGTCGTATATTTTATTTCAAATGTATATGGAATAATCTATTGTCACATAAGTCTCGGCAAGGGTAGACCATGCCTGCATCCTCTCCCAACCTCAGGGAGGAGTTACAGAGTTTTCCCTTGGTCATCACAGACCTGCCTGGCCCCAGGGATCTGTGGATTTGTTTCTTTGTATCTTCAAGACTCAGACTCAGCTAAAGCTTGGAGAAATCTAAGCTAATCATAAAGACGTCCTCATAAAGATGATCAGTCCTGGTGAAAGAGTCAATTAATTGGCCAGTTTGAACAAAGGGAACTCGTAGGAAATCATCAAATTCAGGACCTTCCCAAAGTATAGCTATTCCCAGGCATCTCCTGTATTTTGAGCTTTTCCCCTCCCCAGCTGCCCAGTGTGTCAGCAGCTGGGAGAAGATGATCTCTCAAAGTCCCTCAGGCGGAAATGTCAAGGATCACACCCCAAGGGGACACTGTCAACTAGAGACACAGTGGTCCCAGGTCTCTTAGACCGGGTACACCCCTGACTCTATCACAGGCAAGCCGTGGGACTGTGAACTCAGCACTTCACCTTCTTATTAGCCAGGGCCCTTATTTCCAAGTGACAAAAATTCAACGCTAGCTTGCATGTTTGAAAAAGTGACTATATCAGCTTGTGTGACTAGGAAATCCAAGGGCTGGGGACTCCTTTAGTCAGAATGGGACCCAGTAGTTCATTTATTCATTCCACAAATATTGGCAGAGGGCCTACTTTGGATTGAGAGCTGTCCTAGGTGCTGAAGATACAAGCGTGAACAAAGCAGACAATTTCTAAATATATAACATGACAGATAGTGTTAAGTGTGATGGAGAAGAATAGCATAGGGTTGGGCAGGAGAGGACTATTTATTTTTCCACCAGGTTTGTGTAGAGGCCTGAGGGAAGCCAGGGTATGAAGTCTTCAGAAGTCTTAAAGGAGTTCCATCATTGCCTTCATCTCTGGGGTTGTCTCCATCTTGTCTCCTGGCTCTGTTTTTCTCGGGTTGCATTCTCAGTTGGTTCATTCCACATGGCAGCAAAGATGGCCATGGGAATTTCCAAGCCTACGTGGCCCTGCCTACTCATCTCTTAGAAAGAGAGCATTCACTCTTTCAAAGTATCTCTATCAATTCCTGAGAAAGGATTTTAGTCATCTGAGTAACAAGGTCATTCTAGACTTCTCACCAGAGGAATGGAATGTTTTGACTGGTCAGCCTGGATCACATGTCTAGACTTAGAACAGGAAAAGTAGGTCTAGATGACTGACAGTCTCACCAGATGAAAAAACTAACAGGAATAGAGATATGGGAAGGGACATTGGCCATGGGAAAAATAACAGATGTCCACTAAACCACCGATCCTCAGTCTCCTTATCTATAATAAGAAAATAAGGATGCTTCAATGAAGAATTGAAATGCACACTAGAGAGAGAGTATGTAAAGTGACAATGACTTCGTCCTAGGGATTCATGGACCTTGCCTTTGCTCGATGTGTTTCTTGCTGGGGACAGAAGAGTGAGGAAGACAGAAACACAGCTTCCTTGTTTTTGGTAGCTGCCACAACTCACTCTATCCTTAGAATTCTCCCCCCACCCCCGCCGCAACACAAGACTGTCATGCATTCTCCCTCTTTCTCCCAGTAGCCCATCTCCTTGCTACCACTGAAATAAGCTCTCTGGTCCTTTCCTTATGAGGACTGTATTGTTAATAATTTCAGAGAATAGATATGGGGAAGAGCAAAACCATAAACAACTGAAAGCCATAAATGCTACATATTTTTAAATCCTTTTGTGTTTGATCTCAGGCCTGAAAGGTATGTATGATAATAAATGAAAGACTGCTTTCTGTCTTTATATCTCCAAAGGGGGCTACACTTACACTCAGTTTCTTTCTCAGAAAGGAGGTCCATGGTAAGGAGACTCCTTAGAGCTTCTCAAATCCAACTATTTTGCCTGATAACTTATCTGGGTCCCCACTGAGTTAGTTCCTTGATACACCTTTGCCCAGGGCTGAACAAAACTGGAGTGGATCCTGCAGCTCCAACAGGGGCTGAGCTGAGGCCAATGGGAGCTAGGTAGTTCTTGCACACCGCCTCCTAAGTCATCATTTGTTTTCTAAATGATCAATTTGAGTGAGGTAACCCTGGCAATCGTCAGGGAATGGGTTACTTGGCTGCACATTGCTTTATACAATGTGGGTGATGACAGTCATTTTACATACCAGTGCTGTTTCCTGACCATTGCAAATGATGATGTCCAAATGGAGGGAGAACAGTGTGACTCAGAGCGAGGCATGGCCAGGGGACAAGCACAGGACCTATTCTGCTTCCCCCTGCGAAATGTCTCCCCTGGGCTTGAAAGTGACGTTTATCAGCAAACAGTTATTATAACTGTTTTATTATTGCCTCAGTTAGCATTTATATGGCACTCTGTATTTTCAAGGTGCTTTTCAATCATTTTTATTAGTGAGTCGGGGCAAATGCTCAGGCATAGGCAGATGAAGACAAGAGGCTGGGTTTTCTTGAGAAAAGGAAAGATGTTTCTGCAAACAGACAATCATTCTGCTCTCTAAATTTGACTTGTTAAATGGTGGTTGAGAGATCTAGAAATCTTTTGTGCAGTAATTGTCCAATAAAAAGTCACCCAGCCAACTGAAATGCCATGGGAGAAATTATAAATGCCATGCGGCTATGCCGTCAGAAAGAGAGGAATTCATTCATGCATGCATATATGCGTGCAATTCATTCATCATAATTTACTGAGAAATGAACACTTACCCCCAAACCTTGGCTAGACACTGTAGGAAATGCACAGAAATTCAATTCATGGCCTTTATCTTAAAGGATTTGAAATGATTATTTGGAAGATAACACAGTCACATGAAATAATTAAGATCATGAAGCAAGTAGCACTGATTAAAAAGAAATCTCCATTCACAAAAGAGAGGGCATTTCCTTGAGTTTCATCCTTTCTGCTGTAGCTTCCAGTTGAGGCTCCATGACTTGCCCAGAATCCTTTAATTTCAGCACCAGTTGACGTCTTTTCTCTTGTCACTTCTTGCCTTAGCAAAATTACTTTCATTTAAGTGGAAAGTTAGAGTATTGGGGGTATAATGTAACGGTTCACAGATAAAACCAAGTAATGATGAGAGAAGGGGGATAGAGAAGGTGACAAAGATCATAACATTCTTTGGATATAAGTCACAGAACGGAGGCTAAGAGGAAGTTAGGTTGGAAGGGATGGAGATATGGAGGTATCCTTTCATCTTAGCACCAAATACCCAATACAAGAAGAACATTAGAACCAGAAAAAATTATGCATATTTACAAAGTGATACCTGCCAGCAAACTGGGAAGAGGAATATGAGCAAACTTGCTCTCCAAGTAAGCATTTTTTTCCGACCTCAAGTCACCTTCAATAGATACTTGCCTTGAGTTACAATTTCTCAGATTTTGCAACCCTGGCTTCCTCCTAAAACCCAGCTCTGGTGCACTGCGGTGCGTAGAAGGTGAGGTCACTGAATGCCTAAGCACCTGAGCTTTGATGACCTCTGCTAGTTACTAATATGCAACCTTAAGGAAGTACATTAACTTGTATAACCTGATTTCTCACTGTATTTTGGGTGTAACTCCCTCATCTGGCTGTTATGAGGATGAAATGAGAGGATATTTAATCACTAAACAATGTTTTTTTATGTTTCACATTTACCCAAAGGCCACAGGATTTTCTCCCCAAAATCTTTTCAAAATAATGAAATCGATCTTAAAAACAAAGCTCTGCTAACCAATTGATAATATTTCCAATAATTTCTATTTATTTGTTGTTTTAACACTTTCAAAACTACAACACATACTCACTGAAACTTCAGATGGAGATTAGGTTTAACAGAGGAAGAAACTAGGGTTTAACAAATCGATCAATTTGCTGAGTCACACAGGTAGCAAAAGGAGGAAGTGGGCCTTGAACTTCGTGGACTCCAAATCTTCTGTAATTTTCACTACTTTGCACTGTCTCTTCGAGTATATAAATGTAAACATTATAATATAAACCTATTTAGAATGATGAGAAAGTCACACAATCAGAGCCCTGCCTTCTGGGAATATGTGTTTATCAAAAAAGGAACCTAACAGAACTTCAAGGAATGGGGTTCTAATGATGAACAATTTTAGTCTTTTAGGAGACAAGTAGAAGGAATATTTTGGAAGAAAATGAAGGTTGTAGATACTTTCAGTTCAATATACAGTACATACGGCTATATATGGCTGGCCATTTCTCCCATGACAAGAGTGAAGACAATTTTCTCTATGAAGTACCTGCCTATAAGCAGAGGAGAGGGGGGAATAAATGACTCAAATTGTCACAGGCACCTTGAACCATTTTTGAGACTGGAGAGAGCAAAGGACTCAGCCAAACCCTTTTCTAGAATTTCTACATGAAATTTATAGTTTCCCCCAATAGCCCAATCAATAAACTCGAGTAGGAGCCAGGAAATGAAGAAGTTCTGTTTGCTGGAAACTTTCTGTTTTGTCCTATTATCATAATTGATGACCTGGAATCAAGAAGTTACTCAACCAGAATATCAAACATTTCATTCTCGCATAGACAAATGCCTCTGGAAACTGATTAGGAACCTGATTGTTGTTGACTCACTTTGCTTTTCCCTTCCCTGGTAAATCCCTTCCTCTTTTCCCTGCTTATGGATAAGGCTTAAACGCTAACCCACAGAAAGATGTGTGTGGTGGGGACAGAAGGAGGATTCCAGAGGAGCTTTTCATACTGTGTGGTCAGAAACAGACACCTGATCATCAAGGCATGGCCATGGGGAAGGCATTTATGAAATTTCCTTCTAAACGTACTTTACTCCCTCTAAACAGGTCTTGTCCTAGGTTCCTGGGACAACTGTCAACTGACTTGTGGACCATGGTATTCAACACAACCCAGTTTGTTTCTCATCATTCTTGGGTGGTTTTTTCGTATGGCCATTCCTCGAGCACATCAAGCTCGTGTTTGTCTTGTGCCATTGCTCTTAAGAGTAAACCCAACTTAGGACCCTCTGCTTACAGATTTCCCCAAAGCTGGCTCTTTTTTTGACATTCAGGTCTCAACTCAAATGTCAGCTCTTCAGCAGAGCCTCCCTGACCTTTCTAGCAAAATTCCATCCCCAGGCCCTTTCTGTCATATCACTCTGGATTATTTTTTTCTTATAGCAATTATTACTCTCAGAAATCATCTTAATTACTTGCCTACTACTATTAGTATCTATTTCCCTGCTTTGAATATAAGTCCCACAAGGGCAAGGCATTATCTGACATAGTTATGCCATATTCCCAGCTCCTAGATTTGTGTCTGGCACATAGTAGATATTTAATTAATGTTTCTGGAAGTCAAGAAGCAAGGAAGGGGCAGAATTATGGACTTGCTACTGTGTTTAGTGCATATTCTATGCTACTGTGAAATTTATCTCAAGCCACTTGATGATTCTGTGTTGATGATTTCTTTCATCTTCTCATCTCCCTTAAAAGAACAGCCCATATCTTCTCTGCTGTAATATCTCCCATGGCTGATTATAAAAGTGGCACTCGGTAAAATTCTTGGTGATTGAGTCCTAGCTGAGAGTCAAAAAGTGGTCACCATGCAATTCAAACCAAAATAACCATCATAGATCAGGCAAAAGAAGTAGGTAAATAAACATCTTGAGACCATCAGTTGCTTAAAGAAGCAGCCTCATTTTTCACTTTGCTTTTGGTTGTGCTCTTGGTGTGATGTACAAGTGGAAATGTACAAATGGAGCTGAAAGCATAGATGCAAAAGACACTGGAAAGAAAAACTGGATGGAAAGTTGTGAATGATAAGGAAACTCAAAAGGCGGGGATCACAGAGTGAACTAGGCTCCTAACTCTGAGAGACTGAAAAATGGCAAAGTCTTTGGTAGAAATCCAGAAGCTGGGATAAGCAATTCACTGGTGGCAAGGGGAAAATGGACTTAGGTTTAGAAAAACGGAGCCAAAAATAGTGACAGAACATGCAAGGGAAGATGACCAACAGAGTAGGAAAACTGAAGCTGGAAACAGATGAACAAAGTCCTTCTGTTAGAGGTTATCTTTGATTCATTCTGTGGGAGTGTGTAGAAGTTTCCAGAGGAAAGGGGGCGGGGGCTGAGGACAAACCTTAAAGAAGCAGCACAATAATGGAATTGAGAAGGAAGAAGAGAGATGAGGAAAGGGAAGGAGAAAAGGGGAGGGGGCAGAGAACACAAAAGAAACATTTTTCCGGAAATCAAGAAAAGAGAATATTTCATTTTGTCAAAATAGGAACTATATCTATGAATCTTATCTCTGCAGACAGAAAATAAGGAACTCAAGGTGAATGCCTTTTTTTTTATGTGTATAGTGGGCCAGGGGGAATGTTGGTAAATATGTTTTATTTCCTTCTGCCCATAATTAACTTATTTTAATTATTTTCAACTTGTTCATTTAATTCAGTTGGTGAAATGTGTCATAGTAATGAGACACAAAAATACTTTCTGACCAAGCCCTCCCCACAGCCCAGCGCCTTCACAGAGGTAACTATTTTATGCATGCCACCCCATTCTTTTCTGTGAATTTTTATCCATGTAAGTCAGAAATATAGAGATTTCTTTAGTTGATTTATAATGATACCAAGTGGTATTAACGTTATAAGAAGTCATAACTTGAAGCTTTTTTTTAACGTGACTATATGTATTAGAAACTCTTCTATGCTAATACATGGATCTACATTATTCATGTTTCCTGCTGCATGGATTCCCAAAAAATAGCAAATAACAGCTGTTCATAGCTTATTTAACCAGAACCTTCTTCATGAACACTAACTCCCCTGTCCATGTCCGCTGAGCTCATGTGACTTTCCATGCTTTGGGCACCGATATGTGAAATTGCTAGGTGGGAGAGGGCAGCCCCTGTCTCCTCCATGTCTTGTTTGAACCACTCAGGGCTTAATACAGGCTTGAGCACAGAATAAGTAAAATGACTGCCAGCTAGAATTTTTTTTTTTTACTTTTAAAAATCCCTTGTGTTGACTATTTCCTCTGGCCCCTCCTTCCCTTTCACAGACTTCTGCAACAGAACCACATTGCTGTTACTGCCACTGGGATTCGGTGCAGACACAGAGCTGGCACAGAGGCAGTAAGGATGCTTCAGATGCAAAAAGCAAACCCATTTCCTGGCCCCCTGAAAAGCAACTGGTCACCTTTCACAGTTGGCCTCTAGAATAAGATAAACTGACATAGAAAGAGAGCAAGCATCTTGCCCAACGTCCCGTTGAAAAGCAGACTGGAGAACCCAAGTCTTTCCTTAATCCCCAGGCCTCAGTGTGTCTTCCTATCCACAAGCCCCAGGCAATTCACGTTGCCAACTTTTCACTGCACCGCCACACTCAAATGCCTGCCCGCCACACTCAACAAATTTTATACTTTTCACTTGGTCCCACTCAATCCCATGTGGTGTTTTGAAAATATGTAAAGGGAAAGCAAGGCTCCAATATTTTTCCTCTCCTCATAAATATGGCATTTTAAATAAGGTTCATACATATTCATCCTTTGCTCTTTCTTTTTTCTAAATGTGCACCTATAGCTTAAGTTTTATTCATACCCTTCTCTGGTTCCCTGGTTTGAATTGGAAAATTGAAATGTAAAATATTAACCAAATAATAAGGTATCTAAAACTCACCTTTCAGTGTGAGGTCTGAAAAGAAATAAAGACTATCTTCCAGTAATTTAAAAGCATGATAGTAAAAGAATATATTGAGCTTAAATTAAAAAAAAAAAGTTATAGGAACACAGAGAAATCTGTAAACAGAATATTTTTGAGGCATGAGAGATTGATCTGTGGGAGCAATTTGAGATGGCAGTGTTATTAATTTAGAATCACACTTGAAACATTCAATCTTAAGAATCCTCAGGTAGATTATGACTTTGCCAAAGTTTCTAAAGAACTTGAAGCTCTTTACACATTGGTTCCTTTCAGTCCAGCACAGATGAACTCCATCCAAAAATCATATTTTTTTCTTTCTTTTTCTCCCTCTCTTTTAAAAAAAGAAACTGAGCAGGAAATCTCACTTAAACAAGCTGTCTCACAACATTTCTGGCAAATCCTGATTCCAACTAAGTTGAAAATATCTCAAGAGCAGCCTGTCATAAAGAATTTCAGTGCTTCTACTCCTGGGAAATGCAGAAATAGATAGACATGTGGGGTTCAATATCTCCAAAACACCTTTGGAAAAGCATCTTGATGTGAACTTCAGGATGACCTGATTTTATATGAGAAGCATATGCTGCCCCTCATGTATCAGTGAGCTATTGCTGTGTAAGAAATCACCCCATATCTCAGAGACTTAAAATGATAAGCATTTTTTATTTCTCATGGGTCTATGGGTCAGTGGGCAATCTGTTCTTGGTTGGGCTTAAGTCTTTAGTCCATAAAGTAAACTGATTCTGTTGACCTCGGCTGAGTTATCTCACATGCCTGAACACTGCCTCCTACAGGATAGTCAAGGATGCCCTTCATAGGATAACTGGACTCTTCCACATGGTCTCTCATCCTCCAACAGGCTATCCTAGGCTTGTCTGTGTGGTGATGGCATAATTCTGAGAGAGCACATAAGTGGTCAAGGTCTCTTAAGGCCTATTCTCAGAAGTAGCACACCATCACTGCCACCTTGCTTCTTTGGCCAAGGTCAAGCACAAGTCCAGCCCAGGTTCTGGGGTTAGAGTAACAGCCTCCCAATTCTTGATGCGAAGTCACTTTACAAAGGGTACAGATACAGAGACCATTAAGTGGGATCATTAATATATTCCTCTACCACACCTCATTTTTAGAGAAACACTTTTGGAAGAATCCCACAAAGATTTATATTTTTTTACGTGTACTCTCCAAAGTTCACCTGATCACAACTTCCTCACCAGGTGCTCAGATAACAGTAGCAAATGACAGTTCTGAGAACAAAGACTTAGTAGCAGGAATTTGGGAAGGAAAAAAAAAAGGAAAAACAAAAATACATAGTAAAGTACTAATATTTTTAAAATATATAATGATTTACATTTATTGTCATCTGTGTCCTCTTCTTCAACCATGTCAATGATGTGGCATTTCTTAAAAGATTGCTCTATTATTGTATCCAGAACTTTCTTCCAAACCACTGCCTCCCTATTCTGCAAGTTTAGATAAAGGGCTTTTTTTTCCAGGAGTCTCATCCTCCAAGAATCCCCCTCAAAAAGATGGGGGTTTTTTTAATCTTACTAGATAATGTCAACAGAAATTTTTCAGGGAAGAATCAGTCTGCATACTCCTTCCTCAATAGTTCTTAAAAGGTGTCTTGACTGAAATAGTGAGAAGTTATGGCTGGCAGGCTATATACACAAACAGAAGTAATAACCAGGTACTTGATGACAACTGGACTCAACTCTCACCTGACTCACAGCAATTGTAAGACTTTATTGGCTATGAAATGATTTCAGAAATGTGAAAATAACAGGAACTTTCACATTGATGAAATACGGTACTAAATATCACTGCGTTCACTGTACACAAAAATACTTCCCAGAATGCCACCGGAAGCTTTGATGCCATTGTCCCCAAATAGCTGTTATTATGCTTGTTGCTTTTCAAAATGAAATGTCTTCTTTAAGGTTTGTCCATTTCTGTCTAATTGGAGACTCCAACTAGAAGGATAATTTCAATCGTTTTCAAGAGAGAAAAACTCTCCTTAGGAATCTGGGTGACATTGCTTCTACAGATGCACATATTCCTTTTAGAGATCTTTAAATTACTGGAACGCATGGGGCACAGGGCAAAAAGGACACGCGGACATAGCATTCAGGGTACTTTTTGTTCTTTTACCGTCTTTACCTTTCCAATAAATTAGTGTCTCAAAGTTTAACCTTCGTCTATAATCCATCCGGGGCTTCCTCTCATAACTCACTCCAGAAGGAACATTAGTGGATGTGAGTTTTCTCTCAGGGATTCGCCCTCCTTCTGTTTTAAATCAAAAAATGCTTTTGCAAATTAGCCTAAGGAGACAGGCTATAAGCTTCCTGTAAGAATCCTTCAGTGTGCCCTCTGGACTTTTTGTCTGGCGGTTCTCAAAAGTCGTGCAAGTTAGGATGGACATTAAAATCTACATGGAAGGCGTAAACAGCACATGTGGGGACAAACACATCTTCCATAAAAACAACAGGCATCTGCAGAGTTGCCTCGTTTGAAATACACAGCATTAATGCTTACAAATCAGAGGAAAGCAGGTAGTTTTTAGATTTCCACAGTGGAAACAGTTTTCAGAGACTGTGCTAGTGCACACCCCTTATTTTGTAGATGAAGAAACTGAGACTAATTCTTTCATTCAAAGCATAATTATTAAATATCAAAACGAGGCAGGAACTGTTCTAGCTTGAAGATACAACAGAACAAAGATCTAGTGACTTATCTGCAACACGCAGCTCGTTATTGGTAAGCCCTGCTCTGGGACCCCAGTGCCTTCATGCCTTGTCCAGCATCCTTGATAGTGCCTGCACCTTGCACTGACTCAAAATATTGGGCAATAGATGAGGAAAAAAGCATATTCTAAGTTCCAATGTTCTGATCAAATATTTGCCTTTTCAGTTGTTCACTTACACTTAAGGAGCAACAGGAAATCAGTAACAGAGGGCTGGTGTCCTCAGTAACAGAACTGAACCACCAAATCAGCACCCAGAGACCCCTGCACTGAGGCATGAAGAAAATTTGCATTTTACGTGCCTGCTCCATCATTTACACTGTGCTCACTCTGCACAGGGTCTGGACAAAGTGCAAAAGAGGACATGAAAGAAGGAAGATGCCGCCCAATTCCTCAGGAAAGTGTCGCATCATCCAAACTGAAAACAACAAAAGCCAGTGGAGGAAAGATGCACTGTAATGTGTACCAATTTGTGCTGAGAGAATAGAGTAAGTTCTCATCTCCCCAACTCAGGGTGTCCCCTGGGCTTTGTCTAGGTTCTCCCTGCCTACTCCAGAGTCTGAAGATCTCCCAAGGCAGTAAGCCTGAGAATCTGCAGGACTTATTTCATTTGTTTCCCATCTTTCCTAGATCATTGTCCATTATCTGAGGTCCAGGTTCTTGGAAATCATTGCTTTATAAAATTTCCTTTTTTTTTCCCCAGAGGATTGTTTCAGATGGAAGGTAAATCTGGTTCCTATTACCACATCTCAGCCATAAAGAAAAGTCTCAGTTATAGTAATTATTTGTTTAGCCCCAGCTTTCTTGCTACTGAAGATCTGTGCCAAATAGTACTCAGGAGGGCTCCCTCCATTTCTGTGGTTCTGAGAGAAGAATGGCTGGTTTTGTTCCTCTGAATGGAATGTACCACTTAGGCTGGAGACCTGGGCTCTGCCTTCACTGTCTGAGATATTCACCAACGAGCACCCTCTTAACATGATCCTGTATCGCTATTCACCCTTCAGCACATTGAAAGCCCTTCATCCTATATTGTGGTTAAGAATAGCTGATTTTTTCCTAGGTGTGTTGCCCTCCATTTGATTTCCATTCTCCTTTATTTAGGGAAGAAACTGTCACGTTGATTCAGTCTTCCCTCCATCCAGTGCTGAGCTCCTCGGCAGCTGAGGACTGTAAGGTGACATGGATGGAAGTCCCTGCACGTGGCACGGAGCCTGCACACTGGGGACTCTTAAGGAGCTTTTGCTGATGATAAAGAGGAAGGCAAGGGAGTTGATAATATCTGATGAAGCCCAAGAGGTGGGGAGACAAGGACGCAGCAGAGCAAAGGGTGTGGTTGAACAGCCATACCACCCACCTGTTCTAATTTGAGTAGAAGTCTAACAACATAAAATCAAGTAGGTATGTATCTACTTTTTAGCAAGATAGGCATTCTAGAAGTGTTTAAGTCACCATCTAGATAAAAACGGCAAGATGCAGGGCGGGCTGGTTAAAGGAAGAAGAAAGCCTATGAAAATGCGAACATGGCACACAATCTTCGTTTGTATTTCTCAACAGCTCAGTAAAAGTAGCGGCTTTCCTCCTTTGCTAACTGACACTCCTTATCTTGGCTTCTATGAAGCATTCACTAATGGAAATAAAAATGAACCAAAACTTAGAAAAATGTGATAGTGTCAACTATACTCAAGGAAAAGAAATATAATTACTTTGTCACTTTAATTACACATGCAGAGTAAAGCAATTGCTTGCAATTTACTGCTGCATGCCAAAAACAACTTAATATTAATAAATATTCGTGAGAAATCACTTCGTAAATTTTAATTACTTAACAAGAGCAATAAAATAATTTTAATTAAAAAGTATGTACACCCATAAGTAAAATGACCCTTTGTATTCCAACCTAGTGCTTCCTTCAGAGCTACAGGGTAGCATTTCTGAGCCCCTAATTACGTGTAAAGCATGAGGGAGAAAAAGGGCTGAGTACCATATTGTGTCTTTCCAATGGAAAAATTAGGAAAGAAAATTGTTAAAGAAAAAAAGGGGATTGAAATAATAGGTTTTTTTTTTTGAGATATTCTCTTCATGTCTTGCAAGGAACATTTTTTTTTTTGTAATTCTGGTAAAATGAAAATCCAGATTACTGAGGACTGCCAAGAATCATCTATAACCTTGAAGTGCTGAATACTATCTTACCACCATGCTAGCCTCCACTGGGTTAACTCATTATGATTCTTAGTGAATGAATAATTGGTATTTTCTTACTGGAAATTGCAACCAATTTGTGCAAATTAGTACTGATGACTTTTGCAACAGACATAAATAGTTGTGTGATCCTTATTAATAATTCCAGCCCGCGGATCGGCTGTAATTGGACGACAACCACTTTCAGGAGGTTGTCCTGCCCTCCCTGCGTGTCCAGAAGAGAAGGTTAAGGTGGGTGACCTTACTTTGCCATCGCAGGAAACCTCGACTCTTCCAACATCCCTAATATGGCTACAGCAAATCACATAATAAGGAAGTTGTCCCTTGTTTCTCACTGAGTGACACAGAATTCTGTCCCTCGCTGCTGTATGCCAAATCGTTGTTAATACAGGAAACTCACAGAATGGAATGATTCTAGTCCTGGACACGAGTTTTATAACTTGGTTCTCTGCTGAGTATTTTTTAAGTTGCTGAAATCTGGGTGAAAGTTTCACTGACTCTTTTTCCTTCTCGGCAGAGCACCACAGTGGCAGAGGCGAGGGCAGCCATGAAGGGGGGGAAGAAAAGGACATTCTCTGAAGCAGACTTGTTTTCAGAGAGATGATTTACCAAATGACTTCCGCAGCCACAGTTCCCCAACGAATTCCAGTCGGAATAGGGAAATAAGGGCACAGACACCACCAACACTCTACACCAGAGTCATTCCTCTGATAACAGCAAATTAGCCCTGGGAAAGAACACAGATCAGCCTGAAAAATTCATGAAGATTCGAATCTGCTGCCTAATTAGCCACAGTGGTGGATACAGGAGGGAAAAAAAAAAATAGCTCACAACTAACCATGTCAAATTAGGGGCATTCACTGGATCTTTCCACTGAATGGCTGGAATCTATTAAAATACCCCATGACCAGTTAAATACAGGCAGCCATGCCCACTAGAAAGTTCTTCTGCCATTATATCCAAACGTGTGAGCATGGGTGCCTCACACAGCATGAACTGAAGTCAACCCCACTGCCAAGCAAGGTACCTACATTTATGAGACAGGAAATAGTGATGTACATTTCAGGAGCAACAGAGTGACCACACACGCAATTTCCCCTGGGACTGGAAACATGTATTCTCTCCAACTTTCTCATCTATGTGTGAATCCCCTCCCTGCACACGTGTGCGTGTACACACACAGAAACACACACGCAGAATGAACAACTTTTTGCTTGGCATCTAGAGAATTAAGAGGTGTCCAAGGGCGGTGGGAAACATAACAGGAAATAAAACAAGGAACAGGCTACTTACCTCTTGTTCTAGGCGCTCGACTTCACAAAGCGATGAAGGGAATTCTGCGGTTTCCTTCCTGGTACCCAGCACAACTCACCTTGAAAAGAGAGAGAGGTCTGTCCAGGAAGAGAAAATGTGCATTTGCTTCAGGCAGTCACATCATATCATCTCCGGGGAAACTCAGCCTGATGATGGATGGATGAACGGAGTGCACCAAAACCTGGAAAGGAGAACCATATTTCATTATTGAACTGTTGTAATTGCTAAAGTTTAATTCTGAGTCATAACTGACGTCCCTGTAAGGCACACCTACTGTTAAAAGAATAGCTATTAAAGAAAATGTGTTATGTGTCTCTCCAGATACAGATAATATAGATAATACATGTACATATTTTGATATACACACGTATAAAGACACATACATATATGTGCTAAGCTATGCTACGTGTTGAAGGATCTAAGACAAAGAAATATGTGTGAGTTTATCTGGTTTTATGAGCCTAGAAATGTTTGGGCAGATAAGACATACACGTGAAGGCTACCTAATTATACAGCTCAAGAAAAAGTTCCCCGTGATTTGGGGTGGACAGTAAATTGAGCAAGAATTGACAGTACAGTATGACAATTTCTTGTGCTTTTAAAGTCTCTGGTGGATATCTAGAGGATGATGAGGGTTTAATTCAATGGTTTGGATGGAAAAAATGGGGCGGGGGAGGATCAGCATGAGAAATGGTACGGACGTGGGTGTGTAAATACTTCTTGGTAGATTAGTGAATAACCTATCATTGGTTGCCTGCATGAGAGGTAGATCTAAATTACATTTTGCACAAACCAAATAGAGGGCTGCCTGGTCCTAACCTGGACTTTACTTTTCCCGGCCTCTCACTGCTCTCCTCAGGAGCTCACCTGGACATCAGAGGGAAGCGGAGGATGATGGGCCACACAAGTCCAACATTTCGCTCAAGGAATATGCTTGCGCTTGACCGTGACCCACGGCCCTGGAGTGATCAGGGTGTGATTACGTTGGAGCCGGTGCTCTCCCCTCAAAGGACCACTTTGCACACTTTTTTCACTCAAGCATCAGGCATTACAAAGAGTTCTAATTGTTCCCACACCGTGTCAATGCGGAAGCAAGCTTTTGAAGCGCCTTCTCTATAATAATGTTGATATTTAACACGTTTGCGGTAAGACAAAATGTTCCTTTTGGTTGCATTCTAGGAAATCCCAGGTCTCGGCTCTGCCATCTGTTCGCGATCAGGTATAACTCCACCGCTTTGGGGTACTTGGGCCTCCCCTGGTTATCTCTTGAATTAGAACCCATCTGGCAGCTAATTCACGGCTGTGCTTTCTGCAGATCCAAGAAGAATAGCTTTCAGGGTAAAGCTGGGGAAAAAAAAAATTTAAAGGGTTAGGTCAAGTCAAGTCGTTTTTCTGGCATGGTGTTCACCAACTGGCCTTTTCTATTCTGCTACAGATATTCTAAAGTTACCATTTTAGCTTTTTTGTTCTTTCTTCATGTGCTGTTAACAGCTCAAAGGAAAGAACAAAGGAATAAAAATAACTTTGTCAAAACAAATTCCATGTTGTTTTTGTCAAACACATTCATTAAAATAATAAAAGAATTTGATGGAGAACCTCCAATAAATATAGTAACCATCATCTAAAAACAATAGGTGAAGCAGGGGAGGGTAGAGCCCAGTGGTAGAGCGCATGCTTAGCATGCATGAGGTACTGGGTTCACTCCCAGCACCTCCATAAAAGAAAAAAAAAAGTTAGTTAAATAACCTAGTTACCTCCCCCACAAAAAAAAAACAAACTAAATAAAAATAACAAAAAAATTTTAATAGAAACAATAAAATAAACAACAAATATCTTGATTAGCCAATAGCAAAGGTACTCTGCTATTAGACTATTATTGATAAGTATCAGTGATGGGGGATGAACTTAGTGAAGTATGAAAGTAGTAGTTATTCTCAAGATGTGATCCAGGGAAAAAAAAATCTAAAATGGCTCAGTTAGACCAGAACACAGAATCCCGATGGATCTGAATTGGTTGATATGGCTTCCAAAATCTGATAGCAAAACCATCCTTTCAATGCGTGAGACTTCTAAGAGCTTTTTTGCCAAATGCAGCTCAGAGATCATGCTTCTCAACCCTCAGGGCACCAGGAGGATCCCTAGAAAGTTAGGACTTAAACTAACCAGGAAGATTTTTCTTTAATTTAAGGCTTTGGTTTAGATCAAAATCTGGGTTTCCTATGATGCATGACTCTAAATTTATTTAAGGAGGTCTTGGTATTTACTTAAGTAAATCTCTTTAATGTCTCAGGACTCCAGGAGTTTTACAGATAACTGGGGTAACACTTCCTGTTCTGTGTAGGTCATTTGTATCATAAGAGAGGCTGCACTGAAAACTGTCAAAACACTGTGAACACTGAAAGCATTATCAGCGTCATCATCACGAGAAATAAAGACCTTAAAGGGAAAGTACTTTTTAAAAATACATATATATCACTTTTCACACTTGTTATTTCTGGTGGTAGAAGCCCAGCAGGTCCCTAAATCTGCCTTACCCCAAGGACACGTGCCCACGTGTCTCTGACACGGCCACCCAATGTAACCCACACCAAGGCCACGTCTTGGTGCCTGCTGATGGTGTTTTTCTCAAGAGCAGCAAGAATGCACACTGTCTTCGTCCCCCTTTAAAAGTAGGCAATTGCATCAAGCTGACTGGTTACACGACACCCTACTTCACCTTCTCGCAGAAACTGTATCTTTTTGTGTTGCTGTTAATCATGGACGACCAGTAGCTGACCATCAATAGAGCTACAAGTCAGACACGGGAGGATGTAGGTTAGCATCCACTGATGGTGAGGGAAGAAATACACGCCCCCCTTCATGGCTAAAGGAGCATGGAAGCAGAGGATGAATGACCAATGGGTCAACGTCACTGCTGAGTACCTGTCCCGTGCCTAATGCGGAGGCCAGGTGTACAGGAAAGACACAGCCTTATCCTTCAAGACCCACGCAACTGACTTGAGAAGCCAAATATAAATGTATGAAAATTAACACAGAGCTTAGATTTTATCCTCCCAAATGGATGTGGACGGCACAGAACACAGAGGCTAACATTGCTCAGGAAAAATAAGCTGAAGTTTCAATGACTGGAGAAGTTTCATGGAAGGAGTTGAACTTGTGCCTTAAAAGCAGCGGGTGGAGCACCTGGATGTGGAAGTTAGCCGCGGAGGTGAGGCAGCTGACCCACAACAGGCTGCTGGATCGTGTGGGGAATAGTGAGATGATGAAAGGTCTTGACATCTTGTCAAAGGAGTTTAGACTCAGTGCAGCTGGAAGTAAAGACCCACTAGAGATTTTGAGCCGGGGAATCGCCTGATGCTATAGAACAGCTGAAAATACAAAACAGCAATCAGTCCGGGGCTTTTCCTCTGGGCACAGAGAAGTGAAGAATTAATTCAGGTATGACGGACTGAATCTTTTCCACAGCCTCTGAAGTTACACCCAAGATCTCTGATGCACAGAGATCCACAGCCCTGTGTCCAGTGTGGGTGCGTGTCCAAGTCCTAGTGGTGAGAAAGAGCTCACTCAGGAGAAAGAAAGCTGTGGATATCTACAAGGATTAATAGAGTTATGCTTAATCCCCAAATCAGGCACCCCTTGAACTGGTGAAAATTTACATAAATACCCCTGTCCAGAATTTGTGATAATTACTGCAGAGGAAACTAACGTTTGCCTTTGGGAAAGGCACAGTGGTTAAAGGCATAGACTTTAAAACCAAGGCACTGACTTAGGTTTGGATCCCAGCTCCATCACTTACTAGCTGTGTGACATCGGAAAAATCTCTTAACCTCTCTGGGCCTTAATTCCCCATTTGTAAAATGGGAGTGGTTACAGTACCTACTTTAAAACAGTGAGAGGTGGGCCACACGAAGTGCTATATAAATATTTGCTAATAACAAATAAACAAGTAAGATGAGAAAAAGTAGAATTTTCCAATGGAAAATAGTGAAGGGAAGGTAAGGGTTTATCTAATCCACTGAAGAGAGGCAAATGTTTTAAGAATTTTGGATCATTGATGGTAGCAGTGTCTGTCAACATGGGTGGGTGGAAGGAAGTGGTGCAGATTTTGTGGACCAGGGACATTTAGCAACGTCTGGTGACATTTTTGGTTGTCACAACTCTGAGGGAAATGTATGGGGGCTGGAGGAGCTACTGTTATCTAGTGGGCAGAAACCAGGAATGCTTCTAAACATTCAACAATACAAGGGAAAGCATCCACGTAGCAAAGAGTCATCCTGCCCAAAGTCTTATCAGTGTCGAGGTTCACGGTCCCTGGATTGTAATACGCACGTGTCGCTATTCATTACAAGCAAGAAATCCGTTTGACAAGCATCATAGCAGCGTGGGACGAATTGTCCTGAACCCATCTCCTCCCCGCTTCTTGCACTCAGTTCCTTCCTCTGCTGAGCCACTTTGAAACCATGGTCACTGATGAAGGTTTCCTATTGCAGGCTGTAAATGATAAACAGGGAGTGAAAATTGGGGAATATTTCCTTTTTTCAGTTGAGTCCATCACGATGCGCTAACATCATCAATATTTCCACCTCTGCACCAAATGGAGTGTGCTATGAGGAAAGGGGTGGAGTCCCTTCCCCCTAGGAACATTCTCTTGGTTGAAAAACCAAGAGCGGCACTTAGAAAATTATTAGACTGCTTCACACAACAGCGCGTGACCGAGACTGAGAACACAGTTTGAGGTCTTCACGGAGGAAATGAATGGGGTTTTGAGGGATGAAGGAAAGGGCGTTCTCTTGGACGGTGCTGGATTAGCAAAAGCACGGTGGTGGGAATGCTCATGTGTCCATGTGTCCGGGGATGGTGGGGAATTCTTTCTGGAGAATCTGTTTCAGGGGCTGGAGGTTAAAGGGAAGCTTGGTGAGAGTAGGAGATAAGTCTGGATAAAGATGGAGCCAGTTAAGGCACTTCGAGCTGGCCCTGACGGTTGTGGGGAAATACATGTTCAAGTTCCTCATGCATGGAGACAACCAAAGGATAAAAGTATTAAAAAGGCTGGTCCAAGGGGGAAGGTACAGCCCAGTGACAGACAGCGTGCTTAGCAGGCACAAGGTCCTGAATTCAATCAGCAGTACTTCCATTAAAATAAATATAAAAATAACCTTATTACCTCCCCCACAAAACAACAACAACAAAAAGCAAAAAAATTTTTTAAATCAAAACTTAAAAAAAAAAAGGCTGGGTTACATCAGCTTCAAGGTAGACCCCCGCAAGGAAAGGACAGGGATGGATCACGCATCCTGCCTCCACTACGAGATGAGGAGGACAGCCTCTGCCCTGGAGACCAACACGTAAAGCACAGGCGGCTCCACATCCACGTGCTTCCTGGGAAAGGTGCTGTTTAACCTAGCAACAGCCTCCAGTTTGTACACATTTGCATGCCGAGATGTGCCACCGCACAGTGTCATTTACAAACACCACCATGAGCCCAGCCTTTAGCTTGGGGTGGGTATTCATGTTTACTCAGCTATCTGGGTTTCTCTCTCTCTCTCTCCTTTTTTTTTTTTTTTTGGATACTAAATTATACATGTAAATCAATATGTATCTTGAATTTACATACCAAATGCAAATGGTGCGACTGTCACTTTTTCTCCTGTTCCATATTTGTTCTCTGCAGAATGAATACCATATGCACCTTCAGTGAATCACTCGAGGCCTTTGCCCTTCTCGGAAAATCATCCTGGATCAAGTCGGGAGAAGAGCTCTCCCGAGCATCCCAAAGCACCAAGTCGTGGGGCCTCACTGCGCACGGCCAGACGGGAGTCAAGAAGCGGACAGCTCACGTCAATGGAGGAAGCACGTTCCATAGCAGACCACAGAGGGTGGTGACAGCTGCTGTAAACTGGGGAATGGATGCCCTACTCAAAGATACTAAGTGAAAAAAATATATACAGTTGCTGGGAGGTTGGGAACAGAACAGGCCAAAGGGCCAAGAGCTACTCCTTGGCTGCCATTTTCAAATGCTCTATGTGCAGGCAGTCAAGGTGTAGGTCTCAGGCCATCATCACTCAGAGGGATCTATTCCCCTGGGCCCCAGTGTCCCTGCCGAGGATAAGCCTTGGCACCCCTAGGAGGTCAGCAACATTTATGTGTAGTCCTGGGCCCCTTGTCCAGTGGCTCCCTTCTCCTTGGCTGACCTGCCCATCTGGTGAGGGTCCATGACCCCAGCTGGTCTCTCCAGGCAGGACCCAGGGACTTTCTTTCTAACTTCCAGCCTATTTACATTGATTCTCAGATGGCATGGCTCATCTGGCCTTCTGATTACCCATTTCATTGGGTACAATTCAAGCTCCATCCAAAAATCCCCCTTAGAAAATTCTGCTCCACCTTTAATGAAAAAGAATCAAACAGACCCCACGATATGATTGTGGGAAATACTTCAGAGCAGAAAAGCAAATTAAGCTTCCCCCTGTTGCCCTCTTCTAGTTCTACTTCTAAAATTCCACCCTGTTATCTTTGATATTGTCCCCCTTCATATAAAATAATCTCTACTATTACCTGAATAAAATGGGCAAGATTAATTTTGAGGGTTTTTAAAAACTAAATTTGAGTTTGATCCTTTTCACCAAATCTCATTGCATTTTTTTTCCTGCCGGTTCAGTACAGTTTCCCATTAAGAGCTATCAAATTCAATCAAGGTACTCAATTCTTCTGGTTCAACTTTCCTGAAATTCACTGCTCTTCTCTCCTTCTCAATGAACTTTGCTAACTACATGCATAGAGTTGTCATTCAACCCTGGTTACATCAAACTGATACGTTTCAAGTCTTTCATATCCAAGACAGAAGCAATAAGACCTTAATCATTTTCAAATGGAAACAAAGTTCTCTGATCTTTGACAGCCGTGTGGTGCCAGGATGATAGATTCTCCTGCGGTCCCAACCAACTGGTGGAAAGATCTCCATTCTTTTCATTCTGCCCCTTCCATGCTTCTCACCTATTAAAGGGATGCCTTGGGAATCCCATCACAGTTGAAGTACAGTGGCTATTTCAAAGACTGAAACATTTCATAATTCTCACTGCCACCTTCAAGCATGAGAGTGAATGCTCAGAATACCCTAAAATAACTTGAGCTATGTTTATTTAATTTACTTCCTCCATACCCACATACACATGTATCACTTTTCTCTTATTTTTCAGTACTAGGAGAGCAAGCAGATCAATGTACACTGTAATGGAACCACTAATGAGCTGATGGTATCTGCCAGCCCCTTTAAAATGCTGTTCCCTTCCTGTTTTGTATTTGTTGGGTTATAATTTTAAATTGCGTATGCATCCCCAACTCTCCTCCTCACCCCACCTCTCGAGAGCTCTCTTTTCTCCCTTTCTGTCTAATATCCAAGAATTACATTTCTTTAGAGATTGGTATCAATTCACACTTTTACATGTGAGAGCACACACACACAAACACACAAAACCCTAACTTAGGACCACGTGGTTTTAGATTTTAGTTTGAAAACTTGTGTGTGCCCCAAAACTCCTTTTTGTGTTAAGTGTGCCTACATTCATCCTGTATCGCTCTAACTTTTGGAGCTTCAATTTCCTGACAGTTAGCACTCTGCATTTCCTAAACAGTAGCTTTTGTTTGCTTGCTTGTTTGTTTGTTTAAACAAAACCTTCAGTGTCTGGTGAGGTTCCATGATGAAGTTTCCTAATTAGGAAAGTGGAAAAAAGTGATGATGCCTTGAGGAAAAGATGCCTTGTGGGTGGGGTTATCATATGTTCAGTTTCACCAGGACAAACTTGATCTTCAATTCTTACCCATTATCATTGTCAAGGGCACCTCTTTTCCTCTCACTAGTTTCCTGGTTTGGGCCGTAATACATGGTCAGTGTTATGCCTCACTCTTACGCACAGTGTGATTACAGATGCTGACGAGATACATTTGCTGAAAAAGTGGAGTGCACAAAAATGAAGAAACTCGAAGTTTTCTTCAGAGTGGGAAGAACAAACATTTCAGAAAGGTCAACTCTAGTCCAAGTTGAGAGTCAGCCAATAATCTCTATGCTCAACACCAAACAGCCACCCTTGTTGAAGCCACCTTTGACCTCTGCCAATTACCCAATCCATACACCCAACATCTGCATGCCGGCCCCTGACTTTCCTAGTCTGTCTCCAAGTTTGTCATCTGTAATCATAGTAAACTAGAGTGGAAAATTCTTGAGTCTAGCACCAAACTCAAACAGTGTAAGAGACTGAAAATTTCAAAGTCGGAGTTCTAGGAAATGACAGAATGAGGATTTGCACCCAAGACGCTTGGCCCCAGGTTGAGTGGTTGATCCACCACCTTGTGGGTGCTCCATCTCAGGGGTATTTCCCAGGTTGTAAGCCATTCTCATGGTGGCTTCTGGATTTGAGCCCCTTACATCCCTCATCCCCACTGTCTCAACCTAGTCAGCAGAGGTTCATTAAGGGCCCTGCTGTGTCAGAGCGTTGGCCCTCCTCCTCGGTGTGTGTGTGTGTGTGCGTGCGCAAGCGCACAATTATTCAGCTATCGCTTATCTGAAATCAGGACGCAGGAAGGGACAGAAGATGTGGATGAACAGAGTATTTGCTATTTGAAGCCCAGCTCACACCTCTCCCTTGCCTCAGGCCGCTCAGCCCAAGTTCCATGGAACAAATCACACTTGGGGCAGAGCTCTGAGGCTTAAGCCCTGAGGGCTGAGTGACATCTTTCATCTTTTATCATTTGCCCTGTGTTTCTGTGACTCCCTGATAGAACTGGAAACTCCCCAAGAGTAGGGACAAGGTCACCTTTCCAGTACTTGTCAGAGGGCTGCTGGGATGGGTTTTGGCTGAGGACCACTCTACACTCTGGGGGTGAAACTCTAATGTTACAGGCTTTGGTAAACTCATACCAGCATCAGTGAGATGGAGATGCCCCCGAGTCGGTTTCCCAGCCGCGGAGTAAGCCTGTAAGACCCTCTCTGGACGCTCAGCGCCATGGAGTCCATCGGCGAGGTGCTCCGAGGTGGAAAGGACTTCACAGGTCGCCTAACTCTCAAGCTCTGCTTTAGCGATGAAAACTAGGCTGACAGATGTCAAGTGACTTGCTCAAGGACACACGGCAAGTGGCTGGCGCAGCTGGATCCTAGAAGGGATGCCGACGCCACCTCCCCTTCTGCCACCTCCCCTGGAAGCCAAGCCCCGCCTTTGGGAAACAGACTTCGAGGCAGAATATCAATTTCCTAGTCAGGGAGTTTTTGATTTGGCCGTGAAATAGAGATGTGTGCTCCCTTGATATCGTTTCTTGGCTTTTTTTTTTTTTGTCTTGTAATTTTAGGATTATTTTTCCCCCCAAGTCATCTCCAGACCTGTAATCTCCCAAACTGCTGGTCTACCATCACTCCAGCTCTCCACAGGAGAGCAGCTGCCAAAACTCAGAAATATTCTTCACAACATCCTCTGCCTGGATAGGTCTCCAGACCCTGCCCTCCCTACTCTTTACCCTCTGCTTTGGATTCTAAGGCAGCCTCCTCTCCCTACTCAGGTGTCGCCCAGCATTGCATTTGTGTGTGATTAGCCTCTGCCTCCCCTGCCTCCGGTCTCTGCCCCTCCTCCTGTCCCTCCCAGCCAAGTAGACATTTGTACCCTCTCTGGCTCCAGTTCTTTCCCGGCAAATTCCTCCTTCCCCACCCTCAGCCTGACAGCCCTCTGCCCCTCTCCCTGCCCAGGAGTTCCTTGGCTATTTCTTCTAAGACACATGTCCCCTCCTTCCTGAAGAAGTTCCTCTCCAGGGAATCTCTTTTAAACAATGAATTTAGCACAGGGAACTATACTCAGTATCTTGTAGTAACCTATAATGCAAAGGAGTATGAAAACGAATATATGCATGTGTAAGTATGACTGAAACATTAGGCTGATCACCAGAAATTGAAACACTGTAACTGAGTATACTTCCATTAAAAAAAAAAATTGAAAATAGTGCAGGTTGTTTTGTTCGTGTTTAATGTTTGTTGTTTTTGCTTAGTTGCTTTACATAGCATTGGATAAAACTATTCTATTCTTATTCATAATTTGGAGCACGTTTTTTATAGGCTATATGGTAATATTTTATATACACTATTTGGACCATCGATCCAGTGGTCCGTATCACCATGCTGTATTACCATATTGGACGCAAGGTGGAATCAGATTACATTTTGACTCAAAATGCCCCGGAAATGCAGTTTTGTGCCACTTTTATATTCTAGAAAAGCTGCCACTGCAGCACAAAAATTCTGACTTGAGCCAGCACTCAGGACAAGGTAGGGTATGAAATGCAAAAGTTCAAATGGAATCAAAATCTAAAATGGTGGCTTAGGAAAGAGAAAGAGAAAGAAAAAGGAGGTAAGGAGAGACTATTTTTGCAAATTAGCCATTCATCCTTACAAAGAGAAAACAGGAAAGATAAATTACATTTTACAAGGTGCCCAGCCCGTCTTCACACAGTCCTCGCCGTCCCCCAGCCACGCGTGTCACTCCCACCCCCTGTCCCGTGTTAGCTCTGCCCCCCTCAGGGGGACCCTCTACCTCCTGCTTACTCCGGGCATAGCGTATCGGTCTCTTCCTTCTGTTCCTGAAGATGCTTTCTCAGCCTCGGCTTTCGTCCGCCACCCCGCCCCGCCACTGCCGCCGTTTCAAAGCTGAAGTTTGCTTGAGTAACTGAGCCAGAATCCTTTCTTCCCTCTTTCATTCTCTCTCCCAAGGTCCTAACTTTTCCTCCCTGCCAGACCTCAGGGGCTTCTTAGCTGTAACTGCCAGCTTGTAGGGCAAGATAACCAGTATGTGGGACCGATTTCAAGTAACACTCTACCCCTTCATCTAATCCATCACTCGGGAAGGCAGAGAGTCTGTCCCTTTGTCTGGGGACCACATATGGGCACACCCTTGGCATTTTCCTCTTTTAGGAACTACGAGGTTCTAATACAAGGGAAACTCTGCCTTCGGGCAGCTTACAGACTAGGTGGAGAAACATCGCATGCACATGGAAGGAAATTAAACCATACAGAGGAGAGACCTCGAGCTGTCTAGGATACAGAATGGTACAGGCGTGGGTTCCAGAGCCCAGGGAGAAGGACATGACCCACGTCAGGGAAACGGCTGGAAAGGCTGAATGAGATGGGGGCTTCGAGGCTGTGGGCTCTCAGAACAGGTGACACGCAGACCTGCCTGGAAATTGCAGTAGACCCCAATGCCCCACCTTCCACAGCAACCTTCCTCCTTGCCCCACCTGGCAGTCTCGAGAAAGCCACGAAGCTACGATGGCCAAGTTCAAGGCAGAAGGCGGTGTGGGGGTTAATGAGTTTTGTTAGCGTGTTACTTTAATCGCTGTTGTTATTTCTGTACATACGCCTGGAGGCTTGCAGTGGATGCATTTTATTATTAATATTAAGCATTTTGTACAGCACTTTGTGTTGGCGAAGTGCTTTACAATCATTAATTAGTTATTCCTCCTGACACCCTGTTGAGGTGATCCAGGCCTCATTCACTCCCCAGCTCGCTTATAAATGGTGGCCCCCAGCGTGCTGAGGTTAAGTGACTCGGCCAAGGTCACCAGGTCCATCAAGGGAAAGAAAGGCTGGGATGGGAATGCCCCTGTCTCCCTTTGGATGATGCTGTGAGACCCAGCAGCTCCCCTGGATGGAGCTCATAAATGTTACCATAAATAAATAAATGGAGCTGGAGGCAGAAAAAAAATGGCTCCAAAAGCCTTATGGCGAAAGCCTGGGGACACTCCTGTCACAGTGGTACGGAACAGGAAATTGCTGAGAGAAGACCCAACCTGACCTTCAGTCATAGCATCACCTCTGCATCCTCAGAGCCTGTTTTAACGGGTCCTCCCGGAGACCTTTG
Source organism: Vicugna pacos (assembly GCF_048564905.1). Classification (NCBI taxonomy): domain Eukaryota; kingdom Metazoa; phylum Chordata; class Mammalia; order Artiodactyla; family Camelidae; genus Vicugna; species Vicugna pacos. Next base: position 9,697,280 of record NC_133010.1, read on the forward strand.
CTGTCCTTGGCGCTGGCTCCTTTCACTTTCCTTTGCACGATCCTTTTAAAACTCTAAAGGCATTTACTGCCCAAAAGGGCTCTGAGATGTATAATAACATGGTGATGCCTGGAAGAGGAGCGTGTCAATTTAATTTGAACCAATCTGACAAGTCCGATACACTTTCAGGACAGCGGCCCTCCGCGTGACCACACAAGGCTTCTCTTGTTCGGTTCTTAGCCTCGCTATTTCTCCTGCAGGTAATTACCTGAGATCAAGAGACCGATTGTAAACGCGTTACGTTTTGCTGACAACACAAAGCTGGGGAAAAGCAGGAACTCCAGTTTGAGAGGCAAGGAAAATGCAACACGATGTGCTTCCCTCTCTAAGCTGCTCTGCGGCAAATAAAATTCACTATTGACAAACGCACATTAATGCCATTGGCCAGGGAGAGGGGCAGACGAAAGTGCTGACCTGTAAGAGAACATTTACTAAAGGCTTCTCTGGACCGCACTGCTGGGAGAATCACAGAGGGGATCGTTATTGCCCAGAGCCTCTGGGAGTTGTCTTCTTTATTTTAAAATAATACATCAGCTTGGAAAAAAAAGTTGGTTTTCTTTCTCCCCCACTTCTTTCCTGACACCTGCCCACGCCCACTCTCTGGGGCTTCTGCCAATTGGAGTAGCTCTTTAAGACATTTTCAAGGGATTGGTGATCAAAGCCGACATCCTGTAGGGAAATAGAGATTTTCTAAAAACGGGAGTACCCGATTTAAATCCCCTTATGGCAGGTGTTTTTTTTTTTTTTTTAAAAAGAAAAACCTGTCTTGCCTCCATGAGGGCAGGACAAGCCCGGCCTTGATTTCTGCTCATTACTCCGGCAAGCCTTCCTCCGGATGTGAGAGGGGACCATGACTGTTCAGTTCGTGGCACACTTCTCACTTTCATTTTGATGGTATTTCCCCAAAAATGTCACAGAACCAGATGGGCCACCGTCCCCCGCAACTCCCCAAGTTAGCTTTACCTTCAGGGGGAAGAAAACACCATCGATGGTTTTAGCACAGGCGTCGCAAGACTGCCTTTTGGGGGGGTCTGCTTGCTTGTCATTAGCACTTTTTTTTCTATTTCCTGAAATGGGCGCCTACGGAGGACCCATCGGCCTGCTAACTGCCGGGGCTCAGCTGGGCTGGGCTGCAGTGAGGGGGCCCTGAAGGAAAGGCAGTGGATGTGTCCTCAGGGAATTTACCGCCCAGGTGAGTAAGGCGTGTGCATTCTAAAATAACACCTCGGGTGGGGGAAGGAGGGTGTAGCGCAGTGGTAGGGCGCATGCGTAGCAGCCACAAGGTCCTGGGCTCAATCCTCAGTACCTCCATTTAATGAATACACCTAATTACCTCCCCCCCAAAGCAAAAAGAAACGTGCACTAGAGATGGGGCAGACTGCTGACAATCAGACAATCAGAGGTACCAGGATTTGGGGCACAGGCACAGGATAATCACCTGGGAACTCCTGCAGGAAGAAAGGTTTCAGCAAAGCCCTGGAAAATGAATATAATATACCTGCACACTCACGATGTTTAGTTCTAATTAAAAGTCTCATTTGACCTAGAACTGCTGACCTGTGCTCTCTGAATCCTATTCGACGTTCTCAAGGTTCTAGAAGCTGCCGAGGATTGGGGTTTCCTTGCTTCACACTGAAGACATCTCAAGCCTGGCTCTATTGTCACGGGTTCCTTGGCACAGGACCTCACTCCTGGACACCAGGAATTCAGTTCTCGTCAACGTGGCTTTGTTTCTCTGGTGAGGCTCAATTTCCCTGAGTGGACCCCCCGCAAGGATCCCTCAGCTCCCCGCATGAAGCTCTCACAGGGCTCCGAGGCTCCCAAAGGCAGGCAAGTCGTGATTCCGCCTGGTGATGCTCATTGTCACGGCCCCTGGCGACAGCTTTTCCAGGTGGCTTTTCTCCCTCCCTCCCTAATCAGCTCTTTTTAGAGAAGCAATAATACAGACTACTACGTATAGAATAGACAAGCAACAAGGTCCTACTGTATAGCACACAGAAGTATATTCAATGACTTGCAGTAACCTATAATAATAAAGAATATGAAAAAAATACATATATATATGTATAAAATACTGAACCACTCTGCTGTATACCAGAAATGAATACAACACTGTAAATCAAATGAATAAAGACAGAGCAGCAGCAAATGCCTGCCTGCACAAATTCTTGTCAAGCGCCTGCCATGTGCCGAAGTGTCATTTACCTGAGCTGTCCTTAGTAATAACACGGAAAGAATAGCTAGTATTAATTAAACAGCTATTGTTATTGTGTGTAATGGACTATGCTAAGTGCTTCGCGGCTTTACTTCCTCGAGTCCCCGTAACAGCCCTGCGACGGAGGTGTATCTATTGTCCCCAGGCTTAATGTGAATAACCTCCGGCTTAGCGAGGATGCCAAGAACTTCAAGGTTAAGTAACTAGTAGTTGACTGTGGCAAGGTTGAAAGTCAGCTCTGGCTGACTCAAAACTTTCTGCCCGTAATCTCTGCCTCCCTTTATGAACACAATGAAGATAACAATATGGGATGTGTGCAAAGTTGTTGTTCTTCCATTTCAACTGTTTTCAATCTAGATGAAATCTTAAGATTAAGGCAAAAAGACATGTAAACAACCAAAATAGATGTCAAAAAGCCCAGGCAGGGAGACACATTCATTTGACCGACAGGAGGATCATTCCGGTCCTCATTCGGAGACTACTGATTCTTCTTTTACAAATAAGCATCATCTTTTGCTCCCATCACGTCCCAGGGCCAATCAGAAAGAGCAATCAGTCCCATTTTAACCTGTAAGGAAACTGGAGTTGGTACTTATTCTAGTAACATTCCCAAGGAAATAATGCACATAAGCGGAGGAGTCGGAATCTAAATCCCAGTTCATCTGAGTCCATCCTAACCACGAATTTGAGAGGGCCTTTTCAAAATCATTTCTCTAAGGGCAAATTCAAATGTTAAATTAAGCTTCAGGGCTACAGAGGAGAGCAGACATTATAGCTGGCGGGAATGGCAGAGAGAGTCCTCAAATCTAAACCCTCATTGAATGGTTGAGTTCTACGTCTTTATGAAATGTGAGAAACGTGGAAAGGATTCTGGTCTTTTCAATGCAGTTGTATCAGTCTAGACTAGAATCTGTCATTAGTCTAGAATGTGGCTCTTCCATGGGGTCACTATAATTAAGCCAAAGTATAAAAAGATAAAATCCTCAAGGAGTTCTCCATGACTTAACAGGCCACACGATGACTGGCATGGAGTCTTATATCAGTAGACTGGTTTTCAGTCTTTTTGTCTTGACTTTTTCTAAATAAAGTAGTTTAAAAGTTAGTATCAACCTAGCACTATTATGAATATACATACAGACTTTCAAAAATCTTGTCTCAATAGGTATAAAATAAAATATTGTCACAATAATACAACTGAGAAGAGTTGTTTGGAAGAGTTTTCCAAAGTCTGAATTAATGACTCTGTTTAACAGATAGGAAGCCTTATTAAAAAGTATTTTGCACACTATTTACAATAGCCAAGACATGGAAACAGCCTAAATGGCCACTGACAGATGACTGGATAAAGAAGAGGTGGTATATTTATACAATGGAATACTATGCAGCCATAAAAATGACAACATAACGCCATCTGCAGCAACATAGATGTCCCTGGAGAATGTCATTCTAAGTGAAGGAAGCCAGAAAGAGAAAGAAAAATACCATATGAGATTGCTCATATGTGGAATCTAAAAAAAAAACAACAAAAAAAAAACCATAAATACAAAACGGAAACAGACTCATAGACACAGAATACAAACTTGTGGTTGCCATGGGGGAGGGGGAGGGGAAGGAACAGACTGGGAGTTCGAGATTTGTAGATACTGACAGATATGTATAGAACAGATAAACAAGATTATACTGTATAACACAGGGAAATGTACACAAGATCTTGTGGTAGCTCATGGTGAAAAAGAATGCGACAATGAATACATGTATGTTCGTGTATAACTGAAAAATTGTGCTCTGCCCTGGAAATTGACACAACATTGTAAACTGACTATAAGTCAATTAAAAAAAAAGTATTTTGCAGGCATATGCAAACTCACTGCCTAGAAGAGTTCCTGCCTGTTGGTTCCTGTGAATAAGTAGCAAACGTGTAGTTAATGCCAGCCTTAATGCTGAACCTCTTGGTTAGACTAATTAGCCCTCGATCTCCAATTTCAAATATGTTTATACTCTAACTCTGCCTCAAACTCATTTCCTTTGAGGATTAAGTTCCTTCAGTACAAAGTTTCCTGTGTCCTTATCCGAGGCATTTAAAAATTTTATCATAAGGAGTTTCCATTCTCTGAGGTCCATACTAATGACATGTTTATGACAAAACTCATGAAGATTTAGTCTCTGGAGGCATCTGAGGAACCTACCTCTCGCTCTGTGGATAGGAGGGATTTAAAATATGCCCATAGGACATCTGTATAGCAGATACAGCTTTGAAATCCCCAGATCTAATTTAATTTAATTCAACATGTGTTTGCAAAAAAACATCTGCAATGTGTTTAACACAGTTCTGGTGGCTGAGAGACACGAGAGGAAGCACAGAATTTTCTCTGGGTAAACGTAAGCTTAGCTGAGAATAAAGGATTTGTACATATGAACTAAGCAACAGAGAAAGTAGAAAGTGAAGTTCAAAAATGTGATAAAATGTACTACAGCAAGAGGATATATTGGAATATCAGAAAAGAGGTCAACATTGAAAATGGCCTTGTCTTGGGATATTAAGCGGGTACTCCTACCTGGGCCTCCAGTGTGGAGGGGAGTGATCCCCTAGAGATGGAGGAAAGGCTTTCCATCAAGAGGACAGGCAAGGTCATGGCCAGCATCTGGACAGAACACAGCAAGACGTGAAACTAACTGATGGGAGGACATAGGTTGCAGAGGAGGGAGGATGAGGTTGGAGAAGAAGTTTGATGCAATGGATAGATGGCCACGCCCATGCACCCCAATCCAGACTTACACGATGCTCTCCCCGGATTCACAGAAGAGACAAGGAGCTCCAGTTACAACTTGGAGGGACTGGCCAGAGCTCCCTGCATTCCCATTGAAATCTTTCTCATCAAGAGGACATTTAAAAGGATAGAGAGGGGTGCAAATGGCCAACAGGGGGACTTACTGAAATGAAAACAGCAAAATAATTTCCCCGATTGCCACTGACTATTAAAATAGGCCATGAGGGTCCATGGTTATTACTTTAACAATTAGTTAATTTTAGCAGCAGGGAGGCCATTAGCTGACCAGCTCCCTCCTCTGCCCAGCGTATCCTGGCCAATGAGCTGTGATTAGGGCAATAAAAATGAGATTGTGCCTAGGCAATAAAATATTTCGGCTTTCAATATGTTGGTGGAAATGGACTACATTTTAAAGTGACAGAGCATCATATTTTCCTTCTCTTAATTTATTTTTCCAAGGCCAATACGCCCAATCGTTGCCTCGGCAATCTGAGAGAAGGTATAACAGCCAAAGAAAGACTGTGAAAAGAAACAGAAACGAACGAAATTAAAAAGGAAGCGTGCAAACACGTTCTGTGTGCTGTCATGAGTAGAAACGCTTGGCGTTTATTTCTGAAAAGGAAAAGAGTATATGTGGGAAAGGTTAGCATAAAAATCAAATCGGCCTAGTTTCTAAAGAATATGGGAATTAATGATGTGCACATAACTTTATCTGTGAGTAGAGTCACTGGCTAATCTCTTTATCCATAAACGTCGCCCAAATGTAAGTAAACTGCCGATTTTAAATTCATTTGCAGAACACATGCAAATAACTTAAACATTCTATGTGCACGTTAATGTGAATATCACCAAACTCCTGAAAATGGAAACGAGAGTACATCACGTTCTGCACCAATAAAACCAACAACCCTATTGCTACTTTCTTTCAGCGGAGGTTTGTTTTTCTACGCCAGATGATAAATGCAATGTAAACTCGAGATTTATCTTGAGGGGAACATCCCGAGTTTTATCTTTCTTAAAATCCTCCCACTGCATACACATAATAATGACCATCCGGTCAGAATTTGTCTCTCTTCACCCATGAGTTGCTCTTGAGCTTTTTTTTTTTTTTTTTCTCCTTATCTTTTTGGGAGTGCATTTTCCCATTTTCTCTCTCTATCCAAAAGCTGCCTAAATGTAAAACGTGTTTTGTCCATCTTGAAACATTGCACTTCTTGCTGGTAAGTGCACTCATTTCTTAACAATATATTAAAGACCTGCAATATTCTACATAGATTTGATGGCGAGATGAATCAGTCAAGAGAGACTTTACAATGAGGTTGAAACCTGAGCATCCTTTGAAGGTCAAATATCGTTTGGATGGGGAGGGAGAGAGAGCCAAGGTCTAGCGCTAAAGGATAAGATCCAGGTGAGGGAGGGGTTTAAGGAATACACTCACTCTATTTCCCAAGGGCCAAGGCTACTACTTGGTGGAAGGGAGGCTCAAATACAAAGCCATGCAGAGCAACCTGCTCCCTACTGGTGGTCCTCCAAACCAGCTAGCCCAACCATGAGAGACAACTTTCCCCAGGTCGAGGACGCATCCCCTGGACCAGCTGTCTTTGCTTCAGCCTATCAGATGGGTGACCTTTATTGCCTTCATTGCATTACATCATCTTTGAGTTCTTGGCAGATCAGTTAACTTCAAATTTACTAGTATTCATTATCTGTTTAAAAAAAAAAGGAAAAAGGAAAGAAAGAAAAAGGATAATTTACATTTCCTGATTCAAAGCCAAGGTCTATTCATCATCGCCTGCACATCGCTTATAAAGATGATAAATGAATGTATAGTAACTGAACCCTAAAACAAAATAATGTGCTTTTCTTAAAGCTTCACAGGGCTGCATTTCCGTTGTAATTAGTTTACTTTTTTTTAATCAAATTCTGTTAAGCGGCAGTCAAAATGAAAGCTGATTTTCAGACTGCTAAAAGCAGCCCCCAAAAAAGAGAAGAGGAAAGAAGACAAGGATTTTTTTTTCATATTTAATGCTACAAAAATATCAAGGTAATTGCATAACTCTCAGAAACAGCAAGAATCTAATCATGTCTTATTGATTGTATGATATTCAAACATAAGGACATGCCATTTTTTTTCTATTTTTTATTTTTATTTTTTTTTTACATTTTTATTGATTCATAATCATTTTACAGTGTGTCAAATTCCAGTGTTCAGTACAATTTTTCAGTCATACATGGACATATACACATTGTCACTAGGACATGCCATTTGATGAAGAATTGGTTAAGCTGCTATTCCATCTTTAAAAATTCATATAGAAGGACGTCTTTTAAATTTCTGTTTTTCTACATTGTCCATAGGATAAATTTCAACCTCCCAAATACTATCATTTAATTTTAGTACTTCACCCTACACTCAATCCCTTTTCTCTCAAAAAAGATCTGCTTCTCCCCTCTTGTGGTTCCCTGTTTCTGAGTTCCGTCTTGTTCTCTCTACCCGCAATGGCGTTGCCACTCTGCTCTTCGCCCACCTAATTCCTGTCTGTAGCATCCTCATTTACACCCCTCATCTGAAAGCCTTCCTGATGCTTCCACTTCACAACGGTTGCTTATTCTGTAGCTATGCACATTTCACTTCGCACTTACACACTTGTCGCGTTGTCTGCATTTTGTTTTTAGGCTGGGGACGGTTATTAACTTCTCAGGTAGTTTCCAGGTGCTTGCCTCCCTGTCTAGATCACATTATCCTTAGGAGTGAGGGGGTCATGTGTGATAAAAGTTTCTGTTGTTCACAACGTTATGGAAAAGCAAGTGATCTGTCGTCACTGTGGCGCTCAGACCCATGGTAGCCATACCGTGGAAGTAGGACTACCTAAGCAGCGTGAGCTCCCATCCACTGAGTCTCAGCCTGGGAGGACCTGGGAGTCCAGGCTGGCTTCACTGCCTTCCTCTTCCCCAGAAGACAGGGGGAGGAGAGGGATGTATGCCCACTGCCACACTTGATGTGCGCTGAGTATCTTTTTCTACACAGGACCTGCACTTAGGACACGTTTGAAGTATCTGAAAACCTTGTCTTTTTGTTTTACGTGCTTTCTTGCCACCATACTCTCCTGCTCCACAGCTCCCATCCTCCAACCATGTTTTCATTCACACAAAATGTCCTGGGACCATTATGCTCTTAACCTTCCTCTTCGTTTACTATTAAGACCTGGTCTCAGATCTTGCCTTCTTTCTCTAGGCTAAACATTTGTTACAGACCTAGACTTGAGTCCCTAGAGGGTGACCCCCTCCAGGGCTGAGTCAGGTGCTCACCATTCATGTGCCTGGTGCTCGAGCATAAACCATGTGCCAGGAAACATGTGATTGACAAATTGTTAATCTCATTTAAATTTTCAACATTTGCATATAACATGGCTTCCTTACCAATAGCCTTGGAGCAAGAGGTGCCCATCTTTCTACATAAACCGAATTTATTTCCACTCTACATCTGCCCCCTCTGGAAGGATTTTTAATCTTAGAAGCAGGCTCTCTCTCTCTCTACCTTTCTCCTTCTTTCTTTCTTGATGTTTATAGGATGTTTGTTCTTGATATAAGATCCTGTTTTCCCCCAGAATTAATGAGCTGTGAGTCTTCTTGTTGACTCTGCCTGTATTGCAGAAAGCCCTTCCAACCTGCATATGCAGGTCTTCTTCCACGTTAAGACATGCTACTTCTATTTGACTTGCATTTATGTCACACTTGATAGTCCTTTGACGCCCTTCTTTGGGAAAATCAGTTATCTCTGTGACTATGCCCATTTCTCTCATCAGGGAGCGGGGAATCTTAGGTACACACGATCCCCCACCAGTAGAGTCCTCGCCTCTACAAACTGTTCTGGATTTTGTGTGTCTGTGGAGCAGCAGCAGATAAGGGATATCTTATGTGACCAGGGAAGCTGCCTGGAAACACTCTCATCACAGGAAAGATACAGTTATTCTCCCAATCCGGTAATTCTCAAATCTGAGCTGCATCACTGTCACCTATAGGGCTGGTTATGACACAGACTGCTTGGCCCAACTCCTAGCATTTCTGATTCAAAGGGGTTGACGCAGGGCTTGAGAAGTCGTAGTTCTAACAAGTGCTCAGATGAGGCTGCTCATCCAGGGGGCACACTTTGAGAACCATTGTCCTAAATAATGAATTTAAGAGATCTTCCCTTTTCATCGTGACAAGGATGTTGAAAGCTGGTTAAATTTGTTTTCAGAAATTACAAACAAATGTGTCTATCCATACCACCCAGCAGGGTATTTGTTTGTGTTTAAACTGGTTTCCAAAATGGCAGTTGGAACAGGACAATCTACATGGTGGAGAAGCTTTTCAAGTTCATCTTTCCCATTTCTAATTAAGACGGTTCTAATCCTGCATTTTATTAACATTAAGGAGAACCTTGTCTTAACTGCTGCAATTTCTAATTATTAAAAAAAAATCCGTTGTTTGTGGACATTACCTTCCTATCCATGTTATTATTTATTTCATCACATTGTTGTTTGATTTTCGCATTTCCAGTCCTTATGGTCCTAACAGACCTCTTTCCTTATTCACACAGGCTACATCTTACATCTTATTACACATGCCATGGAGTTTTCTGAAATTCTTTCTGGTTATTTTAGTAAGTCATTAACAGAAGTCTGACTTTTCTATTAATTTTCAGGATAATATTTTATATTCTTTTACCTTCAGTATTTTCATCACAGGCTTTGGTCTGCTTTAGTTCAATACCCTCCTATTCCATAGTTGAATGAGCGGTGATCTATTTCAATTCAACCCTTTTCAAGAGACATACCGTATAATTATTCTTCAGCTTACTCACTATTCTCCTTGTGCTTGTCAGAAAACTAGTAAGAACAAAAACAAACTTCAGTTGGGTGGTAATTTGACGCAAAATCCAACCAGCCCAACACTTACAGCAAGGGCTACTTTGTTGAATTGAGATGATTAATATTTTATCCTTTTGCCTGATTCTTAGAACAGACATCATATATTATATATAAATAAAAATAGGTACATGCGAAGACCCTGACATACATATATTTTAGAAAATAAGTAAACAATAAAACAGTCCCAGTGTGCACTGCAGTTAGGAATTTCCCCTGCTATTGCCTAGAATGCTGTATGTGTGAGATTTATCTATCAAAATACAAAAATCCAAAAGCCAGTCTTCCTCTGCATCACTATTCCACTCTCCTCTCCTCCCACTGTCTAAAGATGAAAGGGACCAAACTCTATTGCAAAATCCTCACCAAGGCAGTGAGTTGGAGGTGATCTCCTAGTGTTGTGACCAGCACATGTGCTACAGACACTAGGTTCTGAGCCCAAAGAGAAGACCATGGACAGGAGTAAATGATCACCCCTAGGATGCTCTTAGTGCGTGATGTATGAACGGACCACGTTATTTTTTTCAATTCAACTACACAAACCCCACAGGTGTTGAACAAGCTCCAAGATTCTGACAATGGCTTTCTGTCTGCCTTAGCTCTCCCAGCAGATGTGAATACTCATTTTTAATTTGCTGTCAGGAAATTTCCATTGGCAAATGTGCACAGAATAGTCCAGGGATGACCAGTCAATGCTCTTTTATTCAGAAGGTTCTTTTAATCAGAGTAAGCCTTCCTATATAAGTTTTATCAGTTTTCTCAGTTAAAACATTGGACTACCTCCCCTTCACATCCCTTAGGATGAGAACGAGTCTTTCACATTCTGTTGTGGGCCCACCTGCCACCCTCACTCAATGTTACGGACTGAACTGTGTCCTCCAAAAACTTTCATATGCTGAAGCCCTAAGCCCCAGGGTAGCTATATTTGGAGATGAGGCCTCTTAAGGAAGTAACTGAGATTAAATGAAGTCATACGCATGAGGCCCTGATCCAATGGGATTAGTGTCCTTATAAGAAGAGACACCAGAGAGCTTATGCTTGCTTTTCTCTCTCTCTCTCTCTCTGTCCAGGTCCTTGCACTGAGGACAGGCCATTAGAGGACACAGTGAGAAGGCAGCTGTCTACAAGCCAAGAAGCCAGAAACTGAATCTGTCGGCACCTTGATCTTGGTCTTTCCAGCCTCTAGAACTGAGAAACAGAACCAATAGGAGATATCTGTATCTGTATCCACATATGTGTCTACATAGGTAGACTGATAAATAGATAGACAGATACATAGACAGACAGACAGACATAGAGAGAGATTATAAGGAACTGGCTCATGAGGTTATATGAGACCAAAAAGTCCTAAGACCTGCAGTAGACAAGCTGGAGACCCAGAAAAGCTATTGGTGTGGTCACAGTGCAAATCCAAAGTCCTGAGAACCAGGAGAGCCAATGTTACAAGTTCCAGTCTAAGTCAAAGTCCGAAGTCAGGAGAAGATTGATGTCTGAGCTTGAAGGCAGCCAGGAGGAAATAGAGGATTCTCCTTTACTCAGCCTTTTTGTTCTACTCAGATCTTCAGTGGATTGGATGAAGCCACCCACACTCGGGAGGGCAATCTTCTTTACTATCTACTGATTTAAACGTTAACTTCACCCAGAAACTCCCTCATGGAAATATCTAGAATAATGTTAACCAAACATCTGGGCACCGTGTGGTCTATAATCAAGTTAACACATAAAACTAACCGTCACCGTCCTCTGCTAGCCAGCATACTAGTCCTCAAAAATAGCATGGATTACGTGCCAGTCTAATCCAGCTGGATGTCTCTTGTCTTATCATCTTGGCACGTGTTATAGGTTTGTCTTGTCCTGGGTGGCTTCCCTCTGCATCCCTTTATTCTGTGTGTTCACCTAGAAAACCCCTACCCATTCTTTAAATCTCAACTCCAGGGCTAATTTCTTTGAAAACTTCTGATTTCTTTAAGCAGAATAGATGTTTTCTTCCATTGCCTTTTTAAGCAACTGATGAGAAAGCCCATATCATGTTATCTTGTAGTTTTTCACTTATAAATACTAAAAGTCTTGTTTCTCACTAGATTGTGAACTCCAACTCAAAATATCTGTCCTTATTTTTCTAATATTTTTTGCATTTACTACAGACCATTATGCGAAAAGGTGTTTCAATAAATCTCTGATGACTGAAGTAATGCATGTATGAAAAAGAGCAAGGTTAGAAATCAAAAGTCATGACTACGATGCTGTGACAGTACCATCTCAGGAACGAGCTAAGGGCGTGTTTCCAGGGCTCCTGATGGCAGAGCATAAGGTGGCTTCCTTCTCCAGGCGAGCGTGAGTGCTCTACCCAGACTCGGCAGCACCCTTGGACTTCACTCTTCAACCTCAGCCTCTTCCCCTCTGTTATCACTCCCTCTCTTTTGTCAGGTAAAGGTGGGGTTCAGAGACCTCTGTGGGAGATGTGAACAATCTTAGCACCAGACACCTGAAGAATATAATTCTTTTGAACATCTCCATGTGTCAGGAGACGGAGTACAAAGGAGGGCCTGGCTGAGTACACAGAGCACCTAAAATGTCATTACTCCAGCCAGATCAGGCACAAAGCCCACTGGAACCACACAAGAAAGCCTGGTGGATGACTGGGGGACAATCCAGGGCGTTGGGGGTGGGCGTAGACAAAATCTGAGGATACAGAGAAACAGCCCCTTCCTGTCTAAAGCACCGTGCTCCTACACCTTGCCTGACAGGCGGGGACACGGGTGCTGGGTACCATGGCATCTGAGTAGTCTCACTCACAATGCTGGAGAAGATTTTGCAGGCCTGGTCGGAAAAAAAAAAAAAAACCCTCTCAGGAGGTAGAATGTGTTTGGAGTTCTAGAACAGAAATAAGCAAGAAGAGTCGGCGCCTTGGTGGGGCTTAAGAACTGTCTTTGGCAGAACTCCTTGGTAAGTGAAGGGTAAGGTTCCCCAGCCAACAGATGGGAAACACTGAGCGGAAATACGGGCACTCAGTGTGGACCTCTAACTGTGATCTCCTATGTCTACGTCCAGGTTGATGGCCATCGTATTGTGGCTTCCAGGAATGCCCAGCTCCCATACTGTGTGTCCTAATGATGTGATAAGAGCAGGAGAGAAGGGTGGCTTGCTGGATTTGAATGTTGTCTCTTGACTTTCCACTGCTCCCAAATGCCTGGGTCTTGGAAGCAGATACCTGTTTTCACTAACTTTTAAGAACTGAGAACTTGCCTCTCCCTCATGACTAGAAAATGTACAACCAGCTCTCCTGTAGCAGTTTTGTGGCAATTATATGCACAGTGGTCTACATGGTGCCCATGCAGACTGGTGGCAATACCACAGTTCAGGGACCGAAGGGCTGCAGGTGAAGACATAAGTTACTCTCTTCCTGCTCTCAAAGCAGATATAAGGAAGGGAGAAATTCTCAACAGCAGGTCCAGGAAGAACTGAATTCACAACTAAATGTCCAAGTTCATATTCACACACAACACAAACTTACCTTACAAGTCCTGAGAGTCAAAGCATTTGGTCATGTTAACCAGTCCATCCTGAAGACGCTGGCTGGGTCTGTCCATCCTAAGTGCTTCCTGAAGTCATGGAATCCGGTGGAACTGGCCCTGCCATCCACTGAGTTTTCTAAGGGATGCCTCTGGTGTAGCAGGTAGGACTCTGGAAAGCCCACATTGATCTATTGTGGCTGGTCCTGTGTTGATGCTGCAGATCTTCTCACCACTGGATCTTAGTCAACTGGTGAGAAATGAGCATGGTGACCACCCACCTTTTCCTGCGAAGTGGGATCTCTGTAAAGCCAAAAAGAATACTGTCTCACTGAGGGCTAGCAGATCCATAAGCACTTGTACTGTCTCTGCTCTGAGAAAGGAGTATCTGGGGTGCGGGAGAGGTTTTGTCGAAGGAAACCAGTGAGGGCAGTGTAAATACTTCCTCTGAGTGCACTCATCTGGAGTATGAAGTCTCTTCTGACCCCAGCTCCTGCTGGCTTCCATATCTGCACATGTCACCAATGCCTATTGAACAATCACTTGAGTCCTCATCCTACTTGCGTGCCACTCATCCCCAAGGATTCTGGGAATTCCCAGCGAATGCTTACTATCTGCCCTACCTACTCAGTCAACCAGCCGTTTTGGAAGACAACACTGCTTTCTCCGCTTCCGTCACCCCACTCTACAGACCATAACGGAGTCCCAGAGGTGGCCGCTGCTACATCGTGAGCCTTGACTACATCGCCTGAAGCAGGCAAGGAGCCTCCTCTGAACAATGGATAAGACCAGACTATAAGAGTTTAAAAATTTTTTTATCAAAGGCTTCAATATAATGGAAGAGATTGCAATAGACAAAACTCTCAAGATTGGCTACAAAATGTGAGAATTTCTGGATTGGATAGGCTGGACCTCCCATAAAGCCATGCTCTCAGTAAGAATGTTTTAGATATTGTCCTCCCTCCCGAAGTAGACTGTTCCCCAGCATCTCAAGGTCCAGAATGTGCATGTGGGTGTGTGGGAAGAGGGGGCACGGCTCTCATTCTCAGCCTCACAGTCATCCCTGGGCCTGCCTAACAATGTACAGCCATACAGCTCTGTCACAATGACACAGATTTAAATCATGATGTCAAGCAGATTATCCCTTCCGTGTAACCTACATACGATCCACAGGCTCGCTGATCCCTTTCCTCTCCAGAAAGTAATACTAGGTAAGGTAACAGCAACGTCATTTCATTGAGACAAACCAGTCTCCAGGATAACTATCAAAGATTACTACACGTGTTACGCATTTCACCTTCCCAGCAATCCTACGTGATAATAATAATTATTATTATTTCCATTTTGCTAATTAGAAAAATTAGGTAAGCGATATACCTCTCAATGCGAAAAAAAAAAAAAAGGTAGCAACCAGACTTCAAATGTAAATACTGAGTAAAATAGGATAGAAAGTTGCTGAAGTTCTAGAAGAGTAGCACTCCTAACACTCCTCTAGCTTGCCCTGCCACCAGCTCTGCCCCCAGCCCGAAAGTGTGAATGACAACTGTGTCTGGTCTCAGAACCTCCACAGAATCCTGAGCGCGCCTTTGTAAGGTCCTGCCATATGAACACTTCTGTTGGGCATGGACAGGACCTCCGGTCACTGGACCTGGCTGGGGTCCTGAAAAGGGATGACCTCCCTCATAGCCATGGTGACGTTGGCAGCATTGGGAGGCAGGCAAGCTTGTGAGGCCCTCCTGTAGACCACTGACTCTCCATCCTGGTTTTCCATCACTCCATTGCTGGCTCCTTTAAGCATGTCACCGCCTGAGCAAAATGCTTCAGTGCCGAGAGGACAGAAACCTCTCAGACCTCTTTTCCTAGTGGTAGTAAACTGATTTGGGCTCAAATACAGTAAGGGCTGAATTTGGCCACAGATGGGAGAGGTTTTCCCCTAGACTCCTGATTCCGCTATATCCAAGAAGCTGCAGACCAGGAGAGTCACAACTTCTTTTTAGTTTATTTATCTATTTTTTAAACTGAAATATAGTTGATGTGAGAGAGTCACAATTCTTTATTAAAAAGGTACTTCTATCTTGAACATATAAATAACTCAATCCAAGAGAATAAATAACCCAATTAAAAATGTGCAGAGGATTTGAAGACACTTTAGTAAAAAAAGAAAAAAGTATGAATGGCCAATAAGAATATAAAACGATGCTCAGCATCCTTAGTCACTGGGGAAATAAAAATTTACACCGCAATGAGATTGCCACTGTAAACACAGCAGAATGGCTAATATGTGTGTGTGTGTGTGTGTGTGTGTGTGTGTGTATTTCAAGTCTGATGTACCAAGTTTTACTGAAGAGGTCATATCCAAGAATTTACAAAAATTATGAAAATCATGAAGCCAGAGTCAAAAACTTTACAGAACTCTAAGCAAGAATATTACAAAGAACACACACCTACCTAGGTTATCAGAAAACCTCTGAAAAACGAAGAGCAAAAAAAAAAAAAAGAAAAAGAAAACCGAAAAACGAAATAGAGGGGAAAAAAAAAACTATTTCCAAATGAGAAACAATGAGTGACAAAGATTTCTCATCAGAAGATGCAGAAGCCAGGTAACGACATAATGATGTCCTTGAAGGACCAAAAGAAAACACCTGCCGACGTAAACCTGTAAACCAGGCAAAAGCGTCCTCCAAAAGCAAACGTTAAAAAAAAAAATGAGATGTCCAATCAAACAAAAACCAAGAGGACTGTTAGTGAACACCTGCAAAGAAGGAAACATTAAAGAGAGTTCTGGAGAAGAAAACTTAGTAAAGTGGGACTCCAAAAGATCAGGAAAGAATAAAACGGAACAGAAAGAGCAAATGGGTGGATAAATGCAAACGAACCTCAGTCTTTTCCCAACTAAATGCTTTTTCTCATGTAATATATACATTTTAGACGATTTCGAGAACTTTCTCCGTTCTCACGATCATCTCTGACTGTACTTGGGAACCTTGCTCTTCAAGTGTGAAGCTCACTAATGCGTAAGTCATACGATGGATCTAAATTGTCTTACATAACAGAGTTCTACTTCACAAATATAATCTTTATGTGAATGAGCTCTATTTTAAGCCACGACAGCCTGATGGTTCCTACTGGATAGGCAGTCACCTAAAACACCACTTCTTTTAATGAAAAAATGCCAATGAATGACTTCTCACACCACCCAAGGCCCCTTCCCTCAGTCCCACATTTATATTGTATGTTTTGCATCTTAACCACCTCATGTCATGGAACGTTATGTTATCAACATCCAGTGAATTCCGTTTGACATAGTCCTAACCTCCTGGGTTTGAAGAAAAAGACCAAGTTCCCAGGACGTGCACTGGAGAATTTCCCATTGCATCGAAGCTTTCTAAGGCACATTTCATTCTGTTTACTGCTTTTTCCCTGTGTATGGTGTGCTATGAGGAAAAGCAGGGCATCTATAAGTCACATAACTATTTCACAAGGTCTGTGCCTAATATCATTTATTACATGATGAGTAACCGTGCCAATTACGTACCTGGCATCTTATGGTCCTACATCGACACTTCTCTGCTCTGTGATGCTAAGGCTGGGTGTCTATAAATTAAACTTTCCAGTTTCCTTTGCCAACCAGTCTCCTGTTAGTTCTCCCAAAGGAGGCATTAGTGAAAGATCAGAATATGGGAAAAGGGGAGAAGAAATTCCCCTTACTTGCTTTTCCTCTGCCTCTGGCAGCATCTTTGGAAGTGTGTATGTCTCCTGAATGATCTTGATTGGACCTTGATGCATACAATATTTAGTACCAAAAGCCTTGATATTTGCAAAAATGATGAGTTCTATCATCTCACAGCATTCATTTAATTATTTAACTATTTAACTACTAACTTTTTGGCTGTGCAAAAGTTCGCTGGGAAGTCATCTTGGGAAATGACTGTGGATTTATCACAAAATAAATCAGGTGGTAGCTTACATTATACCCGGTGTTCCATATGTATTATCTTTCATTGAACAAAATAAAATCACCTGGCACCAGCCATGCAGCTGTTTCTATATGAGATTTTTTCTCTGTATGTATTAATTTCTAAAGACCACGTGAAACAAGGAGCTTTGACCTGACAGCTTAGCAATACTCTTCCACTGACTTGCCCCAGAGCTGTGAGGGTGTTCCTCATCTCTGTCATAAACCTGCAGCGTATTGAACTACGAGCGTAGTGAGACCCCACAGAACATCGTGCTGATCCCCTCCCTCGGTGACCTTATGCCGCCTGAACTTGATAAATAGGAAGCAGCAACTACTAAAGATGCCTTAATAACATTCAAACGTATCAGAGGCTAGGAGATAAACTCCAGAATAATATATAGACCTGGTACTTTTGTGATATTTCCAGGGGTCCAGTGGAGTTTCCCTTATACAGACTATCATTCAGAAATGACCCCAGTGCATGTTGGGCTTCTTTGGATTTTGGAGGCAACCTATGTACACCGCATTTGACGACCTGTCTACTGACCACCGAAAGACTTCCCATTGTGGGTAGGTTCTGAAGCTGAGCCAGGTTACAATGGAGGATGCTCTGTGGTTTAGGTCTTGGTGTCCAGCCTTCCCAATAAAACTCAGAATAACGACTGCAAACAGAAATGCTGAGTGAGAATCCAGGAGTCACCAACAGACAAATCATGACGCCATTCCTCTAGGATTTTGAAGCAAAATAACACACTGTTCCAAAGATATTACTAAACTCTAGGGAAAAAAAAATTTTTTTTAGATAGATTATCTGGGCTCTGATGGAGACTTGATGTCTGATCAAGGGACAAAAACGGACCTGAGTTGCATCATGAGCTGGGTGTTCTATAATCCACTAAATCAAAAACGTAGGGATGAGAAGCAGCACTCCAACACCAAGTGGAAGGGTTTTAGCAAGAAGAGGTCTTGGAGGTCTAAGTAAATTGCACAAGCAGGAGGCTCAGAAGCCCCTGGCACGTCCACTGAATGCTCCGTCTGTCACCACTCCTTCAACCAACCCCCACGGCCCCACCGGATAATCCTAATGACCGGTTTACAGAGGAAGAGACGATTCAGCCCTGGGTCACAGATGTTTCTGTGTGATACGCAGCCGCCAGTCTCAAGTGACCATTGTGCTTCAGTCCTACTCACTAACGCCCCCGAGAGGCAGCAGTGAAAGGCAGTCTCCCCATCTCCTATCCTAATCTGGCCTAACTTTGAGACGTATATATTTTACTTTGCCTGGACAGAAATATGGCCAGAGGGGCAAGCCTATACTGGTTCTCAAACCACAGATAATAATTTGCCTTAAGAATCAGGTCACTGGAAAGGAAAAAAAAAATCAAGGAATAAAAATATAAGGAGTTGAGGGGAAGAAGCATGGGATGGCCCTCCTAGTATGGGCACAGCAAGAGAGGATATATTTGTTCTGTGTGATTGATTTAAGGGTCCCCAGAGCAGAGGAAGTTCTCAAATATTAGGTAGACAAAATGACCCTTTCTGTGCATATTAGCCGTCTCTGTCCAGCCACCCCGTTGCTTATTCAATAGACTCACATTCAAAGAGCCACAGCAGCAGGAATGGAAAGTCATATATTGGGCAATGACATTATCTCTCATCTCACCAAGAAACCTACTTCTATCACTCCTGGTGGCTTACCTTTCCAATGGGCCCTCATAGGTCGTCATTTCTCAAACGGATCATCCCAGGGACCTGTCGGCAGGTCTGACTATGTTAGATTCTTTTCTGTAATATTGGGAGCAGCAGTCTGCCCTCAAAAGAACAGGAAGTTGCTCTGATGAGAATCTTCCTTCCCTGTTCAAAACTTTTCTGCCTGACCCACCACCCATGGATTAATGAAATGCCGTGTTCACAGTCCACAGTATACAACAGTGGTTCCAACCCAACAATTCATTCTAACATCAAAGTGCGCCAATAAGCTAACTGCATGATATTCACCGGTTTTACACCATGTACCCCTTCCCCCAGGTGCACTTGACCAGATGGAATGGCCAATGGCAAACTCACTTTCAAAAAGTGATATGTGCTCTGAACTAGTGATCAGCGTGTGGTACTACTGCTTCCATGGCCATAATGCATGAGTTTGGAAACAAAGAGCTAGAAGTGAGGGATGGCTCTTCTCCGTATCACACCTAATAAACCAGCCAAACAAGTCTGCCTCCCACCCCACCAACTTCAGGCTATGATGTTTTTGAGTTCTTAGTTCTCAAAGAAAGACTGTTTCCATCAACTGGCACAACAGTGACCCCTTTGAAGTGGCAGTTGAGGTTGTCACCTGGCCATTTTGGGCTCCCCCCTGCTACTAACTCAAGAGTCAAAGAAGACAGTTACTTATCGGCTGATTATGGTTATGAAAAGGGATTGTTAAACAATGGAGGGAGGAAAGACTATGTTTGGAACCCAGAGGGTCCCCTGGGGCACCTCTAAGAAATTCAAAGTAAGGTTAAAAAAAAAGTCCTGAAAGACTAAAGGAATCCATTAAATAAGACCACTGGGAACTGAGCTATTGCAGGAATGAGTGTCTGAATCATCCCAAAAGACACAGGGTTCCAACCATTTGAGATACTGACTGAGGGCGAATGGAACCTGGAATGAATGAGTAATAGAAGAAAGAAGCTCTAAGTGTCAACTACGGCCTTGTGACAAGATACAAAAACACAGCAATGGCAGGAATGCATTTTTTTTCTTCCCTGCCTGTCACTTACCCACGCACCTAAACACACAGACACACACACACACACACACACATTTGTCCTCTTCTTTCCCTCTACTATTTCTATAGAATGTAGAGGGTAGTTTAACTTTAAAAAAATCTAGTCTTTAAGTTACACAATATCCAGATGGGCTTTTTGTACCTGAAATGAGAAGGAACTAGTATCACTCAGGGACAGAGGCAGGGATGGATTGATGGAACTTGGTATCTTCCCTATGTGAGAGAGTCTTAAGCATCATTCTATGCACCAAGGAGAACTGGGGCTTCACTAAGCAGAAGCATGAAGCTACTGTTGGAGAGGAAGACATTTTCTCCTACCTTTCTAGGTTCCTCCGGCTGGTCTAAGAATTAAATGGACATGAGACAGGTTAACCAGAGAAAATCGAGAAACTCAAACAAAATTTTAATAATGCGTATACATGGGAGAGTCCCAGGAGAACTGAGTAACTCACCAAGATGGCCAAAACCCTCACCTAACTACGACCTTCAGCTAAAGGCAGAAGATGATGTTGGTGGCAGTGGTTTGGGACTTCGAAGGGAAGGAAGGCCATTGACATGGAGATGGAAAAGGCAGTGTCTGGTAAAAAAGTGTTTGCTGGGCCAGGCAGAGACAAAGGGACACAGAGAGGAATTCCAACAAACACGCTCCGCCAGGTTGCTCCCTGTCTACACACCAAGTTCATACTGTAGGTATCTATGGTGATGCCCCCTCCTGGAATAGGTCCTCTGTCTACATTTTTTAAGCAGTTAGAAGGAAGGACAAAATTTCTTCCTGAGTCTTTGGGGCCTCGATTGTCTTCAGCCTGAAATAAAATGCATGCTAAGAAACATCTGGGGGTGGTAAATTCTACTCCTGTACAGTAACACTGCTGGGTAAGCACTGAAGTATAAATGTGATAAGGGTGTTGGTGAACACCGAAGGGCTCAATAAATAAATTAGGGTAGTGACTGACCTGCTGCCTCTTAGCCTCATACCTGCCTTTCTCAGTTCTGCTCAATACAGCCAAGGCTGGGGGTCTGCATTTCCAGGAAGCCTGGTGGGTTGAAGCGGCAGGCAGTCTTGATGGAGTCAGACACAAGGAAAGGGAAGGAGCAGCGTCTCTTCCTTGCTCTCCCTTTACCCCTAGTGGCATCTCAGGAAGTGTGGGCAGCCCTGGTGCCAGCCCTGAGCCCTCCTCACGGTCCCAGCACCGACAGGGGCCTGTGCTTGGGACTCTGGGACTCAGGTAACGCCACTTCCTCTCTGTTCTCTCACCAACACTAGAAGTGGTTTGCGTTTCCTACAAATTATTAATTTCCATCCCCAATTCACTCTCTCTTTGAAACGTGGAGAGTGTTTTCTTTTCCCCTGCCTGACACAGCCTTCTTTGATCATTCCATCCATCTTTCCTAGACCTGAAAATATCTCAGTTCATCTGAATCAGTGATTTTCACAACAGTTTCTTGGAGACTGGGGGTTTCCAGAAGCCCCTTCAGAGCAGCTGCTAAGGAAAAAATAAAAGGAAGGGAAGGAGGTGAGAAAAGACTGATAGTGTTTGAAAAACACCCCCGTCACTTCCACCATATTATTTCTGTCTCATATGTTTTACTTGTTTACATTTCTCGGAGGGATCTGATCACAACAGAGGCTTTTGCATATAATAAAACGTTTGAAATCATGGATTTTTTTCCACTGACAAACATGTCGAAGAGATCTCAGTCAGGGATGAAAATCTGACTACTGCCTCAGTAGAAGGTGTTGCGTTCTGTTGGGGGAGTGGGGATGGTGGCACACCCCTGGAACCCAAACTTACTCCCTTTCCTCTCTCTCACTCCAGCCACCTCATCAACCACGCTTCTGTTCCGATGGCCCTGAGCCTCTGTGTCCTGTTTCCAGGGTACTTTTACTCTCGGGAGTCTGGCTGAACATTTTCCTGAACGCGTTGTGTATCACAAGACTGAAAGCATCCATGAAAGCCTGCAGTAAAAATAACCCAAACAAATGACTACCCCGTCACGTGTCCTATTAGCAAAGCACTTGTGTGGGAACAAAATGTTGTTGCTGGTTTTGTTTTTTTGTTTTTTTTTAATACAGTCAAGGCCCCAGTGGGGCATGAATGTGGAAGATCATCCCACTTTATAATATATGCACCATAATCTTCTTAAAATGAGTTTTCACTTCAAGAAACAGAAGGACTTAAATATGAGCAGCCTGTTTTGCGCGCTTGTGTGTTTGGCATCTCATTACACTTCAGACCATTTTGTCTTCTTAGAACAATTGAATATCATTAGTGGAGGCATATTTTGTTGCCAGAACTTGCTTGGTTGCCATTGTGCTTGTTAAAATGTGTCCATTTGGCAGCTGATGGATGGGAATTCTGAAGGGTGCCTGGTGGGTGAGCATTTGAATATCAGAACTTTCATCTCTTTTCTTCCAGGGAGAAAAATAGCTTTGCTACCAACCAAGAAAAAGCATGAATTGTCCTTGACTCCCCCTCCCTTTTTTGTCTTCTTTGTGGAACACTCTGTTTAGCTCACAGAGTTTCTATCACGCACCCAGAACCGTGCAAGATATAAAAGCTTCAGAGCCAGGCAAGGCTTGGAACAAAGCCAGCAGCCTGGGCTTTATTTACATAGTGACCTTGGCCAAATCACGAACCTCTCGGGCCTCAGGGTTTTAATCTGCAAAATGGGCCTCCTAATGCTTATTTTTTCAGAATCCTTACAATGGAAATTCCTCACCTGGTTTGGATACCTAGTGGATGCTCAATGATTGGTAGTTGGCCAAAATAATAGATTTTTTTTAAAATGCAAAAATCAGTTAGAGAAGAGCTGAAAAGCAAATCGAGGGCAACATTAATTAGAATAGAACCAGGCAGTAAACCATGAGGTCCCCCAAAATAAATCACTGTAGAGGCAAGACCTAGAAGTTACAGGAGATGCTTATCACTTGCAGCAGTGAAGTTCTGGAAGGTCACCAGGAACACAGCTTAGCAAACAATGAACCACTGCTCCTGGGGCAAAAACAGGATTTGATTCCTGTGAGCCTCTGGTCACAACACTTTCATCAATAATCCATGAATGAGCTCATGCTATGTTTGTTTCTTTTAATGACATTTCATTTAATACGTATTGTCGATTCATTTAACTTGACCTCATAGCCAACAACACCCTAACTCATCCGTGGATGATGCTCACCTACACTTATATTTTCTCCATGGGGCACATCCCAGCCTTTCTGCTTCTCTTGCTTAAGAACAATAGACAGTAACTCAGTACCATGCTTGGGGGTCAGTTTAAACAGGTTAATCAGCAACAAGAAACGTAAACTACACAAAAATGTGAAAAATGTCACACAAAGTAGACCATGAAGAGGACACTTTACAGCACAGGAGCTGAAACAAGGGGGCAGAGCATCATCTTTTTCAGCCTCAGCTAAGACGTACACAGGGAGACAAACTTTTTGCTGCGTTGTGCATGTGCATGTCGGTGGCTGACCGTAAAGATGCCACGAGTAGTGATGTGGGGCTTACAAATAATTTTAGCAAGAAGGTGAATTAGAAAAAAGGAATCTGCAAATAAGGGAGATCAACTGTAAATACCAAAAGGGGCCCTTGGACAGAGCTGGGATGCCCTAAAATGAGTGATGAGAGGAGAGAGTCCAGAATCATCAAGGCAAGATCACTGGAAGTCAGCAGCAGTGTGTGCAAACAAATCATAAGCCAAGAATCCTCTGGCCCAGACCTGACATGACGCTCCTGTTCACTTCCTTCACATCCGATCAAATGCGCCCTGCTCGGAGGGGCTTTCCCTGGCTTCCCCATCAATCAGCATTTACCTTCCATTGCTCTCTAGACTTTCTTCTGCCTTATTCTCCTCCAGAACACATCAGCGTGACCTGACATGTGTGAGTTTTTATTCGTGAGGGGGTCTGCCTTCCCTGCCAGAATGCAGACTCCATGAGGTCAGGGCTTTGTGGATTTCATTCACCAGCCCGGGGCCCTGCAGACCACCTGCAACAGTGTGCTTGTCGCTGTCTGGTGATTGTGGTCAGAAATTGTAATTAATCCAAAGAACACATGAAGAAGTACACTTTCCCTCTAAGAGGAAAGAAACAGTCATTTGAGTGGAGCGTCTTATCAGATACGGAAGATTTATAGTGCTTCTGATACTATATGCAAAATTAAAGGAGAGAAAAATTGTTCCTATCCTCTTGGGGTAAACAAAATAAAAAGACAGGAGAAACAGACTCAGGATGGAGATCATTCTATGCGGCATCAGGAATTACAGCTAAGCATGATCGTTTATTTATATATATGTATATATTTAATCTTTACAGCGAGACAAGGATCTGTGGCATTGTGGAAAAAGGGAATGGAGAATGTAGATTAATATACAGATTGCTTTGCCTGTACCTACGTGCCAGAACCAAGCAAATACAAGTTTCTCAGTCTTGAAACTTTGGGGATGTTTCTGTTGCTGGTGGATGCAACCGGTGTTCCAGGTTCTTGTCCCATCCCAGAAAGAATTCAGAGATAAGATGTAGTGGTTTGAAAAAGGAAACTGAGGATTTATTAAAGGATGGATAGTACACTCTCATGGGGAGAGCAGGCAGGCTCAGGCGAGTGGCTGCCCTGAGTTTCCTTGGCAAGTTGATTACATAGGGTGTAAAAATGAATGGGCGGAATATTCACTGGGGAGGGAAGGGTTTGGGGTCGCATTCCCTGATTATCATCCCAACTCCACCTTCCCAAAGGGAGGAGGGATTTTTGTCCTTATTTAGTCTGGATCGGAAGTGTCATGGAGTCGGTGCATGATGGGGACTTCTGATCTGCAAGGCTAATTTTATTGAAATGAGGGCATAATGAGTAAAAGGTAACATTCGGACACTGGAAATTCCTGCCTTTTCTCACCTTTCTTTGTTGGTCTCCAGGCCACTCATCACCCCAAAAGGCGTGACCCCTTATCAGCCCAAAGTTTCCTGCTTTTCTTTCTCTGCTCAGGGACCCCTGGTGCTTACATGATGTCTGGCTTCCTGCATTTGGCCTGTGCCCCTCCTTTCTGCCCAATTCCTGCCATTCGGTCTGTGTCCCCCTCTTTCTGCTCGTATCTAGCTATCTGCCTGCGCTGACATTTATACTCAGAAACATCACCCCCTTCCAATCCCAAACCACAGCATGTAAAGCATGCCTGATTATTTCATGCTGGTTCTAGGTCCTTTCTTACTCATAGTCCTCATAGAAATTATAGCAAACATCTGTCCTTAACAAAAAAACAACATATTACTGTATATAAAATAGATAAACAACAAAGACCTACTGTACAGCACAGAGAACTATACTCAATTTCTTATAATAACCTATATGGAAAAGAATCTGAAAATATATGTATATATGTATATGTGTAACTGAATCACTTTGCTATACACATGAAGCTAACATTGTAAATCAACTACACTTCAATAAAAAACAAAAAAAATTAAAAAACGTTCTGGCCATTTGTCTGCCTGCCTCAATTGCAATGGCAGCTTGCATGGTACAATTTGAAGGAAACTGGAAAGCTCTCTACATCATTAATGGTATCCAGAAAGAGACTACTGCAGAACTTTGGGGTATAGGAGCTTTCAAAATTCTGTGTACCTGGATAACTAGCCAATTAAACTACTGTCAGTCATTAATACTTTAGTGTAAATTAGCTTATCCTGGAGTGCTAAGCAGTGATCGTGTAATTTCAAACTAATTTTATAGAATGAGAAAACTGAGATCCATAATGGGAAGATTGCTTTATAACCAATTCAGTAACTTGAGAGAGGACAAAAACCCAAGTCTCCTGGCATTCAATTAAATATAACATTCCGATCCAAAGCCTTTCCAGTACGGGTGGTTGAGACCATCTCCTCATGAAATTTCCAATTAGTAAAGCCTTAGGAGGAAAGAGCAAAAAACCCCTAGTAAAATGCAAATATCTTAACTGAAATAAATGCAAATAACTTGAAAAGGTACTATCCTCAATTAGTTTATCACATTAGCTGTTCCCAGAAGTCAAGTTCCATCTTAAGACGCACTCTCTATCCGTCTATGAAAGATAAACTAGACTTCAGAGTTCTCCAAAGCAACCATCCACCTTGTTCCTCTTCTACATTTGACTGTGGCACGTCCCTGGGAGTCCAGGGCCCACAGAGGCTGGCAGGCAGCTGCAGGGAGCTGGGTCCTTCTGAGCTGATTGTGGCCAGTCCCTGAGTCATGTAGAAGCAACTTGGAATCCTGAGACAGCAAATGCTAATTAGGAAACTGATTACATCCCGCTGGAAGGTGAACAGTGAGTCAGTTCCTTAATGGAGGAACTGGGTTTTGACTAAAATGCCTTTGGAAATCTCATTTTAATGCTGCCCATTTCTTTAATACATTCCACCTATGCCTTCCCAACCACATCTTACACACACACACACACACACACACACACACATAAAGAAAAAAACTTATGAACAATCACACTTAGCTCTTAATGCTTGATGCTAACTTCAAATAATCTCCATGTTCTGTCTTCAACCTATTTTTCCTGTAAAAAAGTACTGCTTATCTCTTTGAATTGTCAAAAGGAAATGTGCTTTTCTTACCCCATGAGGGTGGGAAAAAATCATCTTTAGTTTGCACTCAGGATCAGGAAATATACCATTGCTACAAACTGAAGTGACCTACCGAAGGTGGAACTTCAGATCTGAGGGCAGGCGAGTGAGTGTGCTACTTGGGGAAGTAAGTTCCCTCCCCACTAACTTTCAAGAGAAACTACATGTGCTGCCAGAATTTGGTACATTCACATCTCAGTGACTTTTACACACAGGGATATTGAGCACTGAGAATAACATTATCTGCAACGCTGTAGGTGATTAAAAGGAACATCTGGCTTTCGATTCTGAAGTCCCACGTTTTGCACAGATACATTAGGCCATTGTGTTGAGGGAAGGAATAACATCGTTCTAAACCAGGGGTCAGGAAACCAGGGTTCATGGGTCAAATCTGGCATGTCACTTGTTTTGTAAAAAAAAAAAAATTGTATTGGGACAGGGACACAATCACACTCATTTATATATTGTACTGTGTGTGGCTAGAACAGGAGAGATGAGTAATTGTGATGAGACCATATGGCTCACAAAGTCAAAAATATTTACCGTTGGCCCTTTATACAAAAAAAGGGCTCTAAACCAGTAATTTACTTGCTGTAACCAATGCATCAGGTTCTGAACGCAGGCCTTTATGTTTTTAACAAGGCTTCCAGGAAAGGCTGCTATCTACCGATGTCTGAGAAATTCCATGCGGAACTCTACGTGTGCCAGGCTTGGAGGAGGGCCTGTGCGTGAACGGAGGAAGGACAGGTTTACAACCGCTGTCCAACAGTCAGCCTCTAAGGAAATCCTGCACGATAGCTTCCTCTTAACTTTCTGAGCCTCGTGTTCCCTCCAGCTGCCTTAGCCTCGTATTTCCTGATACTGATTCTGGTACGTTTCCACTGGCTTCCTGGCATCCCGTTTTCTTAGACAGCCAGGATTTATTTTTGGCATCACTCTTTGGGTCTGCTCTTGCCACTCATACTGTATATGATGCTTATCTGTTTCTGCTCCACTGCTGACTCCAGACATCCCCCTGGTTTTGGTCGAATTCCCATCTCAGTCTGAGTCCAAGCAAAACAACAACAACAAACACTCTTCTCAGTTGAGCGATTTCCCTCTCAGGAGGTCTGCACTTCTTAGCCGTCCATCCCAAGACACACGTGAGACTGAGACACCCAGGCAGCTGTTTTCATCCCACATCCCAAGGCCAGTCAGGGCCCAGAGCTGTTAAGTGGGATCGCCCAAGGACACACAACTCGAGAGCCTCAGGGAAAGCACTGTCGCCAAACCCCGGGATGGCATTACCTGGTGTGCTGTTAAATTCATACTCGGCATCATTTTCAGATCCAGGGAAGTGGCGGCGTTCCTCCCCAGCTCTGTCTATCTTCCCCAAGACTAGGGGCAGAATCTGCACTAAGATTTGCCATTAACAGTGAAAAGGTAGGTGATAACAATTTCTCTGTACACGTCTCATCCGCCTGTCTGTCCTCCTCTTAAACATTAAGCCAAAAAAAGGCTTATTTTTTTGAACATTTACTCTTCTTCTTCTTCTTTTTTTTTTTTTTGGTGGGTGGAGATAATCAGGTTTGTTTATTTATTTATTTATTTTAATGGAGGTTCTGGGGCTCGAACCCAGGACCTCATGCATGCTAGGCACACGCTCTACCACTGAGCTATACCCTCCCCCAAAAGACTTATTTTGACTGTACAAATTTACCCAGAATTTTAACATCAAACTAAAAACACTGACCTTTTGGAGATTTAAAGACTCAAAATTAGGGATACATCTATTTTTCACAAACTGAAAAAATAAAGTGGTTAAAGATATCCTTACTTGCCTTAAAGCTCCCAGTACTAAACTACTGTTAAAAAGGTAAAATTAAGCATTTTGTTATGATGACTTTGAAAATACAGTAAAAATCTAACATATTTTCAGTCTCTCCTCTTAAAAAGTTAAAACATACATAAAATTTTTGTAAACTTCATATCTAAAATATTTAGATAGGAACTTCCTAGCAATAGAACACAGCTCTGTTTATGTGGACTAATTCCCAGAATGTTTGAAAAACCAGGATACTTGCAGACAGCTATTTAGATAAGACCCTGATGGATCCGGGCCCTCCGGGAGCGCCACGAGACCTGATCTGTGTCGTATTCATCATCGGATCGTCAATGTCTTGGGTAATAACTGGAACCCAACTCGTTCCAGAAAATTTCTACAGCTTTGTTTTCTGGGATGGACAACCCTTGGACTCCAACTCCAGATTGCTTCTGTTAGAACTGTTACTCACCTTTGAACACTGGGCCTTAAGAAGGCAATCTGTCCCCACGTGGGACCCTAGGTCAACGCACCTGCTCCCAGCACTGGTCTATCCCAGCACTGGCTTCCTTCTCATCAGAATCAAGAATGCCTTGCAGCTGTGCTCCTGCAAGCTCTAATTCTCTCGTCTGTACAATTTGCTTACCACCGGTTGTTACCACCTCTGGAAAACTCTATGAGCCACTTCCGGCAGTGCTTTCTAGGCCCCTGTAGTTCTTCTCAGGGAGATAATGAAGGTATGTGTCAAAGTTAAATGAGAGTAAAACCCCAGGGGGCAAGAGCAAATGCAGCCACCGAGAGCGATAGAAATGACAAAGGCTATACTATAGGGACCTACTGCAGAGGGCGCTGGGTGATGTAGATGTAGGGAACATCTGGGAGGAGTAAAACAAAAAAAAACTAGAACAGGACAAGACTTTGATCCAAAGAAAAAATAACACAACAAAAAAATAACACAAGACAGGGCAAGACTTTGATCAAAAGAAAAATAGTAACAGAAAAAAATAACACAACAAAACATGGTTATTGCCATCAGTGGGTGGTGAAGACCTCTCCAGTCGAGGATGATGGAGGAAATACTCCGCAGGCATGCTTTGAGTGAGAAGCGACAAGACAGAACATACTTGTCGTGGCTAGTGACCATCCACGAGATGAGGGGGAGGGGAGCAGAGACATCAGCGTGGCTAAACCAGAAGAAAAGAGGAAAAGATCAAGTTTTGAGTGAGATGGAGCATGGGTGAGGATACACTAAAAGAGTAAATTTCAATTTTTTTCCATTGGGTAAATCTTGTTTTCCCGTCTAGACTGCCAGATCCTAAAGGGTAGGGGCAGGTTTTGAGAGCACGTGAGAACACAGCATTACAAAATCTTGTCCAGCCCGTAGACAAACTTGTCTAAGATCACAAGGCTAGTAGCTGTCAGAACACCTTGACATTACAGTTCTATGGGCCTACCTAGATCAAATGCATGCTTTTCTATGATGTGCATATGCATTTTAGATAGCCTTCTGTTCTTAGCTTCATTTGAAGTCTTTTCTGTTGTATATTCTTCTTTCTTACCTATAGTCTGAATCTCTATAAGCCATCCTATGTTTTTTTCAAATACAAAGCCATTAAATGAATCAAGAAAGAATCTTATTTATATGATACACACACACACACACACACACACACACACACACACACTTCCCGTTAGGTGGAAAGATTTGCACTGGGTATTATGGGCTGGTTAACCTACTCTTCTATCATCACATATTGCTAATAAAGAGATTACTTATAAACCCAAGTAAATGTGAGCCTCCATTAAAGTCGGGGGTCCCTCTCTAATACGCTTCCTTTCACATCCTCTCAACTTTTTTGTTTGCCCACTTCCTCTGGGTCTCTCCTTTCCCACCGAGTCTCCACTATCATGGGCCAAGTTCAAAGGACACAGATTGAAGACAAAGACACTCCCCTCTAGGGTCTTAAGCCATGCATTTCTATTATTTACTGCAGTTTCATTACTTTTGATCATTATGGGGAATGTTGGCATATGGGATTGGAAATTTAGACTGAGTAACTTTCAGCAATGTGAAATAAGCTATTAACAGAACCAAATTCTAGTTGCTCTTGGAATATGGGTTTCAGTGTCTCAGCAGCACAAGATGACCTCTTGAATTTGATGGAAGTGTACGAATAAAAAATAAATAAATAGGAAATAATAAAAATGACTTACTAAGGAATTTAAAATCATAAATGCATGTGAATTCATCTTAAAGAGGATTAATCCATCATGAAATAATTAATGAGGGCTTAATGTTTGGCAGAATTGTCCCACGTACATAAGTGAATGAAGACACAGGGTAACTTTAAGTCTTAATTGTCAAAAACATGGAAGACATACAATATGCTGCATATAAATGGGTTACGTTGGAAGAGAAATGTGCTAACACACATGGTAAATTTTACATCCAATCAAATATAGAAATATATACTTATAACTACATGGGTCTCATTACCCTAAGAAGTAATAAAGTGAAATATTAATAAAGTAGTAATAAAGTGAAAATATTAATGCCTTTGAAATGGAACACTGAAACAGGCATAGACTGAGGTAATGGAGATAAGATCTAGCTCTTGCTTGGTCACCAATGGGTTGTGTGACTCTCGGGAAGTTAGTGTCTGTACCTAAACCTTTCTTCATCTGTGAAATGAGGGGAGTCAGATTATTTCTAAGCTGAAAGAACATGTTAAGTTATGAACATATAATACACTTCTTGATATTAAATATGGACTTATTTATCAAAAGAGATTAGGAATATTTGAGACTTGCTTCTAAATCTAGAGAGTGGTATCGACAGAGGCAACCATGGTCTCCCCAGTGTGCCCCTCAATATAATGAGATAGAGCCCAGAGCAGAACAATGAGGCCAAGTTCAAGAAGGCTGCTTTAAAGTGCTTAATCTTGAAGAAGTTTGAGCAAGGGTTTAAGTGAAAAACCATACTATTGGATTGATGGAGGAGATCATCAAGCGGATGTGACTGCCGGTTGAGCAGAGAGCTGGACCTAGGCCCCTTACACGTCCCTTGACCTTGGAATGCATGCTCCACTCCACCCACCATTCTCAACATGGGAGCCATTTTCAAGGACGCAGCCTTGAGGATGCAATCTGTTGTTAAGATCATGTGAATGGTGGATGTGACTGAGTCCCGTTAAGACCTCTCAATAAACTCAAGATGCTGGCGGCTGAGGGCAGGATCTACTTATCTTGCAGTGCCCAAGACAAGCCTCCTTTGTACATTCCCTTTCTACTTAACATCGCTGTCTACAAATCCGGAGTGGCTGCCTCTGCCTTGGTCTCTCCTTGCTCTTTAAATACAGGGGCCAGTTTCCAATTTGACCAGGAAAGCGCCTGAGGTTTCAAACCAACATAGATTAAAATTTTTCTAACACATTTCTCCTTTGCCCTTTGCAGGGAAGATGCATGACACAACAACTAAGACTCTGGGATTTGAAGCCGGACTAAAATGCTGCTCTAGTATTTATTAGCTGTTTCACTTTGAGCAAGTCAACCTCTCAAGGAATCAATGATCTTACTGAAGAAGCAAAGGTAAAATAATCATCAAAATCATTCTTGTGAGGAAAGCATTAAGTAAAATATGCATTCAATAAAATGTAAGCATTCTGATATTCTTATTTAACCAGTTCTGGAAGAAAAAATAGAATGTTTATTACTGAATTGGAAGAGGCATCACTGTACCCTGGAAAACTTAGTTGTTATAGCTACCTTTAAAATGGTAACATACTCATACCAGCTGATCACCATTTAAATACAATCTAACCTAATTTCTAAAATGAACATTAGCCAAAAGTTGGTCATTAAGAAAGACCAGTGAATTTAGTCTTTACTTTCATCCATCTTCCTGGGTGGAGAAGCCTCCGTGGCTGATTCTACCCACAGTCATCGCCTGCCGTATGGAACGTGCCTGCAGGCGCGCCTCAATGCATGGGGGCAGGTGATTTCTTCATCTAAGAGTCTGCAAGTTTTTTTTTTTTTCCTTTTCTTTTCCTGTCAAACTCTTTGAGGGCATTGGGCTGACAGTTCTGGGTCGGACTGAGTTTAATCTTTTCCTTTCAAATCAAATTATGGGGAAAATGCCAGGGAAATGGCTCCCTAACAGCTGGCATTGTTCAGAAATCACCGAGCTTGGTGAATTTGTAAGATAAGCGTCTAAATTGTGGGGAAAGGCAGGCAGCTTCCCCTCTTGGGCTGATACCTGAGGGACTAATGACTAAATGACTCCATTTTGCTCTCCACACAATGGCCTGTCCCGGAAAACTCGTGAGGCTTTTGGGGCTCAGTGGCCTCTCCAAAAATCAGCCTGCCTAAAAGCTGGTTTGGGGTCCTCCCCGCTGCCTCTGCTCCCAATTTAGTAATCTTATAACTCTTAAAACTGATGAGGAGAGGAAAGGGTAGAGTCTAGCCTTGAGTAACGTGAAATCCCTTGAAACCTCCCCATCAAGACACGAAGACAAATGGCCAAGAAAATAGAAAGTCCTCAAGTATTCACAGGACAAAAGCCAGAAAGAGAGAAACAACTTTTAAAATATTATTGGAGAGGCACCACATTGCCATTAAATACTAAAATATTAAAATTGATTGAGGTTGTGAAATAAGTGAATTACTTAGTCTCCCATGCATTAAAATTAATTTTTCATCTCCTTCTCCAGGCCACTTCCCACTGGCTTTCATTGAGCCCTCTTAATATTTTATTTGCTGAAGGGAAAAGGTTTCCTTTTGACATATTGACATTCCTGGGGTTGGTTGACTATCTCACTGCCAACTCCGTGAGGGGATTTCTCAGTCCGAGTGAAGCAACAATAAAAAACAGAAGATTCGCTGTACCTTCTAAACTAGGCACATTTTTCACCCAGATGCCAAATATTTATATCCATGAAGCCACTCCCTGTGTACTTTACATTTCCACCTTTCTAATTCCCTTGCAACCTCTTCAACCATTAGCCTATTGGTAATTCATCCAAAAAAAAAAAAAAACTGAATGACAGGTTGACGTCACTGAGTTTGAGCTGCCGAAATCAGCCTTTATTTTTCTTTAGCTGGAGTTTCAGGGAATCATTTAGATCAGCCAAGGCATGGTGGTCCCTAACTTCTGGAATTAATATGGCAGATCCTTTGTAGTGAGGAGGTGAACTGGTGAACTCAAAGCCGGTATAGACATCAAAACAGATGCTCAAAGCAGAGTGGACCAATGGCCCAAAGACATGCTCAAGTCACTGGTGACAGGCTTTCAAACTTACCAGAATATTAATCACAAAAACCTCCAAGTTTCCTGTCTTATACTCAAACGCTAAAGTTGGACTCTTTGATGTAAAAAGAAGTTTATACATGTGAGGCCAGAGGTGAGATCAGAAACACTCATGTCTCTTCAGAAAGAAGTGGGATTCCAAACTTTCCATCACTCCCTAATGTTCCCTTCTTCACCATCATGAGATGAGAACAATGTTTTTGTGCACTGCTGGAGTCATACAGTGCCATGTCTAGAGAGAAGTTTGACCCTGGTCTAGTCTAAGATCCACCTTCCAATGTCATGAAACTGCAGCAAACAGAAGGGGCTTGCTTTGCTCCAATCAATACAGAGAACCCTGTTTCCCACGTGCTCAATTCAGAACCTTTGCACAGATCATTTTTAGGGAAGCTAGTGGTAGGAATATGTTTTCTTAATCTTAAGGTTCATTCTTCTCTTCTCAGATCACTCAAGATTAGGGACTAAGGCAGAAGCCATGCTGTTTCAGGTCACTTGAGTCCAGAGGAAATGGTCCAAAGGTTATTATCTGGTTATAATATTAATGCACTCCTGACCTGGTTCAGAATTCAGACTAAAACAGCAGTGTATAAAACCAAGAACGATCCTTTTATATTCAAAACATGTTAATTCAATCCATTCCTGTGGTGCTCTCGGGAGAAAAGTCAGAAGTCCTTAGCCCCACTCATCCTATGAGAAAATGTTGATTCAGCTCCATTACTCATACAAAGTCACACTGTTGGTCGGTCCTGAGGGCCAGAACTTAGCTGTCCCACCGCAGTGCTCTGCCCACTGTCCCC
Source organism: Vicugna pacos (assembly GCF_048564905.1). Taxonomy (NCBI): domain Eukaryota; kingdom Metazoa; phylum Chordata; class Mammalia; order Artiodactyla; family Camelidae; genus Vicugna; species Vicugna pacos. The sequence continues at coordinate 9,731,962 of NC_133010.1, forward strand.
AAAAGTAAGATACAGTATAACATTTATTTAATGAAGGACATCGATTAAATGGAAGATTCCCAACGCTTCAACAGAAGGGAACACTAACTTGTGTGATAATAATAGTGTTTACAAGAGTCAAGGGAAATTCCGTAACAATAATCTTGGGAAGCTATACTAAATAGAGCTGAAAATATTTTTGTGCACCAGAAATTTTCAAAAGCTTTAATATCTTGTTGAGCTTTGCAAACATTGACGAGGGAGACATACTAGCCTGTCGCAAGTATACGGGACTCTGGAAATCATCCACTGAGGAGCATTTCAAGTGAATACTGAGACCAGAATGTGTCCCTGGGAACACAAGTGCCGGTGCACCCCACGATTCTCCAGTCAGAGTTGCCAATGAGCAGATTGGAACAGAGAACCAAATACCGTTTGCTTTTGCAAAGTTTACAGTGAAAAGCTCACAGTTCTCAAGGCTTCAACCATCAACTCATTGTGAATGTGCTAAAATCACAATATATAATTTTTCTTCTCAGAGCAGACCCGTCACTTTAAGTCTAAACCTCTTAACCTGTCCACACCCAGCCATGATCTATTTTTTTCACATTAATTGCAGTCATACTCCTTTGCTCTTATCACATTTGTGCATTTTCTTTTCTCATAATGACCATGGCTCCTTTGAGATCTTGTCTTTGCTTATACTGTTCTTCTTATCTGTAATGAATTATTTTCTCCTTCCTCTGAAGCCTAGCACAATCCTCACTGAGGTGACCTTACATCCTATCTCCTCTCTAAGTCGTCAGCATCCCCAGCTCAGAAATGAATTTCTTCTGCTATAAACATGCACTAACTGCCTCATTTTGCTAGTTACATTTTCACAGATTTGTGTCTCATCTGCCTATTTAGGTTATAAATTCTTTTACTTATCTTTGTTTCTCCATCAGCTTGGAGCTTGGTGTCTGGCATATAAAACATTTCAAGTAATTGATCATTAAGGTTAAATGAAACACAGGAGTTGAAATTTCATCAATAGGTTGTGACCAGATTCAAGAGCGCCTTTAAAGCCATATAGAAGACCTTGGGCTTAATCTGATAGATGTTTGGAGATGTTCTGGGTTTCTTCTTGAAGGGAAGGGATGTGAAAAAAAGGCTGCAAGCAATGTTCACAGGTAAACTTGGTGGTCACAGTTAAGCTTTCTGAATCATACTGCCTAGGTATGAATCCCAACTCTGTTCTTAGAACCTATGTGAAAGTTACTAAATCTCTCTGGCTCTCAGTTTCCTCATCTGTCAAATCAGAATAGCATTACTCCTAGGGTCACTGTGAGGTTTGGATGAAGAAATCCATGAAGAGCCCTTAGAGCAAAGTCTGGCACCCAGTGAAGTCAAGTATTCCTAGTGAAGGTACCTGGTCGGCACTCAAATCAAAAGAGTATATTCTGGTGAATTCACCATTCTCTGCACCTTAGGCTTACAGGCGGGAAGTCAGACTGGTAGCACAGCAAATGCATTAATCAAGCTTACAAGGACACTCTGTAACACAGAGAAGCCCAATTCATTAATTTACAATGAGGAATCGAACTATTAAGTAGACAGAACGCCAGTGTTTACGGATAAGCACGCTCTCTCCTGCGAACGAGTATGTGCAGGAAGCCAAATGATAACCAAGGGCTGTTTCGTGAAAGGGGAACGGAGCCAGGAGAGAAAGGGGCGACCTCGACACATACTCAAGTTCACAGCCAGATGCACTTCACTCTGCCACAGGCGTACACCTACCACTCAAGAGATGCCAAAACACACTCCCCACCTCATCCTTCCAGGGACAGAGGACACTCCGCTTCCTCGGCCTCTGACAATGTCCCTTCATAGGTGCTACGCCCAATACCACTGCTTCCTTGTCACAATGCAGACATTAGGATGGATGTTTCCTAGAGCAATCACCATTTACCTGGAGTTCTGCCTGAAGACTGAATTATCAGTGCTTAAAGATAATTTACTAGGACAGTTTTAAGATAGTTCTTTTAAACTTTTTTGGTGAGCCTCTGGTAGCCCTGACAGACTCAGCAGAATGGATTTCTGTATCCCTTCCACTTTGAGTCTTCTTAAGTCTGTCCTTAGATGATGGCGTATCAGTTAGTTGGTGTTGCATAGTAAACTACCCCAAAACTTATTGTCTCACATGTTTATTTTGAGCCCCTCTGTTGGGTAAAGACGCCGTGGGTCAGGATTTGGAGCTGGGCTCCGCTGAGCCCATCTCTGTCCTCAGGTGTCAGCTGCACCCGCACACACGTCCAGGCTCAGGTATGATGGTGACTGAGGCAGTCAGGCCTCTCTCCACACGTCTCTCACCCTCCCTGTTCTGTTAGGTCCAATCAAGTGTTGGGTCAGGTGGAACAGACTCTACCTCTTGATAAAAGATGCTGCAAAGAATCTGTAGTCATATTTCCTAAACCTTGCCATAAATAGGAATAAATTATGATCGAACAAATGAATGAGTGAATGAATGCATGTGTCTTCAGGGAGAGAGGTCCTACCTGTTGAGTCCTCTGGGCAGTTGAGCTGGCAGCTCTGTAACGCATGAGTCCAGACAACCTGCTCGGAGAGGCCACAGCGAAAGGCGCCGCAGTCCCAGAAAGAAGTCTGGAGCAGTCAGCATGCATCATTCCCTCCTGACTCGCAAACTTTATGGTCCTAAGAACACAATCAGCAGGGGAGGCGGAAGCCCCGGAATGGGGGCTGACATCCAGTGACCCCTGCCGCGGAGGCTGACGCTGACCACTTTTGCCCGGTGATCGAGTTTGATGGGTTTCATCATCTTCCTCCCGCGGCCGCGCCAGCTCTATCGATTGCATCGCCTTCAATATCTCTTTTGTGGTTAAAGGCTGCTCCCAAGACTGCCCTCTCTGAGTTGCCTAGTTTTGTCAATTCCAATTCAGCCAGACATCCTTTTACCCTTTCCTAGACAACAAAGCCTTCTGGTCGATGTTTAAGAAAAGAGAGAGAGACAGAGAAAGAAAACTCATAGGAGGCTTAGAAGCCTCAGAAAGTCTTGCTAAACCCTTCTTTCCTTAGGACCTATTTTCGCCTGCCTGGGTTAAGGAGAGCAGTTCTCCTTCTCTGCCGAGAGCTCGAGTTTATCTTCTTTTCCAGCCTTTTACCTCTGCCTTGGGATCTGAGAGAGAAGCCTCCGTGTTATTTTCCCCTCTCTTTTTTCTTTCAGAAAATTAAAAATGCCGTACTGAACATAAAGATAGCCCATTCATTTTATCCCTGCCCATCACTGTCATCTTTTCTTCTAGATCAAAAAATATATATCCTTTGAGAATTCTCATTAGACCTAAATAATGAAACGAGACCTTCTGTTTTATGCTTCAAATCCTACGTGTCTCTTTAAGATGCTGGAGAAAGGCTTTCTCAAAACGGGGGACTGTAACTAATGCTTCAGGAAGAATGTTCTGGTTATCACATCTTCCCTTCTGTTGCGTCTGCAACTTCATAATAGACGTGAATCAGAATTTCCCAAAACCATGGCCAGACAGAGGTCCCCAAACTACAAGGTAAAATCCAATCCTCTGGCTATAAAAATAAAAATTTAAAAATAAGATCTTGTCGCTGCCGACTTTTCCAGCTTCAGCCTCGCCCCCAGCCCCCGCAGCCGCCCCCACAAGTGCTTGGCTCAGAAGCCCTACCAGACTGCTCATCACGTTTCCCCCCGTTGAGACTGCTCCTGTGATTCCGCTGCCCAGAATTCCCTCCCCATTAGTTTGCCTGGAAAATCCCTTTTCATATTTTAGTTCACATTTCAATCTTCTCCTTATTTGGTAAGTCTTCTTTTCTCATTGAAGTATAGTGCATTTACATTGTTCTGTTAGTTTCTGGTATGCAGTAGAGTGATTCAGTTAGCATATATTTATATATTTGTTTTCATATTCTTTTTCATTGTGGGTTATTACAAGCTATTGAATATAGTTCCCTGTGCTATATGGTAGGACCTTGTCATTTATCTATTCTGTATACAGTGGTTTGTATTTGTTAATCCCACACTGCCAGTCTGTCCCTCCCCGACCCCTTCCCCTGCCGGAAACCATAAATTTGTTTTCTATGTCTATGAGTCTTGTTTCTGTTTTGTAAATAAGTTCATTTGTGCCATATTTTTTTTTAGATTCCACATATAAGTGATATCATGACATTTGTCTTTCTCTGTCGGATTTACTTCACTTAGTATGATGATTTCTAGGTCCACCCATGTTGCTGCAAATGGCATCACTGCATTCTTGTTATGGCTGAGCAGTATTCCATTGTATAAATATACCAGAACTTTTTTATCCCGTCATCTGTTGACGGACATTCAGGTTGCTTCTAATAGTCTTGGCTGTTGCAAACAGTGCTGCTATAAACACTGGTATGTATCTTTTCCAGTTGGAGTTTTCTCCAGATATATACCCAGGAGTGGGATTGCTGGGTCATATGGTAAGTCCCCTTTTATTTTTTCAAGGAATCTCCATACTGTTTTCCATAGTGGCTGCACCAAATTACACTCCAATCAACAGTGTAGGAGGGTTCCCTTTTCTCCACACCCTCTCCAACGTTTATCATTTGTGGGCTTTTTCATGATGGCCATTCTGACCAGTGGGAGGTGATACCTCATTGGTAAGACTTTCTTGATGCACTTACATAGTTTTGATTCCTTATTTACATGATCACTGTATGTATTTTACCTCTGGTAACCTCACTGCATTAAAAACATTGTTCCTGTCTATATACCCAGAGATTCTCTTCTTGAATCCTGTCTCAGTGTTTTCATACATCCCTGCTTTTGTCTCAGACCCTCACCTGCTCTGCTAGGGTGCTGATATCTGTATTATTTGCCTTTGCTTTTGTAGCACATCTTCTCCACTGCCTCACTCCATTCTGTTTCCTCTTCCTCTTCTCATATCCCTCTCCATCCGCGTGCTACTTTCAACTATAAACATGTTCTTACCATCTTTATGTTACAAAATCCGTCTTGATCTCCCCTTGCTCCTCCACTGAACTCCTTATCAGTCTCCTTTACCTGGGCTCCTAATTCCTTCGAAGAATACTTTGCACTTGCTATTTCAACTACCTTGCCATTTAGTCAATCCTTAATTATTTGCAATCTGGTCTCGAACTTGACGACTTTGCTGGCAGTTGCCTTCGCAAAGATCGTTAAGTTATTTCTTTGCAACACGTGCGTGCACACACACACACACATACACACACATTCACACACCCCTCCGTGCACATGTGTGCACACACATATGTCTACACACCAGTAAGTAGATATAAGATTTTAAGCAACTCTTATCAGTCTTCATCTTTCAGCCACATTTCCTCCTTGAATTCTTGATCCCTTATCCTTCAAGACTTTCACGCTCCTCATTCTGGCTGAGAGGCAGTAGAATGAAGGACGGCAGATGACACTTGCCTGACACTTACGATTAATTGCTGTTCTCTCTTACGCCCAGAGCATGCTAAAAGCCTCTGACTGGGAGGCCATTCTCTGATTTGACTACATCCTTCTGTTCCCACCCATGAGATCCACACTCATCAAGAGTAAGTTGTGGTTATGGCAAACACATTTTTGCCATTTCAGGCTTTTTATTATAGAGGCACATTCTAACTATAATATGTAAACCAACAAAACATGAAGGCAAAAGAAATATAATTATTTCTTTCACAGAAACTAAATTGAAAAGATTTGATAAAGGCAATTTGCAAGAAACAAAACACAACAGACCCTGTTGAATTAGAGTGAGACATTCGTTGTAGGAGAAAAAAAATCATAAAATTCATGACTCTGGACTTGGTTGTGCTCTCTAAATACTCATACACCCCCTTTAGGCCTCCCTGGAAGCCCCCGATCTGCCTGCCCAGTCTCAGTGACGGCCCCTTGGCTTGGGTTTCTGGTACTCATGGTCCCTGGGCTCCAGGCCTAAGATGCTGCCCACTTGTCTGGAATGTTCAAATGCTGTGTTGTGTCTTGTGCCTACTCTGACTGCCTTCTGAATGCCTCAGCCCACTGTATACTCCATATACTGGTGGATGTGTTGCCTGTGAAGTGTCTCCAAGAGGGACTGCAATTTTGACTTTCTGGAAATATCACCACTGCTTCTGACCCAGGCGTGGAACAGTGCCCCCTGGATGCCAGACAGAGCACTGCCTGCCCCCTTCCCTCACCTAGGTAGGCGGACACCCTATGCATTTCTCGGTGATACCCATCTTCTCACTGTCTGTCTCCCTTGCGACAGAGGGCTCAGCATGGCTTTTGCCTTTGTCAACTCACTTGGTGGTAGTTAGCAGCTGCTGAATTATTTAGGATGAACTGGTTGGTCTCATTTAATAAGCCCCAAGGGCAGGCAATGCATGGGACAGCCACACTCCACAGCAGACAGAGACGGAAAGCGGGGTTTAGCTGCCACTTGAGATTGACACAGGGAGAAAGCCTGAGAGAGGTCATGGCCTGGGTCAGCTCGTGGTGAGCCTGTGGTCAAGAGGCAGAGAGGGGTAAGTCTGCAATGCATAGTGGCCGTAGAAGAGAAAGCACAGCACAGGCAAAGCAAGCGTCCCTACAAGCGTAGGATATGTGAGTGTTAACATTCCCCATGAAAAAGGAGACAAAGAAAAAGAAGAAAGGATGAACATATGGAAAAATCAGCAGGGAAAACACAGTGATTCTTTCCTCGCGAGGAGCTGAAAAATTAATGGTAGGAGGTGGGCGTGTTGTTAATGAAGAAAATAGCAAAGACCCTTATGGAAACGGTGAGTGAGGTCAGCGAGAGGAGCTGAAGGGACTTTGTAACCACCCCACATCCTCATGGACACTGAAGTCAGGAGTGAGAGTTTAGGAACCATACAGAGTGCAATTATGTGTGATACTAATGGAAAAGGAAAAAGCAATCTTTGGGGGGTGATTCACACAGTGAGTAATTGACTCTGGGTTTGGCTTGTAATTGCAGCGACGGCACCTCTGGACAAGATGATGAGGCTTTAGGGGCTGCAGTCAGGCAGGTCTCTGATCCAGCAGCTTCCTGGGGGAGCCAGTGGAGCTTTACAGGGCGGAACCCGGCCCCGTCCTTACCTGTCCTCCTGACCCCGGAGCCTGAACGCCCAGCACGCTGACACACGGCCTCACAAAGGCAGGCCAACACAAGGATGGGCAGGAGATTGAAGCAATGATTTCTGTGTGTAGGATGGGCCTGGGGGAAGAATTCACAGCAGCTCAAGACTTTGTGGACTCCCACAGGTTTCCACAACCTGCTGAATTCAAGACGGCCACTCTCCTCGCTCTCAAAGCCGCGATTTACCCACTTCATGCCTTGGCTCACGCTATTCTCCCCAAAGTGAGATGCACTCCCTTCCTCCAACAGGCCCCTTCCAAGGTTAAGAACAACTGCAGCTTCTTCAGTAAGCGCCTTCCAGCTGCTCTGACCCACAGAGCCCCTCTCTTCCACAGTTTCCTTCAGTCCTTGGGGTCCAGTAAGCAGCAGTGCCGTCATTGATTACAGTTTGAGTCTTACCACCCTAAAAGATCATATAAGCCTCTTAAAAGCCAGCGCTGTATCCCCAACAACAGCCAGCACAGACTAGAGGCATTAATTGCCTAGTGCATACATATTGATCAATTGATGCTTTAGCTCACTTAACACTTGCACATTACTTGGCTTAGGTATTTGATGGCTAGGAAAAATTCCGTGCAAGTCAAACTGATTTTACGCTAATTGATGATGAACAGAAATGAGACAAATAGCTTCTTCGGAGCCATCAAGATATACTTGAAAAAATAAAATGGCCAATCACAGAAAAAAAAAGATATTAAACCTCACTAGTAATCAAGAAATTGTATTTTTAAACAAGGAAATGCCATTTTTCACACAGATTTTGAAAACAGGAAAAAAGAACACTGATGTGGGGAAATGGACATTAACACATATTATATACTTTGGTGGGATTTAAATAAAATCTTTTTGGAACTTAATCTAATGGCTTTTTTTTTTTTTGCCCCAAAATTAGCCATTCTACTTTTATGAACCTACTCTACGGAGAAATGAATACTCGGACCAAAAGTATAAATATCAAAGAGGCTTTTTGCCTAAGGGAAAAATTGAAATCAAGCTAAATGCCCATCAGTAATCTGTTGCTTAAATAAATCCTGAGAGGTGTCCATTATTACAGGACACCGTGAAACTAAAAAGATTGAAGGAAACTGATGAGGAAGGACCATCCAGGTACATGCGTAGGCAATAAATTAAGCAACTCATCAGAAGTGTATATATATGTAAATGATTCCATTTAGGTTTTGAATTGGTATGAATGTATCTATGTACACGAATACGTAACTGTATCTACGCGTTTAAATGCACAGAAAGAGAGCTGAAAGGATGTGTAATGCAGTGTCACTAGCAGTTAGCATCCTCCACAGAATGGAACTGGATAGGAGGGGAAATGGAGAAGCGCTTTGTTCGTTTCCATACAAATATATAGAGTTGAACACGAACTAGTGGACTAGATCCAGGGGGCTTCAGTGCAACCCATCAAGACAAGTTTTCTGCCTATGCAACGTGTCAAGGACAGTCTGCCCAGATGTGGGATGGGGGCTGCTTCAGCCGGCATCCGCACTGCATCCTACTGGGAGCATCAAGGACCCCTGAATTCAGGTCACCCAGGGGACACCATCGCCTTCCCACCCTCAAAAGCTGCTCCTGCCATTCCACACTTCAGTCCTGTTCTTGGTCAGGGCCCTTGTGCTGCCTCCATCCGCACTGATCTCACCTGCTCAGAACTCCTATGGCTTATGTCTGCATCAATCAGTTGACAATTAATTATGAATGACTTGGTGACTCGGAGGGGTACCCTTCAAATGCACTACCAAGCGACTCCTACATCGCAATGTTTACCTTTGCCTGTCTGACTCAAGCAAGTAGCTGAAATACAGAAGCTGAGTCTGTCTTTCCCCCTACTTTGTTTCCGTTTTTCTTAACTCCCATTTCCCCACCAGTCTGGGATTGCCCTGCTCAGAATGAGAACGCAAAGGACTCGCTGAGGTGGAGGGCAGGGATCCTTCTCCCGACGTGGAGGTCACGGTTCCCCGCAAGGTGCACAGGCAATGTGGCGCCTGAATTAACACGAAGGCCTTCTTCTCTGGTGGACCTCAGAGCAACAGAGGAACTAAACACCCGCCCCGCGGTAAACTGAACTCGGCAAATCAGAGAGCCTAAAATCTCACAGGCGAGCTCAGCTTGGGTTATGCAACCATGTGGAAAATAAACACGGTAGTAACTCAAGTCCCATTTCAAGTGTTAATTCGGGGAACTGTGCCTCTGAGCTTAAAGAGCTGGGAAAGGAGCTCCTGTGAGTCAGTCAGTGAGTGCGAATCCACTGCTCGGGCTCCACTCAAAGGCAGGTCAGACCGTCTAGGACCCTAGCTGGCCCCAGGGCAGGGTGGACTCTACTCAACGGGGCCACTTCCCAGGGCTTCTGATCGCTGGGCCCTTGGAAAGGAAGCCGGGTGGGGGCTGTAAAGACTCTCTAGGTCCTCTGGGTCTTCCCTGTTCTCCTACCCTCTCTGCTTTTACTCAACTGTCTTCACTCCCCAGCCTCCTCCAACTCCTTCCTAGAATTTCATAATAGATGCACAATACATTTTTAATGAATGAAATTAACATTTTGGCAATATTATAGAGGTAAAAGCTCTGCCTTGGACTAAATGTGAAATGTGGAGATACTGCCTAAAATTGAGGTGTCACAGGAGAAAGAGAGAGAGGGAGAGAGGGAGGGAGGGAGGAAGGGAGGGACTGAGACTGGGAGCAATGTTTGATTGGAATTCTGGAAGTCTGTAGTGGAAGAGCAGAAGGCGATAATAGATAGGCGGACATGAGGAAGGTCATAAAGGGTTATATATCCACACTGAGAAATCTGAGTTTATCATCCAAAGAGCCCGTGAAAGATTTTTAAATAGGGAAATGGCATGATGAAAGGTTTGTTTTAGGAGGCTATCCCATGATAGTGTAGATGGTAGATTGGGGTTTAATAACTTTGGCAAAAGAACCAGCCCTAGACAACTGCAGTGGTCCCCGGCTGAGGACCTGTGCTGGGCAGGGCTGGTGCTGCAGGTGAGGGGCGATCTGGAAGGTGTTGGGTGGGACTGTGAGAGCCCCGCACCTGGAGGGGCAGGCGAGGTGGGAAGACTGACAGGGTGTGACCTGGGGGCTAGGCGGGTGACTGTAAGACACAGAGTCCACGTGGTTGGGTGGGAAAAAAGGGGGTTCCGTTTGGGACACGGTAATTCTGAGGTGCTGTGTGGGAACATAAGGCAGGGTGCTCAAAGCGCAAGTCCGGGGCCCCGCCACGTAGGCTGCGCTGAGTTTAGAGAAGTGAGAGTAATGGATTAAGAGACAGGACTGAAGCCCAGAGAGCAATGAGGGCGCACAGAGGGGAGTCAAGCAAGAAAAGATTAAGGATGCAAACCCCTAAGAACACTCAATTCTTAAGTCAGGCAGAAAAAAATAAGTCCCTTTTGACTTTGCCTTTCATCTGTCTTATTTAATTTACATTTAATTAATGTCCTGGATTTCCTTACATCTCAGAAGACTCACCTCCCCTTTCCAGTGCCCAATGCCACCTCACGCCCAGGCACGGCTCTCAGGCTCACTTTTCTTATCTCTGCCGACACCATATCTTGATGCGTTCTCTTTTCTTCGTGCCTCCCCTGGCATTGCATTAAGACCCTCTGAGTATTTCTCATTTCCTAGGAGCATTTACGGGCAGAGGGGGTGAGACTGGGATCCTCTGAAGCTGCGGAGGTTGAGACAAAAGTCAATCCCATTGCTTAGAAATTAGCATCAAATAAGAAACAATTCTCTACCCCGATCCTCTCTGGTGATAGTTTCAAATCTATAGTCAGTGCTTTCTCGGTCTTACAGGTACTATGATGTCTACATCAAAGGCGCCTCAGCCCAGGGAGCTGAAACCTCACATGTTTCCAGTGTGATTAAGGCTTTTGACATAATTTCAACACACTCTCTAGATAAATGAATGCCAATTCATCTGAATCTACGATACTAGGATTTAAAACACTAATGAATAAAACAAAATAACATTTCCATACAAGATTTGCAGATGTTTCCCCACATACTCAGAATACACCCATGCATGTACACAGCTCAGAGACGATTCTTATTCCAAAAATCTATCTGAGGCAGAGCCAGGGCTGCCATACAAGACCCAAGCTTACCATAGCAAACCCAGCCATGCCGATTTCGGAGAAAGACCCTGTCCATGTAGTGACAATTTTACCTCTTCTCTTCTAATCTGGATCCCTTTTATTCTTTTTTTTTTTTTCTTGTCTGATTGCTGTGGCTAGGACTTTCCATACTATGCTGAATAGAAGCAGTGCAAGTGAGCATCTTTGTCTTGTTTCAAATTTCAGTGGGAAGGCTTTCAACTTTTGACCACTGAGCACTATGCTGGCTGTGGGTTTGTCACAAATAGCTTTTATTATGTTGAGATATGGTCCCGCTACACCCACTTTAGTAAGAGTTTTTATCAGGAATGTATGTTGAATTTTAGCACAGTGAACTACATTAAATAGCTTGTAATAACCTACAATGAAAAAGAATATAAAAAAGAATATGTAGGTATAACTGAATCACTATGCTGCACACCAGGAATTAATACAGTATTGTTTATTATTTTATTTTATTTTGGCAGGGGTGGGGGAGGTAATTAGGTTTTTTTAAACTTATTTTTAGAGGAAATACTGGGGATTGAACCCAGAACCTCATGCGTACTAAGCATGCACTCTACCACTTGAGCTATACCCTCCCCCACAATATTGTAAATCAACTATACTTCAATCGAAAAAGAAAAAAATCTCAATAAAGTCACCAGATTAAAAAAAAGAAGAAGAAGAAGAAGAATCTGTGAACATTCCTTCCATCTCTCTGCTTCCCCAGCTGACAGGGACGGTAAGTCTTTCTGCAGCTCATGCATCACAAGGCAGCTGGTATCTTGAAATCTACTGGAATGAAAACTGTATCCTCAGGTGGGCCCAGAGGGCAGGATGCTGTAACTGCAGAGACAGGGGAGGCATTCCTTTGTTCAAGCAGAGGGGAAAGAGCGTTTCTAAAGGAGATCAACGATGCTGAAACGCGGAAGTACAGAGCAAGCGGAGGAACTGGCCAGAAATCTAAACACACCGTGAGAAAGAACAAAGGGAAATGAGAAGAACGGCTCCAGCACCTCCAGACCTGACTGGAGAAAGCACTGGGAGAGGGAGCTCATTTCAGAGTGCAAAAGGACCACTCTTTCTAGTAAATAGATGTGATGAATTTCAAAACACGAGACTCAGAGGCCAAAAAGGCATCGCGGAGGGGAAGTGGCGGGGAAGCACCGAGTGCTCTAGGACTGCAGGAGGAAGGAGAGAGGAGGCTGATTGGGGGTGAAGTCCAAGTCGGGAGCTTCAGGGAGCAGCCGGGAGCCCTGGCCTGAGCCGTCCAGGTTTGCCCTGCAGCAGTGGCCCAGCGCCCCTCGGAGGCTGCCTGTCAATCACGCCCCCGCGGGAGCCCGGCTGTGTGAGAACCCTCCTTCCCAAGGCGCCGCTTCCATTATCCTCGCTAAACCTGCCTCCGCCGTAGGGATGCACGCAGATTGCTCACATTAAGAAGCAAATTGATTATGAACTGAGTTTTGTCTACCAACAATTTTTAATATGTAATCTTGTCATGAGTGAACGAAAGTCATTAATAATACAGTAAGCAAAATGTGCTACAGTTAACCTTAAATTATAACTTACAAAGAGCATTCTTGCAGTTTCTTCTTTGATTTATGAGCTCAGTTTATTCTATGCAAATTCATGCACAGTTTCTAATAAGAGGGAGGAGGAAAGATAAAGGAGCTTTGAATATTTTATAAGCTTTTCCCACTTACCTTAATTTAGAATTATGAGGCTGAATATGTAAGTAGAGAATAATTACCTATTACTAGTCTCCCACATAGTTTATCTATTTCAGCTCTGAACATCCTGAGCAATGCAAAGCATAACTGTTTTACTACCTGTACCACTGTGAGTATGGTAATTAGGCCTCCTTCAGCGTTACTTGTTGCTGACACATGAGAAGACAGACATTGTAATATAACCAGACAGTCCTGCTCTGTTGTTTAATATCCCTTTATAAAACCATCGACCGGATGTTCAATATTTCATTCATCGCACATAAACTGTGAACTTTTTAAAGAGGTCTGTGCCCTGAAAAGTCTCCTTGCCTTTCTTCCCCCACTGCCAGCTTCTCTGAGCTCCAGAAATAAGGAATTAAGTAAACAAGAGTTCTATTGGAAGTTTCGAGGTGAGATTGATGGCCCCAAAGAGAGAGGGCAGGTTCCAAGAGCAGGATGCAGCTCTGCCCATCTCCTCACCCTCCTCTCCACCCACGGCAACCCCTCCTCACACACACACGCGCGCACACACACACCCACACACATGCACACTCTGCCTCACCTCTCCACTCCCCCACCCACAGGTACAGGCCATGGCGATGTCAGGGTCAAGGCGGGAAGAGGAATAAAGAAAACACAGGGTTTAGGAGACCTGCCAAAGAAAAGCTGAAAGGGATGAGGTTCGTATGCCTCCAGGTACAAAAGTGGCTGCTCAATTGTAAACAGATCACAAGTGAAAGGAAATGCATTTCAGGGATCACCAGGCCTTGACTAGGTCAAGAGAGGACGTGGGTGACTGGAGACCCCAAGGCAAGGAGGCGACTTCCAGGGAGGGGCAGTGGATTCTCGGAGAAGGGCTCCCTCCACGCAGCCCTTAGGTGTGTGCTTAGAAACAGCAGCCTGGATGCGGCGGCACCTGGCCGTGCCCAGACTCCAGGATGCACACCACTCTCCTCAGGAAGTCGCTGGCAACAGTGACTTTGTTTTTAAGAAATCTGGACCTGGAAGGAATATTGAAACTGACCAGCCCACTTAATTTAGGAAATGGGATGAAACGGACGCCCATCTCTCCAGGACCCGTGCGCACAGATGGATTCGGAGCACGAGGAAGGAAGACGGTCCTGGCCTCCCCGCTCATCATCCGAGTCAGCGGAGCCCCCACTTGAAGGGCTGCAGACTCTCAGATTTGTTTTGTCTTCTTAGATTACCAACAGAAACTCCTAAGCACCCAGTGATGTGCTGAATTATCTGAAAAATAACATGGATTGAGAGTGAACTGCTCTTCGAATTAGTTAAGGGCTCAAGGCAAATGCGGTGCTGGGGTTTCCTCTTCTATCACAGTAAACGCTGATCAAATTTAAGAGAAGGAGCAGGCGGCTTCCAATAAAGAAATAAAAAGGGTTTTTCTCTCCCGGTAAATTGTATCATTGGATTTTGTGATAATTAGGACTTCATATTGTATTATAGTGATGGTGTCAGACCAACAGCCAAACAGAATTAATGAGTTAAATATCTGTCAGGGAAGCTTCAGGTCTGATTAAAGGCACTGCAGTGTGTGTGTGTGCGTGTCTACTTCTCTTCTCTCTTTGTTTTTTTTCATCATGGTTGGCATATTGAATTGTCAGAGAGACCATCATACTATTAGCATCAACTATCAATGAGTCAAAACATTAAAATCCCTTCTCTTGATCATGGGAGAGAATAATAATGACATAATAAGAAAAGGAGAAGGTACACTAAAATGAACATTTAAAACATTCTCTTTGGTGTTTGATATAAGTGAATGAGGGAGTGAATTATGCCTCCATCCTTCATTCCTGTCCAGCTCCTGCTTCAAAACAACTAGGTAATTTTGTGACATGAAAGTCCCCACTAGTGAGTTGATTCTGGGGAATGTGAAATTCACCAAGGTGGACCCTGCCTTCCACTTTGCATATACTGTTCATTTCATCCTAGGTCAGCCCTGTGGGTCTATCCTGTTGTTCTAATTTCAGGTGAGGAAATGCGACATCAAACGGAACTGCCCATCCTTTATTCTAATAACTAATATTTCTTCAACACCTTCCCCAAGTCTAATTACACACCAAGCACAGATTAAGAAAAGATGTAACAGAAGGGGAAAGTGTCACCCGGACATAAAGGATGTCAGAGTGAAGTTACAGTTATAAAGAAAAATAGGAGGGGAAATAGATTAAAAAAAAAAAAAAACCTAAACACAGAAGAGGGAAATAATGATGTGGCACAATGTAATATCAGAGCTGTCACAACGCATTACATAGTTGATTGTCAAATGAGTGGCAGAGATAGAAACTGCTATTGGTTTGAAAAAGGAAGAAAAGATTGTGGGCTAAAGTGGTCTGAGGAGATTGGAGGAGGAGAGGAGAGCTGACCTTGGTCAGGAAGGATGAGCAGGATCTGGGTAAGACAAGAAGGTCAACAGGACAGGACAGGGAGTCTCAGACGGGGAACGGGGAACAGGGAACGGGAGAGAAACGTCTGCGGGGCGCAGGCACCAGTTAATGCAGGATGGAGAGGAGGGTTCATACAAACAGACGCTGAGTCGTCAGCAGGAAGAGGCTGCTTGGGGGTATGCAGCAGAGTAGCCTTGACGAGGACAGAGAAGAATCTGAATTGTATTCTTTTAGAAAAATGGAATTGCCCTCATTTTAATCAGATCTATTTGGACACCGGCTTGCAGTTAACGGCCCTAATCATGGATCACGTGGACTGGTAGCTTTGTACTCGGCCTCTCAAATAGCATTCTCCATCATTACCAAGACGCTCATACGAAATACTTTCATAAGTGGCTTCATACTCCACAAACTCAGTGGCTTCCAACAGTTTTTGATCATATACACCCATCAGGAAAAAACTGAGCGTACTGCTCCCATATAAATAAATATTATAGACAGATGAATAAACACACATACATACAGATGTACAGACTGTAAATTAATATGCTACACTCGTCATAAAGCTTACATTAAACTGTAATTTTTTAATGAGAAACAAATGAAATAATATTTACATTTTTATTTTATTCTGTAATCGTAATTTGATGTTAGCCTTTTGCTGAAGTTGAGCAAATTATTCCTGGTAATATTTTCAGTGAAAGACTTGAGAGTGAATATGCTCTTTATTTCTGAGAGTCTGGGTTTAATACGTCATGATGGAACAGCTGGAAGGTCCAGCAGTGATTTCAGTTTAGTTACATCCTTGGTTTTCAGGGCCACTCTGACTGTAAAGACACAAGATGCCCACGAATTCACTTTTCAATCGTCTGTACCCAGTGAGCAAATGTATGGAATTGCGCTCATCAATTTCTAGCTTGTCTAATTGTCAAGCAGGTTAGAAGAATGTTCCTGATGTTCTCAGGGTGCTTATATGAGAGTTTTAATCATCAGTTTTGGCAACAGTGTCCCACAGGGATGGAAATCTCCTTTCTAAATACCCATGTTCAAAAGTCGTTTACTTTCCCACTCATTGGCCGATCCCTTTTTAAGATCTGATTGGATTACCTTTATTTTTACCAGGCAAAGGGGCTGAGTAAGACTGAGGCACAGAAGTGCTGGCTCCACCATGCCCCTGCAGGGCAGTTCTCAGAGGCTTGTAGCCTTAGTGTTATCCTCAGTCCACAGCATCCTCACAGGACCATTGTAAGGCACTGCTGTAGTCTATGAAGGGCGAGCTAGTTAAAAGAAGATAGTGTAATCCACAAATCCACTTACCTGGGCATATATAAACTAAAAGAGAATACAGCATCGATGGTACCCCCACCTAAGCTTCCAGCTATGGAATCCTCCCCCTCCCCCAGGACACCTTGAGACCACTGTGAGTCATGTGACTGACTTAAGGACTAAGAGAGAGGGCTCCCATGCCAAACAAAAAATTAAACGTTAGTCATTTAATCCTTTTTCTAGAGTAAGTTCTGATAATCTCTTTCTACACCTCAGTGAATTATCTTATTCATCTTCTGACTGTGAGCATCACTCTGGAAACAACAGTTCTATACCGGATTTGAGTGTGTGGCACCGAAAGGCAAAGGAGTTTGTGATTTGACCTAACACCACAGTCATTCTGTGCTGATGCCCACATCATTAGAAATAGGTCTTTACACTCACAGCTCCTGTGCCCACTAGGGGACAGTTCTATGTCAAGAATCCACAAGAAGTATATGCAGATAACTCAGAATTTCAAATAAAATTTCTGCTTCATTTTTTAAGTGTCTTTTTCCATTCCCTGGCTGCCCTTCTCCCACACACTTAACACAATAGCGTGCCTTCAGTACACATTCAATTTATAGTTTAGAATTAATTTTCATCCAGTGTGCTCCCCTAGAGTAATGAGTGGTTAGTGAAAACAAATGCTCATAGGTACACACACAAACCAATATAGAGATGAAAGTTGTTCTCAAGACAGAAACGTCATCTAAGGGAACCGTAGCCCAAATATCACCCCTAAAGGCTCAGCACAATGTCAGAAAACTCTGCCCCCAGTTATCCTTAACAGGCTCTTTTTATTACACTCTCCTGGTTGGGATGTGAGTTTTAGGTACTTGACGCAGTAGTGCCTAACACATTATGTTAAAATCAGATTGTTAATGTTAACAGAATGATCTATAATTCAGAGTTTAATTAGGAGGCTTAAGCTCTAAATGCCATAGGAATTAGAGAGACAGGGAGAGACAGAGAGAGGAGAATGAGCTGGAGAAGCAAGGGATGTTTTCCTGGAGGGGAGCAAACTAATATGGACCTTGAGGGATGGTAGGACTTGCAGAGCTGAACAGAGAAAGAAGTTCCACGTGGGCAGAGAGACAGCTGTGGCATGATCCAGGCATGCGCAGGGCTGGTGAGAAAGCCCCAGGACCAGGTTCAGGCCCAGGGAGTCCAGCGTGCGTGCTGGGTGCTCACCTGGGCCTGTTCTCCTAGAGGGGTCTTTAGTGCCTATTTCAGATGAAAATACCTTCCTGGAATGACAGCAATGTCAACTGAATTTTCATATCTCCCCATTAAACAACAAGGATGTGATTGGGCTATTACATTTATGAGGCAGTTTTTGAAACCTCTTTAAAGATAATTGTCAGTTACTGCAGTAAAAATGTGCCCTTCGTGCGACTTTCCCCCAAAAGTCCCCCCAGTCTGGTGAATTTGTGGTTCTTGGCTTCTACCATCATATCCCATTAAGACTGAAATATGGAGAGATTTTAAGGGGCCCGGGGGCAGGGGTGGGGCAGAAAATAAATGCACGATGTTCCAACTGCTATTTAACATCATGGAATTGGAAGGAATAAGGTTAATGGACCGACCCAATGCCTATGCAACCTTCCTCATTCCAAATGGTCTCTGGCACTTTTGATTTCCCACTGAAGGGATACAGCCTCCTCTGGAGGCTAGGAGTGTCCTCAGAGGCCGCTTTGTCTACCCTGTGACTAAACCAGAATTTTTATGAATATCCTTGGCCTCTCCTCAGCTTTGAAAATGGTCTAGCCAACTTTTGTGGCATGGCCATGGGCATGGCCGTGGGCATGGCAATCGCAGGTCTTCAGTTTTTCCGAGGTGGTTTCTATGTCCCACACTCTGTGCCCCCATAAAATCTGGTACAAAGAATATAGGTTGAGAAATATGGCCAATGCATTTAAGGGAAACTGCCTTCAATGTGCTCAGTGAAATAACTTTCATTTTACCACTAACATAAACCCATAACTAGACCTACTTATCTCCAATCATGACAAGTCCCTCTGCTTCTCAGTTCTGTTCAGACATCACATGTGTGCTCAGAATGACTCTACACGGTGCTCCCCTCCGATAAAATTCTTCAAGAATCAAGTCAAGACCTCCTGGACAGTCTAAGACCACAGGTCTCACCCTTTGCTCTTTCCTTTGAGTCCTTCTTGTCTGATCCACGTACCTTCACTCTTAACCAAGATCTGTAATTTATTTTTGACATGTGTGTCTGCCTTCACTCAGCTGCATGATGCTGAAGGCATATGCAAAATTTTAGTCTTTTTTAGTTCAGTTCTCTGAATCAAGGATCCTCCTAAGAGGACGGATCCAAGGACTCTCATAGACATCTGAACCTATGTAGATCCCACCCTCATGGACTTCCAACCAGATTCTGAGATCTTAGGAAGAGTGGATTTATTGAGGAAGAGTGGGGAAGCTATGAATTACTAGAGTCAGAGGCTAGATGGTGGTGAACTGTTACGAATCATGCACCCCTGTATTCCTGTTCTTTTATAGCTTTCTTTCGTATTTATTCTTGGCTTTGACCTGTGATTTTCTTTGCCTATGGGACATTAACAACTATGAAACAAACAGAGGCTTGAAAAGTTTGCATAATGGGACTCGCTTTCTTGCTATGCTGCCACCATCACTTAAAAGAACCCATGATCCACTGGTTGGAGATACATGACTCAGCTGACATCAAGAACAAACCACCAAGACATAAAAGACCATCTGAGACCATCCATTCCCAGTTAGCTGCCAGGTCTCTCCAGACACAGTGTGAAACCAGATGAGACCGAAGACAGCCATCCAGCTGAGTCCACCCCAAATTCCTGACCCACAAATAAAACGGTGGTTGTTTTTAAGCCACTAGGTTTTGGAACAGTTTGTTTCACATCAATGGATAACTAACACATATTTTAAGCAGAACAGTAGCATGATCTACCTTAAGTTATAAAAGGACCTCTCTGGCTACTATGTGGACACTATGTTATAGAGAAATAAGAGTAGAAGCAGGGAGACAGTAAAGAGACAGTAAGAAAGGATTGAGTTAGGATGTGAGAAAGAATCTTGGACAAAAAGGGATTGAGATTATTCTAAAATTAAGATGGGCAAAACTATTTCTTCAAGGATAGGAAGTATTTCTTGATTGGGTCCCAGCTCTGCTTCCAGGGTGTGGTCTCTAGTCCATTTTTCTCCATGATGCTTGTTCATATCTACTGAGAAACATTTTTTCTTCCCCATGAAAAATATGAATTCCTTTCTCAGTCGGCTTCCTAATCTTTGAAGTTTGGGCTCTAGAGCTCTCTGTTGATCTTGAACTATCTCAGCCTCTTTTGGTACAAACCATCAGTGCTTTCACTAATTTTACCAATGCAATCCTCTTAAAAACTCTGTGTGTCTCCTATAAGTCTTATTTGTGTTCATCCAATGCCCCCAAAACCACACCCAGAATTCTTTTCACAACAAATATTTCCACAATTTAGATGTGTCAGGCTACTGTGGAAGAGGACCCTTCAGATATTTGTTTAGCTGTGAGGTTCTGCTAAGCAGTTTTAAAGCCTTCTGAAGTTCTAATGAAGAGTTTTACAAACCATTCATTTTATCTTTACTGAGGCTATTTCTTACTTTGAGAATCTTTGGTCAATCAGAGAGGCTAGCAATGTGAAACAGTTTTATTTTCCAACCCAGCAAGTCCTGGCTCTACATTTCATCTGAGTTTTACTTGCAAGCTAAATAATCATCACTTTAGCTAATCCCTTTCTTCCTATATTTTCTCAAACACAATTGAGAGAAGCAAACTGACACTGTTAAAATTCTGCTTGGAAATCTCCTTAGCCAATTTCACAGGGTCACTAGGTAAATTTTCTATCTTCCAACTGCCACAGGTGTTCATTGGGCCAATATTTTATACCTCCATAAACCACTATTTTTCAAACCTCCAAAAACACTTTACTCAGCATTTATCCTGCCTTCATTTTTTGGTTCATTCTTTTTTCAAACTTCACTAACAGATTCCCTCTCACTTTTCCAGATCTCTCCTGCTGTCTATTCCCAAAGCCTGTGCCATGTGTTTAAGTTTTTGTTACAATAACACTCTGCTTCCAGATACTTTAGTAGACTAGTAATGGCCCCCAATGAATCATATTCCTTGTATCTATCACACTCTTGTTAATTCCTTCACACATGGACTCTGGGCTTGGCCATACAGAATATCAAAAATGATGCAGAGATTTGAAAGTGCTGAAGCATTGGCAATTGCTCCCTTGAAGTGCTGTTTCCACCACGTAAAGCACCTGAGTTTTCTACTAGAGACACGTGGCCCAGCTGACATCTCTAGACAATCACCAGACACGGGAGGCCATCTCAGCTTATCCAGCCTAAGGCAAGTTGTCAGATTACTATGAAAGTTAAGAGTGACCTCGAGCAAAGCTAGCAGAAGAAATGTCCGCCTGTGCCCAGCCCAAACTCCTGTCCCACGGAATCAAAAGTAAACAAAACTATTGTATTATGCTTTGTAGGAATTTATTACACAGAGATAGATAACCAAAAGTGAAACTGGTACCAAGAGTGAGTACTTTCATAATAAATACTAAAACATGTGGCATTAGCTTTGAAACTGGGCAGCAGGTAGAATTTGAAAGAGACTTATGTGAAACAGCATCAGAACTGACAAAAATATTGTTGGCAGAGACTTGGAACACGGAAATGTACTTAATGAATTTATAACTCTGACTAAAGCAATCTCTAGACAGAATGTTAAAAACATCAGCTGGGTGTTTCTAGCTGTATGATTATTGCAGGATAAGTATAAGCTAAAGATTGTTTTGTTTTCCAGGGAATTTGAAAGACAGATGGAGGGCCCAGAGTTTTTCAGATTGGAAAACAAAACTAGTTTTCATCCTTAATCTCTCAAACCAGCCAAATACTCCCAAAGAAGGAAGTGGCCTCTCTGCAAATATCAAATAAAGGGTGTGGCTGTAACATCATCTGTTAAAACTTTAGAAAGATAGAGGTGGCATCCAACAGTGTCTCAGGTAGAGCAGATGTATCTAGGAATCTAAATGCCATGTCCTTCATTAGCCTAACATACCTTAAACGGAGAGAGTTTGACCTCAAAAAGAAATGTGGGTATAGCATCTTTTATATATATTTTAATGGCATGATATTAACCTCATGTAGAAGCCCACAAGGTTTTTAAAGGAATTTTATTAGCTTCAAATAAATGGAAAAGAGAAAGTTCACGATAAAAAGAGATCTCTGATTGCTCAGTTGTGTACACGCGGGAAACAGCTCGAGGGAGCTGCTCATTTGCAAAAACAGATGATTTGCTCTGTAAAAGGAAATGTCAGCAGGTGAAACCAAGCTCCTAGAAGGAAGAGGTGAAACTGCAGGAGAGAAATAGACAAGGAAACTACCGCTGGAAGACTTACTCCCCAGTTAGGGAATATATCTGGTCCCCAGATGAGTGGGATTTAACAGCAGGCGCCTGGCTTAATTTCAGAATTACTATAGGCTGGTTAATTATTCAGAAATTTTGTTCTTTGGTTGTTTGGTAATTTGAAATCAGCCAGAGTGGGAATATTTACACCATAAATATCAGAAAAATCTACAAATCAGAGATTTAAAAATTTTTCAGAGACCCAGTTGATCAGCACACCACAGCTACCATGTAAAGAAGCTCAGTCTTGTCTACTGGAGGATAAGAAGTCACCTGGACCAGGGATGGATGATCCCAGCTGAGGCTCACCTAGACCAACCTGTCTACTAACTGGACGATGTGTGAGTGAGGCCATCCGAGACCATCCACACCCAGCTGACCTGCCAGATGACTTTAAAGCTCCCTGGTTGATCTGCAGACTTGTGGGCAATGATGAAATGGTTATTGTTTTAAACCACTAAACTTGGAGTTCATTATACAGCAATAGATAACCCAAACTAACCAAAACCATATGTTAATAATTTCTCATCCCATTCATTAAATCCATAATTCTTACTATAATATACTAGTCCTACATAATCTGATCTCCTGAGAGGTCCTGATCTCATTTTTTGACAACCTTCCTCCTTGCTTAGGCTGTTGGAGGCACCCCGGCTTCTTGGCTGTTACTCAAATAGGACCAAACACTCCAATGTCAGAGCTTTTGCTCTTGCAATTCTCCCTGAAACATTCTTCCAGGTAGATACCCACATGGCTCCCCCTTTTAGGTTTATTATCAAATGTCAACGTATCAGGGAGTTTTTCCCTGATGATCCTTTGTAAAATAGCGCCCCCCTTCATTCCTCTACATATTGCTCTATTTTTCTTCATAGTGTATATCTTACTGCTTGTCTCATTACATAGGATCACATTTTTTATATATATACATATATTTCAATAATCTTATGACTATATGTAATGTACATGCAATTATAATTGAATATAACATGAATATGTTACATGTTGCATATTATTCTATGCATTTTTATTTATTTGCTACCAATTAAATATAATTTCTTTGAAAACAGGGCATTACGTCTTTTATTCTCTCCTGTATCTTTACCCTTAGAACTAACCTGGCACCTAGAAGGTGCTCAATATTTGTTGAATGAATTATTTATATGGAATATGTTAATTATATACCATGTGTCCTGCATTCTACTCTGTACTTGGAAGAGAAGATAGAGAATAAGGCAAAAATGCAACCTATGCTCTGATAATGATAATAATTTTTACGCACAGAGCTCCTATGTACCTGGCACTGAAGTATGTGCTTCGCATGTGTGAACTGATTTAGTTTCTACTTAATCCTATGAAGAGTGAACTGTCATGACCCCCGTTTTACAGATGAGGTATGGAGGGTTCAGTATTTGCTGAGATCCCACAGCGAATAAGTGACAGAATCAATTCCAACCAAGCAATTGACTCAAGTTCAATCAAGCTTTTGACCACTATTCCACATGTCCCTCAATTAATTTATCATCTAGTTGGAGGAACAACCAACCATTCTTAAAACAGAAAATAGCTAAATTCTGTTGTATGCAGTTTAATTACAATTACAATAAATATTCAGGGAACCTGAGTGTTCATCAAAACTGGCACAGCCAGATTTTTCCTGGTTAACGTGGAACTTAGGGAGCCCGGCAGTGCCAGCTGAGAACGGCAATCCCTCTCAGCAGAGGATTCAGCTGGAGTGGTGGTGGAGTGGGAACAAAGGAGCTCAGCAGGAGCAGGAAGGAGTGTTGGCGACCAGTGGCAACTGAGGGGCTCACATGTGGTTTTAAGGTAATTACAGGGACTTGGGGGAAAGAGCAGGGAGAAGATGTCCTATGTGGAGGAGAGCTGTTATGAAAAATTCATCTTTGGATTATTAATTTATTCTCTAAAAAGAGTACTTTCTGAGGACCTACTAGGTTAAAGGCACCTTGCTAGGTCCTGTGCGAAGTGTGAAGCCATGTGGAACACGATCTGTGACTTGGAGAAAGTACATCTTAGTAAGGGAGACAAAGCCTGCAATCAGAGACCTGCTGTAGAAGGCGGATGCGTTGAGCATTCTTGGGTTATTCACTGGGCTTCAGAGTTTCAGAAAAAGGTGAGGTGGGTTGAGAAGGACATTTTATACTAGTGGTGCTGGACTTGAGCCTTAAAGAACAGGGAGACTTCCTCTATAATGAGTTGACTGACGAAGGGTTCCAGGTGGAAAGAGTAGTGACTCAATTCACACGTGCCATCTTGGCAGAAGTGGGACATGGGTTTGAAGAACGAATAGATTGGGTTTAAAAACAAAAGAGGCATTTCCTCAAATTATGTTCCCAGAAATGCTAGATTCTCAAGATGTTAGATGAAAAATGGGCTATTTTTTATTGTTTGTCTGTGTGAACATGCATGTGTACATTTGTAAGCATGTGTTCATGTTTGGGCATGTGTGTGTACACGTGTGTGTTGGGCAAACATTAGACACATTGGAAAACTAAAATAGAGGCTTTGAACGATGCAGATAATGGCTGCAAATAAGTTGGGAACAGACTGCAGAAATCCTTGGAGAGACTGTGAACAGAGAGGTGACATGAAAATAGCACACAAAATCCACCTGGATGAGAGACGCAAGGACAGATGAACTGCCATTTTGAACCCTCATAGAATGTTCTAGATAGAAAGCTACAAAAGGTTTGATTCCAGAAATAAGTCTCACCAGAAGGGTGATACAACACCATTCATGTATGTTTGAATTCATTTTTAAAATGTCATCCCCTCTCTTCTTTCACTTCTAAAATAAATATATTACATGAAACAGAGTCACATTTTAATTCTCCTTTTCTTGAATACTGATATCCTGGGAATTCAGATTTCTGCAAGGTTGGAGGCAGTAAGAGACACCAGCTAGAGATACTAGAAGCAAGACCAGCCATCCCTGGTCCCTGCTCCGGTGCTGCAGGCCCCCGCCTCTGAGTAGCTCAAGTGATGTGCATCACCAGGACCCAACCTGATAGAACACCTTGTTCTTTGGACTTCTCGTTCCCAGCTGGTTCTCAAGATTATCTCATTTTCCTCTCCCAGGGCCATTAATGCGCTCGCCCTGAATGCCGGTTAAAGGGCATCCCTTGCATGACTTGGCCTGGTTCCCAGGTATGTATTTCATCCAAAATATAGAGACCAAATTACCAATAAAGAAATTATGAGTGACTGCCGCTGCTCTGTCTCTGTCATCCTCCTCCACAGTTGAATACTCTTCATTCTTAGGGACTCGTTTTTTTCCTGCAATTCAGCTTAAATTTTCCCTCACTTGGCTTCCTCCCATCACTCCTAATTACAGGCTAATAAAGCCTTTGGATTACTGTGAGCGATTTTCATCCCTCCCTTCTCCCACCTCAACTTTCCTCCAGGGGCTTCCTGAACTGAGCCCTGGATTGTCCTGAAAGAGTGATGACCAAAACCCACAAATGTACTCTGTGGAATTAAGACCTGGGGTTTGAGGTCATATGCTCAAGGGTCATTCTCTAGACTCATTCATGCTCCCTACTGCTAGTTTAAGGGAAGTATCCATGATAAAGGCTGTCTGAGCTGAAGGCTACTAGGAATAAAGAGGGAGACAGAGAAATGGCTCTGGGGAAGGTACTTGCAGGTCAAATTTCAGTGATAGGGAATACCTTCTGAATTAGTGAATCAAGGTGTTTACCCTCAACCCAGCCAGTCTGCTGACAACAACCGGAGGACCACGGCCTGACACCTGCTGGAGGGCCTTGCTTTAATGGCCCCAGAAAGAAAAATACAGTGCACTTGTATTTCTCCCTAGGGCCTAACCTATGCTAACTCACATCTTTCATGAAGTTTCTTCCCCCTCAAGATCCCACGGAATCAAACAATGAGGGGGAGCTTAGGAGCAAGCATGAGTTACTCATTGCATGATCTTGGGCAAGTTACTGAATTTCTCCACCTATTTATTTTGAATATTTCATTAGAAGATTCATCAAAGTTCAATGTGGTGAAGGATATGATAATTGCCAAATCAAGTGCTATTAATATTCACAAGGACGGGAGTTCAAAAGAAGGAAGGCAAAGGACTGGGATATTAAAAGAGGACTATTTAATCAAGAGGGGATTTAAGAGAGATCACCAAGGATGAGTAGAATTTAGTAACTGGAGACCCCTGAGATAGGGTATTCCAAACAGGTGAACACCATACACAAAAACGAATCTTTTCTAAGCAATAGAACCTTAATTAGCATTGCCCTTCTCCCCTCATTTCATATGCATGCTGCAATTATTAGGATGGAAAATCTAACCCGAAACTTAACAAAGTTTTGTGGCTCACCCTAAGCAATTTCAGAATAAAGATCTACAATCACGTGCCCTCTGTGCACTTTAGGATTTGAGGGCATAGCAATCCCAACCTCCTATCCTGTCACTGCCACCACCTTTACCTGCCACTCTACCCTCTCCATCCCACTTGCCTCTAAGTCACAAAGACCAGCATAAATTGTATTTTGTAGAGTGGATGACTAGAGAGAAATAGAGTTGGTTTTATTAATGACCCCAGATTGGGGGCAATGACATGGGGCTCCCAATGCTATGGAAATCAATCAGTATGGCCTGACTCTGGGGACATTGTGACTGGCTCGCAGACACCTCTGGATGACAGGGGAGGCGAGGTGAGTGCCCTCCCATTGGCTACCCATGGCCTGGAAATCAAACATGATTTATCCACATTAGTGGGCTTCATCTTGGTCTGATTATCCCAGCCACAGCTTGCGACCCAGGCCAACTCTCTTGCCTTTTAATAAACAGATTTAATAGGACTGATAGTTGGGCAATTTGTAGAGTAAATTAGATTTAATTTGGCCTGAATGCCACCGATTTCTCATATTGTTCAAAACAATCTTATCCAGGGCCGCGTGTCATCCCAACACGTCCTCAACTGATGCAGCTGAAACAGCCAACTGACAGATCTAAATGAGTGGATGCTCTCCCACGAAGCTACCACCTTCTCCCTTCCTCCTCGCTTCTTGTGATTTAGCTCACTGAGAAGTAAGACCCAGCATGGGCGCAGTGACCACGACAATAACAAAACCAGCGGCAATCCCATCGTGTTGCCACTATTAGGGGTCTTGGCAGAATAAGCTGAGCATAGTGTCCTGTTCCATACAAAACATCACTATTTGGGGGATTTTTGCATAGAACGAATTCTACACTGTAATGTAAATGCTCCAGCCCTCTTAAACAGATTGCACAGAACACAAGTTCACTTTTCCTTACTGACTGGGAGCGGATCTGGGCATCATGTATTATACTACAGTAGAGAGCAGTGACTACCTCGGGCCAGTGTGGTTGACCATCTGC
Source organism: Vicugna pacos (assembly GCF_048564905.1). NCBI lineage: Eukaryota > Metazoa > Chordata > Mammalia > Artiodactyla > Camelidae > Vicugna > Vicugna pacos. The sequence continues at coordinate 9,759,436 of NC_133010.1, forward strand.
CCCTAAACTAAATAGCCCTCATCTTGCATCTTGGCTTCTCATTTTCCCTTTGTCTCTTCCCTCACAAACAGCTGTCATTCTTCAGCACTGTGGAATATCCTGCCAGTTACAGCCTCCCCGTCACCTCTAGAGGACTCATTAGTTCTGATCACCAAAACGTTCTGGCCATGGTAGGCTTGAACTCTCTAGTTCCCTTGAGGCTGGGGGCATGTGGCCTGGGCCTGGTAACTTCATCACCCCTGCGAGACCCCCATGAGGTTTTCTCTCTGCCATTGTGACGGCAGCACTCCAGAAAGGGCCTGCTTTGTCAGACTAGGTCCTGGGGCCGAGCCCCCAGCAAACCTAAGATGACAACAAAAAGAAAAAAAGCATTGTAATAAGCCATCAGGAGTTGGAGGCTGTTTGTAAGTGCAGCATAACTTAACCTACTCTGAGAGATTGTACTTCCCCACTTTCTGATTTGGAGATGCTAACATGGTATGAGCCTCGATTTAAGGCAACTAAACTTTTTTTCTTAATTTCTGTAAGTAAGCTTTCAGCGGGCACTCACCTGTAGGTAAAAACGCACTGAAATACATCAAATGTATGACTTTTGTCATTGATGTTTATAACTCTTTTTTTTAACCTATGTATCAGGTGGGGCAAAGCCATATAGAGAAGGAGTGTCTTTTTCACTGAGAACAATGTGCTATCCCTTCATAATGGCAGTAGGCCAATGTAATCAACCTGCCTCCAGGTAGCTGGCTGGTACCCTGGGGAATGGAGCCGTGTCAGTATTGGTTTTTGCTGTTGGCAGACTGAGCACTCAGCAGTGGCCGTAGCCAGCCCATCTTTGGTGAGTGGCTGTACACGGTGCCGAGCCTACATGTACCCTACCCCTGCCATCATGGCTGCTTTGTCAATGAACATATTAGGGAATGAGAGGAGTGGCTGTGGAGGGAGGCTGACTGGTATTCACAGAACGGCCGTCCCATCCACATGATTAATAAAATCTAACAATACGGGCATCACCCTTTGGTGAGCGTTCATATGGGACACAAATACCTGCACACTGGGTGCCCACTCTGATAAATCTATCTAGAGACCTTTTCCCCAGACCGTGTTGGCACCAATTTTCCACTTGTGTTCCTTCCAAGTCCTTGACCAGCCAGCTGAACCATTCATAATCTGTGAGCTGGTACAGATCTGCAACTCTTCCCATCTCTCCTGGGTCCTGCCCAAGGTCCTACCACTGGGAAGATTTCCCTTCACTATTGTTTTTAAGGGCCCTCTTGGAATGGGGCTACAGTGTAGCAACCATACACTTCCAAACGGTGACTGTGTCGTGCAGAACCATCTGTAAAACACAAGTCCACGATCTCTCTTGACATGCTCAAGACCACCGGACGCTGAGAAATATAACCATAGCAGGAGACCCTTGAATTTTTGGTAGGATTTATTTCCTACCCTCTAGCATGCAAGTGTTTTACCAAGGTTTATGGAGTAGTTGCTACTTCCTGATGGCTAGACCCTGATCAGCATAATACTATCCACATAAGGGGCCAGGGAGATGTCTATGGAAGGAAAGGCAATCTGTCCCTGAAGGGCCAGATCATGGCATGGGAATGGAGACCAAGAACACACTGGAATGCACTAACAAGAGCTGGAGCCTGTGAGCACGTTCTGAAACTTGTGTGAGTTCTTATTGCCTCTGACCTTGAGAGACCCTTTGTCTCAGACCTAAACCTACACACGCAGCCCAGGATTCAGGGGAAGGTGGGGCAGTTGAAGGCCCAGCGACTGCTTCACAAGGAGGTGAGTCAGCAAAGAGTGACAGTGTGGAGGACACACTAAATGACCGCTGCTTCCCTTTGACCCGACAAATCTCCCGTAAGAATCTCAGGCAGGAAATGGAACTCAGCCTAGCTAAACGGGCACATCATAAATCCACCGCTGCCTGTAATCCACGGCTCCAGGAACATGCTTCCTTCTCACATGAGTCGGACAAAAAAGGGCTACAAGGTGCAGAACAGAGCCATCTTTTCTAGGGAAGATACCATCATTTCATGGTGCAAAGTTTGCCTCCTCTGCCGTCTTGAGAGGCCACCTCTCTGTATCACTTTGGGCTGCGCCTGGTGGTTTAGCCATGTGGCGGCAACCGTCTAGGATGGTGGATGCTCGTGCTGCCAGCAGAGGTCTGGACCTGCGGAGCCCAGTGTCAGAGCAGCACCACAGCTGTATTTACACCAGCAATAAGCTTCATGCTGTTGGAGTCTCTCCAACCAGGAAAAGAGCAAGAGCTAGAGGGAGATAGAGACCGAGGAGAGAGAGAAGAAAGAGAAGAAAAAGAAAAAGAAGAAGGAGATGAGGAGAAGGAGGAGGAGGAGGTAAAAGAAGGAGAAGTGGGAGTGGGAGTGGAAAGGGAGAGGATGGAGGGGGAGGAAGACGAAGGAGGAAGACAAAGGAGGAAAGGTGGGCAGCGAAGGAGGAAGAAAAGGGAGAAAGAAATGAGATAAGGAAGGGAAGAAAGAAGGGAGGAAGGGAAGCAGGAAGGAAGAAAAAGAGACAGAGAGTGGGGAAATAAAAAGGAAAAAAGAAAATTGCTTATATGTGATTCTGGCCAGGTATCTTCCAGCTTGGGTAGGATGGTGGGCTGGGTTGCTATAGTGTAGTAGGTGATTGCTTGTTAATGTGTTAGTCCTCACCGAAGAATGTCTCTAGAGTGAACAATTTGAAAACACGATAGACAGTGTGTTCTATGGAGTTGTCTTCATTAGCAACGATATCAATCAACTCTAGGAGAAGCCAACCCTGACGCTTGAATTGGACGGCTTAGAGACCCTCTGAAAGGAAAAATGAGGGACTGCACATTAGACAAACTGGCGTCTGGAGTCCTCTAAGCCTGTGGCTCACGAGATAAAGAGAACTGGCTCTCTCCCAGCAATGCCACTAGCCCACCCTTTGACACTGAGGAAATCCCCGTCCTGCTCCAGGCCTTGGGCTCTGTAGCTAAAAACATCCTCCCTCCTCCTCCCTACCAGGTGACACCGTCAGAGACTAGAGGGACGGAGGACGGCTCAGGGGAGGTCAGTGGGGGCGGGGGGGATGCAAACCCACGGCAGAGCTCAGGAGCACTGGAGGGCATCCCTGTGCTTAGAATGATGGCCCCGACTCAACCAGAGACGGGCAAGATGTTCTCTCCATCTTCTCTTTACTGAACACAAAAATAATTAGACCAAAATATTAACAAAATATTAACCATAATGAAAAAATTCTAAAAAAAAAGTTTGATTTTTTTTTTAACTTTAGAGCCAAATCAGTTTGGGAATTTAAATGTAGATGGAGTTTAGGTACCGGGAAGATTTAGTTGTGCAGATCCCTGAGCTCTCAGAATTCCAAAACGCAGAGGCACTCGCTGAATAAACGAGAACAACCTTCTTTGTCATCGCTTCTAGATGACTCACTGCTATTATTTTAAATACCAATTGCTGTCTTATGCACGGAGGCGGCGATGTCTGCAGGGGCTGTGGCAAGTCACCTAATGTCAGAGCTGGAGGAGACCCCAGGCTCCCACTTTTTCCAGATGAAGTGCTGAGGCCAGAGTTCAGGGGGCTTGCCCAAGGCCCTCCAGGTAGACCGTGGCCTCCTGAGCCAGGGCCAGGGCCGGGGGTCAGGCCAGAGCTCTTGCCCGTATCCTGGACCCATGGCTGGTGATTCTGAGCTCCTCTCATAATTCCGGGCACTCTTGGCACTTTGGATGAACCTGACCTTTCCAGTGTGATGCCTGCCTGGGTCCCATCTCAGAGAGTCATCTCAAGGAGAAGAGACAGTGTCCGAAGGAAACAGACGCTCCACCCTGGGAGAGTGCTGAAGGAGTGGTCTTACTTTCCTGTGCCTGAAAAAAAAAAATTCCTAAAGACTTGAGTGTTTCTGCTTTACCACCATGACTTTGGTCACATTGCAAAATTAGGGTCTTTCTCCACCTCCAAACATTAGGCCATTGAAAGCACTCTCTGGTGACTTGCCGCAGAGTTTGTGCTATTAGTCATGGCTCCCAAAGGCTGCTTTGTCTAAGGAGGAGGAAGTGTGGGAAAGAACCCAACACTGGGAATGATTAAAACAGAGACGGTGTCTTCATTCATTTCTCCCTCCATCTTTCCTTTCCCTTTTACCCCTTGTGCGTGCACGCATGTGCGTGTGCGCATGTGTGTGTTTCTGTAGAAAACTTGAGAGCTAAAACAGACCCATCCCAGGAGATGTCCACAGACTCAGATTCATAAAGCAGAGAAAAATAAATTCATGATCCTAAGAAGGCAGAAGCCAAAAAGAGGAGTCCAGGTAATATGTGGCAGAGGACAAGGAGAATGAGAATGTACTGGAACACTGGGAGGTGGCACTTGAGCTGAAATGATGAACGGGGACAAAAGGAGAGAGAAGCAGCAGGATAACAGGACAGCAGAGGACAGGACAGGACAGGATAGGATGCCTGAGAGTGATTTTAGCAAAGGGTCACATAATCTGTGCTGTGACTCTGAGGAGTGGGTTACTGCCACCATCCCCATTCTGTGGGTACAAGAACTGAGCTTGTGCCCACAGCAACCTGCCCAAGGTCACACAACGCATAGAGAGCTGGCAGAGCAGGGACAAACTCGGGCAGCGTGACCTTGACTCTTAACCACTCTTCTGCACAGCGTCCAGGCTGAGAGCCTGGGTGGGGCAGAGTGGAGCCAGACTCAGGAGAGAGGGACAGAGCAGCCAGGGTCAAATCTCCCAGGCTCTGGAGGACGCCCAGCCCTCTGCACGTTGGCTGGCTCGCCGGAGCCTGATCCACCCCCTCTGTTTATGGCTTAGCCCCATCCGGCTGTCAGCATCCGAGAGCAGATGCTCACTTAATCCTTGGGATTAGCTCCAGATCATGGAGAATAGTCAGCAGTCAGCCAAGGCGCATGCACACCCGTGCTTATCCAGTCTCCTACATGTGATGCTGATACCCACTTCCATCCCCAGGTTTTGCTCTGTAAGACGTAAAAGCAGCAGAAAGCTGAGACAAGCCTGCCAAAAGTGCTCGTCATCATAAGTGACAAAGGAGATAATGTCTTGTTATTTGGAAAATGTTTTGAAATCCGTAAATGAATGACTAAGTATGTATATCTGTGTGTGAGAGAGAGAGAGAGACAGAGACACAGAGACAGAGACGGAAGAGGGGAGGGAGGCTCACTTTAACTTAACAGTGCTATATACTCAAGGCATGATAACTCAGCTGTTAAGGTATGGTATATATATATACCCACGTACATATTCACAATATCCTCGAATGGGGAAAAGAAATACCTAGGCTTCCAATTAGCAGTTGAGACAATCAGCTAGAGCCCGTTAGATGCCTGGGTCCCTAACAAGCTGTGTGACCCAGGGCAAGGGAGCCACAGCCTCGCTCCTCACCTCAAAGATGAGCGGAGGAGTGCCTGCCCTTCCTGTCTCCTAGGCTCCCGGGGAAGGGATCCATGGGTAAACACTTCAGAAAGTTGAAAATGCCAAATATGTGAAAGCGATAATTAACAGTAATCATCATCATCATCATCATCATAATTTAATACTGAGGGTGACAGGCATGGCTGGGGCAGGAGCAGGCTCCATTGTAATTATCTGGAAGACGCAGCCAAAAGCACACTGAAGCCATATTTCCCACCTACCACTTTTCTGACTTCTGTACTTTCTGTTCTCAATCTCCGAGATTCATTAGGGAGCACGGCTGGTTTGTTATTGTGAAATGATTGCTGGCATAAAAGACACAAATTAAAAAGTTCCCCCCGCCCCCGTATTTGTTGAACTACCTCTAGCCGGAGGAAGCTTGCACTGATGTGAAAAATCAGATCTGCCTTATTCTTCTTAGAGCATGGATGCCTTCCCGGGTACGGTACCGGATTTGATCTCAGCCCTCACTCAGCGTTCATCCCCATCTGGAGGGCTCTGGGTTGACCCAGACCCTGCTCAGCGAAGCACCCTCAGTCTGGGGATTGGCCTGGGCTCATCCATGTGGAAGCCACTGAATCCAGCAAGCTTGGCTTGTCGGTACCCTCAGGGCCGCCCCTCCCTAACCTGGTTAAAGTGAAATACCCAGGAAATCGCTTCTTCCTTGTAGGAATCGTCTCAGCTGCCGGTTACATCTGCCCTCCTTGCACCAAGTTCTTTCTTCTCTCACCGCCTTCACCCTGGGCAGCCCATCTCTAAACCCCTTGCTTCCCTCCCTGCTCCATCTTCTCTTCCTCCTCTTCTTCTAACGATTGGGACAGAAAGTCACAAATTAGACCTTAGGGTTTTCCTTTTACCTGGTGTCCTTCCCCCTTGTCTCGCCTACGTCCCAAGACTTCTTTTCTCAGATACTTTTGTATGTAAAAATACTTTGATTTTTTAAATTTTTTTATTTTGTGTGTGGGGGGTAATTGGTTGGTTGGTTTGTTTTAATGGCGGTACTGCGGATTGAACCCAGGACCTCGTGCATGCCAAGCATGCACTCTATCCCTGAGCTCTACCCTCCCCCCTGATGTTTTTCATCAAGTGTAATTTTACTTAAACAATAAAGTTTGAGCACCCCTCTGCCTCCTTTTGTCCCTTTCTCTCCTCCTCTTTGCATCCTTGCACCTGCTCAGTGATGCTGGGAGCTCCGGGGGAAAAGAAGGAAGTAGGGGGCAAAATCCTTACATTTCTAGACACTACGGTCTAGGAAAGGAAAAGGGGGGTGCACAGGGCCGGTGCTCACCCCTCAGCTCCTCTCCCTTGTGGACACTCATCCATGCCCTTCCTGCGGCCTCCCCCCAACCCCCCCACTGTGGGGACAAGTCTTCTCCAAGACCACGGCGCTCCAAACACAATTAAAGGAACAGCTACCCTTGGCTTCTGAGATGGTGAGTAACCTTTGATTTCGTCTGCATTACTTTTCTTTATTTTCCAAGCATTCTACATGAAACTTATCTTGTTTAAAGAAAATAATCCAGTAAAGTACATGTTTTTACACTTCCCTTGACAAACACCTCCCATATTCACTGCGCCATCTCTCTCTTCCCTTCCTAGCCAAACTGAATTGAAAGGAAGAACAAATGAGGAGATTTGTCTCTGTTTTCTCCCACTATGTTAATTCCTTTCCAAGTAATGTTTTCACATCCGATAAATCCTCTTTGAGTATTATTTCATGCTCTTTACTATGATTTAGAGATAAACCAATATGAATATTTCTGGGGCTAATTTCCTTTCTTTGTGTTCTCCTGTGTTGTCTTTATCCATCGTTTTATTTCTAACTTTTCTTCCTTCGTCATCTTGTTCAGGTGAGTCTTTCTCTTAGATTTATCGTGAACCCAACGGGAAAGCCATCAGTGTAAATATGGGATGTTGAGGCCTTTATAATTATCAGAGTAACATGTATCTTGCCCTATTCACATCCTCTTATTGTAAGCTTCCTCTTGTTTTGGCATTCTTGCTGCCGCCTTGGTTTTCTGTCTTTGACTCAGTGGATACAAATTATCCGCTTATACATCCTGTGGTAATTTGTAATTAAAACCTGGGGGGGGGTTAGTTCTAATAGTTTGCCAAATGTGCATTTGCATTTCTCTCTAATTATGAAAGTTGAGAGCAAATCAATACATTGTAAGCTGATTTCCCACCATTTCCACATTAGCGTCCTTCTTTTTTTTTTTTTTTTTTTTCCTTTGGCCCCAAGGATCACATCCTGGCTTTTGCAACTTGAGTCTCTGTGCATTCTTCCTTCTAGGGCTTTCTGATCTCAGTGAGCTCCTGAGCTCCGTGTCCCCTGCTCCTGAGGTGCTGATGCCACCAGGGTCTTTGGTGTCTGTTACAGGATGTGTTTACTGTTCTCAGAATCAGTAGCAAGCTGGGAGCGTCTGTCTGACTAGGGGAGACACAAGCTGTTTGGAGGGGGCAGGGATGAGAGGGAAGGGAGAAACGGCTTCTGCCCATGATCTGACCCCAGGGCAGGACCTGGTCTCCTGGCCGAGGGGACAGGCAGAGGCAGCGGCAGCAGCCCGGGAAGGGCGCTGGGAGTGTCTGCTTCAAGCTCCGCTGCTTTGGGGTCTGTGTGGCCCACAACTGGGGAGAGACCTTCCTTCCTCCAAGTGGGGTCCCTTTCCCATCTGCCTCTCCAAAGCCTGAAGCACAGGACGGCCCCTCGAAGTCAGTGTCCCCACACTGGGTGGGACAGTGGGCTTGGATACATCAAAGGACATCAGAGCAGGGCCGGCCAGGGGGGCCAGTTCTCACTCCCCGGGGACTCTCAGAAACACCTAGCGACACTGACAGGGACGTCTAAGGTTCTGTCGTATTCACAGAAGGGGCCACTGAGTCAGGAAGTTTGGGACGGCACATCTCGTGATTAAGTCAATGGGCTGGATGTCTTCAGAGCTTGTCATATTTCTCGTGTTTAAAACCCTGTCTAGCTGTGTTGCTCCTTTAGATATTCAAGGCACTGCCTTTTATCCAATTATAAGCTTTAAACACACACAAACACACACAGACACATCCTTAGTGGGGTAAGTGGACAGTCTTCCAGCCTGAGGCTGTGATGATTTTACTCATGTCAACCTCCCCAACCCCAACACCCCCCACACACACACACACAGCAGCATCCAGGAACGGCTCCTGTAGCCAACACGTTGCTCCACGCCCTCTGGCCTCTTCCTCCCATCCAGCTGTCTTCTCGCTGCCTGACTTCCTGCTTCCTACGTATGCTGTGGCCCGTGTTCCTGCGGCCTCACTCAGGACACTGCTTCCAGCTGGCTTTTCCACATCTGTGTAGTGACAGCTCGGAGCCCCTTCCCTGCTGGAACCTTTGTGGTCCTCCACCAGCCCCACTCCCGAGTGACACGGCACTCTTTCTAAACAGACCTCCATCATCTCTCCCAGATAACACTTCTTATGCTCTGGGTTTACAACTTTGTTTTCTTCTGGACCAGTAGACCCTTGGAACAGAAGAAGTGAGTGTTACTTTTGTTTACATCCCCAGAACCTAGGAGGGGTTCTGCAACACGGAAGATGTGGTGACTCCATGTTTACAGGATGAATGGAGAAATGAATACATAAATGAGGCAGAGAGGCTGAGAGAGAATGAAAAGCCCAGGGGAAGAGGGAGGCTTTCGGTCCGCGGGCAACAGGGAGCCACTAAAAGCGTATGACAGAGCAAATGTCCTGAGTGCGCTGAATAAAGCACCACTGAAGGGCAATGTACTGGGCCCCACTGTGCCCTCACCTCCAGTGAACCTGACGCATGGAAATGGCGCCCTGCCAAACAAGCATTTAGGTAACACCCCTTTTCTGCGGTGTCCAGAGAAATTATGCCAGTTAGAGGGATAGAAACAAAGTAGAAATCACAGGCTCATGGACGACAGGGGCCTTTTTCTGCTATAATCATAAAGGTCATGGTCTCAGGAGCTGTGCCTACCCTAAATGGAAATTCAAAATATAATACTAGAACCAGAAAACAAAACTGCAGAAACCCCTTTATTTCCTCTCCATTTTTTCCCCTATAATTACCAATAACCCACTATTAGACTTTAAGGACAAAAATAACTCTTAACGTCCAGACAGAGGGGCCAGACTAGTCTTTTTCACCCTGGAAGCATTTAGGGAAGATGCTTCCTTCAGGCCTTGAGGGTCTGTAATTGCCAGCATCCCTCCAGCCCACAGAGCCGTGCAGGTGGGGGGTCTCCCCTCTGTGATTATGTCTTGCCTTGGAGCGTTATTCTGACACCTCTGGGGCTGTCAGTTCTGGACAATGTTCGCCCAGGGAGAAGGCAGTGGGAAGTTGAGGAATGCGGGGGCAGTCCAGGAAGGGAGATGGTTTCGCACAGGGAGGAACGCGGAGGAAACCTAAGGTGAACGGTGGGCTGATGTTTAAAGCCTGGGGAGGCGATGGAAAGGAAGGCAGAAGTGCAAGCCTGCCGAGGAGGAGCCCAACCCGTCCCCACCTCAAGCACCTCAAGAATCAGTGTGCACCTGCAAACTGTTAAGGACTTGACCTCAGCCCCTGCCGGGGAACAGCAGCTCTGGGGGCTGCTGACCGCTCCGCCGCTGCCCCTTAAAAGAGGCCAGACCAATTCCCTCTGCGCTCCCCACATGCTGAACTGCTGTTTCATCTTTTTTCCCACGATGTACAATTTCCTTCTCCAGCCCAACAAGGACAAAATCCCGTTCAGTGGATGCGCTAATTGTCTAATTAAAGGATTAAGTTGTATCGGGGTCATTTGAATTGAAGAGGTGGCAAGATGTGCAGCAAGTGACAAGAGGCCACGTGGCGGGCAAGGACGGCAGTGATTCAGGAACAAGGGCACCTGTGGTCCTTTCTTCTGAAATCAGCACAACGGCTTGGGTGGCTGGAGACGTGCCCTCAGTACCCGTGATGCTCCTGCCTCCCTCCTGACCGGCTTGGCAGCCTGAAAACAGTCAGGAGGCAGCGAGCACATAGACTGGGAAGTCCCTGCTCAGAAGCACAAACAGAAGGAAAGGCTGGGGGTCTCCACCAGGTCAGCTACCAGGCTGACGGGAGAAGCAAGATTCTCAGCACAAGGCAGAGTTGAGAAGCCCAGATTTTGAAGACAGAGACTTAGGGGAGAGGCAGGAAAAGGGGATGAGTTCTTGGGAGCCAGGTGGAGGTCTTCAGTCCGGATCAGAGGGATGCTGTTAGAAAGGTCAGAAAGCTCTAACCACCTAAAGACTCCGGCCTGCACTGCCTTTGCCTCATTTTATATTCTGGCCGCCAAGGGGCAGCCAGAGGCGAGCAGACCTAGAGCCTGGTGACGGGCACCCAGGGCTGCTTTGAGCGCGAGTCCTCCTCAGAATACCCAGATCCACTGAGCGGGGCGGGGCCTGAAAAGCAGAAGCAAGAGCTGCAATCGACGGGATGCTTCTCACTCATCAGTGCGCCAATGAAGGGATGAAAAGACAGCATCTGACAACAGCTGGTTGAACCTCAAGAACACTCTTTCATGAGGTCCGATGTGCGGAAGACTCTCATTCCTCGTGTCCTCCTTCGAGGTCTGGGGCTAAGGGGCACTTTCCCGAGGCAGAATGCCCCCAGCGTGGCCCCTCCCTCCTCATGCTCCCCCTTTGCCCCAGGGGCAGTGGAAGGACAAGCAAGGCAGGGTTCTCAGGACCTGAGCGCTGGTTCAAATCCTTTTCTTTCAAGAGTGCAAATACAGTCAGGCCCTGAGCTGTGAGTCGGCAGAGGGAAAGAGGAAGAGAAACTTAGTGGAACTTGAAGGTCATGGCTGGGAGCAAGATGGTGGTGGGGAGTGGGGCAGGTAGGAGTGAAGCCACCTGGTTGGACTTGAACTCTCACTAAAACACAGGGGGTGCTGCAAAGGGACCCTGGCCACAGGAAGATCCTCTCCACATATCCTCTTGCTCTGGGACAGCAGATCTCCCTTCAGACATTAGTAGCAAAAATAAGTTTATCTTTCATTCCTTCATTCATTCATGTACATTATCACACATTGACAGTGATGGACACTGGGGTTACAAAGACGAAGAAAAGGGGACTGGGGTACCAAGGATAAGTTATTCAGGTTGTTTGCAACCTACATGAACTTCCACATCAGGCCAGCAGGGAAGCGTCAGGCAGAAAGGCCTGATACATGCTGTCAGGAATGTCCAAACAAAAGCCTCAGGACTCTGTCTGCCTGATGAGCTCAGGGAGCATTTCCAGAAGGAGATGAGACTTGAAATGGATCTTGAAGGATGAATAGCAATTTTCCAGGTCATGAATGGGGAAACATAGGAATGTAAGGAGGCAGGAGAGGACCTCAGGTGATTGGGCAAAATGAAAATCTCATGGGCTTCCAACAGGTAATGATAGTGGGGATGGTGGTGGGGAGTGTGACCCATAAGAAGATAAGATGTCACTTCTCCATGACAAGGAGGAAGGCAGGTGACACATGAAGAGAAGAAGCCACATCTCAATGTAGAGAAGAGCCTATGGGAGGCGAGAATACAGCCTGGAGTTTTTCAGTATTAAATTGATGTAAACAGATGAAGTCAGCAAGCATCTGTTGAGCATCCAGTTTTGCTAGATGCTGTACAGAATATGAGACCACGGAGACAAATCAGATTTAATTCTAGTCCATGAGGAACTCACTATCGAGTGAGAAAGATAGGCAAAGAATCCGATAGATCAGTGTAATGGGATGCAAGGGCAGATTAACTGACAGACTGCAGGGATCTATCGAATTGGAAACTCTCAGAGTGGGCCGAGGAATCTGTGCTTTAACAAGCCCTCCAGGCGATTCTGATGCATGCTGAAGTTTGAGAACCACTGCCTTAGATTAAGGGGTAAGGAATAAGGATGATTTTCTTAAGAATGCTTCTTAAACTGCAACCCAGCCCAGGTGAGGAAGGAAGAACCCGATCACCAAGAAAACAACATTACAGGGTAAGGAAGGGAGGGAGGACTCGACATCGAGGATTACGGCACACTTTTTGCAGAGAGGAAAATGCATTACTATATATACTGTCAGGACCAAAGTTTTCACTGTTTGCTCACACCTCATTTGCATTTTTAATAGCCCCCATTAGACAGCCTCCGAGCTAATTAGGCAGGCGTCTGTAATAGAAGACTTCTGTTTCCTGTTTTCAGAACTCAGAAACTAATGGCTGAAGTACTGCTAAAACAATTAAGAAATAAGAAAAATACTGTGTAAGATTGGCAAAAGCACAGCTGCCATAAATCATTACAAATGACTTCCAGCTCCAAATGTTTAATTAGGGAAGAAAAGGAACCTCTCACATGTTGGGATGGGGGGAAAACAAAGGGAGACGGACCCCGGAACAGAGAGTTTATTGTCCTCTGCCAAGTGGAGTCGGGGTGGGGACCACGATGCCAGGGACTCTGGTACTGACAGCATATTCCCCTGCCCTGAGGGGTGCTCAGAGGCATCACTTACTACATCTAAGATGAACAGTCAATGAAAACTACAGGTGGCAACCCAATCAAGTCGGGAGTCAGTCCTACGGAACTAAAATGTGGGTCAGACAACCAGCGGAGGAGCCCTAACAAACTGAGATGCCGACCGAGGGCGTAGGAAACACGGAAGGAATGAGTAGTGACATGAAGAAGTGACAAATACCACCAAAGACTCATAGTCACCTTCAGAACTGAGACCCATAACAGTGGACATATTTCCTTCCCTGTTTTTTATGCACATATCTGTGTATGTTTATCAGTTCTCCATTCCCTCTTTCCCCTATATTTTTATAAAAGGAGTGTGGGTGATGGTTAATGGAGGAATTTAGTGCTCAGGTTACAGAAGACAAAGCTGAAATTGTGACTAGCTTAACATTACCCAAGCACGGACACAGGATGACTCTGCGTCTCCACTTTTTAGGAGAGTGTGAGCAGACCTACATTAGTAGGAGGGTTGGTTATATTCTCTTAGGTGGAAGGAAGATGCCTGCATTATCATTATATGAAAGTGAAGGGGATGTACATAGATGCTGAGAAGTCGAAGAGGTGAACTGTGCCACCCAATATCTCTCGTTCCTCAGTCTCACATTTGCTCTCACGTACTCTTTTTCCTTCACTGTCACAGAAGAAAGCCTGAAACCTACATTTGCAAACTTACTTTTCTCTGCTTGGAATACATAGAATGGCTTCTGTTTCTCCTGACAGGACACTGATTGACACATAGGACATGGTTAACTAGGCTTCCGAACGTAGATCTGTTTTACTTACTAGTGTCACCATAAAGTAAGCTCACCTACATTCTCGATGCTGTTGATCTGTATTGTTTAAGTGTGAATTCCTGTAATTGATGCTGATTAACCTATGAATTTAGTATAATTTTGGTGCACATTATACTCAACTATTAAGAAAGGGTTAATTTGATTATTTCAGAATTAACCCCAATTTGTATTTACTTTTTTACAAATTGCATTAGAGAGTTGTAAACTGTGGGTCATGAATTCAGCACTTTGATAGGCACTGTGACGGAACTCAAGGAGGATAACACTTTGGGTTTCAATATGTCACACAGGGAGAGCCACTGAATGAAAACAACTTAAAAAAACACAGTTAGTATACATGTTGGGAGTTACACGTTCATAAGGAAAGATAATGATATGCTGGAGAAAAATAAAAGTTGAGTTGATCCAACACACATTTATGATTAAAAAAAAATCCTAAATTAGGAATAGCGAAGAACTCTCCCAATTTGATACTGTCCACAAATAAAATCTATAGCTAACAGCATACTTAATGGTGAGAAATGCAAAGCTTTCCTACTAACATCAGACACAAGGCAGGGATGTTCCCTCTCACTACTCCTTTTCAACATTATACTAGAATTCCTTGCTAATGTAATAAAGCAAGAAAAAGAAACAAAAGGTATACCGATTGGAAAGGAAGACATAAACTGCCTCTGTTCACAAAGGAAATGATTATCTATACAGAAAATCCAAAAGAATCAACAGAAAAACTTCTGGCACTAATAAGCTATTATAGCAAAGCTGCAGGATACTAGGTTAATAGACAAAAGTCAATTGTTTCCCTATTTATCAGTATGAACAGCGGTTTTTGAAATTAAAAACATAATACCATTTACATTACCAATCTCCCTCAAAATGAAATACTTAGGTATACATCTAACAAAACATATACAAGATCTATATGAGAAAAACTACAAAACTCTGATGAAGAAAGTAAAGATGAACTAAATAGATGGAGAGTATTCCATGTTCATGGAAAGGAAGACAATACTGTCAAGATGTCAGTTCTTCCCTACTTGATCTATAGACTTAATACAATCCCAATCAAAATCCTGAAAGTTATCTCACAGATATTGGCAAGTGGATTCTGTGGTCCCTATGGAGAGGCAAAAGGCCCGGAACAGCAAGCACAGGATTGAAGGAGAGGAACAAAGTTGAAGGAGGGACACTACCTGACTTCAACACTCCCTGTGAAACCACAGCAGTCAAGAAAATGTTGTTTTGGTGAAAGAATAAACAGATAAATGAAAGAAATGGAAAGGCCAGAAATGGGCCCTCATAAATATAGTCCACTGATGTAGACAAAGGAACAAAGACAATACAATGGAGCAAAGGTAGTCTCTTCAACAAATGGTGCTAAGTAACTGGACAGCCACATGCAAAAAAAAGACAAGAAAAGAAAAGAAAGAGAAAGAAAGAAAGAGAAAGAAAAGAAAAGAAAAGAAAGAGAAAGAGAAAGAAAAGAAAAGAAAAGAAAGAAAGAAAGAAAGAAAGAAAGAAAGAAAGAAAGAAAGAAAGAAAGAAGAAAGAAAGAAAGAGAGAGAGAGACAAAGAAAGAAAGAAAGAAAGAAGAAAGAAACAAAGAAAGAGAGAGAGAGAGAGACAAAGAAAGAAAGAAAGAAAGAGACAGAGAGAAAGGAAGGAAGGAAGGAATGAAGGAAAGAAAAAAGAAGAACGTAGACACAGACCTAACACCCTTCACAAAATTAATCTAAAAAGGATCACACAGCTAAATTTAAAATGTGAAACTATAAAACTCCTGGAATATAACATAAGAGAAAACCTAGATGACCTTGGGTAAGGTGATGATTTTTTAGATTTAGGTTTTTTTAGATACAACACCAAAGACATGACCAATGAAAGGAATAATGATAACAAGCCCCAATACCCTGAAATCTAACAAGGAGCTGAAGTGGGCCAGGGATGTGTGTTTTCAAGAGCTCCCCCAGTAAACCTGAGGATCAAGGCAATCTAGTCCAGGACCTAGTCCAGAACACATAGGAGAACCTAGGAAGACACTAAAATAGCCACAATATTGGCCAAAATAAAACTATCAAAATGTTTAGTCATGACATACCTTCTCATGGAAGTGTTTTTCCTCACTTACAGTTTAGAGTCCTCTTCAGTTAAGCATCTTATGAAGTCATTTCCTCATGTTCCCACAGCAAATTCAAAACCACAAGCGAAAAACACATACAAGACTTGACTATAGACAGGTGTGCCCATTGCACACAGAGGCGGCAATCGTTGACTCCCTCCAAAGGAGACAGGAAGCATGAGTGAGAGCACTAGGAAGAAGATTCTCTGTCCTCCACAGGCCTCTGCCACCCGTCCACTAGTCCTGCCAATAAAGGAGACTTGGGAGTTTGTTTTTATTTTCTTCCATTTTCTGGTTCTAGACTTTTGGTGGGGAATAAGCATTTTGCCCCTCTCAGCTCAATTTCCTTCCTCTACGAAGATTTCAATTCAGGAAAAAGAAAAAGGAAAAATCTAAACTTCTGGCCCCAAAGGTCTCTATCAGAGCTGACCAGACAGCTGTTAAAACCTGGTACCCTGATGGCCACTGTTCTCTTTCTCTGCACTCAGTAACTTTAGTCACCACGTGGGGAAAGGAAGGGGCTCCTGGAGGTAATTTGCTGATGCAGATTTCTGGTTGTTATGCCATCTAATGCCATTAAACCTTTATAGTGGCAGTCTTCAAATATGACTGCCCCAAATCCTCCATTTCTTGTGAAGCATGTCGTTTCTCACACGAAAAAGTAGAGATACACTCTTTCTCCTTAAATTTGTGATGGCCTTGGGAATTGCTTTGACTAATAGAATGTGACAGAAGTGTTGCTCTGAAACTCCTGAGCTCAGAGGGCTTCTGAGGACTGGCAGCCTCTGCTTCCTCACGTTTAAGCCTCGCAGCCATGCTGCAAGGATGCACAAAAACAAGAGAGGGCCTAGGGGATGATAAGCCATCCTGGATGTTCCAGCCACAGCTGAGCTCTCAACTAAAAGCGGCGGCATACACGAGCCCAGTCAGTGTTACATGGTGTTAAATAATTGCCCACTTGAGCTCTGTCTGAATGCCTGATACACAGAATTGGGAGAAATCATAAATTGTGTATTTAAGTCTAGGGGTGGTTTATTACACAGCAATGGGTAACTAACACACTCTCCCTCACTCCCAGCCAAAACCTCACAGGATACAGCAGTTTAGGTTCTGCTCTGGGCAGGGAAAATGGTGAGAATCTGTCTGTGTTACAGTAGAGTGTGCCAACTGATGTTAATGATAATGCTATTAAGCCACCGTGATGACTTAAATGCTGCTTAAAGAAACAGGAATATCTTCTTGAACTTGCATGGTGTATTTTAGAAACAATTCCATTTAAATATGTTAAAATTTTGAAGATTAATATAACATTGAGGATATGTATCAGGAATATGGAATATTGTTTATGTGGGAAACCTCATTCCTGAGGAAGTCAGACAAATGATTTGCTGTTGGGACAGAAGAATCACTCTGGCCTTGGGACCAAAGAGCCTGAAAAAGCAGATGAGCGCAGGGCATGCAGACAGAAGATAACTAAACTTCATGCGAAACAGATCTCAAGGGTGAGGTCTGGAAGGTGGGATACTGAGCCCCCGAAAAACTTCCCTAACAGCCTACTGTGTGTTCTGAACAATGGTTTTAGAGCAGGGTATCTAAAAGGGGAAGTAACCACACCACCACCATTTGTTTCCTGCAGGGTTTTGGCTAAATCACTTAACCTCTCCTGAACCCTAGTTAAAGAACAAGGCTGAATCCCACTGACTATCCTTGTCAGCAGACTCTAGAGATTTCCGGTTGAGTGAAGGACATCATCTTCCTCTTCGGGCCCTGGAACTGCTGAGCCAGGGTGACGTCTGGAGAACAGTGAGTTTGCCCAGGCAGGGCTGGCTGAGATTTTTTTTATATTAATTTATATTAATTATATGTTAGTTTCCTAGGCCTGCTGTAACAAAGTACCACAAACTGGGTAGTTTAAACAACAGAAATATACTTTCTCACAGTTCTGCACGCCAGAAGTATGAAATCAGGATGTCACGGGCTTGGTTCCTTCGGAGGACTGGGGGGAGACTATGGTGCAGGCTTCTCCTCTAGCTTCTGAAGGTTTATTACAATCTTTCACAAGTTCCTTGGCTTGTAGCTGCATCGCCCTGAACTCTGCCTTTATCTTCACATGGCGTTCTTCCGGGGTGCACATTTGTGTGTCCAAATTCCCCCTTCTTTTTTATAAAGATACCAGTCATATTGGCTTAGGACTCACCCTAAGAACCACATTTGAACTTGACCATGTCTGTTAAAACTCTGTCTCCAAATAAGGTCACATCTGAGCAGTGCTATGCCCGAGCATCCTTGGAAAGAGCAAGCAGCACATATCCCTGTCCTGGTGTCTCCCAGAGACCCACCCAGGCTTCTTATGCCATCAGCCTGCAACGTCTAGAGAAAAAGTCCCAGCACTTGTCCTGACAGACCCTGCCAGCCTGGACTCCTGCACTGCCTCACTCCACCGATGCCTCCAAACTACCACCACCCTCCCCACTCACCCACATCCCATCACTCCCTCAACAGGCATCTCCTGGGTGCTAACTCTGTTGGCTCACTGCCCCAATCCTCGCCAACATTTTCCCCCCTGGGTATTTCTCAATATCCAGAACACTAAACTTAAGGGGGTCTTTTATTTCTCTTAAGTTTCTCTTTCCTAAGCAGGAGAAGATGCAGTATTTGAATGACAAATCTGACTATTCCTTGCTTAGGAACTTTCAAGGGAAAAAAAACAAAAAACAAAAACAAAAACAAAACACAATTGCCATAAAGCAGGCAGGAATAGCCACTTAATGATTCAGTGACTGTCTTAGTGCACATGCCTCTCTCCCAGTTAATTCTTTTACACTAACAACTGCTTTGGGCACCATAAATTATAGACCTGTTTTGACTAAAAGGAGCTGCATGACAAGTGGAAGGGCTTATCAAAATCGAGTCGACATTACAAGCGCTGTCAGCACGATAGACAGAAAGGCAAGGTGTAATCCTGATGAGTCCCTGATGAAACATATACAAAGGCTTAACCTAATCCCTGACGGAATGACAGGGAAAATAAGGCGAAAGACCAATTAGCCTCCTTCCATATAATCCCGAACTTATTGGTTGGCTGTTTTCATTTCTTGCGTTGCCTGACTCAACAAGTAGGAGCCAGGACGTGACAAAAGCCAATGCTTTCTCAGCAGAGCCGTCTCATACTTTCTGGTGGACCATCTACCTGCCTTTCACTGGATTTTAAAAAAAAAATGTCATATCTACCCACAGCCTTTCTTTTATTTTAGAGAGTCAGAAAAAACAACACATTTCTCCTCATTTTTTTTCTAAATGGGACAAAGTAGTTATTTGGGGAGAAACATTATTTCTCCTTAATGCCATCCATCGGTTACTGAGTGCCCTCTCCATGTTCACCCCTTGTTAGGGATGATGGAGGATGCAAGGAAAAGAAAAGCAATATTCCATGGCCTTGCAGAGTTCAGAATCCAGTGCAGAAAATAGATAAAACTCCACTGTGGGAAAAGAAAGTCTTAATAATGCTGCTATTCTTCATATGTGATCAAATTACCTCTTCCCTTTTAGTAGAACAAGCACTGTCTTCGGGGCTTATCCTGCTCTAGACGTGAACATGCACTAGGCATTCATCTCTCTGGATGCTTCCGTTTAGCATCCTTTGCAACTAACAGGATGGTGCTGAAGGGACACTGCTCAGGGTTCACAGTGGCATCTGCAGTGTTATTTAGGGGCTGAGACCAGGAATAAGTAAGTATATGGCTTGAGTCATACTGTTTTGCTGCAGTGAGATTATGTGCCCACAATAGGCAGTTGACTGAAGATCAATGAGACCGAAGCTGGGAAAAGATTATAACGAGGTAGTGGGAGTAACTTGGTAGTTTATGGGAAAAAAAAAATGTTTCTTTTGTGCCATAGCACTGACAGTTTGCAGTGCTCAAATGTACTATCTGCTCTTTCTAAACAAATTCTCCCTGTAACCTGTCCTAAGAGAGTTAATGAAACCACCGAAGGTGCTCCACCCCTAGGACAAAGATCAGTCACTGAAGGGCCGCAGAATCCTAGCACCGTAACTCACTTCCCTAGAAATGGAGCAAGTACATTCTGGAGGAGAAACCCATGCTAATCGTTTTAACTGTTTCTCCTCCTCTATCTTTGCCCACACGTGCCATTTCCCCCTAATCAATTTCAATTAAATTTAACTTAACAAGGATTGATAATAATTATCATTACTGTAAAAAATAACAATAGTCTTTTATTTTCCCATAGTGCTTTTTATTTTTTTTTTCCTAAATGAGTTTCACATAGATTCACTAATTTAATCTTTATCATCTGCCATGTGCCCATCCAGGTGTGAGGCACCGCAAAAATGCAAGAAACCAAGCTTTGCACATCTCCTGAGTTGTTGGGCGCCCCCTCTCATTGCTTTCACGGGTCACTGTGACCAAAGGCATCAGGCCTGATGCCATCAGACACGGCTACCACAGAGGAGACCTGGGCCCTTTCTGGAAGGAGCAAGTGGAAATCTGTTACCTTGCCCAGCTTGACCCTCCTGGCATCACTCCATCACAGTCCATGATTGACCCGGTTCCCCAGGCCGCTCCCAGCCTCTGGGATTATGGAGCTGCTAGTCCTCCTTTCTAAATGGTCTCCGTGTCTTTGTGTTCAATTTTCACCTCATTCTGGTCCTCTACCTACGCTTCCCCAGAACTTCTCCAGACTCCTTCACATTGCATTTTTTGACTCCCAGTTGGGTTTGCAGCTCCTCCCAATTTAGCAACATCTGAAAATGTAATTAGCAGGCGGTTGTCTCCTTCTTCTACATAATTAATGACGGTGTTAAAATAAAACTGGATTAAGAATTTATTACACTATAATTTGCAAATCATTGCCACAGTTACCAGATAAGCTCTAACAAGGTAGGAGGGAGCAACTTGAGAGAGCCATGGGTGTCTAAGCCATCGTGGTCCTTAACTCAAAGCCAAAGGCAGTACGGCACAAGGGAAAGAGTGCAGGCTGGGAGCTGGGAGCCAGCAGACTCACCGGAAGTATGTTGATAACTACCCCCCATTATAATCCACCCCTAGACTCTAAGGTGCAGGCTGAAGAACACCAAGGGCATTTCAGCTCGAAGACTGAGGAATCAGGTAGATTCTCATGTGAGGAAGAAACCCAGGCAGTGACCCATTCAAAAGGGAGAGCAGGTCAAATAAGGCGACTCCAGGAAGACTTACTCCTAAATATCTATTCTTGGCTAATGAAAACGGTCAACTCTAGACAAAAATTGTCAATCGTAAGGAGAGTTTCTAACATTTAACAATAATGACAATGAGAAAAATTCTACACCTAATTTTATCTCAGACCATTCCCAAGAAATCCCACCTTTTCAGAGTATTTCTTTTTGGCAATTATTTCCTTATTGTGCGCCATTAGAGAGAATGAATGCAACGGAGATTTAGTCCCAGTTTATGGAATCCCGGGATTCATTTTATTTTATTTTTCATTTTTATTTTTTGGAGGGTTGGTAATTAGGTCTACTTATTTATTTGTTTTTTATACGAGGTACTAGGGATTGAACCGAGGACCTCATGCATGTGAAGCATGGGCTCTACCACTTGAGCTATACCCTCTCCAAGAAATCCCATCTTTTGCTTTTATCTTATGCTGGCCCTGGTCTTATTCCTGTTCCCATTGTTCATTCTGACAAGGTTTCTCTCAGTTGAATCTCTTGTCTTGATTCTTCTCTTCTTTGCTTTGACTTCTATGACCTCACGGTCCTCTTCCAGCTCCTCCTTCTGCTTGGTTCTTCTTGTGTTGATGGGGAATAGGTTCTTGCCTTACACAGGAAAGAACTCAAGAGTGAGGCATAGTAAAATGAAAGCAAGTTTATTTAGATAGAGAAACTCTCCATAGAGAAAGTGCAGGCCATCTCAGAAGGCAAGAGAGACAGCGACCACCAGGTGCGGGGTTGTTAGTTTTTATGCGCTCGGTAGCTTCATATGCTAACAAGTAGAAGGATTATTCCAACTACTTAGGGGAAGGGGAAGGGATTTCCAGGAATTGGGCCCCTGCCAATTTTTCGACCCTTTATGGTCTGCCTAGGAACTGTCATGGCGCCTGTGGATGTGCCGTGAGGTTCAAGGTCAACTGGAAGTCGAATCTTCCACCATTCCGTTTCTAACCAGTTTGCCCTGTCCTCAATGGCTGTGTCATTCCTTCAATGGTTGTGCCCTGCCCCCTTCCCTCCTGTCTCACTTGGGGCTACTCAACCTCAGGTCTTTCTGGCAGTAACTGAATAAGGCCCCTCACCAGCTCCAGCATACAGGGCAATCCCACGCGTGGCCCT
Organism: Vicugna pacos; assembly: GCF_048564905.1. Classification (NCBI taxonomy): domain Eukaryota; kingdom Metazoa; phylum Chordata; class Mammalia; order Artiodactyla; family Camelidae; genus Vicugna; species Vicugna pacos. Next base: position 9,781,599 of record NC_133010.1, read on the forward strand.
GGTCCAGGCAGGTCTGTCTTCCATCCTGGAGCTGCCATCTCCTCCCTGCTGGCCATGCCCACACAGCAGAGAGCAAAGCTGGGACCAGAACTGAATGCATTTATGAAGGACAGACACAGAATAGATTATTGATGGAGTTACTAGTGTATTTAGAACAAGCTTAACTTCATAGAGCAAATATTCAGGAGAGAGCGCTATGGTATGAATGTCTGTGTCTCTCCAAAATGCATGTGTTGGAAACCTAACCTCCAAGGTGATGGTATTAGGAGGTGATTAGAATGGGATTCGTGTCCTTATAAAAGAAGGCGGACAGAGCCGCCATGTGAGGATACAAGGAAAAGCTTGCCACCCACAAGAGGGCTCTCACCCACCATGCTGGCACCCGACCTTGGACTTCCAGCCTCCACAACTGCAAGAAGTAAGTTTCTGTTGTTTACAAGCTACTCAGTCTGTGGTGTTTTGTTATGGCAGCCCAAACAGACCAAGACAGGTGGTCATTCTTGTAGAACTCTTTCAAGAAACTAAAGGTTAAAGAATATTATTCATCAATCTGGTTTTATTCCAAAGTCCTTTTGTTCTGTCCAACCCATAGCAATGGAAGTTAGAACTGGCAACTCATGCATGACCTGACTGCATTGCTGGCCCAATACTGCAAATTTCAGGTGAAGCTGGGTATCAGATACATTAACTTCTTTTTCGAGCCCTTTATAGTTCTTTACATCCATGTATTGGAAAGGAACAGCCTATTTTGTTTAAAAAAAAAAAAGAAAGAAAGAAAAAGGAAATAAGAGACAAAGGAGTGATTCACTCAAGGGAATACCTTGGAACGGGTATAATTTATAAAACAAAATACCCTTAATATGACAGCAGTCAATTTAGCCTGATATAAAAGAGGGTCTGTGTTTTCTTTCATTTATATTTTTATGATATGTAATGTCTTTATAATTTCACCACTCCACATCAAAGCCGCCAACTGCTGAGTGCCTAAATAAGTAGCATGTGAGGAAAACGAATGAATTGCTAAATGTCCCATTATGTCCACAGAGAATATCCTTCTATTTGGAGTCAGGAATCTTAAATTGAGACGACAAATGAATGGTTTTCACTCCAATGGAGGGAGAGTTTTGGCAACTTTATTACGTTCAGCATTTGAATGGAATAAGGGGGAAAGAGAGGAAAGAAGTTTTAAAAAATAGTAAGTGTTGTTGGTATCTGAGCTCTGGCTCTAAATGTCAGCTCCTCTCTGAGACTGAGTGATGGGGACAGTAGGGGGCATAGCACACGCATAAAAGCTCCAGGGAGGTGGAGAGGAGGGCCTGTCACTGGTGTGATTTTTCCTGCACAAAGAAGCTATTTGGAGAATCTTAACAAGTTCCAACGTGTTTGGCCCAACACATTAGAACTGACATCAAAAATTGAAAAGCAGAGAATGTGTCGAGCTGGTTAAACGAAATCACAATAATCAGCAGCTCTATAGGGCACTTAACCATGGACACCCAGGGAGGCCCCAGGCAAGGGATAAAAAAGGTGGGGGGCTGGTGACTGCAACGCCATCCAGGAGTTCACTGCCTTTAAAAATCTACCCACCATTCCAGAGGGAAACTAGGATGAGTGTTACAGCCACAACAACACAACTGCTGACCCACGTGTACTGTCTGTGCACTCTGCACTCTTGCACGGCAGTCCTTTAGCAAAGGTCCACTTCCACGGGCCCTCATTTATTCATTCTTAAAGCCTCAATATATTAAGCTTCTGTTTTTCGTATTCCAGCTCCCATCCATCTCATCTATCTTTCTTTCACCAACTGCAGCCTCCCATATAGACTTCCTCTCTGCGTTCTGTGCGACACTTGACACGGGAGGAAGAATGGACACCCCAGTGAGCTCTAGTGGCCTCTAGATCAGGAGGCTGGGCATTTTCAGGGAAGACATTTACCTTACTGGTCAATAATTAAACAACCGACCGAGAGCACATGACCAAGACAGGTCAGACGTACTTTCCTTTGAGCCTTGTGATCACAGTACAGGCGAACAGTTAGCCATCAAGTTAATTATTTATTCCCTTGATGAGGATGACCTGAAAACTTGTGAATACGAGAGAATACATGTGTGGTCTACACACGGTCAGAACATCATGGGAAGATGCTCGTCCTCCCTTCTATAACTCAGGTCTACATCTTAAAGAGCACAGTTCACACCCAGATAAGGGGGGAAAAAACCCCAAGGGTCATCTTCCATGTAAAAGGAGAGTAGTGTTTTACCCCTTTAACTGGAAAAATATTCTCTGCATGTAACAAACATGGTTTTAAAATTACAACATAATGTAAATCTGAACGTAAACTTTGAAATTTGAAACTTGTTCTTTTAAGGCACAATAATCAACAGGCTACTCCTCTGTGGCCTCAGTTTGCTAACCACAGGAACAAGTGGGTTGAATTATATAATTTCTAAATTCCCAGGCTAATACTGTATGGTCTTTAACAACACAAATAAGAGTGCCACAACTTCACAATAATGGCACATGAACTACAACAATCTTACCAACAACCATTTGTTAAACACTTATGAAGGCCATGCGCGAAGTGGCTTATGGACTTCACCCCATTTAGTCTTTGCAGTAACTTTACGAAGAAAGGATGACTAGTCCCATTTTTATAAATGAAGACAAAAAAACGTTTCCCAAATATTATAGTTTGGGGGTGCCAGGGTTGGAATTCTAACTTCCATCAAACCCCAAATTCCCTGTTCTTAATTTAAAAACATCTTACTGAGCATTTGAAGTTCACCTAGCATGGCGGGAAGAGAAGACAGCCTACAAGAGACTGAGAAATAGAAATGTTTTTAATATGTGTTTACATATTATTGGAGAGAAAAGACTCACACGGGAAAGAAATAACCGTACAGTTTGATAAGTGTGTTAGCGCCAGACTAAACAGGTCGATCAGTAAGAACGAAAGATTTAAAGAAGAGAAAAATCATTATCAGTCAGATGCTAGAAACAAGCCTAGTTAGAAAGGGCTTTGTGTCATCGGGCTTTCGCAGGAGAGGCTGTGAGGCCGACAGAAAGACTGGGAGAGGCTTTTCCGTGGGGGAAAAGCGATTTTGCAGAAACAAACACTGGAAGGATCATGGCACAGATGGTAAGTTTACTTCATCCAGTTTGGAGGAACCTCATAAGGTTTGATACTTTGCAAAACATTTTTTTAAAATAGGTTAATATCTTTTTTTGAAATAGACAAGAATTCAGAGACAACAAATTCAAAGTTATGACTAATTCATTTATTTTTGCAAAATGTGATCAGCACTTCTGGTCATACAATATTGTGTTAGATAGTACTTTCAAAGGTGTAATTGATGGGCCACGTGCATTAAGATCAACCAAGGACTCTTGTTAAAAAGGCAGGCTATTGTGAAAAAGAATATGAAAACAGATAAATGCATGCTCATGTATGACTGAAGCACTGTGCTGTGCACCAGAAATTGACACAACGTTGTAAACTGATTATACTTCAATTTAAAAAAAAATATTAAAAAAAAAAGACAGATTAGCAGATTCTCACCACAGACCCACTGAATCAGAGTATTTGCAAAATGAGTCCAGGAATTTGGATGTCCATAAGTTTGGTTTTTTTTTTAGTATTAAGGTACTTCAGTGAGGTATAGCTTTCATAAAATAAAATGCAGATTTTAAGTATTTATTTTGATAGATTTTGACAAAAAATATACACCTATGTAGCCTTTATCCCAGTCAAGAATACATAACATTGCTAGAACTCCAGAAGGTTTCTTGTGCCCCTTTGCAGCCAACCCCTCACTGGTCCAGGCAAACACTAATCTGATTTCTAATCTCCATAAGATTATTTTGACTGGTTTAGGACTTCGTATGTGGGGTCACACAGATGTACTTTTTTGTACTGGCTTTTCCTCTCAACATCAAATCTGTAAGATCCATCTTTTTGGAGGTGTTGGCAGTTCATTCATTTTTGTCGCTGAGTAGTATCCCAGGATATGAAGATACCGTGATTTGTTTATCTGTAGTCTTACCGAAAGCCATATGAACGGTTTCCAGTTTTTGGCTGTAGTGAATAAAGCCATTATGAACATAATTATATTACATAAATCATTTCATAAACAAATATTTTTATTCTTCTGGTATAATTAATTAGGAGTGGGTTCACCAAATCATAGTATAGGTGTACATTGAGCTTTAAAATTAAAATGACCAGTTTTCTCAAGTGGTTATACCATTTGATACTCCCACCACCAATGTTTGGAAGTTCTAGCTGCTCCGTATCTTCACTTGCTATTTTCAAGCTTTATCATCCACCCATTCAAGGTCAATCTATATTTTTACGGTTGGTGCTTTTTGGGTCCGTGAGGTTCAAAGATGTTCAGTACCTTCATTATGATAATTCCTCATTTTCTTGTTATTTCTTCTCTGACTCATAGGTTATTTAGAGGTGCCTTCCTTAATTTCCAAACATTTGGGAATTTTTCTGTTACTGCTTTTCAATTTAATTCCACTGTAATCAGAAGATATATTTTGTAGATTTCAACTTCTTGAAATTTATGAGATGCATTTTATGGGTCAATATATGCTCTAGCTTGAATGCTCCACATTCACTTGCAATAACATGTATTCTGCAGTTGTTGGCTATGGTGTTCTGTTAAAAGTCAATTCAGTCAAGTTGGTTGATAATGGTTAGATTCTCTGTATCCTAAATGAATTTTTGCTTATTTGTTCTATTAACCACTGAGAGGAAGTGTTTACACTTTATCTATGATTGTATGATTTATATATATCAAATGTAAACAGGCTGAATGGTATATATGTCTTGTAGACAGTATATATTTTATTTTTATATCCAATCTGATAATGTCTGCCTCTTAATTTCAGTGTTCAATCTATTTTCTATTTATATGGTTGGATTTAAATCTGTCACCCTGCTATTTATTTTCTATTCATTTCCCTGTTTTGGTTCTCCTTCTGCTGTTTTGGGGGGTTAATTGAACAGCTTTAATATTCTATTTTATTTAGTATTTGATTTATTTTCTCTATTGGTTTTTTAACTATACTGCCTTTTATTATTACTTTTCAGTGAGGAGGGTATAGCTCAGTGGTAGAGTGAATGCCTAGCATGCACAAGGTCCTGGGTTCAATCCTCAGTACCTCCATTAAGTAAATACATGAATAAACCTAATAACCTCCTCCCCAAAAAAGATTAAACAAATATTTTTCCTTGTTGCTCAAGGAATTACAATATGTATCTTTAATTTATCAGAGTATCCATAGAATTAATGTTTTAACTGCTTACACTTCACACTTCTAATTTTGCAAATATAAGAAATCAAATCAGTTTATTCTTATTACTCCACCAAATTTAGTAGTAGTATTGTCATATATTTTATTCCTACATATTTTTTAACTCCACCTTACAATGATGTCGTTTTTGCTTTAAAGAGTTTATTTGCCTCTTAAAGAAATTAAGAGAAGAAAATCTTAAAGTTCTTCTTTTATATTAACTTGTATATTTATCATTTTAGTGCTTTTCATTCCTTCTTGTGGAAGCAAATTCCCATCTGATATCATTTCTCTTTAACTCGATAACTTTTTTTAATACTTTTTTTGTACAGCTCTGCTAGCAACAAATTTTCTCAGCTTTCATTTATCTGTAAATGTGTATTTCACCTTCATTTTTAAGGACACTTTCGCTACATACAGACTCTGGTTTAGTGGGTTCATTTTTTTTTTTAATTTCAGAATTTTAAAGATGGCCATTCCATTGTCTTCTGGCCTTCATTGTTTCTGACAAAAAATCAACCATCTTTCATATTCCACAGCATACAACATGCCGTTTTTCCCTAGCAGCTTTAAATATGTTCTCTGTGTCTTTGGTTTTCAGCAATTTGACAGAATGTGCCTAAGTTTGGTATTCTTTGTATTTATTCTCCTGCAGCTTTTTATTACAAATAAAAATGACTGATTCCCACTTATGACCTATTGTATTAAATGCTCTGGTAGTGTAACAAACAGCTAAATTTCTAAACAGTCCCTAAACTATTTTTATGGACACTGAAGATTAGAGAATCACTAAACTACACTAGCCCATATCTTGAAGAAATTTAAGATATTTGATAGAGCTAAAATATATGTTCAAAAATCTGTATTATTAGGGTATAAAAATATGCCATATCAGTTGAGATGACTTGTTATGAAAATTCAGCAGAAAAAAAGGAAACTAAATGATAAGAAGCAAAGCTTTTTGGAAGGCACTTCATTAAGTAGAACTTAAAAGGCGAGCGATATTTTGATTTGGAAAGTTGGATGAGTGTGTCCCCAGTGTAAGTGGTCATCTTGAAACACTATCAGGAAGGATCATTTTACCTGACCAAAATTAATCTTGAAACCTCTATTGCTGACAGAAAATAGGGGAGAGAGGCCAAGCTCCAGGAATACTACAGACAGCTTAAACTGAAGGTCTCTGATCTTACAATCTTTAATACAGAACTGGGCCCCCCACACAACATGTGATAGCCCCACTCTGGGTAGACAAAAAGAGATCCAGAATGTTTCCCAGCCCATTAACAAAATGCAATAGCTTCTTTTTTTTTTTAATGCAACATAACCTGGATGTCAGGTTGCATTAAGATGCCTTGGGTTACGATGACATAAATAGCTCAACAGAATGAAACATGACACTGAGAAATACGGGCATGGATCTGTGCCACTAATTTAAAGACGCACTGGGTTTTGCCTTGATCTGTTTTTATGTCCTCAACTAAGAAATGACACATGGACAATGGGTATTGTCTGCTTTGTTGTTCCCAGGACAGGCTGCATAGACGAGTTTTTCCATTATTGACACATCCTTGGTATTGACAAGAGGGTTATCATATTCTCTTTCTCATGGACTCTTGTCAAATGGTCACAACTTACACAAACAAGAACAGAATCATTCTAAAGGCAGTTTTCAGGAAAATGGATTCCAGCTACGTCTTCCTCACACCTCAGTCTGCATTATGGAGCTGAAATGTAATATTAAATTTATTCACATAATCAATAAACTATGGGACTACGCAGGGGGCTCTGGATACAGAGATGACTAAGACCCTGACCTCATAGTCTTGTCCCGCATTTATTAAAATGTATTTTTCCTTGATGTAGCCATAAAATCTCTGTGTTTCGGAAATACAAGAGTTAAGCACGTAGCAGAGATCTGGGGGCAAACTTGGAGAGTGAACTTAGTCTGAATTGCCTGCCTACCACTCAGTCATAGGTCTCTGCTGTGTGAGAACTGGAACCGAGCCTCCTATAAAATGTGGGGGTTGTCAAGCTTTCTTCTATCCATTAAACAGAGACGAGAAAATTCCATCCAGCTGCCCAGGGAAAGAGCAAGGAATCTTCTTATTTTCCTGATGCTTTGGACATGATCACTCAAAACATACTGGATAATGAAGCCTGCTCCAAGTGTACCTCTGAGTTCTAAATGTATACATGTGGAATGGAGACGCCAGATTGGGAATAAACAAAATTAGCCCATAATTAGGGAAGCCCAAGAAATGGCAAAAGAATATTCTGTTATGTAAGGATTTTTCCAAAGTATAGAGACTGCTGGACTCCAACAGAAACTAAATTCTGCTGACCATAGATGATGACGATAATGATGATGACAATAATAATACTAAATAATAAATTACAAGCCATTTGAAGAAACAAATCTCTGTGAGAGAGAATGAACTCAAAATAACAAAAAGCAGAGATTGCTTAACACTAAAAAGACTTTGAAATAAATATATTAAAATGGCTTCATAAATCCAATTTAACAATGTTTTCTCAATATTAGTGCTGTGTCATGCTTAACAAATTTTGCCTACCCCAAAGTTATGAATATATTTTCCTACATTTTCCTCTAGAAACATTGTATTAATTTTCATATTAGTCAAAAGGTAGAGCAGAAGATATTTGCAGCACACATACTGACAAAACTCTCTTCCCCAGAATATATTTAAGACAACTATAAATCAATAAAAGAAAGATAGACAATCCAAAAAAAAAACCTTGTAGACAAAAGATGTGAAGGTGCCTCATCGAAAAAGATATCAAAATGGCCAAGGAATATTTGAAAAAATGTTCAACATCGTTAGTTATAACCGAAATGAAAATTTAAAACACTATGAGGTATTTACGGCACACCCAGCAGAATGTCTAAAATTATAAAGGCTGTCAATATCAAGAATTGGCAAGGATGTGAAGCAACTAGAATTCTTATACATTGATGAGTTTGATTGTACATTGTCATGCCCACTTTAGAAAACAGTTTGGCACAATTGATCAAAGCTAAAAGCATGTAGACCTTATGTCTAGCAATTTAACACATAGGTATATATCTAATTGAAATGAGTATTTATGGTTACCCAAGACATATGGTTACAAAAGCTGTTGACATAAAGGAAAGCTTTATGGGAACTTTATTATTTTTATGACATTTCTATAATTCTAAAATTATCTGAAATTAAACAAAATTGACTAATTTTTAAAAGCCAGACAGAAATAATATAAACTCATGATTCCACCTATATGGAACTCAACAAGAGTAATCTACGGCTACAGAGAAACTTTCAGGGGAACATTGACTCCAAAAGGATGAATGGAGCCTTCTCTGATACTGGAAATGTTCTGTAACTTTTTCTAGGTGGTGTTTATATAATATGTATATAAAGAAAAGGTAAAGACAGAAACAGAGCTGAAAACTGTTAAACTTGACACAAATAGACAGAATTCATCTGAATGCAGTGTAAAAATAAAATGAGACGGGAATTATGAAAGAAATTGTAAGACAGATGAAAGACAGAAAGAAATATTCCATATGTATATTCTAGGGGTTCCAGAAGGGGAACAGTAGTACTCAAAGACATAATGTCTGAGACAGATACATAATTTTATAAAAGATGTCTTTCAATTAAAAGAACACATTGAGTTTTAAATAGACTAAATTAAATCTACACCTATAGTTTCAATGTGATAAAAAGACAGAGTCCAGAGGGAAGAAAATCTTTAAAATTGCCACAATTAAAATTCTCACTATTGAAGTGGGCATTTACAGGTTAGCAAGGGAGGCTAGAATGACCCATGTAACCATGGATTGGAGTTGAAGATATTCGTTGAATTCATGCTTAAATTAATTTTGATAGATGGTTATGTATAGAAATATGTGTTGATATGTGTATATACAAAGGTTAACATGCACACAGATAGTTCTTTGCTGTCAGCTGGGAGAGCCTAAAAGAAAAAACATTTTAATAGCAACAAGCAAACCTAGTGCCCAAATCTTGGTATCTAACACCATCTCTAACAAAAGGAAGAAGGAAGGGTCCTAGGAGAAATGGCTGATCCTAGGATTGGAGCAAGAAGTATAAAGATGAGCACTGAATGTCATAGTACTAAAAAATAAGGAGGAAAAAGCCAAAAAAAAAAAAAAACCCACGGTGATGGGCTTATGTCAAAGGAGCACAGGGCCAACCAAAAGAGCTTCCAAAAGCTGAAGCTGGAACAGTTTGAGCAACAAAATAAATACCGTAGTACTGAGTAATAACTCAAAGTATAAAATAAATATCCAGGAATCCATAGTGATATAAATAAATGGTTAAACAAACCAATACATGGGAGAAAAGACAAATTTCCAGGGCAGAAGAATTCCAAATAATTTACGTAGATCATTCACCTTCAAGGAAGTGGAGCACAACTCCACTCTCCTGAGATGCGGCTGCAGCAATGGCTTCCTTCCAAATCATAAGTGTGGAAAGGAGGAAAGAGCGATTTTATAGTGGAGAAATCTAACAACCAACACCTCAGCCAGGAGATCCAGGTCAACATCAACAGTCATAAATCACAGTGAGAGCACACAGTCCTGATGTGATGTGATGAACATGGTGCAAGGGAAGTCCGAGAAAGTGCCACCATCACACGGAGCCCAAGGAAACGACTAAATGTAAGGTGTTATCCTGAACGCGTTCGTGGAAGAGAAAATCCACATTAGGCAAAAACTACAGAAATTCATGAACAGACCATGGACTTTAGTTAATAATAGCATGTTGATGTTGGCTCATTAATTGTAACAAACATATCAAACTAATGTTAAGATGTTAACAGAAGGGGAATGTGGGTGCAGGATGTATGAGAACTCTCAGTGCTATATGCCTGATTTTTCCATAAATTTAAAACTTTTCTAAAAAATAAAATTGTATTTAAAAAAAAATACCTACAGAGAAATGCCACTTGGAATGACAGCAAAGTTGGCAAGATTAGCTAGTAGTGGTGACAGAAGATTGGTTATATGCAAAGTGATTGCTCAGATAAATATAGTGAAGATAATGGGTGCAGGGATTCTCACTTTTAGGGAAGATAATTATAAATATGGAAGGAGCATAAATGAGAATGAATCCTGCGGTACTGGATCAGACTTGGATATAGCAATATAAATTCAGGATTTTAAAGACAAGTAAATGGCAACTATCATTTAAAAAGAAAGGGAGAGAGATCTAAACGTCTAGGTGCACTCACCTACTGACCCTCCGCAGGCTCACATCTTCCCTAGCTTGACTCACTAGAGCAGCTGAGAGGAGGGACGTCCCGGTAGGGCTGAGCGCACCTGGAATCCAGACCTGGTTTTCTAAATTGTGAGTGGTGAGAGCCTGACCCCCCACCCTCTGCGCCCCAGATCCAGCCAGCGCCTCAGCTTGGCAGCCGCACACTTCACTTCTGCTCATAGTTAAGCGGCCAAAACAAGCTCCCCAGCCAGGAGCGAGGGAAGCATAGTTCCATGACAGGAGAGACAGTAAATATTCTGAATATATCCCCCAACAGCTTGATAGGAGGGAGGAGTGGCGTGCAAGGAAAGTATTAAATGACTAATAAAATCAGCATGTTTGTGCATTAAAAGAAGTATTGATGGAAAGTAATGAAAAGTACAGGTCAGGGGTTTGGCAATAATGCAAGAAATACAAGACAACAGAACGTGAAGGTGATAGGAGTTTCAAAGACTCAAGGTCTTTATACTTTTGGGCATACGAATAAGACACTGATTACCTTTGAATTATTTAAATGTGAGTTTTAGACACAATCATTAAGAATAAAAATATAATGCAGACTTTCCCATTACAGCTGAGGAAAAAGGGGGTATGAAGGAATTATGTCTAGTCCAATGAAAATCAGAGTAGTAGGCAAAAAAATGTAAATGAAGAAAAGCGTAATATAAATATAAAGTATAAATTCCATCAACACAGAAGCCAGCATTTAAAGTGGAGGTAGTCCCTTAACCTGAATCAGGTTCCTGCAGACATAAAGAATCTTGGAAGTTCTATTTTGGTACAAAGTCTCACCAGCCACCCAGACTGCTCCAAAACTCTTAATAAAATGTGCCATTTGTAATTTTAAGAATTGTAACACGGATTCAAGCCAGGCGGGTTTGTTTTATAGAACAATTTTACAAAGGCTTTTAGCTAAATGTTTATTATGCTTAAATGACACACAAAGGCACAATACTCAATAAAAAAACGAAGTAATTATGGAAAAAACCTAGGCGTGAAGCAAGAGCAAAAAGGGATAAAAACGTCACTGAAGGCTTAGAAAAACAGGGTGACAGATTTCTGGTAAAGAATGGAGGAAAGGATAAAGAAACAATATTTAAGAAGGTAACACCTGGGAATTATAAAAAATGTAAGAAAATCAAAATAAAAATATCTAATGGACATTCTCATCTTCAAAAGAAACTTAAAAGAAAGTTAGACTATGAAGCAGTGTGTGTGTATGTGTGTGTATTAGATATTACACATACTCATAATATATACACTATAGATTGTATATAATACAACTTTAAAAATCCACTCCAAGTTACATAGAAGTAAAAGGATAGGATATCAAGAATTAAATGACAATATTAAAAGCTTTCAAAAATAGACAGATTACTTTTAATAAAAGGAAATGACAATTAGCATGATGACAAGTAAAATTCCCTTTAGCAACCACAGACGTCAGAAGATAATGGAATAATATCTTAGAAGGACTGAAGGAAATATCTGTAAACCTAGAATTACAGAATTATAAAAGATTGTAAAACAAAGGAATCACTTATTCACTCAGCAAATAATTTCCTTTGTGTCTACTGTTTCGACTCCTGTTCTAGACTTTGGAATATAGCAGGACACAGAAGAGACAACACCCCTTTTCTGAAGCCTCTTTTCTATGAGGACAGACAGACCGTAAATAGATACTCCGTCGGGAAGTGGTAAGTGCTATTGAAAAGAAGAGACAGGATGAGGGATACAGGGTGGTGATGGGAACATGTCATTTATGAAGAGGCATAAAGGGAGCCTTTTTCAAAGACATGACATACAATGAAATTCCTAAAGGGATCAAGAAGCTATCCATACAAGTGTCTGAAGGGATGAATTCCAGATGGAGGTCTCAAATGATTTTTAAAGAAGAGGAGAGGGAGGAGGGGAAGAAAAAAGAAGAACTCGACTTTTTGGCTAGAGGAATTGATAGACTGGAGTTGCTGCTGCTTGTGATGGAGAAAACTTCAGCAGATGCAGGTCTGTTGATTAAAAACCAAGAGTTCAAGAGATAGCTAAGAAGATATTTAAATGAGGATGTCATGTGGGCAGCTGGATATAGGAATCTCGAATCCAGGGGAACAGGTTGGGATGGGAGATACCTGTCAGCATTGTTTATTAATTAAAGCCATGTGCCAAGTATGAATAGAGATAAAAAGAAACATTTCAGAATGGAACCCTGGGGACGGCAGGATGAACAAGTGAAAAAGGTGGGAAGAATGAATGTGAGGGCCCATGTAACAGAGGCCAGCGAGACAGACGGAGAACCCAGAGAGCAGTATCATAAAGATGAAATGTGGACTGTGTTTCACAAAGGAAGGAGTAGTCAGCTGTGCCCAGTGCTGCTTATGGGTCAGAGAAGATGAACACAGATTTGACAATGGAGGGCACTGCTTATTAAGAGCAGATTCAATGAAATGAAAGTAACAAAGGCCTGACTGAGGAGGAGAAGGGTGAATAGGATCTACTCTCCAGTTTTCTTGAAAAGGCAGTTTCAGTTATATAAATGCTGAGTTTATCACCCATAGACTCTCATCATAAAAATTATTAAGGTACCCACTTCAGCCAGAAGAACATGTACTTGGAAGTCGCACAATGATGAGCACAGAAATGGCTTTTAAGTATCAGTAAATTTAATTAGCTATGGATTATAAATAAATTTAACCTTTATTTTAAAAAGTAAAAATAATTTTCTAAATTAATAAGATAGAGGGGAGGGTTGTTCAATGAAGAAACATGTCATGCTAAAACTGACAGAATTTTTAGAACAAATGACTAATACATAATTATAGTGGAAATTTTAAAACATATCTGTCAGGGACTGACCCATGAAAGTAACAATACATCTTTATCAATATGAAAGTCCTGAACAACAAAGTAAAAATATTTATCTGATGGACATTTGTAAAACTGCTCAGAAAATAAATAAAGTTTATGATGTTTTCAAGTGCACATAAAACAGTTTTTAAGTCATCATATATGAGTGAAGTCACAAAGCTAAGTTTAGCCAATTTCAAACGCTCAATATCATAAAGGCCATATTCATTAAATTAAAAATTAAGAGGAACAAGACAATAAAAACAAGCTTGGGTTGTTTTAATGATTTCTCAACTTGTGGGTTCTAAAGGAAATTATGATGGAAAATATAGAATGTTTTGAAAGCAGCTTTTAGCTATAAAAGTATTCATTTAAAATTATAATGATTGAAAATAAATGAATAAGTTTCAACTCAAAAGCCTGATAAGGAAAATAATAAACCATAAAAAGTAGAAGGAAATAAGATCAGAAAGTAATTAATCATTAGTTGTACTTGTATAATGTTCAAAATTAAATAGAAAAAAAAAAAACAAAAAAGCAATGCAGAGGACCAACAAAATTAAAAAGGGTATCCTTTCGGAAAAAAAACTAAGTTAAATAAACCTCTAACTCAAATCAGTTAAAAAAAACAAAGATACAAAAGATAAAAAAAAAAACAATATTAGTAATTAACAAAAGAAATAAGGGATCAACAGATGTATGAGATTAAAAAACAATAGACTAGTAGTCTATGATTCAAGTTTTAATTTATGTACTTTTCGTTGTTTCAAAACATTTGTTAAAATGCAAATAGGATTTTTTAACCATGAGAGAAAAATATGTAAAAACTTTGGCAAAGAAATTGAAAACACAGAGAAACTATAAAATACGGAAAAGTACTCTAGTGAAAGTAAACTACAAATGCCAAGAAAGAGATGATCTACTGATTTAAAAAATTATTTCAAAGAAAGAAAAAAACAGTAAAAAGAACATGAATTTTTTTTGTTATGCTAGCGTAACTTTGACACCAAAAGTTGGCCAAGGGAAGTTTAAAAAATATGTATCAACTAACTCTTTTATAAATACAGGTACAAACCCCCTAAATAAAGCACTGAAACTTTGAATTTTGTGTTTATTTTAAAAGACTGCATCATTATCAGATAGCATTTCACTCAGGAGTGCAGGATTATCTCAAAATCGGAAACATCAGTTTATGAAGTTTATTGACAGCTTAAAGGAAAAAAGTGGTATGACCATCGTAATCAATATGGGCAAATCATTAGTTTATTCAAAAATTTTTAATTCTTAAGTTAACTAAGAATACTTAAGTAAGGACAGCCTTAACCTGGCAAAGGGTATCTGTCAAAGCTTACAGCAAACACTGAACTCAATTAAGAAAGTTAGAATCATTTTCAAGGATGTTACGGGAAAAAAATAAAGAAGCATGTTATCAGACTGTCATTCAACAGTGCACCAGAGACCCATCCCAATCCAATATGACAAGAACAGAGGTAAGAAGTATAAGAATTGACAAGAAAGAGACAAAACTGTCCTTCTTGCAGATGCAATTTACTTATAGATTACTACTGGCAAATAGGAATGCTTTCAATTTTAAAAAACGTATTATTGTCCTTGTAAATTTCCTGGATTTTCTATGCAGACAACTATATCATTCTTAAATAAAGATTGTTCTTTTCCAACCCTTGCCCATCTTCTATTTTTCCTTTTTCTTTCATTATTATTTTAGTTAGGACTTGGTCATGATAGCATAGTTGTTCCTGAATTTAATGAGAATGCTTTAAAGTTTCTCCCCCCAAATGTAGGTATTAGTAACTCATCTTTATCAAATAAAGTTTATTTCCATTGACAGTATTTGTGTTTATTTAATTTTATTCAATGCTTTCTTTAATCTTTTGAATTAATCAAATGAGTTTTTATTATAACTATTAATATACAGAATTGAATTGATAAGTATTCTATAGGTGACCCCCTTTTGCATTTTGGGATAAAAATATTTGGTTAGTATCATTGGTATTGCTACTGCAACTGTTATATATTCTGCTGAGTTCAAATTTTATATTCTGCTAATATTTTATTGGAGTTTTTTTTACATTTGTTTAAATTGTCTTTCTCATGTCTTTCTCATTCTCTTTATCCTTTACTGCCAAGTTTATGCTAAAATGAATTAAGGAATGTCTGTTCCTTTTCTTTTTTTTTCCTAAAAAGCTTTATTTAAAAATAAGTGTTATTGCAGTCAGAATGGCAATCATTAAAAAGCCCACAAATAATAAATCTGGAGAGGGTGTGGAGAAAAGGGAATCCTCCTTCATTGTTGGTGGGAATGTAAATTGGTTCAGCCACTATGGAAAACAGTATGGAGGTTTCTTAAAAAACTAAAAATAGAGTTACCATATGATTCAGTAATCCCACTTGTAGGCATATCTCTGGAGAAAATTCTAATTCAAAAAGATACATGCATTGCTCTATTCATAGCAGCACTATTTACAATAGCCAAGACGTGCAAGAAACCTAAATGTTCATAGACAGATGACTGGATAAAAAAGTCGTGGTGTGTGTACACACACACACATGCATACACACACAGTGGAATACTACTCAGACATAAAGAAGGATGAAATAATGTCAGTTGCAGCAATATGGATGAACTTGGAGACTGTCATGAAGTCAGAAAAAGAAAGACAAATACCATATGATATCATTTATATGTGGGATCTAAAATATGATACCAATTAACTTACTTACAAAACAGATATCTACAACTTTTCCTCAATAATCCAAGATGGCTCTCTCATTTAGGAAACCTTTTCTCTTTGGGAGATGGCTCCCATCAATTTACATCCAGATATTGATATCAGGGCTTTTTGTTTGTTTGTTTACCTTACATCCACCAAGATACAAAAAAATATGCCTTTATTATCAAACATGGACTAAGTGTGAGGAAGCTCCTGCTTCTCCCAGTTCCCAAATGTTTAAATAATCTTACTTATCTTAATTCTTACGAACACACAGACTACATACATTTATTCCTCACAGATTACAAGTACCAAATGGGGCCACAATACAAATGACTGTGTTTCCTGGTACAATGTGGTTTGAGGAATATTAGAGAAAACAGACCCAAAAATAGGTCATTATACTAACAGGGGTCAAACACTGCTATCATTAAAGAGTGTGCTGGGAGCACAGTGGAGGGCTGCCTAATTCTCAGGAGGATGTCAGAGATGATACTGGAGGAGGTCATTGAAGACTAATTTTTAGTAAAACTAATGAAAATAAAACAGCCCAGGAAGGAAACGAAGAAACAATGAACTAATGCAGTGACCATGGTTACGGAGAAGAGGTGAAATACACATGAGAAAAATCTAACAGGCCTTGGTAGCAGTTGGGGTGACAAAGAGTTTATGATAACTCTCCAACTTCCTAGGACCAAAGGTAAGGACCACAGGACGATGTGATACCACTGTGGGTTATTTCTGTCACCTTGGATGAATCACCAACCTTAGTTTTGTGACTGGTCATAGGGCCCCTTCTTGGGTACACAGAGCCTCAGGACATTTAAAGTAGAAATGAGACTGAGAATCTATTTTCAGTACCTCAAAAATCTAAATGAAAAACAGATACCTTATCATGACATTGTTTGGACTAATATTTTTAGGGGGGCACGGGGGTTTGAATTATAGGAACACGAAGTATAAATTTGATTATTTCATTCCAAGTCCAAGTTCTGTGGCAATCAGGTAGGTCTGGGATGAACTAACAGGGAAAGCAAATAATTCGTAAACACAATACTATTGTTAATTAACACTCTCCAAACACGAAACTCATGGAGAAGGTTGTAAAGAGAAAGCTCTTGGAGTTGAGGACCCCAATGACATCTCCTCATACTCCAGGTTCTGCAAGCTTCTCTGGGCTTCTTATAAAAATATGCTGTTCTCCTGAAATATTTAACCTAGTTTTAACAGTGCAAACTACTGCTGAAAAGAGTTTCTTAGCACTCAATATCAAGGACTAACTAGATGGATGAGTGATTGGTTTCAAAGCGTTATTCCACCACGGTATCGCCCATCTAAGATGTTAGAAATGAATAGGAGAAACGGTTGTCTTCGAAAAACAGCAAAGTGAACACATATATTCTCCTCTTTATTCATATCCTTTCGAGCCAGAGGAGACCTTAGCAATTCTCCAACACACCCTCTTCTCTATGTCTTCCCCTTGAATACTGGGACAACCACAGAGGTTCCACGGCTATCCCTGTGTTACACATTAGATGATGTGAGGACAGACTGGCAGAAGGCTGGACAGAGAGATGTTCCATAAGACACTCTCCTTTCTGTGTCGACAGTATTAAGAAAATATGCCTGCAGGGGAACAGAGAAGAGTCTTCCTTATACCTAGCGATCAGGCTACAGTTTAACTTTACAACAAATGACTCTGATGAAGTCTACAAATATTTTGGCTCAAATAAAGTAACAGTTGCCTAGAACCAGATGCCGGGATTCTGAAGTCAGATGAAGGAGCTGGAATTTTCTTCTAAGATACAAATACAAGGAGTTGGTATCAAAGTGTGCAATTATACCTTGGACTTATTCTTGTTTTAAACTTACTTTCAAAGAGCATGTTTGGATATATTCTCCCCTTGGTGTTATTTATGTTAATTGGTTTTAATATATTCTTTAGTAACAGTGCACTAGAAAGTTCCTTATTGTAATCTGGGTCTTTGATAAATCACGGTGTGCGTATATGACTGAGACAAACTCTGCTACCCAGTGCCACTACGTGAATTGTAAGCTTAGCTTTGTTTTGTTTTGTTTTCTTCTTCTTTTTTTTTTTTTTTGGTTTTTTAGTGGCTGAATCAACAGCCTTTATAGGGTGAGTCTACAAATCTAAAGGTAAAAATCAATGACAACCACAGGAATTTTTAAATGAATAGACCTTGGTTCTTTAATTCATTTGTTCTCTGGTTTGGTCAGTTAAATTTTGGAGTTTGCACTCTTTGAAATATTAACCCTTCTAGGTATTGATTTTTTACACTTTACCCCCAGCCCTGACATTGCTCTCACCACCCCCACTAGCTTTTACATGTATAAAGGCTAAATAACCTCACAATATTAGAAAACTTTCTTAAAGCAAGTTGGCCAGCATTGCCCTGTCTCCAAGGAGAAGGGAAATAAAACATTTAATTAGCCTTTGTCTTTCAATATAATAAGTACAGAGAGCAATAATACCTTTTTTTTTTTTTTTTTTTTACTTTGAGTCAACAGCTTATGTCTTTTAAGCTGACAGTGTCACTCCTGCAGAGTGAATTTCCATGGAAGATAAATAGAAAGTCACTCTCGCTGTATCCTGGAAGTATTTGTTAAAGCAATAATGATCACGGTCTAAGCCATTGCCCCTGGGATTAATGAGAGTCCAGGAGGAGTTGATGGTCCAAGATGTAGAGAAAAGTCATTAAACCCCAGATAACTATTAAGTCCCTGGTAATTCACTGTGGCTAAAAACTGTGGACAGCGAGGCAGGCATATCATAGTGATGGGCCTGGGAGGGACAGCAAGAGATGGGCGGGTTTAGTGAAGACGTGAATTTTCCAGTTCCCTTGAAAAGAAATGCTTTTGTTCAGTCAGATAGTTAAAGGTGTATCTCCCCTTATTGTTCCACATCAGCAGTATGAGGCTGAATGTTTTGATCTTTGCAATATTCAACAGCACCACTCCTAATCTGATGGAATTGACACTAACTTCTCTTTATTTATCTTCATTCCTTTCTTTACCATTTACTCCCATTCTGTAAATACCCATGAATACGCAGTGCTTGAGTGCTAATACACGGTAAGGATAAACAAGGAGCAGCAGATGAAAAGTAAAAAAATTGTTCTCTGGGGTCTGTGGCAAGATCTTCTCCACTTTCACTGAACTACACGGGTGTGGAAATTATGCTTTGGATTTGAGAGAAAATACATATGCGTCTAACTCATCCGAAAAACAGTACGAGCCAACAGAAGGGTTCAAAGATAAGACTGAGTCAGTTGACCAACCCCCTTAAAAGCGGCTCTGGGATCTCATCACATTTCTTTATTTCTGAATCTGCATCGTGTTCTTCATTCAACAGGATTTAAAAGTCTTTTTCAGGGACCCATTTTGTGCACAGAAGATATATCCAGAATAAAATAGATATGGTTTCTGCTTTGAATCACTTTTTTCTGAAAGATGATAAATTCTCAATAAATATTAACTGTTATTATCATCATCATTATTATTATTACTTCCCAGACAAGAGGGATGGGATCTTGTAATCCCATGATGTTCTCAGTGATGGATGCCCCTCTTGGAAGTATCAAATATTTTGCTCCCACATCCACCATGCCTCATCAGGGTGGTTTAAAAATAATTATGGTAAATTCTAATTTTATTATCCCAGAAATATATTAAAAATGTAGATCTTTTATAATTCCTTCAATTAACAGTAGACACTTCTTGATTACTTTCTAATTAAATCATTTCACTCTAAGACTTGGTAATTACAACAAGAAGTTATTAAAATTAAAAAACATTTGCTAACTCAGTACTTTTGATTATTAAGCTTTTGTCATTTAATATTACTAAACAGTCTATGAAGATATATGAGCAAGGAAACTGATTTTAATGTCTTTAGCTGCAATAATTAACTACAGGTGTCCCAAACAATGCACTGTTTCTTTCTTACCACATATTTTCCTGTAAAATCTATCGTTCATGTCACCAATGGGATTTTTTTCCCCCTTGGCCTGTTAAACCATGCTTCCCTCCTATATTACTGTTCTTACCAAAGGAGAGGATCAGATTCTTCAATCTCCTCTACTTAGGTATTTTAGCTCTTTTTGGTGCTTTGATGAAAATATAGCCACAGCTTACTACAAGAATCAGAGTTACTCTGCCTTTGACGGTCTTATGTGACTGATCACCACATTAGGACCTATAGGACAATAAACTTCCCAATCAGATACGTTCTGAGAAAGGAAAACATTGCTACTACTGGGGCCTGAGAAAAGCACTGTGTGATTTTCCATCTCAATATGTCAATAGGGTGACAATTTGCTTTCATCAGATTTCTTAGGAGGTGGGGTATCTTTCATCTTCAGTGGCTGAGTCTTACTGGGGTGGGGGAAAGGAGAATTTTTTTTCCCCTTTAGACAAGTCTCAAAGAAAAATAAAGGATGCATTTCTATACTGTTCTTTGAAAAATCAGTGTAAGCAAGAGATACATACATCATCACTGATAGGAAATGGCTTTTGAAACATAAGATTGGATCCATAGAACCAAATGATCCCTGCAAGCTGTGATCAGTCAAAGTAAATTCCCCCAAATGTGATTCTGAAGCACAGGGTGAGGTGCTAATGGCTGTCTATTGGAATATCGGTTTGACAAAACGCGCCTCGAAAAGATATTGACAAGCTCTTCAGCATTCTAGCAGGAAAGAGATTCTTGAAATCAAGCCCATTGCTCCTCTGCCTGCCTTCTGCTGGGAAACCAAGGAAAGGATTGAGCAAATTTATCACTCCTTAACAAAGCAATAAGTGAAAACTGATGAGTCTCTGGGCTGGATGGAAAGGTAGGACCCCCCTGTTCATGGTGAATAGCAGCTCACTATACTCTGCACCGATCAGAGAACACCTGAGGAGTCGTGTTCTGTTTGGGGCATGATATTTTCCTGAGGACAATCAGAAATACCCAAAGGAGGGGAAACGCGATGTGAAGAATGAAAGGGAGAATGGAATCGGAAAGCCACGCCCAGTCCTGGGAGACTGGAGGGTGGTGTGATAGGAATGTGGCGGTTGCCTTCAGACGTGTAAGGGGAGTCACAGTGTGGGTGGCACTACACACGGGAGCAGAGGACTAACTAGGACACACAAGGGAACCTAATTTAAAGTCAAATTCAGAAACAACACTCTTACGGTGGAATTAGCTATCTCAGGCAGTGGTGGACTCTGTCTACTGGAAATATTCAAGCAAAGACTGAGGAAGATGTTGGAAAAGTGGTGAAAGTTGGATGAATGTTAGCCTGATGCAACAGAATAAACACAGACTGAGAACTAAAAGCCCCATGCTCCAGGCCCAACTCTGAAAATTCCCAGTCAGGGGAGAAGTCCAGAGTTAGCCTGGGTTTGCTGTGCAACTTTGGAGAAATTACAAGCCAGGGGGTGTACTGGCTACGTCAGAGTCCTAGAGAATCAAGGAGGAGGTTTGAAGTCGATGGATGATCTTGAACGATTCTGCATCAGTCTGAAGAATGCATGCTTTACGGGTCAGGGCACAGTTTGGGTACACAAATAACTAACTAAGGCTTATCTGCATGTTGCCTCAATGATATAAATGTTTACACACTTAGAGTGCACACAGCCTACGGAAGTGTGGGAGGAAACAAAACAAAAAGAATTAGAAGAATGCCGGCTAAGCCATTTGGATCTCAAACTTTAAATTACTTAGGTGGCTTTGGCCAAGTCCTCTTCTCTGGGGCTTTATAGTCTCATCTGTAAAAGGAGGGACCAGCTGAGATCATCTCTGGGGTGCTGCTGGTTTGGTTTTTTTAACATAAGAATTCATGATGATGAATACGTGCACATCGTATATGTGTGTCAGTGCGTCAGCTGTGTTATGAAGTGTGATGCCGCAAGACAGTTTCATTGTGAGAGTACTCGTTTTGCCAACGTGCACCGGTGTTTTTCATCCCTAGGACCCTGGAAGATGAAAATGGCAAAGGAGAACCTTAGTAAATGCCTTGATCCACTAAGGAGATTCAAAACATAAGCTTGGTATTTCTTCAGTCTCAACCATGCTTGGATAAGCCCAATATCTCTATTTCTGCATTGCAGTTGTGAAGAAAACAATGTAAATCTTCCCAAATGGCTTATTTACACACCTTTGAGATACAGAATCATAGACTATTAGAGCAGCAGGACGGCTCAGAGGCCACTTAATCCCAACCCCCTCATTTGACAACGACAATATTAAACCCAGAAATATTAAGTGACTTCACTAAGGACACGGGGTTACTATGGGCCAAGGCTGAGGATTGTGTTCAGTGCTTCTAACTCGTCATCACATTATAGTCTTTCATTTAAACGTGTCACTTTTCCCTTTTCGGTATTAAGTGTTACGGCTCTAAACATTTATAACATTGAGTTATAAGTTCACACGTAAGGGAGAAATTCTATGATGTTCCAAACAGTCTTGTTTAGTTTTGTTCAGCATATTTTCCACTCATCCCCACGCTGATGAACAGGATGAGACTTGGACCTGAACCTTCCATGCCTTCAGTGGGGGGCTAGCTAGAACACTAATTTCATATGAACTGATGGCAGAGAGGTCATTTCAGGAGCAAACAGCAGCGCACGTGGAAGAGTCTGAGGTCCACGCCAGGAAGGAACAAGGCTAGTCTGGCTGGAGAGTGAAACACACACACACGCACACACACACTCGCATATGCAATCCCCAAACGTCTGACTGTTGCGTCATGCGGACTTGTTTGCCCAGCACCCAGTGGATCTGGCAAATTCTGAGGAAAGCACAGTTGGCTCTCTGGGTTAAGATTCATATTCTATCCAAAGAAGTATTCTGACCGGGCACAGAGAGAAATGTGGGGGAAATCCAGATGGTTCTCTTAGATTGCCAAAATCAAACGATTTGTAATTTGAAACAAATATCCCTTCAAAGCGTTGAATAATCCAAATGTGAGTTCTGATGCGTGTCCTTCATTTTCAAGGAGCTAGAAGATTGGTTTCGGTGTGTGAACTAGTCAGGAACAATCATCCAAACAAACTACTAACGCCTAAGAATAGAAAACTGAAATGGAGCAGATGGCTTTCCCGCACGTAGGCACGGGGTTTGCCCGCATGCATCGTTTCAGAGAGAATCTGCGCTTGTTTGTCGGAATTGACCTGGGGTGGTCGGGAAATGATGTGGGGCTTGAATCAATAAGAGACACAAATCGGTTTTTCAGTAGTTCCAACAACTTGTGACCCTCCATCTGGGTTGAGAATATACAGAATGATTGTGGAAACAGAACGGCTCTCTATCTGGCCTGACCCGCTGACCTTCTGGAAGTTCTCCCATAACTAACTCTAGTCTCACAGGTAAAGGAGGGGAAGGACAATAAAAAAGACCGTGTTTGTAAGTAGATCCCCCTGGCTGATAAGAACAGCTCCCTGGTGTGGCTAAAACTGTAATACGGATGCAGTCAGAGAGAGTCAGTCCCCTGAAATGAATTCTCTTGCAATTTATTGTATGTCTCTGGCCAAGTCTCTGCAGATACGCTACTCCTCAGCCTGGGGGACGAGGCTTCCTTGTTAACGTGGCCAAAGTAGCACACGATCACCTCTGGTCCACTCATCAATCCAAATTATTTGATGTGGTTTTAATTAGCCCAAACAAGACACCCAGTAGTTATTATAACTCGACTGCAGAAAGGGGAAAAATCAACTCTTTGTTTACTTCTGGTGCCCCGGATGCATGAAGACACACCAAAATAACTGCTATTTATTTTACAAGATGGAAAAAATATTGACTGCCCTCTGGTCATAGAAGGCATTTTCTTTTGGGATTACAAGTGCAGAGATGAATTAGGTACACTTAGGATCAATATCTGTTTCTCTTCTTGGCTCAAGATGGGATTTGTCAAAATTCGAGAGCAGCTTCTATTGAGTGTCAGCTACAAATCCTTCCACTACTGAGCCATACGCCTACTCAGGGTGAAATATAAAAGGCAAAGGGCTTTTTCAGCTACAATATCTGGGGTCAGGACGCTGGATCGCCTCTCTGACTTCTCCTTTAATGAGCTTTAGTTTGATGAAGTGACCTTACTGGCAGAGAATGCAAGGGAGTAAAGGGTCCATGCTAGCAAAGGACGGTGACTCCTGGGGACAGAGGGGGTGCAGGCAGAGCACCCACCATGAACTGGGAGAGAGGGGGAGAGAGAGGGGGGCAGGGGGCAGGAGAAACTGTGGGTGAAAGTACTCTGGCCAAAGGCATCGAAACAGTGAGGCTAAAGCACACAGAACAAATTTTCTTTAGCTCTGTCTAACTTGTAGCCCCGCAACAAGAAACTGACGCAACGTTCAGCATATTTACTATCCTTGAGGGCTCTGAGCCTTGGAAGATGTCCCTCTGCTTGACCGAGCAGAGTTTAGGCAACAAGGTCGCCCGGCGTGCCGTGGGCCAAGCCAGTGAAGAGTGGACAAAGAATTCTTGAAACAATTTCAGACACTCCTGAAGGAGGATGCTGGGGGTTTTGTCTTGCAGACTAGGACGCAGATGGACAGCAGCTAACCTTAACACTCAGGTGCAGAAGAGACTGGCTAGGCTCCGCTTTGTGCATTCTAAGCAACACAAGCATTTCCCAGGAGTAAATAGTGTTTCACGTGGAAATGGGAGACAGAAAGAAGAAAAATGAAAGAAAAGGGGAGGCAAAGCCAACTACAAGGCTGTACAGAATGAGGCATGATAAATGCCAGGGACTGACAGGCCCCCATCACTGAGCAACCAGCAGTTGCCATGAATGCTGTGGAAGTGGACGCAGAGGAGAGCTACGTGCCATGGGGTAAGAAGTCCTCTGCGAGAAGACGGGTCCTGAGCTAGACCTCAGGGCAGAGAAGGCATTTGGAAATGTGGGAAGAAAGCGGTAGGTACTCTGAGCAAAGGAAACGAGTGAGTGTCGAGAGGTGAAGGAAGTGGCCCCCAGGAAGGGGAGGGTGGCAGTGGTCCGTCCCCGGAGGCAGGGGGGTGGGGGGATGTGCTGGGGAGGAGAGAGGCCTGGGCCCTCGTGTAGCTCCTACACCAACGGACTGAGTGTAGAAACGTTGAGAAACAGAAGGGTCAATAGATGAAAATCACCTACCTCAGTTTGTAGCTCAGTATATTGAACCCCCCGTCATGATACCTACCTTGCTCAGGCAAGGAGCTTGAACCTAAATCCAGTGTTTAACACTGACAGTCCTATGATGGTTGATCTCAGACTGCTCTGCCTTTTGAAAATCTTAGCTGTGATTCTTTTTTTGGGGGGAGGGCAGAGGTAATTAGGTTTGTTTCTGTATTTATGGGAATTGAACCAAGGACCTCATCCGTGCTAGGCATGCACCCTACCACTAAGCTATATCCTTCCCCCCGATTTTTTCTTTAATTTCCCTTGTTTTCTCCGTCCCAGTCAGACTGTCAGCTGTCACTTTCTGATTCCGCCTTTTTGCCCCGGTAGCTTCTAATCTGCTATGGACGAGGAAACCAAGATGAGAATATACTAAATGCACGTAACCCTGAACACAGGGATTCGAGGTGAGAAAGTCAGTCAGTAATTCAGAGGTGCCCCCAAAACCAGGTAAATCTTGATGTGTGGCTATTTTATTAAAAAATATTTTCTCACCAAGAGCTTCAAATCCATTGTTGCCAACTCCTTTGAAATGATAAAATGGCACACAATAGCAATCAAAGTTAAAGGTCTTCAAAAATTTGAGGGTGGCGAGTCCGGAACAGCTCCCTCCTGCAGCAGTTACTCAGTAATCTGGCGATCTAGCCTCTTTCTCCAGAAACAGTCTCAGCCCTCTAATTGTTCTTCAAAGGTACATGAATGGCATCAATAGATAGAGTGCTACTCAGATAGTTTGCAGGTTAACAGAGATGTCGTAAGTTAGCCGGTGGAGATTCTAATGGGGACTCTCAGACCTCGCACTGAAGTAGATGAGATTTTTGAGAATGAAGAACAAGAGAGGCCCTGTTCAACCTCCCCAGGTGCGTGGCCGCCTGCCTTCCCTGTGCTGTCCTGATGACCAGCAGAGGAACCAACTCATGACAGCAGGTCACAGTGTGCTTGACTTCCGGGTCGTAGGGTGATCTGTTCTTTTCTTTCTCCCGGACTCAACTTCCCCAGATGGGCATCAAGATAATTCCCCTCCCCAGGCATGTCAAGGGTGTGTCCTAGAAACATTTCATTTATTTTTCGGAATGGGGGAGTCAAGACCCTTCAGGGAACAGCACCATCAGAGGTTAACGTGGCTGCCTCCTCTCCGCATTATGCGCTGAAACTGACTAGGACATTTCCAACTGAGAAAGACGTGTCTTTGGGTTAGATTTAACCACACAGAAGAATTAATATAAAGCGGTAATGGTTCACAGGCCAGCTCATTCCTCCTTGAAATTTCAGCGACTGGAAAAATTAGTCTCCTGTTTCCTTCCCATTCCCTTTTTTTAATTATAACTTGCTGAGGCACTAGCTAATACCGTTTAATCTCTTTTAATAACTACCCTATCCTCGGTTTCTCTAAGCATCCTTCTCAAGGCATCCGCAAATCCAAGAATGCTCTTAAGATTGACTGACTGGCTGAGCTCTCAGCTCTGTTGATTTACTGACAAGAGGTTTATTCCTCCAGCCCGGGCTCAGCGGGGATGAAAGAAAGCAAGGATGTGAACTCTTTCCAGACCCGGGGCAGGAAATTCGGGAAGAAGGTCGAGTGCATTTTTAGCTACCCCTTCCCCACCTTTTCTTAATGTTCTCTCTCTCTCAGAGCTCTCCTCTCTCCCACTTAACGTCTTCCCACAGCCTCACTGTTCTCTGGGGTGTGGGGTTAATAAGCACTCCTTCTCATAGGGGTTTTACATACTCAAAGACACTGAGTCAGAAGGAGAAACATGTCTCTAGCAGAGGAATTACAGGCACCAGGTCAGGCCCCCAGGGGACACATTTGTGGCAGCCAAACACTCACAAGTCATGGTAGGTCAGAAGCCATCAAGCCCTTCTTCTTGTAATATTTGGACACATTTGGGGTGAACAATGTCAAGCTTAAGAATGAGCCCCTAAACTCCACAGGCACTGGACCCAGCCTCAAGCGGCTGCCATCGCCACCCTTCTCCACAGAGGGCACCAATGTAATGGAAGACATGATGGGGCGGAGCAAAGCAATGATGCCAGCCATCGAGTCTTTATGGTGGGGACGCTCAGTGGTAGAGCACATGCTTAGCATTATTGCACGAGGTCCTGGGTTCATTCCCCAGTACTTCCATTAAAAGAAAAAGAAAAATAAATAGTTTTTAAAAGTACGTATTAAAGCACTTACTCTGCTTGGCCCAGCGAGGGATAAAACATGGCCTGGAAGACAGGATGTCCAATAGGTGACATAAGAAAAGAACAACAGTTCTCGGGTGATCGAAGCTATCGTTCAGGAAATACCCAAGAAGGCCGAGGAGGAGAGATTAGTAACAATCCATGCATTTGAGAAAGGTTTCATGAGATGAAGAGTGCTCAATGTTTAGACCCAAGTGAGATATAAATTTACATGTGTGTGCATCCATACATACATACACCGGTTGAGGCAAACAAGGCTAGAGATAAGTACAAGGTATAAATACGGATCCTTCAGAAAGATGTTTGAGATTCAGAAGGCAAATGGCTGGTTAAGTCATCAGGAGAAGAAAGTGCCTGGTCACTTACATGTATGACACACATCTGATTCACCAGAAGAGACCCCTCTCGTAAGACAATGCAGGCGGGTTCTGCCAAAGGGCGGGTGGAACGTAGGCAAGGTGTATGTCTAGCACCCACCAGCAACCCTGCGCACAGCACCCCAAGACTCTCAAGTCCCCCCACAGTCTAAAGACCCCCCCTGGACCATACTTTAGGGCAGCACTCTCCAACAGAAGTATAACAGAAGCTACAAAAGCAAGCCACACATGTAATTTAAAATTTTCCAGTAGCCACATTTTAAAGAATAATCAGAAACACGTGAAGCCAATCTTAATGTGTTTGACTTAACCCAATATACCCAACATTTGTTTTTTCAAGATGCAATCACTATATTAATGAAATATGTTATGTCCATTTTGTCACACTACATTTTCAGAATTCAGGGTGTATTTTCTTACTTACCTGTCAACTCAGACTAGACACAATTTAAGCGCTCGATAACCCCAGATGGTTCACGGCTACCATCTCGGACAGCTTAGCTCTGGAGACTTGGTCTTCAGTTTCAGCCTCTCAGGTCACTGCTTCCTTCAAAGGCTAGTCCAATAAACTAATTCTTCTGAAGATGCTGCCAATGGCCAGCCATTGCTTGCTACATTAGCCCGCCCAGATACTATCTTATCTTCGAGTGGGAATTTTCACATTCTAAGGCAGCTTATTGAGAGAGACCCTGTGGGCAGGGAGAATTTGTCCGAAGTTCAAACCAGACTGGGAGGGTGGAAGCCTGCATATGAAATCCCCATTACACTCTGGGCCCCTCCACACTGCCCCCAGCCCTGGAAGGGTTTCTCTCTATATGCAGTTTTGGAAGGGCTGGTGGGCATATAGTCTGGATGGTTCTCTGTGCTCAAAGGATCCTCCTAGGACCTCTAAGTCAGTCATTGGCAGCAAAATGACACTAAAGGACCCAGAAGGCCTAATGTCCCATGAACCTGTCCATCCATCCCCTCTCTCTGAACAGCCAGTCAGTGCTACTCTCCAGCCACCTTTCTTGACCTCTTCCTGACCATCATGCTTTGTAATCTAGCTGTGGAAATCCCCAAGGGTTCTGGAACTGAGGACTGAAAAACAATGATCTCTGGTCAAGGGCAGGGAAATAGAAGCCCATCGACCTGAAGTAGGTGCTAAAAATGCTGGCTTGGGCAGCATTAGAGGAAGGAAGGTGACCAGACTGCAGCACTGGACACTGACGTGCCCGACCACTGCAGGAGGACCATGGCTGGGGTTCTAGAAGTGATGCTTTAAAAAGAATGTTGAAAAACAGGAGAGCGTTGCGGATAAGACACATTGGCCCAAAGGCAGAATCTTTCAAGCAGACTGTAGAGCTGTGTCTGCTTGAATTCGATGCCCTGCTGGGCCACTCACAAAGTTGCTGACCTTGGGCAAATTGCTCTACTCTCTGAGTCTTGGTTCTTCAAGGTAACCTGGGGTTATCAAAGCAACCTTAGAGGATGGTTACACAGATACACTTCACTGGGTGCCCTCCATGGCATGTTTTCAATACGGTATGGCTAGTTAATAAAAATAGATGATAGATAGACAGGTAGGTAGGTAGGTAGATAATAAATAACAACCCAGGAGAGACACAAGAGAAAGGAGCAGAGGACCAGGTGACCAAGGATCAGAACACACACATGCAGGGCAATTACACAGGCACCCACACACCCCCACTTACTTATGCACGCACACACACACACACTCATGTACAACCTTGCTCTGACTTTCCAAATCTCTGAAACTTAGCATCAGTCTCCATTCTCTGCACCTGCAGCCAACAGTTTTCTGCTCCAATACGTCCCCCTCCTTTATGACTTCATGGAGTCCTGCTGCCTCCTGAGTGCCATGTCTCACAGCTCTAGCAAAGGAAAAAGTCAAATGGTGACCTTACTGGGAAAGGAAACCCGTGCCCTTTCTCCACTCAGAGTGGCAGACATTTGACTCTCTGGCTACATGATCTCACAGGAACAGATGACGCCACTTGTATATAAAACAGCGGGTCCCCTCTACAGAGAGCATCCAGAGGTCCTTAGTAGAGACGGTAAGTTATTACTGGTTGAAAGGCCCTGATGCCCTGGAGCGATCAAATTCTCCTTCCTCACTCGCTCACTTCAGACGCTGCATGAACCGTGTGTAATGACGCCATGACCGGATTCGCTGCTACGCTTCACTCGCACAAATCGTGGAGGGGATGGAGGGACCTCTATTCAAACAGCAGAGCAGGTGGTCAGGTAGCATGCATGAGAAGAACCAAGAGAGGTATTCGACAAGGAGTTAGTAGACCTACTATGTGTTGGCTGCTATGAGATCCACAAGAAAAAAGAGGCATGGCCTTTGTCAGAGCAGGAAGATAGCTAGATACGAGCAGAGAAAGGGGACGTGGGCCAAATGGCAAGAAACCCCACATTATGTGAACAGTGGGGGCCCTTGGGCAGACAAAGAAAAGCAGGAACCTCAGGACTGGTAAGAAACCACACATTTTGGGTTGACAAGTGTCCTGAAGGAAGATAAAGAAAAGTGGGATAAAGCAGGAATCCCCAGTGTTTGAATGTCACCTTTGGCTCATTATGCCCTCATTACAATAAAATTAGTCTTGCAGATGAGAAGTACCCATCATGCACCAACGCCAAGAACTTTCTGATCCAGACTGAAAAAATCCCTCCTCCCTTCGGTAAGGTGGAACTGGGATGAAAATCTGGGAGTAGGACCCCAAGCCCCTCTCTCCCCAGTAAATACTCTACCCATTCATTTTTACACTCCATATAGCCAGCGTGCCAGAGAAACTCAGCACAGCTACTCACCTGAGTCTGCCCGCTCTCACCTTGAGGGCAGACTACCACTTAATAAATCCTCACTTTGCCTTCTTGACCTCTGTGTCTTGTTTCTGAACTCTTTCTGTGGCCAGAGAAGAACCTGCTCTCTGGTAAAACCTTGACCTTTAGGAGATCCAATGCCCGATCCAGGCAAGTGAAAAAGCAGTACTAACAACGCACTACTGCTCCATATAATTCCTGCTGAGTGATTACAAAGGATCTGGCTCTTGGATGAGTATTTTGACATCTACCTAATTGAATCCTCACAACAAGGTCAGCTAAATATCATTGTCCCCCTTTACAGATAAGAAAACTGAGAAACAGAGGATTAACTCACTTGTTCCAGGTCACATAACAAGACTGGAAGACACCAATCCCCTAGAACAGTAGTGGAGCCCAAATTCCAGTGGAGTGTGACTGATTTAGAGATTATGTATTTAACCCCTACAGAGCCTGAGCAAGGGCAGTGAAAAAAGTGAATCGAACACCCCACCTGCCCTCAAGGCACCACTATCAACTGTGGGTCTTGGGCACTTCCTCAATATATATCGTTTGTAATGCAAGTCAGAAAGTGATTTTAAGTGCAGGAACAGGAATGCCAACCTTTAGGAGGTGGTAGATCCAGAAACGAGAGAGGGTGTGGGAACAGATCAACACCGGAACTCGAAAACACGTGGCTTAATGTAATTAACTTACAATACCTGGATCCGTAGCTTTTGATACTTGCTATTTCACTTAAAGGTGCCCACGTCGATACTGACAGCTGATGTCGCTGTGACTCTACAGGGTTCTCAATAAGGAACAGAGGAAGGGTGGACATTGGGCTTTCACTGGTGTAACTGCACTGTTTTTCCTTCTAAATCCATTTCATGTCCCAAGTCAACTCTCTCACTGCTGTCATGGCTTTCCCATCACCAGGCTCAGTGATCTGAGTAAATCCCATGCACCCTGAATATCCCCTGGGGCCTGTCACTTCACAAATACTCAGGTGGGTCACTGTCCTGCAATTTGCCCATAATGTCACAGAATCAGTGTCCCCCTTCCAAGAGGGGACCTCGGCTCTGCTCTCCCTGTGGTCTAAATGGTACTGAGGAAGGGGTTTTCTCACACTGAGCATGAGCAGGTCATCCCATCCCCTGCCCATCATTCTGCACCTTGACGTGGCCGCCCGCCTGTCCAGGTGGGGCTCCCCTAGTGCGTGGCTGGCTTGGCACTTGCCTGAAACATCACCTGTCACTACTGCTGCTGCTGCCAGTGAGGAGGGGCTGAGCTCTCGCAGCCTGGCTTTGAATTTCTCTTTCTCCTGATCAGCTCTTTCTGATCCGACTCCCCGTGGCATCCCAGTGCTGTCTCCTTCCCAGTAAGCCTCAGTCCTCCAGGAGGGCTGGGTCAGGATGGGTCCAAGTACGGCCTCGCACTACCAGAATGCTCATTCTGACATACCCTCCCAGGGCCCGGTTTTTCTTCTCTGTAATCGGCTTTTGTAAGGCAACACCTCCCAACCACAAGTTACATCTACATGTCTGACCCAGGAGGTGTGGCCAGGTGACCCCAAGCCACGACGTCTGGAAAGGCCTAGTCTGCTCAGAGCACGGAAGTCCCTCCACGGGCAGGAGGCATTGTCCAACCCCCGTGTGTCACCCTATCCACGTGCCAGAGTCACATTCCGATGAGTCACTCCTGTTGTCCCAGAGAAGACAGAGATGTCCAGTGTGATTGAATGATAAGGTGACCGTTTCCTCTTCCTGCTATTAATTTTGTATCCAAATGCATAAGATAGCAAAAGCGTTCAGTTTACTTTCTGCACTCAAATATACGCACAATAAAACGGATGATAGAAGAGGTGATTGATCAATTGATCAAAAGCTGGTATAGACCTCGGGTGGTTGTGTTCTTGAATTAGAACAAAAATATCTCCTATTATTATTGAGAAATAATCATTATTACTAATACTCATAAAAATAACGAGGTTATTGCTTTCTTTCTAAACGGGCACTTCCTGGATGAACTACTAGCATTTTTTACGTAAAATCTTGAACAGTCTCATGCAATTCACCTGGCCTGCGAATTGCAGTGACACGTGATTGAGCTCTTCCTCTTGAAGGTGGCGAGCGGGACGGAGCCCTGGGGAGGAGTTAGGGTTGCGG
The DNA here is from genome assembly GCF_048564905.1 of Vicugna pacos. NCBI lineage: Eukaryota > Metazoa > Chordata > Mammalia > Artiodactyla > Camelidae > Vicugna > Vicugna pacos. Next base: position 9,814,459 of record NC_133010.1, read on the forward strand.
GGTCAACTTTAACAGGAGGCCATGAGAGTGACTAAGAGAGGCCGACTGAACACAACCAGGGAGCCACAGAGAAACTGGACGTGCTCAGGGTGAGGCAGCTGCAGAGGATCCGGTGCAGGTGAAGGGCTGTGATTTTAACTGGCTGAGGGTTCAGTTAGGGAATGGGTTTGGAGAACATCATGTCCAACTCCCCCGTGGTTTAATATTCATAAAAAGTTATTCCAGATATTGTCCCATGAATAAGAGTCACTTGTGAATCTTGATCAAAATAAAAGTGCCCAGTTCTCAATTGTTTTTCTTATTGAAGCATAATCTCTAGAGGTGGAGGCCAAAAATCTGTATTTTTCAAAAACAATTCCCCAGGTAAGCCTACTAGGCAGTCAGATGTGGGAACCAGTCGTTTCAACACCTCAGGAAACTTAGCCATAGTGTCCCTGCACTAGGTTCAGGGACACGGAGCCTAAGGCAAAGTGTTCCACCTTTGGACCCCTCTGCTTTGTCAGAAGAGCTATCGCATAATGAACCAAAACGCATCTCTCCACCACGCCCATCCAGAAGCTGGGTCTTGCTTCTCTCCCTCTGGACGTCACAGAACAAACTGAATCCTTCTTCCTCAGGATTAGTGATCTCGTCCTTAAAAGAGCCAGCATGTCCTCTGATCCTCTGATCCTCTGTGCCCTGTGGTCTGCCCGGGCCACAGCTTCGGGTGAGCTGTGAACGTCATCTGGGAACTCGCCTGAAGAGCTGGGGACACTGTGGCTGTGGTTTCCATCCTGTGTCCATGATGCCTCTCCGGTCTGGAGGCTGGGCTCCGATCGACTAACCCACTCCTCTCTCTTTTCCTGGTTTGTATGACTCCTTTTCCTCCTTTCATCCCACATCCTTCAAGCGTTCTTCCCATGGCTTCCCTGCAGCACAACTCTACAGACTGGCGCATTGGCAAAGGAGCCAGGAGAGATGCTGTCTCTGCGGACTCCTCCTTCCGTGCTGAGAAGTGCCCTTCGGACCAGGGCCTCTCCTCTTAGAGAAGCTATGGACTCTGGGCTTGCTCCTCCCACGGGAAGCAAAACCACAGGGCGGTGGACACGGGCCAGCTCCATGCACAGGCTGTAACATCCCATCTTCCCCTAATCCTACCTTAGGCCTTTGGTGCAAACTGTGCTTGACCAGCATATGGGAAAAAACATATGTTCCATGTTATCTGGTCTAGTATATCAAAGATACTCAATTTGAAATATCAGGTACAAGAGCTCGTGATAAAAATGAGGTGTTACCTTGAAATTACCTCTTGTGCCTCTGTCTCCCTCGGGCACGTTGAAGGGATGATCCCCAAACCATCCAACCCCGCACACCACTCCTAAAGTGAGCAGCAAGTGTGCGTGTTTGCTTTCTCATGGTGCACCAAACTCCATGCAGCTCCTCAAACACATGAAAGCCAAACTAAAAGCCCTTTGGATGATTGGCATGTACGTGCTACTACTGCACTGCTTAGAGTTTCAGGGCACATACATTATTCGGGTCACATTTACTCATCCTGTGTACCACACTTTGATACAGCGATAGCAGATAACTTGAACAGATGATAAGATGGTGAAAACACGTCCAGAGAACCTGGATAATTTGACCTGGTCTCAGGATCCAGATTCACACTCCTGACAGCTACCCATGCCGCTTCCAACAGAAATCCAGCTCTGTGTCTCTATGACTTGGCCTTTGCCCCCGTGGGGATTATGCACTAGCTTCATGCTGGCCCAGCCCGACCTCAGTGCAAAAGTCTTATTGATGCTTCTGCTGTAGCTGGCTGCCCCTCACCCTGCCCAGGGCCTGAGAAACAGATGTCTGCCTGTCCCATTGGGCCTTCCAAATCATTTCCTGTGGGGATTCAAATTCCCAGCCAGCATCAACCATCTGCAGAGGGTCTGGTCACAGAGCAAGTGCCTGTTCCTTGTCGGCTTCATTCTGACCAACCCAGGGCCCTAATTCATTCTGCAAGAAGCGTTCAGGAAAGGGAAGCGTGCGAGTACACAGGTGACATCCTGGATGGTGACGCAGGAACAGCACCAGGTACATCTGGGTTCGCATCTTGTCCCTGAGACGTCCTGGCAGTGTCATCTGCAGGACTATGGCCTCAACAGGATCAGCCTCACGGGGTGGCTGTGGAAACTAAATGGGCTAATTTATGTAAGATGAATGGCAACTGGGCCCCTAATAAATATTCATTCCTTTCTCCCTCTTTTCCTCACCCTTCATGTGCATTCGACTTGAGGAATGAGAGCTTGTCTCTTTCTAATGTAGCTAAATGATCGGACCTTGCATTTGTACAATACTTGATAAAATCCAAAACACATTCCGAAGACTTTCACCCTGGCAGTTATTCTGTAGTGGGCGGTGAAGATGTCATTATTCTCAGCTTTCAGGTGAGGAAATGGAACCTAAAAGGTCTAGGGGATTTGCCCACGGTCCCACACCATGATCTCCTGAGTACAGATAACACATCTTCTCAAGAGATGCTAAGCAATCTGGTATCTGCTGGAGGAGCCACCTCTGGTCACTGCCTGTTCCATCAGACCTCGCATCCCTTAATAAACAAGCTCTTCTACCCAAGGTTAGTCCCTCTGAGGGCTGGCACACAGCAGCCTGACAAATGAATTCACATGCAGGTGCCAAGGGCCGATAATGGCTTAATATGTTAACATTCCCCAAGTATTGACATTTTAACAAGGAAAGGCTTTGGACAATGCCTTAATGCAGGGAGAGTAAATAGATTCCATCCTGAGTGCCAGCTCTGATCAATTCGCCGTGGCTGCCCAGAAAGAGTTTTGAGAGGGACCCTGAGGCTTCATCTGGGCTCAGAGGACAGCCTGTCATGACCTTCCGTTAATGTCGGCCTTAAGGGTGGATGGGGCTGGCGTGCCACTCCACCCCTCACCCTTTAGCTCTGACCTCACATCCCCCAGACACCGCCGGGAGCATCTCCATCCTCCACCCACCCCACTTTCACCTAAGATGAACTAGATGATCAAGAGATGTCAAAACGGGGCTTGGACAAGGTCCCTGCATGAATCCCAGCACTAAATGTGACACTAGATGTAAAAGCACTGAAACTTATAAACCACGATTCAGCTGCGGGGTGTGACTCTTATGAGTCCGAGTGCCGCAGCTGCCTGGAGGGGCGGGGAGAGTCCCAGCGTCCTCGGGTGGAGGCCCGTGGCAGGAGCGGCTTCCTTGGCCTTCGCTTTATACCTCGTGTTCTGGGCTCACCTTCTTCCTCCTCTGTCTCTGCTGCCCTCCTCTCAACCCTCCAGATGAGCCGGACAAGCTGCCCCTCCTCCCTCCCAGGCTGGGCGCTGGCGTCATTATCTGAGTATCAGCAATAACAGATAGGAGCCGCAGATCCCGACGTTTCATTACCTTCGGCGCCGCTGGGGATTGCTGTCCGGATATTTGGATTCATGTGGCTTTCTCGCTCCAAGACTGACTTTGAACAAACTGAATTTGCCTCAATCGGTTAACCAGTGCAGGCCTGACGGACAGAGCGCCTCTGGCCTTGGTACCACCCTGGGTCCCATCCTCGACCCTGGGCCATGCCTGGTGTCACCCAGTCCTGTCCACACCAATGCCAGGCTCGTATTCCTAGCATCATTCCATCGCTTGTACCATGAAGAAGATGACTTTATGCATGTAAAACCTTGTATATCTCTTACCTGACTCTCCAAATTATCACATCTTCTCCTTGTCATTCACCCTGTGGTTCCAGAAAACTGGGCTATCTACTGCTCCCCACAGCAGCCAGGCATATCCTCACCTCCACACAGTGCCCTGAGCTGTCTGCTCTCCCCACCGTGCCCGGTCTCCAGTCTCCACATGCTCCAAGTTTTACCCTTTGCACAAAGTCCACTTCACACGGCACCTTCACATGGTCCTAACAGACTCTTTCAATCCCAGGTCGTTCCCTTCCTTTTAAATAAATATTGCATAGTAGCTAATAGTTATGATGGGCATACATGGCCCCACTCTGAACTAATTTCACATCCATGATCTCCATTAATTCTCACAATAACCCTAGGATGAGGCACTACTGTTAATTCAGTTTTATGGATGATCAGACAGAGGCCCAGAGAAATCAAGAAAGTTTCCCTCAATAACACAGTCAGTCAGTGCCAGAGCTGAGATGAAGGCCGAGCTCTTGGTCCCAGGGCCCGTGCCCAGAACACCCACACAGCAGCGTTTACTGAGCCCAGCCCTGAGTTCCAGGAGCCCTTCTCCTGTTGGCATAAATGATATTCCACTCGGTGTGAGAACTCATTGTGATCTATTTGCCCCTGATGTGACTATAAACTCCCGCATCCAGTCATCCCTTGGTATCCAAGAGACTGGTTCCAGGACCCCCAGCAGATACCAAAACCCTCAGGTACTCAAGGCTCCTTGTGAAACAGCGCAGCACACTCAGCCCTCTCGTGCAGAACCCGTGGATGTAGAATTTGTGGATGCAGACATTTATGTCTTCCTCAACTGTGTCTCCCCAGCACACAGAGCTTGCTGAGTGACGCTCCGGATTAAATAAGCCACCTTCCGATTCTGTGACGCAAGTCTCTCCCCTGGGCTCCACAGCCTGAGCCCGCCTGCCCGCACACTAATTTGCTTATATGTTTAGCTTCTCCCGAGTACCATGTTGTTTCCTGCATCCTCTTCCTTTGTGCTGTGTCATTCACACTCTCCATCCTCAGTCACTTCTGCTCTTCTCAATTTTCTCCAAACTCCAAACTCTACTCCTAGGCCACCTTCTCAGGGGACTCCTTTCTAACCCTCACCATCCACACTGGCCTCTCAGCCCCGAGACCTGCTAACACATATGCATGTCATTCATCAACTTCCTCACAGGTCCATAGTAACACCGCCATGTGCTGAGCTCCGTATCAGGCCTTATGGGGATACAAGAAAAGTCTGCATTGTCCAGACCTTCTAAAGGTCAAACACCAGGGAGACAAGAGTTGCTCACGTGAAAAGCTAATAAAAAGGCCCAGTTGCTTATAAGTGTCAGGTGAACAATTTAGACAAAAATATTTGTGAAAGTTGCTCCAAGGAGGGGGAGAGCATGTGTACGCTGGAGCTTAGACTGGAGGCTCCCCTGGAGGAGGAGGCGCTTAGACGATGGGTCCAGTCCGGGCAAGTCAGAAGGAAAGGGGACCCATCCCAGGAGGGTCAATAGCACAATCACTTGGTGAGAGTATGAAACAAGAATGACGTGCAAAAGAGGCAACGAGGAGGCAAGTCTGATGGGTGGGAAAGTCAGACTGAAAATGGGGCAGAGAAAATGAAGACTGCTGAAGCCCGGCTTCCATGCGGAAAATCTCTTATTCAGCCTCTCATTCTACATATGAGAGAATAGAGGCCAAAGATGGCCCGGCAGCTTAGGAATAGTAAAGCCAGGATAAAAATCAGGTCCGCAGAATCCCAGGTCTGTGCAACCGAGTGGAAAATCTTTGGAGCTGGACAATACCACGACAGCTTGAACTAGATCACTGATGTGAATCCTACCTGAGAAACGGCGCATCTCAGCGTGGACCACCGGCTTGAGGACCAGTGGCCCTGCCGACAATCTGGTGACTGCCTTGGCCAGGTCATTTTACCTTCTCAGAGCATGAGTTTCTTCACCTATTGGAAAAATTAAATCTATGGTGATAGCTGAAGTCCAGGATCCCAGTAGTATTGAGAACTTCCTAACATAAATTACCTTTTATATCAAACATGGAGGCGATAATGCCTCTCCCAAAGAAATATGCAGTCTATGCAATTAAATAACAAACCAAAACCGAGAGTCTGGGGGACTGGGAGTCCATCCCAACTTAGGTGTTCAGTGGCAACACAGCTCCCGTCTACCAGCCACAAATTTGTGACTCCAGTTCTATCCAGACCAGGGCGCAATCCATCGGAGACATTTAATAAAAGTTTCTGAACTGAATGGATTTAAATTGGATCAAATTTAATTGGATCCTTTGTTTAAAATTTCAAAGTCTGCCTCTGAGAAGAGGCTGAATGGAACACTTCCTGGGTTTGGAAGTTGTTAACTCCAGCACTCAGACCTGACCTGTTACTTCCTCTATACTGGTAAGTCCTGAGGGAACTCCCCACTGCGCTTCCCCTCCTCGCTGCTCAGAGAGTTGACTGAACATGAAATCCACAGCTGTGGTCGGGGTGTGCAGGGAGACGCCATGGGCGATTACAAAGTTTTATTTTCTGGACCATTTCTGCCATATGCCCCCAGTGTGCCAAATAATGTCGGCTGATATTCAGACACATTTTTACCCTGCCCTGTTTTCTTCTCTGTCCCAGAGGTTGAAGGCCTGGAAACTCTATGGCCCAGAACTCTTGGCCAGCTCCAGGCTGATCCTGAGAGGCACTCACTGGAGCCTGGAAGGCAGGAGGTGGAGGGAAGCCGCTCTCTTCCTGGCTCTGGCATCAGCAGGGGATTTGGGGGAACTGAAGGCTCTGGTAACGTCACTGGGGGAGGGGGTTATTGACCATCAGGGGTGTGAGCTCCTTTCATTCCCGCTCACAGCCGAGGGCAGTGATTCCAATGGCAGCGACATGTGCCCGTTGTGGGGCTCCAGCCACAATGGCACAAGTGCCTGCTTTGATGCCCTGGATAAAACCACACTGCTGCGTTTCTGCTCCTGGCCCTTCCAGCACATGTGCAACCCACATTCTGTACTGAAAGGCCTAGAGTTTTCAGTGTGTCTCTCACAAGACACTGATGGATACACCACTGAAAACCTTCTTAGTATATATAAGTTATAAAAACAAATTTTCATTAAGTCGTTCGTGATCGATAACAAAGAAAGAGTTTAGCACTTCTAAGAGCAGGGCCCTTGTAACAGGAGGCTTACAGGAAAACACTTGTCAAGGTAGAAGGGCTTCCTTCAAACAGAGGCCTGATGGGGGAAGTTCTGACCCACCGGCCTTTCCCCACGTGCCTGAACATCCAGGGAGAAACAGCTGTCGGGGAGGGAGAAATTTCCACCACTGCCCCTCTTGAGTTCTTGTGGCTGGACGAAGAATAAAACTGACCCAAGACAGATTAACAAGACAAAAGGAAACAAATTTTAATCCTGCACATGGAGGTCACATAGAGACGGGACCAGAGAAGTGGCCAAACAGGCAGCTTTTATACTTTTTAGACAAAGAAACAGTTATTTGTAAGGAATCTACAGGACAAAGAAACTGAGGCTCTAGGTAACCAATTAGGGAAGCATCTAAACAGAGTTTCGAGGAGTAAATTAAAGAAATAACAAGGTTTGTTTACGCAGGCTTCTTGGGCCCAGAGTTTCAATCTTTGGCGATAAGGTTGTCTGTCCTACCTCCAGATGTAGTGTAATTTCAAGTAAGAGATTTAGTTCCTGTTTCAGGGAGATAGAGAAGGAGGGGCAGAGTGTCCCTCTTGTATTGGCCATTTCTTAAGTAACTTTAATTCAAAATAATCAATATCTCATTGAGGCACATTATTGGAGAGGCCTACCCTGGGGCCCAACATGGCCATCTGAAAGTGACACGAAGGGCCAGCAGTGAAATGACTGGCCAAGAGTCCAGCGGACCCTGAGTAGATGCCACACGGGGTGCAGATCATGAGATGGAAGCAGAAATGGCCAGAAAGCTTCTTTAGTCCACTAGGAAAGCTCTGCCCGCACTCACACAGTCAGCAGGGAACGGCTGGTCCCCCACCCTGGCACTAGCTGGCCTCCAGGGCAAGTGGCAGCCACGGATCGCACTGGCTCCTGAGCCAAACTTCAGGCTAACCCTGAGGCCGGGACACCAGCAGGACACCAGTGCTCAACCCCACGCGTGGTGCCCAGAGCAGCATCTAAGCAACGCTTGGAAAGAGCATTTCTGGACTCAGTCAGGTCTCTACCACGGCCAAGACTCTGCCTCCTTAGCAGAGAGGGATGTCAGTATGCACTGGAGGTGGCTGTAAGGTAAAACTACAGATAGCAGCAAGATTCACAGCTTTGAAACGATCTGCGCCTTAAAGTTATTGCTTTTTGCTTTGTTTTGTGTTTAAAGGGAAAAAAATAACAACAAGAAAAAACCCTAAACCTTTAAGAAATCTAATTATATGTTTGAGTTATAGACTGGTTTTTAACAACAACAAAAAAAATTAACCAAAAAGGGGGCTCATTAAGAGTCTTTTGTCTCCAAAACAAGTGTGTTTTCCTAAGCCATAGAGCAAGCAAATTCTAATTGCTGGCTTCATTATACAGAAAAGTCTAAGTGTAACAATCAGAAGCCTTATTACACATACATAATTGAGTTTCATTGGAACTTATGAAAACATAAACTCTCTTAAACACACTTGCAGAAAATGTCGCATCATCAAATCAACACTTTTATTATACAAAAGTAATTGTGTTTAAAGACACCAAACATATGTTACTTATACAAAAAAATGAGTTGTACTATGATTCAGAAGTCTAAATCTCAAATCTGAGAGCAATGTTTTGTTTGCAAATGCAGCGCCCAAAAAAATAAAAAGGCAATTGACAAACTTCACTAATGAGATATAAAGGAACTTGCTCTGAAAATATTCTGCTTCGGAAATTTTGAACTCTCAAATTCCCTTCGCTGGCCAAACCCTTCACCGGCCTCCTTTCTTCTGTGCCTGACTTCTTCCGAATTTGTTTCTCATTGTGCACCTTCATGTTTTTCCTTCTGGTTTGAATCCCTTCTTTCCCCAGTCTAACTGCTGATCTTCTGATTTTTTCTTTCACTGGCACCAGTAATCTCTTTGCCTCCTCAAAGTTCCATCATTCTCGCTGCATCACACCTGTTCCTCTCTCTAATTCTTGCCCTCTGCTTCCTATATACTCCTGTGTCTAGGACAAGGGAGGACCCCCTGGAGCAGCCTGCCCTGCGGTGCCCACCAGGAACCAGTAAGCTGCAAGTCCCGCTGGCCCCCAAGCCTGCTCTGCAGACCTCCTGCTTCTCCCGGTGGCTCTCCTCCCCAGGACCAGCTGCATAATTTGTGGGGCCCAATGCAAAGTGAGAATGCAGGCCTGCTGGCTCAAAAAACAAGGGAAAGCCTCGTTCTTTCTTCCGTGTCTTTTTATTTGCTACTCAAATGTTGCACTCCCTTGTGCGCAAGGATACTTGAGGGCGGACTCGGCGGATGCTCAAGGTCCTACCTCACATCTCGGTGCTTGGCCGGGTGCCGCATTTCCACCTCGCTCACACCTGCGAGTCCAGGCTTAGAAGGCTGGCAGCCGGGGAGCAGGAGGCAAAGAACCCGTCCTGGGAGGTGGAAGGGCACAGGAGCCAGGGCCCAGTCCCCATTTCCCCACTGCACTCACTTAAAAGACGCGATTCAGAGATAAAATCGTTAAAATTTCAAGTTGGAGACCACAAAGCGTTAGAGCCCAACAGGGGGACCGTGTAAGCACTGTTCTCGTCCAGGCCCATGATCTGGCCCTTCCCGTGCCCTCCCCTTCCCCCTCCTCCCCCGACTCAGTGTTCCTATCACGCGCCTCCATCCATGGGTACCCCTGTCCTCACCAACCACCCTGGCGGACTGGACCGCATTTCACAGGCAAGTCAGCAGCCACGCCAGCTCCTGCAGCCGCTCTCCAACCTGCCTCTGCACTCACTTCAAGCCACACACCTCGTTCGCAGAAGAGAAAACTCCTGACTCACCCTGACCTGGGCCCTCTCCTGCCCCACTGGGGCCTGTTCCCACCATCTGGGCACCTCTCCTCCCACCGTGCTCTGCTCAGTCCCCAGCACACGGCTCAGCTCAGCGCTCACCCAGGCTCTCCTTCGTGCCTCCCGACAGACCAGGGCGGGGTGAGCTCTTTGTATCCTCATTTCTCACTGGCGCTTGAGAGTTTGGAGTAACTTGCTCAGGATTACCCCACCATTAAGAAGCAAAACCACTATTTTCCTCCAGACTCCAAAACCTCATAGCCCTGAGCCACCATGCCTTCCTTTTGGCATTTTCGAATCCTCTTTTTTTTTTTAACTTTTTTTAAATTAAAGTATAGTCAGTTTACAATGTTGTGTCAATTTCTGGTGTAAAGCACAATATTTTATAGTCATACATGAATATACATATATTCATATTCATATTTTTTCACCATAAGCTACTACAAGATATGGAATATTGCTCCCTGTGCTATACAGTATGTGGTTACCAGGGGGGAATGGGGTGGGAAGGGATAAATGCAAGTCTCAGATTTGCAGATACTGACTAGTATATATAAAATAGATAAACAAGTTTATACATTGAATCCTCCTTTTAATACTTCTTTCTCCCAAATGGAAATTGACTCTATTCGTCCACATTCAAGAAAACAGAAAGTCAAACGAAGACAAAAAACCAAAACCAACCCAAAGGTACTAGCTACCATCGCACTTAGCTCAAACGTCCACCCTCTCTTCCCTTCACTCCCATACTTCTCCTCGACACCACAGCGAACACCCCCTAGCGGTGCTCCCTCCCTCTGCGCATCCCTCCCGAGAAGATGTCTGGCATCCTGCGGGTGTTTGTTAATGCTTTTCCTGACAGCTCTCCTGCTGTCAACCTGTTTGTCAGCATTCTCCCATCCTTGGCTTGCCTGGGTCTCATTCTGCCTCTGTTACTCAAGTCATACCTGGAATGGTGGTGTCCGCAGCCTACACCCTTGCCCTCTCCTTGTCTGCTGTCTTCCTGGATGATTCCCACATATGTGTAGGCATCTCCCAGATGCCACACACACGCATAATCCCACACCTGTGAGAGAGCAAGGACAGTCACTGTCCCCTCTGTGGAAGATACACATCAGACACTTAATCCTTCTCATCTCCTTGAATCCTCACCAGCTCTTCCAAGTAATGGGAAATCTGAAGTCCGGGATCTCTTTGTGCCCTCTCCACAGGTGCCCTGCTGAGCAGTGCAGAGCCAGGATTCCAGCCGGGTCTGTAGGACTCCAAGCCCATCTTCCACCACTGCTCCAGGGCCATTGCCTCTGGGATGTGTCAGTCACGTTTCACACAGATTTCTGACTTCCTCAGATTATTTCCCAGGTACTTCACAGTTAAAATACCAAGATTTCACTCAAGGGCTTCCCCCCTGCATCTTCTATCTTGGTTAATAGGATAGATATTTGGTCTTGCTGTTCCATTTCCTTGTTCATTTAATACCATTTCAATAACATATTTTAGCATCACATTCAGAGCAATAGTTTTTTAGTTTTTTTATTGAAGTGTAGTTGATTTACAATGCTAGCTTCAGGTGTATAGCAAAGCGATTCAGTTATACATCTACATACATATATATTTTTCCTTTTTAGATCTTTTTCCATTATATGTTATTACAAGAAACTGAATATAGTTCCCTGTGCTACACAGTAGGTCTCTATTTTATTTTATTTTATATATAGTAATGTGTATCTGTTAATCCCAAACTCTTCATTTATCCCTCCCTCCCCACTTTGGTCACCATAGTTTATTTTCTATGTCCCTGAGTCTGGTTTTGGTTTGTAAATAGAATCTGTATCCATTTTCCAGATTCCACAGATAAGTGATACCACCTGATACTTGTCTTTGTCTGACTTGACTTAAATATGATCATCTTTAGGTCCATCCATGTTGTAGAGCAATATTCTCAAAAAGCTTAGAACTCCCACTACTGATGTGTTCATATCACATCAGTGCTTCCCCATTTCTTGAATGATAAACTCTGAACTCCTGAGTTTGCTGGTAAAGGCCCCACAGAAGCCAATTCTACTTAGCTCTCCTCAGCTTTTACTGCTCTCCTACAAGAACCATCCTCTGCCAAGTCCCCCCTCCTTTGTGAAATCCTTCCAAAGAAATAAGGCTAACAGTGATGACTCTTTAGGGTGATTAGTCTCTAGCTGTAAGAAATACACACTGGATACCAACCGATGCCAATACTATACTAGGAGCTGAGGACACAGAAAGACAGAAGATGAGCTCTTGCCTTCAAGGGGCTACAGACTTAGCTGAGGAGCAAAGCCCATTCTCGAGTAAGTCAGAACAATGTAAAGCACCATGCTAGGCTGAACAAGTAACACACGATGAAATGCTTTGGCGGTGGGGGGCAGAGATCTATGCTTTGCCTTTTGTACCTTCTTGTACGTGGTATACAGCAGTGGGTCATCTACACATGTACAGCCAGGGCCTAATACCGCGTCCTGATTACTGACTGGCTGAAGGCACAACTGACTGATAACACTGATGTTTGCGTGCCCCTTCGGACTCTTTCAAATATGCCGATTTCTGTTCTCTAATCGTATCAGTAATTTTCAAATTAACTCATCTTAAAGGGTCTCAGCACCCCTGGGAAATTCAGTATTACTAACTTAATATCCTACCTTCTCATGCTGGGAGGTAGGTATTATTACTGCCATAATTAAAATCATATTAATTAGATTTTTTTTTTTTTAGTCACCTGGACTTCAGCAGACTCCAACACTGGGGGTTGGGTAGCTGTGTATGTTATGAGATGTGAAAGGCATAGAAAGGCCTCTCTGACCCCAAAATATCACACCCAGCTGGACTTCCACGGTAGCTAATGCTGGAAACCAACCCCATCAGGGAACACAGCTCTTACCCGTGCAGGAGTTGGTTTTGGAATGAGAATGCGTTTGGTATAGGTAAAAACCAAGGCAATAAGTATCTGGGGACCCGGGGGCTTGTTTGTGATCTTTTAAAGAGCTTCTCCTACATACCAGATGTCTTGCCAGACATCATGGAGATACAGCATTGATCAAAAACAGCCCCCTCCCTTCAGGACATCACTATCGGGTTAGTTGGAAGGAGCCTGCAGCTACCTAGCCCTGCAGCAGCACGTAATTAGGTGATGATTATGGAGCAACTGTGGAAAGAGGACTTGGTTAGGAAAACTGGGATCTAGCCTAGGTTTTGTCACTAAAGTGCTGTGTGGCCCGGGGATTCCCTGCTTCCAAAGACTTGCCCTGGGTCTGACGTCCGCTGCTTCCACCAGGTGGTCTCTGTGTGGAGCAGTAGTTCAGGACATCCTTGATGACGTCAGAAGAGACGGAGATCAGACCTTAGCACAGCGCCTGACCCACAGCTGGTACCAACATCTTAGTTCCCAGCCCAGCGGGGATGACCTGAAACGGCTATGTCCCAAAGCAAGGGAACAAAGAATCAAAGGTGAACTGGAGTGGCAAGGAGAACTCCAAAGATAAGGAGAAGCCTAAGATGGACTTCAAGGAGGAGGGAGGACTGGGAAGGAATGGCAGGAGGAGAGGGCATGGCAGGTAGAGTGAGAGCCACAGGCAAAGACCGGCACATTAACCTCACTGTGAACAATCTTTATCAGACACAGCTCTTTACATGTGATGGCTTTAGATGCCTTTGGGGAACGTTAGCACTCATATTCTAAGAAATGAGGACTCAGAGTTGAAGTCGGCAGCATCACAGGCACGCTCTGCTTCCATGGTGACACCCCTGTTTGCCCGTTCTAGGCAGAGAGGTGGAAGGGTTTCTCTGCAAGCACAGCAAGCACTGAAAGCTGGGGACCTTGATCCCCTGCCCTGGTCCAGCCTTTGTAGCCTGCTGGTTTCTACTACATGGGACAGATCTGCACAAATCTGAGGAAGTCTCTTGGGACTCAGATCAAAAATAGTCTCCACGAGAAAATCAACTATAGTCCTTAAGCCACTGCACTCAGACCCCTTTTTTTTTTTTGTCTTATTATCTATTTTGTTTTGTTGTTCTTGCTTTTTTGGGAGAGGTGGGTACCAGAAGTAGAGAGATACTGTTCTATCAGTATTTCCTCTAGTTGGTGTCTTACTTGTGGTACTTTATCTTATCCTCATTGGAATTCGGAGGGGTAAGCAGAGGCTGACTATTTTGCAGGTAAGGAAAATGAGGCTCAGTGAGATTAAATAACTCTCTCAAGACCCCAGCTAGAGAGTGGCTGAGCCACGCTTTAACCCTGCACACGGAGGCAGAAGTAGGGTAAGGCAAGTGAATCAGCCAAGGTGCAAAATGTCAGGAGGTCCTCCCCCTTGGATATTGCCCTGCACCTGGGTGCCCCTGAGAGTAAGGGCTTTGCTTCACCCTAGTCCTTGCCCCGCCCATTAGGCTGTCTGACTTCAAAACCCGCTATTCTTACATCACACACATATTCTCTAAGGCCAAATTATCAACAATCCCATCAGCCCCTTAGGAGCCCACAGGAAGAAATGATTTCTAGTCAAACCCTGGTCTGGGAATCTTAGCTCCCAACTGCCTGCTAAACATGATCCCAGAAGATGCTCAGACAACGCAGAGCAGGAAAATAAAGACGGATAAATCATTGTCAGCCAGAACTGCTCCTGGAGGTGCCGTGTAACACTCACATGAAGAGACACTTGGGTACGATGTAGCCCCTGCTGGAGCTAAAGATGGGTGCAGAAGCATTAGCTCCCAATAAGTCCACTTCTAGAGGGTCAGAACGTCTGCAAGAAGACATGTGCTCCCAGGGACCATGGACAGCTCCTGTAGCTTGTGTGGACTCTGCACACAGCATTCCCTTGGAAAAACCACCCTACCGGTGCAGGAAATTGTTAAAAGTCTAAGAGCAGAATAATCACTGGGCCCCAAGCCCAGACCCATCCCAGAAACTGACACAGCTGTCCTTACACACGAGGGCGTCACACCCCTTCCCATTCCTCGTGCATTTGGGACAAAGAGCGGCTCTGTGCCAAGTGGCAAGCTGCAGAGATTACGTTGGACAGCAGGGCCGTAAAGCCACCACAGAAGGGGGACATTAAAGAGGCGGCATAAATCCCTTGATGGCAGCAGTAAGTCAATGTCAACACTGGCATCAGGTTGTGCAAAAATGGTCTCAACCCAGTTCCCTTCCAAACTCTTCTGCTCCCCTGAACCTGTTTTGTTCCAAATCATTTCACCCCATTTCATCCTCTCCCACTCTATTCCATTCCAATCCACCACACCTCAGTCTACTCCTGTGTCCTATGCTGAGTACAACTATTTTATTCAATCTTATCCCATTAATTTCCACTCAATTCCATTCAACCTGAAACCCATATATCCTTATCAAGCTAGTCCATTCCATATGCAACAATAAGCATGGTAACTTCCCTAAAGTGATGTGCTGGCAGAGGGGGAAACTGGCACTACAATTAGGTGGTCTCCAAACCTGCCCACCATGCTCAAAGGCCCCAAATTATGGAGCAAGGTGAATATGAGAGAGATTTCTAGTGGCTCGATTCTCAGCCTTTCTTAAATAGACATTTTTATCAGCATGTGGGCTGGAGACATTGAAAAGGGAGACGAATGAGAGCAAACGTTTGCTGATTAGCTCCTATCTGCTGTGAGCTAGAACGTGCTTTACAGGCAATATTTCATCTCATCTTCACTCCAATCTTAAAATTTTATCCCCATTTTACAAATAAGTGAGGCCCAAGGTTAAAAAACCTTGACCACATTACACAGCTTAGAAGTGCTTTCAGTCCCAAGAGGACTGGCCACATAGAGCTGGTGATCTTTCCAGAGCTTTTATCCCGTGTGGTGGATGACATGAGTGCATGCTGCTGGTGTCGCAAGCGGTGGTAGCATTAGCAGTGGTGACAGTTATCACTGTCATGCAAAACGGTCTCCCCAAGCTGTGGACGACATAGAGCATGGAGCAGATATGGAGGCTGCAACGTATAGTATACGAAATGGCAACACACATATATATGCTCTATGATAAGCAACTGCCTACCGCCTGGTCTGTTTTATTTCCCTCCGTGTATTACTTGTGTGTTTGCTGATTACCCCTCTCCTCTAACTTAAAGGTAAGCTCCGAGAAGGAAATCACTTTGCTTTGTTCACTGGCATATATCCAGCCCCTAAAAGAGTACCTGACACAGGGTGGCACTCAAATAGGATGATTTATTAAATGAATGAATAAATGACGTAACACATTTCTAAAAGAAGTTCTTGATCTTGAACAATAAGCAAAAAGGTTAGATCTAATACAGGAACTGTTCTTTACAGAAGATGGAAATACATGACGTCACTCAGTTTCAACTGCTAGAGTGTACATATGCTAAAACAAGAAGAGACAATCCCACCCCTACGAAACTGCTGTTCAGAATTCACTAGAAGTGTGCGGGACAGGGAAAGACCAGAGGGTGTTTGGGAAGAGTGTTCAGGTCAGCAAGAAGATTCTAGGGGTCTCACACAGAAAAACCTGGAGACCTGCCAGGTGGGAGAGTGGTCATGGGCATACTGGATCCAAGTCCAAAGGCAGAATTACGGGCTCTGGATGGAAATCACACAGCATCACATTATGTTTCAGTACAGAGGTGAGATGCCACCATTCTGCAGTGTTCACAAACAGAATTGGTTAACTCTCCCTAGAAACCCTTTTGTCTCCTGGGGAGGGTCACCGAAGCAGAGGTTGTATATCAGTTGTCCTGGTGGCAATTCAGGCTTTAGACAGAGATTAAACTAAAATTTTTTGATTCTGTCAATTCTGAAACTTGAGGGTTCTCTGCTTCTCCTGGTCTTGCTCACCTGGGCATCCCCGGAAGCACCTAGCAGAAGACCCTCATGAAGCGCAGTCCCTGACGTCAGAGCGCACTGGTTGTGGCCATCTCCTCAGAGCACCATGACGCCCCTGTTGCAGACATCTGTAATCCCCTGTTAAACGTCTCCTCAACCTTCTTGCAGAGTCCACTACAGGTGTCCTCTTCCTCCTGCATCCCCTTTTACCTCCTCCCTTTCCCACCCCCATCACCTGTGCGTATCCTGAGTCTGGTCCCCCCAGAGCCCGCTCTGTGCTGCATGCCCACTAATCATTTATAAAGGAAACCAATCCCTGTTTATGTGTCAGCGGATATGAGACAGAATGTCTCACCCAGAGAAACTGCACCCGCCGCTTGAAGGACGTTTATGATGAAGTAAATCCTAAAGAGTCTCAACTATCATCAAAACCCACAAGAAAACTATACAGGGTAACGGAAACTATGATAAGGGTTGGTGGTTGCAATCCAATTAGGAGAGGGTACTAGAGGATCCTGTCTGAAGTTCCAAAGGCTTTGCAAGAATACTGTGTTGACTTAAAGTTTCCATTGATCTGCAGTAACTTTAGGTGGAGCTTATGGTGCTGCCACTGATTTGGGAGTGGGGAAAAAAAATGTCTCTCAAATTCTAACCACATTAAAAAAAACAACAGGGGTGTCTGAGGTGAAAGATAAGCCAAAAGGAAGACACTGATCACGGCCACTGGGAAGAGGTAGGCATCTTTTTCCATGGGCATGGTTTCTATTGCAACCATACAACAGAAACGGTGGCCAGAGCAACTCCCCTTCCCCAGTAAATACTTCCTTCAAGAGCATGGAAAACAGGAACATAACCTTGGGGCGAAAGGGCTGAAGTGGGCCGAGACGGGAGGACTTGACAGCGGCTCTTCTGCCCCTTTCCCGTTTGTCCATTTCTGTCTCCCAATAACCGTGTAAGCACCTAATTATAGGAATGAGATCACTAAGCAACTGAAACTAACTCCTGACGTCCACTCTCCTGAATGCACACCATGCCTGGTTTAACCTGTTGGTTCTTTTCCTCGATAAAAAGAAGTAAGAATGAAGAAGTAACAGTTAAAGAATGATTAGCTCTCTACCCCCAACAACCCCCTTAGTCATCCTGCAGGCAGATCATGGGGCAAGATAACATCTGAAGAGAGACTCAGCCAGTCCGCTCGCAGTGGAGAAGGATGCGGAATCCCGCCTCCTGCCTCCATGATTCACTGAGATTCTGCAATCCCCCCTCCCCCCATTTTTCTCTTTAAAAACTGTGACGGCAGAGCAGCATCTTCAGAGATGGTCTCCAGACATGAGTCCACCATTTCCCCAGATGGCCAGCTCTTCTGATTAAAGCACCTTTCCTTTCTACTGACCCTTGCTTCTCAAATTATTGGCTTTTAAGCAGCGAGCAGCTGAACCTGAGTTTGGTAACAGACTCAGTAAGCAGGATTCCAAAACTATTCAGTGCCTCAGCAGTAAAACAGCAAGAAGGAAGAGGAGGAGAGGATGGAGGAGGAGGAGGAGGAGGGAGAGGAGGGGGAGGGGAAGGGAGAGGAGGAGAAGGAGACAACTACAGGAATTATTGTTTTATTATTCTTTTGAGCAAATGTGAGTATTTGTAAGTCGAAGCTGTACTTGAAGTGTTTGATCTGGACCCCGTGGGGAACTGGCTCCTAACTTGCATTGCTAATCCACATCACACACGGGCTGGAGGGGGCCAGGGAAGCCGCTCCAGCATCCTAGTGACACGGCCCCCAGTTATAACCTGGCTCAGAAGCTTAGACAAACACCCACAGAACTCCACACTGCAGGCACTCACACCGCGTTACGGAAGCCGACTTCCTGCTGAAGTTTAATACAAAAATGCAGGTGTTCCCCTGGTCCAGAGGGAGACGGGACCAGGGGGGAAAAGGCTGCCCGTTTGCCCATCACAGAATCCAGGGCTGCAGAGGCTGTGAGAGGCACTGGAGGAAGGATGCTGTCAGATCCACCCACCCTGCTCTATGAGGCCCGCTGCTCTCTCCCCAGACCACCTGGCCTCCATCCCCTGACCCAAGCTTCTCGAAAGCTCAGGTTCTTTCTCTCCTTCTGCTCTTTATCAACACACCCCACCTGGGCTCTGAGTCCACAAGATCATGTTTATTAATAACCGTTATGGACAAAGAAATACATATGAGGTCTTCATGGATGGCACTAGGCAAACCCCACTGCCCTGGCAAACATTTATTGAGAACCTCCTGTGTACGCAACTCAGTTCCGCAGGCACTAGGTCCTGCTATTCTGACAGCAGAACAGCAAATAAGTCTCAACTCTTTTCTCAACATCTACTTCTAGGAAACGCAGGCCTCTTCCTGCCGAAGCCTGGAGGTCACAAACAAGAGGGGCTTCTGTAGTGTTTGGGGGTCAGGGGGCCTTTGACACCACGCCCCTCCTGCTGCCATCCTTACCACGCCCTTGTTCATTTATAAACACCTGCGCTTTCATACCTAAGAAACCATCGGCCACCCCTGCTCTGTGCCAGGTGGTGGGCAAGGGGCCGGGGAGCCCAGTCAAGCCAGTGGGCCTGGCCCTGGGCCCCGGACCCCGGACCCCAGGGCATCATCGTTCAGCTCCCTGTTTTTCTGACATTCAGGCTCAGTAAATCCGTTTTTACGTTTTCCTGGCTGGACTGGTCTACTCTTGAAGCAGAGGTAGCCCTCCTCTCAGCTCAGGGGCTTTCGTCTTTACTGATTGAGCTGAATAATTTGATTTAATAAATCAGGAGAATTTGCAGTGGGTTTTGCACACTTTCATTAGGGAAGATGTATGTCGTACAGCCACTGTTTGGTCGTGCGTTTAATTAAATTAATGAATTAACGTCTTTGGTGGTGAGGACTCCAGGCGCCGGATACCCTTAGACCCCAGGCTTCACTCTCTAAGATGCCTAAGTTTACAATAAACAGATTTAGAGAAAAGAGCTGGGGTTACTTGTTCTTGCACTAAAAGAATAGGGCCTCGTGATCCCAAAGTCAAAGGGTTTTATCAGCTTGTATTTTTGAGGCTAATCTCGCCTAGCCCACCCAAACCCAGCCCAGCATCCCGACCCCCCAGTCACCCCACCCTCAGAGCTGTCACTCACTCCTGCTCCCAAGGGGACACTTGCCCTCATACACTCATTCTCACTGCGGAGACTGGGCATGATGACAGCCTGGCCACAGACCACCCCCTACCCTGGTCAGAGGGGCATTTCAACCAGGACTGAACTCAAAGCTGATGGGATGAAACACCACCTCTAGTGTCTCATACCCCAGGCAGCAGGAAGGGAAGATGTTCTGTGTGTGGGCAGCAATCCGCAGAGCCACGGAGGGCTCCTTTCCCAGCCTCAAGCCAGTGCTGCCCCCTGGCAGGGCAAGTGTGACTGCACGGGGGGCCGGGCAGCCCCACTGGCTCCCTCGTCACACGCTGGAGTCCACTCCTCGTGTTTTCTGTGGCTTTAACCGGCTGTCTGTCGGAGTTTTGTATAAAAGCAAATGGAGCTGTAATCAAGGTCTTTGTCACTCTCCCACATTTGCATGTAAGTGCCGAGTGTGGGGACAGCTCATCAGTCCTTGGCTGGCTCAGAAGGAGAGTTTTTTTTAAAGAAACAAAAGGAAAACTACTTTAAAAGGATCTTAAGCATTTTGGGACTCTATGATTTTGGAGACACAGTGGACAGAAATACTCTAATTCCTCCTTAGTTTACTTTGCATCATGTATTGGTTCAAACAAGCCAGGGACTGGACTCCAGGCGGAGAGGAGGTACGTCTGTTTGCAGTGCTAACAGACTGCTGCTCAGATCAGCGATAAGGCTGCCCAGTGTGCAGGGCAGACAGCCCCCCAGACAATGAGCACCCTGAAATCTAGCCCAGGGACAGTCAGCACGGGCAGGAGGGAGTGTCCTGACGTGAAGGGGAGACACTGTGCCAGGCGCTCTAGAGGCAGGCATCATTTCAGTCCTTAAACCCTGGCTTCAGGTTTCAGAAACAATGCTGAGAAGTCACCTGTGTCCTGCTTATGTGGTTGGACCAGGTTCATGGTTTGCAAATTCGGTAGCACTACTTATGCTATACATACGTATTACATATATATATATGTTACAAAGAGTAAGCAAAGCTGGGGCTCAGGGTCTCTCCCACTCTGACCAAAGCCCTTCCGAGAGGCCTCCCTGGAGAGATGGGCATGAACCCACTCCTAGGACTGCCTTAGGGTCACTGTGCAAGCCTCTGGATTAGATGGAAAGTAAAGGTGCCTCCAGTCACAACGAGCTAGAACTCGGAGCTACCAATCCAGGGTTCACAGACAGGGCGAAATTTCTTGGCTTGGTTCTGCATGGAAAAGGGGGAGAAGGTTGAAGCCAGTCTCCTGCTGGTGCAGAAGATAAATACAAGATGTCTATCCACTTTTCTGCTTCCTGGAAAACTGAACATCTGTCTCTCGGCTGTGGTGGTTACTGGCAATATTCATCAAATACTTCCAGCTCCCCCCAACCTGGACGTGTGGTGGGACTGCACTGCCGGCGCTGTCCTGGTTGGATGGGGTCATGCAGTTAGTTCTGACCAGTGAACTGTGGCCAGTGAGCGTCTGATTACTGACGCCAGACCCCACGATGCTCCCTTCTCCCTGTCACAGCCATCAGTGGTGTCAGAGGTGGAAACTGCCTGGGTCCCTGGATGACTACAATGAACACGTTCTCCTCCCTACAGTGTTCCACGGTGGATACACAGCATGGGGAGAAAAAACATTTTGCTGTTTTAAGTCACTGAGATTTTGGGATTATTTGTTACTAATACATAATCCAGCGAATCCTGAATAACACATTCTCTCGTGACATCACCACAATTCCATAAAAGGAAAGTCAAACTGACTGGCTATATGTTAGTAAAATAACCAACTAGTTCAGTAACTAGTATTCATTAATCCTAAAAAATGCTCTGTCATGGATGGATAAAGAAGATGTGGTGTATATATATATATATATATGTATGTGTGTGTGTGTGTGTGTGTGTGTGTGTGTGTGTGTGTGTGTGTGTGTGTGTGTGTGTGTTTGTTCAATGGAATACTACTCAGCCACAAAAAAGAATGAACCATGCTATTTGCAGCAATATGGATGGACCTAGAGATTATCACATTAAGTGAAGTAAAAGACACAGAAAGACAAATATCATATGATGTCATTTACATGTGGAATCTGAAAAAATAAAAAGATACAAATTTTATTTTACTTACAAACCAGAAACAGACTCATGGGCAAGAAAACAAACTGTGGTTACTAGAGGAGAAAGGAGCAGAGGGATAGATTAGGAGTTTGGGATTAATAGATATACATTATTATACATATACATACATATATATAAAACAGATGAACAACAGGGACCTTCTGTATAGCACAGGTATCTATATTCAGTTTCTTCTAATGAACTGTGCAATGGAAAAGAATATGAAATATATATGTATGTTTGTGTGTGTGTGTGTGTGTATAACTGAATCACTTTGCTATACACCTGAAACTAACATTGTAGATGACGACACTGGAATAAAAATTAAGAATTTTTTTAAAAAAAATGTCCTGTGTCATACTAGTCATATATAAAAAGGAGAAACAGGTCTCAGTCCACAGAGACTTCCTTTCTTAGCTGGAAATACACATTTCATGCAAGAGGGCAATGGGAAATACTTAAATGTTAAAATGTAAGGGTGTTTGTTAAAAGTACAAAGGATGTTCTTTCTACATTGGAGGGTGTTATAAACTGAATGGATGTGTGTCCCCCCGAAATTCATATGTTTAAGCCCTGACTAACCCCCTAGTGTGGCTATTTTGGGAATAAGGAAATAATTAAGGTTGAACAGGTGATAAGGGTGGCCCTGACGGATTAGTGTCCATACAAGAAGAGACAGCAGAGAGCTTGCTCTTTCTTTCCCTCTCCCTCTCTCCCTCTCTCTCTCTCTCTCTCCCTCTCTCCATGTGTGCATGCTAAGTAGAAGCCATGTGTGGACTTAGTAAGAAGGCGGCTGTCTGAAAGCCAAGAAGAGAGCTCTCACCAGAAACCCACCCCACTGGACCTTGATCTGGAACTTCCAGCCTCCAGAACTCTGAGAAAATTACTTTCTGTTGTTTAAACCACCCAGCTTGTGTTATTTTGTCACGGCAACTGGGCAGACAGAGAGAGGAAGGAACACAATTCCAGACCAAGCTTCCAGGAGGATCTTCTGAAAGGGGCAGTACTTCCTACGGCCTTGAGGAAGGAGGCTAAGGGTAGCTTTTAGTGCCATTCGCTTTCCATGCATTATCTCACTTAATGTTCATAATACAACAGTACAACACAGAACTACCACTCCCTATTGCAAAGGAGGCTCAGCGAGGTGGCGAGTAGGAGGCACACCAGATCTGCAGACTGTCAAGGCTCCTTCCGGACTCACAATGCTGCTAACGGACAGCGGTTGACTGGCAGAAGGGACAGGGGAGCTCTTCTGGGATGGCTGGGGAATGGCATTTTGAGAAGTAGAGTAGGAAAACGGATCTGAATGGGACTAAAGATGCCTGGCCAGTGGGGAAGGCAGTGGCAGATAAAGTGGGGAAGGAAGGCTGGGATGAGATCGGATGCGGCCACACTCCTGGAGAAAAAGGTAACAGGGAGTCCCCAGAGACACATCTAAATATTTAAAAATCTGATCTTGAAATTGTGATTCGACATCAGTAGACTTCTCACTGTCAGATACACCTTTTTTCTGGCCATCTTAAAAGTGGATCCAAGTCAGGTTTTAAGATGCCCTAAAAAGCCTTCCTCACTGTTTTTCGATCTGATGTATTCCATCATCTTGACACAGCCTTGGGACAGAAGCCTCATCCAGGAAAAGCTGGACTTTAAGTTGACTGCTTTCAGACAGTTAATCTAAAGAGGGGGAGGGAGGGAGGGTGCGTGAGTCACAGAAAATTCCCAGGCTTCACTAATGCCAAAAATTTCACACTCCAAAATAACAAAACTTGAGTGCCCCTAACTGAGACTTCTCCGGGGCTTGGGTCTGCTGAGAGAACAGTGCACTGCCACTCTGCCCAGCAGCTGGCTCAGCCTCCTCTCCTGCTGCTTTAATAGTCTTTTAGGTAATAACCTGCTTTATTAAGACAAAGACCCAAGCCCTTTGAGCCCCAGCGAAGATGGGCTTAAAATTGGGAAGCTCCGGGTGGCCACAGTGAGCTACTCAAACGTTTCTCTTCCTGTTTTCCTCAGTCTCACCCTCTTCGAGGGCAGAAGTTCCTGACCTGGAAACTACAGAGCATCTCTGGCAGTCTTGTTAGTCCCACAAAATTTCATACAAAATATCGGATAAATGTGCCTTTTTCCAGGGAGAAGGTCTCTAGCTAACACATCGCATCCTCAAAGGGCTCCAGGAAAGAGCCCAGATCTAGAGGTCCTTACCTTGACTCTCACTGAGACCACTGGAGCCCGGAGGCTCAGGGTGGCTGAGCAGGAGAGGTGCTGAATGAGGATGCAGGCAGAACCAGGCCCGGTCCCTCGTTCATCAGTACCACCTGTGGTCTTAGGCAGGGGATTGCCACACTGGGTTCAATGTCCTCACGCAAGCTTCCCACTCCTTCCCTTGTAGGGTGGTGGTTGAGATCAGAGGAAAAGTGCGTAACAGGCACTAAGTCACACTAGTCCTCCTTTAATACTCCTATCCAAGCTGGAATGAAACAACACCATTTACTCAGAAGAGGCTTGAACTCCACCCACCTCCGCCAATGTCTCTCAGGGCACATACTGCTGAGTGCATCTGTGGAGGCAGGGACACCACTCAGCGGTGGGTCTAAAGACCACCCAAACTCCAGGGAGGGAAGGCAAAGGAGGGATCGATGCAATGATGGGTTTATCGGGCCACCACTGGGCAAAGATCCGCCATTATCTTCTCCCAACATGGCACAAAGACCACTGTTGCCAGAGATGCCACATTCACGTTCCAATTTGAGCTCCAGACCTATTACCCTTGAGAATTCTTTCAATCAATGACTTGATCTCGTCAGTTAACTGAGAAAACTAAGAACTGCCTTGCCTTTTACATTGGACAGTGCTGAAGACAAAAGACCATCTTGGAGTACATGAAATGAAATGGTGAGTGTGAAGCAACTCTGAAAGTGTTTTAAGAGCTGTGAAAGTGAGGAATGGTCCTTACCACCACCATCGTGATTTCCATCATCCATCCACAAAGGCATCTTTACAGGACAAATAAGCAAACTGGGTCACAGACAGAAGAACAGTGCTGCCCAGATAAGCAGAATGGTCTGGCCTCAGACAGTGGGAGGCAAGCCATCTGTTTCCTTTCTTCTTTTGATTTTCCCTAAGACATATGAGGAAATGTCGCCTGATTCTGCATGTGGGCACTCATCTCCTCTATGACCAACGTGGGCGGATTTCCTTGTTTTATATATTCATAAAATGACACCCATTAACCAGCTCCTTATGTCATCCCAACAATGAGAGCCTCCTCCAGCCTCCTCCCCCTGCCGCTGCTGCTCCCCACTTGCCACAAACGAGTATTCCTATCTGTCCTTCTCTGTTCATGCTTTTTCATCTCTTCCTACCCATGAGGAAACCTGAGCACTTCTGTGGAACAAAATTCCTGCTCATCCCTCAAGTTCTAGCTCAGAAGCCACCCAACGTAGACTCCTCTGCTCACCAGCCCACCCAGCCTACGCCGGCCACTCCAGCTCATGCTCTCCCACAGTCACTCTGCAACACATCATATCAGCCACTTTTCTTTACTAAGAAGGAAATCATATTCATATGTTGGCTCAGCAGTCTATCCATTCAGGAAAAAAATGGGTTTTCTGAGAAAATGAAAATCATTAATTTATCCTGAAATTTTACTGGGGAGAAATTCTGTTGTATTTGAATACAGATGGGAGATAAAAGATGCTGGAGTATTCCATTCCTCCTTTATTAATGAAGCAGGATACGTAAAAGGCCCATTAAAATTACATAGGAGCCTCATAAGCATCTTTTATGTCTTCTCATTCAGTCCCTTTTCATGTCTTGAGAGCAACATCTCTGTGAGAAGGTGTCAGCCAAACGCAGGGGCACCCACTCTCACACATACACACGGTTTGGCTGTATTCATCCATTCATTCAGTACTGCAATAGGTATATTTTGAGCACTGAGTGTGCGCCAGACATTGTCCTAGTTACTGGGACCATAAATTAAGTTCCCTGCTCTGATGGCACCTACAGTTTAGTGGGGAAAATGATGAAGCAAACAGGCAATTAAGAGCAAAGAAGTCCTTAGTTCTTGGGAGTTCAGACAAAAAAAAAATCTAACTCAGACCTGGGACAAGAGGATCAGAGAAGGCTTCTAGATTGAGACTCAAAGGAAAAATAGAACTGGTGAAAAGGAGAGAATGGAAGAGAGCAGGGTGTTCCAGCCCAAGGAAGACCATCTAAAAAGGTTCAAGGAAATCCTGCAGTAGTTCAGTAACATTGGAGCAAAATGTTCAAAGGGAATAGAAGGAGGGTGTAGAAAAAGGAAAGGTTCCAGGCAAATAATGGTAAGAAATGAGACTGGAAAGGTAAGAGAAAGTCTAAGAATGATCAGGGAAGTCTTCCTGGAGGTGGTGTTTTGATTTGGGAGTTGAAAATCATGATTATGCTAGATGCATTTTTCGGTGTGGAGCAGTTGTCTATAGATCCAAAGAAGCTGCGTTCATACAAGATCACTTGTGCTGCTGAGACCTCAGTGTACTCATTTGCTCATCCACCCATCCATTCATTACATTT
Organism: Vicugna pacos; assembly: GCF_048564905.1. NCBI lineage: Eukaryota > Metazoa > Chordata > Mammalia > Artiodactyla > Camelidae > Vicugna > Vicugna pacos. The sequence continues at coordinate 9,840,773 of NC_133010.1, forward strand.
TAATTGGCCCTCTATGCAGGCAACTCCATGCTAGGCCTCAAAGAGAGCTAATGTGAATCTATGCCTCGGTCTTATACTTCAGCACAAAGTCAAGCTTTACTGTGTTGGACACTCTTCTGTGACTGGAGGTAGGGGAGGAGTGACGAGACTTGTAAGGTACACTAAAAAGGTGGATGGGGAGTAAAGTCCCTTCCCTGGTACAGGAACTCATTACCTGGAGAAGAAAGAAGTGATACTTGCTGGTTCTCTTGAAAACAGTCTAACCTTTCCACTGACCACATAGGTATTTAGCCTAAAACAAACTGAGCCACTGCTCCAGTCGCCCCCTTGACCCTACCAGGTCACATGCTTCAGCTCACAGGCAGATAGCACTTGCTTGGTGCACGTGTAACAGGTCGGGGGTTCCAATTCCCACTGCAACACTACGGCTGTTTGACTTTGATGCAGTTACTCAGTCACTCTGAGCCTCAGTTGTTTTAATCTGTAAACCGGAAGTGGTAACATCATCTTGCAAGTTTATTTAACACATAAAAATGATACCTATTTATAATAGTTAACTTTTTAAAAGAAAACGTTGTGCCGTGAGTGCCAGAAGTTCTATGTGAATTCTGGCAGAGCAGGAGGTGGGTGAGCAAAGCCAAGGGAGAGAGTTTCAGAAGATGCTTCCTCGCTGGACCTTGAAAATCATCAGAGGAACCCGTGCGGGTCACTTTACGGACTGCCTTATGTGGGGGCAGAGTCTTTCTAGGCATTAATTCTTTTATTCCTTTAATAAATAAAGAGTCGTCTCAGGACTTGCCTCTGCGGATCCCCTTGCCTGGAATATCTGTCTTCCATCTTATCCTCCAAGGTTTTGTCAATCTGATCCATCTTTCAGCACCAGACACACCTTCCCTGACCTCCATCCATCCACCCAAGAGGTGTCACCCAAGAGGTTTACGAATCAGAGGGCTAGGAATAAGCGAAGTAGCCATCTAGGCTTTTTGGTCTGGGAGCAGGGAGAAGGAATCATTTTAAAGCTATATATTAAAGTCGAAACTCTCAATTGAAGGAAAAAAAAAATCCCTTCCTGGGCTTTCTGTCTGAAGAACTTTATTTCGATAGGTCTTCAAGGTTCCTTGGTTGCCCAGAGAATTCTCATTTGAAGGCAAATACAGGGGAGAGGTAATACCATCTCTTTAGTTACCCAGTGGCCCAGGGAGGAGGTAATGCTCATTAGCCCTCAGGCCAGAAAGCTCCCAGAGGAGGACTGGCCCCCACAGGCAGGGATTTGTGTGAGACCAAAGAAAGATGCCAGCCAGTGCTCCAGGGGCTGAGGAGGAACAATCACGTGCCACGGGCAATCAGAGACAGCCCCATGAGGTCCCAGCATTTAATCTGGGGCTGAAGAGGGCTGAAAGGGGAGGCCGGGAGGGGGTGGGCATTACGAATTTTGCCAAGGGCCAAGCTAAACTCATCAGGGGCCAACAAAAGAGCAATTTCCTGAATCTTCAGCACATTCAAAAGAGACATTGTTGGGTATGGTTCTGGCTTTAGGCTTCAGGCCAAGGTAGAGATACCCTGAGTGAGTCCCCACCTTCTCATTCTTATTTCTCCCAATGTGATTGTTTGTTTCCTTATAAAACACAGACAGCTGGCGGGGCGTCAGGACTCAGTACACCTCCCCGAGCTGAGAAGCAAACACTACCATGCACAGTATACAGTAGCCCGGCTTCGCGATTAGTCAGTTTCATAGCGCCACCATCGCAAACACCCACCCGTATAAAAATCACACAGTAGTGCCTCAGTACGTACAAATCCTCTCGGTAAACAACACCCACGGAAGAGGAATATTCTGGCTCTTTCAATAAACATAGATAACTCCAAAGTCATTAATTCTGGGTTCTGGAACCAATTATGTGATTTTACTGGAAAATTACTTATTTTTCAATTTTCTTTTGTACAGAATAAGAATCCATTCATTCAACCGAAATTTTATTGAACACATATTATCAGTCCCTAACAATTTTTAACTATTATTGTACGCTCACTTCGCCATTGGGCACAACTACAGAAGTTAAGAGGCACACTTAAGGATGCCTAGAGTTGTGAGAGCAGGCAGATAGCCAGATATGAGCAGAGAAAGGGGGACATGGGCCAAATGCAGGAAACCCTCCATCATGTAAACAGCAGGGGTCCCTGGGCAGAGAAAGAAAAGCAGGAACCTCCGGGCTGATAAGAGATCACACATTCTGGGGTGACAAGTAGCCTGGAGGCCGACAAAGAAAGGCAGGAAAAGGCAGGAATCTCCAGTGTCTGAATGTAACCTTTTGCTCATTATGCCCACATTTCTATAAAATTAGCCTTGCAGATCAGAAGTACCCATCCTGCACTGATGCCGTGACACTTCCAATCCAGACTACATAAGGACAAAAATCCCTCCTCCCTTCGGAAAGGTGGACCTGGGATGAAAATCAGGGATTAGGACCCCAAAGTCTTCCCTCCCCAATGAATATTCCACCCATTCATTTTACACCCTATGTAACCAACTTGCCAAAGAAATTCAGGGCAGCCGCTCACCTGAGCCTGCCCGCTCTCCCCTTAAGGGTATACTATCCATCGCTTAATACATCCCCACTTTACTTTCTGAACCTCTGCTTCCTGTCTCTGAATTCTTTCTACAACGGGACAAGAACTCAGTCATCAGCCACAGAATGGCAAACTCAGAAGGCTGAGAAGGACTTAAAACTCCAGAATTCCAACCTGTCCCCTAGCACTCTAGCGCTGATTCTCTGTCTTTCCGAGCCAGCATCAGACCTCAGCAATCCATGGCTGTGAACACGTTCTTTCAGTAAAAGAAGCCCAAGCTGTCTTCAGACGGTTATAATCCATACAAGTTCTTCCACAGCCCCTTAGAACTTCCCCCACGTGCTCTGGGAGTTTTCACCCACAAGAAAAAAAAATTTAATTATAAAGACCTACTCTTTCCTTTCCTCTAAATGATGATAGCTTATGATACAGGAAAAACCATGTGCTTCTTGGAGGCAGACTCGGGGTCCTGTTTATCCTCAGACCCTCCTCTGGCATGGCACCTGGTGTATTAAGACACACTCAGTCAAGAATAAATGTAACCCCAGGGCCTCACTGCTTTCCTGGACTTCCATGCCATCTAGAAAAGAATCAGGGGCCCACAAAGAAGAAGACAGCATAAGAAGCCAACTCAGAGAGGAAAAAGATGCTCCATCTGGCTGTCAATCAACTAAAATTTAAAGACAGAAAAGACCACATCCTCAGTTAGGGGGAGGGCGAGCTACCACCTGCTCCTCCAGTCGGGGACAAATCCCACACCCCTGAGCAGGACATGCAACTTCAGGTAGGCGTAAGAAAGGTAAAAACCAGGAGGGCTGGCATTGCCAAAGAGGTTGGGGCTGCCTGGCAAGACCCTTGAGATGCAGAGGGGAACAGTGATTACAAGACAAGAAATTCATGGATTTGTCCTAGCTCGATCTCCTAAAACCTTTTCACATTCATCATCAATCCCTGTAGCACTGAGCACAGTGACTGCCGCTACAAGACGTGAGCTGACTGGATCCACCAAGTCTGAGCCATCAATTAATGGATCCTGGGAATTGATGAATGAATTCTGGGCCAATCGTAGGTATAGGCTTAAAAGACAGAGGTCAACAAAAAGGATTCTGATCCCCTGTGTTGGTCCAGCCACTTCTCTAGCTAAGGAGGAAAAGCAGTGAGCCAAGACTCAAGCTCTGCCCAGAATAAAAAGGAAGAACCATCATGCAATGGAGAGACTTCCCTGCCGCCATTCTTCTTGGCAACAGTGAAACAGCAGGAAAAATCCTTAAGGTCAGACCTCAATATACATTTGAATCAAACAGGATCAAATGGGATGAACTGAACTGAACTGAAACATGAAAAAATGAACAGACATGGACCCAATCCAGCTAAAGAGATGGAAAATTCCACACGGACTTTTAGATTGGCTTTGGCCCAGCTGGAGCCATGGCCTCATAGACACATCCAGGTTATCCCACAATTTCTTTAATTGTGTGAGGCCTGTGAGGTGAGTGACCGCCAGATAAACCATCTCAGGTCACAGGAGTCAGCCCCTCCCGGTGCTGACCTGCAGCTCCCTCTGGGCATGTTATCTGCCTGCACCACATGCTGTTCTGAGTTCTATGTATGAACTTTAGGGGAAAGCATCCAACTGTGCGGAAGAAATGAAAGCTCTTTTTCTCTTCTTTCTCTTTTTTTTTTTTTGGCCTTCCGCCTTTTGCACTCCTTGAGGGGCATAATGCTTTGGAGAGCTAGCGAGAATTCTTGAAGAAAAGGACAGTGACAACACCGAGCTGCCCTAAAGCTCCTACCTTGTCTGTAAGGAGGGGCTGGGGTCATCAGGTCCTGGAGAAAGCAGGAAGGGACCAGAACTAGATCCCGGAAGGGAAGGAGGGGCTGCAGGAGGCTGGCTGGAGTCTGGGCCGGAACGTCAGGTGATGAACGAGGCGTGCTGAGGAATCACGTTCTGGGAACACGTTTGTCCTTCCCATCTGATGGGGCTGTAATTACAGGAGGATTGAGCTGATGAGGCACCAAGGACCTTTTCCGCTTACGTTCGCATCTTTCCTCCATAATCATCTTTGAGAAAACGTTCACTTAGAGATGGATAAATGGCTCAGAAACTCAGATCATCAGCTCTGTGGGTGGGGAGTCCCTGCAACTGGGCTGAGTTTATCCAGAACCACCTGTTTCATGGTCAGAAGATCCAGCTTTCCTGAAGGGGTGCTTCTCCAAGAGCCGGGGCGGATCGTTGGGATTAAAAAAAAAAAAAGCAGCCTGAACTATCTGCCCCCTCCCAGACCCCGTTAGGAAAACGCTCTCTTCCACAACACAGATGGGAAACAGGGAAGTGACTTAAGAAAAAAGCATGGTGCGTGCTCACATCGTGGTTAGCGAAAACAGCTCTCACCCCACTGCTACGGGAGACGCAGGGAGCAAGAGACTGGGGCCATCCCAGGTCTCAGACGAGTCTCTGGGACAGGCCACCAAGTGAGGGCCCTTGGCTTCTGTAGGAAAGAATTCAGGATGGAGCTGAAGTAGAATGAAAGCAGATTTATTCAAGGAGACTCACTCTCCATGGACAGAGTGCTGGCCATTTCACAAGGTGAGAGGGCCCAGGGCGTGGGGGTTGTTAGTTGTTATGGGTGGTAATTTGATAGGCTCACAAGTGGGAGGATTATTCCAATGATTTGGGGGAATGGGTGAGGCTTTCCAGGAATTGGACCACCACTGTTTTTAGCCCTTTATGGTCAGCCTGACCTGGGGCACCTGTGTCATTTAGCACGCTAATACATCCTCAAGTGAGGATCAAAGTCTACTAGAAGTCGAGTCTTCCATCATCTTGGGCCTAATGAGTTCTGACCAGTTTTTGTCTACCCTGTTTTTCTCAACAGCTGTGTCATCCTTTTAATGGATGTGTCCTGTCCTCCTCCTTCCTGTCTCACCATGAAGAGGTCAGCACAGTAAAGGGTGAAGCTCAGCCTAGGGGAAGGTGCCACAAACCTCAGAAGGTCAGTGTGGCTTGGAACAGTAGGGAAAAGCTCCCTGGAACAGATATGACTTTATAGGCCCTGAAAACTAAAAAGGAAGACACAGAGCTGGCTTCCCAGGCAGAATGAACAAAGGCAAGCAAGTTGAAGTGAGCGTGGCAACGGAGGGGCGCGCTGAGCAAATTCCTTTGACAACCTCCGCTCTCAAATACTGCTTTTTCCATGGAGATTTCCCCACTATCCGGGTTAGGAGTGTCTGCTACTTCCTCTGAACTCTGGTAGCATGCTGCTTTCATGCCTTTCAAGGTGTGCATCGTATGTTGCCTTACACTGAGGGCATTTACTTACCCGACCTAAATTCCTTACTAGACTGTAAGATGCACAGTGTCCCTAATACATACCTCACCTAGATTAGAAATTTGGTGGAGGTTACTTGGATTAATTACCTTATTAATGAATGACAGGTTATGGTTGGTGGGTGTGGTAGGTGGAGGTCTGACTACACTCTGCAGTCCTGATCTAACTGCAGGAACTTGAAAACCTGGGGATCCGAGGAGAGCAAAATGCTTCTCAGCCCAGCCCCTTGCTGCTCAGCATTCTCTCCTATACAGTGAGTTTCTTCTCCCTTTCTTCTGTGTCTTCTGGGGGCTGGGGTCTGGGGCCAGCCTTCTTAGTGGTTCACTACAAATCTCTACCTGCAAGTTCCTCCCTAATGCACACCCCTCTTCCCCCCACTCCCAACACACACAGAGACTTATCTGGAAAGAAGTCATGAAAACTGAAGTTATGGCCTGGGTGTAGCTTAAACACGAGTATCTGTTTCAATATATGGAGAGTTTAAATAAAAGTATAGGACAGAAACTTTCTGATCCTAATGTAGAAGGAGTCATATATCATAAAATAATAAATATTATATATAATTTATAATAGGATATAAATATATACATAATAATTAATAAAATTCATGTTTTTTATTGACTTCCCTTTTATAGAATATTTTTCTTTCACTCCAGCTGGTCTGAGCTCCACCCTCTACCTTCACTCACTCTCAGCCCCAGGCTGACCTCCATGGACCGAATCACCCAGACTCTCCAGCACTCGGGCTTCCTGAGCCCCGGGCAGGAGATGAGGGGGTGGGAGGAGAGAGCGGACGAGATACATTCCATCAGCTCCCTCCCTGCAGTCTGCACGCGGGCAGTGGCTGCGCTTCCCCACCAGACCTCTGTTTCTGTTACTACAACTACATGTCTCTCTGGATCCAGCAACGACTTCACTCCATCAGGTCTCAGCTGCTAAATGCTGGTAACGTCCCTGCTCCTGACAGCTCTGAGGAACTTTAACACCTTTTGTTCATTTTCCTTAATGCTGCCAAACCACCCCACCCCATCTGGGTGCTTCCCCATCCCTGTCTCCAGCAAGAACCCTACCTGACGGACACAAGGTCCCACTGAGCCAAGAAATGCTCAGAGAGAAAAAGGATGAGCACTTTTCCATTTGCAGGCTGAGCCAGGACCAGTCCCATCTTGGAGATGGCACAGAGCAGCACTGGGATACTGTGGTATCCGAGCTAGTTGGAGATTTGCTTCTATAGACACTTGCGCAGAATCTGAAGCCTCCATCTTAACAAATCAAATAAAATCATGAAAGCTCCATCAATGAGTTTATGATGAGCACAGTGGAAAATCTCAGACGATACAAACTCCTAGGCCCTGCCCCTCGGCCCTCTGTGGGAGATCTCTTCCTGCTCTAATTTTTGAAACAGGGAAAGACAAGACACATGTAAAAAATAATTCCAGACCACATATATCAAGTCTCTTATTCTCACAATAGGAAATTTAGGCTATATAAGTGCTCTTTCTTTTTTTAAATTTAAGTATAGTCCATTTACAATGTTGCGTTAGTCTCTGGCATACAGCAGTGATTCAGTTATACACGTATATTCTTTTTCACATACTTTTTCATTATAGGTTATTACAAGTTATTGAATAGAAGTCCCTGTGTTTCCTAAATTTAGCCACTGCCCGTTAGGGAGGCGGTTCTGCTAGAGGGCGTCCCGGTTGTCCTTCTGTGGCACTGTCAAGGTCAAGGACGCTGGTAACTAATGCTCCTTAAGGTAAAAGATGACTGTGGTGTATGCAACTCAACAGATGGTTAAGGCCTCCTGTTCCTAGATTTGGGGGACAATCTCTAGGGGTCTCACGACCCTCATCATCTTGAGAACTCCTCTCTCAAAATAAAGACTCCCGCCCCCAGCGGCCCCTGGCTTTCACGCTGTGCACTGACTTTTAAGTTTGTTCCCCTCGGGGTCGGACGCCACAGCCCACAGGCACCGCAGGAGAGGCAACGTGTTTTCTGTCACCTTATGCATTGCCCAAGTAGAGCGGGAGGTGGGATTAGGGAATATCTTTTTTTTCTTTTAACCACCATGCAAATTCAGATTATGAACAGCATCATTATTAACAGATAACGATGATGGTGATGGCAACAGTAATGATTGTAAGAATCCCTCAGAAAACATTCTTCCTTTCTTTCCTCGCTTTAGGATGCACAGACTGGCCCGCTCAGTGCTTGACTGCAAAAAGTAAAACTGGAGGAATCGGGGTAAAACTTACCTGATTTCCCCGCGCTTCTGGAACCGTGTGCAGGAAGCGAGGCGTAAGACCGTGCGCGCACGCATGCGCCTGTGTGCCTGCGCGCGCATACGTGTGCACGCCTCTGGGCGCATGCGCACCTGCGGGGCGTGCAGCCGCGGGGACTGCCCGCCCTTCTGCCTCCGAGAGGGAATGACTCCGAGGTGAGGCGCCGCGGAGGCTGCGCCGGCTGCAGGCTCCTGGGGTGCAGCCGTAGCCATAAGGGCTGAGGATTTGGGGGAAAATCGTTTGCAGTGTGGGAGATGTTTCTGCATTTGAGTGGGAGCATTTCTTCAGGCCATTGTGGACCAATAAACAGTTCAATTTTTTCATTGTTCTAATTAATTTAATTAAGTTAACTTCCAAGGTGTGTTAAGAAGCAATGCCTTGGGTGATTAACTGTTCCCATATCAAGGTGTTTTCACAAACACATTTACCCTGATTAGTGTACACATTATTATGTAATTAAATACCTCACACAGAGGAATTTATTAGTGCCTCCTTGTCTCCTAACGAATAAAGCAGCCCTCGGAATCTCTGGGAAAAGACGATTCCGGTTGCTAGGAGAGAGGGACAGAGGTGGATCTGAGGGACTGAGATCTCGCCTGAGAGGCAAGGGCCCGCTGTCCCTCCCAGGGCAGTGCCACTTCCCCCGGGATGGGGGGCGGGTTGGAGCCTGACCCTCTCCTGCGCCCACCGCCTTTCCTCTCCTCCCTACTTGGTCCGGGAAAGTCCGTCATCACCTATCAGCAAGGCTACTCGTTCATCTTCCCCTTTTACAAAGAGGGATGAAGAGCAGGTCTTTGCCTGGAAGGAGTGAGGCCCACCCCTCATCCGTGCACATCCCTCTGAGCTAGCCAGCAGAAAACTCATGGCATTCACAAAGGTTAACTTCCTTCACCTCCTCCTTCTGGTCCATCCAGCACACGCCACAAACTGTTAAGCCGGCTTCCATAAGGCCCACGTCCTATTGCTTGGAAGAGAAGGGCTCTGTCTTAGTCTGTTCAGGCTGCTCTAACAAAAATACCGTGGTCTGGGTGGCTTACAAACAACCAAAGTTTATTTCTGACAGTTCTGGAGCCTAGGGAATACAAGATCAAGGTGCTGGCAGACTCAGTGTCTGGCGAGGCCCTGCTTCCTGGTTCACAGATGGCTGTTTCTTGCTGTGTCCTCACGTGGTGGAAGGGGCCAGGGAGCTCTGTAGGGTCACTTTTATAAAGGCACGATCTGACTCGAGAGCTCCACCCTCATTACCTAATCACCTCCCAAAGACCACGCCTCCACATTCCATCCCATTGGAGATTAGGTTTTGACATGTGAATTACGGGAGGACACAAGTTTACTCTATAGCAGGCTCGTATTTGCAGATATTGAAGTAAGTGAGTGCTGGCCAGGTGCTGGGTTATGAGACAAATTAGAAGAGTATTTCTTCCTGAACAGACCACATTCTCAAGGACTTTTCCCTCATGGTCACCAACTTTAAAATATGTACGGCCAACCCTACAAATCCTAATTGTGTCCTAATAATTATAATATTAGTACCTCACACTTATTGATCACTTCTGCCCTGTACTACACTAAGCACTTAAACCCCGATCTAATTTAATCCTACAACTCCAAGAGGTAGGTGCTATTCTTTAAACGATTTAACAGATGAGGAAACTGAGGCATAAAGTGATCAAATAACACATTCAAGATCATGCAGCTCAGAAGTGGCAGAGCCCGTGAAAACAACTCGGGGCCATGGGACGTGACATGTCCCCCGTGCTTGACCCCCTGCCCCACCCTCAGAGAAGAGCACAGGAGTCTAAGAGCCGGAGTCCCGATTTTCAGGTCTAAGGGCCCAAGGCCGAGCCTTTGATGCAAAAAGCCAGACACGTTTCTCTGCTCGCCTGCCCCCATTTGATGCAGTGAGGCCCAGGCAACTTAGCCACCTCGGAGAGGATAAATTAAGTGACATTTCTGGGGAATGTAGAAAATACTACTGAAGGCCAAGTGAATCAATGCTGAACGCGGAACAAAACAGTTCCCACCACTGGGATCAGACTGTTCAGGTTGGTGGCAGGGAGAGAGAATTATGTGAGCCCGGGGGCCAGCTCCTGAGGGAGCCGAGATTGATTCTGTATGATTGATGACTCGGAGACAGAATGCCAAGTCATCAATTGCCTCGGCTCATGCCACGGCCGGCATCAAGATCACTTTTCCCTGGTGCCCAGCCTGAAAGATTTCTCTTCTGTTTGTTTGTTTGGCCTGGGGCAGGCGCCTGCCGGGCTCGGCTGTGTAACTTTACCAAGGCCATCTGAGAAAGGACAGGTGACAACGTCTGGCAGGAGGGCACCAAACTTGAAAGGGAAGCAGCAGAACTGGGATGCAGTGGGAGTAGAGGCTGTGTGTGTGTGTGTGTGAAAGAGAAAGGTGGCAATAGTTCTACCCTAGGAATCCTGAATTCTCTAGTTCCACATGTGCCACTGTGGAATATTTGACCAATGAAGACATTTTCTCTGTGACTCCATTTCTTCATATAACAGGTCAGAATAACCAAGCTATTTCTTCTACCTCATCAGGATATTAGGAAAAGACCTTCCATCCTCTCCAAAATATTCTCATGATGGCCTTAGGGTTTAATATTTCTTTCCTTGGGTTTTATCATGCTTTCTTGGGAAAATGTAGACTTTGCTTACGTGACCTCAGACTTGACTGTACATTGCTGGATGGTCCACTGTCGCTCCCTATACAAAAGTCCTACCACCCAATTAATCTGGGTGCCTTCTGAAGTTATAGACCACAGCTTTTCCTAGATCTCCTATAAGACCTCATGAACATAACAATCTCTTTTGACCATTTTCATGTATACACACACACACACACACACACACACACACACACACACACACACACACATACAACCTATGTCTCTTATAAATCCACAGAACCTATATAAATGGCATCAGGACAGCTACAGCTTGGAGACTAAAAATATTTTAAAATTCCACAAAAACAGCAGGAGTGGTTTTAAAGACAGAGAGGCAGGGTGGGGGTAAATGTACTGCTTTGGGAAGATAATATCAGGTTACGAGATAGGAGTGAGAAATCTCAATCCCTAACTTTCCATTTTGTTCTATTTCCTCTGACAAGGTTAATAAACTTTAACTTGAAAGGTAAAATAACGTAACTAAGAAGGAACTGAAGCCCAAAATAAGTAAAAGAATGGTGGTAAAAGCACATATCTACTTTATAAAAATCCCTGTGTCTTGATATAAAAATGGGTAATTCATACCCAAAATAAAACAACTAGAATAAAAGAGAAAGGAGAAAATGATAAACGTGCACAAGCCACTGTCCAGTGTGAACACTATTAAATACTAGTCATGTTTCTCTATCATTCTGCGTCTGTGTATGTCTGTGTATGTGCATTTAATTAGAATTTTAATATTCAGCCCATTTAAACAAGTTCAAATCTTTGAGCTCAGACTGAAACTCTACCCCAGGGTGGAGAAAGCAGTTGGACTCTCTTCTGTTAGAAGGTAGCCATAGAGAAGTTATCTTTAAAACAGTCTTATTTTCTTCTTTGATAAAGCATATCTTATTTTTTATAAGTGATTTAACAAGATAGCTCATGATATTCTTGAAGATAACATAGAGAAATGGGAAGGCATATAGTCCAGGGGTACAAGAAGGATCCATAGCTACACAGATTGCTGGAGGTGGCTCATAATGGCTCTTTTTGGCCCAAGCATTCATCTGGGTCAAAATGAAAGGGTCAGTCTCTCATCCATTTATCTCCCCACCAGTGACTCACTGAGGGCCTGCGCTGGGCCAGACACTGCTCTGATGCCCAGGGTATGGCAACCAGAGCGAATTCACAGAAAGTGAGCTCCTCAGGCATCTGCCTGAAATGAATCCAGGCAGTGAGCAGGTTGTGTACCCTAAACTGAAGATACTGACTGACAATTAACAATACTAAGATTAGCAGCAGAAAACATAGATCTGTATCCGTCAGGGCTCTCCACATAAAAAGAAGCAACAGGAGACATTTTTAATTTATTATAAGATATTGGCTCATTATCCTGCAGCCTGCTGACTACAGTCTGGAGACCCAGGAAAACCAGTGGTGTCACCTGAAGACCTGAGAACCAGGAAGGCCAAGGACAGGAGGAGAGGGACTGCACCCTCCTCTACCTTTAGGTTCTATACAGGCCTTCAGCAGATTGGACGGTGCCCACCTACAGCAGAGATGGCAGCCTACTTTGCTCAGTCCATCAACTCAAATGCTAATCTCTTCCAGAAAGGCTCTCACAGACACACCCAGACATAATATTTAACCAAATATCTGGGTGCTTCATGGCCCAGTCAAGTTGACACATAAAACTAACCATTACAGCTTCCATCTAAATAAAAACATCAACCCTTAAGAACACGATTAGAGAAAACTCATTTAAAAGCCATTCACGTAAAGGAAGACTGAGAAATTTCTCGAGTACAAACCTAACAACAGTTAAATGCAGTTGCCAGAGACAAGCTAACGGAGCCTTGGGTGAGCAAAGTATAGCCATCACATCGGCCCCCGCAGCGGAGCAGAGGAAGGGCCGGTGTTCCCTGCACTCTGTGCTGTTTGCTCAGCTCTGGGCTTGGAACTTAAGAGGGGACCCTGACAACCCAAGAGAAGTGCATCCAGGCTCAAGGCAGGGAGGCGAGAGAAAATGAAAGAAAACGGGAATGTTTAACTAGAGTAGAAAAGCCACATGAGATGGAAGAACACAGCCAAGGGGGACATGATAGATGTTCCCCTTTAAGACCCTTGGTCCACTGTTTTGGGAGGAGCAGTGGATTAATTCTGCGTAGCTCCCAGGACAAAGGGTGAAAACAACTGAAATACTTAAAGTTTTAAGTCAATGGAAGGAAGAACTTGTTGTTTAGCCAGAATGCTCCATAAATGGATTGTGAGCTGGTGAGTTCTGTTCCACCAAGACTGTTGGCACAATCAGTGTCACTATCAGGACAGCATTCAGCGTTGGTCACAGGCTGGAGAACATGTCCCAGGGGCCTCTCTGTTAGCGATTCCATGATTCTCTGACTGCTGAAACTTGGCTATATGGAAGGGACCAGTAAACTGGGGCAATGTCCACTTTAGGCATCTTTTTGTCAGTTGTCTCCCACACCCCAGAATACCCTACGAGCGCAGGTACCCCTGGAAACCCCCGTTCTTGGTTATCCAGCCCCTAGAAAAGAGCACATGTGTGCTTTACTCTCAAGGGACCCAACCACAGGGCTGTTAACACACTCAATGAGATTAAAACTGAAAGTGGTAAGCTCACCTCCCACCAGTGGCAGCTCAATCATCTGACCTTGGTGGGCAGGGTAAGACATTGTCTGGGGTGGAGTGGAATTCCTCAAATCCTTCACGTCATGCTAGCTGGGCTGCAATTGTGACTAAGCTGGCCAAGGTGGGGATTCAATTCGTGTCATCAAATTGGCTCTGACAGTCCCATCTCCACCTCTTCCCTAAGGCTTTCCAAGGATTGCTCTGAACCGTGAGGCTCCCTCCATTTTCTGAAGCCCAAGCCTGAAGCCCCCCATGTAGCCTTTGGTGATGACTTCAGTTGAGGAAGGAGCATCTGTTTCGGAGTAGCGACACATCCAGATGTGTTAGAGGCACTCAGTTTGGTGACCCAAAGCCATGAGATGTTGCGGTGGAAGGGACAGATGGGAAAAACACCTTCTTCAAGTGAAATCTTATCAGAAAGCATCCATTTATCAAACAGACAGAAGCATATCTGCTCTGCTTGAAGCAGTGACGAGGGTTCACTCTCTGCCTCTTTCCCTGTCCCTCAGGGGACCTCAAAGAAGCTGCTCCAAAAATTGGTTGGAAAACCACTTAAGAGTCACTTCACAGATGGGGAAACTGAGGCAAAGGGCCCAGAAGAAAAAAGTGAACCCCTTAGGTCAACAGCTAATTTGTGATGTGCATAGAGTCTGTACTCCTGGCTCCCACAGTGGTCATGCTCTAGGCATGATTACATGGTTAAATGGAGGAGATGAGAAAAACACATGGCCCAACCAAAGATGGTGAGTTGCTTTTTTTCCTTCATATGCTTTTCATTAACTGGATCTGGGACTAGTTACATCTCTTTCCCCCAAAGAACATGCATGGTGGTGAAAATGGGGGGAAAAATGGGTAGGAGAAAAGATGAGAGAAAATTCTACCTTAACAATGCAAAAGCATATTTTTTTACAAATTTGCTTCCAGGAATGAATTTGGCTTTTTTTTTTTCTTCTTTTTTTCCCATGGAGTGTCAGCATCTTTAGTCTCAAGAACAGCTTTCTCAGCAAAATAATAGTTCTTGGTCCCTGGAAGTTGACCTTTGTTCTTGCAAAACAGAAGTTTGAATTTCAGTGAAAAATGGAATGTCCAACCCTTCTCCTCCATCTTTGCTGGGATTCAGGAACCTGGCTTTAGAAGACAGGGGTGCTCATCTAGAGAGACATTTAAGGGAAGTGGGGTTCTTCTGCAAAGCCAAACTGTTCCACACAGTGGACATCTACTTTTATGTTTTGTGTGACTTGCAGAGGCCAGTCACCAGATGGGACCTGGGGGGGGCAGGTGGGCTAATCTCCTTCCTCTGAGCCTTACACAGTTAGCACTCAGTGAACACTGCATAAATAATTAGAAATTAATTGATGTCAAGGATACTCTGTGGCCTCCACCATACTTCCTCATTCTCATCCTCATCTTCCTCTCCTCTTTCTTCTCCCGTGTATGACTTTGAGCAAATTACTTATCTTCTCTGAGCTTTCATTTCTCTATTGGCAAATGGGAACCTACATCCTTTCATGTAGGCTGTTTGCCAAGTTAAATAAGATGGTGGGGAAGCGCAGTGTAAATGATCACTGCAGGTGAGTTTCCTTCTTTTCCTTCTTCCTGCTTCAATTTTTTTTAATTTTTTATTGCAGTGTAGTTGATTTACAATGTTTGTTTCAGGTGTATAGCAAAGTGATTCAGATATACATATACATATATATTTTTTTCTTTTCAGATGCTTTTCCATTGTAGGTTATTACAAGAAACTGAATATAATTCCCTGTGCTATAAAGTAGGTCCTTGTTGTTTCTCTGTTTTATATATAGTAACACGTGTCTGTTAATCCCCATCCCCTAATGTATCCCTCCCCACCATTTCCGCCTTAGTAACCATAGTCTGTGTTCTTCCTGCAGTCCTTTTCAGCACAGGGATGCAGATACATCTGTACTCGTCTGGTTAGGTGAGTACAGACTTCTCTCCCCAGAGTTCCCTGCAAAAGTGATGCCTTCCCACCTCTTGCTTCATCTTCCCAGGAGTGTACAGTTAAAAGAACACTCAGCCCCCAACCTTTAGGAGCTAGTGTGAAGGGTTAGGAGAAGAGACTCATGGACCAGAGATGTCCTAATAATATGGAATCCAGGGCCAGTTGGAGCCATCACTGAGGGCTGCAGGTGAGGGGCCAGAACCCACCAAGCTGTGCACTCCGGTCAAAAGAGTTTAGGGTCCATCGACAGAAGGCAGGATAAAGAAGTTGTGGTATCTTTATACAATGAAATACTACTCAGCCATAAAAAATAATAAAATAATGCCATTTGCAGCAACATGGGTGGAACTAGAGATTGTCATTCTACGTGAAGTAAGCCAGAAAGAGAAAGAAAAATACCACATGATATCACTCATATGTGGAATCTAAAAAAAAAAGAAAAATGAGGACACTAGTGAACTCATCTACAAAATAGAAACAGACTCACAGACATAGAAAGGGGGGTTACCACACTCTTGGTTACCGGGGGGAAAGGGAGTGGGAAGGGATAAATTGGGAGCTTGAGATTTGAAGATACTGACTGTTATATATAAAATAGATAAACAAGTTAATACTGTATAGCACAGGGAACTATATTTGATATCTTGTAGTAGCTTACAATGAAAAAGAATATGAAAACGAATATGTGTATATTCACGTATGACTAAAGCATTGTGCTGTACACCAGAAATTGACACAACCTTGTAAACTGACTATACTTCAATTTTCAAAAAGTGATGGGGAAAAAAAAAGGAAAGCTAATCAGAAAAAAAAAAAAGAGTTTAGGATAACAGTACATCAGACCCTCTGAAGACATGCCAAAACCAGTAATGAATACACAGATACTAGAGGCAAGAATGAAACTGGAGCCCTGAACATTCTTTAAGAACCAAGAGAACACATACAGCCTAAGAAAACCCTGAGCAAGCACCTGTGGCCTGTGGCGTCCTTGGGATCCACCCAGCACTTTCTGGAACAGGCTGCAGCCTCCTACCACTGGGTGGGGCATCCTCAACCAGGCTCAGCCAATCAGGGTCCTTCACCAGCCTTATCCCATCAGCCCAAGGCTTTACTGTAGTTTTTAAAACATCTTTGCTCTGAGCCCAGCACAGTTTTAAATGCTTTGCCTGGATCATCCCAATAACCTTACGAGGGATATTATATTACTATTCCCCTTCATGATTTCCTTCTAAAGGAAATTAAAGCAGAGAAATTCGGTCTCACAGCCAGTGTCTGGTAACAACCAGGTCCAGAATTGATCAAAAAAAGAAAAGATGCATGGGCTGCACTGCCCCACGTGGGGTACCTTTTGGGTCCAGTTGCATCTTCTGCCTCCTTGTCCAGAGTGAGGCTGGCAGGCTGTAAGTCAGGATGTGCCTGCAGCCATAATTCTTGCCTTAGGAGAAGGCTGGTTTGGACATCACCCAAGCAACAGAAAGGAGGTGGAGGGCCCAGATGAGGTCCGACCCCGAGTGCCGCCAAGCCCAAGGCCGGCTCTATTCCAGATCTGCCTTTCCTTCTGGTTTCATGATGTGATCTAAAAGAGGCCACCCCACCCCTGCCACCACCTCCTACATATATACACTTTCTTTTCAAAGTAAGCTGGTTTGAGGTGCTTTTCTGTCCTTTGCAATCAGAGTCTTGATAGATTCCGTCCAGTAACTCAGACAGCTTCCTGTCTCCAACTGAGCTGCTTTTATTTAACCTTCTCACCTGGTGACACACAGTCCTGATGGAGAATAACCTGAAGGTCTGTACAACCCGGCACCTGAAAACAGCAGGGGGTGGGGAGGATGGAGTTCAGCAGACGATACTGTGGAAGGAACCACAGAGGGCAGAGGGTCTGGTCACCAGACAGAGCAGGGGACCAACGCAGAGATTTTGCTTCTCCATGTCCCCATGCATTCTAATGACACCTCTCTCACAGTCACACGGGCCACTCCAGGCTGGCAGCTTCCCCACAGCACCCGCAGAGTCATGCCCACTGCCACTGTCACATTCGTACCCAAAATATCCACAGATGTTCTTTGGCCAAAGACCTACTTACTACCAGCACTTTACTTTTTTTTTTTTTTTTGGTGTGTGTTTTTTTTAACTTAACTCTTTTTTTTCCACCGTGGGAGAGGTAATTGGGTTCATTTATTTATTTTTTAATGCAGGTACTGGGGATTGAACCCAGGACCTCGTGCACTTTAAGCACGTGCTCTACCACCGAGCTATACCCTCCCCCAAGCACTTTCAATTTATAAGGAAAGTTCCAGGTCATCTCAAAGGAGCTCACCTGAAGCAAGAATCCCCTCACCAGTACCTACGATAAAGGGTCATTTAGTACCTGTCTGGTGGCGCTTGGGGACCACAAGCTTGCTCCTTTGTGAGAAAGCACGAACAAGACCGAATTGTCCGGATGTGAAACACTCCTCACTTCTCTTCACTGTTGTTTCCTTTTAAAATTTCTATAACTTATCCACTCACTACATCTTTATCCAAATGATGATCTATTTCAGAGAAAACTTTCATTTGTCGTCTCACCATCCACATCTAATAGATATTAATATGTTGGCATATTTGCCTCAAGATAGTTCTTTTTCTGAGGAAATAGATGGCTGCAGGTACAGCTGAAGTTTCCTTTATGCCTCCCTCCAATCCCACTCCCCTGGATGCACCCCCAGATCTAACCACGTCACTCTCTCCCTGGGACTCAACTCTCACTGCATGTGCGGAGCCATAAAAACACAGACATTATCTGCAAGCTTTTCATCTGTACGTATTGCATTCTTTACACAATATTAAGGTTTCAGATCATCCATATGTATGCCAGCCACCTAGTCCCTTCACTGTGATGGATGTGGAAGTGTATTAGGTGAACGTATAATTTACAATACACAATTTATCCACTTGCGTACTGATAGACATGCATATTGTTTTCAATTTTTTTTTGCGACTGCAAGTCATACTGGAAAAGCTACCCTCGCAGACATCTACTTCCACCTCTGAGTTTTTCTAAGGTATATTCTAAGTAGTAGAACTGTGAGGTCACAAAGTATTTTTGACTTTAGGGCACGTTGCTACATGGCTCTCCAAAATCTTTACCTATTGATTCTCCTATAAACAGAGGATAAAAATCCCTGGCCCCCAGATCTTCACCAAGACTTGGAATTATTAAACCTTTAAACTGACAAATTTAAAGAATTTGTTTTTATGATGCTTTTTATTCATCACTAATGCATGTATTATGCTCCTATTCATGTGAACTGGCTACCTTGGCTTCCTTTTATGTGCGTTGACGGTTGGATCATTTCCTTAGCTCATTTTCCTGTTCAGCTGTTTAGCTTTTTCTTATTGGTTTGCAGGACTTCTTCTTATGCCCTGATTACCCTTGTGTTGCTGTTGTTCTGGATTAAAGCTGTTGCAAGCATCTTCCTGTGTGTGGCTTGTCTTTGAACCCTATGTGTGGTGTTTTCAGTCGTACAGATTTAACATTCAGTGTGAGAAAATACAAGATTATTTTCTTTATGACTTCCATTGTCTATGTCTTGTTTAAAGAATCATTACCTACCCCTGTATTATAAAGATATACTTCTATATTCTCTTCCATAAGCATTAAAGTTTGCTTTCCACATTGTGTCTGTCATCCACATGACCTCTTTTTACTTCTTCTTGGTGTGAAATTAGGATCCGGTTTATCTCAACATGGAAAATCAATGGTAGCACTTCCGTTGTTTACATCCATACCTCTCAAAAACTTTGCCCTTAATTCCTCCCCTCATTTTTTGAACACACATCAATCAAGATTTCATTCACACTATTCCTGTAAAGATGCTCTTGAAAAGGATGTGCGTGCCTTCATCCTTCCTCTTGGCTGAATACAGTAAGCATGATAGCTTCTCGGTCCTCTCTTATCCGACTGATCAACAGCCCTGGCAGCTGATCCCTCCCACCTCCTTGAAGTGCCTTCTTCTAATGGATTTCTTATAGGTTTCCTCCTCCCTCACGTACTGATTTTTCTTTTTCCTGGTTTCTCGTCAACTCTCTCGTAAGCCCCAGGGGTCAGTCCCTGGGTTGCTTTCCTTATCTGTTTACAGTTATTCCCTTGGTGACCTCAGGAGCCAAGTCTCGTGGTTGAATGGTGCCTAAATACTGGTGCATCTCTAGTCCCTACCTCCTCACTGTATCCTCATTTCATACACCCAGCTACCTACTTGGCATCTTCACGTTGATACTAAACAGGCAGTTCAAAATTAAAGGTATAAACCTGAAATCCTAAAAAATGCCCCAATTCCCCAAAACGTGCTTCTCCCACAATTTCCCCCAGCTCAGGAAACAGCAACACCACCCTTCTTACGGTTCGAGTCAGAAATCGGAATCATCTTTGGCTCTGCTTTTTCCCTGGCACCTCCCCTCTCCTAAAATCAGAGGATCCGGCTCATTCTGCCTTCACAGTCTATCCAGGCTATCACTGCTCCTTCCCAGCTCCACGGCTGTGACCCTGGTCCACACTACCAGCACCCCGTACCTCTGGGACTATCTCTAAGCCCAACTGTCTGAGCCTATCCTTTCCATCCCCTAGTCCAGTCTTAATGCAGAAGTCCAAGTGGTCCCATTAAACTGAAATGTAGGTTATGTCACTTACCTACTCAAAATCCAGTGCCTCCCCATCTTACTCAGATAAAAGCCAAAGTCCTTACAGGAACCTATGTGATCCGGCCTCCTATTACCGCTGGGATCCCACCCTGTTACCCTTCCCCTCACTCCACCCTGTTACTGTCAGCATCCTCACTCTTCATCCATGTGCCAGACATGTTCTTACCTCTCGGTCTCCACCCTTGCTCTTCCTTGAGTCAGAAGGGTTCTTTTCCCAGACACCGGCGTGGCTCGCTCCTTCATTTCCTTCGGGAGTTTGTACAAAAGGCCCCTGATAAACTGATATCTTCCCTGGGACCCAGTCTAGAATTGCAATTTCCACTCCCACACATTCGCATCACTTTCGATCCCCTTTTCCTGCTTGTTTCCTCTCCAAATAATTATCTTGTGTAATCATCTCTCTCCCGCAAGGATTTTTGTCTGATTGGTTCACGGGTACGTCCCCAGGGCCCGGAGCGCACGTGATACCCGGTGGACATGAGCACAGCCCAGTCCCTTTCCAGGCTCCACCTTGTCAGTTTGGCTTCAGGTGAGATGTTTAAATATGTACATCCTTTCTCCCAATAGCTGAAGATCTCACGACCTTTACATAATTGCCTTTCCAGGGGGGGAAAAATGTGTGTTTATTCAACAAATACACATTGAGTGTCTAGCACGTGACCGACCTTGTGTTACACTTGAAACACAATGGTTGACAAGTTATACCAGGCCTCTACTCTCATAGGTGTACAGATCCCTCCTCCTCCCCGGCAAAAATTAAATAAGAAAATAAATAAATAAGTAGTTCAGAAATAGACTGCTATTGGATGGATAAGAAATAAACATATTTTTAGAAATACTGTATAATAGATCATATTATGAAGTGATCAATGCGAATCCTATGATTCATTAACCAATTCAACTATATTTAATGAATGGCCCATATGTGTGTCTGATACTCTCTTAAATGCTTTAAAATTTGAAAGTGCCAAACCTTTGCTTAGTGGCCTTGCAACCCACTACACTGCACCGGACCATGTGCTTTATCAAATGAAATCAGGGAGCGTGTACTGGTGTCTCTCCTGTGTGTACCGAGCCCCCATTTGGGGACTGGGAGGGAGGAGGGAGTCACTTCAGACCCAGCACACGTTGCCTCGTTTAATCCTCACTGCCGGGGTAAGAGGGGGCTATGCCCGGGTTCCTTTCACAAAGAGGAAGCCAAACAGAAAGCCTTTAGGTAACCAGGTAAGGATTCAAATACGTGATGGTCAGATTACAAGCCCTGGGGCTTCTAAGTGTCCTGAATCAAGTCCTGCCACAAATTTTCCAGTCTTCTCTATTCAGAGGTTGTCCATCATGCTGTTTCAGGACAAGTTTGAGGTCTGGCAATTTGGGCATTTCCAGGGAGCACTCCGGACTCTGAAGTCTGGAAATGTGTCTCTCTGCTCCCCCGCCTCAACCTCCCAGCACCTTCATTCCCCCTGCTGTCAGTCAGTATCCATCCCCTAAGGTCATTCGTTCTCCCACGGTCACAGGGATGGCTAAGGGCTGAAAATCCAGAGTCTCCTATGAGCAGATGCATTTGACGTCCTGCAGAATTTTAGGGCCACACAAGTGTGATGATGGCATTTCACTTGTTTTTCTCCAGCCGTACGACAAATGTTGATGCATTTGAGCTTTCCCCCTGGTTCCTAAAAACATCCCTCTGGGAAATATGATGCTGGGACCAACTCCAAAGAACCTTCGAGGGGGCTCTCCGGCTGCAGCTCTGAGGGGAGGGGATCCGCTAGGCGCAGAGACCCGGGCTTCCTCCCACAGTGCCCCAGCTGCCACCGGGACGGGCAGGCAGGAGTGTCCCTCACCCTAGGTGACCATGCGCACTCTAGAACATGTTTTCCAAGCCCAAGGTCCTTAAATGAGCCATTGTGAGGATCTGGGGGTGGCTTCTTGTTTTTTTAATTCATTTTATTTATTTTTAATGGAGGTACTGGGCATTGAACCCAGGAACTTGTGCATGCTAAGCACACACTCTATCACTGAGCCACCCTTCCCCCCCAGCCCCCAGAGGTGGTTCCTATAAAGTGCTGGCACACAGTAGGCGCTCCATAAATGGCAGCTCTGGTTAATGGCTTTCTCCTTATCTCATAACCAAGCATTTTAGGTTCACCGGTCCTTCCTCAGAACTATTTAATAAAGTCCAGAAACCCATTGAATAAAAATGGTGATGGAGCATGTTGCCTAATTATCTGTGCTGGTAATTAAATTGGGACAGAAATGGCCTGTATGCACTTAACTAGGCATTTATTGTAGCTTAATAAGGTAATGAGTGTATGATGAATGCAGGCCACTTGACGACAAGGAAGAGATTCTCAAAGCATTAACACATGCCGGTGACAGGAGGAACAAGGTCACAAAATTTGTGGAGTTTTTCTCATTTACTCCTCCCACAGGTTGTCACTTTTTCATATCAAAAATATTCAATTCAATAGACAAACACAATGAAATAATCTGGTCGGTCCCGTTTGCCACAGTTGACCTACGCTGCTAGCTTTGTGACTGAGCCCTGTGGAGTCAGATACCGTGGACAGTGGTGACTGGGAGCTGGGAGGGCCTGGGGAGGCCAGCTGGCTCACTCCCTCATGAGAAACCCAAGGACCGAAGGAGAGGCCTTCCCACTGCTTCTTATATTCTTTTCTCACCTCAACATGGATATGTGCTTTTGAAAGTCAGTCTTCTCAGATTCCCTGGAAGACCTTCTCCACCTGCTTGTTGACAGGGAAAGACGTCCTCTCTGCTAGAGCAGAAAGGCATATTGTCTGAGACAGGGAGCTGTGGGGCTGGAATTCATACTAAAATGTAAATGACTGATATGTAATGCTTATTCAGACAGTGAATCTGGATGCTGATGGCAGGAGAAACTGGCAGCATCAGGGCCAGCGATAAGCTGTAGCCAGCTCTTACAGGATCCCACTGCAAAAGCCAAATATGCATATTCCTTCCCTGCTCCACAGCGAAGTTGAGTTGATAGCTTGAAGTGAGCCTTGGTATGAGGAGTGTTTATACAGTGGAAATCAGCAAATGCTATAAATTGCGGCTTACTTTAAGAAAAAAAGAAACTGGTTTAACAGCAAACCACTAATTGAGGCTCCACGGGTCTGAAGTGAGTGAATGACAAGGGACAAAGGAGAATGCTGGAGGTTGACTTTGGCTGAGTCTGACCAAGGCCAACAGGGCCCCTTTTCCAATTTTGCCAAGAGTTGTTTCCTGGCACGGCTTTTACCCCCAGAATCTTTCTGATCCAAATCCAGGTGTGCAACCATTTTTAATTAAAAAGGGACTGAACACAAAAAGAAGACAAATGGGGCCACAGAAGACAGTTCAGGGCACACTTCTGCTTGATGGTGCTGATTAGCTGTCCAAAAAAAAAAAAAAAGGTATCTCTGAAGAAGACTCTCTATTGGATGGGTATGAAATGTGGTATTTGCCAGAAAGCATTGTAGATGTTTTTAAGCTTTATAAAACTGAGGTATAAAACTCCAAAAATTACTACTCTTATAATCACCTGTCACTTAATTAAAACCCAATAAGTGCCTTATGAGATCAAAGGAAATCCTTCCTGAATGCATGCAGTAGACAAAAAGAGCCTGAACTTAATTTTTTATTTAAATCAAGCCATTTGGCTCTTTGTCACATGACAAGACTAAAGAATAATAATTGTGGTATTATCCCCATCATATGAGCCAGCGTTGCAGGATAGGAATCATAATTTAAAAGAATATTGTATCAAGTGAGAAATCATATATTTAAATCAATTACCTACCTGCTTTAATGACTAACAGATACTAAAGCCAAGGAGATGTAGAGAGCTCCGAGTTCTGGTTTTCCTTCATATTATTTTTGGGCTGTTTTAGAAACTGAGGCCCTCGGAGACTCAAACAATCTCTCTGTCTCCTGTGGTTCTAGAGCAAGATTTACTGCCCATGACAGCAGAGAACACAGCTCTCCCTCATCAGGCCCAGGAGGTGGCGACCCGCCCACCCTGGGGACCTAGACCAGGCGTCTAGGGCTGTCTGGCAAGCAGGTAGATGGACGACTCCACGGGTGAGTTCAAAATCCCCAGGTGATTCGCATATGTCGCCAGGATGCAAACTACTGCTCCTGGTCCTTGTCGGCTTCACCGCGACTTGCTCTCTCTTCCAAGGTGAACATGTCTCTCACGGTTGTTACCAAAGCACAGAGTACAGCACAAAGGCCCGCTCCCTTTCCCCCACGACATGCATCTGCTAAGAGTGATACTCTTCATTGTTACATCACATTGTTATCTCATTTAAGCCTCAATACCCTTCTGCCAGGTAGTTATCATTATTCCCATTTGATGGAAAAGGCAGTTAAAAGCATCTGCCCAACCTAGACAAGACTGGGTGAGAGGTCCAGACTCCTGTGATTTGGCACCCAGAGCACCCCAACCCTAGTCGTGAAAACTGCTGATCCCTAAACCTTACTGCACAAGATTTTGATTTCATTGACGGAGCACCATTTCTTTAACAAACAATTCCGAGGGAGATTCTAATATGCCACCAGTGGTGAGGACCCTCAAGCCAGAGATGGTCAAAATTCATGAGCACCCCAACAAGCACAGGCAAAGACGCTTAACACCAGTAATCATTAGGTCATGCGTTTGATCATACGAATCAGAACCACAATGAGATACCACTTGACACCATTAGGATGGCAAGTCTCAAAAGAACGGACAGTAACAAGTATTGGTGATGACATGGAGATACAGGAAGTCTTACTGTTCACTGGGTAGGAATGTAAAGTGATGTAGCCACTGTAGAAAACAGCACAGAAGTTCCTCAAAAGATAAACACAGAATTACCATAGGATCCAATAATTCCACTCCTGGATATATATATATATAGAAAAGACTTGAAAGCAGGGACTCAAACACATATCTGTACACCCATGGACATAGCAGTGTTATTTACAAGAGCCAGAAGATGGAAGTAACCTAAGTGTCCATTAACAGACAAACAGATAAACAAAACTTAGTATATACATAAAACGGCATATTATTCAGCCTTCATAGGGAAATTCTTACTCAGGCCACAACGTGGATGAACTGTGAAGCCATTATGCTAAGTAAACAAGCCCGTCACAAAAGGACAAATACTACATGATTCCACTGAAACGAAGTACCTTGAGTGGTCAAATCCACAGAGACAGAAAGCAGAATGGCGGTTGCCAGGGGCTTGGAGGAGGACAAGAAAGCAAGTGGGGTAAAGTTACTGTTTAGTGAGCACATTTTCCAAAAATGAAAGAGTTCTGGGGGTGGGTAGTGGTGGTGAAGGTCGTAGAACACTGTGGATGGATTTGATGCCACTGAGCTATACCCTTAAAAACAGTTAAAATAGTACATTTTATGTTACATATGTTTACTACAGCAAAAAATAAAATCCAGTTAAAAAAATGGCCATCAATCCCAAACCTGGGTGTGCATAAGCATTATGGGAGAGGCAAACCGGCTGAACGCAGATCCTAGAAACCCATGTCCAGTGAGTCTAGCTCTACAGGTCCGTCCGGGTCTCACTCAGGAAACTGCGTTTAACACACATATTCAAGTTGATTAAAATGGAACCCATCTGAGAAACCCTATTCTTAGTGCTATCTTGTAATCTCCTAGTCCTCCACTGCAGGTCAGAGAAGCGAGGAGTGTAGCCTGGAGTGCAGACGGAGGTTCTCAGGCAGGGTTCACAGAAGCGGCAGATTTGAACTACACCTTTGAACTACACCTTAGGTGGTGGATAAACAAATCGTCTTGACATACCTCTTTCCCTAGAACTGGCCCTCCAGTTCTGCCTCCTGCCTAATCTCTGTTACGAAGTGTTCGCTGAAGCTCTCCATGGACACGGGGTTCCATTTCACTGGACCTCACCCACCAGGGCCCCCCCACCACTGGAGCACCTTCCAGTCAGTTTCCAACTTAAAAAAGAGACGTCTCCCCACCTGACACCGTGCAGCTTCAAGTAGCAATGCCTGCTTCATTGCTAAACCCAGTGGGGCTCCAAGCTACGAAGGGGCAGAGCTGTGGAGGTCAGTTTTCACCTCTGTGTTACTTACATGGTGACTCCAAAGCCAGGACACAAAGGAGTGAACTCTGGGTGCAGACAAGCTGACTCCTCCCCAGGATGTAGATCCAAAGGAGACCTTTTGGGGGGAAGGTGTAGCTCAGTGGCAGAGCACGTGCCTAGCATGCACGAGGTCCTGGGTTCAATCCCCAGCTCCTCCATTAAAAATAAATAAATAAATAAACCTAATTACCCCCCTCAGTTGTTTTTTTTTTTAAAAAAAGAGACCTTTTCACCCTTGTCTAGGGAGAGAGGAGCCATCCCCAGGCCATAGGCTAACTGCAGGACCACCTCCAGTGAGGTGTTCGAGAAAGGATGGTGAAAAGTCATGACACATGCCATGGAATCTACAGTAACTCATGCCAGAGTGGGGTGACTGATGAGATGTTGGAAATTATTTTTTCTCTCATGACTTTCCAAGATCTCAAAACCAAGGAAGTAGTCTAACTCAGCCATCTGGGGTGTTGGACTATTTGGACAGATTTTTTTTTTTTTCACAGATGGAGATGCAGACTCCCTGTGAGATGGACAGTCCCGGGACTCCTTGGCAGCAGAAATGTGAAGCCCGTGAGTCTCTGCCCTTCCCGGGAGGGAGCTCTGTCTGAGGTCACTTTACTGCCCACGTGGGGAGCAGCACGTCCAGGAAGCCAGAAGGGCTCGAGCTGTGCCCTTCAACCAAAACACAGGCTAAATCCACAAGCCCAAGGAAATCCCATTCTTGAAGCCTTTTTCTTCCAAATGCAAGGAGTGTGTGAGGGTGAAAAACCTCCAGCTCCCAAGACAGTTCTGTAGACATCCGCTTCTTCATAATTCAGAGGACTTTCAGCCTAGAAAAATCTGCAGACTGTAAGGGGGAGAGCAAGCCTTACTGAATTCCTCTAGAATTTTCCTCCAGGGATGGTTTAGAAACTGCACTGAAATTCCCAGATGCGGCAGAGTAGGATCCAACAAGCAGAGGCATGCCTCCTCCCCACACCCAGCGGGCAGCTCTGGGCCCCAGTTTCCCTGCAAACAGAAGAAGGTAATACAGTCCATCACTCCTCTTCCAGAAGACAAGAAGTCAGCACATTATTAAATGTATCTTACGAAGGTCCCGAGAAAACGTTCTAATAAAGCCTACAAATGCAACATGCGTTCACACTGACAGTGCTCCTAGTGCTTTGAATGCAGCTCCAGTCTCTCCTGGGGGTGGAGGAATGAGGAGTGGCTCATGGCATTTGGTAACAATTTACACCAGGGATAAATACACCCACCTTGACATTTTCAAAGCCTGGTGCGGAAGAAAAAGTCCTTTTTCCCCCTGAAGCTTTGAGAGAAAATGTGCGTGATTATCATCTGTCTAAAAAAAAAAATGGGGAAAGAAAGAGGGAGGAGGAAAGGGAATACAGCTGAGCTGACACCGAGAAACTCACCATTTCATTCTGCACAATTGAACTTCATTAATCATAGAAAATCAGAGATGGGAGAGACCTACGAGGTCACCCCATCTATCCCTCTGAAAGCATTAAAAGCTTTCAAATGAGACAGAAATCGGAGGTCCTGATTGCTGATGGTCATTAAGGATGTTTTTTGCGAGCAAAAATGCTAACCTTCGTGTCCCTGACAAATTACACTCTGGGTGGCGACAGGCTGCCTTTGCCAGAGTGCCCCGGCTCTGGGGTTGGAGGTCACCACCCCTTGGCCCGAATGCCACTCTGTGGCTTCATCAGGGGCCACTATTAGATAACCCCCACTGGCGGGCTGAGAGGGTCCGCTTCCCTGCTCTGCTCTCCTTGCATGAGAAGAACACAGCTTCCCCTCCAAAATCACCCTCCTGCCAGGCTCCACCTTTCACAGAGAGCGGTCCTGCCTTCACTAGCCCACAAGGTGCTCCCCTCCTCCGCGGAGCCTTAGCCTAAAATTCTGGGATCACGGAGCAGCCCTGCCCTGCGGACAGAGCACCTGCTGCTCTGGAATGTGCCATATCTTTTTGCCCCGTCCTCAGCAAGAGCCCCCACTCTCCACTTTCAAGCTGTCCTTGTCCCACTCCAGGTGGCTCTCACGGGGCAGGACCCTCCTTCCCAGTGCGTAAGAGTGGTCACGTGCCCCGGCCCACCTACCCTCCTAGCTCAACCCTCTGGTCATGATTACTGGCCAGAAAGAACACACGGCCCAGGCTACTCCAGTATGGGTCTTCCTCTGGAACTCTATGTATCAGCTCTGAGAAAGGAGCTTCCGCTTCCCTCTGATGGTACTAAAGTCGCAGGATACTAACCTGAAACTACAATGGCTTCCCCACTGGCTGGCAGTAGCCCACCAGACCAGAACAGAATGAGGAGAACACTTGGACGGACAGAGAGAGGCGTGTGCATCTCATGAGTCCCAAAGGACAGCTACCCCTGTTTTCCCAGTAATGTAAGCCAGTAAATTAAACTTCTTCACTTAAGCTGCTGTGAGCTTGGTTTCTTTCCCAGGGAAATCCATGGAATCTTGATTACTAAATGCCCACCATGTTTCTGCCATTCTGTGCTTATTTGTGCACGAGAGTCTTGACTCCCAGCAGAAAGGCAGCTCCCACTGGGGGCGGAAGCCATGCTTTCTTCTTCTCTTCAGTGCCACAGACCAAGCCCCACCCAGCAGGTTATTAGTACGTAGTAGATCATTGACTTGAATCCAGGTATCTTTGGCAAGAGGAACTTGCCTTTACTTTTCTTTCCTGCAAGGACTGCTGGTGGCTGAGAAGCATCATAAGTCACACCCCCAACTCACTGGTTGATGACATCCCAAGAAGGGCAGTTGATTCCCTCCCAGGATACGCACTGTCCTTGAAAGATACAGAAAACATCCTGGGCCAACTGAAGTGTCCCTTAGCCCATCTGGTCACCCCTGGCTGACCCCCCCCCCCTTCTCCAGGATACCTTTGCTCTGGTGTTTCATTTTGCACAGCAAAGCTTTGCACATTGCACAGCATGTGTGAATCCGCTCACATCAACTTTTTGTCATATCTTCTTGCTATCATGGTCATCCATCAGGCCCAGTTTAGGGACCTGCCCTTCAGGGCCAAGGACAGAATTTGGTGGAGGGGAAAGCTTTTACTAAAAGCAAAGGACACATTTGGCATTAGTCTCACTGACACAAGAAATAACTGAAGTTAAGACCTTAAGCAAGATCATAAAACTTGTGTGCCCTCTCCCTCCCCGTGGCATCACCTCTGTCTGCATCCCAATCTGGTGTCCCATCCTCCAAAGTCACTTCCTCTCTTTTTCCTTCTAATGACACCCAAAACCATCATGCGGCCAACCTCAAGACAGTCATCAAGAACATTCGTCATGTAATGAAGGCCAACATTCATTTATCATACCAGGGGTGAGCTGCATGTTTTGTGTTTGATTTTTGATACTGAGTCTAACAACAACAACAACAACAACAACAATAATAATAACAGCAACAAACATGTGTATGGCACTTCCTTCACACCAGACACTGTTCTAACTACTTTATGAAGATCGACCTATTCAATCTTCTCAATAAACCTTAAAGGGAGAGCGAATATTATCATCACCAGCAAGGTTAGGTCATGGGCTCCCATCCATGTGGTGAATAAACAACAGTGCGAGGGTTATTTCCCACCAAGAAGAGATCAGAGATCTGTCATCCACGGAATTAGAAAGATGCATTATTTTAAACTGGGGATCAGTAGGGGTACTGGCAGTTTGGGAATGAGCTGAACGGGAGAAATGGGACGTGGAAAGTTGGGAAGAGAAGTCAGGATGGGCACGTGATTGGGCTCATCTTGTAGAAGTGAGCAACGAGGGAATTTGGACAGGAAGTTGGACCCTGAGAAGACTGAGTACCCATCCAGCAAGTCATCTGGAGGGAGGTGAGCAGGCGCTGCCCTCAGGGGATAGCACAGGGGTCAGAGGCACCTCACAGGGGCAGTGGCCCTGGGCTGGCCCCAGGCCGCCTGTGGGAGGGCAGCCCCAGGGAGACCGGCCCACACCAAGGAACAGAGGCCCCGAGCAGGGCTCGACTAGTTAGGACTTGAGTTCTTCCAGACTGGGGCTTTGTTTTCTCTGTAGAAAACTATGATCTGAGTTTCAAATGATAATATGATGGTTAAAACATGGGGAATCCATATATTATAATAATAAATTATTTTGATAATTTTAATTACCCTTAGTAAAAGAGATGATTTATATTTAATTGCCTTACTGCAATAAAGTTAAGTGGTTCTAACTCTAATTGTTATATGTGATATAGAATGCACACTACAAACTGAAGCAGTTCTATTATAATAAACAAACACATGATTTAGTTAACAATTGCACATTTCAGATGTTTGAACCCAAGGCGGGTTTAGCTTCCAGGCTGATTCTAAGGTTTCTCAGGCAGAGGTCTATTCTGTAAAATTCTGTATCCCATTGCCAAGCCAGGACAGGCACGTCCCCTGCCTGGGTAACTGGTGGGTTGACTGTCAGGAGGAAGGGATCTCCGGATCTTTGACAAGTTCGCCTCATAGCGCATAGGCTAACCCCTGTTTTTAAAAGCCGTTTTATTAAGGTACAGCTTACCTAAATATACTGAACCACTTTGAGTGTCAGCTTTGATGCGTTTTGACAGACGCGTACATCCATTTAACCACCATCACAATGCATGAGTACTGAGCTGGATGTAAACGAATGCAAACACGTATAGCACCAGACAATGAGGGTTCCCAATGAGAAGGAGTGAGATAAAGAATTTAGCCAAAATCAACACAGATTTGTTGATAATGAATTCAAAAGCACCGAGGACAAGAACTGGCACATCAGGCTCAATGAACATTTTACGTAAAAAGTGACGTTGCTTCAATGTGCCTGACAGCGTGTTAGACTCTGTATGTGCTGTGCCACAGTTTGATGATGCAAATAATTAAGGGAGTGGGGAGAAAGGAATGCAGATCCTGGGAGAGGAACACATTCAGTGTGGAAATTAAGAGAAAGAAGTGAGGAAGACCAAGTGCAGAAACTTGAAAATCACTCAGGGTAACATTTGTGCTGCAACTGGATAAATGAACTAGCTTTTGAATGGTGAAATGTAGGAGCTATCAGTGGTGAGCATAGCTTTGCAAAGGAACAGCTCCAGCAGAAGCACGGAAGTCTGACAGCCGGTGTAAGTTCATCTTATACCTACGGGTGGGGGGCAGGGCGGGGAAAGGCTAAGAAAGTTAATCTGCATTTGAGAAGTCCCCTTACCCAGAACGCCCTGCCAAGCTCTCTAATGACAATGACTTCACAGGGGCCAATGCATTTATTTTGCTCAGAACTTCACTTCTTTTCTTTCGCCTTAATGGAGGTACTGGGGATTGAACCCAAGACCTCATGCACGCCAAGCACTCTCTACCACTGAGCTTTACCTCTCACTCCCCAACGCTTTACTTCTTATTAAAACGCGGATATATGCACGGAGCTATGCTATATGATGCTCTCCAGGCTTTTGTTCCTGATAAAAATGGAAGGAGGTTTTGAAGTAGGGAAGAAGGGAGTAAGTTATCAAATATCCAGAGAGAGAGAGGGGGGGAGAAATGTATCAGAAAGGGATCCAGGGGCAAGAAACCAAGGAGACCTTACAGGTAGGTGTTCACTGCCATGAACGTCCCGCTCCAGTTAACCCTGAGACTGAATCTGCCGGAATGACCCAAGTACGGGAGAGCACTGCTTACAGCTATACGTTATGAATCATAATGAAAGGCCTTACTCAGCCATCCTGCCATGTGATTGCTCTCCATCGCTGGCTGAGACTTCCCTCAAAGTGGCAGCTCTCTGCAGGACCCCTCATCCTCCTATGATGCGAGCCTGGATCCCAAGAGGTTAAGCCTTGGCTGCCCCCGTCACTGCAAGTGAAGCCCAAATTGTTGAGTACAGTGAGATTAAATGTCCATCAGCCCTCAGGCATTTGAGTCTTTCTCTCAGTACTCTTCAATTACGGGAAAATCTTAACCCCGTGGTTAAGGTTATTTTGGGAGCCAAGGACATCTCCTGCCAAAGACCAAGAGTGATGTGTACCATTAGAGACCCACAGTTGAGTGTAGCTCTTTTCTGAAACTGTGTTTTCTACAAAATGAAAGAGCAAGCTACCTCTCTCGGGGGTACTGATGCAGAGAAGGCAAGAGGGTGCTGGGCAGTTCAGGTACAAAGTTGAAGACTCTGGAATTTCAGGTCCACTTGAGATATTTTAGATGTCCTCAGAGCCTGAAGGACCTTGAAAGCACTTTGCCTTTGGTCAAGTGAACTCTAAACATTTCCACTCCTCTTGAGTTTCTTCAACTCCAAGTTTGACTCCATCACTCTCAGAAGACTGCGAATTTTCTAAACAAATAAGTTAAAATGCATTTATTGCTCATCCAATACGTGCTGGCACTTAAGAAATTGACATCTTGATTGGAAAAAAACAAGACACTCAGTAATGAGAACATAGCCGGTGAGTGAGGAACACAGCCGGGGCTGAAGAAATTCTAAGATAGGTAATATTACAGAAAGTGGGAAATTATTTTCTTTTTAACGATTTATTTTGGAGAGAGTTGGGAGTAAGATTTCCCACCCTTCTTATGTTAAACACAAACATAAATGTTTTATACCCAACTCAAATTTCCCAGGCTTTCTTAGGACCCTCTACAGACATGGAAAACAATTGATCATCAACCAATTTGTAAAGATCCTTAATACCTAGCAGTAAACTTTTTTTTAGAAAAAGACAAATAGAAATATCCTATTCAAATGTTCCTTCTCCGATCTCTTCACTGGTTCTTTTTATACGTTCCTCTTTGTCCTCTTAGTTGCCAAATGTGGATGTCTTCATGTTCTGACCTTGGTCCTGGTCTATATTCTTTGCATACTCTTCCCTGGAACCCTTAGCCTCTCTTAGAGGGTTAGAATGATAAAAGACCTGACAATTCTGTGAATACTATGTGAGACCCTACTGTATTCCAGGCACCAAACCAAGACTCAGACAGAGTAACTGATACTGAAATAATCCACAACTCAGTTTTGGAACAAGTAACAAAATCACCATCCGTAATAGCAAAACTCAAACAAGAAATAGGACTTACATGGCCTTTCATTGAATTGGTTGTTGGGACGTTTTCAGATCATGTAAACACAAACTTGGCACTCTAGCTTTGTGCAATTGTAAACAAGCTTAGTCTAATGACTGGATGTTCAAATATGAGTATCTGACTTCGGGCAGAACATATTTCTTCTTGGGTCATCTGAAATCAGCACTTCTAAGAGTATACTTCTGGGAGCTATTTCATTAATAAGACAGACTCTCTTTGGTCCACTCTGTCGAACACAAATCCTCAATTCCTTTTCTTTTAGCAATGAGCTAACAGGTCTAATATATCTGTCACATGAAAGAAAAACATATAGTTTCTAGTTTTCTCCCCCTTCTGCTTCCCCCATCTTCCAGATAAAGCCAACATCCTTTGAGAATGTATAAGAAATTTATGACAGTGCTGACAATTGGCTCTAGTAAACAGAATGAAAAGGTCACTGGATTATCCATTTTATCCAGGTTCCTCTATGAACTCTCTGACCGTATAGCCCTCAGTAAACTGCTTAACCTTCAGGACCACGATTTTCTTAATTGTCAAACAAGAGTAATACACACATTCTTTCTAAACCAAATACCCATATACATATGTTAAAGTACCCCTGTAGATGTGATGGCCCTTTATTCTTCCACCATCTGTCATGACAGATGTCACTATTATTTACTCTGGTATCAAAAACAGGTTCAGCCCAGAGAAACCCCCAAATCTACTCTTCCAACACAACCAGCTGATTCTACTTCCATAATATTTTGTGAAGTCTTCCTCGTCTTCATCCCTTCCCCCTATTTTAGACTTTTATCATGCTTCACCTGGATTCCTCCCATGGTTCCCAATTGGTCTATGGAGACCCCTGCCTCCATCTTGGCTCTGCCAATTCATGCTCTACGATTACCAAAGCAACATTTCCAAACCTTAAATCTGAGATGCTATCTTCTATTTAATATCCTTCAAGTGCATTGTCTTCATGAAAACATCCACATTCTTTGTTAACATTAAAACAGCCCTGAACATTCCTATCCCCACATCCTGGTCCTTTACTGATACTATTTCTTCTACCTGGATTTTTACATTTCTTTCTCTGCTCCTGACTTTCCTCAGCCACATCCTCACAGACTCAATTTTCCTAGCAGTCTTCATATCCTCCTATGTTACTGCTACTATATTAGCTAAAATAGGTACACCTTCTTCACCTTTACACAGCTGCATGTGTCAAGACCTGTGAAGGGTCTGAAATTTTATCCTATCTACAAACTCACATGTTAGCCTGCCATAGTTTCATGGATGTTGGTAGGAGACATAAGACTTTGAGTCAAAAATGAGGGACACTTGATCATAGCATTGCAGTGGTCAGAAGATCAGTTTTGGCTCTAATTTTCAATTCGTACAGGTACCTCAAAGGGGATGGAGGGTCTCTACAAACACAGTGAGTGATGTTACAGGAGAAGAACTCAGACCTTAGGGAAGCCAAATATTTTACAATGGGTAGTAACGCCCCCTGCCCTTTACCCCAACGGAAGAGATTCTCCATCTTCCAAGAGTGTTTGTTACACTAATATTCTTGAAAAGATAGTACAAAACAAGGGGCAGCTAGTGCTTCACTTAAAAGACATGCAGGGACTTTAGAGACCCATGGAGAACTGTCTTCCATCACTGAACATTCTCAAATCACAGTATTTATAACACTGGAGTTCCTATTATCTCCATAACTGTCTCTGTCATCGGGTTTTGAACTTCTTGACGACAGACTTGTTACAAGGGTCTTTATTTAGTGTATAACAAGACACTTGGGATCTCAAATATATTTGCTGAGTAATAATAAGATAATTTGATCTAGAAAGAATCTCAGATGCACATTACTTTCACATCTCTAAACAGGAAATTCATGTAACTTCAGTTAGATAATGTATGTGGAATTTTCTAGAAAGTTATATGATCCATTTTTTAAGATGTTTTAACAAGTCTCAAAAAATTCTCTAAATATTTTTTTCCTATTTTAAAAACAGAGCCATAGAGTTTTAAGATGCATTTACTACTCAGAGCCTCATCTGCAGGTCACCATTGTCTTAGATCTCTTTGAGGAATTACTGTGAGAAAACACACCCCAAACCCACACTGTCTTTACAGAACAATTCCTGATAAGAATAGTTGCCGTGTCTACTTCCGTGGACTCTCTCAGCGAGGCGAACACAAACTCTTCTATTTAACTGCCTTATAAAGCCTCCACCTTCCTTGAGCCAAATCCTCCAGGCTTGACTTCTCCAT
Source organism: Vicugna pacos (assembly GCF_048564905.1). Taxonomy (NCBI): domain Eukaryota; kingdom Metazoa; phylum Chordata; class Mammalia; order Artiodactyla; family Camelidae; genus Vicugna; species Vicugna pacos. Next base: position 9,876,344 of record NC_133010.1, read on the forward strand.
CTCTCCCCTTACAGTCCCCTACATAATAGTCATACTACGCGATGTTCCCTCCCGGGGGTCTAGAAAGGGTGGCATTATCCTCTGGTGCCAGGTCTCATTCACAGAGCTAGAATTCTCTGAGAGCAATGGAAGTGGTGTTCTGGAGTGTGGAGAATTGAGGTGAGGGTGCAGAGGTTTGGAGACACCAAGTTAATGAAAACAATTTCCCTTAGACGTTCCGAGGGTGGCTCAGCTCAGAATCAGCTCGGTCTGCAGGGGTTATACAAATGTGTCCCCAGTCATCACCCGCACTGACCTGTTCTCTCCTACCTGTCTTCAAAAATCCTTACCCTATCCGCTATTGAATAAATTAGGTACATTTTCTCAAGAAGATCGTGATGATCGCTCAAAAATAATTTAAGAAGAGAAAACGAAACTGGGGAGGAAAGTGCTCACCTATAGTCCTTTTACATTTGCACATCATTAAAAACATATATGAGCTTTATTGTATTTTATTATCTTTTAATGGGGAACATTTATAAGCATTTATATTTATTGCTGTAATTGATGTCCTTAGGCTTTTGCACTTTATAAGATTTCTTAGCGTTCACTTAATTTTTTATCTTTTGCTGGATTGTGATTTAGCTGCTTTGATTTTTTTTTCTAGCTAGCTAGAAAGTTATAAATCCGTGTTTGAACTCTATGAGTAATAGATGATTTCTTACATATTTTTGACAAAGTATAATATATATACAGAAAAGTGGTTATTATACAGACACATCTCATTATATTTTCAGAAATGTAAAGCTATAGAAGCAACAAAAAGATCAAGAAACAGAACATTGCTGGTATCTCAGAAGCCCCCATGTCCTCCATTTTAGCCTCTGGCCCTCCAAAGGTAATTGCTCCCCTGATTTATAAGAGCATAGATTAGTTTTGTATTTGATATAAATGGAGTTATCCACTATCTACTCCTTTGTGACTGGCTTCCTTAGCTCAACATTACATATGAATTATACCCACACTGTTCTATGTAGTTATAATGCATTCATTCTCATTGCCATATCGTAGTCCTTTGGGTGAACACACCACCATATATTTATCGATCTGACTACTAACAGGCATTTTTGTAGTTTCCAGTTTGGGAGTATTAAGAATGGTGCTACTTCTGGCTTCCGCTTGAGATGTAGAAAGCTACGAAGAGCATAACTTCCACTCCTACGACAAAAATGCTGCACAATCTACAAATTTATAACTTTGCTTGAACTTGTCAGCTCTCTGAGCTGGCAGAACAGACGACGGATCTGAAATCTAAGTGAATACAAGTGTGTGCAAGGAGAGATAGAACATGAGCACTTGCTTACCTGGGGCAAATGCTGCCAGACCTTGGTAAGAATTCAGCTAAAATTGTTATTGAACTGTTAAGGCCAAGTGATGGGTCTCAAGGGGATACAGAACTCGTGAGGATGCAGATACAAGGGGAATGTGCACCTGTTCTCAGGCTCTGCTCTACGCACCTAACCGGTGATCACAAAAAAGACTGATGAGAGTTCAGAAGAGGCCTCCCCTTGTAGCGCCAGCCTGAGGAAAGAGAACAGCAGCTGCTGCGGGAAAGGCATAACACCCCATCCAGATTCTCCTTGCCTGTCGCCTCTTCATAACAAAAGTCTCACACTGTAGTGTGAGACTTTTATTATGGGAGGGGAGAAGGGAACACTGGGGAAGAAAATAACTTCTCCTTTGGGAGCGGAGCAAGGATCGGAACAGGGCCCAGAATTACCCCCAGGAGAGGGGCAGGAGCACTGAGAAGATCACAGCCCTGAGGCCCAGAGACATAGAGGCTTTTTAAGACTGACACTTAATGAGAAGGACAGGGGATATGCCTGCTTCCCACCGCAGCTAAGAAGCATCAAACAACAAGTAAGAGTAGAATCCTGCTGGTAGGTGGACAAGAGCATGAAAAGAAACTCTCTGAAGCACAGCACAAAGGGAAGGCCTAAAGCTAAGAGTAGATTAGACATGGAGAAAAACTCTCTGGCAAAGCAAAACCCAACCTCAAGACAGGGCAGTTCCGGAGGAACTGGAAGCATGTGATGCGTGGAAGGTAACCATAGCAACAATGAGTTTTAAATCCAGATGAACTAACTACATTCATGCCAATCCCCAAATTAAAGTTTCAGCAGAAGGGAAAGGCAGGCCCACATTCAAGTATACAAACTACCTACTTCAGCCTCAAGTGTCCTACACAAGATGTGTCTTTCAACAAAAATTATACATTTTTGTTGAAAGCAAGGGAAAAATAAAACACTGTCGAGAGGCAATGCAATCCATGAAGCAGAAACATACAAGGCACAGGTGTTGGAACCATCAGGGAATTTAAAATAACTATAATTAATATGTTAAAGGTTCTAATGAAAAGATGGATAACAGGCAATATCAGATGGGCAATGTGAGCAGAAAAGAGAGTCAAGTGAAGATGCTAGAAATGAAAACACAGTCACATACATAAAGAAAGACTTGTCAATAGACTTGACACAGCTGAGGAAAGAATCAGTGAACTTGAAGATAGGGTAATAGAAATTACTCAAATTGAAACAGAAAGACAACAAAACAGTCGTGGTAGTAGGAGTTGAAAGAAAAAAAAAGTAGTACAGAGAAGGGGGAAAAGAGAGAGAATGAGGTAGAAAAAAATGCATGGAAAAATAAGGGCTGAGAATTTTCCAAAATTAATAGTAGTTATGACACCAGGCAAGGGGGAGGGGGGAATAAAATAAAATGAGAACGCCGTATCAAAATTACCAGAAACCAAAGACAAAGAAAAATCTTGAAGGCAGCCAGAGATCTATGACATCTTACCTGTAGAGACATGAAGGTAAGAACTATCATAGACTTCCCGTCAGAAACCATGCAAACCAGAAGAAAATGGAATGGCATTTTAAAGTATTGGGGAAAAAAAACCCCTGTTAATTCACTGTATTCAGCCCCCCCAAAAAAAAACTCTTTCAAAAATGAATAAGACATAAATACTTTCTCAAAAAAAAAAAAACCCATCTCATTGTTAGAAGACTTCTATTCGAAGAAAGATCAAAGAAAGTTTTAAAGACAGAAAGAATATGACACCAGCCAGAAAATGGGCTCTACACAAAATAAAATGAAGAGGGGTAAAACTGAATTAATTAAGGTACGATAAAATTTTCTTTATTCTTATTTTAATCACTCTAAAAGATAACTGTCTAAAGCAAAAGCAGTAGCAGGGGATTGTGTTCCAACAGACGCCAGAGTGAAATGTACAGTAAAAAATAATGCAAAGGATATGAAAGAGAAATTGGGAATAGCACTCATGTGGATAAACAGAGTCTACTGTATGTATCGAAAATATTGAACTCCATGCTTTCTGCGACGCCCCACCACCACCACCCATGAAATTACCAGGGTGGCTGGAAGCACACCGGACAGCTGCTCTCAGCACCCAGGCTGGACAAGAGAAGCCCTGAGCACCCTCTGGAGTCAAGGTCTGCAAAGCGCCTCATCTAGCAAGTCCAAGGACAAAGGCAAGCGAACTGTTCTTACACACCCCTGCTGCCTGCTTCCCTGTGGGCCTTGACACACTTTTTCAGACACTTGGAGAAAGAATTCACACTTCCTCTCACGGCTTTGATTTCACTTCTTTTCTGGGGCCCCAGCTCTTGGGACGAAAGCCTCTCTCTGGGTAGAAATGCAAGTCTTCAGGCCACCTGGACTACAGAAAGGATGGTTCTCCGGTGGCATTTTCTTTCCTTTCTTTTTCTCTCTTCCACCCCAGTGAAGGGAGCCACTTAGAAGTGAATTTACAACAGAAGCAGGAAATCCAATCTCTCAGGCAAGAAAAAGCTGCAAGTAAAGCTCAGAGAGGGAGATTTTGAGAGGGGAATAGCTGCAATTTTGATCGTGTGTCAAAATCTGCAATGGTTGAGCGAACCCTGGGAGCTGCCCGGCGCTGCCCAGCTCAAGGGGTGCTGAGCTGAGCTAAAGAGGTTGGCAGGGATGATGGAGACAGAGCAGGGCTAGCAGTAGGCAGCTTCCGACAGGGAGGCCGGAGCAGGCTGGGGATGTGACACAGACCCAGCTTCACTTCCAGGGCCCCTGCACCATTCCATCATGGTCTAATAAAACGTGAGCCTGGAGAGCCACCCTTTGTAAGGCACCGAGCAGCTACCCATGTGAGATCCAGGCCTGAAATACACAGCAACCAGCTCAGGCTGGAGGGCAAAAGCAGTTGGTCCTACGGAGCTGCTCTGGTAATGCCTGCTTTGCAAGGCGGCCAGGAATGGGGAGCTGAGAAGCCGCCGAGAGTAAACAGTCCACACACACAGTCCCAAATCACCTCCAATGTGCCTCTGAGGTGGCCTCTAATGTCACTCTCCCTGTGTCCAGGAGATGTCCAGGTACAGGGTCACAGGTGAGGTGGGCGGCACCTCCACACACTCTCGTCCCCCTCCTAAGGCTCACCGGGTCTGCGTTTACAGGATGCAAAACTTCCAACACTGAGCTTCAGGACAGAGAATCACTGACAAGCCAGCTTCAACTCAACACGTAGAAGCCTGGAGACCACTAAGAACCCCAGAACGTTGTCTAATTCTGCTGTCCCTGTTTCCAAGAAAAAATATCCTTGCTAATGCCAGCCCACTCATCTTTCAATGTCGCCTTCTGCCTTCACCACAAATCTTTTTCTGACCATGTCAGTCAAAACCTGATCCCCTAAGGGGATCTGTCTGATACTTGGATATAATTTTTCATCTAACAAAAAGACAAAGAGAAAAATGCCAAGTCCTGGCAAAATGAAAGGGAAATAAGGCATTTGCACATGGGCTTGGGGGTGTCCTTGGGACCCTTCTCTCAAGGGCCGTTCAGTGACGTGTATCCAGTGGGGAATGCATGTAACCCTGGACTTGGAATTCCTCCTCTACGAATTTTCCCTTTAAGGACACGTATGAACAAGAATGTTCGTTGAAAGCCAATTCATATTGAGGGCAGTCTGGAGAGATTTTCTAGCTCTGGTTCCTGGCTCTGTCACTTAGAAGCTCTAAAACCTCAGTCTTTGCATCTGCACAATGGGATTACAGACAGGGTCCTTGTGAAGATTAGATCTTATTATAAGTGTAATCTGACACGTAATGAAAACCCAGTGACTTTGCCTTATTGTCATTTTATTGGAATTCAAATATTTTCCCTAAACGTAGGGTCTGATCAGAAACATTATGATAGATCTATGCAATAAAACACTGTACAGCACAGGGAACTATATTCAATACCTTGTAGTAACCTATAATGAGAAAGAGTATGAAAACGAATATATGTATGTACATGAATGAATGAAACATTATGCTGTACACCAGAAATTGGCATGACATTGTAAACATAGTCATATGCTTCAGTTTAAAAAAAAAAAGAATACCATGCAGGCTTTTAAAAGAATAAAAGCTAAAAAAAAAAAAGAATAAAAGCTCTATATAGATACTGAATTGAAAAAAAAACAGATTTCAGAAGAGCTGTGTGTGGATGTGTGAATCTCTGAGTGGATGTGACTCTGTGCGGTGTGGATGTGTGTCTTCATGGCACGTATATGTGCAATGCATGTGAGTCCTGTGTGTACATCTGTGGTGGATGCGTGTGAGTTGTCTGTGATCGGCTGCAGTGTGTGCATGTATGCGAGTCCCGTGTATATACCCTCAGTATGTGTACAAGAGATCTTTGTGTGTCTGCAGCATGTGCATGTGTGTGTCTGCGTGTCTTGGGTGCATGCGTGTGAGTTCTGTGTGTGTCTAGAGTGTCCGTGTGTAAAGTCTCTGTGCGTCTGTAGGGTGTGGGTGACTTTCTGTGTGTGTGGTATGTGTGTATCTGGGTATGTGTGTGTGTGTGTCTGTCGGGTGTGTCAGTGGGGTGTGTAAATTCTGTGGGTGCATGTGTGAGGTATTTGCATGTGAGTTCTATGTATGTCTGTAGGGGAGGTGTCCACAGCGGGTGTGTGTATGAGATGTGCGTGTGTACCTGCAGGGTGTGTGTGAGTTCCTTAGGTGTCTATGGGTGTGCGCGTTCTGCAGAGGCAGCCAGGATCAGAAGGTGATCCTGCGCACAGGAATGAAAGAAGCCTGAGTTAGGTTCCCACTCTGTCACATAATGGTCCACCTGGACAAATCAGTCCGCTCCTCTATTCCTACTTTCTTTATCTGTTTTTAAAAAAAGCTATCACCTCCAGCGCCTGGACCTGGTGATGATCAGATGGCAGAACGTATGGGAAGCACAGAGCACGGCATCTGGCACATAGTCAGATGCTCAGCATAACCCAGCAATTGTTCATCATGGTCGCACTTACAGAGCGGTGTCTGGACAGACATTATTTCACATCTTAACCCAGCAATTGGTGTGTGTTTTTCTCTTTATAATTTTCTATAATTTATCTCTGTAATTTAAAAAAAAAAAACAATACATGCTCTTTTCAGTGAAAGTCGCCTCCACAGTGTAGGTAAGACACCTTCAAACCCCGACCCCAGGGCCAAGTAGCTATCTCTCAGAAGGCATCTCTGTCCTTGTCCCTGAAAATCCCCTCCTGACTGTATTACTGCATGTCATCCAGCACTTCTGGATTAAGAGCCCCGAGTGTGATGTTCTGTCCAGAGAGCCCTGCTGGAAATTCCCATGATAACTGGGACTGGCCAGTTGTTGGGGCAACATTCTATCTTAATCCCACTAGAATTGATTTTTTTTTTAATCAGATTAACTTGTTGTCACTTTGGAAGGCATAGTGGTAAAGGTGGCTCTTGTCACAGTGTGAGGCGGGGGCGCCGGGAGTGGAGTGGTGGAGACAAGCCCTTGGCGGAGGGGGATCTCCGAGGTGGGCAGTGGCCACCGTGGGCTGGCAGGAGCGGGTGACTCCCTGCGTGAGTGGGGAGACAGGGTGTGGGGAGACAGGGTGCATGGAGACGAAAAGACAAATTCACTGTCTTTACAGTTTGGTTCAATTCCGGTTTCCCGACAAGGGCAGGTTTCCATTTAGCATGTTTATCAGAATCACCTGGAGAGCTCCTTAAACATGCAGATTCCAGGCTAGCATTTCCTCCCTCCAAGAGATTCTGACACAGGTAGCAAGTGGGGCCGGACATCTACTTTTCAGATGAGGACTGGATTCATCATTGTGGAGAAATGAGAAAGGTCCTGGGGGTCCAAGTCTCCCTGTGTAAAATCGAGTGTTCTACGGCTTTCATGGCTGTGTGTCTTCAGTTTAGTGACACAACCTCTCTGGGCTCTTTACGTCAAGGAAATAAGGGCGATGGTCCAGAACAGAATGATGATGAGGCTATTAACGTTGGCCAGTTTCTGTGTGAAAATAGAAGCTGGTTGATTTGAAGCCAAAGCACAGTCCTCCCATCCTCTGAGAGGAGACCGGGTGCTCCAAGGATGGTTTCTGACCCTGGGTCCCCTGGCCTGTCTCCCGGCCTCAAGAAGCTTCTGCCAACCTTCTCCGTTCCCTGTCCGGCGGCTGCAGGCAGCCTGCGAGTGTGCTCCACTGCCCCCTGGTGGTCTTGTCTAGGAAGGGGACCAGTCTCTTTCCCGACTGGGCTTTATCTGGCCCTGAGCGAAGCCGCAGACTGCGGGCCACACATGGAGAAGGCAGGGAGCCACAGCGCCGATTTCTGACATTGTGGGACCCAAAATGCACCCCCAACACCATCAAGACCTGCCCGCCGGTGCTCAAGGTGCCGCAGTGGAGCGTGGCCCCCTTGCCTCAGGGTTTCACGTCCCTGGATGCTGCCTGAGCCCAGAGCCAGGCTCTTGCTGGGAGCCGCACACAGGGAAGGGGAGGGTGGGGGAGACACACCTGTTGCCTCCGGAGCTGGCAGAACGGAGTTTGACCCAGATCACTGCACGTGCGGGCATGGCCATGCAGAATTCTGCACCGAAGGGGGTTGAAAGGCCATTCCCAGGGGAGCACACACCACAGGCTGTGGGTATCACACGGCTCCAGCAAGAAGGATGGAAAGAGATCCCTGCACCCCTGGAAAATCTACACCTCGGGGCACTGCCGTCTGCCACAGTGAAACACCCCTGCTCTGGACCCTGGACCATCCAGCGCTGCTTCTAGGCAGGCTGACGCCCCTACTTAAGCCTTCCTGACTCAGAGCCTCGCCCTGGTTTCCAGATGCCTTGAGGACCCTGCTGGTGTCAGACGGAGGTCACAGGATCTGAGGGCGGGCTAGTGGCAGAGTCCACAGAGGGCTGGCTGCCACCCTCTAACACGGCACGGGGACGAGGTCTGACCACAGAGAGCAGACATTTGGGATGTCCATCACCACACAGTGTTCCTGCGTTTGGGCACATACTCCTGGGATTGAGGGCTGGTTCGCTTCACAGGCTGTACCCCACCAACTCTTCCCGGGGGACACAGGGCAGGGCTGGGGCTCCCAGAGCTGTCACCTCTCACAGTCAGCCCCAGGTGGTGTCATGAGAGAAGGAGGGAGATGCGGGTGCCTAGTGACCCTCTGAGCATGAGGAAATGAGCTAGATGTCTGCTCAGCAAACTGTTCCAGCTTTGGACCCCACCATTACTTCCATCAGCAGGCTCTCTGCAAGGGCAGATTAGAGCCAGTTCTCTTTAATGAGAAAATGTGGAAGGGAGGCCGTTGACAGGCATAAAGTTACATACAAATGTGACATCTTCACCTCCACTGTTATCCTTGCACTGGAAGTGATCTTATCAGAGTTGCAATCATTTTCCTTTTTTCCCCCTGAGATTCCTTCACCCGCCAACCAAAGACGACTTCCCCTGTTCCTTGCTTTTTTTCCCCGTAGAAAACAAGCCCCCGCACCTGTTTTAAAGTTTAAACAGAAAGGGGTAACACAAATTACAAAGATGAGGGTGATAATCATTGTATTTTTATAATGAACTGGGTCTGCATAGATTGATTTTTAGTATAACTTATCCCATTTAACTCTTATGGAAACCCAGATGAGGCGGGGACATACCCACTTCTACAGACAAAGGGACAAAGGTTCAGAAAGTCCAAAACAGGATGTGGCAAAGCTAGATCTGAATCCAGGTCCCACATTCTCCTTATTTTGTAAGTTCCGAGTCTTGGTGCTTTTCTGTTTCAGCTCCACCTCTAGACGCCTGACACCATCTCCCCTCTGCTCTGTTATTCCAAAAACCGCATCACTTCCAGCAGCCTGAAGTCTGGCTGGCCTCATCCTCGCAAACTCTCATTCCCCACCAAGCACAACGTACAGGTGCGGTTGGGGTCAGATCACAGGATGCTAGTGGCCCACGGAGCAAAGAGAGGCTGCTGCTGGTTGACCAGATGGCTCATTCCATACCCTCCACTCCTGCTCCCCTAGGAGAGGCCAGCTTGAGGTGCTTTCCCTCCCCCTGACACACACACCGCTCACGACCCAGCAGTTCCTGTCCTCATCGGACCACCAGCTCGGGGCTGACATCTCACTGCTTTCCTCCTCCTCCAATTAAATCCTCCCAGTCGCTGTCCTGGAGAAAACACTGTCCTAGTGACAGGGTAGGACAGAGACCGGAAGTGTTTTAGGACACACTTTGCCTGCGTCCTGTTCACCTCTGTCTCTTCCCCTTCAGCCTTCCAACCTGCAAGCTTTGCAGGCCCCGAGCCCAGTCCTTCCTTCCTCTCCTTCTGTCTAGACTCAGTCTCCCAGGCATGCCATCCGGCCCCCAGGGACTTCCAATATCAAATATAAATACTGATGGCCCTTCTTTCTACTACATAGGACACCTTCACTTAGATGTTACATCAGAGGTAATATGGATGTCTTAACCCACTCAGGCTGCTAACACTAGGGACTGGGTGGTTTACAAATGACAAGAATTTATTGCTCACAATTCTGGAAGCAGGAAGTCCAAGATCATGGTACTAGAAGATTCAGTGCCTTGTGGCAGCCTGCTTCCTGGCTCACAGACAGCTGTCTTTTTGCTGTAACCTCATCTGGTGGCAGGGACTAGAGAGCCCTCTGGACCTCCTGCATAAGGGCACTCACTAATCCCATGTACAAGGGCTCCACCCTCATGACTTAATTACCTCCCAAAGGCCCCACCTCCTAATATTGTCACATTGGAGGTGAGATTACAACATATGAATTTTGAGGGGACACAAATATTCAGTCTGTTGCACTGGAGAAAAGTAACCTCCTGATTTCCCCTCAGGCTTGATTTTCTGAGAGTCTCCTGGCATCTCAGTCGCTTAGGCCATGAAGTCATCCCTGACTCTACTTTTCTCTCCCATCCTCCATCCAACCTGCCAGTAAATCCGTCAGCCCCGCCATCTACATGTATCTCAAATCCAGCCACTCCTCCCCGCTCCATGGCCCCGCCTGCTCCCCGCCCCTCATCTCCCACTTGGATCACTGCAATGATCTCAAGACGGCGCTCCTCACCCACCCACAGCAAGAGCCAGTGCCTCACACTGACCTTCACCGCAGACAGCCGTGCACCCCAGCCTGCACAGAACCCTACTGTTTATGTCTATCTATCCTAGTGTGATTCCAAACAGCACATCCTTTCACTATCAACAGGTGCCGGCTGGATAATGCATCATCTGTTGTCCCTCCCCCCTCACGCAGGTGTGTGATCTGGTCCTTGTTCCTCAGTGCCCTCCATCCTCCCCTCTCTCCTCCCCAGGCCACATCATCTCTCCCCCTATCAGCTGTGTCTTCTGCCTCTATCTGGAACGCTCCTTCCCCAGACAGCCTTATGTCTCCTTCCTCATTACTTTCAGGCACTCCCTAATAATGCCTCACACACCCCCGTCAGGACATCCTCCTCACGCTCCACCTCCTTATCTGGCTGGATCCTTCCTCAGGGCAGGTACCATCACCTGGCAGCTCCATTTTTATTGTCTGGCCCCTCTCACTGGGAGGTAAGCTTGCCAAGCCCAGGACTTTTTCTTTCTGCTCATGGTTTCATCTCCAGAATCTAGAACATGGGAGATGCTCAGGAAGTATTGTTAGAAGAATGAATGCATCAAAGAATGAATGAATGTCTAGAATCAAGAAAAGAGCTTTCTCCTGCCTATAGACTCTTTAAACCCTGTTACATCTAGTCACGATGCACACAGAGGGCAGCTTGGATCAATGAAAACCAAGTAAACGTTAGGAACCATCAGTAACTCACTTTCTGGGCTGAGGTTCAGGAGATGTGACATTTGGTTTGGACTGCATCACTGACGCTCGCCTCAGGACTTCCCCGAGCCTTCACTTCTTTATTTGTAGAATAAAATAATGTCTTCAATTGTTTCTGGCACCAAAAATCCAGGATTCCGCATGTTGGATCCCTAAAAAGTGATGTCACCCACTATCTCAGAAGGTGTTACCCAGCGTGCGCCTGCTCTGGAAGCCCAGGAGCCAGGACAGACACACGGACAAGGCAGTGTCAATGTCCTTTCAAATGCTGTCCTCCCCAGAGGCCACTGATCTTTTTACATCAAGGGGCAATGACTTTATGACTTTGTGAGCATATACATGAATCCATTCAGGGGTCCTGGCTGCTCACTGACCAACACCACCACCTCAAGTCACAGCCTTGGAAACAGGAAAAGCAGAAGTAATGCATTTAGAGGAGGAGAGAGCACAAAGTGCCTTTCCTGGGGGCACAAGGTCCCAGACTGCATGGGTCCTATGTCACGGGAAATGGGCCAGGGCAGGAGGAGAGAAGAAAGAGCTGGCCTGTGACGCCTATCCATGTTCGCCCCTACCTCCATCCCCAGTGTCCTGGAGGCCTGTCCTTGTCCTCTGCTCTCAGAAACTTAATAGAAATTCCAGGTCAGGGATTGGGGGTGATTATTTATTCTATAAAATATTATTATATATTTTATTACATGTATATAGAATATACATAATAACTACTGGATATGGATAGGGTGGGGGTAGTTAAAGGGACAGAGATCCTAAAAGATCCATCAGAAATAAAATTAAATCATCTCAGAATTAATTTTTAAGTCCAAGGGAGATGATTAATTTCCAGAGGGAAAAAAAAATCAGTTTACACAAAACTGAGAATAAACTAATTTCCAAGTCACTGGTTGAGACCCAGCGTCAGGGAGCTGGCAGGAAGGGAAAAGGGTCAATCTCTTTCCCAGTCCCAGCTTCACTGCAGCCCCCAGCCCATGGACTCCGTGCTCTCTCCCCATGCCAGTGCTCACGTTCTTCCCTCATTCCCGCTGAATCTCATCCATCTTTAAAGGCCAGGTTCAAATGACCACCTCCACAGCATCCCTGGGCAGGGCCTTTTCCTCTCAGGGCACTTGGTACCTTGGGCTTCATCTGCTGGTCCCCAGGGCAGGAGCAGCCCCTGCTCTGGTCTGCCCTGCCGCTCCCTGCCCCCTGGCTTCTCCCACTCCCAGGGATGCTGTGAAAGGACCAGGTCCTAGAAGTGGGCCGGAAGACAGGAGATCAGCTCCAGATCCAGCAAGCCAGGGCTCATTGCCTGGAGCTCCCTGAGGAAATGAACCCTGTTCTCAGGATGGTCCTTGTTCTCAGCCGTCACCCCAGCCCCAGCCCCAGGGCCTGGACTGTGACAGGCACACAGTGAATAGGTGTTGAGCAGATGAAGAAAGGAACAAGTGAATAAATGAAACACACAAGCTCTCGCAAACACCTGCTCTGACATCCCTCGCTCCTCGGGAACCTAGACTCTATCGTGAGTTACTAGCCATCAATTCCTATGCTACTTGGCGCCTTCAGGATGGTGCTGGCTCTGCATGGTACCAGGTTATGCAAACAATCCTGAGACCAGTACTCTGTTCCCGCTGGCGCCCTCACCCTCAGTCAGGGTGCACTCTCTCGCCAAGGCTCTGGTTCACAGTGTTACACATGCATGAGTTTGTAATCAGAATCTAGCAGAATCTATTTTAAATACACCGGCAACTACAGTACATATGAATATGCTAATCAACTAAGCTTAATAGTGCTCGTTTGTATTAATGCAAATTAGGCAGCTGCATTTCCCACCAAATATTTTCCTTGGTATTTACTGATGAAATCGAGGTCCTTCTAGTAAGTTCTAATATTTAATCTAAAAGCTCTAAAGAAGGTGCTTTAGTTGAGCATAATCTAATTTCACTGAACAAAATTGCATCTAAAAGCAATATAAAGTTACAATTTGTTCCTTGTCAAATAGTAAAAATGGCCTTTAAATTTTACATGGTTTTGACCTTTGGTTTTTGCATTTCAATTAAACTTCCCTCAGAGCCCAGAGGATCAAATGTTCCCTGAGTGTGAATTAGGTCCTGGCGAGAGGTGGCTACGGGCCTTCCACCTCTTTCCTTTTCAAACTGACTTCTGTGTCCCTTTTGACACAGAGCAGAACTTCTCTCCCTCAGTGGCTGCAACGGAGGTAAACAGAAATACCAGGTCTGGACACTGTCTTATCTTTAGGCCCTTGAAATGTCTGCAGGCCGATCTTCAAAATTCATTCCTGGATCAGTGCGCCACCTTGCCAGACTCCCTGTCGCTGGTCGGAGAGTGACCCATCCACTCCTCTAACCCACGTTTGAGCAAGGATTTTACCTTTAAAGTACTTGCAGACACCTTCTATTTTCCTCAGGCTTTGGAAGAACCTGGGATGCAAAGGAGAGGTTCTCTTTTGACTTCTGGCAGAATCAGGTGCTTAGATCGACAAGGCTGTGACACCACACTCAATGTCCATCCCCTTCTTCTTTCTTGGTAATAGAGTCTGACCTTTATTCAGGGCAATGACACCCCCCTACCCCCAGCTAAAAAGCTGCATTTCCCAGCTTCCCTTGTAACTAGTAAAATAAAAAGATGAAGTCCTGGTTTCCTGATGACATGGCAGAGCGACATTACTTGCCCTGGCTGTTACCTCCAGGCAGCTTTTCCATGATGGAAAGACATCAGATGAGTGTTTATGTCACATGCAACTGAGTCTAATCATAACGCTTGTGAAATTAAAGTAGTTCGCGCAGTTCCTCAGTAAGTTATAGCAGTTAGTTCAAGAATCCAGATAGATAATCAGTCTAGATGACACATCATGGAAACCAACCAAGTTCAAGGAAAGAGAGAGAACAGGTAACAACTGCATGTCTACGAAGATAAAGCAGAAGTTGGGAACCATATATGCATCACTTAATAACAGCAATAGCAGTATCAGCTAATATTGGGGTCGACAGACATCAAGTTAAGCTATGGTAAGCATGTTACATGTACTAACTCTTCTGTATCCTCAGCATTAATGCAGCACCAGTGAAACTGTATGTCCTCGATAAATGTGTGTTGAACAAACAGATGACTTTCGAGTACATCACGAAAACGGGGCATACAGTTGAAGTCCTATCCAAGGATGAAGCCATCCCTTCCTAGAGCTTCCTGAATCACCAGTGAGAAGCTACTTATTTCATGGTCTAATTCTTGGAGAACCAATCCAAACTGCATCTTTATTTTTCTTCCCTAAATTCCAGGGATTTGAAGCCTAATAACTATGCCCTCCCTTGGATTCTGGGCCATCGCTCTCTCCTAGAGATCACCCTCCTTTTGGGCTACTGTCTCTCAGTGCCTCCTGGGGGACCCTTTTCTTAAGTCCAGGGCAAACACTGGTGGTGCCCGTAGGTCCTCACTCACCTCTCCTAGGAGATTGTGTACCAGCCTACAGCTTCAAATGTCAATTTGCACATCGACACCTCACGTGAAACTCGTGTTCAAGCCAGGTCCTCCTTCCTAAGCCGCTATCTACCCAAACTCCTTCTGGAAATCTGTACTGGCACCTCCAACTCACACATCCCGAACTGATCTCTCTCTCTTTCTCTCTCTTACACACACACACACACACACACACACACCCCAGACTTCTCTTAGGTTAACAAGAGTTCTTACATCATTAGTTTATTGTGAAGCTGATACAAGTTGTACACGTAAAAGAACACAGTGCCTGACGCATAGTATATTCTCCCCTAAATTTTAGCTTTTTATTGTTATATCTTTGAGAGATGCATCACTCAATAATCCAAAGAGGAGCCCTCAAACTCCCCTACGGGCCCTGCAATACACAATATTCAATTAATCATCAAACTTAACTCTACCTCCCAAACACCTGCAGAGTCCATCCATTTCTCTCCATCCCAACTGGCACCTCTTTAGTTCAAGCCGTCACGATTTCCCCATTGATCAGAGGCAACATACAACTGCCCTGGCCCCGCACCTGGGTTTCATACGTCCTGTAACCAAAGCAACCTCATCCCAAGGTACCTCTGTTCAAATCCCGTCTCCGTCCTGTAACCGGAGTATCCTTCTAAACTAAAATGCTCATCGTGTCTGTCCTCTGCTTAAGAGGCCTTGGGAGTAAAGCCCTGAGGTTTTAGTTCAGCACACTGTCCTCCGTTGCGCTCGCAGTTGTCAGCCCCACCCTCAGCCCCTGCCGCTTGTGCTCCAGTCATTTGGAACCACTGGCAAATTTCAACTGTTTGGACTTTTAATATGTTCTTCTCCCTGGAGTCTCTGGTGCTAAAAACGACGGACTCTTTTTTTATTTCAAGGATTACCCCTCTAATCATACGCATATAATCATAAGTGCCCACAACTTAGCAACAGGTGAGTAAGGTCCGTGGTCCTAGGACCTGTGGGGGGACGGGTGGGGAGGGGGTCAGAGCAAGCAGGGGTCAGTGCCTGCCGTTAGCCCGGGCTGCTCTGACCACTTCGGGGGGCACTTCCTGGCTGAATGTCACCCCAAGCCCTGCCTTGCTTGCTTCCAAGGCGAGGGATAAGTCAGGGACCACCAGGTAACTAATCTAACCCGAGGAGAAGTCAGGAAATGCCACCAATGGAGGCAGAACCTTCCGCAGTGCTGGAGGAGACTTTCACAGGGGCACTCTGAAAAGCTTTTATGTTATAGGGTTTGGATTTCCTTTTTTTTTTTTTTTCCCAAAACCTTCGTTTAAAAAAAACAACGTAGTCGAGAGGCTGTCAGGCAGCTCCGCGTCTCCATTAGAATTCAGAGTATTCCACGGTAATTACAAAACAGCTGTAATGGAAAATTGGTAGTCAAACCCATTTTCTAGCGACTAGAACGGTGAATGGGCTCCATTATGTTCCTAATTCTCATTAACTTAATTTGCATAGGAAACAATGAAGGAATACATAATGAGGTACAGTGGGCGAGCAGCCCAACCCTCACCCCCTCGAAGAGCTGGGTTCGACCCACACTGACCCACGCAGGGAGGAAAGTCTGGGTGCCCGGCGGGGCTGCTCTCCACTCGGGGACGTGCAGCTGCCGATGCCGAGCTGGTCCAGGACCAGGACGGGGCCAGGTGGAGGACGGCTCGGGAATCGCCTTGCCTCAGCAGATGCGGTGCAAACTCCATCCCCACTTCTGGTAAGACTGGGGAACTGGAGCAGAAGAAGGAGGGAGCTTGTTTGGGGGTGAGCAATTTCAGGCTTTGGCTGTGTGTGCACACATGCTGCTTCCTACAAGTCTGGTTTTAAGTGTAACTAGCCCTGGCAAAAGGATGACATGACCGGCCAGGGAGCTGGATGGGTCAAGCCCACCTCCTTTGGGAGGTGAAACCTCAGGGCCTTTGTCCCAGTCTCCACTATACACAGTGACGACGTCAGACCAGAACTTTGGCTGGCAGCCAGAATGGAACTTGAGATGAGGCATGGACGGATCACAGCCAAAGCCCAAAGCTCAAACAGCTAAGTTATCTCCTGACACGATGTACTGAGCTGTGAGGAGTGAAGCTGTACTCTCCACTTTAGCAAACAAAATTATAAATCAAAAAAAAAAAAATCTGGCACATTCAACTCACTGCTACTGACCATTTCTGATATTTCAGACACTACATTAGACTGTCTCACTGAATCCTTATTAGCAAAACTGCACAATAAAATTATACCCATTTTGCTGATGAGGAAACTGAGGCTCAAAGAACTGGCTATGCTAAGGCTATTTAGCCAATCAAAGGCAAAGCCAAGACTGAAGCTGTCTTTTGAACCATAGTTAGGCCAGTGCTTCCCAAGCTTGCTTATTTCATGACACACGTGGAAAATAATAATGCAGTGCACCCTTGAACAATACAGCAGTCAAGGGCACTAACCTTCTGCACACCTGAAAATCTGCATGTAATTTATAGTCGGTCCTCTGTATGTGCAGTTTCACATCTGAACATTCAACCAACCGGGGATCCTGTAATATTTACCATTGAAAAAAATTATATATAATTGGACCTGCACAGTTCAAGTCTGTGTTGTTCTAGGGTTAACTGCATTTTAAGGAACCCCAGGCTGCAGGAGAGGGGACTTGGAACCTGGAGAAGTTTGCATAACCCCAAACTCGGGGAGAGGATTAATATTTCAAGCCACATGGGTTGGAAAACTCAAGTCTAATTCATAGGAAAAAATGGTGGCCCCTTGTAGAGATAATCTGAGACCCACCAGGAAAATGGGTATATCCCAACAGTGTCTCACTGGGTGAGACAGAAGTGCCTGAAATGCCACTGTTAGTTTGGATTAATAGTTGCCCTCCCCAATTCCTCTTTTTTTTTTTAAATTGCAGTATAGTCAGTTTACAATGTTGTGTTAATTTCTGGTGTACAGCATAGTGATTCAGTTATACACGTATTTATATATTCCTTTTCATATTCTTTCTCATTATAGGCTACTGCAAGGTACTGAGTATAGTTCCCCATGCTATACAGAAGGACCTTGCTGTTTATCTACTTGATATAT
Source organism: Vicugna pacos (assembly GCF_048564905.1). Classification (NCBI taxonomy): domain Eukaryota; kingdom Metazoa; phylum Chordata; class Mammalia; order Artiodactyla; family Camelidae; genus Vicugna; species Vicugna pacos. Next base: position 9,894,047 of record NC_133010.1, read on the forward strand.
AGTAGCTTGTATGTGCAAATCCTGAACTCCCGATTTATCCCTTAATCTCCATCTCCCCTGCTGGTGACCATAAGTTTGTTTCCTATGTCTGTGAGTCTCTTTTTATTTTGTAAATAAGTTCATTTGTTTCATTTTTTACGATTCTACATATAAGTGATATCATATGGTATTTTTCTTTCTCTGTCTTAGTTCACTTAGTATGATCATCTCCAGGTCCATCCATGTTGCTGAAAATGGCATTGTTTTATTCTTTTTTATGGCTGAGTAGTATTTTTGTTGTGCGTGTACATATATGTGTGTGTGTGTGTGTATAAATATGTGTGTGTGTGTATACATATATATATACACACACACACACATCACATCTTCTTTATCCAGTCGTCTATTGGTGGACATTTAGGTTGCTTCCATGTCTTGGCTATTGTAAACAGTGCTGCTATAAACATTGGGGTGCATGTGTCTTTTTGAATTAGCATTTCCAATTCTACCAGATTCCATATTCAGCCAGATACATGCCCAGGAGTGGGATTGCTGGATCATACAGTAAGTCTATTTTTGGTTTGTTAAAGAATCTCCATACTGTTTTCCATAATGGCTGCACCAAACTACTTTCCCACCAACAGTGTAGGAGGGTTCCCTTTTCTCAACAACCTCTCCAAGCATTTCGTGCCTGTGGACTTTTTAATAATGGCCATTCTGACTGTGAGGCGATACCTCACTGTGGTTTTGATTTGCATTTCTCTGATAATTAGCGATATTGAGCATTTTTTCATGTGCGTATTGGCCATCTGTATGTCTTCACTGGACCCAATTCCTCTTCTAAAATGCGTATTTCTGTGGACGTGTATACCACTCATTCCACAGAGAAATATAATACAAGGAGCATTTATCTTGAAGGAGACCTGGATTTGATTCCTAACGCTGCCACTGAGTAGCTGAAAGAGCTTATGCAACTCACTTCCGGGGAACAGGACCAGAGAACCTTTGTGCTCTCAAAACTCTGCGGATGCATTTACCATAGGTTTTGCCTTTGAGGAGGGACAGGACCAACATATGCAACAGGCTAAAAGGAAGAATGGCACGGGCCAAGGGACTGGACACAAGTTTCCCAACATCCAACCTTTTCCAGCTGGTCCATACTACCTCTTTCACTCCCCAAATCTCCAACAATTTCCTGGGAACCTACTAAGTCCTGAGCATCACACATGGTCTGTGATCCCTGTAACCACACTAGGAGATGGGTTTCGTCATCAGGTGAGGAAACCATCATAAAAGGTTGACTCCACATGGCTGAGTGTTCTGCCTGCTCTGGTGTCCAGCTCTGTCTCACCCCAAAGCCTAGGACCTCTCTATTTTTTTTGCGACAACTTGCTGCCTCTCCTTTAGCAAAACTCTCACCTAGAGTTGACAGCACACCCATTGGTATTTGGGTGAGTTCTCCACGCTCAGGGAGGATAGTGGAATCCAAGCATGTCCCATCTCATTTGCTCCCCAGCCTCATCCTCAGATATGCTGTCTGTATCCAGGAGACCTGGAGACACACAGTTTCAGCAGATCTTTTGGCTAACTTGATCAATTGGATTGGTTCTTCAAGTGCGATGCCTATGAGGTCCAGACACAGACACCCTTGCAAAACAACACAGTGTGAAATAAAGGAAGACACAGGAAAACAGCACGTCTGCACTAGTGTCTGCCTCCTTTCTGCATGTGCCTGCCAGCAACCAGCTCATACAGTGCTTGGTAAGTGTCTGTTGATTGATGGATTGATTTATTGCCTTTATTACTACCCAAGACTATTTACTATTAAGTGCCTGATATATGTAATCATTATACTCAGAGGCACAGAGAATTCTGCGTTACTTCAGTTCACAAAGCACGTTCCGATTTTCGAAGTTGTCCTGTTGTTACTGCTTGGTGGGGGCTAAGCACTGGGAGATGGTCATCTAACCACGTGGTTTGGGGGCAGACTGTAGTTTATGACAGGAAAAAGCCCAAGAGACCAGCTGCAATGTTCTAACGTTCGTCCCATTTCACCTCTGATTTTAAAATATCAGCTCACTTATTAACCCAGCACCAATCCCCAGCCATCCCCATCCTCAGATCGACTGACATTTGGGTGAGCTTTCCTGTGGTTCTTCAAGCACGGTCCCTCATCGCTCCAGACGTAAGAGAACAAAGCTGGAGATGTTCTAGGAAGATTCAGAGCTGGTTCATTTGTTCCTTTCCTGGGTTAATTCAATGGCACTTATACACCGACAAAAACCCACTTGTGGCTGGAGTTTCCCACGCAGACTTGCAGGCACTCAGCGTTCCCTTGGTAAAGAGCCTCACACCGTGTTCCTGGGAACGAGCCCCACCCTGCACAGCTTTGCTAACTGCACCACTTTGAGATTCTGGGCTTTGAAACCAAATAAAAATTGATATGTGTGTAATCACATTTGTTTAATTAAAGTAACACATCTGTGCAGTAAATATTCCAACGCGAGCTGGTCAATAGCAAACCCTCAGCATGTACAGTAATAATTGACTAATGTAATTAAGTGCATGTCAGAGTTTTAAAAGAAAATATAATGAGATTTCATCATTTTATATGTACAGGTAATTAGTTCTTAGGAATGTGAGTAAAAGCAAATTATCTACAGATTTGAACTATCAGCAGATAATTCAAATGACCTAGTTTGGGAGAGAAAGTGGTACCGAAAAACGAGAGAAACTCAAACCAAAACAAACGTTCCCTGTGATTAAAGCTGAGAGCGATGTTGAGAAATGAGCATGTATAATTTTGTTGAACGTGTTTCCACTGAGCTTTCCTTTTGGATGAGTTGAGCATTAGCGTGGGGACCAGGTTGGAGTGACATCTCTCCTGGCTCACACTCTTCTATTGGCTGTTTAGACATCCAGGAACATTTTGGTACCAAACTCTGGGTCATTGTGAGTGAGTCCTTCTTTTCCTTTCTGTTCCAGCTGACTCGGTCTTCGGCCGCTGCTTTCTGACTCTTCCTGTTTGGCCAGCATGTTATCATCCCGAGTTTCGGACAGCATGTGTTTTTCGCGGAGGCTGTGGGAAGGGCATTCCAAGAGGAGGGAGAAATGTGAGCAGATGCAAGGAAGGGGGAAGCACATGGCCTGTTTGGGAAGCAGCGAGGAGTTCAGTCTGACTGGAGAAGATTCCAGAAGGAGAGAAGAGGAAGCTGTGATTGTCGGAATAGGCTGGGAAATGATGGGCAGAGACTTGAATGCCAGCCAAGCGGTTGGAGCATCGCTCCTCTGAAGGCAGTACGGAGGCGCTAAGATGCTGTTTCCTGCTACTTCACTCAACACTAATCACACCAAATGCTTCTAAAATCCCAACCCTCAAACGACAACTTGCTGCTCTTAGAAACAGTCAAGTCCTCATCACCAAAGCCCGGCAGGTTGGAGATTAGGACCCTTCCTTTCTAGAATGGGATGCTGCGCAGGTCTTCCGCCCTCCCCACCCCAGGGGATTTCTCTTCTCGAAGCTCCCGGAAGGGATGACACTGACCACCTTTAATGGCCCTTCTTAGTGATCACAGCTCTGGGTTGTGAATCCTGTCTTGTGTGAATCTTACTGCTCTAAGGCCTACAGACCAAGGGTGGGCAGGGACAGCACAGCCCAGTCTGTGCATGTCATTTTAAGTTTTTAATCTGTATACACGGGTTGTTTCATTGCATCTTTGCTGCTCCGACCCTGTGTCATGAAATAGCAGTAAGAAGACAGAATGACCCTAACACACGCAAAACGTGACCATCATTAGACATGAGAGCAACACGTGCTTCACTAGTTGGAGGCCAGAAGCTTTACAGGTGATGCAGTCAGTGGCTGTACTGAGGGACGCCCCCCACCCACTCCCTACATAGGGTTCAATATACAAGTTTCTTGGTATATGTATATATTTAACTTTTTTATTAAAAAGTGATGATGATTGAGGTCATCAGCCAATGGCAGAGGTCTTTCTGAGGCTGAGTGGCTAGTTTATGGCCAGGTTGCCCTGAGGCTGGAGTCCTGGGTTCCCTTTATAGCGAGGGCTATAAATGAGTAATTTATCAGGTGTGGAGCAATCTACAACCAAAGAAAGAGTGCAGGGGCGGTCAGAACAAGAGACTTACATGAGCACGATTATGAGGTAACTTTGGGTCTAAGCTTGGGATCAGTCTGCGACCAGCTTAGTAGGAAGTTAGAATTAAGAAGAAACTGTCTGGATCCAAAGCTAAGAAGTCATTCTTTCTGGATTTGGAGATGGTCTATGACCTCAATTAGGGAATTATCTATCCCCAGAGCTAAAATTCAAATCTGTGGCCAAATGGAGTGGAAGTTGTGCATCTCTCTGTGTGGGGTGGATGGCATGTAGGGTCTACTATGACGTCAGCTCAGTGGCTGACCCGTGGAAGCCAGTGTGCAAGTGAGGTCGGGTCAGCTGTGACTGATTTGGGAGGGTTCGTTCATAATGGGAATAAAGGAGCTTAGAGTTTAATTTCCTGATCGGGTCAGGAGCGGGGTTTACACTCTGGGCTGCATGTCGGAGTTACTACGGCAGGGAGGGGACATAAAAGTGCCAATGCCTAGACCCTACCTGGATCCTGGAACTCTAAGGCCAGGGCCTAGGTCCTAGTGAAAAACATTCAGGGTGTCAGAGAGTGACCAGACTAAAGGATCTTCGTATCTGAAGTGAAAGGGTTGCAAGTGTAAGGTCAACCTGTGGCTACATAGGAGAGATGAGGTATCTAGGTTCCAGAATGATGCAGCAAGTTCACCTTATCAGCACTGTGTTCCAATCCCAGGGGCCCTGATTCAGGCCACTCAAGAAGCATGGACGCACAATGTGGAGCCTTGATTTAAAACCGTGTTCTTGATCGACCTGAATGGCGCATGCTAACGGCTTTTTATCTGAAGCAAGAATGGGTTTCCCCACTGAAATGACCCAATGCTAAGCGGTGTAGCACCTAAAACCATTCAAGAGGTCATGGATAAAATGTCCATCAGGAAACTGAGCCCCTGACCTTGATCCACATGCCAGTCCACTAAGCTAATCCACCTAGCGGGACCTTATCCATAGCGCTATGTACAGTCAAATGTGTAATGGCAATGGGGTTGAATAGAGAGAAAGGTTAGAGTGTTTTCACTTAAATAGTGGAAGGAGGCAGAGAGGGAGGGTGCATCTCCTAGCTTTTCCTTAATTGGCAAATGCTTCCTTAAAGAGGTAAAATTCTGCTCTGCTCTGAATCCAATTAATCCATCTACAAAATACTTAATGAACACCTATTCTTTGTACCTGGGAGGGTGTCTGTCATGACTTTGTTCAAAAGAAGCTTGGGACCTAGGGTCAGGGGTTTCATGTCAGCTGGACAAGGAAGACAGTGGAGATGTCTTGGTGGGCATGCAAGGAGACGGCAGCGTCACAGCACCACTGGGGTGACTCCTTTTGGTTTAAAGGGCTCCGAGTGGTGCAGCACCCATCCAGGAGAAGAGCCAGTCATTGCTCCCCTATCAGATGGTCTCTGGTACCCAGAACTGGTCAGAATGCTTCTTACATGAGTCCTGAGACCAACAGAAAGTGTTCTATAGTTCCTTTAGGGTGGCCTTCCATCCACTAGAGTCCTGATCTGGATGCTGGTGAGAAAGAGCAGGGAGAAGAGGCAGGTACGGGATGAAAGGTTGCAGAAGGAGGAACTCAGAGAAGTGAGAGGTGCGGTGTGTTGATCAGAGTTGTTGACACTGTGGTTGTCTATCAAATGTTATCCTTTTTCCTTCCTACAAACAGAACCACGATTTAATTCAGGGAGGCAACACACCCAGTTTCAAAAATCATTCCCTGATCTTTCTTGCTATTTCAGATGATTATGTGATTCAGTTGTGACCAAAGAGGTATTAGTGAAATTCTGCTGAAGGGATACATAAAGCACTCCTTCTTCCTTTACTGACTATTTCCAAGTGCCAAACAATTATTTTCTTACAGCAAGGACAGGCGGCTTGAAATCACCAGTTCATGGAAAAGAACACCCTCAGGCATGTCCTAGAATTGAATGCATTTCTCTTGGCTATTCTTCTGCAGCTACTGGCACGGAAAGAGACCTGTATCTATGCTGATGCCACTGATCCATGTCTACGCCGGAGCCAGAGATGGTGCAATGACCACCCCCTGCTGGACCAGTACATTGCACATTGCCATCTCCTTGGTCAGGACATCCAGGAAGCCTGGGTAATGGGAGAAGAAGCACCTCTTACCCCACGGCTTCCCCAACCACTGGCCACACCAAGGAAAGGATATGATCTGCCCACATCCCAACCTCACTCACCGATGAACTTGTGACATCTACAGTGAAAAAGAGGAAAGATGAGCAGGTGATCTGCAAGAGTCTCTTTAGGAATGGCACAGCTCTGGTGAAGATTACTGTGAGAATTAGGATGTGCTGGCTTCAAAGTTTGGAACAAAACTCTTCTATCTTCACTTTCAATTAGTTTAGGTCCCAGTAAGTAAGGGAACTAGATGGCATCTCTAGCCACAGAGCCTGCATCAGTGGCCGATGAAAGTCATAAGAGCATGAAACAGACCAGAAACCCTGGGAGTGCCTTCTGCAGCCAATGAGGGGAGTTCTTGGCTGAGCAAAAACCAGCCAAGAGGATGGAACTAGACCTCGATTGTCTCAGCTTACCAACGCTGGACCTCAGAGAATAACTGCCCAGCCCTCCCTCCCAAACAAGCAGGAGCCGAAGGCTCTCAGCCATGCTGGGTTCCTTGAGAACAAGGACTAGGAACAGAGGAGAGCAGATTGTTAAAGGTGCAGCACATGGAAACCAAAGTCCGTTCTTCAAAGACCAATAGTGAATAGTTAAGTAAAGACATTAAGTCCAACTGAGGACTGGAGAACCAAAGGGCAGGGACCCCGGCAGAGAGTCAGCAAGATGGAAGAACTTATTTCCAGAGGGGGGAGCACTTTCCAGCCCACAGTGGGGAAGATACTGTGACAGCTGAGTTCAAGGAACCCCAATGTGACAAGTATTTTTACTTGAAAAATATTATTAGTATTACTATTTGTTAATGCAGATGAGGAAGCTGAAGGTCTACAAGATACACAGGCAGGCATCCAGCACATGGCAGAAGAATAAGCCAGGGCTGTGACACCGAAGTCTGAATTATTTTCCTCTGTGGCTCTAACTGCATGGTGCACACGTGCATGCGTGTGCGTGCGTGCATGCCTGGGCGTTGCGTTGCAGGGTAAGGGGGAGGGGGCGAGGAGAAGGCAGAGGGTCAGGCAGAAGAAAATGATGCTAATAATGGATAGTCCTGAATGTCTAGCAGAGAGGTTTTCAGTTGATTTGACAGTAAAGAAGATCCATTGTAGCTCCTTGAACCAGGGCAGAGACCATAAAAGTGGTGTTTGGGGATGCTTAATCTTGCAGAGAGAATTGAAAGATAAAAGCTTTGGGAGCAGGGCACTCAGGCTTCAAGAATCAGAGTTATCCTTGTTGCCTTCCTTGGCCACTGAGTCAAGAATAAGCAGCTAGTTGCTTTGTCATAGTCCTCCTTCAGTCTTGTTGTCTCTTACATCCGGAATGGAGGGAAGGTCACTGACTATGATTACTTTTATTAGGATGTGCGTCTCTGAGAGAAGTTTTCTCCTTAAAAACACAGCCATTGGTTGACGCCTCCCTGGTCCTCATTTCATATGAAAGAGAAATTTCATAAACAATGCTCTCCCTAGCTACATTCTGGGGCTGAAATTAACCTCCCAGCTAAAGGGGGAAACCCCATAAAGAGAGCCAAGCAGAGCAGGCAGCCCTGTATCTTAAAAGACGGGACCCTCTTGGATAGAAATTTGGAAGAGATGGTGTCAGGGTCTCCTCCAACTCTGTGGTATCATGATGATGAGATTCTAATTCTTAAAAACGTGTCGGGTTCAGCTTCTGCCTTTAAGCAGACCGGCAATCCTGGAGGAAGCTCAATTCCTGGAGCTTGCCAAGCCCATCTGCATTCCAGGGTCTTGGCACTTGCTGTTTCCTTTTCCTGGATGGCTCTTCCTCTTGCTCTTTGCAAAGCTGGCTCATTCTCTTTCTCCAGGTACTTTCTTTAAATGGCTTGTGCTCACAGAAAGCTTTCTTAACCACCTACTTAAGTAGATCATTCTGGGGTTTTTTTCCTTCTCATTTTAGAACTCTAGTTATTTCCTATATGAATCTTACCACACTCTTAAAATCTTACAATTTGTTTATTTGCTTGATGTTTATCTCCCCAACTAAAATACTAACTCAACAGATATGTTTACTGATGGATTCCCAGGATGCAGCACAGTGTCTGGCACCAAGTGGGCACTCAGAAGGATGAAGGACTGATGAATGGATGATGACTGGATGGATGATGGAGGGGTGGATTGATGATGGATGGAAGGAGGGAGGGAGGGATGGATGGATAGATGGAGGGAAGGAGAGATGGGGGAAAATAAGAAAGAACAAATTCTTTTATTAAGTGTGCAATGAAAAAAGAAGGGATCTGAGGTCAGATGGTTTTGGAAAATATGTTCTCTTTCCTTCTTGGAGATTCATCATACATATTAGCAATTTAAAGGGTCTGAAAATTACCCAGTAGGAAAAAACTTGCTTAATTTTACTTAACCCAGCATTTCCTAAACTTATTTTAGCTCAAAATACTTCCTTCTCGTGATACCCTTACTTAACATTCTGCCAAAGAGTGTTCTTTAAAACACTACTTTAGAAAATCTGCTCCTTTATAAACACTGCCATGTTGAATAGTAATTATTTTTTAACTCCCTTTCCAGACTGTGAAGTCCCTAAGGATATAGACTGAGACTTAACTCATCTTTGCAACCCCAGTGTACAGCAGAGTGCCAGGCACAGGAAGAATACTCAGAAATAATTGAATAATTGAGACGGGAGGAAAGAAGAGGAGGGGAGGGAAGGTGGGAGGGAGGAAGGGAGAGAGAGAAGGAGGAAAGGAGGAGGGGAAGGAAGGATGGAGGGAGGAAGGGAGAATGCAGCTGGGTTAGTAAGTAATCACCTCCTGACGAGTGTCTTCAATTGACTTTGAGGCAAATAATAAAATGCTAGTAATGGCCTTACTGAATCAGAAGTCAGAATGACACTCACCATTTCAGATCAATTCTAGATTAGTAATTCACCGAGGGTTCAGATTAGACAGTTCACAATAAACACCTCCCGCCACCCTCCCACACACACACATGCAGACACAGTGTTCTTGTGATGAGCTGTCTCCTGTTTCTGAGAGTCAGATTATTATTATATTTAGAGTGTTAGCAGCGATATTATACACTGGTTAAGAGTATGGGTTCTGAAGTCAGATCCAGTCTCCACCATTATCTGAATCTGACCGTCTGACTGAGTGGTGTATGAACAACAGGAATTTATTTCTCACAGTTCTGGAGGCTGAGAAGTCCAAGATTAAGGCACTGGCAGATGCAGCACCTGGTGAGGGCCTGCTTCCTGGTTCACAGATGGCCGTCTTCTCCCGGTGTCCCCACATGGTGGGAAGAGCAAAGAGGCCCTCTGGGGTCTCTATTACAAGGGCGCTAATCCCACTCATGAGGGCCCCACCCTCATGACCTAATCACCTTCCAAAAATTCCACCTCCAAACACTGTCACATTGAGGACTGGGTTTAAATATATGAATTTTCAGAGGACACAAGCATTCCATATACAGCAACCATTTACTAGCTGTGTGAATTCTGTCAAAATATTAACCTCTCTCCGGCTCAGCTTCCTCATACGTAAAATGCAGACAGTGATCGTATACAGTTACAGTGCTGCTGTGAATATTAAATTAGATAAACATGTCATGGGCTGAAGATAGTGCCTGGCATGGAACACGTAACCAATAACCTGACTGCTCCCTCTGGGACTTCCTTCCTGATGACACCAGGAGCCAAGGCATTTCATCTCCCAGGTGAATTGCCTTTAGAGGAACGCCTAGGGAAACATTAGCCCAGAGTATAAGATTCCAGCCCCATAGAAGGACAGTTTCAGTGGCTGGGTTCTTGAAATCTTACCCCAAGATTTCATCTCCCCTTTGAACACCTTGTGGAATGCACACAGCCTGTTGCATCTCACCTAAAGGTAAGCCTGTTACCTTACAAAGAAGCCTGCTTTCTCTTGAGAAAAGTCAACCCACGCTGGCTCATAGAAATGCACCTCTCCTTCCATGTAATCATGTAGAATTCATTCCTTTTTTTTAAATTTTCACACTGCTTTGGGGGTTTCATGAATTATAAACACAGGTGCTTTTTATCTGCAGTTTCTGTGTGTACCTAGAGATGGGAGGAGTTGGAGAGACCACAAGAGGCAGATGGGGCACAGTTTTGACCTTGGAAGGAATTAAGGAGAAGTGGCATAGAGAGGGGGTGTGGTTAAAAAACTCAGCCCCTACCCAGTGTTGAACACAAATATATAAGAATAACCCTTTGAAATGAATTGACTACAAGTATGCCATAAAAGAATTATTATTTTAAAAAAGGGTTTCAGTTCAGAAGAAAGACAAGTCCCTTTTCCTGACTTCAGCTGTGTCCCAGTTATTGCCCCAGTGGAAAAGATACATGTGCTAAAGGCTGAAAAGAACTCGGAGAGTAATATAAACCACCTGCCCATAGACAAGGATTCACCTTAAATCAGTTCATATGATCTTTATCTAGTCTTTTAAATAAAATGCAAACCTATCTAGAAAAATCCCAGACCCTTAGAGGTGGAAGGAACTCCTTCCTGAAATCCAGCATCTTTGACAGATGGCGGTACAGGCTTGGAGGGTGGACGAGGGTGGGTTCGAGAGCTGCATCTCACATCTTTACTCTTTAGAAAGTTAGTTCTCGTGTCAAGCTGAAATCTGCTTCACTGTAACTTCCATCTGCTGTTCCGGTTCTGGCATTTAGAGCCGGGCAGAGTGGGTCTACTCTCTTCCATCTGATACCCTTTCATTCCTGACCCCCACCTCCCCTCAGCCCTCCTCTGCCCTAAAAACCCTCCTTCTCTTTGGATGTCCCCCCACAAGCTGTGGCTTCTATACCCTTTCCCACGCCAGTGATCTCCCTGTGAAGCCACTGTTTGGTTATCGTCTGTCTTCAAATGTGTCTCCTAGAACTAAGTCCAATGCCCCAGATACGTTCAGACAACATACCGGAGCAAGGCAACCATTGGTTGAGAACAACAGGTTTTACAATGAGATACCCTTGGTTCTACTGCGTCCTAACTCTGTGTCCTGGTACAAGTTAAACTTCCAGAATCTAAGTTTCTCCATCCATCAAATGAGCATGATAATAAGGTTGTCAGCAGGCGCAGTCATGTATATAAAGCATCTAGCACAGTGCCTGGCACATGGTTACTAGAAAATAAATGGTGGCTACAATGAATGTTGGTGTTATTTGCATAATTACATACAATAGCCCCTTAATAGGGCAAAATTTTTAACAGCTATTCATGCTGCTAATTCACAAAAGATGAGCCAGCCAAAACACAAATTTCTGTTGAAGTTGTCTTCAAGCGAACATCTCCCCTATCTTCTATTCGTGCAACTTACAACTTAAATCCAAATTCAGAATTTGTCCGTATTCATGTTTGTCTTCTGGCTCATTGGTCCAACATGTAAGTATCATCCTTTATGGGTATAAAAGAAAAGGCCCTTCCTTGGCCACCAGCTGCAGGACTTAACTGCACACACAATCTGTGAGCTTTTCTAACGTAAGCAGGATCCCCGTGTAGCTGGGGTCCTCTTGCCTCGTGTTTTTTTTTTCCACCTGGGGCTTTGGCATCCAAACTTCCACCACGAGGAGTTTAACCTGTGGGCTCATTCATCAAGTCAAGTGCATGTCTGTTGAAATGCCTTCTTTATGGCAAGCTCTTCTCTGAACCAGAGCTACGCAGCAGATGACACAAGCAAGAATCTCCGCTCTCATCGAAGCTATACTATTGAGGGGGAGATGGATGAGCAAGAAGTGCACACCCCAGATAAGTTCAGACCATAAATGTTACAAGGAAATGCAGCAGACGGCAAGATGGGGAGGGATGTGGGTGGGGAGAGGACCACTAGACTGAGTGGTTCCAGAAGGCACTCACTAACTAAAGCAAGGCAAGAAGCTGCCAACCCAGCAGATGCACAAGTCAGCACTTCCTTCCTGGTCTCCTTGGTTGTTCCATACCCCAAAATGTATGTCATATAAAGGTAGTCCAGCACTCGATCTTCAAGACTTCCAAAAGCCTGGCCCAGACTATCTACCCACCGCAAGCTCCCTGGGCCCGTCAGCCTCCTTGGCCATTGCCAGGAATGCCAGCAGTGTGGTGCGGTAATCTGGAATATTGCTTGCTCTTCGGAAGTTCTGGGAGTAATTAAAATGGGAAAACACATTTTTACTAAATTGGTTCACTTGAAAAACAAATCTTATGGGATCCATAAGGAGCTGGATATAAAAAGTTTAGCTGGTGGGACAGAGACTGAGAATCGTTTCTCTGGAGCTCAGACCACGGAGGGCCCACATTCATTCCCTGGATTGTCTCCAGTTCAGGGCTCAGAGCACCACCCTCTTCAGACAAGGTGATTTCTCAAAAAAGAGACCTCCTTCTTTCCTAACCAAAAGATTACAGGTGCACTGGCAAAGAACCTGAAATCTACCTTGTTTTCCCCCAGAGTTCCAGGTGACCTGCCCACTTGCAGCAATGTGGCCTGCTTCCTTCCCCAAGGTGGCCTCTCGCTAGCTAAATTTGGGAACTTTGCTTTGGCCAAACCCTATTGAAATTACATGAGAAAATGAGAAAACATTAACAGAGCTAGCTAATACATTCAAGTTGGCCAGAATCTGGGGAGAATCTCTATTGGTTACATGAGCTTTGAAGCTGAGGTGCAGGTTAAAGCCTGGTAAGGGAAACAAGGCCACAGGCTTGGGGAAATGGCCTCGCTTCTTCCTGTGGAATAAATCTTGAATCAGAGATTCAATCTCTGCCTCACCAGACACTGGGCCGTGCGCCCACTGCTGCAGACAGGGGTTTTCTTAGGTAACAAGGTTGTTCCGTATCCCTGGCCCCATCCCACTACAAACCCTTCACTGATGCCTTCAACATATATTCTCCGGGTACCGTTTCCATGGGGTAAAGCTATGTGTTGGCCACAGTTCTGGATGTATGGATGCAAATTCGCAGAAAACTTTCTGGAAGGGTTCACACAAAATGCTCACAGAATTTCCCTCAGGGGAAAGGGTTTGTGCTGAGGAAAGGTTAGTCAAATAGGATTTTTTTTTTAATGCAAGATCTTTATATTTGGAAGGAGAACATGTTCAAGGATTACCTATGCAATGAAAATTATTTGTGTAAAAAAAGCACACACACACACCCTAGGAGCATCTGGATAGAAGTGAACTGGACAGATTATAAGGCAGAAAAATGAAGAACAGGCTCCAATGTCCACTCAGGACTGAATATGAGAACGCATCAAGGAAACATGCCGAATTTCTGGGGGAAATCCTGCAATCAACTAAGTGAACATTCTGTGCAAGCTATATAAAAACGACAGATCTTCTGAATGAATGCGTTCAAAAACATGTCAGTTAATCCAGTAAAAAAAAAAAGCATTAAATAATGCAGAATAAAAAAACAGGGGTTCAAAAGGGATGGTGGGGAATATCAAAACCATTTGAACATAGAACTGAGTCTAGATGGTTGCAGGAAATGTGGCTTCCAAACAAAAAATGAAAACTTTTAATTGAAAGAATATACATCATATAAGAGTAATTCACTTTTCATGTTCTGGTTCTGAATTTCCCTGTGAAGAAACAGGAAGTGAAGAGAAAGCTAAAAGTGTGGCACGAAGTAAAACAGCCCTGATTTCCTCCTGCGTCTTCAATCATAGGCAATCAGCGGTTTCACTTGCTTTGGGCAAGTTATTACAACTTTCTGTGTCCACGTTTCTCACAGCAAAAACTAGTTGGCTAGATAACTATGCACTGTTTCACACAGTGCATGGCATATATTAAAAGCTCCACAAACATTAGCAATAATAATAATATCATAATTAGCATTATTACATTGACTTTTTTAACACTTTAACTGGTTTACTCAAATATTAGAGCCTTATTTTTATAGGCACATGAATTATGTGATATCAGTAAACATTTACTGCATTTATAAAACTCCTGCACTTACAGAAACAAAATCGAGTAATAAATAATCATTTAAAATCTAAGCTGCTGCTTTTTCATATGAAAGTGTGTTATATGTCTGATGAAAATTTGATGCCCCGAATGACAAAAATACTGTAACACGTGTAAGATCTCTGTCATTGTTTTCTTTTCTTTTTTTATATTGACTTTGATACTTGTAAGAAATACAGGTGTAGGTATGGTAAGCTAGTCAATTTTTACTCAAGTTAAAAACCAGAGGCATCCTGACCAACTCACAAGAGAAAACAGAAGCAAATAAATACAATCTAAAGATGAATGACAGAAAACCACAAAACAAAGAGAAATAATAAATCAGAAGCATGAAATCAAAGGTTAAAAAGATGAAAAATGAACACATTGTGTCAGTGGGGTGCTCTCGGCTAAATGTAACTGAAACCCTGATGTGAACTGGCTTAAAGAACAATAAAGAACCTGTTAATTTTACATAACAGGAATGCAAGATGTAGGACAGCCCCAGGGCCAGTGATTCGGAAGCCCAGGGATGTCTTCAAGAACCCAGGTTCTTCCCATCTCTTTGTCTCGCCATCCCTACGAGGACTCCAGCCTACCAGACCCACAGAGGAAGAAAGACTGCCCTTTCCTTTCGCTTCCTTAGGAACAAAGACGTTTTCTCCAGAAAAGACCCCAAACCCACTTCCTTTCTCAGTGTCTCAGCCAGAATTGAGTTACCTGCCCATTCCGGAGCCAATCAGTGGCACCAGGTGGGATTACATTTGGATCAATCGGGCCCACCTTGGAGCTGGGGTGGAAATCAGGTTCTCCCAGACTCTGGGGTGAGTTCCCGGAAACATCTGGGCTCCATTAGACAAAGCAAGAGGGAACAGATGCTGGGCAGAGGACAGCAATTTCCACTCCGTGTACCAGTGTGGATAAAAACTATCAATCTAATTAACTCCCTCATTAACAGGCAAAGGCTCTTTAGGGTTGGTCAAAATACAAAATACATAAGACACAACTCAACAAGGTCAGGAATAAAGGTTAAATGTTTAGCCAAAATGTATGTACACAAAAA
Organism: Vicugna pacos; assembly: GCF_048564905.1. Lineage (NCBI taxonomy): Eukaryota > Metazoa > Chordata > Mammalia > Artiodactyla > Camelidae > Vicugna > Vicugna pacos. The sequence goes on from NC_133010.1 coordinate 9,909,265, forward strand.
AAGGAAAAAGGGATAGAAATTGCAAACAAAGCATTAAATAGGCCAAGAGGAGCATTTCAAATTGATTACGAGTGTAATTCACAACAAGGATACGACAAATGCACCTCTTCATCTTCCTTTCTATTACAGCATCATAAAACGTAAAGCAGAGTCCCTGAAAATGAGAACACCAAGAGCCACACAGCAATCACAGAAGAGTTGCTCACATTTCTCCCAGGTTTTGGCCAATCATGTTGGCCAGCAAAGAGTGGAGGATTCCAAATAACAGACTTAATAATGTTTATTTAAAATATTTCTGATTTAAATGTCTTTTAACACTAGTCTGAGCCTATGAGAAAATGCAATCGATGGCCCCAATTATGATCATCGTCAGCTCCCACTTGCCAAGGCAGCCAATAACATCCTTGAAGTTGCTCCCTGCTGCTCCTTATAGCCCCTCAGGATTCCTCATCCCCAGGGCTGTCCCATCAATACAGAAGCTCAAGCCCTCGGGTCCATCCACTCTGGCAGTCTCCTCTAGCTGGCCGGCCGCCATCTTTGCTGCAGCTGGCTCAGCTCCACTGCCCGCCCGCCTTGCAGAGACCTCACTTCCCCTTCCCTCTCTGCACAAGACTAGAAGAGCTCTTTCTCTTAAGTCTTCTTATGGCCAAGAGCAGATTATAGCCTTCACCAAGGATTTACCTAGTGTTTTGCCCCTGCTGGGCACTTCTCATGTCTCCTCTCATTCTGCAAGCCCCTTGAGAATGCAGAATGGTAAAAAGAGAACAGATTATCCATGCCCCATTTGCACTCACTTCTGGAGGGCAGCCCCAGGCCTACCCACAGCTGCCCTCCCTACTTCACTCTTGCGTTGTCCCTGAGATTCACCATCCTGTCCAGCTGTGCTCCAGTGTATCTCCTTAGACTAAGTGTGGCCTCTCTGGGCTTGACCCCTGTTCCAGGCACTGGTTGACCACGGGAAGGTCAGCCAGCTTCAGGTGGAATCACTCCCTTCTCCAACAGCTGCGTGTGCTCTGGTCCCATCAGTGATACCCAACATTTTACTTTTCTATCCACCATGTTTTCAATACTTTTAGGACTAAATTTCATCTTGGGTATCCCATGCAGGCATGTAGCCAACTCTACATACTACCAACAGAGAATACTATATCTTTTCAAATACACATGAAGCACTATGAAAATGCATGCTACGGTAACCATAATAAAATCTGAATCAATTGCAAAGAGGTAAAATTTTGCAACTGAATTACAAAGAGAAGAAACAACAAAATAGAACCACTTGGAAAATGAGAAAGTATTCCTAAATCACACTAGGTCCAAAGTATTTAAATGACTATTTAGAAAATTGTAACAGATGGAAAATTAAGTATAAAACCTTCTGTACAATCAAAATTGTTTTAGTGATAAATAGGAGGCCTACAAAAATGATTAAATTAATTGTATTAATTAAAATTCAAAATGAAATATGAAAATAAATGAACAAAACATCCAACTTAGTTATCAGAAGAAAATTAAAATAAATCGAAAGGAAGCAGAAATTTAAAAATTAATTTAAAATAATAAATTATAAATGAGAAAACTGATAAATCCTAGAAAGAGAGCTCTGAAAGGAACACTCAGATAGCCAAATATCTAGCAAGTATATTCAAGTAACTAATAAAGAAAACACAAAAACAAAAAATTAGAAATGAAGAAGTAAATATACTCACAAGCTTTTGAAAAAATATACAATGATGAAACGGACTCACTTTTCTAGGAAAATATAAGTGAATCAAAACTTGATCACGAAGAGGAACAATAGCTGAACCAATCAAAAACAATGAGAAAAACCTCAAAATGTAAATATTTATTATCTCCCAAATGGCACAGGGAAATATGTGAGTTCCTTATAACCCTCAAGTAACAATTTCCATCCTATATAAAATATTCCAGAGTCTGTTTTGAATGGAACAGTTCCAGTTTGTTTTCCATAATCTTGATACTCAAATTTGATAGAGAAAACACACTTATATACCCACATACCGCCCCCTCCAGACCTACAAATACCAGTTACTGACAATATAAATGGAAAAATCCCAAATAAAATATCAACACACATCAAAAACCTAAGTATACTGAAAATACATGTGACTGGGTAAACTTAGGTCAAAATTTAAGGATTGCTATGATAAGAATCCTCTAGTATAATTTTAATTTTTAAAGAAAAAAATAATATTTCTAATATATATAAAGATGCTAAGAACAAAGCTTTCTTCCTTTAAAAAATAATTCTATCTTAAAACAGTACTGAACATTTGGCTAAATGATGAAACATTGGAGAAACTCACATTAGAGTGAACAGCAATACAAAGGCTACCAGGTATCACTGCTTCTACACAACACTTTGGAAAATGTAGCCCATGCAACAAAACAAGAAAAATTAATGAATTATTATATTTAAATAAAGAGGGCAAAAGGGAATCTTAAGAGAAGCAGCCAAAATATTTATGGGAAAATATAAAACACACACACACACACACACACACACACACAATGTCTTTCCACAAATATCAGCAAATATATGAAATATCCAGTAATAAATGTAAGAAGTCAGTAGCATTTGATAAAGAAAACTATTATGCTTTACTGAAAGCCATAAAAGAGTCCTGAAGAAATAAGAAACAAATTGTATTTCTGAACAGGAAGAAATATTTTGTTTGAAATAATATTGTAAGCATATCATTTCCTCCAAAAATAACTCATAAGTTTCAGTTCTTTTTAATCAAAATGCCAAAATCCCTCAAAAGGGTAATATAAAAATCCATCTAGAAGAATGAACAAAGAAACCCCATGAAAAAAGAGTAATGAATGGAAATTACCACCACCAGATAATGACACTTACTGTATTATAAAACAGTGATCAAAGCAACATGGTGTTGGGGCAAGAACTACCAAATGAATCCAGGACACAGGGAAGCAGTTCCAGAAACAGACTGTAATACAAATTAAAGTTCAGCATCTGATGAAGGTCACACCCAAAATAAGGGAGAAAGAAGAGAATACTTAACAAATGGCTCTTAGACAACTGATTACATATCTGAAGAGAAAATGCAAATTTCTTCTGTATAGTACAGGGAACTATATTCAGTATCTTGTAATAACCTTTAATGAAAAAGAATATGAAAACAAATATATCATATATATATATGCATGACTGGAACATTGTGCTGAACACCAGTAATGGACATATTGTAACTGACTATACTTCAGCTGAAAAAAAAAAGCTTGGTTTTGTTTTTAAAAAAGAGAACAAACCACAATGTTCACACTGCATAGCTCTGAGTAGTGAGGTAATGGGGTAAGTTACATTCTCCTTCATACTTTTCTATTCTCACTAAAATTTGTATTAAGCACACAATAATTTCTAATCTTTCACAAACAAAATATTAGAAAGAATAAAGAGATTATGAGGAAGGTAGGAAGTTAAGGCACAAGTTAAGAAGTTCTATAGTTTAAAAAAAAGAAAAAAAAAGTTAGACTTCTGTTCTATGCCAAACCCCAGAGATACTGAACCATTAATTACAAAATGAAGGAAAAGAAGAAAGGAGGGGGAGGTGGTATAAAACAGAAGAAAATGTATTTTATTTTAAAATGCGATCTAAACCAAAAGACAAAGACATTGTTAAAGGAAAGGATAAGTAAATTTTAATATATAAGAACCAGAAACTTTCTTTGAGAAGACGGATCACCACTTAATTTTTAAACAAAAGTAAGTATCTGAGGAAAATATTTGTACCATATCTCAGAGTTCTACAAATATCAAGATTTGATTCTGACTTTTTTTAAAAAACTTTACCTATAGCAATATTTCCTAAGGAAATAAGTGCAGATTTGCCCCAAGATATGTGTATAAATGTGCTCACAAATGCTATATTTTTAACTTCAAGAAAATTAATAAAGAATAACTTTCATGCCTTCAAAATATGGCTTTGTTAAAATATATTTCCAAAAATTTGACAAAGGGGCTTATATATAATAGATCAAGTAAAAAATTCTGATGAGTAACTTCATCACGTAGAGCATTAATCTGAACTTAAATTTGTAAAACAGAACGAAGGTAGATGAGAGAGAGTCAGAGACAGAAAGAGAGAAAGATACAGAGACAGAGAGAGACTGAACATAACAAAGTCAGATTAGAGGTGGGATTAGAGATGTGTTCTGCTTTTTTTTTTCCTCATATCTTCCTGGGTGTTTGCTTTTTAATTTAATAAATAAACACTGCTTTTAATATCAGGAAAAAAAGGGTATTGTTTTAAAAACAGTCATTGTTTGTATCAGAATCCTTATTTAGTTACTTGGATTAGAGCCAGATCTCCTTGAACTCTATTTATGCCTTAAATGTTGTACTTACAAACAATCACGAGCATCTTTATCCTCAAAAACCCATTTGTTAAGCCCCTCTTCGCTGCAGGCAGGTGGTACGTACTGGAGACACAGGTCTATAATAAATTCACCAACTCTGAGGAATCTGAAGTCCAATTTGGCCTTGCATGTGGAACTTGATGCCCCATTGAACTTGTCTTGTATTTATTCTATTCATTTTTCATTCTCTGGGCTAGAAATAATCTTAGTCTTCCTTCCGAGGATAAATCACAATTGAGGTACAAAGATGACTCGCTTTCAATGGCGAAAAGGACACATCATCAGGGAAGGGCAGTAAGTGGACCATTTGTTTCTGGGCTTCTGACAAAGAGAAAGTGCCTCTGCCCATGGTGGTCCTGGGGGGAGCGGAGAGGAACAGTATTTCAGACACGAGAACCCCTCTGACACCACAGCCAAGGCCTTGGGAGACAGTCACGAATGACAGTGGGCCAGTAAAGGAAGAGGACTCTGGCCCAGGGAACTCTGGCAAGGGGCAAGCTTGCCTTGATTGGCGCAGGGAGGGAACCCTTCCCAACACACGATGCTGGGCCAATTTAATAAAGATGTTCACGATGTCATATATGTGTTAATCATCCCGGGCTGGAAGTGGGAGCCTTATAAATAGCAGAAATGTATTGTTCACAATTCTGGGGGCTGGGAAGCTGGAGATCAGCACACCAGCATGTCACGTTCTGGTGAGGGCCCTCCTCCCAGCTGCTGACCCCTGACTTGGGTTTACAGCCTCACATGGCAGAAGGCGTGAGAGAGCTCTCTGGGGGCTTTCATCAGGGCACTAATCCCATACATCAGGGCCCCACCCTCAGGACCTAATTACCTCCCCAAGGCTCCCACCTCTTAATGCCATCACATTGAGAGTTAAGATTTCAGCATGTGAGTTTTCAGGGACAGAAACATTCAATCCATCACACTATATTATGTGAAAAATTCTGATGCATAACTTTATCATGTATAGCATGAATATGACCATTAATTTGTTAAAATAAAACATATTTCATCCTACCCAGCAGTGGACCACCAAAAGGACTCTGGAGGAGGGCCCTTCAACAGAATCAAGTTGTGACAGCAAGAGGAAATAGCAGGACTAGGGAAAGTGGCCTATTTCATAACCAGTGTGCTTCCCACACAGGCTTTTCATTTAAGGATGACACCCCCCACTTTGGATCTCGTAAGTCCCTGCAATTTAATTTTCTCAACACTTGATCACACATTCAAAGGATAAGGGAGAAATCCCAGTAAGAAGAACTACATAAGCAAAAAGGAAAAACTGGAAATGCCATGACTGCATCTAAAAGGAGCAATAAGTAGTTGCGTTCTTTTTCCACGTGTCAAAAATCAAAAGGCATAAGTTGCATTTACCTAATTTGATTTGTCAAGATAGGAATCGTGTTTATTTTTCTTCTTTCCTTTGTTTTACTCAAGATATTTGGTTCTTCTACTTGGATCCCAAATGGGGGAAAATAATAATCAACGATTGATTTGTGTGGACAAAATGACTGGATGGTGTTTCTTGCTGTTGACAAAATGAGCTGAGTGGAACTGCATTCCATTGATAAAACTGTGATGAAATGTTATACGTTGGATGAATAAAGTTAGAAGTCAAGAGCAATTGCTTTGGCTCACATGATATTTTTTCTGCCATCAGTCATTTCTTGGCATTTGATCACATCATCATCTCTGCTCCCATCATATTGACTTTGTTGTCTGTTTTTAATTGAAGCATGACTTTTCTTTCAAAACTCCAACAAAGTGCACAAATTCCGGAAAAATGGAAGAAATTTCACTTTGACTTTTCCTAGCTCCTGACTGCCTGGTCCTCTCCAGAGTAACTCTCCTTTCCCTATTGGTTTACTTCAAACATCACAAACAGATACGTTCTGCTTTTAAAGACACGCGTGATGAAAGGACACTTCCCATGATGTGACTTTGTTCAGGATGTCTTCAAATGCCCTTGGGAAGATACAAACTTTATAACAAAACTCCCTTGCTATGAAATAAGAAGACTGCATGGTACTGAGAAACAAAAAAGTGGTAACATATCACAGCCTAGATGCATCCCACAAGCATAATGCTGAGTGAAAGAAGCCAGACACAAAAGATGCCTACTTGTATGGTTGACATAAAGTCCAGAATCAGACAAGACTGGTCACTGATGTTAGAAGTCAGAGGAATGGGTACCCTTGGAAGCAGTAACTGGGAGGTGGCAGGTGGGCTACATCTGCTGGTCAAGTTCTATTTATTGATCTGCATGGTGACTGTAGAGACACATCCCCTTAAAAAAAATCCCAGCATGCCACAAACTTATGGAAATCTTTTGCATGTATGTTACATTTTAATGAAAACTCGCTAGTTACAAAATTGTTAAGTTACTATTCAAATGTTTTTCTTTTTTAGTCTTTCACTGATTAAATGTGAAGGCAAGAGGTAACAGGACGGCAGGGTGACCCCAAGTTTCTCTCAGGCATCGGTGGGTGAGCGTGCATCAGGACCCAGAGGACACAGTAGAGGGTCTTCTTTTTTTGGAGGGAGGGGTTGGTTTAGAGAAGTTGAGTTGGAGGTGCCTGCAAGTCAGGACACCCAGGCTAAGCTCAGGACAACTGAGATGAAGCATATATTCAATTGTCAGGACAATGGTGACAACTGGGGGCTATGAGGGGATGGGACTGCGGAAAAAACAAAATGAAAGAGGAGGGAGGGAAAGAATATGTACATTTGTGTATGTGATGAGTCACTTGCTGTACACCAGATACTAACACGACATTATAAATCAACTAGGCTTCAGTTTAAAAGGAAAAAAGGAAGGCTGATGAAGGGGCAGGAGGAGCTCCCTGGGTGGGCTACAATTCCCGTCCCTGGGGATATGGGCAGGATGGACTCCCTCATCCTCCGTTTAGTCTCCGTGGAGACGGACTTGACCCCGGGGTCCATCTCACCCAGCAGGAAGTGGGGCTAACCCCAGGGCCAGTCGCTTCCCCAATCTGCCATCTTAACCTTGACCTCAACTTTTCAGTTACATCCAAACTCCTTGTACAATTCTGATGAACGGATAAAGGCCTCATAGACGTGTCCTGAGTCCAATCTGATTAATAGGCTTTTGCAATGTGAAACAAAAATACAATGGAAAAGAGTATGAAAATGAACATATGTATATATATGCATAACTGGGACATATGCTGTACACCAGAAATTGACACATGGTAACTGACTGTAGTTCAATACCAAAAAAGATGCAATGGAAACCACAGGTGAATGCATCTGTGTGTGTGTTTGTGTGTGTGTGTTGGCAAAATGAGGGGAGAAATTTAAAGCACATAACTGGAGGAGAACAGGCACCACAGGTCCAGAAGTTTTATACTGAGCTTGGGCAGAGTGATGGGGAGGGGTGATGGGGACAGTTATTGACAATTCTCTCATCTATAATCCCCTGTCCCCCTTCTCCCAGTTCAGCTCAATAAAAATACCTATAAAATCAGTTCTCTTTTATTCTATAGACACTCAATAACATCTGACAATAGGCAGGTCAGTAAAAATGACAGTTGCATCCACAACAGGGAAATTACCAAAGAAAACCATTGTTCGTTTTGAAATTAATGCTTCTTAAACTCAGTAAAAAGTTGGAAAATTGATACTGACAACAAGGTGGGTTTCAGCGGGGTTGTGGGGTCCACTGACTCCCTTCTCAGTGGTTAGATAAGTAAGTCACTGTGCACACTAGTTAACCCATCATCCACCCTATTCATTTTCTGTATATTTACTTTTTACTGAAGTATAGTCAGTTGGCAATGTTGTGTCCATTTCTGGTGTACAGCACAATACTTCAGTCATACATGAACATACATATACTCATTTTTGTATTCTTTTCCACCATAAGTTACTATAAGACATTGAATATAGTTCCCTGTGCTATACAGTATGGGCTTGTTGTTTTTCTATTTTATATATATTAGTACCTGCAAATTTTGAACTCCCAATTTATCCCTTCCCCTTCACCTCCAGTAACTGTAAGTTTGTTTTCTATGTCTGTGAGTATCTTTCTGTTTTGTAAATAAGTTTATTTGTCGTTTTCTTTAGATTCCACACATGAGTGATATCATTTGGTATTTTTCTTTCTCTTTCTGGCTGAATTCACTTAGAATGACAATCTCCAGATCCATCCATATTGCTGCAAATGGCATTATTTTATTTTTTATGGCTCAGTAGTATTCCATTTTATAAATATACCACAACTTCTTTATCCAGTCATCTCTCGATGCACATTTAGGTTGTTTCCATGTCTTGACTACTGTAAATAGTGCTGCTATGAACACTGGGGGGTGTGCATGTTTTTGAATTAAGGTTCCCTCTGGATATGTGCCCAGGAGTGGGATTGTTGGATCATATGGTAAGTCTATTTTTAGTCTTTTGAGGAATCTCCATACTGTTTTCCAGAAAGGCTGCAGCAAACTACATTCCCACCAGCAGGGTAGGAGGGTTCTCTTTTCTCCATAGCCTCTCCAGCATTTATCATTTGTAGACTTTTGAATGATTGCCATTCTGACTGGTATGAGGTGATACCTCACTGTAGTTTTGCTTTGCATTTCTCTGATAATTAGCAATACTGAGCATTTTTTCATGTACCTATTGGCCATTTCATCCATCCTATTCTTATAAAAGAGCACCCAACACCTATTAAGAGCTCAGGGAATATGAGCAACTATGTTTTTGTCAATTTGCATCTGGGGTATTAGTGTTTTGTCATTTGCTGGTAAGAAATCACTCTGAATTAGCTCTAACTACATTAAGGATTTATAGTCTGCCGACGCCCACCTTATGTCCAGTTCTGTGCTACAGATACTTAAGGAAATTCATAAATAAGACAAAGCTGCCCTCAGAGTCAGAGTCAAACCTAACCTTACATGAAAAAGCTTTAGGTCACATCAATGCCATCCACTTTGTTTTCCAGATGAGGAAACTGAGGCTGTAAGAGATAAATCTATAGCTAAATCTACTGCTCCAGAAAGCGAACATATATATATATATATGTATGTATATGCATGACTAGGACATTATGCTGTACACCAGAAATTGACAGATTGTAACTGACTCTACTTCAGTCAAAAAAGAAAAAAAAACTAAATCTAGAACTAAGTTTTCCTAAATCCCAGCTTAGGAAACTTTAAACTAAAGCACCTGATGGCTTCTGTACCAGGAATTTGTATAACTGCATCAAGGGAAACACAATATTTAAAACAATGAAAATCAACGTGTTGATGGTTTGTGGTTCATGCTCCATTGGTGACAGTATCCACAGAGGGGAGGAATCTCGGGGGCAGTGTGACGCTCAGCAAAGGAATGGCAGCCTGAGAGTCATGGATTCAAATCCCAGCTCTGCCACCTTCCAGTAGGATGACCTCAGGCAAGCAACCTAACCTCTATGAGCTTCTCTACTTAGGAGATAAAATACCTTCCTTAGAGGTAGCCCTCTGCAATAAATAAAATAGTATATGAAAAATAATCGCTAAACCACCAGACGCCATAGACACTCAATATATGTTAGCTCTCACAAAGAACACAGACGGGGAGGAACTCCAAGCAATTTAAATGCTCTCTTTTTCCCCTGACTTGGCATGTTGAGGGTTAACGGCCCAGGTACCTGGCTGCCCCAAGACCCGAACTGTGAAACTCAGCCCTCAAGGTCATCACATATCCTGCTTGCCCAGGTATGGGGTGTCTCGGTCACCCCCAAGGCTCATTCTCCAAAGCTCAGTTTAGGAGAAGGGTAAACAGTCGTCCACCAGCCTTCCCTTAACTGCACGCTGCACCGTTGACTGCCAGGATGCGGACCAGTCACACAAACCAGGGCTTCCATCTTAGGAACTTTGGGAAAATCTGCATTTCTTTCATTTACCCTGAGAACCATCTCCTCAAAAATAAAGAAACCAAGATGAAGTTCACTGACCCTGCAGAGGTGCCCCTGTTGGGGGATCCCAGGGCCCTTGGGTGACTGTGGGCTGACCTGGACCCTCTCATTTACTTGGGCACTGTAGCGGTGGATCTTCAACACCAGGACACCCTCTGAAGTCTCCATCTCTCCTGAGAAGGACAGAAATGCTGAATTCGGCCCTCCTCGTGGGCTGCAGATCATGTGAGAGCAGATGTGTGACAAGGGTGGCCCTCCCCGCTCCAGAACTGCTGAATCAGAGAGGAGAGGAGACAGCACACACACAAGGCACATGACAGTGCACCGGGGACTTTCTACCTAAAACAGACACCCTCACACACAGAGATGAAGACACACGGCACACAGAATACAGGACACATAAGCACACAGCTTCCCACAAGAACATCCACACACATTCAGTACATGCATACATACAGATCTGCCGCAGCAAGACAGCCGATGTCGCACAGCCCGCGTCTGCCTTGTACTGGGTGCATCCCCCCACCCCCGCTTCTCCATCTGCAGCCCCCTGACCGGGGTGGCGCTGTTCAGACCCAGGGTCAGACGGAGCAGAATTTGAATTGCTGTTCTAATTTCCACTCGACAGCTGTGGACCTGGGGCAAGTTGTCTAACCTCATAAGCCTCCACTTCCTCATCTGCAAAATGGGGATACTGATGTGGGCAGGACCACTATGAAGTTTCAATGGGATAAAGCATTTGAAATACTTAGCACTCTGCCTACCAAACAGCTAATGTTCCATAAACGAGGCAGGTGGGTTTACAAGCCCACAACCTCCGATTCACAGAATCCCCAAAGATCCGAAAACCAAAAGGTTTGTCATAACCTGACCTGGACTTAATGAGGATTTCATGATGCTTATTTACCTCGCTTGGCATCAAAGTTAGTAAGTTTTGCTGCAGAACTCAGTGTCTGCCATTGGGATACTTACTGCCCAGTGGCTACCAGGATTTTGCTTATAAACAATATTAATCACTTTACCTTTCAGAAATCTGAAAAGTCTTGAGTTTTGAAATGAATATGGCCCCAAGGGTTGGGATACGGGATTGAATACCAGTATAACTATTACCATCTGCAGTTCCTGTAACAAAACTAAGAGTCTCTGATACGCGATAGAAACTATCACAATTTGATTAGATCATGATGTGATCAGTTTTGTTGCTGTCATGACACAGTAGTCCCTGCCCCTTTGGCTCGCGTCTAAGTGTGAGCCGTGGTGGTGAATTCACATGCTGCCTCCCTCCTTCCCCTCAGATACCGACTTTCTCCATGTACTGTCCTCATTTCAGGAGGGACTGAAGCCAATCACAGCTGCAGCAGAATGAGTGCCGGGCCACCCAGGCCACAGGTCTTGCTCCCACGCAAGTCTTTCTTGGCTAATGCAGCACATGCTGACCTGTTTTACACAAACACACACACACACGCACTCACTCACACAGGGCTCTGCTGGCCCCAGTCCAGGGCTCTGTGTAACGCTGTGTTTCAGAGCTGCGGGGGAGGGAGGAGAAAGTCTCTCTCTCCAGGTAGACTGTGAGCACCTGGACAGCAGAGAGCAGACATGTCGTATCTCAGTTCCCAAATCCCTACCCCGAGGACCAGGACCATCAAAAGTGACTAGTGTAGCATATCAATACCTTGTAACAATCTATGATGGAAAAGAACCTGAAAAAGAATATATATATTATATATACATATATACATATATATTATATATAATATATATATTCAGTTTTACATATATACATAATACATACATAACTGGATTACTTTGCTCTACACCAGAAACAGAACATTATTAAAAATTAACAAATTAATTAAAATAATTTTTAAAAAGGCATTGCAACCATAGAAGAAAAACAACCTAAAAAGAAAAAAAAAAAAGACTTAATAGGTCCCAGTGCTACTGACAAATGTTCTTGGCTTTTCTTTGTCTTGGAACCCTGAGCACACTCACTGAACGTCCCTGTCACCTGAGATCCCCCATGCCAGACCTGCACGTTTCTGCCTTGGTCTCAACCTTAGGAGCTTATCAGAAACACCTGGGGAGACTCTGAAACTCCCAGTGGGAGACCACACTCCAGACCAATTCATTCAGAATCCCCGGGGATGATAAGACCCAAGCAACAAGCATTTCTTTAAGCTCCCCAGATATCGCCAATGCTTAACCAACATAGAGAACACTGTTCAACCAGGTTTGGGGAAGGGAAACCACACCTGCATGTGCTACCAGTGAGCTTCCTTCCCCTAGGTGGCTGCCAGAGCCAGGGACTCTGGCCTAAGTCCTGAGACGAGGAGACTCCTCTCCCAGAGAAGGCTGTGCAGGTTACCCGGAACAGGAACCTGGAGAGGAAGCAGCACCAGGTAACTGAAGGGATGGGCAGGGGACCATCCTAGAACCAGAGCTCTGAGTGGGCAAACAGTCAGCTTGAGGGCCATGGAAGGCAGGGCCCTGCACAAAATACAGGCCATCCAGCTCAATTTGAATTACAGTGTTAAGTATGTCCCAAATATTACAGTGAAAATTGTTTATTTATCTGAAATTCAAATTTAACTGGACATCCTGTATTTTTTTTCCTCTGTAGCTAGATGTTTTTTAATTAAAAAAATTTTTTTAGTTCTTATTTTTATTGTAGTTGATTTACAGTGTTAGTTTCAGGTGTACAGCAAAGCAATTCAGTTACACATGTACATACAAACTGTGCTTACCAGGCAGGAAAGCAGGGGCGGGGTCGGGGGGTACGTCTTGTACTTTTATCTGCTATGTTTGGCAGTGCTGGCTGGGGGATGGGTATGCACCCTGACTGCCTCCCACTCGTGTCATGAAAATTTGTTTATGCAAAAAAGAAGGAAAGCAGTCGCGTTACTTCAGATGACATTCCTTCCATTTGGCCAATAAATAGAACTTGCACTTGAAAGAGAAATAAACATAAAATTCAAGCTTATCCACATTTCTTTGCATCCAGAGATATGGTCCTTACGTCGTGTTGGCCCTTTTCCTCATGGTCACAGGCCCTTCCGACCTGGAAGGGAGAGAATGAGGGCTGCCCTCCCATTCTGGGGGTACCAAGGGAAGGCAGGATGGAGGGGTCACTGGCAGAAACCCCTCAGCCACCGCCCGCCAGCTGAGCTTTCCCCAGTGACTCCAGGAGGGCCCAGGGCTCCAGCTCCTGCCTGCCCCAAGCCTGGGGAGCTGTACCCAGGGAAACAAGAGCAGAGGGAACTGGGCTGCGGCAGACAGTGCTAACTGGAGCAAAAGATTTTGCCAACTGGAAACAGTAGCTCTAGGCAAGCTCAAACCCAAGGAACCCTGTGAAGCTCTAGGGGTCTGACTCTAGCCTGATTCCCCCAGAGAAGACAAGGCTGAACCCCCACAGAGGCCAGGCAGAAAAAGTGCAGAATGAATCAGCTAATAGCAAATATATGGCCAACAATGCGTCCATCTTTTTTCTCCCATCTCTCCGTGAATTTTAGTCTTGGTAAGAGAAGGGATATTTGCTCCAGAGCCGCAGGACCTGCTGGTCAGGACGATTCAAGCTTCACCACTGAAGAGACTATAAAAGGGTCACGGGGGACGGTCTTGGCTGGGAGCTGTCACGTCACTGCGGATCCTGCTGGAACTGTGCTGACCCCTGGCTGGCTCTTGCAGACCCCTGAGGGGTTTTGGTAAGGTCCCAGCTTCTTTGAAATGCCATCTCCCCCAGTCTCAGGAGCGTCCTAGCAGAGAACACAGCCCCGCCTCTGAGTCCCCCAGCAGGCTGCTACCCATCTCTTCTGTAACCTGGTACCTTCCCACCATCACCACCTGTGTGCATCCTCCCAACCAGACGCTTGACGGGGGCATCTGGGGAACATCCCATCATACTTTCAGCCACACAGCACCTTGCTCCGAAATATCGGATGGGTGAATGAGTGAGAAATAAATAAATTAGGCACAACAGCCACCTCCCTTTTAAATATACGTGTTTGCTGTCTCCCTCATCTTTCGATAGGCTCATAAGGTCAGGAGGGCTGCAATTATTAAGCTCATTTTATAAGCTAGAAAACAAGAGTTGGATCTGTGACTTCCCCCCGTGGGCTGTAACCCACCTGTGGCTAAGCCAGCCCAGTGCTCTCCACCCTGCAGTCCTGCCTCAGTCCTCCTTTCCCGGAAGAGCAATGCCTCTTCATGAGGCTACTGATGCTTGAAGGGCATCCTGGACACAAATCTCCAAATGCTTGAGAGCCGTGACCACCAAAGACATGGAGACCAGATACGGCCCCTCTTAATTAAACAATTAATAGCAATGGCCATATCAAAATATGGGGGAAAGCACAGAACTTCAATGTACGTTGTTCAGATGAAATATCCACACTGAATCCTTCTGAATAAAAATTACTGTCAGCTAGAGCTCATCCTCAAAGCTAGAATGCTTTCTCAAGAAAAGCAAAGTATTTCAAGTCAATTAGTGTCTCTTTGGAGCACATTTGTTTATCCAGTCGTTAACTGAAGAGTCACCAAGCACCTATTCTGTGCCAGATATGGCTCAGGGAGCTGGGGTAGTGAGTGAGAGAGGGAGTGTGTGAGAGAGGCTTTCTGTCCTTGCCGAGACCACGTTCTCGTCGGGGGGTAGGGAGACAATACAAAATAAACCCAATAACCAGGCAACACTGTGTCAAGTTGTGGTGCACACAATGAAGAAAAGAAAACAAGGTAGTAAGGTAGAGGTGGGCCGAGGATCTGCTATACACTGGGTATCAGGAAGGGCCTCTTGGAAGAGGTGACACGTGACCTGAGACCTGCCTGACAGGAAGGAGGCAGCGTCACGAAGATGAAGGGAAGGGGCATCCCAGCCAGTGCCCAGGACCGGAGGGAGGGACCACCTGGGGACTTCTGAGGGACAGAAAGGCCAGTGTAGGGAGAGCAGGATGACCAAAAGGAGAGCGGAGTAAGAGGCCAGACCCCAGAAGCCAACTATGAGATGGCCTAGCCGACCAAGAGAGGGCATTTGGACCTTTGTCCCAATGTGGGAAAGACACTGAAGGGTTTGGGAAAAGGGCATTTATGTTCTAAAAATGCCATTGACTTTGTGAAGAATGGATTTAGGTAAAGAGCTCGAAGCAAGGATGTGAGTTGGAAGAAGGCTGTTGGAATATTCCCCATTTTGAAGATGGTGACCTGTCCCTGGTGGGGAGAAAAAAAAAATCAGAAGAATATGGGATGTTATTTCAAGCAAAGTCAGTAGGATTTGCCAATGAAAGCTACCCAGAGAAGAAAAGAAAGAGGTCAATTAGGATTAGGCTTCTGCTTGGTTTAAGCAACTAGATATATGGCGGCACCATTTACTGAGTCCAGGAAAAGAAAAGTTAATAGTGGAAATCAAGAGCTTTCTTTTTGGATGTTTGAGGTCTGAGATTCATACCAGACATCCAAGAAGAGGTGAAGAGAAGACTGCTGGACACATGTATGTATCTCAAGATCATAGAAAATTCCTACCTACTCATTGGAATTTCAGAGTCATTGATAGAGGATTAAAACTAAGGTGAAGAAATGCCCTAAAAAGAGATAGTGTCTTTAAAGAAGAAAAGAGGGCCCCGGGTGATGCCCCAGGCATATCAGCATTAGGGAGGATCAGAAAAGCCGGCAAAGATGAGCAAGAGGTGGTCAGTGAAGCAGAGGGAAACCTAGAAGAGCATGGAATCGGTGCACTGTGGGCCCAAATAATCACGACAGTCTTCCTGAAGCAAGTGGCATTTAAGCCAAGTCTTGGAGACTGGGTGGGAATTCAGATCGGTGTAAAGCGGTCAGGGCTGCTCCAGGGGACACGAAAGTGGGAGCGAAGACTCGGAGGGGAGCCGGGGCAGCGAGGCTCAGTGGTGACGGGCGGGAAGAGGGACCGCTGTCCACGTGTTGGGGGCCACCAGCGAGGTCTGACCGTGTCTCCCGTAGCCACTGTCTCACGTGGGCCTCAGACACCTGAGATGCACTGGGAGTCAGGTCTGAGCATCCAAGGCTATTGCCTCCTCCCCACCAACCCCAGTAACAACAGGCTGAGAGACGGCTTCCCAGGACCCAGGTCCCTTTGTCCGCCGTGCAACCAGACCATGTGCTGCCCCAGATCAAGCCCCTCCCTCACCTGCTGTCTGCCCCGTGGGAGGGATGCCATGGGACGCTTTAACCCAAGAATTCAGGAAATTCGCTCCACTTTAAGCTCTATTCTCTTCAGCCAACCTTCTGTAAACCCCTCTCTGCCCCAAATCAAGGTGGTTTCTTAATTAAGGTAATTTCCTAGTCTCTCTGTAAATGAAGGTGCCTTGACTTTCCAAATTTCCTCCTTACCTGCTTCTAAAAGTCTCTTCACACAATGGAATACTACTCAGCCATAAAAACCAACAACATAATGCCATTTGCAGCAACATGGATGCTCCTGGAGAATGTCATTCTAAGTGAAGTAAGCCAGAAAGAGAAAGAAAAATACCATATGAGATCGCTCATATGTGGAATCTAAAAAACAAAAACAAAAACAAACAAACAAATAAACAAAAACAATGTGTAAATGCAGGACAGAAATAGACTCATAGACAGAGAATACAGACTTGTGGTTGCCAGGGGGGCAGAGGGCGGGAAGGGACAGACTGGGATTTCAAAACTGTAGAACAGATAAAAAAGATTATACTGTATAGCACAGGGAAATATACACAAAATGTTATGGTAGCTCACAGAGAAAAAAAATGTGACAATGAGTGTGTATATGTCCATGTATGACTGAAAAATTGTGCTGAACACTGGAAGTTGACACAACATTGTAAAATGATTATAAATCAATAAAAAATGTTAAAAAAAAAAGTCTTTTCAATAGCCCTCATTTCTCCAGATTCCACTTCTTTTCAGGAATACACACTCTACCCAGACAAAGAACCTGGGTACCAGCCTGGGCAAATCATGGCCCATCCACAGTGTCCCCTAACACCTGTCAGCTGGTGACATGCTGCTCATCTTCAGGCCTGAGAGCAAAAACGAGCCCAGAGCTGGGCCTGGGATCTGACTCAGGAGAGGAGCCCGTTCCCACGGGACACGGGGAGGTGGCCACCTCGGTTAGGAGGGAAAGCTTCCTGGAAGAAGAGAGAGAGTGGATTTAAAGATGCCAATACAAAATCGTCAAGATTTGTGTACTGGCATCTTTAACCTCACCCCGATATAAAGGAAGCCCCCACAAGAGTGTGCACACACACACACACCCAAATATGCACACATTACACACACAGTCATGGTCACAGATCATGAACCTGTGTATATACAAATCACTTAAGTGATGCTATTAGAAGCCCCTCAGAGATGCCCCCTTGATAATGCCCAGGCTTCTACACACACGTGCACACACCTGTGCAATGTTCACTCCCAGCCTGGCCTTCGTTTGATAAGAGAGGACCAATAAGTTTCTTACCAACTGGTATCTACAGTGTGCCTGGTGCTGCCAAGAGGCTGCACCTCTTGGTGCAGCCTGGGTGATTTAACTGGGGGCTGATGGGCAGACCCTTCATGCTCTGGACATCTTGCTTGGGGCCCCGCCTCTCTGTTCTGGCCCCTGGCTCTAGCTAGTCATCCGTAACCATTTGCACATGTTAATGTCTTATTTGCGTCTGTTCTCGGGCCTTTTAAATATGCATGTGTGTCCTAAATCCTGGCTGGTAGCAGAAACCATGTCCCTCAAATTAGGCCAGGAGGCCTGGGGCTCCTCAAGGGTGCAGACTGTCTGTCTTCCACCAGACTTGAGTCACCTGGTGGTGCTCTGCCTGTCAACCCACTTATGCTGGAGGCTGCCCAGAGGCTGAGCCCCTCTCTTCTATGTCACCAAGTACTCTGTCCGGCCCAGGTCAGGGCTGGGCACACAGCAGATGCTCTGCAGGAGGCATGAGACCACCTGAGGTCGGGGGAGTAATGGGCCCCCTCCTCTGAATTACTGGTGTGTTTTCCAGGCCTCTTTGTAGCCAGTGCACACAAAGGGACAGTTGTCACAAGGGCCCAGTCCTGGTTGGTTGTGCCAATCAGGTCTGATGATACAGGCCTACATGACCACCTGCCCCTGTGGGTCCAGTTTCAGAAGCACCAGGAAGCCACTTTGGGTGCTCCTAAACCTTGCCCACCTGCTGGGTGATGCCCGTTTTCTCTCCCATCGCTGGGGATAAAACACAGAGGGCAAGTGTTTGTTGGAAGACGACACGCTGACTCTGACATCGTTCCCCCTAACAGGTCAGGGCCTGATTCTAGCACCTCTTTTGAGTGAGGGGATCAGCACAAGCGCTCTGGGCGCCCACTCTTGACGATGATGCAGGGAGATGACCTCCAGGAAGGAAGACTGAGTAACAGGTGGGAGCCCCACAATGAACCCTCACACTGGGCTCTACCCACCCTCCCTCCTGTACTTTTCTCTTTGTCATCTCTCCTCAGGGTCAGGAAGTATACACCAGGGTGGCCGGGGCTGACTCCTCCAGTCCAAGCATCAGCCTCCCTTTCCCCGGTGCTCCGACAGCACCTTCATCACACTGCTATTGCAGAAGCTCAGACAGGGCACTGGAGTCGGCTGTTGACCACAGGTACCTCTGGTAGATGGCAAGCAGCCCCAGTCGAAACTGGGTCTTATTTCCCTTCATACTCCAGGTACTTAGCACAGAGCCCAACGTGCTGAGCACTCAGTAAGTACTAACGAAAGCGCTATGGACACAGGGAGGATCTCTCATAGGTTGGGGTCCCCAGGGAGCAGACTCGGAGATGAAGGCCAGTAGACAGAAGGCCTACTGGGATGTTGGCACCCACACCTGCGAGTCAGTGGGAGAAGCAGGCTTGGGCAGAAGGAAGACTTGACTGCAACACAGTCGCTACGGGGCATTCTGGAGCTAATATCCCATCTTTACACAGCATCACCCACCGGTCTCTGCCTGAGGGCTAGCCCAGGGTGCCAACACTCCCAGCAGCTGGGGGAAGGAGTCCCTCAGTGCTGAACAAGGGGCCTACAGCATCTGCCATGGAAACCTTGATGGAGTATTGGCATTTAGGGAATAGAAGGAGATGCACCAGCAGAAGTGCTAAGGGACCCACATCAGGAGCCCTGTGTGCTGGTCCACACGTGTTTTCTGATCTTGGACAAGTCCTCAAACTTCTCTAGCTATTACCTTCTTTACCCATAAAATCAGCATGTGGATTACATCAGTGGTTATGATTGCTGGCTGCACATTAAAATCTCCCAAGAACTTTCAAGAATTACCCAACTCTGGTCCCACCTCATGCCAACTTAATAAGGACATCAAAGGGTGGAAATTCAGGCATCAGAGGTTTTTTTAAACTTCCTTGTGATTTTAACAGGTGGCTGAGCTGCAGAACCAATGGATAACAAGTGGTCTATACACTAGACTTTTAGCATCTATGTTCTGTCACCCAGAGCTGGCCCCTAAGCATGTAGAAGGACCAAAATGACTTGTAGTTGCAGAAGCCCCTCCAAACTCACTCCTTTTATGGACTGGATTGTGTTCTCCCAAAATTCATAAGTTGAAGTCTAACCAGTACCAGAATGGGTGACCGTATTTGGAGACAAGGCCTTGAAAGAGGTACTTAAGTTACAACGAGGTCATTAAAGTGGACCGTAATCCAATGATGCCTTTTTAAGAAGAGAAGATTAGGACACAGACATGCCCAGAAGGAAGACAATGTGAGGACACAGGGACAAGATGCCCATCCACCAGTCAAGGAAAGAGGCCTTGAAAGAAGCCTGCTGATGCCTTGATCTCAGACTTCCCACCTCCAGAACTGGGAGGAAATGATAAACTTTTGTTGTGTGAGCCTTCCCTTCAATCTCAAACTCCTCTGCCAATTTATTCTTCCATTTCCTCCAAGACTAGAATTCATAAACACTCTCAAAGGCTCCCTTTCCCTCCAGGTTTAAATACCAACATCTCAGGACAGAATCAGAAAACTCCTACGCCTGTGAAAAATTATTGAAATCTACTCTGCAGAACTGTTCCCCGACATCTTCCTACCCTTTCCTTCCCGTCCATCGCAGAAGACAGACATGATCAAAGCCCTTTCAAAACGCCCAGCCCCTTGGGCTCGTTCTTAGTAAAATCATGGGGGGAGATATGTAAAAGGACATGCATACGGGAAGTTATTTTTTATGTGGGCTGGTGGTGCTATTCAAAGAGCTTGAGGACAGTCAGCCTGTGACCAGTGCCTGAAATTCAACCATCCACAACATCCTTGAGCGTTAGTCAAGGCCTTTGTTATAATGTCAATGCCAAAGAGATGGGAAAACAAAGCCATTATGTGCTGTTTATATTTTAGGGTCAATTTGCTATGAAGTTGTGTCCTATCCGCTGGTTTGATTAATGGCTGTTGGAGAGAATTAAGGGACTGGCCACTGAAAAGAAAAAGACGAACTTGCAGAAGTCCTGCTGTCCACAAACGCTGCTGCTCAAAAGGAGAAGGCACCATTTCCTTCCTCCTTTCACAAAAAGCCCCCCAACAAATCAACAGGGAAAGTTTCCCAGCCCGGGCTTGTACTAAACCACCTCGGACAGCCATTCCCAAGTTTCTCTAGTTACACTCAAAGGGAAGCCAATTGATTTGCCCAAATAAAAATCATTAAGTACAAAGCACTTACTTAAATAGCAAAGGGGGATAGAAGGGACTTCTGGTCAATCTTCCGCTGTAAGTAAATTCTAGTTTCTAAACAATTCCTGCAATGACCTGAAACTCCTGCGCGCCCAGTACTGTATTTCCCGGGGAGAATTTCCCCGAAGAATGCACTCTCCTAAACCCACTGCTTTGCATAAAGAGGAATGAAGTGTGGAAAATAAAAATGTTCCAAAGAGGAGACGCAATTATTTTAGGTCCTTTCCTACAGGAAAAGAAAACAGAATCCCTGCCATAATTGTCTCTTTACTTTCCTCCCTCATTCTCTCCTCCTCTTCTACCCACTGTTTAATGAGCCCCAGAATTTTTCTCCAGAGAACTTTTCCCCATCATATAACACAACCTTGGAAATAAACACCAGTTCCAGTTGTACAGCCTGAAAAAAACAGGATGGGCCTCAAGAAATGTATTCACCGTCAAGAAACTGAGCGAGTCTGTGCATCAGACAAGGCTGGGTGGTTTCTGCCATCTTCCCCGCCCCTATTCAGGTAATTCCTACTTTAAGAAAACACTCTAAGACTAATGCTCAGCCTTGCCCTAGTAGTTGGCTGACACCAAGTCCAGAGAGGGAGTATTTCAGAGGTCTCCCACAGGATCCCAGGACTGAGTGCTGCTGCCTTTAGCTAGGGTGGACCAGCTCTTGAGCCAGGAAACTTTCTTCTCTGACTCTTGTCACCGTCTTCTTGCCTTGTTCCTGTGTGTGAATCCCCACCCTGATCATCAACTCAGCATCCAGCCACTCCAGGATGTGGTTCACGCCACTCCAGACCCCATGGGACAGCCTGCTGTTCAGTAACTCCATGCTTGCCTGCAGAGTTTGCTTTAATCAGCTGATTGCTGGGTTCTCCAAGTTCATGCTGCCCACCCTGAGATCCCCACTCTGCAGAGAAGTCATGGAGGGAGATTGTAAAGAGCATGAAACCTGCAGTGAGCTAGCCTGGGGCGGAGTCCTGGTACCATCTACCAGCTGAGTCGCCAGAGAATGTCGTGGCTTCACTAGGACTCTAGTTCCTCATCTGCAGGAGGAAGAGCAATATTACCTGTCTCATAGGTTGGCTGTTAACACACGTAGTGTGCAGAGAATAGTGCCTGGCCCAGAGGTGCACCTGCCAGCTGTTTGCTTCTTCATAGGCTGCTCCCCATCTTGGGCTGCTTGTCCCCTGGGACACTCCTGCCACTCATCAGCCACGCCCTTTGAGTACCAAGTTTTCTGTCTACTGCACTGAAACCTCCCACCCCACCATGTCTGCCTCATGCAACTGGACCAACCTAATTCCAGGGCCTGCTCCCTCCCAAGGTCTAGCCACAGCCTCACCTAAGTTACTATAGATTAAACAGCACTGAAAACAAAACATCTCCAAAAATCATTTACTGAGCACTTACCACGTGCCAAGCACTATACTGGATGTGAGGATACACAATGAATAACTGACGTTGTCTTCTCTTCTTAAAGAGATTGGAGTCTCATACACTCCTAGAATGTCTCAAAAATCACAACAGACATTTACAGCCACACGAAGTCCTGCACCTCCCTGAAATGCGACCACTGCATGCATTTGGATTCCTCCCAAAGTTGGATGTCTGGAGTTTTCAAGGCTGAGCTCTGTGGGTCAACTGAGACGGGGAGCATTGGGTCACCTATCCCAGCATCTCATCTGAAGGCTGACTTTCTCTGTGTTGGAGGGCAAATGGATCTCTAGGGAAGCAACCCTGGAGAGGAACCCCGTTGGCATTTCTCCAGCCCTTACCTATAAAGCCCTTTTTCCAGCAAGAGATTATTTATGGCAGCTATACTGGGAGACAGAATCTCTCTATAAAACTAGAAAACTAGTGAAACTGGAGGTCCTTGCTTCTTCTCTGATTTTTTCCAACACTACTATAGACTAAATGTGTCGTCGTACCCCCTGCCCAGTTCTTAACATGTTGGTATTTGGAGATAAAACCTTTGGAGGTGATTAGGTCATGAGGGTGGACCCCCTCATAAAGGGGATTAGTGGCCTTATAAAAGAGAACCAGAGATTCCCTAGGCCCTCCCACCACGTGAGGACACAGCAAAGACAGCCATCTATGAACCAGGAAGTGGGCCCCCACCAGACACTGAATCTGTCAGCACCTTGATCTTGGACTTCCAGCCTCCAGAACCACGAGCGGTAAGTTTCTGCTGTTCATAAGCCACCCAATCTGTGATATTTTGTTACAGCAGCCCAAACGGATGAAGGCAATCACTGTCCCATTCTCTCCAGTCTTAGGAACCTAAGTTTGTTCATAGGGGTTCGTGCTTCTTCTTGATCTTTCCTATCAGGAAATAAAAGGTGTTGTAATGAATTTAGACATTTTGCGGAGATGGGACCTGAATGTGTTTCCTGTCCCGGGGCCTTCAGCCAGCCCCAGCTAGGCATTGCTGGTGGTCCTGGGGTGAGAATGGTCCGTCTTCAAAGCACTCACAGGTGGGTGGGCATGCGCACTGGGTGCCTTGGGAGGGGAACTACATATGGAAGTGGGAGACGCAACGGCTGCAACATTTCGGTCAACAGACCCTCACAGTCCAGCCTATTCAGTGCAGTAAGCAAGTTTCCCAGAAGGTGGCCAGGAGCCCTGAGGCACGGTGTGGGGAAGTTCCAGGGAGCTTCCAGGAAAAACAAATGCGCGTATTAGACTCAAAGAGAGTCCCAGGGAGGGCACTGTTTAGCCCAAATGATATAATGTTTAAGCCAAGCAAGAAAAAGCACCTCAGGCAGACTTGCAGACAGCTGCACGGGATGATGGGGACACTTGCCACCCGGCGACGGTGTACACCCAGGATGTGCAAGACGGCCCTGCAAGCGGGCTGTGTAAACCGCATGAAAAGCTGCACCTGAGATGGCCTGTGCCCCTCAGGAAGCTGGTTCCCCAGACATCAGAATGTCCCTTCCCATCCCCTCCTGGCTGCCTCCTGCCACCTGCCCCTCTGCCCCCAGGGGCTGCCGTCGGTGGGTCTCCTGCCTGGGTCTACTGCTGCAGGATGGGGTCTGGGTCCCAGCAGAGGACTGGAGATTTCAGAACTTCAAGTCGCCTCCGCCCCCTTCACCTGTTAAGACGGCATGAAAGCACATCTCTCCCCAGAAAGCCCACTTCTGCAGCATCAGCTTCAGAAAGCCTTTTCCCCACATTCCTCAGACCTTTTCTGAGACACAGAGTCACTCACAGGAACGAGAGCCGAAGCCCTTCCTCCTCCTTTCTGTGAGCTGTGTCTTCTCAGCGTCAGCATCACAGAGACCAGCACAGGGAGCGCAGGGCCCACTCCGGGTGCCCGAGGCTCCCTCCTACACACACACACCCCACTGACTCCTCCCGGCAGCCCCTTAGATCCATCTTTCCTTTTCCTCTCTCCCTTCTCCCTTTATCTCAGCACTCTTTCATACATGACCATCACCCTCAGCCTGGTGCATCACAGGTATGTGTTTACTTGCCCGGCCCCTCTTGCAGACCGCCTCCCACCCTGTGAGCTCAACAAAGTTAACTGCTTGCTTCCTTCGGTCCCTCTTCTCCTGGAGGAGGCCTTCTTCCTGGCCAAACACAATTCGGCCTCATCACTCCAGCCCTCCAGAAGCTCGCAGGCATGCTTGAGATGGTTTAGCCCCTTCTTGAGTTAGCTCACTGTGTCTCCTTCCCATCGGGGTCCTGTTCCCAGTACCAGCACAGGGCTGGCACATACCAGGAGCTCAGTGTCTGCAGAACGAATGCATGTATGAGTGTATGAATGAATGAATGTGTTTCGTGGCAGACAGGTCTCAGGAGAGCAGGACTCCATGTATTTCACTTTGACCTGCCTCCAGCATGGTTCTGCACGTAAAGGGATTCACTCACATGTTGGCTGACCACACCTGCCGAAGCTAATCGGATGGTTTTGTTTTGTTTTGTTCTGTTTTGTTTTGTTTTCGAGAGATGACTGTACTTTGTCCTCTCCACCTCTCAAAGTTTCATCCAGCCTTGTCCCAGTCCAGCCTCCCCACCCTGAGACACCAAACCCGCTTCTGATCCATTTTTTTTGCCCTCCCACAGCACTGGCTGACAGTCTGAGCCAACCGAACCCTGCCACCATGATTATTAAAGTGCTGGGATTTGGGGCTGTCTCCCCTACGCAAAGGATGCTTCTCAGGCAGGCTGACAGTCCCAGCTGCTTCCTCTGAACCCTCAGAATGAGGATGCGCTAGGCTCATCATGAACCCTGAAAGTTCTGCTTGGCCTAACTCGAATCATAGCTGTAATTCACTTCCCAGAGGGCCCTTCAGGGGGGCCAATTCTGAAATTAGACAGCAGTGACCAGAGACCCTTCCTCAGTGAGGGGCTCAGTCTGAACCAAAGGCACCTGAAACAGCCCTTCTGTCATGCAGCTGGACTTCTCTTTGTGCCACGCCTCTGTTGCCCAAAAGCCATGTGTCTTTTCTAAATCAAACCAGCCTGCAGCGTCTTCAGAAGTGCTTTCCCCTCTCCAGACAGGTGGAAAGCAGATTCCTAGTCACACTCAAGGCTTCGCATGTGACTGGAGCCCGCTGTCCCCTCATTTTCCTCAATTTGCACCTGTTCTGGGGACGGCCCAGCCCTCCCCCACTGCCCACTCTTGGACCCACTGGGCTCTCTTCCACGGACAGCCTGTGGGATCTCCAAGTCCCTGATCTCAAAAGACAAATGCTTTTCTTATCCTCTCCTTAGCAAATTCTGACTTACAATCAAACCTCCCGGAACCTGAAATGTCCCTCGATTTCCCCAGCAGGCTTGTCTCTCCCTCCCCTGTTCTCAAACCACAGTCCACACCACATTTTCCCATAAGATAATTCACACCTGTCTGGGGAATAACTGGAGTCTAACTATAGCAAGGGAGTCCCCACCTAAAGCAATCCTACACGGAACTGACAGGGAAACCTCCTCCTCTTTCACAAAACCCATATCCCAGGGTTGGCAAAGTTGGAGACTCCCCCACAGGCACAGGACAAGCTGGCTCTTGTAAACCAGCACCCACCACTGAGTCCGCTGGTTCTCCACAAACTCACCTTATCACCATTTCCTGTGCCTGGTGGGGCACACCCAAGTCTCGCTTTCATCCCGCCCAGGTGGGAACAGCACAAGGGTCAGAAATCACACGAAAGAAATCTGTTGGGAGGTCATGCATCACCAGGATGGTGACGGTGGGACGCAGCAGAGACCAGGATCGGGAGAGTGCCTGAAGCTCCCTCCGCAGGGCGAATCCAAGTGCAGTGAGACCCTCACGTGCTCCACGGCCAAGTCGAAGAGGTGGGGCCAGAGTGGCCCCGCCCACTGGACTCCCACAAGAGTTCCCACCCCATGCAGCGGATTCACGTCTCTGCCGTCAACTCTGGAAATTATTGTGCCCTGGATGCAAAGGCATCCAGGGTGTGACCCTGCCCTGTGACCTCAAGGGACCACTGTAAACGACACAGTAATCAACAAGCCCAACATTCATCTGAGAGGAAGCCGCCTTCACTGAGGCAGGCGGTGGTTGTCATATGATCATCTTTTCTTAATTTAATCATTTCAGCAAAGGGAATATTGCTTGCTCGCTCTCTCCCACTGCTCCATCAACAGAGAAGGCTGCTAAATCCAAAGTATTGAGGAAGAAACTCTATCTACCCCATGAGTTTGGGTTTGAGAAAAAGAGGCTGAGGGATCCGGGTAGGAAACTGCCCACCAAGAAGTGACAGAGCTAATAGGATGCACTGGTTAGTCTGGTGAACTGATTGGGGCTGATGTGCTAACGGGCTGGGCCCAAGGAGCCTCCCCCACTCCTTCCCAGCAGCATCTGTGCGTGTGTGGGGCCATCTGGAGGGCGTCCCCGCCTGACGATGATGGAATTTGATCTGAGTAGCAGAGGGCAGCACTGGCTGGTCCAGACCGCAGGCCAGGTCTGCACAACCTCCCCTGTGGCTGGGATATGCAGGGTCAGCTCCAGGGCCGAGGGGGAGATGTGAGGGAGGGCCACCTCTCCCCTCCCCCGACCCCTCGCCTTTTTACAGCATGTGCTTTGTGGTTGAACGTACCAAGGGCAGCTTGATCAACACAACTGAGAGTCTAAATAGCAGCTCAGACACAGAAGAGAGGGCATCACAGATGTAAGAACCACATGGCAAAGGTCTCAGGTGGGGACGACGGCACTGTGTTCTGGGGGCAGAGAAGACAGCTGACTTGGAGATCAGCTTCCTTTTTTTGTCTGAAAATTTAAACAATTTTTATTCCCATTTAGAACATGTTATTTCTTTCCTCTCTTTCAAGTTTCAGAGAATACTTTTTTTTAATTGAAATATAGTCAGTTTACAATGCTGTGTCAATTTCTGGTGTATAACACAGTAATGTTTCAGTCATACATATACACACACATATTCCTTTTCAGATTCTTTTTCATTATAGGTTACTACAGGATATTGAATATAGTTCCCTGTGCTCTACAATAGAAACTTGTTGTTTATCAATTTATATATAGTGGTTAGTATCTACAAATCTTGAACTCTCAGTTTATCTCTTCCACCCCTTTCCTCGCCCTGGTAACCATAAGTTTGTTTTCTACGTGTGTCTTGTTTTTGTTAGAAAAAAAGAGGATTGGGTTTTTTTCTCCTGTACTTTTTTATTTTAATTTGGTTTTGAAAGGGGGATGTAATT
Source organism: Vicugna pacos (assembly GCF_048564905.1). Classification (NCBI taxonomy): domain Eukaryota; kingdom Metazoa; phylum Chordata; class Mammalia; order Artiodactyla; family Camelidae; genus Vicugna; species Vicugna pacos. The sequence continues at coordinate 9,936,935 of NC_133010.1, forward strand.
AGGTTCATTTATTTTATTTTATTTTTAATGGAGGTACTGGGGATTGAACCCAGGACCTCATGCATGCTAAGCATGCACTCTACCACTTAGCTACACCCTCCACCACCGCCTTTTTTCTCACAGTTTTTTTTTTAAAGATTAAATACTCTTCATTGATCTCCCACAAAGAAGACCACTCCTTCCCTTAAGGGGTTTAAAATTTATCAGTGGGTAGAAGATAACAAAAATGTATGCTAATTCCAGCCTGAAGGTGAGAACACCATAGGACGTGAGGAGGGGCGTGGAGGGCGCACTTTGAACAGAAGACAGTTTAAGGGAGGTCAGAAAATGCCAGCATTTAAGAGGGTCTCCACGTAAGGATCGTATCAAGAAAATGTCCCCAGGGTTGAGAATGCTGCCCCAGGGAACGGTTCCTGTGGGTTTGGCCCCCGCAGCCCCGTGTACTGTGGAGAAAGCAGGGCAATTGTTTTCAGGAAAGATATGCCCACAGCCACTGCTTCAGTGGTTCTGCAGGTGGGGACTCACATCTTTCCTGTCTCAGTGATTTATAATAAATGCTGAGGGTGCCTGGAGCCATCTCTCTGCATTGCTAAGTGTGTGGTTCACAGCTCTTTGGGGAGAGATGGAACGGTTGAGCCAGGTTTCCAGCCCACACAGGTGAGTGGGTGGGAGCAGTGAGATTTGCAGAGTAAAACCAGAGACAGCTTTTCCTCTCCTCCTTCCGTGGCCCCTCTCACGACCCCCACCCCATACTCAGCCTTCCCCGTGAGGGGTTCAGCAGAAACAGGTAATGAAGAAAAGGTTGTGCTCCCAGCTTCCTGGACCCTCTGCTATAAAGAGAGAGAAGAAAAGCCAGGACCAGTGTCCTACTTGTGAGGGACGGGACCTGCCCGGGCTGGATGCCCAATGCGACCCTCCTATATCCCAGAGAAGCGCACTGGCCAAAGCCGGCTCACGTAAGCAGTGCTGCTGATACCGTGGGAATCTCCGTCCCTTTCAGAAGTCCACTGCCCCTTCGGTGTCTGTCTTCCTGGCCTTCAAGGATGCTTGGTGATTTTAGCTTCTAAAGGAAAGAGGGTCTTCCCTACCTCATCTGAATTCCTCCTTTTAGTATGATCAGCCAGTGCTCAGCCTGCAGGGAGCTCTGAGAGGGGCATTTGGACATGCAAAGACCCATGTAATCCCACAGATAGATGTCATTTCAGATGACTGCTCTGCATTGGCCTTTGGGACCTTTGGGCAAATTACTTGCATCTCTCTCGGCTTACTTCCTCATCTGCAAGAGGAGTGTCAGAATGCCTAACTTCTCAGAGAGTATGAATGACTGAGATCATGTATGTAAAGCTCTTAGCTCAATGTCTTGTGCAAAAAATTAGATCATACTTTACATAATTTACAAAATAAAGGCCAGATGGATCAAAGACTTAATACTTTTAAAAACAGAAGAAAATATTGGAAAGTGTGTTTATGATGCTGAGGAAGAGGGAAGTCGACCTAAAAGTAGGATATAAAAGCAAGTCATTAAAGCACAGGATGATATAAATGGACTAAATCAAAATTAAGCACATGTATGAGACAAAAAGCAAACAATGGATGGGAGAAAATACTGTCAGCAAATGAAACACAGAAAGGATCATTATCCAAAATACATCTTTTAAAAGATCTGCAAAAATAATTGAGAAAAAAAAATGAATCCATTCATCTGTCGATGGGCACTTAGGTTGATTCCATATCTTGGCTATTGTAAATAACGTTGCTATGAACATTGGAGTGCATGTATCGTTTCAATTTAGTGTTCTTGTTTTTCTTCAGATAAATGCCCAGGAGTGGAACTGCTGAATCATAAGGTAGTTCTATTTTTAATTTTTTGAGGAACTTCCATACTGTTGCCCACAGTGGCTGCACCAATTTACATTCCTACCAACAGTGCAAGAGGATTCCCTTTTCTCCACATCCTTGCCAACATTTGCTGCTTGTGTTCATTTTGATGATAACTGTCCTGACAGGTGTGAAGTGATATCTCATTGTGGTTCTGGTTTGCATTTCCCAGATGATCAGCGATGGTGAGAACTTTTCTTTCATGTGACTATTGGCCACCTGAATGTCTTCTTTAGAAAAACACCTATGCAGATGCTCTGCCCATTTTTTAATTGGGTTTGTTTATTTTATATTGAGTTGTATGAGTTCTTCATATAGTTTGGCTATTAACCCTTTATTGGACATGTGTTTGCAAATATCTTCTCCCATTCAGCAGGTTACTTTTTCATTTTCTTGATGGGTTCCTTTGCTGGGCAAAAGCTTTCTAGTTTGATTGGGTTTCATTTGTTTAGTTTAACTTTTGTTGTCCTTGCCTGAGGAGACAGATTCATAAAAATACTGCTAAGACCGATGTCAAAAAGTGTACTGCCTATGTTTTCCTCTAGGAGTTTTTATGATTTCAGGTCTCACATTTAAGTCTTTAATCCATGTTGAGTTTATCTGAATGGATAAAGAAGATGTGTATGTATGTATATATGTGTGTGTAAATATATATAGAAAGAGAGAGAGAGAGAGAGAGAGAATATTACTCACCCATAAAAAAGAATGGAATCTTGCCATTTGCATCAACATGGATGGACCTGGAGGGTATTATGCTTAGTGAAGTGGGTTGGACAGAGAAACACAAAGGGTTTTATTTGTATATGGAATCTGAAAAAGGAAACAAACAAATATAACAAAACAGAAACAAACTCACAGATACAGAGAACAAACTAGTGGTTACCACAGGGAGACGAGGAGAGGCAAAACAGGTGAAGGGGATTAAGAAGCAGAAAGTAGCAGTTAGAAAATAAGACAGTCACACAGGGATGTAACCTTCTACACGGGGATTATAGCCTATATTTTAAAATAATTTTGTATGGTGTATAATCTATAAAAATATCAAATCACTGTGTTTTACACCTGAAACTAATATAATGTAAGTAAAGCACACTGAAATAAATAAATAAGCAAATAGATAAATAAGTGGAAGGAACGTAACTCGATACAACAATAGGCAATGAGCAGAACAGGCAATCCACAAAAGAGAATATACAAACTGCCAGTAAATACATGCTGTGGCTAGGAAGAAGGGACGTTCTAATTAAAACACCGATATAATTCTGTAATCTTTTAGACGCCGCAGACTGGCAAAATTAAAGCAAGGTAATACAAAAGGATGACGAAGTGGTGTGAAGACACACAACTTGTACACCTTTGTGGTGAGCGTGAGTTTGCACAACCGCTTTTGGAGAGCAAAATGACAACCTTGAGAAAATGTTCAAATGTCTGCACACACGGAGATATCTACAAGGATGTTTAGCACAGCACTGTCTATAGTAACGGGAAATTTTAAACAATGGCTAAACCAAACACGATATCCCCATAATATGGAATAGTATGAAGCTGTTAAAATAAATACAGTGAGCCTCTATATTCTGATACAAAATAATCTCTAAGACACATTGAGTGAAAAAGACATAGTTATATACCATTTAATACTAGATTAGATGATAGATAGAAAGATGGATAGACGATTGTCATCCACATACTCTCTGTTACTTTCCACAATTACATGTACGTACATAGATGCCCTTTAAAAAATTGTAAAAGGCTGTGTACCAAACTGAAAACCAATAAACGCTGGGGAGGGGCTGGGAATGGGAGCAGTCAAAATGGAAATAATTTTCACTGTAATGTTTTAATTTTTTACAAGGAGAATGTATTCGTGAATTCCTTATGTAATTAAAATTAATTTTAATTGAACAAATAAAATACAATAAAGCCTATACCTCATCATGAACTCCACAGCCTGATCTAAGGGATCCATAATGCTAACAGCTAATGTTAATTGAGAGATTATCACGTGCCAGCCCCCATTCTAAGTGGTTTCTACGTGTGTTTTCTATTCTTGTGTGTTTCTGTATTTTCTGTTTTCCCTTTTATCCTCAGGACAACACGATGAGGAGGCACTGCTCTCATCCCTCCTGTAGGTAAGGGCACTGAAGCAGCAGGGAGATAAAGTATTGCCTACAGCCACCAGCCCCCCGCCCCACCCCAAGCAGCTGCAGAGCTGGCGTTGGCACCAGGCAGCCCGTCTGGTTTAGGACCGCGCTCTGCATGCCCTAGAGCTCCTTCATGGCTCAGGGCAGAACACCTGTGGCAGCAGCCTTCTGGGCCCAGGAAAGGGCAGCCCTTCCCAGTTCAGGGCCCAATTCTCCCCAAAGAAGACCTGGTCTGCCTTTTCACAGCCCAGGCATGTCACGCTGGGAGAATGGCTTGCTGAAGGGTGACCTTGAGGAGTAAGAAAAATGGGAGAGCCAGTTCAGGCAAACGGGACAAAGGGGAGGGACAGCCCAGAAGGCCCTGCACCCAGCAGTCCCTGGCAGCACCGAGAGGCTGGCCTCAGCCTCCTCTGGGAAACCAGGTTTCCACCCATGGCTCTTGCTGGAGTGGGAGATCGCAGCTTGTTTAATCCTCCTCAACTGGGCATGAATTATTCAAAGAAATTAAAGAAGAAGAAGAAAACCTCTCGTGTAGTAAATTGACTCTTCTCTGATGATTAGCAAGGGGCAAAATGAGGCATTTGGCCCAGGGCGAGAGCAGCAAGTCAAACAACCCATTTGAGACAAATTCAGCCCTCACTCCAGCCTCAGGCCAGCGAGTGCCAGGAACTTCTGCAGACTGCTGCCCACCTGCCAGCCAGAGATGCTTCCCAAACAAAGTTTACTGCTGAAGATCTTCTCTTGGGAGCAAACCTCTGCAAGGCGGAACAGGAAGAGGCAGCGTACGTGCAGTTGAAAGCCGCCGCGAAGAACTCCTTGACCCAGATATGCCCCACATTCAGAGCTTCCGTGACTTGAAATCTCCCCAGGAGACCTCACAATGGTGGAGGCCGTCGTCCCCAAAAATCCCATGGGAGTGTACCCAGCTAGGACACCCAAGGAAGGGGTTGCCCTGGGCCATTCCCTAGTTTCTGGACTAGTGGTTCTCAGAATTGCAGCATCAGAGCACCAATGGGTAGCACTTACTGAGCGCTTGCTCAGTGCCATGAGCTTCGTATGTATCTCCTAACTTAACACTGACCGTCAAATATAAGATAACCACTCCTGTTCTTCACACATGAAGAAGCGGAGGCATAGAGAGGTTGCCCAAGATTGTGTCATTCATTTGTTGGTGTCAGGAGGGATGTGAACCCAGGGCCCACTATGCCCTACTTCCTCTAATCAGGTAGGACAGTACGAAGGTAGAAATTCTAGGGGCTGAACCAGGGAATCTGCATTTTGATAAGCTACGCAGGTGATTCTTATGCACCCAAAGTTGGAACTTGAATAGCGCGTGCCGCCGATAAACTAGTGACTTCTTGGAGGCTAACTCTGAAATCCAGCTCATCTTACCATGTAGACTGCTTTCCTGGAAGGAGCAGTGTTCTCACTTCTTGGCACGGCCCCTGCCCCCAACCCCCCCACCCCAGACCCCTTAGCACAGTTCCAGGCGTAAAACTCAGTGAATACGTATTAGTCCAGGGAGATGGCTCTGGATCCAGATTCTGGAAGCTGAAACTCACACTCCAGCTGTTAGGAATTTAGCTTGGGCAGGTCCCTGCAGTTGATTTAGACTCAGCATTCTCATCTACTCAATGGAAATAACGTCAAAAAAGGGATTTAAAGAAAAAAAATTTTTTTCGCAGCTCTCTTTTACCCGGTGTTTATTCTGTGATGGGCACTATGCTAGGACCTCTGGCAAACACTGACTCTGATCCTCAAGAGCCTTTGAGGTAAGTACTATTATTCCCTTGTTACAGATAAAGAGACAGGATTTCAGAGACACCGGGTTGCTTGGCTAAGCCTGCACGGCCAGCGATGATGGAAAAAGCATTCTTACTCAGGTCCCTTTGATTTCACATCACACACTCTTTCCCACACATCACCCAACGTGGTCAGCCTTTTCTCAATCCTGTGGATATAATAAGAACCAAATGAGATCATCGATATATCAGTAGGGTGGGCTGGGCTATGCTGTGATTAAAGAAACAGCTCCAAATCTTAGTGGCTTAAAACAGTAAACGTCTATTCCTCGCTCTCGCTGCACATCCGTCAGGAGCTAGCAGGGCGTTTCTGTGCATCGTAATCACTCAGGGACCTAGACAGATCAGCTGCCACCCTGAGCGTCGCTCAAGGGAAGCAGGACCAAGTTGTGCAAGCACATTGAAATCTTCTGCTCAGTTAAATGAGGTGTCCATGTCGTCCACTCATGTTCCATTGACCAAAGCAAGTCTTGGCCAAGCCCAAAGTCAATGGGGTGGGAAAGCATGGCAAGGGCAGAGATGAAACAATGATGGTGAAAAAATAATCTACCTAGACGACCACGGATGGAAAGACTGCTTTGGAAGGTACTCAAATGAAACAGTACGAAGTATGTTTTTTCCCACAGAGGCATGATGGCGGCCCCCCGGCTCCAAGCTGAGCTTCCACGTCTGCAAACCCGTGGGTATCTCCTCTGTTATCAGGAATCTAATTATGACTCTTGTTTCTACTCAATTATTAAAGACAAGGCAATGAAGAGCCACAGAAGAGGAGGAAAGTCTGTTTTGCAGGAATGGCAAACCATATTTCATATGCATAAAGGGGAAAAATAAAAGAGCATTGCTTTTACTCTTATAATTGCAATTTCCTGCTCGTTTCCTTTTCAAATTAGTGGATGTAATTGTTTGGTAATAAAATATCAGCATAATATATTAGAGGCAGAGAACAGACGGGCTTAAGGGACAGTTGCCAAGAACAGGAGGGAGAGAAAAGAGTGCACAGAACCAGAGTGTACAAATCTTGTGAGTCTTTCATAAAAAGTGTCCTAAACTACATCCCAGCCCTCTCCATGCCCTTCCTCCTTGACTCCTCACAGAACCAAATGAACAGTCCAGATAAATCAGTATTTTCCAGCTGCCTTGAAACTCGTGCCAGTACCCAGTTCAGACCAGAAAGAGAGAAAGCAGTAAGAGGGCAACAGAGGGGCAGAAAAGCTTCAGGAACACACTTGGATTCCATGCCAGCTCTGCCACCAACTGGCTGTGGTGCCTTGGGAAGATTATTAACCTCTCTGAGTCTCCATTCATTCATTTGTAAAGGAGAAAGTAAAAACTGTCTGTCTTAAAGGTAGGTGCTCCACAAAGAGTTGCTATTCGTATTATTAGAAAATCAGAGCAGGTGGTTTAAAACCCCACAGAGAGGGGAGCGTGGACCACAGGGGTCACTTTCGGCAAATGTCAAAGCCAGGGAAGATTTCCTTTGTTGTCTTCAATTCTACCATGAGCTTCTGTTTTCTCCATTCTGCTGCCCCTCTCCCTTGACTGCCCCAGTTTTTCAAGGCCTAACGGATGTCCCAGTGTTGGTCTCAGGTCAGCGGTACCTGATGTTTACCATGGCATTAACCGACAACCAAGATGCTACCAGATAAAGACACCCTGAAGGAGGCTGTCATGGAGGAATGAACGGCTCCCGCATCCAGGACGGGCTGCCACCTCCCACCACACAGTCAGAGCAGCCACCGCCTTGAGTGTCTGCCCTAATTGAGCGGTTGGACCCCATAGGCGAGCCCTAAATTGGGAACCATGGGAGGTTAGAAATTAAACGGTGGATTCAGTCTGTAACTTGAGAAACCTCCCGTCAGCTGGAGGGAGGCGAGGAAGCCAGGTCCACCCTTGTGGCTCCGCGCTCTGGAGCTCTCGGACGTGGGCACAACCGGAAGTCACCCGGTGACCTGACTTCAGGGACTCAGGGTCCTCCAGCTGCTTATCTGGGGCTTACAACCTTCAGTGGCAACTTTTCGTTTTCTAGTACAAACACTGGTGGGCCAATATCCCCTGCAAAGTTGCCTCCACTTACCCTGGAATTTTCCTAGCAGAGTCCATAGGGAGGGTGAGCACCAGCGCCCCCCTGCGGAAGGTCGCAGGGTGAGGAAGCCCAAAGCTGATGACGAACTTCCTCACTCAGCCCTGAACGTGTCCCCGGGGAGGTGAGCTGCGCCAGAAAAGACGCTGGTGGGACGCTTTCCCAGCAGGATCAGAGACGGAGAAAATGACCCTTAGTTTCAGGAGTTAAAGTTAATATACTCATAAAGTGGAACCTTCTGGCAATAAAGAACTGAGGCTGTGAGAGGCTAGGAGTTCTCTGCCACTCCATCCCCAAAGCCATTCCAATTCAAAGTGCCCCTAACGGAAGCCTGGTGAAAGTTTTGTAACAAATATAGTCATCGTCCTCCAGAGAGAGAAAGTCTGGGTAGCAAATCCCCCCAGGGGGATGTCAGGCCAATACCTGCCAAAGGAATAGGAAGGTGGAGAGAAATGCCCAGAGGACAAAGGCTCTTGAGGGGCATCTCTGTTCCGCTGGGACCACCCTCTCAGGCTTGACTTTGTCTTTCCCAGTACAGCCTCTGGGGCTCCATCCCAGTCAGGGTCCAAGCCAGAGACACCTTGCATCACATGACCCCAGACATCCCGCTTAGCTTCTCGCTCAATAAACCCACAAATACTTAGGGAAGACTTATTATGTGCCCCAGAAATGCCCTGGGTACTTCTTAAGCACTGTCTGAAAATTCTGAAAGTGCTGGGCTCTTCGGGTTTGGGAGTGGTGAGTGAGAGACCCTGCGAAGTCTTTGCCAACGTTGAGTACAGTTAACACCTGTGCATTGGGGGATCCCAGGGGCCATGGCTGAGCGCAGCCAGGAAGCCAGCCCCTGGCGAGGCGCTGAAGACCAGGGTGAGACACAGTCAGTTCCCATCTTCTGGTGTCTTCCTGGACGACGGCACCAGGAAGTCATCCCTCCAGCTGAACTGACCAGGTACTTGCTGTCCTCACACCCAGATGTGTCCTTCCACTGTCCCCAGCAGTGAGCCAGTTGTTGCGTATATGACACTCATCTCATAGCTACCTGAGGGCCTTTACTGTATCTCAAAATGCCTGGAATATTGTGTCTAAATACAGTAAATGAATTGGGGGTCTAAATGTTTCTGCAAAGTGACTGTTGCTGATCCAAGTTACCCCTTCTCCCAGGTACTGAATTTCTCAGGAGGTTTCTGGAATTAGTCAAAAACACATGTAGGTTAAAAGGACAAGGTTTCTGTGCATATGGTACTTAGTATAAGTGTGCATTTCATCTTCCTCAGCACCTCCCTGCAGGAGCTGCCTGGACCTGGATGCATTTTTCTCAGCCAGTTGTCCCCAGCCAGGAGAATCCTTGAAACTTGGCTCATCGTCTCAGAATGCTTGGATCTTGTATTTCACGTAGAAAAGCAACAAGATTGCAAGAAGGCTAAGACTGAATGCTCTGAACACACACATTATGACTTCACCCTGTGTCCCCTTTTCCGCCACCCACCACAGCCCTCACCCGAATGGTAATGCTAATTGTCTGTGCTGTGCAACTGAGACTGCCAGCTACTTGACTTGTGACATCTCTTTTCTTGCTTCTTAACCTTATTCTCATTTTGTTTTGGCCTCTCATCTAGTCTGTAAGTCCCTTTCAAGAAGCAAGCACGTGCAACAAGATAGAATGGGACACTGCCTGCTTCATTTTTTAAACTTTGCCCCTTTCTGCAGAATTTACAAAAGTCTAACACAGTTTTGCAACTTTTGGACCCCTCAGCTCTATCAAGGATTTAAAGAAAGTGGAAAATGCTATGTTCTCTCCCCATACCTAATGAGGGGTTCTCCAACAGGACCACAGACAGGAATTTGAAATGTATTTCTGCACTTAAAAGACACAGAGTACTGCCACCTGACTCACATCTGAGAAGATTAAGGGGACTGGAGGCAGGAGTCTGGCTTCTACTTGGAAATCTGCTCGGTGAGGGCAGAACTGGCCGAAGGCTGCAATGGTGAGGGATACTTCACCGCAACTGGCCTTCGCTCCGAGAAGAAAGTGAGAAATGGATGAATGTGTCTCATGGACCAGATGTGGGCCAGGTAGAGAGAGGCTATCTAGGGCCTTCTGGGGTCCTAGCAAATGGAACTGCCTAGAAAAAGGATGGTCCTCAGCAGGAAAAGACTCAAGGTATACCACTGGATGCCCATGGCAAAGGAAGATGTCACAAGTGTCCAAATGAATTAGACAGGGGTCACACACAGGTCAGGCAACTCCAGAACAAAGGGACCCAGCAGGGAACCCCTGAAGATCCCAAGAAAGTGTCCTCAAAAGAATCAGTTCTATCCATTGTCCAATACCAGACACCATGATGACCCCAGACAAGCAGATAGTGTCTCACTCCACTCACCACTCCTCCCTCCCACACTTCCAACCTTGTGAGACTCATTACAGGGCCTAGTGACCAAGTCAAGGAGGAGATTAGCAGGGAGCCAGAGAGCAGCAGACAGCCCAAGAACTATGTCCCACCCCGGGCTTCCAGCCTGAAGCAGTTCAAATCAGGCCAGGGAAGTATACGCAATTCCAAGCCCAGTTCAGAGTTCTGACCATCATATAAGATGGTGTGTACTAATCATTGGCTTTAGCCTGTGTTTATGGCCTACAACAATAGTCACAGCCTTGTCTAGCACCTAAAAATGAGCAGAAAAGCCATGGGACCTGCCACAGTCTTCATCAAGCACTGGGAAAAGTATCCTCACTAAGGAAGTTTAAAACACGCCAGAAAACCAAAATGAAGTTGCATTTGGATGATGTCTAACTTATTCACGTTCAAAGGGCCATGGAGCAATGCCATGTGTGAAAGTTCCGGACAGAAGTCCAAAAAATAAAAAATAAAAAATATGGCCCCCAAAGGAAGAGAAGTTAGGCACCAAAGAAAGAATTTGATGGTGCAAAGTCAGGAGGTGGACACCAGGGCCCACCCCCAAGCCTCCAATCCACTCAAGGGACCACGACACCTGCCCTGTGGATGGTCACGGAAGGGTGGCACATATAGCAAACGAGATCAGGATCCTTTAAAGAAATGAACGAGCCAGGGTGTGAGCTGACTAAGAAAGTTAACAAGTGCCAAACAAATGAAAAAAAAATCTTCTACTTTAAAAATATTTTAAAAATGATAAAATCCAGCCATGTTCCTTAATTTGACTGAATCCTTTGACACCAACAACTTGTCAAGGCTTCAAGGGCTGCTGAAAAGTAACAAACACGGCATCTCTGAGTACCGGGGCTTCCTGGGAAGGTATCTGAGTACCAGGCATCCGATAATGGCACAGTCCTTCTGAAAAGTCAGGGACCAGGAGAGACTATGCCAGCTCTCAGGAATTATAACATGTCCAAGAAGAGTACGGAGTACAGATGTTTGTATCCTGGTGCTTCGCCATTCAAAGTGCCCCACAGCAGCCCTGCTCTGGCAAGGGGCTTCTTCTTTTCCAAAAGCCAAGGAGGTTGCTTGGAAACTGAAAGGCATGCTCAGCATCCACTGTAAGAAACCTCTCTTGCTCCAGCAGGGTCTGGGAAAATGGGGGAAAGTGGTTGACAGTGAGGAGTGTGTTGAGGAAAGCAGGAGGCTGGAGCCTGGGAGCTTCCCTCTCATTGGCCCTCCAAGACTGCCAGTGTGGGCACTCACCTAGCTATTCTGTCACGCCGGGTCCTACCTGCAGATGTGGCCCCTCCATCTGCCACAAGGCGCCCTCCAGGATCACTGCTCTCAGCGCCCCAGGCAGTCCGCCCAGCTCTCCTATCTGCATCTTAGTTTTACATTCCAAGAGCCTCAGCTTGCTTGAGGATGGAAGGCTTGTATAAAGAATCCTTTCCTGATAAAATCATCCTATGTTGACTTGTGAAACGGGAGGAAATCTCCTTCAAAGACCGAACCAAGCATCCAACCTAGGAAAGAGGCTGTGAGAATCCTCTGCTAATTCATCTGCTTTAATGCCACTACCACTGCCCACAGCAGAGCTGACCATTATTACATAATTATTTTTAAGTTTTCTTTTTACCATTTTCAACATGACAAAGACCCAAACTGAAATCATGGTTAATAGAGTGGTCTCTCCCTACGCTTAGCATTCATTTCAAAAGACAGTTTCTTCCAGAATCCTTCCTCAGGTACCAAATCCCCCTTCACACCCCTCCACCCAAGAACTGCTTTACACGCAAGAGGAGATGAGTCACACGCTCGGGGAACTTGTGCAGTAAAGTCACTAAAACTCAAAGTCCCTGATACCCACGCGGCAAAAAAAGAGGAAGAAGAAAAGGCACATGAACAAAAGGAAAAATGAAAAGTCTGGTCCTGGGAACTTGAAAGAGAAATACAATCAACCAGATCAGAAGCTGAGGGACTCGGGGGCTCTATAACCAAATGCAAACAGGCCCTCGGTGGGAAGGTTGTGTGAGAGGCGATGGCGTCGTGGGGAGAGGAAGGAAGACAGATTTCTTTGGTACTTACCTGTATGCCATCGACTTCAAGTCGTCTTTAAGTGGAACTGACGGCATTACAAACACAATAAGCACTTCTGGACAAACTGGAATAGCAATCACTTCAGGAGCCGAGAAGCATTCACAATTTTGCTGTTGTCAACGCTTTCAGGGGCTTTAATTTTCAATGGTAAGCACAGCTTCTATACAGTGTTGTCAAAGCCGCAATGAAGTCATGTCATTGAATATTAAAGGCCGAGCCCGCGGAATGCCAACACAGAGATTTGAATTTCATGCTCGCTCCTAAACATCAAGACAAATATGTCTAATTTCATAAAAACCCAGCCAGCCCCAGGGAGGCTGACAATCATATCTATTGTTGCCCAAGTTTGCTAGCATAAAACCCAGCCCCTGCTCGGTGTCGGGGACCAAACGGGAAGAGAAAGAGAGAACGGGGGATCACCAAAGAGAGCCAGAGGGAAACTGGCTGACTTTGTATGGGTCTTGTCAACTGGGAGCAGGGCTCTGATTAAACCCCAACTGGTATCCAACTTGATCACTTTGGACTCAACGCTCCCAAGTGGTGCTGAGAACTCTCTCCGAAGGAATTCTCTGAGCCTCGCAGAGAGATGTACTTCACCTCCAAAGAAACACGTCCTGACCGTCCCCTTCCATACGTCAGCCTGCCTGAAACACAACGGGCGATGTTCTGCGTTGCAAGAGTGAACAAGAAGCTGGGCTCTAACGGAGATGGTTTTAGGAACCAGTGGGGGCTCAAGTTTGAGAGGTGGGAGGGGCCATGGTGGAACACATCTCCACTGGAGACTTTTCAGTAAGTATTAACATGTTAAATGTGGTGTTCAAAGAAGATTAAGTCTAAGATTTACAGAAGCTCCGTTTGTTCCCAAAGAAAGAGAAAAAGCAGGCAGGGGCACACAATGGGCTTTTTATGAAGGAGAAACACGAAGAAAATGGTTAAAATGGGCTCCTCCTGCTCTTAACATTCACGTCAGAAGATGGGACCCTTCCAATCCCTCCTCAGACACCAACGCCTCTCACCCCTGCTGCCACTGATGAAGTGTTTGCTTAACTGTTGCTGGAGACATACTAGGAAAACCAAGCAGCGCCCATCCGGGCAGTGTCATGCAGTTTTCTGAACCCTGTGCCCGACAGCAACTTTAGGGATGATCGTGAAACCCTCTTTGCCAATCTTGGTCTCACATCCAGCAGCAGCTGTCACCCAGCGATGGAATAAATAATATAAAAATAAACTGAGGCCCAGCCGAGGGAAGGGAAGCAGCCCTACTTTCACCAGGCCTGAGACAACGAAACATGAGCGAGTGGGTATCAGTCACCGAAAAAGAAAAGCCCCCTCGGAATTCCAGGGGAGGGTGGTTGTCACTCTGGGGTCACTGGTAGCATGATGCAGGCAGAGACCATCCAGGCCCTGATGGAACTGGGGAGAGACTCCAGTGCAGCTCACAGACCCGTGGTTATTCCCCTCCTGGAAGGGAGATTAGGCTGGGCAATAAGCGATGGTGCTCAGGGGATCAGCAGTGCAGCCCCTGCCGGGAACAGGTGGCGGCTCAGCGGGCTGGAGAGACGGGAGCCCCATATCCCTTCCCCACAACAACTGTGAGTTTTATTAAGAGATATTCAGATTCGATGCAAGTGGGGATTATGTGGAACTCATCTCACCACCCATTTGACTCTGTTGATTAAGTTTCTTTCTCCAAGACCCTATGATATGAGTACTGGGAGGCTGGTAAGGGAGAAGCCAGCCCCTAAAAGCCCCCTCTCCTGGGTAGCTGAGTCACAAAGATTCGAGGCACAATTTTCATCTCAACCCTGGGCCAGTGACGGTCCCCATAAAGGTGACATACAGAGGGAAGATGATAATATTACCAGCCTCTCCTTTCTTTATAATTATTGTTTTAGGATAATACTACATGAAAATGTTCTTTGAAAAAGTAAATAAATACAAGGCAATGTAAGAGCCAAGAAATGTAATTCATATGCAAATGAAACAGAAAGCTAAATGTTCCTCTTTGGGTAAAAATATACATATTCAGAACACACATGTAATTATTTATTACCAAGCATCAGAACCCTTCAATGGCACTTCTCATTTGACTCAGAGGAAAAACCGAAGCCTTACAATGGCCTACAAGCCCTCATGATGTGGTCCCCAGCATCCCTCTAAAATCGTCACCCCTGCTCACACTATCTCACTCCAGCCACGCTGAACTCCGTGCTGTTCCTCAAACGTGCCACAGCTTGAGGCTTTAGCATAGTTTGTTCCCTCTTCCTAGTTGCTCTTCCTGCAAAAACCTGCTACGGCTAACTACATCAGCCACTTACCTACTTCTTTTGCAAAATCATTCTGATGAAGCCTGGCCTGACCGCTCTAATTCAAATTACTTTCACCCCAACCCTCTCAGTCTCTATACCCTTATCTCCTTTTCCATCTTTTATTTCCTCAACCCAACACATACTATTCAGTTTCCTTATTTGTTATATTTGCTGTTTGTTGTCTGTTTCCTTCTCTACAATGCAAGTTCTGCAAGGATGGTGATCAATCAGTACATGGTCCACAGATGCTTAGAACTGTGCCTGGAATGTACAAAGCACTAACTAGGCATTTGTTGAATGAGTGAATGAATGAATGTTCTACCATGCAATGGACCTTAACTACAGGTCTTTATTTCACTCTGCTTATTCCTAGCATAATTCTTGTCATAAATTAATGCTCCCTAAAGGGCAACTGATGATCTCATTTAGTCAACAAACCTTTATTTCGTTTTTTTAATGAGTATAGTCAGTTTACAATGTTATGTTAATTTCTGGTGTACAGCATAGTGATTCAGTTATACATACATACATACATTCCTTTTCCTATTCTTTTTCATTATAGGCTATTATAAGATATTCAATATAGTTTCCTGTGCTATAACAGTAGGACCTTGGTATTTATTTGTTTTATATATAGCAGTTAGTATCTGCAAATCCTAAACTCCTAACTTATCCCTCCACCCGACCCCTCTGTCTCCCCTCTGGTAACCATAAGTTTGTTTTCTATGTCTGTGAGTCTGTTTCTATTTTGTAAATCAGTTTATTTGTGTCATTTTTTTATACCACATATAAGTGATATCATATGGTATTTTTCTTTCTCTTTCTGGTTTACTTCACTTAGTATGACAATCTCCAGGTCCATTCATGTTGCTGCAAATGGCATTATTTTATTCTTTTTATGGCTAAGTAGTATTCCACTGTGTGTGTGTCTGTATGCGTATATATACATATACATATATATACACACACACACACACACACACACACACACTACAACTTCTTTATCCAATTATCTATCAGTGGACTTTTGGGTTGCTTCCACAACTTGGCTATTATAAACAGTGCTACTGTAAACACTGGAGTGCATGTATCTTTTCAAATTAGATATATGCTGAGAAGTGGGATTGCTGGTAAGTCTGTTTTTAGTTTTTTAAGTAATCTCCACACTGTTTTCCATGAAGGCTGCAGCAAGCTGCATTCCCACCAACAGTGTAGATGGGTCTCCTTTTCTCTACACCCTCTCCAGCATTTATCATTTGTGGACTTTTTTTAATAATTAATACATTTACATTTATGCAAGGATACCCATTTATTGGCTTTAGGTAGGAATCTCTGCTTTACTAAACTTGACAGCCACAAGTAAATGGTAAGGGTAGTGAATTTCTCAAAGTTCCTTGAATTTTGTACATCTTGTTTGTGGATTTTTGAATGATGGCCATTCTGACTGGTGTGAGGTGATACCTCGCTGTAGTTTTGACATGCATATCTCTGATAATTAGTGATGGTGAGCATTTTTTCGTGTGCCTATTGGCCATCTCGTCTTCACTGGAAAAATGTTTTTCAACAAACATTTGTTGAGAGCATGTTTTACCTAAAACATGATGGGAGACACTAAGAAATACAAGATACCCAAGTTACTCTTAAACCTAGTGAGGGATATGGCTGCATCAGAGTGGTCCCCAATTCTCCTCCCCTTCAAGGCACCTGAAAAATTGTACTTTTCAACTGCCTTGCAGGTGGGCAGTTGTGTGACTAACTGGCCAACGAAATGTGAGCAAGAATGACAAAGGCCACATCCAGGATGAGTCAGTGGGAAGCACCAGCCACCCCTGAACAGTGACCAAAACAGCCCTGTAACCCAAGGCAAGTTACTAGCTGGAGGGAACCACTTAGCTCGGATCCTTGAACAAAAAACAGAAAACTTTATAGTGTTCAGCCACTGACATTTGGGAATCTCTCGTTCCTGCACAACCCAGCCCTTTCTGATTAGCATGGGGTGCAAGGGCAATGAAACTGATAGGAAGAAAAAAAAGATAAGAACTGAGTAAATCGCTTTCATGAAGCTGGATGCTAACCAGTGGGCAGTAAGTGGTCCAGACGATCACTGAGGCATCCCTTAAGAGGCAGGAACGCTGGAGAGCTGTTGGGTAGACTCAAGGGAAGGACTGAGAGAACTGTAAGGATGAGTCAAACTGAGATAAGCAGAAAAAAAGAATATTTTAGTTCAACAAATGGCTTGAAGGAAGGCATGATGATGATGATGATGGTGGTGGTGGTGGTGGTGGTGGTCGTGGTGGTAGGACTTTGAGGGGAGTGGTCAGTAAAAAACAGACAGCTGTGGTAATAAGGACAGACTGACCAACTCATTACTAAGTCCGACTCACAGAAGCGGCAGCATCAGGGCCAGCCCGGCAAAGAGAAGCACGTTGCCCCTCCCATTGCCCCCACGTACAATTTCACGGGAGCAAATGTTACTTAAAATTCAACTTACCCTTTTTTGTTGATTTAGGATGTCTGTTTAATTAGTTTTTTAGCATTGCACGTTGTTTATGGTCATTGTTTCCACAGAAGTTAAAAGTGAGAAAGTTTACCGCACTCTTGATTTGTAGACAAAATAACCAACTGTTCCGGATTCCTCTCCTGTCCCCTTGCCACGTTTCTGATTTAAAAGTGTCTCTGACCTAGTGAATGGCTCCTAAATCATATCACTGGGTTTGCTGAACTTCCATTGTACGGAATCTCTCCCCTAAGACAACAGCCCTACAGCCGAGAAAACATATCTTCTCTCTGTGTTTCAAGTGATAGGCTGTCTGATAACAAACACAATCGGCCAAAAGAACATTTGTTTTCTGGAAATTGCACCATCCTCGATGAGGAAAATTCCACAAAAAGCTTAAGCTGAGAATTTCACTTTGGAGCCCACTAAGGCTGGTCCCTGAGCCAACCTCAGCCTTGCCCGTGGAGCAAACCAGACTTGGAGAGGGCTCCTGGCTGAGGCCATGTCTCCTTGTTGAACAGCGGGGATCGACCATGACCCTGTGCGGGGAGCCGGGGGAGATGGAAGCCGGGGAGGTCTGTCCCCACATTCCTCACCGCACTGTTTGAGGGCACAGAACTAATTCTCACGAAAAGGAGGTTCACAGTGGCCTGAGAGCGACCATGTTCCCCAGGCTCCCCTCCTACTGACCCCAGCCACACAGCCTGCTGGCCCAGGCGCTTTTGGTGGCCAAAATGAGAAGCCATCGCAGAAAGAACTTCCTGAGAGAATTCAAAACATAGACAACTAATAGGAGTAAAGATTACCTAAAGTTCTAAAATTGAGACCGGGAGGAGACGGATACAAACATAGCATAGGAAGGAATGGTCTATTTTAGGAAGATGCCTATCCGTGGGAATTGCATAAGCTGTTAAGAGGGATATACCCTTTGAAAAAGAGGATCTTTCTCAAAGCCCACCAGGATTTCTCCCTCCAGTCATTTCTAACTTCTCCTCCTGTACTGATGTGGACCCTCTGCCCTGTGGTGCACGCGACGCGCGCGCGCGCGCACACACACACACACACACACACACACACACACACACAAGTAGGAAAGCATTCAGCTCAGCGGTCAAGAGCCTGGATGCTGAAGCCAGCCTGCCTGGGTTCAAACTTGGCTTTATTATTCTGCAGATGTGACCTCAATCAAGTTCCTCAATCCCCCTTGGCCTCGGTGTCCTCATTTGTAAAACAGGGCCAATTACGGTATTGAGCAGATAAAGCTCTTACAGGGATTGGATGGAGACATACGTGTGAAATACTCAGAACAGTGCCAGGCTTGAACCAGTGTCACATGTTTCCGTTATGATTCTTACTGTGTGTGTCAGTTCGATGGGCGGTTACAAGGATCCCTGCAATATGCTAGCATTATGGGCTGCAGAGAGTATTTCACAGAGCCTCCACCCCTGGGGTTCCGATAATCTGGGAATACAAGATGCAGAGAGACTAACTAGACAGGATTCCCGGGGGCGCTGGAGAGTCAGGTCGGAGGGCGCAGCCACTGGCCCAGAGGAGCTGGACTCCCTGCTTGCGCTCAGCTCTGTCCTTTCTCCATGATCTAAACTGCTTTGTGGCTTCACCTTGCAGGAGCCTCCTTCAAGCATCCAGAAATGCCCAAGTCCAGGTGCTTAAGAAACAAATCATACTTCTGCTCACATCCCTGCCCTTTCCCAGTCCAAGCTTTTCCAGATGTGTTTCTTACCCCTAAGCATCCCCTCCAAGTTCTTCCTCACATTTCTCCTCTGACCCACTGAGGGAGTAGAGGAGTTCGTGCAGAGCAGGAGATGACTTTTTAGGACAGCGGGGCTGGTGTCTCTCTGGAAAGACGGGTAGGGGGACGGGGCCCTCCCCGCAAAGGGAACCAGGGTAAACAAAGGCATTGACGGCAGAGGTGAGCTCATTGTGAGCAGGACCTAGGGCCCCGGGCCTCCCTGAAGCGGAAGGGTTCAGATGGGGAGGAGGGAACATGAGATCAGAGGATAAAAATTACCAAAACACAGTGATCGACTCACAACGACACAGACACGACCTAGCCCTGTATACTCTGCCTCAGAACTCGCACCCCATCGTGGAACATTCCATGAGGATGAAATTCTTCATGGCTGCAGCACTTGTAGTCAGAAGCCCAGCCCTTGCACCCGACCAAACACTGCTTTGGACTTTAAACAGCGCCATTCCAGAACACACTTCTCCTTAAGAGTTGCATGTGTATAGGAGTCTTATCTGCAAAGAAACTATTAGCAACTCTAGGACAAGGACCAGCTCTCCCCTGGCGTTGCTCTTCCTTTCCACCAAGCCCGCTCCATCCCAGGGCAGCGCACGGTGTGTAGTAAGGGGTCACATGCTGTAAGTGAAGGAAAAGCCATGCTTGGGAATCTGGGCTTGCCGGAGATCCAGGCTTTCGCCTTGGACCTAATTATCTTGCCTTTGGGAAAGTCACCTGGATCTTCTGAGCCTTTCTCTTCTCACCTGTAAACTGACACTTGCGCTACTTAACTTCTTTAACAGAAAACCAGCTTGAAAATGCTTTCAATTGATATCTGCTATTCAAATCGTATGCATCGCAGACCTGGCATTCACGGAGTCTGCTACTCCACCTTTGACTGCTTGCAAGAGACCCCAGAATCCCATGGTATAACAAGAAGTCACCATTTGGCTGGGACCTGAATTCCCTCAGGGGCCAAAAAGGCTGGGTCAGTCGTGTTCCCAGTGAGTGAGCCTCACTGACAAGCCAGCATCCATCCGTCCCCATGTGCACCCCACCCCTCTCGTTAGAAGTCTGAAGGAGCCATGGGCACTTGCCATGTGTGTCACCTCCATATTCATACTGTGTCTTGAATTCCTCCACCTGCCACCACCTTCCCACCCTAGTCAAACTAACCGCCCCTTGAGCTGTTACAGCATCCTCCCGACTAGTTGTCTTTCTTCTAGTCTTCATCCCTGATGGCGTGGCGAAAATTGTGGCTGGTATTCCCGAACATTGTAAGACAGATTTTTGTCATCCCTTCTTTCAAACTCTCCCATGTCTCCTCGGCCTCCTTGTCACACCCAGGGCTCCCTGAGGGCAGAGAATGCTGTGGACCACTCCTGGATGGCACTGAGTAAATATGTGTAGAATGAATGACTGACGGCTTTTGTAGAAAGAGGGAATTATACATGACTGTTTTTCCCATGCGTTTGAGACTCACAAAGGCCTTGGGATATAATCTCACAGACGTCAAGGCTCTCCCATACGACGACAGTAAATAATCCATACATATTTAATTGTATATGGAAGTGAATTGAATGACACCTAAATCCACACTTCCCAGCAATGCCCAGAATTGGTGTACACATGAATCCAGGATTGTGCAATGAAGCGTGAGGTTAGCACACATTCAGCCCAAGAGAGGGTGGGGTCGTGGGGCAGGGCAAGAGGGTAGGAGTCCTGGAGTCCGTGCAGAGCCCTCCTGGAGCTGGCCGGGGCAGGGCAGTGACCACTGCCCACAGGGAGAAGAGCTGCACCCGGTGACTCACTAGGAGAATTCTGTGGAGTATGTTAATTTCCAAGGCCCCATAACTCTTGGAGATTAATAAGAATCTGGGAAGTATCTGTCTTTGCCGGCTGCTTTCATTTGCGCAGTAATAAAGCTCGCCTTTCTTGTTTAATAAAAACAATGTGGAAACAAATGGTTCTGTGCACAGCGGAACTTTAGAGAAATGAATTTGGCGAAACAGAGGGAAGTGTTTCATCACGCTGCCGGCTCCCCAGATTCAACACAGAAGCCATGTTTCCTTCTGCCCGCCCACTCTTGCACACGGGGCCCCGCATTTTGGTGGTGGATCTGGACCCCTCCCCATTGCAAAGGACTATTACATCAAATGGAGCGGGACGAGCAAGTCCCCTGCTTCTGCTGGCCTGCGCTTGTTCCATAAACAGAGGAAGCCAGGACTTAGCTCCTGAGATCCCAGTGGCCGGAGGCAGACGAGTGGGAGCCCAGTCCCAGGCTGGCAATAAATACGATGAGGAGGAACCAGCTCTCCGGCCAAGGGAAACGTGCTCGTGCAGAGAAACAGGCTGAGACATGGTTTAGAGGCATCGCTGGAAAATGGATCGCTAATCGGTCCTGGGGAAAAACTGGGTCACTCTGCCCATTTGTTTGTACAACATACTCAGGTAGATGACACAGGGAGGGACAACGGTCCCCACCCAGCTGCCTCAACCAGTAACAGCCATCGCTCAGACCCCACCAGTGCCCCTGCTGTCCCCCACCCTTAGTTTCTCAACTGAGGACACTTGAGCACCCGGCACAAATGTCACTTAGGAGCAACAGACTTTGCTGGAGGGTTATGTTTCCTCTTCATAAGGTCCGCTATGACCACGTGAAAAGTGGTCTCACGGCTGGTGAGGATCTAAAGGAGGCTTTCTGATGAGGAGAAAGCAGTGGACAGCCTCCCACTGTGGGAGAAACTGAAAGATACAGGATTTATTAACTGCCTACTACGTGCCCTGCCCTGCTGGCCACCGTCCCCAGGGGCACACATGAATCACAGTAATGAATTAGAACCTCTTTAAATTAGACAAGCAGGGGGGTCTGGCCTATCTGCATTAATGAAGATCTGATTTATTAACTATCTTTAAAGAAATGCAGTTTTATTACTTTCAAGTATCCGCATTGATTCATATCAAGTGCCAACAAGTATTGCCAAGTGGAGGTCCTGATGGCCCTGCCTTAACAAAAAGATAAGATTAATTTGTAATTAACGGCATCCATTTGCATGGAAACAATTAATGGGCGAAAGTCCTCATAAAAACAGTGCAATCTATTAACTAGATTAATAATGGCCCCTTTACAATCTAGGAAAACTGATTAGTTTTTTCTAGAAAAGGCAAAGGGCAGCTCTCCGGGAGCCTGGGTGGGACGCTGGGCCCAAAGGAAATTATAGACGCCGTTTCTGTTAGCATGGTCCCCAGCTCCTATCTCTTTTTCCTTCTTATTTTCTTTCAGTTGGCATTTATTGAGGGCAACTGAAAGAAATTTAAAGAGAAAAGGGTCAGATAATCTTTGACCTCAAGGAGCTTACAGCCTGGCTGGGAAGACAACACGCAGACGTACTAAAATATTAGGGAGAAATTCAAGTAATCCATCAAGGCAACGCACGAGAAATAAGTTCCCAAGTGGGAGAACCCCTTAGTTGTGCTAGGAATCCCGTGACGTGTGTATGTTAACATGTAAGCAACCCTGGGAAGCAGGCATTCGTTTCCTTTCCCAATCCACAGATGCAGAAACTGAGGCACTGAATGCTCTACATACCTCGTCTATGTTCGCACAACTGAGAAGATATGTTATAACCAGTCTTCAGAAATGGCCCCACAGTGAACCACCCCTGGGCTGGTTCTCTAACTCACTTTTGACCAATAAGAGTCTTGCTTTATGACTTCTGCAGCTGGATCATAAGAAGCATCTGCCCAGGCCTCCGGGAACACTTCGTCTGGGGAAGGCAGCTACCATGTAACAAGTCCAACCACCCTGAGACCGACACGCTGTGGGAAGCCCAAGCTGCCACATGGAGAGGCTACACAGGAAAGAAAGATGAGTACATGGACCTCAGCTATGGTAGCCCTGCCCACTGAGGTACCAGACATGTGAGTAAGGACTCCACCAGCCCAGGTGAGCCTTCAGTTAACTCCAGAACCAGCCACCATCTGACTACAGCCAGGAAAGAGAGCCCAACCAAGAACCACCCAGCTGAGCCCAGCCAATCCAGAGAATCAATAACATACGGGTTTCTTTTTCCTTATGGTTCTCTGCAGTAGATAACCAGAACCGGTTGGCCAAATTTGAACAACAGCCGTCTAATTCAAGTTACAAGCTTAAGCCAGACCAGCTGTTGTGTATCACAGACCACTGTGCGATGTCTGCATGCATCTTTCCACCTTACCCCACCTTCTTCCCTGAGACCTGCTCCGTCATTCAAATTCGTGTCCTCAAACCAAGAATGGTGTTCAGTCTGTGAGCATGCTTCAGAGTAGCAGTAACCCCACCCGGCTTCTGTGGGTCTGCACCCATGACACAAGCACTAAAACACAAGGCAGAGGCCAACTGCACCTGTCCTGAGAAACATTTCAATGCCCTCCCTGCGACTGTTGTGAGAGTCTGTCTTGAGAACCCTACTCCAATTTACATCCCTCTGGTGTGAGTCCCAGACACTGGTTCTGACTTTCTGAGTTCCCTCTCTCTGACACCCTGTTGCCTCCCTCGACCCAAATAGGTTAGGCTATTGAGTCTGCTGGTTCCTAAATTTGCCTAAAATCTAAGCAGGTGTCACTCCGAATTCTGATGAATTTATGCAGAGTCTGACCCATCTCTGGACTTTTGGTCCAACAAAAATGAGTCCTTGCTTAAACAGATCTTTGTCTTGTGGCCTATTCTGGCTTTAGGGTCTGCTGGCCCTAACAGCACCAATCAGAGGCTGAGGCCCACGTACGTTAAGGCGACCAAATAATGACAATAGCAGCAAACATTATACTGCCTTGGCTACCACCAAGGAATCTGCATTTTGTCAGAGTCCATCTGATGCTAACAGCTCCTGCTATAAAACTCCCAATGCCCTTACATTGTGGGCTAGATACTCTGATGAGTCTTTTTCAAAATCTTTGGACAGCCCACCATGTACATATGCAAATGGACTGACTTTCTGGTGATGGTCTACACCTCCAAGATTTGACTGGGATTCCCTTCTATAGCCTTGAACAAAGCCAGTACTTCAGCTGGAAGATGAGGATGTAAGAAAGGAAAGACATCTCCCTCCCTCTTCCTCTCAGCTGTCCACACCTCCCAGCCTGGAGGGCTCCGAGAGAAAGTTCCAGATGAGAAACCCCCTCCTGGAGATGAATGAGACAAGCAAGTACCCAGTACGTGTGGAAGCGGACAGGTGACTTCCTGGAGACATCTCTGGCTGAAGGCACTGGCGAAGCCCCACTGAGGCAAATCCCACAGCCAGGGGCAGCAGCCCTGATTTGGACACCCTGAGTATAAAGTTGGACTCTGCCACTTCCTCACTCTGTGACTTCGAGTAAGTTCTTTAAGCTCTAAAACTAGTTTTCTCTTCCGCAAAATGGGGCAATTAGTGCCTACTGCATAAAATCAAATGAGAAAACATTAATAAAACTCTTACACAAAATACTCAATAAATGATAATCTGTTAACAAAGGTAGCGTATACACACAGTTTTCATACTTTGGAATCAGCTTTCGAGTTTTCAAATTGTATCTCGAGATTTAATTCAAATGCATAGAGTTAAGAAATGATCTCCTATCAGGTTTTATTGATTCCTCACAAAATCAGTACCACAATTACACTTTTGTAATGATGAAAGTGAAAACTGGAGAGGTGCAGTGACTTGCATTATCTCAGTTTTGCAAGTTAAGAATCTAAGAGCGGGGGAAGGGTATAGCTCAAATGGTAGAGTGCCTGCGTAGCATGCACGAGGTCCTGGGTTCAAGCCCCAGTACCTCCACTTTTTAAAAAATGAATAATAAATAAATAAACAGACCTAATGACACCCCCACAAAATATATTTAATTTAAAAAAATTTTTAAAGAATCTAAGAGCAATGACTTGGCCAAGGTGGTTCAGCCTCCTGAAAAGAGAAAATAGGTTTGAACCCTATCTTTGAATTTAAAATTTGACTCTAAGCCCATTCTTCCAGCCTGACCTTGCTAGTGTGATGGTTCCTCTGTCCACCCACAGGCACTTGTGTGAGCACCTACTTTCTACCCAGTCCTAGAAAAGGTATGAGAATAAAATTCTCAGGCCTCTTCTGAAGAGTTCCCGTTCTAACAGGAGAGACAAGGAGAATGTCAGGATTATAATTACTGTTTGAATGAGTAGAGAAAATCTTTCTACATGTGTGCCAAGTTAAAAAAAAAAAAGCGTAGAGCACTTCCAAAGCAAGAGAGGAGCACCTGGAAGGTGGATTTGGGGATGTACGTCAGGGACCTTCCAGGGGAGGATGGGACACTCCAATTAGAGGGTTTCCTGGCAGAGCACTTATTACAGCGGAGCAGGTAGGGTGACGAGAAAGCCAAAGGAGGGCCAGGGAGAGCAGCAGTGGAGCTGTGACTGGCCTCGGGCTAAAGGTCACGGGCACTGAAAGGGAGAGAGGCTTGTGCAGAGCACTGACGGGGGCAGGGGCTTACAATGACAGGCGATGTGAGCCCAAGGGAGGGAAGGAGGAGAGGAAATTCCTTGACCCTCCCCTAAGTCCCTCCTCATTGACCCAGCCAATCGGAAGCCAGAGGGCTCACGTGGTGGTTGAGGGTATCCAGCAGGGCAGAGGGCAAGCGAGGAGTGGATCTGGGGACTAATGGGAGACAAGCAGTGTGGAGGGCTCTGAACTGTGGCTGGAGACTCGTAAGGCTGGGAGAAGAAAGTATCCCGTGGAGAGAGCCAGTGTTTCAAGGTGGAGTGAAGTTGTGAGATCAGAGGAAAGCAGTGCATGTGAGAAACCTGGCTTGGCTGGGCTGGGCTGGGCAGGCTTGGCTGGGGAAGAGTGGGACTGGAGGCTAGATCATCAGCCCATCCAGCATGGTGCCGGCACAGAGGAGGATCTCAATAAATCTTTCTGAAGAAATAAATCAGCACCACTATTGAATCCATGGCTATGAGCGTGCAGGATGCCACAGAGGAAAGCCCCCCCTGCAGACCGGCATGGGGAGGGGAGCCAGTGCAGGCAGCATCACACACATGACATTATGAATGCGCCTCTAAGTTTCTCCATGCCCGCTCCTCTCTGCGGACTCTCCCAGGACACCACGGGACTACAAGGGCACTGGGACCACTGTCCTCCTGGGTAGGACTGCGCTAACACCCCTACTCTTTCTCAGGTGCAGGGACAGCAGATCAGAGAACCACCCACTCTCAGCACCCTTGTCTTCTGTGCCTTGGTCCCGGTGGGAGCCCACCTAGGGGTCCTAGCTGGCAGGAGAGCCCACATTTCTGGCAAGAACTGTCATGAGAAATGGCAAGAGAAATGTCACGAAGTCCCTGCCCACAACCACGATCCTTCCCATCCTGTTGACACAACCCCCTGAAAGCTGTGGGAAGTAGGAAATTGCTTGTCTTCTTTTAATCAAGGACACTCTTAAAGATGCTTAAGTACAATACTAGTTAAAAATGGGCAGTTTTATATAAAGGAAAGGAGAAAAAGTACAGCAGGAACATACAGTATATCAGGTTGAATTAGCTTTTCGTGCCACAACATGTAAACAAATCTGTTTAATTAGAACACCTTGTTTTTATTGCCTTCTGAGCAATTTTTCAATGATGAGGCAAAAAGTAAGACAGTGGGGAAGGGATTCTGAAATTTCTCAGGGACCTCCCCGAGATCTTCTCTGCTTCCCCCAATGACCCAGCTCCTGCAGTGTTCCCCTGCATTTCTCATGAGTGCCCCTGGAACCCCCTCTTCCACCTGCCCCCCCTCCTCCAGCAACCTTCAAAATAACAGAGATTTGCCATTTGCAGAGATTTCAGCAGATTTTATGCATGGAGGGGAGATGAGATGTGGTCTTTGACATGATGATAACCTGGAACCCGTCAAAAATGGAGACAGGGAAACCCTCAAAGCCCCCAGGTCTCCAACAGAAGCTGGCAGAGAGGAGTGAGCCCTGGGCTGGAGTCTAGCGTCTGGTTCTGAATCTGGTGTTGAGGGTGGGCTGTGGGCTCGAACCCCCCAGCTCAGGCCTCTGACTCCGCAGTGACCCCCAGTACATCAGCTGATCGGGATTCAGGCTCATGCCTTGGACCTCATACAACCCTACACACCCACCTGGTACACACAGACCTAAATCACGGGAGCCAAGAAGGATTCATAGAAAGCAGCTCGTTGCCCCTCCGCCCGCTCGGGCCCAGATGACACCCGGGTCCCCACGCCTGCGGCGGCACTCAGCGCCCCGACGTGCACACGTCCTCACACACATGCCTACCCAGGCGTCTCCCCCACCCCCGCCACGGCACTCACACCTGCAAGGGTGTGAGTGTTTACATTTTTGGTTTCTGGTTGGTTTCCGAACAAGCAGAAGATTTAAGCTTCTAATCCATCTGTTGGGTGCAAAGTAGAATATATTCTGGGAGTGGATTAGGGGACTAAATTTGGGAAATGTGTTGTCAAAATGTGGTTCTGCAATGCAAGCTTATTGACAAGGGTGTCACTGGGAGTCGGAAGGCCTTTTGGAAGTCGCTATGTGAGGGGGGCAGAGACTGGGGGGAGCAACAGGTGCCCTCCCCCCAACAACGGAGGTGGGAAAACTTCTGGGGCCCCCCAGTCACTACCTTCTGGACTCTCCCCCTGCTCCTCTCTCCTGCAGCAGGACCCTCTGCCTTTCAGGGTCCCTCCTCTTCCTAGTAGCACCTTCAGGATACTGACATATTTATTCACACTCAAGAGTGACATCATAAAACATACATCTCGCCTCCTTTCCGGGGTACGTGCATTTTAATGAGGTTCAAAGTCGTATGTTCTTGTAGTAGGAATGTAGGCATCAACCAACATTTAGAGATGACACTGGGAGTGAAGACAGAACAGGAGACCCACCTCAGAGACCCAGACACAAGCGCCCACTGGTGGCCTCTCGCTCATGTTGACACCTGGGCTCAGTTTGGTCTTTAGAAGGCAGATGCTCTCTTACCCACGAAGTAACCCCAAAATGGCTTCAGTTTATCTTGTTCCGGACACCCCTCTCCAGATCTCTCCCCCGTGGCTCCGGCCTCAGATGCAGGAAGTGGTAAGTGTGCAGCCTGGACTGCTGAAGGCAGCTGCAGACTTGGGAGAATTGAGAGGCGGCCAGAGGGTTACATGTTAGACAGTAGGTGGGGCTGGGGGTGGTGTAATCATCATGGAAGCCATCACTCACTCCTCCGGATGGGGCTGGGCGCATCACAGCGAAGAAACAGGGTCCGTAGAGAACATTATGGTGATGTAGGAGACCCATCCTCAGCATCTCTGACTGGTAACTACCAGCCCCCACTAGATTATCCCCAGAGAGCGAGAGCTCACTGTTCCTCAGAGAGGCTGACCACCACGCTCCTGGTGTGGACGGAGGAGACAGAGGAGAGAAGGCTGACCCCCAGTACATCAGCTGATCGGGAAGGTCAGATTCCAGCCTCACTCTATCAATTAGATATAAAAGGTCGGGATGAAATCTTCCCATCGGATCCAGTTTGCCCTTTTTACAGCTGACTTGAAGACGGGGCTGAAATGTCTTCCGGTTTGTAGACTTTACTCCTAGCTGACCCCTGTCATCCCCTCATCTGAGCATGGCCAGGTACGAATCAACCCACTGGCCTTCTCCAGACAGGGGCTTAGTGCCCTGGAGCACATGAGAAGAACTTGGCTACAGAAGGCCCACAACCCATGGGGGCTGGAGGGAGAAACTGCACCCAGGACATAGAGGGTGATTTCAACTGGGGGAAAGGGAGTTGGGGGAAGACTCTGGGGTGGGATTTTGATGCCAGTCTAGTAAAGTGAGGGAAAAAAAGTAAGATCTTTCGGTGGGAAGCCACAGCACTGAAGACCTCACCCCTCCCATCACCACTGTCCCCGCCTCGCTTCGGAACCAGACAGCCCTCACCTGACTCATTTCTCTTTCAAATCTCCAAAGCCACTGACCCTACCTATTCCTTTCAGTCCCAGTTTGTCTCCGTGTGACCTCAGTGTCTTAAAACCGAGTTTGTCTGTATCGCCAGTTTGCCTAAGATCACGGAGCCCAGTTCTGCTTTCTCACGGTCCTATCTCCATCACAAAGGGATGCATAGAAAATGGTCCAGGGTTCCATATTTAAAAAACACCCTGGTCCAGCTGGGCCCTGAGTGGAGGGATAACAGACAACACGGAGGAAACACTAAAGCTAATGACGGGCCTGAGACTTCCGACAGGACTTGATGCAATCATTTGACAGGAGAGACTCATAACTGTGTATCGAATATCCCTGCTGGGGTAAGGAACACCGGGAGTAAAAAGCCGGAAAAGCTCGAGCTGTTCCTTCGGTGGTTTCCATGTCACATCCTTTCTCCCATCCTCTCCCGCATTATCAGTTTTTCACTCTCTACTAGATGATTACCATCAGCACATAAACAGGCCATTATGTCTGCCATTAAAATAAAATTCTCTTGACCCCTCTCCTTATCTCTAACTACTGGCCCATTTGTTTGTCTCTGCAAACAGGCCTCCCCAAAGGGTGATCTGTTCTCTCTCAAATTCCACTCCTGACTTTCTCTTAAACCCACATTTCACAAACACCTCTCAACCCAAACTTTCTTTATCGTGATCCCTAGGGACCCACTACGTTGCTGTGCCCACCCATCAGCTCCCAAGCTTCGTCACCCTTGCCCCACCAGCAGCACCTGACAACACTGTCCATCTCCCAGGACGCCACACTCCCTCCATGTGTTGAGGGCACGGGGCACCTCCGTGGTCCTCTATTCTACCAACACTCACCCCTTGCTGACAGGACCAGACCCACGACTTCACATACTGATGTGGGCTCATGAACCCCAGAGCCATCTCTCCTGTCCAGATTTTGCTCCTCATTTCTAGATGTGTGTCTCCAGCGGCCCATGTGACAATCTCCACTTGAATGGAGATCTAAGAACCCTCTCACACTCAGCATGTTCAAAATCGAACACCTCATTTTTTCCCACCCCAGCCCTAAGCTACCCACACCATTTCCTGTCTCAGTTACTCGGGTGAAAATCGTGGACTCATCCTTGGTGTCTCTTTTTTCCATCACACCCTGTATCTAAGCTGCTGGCAGATTTCAAAACGCATCCAAATTCAAACTGCTCAGCACCTCTGCTGTCACGATCCAACCCTGGTTGACTATTACCTCCCTCCTGGAGTACTCTCACAGCCTCCCATGCCTTCTTGGAAGTATTCTTAACACAGAAGCCATGTGCTTTAAAACATAAGTTTCATGGCATTTGACAAAGGAACCATGTCATGTGTTCAAAACCTTCCAGCAGCACCCACTCCACTAAGACTACACTGAAGCCTTCGCAATGACCGGCTAGGCCCCCCTCCCCATGACCTCTCCGACCTCACCTCCTCTCCTCGTCCCCTCGCTCGGGGTCTCCAGTCACAATGAACGCCGCGCTGTCCCTCAAGCACGCTCTGCGTGCCTGCCTTCGGCCCTCTGCTCTGGAGTCCCCCAGACTAGAACGTCCTTCCTCTCCTAGACATCTGCTTGGCTCACTCCAGCATCTACTTTGAAGTCTTTGCTCTCACTTCCTCGAGAAGGCCACTGGACCACCCTACCTAATCCTGCCACTTGCCCGCACAGCATCACGCCCAGTCTCCTTACCATCCTCTCCATCTTTCACGGCCTTGTAAAGGTTCCCAGAAAACAGAGCCCGATGTGGCCTGGAGCGCCCAGCTTCAGGACAAGGTGCTTGAGACAACAGCACAATCTCTCTCCTGGGTGCTGGGTGCAGCCCTCCCTCACGGACACTCCTTAACCCCCGTGACCTTTCACTTCCCTCTCCACTCGGAACAGGATCACAGAACCTAATATTATTAGTTACTGCCACTCAGTGTTAAAAATAGACAAGCCATTTTCAGGCTTCATCAAAACAATATCATGATGAGTCACTTATTTTTCAGGATTGCGAATACCCAGAAACTATTAAAATGTTCCCAAGACAGCAAGGCAGCGCTCGTCGTAAGAAGATGTGATTCTTTATAAGGGTGTGTGACTCGCCAGGTGCCATATGGCTAATAAGTGGTATAATCATAATGAGAACCAGGGTATTTAAGGATGAGCCGAGACAATGGATGGAGAGGGAAGCGTGTCACTCTTTGACCTTGGCTGAGTGGGGAAGCCTTTCAGAATCTTTGTTTCTCTATTAATAAACTGGAAATGAAAGTACCTAGTTCATAAGGCTGTGGGGAAGTTCAGGTAGGTTAAAGAAACAAGGCATTTAACACCAATCCCTGTTCACTGTTACAGCATCATGCCATCCACTCAATAAGTATTCAGTGAACGCTGACCACATGCCAAGTTCTATGTGATGTCTGGGGAACCCTGAGATAAAGAGATACATATCCATACATAGACACATACTCATCCCTTTCCGTCTAGAGCTCACTGTCTAGTAATGGGTATAAATAAGACCGGCAGATACGGCAGAATGAGCCATGGGTTATGTATAGGGAAAAGGCAAACACTGGACAGTCTGCAGTTTCGGACTTACAGTTCCTAAACCTCGGGCACGTGTCCAAAACTCAGACTTCAAATGATAATGCAAACATATTCATCAGGATGTACTTGGCCTGCAACAAGATGGGAAAGACCCATTCTAAACACTGTGATGAAGCAACCATGTAATGAGGACTCCTGGTCCAAAGGGAAATGGTCCTGCACTGTCGAAGCTCAATGAAATAGACTGACTTGCATCTAACTGGGACCTCTGGTGGCCCTCATTCTGCATGAATCCTACCTATGTCTTGAATGCTTACTCCACAAACCTCACGTAATTCTCACACCATTCCTGTGACGTGAGTGCTATGTTTATGCCCTTTTCACAGAGTCATGAACTGGTGCATAGAGACGTTTCGTAACAGATTGAAATAGACAGGAATGTACAGGGCTGGGACTCCAACCCAGGACCTCTTAAGGAGTGAGGGTCCTTCTCTCTCTCTTAATGAGCCTGTCTAGTGAGGCCAAAAAAATTTTTTAAAAAGCCCCAGAAGGCAATTTGTAGGGTCCTAAGCCTATTTATGATTGCTCTGTTTCCAAGCACCACAAGGCCAAATTGGGGTTATAAATATAAGGGCTGTGGATGATCTATGCAGTTTGAGCTATTAGGGCAGATTCAGAAAAAGAGTTAGGACTTCGGGGTGTGCCTGGGTGGAGAATAAAAGCAGCATCCATTCTGTGATTCTTCTGATAAAGATGCATGTTCTGTGTGCTGAGCTGCAGTTTATTTCTTCTTCGTCTGCTTTTGTCCTCTTTCTTAGAACATCCTAGATGCATAAAGAAAAGAAAACAACTGGGGTGCTTCTTTTCCTGTAATTACGGCAGGCAGGACCAAATGACTGGCAAGTAAACCACCTCGGGGGCTGGGGAGGGAGGGACAAATGCCAGGGAGTCACCGGTGCCCCGCACAGTAGGAGGGCAAGTCGCAGGGCTTGCAAACAAAAGAATGGAAGTTCTCATTACACAAGATTCTTGTCCGTTCCTTCTAGCAAACCCAGCACGACTTAGAAACCAGCTATTAGTTCATGATTCTGTCTGTTCCTGGTCTTCCCAATAAGAATAATTCTCCCTTCTCAGACCTCCTGTCACCCATTAATTATGCCTCTTTTGGGGAGATTTGGAACTTTCCATTTCGTATGATTTTTTTAACCTTTATTATGGTCTGGTTCCTGTACAGTAAACTACACATATTTCAGATATACAATTTGATGAATCTTGATAGATGTGTACACCCATGAAACCACTACCACAATCAAGATAGCCAATATTTCCATCACTCCCCAAGTCTACAAATGATAAATGCTGGAGAGGGTGTGGAGAAAAGGGAACCCTCCTACACCGTTGGTGGGAATGTAAATTGGTACAGCCACTATGGAGGACAGTACACAGGTTCCTTAAAAAACTAAAAATAGATTTACCATATGATCCAGCAATCCCACTCCTGAGCACATATCCAGAGAAAAATATAATTCAAAAAGACACATGCACCCCAATGTTCACAGCAGCACTATTTACAATAGCAAGAAATGGAAGCAACCCAAATGTCCATCAACAGATGACTGGGTAAAGAAGATGTGGTGTATACACACACACACACACACACACACACACACACACACAGGAATACTACTCAGCCATAAAAAAGAATAAAATAATACCATTTGCAGCAACATGGATGGACCTGGAGATTGTCATTTTAAGTAAGTCAGAAAAATACCATATGATATCACTTACATGTATATGGTGTTGATGTACATGCAAGTTACTACTTTGGCTCAACTCTCACCCCAATGTGGGCAGGCTCTGTTTTAATGTGTCTTGGATCCCTGACAGGAGAGGCATGTGCCCACTGTATGCTTCATTCATGTTTATGAAAGGAATGAAGATACAGCTCCATCCCTTGGGGAAAAAAAAACTTCCTTTCATCACACTGGCTTCCTTCAAGGATTTGGATGGATGGGGGAAAAAAAAGAATTTTGGTCCTGTTTCCAATTTCTACACAAGAATGTCTGGTCCTTGGAAATTTCTGTTTAAGTCTCAGGAGAGAGGTAACTGCTAAGATCAGTTGATGAAGACCCTGGGTAAGTCTGAGAGGAGCATCAAATATTTAGAATAGGAGCCAAAACTGAAGGATACTCAACCCAGCCAGCTCCCCTCCCACTCCCTGCATTGCTTGCTCCCAGCTTCATCACCTCCGTATAACTTCTCATCACTGTGCCCCCCAATATTTCAGAAGCTCCTGACCTCAATCACTCCCCTGTCCCTTCTAACCTGTACAGTGTTTCCGGATTAACTTTCTGAAACTCTAACCTTAATTATATTGAGAAATGTATAAGCACAGTGGTTGAACAAAGAGCTTTGGAAACAGCCAGATTTGGACTCAGTCCCAGCCC
Organism: Vicugna pacos; assembly: GCF_048564905.1. NCBI lineage: Eukaryota > Metazoa > Chordata > Mammalia > Artiodactyla > Camelidae > Vicugna > Vicugna pacos. The sequence goes on from NC_133010.1 coordinate 9,970,800, forward strand.
TACCATTTACTAAGCCTCAAGCATCTCATCTATAAAGCAGTGATAATAATAGTACCTGCCTTATAGGCAGTGGTGAGAATTAAATGAAATATTATGTATATGTACCAGAGTCCCTGACTCCTCGCAAGTCCTCGAGAGATGTTCAGGAACAGAAAAAAAAAATAATAATCATTTTCCTATTCCCCAATCTGCAATGCTTCTCAGTGCCCATAAGGCATCTCGTTTGCCTGGCATCCCAGATCCTTCAGCCCTCTAGTGCAGTCGCCCGCTCTGCCCCTCGTGCCACCCCTACAACCACCGCCCCTCCTGCTTCAGCCAGAATCACATAATTTCTCCCTTTCAAGGTACTAGGCTTTTCCCTCTACTGACCTAAATCCTGTCATCCTACGTCTGGGTAAACATTTGGGAAACAATCTTTAGGAGATCCCCACTCGGAACGTATTTTAAGATAATAGTCCAGACTGATCCAAGAACTCAACGTTGTGTGTGTGTGTGTTTGTGGACACAAAGGAAAAATACGGGCAAATTAATCAGTTATTATTGTAAATAAGACCTTTCATACATAAGAGCAAAGATGACTAGATCTGACCACACAAAAGGTTAAAAACCTCCCTACATCTGAAAAAACACATCACAAACAAACCTGGAAAACAAAAAGATCACACGAGAAGCAGACAACTGCACCACATGTGCTAAACAAAAGAGTAATAATTGGTAAAGAGCTGTTATTGATCAAAAGGAGGAAAATTCCAATGGGGAAAAAATAGGCAATGGATTTAAATGCGCAAATCACTTTTTTAACAAACCCAGACGATAAAGAAATATATGGGAAAATGTTACCCTTCTAATAATCACATAAAATCAGAGTAAAGCCCAAAGTTCCACTTTGTTCTCTCAAACAGGAAACCGTCCTTTGCAGCCAGTAACAACCACCACCGGAAATTGACACAACATTGTAAACGGACTATAACTCACTTAAAAAAAATTTTTTTAAAAAACAAACAATCAGCATTGGTAAACCAGTCAATAAATGGGGGCTCACCTGGGCAACACAGGGAGCAAATACAACCTGTCTTGGAAGCCACTATGACAAGACATGGAAAAGGTTTTTAAAACATGGGTAACTTCTGACCAATAATTCTACCTTTAAGAATTAATTCTGAGAAAAATCGTAGGTGAGCACAAGATTTCTGCGTGAAGATTTTCATCAGTGTTTTTCCAGCAGCAAAAAAAAAAATGCAACAGCTTAAATTTCCAACAGTAAGAGATTTAAGAGTAAATCATAGCATATTCACAGGATAGAATGTTACGCATCCATTCAAGACGATACTTTAGAAGAATATCGAATAGTTTAAGAAAATATTCACAGAATATTTTAAGTCAAATGGCTAGGCAGGATTCCAAGTTTGTAATACATTCTCAGGAAAAAAATAAACTGGGGGAGATATACCTGGAAATGTTAAGTAGTTATCTCACTGGTAATAGGAGGAATTACCAATAATTATAATTCTGTTCATTATGATTTCTTTCCTGGGTGGGAGGAAGATGAATATAAACTCAACATAACCAAATGGACCCAACCCAGGCTTCAAAGTCAGCTCAAAGTCCCGCTTCTTCCATGAAGTCTGCCCTGACTACTCCAGAACTCACTGAATCCTTCACCCTCTTTTAGCCATAAGCATCCAAGTTATACAATCACCCATTTGATCATATGCTTTCTTGTATTGCTGACCACTTACTCCAGGTTAGTCTTCATTAATTAGTATGAGTTCTTCAGCAAGATTTCATTCAAGACCACTCATACCTGGATCTACCTAACCCATGGTAAACTGTATTTTCCAAGATGGCTGCAAAGCTCTCCCATCCCATGTGTTCTTCTTACAACTGGCATTTACACTCCTCCAATGAAGAGGCAGGGTCTATGATCCCTGTCCTGTGACCACAGCCAGTGATACTATGTGACTCCTGACGCCAGGACATACAAGAGGACAGTGCTAGACAGCGCCTCTACTCAGTTTTCTTAGATGCTCTTCTTTTGGAAACCAGTCTGTGAGGAAGCCCAGGCCACATGGAGAGTCCAAGCATACACGATCAGCTGGCTAAGAGCCTCAGCTGAAGTTCTAGTCAACAGCCAGCAACAACTACCAGTACGCAAGTGAAAAAGCCTTTACAAAGACTCCAGCCTCCACCCTCCTCCGTCCCGCCACCTCCATCCAACTGTGTTTCTGAAACTACCTGAGAGATCCTGAACAAGAATTACCTGGCTGAGCCTAGTCAATCCCTGAACTCCAAGAGACGATAACAATAAAATAATTGTTATATTTCAAGTCATTAAGTTTGGGGGAGATTTGTCACATGGCAATTGATAACTAGAACTTACTTCTACTTCCTTTTTTTCTTTGCTACCTCACAGATCTCCTCTCTGGAACACCTTCCATCCAATTCCTATAAAAATTAATCCATGTATACTTGTTATATAAATGAAGAAGTGAATGCATGGGAGTTCATATTCCTTAGTTCCAAACTTACACATTCTGAGTCCTCTTAAGAACCTCCTGACCTGAGAGAACCAGAAAAGCAAATCTTTTTTATCCTTTTATAGTCTAAACTCTGTTTTTTTCTGCATAATTCTTTTCAGTTACACCTCTAGCTCCCCAGCGCGCAGAAGAGTTTCACCCACTAAAAAGGAAGAACTAATGAACCAAGAGGGCTGATGCAGAAACTGACAGCTCTGACCTTATCCTTTTCTCAGGAAGAAGACACTTTCTAGGAAAAGGTGGGCCCTCTTTATACCCCCAGTCAGTAGAGATGTAAGCTACAGCCGCACTAGGCTGAGTCCTCAGTCCCATTAAGCCATCACGGCCACAGCCTTAGCACATGGCGCCACCTTTGTGATGTGGCTGGCAGGGCAAAGGGCCTTCCCTGTGCTCATCTACAACTTCAGAGCCCCTCATGGGGTAAGCGCTTTCCTCTCCAGGCTCTTTCATTAAAGAGAAACTCCCCCAGGAGGGGAGCGCGTGTTCACGGTGTGACAGAACCAGCAGCAGCACCGTTGTTACTCTGCCCTAACATCACAGAATGTGCTCCGGAGAGTCTGTCCCTGGACTGGAGGGATAACTGTGCACAACTGAGGCAAGGGTTTGTGGGTGAGGACAGCAGAGAAGGAAGAATTACAGGAAGAGAAGGTTAGGAACTCTGAAATCAAGCATCACACGTTGCAAAATCTCACTAAAACTGGGTGATGCTGCCAGGATCTCTCTTTACTTGATGGTAACTGATTAAATTTGGTTCATCTTTTTCCTTTTAATATTTTTAGTAATCAGTGAAATTGGGATTATCTGGAACTTGTGTCATCCCCTCTTTAACTAGCCCTCAGAGACCTTAATTTGTCCCTTGCTTTTGGGGGTACCATTGGGACCATGAGCAAGAGTCAGACCTCAGAGTTCCTTTGCCTTAATGCTGTCATCTCACCAGCTGGACCCAGTGACTTGGAAAAGCAAGGCTGTAAGGGCTCAAGGATGGAGATACAGAAGTAAAGGACTTACTGCAAGCACAGCCACACACGAAATGCTCTTAGAAGGCAGTGGGATTGTCTCAGATCCTGAAGAAAGTGTTTGATGATTGACTTCTCACATCCCTCCTCTTTAGACACTGTTCAGAGAAGGAAAACAAGGATGACTGGCTCCTTCTTGTATTAACCCTGCATTTAAGAGGTCACTGGTTTGGTGACAGCCACTAATATCAGCTTGAGTTTGTACCTCAACATACGCTGCTCGGGACTCACTAGACAACCCACCAGAAAGCTGATGCCACGTTGGAATATACCTGGTATACGTCACAACTGACCCCCGAAAAAGGTATTTTCTGTTTCCTCTTTCCCAGAGGTAGACTTTTTTTTTTTTTTGGTCCCAGGCAAGAAAGCAAAGTTAAGGTTTGTTCCCTAGATTTCTCAACATCACCCAATCAGGTTGGCCTCATTACTTTCTCCATCTCCATCATTACTGCCAATTTATCATCACCATTAACATCATCAGAATAACGGCCTTAGCAAACCCCAGCTGGGGGAGGCCTGTTCCCACCACTGCAGGAATTTCCATATTACGAATTCCAAGCCCATGAGCTCTGGAATATACTAATGGAGAGAAACCGTGCTGGAAAAGGCCCCTGGGAGAAGCTGGGAGGGAAAGTGTGCCCCAGTCACCTCTCAAAATATCCAGCAAGAAGCCATTGGGGAGCATGTGCCCGTTCTTTGAACTCCCTCAAAGTACCTTTCATCTGTTCTAAATCCAGGATCGCCTTTGTACAGGGCTTGCTGTTTCTGGATAAATCCTTGGCCCTTGTTCAAGCCCCGGACTGTGTCAGGATGTTCCACAGACCCCAGCAGGACGGCATTGCTAAACGAGCCTTTCCAGCGGGACCCCTTTCTTGTGACACGGATTCCAAATCCCAGCCCAGAGCGTCTGCGCTCAGCAGTCCAGCCCGGCAGCGACCACGTCCTATTCTCATTTTAACTCCCGTCTTCCTGGAGGAGGCCTCCCACACCCAGCACAAGGCAGTCACCGGCTGGTCTTCCCTGAGGCACTCTATTTTCGGCCCCTTCCCGTATCACAGACTCTCTTCCCCTGTGGAGCAAGCTGGCGAGACGCTTTTTCCTTGCCTAAGCATTTGCCTTGTATCTGATTCAAATCTCTAACCTGGGAGTCGGGAGAGTAAGCCAACAGGACACCCAGAGGAGGGCCTCCTGCTCCGCCCGCAGACTGCACCTCGGTCCATAGACATGCTGTGCAAGGCTGAGCCGATATCCTTCCCTCTCTGAGCCCCATCTCACTACCCGTTGTCAGAGAGGGTTTTGCACTGCCAGCTTCCTGGATGTGGCAGAAGACTAACCCTGTTTTCCCATGTATATTACTAAAATTTAACCCGTTCCCCTGGGGTTATTTTTTTCCTGATTGTCAAATGATCCTTTCTTGAGACCTTTTCCTTTGTAGTTCTTAACTAGCTCGGCATTTCATGGCACCACCGTTCACGTCATAGACAACGTCATGAAGGTGGTGGCTGCCCACACTTTGACCCACAGACTGCGCAGTTCCCAGGATCTCTTTAATGGCTCCAGAGGGTTCTCTGGCTGAGGATTAGTGCTGTATCTGTCAGGTGACATTGACAGTGTCATCCAAAGTGGTGTTTCCACTGAGCCTAATATTTTTCTGCTTTCCTCTGTCTCTGGGTGGTTCCTTGAGGACTTTGATGATAATCAGGGAAGAGGCAGAGGTACCAACTTGGGCCTGTCTCTTCTGAGTGGTCAGTTCCACTGTCATCTTCGACCCGCCCAGCCACCTGCTGCCTTAGTGACATCATCATCAACATTTTAGGGACGAAGTCCAGGAGGCTGATGACAGACATGGCACTGGCTTCCCCACAGATACATCTCAGGTACATGACTTTAACTTCCTTGGGGTCAAACCTGGGTGGCACGGCAGAAGTAGGTGGGGTATATGAACCCAGATGCAGGAGAACCAAAGAAAGACACGCCTTGGCCTCCTCCAAGCCAAAAGCCAAGAGCTCCCTGGTACTTTTACACAGCCTCGATCTCTCCACTACATTTGCATGTGATGTGTCACATCAGACACAACCAGTGAACAAAGCAAAAATGGTCTTACTCCCCTTTTACAAATGAGAACACAGATCAAGAGCAGGGGGTATTTCTTTCAAGGTCTCGGCTATCTGGATAACAGTCACTTTGGGACTGGAACCCAGATGTCCTCTGCTGGAGCTAATCTCCTTACATGGCCCACTCACTGCCCTGTGCGGGATGAACATGGGTAAGTCACAGAACAAGCCCGACACCAGCAGAAGGGAGCAAGAAAACTGAGTGGATTGTGAAAAGTCTCCATTTAAATATGCCACACGCTCCCATGGGGACACTTCCACTCTAAAACACGAAGGCTCACAGGTCACTCAGAGTCACAGACATCCCACCCAAGACATGAGGGCTGGAAGAGGACTTGGGGACCAGCTCACATTTTATAAAGGAGAAGAGTGACACCCTGCCAAGTCACTGACCCATCCAGGCCATTCCAGGACTCAGAGGTTCACCGGATGCCTGGTTCCAAGAGCTTTCCCTTCAGAATCCTTCTCCCTCCTTCTACGAGACGGACATGACCTTCTGGCAGTGGCAAAGCCCCCAGCATTTCACCCTGAGCCAGGAACCCTCAGCCATGGACACAGGCAGAGAAACGGAACACCAGCCAAAGAACTTCTCTGAAGCCATCTCCCCACAGCCTGCTACTGTGCCTGAACTTCCACCCCGAGGTGCCCAGAGCCGTAGATTAGGGCATGAAGGACTACCGTGCAAGTGGAAAATAAAAACAAAGAAAACACTCGAGATTATTGATGGCCAGAGCAATTTTTAGCCACCAATATCCCACTATCACTTAATCAAATGAACCCTGGCGGAGGGCAGGGCCCTGAAGAGACGGAGCACAGCAAAGGTGTGTTTTGACAGAAAGAAGAGGGAGCAGGTGGTTCCTGGTCTGAAACTCGGAATGTGGACTAGGGAAAGGCTCCTCAGCCTGGAGGGCAGCCCTGGACACTTGGGCAGCAAAAGGGCCCGGGGGGAGGGGAGCCGTGATGACGATGCGTGGGCAGAGAAACCTTACGGGGCCAAGCAGTAAAAACCTACGCAAACCGGCTTAAGCATTAATAAAAGAAAATAATAAAATGAAAAAACAAAATAAAATGGAACATACCGACTTCTGAAACTCAAAGGTTCAAAGGCGCGCTGGCCTCAGACCCGACGTCTGCCTTTTCGGCCCGGCTCCGCGCGCCTCCGGGTTGGCTCCGCCCTCCTGGCGGGGAGCAAAGACTGCGCGCCGCAGCCGGAGGGGCAGCTCCCGCGGAAAAAGAGCTCCTCCTACCGAGTGCGGGAGTGGGCTCTGATTGGCTAACCTTAGGTCACGCGCCACCCTTACTAAGCTCTGAGCTCTGATTGGCCAGGTCTCGATCACGTGCTCTCCACAGAGCTGCGTTGGACTCACAGCCTCAGTTTTCACCCAGGAGTCTGGGTCAGCCTGGGCGGTGCCATCAGACCTGACCTTGAACTCTGCCACCAGGACTACCCAGTGCTGTTTTGGGAAATGTCACAGTGATGGGCTCCAGACGCTCCAGGGCCCTGGGCCTCATACCAAGGTGCAAACTTCCCAGAGGAAACCCAGCACCCTCCCCCCTCCCCAGTTCTGAGCAGGGCAGTTCCTCTGGGAGGCAACTGTCAAAAACACCATCCGAAGTAGCATTATTTGTTTAATTGTCTATTGTTTGTGGACATTCTTCTCCTGTATAAATATTAGCTCTGTGAGATCAGAGACTAAATGTTTCCTTGCCTGAGGAATGCCCAGCACCAAGGAGGGGTGGTACCCGGCCCAAGGTCCGAACTTAGTAATCATTTACGCTTAAACCACTGAAGCGAAAAGTGTCCTTTAAGTTGTCCTCTGAGCTTTAACGCTACTCAGTTTCCGCATTGCCGCTACCCCTCTGGAGTCTACCCACAGCTCAGGCCAACGGTGTACAGACACATACCTTCCCCTGCATCACTGGAGCGCAACTAAGATGAATCCAGCTCTCACCTCTTCAGGTTCAAGGCGTGCATTCTCTTCCCCCAACCAAGGCCTAGTTACACTTGGCAAAGTTAAGCCAGGGAGGTCTAAGTGAGTGTAATACCCCCTAATTGGGGAACAGCTGAGGGAGCTCCCAAGGTGGTGATAAGGGCCTGGGTGGTCCAGATTACTGTGGTCTGAGCGGGGTACTAGGAGGCCAAGAGCAACAGGAGGACTCTGGGGCCTGCGTGGAAGAAAAGTCCCGCTGGTGGTGGGGGGGAGCAGGAGAATGGGAAGGGGAGATGACAAGTGGCCGGAGAAAGCTTTGCTTCCCTTGCCCAGACCTCTCATTTCCTGTCTCTGGGAGGCGACGAGGGGGGTACTGTTGTGTTCCATTCCGCACAGACACCTGTAATCATGGGCTTCAACAAACACCCTGTCCCTGCACAGAGGCTGCTCGCCTCCGTGAGAACCTCAGCACCAGACCAGAGTTGCCTAGCAACACAGCATCCTGAAAAGAAAGCCAGAGAGCAGAAGAGCCAGACAGGAGAGGGCAGAGGGGAGTGGGTTCAGCAAAGGGAGGAGATGCTAGGAGCAAATAGCTTTATGCCCAGGCTCCAAACACACGGCATCGTTTCAAGTGCTTAGGAGCAATCCACCCCGCCTCCAGCTGTCCTTTCATTGGCCTTTAGGTGCCTGAGGTCCTACTACTGGAGGTATTTCCCTTTCAATCCACATGTCACCCTTGAATTTCAAATCCTCTGGAGAGGCTCTACCCACTGGGCTGCCTCGCTTGAGTGTGGGAGGAACATATCAGACCTTCTTGGGGAAAAGGTTAGGTGAAATGTGGGAATGGAATCTAACCCCACCCTAATCCACCCTGTGCTTCCCACCCTACTCTCCATTCACTGAGTCCGTTCCACTCTTCTCAGTTCAAAGTCTGTCCACAGGTGCAGAGCAAAAATGTCAGCTTTGGGTATTTGACAGCCATCTGTGTGGCACTCAGTGAGCTGCTTACCTCATGGAGACTCAGACCTATCTAACATAATCCTCAGTCATGACTTTGTCATCGAAGTTAGGAAAAATGATTTAAGATCAAGATTTGACTAGCAAATAGAATGATTTTGTGAAAACTAACAATTTTGTGTTTATCCGTCTATCTATCCATCATGCACTTACTAAGCTGGACCCAGTTCTGCACTAAAGGAAAGAAGAAAAGGGCCCTTGCCTGGATTTTCTGTCCAATAAAAGGACACTAGACAGCACATCATTCAAACCCAGACAGAGTGGTTCCTGTTATCAGGGCAGGAGTAGTTCAGAGAAGGAGCTGGAAACCGTATGGTCAGGGTAGAGGGCTCCTGGGGCAGAAGGAACTTTTTGAAGCTCCCCACCTCCCCACAAATTACCAAAGCAAATTATGAAGGTAATTTGACCTTTCCCAATTTCCGCATTCCTAGACCCAACCGGACTCTGGATAAAGGTACACCTAAGAATGAAGAGGAAAATGACAGGCAAGCAAGGATGCCAGCTCTTGAAGGATATTAGAGCTGATAGAAAATTGACAGGAAAGGGGAGAAGAAGGGACAAGTGTGCCCCAGTGTCATTTCTAGAGCTCCCTGTTGGGTGTCTGATGAATGGTCTTGTACATCAACTCAACCTTGAGTCTTCATTCATTCACTGCTCTCAAACTAGAGCAGTTCTGACCTCCACGTTCCTAAGGCTGGTGTGCTTATGAGTGTGCATGTGTGTGTGCGTGTGCATGCTGGGCGAGCGCTTATGTGCAAGCCTGCTGAGGGACTGAAGGGCACCTGCAGAGCATGCAGGTGGAGTCTGAAGTGTGTGTCTGTGTGAAATCAAGTGGATTCATAATGGAAGAAAACTAGTGTCAAAAAACTAATGTTAAATAGTAAACTGACAGTACAATCTGAGTCCAAAGCCAGAAGTCCCTGGAACCTCAAGACTCAACATTGATCCTGGACAGGAAGTCTCTCTAACGCCTCTGTTTTCCTGCCTATCTTGGCCTGGCCCCAGAGAGAAGATCCCCTCGTTAAGTCATGCCTTAAAATTCTCCAAGCTGCCATGGAGTCCTGAGAGGCTGTCTGTGCTGTCTACCGAATCTCCGGTGTCTTCTCAGAGGCTGCTGGCTTTGACCAAAGTGAAGATACTAACTCAGACTAGTTTACAACCAATTAAGTTGGGTCAACAGATAGTCCTTGACCACCTGTTGGTAAAATTTGTCTTCCTGGGTAATACACGTACTGTGCACATAAAAGCAGGTAATACAGTCCTGCCATCGTCAAATATACAACAGTTAGAAGACCACGCAGCAGTAAGCAAAAACTTAAGTAATGGCAACTCAAGACAACAAGAAAAACTCGAGACAGCAGTGGACACCTTGGAGTTCAGAAGTCTTCTGGTCAATTTCCGCACCTGCCACAGCTCTGGTGGCATGAGGGTGGGGAGGGGACTCGCCCACTGGCTGAAGCTTGGAGCCAGCTTTACTGATGAGCTGTGGGACCCTTGGCAGAGCAGCTACCTGTCCACCTGGGCCTCAGTTTCCATAGACACTTCCCTCAAATTTTGAAGGTGAGGCATGGACTAGTTGATCTCTTCAACTTACAATTCTGGCCTCCTCCAATACTGCAATGGACACTTTAGCATCCCCACAAAGGGCTACAGGCACTGTTTCAACTTTTTTTTCCAACATGGAACTCCCTCCTTGCAAAATGTCTCTGGTTTTCCAGAGTTCTTCCTCTCAGAAGCTGACGTGACACCCTCCAGCTGCCATCTGCAAATTGATACCAAATGGATGAGTAGATACAAGTTGTCCTGGATTTCAGAGGAGGCCAGGGCTTGTCAAGATGGAAGCGTGAACAGTGAGTCCGAGGTGGGAGGAGATTTCAGTGGAGGCTTGAATTGTGGATAATACTGGACATGCAGAAAGCAAAAGGGTAGAACAGAACACACCGATGCAAAAAGAAAGGAAGAAAGGAGGGGAGGGAAAGCAGAATGGGGGGAGGATTAATCTCTAGCTTGAAAGAGAGACCCAGGGAGAGAGAGAGAGCAGAAGGGGAAAACACAGTTATTCAATTGCTCTGTTTAGTCTCCAGAAGATCATTTCTAAGTGAGATAATATCTTTATACTAATTAAATAAAATATCTAATATTCAATAAGTACCTACTATATGCTAAGCTCTTTATATTTTTCCATTAAAACTTCACAATTACCCCCAAGAAATAGGAGCTAAAGGGCTCTCATTTTACAGATAAAGAAATGAGGCACATAGAGGTTTTTTTGTTTGTTTGTTTTGGGTTTTTTTTTTTGCACAGATGTCTTGTTCTGGCTCCAAAATTTTAGTATCTTGTGATTCACAAAAAAATGTCTTGGTTTCCATTGGCACTGAAGGACGCTTGGAGATGTAGGGCAGTGGATGAGGATGAAATGTCTTCAGTAGATATCCCATCCTATAAATAATTCCCCACAAGGTGAAGAGAGTGTCTCCCCCTTCACCCAACATCTTGGCATGCATGCTGGCGGACAGAGGGTGGGTTCAAGGGGATAGGACCTTTGAGTGAAATTGGTGGTCAAGACCTGGACAAAAAGGTGGGGCTGCCCGGAAAGGTATTCACAGTTCCTCCTCCGTGGGATGCATCCCACTGGTCTCTGCTCTCATGTCCCTGTCACTTCTGGATGGCCACACTGCCCTGGAACTATCCCTTGTCTCCAAAGATTCCCCATAAACCAAAAGAGGCCACCCTCAGAGGCCACTGCTCATCTCAGCACCATCCAGAAGCATCGAATAAAGCAAAAAAGGAAGCACACAAACAGCCATTCTCCAGCAGAGCCAAGTCTCAGGGCCCCAAGAAACATGAATCCACAAAACTAAGAAAGTCCGTAGATCCCAGGCTGCCCCTTACTCCGAGGTGGGGGCAGGTAAGGGGTAACGATGTCATTTTGTGCGATTAAAAAAAATAGTGCATAAATGGGGCCAAGGAAAATAGAATAAAATATACACTAAAAATAAATGGTTGAGTCAACTCATCTTTAATGCTTTTCCGTGTAACATCTATTTTGTATAATGGAATACGACTTTCATACTCCGACTGCAAATTTAACCTTGGCCACAAGTTATGGTGTACATTACAATACACTTTTATTATGTTACACAGTATTGTGGTGGTTTTTTTAATCTATTGCTAAGCCCCTAACAGTATGTCTGCGTCAGTGAAGCCCATCTGTCACAACCACAGTGGAGATATTATTATGTAAATAGTTCTAGGGCCTCCTTTTGGGGGAATTTAATATACTGTCCTAATATCCCAGCCAGGAAAAAAAATGTTTATGAAAAAAGCCCCCCCCCCTTTCTTTTGGCTTGTTTGTTTCATCTGTAGAGAAAGGCAGGTTGAGTTGCCGAGAGTTTAATTTTTTTTTAATAGTTCAAATCTCTTTTCTTCTCTCTCTCACTCACAATGTCTTTAAAAGCTAATGATATGGCTCCTAATAAAATAAAATAAAATACATGAGAGACTTCTTTTAAACACACCAGCTGAAGTGTAGAGTATTAATATCCCACGGCCTAGTGCGTTAGCCATCTTTCCTATATTACAGTCATATTTCAATAAACGAAGTTTTCTTAGCAGGTGCCATCTTGGATTATTTCTTTATTAGACTGAGTTATAAAATATGCAGAATGGTAGACTGAATTTTTTTGTTATTTATTGCGGGTTTTAAACCTTGGCCAAAATCCATACAACTAAATCTTCCTCCTCGGAGGTGGAGTGGCCACACCTGGAAGGAACCCGCCGACATGTTTGCTTTTAGGGCTGCCAACCAGGTGGCTTAGGGGATGAGAGCAGGACGGAAAACAGTGTGGTCTGCGAACAGAAGATGCCCGTTCCCCAGGCTTCTTAGTGAGCCTTAATTAACCAAGTCAGGATTTTAGGGCAGCACAAAGAAAAGGGCTAATCACTACTGGGAACTGGGCTACCAGGACCTCCCAAGAGCACATCAAGCATGTCCCTGCTTTTACTCAATCAGGCATCAAAGGTTTGCTGAGCCCCAGCCAAGCAGCAAGCAAGAGAAGCCAACTGCTTGTACTCCAAGACCTCAAGGGCCACCCAGTGTAGACGGGAGAAGGTGACACCAGGTAAAGAACAGCTTGGGGGATGTCTTAATCTGTTCAAGCTGCTGTAACAAGGTACCGTTGACTGAGTGGCTTCTGAACAACAAATATGTATTGCCTACAGTCTGGAGGCTCGAAGTCCAAGACCAAGGGTAGGTTCAGTGTCTTTTAAGAGCCTGCTTCATGTTTCATAGACAGCCATCTTCTTGCTGTGTCTTCACACAGTGGCAGGAGCAAGAAGCTCTCGGGCACCTCTTTTAAGGGCACTAATCCCATTCATGATGGCTCCACCCCCGTGACCTAATCTCCTCCCAAAGGCTCCGCCTCCAAATACCATCACATGGGAGATTAGGTTTCAACATAGGAATTTGGAGGGGCACAAATATCCTGTCTATAGCAGGGGTAAGGTGGTCACATGACTGTAGAGGTGGTTCCCACTAAGGGGTGTGGGAGTTGACCAGAAGGAGCCGTGGTGCCTGGCTGACTAAGCAGGGGAAGCTTCCGAGGTGGTGGGGACTCAGCTGGGCCTTGAAAGATGTGGCCAATTGGAGAGAAGAGAAGCTGCCACCGGCCATCACCACACACACCTGGCATCTGTACTTGCTCCGGGCAGGAGAGAGGGCACAATGCAGGTCTGGAGGCAGGAAGAACACAGAGGAGATGATAAAGAGGCAGATGGAGTCAGGGTGGCAGGTTCCCCAATTCGGCTTGCTGGGATCAAGCCAGGTCTGGAAACCAGGTGAGTTGAACCCCTCTAGCCTCTGTTTCACGAGGGGCTAAGCAGCTTCCCGGGAGAGAACCCTCTTTTTTAAAAAATAAGCAGGAGTCAGGAAGGCAAGCTTGGCCCAGGAACAGGGCAGAAGTGGTTGGTGGAGAAAGGTCACAGTCACACTGAGGCCGCATGATCTCGGCCCTCACACGCCCCTCCCCGTCCAGCCATGTCTCAGCCCCAAGGGGAAAAGAGGCTCCAAGTAAAACTCAGAAATGCCACTTCACCCAAAATGCCTCCAGGCATCACAGCACAAGCTTCTACTTGTGACCCCCATCAAAAACATGTCACCCAAAGGGGCAGGGAGGCATCCTCTGACATGTTGACTACACACGACTTCAGTCCCTAGTGTCACCTGGGCCATAGAGGAGGTGGCCACGGCAGCAGTGGTGCCGAGTGGCAGATCATGGGGGTACGTGGGACAGGAGGGTTAAGGTGGGCATGGGTCTGAGCAGAGAAGGCAGCAGTGCCCAAGAAGAAGCAGGAGTGCCTGACAGTGGTGACAGCAGTGCCCTGTCTGGAGGGCCTTTGTCTGGAGGCGAGAACAGGGAGGATCCCTCTGCCTGGAGGTGTAACCGGGTGGGACCCTGTGAGGCCACTCACCTGATATATAGGAAAATGCATATGAAATACCATTTGGGAAGCTGAGGGTCTTGGTAGAAGGATGTCTGCGAGCATCAACAAGAGGCTACAGTGTATCCGGAGGGAGCTCTAATTTGAAAAGACACCTGCACCCCAATGTTCATAGCAGCACTATTTACAATAGCCAAGACATGCAAGCAACTGAAATGTCCATCAACAGATGGCTGGATAAAGAAGTTGCGGTATATTTATACAATGGAATACTACTCAGTGATTAAAAAAAAAGAATGAAATGATGCCATTTGCAGCAACATGAATGGACCTGGGGATTGTCATTCTAAGTGAAGTAAGCCAGAAAGAGAAAGAAAAATGGCATATGATGTCACTCATATGTGGAAAATTAAAAAAAAAAAGGGATGCTAATGAACTCATCTACAAAAGAAACAGACTCACAGACATAGTAAACAATCTTATGGTTACCAGGGAAAGGGGGTGGGAAGGGATAAATCTGGGAGTTTGAGATTTGCAAATATTAACCACTATATATAGAAACAGATTAAAAAAGAAATTTCTTCTGTATAGCACAGAGAACTATATTCAATATCTCATAATAACCTCTAACGGAAAAGAATATGAAAACAAATATATGTATGTATGTGTATGACCAGGACATTATGCTGTACACCAGAAACTGACACATCGTAACTGACTATTCATCAATTAAATAAAAGAGATTATGAAAATACTAAAACAAACAAGCAAACAAACAAAAACAAGAAGCTATAGTGAATGTGACCCCATTTACTCACCAGCCCCACATTCCAGTTTGCTTGGGGTACACAGATGAGGGGAAGGAAGGAACCCCGGAAGCTGGCTGGTGCTGAGGATGGGGATGTTGGATTGCGAGCAGGCCTGTCTGTGGCAGCCTGAGGCCATGTAGGCGACGGGCCAGTCTCCAGACTGCGCTGTCTCCAGTCAGGATCCAGCTAAGCACCTCTGCTACCAAAGGCAGGTTCATGTGCCTGACACATCTGAGGCCAAGCAAACTGAAGCATCTGAGTTTGGAACAGAGAAAGGTCTATTGCAGGGCCGAGCAAGGAGGATGGGGTGGCTCACGCCCTAGAAAACCCCAAATTCCCGAAGGGTTTCAGCAAAGCGTGTTTAAAGGCCAGATAAGAGAGGGAGGTCGCAGGGTGCATGATCAGCTCGTGCACAATTCTCTGATTGGTTGATGTTGAAGTCACAGGGTGGTCAACACTATCAACCCCTAGGTGCCAGAAGGTCTGGGGGCCACTGCCTCTGGATCATCAAGTAGTTAATTTCTTCCCTTTGGCGGTGGTTTTTAGCATCTGAAAAACTCAGGAAATATACATGAGACACTGTTGTCTGGGTACTTCAGAGAGGAGCTGCAGCAGAGGAGATGGGTCATGTGAGGTTACACCTTCAGGCAGAGGGATCCTCCCTGCCCCCGCCTCCAGACAAAGCTAATTCATCTCAGAGAGCCCAGAAGTCCCTGTGGTTTAGCTATACTTGTTAATGGGTTTCTCCATCAGTGCAGACAAGGGCAAGAGTGGGGAGGGAGTGACACCTTGAAGGCCCCATCTGAGCCAACCAGGAACCCCTCCCGACAGAGGAAGGAGCCCAACATGGAGAATGAATTCACTCTGCTCTCCCTGTGCGCACTGTGGCAGCCCAAGACGGCAGATGGCAAGGAGAGCTCGTGAGAAGCAGAAATGGGGGACCTTCCCCGCAGGGCTGAGTCTGGAACTGGCTTTGAGAAGCGACAAGTATTTGGCTCTGGGAGTAATGGGGGGCCCCTGGGAGCAGAGGGCAAGCAGTACCCAGATGTCCCCCTCCTCACAGTCCCCCAAGGCAGTCAGGATCGAACATGCCAAATTTCCCTTAATATTCCCGGCTAAAATCCCAGCTCTGCCATTTGCTATTTTCATAATCTTTCTAAGCCCCAGTGTCCTCACCTGTAAAAGGGCATTAACAGCACTCACCTAGCAGGAGTATAGTGAGGGGCAGGTGGATCATCAAACATCACGTAGCAGGTGTTTAGCAAGTGTCAATCCCCTTCCTGCCTGTAGGTCCACTTTGATGTTTGGGATTTACCTCGC
The DNA here is from genome assembly GCF_048564905.1 of Vicugna pacos. NCBI lineage: Eukaryota > Metazoa > Chordata > Mammalia > Artiodactyla > Camelidae > Vicugna > Vicugna pacos. Next base: position 9,986,983 of record NC_133010.1, read on the forward strand.
GTGAACTCATATAAACACACCCAAAGCATCTAATTACATGTCAGCCTGCACTGCATCCCTCATCCCGGGATCCCAAAGTCAATCCCCTCTCCAGGGACCATCTGTGGAGCCTCCTCAATGTTCAGACACACCCTTCCAGTGTCTACCCCAAGTCCCACTGCTCATCTGAGGATACATATAAACACTCTGGGTCCATGCAGAGCTTTGAGGAGACCAAAACTAGAATAAAAACAGGTGATTTCAAGGGGTCGTGTGACCCTAACCCTGAAAGAGGCCGGGACCTTCCTTGATTTAGTTTAGATTCCCACAAACCAGCAAGGCTGCAGAGAGAGTAGCATCCTAACTCTACCATCACTGCCCCCAGAGAGGGTCTGCGCAGGATGGGTGAGAGCAGGGGGCCTGAGGGAGGGAGAGCTCCCAAGGGCTGGAGGATCAGGAGGGGCCAGCTGGGGTTACAAGGATGACCTCAGCAGAGTCTGGCTGTGGCCAGTCCTGGATGGTAAATTACAGGGGCCCTTCTAGGGGCAGACCAAGGTTTGAGCTTTGTCTATCCCCTTCTCCGACCCCTCCCCACTCGCCAAGCTGAATGGGTCCCCTGAGATTCACCTCCCACCCTCGCATAGAAGTAAGACCACAGGAGGTGGTCCAGCGTGGCCAGAACATCTTCATGGGAGTCAGGAAAAGAAGGGGGCGGAGGAGGGAAAGGAAGGACCAGGAGAAGAGCCACCTGGGGAAAGAGCAGGTGAAATGTCCCAGGGAAGAGCTAAACCAGAAACTCTTTTCATCAAATTAGCAGTTAGAACCTTCCAGGTCTTGTGGCAGCTTTGCAGAGAATAATTATCTGTCGGCTGAGAGGGAGAGTGGGGCGGATGCCTGAGGATGACACCAGGGGATGAAGGACTCCGGAAGAGACTAAGAGGCCACCATAGAAGCCTGGAAGGCCTAGAGGACAAGCTTTTCCTCCTTCAGGGACTGAAGGTTGGCCCTGACACCTGAAACCATCTGGCACTCCCCCAGGAAGGGCACCACCGCAGGGACCCCTCTGGCCAGACCCCAGCACAGGCCTGAGGTGCCACAGCAGCAAGATGAAAGGCACTGAGGAGAGGATGAGAGCTTTCCACTTCCATCTGAACCCTCTCTATCCAAACTCAGGCACCAGATAGCAAGGGATGCTGAAACAAGATTTATGAAATATCTTTTTCCCAAAGTCATCAGGAAGGGAATTCTGCTCCTTGTTTACAGATGATGGCACTGACATTCAAGAAGGCTCACAGCTCACCAAGACCATGCCCCCCAGACCCTGACCCCCATTTCCATGTTCTTTTCATAAACTCAGCTATTCAAGTGGAGATCAGGGCAGCCTTGATGCAGCCAGTCAGCTCCTCCTGTGCCTGGAATTGTGATGTCCAAGAGCAAACACCTCTTCCCCCAGCTGACCCTAGGGTTGCCCCACCTGCTCACCCGTTGCCCAGGTTCAGAGCTGATTTAGCTGTTTGGGCACGGGTTGCTGAGTAGTAAGAGGAAAAGCAAGCACCGTGGGAGGGCCGGAAGGGCGCAGGCTCATGAATGTGTGGGGAAGAAATCCAGGGAAGAGGCAGCTCCATTTGGAAACACCCCCACCAGGATGCAGATGTTCCAGCAGCCGGCTGGGCAGCAGGCCTGGCACGAAGCTGCTGCAGCTCTGACCCCAAAACCCCTGCGTCTCCCTGACCCCCTTCTCACCCCTTCCCTCCACTCTTCTCCCAGGCTCCCCTACCTGCTACTCCCTCCCCGTCTTCCTGCTCTTCCCACCTCTTTCTCTCCCCTCTGACCCTTACACCTTGCCCCTTTCCCCCTTCTGTCCCTGCCAGCTGTCCTCCCTCTCTCTCCCTCCTTCCCTACCTCCCTCCCTCCACGTCTGGACCTTCCGGTGCTGAGTAGCTCATTCGGGAAGAACAGCCGACCTGGCAGTATCTGGGTCTTTTTCTTTTGGCCAAAACCAGGGAGTGCAGACACAAGCAAAACATGCCCAAGAGAACGGGACAAAGAGAAATCTCATCTAAGGACATATTCCATTTTCATATTCCCTCCACTTGATGGATGGGTGGAAAAGAGAAGGTAATCGGCCCATTGAGCAGCTGGAACTCAGAGGGCACAGACGTGAAATGATTTGCCTTTCCCTATCCCTGTTTTCAAACAGGCCCCATCAAGTCCCCTTTCCCACCCTTAATGACAACCCAGGCATATCTCATTGCTGGCTAATCACTTCCGATTTATGAAAAAAGTGCAAGTGCGCTGAGCCTTGTTCAGAACTCCATCATATATCCAACAAAGCATTGTCTCCTCCCTTCCTTTGATGCCGGCCAGGGTCTGGCCTAAAGGACAAAGAGATGAGAAGGGGAGCTTGGTCTACTCTTAGGACATTTCCTACTCACCCCACCCCCACCCCCACCCCTCATGTGTTAGGATAGAAAAGATGAGAAGTACCAAGTGTCTTTTACAGGTGTGGTGCTATGGTGGTCCTTCTTTGAATTGACTGGCCACTGCTGCCTATTGGCTTCTAAACCTCACTTGCTCAATCATGGTGGCCATGTTGGAATCCTTGGAGGCCACTCACAGGGTCTGCCCCTGCCCAGTGCCCTGGGGTGGGAGGGAATTCAGATTCCCCTCCACCTAGCTACCCTCTCCTCACCCTCCCCACCTCTGCCACTGGGCTCCTCTCCCCAGACGGCCAACCCCTTGGTGGATGGACCAGACAGTAGGAGATGCTGTAAAGGGGAAGGTATGCACACAAAAGGAACAGCCCAACTTTTACATTTTAGAACATTCTTTGGCTGGGAGATCCCGGAATCTATGTTCCCATCCCTCACTAGCTAGCTCAGCGTCAACTGTCAAAGTTAGCAGAGCTGTAATCAAATTCTACTTCATAACTTGCTCACTGAGTGACTTTGACCAGTTATCAGCCCCTTTTGCACCCCAGTTGCTTCATCTGAAAAATGGGGATAAGAATATCTTCCATCCAGTACCACCAAGTACGATGGGACTTAGCACAGGACGGTGAGGAAATCATGTCCGGTAAGTCCTGGGCACACTGTCTTGCCTCTTGAAGCCCCAGTTCCCTCATGTGTAAAATAAAGAGGAGAGTTGTGAGCTCCAAAGTTCCTCTTCAGCTTTCAGTTCTCTGGACAGTACACGTTTATCTCCTTTGAGGGGTATTAGCGTTGCCTATGCTGGAAGGGGCACAAGTCTCCTTCTGTGCTTGCCCAAGTGTGTGTATCGAATAGAGAGGCTGGGGGACTCAGATATCAAGCAAGCCAACCCTCTGTGGATCAGTCAGCATCACTCAGAACCTGGGCTACGTATCCAGACTTGACCCCTCACCAAGCCTAAGCAATAATGAGGATGGACAGTTCAACGTGGCCCATGCCCAGTGCTGGAGATGGGAGAACACACTCTACTCAAAGCGTCAGGACATCTGGGTACCTGGAAAATCATAATTTCTCACCGTGATAATTTTGTTTCCCAAGTTACAAACCACCCACCAACCACATAAGCTATCTCTAGCAGATGGGTCAAAAATTGCAATATCATTCTCCTACTATAGTTTGGAGAATTAAAGAACAGAAATGGAACTTCTTTTACCCAAGGTCACACAGTATCTAGAATTAAAACTCTCCTCATTCTATGATCGGTCTACTGGCCAAACTGCCTCTATAAAGCACTTTCCTCCCTCTCCTGGGCCATCCCTCAGGGTCTGCTAGGAACAAGGAGAGGAGATGGCAGACCTGGGGGATGCTTGCTACTTTGTTCTCTTTCCAAGCTGGTCAGAATCTGGGAGCCACTGAGACACGGTGAGCAAAGAACAGAGCTTTGAAGGTTTGGAATGACTCCAATTCAAAGAATTCTTCACTCTCCCTGGGTTTCCAGTGAAGACAAAACCCAACAACCTCAAGACACCCAAAAGAATCCAATAATATATTGGGATTTCCCCAAAACGCATGGAGAACTTGGCCAGGCAAAGAATATGTCAACAGTGTTTTTGATGAGTTCAATGTAAATGAATTAGAAACAGATGGGCTAAGTTTCCCTTCAGATACACATGTGCTGGAGAGTTACAGCTGAGAAAATGCTTAGATCCGTGCATTTCCAGGGACCGGTCAACCCCAAACAGAGTGGGATGTTTTGCTGAGTCCCAGACGCTGGCTTCTTCTCCTGTCCCTAAAAATAACTGAGCTGGCCAGCTGCTGGATGGATATTTCCTCTTTTGGTTTGGTTTCCTTTGCTTTTCTCACAAAGCTCCAGGGTGATAAATGACTTCAAAATGTGGTAGAATGTTCTAGAGAAACAAGGCATCCAGAAAAGTTAAGGAAAAAAAATCTGCCACTATTCTTACATCATTCTCCTCACCGGCCATCCTGCCCCTTGAACATTACCTGTCATTACTTACCCATCTGTCAATGTCAACCCCAAGATCTACTTCCTTTGGGAAATCGTTGGGGATTTTGGTCTTCCTGGACATAGAAATCAATCATCGCAACAACATTCTGAGCACCTAGCATGTGTTCACGATATTCTGAGCATTCAGTGAGTGTCTAAGAAAAGGCCCTTGCCCACAGGGAGGTTTTTATCTAATCAAGAAGCACTTACAAATTTGTGAAGCAACTGAGATAATAACAGGTGGTACAGGTAGGTCAAAATTAAAGACACGAGCATTCGGTGGCATAGGGAAGTCAGGAAATGGGGAAGGCACCCTGTGTATTAAAGAAGTCAGAAATTATTATAGAAACCAATGTCCATTAACTGCTGGGTTTGGGGGAGTTTCGCCAGTATTTTCTCTTTGAATCTTCACAAAAGCCCTTCAACGTAGACAGGGATTGATTTCACAGATGGAAAACAGGGACTCAGGAAGATTCAATGCCTTGTTCAAGGTCACACTATGACTAAGTGGTGAAGGTGAAGTAGGATTAGAGCCCAGATCCATGCTTTATGTCACACCACTTTTGGCAAAGGTATATTAAAGTCAGACAGGTGAGGCTTCCTGGTGTAACTACAGCCTTATCCTGGGCAGGAAACCATCAACAGAATGAACAGGCAACCCACAGAATAGGAGAAAATATTTGTAAACTCGATACCTAAAAAGGGGTTACAACTCAATAGCAAAAGGACAAGTGGCTGTTCTGAAACGTCCCTGGTCCCCTCCCTTTTCCTGTCTTCACTTCTCCCTGGGCTCAGAGATCAGGCAGATAAGGTAATGCCAAGGAATTTATTCTCACAGAGGTACCAGACCCTGAATATGTCTCCAAAATCTACCTCCCAGGGGCACTGCCTTTAGGAGAGTCTTGAGAGAAAAATTACAAACCGAAGTAACAAACCCCTAAGAGGTTGTTGTAGGCGTGGGTGGAGAGCTCAGGCATTGTAACAGGTGGGTGAAGAGTTTACTCACCTTCATCCCCAAGGGTCAGAGAAGCCTTCTCAGCATTCTCAGTGTTCACCCTACCTGCCAACATCCAAACTAGGTAGGTAACGTTCTGTAATCCAAGAATTCAGAGCATCAATATCGCCATGAACAGTATCACCATTTTAGAATCTCAGTCAGAGTTTATTCACAGCTTTCAGAGCTCCAAACTCCAAACAGTGTGACACCTGCCACCCCCACAACTGCAGAGACTAATGGAATGTGGGAAGTACTACAAAACAGCCCTGAAGTAACGAACCATTCCAGACAGGTCTTTTTTTTCCCTTAGTATATGTCTTCCGGGATACTTTTCTTTGGAGAATAAACTTGTAAAAAGAAAAAAAAATCTTTAGGAAGAGATATTTATTTTGTTTCTACATAAAATAGCTCTAGCACTTGTAAACCCAGGTGATGCTCAGGAAAAAGAAGAAGGAAGAGAAAAATAATGAGATAGAATGCAAAGATTGTTTGCCTCTCAGCTCTGCATTATCTCTCTTGTATTGCAAAATTATACCACACATACAGAAAAGTATCTGAAATACATATACACACTTCAGTAAATAATTGCAAAATGAGCAGTTGCAATCACTATCCAGGCCAAGGGAAAACATTTCCAGCATCCAAGAAGCCCTTCAACTGCTTCTCTCTCTCTCCGGTCAAAGATAACCACTATTATGATCTTTACGGTAATCACTTTTTGGCTTCTTTATCATCTTATCATCTAATTTGCGTTCCTAAATACTACAGTTGAATTTTGCCTGTGTGGAGCCTTATATAAAAGGAATCACATATATCTGGAGAAAACTCTAATTTGAAAAGATATATGCATCTCAACGTTCATTGCAGCACTATTTAAAATAGCCAAGACATGGAAACCACTTAAATGTCCACAGATGGATGACTGGATAAAGAAGTTGTTATATATATATAAATATATATATATATATGAATATATGTGTGTGAATATATGTGTGTGTATACACACACACACACACTAGAATACTACTCAGCCATAAAAAAGAATAAAATAATGGCATTTGCAGCAACATAGATAGACCCAGAGATTATCATACTAAGTGAAGTAAGTCAGACAGAGAAAGACAAAAATCATATGATATCACGTATATGTGGATCTAAATAAATGATACAAATGAACTTGTTTCCAAACAGAAACAGACTGACAGACATGGACAAGAAAACTTACAGTTACCAGAGGAGAAGGTGGGGAGGGATAAATTAGGAGTTTGGGATTAGCAGATACAAACTACTGTATACAGAATAAACATGATCCTACTCTATAGCACAAGGTACTACACTGAATAGCTCGTAATAACCTATGATGAAAAAGAACACATGTATATATAACTGAATTGCCATGCTGTACACCAGAAACTAACACAACATTGTAAATCAACTAAACTTCAGTTTAAAAAAGAATCACATATATTCTTTTGTAGTTGGATTCACTTGCTTAACATTTGGCTTGTGCAATTCAGCCATGTTTTGCATGTTGCAGTAGTTTGCTCACTCTCATTGCTGAACAGTATGCCACTATTTGAATATGCCAGATTTTATTTATCCATTCTACTGGTGTTGAGGGTGATGGGCATTTGGGTTATTTCCAGCCATTGGGCTGTTGTGAATTATCTCTTTCTCAGGATATGGATATCTCCAGCTCTGGGAAGCACAGCCAAAGTGTGTTCCAGCATGGTTGTGTCGATTCACACCCTCACCAGTATTGTATAAGAGCTCTCGTTGCTCCACATCCTTACAAAAAGGTTTTATTAACAAGTTGTTAAAATTACCCATTCTGTAGTTAATGTAGTGTCATCTCATTGTGGCTTCAATTTGAGTTTTCCCCATAATGATTGATTACTAATGAAAGTGGACATGTTGTTATGTGAACACATGGCATTTTTAAGTCTTGGCTTAATGCCTCTTAGAAATTTCCTAAATATTATTTTTTCAAATAATTTTTCTATTCCATTTTCTTCTATTTCTGAGATTTCACTCAAATGTATGGTAGAAGATATCACGGTTTCCTCTGTGTATTTTGCCCTCTTTTCTGTTTTTCTTTTCTTTTCTTTTCTTTTTTTTTCCCACCTTTCATTTGACTAGGCTTCATTCTGCATATTTTCTTTTGACCTATAATCCAGTTAACTAATTCTCTCTTCAATTATATCTAATTTTCAGGTAAACAATTTCATAAAGTTCTTAACTTAGACTATCATTTATTTTTATTTATAGTTTCTATGTAACTAATTTTTTAAATCTGCTATATCAATTTTATAGTTTCTTGTTCTCTGCTACAATTTTCATCTTGTTTTAATTGCTTGAAAATCATAAATACAATTATTTTAAAGTCTGTGTCTGATGTTTTTCGTATGTGGTTACTGAGTCTTTCTCTGGAAAGTTCTTGTTCATGTTATCTTTGTCTCCTCATAACATCTAATGGCTTTCGATTGTATGTCAGATAATGTATTTGAAAAATTATTTATAGAAATAATTTGAGACAGAATGTCATTATTTCCCTCCAGAAGTGATTTTTACTTGCTTTTGCTTTACATCTGAGAACAATAACAATCTTGGATTACCTTAATTCAGTTTCAGGTACCAAGAATCTCTGGGCTATGCAGTGACTCAAGACAGACTGGAGTCTTGAGAGGGTTCTTTTACTTCTAGCTCACCTGCATTCCTAAGGTATACCCTTAAAAGTCCCAGCCCAAGCTGAGGGTGATTTACCAGTACTATGTCTCTGGATTTGGTCTTCTCGTGAGAAATTCTTCATTACTTTGTTAGCTTTTCAATGCCTGCAGAATGCTCATTTTTGTGGCTGTTTTTTATCTTGTTTAGTCCTCAGCAGAAGAGTTTCTCCAAATTAATTAGTCCCTCGATTCCGGCACTGTCTCACATTTGACATCTGGGAATCCTATACTGCCTGTGACTGCATCCACCACGTCTCTAGACACATGTTACTGTGAAAGGGAATTGAAAGACTTGTAGATTATTAGCCATTGACTCAGCTCCCAGTCACCTCTGCCCCAGTCTGGTCTTGGCTTCATGTCCCAGTACTAGTAACCGGGCTACTATCTTATTCTTGTGACCACATAATACCCACCAAACTTCTGGCAAATGCATTCCTGCCCTTTTCTTTGCACCTGGAGACACTCCCTGTTCTCTATACCCTCCAGAACTGGATCTCCACCTTGCTCTTTTCAGGAGCATCCTCACCTTGAACGACAGCAGCTCTGTGGGCATAAGGCCAGGACCCTGGAACCCGCCAGTGTTCCTGGGATGCCACCTGCTGGCCAGGTCCTCAGTTGCTAAGACATGATCCCTCCTCCTGGCCTTTCTAGGACTTCTTTGAAGCTAGTTGTTTCTTAGGACATCACCTAGCGAGTCCCCAGCATTCACCATAAGAGTCTCTCCTGCAGAGCTGGCCTTCCACCTTCCCTTGCCCTTGGATTTGCCCACCCAGAGATGTTCTTGCACTAAGCTATGCTCCAACTGGGCCTGTCCAGGCTGCCAAACCCCATCATACTTGCCCTCTGTGCACCCAATCCCACCCGGAGGCAACCTGGCCTCAATATGAGGTGAAGGACTGAACTACAGTGAGAGAGACTAGAACATTCATTTATTCACCCACCCACTCTCTCATTTCTTCTTCATGACCTGGGATCCCAGAGTGAGGGAGGGGGTAGGCACCTTTGTAAGTAAGTGAAACATAATATTAACCTTCTGGTTACCAATAGGTTAACTACTCAAAAGCTATTGGCTTTAATCTTATCATCAAGTTGCCCTTTTAACATTGACTCTATAGTGATAATACTACGTCTGGGAGAGCCCTCTGTCCAGGACTTGGCTAAAGGCTATAAAACCTTATTCCTAAAATAATACCTATTTGAAATGAATGCAGCATTCATTTTTAGGTAAAGACTTTCTGTGGAAGCTCTGCTTTATTTATTCACTAAGAAAACATGTACTTACAGAGGCTCTGGCCTGGGGATACAGAGAAAAAGGACCAGGGGCACTGTCTTCCAGGGGTTCCCAGTCTGTTGCATTGCGCTCAGGGCCATGATGGAGGACGGCAGGCACAGAAGGGCCCTGAGCCTCTGCGGAACAAGAAGTCAGGGAGGGCTTCCTGAAGTCTTGAGCCCGGGCCTAGCCTTGGCAGTCAGCAGTCAGCTGGATCCTTCCCGCATCCCCACCTCCCGCTCCCCCTCTGACTCTGCTCGCTGACTTTACAGGTCCATTTCTCAAAGTGCAAAAGCAAAATTCAGCTCAGTGGGTCTGAGTGATTGCTTACTCTAAATTAGTGGCGTTGCAGTTAATGAGGTTTAAGAGGGTCGTTTTTCTCCTTATGGTCAAATGAGTCCATGCTCTGCCCACAAGGCCCCTAGAATAAGACCATGTTTGGTCTAATTATCTCCTACTGGAAAAAGTGACCTGAAGTCCTCCCTAGTCCCCACTAGGAGGGCTGGAGGGCCATACCCTCTTTTATCTCTGCGATGTTTCTCTGTTTGTTTATCAAGGAGTATAAGCATTTAATAGCCTCCAACTGTGTACCTGGCCCTTAGGTATTACAGATTTTTAAAATCGGGTTCCTATGCTATAGGCTTATAGTCTAGCTCAGTGAAAAGGGGATATTTTGTTGACAACCAAGTAGCACACACTTATTTCTTCCACGAATAGTTACTCAGTATTGAGGATGTGCTGGGCATTGCACTGGACATCAGAAGCCCTCAGCCAGTGGGACCAATGGACGAGCCAACAAAAGACTCCAGTGTTAGATACAAGATTTCTCAGCACAGCAGGTAGACAGATGACCACCGACTGTGGTTATTATCAATGGTCGTCACGTTAGCCAGCCAGAGCTATGGGTCAGGATAAGCCTTGGAATGCCTACCATGCCCACCTCTCTTTCCAAAGGATCTTCCCACGTGGGTCCCTGTGATTGCACAACACTCTTCCCCCTCCACCCTCTGCCCCAGCTGCTCCGATTTGATCAGATCTGGGGTGAGCACTTAACTCAAGGAAAGACAATCTCTGGCCACCAGCCTTTGAAGGGGGGGGCGACACCCAAATTGTCAGCAACTGGGCTCAGTGATAATTAGCAGGATATATTGTGTTTTCTCTGCTGGAAATTGTTGATGGGGAGAAAGTGAGCCAGTTGATAACGGGGCCACAGAAATCACGCCAAAATCAGCCAGTCAGGCAAGGCCTTCAGTCCTGAGTGGGCTCAATAAGCAGAAGCTACAAATAAACAAAAATTCTACAACTAGACAGAGTAGTAGAGGAGGTGGCTGGTCATGAATGGAAGGAGGAGAAGACTGCGAGCTCCTGCTTCTAAGGGTGTACCCAGAGAACCTGGGCAGACAGCCCGCCTGCTTGGCATCTGAAGGCCCTCCCAGACCCAGTCCATCATAGCCTCAGCCTGGCCCTGCTCTCCTGCGTTTCTGTCCTAGGAGGTTCAGCCTGTGCCTGCGGTGACCCCACCTGATGTAAAGCCCCACACTTGATGGGAACTGAGCATCTGTACTTCCACCCGAAAGAGTCTGAACAATGCGACAGGAGGATCCCACTCCCCAGAGCTCTGGCCAGCTGGTGAGTATTTAGGGAGGCCACCTGTCTGCATCCTGAGGTCTGGCTCCACCACGCACACAGGCCGTGCCCATATGCAAGCTGCTGCTGGAGACGTAGATCATGGTTGTTAAAAGCAAATCACTTCTGGGGAAGGAAGGTGTTACTTTGGAGGCACAGGGCTGCCTGGGAGGAGGGAAGGGAGGGCCGCTCCCCGAGGGAGGCAGGACTTGGACCTTCTCAGTGTCCAGGAAGACAGATCCATCCATTCGTCATCACCCTCCAACCTCCTCCCACGCTCTGGCCCTTCAGATCTGGGTCAGGACAAGTGGGAGGTGAGAAGGAAGAGAGGTGTGAAGTGACAAATCTCAGGTGACAAACAGGGAAAAGGCCACAGGACAGATTGCTCCTCCAGGGGACACTGCAAACTGTGCCAACGCTTTATGCAAATAGAGCCCATATTTATACAAATACCCACAAGGGCCCCTCTAGTGGCCAGAAACAAAAAGGCAGGTTCTGAGGAAAGAGCCGAGGACTTCCATTCTCACTTCGATTTTCACCTCCCTACCCTACCCACAGTCAAAGGATTGGGACACCAGGCTTCAAATGTTGGGTCTTTAGGAAGCTCAACCCGAACTACAAACAGGCATGACTTCCTTTAGCAGGATCAGAGTTTCTTTTTGTGGAGTAGCCAGCTTCACTGCATTTACACACCAGACCTAGACACCCCATACCTCTTGCTGTCCCTTGCTGGCTGCACCCTGCTCTCTCTTCCCAGGAAAGTGCCCCATGTGACAAACATTTGTCCCTTCTCTGCTCTCCATCCAGCTCACCCCTTTCCTCAGGACCCTGAGAGGCGACTAACGCTAACTCGACACGCATTTCCTTGCTAAGACAGTCAAGTATCACACACATCTTAACAAGTATCTTCAGTGCCTTAATCTAAAAGAGAAGCCTCTCATAACGGAATTCCAAGCAGATATGTGTTTTGGATGGTGGAAGGCAGAGGCCTCTCTTGGTCTTCCAAAGTCAAGTGCACAAGCCAACTCCCGCTCACCCCATCAGTGTCAATGAGGACTACCCCATGCCGACACCTCCCTTCCTGGGAATCCTCAATTCTGCAAGTTAGTTTTTATTTCCCAAGTGGTCCTGCACCTGAGGCAACTCCCTTGAAGGAAAAAAAAAAAAAGGCTGAAGTTTTAGGAAACAACTTCCCTGGAGGCATGGCCAGGGCTGGCTTCTGGAATTCATTTTCCAGCTAAGCACTTTAGAACCGTGTTCCTTGTGGTGATTAGCACGAGTGACAACAGCCTTTTCCTCTCTGAGCCACACAGATTAAGGAAACCTAAGACTACATTTCCAAAATTGTTTGCATTTCAACCCACAGAGAATCAATACAAGAGAAGAGCATTGCCTTAAACGCTTATGTTACCCAAACTCAAATTCATTTTTGATGGATTAGTGGCCGGGTTTTCTTAAGGCAAGGCCAGGATAAATATACACATTTCCTGAGATGTTTTCTCTTTCTCACCACCTCCACCCCCAACTCTCCCTTCCCACACATGAAGAGTGCAGAGAATGATGCACTCACACCCTGTTGTCCCTTCAGGACACAATCTGTATGGGGGAATTGGGAACCTATTTCTAGCGAAGAGGTCCTGGAGCCCTGCTAAGGCTGTCTGCCAGCACTGACTCTGTGATGCAGGAGTCCGCGGTCTGATGGGAGACGCCTGGCACAAGCTGCAGAGAGCCTTGGGCGAAGGGCGCAGATGTTGATGCCAGGGCTGTCTGCAGTCACTGTTCCACCCAGCCCCACGCTGGGGTCCCTTAATTTTGCCGCCACCACTGTGCGTTCAAATGGTGCTCAGGATCGAGCCCGCCTGAAGCAAGAGGGGATGAAGCTCCAGGCTCACACGTTCGTGCTTAGCATCCAGGGGTCACTGGCCTCAGGTGTCTGCCTTGCTCCCCTGCTGCTCCCTGGATGCCCGCGCTCACTTTCTTATTCTTCAGGATTCCGCTCGGGCGTCATCCCCCCCAGGAACAGCTTCCTTCCCGGACCCCCTTGTAGAGTCAGGCTTCCTCTTCTGTCTCTCATCATTACACACGGGCCCATCTCCGCTGCAATGCTGGCTGCCTGTACAAGGTGCTTATGGCTATTTCTGTACCTGCCGTAATGTGAGCCACCTACTTGCACGGTCCACACTTGCACCCAGCAGATCTGAGACAGAAGAACTCCACAGAATCCTAAGAACTAATAAATCATTGCTGTTTTACGCCACTAAATGTTAGGGTTGTTTGTTTGCAAAAAGAAACCACCTGATACGGCTCCCTTAGCTCTGGCAGCTTCAGGAACTCATGCTCTCCCCGTTGCCCTGCCTCCCACCATCCTGATCCCCTGTTCCATCCTTCAACAAGCCAAAGCTTTTCTGACTCAGGACCTTTGCACATGCTCTTCTCCCTCACTGGGTTTCTCTCGTCTGTGTTCTGAACCTGGCTGGCTCCATCTCATCCTTCAGGTCTTGGCTTTCCTGGTTGTCCACACCAACTATGGTTCTCCGTGTTTCAGGGCTTTCTCTGACCACCGCCACTACCAATTATTTACGCTCTTAGTACTGTTTCCTTCACAGAGATCTTCGCAATTGGTAATTATTTCACGCATTCATTTGTTTTAGTCTGTTCCCTTCTAAGCTCTAAGATAGAGTGTCATCTCTTCATGCACCAAGTTGTCCCAGCACCCGGCAGTTACTGGTGTGTTCATTAACTATTTGATGAAGAAAGTGAAGGGAGAAGGGAAGAAGAAAGCCAGCCATCGCAGTCCCTCCTAGGCTGTGATGCTTCTCAGCTCTTGGCATTCCTTTCTAGGTACCAAAGGATGGGTGCCTAGCTATCCGCTGTCCTAGTGCCTTGAGACACACTTTGCTTCTGTACTCAGAAGTGTCACCTCATTTCTGACCCAGTCCCTATTACTGAAAATGTGGCCTGTGATTGTTATACCAGTGGGGCACTGTACTTTACTCACAAGCCTGAATCTCCTTCTGGAACTTTCTTATATATTTTTTCTTTTCTTTTTTTTTAATGGACGTACTGGGGATTGAACCCAGGACCTCGTGCATGCTAAGCATGTGCTCTACCACTGAGCTATATCCCCTCCCCTCTTCCTTCTAGAACTTTCTATGGGGTAAGTCAGTCCCTCCAGGCCTCTATTCTCTTCCCTCTTTTGGCAGCTTTGGATATTATTCACACTAAGTCCTCCTTATCCCAGTATCGCCAGCCCATGCCTGGCTGTCTTCACATACGTTACTAACAGAAAAAAGACCCAACAGAAATTATAAACACGGTACACAGATGAAACCAGTTTTATACCCAGGAGGGTCAAGGCACTACTATTGGCATTTCTGATACATTGGAGTCAGATCAGGCTGACCAAAAAGGCAGCTCAGAAAATCAACACTCTAGCAGAGTTCTAGTGGAGGACAGAAAAGATCAACTAATTTAGGCCCACCCCATTCCCAACTGTCAGGAGAAATTAGTGAACCAGGGGGAGGTGTGTGAATGGTGTGGGAAAAAGAGGAGACATCAAAACGTCAATCAACAAACATGACAGAGGACCTACTGTGGGCCAGCCCTGAGATCTCCATCTGCAAAAAATACAAGAGGGCAGATACTAGCATAACAAGGAAGCCGGAGTCATCTCTGAAATAATCATCAATTAGTCTAAGCCCCTGTGAGGCTACCCTGGATCTTGGAGGGGTACAAGAGAATAGGGCAGAAACAAATGAGGGGGGGAAGGCTTGCTGTGAGAAGGAGGTGTGGGTGGGGAATGCACAGAGTGTGGGCTGGGGCCTAACCCAGGACAGGAAGCAGTGGGGGATGGTGCAGACACAGCCCTGGTCCTAAACCCTCCGTGCTAACCCCAGTCCTACCAGTGTTCTCACTCGCTGGGGAAAAGGAAAGCTGAGATCTAGCCCAGGAGAGAGTGACCTCACCTCAACAACAGGACTTGATAAAATGATTGGGAAGGGCTCACCTGGCAAGATTCCATCCATGAGAATTATGTCCAGCTGCCCTCTTTCCCCTTGACTCTCCTGGCTTGGACTCCATGCATTTCCAGTCCTGGAAGTTGTCCCACTCCACCTGGGCATCTTCTGCCCAACCACTAGAGGGACCCTGCTCTCACCCCCTGGGCTGGGTCTGATTTTGTTCACTGTTTCTCCAATACAAGCCTTGCTGCTTCCAGTGTTGTCCTACTGGATGTTTCCTAGATGATAAAGTCAACACAAAGTTCAGGAGTATCTGCTTTATCATCCAGCTAGAGCGACTGGAGGCTTGGCACAGTTGTCACATCATGGTATATGGGAAGTGGTTGTCCACCTTCTCCAGGCACTTTTGTGATGGTCAGTCCAGCACCTTCTCACAGGAAAAGACCCAAGCAATGACAGTGCAGGCTCGAAGGTCTGCTTCCAGGGAATTTGGCAGAAGTCTAAATATTCTACCTTCCTGGTTGGAGAGAAACAGAAAGAGGGACGAGCAGATTATGAAAGCATCTTAGCGTTGGTCTCGGTCCCAGATTCCTCATACATGGCTGAGAACTGAGCTGAGGAGCTCTCTGCCCTATTCAGGGAGACCAAGAGAAGGAGAACTGATCCCCTGAGGAAAGTATTTGGAGACCTAGAATTCCCCACAGAAAACAACAGAGCATGATAAAAACAAATTATAATTAGGAGATAGACCAGGTGGTGTTCTTCCTATATAAGACAGAGTATACAGTATATAGAGTATACAGTATATATTTGTTTCTTAAGAAACAAATTCTCAAATAAGTAAATCAAAAGGTAAATGAATGAATTATCTATTAGTTACAGTAGATATGGGAAGATCTTGCACTTGGTAATTGGGCCAGCTACAGGTTAATTTATACTAAAGTATGAATGGTTGGTAGTTATAAACTGTTATTTCTGCAGGATGACATTTGCATTCAGTCAGGGATCTTCAGAGTCTTAGTCCTCCAAAGTATTTATAGTTAGTCATTGTTA
This sequence comes from Vicugna pacos, assembly GCF_048564905.1. NCBI lineage: Eukaryota > Metazoa > Chordata > Mammalia > Artiodactyla > Camelidae > Vicugna > Vicugna pacos. Next base: position 10,003,030 of record NC_133010.1, read on the forward strand.
GATACATATAACCTAAATTCATGGTGCTGTAACCCATTTAAATCCACTAACAAGCTCTGGCTCACCTTCACAATATCATCACTGTGGCCAGTTGATTCAATAGTGGTATCACAAGCTGAAGTCTGTGTGTTTGATGAAGCTCAAGGCTAGGAGGCATGTAATTATTCCCAGCCCATGTTGGCAAGCTCTGGCCTTCCAAGGTAATGGTAAACAAGAAAGGAACTACCAACATCCCCATGACCACCCCTTATACACAAACACGCATGCACACGCACACATGCACACCATGAAACCATCCCTAGAAATCTCACAGTTCCCCACAGAACAGCTTTACTCAGCAGAGAGAGGGCTTTTAAAATAAACTGCTTTAAAGGTAGTGTGCCTGCCAGCCACAGATGCAAGGAGTATAATTGAGATGGAAAACAACCAAATCCTACAAGTAGCGGAGGCAGAACAAGACTGGGCCACCTCTCTCCCCTGTGGCTCTGTGCTCAAGAGCTCTCCACACGCAAAGAAACAAGTGAGAGCCAAAAGGAACACGTGAGTAAGACAAAAGGTGTATTTATGGAGCTCTGTTGGGCAACCCGTATACCACCTCCTGCTGGCTTGGCTCCTGGGGTCACCTTCCAGTCTGGGGTTGGATTACCATGTTCCACAATATTCTTTCCCACAGGCCCCAGATGTCATAAGTCAAGTGAAGTCAGGTGGGACTCGTGCTGAGCGCTCAGCAGCAGGGCAGGTGATGAAGCAGAGGATGCCCACGGGAGGGGTAAGGAAATTGGGAGAGGCATAGGGCTGACTTCAAATTAGCGACCACGAGCCCCAAAGAGTTGTGATGAAGTCAGCCTTGGCTCCAGTGGGCCCTGAGATCTCCAGTTCAGAAGATGGGGAGGTCCAGCAGGATGGGCCCTGTGGCCAGTGTTATCAGATTCAGGTGGGGGCAGCATCCGGGTTGGGGATGTTTGGTTCATTTAGAGCTAGAAACTGTCCACTAGTTTGGAAGGCAAAGAATGGGGTCCAGGCTCACAGAGTCTAGGCAAAAATCTGCTAGAGAGTCAACCCATTGCGTGGGTTTCAAGACAGCATTCTGCCCCTTCCAAAGAATGGGATGGTAGTTACAAAACAGTAGTAGAAAACCCTCCTTGAGGGTTCTGTCATTAGGGCTTAAGGGACTGAGTTTCAAAATTAGGTAAATGTGGGCTGAAATCCAGCCTATTCATTTGAAAAATGGGGCGAACACCTCCTTCTGGAACTGTGATAAAGACAAAATGAGAAAACAAATGAAAAGCGATTAATACAGAGCCAGGTATATATTTATGACCTCATGATGGTACTGATGGCAGAGATGGGGCTGCTGGTGTTAAAGGAAAAACTTTCACAGTGACATCTAAGGCTGTCGACAAACAATCAGTTTCAGAATCTACTGGCTCATGGGGCCAGGTGACTAAAAGCTAACCTGCTGGGTCAGGATTAACACAGAAAGTAAAGAACTGTAGGCTGAAAGCTGCTCCAGCTCCAGCTATCCACTGCTGGATCTGGCCAAAGCTGTGCCCAGGGACACAGGCAGCTTATCTCCCCGCCCATGGGTACCAGCACTGGCTCGAATTACAGAGTTAACAGACATGTTAGCAATCAGCTTGCTCACACAAGGCAAATGATCTGCACAAGATCACCCAGCTGGTTTGTAACAGAGCGAGAACCAAAACTGAGGCCTCCCTCCAAACCTAGAGCCTGGTGTTCTTGCCCTTCGGCTGGAGTTCTACATCCCTGTGATGATCAGGATGCAAGAAAGCTTCTATCCCTCCCTCCCTCCCTCCCTCCTTTCCTCGCTGCCCCTCTCAGCACACAGATCTATCCTTCTAGACTTAGGTAGGTCTTTCCATAGAAAACAGTCCTGTACCAATGAACAGGCCAGGCATGGAGAAGCTACACACACTGCATGGTGTTCCGTTCCGGGATGGGAAGTCTACCCCGTCACTCAGGCACAGGGTATGGGTGTGGATGCTGTGGTGATCACGGCGTGGAGAAGAGCCAGCTTCTCCCAAGAATTCAGGCACTGGTCCTGCCCACTTCTCCCTCCACGTCTTTCTTCTTGTCATGAGACACCAACTACCCTTCCAAACACGAGGCATGAATCAGAACTAAAACTCTGTCTCTTAAATTCACAATTGAAAAACAACAGCATTTACATGAGTTATTTTTGTCTGGGATACAAGGGCAGTCTATGAATAAAACACACACAGTTGGAGAGGAGGAGACAATTCATCCCACAGCTCTCTGCCAACCCAAAGGCCAACTGAACCATCTTCGTGACTTTCCGTAGTTAAGAACATACCACCAGCCAACTCGAGTGGTTTAACCAGTGCTTGGGGTATTGGATGCAGTTCTCATCTGAGCTGATTTGAGTTGTTGATTTAAAGTAGTCAAACTGAAATAAATTCGTTTAACTCCCTGAATTACTGAGTTGCATTGAATTCTTTGAAGTAAAGTAAAATGAACTGAATCTAGATTTGTTCGTCTTTAGACACAGAACAGCCAAGGTTTTTAACACTGAGTTGGTGACCAATGGATATGAGTGTTGACCTTGAGTAGCTGATTGCGCTGGAGAACGGGCACCGAGACAGGGTCTTCACAAAGCTGTTGCTGGCTTCTGCAGGTTCAGCCCATCTGGGGCAAGGAAGTCTAGGTCTGGCACTGGATGTTCATCGTGCGTCATCCTGGAAGCCCACACACCAAAGGGAGATGGGAGATTAAGGATGCTTCGTGACTTGGGTAAATCCTGTAGAATGCAGACCTTGCTTATACCAGAAACTCCTAATTTAACTCAACCTTCTTTCAACCTATCATAGAATTCAAGCATGGGTCTTAAAATTAAGAACTGTATGTGGAATCTAAAAAATATATATATATATATTTTTTTTTCTATTTACACACCAAAAACAGACTCATGGACATGGAAAATAAAACTATGGTTATCAAAGGGGAAAGGGCAGGGAGGAATAAATTAGGACTCTGGGCTTAACAAACACACGTTACAACATATCTATTGCTAAGATAAACAACAAGGACCTACTGTATAGCACAGGGAACTATATTCAATTTCTTGTAATAACCTATAATGAAAAAATATCTGAAAAGAAAACATGTACATATGTATATGTGTAACTGAATCACTTTGCTGTACACCTGAAACCAACATTGTAAATCAACCACACTTCAATAGAAAATTTTTTAAAAGTTAGGAACAATATGGATGTGGGCGCCACTTAAAAGACAGCCCATGTAGGGCAGACCACACAAACCTAGAGAAGATTTTAGCTATTTCTGTGTTTTCTACTCTTCTTCCATGTAGAAGTGAATGTATCTTACACAGTGAATGTTCGCATCTTCCCCCGTCCTCACCAAGAGCACGATTCCTTCTTCACCAATCCTTCCCTCCAGTTCCCATTGTTATGTAAGCTGGGTGTCTTGGAAATAGGCATATGCCTTAAAAATAGGACTATCCATATAATTTAGCTGGGAATGTGGGATTCACGCAGTCTCCAACTTAAGAGCGGGCTCTATTCCAAAAGTGTGACTGTATGTCGGTTTTCTGGTACTCAAAATGCATTTTCCCATAGAAACCATGTTGTGCGTGGTGGTTAGGGCTCCAGGCAGCCTACAGAAGCCTGTGGAAACCCCGTGTAACTGGAGCGTAATACTGTTCTAAGAGCACCCGAGACCGCAACATTTTCTACAGGAGAGCGTGTTTGGAGTTCCGAACCTGGGAGCTCCTCCTCCCCTCCACATCCCACCTCTGCCAGCTGTGGAAGTGGTCGCAGGATCTCCCCAGGTTCCCAGAGAGAGGGACCTTCGGAGCATCTCAGGTTCCAAACACCTCCCCTGGAATTCATCAGCCTTCTGCTTTTCTTTCGCGTATAGCCATCAACAGTCAGACGATGTTTTCCTCCGTGACACACCAACCCAAGGCAGGGAATGGGACAAGTGCTCACCCACGTCGTCTGCCTTCAGGGCGGAGAGCAGTGGAGGAAGGCCTCCCTGGGAGAGAGGTAGGGAGGCTCCCTCTGTGTGCTCTGCCAGGCCCTTGGTGGCTGGCGGAGAGAGAGCGCCAGGCCCAGGGAGAGTAGGGGGAGGATCCTTCAGACTCATTTTACTGTCTTAAGTAGCATCCCTAGTGCCCAGAACTGCATTAAACACACGCAAGAGGGAAGAAAAAAAAATATGCATGGGGGTACAAGGTCAAAACAGAAGGAAAACTGATATATGTCCTTGTGTAATTTTTTTATAGAAGAATAATCATTTACAATGTGTCAATTTCTGGTGTACAGCATAGTGTCCCAGTTGTACATATATATACATATGTATATATATATACACACACACATATATATTATGTATATATATGTGTATGTGTGTATATATATATACACATACACACATACGTATATATATATACACATATATACACATATACCCTTTTAAAATAACAAACATCCCTGGCAGATTATTAGGTGAAAAACGGAACAAACAAGATGAAACAAGACAGAAGGAGGAGGTAAAGGAGGGTGGGGCACAGCTGAATGAACATGAGCGCGCTCTCAGGGGCCAGAAGACACCCGGCCAGCCGGCCAGCCGGCCAGCCAGCGTGTCCCCAGGCTCTGCCAGCTCACGGCAGCTCGGGCGCTGGGTGGGGATCCCCTCAGGCTCACTAGCAACGTGATTTCTCCACTGTTCCTGACTACAGTTGTTGTTTTTATTTCCTGTTTTGTTTTGCGGTTTCAGTGTTTAGCCTGAAGTCACCTATCTGATAAAGAATTGATATAGATAATGTTTGGAGACATCGAGTCCATTTTTAAATTATTTACAAACCATAAGGTAGATAACTCATCCTCACAACTTTGACTAAATTCCATCTCCAGCTCCCACGGTAGTATTGGGGAGAGATAAACAATTCCATACCCAAAGCCTTGGGGCTTCCTCGAATCGTTCAGAAGTCCCCCTCCCCTGGTGAGCTAAGCACCACAAATCCGTGGGAGAAACAGCTCAGTGGATCTTACCATCAAGAGAAACACAACAGGGGACCGAGCCCGTGGCCATCCCACACTACAGTCCTTTGGACATCATCTCTGAAAAAAAAAATATAAGGGCTTCCACCATCAGTGGATGAATGGATAAACAAAATGTAATCTATACCTGCAAGAGAATATTATTCAGCTATAAAAAGAAATGCTGACACAGGCTACATGCACAGTTGAACCTCGAAAACATTAGTCTCAGTGAAATAGGCCATACAAAGAAAAACTGTAGAGCTCCACTTACATGAGATACCGAGAGGAGTCAAATCCATAGAGACAGAAGATAGAATGTGGGTCCCAGGGGCTGGGGGAAGAGAGAAGATGGGGAGTTATTGTTTAATGGGTTCAGAGCTTCAGTTGGGATAATGGGGAAAGTTCTAGAAATGATAGCGCTGATGGTTACACACCAATGTGAATGTACTAAATGCCACTCAACTGTACACTTAAAAATGATAATAATGGCAAATCTATGTATTTCAACACACAAACACACACACACACACACACACACGCACACAATATATATAGGCTTCCAGTCTCTGCTCAAGCACTCCACTTCATTCTAAAACCATGTGTTGAGGGATGACTATATGCCCTAACTGTTGTTCAAGTTTGGGGTAAAAGGTTGAGGGCTGCAATTTTTAAAAAGATGATCAGAGGAGGACTCATTATGAAGGTGAAGTGTGGACAAGTATTTGAATTGGAAGAAGCTGTGCCAATATATGGAGAGAGAACAAAGAAAGCCAGTGCAAAGGCCCTGAGGCACTCGATGCCTGAATGTGTGAGGACCAAAATGATGCTGAGAGAACTTGCATGGATTTGCATGATTATGATGGCACTAATGCTGAAATTTCCCAGCAGAGCTGTTCTGCAGGCGGTTCATACTGGGTTAGTGAGTGATCAGGGATGGAGATAACCAATTCAAGTCTCGTCACATGGAAGCAATGATGCTAATAGCATAGGCTAAGCACGGTCTTCATTTAAGCACTGTTTTCATTAAGGCGCCATGCCCTCACCCTCTATTGTGGCCAATGATGCAGGGTCTGGGCCTCTGTGGTTCAGTTTACCCAGAGACTAAATTTCCCTTCTCCTGTCACAGTGTGAAGCTGGACACTGAAGGGGCTCTGGACAACTGACAACTCCTCAAACAGATTTTCAACAAATGCTTTTTTCAGTCTACTCTTTTTGAAGTCCAGAACTTACTGTCACCTTCTTGGGGAAGAGGGGTAGGGCAGCCTGGAGCCTCCATTTCATTTGTGTTGAATAAAGGAGTGAATGTGTGAACAAACAACATACGTGAAGCCAGAGAGACTCCGGCATTGGAATATAGTTGGGATTCCAGAGACTCTTGGAGGTCTTGTGAGAGGGAGAAATCACAGAAGACATTGGAGGGACTAGGAACAGTGTGAAAGGATAGGGCTTGCTGTGGATGGAGCACATCACGGGGCCAGAGCCAAGGATCCGAAACGGTGTGGGCGCGCCTACTGAAAGTGTGTCCTAGGACTTGGGTTCAAGATGCCAGAGTACATCCACACACACTTTGGGATTATACCCAAGGGTATATCAAATTCTAAGCCTTCTGTTCTTAAATGCATTCTTTCTTGTTGGCACTGCCACTGGGAAAGGAGGAATAGAGATCCCTAGAGATTTCCAAGAATTCTTGCTACGTTGGTCAACAGTTTTATTACATGAGATTGTATATGGTATCTGGACTTCCAAACCATTTGAGGGTATTTCAGAATCTTTAATATATTGTATTTCACTGTTTCCAAACTATACATCACTCCCCTCATAAAGGCCACAACCTCATCAGAGGAAGCAAGAATGTCATATTCATTTTTGTAGCCCACATTCACAGCACAGCACATAACTATAATTGATGTTAAGTAAGTATTTATGAATAAATCAGTGACTACTACAGATGCAACCAGAATAAAGCTTCAGTGTTGAAATGTGTCTTAATACCCCATTCTTCCTGCTATACTTAGGAGGGCTGGTGGGAATGGTTCCATTTTAGTGACATAAGGGGTGTATTAGTTATCTACTGCTGTGTAACAAATTGCCCCAAACTTAGTGGCTTAAAACAATCCACATTTATTATTTATTATTATCTAGGATTATATTCTTTGAGGGCCATTGGACTGAGGCTCTCAGTTTCCCACTGCCTGTTAATCAGAGTCCCCCCTCAGGTCCTTGCTGTGTGGGTATCTCCACCACGACAGCCTGCCTCACCAGAGCCAGCAAGCCAAGAAGCCAAGGGAGAGATAAAAATCAGTCTTTTATAACTTCACCTCAGAAGTGGCCTCCCATCCCTTTCGCAATAATCTATTCATTAGAAGCGACTCACTAGGTCCGGCCCACACAGAGGGCATGAACACCACCTGGCAGAGATCACTGAGACCCACTTAGAAGCAGTCGACCACATGGGGCACTGAAAGTATCTAAATCCTCCGAGATCATGCAGTGGATTTGAGGTCAGAGTCAGTGATTGGAGATTTGAACTCTCCTCTCTCCAACCTCCTCTCCATCCTGAATGGTGCTGTGGTGCAAGCGGATGGGGATGGACGGGAGCAGAAGAATGAAGGAAAGGGGCACCAATCCATTCACTTAAATTTCCCCTGGAACAGAATTTACATTTTTCGAAGTTATCAAAGAGTTAGGAAGCAACGGAGAGTGACTGCAGGTATGGATTTATTACCACGGATGCAAAAGCTGTTCCTAATGATGTTTTACAGCATCTCCGTATAATACGTCTGTTCAGTTCAAATTTATAATTGGGGTCTGGAAAAAAATGCACAGTGGCGACCAGGGAGTGCCGAGTTTTCCTGGCCCTTTGAGTGCAGATTTTTCTCATCGGGAAGGGAGTTATTCGGGCTGATTTTGTTTCAGAAATCATTTGTGGTGAGTTCAGCCTCAGGAAAATCCTGCATCCCACCTCCCACTCTACGGCACCGCTGAGCTGTCACCACCCCCTGTGGAAGAAGAGGACAGGCTTGGGAGACAGCACTGGGCCCCGGGATGGGTTCTCAAATTCAAAAGCTGAACACTTTAAGGAAAAGGCCTTGTGATTCATTTCATTGAAGACAATGATGAAGAACAAACGAAAACAAAACAGCTCCAATTCCCCAGTCAACCAGCAGGATTGCTGGAAACCCAGGACAGAGAAAGAGCGTTAGCCAAGCAAGGGAGAAGCAGCCTGAGACAGCGAGAAAGAAAGGGCCTTCGGAGGCCGGGTGAGTTTGTGTACACAGGCTGGGAGCCAGGACCGCAGGAAGTGGCGGGTGCCTCCCCAGGAGGGACCACTCTGCTCAGCGCAGGCCCCGCACGAGTTGGCACCCAGCAAACACGGGATGCTCTTACTGTGACCATTGCAGCGTAACAAGGAATGTCCTTTAGAGGATGATTTTCAGACTACCCACACACTAAAAAGAAGACTAGCTGGGGACACAGAGAGCCCCGAAACCCAGCCCCACCGTCTGCAGACCTCACAGCCGCTGTTTGGACCCAGGCTCCCAGCCCTCTGTGCCGGCCCCACCCCACCCTGCTCTCATCTTCCTTCCTGCCCTGTCGTGAGCTGGCTGGGAACAGGGCCATAGGTAGAGGAAAGCCAGCCGCCTGGCAGGGCTCCCACCCTCCCGAGGCTCAGAGCCACACCCTGGCAAGGCTTCCAGCCATTTCGGCCTTCTTCTAGTTACCAAAGGGAAAAACACTGATTGTAAACATCACTTTAAAAGCATGCCATCCGACAGCCGGCTCAGCTGCGATACATCAGCCTGAATTGTACTCATTCATGGCGAAGCATTTTATATTAATGTTTTCATTGCTTATCACAGACACTGGCTTTAAAGTGCTTAAGCCAGCTGCACTGAGTTATTTATTAGGCTCCTTTTTTTTTTCCAAGTTGCCTTTTCCTTAAATAAAGTGTTTGTTTTACTTTCATACATTTTAGAGTCCCTCTTGCCTCCTGTCAATCACTTCTGATGGCGGATGTGCACACATGCCCGATTTCGTCGGAATATATTCAGAGCCTTTGGAAGGGACGTGAACGAGAGCCGGCAGTGCCGACGGAAGGGCAGGTTTCTAGCGCGATGGAGAGTTTGGTCTCTACGGGACCGTTTAGCTTGTCTGCCCCCATCTCTTTGCTCTTTCCCCCGGGCTGGGTTCCACCTCCACTGTAGCAGGGAAGGTCTTCGATGATCGCCTAAAGAAAACTGGGCATCTGGGCTGTTGATCGGCTTCCCCTCCTTGGTTCTCTTCCTGACATTCTCACCACTCCTCTGTCCCCTTCATTACCTTCACGATCTTCCTCTTTGCTAAACGCAGGTGGTCCGGGGGTCAGGCCCCACGCCTGTCTCCTGCAGAGCTGGCAACCACATGGAGTCAAATCTTAAGACTCAGTGATGAGATACCCCCATCTTCCTTCACCTACTGGGCTCTCAGAAGACTGACAATAAGACAGAAAGCTAGAGAGAAGAGTAGGAGGCAAAGAAACTGCTAGGTTTTTGGGGGGGAAATCTTATCATAAATCTGAATTTTGTCATCATGTGCATGTATTAGTTTAATAGAAAGTAAACAATTAATTCATGTGTATAAACTTAATGATATGCATAGCTGTGTATTCTAGAAAGGGCGAGGGTCCACTATGAGCAGATGTACAATGAGGGGCAAATACAGAAGCAGGCTTTGCCTTCTGGAAACCTCTCTAAACATAGCGGGTGGCCTCTTACCTCTGGACCCTGCACTGAGCTTCCCTTGTCCACGTGTCTGTTCGGAAAGTACTGGCTCAGTTATCAAGTCTCTTTCACACCTTCCCTGACTCCCCCAGGCAGCCAGGCCTCTCCTGGGTCCTACTGCCCTTGGTGCAAACCTCCGTTGCTGCTACCGCCTCATGGTCCTGGGCGTCTGTATTTGCAGGTCTATCTCTCAGCTAGTCATGCAAGGACCTCATTTTACCCTGAGTGTGTCTGTAGTGCCTAGCACCAAGTCTGATACTCAGTAAGTGCTTGTCAAATAAAGGCATGCATGGATGGATGGACGCACTGATGGATAGAGGGATGAGTGGCTGTGTGCATAGAGAACCAGGCTGGGTTTCCTAGCTACCTCCTAAAAAAGGAGTGATAACGGTGGGTTACATAAACAAGGAAGACTGGGAGAGCAGGAAATATCTGAGAAATTGACTATGCTGCAATCCCCGGGCTAGGCATTCAGGCTGCTCTGAGTCAGTCACCAGCACCTCACTGGGAGGTAAAGAACTACATTTTTGCTTCCACAACACTTGGGATCCGGTGTGATCTAGAACAGTGTGCCTACAGAAGAGGGCGGAGAAGGGAAGTGGTAAGGAAAGGGGAGGCCGAGACCCTAAAACACCTGCCCCTGCTTGTGGCCTCCAGCAGGAAGCTCAAGTACCTCTTCGGTGCTATTGAGTGTTGCTCTCAGCTAACAGGGACCACAGAGGCAGAAGCCAGGGCACCTCCAGGAATGACATGCCATGTCCGGTACCAGGGACGTGAGGGAGGGGTAGAGCTCCTCCCAGGCCCAGCTTGTGGGTGCAGTCAGCACTGCTTACTCTCGTAATCTGCATTCTTTCCACAAAGATCCCCAAGCACATGGATGAGATGCAGGGATCACTTCCAAGTGCCCCCTTGCCCTTGCCCTTGCCCCTGCCCCATCCAGCACAGCCATCTCCTAAATTGGGAAGCTCAACTTCACCATCTGAATCTAAAAGTCAAAGGGCATTTACCAAAGCCTCCAAGGAAACTTCCAGAGCCCCATTGATTCGACTGTTCCCACCAAAAGAACCTTTAGCAAATGAAAGTTAAGTGAATTTCTCATAAATTCATCCAACCCCAGATCGTAGCCGGTCAGCTCTGTGGCATGATTTAAAGGCTCTGAAAAGACCACACTGCCCCCCGAATATCTCCCCACTGGCCCGAAATCCTTCATTTCACTTTACAACCATGCCTGAAATTCCACCAATTAGAAACTCATTTACAAGCCCCTCTCGTAAAATGTGAGAGCGTGATTAGCTTTATTTGCTGCAGCTCCAGAATCTAAAATTAGGACCAATGGTTGGCCTAATAAAGAAAAATTGATGGGCTTTCGTCTGACAGAAAAAGCTGCTTCTGTCAGTTTCTGCTCTTCCGCAATGGGACGGGCAACTCCTCTGAATGGCAGATGAGCGATCACTTAAGACAAAACCTTCTCCTTCTGGGCAGCTCCGAAGGGCTGGAAAGTTCTTCCTCGCGGTGGATTCAAATTTGCTTGCCGACACTCTCAGCGGTTTGCCCTAGTTCTGCTCTCAACAACACAAAGGGAGTTTAATCATCATCTGCTTGTCAAATATTCTAAGCCAGGCCTCCTCTCCCCTGGAGCTCCCCGAGGTCCTGCCTCTGTGTCTAACAGCTGGGCAATCTGTGTGCATTGATTTGGTTAAATAAGGCCTGGCTCCAGGAGAGGGTAGAAATGGTGGTGTCTGTGGCATGCAATAATGGCCCTGTCTTCTCTGCCTCTTACTGACAACGCGTTCCAGCCATGTGGGGCTGGGTGCTATAGTCAGGCCAGGTCCTGTGCAGGGAAGACAAATTTAAATAAAGGACCCGGGGGAGGGTATAGCTCAAGTGGTAGAGCGCAGGCTCAGCACCCAAGAAGCCCTGGGTTCAATCCCCAGTACCTCCTCCAAGTAGAAATCAATGAAGAAGCCTAATTACCTCCCCCTCATAAAAGAAACAATGCAAGCAAAAGAGAAGGACTCAAGAACGTACTGACCCCTGGGCTGGTTGGGTTTGGCAAGACCTGAACAGGGTGTGGGAGACCCTGAGGGTGCATTCTGATGCCAAGCCAGAAGCTGTTTCCCCTGGACTGCTCCATGAAAGGTCTATTCTCGAAGGCTGAAGGTCTGGCTTTCTGCCCTGGATCTAGCCCTCACTAATTGGAGGATTTGAGCAAGTTGCTTAGCCCCTCTGAGCCTCGATGTCTTCATCCACTCAGTGAGAACTTTTCTATCTGGCTTCTGAATATTTTTTGTGAGAATTCCATGAGATGGTGAACTTGAGAGTGCTTTGAAGGCTGTAGGTCACAGTGCTGCCCAAGGGCCAGGAACGGAGGCCATGGTTGACTTCTGCCTGGCTGGGGACCACCCCGGTCCTCAGCTGGGAGTCAAGTCCAGAGGGAGAGCCAACACCCTGCAGGAATTCAGTCAGGATCCAAGTGTTCCAGAAGCCTAATGATAGATTCATGGCCTCTTGTGCCTTTCTGCAACAGAACAATATCTGATGAAACTCAGTGTGGCTGCATCTTCTGACACGGTGCGTGCAGCTTGGAGGCTGGGCTTGGTCCCTCAAGGCGGCCCGTTGCATGGAGGTGCTTCTCTGGCCACAAGGGTCCACGGGCCACACAGCCAAGCCTGAGCGGAGACATCCATCCGGGTTTCTCACCAGCCGATCCTAGAGCAGATCTTTGCTTTTGCAGCTGTATGGTATTAGGGAGTTGGGTGGAGGCTCATTGGAGTTCCTCCTAAGGGAGGGTGGAGTCAGAGACAGACAAGGAAACAGGACTGCGTCTGTGATGGACTTTCCAAGGCAGCCTTAGCTGAAATGTATTTGGTGCCCTAATTCTTGGTACAAATCAAATCAGGGCAGCCAGGAGGCCTGGGTTCCTGCTCTTCCCCTAAATGTGGGTGTAACTGGGAACATCCGGGCCTCACTGTTTTCACTGTAACTAAGGGAGCAGGATTGGGTGATCTTTTCTTATAACTTTGTTTTAATTCTTACACTCTACTCCCCTCCACCCCCCAGCACAGCTAGCTCCTGCCTTCCTTCAAGACTTGGTCTCAGCTTTCTTTCTGCTTTGCAGATGATGGAGTTGTGCCTCAGGGGAAGTGCCTTGCCCAGGGTCATGGAACCCATGGAAGGCAGAGCAAGATACCAACACAGGGCTTTGCCCCTGAGAACTAGAATTCCCTCCCACTGGACCATGGCTCCTCTCCATATGCATGAAGAGTGTGTAACGATTAAAGAAAAGTCGTAACTCAGGACAGGATTCCAAGGGAAGGCACACTGGTGACTCATTATCAAAAGAGTGGCCCCAGACTCTAGACGAGCAGAAAGAAGGTCACTGCCTCCCCCACGGAGTCGGGAGAACTGGGGGCTTGAGCTGGATTTAATTCATTCAAGCCACTCTTTGTTTCACAAACAAATGGTTATTTGAAAAGTTGCTGAGGAATTCCACCCAGTTATTTTTTTAGCAGCAAGTTTCTTGGGGCTGATCTGCAAAAGACTCTGCTCCTTGATGTAATCTATTTTTACCTAAACTATTCCGTGTGCTAAAAAATCATGGCCTTTTTTCCTTTCTTTCTTTCTTTCAAGTTTGCTTCTTTTTTAACATTTTTTATTGATTTATAATCATTTTACAATGTTGTGTCAAATTCCAGTGTAGAGCACAATTTTTCAGTTATACATGAACATATATATATTCATTGTCACATTCCTTTCTCTGTGAGTTACCATAAGATATTGTGTATATTTCCCTGTGCTATACAGTATAATCCTGTTTAACTATTCTACAATTTTGAAATCCCAGTCTGTCCCTTCCCACCCCCCACCCCCTTGGGAACCACAAGTTTGTGTTCTATGTCTACGAGTCTATTTCTGTTTGTATTTATGCTTTGTTTTGTTTTGTTTTGTTTTTAGATTCCACATATGAGCGATCTCATATGGTATTTTTCTTTCTCTTTCTGGCTTACTTCACTTAGAATGACATTCTCCAGGAGCATCCATGTTGCTGCAAATGGCGTTATGTTGTCAGTTTTTATGGCTGAGTAGTATTCCATTGTATAAACATACCACATCTTCTTTATCCAGTCATCTGTTGATGGACATTTAGGCTGTCTCCATGTTTTGGCTATTGTAAATAGTGCTGCTATGAACATTGGGGTACAGGTGTCATTTTGAAGCAGGGTTCCTTCTGGATATATGCCCAGGAGCAGGATTCCTGGGTCATACGGTAAATCTATTCCTAGTCTTTTGAGGCATCTCCATACTGTTTTCCACAGTGTCTGCACCAAACTGCATTCCCACCAGCAGTGAAGGAGGGTTCCCTTTTCTCCACAGCATCTCCAGCATTTGTCATTTGTGGATTTTTGAATGATGGCCATTCTGACTGGTGTGAGGTGATACCTCATTGTAGTTTTGATTTGCATTTCTCTGATAATTAGTGATATTGAGAGAAATTATCATTTCCAGAGACGTCTTTTGATAACAAATTGCTGAGGACTAAATATCCGCAGATTATTCTATCTGAGTTTACCTTGTGGTGGCAGATCCCGTGCCGTGATCAGTCATGCTGCGTATCTATAAAACAGCTTGATAGTACACGTGTATTCTCCTCAAAATAAAGTTGCAACACTTACACATAATAACTTATGGGGCTGCAGGCTTTGCCTGACGTATTCTCAATGCTGTCAGACGTTTTATGGGATCCCACACAAACTTTTGCCTAATACAGTCGTTCAACAGAGAGAAGTTAATTGAAGTCTTGACTATAATACAGAAAATTTAAAAAGAAAAAGAAGGAACGGAGGCCACCTGCTCTGGGGGCTGAAGAGGGGTCAAGGTGGAGAGAGAGAGGCTGGAGGGGGAAGGACAAGGTGGGGTTCAAAGCCCGAAGTCCAGTCCATCCCCTCCTTCACTGGCCGTGTACCCTTCAGACCCCAGCTGCCTCATCTGTAAAGTATTTGGCAACACCAAACGTTAAAATATAAATTGTACAGAGAGAGGGAGAGAGATGGGGGAGGTTTGGGGGCTGATGGGAGGGGCTTCCTGGGAACCAGTGCATCACAGGACACAGGTGGCCACCTGTGGCGACTCAAATCGGGTTGGGTGAAGGCAGATAGTGAGAAAAGTTGTTTGAGGCTTTCTCCATTGACTGTCATGCTACTAAAATCTGTGTAAGTATTATTTATTTGTTGGCTTATTTGTTATCTCTGTCTCCCCACTGCACCCCACCCCCTCCATCAGTTCCATGAGGCAGAGAGTTGCCGTCACACACTGTGACGTAGGCACTCAACAAACAAACGATGAATGAAAGATAAATAAATGAGTGAGTGAATCAATGAGGTCTAGAATACACTGCCTCTGACACTCTTGGAGAACAGCCACAGGTGTCCCACCCTGGGCAGCCCCTCAGGCGAAAGCCCCGCGTTTTATGTTTCCTCTGTCCTCCATCCAAACTCACCTATGCCGTGCCCATGATCTCAGCTGTCTCCCCAGCCTAAAAAAGCAAGGGCAAATGGTCGTGTTGCTCTCTGTGGACGACTTAAGGGTCCTTCTGCTCTCTTGCCTGATCAGAGGGCACATGCATGTGGAAATGATTTGGGGACATACTTTAAGAAACCCCAGAAACTAGGAAGGGCCATGTAAATAAGCAGTGCTTTTCATGTTGTAGAAATACTCAATGAATCGGGTGAAATGAAGGACTATGGTAGCTGATCTCAGAGCATCGATATCACTCGTGAAGCTTTTGCAACTTACACCCGGGGCTCTGCTTTTAGAAGGCTTGAATGAGGAGGTTTGTAATGGAGCCTGGACAGCTGCAGTTCCTAAAGTTTCACAGATGATTCTGATACGCTCTGAAGATGGAGAACAGCAGCACGAGACAATGACTTATAGCCTTTCCTCTCCCTTCAATGCTCAGTGCAGTTTTAAATGCCCTTTGGGGGAGGGGTGGAGTGTAAAAGAATAAATGTCATTTCTAAGATCTCAGAAAGTCTTAAGCAAAATCAGCCACTCAAATAGTGCGAGTTTAACATCTGACCCTTCCGGGTTTCACCGTCTCCTAAGCATGCTGCGCTCACTGCCTGCCCCTGTCCTCGGTTTATGGAATTCTCCAGCCACCTGCATTGCCTTTTGCATCCTCAACGGCCTCTCCAAATCATACCCATTTGTTTGGGGAAATGATGGTGTATGGTTAACCATGTGAAAGCAGTTGACATTTGGGCAAACAACCTATTTCAACACTGACTTACTGAGACCTTTGAAACTTGCCTTGAGATGCTCCAGTCATATTCACTCCTTTATTCACTAATTAAACCAGCATCTTTGACCTCATTTTATCAGGATCTATGCTAGGTGCTGGGTATGGAGCGGTGAACAAGCAGATACGGAGACACCATCCTCACTTCATGCTTCAGCTTCACAGCTTAAGAGCTGTCTGCCGTTTCCAGCTTACTGCTTTGGGAAGTCAGTGGTGTAGACAGCTCCCAAGACTTTAAGCAGACACAGCTCTCCTGAAGAGTCACACTCTCCTGCTGATGATCCAGGCAACCATCCAAGGGTTCATTCTCACGCCCTAGTGGGATGTAAGAGGCTGAAATCTCACGTGACTCCCTTAGGCGGGGCTCCTTGGCCCCTGGGAAAATGTACACACGAGCAAGTTGAGTTTGACCGTAAACTCGAGAGTGATTGCCTTGGAAATGGATCTAGTGCCTTGGCTCCTCTGTCCGGGCTGGCTGGACCTCACTGATGTCAAGCTGCAGACCTTCAGGGGTTCCTGAGTTTGCCTGGTTACCAGGGCTGGGAGGAGGGCACGGAGGCCCAGGAGCAGGCTGGGCACAGAGAGACGCGAATGAGTCTGCTACCAGGGTGTTAGGGATCAGAGTTCTTCCCTCTTCCAGGCCAGTCTGTGTCCTTAGCACAAAGTAGCTGAACATGGTGTGCGTTGGCCTGGGCCGGCCTGGGCCAGCAGGCACAGAGGCCGGGATTAGGGACACTGCCCATGACATGGGATGCTGATTCATGGCCACCAGGGCCCTAGGTTTTACTCTCACTCTTATCACCGTCTCAGCACAGGCCATTCTATCTCTCTAGAATGATGTGAGCAGCTCCCAGATGGCCCTGGCCCTGGAAAATGGTCCAGATCGGGAGAGATGAATCACCACGCAATGTTCAGCCTTTACATGTCTGAGTTCCTGTTGCCAGCAAGTCCCCTTTCCTAGCCAGGACCTCTGCTACCCTCGTAGTACACGGCACCACCCCTCAGCACCACACACACACATTTTCCCTTTAGTTAACCTAAAGCCAGCCTAGGACTTTCAAAAAGAGCCCTTATTAGGAAACCCTGGAAGCACAAAGAAGAGAAATAAATGACTGTAACACTGCTTCACATTTTTATAGCACTTTGCAGTTTGCAAAGCACTTGCCCATTCATTACCTCATTTACTCAGCATGAATTCCTTCCCCTGACTTAAGTCCAGCCAGAGACTGGCACGGGCTCCGCTATGAGCTCCCTCCATTCCCGCCTGACCACCACTGGTCAGGCGGCACCTGGCAACGCTGGAAGCCTGCATGGGTCCTGATGGGTCCCCCAAAGCCTGATTCCTGGTCCCATGTCTGAGTCTACCTTTTCCTGGAGATCGCTTTCTAGAAGCATTTTCACTGACTCGCTAAAGGAGGTAAAGTTTCTTGATTCCAGGACAGCCCTGGGTTTGGTCTCCCTGAACTTATTCATGGAGAATTATAATACTGAGCATTCATTGAGCACTTACTGAGTACCAGGTGCTACCTTTAATGTGTGTTAGCTCATTTCTTTCTTGCAAATATCAGGGAGATAGTATTACCCCCGCTTTCCAGCTGAGAGAGGCTTGGTAAATACCAGCCATATTCGATGCTGTAGAGGTAATCAGTGCGTTGGGAGCAATGCAGGACAATGAGACCGAAGTCCTTTCCTTCATTTAGTCATTATCTGATGGATGTGTGCATCCCAGATGCATTTCCCTGGCTCCTCCCCTGGGGCTGGCTGGCTGCACGGCCCAACCGTGAATCAGTCGTGGCTCTGCCCTGAGGAACCCGCTGGCTGGCTGGTGCCCATCAGCCTCTCCCGCTGTGATGTTATAATGTAATGGGTGTTATCCCTGTGGCCCAGACCTAGTCTAGGGGCCGGAGAAAACCGCCTAAAGGGCACGACATCCATGGGAGGGGAGCAGAAAGAGCAGCAGAAATAAAGGTTTGGAGGTGTTAGAGAGCACGGGACAGTCAGGAAGTTCAGCACCACTGGTCAAGCAGGGTGGGTGAGTTGTGTGCCGAGCTAAGGGGTTCGGGCTTTATCCTGACATCACTAAAGCACTGTTGATGGGTTTTATGCAGAGAAGTGATGTGAGAAGGACTTTTAACTTGAAGTTTTTCTTCAAGTTAAGTTCCTGCTTATCATCTAACTGTCCTGTAGTTGTCGCTTTCCAATAAAAGTGAGTTCAGGTGGGGGACTCATTAAATAAGTCACTGGTTGCTGATCAGCTAGTTTTGCCTCCCTCTGCTGAGGGACAGGTAGGATGTTTCTCTCCATCCTCTTCCATCCCGTGCTCTCTCCTTCTCTCTTGCACACCTGGGGCCCCTTAAACTGTTCTGGTCCAACAGCGAATTCCAGGCACATGTCTCTGAAAATTGTAGTTTCTATTTCTTCTGGATTTACCTTGACCTTCGATGTCCAACTACAACAGGCACCTACTGTCCATGTATGCTGTCAGCACTCGCAGACGGTCCCCCACCGATCATGCCCCATTTGTCAGGTGTTAAAGAGTCTAGGCAGAATTTTGGGCTGGCTAGCTCTGCACCACTCTGAACCCAGGAAACTCCTGGGGGCCCGGCCAGGGCCAGGTTGGGAGGAACCCAGGCACTGGCACCTCCTTGCCTTTGGAGGAGGGTACCCTTGATTTGGCTCAGCACACAAATAAAGCAGACACGGGCATGGAGAAGTGAAGGCAGCAGGGGCCAAAGCTTGCCAGCCGGGCCCACCAGATCAGTTCTGGTGACTGACAGGGCCGCAGGTGGCGCCCCCAGCCCCTTCTCAGAGCTGGAACTGTCTTATCTAGATCTGAAATGTCCAAGTCCCCAGGTCTGAGTACATGTCTGAACTTGTCTTTGGCTGTCTCCTCTTTAGAACCAAAGCCCTGTTTTGTTTCCACAAATGGGAGAGGCCCTAGACACTGGGCTCTGACCAACCTGGGTCATGATCTGGGCATGAGACACCAAGTCAATGGTCACTGGCTTGCCGGGACCATGGCAGGCTGAAGGTCTCGGAGGGTGCTGAGATCCGTGCACAGTTGTATGAGGCAGGTCTGCAAGTTGCTTTCCTCAGATCCCAAAAGGGGTCCACAGACCCCTCCCAAAAGGTTAATAAGCCCGGATTTGAAGGGTGCTCGCTAATCCCCACACACTGACCCTATTGTAACCCTCTGAGCCCAGGGCCAGCCCTCCCCACCATGGGTCTGCCCAATCCCATCCAGTTGACCCAACTAATGCAAACACGGCAATAATTTATTTCAGTTCAAAGAAATGCAAATTGGGTTAATATCCCTTTCTCTGAACCATCACATATTCAATGTAAACTAATTCATTTCCACAGCAGTGAATTTTTTCTAGAAACAAATGATACTCTGTTCTGCACAGTTCAAACTAGCACATTTTTTAATGCAACAAACATTTATAAACCGCCCAACTCTCCCCCCTCTTCCCTCCTTCCTAAAAATACCCATTGCAGCACCATCTTCGAGCCTGCAGCCTGTCATCCTGAGCGGCTGCATTGTAGTTTTATAATGGGACTGTTTCGATCCCGGTCTTCAAATTATTCTGTTTATTATTATCCCCATTTTACAGATAAAGGAACTAGGGCACCAGGAGGTCACCTGCCAGGCCCTAAGCCCCACAGCAGGGCTGGGATGGAGGAGCCATGTTTCCCGGTTACCGCAGCCTTGAGGGAGCAGAGGCAGGCAGGCAAGCAGGCTTGGTTGTGCTTCCAGAGACAGCAAGAAATTAGGAGGAGATGAGGCCTGGAGTCCCGCACTGCAGGCCAGGCCAGGCCAGCCATGCGGTGAGAGGCCTCCTGAGCCAGCTGTCCTGGGCAGATCTGTGTGGCTCCACGTGGAAGCGGGGGTTCCAAGAGGGCAGAGCAATGGGGTGAAAGGGAGGCTTCTGGGAGAACCAGCAGCTCAGGACCAGCCTGAAGATTGGGTGCCCTAACAGAAAGGGCGTTTGACCGGGAGCCTGGGCCCTAGACGGCTCCGTCTCTCCATCACTGGCACTGATACCTCAGGTTAGTTCCTCCTCTCTGAACCTCCGCTTCTCAGAGTGAGTGATGGCCCGATGCCTTGATCTCCAGCAGCCTTTCAGGAGCATCAAAGTGTACTTGGTGAAGGGCCTCCTGAAAGTGCCACCCGCGCCCCCTCCCCGCACAGGGCTTGAGCCCTCCGCAGCCAGGGCCCTCTGCCGTCACCAGGCACCCCAGGCCTCCTCTGGGGGCGGTCAGGCCTGCTGCAGGACAGCCAGCTCAGCGGATCATCACACCAGGCAGCTTGTGGGCTGACGTCATCCTTTATATATACAAAATTTCATGCACGTGCACACACACACAATTTTTTCTGAACATGTAGCCCTTGATTGAAAGAACCAAACTTCAGAGATGGGATTATTTCTGGCTCCCTTCCAGGGCCATGGTGGCAGAAACTGGGGACTTCATCCTGGTGCCCATCCAAGTGCCGCATCCAGGTACCACCTCCCCAAGGGTTGTCTGAGCTGTCACGCGCGGGCTCCCAGGGCCACAGTAACGGCTCCGCTTGTCCGTGTCTCCACCCTGCGGATGCCCCAGCGCCCCGGCCCCTGATACGCTGGGCTGCGGTGGGTGTGGGGACGGCGGCCACAGCAGAACCACAGCATCAGCGCTCTCCTGAGGCAGGACTTGTTATTAATAAACACGATGCTCTGAGCATTTGCTCACGATTGTTTGATATTTCAGTTTTCAGTAATTTTCTCACTTAATAATTTATTAAATGGATTATTTGTCATTTCAATTTATTAAAAATTGATAAAGGGCTCATTTCTTTTTTTCCCCAAGCTAGGACACAGAGAGAGATATACAGGCCAGAGTACAAATTAAAGGCGCCCTGCTCCTTCCCTCCCCTGTCCCCACCCAGTCATCCACGCCCAGTGAGCACCCTCGGGTCCCTTCTTCCAGTGGGTCTGCACGCAGAGCTTGCTCCCAGGTCAAGCAATGAGGCTGCAGAGGCCTGCCCCACCCCCTCCAGTCCCCTCATCACCCGTCCCCTAACTTCTTATCTCGGCCAATCCGCTAACCACGCTGGAAGCTCGGGGCCTCTGGCTGCCCCTCTTGGGGAGGAGGATGCCTTACGGGTCCTCCATCATGTTGCGGACTGCGCATGCCCGTCCGAGGCTGGCCCTTGGTGGGACCTGAGACACTGAGACTGGAGCAGGAGGGAGGTGATGAAAGAACTTGCGGGGAGACCTCAGGTGGCTCCCTGCTCTTCCTGTGGGCAGCACCCACCCCGGGGGGCAGCTCTCTCGTCTTTGATGCTATTCGTTTTCTTCATAGCTTCTAATTTCTGATTATATTCTGATCGTGGCCCTGCCTGTTAACAGAACAAGCATACCAAGGCACTTAGGGAGCAAAACATAAGCAGGACCATCTCCTTTCCTTTTCCTCTTCCCTCTCTTCCTTGTCCTTCCTGTCTGCGTCCACTACACGCATCTCTCTCTCTGTTTCCACTCTCTTGCCGTCTCTGCGACCCTCCCTGCTTTCCTCATTTCTCCTTTTTGTGCTCTTTTGGTCCTTGCCTATACTTTTCTTCTCTCTGGACCGGCCACCCCAAGCCCTGAGCATCCCCGGGCTGCTTAAGTGCCTGGATTCCCATCTCTGAGGGATCTCATCCGAGCTTCACCACCAGCTCCCTGAGGTCACAGCAGCTCTGTGGCTGTTTCTGGGCTGACAGCCAAGCGCCCCCACCCCTTGCCTGGGTCCCACCCAACCACAGCAAGAAAAAACCAGCAGTGCCTGCTAGATCCAAAACAGCACTGATAAAAGCCCCTCCCCGCCCCCCTTCCCCGGCCACCGCAGAACCTCAAGGGCAGAGAAAGAGGAAGAAATCGTGGGTGGGCGGGAGGGCAAGCAGATCCAGAAGAGCAGCCTCCTCAAAGTCACTTTATCCAAGAGGGTTTGGTCATCATTTTGCCATTTCTGTCTGCCTTCACAGGCTCCTTGAGATCCCATGTATCACTGTTTCCTAGCGCGCTTTCCCCGAGATGAGTTTAATGGCCTTATAAAAGTCACATTGTGCACAAATTGGGAAGTTTCTGAAGCACCGCGCCGGCTCTCATGCATATACCCCCGCAAAGTTCCCACAGCTGAGCAGGAAAGGCAATTCGAGACACAAAAACATCCTTGGGTAAATTACTTCCTATTAGTGTGTCACATATTTCTTAGATACGACTGTAGTTCCAGGAGGTGACAGCAGCGGTTGACAATAAAACTTTGCACTCTTTTTTATTTATATTTCCTCTGCCTTTCTCTTTTGTTGGTTTTGTTTTTTTCTTTCCCCTCAAAGTTACATAACATCACAACCAACTCCTTGCTCCCCTGGAAACAATGCCTCCCCTCCACCCCGGAGGTTTTTCCTTTGCCCTGTGGGGTTGTCCAGCTCGACCTGTAACCTCAAGCACCAAGGAGGAAACTCAAAGGGGCGTTACTGCATCCTGGGGACAGGAGGTTGGCGTTGGGGCTGGCTCAGTCCTCCTCCTGTTCCTCCCCAATTTCAGAGCTAGTCACAGCTTCCTCCCTCTCTTCAAATCCATAATTCTCCACTGAACAAACACCATGTGGCCTACACCTGAACGCAATGAGCTGGAAGAGGCAAAAAAAGATGGAAGTCCATCGTCTAGTTACTGAATGAGAAAGGGGAAAAAGACAGTATATGAGAGGGGATGACGTAAGCACTTTAATCCAACCAGGCTGCAGGAGCCGGGCTGGAGGGGACCAAGGTCAGGCTAAAGGAGGCTGTGACCTACCACCAGGCTCTGAAGGACAGATAGAGGACAGAGCCATTGAGAGCAGAGAGACTCTACCCCATCTTCTGGGAAACGAGGCTTCTCTTATGCTGTTTTTTGCAAACACAATGGCACCTGGGCATTTAAGTACCTCTGGATGGAGAATGAGAAGGTAATGTTCTGGTGAGAGTCCCCGGCAAGGAATGGATGCTTCTGAGCAATCATTTTCTCTTGTCCCAGGAGCTGAAAATGCCTCTCCGGTACAGGGAGGGCCCATTTGGCCAGCCTGCGGGCTGGGGGTAGAATGCACCAGGCCCTTTAGTCCATGTTAAATTCTGCATCTCCAGCCCAGACCCCTCCTTCCTCCCTGGGCGGAACTGCCCCAGACTTCAAAGTCATGGCCTCTCGAGAATCTCTCTGTCCTCCCAGCTTAGGTCCGAACATCTTCTGGCCTTTTCACCTCACAGTCATTCTCTCTTCTCACAACCTGGAGAATTTAGAATCCCATGCTCTCCTTGGGAGGATGAAGCCCCACCTTGTCTTCAGCTCTCTGACTCCCTGGTCGCCCTCTGGCTCCAATTCTCCCACCCACAGGAGCCTGACTCCGGTGGTCCTCACCCCGAGCTGAGATCCAACCAATGCACAAATCCCTGCTCCTCTTCAAGGACACCCATCTCGCTCTCCCCAGAATTCAGGTCTAAAAAGTCTCTCAGCTCAAGTTTATAGCTGAAGAAGAGGTTTGATTTTTCTGCCTGGAATGTTGCAACCCCATTTCTATAAAAAGATGGGAATCCAAGACTCTGAAAGAGGGAGGGTATCGCTCACTGGTAAAGTGTGTGGTCAGCATGCACGAGGTCCTGGGTTCAATCCCCAGTACAGTACCTCCATTAAAAATAATAATAATAAATAAATAAACCTAATTACTCCCCCCCCCCAAAAAAAAACCAAACAAGCAAACAGACCCTAAAGAAACGTCAGAACCTCAACATACAGACAGGAGCCACATCCACTGAGGGGATGGGCGTGTTCTCAGGAGTACAGGATGGGGCAGGCTTTTTCAAGGAAGCAGCTCTGAGTTTTATAGAAAATGAGGTCATTTTTTCCCCATAATTGGACGAAGGATTAAGGAACAAGGATTGGAGATGGAGGGGTGGGACGTCATTTTGTGTAAACGTCATAAAATGCTAAATATAATTACTTTTAAATTTTCAGCCAAAAGTTTGAATACTGCCTTCATTGAAACAGTGGGGAAAGTCTATTACTAAAAAATAAAAACACTGTCAGATCAACCCCATGACTGTGAACTGTCCAACGCTGTCTTTTTGGTCAGTGTAGAAGCATCCTGAATATTTTAGGACTTTTGGACCTCAATTCTCTGCCACTTATAATTCTAAATTGCACCTCCCCCTGCCTTTTCTCAGGACGCTTAATTTCTCTTCTCTCTCCACCATTATTTATTTAAGCCTCCTAACTGTATTATTTATTTTAACACCATATCTGTATTATTTATTTTACTGTAGCCCCATAACAATATTCTTTAAGTCTATAAAATAAAGCTTTTTCCCTTGAACTCTCTGTACAAAACAAAATAAAATTGTATTCTACTGAAACATTCTTTGAAATGTCCTTCTTTTCTACCACTGGATCATAATAATAATACTTTGCATTTATATGGTACCTTTTATCCTGGGATTATTTAAGTCTGCAAAAGCAGTCTGTCTGAATTCTCTACGCAAAAATCAAGTTGTATAAAAATATTCTTTGAAATGCTCTTTATTTGCACCATTTGCGGGGACAGAAATGCTCTGCCTTTGTACTTTACTTTTCACCGAGGAATTCCCGAGTGGTTCATTAACACTCACCCGCTTGGAATTGGCCAGGTATATTGTCCTCACTTCTTGAGTGGAGAAGACATCCATGGGCAGGAAATATGTGTAAATCAGAGGACACAGCACCTCACAGCTCCTCCCTGCCGTTGAGGCAGATCCTCACAGCCTCCTTCCTCCCAGCCATCTTATAGTTTTATCCAAGAAATGTAGACTGAGCTCTGGAGTTAGACTGCCTGGGTTTAAATCCACTTATTACCGGAGCACCACCTCCTGGGTAGGTCCCTTCCTCTCCTGAAGCCTCAGTCTGTTCATCTGTCCTCAGCATCCTCCCCACACCCTACACTTAGCTCAGCCTCTCCCACATCCAGAACGAGCATTCCCATTCCTAGTCACTTGTCCAATCTTCAACACTCAACTCCAGGTCCACGGCCGTGGTACCATCATTTTCATTTTGGACGGCCCTTGGCGTAATTCTCAAGCGAATATATCCTGGATCTGGATTGCACAGTATTTTGCACAGTTTTTAACTGTCTCTTGTGAGTGAACATTCATGTATTGATTCATTCATTCAACAAGTATTTACTGAGTATCTACTTTGCACCGGGCACTCTTTGGGGCTCTAAGGGTACAGCTGTGAACAAAACAAAACCCCAGGAGTTCCAGAGCTGACACCCTCGTGGGAAAGCATGTCCGCCATCAGGTCTGCAAGGCTGTGTTGACCCCAGCTGCTCTCCCCTGGTCTCGAAGAGCTGAGCGGAGCGTGGTGCACACAGCAGGGGAGCAGAAGACATCCTTTCCCGACGTTTAAAATATTAATGATAAGGAGATAGAAGTCTTTGGAATTAGAATTTCACAGTTTTCTCTAGTCTCAAAAGCACGTTTTTTAAAAGTTACCTACCTCCACTATACTTCAAAAAGTAGAAATTGCCTCCAGCCCCAAACTGATGATTAAGTCCCTAAGTGTACTTATAATGTGTTACATAGTCGCTGAAACTTTCCACAAGTGCCAATCACCGTGAAGTAGATCAAGTCTGCAACCCTTCAGCTGCTCATCTGCCACGTGGGGCGGGTGCCTTCGGGTGTTACTGAGAAGAAACAAAGAGACAGCCAGTCGAGGGCCAGCACCAAGCCAGCACACAACAGTATTACATCGGATTCCATCCATTTCCTTCTTGAGGCTCCGGTCCTAATTCCATGTGATGACTGAGATGGAAAAGTTTGGGAAGGGCTCACTGCTCTCCCTGCCAAGGTCCCTCCTTAACCCTGGAACACAGGGCAGGGCTCCTATCCCTTTTGTGATTTGTACCCGAGCCCCAAGCACTTGGCAGCCTCTGTTGGAGGCGCTGCCATGATACTGGTTTCCAGTCTGCTCTTTACCACCCTAATCAATTTCCAGGTAAATATTGCTCCTTATCGTACCCATTTCCATCTTGGTGTGCCAACAGGAAATGGCAGAACATTTTAAAATAAACATAGCCAAAAACTACTTGCTAAAATCAGGAGAGCTTTTCCCGCAAAGATGCGCCATCTTTTCCCGAGACTTGGCATCCCGCACACCCTGTGGCCTGCTCTGAGAACTCGGGGGCCTCAGTTCCAGCGGTGCGGGCTAACACGTGGGGCTCAAGATGGGAAACGCCAGTGGTTTTCTTCCAAAGGCACAGCCCCCCCACCCGACCCTGCATCATGGAGGCGGCTCATGGACCTTTCACTAAAGGGCATGACAGATCATCTTTTCAGTAGGTCAGCACTAGTCAACATACTCCCAGTCTCCACTCCAGAAATCCGGTCAAATTCCTTCCGGAGCAGGCGGAGCATCGCAGCAGGGAGTGAAGACACTGGATCCTTGGTGTATCTGTGGGGCTTTAGGACCAGGAAGGCTCATGATGTGTGGAGCCAGTTTCTGAAACTCAACAGACACAGGGCTGGCTGCCAGCATGGGTCACAGGCCCGAGGAGTGGCTTTCTAAAGAGCCGGGTTCCGAATCGATTAAGCGGCAGGGCTATTTACTGACCACTTTAGATTCCATAGAAAAGGAGCAAAAATAAATAAATAAATAAATAAATAAATAAATAAATAAATAACCCACCACGAAAATGCACCCCTGTCAGTAACCCCAATAGGCTTGCCCACCAACTAACGAGAACAAGGTAAATTTGAGCTCAATTTACTCAGATGGATAATAAAACTTTCAATTATGGTTGCATTATTTGTTGCTATGTGGTTGAAAGATTAGGTGACAATATGCAAAAAATAGTTTCTTCGGATTATAATATTTAGTAATGTCATTTTATTTTTTATATGTTTCATTAAATTGTTTTGTGGCTTTATTATCTACCCAGATGCACAGCCCAGAAATACAATTATTCAGATTTAGAAGCAATAAAATTTGGCATGCATTTTCTCGTATTCAGAATTCCTGCATGTTAAAAAGAAATTATAGCGTTCTTCCCACATTGCACCGCTCTGAGGCCCTCACAGACCCATTCATTAACCGAAGACATTACAGAAAGCACACCATTTAGGTAAAAAGGCCCTTCGGATAACAGATATGCAGACATGAAGCAAATATTTCAGTGTAGCCCCGCCTTTCGATTATGACAATAATAGAGGCAAACGGATATGCGTTTGCCGTAATGTGCCACTCAGTGATGGAGCCCCTGAGTGGAGAAAACTCTGATTGCAACGCAGCACATAGAGAGAGCGTTATGACAACAAAACCTATCTTCCTAACTCTCAGGAAGTGGGAGTTTTACTACTTGGAGAAAAATGAAAGCTTCCTGGGGAATTGTATTTCAGAAGAGTTCTATGAGATGTGAGTCCTGGACGTATTTCAGCTGCCCGTGGTGCGGTGGGTGTAGACAGGTGAGAGCGAAGGGATGGTGGCTTCTCTGTGCAGAAATATTTCTTCCAAGTCACAATCCTAGGCCTCAGAACCCTCCTCCATTCAAATTTAGCTAAATACCGTGAGGATATTTGTCCAACACTGGGACACTAATACACATTTAACAGATGATTCCTTGAAATCATGGGAACCAAAATGCAGATACATTAAGAAATATAACACAAGACTATGTCAAGTGTTGGTTTTATTCAGGAGATGGCTAAGGGTGTTAAATAGGGAAGGTGTCCAAAGAGGGAAAGAAGGTACCAAAATGTGATCTTACACACACAAATAGAGGAAAAGATAAAGTATAAATTGGAAAAAATATATATATTGCAACACATATCACCAACAAAGGATTAGTATTGAGAATATACAAAGAACTACTCTAAATCCGCAAGAAAAGAGCAAACAAGATGATAGAAAGAAAGGGACAGAAGACAGGAAGAACCATCTCGCAGAAGACTAAACACGTATGGCCAACAAACGTTGGAGTTAACATCAAGGAAATGCATAATGAGCTGTGTCTGACTCACACACGCACAGTTTCTCTACAGCAATTTGAAGAACCAGTAGGAAAAAACTGTCTCATTTACAATAGCAAGAAAAACCGTAAAGTTCCTAAGAAGAAAACTTAAAAATCTAGGTAAGAATTTTACAGAGAAAGGTTTCAAAATGTTACCGAAAATTATAAAGGAAGCAAGTAAACAAAAAGATACATCATTTGCAAGGTCGAGAAGACTCGATTGCATAAAGGTGAAACATCACCTCCAGATTAATATATGTCCACATTCTGACAGGGCTGTTGGAGAGACACAAGCTGATCCTAAAATACACGAGCAAGAGGCCAAAGTTATCTGAGGACAAAGTGGAGTAATAACACAAAGAAATGTGCCCTGCGCACATCACATTTTATAATAAAGCAACAGACAACAAGATGATGAGACAGAACAGAGCTTGGAGGCAGCCTTCCTGTGGCACAGAAGTAGCTTATTAACCAGAGTGAAGTTTGGACTCTTGTTCACATCCTGGGGTAAGCCACTCTCCATTGGGGAAGGATGAAACTAAATCTCTACCTCCTGCCAGTCACAAACATTAAATTCCAGTTCGTTGTGATAACTAAGTTGGAGAAACCTCTCTGAAAAAATTGAAAAGAAGGGGATTTCTTAATGATAAGAAGGAAAATATTTCAAAATTAAGACCCACAAATCACTAACCACAAAAAACAATCCTGGAAAGAATAAAAACTTAACCACAAACACTTTATTAAATTTAAATAAAAGAAAATGTCTGCTTGTTAAATGCTACCATAAATAAAGTGAAGATAGTTGCAATTTGTAGAATGAATGCCCAGACCCCACAACGAATTTCTACAAATTTTTAAAATTCAAATCGACCACCTTAAAAAAAAATACCATGAAATTGAAAGCGAGTGCAGCAGAATATTAAAGTCTAATAAAATTGGGTGATGGGCACATGGGTGTTTGTTTTTTGTTCTCTGAAGCTTTCTGTGTAATTGAAATATTTCATAGTAACTTTAAATAATAAAAATAGTGCTGTAACATCAGACAAGCCTGCTGTATTCGAGTTTTAGTTCTGGAGCTTACCAGCAGCCATCAATGAGACACTTGAACTTTCCAGTTAAGGATCTCAGTTTCCTTATGTGGAAAACTGGAGCATTAATACACAATAATACACACCAGTGAGTAAAGGGCTTTGTACAGAGCTTGGCGATAGCTGGCACTTAATAAAGCCAGTTTCTTCTATATTAATGACAATCTAATTAGTCCAATTCTTTTTCCTCTCCAATGCATAATGTCCTTAAATCTAGCAATAAAAAAAAAAAGAGGTAAGTCCTATTGAGCTTTTGACCTAATTGATATCTCATATGCTTTTGGGCAGTGTGTGAGATGTGTTTATCTACAGGAGGCAGGGCAGGTCTAGGCTTGGAGAAAACCTGAAGAATGAAAGTTAATAAGTATTGGTGTCCACACATCCATCAGAGTTCCCTAAGAGCTCTGAAGCATCCACCTCCTGCCTTACCTCTGCTATTTCCTATTTAGGTGTTAACCAATAACAAAGTTGTTTGTGAGTATTCCTGTGTTTTGAGAAAGGATTCTTAGAAATAAAATATCTTTCAGACCCAAAGTACTGATACAAATAGCAGATTCGATTCTGCCCTAAATTCCCTCAAATCACACCAAATAGGAATTTCTTGTAAAGTAGGACCGGGGCTGGGAATGCAAAAGTCATGTGCCCTGACTTCTGAGCCAATATTCTTGCATTTATAGACACACACACACACACACAGAATTTTCTCACCCAAGCTCGGTTTCTACATATAAGTAGAGCCACCTAGAATTGGCTGATCATGATATTCTGATACCCCGTTGTGGTCTGCAGGGTAAAGGTCTTGTCCCTGCAAGTACACACGGTCTCCCTTGAGAGGGACAGTCATCCCTAGAGTCAATTATCCAAAGAGGTGGCAGGCTCCCGAAAGGCAAGCCTCAGGCAGGGAAGACAATCTTGTTTCTCTCTGAGCCTCATTTTATAGGCACTGTTCTTCAAGGAGTCAAGATGCCTGGGGTGAGCTCCTGGGTAATAGATGCTGAAGTGATGCCCAGCCAGTGGAGACAGACTGGGAGGCGGGATGAGAGGGATCCTCTCACTCCCAGAGAGCAGGTCACAGCCGCCACGCAGATTCTGTAGATCAGCATCCTCACTGGGCCTGTTGCTCTTTGGCTTTCTTTCCAAGACTCAGTAAAGTGTTGTTGGAGCATGCCAGCACCACCACCCTGTACCCATACCTGACTCTCCAGCACACATTTCTGGGTGAGAATTAATGGTAGGTCCTCCAATAAGAGCTAATTTTTATGTTTTTAAATTCACGAAGTGAGAACAAGATTGTCAAGAATGTTTAAACATGGAATAACATGTATCTGCATGATTTGTGCCCACAAGTTCTCACCAAACACCTCTTCCTCCAGTGGAGAGATTTTCCCTCTATTACCAGCTAGATCTGTGAGTTAGCTCTTTCTGTGTAATTAGCCACTCAGAAACTTAGTGGTTTGAAATCCCACTTACTTCATATTAATGCATGATTCTGTGGGCAGGCAATCTGGGCTGGGCTCAGCAGGGTGGTTCTTCTGCCAGTCTCCCTGGATCACTGCATAGAGCTCACAGGTGGAATGAGGGCCGCTTGGTCTGGAATGGCCTCACTCACGTGTCTGGCAGTTGGCGGTGGCTGTCAGCTGGGGTGGCAGGAGCCACTGGGCCACATGTCTCCAGCAGGCTTGCCCTGTTCATTGATATCGTGTTGGTTGAGAGTTCCAAGAACAGCAGAAGAAGGCAATTTCAATGTGCAATTGCTTCTCAGATCTGTTTGTGTCAGATTTGGTAATATCCCATTGGCTGAAGACAAGTGCATGGCCAAGCCCAGAGTCAGTTTAGAAGGGTACAAATACAAGAAAGGAATTACCGTAGCCACTTTTTTAAACAATCTGCTATATCAACCTTAAATACCCTGGATCTTATTTTACAAGACAGGGAAGAATTATCTTTGGACACACCATGTACCCACACACACTCACCCACTTACATCCACACGTGCACATGAAGACTCACTGCATATTCTCACATAAAGGCACACGTATGTACACATCACAGCCACACACGCCTCTAGACCTGGACATGCCAAACAGAGAGAATGACACAGAGATACACATAAAACTGGTCATGTGAACAGACACGAAAATCCATTTATAAGGCAAGGTTCCTGTGAACACACTCTGTCTCATTTTAATTTTCAGCTTTTCCTTGAGAGAATCTGCCATGGCAAATTCTCAAGGAGGAATCTGCTGCTACAACCCATCCTTTGATGCGAAGGGTTAAGCGATTAAAGATGACCCAGCCTGCCAGCAGCAGGCCCGTCTCTGTGGTCTGATTTCTCAAGATGATACAGCTCACTTCCCAGCGGTGATTGCAAGATTTAAATCTAAGTCAGGAGGGAGAAAAATGCAATTCTTCGTGCGATGTTAGTTAGAGCACAGCTAGACACAGCATAACCGATGAACAGAGTTCTACAAGATTGTTTAACCATTTTACCGGATGGAAAATAAGGAGCTTTGGGGCCTTAAGAGGCCCTCAGTCTAGGTCCCTGACTCTAAAATGGATGTGCTGTGTTCTAGAAGAGATGTGGCTCTTTAAATAAATATCTCCTCAATCTCTACTGAAAGCATATTACTTTGTTCTATGTTTTCACATCTCTATGAATATATTATCAACAATTTATAATTAATAAGTGTTTACATTAATAAATTTTTTAAGTGACCATATTATTGGAAAAATATGTTTAAAGTACGATTACATGTATTTTCATTTCTCCCACTTTTTTATGCCTGGGGGAGGGGGGGAGCTTTCCTATAGGGGCAAAATTTCTAAAGAATTTATATCTGAAGAGCCAAATGGGGTTTCAAATATGGAATACTCTGCTAAGCTCTCCCTATGTCCCTGCAGATCCCCAACCTGGAACTGATCTGTAACTCCACCACCTGAACCACCTTTTAAAGCTGATCCCCTTGGTTAATGTTTTCCTGACCCAGCCAAGTACAGCCCTGCCCTCTCCCCTGCCCAAGCCCACTTGGCTGCCAGGTCACACCCAGTGTCTCAGTCTGTTTGAGCTGCTATAACAAAATACTGTAAACTAGGTGACTTAGACAATAAACACTGATTTTTTTATATTTCTGGACGCTGAGGGTTCAAGGTCAAAGGGCCAGCAGATTCAGTGTCTGGTGAGGGCCAGCTCTCTACTTCCTAGTCTCCTGCCTTCTCCCTGTGTCCTCGCATGGCAGGAGGGGCAAGGGAGCTCTCTGGGCCCCTTTCAAAGGGCACTAATCCCACTCATGAAGGCTCCACCCTCATGACCTAATCACGTCTCAAAGCCCCACCTCCTCATATTATCACATTGGTAGTTTCGAATTCAACAAATGAATCTGGAGGAACACAAACATTCAGTCCAGAACACCCATACTTGGAAATACAGTGGTGAGACTGTAGGAGCTGGCAATGGGTAGCAACTGGCAGCTTTGGGTTCAGAGAGTTGGTTGTGATCAGCTAAGACAAGAGTGTGAAGTACGCGTAATACCTCTAGCCTGTCAACATGAACGTGCCCACAGAGACCCACTGGTGCCTCTGACCACCGCAGGGCTGCAAACACAAGTGCTCAGAGGCCCGGGCTGGTGGCCTAAAGTGAGAAGGCAGCTGGGCAGAGGGCTGTAACCACAGAGAAGCTGCTCAGCCCCGGGAACAAGGGCCTAATGGGTCCAGACCTTCTGAAGTCTCTGACATTTTAAATCATGGCAACAAATTAAAACTATGTCTATCTGCAGGCCAGAGCACTTAACTAATTAATCTGGAATCAATCAATCAATCATCAAAATCAGTCAAGTTTCCAAAGCTCATACTCTGATCTGAAGAATCCCAGTGAAACAGGAAAAAGCAAGACTGAGCCTTAAATTCCGTTATCCAGAGACATCCTTGATCCAATTCCAAATGGACTCAATCTCAAATGCAGGCCCCTTTGCAGGGTCCCCTTCCTACCCGCCACGGCCTGAGGACAGCCTTTTGTTCCACAGCGGGGGAAGGCAGCCCTACCTGAGCACTACGTGATGTTTAAGAACAAACACCGACTTCCCAAATTAAACCTCGCCCTGGTTTAGACTTCCAGATCCTCGAGGGCACCTCCCTCCAAGTTCAGCCTTATTTTATAGCTGATTTTAAAAGTGATGAACTAGGGAGCAGCAGACCTCCCGACTGATGCATCGCAACATCATCAGGTTCCTTCTCAGCCATGAGAAGCCACCGTGGTGTGACTTTCCCCAACACGCCACACACACAAACACACACACACTCAGGGAATGGGTCTGGCTATGAATGTATATTTTAACCATGCATTAGCCATACATGTACCCTGCGATTTTCTTTTAAAGAAGCTTTATAAAAGAGTACAACCCACTCCCTGGGCGATCTATGAGAGCGAGAATGATAAAGCTGGGGATACATGGAGTTTCAATCTGAGTGAAGTGGCACTAACTTCACGCAAAGGGCGAGGAGGGTGTTCACCCCTCACTCAGAGGCTGCCTTCATCCTCAAAAGTATATTTCCCCTCATATCAATGCAAGTCATCATCCTGCAATCCTGTGGGCCAGTGAGCCTTTGGTTATGCCCATTTGACAGAGGGGAAAACAGAGGTCCAGAGAGGAGAGATCATAAAGGAATTGTGCTAGAGGCAAAAGGAAACAGGCTTTACTTAGCTTTGGCTCCTGTCCCACATCTAAAAGGGCACTCCTTTCCCTGCCTGTCCAAACCTCCTATGCCCCCAGCACTGTCCTCGGGACAGAAGCCATATCACAGGCTTCCAAAGGCAGGGTCCGAGTCATCTGCTTAGATGCTTCTCATCTACCCTCAGAACCTAGCTGTACACTGCTCTCTCTAGGGCAGAGGCTGTGGTCAGACACAAGGAAGAGTCCCTCACCTTCTGCCAAACACATTCCAGGGTGGGGGCAGCCATCAGAGACTGCGAGGAAGGGGTGGGCGGGGATCTGCCTAGAAGGTTCATACCTTCAGCCTGGAGGTCAGAACATTAGCAAATGTCTATCCAGCGCCCCTCAAGTTCAAACGCTGGAATTTCTTCTTCATCTCTGCAAACGAAAATGCCTATTTTGAACATGAGAAAAAGTCAACAGAACAACAACAACAACAAAAAAAATGCAGGCAGCCCACTGCTAAGCCATGCAAGCCGACTACAGCCTGTCCTGCCCCAACCGTCTCAGAGAAGACAGCAGGACAAAGTACTCACCATTTGGAAGCTGATAGCGCCGTCTAGGAACTCATTTTCAGACATGAATTAACAGAGAGGTTCCCATCTGAGGTCTCGGCCCTCAAATGCTCTCAGGGCTCCCAGGTGAGATCTCTGAAAAGATGTGAGGCCACAAGAGCCAGGAGGGCCTTCACAAGAAGTTTGATCCTGAGCCTGAGCTTCAAAAATTGAGCAGACTGGGATGGGGTGCGTGATGAGTGCAGGGGGCCGTCGCAGGCAGAGGCGAGAGCGACAGGCTCAAAGGAATCCAGTCGGAAATGAGACGTCGGACCCTGCCTGACCGAGGCAAAGGGTTTGAACTGGGAAAGAGAAACGACACTGGAGGGTCAGCAGGTTCAGATCACGTGGCTCTTGAATGCCACAAGGAAGAAACTGACCTGTTCATTCACTTGGCAGGGAAGACAACATCAGTGACTCCCCCTTGGTCCTTTGCCATTTAGCAGAAATGAAAAGAAACACCGGCGAGATGGGGAATCAAAGACCCAGACGGCAGCAAGTCCTGGTATTGGACACAAGGCCCTTGCAAATGGCCGCAGGGCAGATCCAGTCCGTCCTGCAGTCACTGGGGTGGCTCTAAAAGCCGGGGGGGCCTGATGCTCACACAGTGCCTTCCCTGACACTCTGCAAACTCATTTCAGACAGCTGTGCTGGAGCGGCTCCTACCCTCCCCCTGCAGGAGCACGAGTGATGAGACACCAGTTAGGAGCACCTGGGCCAACAGAGAGCCTCAGGTAGGTGGGGACAGGCTGCCCAGGTTCACTGGGGACACCTGTTTAACAGCTGCCTGTCACTCTCTGCCAAGGGTAGAAGAGGGGGCTGGATGGAGGTGATGCCCTGAGATGATGGAGCCAGGGAGCCTTTGACACTGAATACCCCTCTGCGGAGTAAAAGAGGGCTGGAAGAAAATTAAAATGAAGACATTAATGTAAGTCTAGTAAAATAAAAGAAGTTCTTCATTTTCCGTTTTAGTTTCATACCAGGAAATACAGTACATAGCTTGACGGTAAAGACCAGTGGTATGAGAAAGCAGTGTTGATCTGGAAATGATCTGAGAACCACCTGGATGGTCCATTAAAAATCTCCCCAGTCCACCTGCCCCCACGCGTTCTCTCTGTTTTTCCATTATCAGGATAACTGATAACTAAAGGCCTCATTAGAAACTCCACAGTTGCTTTTTTTTAGGATTAATATAGTTTATTTCAATTTTTACTAAAATACATTTGACATGTAACATTGTGTAAACATAAGGTGTACGTGTTGATCTGATATATTTGTACACTGTAATATGATGGCCAACGTAGCAACAGTTAACACCTCTATCACGTCGCCTAATTCTCATTTCTTTTTCTGTGGTGGGAATAATTAAGATCTAGCCTCTTAGCAAGTTTGATGGTCATAATACAATATTTTGTGTATATGCACTATACGAGGCATTAGAGCTCCAGGATGCATTTATCCACTTGTTGCAAGTTTGTGTCTTAAACATCTCTCCTATTCCCCAATGCCATAGCCCTTAGTAACCACATTTTACTTCCTACGAATTTGGCTTTTTTAGATTCTACATATAAGTGATATTACACAGTATCTTTCTCTATCTGACTTGTCTCATTTAGCATTAATGTCCTCAGGGTCCAACCATGTTGTCACAATTGGCAGGATTTCCTTCTTTCTCGTGGCTCAATAATACTTCATATATATATGTATGTATCACCATATCCATTCATCCATTGATGGCTTATGTTGTTTCCACATCTAGGCTGTTGTGAATAGCGCTGAAATAAACACGGGGTGCAGATAACTCTTCAATGTCCTGTTTTCATTTCCTCTGGGGATATACCCAGAAGTGGGATCACTAGATCAGGTGGTAGATCTATTATTAATTTCTTGAAGAACCTTCAATATTGTCTTCCATAGTGGCTGCACCAACTGACATTCCCACCAACAGTGTACGAGGGTTCCCTTTCTCTGCACCCTCACCAACACTTTTCCTCTCTTGTCTTCTTGATGAGAAACTACACAGTGGTTTTACTGAGCTACTGGGGGTTTCCCCAACATTCACCAACACACCATGTCCTGGATCACCAATCCTTCCGCTGACCACAGTGTCCTTCTATCTGTCTGCAAAGTGGATGCCTGCTCCTTCTTGACTTAGATGAAACCTAGCCTGGGCTGCTCCCACAGCGCTGCATCCACCCCTCTTTCCCACCCGCATCACTCCTCTGTGATTATCTGTATAAATGCCTGTGCCTCCCCTCCCTTATAGGAAGTCTCCGAGAACAGAGGTCTTGTTTTATTTTGTTTTCCTAGTGAGTGAGTCCTACGGGGAAATGCCAGCACCTTTATCACTTCCTGCTACTTCTCCTGGACCAGTCTGTGGGCATGACTTGATGCAGGAGAATATCAGGAGCCAGACGGGAAGCCGCGCCTCGGGGGAACACACGTACTTGTTTATCTCATCAATGAGGTAGGTGGCCACATACAGGATAAACTGGCAAGGCCTTAGGAAGGTAGGATACTCATGTGGACCTGACCACTGATGCCCAGAAGGGTAATAATAGTCACAATGAGGCAAAAAGTCTGGTGATACTGACTACCCATTGAGTGTTTCCTGTGGCCCGGATGCTACACTAAGCATCCGACAGGTCTGATCTCATTTAATCCACGACAAAACTGGAAAGTAGGTTACACCCATCCCCACACAATGGGTAAGGACGCTGAGACTCAGAGCAGGCACATAATTTGATGACGGTCATGCAGCTAGCCACTGACAGAGTCGAAATTCAAACCTACTCATCTACCCTAAAGCTCTTACTTTCAACTGTGCTGCCGAACAAGAAATCAGGCTGAAACTGCAGGTCCCATTTGGTGAGAAAACATGTGTATATACATTCACACTGTCTTTCTCTAATCCTTTCAGACCCTAGGAAGGCATTAAATAACGAATTATAAATAAATAGGGATCTTAGCAAATTCACATCCACACACACCTGCCTAAAGTCAATTCTCCCCATGAGTGAGAGCCTCCCTGCGGGGTGGGAGGTGCAGGTGCCAGACTCCTGAAGGAGACGACGTTAGGGAACAGGCAGGTGATGGGAGAGGAGAGGAGATGCGGCGAGGACCAGCTGCTGGTGAAGGCAGCTCCCAGTCCTGCAGATTCTGCCCCACTGCCACCCACTGCTCCTATTGGGGTTCAGGGTTCTGCCTACCCCACCCAATTGTCTGCAACTGCCTCACCAGGATTCCTCTGCTCCCAGCCCCATCCATCCCAACAATGCAGCCTGACCTTATGAAGCACAGCCCAGATGTCTTCAAGACATCCAGAGACACCCTCTGCCTTCTGACTGAAGTCTAAAATCCTCAGCTAAACTCAAGGGCTTTTATACTCAGCCTCCAACCAGCCAACCAGATTTGTCTCCAGCTACCGGCTCAGACGCCTCCAGCCTCAGCTTCAGACCTGCTGCCTCCCAAATAAAACTCGTTCTTCCCTGCCTTCTTCCCCCTCTCCTAAAACACCACTGTCTTCTCTCAGGCAGCCAACAAACAGTTGTGGAGCACCTGCTAGGAATCAGATACAGTGTTGGCTTGTGAGATCAGATTTCTCCTTCAGTACCTAGTGCGAACGCTGACTTCTGCGTGAGATGCTCATCAGTCTCCTGATGAGAGGTAACTTCAGCCTTCTCTACGTGCTCAAATATTTACAACCCTGGACCTTGAGCCACAGGCATACGTCTGCCTCCCCCAGCCCCATAAGCTCCTGGGGGGTGGGTAGGGAGGATAGCACTGATGGCGAAGAGCCCCATCGCTAATCGTGGTGGACCCCAGCCCATTCTGTATGGGACTGATGGCTGGTTCCAGAGTTCCCGGGTCGTCATTCCCCAGTGGCATGGAGATTACAAAGCATGTTATTGAAACCATCACCAAAATATCAAGGTATGAATTCTTTGAAGCATCTAATTATTGCAAAGACATAATAGAAATCATCCAGTGCCTTGGATAATTGTGACTTACCTAACAGTCTTCCTATTGTGCACCTTCAGTGAAACAGACTATGGAAACCTGTAACACTTGGTGCTATCAGACAGACGATAAGCAAGTCATGATGAAGTGGGTCAAAAATTTACTGTGCATTCCCTCTTAGGCTTAGATTCTAACTTCTAACATTAAAAATAAAAGTGGATGTTGAGCTTGAGACCCATTGGCTCCATCAGTCAGTTAAGAGCCATTTATTTAACACCCACTACACTGTCTTGACGTTGGGCTATGAATGAAGTAAATGGACGTAGTCCCTCCCTCCAGGTGTTTCTGCTCTGCTCAGGAATACAAGACTTACTCAGATGAAAGGCCCAAGCTAAGCAATGCACAAGCAAGGAATAGGTCATGTAAATTATCAACGTGAAGGCTGAGGGAGAATCACAGTCAGAGAAAAATCCAAACAAGTTGAGGGTGAATAGGAAAGATGCATCTGAACCATCTTACTTTCTCAGTAGAGACTAACAATGAGCTAAAAAAAAAAAAACCTGTATTAACTGTCTTAGGGTGTCAGGTCTAGATGGTTCTGGTGGGAGAGGAGATCCGGTGTGTGGAGCATCCAATGTATTAGGCATTTCATGCATTTCTGCATTTCCCAATTCATTCCTCAAGCAGTATTTGCTGAGTGCTTCCAATGTGCCAGACCCAGTGCTAATGCCTAGAATAGAGTGGTAAACCCAATGGTCTTTATGAACTAGTGGGTTTGGAATGTACTACCAGACAGGGTCCTTTTTTATCTTGGAACCTCATGCCTTCAAATGTAGGCTGACCTTCAAGGGAGTTGAATTCCCAGGCACAGGAAGGATGATGTTTGGGTGATGGGGATGATTGGGTTGAGGGGTGGTGGCTCAGAGGCAGGATGGATGGCACGAGGAATCTTTGGTCATAACTGATAGCATTTAAATTTGGGGAGTAAGGTGTAGCTCAGTGGTAGAGCTCATGCCTAGCATGCATGAGGTCCAGGGTTCCATCCCCAGTACTTCCGTTAAAAAAAAATAAGTAAGTCTAATTACTACCCTCCAAAAAAGCAAACCAAAAAAGTCAATTTAGGGGCAGCCATGGGAAAGAAACTTCTGCTCAAGAAAGAGAGGGGGGCATGTAGAGCTCAGTGGCAGAGTGCCTGCTGGGCATGCACGAGGTCCCTGTGTTCAATCCCAGTAACTCCATTAGAAAGTAAAATAAATAAATAAACCTAATTACCTCCCCCTCAAAAGTAAAATAATAATAAAATTTAAAATTAAAAAAAAGAAAGAGGCCACCGAGAGTTCTGCGCCAGGGGTCAGCCCCCACCCCAAGCTGAGACTTGGCATTGCTGGCATGGATGGCCGAGCCAAGAAGTGCAAACACAATGGGCTGGGGCTGCCATCAGTGAGGAAGCATCGTGCGATGCCAGCGCTTGATTTGGAAAGTATTCATAAGACTTTCTTGGCTAGGATATTTAAGACAAAAATAGAAATATTCTCATCAATGATTTATAAGATTGCTTTAGAGAGATGGGGCAGAACCCAGTATAACAAAAAGCAGAAAAGCAGCCTCCTGAATTGTCACTGGGCTGGAGAACGTGGGCCAGGGGAGAGACAGGCGCGAGCGGGTGCTTCTCGCTCCTATCAGAGAACTTAGAGCCAGGAAAAGCTACCAATTTAGCCAGTCTGAACCTCAGAACTCAGCCACTTTTCGGACTCTTCCAACTGCAATTTTATTCTTCTCTGGGATAGAAGCCTCCAGATGTGATATCTCAAAGATGCATATTGTATTGTAGAGACTAACAACAGTATAAACAAATTAACAGCAGATCAGAGAGGAACATTGTTCCAAACAGAGAGCATCTCTTCTGGATTCCACCCTTGGAAGAGGAGGAGATGGAGACCAAGGAATGAAACAAGAACAGATTTAGAAAGAGCCAAAAAGGAGAGAAAGCTTTCCCACGATGAGGTAAGGTCACTTCACAGTTACATGCTAAGCTTATTATCAGCCCAGTTCTGGATTCTGTTCGTTTTCAATTAAGCACAAATTGATTCCATCTCCTGGACTCTCCATTGGAAGCATATGGGATGGGAGAGAAAAATTCACTCATTTCAGACCAGCACTTCACGCCTGTGCTGTTGCCAGTCCCCAGTCCCTGATAACGCCTGCCTCCACCCCATCCTGCCTGAAGCTCCCCAGCCAATCCTCCTGAAACTCAAAATCTCATCTAGTCACCATTGTAGTCAGGACAACCTTCTGCACCCTGTGGCTCACTTACAGGATTAAGATCTTACTCAGATTCACATATGTGAAGCTCTCCAGTCGCCCAGTCAGGTTGGCAGCTCTGGAGTGGAGAACTGAACAAGAAAGCCACAGTCATGCCTTTAAGGAGATTGCAGTCTATGGGCCTGGGGGGTGGGGGTGGGGAAGAACCATCTAGTAATTAATTAAATGATGTCAATCATTCAGCTGGTTATAAAATGGAAAGTGAGGATAAGAACGGTACCAGCCAGAACTGAGGGACCCAGCACAGGGGGAAGGGGGAGGCGGCAGAAGAGAGACCTAGAAGGGGACGGAGAGGGGACATGGTGAGTTATGAGGATCCTGGAATACCAAGCCAAGGAGATTGGGCTCTGTCCTGGAGGCAATGGGGAGCCATCGAAGGCTTTTGAGGAGGAAGTTGGCATGACCAGATTAAGGATTTAGAAAGCCCATTCTGTGTACAGAATAAAGGGCATGTGGGCCAGAGAAGGCAAAGCCAATGGCAAACAGACCAGTTGGGAGACTACAGCAAGAGTGTAAGGCAGAGAGGATGAAAGGCTGGCAGTGAGGAGGCGAAGACGTGGTAGAGCCGATAGGACCTGGTGGCCAAGGGCATCTGCAGGATGAGGGAGAGGATGCAGTCAGAAATGACTCACGTTCTGGCTGAGATGATTGGGTAGATCATGGAGCCACTAACCAAAACATGGCTTCAAGTAGGGGAGATCTTTTTTCTCATGGGAAGAAAGAACCCCTGAGTCTGAGGGTCTTTTGATGGAAACAGCTAAAAGTTGTAAGAGGCTGAACATGTTCAGTTGGGACCTCCAGCCTATGACAGGAAATGACCATCCTGTGCCAGAATGGGGTGCCTAGGAGACCATGAAGCCTAAAAAAAGAAGAAACTTCAAGGATGGGACCAGGGTGACCCAGCACTTAGAGATGAGACAGAGAGAGTACCCAGTCAAGGGGACTGATGGGAAGGAGGAGGTGAACAAAGAGAGAACAATGTATTTCTTAAACAAGGAAGATGGTTCAAAGAAGTGATCAGCAGCATTAACACAAAGACTAAAAAAGTAGCACTGGATTTGGCCACTGATAACTGCAGTGAGAATACTTTTGATAAAGTGGGAGAGACAAAAGCCAGGCTCAGCATATTACAGAACAAATGGGAAACAAGGAAGTAGAGAAAGCAAGGGTAGCCTCCTATTCCAAGACCTTTGGCACAGGAGAGGAAAGAGATGGGGACATGTTGAAAGAAATGAGTCATGGAAGGACTTTTGAAAGAAACTGGTTCCATTGCTGGGGGTGGTTAGGCAGACTCGGGAGACTTCCGGGATGCTAGAGGATGGATTCCTCCAATGGATGTGGCAGTGAAAAGAACCACATCTAAGTTCCATTCCTAATCTGAGAGTCCATGCCTCTCTGGAAGATGAGCCACATCAAAGCAGTCATTTCCACAGAGTCTGCTGAAGACAGGGAGCCACATTTCAGCATCAGGATATCAGGGTTAGAAGGGAGCTCTCTCCTGTGCATCCCGATATGAGGCAAGGGGCGTATGCATCCTCCCTAAAAAGGTATCTGAACTGGAGGCCACTGGCTCAGGCCACAGAAAGGGACATACAAACGGCCAATAGGCACATGAAAAAATGCTCAGTATTGCTAATTATCAAAGAAATGCAAACTAAAACTACAATGAGATATCACCTCACACCAGTCAGAATAGCCATCATTCAAAAGTCCACAAACTATAAATGCTAGAGAGTCTGTGGAGAAAAGGGAACCCTCCTTCACTGCTGGTGGGAATGCAGTTTGGTGCAGCCACTGTGGAAAACAGTATGGAGATTCCTCAAAAGACTAGGAATAGATTTACCATATGACCCAGGATCTCGCTCCTGGGCATATATCCAGAAGGAACCCTACTTCAGGATGACACCTGCACCCCAATGTTCATAGCAGCATTATTTACAATAGCCAAGACATGGAAACAGCCTAAATGTCCATCAACAGATGGCTGGTAAAGAAGATGTGGTAGATTTATACAATGGAATACTACTCAGCCATAAAAAATGACAACATAACGCCATTTGCAACAACATAGATGTTCCTGGAGAATGTCATTCTAAGTGAAGTAAACCAGAAAGAGAAAGAAAAATACCATATGAGATCACTCATATGTGGAATCTTAAAAAAAAAATACAAAACAGAAACAGATTCACAGACATAGAATACAAACCTGTGGTTGCCAAGGGGTGGAGAGTGGGAAGGGATACACTGGGATTTCAGAATTTGTAGATACTGACAGGCATATGTAGAATAGATAAACAAGATTATACTGTATAGCACAGGGAAATGTATACAAGATCTTGTGGTAGCTCACAGCGAAAAGAAATGTGACAATGAATATATGTGTGTTCATGTATAACTGAAAAATTGTGCTCTACTCTGGAATTTGACACAACATTGTATAATGACTACAACTCAATAAAAAAATGTTAAAAAAAAAAGAAGTTGTGGTGTATTTATGCAATGGAATACTACTCAGCCATAAAGAATAACAAAATAATGCCATTTGCAGCAACATGAGTAGAACTAGAGATTGTCATTCTAAGTGAAGTAAGCCAGAAAGAGAAAGAAAAATACCACATGATATCACTCATATGTGGAATCTAAAAAAAAGAAAAATGAGGACACTAATGAACTCATCTACAAAACAGAAGCAGACTCACAGACATAGTAAACAATCTTATGGTTGCCAGGGGAAAGGAGGTGGGAAGGGATAAATTTGGGAGCTTGAGATTTGCAAATGTTAGCCACTGTATATAAAAATGGATTTAAAAAACAAATTTATTCTGTATAGCACAGGGAACTATATTCAATATCCTGTAATAACTTTTAATGAAAAAGAATATGAAAATGAACATATACACGTATATGCACGACTGGGA
Source organism: Vicugna pacos (assembly GCF_048564905.1). Classification (NCBI taxonomy): domain Eukaryota; kingdom Metazoa; phylum Chordata; class Mammalia; order Artiodactyla; family Camelidae; genus Vicugna; species Vicugna pacos. Next base: position 10,046,708 of record NC_133010.1, read on the forward strand.
CATTGTGCCATAGACCAGAAATGGACACATTGTAACTGCCTGTACTTCAACTAAAAAAAAAAAAAGAAAGAAAGAAAGGGACGCGGGAGGGAACTCATTCCTTCCCCCCCAAGAGAGCATTGGCTGCTGCACATCCCAGCTCTGTGCCTCTCTCTGCTTCCACCTCCTGGGGAAAAGGCACCCCTCTTCCAGGCACCCTGCAAATGGGGGAGCAGAGAGCACGCTGTGCCTACACTTCCCCCAGCACCCGCGGGCCCTGGGCTGAGCCTTAGAGGGAGACACGGGCTTCCCTCTCCGCTGCCAAGTGACCTCAGCTCCGGGCCCAGGGACACACAACAGGGAGGGAGGAGGAAAGACAAACAAACAGACAGACAGACAGACATGGTGAAAAGGAAGCATAAAGGAGGGAGAAAAAGAAACAAAGACGCGCGAAACAACGAGGAAATAGCCATTTCTGCCTGCAAAATAAGTGTGTGTGCAGGAGAGAGAGAGAGAATGAGAGCGAGCCCTGGGCTGTCTATCTGACCCTTGGGCAAGTCGCTTTCCCTCTTTGGGTGTTAATTGCCGGATGTGCAGAATGAGAAAAGTGGATTAGAAGATGCCTAAGGTTTCCTTTCAGGTGGAAAATCCTGTGTTTCCCAAATTCTGCATCTGTATATATATAGCACCCCCAGAGGCCACAAGCATTCGCAGCACAAAGAAAACCTAATAAACCCCAAGAAAGACGAGGCGCTCACACACGTGTGTGCGCCTGACAGACATGTGAACACAGGCACACGTGCACACACACGCTCTCAGGCACACAGGAGGGCGGGCGCTGTTCCAGGGGGTGCTTCTCGGTGAAGAGCGCGTGGCTAGAGCACAGGAGGCTTCCACGTCAAACCTGTCCGGTCCATTTACAGTCACGCCTCTTCCACGTGTTAGCAAATGCTGAATCTCAACTAACCTAAATATTTGACAAATGAATCATTTTAGATTGTCAAGCTTTCTAAGTAGCTAAGGAGTTACTCTCCAAATGATCAAAACTAGTTTTAAAAGCCACCCCAGAGGGACACATTAGGGTTTGGTTTGGTTTGGTTTTGCTTTGTATGATAAGTGTTTCATGCAGACTCAGCTGAAGTGGGCTTCACTGTAGGTTCCTGATGGCACTGGTTGTCCCGCTGCCTTGAGGTGTGCGGGGCTGTGCTGCTGCCTCGGCTGCAGGAACATCCCCCAGGGTCCCCAGGCGTGGGGACAGGAGGGAACAGACCACAGAAGCCTTCATGATTTGGGGAGAAGAGCCGGGAGTGGAGACAAGAAAAGGCAGGCGTTCTTGCTCACAGCACATCCGTCCCACCCCAGAGCTGGACCTTCAGCAGGGAAAGGGAATGAGGTGGAAAGCACATTTTCAAAGGCAGCTGAAAGCTGGACCCTGGGCACCACCTCCTGTCTGGGCGGCTCTGGGCAACCCGGAGCCAGAACCCAGGATGGGTAAAAGGAAAGCAGGTTTAGGCAGAAAGATGTGGTTAAACAGATTTCATCACTTCTCTCTGCCTGTGCATCCTACCTGCCTGAGGTGTGGGAGAATTCCAGGAGCTATTTGCTGTCTGGGGCGGGAAAGGCAGGAAGAGAACTAGAAGCCAGGGTCTGCCCCCTGCACCCTGGGTGAGGGTGAGAGGCTGTAGGTGGGTGTCAGAGGTGCGGGGACCCCGAGGCTGCCTGTGGCCATGATGTCTAGCTGGGGCCACGTGGGCAGGGGAACTTAGCTCCCACTCCAGGATCCCCAGGATGGAGATGCCCCAGGAGCCCGAGGCCCCAGATGACAGCTCAAGGACAACCCAAGGCCCCCTTCCCACCCCAGGGTGTGTCAGCTTCCCCTGCCTCAGATGCCGTCTTGGCTAGAGGGGAGGGTGGGAAAAAACCTCCAAAGACAAAGGATTCGCCCACACAAGCTGATTACCCTGACAGAGGGTGAGTGAGCGCTAACTAACATGTTTGAAGTCACCCTTTGCCCCCTGGCATGGAGAGCTCGGGTCCTGGGCCAGGAGAGTAAAATGCAGTTAAAGAAAATAAAGGTCACTGAGTGTTGGCCCCTCTCACTGTTAAGTCCCCAAATGCGGGTGCAGTGGGTAGCTGGCCTGGCTGGCTCCAGTCCTGTCCACACCTTTGCTGCCCCTGCCCTAAGCATCCTCCCAGCCCTTCCCAAGAGGTCTCACCCCAGGACCCCTGGCCAGGGACCCGAGGACAGGGGCACTTCCAGCCTGAGAGGCCGGACAGCACTGGGAGAGGCCAGAGAGATGCACCGCCCGCTGCGGAGGTGGGGAGGGCGTCGGTGCCGCGGGGCGCTGGCTGGAGGCCTCTGTCCATCTCGGAACCTACAAGTTAGGATGGCACCGAGGATGGAAGGCTGGCTCCCTCCTGAGGCCCCAGACAACTTCAGGCCTACCTCAGACTTAGCTTGTAAGATCTGATGAGCCAGGGGAGGCTTCAGGCTACCCCCAAACTGTGTCCCAACGAAGTCATCTTGCTGAGAATCTATTTCCAAGACAAAGGACTGAAGAATACAGGCACCTGTGAGAACAGTGCAGGCAAAGGGTGAGCCTGGGAGGGGGAAGAGAGTATCCCCTGGGCGGGGCTGGGGCCTGGACAGGTGGGTGGACCCAACAGAGACTGACCCTTAGGACCCCCGGCCCCACCTCCTCCGCGGACAGCCCAAAGCACAGTGCGACTGCAGCCAGGGGACCAGTGGTCTTCAGACCTGGCCTGACAGCCAGGAGACCTCTGACTCTGCTCATCACAGGTCCTGACAGGCCTCTCAGCCCACTGGTACCATCGGGTTCTAGACCATGAGAACACAGACACGGACATGCTCACGGATGGATACTCAGACATCTGCCAAGATGACCAGCTCTCAGGATAAAGGTCCTCACTCAGAGTCGGGACTCCCTCTTGTGCCCCCCAGGTCATTTCATGATTAGACTCTGCGTGGGGTGAAAACCCCAAAGCCTGCAGGCTCTGCCATCTCCCAGTGGTGGCACGGGACCTGCCTGCTGTTCCACAGCCTAGAAATTGACTTTGTCATCACCATCACCATCACCACCATCAGAGCCGAGCAGGGTCGGAGAGATAGGTGGGCGAGGGCCCTCGTCAGAAGCTGCAAAGATCAGGCTCTAGGAGAGATGCTCAGGAGAATACAAGTCAGAGTTGGGAAGAGGGGATGTGACCAAGGACAAAAGCTCAGTATCCAGCCTGCACACAGACCTGCTTTGTGAATCAAAATGGTAGAGGACGGGTAAGCTGTGTCCACGTAGGACCAAAGGTGCCTGGTTCCAAGTCAAAGGCTATAAGAGTTCCAAGCAGCAGAGACCAGTGTTACTGCAGTGGTGGGGATGGCTTTCCAAAGGAGGTGGCATTAAGCAGAGTCACCAAGGCAGGGTAGGAAGGGTTACGATGAGAGCTGACAGCACAGCGTAAGTTAAAGAAGGGAGCCGTGGAATCAGTCAACCCAATTTGAATGTTCACTCTGTCACTTCTTGGCTGTGTGACCCTAGGAAAGATGCCTAACCTCTCTGATCTTTAGAAGCCTGTTACATAAATTGCCAATGCCTCCCTTAAAAGGAGGCAGAGAGGAGGAACTAAATCTGCAATGAGCAGTAGTGAGCCAGGTAAGGCTAAACAAAGGAACAGAAGCTTAAATAAACAGGGGGCCCAGAGGATGAGGATGGCTGGGGACAGCCCAGAGGGTCAGGCCCCAGAAAGGTGGGGCACCCAGGCTGGACGAGGGTGTGGCTGGAGCAGGTACCTCTGAGGCCCCATCTCTGAAGAAGCTGCAGCCTCAGAGTTTGGCAGCCCTGCCAAACAAGTTGTCAGCCCAGCCCTTCAGGGCTTCCTTCCCATTGGTCCTGACTCTGACGGAAACCAGCGGGCCGGCGGTACGGGCCGGGCAGCGCAACAGACAAGGCCCTGGGGACAGCTTAAGTGGACAATAATTGCAGGTTATTATATACCGGGCTGCAGCCAAAAGCCAGGCAGCTATTAAGTGTGATTGGGAGAAATAATCAGGAGAAGGAGGATGGATGTGAGAACCGAGCTGCTCTTTCTGTTCTCAGGGCTGCTCTGGGGCCAGGGCTGCGCAGAGGCAGGGACCGGGTGGGTGGGGACAAGAGCTGATCTATTAGTACAAGCATCCTATACTCGGGAAGCAATTCCATTGTTCCTTGCTTCTGATCCTCTCTGCTCCCCACGACATACACAGAGCAAGGATTACTGTCCTTATCCCATAATTCAGAGAGCAAGGTCCAGAGAGGGGAAGCCAGTGACCCAGTCACACAGCGAGTCTTTCCTGAGAGTCCCATCAGAGCCTAGATGGAGCCGCTGTGTTATTTGATGGCCGCAGAAGTGACTTCTGGCACAAGGTCCCATCAAGCCCCAGCTCTGCCCGCAGTTGGGTGGTCGTGAGGCTGAGTAGGGACCATCTGAGTAGTGGGACTGGGCACAGTTGTTAGGACCCAGTGCGGCACACTGCACCCAGTGTGGCTCTCAGTCAGGGCAAGAGCACGGAGCTGGGAAGAGCGGGAGGGGGCAGGTTTGTAACAGTACAATTGGTTGTTTCAATATAGAGCTATATTAATTCATTAGCTACTTCTCTGGGATAGAAAGAGAACTTACGCCCATTTTATAGATGAGCATGCAGAAACCAAAAGCATTTACGTAACTTGTCCCAGGTGAGGAAGTGATGCTGTCAATGGCAGGGCCGGTGAGACGATCGCTAGTCTGGGGGCTTGTACACCACACTCCAGATCTGCCTACTGGGGAAGACGTTGGCAGAGGTGACCTTTCTCTGCCCTCTGCCACCAGACCAGGGGGACTTGGGATTTTAGCCCTGCTAGCCAGGCTTTCCCATTTCAACAGTACAAGAGGTGGTTCTTTCTTTCTGGGCCAAGGATGACACGAGGTCGCTCTTGTATGAGGTGTGGATCACACAGTCCCAACATCTCACCTCCCACGTCTCAGCTCCTCGAAGCCCACACCTTTTGGATACAAGAATGAGGCACCCTCATCCCTGAAGCACAAACACCGTGAGCATCTGTAAGGAGATTCCACAGACCAAACACTGCCTTTATTATTTCCTGGGGCAACTTTGACAGAGACAGCCCTACCCTGATGGAAACACCAAAACGTGGTGGTGAGTGGGGACCAACCTCTGAGTCCTCCAAACACAGCATCTCAGCGGACATCCAGGAAAGCCTGCACAAGGCTCAGGGCCATCTTCAGGTTCTGACAACCCGCCCCCCTCTCTCTGGGGATCGCCTCTCCCCTGCCAGGCCTTTCCTGCCCGGGTCTGGAACTGACCCTCCTTTGGGTCACATGAGAGCAGGAACCTGGCGCAGGGAGGGATCGATTACATTGTGACTCAGCGAGAGGGCACAGAGCCAGGGAGTGAGTCACAGAGCTTGCCCACCCTCTCCGTGCCGGAAGGGGCATCAGGCATGCAGGCCTGGGTGGGATCCTCCTGTTGGTCTGGACACGCAGGTGTGTGGATGCAGGCTCCCAGGCAGTGGGGGGTGCTAGGTGTGCGCTAGAGCGTGGGCCCTTCCGAAGACTGAATGAGATGGGCATCCCTGAGCCTCTGTGTCAGGGGAAACTCACGGGGCCCCTGATGTGGGCTCTGCTCCCGACAACCCGCCACAACAACCCTGCTCCCACCACCAGAGACTCAGACCACTCTCATCTCCCCAGCACGCTGGGAGGACCACTGAGGAGAGACCCCAACTGTCCTCTTCCTTAGAAACTCTCCATGTCCTGTTACACAAAGTCTAAATGCTGTTTTCTGCTACAGCTTATGCTGATCCCTGGAAAGGAGAGATTTCGTTTCCTTTTTAATGAATACACTCAGAATAATCACAGCTGACATGCCCTGGGCACCTCCTAGGTGGCAGACACTAAATGTTTATTACTTCTTTTAGTAATTTATTACCTCTTTATGACAATCATATGCAGTGTTCTCATGCCCATGTTTCAGATGAGAAAACTGAGGCTGAGAATGTGACTTATATGGCTGATAAGCTAAAGATCTATTTGGTTCCAAAGTTCAGACTCTTTCTGTACTCAGTGCATGTACCTGTGCATGGATGTACCTTAGTAACTGAAATCTTATATACATATTTTAAAGCAATAAATACCCAGTTGTATGTATAGACTGGATTTCTTTAAATTTTACTCTGTGCAAAATTTATTTAATGGGTCTGTTCAGTAAGAGACCAGAATTTATATATACAACTTTGCTTATACACTTTGGAAGACTTTAAACTTGTTCAAAGAAGGTTGCCATCTGGAAATTATTTGGTGGGAGGAGAATGATTCTTGAAAACTGATGGCATCTTTAAATAGTTCTAATGGCAGCAAACCTTCATCCTTTCAATGTAGAAATGACCTATGGAAAATGGGCCCCCAAAGTGCCCCTTCGCCTCAGCACGTGTGCGGGGCCGGGGAGGGGTGATCCCTTCCGTCTCACCCACCCCTCATAAATACCAAGGCGCCCTCTGTGTCCCAGTCTCGTGCCAGAGATCATACTTCTTCCTCCGTGTTAACAGGAGCAGCGGGTTAGCAGATGGTCAGTGAGTCCCTACCCTGAGTCTTTCCTCTGGGCCCGACCTGCTGCAAATCCCTGTCCCGTGGCCACCTGCCATCCCGGAACACACGCCTACATCCTGCCACGGTCTTCACCATCCGACTTGACTGCCCACGTGACCTCTCCATCCTCATCACCCACCCCTCCTTCTCCCTCCCCAGGCTACGCTGCCTCAGCCTACTTGCGGAGCGCCTGTCAGCACCCAGCTGCTGGGTGAGGGGGCAGGAGGGGGTCCACCCAGGTGGGAGAGTCTGAGGCCCGCAGATTCCAACCCTTTGAAGATCCAGCGTGGTGTAAATGTCCTGCCATCTCACTTTCCTGAGCCCCCGTCCAGTTGGGGTCTCTCCGTCCCCTCCCAGCCACCTCACTCCATGCCACCAGCACAGCCACTGGACACTGAGCCTCTTAACCCCAGCACTATTTGAAGGATGGTCTGCCAGGCTGGGAGCCTGGTGGCAGCATGGAGAACGCAGCTTAGAGAGCCTGGATAGAAGCTGTCCATCCAGCAACATTATCAGAGGAATCGTGTGGCCACAAGAAAGTGCGATTTACCCACAGTGTTGCGCGTGTGATAAATACAACTTACTGTTCCAGTTTCGAAGGGGAGCCCAGTGTCTGAAAACCTCAGGGCTCATGTACAATAAATTAACATAATTAAAAACTAATTAGTAAAACATCACAATTAAAAGGACTTGCCGCGGCAACACCTCCCAGGTAAGCAGGGGCCGCGGCGCGCCGGCGGCTGGCACCCAGGCCAGGCCCCGGGAGGAGGCGGCGACGAGCCCTTGCTCTCCCGGGAGGCTGCCCGCTCCCAGAAGCACCTTGAGAAGCACCCGCGCAGCAGGTGAGGGCGCCCACTGCGGGTCCAGCTCAGACCCCAGCTGGAGGGGGCCGCACCTCCTCCTCCGTAGGAAGTGGGAGGGGCCTGGGCCAGCCCCTCAGCCCCCCGGGGCCCGTCAGTGGAGCTCTGACAACGCTGGCTGGCCAGACGCTGGTCTACCCACTTCACCCGCATCTACCCATTTAATCCTCACGACGACTCTGCGGGGTAGCTCTTCCTCTTCCTAGTTTACAAACGAGGACCTGAGCCGCAGAGAGATTAAAGAGCCTGTCCAAGGTCACAGAGTTAGCAAGCGGGAGAGGCCAGCCTAGAAGCCAGCTTTGCCTAAAAGCAGCGGCAGGCACCTGCTTCTGGTGGACTGAGCGCTGCCTGGCCCGGGCTGGCTCCTTTTTAAAAAATGTAAATTCTCTGTGAAAAATAAAGAGTAAATTCCTAACCTTTCGGTTCAAATAAGTTAACTTTATTCACACCCTTTTGTAGCCCATTTTGACCCTCAGTCCCTACTCTCACCTTAGTAACTTTTGCATGAGAACCGGGAGTCGGCTTCTCAGCTACATCACTGTCTCACCTTCTTGGATGTGATGTGAGGAAGGGAAGGAGGGGCAAGAAAGGACCAGTCTCCATTTTACAGAGGAGAAAGCTGAGACCCAGGAAAGCCATGACTCAGGTGCCTCCCCATGAGTTCAAGCTCACCCAGCCCCACACGCAGGATGCAGGACACAGGATGCAGGACGCAGGGCGCAGGATACAGGACGCAGGATGCAGGACGCAGGATGCTCGGGCTGCCACTCTAGATCCCTTTATCCTGCCTTTCCATTTCCTGCCCACCTTCAGCAAAAGTGAGGCAAAGCCCAGGGTGGCATGACAGCCTGGAACAGCAGTCTAGAGGGCACACCCATGCTGACCCAAAGGCCCAGATGCTCCCCAGAGCGGTTCCCACTGTTGCCCAGGGCCCAGAAGCTCCCTCCACAAGACCAAGGCCATGTGTCTCTCAGGTGCAGTCAGCCAGGAAACAGGCCCGGGGGCCCCTCCCTCACCAGCCCTGGCACTTGTCTGAGCCCCAGGAGGCAGCCCAGTCCCTTCTGGGGAGCGTCTGGGTTTCTCAAAGCACACAGCAGCCTCCCCCTAAGGGCCTGCTCCCCCAGCCAGGCCTGCTGTGGGCTCTGGACAGCACAGGGGAGCCCTTGCACCGTGCGCTCTGGGTGGCAGGAGGCTGCTAATTAACTGAAAGAAGGCAAGCACTGTTCTTCTCTTCTTAACCCACCTCAATTATTTTTCCTTATATCACTAAACCTTTCCAAATTATTCAAGGACAGAGAAGCCCTGGGACTGTGGAGAAGAGGAGAAACAGACTTCCGAGGCTGCCTTCAAAGCCCCTTCTTGCCCACCCTACCCACCTCCACGCAGGAGCCTCCTCCTCCTCACCATCACTGGAGAGCCCACTGCCTCCACCTCTCTCCTCTCTTCCCACGCCACCCCACCCCTTCCTGCAGGGTCAGAGCAGAGCTCTCTCCACCAGACAGCCTCCCTTGGGTGCCGCTGCCCACACGAGCCACTTCTCTGGGGGTCCCATGGCACAAATCTCCAGCACCTTTCACCCTACCCCTTGGTTGGTTTGTGCCCTTGTGTGGTCACTCAGATCTCTGAGTCGCTCTCTGCCCAAACACATGAGCTCTCTACAGCAAGCGAGTCTCTCCCCACCCCGCCTCCAGCCTCCGCTCACTGCCCTCTGCAGGGCTGGGCAGAGCAGTCACTCCAGAAAGACTTTAATTGGAAGTCTGGTCTCTTTTAGGGGAGCCCCGCGCAGATCACAGCTATGTTTTTCAGCTTGTTCTCAACAAAACCTTAGAGAACCAGATGCTTCTTGCCTTCCTGGCCCTGAGGCCCAGCCATCACCCAGGTCTCTGGCCACCTACCCACTTCTGCATCCTGCCTTCAGCAGGGCTCCTGTCTCCTCAGAGCTGCTACCCCCATCACAGATCATCACACGTTGTCTGCTTTCTCGCAGGCGGATGTGGAACTCCTCAGCCCTGGAGGACATTTAACCGTCTGCTGCTGTTTGCTGCTCCCCTTTCCACTTGTGTGACTTTGGTCTCTCCACTGAGACAGCCGGGTTGTTCCCAGGCCTGTCCTTTCTCTGCTGCTTCCAGTGGGAGGCTGGAAGGGCTGGATCAATGCAAGAATGAGTGAGTGGTGGTACCTCTAAGCCAAGCTGCTGTGTGGGTTCTAAACTGCTTGTTCTCATCCTGGACTCTGAATTCCTTCTGGGAGAGTCTGCCTGGGACCCTGCAGCTCCCCATCCTTAGAGTCCATCTGAATGAATACAGCACGGACCCTCAAAGTCAGATTAGAAACTGGTGTCTAGAAACTCCATCCTGAGCATCTACTGTATGCCCACGCCTGTCAAGGTGGCTGCAGAGGAGAAGAGGGGCCGGGTTACTTAGCCCATGCCCTCCACCAGTTCAAAGTCTAGACACAGAGAGATTCACAGGCAGGAGAGCCAGAACAGGTCTGAGGGGATGGGGCCATGGCCAAGGCTGCGGGATGTGGTTCACTGGGTACCAGAGGGAAGGGAGTGATGGTGGCTCAGCTGGAGGGAAGCGGAGCACAAAGAGGGCCTCCTCCCTCCTTGAGGAAGAGAGGAAAAGGGAAGGGAAGGGCAGCTAGCAATGGAGAGGCTCTCACAACTACACCACCTGAGCAGAGATCCCACCATGTGGGGCTCGTTACACCCTTAAAAATGAATCAGCAACAAATTGTAAACCCCAGATGCAGAGAGCAAATGAGAAGCCATTGTTCCCAGCCCCGACGGCCACTGGCCAGCCTTCTCCCTCTCGGTGGATGGAATCATCGTGGCCATGAAGTGGCACTTTGGGAGAAAGTTTTAAATCTGTTTAAATGTCACAGTGAGTAATACTTTGCTCCCATCTTCTCCTAATTACATTTCTCTTTGATGATCTAAGGTTAAAAAATATTTAACTCGTGTCTTTCTGGACTATCAAGGGCAAGGAGACCGAAGTGCCAACCTAACCGTGCTCCTCACTGTCTTCTCAGGGTTCCAGCACCTCTTGGCCTTATGTTGAGAGACCTGTGTATGTTATTCTATTCCTAACACTCAACTGTGGCAGAGACTGGAGCCTCAGCGAGCCCGCACTGCGGTTTTCAGAGCATAAACCTGGGCAGCTGCCGTTTCTGCCCCGCAAGCTGGGGGGAGGTGGGGTATTTGACCACACACCTACAGAGGTAAGAAAAGTGTTACTTGGAAGGAGAGACAGCCTAGATCCAAAATAAGTCATCCTCAAGTCGGAGAGAGGGGAGAGTGAGGAATCTCCCCCAAAGGAAGTAGAACCTTGTCATAGCTGTGGGTCTATACGTGGTGAGACACAGGGAGGGGACCCTGGTGCAGGGGCCCAAGGCACTGCCCTGGAGAGAGTTAGACCCATACCCTATGAAGGAGGTTTTGCAGGCATCTGAATTAACCAGATGCCCCCTTTCACTAACAACTCCACTCTCCCACTCACTCCTGCCCAGGACTGCCTTTTTTGTATGTACTGGCTACTATTAATAATAATATGAATAAGGAAACACCTGTGAATAATTTACTTGGACCTTGTGGGGAGGGGCTGGGGTGGTGTCTGAAAGCAGTGGCTGGGGAACCTCAGCCTCCCTCCCCTGTGCAGGTCCCTCCTTCGTCAGCACCACCCCTCAGCTCTCTTTCTTCATTTCCTCTTGTTCTCACATGGCTTTGGGGGGTAGGGGGCAGGGAGAAAAAGAGACCTGAAGGAGAAATTACTCTCCTAAACTCCCCTGTTATGGCAGAAACTATATTCCTCTCCACTGTGAGATCCTGGGAAGTAAGTGTCAGTGCCCCAAGATGATGTTCTAGATGTTTTGAACAAAGTTATTGGCCTCTGCTGACGTGTCCTGAGGGAAAGGGGAGGGGGAGGGTTCAGCATGGTGGGTGTACACACACACACACACACACACCACATTGGCAGAGTGTAGATACAAACGGGGTCTATGTACACATCCACACTGCATCCACATAAGCCCCCAGCATCCTGACAAGACATTTGCACACACCTCCAAGCCACCAGCTCAAACAATCCATGTGCCTGCCTTCCACCTGATCACAGTTCTTCCCAGGCACACCAAGACCACAGACACGTGGCAGAGAGGCTCTCTCTATGTGTGAGTTTCTGTTCGATTCCCTAAACTTGGGTGTTTCTTTGACCATCATATAACACTGGATAATGTAAGCCCTGGACCGAGTTATGAATCAACTATACTTACACACGATTCCGTCAAAGGCAGGAGTATCTTAAAATGAAAGGACGAAGTTCCATGGTTCTCAGAATTGTACTTGCTGTTTGGTTTGGGCCCTGGATCCTCAGGAAGAGGTGCCCCGGGTGGGCTCAGGGCTGAAACTCAGGGCCTCCTCTGGCTTCCTCCTGGCGCTGGAGAGCTCGGCGTTGTGGTTGTACCAAAGGGGCTTGGTCTCGGTTTTCAGGCAGCTGGGGTCTCATTTCCTTAAATAAAATTTTAAACATATCATCTAGTAACCTCACGCAATCCCAGGGCAGGAAGAGAGAAACCCAGAACACCCAACAGGGGCCGGTGGTCACCCGGCCAGGGTCAGGCCAGCAGCTTTGCCCCGCAACATGCAAGGGAGCTGGAGCCTTATTTTAATTTGCCTGGCTTCTGAAGCCGAGCAGAGGCTGCCCTGGAAAAGCAAATGCGGGAAAGGATGGGGTGCAGGTAAATATCGCTAAAAGGAAAATTAGCTCTCCCAAGCCAAGTTCACTACAGCATTCGCCCCCAGGGGCGGGGCTGTTTGAACCGGGCTCCCGCGCCAGCCACTCCCTCTCCCGCGCAGCCGACGTTCTGGCCCCGGCGGGCCTGCGGGGGAATCTGGCGGAGTGCGGGACCGGGCGGCGGGACCCTTGGCTCTCGCCTGCAGACGCGACTCCTAGCCTCGCACTTCTGGAGCGGGAGGTGCTGCAAACGAAGCCCGAGGGGACAGCGCACACAGCTGGAGTCTGGAGCCTGGGTCCGGCCAGAGCCCGGAGAGCGATTCGGAGGCTTTCTTTCTTTGATGGTGGATTTAGAAAAAAAAATATTTTTTTTCCCAATTTGAACCAGTAAAGGAGACAAGGGCAAAATCAAGCCAGTCCTTTGCACTAGCTCACCGGCCACCGCGCCCAGAACCTGCCTCCGTCCGTCGCTGCAGGGCGAGCGGGCCGAGGAGCCCGGCTCCTACCTTCCTCCCGCCAGCCGCCTGCGGGTCCAGCCGCCGCGCTTCGGGGCCGGGAGGCCGTCCGGGACGGAAACACCCACCTCCAGCCTTCGCAGGCGGGCTGGGACGAGGGTCAGGCCTCGAATCTCTATGCCCCGTCCCCTCAGAGCTGCCCATCTGCTCCTCAGACCCGTCCTCCCAGGTGGCTCGGGTGGCGGTAGACGCCGTGAGGGAGGCGAAGATTTGGGACTGCTCTGGCAGGTTGGGGACGCGAGGAGGGAAAAAGCAGAGAGACGGAGAGAGAGCGCGCGCGCGCGAGAGAGCTCTTGTCTATAGATTTATCCACATAATATATATTTATGTAGCTTTTTTTCTCTCGACACTGATCAATGCGCACTCGGATCGCTGGGCGGACTTCCTCCAAGCCGGCTCGCTTTTTCTAGTCTAAATAAATAAATAAAGGGAACCAGATGGGAGAAAAAAGCGCCCATTCCACCTTCGCCGCCGCCCCGCCCGCCATCCCTGCCTTTGCTTCGCCCGCCTGGCGCCCTAATAGAGCGCGTATCGGTGGATAACGTCCCCCTACATACCCACACGAAAATGAAAACCAATGTTTTTAAAATACAAAGAGTTGAACCTGCTGCTGATACAAAAAGAACCCCCAAAAGGCAAAGAGGAGCCCAGCAGCCCGGTTCCTAACAGGAACCCGCTCCCCGCGGCCGCCGGGCCCGGAATCTCAGCGCCTCCCGAAGAGCCATGCGCCTGGCGCTATTTATAGCCGGGGGCCGTCTCGGACTGTACCACCGCCACTCGCCGGGGCCGCCGACGGGGGAGGCGCGGCGGGGCCGGCGCCGCCCCACGACGCCCTGCTCCCGGCCGCCGCCCGCCGCCGCGCGGAGCCCCCCTCCCGAATCTCACCCTCTCCCAGCCCCGCGCCCCACTCCCCGCGCGCGCACACTCGCCGCCCCCACCCCTGGTCTGACCGGGAACTTGAGCCGGTCCAGCCTGTTTAAACGGAAAGGACAGGGATCCTGCCTGTTCAATGTAAAAAAAAAAAAAAAAAAAAAAAGACAGAGAGAAGAAGAAGAAGAAGAGGAGGAAAGAAAGAAAAAAAGAAAAGAAAAAAATCAGATCAGATCGAAAGAGAGAGAGAGAGAAGAGAGGGAGGGGGGAGAGGAGAGAGAGCGCGAGCGCGAGCGAGCGAGGGAAGAGAGGAGAAAGAGAGAGAGCAGAGAGCGAGAGGAGAGCGACGTGTAGAGAAACCGAGGGGGAGAGAACCCGAGTGTGTGTATGCGTGTGCGTGTGTGAGCGCGAGCGAGCTTGCGAGGGAGAGGAGCGAGAGTGAGAGCGAGAAAGAATAAAAGGAAAGAAGATTTTCTCTATGTATATAAAGATGGCCACGTTAGCAAACGGACAGGCTGACAACGCGAGCCTCAGTACCAACGGGCTCGGCAGCAGCCCTGGCAGCGCCGGGCACATGAACGGATTAAGCCACAGCCCGGGGAACCCGTCGACCATTCCCATGAAGGACCACGATGCCATCAAGCTGTTCATTGGGCAGATCCCCCGCAACCTGGATGAGAAGGACCTCAAACCCCTCTTCGAGGAGTTCGGCAAGATCTACGAGCTTACGGTTCTGAAGGACAGGTTCACAGGCATGCACAAAGGTGAGTGCACCTTTCCCTCCCAACTTTGCCGGGGAGAAGGAGCGGGCGGGCGGGCCGGCCGGCCGGCCGGCGACGAGCGAACGAGCGGGAGACGGCGCGAGAGGGAGCCTCAGGCGGACGCCGAGGAGTGAGGCGCTCGGGCAGCGGAGACCAGGACTGGGGTGCGTGGGGAGCTGCTCGCTGGGGCAAGGCTGGGTTTTGGTCAAGGAGCTAATAGACACGGTGCCGTGGGGGAGAGCAGGGGGAGCAGAAGAAGAGAAAGAGAGAGAGGATCGAGGGAGAACGGGGCTTGGATTTTTTGGTACAGCGACTTGAGAGATTGGGATAGGGACGGCTGCACCGGCCGAGTCCGGGACGCAGAGCAGACTGGCGGGCTCTCCGCCGGCCGGGACCTAGGGTGCTGTCCATCGCCGTGGTGCTGAAAATACTAAGAGGAGACGGTCTTCTCCTCCTCCGCTCCGGGCCAGAGTAGCAGGAGCGCAGCCGTCTAAAAAGAAGAGAGGTGACAAATTCAAAGAGATATTTTTATTTCGCTATTAATTTAGCAGTAAACTCTCCCTGCCGAGCTGTGTGCCTCAGTAATCCGGTTGTGGTGTGTGTGCGGGGGGTGTCGGATGTTTGAAGGAAGGAGGGACAAAACCTAAGGCAAGAATTAACAAGGAATCAGCCATCCCTTGGGTGGAGTGGGGGGGTCAGGGAAGCTTCAATGATCCCCCTCTCAGGAAAAGCAGAGCTTTGGGGAAAATCTGTGTATGAAAGGTATGCATTTTGAAGGGTGTATCCTAAATCATCCCAAACTCACCATGCAGAGAGGTTTATAGTACATTATTTCTTTTCCTTGAAGCAATCATTGCTAGTGAGTGCTTGGAGGAGGGGGAAACAGAATGATCAAAGAATTAAAACCCAGCAACTTTTTAGGAAAGTGGTCATGGGGATTGTCTGCAGCCTGCCTGTTTTCTCCTTGTTTTATTATCTTTAAGGCAGAGCCCCAAACGTGTTCAGTTGTAGAACGTGTGTGGGTGTCTGGTGGGTGACGAAATTAGCCCAGTACTTGCTCCCTAACAGTAATGTATAGGATGTACAGCGGGGATTAATCGGGGCTGGAGCTGTGTGGGCAAGTTAAATGCTTTCTGAGAGAGATTGATTATCAGGCAGAGAAGGAGCACCGGGCTAAGGAAGTTGTAAGGGATGTGTATGGACGTTCCGTTTTTAATAAACAGTAGTGTGGAGAGCCGCTGAAGATGCTGTGTTAGAGCTGGTGGTTTTAAATATGAAAACACACACACGCACACGCACACCCACCCACACACAGAGAGCAGCCTCATCCTTGGCCACAAATGGGCTATGAACAGAGCTGATCCTCCGGCACATTAGGTGCAGAACGCAGAGCTGTCTGGTTCTCTAAGCAGCAGTGTTTTCACTATCACAGCCTCCCTCCGTCTCCAGCCCTCCCTTCATCCGAATACTAAGCAGAGCTCCAAACTCTTCATAGTTGGAGTCCCAGAGAGCAGTTTTTATTGGCTTTAGCATCTTCCAGCTTGCCTGCTGAGGAGTAAATCTTAAAGTTAATGGCATGTTGAGTAGCACAAAAACACAGCAGAATGGAAATATACTGGGTTTGTTGGGGTGGGGTGAGGGTGGGGGCTGTAATGGAGAGAGAAACCAACCTTTATTCAATATGGAGAAAATGTCTGTCTTTTCAGAAGAGAAACTGGAAAGGTGGAATGGGGAGGCAGTCTCCGAAATACTGTTTGTTTTCCTTTTTTTCACCCTCCCTCTCAAGTCAACCATATCTCTGTAGTTTTTCCCTTTCCAATCAAGCTCCCTAGGAGCTAATCAAGATTTTTATCAGACCTTTGTCATTCTAATATGTCCCCAGGTTTTAAAATAGCAGCAATGAAAATAAAAAAGCATAGGTAGGGGAATCCTTTGCCCACCTTAATGATCAGTTCTTGTGGGGATTTGAGATTTTAAAGTTTAAAAAAATCAGAACCCACTAGAGGCAAAAAGACAGTTGTGAAGAGCTGAGCTTTCTATGAGATCTGGGTTGGAGTACTTTATTTGCTTTTTTTATTTCAAATGAAGATAATGTTAAACAATATTCATTGGTTTCTTCTCATGACCCCTTGCTGGTATCATCACTCTGTTTCTGATGTTTTTTGTATTATAGCAAAGAAGTAGCATTATCACCATTTGCATCAGGAAGGTGGAGAAGGTGATGATATAGTTGTATCTTATGTATCATATCCTATGTATCATATCATATATATACACACACATATCTGGTCAGGATTCCTAGGACAAGCAGAACTTCATTTTCTGAAGAATTCATTCCCTAAACTGGCTCAGTCAGGGGCAGGCAGGCCCGTTGGCTTTGGAATGCTGGGTGCCTCGTTGTTGAAGCTCACCCTTCAGAGCCTGAGCATATATTTTTTCTCTGTGAAACTTCCTTCCTCTCTATCCCTCAGATTTTTATAGGCGAGGTTGGGCCACAATGTCCCTAACAGTGCCTGGAAGCTCCAAGAGAGCTGAATAAATGAGACAGTTTCCGAGGTTTGGTTTATTCAGTCCTAGAAGAGTTTGAACTCCTCCTTCAGTGATACAGCCTGATTTATTAGCTAATCCTGATAAAATAAGCCTCCAGCCACCTTAAAAAATTACTCGCTTGCCATTGGTGATTAATTACTGTTAAGTCAAAAAGCATGATGAGGCTTGAAGAATGAGGGTTGCGTTTGGCTTCTTGATTTTCCCCAACTCTAAATTGCAACATGAGGCTAGGGATGGAAACGTGCCTTTGTTAAGCCTAGTTTTAGGGTATATTTGTGGCTTTTTCTTTCCCCTTCTTGAATTTCTAACTTCTAATGAATTATACTGGACACAATTGAGAGATATGACAAGATACTGGCTTCCAGTGTGGATGGAATATGTATGTTATTGGTTAAAAGAAGAAGAAGAAGAAAAATAAAGTAAAAATTTAAGTAAGTGCATAAGAATTCAGGTGGGTATATATTTGTTGGCCACCTTCCATTTCAGGTAACTGATGAAGGAAAGAGTTCTAAGGGTTAATGGCATACCTGTCATGCGTAGAGTGAACCTTAAAAGGCAATTACTCCAGTCAAATTGGGAGTCTGTGGAGGAGGGAGTGGGTGGGTGCTGTGGAGCAAACCCAGCCGTATCAGAGAAAGACCTGGGTTGGGGAGGCAGCAAATAGCAGTTGTAAACTGGGGTAATTACTGTAAAGGTAAATTCACACCCTGGAGACCAAAAAGCAAATGGGCAGGGGGAGAACTAGGTGCCAGACAGAGAAAGCAGTGAAAAAAGGAAAAAAAAAAAAAAAGACCAGAACAATTTTAAGAAACAATACCTTAGGAAGAAAACCCAGTTTAATGCAAACTCTCCTGGCTAACTCAGTCTCCTTTTCTCCCCCGTTACAAGCACTTGGAGAAAGATTGTTTTTTCAAGCTCCAAAGAGAAAAACACTGTGCTATTGATTAAAGAAGAGAGAGGCAAACTCCCCGGGTAGCAACAGAAGTGAGGTGAGGAGTAATTTTGCCCCTTTCTATAGAATTTTTCTCCCCTGGAGAAGGAACCAGGTCACCTACTAGTCTAATTCTTCTTCCATCTCACTTTTTATTTATTTCTCTTTTATTCTTCAAATTTTCTAGAGAACAGAGGCAGTGACTGAAAATGCATACACACATGCACAGAGTCATGCCTGCTAACACACATACACATACACAGTTGGTGGCTCACACATGAACAAGCCGCAATCCATTCATAACTTTGGTCTTGTCTAGCAGGGTAGGATGCAGCAAAGACTGAGTTACTGGGAGACATAAAGACTAGGGCTCTCTGGATAGCCATATTATAATGCATTATGTTGGAAGTCATTTAAGTCCAATTTAAGTGGTATTTAGTGTAATATTTATGAATTAATGTAATCTAAACATAAGGCTGTCCCCAAAGGTTTAAACAGCCTTTACTACTGATGTGTGCTTGTTCCCGGAGCCTGCGATGCATTTTAATCTAAACAGCCAAGTCCACATCACAGTCCCTCTTGTTAACCAGTCAGAACAGACCTGTGGCCTGAGTAACCTCTGTGCATTGAGATTTTCCTCTGCTGCGTGGAGGAAAATCTCCACTGGCAGCCCTGAGGTGCTCCCAACCCGGAAGCCACAGCTGCAGGGACTTCAGCCCCTCATACTTTCATACTACACCCAGAGGGAGGGTGGGACAGAGTAATGGAACCTTCTGTGCACTGAGCTCCGGCTAGTGCATCAATTTAAAACATACTCATCCCCTGATGCACAACCTCTCATTTCAATGGCATCTAAGTAGGAAATTCCTCAAGCCACCTTGATTTGGGGTGCAGCTGGGAGAAAGGGAAAGGGCAAGGGTTATGATTATGTTTTGGTGATTTGGAATCATCTTCATAAAATAATGTCTCGTATTTTTGTGTAAGCGTAACAATTAGAACATCGAGTTTTCACCGCTTGACTTCAGCTGAGAGAGCTTTCTGTGTTGTGTTTTGTTTTCTTTTCCCCCTCAGATAGGTGAATTAAAGCTAGTGAGGTTCTATCTGATTTCTGTTTTCAAATGAGTCTAAGAGACAGTGAGACTGAAGTACCAGCGTGGGCATTCGCTCAATTAAGATGAACTTAAAAAAAAATTACTTGGAAAAATAAAAATTCAGCTCTGTCCAGGGAAAGACACTGGCAGAATGGCTGGACACACACCTACAGCAGCTTTTAAAAGAGAGATTTGCTTTGTGAGAAAGAGATATGGAAAATGAGATAGCTCTAATAAGGAAAGAAGAAAAACATTTAAAATGTAAGTTTCCCTAGAGAAAATTAGCGATGGCAATCATTGCAAAGTTAAAATGATCCTGAACAACAGCCCCCATTTTAAAAACCTCCAAATTCCAGATGTTGATAAGTATTCTATATAGGAGCAGAGAAAAAACTATTGAGGAATGATTAGTTTATTTATTAGTTTATTTAAGATGGCTATTTGCTAGTTGTACATGATTTCATTTATCTTTTAAGTAGTCTTCCTCAGAATCAACCCACATACACACACGGAGATAAATTAATATGCACACGTGCACGTATATGCACCCATGTGTGAGCATGACTAAGCTCATCCCACACATATGGGAACCAGGGCTGGCCTAGATTTTACTGCAATTCAACAGGGAGATGTTAACACTCTTCCCCCCACCCCCACTCAGCTTTAATGGGAATTCTAGATTGGGTTGAAAGAACCCCCTTGGCATATTTTCACTCTCTCCACCTGCTCCAGTTGGCTGATGTTTGTGGCTTCTCAAACACAAAACAAAATAAAACAAAAAGAAAAGCTTTTCTTGAATGAAGTCATAGCTTAAAAACAACCCAAAGGAAAACAATTACAAAAATGTGCACCATAGCTATGCAAACCTGCCCTCCATTCATGCGTGTTGTGAAGTTTTCCAAGTGCGTTCAAAGAGCTGATTTCCAGGGGGCATTCCTGATACCCAGTGAGCTCACCACACTCCCGCGACTCACTCACTTGAGCAAGGCCATTGCAGGCATTATTATCATCACCATCATCATCATAATGTGTAGACCAGGATGGGAGAGGGGCTTCTGAAAGAGGCCTGGGGAGATACCCAAGACAACACCTATTTGGTTGAGATAAGAGCTGGTCTCACTTGCCTCAAATGGATTTGGGGAAAGCACTGCAGGACTCACACCTTCCATGTCACCAAAAGGTGGTCAGTTGCCAAAGTGACCCAGGAGGGATCTCGCTGAAGAGGATTTGGAATGAATAATCTATAGAGGAGAGAAAGATGCAATAGAGAATGAGGCCCAACATCGTAGTAGGCAGAAGAAAAGGAAAACTGAAAGTTGGAGGGCCAGAATGCCAGCCGGAAGCTGGGAACACTGGTTGACAGTGTCTGAAAGTGCAGCAGCTTCTGAACTTGGAAGGGAAATCCCATGTGACATGCTGAGAGAGGAGCTCGAGGGTGTGAAAATCTGTGCATGTCTGTGGGTACCGGAGGGTCAGGGGAGGGAAGATGCTGCAGCCTGTGTGGGTGTTGGTGTGAGTGTGTGTGTGTGTGCGCGCATGTGCACGCACATGTGTGCAGGGACGACATGACAAATTCAAGTGCAATGGAGATGATGTTAGGGGTCGTTTCATCTTGCAAGGCTGCATGCGTGATCACGGAGATGGTTGATGGAGAGAAGGAGAGAATGACGCTGTCCTCGTGATCATGTACATGCTCCACCTCGGAATTTGTGGCTTGAATTTGTCAGTGATCTAAGTTCCAGTGGGGAGGCATGCTCTTGTCCATCTGCCTGATATCCCCACCCAAAAGTCCAGATTGGGGTGAGGGTTCACTCCCCCCGACTCATCACCCGTCAAAGGCTTGCCCACTTCTGCTCACCTATTGACTCATTTTAGAAATGACCTTCCATCCGAGATCTGAGTGGCCAGCCACAGAGCCCAGCCCTCTGCAGAGATCATTCCATCCGCCCACTGCATTCCCTACACCACTTGCTGCCCCTTGGCATTCCAGTCCTAATTTTTTCTTGTATTGTGTTCATACACACACACACACACACACACACACACACACACACACACATATACACACACAGGACTTGACCAAGTCGGTCAAGCTAGGCACTGCAAGCAGAGGGCTGCATTTGGCCTGAATGCACACAGGGGTGGCAGGGAGCCGCAGCCCTCATTTTGGGCTTGGTACAGGGGAAGCACATCCCACCTCCTTTACTTTCGCCTGTTCTGCAGCCCTTCAAATACACAGGCTCTCCAGGAATCCCAGAAAGCATGTAACCCTACCCAAATAGCTTAGGGGAGGGGAACAGAGCCCCCCAACTTAGTTGGAGCCCTTTAATCATCCTCTTCTATCTTCTTTTCCTTCTTCCCCTTGCCATTCAAGATGCCCTCAAAAAAAAAAAAAAAGCCACTGGGTCAGAAGAGATAGATCCACGTTCCATTTGGCAGCATAGGGATGCAGTTAAAGATGCCAGGGCAAGAAGATGCAGACTATGATGGGGTAAGAAACGTTGGCAAAGGAATTCCCAGAGTCTATGTGTTTGCCCTAAGGGCTTCCTCATCTCCACTCAGCCCATTTCCAGTGACCCCTGGCTGGGTATAGAGCCCAAGCCACAACCCTGCCCACAGAAACCAACCAAGCAGCCAGGTGGGCAGCCCCAGGGTAATCGGCCTCCTTTCTGGGTCCCTCTGGGAGCACAAGGGGATGTTTTCATCCTGTGCATTCCCAGGGCTGCTCCCCTTCAACTTGCTCCGCATTTGGCTTCCCTTATCCTCCCTTGTATCTCCCCTCCAGCGTGAGCTGACTGACACTCAAAGGAAGCAATTCCCAGCAGCTCCGCTCAGGAACAAACCCTGCGTGGCCATCTGCAAGATGTAAATAAATGGGTGCCCTCATGGCGACAGGCGTAGTTCTGGTTCCGTGAGGACAGAACAGCCAAAAATATTGATCAAAGCTCGGGGGAAAATAATTGATAATGAGCTGGCCTCCAACAAGAGTTTAATTGACAGAGACTTCCGAAGGCCGGCTCTGGACCGCGCATAAGCTGACTGCGATGTTACTTTATTGCAATACACTCCGCTTTAATTAATTATCACCTTTGTTAAGAGCAGCTCCAGATCAAAGGTTTCTGGATACTTAACAGATCTTACTGACAAAACCCCCCATGCATTAGGCTATCCCACTGCTGGCAGGGAGGCAAGCAACATTCCTTCCCATTTTCTTTCCTCTTAGCTGGTGGCTTCTTCCTCTTTGTTAAAGATGAACAGCTCTTACTGCACAGCCGCTCTGTCCTAGGATGGGGCTGGTGTGGGGTGCTGCCCGGTAACGGGTGCTGCCCGGCGAGGGCATGGGGCTGCTGTTGCGCAGCTGTTTCTAAAATTACATGACGGAGACTTGGTTCACCTTCAGATCTATCTCGCTGAAGCGGGGAGTGTCGATAGAATAAAAAAGGAGTTCGTGGAAATGCAAAAGATGTGAGTGTATGGAAGTGTTTGTGTGTGGGGACACGTGCACAAGCGACTCTGTGCACGTCCACATAAATATTACAGGATCGATACGTTTCACATCCGCTGCCCACACCTCTTAACTTCTCCCTCCTGTCTCTTGAGCACCTGTGCCACTGTCATATTTCACTCTGAGAAATGCTTGCAGCTGAAGCGTGCATAGATGATGCTGTATCGAACCAAGCCATTGTTTGGATTCGGTTGTGGAGTCTGGGTGCCCATTGAAGGATGGTCCTTGCCTTGAGTGGGTGGTGCCTAAGGAATCCACTTCTCAAGATGTGACTGGAACCTCAGTCTCTAGAGTCCCCAAAATCCACAAACTGACAGGTGACTTACTTGAATGCCACCCTTGGAGCCATGCGAGGCAGATCTGAATGCCATACGTGGCTGTTTGTTCATTATTCTAATTTAATGATGCAGTCACACCTAATTAATCCATGTCTGGTTTATTCACACACTATGTTTGAGGATCCAAAAGATCTCACAAGCTAGCTGGCTTCCCTTTCCAGGGGCGCGTGAGGGGGCTCCCCAGACAAGTGAGCATGGCTGGGTCCAAACAGGAACGGATCACTGTAGACAGACTTGAGGGAGGCACTGTCCCTGACACCACTGTCCACTCACGTCGGAATGACAGCCATCACAGAGAGACGTAGTGATGAGATCATGTGCTTGTGTGCAGACACACGTGAGCACACGAAGCATGCGTTCTACCAGGGAGCCCTTCTAATCGGCAGCCCCGTGTGTATGAAACAACAGGGTCTGGTGGAGTGTCAAGCATCCCTGTGATGGGGAGTTTCGGTGCAGAAGGTTAAGAGGCAGAGCTGAGGCGACCTCCCCTCTCTGGCCTGAAGACAGCGGAGTCAGATACATGGAGGCCACCGCACAGGTGAAGAGACCGAGGCTGGGAACAGCAAATCCCCAAAGTCCAGTCTCAGCGCACCTCCCCGTGGCTGCTTCTGGCCAGACTGCTTCCAGTGAGTGCTGCCTCTTGCCTGACAGGTACATTGAGAGAACGAGGCATCAACCTAATAATATCCTTATAAAGCCAAGCCTCCTGCGCTAGTCCTAGGAGACAAGAGGCATCCAAAGATCAAACACTACATCACAGTGTATTTGTAGGCACTCTCTGATTCTGCTACCTCCTTATAATGCTCTAATTGACTATTTGATCAGCTCTAAAAGGGCCGGTGTTCAAGACAGACTCGCACACACTCTCACATGCACACTCACACACACCCACCCACACACACTCACCACCCAAGCATGCGCACGCAGACTTTCTCTTGCACGCACCACTGCCCCCACTCCAGCTCCGCCAACAAGGGTAGATTTTCACAGGCGATGCTTGAAGGTGAGTGAAATCACACACCTAAGACTGTACATGCCCTTCCAGTAATGGGCTTATCAATACCTCTTAAAGAAATGTGACAGCCAGCCCAGAGTGATTCAGTTGTGTGGACAAAGGTCGGCATATAGATATCCATTATTAATAATATCAATATCTTGGTTGACCAATATAACCAGAAACTGTATCATGTCGCTGCTGATGGGCAGGGCTTGGAGAGCTCCACGGCAGCAGCAGGAAATTATGCCCATGTAAAATTAATCATATTGACTGGTTCTAAGAATATACGGAGAGGCGAAGATGTTGGGAGTGCTTGCCGCGGTGGGAGAGGGGGACCTTGTTCCCAGAGGCTCTATGGTCTTGAGCTCCTGGAAGGAGCCCGAGGGGAAGGAGGCGTCTCTGGGTGACCGACGAGAACACCGTCCCTCATCCAGCCCCTGCCTTCCAGCGGGGTGAGTGGAGGAGAGGTGTCCTCTGAACAGGAAAAGAAAGAAACAGGATCCCTCACCCATTATCCACCCAACATATCCATATCTTCCTGTCAAATCAATACTTGGCTTGGCTTGGTCTCATTGGATGGGACACAGAGAGCATCCTTGTGCCCGCCGCGTGAAGAAGTCTATCTCGGAGGGGTGGTGTGAGCCTGAAGCAACATCCCCAGTTACATGGTGGGATCCTGGCCCCCGGAGATGTCAGTGTGTGCTTTGCGGCTTAGGGGTCGCAGGAAGAAAGGCACCCAATCCAATCTATCACACGATTGGGTTCTTGAGACCAGCAGAGCCAGAGGTGCGGGGTCCTGCCCCATCAGCACTGCTGGTGGGGTCGGAACGGTCTGGACTGTAGGAAGCCGTTGTTCGCTGAGGCTCACGTGCAGGCACAGTGAGTGGGAAGGAAAGGGAAGGCCATATGCCCTTGGCCTTGGAATTGCTATCTGGCCTGCCCCTGGCCCCCCGCAGCCATGCCCGCCGGAGCCCCAGCTCAGGCTGTTCCTGGTCCTCCCTGGCTGCCCTGGGCAGTGCCTGAAGAGTGTTCTGAAGGAGGAGTGGAGAGCAAAGAATCCAGGGGCCGAGGGCTCAGCGGCCAGGGAGAGACGGAATAGGGCTGACCAGGAAAGCCCATTAAACTTTCGGATCATTCCCAGAGCTTTTGGAGGCAGCTGGAAGGGAGGCTGCCTCAGAGACCAGGTCCCTCGGTGGGGTAGTGGTGGACGAGATGAATTGTAAGTGCAGGGGAGATGCCTCCAATTGTAAAGGAGGAAGAGGAGATGGGGCCTGTGGCAGGGCTGGGAGCACTGGGGCCTCAGCAGACCGGCCACATCCCATCGTCTCTTGACCCACCTCCCCCTCCTAGCGTGCACACTCAGGGTCCCACCAGGTGCTTACATCCAGCCCTTGGGGCCATTCTCTGTTCCCTCCCTCATGCTAATAGCCCAGCTTTGTTAGCTGAGTCCCAACCCCCGGGCTACCCAGAACAATTCACAGATCTCTGAATTTGCTCCCAGCCCCACCCAGACTAGGCAAGGCCGCAGAGTCGTTTGGGGGTGGGCCGATTTGGCACCTGAGGGCATCCTCTTTGCCCCGAAGTGCCTCATCCCCTCCTCAGCCTCAAGACCTGGGTTCAGAGCCCAGAGCCAGGCCCTTCCAGTAGCCCCGTTCCCTACCTTGGGGAGGGGCCCCCAAACTGTGTGTGTAGGAGGGCTCCCCTCTCCTCCAGCGGTCGCCTGCCCTCTGACGGTGAGAGGGAGAACTTTCTGTTCTCAAGCCAGGCCCCTGACACCCAGGAGCCTTTCCAGTCCTAGCTTGGCGTCCCAACCCCGCCTGCACCCCACTCCTCACCCCTGCAGGGCGCGGGAGGCACGCCTCTCCTCAGATGCACGGCAGCCCCCGCAGGGGTGGGCTGTGTGGGGCCCCAAACCTGAGGCTGGGACACCAGCAACACAGAGCCAATAGGAAACAAGAGAGGAGAACCAGAAAATCCAGAAAGTACTGTATCACACGTGAATTTTGTTTCATTGTTTTTAATGAATAATTAGAGCGCAGTTGAGGACAGGTTTTATTCTTCGTTCCATATGGCGAGACACCAGACTCTTTCACACTCAGGGGCCGGACCTGGGTCCAGCTCCAAACTGTTATATCCGTCCACTTCTGCAAAGGAATCTCCAAGTGCCCCTCAAGACACGCATGCACCCTCAACCCTGTGCCCAGTGACCCAGGTCTGGAGTCCAGCTGAGACCCCAGGGCCGCGACCGAAGTCCCGTGGGCCATCATAGTGAAAGGCACAGAGCAGGGGAGCCACCAGCTGGCTTGTTTCCAGCCTTCATTTTCTCTCGCAATTTTTAAAACTCTTTTTATTGAAAACTAAAACCTCCTCTTTGCTCTCCTTTTGATGATTTCAATAAATAAATTATTAGATTTATTTTAGAGTCAGTTCTGTTGTCATTGTGTTGGGCAGGTTTGAAACACCACAGGAATGAGAAGTGAAGGGTGAGGCCTGGGGCTGGACGGGTCAGGGCAGCTGATCGGTCCCTGGAGAGCGGAGGGGAGCAAGGTGACGGGGCCGTGTCTCGGCGGGGAGAGCGTTCCCAGAGGTGGCTGTGAGTGGCCACTCTGCAGACCAGGTCACAATGGCAGGCAGTTGGATGGGAGGGGAGGAGCAGGACCAGGGCCCAGGTGGCGGCCACAATGCTGGAGCTGGGGGCGGCCAGACTCCCTCTCCCTTTTGTGCGAGACCCCTGCCTGCGGCTCACACTCTCTCCAAGGCTTTGGTTTGGTTCTCTCAAGTTTCTCAAGTTTCTCAGCAAAACATTAACTCTGAATGTTCTGATCTATCTCTGCTGAGCCACAACAGAGACCACACAGCCGGGAGGAGTCAGTACCCCAGGCTGGCAGAGGCAGGAGGAAGGTCCTACTGGGGCAAGAGCAGAGGCTTCATCACCCCAACTGCAGCCGGCCTCTAGGGTGTCCCTGCAACCATCCCCACGTGGAGAGCAGGGACCCATCCCCGCCCACATGTGGCTGGGCAGCCTTCTGCCAAGCAGAGAGCGTGTGGGGCATTCCAATCCTCACCGGGAAGCCCTGGGATGGGGCAGAAACAGGCCTCCCTGCAGGAGGCAGATTCATGTGCAACTCAGGTGCCCTGAGAGTCAAGTTCCCTCCTCGGAAGGTGGGGACCCCACCATCACCACCACGAAATAACCGGGTGTGCCAGAAAGCAGCAAACCCACAAATATAAAAGTACCCAATGCGAATGACTCCCCCAAGGAGGAGGAATCTGACAGGGGCACGAGCTCCCTGCCCAGGGGGCTTGGCCACAGGCTCCCAGGGGGAGAGGGTGGCAGGGACCGGGCAGGCACACAGGGACAAGGCAGAGCCGGGAGGCTGACTTGCTGACGGCCCGCTTGTTTTGTTTCGTTTTGTTCCATTATGTTTCGTTTCGGTCCCACTGCAGTGAAATCTCATTCTCAGGCTGGTGGATAAAGGAATTTTTCACTTTGAAGAAATCTGGACCTACCACCAGCCTGGCTGACGAAGAAGAAAGAGACAGGGGTCAGGGGTAGGTGGGCGGCTTGTAGGTATGTCTGATGAAGCTGGTGACACCCATAGGACCTGCCCGGACGGGCCCCACCTGCTTTGGGGCTGCAGTGTCCTTCAGCTGTCCCAACGACAGCCCACTTGGGCTGAGAAATTACTCATGGAATATTTAAACTTGTGCCTGTGTTCCCTGTCACTTAGGCAGGCGTCCAGATTGTCCCCACAGCCTTACTCAGCTGAACGTCCCATCCCGAGAGGTGAACTGTGGGGTTCTGGAGGTTGGAACCTACCCCCGGCCCTCTGCCCTTCCTCTACGCCGGCCCCCAGTTCAGGCGTGGCTGCAGGCAGCCAGCAGCAGGGATGAAGCCGGGGACAGAGTTTCCTGGGGTGATGCCGGTCTGGAACTGCAGTAATCTTGGCAGATCCCAGGAAGATCCACTCCCGGTGGATAACACACCCAGGCCAGGGTGCCAGGGTCCCTGGGCGGCATGTTAACTGCAGAGGAGCCATCGGGGAGCTTCTCCCATCTCCGGGAGAGAACCCCAGCCCAGAGGAGCAGTAAGAGATGAGGTGACCTTTAGGGCTCCGAATATAGGAGTGTCTGTGGCCAACTCATTAGGGGAGGGAAGCTGCCCTCTCTCAGGCCTTCTGCAGAACCTGACCCGTGACATCTTCCTGACCCCTGGGATTTCTCAGATGGGGCAGAACCGAGCTCCATCTCTGAGCTGGAGTAACTGCCCAAGGCCGTCCCTGCAGGGACTGGGAGGTCGGGGATGTGGTTTTCCATGGCCTTCCTAGCTGACTGTCATCCAGCCTCCTCTGCGCTCCCCGCCCCCTCCAGACCCCAGACCTCAAGGCCCAAGGCTCTCAGGGAACAGCGGTCCCCAACTCGAAGGACTTCCCTTCAAAGTCCTGCCCCTTGCTGATCTGACAAATCAAACTGGGCAGATGCGTCCCTGGCGGCTAATGGGCATTAATGTGTTACCATCTCTGGTGACACGTGCCTCCTACAGGGACCTTTTAGAGCCCAGGCCATAACCCAAAGAAACAGCTCTAATGGGGGAATTTCCGGCATGGGCCAGGCCAGAGGGAGACACTGCGAGGCTGAGAGGCCTCTGGCTGTTCACAGGGCATGGGCCCGCCTGGCCTGCATTTGTGTCGCTGGGTCGTGCAACTCCCCCTCCGCTGCCGCAGGACCAGAGGAAGCCGGCAGTGGAGGGGCTGAGACCCTGCCTGTCTCCCAGCAGGGCCGGCGCACCCAGGAGGCTGCCAAGCCAGAGGTCTAATAAAATATTAAACACAGTCGGTAAACTTAAACCAGTGCCGTATCTGGAGCGCCGAGTCCCTCCCTGAACACAGCCAGGCTCCAGCCCAGGGAGGCTGCTGGTTCGGCGTTGCCCAGGTGTGGGACTGGGGGCTTCCTGGTCCAGGCCCCACTGGGGGCAGGAAGAGGGGAGACCCACAGGGACGGAGGAGGCAGGGCGGGAGGCCATGGCTTTCCTCCTCCATTCGGTTATTCATTTCCTCTGATTCTTATCTAATCTCTCCTGATTGTCCTGGTGAAACTTAATAGACAAAGTGAATTTTTATTACATCATCAATATAATCTCCAGCTAATCAGCCGACTCGGGGGGCCACCGCAAGCCCTCTAGCTCCTCAACTGGCTTCATAAATAGTAAGAACCACCACTGCCAAGCGTGACTCTTCCACCCACTCCCGAGAGGCCCTCTCCCCACCGCTCCCCCTCCCCAGACCTATTCTTGGGGTTTCTGCCTTCCCACGGGTCCCCCCGCCCAGTGGGCCACATTGCCGGTCGATGGAGATGTCTTCTCCATTCGTATTTTTAGTTTTCTCCCTCCCAGCTTCAGCTGTTAAAATCACAAATCTGGGGCTTGTGTTTTGAATGCCAAAATAGCCTAATGTCGACTGATTTTGATTCTACTTTCCTCTGTGCTGGGAATATGATATGTCAGAAGATATTACATAATCAGGTGGCTCGCAGGACATACTATAAACCACAGGATATACCAAATTAAGTCACGTATGATGCCGTACTGAGATAACCTGGGTGCCAGAGGTGTTTTGGTCATTTAAAGTCAGACCATGCGTCTGATACACTGTACCATAGATGTTAAATTATATATTTCATTTATATTATAGTATGCCTTCCATTTATATAGCATTTTAATCTGCAAAGTGCTTTCTTGTATATTATCTCTTTCATTCCTATTGCAACCAGGTACAGTTGATACCTTTTTTATAAAGAAAAATGGAAAAAGGATCACGAAGGAAAATTACAACCTGGTCAAATCCTGCCAGGATACAGCAGAGCAGCTCGGGCTAAGAACAGCCGCTGACAAGCCAGGGAAGGGGCGTGGGTGAGTGGAGGGGGCAGAGGTCTGGGTGGTGAGCAGGCAGGCAGATTCCTGGGGCCCGGCCCGCTGGGCAGCCCCTGGCCAAAGGGCAGCAAGGACCTAAGGAATGGTTGGTAGGTTGGTTTGTCTCCTTACTAACCTGCTCGAAGTTAAATATGAAACGAGAGCACTCCTTTCCAAGGCATCTCTTTGGTAACGCGAGGCGTCTGCTCCCCGGCTCTCTGGGGGCCAGACCACTCAGCTCTGCAGTGGTTTGGATTTGGGGAAGCCAGCAAACATCCCCTAGAGTCAGATCTTACAAGTAAGGTGGGTGACAAGGCTACTGAATCTGGCATTGGGCGTCCACACCCCTGGCTGTTTGAGTGAAGGGGGAGTCTGCTCATTGCAGGCAGATCAGAACCAGCTCTGGGAGTGACCAGCCACCCTTCATGAAGTCTCCCCTCGATCCTCATGCAAAAGGCTGCTTCCTTGCTTCTGTCCAGCAGGTGGTCTGTGTGCATCGGGGGTCATGAGAAGGATCCTCTGCTTTGGGCTTGACCACACGAGGGGGCCCTGGATCCTCAGAGGGGCCCCGGGAGCAGGCGGTGTCTGGCGCGTTGGACACTGCCTGCTGCAGACTCGGCTGGTGCACCAAGGCTGGAGCGGAGCGGCTCGCCTGGCTCTGGCCCCGCCCTGCAGCCTGGCTCCAAATCTCAGCTCCTTCCTCTCTCCAATCACTGCAGTGACCCCTGCTCACCTCACCACTTAGGGTCACTGGGAGGATGGAATGAGCTGAGCCGAGGGAAAACGAGGTGTGTAAGTTAAAATCTCCAGGGTCATTGTCATGTATTAAGTGCCAGCACCCCCATCAGACCACAGGGGGTTCTGAAAATCCTGCTCGCTCAGAAATACGATGCACGGGATGACATCAGGGCTCGAGGATGGACGGGAGGGGATGTTGACAAAGCACCTACTACACGGCGTACACACAGGACTCTCGCTTATTTTATCTCACTCAGTCCTCGTGACAAAACTGCGACAGAGATGTCACCGTGCCCCTTTGAATGCCAAGGGAACGGGAGCTCGGAGAGCAGTAACTCGACGGAGCTTACACGCTACGGAGACACAGAGCCAGAATTTGCAACCAAATTTGTCATATTCTCAAGCCCACTGCATTTCCATGACTGCAGCTCCCTTTATGGAAGTAAATAAAAAGATCATCTCTTCCATCGCCTTCGTTTTACAGATGGGGACACTGAAGCCCTGTGACATTAAAGGCTAACATTTTCTTAAATCATTCCACACGGTCTTTTACGAAGGCTTGAAAACATGTACACACAAGTGTACGTGGACACGTTACAGGCACACAGAGATACCTCACACCAACACACCCTCTGGCAGACACCCGTGCACACAGATACTCACACGTGTATAGACACAAAGAAATGTACTCACGGACACACACAGCAACATCAAATACAGACACCCCCGTACACAAGCACACACACCCAAAAATACAGATACACACACACAAGCACATTTCACAGATGCACACGTGTAGGAACATTCTGAGACACACCTCGAGATACACACACAGACAAGGCTGTGTACACTCACACAGAAGCACACACTCACACACCACCCTTTTAACAAGGCTGAATCAACCGCAAGGCATGGACACAATTTAGCCACATCGCTCCTTAGCAGAAGTAAAAGCAGCTGGTTTAGAGAAAAGGATGCAGAAGCCCAGCTCGGAAACAGGGGAGGAGGCACAGTGGGCTCCTTAACTCACCTTTCAGCCCTAGGCCAGAGGCCAAAAGTCCTCTGGCTGGTGCCTGCGTGGTGCAGAGCCCAGCAAAGGTCAAGGCCAAAGGCTCATTAGAAATCAGCAAATCAACAGAAGGCGTTTGCTGAGAACTGAGAACGCTCCCTCTACCACGGCCCTTCTGCATCCACCTGCAGGATCCTGGCCAAATTTCTACTCCTCTGACCAAGACCCAAGGCAGGTCCTGGAGAAATCTGGGGCAGGACTTCCAAGGACCCCCTCCCCGCCGCCCACAACCAGCCACCCACATCGGCCACAGACAGGAGTCATGTAGGTAAAGCCAGGCCTGTGAGTTCAAGAGGCGCCTCCAGGAAAGTGACTGGAAGGGACGGGAGTGGAGTTGAAGATTTGCAGCCAGTCTGTCCCGGGGGCCGGCGCTCAGGCTGCCTCACCCTGTGGTTCTGAGTAAGGGAGGAAGTCTTCCCACGCTTAGTCCTCTGATGTCCACCCAAGCCTGTTCCCAGCCTGCGGGGCTCCTGTCGGTCCATGGGACTACGCTTGTCCCAGGCTTGGCAGACGAAGTGGCCCTGTGCATCTGTATTAAGAGAATGAACACACACACACACACACACACACACGGAGCAAAGGGTCAGCCACAGCAAGAAACTCATCAGAGAACGTGAAATGTATGGTTTTCTCTCCTTTAGAATAAAATCCTGAGGATTGGGGAATGAGTTCAATGTTCACCATCTGAAGGACAGACTATTTGGAAACTGGCTTTCCTGGACCGTGGGGTGGGCCTGCCCTGCCACGTGCGGGCTCAGGCTGGGTGTGTTGGACGTGAGATTCTGCAGCCCATGGTCCGAGGTAGTGTGGGTGTTGACCTGTCGCACGTGCTGACGGGCCGTGAGGCTTTGCGGGCAGCTCCGGGGGCCGTGGCGGGGAGACAGCTATGAACAGCTGTGGTGTGGCTTGTTTCTGGCACACAGTGTGCCTATTTGATGCGTGTTTTCTCCTTACGTGTGGTGTCACTGTGTCCTGTGAGTGTCCAGCGTGCTTGGACACATGTGCTTATGTACGTGCATGCCAGGTGTTGGAGAGCTATGAGTTCTGCCCTGGTTCTGGAAAGGGAAGGGAGGGTACAGAGGGGGCTCCATCTTCCTTCTTGCATGGCTGCAAAGCTCCTTCATCCTGGGACTTGCCATCCAGCGAGACTTCCCCCCAGCCAAGGGGGAATCTTATGCCAGGAGTACCTCTGCCCCCATCCTGAAGCTCTGGGTCTCAGCAGAGTTCTGGGAGGACCTGGAGCCCTTCCCTGTAGTGGCTGGGAGAACTCTGTGTGTGTGTGTGTGTGTGTGTGTGTGTGTGTGTTTGTGTGCGTGTACGCACGCACACCACCTCCTTGTAAGCACACTGCAACCACAGCTGGGGAGGCCCAGGCAAGGCGATGCGTGGATATATATGCTCATGTGTGCTGAGTGGACACAGGCATGTGTGGGCTGTAATGGGCCCCGAGCGGGCCAGTTTATAAGTGACAGCTTGTGTGTTAAGTCTATGACCAGAGCTTCTACCAAGTGCCTGTGCAAAACGGCAGAAAAGATGGTCCGACTCCCTGGATGGGCACTCGGGCGGTTCTCCACCAGTGTGTGTCAGTGGAGGGTGTCTTCAGAGGGGCCTCCGGCCAGGGTGTCGGGGAGGAGCGAGGAAGAGGTCTGGGGGAGGCAGGGCTCTGCACACGCGTGGCTGTGGGCGGCCTGAGGGGGTGGGACGCTGAGTGACACTGACCTCCCGAAACCTCCCTGCTTTCGCGGGTGCGTGGCTGGGCCGTTGTGGCTTTTTCTCACATTCTGCCCCCAGCTCCCCCGGGAGATGAGGAAGAGGAAATTGGGGTACCTTGACGCCCCGAAATATAACCCTAAACACCCAGCTCCTCCTGGAGACAACGGAAAACGCAGGGTTGTGTGTGTGCGTGTGTCTGCTTGTGTGTGTGCGTGTGTGCGTGTGCGTGTGTGTGTGTGGCAGAGACAGAGAAGGAACTGGGTGGGGAGGTGCAGAAGCAATGGGAAGAGAGAGGCTCCCTCCACTGCCTCCGTCTGGGTGGGAGCAGATGGTGCTCAAATCCGACCAGCAAGGCCAGAGGCAGTGCTTGGAAGCAGTCCTGAGGGAAGGACAGCGCGAAGGAGGCCAGGGTGGGGCTCCCCAGAAGCATTCCCTGGCCGCATACATCTCTGCCCTCCCGGCTCTGTCCTTCTGTCCAGACGCGCAGAGTCCCTGAGCCTGGCCCCCACGTCTAGCTGCAGGTGCCCTGCTTCTTTGCCTCATCTCTGGGCCACTTGAGGCTGGCCCAGCCCCTGGGGTGCAGACATGAGGGCAGGCACTCCCTAAGTCTGGCCCCGGCATGAACTCTTTTGGCTCCTAGGCCGGCAGGAGGAAGCCCGTCCTACCTGCCCCCAGGGGACCTCAGGTCTCGGGCACAGATCTAGCTTCTCTGGAGGGAATCACCACGCAGGACCCCAAGGGCACGACCCTCAGCTCAAATCCAGGGTCATCATCTGCACTTTGCCCGAAGTGCAGGCAGCAGGCTTCTCCCCGGCTCACAGAGCAGAGCCCTTAGGTGAGGTCTGCCTTGTCTTCCCTCAGCAAAGGCCGGACCCTGACCCTCCACAGCCTAGTGTAGGTCTCCTGTATCCAAATGCCCTGGAAATCTGGTGAGAAATAAAGATCCTGGCCTGTGCTTCAGACCTTGGGATTCCCTGAAGATGGGCCGGGACTCTGCAGTTGGAGAACAGCTCAGGGGGTCTCCAGTGCCTGCTCCCCAGAGCTGTCCTGTGGCGACCCCCACCCCGGGGTCAGTCAGCACCCAGTCCAGATGGTCAGGATGCTGCAGCCTCCTCCTCCCTTCCCAGCATTTCCTAACTTCCTGTGCCCTGCCTCGGGGCCCCCGGGGAAGGATCTCCCGACCATGTGCTCACACCATAAAACCCCTCCTCAGGCTGCCGTCATAACTGCCAGAAAGACACATATTCCCCACCGGTAGGAAGGGGTCCTGCCCTCACACTCTCAATATCCCCCTCACACACACACACACACGGGCACCCAGATGCACACAGATACACTCACACACAGACCCACGCACAGGTACACTCATCCAGACATACACAGATGTACACACACAGACACAGACCCGTCCACACACAGGCACACCCAGACACACACATGGGTTAAGCTATTCCATTCTCAGCTCCGAGCATTCCTGGCCCTGCCCAGCACCTCCGGCAGCCTTTCCAACCCTGTTCTGTGGGAGGTGGAGGCTCCGGAGGTGGCCCCCGGGCTGAGAGGCAGGCAGTGCTGAGGTCAGATGCCCGCTGTTCCGCTGACAAGATATGTGACCTTGGGCAAGTCACTTTGCTTCCTGGGCCAGCCTCAGTTTCCCCCCTAGCAAATGGGAACACATAAACTGTCTAAATTGGATTTATTTTGAGTATGAAATGCGGTAATCTAGGCAGAGTGTTTGGCATGGTGCCTGGAGCACGGTTAGGCTGAGATAAATTGTGGCTGTAGCACAAGCGAAAAAGAAAAGGCAGTGATAGGTTTTCCAGCCCAGACGCTGGCCTCTGGCCTCGCTGCCCTTGTGTTGCCGCCTCGTTTCCTGGGAGATCTGGTCCATCTCTGAACCTCTGCTCAGCCTGTCCCCACCCAGTGCGCCCTCTTCCCTCTGCGTCCCCCAGACCGAAGCCTGGCCCTCTGCAGAGAGTGCACTGAGCCTCCCGCCCAGGGCTTCAGACCCACCGCACGGACCCCTGCTAGCGGGTGTCCACCCGCGTCCATCGGCCTCTCCTTCCCCCGTGGGCTCCCTACAGACTCCCAGGCCCCAGCTGGACACACGTCAGGCGCAGATCCATGGTAGCCCCCTGCCCTCAGCTGGAGGGACTGTCACTGCGGCCCCAGCCAAGGCCAGTTCCTTTTGTAATATTAAGTTTATTGGAAATGTTTTCCATTGTGAGCAATACTCCTAGAAAAAATAAACGAGATAGGAGGAGAGAAGAGAAGACACCACAGTCACACCTCCCAGAGATGCTCTGGTGACTGTCACGGTGATTTCCTTAGGTCTGACCGACAGTTTTCACTCAGAAGCAGCACAGACGGAGCCCGTCTGCCTACAGCGTGCCCGGCCCTGGGCTGCACGTTGTATGAGAAGTGGAAGAAAGAATCACTGTCCCCGCCCGCGGAGGCTCACAGCCGGGAGAGGAAATAAACTTGGGGGAAATGATGCCCAAAGCATAAATGAAATTCAACCCACCCCCACCCCCAGCAGCAGATCCCACTGTGTGCCCTGGTCGCCGGGGGGATGCCCGGCTCCTGTGGCCAGGGTTTGGACGTGGATGGGGGTCTGGGTTCTTGTCCAGGAGCCCCAGAGAAAGTCACTGGGCTTGTCCAGATGTTCACTGCCGCACCTGGGAGTGGAGAGGAAACCGATCACTTCTGAGAACGCTTCCGGTTTCACAGTCTATCCCCTGTGAGGCCAAGTGCATGCTGGATTTAGCGTGACGGTCGCACAACCATCAGGGACTCTTGGAGGCGGGGTGCGAGTGTGGCAGTATCTGAGGAGTCGCTCAGAGACCATCATGGGGGTTGGAGGCAACTAGAAATGGTGAGGGACTCCACGGAGGGATGGAAGAGTTTGTGACTGGGGCTTGGTCATGAGTTAAAGTGGAAACAGGGTGTGATGGTTGGCCATCATTAGCACCAGTTTCTCCCAAAAGGACAAGGGCGCAGTGGTGGTTTTATAGAGAGAGCACTGGAGCTGGAGTCCAAAGACTTGAGTTTTAATATCTGAGCGCTAGACCGTGACCCTGGGCATTGAGCTCCCTGCCTATAAACTGGGAATAACCTCAGACTCCGTGGAAATGGGAATATATAGAACAGGCTTGGAGAGTGGTACTAACATAATAATAGGAGAAAAACGGTTAGCATGCCTTTATCATTTACCGTGTGCTCAGCACGAACCCGAGCATCGGCTGTGCTGTGTCATTTAACACACCCAGCTCTCCAGGGAGGAAGGTTCAGTTTCCATCTTTATTTTGCAGACAAGGAAACAGAGGCACAGAGAGTTTAAGTGACTTCCCAGGTCACACAGTGAGGAACCGGCAGAGCCCGAATGCCAAGCAGGGCCCCGAGGGTCACGGGCTTGGTTACAAGTGCTTGTGCCCGTGAATGTTAAGTCCCACAT
The DNA here is from genome assembly GCF_048564905.1 of Vicugna pacos. NCBI lineage: Eukaryota > Metazoa > Chordata > Mammalia > Artiodactyla > Camelidae > Vicugna > Vicugna pacos. Next base: position 10,083,350 of record NC_133010.1, read on the forward strand.
CCGGGGATGAGAACGTCTTGGCGTGTAAACACCGTGATGGAAGATCAGATCAGCCAGCTCCTGAAGTTCAGTGGATACACAGTAAGCACTCAATAACGAGTGTTTATTTATTGCTTCTGTTTACAGCTCTATTCCCAAAGTGAATTGTTTGTTTAAGTAAGGAGCATTTACCTTTATTACAGTCATTGGTAAATAAAATTATATTTGCATTTCCACAAATATGTATGAGTTTAATTAGTCTTGCAATTCGTACACAAGAGCCAGTCCAGGAAACACATTCATGAGCTCACACTCCTACCCCAGGCAAAAAGCCTTCTCAGACAAACAACAGGATTAAATAATTCATTCATTCACAAATAGTTATCGATCACCCACTCTGTGCCAGGCACGAGTCTAGCTGCTAGAGACACAGCAATGACCAAGGCAGATAAACTCCTGGCTCTCCTGGCGCTTACATGTTTATGATGAGAGTTAGAAGATGAATTAAAAATAAAAATTAAGTGCCATGCTGAAGATTAAAATATATGGATGAGGGACTGAAGCTGTTCTATATCACGTGAGCAGGGAGGATCTCCCTCAGGAACTGACAGTGAAGCTGAGATCCAAACACCAAGCAGAGATGGAGGGAGAGAGCACTTTGGGCAGAGGGGATAGCAGGTGCAAAGGTCCTGAGGCAGGAATAGGCGTCGTGCATGCAAAGGACAGGAGAAAAACCAATGTGCAAGAGCATCATGGGGATGGTGAGGGGAGGGAGGTGGGAGGAGGGTTTTGGGGGAAGGAAGTGTCAGGCTTAGCAGGTCAAGTTGGAGTCTGAATTGCATTCCAAGTGTAATAAGAACCTGGAAACAGTTTGATCTTATATACATTTCACAAAAACCTTTCTGGCTGCCGTGTGGAACCAACTGCTATTAGAGAGCAGACGTGGAGGCAGGCGGCCAGGGGAGTGAAGATTGGGGTGTGGATTAAGATGGGCAGTAAAAGTGTGAAAAATAGATGGGTTCAGGGTGTGTTGGGGAGATAGGCGGCCCCAGGACTTGTTGCTGGATTGGATGTGGAGTGAAGGGAAAGCAGAGGCCCCAGTATGATTTAAGCTACTCGATGGCTGGTGGTGCTGCTTACTGGGAGGGAACACGTCTCAGGGATGGGAGACCCAAATTCCATTTTGGCCACGCTGAGAGTAGGATGCCAATTAGACGTCGCAGTGGAGACCTTCAGAAGGCAGGTGGATTAGGATCCTGGAGCTGAGTGAAGATCTGGGCTAGGGGCATAAATGTGAGAGGCATGCACGTATGGTGGTACTTTATAAAAGTTATTTATAATAGAACAGATTGAACAGGACTTCATAGATGTGCTTAGCGTTCTTCCCCAGTGTGGTCTGGGCATCAGTTAGGTCCTGCACAGTGTGATGCACACCGAGTCAGGCACGCACGAAGCCTGAGACGGGGTCCTGGGAGCCCCGTCCTCCCTGCACCCCTCCCCAGTCTCTCAGCAGGTGCTCCCCAATGCCAGACACCCCTGGCCCTCACTTTGTCACTAATGAATGTAGCAAAGGAGACTGTGCCTCCTGCCTCAACCCCGCCTCGTACCATCTCACAGAGCCTGGCTGGACTCTGTTCTTCCCAGGCTCCCACCTCAACCCCCCGTGCTGTAGCTGCGCTCCCTCTGGCTTTTGCCACGGCCACTGCCACCTGCCCTGTCTTGGAGTATCTCTTTCCCAGGATGCCACAGTTGCAGTCCACCCGGGAGGGAGAGCAGGAACTGTCCAGGGTGAGTCAGCCGGATTCACGGCGGAGATGTAGGTCGCCCAGCTCCCTCCTCCCTGCTCTGCGGCGGCTGAGGCCTCCCTGCCCCGCCTGCCCCACCAACCAAGCGTGTCCCTGTGGCCTGCACACCGTCACCCCGCCGCCCCCACCAGCCTGAACCCCGGGAGAGAAGCACCTGCAGGGACTCCTATTTGGCCCCCAGAGCCACCACCAAACGCCTGAGACAGACTGCTGGCCCTTTTCCCTCTCTTTTAAAGTAAGAACTAATAAAAGCAACACACAACGAAATAAGCTGATGTTACACTAACAAGTTAGAGCTGAAGGCATTCCATCGGCACCTGGGAGGCTCTGGGATGCTGGACGGGAGCGAGGGAGCATTGGGGGTGAAGGTCCCCCCCCTCTGAGAGTGGGGTCCTCAGAGATGCACACAGGCTGCCCTCCGTTAGCCTGTCACCCCCTAACTGCTCCCCTCAGACACCCCAGAGCCAAACCCTCCTTCCTTGTCACCATCATGGATACGCCTGGGTCAGAGCCCACTGTCAGGAAGGTGGTCTTCAAAAAGCCCCTGTAAAGATTGATGGGTAGCTGGACCCGAGGACGGGAGGAGACGCAGAGATGATGCACCAGCAGGGCACAGGTGCCATCACTGATCGGGCGAAAACAGTAAAAATACACCCCTTGCTGAGCACCCCGATGTGCGAGGGCTGTGCTGCCCGTGTGACCGCATCCCGGGTCTTCGTCCTCCCAACCATCCCGTCGTCGCCGGGGCAGCTGACAGCCATATGCGGCTATTTACACATACATTTACTGAGATGTAATTAAAAGTTCAGCTCCTCAGTTGTGCTAGCCACATTCCAAGTGTCCACTAGCCGCAAGTAACCAGCGGCTACCATGCTAGATGGTGCAGACACAGAACATCTCCCACAGGGCAGAAAACCCTATCCAGACAACAATTCTCAAATATCGCAAGTGGGTAAGGCAGTGAGACCATCGCAGGTGCACATGAGCGTGTGTGGAATCTTGACATGGGCGGGTGTGGGCTTCACCATGCTGTGTGTGTGTGTGTGTGTGTGTGTGTGTGTGTGTGTGTGTGTGTATGCGTCCAAGAGGTGCCTAGCCCTTGTCCACCACCCCAGACCTGCTGCCCAGAGGAGTATTCTGAACCTGGACTCCAGAATCAAACTGCCTGGATTCAAAGGCTCGCTCTCCCCTTCTCAAGCTGTGTGACCTTCATCAAGTGGCTTAACTTCTCTGTGCCTCAGCCTTCTCTTTATACAACAAAGATAATAATAGCGCCATGGCAGAGAGTTGTTAGGAGTGTTCCGTGAGATAATACGCACACAGCTCTCAGCGTGGCTCCCGGCACATTGTGAGCTATTAATAAACGTTAGCTGTTACTGCCGTTTCCAGGAGGCAGTGTGTTTGCTGTGCTGGGGCAGCCTTGGAGAAGAGTCACGTAGGGGAGCGCGCTGAGAACTCTGCTGAGACGCGAGGATCGCCTCATACTCATGCAGCTCAGGGGCTGGGGAATGAGCTGGTGAGAAGCTGCAAGAGGGGGACAGAAAAGTGGGCGAGAGATGGGTGCGGTGACGGGGGGGTGCAGATGAGGGGAGGTGCACACGGAGGAGGAGGGTAGAAATGGGGAAGGAGATGGCCTTCTTACCATGTTCTCTTTTTTAAATTAATTTACTTATTTAACTGTTTTTGATAGAGGTACTGGGGATTGAACCCAGGACCTTGTGCACGCTAAGCACACACTCTACCACTGAGTTATGCCCGCCCACCCACCCCTCTAGCATGTTCTTTGCAGCCCAGATCTTTCTATTTTGCTCTGTAGATGTACTGCTTGGAAGGGAGAGCCACGTGCATGGCTGTTTTACAATGTCAAAATTGCTTTCTCCCTTCAGTGAAGCAGCAGGGCAGTTACACCCTCATCCCTTGCCCCCTAGGACCTGAAGTCTCACCTGGGAGGGGAGAGCCACCCACAAACGACAAGGGGAACAAAAAAGAATCAGAGCCAGGGTGGAACCTGAGGGATTTTCTGGTCCAAGGCAGACATTTTAATACAAATCATTTCAACAGGTATTTGCTGAGTGCTTGTTCTGTGTAAAGCCAGCTGGTGGGTGCTGCAGGGGATTCAGAAAGAGAAAAGACACGAAAGAGTCTCTGTTCTCAAGGGGTTGAGGGCCCTGAGAAAGAGGCCCAAGGCCTTAGCAGCCGAAGATGAGACAGACATCCCAAGGGGGGCAGGGTCCTGGGTGGGAAAGATTACAGACAGGAGCTGGCGTCTGAAATGAGCTTTGAAGGATGGTAAGACCTTGCAGAGAACAAAACAAGGTCCAGAGAGGTGGCGTGGCTTGCCCACGACCACGTGGCTAGGAAAGACCAGAGGCAGGCACGAGGTCCTTCCCCCATGGGGAGATGAAGGAAAGGGGAACCCATCCCTGAACACGCAGTTCCGAGCGTGGGGTCCTCAGAGATGCACACGGGGAGAGACCAGAGCCATCCCTGACCAGCCAGCCCCCTCTGTCCTGGAAGTCTCCCGGAAGGTCCTGCCCAGACACGGGCTGGAGGCTGCCTGTGTTTTCAGATGTGGCCAGCAGAGGGCACCAGGACTACTGCACAGCCTCGACCGTAGAGTGGCCGCCCCGGTTCTGGATTCAGAGCCTGGGGCTCTCTGGGCACGGGGCACAGACATTCGCACACACACACCCACATCGGGTGCGCCCACTAGGGGACGCCAGGTGGGAGAGCTACCCAGGCAACTCACGGGGGCATGCTTGGGGGAGCAAGAGAAATCTCATGGCCCTCCCTGAACCAGGCCCATCCTTGAAGGTGGCACCTGTGGTTGAATTAAAGCGGTTTCTCCCCAGATGAGCCTGAGCCTGGTTGGTGACATTAAATAGGTGTGCTTTAAGTCGTTTCCTTTTGGAGATGGCAAAGGGAGGGGGACTCTCCATCTGTCACCACCTCTGGGGTTCATCCCCCAAACCCCTACAGCCAACCAATAGAAAGAGCACCTGCCAGTCTGTGTGTGTGTGTGTGTGTGTGTGTGTGTGTGAGGTCAGAGTGAAGAGAGTAGTCTGAAACGGTCCCCAAAGACTGCAATTTTGACATCCTTTAGCAGACACAGGAACCACGTCCTCTTCTACAGGCCTGACCAGGAACCAGCCTTCCTGCCTCAGTGATGAAGGCCACAGGTAGTCAGCACCTGGGCCGCTCTTATGCTGAAGACACCCCCACCCACCCCAGGACCGCCCAGGGACTCCCTCTCGTGAATGGAGGCCCCACCTTGCCCGACCAAGCCTCACAGGTCTTCAGAGCACGCACAGGCCCGGCTCAGTCCAGCCTGGGTGAAATCTCCCAAACTCCAAAGGGTGTGGGTCTTAATTCAGCTTTTCTTCTGGCTCTGAGAACCAGCATAGATCTGGTTCGGGAGATGACAGTTTGGGGACTCAGATGACAGTGACGATGGAGGTGGTGATAACTGAGTGCAGAGCGGGAGATGTGAGGGTGAATTCGACGCGGGGAGGAGGGGGCGCTGAGTGGTCAGGATCACCAGGCTGAGGACTGTGACCGGCTGCATCAGCCAGTCCTGCTGGGGGACAGTTCCAGGCCCGCAGCGGCTGAGCCGCACAGGGCCACGTGGAGCTGTGTCTGCCTTGGTTGTAAGCTAAGCGTATGAGTCCCAGGAAGTCAGTCACCTGGCAAGGTGGGGCGCCTCCTTCAGCCCGCAGCCCGCAGCTCACGCGGCCAAGAGGCTCCTCCTCCTCTTCCTCCCGCAGAGTTTCACATGCACGAGGGTGTGTGGAGACACAGCCAGCCCCAGGGAGTGGGCCATGGCTTTGGGAGGCCCACGTTATGAGGCCACGTCTGTAGGTTGTGCGGGGGTCGGAGGGAGCCAGTGCAGACCGCATCAGGCTTCCAGGCTGGGGGGGTCGGGGCCGAGGGCTGGGCTCCCCTCTCTGCAGTCACTGACTCGCCCCACTGTCTTAAGTGCGTCACCAGATCTCCATGGCCCGCACTGGCCTCTGTGAATGCAGCCAGCAACCCCTGCCTGGCTTACCTCACACAAATGCCGTGATGCTCAAATGAGACAGAGATGGGTAGGTAAGCCTCAGGCGTCACACAGGGGCCCGCGATGGACCTGGAGCTGGGAGCCCAGCCCCGGCTGCGAAGATGGTCGTGGCTCCTCTAGGGAGGAGGTGGGCAGCCAGGAAAGCACAGAGAAGAGACCCAAGCCCCAGGGAAGGCAGAGTTCCAGTTGTCCAGGCTCCAACCCACCTTTTGCCATGAAGCCTGTCCCCAGGGCTTCCCGAAGACCACCGGCCTCAGCCCACAGCCAGGGGGGCAGCACAGTGTTCAGCTTCCTCTGGGGAAGCCTGTTTGCCCCACCCCTCCACTCCCAACACCCCTCCAGGGAATAGCCTCCCACCTCCCCCCATTGCTGCAAACAGCTGTGATTCAGAGACAGAGTCATTTCCAAGGAAACCAAAAAAAAAAAGAAAGAAAAAGAAAGAAATCCAAGCGTCAGGGGAAATTTCAACCACAAAGCAAGTGGTTCCAGAGGAGCATTGACAGCACCCAGGACGCAGCTTGGGGCTCCCGGCATTGTCAGCACCATTCTCAGAGGAAGGGACATAAACAGGACATATGTGCAGGGGTGTGGGGAGGAGGGTGAATGTTTCCCCCAAGTGGAAATTAAACTGATCAATAACATTTTTTTTTGTCATTGCTGTTTAGCCACAGGGCCCTTGCAGCTACAGGAACCAAAAAAAAGAGAACAGAGCAAAAAGTTAGCAAGGGCCTGCTCACCAGGGATGCATCTCACTCTTGGCTTGGGACGGCCACATTGGATGCAGACAGGGTCCAGCTCGGCCCGCACGGAGCCCGGGGAGCAGGGCTCCCCTGAGCTGGCTCCTCTGGGTCCCCCGTCCTGGTGGCTGTCTCACCCTCCAGTGGGGCTCAAGGTTGGTTTGGATCCTACACCCTGGTCACTTACAGTGTGTTTAGAGTTCACTTGTAGACACTCAAGTAAGTCACTGCTATAAATAATCTATGGCCCATGCATGGTTGCATACACGCACATGCACACACACACAGGAGTGCGCACACACACACCATATCAGCTGACAGGTTCCATTCACTTCTCCTGTTGTTCTCACTCTCATTCTACGCTAACACGATAAAGTGAATCGGGTCCGGGATCCTGCCATGTGCGTTCTCGAGTCACGTGGGGCCGTCTACTGGTTGGCAGTGTCTGTATCTCAGAGCCGTGGGGCCACTGGTCTTCAGAGAACAGGGATACTTGCCTTCAGAATTTGTCCTGGGTGGTGGCGTTAGTCTTATTTCTGAAATGATAGACTAGGAGAAACAACCGAAAGGCTGAAATGAACTCAACAAGGTGTATATTCTCCTGGAGCTCTCAGTATAAAGAATTGGATTCAGCCTGATCCAAGTCATACAGAGATGTTATTTTTAATTCTAGAATTGCCACTCGTGAGCAGGAAAGATGCCAGCAGGATATTCCAACAGGAGAAGCCTGGGTGCAGGGAGGCGGCTATAGCAGCCGGGCCCCGGGCTGGCTGTCCTCAGTGCAGAGGGCAGCTTCCGCCAGGCCTGCTCCAGGATGCTGCACCTCTGTTCCCTTTTTCCTATACAGTGTTGCCAGTGGCTGGGGCCCCGGCAGCTGCAGAGGGGGCTCTGCAAACACCAGGCTTGTGGGCTCCGTGAGGCGTGTCTCCACTCCTCTGAGGCTGAAACCGTGCAGACAATAGGCCAGCTCGGGGAGTGTCTGCATTCGTATTCAGTCCTCTGCCTTCCGTTCCCTCTCTTCCCCTCCCTCTCCTTCCCCTCTGGCCCTGGGGATGTATTTTGCATCCTTTAAATGATCTTGTTTATTCTATGTGTCGGAATATAGTTATCTGAATATTAATTATGGCTTTAGTGAAGTTCATCGGTTGAATGCAGGAATTGAGAATTCCTCCTTCACTTTCAGCCACCTGCTTTGATTTCTCTGTTTATCTGCTTGACTGAGCTGAAATCAGTTTCTGTAAGTGAAAGTCGGCTGCTTGGAGCAGATGTTAATGCTCAGAAATAGTGTACGGTCTGCTATTAGCATAAGTAGCACTATGCTAATAAACAGAGGTGCACGGCGCTGGTGGCGGTGGTGGCGGTGGGAACCGAGGGAGGGGGCCTGCCCGGCGGCAGCGCCTGGGTCTGAGCACCGCCTGGAGGGAGAGCAGGAGGCCCAGCCTGGGCGCTGGCACCTCCCTGCCCAAGCCAGCCCCTCCCCCCTGCCCCGTTCCCAGCACCCCGTATGCAGCCGGCTGGGGGCAGAAGATTAATGACCGCGAGGGCTGTAACCAAATTGTAGCGCCATTAGCACCAAGTCACGACTGACAACTAGATACATCATCTCTGAGGTTTCTATCCAGCTAACTAATTTAACTATGTGAATACGGGAAACGCTGCGCTGATGCCACAAGGCAAATATTGCCGAAGCCGGGAGCCCGTCGGTAACAACCGAGAGAGGAGGAATCCAACAGGACCCGGTGGCCAGGCAGATCTGTCTTGCGGAAAAACTCCACCAAATGCCCCATCGACAGGCAGCGCACAGTGGGGAACTGACCAATCCCAGCCCCAGCCTCCAGGACCGCCCCTCCGCCCCGTCACCGTCACTGTCACCGACAGGGCGATGACAGGTCTCCTCCTATGTCAGAAGAGGACAGGTTTGATCACGGCAACACCTCTATGCCTGTCCCCCAAATCTCTCCGCGCCTCTGCAGCTCCCCACTTTCTCCAGGAGAGGGACTTGCAGGCGCTTTGATGAGAAACAGGTGGGCCTCGCTTCTCCTAAGAACTTCTCCTGAAACAGTGAATGCAAATTTTTATTTTCTTCTTTTTTGTCATCTTCTTTTTCTTCTTCCTCTTCTTTTTTTTTTTTTTTACAATGAACCCCATTTGAAATTACTGTATTTGCTCATCAGAAGAGCCTTATAAGGCATCCTTTTAGAAATGAAGGAACCCTCTGCCATGTGACTGTCACCCTTTAACTCTTCTGGTTTATGAGCTTCGGAGTCCCACACGGCCTTGTTTCTTGAAGCCACCCCCTGAATTCTCAGAATCAGAAACCCCTCACTCAGGTCATCACTGTAGGGAGCAGTGGCTGGGGGGGCTGGGGGTGCTGGGAGGCAGGAGCAGGAATGTCAGCTCCACAATAGAAACCCACACTCCCAAACTTCTCACCTGCCACGCTGGACACAGAAGAACGTCTCGCAGGCTCTGTGTGGCTCAGCAAATCTGGCCCCTCCCTTCCTTCATACAAGGAACTGGGGGTGAGCCCATGGGATAATGTCCGTGAAAGCAGACATTTCGGACAACTCAAAGCACTCCACCAGTGTGAAGGAGACATTTGTGCATAAGCAAATGTGTAGTTCTGTCTCCAGCCTGCACCACGAGTCCCGGTGGAAGCTGAGGGCGTGGTATCTGGGGTGGCCAAGCCAGCTTGCTGGAAGGCTCCACGCTGGAAGGTTTACAGCTGCCCACACCAGTAAACTCTGGGAAAAATGTTGGCAACAACCCAGATCATTCTGGGAAACTCAACTTCCATGAGAGATATCCAGACAATGGAGGCAGGAAGGACTCTGGCGCCTGAATAACTGTGCAGTGTCCCTCTTTCCAGATAACATTAAATAATCAATAATTACCTAAATAGACAGCACACACCCGCACATAGAGTACATCCCCTCTGCAAAGGTCTCTCTTCTCTTTTCTCTCATGTACGGTTTGTACCTGCCTCGTGAGCGGGTGGAACGGGAGTTATCATCCCAATGGACAGATGAGAAAACTGAGTCTGAATATCACTGTTGAGGGAGAAGGGCAGTTACTGCCACAGACAAAAGGCTAGGTCCATTTTTGTCAGGAAATTAATACCGTGCCACTTGAACTTTTTTTTTTTCCCTGCCTTATCTCCCAGAAAATTAAAAGGTAAAATCCTGACCACGTGCTCCAATCTGCTTATCTCAGGTGCAAAAGTGCGTATTTCCTCTGTGTCCCTCAAAGAGGCTGTTATCATTTCCCTTAAAGGTCTGCTTCTTCATCTGAAAGCTGTTTCAGATGTAAATGGGGTACAGACTCCCCCAAAGATAGTCTCCATCCCTCCATTCATTATTCCACACACCCTGGGCAGGGGTTACAAAGGTGACTGAGATTCGGTCCCTGCCCTCAAAATACCTACAAAGAAATCGAGTACAAAGCCACATTTTCCCAAAATGCCACAGGAACACACATTCAAAGTGCCGGGAACATTCAGAAGAAGAAAGGCCATCTCCTGATGGATGACTTGGGGAGCTGCCGCACGGGGTGTCCTTCGATCGTGGCCTTGATGAGTGGATAGGATTGTGAAATGCAGAGATCAGCAGGAGTGCCCTCCACAAGGAGAAAGTGGGCTGAGCACCGGGGAAGAGGAACGGGGCCTGGCCAGGCTAGGCCACGGGCCCCCGAGCGGACAGGGCAGCAGGGAGCTGGCATTAAGAGGTCCAGGACTAGACGCCAAGTCGAGGAATGTGGGTCCTCATTGACAGGCAGGGACCACATGCTCAGGCACCTGCTTAAGGAGATTCCCAGGGGCTGGCACACCAGTAGTCAAGGCCAGAGGGAACAGGGAGACCCTGAGGGGGCTGTGCTGGTCACTCATCACCCCACAGTGACCAGTGTTGACCAGTGCCCTGCCCTCCAGAACCCCTGCTTCTCTGCAGTCGGTGACTCCAGCTGTACTGGGTCCCAGGATGCTGGGGCCTGGCTCCCCTCACTCGGGGCTGCATCCTACATCCTGAAAGGCTGAGAGAACTGGCCCACCAGCCTGGGCACAGGGACAACACCAGCTCCATGATGGAAAAGCCCCACTGCCAAACCTCTCCCAGCAAAGGCCTCGGTTCCCTCCCACCACACCCTCCCCCTCCCCTCCCCCGAGTCCTCCGCTTTCTTAAAGGTTTTTGCCTTTAAAACAAACTGCTGTTATTAAATAAATAATTGATTCCCATCCCCATTTTTTATTAATCAAAGGCTAATCAGAGCTGCAGGTCGGCATGCAGCAACCGGTGTTAGCCACACGGAGTGGATATAATTCTTGCTAAAAGCAGCGAGGCGCTATTTTTGTTTCCCCAGTGCAGACTCAACAAGGGGGCATGTGCAATTTCCATTAGGCTTAGTGAAATACAGAGAAAGGGCCTGGGTTCTGAGACTCCAGGTTGCCAAGCTCAGCTAAACGGTCCACACCCTCGAGGGATCTTGGGGGCCAAGAAGACGGCAGTTGGGAGGCCCGGCTCCTGAACAGTAGGGACCAGCTGCTGGGAGAGAATGGTCTTCTGGAACATGGGAGGATGTCAAGACAGGCAGCCCAGGACTAAGAGAGCCTTCCCGGGCCAAGATTCAGGCTGGAACCCACCCTGGCCTGGGGCTGAGGGTCCCGGGGCCTCAGTCACAAGCCTGTGACTGCATCCCATTCCCATTCTCCCACCTTACCCCCTACCCCTGCCTGCACCCCCTCCCAGCTGAAATGTACCCTGGCAACATCAGGGTTCTAGGTCCTGGACCAGATTCTTATCAGCCTTTTTTTTCAATCCTGCTGACTTTTTTCCTTCTTTTTTTTTTTTCTCTCTCTCTCTCTGTACTTATTGATCCCAAACGAGGAAAAAGTCTATTAATCCTAAACCCAGAGAAGATTAGAGATAGGGCCGAAAGGGCTTGTCAGGACAGAGCCACGCGGGCATTATCTCCTGGGAAGGTGACCACGTCACCAGCAGGAGGAGGAAGGGGAACAAAGGATGCGAAACAAAGAGTCAGCTGCCCCAGGAAGCAAACGTGATCCTGATCCGTGATCCGTCCATCTGGGAGTGGGAATCCGGGGAGAGTGGGAAACAATGATGGTGGTCACTCCCCCGCCCCTGCCAGCCCGTCTCCATTCTCCAAGCACTTCCTGTGCAGGCAGGGATGGGGTTTCATCTCCTCTGGGGCCACAGACACTTGGGCCCTCGCCTGGAGTAGCCCACAGCCGGGGACAGTAGCGGGGTGAGAGCCAGGCCCATCCAACATGGGGACATCTATTTGGAACAGTGGCACTCAGCAGGGCAGCCCTCCAGGGACCTTAGGCAAGTTCTTTAACCTCTCCCTGCTTCCACCCCCCACCTCCCACCTCCCCACCATAAAAAAGACACAATAATTGTCAGAATCTTCCAGGGTCGTGGTGCAAATTATTGGAGATTATCTGTATGAAGATCCTGAGTGTTAGTCTTACCATGAATAAGTCATTATTATTACACCTTCATCCAAAGTTCAGGAAAAGAGTCTGTTCCACTGTCCTCTTTGCAAGAGGGACAGGATTTGGGGGTGGAGCAGGGGGACGCCGTCTTCAGGGACAATACAACAGTTAAGCAGTGTGTCAACACTGATGTAACCGAAAGCGTTTGGGTCTGTGCATTGACTGTCATCCATTCTGTGAGCAGTCCTACCCCCGGCAAACCCACAGGACTGTTCCCAGGAGCCCCCCGGAACCCAGCTGCATGTTTCAGCCCCCTCCAGGCCCCACTCAGCACTGGCAGAATCAGAATCCCAAGAGGGGAGGCCCAGGCACCCGCATTTTTCATGTGGAGACACTCGGCCACATCAAATTCCTGCCCAAGCTCCAGCGGCTGCTGGGTGATAGCTGGGTGCTGGATCCTCCAGGAGGAGAATCTAGACTCCTGTTCCACAACCAGGATCACACCACATTCTCCCTCGATAGATCATCCCTGGCTTGTCCGTAAATCTGCCAGCTGCTTCCCAAACAAGTCCGAAACCTTGTGGTTTCCCACGTCCCAAAGAAGGCAAGGCCAAGGGCTCTCACCCGCTGGAGAGCTGTTTCTGTTTCTTCCTTTCCACTGCCTCTGTTCCCCTCCCCAGTTTGCACCACGCTGGGGCTGTGCTGGGTTCCTTGGATGTGCCCCTGTTTACCTGCTGCCCCGTGAGTCTCCCTCATGCAGGGGGCTGCTGCGCTGTGTCCAGCCGGGTCTGAACTCCCCGAGGTCAGAGACGGGGTCTTCAGGTTCACGGGCACCTTCATGAACAATGTCTGGGAGAAAACACGGGACAGACGGGAACTCTGTTTCTGTTCACCTAGGAGGCTGGGGCTGTTACTATCCCATTTTACAAATGAGGAGACTGAGGCACAGAGCACTTGAGGGACTTGCCCAGTAAACACTGGGTTTGAGAACCTGGTTCTTAAGCCTGCACGGCACATCCTCCACATGCAGTGTTCCACCCTCGAGCCTCAGTCCCCTGGAAAAGCGGCAATTTGGGGGTTAAAAAAGAAAAGGATGATCTAACAGCGGATGGCTTGTTTGCTGTGTATTAGCAACTCGAAATCATGACACTTAGACTCCAAGTTACTGATTTACAGAAAAACATCAAGAGAAGTGGCTCGGTACAGTGGGGGGAGACGCTGAACTAGGAGACTGCAGTGCTGAGGTTTCTAAATTATTATTATTATAAAAATAACACATGCACATGGTAAAAAGTGCAGGGGGAGGTGTACAATGAAGTGTGATTCTCCCTCCCGCTCGAGACCCCATCCCACTTGCCAGAAGGAGCGGTTTCCTGTGTATTCTTCCAGAAATATGTCAAGTACAGACAGGCACACGCATACACCCCCACAGACACACAGACACGTTCTGTTGTGGAAATTGACACAGGCGTCCCACGCTGCCGTGCACCCTGATTTCTGCCTTGGCTGAGCACTGCGGCCCTTTCCAGACCCACACTCACGAGGACTCACTTATTCTATTTAGTCACTGTGTAGTATTCTGTTACCCAGACACTCTAATTCACATAGCCAGGCCCCCACGGAGAGGCATTTCAACTGTTCCTAGTTTTACGTTTTATTACAAACCACACACAATAGATACCTTTGTGCATATGCATTGCACACATGTACGATTCCACCTGCACAATGAATTCTCACAAGTGAAATTATTCCTGAGCATTCTACATTTTGATTGATATTTCCTTCCAAAGAGATTGTATCAAGTTAAGTTCTCATTAAATCTTTTTTTTTTTTTTGGATTCTGGTTTTTCCCACCGTTCTAACTAACATAGTACATAATCAGAAAATACTTAATATTTGTCAAGATTTTCATTTCAATTCCTGCCCTGATACTAACTAGCCATAAGGTCTTAAACAAGTCACTCTGCAGCCTGGGCCTCAGTCTCCTCACCTAGAAACTTGAAGGCTGGACTAGCTGATCCATAAGCATCCTTTTAGCTCTGCCTGCCTGTGATTTTAAGCATCTCTCAAGCACTTGCTGTGCGTTAAAACTGTCTGGGACCCATGAATTCTCCGAGCCCAGAGGAAATTCAAACCCAGTTGGGGAGTGAGTGGAACACACCCAGAGAAGGTTTAAGGAGCAACTTGGGACATTCTGAAACCAAGTGCAAATTTGCGCGGTTTAGTCTACGGGCTTGAAGAAGGTCATGGAGAGTGATCAAAGGGGCCGTGGCTGGGGCGGTTCCTTGGAGGAGGCAGAACTTGCACGGAAGGGGCAGGAAAATGCACAGAAGTGGTCGGTTGGACATGACAATAGGAAGCATTTCATCCCACACCGACCGGGAGCCTGGAAAGCCAGCCTGCGTTCTCTCTCTCCCCCAGGCACCCCACAGTCTGTTTCTTTTCTCACCACGGGCTGCAACCCAGTGAAACATCAGGTTTGTCTCCGAGCATGGTTTGATGTTCCAGTTCAGTGGGAATCCATTCCCATCCCAGCAGTTTCACTAAGTACTGTGTTCTTTGTGGGGATATCACTTTAGTGTACTGTTCTGGAAAAAAAAAATTACTACATATAAACCTTGATTAATCCAAATTCTCAGAAAATGCAGGATTGTAATTAATTCTGTTTTCTGAGTAATGAGAGGGTAAAAAAAAAAAAGGATTTTTGGAGGCTTGTGCGCCTCTCCCCCTTGGGTCAGCCCCAAGGGGAGGGTGACCCTTCTCTGGTGCAGGACTCGCATCCACGGCTTCCGCAGGTAAGGCTTTCGGTAGCCAGGGAATCACAGTTTGGATCGATGGTGATGAGCTGATGTCAGGGAGCTCAGGAGTCATTTTTGGCATTTGGCCGGCTCGACAAAACACAGGGCTTGCTGCTTGCTGCTTCTTCTTCTTGTTGTGTTTATTTGTGGGCAATTTGGCTCATGCTCCTGAGAAATGGGAGGGGGCATTGGGAAGACCTTTGCAGTGGGCTGAGGATTCTGCTAAATTGATGTTATGTTATTTGGGGCTTACATTCCTTAATAGCATTAGCTACGGTTTGTTACAGCAGGAGAGGCTGCTCACCTTGTAGATGAAGAAACCGAGGCCCAGAGAAGCTGGTTCCAGAGAACCAGGTGGTGACCACACCCTGCAAATTGGGCTCTTTCATGACATTTAGGTTGCAGGACTCTCCCAAGGTCCCACACAGCCCACTAGGGATGGAAACGGGGTTCAAACTATACAAACTAGACACCAAAGCTTCTCCTCTGAGATCCCCGGGGCCCTGGAACCTCCTTCTCCCTGGGCTTTGGAAACTATTTGTCATGCAGGAAACCTTAAAGCCTGTATTTTAAAAGGCACATGACACAACCCAGAGGCAGGCTGTGGGTGTGAAAGACACAGCCCAGCGGCAACTGCTTTCAATGGTCCAACTGAAAAAATCAGTCTGAAAGAATCATCCTACTTTTCATGTAAGTGGCTACCCACCCCCAAGTTACCCACATCCCAAGTGCTGAGGCCAGATGAGCCTCAAAAATCCACAACTTTTCCTACAGGTCATAGGCAGACTGACGGCCAGGCAAAGGCCAGTCACCTCCCCAGACGGACCATTCTCCTCCATGAAGGGGTGCTTGTGAGTTGAAATAAAATGTACCTCTAACACCCTTAAAGGCTGCCTCACACTGAGGCCAGGAATAGTCCTAGCCCTGACCCTGCTATCTGTGGTCTGGCCCTGTGATGTTTCTCTGCCGCTGTTCCTCCAGAGGTAAAAAGAAGATACGGTCATTTCCTCTACACCTGCCTCCCAGAGCTGCCAGGATAACTGAGGTTAGTGGTACTCAAATTTGGTGCTCTTCAGAGTGTCCTGGAGGCCCTGTTAAACACTGAAAGCCAGACCTTTCTCCAGAGTGTCTGATTCAATCAGGCCCAAGAATTTGCATTTCTAATAGACCCCAGGTGATGCCCACGCTGAGGGTCTGGGACCACACTCAGAACCGTGAACGTGGGAATTCGTGAAAGGGAGTGTTATTACTGTTTTAAATTTTGTAAAATGCAGACTCCTTTTTTTTTTAAGTGGAAAAAGTACCACTTAACTCCTTCCAACACCGTATCTGATCAATTTAAACCATCATGAATGCTGTTGGTTTGTCTAAGAACCTATGGAAGTTCCAGGAAATATTCCAGGTTGGTCAACCAATCAGCAAATGAACCCAACACCTCAACCCCGCACACCCCTCTCCCCACCCACAAGAATGGTCAGCTCAAGAAGGGAATTGTTCAGTATTGGCTCAAGTCCACAATGTGTCTGCTCCCTCACCTCCATCTGCACAAACCTGGTCACTGATACACAGAACCCACACCCATCCAAGCACCTAACATCGCTCCCACTCCCCTCCACACGCTCCAGAAACCCAGCTGCCGAGGGCTCTGTCACCAGCACAGTGGGGTCCCCGTCCAGTTGTGGGGGTCCTCTCCTAACATGGAGCTATTGTCTGAGTTAGAAGGGACAAATTAAAAAGGAATTGGGTTCCCAGAAGTCACTGACTCCCAAACCAGAAGGGCCTGTCGTGGGTTCCTATTGGTGAAGACATGTTAATGGGCAGGAGACCTGAATAGAGGGACGGCCGCCGTCCCAGCCAGGCTGCGGCAGGACCAGCCCCGGCGGTGCTCAAAACACACTGGGAAACGCGAAGCAGGAGCCACCCTGTGGCCGCTCAGGAGGAAGGGAAAGGCAGGGAAAAACAGCAGAAGGGTAGTCCGAGGAGCAAGAGGCACCTAGGAAAGAGGAGAGGTTTACAACAAAGAGAAAAAGGGGGCGGGCCAGCTGCGAGAGAAAGGTGGCGGGGGGAGCTGGAGAGCGAGCGAGGGGCTCCAGGGAGAGGACGGGGGTGCGGACAAAGAGCGCCAGCCGGCCGCGGGATGGGCGCGCGAGGCTCCGAGCGCCCCCGCGCCGGCCCGGCCCACCGGGTCTCCCCCGCCCGCCGCTCAGGTCACTGACTGACCGCCGGGGCCGCGGGGAGCGCAGTGCGGGACGCCGCTCGGCGCCCCCAGGGGGCGATGCCCGGCGGGGGGAGCCCTGTCTTTTCTCCGCTCCCTCCCGCCTCCCTGCCCTTAATGGCTCGGTAATTGATTGGCCCCGCGTCCTATTTTCACCGCGGGCGGCCGGCGCCAGAGGTCGGCTAATATCAATATTTCCCGCGGCTGCTCCGCGGTGTAGATCCTCCTGCTCCAGGCTGCCCCGCCGGCGCGGAGAATTTACCTTTGGTTTAACAAGAAGTGGGAGCTGAGTCAGGGATTAGGGCTTGTCGAGTCAAGTCAACACAAATAAAAAAAAATGGGGGGGGGGGAGAAGGGGAGAGACATTCGTCAACGCGCGGAGAGCAATCACGACAGCCTGGGGTTAATTGCGGGAAGGAGGAGGGAGGAGGAGGAGGCAGAGAGAGGCAGGGAAAAGAAGAGATGAATGAGGAGGCAGGAAGAAAGGGATTTTAAAAGGTGTGGAATCTGTATTCCTGGGGTTCAAATTCGAAGCTATTTGCAATCTTCCCACCCACCCTGTCGCCCCTCCAGCCACCGACACAGGGACCACAGGCACCCCTCAGCGTGATTCATTTCCTGACCCCTCCCTCCACCATGATACTATCTGGTCCCACTTTCTCTTCAACCAGATGCGACTCATTCGAGGTACCAACATTATGGAGGTATTGCTGTATGCCAGGCACTGTGCCCAGTGATCATCAAATATTAGCACATTTAACCTTCTCAACAGCCCCAGAAGACAGTCTCTGTGAGTTCTGGACAGGGTCTGTCTCCTCCCGCCTCCTCCCTCTCCTCACCCACCCCCCAGCCCCACCGCACCCCCCTATCCACAGCACCCAGCACAGCCTCAGTAACTCAGCCAGTAAGCATCTTATGAAAAATGGAACACATGGACAAACAAATGACAGTAATGTGTAGGATGGAGGTTGTGGACACTCAGCGAGCTGGAGTGAGTTACCCAAAGCCACACAATCTTTCCCCTCCACCACACCTCCTCCCGTCTTCACCTCTTGTTGCCTGATTAATTGTAGATGATTGATCAGTGGTTCTGTATTAAAGACAGTGTAGAGACTCAAGTTTCATACTGGGATGAAGAACCAGAAGGGACTGATGGCAAGAGACTCTGTGAGGCAAAGGGGGAGCCAAGAAAGCCCTGTGGGTAGGATTGCCCCCAGTAGTCCATGGGGTCTTGCCATCTACCC
Source organism: Vicugna pacos (assembly GCF_048564905.1). Classification (NCBI taxonomy): domain Eukaryota; kingdom Metazoa; phylum Chordata; class Mammalia; order Artiodactyla; family Camelidae; genus Vicugna; species Vicugna pacos. The sequence goes on from NC_133010.1 coordinate 10,101,631, forward strand.
AGGACCCATTTTGCTTGCAGCCTAAGCTGCAGGAGTCAGCTGCACCATATGATGGGCCCGAACTTCCCAGAACCAAACTGGGCAGGTGCCTGCTCTCCCAGCAGTGGTACTCCCCCAGCAAGCCTGTCTCCCCAGCCTGGGTCACCAAACTTCTTGCCTTTGTTGGGACTGCCGCTGTGCAGCTCAGGATCCCAGAGCTGGGGGGTAGTCCAGTGATGGGGACATGCAGCCAGCACAGGTGGTAAACAATGGGACTTCCTCCAGGGCACCACCTGCTCCTGGACCCAAAAGAGACCCAGAGGAGCATGTAAGAGGATCCAGGTCAACTCTCACCTTTCCTTTTGCAAGATGCCCGACAACTGAACCTCTTAAGACTTCTCCAGATCCCCGAGGTCCCACGTCTATTCCAACTCTGATCCAGAGTACCAGAGGGTCCAAACCTGCACAACTGCACATGTGCCCGGCCACGTGGTGAGCTCAGGAAATCAGAAAGAGGAAGCAGTCCCCACCCGCCACGTTCTCAGTCTAGCTGTGGAAATCAACTCTGTCCACTGCCAAATAATGACAGAACAATACAAGGAGGTGACAAAGGGTGTCATTCCGTGGTTCTTCACACTGGAAATCCTGCAGTTTGGAGACAGAAGCGCTCCGTGTGGCTGGACTGATGTGGGATGGTTTTGTGAAGGATGGTGGACAGGAAAGGGGTGAATGCAGTGCCAGAACCGTGGGGAGGATCAAACTGATGGATTCAAGCTGGCAAACTGGATGTCTCCCCACAAGGTGGGCTCAGAGAGGCTGGAAGGAAGCCAGTGATCAGAAATATGGCCCTGGTAGGCTTTGCTGCCCTGTCAGCAGATGGACTGTGAGGATGGGACCACTAAGATGTCCTGGAGTGCTCTCAAACAAACAATCCTGCTCCTGTTGAAAATTCCTCTGCACCCACCCACCCAAAGGGATGGGGGCAGCAGCATCTTGGTGCCTGAGTGTCCACAGGACCCCTTCCCCTGGGTCAACCTCAACACACACGCACACATACACACGCACAATTATCTAGCCGGACCTGGCAGAGTCTCAGCAGAGAGGTGACTAGGTTTTCCCCATCTCACCTCCACCTGGCTCCTGGGCTGGGGCTGGAGGCATGGAGCTGTGTGGTTCCTGGCATCTTAGAGCTCACTTCTGGCACAGGCCAGAAGCAGAGAAGAATCTGAGCTGGTCAGCGTGCTAAGTGGCAAGGGCAGGGATTTAGGGACACGAAGGATTGCAGGGGTCAGAGGAAGTGGGGCTCATTTAGAAAACAATCTAAGAGCTGCCCTTTACTGAGGCATCACTGTGTGTGCTGGGCACCTGGCTTCTGTGATCTCAGTCAGTCCTCACATTTCCACCAGGAGGGAGGTACCATTTCTCCTCTCCACTTACAGACGCAGAAATAGGCATTTCTTAACAAGGAGGTTAAGAGCAGAGGTTACTGGCAGAGATGGGGTTTGACCCTACGGCTGCCAACTCAGGAGCCCCAACTCTTAAACTCCCTGAGTACTGAGTGATGACAGCCTGCTGTAACCTAGGGGTGGGGATGGGTAGAGAGGACATCAAAAGTCCCTCTGTGACTTAGGAAAAATAAAGAGGGGAGCTGGGTGTTCCTGTGCTCCAGAGACGTGAGATGGCGTCCCCTGCTCTCTGCGACTGTCAGTCCTCAAGCCCTCCTGCCTGCTTGGCAGGATGAAGGACAGGCTTTCTCAGACAGACAGGAGAGGTCAGGGTCACCGCCGGCAAAGACGCACCCCGTGCTGCTCCTGCCGCCTAGACGGGTGCTCTGATCGTCCGCTGGAGATGTCGCGCGGCAGACAGGCAGGCTGTGATCTTCAGAGAGCTGCGGTGCATCTGTGATGACATGTAGGCATCAAGATTTGCATATTTATTATAGATAAGCTGTCAAAATGTATGTTGTCAATTTCACCTTATACTCTAGATTTAATGGTGCGCGTAAAGGACAGAAAATCTTTAATATTAATATTAATATGATTTTAGATTATAAGACCGCATTGTAGATATCAATCAGCCAACCCTTAAGGACATGTCACTCAAGTTGATATAGTTTATAGAAAATTAATGTAATCCATCCTGTATGATCTATTACAGGGGGCATGAAGAGAGAGAAGAGCATGTGTGTGCTGGGGGCGGGGGCTGGGGGGCCATTATTACGTCCCACTGTTTTCCATAAGTGCTAATTTGTGTTCGTGCCTGAGACGTCAGAGGGCGGAATCTGCATATTTTAGGCTTGTCAGGGACCTCGGAGATTAGCCATGCCATTGGCTCCACGTTGCTGTGAGGAAACAGAGGACCAGCTGGGGGAATGACAGGGCCACAGTCACTCAGTTGGTGGCAGAGATGAGCTAGAACCCAGGCTTTGTGAAGGCCCTGCCTCTCTGCCCACTCTGCGCGATGCGCCCCAGGGCTCCAGAAGCTGGAGAGGGTTGTCGGCCGAGGCCCCAGGGCTCCCTGGTACACTCCCATTTCCCCCTCATCCCTAATCGCGAGAGGCTGCCTGGGCAGAGGGCTCCTTCATCCCTTTCAAAGGATCCCAGGAGCCCTCTGGTCCTTCGAAGGGCTCCTCCTGCATGACAAGGGGCCTGGTGGGCCGTGGCAGTGTGATTGCAGAAGGGCCAGAAAAGTCCCCAAGCCCCTGCTGCTGGCTCACCTGCCTTCCAGCCCCCGAGGCCCTGGCGTTGACACTCTACTCGCTCAAATCCTGGGCTGACCATCTGTGAGGGGCATGGCAGCATGATGGGGACCTAGTGACGCCAAGAAATGTATGATGTCATAAGACTGTTCCCTCCGGGTGGGACGGGATCATCCCAAACACATCTTAGGATCTGGGCTGAAGCCTCAGCCCTCACCTGTGCTGGTGCCAGCAGCACTAGGCAAGCCCCAACCACTTTGAAATGGGCTTCTGGGTTCCAGGGAGCTGGCCAGGCTGGATGGAGCTGAACAGAGAGCACCTCTGCATTCTCACGTCCGATTATGACCCTGGCTACCCACACCCAGCTTGCTTCAACTACACGGGGGTGGGGGGGTGGGGGTGGGGAACAAAGACTGTTGCTCTCCACCATCTGGGTCAACAGGTAACCCAGAGGCCTCCTGGACCACAGAAATGCCTGTTCTCTTAAATGCTTGGCTGTAACACACTGGCCTACCAAACTGCCCCTCTCTGAGCCTTCTTTTCTACACCCATATCCTCTAAGAGACACCCACAGTGCTCTGGGGTGGTTTCTGCACTGCTGGCTTTGTGCAAGGACCCAGGATGCGGGCAGAGACAGGGAGCTGTTCCTGGGAGCTTGGGCCAGGGGGAAAGGCAGCCTGTTCCTCTGGGGTCAGGCCCAGCCAACCACAGTGGCCAATTTGGGTGCCCAGGGCTTGCAGGGAGAGAATACAGACCTGGGAAGATGAAGGATGGTTTCCCTAATCTGCAGGCCTGCCACTTGGTCCTCGGGGACCACAAGCCCTCTAGAAGCCCTAGACTTACCAAGGGGATGGGAGCAGCAGCATCTTGGTGCCTGAGTGTCCACAGGACCCTCTGCCCCTGGGTTCTCCCAAGTCCTCAACAGAAGGACACCTGGTCTCCACCACTCGGCCAGCCCAGGACTCTGCCTCCCTTACTTCAGTCCCCAGTTCCTGCTCAAGGCCTCCTGGCTGGCACTCCCTCTCGGGGACAAGAATCAGGAAAGTCCTGGCCGGGGTAGTTCATGACCACTGGAGCTTACATACATCCACACTTCTTATCTGCAGTAAGACAAGGCCTGGCAGGGCTCCATAATCACAGAAGCTCAGAGGGTGGGCGAGGCCCAGGCCAGTGCGGGGATGCTTGCGGCCAGGGCTTCTCAGCAACTCCTAATGGACCCAGACAAACAGATGCGTGCCGGGCAGCCACAGCTCTCGGCCTCTTGTTTACATACCGCTGCAGACTCGGGACCACCTGAAGCATTTTTTATTCTGTTCAAACTACACGAGCCTCCTCGGGTACTTTGGTGTGCGTGCGTCTGGACAATGGCAAAATGCTGATAGGAGAGTTTCTTTTCTTTTTCTTTATTAATCTTTCACCAAACGAAGCCTCTAAGAAAGATGACCCACAGAACGGGGGAGGAAGGAAAAAACAAAGCCAGACAAAATGAGGAGGGCACGCTGGCCCTGAGCATGCTTCTTTCTTCCGGGAAATGCTATGAGTCCAGAGGGGGTTTCAATCCAGGAGGGAGAGTGTGGCCATCCCTGACCCTGCGGGCTCAGAAACCCACCACCTCACCCCCCCCATCTCTTCTCCCCAGTCACTGTTCTGGGTCCCAGCTGTTAAAGATTTAAAGCTGGGCAGGCGGGGACAAACCCAAGTGTCCAGGAAGAAAGGAAAAGCAGGTGGGATCAAAGGGGCACCCCTCCCCCGCCCCCATCCCCATGGCCAGACCCTTAGAGGCTGCCAGATCCTCTGCGGGATCTCAGCACCTCCAGGTAGAATCAACAAGACACCGGTCTTGGTTCCATCCGACTTCAGGATTCTTAACCTGACGCTCTCAATCCCCTGTGGGAGGGAGGATTCATGATCAGTTTCCAGGGATCCGATGCCCCCCTCCCCGAAATTATATGCAAAATGGCATGCACGTCTGTGTGCGTACACGTGTGCATGCGTCCATGTGTGCGCCTGTTCGGGGGCGTTTTCTAGGAGAGTGTCTTCCGTGTCCATCAGACTCTCTGAGGGCAAGGGGTGCCTCTGACGCATTCAGAAACCGCTGGGCTGCCCCTCAAACTGCTCAGCTATGGAGTCAGGGCCTTGCGAGGCAGTGGACTGCCCAGCAGTACAAGTGTGCAAGCTAAGGTCCTGCACTTAGTTAATCAAACCCCAACCCGGACAAGATCGCCTGGGGCTGGCAGGGGTAGGGGTGCTCTCCAGGCCCCGGCAGCCGCCAGGGTCAGGGGGCTCCCTGCCCTGGAAGGACGGCCATGAGGGCAACTCAGCCGGCTGTGGCTCTGAGCACGTGGGTTCTCAGCATCTCTGGTCCTCCATCCCTGCTGCCTGCCCAGAGATTACTTTCTCTCCCTGACCCTGTCTGTTTATTTCTGTGTCACCAGTATCTGTTTTTATGTATTCTCGGGCCCCCTTTCCTGCGTTTCCTCCATTAATACTTCTCGTTCAGGGGAGGATAAACAGGGTCATAATCACACCATAAAGTGAGCCACGGGCTGCGTGTCGCTTATTGCCCAGGGGTCTGCTAATTGGAATTTATAAAGTTCAATAAAAACTATAATCCAATAAGGCCTGAAACTCTTCTTCATTTATCTTAGGGGTAATATTCTGCCTGCCCGCCCACCCGCCTGCCTGCCTGCCTGCCTGCCTGCCTGCCTGCCAGCCAGCCAGCAGTGGGAGGCCAGGGAGCAGCCAGCAAAAGGGCCTTCCCCAGGGGCCATTGAGTCCCCGAGAGTGGCTAGCACTGAATCCAGAGCTGGGTGACCAGATGAGGGAGAGTGGAGGGCCTGATGGGGCCCAGCCTCCCCCTCAGCCAGCCATGATGGCCATCTCTCGGCCTGGGGATCCCACATCCCTAGCATTGTCTCTTGCACCATTACAAACACTCCCCTAGTTACAGCCCCTATATGCTGTGCAATTGAACCCCACCAGCCCTGCTTCCCCCAACATCTCTAGGAAACTCAGGTGACCTGCTGCAGGGAATCCTGCATAAGGGTGATGGACCAAACCCGGGATTGAAGGTGCCTTTCCCGGCCTCAGGGGGTCCACAGAGCAAGATGTCCCACAGAGTGTTCACCCCAACCAGAGCTCCATCACCGAGCTGTGCTCTATCAGGCACCCTCCATAAGCTGTTTCCCAGACTCAACAATGAGGGAGGCAAGTGAAGGTGGGAAGGGGGTGCCCACAGCCAACCTGAGGAGCTGCACCCTGGGGACGGTCAGAGGAGTGTGTTGGATGAGGGAGGTGACCAACCGTCCTGGTTTGCCTTGGACTGAGAGGGTTCCTGGACATATGACCTTTTGTGCTAAAACTGCAGCAGAAAAATGTGACTGAGAGAATTGTCCACAGGGTGGGCTGAGTGATGGGGAAAGGGGGTGGAGCTCCCAGGAGGACCCAGCCCTGCCCCTGGTTGGCAGCCGCTCTGGGAACAATATCACTTTCTCCCAAACACCTCCTGCAAATACCGTTTCCCATCACCTCCCTGGAAGCCCTCATTCGAAAAATAAAATTAATGCCCTCCAGCAGGAACACAACTGCTCTGAATTCCTGATGCAAACAGCTGGCCCCCTGCTGGGCACTCTCTGAGGGAGGGAGCAGGGGACGTACCGGACAATGCCAGCCCTCCAACGAGGACAAGGAGGGGAGAGAATCTGTCCCACACGGTATTCCTGGCTCGCTCAGGACTAGGAAGGCAGAGGCCTACAGAGCCCACTGCCCCCTCCAAACCCCTGCTGGGATGGGCTGTGTGTGCGCATGTGCACATGCGTGTGAAGGTGTGTGATGCCAAAAGTAGACTGCTGTCCCCAGGGCTCTGTTTTCTCACAGCGGGTCCCACAGGGAGACAATACTGGCCATGCTATTGTCCTAATGCAGCTCCTGGGGGAGGGAAGGTTGATCAAGAGGTAAAATGGGGAGGCACCCAGTGATGTACCCCCAGAGCCGAGCTCTTGGCAAGGAGGGCTGCAGCAGACGCTCGCTGCTCACACCACGCCAGCCGTGGGCTGAGCCACCCTCTCTGAGCCCAGGGCCCTCATGACCAGTAGTGTAAATGGAAACAGCGAAGTCTTTGGAACCAGACCTGCCTGGGTTCTAAATCAGCTTTCTGCCGCGTCTGTGCTGTTTAGCCTTGAATAAGTTATTCACCATCTTCAAGTCTCAGCTTGAGGAATCAGGCGGTAGCTTACATAAAATGCTGACTACGGTGCCTGGTCCACGTGTAGCTCATTCTAATGACTGTTGAGGGTAATTTATATTTTGTGTGAAATGCCCAGATGGAGATAAGGGTTAGCCTGTGGCCACGGTTGGGGCTCTGTCTTCCCCAAGCTCCCTTTGCTGGCCAGGAGCCAAATTAGAATCAGCAGGGGGGTGGAAGGTTTCGTGAGGAGTAGGTCATCCAGGGATCTGACTTGGACTTTAGGGTCAAGAAGGAATTCCAAGAGGAAGTAATGTCTGGAAGGGGTGGAAGAAAGATCCAGGTGGAGGCGGGCAGAGCCCCCCAGCCGAGGGAACAGCATGTGCACAGGCCTGGAAGGGAGAACACAGGAAGGCCTAGGCCTCTGTTTAGGATGATGAAAGTCAGGAAATGATTTTTTTTTCTTTTTTTTTTTTCTTTTGCCAAAAGAGGTAGTTCTTGCATCTGGAACTAGAAAGGTCTAACACCCTAACCCTCCTAATCCATCTCCAGCCTCTCCACCTTTTTCCCTTCATATTCTCATCATTCATTCATTCATTCACTCACTCACTCCACCAAAGTGTATCAAGCACCTCCAGGTACCCAGCCCAATGCAGGTGGTGGCGACCAAGTGCCTGCTTTCCAGAGGGGTGGAGTCCCCTCATCCAGTCTGAGTCCCACCTCTGCTGGGGCTCTTTTCCTGCCCTAGAATTTTTCCTTTTTTCCACCCAGTCCGATCTTTCAGGGTGGAGCTGAGGTCCCCCACCCCCTCTGAAAGCTCCGTGTGTCCTTTCTGGTCATCACCTCTGCTCTCTTCTTGGTAGAAGAACAAAAGCAGCGACATCCCAGATCTGATCTGGGCTCCAGGCTAGAGGTCCTGACCTGGCATCAGCCTTGTTACCATCCCCTAGGTGGGTCCCATTGCCTGGGCAGACTCTGAGCTCCATGAATGGGGGACCCTGCCTCTCTCCAGCGCTGCAGCCACCAGGCTACTTCCGCTAGTTGAGAGAAAAAGAGAGCAGTGCTCAGGCCCACACTGGAGGCTGGGCCAAAAAATGCCAGTCCTATCCAGTTCTGTGCAGGAAGCCTCGGTCTGCAAAAGATGGAGAGAGGGAGAAAGACCTTGATAGGGTAGGACCCTCCAAGAAGGAAGTCAGGCTGGGAAGATGCTCGCGGGGCAGAGAGAGGCATGCAGCTGGGGGAGGAGGACTTGTTGCATCAGGAGATGGTGAAAAGCAGAAAGAAAAAAAAGAAATAAGGGAAGTCACTGGGGGAGGCAAGACGGAGTGTGATCTAAACCGCAAATCCACCTCCTCCAGGCTCCGTCAGGCTTTCACTGTGCTGTAAAAACCACTGCCGAAGAGCAAGCCTGCTCGATGACAAAGAGAGATAATTGGCTCTCATGCAGATTTAAGCCCAAAGTTATCAAATAATAATAGCACGCAGAAAGACACACAGGCAAATGGGCCTGGGGTGCCTGCTTCTTCCAAAGGACAAGGATTTGTTAAAGGTTTCTAAATTACGCTCCTGCAATGGAACAGGGAAATGGGGCTTTTTTTAAAAGAAAAAAAAAAGATTTTCTTGTAATGCTTAGATACATTTTTAAAAGTTCCTTTATAATTAGGGATGTAATTTATATAATTTATTTTTAAAATACCCTTTTTTTAATTTCCACCCGGTCCAGTTAAAGTTGAACTGGAAAGCCCACGGTAAATGATTTTTTTAATAAAACCGTTTAAAGGAGCCCCAACCTGAAGCGAAATAGATATGTGGGTTTTCAGAGGAGAGAAGGAAAAAAATCATATATTGAAAAAATAAATTTCCTAACCCATTTTACACCCCAGATTTTATTACCACCGGAAGGTTTTTAAAATTCTAATTCCCTCTGCTTTCCTTAAGCTGTTTGTAGGTTTACCGCAGGGCCCCCAAAGGCCTGGGACTGGGGCCCAGTGGGTCAGTTTCAGATGAGTGGCCAACATAGCTTCACTTCCCCGTGGTTCTTCCTGTGATTTGTCTGTTTGTGCATCAGCCTAGCTCTTCAAGTGAACTCGAGCTCCCTGAGGTTAATACCATGCCCCTTAGGAGAAAGAAATCTTTCTTCCGCTCTCTTTAGCACCTAGCACAGTGTGGTGCATACAGTAGGTGCTCAGTAAATGTTTGCTGATGGCTGTGGAGAAGTCCTCATCCACCAACCAAGTGGAGACCAGAAACCATTGCTATCTTCACAGGCAGCTTTAGTTCCTGTTCTAACAACCCTCCTCTCGGGTGGGAGTTGGGAGGGGGGCCTCGTTTTCGGCTCTTAGTCAAGGACCCCTTAGGGCGAGGGGAAGAGGAGCAAAGAGCAGTTTACTTTGAACATCAGGGCCAGAGAGCATAAAAGCTCTTGTTGTTTGCGATGGGTTGGGATGGCGAAAATGCAGACAGAGGTACCAAGAGATGCTGTAAGCTAGATATATTGATGTCACCGTCTTTCCAGGACCTTGCCCTCATCATCTCTCCTGTTTGCTGGGCTCAGAGGTGCGCACCCCATACCTGTTAGAAGGCATGCACGTGTACACACACACACACACACACACACACACACACACCATGCATGCACACATACCCCATCCACACGGAAGGGAGAGGGACAGACTTAGAACCTCATGAACCAATTAGAGGACCCAGGAAAGCTACTCAGGTCTGTAACTGCTGTAGCAAGACAAGGGATAAAAAGGTTCCTGAACACCTGAGGGAGGCTCATAGAGGAGGGGGCATTTGAACGTGGCCTGAAAGCACAGTTGGATAAAAAGCATAAGGACAAGGGAGGGTGTTCCCGGGGGGCTAGGATCAGTGTGAGCACAGGGTGGTGGTGGGAATGAGCAGGTACGTCTCAGGAACAGCAAGAAGAGCTGCCCAACAGAGCCTCGTAGATGAAATAGGGGAGAGAAGGTCGGTCCTGCTTACAGAGGGCCTGGGGTGAACGTGAGAACAGAGACAATCAAGTCCATTCAGTAAGAGCGGTCCACACCCTGCCCAGTGGCTCCAGGAGCCTTTCTCTTTGGAGTAAGGCTCCGACGGGGGAAGCCCACACTGCGGCCCATCTGTGGACACACATCTGCTGAACAGCGACGTGACTACAGAAAAGCTCGTGGGGATGAGGCTGGACCCCGTTCTCAGGCTGCCGCCACCCTGTCTGGGAGGCCGTCCCACCTCCCAGGTGACAGGCAGGCACTGAATGAGAGAGGGCCTGGCAGGCAGAAGGGACGGATGGGCCATTAGAGTTGGCGCAGCCAGGGAAGGCTTCCTGGAGGAGGGGAGACTGACGCTTCCCCTGGAGGACGAAGGGGTCAGACTAGGGCAGCAGGACCACGGGCAGGCAGCCAGCCCAGGCGTCTGGTGGGTGGTGGGGAGGTGGAAATTTCCTCCTCTCCTGCCAAACCTCCGCAGAAGGTGCTTTTTTCACTTTTGCCTGGTCCCTGTGCCAGTGAGATCACACCAGACCCCTCCCAGCTCCTGAGACCCCCACAGGCCTCAGAATCCCCATTCCCTCAGCAGCCTGCTCCCAATGGCACACACCCACAGGCCCCAAAGGCCAAGGAGTCCTTCTCCAAGACTGCGGGGGAAAGGGCATTTCCTGAGAAGACAGTGGCAGAGTGGGGGGAGGTGGAGGAGATAGTAACCTCCTTAAACTCCGCTCGGATGGTGGGGAAACGGCTCGAAGGGTGATCGTCCTAGAACGTGGGTCCTCTCGATACAGCCTCCCGTTCGCACTTCCCACGCGGATGCCTAGCTCTTCCTGCCTAGGACATTGGGCCGTAAAGTGGGCACCACACTGAGACCCCGACTGGAAACAATAAAAGTGGCTGAGGGGTGACTTGAAAACAGATCCTTCTTCCAAATGCCACAGGAGGGTGGGAGGCACTTTCCCAGCTGTTCCTCGCCTTCCCAGACCTGGGAAGGATGGCGGAGCAGCCCCTCCCCACGGCTGCTTCGTTGCCAAGGAGATGGCAATTACACTGTGAGTTGGCTAGGATTTTCTGCCTTTCTTTCTTTCTCTCCTTCTTTCTTTGGTCTTTAAATTCTGGGCCTGATGGACTACGGTGGCCTGGCCGCCCCCGCCTCCACCTCGCCCCCAGCTGCTGACTCTGCATTACAGGTCAGAAGGGCCGTAAACAGTCGCTTCTGAAATGACAGGTGCCCCTGCTTGGGGTAAGCACGGCAGCAGAGAAGCCATTTGTCAAAGTATTTATAAAGTGGGTGGAGATGCTGAAGTTGTATTCCCTCCAGGTTAAAAAAAGACAGAAAGGAAGAAAACGGCCAAGAGCCACGAGGAAAAGAGGAATCCAGCAACTTAGCTCACAGACCGACGCTCCCTTGTTTCACCAGCTGGAGATATTTACTGAGCGTTAAGCGCCGCGGTGGATGCGGGGACGAAGAGGTCTGTGCTCCTGCTGTGCGGGGGCTCACAGTGTGGGGACACCCACACCTGGGTAGTCAGAGGCAGTGCACGGGGGATGAGATGCGTCAGGTGGGTGTGGGAGACCAAGAGCACCCCAGGAGCCGGAGGAGAGCTGGTGTGGAGTGAGGGGTCTGCGCCTCATGCCCCAAGGGAGAATCCGGCTGAGCTGGGTCCTAGGAGGAGAGCATGGGGGGTGCAAAGCCTTTGGGGTTGAGAGGGACGGGCTAGAGCCCTGTGCAGACGTCTGGAGGTGGGGAGACAGGTCACTCGCAGGGAGCCTGGTGCGCCCAGGGAGTCCAGACTCACACACCAGTCACCTGCGCAGCACACAGTGGGGCCGCATCCAAGCCCAGTGCCTGGCTTGCCTGTTGAAAAGATGGATGGGTGAGTGAGTAGGGAAGCCTGTGGTTCCGGCTCTAAACACATGGAGATTTCAGAGAAGGGAGAGGTTGGTAAGCACTTCCTGAAAGAGGCCATCCCCTTTATTTATTCATCATTCACTCATTCAACAAATAGTTATAGAGCACCGCCTGGGGACAGGGGACACAGATGGAAACCCTCCCCAGTCACAAGGTGGGATGATGAGTGGTAAGTGGTACTCCTGGGCAAAGACCTAAAGGCTGAACTGTTCGCAGAGCCCTCCCCAAGGACCACGCGCCCTGGCCACTTCACTCTCAGGCACAGCCCTGGGTCGGCTCTGACTGTTCACAGGTCTTCCTGGCTGTTTCAGTGCTGCGAAGGGAGGGGTCACATGTGCACAGGCCAGGTGGGAGCACCTGGTAATGGGAAGGGAGACGTTTCCAGAAAATGATGCCCAGGGAGGAGAAGTCACTGTTGTGCAATCCCACAGGGAGGGACTTTGGCAATGAGAAGCCTGTGCCCTCAGACTCCCAGGCAAGCAGGAAGACTGGGCTAGGGCCAAGGGCAAGCTGGGTCTCCTTCCCTAAGGATGGAGCCACCATCCACATCCAGCACCTCTTGAGGATTCAGACACTCTCACGGGGCAAAGAGCAGGGAGCTCAGGCGGGGTTCCCCTACAGAAGTGGGGCTGCTTCTTTGGCCAGAGCTTGCTCTGCGGCTGAGGGAAGTTTGCTGGGGTCACTAAGGAATGCTGGAGGAGTAGGAGACCCCAAGTGCCCAGGAGACATACTTTGACGCTGGACCCATGCCAGCTCTGGGGAAGAAGGTCAGTGTCCCTGCAGTGCTTTGACCAGCCGAGTCTAAATGAAGTTCTGTCGGGCTGGGGCAAGGACGTGCCTGGTGTGCACTGAGAATCCCAGATTGGAATATTCTGCTCATATGTGGGGGGTCGGGGGAGAAGGCAGTGCTTATGTACTCCAAAGTGTTAATTTCCCCCTCAGACTTTATCTTTTCTCTTCTTTTTCAAATTAACCATTAACCATTTTAAAATGAACAACTCCTCATCATTCAGTACAATCACTGTGTCATACAACCATCACTTCTATCATGTTCCAAATCATTTTCATCACCCCTCAAGGAATCCCCACAGGCATTAAACAGATATCCCCGTTCCCACCTCCTCCCAGTCACTGCAGTTACTAGTCTTTCTGTCGCTATGCGTTACATATAAATGGAATCATACAGTCTGTGGCCTTTGTGTTTGGCTGTTTTCACTGTACATAAGGTTTTCAAGGTTCACCCACATTGGATAGCTGAGATGTTCCGTCCTTTTTCTGGGCTGAATAATATTCCATTGCACAGCTATATCACATTTTGTTTATCTGTTCATCAGTTGATGTAAATTTGGGTCTTTTCTCCTTTGGGGGTATTGTGAATAGCTTAGCTGTGGATATATGTGTACAAAATAATTATTTGAATGCCTGCCTTCAAAATTCTTTGGAATATATAGTTGAGTGGAAGTGCTGGATCATATGGATAAGATAAGATCATGTCTTCTTATTTATTGTAAATTTCTGACTTGTTTGTTTCAAGGTCTCCCCCTTGATCCAGATTAACTCAACACTTATTATGTGCCTACTGTATATCATGCCCTCACTAATCCTAGGAGCTACCCTGTCTGATAAGTTCTAGCTCCTTTTTTTTAAACAGTTGACAAAATTGAGGTTCAGCTAGATCAGGCCTAGGTCAACCAATTGAGAGGTGCCAGAAACTCAGAGCAGAAGTCTCAGGAGGCAGCAGAATGGGTTGGGGCAGCAGAAGTGACCCCAGGGGCAGGTGACTATGGACTGCAGAGATGGTTGTTCTCAGCCAAAAGACTGAGACTCTAATCTCACACACAGAGACTCTAATCTCAGGGTTTGTGTCTTTGGCATGTGCACAGTTAAGAGGGCTTGACTCTGAGGGAAAGGACCCTCCCCACCTCCCACCTCTGCTTCCCCAGCCAGGAAGAAATGGTTAGCGAAGGGAACCCACCGACGGTAGTGAGGGGGCTCCAAGCCAGCAGCCCACCAGACCACTTGAGCTCACAGTGTGACCTTGAGCAGCACATACGCAGATGTGATGGGAGCAGCTGGCTCGTGTCCCCTGCAGCTGCACCTGTGGCATCTGTCAGCCTGGAGAACAGGCATGCCCTACCTATGCATACCCAGTGCCATCCATCAGCCCAGCAGGAGGCAGGGGGTGGGGCGCCACTCCACACTTATCTCCATAACACTCCAGCCGACTCCCACCCCACAAAAGACCTCAGCTGCCAAGTGTAGGATGAGACCACAGCCCAAGTCCTGGACACCTGCCCTGTAATTCTGTCAGGCAATTAGCACAGCAAATGGCCCAGAGGGGTCTGCCTGTAGGGAGTTGCCCTCCCGCCTCCAAATGCTCTCCCCTGCCTGGTCCCACCTGCTGTTTCCAGGCTGATGGTGCGCACACACCACTCCCTCCCTGGCGCTCACCAACCACAATCTCCGTTGGCTCCATGGCCCCTTGTGTCTCATTCTGGCTTCTGAGGTGCCCTGACCAATCTCACCCTGTCTCTCCTCTGCCACTGCAGCTTGGCACCAGATTTCAGCCAATCAGGGAAAAGGAGTGGAGAAGGAGAGGCCCAGATGAGGCCCGCCCGGAAATGCTGGGGAGGAGATGGCCGCTCTCAGGAGTTGCAGGAGAGAAACTCAAAACTCTGCATGTGGTGACAGTTCTGGGCCTGGGGGGAATGGAGAGGAGAATTGCACTTTGGAGAGGGCAGTGGGGCAGGTGAGGAGGATGGAGGAGGCAGTACTTCCAAGTTCTGGCTTGGGCTCCAAGAGAAGGGGTCCAGGTGTGAGCAAAATAACGGTCCCCGCTTTGCACGGGCGAAAGTAAGGCGCCCTGAGCCCTCCAGGCAGCGATGTGCAGCAGGTCGTGGTGTGTCTGGGAGGTGGACATCGGGCCACTGCGGCTTAAGGGTTGCACAGGAGCCACTGTGATTCCAGCTGAAAACAGTGCAGTGGGCAGATGACCAGATCTGAAACCAGGTCTGCTCTCAGTCAGTTGCCTTCTCACCCAGGAGCCCATATTTCAAATAATTCCTCCAACGTTGAGACCTGACTAAGGTGGATGAGAGAGACCAGTGCCACAGAGGAGGCAAGGCTGATTTTAGAGGAAATAAGAAGTCGCAAATGCTTGCAAAGGAAGGAAGAAACAGATCAGAACCTGGCTTTAGGACAGTCCCCAGGCTGGCCTGAGACTGAGACACAGGAGGACAAGGGACAGATTAGGAGGGGGTGGTAACGGCCGAGACACGAGAAGATGAGCAGGAAGATCGCAGACAGGTGCTTACAGGGAGACAGGTGAGATTTCTGTCCTCTGGAATAACTTTATACATCAGTTCCAGACAAATGCCAGTGCCCTCATCTAAGCGGGTGGGGTGTACAGGGAAGGGGCGGCCTCCTCCCCACCCTGCGCCCAGCTCTCCGTCAGATGAGGGCAGGGGGTTCCGGGGCCTTGAGCAGGGTCCCAAGGGAGCAGAGGAAGCCACCTCTGGGCTCAACCAGGATCCAGGCCTTGAGCCGTCCAGACTATAAGGAAGACGAGAGCCAGCAGCCCGGGTCAGACCCCAAGCGGCCTTCCTGGTGACGGTGACCTTCTGCAGATTATTCCGTCTCTCTGGCCCCTCATTATCCTACCTCGAAACTGTCTCCTCCTCACCCCTCATCTGCCACTTGGAAACCAAGGCGCCTGACCCTCCACCTCCCAGAAAGTAAGGAGCTAGTGGGGTGGAGGCTGGGCAGGAGCTCAGGAGTTGGCAAAGTGCTCAAGGAGGAAGCAAACTTCTCTAAGTTAGCAGGGCCATAAAACGCGCGGCACCGGATGTTTTTCCCCATTTCCCAGGGAAGCTCGGCGTCATTAGTGCGCGATGCATGCTGACTGTGCAGTGGGCGTCTGTTGAGGCTGGGGAGGCTGAGTGGCAAAGGCAGGCAGGTGGGAGAGGGAACAGGAATGTTCCAGCCTGCCTGTGGCCCCAGCTCACGTTCAGGGGGTTGCCAAGCCCACGTGACCACATGATACTGCTCTGGGCAGCAACCCAACCTCCCTCCCCACCTGCCTCTGCAGGATGGCCCGAGACGAGGGCATAGAAGGGAAGTCACCCCTGGGCCCGTGAGGATGGCTTGTCCCGGCTGCAGCACCAGTGGGCCCTTCTTGGAGGATCGGGGTGGGGGCAGACGGTCCTGAGTGAAGGCTTTGCAAGGGGCCCTTCCAGGTGAGCTAGCCCTCAGCTTGACCTCGGGGGATCTGGTCGGGCTGTCCACATCTCCCAGCACAATGGGTTTTTCGGTCAGTTGTGTTTTCCCCAAACAAGCTTATACAATTAGTTTCTTCTTGTTTCCTAAATTATTTTTGCCACTCCTAATTATTTCACACTCCATATACAAGAGTTATTGGGGTGGGTAATGGGAAGCAAGGGATCGCTTCGCAGGAGCATCGAGGGCTCCGAGACAGCTCCGAGACACGCAGGCAACTTTGATTTGTTTTTCTGCTCAGAGAATGCTGAAAGGACAGGGGGGCGGCGTCGGGGTGGGAAGGGAGGGGGCAACACAGATGTGGGCTGAGGCTTTGGAAGGCGCGGTGGGGCCCACAGCCCTGGAGGAGACACCTGCCAATAAGGCCAAGGCTATCACCCTACCATCCCAGTGAAAGGCGTGTCCCAGGCAGGCTCAGGGAGGGATGCAAAATCCAGAGGAAACCTCTGCTCAGTGACATTACAAAAGGAACACACATGGGGCCTGGCACTCCGCTGAGAGCTTTGCGTGTGTCACAACAGACCTGGATCGATCCCATTGTACCATTTGGGAAGTGAGGCTCAGAGAGGTTAAGGAACTCACCCAAGATCACACAGCCAGGAAGTGGTGGAGCCCAGACAGGAACTGTCTGATATCAGAGCCTGTGCCTCTGACCACCCTTTTCCCTGCCTGTTTCTGGGGTTTTCTTTGTTTCCAGGGATGCTCCCTAGGGGTGCTGCCCTGGGAGGAGAGCACTTACTTTAGGTGCAAAGGGCTTAGCCCTGCAGTCATCCCCACCTGGCCCCCCAAAGCCCACTGTGCCTGCATTCCATCCAGAACAGACGTGACCATGCCACACTCCCCTTGGGACAGCCCCCACAATGAATGTGTCCGTTCCAGCTCAGCTCTGATGATGGGAGATTAGAATTTTACTAAAGATTAACCAGAAATCTATGCAGGGAAGCAAAACCAGAAAACATAAGAGCTGTTGAAAGGAAGGGTGCGTGGAGCCCGGCCTGCTTTCCCGGGGCTGTGGGTGGGCCTGGCTGGCCTGGTGTCAGGCTCAGTGCAGCCACGCAGACAGAAGCTGGCAGGTGGAACGGGCCATGTGAGGATCCCACTTCCTGCTGGGCAGTTGGCACCTCCTCTCTTCGACCAGGAGCCCCCAGGCCCTCCCTCACCTTACAAGGCTCAGCCTGAGTAGCCCTTGGCTGCCTGAGGACGGCCACCCCCGGGGACCCCAGGACTGGTGGTGACCAGCCTCTTTCACCGTTTAGGCCCATCCTCTGGACAGGCCTCTCCCAGCAGCCAGATGCCCAGAGCTGTGCGGGGCTCTGAGAATCTGGGGGAGAGCCACACTTCCAGGCAGCACTCTGGTCCTGCCTCCGGGACTTTCCACATTTTTCACACACACATACAATGAAAGCAGAACCAGTGCGCTAAGTGAGGAAATGTGTGCACAGTGCCCGCCCAGGCAATGTTTGTCGCCGGCTGGGACCACACGGTCCATGGACTAGGAGCTGACACTGACCCTGGTGCTGACTGCACACCAGGGGTGCTCCCTGCTCCAGACACATCTCTTTTCATTCAGCCCTCAGCCACCCAGTGAGATGAGTGCTGTTAGTCTCCCATTTTACAGGTGGATAAACTGAGGGAGACAGTGGCTCCTGCCCCAAACTGCGCAGCTAAGGTAGTGGAGCCCAGCAGTGTGTGAGCCCCGTTCTTAACTCCCTCAGGATATCCACAAGGAAAGGGCTGGGAGATCAGCTCATCCATCTCCACTCCCTTCCTGCAAATAAGGCCCTGGGCATAAACCCACTCTCTTGATTTCCAGCCTGAGGCTTTTTTAAAGAGAGAGCTCTTTGGGGGCTTCTCTCCCCTCCTTGCCCCAGAAAACCATTCTCTCCTTCCCTCAGTGGGAGTTTTCTGTTAGTCTGGTTGCTTCTTGCTGGAGAGGAGAGCTGAGCTCTGGCCTGGCTCATCCATACTGGATGGGTAGGCAGGGACAGGAGGGTCCAGGGTGAGCCTGAGGCCAGGTGCATGGAACAGGGGCTTTGAGGGAGATATCCAGCATCCAAGTAGCTCTACTGTGGTCTCCACCCAGGTAAGAGAGCTAGGGCAGGAATCATTGTACCCATTTGATGGATGGAGAAACTGAGACCCAGAGAGATGCAGGGACTCACCAAGTCTTGATGGCAGAAGTGGCACTAGCCCCGTTTTAACCACACTTGGGGAGGGGAGTGCCCTCTCCCAGGCCACAGGTCTCAGAAAACAGAAGTTAAGGGATTTGGGAAAGGTGACTTGTGGGCTGGGGTCCTGGTGGAGAGTGTCTCTGGGCACAAGATGCAGAGGGAGCTCTGCCAGGGGAGAGAGCAGTGCTTTTGCCTACTGGACAAGGTTGGTACAGTGTGTCAAAACCCCCAGCAGGCTCTGAGGACCTCTCTGGCTTTATTGGCTGGAGTGCTGGAATCTTGCAAATGGCCAGTGGTCATAAGAGCTCGCTGGGCCTGCCCTGGGCCTGAGGAAAGCTCAGGGGGCAATTTTCCCGTCCTTTGGGTGCAAGTGCTTCTAGAACAGGGGCTGAGTACAGAGTCCAGAGCTGACCTTGGAGGCAGAGGTGGGTGAGAAGCCAGCACTGCCCCAGAACCATCCCGGGGAGCCAGGAGACAGAGCACAGCATCCAGCCTCGGGACGCAGACTCGTGCAGTTAAATCCCAGCCCTGCCTCTTCCAAGGTATGAAGTGACCATGAACATCCTGCCTGACTTCCCTGAGCTCTGGCTTGTCTTGGGCGAAGTTGAGGAGAAGGTGTCTACTTCTCAAGGGTGTGGTGATGTACCTGGTGGGACCTGGTGTTGCCAGGTCCCCCCTCCACCTGGGTGCCCACCCCTTCCTTGGCAGCTGATGGGCAGAGAGCAAAACAGATTCCATTGCTGGGTGCCTGGCACAGGCCTCTGGAGTTCAGAATGGAAGGATTGGGGCTTCCAAGCGGGGTCAGGGAAGCGTCACCTGGCAGAGGTGGGATGGTGCCCAGGCCCTGGCTGATGAATGAGAACTCAGCAGGCAGAGATGTGGAAGAAGGCCATCCTCGGGGAGGTGAGGCCGAGGATGCTAGGCATGGGCCAGACCTGTGGGAGTATGAGGGAGGCTAGGGTGGGGAAGGAAGAAAAAATCCTGGAGAGGCCAGGGGGCTCTCTCCCTGCAGTATCCAGCCAGCCTCAAGCAGCCAAGAGCGGGTACTGGGCCCCTCCTCCTGGGCCACTGCCCTGGCTTCCTGGACACCCTGTACCACCTTTCCCGAGAGCGCTGATTACACCCTTTCTGAAAAATAAAGAACAGAAGGCAGAAAAGAAGCCGAGCCCTCTCCTCCCAGCCCTCCCTCCCTCCCCGCCTCCCACCCGCTCTTGCTCTCCGTTGCTAAGTAGATGGTAGGTTTATTTGCGGCTGTCGGTTCCCAGTAGAAAAATTTCGTCTTGGAGAGCCGCCTGGATGGAAATGGCTTCAGCACCGATTTCATGGAGAAGGTCTGTGCAGTAATTAGTGTTCATGAGGGAGGAATTGGACTGGCAGGCTCCCAAGAAAACTACTCCCCAAAAGTTAGCTCGAGTCCAGAGGGCTACATCAAATCCAATTCCAGAGTGTGCATCTCCGTCGCTATATATAGACTCGCCGACAAAAACAGGCAGGCAGCGCTGTGGCTCGCGGTTCATGGGGGGACCGGCCGTGGGAGGCAGAGGCAGCCTGTGCCGTGAAACCACCCGGGATGCAAAACTTGATGGCTTCTGCTGCCCGCTGAGCTCTGTGAATCTCCCCCACTTCCTACCCCCAGCCTGGCCTGAACAGACACCTGGTGGGGGAGGACTGGAAAGGAGGTGGGGGAGGGAGGAGAGGGTAAGGCTGGGCTAGCCTGTGCTGGCCAACACAGGGGTGCATTTCTAAGAGCACACAGTCTCACTGCAAATGCCTGCTGCCCCGCCGGTCCCCACATAGAGCACGCTCGCTCCAACCACCAGGAGTGGTACCCCCTCCTTCCTCCTCTGTCAAGGTCCTGGGGAAGGGACACTGCTGCCTCCATAAGGGTCCCCTGCCCACCACCCACACTGACCCTGGCTTCCCCAGGCTTCCACGGTCACTGGTCACCTTTCTCAGGCTTCCTCCATGTCCCTGCCCCAGGCTGGATGTCGCCGAGTTCCAGTAGCCTGTCTTCCTCTCCCGTCCTTCCCTCCCTCCCTCCCTCCCCATGCCAGGCTGGGCAAAGAGCAGGTGCCTTGGGAGACTTCGGGAAAGAACTGAGAGCAGCAGGCCTCAGAGCTCTGCCAGAGCCAGGGCCCCTACCTTGGTCTACCTGGGCCTTCAGGCTGAAGGAGGAACAGGTAGAAGTAGGATTAAAACACAGAGCTCTGCATCTTCCTTCTGGTTTTCATTCCTGGGACATTCCCCAGCACCCATCGGCTGCTCTGATTGGTCGGGATTTTACAGGCAAGGAAGCCTGAGGTCCCCAGAAGGCCAGGGCCCCCATCTGGCCTCTGATCCAAGTTGCAGCCTCCAGCCTCAGGTGTTTTCGCATGTCTGTCTGTGAGGCCTTTGCATCAAGGGTCTCTCTCTTCATTCCTGCCACTCCCACTTCCGGTCACTCCAGTCCTGGACCCTCTGCTCACACCTGGCCTGGCCTCCAGTCCACATTTCTGGTACCACTGGGGACCTCTGAGGTCAGCCCCGCACTTCACACAGTATGTGAAGTGGGGACAGGGGTCTCTGACAAGGGGCACCGCTGCCCGGGAGTAGAACAGGCCCAAGCTGGCCTTCCTGGCCATAGGGTACACTCAGCTCAGCCAAGACAAAACAGAGATCTAAAGGAAATGTCTAGGAAGCTGAAAGAAAGGGTAAAACCTGAGGATGCAAAGACTGAGACATGGCCAGAGCAGACAACGTCAGCTTGGCTCTACCTGGCACAGCTCACGGAGCCCCGGGCCTGGGTCCCCGCAAAATCCCCTTCTCAGCCCACTCCTTCTGCCTGCAGACTCTCTCCAGGTTGCTGAGAACTGAGACTAGGACTGTACAGACCTGTGGGACACATGAGCGGCCCAGACGTGCGCCTCCCTCCCCCAGGCGGGGGCGGGGATGCGGCTGGGATCCGGCCCCCACCCGCTCGCGTGAGCCTGCCCTCCCTGTTCCCTTCCATTCGGTGCAAAGTCTTGGAGACACGCCTCCATCTGCTGACAGTCTGCTGCCCGCATGTTTTGTCTGGGGCCTTCCACGAGGATGCCCAATGGGCCTGCTCTCACCTCCTCAGGCCTGCGCCGGGCCCTGCAGCCCTCGCTCAGTCTTGCCCACCTCGCTCAACCCAGGAGGCCGGGCACTGGGCCTCAGCTGTTTCTCTCACTGACCGGCCATGTGCTGTTGGAATGATTGCCTCACCTTGACGTTCAGACGCGACCTTTCCTCCCGTAAAAGAACAATAATGTACCCTTCCCGGTCCCTCACTCCTCCACCCGTTCACTCATGGATGAATTAACATCTGCCAGGACCCACGTGGTGACAGGATTGGGCCGGATGCTGGGGCTGTCGACTGAAAAAATGCACACAGCCTGAAAGTTGAGAGTTATGTTCTATTTGTTGGGCTTCTGGGGGACTCGAGCCCAGGACACAGCCTCTCAGATGGCTCTAAGAAACTGGTCCGAAGAGACAGGGGAGGAGCCAGGATACACAGGGGTTTTTGCAACAAAGACCAAGTAGTCGGAATCTTAGATTACTGTTCATTAAACAAAACCAGTTATTACAAATGAAGGAATTTGGCGCTTTTCTATGCATGGGAAGGCACAAGAGTCTGAGCCCATTGAAACCATTTCTTTGATAGGAACCTTAACCATCTAAGGCCAGTATTCTGTTCTTTCCCATCCTGAGTGCCCTCAGCGGGCACTGCTGGGGGTGGCAGCAGAGGCCAGGCTGCATGCTCGTCTGCATCCTGAGTTCCCTCCGTTCACTGTCGGGGGTGGCAGCAGTGGCTGATGACTTGATGGCCACAGCATCCTTTGTTTACTGATATGGCGGGCAATATTTTTCATTCACAAGAAACAGATTCATGGGCAGGGATGCCAAACCCATTTCACAGAAAAGGAAACCGAGATCCAGAGAGAGCTAGTGACTTGCTGGAGGCTGCGGTTTACCTAGCAAGAAGTTGCCTTCAGTCAGTGTTCAGATGCCGAACCAGTGTCCGTCCCTCACCCTGCACTTCCTGTTGCCGTATCTGGCCCTCTGTCAGGGGTAGGACTTACCAGGGTCCATGGCAGACGGGCTGGCCCTGCCATCTGGGAACTCACAGGGTCCTTGGGGGAAACCAGTGAGTAACACAGATGTGAGGGCCCAGTCCACATCCGTTCCTCCCCACGAGGGTGGAGGTGACCATGCCCACCCTCGCAGGGCAGCCCAACCCCCCTTCCCAATGCTGCCGCCGCGTCCTGCGCTACACTTGACAGAGACACCCCCAGCTGTCCTCGCCCCAACCCTCGCAGCCCGTATTCCCAGGTCTTAACAATTCCTCTCACAAAAGAAACTGTTGACACTGAAGAGCCTCTTTGGGGAAGCATGAAGCCAGCTCTTTGTCACCCAGGTCCCTGCCAGCTCATTACTGCCTCCTGTCATTAGCATATTAGATACACGAGGTAAACCAAACACACTTGCCTCCTACACTCTCAATGCAAACCCTCCGTCACTCTGCCCCCCGCGGCCTGGCCTGTGCCGGGGCAGGAGGGCCGCACAGCGCCCCTGCCGTGTGAGTGCGTGTGGTGGGCGGCGTGCAGGTCCCACGCAAGGGAAGCAGGCACCGCTAGCCCGCAGAAATGCCAAAGCTATTTTTCACATGGTAGGGAATCGTTAGCATCGCATCACAACTGCTGCTACTGACAACAGTGGTGATGGTAACTCCCCCGCCACTAACTATATGCCATGCACTCTGCTGGTCCCACAACCCCAGCAGATAAGTGCCATTATTCCCATTTCCCAGGTAAGGAAGCTGAGGCCCCGGAGGGAGGGGCTATGGAAACTGCCCAAGCAACCCGACGGGCAGGGATGGTTCCCGAACAAGGAAGAGGGTACTGTCAGAACCAGACCCATCTCCCTCCCAGGTCGCAGCCCTTTCCCAGGATCCAGATATCCTGCTGACGGAAACCATCAGGCCACGGGGGTTAAATGGTTTTCCCAGAGGCACCAGCTGGCTGGCGACAGAAGCCAGGGGGTCAGATGTTACCGCTGTTTCGGGATGGGAAAAATGGTGTATCCTGGAGTGGTCAGGATGGGAATTAAGTAGACGGACAAGAGAGCATATGGGGTACCAGCCATGAGACCAAAAAAGAAAGAGAGGAAGGAGGAAGGGAAAGAGAGGATGCTGGAAGTTGGAGGCAGGAAGGAGAGAGGAGAGAAAAAGAGAAATAAGGGAAGGGAGGAAGGAGGGGAAAGAAAGGATAGAAAGAGGAAAGGAAGAACGGACAAGGGGGAGGCCAAGGAAGGGTGCTGGGGAAGGCATCCAGCTTTGAAGGAGCCGGAACCTGGGGGCTTCAGCCCCCTAGAACACTCCAGGGGCCCCACCCTCACCCTGCTGCCCACGGCTCTTTGTCTCTGCACATACATAGCCCTTTTACCAGCACATCCTTCCCTAGAGGCCACTGTAGGTTCCAGGCTGACTCAGGTGGCCCTGCACTGACCCTCCCCCGGGCAGAGCTGAGTGCCCTCCTCCATGGGGGGCAGAGCCCATGGTTAAGGCCACAACGCTGCAGGCAGCCCATCCCAGCTCACAGCCCAGCCCTACCACGGACCTGGCCGCAAGACCTTCGGCCAGCCTTTCATCTTGCAGTGCCTCAGTTTCCTCAGCTGCAAAATGGGGGCAATAATTGTACTGTTCTATAGAGTTATGGCATTAAATGAGACAATCCATGGAAAGCACGCAGAACAATCCCCAGCATAGAACCCCGGCTCACTGAGTGTTTCCTGTCATCGTTTGTGCCACTGATAAGCCCTGACCTGGCTTGGCGGGCATGCCTGTTGCAGGCATAGTGTCTACCTGGCGTCTCCTTTAATGCGGAGGTCTGGCTTCCATCACCTGGCCAATGATAGACTATCTGTAATTGGGTGCAGAATGAGTGCGTGAGTGAAGCACCTTTGACTGCATCCACAGATGACCTTCCTGATTCCAGTCACGTGGGTTTTTGGGTCTCGAGTACAAAAGTCAACAAATCAGCCGTTCAGTCGTCACTCTTGGTGGGTCCTGTGGGCACGTGGGCAGGTGTCTGGGAAGAGATGACATAGTGCCAGGCTCCATCCCACCCCCCCAAGGTCACCATCCCCACTTGCCAGCTGCCTCTTGCCACCTTGGGCACCACCTTTAGGTCACCAATGAAGGAAGGGTCACTGTGCATGGCTCTGGCTCTTCCTAGGATGGGGGACAGCTGACTTGAAAGCAAAAGCCAGGGCCCCTGCCCCTCCTAAGACGTGAACAACGTCTCTGTGAGGGCTTGAGGGACTGGCTCACTGAAGCCGGCATCCCAGTCACATTGGCTAACCCTTCCTTGCCGCAGCCCTCAGGTTAAATATTGCTAAATGCCTGTGATTGAACTTACCTTATTGATGTTGGGTGAAGCCCAAAGCCTGGCCAGAAGAGTGGCTTGAGTGGCAGAGATCGTGAGGGCAAGGCCTCCTCCACCGAGAGCTGGACCATGGCCTGCCTGCACTGAGCGAGATTGTTTTTCTGCTTTTAAAAAGAAAATCACATTTTCTAAACATTGATCCTATAATATAGGACTCCTGGCTATTGGTCTTTTCAAAATAGCCTGTCTTGGATGCTGAGGTTGGAACTTCTTGGTTGGTGTGCTTCTATCTATTTTTTGTGTCCTTTAAGTGAATTAGGACCTGTTAGGAAAGAGCCAGAGAAGAGAGGTAAGCTTAATTCACCTCACCAGGCAGGTCCTGAGTGCCTGTGTGCAGTCAAAGGGGTGCAGCGCACCCCTCTCTGATTCTGGGCAATTCAGCTGCTCTTATGAGGCCCCCATGCCAGGGCTTGGTCTGGAATACAGGAGAAGTCCCATGGGCTGTGGTCCAGTTAGGGAGACAGAGTTCCCACCGACGAGAAGAGCAGAAAACTGTTCAAGCCAACTCTGTCTTTATGTTTCAGACACTTGGATGTGGAAGGGCTTGTTGGAAGGAGAAATCAGCAAGGGCTGGGAAGCTGGGGAGGGTTCCAAGGGTGGGAGGATCTGGTAGAGGACCCAGAAGCAGAGGCGGCATCCCGGCGTGGGGAGGAGCAGAAACAAAGGCCCGGAGGTGACATGGACACCCACTGTTGGGGAGTGTGGTTCAGGGTGGCTGAGACAAAAAGACAAATGGACTCATCAGTCCTCTGCCTTGCGAGTCTGATCGCCTCTCCTTACATGCGAGACAGGAGTCAGAGAGGCTGACCTCCACACCACAGGACATCATGGGGTTAGAGAGCCGTCTGTCGGTACGTGGGGACAGTTTCAGGGGGCATGCCAAAGTCCTCCACGCTCCCCTCTGCATGGGGAAGGGGATCCTATGGGGAAAATGACCCCCTCCCCAGTTTAGCCTGTCCAACCACCATGTAAAGCTCCAAGAAGGGGAATTCTATGGAACTCACAAAGCCTTCACTGAGCTCCCTCTGTGGGCATAAGACCTGCACATGTCCAGCAAAGGCTGGGGAGACTGGGGGCTCAGATTCTGCCTGTGTCATTCCCGTACACCGAGAAGTCCAGCCCATCAGGCCGGGGCCAACAGCGTGCCTAAGTCAGTAGTGAGGCTCTGCATTTCGGGCAAACTGGGGAGGAGGGAGAGGCGATCTCCATATCGGACAGGCAGGCGCGGAGGCGGGCAGGCCGAGGGCGGGGAGGCTGAGACCAGGGACGCTGCTGGTTTCCCTCTCAGAGCAGTTAAACGAGCCTCGCTCTCTCTGGCCCTGCCTGCTACCCATCTCCCGCAGTGCAGCGACTGGTGGTGTGTGTTCCTGTGCCTGACACACTGTGAGGCCAAACAAACTGAAACGTCTGAGTTTAGAGCAGAGAAAGGTCTATTGCAGGGCCGAGCAAGGAGGACAGGGTGGCTCACGCCCAGAAAACCCTGAACTCCGGGGAGGGATTCAGCAAAGCATATTTAAAGGGCAGACAAGGGACAGGGGTCACAGGGTGTGTGATCAGCTCGTGCACAATCTTCTGATTGGTTGATGTCTAGGTAACAGGGTGGTCAACACTATCAACCCCTAGGCGCCTGAAGGTCTGGGGGCCACGGGCTCTCAATCATCAAGTAGTTAATTTCTTCCTTTTGGTGGTGGTTTTTAGTTAATTTCTTCCTTTTAGTGGAGGTTTTTAGTTAATTTCTTCCTTTTGGTGATGGTTTTCAGCATCTGAAAAAGTCAGAAAATATACATGAGATACTATTACCTGGGTATTTCAGAGAGGAGCTGCAGCAGAGGAAATAGAGAGTCTGTCCCCACAGGGTCTTGCTGGGTTATGGTGGGGTCACACCGACGAGACCCCTGAGAGCCCCTTTCACATGGCGCTCGGTGAGCGGTGGTCCCTTCCCACTGAGTCACGCCTGGCCTTTCAGTAGGTGTGCCCTGATCTAAGAAAATTCAGAACAGGAAGATCTAAACTCCTAATTAGAAGAGGACGCAGTTCAGTTTCTCGACTCTCGCATTTACCTTGGGATTTGTGTGAGGAGTCAGTATCCTACATGCATCCCAAATCCAGCCATGATGCTCCGATGGGGCCCTCTGCGGAGGAGCCCAGGGCCTGACTTTGACATTGGAGAGGGTCCCGGAAGAAGAGGGAAGCCAGGAGCATGCGGCCCGGGAGGCCCCAGAGACCTCAGTTGACTCCACCTGGGCCCGTGTACGAAAAGAATAAGGTCATCCCTGAGCTCCTTACCCCAAATCCCAGCAATGGGGTGGGGGTGTGGAGGGAGGACCTCTCCCATCAGGGTCCCCACGGTCCCCACTCACACTCCCCTAAGACACTGCCAGGGCTTCAAGAGGAGGTGACAGGAACTGAGCCCCAAACCAGGTCTCTGCTCCATCACCAGGCAAATCACACAGCCGCACCCCCCCACAACCCCAGTTGTCAGATGCTGATAACACCCCGGTCTACTGTGCAGTGTAAGAATCATGAGCTCATGGGCATGGCGGCATGGTGGCAAGTAAAAGCTCTCTGCACGAGTGACAGGGAGCACTCTGTGCTGTCCTGGGGACCAGCAGGAACCACCAGCCCAGATCAGGGGCACAGAGGCAGCCCCTTGGCTGTGGGAACAAAACCCAGCACATGTGTCATGAGGCAGGTTTTACTTGTCCCACAGGCTGGGCCTTAGAAAGGCTGACACCTTCCCTGGGCCAGCCCCCAACCCCGGAGCCTCATGGGCCCATCAGCCCCAGCCACAGACCGAGAACTCTTTGCAGAGAAAGGGGTGAGGCCATCAATGTGTCATGTCCACTTTTTGTCCTTTTTCACAGTGCCATAAAGATGCTGCCGGCGACACCAGACATGTAATTCTCCAGTGCTCAGGGTGTAAACAAGGGCAACTGGCAGGGACAGACACTTGGCACAGGCCTGCCTGCTGGTCCTTTCATCCTCCGAGGTCCAGAGCCAATGGAGTCCCTGGATCTGAGCTTCCTGAGCCCTACCCATGCCCAGCAGGAGAAGAAAGAGAGGTCTGGTCCCATTTCCTGGGGCTTCCCAGGCTAGATCTGGGGAGATTCCCCCAGCCCCGTGTCCATTTTTGTCTTGTGGCTGCAAAGGGCATGAGGGCTGAGTCACGGTGAGTGGGGCCCAATGCCCCATGGGACACAACCAGCTTAACCCTGAGAAATGCTTAAACTTGGAGTTCACCTGCAGCTCAAACTCCTCTGGAGTTTCTAGGTTGAAGAGTTGACGCAGGAGGGCAGTGTCGAGCCCAATAGCAGGACAGGGGCTGAGGGTGGGGTTTCAGCACTGGAGGGCCCGAAGAAGTGAGCCGGCCAGCAGCCCTGATTCATTGGCTGAGGGCGCCATCCATCTCCATCTCCTGCCGGCCATCCCCTCATCCCCTCCACCCCCCAATCCAAGCCCGGCCTCCTTGGAGGAAGATGGATGGCTCCCGCCATCTCCAGGAACCTAAGCCGAAGGGTAGACGTCCCATTCCAGACCCTCTCCACACCCGGCTTCCCCTGCAACCAGCCATCTCTCCCCAGCCTTGCAGCTCCCTGTCACCCAGCCAGGGGCCAAGTGGCATTTAGCAACCACTGCATTCACTGATGCCTGTCACTGGGAAAAGAAGGGGATGCAGAATTAGCAGCTCCTATAGTAGACTATTTCCACGTGGGCAAACACACACAAATGCAGAGTAGACAAAGATATGTATTCCAACTGCCCACTGAGAGGGGCCATCGCAAAGGGCTTTAAGAGATGCTGGGTTTGGTGTAGTCAAGGAAGGCTTCCTGGAGGAGAAGCTTCAAAGGAGAGAAGCATGGAGGAGGCAGCAGGAGATAGGGTGCTGTTCTGAGGATTAGGTTTTCCCCGATGGAGATGGAGAAGTGAGTCAGAGCCGTGTTCTGTGGGTAAACATCGTTCTCCCTGGCTGATGGACTGAGGGAAACGTCAGCAGAGAACTCCCAGGGAGGAGGAGGAGAGAGGGAGTGAGGCCAGGTGGAAAGGCCTGGGGAGACTGGAATGGCCAGGCAGGGTCCTGGGGAGATGGCAGAGGGATCACCTGGCGGCCAGGCACTGGGAAAGAGAGTCAGAGACCATGGCAGACCCCGTGGTTTCTTTCTATGCCTGTTACCAGAAGCTCACAGATTATCCAGGCACTCACAGATTAGAAGGGGGACGAGGCTCAACTTTGGGACAAGCCATGAGCAGTGGTCAAGGGTGCAGCCACACAGGAATCACGGAAGGGGAGACTACGGTGGCTGAGCTAGGCTCTGAGGGCTTCCCTGAAAACACGACCCAAGTGATGGGTCTTGAAGGAGGTGCAGACCCGGGGCAGGCCCAGAGGTGGGAGGACATTCCCAGAGGAAGAGCATGTGTATGAGGAACTGGTCTGCAGTGTCTCCCACACAGGGAAGGGAGCATCTGCTCCAGAAGGCAGGAGGGAGGCCGCCCTTGGCCACTCAGACAGCTGGGGGCAGAGGCTGGATGGAGGGACAGACGGGGCTTCAGGACACCAGTAACCCTCTTTCCAGGGATGCTGAAAGACATCCCCGCTCCCCTTCCCTCTATCCACCCCCAGACAGTCTGCCTTCATTTCTGGCAGTGGGGCCCCCATCTGCTTTGTAAATCTTGGGATGAGAACCACCAAGGAATGAAGCTCTGAGTGTGGGGTTCCCGGTCCCGCAGCAGGTGGATGGGTGGAGATTTGGGGCAAAGGAAACCACTCTGAACAGGGGCCCTCTCCTTGGTCCCTAGGTCTGGCTGGTTGGTGTGTTTCCTGCTCCCTTCCCCTTCCACTCCCTCACCCCACCCCTAGCTTCCTCTCACTTCATCTCCGCCAGCCAAGGGCAGGGCACGAGGATCCCATGTCTTTTTAAAGTCCAGATCTTCCTATTCTAGGGCCACCTTCCTCTGGCTAATTCTGTAATTTAATTAGTAGGAAGCCAAGGCCCGGCTGGGATGGGAGGAGGGAGCACTTGGGAGCCTTCCCTTCCGCGATGATTACACCCCTGGCTTCAGCCCTGTTCAGAGCTGGGCAGGAAATTGTACTTCCTTCACTTCACAATGACAAGGGCCTTTTATCCCTGCACACGGGGGCTTTGTAAATTACTGCCATCTCCGTGCAATTAATTCCATGGCGCCGTGTTTCTTCCCCACGTGGGAGAGGGCACCCACCCACCTCCTCAGGACTCCGAGGCACCCCTCGCCCCATCTGCCCAGGCTGCCTTGCTGGAGAAGGGTGTCTGCCACCCACCTGCACCCTAGCCTGGCAACACCCACCCTGCCTGCCCCCTCCAGCCCCTGGCTGGGTTCACTTCTCCCGGCCACGCCCTTCTCCTCCTTTCCTTCTCTGCCCCCAGTGCTTGCTCTCTCTTCAGTGCCCCAGGCCCCCAGGCCTGGGTTTCTTTCCCCCACCCTCATGGGCTCCCTTGGTCTCCCTGCCCCTAAATACCTGGGCTTAGAAGATGCTGTTTCCGCCCTTCACAGAGTTGACAGTCTATTCAGAGACATAAGACATGAAACTGATAAATAGAAGGATGAGTAAATAACAAGGGTGAGTGGGAAAAGGTCAGATGGCGGCATAAGGAAATGTGAGTGTGGACCAGTGTCCAGTGCGCACAATGGAACCAGGAGCAGCAGAGGAGAGGCCGGTGGGGCAGGAGGGAGGGCAGGGGGTCCACCTTATGCAGGGAGGCCAGGTGATCAGCTGCTGGAGGTGGCACGGTGGTGTGACTTTTCTCCAAATGGGGTCTTTCCTTGCCCCTAAACTCACCACTGCTGATTTCCAGTCTGTTCCTGCTCCACCAGGCTCAGTTCTATTCCACTCAAGCCCATGATTCAGGAGGTGGTGGGCTAGAAAGCGCTGGCCTGAGGGGTGGGAGAGGCTGGTGATGAGCTGGTGCTGGGAGAACCATCCCAGACAGTGGGCCAGGAAAGTGGGGAGCTGGGGGGAGAGGTCCAGCCTCACCCAGAGGTTCCCGAGCCAGCTCTGCAGCTTCTCACCTCAGATCCCACCCTCAGCACCACACAGCCGGGCCCCAGGAGAATGGGAGGGAGGGACAGGGAAGGGGAGGAGGCTCTTGTTACCGAAGGTACATTTGTGTACCCACCGTACCACGAGGCCAAACTGAAACATGGAGTTTGGAGCAGAGAAGGGTTTATTGCAGGGCCAAGCA
The DNA here is from genome assembly GCF_048564905.1 of Vicugna pacos. Taxonomy (NCBI): domain Eukaryota; kingdom Metazoa; phylum Chordata; class Mammalia; order Artiodactyla; family Camelidae; genus Vicugna; species Vicugna pacos. Next base: position 10,132,497 of record NC_133010.1, read on the forward strand.
AGGAGGACAGGATGTCCCACGCCCAAGAAAACCTCAAACTCCCTGCAGGGTTTCAGCAAAGCATACTTAAAGGTCAGGTAAGGGGAGGGGGTCGCAGGGTGCGTGATCAGCTTGTGCACAGTCCTCTGATTGGCTGATGTCAAGGTCACAGGGTGGTCAACACAACAACCCCTAGGCGCCTGAAGATCAGGGGGCCACGTGCTCTCATCATCAAGTAGTTAATTTCTTCCTTTTGTCAGCGGTTTTTAGTATCTGAAAAACTCAGGAAATATACATGCGATACTATTATCTGGGTGCTTCAGAGAGGAGCTGCTGCAGAAATGGGAGAGGGGTCTGTCCCGGGAAGCCCCACAGGGTCCTACTCGGTTACACTCTGGGCTCCATCATGTATTCCATTCCTCAAACATCAGCTTCTGGGACTCAGGGCCACAGGATCCAAAGGAATACAATTTACAGCTTGCTGGGTGACAGGAATCCGCTTCAATGCCCATCGGAGAAAGCTTTGAGGCAGGGCCATAGTGGGACCCACCCACAATCATCTCCCTCATGAAGAATCTGCCAAGAAGCTAATGTCCTACAATCTCTGTCCGTCTCCTGAGAATGGTCCATGGGTCCTGCATCCTATCTGCCTCACCCATCTCTTTTCACTTCATCTTCTTGTTTTAGCAAGGATTTTTTTTCTTTAAAGTTAATTATGTAAGTGACACATGAATCCATTCTGAGTCTAAATGTGCCAAACAAAACAAAAACTGTTAAAGTCATGGGAGACATCCCTTACCTGCCATGCTCCCTAGTTTTAGCTTGGGGTGACCCCTCGTAGACTTTGTGCTATGGTGGAGTCACAGATTTGGGCACAGAAGGAAGTCATGGAGAAGTCTCCGTTGTATACATACGGCGCCTGCAATTTCACAACTTGTTTTCCCCATCTGACAATTCATCTTTCCACATTGGAGATTTAGAACGATTCCGTCTTTTTTACTGCTATAGAGTATTCCACAGTTTAAACAGAAAAACGTTCTGGCACTAGGAAACCTTCAGATGATTTTCAACTTTATTGCGACTCCAAACAGCCACAGTGGACCCACGTTCCCTCCTCTGTGAGTTCCAGTGCTAGTATACGTGTGGGATCAGGCCTGGGGAGGGAAGTGTTGGGTCTGAAGGCAGGGAAAGGTGTCCGAGCCACCAGCCCCAACCCTGAAAAGGGTGCCTCCAGCATCAGACCATCTCAAGTTTTCGGTGTGCGGAGCCAGGTACCAACCTTCTCCCCAACACTGTCTTGGATCAGAGTGTGGCTGCTCCCTGGAGAATCTCATTTCCCAGCTAGACTGGGAGTTCCCAAGGGGCCTCACTGGGTGTGTCTCTGTGACACCTCAGCTCCTTAGAGGAAAGTGAGACAGCACCATCCTCATAGCTCGAAACCCCCTCCTCCACTCCTGTGAGGAGCAGCCACAAGGACAGGAAGTCACGGCTGGTTTAGCAAAGGCCCCGTGGGTGAGGCTCGGGTGCCCCCTCTCCGCTGGCCACCCTGGATCCCCACCCCAGCCCCCACCCAGGCCCACTGCGTTCTGCAGCACGCTGTGACCGTTGCTGTTCCTTCAGGGATCCGCCCCCAGCAAGGGAGCAAATGTGGTCCCTTCAAGCACCCAGAGTCAGCAGTTAATAACAGCGTATCCACATATGCCTTTTGAAAAGAGCCGCAGTGAGACAGCTACCTCTCAGAATGGACAGTCAGACATGGCGCTGGGCTGGCTAAGGAGATCGTTTCAGCAGGCCTGGTGGGTGGGCACCCATGGGCCCCTATAGAAGGCTAGTCCCTCCTCACGGAGACGTGGAGGGACAGAGGAGAGACTCTGCCTCTCTGACCCCCCAGTCCACAAGAGGGACTCTGTGTTTACACCGTGCTCTGTGGTTAGAGTGCTCTGCAGAGGAGGTTCAACCCGCTGGTCAACAGGTCTCCTCACCAGCCTCTGGACGGAGTAAGAGATGAGGAAACGGGGGCTCAGAGAGCGGAATCAGGAAGTGACCCCTGGCTGGTAGGGTCTGTGTACGGAACCACGCAACCGCCTTCTCCGGGGGTGATCTGTGGGTAGAGAGAGCAGGGGAGGGACGTAGCTGCACCATCAGGCCCTGGGCAGATGGGCTCAAGGACGCCTGGGGCATGAGAGCCCTCCCACCAGGGCCGCCCATCAGCCCTCACAGGCACCCTCTGTCCCCCAACTATGGACGACCAGTGTGGCTCTGTGTCCTCAGGGTCTTGATTAGCTCCCAGCTGGCTCCAAGCATCACTCCCGTCCCCCCTTCACCTGTTGGAAGCCTCAAAGTAGCCAAGATGTTCGGGGTTCAGTGCTCTTGACAAGTATGTGTTGAGCTCTGCCCCTTTCTGGGCACCAAGAACCAAGCAGGACTAAAACAAAGTCAAGCTCCGTCCTCATCTGAGCTGGGGGAGACTGCCAATCAAGGAACAAACACACACTATCAATATGTTGGGGTGAGGGGCGCCAAAGAGAAGAGCAAACAGGATGAGGGGTCAGAGAGCAGGTATGTGTCATGTGTGTGTGCGCACACGCATGTGTGTAGGGGGTGCTATGTTAATGAGTTCATAATCTATGAAGAGGTGACATTTGAGCGAAACCTGAGGGAATGAAGGAGCAGACCGTGAGGACAGCAGGCTGGGCTCAGTCTGGGCAGAGAGAGCCACCAGTGCAAAGGTCGGAGGGCAGAGCATGCCTGGCGGGGCTGAGGGGCAGGAAGGAGGTGGGAGAGTGAGCAGGGGACGAATGAAAGGAGGTGAGGTCAAGGGGTGGAGATGACAGAAGAGGTCACACAAGGCCTGGGGACAGGGGTCTCCAGAAGATTGTGGTTCACAACACAGCCATGAGCTCCCTCAAAAAAACTGACAGAAATTCCTGGAAGCTGGACAACAGCAACAGATTTTTTTTTCCTTTTTTTTCTAGAATCCTTCCCTTGTTATCCTGGGCCAGGGAAACATTGTAGCCACTTTCTCTCCCTCCTCCTCCTCCTCCTCCTCCTTCATTTTCCTCCCTCCTCCTCCTCCTCCCTCCTCCTCTGTCTCCAAACCTGCCCCTGACCTTGTCCTGAGCTGGCTTGCCTGTTTGCAGCAAGACAGCGGCTGCCTCCTAGATGCAGGCAGGCACGGGCGGAGGACAAGGCCAGTGAGGGGACAAGAGGAAAGAGGCCCCCGGAGAGACAGGCAGCAGCACGAGGGACGACGTCACAGGGGCCTCTGACCGCTATTCATTTCAGTCTCCCAATGTCTCCATCAATAACCGTCTGCCCTGACCAGGAGGGAGGAGCAGAGAGCGGGGAGGAAGGTTGATCTGGGGTCTGGATGGGGAGGGATGGATGGAGTCACAGAGAGGACCGTTGGCTCCTCCCAGCCCAGGGCAGGAGCTGGAGGGAGGGAAGGCAGAGAGCCCAGGGGGACCTGAGAGTGTCTGTCTTCCAGCCTTCCCTCCTTGATTCCTTCTTCCCGTCTCTGTTTCCCTGACACATGGATTCCCTTCCATGTCCTCTTTGAAGCCAGGAGTAGAGGGGAGGCAGGACCAATTTTTACTTTGGAAGAGGAGGAAGGGAGTCTTCATTTTGTTATGGAGGAGTCAGGAACTTTCGGGGATGCGGGGAGCACTCTGTGCCCTGGGAAACAAGAGGCCAGAGCGAGCCTGGTGACAAGGTACAAGACTGGCACCAGCAGCCCACGGGCCTCATGAGAAGAGGAACTGGGCTCCAGGGCCTGGCACAGAAACTGGCACAAGGGCACTTAGGAAATAGTTGATAAATGAGAATGGCCAAATGGCCAGCTGTGGCCAATCAAGAAGGGAGGTTGACTTAAGATGGACTAGAACAGACAAGGCAGGCTGCCTGGAGGAGGTGGACCTTGGAGGATGTGAAAATGGGGAGAGAAGGCATAGCAGGCGAGGAGACTGTGGGAGCAAAGCAAAGGGGGCAGTGGTGAACACAGAGGGTTAGGAGGTCAGATCATGGGAGAATCAGTGAAACAACGGAGGGAAAGAAGACTGTGCAACAGAGGAGGCAGCCAGGTGGCTTTAGAAAAGTCTGAGGCTACAGTGCCCCATAAGACCCAAGCCTGCTCTTGGCTGAAGTTGGCTTTTTGACTTCCCCTAAGGCCCCAGCCCCACAAGCCACACATATACACATCTGTGGGCATAGGAAGAGGCTCTGACATGGGACAGTTTGAGGGAACTCGCAGAAGGCCTCTCCCATCAGCAAGCATTCTCTTTGCCTTGTCACCATGCTTGAAGAGCCAGCATTAAAGAGTCACCCCTTGAGTAAGGCACAGTGCTCTGAGAAATCCAGATTCCCCAGTGAGGCGCTGTCAGAATCCCGCCATGGGAAAACTGGACTGGATCTTGTGGACCACACAGTCATCACTTTCAGTTCCCACGTGAGGAGACTGAGGCAAGACAGGGGACATGATTTGCTGGAGTCACCCAGGGAATTAGAGGCAGAGCAGGAGCCTGTGGGAAGGGTGTGAAGATACCACTGCAGATGTGACAATGGACTGGGGCAGGGGACACATGGACAGCCCCATTCATTTTATTAGGACAGCCTGGCCTGGGGTCCTCTTTACAGATGGAGCCTTTATTGGGAAGGCTGAAAGGGTCCCTTCCACATTTCTCCTAAGGGGCCAGAACAAGAGTTCATGGTCAAGGGTGACTAGAGGCGCTGGGGGTGAGGGGTGGAAGCCGCCCCTTCTGGGAGGTATTGAGGCTGGAGCTGAAACAGACAGAACGGCACCCTGAGGGAGGCAGGTACCAGGGCATGGGACAGGAAGAGACCCGCAGGGAGAGGGGGTGTGGCGGGTGGGGGGTGGAGATGCAGAGTGGGGAGACTTCACCGAAGGAGCAAAATAGAAAAGCAGCGAGAGGGACGAAAACCAGACACACAGGAAAACGCAAAGGCAGGAAATCTCGAGTAGAGCGCACGGAAGAGAGAGGTGGAGAGAGGGACCAAGAGCAGGGAGGGGCTGGAGGCGCGAGGGCGGGCGGGAGGGCGCGTGGGCGGCCCGGGGGCGCCCCACTGACCCTTCTCGGCGCTTGCTTCCCTCCCTAGGCTGCGCTTTCCTCACCTACTGCGAGCGTGAGTCAGCGCTGAAGGCCCAGAGCGCGCTGCACGAGCAGAAGACTCTGCCCGGGGTAAGTGGCGCCCGCCGAGGCGCGAGCGACGGACGCGCCGACAGGGGGCGACTTCGGGAGGCCGGGCTGCCGCGCGGCCGGCGAGGGGGGCTGCGACCGCGGCGCCGGCTCCGCTCCGGAACTCGGCGCCGCCACTCAGGCCCCCCGGAACGGCGAGGCGCGGAGCCGGGAGGCGGGCGCGTGGGCGCCAAGCTCAGACCTCCCCGGGCGGCCTCCGCTCCCCGCCGTCCAGGCCCGACGGAACCGCGGGCGGGGGACGAACTCGGCGATGGTCGCAGAGCAGGGCGCGGCGTCTCCCCTGGCCCCCTGGGGCGCCGCCCATCGGGTCCCTCCTCCCCGCGCTGCCCGCGCGGGCAGCCCCGGGGCAGGGACGCGGCGTGCCCGGGGCCCCGGGAGCCCGGAGCTGCCTCCGCCGGCGCCGCGGGGCCCCTGGTAGCAGGGCCGCCGCCGGAGCCGCCGCCGATCGACGTCGGACACTGGCCGTTCCTGGGCTCGGGCCGGGGCGGGAGGGAGCGCCTGCCCGCCCGGGCTCGGCGCCGCGAGTGAGATCACCGCGGTTTATTTAAGGAGCTAGCCCTCGCCTTTGATAAACTATCGCGCCTCGGCCCTGGTTTATGGCTCGTGTGCGGGGGAGAAGAGAATTATTTATGGCCCCCCTAACTGGGTGTGATATCAGCCATGGCTATTATCGAGGCTAGTTCATCACCATAAAATAAGAAGTGTTCCTCGGGTCAAGGGTCCGCGCGGGCTCTCCTGTGGGTTCAGAGAGATGGGAGGGGGCGGCGGGGGGAGATATACGGCTCACCGAGTGTCTAAAGATAAATGGAAAGATGTGAATGTTTGTGGGCATAATTTAAGGAATTTAAAACTGTACCGTTTTTGAGCTTGTACAATGGACCCTGCAGGGAAGCACGTGTGTCCTATATGTGTGCTCGCCAATATTTACACATGCATGTTTACATTCTTACCAAGCAAACCGTGTGTAAACACACGTTTCCATTTCTGCCCCACAGCGGGAAAGGTTAACCAGGTAGACAGAGAGAAAGCTCGACCTGGGGAGGGGGGCAGCCTCAAAGATCCTTTTCACCCGTTTAGGGGTGGGGAGGGCCTTCCTTCCATTAAGACAGCCTTTGTATTGTATTTTGGTGTTTGTGATTGCAAAGCACGGGGCTGAGTCATCTTAATAACACACCCGCGGATGCAAATGAGTAGAAATTGTGCACCGTACAGGTTTTTGTGTGAAGCCCAGCTCTGGCACGGTGGCGGTTCCCCAGTTGGTTTTCTAGCGGCGCGGCTACATGCACATATATTATAGTAATTACTTTCTGGGTGCCCTCTGTAAGATGGCAGAAATATGCTCCACATCGCCCCATGTTATGTGTGAAGCATAAAGCCATATTGTAAGATAATCAAAGGCTTCTGAGAAAGGTTTGTGCTGATTAATAAAGTGTTTATGGTACTTTGTTTTGGGGGAGATTGTGATAGATATTTTAGAGCCACCCAAATGGAATAGAAAATACCACATTGTTATGGGAGGCCCTTCATCAGCTTGAGAGAGATTGCTGGGGAGTTTCGTGATGGCTAAAAGCCTGGAATTAGATGGGGAAACAGAAAGAGAAGGTGGGAGGGGGAGGCTTAGGATTTTGAAGGGGGAGAGGCTGGGAGAATTTCAGTAGCGAGTGTGGATTGCTCAGGATCTAACATTAACTTGCGGTTGTTTATTTTACATATAATAGAATAGCTAAATGATGGAGTGTATTAGTTCTTTAATAATTTATAGAAATACTTTGATGTTGCAGTAATTACATTAAAGGTCACATATCAAAGGTAATTTGGTTGAGCAGCTGTGATGGTTTCTCAGAAGCAATCAATACCACTGTCCGTGGTGCTGATTTCACCAAGGGGCCTGCCAGATTAAAGAAGGCTTATTACCAGGCAGAAAGGCCCAGGGGAAATCAGGAGCACATTGGAGCGACGCGCCAGCCCCTCTTCCACCGATAATTAACACTGTTCCCCATAATCTGTGCTAATCCTTCATACTGGGAGATCCAGTGGCATTTTCCTGAAACCACAAAGACAAGTTGGGCAAGTTTGGGAGAAAGGACAAAAAGAAATGTGAATATATGTTGAGAGATGGGAGGGGTGACGAGAGAGGCCAACAGGGGAGCTAAAACGTAGCCTAGAGTCCCCTTGCGGTGCCTGGAATGCCATCCTTTCTTCAGAGGCCTCCCGGGGAGACTCGTGGACTTAAAGACCTCATCACAATTCTCAGGGCAGGTACAGCACACAGGGCGAGGGACCAGGAAAAAAAGGCTGGATTGCAGCTTGAACTTCCCAAGGCACGTTGTCCCCACACAAACTCACGTGGAGACAAATGAAAAACAAAATGACAACATATTAAAGTGGAGTCATTTGGATTCCAGAAAGCAGGACTGGTGTTACTACTGTTGGTTGGTTCTCTCCTTAGAGATCAGAGAAAATGATCCACTGGCAAATGCTGAGAGGGGACCAGGCAAAATGCCCCCACCCACCTGAGTAATGGGTGTTCTCACCCACTGAGATGGTGCTCACGGCTGCCTGTCTGGTTAGGGGGTGGAGAGACCTCTTCTTGTCTGCAGTGACCACCCTAGGTGACCTGGTGAGCATGCTCTGTGTCTGACTAAGGAAAAAGAAATTGGAAAAAGAACCTGGAAACTGGTAACCTCAGCAATTTAGGCACTTTTCCAGACTTCAAAATCCATTCAGATCAATCCATTAAAATCAGCCTTCCACTTTCGCACTGAGGAGAAAAAAGGGGAGAAGGTGGTACAGGCAGTCCGTTCTGTTTCCCAGCAGGTTACAGAGCTAGCATCCTTTTGGCAGCAAGGAAAACAACCCCACTGTTGCCACACACACACATACACCACTACTAAAAACAATAACATAACAACAGAGGCAGAGTCAGAGACACCCCTCTCACGTGTCCTCATTTGGGGACTGAGAAGGGGAACTGACATTTCTCTTGGGATAAGTGGGAGCTCAGAAACCAGACTACAATGGCTATTCTTACAAGTCAGAGGTCAGGATCCATGGGAATCAGCCTAACCAGCCTCTTGGATGCCTAATGGAATCATCCCTGGACCAGTATTTCAAATGCATTATTGTTTTTGAATTTGGCATGACTTCAGTAGAATGAGATTAGTAAACCACAAAGCCTCGTCAGGGTCCCTTGGAGCAGTGTCTTCTGCCAGCATCTAGGCAGAGTGATTCCCCTTTCTAAACGCTCCATCTCCATCTCTCCCTCACACTCTCCATCTCACCCGCGCTCTCTCCTGGCCCCTTGCTCTCTCCAACTCATCTTCTTCCATTCCCAAAATTTGTTCCATCATTTCTATGGTACAGTCGACATGGTTTCTCAATCCATCAACGTGAATTTCCTGAGTGTGTGTCGGGCACTGTGCTAGGCATCCAGGCAGACACAGAGATAAGAAAAATCCATCCGCACCCCTCTTGGAGCTGTCCATCAAGTTGGAGACAGAAGCCAGGCATACACACAAAAATATCATCAACAGTACAAGACAGCACGTTATTATAAAATGGGTAGTGTGGAAAATAGCTCCAGGGTAATCTTTATTAAGCACTTCCTATCTGACAGGCATGATGCAAACACATCACCTCCATTACTTCTTTTTATCTTCACAACCACCCTCTGAGAAAGATACCATGAGTATCTGCCATACATGAGGAGACCCAGGATTAGAGAGAGTAAGCAGTTTGCCCAAGGTCACACAATTAATAGTGGCCAAGCCAGGATCCGCACAAGGGTCCCTTACAAAAACCCAGGACACCCATCTCTCCTTTCTAGTGCCACCAGTTGCTTTAGAGGGGACCCAGATGACTATGGGGTGCAGGAGTTGCTCCAAAATGTGTTTAAGATGTGGGCAGGGTGTGAGGAGAGTTGGGAGGAAGATGGATGTGTCAGAGGAGACTGCTGGTCTGAGATCCAGCCTGGAGACACGGCACGCCAGACAGGTCAGGAGCCGTGAGCTGGGCAGGAGGGGTCCCCTCGGAGAGCCCCCCAGGACCTGAGTGTGCACAGGAGGCCTCTTGGAAGGACGCTGTTCCTTAAAATAGGTCCCCGCTGCTTAGTCCCGCTTCCCCCTGCCTTTGGAACTTTGCAGGGAATTGTCTTCCAGGAAGAACCCATCTGTTTCCAAAGTTAGGAAGGCAGGGGTGAGACTCCGATTAGAGGAAGCCAGACCACACGGCTGGACAAGTGGTGGACTGCATGGCCAGCAGTAGCCAGCCCTCTGCCCCTGTGGCAGCAGAAGGGGCTCCTCACCAGGGCTATGGATGGGGAAGAGCTGGGTCCAGTTAGCAGGAGGCCTGGAATTGGGGAGAAGAGGGAGCAGGCGGGGGGAGGACGCAGGGGGAGAGTGGGAGCTGTATCTGCTTGGTAAACATTAAAGTTCCAATTCACTAGTTAAAGATTGGCTTTTGTGCCCTCACTCTGGCAACCTGAGAATACAAAGCAAACCCACGCTCCTCCGTGGCTGCCTCCCACCCCCACCCGCTCCGTTCAGCCCGGGAGACAGGCCACATCGCTGCCATCACACCTCGCGACTCAGGTCCCCGCCACTCAGGACGCGTCATTTCCATGGAAATTCAATGTGACCTTCTTTGAGTTTACCAGGAAAGATGTTAAAATGGAAAATTAAAAAGAGAGAGAGAGAGAGAACTCAATTGGATTTCTAGCACTGCTGTCTCATGATGTGTCTCCTGTCTCTTCCACCCACTTTTGTTGCCCCAAGTCTCATCTCCTCTTTCTTTCTTTCTCTCCTTCCCTTTTCTCTTTATGCTTTGCTCCCTCCTCTTGTCTCTCCCTTCTGGTCACCTTCCTCTTCCTCTTTCCCCTTCTCATCTCCCACCTTTTCTTCTTTATCCTTCTCCCTTGCCTTTCCCGTCTCTCCCCTCTCCTCCTCCTCCCGCACACCCTTTCTCTCTCTCCTTCTGCCCACCACACCTCTACCTTGACACCCACTGGAGGCTCTAATGGGACCCCCTCCAGCTTTACTGGGACTTCCCCAGTGAGGCCCATCTCCCTCCTGACAGCCCTGGCCTAGAAGGCGCCATCTCATTTTATGTACAACTGTAAAGATGAATGATAAGTAGAAAGGATGCAGTCAAGAACAAGATGAATAAATTATAAAGGGCAAATGATGACAAGACAGGGGTCCCCAGAGACATTGATAGGATAACAGAAACTAAAGACGAATTTATGATGGATGTAGTTAGCATGTACGGAGGCTGTTAATTCTTCCGGGTAATTTGACAACTTCTAGTGATTGGCGCAATCAAAGCATTTCATTTTAGAGGTGTGATATATTTCCACTTGTCTGTCCTGCAAGCACAGTGTTGGTTTTCATCTCTACGCGGTGAGTTGGGGCCCATCAGCAAGTGTCTCTGCTTCAGGAGGTGGAGTCACGAGCCAGATCCCCCAGTACCTCCATCTTGTGGTCCTATGGTCCTTCTCGCTGAGTGCATTGGTTTGGGGGCTGCTGTAACAGAGTCCCACAACCTACATGGCTTAAGTAGCAAAGTGCCACTAACTTGGGGGCTTAAACAACAGAAATTTATGGTTGCACGGTTCCAGCACTGGAAGACCAAGACCAAGGAGTGAGCACGGCTGGTTCCTTCTGAGGACTGGGAGGAAGAATCTGTTCCATGTCTCCCTCTGCACTTCTGGTAGCCTCAGGCATCCCTTGGCTGGTAGATGGTGTTCTCATGCCATCACACTGATTCCCCTGTGCGCATGCCCGTTTCTGTGTCCAGGTTTCCCCTTATGAGAAGGACACCTTATGAGATTTGGTCCCCGCCTAATGCCCTCATCTTAACTTGATTATATCTGCAAAACCTATTCCAGATAAGGTCACATTCACAGGTTCTGGGAGTCAGGTCCTCAACATCTTTTAGGGGGAAGGGCACGATTCAACACTTAACACTGGAAAATGGGCAGCCCCATGGCTCTTCCTTGGCAGGGAGAGAAAGGTCTTCAACTGTGTTTGAGTCACCAGGTAGGAGTGGGGGGTTCCCACCAGCCCTTCCTCTGTGTCTCCCCTAGGCCTCATTCTTCCCTTTCTCTCTTAGGGAAACGAGTGACATATCTTCCCTCTTTTCCCATATTTCCTAAAGAGAGCCATTCACCCACCCTTTTAGGGCAGTGATTCTTAACAGAGAGCAGTTTTGCCCCCCGGGGGACATTTAGACATTGTCTGGAGATGCTACTGGTATTCAGTAGGCAGAGGCCAGGGGGCTACTGAACACCCTACCGTGCACAGGACAGCCCCGCAACAAAGAGGTATCCAGCCCCAAATGTCAGTAGTGCCAAGGCCCCTGTGCTGGGACCAAGGACAGGTGGAAAAAGGCACAGTGGGACCTGAGGATGGGGCTCCCTTCTCTCTTACTCCCTGGTTCTTAGTCCCCTGGGGGTCAAGCCCAAGGGTCCTTAGAGTGTTAGAGGGGCGAGGGTCTGTCAAGGGGCACTTGCTCAAACGGTGTAAGCTCGGGGGGAGCAGTGGGCAGCAGGAGAGGACAGACCCCCTGCAGGCATTCGAGGGCGTTCCTCGTTGGCCGTTCGCACACTCCTCTCTGCGCATGTTCAGCACAGACTTCTTGCCCAGCTTTCTCATTTTATCCACACAGAACCCGAGATCTGAGTAAAATGCGTTGAAGTTTGCTTGTGACCCAGCTAGGACCAGAACCCAGCCCAGCCCCTCCCTTGGGAACAGCCCCCATCCTGACAGGAAGTAGATCCGGCAGGCAGGCAGGCACGTGGAGTGTCAGAGCCTGGGCTGGAGCCAGGGAACCTGAGCTCCCGGCCCCCACCTGCCCGCCATGAGCCAGGTGCCTTGGGCGAAGCACTTAGCTGGGAACCTCCCTGGGCCTCTACCTTCTGGACTGTGGAAGGAGGCTATGGGCCAGATTGCTCCTGGAGCCCCTTCGAGCTCTGACATTCTTTAAAATTCTAAGAATAATAGACTTGGCATTACTCACATTATTGAAGACAGGGAGAGGAGGGGAGAGTGGGAGGGTGAGGAAGAAGTGTCTCCCGGCCTCCACTGCCGGACTCCCTTTGTGACAAGCGTAATAAAGTGCAGGTCAGCTCTGTCTCTCCCTGACGCACACCAGACAGGCGGCCTGTTCTTGAGGGCCAGCTCCAGGGCAGAGCTCCAGGGAAGGGCTGGCTCCCACTGTGTCCACCCTGGCCCCTCGGCCCTAAACCTCTCTCCTGCCCTCTGCTCAAGTTTCTTTCTCAGGAACTTTCTCCAACACTTGGCCCTGGCATGCTCTGGATCACGATTGCCATCACCCAAGTCAGCAGCAGCAAAGTTTACAGAATACCTGCCCCGGGCAGAGTTCTTTTTTGGGCGAGGGCGGGGGTTGCCTGGCATCAGAAAAAAGGAGTGAGACACAGACTCATTGCTGAAGGAGCTTACAGTCAGGTTTGGGAGGCAAGTGTGGAGACAGCACACGACCCAGAAAATATCTTTAGGTGCCAAAAAAAAAATCATAGTGCTGGGAAGTGCCTGGGAATCCAGCTGAGAGAGATCTGGAGACAAAACAGGATGTTCTGGGGGAGCCCACCCTGCCCCACCCAGTGTGGTGACCTCCAGCTTCCAGGCTCTTCCCCCTCTGACATCCTTCATCGGCTTACTGAGGTTATCATGGCAACATAAAGATCTCATCGCCTGTAAACTCCTCGGGCTCCTGTCACCCACAGAACACAGCTGGATAGACTTGGTCTCCTGGCCACAGCCCTCCGGGTCCATGCAGCTTCTGCCCAAGTTCATCTCCTTCCTTCAGGCTCCTCTTTTTATCCATCTCATTCCCTCTGCCCTGAGAGTTTCTCTTCATCCCTGGAGGCTCAAATCCAACACGCTTCCCCTGTAATGACCCTCTGGCCCCTTCCAATCCTTCGTGACACCCAGCGGGGTGTTGGTTCCATGCTGCTCTGTTGACTCCACTTTTCAGCTCCCAGAGTCCCCATCCCCAGAAATTCCTGTACTCGCTTCTTTGCCCAGAGCTGACTCAAGGGGCTGGGGGGCAAGGGGGCAGGGGGCAGGGGAGAGCTTCTGTTTCTGCGCATTGACTTCGCCTGCCTGGGCATCACCCAGTGGCGTCCAGCAGATCCATTCTCAAGGCTCCTCTTCCATCCACATCACCCACCCCCTCACTTGTCCCCTAGAAAGTTGTCAGCTCAGCTCGCTCTGTGAGGGTACGTTGGGAAAGACAGGAATGTCTCATTTTATGGTCCTGGGTGCCTGGAGGAAGCGCTCTGTGGAAGGTGCTTTGTCCTGGGCAGTCGCAGCTGGTGTGGGTGTGAGTGTGTCTCAGCAGTGGTGACAGGAGTGACGGGCTTCCCGGCACACATGTGTGAGCTGGAGGAGGTGCAGGAGGGGAGGGTCCCAGGCCGCCTCGGTGGACGCACCCGAGTGAGTCTGTGTGAGGCTGCTTGAGGGTTTGCTGACCTTTCGCCAGAGCGCGAAGCAGGGAAGCAGACTGTCTGCGTGAACTCCTGCTCCGGGATGGATGTGCTTTAGGACTGCAGGCGTTTCTTCTAGAGCGTGTGCACGCGGGCGAGCAGAGAGCCAGGCGTCTATGTCGTGGGCCTGCATCGTTCCAGAACGCTGGGCTGCCAAGTCCCATCAAAGATGGGGCACCCTGGGTGATGATGGCAGAAAGCAGTGTTGTTTTGCTGTTTTTGTTGTTGTTGTTCAATTCTTCGTGAAAATAGGTGTTATAAAGAGAAAAGGGCTGGAGCTCAGGGCTCCGGTTTCCTGCGGCTCCAGGGTGTGTTTTGAGCTAAGGCACTTGTGGTATGTCCTGGATGTGACCACCAGGAGGCGCCAGGCAGGTGGCCCCTCGCTGAGTGTGGCTGAGTGCGCACAAGGCAAGTGTGAGCCTGGGGTGCCCAGATCTGTGCCCGGCGGAACACTCCGCTCCGCTCCACCCTTCTGAGCACTTACAGCCTGTAAGGATGACACCAACCAGCTGGATGACTTGGCATCATGACCTTTCTGGGCCCAATTCCTAATTCCAGAGCGAAAATTTATGAGGAGGCTCTTCAGATGCTGTGGATGGCTGTAAATCCAGGTATTATTATGAATGACAGAACAGTGATGTGAGTATGGTGGACTTCGGGGTCCTTTGCCACAGTAAAGTCCAGTGACTCCTAATTCACTCATGAAATAGTAACAGGACAATAACACTGTGAAATGGTCAAATGTGTGATTTGGACTATGAGTCTTACTACATTTCAGAAGAGGGAGGGACTGTGAGCTGGAATGACCAGAAAGGGCCCCATGGACGGGGAGACAGGATCCAGGTGTGTGTTAGGGAGAGGAAACTGGGCAGGTAGTAAGGAGAGGAGGCTTTGGGGAGCCAGGAAAGTCTGGATTTTCCTCCTGGAGTTAGGGATGAGGATGGGGATGGGGAGGAAGTGGTGGGAGAAGCCAGCGGGGCTTTGTCACACTACTGCTCTGCAGAACCTCCATCCCGCAGCCTGCAGGCCCCATCACCTCTGGGCACGTGAGTCCCAGACATCCTGCTCACTCTGGGCGTGGTGTGGGCACCGGCACTCCCTGCCTCCCCCCCGCCCACCCACCGCAGTCCTCCCCGGGCCTCGGGACTCAACTCTAGCCTCTGCCTTCATCTAGGAAGCGCTCCCAGGATGCTCTAACCCACACTGGCCTCCCCTTTGTCTGAGCAATGTCAGCAGAGCCAGGGGTCTAATCGTCCCTGGCTCAGTGTGGATTTGGGCATATCTGCATCACCAAGTGCTTGTTCAAAGTGGAGTCTTCAGCCCCGCCCAGACTGTCTGAGCCGTGTCACTCAGACTCTACCCACCACATTGTAACAAGATCTCTAGGAGACTCATGTGCACAAAAACGTTTAATGACCCCTGGCTTAACTGTAGGCCCTGAAGTATTCTCAGTTTGAGTATTCCCAGAAGCAGGCTGTAGAAGAGCATTTGAGCGCAAGTGGTTTCTCTCGATGGTGACCCCAGAAAACACAAAGAGGAAGTGAAGGAGTGTGACAGGATGACACCCGTGATTCACCAGTGCTCTCTAAGGGCCTGACATGTCACAAATATCCTCTCATTTATTTGTCAAAACAGCATCACTCAGGTGCTCTCAGGCAAGCATTACCAGCGCTGTTTTATGGACCAGGAGCCTGAGGGGAGGGGGCTGGCTCCAGGGCTCACACTCCTTCCACGCGACGTCCTGTGGCACCAACCCCTGTGGAAAACCAGAGATTTGCAAGGGCAGGGATGGCATCGTGTTCCTCAGTCTCTGTCACCTCAAGGTCAAGACCAAGCTGCTCCCACGGGAGACTCTGTTGTGACTGCTAGACTCCTATGGGGCCAAGTGTGTCAGTTCCCACAGGTGTCACTGCACACCAGACCTGCTTTTGAATTGGAGAAGTCATGTTCTGCCTGGGAAGAAGAGTTAAATTCCAGCACCTGCTCTGCCTGAAGCCTTACTGGTTGCCCTTGGGGAGCCACTTAACCTCCTCGAACTTCAGTTTCAGTGACTGAGGTTCCATTTGGCTGCAGTAGCTTCAACAAATGGAGCATTGGGCTTTTGCATCTCATAGAGTCTGGGGTCTAGGGTGGGCTTAGCAGCGTAAAAATGTCAGCATCAGAATCTTCCTTCATGGTTACAAAATGGCTGCCCTGGCTCCATGCATCACACCCACAGTCAAGCAGAGTAAGTCCAGCTGTAGCTGTCCATTTTCTCAGGAGTGTGAAAGATTTCCCATAAATTCCTCCCCAGTAGAATTGTGTGTGTGTCTCACTGGCCAAAACTGTGTCCCTGACCACTCTAGCTGCAAAGGAGGCTGGGAAAGGGATTATCTTGCCAAGAATGAAGCATATATCTGCCACAGTCAAAATGTGCTTTGGTCAGTGAGGAGGACGAGGGCATGGATGATGGGTAGGAGCCAGGAGAGTCTCCCCTATTGGCTTCCTAGAAATGGGTGGGGGTTACAGCAGAGCACGCTGGACAGGGCAGCAGCCCCACCCCATACACTGGCAGCATTTGCCTTCAGCTCCTATCATGACCCGATGCTGTTAGGAGGAGGCTGATTCAGAGTCATTCCAGAGTGTGTTCTAAGAGATGCTTCCTCAACACAGCACTGCTAACTCAGCGTGTTTATCCAGCTACTGACGTGGTTTCTAATTCCACGGAGTTCTTCATAGGGGATGAAGATTTCAACCCCTTGGGTACCATATTTTTATCTTCTACCTCTTTCTTAAACTTGTAGCCTTCTGTGTCTCTGCATGTGGCTTAGATATTAAAGAGTCCTGGCCCCTGTGCCGCTTGACAGCTGTCCCCACATCACAGGCACTCCACGGTCATGTCTCTGCTCTCACTTTGTGGCCTGGTGGGTGCCACAGACCTGAAAGTGGCCCCGCTGGTTCTCGGGGCCAGCAGCAGAGGTGACAAGTTTACTTTTCAGGAACGGAATCAACAATCTGGTCTGTTGTCAGGAGCATGGAATGAGGCGCGTGTGCTCTGTGCCAAGCCCGCCTGAGAAGTGAGAATTTGTCCTCTGTATTAACTTTGTCTGGGCTGCATTGAGAGTCAGGAGGGAAGGGTCAGAGACAGCCCCGGGCGGGCCTGTGTGTCCCTCTGCTCCTCAGACCCTCCCTCGCGGCTCTGCCTACAGCACCCAGCCCTCCCCACCCCCAGGGCACGGGCTGTCCTGAGGGTAGCGAGCCTCTAGCCACGGATGTGTTCAAGCCAAGTTTGAGTCGCATGGGGCAGGGGGGTGGCCAGGGGCTGGGAAGGGAGTGTGGTGCAGGTAATTTCTGCACTGGATAAATCATTTCTTGGAGGCAAGCCAAGATTCTATGACTTTTCTCTGTATTTTAGTTGCATCTCCGTCATAAATTGACCCACCAGTGCCGACCCAGTCCTCAACCCCCAGCTAAACCTGCTAACCCACATTCTATCCGAGGAGAAGTGACCACTCCAGCCATCCCAGTCTCTTCCTTCTCTGAAGACCCTCAGAACTTACAGGCCAAACCCATCACATCACTGGGCAGGCTCAGGCCCCAGATTCAGCCAACCCAGCTTCACCACTCTGAGCTGTGGGACCTTAGGCAAATCTCTTCACCTCTCTGTGCCTCAGTTTACTCCTTTAGACCCCAGGATGTCAATAGTGCCTTCCTCCAAGAACTGATGCATGAAGTGATGCTAGCAGAGTGCCGAACATGCTGTGGCCATGTGTCTTTCCACCACTGCTGCTGCCTTTGCTGCGGCCGTTTCTCCCACCCTTACCCTGGGGAGGAGCGAGTCTCCTGGCCTGGCCGCTTCTATCTGCCCCATCCTCGCCCCTGTCTGCCCCGGGCTGGAGGGCGACTGGCCCGGGGCGCACAGCAGCAAAGCCTCCCAGCCGCATAGCTAACACAGGGCTGGCCAGGTCGGGGGCTGACAAGTGTGGGAGGGTCAGGGACATCCCCCCGAGACCTCTGGTCCTGTCCCTGCCAAGCCTGGCTGTGCTTAAACAGGGTGGGGTTCAAGATCACCCCTCCCTGCTCTGCCCCCTGAGACGTGTTAGCTAAGTTTGTGCTGACAGTTTGCACAATCCTCACGTGAGATTTACACACTTCCCTCTTTGTACCCCATTCACCAACCCCCACCCCAAAAAAGGGCAGCACCCCTGAGAACCAGGTGAAAGGACCCAGGAGATTTAAAACCCTCACCAGTGAGCGCAGAAGCAGAGTCACACCCTGGCACCCACGTGGTTTAGGATGGTCCAGGAGGCCCTTCGAGGCAGGGCGACCCAGGGATCTGAAATGAATATGCATTCGGCCTCTCCCAGCAGCTCTGACAGCTGGCATCCGACAGCTGGGCCTGCTCAGAGCCTGAGAGAAGGCTTTTAATTCAGTTGGTAAGTGTTTCCTGAGCACCCACCAGGAGCACGGCCCCGTGTTGGTACTGCTTAGCAGGTGGATGCGAGGAGAGAGGTCTCGGACCCCGCTGCCCCTGGGGCTTTCCCTCCTGCGGAGCAGAAATGGTGTACATGCCAAGCAATTAGAGGACAATGGATTGAGACTTCGGACTGAAGTGTAGGGCTCTGAGCCGTCAGGGAGCACTGCAGGGCCGTGTCTACTGAGTGCCTTCCATGAGCCTCGCTGCACTGAGTCCTAGGGGTCCTTGCTGTCCTCGGAAGGACGGGCAGGATTGGGGTGGACGGAGAGGGGCTGGAGACGCATTCCAAGGAGGTGACAGGGGAGGAGGGAGGGAGGGGGGCCGTGAGGGAGACTGTACTGCTGGAGTTCAGGGCGCTCAGAAAGAGGCTGGAGGTCTCAAATGAGACGACAGTTGGGACTCCGATGTGGGAGGCCTTGAATGTCCCACTGAGGAACTTGGTTTCTTTTCTTCGGGTACTTGGGAGCCACTGAAGCTTCCGGAGTAGGAGAGTGGGCAGCCTGAGTGGGCAGAGCTGGCACACCTCGGGCACAAGTTGGCAGAGGCTACTCTCTTGGTGTTGGGAAGGCCTGCTGGAGGAGGGTGGAGGGGAAACTTGGATCCCTCTGGGCCCCTGAAGCTGGTGAGGTTCCTAAACCACCTGGCTGCACATCAGTGTTCCTGAGACATTCAGATTTGTAACAAGTGCAAAGAAAGACAGAGATTCAATCTCCCTCTTTCTCACTCTGGCTCTGTCTCTCTCTCTCTCTCTCTCTCTCTCTCTCTCTCTCTCTCTCATGCACACACACACACACACACACACACACACACACAGAGGCATGAAGTGAGGGTGGGTGTGGCCCACAAATGCACGTGTCACAAATGCCTTTATCTGAAGAGGCCCTGTGGCTGATGGATCTGGTCAACCTGCTCTAATCCAGGAGAGCTGAGGGGTGGGGGGCACACCCATTTCCATTAGCATCCATATTACGGGGCTGCTCAGTGCAGTTTTATGACTTTGGAATAGACAATCCAACAGTGCTTCCGAGTTAATGTCCCGCCAAGCCCGCTTTAATGAACAGACACAAAGCGTGTGCAATTAGCACAGTGACAGTGTGACAGTGGAAACCAGTGAGCCCCTGACAAACACCGTCATTCTCTTAGGTAGACGACACATTCCTGCAGGCAGTAACGTTGTCTGCACGCTTTATTTGCTGATCAAAATGTTTTGCGCCATAGATTTTGCAAAGACTGACTTCTTCTAAAGTCCAAATTACCTTCTATTCTGACTTGGTGAGTTTGAAATTTACCAGGACTTCAACTGACTCCTTAAATAATGACTCCTTAAGGGTTGAGCCTCTCACATGGAAGGAACTTGCGGTGGGTCACAACTTCTCCAGGAAGCCTCTCCTGATGGAGTGAACCCCCATTCTCTGTCGCACCCCCACGGTGTCACTGGGGCCTGTCCCTCATTGTGAAGTGGCAGAGTAGATGAGATCCCACTGGTGGCCTGCAGTCCTCCCAGACCCCCTGGGGCTTTGCCACTATTTTGCGTGTTTCAGACTGTTCCTCAAACTCTTCCAACCCCTGTTAGCTCACTGGGCAAGACCCCGATCGGTCACCCACCAGGCAAACCCACTGTCTGGCCACACTTTGAGTCCTCCCTGGCTCCTGCCCACAGGTTCTGGGAAGACAGTATGTGCCATCGCCCTCTATTCTTATTCAACGACTTATCTAGAGGAACTTCATATTTTCTTTTAGGATAAACTGAGCTAATGCGATGTGCTTGTTTTAATTTGTGAGGTTAACTGATCTAATTATCTGTGGCGTTTAGTTAAATTCTTGTGCCTGGGCCGGCTGCAGGTGTGGGCTTTGAATCCTGCCAACAGGAAATCTCTTAAAACGAGCTGATCTAACGCAGCGTGGTCTGCTGGTCTGAGGGATTTTCTAATAATGCATGAATTTATTAACAGCTAAAGATAAATAGAGGGGGTATTTACATTAAACACATTCACAAGGAACTGTCTGCTGCTTCCCTGCCCCCTTCCAGTGGCTGCATCCTCCAACTCACGTCACTGAGCCATCAGTTGAGTCCGGAGAAAACCTGGAGGGCCCCCTGGAGGCTACAAGTAGATACCCCAACATAATGACACTAAGCGGGGAGCTGGTGTGGCCAGGCTTAAAGACCTGGAGTTTTAAGTGACCCCAAGAAAGGAGCCACTGGTGTTGTTCAGATCCCTAGAAGCTGACGCAGTCTTCCGAGACCAATAGGTGACTTCCCTTAAGGTAAAAAAATGATGTCCCATTGTCCCTGGTGGTCCTGGAAATCTGTGTTTGGGGCTGAGAGCTACCCCTCCCAGGGGGAGTGTGTCCAGGGAGGGTGACAAAGAAAGAACAAAATCCTTCCATCTGAAGCTAGTTGACTGGCTGCTAACATCCAGCCTATAGGTGAGGGGCTGCCCACTATGCACAAAATGTGTCATGTGGGGCTCCTGGCTTTCCGACCCCACCCTCTGCCCTGATCCACTGGGAGCTGCCCCATCTCCTGTCTGGGACTCCAGAGACCTCTCAGAGGCTGGGGCTGGGATGCCAACAACGTCCAAAAGAAGTGGAATTCTAACTCCAGAAATCCTACATTGCTCGAAAATACTGCTAGCCTGCGTTGTCTGGAAATCCAGGTTTGGGATCAGGCCAAGCAGCCACAACTGTGTTTGAAATGTATTTCCCGTTACCTGAGGCCCAGACGCCCTGACAGCCCGAGTCACTCAGTACTGACCTGTTTTCATCCAGCGTCAAAGCTCTCCCTCTTCCGCGTGAGGGAGCCTGGCTGAAACCACACTTGCAAAGGCACGTGTAGAATAAGCACGCACGTGCAAAGTGCACACGCGCACACACTGATGCCCACCCACACTTAACATTCAAACATGCACACGCACGTACACCGGGGTGCATGGTGTGTGTGCGTGCACAGAGGTTTGTACATTCACCAGACACACATATGCACATAAACTCACAGGAAGACGCTCCCACACTAGCATCCAGGTGCACGCACGTGTGCGGGCACACAAATACAAGTGTGCACACACGCTTTCCCTCTGGCTCCTTTGGAATTGAAAGAGAATGTAGCTCTACAGGGACAGCTGAAGATAAACTCTTGATTTCTGATTTCCAGAGCAGTTTGGACAAGGTCCTCTGAAATGCATTAAAATGCTCATCACAGCATCTGTCTGAACCCTGGCGGCTGTGTGACTTGGGGGGAAATGGAAACAGAAGGGATTCAGAAGCCTGAACTCCTCCTTGACTCTCCTTGCGTCGCTCTCTCCTCTGTCTCCCGCTCCCCTCCCTCGCCTGCCCCCACAGCCTCCACCCAAACCCAGCCTGGGCCGCAGTGGCCCCGACTCTGCCTAACTGTTGTGGGCCCCAGAGTGTCGGGGGTCCTCAGGGCTAATAAACAAAGTATCCACCAGGGCGGCCAGGTCCTGATTCCTCTACGGCAGAGAAATGGCCTCCCACCACCTGGGCCCAGTGCTCCCCAGGTCCCCATGGCCCGCGGGCCCCAGGCCTCTCCCCCCAGGGGAGACCAGAGAAAGTGCCTCACCTGTCAAGGATGGATGCTGAAAGCCTGCTCTGTTTAACCTGAGGAAGGGCACTCCAGGTGAAATCTCAGGCACGTGGGAGGCAGGTCAGGGGGAAGCTTTCTGATACCCCTGAGGACAGGTGTATGGACAAGGGGGCGGGTTCAGGGGAGATCATGCACCCACATTCCTGGTGAACACCGCTCACTGCTTCTCTGCGCTCCCAGGTGAGAGCCAAGCCCTGTGCACAGACCCTCCCCCACCCATCCCTGGCTGTCCGCCCAGCTCCTCTCCAGCGCTTCCGCTGGACACCAGGTTCCAGGAACACCCGACTCCCCCTTCCCATGCAACTTCATACTCCATACTTTGTTCAGTAGCTTCTCTTTGCCCAGCATTCTCCTACAGCCTGTATATCTCCTGTATCCCAAGTTCTTTGGCCAGACCAGTCTCTGGTCAACATTCCAAACTCAGCCTAGCCATCACCTTCTCCAGGACGCCTTCCCCAGTCTGGACAAGGCCGGATAAGACACCCCACCACCCAGTAGTCCCAGAAGTTCCTGCGCATTCCTCAATTGCCAGAGTGTAATGTGACCTCCTGGCTGGTCCCTTACCCCGGACCATGTGCTTTTAAAGGACAGGGGCTGGGTCCTGCCCATCCCTGTGGACTCAGCCTTGGCACAAGGATCAGCCTGCTGAGTTCTCAGTGGCTGAGAGGATGTTGGAATGTGTGGGCCGGTATGCACCTAAATCCTTGGGACCAGAGCGGCTTTGTGGGGTCCCTCAGGGACATCCTGGAGGTGTTTTTCCCTCTCTGCTGGGACCTGGAGCAGGCTCTGGTCAGGCCTGTGTGAGTCCTGGTCTCACACTGGGTTCTGTGTGCCCACTCCTCACCCCTACCCAGGAAGATCAGAGCTCCCAGCATCTCATAGTTCCATTTTTCCTCTTAAGCATCAAACTGTCATTCCTCTAAACACCATCTGGAGACTCCTGGCTTCAGCCCCTCACTTCTCCCAAACTCTTATTAATGTGACGGGTGTTTATTTCTTCTTCCTCCTCTTCCACTTCCTCTGGAACATCTCAGCTCTGTGGCCTGCAGACATTCATCTTATCTTCGGGGAGATCAGCTCTGCTGGGGAGGGCGGCCGCTCAGGCTTGGCTTTACGCAGCTGACAGTGATAAAGAGCAGACAGAGCTAGAGGGAGCTGTGCCGGCCCCTCCCGGAGCCTGGTCCCAGTGGGAAGGGGGACAGTGGAAGGCGGGTCGGGGAAGGAACCCGGGTAGATCTGCTCTGCAGTGGCTTCGACTCTGCCATGTTGATCTTCTAAGAACTCCAGGACCCTCTGTGGCTCCCTGGTGCCGCCAAACAAATCCCAGATTCCTAGCCTGGTCCCTAGCCATCTGCATCCTTCTGCCTTTCCCTGCATCGGTGTCTGCCTCAGCCCCTGGGCACGCATCTCTGCTGCCAGCTCACTGTGCTCATCCCTCCTTCCACACCTAGGCTCCTGTTAGAACCCTCGCCTGAACACACCCCGCCCTCCATATCTTGCTTGTCCTCAAAGGAGGATCTCGTGCTTTCCTCCTCCACGCAGCCCTCCCTGGCTACCCCACCCACATCCACCACCTTCTACAGCCCTTGCCACATGGTCCACATTCTCTCACTCAGTGCTCTAACCCACATTGTACTCATGCATTGCACCTCCCTGATAATGCCCACAGAACCTGGCCCAGGACTGGGCACACAGGCAGTCCCTGCTGTCTTGAATCAAAGTGAGCCTGCAGCACTGACCCCCCTGAGACGAGCCTTAGCAACTCGGGAGTGGCTGGTTGGCACTGGGGAGCTCGCCGGTGGCGCCGTCCTGCAGTGCCCAGAGGGAGACCCACCCATTCCGGTCCCTGCTGTGGTCCAGGCTGGCACTCGAGGCCAGCCTGCTTCCCCTGGTAAAGCATTAAGCTAATGCGTGTTGTGTCTCATTAGTGGCATTCTGTTTGTGCCAGGGCCAGGCAATTTGATGGGTAGTTGATTGGCTATTCTGTTTATTTATGGCAGGAAAAGCATTCTTTATTGAGGACTGGGCAGCACATCTCTGTCCCTATGGCACTAAGATTCTCTGGCAATCATGCAATTATAAATTAAGACTAAATAAATAATATATAATCAGCAATAAAGACCACACGCCTCCATGTAAAGAGCTCTCCTCAGGCGGGCCACAGCATCTCCCCGTGGCTGGGCCTGGAGACCCAACAGAACCCCAACCTGGGAGACCCCATCCCCCGGGGCTCTCGGCCGGGTCCGCCATCGCGGTCAGCTTCAGCGTCCGTGACCGAGCATCTAGGTTTAGTCATTACACCCGTGCCTGGGGAGCCCACCAGCACTGGTAGAAAACCTTTAACATTCTGCTGCCCCTGACCCCCACAAAGCCTTCAGGAAGGGGGGCAGGCATTGTTCTCCCCAACAGACAGGCAAGGAAAGTCAGTAAGGCCCGTGGAGGTCGGGAGGCCTGAGCAGGACCACAGGGAGAGGCAGCTGTGCCTCCATCACCATGGTCCTGCCCTGGTCTCCTTGTCGCTTCCGAGGCGGGTCAGGCTGGGGATGAGAGGTGGAGCGTCTTCTAAGGGACATAAGGGTTAGTGTTGCCATCCTGCCCGGGGTGAATGCCGAGCCCACTCTCCGTTGTCTGCAGGTGAGGGAGGAGAGCAGACATCCACAGCCCCACCTCAGAGCCACCCCTCCTCACTCATCATCATGCCGGAGCCCCCCGCCCCAAGCCACCCTGCCATCTAGGGGGTGCAGCTGAGTGAGGTTGCCACCCATCATGCTTGTTGGACCTGGAGAGGCAGTGGTGAGGGAGGCACAGGTGGAGCCATGGTCAAGGACAGGGAATCGTCGTGAACTCCCCGAGGGAGGCGCAGGGCCCCTGAGGTGGGGAGAGTGCGTCACGGGGCCTGGACCACATGGCTAGAGGGGGACTTAGGAAGGTCCACAGAGAGACCCTGGGGACCAGTTCGCCCACTGGGAATACAGGCCGAGTAGGTGGTTTCCCTGGGAGCTGTCCGAGGACAGCAGGCCAGGGTCTTCCTCTGGGCGGGTCACCAGTATGGAGTGGGCTGAGTGGTCTGGGTTTTGAAGTCTGCAGATGACACTGTCACCCCAGCTCCAGGTTCACCCTCCAGAGCCAGCAGCAGCGGAGCTTCGATGCTCCCCGTCTGTGAGACGCCGCCCCGCGAGGGGCCACTGAGGTCAGGGAGGGTCAGGAGCCCTGGAATTCACGAGGGCTGTGACGCTCAGCCAGCCTATCTGCAGAGCACAGCTCCATGCCCAGAACACGGGCAGCCAGAGCGGCTGCACTCACCCCAGGCAGAGTCCTGAGTCACAGGGCAGACGTGGGCTCAGCGCAGACATCTCCTGAGGGCCCGAGTGCAGGCAGAGGAGCTTCTCCACGCAGCCCCAGCCAGCGGCCGGGAAGGGCCCATCTGAGAGGGTCCCGTGGCCGGAACTCTCAGAATGAGCAGGGCTGGGCCTTGCTGGGTGGGTGGGCGAGGAGAGGCTCAGTCTGTGGACGCTGGAAAGGCAGTGTGTGTTCTTCGGCTGCACCAAGGCGTCTGCATCTCAGTCCACCCGCACCCCTCTGCCGACACCCCCTCCCTGCTCTTCCTCCTCATCCTCGCAAAAACTAATTGTCTCTCGCACCAGCCAGCGCCTGGTGCTTCTGAGAGGTTTCTGCATGAAACTAATTATGCACTGCTAATTTGGCAGCTAGCAGCTTTCCCGCTAACGTTCATTTGATTTGGGTGGTTCTGCTGAGCGGCATTTCTGTAAATACGCCATGGGCCTGGCAGGGAGGGTAACTCGAGTTCAGGGTCAGGAGGAGGGGCCTAGGGGTCTGGGGGCGGCCGGGTGGAGTGTGCAAGAAAAGGCCTCAAGCCCCAGTGAGTGATCCCGCTTTGGTCCTGGAGGGCTGGTATCCGAGGGTCAAGGAGATAATGGGGTGGGCATGGCCTTGGGGGGAGCAGGATGGTCCCTTTTCTCACCTGCTCTTCCCAGGCCAACGTCCTGGGCAGATGCCCCTCGCTCACAGGGCCGGCACTTGGTTTCATGCTCTGCTGTCACTGGGTGGAAATTCTTGATAATTTCTGAACAAGAGGCTCTGATTTTTCAATTTGCACCTGCGAATTATGTCACTGCCTCTGTCAGAACCATTGAGGAGGCTCCCAGGGGGCTTCTGGGTTTTCATTGTGCCTCCTGGAAAAGGGGGTCCCTGAGGACAAAGGCTGATTGCAGACTGGACTCCTTGAAGCGCTCCACAAAGAACCGGGGTATTTAGCATGGGTCTTCCACACTGTACGCCCCAAGTTGGCCAAGATAAGTCATGTCCAGCCATCTATTCATGCATGTGGCCTTTTCGTCCCCCATATCCCAGCAGGGCATCCCTCTGTCTCAGCAA
Organism: Vicugna pacos; assembly: GCF_048564905.1. Classification (NCBI taxonomy): domain Eukaryota; kingdom Metazoa; phylum Chordata; class Mammalia; order Artiodactyla; family Camelidae; genus Vicugna; species Vicugna pacos. The sequence goes on from NC_133010.1 coordinate 10,158,644, forward strand.
ACGTGGGTGCTCCTTAAATAACTTACCATCCCAGGGCCATGCTTCCCTCCCAGGTGGAAGGAATTCGGTCCTCCCAGGAGCCCTTTCTACAGTACCATTGAGACCACCCCTCAGTGACCCCCAGTCTTGCCCCAGTCTTGCCAGTCCCAAGTATCTTCACCAACAGACAGACGTGTGTGGCATCTAATTCCAGACCCACCTGGTGGCCCCGGAGCTAATCTCTTCACTGCTCTGGGCCTCTGGCTCCTTTCCTACAAAATACGGCAGGATAAGCCTCCTTTGAAGAGGTGATCGTGCAGCCACTGGTGGAGCGGTGGCAAATACTGTGACTCGGTGGCCATTCTGATGTATGGCCACATGGCAGGCAGGGCCTGAGATGCTGCCCTTCCTCCCTCCTGGACCTAAATCGGCCCCATCCTTGACTACAAAGCTCAAACCCTGCCTCCTCCAGGGGACCCCAGTGACTTCCTACAGGACTCAACAGCGAATCAGCCTCCGTGCTTGCGGGTTAACGGGCTGCTGCTGTGGGTGGCTCCTGTCTTACAAGCCATTATCAGCCTACATCTCGTCCTCCGAGTCCCACGCTCCCCAGGCACGCGGGAGACAGCCAGGAAAGAGCTGTCGAAAGGAACACACTTGCTTTACACCCTTGGCCTTCCACGCACACACTGGGGTGTATTATATGGCATTTGTCGCTGGCTTTTTCTTCCCCTGATGGGATCTGAGTGTCATTTTCCAGCAGGCTTGTTCCATGCCCACAGCCAACCCTGGGAGACCCACTTCCCACGCTGAAGCAGCAAGAGGCTGTTATTTGACGTTGACTCCAGGTTCCATTAGTTTCCAAGTCTGCCCAAGAGGCGGGCCTCACGCCAAGCTGTACTGACCAGCCGGCGGTGGTAACCAATGCTGAGTAATGGTTCAAATGGTAACCAGCGTTAGCAAATAGTTCCTGTGGTAATTGCAGCCTAATTTGTGTGTGTGCACATGAATTAGCGTGCATCTGTATGCCATTAGCGCTCTGAATTATCTCCTGAGCGGCGCTTGCCTCGGGCCCAGTGGACAAAGCCGACAGTGAGATGTATCTGGAGCTCAGTTTCTTCTAAGAACAAAGGACTGAAAATGGGGTTTTGAGGAAGGGTGAGAGCTTGCCTCCAGCCTGCTTTGTGGACTCGATGTGTAAGCTGACCCTCTGGCCGTCCCCAGGAAGGGAGGCAGAGCAAGTCCGAAGGGCCAGACCTCGGCACTGATCATCCTTGGCAGCCTCCCTGGGGTTTCTGGGGCAGAACTGAGGGCAAGCCAGGACCCCCTCGCAGTCCAGAGAGCTGGATTCAGAGCTGGGCAATGGATAGGGGCATGTTCTGTTTCAAATGTGTCCAGGAGTTATTTAAAGAACTCCTTATGTAAAAAGAGTGATCACCTCCTGGCTTGAGTCTTCATGTCACAGACTTCCTGAGAGCAGGGACCCTTGGTGTTAAGGTCTCTACACGGATCCACTTGTATGCCCTGCGTGGCGATGCTTAGGAAAATTCCTAAAGAAATGCCGGTGACATCTGGGTTGATTGCTTCTTTCCGTCTCTCCTGGACACTACTGCCTGTCCATTTAGAATTTGAACCACTAGGATTTAGTAAGAAGAACCTGGAAATTGCTATTTGATCGCCTTCCTGGTTTTCTGAAAAGTCCTTCAATGTGACAAATCAAGCCATTCAGACTCTATCTTCCTAGGACTTGTGTATTTAACAGATTGTGTCCCCACAGGGAAAAAAAAAAAAAAAGCCACTCAGCCCAGCACAAGACTCCTAAGCTGGTATGGTTTTAGGGACTGAATGTGTCCATAGGTGACCAGGATTAATCGGGGTGTGACAGCTGTGGCCAAGGACAGTCTTGCACGATGAGTGCCAACACCCACGAGGCAGCAATGATGAAGACAGTCATGAGTCCTTCCAGGTTTGAGGCCAAGGGCAATGGCCCCCCAGGGCACAGAGTAGGGCGCAGGTGTGACACAAACTCCCCATTTCTATCCAGTCCTCGCTCTCCCACCACCAGGATGTCACGTCCGTGAATTCCATAAAGATTTGTGAATATGGAAGCGTTCGGTCTCCATGCTAAGGCGATCGTGCAGACTGAGGGACATAGACTATTACTGAGCCCTCAGTGAAGAGAACTCAGGAATCTGGCTGGACGCTCAAGAGCTCTGAGCAAAGATGGGAGAGTTGGTTGTACAGACAGTTAGTACTGGGAGGGAGGGAACTCAGAGCATCCTGGCGTTAGAGAGGAAACTGAGTCTAGGCAGTGAGCCAGCATCACGGGGATACACCGAGACCAGAGGGAGGGATGTGGAGCCTGAACTTGGCAGCCGTGTCGGAGACAGTCTGAAACCCGTCAGTGCAAGAAAACACTTCAAAACCCAAGGGTGTGGGCACACATCCTTAAAAATTCACCACAAAGCAGATCATCCAGCCAGAGGAGGTAGAATCAGAAAGTGTTCCAGGCTCTATCATCAGTGATGAATGTCGCAAGCAACGTCAGTCTTGCAAAGAGCCCCAGGTTCTCTGACCAGCAGGCGCTTTGCAAGCAATGGAGTGTCTGCAGGTCGAACCAAGCTCTGCAGACAGCAGTCAGCTTCGTGGATGCTGATGAGCTCAGCTTACCAAGCCGGCATCTGCTAAAGACAATAGATCTTAAAAACTGTATCCAGTTCTAAAGCTGGTGAAGCACTCTGCCAGCCAGGATTGAGTCTGCAAACCCTAAGCTCTACAAACGGCCGTGGGTTCTGCAAACTTGAATGAGCTTTGCAAGTAACATCAGGTTCTGCAAACCCCAAGAAGCTTCACAAGCGGAAGCACGCTCTGGGGCTAGTGATGAGCTCTGCACGCAAGGCCTGGTTCTGCTAACGACAGGCGCTACCAGCAGCAGCGGGCTCTAAAGCCAGTGACGAGGCCTTCCAGAAACGGCTGACTCTGCAAGCAGCAGTGGGTTCTGCAAATGTCAGGCAGCAGGGCTGAGCTCAGCAAGTAACAACAGAGGTGCTGCAGAGTGCATCCGGGTCTCCCCTGTCCTGGGCTCCAGAAATAGCCTGCTGAAGGAGGCTCCCTCCATGCCGGGAGGGCTCTATCCACGCCTCGTCCCGCCATGCCCCTCCCCCCGGGGGGCATGGTAGGGTCCTCTCTCTGGTGGGATGGCCAGTCACCTCCGTGAAGACATCTCTTCCAGTGATACATCTTTTTTAGGGCAAAGAACACTCCACACGCACTTTGAAAACTCAGAGGTGGTGCCTGGGATGGATATGGAGGTAGCCAAAGCAGACGCTTAGACATTCAGACCAGTGGAGGAGAAGCTGGACCCTAACTGGAGGACAACGTGCCTCGGGCAGAGCAGCCTCGGCCACGGGCACAGAACGAGGCCACGCCCACAGATGGAGGCCACGCCCACTCCACGATCTTAGCGGTCACTGGGCAGGACTCTTGACCAAAAGAATCCGGCTCCCTAGCCAGTCTCGGAAGCTGCAGTCCCACCATCAGAGCTTTCACTGTTCGAGTCAAGAGCGTGAACCTTGTTGAAACGAAATCACCACCCACCCACTCTCCCAACACTGTCGGCCCGCAGCCTTGGTGTGAATCAGCTCTTCATGTCCCCGCCCTGGTGACACGTCCAAGACCAGCTTCGCAAGGTGTGTAGGGGCTGGCGTGCGCCTGGATCCTTGGCACCTCGGATATGCCAGTGAGGGCTGGGCAGGAGTGGGTGGGGACTGGAGCAAAAGGACAACTTGTGGGCCAGACTGGAAAGCAGAAGGGTCAAGTTTCACCATCCTGCCAGGCCAGAGCCTCGGGAGAGCTGAGATCAGAGGATGGAATGGCCTTCTTGGCGTCTCCCAGGTCTGTGGTGCTGAGTAGGAAAAAGAAAGGAGGGGAGGAGGAGCGGATGGAGGATGGTCTTCTGGCTGCAGGATGTGAGGTCTGCTCCCAGGCCCAGCTCCCTGACCTTGTCAATAGCAGGAAGCCTTGCTCGGTTAATTAATGAGTTATTCAGGCTGATCCTTGATCTCTGGAGCAAATCAAGGGCTTTGTGTGACTCCTGTTAACTCCCTGGCTTTGCTCAGCAGCTGCCTGGGAGGTGGGTTGGGGAAGCCTCTGCCCCCCTCCACCTCCAAGCTCTGCTGACACTCAGAGGCCTAACAAGACTCTCAGCCATGGATCTCAGGTGCAAGGGTCCCAGAGAGAGCTGACCGAGTGTCCTGGAGGAGGCTTTCAGGAGGGGAGACCCTCAGAGGAGGAAGAAGACCTAGAACATTCAGCAACGGCTCAGGATGCAGCTAAGGGCCTTCATCAGCCATCTGCTCGAGGCAACGCCATGCACGCTGTAAAGATGACAGTGGTCACAGAGAGCCAGCCCCTGACCCCGTAAGGAGAACCACAGAGACCCAGAGGCCCTCCCAGTGCCCAGGAGTCAACCCGGCTTCTGCGAGTGCCCGGAAATGGAGCCAGCCTCCTCCCACTGAAACTGCACCTTGTGGGTGGGAGCAGGTCTCAGGAGAGACGCCACCCAAGGAGGGGTGCTTCCAGGAAGGACCAATGACAGAAGGCCTGAGAGCAGGAGGCCTGGGAGCCAGGCTCACGCTGCAAGCCTCTGAGGATGGGACACTATCGCATCCAAGGATGAGGAAAGGAACAGAGAAGTGAGGTGAAGCCTGGACCCCCAGACAGGGAGCCCTGGAGCTGGGGGAGAGTCCCGAGGCCCGGTCTCAGGCCCTGCCCCTGGCCTGGCGGGAGTGATCACTAGATGGGCCGCCCAGAGAGGAGGTGTGGATCTCCGCCCCGACCTGGGCAGCACTGCGGTTCACCCGGAACGAGCCGCAGTGTGAGCATCCACAGGAGGGCACAGTCCTGATTCTGCTCATTGTGGCCGCATGTCACCTGATCACTCAGGCCTCAGTTTCCCCAGCTGTCCATGAGGGCTAAGAAACCCCACCCCACCTTTGACCCAAGAGAATCCAGTCAGAAGATGGCAGCAGAAGCCCTCTGGCAAGACACAGCCCTACAGGTGAGAAAGTCAAGTTCATCACCTGAGCCCTTTGAGAAGGTTCCTTTAACAACTATGTGCTGTCAGAGTGCAGGGCTGGACGGGGCAGGACAAGCGGGCCGAGAACCCAGGGCCCACACATGGAGAGGCAGAATCCCACTCCCCACTCCGTCCATCCCGGGAGGGCAGAGCCTGGGCTGGAGGAAGCAGACCTGTCCCTTCAGCAGACCAGCCTCACCGCCCAGCTCCCTTCTTGAGCTCTTACCAAGAACCGTAATGGAGGGTGGGCTTCAGGACACAGAGACGGAGACGAGGACTGGAAAGGGAAGGGGAAGACCGAGGTAGCTCCACGGAGAAGGAGGAAACGGCCCAGGGACAACAAACTTGATCCCGGAAAAGCCTCTGGGAAAGTGGGCCACGGGAGAGAGAGGGGCTGGCAAGAAGCAGGATGGAGGCTCAGGGTGCCCTCTGCTGCAGGTGCCAAGGGTGGTCACCAACACTCCAGACACCTTCAGGACAAGACCAGAAGCCTCGGGGCCCTGATTCCATCACAAGGACTCATTCATCTCGATTCATGTCATTGGAGATACAAGAGTGAACAAAATGTCCAGCCTGGTGAGGGAGAGAGACAGAAAGGAAGGAAGGAAGCCACAAGAGCCCAAGGTGGAGAACCCTTGGACCCCCTGCGGGGTCAGGGGCAGGCTCCCTGCAGAGCCCTGGGAGGCGGCAGCCTTCCCCAGCTGAGTTCATGGTCAGCCCTTCTCTGAGGAAGACCTGTGACCCTATGACCTGAGCTCCTGTGTCCCTCAAGTCTGGATCTGTGCAAGGGTCACCATCTGTCCATCATCGTCACGACCTAGTTTCAAATTCTGAGACTCTGCACAGCCCTGATTCCATGGGATGGGGACAGAGGCACTCTGGGCTCAGAGCTTCAGCCCTGGTTCCTCAATCTTGAAAGGAAGGGCTTCTCAGCCCCTGGGGAGCCCCCTGGCTTGTTCCTTCTGGCCAGGAGAGAGACCCTGAGGATTGCCCCTGTGTGGCCCCAGCACCCGCTGGTGTTTTCCCAGAAGGATAAGGAAACACCAGGGTGAAGGGCAAGTGGATCGGAGAAGAAGCGTTGGAACTGAGCAGGAGGAGGAGGTGGGGGGGGCACTTTATAAGGAGGGAATCTCATTCACAAGCCCCTTGAAACAAATTAGATCCTAATCCTTAAGACAAAAGAAGGATTAGTATTTGCCCAGATCCCATGTGCTGCGTACCAGGCATACTTCATCCTTGGGGGGGTGTGAGTAGGTAGGCCTGAGAAATCCACCACTTCCCATCCGCTCCTCCCACCTCTAAATGCTTTAAATCCATCAAACTAAATGAAAGCAGCTGCTGTTTTAAAGAAATAAAAGGCTCTCATATTTAAAAGCCCGGAGATTTTGAGTAGAGAGGGAGAAAAATATATATGAATGTAGATTTTTTCCCCCAAAGTACCACTTAGCAATACAAACCCTGGGCAGCCCTGGAGAACGCTCTTACCAGCGGGGTGGGATGGGACACTGGCCACGCCAGGACTGACACCAGGGGTGGGCGCCCATGTCCTCCCCGTGTGGCCACAGCAAGGACCGGGGTCAATGGCTATTGGTTAACTGATGGCTTCTTTCCTCTTTAAAGTCATTAGCACATCCAGAGCCTGTTTTGTGAGCCTGGTAAGATGTGAGGGGCTCACTGTTCTGAGGCAGGTGCTGAGTGCAGGAGGAGGCCTGAAAAGAGCTCTGTTCCTTGTCTAACCAGGAGGGGTCACGGAGGAGTCAGGTGGTGTGACTGTGGCCCCAGGCTCCTCTGCAGAACAGACAGAGCCACCTGCCTCCTGGCACCACGTCTGGGTGCGGTCAGGCTCTGGCACCTGCCAGCGCCTTTCAGGGCAGTGCAAAGTTACTTCCCGCCGCAGTGGGATTTACTGTTTTGCTTCCTAACAGACAAATCTTTGCGAAGTTGTTTCCAGGTTTTGTTTGGTTTGGTTTCGCTTTGTTTTTGCATGAATTACAGCCTCCCCTTTCCTAATGTGACTGGTTTGTCTGGAGGCAAGGAAATTGGTTTTTGGCTAGAAAGACAGATGAATGGGGAGAAAAGCATGGGGTGGGGGTAGGGGCATGATGTGAGGCTGGCTCGTTGGAAAGCTGCCTTCCAGGGCCTCCCCATCCAACTCCGGGCAAGGTCCAAGGTAGGCCTGAGTGACAGGACCTGGCTTAGGCCAGACAGGGAGTGGAAGAAAGCCAGGAGGAGGGAGCACGTCGGCCCCTGCCTTTGGGGAGTCCATGATTCCTTCTTGGGAAATAGCTTCTCTCTTTTATCTCATTTATCATCAGGAGAAAAGGTGGGGCAGAGACTCCTCTGGGCATTTTCTTTCAGCAACTACCCCTGTCCCCAGGCAGCCATCCATCCAGTGATATCCGGTGCCTTGGAGGCCCTCAGTGGTCCGTCTGCATCCTACCCTCAGCCTGATGGCCACGCTGCGCTGGCTGACCTCTTCCCTATCGATCCCCGCTACACTGTCCCGCCTCTGTGCTGCTGTCCCAAGCATCCCTACACCTGAAGTGACCTCTCCATCCAGATCTTCCCCAGATCAAGTGTCAGTCCCTTGTCCTAAATCCCAGAGCCCTTAGAGTCTGGACGACACCTCCAGTCCGAGTGAGGGGGCCACTCACTGTCCTCCAGAGAACAGCACACGCTGCCTCCACCTGGAATCCACTCCCTGTGACCCCGAGGGCTGACGAGCGCTTGGTTGGGGTGTTAGTGCCAGGCTGCAGTTAGGGAGTACCCCAGACGTGCCGCCCGGGGGCTCTGAATGCCCCTCGGTGTTCATCTGTTCATTCAGCAAGTAGCTTCAGCGCACAGCGTCAGTGTGGTCAGTTTAGTAAAATGAGTGCAGTGGGAGGTGGTGGCCATGAAGCTGGAGCAGAAAAGAATATTACGTCTATAGTCAGAGAGAAGGAGGAAGGGCAGTCCAGGCAGAGGAAGCCTCAAGGTCAATGGCCAGGTGTGGGAAGTGTGTTTAGGAAGCGGGCAGGGAGGATGGGGCCAGGCCCCACCAGGAGGACCTGGACCCGCCTGGAGGAAGCCCGATTCTGCAGGCAGGAGGGGACTCGCGCAGACAGGTGCTGTGCCACTCACTCTGGGTGTGGGGACCAGGCAGGGATGGGAGGCAGCGGGGACCTGGGTTGGGGCCGTATTGGGGTCTCAGCTGTGCAGAAAGGAAGGAGATGGGTTCTGTAGCCATTTTGGGGGTGAAATGAGGGGAGTCGGGGTGAGGCCCTCAGTCAAGACAAGAAATATTAGTCTTTTACACCTTTACTTACTTATCAAATATTCATGGGACCCCTACTAATGTGGGGTCTGGGAGAGAGGATGACCAGAGAGCAGCGTCCAGTGGACTCGGGGTTAATGGTGGGCCAGATGCTTTGATGGTGGGGGCACCACTGATAGAGACTCTCAGGCAGAAAGCCTTCCCCAAAAGTAGCCGCTGGGCTTCCAATGCAATGCAGGTGAACTTTTAGCCCCTCACACCTGAGGTCTTACCGCAGGCAGGAGGCCCTGGGGCCGGAAAGCCCAGCAGCCCAGGGGTAAACTGCTCACTGCGGGTTGGCGCTTGACAGACACGGTCTCAGGGTCCCACACACACGGCCACTAAGACTCGAGTGGCCTTGGCTAGGCAGGCGACGTAAGTTTTCCATTTGTGTGACGTTCACAGTCCCGGCCTCAAGGACTGGCCATGGAGAGTGTGGAGTTCCACCCAGGGCCTCTGGCACGTGGCCGCCTCTTCATAAGCAGTAGCTGTCAGCTCTCCCACTGCGGTGATTACTGTTATTATACCCCCAAGCGGGACTAAGGGTGGTGTGCGTTCAAATGCCACCATCACTAGTGGAGAGCAGGGCCACCAAAGATGTTCCGTTCCAGGGCATCTCAGCCAGCATCCCTCAGGCTCACCTACTGCCCGGCATGAGAAGGGGTCGGTGGCGGCCAGGAGAGTCCTGGGCTCTGGCACAGGCTAGTGGGTGTGCCTTGCCCGCCCGCCTGCCTGCCTGCCCGGGAACAGGAGGGCTCACAGGCAGAGGCAGGCGGGTAGACAGAAAGCTCTGGACACCCCGTCCCCATTTCCAGGTTTGCCTGGAGGGAGTGGGCCTCTCCGTTGCAGGTCCTGGGAGACGGAGGGCTGGGGTTGGGTGCCCAGAGGGAGGAGCGGTGATGGCGAGGGAGCGGGGCCAGCAGCAAGTCTTCGTGGGCTGCTCAAAGCGGTCCCACTTCACGTCTGCTGGCTCCTCAGGGTGAGCTGGCTGGGGCGCTAAGTACAACTGTCCTCCCCTAGACCCGTCGGGAGCCACTGAGCTGCGAACACACAGTGTGTGTGGCCCAGCTTGGATTCCCAGGGAGGGTCGTATGGAGGGAAGGGTCAGGCAGACATGTGAGCAAGATGACGCACACACACACACACAACGCACGTGCGTACACACACCCCACCTCCCTGTATGGGGCTCACATCCTCAGACCACAGTGGGCCCTGCTGGGCCCTCAGGCACGGGAAGCCACATCCCACTGGGGTTTCCTCAGTGTCCCTCGCCTCTTGGTGCCCAGTGGGGTCACCACCCTCCCTCTTTCTTCTGCAGCGGGGCTGGGGGCCGCCTGATTCTGCAATTCTGCAGAACCATCCCACCCTAGAAGAGGTCTTCGAGGCCCTCCCCTAAGCAGTGCCCACACCTCCCTGTGCCTGGGGCTCATTCAGCCAGAAATGACTGCAATGAATGACAAGAGTCCCACGTTCACTGTCCACAGGTGACAGGTTGGGGTCCAGAGCACAGCGCCCTGACCCAGAGCCCCTCCTTCCCACCCCTAAGACCTAGGCTGGTGACAGGATGCTTTGTCCCTGGCCAGGAGCATGTGCATTACTGTGCTAGACCCCAGAATGTCCTGAGAAGGGACTGAGAGGGAGTGGGGGAGGGGAGGGGCGCCTGGGGCACTGCTCCTGCTGCCCTGCCCACCCAGGTGCCGTGTGGGGTCAGCTGTGGGGGGGGCCAGCAAGGCTGTGCAGCCCGAAGGCCCCAGCAGGGAGATCGGGAGGGCAACATTCCAGCCACAGAGATCATCAGGGATCGCCATGGCAACGGGGGTGCAATTAAGGCCCGTTTCAGCTGGGAGCAGCTGTGTGCACTTTATCTGCCTTGAATAAGGAGCAGAGAAAAAACCTGGGGAGGGAAAAGGGGTGGGGAGGCAGGCGGGAGGGAAATCGCAGTCCTTTGCAGGCCTCTTCCTGTTCGGAGAGAAAGAGGAGGGGGGTGGGAGGAGGAAGGAGGGAGGGAGGGAGAGAGACGGAGAACAGAAGAGAGGGGGCCAGACAGACAGAGAAGGAGACACCGCGGGGAAACTGAGAGACTGAGGCCAAGAGAGACATCCCACAGACATGCACACAGACTCACAGCCTTGCTCAGAAACACAGACACAAGCACAAAGCGGGAAAGAGAAAGAGAGACCTCAGTCCTAATAGAGGAGGGAACAGACACACGGCCAGAACCTCACGGCCCCCTCCCTCTTTCTTATAGGGGAGTTTTTTCCCAGCCACGATGCGGCCTCTCGGCCTCCCCTTCTGACACATACACATACACACACACACTCACACCAGCCTCTGAGCCTTTGCTCCTCTTGCCCTGATCCGGCCACTCCTAAGGTCTACACTCTTTGGGTTCCTCCTCTGGGAAGCTCTCATGCCTTCCCCAGGATTCTGTCCGTGGTCAGGGACTTCAGCCCCCTTTCTGTCCCAGTCCCCACTGCCAGAGGGCAGGCATAAAGGAATAGTAGGCAGAGAAAAGAGCCTCCCACTGAATAAGTGACACACCTTGAGGTTAAGAATTCAGATTCTTATTTTTCCCCTTCCTGGCTGGGCCACAGATTCAAAATTCCATCTTTGTATCAGTATTTAGTCATAGACATGGGGCCATAAATGCAGGCAGGGTTCTGTTTAAGGAGACTCAGTCTTAGGGAGTGAGCTGAGACACTCTCGGCATACTTCATTACACAGCTTGTGGACAGCTCTTTCTCTCGCTAGCCCAGCACACTCCTGCCCCAGGGCCTTTGCACTTGTTCTGCCTTCCATCTGGAACACTCTTCTTCCACATGCTCACTAGGTTCATTCCCTCATTTCCTTCAGGTTTCTTCTCAAATGTCACCTTATTAGGGAGGTCCTCCCTGACCATTCAGTATAAAACAGTGGTTCCCTGACCCCCAGGGCCAGCATCCTCTCTCCCTTCCTCTGCTTCATTGTTTCCATCCCTGCCGAACCTATTCCATCCTGACCTGCATGGTGGTCTCCCTCCACTCGACTGTGCACTTTGTGCAGGGGGACCTTGTTCTATGCTCCACCCCAAGGTCCTGGACTAGGACCTGTCACACAGTGTCAAGGGGCCACTCAGTAAACCCTGCATGGCAGTGACTGGTGACAGAATTTCTCCCACCTGCCTGGACTCAGGCAGGCAGCCTCATGGGAGAGTTGAAGCTGAGCTCTCAGTGCCTTGATGTCCTTTCCCCGCAGTTCCCCGTGGTCACAGCCCACCCTCTCCCTTTCCTTGTCCTCAGGGGGCCTAATGTCCGGACCACACTGATCCACTCAGAGGGAACCCATTCTTCCCCATGTCTTGGAATCACTTCCTCCTCCTCTCCCAGGACCTGAATGCCACCTGCCCAAAGGGGTTCAGGTGTCCGCTTCTCCCTGGGGCCCTGTCCTCCTCCAGCCCCAGAACCTCGCCTTTCCTGCGGACACCTAGGCTCCTGCCTGGGGTGAGGGGCTCTATTTGGTGCCTTATTCTATGACTGGTGAGCTGTGACTGAGCAAATCACCTCATCTCCCTGACTTTGTTTCTTGGCTTCAAATCAAAGGGGCACAACTCCGTCGATAAGGGCTCCCGTTCAGACAGACCCTCTCGGGGCTGCTGCCTGGACCGTGCTGGCCTCCAGTGGTCAGTTAACTCTGCATCTCAGTGACTGACCAGGAGCCACAGCCTGTTGGCCGAGAGGCGGGCGGGGTAATATCTGCTGGGCTGTGTCCTCAGAAGATGGCTAGGACTGGGCGTCCCGCTGAGCATTCACCCCTCAGTGGAAGCAGGCCATCGGGGCTGCACACAGAGAGGCTGGAGAAAGGGCACTCTGAGGCTGCCAGGCCCACGCAGGCGGTGGGGTGGCCGCATCTATTCCTGGCAGTGCCCTTGAAGGCGGTCAGAGCGGCTCCCGCCAGCCTCCCAGATGCCGGAGCACGGCCGGGGGCCAGCGCCTGTTCCCAGAGCCCGCGCAGGAGAGAAAGGGCATGGGGGGGCTGCCACTCCCGACCCCGCCGATCAGCCGATGCGTCTTCACTGGACACCCCCTCAGTGGACTCTGGGCAGAGTTGGGAAGGGAAGGAAGCCCTTCTAAGGAGACAACACGGGGCTGTACCCTGGGGGGTAGGCCTAGCCAGGGAATTCAGTCGTGGAGGGGGTTGCGCTGGTCAGAGAGGCTTGGGGAGGAGGTGGGTAGAGCCTCACCCCATCCTCCTCAGAAGGGCCTGTGACCTCCCAGAGGAGAAATAAATGGCCCTCGAGACCTGCCCAGGCCTCAGGCTCCCATCTTCATCACAGCCACAGGACCTCGCACTGAAACCCTCAGGTGCTAAGACCAGGGTGCTGGGAGGCTCCGAGAAGAGACACATTCCTGTCAGCAGGATAGGCCACAGGGGCCCAGGGAGCCTGGAGGGGACTGGAAGCGGCCTGTGTGTGGAGGCGAGGGGGACACGTACCCAGCAGGGCTGGCCGTCGGGTGCTCAGTCAGCTCGTGTAGAGCGCACGAACCATGGTGGGACAGGGGGCTGAGTACAGGATGAGTGTCCCTCGAAGAGACGTACCGTCAACAATGAGTCAGGGAACACTGGTCCAAGCCTGAGCACCGGGCGGATGCAAATCAGAAGAGGCGATCAAATTCTAGAGGGGTGGAGGGTGCAGTGCAGGGACCACTGCCCACCCCGGGGCCTGCCTGGCACCATGGCTGAGCTTCAAAAAGGGCTCCTCGCCTCTGGCTGCCAAGGATGTTCTGGGGGGCCAGGGCTGCTCAGGGGCCCCTGAGCCTGGGGGTGGACTGCCCAAGGACGAGGACAAAAGCAGTCACCCACCTCCAGCTACTGGAGAAGAAGGCCCAGGTGGGGACCACAGGCCATAAAGGGAGCCCCGGGTACAAGCGAGGCCGGGGTCTGGTCCCAGCTCTGCCAGTCAGCGTGGGGGCCTGCGGGCAAGTCTCTCTCCTTCCCATGCAGTGTCTGTGGCAACAGCTGGGGACACTCAGCCCCCACCCGGCTGCCTCCCAGGGCTGTCGGGAGGATGCAGTGAGAACACACACACGAGTCCGTTCATAAACCTGGACCAGGAGGGTAAGGATGACAGTCAGGGCGAATCCTGTCTGTGATACACCAGGGGTCGCAGGAACTCAGATTCCATGTGTCTGGGGATTGGCTCCTGGGCTCCAGAGTCCCTGGGCAGCTGGTAGCCCAGGGAGCCGCCCACATCATTTCATTAGCCTCCCTAGAATGGGACCCTGCCTTCACGAGACTGAACCTCTTACTTCACTCCACTTCTGGTGCTACTTGGCAGAATTTCGCTCTATTTCTTTACTTTTGCAACTGGTGAGTGAGTAAGTGAGTGAGTGAGTGAAGGGAGTCTCTTGTGTCCTCGCCATGCTCCTCCTGCTTTCTGGAAGCTCCTTGAGGGGAAAGGAGGGCCCATGTGTCTGTGCTGATCACAGGGTTCTGCAGAGAAAATGCCCAGGAGTGTTGAACTGACTGAATTTCGCCCCCCAGCAACCCTGTGGCCGCCCCACATTTAGCAGAGGCACCGTGCCTGGTAAACCCTCTGACAACAGGCTTGACAGTCTGGGGAGAAGGGATGGGGCTAAGGAGCAGGGGACACATGGGGAGAGAGTTAGTGATTCAAGAAGTGTCAGCAAATACTTACCAGGAACCGTGCTGGGTGTGTTACATGGATCCTCATCTGCTCGTCCACTTTACGGGCTGGGACCCTTTTATAGGTGGTGAGGCTGTCATAAAGAGGTACAGGACCTTTGACCAAAGGCACGCAGCTCCTAAGCAGCGGAGCCAGGACTCAGACCTGACCCCGTGGGATCGGCAGTCCAAGACTTTCCTGCCCTCCCTCAGACAGGGAGCCGGGCGGTGGGTCCCCATGGCTTCTCTGAGGAGCAACAAGAGATCTTCTGTTCGCAGTTCTAACTGGCTCCTTGTACACGTCCTCCCAGGGGAGCATCCCCGGGTGAGGACCCTGGAGGGCTGGCGTCAGTCACCCAGCCTGGCCTGGCCCCTCCAGGCTGGGGCCGTGCGAGGGCAGGGGTGGGCAGGAGCTGCCTGGTCCGCTTGCCTGGTCTCACTTGCCTGGGGGGCCCTGGCCTAGAATACAAGGTCCTCACTCTCCAAAGCTATTTGACACCTGCACGTGGACAGAGAGGTTCAGAAGTGAACAGGTAGCTGCAGTGTTTGGACAGTCCCCCGCCCCCTACATACACACACATACACACATACACACATACACACATACACACACCAGCCCAGCCCACCTGGACAGACCCTCCCAGCCCAGCTGGGTCTCTTCCTGCTGAAGCAAACCTTCCATGTTAAGAACCTTCTCTGGAGCAGTAAGCAAGCTGAGGGGAGGATGGTGCAAGGAAGTCCCAGGTCAGAATCCTGGCTCCGTCCATCCTGAGCCTCCCCTGCCCTTTCTACAGAGTGGAGATATTAATACCTGCCTTGAGGTGGGTTTTTCTGAGGATGAAAGCTGACGCGCATGTGGTGCCTGGCACAGCTCCAACACTCAAAGGGTGGATGATAATGAGGAGGAGGCGGAGGTGGAGGAGGAGGGTGACTGGTGACGTGAGGACAGGCGACCAGACCACAGAAGGCTTCCGGGCATCCCGGCTGCCCCCGTCTCTCTCTCCCTGAGCAAACACTCTCAGCTTCTCAGGGGAAGCTCTGTGGGAGATACGAAATGAGTCAGACTCATCCCTCCCTTTCCTCCCTTCTTCCCAAGTTCTTGTCGGTGTGTCTGTCCCTCTGCCCCGCCCCCACCTCTGTCTCCCTCTGTCTGGCACCCCACCCCTTTGGCAGGTTTGTCTGTGAGCCTCCTTCTCCCAGCCCCTTCTCCCAATTCTTTCCTTTGCTTAATCATCTTACTCCTAGTGTCCTTGTAACTCAGCCCCGGCCGTCTGGCCATAGCACCACCCCGCCAGGTGACAACTCTGAGTTCCACATGCACGTGGATGGCAGCACTGTGACTCAGACCCCAGACCCCTCTTCCGCAGGCCCTGGACCCCTTCTCGGGAACCCAGCCTCCCGAAACACAGATAAACCCTTCCTGGCTCTATTTCTGTTCCCAGGGGAGGAAGGGAGCTAGTGAGGCCTTGGTCACGCTCACTGGGGCGGGACAGCAAGCAAGCCAGGGCTCAGACTGGCCCCTGGGGCCTCGGGCTCAGTGGATGGGGGGCCCTCCCGCCAAGGAGGCCGCGTCATCCTCACCCAACCTTTCTCAGCCTGTCCTCAGCCGGCCACCCAAGTCAGCCGGCAGGGAGCTGCTGGAGGGTCCTGGGTCCCACCCTCAGGCTTCCTGCATTTTTAGCAAGTGCATCAAAGTTAGAATTGCACTGGCCCCTCCCCCCCGTTCCTGACCCGATGGCCCCAGCCCAGGCCTCTGCACCTGACGCCTGGCAGGCCGTGTGTGCCCACTGCAGGCCCGGCGCCGAGCCACATCCCGCTCCCAGGATGTTCCAACAGCACCCTCTCCTGGAAGCTCCCTCTGTTTTTTGGAGCGTCGACTCCCTCCGCTGGCTTTTGGTGACCACACCTGGTGTCTCTGAGAAACTCACTGGGGAGATAAAGGGAGGCTGAAGGGTGGGGTCTCATCTGGAGCCTCTGGTCCAAGCACCCCATCCCCAGCAAGGGGGTCCGCCGGCTCACAGGGTCTTGCCATAAAGAAATGAAGATGGAAGATGAGGATCCACACTCAACATGCACTAAACTCTTCATCTTAGATTGATTCTGGCTAGTCATTTGAGAATACTTAAAAACTGCAGATCTCAGGGAAAAAAAATCATCTTCCCTTTGAAGCAGAAAATGGCCCATTTGCAAATTAACGGCTGGGTGGGCCAAAAGCCCCTCTAGGCGGGGAGAAGGGATGGTGAGTCAGTATCTCCGGAGGAGCAGGAGGGTGTGACTGGGGTGACAGCATCACGATACCAGATCCTGCTGAGCAGGGCTGGACCCGAACCGGGAGGAGGAAGCCAGACCGGCTGCCTTTCATGAACAGGGCGCACCTCCAAGTAAGGGAAGCCGATCGAGCTGTGCTTCTCCAGACGTTTGTTAAGAAGCGGCTGGGCAGCCAGTAGCCCAGGCTGCTGGAGGGCGTGGGGGCCACTTGCCCAGGAATGGAGGCCACCTGGAACCTTAGACTTCTTCAAGGAACACCGAGGCAGGGCTCTGTCCTCTCCCTTCTCTGCTCTGCTAAGCTCTCCCCATTTCTTGCACGGTGCCTGCTGACAACCACACTGCCTTCTCTGTCCCCCAATACCCTGGGTTAGTTTACATCTATCTTCTTGTCTTCTCTGTGCTCCAAAATTCTGCTGCGTCCATAAGTCCTCCCTGACTCCCCCGGCACACGGAGTCCTAGGGCACATGTGGCCCAGCACTGGGCTACTTCTGTTTCCGGGGGTGGCTCTTGTCTCCCCAAATGTGAGCTAACCAGGGGGCAGGAACCCCGATTCTCTGTGATGCCCTGTAGCCTCTGTGGGGCCTGGTGGGTTGGGAGGCCCGGTCTCCTGTGGATCAGTGCCAGACTGTAGGGCCTCACGGGGACCCTCACCTGTCTCTGCCTGGTGACCTCCTGGGATTTCTTTCCTCTCCATCCTTCGCTTATAAAAGTGGAGGAGGAAAAGACTGGCGTCAACCTGCTGCTTGTTTAAAGGTAGATGCACGAGGCAGGCTCTGGTTTAACTAAGACGTGAGGGAGGTCTCCCGACTCCTGCCCCCACCGCATCCCGATAACAGCACACTGCGTGGGTGGGGACCAGAGGATGAGGCAGCCATCCCCGGATCCCCAAGCTCCCTCTCTTGAGGCCCTTTGCAAGAGGGGCCAGGCTCCCCTGTCCCTGGCTGAGTCTGGGAGAGTAGGGAGCAGAACTCAAGCCCTCTGCATCCCTTCCCTCCCCATGGGAATCACCAACATGAAGGCCAAGCCTCTTCCCACCTTCACAAGCTTTGGACCTTTTGGGTCCAATTCATCCAACATTCATCTACCAGATATTTACTGCCCACGACAAAATTGACACAAGATGTCAATTCAACAAATATTCCATGTGCGTATTCTGGGTGCACAGCTCCACAACAGATGCTAAAATTTCGAGGTTTATGTAACTGACTACAGGCCCAACGACACACGGGTATCCGTGAGATCCCCCTCATGACCTGCAGTGTCTGGCTGGCCTTGAATCTCAGCACTACCACTTACTGATGGTGCAACCTGGGACCAATTACTTAACTTCTTCCTGCCTCAGCGTTCCGGTCTGTGAAGTGAACCACTGTGCCAGTTAAATGAGTCAATGTGCATAAGATGCTCAGATCAGGCCTATTATACTATTGTTTCCTGAGTTCCTACTATGTGTGAGAGCGTGGGTGAGGTGCTGAGCCCATCGCCCCGGCCCCATGGTGTTTGCCCTGCCCTCAGGGCCCTCACATCCCAACAGAAGCCCTGTATGGGCAGGATGGATGAGACTGGCGTCCAGGATAGGTCTGGGGACACTGCAGGCAGGTGGTCAGGAGCTGCTGCTTGAGGCTTTGACGAACTCCCCAGGGGGAGGCACCTGTGTGGGGAGGTGGAGGGCGTCATCGCTGAGCCCTTCCACAGGGCTGGGGTCCATTTACAGCGAGCGAGGTCACTTATGAATAGTAAATTCTTTGCTCCAGGCTCCAAAGAGTCCCACCACCCTGCTCTACCCAAAAGCCAAGGTTATGGCCAAAATAAACAAAGCTGCCCTTCTCCAGAAGAAACTCTCCCTCTCTCTCTCTCTCTCTCTCTCACACACACACACACACACACACACACACATCTCCAGCATCAGAGGAGGAAGGAGGAAGTGGGAAGTTCAGGGAGTGGCCCAGCAGTTTCCACGCCCTGTTAACTCATTTTTTTAATTTATTCTTTCAAATAAACCACTGCTACTGACTTTTATCCCTCCCTCTTCCCCACCCCCAGCCCCAATCCACTTTCCTAAAGCCCCTGTGTAATGATTCATTCTCCCTTCCCAAGACAGAATGGACCCTAGCAGGGTCCCATCTAAAGGAGAAGCTCCAGAGAGAGGGTGCTGTGTGGTCAAGGGTCTCTGCTGCTCAGACGTGGAGATCAGGGTGGGTTCAGAGGAGAACGCCTGTGAGTGGTGGTAGTCAGGAGGGCTTCCTGAGGGAGGGGGACTGAACTGGGCCTTAAGGAAGAGAAGACACCCAGGGCCACGTGTCTAGTGCTGGATGGGGAGGTGATCTGGTTGCCACTCCCAAAGCCCTGGGCTAGTGGATGTCCCCTTCTGTTTCTGGTGCACCTTCCCTCAAAGAGGGTGACCTTGTGAGATAAAGGGTGACCACAAGGCAGGTGGCCTGGCTCAGGATGATGTCCCCTTGGCTGCCCCATCAGCCACACCAGGCTCACTCCACCCCTCCTTCCTAATGGCCCCGTTACTGTAAATAATATCTTCCCATCCGAACAATCAGCCTGCTGATTTTAAAGCTCCCAGTTTGTTTTTTCTGGTTCTGAGGCTTTCACGTTAGAAAACACAAGCACAGCCAGCATCTGTCTGCGGTCTCCCTGCAAACAGCCCGGCCGTTAATGCTCGCGCAGCCCCGCAGGCCTGCTCCCCAGTCCCCCTCCCTGGTTTGTTCCTCCTCCTGTTGCTGAGCTCTGGGAGGCGGGGAGGAGCCAGCTCCCTGTGCTGAGTCTGAAGCCGGGCAGGAAAACAGGGAGGGGGCGGGGCAGCTGGAGTGTCCTCCAGGATCTGCCCCGCCCCACAGGGCTGGGAGGAGATCTTTAAAACAAATTCCCAAACCTTCCTTCAGTGATGTGCAGAGTCACTGGTTCGACGGAGGCAAATCTCACAAGTCAGGAAGGGTTTAGGTACCAAGAGTGTGGTAGTAACAGTAACAGCAATTATAATACACCCGCCATCTGGCATTTGTATTCCTCACATCACTTTACAAATCATCGCTGGGTCCACCAGATCCGTTAAACAAGCTCAGGAGGGGATCAGGGGAGAATTCTTATCTCCATTTTCAACAGAGGAACCTGGGCCCAGCGAGTCTGCACGGTTTACTCAAAGTTCTAAGCAGGTGGATGACTAGTTTGGTGTGTGGGGAATTAGGTGGATGGGTACTTAGGTAGGATGTTAGATAGGATGGGTAGTTAGGCAGGAGGGTAGAAAGGCCCGGTAGGTGACTTCAGCCAATAGGCATCTCTCCACTCCTGGCCACTCAGAACAGCAGTCACCTGCCCCCTGGGATGTAGGTAGTTGTATGTTAAGCCAGTGCCATTAGCTAATTATTCCCTGTGGGTCTCACCTCCTCCATGGAAAGGGAAACAGCTTCTCCTCTGTCTGTTCCCTCACCTCCAAGCGTGTATTTTTGGAGCTAAAACTCAGGACATCTGGTCCAATAAGGAGGATGTGCCCCCAGACGGTAAGAGAAGTGAAATCAGGGCTGCCCAGGGCTGCGAGGTGAGCTGGGCTGCTGCCCCGCTGGGCGCAGGACAAACTGGGCACCCAGCCATGGCCAGCGGGGCCCGCTGGGGCTGAACCAGAGGCAAGGACACGCCTGCCCTTCCTCCGCGGTTCTCCAGGATGTCCTCGGAGCTCCAGGGAGAGCGTGCAGCCCAGCACCCCTCCTCTCCACCTGGTTGTCAGTTCCAGCACGTTCCCCCTCGCCAGGGCCCCCCAGCTAAGGCTGCCTGAAAAACTCCACCGGGAGCATGTACAGGACACCTTGGGTCTAATGTAACATTTAATGGCCAAATCTCCCCAGGCCCCCGCATTAACACAGAGCTATCTTACTGGTTCTAACCAAACAGAGTCACACTGCTAATGGCTCCAGGACTGAGCCTGGACAAGAAGGAGGGGATGAAGGAGGCAGTGGCCATGGACACCTTGTTGTGGCCTTGAGAGGTGGAGGTGGGCCATTCCGAGGGCCAGAGGTCTGCACGGGATCTCTGAAGGCAGGGCCCTGCGGCGTTCATCTGTGCATCACAGGAGCCTGAGGCCAGGTCGTGTCCACTTCCAGGGATACCAAGGGGTAGGAGGGACTGGACCCTGGTCAGCCAAGTATCTCAAGGCCCCATCCAGACCCCTCTGACCCGCCCTCTGGTGCTCCCTCCAGCCAGACCCCGGTCCAGCTCTGGCTCTGCCCCTGACCAGCTGCTCAACCTTGCACGTGTCCCTCCGATTCTCTGAGCCTCAGTCTTCTTGTCTGTAAAATGAAGGACAGGCCTGGAGAGTCCCTGAGGCCCTCTGCAGCTCCAGCATCGGACTGCAGGGCTGCTGGCTCTCGGGTGGAGGCAATTTCCCAGATCACTGAGCCCCACCTGGCCACCATTGTGTGAGGGCCTCCCCTGGGCACCGGCCGTCTGGAAACACCGCCATCCATCTTTGTGAATATCTGGTTAAAACACTCACCTAATCCTAACCTAATCCTTTCAATTTGAGGAGAGAATTGAAGAAAAAAAAAAAAAAAGAACGCCAGCAGCCTGAAGCCTGAATGCTAACAGATGGGTAAAAAGTATGTATAAATTACACCCGCTGCTGTCAATTCAAGCTCTCCAGATAAAGTGATATGAAAGGTGTTTCATTTATAGGGGAAATTAATTGCCAGCTGTATGACTGGATGGTGTGAAGAAACCACAGCCACACGATGTGTCCCATGTATTTTTCCTGGCTGGATTCAATACCTCTTGTGCCAAGGGCGCCCACTCGACTCCAGACCTTGGTGGGAGCACTAGGGTAGACATGACCCTAAACCAACTGTCCCCAAGTTCAGGTGCAGCCAGGGGAGCTTCAGACATGGTGAGTGCGCCTGGCATTGGGAGGCAGGGAAACTTCCTCCCCTCCATCGGCCCTGACCTTGTGGACCTTGGCTTCCTCATCCTTCAGAACAGCTGTTTGAGCTGCTTCTACCCTATCTATGAAGAGATGCCTTCATAGATTCCACTCTGTCAGTGCCCTGGGGCAGGACCACATGGCAGTCCTCTTGTGCCCCACCCTGCCTCGCCAAGCACCCCCAAGATGGATACTCACCCCAGTGTCACTGGGCAGCATGGCACCTGGAACACCAGTCACATCATTTATCCCATGACCACCCACTCCCTCTGCAACCAGAGGGCAACCCTTGACCTCTCCTGCCTCAGTCTCCGCGTCTATAAAGTGAGGCTGTCTTAGCTCAGGCTGCTGTGATAAAATACTGCAGACTGGGTTGCTCAAACGAAAGGCATTTGTTTCTCATGATTACAGAGGCTGAAAAGTCCAGGATCAAGGTACTGGCAGATCCAGGTCCTGGCGAGAGCCCACTTCCTGGCTTGCAGACAGCCGCCTTCATGCCCGAGACCTCACTCGCAGAAGGGGATCAAGCTATTCCTCTTCTAACCAGGGCACTAATGCCACCATGGGGCCCCACCCTCACGACCTGATCTGAACCTAACCACTTTGCAAAGCCCCTCCTCCTAATGCCGTCACGTGGGGGATTCGGGCTTCCACATGTGAGTTCCAGGGGGACACAGACATTCAGCCCATGGCAGAGGCGCTCTGTCAGAGGGCCCACAGTTCCCTTCCCAAGCCAGCGCGCTCCAGACATTAAGGGTCTAAGGGTCGCAGTACTTGCTGCGGAGATGGGGAGGTTGAGAGGACGTCTCTGCAGGAGACGGAAGCAGCCAGGAAGAGCCTGAATTCCTCTCCATTGGCGATTGTGTAAGGGGAAGGGGTGGGCCTGCCAGGAAGGGCCGCCCTCCGAGGACTTACCTCGGTGCCCTGAGACACAGGAAAAGGGGGAGGGCGGGGAGGCAGAGTGTTGGCAAAGCCAAGACACTTTGCACCCCCAGCCCCTAGTTTCTGTCGGAGCCCCCACACACCACCAGCCCCATCCAAAGCACTGTCTGGGTCATTTGGTGAAGACGTCCTTGTCCCAGGGCCATTTCTGAGAAGGGCAGACTGAGGTGCTGAGAACCTTTCCAGCCCTCAGACCCTCCATGGGTGCTCAGAAACTGTTTCCTGCACTCTCGCCCCGCCCCCTCTCCCCATCCTGTCCAAAAAGCAGGAAGAAAGCCTCCAGCTTGGGGATTTCCTCTGTGGTTCCTGCCTTCCCCGCCTTCCCCTTCTTTCTTTCTTGGGTGGGAGGCCAGGCCTCTGCTGAGAGAGCCAGTTGAGGGACACGCAGGACCAGGATGTGCTAGAAGGGTCTGGAGCCGCCCCCAGCCCCGCCCTGTGGGGCCTTTCTATTCCATCGGAGGAAGGGGAGGGGGTGAGTGGAGTGGGAAGGAGGATTCCCACCCTGTGCCCCCCACCCCCAGCATTTATCAGAACTATTAAGACAATGAGCTAATATTCTATTCAGATTTAAATAATAAATTAATCTGCATTATACTGAGGAGGCCTGAGAGAGACTTAATTATCTGGTGTACTTTAGGGTGGAAATGAAGGTTGGGGATCGTGCTGGGAATAGACAAGATTACCAGCGATCACGGATGCAGGCGCTGAGATGCCGGCCCCTGGGCAGAGGCAGGGAAGTACTACACTCTCTCTGGCTCCAGAAACTGCCTCCAGCAACAGCAGAGGTGGGGAGAGCATGCCTCCATTCCTGACCATCCCTCCTGGGAACCCCAGGAACACAGCTCCTGACATCACTCGTCTTCCTGAGCAGCAGCTGGGAGATGGGAATGGGAGCTGTAGACCCGTCACAGCCTGGAAGGTGCTGGGGGCAGACAGCCCTGGCACATGAGCCCGCCTCTGGGCTGTGTGATCTTAGGCAGGCTGATTAACCTCTCTGAGCCTCGTGTCCATCTGTAAACTGGGGGTGCTACTGCTTGTGTCCAGAGTGGCTGGGGATCAGACACCACCTGGTATGCAGCCTTTAGCACAGTGCCCAAGGGTAGGAAGCCCTCAGGAAATGGGGAGGCAAAGATGAGAGTCTGACCGTGGGAGCATCTTCGGGTCGCAGTGAGCCGAGTAGGGTGACCGTGTGGTTACCCTGTCTTAAACAAACTTAGCGGTAAGCAGGATTGCAGAGCTGACGCTTGTGTTCCTCAGCTAAGCCAGCAAGCGCCAGACCCGTGGTTAATTTTTGTCCCTGGCTGGTTCCTGCTGCTCCCTGGGAGCGGAGCTTTTCACGCCCTGAGCCAGCCTGCCCGAGAGAGGACTATTTTCAGCCCAGCAGCTAGAGCAACAAAGATGTGAAGTCACTCCTGCTACCTGCACCTGCCCTCCCCAGCCCCTCTGAGAGAGGTGCCAGGAGAGATGCAGGGACCAGCCTAGGGGTCCTGGAGCGCTGCCCACCTGCCCTCTGTGAGCATTCGGGGCCCATTTCCTCATATCCCCTAATTTTCTCCTCCCCTCCCTGCGGGCTTTCTGGATGCTTGTGTGGGACTCTGCCTGGGAGATCGGGGGTCCTCCTGCGTTTGGTCCCTCAGGAAGACACACTCGGATGGGCAGGAGGGCGGGGAACCTGGGTGTCAATTAAGGCTGAACCAAAGGGAGCAGCTCCCTCTGCTGGGAGTCTCCAGGGAGCTGGGACTTGGTAGGTGTGTGATGAGGTGGGGGCAGGGGGGCGGCACCTGGGTGATAAATCATCGCAGAGAACCCAGGCAAGTGGGTGTTGCCGAGATCCTGAGCTGAGAAGAGCTTGATCATTTGTTAAGTTCAAAACTTGTCAGTTGTCTCAGTCGGCCCTGCAAAGAAAACTGAGGATGGAGACCTTTCTAAGATGAGAGAGAGAAATTTAGTGGCTAAGGAGGCAGAAATCAGACGAGAGGTGCAGGAGCTGCTGCCGGGTGTGGGGAAGGGGAGGCGTGGCAGCCTCACCCAGACCCAGCCAGCCAAGCCCTGGGCCTCTCGCAAGATATGCAGTCCTTTGTGGCTTCTAGATGCTCACGTTCCTCTCTTGGAGAAAGCTCAGCTGGAAAGATTTCCCCCGTCTCAGCTCCGCTAAAAAGGGGGTGTGTTCATGGGCAAACAAGATGCTAAGGCTGTAAGGCCTGAAATATGGGATGTCAGGTGAAGTCCCCAAAGGGGAGCCAAGGGAAGAGCCAACGGGAGCTGGGGGAGATGGGAGCCGTTACAAGAGAGGGCAGGGCCCGCTCTGGACCTTCGCCACACCCCCTCGAGTTTCCCCTCCTGTGGACCTGCCTTTCCTGCCTCCCAGAGTCTCAGAGGAGGTGATCCAAAGGTCTGGATGCACGCTGCCACCACCACCACCACCAAGCTGCCCTCCTTCCCGAGGGAAGACAAGAAGCAGCAAAGGAAGGTGCCCTCATTTTCCCTGCTCCCCAGCTGGGAAGTGAAGGTGGGGGTTGAGGACGGGACAGGGGTGTTGGATGGTGGGCTTATGAGCTGCGTCCGAAACCAGGCACTTGGGGAACTGGGTCTAAGGACCAGAGTCTCCCCCCAACCCCCTCCACTGGGACAGGCTGCTGGCTCTAGGTGTTCATTAATTGCAGCTGGATTTCCTGTCATCAGCAGACCAGCCGCTGCGCGTCCACTCTCTCCACTGCACCTTCAACCCACTGGGGAGAAGAGGCACCAACTGCCCCTCGCGCCACACCTTGCTGTGTAATGAGGCAGCAGACGTCACTCCCAGAGGCAGGAAGGGCAGAGAGAACAATGGCTGAGCCCCCTGTTTGTCAGCACTGCCCTTGGCGACAAAAGACACAGGCAGCCACTCCAATGAGGATGATGGGTCACACATCCCCTCCCACAGGCGCGCCGCAGGAGTGGCTCTGGGCTTCCGGGCCATTAATGGGCTCTGCTGGGTGGTCCTTGGACTTCAAATCCCAATGGTCCCAGCAGAAGCTAACAGACTGAAAATGCCCAAAACAAGCCTCCAGAGCTTTGTATGAGCCCTACAGCCAGAAGTGGGTGCTCCCTCCTCCTCGGAGTGACCCCGGGCCTTGTTGTCTGTGTCCATCACTGGGCGGCTCATCGTGTATGGCCTTGAAACACAGCTTCTCTCTTTATTCCGAACTCCTTATTATTAACTTGCTTTTTATGGTTTATGTTTCAGTTTATGTGCAGCTTCCCTTCTCCCCAACAAAACTATAAGCTCAGTGAAGTCAGACACCAGGCCTGATTCCTCTGTCTTAGCCTCACTCAGCATCCAGCCGGCTAAGTAGCGTCTTCCATGTCATGAGCGCTCAACTAAGATTTCTCTACTTAGAACCTTCTGATCTCCGCCTCTCGTAGGGGATTTCGAGTCCTGAAGGAGCTAGCCAATCTCAAGGACCGATTTCAACAAAGCAAGCCATCTTCCAGGGCTCCAGACACGTGCCATCCAGCCTACTTCTCCACCTGTCCCTTCATCCTCAGACGGACAGAATCATAAAACCTTAGGGAGAGAGTAAAACTTTGAAACCCTGTGGTCCATCCTCATGCCCGTTTTAGGAATCCTCTCCCCAGCATCTCCCACACATGCTCAGCTATCTTTGCTTGCACCCACCTTCCAACAGGTGGCGCGTCCTGTTGTTGACTGGTCCTTACTAGATGTTCTGAGACAAAGAGCCATGGCTGCGACATGGTGTTTTGAGAGAATTTCCAAAAACAATGGTTCTGATGTTACCAGCACAGACAGAGCAGAAGATGTGACCCTCAGGCAGCACTCAGTCTAACTGGGGACCAGACAATAGAATTAGGATGGCCCCCCCAGAGGAGAAAATGCATTGTGTTGGCAAGACCAGGGCCGGGGACTGCAGGCACGCCACCTTTAGCTGCTGGGTGATCTGGAGTGGCTCTTGCCCTAGGCAGCCCCTTGTGTCCTCACCTGCAGAAAGAAGGGGTCTCTTGAGCCCGTCCCTGCTCAACAGCACAGTCGCTTCTCAGGGAGAGATGAGTGCGGGAGGCATTGAACTTGGAAAGCTGGAAGGGCGGCACCCCACTGGAGGACACTTGACATCACTCCTCAACCACACTTGACATCACTCTTCACCTCCAACAGCAGTTCATCCAGTTCACCCCATCCATTCACTGGTTTCACAGAACATCAGAAATGCACGTACGTGGCAAGAGCACTCCCGTGTTGTACCCCCCGTGGACTGGGGCAGGACGTTAGAGGGCCACTTGGCAGTACTTGCAGGCTCACATCTAACCAAGAACAAATCAAAAGAGCATGACATACAAAGAGCAAGAAGTTGCTGAGAAGGAAATCATTAGGGGCAGGAGGTCGATCCAGGAAGGCTTCCTGCAAGCGGAGGGCGTGAACAGTAAGTGGGAGGCGCTGGCCACGTCTGCGGGACAGTCTCGCCGCTGGGATTTGCTCTGTCTGGTTCCTACGCAGTCTTCATGGCACCTGGCTTGTTGTCACTGTTTGTACAGTTGGAGGACAGTGCCGCCCGCCCTGATTGCTCATTTGTTTTTCCCTCCTTTCTCTAATTCAGTCTTTTCAAACAAGTGATGGGAGAGCAGGTGCCCCCTTTCCCTCCCCACCTCCCAGCTCCCTCTCTGGTGGTGCAGGTGGGGCGCAGGGGGTGGGGTGATTCCTGAGATAAGGGCAGTTGGGATGAGTTCTGGGGGCATCCCCATGCCCTCCAGTGACCCTCACGACAGCCTCCCATCTAAGATGAGAGGCAGGGCCCACTGCAGTGCCGGCTGCTCCTCAGCCACTGTGACCTGGAGGTCAGGGGCCCAGCAAGAGTGGACCCAAAGGGAGGACCAGACAGGACCCAAGGCCAAACCACCTGGTATCCCAGCCTTGCAGCCTCCTTGCCCCAGCAGAGCTGGCAACGGGCAGATATCCTTCATGCCCCTCACTCCTTGCAATCAGTGGAAAATTAAATGTTCAAGGCGGGGAGACCTATGCCATGCCTTCATAGCTTTTCCACAGGACAGAAGCCTAGGACTCAGGAGGCCTAATTATCTGAGCCCGGGCCAGCCTCCCAGGACCTCAGTTTCCTCATCTGTAGATTGGGCATGATGGTGCTGCCCAGACAGCCTTGCAGAGGAGTTAGGAAGATGAGAGATTGAATAAGATGGCACTTTGAAATGTATAAAGTGCTGGGCTCACCGGCCATGGAAGTTTAATACTTTAATCCTATTATGATGACTGGTTTATGGAGGGTTCACGTAACTTAAGGAAGAGAGCAACTGTGTAGCAGAAAGAGGAGGGGACACAAAAATAAGAAGGGGACGACAGCCCCCTGGGAAAAGAAGAACATTCTGTCAAGGGACATAATGACTGGCCAGTTTTTATTGGGCACCTACTGTATGCCAGGTAGTGACTAGATGTTGGGCAGGTGATGAATAAGGCACAGCTGGGGACAGAGCTGTGCCCAGGCAGAGGGGAGTGGAGGGGGCTCCGGGCACACAGCTCACCATGACCCCCAACTGAACTGGAGTCAGGAGTCCTTTTCTCCTTTTACTCACCCCTGGCACCCAGGCCAGACACAGCTGCCCAGGCCTCTAGCAGCCAGGCCCAGGCATGCGTTCCCCAGAACCAGGGCTGAGGGGGAGGCTGGCAAAGGAAGGAGCGTGGGGGAGGCAGCCCTGCCCAGAGACACCTGCAGCTATAAAAAGTTCCTGCCCCACCTTCAGCCCGAGTGAGAGCTGCTAAAGTGAGCACCCTACTGCGATCCGCAGGGTGAGAAGCAGCAACACCATCCCCCACCCCCACCCACCCCCGCCAGCAGTGGGGGAGCCCAAGGAGGGAGCAGCCTGGGCGGGGCGTCCCGGAGGGCGGGTTACTGTGGCTCAGCCCTGGGAGGGAGTCACTGGCAGAGGCCGGGCAGGGGAGGCCATGTCTGCTGTAGAGCCAGGAAAACAGGCCTCCTAGCTCGCTGCTCATCGCCCCTCCCAGCACTCCATCTGCACCTCCGGGTTCTGCCCCCACCTGCCCAGCCAACGCAAGACATGTAAACTGCTCTTGCAGCCTTTGGTTTGCACACTGGGTCCTAAACCTTAGTTATCTCCGGTCAGTCTCTTTCTGCCCTGGGTTGGGTTTCACGCGTGGCTGTAGGTTTTGTTTAAAGCCCCAGCAGGCGCTGAGCTGTACACCATCCTCCCGGGCTCTGACCCTCCCCTCCCCAGGTGTGTGTGGGGTGGGGGTGGGGACCCACTGCAATGCTATTACAGTATTTGCATTTATATGAGGCGCAGACCCCAAGTCTCAGGTCTCTGGATGCTTTTACAACCCTGTGTATACATAATTTATTTTTGTTGCTATTTAATCAGTCTCCGCTATGAGATGAAAAGTTTCCAAGGGACCCTGGTTATTATGCAACTTTCAATTCCAGCAGCGTTGACTGAGTGCATGGGGTCCCAGCCCTGATCCACTGCAAAGGTGGGAGCAGGGGGCTGGGCAGGAGGTCATGTGGTTCCCACCCACAAAGCAGGCTCAAACCAAGGCCTGGGTGGCGGGAAACAGGGTGCAGAGCCAAAGTCCACCTCCTGCAAGGGGTGGTCAGGGAGAGAGTGAGCATCCTGAGCCACAGTCCCTGGGGAGAGAGGCTGAAGGAAGAGGGGCTCGAGGAAAGGGTGTGATCTTGGGAGGAACCAACTGGCTTGGACCTTTGGTTTCAGAGTCTGGAGACAGAGGAGCTGGGCAGGGAAGCTGGAGGCTAAATGGGAGGCAGGAACTGCAGAGGGGAGCCTGACTCAGGAGGCAGAGAGAGGGAAGGATGAGGCCAGGTGTGGTGTCTTCAGTGGAAATCAGTCCAAAGAGGAGATGAGGTTGTTCTGGGTTCCTGAAATAAGCCTCAGAAGGACAGCTTCCATGCACGGCCAGAGGGGAGCCCCAGGCTAACCAACATCTCCACCTCCGGTCATTTGTGGAACGTGATGAGTTATAAATAAGTAAACAAATAAAGACACTGTGGTGTGAGCTGAAGATCTTGCGTCTGCCTGCCAGGGTGAGGCCCTGAAACGAGGGCTGTCCCGTGGGGGTGGCACTACCCACCTGGAAACTCCAGGACCCTTGACATACAGCAGCAGATGGACACACAGACACATACAGACATACGTGGAGACACACATAGATATTCAGAGACACAGGTACTCATAGGCACACGTACACATTCACTGATCTGCGCACACAAACGCAAGCGTAGACACACAAAGACACAAAGACACACAGGCGCATAAAAAGAGGCTCACAAAAGTGCATGCACAGATTTATACACACACCTTCCCCGCCTCAGGCTTCCCTCTGTTGCTGCCACATCCATGGCCAGGGGTGGGGTCCTTCTTTCAAAAGAAGGTTGATTGGAGAGTGGGGAGAGGGAAACATGAATAAACGGGCTCTTCCTGGAAAAGCAGACTGAGAAGAGTCTTAGGTGTCCGGTTGCAGCATGGAAAGTAAGCTTTCCAGCGGAACCTCTTATCCCACATAACCCTGCTGACAGCACATCTTCCCTGGAGTGCAGATTTGAAGTTGGTACCAAGCTGAGGTTTTAAGGAATTACATGATCCTGTTTAGGAAAACCCAAGTCGTGAGTCCTTCCGAAGACTTGCATGCCCCATCCGCTGTCCTGCTGGCAAAGCTCTTTTGTCCCAGCTCCTGTGGGGTGACGCCCCTAGACATCCTTGGAAACACGGCCACACCCCAGTGGATTCGCTCACAGAGCGGAACCTCTCTGCTTAGCCACTGCCCCCCACACCTCCTTTCTTGCAATCAGCCCTCTACTTAAGAACAGCCCTGGGGGCCCCCTCTTGGTTTACAGATGAGAAGATTGAGACCCGGAGCAGGAATCTGGCATCACCTTCTTTATCCATCCCCTGCCCACCCACCACCCAGGGAACGACTGGCCAGGTGCAAGTTCCAGATCCAAACCGTCCCACGCCTTCCCTGCACTCAATGTTCATGAGGACTCCATCACTGGCCGAAGCTTTTCTTTTCCTCTCATCACCCTGATTATTCCCTGTTTAATTAAAATTTGTTTCAGCTAATAGGCCTTAAATTAGTATTTTCAAATATTGACATCTTAGGACCCTCATTCATTATTTTCGAAAGCTCTGGGGCTAATAGCTTTATCACCCTCCAATTAATTCCTCATCCACTGGACAGGTAGCCGCTGCCCCCTGAACACGGACGGACATATTCACATGTGGGCAAGGCCGCACTCATGACACATGCACGCAGACATGCATGAGCACACACACACATACACACATACACACACACCCCCTGGACACTTTCCCCACTAGAAGTCAGGCCTGGTAGAGTGTCTGTGAAAAGCAGAGACCACAAGGAAAGCAGAGTGTTGCACAGCAGGTCTTTGGTACCAGGCCAACCGCCATCACTGACACACTGAGGACTCTGCAGGTCTGATGTTCTCTGGGTCCCCTTCTCTTTGCGACTGACTGTGTGAGGCCCTCAGCTCCCCAAAGGGGCCCAGCTGGTGACACCGGCAGATCCGTCATGGTCTTTTGCAGTCCACAGAGCAGGTGCCGGGTGCAGCCTTGGGAGGAGATGGGTTGGGGAGTCAGGCATTGGCCTGGGGAAGGGATCCCTTGTCACTCACTAGCCCTGCCCCCTGTGCTATTTCCCACCTGACTTACTGAGACCTTTAAGGAAAAGCAGTAATATGTTTCAAATGTCACCCCAGGCCCTGCACCTCCCACCCAGGCCAGTGCATCGTTTTGGGTGGGACAAGCTGAGAGCAGCTTCCAGAGGATGGAGGAAGGGGGCCTCAGCAGAGCAAAGGTCTTTTCCAGACTCCCCTTGGGATGTGTTCTAGGCTGCTCGGTCGGAGGGCTTCACTCAGGGGGCCCAGCCTCCCCATCCATCCTTCCAAAGCTGAGACTCTGCCCTGCAGAGGGGGCGGGGCCAGGAGACTGGCATTCAGCTCAGTGCGGACAGGTTTTTTTTCCCCTCCTCCTTGTAAACAGTCTGGAGTGATTGGGATTAAAGTCTCTGCAAGTTACTGGTATCGCTTTTCAGAAGAGCCAAGTAATCCACGGGGATTAAAGAAGCAGCCGTGCTCATCTCCCACAAATGAATATCTGTCAGAGGCATTGACCTGTTAAAATAATGAATTTAATGCGCAGCAAACCGCACAGGCGGTGACGCAGCGTGGCCTGGCAAATTGTTTTCCACATGTCCTAATGAGACTTTTAAGGAAACAGGACCCCCCATCAGGCTGCCCTGCCCCCAGCCCTCCACTCCCTCCGAGCTCACTTCCTCACTTCCCTGAGCCGAGAGGTTTCGCTTTCCTGATGGAGGGAGGAGTCGGTGCCCTAGAAACCCTGAAGCTCAGCCTTGCTCAGCCCGCCCAGGAAAGGCACTCCTCCCTCTCAGTTTCTGCAGGTTTGCTATTGCCTTTGTGGGCCATTGTGGCTTCCTCCAAGGGCCTTCCCGCAGCTCAGCCCCCGTCTGGTCACCATGAAGCCCTCGCATGGCCCTGAGCCCCTACTTAAGGCTCTGACACGGGACAGTCTGTCCCCCTCCTGGCCCTGGGCCTGTCCAGCCCCCAACCCGCCACAAAACCTTAGGACCAGAGCTGGGAGCTGGAAAGGAGGCACCTGGGGCCAGCATGCTCCTTTTATATAAGGGGAAACTGAGGCCCAGAGAGGGGACCTGGCTTCCCCTCGGTCACCTTGAATGTCCGTGGCAGGCAGAGGACCAGTGTCCCCGTGTTCTACTTCGTCTCCAGTTCTATGTCCCCTCCTGCTCTTCTAGGGGCAGCACACATCACAACACACACCATAGTAGAATCATGCAGCCAAGTTCAGGACTGGGAGGAAAAGGTGGCCAGGCAGCCGGGGTGAGGGAGTGAGAGCCCGCCTCCAGCTCCCCATGGCCAGGACCCGGGCCTGGGGACAGATCTAGCTGGGAGCTAGGGGCCCATCCTCCGCTATTGAAAGGACAGCCCATAGCCAGAGTTGGGACCACATTCACTTGAGGGCAGGGGCTGTGTCCCGCTCCTACCCCAGTGGCCGCTGTCCATCACCACCAACATGCCTTCCGCCCCTCCAGCCGTTGCCAATGACGCAAGGGCCAGCTCCACCCTCATCTGTGTCCTCTCTGGGGAATGGGGCCCCTACCCATCAGCACCTAACAGAGAACCACCGTGCAGACAAAAGTCCCCTCAACAGGCAGCCTGTTCCCTGCCCTGTGGCATGCCCATCTTTCACCGTGTCCCCAGACTGGCGAGGACAGGGGCCCTCGGGCTTTTACCAAACAGCTTTAGCTTTTGCAGATACAGATGGTCTAGCCTGTGCCAGGGGGCCTGGTTCCTGCCCCCAGAATTCTCCCAGGGAACCCACTCTTTCCTTCTTGAATCTCCATGAGGTTTCTTCCCCATGGATAAGTGCCCCACGTCTGCTCTAATTAGGGAATTATGAGCAACTTGGTGGAAAGGCAATGCATATTCTTTATTTCTTCTGTCCTTTCTTTTTGTTTTAAGAAATCATGTGATTATGTATTTTCCAGGTCTCAGGTATTCTAATCTAGGAGGTTTCAATAAAGCCAGAGGGCAATTAAATCAAGTCAGGTGGCAGGCTTGGAGGCAATGCAGGAGGGCTTCTTGAGGTGGCCGCCCTCAGAGACCCCCTGTGTCATCCCAGCTGGGGGACAGGGAGACGGTTAGAACCCGGGAAGGGCCTTGTCTTTGCTGCAAAGCCAAGATATTAATAGATGTGTACACAGCTTCCCCATTTTAACCTGAGGGATTCTGCTCATGTCACCAGCCCACAAGGGACAGGTGACATCATGGTCAGATGATCCATTTTTCCAGTCACAGGCAAGCACATTCTGATGCCAGCCCTGGGTCTGGCAGGATAGGAAATCCAGGTGGTTGGAATAAGTCATCTCTATCCTTAGGAGTCCCTCATTCGCACCGGACAGTTGGGTCCCATGACAAGAGAGGGTGAGACCAAATGTCCAAAGGGGGCACAGGCTTTAAGAGACAGGAGTGTCAGGAACGGAGGGCCTGCCACGTGGACTGGAGTGATCAGAGGGCCACATGTGGGGGTAGGGGCTACAGAGGATGCATTTGGGTCTGAAAGAGCAGAGTGAGGGACAGCGTGGAGGTGGCCAGAGTGTGGCAAGGTCAGGGAGCAAGAGAGGAGTATCTGGAGCTCAGTGCCTTGGACTTGAGTGCATGGTGGGGGGTCTGGACCTCCTCCCCCAGGCAGAATGGAGGAGGTGTGAGATGGGGCAGGAGTAGGAGAGAGTGGGAGCTGGGGTGGGGGTGGACCATCGCAACCACCTGGCTGGGGAAGCGGGAGGGGAGGTCCGGTGTGACCCCCTCATCCACAGCCTCAGGAGAGACTGGCCGCAGGCACTGTGTCACGGGCATTGTTCCCTAGCAGCTGGGAACCCTTGCCCCAGCCACAGCGGGACCACACAAAGCCTTAGTAACAGCACGGGCAGTGTGGCGTGTACCCGCTCAGGGACGCACAGAGTGCCCATGGTGAGAGGTGCTGGGTTCTGGAGCCAGGCCAAGACCCTCCAAGGCAGGCAGACAGGGTGTCCAGGTGGAGGCACGTTTCCCTCTTCAGCTCCCACTGATGCCGACAAGCCCAGTGCCCGTTCTGGGTGCCCTCTGCCCCTCCTCCTCCTTGGCAGGCCATTCCTCCTCCATTCCTTCTAGATGTGCCCCCTCCCCAAAGCCTCCCATGGTCGCCCACTGCTCCTTGGCCCAGCACACCTGTATGCAAGCCGGGTTTTGTCTCAGATCTTGCCACTACACTCTGTTTGGGCCTTCTGGGCGTAACGCCAAGGGCAGCTCGTTGCTGGCCTGAGGGTACCAGCAAATCAGGGCTCTGCAGGAACCACCCTATTAGAGGTGGGGGCTAGATCACCCCAAGTTCGTGGAACAGGAAGCTGTCTCACTTGGCTAGGCAGCATGAGTCCGGGAGGGCTTCTCAGGGGAGGAGACTTAGGAGAGTGGAGGCGGGAGATGCTCAGAGAAGAGGAGGAGGAGGTGGCCTGGTATATGGCAAGCCTGGCATCTGACCAAGGATCCGCTCCTTGTTGGGGGTGGACAGGGAAGCCTGATGACCCCCCAGTGGAAGATCCGCGAATGTCTCAGCCACGGCCAGCCTCCTGGGAGCCTCCCAAAGTTATCCTCTTGAAGGCTCTGCGTGGCGACAAGGAGAAAGGAGGACAGGCAGGCTTTCTCCCCCTTTTCAGAGAGTTTGGGGGTGGCTTCAGGAGCCCAAGGCCTGGCTGTTGCCAGGACTGCAGGTACCTCCAATATTTTGATTTTTCACTAAAACAGCTTCACCCCACCTCCCAGCCCTGGGTTTGGAGGAGAACCACAGGCCAGGGGCCCAGAGACACACGTACCAACAACACGGGGAGGAGAGTAGGAAGGCAGGCACCCCGCTCTCTGCCAAGGATGAATTCAAGGGTGCCGCACTCAGGCCCCACCTCTGCCAACAATGTCTCTTCACCCCACTGCAGACCCACCTCCAGCCCCACCTCCTCCAGGCAGCCTTCCCAACCCATGTTGGTCCCACAGGGACTCCCTTCCTTGTGAAAGCCATTTTCCCCTGGGGTCAGCGCCCCACAAGACCTGAGAGATTCCGGTCAAATCCTTAGTGCCATTTATTTCACCAGGAGGACACTCACAGCCCAGCTGGACCTGGATGAGCCTAGGCCAGGGCCCACCCACAGCGCACCTCCTAGAACTCTCAGCCCTGTGTCAGGGCATTGCATGGTCTTGTCTTGATCTGATGAGCATGTTTGTATAGGGGGAGGGGTGTCCATTCTAACTGGAAGCACTACACACTGTTTGGGAGCACCAGCTGCTCCCGCCTCCTTATCCTTCTCAGCCCTACTGAGCATCAGACAACGTGGCTTAGGAAAGCAAGGTAGAGGGATGGGCACTGTGTGTCCTCGGAAGAGCCTGGGAGAGGTTTGGGGGAGGACTGAGCTCACTGCAGAAGCTCGGAGGACCAGGAGCATCTGTGGGTCATTGCTGCTGGAGAAGTAAACTGAGGGGAGCCTTTTCCATCGGCAAAGTCAGGAATAGGGGTGGTCTCCGACCAGTTTCCTTGGCAAAACGTGGCAAGGGGCTTCTCTGTAGCCTTGAATGTCACCAGGGCAACTGTAAAAGGCAGCATCCCCTAGACACAGGAGTCTCCCTCACACAGCTCACGTGCACGAACACACCCCCACGCTCACACACAGGCGCACACACTCACCTGCTCCCGCCCCATAATCTGCATTCAGCCTCACGTTCTTCAGGTACAGCTGTCCCTCCCCCAGGCTCCAGTCTCCCCTCCCAGTCCCCTCACTTATCCCTGACACCTGCAGGGATGGCTTTGCCTTTTGAGTGGCCACTAAATGGGGGGGGGGTTGGCGTCAAAGCCACAAGGGGTAGAAGGGGAGGGGCCCTGGGAGCCGACAGGCTCCTCCTTTCTCCCTCGTAAATATCCTGTTCGTTTCACTGGCGGTCTGATGGGAGCAGGGGAAAGGCAGCTGCTTTTCTTAATGGGCCATAAGGGTTGCCACTGCCAGGCCATCCCAGGACGAGGCAGGCGCTGCTCCACCTGCAGATGGAGGAAGGGATCCTGAAAGCGCCTAATGAGGCCGGAAGTCTGGTCCTTGCTCAGGCACTAACCCTTTTTGTGATCTTAAGGGAATTACCTGCCCCCTAGACTCAGTTTCCCCGCCTGTCTAATGGGAGGTAGTCATTTGTTGCCCACAGGAGAGTGGCGTCTCTTACAGCAAGAGGGGTTTGAGCTAGACACAAAGGACTGGCTTTTGGAAATGAGAGTTCTTAACAGCAAGGATCCAGGAATGTCTCCTCTCTGTTTCTCACACTCTGCTACATTCTAAAAAGACCCCAACGTGGGTGACCGGAGGGAGGAGGGAGGATTGCCTTCCACAGGAAGAATCAGGCCACGCTAGTCTGCACGGACCGAGGGAGGCTTGAATTCACATAAGATGTTTTACAGCTCACATTTCATCGCCTGCACGTGACTGTCCTGGGGTTGTTGACCGTTAATTTGCTCCAGGAGCGCATTCTCTCTGCAGAGAGCAAAGGTCGACTTGAATCTCACTCATGCCTCAGTCTCCGATCCATTTATCACTCAGTGGATCCCACTGAGTCCCCACTGTGCGCTCAGGCCACAGGGACTCAGGAGAAAGGAGCACGTGGCTGCAGCGGCAGGCAGCCAGGTCACTGTCTGGCTGGGGAGACATGACTCACACACATGACACAATCAAGGGCAGGGGTGGCCGTCAATCAGAGCAGGAGGACTCCGAAGGCTACCTCCTTCGTAGCAGGCAGAGATGCGTGTGTGCTGACGTGGTTAAAGGAGAAGCTTTGTGGGGCCCAGGGCGGCAGTGACAAGGTCCCCTGTATTTAAGAAGGTGGCAGAGACCCTGTGGCATCTGCAGCTGGGCCAGCCAGAGCCCAGGGAGATGAAGGAGGCAGACTGAGCGGGAAGAGCTCGGGCCAGGAAGCCGGAGACCTGTGTCCTGTTTGCAGCCTTGCCTGTGACACTGCCTGGTCAGTCCTCAGAGCTTTAGTTTCCAGCTCTGCAAGCGGGGCGTGTGGGGAGATCCTCCCCCAACCATGGGCTGGGAGACTCTTGGCAGAATGCAGGTGGGCATGTGGCATGAGAGGGCTGAGAGGGAGGTGATAGGGTCAGAGGCGTGAGGGTCCAGATTGATGATCCAGCCATCCTACAATTGGATCAAATAATGGAAAAGAAAAGAAGAAAAGCGTG
The DNA here is from genome assembly GCF_048564905.1 of Vicugna pacos. Lineage (NCBI taxonomy): Eukaryota > Metazoa > Chordata > Mammalia > Artiodactyla > Camelidae > Vicugna > Vicugna pacos. The sequence goes on from NC_133010.1 coordinate 10,195,611, forward strand.
AGTTGCAGGGAAGGGGGAAGACAGGCCAAGGAGACTTGAAACATCTCAGGCTCAAGCCAAGTCCTTACGCGAGCTGGACCAGAACAGGGCAATAAGACACGGCATCTGGCTCTTCCTGGGGAAGGCGAGGCCCTGTGTATGGTGCCTCAAAGGCTTCCAGATGGTTGAGGCTCCCAGGGAGACCAGGAGGCAGGGCCCCGGGAGCTGGGAGTCTCTGATCTGCTGGGGGCACTGGAGACGCACTTTTCTTGGTGTCGCTCCTGGCCTAGCCATTTGTGCCCAGGAAATTCTCTTTCTGAGCTTCACGAAGTCATTGTTCTGCCTCTCGGCTGAAGTAATCATAATTCTGGGCAGGCCAAGCTCAGGGGGCAAGCACTGTGCCCTGTTCCCAGCCAGGATCGGGCCACCCCGAGGGCACGCATGCCACCCAGACCCCGCCCTGCTGTGCAGAGCATCCTCACAGACAGGAAGGGGACACAGCACCACCCGCAGGGTTCCCAGCGCCCGTCCCCCCTCCACACTTTGCTCACACAGTTCCGGGCACTTCCCTGTCTTACCACCCGGTTCAAGTCCCACCTCCTACACAAATCCTTCCCTGAGGATTCCCGCTCACAGGCCGGCACTTGCGTTCTCTGCTGTGTCATTCACTCCTCCTAACGGCCCTGTGAGGGAAGGGCTGTCATCTCTTTTAACCAATAAGGAAACTGAGGCGCCAAGAAGAGAAGAAGCTGCCGGGAGTCACGTAGCTGGTGAGGGGTGGAGCCAGGATTTCCACCCGTCTGGTCTGGCTCTGGGGTCTGCACCCTAACCGTGAGGCCACACTGCCGCTCACAGCCACTGCCAGCCATCAGGCCCTGGACAAGAATCAGCCCCTGCAGCCCCTTCTGTTCGTTCAGAGGGCCAGTGTCCCCTCGCTGTATGGCCGGCTTCTTTCAGGCAAGGGCAGGGCTTAGAAGTCTTCGGTCCGCCCCCCAATCCCCTCCAAACCTCCCAGCAGGGTGCCAAACGCTGGTGGATGGATGTGCTCCTGGAGAAGAAGAGCAGATGGCTCACACGAGCACGAGATGCAGCTGCCAGGAACCCGGAGTGGCCGTTTTGTGAGTCCTTCGCAGAGGACGCCCCTCCCACTGATCCTGTGCCACCACGGGGCTCCGGCCTTCCCCAGGATCCTTGCTGTGAACTGGCCCTGCCCGAGGCCCAGGGACTCGCGAGGAGGAGCAGATGGTCCAGGAACCCAGCAGTACTGCTGCTCTCTTTGTCCTTAAAAAAACCCTATGGTGACCCTCCCAGTGTACAGTGGACCCTGTCATCCCTTGGGTCCTACACTGTTTGTACCTGAGGGTTTTATTGTCTCCACTCTGCCAGGGAGAGGGCGGCCAGCTGACTTCCTGGCCAGTGGTCCAGATCACATGGCTACCTACCTCCCTATCCCCGCCCTGACCACACCCTGAGACAGCTCCTTGGGCATCTCCCCAGTGGGGGCTCCCGGCTACGTGTCCCTGACCCCTTCCCCCAGGATGGGTTCCACCCATCTTCCAGGAACGCCGCGAATCCTCAGACTTGGCCTTCACTCTGGCTCCCAGCAGCACTGAGGCAGGGGCCCCACTGGGAAGTTTCTCTGGGTTCACAGACCTCAACCCTGGCCCCTTCTCCTCTGCCTCTTGTCCCAGGGTTCCCTGAGCAGAACATTCCAGAGAGATTAAACCCCTCCCCAGCACATCTTTGTTGAAATGCAACCACGAAGATAGAGTCACTTTAAAGAAATGCCGTTTTCATCACTAAGAAGTGCAATTCATTTGTAAACCCATGTAATCAAACACAGAAAAGTAAAACCAACATTGATTAGCAATTAGCCTATATGTTCCATGACATTGATTGAGCCCCTCGTCCTGCACTTGGCGCTAAGGAAATAAAGAAGATTAGGGCACTGCCCGCCCTTGAGGACAGAGGGGTCCTGCATCCCAGGAGTCCACGGCCGGGCCCTGGGCTGCAGCCTTGTCAAAGGACTCCAACAGGTCCCTTCCATCCAGCCCCGCTCCCACTCCGCTCTGTGTACCAGCTGCATGTCAGGCGCCAGTCAATGATTCGAGAAGACGTGCACGTTTGGCAAGTTACTGAACACCTCTCTGTGCACTGGTTCCTCCTCTAAAAAAACTGTTCTGTGGTCTTCTTCCTCTTCGAGGGGTGGTTTGCAATATTCCTTTAATATCCTCACAGCAACCCTCAGAGACAGGTAGGGATGTGTTTTGATCCCACATTAAATTTTGGAAATGAAGAAAATGTCAGGGAGGCAAGGAAGGTGACTTGGGCCACACAGCGGGAGGACTAGCGCCGAACCCAAACCTCCTGGTTCTTTCTTCACTGCTCTTTCAAGATTGAGTTGGGGGGTCTCTAAAGTCTCTTTCATTTTGAAAATTCTATGACTCCAAGGGATTGGAGTACAAGCAGAGGCCGAGTCTGGAAACGCTGGAACCAGGCTGGAGGCTCAGAGGGGGCCATTGTCCCGAGAAGGGGGAGCAGAGCCACCATAAGTGACCAGCCAGGATGGCCCAAGTGCTCAGGGCTTACGATTCCATGTAAATGAGACCTGCCTGTACCTGACCAAGGTTGAAACCTCCAAACCACACAGGAATTAGATTTTTAGACGATGTTCCCCCTCTGGCTTATTTATCCAGCGGTGATCACCACCAGTGGAGCTGGGCACTCTCCAGCCACACACTGATCCTTCTGCATCGCCACTCCGTAGGGAGGGGACAGAAGGAGAGGCTGGACCAGGACACAACCGGGGCCTTTGGTCAGACCACTTTGCCTTGAAGGAGAGATGAGTTTCCATGATGTCCCTAACTGGCGGCACTTCCAGGAGATCAGACACACTGAGGGAGTGGGCAGGTGCCCCCCTCCATTGAACTGCAGGAGCTGAGGGGTAAAGAGGAAGGGCTGAGGAACTTGGGGCTCAGTTGACCTCAGAGCATCCTTCACCATCCTTCAGATAAAGTATCACCCACACAACTCACTATGAGCAGGTAACATTTCTCACCTGCCCCTCTGCGGGTCTCAGCTCTAAGTGGTCTCTGTAGGGAGACGGAGATGCCCAGAGGGTCTGACAGCGCCTGCGGGATGTCTGGATGCGGTAGGCAGGGTCCGGAGATGGCCACGATTAGGATCAGACAGGACTCTCTGGTCCCGGTGGAGATGGCATCTGTAAGTTGCCCTGTCCTCCTGGCTTTATGTCTCTCCTGAGTGTCCCCGTGGGCTCCGGGGTAGGGCACTCTCCCGGGAGGGGCTTCCATCTGCTGGTCAGACACACAAGAAGCACCTCACTAGGGAACTGCGGGCCCCGCTCTCAGGCCGCCGGAGGGAGTGGGTACCACTTGACCGAGGCAGCTGTTCACTGGGCCCGTTGTGTTTTGCTGGCAGGGCTGGGAAGACGTGGGGAGGGACCTTGACCCTGGGGAAAAGGAGGTCAGAGAAGAGAAATGGGCACAGGTCAAGCCAGAGAAATGGGCAGGCGGGAAGAGGGGGACGCAGGGGGAGTCAACGCTCTGTCTCTGAGTCGCGGGGGGCTCCCGCTCCTGACTCTCCACAAGCCACCCCTGCAGGTGGACTTGCTCACCCCCAGAGCCCAGCCTGCCCGCCTCCTCCGCTTGGAGCCCAGTCACAGGTTCCGTGTCCAGAAAGCTGCAAGCGTGCGGGTTCGCCAAGGCTGATGGGTGGCGTCACGCGACGGAGGCGGCTTCTCCGTTTTCTACTGCCTTCTTTCTTTCCTCCCATCCTTCCTCGCTTCCTGCCTCCCTTTAATGTTTTCCTTTTGCCTTCTTCCTCCATACTTTCTCTTTCCTTCCCTCTCTCTCTCTTCTCCTCCCACTCCTTCTCGTCCTCCTTTTTATCCTCCTCCTCACGTCATCCTCTCGTCCCCTCCCTCCCTCTTCCCCTTTGGTCCCCAGGGAGACACTGCCACCCTTAGCATTTCCACCTGGCTTGCCTCTGAGCCTCCCTGATTCCAGAACTGGGCGCTTCTGCCTCCTCAACACAGAGCAGATGTGCTGCAGCAACAGGGGACGTGCAGATGGGGCGGAGCCGGAGGGAGGCCACAGCCTGTTCTCAAGGCCTGGGCACGCGGGAGTCCCATAGCCCCTCAGCTGCCTGAAGGTGCAGCCTGGGCTTGGTGCCTGAGAAGACACAGGGGCCTCTCGGGCTGGCCCGGCAATGTGCCCAGGGAGCCCCTGTGTCTTCTTTTAAAAGGCTGGTTCCAAGGTCCCAGCCCCAGAGTTCTAGTTCAGTATGTCTCGGGTGGGGCTCCAGGATCTGCCTTCTTAAAGAGCAGACCAGGTGAAATGAAGCAGGTCCCAAGATGCTTGGAGGAACCTGGGGCTAAGGAGACAAGACAGACACATGAAAACCGTGTTGGGTCAAGTGTGGATGCTCTTGTCGTGAAGGGCTGGGGAATTCTGGGATAGGAGCTGGAGCGCTGGACAATCGGGAGGGGGGGCGAGGGGGTCCGGGGGTTGCTCGCTTGAGCTGGGCTCTGACAGTTGGGAGGATTTGCATGGGTTGTCAGAGGAGGGAGGATTACAGAGCAAATTATCTGAGTCAGATACTTCAAATGTCAGGCAATAAATTGGATGGATGAATGGATGGACGATTAGATGGATGGATGGATGATTGGATGGATGGATGGATGACTGGATAGATGGATGGATGATTGGATGACTGGATGGATGGTTGGGTGGATGGATGTCCTCAGTTGGCCCCGACAGACCTCTGGGCTCCACACTGCCCTGGTGTATTGGGTGTCTGTGGTTTCAGACCCCACTTCTGAGGGGCATGACGCACCCCCCCCAACCAGAACTCTCACTTGCCACCACCCTTAGCTGTCCTTCCACATTCTAGAAGCGCCCAAGCGAAGGAATGGAGGTTAAATCTGGCTGTTCCCCCCTCCCTGCCCCACCCTGGGCCAACATTCAGAGAAGAGTTAAGTGACAGAGCCTCGTTCTCCTGTATGAATTAATAATTGATTCGGTAACAAATCACTAATATTGCAGTAGTCGTGGTGAATAAGATAATGAATGTGTTCTGTCCAGGGAGTGTCGTGTTGTGAGGATTCAGCTGAAATTATTCATAAATGTGCTACTTTTCCTCATCTCCCACTGCTGCTAGTTTAGCTCCTCTTTTTAATCTTCCCAACCTGTCACATTCGATGGTGGAAATCGTCAGGCTCCATATACAGCAGAATATTAAGGGGGAACTGCCAAGGCATTATGTCAAATTTCAATAGGTAATAGAAACAAAGTGCTCACAGACCCTTTCCCACGTCTCTTGAATTTAAAAAAAAAAATTGGACTTTTTAAAAACTTCCTGGATGGGCTCTTTATCCCAGCATTGGGAAGGAGACCCCAGGTGGAGGGGTCCAGAGACGTGGGTTGTGGTTCCTACTTTGTCACATACTTGCTGTGTGACTTTGGGCCAGACACTCAACCTCTCTGGACCAAGTTTCTCATCTCTGTTAGAGAGGTGATCCGGCCTCTCTGCTTTTGTCCTAAGGGTCATGAGAGAACTGCTGGGTGATGGGAAGGAGAGTGCTCTAGGCCATTCACAGGTAGTTGAGCTTAATTTTTCCCACTGCTGTCTCTTACTTGTTCATGCCGGACAAGTCAGGTGGTTCACTGCTCTTTAAATAGGCTTTCCATGCGCCCATCAAGGAGGGCCCCTCCTCGTCTGCCCCTCCTTGTCTCCTTCCTTCCCTCTCTGATCCATTCAGCCCTCTGGGCTCAGTTCAGCTACCCCCACCTCCATCAGGAAACCTTTCGTGATCTCACCTCTCACACGTGCTCTCCCTTCCGCCAAGCCTCCCCAGAGCACTCCAGAGCTTTCTGACCCTGCTGTTCTTTACACACCACCATTCCCAGTAAGCTGCAGGCAGCTCAAGATTAGAAGTTGTCTCCTAAACCTTTGAATGTTGTAAGTGAGACAGAAATGCTTGTAGAATGAATCCATTGGGAGGTAGACGGATGGGTAGATGGATGGATGGATGGATGGATGAAGGAATAAGAACCTTGAAACTGGCATCAGACTGTTCTCAGTCGATGAGCAAGTGTTCGCTGAGCCCCTGCCATATGTCTAGTGTGGTGTTTATCTCTGCTGCAGCAGGTTGGAATTCAGAAAAAGTGTCAATGGTCCAACACTGAGCGTGTTTGGAACAGGATAGCAGTGATCAGACTGGGTTTGGGAGTCGAAAACACAATATGACAGATGATAGACCCTAGGAGGGGCCTTTCGGGGGCCTTACTGTGGCCCTCCACCCTGCAAAGGAGACGTGGGGTACAGAGAGTACAGGCATTTATCTCAACTGCACACCTGGTGGTACAGGACCAGATCCTGGGCCTCCAGACATCAGACTGTTGTTCTTCGTTCATACCAGAGGGTGCCACACGGAGGGAACAGGTTGGGTCCCTTGGAGAGGTGGTATGGGGCTCCGAAAGGCTATGGGGCTTGAGTGGGAAGGAAACACTTGCCCCCAGAGGTCGATGCTGATTCTGCCAAGAGATGGAAGGGGTGAAGGACTCTCTGAGAACCAGACCAGACTCATTCCACTGGGATTATTTCCATGGCTGGCCCATGGGGTCACCTGGATGGGGGCCCCAGACTAACAAGGGACCACAGAACAGGGAGACCCCCAGAGCAAGGGTCACAGGAGGGGAGGGGCATGAGGAATGGGAACAAGGGTTGTCCTGTTTCCCCTGTTGTGTCCACCTGTCTCCAGTCCCTCAAAGTAAATATGTCCCAATCAAACCAGACCTTTCCACCACACCGCACAACAGCCTCACACAGCCTTAACCACAAAGTGAGACGCGCACAGCTCTCCAGAGCGAATGCTCGCACACACACACAGATGCTTACTGACACAGGTAAAAACACAACAGACACCCGCATCAAAAATGCAGAAATGCACCCCATGAAACACAGAAGTCCACACACTCGGGACATACAGACACGAAGAAACACACATGCTCATCCAAGCCTTCGTTCTGAGTAAGTTATTAAAAATGTAGACATCGCTGGCTCCCAGGGTCAATATGTTGTTTTTAAATTTAAACATGAATTTCCATTTCATTGAGCCTCCAGGGCTAACAAGATGTGCTGTGACAGGAGCAGCTAGCTGGAAAAGGCATGATTGAGGAGCAAGCGGATAATGTGTGTGCACAGCCTGGGCTGGGAGGGGAGGCTCCTTTGCCCAGCACCCACAGCCCAGGATGAGCCGGGGGCAGGCAGTGAGTGTCAGTGCTGCCACTAAGCACTGAGCTCTGACCCGGTTGACTAATCCATGCTCCCAAAGCTAAGAGATCAGAATGTGATAGAAGTGACATCCACCTATCTATCCATCCGTTTTTCCGTCCATGCATCCACCCACCCGTTCATCCATCCATGCATCCATCCATCTTTCCATATTCTATGAAAACCCAGACAGATCTAGGATAAGGGCTGTAGGTGATGACAAGTAGAAAAATGCTGTCCTTACCCCATGGAAGTTTCCACTTTGATAGGGATAAGATGTGTGTCTCAGTGGATTCCAGCCTGGAGCCCTTCAGCGCGCTCCAACAGTCCCCTCTGTATCGCAAACAATGGGAGACACTCCAGTTTACAACCACCCCATTAGCAATCTCGCGCACCAAGCCACAGGTGCTGTGAAAAAGGTGCCCCAGCTGTCTTGTCCAGCAGTAACCCTCAGCACCTAACCCACAGAGCTGCTCAGTGGTTGTTTGGTGATGGTTTGGGATTGAACTGAAGCTCAGAAAGTGGGCTCCAGGCTTTCATGTGGTTTTGCCCCTCCTCATCCCCCAGCACCTGGCTGGAAGCAGTGCAGATGGCTGATTAGTAGTATAGGAGTGAGCGAGTGAGTGAGTTTTAAAAAAAACAACACATAGCAAAACAGGGGTGCTGAGTGGGCAGGACTTGCTCTATGGAGGATGCAGACCGGGAGGAAGTGCCCTCTTCACGCCTGGCCGCTGGGACACGGAGAAATAGTCTGAGAGGGGCAGCTGTGGGCAAAGCTCCTGGCTGGGAGTGAGGCACAGGCATGACAGCTGAAGCAGCGCCCGAGGGCGGCGACCCGGGCACCCAGGGAGCCGTCCCTCTCCCCATCCAGCCCCAGCCTCGTCTTCGCCCCCTCTGGCGAAGACCCCGGGGAGAGTGCTTCCCTGTGTTGGTGTTCTCCCACCACACGTTGGGGTTTCAGAGACCCCCAGTTTGCTGGGCCTGGCGGACGCTGCAGGATTTCACGTATCTATTTACAGCGCCAAGTGATTCCCAAAGGTTTTCACCCCCTAGAGGGGTGAGCGTGAGAAGGAAAGAGCAGCAATGACCGCCAAGGACAAGTTGCCCACCGCCTAGAGATGGTTTGACCAAAGCTGGACCTCCTGTCTCCTCCTTCTCAACACACACGTGCATGCACACACATGCTCATGCACACACACACAATACACATGCATGCACACACACGCTCATGCGTGCATGCACGCGTGCGCGCGCACACACACACACACACACACACACAGATCTCTGACATTTGGGACACTCCTCTCTCTCCTAGATTTCTGAACTCAGAATAAATCCCAAGATTTTTTTCCCTGAAGTTCAGGCAATTTGGTCTTTGTCTTAGGGAAAGGAGCCCCTCTCCCTGTCTCTGGATGTCACAGAAGCAGAAGGAACGAGGGGGCAGCACTCCTCCAGGGCAGCGCCTGCCACCTGGGAGACAGACCACTGCCCAGACCCTCCTCCTGTCTGCTCACATAAGGGAGTGTGCACGTGAACTCACGCAGTCACACTTACACACACGTGCACACAGAAGGCAACTGCCAGGCACAGGCGGAGCCTTCCCATGCCACATCTGTCCCTCCCCAACATGACAAAAAACCATGTGCCAAAACTGTACAGGCCTGTGTGCTGAGACAGCGCCCACCAGCACACACACGTGCAGGGATGCCCACCTGTGTACACCGGTGACGTCAGGCTCCATCCTTGGGTGGGCAGCCGGAGATCCCGGCAGCACAGGGAGGGGGGCCAGAGAGCAGGGCGGCCCTCCCACGCCTCCCTGCAGGCCCAGACCTTCTGGCACCCAGGAATGGAGGCCTGGGCCTCTGGCCCTTTAAACATCCATTTAAAGTCTCATCTCTCACATAATTCAGCGGAGGCATCAGCCAAAAGGGCACACTCTCCTTCCCTTGTCTTCAGGAGCAGGAGAAGGAAGGAGACAGGGGAGGGGAGATTAATTGGACCTGGAACACGGACCAGGGATTGTGTAAGGCCAGGCTCTGCCAGGGAAGCAGGGGCGGGGGCACCCACAGCTCACTTCTCTTATCTCCTCCTTGTGTCCTTTGCTGGTCACACTCTCCCAAAGGCCTCACGCACATCCTCACAGGGGGTGGGGGGGCGGCCTCTCTGTCCAGTCAACACCTGAAAACGTCCCCGAGGCCGACTCTGCCTCCATCTGCCTTTCTCATCCCCATTGCTAATAACAAACCAAAGCCTTCAGGAGGGTGCGACTTTCAGGCTGGACCCGAGCCGCTCCCTCTGCCCAGTGGTGAGCATGGCCCTGACGCACTGTGAGTGAAGGGTCACTTTGTAAAGCGAAGTCCGTCTTGTTTGGCCAAAGGGAGCCAGGGAAGGAGGGCGGTTAGGCCTGGGCAGGATAACGCAGGCAACCATCTGTAAACTGAGTCTCGGTCCCTGCGGGAGGTTGCAGGGGTCAATCCCGAGGGTCTGTTACCTCTGTCACCCTCCCCAGCAGACCCTCGGCTCCCTCCTGTCGGTCACCAGCTGTGAACTGCCCCCCGGCTGGGAACTGGAAGGCTGGGAGGGCATTGCTGCCCAGGCCCTGTCGGCCCACACCTTCCACATCCGGCCCCTGAGCCTGGATGGCAGGGGCGGGACGGCGTCTGCCAGGCCCACATCAAGGATATCCTAGAGTGGGCCGGGGTGTAGGAGGGAGGAGCAGGCAGGTTTAGGTCAGCGTGAAGAGCTTGCTTAGAGCGTGGGGTGCCCCACAGCACAGGCGGCCTCCCGCGCAGGGAGCAGCTGCCCCAGCCAGGGAAGCACCCCTGAGGGCACTGTGATGCTCCCAAGGCTCCTCCACGTCGCCTGCAGGACCCAGTTTGCCCCTCGGTGGGAATCAGTGCATCACACCACCTGCCCCTCCTCAACCCTCAGCCCCGGTTCTCAGAGCAATCAGCCAAGGGGAGGAGGCACCAACTGCATTCTGGGTTGGGCCAGTCGTCTCTGAAAGCCGTAGGAAATCACATCCCTGGGGAGAGCCATGTTCCCCAGGACACGAGATATGTAGGTCAGGCTCCGGGATTCTTCTGCGTGACCTCAGATATCCGAGGAGAGTCAGCTGGCCAGTCCGTCCTGGCCCCCGCCCCCGTACCCTTCACTTGAAATCTGTCCACCCATGTGTCCTGGGCACTGGGTGCAGGAGGTCCCACGGTGAATCATCAGACCCCTCCCGCCTGCTGTCCAGAGGGGCCTGTGCGTGACTAGGTCATGATTACTGCAGCTTCCACCCTCTCATCCCAGCCTCTGCCGCCACCACCAGACCTCGGACCCTTCTCAACTAGTCCCCTGTAGCCAAGAGACCAAGGCTGCCTCTGAGCCCAGCTGAGGCCAGAGCAGGGGCAGGGGGAGCAAAGAAGGGGACAGAGACTTGCACACACACCCCAGAGCAGGAAGCAATGGGAACCTTGCACCTTGCAGGAAGAGCTAGACCATGGGATACCGCCCGCAAGGCCAGGTCCGGGGGAGAGTGTGAACGCCCGGGTTTGGCCCAAGCCTGCATCCACTCTGTACTTATTAGCTCTAGTCTGTGGCCAAGCGACCTGGGTGTGCTGAGCCCCGGTCTCTCCCATCCCTTCAGTGGGAATACTGACAACCTCTACCTGAAGCCTGGTGGAGAGGCTTAGCCCTAAATCACCCATCACACCCGCCGTGCATCGCTGGGACACAATGAAAGAGTGCCACAGATATTCTGAGCCGGGCCCAGGGGAAAGGAGGCTGCAACCTGGGTCATCCAAACTCTGCCTCACATCTAGAAAGGAGGAGGGGTCAGCTCTGCCTAGACTTCCCCTCTCATATCCACCCCCATGGGAGTGGGGAGGGGAGTGAGGGGGGAAGAACCACCTTGAATTTTCCACGAAGAGCATGTGTTTAGTGAGGGTGGAGGGGACATGTTGATGGAGATTCTTGTGCCGTGTGTTTCTGGGAATTGGGACACTAGGTCCCTCACATGATTCTCTGAAAGGGTAAGATCTGTCTTGGGGGTCTTCCTAAGAAGAAGGCAGTGGCCTCAACTAAACAAAGGAAGCTTCTAGAAGGATGGGCCCCTTACACAGAGTTCTCATCATGCATGAATTAACATTGCAACAAACAGTCCTGCTTTCTAACAAAACAAAGGAGCCACGTGTCTCCCAGAGCCCCTGAGTCTGGGAGCAGGAGCACTCGGAAAGGGAGGGAGGAGAGAAGGGAGGTGAGGAAGAGGGAAGGTGGCCGGGGCAGGCTCTTTTCTGCCCTCCAGCTGCACCCCAGCCCCTTCCCCTCACCGGTGCCTGGGCCAGCCAAGTTTCGTACACCTGGGGATGTCAGTGTAACCAGGCCTTTTTAAAAATCCTTTTCTTTCAAATCAATGTAAAAATATTCTGCAGTACAGAGTGGATTTGATTAAAAAGGGAAAAGGTTGCCTGAAATATGCCAAAAAAAAATTCAGCTAATGGGAATCTCATTCATTATTTAATCTCCTGCTTATCAGAACAGGACCAAAATGGAATCTCATATGGCATGTGCATGGTGTTGTCCTGGAGAGCAGACACAAGGTGGGGAGCAGGAGGCGGCAAAGACGGATAAAGACTTTTCGTTCACTTAATATATGAAACCGGGCTGCAGGCTTTGAATCAGATTGATAACAGGCGTGGGCCTGAAAATCCCACTAAACGTGTGCACGCGTGTGTATATAGATAGACACACACACACACACACACACACACGTCTATCTGGTATCCGTTCCCGTGCACTGCGCTGTGATTCATACACTGCCGTGATGCTGCTGGACTTTATTAAATACAAATGAAATACGCCTTCTCCGGCAGCGAGACGGGGAGGCCGTGGGATGGCCGGGCAGCGCCGGGTCTTGCGCACTTATGCTGTGCTGGCTAAACCTGCCTTGTCGTAAAGAGGGCCTGGAGGGGCCTAGGGCAAACGCCCTGCAGCGCCCTCCCTGGAGTGATGCTGGTGGCGGGGACAACTGCTGAGAGTTCCCTGTGTCCAGCTTTGGGTTCCTGGGGTGGCTTCCCAGGTGCCTCTGATCCCCATAGAGGCTCTGAAGACAGTACCATCATCCCCATGGTGCCGGTGAGGAAACTGAGGCACAGAGATGTAAGGAAACCAGCCTGGTCCAAAGAACAGTGAGTGGCAGATCTATCCCAGCCTAAGTTTTGTGTCCTTTTCCTTCAGCCATGCACCTTCCTGAAGGTGTATCCATACGAGGCCTGAGGATCCACTCTGTGTGGACGAATGAACTGCTAAGTGGACCCGCAGCCGCTCTCCGGATGTTCATTCTGTTCAGACTGGTCTCTTTCACCGCCCCCCAGGCACGTCCATCCCTCCCCAGTTCACCCCCTTCCTCCCCCGCCCCAATCACACCTTTCCTGGCCTCTCTTCCGGAAGCACATCTTACACCTCCCCTCTCCAGCCGGCTGAGCACCTGTTGAGCACAAGGCCTGGAGGGCCCTGTACTCCAAGGGCCATATTCCTCCAGCAGCAGAGCTGGGTTTGCCTTTTTCTTAGCCCGGACCCCCACTGGAGCATTTGAGGGAACAATATCTCCTTTTAACCTGTTTTGTGGCCTGGGTAACAAACGGGTCAGGTGTACTGGGACAATTTCCCAGCAAACAGCTACCTTTCAAGTGGTCCAAGCTGTGGATTCTTTGTGATGCAGGTCTTCGGTGGCTCCATGGACCAGGCCTTCCCTCCCTGCTCCCTGATGTCCAGCATCCCATCCCCCTCCCTCCCTCCCATTCCCAGAGGCCCACAGCACATGACGGTCAGCCTAGGATGGAAGATAGGGATGTGTCTGGGAGGCAAAGGATCCTTTCTAAGTGGAATGGGTGTTTTCAGTGAGCTCTGTCATGTGGGCTTGGTCCTACTGACCAAATCCAGTCTGGGGGTGGTGGAATCTTCCATGGGAGTCCTGGGTTAGAGAAGGGAAGGGCATTGTCAGACCTGCTAACTTCCCTCCTTGAATGCCAGCCAGGGACATCTCTCCTTTACGCTCATCTTCTTTGAAATTCAACTTGAGCTGTAGGGGAGTTGGAAAAAAAAAACCCAAAAAACAGAGCAGGGCACCAAACCACCTACAAAACAACTCAGCAAGGCAGTTTCTCCAGCAAACCTGCGTCTTATATCTCCTGTGACAAAAAGATTTATAGCAATTTTTTATTAAAAAAGAGAGAGAGCGCGCGCACTGCAGATAATCAGATCTGAGACGAAGAAATGGGAGCATGGGGGTGTTCTGCGTGCAAGTTATTTTAAAATATATGTTAGGTGCATGAAGGATTTTTCCAGTCCTGGCTGGAGGGGGGCCAGACCAGTCCCCCCTCCAACCCCACTCCTGGCCTAAAGCGATGGAAATGATTTGTGAAGGGAAGGAGAGGGATGGATGCGGGTCCAGGAAGGCAGGGCTCAGCTTACACTGCCTCCTCACACAGGCACTCCGCCCTCAACAGGTAGAGAGAGAGGCTCCTCTTTCCAGAGGGGAGGACACAGCCACCAGCTCTGAAAACCAGAAGCAATCTTAGGACCCCACCACCACCGCCCACCTCCCCAGCCAGTGTTACGCTCTCAACCCGGTTTCATAGATGAAATAAACAATGGTTTTAAAGAAAAAGGCTCATTCTGCATTTTGGAACACGGAGTGGGGCCTCATTGGCCTTGCTGGTAAAAGAGACACACCTCTACCCTAATTCTCAGAGCCTTCTGGGTCTGCTCACCCCAGGACAGAGCCCCCGTCCTGGGCAGGGTGGAGGCAGGAAGTGATCTGCCTGCCACACGGAAAGGATGTGACCTGTGCAGAAGGGGAAGGTTGGCCCTGAGGCTGGGCAGGCCTGTGTGCAGAGATCTGAGCCCACGAAGGGGGTGTTGCGGGACGATCATCTCCACGGAACAGGCCACAGACTCCCCGCTCCCCGTTACTGGGAGGCCCAGTCCTGTGGGACCTCCAGACAACGCTAAAATAACTAGACGATCAGTTAGTGAAAACGACCGGGTGGTGAGGTGGAAGAAGTATCTGGGAAACAAGTCCTAGGAGGGACAGCTGGAGGAACCAGGGAGACAAAGAAAAGGACCCTGGGGAGGTGTGAGCCCTGCCTTCAGCCAGTGGCCCAGCCAGCCCAGCAAGGCGAGCCATCCCCATGGGCCAAAGGGCTGGGTGCAGGGGCTGGAGGTCTGGACAAGGCAGGTTTGTTTGGCGGGACAAATAGAAAAGACAGCTGAGAGGTTAGAGCACAGCGAACAAAATGCTGCAGCAAGAAAAAGCATGGTGCAAGGGAAAGGCAATACCAAGGCAGACTCACCGGGGAGGTACTGGGCCGGCAGGGGCTTTCCAGGTGCCTCCAATCACACCGTTAAGGTCTCCTCATTGGCCTTGGCTGCAAGGCACACACCCTGGTTCTCTGGGCCTTCCCGGGGCACCTCCAAGTCCTCCGTGAGCCCAGGTCCCCGAGAGCCAGAGCTGGATGGTGTCCAGGCACCAGCCCGACCCAGGTGTGGGAGGGCCCGCGGCTCCTGGGCACCCAGATGTGCACATTCCCCCTGGACCCCTGCCTTCCAAGCTTCCTTCCCTGTCTCCCCTCCCCAGACTGCATCCAACCTCTTCGGCAGCAAGCTAATAATCTGAAAATCAACACTTAACTTCAGAGAGGCGCCCTGTTCAGAGGAACCCTGGGTGAGTCACTGCGGAAAGGGGGCGTCCTCCTTTGTGGGGTGAGGTCTGGAGAGCAGAGAAGTCTCCCAGCACGTGGCTGGGACCCTCTGCTTCCCCTTGGGTGGTGAACTGGCCACGGGGTGGGCAGCAGCGTGGAGGGTCCGCGTGGCTGCCCCAGGCCTGTGCCTAGGCCTCTCCGAGTGGAGCTGTCACTGTCTTGTCTGTGAAAACGGCCAATGATGCCCGCTCGCGGGACTGGACTGGGAGTGAGAGGAGGCTCGTGGAGGCCTGGCCAGGCCCTGGGAGGGAATAAAGAATGAGTGGACGGGGGCCAAGATCCCACTCGGGGGGGGAAGATGCTGGTCTGAACCACCCTGGCTGCTAAGGGTGCCGTCTCCTGGACAGACGGCCTCTCGGCGGGGTCAAGGCCAAGGCAGGGCCAGCCACTGGCACTGAGAGCCGCGGTGGGGCAGTGGCCTCTGGGAACAAGAGGGAGAACTGGGGCCAAATCTGGGTGCATCTGTAGCCAAGACTCAGAGGAGGGCATGATGGCCTGTTTCTCAAGACCCAGAAGGTCCAAGTGCTCCTGTCCCTGCTATGATGTCTGTCTGTCTCTCTGTCTCACACACAAGCCATCACACATCATTTGAATCTGTCTTATGGAAATGCTGACGTGTGTCACTCAGGCGTCTGTCCGGTGCTACCCCTCTGCCAGGTGGGAACACACAGGGTAGCATCTGTCGCCTCTACCTATGAAGTCACCTCCACTTGCGCTGTCACATCCTGTCACAGGCCCCACCTCTCAGCCCCACATCTGCAGGGCCGCACACAGTCAGGCACAGGCAGGGCCAGGCCTGGTCACTGCATGGTCACTCACCTGCACAAGAATACAGGCCATCCCAGCTGCACACCACCCCCATCGTCCCCGTGTCACCCGGTGTCACGTGCACACACTGTTACCCGTCCCTCCACCCCAGCCATGTGTGCCCAGCCCTTCTCCTGGGCCTTGCCGGGCTGGGGGAGGGGTGTGGGGAGCAGCAGGAGAGGGGGTGGCCTCGCCTTCCTGGAGGGTGACTCCTTGTGGTATTTTTAAGCCTTCCCCTCATTTGCTAAGTGCGGCTTTCTCTCTGGCTCCCTTAAAAGCTGCTGCTCCTCTCAGGGCTTGGGAGGTGGGGAGGCAGTGGCCTGACAGATGCTTAAGAAATTATGGGTGAAACTTGCTGACTTAGGCCCAAATTACTTGCTGTCCCGGGACCATGTTTAGTCCAATAAGCACTGCTGGCTGTCTCGCCCCTCTGGCTGTCTCAGAGCATCTTTCTCTACCCTCCTCCTTCCCCTCCTGGGTACCCTCCTGCCCCCCTCCCCAGAGCTGGCAAGCCTGCCCGGTGAGGAAGCCACCATCCCACAGGACCGGAGTGGCGTGGGAGCCTGCGTGGGTGTGGAGGGCAGGAAGGTCAGGACAAGGTTGGGATTGGGGCAGGAACCCAGGAGGACTTCATGGAGGAGGGGGCACTTGAACTAGGCCTGACAGGGACCTTGAACTCAGTAGGTGGTAGAAGGGCACAAGGCTGCCCAGAGGAGTAGAAGCAGCATCACCGTCCCCAGGGCAGAATGAAGGGTGCATGGAGGATGACGGGGGAGGAAGGAAGACCATTCTGAGTTTTAGAAGTTCCCTTTGTTTTCCCTTTGCCTTGAGCTTCGATTTACTTATTTAGCACTTTTTACTTATTTATTGTCTTCCCTCCCCACCCAGACCCTGGCTCTTTGCCGAAATAAAAAATGACAAAGAGCTTCTGCCCTCACCCTGTCCCATACCCCCACCTCATCTGCCACTTCTAACCTACAAGGATGGAGAAGGGAGCTCCCCACCTCCCCACTTAGGCCACAAGGAGACAAGGATCAGGGACATCTCGGGGCAGGAGGGGCCAGGGAAGGGCAGCACTGACGGGGCCTGAAGTGCGTGGGTTGCCGGAGGTGGGGAGTCAGGCATCCGTCCCAAGCAGGGGAAGGAGCGTTTAGAAGCAGGAATGAGCATCCGGGGGGCCCAAATGCCTCTTCTCCCACGTGGGCACCCTTAAAGACAGAATGTAATCAAACTTGAATGCAAATTAAAATGGTTCCAACCAAACACTAAAAGACTCAGAGTGGGGAGGGTACAGCTTGTTGGTAGAGTACGTGCTTAGCATGCACTAGGTCCTGGGTTCAATCCCCACTACCTGCATTTAAAAACAGAAGATAAAATAAACAAACTTAATGACCTCCTCCACAACAAAATTTAAATAAAAATTCTAAAATAAATTAATTTTAAAAAAGAAGACTCAACTCGGCAGCCTCTTTGCTCATTCCCACTGAATCGTGAGAAGGAGCTGGTCCCCTCCAGGTGCCCCTGCAAATGAAAAAGGAAGGAAGCCCAGAGACAAGGAGTCCTGATGCCCAGGGACCGAATGGGGGAGCCTGAGGCCCATTGAGGGGCAGCGATTTGTCCCAGGTCACCAGCAAACTGGTGGGATACTCATAGCGAGGTTTTAAGGCCAGGGCATGGCCAGGGAGGGACATTCCTGGACAGGCTAGAAGACCTGGGGTCTGGCTCCACCTCCTGACAGATCAACACATGCCCCTGGTCAAGGCAACTCGGGGCTTGAATCACAAGTCTCTCCTCTCTTTACTGGGCTGGGTAAAAGCCTGCAGTGCAGGGAGGTGGGAGTCAGCCCAGAGTGAGTGCAGTCGGGTAGGAAGGGTGCTGGATTTGTTCCTCTTCTATCTCCCCATTCCACTACAAGCACCTTAAAGGCTGGGGACTTTCTGGCTTGTGGCTGGTGCCAGGGAACCCCCAGATCCGTGTCAGATGGGATCAGGAGCTGGGGCCCTGTGGCTCACTGACCTTCCCTGTCCACACTGTCTATGCAGCTGGCCCATAGGGCTGTTCTCAGGACTAAATACATTAACGCCTGGACAGCACTTGACCCATGATCAGCGCGCGGTCAACATGAGTTAGTGTGAGTTCCTAAGGTGGCCCAGGTCACATGGAAAGGTGCTTTTCTGCGGCCTTCCCCAACAACACACAGCCCACTCTCTCACACGAGGCTGTTATCCCCGGCAGGAGCCGGGGACCAGGCCTTTGCACAGTATGTACTGGCTGAGCTGCCGGATGCAGCCCCCACACAAAGGGTTCCGTTTTAAAGGAAAGAATGGCCTGTTGGAAGAAAGGAAGTCGCAATGACCATCTTCTTCATTTCCATCACTTTCTCTTCTTACTGAAGAAGACTCACCTGGGCCCAGAAACCCGAGCATCCCAGTGGCTGGTCAAAGCCCTCGTCAGGGCCTCCTCCAGGGAACCACGGATGGAGTCCAGCAGAAACAGCCGCGGAAGGGTCCCCACCACCGGCCCCCGCCGGGAGCCAGCACTGCGTCAGGACTGCCCAGGACCTGCTGGGATCAAGCTGTTCCAACAATGAAACACAAATCCACTGCCCTCGGTCCTGCCATTTGCCAGAACCAAATTCATGATCCTCCGATAAATAATTCAGGCTTCTCCATCTGTGGAAAAGTTGGATTTGGCCTAATTTCTCTCATAAACAAAGAACATCACCTGCTCAGACCAGTAAAATAGATATCAGTCAAATTTTTAAATATATATTTATATAGCCCAGTGAACCTTACGCACTCGGGGTCTGGGATCATGGACCCCAGGTTGCCTCTAGGAATCTGGGTGGACAGGGTGGACCCAGAACTCCATGTCTGACCTGGGTGGCTTGGTGAAGAAGAGAACGTATTTAAGACCAATGGATGTGCCCAGGGGCAAATGAGTCTCCATGACTGAAGTCAGCTGCCTGATGGATTTCTCGGTATTTGCTGAAAGAACGTGAAAGTAACAAACACATTTCTC
This sequence comes from Vicugna pacos, assembly GCF_048564905.1. NCBI lineage: Eukaryota > Metazoa > Chordata > Mammalia > Artiodactyla > Camelidae > Vicugna > Vicugna pacos. Next base: position 10,214,459 of record NC_133010.1, read on the forward strand.
TCAAGTGTTCTTGAGCCCAGGTGATCAGAGTTCTCTAGAGAAACAGAACCGATAGGAGATACACACACACACACACACACACACACACACACACACACACACACGTGCAATCTACGTTAATATACATTAAAGGTGTATATACACACAGACATAATACATAATATGTATTAATAGATAATAAAAAGTTATTTCAAGGGATTGGCTCACGTGATCATGAGGGCATTGGTAAGTCTGAAATCCGCAGGGCAGGCCAGCAGACAGAAACTCTCAGGTAGGAACTACCACTGCTGTCTTGAGGCAGAATTTCTTTGTCCTCTGGCAAACCTCTGCTTGCTTTTAAGGCCCTTCAGCTGCTTGGATGAGGCCCACCTACATAATGGAGAATAATCTCCTTAACTTAAAAGTCTGTCTGTGTAGATGTTACCCACATCTTCAAAATCTCATCACAACGACACCTGGCTTAGGGTTTGGCTGGCTAACTGGGTGTGAGAGCCCAGCCAGGCTGACCCAGGAAATGAACCACCTCTTCTGGTCTGCTCCTGGTCTTTGTTCTTCCCTTGGTGTCTCTGCCCTCCACCAGCCTAAACCCGTGAGACTCACCTGCATGGGCGGGAAACAGCGTATCAGGGAATGTTGGAGCCAGAGCAGACATCCAGGGAGGATGTGCCTGGGGAGATTGAAGCTAGGGGCTCTGAACTGGTTTGCCCAAGGTCACATGGCCAGTTAGATAGACAGGTGTGTTCAGGAGTCAGGACCACAGTATTCTCAGCGGCCACCTGGATGAAGCACTTGTGCACCCCACCTCCTGGTCTGGGACAGGGTCGTGCACCTAGGAAGGCGCGAGAAGAGTTAAGGCTCCATGTGCGGCTCTGTTACACGCCAACCCCGGGTCAGCGGACAATGACCGGTGGGTCTTGGGCGCCCTGTGTTTCTGAACCACTGGTGGTCCAGCTGTTAGTAAAAAGTGCCCTCAGCATGCCCGCACCATGCTGGAAATGGACTTCTGAATGAGAAATGACTGTGATCTATTCTCCTGTTTGTGAATCAGCTCAAGTGTCTTGGCATCTGGCACAGTGCCTGGCATAGAAGGGGGACCCCGTAGATGCTGACCAGAAAGAGGGTCTCCTAGAGTGGGAGGAGGAGCAGGCGTACTACGGGGGATGCCATAACGTGATGAGGCCACCTGTGTGACAGGAGGGCCGTCTGCAGAGCGTGTGCACATCTGGGGCACCGTTAGACCTCTCAGCCCCCTGGGGGCAGGTGGTCACCCTGTTGCAGACTTGAAGGGCACAGGGCTTGGCAGGAGAAGGGACCTGCCCAAAGTGGCCCAGCTCGTGGTGGCAGCTGGGTGACCGCCAAGCCCACCTCTCCGTGAGTCCCCACATCTTGGAGACAAAGGCCAGGGACTCTAGGCAGCGTCTTTGGTGGTGTTGCTCCCACCCCCTTAGCCTACCCATCCTTGGGAGGAGGGGAGAGGGAGGGAGCTGCTGCAGCTCTTGGGGAGCCAGCCGCCCCACTCCTGGACCACAGCGGAGAGCCTCCTCCCACGGATCCCGGGCTAGCTGCTTCCTCAGGAGGAAAGCAGGTGTGCTCCCCTCGGCCCCACACAGTCCAGAGTCAGGCCAGGGAGCAGCGATGTGCGTGGGGCCACAGCCGTGCACGGAGGATGCCTCCTCAGCGGAAACCATCCCCAGGAATAGAACATCTCAGGAGGCACTGGCCCTTCCACCCAGGACAGGAGTTTCACTGTCATCCCGGCTGCTTTGGCTTATGTTCCCCGGCCCCCCTTCCCTTCTGACCTCCAAACTCCAGAACTTTAGAGGAGGAAGTAATTTGGCTGGACTATTATTAAAAGGGAAGGAGAGGCAGACCTCATGGGCCGTAAAAGCTCTCCCTGCCTCCCAGCAGCCGGGGCTGGCAGCTCCCATCCCTCACCTGGCACACTCGTCCTCCCTGAAGCACCTGCCCTTCATACTCTGGATGGGCCCAGGGCCCCTTTACAGCCCGGCTGCCCAGCCCAGGCCTGGGTGAGGAGGGACAGGAGGGAGGATGCAGCCCATAATCAATCAGGACAGAGGGCTGGAGAAGCCCCTGCTTGAAAGAGCAGAGTGACCTTGTGTCAGAACAAAACACACCGAGGTTCCCCTGCCCCCCTCACCCCCGGGTCAGGGCACAGGATTCCTAGGAGGCACGGGGCTCAGAGACAGACCTGGGTTCCAGTCCCAACTCAGCCCCACCCCAGCCGAGCCTGCCGTCTGCCTAAAGAAGGCAGGAGGCCCTCCCTGACCTACTCAGTCGCTCCTGCCCCTGCCCAGTTTAGACTGGAAACTCCCGGAGGGCAGGGACCATGCTTTGTCCAGCCCAGCACCAGCCATACCACAGGGCCCTGCAGATCTCCCTGAAGGACTGAAAGGTCCACCAAGACTCCCCGTGAATGAATGCAACTCGGACTCCTTGAATGGAGAGGTGAGGGGCTGGGTGTGCAGGCACTGAGGGAGCTCGGAAAGTCGAGGACCACAGCCGAGCGTCCAGCACTGAACGGTTGCTCCACGTCGTCGCAGAGGGGAGATCAGAGGCCCTGTGAGGTTTGGGAGGGGTGAGGTTTGTGGGAAGCTAGGAGTGACAGTGACGGGGGCAGTGGGGAGGCACGTGGGCTGAGCCGCAGTGGGTCACAGCTCCCACGCTCACCTCCCCACTGGGTCCCGTGAGCCCCGGCGTCCGGCTGCCAGTGCAGGCGGGCACAACAATGGCACAGCCCAAATGAAGACATCCAGACGCGAGGCCACGCCTTCTGGGACGGAATCCTGGCTCTTGCTACTTTAATTAAGAAAAACAAAAGACATGAGCTGGGAGAGTGTGCCTGGGAGATGCCCGGGGAGGAGGAAAGGATGTGTTCTTGGCTTCCTCCGGGAGGGCTGTCTGCAAGGAACACTTGGTGGTTTGGCCATGTTGTCGGTGACACTGAAGTCACAGGATCACAACCCACAAGGAGCAGGGGAAAGAACCCAATTCCCCTGGCCCAGTCTGACCCCAACCACGGCCCTCAAGTGACCCTCGCTCTCTCCAGCCACCAGCCTCCTCCCTGCGGTCTCTCACAAGGGCAGTGCAGGACAGGCCAGTGCGTTCCCTCCATCAGGGTTTGCTAAGCACCTACCAAGCTGAGCTCAATGCAGGGACCACAGCAGTGAGTCCTGCAAGCTCCTTGCCCTCCCCGCCGCTCGCTCCCCCGCCCTTGAGACATGACTCACCCTTGTTTATGTTTGTCTGTTTCTAATCCTTTTCAGAGCCTAATCCCACCTACCATCTTGAGGCATGTTCTCAGCAGTCAAAATTTACAGATGGGAAAAGGGCACAGCTAGGACAAGAAGCTGGGTTCCCATCTTATAACCACACGTTCTTGGAGCCTGGCAGCACCTGCTGGAGGGCTGCACGATGCAGCCGCTCAAGGGAATCTGAGGCCAGGAGTCAGAGTGTGTGGGGTGGGGGCGAGGGGAGGGGAGCAGGGGAGCTTCCAGCCTCACAGGAGGCATCCCGCAAGTGCACGCAAGTGTACCTCTGCTGAGTCCCCGAGGAAATGTAAGAAGCCAGAGGTCTTGCGCTCGTGGTCTGGATGGAGAGAAAGAAGTCACCCTCACAAATAAGACAGGGTCCATGACCTGGTTACCGCGACAGATGAGAACTGAGAGAGGTAGCAGGTGGAACTGGGATGGGCAAAGATGCCTGGGAAGAGTGAGAGGCAACTGCAGTGTCCGTGAGGTGGCAGGGCAGCAGGAGAGCAGGATTTGGGCTGGGGCTATGGCTTGGCTCCCAGGCTGGCACCGGGGGCTGTGGGGAGCATGGAAGGCAGAGCGCCCAGATGCCCGCTCCTGTCTCCTCTGCTGGGAGCAGGTAGGCAGGTGCATCAGAACTGGGTCTGGTACTGTTGTGTGCTGCTTGGTGTCTTCACGCCTCTGCAGGCAGAGCTGGTCCCCACCAACCAAGAAAGGCTTGGACTGGCCTTCAGGACCCCCAACAGCTGAAGGAGCCCTCCCCCCAGGCTGGAAACCTCCAGGTGACACAGTCACACCTGGGGATGGGGACCCTAGTGTTCCCTGCCTCCCTGACCGACCTCTCAGGGGGCTTGATGCTTTTACAAGGGGAGCTTGGAGAGGGGCTCCTAATCCCAAAATGATCAATAGCTAGTGAGGAAACCAAGACGCTGCCACTCATTCTGTCTATACACCTCCATGAGCACCTAGTATGCACCAAGTGTGGGGCGCAGATACAGAGAAGCCACCACGAGAGTGATCTGCGTCCTCCCCCTGCGGCTCAGCTCTGCTGGGAAATGAGTGGACATTTCATAGGGGAGGTGACCTGGTGAGGGTATATTTAGACAGGGAAATAGTGGGCGAGACCAGGCAGCTGTGGTAACCCCTGTGGCCGTGGGGCTGGAGTGCCACTTTCCATTACGGAAGCACACTCATCTGGGTGGACTTGGGGGTCTAGAGTTTGGGGATTATCTGGAAGCAGGAGTGGAGGGCCTGGAAATGGGGTGAAGCTCACTTAGGATTATATCATGGGAATGGCAGGGAAGCTGGGAAGAAGAGAGGGGCCACCAGAGGGGCTGAAGGAGAGGCAGTAAGGCTGAGCACACACACGGCCCAGAGGTAGGAGGTGGCCCCAGTGGCTGGAGCAGGGGCAGGCGGGACTCCACGGTGAGGGAGTGGGCCACACACATTTAGTGGCCTGGAGGTAGCAACCTTACTGGGCCAGCACCCTTCCCGAGGGCTCTCCAGGCCTCCCATCCGGTCACCCCTGTGCACCCCCACCTCTGTCTGCCATGGAGTGGCATGGATGCTGGGGCTGCTTCAGGAGGACACTGGCATAGCGGTATTAAGACATCTGTGTCCCTAATGAAAAGTTACCCATTCCGGGCAGGGGAGAGACACAAATCATTATGAATCAATTCAGCTCTGGCTAGCCATCTGCCTGGGCCTCACGTGGGGGGAGCCAGGCAGCCACAAGGAGGGGCCAATCCGCTGTCCCCTCCCAGCCCAGCCTTAGGGCTGGACACCCGGCAAGAAGGGGGACCCGGGCTGCCCACTGGCGGGGACGCTGGGCCGAGGGCGGGTTGTCGTCTGGGACCCTCCCACAGCCTGCCTGGGGCAAATGCCCCAAAGCGCAGGTCTAGGGGCCAGGTCTAGGGGCAGGCGACGGCCTGTGAACCAGAGAAGCGCGGCCCGATCCATCGGCACACACCCCCCCCCACCCCACCCCCGGCCCGTCCTTCTCCGCCCCTCCTGGCTGCCCCCCAACCCCCTCCCCAGCTCTCTGCCCGCGCCCCCCGCCGTCCCGCCCCTTGCGCTGGGCCCGAGCAGGCGGCGGCGGTTGCGCAGCGCGCTGGGGCCGCGGTCGCGGCTCCGCTGGCATCGAGGCCGCCGGCCCCGGGTCCTGAACATCTGTCGCGGGCCCCTTCTGCGGGCCCGGGAGCCGATCGCTGCCCGGAGAGCGCGCCAGTTGTCGCGAGCGCCCCGCGGCTTCCGACAAGCTGGCAATTTGTTGTTGTTTGTCGAGTGCTTTTGTCATGCAAATCCCAGAGCCGGCCGCTGGCGCTACGCTCTGAGGAGCTGGGGTGTTTGTGCCTTTCTTCTTCCCTTGGCCTTTGCCGTCGCAAATGTTAGTGTTGTTGGGAAAAGAAAAAAAAAAAAAACCACACACACACATAAAGGAATATCACTTACTAATTTTATCTGTGCTCAGCATGTGTGGCTCCCCAGTGTGCCACTCACCTTCAGAGGATGCCAAGGCTGGGGTGGGGAGTTGCTGGTTAGGAGGTGAAGGAATCTGCAACCCCCCTCCCTAGGCTCAACTGCAAAAACCAGCCTCTGGCAGAAACCCTTCTACCTCCCCACCCCAACCCCACATGCCTCTCCTGGACTTGTCCCCCAGACGAGTGCCTCAGGGACTGTAGAACCCCAGGCTGCTGGCAAAGCCCTCCCTCCACGGGCAGCATGTTCCCCTGGTACCCCTGGCAGCCCAAGTCCAGTCTTGCCCACACTGACCTGGGTCTGGGTGCCAAGAGTGCTGGTTCCTGCAGATCCCAGCCACTCCGTCCGTATCTGGCTGAACAGCCCCTCCTGATGGAGAGTTTGACTCCCAAAGGTGATTTAGTGTCAGATTCTCATGAAAGCAAGGAGAGAGCTGATTCTCCAAAGGGATTTTTTTGGTGAATTCTTGGCAAGCCTGATTGATAATCCCTGGAAAGCAAAGGCGGTAACATTTATACCATCTCAGATTTCCACCATTCTGAGTGGCTTTGAGCGAGTCCCAGGCACATCCATCAGGAAGTCTGTGGCCTAGGGCGGGCTTTCCCTGCTAGCTGCCAGGCTAAGTTGGTCACCCCTTGACCAGGAAGTAGTAGGACACCAGGGTCTTCCTGAGAGGAACAGAGCTCTTCCCCAAGCCTCTGTTCTGTTCCCCCAACCCAGGTGTTCATTCAACACATAGTGCCTGTATCAGTTAGCTCAAGCTGTGTAACAAAATACCAGAGACCAGGTGGCTGTAACAACAGAAAGTTATCGTTCACAGTTCAAGAGGCTGAGGCCAAGATCAAGATGCTGGCAGGGTTGGTTGCCTGGTGAGGGCTCTTTTCCTGGGTTGCAGATGACCATCTTCTCACTGTGCCCTCATATGGCAGAGAGAAAATCAAGCACTGATCCCATCACGACAGCCCCACCGTCAGGACCACATTGAAACCTGATTACCTCCCCAAAGCCCACCTCTTAATATCACTACAAAGAATGAAGCAGGTGATGGGGCAGAGAGGGAAGGGACAGTCCGAGCTGGAGTGCCAGGGGATCCCCTCTGAGGCAACTTTGGGCCAAGACGTGAAGAGCCCCCGAAACAGGCTCAGCAGCACAGCAGGCTGCTTCTCTTCTGCCTCCTCCCTCTTCCTCACCCCTTTGAACCCACTCTTTCCTTCAAGGATCACCTTCTTCAGGAAGTACTAAAACAGAGACCCTGGCCCTCCGAGAGCAGAAGATGCAGTGTGTGGGTGTGTCTATGTATGTGTCTGTGTGTACACGCATGCATCACTGTAACAGACAAGATGGGTCTGAGCTTGTGAATTGCAGGATGAGTTCTTGCATATTCAGGTCTGGTGCTTTGGGGACCAGGAATTCCTGGGAAGTGGCCCACTCGGGAGAGCAGCCAGGCAGCCCAGGGCAACATCTCATCTGCCTGTGAGCACAGAGGAATTTTCCAAATGCAGGAAACAGCCTACTGTTTTAAGGAAGGCAGACTCCAGCTTGCAGTGGGCTCCCCTCTCTTCGCTCAGCTCAGCTGGGTTCTTAGGGGCCAGATTCAACAGGATGCACACCAAGCTCCACTGTGTCTCTTACAGGCTGTGCCCGTGAACAGGAGCATTTCAGCAGCACGTCCAGTGGTCACCCCATATGCAAAACATATGAAAAAAACATTAAAAACCCAGGAGTTCAAATGAGGATGGTGGAGGGAGGTGCTCTAAGCACTTTCTTATGTGTCCCGGGTGTGGCCAGGCGGGCAATGTGGGTCTCCGTCCTGTCTGGTGATGGAGCCCCCATGGACTCAGCTCCCAGCATGTTCTTAGGGAAAATCTTTTTCTCTTCTGCTCCCCCCCGTCGCAGTGAGGAGCAGAGAGGAGCACGTGCAGCCCGAGCATCATCACAGAAGTGATCCTTGTTGAAGGGGAGCAGAGAGGCCCCCGGCCCCCAGGGTCCTCCGAATTCGGTTCCTGTGACCCAGTTGCAGGCAGCATCACTCACTCCTCCCGCTGTCGGCTCCACACACTAAAAGCCGCCCTGGGACCAGTTGTGCCCTGGATCTGGGCTCTCAGGGTGGGCTCAGCAGGGAGAATGGTGCAGCTGAGAAGCCTCCCCTCTCCCCCAGCCACACCCCGTCTGCTCAGCTCTGCCTCCACCTGAGTCCCCTCCTCCCTCTGCTCCTCATCGGAAACCAGCCCTCCTCCAGCCCTGACTGTGTGCCTGGCCCTGCGCAGGGCCCGAGGGGGCTCAGGAGGGGAGAACTCACCCCCGGGGCCAGTGTCCGTTGGGCTGCAGCTGGGTTCCGCTCCCCGAGCTGGGAATCGGGGCCTCGAGAGGAATAGCCAAGGGAAGCCATGTTCTGGTGGGAGAGACAGACAGGCCAGCAGATCACAGCCATGACAGAAATATTCCAGGCCGCCCAGACTGAAAGACAGGACAACTGGGACACAGAGTCCACGCTGGCGCACGGGGCCTTGTCAAGTGCGACTGGGAGCCAGGACCCGCCCCCACCCCAGTTCAGAGCAAACAGGACAGACGGCCACTGCTCGCGGGGCTTCAGAGAAGTGAGAGGGACTCCAGGGTGAATTCCTGCAGGCACAAGGGTGGCGGCCGCTCCTTAAAGAGGGACAATTTCCTGCCAATGTGTCCATGTGTCCTGGTGGTTAAGGGACAGCTTGGGGTCCCTGACCCTACGGCCCTCTTGGGAAACAAGTGTGAATTCGAGTATAGGGGCCTTTTGCCCAGAAACCTCTCTTTCTGCCTGTTCCTTATGCTTTTGTCTCTGGCCACTGATGGCTATGACTGGGGGTCCTCTCCCCAGGTCGTCCGTTCCCTGCCCTCTCCTCCCCGTGTCCCCTGTCTGGTGGCAGCCCGTCCAGCCAGACGAGACCAGACATGACTGAGGCGGGCCGCCAGTGCATTCTAGGCTGCCGTGACAGCTGACAAGGCTACAAGGACAGGGACCGCAGGGAGGACGGTGGCCCGCTCCCTCCGGCGGCTGCCCCTCTGCTCCATTCCATTAGGATTGATCAGGCTGGGTCAGGGGTCTGCTGGGCCTGCACTGGGCACCTGGAGCTTTCACAATGACTGATGGCAGTACCGCCACGGGCACCCACCCCCTCCACCCGCCCTCACTTCCACCTCGCTCCTCTCCATTAGTCTGCATCCAGCTCCCGCCCACACAGGGCTCTGTTCTGACTCCTTCCTTCCTTCCTCCCTCCCTTCCTTCCTTCCTCCCTCCCTTCCTTCCTTCCTTTCTTCCTTCCTTCGGTACTCTGGCCTTATCCCCCACCCCTGGCTGAACCTTGCTCCCCAGCAACTTTGCCAGACCCCAGCACACTACAGATGCCCTCAACTCACCCAGCAGCGGGATTGTCCCAGCCAACCAGCCTTGACTCAGCCAGGCCTGGACGCCCAGCAGAGGGAAAGAGAGAAGAAACCCCAGCAAGTCCCCCTTCAGAAACGGTTGTCCTCCAGGTGGGGCTGGAAGACCTGCCTGCTCCAAACTGTTAGAAAATCGAGCCAAGTCTGGGATGGCCAAGAGATGGCGTGAGTGACAGGGCTGGGAGGACGGCCAGCTAGCTCAACCTCGGGGCTCCAGGGGCAAGTGAAGAAGACAAAGAATCAAGTGGAGAAACTGCCACTTGTCTCCGGGCACCTCCATAAATGGCACTGTGGGCTCCCAAAGGCCACACCCACGGACACGTGCCCCCAGCATCCACTGAGGGGCAGGCAGAGGGTATCCTGGGGCATTGGCTGGGGGCGAGATGCTGGTTCCTCTTCCCTGGGGCGGGCTAGGCTCGAAGCCCTGCATCACGTGCAAAAGTGAACCCCAATCCCCAGAACACTCCATGGGCCCACCCGGAAGGATCTAGGGAGCGTGAGGGACCCAGACCATTTCCAGACAGTGTCCTCTGCAAGGCAGCCACGTGAGACTCTGACAAGTGTGGTGTGTGTTTGGGACCAGCGAGGATTCCCTGCACCTGGGCCCAGGGACAGATTGGGCGTGGGTGGGGCCAAGTGCTTTGCTGGTGCACTTGAGGCTATGTGTGTAAATACGGCTGAGCAGGTGTGTGCAGGTGACAGTGTGTGTGTGACAGTGTATGCGTGGGTATGGATGTGAGTGTGCAGCTGCGGGGGATGGGTTCACAGGAGGTGACCACACTGAGCGGAGCTGGGGAGTAAGTCATCCGCTCCCCACTTCCTTCTGCCCTCCTCCTCCCCTGGGTACCCAGAGGTCCGGCCACAGTGAGCAAATCACAGCCCAACCCCCCTCCCATAGACACTTTTAATCAATTTGGTGCTTTCTTGTCAAGAAGACAAGCTATTTGCTTCCTAAGGATCAGATGGTGATGGATGAAATATAGGGAATAATTAAATTAGCAGTGTAATGGTGGTGCAAACCTCAATTAAAAAAATATTTCCATTGTCATAAAGTCGAGCCATAAATTTGAGGGGCCCTGCAGTCCTGCAGCCCTGCCCGCTCGGCAGCTTGCCTGCCTGGCTGCCTGTGGGTGGGGGTTCCCATCAGGGAGTGGGGCTGGGCAGCTTGAGAGAGGTTTGAAGCCTGCCTCCCACCTCCCACACGCACCCTCTTCTGTCCCTGTCACATCTGAGCACCTGGCTCCATCCCTGCATTTCAGGTGTGTCTCCAGTTCTCAACCTTGTTGACTGACCCCTCTCTCTCTCAGTATCTCTTCTCACTTTAAACTGGCCATCAGGAACTTGGGAGGTCAGCTCCCACCCTGTTTCATGTACACAGGACCCCAGGCCTTGTCACGAGGGGCTGACTCTGCCCCAGGTGGAGGGGTGGCAGCCAAGATGCCTCAAGGAGCATCAGGAAAGCGGGGGAGGTGGGGGCCACGCGCCTGCGCACAGCAGGCTCCCGGGACATCCTGGTTCACTGATGAACAGAGGCCACCCTCCAGGGCACTGGGGCAGGTCCCCTGGAGCAGAGGGGTCAGGGTGGAGAGTGCTAAGGTGCTCGGGGCAGAAGCAGAGGGTGCGGGGAGGAGGGGGTGGAGAGGGGGCGTGACCAGAGGGGTGGAGAACCAAGCAGCGCTCCTCTGGCATCTGGTAGTCCTGGAAAGCCCTCCCACTCCCCCGTATAAGGGAGTGGCAGCCCCTCCCTCCCACTAGCCAAGGTGTGGCCCGTTATCCTAATGAGTTCCAGCAACAGGCTTGAAAGGGTGTGTGTGGCCAGAGGATAGGGGCCTGGCCACGGGACAGCTGGAGAGGAAACCTGCAGGGTCTCATGGGGGCACCGCTCGTACGGGGGAGGGGGGGAGAGAGGAGACCAGGGAGGAGGGTGGGGGAGAAGGAAGCAGAGAGGAAGGAGGAGGAGGGAAAATCAGAGCAGGCAGAGTCAGAGCAGGGGTCAAAGGCCAGCGGGTGGCCCGTTCCGGGAGGGGGACGGTATTCCCCACCCCCAGCTCTGTGCACAGCTTCTGGTACCGTTAAGATCAAGCCTGACGGATGTGCTAAAGAGTGGGCCCCTCATCCCCACCTTCCTTTTCCCCTTAAAGGCCCCTCTCCCACCTCAGATGGTCCCCCACCTCCACCTGCTCCAAACATCTGCCCCCTGAAAGCACTTGTTTAACGCCCCATAATCCCCAGGGGGTGTTGCATTAAAGCAGGGACAAGCGCAGCGGGATGGAGAATGTCATCATCGGATGGGAAAGAGGCGGGCCTGGGGAGTGGGCTCTGCTCGGTTGTAGGAGTCCGTGCCTCTCCCTGCCCAGGGCTCCCTGCCCGGGCCTTGGCTTGCAAGGGGATTTGGGGTGGCAGGCACAGATCTACTGGGATTAGAGCTGAAAGGAGCGCAGGGCTGGGATGGAAAGCAGAACATGCTGCTAATCTGCTGCACAAATGAGGTCCAGCCCACAGGGAGCGGCCGAGGAACAAGAAGAACCCAGCCTGCGGCCGGCCCTGAACCCTTCCACCAGCCTCTGGAGGCCAGAAAAGGCCCAATCCAGTGTCCTCCGGCTTCTAACCAGTCTCTGGGTCTGTCCAGATAGATTTAACAGGAGCAGCTGCATCCATCCCTCGAGGTGGAGACGCAGCTGGGACCTGGTTCAGACTTAGGCCCAGCACTCGGGAGACTATAGCATCCTGAGCACCCAGGATTGAGCGTGAGCCTCCGGGTGACAAGGGGGGGCCTGGGAGGTTCAGGAAGCAGTCAACTGGCTGTGGTTCTGGGTTTCCAGGGCTCAGACCACAGAGGCAGAGGCCAGCCAGTGCCCGGGGGCGGGTTCTGAGGGCCCCTGACCCACCGCTGGCCTACAGAGCAGAGCTTGGTCCAGATGTGTGGGTTCAGCTTCCCTGAGAGGCCCAGCTGGCCCCAGGTCTCCTGGCTGCTGGCAACGTGGAGGTTAGTAGGAGGACAGGAAAGGAGGAGTGGCCCCCAGCTTTCTGCCGAAGAGTCTTGGGCACAAATAACGCCCAGCACAAGGGACCAGAGGAACTTCTGTTACTGAACCAAAACTTGAGTCTGCTCGTCCAAGCACAGAAAAGCCGATCTACTGACACTGGTTGTGGTGAAGGAAAGTGCACGTTTATTATTGCACCAGGGAGTCCGGGACAGCTCGTGTTCTAAATACCCGAATTCCCCGATGGGTTTCAGCAAAGCATTTTTAAAGGCCAGGTGAGGGAGGGAGTCGCAGGGTGTATAATCAGCTCATGCACAGTGCGCTGATTGGTTGATGGTGAGGTAACAGGGTGGTGTCACAGGGGTTAACAATATCAACCCTTAGACTCCAGGTCTAGGGGCTACGGGGTCCCGGTCATCAAATAGTTAATTTCTTCCATTTGCCCAGCGTCTTAGCATCTGTAAAACAGTTCGGGAATTGTGCACCAGATACTATTATCTGGGTACTTCAGAGAGGAGATGCAGCAGAGGATAGGGGGGAGGGGTCTGTCCCTGGAATGCCCCACAGGGTCCTACTTGGTTGCACTTGGGGTCATCTCTCTCCCTAAGCTGCTAGACTCTCAAAGTAATACCCACACATCCCCAAGTGAGGGCCCAGGGGTTGTGGAGCCCCGGATGCAGCGGGTGCAGCCCCGGGCACCCCGTCTCTCTGATGTCACCACTTAAACTGAGAGCCGAGAAAGCCCCCAGACCCAGATGAGAGGCACGTTTTTCATTTTCTTCTTCTGGTGGTTTCTTCTTCAGGTCACTGCAAGAGCGTGCAGACTTAGTCTATCGGAGGCAATAAAACCTTTTTATTGCAAAGAGAATTCACCGAACCCAACTCTGTACACACCCTGAGGTGTGAGAGCAGAGTGAAGGGGGGTGGGCATGCAGTCAATGGTTTCTTCTTTGAAACCCTAGAGGGGAAACAATTTAGGAAAAGAGAAACTATTTAGGACCATAACAGTTAAAGATTATTGAGAAAGGGACTGAATTGCACCTAGGTGGTTTTTTTCTTTATAGGTTTGTTTTGCAAGACTTTCCAATCTCCTGTTTAATGGCGCCACGTTCAAGTTAATTTAATTCAATCAAAAGTTCTATTTTGACTTTTTCTAAGGATAATTAGTGGGAAAGCACGTGTTCTCTCTTGGTTAATGTCTCCAGATCTGCACGGTCTCCAGATCGGGACAGCTCAGTTATCCATGCTGATTCTGCCTCACCCGACCCTCCTTTGAGCGTCCGGTCCTCCCTCTCCTCCCCAGGCTTGCCTCTCTGCATTTCTGCATGGCCTTCCTCCATCTCTCCCCAGGACCCTGCAGCTCCAGCTCAGCTCCCAAATGAGGCCGGCACGCTCAGCTCTCACCCACTCTGCCCCAGAACCACTTGCCTAGTCATAAAACACTCGCCACTTTCTTGATGTGCTCCACGCTGCCTGCAGGTGATGGGAAGGTATTCAAGGCTGATGGTCTAGCCCAGGAGGTAGTGGTCCAGCCTGTCGGCTCCTACTCTTCTTCCGGGAAACTCTCCCACCAGCCACATCACTTCTCATCCCTCCCCTGTCATCACCTCTGTCCCTTTGCACATTCTGACTTCTCATCCTGCACTTGGTTTATTTCAACACACATCCCATGATACTGTTACCCTCTTTGTCTATTTGTCAGTCCCACCACAACAGACACCCTTTCGGGGATAGGGATGGATATGCTTGGAGTGTAAGAGCAGGTAAATTAAACTTGTGGAAAGGTAAGAAAGACAAATTACACTAATTCATGGTCTCCAGAAAGTATGCGCAAAGCAAAGATATAGATAGATAGATAGATAGATAGATAGATAGATAGATAGATAGATAGATAGATAGATACCAAGCCACATATCACCACCTGGTGGCCTCCTTCAGAATTGCAAGTTTAGTTTATTTGGGTTAAGTAAGGGAATCCCTAAACCTAAACCTGTGAAGCAGCAATAAATACCACACTTGAGTGCTACAAGCATAGTGTCTGGAAGTGACGGCCTGGCCATTTACACTTGGCTTGAGCGAAGGTGAAAGCTGTTAACTGATGTAAATGCTTCGGAAAACTGGTAAGTGTGCATTGAATCCAGGCCACATGCCTGATCCCTGCCAGGTACCATGGAGGAGAGAGCTCCCCATGTAACTAGGGAAACAAGGTTCACACATGGAACGATCAGAGAAACACTGGCTGGTGGCAACAGGTGACAGAAAAGCACTCTGGACAGAATGTCGAGAAGGTTTGTTGCACAAGGCTGAGTTTGGAGAAGGAATCAAATCAGAACATAGCAGGAGAGGGGTTGCAGATTGGGGAGCTGGAAGACAAGGGGCACATCAGGTCGGATGGCTACTGTCCTGAGTGTGCGGACCAGCTAAGGTAAGGGGAGGCCCCTGCACCCAGCTCCCACTTTTCTGTTGACATCACTACCCCCCTTGCTGAACCCATTAGAAATGATTATTTTCTTAACGTAAGAGTCCGACACACTGTCTGACAAATACAACTGTATCTACAGGGACAGAGGGAGGGAAGGTTTGGGATGGAGGTTGACCGGGCAAATCTGAGATGAATGGCTCTGTACTCATGTGTACAGAATGGGGGATACAAGTCCACTGAAGAGGGCAGGGGGTTCCGGGACAAGCAGAGAGAGGAGGCCACCTCTCCAGGTGTGGAAGATGGGCCCTGGTTCAGGAAGGAACAAGTAAGCCAGGAGGGGTTCCTTGGCCATTCCTGCACCCAAAAGATGCTCGTCACTGTGAGGGGGACAACGGGAGCCCTGTCCGGCCAGTGTCCAGTGATGCTCTCCACTTACTTCTCCCACCACCCTCACTCTGCTGTTGTCAGCACCAGCTCCCTCTCTGGGCCAAGGTTTCTTCAGCAGCCCTTTCCTTGCACGACTTCCAACATGGCCCAGGGAACTTCAGGCACCAGAAGGGGTGAAAGGCCAGCATCCAGGTCCTGCCTTGATCATGGACTGAGTTTGCTGAGCCGAGGTGCATCCCAGTTCCTCCACTACAGACCCACCTCTGTCAGGTTGGGCCACAAGGCCCCTCCAGGCCCCCTCCAACCTGCCCCGCCTGCTCCCTCCCTCCCCAGTCCCTATTCCCAGCCCCACCGGCTCCCTCTCCAGAGCTGAGGCTGGCCTGGAGACAGATATTAATGTGCAAATTAGCACAACCCGACTGGGTCCAGATTGCCATTTAGAATTTGCATATTAATAAATGTTTTTGTGACAGCATTTAGCAGCTCAGGAAGGACAGAGAGTCTCCCCTCCCCCTCCCCCATAAGCGAGATAACAAGACTTGAGAAGCCAAACTTGCCCCCTTCCCATCCCCCAATCTGTACAACTTCATCCCATCAATCTATCTACCTATGTACGGATCTCTCTTAGGGTCACATCTCCCCCGCCCTGCACCCAGCATTGAGCATCTCCTCCTGGTCTCACAGTTAGCGGAAGGAGGCAGGACAAGCTCGTGGGGTGGGGGGCTGTGCGGAGCCGCAGGGGCGCTGTCAGTGTGGCCAGGGTATCTGGAACGTCTACAGAAGAAACAGGAACCATCTGGAACCCTAGACAGGTCAAGCATGATGGGCTGAGAGGCAGAGGGAGAATTCATTCTTTCCGGAGATCCTGAGGGTCCCCTCTTCCTGACCAGCAAGGAGAGGGGCCCAGGAGGCAGCACCAGCACTGGAGTGCGAATCAGGAGCCCTTTCTCTGTGTGGGTCTCGGTCATCACTCATACAAGACCTGGGCCTCTGTTTCCTCTTCTGTAAGATAATAGGTTACTACCTGCCTCCCTGCACGCATCACAGGACTATCTGGGGGAATCAAGGGAGATAACGGATGTGGACGTGCTTTGAAAAGAAAGGAAGGGTTTACGGATGTCACATGGCATTTAGCATGGGAGGAAGAAATCCTGGGGCTGTATATTACAGACTTGTGTATTATACATGAACCATCTGGAAATTAAGGATTCCATATAATAGAGTTCTCAGCTGGCGGAGGACCGTCTCCTTCGAGCATCAAAACTTCGAAACTTGCATTTTAACCACTTGGAGGGAACGGCTTCCTGAAATGCACTTTCCAGCGCCCTGTTTTCTTACTCAGTATAAAAACATCACCTAAACTTTTCTTCTCGACTGGAGTTTGTCTTTTATGGGCTGCTGTTGTCAAGAGTACCAAAGAGGGGCAGGCGGTTCTCTGCCCACTGCTGTGTTCTGAAGGTTCTTGTCTCTCCCAGGGGTGGTGGCCCTTCTGATTAAATCTGTGACCTGTCAGCTCTGGGGACAGAAACCAGAATCACTAAACGTCACTCAGTTCTCCAGGACTACGTGTGTGTCAGACTCCTTTCCCAGCATGGGAAATGGCAGTGACTGAATCAGGGCTCTCACATTTCTGGGGAGGGGAGCCAGGAGCCGCTCATCAGCACTGTTTGTAAACTGGCAGTTAATAGCCCTAGAGTGGGTTTTCCATGAGCAAAGTGCACAAGAGTTTTAATACATGGACCGTAAATATTTTACATTTGTCGAATCAATGGAGGGATTAATAAACCTTAGGGGCCTTTATGACCTACTTCCTGGTTCTCCTGTGTTCTGAAGAATGAGAAAGCTTGCTTGCTAGTTGCATTGCCGATGGAAAAGGCATTACATGTGCATGGAAGTGCACATGTTGGGGGTGTGTGTGTGTGTGTGAGAGAGAGAGAGAGAGAGAGTGTTCACTAGCCTTTGCCCAGTTGGAAGGCATAAACAGGACATCTGGAGCAGGGAGCCCTCTCCCAAGCCCAGGATACAAGAGGGAGGGAGGGAGGAGCCCCAGTCTACGGTTGCCTGGCAGGAGATGGAGCCTGGTTGAGTAATGGACCAGCTGTGTGTTGGGGCAGGGGTGTGGGCAGACCCTGAACCTCCCTGGATCTGCATTTCCCATTCTCTTCCAAGCGCTTCTGCCAGGAGAAGAAGAGTGATTAAGTCTTCAAGAGCCAGAGTGCACGGGCTTGACTGCTGATACCAGCTCTGTGTCTCAGCTTTCCCATCTATAAAATGGGTTAGTAACAGTCCTCCTCTCCTCATTATCAGGCTGTTCTCTGTTTTTATTTTTGCTTGAACTTCCTCACCAGGCCATTTTAAGGCCCACGAGATTTAATGTGAAGGGTGGCCCTTCAGTGCTAGTCATTACCTTTGAGCCACCCCCCAAACCCAAAGCATCTGCGCCCAGGTTTCGGAGCCCCCGTGGGGCCTCCTTGACCAACCTCTGGGTTGCCTCTCCCCTTCCCCTCCCTGCTCCCACCGGGCCCATCAATAAATATTCAATCAGTGCTGAGTGACAAAGAGCTCAGGCTGAGACGGGACAGGACAGGATCTTGCTGTGAATTCTTTGTAGATGCAGGAAGTGGGTCAAGTAGAAAGGAGGGCTTGGGGACCAACAGGGATCTGAGTCTTAATCCAGATGGCAGCTGGGGGTCAGCAAATCAGCCACAAGACATCCTCTGAGCTCAGTCAAAAAAAAAAAAACCTTCAGCATCTGAGTCCTGTTCAAATAGCAGAGGCAAGGCTCTCCTCCACCGCCCGTTAAGGGAGTTCTTGTGTGATGGAGGGGTCCATGCCTCCTCTCCGGCCCCTGCAAGGCTCCCACCTGGGGGACCCCACCTGCCTTCTGGAGTCCCCACATGGTGTGAGGCAGCCGTCAGCATTCCGAGAGCTTAGAGTCTGGAGCCCGGGGGCTTGAGATGAGCCCAGGCAGAGGGTGAGCTGTCTTTGAAAGCCTGATTTTGTGACATAATTGCCTAATAGATTGTCTACATTCTTTGCTCCAGTGTGGCCTCCTGGACCTTGTCTCAGCACCAGTGCAGGGCCCAGCACCAAGCAGGCCTTCCATACTGCTGGTGGATGGATGAGTGGGTGGATGGATGGTAGAGGGATGGTTGGATGGATGAATGAATGGATAGTCAAGTGGATAGATGGAAGTGAATGGATAGATGGCTGGATGGATGGTGGATGCATAGGTGCATAGATGTGTGAATGGATGGACGGATGGATGGGTGGGTGGGTGGGTGGGTGGATGGCAGAAGGAAGGGTGATGGGTAGATTACTTGCAGAAGACTGTCAGGAGTAGCAGGATAGAGAGGGGGACATGGGTGTGGGTCAGGCAAGGACACTGTGGGGATCTATTTGGTGGGAAGCGTGGAGAGAGGGAGGCTGCACACAGACCTTTAACCCCGGAGAGGAGACCTCAGCACCGCAAGGGCACTGGGAAAGCAGACGTTTCCCCAGAAGGAGAGCGGCAGAGAAAGTGGGGGTGGGGGGCGGTGTTTGACAGGACGTAGGAGGGAGGGCAGCTGGTCTGAGAAGGAGGTGAGGTCAGGGGAGTTTCTCTCTGCATCTCCAAAATTGTGACAGTTTGGGGAGAGTCAACTTTGTCACTAGTGACTCAGCCTTGAGTTCAAATCGAATACAGGACTGGGCGGGAGGGTGGGGGCCACAGCCCCAGGCTGAAAGGAAAGTCAGATTCTGGCTATGTCTCAGTGGAAAATGCAGACACGAGGCCTGGTCCTGAATCGACAGACCCCAGGGATTCATCAACCCTCTATGGGGAAGGGTGGGTCCAGGCGTGGAAGCCCCAGAGCAGAATGGAGGCTCAGCCTCCCGCACTGAGGCGCTCAAGGAGACCTGCCTCTCCAACACCACGTGCCACGCAGACCACGTGGGGGGAGCAAGGGGAGGGCCGGCAGGGGCCACGGGGTCTCAAGCCCTCTCTCGGGAGAAGCCTTTCCAGCCCTGCTCACATCCCAGCATAGACAGAAAGTCCTTCCCTGAGTCTGACCTCCATCCTTCTTGGTGCAGTTGTCAATGAAGAACCAGAGGGAGTCTGTGGGAGGTCCTAGAAGACAGTTCTCAGAATTTTCTAGCATTTGTCTGGGGCAAGGGGACATTGGAGGACTTCTCTGGCCTCAACAGGGGCCCAAATCTTGCCGGCCTATGCAGGAGCAAAAGACTGGACTTTTGGGTTTTTTCCCATAGCCTCTTATTTGTGATGCCAGAGCTGGCCATTATGGAGGTGATTAAATTTAAAGACACTGCAGTAAACTCCAGCCTACGAAAGGCAAAGGCGGCCAGCACCATTAACGTGTAATTGGAAGCAAAGCTTAATGAGGTAAGAGAGGAAAAAATAACCTGCAGTCCCTTTCAGGATGGCCACTGCCCCTCCACTTCCGCCACCCTCCCTCAGCAGTGGGCGGGAGGTTGGTCAGGGTGGGGACAGCGGGGAACTTTCTAGAGAAGGAGATGCATCAGCCTTGAAGAGCACCAAGGACGCATTTATGCCATGAAGCGGGGGGCTCGGGTGCTGGCTGCCTCGGGCCAGACGGCCGGGCTCCCTGGACCCCCGTGTTGCCCTCCATGCTGACGTGGGGGCCGTGCACCCACCAGCTGCTCCTTCCCCATCAGCCCTGGGCTCCCCCCACTGCATCCTCAAAGGTCTGCTCTCCCAGCATCTGTGGGTTTTCATAAGATCCTACAAAATAAAAGCAAGTCTTACCCCCATGTGTAATTCCCCTTTAATTTGGGGTTTATAACGTACGTGTGTTTATTTCACGGCAGTGAATGCTTCCAAGGGACTTTCTCGTTGCAAGCGTTGTCTGATTTATTCCTCCCGAGGTTCCAAGAAGGATGTGGTTGTTAGTAACAATAATGCTGCCCATCTTAGAGCACTTTCTGCTTTTCAGGGCATTTTAAAATCCATTATCCTATTTAATAGAATTGGAGGCTGACAGGGAAATTGTGACATTGGGGGAGTGTGTCCTCGGCCACCCCCATGGCCAACCAGGGCCGACCTCCCTCCCTGGACTCCTGCTGCTTCTGTCCGGCCACTCCACCCGTGCGGAGCCGCTGTGACACCCACGTCCTGCGACCCAAGCGAGGGGCGGGCGAGGGTGCCTCCCTCTCCGTCCCTGCACACTGCCTGTCCTCCCCTTCTGTCCTTCCAAATCCCCCGCCCCCGTGCTCCTGGCTGGCGGGGCATCGCTAGTGCCAGAGAAACCCAGCGTCCTCTCAGACGGGGCTTCGGCCTCTCACGCGGACCCCAGAAGCTTCTGGCTTGAATAACTCGAACCATTTCCCCGTAAGCACACCTGTCTTTTCCTGCCAGCCCAGTCGCACGATGTGGGCTATCAGCTCAGCTGTGTACCTTCATTTTGTTTTCTCGGTGCTTCCCCCTCATTTCTAAGGCCATCGGAAGTGACCCTGCAGCCGGAACCCACCCCGCCCCATCCTGCGTCCAACAGCAGCACAGGGGACCCGGGGAGCTGGAAAAGCACCCCAGGCCAGGCTCCCACAGACAGATTCCGGCTGGATTCGTCTGGCATGAGTGTCTTTCTGTTTTCTTTTTTTCCCTTTTGTTTTCTTGAAGTTCCTCTGGTAGTTCTCGGTGCAGCCGGGGCGAGAGTCCAGGGAGGTGGTCCTTCGAGCTGTGTAGACCTCAGGGCCTTACGCAGAGTGGGTGGCTCCTGGAGTGGCCGGAAGCTTGTCCACAGTCAGTCCATCAAGGGCCCATTGGAGGAACGTTACCCATGCCCACCCGACCCACCGGACACCAGACCCTTGCCCTCCCCGATCAGCTGCTCCTGCCTAGAACCCGCTGCCTTCCTGCCTCTCAGGAAGCCTCTTGTCCATTCTCCCTGCAGCCCTGACCCTCCCTGCTGCACACTCAGCTGAAAGCAAATACCCAGTATAAAACCCCAGGGGCACCCAAGAGTTAGGGAGGGACTGTCTGCTCTGCTTTCAAATGTCCAACGTCCACCACATGAACTGAGCTCCAGGTTATGACTCCAGCTCTCGCCAGGCCAGGGGAAGGCTGGGCCTGCCCTCTCCCTGCATCCCAGGAGGTCAGCCAGGTCAGCACTGCCAGCCGCTTTGCAGGGACTCCCGGGGCCTGGCCCACTTTCAACTAAGGCGAGGCCAGACCCCAAGACTCCTGTTCTCCAGCCCAGAGCCCCAAGTTCCCGGCGATGGTGCATCATGGCAAGAGAGAAGTGGAGAGGGGCTCTGTTGCAGTCAAGTCTTCTGAGGCCTTCCTGGAATTCTCCAGCACCCAGTACTGGACCCTAGGAAGCCTTGATGGCCAGAGGAAGCCTGGGCTTTGGCCAGAGGGATGGGAGAAGGTAGGAACACACCCGTGCAAGGCATAGATGCAGGAGAGAGCAAAAGGAGGGGTGGAGATGCAGGAGACAACAAAAAGAGGGAGGGGGACAGCATTTGCAGAGGGACCCAGGCTGAGCTGCTGGGAAGACACAGCTGGAAAGATAACCAGGCTAGGAAGGGGCTTGGGGCGGATCACAGAGGAAGGAGGGGTGAGCTGATTCCATGAGGGTCAGGGAGCCAGAGAAGCTCCTGAGAGGTAGGTGGCCCCCGAGAGGGACGTGGTCTGGAGCAGTGGGAGGCTGCCAGTTTAGGAAAGGGCTGGACGAGGGGTTGCCCTTGCGGGAAGGGGTGAGGGCTGATGGGGAGAGGAGGAGGCGAGGCCGCCATGGGTGCGCTGCAGAGCCCGCTGGACGTGTCAGGTGCCCCCTCATTAAGATCCCCGTCTCTGCTCCTGACGAACCTGCCCCGGAGTCTGGGCTCAGTAAAGGAAATTGATTACTTTCCACTGCAATTAACATCTGGTCCCGGGTCACATCGTTAGGATAATTTGTTGTAGGAAAAGCAAAGGAACTAGCTCCCAGGTAATAAAGTTCTTGTGGACCCAATTAAAGAGGACTTCGCCACCCCGTGGGGTGGGGCTGGAGGGGGGCGGGACTGGTGACCTGGGAGACCAGGAGGGTCATCGGAAGCAGATGTTTAGGGGTGAAAGAGTAGGGGAGCTTGGCTCTGGCGCCGACACTGTGTAGCCCCGTCAGGCCTCCAGCTCCAGCCAGGCCGGGGCCGGCCATATCGGGTGCTGGTAGCAGCCAGGTCCAGCCTCACACAGACTCGGGTTGGCATCCTGGCTCCACCACCCGGGGAAGCCACCTCCCTCACCGTGCCTCAGTGTCCTCTACCTCCTGGGGATGTGGAAGATTAAAGAAGCTCTTTGTGCAGGGCCGGCCAGTCAGTGACGGCTGGTTCTGGCTGAGTGATTGTATGTCCATCCCATGCCAGTGCCACAGTCCAGTCTGGAGGCGCTTCACAACATGTATCCCCCACCCCTCACTGAAGGGACCCAGCTGCCTGCCCAGGGGCCCCCAGCTTCATCACCTTGATGCTCCCTTCCTTCTTCCACCCCATCACCGCCAAGCGCTTTCGTAAAAACCCCCAAAGTTACGTTTGCAATTCATTTGTTTGCCAGGCGGGCAGATTTATGGCAGGTATCTGTATAAATATTTATACTCTGCGGCAAGGAGGTTTTGGAGGTCACACATACACACACACACACAGGCCCTCATGTTCCCCCACCCACGTCCCGGCCAGCTGCAGCTAATGGATGAGTGACAGCTGCCCCGTGCACACACTTGACCTGAAAGCACACGTCCAAGGCTGGACCGGCCACATCACAGTCACACCCACGCGCACAGCATCGTCCTGCTGGGCTGGCCCTGGGCCACCAGCTCACTCCATCTCCTTTCCACAGAGGAGGGGCCGCGACTCAGAGACGGGATGAGGCCAGTAAGAGGCAGGGGTGAAGTTCGAGGTCAGCGCTGGGCAGGGATAACACTCCTGAACTCTGTGCCTCCATCACATGTGGGGTTACCCTAGGGCAGAAGAAATCAAGCAAGCGTGGACACGATGGTTTTCCTGAGACTTCTTATCAGGACTGATTCAGAACATTTCCCCCAAGACTTTGGGAGCACCTGGTGGGCGAGTGCCCACCCCTCCGTGTATACCCAAGGGCAAGACGGGGGAGAACCCAGTTCTGCACACAAGCCTGTTGTGGTCAGCACTCAGACCCAGGGACAGGGAGCCCGCGGTAGCCAGAGGAGGTGGCCTCCCTCAGGGGAGGGCTAAGATGGGTTAAGGAGGTACATTTGATGTGTTTCACCACAACTTTTGAATTTTAAAAATCAAATCAAATCCTGCCATTGGGGACCTTAAAACGATTTTACAAAAGAAAGAAAAGAAATTTAATTTGGTGGAACCTGCGAGAGGCTGGGCTAAGGGTGGGGGCGTCGGGGGGTTAGCCAGCAGGGAACCAGTGGGCTGAGCTGTGGCTGGGAGCTCCGCAGCTTGGCAGTGGGAACAGCTGTCTCTCTAGCATGTAAATTGCTGTAGATTTGGGTAAAATGCACACTCCTGGTCCATCGCTCACCTCCCACATTCTCCTCTCGAATTTTTCATTTGGCGAGAGCTGATGTATGGTGGTGCATCCCACCCCAATATTATTGTTCGATTAAAGCAGGCCTTTAACCCGTCAGCTGTAAGTCATCCGCCGTCAGGGAGCCCACGGGCCTCTTGCCTGAGGCTGTGGCGTCGGGAGGGACCTGCCCACGTGGGCCTCTCATGTCCACCAGCAGCCTGGGCGCCCCCACCCTCCGCTCCCAGCTGGCACGATGCCCCACCCGGCCAGCCGGCCCAGCTCCCCTCCGGTGCGCTGCTGCCTACCATTCTGATACTTCAGTCTCCTGCCCCTGGTGCCCTGGCCCCTTAGAGGCAGGGAGGTGTTGGGACACAGCCGGCTCGGGGGCTGGACAGCCTTGGGCAGGCTACCGAGCCTCTCTGTGCCTCAGTTTCTTCATCTGTAAAATGGTGATTCTAAGTGCCACTCTCACGGGACTGCGGTGAAAATCAAGTGAGTAAATACTCAGATCTGCTAATCATGGGTCACTAACCATCACCGTTACGATGACATTCTTTGTTCCAACTAAGTTCCTCCAGGAGCCAGATGCTCTGCCTCGTGGGTGTTTATTTCCCCCACTGGCTCTTCAGCGTCCTGGGTCAGGCCCGGGGCTGCTGCAGGCCCTGGTCAGTGGGTGGGCGGGCGTACTGGCTTCAGCCGCCCCCATCCACGTGGCTCTGCCAGCACTTAGCAGGTGGGGTCCAACCCAGCTTCAGTCTCTCCGGCCACCTAGGCATCTCTGCCTATAAAGTGGAATCATCTGTTCCCTGCGTCTTCTCGGCCTGTTGTGAGGTGTAAGGAGACAGTGCTGCACCTTAGAGCTTCCCAGCTCAGGGAGTGTAAAGGGTGTCGAGTGCAGCCTGACACCTGGGGTGCTGGCTGCTCCTGTGTATCCCCCACTCCAGCCCTCAACAAGCCGCCCCAACCACCCGCTCGAGCAGGACGCTGCCCACAGAGAGAACACTCCTCCTTCTAAGGCTCTATTATTTATGCTATTTTTACCAAGCTCCAAAGGCACACTGGAAAGAAAGAAAGGGAAGAAATGTGTGCTTCCTACAGTCTGAGCTGTGCCTGTCCCCAGGCCAGTCCTGGGACCTCTCTAGCCCCAACGCCTGTTCTGTCTGAGCCCCTGCATCCAGTGGATATCTCTGGCACCTTCGATGCCACTCCCCAGGGCCTGGCACTGCCTGAGGACTGCCCCCAACCCTCCCTGGCTCTGTTCTTATTCCATCCCGGGCCAGTGAGTGGTCACCCTCACTGGGGGTAGCAGAGGGACTTCACTGCCCCCTCCCAGCTTCCAAGATCCCAGGTCCTGGTAGCAAGACCTGGCCTCTCCTCTCCTGGCCTCTCAATCCTGCAACCCACCAAGAAAACCCACACTAGGTTCCTGGCGCTGCTCAGGGAGCTTTCTTGCATGCAAATCATGAGATATCGCTAGCCGTTCAGTGTGAGGATCTGCTTGGAAGGAGAGATATTTCTATCAGGACAGGCATGGCCACAGACCTCAAGTTAAGGGGGTGTTGGATGAGACGTCCACAGAAAGCTCAGCCCGGGAGGGGCCATGCACGTCCTCAGAGGCCAGGGTCCCAAGGCTTCTGGTCAGTCATTTGGACCCTCAGGACACCGCAGGACCTTAGTAGCCCCCAGGCCCGGTACCGTGGATTTTTCAGCTCTATACTGTCTGTTCCTGGCATGGGTGGTGAATGTTTGTTGACTGAATTCTTGGTGACTGATCTCTGGGGAATCGTGGCAAATGAGAATGATGCCGTGAGGTCAAGAGAGGCAAACGGAAGTCAGATTTCCACCGAAGGTAAGGGCGGTTCCTCAAGCAACAAACCAGTGAGTACGTGCCAGCCTTCAGCAAGAGTCTAGAAGAGATGGCAGGTGAGAGCTTCGAGAAAGAAGTGGTGGACCTCGGGGCTACCCAGTTCGGCCCCACAAGCCTTCCTTCACAGACAGTCTGCGTCGGGCAGCCCTCAGCCAGTTTTCTCCCGAGAACCCTGTGAGCAGTTGACGAAGAACAGTCTGGAACTGGCTGGAGGCCTGTCCCTAGGACACAGTGGCAGTTAGGAGGGTGACACCGAGGGAGATGCCTCCAGGATGGAGCAGCTGCCTCTGGTCTTGGTCCTGGCAGAACCGTGTTGTTATCAAAGACTTGGCGGCAGACGTGACCGCATTTGCAGGTGGCTTAAAACTGAGAGGAAAGGTGCATCTGTTCGATGACAGAATAAAGATGCAAAACTGTCTCCGCAGCTGAAAGTGATGGGTTGGCTCCCACGAGATGATGTTCAATAGGGAGAGGTCCGGGGCCTTTTGCTTGGGGCTGACGTTCTAACTGCGGACGCACAGAGAGGAGAAGGTGCAGCTCCCAGCAGCTTTGGCAACTCAAGGAGTCTCCGTGTAACGCGGCTGCCCCGGCCCCTGCCTGTGCCTTAGACCACGTTAAGGCAAGTGCAGTATCTGGAAGGAGGAAGTGTCGGTCCCGCTCTGCTCTGCGCTGTTGAACCAGTTCTGGGGCCCGTGAGAGGCTGGTAAACACTGAGTGTGCTCAGAGGCATGAGTAGGGCATGGGGGACCTTACATGCACAGCACGTGACAGCACCGTTAGGTGGAGGGAGAACCAACTGGGAAACAGTCATTCAAGGGCAGTTCCAGGGAAAAGGCTCGTTTCCTGTGGCTCCAAAGGATGAGGTCAGGACCACTTATGGAAACTACTGGAAGGCAGATTTCAGGTAGACCCTGGACGCATGCTAACTCTCGTTGCCATACGAGGGACACGTGGCTCCTGGTGGTGAAGTGACTGCACATAGGTGAATTGGACACTTCGGAGTGGGGATCATTTAGTGGGCATTTATGGTCAGGACACGGAGAGGCCACGTGGCCTCAAAGGTCCTTCAAAGTTCCTCTGGGTTCTGCAGTTCCTCCTGGGTGTGGAGAAGCCCCAGGGGCACCTCCACCCTGCCATGCGCCTTGTAAGTGTAATTATTCCAATAACACCCAAGATCAAGGTGGATGAGGCTGGTGGGAATAGTGGAAACTCCACCCCTGCTTTGGAGCATCAGAACAGCCCATTAACATATCACCCTGGGAAGACAGCCCCACCCCGGACAGAGAGACGCAGCCATCCTCTCCTGCTTCTGTCTGGGCTCGGGAAGGTGGGGCGGCCAGTCCCGCAGAAGGAGGAATGAAAGAGTTCTATGCCCAGAGCTGTCTAGGACGGCCCCTATCAGACAGGAAGCTGGGAACTTTCATGGGCCCTCAGCTTGCAGGCTTTGGGAGTTAGGGTCTGGGGGTCTGTCTCGCTTGCTGGCTCTCTTTGTCCTTCTGTGTCCAGTTTCAGGCAGTTGGTGCCTTCTGCTTTGGAAGAACACATGACTGTGGCAAGCCAGGCGATCAGACAAGGCTTTGAGGTGAGAGAGCCAAGGCTTTGCATAATCTCACCCAGAGGAGGGGCAGAGGGGAGCTGAGGCTGCCTGCAGTTTGCCCAGCCCAAGGCCCCAGGGCACAGAGGAGCTGAGCAGCAGTCTCGTGCAAGGTACACTGTGTACTGGTGCCTTCCCTGGGCAGCTCCTCTCAGAATATTCTGTGGTCTGTGGTGGCTAGGTCCCCAGAGAGTGTAAGTCCATGGCCTGGCCTGGCTGGAGCAGAAGGTGTGAGTAGGGTTAGAGGAAGCAGTGATTCTGGGAAAGTCACTGGAACCAGACCACAGAGGACCCTGGACGCCAGGCTGGCTGGAGGTACTGGGGAGCCATAGCACGTCTTTGAGCAGCGGAGGGGTGGAAGCAGGCATAGGTGTGAGGCAACAAGGAGTGGCACCAAGGCAGTGATGGTGAGGCTAGAGAGGAAGGGGCAACTCCAGCCAGGAGAGGGCATGGTCGGGACGCTACCTTGAGACTTGAGAAAACCCAGGGTAAACACACACTCACAGTGTCAGGGGGAGAGGTCACCAGCAGTCACATGGAGTTCCCAGGGCCACTTTTAGATCCTTCCGAAGGCCTAGAGAGCCAGCACTCCACGCGATCAGGGTCGGGAGGCATCCAGGGGTAGGCATGGCCCTTGGGCAATGGCTGGGTGTGCGTTTGGGTCCCACTGGACTCTGGGACCCAGCCCAGCCCCAGCTGTCCCTCATCCCCCACAGTGTCCTGGGAGAGAGTTACAAGTTCACACCTTCAGGGGTCCAGGGCCCCGTGGTAGGGGCTGCAGGCCAGGGCAGGGGCTCAGCAGGGGAAAGGGACTTGGGGGGGGGGGGCATCAGGCTCGCATCTCCCAGTGGAAGTGTCTGCAAACAAGCCTCACCGCAGCCGGCCCCTCACTCTCCCTAGCGCTGCTCAAACAAGCACACAGCCCCCGGGGGTCAGATACTGCTGAGATTTGCACAGGGCTCCAGTGTGCAGACCTCTGTGCTGCAGGGACCCGCGTGCCCTGCCACACGGGTGCCCAGGGGTTCACCCAGGTCCTCACAGCCCTGCTCATGCATGCCCCACCTGCACCGCACAACGCTCAGGCGACACGGGTGTGCGGGGTGGCTCAGTGTGTGCGCAGGGCTGCCGCCCAAGGACACAGCAGACGGGCAGGCGGAGCTCATGCGCTCACTGGGGGGTGGGGGCAGGCAGTGTCGGGGCACAGCTGCCTGCTCCCTCCACACCACGGTGGCCCCCGACCCTAGGGTCAGGCTGGAAAAATGACTTTGCTGGCTGAAAGTGATGGAGGCTGGCCGCCGACACAGAGGAAGAGGAAGTTTTATGGCAGAAAATTGGATTTGAAATCAAACCAGGCCCCTGGGAAGAGGGCCAGTCCGAGACTGCTGCAGTCAGGATGGGCAGCGGCTGGAGAGGCCAGCCAGGAGCCGCGGCGGGGGAGACAGTGACCTCCCCACCCGTCCCCGGGGAGCCAGGCCTGCTGTCTCCCTGCTGCGGGAAGGATCAAGACCCCAGGGCCAAACAGGCAGCAAGGCTGAAAGAGACATTTGTGCGAACATGAGTAAGAGGGTGTGATGTCAAGAGAAGGGACAGTGGCAGGGAGGCGGAGAGGAAGGCTGTGCTGGGAGACGGGGTCACGTGGTGGGTTCACCTGCATTGGACACGGGGTGGAGGGAAGGGGAAGGGTGCATTCTCGCCTAATGGATCGATGAATAAATGAATGAAATCTATATCCTGGGACATAGCTAGTGTCACTACACCCAGGTCACAGATGGAGTCTCCAAGACCCCAGTGACCTAAGGAGGCACTGGAACCTGGCCCTGAGAATCCCAGGGCCAGCACCCCTCCCACATCGCCCAGCCCATGTACCTGGGCCCCGAGCACCCGTGCCACTGGCCCACCTCCTCCCCAAGGCCACCCACCCTGCCTCTGCTGGAAGGCTGGCTGGGAGTGGGGCGGGGGTGTGTTGTTAACACAGCCAAACAATTAACTGGAATTGCACAAAGGGGAGGGGGGAGAAGCTCTTGGCGACGCCACAGCTGGCGGAGGACGAGATGGATGAACTTTCCCACTTCGCCGGCGCCACGGAGCTGACAGTAAATATCAGAGGTAATGATATTGACTTTAAGGTATTATGGCTCCAAATGTCACTTGTGCTCTCCTTCTCTTTCTCTCTTAAGGAAAAAAAAAAAAATCCAGCCTCCCCGATTTGATTTACATTCTTCCTTCCTCTGCATCCCTGTTCCTAGAGCGGGGAGGATGGAAACAGTCGGGCACTTTGCACCAGGTGGGCACCCAGCCCCAGAGCTCATTACGAGAAAGTCAGATGTGGCGTCTCTGTCCTTTTTGTCCCAAGTGTCTCATGCTGGACAAGGAAGACATCCCCAGAAGATCCTTTCCCTCCCTCCCAGCCTTGTTCCAACTCAGGAACCCCCTGCAGCCCCCCAAGACTGGAAGAAAGAAGCTTAAGAGGCTGAAAGGCCTCACCCCCAAATCTCTGCAGCTGCCTCTCTCCCCTCCCCATGCTTGTCTCCTATCAGGCCCCTCCCCCATCATTTCCACCCCCATAACTATGCTGCCTCCTTCCTGTCCATCTGCCCCATCCTTTCCATCTCTCAGGCCACACCTCCTCCAGGAAGCCCCCCATCACCACTACCCGAGCCCCTCTTCCTCGCTTCCTCCTGCAAACACCCTGAGACACCCACTCCTCCACGGCCACTGGCCCCACAGGCTCCCAGTCTTCCTGCCCCAGATCTCATCTCTAAAGCCAGCTTAAGGCTTCTGAGGGGCCAGGATCCCAGCTTCCCTACTTCTGGTTCCTGCAGAGCTTAGCATTTCCCCTGGGGCTTTCAGTAAATATCTCTTAAAGGGGAAACCAGTAGGCACCACCCAGAGAAGCCCCATGGGGAATGGGAAGATGGGAGCCAGCAGAAGAAGCGGGGCTGGAGGAGTGGGGCACCAGATCCATCCCAGACAGGGAGGCTCCAGGTATAGTGTGAACAGCAGAATTGTGTCAGGTGGGCGGGTCTCAGATTCCCCAGTTCAGGTGATCTGGGACCCCAAGGACGCTATTACCCTCTCCAGGCCCAGCCTCCCGGTCTTCCATTGGGAATATCAATCCATCCTCTACTGGCTCCATCTGCATGGAGCCGAGCTTCAGGTCCCACTGAGCCAGGAGAGGACCAGGCCAGGGTCCCAGACAAGAGCGTGGGCCCCCTCCACCTCCACTCCCACCTGAGCTCCGCACCTCTGAGCCTCAGTTCTTTGTTTGCAAACAAGAGACAGGGACTGTCCTGTGAGACTCGTGCGTGGTTTTGAGCTAGCAGAGGGCCAGGGACACAGCAGAGCTGACATCTGGGCGTGACTTGGGCATCGCTGAGGATGTGCTTAATAACCAGGGTAAGATAAAGGCCTGGCCACGTGGTACCTGCACTGTAAGCAGTTTGGGGGGCCACCCCACGGCTGTTCCCACCCACACCCTGTTCTGTGGCACCACAAGATCTGGTTTGGGGAGAAAAGAGACCATCCTCCTTGGCAGGATTCTCACAGGGCCAAGAGCTAGAGAGCAGGGGGATGGTTATTGCTCCACCTGAGGCCTCTCCTTCTCAAACACTTCCTGTGACCAGGAGCACACGGCCTTCTCAATTTTCTGTTCCAGGGTCAGACAGTTTTAAGGGTTAGAAAGTTCTTCCTTGGGCTAAGCTAATGCCTGCCTCCCTCTCAGTTCCAATGGAAAGCCCCTTGTTGTGTTCACACAGGCCACTGTCAAGAGGGAGCCCTCGTCCCTGATCACCCAGTTGACTGCCTGGACCTTCAGTGGGATTTTACAGTTGTCCCAGTGAAATGCCATTTTTCAAGAGTTAATCTGGTGTCCTGCTGTTGACTGAGTTTTTGATGTACCCTGTCCTGTATGTCCCCAATGGGGTGGGAGAGGGGTGATCAGGAAAGGTTCCACTCACCCTCCTCCTCTCTTCCTTGGGCTGCTTCCCTGCTCAAGAGCCTACTGTGGCTCCCTATTGACTTTAGTGTTGAGCCTCTATTGCTGTTCTAGCTCTTTCTCTTTATTTAGGGACCTTCTGCCAGCACCTGCCCCTTGCTTCAGCAGGACTGTCCTCTGGTCTCTCCCACCTTACCCCATAAGTCATCCTCGAGAACTTCCCATCACCCTCATTGCCCAATCCTCTTCTCCTCTAAGATCCAGCTGGGATCTCACTACCCTGGAGACTGAGGGACTGCCCCATCCCCACAGGCCTTGCTTCTCTCTCATCTCCTCGGCCACCTGTTGTCTGACCCTCTTTGGCCTCTCTCCCTAGGGCCCAGCCTCCTAGTCTGCAGAGGGCAGAGGCCCTGCCTTCTGTTTTGTCTGAACTGCTTAGAAATCACCCACCTTTTACTTTGGAACACCTTATGAGAGCATTTGAAACTGGTTCCATTGTGATCCGCCCACTGCTCTTCCTAACTCTAAGCTCTTTCGCCCAACGGGAAATGACAGTGCATCAGGTTTTCTCTGTGGACTGGGCAGACACTTGGGGCAGGGGTACAGTGTGTGCTGCAGAGGATGGGCCCTGAGGGAAAGGGCACCCCAAGAGAAACCCTGGTGGGCTGGGAGTTACTGATCACAGCCTCTGGATGGAGGCCCGCGTTCCCCCAGCTGGAAGCTCCAGTTCCCTTTTCAGGACCCTGAGTTTCCAGCCCTCCTCCCTGGCTCTGGCCTGAGTGTTTGACACTCAGGGTGGGTGCTGGAGCCCAGGTCGGGAGCACGGCCACTTCCTGGGGTGGCTGCCAGGAACAGTGAGGATTCTTGTCATTCCTCCTGCCCCAGGGAAAGGACCTGGGTTGGGAAAAAGGAAAAAAATCAAGAACAATACATGTGTGGCGACACTGGCTATAAAGAAAGCCCAGAAGGGAGGGGAGACGGGAGCCCAGAAGGAGAGGAGCGGGCTTGCGAGGGGCGGGAGGGTGTACCCCTACCAGGGTCCTCAGAGCTGTGTGTGAGGGAAAACTGCAAACCTGAGCATCACAAACCCCCTGGGGATGTGCCTCTTAAAGGAATCTAAGGATAAAGAATTTCACAGAACAAAGACCTCCACTGGGCAAAGAGGCTGCTCCTTTGTCCCCTGTTTTTCAGAGTCTCCTCACCCAGAGGGGCCTGGGTTTTAGATGCAACATGTTCCTGGAAACACAGTGACAGATGTGGTCCCCACCCTGCCGGTCCTCAGTGTAGACAGATGAGGAAGAGCTGAGCGTGAGGCTGGGGCCCTAAGCCGGCCAGAGACGCACAGAAGTGGGAGGGGGTGGGCGCCACTCAGGGGATGTTCCCAGAGACAGCTTTAGGGCCTAAAACTGTTATCTAGAAGCCTCTGTAAGGAACTTTCTTTGAATAACCAAAGATAATCCAGATCGCACCCCTTCAACACCAAAATATTATTGTCCTTTCCATCATCCTCCCTCTAAGGTGCTTGGAAGCTGGCAGTTTCCACCTCTCCTGGGTCACTCTCTTGTAACACATGCGGCCCCTCGTAATGTCCCGATTCCAAGCCCTTGTGTGCTAAGATTATCTATACTGTTAAGATTCTGCCTAAAGTAAGAGTTACAAGGCTGTAAGAGAAGGCCTGAGAAAATCTATGGTGTGAAAAATGTTTGTACTTCTTTTCTTTCTTTTTTTTTTTAACCTGCAACTTAGTTTCTTTATGTTGATTTCGGATACCTGGGGAAAAAAATGTTTCCTCCTTTCCTCTTTCTTGTCCGTGTCTTGGTAGGCGATAAATTTCTGTACATGGAAATATTGTCTGGGTGAGAAGTTCCCTTCTTTTGTCATGAGGCTCCTAATGGCTTTTTCAAGGCCCAAAAGCAATGCTCAGCATCTGCCAACCTCACCGAGCCTTACATCCCCTCCCCACGTGCACACACTGCCCCAAGCGCAGGTCCAGGACCCTCCTGGAAGGCCCAGTGGCACCCGTTCCCAGTGAGCATCTCTGCTCTTGTGGCCTCCAGCCCTGGAGGGGTGGGATTCCACCCTGGGTGGGCGGTGAGGGTGTGCCTAAGATGGGCAAAGAGAAAGAATAAGGGTTTCTGAGAGAATCCAAGGAGAGAATGGAGGAAGAATCAAGCGGAGTCTAGAGAGGGCCTACTGTGTGCCAAGCCCTCCATCTCTGGAGGGACCGTGAGCAAATGCCATCTCCTCCGTCCAGACGGGAAGGCTGCCCAAACCACTCCTGAACCCTGAGCCAGCGTGTGCAAACACACAGAGATTTGTCAGAATGAGACAGGAGGAGGGTCCGGGGAGGCAGGCAGACGGAGAGGGAGCAGCTGATGGATAAGGGGAAACACTGCGGGAGGCACAGAACAACGAGGAGGGAGGTTCAGAGAACGCAGGGAGGGCCGATGGACCAGGAGAGCGGGGTCCAAGGGGCTCTCAGGGAGCCGTGGGACCCACAAATAAGCCCAGGGTAGGTTCACTCCAGGCTGTGGGAGCCCTGTGGTCCTCCCTGTGTCCCGGCAGCAGGGTGCCCAGCAGGGCAGTCTGTACGTGCTCCCCGACCGCACCCATCCCCAGCTGCGCCCCTTCCTAACAGCTCGCAGTCCAGCCAGCCCCAGGCGCTGAGCGGAAGGGACCTGCGGATTGCCCATCCCAGCTCAGGTGGGGCTGCAGGCGTGGCCTTGACCTAGGCTGCCCTGCCGAGAGTGGAGGAGCGGCAACCCTGACTTGATTAACATTTAAATACCATTTGGTGCGAGGAGGAGGAGCAGCCGCAGGGCTGGAACAAACAAACCTTGAAGTTGGAGCCTAGAGC
Organism: Vicugna pacos; assembly: GCF_048564905.1. NCBI lineage: Eukaryota > Metazoa > Chordata > Mammalia > Artiodactyla > Camelidae > Vicugna > Vicugna pacos. The sequence goes on from NC_133010.1 coordinate 10,248,162, forward strand.
TGGGCATCTGGCTGGAGGGGCCTGCTCAGAGGACTCCAAAAGGGGGAGCTTTTCTGCTCCTGGGGGTCAAGGTGGCGAGGACGGCCAGAAAGGGTGTGGCCAGACCTCTGTCCCACCTCGGAGCCTTGTGTCCCAGCTCTGCCTCGAGCTCTTTGCTCCTTTCAGGACTAAGGGACGCTGCCCATCAGCCACCTGACACGCAAGCTCTGCTGTCCTTTGTCAGATCACGAGTCCCGGTGGGAGTCTGACCTCAGGTCCCACAGCATCACAGCCTAGCCTGGCCTTGGCAGCCCCGGACGTCAGGGTGCACGCAGTCCCCCTCTGAAGCTCCCCTTGGCCTCCCCTCGGCTCTCCCTCCCCAGGGGGTGTCTCTGAGGCAAAGGGAAGGAATCCTCCCCTCCCTCTCTCAGCCCCCTCCTCACCCTCCCCAGCAGGGCCTGCCACTGACACAGCTCTAATGGGCCAGGTTGCTCCCTGGCTGGGCATCACCAAGGGGAGCCTTAACGTCCAGATGTGAGCAAAGGCTTTAAAAGCCACTTAAAATGTCCTTGATGAGTAGGAGTGACCCCTCAGGAGGGAAAAAGGCTGGAATAGAGCATGGAGCTGAGGGGAGCCACAGGGCACGCCCGCCTCCCCCCTCGCCGCACTGGTGTCTACCTGCGGGCGGGGCCAAGCCGTCATTCCGGGTCTCACCGCCAAGCCAAGCAGGGCAGTGACTGTAAGCCAAGCAGGCTAATTTTGCCAGCTCCCAGGCTCGATGTGCACATCCAGAAGGAGTGCAGCCTCGGAAGTCATTAACACGAGTCTAAATAACTCCGCCAATAGGTGGCCTGCCTTTCTGGCAGCGCTCGCCAGTCCACGGAGCTCGGGCAGCTGCACTGGGGTGAAGGGGTCGAGTTCCTGAAACCCCATTTAGTCATTTCCGATCTGGCACATCCTTTAACCAACCCCACCCCCACCATCCTCCGCTTCCAAGGTGGGTTTTTGGTTGAACTCTGCCCTCCGGGTAGGAGAGTCTGCTGAGCCATGGCCAAGGCAACAGTCCCACACTGAAGGTCAGCACCCTCGTGGAAATGCAGAGGCACCTGTACAAACACAGGTACTTGTCCTATGTGAACGGCCTTCTCTTGCCAAATTTTTCAAGGCCTCATTTGTGCCCAGCATTGCTGGGGGCCCTGTGGGGCTGCTAATTGCAGCTGGACATGAGTGAGCCCCAGTGATGGGCCACGCCCGCGTCAGGCCCTGTTCTACAGAATATGGCCTCGTGGACCCTCACCCCGCAGCGAGGACGGCGGTGACATTCTCCCCTGCGATGACCCCATGGAGGCCAAGCAGGGTCCACAGGTTTCTCACAGTCATGCAGCTCCATGGATCGGAGCTGAGATTCAACTCCAGGCCCCTCTGGCTGCAAAGCCCAGACAGTTCCCACGCCCTCCCGCTGATGCCCACTCCACCCCGCCCAGAACTTAGCCACAGATCTGCAGGTGCCTGGCCAGAACCCAAATGCCAAGCCAGCAGGGACCCTTCCTTCCTCCAGAAGGACATTGTGGCCATTAGGAACACAAGCTAGAGTTGGGCTGCAGCCTCCACCCCGACGAGGGCCTATCTTTGGGCAAGTGATTTCACCTGTGTGGGCCTCAGTGTCCCCATCTGTCCAATGGGGAGAACACCGGTAGTCCCACTCTTGAATGGGGCTCGGTACACAGTAAGCTCTCACTCACAGTGTTACTAACGAGACTACATAGGGGTTCCCTGCCACAAGGACTCCAGGGAAAGAAGTCGCAGACTGCTCAGAGCAGGCTGGTGACAGTGTCGCTGGTGTCGCCAGTGCTGGGGTGAGGTCCCTGGCCCAGCAGCGATGACATGGTGCTAGCCTGGAGCCCCTGGCTCTCTGGTGACCCCTGAGACTCCATCCCTGGGTCAGATGGTGAGGGTCCCAGGTGGCAGCAGCTGGAGATGGAGAAGGGGCTTTGGGCGGACCTGAGCGAGTGTGGCAGGCAGCTCCAGTCTACAAGGCAACAACTGACAGCTGCACTGGGGTCCAGATGGCCCAGGGCTGCTCAGCTCCAGGCCCAGAGACCAGCCCTTCCCAGGCCCCCATGTGGGCCAAGGTTCCAGGGTACCTGGCCTTTATCTTTCTCCTTGAGGCTCACCATCCCTTCACTTACTCAGGTCTTTATGGAGCTCCTACTATGTGTCTGGCCACAGGGACCAAGTCAGGCACACGGTGTGCCCTTCTGCAGCCTGTGGTCCACCGGGTCTGCAAACGCATCAATCAGCCCTGGAGGGAGGGCCTGCAGCCCACCGCCACGTTGCGCCTGCGCAGTGCCAAAGGGCCCGTGTCCAGCCAGATTCGCAGCCGGGTGTAAAGCACACCTGGGCTCAGGAGAGCACAAGCAAAGATAGGTTTGAGGGCCTTCCTCCCTGCTAGGATCCCCCATGCCCCATCCATGTAGCCTGCACTCTCGCCCTCCTCCCTTGCTGATCCCTCACCTGGCTGCCCTTGACCTTCACCTGCCCCAAGCTCAGGCCTTAGCTCCTCTGACACCCCCATACCCGCCTCTAAGGCTCCCACCAGGTCTTGAACAAACTTCTGTGGTCCCTGTAGGCATTTCAGGCCCAAAGGACATTGAGCCACAAAAGCACACGGTGCGACCCAGTGAGACAAGGGTGGGTGGGAGAATGGGTGAGAGAGGGGCTGGGGGCCTCTGGGGCTGGGGTCCTGCGGGAGAAGCAGCATGCAGGCTGGCGAGAGGGGGAGAGAAGGGGCAGGAGGGCCCTCGAGGAGGCTGCCGTGGTCACTGGGCGAGCTGTGTGGCAGGGCGCAGGGCAGAGGTGCGGCGTGGACACCGCCCAGGGCCGGAGCCGGGTGCCTGGCAGGAGCGATCTGGTTCAGGGTCAGTGAGACCAAGATCAGAACGTGGCTGAGCTGGAGCCAAGTTGCCTCCATGCTTCGCTTCTAGAAGAATGCCTCTCAGGGCCACTAAGAGGATTCAGGCAGAACAGGGAGGAAATGTGCAGCCCCTGCAGGGGCCTCAGGGACCCTCAATGGTGGGGGTCCCTCCAGACACCAGGGTCTCCCGTGTGCCTGGGGTCCTGGCTGTCTCCACTGCTCCCTTTTCTCTCTGCACCTCGTGCTCCTGGCACCTCCTTCCGCGTGCTTCTCTGTCTGAGCCTCCCTCTGGCCCGCTCCACACCCCCCTTCTCTTTGCCACCTCCCTACCCTTTTGTCACTCTCCTTTCAATTACCATAACACAGAACAGAAGAATATTTTATTATTGGGTGTCTTTATTAAATCAAGTTTTATGTTCCCTGTTTTTCATTTTTAAAGTGGATGAGTGTCACACTATATTTTCCCATTAAAAGCAAAAACTGAGCAGAGTGGTCAGGATGGCCCCGCAGTGGTTTGGCCCATAGGTCTGCGCTCCTTGATAGAAGACGAGAAGGTGGGGGTGTTCTCCTGGGCCACGGGGATGCCGCTGGAAGCAGAAAGTAAGCCATCACAGCACACCCATGGCCATGTTTCCAGAGAGGTCCCGGGACCAGGCCCTGCGCTGGGCTGGGTGCCTGTGACTGATGGAGACAGAGGCTGTGGCCAAGGCCCAGGATGGAGGCTGCAGGCGTTCAGAAGCCCGACCCTGTGCCCTCCGTGCAGGGGCCTTTAGGCTCTGCTGAGTCCTGGCTCCTGGTAGATTCAGCCCCAAGGGACAGTGGTACAAGGGCCCAGGGCGGCTGGCCTTTGGCCCCTTCTTGGTCCTACAGGGGAGGGAAGGGGGACAGCAGAGGTGAGTGCAGGACTCAGAAACCACCTCCCCCAGGGAGCCTGCCTGGACTGACGCTTCTCACTCTAATCACTGCACTCTGTCTTTGTCCTTCAGTCCTGTATTCTCAGTTTAAAATGTATAACTTGTCATGTTACAGCACACACTTACACGCACCTTCCCAGCACAGTCACACTGTTACACACATACACACAAATACACCCTCAGACACATGACATGCTTTCCTGGAGACAGACCATCACGTGGGGATTCATGCTCTCAAACACACACACCTGTGTGTACATGCTCACAGGCCCGCAGACACCGATACCAGGGACACGCTCACAGACACAACTGTGTTCTCCCCCACCTCGGGTCCAACTCCCAGATTCCCACCTGAATTTGGCTCTTGAGGATGGCCGCTTAAAGGTGCAGCAGCTCTGGGCTCAGGCTGCCGGGGCTCCACTCCAGATCCCTTTCTTTCCTGTGGAATGGGGAAGAGGGGACGTGGAGGATGGATGGAGTGGCATGTGTAAGCTCTGAGGACCACCCTGGAACCAGATGCACACTCACAACTGGCAGCGGGCATGGTCACTCTGTCTGGCGGCTCGCCTTGGGGTTCATGCCTTGGCCTTACCCAGACAGAGCACCTGGCCTGGCCTGGCCTTTGCCCTTGAGGCCACCAGAACTCTGGTGTAGAGCTCAGGAAACAGGTCACAGCTTAACATTTGAGAGAAGGGAGACGGATTCCACCAGCATCACGTAACACACAACCCTTGTGCAAACTCCACCATCGCCATCAGCTGAGCATTTAGAACCTTGCTGTGCGTCCAGCCTTCTCTGTGCTGACTGCATCTGCTGGCCACTCCTGTGGCCGTTGGGAGCTTCACCTAAGCCCTGGGGAGTTTTCTTTCTTTCTTTCTTTCTTTCTTTCTTTCTTTCTTTCTTTCTTTCTTTTTTTTTAAGATTTTTCTTGCAAGCGCTTTTTCTAGAGACCGGCTCAACCCCAAGGTAAAACCAACCCCTTCCATCACAGGCAGCCCGCTTTGGCAACCAGTCAATTGCAGCTGAGGGCCCAGGTGACCCACTGGAGACCTGGGCAGGAGGTTAAGGGCAGGCAGAGCCGGTGGGGATTTACTGGGCCGAGGGCACAGGCGGGTGGAGAGGGGAGAGGCGCCCTTTCCTTGGAGAGGAGGCCGCATGTACATAATGTGTATAAATGTATATAATAATCATTAGCAGCGATTCAGCTGTCTGCCACTGGTTTGCAAGATAAATTGCATTAATCAACACGATGCCTTCAGAACTTTTGGCGAGCCGTTTCTTATGCTAATTGGGCCACTTAAAGTAGACTTTCATTGCACCAGGATCTCCGGCTGTCAAGACAATTACTGGCATGTGCAAGCCCCTCCCTCTCAACCCCCTCCCTTCCCCACCAGCACCTTTTCTTTTTTAAAGATAATATTAATGAGAAGAGCTATGCTAATTACCTGGCCAAAAATAAAACCTTAAAAGAATAAGAGGGGATAATGGGTAAGATGTGACCGACAGCAAGACTCCGGTCACCTTGAAGGCGGTATTGGAGAAGCCCTCTGGTGCAGGGCTTCCTGGAGGAGGCGATCAAAGACCAGGCCTGCAGCCCTGCTAGGGTAGAATCCTAACCCATCCTCCTTCCCTCGGGTGGCCCTCAGAGCTCAAGTCAGACACAGCCTGAAGCCTGGGAATGGGGGTCTCAAAATCTTAGGGCCTTGGATGAGAAAAGTTACCAAACTCAGAACCAGACTTTTCAAATTTTCTAGCCTCCTACTTTAATACTTTGACACTTCCAGAGGTATCAAAGGATTCTTGAAAAAACACCTGATTTCAGCCTGTCTCCCTGAAAAGACCAGCAGATTAACCCACTGATCAAGCAAAGCCAAGTCCACTGCCCACCATCTTGGCGGTCTTAGTGCTGTCTCGGAGGGGGAAAGCATTTAGAGGGTTGGGGGTCTGGTTGCAGGTGGGTCGTGCAATGTGGGGACCTGATTGGGATTGGAGGGGCTTGTCAAAATAAAATCAGAGCTGGACAGTGGTCAAAGCAGTAAAAACAGATTTTATTCATGGATGGTTGCAATAGGAGACAAGAGACCTCAGTATAGAACTGGGCTCGGTTCTAAATGCAACATGGGCAAGTGGGGTCTTTAAAGCCAAGGAGCGGAGTGGGGGCACCAGCACAGCAGAAGGAAAATTCCGAAGAGGAGACATCGGGGTGAGGGGATTCTGACTTGACAGGACTCTAGATGAAGGCAGGCCAGGGTGATTCTCTCTAAATGGACTTGGCAGGATTCTCGCTAAAACTGGGTGAGGAGGCCCCGCAAGGACAGATACCAAGCCCAGTGGGCGTCGAGGTGCTTGGCCAAAGTTGCATCAAGGAGCCAGTCCTTGCCGGAGCCCATGGTATCACGGTTTGGAACTGACAGACACAGCCAGGTGAGGGCTTTGAGCAGGTGAGGATGAGGGAACAGCCACTCACAGGCGAGCAGGTTTGCCCAGGAAGGCACATTCAAGGGGTTTACTGTTCAGGATTTTCAGGAAGTTCCTGAAATAAACAGTAAATCTCTTCCTGAGTTGAGAAGCTTCCGGAAAGGTCACGATTATGTGGACGGTACGGTCTCAGGCATTTGTCATGGTGGGAACGTGGTTCTGCCGTGTCATGTGCCTGGCCCTGGCTGCTAATGGCCCTTATCCACCCAGCTGGACCCTGAATTCTCTCAAGTCTGGCTCCTGACCCAGTCTCTGGTTGCCCCTCCCTTACATCCCACTGCCACCGCCTGACTTCAAGACCTCTGCCAGAGTGGCCTTACAAATAGCGGGGAGGGTATAGCTCAGTGGTGGAACATGTGCTTAGCATGCATGAGATCCTGGGTTCAATCCCCAGTACCTTAGTTTAAAAAAAAAACAAAAAACAAATCCAGTCACAGTGACCAGTCCCCTCCCCTGGCCTTGACCCTCAGAGCCGCCTCAATCTGGTCCCATCTTCCTTCTCCCCAACCACCTCCACCTCCTCTCTTCTCTCCGGCGAAGAGTGAATATCTGGGCGGCACCTCCCTTCCTCCTCCCTGCAGCCCTGCCTCCCTCCATCCACAGTTTTCTGTCTCCGAGCCTTTGCACCTGCCCTCCCTCTGCCCAAATGCCCTTCTCAGCTCCTGCTCCGGGCAAGCTCCTGTCTGTCCTCAGGAGTCAGCTGCTCCAGCCGCCTGAGAGCAGGTCCTCCATCACTTGCTGTTTCGTGGCCCCGTGGCCTCAGCGCCTCTGCCTGCATCATTCATGCTCCATCTGTGCTCGTGGAGTGAATGGGTATATCTTTCTATTGTCTTTCGGATAAAAAAAAAAAGAGGAATCATTCCTTAGGTCCACTGTAATCTCTCCTGCTCTCCTGTAAGCCCTGTGGCCTCTGCCAGCAGCATCTTTCTTCCATAAAATTGCGTGGAAAGGGCCCAGCCCCCTAGGCGGCCACATCTGCACCCTGACGGGCCACCCGGCTCCCTGGCCTGGACCTGGAGGCCTCCTAGTTCCTCCACCACCCCCGTCCTGCTCCTCTTAGACCCTCCAGGGGAGGAACAGGGCTGTCCTCGTCCTTGATTCAGGGTCGGGGCAGGGGGAAGGCAGGAGTCATTTTAGGAAATGGAACAGCAGATGCCCCTAGTCTCGGCGTTTTCTGATGTGATTTCCACGAAGTGTGGTACCCTTCGTCCACGTCCAGCCTTTCCCTCCTGCTTGTCACCCAGCCCGGGCACGGGGCTTTTCCCCCCAGGGCCCTCCTTACCTTCACACCTTATTATTTCCTTGCTCATCCACCTCAGGGGTGATCTTCGGGGGGCTCATCAGGCAGCAGCCTCTCCCCACCCAGCCTGACTCCTCCCTCCTCCAGACCACGGCTCCCATCACTTCACTGCCCCCCGGGGCAGTCCTGAGTGGCTGCCCTCCCGTCTTCCAGGAGCAGAGGGACAGGATGGGCGGTGCCTCACCTCAGTAGGCCGGATAATAAGGCTTCCCTGAAGAAGAGAAGGGAAGGAGGGAGCGGTGAGAAGGGAACGAAGGAGGGAGATGAGGACGATCCTGGATTGTCTTGGATGCTGAGCGAATGAATCCACAAAGGAGTTATGCCCCAGACTTTCCAGCGCCTCCATCCTGTCCACTGAGCTACAAATCCAGGCAGGTGGAAAAGGGGAGGGAGATCCAGCCTGGACCCTCTGGACCCCGAGGCCTGTGTGATGGGGAGCCTGGGGGAGGGTTCTAGAGCCCCCAGGCCCAGAGCCCCCACTGTGCTTTGGGATGGACAGGGAGACACACCCTAGTGGGAGGGATGACAACTCTGGATGATTTTCAGGGCACGTGCATGTGTGTATGTCTCATCTGAGTTTCATGGCACCCAGGAGAAGGACGTGTGACCCTGCTTAGCAGAGGAGGAAACTGAGGCTAAGAGGGCTCAAATGGCAACTGATTTCTGTGCTCTTTCCGCCAAGCTGTTCAGAGAAGGAGAGAAAAGGGAATCAAGAGAAAACAGCCCGAGCAAAAGGCAGAGGAACTGGGGGTCGAGGGAACCGGGCAAGCGGGCAGGGATGGGCAGGCCTGGAGGCCAGGCTTGGGGATAAGCACCCGGGCTGATCTCAGGCACCCCCTCCCCACACCTGACTGGACCCTGTTTGAGCTGGAGCATTAGAACCAGCTGGAAAGAGGGACAAAGGGAGCCCTCAGGGAGGCCCTTCCTTGGACTGAGCCCTAATCTGAGGCTCCTGAACGAACTCCTGCCCCTACACGCCAGGTTGCAGCAGGTGATCCCAGGGGGGCCAAATTCTGCTCTTTGACCTCTTCCTCCTCCAGGAAGACCTCCCCCCTGCTCCCAGAACCCAGTGGCTTCTCCACCCCCAACTCCCCACCCCATTCAGGAGTCGAACTCTGTGTACCCTCACACCCCAAATCCTTAGGAACATCGGGTCTACATGGCTCCTCATACTTCCTGTTGAAACTCTTCTGCCAGTGGGGCCGGGGATGCCTGATAGATGCAGGCAGGTGTAAGGTAGGTGTGGGCAGGTGTAGGCAGGTACAGGGCAGGTGTGGGCAGGTGTAGGGCAGGTGTGGGCAGGTACAGGGCAGGTGTAGAACATCTGTAGGCAGGTGTAGAGGTAGCTCTGATGCCTCCAGACCGGTGCTCAGGTTAGAGTGAGGTAGGGGCAGGACCAGGGAGGAACCTCCAGCAGAGGGTGTGCACCTGCTCAGTGTGGGAGGGGGACCTGCCCAGGCACTTTCCAGGATAAAAGCAGACACTCAGGCCCAGAGAGGCTGGCGCAGGCTGGGGAGGCTCCAGGAAACTTATTAATAAATGAATAACTGGCATCACGGTCTCCTGATTGATAAGCTCAGCAGTGCGTCAGCATCTTCATGTGATGCCACCGGTAAAGCTGCCCTTCGTGGCTGCTGTCACCAACCCACTTGGCTAGGGAGGGTGGGGCGACAGGGAAACTCTGGAGACTCCCGGGGCACTCCCTAGTGCTCTGGGCTCCCCGCTCTCTTCCCAGTGATGCCTCAGAGACTGCAGATCTCTCTGCAGGCCCCACCGTCAGGCAGGCGAGCCCCCCGGGGTCTCCCCCAAAGGCTCTTGCTACGGCTGGAAACTGCTTCCCCAGGCAGTAAGCCCACCATTGGCAGGTCCTAGAGGCCCATCTCCAGGTCACCTCTCACCCCTCACTGCTCCCATCCCCCCATCCCCTCCCTCCTTCCCTCCACTGCACCCTCCATAGTGCAGGTCAGACACCCACCTCCTTCACACCCATCAAGGACTCCACATCAAGGACTCCCCAGTGCTGCTGGAATGAGGACGCCCTGAGATGGCATCCTGGGGGCCTGCTGATTTCCCCAGCCCAGCCGCAGCCTTCTGGAAGCTCCTCATTCCTGCCCCCTCCATCCAGTGCCTCCTTGTGCCCACCCCAGGACCTTTGCACAAGCAGCTCCCATTGCCCCAAGATCTCTCCCCACCTTCCCCCACCCCCTCACTGGCTCCTTGTGCTCACCCTCAGTGTCACCACAGAGATGACTTCTCCAACTGCCCTTTCTAAACTGGGCACCCCCAGCACTTATCTCTGTCCTGCCCCTGTGCTTGTGTATGTAGTGTCTGCCCCCTGCCCTGGACTGGGTGGTCCATCAGGGCAGGGCCATCCATGCCGTGTACCCAGGTACTCACTGAACCTCAGTTACAGGATGACTAAAGGAAATTAGTTCCAGGATGCCAGTTATGAAACTGGCAACTCTGTCACACCCATTTCCCACTCTGAGTTCATCTTCTGCCTCCTCCCTAGGGGCCCCAAGCCCTGTCTTGGGCCTCCCCCTGAAGGCGCCTCCCTTCTGACTTCTTGTATTCTGAGTGTGTCTTCCCCCTCGTACGTTCAGAAGAGGACTTGGAGAAAGGGACTTGTAACTCATTCAATAGGTGACACTCTAATGGTGTGATATTAGGCCAGGCGGAGGAGGTGGGCGCGGTTCTGGACCAGGGAGGAGCCCCTCCTTCCCCTGCCACACATGGGAGGTGACTGTGGGACGTCCCTGCCCCACGCCCCAGGGATGGCTCCACAATGGGCCAGGAGGACTGGCCCAGCATGACTCTCCCCAGGAAGGCACCATTTGGAGTAATCAGTTTTTTAATTACTAGTAATTAAATGTGTGTAACCTGCCCAGCTGCCATTCCAGGAACTGGGACAGAACTCCTGGGGGTGCAGTGGGTCAGGCGCACGCTGGGAGGGGTAGGGTCTGTCTTGGGGCGGAGAGGCCAAGCAGGGTGGGTGGGCCAGCCGCAATAAGCGGGAGTCCCCAGGGGCTAAAGAGGCCCCTGAGGGAGGGGGCAGGGGAGACCTTAGCTTTGGAGGAGGGGCTCCTGCATTTCTATCTCAGGACCCCCAGCCTCCTGGGGGCCTCTTTCCACTTTCCCTTCAGCCTGGAGCAGCAGGATGCCTGCCTGAGTCCTGCCCCAAAGGCAGGCGCCTACAGGGGGTCCCACCCTGCAGTTTCCTCCCTTCCGTTTCCCAGGAAGCCGGCTACTCCCCAAGGGGTCCTCCGAGGGATTCCCCAGGCACCGCTCCATGGAGCAAAAAGCCTGCCCCATCCCCTAAGCAAAGTGCTTGTTTAATTCCAACATCTGTGAAGCACCCACCATCCACGTGCTGGCTGCTGCAGCCGCCCCTCGGGGGAGCCCACGGCGCCCACCTCACCGCTTCCCCCGCCAGCTCAGACTGAGGCTCCAGGTCACACCCTCCTCTCAGGCCTGACCCTTTGCTCTGCGCTTGGCCCCCTGGCATCTCTGCCTCACTCCCCCCACCACCACTTTCTCTGTCCCATCCCTCTCCATTCATCTCTCTCCTGCTCCCCCACCTTATCTCCTAATGAGGGTCCCTTACAGGACAATGAAAATAAGAGAAAGGCAACTCCTGGCTTTCTTGCAGTTCCCTTTTAGGGGAGGGGAGGTGGGGAGCAGGCCCTGCTGGGGTGCAGGCCTGGACCAGATCCTTAGAGGAGCTCCACCCATCCCCGAGGTCCTGAGTCCCTAGCCCCTCCTCCAGAGATGAACCACCCGAGGTCTCCCAAGGGGCTCACACACCACAGCCCCTCTCCACCCCCTTGCTTTGATTCTCCCCTCCTCACCACATCTTACATCCTGCACACGTGGGCTTGTGCAGACTCTGGGCAAACAGGAAGAGGGTTCCAGCAGGTGGAATTTGGGGTTACAGGCACTGACGGGGTTGGGGAGGGCATACTCCTCTCCGAGTTTTGAAGCGGCTTCAAAACAGGTGAAGGACTCCTGCATGCAACCCTGGGGGATGAAATCCAGGAGGCGGCAAGGCCGCTGGCAGGCTGGGCCACCAGGGCGAGTCCTCGCCTCCAGCCACATGCCCCTCATCTGTCAAGCGGACAGCGACAGCTCCTGCCTTCAGGTTCACGAGCAGCTGCGTGCCTCTGCAGACCCTTCGCCAGTGCATAATGCAGGGTCAGTGCATGCATAGCAGATACGGCGGAAAGCACGGAAAGCCAGGCAGATGTAGCTGGCAGCATGGCCCCCAATAGTTCCAGGGAGAATCATGCCTCACACCAGAGCCTCTCTTCATTGCAGCAAGGATGAGTTTTTCCAGAGTCTAACTGGAGTTCCTCCTGCTGCAGCGAAGGAATACTGCCACCTTTCCCAACCTGTCTAGAAAGCAGACGGCCCACCTTAGGGTCTGAAAAACAGCCCCCAGGAACCACCTCCTGTTACCACTTTTTTGCCTCTGCCCTTCAGCGCCCCAGGGCTCAGCCACAGCTGAAGTCACTAGTCCTGTGTCCCAAGGGCTGTTTGCAGGATGTCATCCAAGTCTGTCCTTGACACTGGCTCCCTGGGGCCCCGTGGGGCAGGCAAGTCAGGGGAATGTGTTCCTGGCTTGTACCTAACACTTCCGCTGGGTACCTGGGCCCAGGCTGAGCACCACCTCGCCCTTATAAGACTCAGCTTGTCTGGGGAGATTCAGGAATGAACCGCCTCAAGGCAGTTGCTAAACATCGTGGGCCCAACAGAGTCCTGGGCCGGGGGTGGTCAGAGGAAGAGCAAAGTCAGGGGCGGAGAGCAAGCGGTTGATGATGGGGAGACCTAACGGGCTTCCTGGAGAAGGGGGTCTTAGACAGAAATCTCTGGAGGAGGGGTAGGAGTTGAGATGGAAGGAGGCGGTTCTTGGCAAGGGGAACATACTCCCTGTGGGTAAAGGAGGAAGGGACAAACCACCGTGAAGGCCAGCCTGGCAGGAATGAAAGGTGAAGATCTGGAGACAGGGAGGCTGCATGGGGTCTGCTTAACACCTATGCAGCCGCCAGCTTGTCGGCACACATATTCCGGGGGAGACAGGGTTTACAGGGCATGGAGTGTGGGCAGCGCCCTGGTGGTCATGGCAGGGAGGAAGATGCCATTCGGTATACAAGCACAGGTGCCCGGCCGGCAATCAGGTGGTCTCTTCCTGCCCCTGTTATAGACACACCACACACACACACACACACACACACCACACACACACACACACACACCACACACACCACACACACACACACACACCACACACACACACACACGCGCGCGCGCGCGCGCGCGCACACACACACACACATACACACACACTCCCCACCCCATGGGCGGGGTCAGGCATGGAGGCTGAACACAAAGCCCTGCCTGGCCCAGACGCGCAGCGCTAAACCCTTAGGCTGCACCTGGGCGCCATCTGGTGGTTGTTTTGAGAACTGCATCCTCTGAGGTTTCCGGCCTCCCGGAACCTTAGGGGTGTCACCCCAAGAAGTGGCACCCCTGGCCCTCACACACACAGGATCATGGATGGCCGGTCAGGGCACACGGGCCCCAACTCGAATGCACACAGAGCCTCACAAAAAAACTCCAGCAGATACAGTCATTCCCACTCACGTTTCTTTTAGCCTCTTCTCATTCAATGAAATTTTTAGGAAGTAAGGATAGAAAACCCTCTTTGCAGCCCAGCACAAACATAACCACAGTGAATATCCTCTACTTCCCCACTCGGCCTTGGTCTATTTTCAACACAAAATTCACCTCTCCTGGTGAAGGCACTTTCAACTCTAACTGGTACCCACATGGTCCCAGGACCTCCCGCTTTGACGGGAGGACTAGTATGGCTCGGCAGCAGCACCCCCCCACCACCGGCGTGCATGCTCATACAGACACACCTGTGCCCCAGGGACCACACTGGGGGACAGCACGCTGGCGGCCCATCATGAAATCCAGTGCATGCTACAACCCAAGGGGCTTCCTCTCACTAATAGGAGTGGTAAAATTAAACACACTCTCTTGCATTGGTTTTGTCCCCTGAGACTCACAGCACATCTTCACATACACAAGCTCAAACACTGGCTATTATTCCCGCGCCCCCCCCCCCCATTATTTTCCAGATGAAGGCTCTGAGGTTCAGAGAGGTTAACTCGCCTAGGGTCACAAGACCAGGAGCTGACTGCAGGGACCCCAGCCTTCCTCCCTTGGACTCTGGCCTGTGCTCCCTGGGGAGGTTTGGGGGCTGCCTGGAGGGCAGAGGCCCAGGGGCGTGTCCAGTCCAAGAGGGATGGGCAGAGTGAGGCTGCTGAAGGCAGGGCAGGATGGATGCCCGCTCCTCACTCCTGCTCTGCACTCTCCTCCCCAGCCCTGTGAGGCAGGAACCCTTCCCCGCCAAGGCTGCCACAACAGGAAGCAGAACAGAAGTGGGGTCAGTTACTCCGTGAGAGGTGAAGCTGCTGCCGGAGCAGCCAGGGCTCAGCCCACGTGCTCTCCAAGCTGAAGCTGCTCAGAGAAAGTCGCTGTCATTGAGGGCCCCCAGGGACTGCCAGCAGGGAGCAGGAGGACTTGGGAGGAGGTAGAAAGCCTGCCACGTGCTGCTGTCTGTGTGTATGTGCGCATGCGCACGCTTGGTTGTTTTCCCCCAGTCTAAATTCTTGTACAGATGCAAAGTGGCCGCAACCCTCTTGGGGATGGCTCTAGGAGGCTAGGTAGAGGCAGATGAGGGAGGAAAGAAGCTGGAGGTGGCACCTACCATGTCCCTCCATCTTCTGAGACTGGGACACACATATATACACTCTGTAACCTGTAGACTCTTATTTTTGTGTAGACTACAAACAAGGAGAGTGTGTGAATCCTAGCAGAGAGACCTAGATCAGTCAGTAAGGGATGGGATTAATCATGGCAGACTTCCTGGAGGAGGACAATCTTGAGCCTAATGGCCTCAGGAATCCATTAGAGAGATAAATACCCGCTATGATGCAAGCATTGTTAGCAGCTTCGTGTGACTATCTTGTTTAACACTCATAGCACAACCTTTACTTGTAAGAATTATCATTTCCCTTTTACAGATGAGGGAACTGAGGCTCAGCAGAGTCAAGTAAGCTATTCAAGGTCACGTAGAGCCATGCTGGAAACCTTAGCCTCTCTGGCTCCTGGGAGCACTTTCTTTCATCATCACACAATTCTAGTGTCAGAAGCAACTAAAGTGGCCATTAGGCCCAACAGAACATGCATGCAGTTGCAGCCCAGGATTTTCTGGAGCATTGTCACAGGACAGGTGGCTGTCCCCTTGCTGCAAGGTGGCCCTGCCCCTTGTTGGAGCAGGAGATGTTTTACATCCTGACTCCTTCCATCCACCGCTTTCCAGTACATCCTGACTCCTTCCATCCACAGCTTTCCAGCCCTTTGGAGCCAATGTGATGCTCCCACCCCTCCCCCAACAGTTCTCATGTAAAGTGCTTCCAGACTCTCCCCTAAAATGTGGGTTCAAATATATGTTCTTGTACTATGTCTGAGCACTCTGCATATTTCTACCTGAATGTCTGCATCCCTGCATGGGCCATGGTACAGATTTCCTCTCCTGTCAACAGCAGTCAGAATCCTAAGGTGGTGACCAGAGTAGATGCTACCCTCTCCACTCTTCTGGGATCGCCAGGGCCACTGATTTCCCGAGGAACAGCACAGCCTGCAGGACACACAGCCATACCACGGAGCTGGTCATTCTCACATGGATGGATCAGTTTCCTGCAGGTGACAGTCTAATCTACTGACACCTAGCTTCCTAGACCACCACATCCCCCTGAGACCCCATCCCAGGACGTCTCAAAGGCTGGTGTTCTTCCCCACCCATCACCATCATCCCCACTGCGACCAGGGGTCCTCAAGAAGAGAAACTAGGCATTTCCCATATGAATGCAGGGGGTGAAAAGGGGTGGAGTTTGCAAGTGGCTCAGGCTTCAGCTTGACATCCATGAAGCGTGTCTAGTAGAGACATCGGACTTACAGGAGGAGTGAGCACCCCATCATGAGAGGCATTCAGGCTGTGGCTGCCATGAGATTTCTGCCAGTATCTCGGGGTGGTGAGATTGATGCCTATCATCTTCTGTGTATGTGATTCACTGTCACCGTTATCTCCATCAGCATGGGCACATCCTTCAAGACCCAGACATGTTTACCCTGACCATCTGGGAAAACTCAACAGCCTCTCGCCCAGAGATCTCAGTCTGGCGGGCCCTGGTGTAGATGATGGAGAGAGTGCTGACCCCTGAGGTCCACTCTCAGGCCTGTGGGGCTGGTGGACAGGAGAGGGCGCTCGATTCGGGAATATGTGTTGAATGGAAGAGTAAGTGAATGAATGAGTGGTCAGCCACAAGACCACATCCCTACAGGATCCCCTCCTGGCTCCGAGGCTGCTCCCTAATTCAGGGAATTCACAGGCTCCTCCATGAATTCCTCACCCTATGGAGCACTACCTGAAGCCTCTCAAGAAACACTGAGATACTGTACCGAGGGCCCAGTATCTGTCACCTGCGTGAGGGACCCCAGTTCAGTCAGGGCTGAACCCAGCCCAGCCGGCAGAGGCATAAGCCCAGGAGCTCAGACAGCCACCGATCCACTTCACTCTCCAAATGGACACGGCATCTCTGAAGTCAGGAGGAATGCCCCAGCCTGGGAGGTGACTACCTTTCCTGAGCTCGGGGTTTGTAGGAGAATGTGTGCTGACACCCACCACGCTAGCCTGGAGGCCAGCCCGAGTGTTGTTGTGGGGTGCACTGTACAGGGAAAGCAACAGGACCCCCAGAATCCCAAGTCACTGGGACTCCCGAGGCTGGGACGGCTACACCTTGGGCAGCTCTCAGGGCAGACCTCCCCACTGCCTCCCCTCCCCGCTCCCTCCTGCCAGATGCTCAGTCACTGGCCGGAACATCACCACGTGTCCACACAAAATACCCTAAGGAAGAAAACTTCCAAGGCTTTGCACACATGTGACTCCACACCCGGGCACACATGTGTCCATGTGTCCAGGTGCAAGGACCCTCACAGCCAAGCTCAGACCAGCTCCCTCCCAAGATTCAGCAGAAGTCCCCACGTTCCAGTAAAGGGATCCGTTTGGGGGACAAGTGCCCCCCTCGCCCACACGGAGGGAGTGGCTTGGCAGCAGGGTGAAATTTATCATCATTATCCTAATATCATCTCCAAGCTCGACAGTGGCAGCAGCTAAAGAAAATACCAAGGCTTAACTTGGGGCACGCGGGAGAGCGAGGCAGAAGATAGGAAATATGATTTATGATGGAAATCAACGCAATCATAATACTCTGTGCTTGTGAAATTGGGCTGCGCTGCCCGTGCCCACAGGCTCGCTTCAGCTCTGCCTGTCAGGGTGTTGGGGACCCTGGGGGCTGGGGCCAGGGTGGGTGGAGGGACCCAAATGATTGGGACACTGCCTATCTCCTCTGCCTGCCTTCCGTGTGGGCAGTGGGGTGCGGGGCACTGTCTAGAGAGGAAGATGGGAGAAAGAAAATTAACCTATATCAAGCCGGGTCTTGGGCACTTTTGCCCACAGGACTTGTTCTGCTTGCAGCACTACCCTGCAAAGGTAGAGAATTCTATCCTGCATTTTCAAGTCCATGAAACTGGAGCACAGAGAGGTTAAACGACTAAGTTAAGGTCACACATCTAGTCATGGTAGAGATGTTCCCACAATGTCACATGAACTGAAAGGCTGTAGAGGGCTGCTATGTGGGGTGAAGTGTCCCAAGAAGGCTGCACCTCACCCAATACATCCCCCTGCCGCTCCCAACATCCAGAATGCCACTGTTAACAACATCCCTTTGAGTTAAGCCATATCCTATTAGTATTTATTAAATATGGTGGTGATGGTGACAATAAGAGCAGTGCTGACAATGGCAACAGTGGCTGGTGGTGATGGTGACAGTTGTGGCAATGGTGATGGGGATGGTTTTCAGACACGTTTGTCACTCACATAGGGCAGGGACATCAGGGTAAAATGCAGTCAGGCACTGCAGGTGATGCTGGAGAGAAACTTACTTCTATTTCACAACTTTTCTAGAAGAACCGAACCAAGAATTCTGCACTGTGGCCCGGGAGACCCAGAAGTGCGTGGAACAATCTTTCTTCCTGGTAGATTCCAACCCGAGCGTTCTTTCTGTCACTGAGTGGGAAATCCCTTCACTCTGTGACAAGCCATTTGTGCTAAAGATGTGGCAGGAAGCGGGGTGGAGGGTGATGGAAAAATGATTTCTGAGGATCCCCCACCTGAGTTCCTGCCGTCCTGGGGGAAGAAGCAGCAGTAACCAAGGGAGTGTCCTTGCCCGTCTCTTTCTCCCTAAGTCCTCTGAGGACAAGGCAGGGTTTTCATCAAAGGGAGGAGTGAAGGAATGAATGAATGCTGTCATGAGCAGCTTCTACCTGGTTGAATTCAGAGGCAGGGAATGAAATCAGACCCTGGTAAAGAGCGGCCTCAGGGGAGCCAGGTCTCTGGGGAAACAGGAAACGGGCTGACGGAGAGGGCCTTTGGGAGGGCGCAGGCAGAGTTCAGCCCCGGGGACGCTCTGAGGCCAACACATCGCAGGAAGGAGTCTTACTTAAATCGGGCTCTGAAGGTGGGGAGAATCCCTAGGGGGAGGCGTGGAGCTCAGGATGGCGGTGGTGGGTCTCCCCAGTCTCTCCTTCTGTCTGGACATCGGGGACCAGGCCCGCTCTCCATCCTGTCCACCAGACCGGGGGCCACTTCACGCCCCTTTCTAATCAGTCCTCTGAGCCACTAAAGGAAGACAGTCAGACAGAGGCGACGCCGCGTAAGCGGAAAGGCGGAAAGGGATGCAGGGAGAAGAAAGATACCGGACAGGCCAACAGACCCCGCCAGGCCAGTGAGTCAGGGGGAGACAATGAGGTGGAGAGAAATGAAGCGGGACTCCGCCCCGAAGACTGGGGTCGCGGGGCGGGTCCGGAGGGTCGGCCGAGGCGGGGGAAGAGGGGTCGGGCCGTGACAGCTCTGGCATTTCGAAGGGCACCCGGGGGCCAGAGCCTGCCTTGATGAGACCTCGGGAGCTCGATAGACTTTCCAAACCTAATTAGTGTTTAATGGTCTGGAGAGACGCTGCATCCGCCGTCACCGGCCGCACCACGCCGTCCGGCTTCAGAGTCTTAATTAACCTTTAAGGAGATGATCCGCCGTTCCCGCTTCGGGAGGCCACGTCCACCCCCATCCGCGCGCGCGCTCCGGGGCCCACGGCTCTCGGGGCGCACGGCCCCGCGCAGGAGTCAGAGGGTGACTCCAGCCACCTGCTTTGAAGTAGGCTTTCGAAAATGCTCTGGGGCACTCATTCCACCCAGGCTACTAACTCAGAACCACTGCAAGTCAAGGGGAGGTAGTGCTGTGAACACAAAGGGTAAAGGAAAGGAGACACACCTGCCGCGGCCGATAGGGGGCGCAATCTGGCAGAGAGCCCTCCAGTGGGCAAGGCCGCCAGGGGCAGAGGCGTGTGACGCCGCGGAGACAGCCAGAGAGATGGGCGGTCACCAGACTAAAGGGGATCTTGTCCCCGTGTGAGGAGGTGGGCTCTAGCCTCTGGGCGGGAGGAGTCTGTGAGGGGTCCCCAACGGCTCCTGGTTCATAATCATCTTGCTTTCTGCGAAGAACGTGGGACGAGGCGGAAGAGGGGGGAACAATCCAGGTAGAGGACAGTATTGCCTGGAATAGGGTTGGACTCCAACCTGCGGGCGCAGAAGGTATTAGAGGATGTGAGCCAGGCCACTGGGCGGAGGCAGTGACATCTCTAAAGCCAGATCACCAGGGGTGCAGTCAGGTTTTAGGCTGGAGGTCACACATACCTGTGGGACAGCCAAGGGGGAAAGACCAAGAGGATCCAGAATGCAAGGGGAAAGAGGGTGGGAATGGCGATAGAGATTTGGTGGTTGTCTCCCTGGGGTGCAAGTTGAAGAGAAGGGGATGGGCAAGAGTGTAAGGGGCCAGTGGCTCCTGGGAGAGCCTGGGAGAGCACCCCCTCCCCCCATTCAGGGGACAGGGACTGACAAGCAGGAGAGCACAGGCAATTTGGTAAAGAAGGGCACAGTGCAGGCAAGGAGGGGGCAGCAGCATGGAGAGTGAACTCATGCACTCCAGCATCCCACCCCCACACACCCACACTTACACGCACACACTGACAAACATACACACCCACTCACACCACCCACTCCCTCCGCACACCCACAATCTTCCATACACACTCACACATCCACCCCCCACCAGGCACTCCAGCCCTCACCCACACGTGATCACACTCACACCTAAGCCTGACACACTCATGGGCAGTGCCCGTGACCCAGAGACCGTGGCGTGTTCCAGGAGGAGGGCAATGATCGATGCTTATTAATGAAGCTGCCCCGGAGATGGCTAATTGATGGCGGTGTGCGGCTGTTGTCTGGAATTTAACCTGATTCATCATTTAGCCTGTTGGAGGCTGGAGAGCTGTGTTAATTAATGCCAGGAAAACAGACTTGGACGAGCTGGCGGTGCAGCCTCATATTAGAAAAGGGAGAGCAAGGGGCAGAGGGAGGCGGGGGTGGGGGGAGGGAGGGAGAGAGAGAGAGTGATTAAATCTAAAGCCCGGAGACAAAACAAATTCCGAAAAGCCAATGTCGGTGCTGTTTCTAGGATGACTCAGGTTTGCGCTTGGCCAGCATCCTCGGGCTGTGGTGTGGGATTAAGAGCAATTTCCTCTAGATTTGTCATTTATGTGGTGTGGGCTTTGTTTTTCCCTTTAACTCGCTTGGGGACTGTCCCTCCAGGCCTGAGCCCCATTAGATGGAGAGGAGGGGTCCTGGGTTGAGGGAGGGCTGTGGGAAAGGCACTCTCCTGGTCATGGAGGGGGCTGAGTCCAGAGTCCAGGGCAACCTGGTGGGGCAGGTGGTTGGGGAGGGCTGAGCACATGTGACTCCGGGGGAGGCTGAAGGGGGATGGACAAAAGGACTCAGGATGGTGGGCTGTGGGTCACAGAGACAGGGGCTCTGTCCAGCCCTATGCATTCCTGCCCAATGGTTAAGAGTCTAAGTCAGGAAGGCAGTGGTCCCACTGTGGGCTGGGAAAGGTCAGACCCAGCTGGAGAAAGCCCCCGTGAGGCCCAGAGCCCCGCAGCCAAGGGTCCTGTGAGGTGCGCGCTCCCAGGGGAAGGCAGCACAGTTTGGTGGGGGAAACCTGTTCTCGGGTCTGCATGGCTGGAAGGCGGGCTTGCTTGCCCTGTGGAGCTCCTATGTCAGGGCTGATGAAAGGAAAGGGAGGGGGTTTGGGGCTGGAAACACTTCATCTCTTGTCACTAGAGCTGGCCAGAAAGGAGCTGGGATGTCCCGGGCAGGAGAGAGCCCTGTCCCCACCACTGTCGGGTGGGAGGAGATACTGACTGGCCACCACCTGGTCGCCTGGTCTAGGAAGGAACTTCCACATAGTGGGTGGTGGGTCCCTGACACATGCGGAGCTAGGGGGCTGGGCACTGGGGATCAGGGCATCATGCCTGGCTGGGGCCCAGGAAGGGTAGGCTAGGACACCATTTCAGCAAAGCCCTTCTGCAGACCGGATGGCGAGCTCCTGGAGGGAAGGGCCACGTCGTCCTGGTTTGCTGTGCTGTCCTTACGCCAGGGAATAGGGCACAGAGAGGGCAGAGCTGGGGCAGGTGGAATGAGGCGTTGAGAGGGACAAGGAGCAGGGAGAGGAAGGGAGGGGAAAGGAGGGAGAACGTGGCTGCCACTTGTTTACTGAGCACTTACTAGGTGCCTAGCATGGCAAAGCTTTACCAGAGCCATCACGTTCAACCCTCTGCACATCCTCCCAGGGGATATGACTCTAAGCGGTCAGGTAACTGCCCCACCACATGTGCACACGTTTGTGGCAGAGCTAGGGCTGAAATCGAGGCCTTCTAACTAAATCAGAACTCGAATCATCCTGACTTATCTATCTACTGCTGTTTAAAAAAAAAATCGCACACCCCCACCCTGAAGAGGGTTAGCGACCCAGCCTGGCCACGCAGCCTAATGAGCTTCGTTTCCTCGGCAGCAGATCTTAATTAGGATCACAAGGGCCCTCCCACCTTCAACAGGGCAGCGCTAGCGTGTTGGTGGGGGACGGTAAGACGGGCGTGGGTCTTGGAGACAAAGAGACAGGCTACCCTTGGCCGCGTGGACCTCAGAAGCCCTGACTGCTAGGTAGGGACTGAGCCCAACTGCGCTATTCATCTCCGAGATTTCTCACTGCGTCCCTCCCCTCCACCTTACCTGCCGCAGCTCCGAGAAGCACCTACCCACACAGCTGGAGCCCAACCCCAACCCCGTGGCAGTGGGGGGAAAAGGAAAACTAAAAAGCCGACTGGAGGATCCCTCCCTTCGGGAGACAAGTAGAAGAGACCTTTGACGGGCCCTGAGGGGAGGGGCGCCTCCTTTGTTTGTGCCCAGTGAGTGGGGGGAAGCATTCTGTAAACTTCGATGCGCTGCTATAGCGCGGAGCGGGTGGAGACTCGCGGAAGGAGAGCAGGGAGAGGAAGGCGGAGAGGAGGCGGGGCGGGGCCACCCAGGCAGCCCACCAATAGGCACCGCCAGCGCAGCCCGCTGTTTGCTGGACACTGCAGGGCAGAACAGCCTGTTGCATAGCAACTGCCTGGGGCCTGTCTGCGGGGCTGGACCACGGAGGATGTGTGGCTCAGAGGCCCCCGTGCCCCGCCTCGCCTTCTCACCATAGGCACAGAGCTCTCCTCCCCACCTGCTCGCGGATGGGGAGGGGACCAGATACCAAGAACCTGCTGGCTGTTACTGATCTAAATATTCACACATATACACACACACACACACCCGCCCCCGAACTGGCTCCACTGCCCTGTGTACATGCTGCCCTCTTGCTCTTTCTAAACATGGCCCCAGTGGAATGCCATTTCTGCCCCCAAACTGCCAAGGGACATCACTGCCCACAGCACAGGCCCCCTTCCTGGGGCCACACTAGGCTCCCCTGCCTCCACCTAAACTGCCTGCACATCACACTCTGAGACTTTCCTCCCCCTCTCTGCCCCTTCCCTTAACTCACCCACGTTGTCTGCAGTTACTCCTGCCCCTGAATGCCCTCCTCTCCCCACCCTACCAGCACCCCAGCCGGCCACATCCTACCCACCCATGCGCTTGCTCACCTGGCTCACTTGGCGTCAGAGAAGGGGAAGAACATGAGCCATGTCATGTGTTCGGTGCAAGATCTGGAGCTTGGGAAGGACATGATAACTGCCACCTGCCATGGTCCCCCCTGCCTCTCTGTCCTCCATCCAGACACACTGCTGAGCCCAAGCAGCTCCACATACTCTCCCATCCTGATTCAGCGCCAGCAGGCCAGGGCTGGGTGGGGGTCACAGCCTGGTCGTGAAAACCATTGGACTTCCATGCTGCCTGCTTCCCTTCACTCCCTTGGGGGCCATGTTAGATGGCAGCGGACCAAAGTAAGTCCAGAGGCCATGACTGGCAAAGTGACAGGTGTGATCAGGTGGACCCATCCTGAGGTTCCGCTGGAGGAGGGCACAAGGGTTAGGACTCTACTCTTCAGACAGATGAGAGAAGGTGAAGAATGAGAGGATGAGGGTGAGATGTCTCTGTGGGTGACCTGGAGGTGACCTCAAGTGTTTTGCCAAGGGACAGGCCCAGGGCCTTGGCTGGCAGCCAGCCACCCCCGGGCCAGGGACAGCTCCGAGCTGGACCATCTGAGCTGGACCATCTAACCGAGGAGAGGGGTGAAGAGCTGACAGGCCTACACGCCTGACCCAACAAGCGTCAGATGGCCTCCTGGAAGCGGGGAGTGGGAGCAGAACCAGATTTATTAAAAATCTTATCTGGAGGGTTTGCATTTCAATGGGCTGTGGATTTGCATATTTTAACAATAACCTCCGGGTTCTTCTGTCTGGTGTGCGCTCACTGACTGTCTCTCTAAACCGTGATCACTGCTTCAGTAAACCCTTCCTAATCCGAAGGTACAACACCACCACTTTGCTGGAGGAGGGAGGCTTAAAGGGCCATTCTCCCTGGACCAGGAGCAGGGCTGTTCAGCACGTGACCACTTCTGTGGTCTCCTGCCCTGGCTGAGGCAGGAGCGGACAGTGCCCGTGACAGGTGCGATAGAGGATTCAGTCATCCGTTTGGTCAGTGAGCATGTATTGAATACCTACTGTGTGCCAGGTGCCACGCCCAATTCTGAGTGTGCAGTGGGAACAGAACAGGTGTGGGCCTTCCCTCTTAAAGAGGAGATGTTATGAGGCAGGGTATAGCTCAGGGGTAGAGTGCGTGCTTAGCATGCAAGGTCCTGGGTTCAATCCCCAGTACCTCTGTTAAAAAATAAGTATATAGACAAATAAACCTAGTTACCCCCTCAAAAAAAAAATGACATTAAACAAATCTACAGATTGGGGAGCATGATGGTTCATATCTATCCCAAGTTGTGGCAAGGCAATGAAGGAAAGAATGGGGAGCTTAAAGGGACCCCTAATTAAATAAATTAATCAGTAGGAAGTCCAGATGAGATGGAAACAGGACAGAGAGCAAGGGTGCTGCACCCACAGCAGCCTGGGGACCTGCTGCTCACACCCTGGGAGCAGCGCCGCCAACCGGCCTGGCCAGGCTTGCCTCGGAGTTCAGCCGGTGGTCAGGGGGCTCCAGCGAAGGCACATTTCTCTCTGCAATGGCTGCTGGGCTGTCTTTGAGTCAGGACTTTATGATGACAGCAAACGGGATTCCTTGAATATTTCAGCCCTCTCTTTGGAGGAAGCTATGTGTGATTTATTCAGGAGGTGATTAAAACAATATCTTTACAACAAGCTACAAATAATGCTCCTGCCTCTGCCATCCCTCTTCGGTCCTTTCTCTCTCAGGGACAGTGGGAGCCCAGGGTCAGGGGTTCATCCTTCCCATCCCAGGTTATTGAGGGCCTCCTCTGTACAGCCCTGGGAATCCAGCAGGGCCTGTGATTCAGAATCTGCCCTCCTGGGGGTTTAAACAAATAATTTCTCCGTTAATTACTTTGTTCATTATGATTTGCTAAGTGCCGTGAAGGCAAAATCCTGGTGGAGGGCAGGGTCGCTGGAGAGCCACCCACCTGTGGTTCCCATGATCTCATTGGTGGGTTCTCGTCACCGCTGGCCTTTTATACCAAAGGATGGAAAATTTCAGTCTATTTTCCCCAAATTGCCCAAAGTTCATTTTTAAAAGCTGAATCTTGGAGTAACCGTCTCTCTGGAGCTGGAGCTTGTGCATGGACCAGAGAAATGCTGAGAACACAAGATGGTCAAGGAAATGTCTGATGCCTGGAGCAGGTGGATGGAGAAGAGCTTCTAAGGTGAGGGAGACCCAGAAAGGCATCGTGTTCAGGGCAGCTTCGTGGGCAGCACCCCCTGTGCTGTCACACAGGGCCCCACCCTCAGAAGGCTCCCATTCCCTTCTCTGCAATTGCCACCTTGAAATTATCAAAATGTTATCTTTGAATGTGTGTTTCATAAGTGAAGTCCGTGGCATGAAGGAGCCTGTGTAGGGGGCTTAGGGCCTCTGCTTATGAGTGGTTCTGCCTCCCACCACCTGCCTGCCCGATTCCTGCACATCCCCGGCCCCACATGCAGTCACTCTGCCCTCCAGGCCAGCCAGCAGTGGGGTTTAGGGAGGGTGGGGTCAGGCTCGCTCTCCCAGCAGTACCCCAGGCTGGCAGCGCTGTGGATGTCTGTCTGGACAACAGAGGCCTTGTCTTAGAGGAGGTGAGCCTCGTAGGTACCTAATGCGTCCCTGGAACAGCGTTTACTATACTCTTGACAGTCGTCTGTCCACTGTGTGTTAGGACAGGGTAGGCGTGGGCACAAGTGAAGCCTGGCTTGACTCCCCAGGGCCCACTCTCTGCTGGGTTGTGATGGATCAGTCTGGAGTCAGTGGAAGGGAGTGGTCCTCAGGACCAGCCAGCCTCCCCTGTTGCAGGGCTGGGTTCTGGGTACCTGTGAGGGTCTCTGTGTCTGAAGGGACCCTCTTTTGCTCCTTAACCTTCCTGAGTCTGGCTTGCATTCCTCCCCTCCAGCCAGCTCAAGGTACCCTCCAGGCATGAGCCACAATAAATGAAGGGTGTAATTTTGGTGATTCTGCACAGGAGTTAAATGTTCTGCTATTTGCATTTAAAACTGGCATCACACAAAATCAAGATGAATGGTAGAATACATGCTAATAATTTAAAATTTATGTTTCTTTCCTTAAAATAACATCAAATAGCAAATAAAAATCACCATGACGAGTTAAGAAAGGGAGACCATGGAAGAAAGGGGAAGCTTTATATTTCAGTGCTTTAATGATGTTTTTTGAACAAGGGGCCCTGAAAATCATCTCTCTCTTCCCAGAGCAGCAGTGCCACTGGGTTAGGGCACGGATGTGCCAACGGGCCCCAGTACGCAGGGTCTGCTGCTTCACCATTTCCATGACCATGGTGTGTGCTGGGGTGGGGGCGGACAGCATAAAGCTGAGTTCTTTTGGAGGGGATGAGAACAAACAGCGGGGACAGATGAAGAGCAGGGGCCAGGCCCTTCACAAGCACCCCCCAGGAGTGGGTGGGCACAGGGAGGTGAGAGCTGCCTCCAGTGAAGGCTGCAGGTTTGGTCAAAAAGAAGCATTCCCAGATACTTTGTGGCTTGGGAAGAAACGGAGCCTTCTGGTGAGCAGGGAGCTAGGTGTCACCCGGCACTCACACACCCCAAAAGGAGCCAGAGAGGACCCTCGTCTGTGATGTTTGGACGTCCACCCTAGAATTACATCGGGGGGAGCAGCTGCTGGCTGGAGAGCGCTCTGGCTATCTCCATAGGCCACCACCATGGCCACCCTGCCACCCCCAACCATCCTCCCCCTCCCTTGGCCCCGGGCTGGGCATCGGTCCAGAACTTCCTGAGGCATTTCTGGGTCACGGATTAGAAAACAACACAGAAGCTGGCGTTTGCTGGGAGCCTGCTATGCAGCAGGCACGGCTCTAGTCTCCTCCCTCATCCCATTTAATCCCAGTCCCCAACCTGAATGAATTTTCTTATGATGTCTGTGATGTCACCCAAGTACTGTTCAAGCGTGGGCACAGGCGGGCATGCGCACAGGGGCGCGCACACGCGTGTACACACACACACACACACACACACACACACACACACACACACACACACACATTCCAGGGGAGCTCAGCTCTGAGTTAGGGTCTGGGGATCTGTGAGTAGGAAGTCAGGTCACTGATCTTGCTTAAGAAACAATTGTTTGTCTGTCTCAGGCTGTGACACACACGGCACACATGAGTGAGAGAGAGAGAGAGAAGTAGGGCCCGTGTGACCAGGGGGCTGAGAGACAACCAAGGAACTCTTGTTGGAAGAGCAGGAACTCTCATGGAGCAAGAGGAGGTTTGGATGGTCATTGAGGAGTGACAGGGGACTTTCCAGGCTCTTTTCTCTCTAAGACAGCTCTGGCTCAGCAACCCAGGGGCTGGCTGTGAAGCAGAGGGCTTGGGTTCCTGAGAAGACAGGCGGGGGGGGGGGCCCAGCTCCCAGGAAAGGACCCCCAGTGATCCTGTGGGTGGTGAGGACTGTCCTGAGTGAAGCAGGACAGAGCTCTGGACGTCCCCCAGGCTCTCTTCTGCCCACACTGGCAGGTGCCAGGCAATGAGGGACAGAGGTGGGCTCAGCCCCTCTAAACCTCCATGCCAGCCCCTAGGAAGGTGGCAACAGCAGAAGGGAAGCCAGGTGAAGCCAGTCCCTTTCTGGCCTGGTGGCAGAGCACATCTGTGCACTCCAGGGCCAGGGGCCCCTCTGCTGGCTGTCCCAGCTCTGGTGGGGTGCTCATTCCAGCCTCAGGGAGCCCCTCGCAGGGTAAGGGAGAAGAGGCAGACAGGAAAATGGCTTTCACCCAGAACAAGCCCAGGAGCACGGTCCAGGCTGTACCAGGAGGGCAAGGAAAGGGGTAACTGAAGCCATTGGGTTAATGGGGGCCAACTTCCCTGATGGAGAGGGAGGCCCCTGCACCTGCCCACAGAGGGCAGCAGAGACCTGCAGAGGGAGGGAGATGTCGCCCCGGGAACTGAGATGGTCGGGAGGGGGTGTGGGAGGGGGAGAGAGAATCAAGTCAGAACCTGCTGGGCTGTCCATCAGTCTGTCCATCTGCGCACTGGCCACAGGCCTCTCCTTCCACTGGGAGCCACACTGGACGGACAGGTGAAGCCTTTGGACTAGCTCAATCATCATATTTATTCTAATTGTATCGTAATTGTCCCCAAGGAGCCTGGTTCAAATGAGCTTGACATTATTAAAATTTTAATGCCCAGTTTTCATAGCTGAATGAATATTTAAAGGGTATGTCCCAGCTTAAGTTATGATGATGAAGAAATTAATGGAATGTCTTGTTTAATGCATGGATATGTGTTGACGCAAAAAGTGGCAGAGATGGGGAGGGGGAGGGGAGGCAGAGCTGGAGCAGAAGGGGCCTGGGAGGGAAGGGGCTCCCGCCGCCTGCCAGCCATCAGCTGGCTGCCTGCTGTAGGGAGCAGAGAGGACCCCGATCCTGGGCCAGGACCACTTGCTCCCACTGAGGGGCTCCTGGGTTGGAAGCAGGAACACAGCTGACAAGAATTAGTGATGTCCCTGAAGCACTGACCCCAGAAGCCTGAGGGTGACTTTAGGGAGCTGTTCCTGACCTGGGGAAGGCAGCCCAGATCAGGCACCTGGGGTCACAACCTGGGCTGAAGGCCACAGCGGCTCACCATATGCTGATGACCCAGGCCATTCCAGAAGGAAAGTATAGTGGCTGAGAGGGACAGCAGGACAGAGCAAGAGATGGGTTAAAAGTAAAGGCACAAAGAAGTGAGCTCCAGGGTCCTCAAAGCTCAGTGTTTATCTGCAAGGGATCCCTGGGGGCTCGTGGGACTGAAAGGTCCTGAGACCATGGACAAAGTTAGAAGAAAGTCAAGGAGATGGCACATGCCCCTCCCACCTTCCTGCCAGGATCCTCCCTCCCCGCCCTCATCGTTCCTGCCTCACTGGCCATCTCTGCAGCCTGGCCTGGCCTCCTCTTTCCAAAACAGAAGCAGGCCTCAGTGAGGCTGGACGGGTCTGGAGTCTGGAACAGGGAAGAGAGGCACTGAGCAGAGGAGGGAGATGTCCCTTCAGGCCCGAGGCATCTGTGTAGAGTCTGCTCCCGCTAAGAAATCTTCCCAGCCGAGCCTGACACTTTATTTCTGCTGAGAATTAAGAAAGCATGGGCCGTATTTTCTCTCTCCGTCCAGCCCGGCACCTCTCTGACAGCCCCGCAAAGGCTGTCTGGATGCTGACCATCCCTAGATCATAATGGGACATGAAATACGACCCCAGGAGCCACGGGTACACGGCAACTAAGTCAGTTTGGCTCCAGTGTGGGTGCCCAGCCCACGGCTGAGGGCAAGCGGGAGGCTGGATGAGCCGCTGGGTCCCTGCTGCCAGGAAGCCCAGCACGAGCTGTGGACGAGACCTGGGCGTACCGTCCACGGCTGGCCTGGCCAGGGAGGGCTGGGGGCAGTCAAGCCTGAGTCCGTGAGCCTGGGCCGCGCATTCACAAGCGCCCAGGTAGCAGGGACAGTGGGCTGGAGGGTGGTTGGCTGCCTGAGGGTGGGGTGCCCCCAGGGGTGGAAGGCGCCACGCACAGGCAGATTCCATTTGCCTGGTTTAATTTACCGTGGAAGATGGGCCCCAGCAATACAGCAAATTCCTTCCCCAGTCCTTGTCAATGCACAGGGCTCACCCCATCTGCTCTTACATAGAGGCTTGACGTGAGCCTCAGAATCAAGGTGCCGGGGGACGAGTTCTCCCAGGGTCCCTGCCACGCGTCCAGACAGCACCCCTAAGCATTCAGGGTCGGCCTGGGCATGCTCTGGCCCCAGGGATGGAGCCCCTTCTGCGGTCTCCTCCTCCCTCCCTCATCCTACCCAGCTGGGTCTGGTTCACACTCTCTGCCTGCCTCACCCCCACCCTCAACCCCGCTCCCCACACTTCTGCTTTGAACTTTCCTGGACCCTCCCCAAGGCTCCCAGCATCTCCTGAACAGGTAGGCAGGTGTCAAGAGTCCTGGGTTCCTCTTGATCACCTTTTACCGCCTGTGTGACCTCAGGCTAGTTTCTTAACCTCTCTGAAACTCCATTTCCTTGGTTAAAGGTAAAGATTATCTATTTGCACAGGGGATGAGATGACAAATCAACAATATACTATTTTAGCGTCTATTCGTGTTCCTGTAGGTGGAGCAGTTGTACATCTTTTGGGGGACCTGAGTGTCCCCCTTGCAACTCAATTTCCATCCTTGACTGTACCTTCTGTATGGAAATGGGAGACATCCTGCAGGACCCCTCCCACTGGAGTACCAGGAAGGCTTCATGGTCAAGGGCCAAGGGCTGGTGGGGGTGTGGGAGAGGGGCCTGCAGGCCAAGGGGAGGAGGCACTGGGGACGTGGGGGTTGGAATGATGCAAGAGGAGGTGGGGGCCAAATTTGGGGGGGCTAGGGTGAAGAGCTTGTATTTGATTTGGTGGCCCAATCTCCCCTCTCCAGATGGATGTCTTCCCCCCAATCTCCTCCCTTGGCCCCCTCCCCCTAGAGCAGCTTGAGGTCAAGCGAGATGAAATACAGGAGGGCCAATCCACCCTTGTAATGTTAGCACCGTGCCTACCCACTCCGGCTGCATCCCAGATCTGCCACTCCTCGGAGCCTGGCTTCTCATTAGCAAGCGAGAGATAGTAATCCTTCCCTCAGAGAATTACAATAATTACATAAGCAAGAAAGCTGTAGAAATATACCCAGGGGAATAGTGCAGCTTTGGAGGAGGCTCGGAGGAAGGGGTCAGGAGGGAGGACAAGGTGGAATGTGCCTGGGACGGGGTTGGGCGTCCAGTCTTAGGGGCACAGAACGGGAAACTGGGAGTGCCCTGGTTCCCTCTAGGAGCCCTTCTCCCGTGCCAGATGTCTGCTCAGTCTTCTGGACCCTTCATTCAAGGACTAGAAAGGAAGTGGTTTATAGGGGAGCCAGGGCCCCTTAATTGAAGCTGGGAGTTTCCTTGCGTCCCTCTTCCTTCTCCCTGTGATTGGAACTTCCCATAACCCCACAATGTCCTCTGCTGGCAGAGCTCACATACAAAGTACCTTCCTTCCCCTCAACTCTGGAAGAGGTACCAAGTGGAGACCTCCAGGCAGACAGTGGTACCAGGGCCCCCTCTCAGTGGATGTCCCCCACCGTGTCCTGTCTTGCCCCCCGGCCACCTATGCCTCCTTCCCTCTGCCCCGAGCCCTGCCTCCCACCTCTGTGCTTCCTTGTGGTGGCTCTGCCCTTCCTCTGGCCTCATCCTCACCTTGCTGAGTCATGGGCACCCACGCTCCCCAACCCAGTCATCTTGACGCAGCCAAAACTCACTACGAATCCTAGACCAGAAGAAAGCTTGTGACTGGCTGGTCCAGCCTCCGGACACGAGGGGAACTGGCAACAAAAGGTCACCTGGTGCGGGACGCAAGCCCAGAAATAGCCCTGGCAGACTCATGCTGCCACGAGGTGGCCCTGCCTCCGCCCCTCCATCTATAAAATGGGGGCATTCGGGACCTGCACCCCCTGCCTCTCAGGCTTGGTTTGTGAGCGAAATGTAAATGGGATAAGGGATACGGGAGGTACATGTCCAGCCAAAGCACAAAGCCAAAGCACTACCATTCCATTTGCCTGATTCCTACCGTTTTTATTGTTTGAAATATCTTGGGCCCTCAGAGCCTGAGAGCCCACCCCGTGCCTGGGCCGTAGGAGGATTAAAAACCAGCTGCGGAGCCCAGGATGCTTGGAGTTCAGAGCCCCCTAGTGGCCTGAAAGGGGCATTGAAATGGGTCCTCCAGAGAGGCCCGCAGCTGGGAGACAGGGGGAGGAAGACGGTGCCCTGGGGTTCCCCTAGGGCCCAGATGCCACTGGAGACAAGAAGCTGTGCCCACTCCGCACACTCCCTGCAGGGACATCTTGGCTGCAGTCAAGAGCCCCAGCCCTGAGCTCTGCTTCAATCAGGAATCTCAGGCACCCCGGAACCCACAGCCACATCTGTGAGGTGGTGCAGGGGTGGGGCGCAGCTTGCTGCCAGGCCCCAACCTGAGTAGGATTCAGTCTGCAGCCAGAGACCAGCTCATTTAGGCAAAGTCAGCTGTCTCCAGTGAACCAGGGCAGGCCAGAGAGGCGCTCGGGGGACACCCCAGACTCTGGTATCACAGTTAGCAAGAGATGCTCAAAGCTGGGAGGGGAACACCACAGGGTTTGCAATCCTGAGGAACTCTCCTGAAGACACGGGGCCCTGAGGACTGCATGGGCGAGGGGAGACAGTGGGGTTTAGGGAGGACCTGCCCCTCTGCAGCTGTCCCGGTGCCCCGTGTGCAGGTGCACGTGTCAGTGGGTGTGGTCTGTGCTGCGGACCTGTGAACACCAGTGTACCTTTGGGTGTGGGTGGCAGGACACAAGCCTGCTCTAACACTGCCCTCCTCTCTGCTCTGTTGCAGATGAACCGGCCGATCCAGGTGAAGCCCGCGGACAGCGAGAGCCGAGGAGGTAGTAGCTGCCTGCGCCAGCCCCCTTCACGTGAGGGCCCACTTGTCTCTGCCCCTCCCCTTCCGCCTCCCCCCCTCTCTCCCTCCCCTGATGCAGAGATGCAGCGACTCCCTGCCACCTCCTCCTGCCCCCTGGGGACCTTGTGGCTGGGGGTTGGGACAGGGATTTGGAGCTTTGGGTGACTGGGGTGGGGACACAGTGAAGAAGAGGGGAGAGAATTGGGGTCTGCCAGAGGGTGGGGTTCCTTTTTCCCATGAATTAATGAGTAGTATGTCCTGGGCACTCCTCTGCCCCCTTTAGGACACCCCAAATGGTGTGCCCACCTCCATGTCACCAGGGAAAACCCCACTGTGATGGAGCAATAGAAAGGGTGCCAGGCCAGGAGGAAGGAAATGGGTTGCAGCCCTGCCCTGGGAAGGCTCAGGCCAAGGGAGGGCTGCCGTCCAGGCCTAGGACCGCTGAGGTCAAGATCCTGGAGCTACATACAGGCAGACAGGGAGGTGTCTGGAAGGGGACAGAGCAGGATGACAGAGCCTCACCCATAAAATCAGGCCCTTGACCTGAGGGGACTGGAGTGTGGCCACAGGTGGCCTGCCTGCGCCTGCGACCTATGGTCCCTCCAGCTCACGCCACAGCAGGGCCTTGACCTGAGCACAAGGCCTCTATGGCTCTGGGGCCCTCCTGACCCAGGCTTGAATGCCACTCGCCAGAGCTAGTGTCCTGGTGCCGCCTGATGGAGCCTCTCCCTACAGAGCACAGGCACGCCTCCCCATGGCCCTTTGAGAGTTTCCCATCATAAGGACCCGACAACAGAGGTGGCTCAGTTGAAGAGTGAAATGGTTCAGGTGTGAAGGGCTCACGCTGCGTGCTCCTGCCCCTTTCCTGGCTGTCCAGTTACTCAGTTTCTCTGCTCACAGAGGTTCCTCAGACACCCACGGCCAGGGACCCCCGGCCCTGGCAGGGAGAGGAGTGGGGTCCAGCCTCACGCAGGCTTCCCCTCAGTGACATGGGACAGAGGCAGGGCCTCTCCTAGAGACTGTCTCCAGGAAGCAGGCTGAGCAAGATTTGGGACCCGGGTCACCCCATTATGCCATGACTCACCGGCAACCCCTGTCCATGTGGCAGGGCCAGGAGGCAGTGGAGACTCCATCCCAGGTGGGGAGAATGCTCTCGGGTGTGGGGAGGTAGCTCAGCGAGGAAGTGGCACCCACAGTCCCAGAGGAGGGGGTCCCGAGGTAGGGGCTGCCAGAGACCTTGAAGAGGTGGCACCTGAGCTGCCTTGAAGGAGGGGACATTCCATATCTGGAGAAGTCGGGGCGGCATGAACAGCGCCCCATGGAGGGAGGTCCCTCTGGTGCGGAGCAGACAGCTCAAAGTCCCGCCAGTTCACTCAGAACCCGAGAGGGGTGGGGGGAAGCCCTCTCCCCAGCGAGGTCTCGCTGAGCCCCAACGCAAACCATTTCTCCCTTCACTTGCCTCGGAGGCAAAAGCTCTCCGACTCCAAGTTGCTAACCTCATCTCCTTTCTCCCATATATCTCCTGCTCTGACACTTGCCCCAAGCCAGATTAATCAGCTCTTTTATTCCTCCTGCAGTACAAAGGGGGGGCGGGAAGAGAGACAAACCTAAACATCTATCTATTAATTGCATGTTCAATATTAAACAGCGAGATGTTCCTGAGTCAGCATCAACACCAAGCTATTTGTAAAAAAAGTTTAAAATAATTTAATATCCATTAAATACTTCTTTGAGGGGGAGGGGATGGGGGAGAGGTGAACATTAAAAAAGATGAAAGAAATGCGAACAGGAGAAGGGGATGGAAGGCAGGGGTGGGCGTTGTGGGGAGGGGCGATGGGGAAGGAAGAGCCCAGAAAGGTGAGGGAAAGGGGCCAGCGGAGGAAGGCCTGGGAGAAAGACGGGAGGGAGCTAGGAAGACGTGGGGGCACCTCTGGGTGGAGAAAGGAGGGGCAGGACGAGGAAGTGGCCCCAGAGGGAGAGGGTGGGTCTCCCCATCCCAAGCGATACAGCATCCCGGAGACCCTGAGGACATGGGCCATGTGTGCCCTTACTACCCCCAGCTGCACCCCAGGGGCAGCTGAGTGCCCATGGGCAGCGCAAAGAGATGAATTCTTTGCTTAGGACTGGAGGCTTTGAGCCCAGAGGGGACAGGAGGCAGGCTTTTCTGGACCTTGCCCACCACTGAGAGAGGCCTCAGCCCACTGCACAGTCATATCAAGTCCCAGCTTCTTATTCCAAGTCTCATGTTTCTAGAAGCATCCCTTGGTCACATCAGCCCACACTCAGAGATGGGGAGTCCAGGGACAGGCGTGGGTGCCGGAGTATTGGCAGGAGGTCAGTATGTGCAGGGGTTGCTTTGTAACTTTCGGGGCTCTGGTCTCTGATGTGAAAAGCGAGCTGATGCCAACAGGCCACCATCCTGTTGGAACCCTTGAGGAGCTCAGTTCTCTTCTTTCCGGTGTGGGGTTGGCTCCAACCTTCCTCCAGGGGGGCTGGAATGGAGCTACAGTATCTGAAATGCACCACGAGGAAGAGGGGCTGCCTGGGCGGGCGCTCAGCGGGGGCTCCCCAGAAAGAGCACAGGATGGCAGTTCTTGTTCTGGTCCAGGATTCCGAGCCCATCCTTGTCCAGGATGAGCGCTGGCGCAGCCCCACCTCTCTGGACCTCCACCCCCTCCCCCAGGGATGGGAGAGCTCCCTCTCCAGTAAAACTACTGTTTACAGAGCACCCAGTGCCGGCTGGGATTTTAAACAAATATGTTTAATTCATACAACAACTTTGGAAAGTGGATGTTATCGGCCCCACAGAGGCACAGAGAGGCTAAGTAACTTGTTTCAGGGCACACAGTTAGGTGGTGGCAGAGTCAGAATTGAAAGCCCTGCCTGTCAGTCACCAGCACCTGGGTGCTCAGCACTCCTCGGACTCCCAGGATAGTCTTTTGGACTCAGGGGGCAGTGGGAAGGTGCTGCAAGCATTTGTCATGCCTCTAGTCTCGTTCTCAATGGGACTGAGGGGAAAAGAACAGGGTCCCAGGTGAAGGAGGTAGGGCAGGGCTGGACCAGGAGCTCCCAGACCTACCCATAAGACATGAGAGACCAGGGCTGGAGTGGGTCAGATAAGAGAGAGCTCATTGTGACCAGGAGCAGGCAGGGAGAGCTTCCTGGAGGAGGTGAAAATTGGACCAAGAGACATAGATTTGGCAGGAGACAGTGAGGGCCCAAAGGAAAAATGGGGCTTTGAATACAAAGCCAAGGGGTTGTGCTTGTCTCATTCAGAAGCAGGAGCCCCTGCCTCTGTGGGGGGGACGAGGCAGAGAAAGAGGGCATCCCAGCTGTAATGTCACCAGGCCGGTAGAGAGGAGACGGTCCCTGCTACCACCACCAAGAGCCAGGGTTCCAGCCAGGCTGGGAAGGAAAACCGAAAGAGAAAGATTCTCCCTAGGACCCGTCCCTCTGCGAGAAGAAGCCGGTTCACCCCGCCGAACGTGGTGGAGCAAGTTGTATTTCAACTCACGTTCACCCCGAAACAAGCGAGCCAGTTCATTAACCAGGGGAGTGAGGCCAGCAGACGCACGCTGTGCCCTAAAAGCTGCCCATCACCAGAAGCCACCCCCGCCTCTTCCCGGTAGCCATCCACAGGTCGGAAGGTTTGGCTGATGCAGGCCTCATCCCGGCTGCATTTGGAGGAGGCCCGGAGGCACTCACACACCTTTCCCACCAACGTGCCTTCCACTCCCACCGACAAAGGCACACGACCACACACACTCAATTTCACATGCACATCTTAGCAAAGTGGAAACCAAATGCCCCCGCCAGGGACACAGTGGCTGGGGGTGGCGCACAGCCTGGGGCCACGGGTTTCAGCTCATCAATATGAAATGACAGACAGAACACAAGATGTCAGGATGTGGAGCTGGAGAGGCTAGAAACCAGGATAGCTTGAAAGAGGGGCCTGGGAGAGAGGGGATTCAAGGCGCTGCTCGCTCAGAGAAGGCAGGGGTGCACCGGGGAGCCCCTCCAGAGGGGACAGGAGCAAAGGGGAGAACAGTCTGGGTCGCTGCCCCAGCCCTCACCCCTGCAGGGACATGTGAGACACGCGAGGCCCCAGCTGGGGAAACTGTCACATCTGCCACAGGGACCACCGAGGGGCCCCCGTGATCCCTCCCTGGTCCATCCGGGTGTGTTGTCCTGAGCAGGCCTTCGTCAGGCCCAGGGAAGGGCGGCAAAGGCAGCAACCGAGACTGAACCTGGGAGGGGAGCCTGGGCGGAAGCTCGATAATCATGGAAGGAAAGGCGTGGGGCAGACGTGAGCAGGAGGGCTGAGCTCCCGGTTATAAAGTCCTGTGGTCCCCTCGCTGGCTCAGGGCTTCGGGGGGGTTCAGGAGATGTCAAGGGGGGTGGCCCTGAGCTCCAGCCATGGACTCCCCACATATGGAAGAGGGTGAAGGAACTTGTTTCATGTCCCCCCAAGTCCTGCAGAGCAGCCTGGGGCTGAAGGGCCCTGCTGCAGCTTCCATCGCCCCCATCTCCTCCCTCTGCAGACCTGGGAGCCCACGTCTGCATCTCTCCACCAGCTCAATTTCCCGCCCCGTCTCAGTCTGTCTCTGGCTGGAGGGGCAGGGCGCGGAGGGCGTGCAGGGTCCGGGGCAGGTGGAACAGCCTGTTAGTCATCCATTTTCACTTGGTCCAAGGCAGGTGTGGGTCGGTCACTTAGCCAAGCGGCTCCTCAGCCCCTCGCAGCTCCCCGTCCACTTAACGACATCTTCAGGGCGTCTGTCCCCCTCACCTCGGCCAGCGCTCATGTGGCAGCGGAGCCCCGCTGGGCCGGCTAATGAGGTTGGACACGATGCATGTGGATGTGGCTCCAAGGCCCTCCCTGGGGCTGCATTCCCCACCATAAAACCAGGGTTGACTCCGTCATCCCGGACCCTCCACCATCTGTATCCTCATCAGTTCCTGCAGCTTTTAAAATCCTATTAAGTTCCTCATTCCTCCTCCGAGCATTATTTTATTTCTAAACAGACTCAGACAACATGCTGTCAGGGGGCCTTCGAGGGACCCACGGCCACTCTGATGACCCCCCGCCCCGGTGCTGGGTTTCTCACTTCCAGACTCTTCTAGCTGCTTGGTCCCACATCCCAGGCAGGCAGCTTCAAGGGCAGTCCGTGAAATGGCCCCACTTTATGAAAATTCAATATACAGAAGTTTCTATTTTCCAATCTTGAGAGGCAATAAACGACTCACTTGACAAAAGTTTCTGGGTGAACAGAAATCCCTCAGGGTGGTGCCAGGAAGCCCCTGTCCCAGGCAGGAGTGGGTACAAGAAACATAAGGTTAAAGGGCCAGGGGCCACAGCATGTGGAAGATTAACCTGAAATTATGCTAAGAGTTTGGGGAACAAGGTGCTTTTAAAAAAACGTATTACTCTAAATGGTCCCTAGCCCGAGATGCAGTTCAGGGGCAGGGATGGGGGAAGATGTTAAGAACAGGCTGGAAGGACAGGTGTGAGGTCCCGCGAGAGGTCCTGGGTGAGGTTCCCCTGGTGGGGGTGCGGGGAGGAAAGAGACTCTGGCCCCAAGAAAAGCCTCATTTCTGCAGCAGCCAAGTCGCTGTCTGGAAAACAGACAGGCCCCCAGAAGAACCCCTCGGCCTCCACCCCAGTCTCTCCCCTTTGGGGCCTCAGGAGCCTCCGCCTGGGGTCCAGCACATCCTGATTTCTACTTCGGGGCTCCCGGTTTGTAGCCTGCCTGAGAGACCCCAAAACGAGTGGAGCTCACCCCACCCCAGCCAGAGGGAGCAACTCTGGGCTGAGAAGGGATCCAGGGACTGAGGCCCCAAGCCAGCACCTAAAGAAGAGGTGTCTGCCATTCGGAGCAGAAAACGCTCCCCCCTCCCCAGCCCTGCTCTTTCTGTGCCCCACAGAATTCCCTGGAAGCAGGCAGTGTCCCTGCTCCTCCGCGGCCCGGATGTGTGTGTGATGTGGATGTGTTGTGGGGGGAGGGGTGCCTCTCCTCACTCCCCCCCCCCAGACCCTGCAGACCCCCGGATCCTCAGTTCCTCAGCTTGTTCGGTTCAACATTCTTTTCCTTCCCACAGCTGTGTCTGCGCCCAGCGGGCTGGACCGAGGGGTCAAGGTGAACCTCTGTCTGTGGGATTGCCAACTGCCCTGCTGGCACCCCGGTGGCCCGGAGCGGCCCCAGGAGCCATCGTGTCCACCCTTCCCCCACAAGTCGGCACCTCACCCAGCCCCTCCTGCTTTTAAAAACCATCAAGAAGAAAAGAAACTCCGGCCTCCTCGGCCTCCTTCCTCAGAGCTCCAAAACCCTGTTTTGTCGGCCTGGCCTGTTCAATTCCCACGGGAATTTCTCTAGCTGTAGATTGTAATGTTTTCCCATGAACACCAGCCCCAGAGCCAATGTCCTGGCAGATCTTTCATGTACTTGAGTTCCTGATTTATTTTGGACTGATGTTTAAGAAAAGGCATTGCAGTGCTCAGCTCGGGAAATTCGTGTCCGACGTAAAGATGGCACATCCCCACTTCCCAGGCAGTCGTAGTGCTCAAGCTGGGGCAGGAGTCACCTGCCTTTGGAAAGGGTTAAGGATTAGACATCTCATCACCCGGCCATGTGGCCCGTCCAGGGCTTGGCTTCTTTGAGGGGCAGGAAGTTCTACCACATATCTGACCACAATCTCTCCTACTTTTGTTTAAGCATTTTCAACAGTTAGTTTCTTTGGATCATGGTGCAAAGTTCCCCTGCCCAGCAGTTTTATTCTCCATAATCCCTGTTCCTTCTGACTTCAAAAAGGATCTTTGCCTCCTTTCCTTCCCAAGCTCCTTTTAAAAAGAATTTTTACAAATCCAGGAAGGTCCTCTTGTTTACACAACTGAACCCAAACAGCAGCTGCTGCTTGAAGACAGGTCTTTGTGGTTGGGGAAGGAGGTGGCTGGTGGGAAGGGTCCCCAGAGAGGGGCCCATGAGACAGACACACATTATAAATACCTCGGTAACTCCTGCCATAGGTGCGAAATTATAATTAACTGCAAACCTGCTGAGCTTAAATGGACTTTAGGTTTTCAGCCGGGGGAAGGGGTGTTGATTGATCTGCATTTTGTTTCTAAGGTTCTTTTAATCCATTCAGCAAGTTAAGTTGAGACTCGTGGCTCCTCACTAAATTCCCTCTGGCCCCGGCTAATTTAGCAAAGGACTGTTTCAGGGGAAATGGGATATTAATCATTGCAAATGGGCTCCTGGATGATATTTAAAAGCTGCCGCATGTGTGCCCAGGCTGAAGGAGCTGGTGACAGGAATAGGAATGACAGAGAGAGGGGACCACCGCCCGCGGTCTCCCACGCCATGTCACTCCCATGGATGCCTGTTGCCGGCGCTGCGTGGGCAACGCAGGAGGCAAATGCTCACTTCCTCCGGAGATGCGCAGGATGAGAGGGGGGTGTCACAGGCAGTCCTCAGTGCTGCGTTGAACGAGCCCTGACGTGGGTGAGAGACATCCAGCGCCCTCCTGGTCCCTGACACACCCTACTCGGAACAGCCTGATAGCAACGTGGGAGCGGTGAGGTTGTGCAGGGGGCAATGGGGGTGGGAGGCAGGGAGAGAGCACGGACCAGAGAGATCAGAAAGGGGCCTGCTTGGCCTTCAGAGGGGAGAGGATTTGAATGCAGAAAGGCAGAGTTTCCCAGGTGGGAAAATAACCTGGGCCAAGGAAAGCTTGGAGGATCCCCAGAGGCCAGAATGAGGGGTCTACTGTGGGGGGAGGGCAAGATACGGGAACACTGGTTCCCAGAAGGTGCTTTAAATGATGCATTTTGGTGAAAGGAAGCCATTAAAGGCTTGGGGGCAGACAGTGACTCGGATATAAGTAGTGTTTTGGAAACACGGTAGCTGAAGGAGGCTCAGCCAGATTGGGGAGGGAACCAAGCCAGAAGACCAGCAGAGATGGGGCTGGGCATCACACCCAAATTTCCTGCCCTTCCCACAGTGATGCCTCACCCCCTCCTATTGCAAAGGAGATGGTGACACCCGCTTTGAGCCGTCGTAGGTGGAACACAGTTGGTGAACCGTGGAATCTTCCCTGATGACAGCCGCTGTAATGATTTTATTCTTAGAGTGCATGGGAAATGAGGGGTGATGGGGGTGAGGACCTCTGATAATGATAAGGTGTGATCAACAAAGTGCAAATAGAAATCATACTGCCCAGGGCCAGAGCTGTGCTGAGCATGTGAATTCATCAGAACAGGGCAGGATAACGAGGGCTTCCTGGAGGAGGTGATTGTTGGGACGACCAAGAGGTAGCATCTGGGCTGTGTCACAGGGAAAGACATGAAAACAGAGACAAGCAAGGCAAATATGTGGCATCTTAGATCTTTTTAAAAAACAACGTAGAATTGGTTTGGCTGGAGAAGAGGGTCCACTCTCTGCCGTGGGAAGACCAGATGTGGTGCGTCGTGGGTCTCACTGCTCCTCGAATTCCAGAGCACATGCACCTACACTCATGCACGCAGGGCACCCTGCCTCTTCTCACCTCTCAGCCCAAGTTCACCAGGCCCATCCCAGGGTCTCGTGTCTCTCCTTTATGCTGCTGCCCTGTCTTCCTGTTCCGACGTGCCTGCCTGCTCTTAGAGGCTCCTTCCCCACCCAGCCCAGGACGGTGCACGTGGGAACCAGGCAACGCCTGCAGCAGTTGCTGCTAAAACTGAGCCCAGGCTCTGGAAGGAAGATGAATAGAGCAGGAGGGCCTCGGTCCTCTCATTATGTCATCCAGAGCCTCCTGTAAGAGCTCCTTGGGCCCCGAGGCAGGCCGAGCAGCACCCCTATTTTCACACAGCCAATAATCAGCCTTCACCCCTCAGCTCTCCTGGGCAGGACCTGTGCCTTGCTGCCTTCTCTTAGATCTGGCTGCTGTGTTGAAGTTCTCCCAGCATCAACGCCACCCATCAGAGGCACAAAGGATGAGGCTGGACCACAGCCCTCAGGCTGAGCTTTCCAGCTCCTCATTCCCCTCCCCCATGCCCTTTGGATAAAGGGAAGGGTGTAGGGGCATCCAGGGAGGGTCTGAAGTGGAACTTTTCAAGGTACAAACCCACTCAGCAGTAGGATGAGTCTGTCTCTGGCCTTTCTCAGCGTGGAGGGAGTAGCAGGTGGAGAAACTCCGTGTCTGCCCAGCAGAGGGGAGCCAGCCTGGGGACTCAGGATCTTATCTGTCTGGGTCTGGAGAGGAGGAAGGCATTGCAGAGGCTGGAGGTCAGCAGGGACCAGCCAGCACGGGTTTTCTTTTTGGCCATATCAGAGACAGATCCATCCATGATCCTGACCCAGGTGACTTAGGAGGTTTAAGGCTCAGGCGGGAATGGCCAATTCCAGGGGACTCAAGTGCAGAGAGATGAGTCCTTCCCCTGGTGAGCCGATGGACCATGAAAGACAGGTGCGTGGGGACTCAGGAAGGTGTCTTCAAGTCTTTGCTGAGCTTTGGACCCTAGAGAAGCTCACAGTCCGGGGAGGAGATCAGTTTACAGCCTCAAAAGTACTAGATGAGCAGCAGTGGAGAGAGCAGGAGCCAGAGAAGAGAGCTGCGCAGGTGGAAGCAGTCAGGGAAGGCTTTCTGGAGGAGGCTCCCTATTGGAGGGGATCGGGCTGAGAAGCCGGTGAGACAAAATGCAGGTCCCCTGGCATAGAGCCTGTCCAAGGAAAATGAGGAAACTGTTGGGCCCGAGGAGAGGATCCCAAGCAATGCCTGGCTAAAGAATTGGGGGTTTTCTGGAAGATGATAGGAAGTCCTGGAGATAACAGATGAGGGTAATGATTGATGGAAGCTGGATGCGGGAAGACTGGCCACCTGGGGGAGCGCGGGGCTGGACAGGGTATCAAGGAGGATGAGAGACCCTTTTAGCCTCCAGTTGTGAGGGGAGGGGCAGGGGGCAAGGAACTAAACCCTGATTTCAAGACCCTTTTTTCACTTGAAGTATAAGCCCAAAGCCACCTGTGCCCTGCCCAGTATCTGCTGCCTTCAGATCTCCAGGTACACGCCCACCTTCAAGCACACACCCACCCCTGGACAGTCCTCTCTGACCCTTCCCAGATGCCCAGCTCCAAGTGGACACAGCCCTCATCAGGGTCCACCCTGCTGGAATGTGTTCTCCAGCTGTTCCTCTCCGGGCTTCCCGGCTCAGACCCTTTCCTGCCCTCTGTCTGAGCCATGAAGTCAGGCAATGGGTGTTACTTTCTCATCTCTCCACATAGACTGTGCCCTCCGTAGGGGCAGGCGTGTCCGGCCCTGGACCAGAGGTCAGTCTCCCACTTGGCTTTCTAAACAGGAACTTGCTCCACCATCCTGGCTCTGTGCTGGCCTAAAAGTGGCCCCCTCTCTCATCTCCTCACCCCAAACCCCTCCATAGCCAGGCCCACAGGCAGGGGGCGGACATGGACAGCGGGGCGTGGGGCCACTGACATTGGCATTCTCCTTGCAGTGCATCTTAATAATTTAATGGCTATTAGCAGGGCCGCCATGGTGGGGGGGGAGGGGGTGCAGGGGGAAGATTTATAGAGAGAATTCACTCCAGGTTGGGGTTTTGTCTTCCTCTGTTTTCCTGGCATTTATCATGCATGTTTTAATTTGGATCGGAGAGTTGCTACCATCTGGCCATTATCGCAAAGAAATATTCATTTTCACTGAGTGACACAGGCTCCATTCATCACGGAGCGCGCTGATTGCCCTGCGAGCGTGGGGCTGCACTTTCTCCTTCATTTGAAATGAACCTTGAGCTATGAACAGGTCCAATGTTCGGGGACCAGAGGCACAGGGGCCGGCAGCTGCCAGTGACCTCCCAGGCAGGTGTGCAGGGAGCGCTCTGGGGGAGGGCCAGGGTGGGAGTGGGGGGGACCCAGCCTTCTCCTGCCATCATAGCCCCCACCACGTCCCCTCGCCTCCCCTGAGTGTGTGTTGGGGGGCTATTGGTGGCCCCCACAGTCTCCCCTAGGCTTCTGACAGCCAATCCCCCACCCACCCTGATGTGCAGGGCAGCCCTCAGGCCAGACCACAGAGATGACAAAGGTGGCCCCTCTCCTCTGGCCTCAGCGTCTGCTAAAGGCATGGATGCTGTCCTGCCAAGGGCAGACGGTGCTTAAACAATCTTCCCCCAACAGGATATCACTCCAGCGGTGTCATTTCAGGTCAGGACTGTGTGGGGGACAGAAGGGCCTCCTCGTTGTCCTCTCATCACGTTATGGTGGCACCATCGGGCTGGGCCTGTGGGGAGAGATGCATCGGCCTCCTCCAATTGGGACATTTCTAGAGTGTCACCCTCTACGCACTGCTCACCGCGCATGCCATTGGGGGCCGCTGAAGGCCTCTTGTCAGCAG
Source organism: Vicugna pacos (assembly GCF_048564905.1). NCBI lineage: Eukaryota > Metazoa > Chordata > Mammalia > Artiodactyla > Camelidae > Vicugna > Vicugna pacos. The sequence continues at coordinate 10,291,767 of NC_133010.1, forward strand.
TGGGCACGGAACCCAAGCACAACTCTGGACACCCAAGGAGGGTGCTACTGAGCACGGCCTGATCAGGCTGAGCCCCACTTTAAGCCCGCTCAATAAGCAGGCACCCAGAATCTGCTTAACAGAGAAAAGAGGAGAAAATCGTTTTTTCATCCATTTTAAAGAGTTGAGTTCAGGGCACCCAGAATTTACTGGGCCCCTTCTGTGTTCCTTGCCTGGTGGGGATTCAGACGCTCAGCATGAAGACATCAGCTGAGCAGCTTCACCACTCCCCACTCCTCCCCTCTCCCCGGCCACCGCCCAGCATTCAGCACTCCGAAGGGGAAAAGGGAGGAGTCAGAAACAGCTTCACGGGGCAGATGTTTGCTGTGTCAGAATGGCGAAACCAGGCAGGAGGGCTCTCGTCTGCAGAAGTTCTGCAGCCCAGGGGCCGGCTGGCCTTCCTGGTCTCTGTCCTGGAAACTGCAGCCAGACTTTGAGCCTGAGGCCCCCAGCCCCCACTGGGACCCAGGTTTGACCAAGACCCAGGGGACTGTGCTGGAGGAACGGGAGCCCAAGGGGAGGACCGTGTGAGCTTCGCTGCCTCTTCCCTACTAGGGAAGGAAGGCGCAGGCGTCCTGCCCGCTGCAGTCACCGCCCACAGGCCGTTCCATAAGCGCTGACTGAGCGTCCATTGTGTGCACACCACACCCGGTACAGGTGAGCCCTGCCAACGTGATTCTTGACCACAAGGGGTTTATAGTCTGGCTGGGACTGGGTTAAAAGCAATGAGACCATTAGGAAACCGTAAAAGACCTCTCAATACACTAAGTTAACCCACAAGTGAGGGCCTTAAGGTGCAGTACAGGAAACCAACAGACCTCAACCCCTCCCCTCTGCCATGGGTAACTGTCCCCTTCTCTCAACTCCATGACTTAGATAATATTAGGCAATAACATTGCTCCATTGTATAGATGAGGCAACTGAGGCCCAGAGGTTTACCTGCTGATGGGTGGGTGGGTGTATCTGGGAAGGAACCCAGGTCCCTCTCATTCCCAGCACCACGCTGTGGGTCTGCAAAAATCTAGGATAACTTTGAGTAGGAGGTGACATTTCAGCTGGATAAGATGGGAGCAAAGGGGGTCCTGCCTGCCTGTCCTCAACCCCTGGTCTTCTCTCCAGGCACTTGTTGAGCTAAATTAGCTGTCCTCTGCGGGATCCCTCCTCCCGGCTTCCAGCAGCCTAGGGCGACGTCTCCACCTCCTTGGAAGGCGGGGACTGTTGCTAAGCCGAGTTGAAGGGCCCCTCCCCGCCCCCCAGGAACGCGAACCACCCCCTCCTCCCTTGGAGCTCATTCCGTGACACCAGCAGCTCTGAAACATCTGCTCCTCTATCCCGGACCCGCAATTTGAATAAATTACCCCGACGTGGCGGCAGCCTGTTATTAATGGCTTGAGTTTTATAAGATGCTTTAGTTTAATAACACTGTATCCCAGCGCAGCATTTCTCCGGGATATTTTTACATTTTGCCTCCCTCCATCCTTCGCCCATCCAGGGCTCTAGTCCCGGGGCCATGACCCCCATCAACTGGCTACCCACGCCCTCGCTGGCTCCTCCCCGGGAATCCGAGGACCAGCAGCCCCCATCTCCGTTTGTCTGCCCTTCCCGGAGACCCAGGCACGCCCACCGCCATGCCACCGTCTCAGGGCTGCGCAGAAAAGGGGACCACCGCCAGGTTGGTTGCTCCTCCCCCAAAAGAAGCCCATGGGGACAGAGCCCCTCAAGGCAGGACAATGCAGAGAGCTTGTCCCAGGCCAATTCTGTGCCCCTCATCCCATAGCCAGGGCTCTGCTGCCTTTGGGAACCCGCAGAACCCTGGTGAGCCAGCCTGCCTCTCCCCAGTTGGGCTGGCAGTGTCTGCAGCTTGGGAGGGGCTGAGGCAATAGCTTATTTCTTTATTCACTGACCCTGGTTCTTCATTATTTTGTTGGTTTGTTCATGTACTCATGCCCCACACACCTCCTACATGAAGCCCTCCCAGGTTACCTCCAACTGCCCTTCCAGCTCCTCCTACATGCCCAGACTCACCCCTTCTCCTCTGCTCTCCGTACTATCTTCTCTCCCCACTGCCCCCTGTCCAGCCTTCTTCAGGAAGCACCCCCATCCCCCCAAGGCCTGGCCAGCCCTTCCAGAATTAACAATAGGCACTCAACCGTGTGTGCTGCTTCAAACAAGCTTACGCATCTGTGTGGGTGAGGCTTCCTGCAAAGAATGGGTGCGCTTGCTGAGAGGGAGAAAAGTAGGCCAAAGGGTGGGTGGGCTTGTTCCTTGGGCATGTAGGACAGAAAACGTTGAGGCTTAAATAAGGAGCCCATGTTGTCATGTCCTCGGTCTGTTCCCAGCAGTCTAGGAGTACAGAGATGCGGGCCTCTTGCGGGTTCATCCCGCCCCAGCCCGAGCTCCAGAAGCAGTGGGTACAGGTCTGGCCCAGCGCCACGCTCACCTCACCGCAAGGCTGCGGGGAGCTGGCCTCTGAATGGTTTGGGGAGCTTGCTGCCAGGGAGCCCCCACGGTGAGCGGCAGGAAGCAGGAGGAAAGGCTGTTCCTTGGGGTGGGGCGCGGGGGTGAGCAGGCAGGACAGAAGGAGGGCCGGACTCGCCAGTCTGCCCCCATGAGGGTCCTGTGAGCCCTGGAAGCCCAGATGCCACACTCCAGGGGAGGTCTTGGAGGACCCTTCTGGGCCAGGGCCAAGCTGAACTGCGTAGTCCCCTGTTCCTGGGGACCTAGAGGTGACCCTGACACTGGCTCTCAGATGGAGATGTCACGCCCCCTTCAATCCCGCACCCCCGCTGCGTTCTGGGGGCTCCAGGGGACCAGCTCTTGCCGCTTCCCCTTTGGTCTCCCAGTACCGTGGGCCTCTGCCTTTTGCTAAGAGCCCCACCATTATAACATAATTACTGCTGAAAATGACCTTTAAAATATATTTTAAATTCAAAATGTCTTTAAACCCTTCACTGAGCACCATTTTTCAATTTCAACGACTGTTTTCCTTTTTGGGGGTTGGAGGGGTAGTGAAGGAAGGAGTCCTCTGCAAGGATTTCAAATGTTAGTCTCTTGGGTTAGAAGCAGGCTGGGCTGACGGCACCGGCACCACCTTGCAGGGGCTCGGGGTGGTGGGCGGGAGGAGGGGACGCGGCTGGACCAGAGCAGGGCCCCGCCTTCCTCCCAGACACAGTGTCTAGAGAGCTGCGAGCCCTGCTCGTACTTGCCCACCCTCTGCCCCCAGCCTCCAGCCTCTGACCGGCTCTCACTCACCCCAGGCCACCTGAATAAGAACCCAAGGGAGTGCTAAGAACACCGGGGCAGTTGCAGCCAGTTCCTGACAGCCATCCTCTGCCAGCTTTGTTTCCTCATCCCCCCTCCTTCCAGAGGCCACTGACACATGATGTCCAGTTTCCTTCCTGCTCAGCACCCTCCAGGGGCCCCCAATTCCTGCAGGATGGTGCCCCCTCCCCACTCTGCATCCCTACACCTCCATTTTCTGCCCGCTTTGCTCTGATCTGGCTGGTATGCCGTGTCCTCAGACAGCCTGCGCTCCTGGCTGCTCTGACCACTCAATGACACTGTCACCTAGAAGGAAAATGAACAGGAAGCAAAGCTAGGCCATTTGCAAGTGACCACAGCCGTCCCCAGACCTGCTCTCCCAAAGATGGGTCTGGGAGAAGGGTTTAACCTGCAGGACCCACCACACTCCTCTGATACTGCTTCAACCCACGGTCCTCCACCTCTCCACCCCCACAAAACTCTGCTGTGCCCCCATCCCAATGTCCCCAGGCTTCTGTCCTCGCTAGTCCTGCCCCTCCCTCCCCCGCACCGCCTCCAGGAAACCTAGACTGGGAGTCCTGTGCTGCCCAGTATCACCGCAGCACCTACCTCCCCATGTGGTCCCTGGCTTGCATTCTCCCTCCTCGGTAATCACAGGGCCGGCCACCCTTTGTTCAGCCTGTCTCTCCATCAGAAGGGGGCTCCCAGAGGCTGAGAGTGAGTTGAGGCTGGCTGCTGAAGTGGGGGCTACAGGAGGGGGCTGCCTGCCGCAGTGACAAGGGGATCGGGGCAGTGTGAGGTTTCTGGCCCCCTACGTGGAAGGGGTACTTTCTACATTTGGGACTCAAGTCCTGTGGATACTGACAAGAGCCGCCCTCTCCCCAGCCCCTTCCGGCAGCAGGAGAGGGTAGAAGCAGGGGTGAGGGAGCGGGCTGTGACATGGTGGGGCCCCATGCGGGTAACTCCACAGATCTTCCCCAGGAGGGCGTGGCCCGTGGGCACCAGAAATTTCTTCCAGTGTATTCTTGGGGCTTTTCCTAAAATGCCAAATTCCCTCTAGCATCCAACGTGCTCAGTGTGAAAGTCAACATAAGTTCCCAAGTACAAACAAAGCAATGTGCGTGCTGTCCAACTCTTTGGCTCACCTGAGTTTTTAGACTGGCCTGAGTTTTAAATGACCTCTGCCTTCAGCCATGGAAATTAGACTCAGTGATGTTGAGAAGTCATTCCAGCTGCTGCCCTTTCTTGATTGAGCTTTGGGGTGTGGTAGCTCCCTGACCTCCCATAAAGGCACTCAGGGTGTGAGGGAGGGGAGAGAGGGTAGGACTCTCAGAGGTCAGAAGACGGGGCGTGTGGAGTGGGTGCAATGGGATGACATCTATGACTTGGCTTTGAGCCCAAGTTCTTGGAATCCTTGCTGCTGCCCTGAGGGTCCTTGACAAAGGTGGATGAGAGGCAGGCTGAAACAATGAGGTTCCTACAGAGAGTGAGACGCCAGAGGGGCAGAGCAGAAAGCAGCGTGGGGGTGGCATGCCAGCCAAGTTCAGGCCCAGCCCCTCCGCCTCCAACTCCTCCCATGCGATACCCTACACCCCTCCACCAGACTGGCATTCCTCCGCTCCCCTGATCCTCCATTCCCAAACACAAGAATCTGGAATGTGGCCTTATTTTCTGTTCCCTCTGATTGACTTTCAAGAGCCCCCTCACTCTGGCCCCAGCTGTTCACCCCCTCCAACATGACTACAAGGTGGGCCTGGGGCTACTCAGGAATAGCTAGCTTGAAGAGTCCTAATGAGATTCACCTTGTGATATGGTCATCTTAAGAGAAGTATGATGTCCAGAATAGAGGAGGTGATGGCTCTGCTTTAGTGATAGTGCCTATCTTACAATGAGGTCTTTGAGATTCAAAAGGACTAAATTACTTGCCTGTAGTCACGCAAAAATTAAATGGTAACGACTGGATTGGAATCCAGATGTGCATGACTCTGAAGTCGTGGCCCTCAGCCCCTTCTCTCTTCATTCCTTCTCTAAATCCTACCCTGACACAAAGTCCACCTCAAAGCCTCCCTCCTCCCGAAAGCCTTCCTTGCTTGCATCAGCACCCCCCACAACTTCCCCTAGCCTCTGTATAATCCTTGCCATGCATGTTGTGTGTATGCGTGTTTGCTCCTTGATAAGGTCATATGTTCCTGAGGGTTGGAGAGTGGCCCCAGCCCCACACACCCTCCTGCAGGTCCTCCCCAGGTGGGCAAACCAGAGCTGGTCCGCCTTCCTACACCAACAGCCTGCCTCCTCCTTCACCTGCCCAAGCCCAGAGCGGGCCAGCAGTCTGGACAGTGGTGGTGAGGACAGCACAGCAGGGAGAAGGCCAAAGGTGGAGAGATATCCAGGCTCCGTGATGTACATACAGTAAAAAGACAATGCAGCGTTTCCCATACTCTGTCGTAAATATCATATTTATAACATCAATTAAATGCCTGTGACTTAAACCATTTATAACAGATATACAGCTACTCAATGAACCATTAGCAGAGTCAGCACCTTCTTGTTCCCAGCAAAGTCCGTCACAGAGCGATGGTTCAGCCTGGGCTCCCAGCACCTCCCCAGCTGGGCTCCTGGGGCTCATGGATGGGAGGGGGAGCCGCACGGAGCAGGAGTGCCCACTCCCCTGGGAGGCGCAGTCAGACAAGGCCGAGCTGGGAGAAACCATTTGGTCCAACCCCCTGCCTTGCCTGAAGCGGCCGCGGGTGCAGTGAGATGGAGGGAGAACTCCTGTCCTGGGGGCTCTCCCGGAGCCCTCATCCTATAAGCTACTGGGGAGAGCGCTGCTTCCAGGGGCTGTGGGGAAGCCGTGTCTCTGCCCTCAGGGACGGACTGTGCTGGGCGCCCTGCGGGGGTGTGGGATCCAATGCAGCAAGCAATCAGTGAGCGCCCACTATGTAGGGGGTGATGCCCCGACCTCTGCCTCCTTGCATGGCAGGCCTGGTGGGGGACAGGGACGAGGAATCAGGCAGAGACGAGAGCGCGTGAGGACATGGGGGCAGTGGGAGTCCCTTGGTAGGCTCTCACTCAGGCTGAGGCAACTTTCCTCCATCCGCTGCCCCCTTCTCTCCTGATGACTGGACTCCGCCTTTCCATCTCCCTGCCTCCACCTTTGCCTCCACAGTCCATTCTCCACACAGTGGCCCCATCACAACCTGTCTCTCTGCTGCTTAACTCTCCAGAGGCTTCCATTTGTCTCACTCAGGTGAGAGTCCCAGGCCCTTACCTCCCCTGGTCCTGCTGCCTCTCTGACTCCGCCTCCAGCTACCCTCTCCCTCCCTCCCTGGCCTCTTGGCTCCTCAAACATCACTGCTCCAGCATTTGCATCAGCTGTTCTCTCTCCCCCGTAATCACTTCTCATCACGACTCAGCTTACCCATCCCTCTCACCCAGGCCTGTCTGACTTGCCTGCTGATGTGGCCCAAGCTGCCCCAGCTGCCACCTTGTTTTATTTTATTGATGGTACAGACCATTGCCCTGATCATTTTTCATCCATCGTCTTCCTCTCCCTACTCAGGGGTGAGCTCCATGCAGGCAGGGACTCCTTGTTCCTCCCTGTATCTCGGCACCTTGCCGGGTACCTGGCCTGGAGCAGGGGCTCGGGAATAGATGTGTGGATGCGGAGTACAAGGACCACGCAGGCATTGCTGTGGAAGTGCTGGGGTGCGAGATCCTACCTGGGGTGCAGTCAGTGACAGTCTACAATGCAGGGGTTACATCTACCAGGTCCTGGGCCAGGTGCTGGGGGTCAGAGGTGAAGGGGGCAGGCCCCTCCTTCAAGGGACCTCAAGGAGCTCAGAGGGAGCCCCCAGGCTCAGGGCTCGCCAGATGATGAAGGGCAGGGGGCTCTGAACTCCAGGCCCTGGAACAGCCTGACAGCAGCTGGGGGAGAATGGGCCCCAAGAGGGTCTGTTTAGAAGGTGAGAAGTGGGGGCCAAAGGCACAGGAATCTGGAGGGGGAGGGTCAAAGACACAAAAGCACGGGGCTGGCCAGCTTCCAGGAAATTCTGTGCAATCAACCAGAGAAACATATTTGAGAAAACAGAATTCTGAAGAGTAACTTTGAAGCCTCGGTTGCCATGGGAACATATCTGTAAATACTTAACTGCAAACATTAAGTGAGTGAGGGAGCTGGAGGTTGCAGGGCTCGCCGCCGCGGGAGCCGGCCAAGTCCCCGATGCCTTCGTCCTCAGCCAGGCCGCCGTGCCTCTCCCTCCCTCCCTCCCTCCCAGGGTCTCTTCTTGGATACTGTTCCTTTCATCCACTCCTTTGCTCCTCCTGTCTTCATGAGCCAGACTCTCCAAGCGGGAGGCTTCCAAGTGGTCCCCGAGACACCCTTTCTGGTCTTCTGCCTGCTCCTTGGTCCCCACACCCGACCCCGGGACCCTCGCTCTCAGGAGCCTCCCAGCCCGGAGATGACCAGGCCGCTGACCTCACTCTCCCCACCCCTCGTCATCCACCTCACTTCTAAGGGATGGATGTAATGAAACAGCATAAATCAAGGAAATCTTTGCAACAAGTGCGTTTAAGAAATGCTGTATGTTTTGCCTTCAGGAAGCCCTGGACTCACTTGCTAATAAGGAACCCCTCCTTTCTCTTCACTGTGCCTCCTCTGTCCCTCTGTCCACCTGGTCCCCACCGTGACTGCATGGGAAACCCTCTTTCCTTGGCCTGGCACTGACCAGGCTGCTCTGGTCCTGCCTAGGGGTTCTTAACCCTCCTGGGTCACAGACTCCTTTGGGAAACTGAGGGAAGCTTTTCATCCATCCATGAAATTGTGTCACAGGTTAGCGAGCACAGCCAGGCCCTGTGGAGGCGCTGGGCTGCCCTCCCAGGACTTACAGGTCGGGGGAGGGGCAGACAGTAACAAGAACCCCAATCAAAGGCGCAGCTCCAGCGTGTCAGCCGGTGTTCAAGGTCGGGACAGGGCCCCATGTGGCTGGGGTGGGACGAGGGAAGACAGAGAAGGAGTGGGTAGCGAGGATGGGCACGGAGCCTACGTAGGATGTAGCAGACCGTTTAAAAGGCTTTCCATTTTATTCGGAGTGAAACAGAGAACACAGGAGGCTTTGAGCAGAGGAGGGACGTGCCCGGCTTGCTCTGGCTGCTGTCTGGAGACAGACTACAGAAGATGAGGTGGAAGCAAGGGACAGTTAAGAGGTCACTGCAGTGACAAAGCAGAGATGGGTCTGGCTGGAACCTGGGTGGTGGGTGTCACGGTGAGAAAAGCCAGAGTCCTTCTCCACAAGAGGGAGCACTTGAATGTCCTTGGGCTATTTTATGCTCACTTTCAAGATGCTCCTGGACCCCAAGGCTCAGCCATAGTTCCCCTAAGGCCCTGGGTTCAGAGCCCACCCTCCTGGCCCTCTCACCCTAACTCCACTGGACACCTCTAATCCTTTGCTCATCTGTGGGGCTGAGGCGAGCCCAGTGCCCAGCTGCCCAGGAGCTCCCCCTGGTGGCAGTGCCTCTGCCCATCACCCAGCAGGCCCCACGGAGCACCCGGAGGGCAGGGGATGCATTAATGGAGGGCCCTTGGGGTCCCAGGCCCAGACTACAGGGGTGAATCTCACAGACATTAAGCCCAGTGAAAGAAGCCAGACACACATCAGTACGTTACGTATGAAGTTGTAGACCAGGCAAACCCAGACTGTGGTGGAAAATGTCAGAACACTGGGTGCCTTGGAGGAGGCTGGGAGGCTGCCCGGAAATGGTCATGAGGGAACCTTCTGGGGAGATGGAAGTGTTCTCCGTCTTGACAGAGGTGCAGGATACGTCAGTGTTTGTATTTGTCAAAACATATTAAATTATACATTTAAGACATGTACCTTTCACTGTTGGTAAATTTTATCTTCAAATAAAAAAAGACCTAAGGAGGATGGTGTGTCCCCGACAGAGCCGGGAGGGGTCGGCTGCCTAAGAGGACGCCCCATCTCCGGGGAAAATGCCCCTCTCCCGCCCCCTACCCCCAGTCAAGTGCTCTGAGGCAGGAGGATCAGGACCTGATGAAGGAATGTGTTGAAGTGTTAGCAGTTGACTGCAGGGATAAGGTGATTTTGCATTTTAAAAGAGAATTCTAGAGACAGTAGTGCTGACCCCAAAGAGGTGAGCTGAATGGTGGGATTCAAGACCGCTTGGCAGGCGGTGGGTAGGGGCCTTGCAGTCACAGGTCACACCCGGCAGGTGATCTGCTCTGTGAACGTGGTGGGAGAAGAAGAGGGGGCGGGGACCCGAATCCAAGGTGCAGCTCCAGCGTGTCAGCTGGTGTTCAAGGTCGTAAGCATCCCTCTCCCTAGGGCTCACTTTCCGTTGGCCCCCTGGCTGTCCCCTCCTCCCTTCTCATCTCCCCTTGCTGTCGCTATTGCACTAAGTGATTTCTGGTCCAGGTCAGAGCTCCTGCAGTCCGGTTCCAGCCTGGAGTGCTCCTCACTCTGCCCCGAGGAGGCCCGTGGCTCCGTGGGAAACGCCTGGAGGGGCAAACAAGGCAGGGAGATCACATTTAGTCCTGTAAATGAGATCGAATCCCCAGGCCAGAGCAAACTGGGAGCCGTGGCCCTGGGAAGGCAGATGAAACAGGCAGATGGGCTCTTGGGGCCGCTGAGGGTCGTCTTTGAGGCATCACAGAGCCTGGAAATGAACCAGGTTCAGGTTTTCCAAAGGTGAAGAGGCTGGATTCCAAAAACTGGCAGCTCAAAGTCAGTCTTGAAGACAACTTTTGGCAATGTTCTAGAATGAATTTGTCAAACTGGGGGAAGGTGATGGTGAATTACGAACCACTGTTTTGCCCAGGGTGGGCCCTGCTTGGGAGCTGGGCACCAGTTTTAAGTGGGCCCTGCCAGGCCTCACCTGGCATCATGTCACCTAATGGGGGGCAATGGCGAAGGTGCCCAGGGTCACTCAGAGCTGGGTGGACAGGGAGCGAGGTCCCCGGAGCTAGCCATGGCCTTTGTCTCTGTGCCTTTCTGTCGAAAAATTTTATCAAGGACTTGGTTGGGAGGGGAAGTCATAAAAGCTGAATTTGAATTTACTCATGACCCACAGCTGGTCTGAAGGACGAGCTGCTGGACCATATATTCCAAACCCCAAAACATCTCCCCAGTGAAGATGTCATTCCAGGTGCAGTGTCTTGTGAGCTGTTGTGTCTCCCCCTGGCCTTTGCCATAATAACAGCACCGAGGTTCTAAGGGCTTCCCTTCTGAAACCCCAGAACCTACGCCCCTGTTGGAATGAAAAGTATCAGATGATTCTGGAAACTTTGTAAAATTGGATATTGGGGAGTTCTTTGTCGATTGGTTGGCTGACTGGTTGACTTGGGTCTGTGCTTCTCCATCCCTGACCCCTACGAATCTCACATGGTAATGAGACAAGCATCCTTTGGGGTCTGGGTCCCCTTTGAAATCTGATGGAAGCTATGAACTCTTTCTCCAGGAGAAATACTCATAGATTTGAAATGGTGCTGACCATTTCAGGGACCCACAATCCCCTTTAGCCTGTTGGAGAACCTCTTAGGAAACCCGAATTTCCAGGAGCCAGCCCCTGCCTCATCTGGCATGTTCAGCACCTCAGCCTGACCGGGTCTCTTCCCTCACTCCCGGGGGAGCAGGGGCAGCAATCACACAAGACCTTGGTGCCTGTAGTGGGTTAAATAGTGTCCCTCCAAAATTCTCATCCACCTGCAATCTATGAATGTGACCTTATTTGGAAATAAGGTCTTCACAGATGTAGTCAAGTGAAGATGAAGTCACACTGGATTAGGGTGGGCCCTCAATCCAGTAGGACTGGTGTCCCTAGAAGGAGGAAATTCAAGCACAGGGACACAGGACATGCAGAGAGAAGGCCACGTGACGATGGAGGAAGAGGTTGGAGTCAGGCCACTGCGAGCTAAGGAAAGCCAAGGATTGCTGGCAAACACCAGAACCTAGAAAGAGGCAAGGACAGAGCCTCCCCTTGGAGGGAACTCACAGCCCTGCCGACACCATGACTTCTGACTTCTAGCCTCCAGAACTGTGAGAGGGTAGATTTCTGTCGTTTACTGATACCCGGGTTGTGACCTCTGCTGTGGCCACCCTAGGGAGCTAGTACAGGCCCTGAAGGGCGCAAGGGCTTACCTCACCTGCCATGTTTCATGGGTTCCTGTTGGTCCAGACTATCCACCTGAGCCACTGCTGCCACCAGGCAGCCCCCTCGGGTTTTGCCAATGAAAGGGTTACAGGCCACTTGAAGAGAAGTTAGAAATCCCAGCACATCCATCTTAATAAGTTTTAGTATAGCCTGCCACTTTAGACTAATGACTAACTTATTGTGTAAAATACCAGCAGTGTATTTTTAAAATTTAGTTAATTAATTATCTCAAACAAAGGTGAAATTTATAAAAGTGCCCAGAAACGGTGCGGATTTGAAAATCGCCTTGCAGCAGGAGATGAAATTATTACTAATATGGAATCAAATCATTACTGTATTGACTTAGTTACTTTATGACTTTGTAATGGATTTCTTCATTATTTTCTCTGGATTGTGGCATTCATGATTGCATTAAAGTCTGTTAATCTATGCAAATATCATTAGGCACCGCTAATAACCAGGCAACTTTTCCTCCATTTCAGGGGCTGCGCTAAGTACTTGGCCCGCGTGGGTCACTTCCGGGTGGCAGGGAGCGGGCGAGGCAGGGAGCAGGCAGCACAGCCTCACCCAAGGCAGAAAGGGTGGGCACTTCTGTAGGGTGGCTTGACTGTCTTAGGAAGGTCTCCTTGCCCTAAGCCATCACACATCTTCTCCCGCTGTCAGAAGGCCTGACTTGTCACCCTAAAACGCCATTCCTTTGGATTAAGGCTTTGGAGGGCCTTGTTAAAAGGCGCCTATCTGGAAAGAAAACCTCATGGGTCCCAGTGTCCACCATTAGTGCTCTGGAAGTGACAAGATGCTCAAGGGGAGCATAGGGCCTTGCTGCGTTGGGACAAGAGACTGGGTAGTTTTTTTATGATGGTTAATAAGAAGGCAAGATCTAACCATGGGTGCTACCTGAATAGAGGGGGCTGAAATAGGATGTTCTAGGGACCCCTGGGGACCCTGGGGATCTTGGAGCAATGTCCCCAGTGCAGTGGGGTCGGGGAGGCAGCTGAGTAGAGGTAACCACCTATTCACCTATTTGAACAGCCCTATTCAAAGGGATTCTAAATCCCCGGGGCCCCTGGTCAGCCCACAGCCACAGGCCTAGCAATCCCATTGCCCAGAAAAGGGAGTGATCACAGAGCTGGGCCCAGCCCGTGGGAACCAAATCCAAGCCCCTGGTCACTAAATCCAATGTGGGTTCCCATTTTATCTTTGCTGAAGGTGGACCCTGGTCATGCCAGGTGTGGGATGGAAGGAGACGTGTCAGGGGGTTCAGGCTCCCTTCCCAGCCTGTAGTGATTTCAGACTGAACCTCCTTACAGATACGTGGGTTTCGGTTATTATTCATTCCAGCAGCGTTTACCGAGCAAACATGTGCTCTGTGAGGCGCCAAACTGGGCACTCCCAGCAGTGAAAAGACAGGAGGCGCCTCTCCTGGCATCGACAGAGTTAAATACCATGGACTCACATTTTTAACTGAAAGCTGAACTCAGCCATCCCCACTCCTCCCGCCAAATCAAAGGATGAGCTTGAGGATGGGGCTCAGAGAAGGGCCGACGTCCTGCCCAGGTGGCAGTCTGGGGGGACTCGGGGCTAGAAGCGCGACTCCTCACTGCAGGTTTGGGGTGCTCCCCACGTCCGTCGCCGCCCCCTCCCCCGGGGTGGGGTGGGTAGCGCTGTAGTCTTGTGGGTGAGGTGGCGCCAGGCCTAGGGTGTGCTTATGGCACCTTGGCACCTTCTGCTCTTTGAGCTCCCGCTGCCCTCCTTGGATCAGCACGCCCAGACTTTTCAAGGTTAAGAGCCATTTTTCACATCAAAAATTCATCAGCACCCCCCGCCCCCTTGACAGATGTTTTGCTTTGAGTCTCCATTGTTTGGGAGAATGCAAAATGGCAATAAGCTACCTTGAAGCAAGCGTGCTTTGGAATGAATTGCTGCTTCTTAAAGCACAACAGCATCTGCAGGCACTTCAAAAATAGTCACATCTACCCGGGAGTGGGGTATCTCTGATTCAACAGACCAGGCGTGAGGCGCCTGGGACCCCAAGGTCAGGTGGCATCTCTGCCCTGGGCTGTCTGGCTGCTGGGCACAGGGAGGGGAGAAGGCAGGGCAGGGACCACTTCCTGTGGCCCCTGAGGGGAGACCTAGGCTGAGAGCCCTTGTATTCCCTTCCTCTCCTTCTCCTCTTCCTCGCTCTCCATCAGACTCTTCAGCCTCCTCCTCCTCACCCTAAGCTCAGGGTTGGGGGCGGGGGACTCCTTGCTGGGGCTGCCATAGCAAGGGGACACTTCTCACTGCCCCCACACACCTGTCCCCACCGCACGTCCTGTTACATCCCAGACCCCCTCCCCTCCAGCTCCGCCTGCCCTCGGTGGCCTCCCCAGCTCAGCCCCATCACGGCTTTTCTCCCAGACACCAGACACCCCTCCCCCACCCCCGAGTCCTTTTCCAGTCCTGTCATGCTGCCACCCCTGTGTCTCCTTTTCCATTCCCAAGCCTGATCTAGTCCTTTTGATCATAGAGGATTTTTTTTTTTTAGCAAAATCAGTCATGTTGAGGTGACATAAGCCAGCACATTTCAAAGACCTCCCTGAAGAGGGCAATGCTGAGTCCAAAGGCATGTGCTGGGCTCGTCGGAGTCGAGGGGGAGCTGGCTGAGATGACTGGCTCCAACCCCACTTATACTGCATACTGCCCTGGTGACCTTGAGCCTGCTTCTCAGCCTCTCTGGGCGTCAGTTGACTGATCTGTCAAATGGGGATATGACCATGCTGTGTTGAAGTGTGGTAGCGAGAATGGGGCCGAATACTGGAAGTGCCCCGCTAGTGCCAGCCCTTATAGAAGAGTCTGGCGGTGGTGGAGTGAAGAGGACCGGTTGGGGGAAGGGGCACCCCTGCCAGCGAGCAGGGGTCTTTGCCCTCCTCCTTCATTTCCGGACTTGCCTGCTCCAGAGTGGGCCCTACAGGGCTGTCACTTTAGCCGCCCCAACTCCAGACCTGTCGATGGGAGGGTTGTGTCTGCCTTTTCAAAACACAGTTCTCCAGCAAACAGGCACTGGAGGTGAGTAGGATTCTTTGCATCGTCTCCTCTGTGCTCCCATCCGGGGTTTCCTTCCTTATCCCCACCCCTCCCTGCCCAGCACTTCCCTGAGAAGGGAGGCAGACAGCGTGTCCGCAGTGCTTGTGGTCCCAGCCATCATGCTGGCCTGCCCCAGCAGAATCCTCACGCTCTGCAGTGCAGCCCCCGTCTGTCAGCCCCTGTCCTGCTCTGCCCTTCCACAGCCGGGCCATTCACACCCCAACCTGGAAGCACTTTTACTCTAGGATCAGATCTACTTATATCTCCCAGCATGGTACCTGGCACACGGTTTGTTGACTGACAATGTGACTGACTATGTGACTGACTGGAAGATAATAGAAGGGATCTAGGGTCAACCCACAGCTAGCTTTCTGCCTTTCTCTAAACTGAACTTCATGGTCACCAAATACTGCCAACCTGAAGGCCTCAGGGAGCCCCTTTGAGTGACAAGAGCAAGATCCTCTATAGTTAGCACTGGCAGCCACACACCGCTAGTTAATACGCTGCCACCCTTCAAAATAATTTGTTCTCTCGAGGAAACTGACACTCCCCTCACAATCTCATTAGTCATTAGAAATAACGACATCTTGCAAATCATGCAGCTTTTTGCAGTTCCCAGAGCCATGTGCTCGCCTGTGCTCACCAGCACCTTGCAAACATCCAGTAGGGCTGGGGGTACTTCCTGCCTGGAGGATGCAAGCTCCGGAGCCAGACCACCCAGTTTCAAATCCTGGCCCTGCAGTTAGTAGCTCTGGGACCTCTGGAAAGTTGCCAAACCTCTCTCTGCCTCAGTTTCCTCATCTGTAAAATGGGGTGACAGTGGCACCCACTTCATAAACTTGGAGTGCTCGGAGCAATACCTGGCTCGCAGCAAGTGCTTTGGATTAGCCAGCTGTCATGGTTCTCTCTGAGGGCCTGGTTCCCAATGGAGGGATTGAGTGGCTGAATCTCTGCGTGTGCCATGTGGGCTGACACCTGCCATCCAACATCTAACAGGGGCCGGTCCAGCCTGCCCCACTCCAAGAGCCAACCTGCTCTGTGGGGTTGGAAGGCATGGCCTTAGCCTTTGAGGAGCCTGTATCTATGGGGGAGACAGGCAGGAAAGCCCTCACTCGGTATAGTGGGGAGTCAGGGGGCAAAAATATCAAAGGTGGCCACAGGAACCCAGCCTCCCTGCAACCTACGTTAACTTCAAACCCATCGGACAAGTGGAGGTTCAGGAACCTGAGCTGAAAAAGAAGTTGCTTTAAGACAGGTCTTGAGCAGAACAGGGTTCCTTGTTCCTCTGAGAGCTGATACCCCAACAGGTGTGAGTGGCCACGACTCGTTTTCTCACCTTTTACATTTTGACCCCATTATGGGAAGTTCTCAGAAACATCTCGGCCATCCATCCATCTATATTTGCCTATCACTATTTATGTGCCATTGATCATAAATCTCTCTGCTTTCTGCAATCATTTTTCTCTCCTCTGTGTATCTATCTATCATCCAACATTTAATCTGGGTATCTAGCATCTATTAATCATGTCTGCTATTCATCCGTCTCTGTGTCTATCTGTAGCCCATTCTCAGTCACAAGTTAACGCAGTGAGTGCTTGTGTACTTAAGCCTGGACCATCCAGTTCCATGGGGAACGGGGTGGGGACAGTAGTGACTCCAGGAGGGGTAGGGTGGCTGGAACAAAGATGGATAAGAAGGAAACTGGAGGGCTGAAGAAAGAGGAGCCTGGGACCCTCCTCTCACAGCAGGGCTGGCCTGGTGGGTGGAGGGGAGAGGGACACAAGAGAGGAGAGAGGAAGAAGAGGGGGAAGCTTCCAACAGAGGGGTGGGCTTTGTGCTGACCTTGATAATCCCCCCTCACCCCATCTCCCCAGATTAGGATGATGTCTTTCCAGAATAACCCCGCGAGAGATGGAGGATGCCCGAGCTCAGGTTTCAGGGCAGAGGAGGTGGGCGCCACCCTTCCCCAGCACCAGCACACACAGAATCCTGTAGTCTGAAGGGCTGAGCTCCCGTAGGCAGGCTGAGGGCAGAGATGGGGTGCCCGAGGAGAGCTGGCTGGGATCAGCCTCGAGAAGACCTATCCCAGCCCTTCCCAGCCCTGGCTGTGTGCTGCTATCGCCCGAGGAGCTTTAAAAAAAAAACCCACAAAAAACAAAAACAAAAATACAGATGCCTGGATCAAACTGTATTTCGGGGGCTGGCTGGGCACAACTGTATTTTGAAAGCCTCCAGGTGAATTTGACAGCAGCCAGGGCTGAGAAGCATCATCTTACAAGACCCAAGACTCCTGCTGTTACTCTCAGAAGGGTGTCTTGAGGCGGAAGGAGCAGGCTTTGGTGCGCTAGGGGCCGGAATTGGGCTCTAGGCGGGGTTGAGCTCTCCAGAGTACGAATGAGGGAATTTTCTTCTGCCAGGGTGTTCAGCAAGCATCATCTCCACATTGGGTCATGCTGGAGGAGTCCGGGCCAGGTGACTTCTGAAGACCCCATCCCACTTAGGGTCACCAGAAACCCTTGTCACAGTGTCCAGGGGTCGGGAGAAGGGTGGTCAGTAGCTGCAGCTTCTGGTTTCAGGTGTGACTCCTGCTGTGTTAATCTAGTAAGGCTGACCTTCAGGTGCTGGCACCTCCCCAGGAGGACAGGCAGCGGGCTGTTAGCTTGGGCTGTCACTCTCCTCCCACAAGAAGCAAAGCCACACCCTGAATGTTAAAAACGGGCCATGGGTCAGAGGGACGGGAGGTTTGCCCGGCTGTCTGGCACTGCACTGGGTGTCTGGCTGCGGCAGGAGGTGGGGAGGGAGGGGGTGGACCCATGAGCACCCACTCTCCCCGTGAGGCTGGGAAGATCCAACACAAGGTTCAGCCCGCCACTAGAGTTAGAGGCTGGTCTGCAGGGCGGGTCACCTGCAGGTGGCAGACAGTGGTGTATCTCTACTGCCCAGGTAACGAGGGCCCCCTCAGCGGTTAATAGAAGCAAACACTCCAAGTGGGGACTGTCAGTTCTTCCCCGTATATGGCCACCTCGACTAGATTCTCTGCCCTGCCAATGAGATGTGCTTAAGGTGTTCTTTGCTCTCTCCTCCTCTTGCCGCCCCCTCTCCTTGCGGACCACCCGGCCCCACCCCCTGCAGGAGCCTCCTGCCTTTGCTGGAATAAAGCCCTGCTTTGTCTGTCTCCTTGAGCGCCGAGGACAAACTGGCCATAATTTATGCTCTCACATGATATAAAGGAAAAAAGGCCCCATTATGCTATAAATTATCCTGTGATGGGTGAAAAGCTGGAAAGTGCGCCAGACGCCGGTGGAAACCCCATTAGACAACAGGGTTCGGCAGCCGAGAAGTCCCCACAGAATGTGGGCCGTCTGGCATGCGGCGCCTGGTAAGGATAAGGTAGCAGATCAAACTAATCAGTTACCTGGAGAGCCGGCTGTGCATCGCAGCCCCAGGGAGAGGTGACTTCTGCTTAGCGCCACCACGTGCCCCAGGCTTCTGCTGGGAGGCCTGGCGCAGACTCACAGGCACCAGGGTCAAGGGCTGAAGGGCCAGAGAAAGAGGCAGCAGGGGGTGTGGGTATGGCCTCCGGACCCCTCACCCATGCTGGACCTCCAGGGCTCAGCTCTGCCCAACTCAGGGCCCCCACGCCTGCCCATGGCCTCGAAGGGTGCAAGAGAAGAGGGTGCAAGAGAAGAGGGTGCAGGGGCCATTTGTGCCCTGTCCCCCTCCAGAGTGGGGACAGTCCCCAAGTTCTAGTTCTGCCTCTCCAGACCAGCTGCAAGCCCCGGAGGGCAGAGAGCCACACCTCTGCCCGGGGCAGGCACCAGAGCTAGAGAGGTATGGACTGCAGTTACAGGGGATTCTGCCACTCACCACCTCCGTGTGGTGAGGAAATAAGCCCTTGCAGCCTAGATCCCAGGTGGAGGGAGGTCTGAGGAGTCATCAGGACAGAGCTTTCTTCTTTGGTCACCCAGGAGACTTCAAGACAGCCCTGCCCGGGGCAGAGGGACGAGTGAAACTGGAGATGGCAGTGAAAACTGGGGGGTGAGGCATGCCTGGGGGTCCCTGGCCAGTCAGGGATCCTGGGAACCTGCTCCATCCAAGCTGAGCGGCGGCCTGTGAGGGCCCCACCCGGCCCCCTTCTGGGCTCTAAACAGAAGCCCTGGCCCAGGCAGAGCAATGGGGTCACTAGGCCTTTGCCAGCTGCCTGTGCAGACATGGAAGGGGTGGGAAGAGGAGAGTTGAGACCTCCAGGGAACACTGTCTTCTACCAGGAAGGACGGTGACCTGTGAGCTCAGCTCCATTCAGACCAGCTGGCTCTGAGTCCTGGCGTCCCCAGTGACTGGGTGTGTATTCCTGGGGAAAGATATTCAACTGCTCTGGGCTTCAGGTTCTCCACCTGCACAGCAGAAATAATAAAACATCCACTGTGCCTGCAAAGGGCTTATTTCAGTGCTGGGGTCGTGGAAGGTACGTGATGAATGAGAGCCCTGCTGACTGCTGCTGTTATAACCGCCTCCTGGAGGGAGTCAGGGCAGCGCCCTCCCTTAGGCAGGGGCACCACAGGGCCCTGGTGGTGGGGAGGGGGGACCTGGTCTGCCCAGTGCTGTCCGGGGACAGCAGAGGTTCTGTGATGTGGGGGTTGGGTCCACTGGCCTTTGTCTTGAGGACACTGGGATGACATTGGGGTAGGTGGCCTGGGAATCCAGCTGGACCACAGAAGAACCCCTGGGTGCTGTGAATTAGAGCTAGTCTGAGCCAAGCGAGGACGTGGTGGGCAGTGTGGATGGACACAGGTGAGGAGGAGCCTGGACCCAGGGTCTGAGTCCCTGCGTCCAGTGGGCAGAGGTAAGGGGCCGGGCGTGGGCCTTGAGGGAAGTGGGGAGCACGTGGTCAGGGGAGAAAAGGTAGGAGGGAGGGGTGTGTGTGTGTCTGCTGCTACTCCTCGTAAGATGAGCTCTGTCACACATCCTGCCTGTGCACACGCTGCCCCCTGACCTGGGATGTCTGCCCTGCACCTTTTCTACCTGGCAAATCCTCCGTGCAAATTCTCTAGGGCCCAGATCCAGGCTTTTAGACCCCTTTCCACCCTCTCTGCCCACAGAGCTCATCACTGCAGGCTCTGTGTGGGCTGCCCATTCATCTCCAGGTGTCACTCTTCCTTCTTTCTGAGGATACCTGGAGTTCAGTGTCTTTCAGATATCTAGGCCATGATCTCACAAGAGGAGGAATAGCAGTGCAAATGCCCTGGGGCAGAGTGTGCGTGTCTGAGCAGAGGGATGGAGGGATGAGAAAGTCAGAGTGTGGGGTGCTCCTTATAGGTCACTAGGAGACTTGGGCTCGTTCTCAGTGAGGTGGGAGATAAATGTGATAAATGAGAACCATTCTGTGTTGGATTTTAACTGACTCCTCTGGCTGCTGTGTGGAGAGCAGACAGCAGGGGCCTGGGTGGATGTCCGGAGACAGTGAGGAGGCGACTCTCATGGCCGAGGCTGCATCCCAAAGCATTTGGAAGGCAGAGCTGGCTGAAGGAATGCAAGTGAGGGAGACTGAATGTGCTCTCCCGTCTCCTGCCGCCTCCCACCCCAACATCAAACAGAGACTGTCTGGAGGGAACTCGGCAGATCAAGGCCCACCCCGCCTCCCCAGGGGCCAGAGCGGTGGAGGGTCCTCATTTGCATCCCCAGTGGAGCAGGAGCCCCTGCGCACCACCCCGTCCCCAGCAGCCTTTGATCTGGTTTGATGTCTCCTTCAGCCTTCTTCCCAGGCAGGAAGGCTTTAATCCTCGGTGCGGCTCCCACCCAGCTGCGCCCCTGGCTCTGGCTCTGGCACAGCCCATGTTGTGGGGGCGAAGGGGGAGGCCACTACTCACTGGTTCAGTGCACGCTGAGGACTCTCCTAGGTTTGGCCCCGTGACCTGGCAAAGGGACTGGCTCTCAGGGGGGCAGATGACCGGGTCACACGGCTGCAGAGAGACCCAAATCCAGGCCTTTAACCCTGGTGTGGATGGTGACATGGGAAACTCTCGCACCAGCAAGAGAGCAGGCAGCTGTGGGTTCCCAGGCATGAGAAGAGCGGGTGCAGAGCCCTCAGCCCTGTCTGCTGCTCCCCTATTTAAAAGACAGATCTGAGACTGTGTGCTGTCCACCTCAGCGCTGGCCAGGAGGCACAGAGGAGGCCTCCGGACTTGGGCAGAGGGAGGGGGTAGTTGTAACAATTTTCAAAATGGCACAGATTTCAATTCAGATGTCAGTTTGACACCTACTTGTCCTTTAGGAGCCAGAGTGCTTGACAGGCCTGGACAGGGAGAATTCGTGGAACTGGCACAAAGCAGGGCTTACTGTAACTTCGCGGGAAATGTCTCTTCCTGTGGATCAATCCAGGTGGGCCACCTGGAGGATGCAGATGCTGGGGGACATCTCAGAGGAATCCCAAATACTGCCGTATGGTCGGGGGTTGGAGGGAGGAAAAAGGAAGCCGGGCTTCTCAGGCTGGCCCGGGACAGGCCTGTTCAGTGTTCCTGGGGGTCCTCTCTGCACCCCTGGGATGCGATGGGCATCCCCACCCTGCCAGCTGCCACCCCTGCAGGTGAGTGGTCGTCATGGCCGTAACCGGCGCAGGAAATGCATTTACTGAGCATCTACTCTGCGCCTGGCCATGTGCTAAAACCTCAGCCACCTCAACTAATGTCATCCCCCAATGGCCCTATGAGGCGGGTGGCATTACTATTCCCCTTTTACAGTTGAGGAAATGGAGGCTCAGGGAGGGTCTATGACTTGTGGAAGGTGGCACAGTCAACCAGGATTGACAACCAGCCTCAGTTGCTCTCTGAAAGATGCCCCTGCCACCCCCCGGCCCCACCCCTCCTGTCTAGTCTGTGTGCCTCGCGTTTCCTTCAATTCAAGGTCCACCCTGATCTGCGGGTGAAGTTGGGGAGAAGGAACAGGTCTTTCCCCTTCAGACTCACTGCCTGTGAGCCCTCAGGGATGAGGTCATTCCCCAGGAGAGCAGTTGGTCCTGAGATCCAGAGGGTGCTTTGGGAAGTGCCCTGGTCCCATGGTCAACAAATAGCCTAAGAGACACCTGAGGGCCCAACATGGCCTCTACCTGCAGCTGAGGGGCAGGTGTAGGGATCCGGGGGCTCTGGGCTCTGGTCCCATCCTGCCCACCCCCAGGGCCAATGTCTCAAGAGCAGGCCAGAGTCCTCCACATCAGTCACTATGAAGGTCTGGAATTTCTCCCCACTCCCCAACCTGCTTAGCTTGGGCCTCCCTATGGAGAGTGTCTCTTGCAGGTCTGGCCCAACATCCCCCAGCCCCCATGTCTCCTAGCAGCCCCTCTGCCCACCCCACCAGCCACAGATCTCAAAGCCATTTACTCTACACCTGGCCCCTGGCCCCCAGGCTTCCCCCCAGCTCAGGTCCCCCCACAAACCCTCCCTCGGCAGCTGGAGGGAAGAGAACAGTAAAAGTCTATTGCGGCCATAAAAGGCATTAACCATCTGAACACTCGTCCACGGTGCCCCAGCAGCCGTCTATCCTTAAGCAGGAAATATTGTTTAATGCCGTTGGTAATGAGCGAATCAAATTTTGAAAATTAAACCGGAATTTGAGCATTAGAGCCAGGGTGCTGGCAAGTCTAGTGAGTGGCTCCTCCCTCCGGGGCCCACTCACCCTGCACAGCCAGCATGACGCTTCCTTACACCTGGGGGCCCTAAGGCACCACCCTGAAACATCCCCCACCCTGAAACGTCCTCAACTTGCCATCAGTGTCTTGCTTCTCTGTTTTCTGGGCTCTCCTTTTAAAATACAAATCTTTCCAGCCAGAGCCCCCTCCTGCCTGGACATTCTGAGTGAATGAGAGGAGCCTGTCTCCCTCCTGGATGGGAGGGGCTGGATGAAGAATGAGATTCTGGCAAACATGCTCCCCTGCCTTTTCATAAGCACTTACGGTGCTTTTTTATAGGTTGGGAAACTGAAACTCAGAATTAGATTGAGGTTCTGGGAGAATGAAGATTCCTGACTCCAGAGAACAGGGAGACGTGTGTGCTGGTGGGGGGGAGGGCAGGCAAGAGGCAGATGGAGAAAAGTCAAACTCTCTCATGGACCCTCTTCTTGGGAGACTGCGCCAGGCAGGGACCGCTTGGGAGCAGGTCAAAAGAACAGACAAAGGGAGCCCTTCCACCTCTCAGCCTTTGCTCCAATTCTGTTGTGGGCCTGAAGCCTCCAGCCCCCGTCCCCTGGACATCTTCACTCCAGCCCACTTCCTCCTGGAAGGCTTCAGGGTGTTGCTACTGGGTCCTTCCCCAAATGGCCCCTTCTGACCTGCAGTCCAGGGCCATTGCTTCACTGTCCTCTCCCACGGGGGCTCCATGGCAGAGGCTCTGGGACCAAAGACTGAATTCTCCAGGGATCTGAGAGCCATACACCCCACACACATACCCATTGAAAGAAGAAACACAGAAGGGCCCTGAACACTTATCTCAGACTCTGTTCAGCCAAGTCCGAGGCACATAGTAAGTGCTCAGTAAATGCTTGCTGGAGGTGTGACCAGAGGGTGGACTCAGGTGGGATGCCAGGGACTCTGGTCCAGTCCCTCCTGAGCTGGCTGTAAGTACCTTCCCCTGACAGAACTGGGTACTTTTCCCATCCATCATTTTATTGGCTTCCCCTCCCACCAGGAGAGGGGGAGGGCTAGACTCCGCCCACTCCCCTGCAATGAGAGCAGCTGAGTTGCCCTTTCTGGGTTCAGGGAAGGCTGGGACGAGTCCCTACCTTCTGTGGCTCAGCCTTTCCGAGGTATCTGCCCCCCAGAACTGCAGGTGCTCCCTCACCCCTGCAGACACGGGCACTCGCAGCTTAAAAGAGCAGGAGGGCAGAAGCAAGGGGTTAGGATAAGGAAGTCAAGAGACTCCACGAACCTAGGTTTAGTCCAGGCCCCATATGTAAGTCCCGGGGTTCCCTCTCTGCCCTGACCTCCTCATCTAAAAAAGGTGAGAGCCTTGGTATTTTCCAAGGTCCTGCCCAGTTCTGCCATTCTGCGGCCTTGTTCCCCCTGGGGAGGGCACACCAGTTCTGGGGGCCACCCCGTGGCAGGCCCGCTGGCCTCTGTCTTGTTTGGGAACTTGTTTATTGTGGACGACCTGTGTTCCTATCCGGAAGTCAGCTCCAGTGAGCAAACACACCTTTTTTTACTGCAGTAGAAACAGTGCTTGGAACAGTGTCTGGCACAGAGAAGGTGCTCAGCAAACAGTTGTTGAATGACCGTAGGAGCACACACTTCTCTGAGGGAGAGCGCTCCTGCGCTGTCTCAGCGACCTCCCACTCAGGGGGATCTTCAGCCCGTCCCCACTGGCTCTGAGGTCTTTCCTAGCTTCACCTCCCATCAGGGTGGCCTCCATGGCCCAGTGCCAGCAGCACCCGCTTGAACGTGTCCTCAGAGGAGCAGTGACACCCTCACTCCCCCAAAACAGGTTCAGGCTGAGGCTCATGGGGGAGAATAGCCCCACCATCACCCAGGGACCCTGCACCACTCAGGCCACAGGTTGTGATCAGGGACTGCTCTCCTGTCCCAGGAAACAGAGGTCTGTGTCCGTGGTGGAGGGAATGGGAACTGGCTGGGGAAACAAAGTCATTCTCTGAGACTCTGGCTGGGTTGGCATAAGAGCCAAGACAGTAGCCAAATAGTGTTACTGGTCATCTGACACAGCTCGGAGACAGTGCCTCAGGGAAGTGGCCAGAGAGAGAGGAGGGCACCAGGAGCTGGGGCCACGGGAGAGGTGGTTCATTTCAGCGGTCAGCCACAGTCCGAGTCTGGTCCAACCTGTTCCTTCGAGGCTCCTCCCCTAGATGTGGATCCGCTGATCTCTCCTCCTCTGTGACCTCTGTCTCCAAGTCAGGGCAGGACAAACCAAGGAGCAGGGGAATGGTGCTCCATCTCCTCTTCCTCCTGGAGACGGAGCCCCCAGGTCATGGTCATCACCATTGTTATTACTGCTGGCCAGGCTCTGTCCCTGCAGCAGCTCTTGGAAGCCTAGCGCCCACCACATGAGAAGGGCCTGGTTATTCCCATTTTAGAGACCCAAAAACCCGAGGAGGTGAGCATTTACGCAGCTGGAAGGCAGCCAGGTAGGGGTGTGAGCCCAGTGGGCTTGGGCCATAGAGGGAGACCCACCCTCAGATCCAGGTCTGAAAGGCAGGCCTTAGAGCCACTCACCCAGGACCAAAGCCAACTGGAAATGAAGAGCGCAAACTGGACCAGCAGGAGGATCCTAGAAACAAACTCACTTTTGCATTGGGTAGGGTCAACCCAAGACCATGCGGACGAAGCGAGTCTGGAGCCAGGTTTCTTTGGTTTCTGGCAGCCTTCCAGAAGAGTAAGGCTAGCTGTAGTTTCCCTGGGGAAACCTGGACAGACAGGAAGATGGGGAGCCTGGCCCCTTACACGTTGGGAAAGTCTTCAAGCAGGAAGGGCTCAGGCCTAGAACTGAGGGCCGTTTCAGGCAGAGGAAGAAGGATTTAGAAGAACAAAACATAGAAAACAAAACAAAACAAAAAAATCTTGGTAAAAGAGAAGTGGTTGGATAGAAAGGCACGTGTGGACGAATTTTAATGCAGTCAGAAAGCTGTCATAATGACACTGATGTAACACGTTCAGACGTCAGGAGGGAAGGTGTGGAGCTGCTGTCCCAGCATCGAAATCAGGGTCCGGAGGAGGACTGGCCTCCTATTTCCTTCCTGGGAGGAGACGTTAGAGCAGGAGGGTCAGGGATTTGCAAGGGTCAGGCTTTCACTACTTTGTCTTCCTGGAAATCTCATTTAATCGGAGCCTTCAAAAGGTGCTGGGGGTAGGGGAGGCAGATCGCGGGGACAGTTTCAAGGGTTCCACTGAAGACTTGAAAACCCAGTTCACTTCCTGCAAAACGTAGTTTGTGCTTCTGGGAGTTAAACGTAAGCCCTGGCCCCTCTCTCTTCTGTCTCTGCCTTCTCTTTCTGCCTGTCTCTTCTTTCTGCTCTTTGTTTCTAGTTCTTTTTCCTCTGCCTCTGTCATTTTCCCTCACTTTCTGCCCTGAGCTCCATCTCCTCCTGTCCCAACTCAGCATCACCCCTTCCACTCCCTCTCTCTTCCTTCCTCTTGGTCTCCCAGTCTGTGCTTCCCCCATGTCAGAGCTTGGTATTGGCAAGCCCTGGAGACGGGGTGGGATGCATCCAGCCCTGCGGGGGCAGGAGCAGCCAGGCAGAGCACCCAGGCTGGGGTGGGCGGTGGGGCGGAGCTCCGGGCCCTGAGCTTCGGCTGAAGCCCATCAGTGGTGGAGGTCCAGGCCGGTGTGCCCTGACCCAGCACTGATTGCAGGAACCAGCAATGGTACCCTTCGGACCTAGAAGGAGCACCTCATTCCTGACAGCTTGCTGAGTGCTTTAGACTGGGGGTACCAGGAGGGCGGAGATCAGGCCTTCTTGAAGAGGAGGACTCTGGGGTGGTTTGTGAAGGAGAGCAGGGACCTGGAGGTCTCCTCTGCTTTGTTCCAGACCCTGAGCTCTACAGGAACTCCCCTGGTAGTGTGGGCAACAGGGGCGCTCTGGGGCGGGAGGTATCAACCACACTGACTCCAGAGCAACACGATCCTGGAGGGCCCTTGTTTTCCACGGAAACCACGAACACGTGGACTTTTGCAGTTTTGGGGGGTGTGCATTTCTGCAGCCTTCGCTGTGTGTGTCAGTCATTGAATGTCAACAAACATCTAGTTGGTATCAGCCACCACGGGGACCCTGTTCCAGCAACCATGGCTGCAGAACACTTTAGCCCCACACAGAGTGCTGTAAAACAGCCATTTATTATGCTCGTGGACTCTGTGGGTCAGGAGTTCAGACTGGGCACTGCTTGGAAGGCCTGTCTCTGCTCCAGGATGTCTGGGCCTCAGCTGGAACATTCCCAGGCTGGGGGCTGGAATCAACTGAAGACTTATTCACCCTATGTCTGGTAGTTGATGCTGGCTGTCAGCTGGAGGCCTGGGTTCCTTTCCGTGTGGACTCCTGGTGTGGGCTAGTTGGGAGTTCTTTGCAGCATGGTGGCTGGCTTCCACAGAGCAGGCATCTCCCAAAGAGAGCCCAGAGTGGAAGCTGGTCCTTTTTATGACCAAGCCTTGGAAGGCAGCGAGGGTCACTTCTGTCATTCTTTAGTGGTTAGAGCAGTCACAGGCCCACCCAGATTCAAGGGGAGGGAACACAGACGCCACCTCCCTGGGAAGAGTGAAAGTCACATTGCAGTAAGAGCAGGTGAGATGGGAAATCTTCTTTACAGTCACAGGCTACTGCAGATCCCTGTCACCCTAAGCACACAGTTGAGTGCTGTCAATACGACACAAGTGCTGTGGGAGGCTGCTGGCAGAGTCCAGTCTTCAGGAACAGGCTCTTCAAAGTGCCCAGGGCTGAGTTTTGCAGCATGTGTAGGAAGGGGTAAGAGGAGGGGGCACCAGATGGAGGTAAAAACGTGTGAGACAGAAAGGATGTGTGGCATTGGTCATTAACTCATTCATTCTACAGCTCAGTCCTGAGGGCCTACTGTGTGCCTGCTACTGCTGCTCCAACAGAGGTCTGGTCTCCTCTCTCAGGGAGCATACATGGAGGGGTAGGGAGCTAGACAGAAACCCAATACACAGGCAAAACAGTAAATAATCATCCTTTGAATTTTGGGCCACGGGAGGGGCTGGGACAGAGAATAAAGAAGTGGAAGGAGGAGCTTTGATGAGGAAGCAATAGGTAAACAGATCTAGCATTAGAAGATTCAATCTTGTGATGCAGAAGACACTCCAGGCAGAGAGAACAGCATATGCAAAGGCCCTGTGGCGAACTTGCCAGTTGTAAATTCATTCTGGTATCTATAGGTGAAGGTGGCTGAAGAAAATAGTGTGTGTCTAAGAGGAGGGAAGAAGGGATCGCAGGGCTGCCCAAAGAACCCAGGTGCTCTAGGTGAGCCGCAGGACCTGTGGCCCTTGCCCCACTATGTGTCAAAACAGAGAAACAGCCTTCCTACTGCAATTCTCAATAATTTAGTTTGCCTTCTGAATTGAAGCAGTTTCCCTGGAAAAAAAAAAAAAGTTTGAGGTCTGCCCTCTAGGCAGGAAAGGGCAGAGTCGCTGCAATCCTTCCCTCCCGCCCCCATCCCCTCCCCCCCACGCCCCGCACCGCGCCGACCCTCTCCGCCCTTCCCCTACCCCCGCTTAGACCCAAGCCCCCCTCCCTCACCTACCCCGCTGGCTTGGCCCTCCCTCCCTCCTCAGCCCCTCCCCCGTCGTTCCTTCCCCTTTAGCGATTTCCCACCCGCCCCCCATCCCTGCTACCGCTTCCCCTCAGGCTATGAGCCCCCTTCCCGCCCCAGCTCCTACCCTCCCACGCTGTTACCCTTTTCTCTGGCCGTGCCCTTCTTCCCCGGGCCCGCCCCGCGCCCCGGGTCCCTGGCCCGGGTAAGCATCTCCTAATTTTGTTCCAGAAGATAGAAAACTCTTTGTGGGCATGCTCAACAAGCAGCAGTCTGAGGACGATGTGCGCCGCCTCTTCGAGGCCTTCGGGAACATCGAGGAGTGCACCATCCTGCGCGGGCCGGACGGCAACAGCAAGGGTGCGTGGGGGCGGGGCGGGCGGGGCGGGGCGACTGGGTGGGCGGGGCGCGGCCGCGGGTCTGGAGCCGCCTGGAGCCGGTCCCGTCGGGCGAGCCAGGGAAGGCTGCTCGGAAGGGGTGAGGCGGTCGGGCCGGGGGTCAGGAAAGACCGCGATCCAAGTCCAGACCGGGACGCGGAGACTTAAGGATGCTCTGAAGTCTCTGGCCGGTCCAGGTCTTTCTCGGTCTCTGTGTGGCTCTGTCTCCGTGTTTGTCGGTGTCTCTCTCACTGTCTCTGTGTCTGACTCTGCTCTCTTCTGGGAGTCGCCCTTTCCCCTCGGCCCCTCCCGTGCCCCGCCTTTCAGTCTCTCGCTTCTCTGGCCTTCCTCTGGGCCCTCGCGCCGTGGCTCAGCCTCTCCCGTCCCCCCAGGGTGCGCCTTTGTGAAGTACTCCTCCCACGCCGAGGCTCAGGCCGCCATCAACGCTCTGCACGGCAGCCAGACCATGCCGGTGAGTGCGGCCGCCCCTGGGTAGGGGCAAGGACGGGGGCAATGAGGGACCGCGACACGCCGCCACCCAGCGCGTCTGTAGGGCCCCGCCCACCGCATCTGTAGGGCGCGCGCGGGGCGCTGAGACTCTAGACCCCTGGGCGAGGATTGGTGCTCATCACGGTCCTCCACCCACCCCGTTCCCCATAGCACCCAGTGGATGGGACCCCGTGGGCCTAGGCTAGGGAGTAGAGGAGGTTTGGGCTGGTGGGCCTCACGCACAGTCCCGGCTGCAGGGAGCTTCATCCAGTCTGGTGGTCAAGTTCGCCGACACTGACAAGGAGCGCACAATGCGGCGAATGCAGCAGATGGCTGGCCAGATGGGCATGTTCAACCCCATGGCCATCCCGTTTGGAGCCTACGGCGCCTACGCACAGGCAGTAAGTGGGGGCACAGCGGGGCGAGGGGGAGGAGGCGGCGGTTCTTCACGAATCCTAGGAAGCATGGATGGGAAGGAGGGGAGAGGTTCAGGTGTTCTGTTGGCACCACCCCACCCCTGCCACCACTCATGGAAAGGTGTCCTCAGCCTTCTGATTACTCCTGGCAGGGGTCCTTGGACGTGCCACAAAGCCCTCCTCACCCACACTTCCCCTGTAGTTCCCCTCAGGGCCCTGGCCCACCAACTTCTTTCTTCCACATTGAGGCTGTCTCTGACAGCATCTCCCCTCAGCACTCACATGGGTGGCACTGAGGTAGGCCAGGGTTCTAGTTCTAAAAATGCACTCACTTTTTCAGCAGTGTCCCAGCTTGGCCAGTTTCAACAGTCACCCCAGTTCCCACTCACTGCAGGTAGCTGAGGTTTTATTCATGCTTCTTCTGTAGCTTTTACCCAGCAGACTCCAAGTTAGGGACAGAAATCTCCAACAGCTTAGTTCTACAGAGGCTCCTCCAGCATGTCTCTAGAGCTTTGGATGTCATATCGCCATGAACTTCAGGCCTTTCAGGGCTGACCAGCACCCGTGGAGCCAGTCCCCCTCCTCCTCCCCTACAACTAATACTTTTGAATGCAGTTTCCTCTTGGGCGCTGGTCTCTAATAGCCACTGAGGACTAGGGCAGATATGGGGAGGATGTCAGGGCTCTCTGGGGGTGGGGTAGGGAGATGTGTCTGAGCAACCAGGGGACTCAGGGCCTGGGAGGCTGGTCTCAGAGCTGAACCCCTTGGTGGGGAGGGCTGCCCCCGTGGAAGCGCATGGTATTTTTTCCACTCCCTCTGCCCCAGCTGATGCAGCAGCAAGCGGCACTGATGGCATCGGTCGCGCAGGGTGGCTACCTGAACCCCATGGCTGCCTTTGCCGCCGCCCAGATGCAGCAGATGGCTGCCCTCAACATGAACGGCCTGGCGGCCGCACCCATGACCCCAACCTCAGGTGAGTGAAAAGGTACAAACACAGGGCCTGGCCCAGCTGGAAGGCAGCTGGACCCAGATTGCTACCTTTTGTTTGGCCAGTGGCGGCCACCAATGGACCCTCCTGTGTCAAGAGCACCTGATGTCTGGACCCATCGCAGGCCTTATCCTCTGGAAATTTGTCTCAAAAAATGTCCTAATCCCTGAGGTCCCAAGGGAAGATGGAATGTGGGCCCCAAGCAGTCGCTGGTGTGGTATCAGGGTGGTGAGAATTTCATTCAAGTTGTTTAGCCGTGTCAGATGTCAGGGGGCAATTCATGCTGGTCTCTAACACAGATATCAGGAAAGGAACTGACAGGAAAACATCTCCCTTTGAGGTCCGAGGCAGGGAGCACCCTGCCCTTTCTGCGGCCCTGTTTGGTCCCTGGCCCAAGCAGAGAGGGAACCCCATTTTTTCATTTCCATTTAACCCAACTTATATTCACTATCTTTTTCCAAGACAACTACACAAGCAAGGAAGAACCCCAAGAGTTATTAAAGGACAGAGGGGTTAGAAACAGTCCCACTTACAAAGCATGTTTTTAATTGGATCTTGGCTATTGTCCAGTTCTGTGATTCTCAACTACGGCAACCCCAACCCCAACCCCAAATATCTGGCAATGTCCTGAGACATTTTTCGTTGTCACAACTGAAGGAGGGTGAATGTGCCTGTAATCTGGTAGATGGAGACCAGGATGCTGCTACGATGCACAGGACAGCTCCCCATAAGGAAATATGTGGCCATAAATGTAAATAGTTTCAAAGTTAAGAATGCCTGACTAGCTCCAAGGGCTGGCACAACACCCCAGCTCTCGTTCACCAAGCTTCCGTGGCTCTCTGCAGCCAGGCCATAGCAGCAGCCTACCTGACATCCAGGAGCTATTCGTTTCCCAGCTAAAAGCTATAGAAGATTGTGCATCTCTAGCCTCAACTTCAGTACTACCCCACAACTCTAATCCCCAACCTAGGGACATTCCTGATGGCCTCAGGTCCTCATCCAAAGAGAGACCCTGCTTCCTACATGAAGAGGAAGGCTCTCTCCAGCCTCTGGGGTCTCAGTACAGTCACTGTGCCATCCACACCTTGGTTTCCGTCTACCTGATGTAGGAAAGGCACAGTGTATTGTCATCTGACCCCAGCTTTACCCTCACCACAATGAGCATCACCACTGCCTTAACTGGAGGAGGCCAGGGTGTCTACTTTGTGTATGAATAGGACTGAGTCTGGACTCTGCAAAGGGCTGTCTTCCTCAGCGCAAGGGAACACCAGAATTAAGACCTCCTCCACCTGCATATTGAGATTCCTTCATGAGGAGGCAGATCAACCCCTCAGTGATCCATCTAGTGAAGATAGCAGGGAGCAGAGCCACAGCTTAGAAACAGTGACCAGTCCATCCTGACTTAGCTGGCATGAGCAAGAGCCACTGAAAAAGACTAAAGGAAGACCAACTGTGGTCAAAGTCAAGGGCACTTAAAGGTCTGTATGCTACAGGTCCAAGGTCGAGCAGTCAGTGGTCAGGGAAGTCTTATAGGGTAGGTGGAATATGGACTCTGCCTTGAAGCGTAGATACAGTTGGGAAGAATAGGCTCATTACATCCAGGGAGATAACTCAAGTCATGACCCACAGATAGGACTGAGTTGATGTGTGAGGTCCAAGTCTATCCCCAGGCACTTGGAGCCAGCAGGGTGGAGCTCCAGGGATTGGCCTTCATCACCTGTGTTCTGCTTGCTTCCCCCTTCTTCCACCCCTCTTCACCTCTGGAACCAGGTGGCAGCACCCCTCCGGGCATCACTGCACCAGCCGTGCCTAGCATCCCATCCCCCATTGGGGTGAACGGCTTCACTGGCCTCCCCCCGCAGGCTAATGGACAACCTGCTGCAGAAGCTGTGTTTGCCAATGGCATCCACCCCTACCCAGGTAAGTACATCTGGTAGCCCTTCCTTCCCCATGCAGCACTCTCCTCATCCATTCTGTCCCTGTCCTTGCTGTTATAACTGAATGTGTGGCTCCTGCCCTCTGTCTTTTCCCTGGTGGAACCCCAAATGTGATCAGGGAGAGCCAGCCTCCTGCCCTCCTTCAGGGTGCTCCTAGTGGGAGAGAAGACAAATCCTTGGGGGTTTGTCAGTCTGATGGGTGAGAACCCCATTCCCGGGGCTCCCTCAGAGAAGAAAAGAGAATAGATGAGTCATCCAACCAAGCAGAGAGAGGCTAGTAACTGCAAATTAATTAAGAGTGAATTCGACCCCAAAGAAATGAGGGGATGGAAGCTAAAAGAATAATCAGATTTAAGTAGGAAAAGACTCTGTTGGGAAGCAAGTGGAGGTATATTGATTGGTGATCTGGCTAGTGCATACCTGTTCAGTCCCCTGGTGCACACAAAGCCATGGTCAGCACTTTGGACAGAGGACCAGAACCTCGGATAACTTCCGGGTCCTGCTTTCATGAATTCTGGCACACAAGAAGATCCAGGAGGCCTGTTCCTGATGAACTTTGTTCCTCTAAAACTTAGCAGTTCTCGCATGGTAAAAATGTCCAGTTGACTTGAAACAGCTCCTCTCTCTGGTCTTGAGGATAAACTGGCACTGGAGCAGGGAAGCTGGGCCAGTCAGGAACACAATAGACATCAACAGAATAATAAAGCCATAAGGCAGAGCAGAGTATGGTCAAGAGTGAGTGTCCTCTGATGCTAAAGGATTCAAAGGAAGGGAGAGTTCTGTAGGCTGAAGCCCAGCAGAGCTTCCCGAAGAGCCGCACAGGTCAACCTTTAACAGCTGGGTAGGAATTGGAGACTTCTGGATGAACAAGGAGCACACTGCTGTGGAGGGGCTGTCCTGGAGGCCCAGAAGCAGGAGGGGCTCGCCTGGCAGGGACAGGGGGTGGTAAGGAGGTTGGCTCAACAGGGCAGAGGAGGTCAGCTTTGGGGGCAAACTCATGCTTCCCACTCTGGTTGCCTGTCAGAATCTACTGTGTGGTTGTAAAATCACAGAAACCCAGGGATTCTGATTTCAGTATCTGGAGTGAGGCCCAGACATCCAGAGAGTATAAAAGTGCTGCCAGCACCAGAGTTCAGTGTCACTGTGCTGGAGAGAAATAGAGGAGAATTTCCTGACTTTGAACTTGGAGTTTTTCTTGACCCCTTCCCGGTGCTTTTCCGACGACTCAGCCCTCAGTGCACAGAGAAGAGGCTAGAGAAGCCTAGGGAGTGGAGTGACAGGGCCTGGAGGATCTGGAGTGTTGTTTAAGGGTGAAGACTCCAGGCTGGCAAGGGAGGCAGGGGAGGGGCTTGGCAAGCAGGAGGTGGGAGACACCCCACCCATCTCAGGTTCCTGGGCTCCTCCTCCATCAGGGCTGGGAGATACAGTTCCCAGCACATCTGGGTGGTTTCATTACCTCCCCCCACCCCGCCCACAAGCCCATCTGGATCTCTGGATTTTGACAAACCTGCTCCTTCCCCACCCCCAGCAGCATCTGTGAGCTCTTTCCCTCATGGAATTTGGAAATGTTTCTCTCCCCCATTTATAACAATCTGCCACATCCCATAAACAATCCCCTGCCAGAGCAGGAGGGAGGGATGGAGGGAAGGAAAGGAGAAGAGCAGTACATTAAAAAAATTAATTTACCATCTTTAAATGCAGAGTTTGGAGCTGCTCTAATGAGCGAGATCCTTCAAAGTGTTCGTTCTGTGGCAGTTACTAATGAGGTCATTAAGCAGAGAAGTAGAGAGGGGTCTCAGAAATGCTTTTCTCCACTTCCAAGCCCCACGTAGCATCTCTGCTCTCCCCTCTTGCTCATCGAGATCATGCTGGAAGCACACAGTGTGGCCTTTACTGCCACACAACACCCGAAGGGGTGGCTGTCACAAATGATAAGGGCTGTTCATTCATTCCTTATGTTGCGGGATTTGCTGAGCACTTGTTATGACCTGTGCTGGGGGAGCTGCCATCTACCTTGTGCAGTTTATATTTTGCACAGGGCACCAAACTATGCTCAGAGAAGAGATCTTTCTCTAATTGGCATAAAGGCTGTATGTGGTTGAGCAGCTGGCATGGCCAAGAAGACAAGCAAGAAGTGGCTCTCCCTCCAGAGAGCTCAGGCTGGGGGAAGAGTTAGACCAGGGAGCAGGACACCACCCCGCCAAGTGCCACCACCATATCACCACTGGAAGCTCCAGTGTCCACCACAAGGGAAATAGATGGATAGGTTTTGTCCTGGACAACCCCGGGCGGGATGAAGCCCGCACCCCCACCCATCTTCAGCTGCCCCTCCTCCTGGGCTCAGTTCCCCGGCTGCCATCCTCATTGTCTCTAAGGACCTCTGCCCCAGCACGTGCCCTGGCTCCCCTGGGACCTGGGTGCTATTGCTCTAGTGTTACGTTACTGAGAGGTTCAGGGATGAGCGCTTGGGAGGGATGTTTGGAAATTCTCTCTGGTCTACAGGCCTCAAAGCCTGGCATGGCCAGTTAGCTTGGCTGGCCTGGGTCACCAGGCAGATAAGCCCAGATGGTTTTCTTGCTGCTTCCCTGTGCCCTCCATCTTGCCCCAGATATACTGAGGCCGAATCTGTCCCCATCCACCTCCCTGGGCCCCCAAGGCCAACCCACTCCCACTTCAGTCATCACTGGCCTTGGTCACCAAAGGCAGTGTCCTCCACTGGTCCATGCGCCATCGAGGCTTTTACTCACTGCTTCTGCAGACACAGCACAGACAACAGAAGTGAACCAAGCCTCTTCCCCAGACCGGCCCTCCTGGGTTGCTTACCAAAGTCTCAGCCGCAGGTCCTCTTGCGCTGGGCAGCAGGCATCCCAGTCCGAGGTCAGGTGGAAGAAGGTCTGTGGACTTCTGGTTCTTTGGTGTCCATAGGCACCGTGAGGTGGACTTCACTTGTGTGGTCAGTGCTGCTGTGGGCATCTCAGCTGTGCCCAGGAATGGAAGACCTCCATGCCTTGTGCAAAGTCCCTGAGAATTTGGGAGGAGGTCCCTCTACTTGAACAGGGGTGGGTGGCCCAGGGGACTTGGTGGCAGGGTAAGGCATCTCATGCCCTTTCTTTCACTCAGCTGGGCTCTGCTGGGGAGGAGTGAGGAGGAGACCACCCTCCTGATAGCCCCTAGCCCCCTTGTCTGCTTTCCCACAGCCCTTCTCCAGGGCCAGGGCTCTCATGTGTCTCCCCACCAAGCTCTCATGGTTGAGCCCTCCTCTGGCGTCTCCTTCCCAGCCTTCTTCATGAACCATCCATCTCACCACACCCCCAAGCCAGCTGTAGCCTGCATCCCCCAGCCCAGGGTGGTCAACCTTCCACCCTACTAAGGGCCCTGGGATGGGGAAGAGGGAAGCCCCCCGCGCAGAGTTCCTACCTCGGATGCCCCGCTCCAGGACGGAGATCACAGTGGCCGGGAAGCATGCAGCTACAGCAGAATCGCTGTGGGCACGGTGGGGGAGGGGCTGGTTTGGGAGAGCAATGCTGACCTCTGCCCCCTTGGCTCCCCTGCAGCGCAGAGCCCCACCGCCGCGGACCCCCTGCAGCAGGCCTACGCTGGAGTGCAGCAGTATGCAGGTCGTTAGTATCCGCGCGTCCCCACCGGCGTCCCCTGGCTGCGTGCGCCTCCCCATGCCTGGGCGCTGGTGCCCCCTCTGCACCCAGGCCTGCGCCCAGCACTGTGTGGGAGGGGGGAGCAGGGAGGGACTGCCAGGGAGCCGGAGTAGTCCGAGGAAGGGTTTTACTGACAGAGGCCACCACCCCCGCCATGCCAGGCTGCCTCCCTCTCTCTGGCGCCCCCTGGCGATCAGGCAGAACTCAGCCATCATGGCAGTGGTGTATGGTCAGAACTTTGGATGAGCTGGTGAGCCAGGCTAAGCTTTAACCTTGCTGTGAAATGACTCATGCTTGACGCGAGGTTTCCTTCCCCTGTGGTGCTGCCACGGCTGGTTCGTCCAGGATTCCCAAGCCTTCCAGCAGCACTGGGGTGAGGCCGGAGCTGGGGCGCTGCCCTCGCAGTCCACAGCCACCGGTCCAGGAAGCACAGATGCTGGGTTTGAGGGAAGGGAAGCAGTTTCCATCTCCGTTCCCGCTGGACATACACAGGCATCTGGGCTGGGGCCCAAACAAGGTTGACAGGGAACCAGGGACGACAGGCAGCCAGAGGTAGAAAAAAAAAAAAGAAAAGCAAGAAGAGACAGCCCTGAGCGAGCAGATGGCCTGGGATCACTGAATGGGAAGGTGATGAGCTGCTGTAGGAAGTCCAAGGCCAGCTGTCGGCCAGGCTCCTCTTCCTCCCCTGGGCTGGGCAACACCCGTGCACGCGCTCGCACGCGCGCTCACACACACACACACACACACACACACCACAGTCATCCCCGTTCAGCCAATGTCCTGCTGTCTGGCCAGGTCAGGGTCCTTCCTCACTGTGTTTAGAAGAGCCAGCAACGTCTCCCCTGAGGGTGATGGGGCTGCTTGGCACCATAGGGACCCAGATGAAGCTGACCTCTCACATCTGGGGAAGCTGTCTGTCTCACCTGCTGAGCTCCCTTGAGCCCCTCTGGGAGCCAGGCCAGGCGGAGGAGGGGGCTCCCCATTCCTGTCCCACCTCTGGCCCTTTCCCATTAAATATACAAAGCATCAGATTTGTTCAACCCAGTCCTCAGCCCCTGGGGACCCCCCACTGGCAGGATCCAAAGGCCAAGCCCCCACCTCGGATGGCCCCCCACCTCCCACACAGGCGCCCTCTGAGTAGGGGTGAGGGCGTGGGTGCCAGAGTCCACCGTGGCTCAGAGAAGGGGAATACCTTGGGGGTTCCAGGTGGTGTGGGACCATCGTGTCCAGGGCATTCTGATGCTTTTAATTATCCGTTCTTGTGGATTATCCGCACATGTGGATTGTCCATTGTTTCAGATTAAACTCGCCTCCCCCATGCACACACCAGCACGCGCGCGCACACACACACACACATACCCCTCCTTCTAATCTTCCATGTGCTGCTCGTCCGTCGTGACTGATGAAAACTGGCTCTATCTTAAGAGACTGAGCTGAAATGCATTTTTTGGCTGGTCTGCTTTTACTACTCAACACTGAAATTTCTCTCTTTCTTCCTGCCTCTCACCCTGTCTCTCTCCATGTCACTGTCACCATCTCTCGCTCCCGTCTCTTCTCTCTGGCCCTCCAGCAGCCGCCTACCCTGCTGCCTATGGTCAGATAAGCCAGGCCTTTCCTCAGCCACCTCCAATGATCCCCCAGCAACAGAGAGAAGGTGAGTCTGTAAACCGGGCTCCCAGGCCCCTCCCCGTTCTCTCCCCAGAGAAGCTGCTCACCTGGGCCTTTGGCTGGGGGGTTCTGTTTGCAAGGTGACCACGTCTGTGCGTGGTATTGAGAGTGAGGGGAGGCTGCAGGATTGTGAGAGGCCGCACTCTGCAATCCAAGTGCAGAGGTGCGCTGTCATGGGCGGCTCTGCAGACTGGGGTGGAGGGAGGTCAGGAAGGTGGGCCCCCAGAGGAGATGGGGTCCGAGAATCTATCCTCCCGCAACGGGCAGCATTTGTCCAATGGAAAGGAAGAGGAGAAATGGGATGCTCGTGGCTGGGGTGGTGGGTGGGAGAAGGGAGACCAGTTCATCATGGACAGAAGTTCTTCCCTCTGGTGAGTGGAGGATTCAGCTGGAGCTCCCAGGGAAGGACTCTAATGCTGGTGAGGGGATGGGAGTGCCCCAGGCTAGGCCTAGAGAAAGAGGGGGACCTGGAAAGCCACGTCCAGAGGCCCCAGTGTGAACAGGGTGGGCCAGCAAGGGAGGACGGACCGTCCTAAAGGTGCTGAGAGTCCTCCTACCCCAGAGCCCGGAGCCCCGCAGGAGCCGGGTAAACAAGCCCACACTCGGGGATGCAGGGATGCTCGCGAAGCTCTGTTTGATAGGGTCCTGTGCCCCCCCCCCATGAAAAGGGTCATCCTGCCTGTGAGGCCCCCACACCTGTCCTGGTAGCCCACGTGGCCTGGGGGTTCCAGTGGTCTCTAGGTGGCTGGCTCCAAGCCCCTGCAGCAGACCGTCCCTGAGCTGTGGGATGTAGGCTAGTCCTGGAAAGGACCCCGGGGGTCTGCTGATCCAAACCCCTGGGGTCAGGCCCCAAACAGGCCCCAGAGCCTGGACAGCTGAGAGCCTGGTCTTTGAAGCAAAGCCCCCTGGGTCTGCCTCCCAGCCTGGCCTCTCCTCTCTCAGCCTTGGTGTCCTCACCTGGGAAATAGGACAGTGATGATCAGTCCCCAGAGCGTATGAGGGTCAAACTAGCTCAGGTCTGTCTTCCCAACTGCACCAAGTGCCTACGGACTTCTCACTGCGCGCGGCCCTCCCCTCCCCACTTTTTCTCCCCCTCCGAAGGTGGACTAAGGCTCACCTTAGTTCACAGGCACTGGGCAGCTCCTGAGACCCATGTCATCACGTCCCTGGGCCCATGAGGACCAAATTACAGGAACCCGGAGGGGTGCACATTGGGGCCCCCTGCTTGTTCCTGCAGTCACACCCTGCAGCAGCTCCGGGTCACACCTGGGGCCATTGGTGAAGTGGGGGTGGGGGATGGTCCGTCAGCCCTGCCTCCACCAGAGGGTCGCCTCCCTGGGCTGTGGCCCTGGAGCCTGCTCTGCCCCGCCCTCCTCCCCCCAGTCCATGCCTTCCAGCACAAGAGGTGGGGTCCAGGAGTCCCAGCGTTGCCCATCTCAGGCCCAGGACGGAGAGTTGTCCCCATGGGCCCTCACTGCTTTTGTCACCCCACTGGCTTCAGGCCACCCCCCCACCTCATAGTCAGAGCCCTGCGTCACTCTGGCCCGTGGGCTTAGGGGTCTCTAAACCCTGCCACACACACACACACACACCTCTGCAGGTCAGTGCTGCTCTGATCAACACACGTGATAGCCCCTACCACTGGCCTTAAACCCAGTCTCTCCATCTGCTCCCTGCCCCTCCCCCACGTCACACTTCATACCAGCTCACGTGTCTAGCTCTGAACTCTTTCAAATACCTTCTCTCCATCTCTGAGCAGCTTCAGTTCCCCCTCCCCCTTGCCCTGCTCCCTAGAGCAGACTGACTGGCCAGTCCCCCTACTCCAGCCTCCCCTCCGGCAGGGGGATCGTCCACCCTTGCCCCCATTCTCCCTGACTGCGGTACCACGGGAGAGCAGAGCATGGGGAGGGGTGAGATGTGAACCCAGATACCTGTAGAAGCCTGCTGCTCACAAGGGCAAGCTCAAGGCAGTGGGAGTGGGGTCGTCA
Source organism: Vicugna pacos (assembly GCF_048564905.1). Lineage (NCBI taxonomy): Eukaryota > Metazoa > Chordata > Mammalia > Artiodactyla > Camelidae > Vicugna > Vicugna pacos. Next base: position 10,331,064 of record NC_133010.1, read on the forward strand.
GGGAAGGCTTTGGGGTCCTGAAGGATGAGGTCTTCAGTACGCAGAGATGGGGAGGTGGGTATCGGAGGCGGGGAGAACAGCAGGAGCAAAGGGAGGGATGCTGCCCAGTATGAGGTGAGCCTGGAAATGGGGGGAGACGGGCAGAGGGTGGGTTGAAGCCAGACCAAAGCTGTGTCCTGGGTTGCGGGAGGCTGTGTTCCTCCAGCCATGGCAGTGGTTGGCCCCCTTCCACCATGGTCATCTCCCCTCGTGTCATGCCATTGAAATACCAGGACCCAATGGTTGCTGGGCAGGACCTTCCCTCCAGCTCCTTTGTCTTTGAGCTGAGCCTGGAGACAGTTGCCTGTAGCCCCCCGAGGCTGTCTGCCCACAGACGAGCCCAGATTACTGTGTCCAGGGCTGCGGTGTGATCCAGGGCAGTCACTTCCTGTCTCTGGAGCTCCGTTTCACCACTTCTCAGAAGGCTGGGTTGGACCAGATTGATATCCGAAGTCCTGCGGTTGTGCCATCTGGATGCTCTATAATCTGTGAATTAGGGAGTGCGCTGAGGGCTCCGGGTTAGCTGGAGCAGGACAGTGTGTAGACTCGCTGTTGAGGGGGAGGGGCAGGGGAGTAGGTTGGGGCTAGGAGAGCCACCCCTGTGGGGCTCAGCCACACGCCCTGCTGGTGGGACTGAGCTCAGTGGCTCTGCCCTTGAAGACTCCTTGTCTCTTTAAGGAGAACAGAAGTAACATCCACACAAAGCAGCATGCAGAACCTGAACTTGTAGGGAGGGTCCCACGTTCAAGGCAAGTGTCAGCGTGGGCTGGAGGGCTCCGGGAAGCCTGGAAGAAAAGAGTAAGGATGGGAGGAGGTGGGAAGGCATGTGCTGGGGAAGGGGAGTAGGAGGATGGGGGAAAGGCAAATGCCCTACTCCTAGAGAGCGCCCCCTTCTGGCTGGAGAGAAAACCTCCCAGTCGTACAGGAGAAAGAACCTCAGACTGCAGTGCGGGCTGTGGACTCAGGGAGCCCCAGAAGGGAAGGGATGTGGGGAGGAGCCGGGTGGGGGTCCTGGAGGAGGTGCAGCTTAGATTAGGCCTTCAAACTGGTTCCTGTCCGAAGGGGACACGTCTAGTTGGGGACCGCCAAAGGACACGTTCAGTGTATGAGTCAGTGGGAACATGCCATGGTTGGAGGGGATGGGTGAGGGGAGGGCCACCAGAGCATGGGGAATCCAGCAGCGGGACCCCGGAAGTGGGTGAGGGAGCATGCTTGCGCCGGTTCTGAAAGCGCCGTCCGCTGGCAGAGCCAGCAGTCCAGGGAGGGGAGGCCGGAGGGCGGGGATGGGCTGGCGGTTTAGGGCAGGGACCAGGACCAGGACCGAGGACTGGCTTTGGTGGTTAGAGGACTCCTAGAGATCAGCTGTGACCCTCAAGGGGGTGGAGATAGATGGAGGGAGGAAGTTAGGAGAGCTCGGAGGGGACAGGAGAGGGAAAAAAGGACAGGGAGACTCCGGAGCTGGCGCTTTGCTCCAGAACTGGGTTATCTGGCAGCCTCGCGCGTCACAGAGAGCCAGGATCTGGCTGTGAAAGCCACACATCAGCCCACGTCAGTGCCTGACAGCCTTTCCTTTTAAGCTCCTGCTTAGTTTCCACCAGCCTCTGATCAGAACTTCAGTTCTTACCCAGCTCTTAGCAAGTGCAGGTCTTTTCTCCGCATGTCCTCCATGGGTTGGAAACAAACATTGAAATGACCCCACTTTAAAAGGCTAAGTTATATATGGCATAGTCTATTTTAGATGACAAGAAAAAGACGAAGCATCTTGAAGAGAGTTCCCTTTCAAAGCATTAAAACTGAATGTTTTGGTCATTTGAAAAGAAAAATGTAAATCTTTAGCTGTCTGGAAATTTCAGAAATCCAAACACCTCACCAGTGTTCAGGGTTTGTGGGGCACTGAGATTTATGATAGATACAGGGAGAGGAGGGCACAGACTACGGAGGCAGGCGGCCTGGGTCTGGGTTCATATCCTGGCTCCATCACCACTAGCTGTGTGACTTGGCACGTGGCTTAACCTCTCTGGGCCTCAGTGTTCTCATCTGTGAAGTGAGGGTGACAACAGTACTTGCCTCAGGGCTGCTGTAAGGATTAGGTGCCTTAACATACGTGTCAAATGTGTGGAACAGCCTGACATGCAGTTCACGCTACAGAAGTGGCTGGACTGTTACTGTTGTAATGAAATGGGGAGCCTTTCATACGATGAGGCTTGTGGGTGTCCTGGCCCGTGGGTATCCCATCACGGAGCCTTGCTGGGAAGCCCTTTCTGCTCACCTAGCTTGCTGGAGGAGGCGGTATAAATTTTGATTTTTGCTCTCAAGATCAGGGCTGAGTTTAAGGTTCAGGGCGAGGGAGGAGGGGAGGGCCATTGGGGACCAGGTAGGAAGGAGTGGCTGCAGGTCAGGGAGGAGGATGGGGATTCCGGGCCCCAGTGGCCTGCCTGTGGGAGGTAAGGTGAGTCTTCCAGGGGCATGGCTGCCCCAGGGCAGCTCCCTCCGTCCTCCCCTGAATCTGGACTGGGCAGGTCTCCGTCCCCCTGCCTCCTCTCAGCATCTCACCTCCACGACTGATCAGATCTTGGCATGTTCACCCCATTCACTGGTTGACTCTACCCCTGGAGCCCTCAAGTTGCCAGGCACCCTGTTAAATGGATCCATTTTGCAGAAAGGGCCACTGAGGTGCAGAGAGGTTCAGTGACTTGCCCAAGGGCAGAGCACAGACCAGAGCTCATATCTGGGGCTCAGCAACCCCCCTTTTCCATGGCCACCTTTGGATCTTGGATGAGACTCCCCCTCCTAACCTTGCCCCCACCCCTCCCTGCTGCCGCTGCCTAACTCGCTCACCTCTCCTCTGTCTCTCTCTTCCCCCACCCCGCCATCCCTCCTCCCCCGCCCCCCCCCCACCGCAGGGCCCGAGGGCTGTAACCTGTTCATCTACCATCTGCCCCAGGAGTTTGGGGACGCTGAGCTGATGCAGATGTTCCTCCCTTTCGGTAATGTCATCTCCTCGAAAGTGTTTGTGGATCGGGCGACTAACCAAAGTAAATGCTTTGGTGGGTAAAGATAACAAACCAACTAGCTTCACCTAGGACAGGGCGGTGCTCGCACCAATTTATCGGTGTCCAACTGCTTTTAACCTGCTCCTTCACATCGCCCCCTACCCCCAAGTGCTCCCTGTGGCCCAGCCTCCAGCCTCCATCTCTCACCCCTCTTCTCTCTTCTGTTCTTTCGGCTTCTCGGCTTTCCCTGCCCACTCCCACCCATTCCCCCAGCTCCCCTGTCCCAGTCCAAGAGATAGTCTTCCCTCCCAGCCCCAAAGCTCAATTCTAACCAGCTGAGAAGGGGAAGGGATCCACCCAGGGCAGGGGTGGATGGGTAGGGAGCAGAGCCTGGCCATACCCATTCTCCCGGCACCACTCTGGTCTCAAGGTCAGAGTGGCCCCGAGGTAAAAACTGAGCATGACCCTTGGGGTGGGGTGTCTGCCCAGCTGAGGCCCCTATGCCTGCCCCTTGGCTTCCTCTGTCTACCTCCCTTTTCTGCCCCGCCCCCCTTCTCTGTCTACCCTGCTCTTTGCTCCCCTCTTGCCATCCAGCGAACCCTCCTCCCCCGGCCCACCCCTTCAGGCCACCAGAGCCGAATTGTTGAGGAATCAGGAAGAGGAAACTGGTCCCTGCCCTCAGGAAGCCTCAGGTCTGAGCATAGATGAAAATCTCGTCTATTCACAAACAGTGAAATCTGCGAGGCACCAAGTAATGGAGGAATGAGAAAGACAGGGGGATATAAATAGACAAAGGAAGGGGAGGGAATTCCAGGTAGGGGCAAAGAATGGATGAGGGCATGGGGGCTGGGATGCAAAGAGTCCAAGGTCAGTGGATGAGGAAGCAGGAGGCTTTGGGGAGAAAAGAGGGTTCTGCGGAGACGAGCTGTGAGGGCGGGTCTGTGCTGGGGAGGGTTTCCACCATTGAGGTGAGGATGCTTCATGTGGTGTGGTAGGCGGTGTAAGATGGTGGGAGTGACCGGATGAAGGTACTTTGGGGAAATTCTCCTGATGGCAGGTGTTAGGAGAGAGACAGAGGACTCAAGAGGACCTAGAAGTATGCTTGTCAGAGAAACCATGGGATGCACAGGATGCCCGGTGAAATTGAAATTTCCGATAAACAATGGATACATTTTTAGCGTGAGTATGTCCCAAATACTAGTGTAATATGTCCCATGCAGTATTGAGGATATACTTATACTAAAAAAAGCAGTTATTGTTTATCTGAAATTCCAGTGTAACTGGGCATCTTGAGTTTTGATTTGCTTCAGACTTCCTGGAATCCCACCTTATCCTCACACCTCTCCCCTCCACTCGTCCTCAGCCCCTCTCCCATCTCCTCTTCTGTCTCTATGAGAGCTTCTTTCTGGGGCCAGGCCCACTTGTGAGTCTCCCAGGATTGAGGAGGCCAGTCCCCAGAGAGTCCCCCCAGAGACAAGTCTGCCAGAAGCTCTGTATCTCCAGGTTGCCTCCCAGGTACCGGGGCTGGGAGAACAGAGTAGGATTCTGCTTCGGCCAGAGAACCCAGCTCACCCCTTGGGGAGCAGGTACAAGAGTGTAGAAGCACCAGGAAGCTCATGTTAAGGAGACTCCAGTTTGGAAACCAGCTTTCCAGGACTGTGAAGGGCTTCAGGGTGTAAAGCATGTTCCCCAAGGCAGTCAAGATCTTTGCACACTATCCCTTCCCCTCTGGTCGCTGCCACAGTGGTACTTCAGTGGCACAGAGTTGCCCTAGTGGCTCATTTCTCTGGGGGATGGGGAAACAAGGCAAAAGGCAAAGATTGGGTTGCACCCCTCTACTGTTTGACCACTGTTTCTTCCGACGAATTACAGTTAGGTATGTAGAGCAACAAAACTGGAGATCAGCTGCGTTTGCTTTTTAAGTAAGCCTCGGATGTTGCATAAGCCAGAGGAGAACTGCGAAGAGCCCAGAACATGCTGGGACCCTGCGGCTGGAGCAGGCTCAGTCTGCAGCCATGTCCCCCTGCATTCCTGCTGCCATTCTCGGGAGTCAGCCTCAGACTACCCTTGCCATTAGCTCATTCAAGTTCTCCAGCAAAGATTTTTGCCCTGCTTTTTCTGGAAGTCCTTCTCTGTATGTCTCTACGCTGGTTCTTTCTTCCTGAGCAAATGTCTAGCACTGGGCATCCACCTGCCCTGAGAAGGAACAGGCTCCCACCAAGCTGGCCAGCCCAGCGGCTCCTCCTTAACCCTCTGGGTTTCCCTCACTCACTCAGGCAGCGAGTCTGTGCAGCTGTCCCCAGCTCTCACTCATGGGCAAGCCATTTACTCTTAGGGCCTCAGTGTTCCCATTTGTGGAATGGGGATTTCAGCGCTCATCTTTCAGTGATGCTGTGAGGGTTACGTGAGATGGTCTGTGTGAGGGATCTGGCCAGAGTAGACCCTCAGGAGGTGCCTTTATTTCCCAAAGGAGGGGCCATTTTGCTGCAAATGTGGTCCTTGTTACAGTGAACCCATCACGCTCTCACCCCACGTGCTCTTTATAAGCATGAACAGAATCTTCTGGAGGCCTTGTGTGCAGCACAAATGGGAGAAGGGCTGGAGGGCCACCAGGAAGGCATTCTACCTGCACAGCCCCACAGTCTGGGAGGCAGGAACCTTCTCAGGAGCGGGAGGAATGGGACAGGGGGCTCTGGGAGAAGGGACACAGTCCTGGGAACCGTAAACATGGGAGATGGTGCCCCAAGGGGGGCCAGTGGGGGAGTGGCTCACTGCCTTGACTGCTAGCGAGTTTAACAAAACTAGTTCAGGGAGAGAAGTTCATGGAGACTGCAGTCCTTCCCAACCCCCAAGTTTCCAGAAACTCATCTTGAAGGCTTGGCTGCTTCTCTCATCCAGGACCTTCTCTCCCTCCCTTTACATCTCCACCCTAGACAGCACCTCCAGCCCCTTTTATCTTTATCTCATCTTTTCCCCACTTTGCTCACATTTGGGGTTTTTTTGGAGGGGGGACTGTCACCCACAGTTAGGCTATCCCGTCCTGAGAGAGAGGGAGAGGCTTTTAGTTCACCCACGCTTTTTAATCTGGGGGAGAGCAGTGTAACAGATGCACCATTCACACATTTGAAAACTGCTCTGCTAACAGCTTGACTGTACTCATCAGACATAGAAATCTGATGGGGAAGGGATGGGCCAGGAGGAGTGAGGTGGGTGGTGGAAAGATGACTCACATTGATCTCCGACTATGGAAGATCAGGAAACTTTCCTATCCTGGCATATAGATGAATACAGATGTTTGTGGTGTTGCCCTGGGCTCTGACCAGTCCCATCTGAGCTGACATGCGTGCACTCTTGAGTACACACACATCTTTTCCCATCTTTGATGACTTGTGGCTGCAAGAGCAAATGTGAGCAAAGGCAGGAAGGAGAAAGAGAAAAGAGGCAGGTAGAGGCAGTTTCTGGGGCGGAGTTAAAATAAGAGAAACAGCCACCACATAGGGAGAGTGAGGGAGAGGCTGCAGGCAGGCCCATGGTATCATAAGCAATTAACCAAAAAAACCAGTGTTCTGCTTCAGCGGGGTCTGTACATTGACTCCCTACATGCCTAGCGGCCACTGGGAACAAGCACCCCAAATGACACATGTTTGCAGGATGGCTTGGTAACTTCGCCAAGCTTAGTTTCATATATTTTGCAGGATCTAAGTCCATTTTACAGGAGAAAAGGCCTCTAAAGTCAAGTAAATTCCAGGAAATACTAGGTTAAACAAAGCCATGAATGTTTATTTATTGGAGGAGTTAGGGTGGGAGGAGGATGTTTTTATTTGTTAATGTACCTTGGACTGTCCCAGAGTGAGCTGGCTGTCAATCTGCTTGACCACAGAAAGCCCTTTCTGAAGGAGCACCTATTAGGGCCATTTTGGGAAATGCTGATGTAGCGTAGTCTCTATAAGGAGATGCAGTCAAAGTTCCAAAAGGTGACTTCTAAATCAACTTGGGGAACCTAATCCATTCCCGCCTGGGAACTGCTTGTTTCAGAAGGTGACTGGGAGCCACGGATGGTTCTATATCCCGTCCTGGGACGTTGGGACAAGTGAACGTGTGAAAAGCACGTCTTCAGTCTGTAATGCTCGGAGAAGGCTCTCAGCTGACTTTTAGGAATAGTGTCAATTCGTACTATTATTTGTTACACCATTATTAGTTTATGAGGGGTCACAAGGGACTCATCGATCGGCGCGTGCTTAGCCCAGGGCAAGAGCCCCTGCTCCCAGGGTGGTGCTTTACTAAATAAAAGGGTGGTAAGGACGGCCCCCGGGAGCGCGGTGGCGGGTTAACGCGAGTCGGTCGGGACTGGCCTCGGTGGCCACCGGAGCCTGGCCGGGGGCAGCCGGGCCGGGAGGGGAGCGGGCGGAGGGGCGGCGGGGCCCCGGCCTCTGCCCTGCCCCGCGGCCGGAAACGGCGGTGGAGAAGTCCGCTCCGTGGCGCCTCCCCTCCCTCCCCTCGCACTCCTCTCTCTCCCCAGGCCGGCACCCCGTGCCCTCCCGCTGCCAGGCCCCCTCCTGTCAGGGAGGACAGTGTCCAATAAACTCCGCCCGCAGGTGTGTCCGCCCTCTCCCACCGCAGGCGGGGGCTGAGGTGCCGGGGCCGGCCGGGGTGGGGGGCGGGCGCCTCTCCGAGCCCCGCCGAGCTGCGGGCGCCCCGCCTCGGGGGAGAGGGCGCTGGGGAGAGCGGCGCCGCCCAGAGCCGAGGTGGAGCGGGGGGCGGCCCGGCCCGGGTCCGCGCGGGTCCGCGAGCCGGGAGCCTCTGCAGCGCCTGCTGCGGGAGGGGCCGCGAGGTCGGGGCGGGGGCGGGGCCCGAGGGGGTGGAGCTTCGAGCCCCGCCCCCGCCCGGAGGCGCGGCGGGAGCGGGGAGGGGCGGCTGCCTGCCCCGCCCCGCCCTCGGTCCCCGACCTTCTCCCCCTCCGCCCCTTCCCGGCCCGGGCGGCCCCGTGGAAACCCAGGCCCTCGTCCCTCGTGTCTCGCCAGGCTTCGTGAGCTTCGACAACCCGGCCAGCGCGCAGACCGCCATCCAGGCCATGAACGGCTTCCAGATCGGCATGAAGAGGCTCAAGGTGCAGCTGAAGCGGCCCAAAGACGCCAATCGCCCGTACTGAGCGCCGGCGGGAGCGTCCCCCGGGGGAGACCAGGACTCGCACAGGTAACCGGGGGCGGTCGGGGCGCGGGGACGGGGGGTTGGGGTGGTTGACCCTGTCCGGACCCGCCGCCTCCTCTGGCCTCTGTGGACTGGACCCTTGCTGTTCCTTGGACCCGCTGCGCCCGTCTCCACCTGCTCCTCGCCCGGTGCCTAGGGCGCAGGCAATGAGCTGTGGTCATCCCGGCAGAAATGGGGATGGCCATCCCCCTGCGGCAGAGCCAAGGGGGACAGGAGTGAGGGAACTGCTCTGAGAAGGTCTGCACTGGCAGTCTTGTTTGCCAGAAAACCCCGGGGTGAGCAGATGGACAGCTCAGGGCTTGGAGAGTTTGGGGGCGGAGTAGGCTCAGTGGGGAGCTGTAGGCCCTACTGGGGCCTTCTCCGAGACTCTCGAGACTCTCGGGCTCTCCCCTCCCCAGTTCTCCTGCCTGAGGGCTGATGGCTTTTAGACACTTGACCCCTTCACCCCTCCAATTCCCCGCAGCGCAGTCTGGAGAGGACGGACAGGACTTTTCAAAGGGAACTTTACCGAGAAACGAAACAGGATGGGACAGAAACTGAGGAGGCTGATGATACAGGACTGGGGCCACTTACCCTGCCTGCTTTACAGAGGCCATGATGAATGGGCAGTTGTCGCCTTTTCCTGCTCAGTCTGGGTCCTTACAGCTGGAGGCACAGCCAGCCACTCCTCTTCCAGGCCACGTGTTCCCCTGGGTGAAGCAGCTTCCTGGGGAAGAGGGGAGGGAAAAGCCAGGGCAGGCCCCCAGAAGTCCCCCTTTGGCCTGGTTGCCCCCATTGCCGTGGGCTCCTGCAGTCCCAGTTCATCACAGGCCGGGGCCAGGCTGCCCAGCCCTCTGGTGCTTCAGTGGTACTGGGCGCCAGGTACTGTTACATACTCATTAGTGAGTAAGACTGGTAAGGATCCTTGTCCTCAGCAAGGGAGACAGACAATAAATAAGGACATATGATCAAAAAGTAAATTATACAGTGTGTCAGGTTTGTTAGTTACAGTTAAATCAGGCAGTCAGGGTAGGCCTTGTTGAAAAAGTAACACGTGAGCAAAGATCTGAGGAAGGTGAGGCGGGGAGCCCCACCAGGGTCTGGAGGAGTGCGTCCTTGTGCTGAAGGAACAGCCAGTGTGCAGGCTCCAAGGCGAGGGCAAAGTGGTGTCTTCAAGGACCATCAGGAGGCCAGGGTGACCAGAGGAGAGGGAGCACGAGGCGTAGTGGAAAAGGAGCTCCCAGAGATAAGGAGGGCCACCTGCAGGCCATTCATGGGCTGGGCAGGGAGCCATTGGGGAGCTCTGCTTACAACAGTGACAGATTAACTTGCATTTCGATAGGATCGGTCATGCAGTAGGGCCCAGAGCAGAGGTCTAGAGCCTGGACCTCTCAGCCCAGGGCCACAGCAGTCAATGTGGTGTGAGGGAGTTGAGCTCTAGATGTCTTCTGAAGGCAGAGCTAGGGTTGCTGTTTGTAAGGAATTAGAGATAGGTGTGAGAGGAAGCGGCGTCAAGGATGACGCTTGGCTTTGGGCCTGAGTGACTGGCAGAGAAGAGCTGTCGTGACCTGAGAGGGAGGGGGTTTGAGAGAAAAGTCAGGTGCGTGACAAACTTTTCAGTGGAGGTTCAGAGTGTGGAGTTTTGCGGGGGAGGTCTCCAGTTCCCCAGTCCCCCCTCACTTCCCACCATTGTCAGCTGCACACCCTCCATCCACCCAGGAGCAGCACCACTCACCTTCTCTGGAACAGGGTTCTCGAGCCTGTACCCACTGCAAGGCTGGGGAGTGAGACGTGGCTGCTGCCAGTGAGGGAGGGTGGAAAGAGGACGCAATAGCAGCTAAAACCCTGCATGATTTTACAGGCCGATAGACGGTGTTTACAAATAATGAGTCCTAGGTGCCCAGAAGGCAGCGCTAACCTGAACTGGGGCCAAGGGACTAGCCGTAGCTCAGTGTGGAGAGTGGGAGGGGGATCTTAGGGCCAGTGGTGAAGACAGAAGACACAGCAGGCGGCCAGCTCAGAACTGGAGGTGGGGGGGCTGGGGCAGCCCCGCCACGGGAAGGAGGAGCGTGCTTGGGCTTTGGTTCCATAAAGTGAGGCCCCGGTGGGGCTGGGTCTGCCGATTCCGATGTCTCTGGAGAGTGTGGTTCCTGGCTTCCGTGCTGCCCCGCGCCTCTGGCTGCCTGGGCTCCTGTCTTGTGCTAACATGGGAGTTTCTCCAAGAAATCTTTCCCCAGAAACTAAAAAGAAGGAAACAAAGGCAGAGAGAGTGGCACAAACATGGCCAGGCCCGGGTAGACACCCCAGTTCCTTGGCCCTCCTCTGAGCTGGCTGATCGCTCTGGGCCTGCACTGAGGGCCAGTGTGCCAGCGCCCAGCCCTGCGGTTCTGTGGGGGGAAGAACACACTGGCTGTCTGACCCTGCGGGTCCCCGCCTCTTCTGGTTCCTGGGCTTTGGCTCTGAGTGTGCTTTTGCAATGTCTGCTTCGAGTTTGCAGGCATGGGCACTTCGGGTCTGGCCTGCATGGGGCGGGCTGTGGCTTTGGGCCTGGGCCTTCTCTGGGTAGAAGCCGGCTGTGTTTAGGACCTGGCACCTGAATTGGCTCGGCTGGACCATAATTTCCTCACCTGGGTCGTGAGGTGGGGCTTCCCAGACCTGATTCAGGGTTCCCCATGCTGCTCGGTGACCCTGCTGCTATCTCTAGGGCTGTGGCCTGGGAGGCTATTCCGGAGGGTGGCCAGGCAGGGGTCACCCTGCAGGCAGAGGTGCGGCTGCCCCCTAGTAAAGAGAGTGGGCAGGTGTGCAGGGGCACAACCCTGGGAAGGCTCCTTAGCGGCCAAGTGAGTGTGCGAGTGTGTGTGTTGGGGGCCAGGTGTGTGTGAGAAATGAGAGTGTGTATGAGAAAGTTGTCTAGAATTGGCTCTGAGGAGAGGCTGTTTGATGTTCAGGCTTCAATCCCCAGTGTTGGACAGCGCCAGGCACTGAAAGGCAGCTGGAGGGAAGCTGGGAGTGGGCAAAGAAACACAGTGGATGGGCGCCCCGAAAGTGCTCAGGACTGGGGGAATGTGCCCCGGGGGTTCCTTAGTTGCAGTTGGCATGGCGGACACCTGATGACACTGCCCTCCAGCCTCTTCTCCCGCCCCAGCGGCCCCACCAATTGGATATCCTGGGTGGTGGGTCTAAGAGCTTTCTTTCGGGAGGGGCTGGGGATGCAGGCAAGGGTGGCAGGTCAGGGCTGGGCTGGCACATGATGGGCCCTGGTGTGAAGTGGGGAGGTCTGCTGTTGGGGGAGCAGAAACTCAGCCTGGACGGGCAGGCAGGGCTGGGGCTCTTCTGGGAAGGCAGAGCTGGAGGCCAGGATTAGGCTTAAAATAGAGTCACCTCTGAGCTATTTCACAGCTTATCCACATTGACATGTCACGATCACAGGCTTCCCATCCACACTCCCTGAAGGGAAGCACAAAGCTGAGAGAAGCTGCTGCCTGCAGAAGCCTGATGTGTTGGAAAGCCTGCAAACAAGCCTGGTGCACAGGCTTTGGCCCGGGCCCGGGTGCTGTAGGGGAGGGGGGCCAGGAAGCGAGCTCAGGGGCACTCGTGAGGAAGGGGTAGGGCTGGGGACATCCAATGCCCTGGGAGGGGCAAAGGACCCCCAGTGGTGAGATGCACGCCAGGCAACTCAAATCGGAATAATCTGATGATGCTTGACAGAGAAGAGAACCGAGCCTCCACCAGTAGAGAAGGCAGGTCAGGGCCTGTGAAATGAGTCAGTCCAGAGAGCTGTACGCGGAGGGGTGTAGGTGTAAAGGAACGGAGAAGGGGGCGGAGGGGTGGGAGAGAGCAGAGCACACTTGACCGCAGCAGGCCCGTTGCCCGGCCCTCCCCGGTGTCCTGTGCCACCTAGCCCGCAGGGCGCCTTGGTCTTCCAGGGGCCTTTTCCTGGGTCCGAGGGGTGGAACCTTCCAAAGGCTTCACGTGGCAGAAGCAGCCTCGCTTTGGCCCCGCGGGCCACCTTAGGAGCAAAGCAGAGGGAGTGAGGCGATCATGAAATGAAAACAGCCCCGCCAAGGCGTGTTTGTAGAATTCTGGGAACGTTGATGTGATCCACTCTCAATCTCAAAACTGAAAGCGTTCGTTTTCTGAAGGTTCTGAGGAAAGAGGGTTGAGGCAGCGTGGACGGGGAGAGGATCACGACATCTCACAGCGGGGGCTCTTTTCCTGGAGACACCCTTCTCTGGGGATGGCGGTCACGGTGGGGTGGGGGAGGGCGGGGCGGGGCGGGCGGAGCTGCTGTGTGGCCGTACTGGGTAGCGGAGCGTTTCGTGGATGGACCCCTCGGATGCAGCAGTCACCTTAGCCCGGCCCTGACCCACCCACCCCGCAAAGCAGGGCCACCCTGTCAGGCTCCCCCTGCTGGTCCACAGGCGGGCGCCGCGGAAGGCTGGGGCGGCGAGGAGAGCTCGGCAGCCGGGGGGGCGGAGAGAGAAAGAGTCAAGGGTGATCCAAAGCAGAGAGCGTGCTCCCTGATCTCTTGCCGCCCAAGGTGGTTTGAGGGGCTTTTATTTTTTTCCGGCCCCCTCACCAAACTGCCTACGCCCTCCCTCCTCTTCCCAGCGCGTGACGGATGCCCTTAGTGGCCCTGTGTGAGGTTCTGCTACTGTTCACAGTGTATCATGTGTCTGCACAAACAACCGTGTGTGCGCGTGCGTGCGCGTGCGTGTGTGTGTTGCCGTGCCCACGTCGTTTGTCTGCCGGCTTCCTTCATCCTTTGAGTTTTTTTTTCAGTTCTCTTTTGATTTGATTGCTGTTCTCTCATCAGAGCTTTTAGATTGATGCTGTGGTCTGGTGTTGTAAAAATATTTTTCCTTTTAATTTTGTTTTAACTTCTTCCTTGCCCTTCTTAACCCTCAACCCGACTCTCCCTGTCCCCCCCAAGCCCCCCACCCCACCCCACCCACCCACCCTTCCTCCCTCTTCCTCCCCCCTTGCCCACACTCTCTTGTCCTCTCTTTCTCTCTCTCTCTCTCTCTACATATATAAATATATATATAAATCTTTTCTTCTTTTGTCATTCAATCAAATTCCAACAACCCAACCAGGGCCAGTCAAATCCACCACAGTCTCGCGCTGAGCTAGGAATAAAGTTCACGTAATCACATGAGAGTGGAGAAAACAGTCCCCCATCCGTAAGTTCAAATCAACTCAAAGTTCACAGTGTGACATGATGGCGTCATGTAACAAGGCTAAGAATCGGTTGCATGACAATTGCCGTCAAGTTTCGTGGAGGTGCTGTGATTGGAGCGTTTTTCTTGGATGTTGTATCAGTTGATGATTGGCCAGTCATGATCACACGTGCATTTTCTTGACCTTTGTGCTGCCACAATCTTTTTTGCTGTGCTCATTTTCGTTTCGTTCTTGGTGCTTGCAGTGGTTTTACTTTCTGTTGTTTGGTTTTTCTTGTTCAGCGTTTTTTATGCTTCTCTAGATGTCACATAGAGAAAAAAACAAAACAAAACAAAAGAACAAAAAAAAAAAAGAGTAAAAAAATAAAGATGAATTCCCGATTATCGGACATGGGATCATTTAACTTGTGCAAACCATTATTTTTTTTCTTAAAAATAAGGAAAACATCTTTTAAAAAAAATCTATGCGTGGTTGATTTACTTGCACTTGAAACTATTGTGATTTTATTTTTTTCTAGAAATTTGGGGGCCTTTTTCAATTGACACTTTCCGAGGTCTGGTCTTTTTTCAGTTAGGCTATTTTAAATCTCACTTCAAAAGGAAAAACAAAAACAAAAACAAATCTCTACAGTCATAGAATGATAAAAAAAAAAATTCTAAACCAAAAAAACTAGAGTTCAAAGCCCGAGGCCTCTGAGAGAGAGAGAGCCCGGTAACAATTATAAGGTTTGTATTGTAACCACTTCTGCTAAATTAAATGTGGGGAGGGGAGGGGGGGCCTGGGGGCTGGGGAGGGCCTTTTGGTTGGTTTGGACAAAACAGTACTGACAAAAGCGAAATGCACCTTTTTGTTTACAACTGAAAAAGGGTCCTTGACAAGTGTTTTTTAATTTTATTATTATTTTATTTGGTGTTGTAATTGTTTAGATTGCTGTGTACGGTTTGCTGTTTGTTGAATCAACAGTGTGAAAAACCTGCCAGCATGGATTGATATACGCATGACGTTGTCCCCTCAACTGGGGGCTTTGCAGTTCTAACTTTCTTGATGTAACCAGTCACCCCCATGTATAAGTGGAAGCTGCCTGCTAGAATGGAGACGAGTCTCATTTGTTAATTCACAATGATTAAGCATTCTCCTTCGGATTCTAGTCAGATCATGATTTTTTTTCTTTGAAATGCAAAGCAAAACACCAAAAAGCCACCATTCAAAACAAAATCAAGAACTGTCTGAGTTAATTTAACTTCGATGGTCAAATCCGTTCTAACTTCTTTTAGGTTCTCCTATCCACTTCCTCCAAGTTCTGAATTTCCTCTAAATTCCCTGGCATGTATGAGAAAAATAGTATGTGTGTGTGTGTATGTGTGTATCTGCGCATATACATACACACATACCCATGTATATCCACATATGTGCAGGTGAATATATTCTACACATATATCCAGATATACGTATATATACATGGCCTCGCAAATAGTTACTGACCTCGGGAAAGAGGCGGTTGGCTTGGAAACTGGGCAAGGGTTCTGCCAAATTCATGTCAGGGATCGTGGGGAGGAGTGGGCTGGGCTGCTAGATTTTTGCTATCTTGTTTGCTAGGCTTCTGTATACATACTGTATCTGGGCTAGACCCCTCAGAGATCAGTTCAATTATGAATTCACGTCCAAAAGTCCCAAATTCTTCCCTTAGATCTAGCCATCCCCCATTCTAGAATGCTAAAGGAACCCAAATCGAAAACCCTCTCCCAACAGACAACCAAACCTCAGCTACAACCATCACCACTAGACCTCCTGGTGATTTCTCACTCTGAATAGAAGAGTCGATTTCTTCTTTATGTATCATGATCATGACTAATTCTCATACCGGTCTCTTCCCTCCCTCCCGCCATCTCCCAGAGCTCCCGCCCTAACCCCCAAGGCAGGTTCCTCTTGGTGTTTGGATGCGTTTTGTGTTTCCTCTCTTGGCTTAATCAGCCCTGATTTTCTTCATTTTAGGGCAGGATGCTGAACGGGCTACATTAAAAAACAAACCTCTCTCTATATATATTTATAAATGAGAACTGTTGGATGACACCTTTGACATATCAGCCAATATCAATCAAGCTGAAGACTCCAGACACTCTCTGTGACTGTTAACATTTCTTCAAGGGAAGTATAGCGTCTATGGAGTTCAGAGGGCACGTGTTTGGGGGAAAAAATACATATGGCATAAAGAAGAAGAAGAAGAAGAAAAATGAGGAAAAAAAACCACAAAAAAGGCAACTTTAAAAACAAAATAACTTGAGACAAGATGGGGAGGCTACCGGGCTGGGAACTGGGAAGAGCCGCTGCTCCCCGATCCCCGGGGCTTTTCCAGCCCGTGGGCGCCTGAGGCAGGCTGGGGCAAGCGGTGTGGCGGGGCCTGGTCCCCAGGGGGCGGCTGGGAGGCCGTCACTGAGCATCTCAATCTGTCATTCCTTTAGCTATTTAGGGACCAAAGGACCAAACTTTTTATTGCAGACGTGTAGCTCTAGGTCAAATAGAGGGGGGATGGAGGAGAACCTCCTTCCTGCCTCCTGGCTGTTCTTGAAACAGCTTAGAGCGATTCTATGAAAAATGTAATAAAAAAACAAAAACAAAAAAAAAAACAAAAAAAAAAACAAAAAAAGGAAAAATAATGCTTCAATGCTTTTAAAACAGCAAGATAATAGTTCTTTGATACTTTGAGAGGCGCTTTGATTACCCTCATTCAAGTCTATGACACTTTCCTATGGTTTTCTGTATTATATGTCTGGATGGAGCTGTTAAGATGAACAAATTGGTGGATATTTGGGGAAAGCAACACACAATATTAAAACTCATTAACTGTGAAGTGTAAGAAAACAAGGAGGGGAAAAAAGGGACCGACAAGGCAAGATAATTGTTGTGCAAAGTCTGTAAATGCTTCTAACTCTTCCCCCCTCTTAAAATCATAATAGTTGTACAGAATTTTAAAAAGGAGAAGTTTAAAATACCTATATAATAGAAGAAAAATTAGAAGAAAGCAAAAAATAAAAAAATAAAATAAAAAAGGAAAAAAAAAACCTATAGAAGTTAGCGTTACTGCTAAAATCCCAGATGTTGTAGGACTGTACTTTTGTAGAGTTTAGACTGAGCATCAATCCCTTCTCCCCGCGAGTGCTGCTGGACGCCGTTGACCCCGAGGGCCCGGCCGGACGCGCCCAGACCCGTGGGCTGCTGGCTGCCCGCCGCCGCCGCCGCCGGTGGAGGCCGCGCCGCTGGCGGGAGGGCCCCGCCCTCGCCTCGCTTCGCTCCGGGAGCTGCGCGCGCTCGCCCGCTCTCCGCAAGCCCTGACACCTTCTGCTTCACTCGCCTTCCATGCTTGCTCCAGAGACTTTCCGGGCAAGGGAGACCTGGGAACTTTCATCTTAAAACAACTAAACAACACACACACACACAAAAACCTTAAACGAGAGAGAGAAAAAAAAAAAAACAATCTTTGAAGAATTTCTGAAACTGTTTACAAGGAATTTTGAAAAACAGGGATGTTTAAATGATGCCGGCTCTGTTTTTCTGTAAATAAATTTGCATATTTTGTAGGACTTTTAATTGTAATGATAGAGAAAAAAAAACAAGGAAAACTATTTAATGAAAGCACGATATTTATCTTTGGTAAATGACTTTAGAGCAGTTAAAAAAAGACATTGCTTAAAAAAACTCAGAATCAGAAAAAAACACTGAATTATTTAAGAACACATATATTTTAAAGTATAACATATTTATTATAATTTATTTGCACCGTTGGGAAGACTTGATTTGGCCTTCCGCCTTGACACCCTCTTCATTGATGTCCAGTTCATCTGGAGGCCGGGGGGCTCTCGGACCTACCATGCTTTTTCTTTTTTGCTTTAGAAGAACAACTGTCTGGTTCCTCTCAGGCCTTCTGCCTTTCCTTTCTTTCTATTTTGTTGGTTAATTATTATTTTTAAAATTTTCTTTTTCTTTCTCTTGGCTCCTCCTTTTAGGATGTCCAGATGTTGTAAAAAAAAAAAAAAAGCCGCAGTTCAGTACAACTGCTCTTTTCACACTCAACTCCCTAAAACTCCTTGTAACCTTCTGTAACTATTGGATGACGCTTTCTCCAGCTTAGCCCTAAATAAAGCACAGTTTAAAAAAAAAAATAAAAGGCTCTTCGGTGGTCTGTGGTTCTTGGAATCTGGCCAGCCGTGCCTCTGGGCCCTGAAGTTGGCCCACGGGGAGTAGCTCGGGTCCTTCTGTCCATGGAGTCTGCGTGCTGCCCGGGCCCCGGTTTGAAGCCTAAGCAGTGAGGTGCGCTTCCTGGGAGGCGATGGGAGCATCGAGAAGGAAGGCCTGCTCCTCACTAAGAAAAATCTCTCTCGACTGGTGTGCACCCCTGAAATTCTCCACTGTAAGCCCACCCCTAGTTTCCTGGGTAGGGATGGCCACGGTGCCCAAGCCCAACAGAGAGTCCCCTTTCCTCCCTGACAGGAGGAAAACTGAGCCACCTGACTTGAGTGGGGGCCGGGGCGAAGTGCAGTGAGGGGTTGGGGAAGAAGGCAGGGAAGACGGGGACCACAGTAAAGGAGGGTGGGGACCCACGCCCAGACTCGCCCCTGGAGCGCTTTGCTCTTGGTCCTGCACCTTCCACTGCATTGACCGTTTGCGTGGATAGAGAAGACAGGGCTCTAGGTGATGCCCTTGGGGGCAGGGTTCTGGTGGGAGGGCACTGTGGACGGAGCAGCTTGGAGTGCTGCCATCTCTGTAGCACGACAGAGAGACAGAGACCCGAACGCCACAGGAGGTGTGAGAGGAAGGTGCTGTGTGTGTGTGTGTGTGTGTGTGTGTGTGTGTGTGTTCAGAGAGGGGAGGGTTCCAAAGGAGGGAGAATGGGAAGTAGCACTTGGGGGAGGGGAGGAGGGAGCGGATCCCCCTGAGATGCACACCCAGACGTGCACACCAGCCACAAACCTCCGTCAGGCCCTGTCCTGGGACAGCCCTTTCTCTAGTCCATCTCGTTTCCCAGCCCCAGCCTGCTCTAAGAATGGGCAGATCCCACCAAGGGCCTCCATCTCCCTCCACGCAGTGGGGCGAGAAGATGAAAGTCCTGGGAGACTTGTTTGTCCGTCTGTCTGTGCCCTCTTGCGGGAAAGGGGAATGGCTTCCGCCCCCACCTGTCCTTCTGCCCGCGGAGTGGTGGAGGGCAGGGCTCAGAGCCCCAGCCACAGAGCAGCACTCGGCCCCTGCGTTGCATCCTCCCCTCCCACCTCTCTTCCCAGGGCCAAGGGCCAATCCCATGTTTCTCACACTGGCCTCTGGAATCGTTGGCCTGGGGAGAAAAGGCCTTTAGGCATCAGGACCTGGAGCAGGCCTTCAAGCCTTGACCTCCATGTGGGATGGTTCCAAGATAAGACCCTCCCTGTTGCCTAAAATAACCCAGCCTTAACCTGCTGGTTCTGAGGAGCTGGACTTCTTGGAAGAACTCACTGCAAAGGGCTGGATGTCACACCAGGGGGTGATGCTACCCTGTGAGGAGCGGAGAGTTCTTTTCTAAGGAATCCTCTGGGTTTTAAACCTTAGACTGTTCAAAACTGTGGTTTCTGTTGGACATTTGCAGCCAAAAGCCACTGAGTTGGTCAGATGTCAACAACCTGTCGCTCCCTCAGACCCCAGGGAGCCTCAGTGGCCTCCCAGCCCCCTCCTGTGCCTCGTCACCACCTCCCCACTGTGCACCCTTCTCTCTGGCACAGCATCCTCCCCACCTCCTCTGCTGTGGCGCAGGGGCAGTAGAGGCCAGGGAACCGCCCCCGAGGAGCCGGGCCGCGCAGTGGGTCAGCCACTTCCTCTCCTTTTCAGGCATGGTTGACTGAGACTGACATGAACACACAAGGCCCAGATGTGAATACGCCAGTTCTATCAAATAAACCTATTTAAAACCACACACCGAGTGCCTAATGCATGCACAGCACATTTAAGAGCGAATATAATTTATTAACCTCTGGGGGGAAAGTTGTGGGTTCCTTGAAAAGTTGCTGAAAACTCTCAGGTCACTTTGCACACGATTGCGGAGAGTTCGGGGATCCCACACCTCATCCATCATCCCCTGGTTAAGAACCCCTGATCTGCAGTGTTATTTAAGAAAACCCAGGACACAACTCTCATTAATTTCTGCTGATATTCTGCGGCTTACATCCCTCTGCTAGTACAGTCATCCCTCGGAACCTGCAGGGAGTTGGTTCCAGGACCCCTGCAGATACCAAAATCCGTGGATGCTCTAAATGGCGCAGTTCAGTCGGCCCTCTGTATCTGCGGCTCTATTCCCCCTGCAGTGTGTGATTCCTTCATAGCTCCCCTATTGTTAAAAGACTTTTTGCTTATTATTATAAAGTTTTTATTTCAAGCATGGTGGAAAGGAGAGATACTTGCATAATGAACCCCAGTGCACACACCACTTAGCATTAACATACAGCAACTCAAAGAAAATCCCTGTTATCGAAGCACTGGGAGAGACCTCAGTTTCCCCTCCACGTTTTCGATGCTGCATCAAGGCTGGCTCTGGACTGCTGGGCAGCCTCACCCGCGCTGGGGTGGTTGTGGGACCTCGTGGCCTCACCCAGCCTTACCCAAGGGTGGGCAATGGCACCTGGTGGGAGCCCAGGCCTCCCTCCGGCCGCTGCTCCAGGCTTGGGCTTGGACGTCAGACCAAGGATGCACATACCATCTGTGTCACTTTGGAGAAGTGACCTAACCTCCCTGAGCCTCAATTTCCTTATCTCTAAAAAGGGGGGTCATACTACACCCCGCCCCAAAGAGTTGTGAGGAATACACACACACACAGACAAAGCCCTTCCGCTCCTCACCCACCGCTTTGTCCTCATGTTTTCTCTCTCACTTTTCTATTCCCTTCTCTCCCTTCTACCCTCCTGTCTGTGTGATGTTAATATGAGACCATTTACCGAGACCTTTCAGTTAATAGCTCCCATCTCCTTCTGGGTTTCAGATCCAACGTTTTGCCTATTCTGAGCTGGGTCCCACCCTCTCCTGCACACAGAGCACCAAAACAGTGACGCACAGATGTCCCCAAGCTATCCCACCCACGCGAGTGCCTCGCAGCCCAATATCCACCTTCCAAGGGCCACTGCGCTGGGCTGGGCAAATCTGCAGCTCCTCCCAGTGCGGGGTCTGCGGGGTCAGTGTTTGAGCCCAAGTTGACACTCCCCACCAGTGGGTACCGGGGATGTTCAGGCAGTGAGCTCAGGGTCCCAGCCCCGCCCGAAGTGAAGGCAGCAGGCTTGGTTGTGAATGCCGTTTGCCTCTCTCCCAAAATGGAATCCACCCCCCAAACAAAAATTATTAGTTGCCACTGACATCCCACTTCCCAAAGGCTGCTCACTCCTGGCGGTCGGATATTCAGGCCGCATTGATTCAGATAGCCTGCATGAATGACTGAGTTAAGGAAGGAAGGAAAGAACAAACCGCAGACAACTGAAGGCGTGTTCCAAAGGGGTGCGTGTTCTGGAGATGCCATTAGAGTGACAACAGCATGTCTGGAATAAGTGGAGAGCCAGCGCTGCCTTTCCCCCCAGAGGAGTATTCGCAGGTTTAAGTTCTTTACTTCCTAGCCTCCTCTCTCCACTCCCCTCCTGTGTCTCTGAGCTGTCTTCCCTTCTCCCTGCACATCCTCCCCCTGCCCCGTCCGTCTCGGGTCTGCAGCCCTCCCAGGTGCCCCGGAGGCCTAGCTGGTGGACAGCCAGCACCCCAGGCCCCTCATCAGCACCCCATCTCCTCTCACACTAGCCTCACACCCCATCTCACACTAGCCTCACTCGTCATCTCTTCAGGGAACCCTGAACATCTCCCTCTCTGCCTGCACCCTTTGTGGACATCTAACCAGGGTGTGCCCAGACCAGGAGGGCCGGAGACTGGTGTATCAGGGTGACGAAGGCTTGGGCTTGGACATCTGACCAGGATGCACATACCATCTGTGTCACTTTGGAGAAGTGACCTAATCTCCCTGAGCCTCAATTTCCTTATCTCTAAAAAGGGGATCATACTACACCCCGCCCCAAAGAGTCGTGAGGAATACACATACACGCAGACATACCCACCCCAGGGATCCTCTGAGCTGTAAATCCCTCAATAGTACAGATACTCAGAATGAGGAGCTCAGGCTCTGATCGCCCCCTCCTTCCCTTCCTTTAGTTCCATTCCATTGACAATTCACGTCCCAGCCGGAGCAAGCTTGGACACCAGACCACTGAGTCGTTTTCTCCGAAGCCCAGCCAGCCCGTGACGCTCCCAGAGAATGCCTGTCATGTCGAGGTGCTCACACCTGTCACTGCTCACACTCCTGCCCGGGGACCTCCGTTCACTGATGCTCCTCTGCCCCTTCCTCTCTCTGTGTCCTTTCTTTTTCCCGAGAGCGTCCCCGACAGGCCTGGGGCTGTTGTCTGCAGCCATCCTCTGTGGGTTCACATGGCCTCAGGCTGCACCTTAGTTTGGTCTTTGCGCTTAAAAAATGTTATCTAATTTTTGGAATAGGTAACATGTGCATATATTTCAAAATTCAAGAAGTACGAAAAGGTATATAATGAAAAGCACTCCCATCCCTGAACCCAGCTGCCTGTTCCTCTCTCCGGGGGCAGCCGGGTTATCAGCTGTCATGTTTACCCCGGTCTTCAGCTTGTAGGTGTGGGGGTGTTGGTGTGAGGAACGCAGCTGTCATCCTCAGTCTCGGTGTGGAGACCCAGAGCCAGGCAGTGACATTCCCGGCTCCCGTAGCTGGCCCGTGGGATTCCCAGGAGATGAATCCAGGCTGGGGCTGCTCAGGACCACCCCCTGGCTGAGTCGAGAAGTTGGGGCCCTTCCAGTCCACTCTTACCAGCCGGGCTCTTCCCTTTGAGGGGTGGTGGCGCGATCATTACCAGAGTGCTTGCCCTGAGCTAGACACCGTTAAGAGCTGCTTAATTATAATCTCACCTAACTCTCTCAGGTGGGTGTTACCATCCCTGTTCGACCGATGAGGAAACAGGCTCAGAGAGGTTAAGTCCCTGCAGAGATGACCCGGACTCAGGGTTCCAGCCCAGGTCTGTCTGCAAAGCTGGGATATTTCTCTCTGCATCTTGTCTCTCTTGGTTGTTAATTCTCCGCACAGTCGCTCCCCTCCAACCCTTCTCTTGTGTCTCCCATCTCCCTTCCCTCCTTCTCACTTTCTTTCCTCAATAATATCAATTTTACCTTTAAGAAATGGCATCACCAGTACTGACTTAAGTACTGGTCCTTTTCCTCCCTCCTCGCCCTGATTATCTGGGCTGGGCCCAGGGATCTCAAAGGTGAGCGAGCACAGGTGACTGACGGTGACTCCCCCTGCCTGGTGGCACTTGCTGGTGGTTGGGACAGAGGGAGCACATGGAGGGAGACAGAAAAAACCCAAAGACCCATTACATTTTCTTATTAACAAGGAGAGGAAATTAAATGGAAATAAATGTAATATTTATTAACACTTTCTGCAGCTACCTGAAGTTCAGGACCCTTCTGAGCTGTGTCAGCTGTTTCCCCCAGGACGCTGAACTCTGCAGAAAGCCTCAAGCACGTTGTTCAGAGCAAAGCAAACCGGTTCTCCATCACTCAAAGTCAAGGGGAAATTTTAACCATTTCTGATGGCCCCATACTCCACTAATTGAGGCGTGAAGCTTCCTCTCGTCCCAGAGTCTCCACACGAATCATCTTTGCCGTGGCCCCTCTCTCCCGACCTCCTCATGCGGCCCAGCCCTGGGAGCCGTGGGCACTGCACCCAGCTGCTGTCAGTCCGTCTCCCTTCCACTCCCCGCCCGGGGCCCCATGGGGTCCACAGAGAGGCTCAGAAGCAAGGCTGCTGTGAGGCATTTTCACTCCGCGCACAGGCAGCCCTGGGAAGAGGGCCCCTGGGCAGACTCCATGCACCTGCCCACTGCACGCCAGTCCTGCTCAGGACCTCGGATCCCATCATGAGGGCTTTTTCTTTGGGTCAGACTTGGGCCTCAATTAGTTCTGCATTTTTTAAATGAAAATTACCTTGGGATGGGAGCGTCTTTGTCCCCTCACCTGCTTAACCAATATTAAGAGTGCGCCTACTGAGTGCCAGCATGGAGACACGGGCTGCGCGTGGGTGATGAAGACGTAGGCACGTCGCCACCGTCCGGGCACAAGACCCGGTGTGCTCCAGGGGTGCTCTCTGATCCCGGGAGTCACCCTGCAGGGTGCTATCAGATGAACAATCAGAGGCTTGGGGAAGGTAAGTAGCTGGCCCCAAACCACACTGCAAGTAACTAGTGGATCCCAACTTCAAAATCAGCTGCACCGACCCCTCGTATGAGGTGCCCTGACAAACAAAAGACAGCTGCAGCGGGGCGTGGTGGCGGTGCAGGGGGCCGGCGGAGCACTGTGGAGGTGGGGGCCAGTAGCCCAGGGTGGGGAGGAGGAGACACTTGGGCCTGTTGTTGAAGGGTGAGCAGGGGTTAAACAGAGCCCGAGGGAGGGGAGCCTGGAGGAACAAAGGACCCTGGACCTTTTGAAGACCTGCAAGATGATTCAGGTAGATGGGGGATATGCTGGGGAGACACAGGGCCTTGTTTAAAAAGAATCCATTACTGATCAGTGTCCTGGCTACTTCAACGCCATCCCAGTTACCCTTTCCAACAACCCTGGACTCCTTTTCACAGACAGGCCTAAGTGATGCGCTGGAAGTCACACGGTTTGGCAGAGCTGGGGCTTGAGCCCCGGCCCCCGATGGCCGGGTCCAGGCTTGCAATCACTTCCAAAGCTCATGCGTGAAAAGTCTTCACTCGGAAGCC
Source organism: Vicugna pacos (assembly GCF_048564905.1). Classification (NCBI taxonomy): domain Eukaryota; kingdom Metazoa; phylum Chordata; class Mammalia; order Artiodactyla; family Camelidae; genus Vicugna; species Vicugna pacos. The sequence goes on from NC_133010.1 coordinate 10,355,290, forward strand.
TCTGACTATTTCCATCCTCACAGAGACACACAGCCTAACCACAGGACAGGAGAGTGGAGACAGGACTGGCCTGGAAAGGTTCCTACCTCTGGGCTTCAGTTGCCTCCTTTGCAAAGTGAGGTTTCCTGGATCTCACGGATTTGGCCCAGCTCCCTGCTAAGTGTCAGGAAGGAGAAGAGGGAGGGCCGAGGAGGAACGCTGCGAATGCCCTCAGCCTGCCTCTCCAGACGAGAGTCACCTGGAGGCGCGAACGCAGGGGTATTTACTCACCACTTTATTCTGCTCTTGACGGAGCAGAAGACTCTTGCTGAGGGTAGGGTGACCTGAAGAGGCCTCTGGGCTCAAGGCATCCCCTTTAATCAAGCACTACTTGGGAGCATTGTGTGCTTTCAGCACTGAACTCAATGTCCCGTAGCCAGCTGGTGCTCAATGTTTGCTGAATAAAGTAGAAGGCGTGCTGGGTGGGGGGAATGCCTCCCAAGATCCCCTAGTGAAGGACCTCAGGCCCGCACACTCTTATCAAGGCCTCTCTGCCCCAGCTCTGCCAGAGATCAGAAGAAAGCCTGGGACTCCTTCCCAGTCCCCAGGGAGCCCCTGGGGTGACAGGGACCTTCCTGGGATGAGGGTCCCATTGGGGCGGTCCCAGAGGGTTAATGGACACAGATTCTCCTGTTATGCCAAGTTTCTGACCACTCCCATTCTACTGCCCTCTGCTCCAGGGGCTCCAGGTCAAACTGAGCACCTACTTTCTGACCTCCTGCTGCCCTCAGAGCGGGGACCACGTCACTGGGCCCTAGTTCACACTGTTCTGCGTGGCTCTGAGTATGTAGCTCCCTCCTGAGCTGAAGGCCCTGAGGACAAGAATTGTCTCCTTTGCCAGCCTGTCTCCTAGCACTGGCTGGTCAAAGAGCAGTGGGAACACAGAAGACTGAGGATTTATATGGAATGTTCCAAATCGTCCTCAATGGATGCTGAAACTCGAGGGTCAGAGGTAGATGAGAAACAGTATTTACATAGTTTCAAGTAACCCCCCTCCCAACACATACATAAGAATCTTATAAATTACACGGGGGAAGGTAGTAATTTTACAGTGGAGAAACTGGCAGACATGACCTTAACCTTGTGATCAAAGTTAAAATCACCTGGAAAGAAAGACCTAGCCATCACGGGCCTCCTGGAATGACTACTGAGAAGGATACAGCGTCACTCATTCTCGCTGAAAACGCACAGCTGAATTTAGTCACAAGGAAACAAACAAACCCAAACTGGGGAACAACATCCTGCAACATCAGTGGTTTGTTCTCATCTAAAGAGACATGACAATGAAATGCAACATATGACCGTAGATTGGGTCCTGGGCTAGATTTTATTTTTCTTTTGTTAAAAAGGATATTTGAGGAAAGGAAACTTAAAAAGAAAAGTTAAAAAGGAAATTGGGCAAAATTTAAATATGGTCTGTGGACGAGGCAATAGCCCTCTGTTAATGTTCGTTTCCTGATTCCGGTGTGGAGGAAGGGTGAATGATAAAGATAACGAGTTAAAATGTTAACACTATGTTAACACTTCGGGACTAACAAAGACAGGAATTCTTTGTATTATTTTCAAAACTTTTCTGTAAGTCTGACTTCAAAATAAAATGGGGAAAAATGTGGCCAGTTTGAGCATTAGCTGGGTCAGCCTGGGGAGAGCTGCCAGCCGTTTGGACTGGGCACTACAGGGACCAGTCCCCCCTCCACACCCTCTCTGGCCTCCTCCCCCCAGGAAACATCCTGGGAATCTGAAAGGAGAAACCCCTCAATGTGAACATGAGGAGTGGGTGTCATGGGCAGCATGATGGGGCCCCCGTGGTTCCTACCTACAGACCATTGAGAAAATGCTACCCTATCCTGGTTCCTGTTCCATCCCCATCCCCAGGAGCAGCCTGACTGGCAAAACAAGGAAACAACATCATTGTCAGTTCTGAAGAGAGAAGGGACGGATTTGAAAATACTAGAGGTGGAGAGTGGAGGTGGGTAGAGGGGAAGGGCAGTGAGCAGCCCACAGGCGCCCCCTGGAGGCAGGCGGACCACCACTCCAGAGTCCCCACTCTGGGACAGCTCTTGACTGTCCCTTCGGACTGTCCTCAGGGCCGGGGTCTGGAGACTCAGGGCTGTTGAGGCAGAGGTAGCCAGGACTCTGCACAGGGCATGGGGTGATCAGGAAGGCAGCCCAGGCTGGTGGGAGAGATGGAGGTAAACAGCATTCTGAAACTGGGGCAGGTGTGCAAGAATGGGGCTGGGAGCACTGCCTGAGGTGGTGATGGTAGGGAGCTGGCCGGCCTAGCCTGCCTGGCTGTCATGGAATCCCCAGTTTTCCATGCTTCGGAGGGGCCCGCTGCCCCTTGGCAGCCTTCAGATAAATGATGAAAGCACCTGATGTGGATAAAGTGCTTCGAAGTTGTTTACCCAGCAGATGTCTGAGCATCCTTTTGCTGCACCCCGATGAAGACTGAGTCAGGTGTGCACGTGTGCACTGTCTACATGTTGCAGAAAGAGGCACTGAGCTTGCACTGGTGAAGGGAACTGTGCAATGTCACGCAGCTACAGTGGCAGAACAAGGACTTGAACTTCAGCCTCTGACGGAGCACTAGGTAGACTGGAAACTGTTGCCGAGTACTGGCATCTAAGCAGGTCTTCTCCCGCTGGGCCCTGCTGCTCCTCCGGTTTAAACACCAGGCTTGGCATTCACGACTGTCCGTGAGCTCACTCACTTGGGGTCCCTGTCTCTGTGTCTTTGACACACTGTCCTCTGCTCGGAGCACCCTTCCTTCCTTCTCTGCTTTTGCATAGCAACAATATGTTATCTTCTGGGAGATTCTGATTGAAGTCCCCCTCCCAGGGGCCGCTGCTCAGGCCTCTGGCTGCACCGACCTCTGGGCGCTAATTGCAGCTCGACATAGTTTCTGTGTGCGGCTGGAGGCCGGGAACCACCCCAATGGACTTTGTCTACTACACAGTGCACAGTCCAAAGATGCTTCAGAGTTTCCTGAAGACCAGTGGTTTCCGAATTTTTTGGATTACAGATTCCTTTGAGAATCTGATGAGAGCTATGAATCCTCTGGCCCAGGTGAGCACCCAGGTGAGGAGTGAGGTGAGAAACAGGTGCTGAGAGACCGTCCACAGGTCAGCTCTCTGCCCAGACTGATGCTTTTGGAAGGGATTTCACATTGTGGGGAGAGAGAGTTTTCATTTCTGATGGAGCTCCCCTCCAACACCTGCCCCTGGCCAGGCCAGGCCAGGCCAGAAGGCCACTGGAGTCCCTGGCTGCATTTCTCTGTTCAAAGGCTCAGCTGGAAGATTTCGGGGAGGCGCCCCCGCTGTGGTTGCACGTGCTGCCCCTCCCGTCGGGTAAGAAGCAAGCAGAGAGGCTGGGAGAAGTTCTGCTTGGGGGTCACGCTCCCAAGTCCCTTCTCAGACTCACTGCTACTCAACTTTTCTTTTTTTTTCTCCAACACAGTAAATCTCCTATTATTCTCCAAGTTGATATAGTAAGCTGTGTCATTTTGAGAAGAAATACATAATGGTATATTAGAGCAAGCATGGAGCTCCTCATTCATGTTGAGAAAAAATTTATTACAATGTAAGAAAGTCTGAATAGCATGAATTTATTATAATGATTTAATACTTCTGCACTTGAGTTAAAAATGCCCCTCCATAAATAACTGTCCCTGGAAAACAGAGCAAATTTACACAGTTTACCGAGCCTCGGTGTTATATAAATCCTACATGCCTAAATCACTGTCAGCCGCGAGGAGAAGCCCACACGCTGGGGCTGGAGTCCATCCTATCTCAACTGGCCGCGGCAAGAGGCCGGAGAGCCAACTTCCCCTTCCTCCGGCTCCCTCAGCTCAGCAGCTGAAGTGTAGGGACGAGGAGGAAGCAGAGAGGGAAAAGCACAGTTTACAACTGCCGGACAGTGGTCAGGCCGGGGGCCGCGGTCTGGGTGCTGGTGCCAGCAAGTTGCCAGCCAAGGCCGCCAGCTGTGGACTGCGGAGGAGGGGGCGGGAGATGCCCTGTCCAGATCGCACACCCGGCCTGGTCTTCCAGCCAGTCGCCTCTCCTCCTTCTCGCAGATTCCACCCTGCTCTTTACTCCTGGACCTTCTGGTTCCTCCTCTTCCAAGCAGCCCCCTCTCAGAGCCCCCTGTGGCTCCACAGGACAGCCTGCCCGCCCTGCTCTCACGGACACGTTGGCCTCATAATTCCGGGTCTCCTCTGGGCTGGTTTCCAGGGCGAGGTCAGCATTCCATGGCAGCAGTGACAGCGGAGCTGGGTCTGGAAAGATACATCCCAAAGGGAAGGGCCTGGAAAAGTCACCCAGGCGGGAAAGAGCAGTGGGTCTTTGGGAGCCGGTCAGAGGCTGTGAGTGGGGAGAAGAGCAGAGAACGGAGGGAGGGGAGGGGAGGGGAGGGGAGGTGGGGTCAGAGCCTGGGTGTCCGCCTCAGGGGTGTGCTCCTTGCCCTGCGAGCACGGCAGAGCCCTTTGGATTTTAACAGGGAAGTTACAGTCTCAGATTTGTTTTGGAAAGAAAATGCTCGTCAGTGTGGGGATGTCGTGCAGGCGTCCCAAGCCCACTGTCCCCGAGTCCTCTCTCCTCGTGGGAGAGCTGCCAGCAGCCTGGTTAGTGCAGAGTGTGCTAGACTTTGCAAACACGGATCTATTTCGTTTCTTCCCTCTCTCCCTCCCGTCCTCCCCTGCACCTTATCTGTTCATCTATCTGATAAATAAAACTGAGAGCCTCCAACGTGCCAGGGACCATGCTAAGTTCTGGGGAGTGAGTGATAGGACTGACATCTTAGTCTGGCCATCCTGGGGCCTAGAGTCCAGAGGAGGAATCAGATACGTGGGCAATCTAGCGCAGTGAGTATTGTCATTAAGGATGTACAAAGGCCTAAGAGAGATCAGAAGAAAGTCAGGAAACACATTTCAGCGCCTTCAGGAACTAAGGGAAGTTCACAGTGGTTGCAGCAGGGAAATCAAGAGAAAGAAAGAGTGGGAAAAGGGGCTGGAGGTCTACGGACTGCAGTGGGTCAAATCACGAAGAGCCTTGTGCGTGATGCTCAAAAGTCCAGCTCTCTTGTAAGGGCAATAGGAAACTAACACGCTAAGCAGGGTGTGACATGACGAGGACCCCGGGAGCTTCCTGGATAACAGTGGTATCAGGTCACCCTTGCTGAGTGCTGCCTTGTTGTCTGCTGAGCACTCTCCATGCACTGGGTCATTTAACAATAACCCCTTGAGACAAGGTCTTTGGGGATCCCCATTTGAAAATGAGAGTGAGGCAGACGTGAAGTCACGTATTCAAGGACAAATCCAGGCCGCCCAGCAGGAAGACCGATGAAGACAGCGTTGTACCAGAGAGGCAACAGCGAAGAGAGGGAGAAGTGGGCAGGCTGAGAAGCTGGGGAACTTGGTACAACTTGGAGATTGGAGGAAGGAGAGCAGAAGTGAAAAATGACCCTCCCACCCCCCAATTTCCAAGTTTGAATTTGATTCCTTACTAGCCGATGACCTTGGTTAAGTCTTGTTAAGCCTTATTTTCATCATTGGTGCCAAAGACATCACCCTCAAACTTTAGGTGTTCACAGATCTGCACCTAGCCTCATTCCATAAAGGATTTGAGGTCGCTTACGAGAAAACCCCACATAATGAAATGACTTTTTTAAAGTATGAAATTCATAAGGATTGAATAAGACACACAGGGTTCAGCTCGGGTCTGGCGCACAGTAAGTCCTTCGGGAGTTTTTGGTGTTTTCCTGGTACCCACTGGCACATGCCTGATGTTCTGTATTTATCCCTCCCTTCCCGGTACAGTGTCTGGTTTCCATCCTTCCTTCCTGGCTCACCTGTCACTCCCGCGTCATCACCCTGCAATGACGTTATTTTTGTCCCCCGTCTCAATTGCTTCCTATCCGTAGCTTTGTTCTCTCGTTTGCTTGTTAAGAGCAGTCCCGTTTTTGCACCTCCAAATGGCTCTCTTGATGACACCCCCATGCATCCCGCAGCAGGGAACAATCTGTCTACTGAAATGCATGTAGAGAGTTATCTGCCCATTTTTAAACACAGATGAATGTGCTGGGCATGTAGCTGCGCCAACGAATCAGAGATGGCCCCCCACAAGAGCCAAGGCTGTCACAGCTTGACGTAGTCACTTCCAGTTCATAAAGAAGTGGCATGACAGTTGGCCTGTGTGGCTTTTCTCCACAGACGTACAAGCTTTACATTAGTCTTTCTGAAATAATGAAAACTGCTCATGGATTATTGGTAACGCCAGTGGGGACCAGCTGGGAATCGAGGGGCTTTAGTCAAGAGGAGGACACTGACTTGGAAGAGTGCCCTGCAGCTAGTCCCAGCTTTCTCTCCCATCCACCATCCTGGTCTCTCCTTCCGTCCACAGGCACATTTCTAAGATGAGCGGTCTTGGACTCACCCTCCCCTTCCACCCAAGCCCTGTTTAGAGTCAGAGTTTTTGCTTTTGACTTTCCAGCACCCCTTGGCCAGCCAGCAACCAACCCCCACGGACACTTCATTTTTTGTAATAGCTTTATGAGATCTAATTCTCATACTGTACAATGTACCAATCTAAGGGGTCCAGTTGAGTGGTTTTTAGTATATTCGCAGTTACGCAACCATCACCGCAATCAACTTTCAGAACATTTTCATCACCCCAAAGAGAAACCCCACACTCTTTTAGCAGTCACTCTCCATTACCCCTGTTCCCCCTTGCCCTCGGCAACCACTGATAGACTTTCTGTCCCTGCAGATTTGCCTGTCTGGACATTTCATATAAATGAAGTCACACTCTGTGGTCTTTGTGACTGGCTTCTTTCACTTAGCAGAATGCCTTCAAGGATCATTAATGCTGGAGAATGTACTTCACTCCTTTTTGCTGCCAAATAATATTCCATTGTATCAGTATACCGCATTTATTTTGTCCATTAATCAGCTGATAGACATTTGGGTGGTTTCTCCTTTTGGTTATGATGAATAAGGCTGCTATGACTGTCTATGCAAAAAGTTTTAAGTGGACATGCTTTTATTTCTCTTGGGTTTATCCCCAGGAGTGAAATTGCTGGTCATAAGGTAATTTTATGTTTAGCTTTTTGAGGAACTGCCAGACTGTTCTCCAAGGCAGGTGTACCATTCTGCATCGTCACCAGCAGGGTACGAGGGTTCACAGACACTTCTTACTTTCCTTTCAGATCCCTCCCTTTCGCTCCTGCCCTTGCCACTGCTGGGGTTCAGCACCTTATCCACTCTCCTGCCTAGTGTTTCCACGATTTCTGACTTCTTTCCCCAGCCCTTGCTCATCACTCCCTCTTGGATGCCCTGTTATTTATCTTTTCACCATGTGGCAATCTGCCTTCCTTTGGTGCCCATTCTCAACTGAGCAAGGTGGATCTAAGTGCTACCTCTGAGGTCTCTCTTTCCCACTCAGTCCTGGGCATGTGATGTAGATCCTTGGGTGTCTGATCTGCAGCCCCCAACTCTCCTCTCGTGGGGGTCATCACAAGGCCCAGACTTGGGGGCAGGAATTAGGAAGCCTGTTGGTAGCAGCGTATCAAATCCACATCCTTCTGTCCAGTCCTGTGGGTGGGGGATGACAATCTCCCAACATCTCCCCTGGCCGGTGGCATTAACTTCATAACAGTGGGTGTCTCTGTCAAAAGTGCCACCTGCCTGGGCGAGAGGAAGACTTGTACGGTAGGAAGAACGCAGCTGTGGAACTAGACAGCTCTGGTCTCCCAGGCCACTGACCCGCTCCACCACTCAGGGGCTGAGCACAGCACCCAATCTCTCCAAGATGGGTTTCCCTACCTGTAACATGGCGATACCACCACCTACGTTCTAGGGTTGCTGTGTGGATTACATAAGACATCTACAGACCTTGCTCAACACTTAGAAGGCACCCAGGAGATGACAGTTTCCTTCTAAGAGAGCCTGACACTCCTACATGGTAGATATTTCTAAGCAAGTAATTCCAAAATAGTTCATGGCTTTTTGTCACTGAAGGATGAAATTCCATTGTCTGACACTGAACATCCTTTACAATTTGGGCCCAGCATATTTCTCTCTGCTTACGTCCATGCCTTCTTTTCCAGTATCTCACCTGTGAGCCGTGACCTCACCATTCCTTCAAAACACATCTTGAGTATTTTTTTGCCAATGAACGCTCAGCGTCCCATGCCCAAGTCTCTCCCCACTCTCCATCTATCTTAGATCCTCTTCCAAAGCCGGGGTCAAATCTGTCCTTCTTTTTCTCCTCCTCCTCCCACAAATCCTAAGGTAACTCAGCCCAGCAATTTGCTATCGGAAACCATAGGGTTTACAGCTTCCTACCAGTCACTGGGAAATGTACTGTCACAGCTCTTGTTTTATTACTGGTAACAACTTCAACGTATGAAGCTTTGTCTTCTATCTAGTCTGCAAGGTCACTGAGAAATAAACGATGGGAACGATAGTGACCATGCGCGGAACACTTTGTGTCAGATTACTCCTCCTAGGCCCTTCACGTACATTATCTCATTGAATTTCGCCCTTGCAGCCATCCTATGAGGGATGCATTACCATCCCCATTTTACAGATTAAGAAACTTAGGTTCGGTGTGGTTAACATATTGCCTAAGATTTTTCCGCCAGGAAGCAGTGTAACTGAGATTGGTGCAAGGTCTCCTTAGTTCTGCGGCTTGTTAGCACTTCTAACATCTACCACAATGCTGGGCCCAGGGGAGGCACTCAGCTGGCCAGGAGCACTGATGAAGACAAGCCTCAGGTTTTGGCAGATCGTGGACAAGCAGCTGGTTGCCCCGCTGGCAACAGATGACACAGGTCATTCCTACTGATTTTACTAGTACACCTACCACCCCCTCCACCCAACTGAGGGCGGCGCTCACCCCATTTTGGCCACGGTCTTTTTGGAAGAAGTCTTAATGGGCTGTAACAGTCTTTATTATTTAGAGAAGACAGTGACATCCATCATGCTACCTGGGGAGAGTTCTCTGCTTCCAGGGATGTTTCTGTAGACAGTCTTCCCATGGCCTCCACCTCTATGAACAGAAAGATGTTCCAGACGGTGCACTCACTCTGAGGGTTACGGACCTAAAAACCCCCTGTAAATGGACATGCTCCGGTTTTGCTCACCTTGGCCCAAGTGGCCTGTGAGAGCTCACTTCTAAGAGATGGTGGTGGAATGTTCAGTCCTAGTTGAGATTCTTAAAAATGTTCATCTTCGAACACCAGGTCAAGGAAGGTAATGATGTACTGCAGTGGGGAGGGTACCAGCTTGGCAGCAAGACCTGGCCCTGACGGGATGGGAGCGCTCGCTGATCTCAGAACTTCCTTTATCTGTAAAATGAAAGTGATGGACCATATGGGTCTGCGGTCCAATCCAGCCACAGAGTGTGCCCTGGAAGGTGGCAGGGAGGAGGAGTGGAGGCAGAAAGGCCTCGAGCATTTCCTAGGTGTGTGTGTGGGAGGCGGACAGGGAGGTGGAAGAGCTCTGAAGCCTGAGAGGGGAGAACGGTCCACTCCTGAAGGGAACAATGGAACCGGAGGGGCTCAGGAACAACCCACCTTGAACGGCAACTCTGAGAAACTGGGTAACGTTATTGATTTATGAAACTGGCACTCTAGCTGCCAGGTCATTCTTCCTCTGAGGACAGGGGTGTCACTCTCACCCTACTCATCTCTAGCTCTGTTCCTAGATTCAAGGGTAATCTTACCAAGGCAAACTTTGACTTAGCTCATTTTCAGCTTGGGAGCCAGCTGAGTGATGATTTTGCTCTTGCCACCTCTGCCTCTAGGGGGCAGCAGCTGCAAAACCGCCTTGTTCAGGGGTGGGTGCCAGGCTGGCTGGGGGAGCAGTGGGCAGGATAGGGTCTCTGGCTGTTTTGGTTGCATCCACAGGTGTGATCTCAGAACTGGACATTTCAGGACCTCAAGGCCTCACCAACATTTTCCCAGCACCTAAAGCCAACTAGGCAGGCCGATTTTTCCCGTGGTCAAAGTGCCGAGATATTTCTTTGCTGAGCAGCTTTGGGAACAGGCAGGTAGGAGGGACTCAGCGATGCGCAGAGATTGAAACTTCCATTCTGGTAACCGCACAGCCTAGAGGAGGCTTGGTGTTCACGGGACAGGAGTGAGCTGGAGTCAGCCTGGAAAACCTACAGGATGTGGCAAACTGTTTCCTTTCTTTCAATGGACCACAAGCTCCTGTTGTTTTAACAAGTACTCAGAGAAATAACATTTTGATAACCCCAGGATCTGCTGGTGCTTTCAAGCTATGCTCCGCTGATCTGATGAGGGACGTTCACGGAACAGTTCAACAGCAAGAGCACATGGGGAAGATAGCCATGAGGTAACTCATTACCATACAGCCTCATATGGATACAAACATCTGCCCACATTAAAAATAACACACTCACGAGGGGATAAAGCGTGAGCTGGGGGAGTCTGCCATAGCCTTGACCTCCCCCGTGATGCAGACTTCATGCAGCTCTGCCCCTTTAAGCCTGCCCCCATCCCCAGAGTCTCTGACCAGCAAATCTCTTATATGAACAATGATGCCAGAAGCAGTGCCAAGTGAAGGGGGTGGCTCTGGAGGAGGAGAGAGCCCCTCCCTCCCCATGACATTCGGGGTGCAAGAGGTAAGTCCCCACCATGGAGGTCAGGTCTGGAAAAACACGAGAATGCCTCCTGGAAGGATGACTGTCAGTGAAAGCTCTTCCTTGATTAACTGTGGTTTTTAAAATCAAGCACTGAGGGCCCTACTTAAACAGCTGCAATGGGCACTTTGTCCTTTCCCATTTGGCAAACATTCATTGGCTTTCCTTGCACAGAATGGTGGGAAGCCAGGCGGGCAAGGTGGTACGCTGTTGGCAGCACCCCCAGTATGTGCCCAGTCTCGCTTTGGGGAAATGGCTGGAGACGGGGCGCGCGCATCCCTGCCAGTCACGGATGGGAGTGCGTAACGGGAAGGAAAAGAAGATTCCTATGTGCGCCAGACCCTCTCCCTGGTAGGTTAGTTCGCAATTAGGTTAAGCCTCCAGGCTCTACAAGAGCCTTGAGGCTCTACAACTTCTCAAAGCGAGACACAAATTAAAATGTTAACATATCCTGTTCAATTCACAATAAGACATTACACTAGACACAAACTCACATCCTATAGCTCTGAACCCCAGGAAATGCCTACAGGATAGAGAAAGGTGACTCACAGGGGGAATGTGGCACATGAAAAAGAGGTTGATTGATGCTCTGCTGAAAATCCATCTTTGCTCTTCCAAATTGCTCACTCAGGAGAGGCAAAGAGGCACTTAAACTCCATCCTGTGGGACTCCCCCTCCCCCAAAACCTCTAGTTTAGATCCTGTTGATTCTTCTAAAGGCAAACAAGCTTCTTGAAGAAATTACAACCCCTTTCTGGGTCCTTCTGGCCTCCTCTTACTCCAGAGAGCAGTAAGGATGCTGGTGTCCAGAATGGGAGTGTGTCTGTTACGGATGACCCAAGACAGCTGGGTGTATTTAAGGAGGTCACGACATATGGGCCAAGGAAAGGATGGTTCTGGAAAACTAACTTTGGCTCAGGAAATAGTCAAGGGGTCTCAGTTTGTTCCCACCCATTTTTTCCAGACCAAAGAAAGCTCTATTTTCCAAAGGCTTCTGAAATGGGATGAAACTGATTCAGTGACTCATATAGGGGTGAACTCTAAAAGGAAACTGTAATCTGCAGTGATTCTGAACTTTTCAACTGAATGACGGCAACTAGTTCGTCCTGATCTTACATTCAGCTCAGATTAAGAATAAGGCATCGGAAAGCTATATTCTCTCCTCCAAAGAACAAAGAAGACCCAAGAGAAGGAAGGTTGGGTGGAGGTGACAGGGCTTCAGCCTGAAGAGACAATGAGATTTGGATCTATCCAGACGAGGAAGCTGCTCAGAAGTGTTTGTAGGCTGAAACAATCTAGTTTTGATAAAGACTTCAGGGAAGCAGTCTGACGAAGTGCAGCCCACATTGCGATGGTCTGACCTCGGCTAACAATAATGACTGACAGCCCTGGTCTCATTTGAGCCGGGGGTTGGTGAAAGGGAGAGAGAAAAAAAAGCAGCTCTCTGCATCAAATAAAGTCATGAAAGTAATACACGTCTCCCCCTTGCTTCTAATGACTGGGATCACTGGCTTTCCTGGGCTCGTCACACTGCCCATCAGCTTGAGAGGCCACTAGAGCCCACTGAAGCTGAAGGACCCATCTCAAGAGCTTTGCAGAATAGCAGAGCAGAGAGAAAATGAGCTTTCAAGGGTACTTCTTCCACAAGCCTTCGCCGCGAGACCTAGTGGGAGAGCGGGGAAGACCCTGCTTGGGGTGGTGGAACATAATCTGGGAAGTGGAGATGGTTCTCTGGGGCCATGGGATGGCGACTTTGAGCAGAGCACAGGCAAGGCCTGGCCAACCCACAGGGTGGGAGGGGAGGCCAGCTGACGCCACCAGCCCTCTAGTGGCATCTCCCACCATGGGGAGTTCAGCCGGGTAATAAACAGACACTGGGTCAGGGAAAAATACTGAGAGATTGCTCTTAGTTACCCTGGGAAATGGCGGGCAGCAGGAAAAGCATTTCAGGCTTGTGCCTCCATAGGGCAGCACTCTCTTGTGTAATTTTAAGGCTCGTTTCCAAGGGTTGAGTGGGTCCCTCCAAATGGGTCCCTCCCTCTAGCTCATTAAGCCCTTTCCATTATGGGGTGTGCCAGGCTGATGACTACTAAGACTGACTCACAAGTGGTCCTCAGCGATGCCTGGGAAGGAAGGGCACCGACTCCAACTTCAGAATTAAAAGAGTACACTCAGATGAGGAAGGTGGTAGGGAAACAGGGTGAGAGATAAAAGGGGCTATCTCTGAGACTGCTTGTGTGACACGGGGCTGTATTTAAATCAGAGGGCTCTGGCAGTGGAATGGCTTTCCTTGTGTAGAAAACAGAGCCAATCTTTCCCAGCAAAATATTGAGAAGAAAAAGCTGAGTATGCCATGGCCTCTGCCAGGCAGAAAGTGTCCTATGGTCATTTTCTCCATTCTGCTTGGCATAGAAAAGATACTGCCCTCCACCCCATCCCCCTTAATGTGCTGTTACCTACTGACTGGTCTGATCAGAAACACCCTGGGTTGTTAGAATGGTTTCTATATTCAATACTAAACAGGGTGGTAGTGCGACAGGCCCCTGTGAAAGGAGAGACACGATTATATTGCAGTCAAATAATTTAAAATCCTAGATCAGTATATAAAAACACCCACTCATTTCTGAAGGACATTCTGCAGCGTGCGCTTCAGTGTCAAATGAAAAAGATATCTTCCAGAATTTGGTTCTCCTCCAGGTCTTCAGGGGTCCTGCCTGCCCTGGTCTTGTTCCAGGTCGATTTCAGAGGACTGCGCCGGCAAGTGCTGTGACTCCAGGACCCCGCTTCTCTGGAGGGATGGGACCGAGGTTTGAGAGCAGTCTTTGGACTCAGAGATTGAACCAAATCCAACAGCGATGTTTCATACCTGTAACACATGCAACGCAGACAGAAAGTGGTCAGACCAGTAGGACCTTAGAATCCAAAAAGCCCACAGAGATGGGCTGCCCTGGGCAAGAATCAGATCCCAGATCACATCACGTAAGAGGGTCTTCCTTCTAGGGAACTTCAGGGACGGCAGACACCAGAGGGGCTGTCTGTCTGTAAGCTCTTCTCTTCTGCTGACTACTAACATTCTTTTCTAACCTGTGAGGAGAGACTGTGGAGTGGGCAAAATAATCATGATAGCAGTAATAAAATGAGTAGTAACATTTATTGCAGGCTTCCTAAGTGTCAGGCTGTTCTCAATGCTTTACAGGTCTTTCTCCCTTGTTTGACCCTCCACTCAACCCTACGGGGTAGGTAACCCCTCCGATGCCCGTGATACACGTGAGGAAGCCAAGGCTAGGGGAGGTAACCCATCTAACGCGAAGTTGTCACACGGCGGAGTGAGGATTTGAACCCAGGCCGTTTGCTTCCAGGGCTCCTACACAGGGCACTAAAATTGCCTCTCAAGTCTTCACAGTGAGACAGACTTGATTTAAATCTCTCATCGTTTGCAAGCTGTGTGATCTCGGGAAAGTTATTCAGTCTCTCAGTTCAGTTTGTCATGTTGTAAGGGACCAACAGAACTCCTGTCAGGATTAAAGCAATGGTTTGGTATAAATTAACATGTTATAAGTACTCAAAAACTCCTACTTTCTCTAGCATCTTGGGAAAAAGAACCCTCATCTGAATGTGACGAGTTCCCTCTAAAGAAGGACTGCCTCAATGTCCAGCATTTTTATCAAAGTGTTAAGCTTGGAGCAGTTTAGAGGCCGAGAAACTAACTATGGTCAATGACACCCTCATCCACGCCCCACTGTTCATATTTCCAGGGCAAAAGTCAAAGACATAAATACGTCTGCCTCCACATTCATTCATCCAAGGGGTCAAGTAACTTCTACTGACATGACGTGAAGCCTCAAGCAGGGCACGTGTGAGCTGCGTAGCTGCACGGGGTCCTGCGTTTGGTTTGATGCTCTATTGTTGCTGTCTTGAAATTCCTAGTGATCGTACCCTTGACCTTGCGTGTTAGAAATCAAGTCTGGGACAAAGGCGCAGGAGGAGATGACGCTGATCATGGATGTGTGGGCTCAGGCACACAGGCACGGTGGGCAATGGGCAGTGTGGATGCCAAACAGCTGGCTGGCCTGCCTGGTGTGTACACGCATGCCACAAGCAATCTAGGGTGGTGCAGGGCCCCACATTCGTGATGGTGATGGTGTGATGGTGGCAGAAGCAGCAGTGGTGGCGGCGGCAGTGGTGGGAGGCTGGCTTGCTTATCTTCCCAGAGCTCAGTGCCAGTGCAAAAATATTAGCTCTCTGGCCTGAGCACTGGGATAAGAACGCTAGTGTTTAGGCAATAAACATCAGTACATTACTCCAAAAGAAAAGCATACACATGGACATTGTAATAAAGCTATCAAAGAGATACTAGAATTCTTCAAAGAGTTTAAATCTCTGCTTTTAAAAACTGCAGCATTGCAAAGCAAATATCCACAGGCTGAGAAGTAGAAATTAAATAAAAAGATTGTTAGCACAGGGAAATATATTCAGTATCTTGGTGAAAAAGAATATGAAAATGAATATGTGTATGTTCATGTGTGACTGAAGAATTGGACACAATGCCAGAAATGGACACAACACTGTAAACTGACTATACCTCAATTAAAAAAAATAAAAATAAGAGAAAAATAAAAAGACTGTTGCATTTGATGGAAAAGAACACTGTTTTCATATGCAGCTTCAAATGAATCAATGAGGAATACAATTTTAAAGTTAATTTTTCTTTGTAATTGAAGATATAGTGATAGAAAGCATAACAGGCATTTTGAAATATCTGCAAATCATTAAGTGACTTTTGGTTTCCTGCATGACCTCTACAAGTTACAGGACACGCCAGAGAAAGCACTGAAATGGCTCTGCACAAATTTAAGTTTATATACATACATAAGACTAATGTGTATGAAGAGTTAAATCTTTTTAGTAAAGTTGTTCCACAAGAATCATCGCTCTAGATATACTAAAATTTGTATTTTGAAAAAATTTATCAGAAATCTATCCAAATGTTTCACAGCCTGTAAAATATTCTTAACAGTTCCAGTGTCAGTTGCATCAGCAGAAAGTTCTTTCTCAAAATTAAAAATTACCAAAATTTATGTGTGATCTTTCGTTTGCCAAGAGCAACTAATCTTTTAATTATATCACTTAAAATAAAGTTGCTAAAAGAATAAACTTTGATGATCTAATAAATGAATTTGAAGAAACGTGAACCAGAAAAATCTTACAATCAACCAAGTTATCACATTAATAAAGCATTATTATTTATTGTATTATATAAAATTATGATGTAAAATATATTTTTGCTATCTATAGGGTTATGATATTATTCATGTATCACCCATTGTCTTATACATTTCTTCTTCTTAAAGAAAAATGTTTTGTAATTTTAGTACCTTGAACTGCATTTATTTCATCCTATCTTTTGAATAACGGATTTTCATTTTGCACTGGTCTTGTAAGTTATGTAGCTGACCCGGCCCTTACGTCCCAGGCAAGACCAGATTACCATCTCAGGCATGGAAATGTCATATTTTTAGTATGGTATAAAAACCTGTAAATTGAAATCCTTTTTAGCGGAAAATTTTTTGCAGGTTTTATTCTCACAGCACCAAGTCAATATTCCAATACAGTTGTCTCTGTCATTCAAAACAGTGGTTTCTGTGTTCAACTGAAACATCTTTGTTTATTGGGTAAGCCAGTGCACTGGGTAACTGCTTCCGAGAAAGTTCGTTTATAAGTAAGACAGAAGGAACAGGCTTTGTGTGAACTTTCCTGGGAGCACGTGGCAATCTTGTGGTGATGCTCATCTCTTCATGTAGACCATTAAATTAAAAAAAAATCAGAAGCAATGGAAAGCCTTTATTTTTCTATGCAATTTCAAAATTTTGCTCTATACAACATGGGGAGAGGTATTCTAGATGAAGATATTAAACCAGCCTTCCTCTCTACTAAAAAGCAGAACCAGAATAACTGGGGGTCAGGCAGTATATCAGAAATCAGTCTTCCAGTGATGCAAGTTGAAATCCAGAGTAACAATAAGACTTTGTGCTTAGAGACTGATTTGATAGATGCCAACTTATTAGATAATTTGAAATAATGTTGTGGGCTTCAGACTTCTTTATAGTACTTTTATTCACACACAGTATAGTAAAAATATCTTTATAATACGGAAAGAGTGACTCACAGCACCACAGAAAGTTAGATGTGCTGTATTAGTCAGGATAAGTTAGGTCATGCAGCAGTAACAAATTCACCTCAGAATTCCAATGGCTTACTCTAATGAACTTACCTACAAAACAGAAACAGACTCACAGACATAATAAACAATCTTATGGTTACTGGGGGTGGGAAGAGGGTGGGAAGGGATAGACTGGAAGTTTGAGGTTTGCAAATATTAACTAGTATATACAAAATAGATAAACAACAAGTTTCTTCTGTACAGCACAGGGAAGTATAGTCACTGTCTTGTAGTAACCTATAATGAAAAAGAACATGAAAACAAATTTATGTATATACATGTATGACTGAAACGTTATGCTGTACACCAGAAATTGACACACTATAAGTTGACTACACTTCAATTAAAATTGAATAAAACTGAATAAAAAATTGAATAAAAAATTAAAAATTTTTTCCAATGGCTTAACACAACTCAAAGATCTCTCGTGCTTAGGCCATGTGCTCAAAGTAGGTCCTGGCACATTGCAGCTCTACTGTCTTGTGAGCTTCTCTGTTGTCTTGGCAGGGAAGACAGACTGAAGAACTGTACGAAGGTTTTCCACAGCATGGATGCAACATAACACTTCTCTTTACATCTGACTGGCCAGAACCAGTCACGCTCCAGAAGGGAGGAGAACTGGATCCTGGCGAACACCAGTAATGGCCACACCCACTGAGGAATGGGTCTTAGACAGAATTTTGGATAACTCTCTTATTTTACCAGTGAAGAAACGGAGGCCCAGAGAGCTAGAAGTGAACTGCTGGGAGTCACACAACAACTGAGTGGCAGAGCAAAGTGGTTTTTAGCCCAGGCCCCTTGACTTCCTAGACATATTAGTATATCTTTGATCTTTCCATCAAGATAAATAAGATGTGTAAGGACAGAAATAGACTCATGGACAGAGAATACAGACTTGTGGTTGCCAGGGGGGTGGAGGGTGGGAAGGGATAGACAGGGATTTCAAAATTGCAGAATAGATAAACAAGATTACACTGTACAGCACAGGGAAATATACACAAAATGTTATGATAACTCAGAGAAAAAAATGTGACAATGAGTGTGTATATGTCCATGAATGACTGAAAAATCGTGCTGAACATTGGAATTTGACACAACATTGTAAAATGATTATAAATCAATAAAAAATGTTAAAAATAAGATGTGTAACTAGCATAAAAGTAAAAGAAGAAAATGGTTGCTGTTTCCAACTACATTTTATTTTAAAAATACAGTATGATTAGTTGTAACTCAGTGTGAACACAACCATACTCCTATTCAACTGGGCCAACTTTTCACCAACAATTTAATCTACCCTAAAGTACAAATGCTTATCTTCATGGTTCTCCTGTTATCATAAAAAACTCCATCTCTCTTGAAGTCACCTTCAATTGTGGATTACGCTGTGGCAGAAGAATCAGAAAGTCTGTGGTAGGCAGGGACTCAGATTTCAGTGGTACCTCATAGCTAATTTTGTTCACTAAATGTTTTAACAGTTCTTTTGCTATAAGGAAAGATCAAATAATTTGGCAGATGAAAAGCAACAAAATAGCAAAGATTATTTTAAAAACCAAACCTTGAGAAATCACCCAATTTTACAGAAGAATTATATATGCAATCAAGCAAAATAAAAAATGAATTCCCATGGCATTTTGTACTAAATACCAGCAAAGAGCAGTGTGTTTATCAAATTGTGCTCTGTGAGCAGTGGGCCTTAGCCTGCTGATGTGACATGTGACAGAAGGCTATAAAGTTGATTAACTTGGCCTGACCCTGATGGGGATATTTGGTATTCAAATAATTTAAAGGACTATACAACTTATTTAAATTCATAAAATACCATCCCTTGAAAAACTCAGACTATATTTTAGCCAGAGGCATAAACTATGTTGGCCTTTCTTGTCTCTGCACTGCACAGAGCCAGTACTCCCGAGCTACCTAGGCACACAGGTTGACTTTAACAGCTTCATTATGGAGCGGTGATAAGCAGAAGGCTTATTTGGTCTTTTCTGCCAGCCCCATCCAGGACTCAACTTGAACTTGGCTGTACTAGCATTAATTCTGTCCTCCCAGAGCTCTCTTCCCAGTTTTGTCTGCCTCTGAGCTAGCAAGAAACTTAGACATCCAGGGGAAGGATGTAGCCTCTGCAGACCTGACTTGGCTCAATGCCATCAGCTCAAGAAAGGGACAGTCTGACACGCTGTCTGAGAATATTGGCACAAGGCTGGGAAATGAATCGATTTCATGGTCCATTCCATCAGCTGCACTGGATGAAGACCTAAACATGATGCAGGAGCTTTCCCCTCCCACTGTTGTTTCCATCCTTGGTGATTTCAGTAGACCTCTTCTGATAAACCTCGTCTTCTCTTACCTTTTAAATGATGGAATGACCCAGGGCTTAATCCTTGACCCTCAAGTCTTAGATGATTCCATTCATTCTCACGACTTTTAATAACATCATTTATCAATGACTCCTAAATGTGTAGCTCCAACGTCAACCTTGCTCTAGAGTTCCAGACTCTCACACCCAACTGTTGTCTGATATGTCCACTTGGATGTGTGATAGACATTTCAAACTACCCAAAACAGAACTCTTATTTATTCCCCCCCTCCCCCCAAATTCCACTCCTCTCCATCAACCCAACCGCTCAGACCTAACCCCTGCTGTTACGCTCGAGTCCTACCTCTGGGACAGTGCATGGGTTGAATCCCCTGCTCTTCTCTCAGGTCTTATTTTTTTGCTTTTGTCTTTCAATAGTTATGAGAATAGGGTCATTATTTTGTTTATGCTAATATCTCCAGTGCCAAGAATGGTATCTGATGCAAGGTAGGCGCTAAATATTTGTTGAAGAAAATGACTGGTCCCATGGCTTAAGTTTTAGCTCCTTCCTCCACAGGCAGCTTTTTTGATCTTTGGATCTTTTAAAAAATTACAATATATTTTAAACATTATGAAAGCATTACTCATCCATACTTCTTGTTCTCCGCTTATGAAAAAGGACAGTATACACATGGACTATGCAAATTAATTTTTCAATTAATATATTGGGAATACTTTTCCCAATTTTTTATGACATTATTTTTAATGATTTATAACATTGATTAATGATTTATAAAATTATTTTTAATGATTTTGGATTACTTTGTCTCCTGGATGCACTCTAATTTATTTAACCAATCCCCTATTGAAGAGCACTTAGGTTAGGTCCAAGGTCTTCTGAGACTAAATCAGCTATGTGTCTCATTACATTTTTTTCAATCAGTCAGTGCCCAAAGGGTATTCTCTAGTCCAATCTGTCATAAATTAGCAAAGTATTACTATCCCTATTATGTTACATAGTATTACTTTCTTTTCCCCCCGACTCTTTCCATGTCCCCATTGCTTCTGGAGCTTTTGCTTTATGATATATTCAGCTGTATTTTTTGTACTCTTCTTAGAGTACTTCTTACATTTCCTGTTTGAACCTGGCTCTTTCTTGAGGTCAGTGCTTCCCCTACATCCTTCTCAGGGAGAACTGTTTATACTCAACATACCTTTCCCATGTCAGGGTCAAGGTGTAGTAATTGGGATCATCATTGCTTCCATTTTTTTGCTTTTTGATTATTATTCTCCCAGTCTCTCATTAAACTCTTGTTGCTCTGAAGATCTTGTCATCTGCTCTACCATCCTCAACCTCTCTTATCTAAATCATCTATTTACCCATTCACTCTGAATCACTGATGATGTTAACCCTTGATTCAGTCTTCTCCTTCAATTCAGCTGTTACCATCATCCCTGCTCATGTCAACATTACAGGAGTGAAAGCCAACCAACACTCTGACTTAGTTCTTTGATCTCTCAGGTCAAGACTTTCTCAGCAAGCCTTTCTCTTTATATCCTGGAACTTGTGACCAATTAAAATAACATCTCTTCTGAATTCAGTAATTCAAATATCCCCTACTTCCTCATGCCCACATCTTACCCTAAGGCTTGTTTTTTCAACTATTCCCACTATCTCTGCCTATTGGTCTCAACAGATCATTAATTCAAACAATCATCGTGCTAAGAACTGGGAATAATGTGGTGAGCAAGACAGCTAAAATCTCTGTCCAGGTGGGTCCATTAATGGCATACTTTCTTCCTAACCCTTTATCTCTTATTAAATTTAAATTTCATGGTCCAGCATTCCAAACACTCTTTTAACAATACTCTTAAAAACACATCCTCTGTCTTTTTGTCCCCTCCTCTAAATCTGGCAAAATCACAATACTGCAGAAATCCAAATGTCTGCCTTTTCTGTGAATTATAGTTGGGACACTTACTGAAAATAGGACAAAATCAAAGAAACAAGCAAGCAAACAAAGAGGAGGTCTAATATAGATTCCTAGTCACTAAACTTAAGTGGGAGCTAAACATCTTCCAACAGAGCTACTGGATTTCTCTAATCAACAACTCTCCTGTTCTCATTTTCCCTTCTCACAATTTATCCTAAACAGATAGCCTTGCTTCCCACTTCAGAGAAAAGAGGTCATTAAAGAGAAATTGTCTTCACTTTGTCAAGTCTACAAGTCTTTCAGCACCCATCATTTCCTCCTTTCATGTTGAAGGAAGTGGTCCTTCTCTTAGACAAGGGTGATCACTCTTTTTGTGCTTTGTAGGAACCTTTCAGTATTGACTGTCCACTCTAGAACTTTCAATCTTTTCCTGTTTGCTAGATAACTAAGAGCACTTAAGAAGTTCTTTCCTTTCCTTAGTCAAACCATTTCTCTCTCTCTTTTTTTTTTCCAATCTCGCTTTCATCTCCTACCACTTCACTAAAATTGAAATCACCACATTCACTAATGCCCCTCATGATGCTAAATCCAATGGACATTTTGTAGTCCCTGTTTTATGCAATGTCTCTGCAGCATTCAATGTAGCAGACTACTTCTTCATAAACTTTATTTTATTGAAGTAAAACATACATACAGAAAAGTACACCTACTTAAAGCATTTTATTTGTCAATTCATCACATGATAGACACTGGGTTGTTTCTATCTTTTGGCTACTGTGAACAGTTATGTACACATTTTTAGCAGAGACATACGTTTTCATTTCCTTCGGGTAGACACCTAGGGGTGGGATTATAAACTCTATGTCTAACCTTTCAAGGAACTGCCAGACTGTTTTCCAAAGTGGGTGTACCACTTCATGTCAGTATTTGGAGACTACTAAGCTTCTTCAGAGAAGACTCTTCCAGTATTCTGTTTGGGAGGGAGACGTGGTCTACTTCTAGGACAGGGAAGGAGGCTGACCTTCCCATTCGTAGATTTGACTTCACCCCATTTTCAGTGCTACTTGACTCATCTCATCTTCCAAAGTATCTGAGTCTTCTCTTCTCTACTGAATCTCTCCAGAGAATTTAATACCTGTCTTTTGCCAGGGACTAGTATTCCACATATGGTACTGTGGCAGCAGAATTGGGTTTTTTGATTCTTGCTTCAAATGTCCCTCTCATACTATTTTCAGTTCTACCCCATATCACCACTCTTCATGGCTCACATTGCATCTAATTCCCAAACCTTTACAAAGTTCTGTGGTATCAGTCTCTTTTCGTTTGAATACCTCTCTCAGTGCTTCCTATGTGGTAGCTTTCTCTATCCTGTTTAATATTACTAATCCTCCATTCATTTTCCATTTTCCAAAAATGTATATAAGTCTCTGGTATACTGATGAATCTTCTCCCATTTATTTTCATGGATTTATACCTTTAAAAACATTCATTTACTCTCATTTTACCGGTGTCTCAGGAAATAGAAGAGATAAATGTAAGTGCTCAATTCATCATCCTAGCTAGGAAATATATTTGCAGAAAGGTTCTATAAATTTCTAGGTTTATTATTAGGAATTTCTGAATTTTTTCACTGCTATTATAAATGCATCCCCCCCTGCTATATCTCTTAAATAGCTAATGCTGGTGTCAAGATTTACAGTAATTGAGTTTTTTACATTATCAAACTCTCTTAATTCCTTAAATTATTTTTCAATTGATTTTTATTGGGTTTTATGGGTGGACAGTTACATTGAATATAGATAATGATAAAGTTTATGTGTTTTCCCATATTTGCATTATTTTTTCTTATATTATTGTACTGGCTAGAACTTCAAGGGCAATGCTAAAACTACAAGTTTTATAGGTATCTTTGTATAATTCTGATCTAATAGGAATTATTTTACCTTTTTTTTTTTTTACTATTTAGCATTTTCCATCTAGATATTCTTTATTATGATAAGAAGTATTTTCTCTTTTGGCTTACTAAAGTCAGGAATCAAAAATTAATTTTGTCAAGTAACTTTTCAATATATACTAAGATGATAATATACTTTTTCTTTTTTGATATATTGTTAAGAAATATTCTATTTTTGACTTTCAAAATAGTAACCGCATTTAAATTCCTGGAATACATTCTACTTGGTTATATAGTATTATTCTTTACATTTATTCTTGAATTAGATTTTTATGATTATTTTAGGGTTTAAAAATCTGTATTTATAGGGGGAAAATAATCTATATTTATTTAAATTTGCTTATAGTCCTTCTTATGGTTCTTTACATCCCTATATATGATTCTTACTGCAGTGGGGGAAAAGGAATAGTACCAATTCAAGAAAGAATGAATTTATAAAGAGGGCAGAAGGATAACCAATTACCACACTGGGCTAGGAGTCCTAAAACAGGTCTTCTCAAGAATCCTAGAATAGTTCCTCTCAAAAGTTCTCTACTTTTTAATTGCTAAAGCAAACTTAGGCTGGCATTTAGGTTTCTGAAAAATAGAAGATACAGCATATTTTATAAGTGCTTCACAATCATTTGTCAAACATCAGCAAAAAGGTTAGTAAGAAAAAGGAGTGGTCTCAAACCTGCGTATGAGACTGTCGACTTCACAGGAGAACTATTCACAGAGATGCAGAGAAAGTCAGAGATACGAAGGCACAGGATGACCTTTCTATCTCTTGTTCTCCATTCAACAGAGGTGTTGTCACAAAAAGACTCTGCTAACTCTAACTTAACATATTTCTTCTTGAAGTGCTTATAAGCCAAAGAGTGAATACTATGCAAAGTCAGTTGCACCTTGGAGGGAGGCTAAAGAATTTACCGGAAAGATAATGGGTATATGGGAGATCCTTCAATCAAAAATAATTTTAATATAACATATTACAAGGCACAGATAACAATAAAATCTCTTGGTCATGTTATTTTATTTATATTTTCCTATAATAATGAAAGCTATGGTTATTCATCATTTTATTCATCAGCAGCTACTTTGAGGAAGATATTTTAGTTTATTATGTGTTATTGAATCATTAGTGTCAACGGCAAAGTTTATTTGTCCTCGTGATCTTAATCATCATCAGTTCCATGAACTTTTGATACAAGGGGTGAATATCCTGACCTGCCACACAACAGTTCAGTAGCTCATCTCTTTTCAGTGCTGAATGATATTCCATCGCCTGCATGTTATTATTCACATCATTATTTAACCATCCACATTCTGAAGGGCATCTCGGTTGCTTCTAAGTTTTCGCTATTATGAATAAAGCTGCTATAAACATCTATGTACAGGTTTTTGTGTGGATATCTGTTTTCAGCCTTTTTGGGTAAATGTCAAGGAGCATGATTACTGGATCATAGGGCAAGAATATATTTAGTCTTGTAAGGAACTGCCAAATTGTGTTCCAAATTGTGGCTGTGCTATTTTGCATTTCCACCAGCAATGAATGAGAGTTCCTGTTGCTCCACATCTGCAGCAGCATTTACTGTTGTCACTGTTTCAGACTTAGACCATTTCAGTGGTACCTCATGGTCGTTTTAATCTGCATTTCCCTGATGACTAAACATGTGGGCATCTTTTCATATGCTTATTTTCCATCTGTATATCTTCCTCACAAAGGTGTCTGTTAAGACCTTTGGTCCATTTTATGATCCGATCATTAGTTTTCTTATTGTTGCGCTGTAAAGATTCTTTGTATATTTTGGATAATAATCCTTGATCAGATGTGCGTTTTGCAAATATTTTCTCCCAGTCTGTGGCTTGCCTTCTCATTCTCTTGACATTGTCTTTTGCAGAGCAGAAGTTTTTAATTTTAGTGAAGTCCATCTTATCAATTCTGTCTTTCATGGATGGTACCTTTGGTGTGGTATTTAAGGAGCAATCATTATACCCAAGGCCATCTAGGTTTTCTCCTGTTATCTTCTAGGAGTTTTATAGTTTTGCATTTTACATTTGGAGTTCATTTATGTGGAAGGTGGAAGGTCTGTGTTCAGATCCATCTTTTTGCACATGGATGTCTAGTTGTTTCAGGCTATCTTTGGGCATTTGTTGAAAGGTTATCTTTGCTCCATTGTATCGCCTTTGCTCCTTTATCAAGACTGGTTCATTATACTTATGTGGGCTCTCTATTCTGTCTATTCTTTCGGTAAAAGACTGTCCCTATGCAAGCAATGTACTTGATCTCAGAGATTTTGATATGGGAAGAAAATTTGGGCAAATCTGATAATTTATGCAACTATAAAAATGAAATTATTTAAGGAGAATTTCTTTTCTGCCACTGTAGTAAGAGCTACACACAGGTTAAAAAAATTTACCACCCCTGCTCCCCTGTCTGTACTTTTAAGTATTGGGGAACTTGACATCTTAATTATTTTCTGGCATCTTAATCATTTTGTGAAATCATGAGGTTAGATAATGGCCATTTAATATAAAATATTCCTTTTTCCTATGGAATTATAGCTTCCTACTAATTATGAATTAAAGCCTAATTTAATATGGCTGGAAGCCAGAATGACAAGTGAAATTTATGGACCCCAACCTTGGTTATCTTGAGAGAAAAGCACTGTTAGCTTGGAGTCAAAGAATGTTACCTGCAAAGCTCCAGTAGGAAAAGCAGTAAGTTGACTTCTGGGGAACATAACACTGAAACCAAAACAGAGGGGAAAGGCTTGCTTGTAAAGTCTGCTAGGCCAAAGTGATGCCAGGTACCCTGTTTATTAGCGTACACTTAAGATCAAGGCACATATCCATTCCGTTTTATGCTACACATTATTGAAAACATTCTATGACATTAATAATTCATCAGTGCATTGTTTGAAATTTAAGATTGTAAAATTAAATGGTAGTGTTTTGTTTTATGACTGTTTGTACTTTCAAAAACAAAGACAATATGGTAGATGGACTTTATATGAACCTATTAGTGAGAACAGCCCAACAGAAAGGAAACACCCCCGCCCCTACACATACAGTTTCTGTGTGTGTGCCGCAGGCTGTTGCCTTTAGTTTAAGTAAAACCAGGTGCTCAGGGCTGCATTAGTGGGGACAGCATGAGCCGGACAGGAAGGTGTTCTGCTTGCTCTCAGTGTCAGAGCTGAAGCCGGGAGACCTGAACTGATTGTACGCAAGCTGAAACAGAAATTCTCTGGAAGGAAGAGACCTCAGATTCTTGCAATTTAACATAGTAGATTATACCCTTCTATCCTGTGGTCACAAAGAAGGTGATACAGGTTGGCAGAGGGCAAAATCATGAAACAGCAGAAACTGGGGATATACAGTTAAAGAGCTCACCCACTTTGCTGGTAAGTCCAGCTAGCTCCCTATGGGATTATGGATTCACTGTTTCCCTAATTCTGGATTCAGCTGCACACAGAGGCATGTGTTGGTTAATATATGACCCCCCAACTGGTTATAGTCCGTGACATCTTGGATGAAAATTAGAGATGGGGGAACATCCAGTCTTTTGGGGTCAATAAGGGCAACAATACACAGTGCCTGTCCTGAAAGAGGCAATGGCCCAACTCCCCTGTTAAATGCCAAATGGAAAGCTGCTGGGGAAGCAGCCGATATGCTGTGAACGCAAGTCACGGTGGACTGGCGTTACGGTTACCAGAACGTCCTCCTAATGAACATGCCTGACCAGACCCCGGGGAGAGATGTGACTTCAGTGCACCTAGCGTTCCTCCCATGTTGCTTGGTGATGAGCAGGGGGTAGGGGGTGGGTGTGGATAAGAAATAGCGCAAGAAGCCACATCTGCTTTACTGTCTCAGCTTCTTTCACTGGGCTTTGCCGATGCCAGGAAAATTAGAAGGGTTCAGTAGAAAGCGAGGAAAGGAAGAGGAGTCAACAGGGGAAAAAACGAGAGTAGCCAAACAGGGTGAAAATATTTCCGCTGTTGTAAACACATGGAATGGAAAAAGCAGAAATCGATGGGGAAGAAACCAGAGTTTTGACAGAACATTACCAACACTGGGGAACCCACGGCTCTGGCAGTAACAAGACCCAGACAGACCAACTACCTACCCCAGTTTGGAAAAATTTAGAAAATTGGATGACAAGGAAAAGCACAAGAAATTTGATATTAAAGTAACAAGAGGTGTCAGTAAGAAGACTGAAACTGATGAAGACCGATGGGACGGCCAGGATCTCCTGGCTCGTGCCAGCTGGCACTGGGCCAGCATGGAAACTGAACCTGACATCCCTTGTTTGGGTGAAAGTTAATGATAAATGGAAGGAAGGAGGTAAAGAATAAATAAACGGAGTATGCTAAGGCGAAGGTCCAATATTATTTTGGTGTCTTAAGAGAGGCTCAGAGCAAGGCAATAATATTCTTTCTTAGCTCAAACTCCAGATGCCCAGAAGATAAAGCAATATGGCTTGCCAAAGCTGCCCCTGCCCCTGAAAACTGACCAAGTACAACGGCAAGGGGCAAACAGGACTGGGATCCTCCAGTAAGCACCTCGGTCTTGCACTACTCCTGACCAGGAAGATTACATTTAATTGTTTTTTTTTTCTCCTCGACAAAGAAATTCATTCTAATTGTGTGATTTAACTTTAATACATATTTTCCTCATCTGAAAGATAGATGAAGGGGTTGTGTTTAGAATATGCCATATGCTTTATAGCAGTGATTTATACCTTCTGATTAAATTTGTGTGTGGATCCAACAAAGAATAAAAAGGAGAGAAGTTTTATTGGAAACACAATCACATCGCAGCACTCCTAACATAACTTAGGAGAGAAACACAGACATTCTCATTCCAACCATCAGCCTTGCTAAGAGGTCTATCTCGGCGATTTTATTACTGCTAAATCTCATGCACCTCTTTCTTATTTATTCATGGGATAGTTAACACCAAGAAGAGTTTTTAAACTCCCAGGTATTTCACAGTTTAGAAAAACGTAGCCTAAAAAAAGAGAAGCATATAAGAAGTGAAGGAAAAAAAGGATAGGAAGGAAATATACTAAACACTAAAATATTACCAATGGTGTACAAAGTGGGTGGAAGGATCATAAGTAGTTCTAAATGTCACTTAAAAAAATATAAATTACCATCACAATTGTCCCAAGTAAGCGTGAGTGCTTACTTAAGTGATTGCTGCCACATCGCTGGTGACAGTGTCTTTAAAAACTCATTAGCAAACAGATTCTTGAATGGATCTTCCCTCGCCCCTATGGAACAGCCCTCTAAAAAGGGCTGCAGTCAGCATTATTGGGGAATGAATGCCAGGTGCCCATGCTGTAGCAGACTGACCTCATTCAGCAGTTAAACCCGGCTGGGACCACAGGCTGAAGGTGGTGGCAAGAAAGTAAATTTGAAATAGCTCATTATAGCCCACGCACTATCTCATAATTTTTGTAAAGGCTAAATGATCCCTTAGAAGTTAATGTTAAATAATTTATGATAATTAGCTATAATTCTAATTCTGTGATATCTTTGAGCTTAAACCTCTGGTATGGAAAACTTCCATATGTGAGCTTTTAACTTCATTTAAAAAAAAATTCACTTAAATATCCAATTTAAATAATAAGTTCCGATTTGTTTCCACCTTGTTTGCTATTACCTTTTTTCAGACTCTTCCTTACACTGATAGCTTTCTCTACTACAATGTTTCCTTTTCTTTTGCAAATAAACAGTTGTGTAAAGGAGAAATTTTAATTTCTTTGCCAGCAATGACTGGTTAAAAAAAGATCTTGGCTCCAGTCTGATTATTTTTGATACCCAAACACTTGGAGATACCTTGTGTTTCAATCAGTAAATTCATGATAATTTGGACTAATGAAAAAGTACCAGTAACCAATGTTAACAGAGGGTTATTTTCCCCTCTTTTGTGCCTTGAGGCCACATTCAACCATACGGAAAGCCGTATTAACCGAAAAATAATTATATTTTTCCTCTTGATAAAAGCTTCTTGCTAACAGATTTTTATCTCTCTGTTTGGAGATCTCAAATGGATCAACTTTACTTTTTTTCAATCTAAAATGAACGTGACACACGGATTTGCCCTTTATGCAACAACAGGAGCAGAGAGGGCACAAAAGACTGTGAAGTCTGCAGGGTGTGAAATTAAAATGTTCACACTGATACAAAAGGCTCCTCTGAAATAACGATACCATGCTACAGTCCTAGCGTGAACCCTTCCGGCTTGAATAAAAGTCAGTGCCACGCGACCCACAGTCGTACCTCAGTAGAAACATTCTGCTGTTCACAAAAATATTTATATCCAAAGGGAGAAGATAAAAGAACTGGGGCAAGCTGTGGTGAAGCAGAAACTTACTGAAGGCAACAGACCTGGAAAAGCTACCGAGCTCCAGCAGCACCTGGACGGGGAGCAAAGGGAAACTGCAGGCCTGGCAGAGGGTGGCTCCCCTACGAACCTCACAGCAGTACCGCCGACTCCTCACGCTCCTACTGTCCTGGGCGTCCTGGTTCCCAGTGGTTCCCGGGCCAGTTCCAGTCTTGGTTCAGCCACTAATTAGCCTCGGACCAAGGAAGAAACAGCCTCTCATGTGTAACAGTGATCACTCTCCCCTTGCCGGCCAAGAAGCTTACATTCCAACCAAGCTTTTATTATATATTATATATAATAAATTACGTATTATAATTATAATATTTTATAATTATACATTATATATTGTTTGTGTGTATATATTATATAATACGTATAACATTATATGTATTATATAATTGTATAATATATAAATTATATATTATATAATATATAATCAGTATATTATGTATAATATATAATAATATAATTATATATTATGTTATATATTATATAATAATAAATTATGTATTATAAATAATAAATTATATATAATAAATAATAAATTATATATATTATATATTTATTATATATATATATATATATATATATATATATATATATATATATATATACAACCAAGCTTATATCATTATAAGCAGGTAGGGACGAGTACCAAGCAACAAGATGATGAACTTTCAATCTCAGTAATCGTCTTACTTCAGTATGCCCCCACATCAGAAAGAAAATCAATGAAAGACTTGGCAAGTAAACAGGTAATGCACTGGCCAATTACTCTTGAGTTTCAAGACCAACTTGGAATCTTTCTTTCACGGGTAATGTTAGGATTTGTACAGCAAGTGGCTCATTCATATTCCCTAAAAAGGTATAGAAGACATCTTCCAGAAGTCTTAAGGGAAATGAAAATAACAATATTCATGTATTTCCCCTTTACTGTTTATAAAGAACTTTCCTATGTACCTGTCTCTTAATTTTTGTGGTTAAACTCACAAAAATTTCCAGATGATAACAAAATGTTGAAATGAATTTCTCTGTAAGACATATAGGAAAGCTAGGCTGAAAGAAAAAAAAAAAAGGACTGTCATATCTCTTTTGGCGGGGAGCTTATCTCATTAATATCAAAAGCAAATCATTTATGGGGGAAATACGAAAAGTGTTAAATATATTCAAAGTGGTGTGTGTATATATATATATTTGAATATATAAACAGTGTATAGAAGTGTCCAGCGGAGCTGAAAAACACATTAGTCAATGACCTTTAACTACTACATTATTCTCCATCTTCTTCATTATAAGAATTCTTGTTGATAAAGTCTTTGATTTACTCAGTGGCATTCTTGGCGCTCTTCTGCACGATCCTGACCATTCTTTTCCTAAGGCAAAGCATGCCGCCTACACTAATAGACAGTCACTTTTTTCTATCTGACTAATGACCTCAATTTGGACCTCAAGGATACTAATGTTTTTCTCTTTTTCTCCTGGTGTCCTTCCTAAAGTAAGACACAATTTCGTTTAAGCACCAAAAATGAAAAAAGCCTTCAGTAAACACATGTTCACAGAGCATAATCTCAGGGAATGTAAAGTGTACCTGGCCCTGTCAACAGGGAAGGCCAGAGACACCCACGGAACTTCTCTTCGCTGTGCTGTGAATGACGTGGTGCCAAGTCTGTTTATCTACTTAGCATTTCTAAACTACTGGATGGAACAAAAGCCAAAGATTTTGAGAAGAAGTTTGAACCATGTTACTGTGAAATCAATTATTTAACTACTTTTGAAAATATTCATCTCTTCATTATTTTATCTTTAAAATGTGTAAAGTATTCTGAAATCAAGAAATAGGCGCCGATGTTTTCATTTTGATTTTATCTCTAAACAAAGGGTAAGATTCAGACATAGGATGGACAGCTGGAAAACTTGGGTCCCATGTGGTCAGGGACTCTGGTAGGGTTTTGCCCTGCCAAGCTGTAAAGGTAGGATGGAATCCAAGTCTTTGCACTTTAATTCTAAAGCCCTTTCCTATAAGCCCTCCTGCCTATCTGCATGCAAGGGTTTTAACTTGAGAAAATCCAAACAGAAAACTAGCCACAGGCCAAAGCAGAGCTTTAGAAGAAGCTCTGTGAATGGCTGAGCACAAGAAAACAGAATGGGGTATATTCTATATGCACTAAGTGAACACAATCATGAGACATTACCTAAGCAATCAAATTCCAATGCAAAGAAC
The DNA here is from genome assembly GCF_048564905.1 of Vicugna pacos. Classification (NCBI taxonomy): domain Eukaryota; kingdom Metazoa; phylum Chordata; class Mammalia; order Artiodactyla; family Camelidae; genus Vicugna; species Vicugna pacos. The sequence continues at coordinate 10,386,989 of NC_133010.1, forward strand.
ATGCTGACACTGGTCACCACTGAGAATCTGCTGTCCTCCAGCCTGGAAACCTCCTGAAAACCTAGACATTTCCAATTCTTATAAAATGGGAAAATCTTCCAGTGGATGAAAATGCAAAAAAGTTTTAGGAAGTAAACGAAGCACAACAAACGTATAAGCTGGGTACAAACCATGATTCTTTTGCAGACGTGGAGAAGAACTGAAGGGAAATAGTTGTCTCCATGAATGTATGAACCGGTCAACTTAAAAGAAAACATTTGGGGGGTAGGGTATAGCTCAAGTGGTAGAGCGCATGCTTAGCATGCATGAGGTCCTGGGTTCAATCCCCAGTATCTCCTCTAAAAATAAATAAATAAATAAATAAATAAATAAATAAATAAATAAATAAACCTAATTACCTGCCCTGCCCCCAACAAAAAACATTTAAAAAGAAATACGGAAACATTTGTTTTGTGATCATGCATTCATTTTCATTCATCCAACAAATATTTATTAAATGTCTATTATGAGCCAGGCTCTGCTCTAGCACAGGGAGATAGCAATAAATAAAATCTTTGTCCTCATGAATTTACATTCTACGTGGCATAGGACAGGGAGATGACAAATAAAACATCAATAAACTGCATAGTATATTGGAAGGTGATAAGTACTATGAAAAAGGATAAAGCAGAGAAGGAGGAAAGAGGTAGAAAACATTAGGAGTGATTTCCTTAGAAGCCTTTCTCCTGTTTGCTGAGGGTTCCCTTATAGATAGAATGATGTGTCCATAAGCATTTTATGGAGAAGGATGCCATCAATAATATGTCTTAGGGATCAGTTTCCAATTTAAACAGTTGAGGTTGATAAGTGGAATTCTTCAAGGGCTTCTTAATCATTTCTTTTTTCACTGCAGGGTTATTATTGTATTCTGATAGTCCCTTGGGGAGAGGATGACAATGGCTAAAGAAAATTGCTAATGGAAAGGAAAGGCCCTGGGGCAGGTTGAGGGCAGAAAGGAGGAAGGGAGAATGCTGGTGTGCAGGAGTTAGGTAGTGAAAAGACAGGCAGCCCCAGAGCTGGGGCTTCCAAATGTGTGTCTTTAGACCAAGTACACCAGAGCCACTGGGGAAAAAGAAATACACATTGCTGGTGCCCATTCCTGGCAATTCTGATTCAATGAATCTGGGCGAGGCCTAGAGATAAGTACTTTGACAAAGATTCCTAAGTGATTCCAGGGTGCAGACAGCTTTCAGAACTACTGCTCTGAAGGGAACTAAGCCCTTTCAGAATTTTTATAAAGGGCTAATTATGGGAAGAAATCCACTATCAGTAACTTTGAAAGCAGGGTCATTCAGTTCACTTCTAGGCTACACTTCAGAGCACTGCCCCTCAGCACATTTGGTAGATGCCCCCCAAAAGTCTTGTTGCCCAGACCACAGAGAAAGAAGCTAACACTGAGTGCACGCTGCGGCCAGCACCAAGTTAAGGCTTTGCACACGTAATTACATTTAATCCTCTGAGCAAATCTGCCAGGTAGTTAGTAATATTCTTATTTTCACACGAGGAATCAGGCTTAGGGAGATAAAGGAACAGGCGTGTTTGAAAGCACGTTTGCATGGTGAATATTAAAAAATACAGCCCTATTGCCTTTGATATGAACCGCACCCCATTCCTAACCTTTTTGTCAGGGAACTCACATAGAGCTTGGGATCACGCCGGCAAGGTTCAAACCTGAGCTTTGTTCTCATTGCCCATCCAGCTTTGGGAAGTTCCACAGCGACAGCGACGACGTAGCCATATGCCAGGACTGTGCTTAGTGCTTTATGTAAACTGTCTTGCTTAATCATCGTAAGACTGCGAGGGAGATGTTATTATCCCCATTTAATAGATTAAATTAAGCGATTTGTTCAAAACCACAGAGGCTAGCATTCAAACCTAGGCCTGTAAACCTCGGTGTTACAGTGATTACCCCCGGGCTCTTCGCTGCTCTCTAACTGCCTCTCTGAGCTTTCCTTTCTCACGACTGTTTTAAGGATTACATTAGGTAACAAACATACACGAATTTTTATACAAGTGTCTAGGACGGCGAGGGATACTCAACAAATGTTTCTTAACATTGAGGTTTAGGGAATTTGATGACCTTGGACCAAGTGAACAACTCTAAAACAGCAGTTCACGAGGGGAGAAACTGTGAAATGATCTCAGGAGCTGGCAGTGCTGCACAGATGTCACCAATCATAGCGTTTTTCAGAGTTCAGGGTCTCCTGGAGGAGACCCACCAAGGAAGCATAATCCTCACCTATTGCTGGCTCAACAAAGAGATAACACAATCATGTCATATGTTCCACGGGTAACCTTCGATTTTTTGCGACTACCTGGAACTGCAGAGTGTAAACTTTTGAAATGGGCTTACTTCCCATAAATGCGTGCCCTTTGTTTTCCTTTTAAATATTGTTTTTAAAATTCTGTAATACATTATTGTTGTAAAACATCTGGAAAATGTAGTGAAGTGCGAAAAACAGCTCTTACAATCCCTTCACCTAGAATTTAGAGAGATTCCCTGACGCCAAGGACTAGAAAGTGACCAGTAACGCTGCTGTAATGTACACCTTCCCTGTGCGGCATGTTCCTCCTGTGTCAAGGATGTCTTGACAAGTTTCTCGAGCTGAAGTCACTTCTTGGAATTATACTGTGTCTTCATCATTTCTACCTGGCCTATTTATTTCAGTTTTCTTAATTTGTACACTCTACAAGCAGTGTGTGCAAGACGAATGGATGATTTTATTAATGGCTTTTAATGGTGGGAATCATAGTAACAGCGCAACATCATGGCTTAACTAAAAGCAACATCTTTTCCTCAAATACGTAAGAAACGCCATGCATTCAACTGTTCTTGTTAGCAAGGCACCTGCTGGCAGGGAATTTCACTTTATCAACCCAGTTTAAATAAAACCCCCTTTGAATGGCTGGGCTTTTCGTTCTCCTGATATGGACGACAGTTGTATTTGTAACTTCATTTTTTCTTTTACATCAACCCATTGTTTTCTGAAGCTTTCATATTATCCCTTTTTATTGTCGTCATTTTATGTACAATGTTTTATTAAGTTTTGTTTTTATTTTGTTGTTTACAATATACGCAAAACAGAAAAGTTACAGTAAATGCTACTTTGATTGTGTGCAGTGCGTGAACTGTTACTTGGAGGGCAGATAAAGCCAAGATGATAGTTCTTGGCCTAGGAGCCCACATTTTTTGGAAGTCATTTTGAAGAATCAAAGAGGAAAACCTATCTAATACTTTGAAACTGAGTTTTAATAGTCATTAAAGGAGCTTTACAGTGATACGTAATGTGTATGAACACACATCATGAATGGATATAGCTGAACAAGCCCAACATAACACCTGATACGTAACAGGCATTCAACGACTAGTAGCCAGAATTGACCTGTATGGTCATCACTCATGGGCTCTATTGCACAGCGGCAGTGAGGTCTGCTGCTCAGACCTACCACGTGAAGCCAAGTAGTGCCTGTGAGGCTCTAGTTTGAGGTTTGGGATTTTAGTTTAGTACCTTTCTCTCCATCTTGGGAAAATAACACATTATTGTGTGCTAGGCACTTGCGGAAATCTGGTTAAGTACTAAAAATATTTGTGTGAATGTATAGGTGAGAAAAAGTCTGATTTTTTTTTGAAGAAAGATTTTGTTACAGTTAGGATTCTGGGCACAAGCGCAAGAAAGCGTTGCAATTTGGCTGCTGTGTGTAAGGGACACAGCACTTCCCTTCTCTGTAAGACTGCGTTTCTTCATATCAAGTTATACAAACAAATTCTAACTCTTGAAGTAAGTCTGTCCAATTCCTACTGTAAACCAGAATTTTATCAGCTTAGTGCCTACACCTCAGAACCAAATCCAAGTTCCACACAGTGTGGAAGAATGAAAAAAAACACTGAAATTTGGGATCAGAAGCACCGCACTCAGGTCTTCTCTGCTTCCTTACTGTGTGACCTTGGACAGTCACTTGGTCTCTTTCAGTTCTCATTTCCTCATTGTAAAATACTCCTACTTACCTCTTGGGGCTTGAGTGTGATTTAAATGAGACAATGCATGTTAAATCGTTCTGACAGCTCTAAGGTGCCATGCCAAGGACTGTGAACAGGTAATTATAATTTTCAGCATTATATTTTTGTTACTAGTATAATAGAAATGTTTTTCTTGTGAAGGTTTTGAATCCCCTGGCAGCTGTCAATCCAGAATTTTGTTGCCAGAGATAAAACAGATCATTGTTACAATCAGGAACAGCATATTTACACGATTTTCCCTTCTTTGTAATCTGAGTGGTTCCTGGCAATGTACAGCGGGAAACTAAACAATGCTTATACTGCCCAGGGGCCAAAGCCTTCGTTTATAACCCACAGGGAATGAAGGGGGACAAATGCAGGAAGAGTTGTCCCCCTCCCTGGCACAGCAGAGGACCAAGATACCACCAGCTGTCCAAGCACTTTTTAAAGGCTGTACCATCATATCTAGAGCTGGAAGCAACTGGATTTTCATGTCAAGCTACTTAAGGTGAAAATAAAGATTAAAAAAACACTCATTAAAAAAATAAAAACTGTAGATATTATACAACATGATGTTTTGATATATACATATGCATAATGAAATTACTACAGTCAAGCTAATTAACATATCCATCTCCCTGTATAATTATAATTATTTTTCTATGTGTGGTAACAGCACCTGAAATCTACTCTTTTAGCAAATTTCCACTATTTTAATACAGTATTGCTAACTATAGTCACCACGCTGTACATTAGATTTCTGGACTTAATCATCCCGCATAACTGCAACTTTGTGCCCTTTGACCAACATCCCATTTCCTCCACCTTCCCACTCCCAGTAACCACCATTCTACTCTCTGCTTCTATGACTCGGCCTTTTTAGATTCCACAGCTAAGTGAGATCATGCAGTATTTTTGTGTCTAGCTTATTTCACTTAACAGATCTTTTTAAAGGTTGAATAATATTCCACAGTCCATTCATATATTGATAGAGACTCAGGTTGTTCCCACACCTTGGCTACTGTGAATAATGCTGGAATGACCATGAGGGTGCAGATATCTCTTTGACGTACTTATTTTATTTCCTCCATATATGTATCCAAAAGTGGAACTGCTGGATCATATGGTAGCTCTATTCTAGTTTTTGAGGAACCTCCATGTTTTTCATAATAGTCGTACCAATTTACATTCCCACCAACAGTGTATAAGAGTTCCCTTTTCTCCACATCTTTGCCAATATTTGTTATCTTTTTGATAACAGCCATCCCAACAGGTATAAGGTGATATCTCATTGTGGTTTTTATTTGCATTTACCTCATGATTAGTAAGGCTGACCATCTTTTCTTTTCTTTTCTTTTCTTTTTTTAACATTTTTTTTTATTGAGTGATAGTCATTTTACAATGTTGTGTCAAAGAGCATCTTTTCATTAAGCTGTTGGAATCTGTATGTATATCTTCTTTGAAAAAGTTCAGCATCTATTCAGGATTAAAAACTCTCAATAAAATACATATAGAAGGAAATTTCCTCAATACAATAAAGCCCACGTATGAAAAGGCCACGGCTAACATCATAATCACAGGAGAAACGCTGAAATCTTTCCCTCTAGGATTTGGTACAAAGCGAGGATGCTTGTGCTTGCCACTTTCATTCAACAAAGGGAGGGAGGGAGGAAGGAAGGAAGTAAAAGGCATCTAAATAGTTAAGCAGTACATTTATCTCTTCAAATGGCATGACTCTGTATGTAGGAAACCCTAAAGGCTCCACACACACGCACAAAAACCTGTTAGAAGTAAGGAATGAATTCAGTAAAGTTGCAGGATAGAAAATTGAGATACAAAAATCAGTTGTGTCTCTTTACACCAACAATGATCTATTAGAAGAGGAAATCAAGCAAAAAAATATGATAGCATCAAAAAGAATAAAATACTTAGGAATAAATTTAATCAATGAGGTGAAATATTTGTACATTGAAGACTATGTAACATTGATGAAAAGAACTGAAGAGGACACAAGTAGACAGAATGATACCCTGTGTTTATGGATTGGAATAATTAATATTGTTAAAACGTCTGTAGCACCCAAAGTGATATACAGATTCGTGTAATCTCTATCAAAATTTCAATGACATTTTTCACAAGAATAGAAAAAGCAATCTTAAAATTCACATGGAACCTAAAAGGCTCTGAATAGCTAAAGCAATCTTGAGAAAGAACACAGTTGGAGAAATCACACTTCTTGATTTCAAATTATATTATAAATCTATAGTAATCAAAACAGTATGGTACTGGCATAAAAAAACACCTGGATTCATGGGACAGAGTCAAGAACCCCAAAACAAATCCAAGCATAAACAGTCAACTAGTTTTCAACAAGGGTACCAACAACATGCAATGGGGAAAGGAGAGCCTCTTCAATAAATGATGCTGGGAAAACTGGACTCTCATCTTACACTACATACAAAAATTAACTCAAGATGGATTTCAGACTGAAATGTAAGACCAGAGACTGTAAATCTCCTAGAAGAAAACACAGGAGAAAAGCTCCTGACATCAACCTTTGAAATGAGTTTTTGGCTGTGGCAGCAAAAGCTCAAGCAACAAGAGCAAAAATAAACAGGTGGAACTACATCAAATGACAGAGTGTCTGCACTGCAGAGGAAACAGCTGACAAAGTGAAACAGCAACCTACAGACTGGGATAAAATATCTGCCAACTATACATCTGATAAGTACGCATAAGGAACTCTTACAACTCAATAGCAAATAGCAAATAGTCTGTTTAAAAGATGGGCAAAGGACCTGGATAGACATTTTCCCAAAGGAAAACAGTATCTTCAAAACAGAGAGAAGTTTAAGCTCTAGATTTCAGGGTACTTGGATCCTTCCTAGCCTGGGCTTCAGAGTGTGGGCGCAAGTCTCCAATATTCTGAGCCTGGATTCCTTGCTCCCAACCTCAGTGGGCAAGGAGTTTCCATGAGCCACCTTCAAGTCAGCTGTAAGCATGACTGCACACCGGTAATTGTGCTGTGGACAGTTCAGCAAGGTGTAAACTTACAGCAAAAATTTCAGAACACATTAAGCATAAGGTTTGATAGCAAAGGACCAAAGTCTTAAAAAAAAAAAAGAAACAAAGCTATTATTTTTTTAAAGTCCCCAAATAACCTATTAAGTCCTTCAAAGTACTTACACAAATATTTTCCATCCCTCCTCTACAAAGCAGAAGCTCTACAAAATTATCCCCCATGACATAACTCAAAAAACAAAACAAAGTAAAACAAAAACCTTCAACTTGGTGTTGTGATGAAAACTAATTTTTCTGAAAAAAGCTAGAGAGGTGAAGAGTACTTCCTAGAAATAGACTAACTTCAGTTCACCAAATTCACTAATTAAGCATGATTTGTTGAGATCTGCCTCTCTCTCCTCACATCTCACAGGAGACACAAGAAAGAGGCCAAGAGAACTAGTCTTAACACTTATGAGTCAGGGAAGAACAGAGAGAAGGGGCCATAGTAACTTTTTACTTCAAGGACTGAGTCTGTTTATCAGTTTGTTATCATGTGACTGAGAGAGAGAAACTCCACTAGTATTTAAAAAAGTGACAAGATTTGTTTCATTAAATCATCCAGAAGATATTGTCTTCATTTTAATATAAAATGTCTCAGATCTACATACCTGAATAGAAAAAGACAGCAACATATAAAAAATACACAGCATGTAATAGACTTTTTTCCCCAGTCAAATTTGAAATAAAAGATTTGAGGATCCAAAGCTACATTAATGCAAATATCTGCCTGTTGCAAGTATACTTTTTGATTAAATTGGCATACATCAAGTACAATTAGAAAGGTTATTTATAACGAAGAACTACATAATTCTGCATCTTAATGGGGATGACAATTACAGCTGATGGTTGCTAATTAACATCACTTCTTTCGCTTTGGGTCTCAGATATTTCTTGTGCGATCTTTATGCTGGCAATGGACACAACTAATTCCGGAAGGCACAAAAGGGTTAATTTTCAGCAACATCTGAGCTCATAACAGATTCACTGGGAACTTGCCCAGCTCTGGCTTCTCCCTGGAGGCCAGAGAATCAAGTAGAATCGGTAAACTCTGACTCAGTGTCACGTCAGGAAAAGTGTTTGTTCAACTTTCTTTCTGAGCGAAGGCGCACCTAACCATCAGCTGTCCAGAATGACAGTCCCCTCTCCAGGAGGAATGGTCTGTGGGCGTCGCCAGTTCCGGTCAAGCAGAAATGCATGGCACTGTTTAGTTCAGTGGCGCCGCCCACTTGTGTCAAGATGCCCACTGAGGTTACTTTCTTGGACAACTCAGAGGTGTGTGATCAGTGTTGGAGGCCAGAAATAAAATGGGATGCAAGAAGCATTGCAGCTCTCGGAACACTATAAAGCCCTCTTAGCTTGTGCTGTAAATTACAGATTTATTTTGTTAGCATGAGATAGATGAATATTTCTACATACAAAGGTGCCCTGCTAAAATCAGGATAAGTGATATTAACGTCCTATGGTCAGTATTATTGAACCTGGAAAGCAATAAACTTTATGCGTCAATAAATATTACATTTGCAACATAGTTAACATTCCTTTACTGTCTCTAACACTTATCACAAAATGTAACTGCAAAGTCTACAATACATTATTCATATTTGGGGTGTCACCAAGTGATGGATTGCTGTAGGAGAGGCTGTCCTTTAAATAAATCAACAAATAAAAATGCAAATGTTAACATTTTCAGCCACAACTTTTCCCATCTTGAATGGGGAATGAAAATTTCACATGATATTGACAGGCAGCAGAGAGAACAATTAGCAACCTACATTGTGAATGAGAAAGATGACTTTGCCACACAGGGTTTTATCACCTGCACATGGGCCCGTATGGGACTCTTCTAGGTGTTAGCACTGTCCAGAGAACAAAGGAAAACCTGCCTTCCACTGGCATCTGTCCCATCCCCATCCTTTTCTGCAGGTCTAGAAAAGTTTTGGCGGTTAGGGGAACAAGGAAAGGGCTCTTACTCTTGTCCTCCTCGGTACCGTCAAGGTTTTGTTGGGATGAGGAACAACAGGTTTTTCTCTTGCATTAAGAGTTTGCGTGTAAAAGTCGTCTATGAAAAATGCCTTCCTTACACTTTGAAATAAAAATAATTCAAATAATCTTGATTCAGAAATCTGGAAAGCAACCACCGTGTTTTCCTGGTAACTGATTTTCATAGTACTGAATCTGTTTTTTTGGACTCTGCACTTTGTATAATAGACCTATAATATGCCACTATGCAGTTCTAAGGATAAAATCTGGCGTGCTACACATTGTTTTATTTACCCAAATGCTCATTATTTAAGAAGCTTCCGAGAATCTGTATTTAGCTGATCTGCAGTATTAAGAACTAACAGGTAAAGAAAGCATTTTTTAAGGTCCATAAATAGGAGCCTTCCCAGCAATTTTAACCTGGGCTTGTAAAACTCAACGAAGTGGATGTGGTCATTTCAGAAAATGTGTGCTAAGAATGTTCCACAAAACCCTTACTGGGGAAACATTTCAGTCTTCTTTTTCATGCTGCTCTCTAAACTGAAGTGCAACCATCAAAAACACGTTACAGCGGTGTGAAAGGTCTCACTGAGGATCTCAGCGTCAAAGATCTTCAACTAGTAAAAGTCTCTGAGTTTGAAAATCCAGATTGTCTTTCCTCTTTACTTACAACTCCTCCAAAGAAACTCCTCCAGGTGGCTAGGATGAATCCTCTCTGAGCACAGGCATTAAGCCACAACGTTAAGTGGTCCAAAGAGGGAGCACCATCAAAGCTTCAAGAACCACAACTCACTGTAGGTCTTTGGCAAAATGCCATTAATGGCAGCATTAAAACCAGAAGGAAGGAATCATGGGCTGAGAATGTGGTAAACTAGTTAAACTTTCTCTTGATTGTGGGTGGCTTCCAAAATAGGAAGATTGTCATTGTTAACTATTATAATACTTAAGATAAAGAGCTTTGGAGTCTGAAATGCTGGGTCTACCTCTTACCAGCTATGTGACCTTAGGCAAGTCACTCAACCTCTCTGAGCCTTAGTTTCCTGATTTTCAAAATGAGGATGACAGTAGTACCAACTCATAAGGCTGTGATGAAGACTAAATCAGATAAGGCATACACAGGGCTGGGCACCTAGTGAATGCTTAATGGATGACAGCAATTATTACTACCCACTATGTAAGAGACAGTGCCCAAAAGTTCTTTAAAATTAAGTCTGAAAAAAATCTGTATTTATCTGATAAGTGGCTAGGAATTTAAGTGCTCAAATAATTATATCCCCAAGGAAACATAAAACAAGCCCTTTTGGTGCTGATGTTCGCATATTTAGCTTTAAATATACAAGACAGGAGTTGACTTAGATATGAGAAATTTTAATAACATATTTCTTTTCCTGACTTCAGAAAAGACTGATCAAAGTATTAACTCCTCAAATGTCTCTGCTATGAGTAAATGTTGACAGTTCTTTAATTGTAGTATAAAACCCACTGTAGTTTTTAGAATCCATTAATTCAGTCAGCTAAGCTTACAGTCCAAGTGTATCACCACCCATGATGCATCGGGAAGGACATGATGCTAAGCAGACTCATTGATGAGAGGTAGGATAAGCTTTGCACTTCTATGGAAATCCTTGCCAGTTACCATTATCAACTAAGGCAAGACATGTACAGAGGAAAGGGCTCCAGGAGTTCTGCCTGGCCAAACCTGGACGCTTCCAAATAAGGGCCTCTCTCTTGAGTAAGAGCCATCAAGAATTGTCAAGATTTTTCACTTCTTATTAAACAACTCAAAAAAAAAAAAAAACCCGCTCTTATCTGGAATGTTAAAGCAAAAAATCCTTGACAACTTACCGGGAGGTGCCATGTTGGGAGGATGACGTGGTTGGGGTTACAGGCTCCTTTTGGCTTCCTGTCGTCATAGGAGAAGTGGACGCATCTCTCCTAACTCCTGCCATCGTCCCTACATGAACAACAAAGGAAACAATTTGGGCATTCAGTAAAAGGAAATGGAAAGGTCTATTCTGAGTATTATGTTAGAGATTATAGGCATCCCCAAGCTTTAGAAGGAAGCCATTTCCCCACCTGAAATGAAACAATGGCAGATGGAAGTCTCAGTGGGTTGTTTTGGTTTTGTAAACATCAGTGATCCACAAACATCATGTTTTAAAAAAGTGCATTTGTGCAATAACAGACTAACTAGAGATTTTGTTCTTAAACTTGACGGCCTAATCAAAGTCCCGCTGACCTGGGTTTACTTAGAAATGCCCAAGAAGGTAGAATGCTTTATTTTGTTCCTTTTAACTATCATAAGAAAAGCTCTTTTCTCTCTCTGACAACATAGAAAATTCCAGTACTTTGTACCTCCAATCCCTCCAAATTAAACTGATCCTACCCCCAGAACTTTCAGGTAGATGTGAATCTTGAATGTTGCTTTTAAAGAATTCTACATTGGGCTAAAACAAGTGCCTCACTGGTTAGATGAGCCTCTATAGGGGTGATTCGGCCTCTGTTCCTTTCTAACAAGCAGTATTTAGTTGATAATTACTATTCTTTTCCAGAGTGCTAGATAATACGATGAGACGGACAGAAGGATTTGGGGGATTTTTTTTGTTGTTTTCTAATCATTATTGTTTCTAATAATAATCTTCTCCTCTTCCTCCTTGGTATTATTTTCCAAACAGCACAGAACATCCCTGCCTTTCTTGTGGACTCTCATTCACAGTTTTTTTCCTGGTTCCTAAGAAACTGTTGCCCAGGGTGTTGAAAGAAGTTATTTGGGAAGAGTTGCTCAATTCTTTGAGGAAAGGGTGAATGTTCAAATAACATGAAGACAGCTTTGGCATGTTGGGAATACCACACGGTGGAGTCTTACATCTGTAGAGATTAGCACCAGAACGATCACCAAAATCCTTGGAATTCGAAAGCCATACTCAACACTGACTGGTCTCTATTATGTAAGATGTAAAAGACCAGTTATATAAATGCATAGTTCAGACTTCTTATACACAACCCTGCAGGACTCTCAACCCAAACCAGTACTTTTTCGTACTAGACACAAAATCCATTGGCTCACACAACGCATCCAGGAAATGTTTACCGAGGACCTAATGATGCACAAGGGCTGATGCCGGGATTAAGCTCAGGCTTAGTTTATGGAGACGGGGAGAGAGCTGTGAGCATACGCATTGCGATGCTCTCTGAACAGCCTGGTAAAGCATCATACATAACGTAAGGCAGGATAAGGTCATAGGAACAGCTAACGGACACAGCGATGCTTCGTATGTGCCTGGTACTGCCCTGAGTCTTTCCCATAGACTACATATTCTTTTTATTTTTAAAAACAGCTTCATTGGGGTATAATTTGAATACCGTAAAATTTGTTCCTCTTAAGTGTACAGTTTGATAAACAGCAGTTAATTTATACAGCTATGAAAGCGTGGCCACAACCCAGTTTTTAACATTTTTGTCATGGCATTTACTTATTTATCTTTGCAGTCCAGTCTTAGAATATCTCATCACTCCAGAGAGTTTCCTCGTGCCCATCTGTAGTCAGTCCCTTCTCCCGGTCTCCTCTGCTCCTATGCCCCTCCAGCTTTCTCTATATAGTTGCGTCATTTCTAGAAATTAGTTATATGTGTCCTCATAAAAACACTTTGTGATAGACACTATTTTTTAATATCTAATTTACAAATCAGGAAAATAAGCCATAGGGGACTTACAAGACCTGCCCAAGGTCACAAAACTAGTAAGTGACCCACATTCACATCCAGCCAATCTGACCCCAGAGTTTTTCACCACTGATGTTATTACTGCTGTAAAAAATAATATGAAAGGTCTGAGGAATTAAGAAGTGGGAGAGATCACATCTGGCTATAGGATTCAGGAAGATCTGATGCAGGAGGTGGAATTTTGAAAAAAAGAATAAGGAGCATGGAATTAGTAAAAGTCTTAAATTATAAAAACCTCCAGGCTAAATATTTAATGTATTCAGGAAATGTTTATTGAGTATCTCATGTCCTTGTACCTTGCTAATCACTTTAAATCACTTTACCCGCCTTATCTTGTTAATCCTTACGGCAGTCCATAAATTATATTACTGTCCTCATTTTACAGACAAGCAAGTGGAAACTGAAAAGGTCGAGCAGCACGTCCAATATCACTTGGGGCTGGTTGGAACAAGGCTGGGCTTTAAATGCAGTCAAGGTCTCTTTGACTCTGCATTGCAAACTCTTAAACGTTGTGTGAGTTGGTCTCAAACATAAAACAAAGCAGTAACAACAATGAAAAAAAAAACCTAACTGGTCTTTGGAGAGATTCTTCTTACGCCAGAAGGTAGAAGGGAGTGGAACAGGCAGACCGGAGGCAGGTAAAGCAGGCCCTACCATACAACCGTCGGGGTGGGATCCTGGGTGGCGGAAGGGGAAAGTTAAGTAGGTAATAGGAGAGGGAAGATGGTACGCCCGGTAGTGATAAAACAGAAAAAAATCTCTCTTACGTCACTATCACGGAACACCTGAACATCAGTCTTACTTTTTTTTTTCTGTTTTGATATTTCTGTTAAAAACTTAGTAAAGACAATTGATAATTTGATGGGAAAATTTTTTTAAAGAAAATTTTAGCAGAGGGTGCAAGGACTTCTATGTCCTTCAGGAATGTGTGAATCCCTCATAATTGCAGGCACAATAATGTATGTACATATATATGCTCATTCATTTTCCTGGGGCCATAGTTTTCATTAAATTCTAACAGGATTTGGGACCCCAAAAAGTTAAGAATGATTGCTCGAAGGCATAGGGCAAATTTATCCCTTTTTCTTAATTCTCTAAGTTCTATTCCTTATTAAGTTTACAGAAAGCTGTGTATCAGTTTTTAATTATATTTGTTCCACATGTACAATTTGATTTAATATTAGGTATACCAACAATTACATACAGTTATGCATATTCATAGAATGACACGTCTATATTTCACACACACACATAAAGACAATATACACATTTGTAAAATAAAAGTACTTATAAGAATATCATCCGTTAGGCTGATAACTTTCATATATAAATGCATATGCTTATGTATGTAAATAAATGTGAATATACTTATGTAAATAAACACCCAGATATATTTTTGCATACATGGATGGAATTGAACATATTGGGTCATGTCCTATTTATATAGAGCTGGGTGTATTCTGCTCAACCATCAATCAATAGCTCATGATAAGAGAACTTCTTAGAGTTCAGTGTTTGAGAAAACTCTGTTTCTGAGCCCTTTGTTTTACCGTGCATTTTAAAAACAGCTGAGTTATATAACATTCAGTTTAGTTTAAAGAACAAATGATGAAGAAAATATCAGTGCAACCCTTTTCTAGAGTAAGGAAGTCCTGGCAGCATCGCCACCTGGAAGCATCACTGATTCTCACCCTCAATTACAATCTCTTCTCGCCTCCAAGAGCCAGCCACTGTTCTCATAATTAGCCCCTTTCTGTTCTTCATAGTTTTACCATTTATGTATGCATCGCGAAAAAGTGATGTAGTTTTGCTGCTTTTGAACATTATGCAAACAGAACTATACTATATATATTCTTTTTGAGGCTTCATGTGCTCAGTATTGTGTCTGCACGATTGATCTGTGTTAACGACTTATGTAGCTGTGGTTCGCCTCCCTTGCTACCTAGCAGTCCATTGCATGCGTTTATGCCTTTTTATCCACTCTGCAATTGATGGACATTTGGCGTGTTTCTCATTTGGGGCTACTATGAAGAATGCTGCTGTGAGAGATGCTGCTGATTATCCACCGAAATGCACTCGTCCCTTCTTCCTGGGTCCACGGCTAGATTATATGCCCCAGTCTCCCTTGTCATTCTGTGTGGTCAGGGAGGAAACTAGCGGAAGCTATATATGCCATTTCAGGCTTGTCCTGTAAAGTCCTGTCATCTGCTAATACAGTTTAACTCCTTCCTGTGCAACTTGGATATGTTTTATTTCTTTTTCTTGCCTAATTTCTCTGTCTAGAACTTCCAGTAAAATGTTGAACAGAAGTGGCAAAGTGGGAATACTTGTCTTGCTCCTGATCTTGGAGGAAAAGTCGTCAGCCTTTCACAGCTGAACAGGATGCTGGCTGTGGGTTTGTCATATCTGCCCTTCATCACGTTGAGGAAACTTCCTTCTACTGCTGCTTTTTTACTGTTTTTGTCAAATGCTTTTTCTGTGTTAAGATGATCATATTTTTTCTTTCTATTAATATAGTATATTGCACTGATGGATTTTTCCATGTTGAACCACTGCTGAATCCCGGGCTCAATCCTATTTGGTCATCATATATAATCCCACTAATATGCTGCTGCATTCGGCTTGCTGTTGTTTTGTTGAGGACATTTTAATCTACATTCACAAGGGACTTTGGTTTGTAGCATTCTTTTCTTTGGCTCTGGTATCAGATACATGCTGGCCTTTTAAAATGAGTGGGAAAATGTTCCTTCCTCTTCTATTTTTGGGGAAGAATTTGAGAAAGATTTGCATTAACTCTTCTTTAATATTTGGTAGAATTCACCAGTGGAGCCATCTGGTCCTGGGCTTGCCTTCGCTGGCAGTTTTTTTTCATTACTGATTTAATCTCTTTACTTGTTACAGGTCTATTCAGATGTTCTATTTTTCTTGAGTCAGTCTGATAGTTTGTGTGCTTTTAGGAATGTGTCTGTTTTATCTAGTTTTGTTGGCTTTTGGTTATCTACTATTTGTCTCAACTGTTACTCTTTCACCCCAATCGGTAGTGGTGTGTTCACTCGGCTTTCAACATTTTCAAGGGATGTCCTACATGTACCTGCTTCTCTGTCCTGAAAAAGTTCACAGGTAGGAAAAACAGAGGCAGTCCTCTAGTATCAGCCCTTGGGAAATCCACAGACAGTTTGAAACAGACAAACAGGACTCCTTGAGAGTAAGGTCTGCTTCCTCTGGGACCAGGTACTCACTCACACCTGGAATCGGCTGCCACCCTCAAGACTGCCATGGCGCAGGAGGGAGCGGGGCAACGATAAACCAAGACTCTATAATGTTCTCCCAACATGTTTCAGTGGCCTTTTTCCTGGTTAAGCATTTGCTTAGTTTCTATATATCATTCACTATCTTTCAGAGTTCTGATAATGTTGGCTCTGGCAGACCATGCCAGGCTTTTCAGAGTTTCTGAGGAGGAACAAGCCCCTGGAAGTCCCTACTCTGCCATTTTTGCTGACATCTTCCTGACTCATTTACGACACTAGCATAACTCTGATACCAAAACCTGACAAGGTCATTACATAAAAAAAGGACATTACGAACCAATATTGCCCCATCAGTGTAATTCATCAAGTTAACAGAATAAAGAGGGAAACACACGATCATCTCAATAGGTGCAGAAAAAAGATGTGATGAAATTCAACACTCATTGTGATAAAGGTTCCCAGTAAATGAGGCAGGAACTTTCTTAACCTGATACAGGGCATTTTACAAAAAACCTACAGCTAAAATCAGACTTAATGGTGAAAGACGGCTGCCTTCCCCATGACACTGCCAACAAGGTGTGGAAGTCCACGCTTACCACTTTGTTCTACGTTGTAACAGAAGTCCTAGAGAATACAACGAAATAAGAAAAAGAAATAAAAGGCATAGAAAGATTGGAAAGAGAGTAGTTGTTATGGACTGAACTGTGCCTCTCCCCCTCCCCCAGCCCTGTAATTCATATGTTGAAGTCCTCACCCCTAGTACACCTCAGGATGTGACTGTATTTGCAGGCAGGGACTTTAAAGAGGTAATGAAGTTCAAAGAAGTCACAGAGGTGGCCCCTAATCCAATATGACTCTTCATCCTTATAAGAAAAGGGAGACACACCAAGGATGCACGTTCGCAGCAAAAAGGCCATGTGAGGACACAGCGAGAAGGCAGCCATCTGCCGACCGAGGAGAGAGGCCTCGGGGGGAACGACTGGAAAGGAACATGAGGAAGTTTTCATGAATAATGGAAATGTACTATTTCTTAATTATGTCGGCATACACAATTGTCAAGGTTTATCAAACCATGCTCTTAAGTCCTGTGCAATTTCACTGTATATAAATTAAATCTCAATTAGAATAAAAGAAAATGAAAAAAACCCCCACAGTTTTCTTGGCTCTCAAACAGTGCTGTTTTTAAGACCCCACTCTACTGACACCTCAGTGTATACATTTCTTAAATCATTAAACCATTACAGGCACTGAGGTCAAGACATCTAATTGATTAGATCCTAGTTGTGGGAAAATGGGGCAAGGACACAGAAAGAAAAATCAATACATCTACAGCTGACCCTTGGACAACGTGGGGGTTAATCCGAGTATCACTTATACATGGCCCTCCGTATAGGTGGTTCCTCCATACTCTTGGATTCAATCAGTGATGGCCCGTGTAGTACTGCCGTATTTACTACTGAAAAAACCCTGCATGTAAGCAGTCTCAGGCAGCGCAAACTTGATTTGTTCAAGGATCAACGGTATTGTGTTAATTCATGTAACAAATACATTATGAGCACCCATCACATGTCTAGCCCAGTTCTGGGAGACGGAGACACAGCACTGAACATATGGAGTGCTTATGTTCTGGTGGGAGAAGATGCAAGATATAAAAAATAACTAATCGGTTATACAGTATTTTAAGATGCTTCTTTCTATCATAGAGGATAGGAAATGTAGGGCCTCTGGTTTAAATGACTATTCGACACACACCGACTTCACTCTGAATGATAGATTCTTGCATTTGAATTTCTTTCTTGGGTGCGCTGGGCAGGACAAATTAACCTACACATTAGGGTTTACCCGTAGCTCTGTACTATGCTTGTCTTCTGTGTGCTGATGGTAAAGGTATCAACTTTTAATAACTCTTTTAGCTCAGACTACTGGGAACTAGAAGTAATATACTGTGGTACCTTTTCTAACGATTAAACATATAATCATAACGATGATGCTTATAATAAAAGAAACATAAATAAAAGGTCCTCAGAGGCAAGATGGAAATGGTTTCTGTACTTGGACACTTCAACTTGCTCATGTCTTTAATCACATGGTCTACATTCGTCCACGCTGGGCTACAAAGAACACTCACATCATTGCAAGCGCAGGGCCACTTAGAGGAATAATTAGGCGGCTCAGAGACTGTTGCTCACTTCTACAATAATCGTCTTCCAGTGTGTCTGGGAGTCTCCCTCGAAGTCTCAACCAGTGACAGCTGCTGTGTATTACACAAGCTCAAAAAAAACCCAACGACAACATGAAGGGCATGGTCAATGCCATCAGGCAAATCCACATGACACCAGGTTCAGCCTCTCTCAGACTCTTTCAGAGTGTTAAGGGGAGTCAGAGACCAGTGACAGAGGGACGAACAGGAGGCAGCTCTCACGCAGTATTGGCTTTGGAGTGGCTTTGCAGCCTGACTTCAGAATGAACAGGCAGTGCCGAGCCCCGAGGTCTAACGTTTCAGTTCTGAAACATGTGCGTTCAGTGGCCTCACAGACTGCTAGCCCATCAGCATAAGAGGAAAAAAATTCCCCAGCTTTGAGGGCTCTTATATAAGAGAATCAGTGATTGTTCAGGAAGGGGAGGTTCCAGGCAAGCTAGGAGAGAATAAAAACACTTGCTATGTAGGAAGGAGAAAAAAGGACTGAAGATTGGGTGTTTCCAGATTTATGCCTTTGGCTTAACGGTTCTTGACTCAAGTTTAGATTTTCCTAAGTAAGGTCTTTTTGTTCCACAGAGCTCAAATAAAAGCAACTAAGGTAGCTCATTCCAAGTATCAATGATTGCAAAACAATGTATATTTTAAGCACAATTCTGATAATATTGTACTGATATTTTTGCAATCACAAGGTTATTTCTTGAGACAAGAATCAGGTCTTTTTTTTTTTTTTTACGTTTAGTATTAATAAAGTTGACAGAACAGTGTGAGGAGGCTAGGTGAGGTAAAGGAGTAAGAGACTGATAATAAAGATTAATGGTCCTGCAGTACATGTCCTGTATAGTGCTTAATGATTAAAGGACAACAAAAGTAACAAAGGATATAAAACAGAAGAATAATAGATTTAAAAATGCAGACACGCTAAAGAGGGGAAAGCAATTAAGGAGATGCTAAATCAAGCGGCGTAACTTAGGCAATTAGTGTCAGGTCATTGGCCTTATGCTAAACAGGGTGTCCAATGCGGCTGCAGCACACTTTGGAAAGTCTGTCTCCCACAGTAAGTGCCAATGCAATCACCTTGCCCTGTACCGTAAGCTGTGCACACCAGCTCTGTAATGGGCAGGATGGCTCCAAGGGGCAGCTTTAGCTCCCTCAATGATCAGGTAGGTCTACCATAACTTTGCTAAAGGCTCCATACGAGAATAAAAGAAGAGAAAACTACAAGACAGCATTTCTTATGAATAGAAAAAAAAAGTTAATAATTCCTGTGAATACCTTGAAACAAAACTCTTAAAAAAGATGAAAAATTGTCTTTTTTTTTCAGTACAACACTACAACATGCCTCCCCTCCCCCCGCCTTTCAAAAAAGAGTCGGGGAAGGAAAAAAAAAGACTGATGAAAAAATAAAACCATGAGTGAAAACTTTGCAGAATTGTAACAGCGTTCTCTTGGTTAAATTGATTGGTACAGTAACATTATAAATTGACCATTAGGATTCATTGTGCACAACAGAAAGTGCTGAAAAGTCAGCAGACTATACAGCTAAAAGTAATGGGTTCCGAACCACGGTTAGTCAAAAATGATTTTGTTTCAAATTAGAAATTGATTTTTTTTTTTCGGACACAAGCCCTTTCTAGACTCCTGGGTTCTGGAGCTGGGCAGGGGAGAGATTAACCTCCAGCAGGGCCGGGGCTGGCCTGGTGATTCCCTTTTCAATGGCAGCTTTCTAATGTTGCTGCAGGCTTAACCAGTAACACAAGTTATTTGTCCCTTTGCTATTACACTATATTTTTCTCATTTTGCTATTTTATTTTAGTGCTGACACAGGACACCAATTTGTTGTCAAGTTAAGAGAAGACTATGTTGAGGCTTGCAGTGTAATCACCACACCAACTTTCGCTGGTTCTCCAATCTCCAAAAATGCAATGACTAAGAATAGAGGGAGTCAAAAGTAAGAGTTTCCCGTCTCTGAAGGACTACTAACAGAAAAAGTAAAGAAGATTCCATCTCGGATACTAAGTCTCCTCCATTTCATTTTTGTTTTTTGGTAGCAAAGTCTCAAAAGGCAAAAGTTGCTCTAAGTGGTCCTAAAACAACAGAGGTCTGCAGAACTTCTGCACCTTAGCTTTTGTTTCAAATAGTGGATGGTCTCCCATCTGAAGCTTGGACTAATTATCATCTCTCAATTATCTGGGAGAGGACTAAACGATTTCTAGAGTCATCACGATTAAAACCAAAAAACACGACAAAGCTGGCAGCTGCTGAGGAAAGGCAGAGAGCAGCACATCTGCAAGATCTTCTCACAAAGCACTGCCCAGTTCTCAAATACACAAACGTGAGGGTGGTAGAGCGATTATGAAAAGCTGGATGATTAACACGAGAGGTGGGCAGTGCTAGCTAGCCCGGTGGAAAAAGAAGAGCATAAGAAGGAAATCAGGATTAACGGTTGTGAGCTGGAAAGACAGATGCCTGGGAAAGAGGCGTCAGCAGAAGGGGGCTGGCCCCGAGATCTTTTGGGGCCCTCTGTTTTCTGTACACTGGTCTCCTCTGACCAGTGAAGCTCAGACGTGATTCATTCTGCTCTAGAGTCCATCATTCAATGATTCCAGGAGAGAATAAGCCAAAAGCCACTCCAGAAACAACTGGGAAATGCAATCAAATTTGACGGCACTGAAATTCACTCGACATTTCACACAGTTATTCATAATTGATTTCTTTTAAAAGATCTACGACATATAAAATAGGAAGATTTACTGGCACTTAAAAGACTGCTAGACAATATAGGCTTAAGACTTATGAGGTTTTTGATTTAGTCACGATGACTTCTCCTTCACCCTCGCCACCTTTCCAATTAATTGAGGATTAACTGTAGGTGTTGAAGTTTACTTTTCTACACAAGATTCATGTTCAATTTCTTGTCCTCTTTACTCACTTGGAGCATTATTTTGCAAGTGTGACCATACTTACAGACCATACAAATTCTTTTTGTTTGCTGCTTTGACAGAAAAAGAGCACCACATTAGATAGATTCTCATGAGTGTTCTAAGAGAAGCGTTGATGCAGTTCACTGATCTGGGAGGTGCGCTACTTGTGGCCTTGCAGGCACATGTCAGTTTGTAATATTTAACAGGAAATCATCTGGAGCTCATGGCTGGAAGCCACCAGCAACCACCTGCCCCCAGCAGCTCCTCATTTTGCTATTACTGACGCTAAGCTTACCTCTTTGGGGTTGAAATGCATCTTTCTTTTGACACGTCCACAGGGCATCATCTTCCATATGTGACTGAAACCCAACTGTCTTCTTCTCCCTTCTATTCTCTCCGCTGTTAGTAGAGTCTTGGTACTTTTTGACGGATGATGATGTTCCTAGCATCCAGTCATCACATTTTGACTTCAATAAGCTGAAAAGAATAAGCATGAATGAGCTGCAGAGAGCACAAAAGGGGTTATAGATCACACAAAGGCATATAATTCAGTATGAGTTGAAATGTAATTCATGGTAGTAAAAAGTTTTTATTTCTTTTCCTTATTTTTTTTTTTTTACTGAGGTTTAATTTAAACAGTTTACTGAAGGTCTATTTTGTGTCCTGCCACAACAATTTTGGAGAAGAAACGGTCTTTATCCTCACAAAGCTTACATTTGGAGTTGGGGAAATTAAGACTCAGACCCATGAAACTGCTCACAAAGCTACAGAGTATAACTAAGATCCAGAATACCTGGAGAAATAAAAAGTCTGCTGAAACAAGACTTGCATAACTAAAATGTTTCTAAGTCCTAAAAATGAGTGTTAGGGATTAAAATAAATTGTTATTGGAATTAAATAAACTGTTAATTGAATATTAGGGATTAATAAAAATTGTTATTTGTGTTCTTTCTGATGATGGTCACTGTGACAGGTGTGAGACGGTGCCTCACTGCAATTTTGATTTGCATTTCTCCAATCTGAGTGATGTTGAGCAACTTATCATGTTCCTGTTGGCCATTTGCATTTCCTTTTTTGGAAAAACGTCTGTTCAGTTCTTCTGCCCATATTTTAAATGGGTTGGTGGGTTGGTTGGTTGGTTGCTTTTTAATTGAAGTACAGTTGATTTAAAATGTGATAGTTCTGGTGTACAGCGTGGATGGACTTGGAGGGCATTACGCTCAGTGAAATGTCAGACAGAGAAAGATAAATACTGTAAGATATTACTTACAGGTGGAACCAAACAATATACAACAAACTAGTGAATATAACAGAAAAGAAACAGACTCACAGATACAGAGAACAAACTAGTGGTTACCAGTGGGAGAGGGAAGGGGGAAGGGCAAGATGGAGGTGGAAGATTAAGAGGGACAAACTATCAGGTACAAAATAAGCTACCAATCCTGGTACTTTGTACAACATGGGGAATATAGACAATATTTTATGATAACTATTAATGGAGTATAACCTTTAAAAATTTGTGAATCACTATATTGTACACCTGTAACATTTAATATTGTACATCAATCATTCTTCAATTTAAAAAATATGATATCGCAAAATAAATAAATAAAAATAATAATATTAAACCAGTAGAAAAAAGCTACCAAAGCAACTTTTAGATATATGGAGATAATATCAAAATTAATAATTATTTTATTTCCAAAACTACATAGAACTAGGTACTAAGCATTCACTTGTCCACATATTTTATATCATTCATTCTCTGTATGGGGCACCATAAAGTCAGAACCTAACTGTCAGATGGTCAGTGCTTCTTATCATTTCATACAGTCCAGGTAAAATGTGTACAAAATTCACTGAGGGGCTATCACTATACAGGACATCATTCATAGATATGATGACATTGTTAGAAATAATTTGCTGCTATTCTTATTAGGATCTCTTGGAGTTGTTAAAGTGATAGTAAAATGATCAAAATCATGACAGACAGCAGAAGAGGTTAAACTCGTGGCATTTAGGATTGCCACACCGTGTAAGTCATTCTTAAGTTACTGAGATTTTATTGAACTCTATCTCCAAATTTTAATATTATGAAACATGAAATGGGAAACTTTGAGTAGCCCTGATTTAGGAAGGGGGAAGGAAAAAAAAAAAACATTTCCAGTTCTTCAAGTTCAATAAAATTCTAATCATCCAAAACTTGAACTTCTCTATTTTGCCCAAATCTCATGTCGCGATAGTCTATCTGAGCTTGAATGGTAAAATTTAAATGTCATTTAGGACCAACTGAATACCACTTGTATTTGCATTCCTTAAAAAGTAGAAAAACATTAACCTTTTGTTTTATTGAATTAAAATGCCACGGAAATGCTGATGCAGTCTTGGGAGACTGAAATACTTTTACAAAGAAGAATAGCTGTCATTTATTAAACACAAAGAACAATTACTTGATAGGATGCCTTCTGACAAAGAGCAGATTGGTATTCTCATCATAGAAAAGGCATTATAAAAAAAAAAATCTAGCCCAGACCTCTGAGATTTGAATAATTTAAAGCTGCATTTGGTGCAATTTGAATTTTTCTTTAGGGAGGCAAAGTTAAATACCTTTAATTTGTTCTAATTATTTCAAATTTGCAAGTTAATTATGGTTGATCATTAAATAACAAAAAGGACTATCGTCTCCATAGAGTTTTACCTCCTACCCTCTGAATTACTTAAGCTAGATTTTAGTATGCATGAATTAACTTTCTAAATAATCACACGGTTTGACTAAATGGCTCAGTGAAATGAGCTCTGATCCTCAGAATAAGCATTAATGGACCTTAGAAACGCTACTGGGACTCATGTTACTTACAATGTAAGTATTTTTAATGGGGCCTTATTTACTAATCTTTATGTACTGCTCAAGCTAGAACACCATATAGATACATTATTCTGCTCTACTGGAGGAAAAGTCCCATCTCTGAGACAATAAAAACAAATGTCCATTTAACACCAACTAAATTCATTTTAAAATTATGCAGAGATGTGATGATGGATTTAACTTCTTTTAGCTGTTCATCTCAATGAATCAATCTAGCAAAAGTGGTCTGCTTGGTCTATAAATGGAATATTGTGGATCCACTAAGTGTGCTAAGTGATTTAAGTAGCAAAAGGAGGTCCAATAATCTAGTATTTAAATTCCACCTGCTACTTCCTGCACTGTGAGTTTCTGGTTACCATTTCTGCGCTTACTTGGCTACCAATGAATATGAAGCCAGATGTCACATAACCCTACTGCTTAGAACTCTTAAAAATAATTTTCCTAAATGTCCCAACTAAATCTTCACATTCTCTGGAGATGGACATGTCAATGAACAAAGTATTCTGAGACCAAGAGTTTAATCAATTTTCAAAAATGAGATATTCCGTATACTGTCAGATTTTCATATTTTCCATTCCAAAATCATCAATACACATTTTATTTCCATATATCTAATAAATGTTATCTGAGGGCCTACTGTGTGTCAGTTCTGTGCTTGTTTTTGGGAGCACACAAAGGAGTAAGTGACTACACCTTTGAATATTTGCAGTAAACAAGAAGAGAGCTAGCTCTACAATGAATACATAATGTGTCAGGTGTTATGAAGGCAGTATAAACAAAGCGCTAGCGGGAGCTGAAAGATGTAACCAGAAGCTTGCAATAAGGGCGTGGGGAGTTGTGAAGGGGATGAAGTAAAAAGTCAGTGAAAAGAAATGACAATTTACTAGCATGTACTATGCAAAAGGCACCGGCATGGTCCCTTGCTCCAAAAGATGCGGCCCATCATAGTAAAAAATTTATTTACGAAAGGATGCAAAATCCTGTAGGTATACTGGGTAGAATAACGGTCTCTGGAAGACAATAGATCATTTATAAGCAGAAAACATCTGATTTAGATGTACATGGCATAGGAAAGAGAGGAGTCTGGCCCTGAGGGGTAGTTAGGGCAATCTAATAGTGTAGTGCAGTAGTTTTGGTGTCAGACAGAACTGCGTACTCCATAGACACTTACAAGTTTTGATAGATGTGACTTCTTAAGCAAGTTACTGAAAGTTACTGAGCCTCATTTCCTCACTTATAAGATGAGGTTAATAACAGTATGTAACCTATAGGAGTGTTGTGAGAATTAAATGAATTAACATACGTAAGATACACACAAGAGTGCCTAGCACATAAACACTACCTACATGTTAGCTTCTGTTATCACTATTTCTATTACTATTAAATGAGGCAACATTTAAAAGACTTAGAGCAACATCTAGGACATAGTAGTTGCTCAGTAAGTTACTACAGACTAACTAAATAAATGGATGGTATAATTGCTGAGAATTACAGAGAAAGAGTAGGTAGGGGCAGGGGGAGAGATAGCTAGATTGGATCTGAAAACCCTGAATTTGAGGAATCAAGTCATTTGGGATAGAGAACATTACCACACAGTCCCAAGGACAGGTTTGGACCTCAGGAGGGAAAAGCTGAGACATGAGATAAAGACTTTAGAGTTTATCAGCATAGAGACATGATCTAAAGTCATGGGAATGAATTCCCCACGGAGAGAAATCTATTGAGAAGAGGGAGGGGGATGGAACTGTCACTGTTTAAACAGCAGGCAGACGCAGAGGAAGCAGCAAAGTACCACGGGGGGGGGGGGGGGGGAGGAAGGGAAGCAGAAGTTAACAGGGAGCGCCTCCAGCAGGGAGATACACAGAGAAAGAAAAGGAAACAGGGCAGGAGAGAGGTAGCAGAACGAGTAGCTGTGCTAACTAGCTGTTGAGAAGTAAGTAAGATGAGGACTGAAAAGAAGTAACAGGATTTGGGAATCAGAAGGATACTTGTGACCATGGAGAGCACGGTTTTAGTTGAATGATACAGTCGAAGGGGAGTAAATGGAAGATGAGGACGTGGAAGCTGAGACGATGCAGATCAAGAGATTCGGAAAGAAGAAAAGAAACACAGGGCAGTGGATCAATGGCAAGACAAGGATGAGGGTTCTTTATTATATTTTTAAGAAGGATCTTTCAGCATATAGAAAAAGAGCCCAAAGATGCGTGAGAAGTAACAGTGCCGTGAAACTCTTGAGAAAATAGGAAGGGAATGTGAACAAGGCACTGATGCGGTAGACACAGATTTGAAATATGCTACGGGACCACGAAGCAGTAATGCCTGATGGGTGCTTTAAAATATGAACTCTGGAGAGAGGTCAGTGCTTCACACAGAGATGTGACCCTTACCATATAATTAGAAGTCAGGGCAGACCTCATTTTTAGTGAAGGTGCCACACTTTGTACTTGAAGATGTCACTAGATCTTAATTTGTTCCCTCATCAAAGGGAATGTAGCTGGGATTTCATTAATTATAACGTCTTTAATTCTTCCCAGAAGAAGGAGGGAGAGCTAAGAAAGAGAGAATGGTGATGAAGCTGTGCTAAATAAAAGACTGCTGTATGCATCACCAAAGCACTAATTTAGAGTTCTCTTGCTCTGATCCTAGAAATGCCTTCAGAATTTCTCTATGGTTTTCAATAAAGGAAATTAGTCCTTTAAGCTAATTAATCATATGCAGAACACGTACTTTTTAACTTTTTTTAAAGCATATAAAAGAAGACTGATAGCTGGGAAATGAAAAGGTCAGTTCAATACAAACTGAGAAACACAGGTATGAACAAGAACATGAAGACTGTCCACTACACAGTTTCCTAAGGGCAGACAGCAGGCCCAACTTACTCTTCTCTGCATCCCCAGGAATGCCTTCTTGGTGGGTGTGCACAGAGGAGAGGCCCAACATATACCTACTGAGGGAATGATTATAAGTTGGAAGGCATTTGTGGAATGAAAACAACAGAACTGTGAGTTAGTTAGCTGCCACCTCTTCCTTGCATTACAGACCATTTAGTCATTCCTAGATCTAGACTCCATATTTTAATTTCATCAGAGCATGCACTTACGAAGCTTAAAAAAATCTGGTATAAAATGAGAAGAGCATTATGAGGACATGTTTATAGTATGCCAAAAAACATCTCGCATATGAACTGTGAATATAATACAAAATTTTAGAATGAAGACTAATCCAGTCCATGGCACCAAAGACCTACACATTTACTGGAAATGTCAAAAAATCTTATGGTGGTCAATTAAGGACTGCGGTTGAATATACTCCTAAAGAAAACAAAGGTCGAATGGTGATTCAACACACAGCCAGAGTGCTACCGAGGATGCAGGGGGGAGAACCAGCCCATGTTGCTGCTCTTTCTAAAGCAGTGGTTCTCAAAGCACAGCCTGAGAATGAAAAAAAATTTTTTCAAAAATACTAAGATGCTGTTTGTCTCTTTCAGTTTCATTCTCCCATGAGGGTACAGTGAGGGTACATGACATGTGACATCACGACATACTGAATGCATAATCAGATGTGAGAAAACAGCCAAACATTAAAGAGACTCACAAAAATGTAAAGCACTGATCCTCTGTTCGCTCAATTTGTTTGTTTGTTTTGGAAAATATAATTTTCACAAAAGTGTATTATGTACATAATATGCAATGGGTTTACTATTACTTTTACGTGAATCAACATTCAATTTCTCTGCTTTTACTTCTAATACAGTAATAGATATAACCCACATTAAATAAATATCATGTACATAAAAGCTCTTTGGGCAACTCCATAAAATTTACGAGTGTAAAGGAGTCCTGAGGTCAGAGTATTTGAGAACTGCTGTTCTATGTAGCATGATAAATGACGAGTCCATGGAAATAATTACCAACATCCTCAGGAAATGGAAGGTGGCATCAATATGGAAGATTCCAGAGAATCAATGGCAGGAAAAAATTTTCATGCAGAAGCTTTTAATTTAAAAAGTTAGTAAATAGTACAATTGACTTTGTGGGGTAAGATACATAGTTCCATGAGTCTTAACACATGCGTCAATTTTTTAAACCATCACCACAAGGCAGATACAAAATCATTGCATCAGCCTAAAAAACTCCCTCTGCTATTCCTACACCTTCTTTCCAACCCTAACCTAACTCTGGCAACCACTGATAAGCTCTCCATCTCCTATAGTTTTGTCTTTTCCGGGATGCCAGGTAAATAAAATCAAACTGGAATCAGTTTTATTTTTTCCTTTTTTTTTTTTTTTGCAATTGGCCTCCTTCATTCAGCACAAAGTCTCTGAGATTCATCTAAGCTGTTGTGTATATCAGTATTTCATTCCTTTTTATCTCTGAGTAGTATCCTTTTGTGTGGACTTTCCACAGTTTACTCATCCATTCACCCACTGAAGGACCGTTGTGTGGTTTCCAGGTGTTGGCTATTGTAAATAAAGTTGCTACAAAGGTTCAAGTAACTAAAGGAAGCGCCTAAATTTCAGCCAGAGGGTAAAGCAGGGAGTCTTCTGACTCTTACAACAGGTAATGGTACGTATAAAAAGGAGCCCCGCTCCTGCATTCTCAACAAAAGCTTCATGACAAACCTCAAAAATACCATCTACAGTTTCCGAGATCATGCTGTATCGTTTACATTAAAAGGAATGCTTATTCTCCGTTCGCTGAAGATAAGTAAACTCACTTTCAAATAAACACCTTGAGAATTCCTCAGGAGTTCCAATTCCAATTTGCCCTTCCCTTCTGCCCATTTAAAAAAACTCACATTAACCTTGCCTGATCAACGATCATCACAAAAATCACCCATTTTCTGGCATTTACAGAATCACGTGTGTTTGGGGTCTCACTGCTGAGTACTATCAATTAGCAACAGGCCATCAACAGGCTTTCACGTCTCCTTGGATCAAACAGAACAAAGAATTTCCCTCTAGTGCTTTGATTATTATATGGAGGGACAACCAAACTCATAATGTGAGACTTAGGATCAATGAACTTTCTATAAAAATCCTGGGCACATCAGCATGCTGCACGACCTTTAATGTTTTCATACACTCAATACGACCATAAGTATATACACACCATTCTCCACCACAGGGGTCTTAGAACTGGCTCACAGCCATTGATAGCAGGAAGCTTTGGGTAAATGAATAGCAATTTTGAAATCCTCTTTTTTTTTTTTTTTTTGGCCAGTAGGTCCTATTCATAGAACCATCACCCACTGAAGTAAATGAGAATGTAATAAATAGAAAGCTGAGCGAAAAGAAAAAAATAGCATCTTAGAGGGATTTAAAGAAAACACTTAAAAGGACCCATAATTAGAGCAGCCAGCTCTGAGCTATAAAATTGCAGTTTTATTATGGTTTCTATGGGCCATGCCCTGGCACCCATTTGACCCAGAACCCTCCAACAGTATGAAAAGCCGCAGAGTATAAGGATAAAATGAAAGCCTTTAATTACCCCAGTGTGACTGCTTTAAAGGAAATCAATCCTGTACCTTAATGTTAATAGTTACATATAATTTACACAAAGACAGTCCTTTGCATGTTTTTCTCATATAGCGTTTGTTGCTCTCGGCTTTACTGTATAGTTACCAAATGAACCACAGTTTTAAAATTCTGCTAACATTTAAAATCGGTCTGTGTTGACTTGCATGGTTTTGCAAAATGGCTTCTGTGCCGCATGTTCCATCAAAAACCTCACTGCTAGGTGTCACGCTGAATTGCTTGTTAGAGAGATGTGAGAGGTAGGAGCAGAGAGTTGCTAAGTATGAATATATAATAACCACTTGGCCATGAAAAACAAATCATGACAGCTTATTATGTCTATCAAGTTCATTCATTTAGAGATGCAAGCTCCTTTTACATTGCTCAAAGCCTCTGAAAGCACCAAATCAAGGCATGAGGAACCATGGTTCAAAGGGCTGACTTCAGGTGACTCTCCTCAGCCACCTTTGGCACAAACCTGCTCTGGAGAGCAAAGGCAATGTTGAGACGACTGAATCTCCAGTGGCCATAAAAACCCCTAAGAATTATTTGCTGAGGACAATGACAATAGAGTTGTAATAAAATGTTTACTGAACATTAGTTGCATTATAGCAGGACATGTAAGAATTATAAAGTAATTCACACAAGAAGTACAACTTGCCCATAGAAAGGATTTTGTCTAGTTGGTTCCCAAATTAGACATCAGAATTTCCTGGGTGCTTTCTCAAAATACAGATTCCTGGGCGCCATCCACAGAAATTGTGACTTTATAGGTTGAGGATTAAATGTCCTTGGTTTCTTCTATTATTTCTTCTGTAATGTGGATTTCAGTTTCCATAGCTCCACGAAAGGACCAAATAGCATCTATCTATAAGATTCCCACTAAATACTGTTTTAGCTGCATCCCACACGTTTTTATATGGTGTACTTTCACCTTCATTCAGTTCTATATTTTCAATTTTAACTGTAGAGTCAGCTTGCTCTACAAAATCATCTACATTTTCACCAGATACGCATTTTGTCATTTTCCCTGCAGCCCTACATGCATGGGTGTTAGCACTCTTTAATTTTTGCCAATATGAAGAATGAGAAGTGACAACTGACTGCTTTTTGCTTGATGAGTAAGAAGCCAATCATGTAAGAAGCTAGGGATAAACCATTTCAGGCAGAAAAAAACTGCAAGTACAAAGGGACGGGAGTGAAAATCAGCTTAGCTATTCCTTATTTGAGGAACTGAAAAGCCACGGTGGCTGGAGTGTCCTGAGCAGAGTGACAGCCATCCACAGTGAAGTCAGAGAGGTGGGCAAGGACCACATCACGGAGGGCCTTCACCACTGTAGGGCCTTGGAGAGTCTGGATTCATATTTCAAGTTTGATTGGAAGCCATTAGAGAGTTTTAAGCAGAGGATTGATGCAATGCTGACATACATTTTAAGACTGAAAGGCTGAAGGAGTTACAAGTAGAAACAGGAATATCAGTGAGCAGGCAACTGCCACGATCTGAGTGGAAATGGTGGTGGTGGAAATGGACTAGAGTAGAAATTGGGAATGGAGGAGAGATGGCAGAAAGTGAATCCTTTTGGAAGTAGGGTTAACAGGACTTACTAATGAACTAGACACGGAGGGTGAGGGAGGAGTTGAAATAAGTCCAAGTGGTTTATGCAGTTTTTGATCTGAGCAGCAGGGCGCAAATCTGTTCGAGATGGGTAAGAAGAAAGGTGTAGGTCTGTGTTTTCCAAGCACCTTTTCTTCGTCACCTTAGCGGTATTCTGTAGGAGAGAGTGGTAACCATGTATTTGATCTGATTTCTTAGATCATAAATCATCTTAGAAATAAGAGTCATGTCCAGAATTAATGTCCAGTTCACTGGCATATAATATGCAGAATCTGTTGCTTTAAAAAAATATTGTATGAAGTGTACCCATTGTTAGCCTCCTGGCACCTCCATGGTTTTCCACAGAGCCCCATGTTCAGCGGCCTTATCTATGGGAATTTTTACTGCCCTGAAATGTATATAAACTGAGCTGGAGAAGTTGAATTTATATATCCCTATTCAAGTATGTATGTATATATGTACATGTACACATATACATGCGTGTGTGTGTGTATATATATAAAATAAACTTCTCTATCTTTTGCTTCAGTTTTCATGTACCAACGGTTCTACTCTTTCTAGATCAAAGATCATTCATCTTGAGAAGAAAAATAATTGGATAGTGTTTCATTCTCTCTGCCACATGTTAACACATCATAGGCCCTAAATAATAAGCCTATCCTTGGTCGGCCCTTAATCCTTTAAACAAAATCAAATCAACTATTTCAGTCATCCGTGACATGTTTTAAAACCCTAAACCTATTTTGGTCTTTAGTACATTTGACAGTATTCTTACTGATCTTTGAAATCCTTTTTAAACCTACCCTTAGACATATCTTTTTATTTTTACGGCCATAATCTAAAGAATCGTCTCTTCGTTCCTCAACTAATTTATGTTTGCATGGTCAGAATTACACTTTTGATAGTTTCCCAGCTCTTTTGACTCATTCTTTTGAATCTCAGATCAGAAGATCATGCTTCTTTTTTCTCTGCCTTTCTTAAGTTTTGGTTACACATCTAATTATGATCAATTTTTCATTTGTCAAAAGCAGGCTGAATATGTCAACTCTGCTGGTTGCCTGCATCTCCTTTTAGGATATGAAATGCTAACAACAGGCAGTCAAGACTTCTTAGAGTAGAATAAGATTTCCAGTGATCTTCTCTCTTTGATTTTACCCAACTGCTCTGCAGTATAACTACAATAAGTCAGAGTGCTTTTTCTCTTAAATCTGACTACCATCCTATGAAGTTTTCTTAAGAAACATTGGGGAAACAGAAGCTTAGCAAGATTAGATAATTTACCCATGTTCACACAACTTTTAAGTGGCAGAGCTGAGACTGGATCCCAGGCCTCCCTGCAGAGCTTGAGCTGTTACATCACCGCACTACATTGTCTTGTAATGATCCACTCCCACACTGACATACGTCAGTACCCAGTGTCCTGAGATCTGCCTTTCAAAAGGAAGTACAAACAAGTATTTCTAAAACCAGCTGGCCATGCAATACCACCAGACATTTTTCCTGTGTTTTCTGGGTTGGCTCTCCTTTTCTCTCAAGCTCTCCACTCTTAAACCTTCAATCTCACCCTCAGTTAGCCCTGTATCTTCCTCCCTTCCCCTACAGACTCAAGCAGATCATCTCACCTCCTGCTTCACAGGGAAAACTGACAATATCACATGGGAGCACCTTCAGCTACCTGCTAACTAACCTACAAATTTAAAAATACTGTTCTACCCACATGCCCTCCTGTTAGAATGGGTAAAGTCTCCCTTCTCTTGCCTAAAGGTAATTCTCTTACCTGTGATTCAGATTCCAGTTCCTGTACTGCTGGGATCACATTCCACTGATAACCCTTCTCTCCTGGACTTTCAGACTCTTCATCTTTACCTCCTCCTAACCACCTACACTGGAATGTCTCCGTTTCTTCCCTGGCTTAACAAAACCCTCCTTTGTCTCTGCACATTCGCTTGTAGCCATGCTCCTTGCCTCTTCTTCCCTTCATGGCTGAGTCCCTTTCATTACCATTTCCTCACCTTTCACTCAATCCAAAGCCCAACATCTTCCATCCCCACCGTCTCCGGGGCTCAGTCCAGTGACTTAACCACACTTGCTCTTTCAGTAGGATTCAAAGGTCATCAATCTCTTCTTGAAACACTTTCTTCCCTTGACTTTTACCATGTCATTTTCTCTTGGATTTCCACCAGTCTCTCTCACTGCTAGTCTCAGTCGCCTCTTCCTTTACCTGTTCCTAAAACATTGCTATTTGGGGGTGCTGTT
This sequence comes from Vicugna pacos, assembly GCF_048564905.1. Classification (NCBI taxonomy): domain Eukaryota; kingdom Metazoa; phylum Chordata; class Mammalia; order Artiodactyla; family Camelidae; genus Vicugna; species Vicugna pacos. Next base: position 10,420,411 of record NC_133010.1, read on the forward strand.
TTAGCCTCATGTTATAACATATAAATGCATTCAAATTTTAAATGTTTAAAAAACAGTGTGCTAACCAAACACTGTCTGCAGGCTTGATTCAGCCCGGAGGCCACCAGTTCCTTTATACATATAATGGAATACTACTCAGCCATAAAAAGAATCAAATTTGCCATTTGCAACAACTTGGATGGACTTTGAGGGTATTAGGCTAAATGAAGTAAGTCATACAGAGAAAGACAAATACTGTATGATATCATTTATATGTGGAATCTAAAAATACAACAAACTAGTGAATATAACAAAAAAGGAACAGAATCACAGATACAGAGAACAAATTAGTGGTTACCAGTGGGGAGAGGGAGAGGGAGAGAGGCAAAATAGGGGTAAGGGATTAAGAGGTACAAACTACTATGTATAAAATAAGCTACAGGGATATACTGTGCAACACAGGGAATGCAGCAAATATTTTATAACAACTGTAAATGGAGCATAACCTTTAAAAATTGTGAATCACTATATTGTATACCCATAACTTATACAATATTGTATATCAACTATGATTCAATTAAAAAAGAATAAATTTTAAAAATCCCCATGGGAAAGCCAAGGTGAGACATACCAGCTATCTGCCTCATGTTAAAAAAAAAAAGGAGTATAAACATATTGCTGCCTTCCAATTCTAAAACATACAATTTAACTTTTTTAAAAAGCACAATTTCTATTGTATAAGTATGGTAGAACAGAGTTTGTTTTTCCTCTTTTATATTGTCATATTTTCCTACTTGCCACCTACATGACAGTGCTTTTCCCCTCTTAAGCTAGAAATTTCTAAAATCTACGTGCTTGCTCAGAATCTCACACTTTCAGATTCCTTTTATAGTAGCTTTTTCTTTTTTTTTTGCTGGAAACTCATCAGACTTTCTAATGAGGCGCCTTTGTTGTTCCAGGATATCCTACATAGCGTTTACTCATCATGTCTCCTTAGTTTCCTTTTGCCTGTGACAGGTGATCAGAATTTCATGACTTTACCTGATCGGTTTTGAGTACAAATGGTCAGGTATTTTGTACAACGTTCCTCAATTTGGATTTGTCTGTTTTTTCCCCCCATGATGAGTATGACGTTGTTAGAGTTTGGGAAGAAAACTGCAGAAGTGAAGTTCCCTCCTGATGACAGCATATCAGGGGTTACATGATATCAACAAGACTATTCACTGGTGATATCAGCTTTGATAATTTGATTAAGGTAGTGTTCACCATATTTCTCCACTGTAAAGTATGGTTTTCCCCTTTTCTAAGATATACAGTTGTATTGTGAAGGCATTTTGTAGATGTGATTAAAATCCATAACCTCTTAGGTAATCTGGATGGGCCTGAATCAACTTCTTGAGAAGTCTTCAAAGCAGGACCAAAGCTTCCCCGAAAAAGAAAAAACAAAATCCCCGCTGTGGACAGCAGTTCAGCCCTTACCTGAGATTTCCAGCCTGCCCTTCCTGACAGCCTGCCTTACGAACTTCAGATTTGCCTTAGCCAATTCCTTGTAAAACATCTCACAATATATATCTCCTACTGGTTCTGTTTCTCCGGTTGACCCTGACTAATACAATCCTTCACCACGCCATGTGATACAGCAGAGAGAGACTCTCTTTCCATCAAATAGCCAAGGGCTCAGATTCAAGGTTAAAAGATTAAGGCTTGCACACACTATTTACCAAAGGAGAAGATGCCAAATAGCAGAAGCAACACAGAAATCAATCCTCTTCACCACAGGAGCAATGTGCAAAACAAATGAGTTGAGTTTAGTATAAAATTTTCTCTGTAGGATTATCAAAAATTAGCACTGTTTCATATGTAATAGCTGATTCTTCTGAGACAGACATCCACCAACAGCAGGCCACCACCGGGTAATCAAGACCACAACCATATCCTCAGCCAATTTATGATCAAAATGTATGCTCAGAAACACAGTCATTATTTTTTTTCCATCTTGCCTTCAAATAACACCCCAGTTACCCTATCTACCCAGGAAGTTCCTACACACACACTTCTACAAATAAAAGACTGCACTTGTGGTTTTAAACTTTGTGTTTATATGTGCTTGTCCTGTGTGTATTCAATTGTCCTGAATCCAAACATCAACTTTTAAATTATACCTAGGCAGTTAGAAAAGCCAATTGAAGCCATTGTTAATTAAAAATAAAAAACTTTTATGGCATCTAAAAATTTTATATCCATTCAGGGAGAACTCTTGGGACTTCCGAAAACAAGAATAAATAAATTGACCTAATTATCACTAGTCTTAATCTTGCTGCCTCCACTCTTTTACAAGCATATAAAAGACTTATACGCCAGTGTGATGTTTTTGGTAAAATGCTTCTGGCTTCCATCCATTTTGTTTTAGCTCTTAACTCCCTCTTCCCACTGCAAAATATCTTATATGCAAATACTTCGGTTGTATAAATGAAACACAGTAGTATGTTTATAGAACCCTTTCATAGAAAAATCTTATGTACTTGTAGAAAGAAAGAAGGAATCAAGACTGGTACATTTTAATCAGTCAGGTCATAATAGCCAGAAACAGTCCTTTGGATTCTACCAATATTTGATATGATAATTAAATCTGCAGTTGGAGGCTTCAGATTAATCTCTCTTTACTGGGGCTTACGAAAAAAATGCTAAAAAATAAATGACACTTTTAAACCAGCTGACATCTCCAACACTACTGTTTTTCTTTATCTCCTGGGAAACAGTGTTCACTATCCAAGATGCCACCTCTGTTTCATGTTGTGATAAGAACTCATGTTTCAGATTGGAACAGGATAGGCAGTGACTGTCTAAAAAGAAATCAAACTGGCCTTATTCCAAATAAATCTGGGAATGGGGTTATCAAAGCAAGTTGACTCCTGAGGCAATGAAACTTCCAATTCCCCATCCCACTAATATTGTTGGCTGGGGGGGAGTTATTTTCACGAAGATCTGTGTAAGTACGTTAGAGCAAAGGGTGAAAACCACCACCATTTTATTCATTTGTGTGCAGCAGATAAAGCACAAATGTTTATATGATTTATTACCCAACTCTTTGTATTTAACCAGTGGTAGCAGCAATGTTCTTCAGGAACTTTCCCTAACTTCTATAGGGGTGTTCTCTATCCTCCACACTCATGCACATATACACGAGGCCCTGGCGAAGTGCTATGCAGCCAAATAATCCAACACCCTGAACATCTGTGAACTGCCATGCTAGAAAATCTTTGTGCCACAAATTTGTTACCTACTAGGATGACAGATGTGATGAAAAAATTATCCAGAGCCCAGGACATGTAGATACTGCGCATGAAGAAGCTAATTCTAAGGATGCGCTACACCTATACACAAGGGGCGGAAGTCTGTCTCTTCCTATCTGAGTGCCATCAACCTGCCGAGTAACAAAGCACATGTAGACAATAGCGTGGGAGAACTCTAAGTAGTCTTACATTCCAGTCTATCAGCTATTGTTCTCAGTGGGGCAGAGAGGTAGAGAAAGGAGGTGCCGTAGTATGGAAGTTAAAAAGGAAGCTTTGCTCTTAAAGGCTATGTAAGGTCATGCCTTGGCAGGGACATGCCTTGCACAGAACAGGTACAAGACTGGGGATGTGCTTCCATCTCTCTGAATGCTTAAAATTAAGAAAATGGAAAATTTCATGTAATAAATTATATATTTATCACCAATTTATCTTTTAAAAATTGTTGGTTATGTATAGCTTTTAAAAATCAAATTATCACTCCAGGACATAGGTCTCATAAATAGGATTTGAATAGTATTTGCTCCTACTTGATTTATCATTGTATTTGTTAGGAATACAGAATGAGATGTCATCTTGGAGAATTAAGTTTTAAAAAGCAATTCCCAACTAGAGGAAGGAGTGTGTCGGCAGAAAAATCTTGAGGAGGAAGAGAGAAAGGCTGGTGCAGTCTGAAAGTGAGGGAAGCTTTCTGTACCATTTCTTTTGCTCTTAGTTACATTCATTTTGAATACTGAAAAATTTTAAAGTTTTAGTGAGATAAATTTATATATACCATAAAATTCACCCATTTAAATGGACTCATAGTAAGTTTAGTAACCGCACTAAGTAAGTGCAACCATCACTGCAATCTAATTTTGTAACAGTTCCAACATCGCCCCAGAAAAACCTCATGCTTATTTGCAGTTGCTCCCCATTCCCACCTCCTGCACTAGGCAATCACTGATTTATATTCTTTATCTATAGACTTGCCTTTTCTGGACATTCCATATAAATGGAAAGACATGATCCATGGTGTTATGAAGACCTTCTTTCAGTTAGTGTATTTTCAAGGTTAATTCATGTTGGAGAATGTATTAGAACCTTGTTCCTTTTTACCTCCAAATATCCCATTGTATGGCTATATGACATTTGTTTATCTATCCACCAGTTGCCGGACACTTGACTTGTTTTTTAGTTTTTGGCTATTCTGAATCATGCAGCTGTGAGCAGTCACAGAGAAATCTTTATGTGGATGTATGTTACCTGGGAGTGGAATTGTTGGATCATTTGTTATTTTCAAGTAATGATTTTTACATTTATCAAAAAGATAAAGGTTTTAAAAAGATTAAAATATAGGTCTAGAAGAAAGTACTGAAAAGGAAACAGATTTTTATATTACAGCTCAAAAAAATTGAGAGGATAGGAAGATCCCCATCTAATCTCTGAAAATTTCTATATTATCAAAGCTACGTAACATTCAACAGATAGCAAACATTTTTCTCGTTTTACTTTAGTGATACTTCCCACTGCGATGTCTCTGAGCCTACTTTACAACTTTCCTGATGATGTCTAGTGTGTCTCAGATAGACAGCAGTGATCCCCACCCCCCGTTAGTCAGTCATGTTGTTAACGCTGAAAAGCGAAATTGGAGAAATGTTCTCTTTTTGCCTGAGCAATTCTTCAGGCCAAAAGGTTATCTGTGAGTTACAGAGAACAAGGAAGAGAAGTTAGAAGGTAGGGGAAGATGACAGAAGGAGAGTTGCTATGCCACTTCTCACTGATAGCTAAAAATAATTATAAAATGATATGCCAAATTGACCCCCAAAGTGGCTCCAGCAATTTGCACTCCTCCCAGCGGTGTATCCAAGGACCTGTTTCCCCACAGCCTTGTTAACACTTGACATTATTAAACTTTTCACTTTTGCCAATTTATTGATTTAAAATCAATTGAAGTTGATTTTAAAATGTTATCTTTTCTTTGTTTTTAATTTTCATTTTCCCAGGATTAGGTGTGAGAAGACTTTACGTCTGTATTGGCTGTTTGGGTTTACTCTTCTGAGTTGACTATTTGGGGCAGCTTACCTTATCGATCTGAGGGAATTTCTATATTGCATATATTATAGATGCAAGACTTCTCGTTCATCATCTTTTGATGACTTCCTACACCTTCCCTTGGGGCTATTCCAAGTCTCTCCATCCTCCTACCAGATGCTGTCACCGTTCTCAGTGGATGATCTCCCTTCGTACTTTACTGAGAAGATCGAGATTTTAAAAAATCCATGCCACAAATATTTCATGAGCCTCTACTATATGCTGAAGATACAATCTTCATGACGCATAGAAATTGTATCATATGTAACATGATCGATGCACTCATGAAGCTTAAGGCTGGGTGTTGGTGCATGAAACTTCAGAGCACTGGAACAGGGAGCAATGGGTGACACGTGATTTTTACACAGGAGGGTCAGGAAAGCATCCTCGCAGAAGATGATACTTAAGGCTCTCGCCAAGAGAAGTTAATACTAGAAAGAGCGGGATTAAGAGTTAAAGGCAGTGTGTACTAGAAACTAAAAGAAGATCAAGGCCAATGTAGCAGGAACACAGGATGCAAGGATGAAAGTGCAGAGTCAAGGCAGTAAAACAAAAAGGGCCCTACAGGCCATGGTAAGACGTTCGAATTTTAAGTAAAATGGGGGTAGGGATCACTAGATGTTTAAGACAGAGAGTGGTACGAGATGAGGTAAGCAGAAGCCGGATCACACAGAACACTCTGAGACAGCCAAGGAGTTTAGATTTTATTCTCCTTGCATTGAGGTCTTTAAAGAGATTAAGGCAAGAAAGTAGACTGCTATTTTTGAATGATTTTTTTTCAGTTGCTGTGGAAAACGGATTGTAGGGGTGGGGGGGTAAGGACAGAAATAAAGCAGACCACTTAGGAACCCTCTGCAGAAGTCTGGGTTTGGACTGGTGTCAGGAGTGCATCCATTCTGGAGGTAGAAGAGGAACAAAAGAATGTACTTATGGATTGTTTGGGAGGGGAGAAGGAAGGAAGGGGAGAAATCAAGAACTTCTTTTTGACTTGAGTCGCTAGTATTAATTATTGAGATGGAGAAGACTGAGATGAGGTGAAAGTGGAGTGGTGGGTGGTGGAAAAAGGAAACAAGATTTCTGATTTCGCTTTGTGATCTGTGAGATGTCTGTTAGACAGTCCAGTGAAGTCTTGTGTGGACAAGATCTGTGGGTTTAATGACTGGAGGAAAGGTCAGGCCTGCAGAGATAAATCTCGGAATCATCAGCATAGGGATGATATTTACAGTCAAGGGCCTAAATAAGGTCATGCAGGGAGAATGTGTAGAAAGAAGAAAGAAGGTAATGGTCCAGGGACAGGCAGAGAAAGAGAAGCCAGCACAAATAACTAAGAAATCAGCAAGTGATTTGAATTGATCCCCAACCTCTTCTAAGACTACACTCCAATAATTATTCAACTTCTGCAATATCTTCCTTCGCTTGCCACTTCTCCAAGATTATAAAAATGTTTGTCACTTCTATCCTTAAAATTATACTCCCTCAACCATATTTCTTTCCAAAGTACTATTTCTGCCTTGTATCCTTTATTTTCATGACACTGCACCACCTGCTTCTTTGTCAACTTTTCAGTCACTTTTTCTTCTTTCAAATTCCTGCATTTCCTAAGGTTCTGTTCACATTTCTCTAAACTTTTTCTCAGAAATTAATATCCAGTTTCACAGATGCAACACCAGTGCAGATGAGTGCCAAATCTAAATCTCTAACTTCAATTTCTCTTCGGAAATTTAGATCCAAATTTCTACTAATATACTAGATGGCTTTTCCTGGAAATTCAACCTGTTTAATAATCATGAACTGTTAGAGATGGAAGAAACTCTTAGTAAAAATCCAGTTTAACTCTCATTTTCAAGCAAGGAGATAGGGGCGCAGAGCATCTTTAAAGCCACATGGCTAATTACTGGAAAGGCTAAAACCTGAAATTCTTGGTTCTTATTCCAATGGTCATCAAAATCAAATTAATCATCTTCACCACAAAATCAGTTCTTTTTCCTTACTTTTTTATTATTCCACTCACAAAGGTCCAAAATCTTTCACCTGGTATTTAAACCCTTTCATAATCTAACCTAATTTATTAGTTTAATCTTTGGTTTCATTTCCCCTGACTCTTCTGGTCAAACTAAAGCATACTTACTGCTGTGCCCCACACACACTGAGTGATTTTCTTCCTTTACTCAGACTGCCTCCATGCCTTCTCCCACCAGAAACACACACACACACACACACACACACACACTCACACAGATACTCCACAGACTTTCACAGCTCTATCCTGTGTTTTAGGACTTATCTTAAATATTCCCTCTTCCAAAAACCTTTTTCCTAATTTCTCTGTATTTCTTTTATAGCTCTTCTAGTCTTTATAGATGAAAAATATCTGTATATTTGCCTTACTCTACTACTAGAGTACTTGAAGGTAGGGGTTTCTTGTATTTCCTACAGTATTTAGCAAACCAGGTGTTTTTTTAAATAATAGATGTTTAATAAAACTTTTGTTGAATTGGTCATTATTATATGAAAATACAAAAACAGTCAGATTTTTAGAAGTCTGCAGAATTCCAAAACTACATTAATTCATCATAAGGGTCATCTTTGCATAGCCAAAAAACAAACAAACAAACTACAGAGCAAACCAGAGAATCTATAAGCAACCAGAATTGCTTGTGGCTTTCTAAGTCATTACCATCTTTCATGTGGCAGCTCTCTGCCAATGGTTCGGTTCAGCTGTGTTCTATTTGCTCTTATTTGTCATTAAGGCCTCACATACTATTTATTCTCATTCTATAGCATTTATGCAGAAAGGCAGCAATGTAAGCTCCCTTGACTATGATTTTTTCTCACAGATAATAGAAAATAAATTGCAATTAGATTTTGGTAATTGTATATAATTAACTCAAAATGAGCTGTTAATTATAAAAAAAAATGTTTTTCACTTCCTCATTATCTCATTTATTTTAGTTCCAAATTCTTAATGCCTCATTTGAGTAAGTTTAATATTTTAAATACACAGAGTGTTTTTAATACTAAGATAATTTAAATTTTCAAATAAAGAAAATTTAGCTTTAAATTAAATTTTATCTAGGGAGTTCTACTGGCAAAATCAAAGAGCTTGCAAGGTAGAAAGAAGGTCATTTTCCGTAACAATTCTTGATTATATTTTCTAAAGTCAGCAGACACTTTCACTTAAATAATTCTACAAAGGCTGCTCAAGGCTGTACGCTCTTCTCCCTTGACTCACCTCTGCCTCTTTCTGGGGTGAGAGGAGACAACATCATTTCCACAGTCAAATGAATCAAGGAGACAAAAAACTCATTGCCTATACTTCTTTTAATCTCACATTAGATGAAATAATTTAAGGGCTGTTGAGTGAGAATTCTTGGCTCCCCAGTGACTGTCAAACTTTGGAAGCAACTGCCAGAGTTTCTTCAAACTCTTGAACTGTACCTTAACATTTTAAAAGATCTATGATCTTGTCAAAGTCATATTGGGAAACAGTTTTTTTTGGAAGAAATGCATAGTCTTATCTGATTTTTTGGTTGTAATTATTTGAGTGTGGGACATGCATGCCAAGATTCACCTAAACTTTAAAGCACATCCATCTCTTAGACTGGAGCACTAGTTTTCAAAGCATTCAAGACACCTCTCTGAATAGCAGTGATGAAAACTTTCACAAATTTCAAACCTGGGTATGAATTGCTACAACCTTTCGGAAAAGTAAGTTGGCATGGATTATTACAATTTATAATTGTAATTTAGATAAAATAACCTTATGTAAAAACAGCCTTTGACTTAGCAATTTCATTTCTGGAAATTTATACTAAAAAAAATAAAAGTACCAGAACACAAGAATGTAAGTACAGTCGTGTTTACTATAGCATTCTGTGTAGTGGTAAAGAACTTGAAACAATGTGAATGTCTGACAATAAGAGTGCTAAGTTATGGCGTATGTAGGAACCATGGATTACCATCCATTTATAAGAAATAAGTTAGTATCTGTATTAGCTTTCTATTGCCACTATAACAAATCAAACTGCACCAAACTTCTTAATGGTAACACCAGAAACTAGAAGATAATGGAACATAACCTTCAGTCTCTTCGGAGAAAAAGTAATTATGAACCAAGAATTCTATCTGCAGCTAAACTATATATTAAATGTGAAGATGGATGTAAAACACTTTCCAGAGGTATGAAGTCTCAAAAAATTGTTGCCTCTGTACTCCATGTCAGTGAGCTATTGAAGGACATGGTTCAGGAAGATGAGTATAAACCAAAAACAGGACATGTGATCCAGCAAAAGAGGAAGATAGCACAGAAAAGGAAAGAAAATTGCCAGGACGATGGGTAAGGAAAATTTCAGGATGAAATTCGTAGACAGCAAGCTTAGAGAATTACCAGTTCAGACTAGAGCAGAATTACGGAAGGCTCCAAAAAGGATATTTCTTAAAAAATGAAGAGTTATGATGGAGTAACTGACGTGTCTGGACACATTCAGACAGTCATACTTGCTGGGTGTGTTTGAGAATGAAAAGACATGAGAAGGTAAGTTGCATGAGGCTGAAAACTTTGGTGTTTTGTATACTGCTATATTCCCCGCAAAGTCTGGAAAGCCCCTAGCACATGGTAGGAAACTTTATAAATATCTGAATGAGTTAATGAATGAATGAGTACATGTAAAATTAAGTAAGGCATTTATAAATTCAAGAGAAGATAATTTGTTATATAAAAATTAAATTTAATAACTGTACAGTACATAGCTCAGCTGTGTAGAAAATATTTACAGTTCTATTGTAAACAAATTGTGACATAACTATATTGAGAGAACAGAGGATGGAAGAAAGGAGAAAGCATGTGTGTGGGTGTGTATGTTAGAGAGAGAGGGGAAGAGGGAGAAGGAGAGGGAAGAAGGAGAGAAAAGGGAGAAAAAAGAGAGCACATGGATGGTCGTCTGTGACAGCTGTATTATCTTTCATAGCAGAAAGTCAATACCTAATGCCTACTTAAATGTGATATTTAGAAATATGGATATAAATACTACAAGGAACAGATTTAAAAACAACTCAAACAGTCAAAACTTTTCTCTCTAAAGAGTATAAACTGGGAGCAGGAAGGAGTTGTAGTGGATGCCACTATCTTTGCATAAGACTTGTGGAACTAATTGACTTCCTAAAACTATGAATATGGTTGATTTCAATAGTAATAGAGTCGAATTATCGTAAATCACAAAAAGACACATACTGTATGACTGTACTTCTGGGAGGTATATAGAGTAATCAACATTATAGAAACAAAGTATAATGGTGGTTCCCAGGGGCTGGGGGTAAGGGGTAGTTATTAATAGGCACAGAGTTTCAGTTTTGAAAGATAAAAAAACAAATTCTGGAGATTGGTCACATAGTACTGTAAATACATATAATATTATTGAAACGTACACATTAAAAATGGTTGGGATGGTAAATTTTATCACAATAAATTATGGCAAAATTGTGCTAAAATAAGAATCTTTGAGTTCTGCTCCTGATGATGGCTGAGTAGCTCCGAAAGAACCAAATCTCCTGCAGGTAATAATCATAAACTCTGGGAGGAAAAAGATAACTCAAACGCACTGAAGAGTGATCAAAAGCAAGCAGAAACTGTAAGAGGATCAGCATTTGAAAGAAGACAGTGGCACTGGGAGAAATGCCTTTTTTTTTTTTAATGGCTTTTAGCTGAAGGCAGGATTAAATAATCAGAGGACAGAGTCTAGGCTCACTAGAGCATCTGAAAAATGAAAAATCTTGAAGAGGAGAGAGAAAGCGTGAAAGCCTCAAATTCTGTGTAACAACGCTGTGAGTTCTGGCTGACCCCTGAACTATATACATGAACAGGGCAGACTCAAGCATCACAATTAAAGCTAAAATAATTCAACAGTGATTATCACTGCCCACTTACTCCAGGGAGATAGAACTTGGAATCTGAGTTCAGTTAAATTAACTGCCCACGAGCACACAAAAAATTAACATTGTTCAGAGAAATACAGGCCTAACTTGAAGACACTGTGGGTTCAGTTCCAGACCCCCACAATAAGGGGAATATTGCAAAAAAGGGAGTCACACAAATGTTTTGGTTTCCCAGTGCATATAAAAGTTATGTTTACGCTAGACTGTAGTCTGTTAAGTGTGCAGTAGTGTTATGTCTAAAAAAATAAATACCTTAATTAAAAATATTTTATCACTAAAAAATGCTAACCATTATCTGAGCCTTCATCAACTCATAATCTTTTTGTAAGAGTAAAATCAAAGATCACTGACCACCTAACAAATGTGAAAATGATGATGATGATGACAATGATGATGATACCAATAACGTTAGAAATGTTGCAAGAATTGGCAAAATGTGACAGAAACACAAAATGAGCAAATGTTGTTGGAAAAATGGTGCCAAGAGACTTGCTTAATAACATGGTTGCCACAAACCTTCAATATGTAAAAGACACAATTATATGTGAAGTATGATAAAGTGAAGCATAATAAAAAGAGGTATGCCTGTATAACTGAGTTATTCACAATGACCAGGAAATAATCCAAAATTACTAGACATACAAAGAAACAGGAGAACATGACCAATAATGAAAAGAAAACTTAATCAACAGAGATAAACCTCAAGTTAAACCAGGTGTTAGAATTAGCAGACAAGGATTTTAAAGAAAAGTAAATAGAAAATTTCAGCAGAGAAACAGATACTATAACAAAGACCCAAATGGAAAATCTAAAACCAAAAAATCCAATATCTGAAATTAAAAAAAAAATCACTGTATGAGCTTATTAACAACAGATTGGAAATAGCAGAAAAGTTGATGACTTTGAGGACAGATCAACAGAAGTCATCCAATATAAAGAATGGAGAAAAAAGATTTTAAAAGATTAGCAGAGTGAGGGACCTCAGGGACAATAGCTAAAGATCTAATATATATGTAAACAAAGTTCCAAAAGAAGAATGAAGAGAATAGGGGAAAACATATATTTGAAAAAGTACTGGCCAAAAATCCTTTATATTTCATGAAAACAGAATTCTCAAACATTGGTTTTAGGGGGGTGTAAACTGATCTGACTTTTATGGAAAGCAACTTGGCAATGTGAATTAAAGATCTTAAAAGGATTCATATGCATTTTAAGCTAGTAATTCCCCTTACAGGAATCTATACCTAGGAAATAAGTAGAGATAAAGTAAAAAATGTATTTAAAGAAATTTTTCTCGAAGAATAATTTGTAATAGTAAAACTGTATATTATCCCATAACAGACAAATATTGAGTAATACTTGTCAAACAATAAATATTTGTTGAATGAATGAATGAATATCAAGTTTTCATAACATAATGACATCATAAATTATAACACACTGAAAAAAGCAAAAATAAAATTCTGTATAAGCATAATTCCTATTGTAATATAGAATACATTATTATAAGAGATAGAAAGGGGGAAGAGGCTCAAAGAACTGTCTCTGAACAGTAGGATTATGAATGATTTTTATCTATTTCATTACATTTTTCTATATTTTTAAGAATTTTATAATGTGAATATATTTACTTATATGATCAGAAAACTGGATTCATCAATATGAAGCTATAAATATATACCAAGCATATCCTTAATACCTGTGTCATACATATTTTGCTCAAGTTTACCTTGGTCCAGTGTCACTCTCATTCATATCCAGGTTGAGCTCTTGGAGTTTACTAATCTCTTTATGAGCAACCGGTTCTCTTGAATTAAAAACAGCTTGAGTTCTTAACCTGCAAAAATAAATTTAGACATAGAAATAGAACAAGTAATCCTAGAATTTATATGGTACCACAAAAGATCCCAGATAGCTAAATCTTGAGAAGGAAGAACAAAGTTGGAAGCATTACACTCTTTGATTTCAAACTATATTGCAAAATTACAGTAATCAAAACAGTACTGGCATACAATTCAACACACGAAAAACAAACCACCAGGTTAAAAAAGTAGGCAGAGGATCTGAATAGACATTTGTTCAAAGACATATAGATGGCCAACAGGCACATGAAAAGATGCTCAATGTCACTAATCATCAAGGAAATGCAAATCAAACCACAGTGAGATACCTCACACCTGTCAGAATCGCTATTATCAAAAAGACAATAAATAACAAGTGTTGGCAAGGATATGCAGAAAAGGGAACATGTGTGCACTTCTGGTGGGAATGTATATTAGTGCTGCTTTTTATAATGGCTGTACCACTCTATATTCCCACCAAGAACGTACAGGGATTCCCATTGCTCCATATCCTCCCCAACACTTGTTGTTTCTTGTCTTTTTGATAAAAACCATTCTAACAGGTCTGAGGTGATATCTCATTGTGGTTTTGATTTACATGCTTTGTTTTAAATTACCTGATGATTAGTGATGTTGAGCATCTTTTCAAGTACCTGTTGGTCATCTGTGTTTTCTTTGGAAAAATGTCTACCAGGATAAAAATTTAAAAAATCAAACTTTATCAAAATTAAAAACTTTTGCTCTGTGAAGGATCCTTTTAAGAGACTGAAAAGACAAGCTATAGATGGGAAAAAAATACTTGCAATCTGACAAAGGGCTTATATCTAGAGTATATAAAGAACTCTTAAAATTCAACAGTAAAACAACTCAAACAATCCAATTAGATATGGCAAAAGGTATTAATGACACAATTTACCCAAAAGGATGGAAGGAGGGCAAACAAGCAAATGAAAAGTTATTCAATATCACTAGCGATTAGGAAAATGCAAACTAAAGACCACAGTGAAATATCACTTCACACAGATTAGAGCCTGTCAAATAAAAATTTGTGACAATACCAAATGCCAGTAAGGATGTGGAGAAACGCTCTCTCATACGTTACTGGTAGAAGAGTATTTTAAACTAAATGTGGTATAAGCTAAATATGATACCATATGATTTAGGAATCATGCTCCTAGCTTTCACTAGTAGAAATGAAAGCCCTTAGGCTACACAAAAACTTGCATAAAAATGTACATAGCAGCTCTGTTAGTAAAACAGACAAAACCTGAAAACAACCAAATTATCCTTTAATGGATAAATGGTTAAACAAGTCATGGTATATACAGACCATGGAATATTATTCAGAAGTCAAATGGTACAATATACGTGACAACCTAGGTGGATCTCAAGAGCATTGTGCTGAATGAGAAAAGCCAATAGCAAAATTTTGCACACTGTATAATTCCATTCATATAACATTCCCAAAATAACAAAATTATAGAAATAGACAACAGATTGGGGTCCTCAGGGGTTAAGGTGGTAGGGGCAGAGAGTGACTCTAACAGCGCAGTACAAAGGAATTCTTGGTGGTGCTGAAATAGTTCTGTATTTTGATTGTGGTGGTGGTTACACAAATCCACACATGTGATAGAAATGGCATAGAAATACACATACACACTGCACCAACGCTAATTTACTGGCTTTGATAATGTGTTATAGTTGCATAAAATGTCACTGGGAGAAACTGGGTGAAGGTTATATGGAACCTCTCTGTACTATTTTTGCAACTCCTGTCAATCTATTATTATTTTAAAATAAAATGCTTTTAAAAATCTCTATAAATATATGCATACATTTTTGCAAGTTCTCTAAGCTACAGGCACTGCTGGAAGGAAAGGCAGGACTCACCAATTGTAATCTAGTCGAGACTGATGAAGCTGCTGCTGTTTCAGGAGGAGTTTTGTCTCCTGCTGGGCCAGCAGATGCTGAAGGCGCTCCTTTTCAATTTCCAGCTCCATTTTCTGAAGCATAAGTTGCTGCCTTCTATCTTCTGAGAGTTGCTTTTTGATATCTGTTTCACTAGGCTGCAGCGCCCCGTGGCCACGCAACAGAGATGCCCAGGAAAGCCCACAACAACTGCATGATTCCAGATGAGTCTTGGAATATTGAGAGGCCACGTTTGTAGGATGGCTCTCTTGAATGTGATCTGCATTGTCAGCAAGTCTGTGACCACAGCACTGACTAGACGGGGCGGCCTTAAGGTGTTGGCATTCCCTCGTCCTCAGCTCCTCTGCTGCAGTTTTCTCTGTAGGGACTGCATCTACTAGCTTTCTTCCTGGGGATCCATAACTACACGTCGTGGTCTCTGATGGCACCTTGTCCACATCCTTTTTGGGATAATGAAGAGCTGCTGGTTTCAAAGAATTATTCCTAAACTCTGCAAGGGATTCTGAAGATAGGTCCTGATTTGCAGACTTAGGCCTTTGCTTGGTTTGATAGTAGGTTTGTGGTTTGGCTACACTCAGGTAGGAACCATCCAGTTCCAAAGACGAAGACCGGAGAGCGCTTCTCCTATTGGAACCCTAAAAGGAACCCCAAGATCACTTGTCAAATAAGAGCACAACAGAGGAGTTATTTCTTTTGGCTTTTCAGAAATCAGCGATATATGGTTATCAAGACAAAGCTGTGTTTTTGTCTTCTTAATTAATAAACAACAGTATTCACACAGCTAAACAGACATGTGCCACAAAGCTAAACTCATTTCCAAACAATCTACACTTCAGTAAATCCTGGAGGATGAGAAAAAGAAATGTTGCCACTCGCCACTTAAGCAAGATTTCAGGAGTTGCAAATAATGGAGATTACATAACATCAACTTTGAGAAGAAGAAAAACATTAAATGTTAACATCTTAAAATGTTTAATTTTGAATACTAAGCCAAGAAATCCATTCAGCCACCTTAAATACTCTTTGATTGGCCATTACACAGCATGAGATGTGATGTAGAACATTTCACCTTATACTGAATAGGATGTTACTTACTGCTAGAAATTTGATGAGTTTTTATAAATGTCTTTTCAACACACATATAAAACCAAGCGCTTTCAACAAAATATGATTCTAATCAAAAGCAGTTATTTAAATACAAAACACTGAATTTCAGCTATAAACATAAGTGATTTTTCAATTAAGCTGTTCAAGTGATTACAGTCTGATAGAACTCAGGCAGAAAGGAAGCAGTTGCAAATCACCTTTGACAGGCCAATAGAATGAGCTTTCCCAGCATTTTAGCCTCAAGCCTGTTCTATCAGGGAGAGCAAAACTTAGTTTATAGCAATGATTCTCAAGCTTAAGCATGTATCAGAGTCACCTGGGGGCTTGTTAAATGTGAACTGCTTGGCTTAATCCCCAGAGTTTCCAATTCAGTCACCCTAGAGCAGAGTCGGGGGTGCTGCATTTTTCACAAGTCCCCCGGGTGATGCAGCTAATCTGGAACCACACTTGAGAACCACTGGTCTGTATCACCGGCCAGCTGACTCCTCCTGTGTCCCTCTTCTAAGGACCATTTTGATTACATCAGGCGTACCCAGGCAATCCTGGATAATTTCCTTTTCTCAAGATCCTTAGTCACAACTGGAAAGTCCCTTGTCAGGCAAAGTCGCTTGTGCCATATAAAGTAACATTCACAGGTTGCAAGAATTAGGACATGAACGTATTAGGAGGCCATTATTCAGTCTGCCACAACTTCTTTTACAATTAAAACTAATTCACAAACAGTTGACATAGTTATCTATTCTAGAGATCTCTAGCAGAAGGGGAAAAATCCCACCCCAATTTACTTTGCAATATTGAAAATGATAAACTGATTGATAGAAAGTGTTAACTGTTAATAGATATATAGCAATACTATGCTTCGTATCCTATGGTAAAAAGGGCTATTACAATGACTCTGAAGATTTTAAGTGAGTTTCTAAAGTGAATGTTTCTAATGTTAAAGGAATTCTGTTTAAATGAGAATGAGCCACATCTGGGTAGAAGACTTGGGCCTCTCTTCAAAGACATGTACTCTTGTATGCTGAGCAGATGATGAACCACTGTCCTTTTAAATTTTTTTAAAGTTCAGTAACTTAAATCAACTATTTGATATCATCATATATTTTCTAATCCATGTATCATTAATATAACAATAGAGAGGATGTATGCATTATTTTGTACTCTCATTTTTGTTCCTTAATATTTACATATATGCATTTTTAGGCAGTGACAGCTTACACTTACTTTAATAGTACTGATTGCTACATTATTCACAAATTTCAGTTATTTGGAATACTTACAAAGTTTTTTTGTAGTTAACTTTTATGCTTTTGAGATGCAGTACAATTTAATGATTTGCATGCATGCTTTGCTCAAAGAGAAGAATGCTTTGCCAGTTACCTTCTGGGTGACTGTGCATGCTGGCAGGCAGAATTCTGCGGTGGTCCCCAAGATTCTCATCCTCTTGGTGTACCCACCCTGTATTATCTCCTCCCCTTGAGCGTGGGTAGAACTTGCGAATATGACCAGCTATCAATTCTGTGATTATGTTACAGTATATGGCAAAGAGGACTTTACAGATGTAACCAAGACTCCTAATCTCCTCACTTTGAATGAATAAAAAGCGAGATTCTCTTGTGTGGGTAAGACCTAGTCACGTAAGCCCTTTAATAGAGGGTCTGGTGCCCTACCCAGGGTTAGAGAGTCTCCTGCTGGCATTGAGGAAGTAAGCTACCATGTTGTGGGAGGGCTAATGGAGGGGCTAACGTGGCAATGACCTCTGGAGCAGAAGGCAGTTTCCAGCCAACAGGGAGCAAGAAAACGAGCCACCTATCATACAAATGCCAGAAAATAAATCCTGCCAACAAACCTGTGAGCTTGGAAGGGGACCTAGAGCTCCTGACTGAACGCAGCCCAGCTGCCATCTTGACTGCAGCCTTCTGCGACCCTGAGCCCAGGACCCAACTAAGCTCTGCCAGACTCTTGACTCACAGAAGCTGTGACAATACATGTGTGTTATTTTAAGCTGTGAAGTTTGTAGTAATTCGTGAAACAGCAGTAAAAGACTGATACAGCATATTATTCAACTTGCCTGAGCCTCGGGTCCCTCAACAGAAAAACAGGGATTAAAACAGCACCTAAATCAAAACTGAATGTGGTGGTGAGGCAGATGGGCAGTTATCAAGAGTGCTAATGTATAAGGGTACGAATTCACAAAAGGGAAAAGCAAACCTTTTATTTACCCAAACTTCTTTGAGGAGAATATTGGGGGTGTGCGTGCGTGTGTGTGTGTGTGTGTGTGTGTACGGGGGTGAGACTGCCCCAAAGGCATCTTCAGCTACAACAGATCACCTCTTGAACTGCCTTAAAATAGAAGGAGTTCAGTTATCTATCTTTATTTGGCTACTGAGAGGTTTGTAAGTTGGGCCAGAGTTGAATTGCTTGAGATAACAGAGAGGTTCTTCAACTTCCTCCTTCATACAAAGGACATCAGTCTTCCACTAACACCTTGCACTGCCTCTTCAGGATTGTTGCGATGATTAGATGAGATCACTCATATAAAGCGCTTTGGACAGCGCTTAATACAAAATTCTTAGAGATATTTTTAAAAAATGTTTCCTATTATTATCACTGACTTCCCTGCCTCAACAATTTCTGAAGGCAGGGGCTATATTTACTCCTCTGTATGAACTGGGGCTTGCACATAGTACATTCTCAAAAGCTATGAGTTGACGGTTTCAGCTTAACAGAAAAACTCAAGCTGGGTTATAGGTCACAGTAGCTCGAGAAAAGAAAATTAGAATCCATGATTAGGCTGAATCATGAGCGACTAAGGAAGAAGAAGAGAAACAGAAAACCCCGTGTTAGAATCTGAACGTAAGAAATTATTTTATTAGTGGAGTTAAGACAAACATTGCCTCTGGGACACATGGAAGCCACAGTGGGCCTAAATGAAACAGATGTATTTTTCTTTCTGGGGCTGCTCCATGCTTTTTATATGATATTTACAAATATAACTTCTCTTAACTAAGGCTTAAACCAGCAACAAATCCCAAACTGCTGTCTCTGCCATATGGCTTTGATATGAATTTTTCAGATATAAAACATTAACTTGGATACCGTTAGATTTTTTTTAAAAATGGAGGCATACTTTATACTTCATATATAACAAAATGCACAGATCTTAAGCATACAGCTTGGTGAATTTTCACACTTGCATTTTATCCACGTAGTCATCACCGAGATCAACTTACAGAACATTCCCATTACTACAGAAAGGTCCTTGCTGCCCTTTCTAGTCAATATACCTCCCCACACTTCTAGGGGTAACCATTATCCTGATTTCAATGATCACAGATTAGTGTTCCCTATGCTGAACTTCAAATAAATGAAATCAAACAGTGTGCTACTATTTTGTACCTGGTTTCTTAAACTCATCATAATTTTTGAGTGTCTCCTATGCTGTTGTGTGTATCAATAGTTCATTCTTTTTTTATTGCTGCAAAGTACTTCATTGTATGAATATTGCAAAATATGTTTATATACTCTTATTGGCTTCAGTTGTTTCCACTTTAGGGCTATTATAAATAAAACCGCTTTGAATATTCTCATACAAGCCTTTTTTGATACACGCATTTATTCCTCTTGGTCACAGGGTAAGTGACTATTTGACTTTCTTAGAAAACAGCTAGTAAGTTTCCCAAAGTGGTCATTCGATTTCACATCCCCATCAGCAAATTAAGAGGGTTCCAGTTGCTTTACATTCACAGTAACACTTCATAGTGTGTTTCATTTTTAGTCAATCTGGTGTGTGTGTGTGTAGTGAAATCTCACTGTGGTTTTATTCTATATTTCCCTGATATGTAATGATATCAATGAACTTATGCTTCTTGGTTATTTGGATATCTTCTTTTATGAAGTTCTGTTGAAATCAATCTTTAAATAATTCAAAAAAATTTAAAGGACTGAAAATGAGAAATGAAAAATGAAGGTCAGGGAATACAATTTCATGTAAATTATTTCTGATGAGAGAACTTAGCTCTAGATAGATGGTCACCTTCATTGACCACTGAATGCAGAAAACACTCCCAGAACGCCCTGCCACTTTGGCTGTTCTCAACGCAGAGTTCACCACACCCTATGCTAAACGTTTTACATGTTCAACGTGTATTCTTAACAACAACTCTGTAAGGTAGTTACTATAATTACCATTTTACCGATGAGAACATGAAGTTCAAGGAATCAACACAACTTTCCCAAGGTCACATCAACACCATACGTGAGACATGGGACTATGTCTCACTCCAAATCTTCCATTACTTCCTGCTGTAGATTTTTTTAAAAAAATTCTTTAATATGGAATAGAATAAACACAGAAAAGCACACAAAACAATCATGATCTGCTAAGAGAATAACCACAAGGCGGTGTCCATGTAACTACCACCCAAGAAACAGAACACTGCCTGTACGCAGGGGGCCCTTGGTGGTCCTGCACAATCGCTAGTCTCTACCTTTCTTGCCAAAGGGAATGACTATCTTGACTTTAATGTGAATAACTTCTTTGCTGTAATACTTCCCTGCTTAAATATCCATTCTAGAGTTCAGTTTTACCTGCTTATTTTTAAAGTATAAACAAAATCACATGACACACATTCTTTTGTGCCTAATGTCTTTCATCCAACCTCGTATTTGTGAAGTTCATACATGGTGCTGCATATAGCTGGAATTTGTTCATTTTCATAGCTATATAGCAGGGTCAGCAAATTACTTCTGCAAAGGGTCAGACAATAAACATTTTAAACATTACAGCCCAGACAGTCTTTGTCATAACTACTCAGTTCTGCTTCTGTAGTGTGAAAGAAAGAGATAATACATAAATGAATGACTATTTTAATAAAACTTTATTTGTGGACATTGAAATTTGAATTTCATGTCATTTTCCCATTTCATGAAATATACTTTTTCTTCCAGCCATTTAAAAAGTTAAAACCATTCTTAGCTCCTGAGCCATACAAAATGATGCAGTTGGCTAGATTTGGTCTGCCACAGTTTGCCAATTGAACTTGATAATTATAGAGTGTTCTTCTAATTAAAGGAGTCTGAATATGCTAAAGATGTGCTCAAAATTCAATAAGCAAATTGAACAATATGACTTGGGATGTGCTATCTATTTACATGTTTTATGTGTGACGAAAATGAGTTGGATGGAGTGCTTAATTAGAAACAAACAGAATGATATGTAGCAGAAAAGCTACAGAAGAACACACCTAGGCAGGAAAAACACACTGCATAAACTTTAAAAGTTTAGACAGAAGATGATCCATGGATCACAACAGATAAAGATAAAGAAGTTCAAAATGGTAGCATATTAGGATTTATCTTCACAATCTTGGCTACAACTTGAGACTTTAGAATGTGGCAGAAATGAAGCCAATAAAATCTTTGACAAGGCAGGCTCTGGGACCCACAGCACAAAAGAAAGATCAGGAGAAAATGCAAGCAATATTATGACAGAGTAGGAGCATAATGTCTCCTAACTGGGGTAAACGCAGGCTAATGACTAAATTAAAAACAATGCGAAATGTATAAGGTTTAAATAAAGTATGAAAGACTTAGCTTGGACTCAATGAAGAATTTTCTGATCCTGAAGGTTAGTAAATTTCTGAGTTGGAAGAAGGTTTTCTGAATCTTTAAGATATCTTTTTAAAATATGACAAAGGCTTTAAAAGACTTTATAGAAAATAAAGATGTCTGTATCATAAACATTTATGATATCATCCTGTATGCATGTATGCGTGCACACACAGGTGTGTAAGTACATACACGGCATACGCACCCTACGGTAATCCAGGGCTTTCCCCTGTTCTCACATAATAAAAAAAAATAACAACTGTAGTAGTGCTTTGTGAAATTCCATCAACGAGTGAACAGTGATGTTTTATAAATTTCTGCAAATCATTTTTATAGGCCTGGCCAATCTCTGCTATGAGCCATATGGAGAGAGGTGAACTAAACTGCAGTAATTATTTCTTGCAACAGGTTGTTATTTACTTTGCATAATTAGGAAGAGATTACTTACAATGCATGTATGAGTTGTTAACCACAGGATTAGTCAATAGCACCAACAGCTCTTATTGGTATTCATTTCTCTGATGGTAAATAATAATTTACTATCCTGGCAACCACCCTATTACCAATCCTCATGTTCCCACTGATAGCCTTAGAAGAATAAAAATCTTAACGTTGTAACTTCAGAACTTTCCCCCGTGCTCTTTATTTTATTGTGAAGTCAGAAATTCAAGAACTAGATAAATATCTCTAAGCCTAAACTACTGTGTGTGGGGCTGGTCATTATATTACCCACTTGGAGTTGATGTGAAATAAGGCACAAAACACCACGCTGCGTTTTCAGTCGAGCTTACGCAAACCAGTTGTCAAGCTGACAGAAGCTACGGAATGCAACAGCTGCACTGTGTGGTTTGCCAAAGTCTCATCCCAAATAAATGTTCATTCTCCCCAGCGCAATTAACTCTGCTGTACTGGCAGATTTTGCTAGAAGATCATCAAGGTAGATTACCTTCTAGCGTAGTGAACTAAATACTTACAGGTGTTCTATCATCAGTTGTAACTTACAAACTTTTGCATTGAGCAAGACATCCAGGCAAAAGAATCATCTAATTTATGAATTATTTATAAGAAATTCACAGCATGCTCCTGGCGTCATCCATGGCCTTTTCCAGGTCATATGACACCAATTAGAGCTGAATTTTAAATTATTCAATAACCTGAACTCTCTTGTCATTTAACATATAGATACCAATGCAGTAAACAAGTTAAACCTAATGGGCCCTTGAGGTTTAAGTTTCTGCACTGCACAGCAGCTGAAGCTGTAGGCCATCAATGGAAGAGAAAAATAACAGAATGAGGCAATCAAACACATTTGCAAGGCTCTAATAACTTATTCTAGCTCCCATAGGGATTGTGGCACGACCCAGGATTATTTAATCTAAAAGACATTAAAGTCCATAATTACAAGATTTAAAAGAATACAGGCACACCAGAATGTATAAAAGACAGAACACTGGTAACAGATACCAAATGCTGTATCAACTCTTAGGATACGTACATCAGAGGCCTGCCAAAATTTTTAACATGAAAACTATCAGACTCAGAAAATGCTAAACCTCATATTCTTTAATCATCACTGCATTTTCTGAAAAGTGGAATGTGTTGATTTGCTATAAAAATGAACAGAGAATATGGAATAACTGACAGTATACTTGAGGTCGAAAGACCTTGATTAGAATTCCAGTCCCGTTATTTAGGAGTTCCGTTAGTTTTGGCAAGTCACTTTGGATCTCTTAGGCAGTTTAGATGTTTGTAAAACAGAGGGTTGGGTTTGATGATCTCTGTAATTTATGCTGTCTTTAAGAGCTGAAAAAGCCAGGGACCGGGTTGTCGTACCCCAAGGAAATGAGACAAAAGAAAGGCACTGGATGAGAAATTATACCAATCAGTAAATGTTCACCTATCAACTCACAGATGTACTACAAAATTACTCAGTGTCCATTGACTCTATTTCCCCTAGCAAATTCCGTGTTTTAACATTACTGTATTATATGACTTACACACTGAAGAACTTAAAACAGCATCTTAATTTCTCTATCTGGTCACTAAGTCTGAAAGAGATACAAATGAAGATTGAATAAGACAAAAAACTAGTTGTGAGGAGAGTCCTAAATATTTTGATGGGACGGGACAACCATTGACCACAGAAATATGTAATAGTGGTCCTGATTCAAATCATTTTCACATATATGATCATAATTGCTAAAAAAAGCTTTACACATGGTTTTCTAAATCTACAAGAGGAAAGAGATGCACAAGGCTATTTTAAATTATTTAATGAAGATCAGAAAGAAGATAAAATAAATTTATAGAGAAAATGAGACAAAGGCAAATTAGAAGCAAAGAGGACACTCTTCATAGGTACAAAATGAAAACAAGATGTATTGAATAATAAAGCCAACTGGTCCTTGGATTCAGTTAGGGATGCAGCACAAGAAAATGATCGAGTGCTGTGAAATCATTATGAGCATGGCCTAAAGACATAAAACAATGAATGGTTGGTGAACATTTGGATTGAAGGCCAAACAGCAAAATAACTGACAACAACCTTCTTCACAAAGAGAAAGCGCTATCAATATGCGACGACCTTCAGTGTGAATCACCAAATCCTGTAGAAGTGGCTCCTTTTCATGCTAGTTATGGCTGGCTTAGTGCCTTCAAATACCTCTTCATCTGTCTCGCAAAGGTACGCGGGTGGATGAGAAGTTGCAAAAGAATTCCTAGCAGTGATACAGGAATTAATTAAAGAAGGCAACACACTGGATTAAATTTTCAATTCTGATGAAACAGATAGATGTTATAATGGTAAGCTTCAAAAGACACGTATCACAAATGACCAAGATCGAAGGCCAAAAGATTAATTTACAGAATGTGTAGTGCCAACTCCTAATCTAGTTTCCTAAGCCACACCCTTCCACAGTTGGTAATACAACTTTCCTTCTCATTTCAGGTAACTGCTTCTGCCACATCACAGTAATTTACAAGCTGCACCTCTTAAAACACTCACATCAACAAGCAAACTTCAGGTCTGTTTCAAGGTGAAGGGCCATATTTATTGAATAACCCATGTATGTACTTTTAACATTTAACATTGTGTAAACCTGTGCTACTATTTTTATTAGGCTAAGTATTGCTCAAAGTTCTTGAGTGTTGTAGTCCTAATCCCATCTTCCCCATAAGCCTTGTGCTCTTTATGGTGCGGTTTTGCATAGCGTGGTTATTTTCAACATACAACTATGTCACATTCTCCTCCACCATTTTTGTGCTATCTCCAAATCCCAATAAAGGAAGGAAGACAATGGGTAAAATCCATAGTTAGTGTCCTTGAAAAAGTACCTGCATTCTCCATAAATCCAGGGACTATTATATATTTTAAAGAAGTTGAAAAGGGATACCTTGTAACTGAATAACCAGTATGTCTGAGAATTCCTCTCTTCCTCAAAAAGGGAATGCTGAACAGTTTAGGCTACTGGACTCCCAAATAGTTTTAGCTTCCTTATTCACAGAGGAGCCTAAGGTTGAGTTAGAAATGAAGTTAGAAAGCACAATGCTTGAAGTGTTATAGTGCATGACTTATGAAATTGAAGGTCAAAATTACTACCCCTGATGTTTAAGATGTCTCGAAATATGCTACTTGCTTCTTATTTTGAGAGATTCACCTTATGTATTTCTTATGTAATCTTCACCTTATGTAATATTTCTTCACCTTCTGTAGTCAAGCATGTGGAATCAACAAAGGTGCCATTTTGCTTGCCACAGACAGCTTAATTTAAAATTCTTTTATAGTACTACGAGCTTAGAAAACAGCAATGTCTACAAGGCTCGAAAATACATCTTCCATTTGCTATTATGTAGTAATGTTACTTAGCAAATATACATACTGTGGTTCAAACTAAATATGTAGGTACTTCAGGACTTAAAAGAATTCAGGATGACAAAGTACATTACTCAGCTCAACATCTTTAAAATAACTCACTTAAACATTTACAAATGTATACAACCCGAGCATGTTTAGCGTTTAATTCTTGTCTAGCATTCTAAATCTCACCAACAATGAATATTCCTTTCATGTGTTTCTAATACAGTATTTAGCAACCTTAGGCTCCTCTGTGAATAAAGAAGCTAAAACTATTTGGAAGTCTAGTAGCCTAAACACAAACAAGCATCAAATTCTCTCCTAGGAGCCATCTCTGTAAGTTCAATGTATGTCATATATATTTATGCACATTTTTCTACTTTATAACATTTTCATGGCTCTCAATTTACTCACAGCATGAGTGTGAGGTATTAAAGAACAGCTCTTGAAATCATATAGCAGCCTTGATTTATATCATATTGTTCTGACTTAATATACTTACATATTTAAGAAAAATTGAAAAGTAATTACAGTATAAATAAAAAGTTGGTACAGTATATCAAGGGAAAAAAACTTCTAGAGTTAGGAAACAATATACATTAACAGTCATGAGTATTTGAACATTGTATTATAGTTAATTTCACATTTAAAAAAATCTAAGATAATTGTATTTTTCGTAGGAATTAGCTGTTTTATTCTACTAACAGTCCAGAGAAGGAAGGATAGAAATACAGGCATATATAAGCATAAAGTAATATATATATAAAGATGTACATGGCACACATGTCTACAGATATTAATTTCAATCTAAAGTAAATTTCTTTTCTAATCTGTGAACTGTCAAACACAGAGAATTATGTAGCACAGGTGGCTTGGGTTCCCACCCCCCATTCCCTTCCTCCTGTAAAGATGCTGTGATCCTTCTAGAAAAAGGTAGAAGAAAAAAGATTGTATTTTCTAGAAGATATAATTATTTAAGGAATCTATCCAAGTGCCAACAAAAGGCAAACTTATTTCTATATAATTTTCAATGCTTAGCTTACTGCAGTAAGACTCCTATAGACTGAATAAAATATAATTTTTTAAAAAAATCAAATATATTTGGTGGTTTAACTATAATTAAACTGCATTATAGTGTTAAGAAAAATAGCCACATTATAGTATCAGCAAACTAATTTGGTCTAAAAATTATACTTTAGTGATACAATAACTTCCTGTCCCCTTCTGTTTTACGCTAACTGTAATGGTTCTGGATAGTTCTACTCATGTAAGTCCCTAGCACAAACATCTAGCTCCTGATGTAATCTAAAGCAGAAAAGCTGAATGTGGGAATTCTGGGGTGGCAGAGTGAGAAGCTCAATAAAGCTCCTTTCCCTCCTAAAATCATACTAAATTATGAAAAAAGTCCCATTTTAGTACCGTGGGAATTAAACAAAGGCATACAACGAATTAAGAAGCACTTATTCAAACTAAACCTTGGGTAAGAATAGGGAGAGAGTGCAGCATTTTAGACTGGGGCTGTGCTCCCGTGTCCGCTCCCTGCTAGATAGGAAAGGTAGCTGTAGAGGGTAGGGCAAGTCTTGAAAACTCGCAGTGTAACTCAAGGAGCCTGACTTAATTTGCAGTGAAGTGTGGAAAACTGCCACACCCCTGAGAGTTGTAGAAACAACAGTGACCTTTGCGACAATTAGGATAACCGATGTTGCAGCTAGCCTGAGGATGGACTCCTGGAGGAGCAAGCAATTGATTGGTAAAGCAGTTAGAAATTTAACAGGGAGACTAAGGAATGAGACAGCAGCAAAGAGCCTTGATAAGATCCCAGCAAACTGGATGATATGGAAGGTAGTATGATGTGCGCACACTCAGCAGAGTCTAGACAGGGCTTTACCTATTTCCCTGTCTCTGAGTGTGAGATCTTATGCACATGCAGAGAAGATGAAAAGACATGGCAGAAAGTAAATATATTCCCCAACTCACAAACAGATCCATTGGCAAAGGGTGGAAGTCATCCCGACTCAAAGAATTTGATCACAGCCTACCACCAATCATTAGCTATTTGCTAATGAACTGTCTCTAAAGGCACTTTGCTATCTAAACAGAACACAGCAGCAGAAACAACCCGCCAGTCCCTGGGTGGTGAAGGTCTCCTAAGACTGCAATACCGTCCTGGGACTTCAGCCACCTCTGATTTTAAAGCCATCATTTTAAAATCTGAATAGGGAGCATAGTGGGTCATTGAGGGTCTAAATCGGGGCTCACTCCTAGTAAATTCTCATTATTTATGAATTTTGAAACATTAAAATCTATGTCCCCTATCTATACTCCATTAAGGAAAGTATCTATTTACACTCCATTAAGAATTTAACCAGAAATGCTGTAAGACAAGAAGAGAAATTGGCAGTTCTTATATTCCTGTCAACAGCAGCTCCGCCTTTCTTAAAATCCTCCCTGACCTCAATTTCATTGGGGCACACACCTGAGTGGGTCCTTGCCAGGTCAAGTGCCAACCAAACTCTTCAATTTGGAAAAAAAAAAAAAAGCATTTAAGGAACATTCATGCTGTAACTGATGCAGGGTAGCTCTCAAGAAACTCTCTTCTTAACACCAAAACAAACACTAAGAAATCCTACCGAACAATTTTCAGAAGCTGGGAAATGCCCTCTGTAGAGTCAGAAGTTGGTAGTTGTGTTAAGGACATTTTTCCTTCTTAAAAAGAAAAGATTCTTATACAATAGGTTTCATTACAGGAATGTATTGATTGAAACTAGTTTCATTGCCACTAATGTTCTGCTTAATTTTAAAGATAACATAATATTGAACAGAATAATGTGTTCTATTAATAACATTTTATTGAAACAGTAAACTGATTTATTGCATTTGTTTGTCCAAATAAGCACTCAGATCATTTGCCATAAATCTTCTTGAGTCTAAACAGAAGGCTGAGATGCAACTTGATAAAAATAAAAAGTTATCATAAAACATAATGAAAAATCCAATTTGAAAATTAAACAGTGCACTGCCCAGCTTCATGCTTTGTTTAGAGTCTGAAGCTTGCAATAAAGATGAAAGAGCTGCTCTAGTTTGCTTTAAATGGCTATTGTGAGTCTTCATTTGGGGGAAAAAAACTATAAAAATAATTAAAATCTGTTAGAGGAAGTCTGGTTATTTAGCTTCTGAGGCAATTCACTCTAATCTCATTGCTTGTACACTTTAAAATAAAATAGCTTATTTTTTATTTAAAAATACTTTTTGATTTGAACTTCATTTTGT
Organism: Vicugna pacos; assembly: GCF_048564905.1. Lineage (NCBI taxonomy): Eukaryota > Metazoa > Chordata > Mammalia > Artiodactyla > Camelidae > Vicugna > Vicugna pacos. The sequence continues at coordinate 10,449,294 of NC_133010.1, forward strand.
GGGGGCAAGAGAGGGCAGAACTTCACAGATTTGTGTTCGCAAACTAAAATACTTGTCCCGGAGCTTTAAGTTTCCAGTGAGCCTACTCGAGTCCTTCCTGTGTGTGTATTTCACACAAGGGCCGGCAGGTACACCAGGTGATACGTGAGAGGACGCCACAAGGGCATTCCTCCAAGAACAGTGACCCGCACGCCCCTTGGAAGGCGACATTTGGATTTCAGAGCCAGGGATAAGGCTATGTTCTACTGCATATTTGCCACTGATTCTGTGTAAGCTTAGTCCTTCATCTATAGCTGATCCCCTCATGTGGAAAGCTGCTGAAGACCTCGTCTACATTATTTCCTATTTTGAAAAATTCTTGTTTTCTCAATTTATGTATGGCATTCTAGACGTTAGGAAGTCTAACTTGTCCTGTAATCCTTTAAATTAACTTTGAAAAAGAGAAGGTATTTAACTCTTTTCAAGAAATAGCAATGTTTGCAGCACTAATTTAATAGCAATATTATAGAAATTGAAATATACTGACATCGGGATTGCTGGATTTAAGAGTTCAACGTTTAAATCACCAGAATTTATTAAGCAACACTCAAGAGTGCAATTATACTGCAGCTTACAGAATTCCCGCCACCTGGGAAAATTCTTCGTCTATCGTGTACCATACCATAACTCACTGAACAGTCCCTTACTGATGGAAGCAGATAATGCGCTGACCACCGACGCATGTCCTACTCCACCCTCCATTTAATTGTAAAAAGTGGGAGGCTACAAATCACATATTCCAGACTCCCTTCCAGCCAGAGCCCTGGAAGTCAAATAGGTTCTGCTTATTTCACATGATCTTGGAGGTCTTCTTTCATGTCTCTTCCGGCAAGGACAATGGTGAAAACGTTAGAATTCCCTCCAGCCATACCAAACCAGGGGGACATTTTTCAGTGTTTCGGGTGAGAAGCAGCAGTGAGGCGGCAGCAGAGGCACCAGCGACTTGTTGACTCAGCTTCCCAGTGCTCGATCTTACTGCTGGGAGTCTATTCTGGGTTTCCTGGGTGTTCAGAGACCATTATGGCAGCATTAGATGCATTGTTCCTGGTTCCAGTATAGCTCCAGTGAGGCTCTCAGAGCATTATGCCCCAAGTATATTAGTTCTATATCGCCTGAAGTCACCACTGGAAGTCCAACATAAAACCCGCTGCTTAAGCCCTTTCAAAGATTGTATTCTTAGTATAAACCTCCTTCGTGCTTAAAATATCTTGAGTGGTTTGTTTCCCACATGACTGTAATACTGATTGCCATAAAATTTTATTTTACAATGATTCACTCATTCGTGAAGAGGCTAGGCTCCCATGAAGCAATCATTCTGCCACTTGTTCATTAACAATGCATGAACTGTTATACCTGTAAATAAGTATGAATTTCTTTCCCACATTATCTTTTCATTTTGATGTCCAGTGTTAGTCTGTATAACATCTACAGTGGTTTGTATCACATAAGACAATATTGATACAGGCAGTGAGAGAGAGCCAATTCATCCTGTACACAGATGACATAAACTACAGTACTGATAAATATCGTACTGTAGCTGTATTTTCTCTTCTTTGTGATCTTGTTAGTAACATTTTCTTTTCTCTAGCTTACTTTATTGTAAGAATATGATATATAATTACACATAACATACAAAATACATGTTATTCGACTGTTTATGTTATCAGTAAGAGGCAACAGTGGGCTCCTACAGCAGTTAAGTTTTAGGGGAGCCAAAAGTTACATACAGCTTTTCAGCAAAACCCTAATCCCCATGTTGTTCAAGGCTCAACTCTATTCAAATACCAGAGAAATCAAGTACTTAGACAACAAAAATAAAGATGTAAATTCCTCTAAAGCAAAACAGAATCCTAACTATTCAGAGAAACAGGTCCTAAGACTGTAACTAATTTCCAAATACTCAAATACCACTGTGGCATACAATTTGCTTAACTTCTCCATCTGTGGCAGGCAGCTATTCAGATGGCCCCAGTGGTCACAGCCTGTCTCCTGGTACTTGCGCCTTTGTGTGTGAACATCTCCTGCGTGTAGGCAGGACATGAGTTGCTTCTAATACAGCAGAGGTGATGAAATGTCACTCCCCAGTTAGGTTACATACAACAGCACCTTCTGTCTTGCCAGTAGACTACTGCCTTCTTGGCTTACCTGTTTTGATGAAATAAGCTGCCACACTGGAGAGGTCTAGATGACAAGGAACTAAGGCTGGCCTCCAGCCAATAGCCCGGTGGGAACTGAGGCCAGCAACCCAAAAGCCCACAAGGAACTGATTCTTTCCAACTACCTGTGAGCATGGAAATAGATCCTCACCCAGTCAGGTCTTCAGGTGAGAATCCAGCCTCTGTCAACATGTTTGTCGTAGCCTGTGGGAGACCCTGAAGCACAGGAACCAGCCAAGATTTGACTGGATTCCTGACCCACAGAACTGTGGGATAATAAGTGTCTTTGAAGCTGCTACCTTTTGCAGCAATTTGTCACAGAGAATAGATAACTAATACACCATCTAAGAATATCCCATAGTCTTATTGTATTAATTAGATGACATATTAAATATGCAAAACTAAATTACTTACCATACAGATACTAGCTGGTTAGTTCTGCTCATGCTCTAGTTAAGTAACTTGTGGCATTCCAGCCACCAGCTGGGAGGACATAGTTTGTTTAGAATATAAAACAAATTTTTGTAGCAAAGAATTTTAGAGTAGCTTATACCCTGTATTTTAGTTTCATTATATTTTTTAAATTAACAGATATTTTAAGAGCAGTTTTAGATTTAAACACTGAGCAGTCAGAATTTGACACAACATTGTAGAATGACTATAACTCAATAAAAAACATGTTTAAAAAAAATTGAGCAGTTAGTTCACATATACTCCCTCTCCCCCCTTCATGGTTTCCCTGATTGTTAACATCTTCCATTACAGTAGTAAATTTGTAACAACTGATTAACCAATACTGATGCATTATTACCTAAACTACCTAAAATCCAGGCTACATTAGGGTTCACCCTGTGTCTTTGTGTTATGTAGTTCTATGGGTCTTGACAAGTGTTTATTCATCCCTCGTGCCCTCTCCTTGAGCCCCGTCTGCATAGTTTCACCTCTACCCCACATTTTGGGGTGTGATCTCCCACATAAATAGCCTACTCTTTCCAGACCAGATAGCATAGTGAGTCAGAGCCAGGAAATGAGACTAAGTCCTCATGCTTCTCATGCTCTTCATTAGAGTCATTCTCATTTTCTTTATTATAGTTGTCCTTATTTACATTTCGGCTAGGTCTTCTGCATTTTGATAAAGCGTTGCCTTCTTTGCTCGGTCTCTCTTGATGGACATTTAGGTGGCTTCCATGTCTTGGTTATTGTAAGTAGTGCTGCCATGAACACTGGGGTGCATGTATCTTTTTGAATTAGAGTTTCCTCAGGATATATGCCCAGGAGTGGGATTGCTGGATCATATGGTAACTCTTATTTTAAGTTTTTTAAGGAATCTCCATACTGTTTTCCACAGTGGCTGCACCAAGTTACATTCCCAGCAACAGTGTAGGAGGGTTCTCTTTCCTCCATACCCTCTCTAGTATTTATTTATAGACTTTTTAATGATGGCCATTCTGACCAGTGTGATGTCATATCTCACTATAGTTTTGATTTGCATTTCTCTGATAATTAAGAGATACTGAGCATCTTTCCTTGTGCCTATTATAGGCCATCTGTATGTCTTCACTAGAGAAATGCCTGTTTAGGTCTTCAGCCCATTTTGTGATTGGGTTGTTTGTTTTTTTCTTATTGAGCTATATGAACTATTTCTATATTCTGGAAATTAAGCCGTTGTCAGTTCCATCACTTGCAAATATTTTCTCTGAGTCTGTAGGTTGTCTTTTCATTTTGTTTATGGTTTCTTTCGCTGTGCAAAAACTTGTAAGTTTAATTAGGCCCCATTTGTTTATTTTTTTTATAAATAAGCTTTTATTTTTATAAAAAAGCTTTTTTTTTTCTATTGCCTTAGTAGACTGACCTAGGAAGGCATTGCTATGATTTATGTCAGAGAATGCTTTACCTATGTTCTCTTCTAGATTTATGGTCTCCTGTCTGTGTCTAAGTCTTTAAAGTCTTTTTCTTTTCTTATTAAGGATTTCATGTATCATAAAAGTAATACTCTATTTTCTTAATCAAAGGCAATACTTGTGATTACTATTAATTACATAAGACTAGATGACATGTTGCGATCAGTGTTCAAGCTCAGGTGGTCACTGCAGTATGTGTAAAAAGCACTGCACCTGAAGGAGACCAAAACCTGATACTGATGAGAACCAATATATGAATTAGGTTTCAAAAAAGGTGTCCTAAATGTTGGAATAATACTGAAGTTACTTTTTGTGCATGGCGTGAAGGGTCTAAATTGATCTTGTCTGCACATCTCCAACTGTCTTATCAATGCTTGTTGAAAAGATTATTCTTTCCCCATTGAATTGCCTTTGCATCTTTGTTGAAAATCAATTGACCATAATTGCCAGAGTTTATTTCTGAATTCACAGTTCTGTTTCATTGATCTATATGTCCATCATTAGCTTTCTATTTCTGTATAACAAATTACCACAAACGTAGTGGTTTACAGTAACACAAATTTATTACCTCACAGTTCTGTAGGCCTGGAGCTCAGGCAGGCTTGGCTAGGTTCTTTGCTTAGTGTCTCACAAGACTGAAATCAGGATTATCAGCTCGGCAGGTCTCTAACTGGAAATATCTGAGGAAGAACCTGCTTGCAAGTTCATTCAGGTTGTTGACAGAATACAGTTCCATGTGGTTGTAAGACTTAAATTACATTTTCTTGCTGTTGGTCAGAGACCATTCTTGGCTCCTAACCCCTTCCACCTCTAAAGCCAGCAATGGTATTTGAATCCTTCTTATGCTTCAAATCTCTCGTTCCCTTTTGCTCCCACCTGGGGAAAACGCTCCGCTTTTCTCATGTAATTAGGTTAGGCACATCAAAATAATCTTTTTACTATACAACATAACATAGTCATGGGAGTAAAACCATTTCACCAGGAGTCAAAAGGCATACAAGTCAGGTTATAATTCTATCTACTGTACCTTTAGCATAAACATTAAAATTAGAAAGAGTGACCTTACACTTTACTGTTCTCTCTCAAATTGTTTTTGACTATTATTATTCCTTTGCAGGATCATCTTACCAACTTTTGCAAAAAAGAAAACGTCAAACTCTGCTGGAAATCTGATAGAGATTGCAACAAACCTTTAGACTAATTTAGGAAAAATTGTCATTTTAACAACATTGAGTCTTGCAATCCATGAACATGGAATAATTTCTTAGATCTTTAATTTCTCTCAGCAATGTTTTGTTATTTTCAGTGTTTTTATTGTGCTGCTTTTATTAAATATATCCGTTTTTGAATTGTTCATTGGTAGCACATAGAAATGACTTTTGCATACTAATCTGTATCCTGCAACCTTGCTGAACTTGTTTGTTAATTCTATCAGTTTTTAGGGGGATTCCTTAAGAATTTCTACATACAGGATCATGTTGTCTATGGATAAAGACAGTTTTATTCCAGCAATACACAGGAAATTTGCTCCAGTAGAGCTCCCTCTGTCCCCTCCATTTGTGCAAATACACACATACACATATGCACGTACAACATCTTTGTATCTTATGAGCTCAACAACAATACAGTTTTATAATTATTGTTTTATTCGGGTGTCTTTTAAGTTATTTAAGAAAAGAGAGACACATAACTACTTTTACCAGCAATCGACTTCTTTGTGTGACTTTAAGTTACTGTTTTATGTCATTTTCTTTCATCTGAACATACTTATATTAGCATTTATTTTAAGGCAGGTAAGCTAGCAATGAATTTTCTGTCTTTATTTATTTAGGAATGTCTTTATGTCACTTTCATTTCTGAAGGACAGTTTTGCTTGACTGCTGGTTCGTTTTTTTCTTCCAGCGCTTTGAATATGCCATCCCACTGCCTCTTTCCTCTGCTGTTTCTGGTGAGAAGTCAGCGGTTAATCACATTGTTCTATCCACAAAACTTTTACTGGGCGAGGAGCTTGGCAGTACACTGAGTCAGATATTATACTACAGATACCCAAAGAGCATAACACCTTTGAGTTGGTTTCTTTGCCACTTAGTGAGCACATAAAGAAGACGTCTAACTTTACCACGTCCTTCTTCAGGCTCAAGTGTCCACAGTGACGCCCTTCCTAACCGGAAGTGGGCTCGTCGACCAAAATCACCCAGTTCCCATGAGGGTGAGTGAGAAGGCGCTCATCTGCGCAGCTAAGAGAAGCCCATCAGAGAGAGTAAATCAGACAGCACAGGAGACAAGGTGACAATCTCCATTTGGCATTCAAAAAGAAACTTATTTTCCCTCTTTAGGTTCAAAGAGGCCTATAGGTGGCCTCAATTTCATTTTCATTGTATATAAGACACGATCTAAAGTCTGACCACCAGACACTTTCTGAAAACATGGTTTTATAAATTTTCTTACGATTAAGTCAAAATGAAAATTCAAATTCAAAAGTATCTCCTTTTGAGAGTATACTTTCTCCATACCTTTGATGAACAATTTCTTTCTAGTATTTGTGATTTTTTTTTTCATGTTTCCTTCTCAAGATTTAGCTTAGGAGAGGCAGTGTTAACTATGATTGGTCTCTAGGGAAACCTCCAAGAATCACTAGCTTAAATATTAAACACTAACATTTCAGAAAGTTTTATTTTTCACCAATTTCAGAAATAGATAGAAAAAGGGTTAGGTCTCCTTATCTGGTTGTCCTTAGATTCCCCTTAATGACTATTTCTTGACTCTCAGTCTATGTCCTTAACTACTGCCAACTGAAAAATCCCCCTCTCTCTCCTCCAACATGCTTGCCAAGTGGGCCGCCCTTCATTTCTGTGCCCTTGCACACATCTCTGTCATGGAGAGGGAGGGGCTAGAAAAGCAAAACCAAAGGGCATCAATCTGATCTTCATGCTACAATTTTCTGTAGTCCACCCATGAGAGCACCAGGTAAGGGCCACCCTCACGACTCCCTGCCCTTTTCCCCCGTGGCAGGAGAGATCCAGACAAACAACTAAGATTAACTGTCATTTTCTTCTGTCCCATTTTATAGCCTAGGTTTTCAGAAAACAGAACAAAAGAAAATATTTCAAGTCAAAATACAAACAAACCATTCATAGTCTGACCATTTCCTATAAGTGTTATGACTTCAAAAAAAAGGGGGGGAATCCGTTAAAAGCCTAAGCTATACCATATTCCGGTGAAATTCTTCTTCTTTCTTTTCCTTTCTACTCTTCCATATGTCCAAACTTGAGGTTCAAAATTGGAATTTTCTTGGCCAAAATTCTTAGTTCTTTTGAGACAGCTGTCTCTAGGTTGAACAAAACAGTTCAACCATAGAAAGTTTACAGAAAACCATTCAGGACATGTTACTATTCAAAGGGAGAGGATACATTTTTACTGGTACATTATCCATGTTTTAATACTGATATGAATGACTGACCCTACTATATAGTTTTTTTCTACAATGTTTTAATACAAAGGCTATTCTCATCCATTTGAAGATTTACATTCACTTGGTCATGAAAAGGACATCCAGTATCACTTGCTAGAGGGCAAGAAGTAAGTCCTCAGAGCTTGTTTCACATCACAGCTGGCAGGGTTCTGAACATTCAGTTAATTGTATAATATACACTATTTGATGATATATATATAAATGCTAATATGCAAAACACTCATATATACTGATGTGATTAATACATACATACAAACACAAAATCATGCACAATATTCCAGTTTTCTCCAATTAAAGCTTTTACAAGTCACCAAAGCACTTTTCATTATTCTAAAACACTAAATATGACTTAGAAGAGGCTTACGAGTAACAAACAGCCCAGCTGATCTTCATTAAGTAACAGAGTGGTGGGTTTTCTTTACCACTCCTGCTGTGCTTTCATACAACCAGGAGCCTCCCCACTGACCCTGAGCCTACTTCAAGCAATCAGTCCTGTCCTCTGGGCTGCAGGAACAGGAGAGGGAAAGGCAAGCAGAAGTAAATGACACCAACTCAATCACGTGCTGTACTTGCACATCTTAAGACAATATTAGATACTGTGAGACAATTACAGTAAAAGGCAAATGACTCTTCTGACATCTTGTGGATCCATTAAAGACAAGAAAAGGTAAGAAAAAAGATGCTTACCTGTTGTTCCTGCATTTTAGCAGCACCAAGTTCTGAGAGAGACATAGTGAGCTTCTCTTGCTGTTCCGACAGATATTTCTGATAGAGGCTTAGAAGTTCTTGGCACTCTCTATACTGTAGTTGAAGAGGTGAGATAGCAAATTAAGGGGAAAAAGCCAATAAATGGAATAATTCATAGAGTAGTAATGTTCATTCCATTTAATGAGAAAATTTTCTCAAATCTTTAAATCTGAATAAATAAATAAATACAAACATATGCAAAAGAATGAAGTTGGAACCCTACCTCACACTGTATAGAAAACTAACTGAAAACTGGATCAACTGACCTAAATGTAATAGCTAAAACTATAAAGCAAATCTTTGTGACCTTGGATTAGGCAACGGTCCTCTAAAAGCACAGCTCCCAAAGACTAACTAAATAAACTGGACTTCAAATTTTAAAACTTTGTGCTTCAAAGGACACTATTGAGAAAAGAAAAGACAACCTCCAGAATGAGAGAAAATAATCACAAGTCATATGTATGATAAAGGCCTGGATCCATGCATATAAAGACCTTATATAACTCAACAATAAAAAAGCTATTAATCTAAAAAAATGGGCAAAGGTCTTGAATAGACATTTTCCAAAAGAAAATATACAAATAGCCAAGCAGCACAAGAAAAGATGCTTCACATCATTAGCCATTAGGGAAATGCAAATCAGAACCACAATGAGATACCAATTTGCATTTGTTAGGATGGCTATAGTCAAAAAGACTGACAATAACAAGCACTGACTGGGATATGGAGAAATTAGAACCCTCCTACATAGCTGACAGGAATGTAAAATGCTGCTGCTCTGGAAAATAATTTAGCAGTGCCTCAAAAAGTCAGATACAGAGTTATCATATGACCGAACAACTGCAGTCCAGTTCTCCAAGATAACTGAAAATATACATTCACATCAAAACCTCTACATGTGTAGTCAGAGCAACATTATTCATAATAGTGCAAAAGTAAAAATAACCCAAATGTCTACCAAATGATGAATGGATAAACAAAATGTGGTACACCTATTCAGTGGAATATTATTCAGCCATAAAAAGAAACAAGGTATTGTTACATGCTACGATATAAATGAACCTTGAATACATTATACGCTAAAAGAGCCAGACACAAAAGTCTACATATTCTACGTGTATTGGTGTTGTTGAAAGCGCACTGCGCTTATAATCAGGAAAAATAAAACAAGAAGGAATTATAGACAAAAAAAAGGACGGGGGAGAATACTTAGTTCTAAGTACACTAGTTCACAAGTAAGAGTTACATCCATTCATATTCACTTTCTATCTTCTCCAATTTTCTTAAGTACCTATTATAATGAGAAACGTTTAAGGAAAAAGAAAAAAAAAGCAAAAAATGTCCAGAATAGGAAAACCCACAGACACAAACAAAGTACATTAGTGGTCGCTGTAAGATGGGGGAGGGACATAGGGAGCAACTGCTAACGGGTATCAGTTTTGTGGAGGAGGTCGTGAACATGCTCTGGAATTGACAGTCATCTTTGCACAGCTTTGGGAATATACTCAAAACCACTGCATTGTATACTTCGAAAGGGTCATTTTCACTGCATGTGAATTATGTCTCAATAAAGCTGTTACCAAAAACTGCAGCATAGAAGTGATGATACTGCTCTGGTGAAAGTAACTACTGCCTAATTTACATAGAAAGTCTAACTATGTTAAACACAACAGGATTATAAGTAGATTTTTGCCCTATTGGTTTGGTTTTGCATAATGTGAGTTAAGTCAATGTTTCATTAATAAAAGCAGCATCAGGAAATCTCCTGCCCATGTACCTCCCTACATGTTTTATAGTCCATTAGAAAGAACATAGCAACCTAACCTGGGGTGCCCTCCCACTGCTCCTCAAACTTGCAAAGTGCTCAAGATGAAGACACTAAATTGGAAAGGTCACCTAACTGCACAGATCAGGAGTCTGGGAGACATGCAAGAGTTCTGTTACTTCTCATCATGGTATTTCTTCCCCAGGCCCATTTTTCTCTCATATCATTTCTGAAATCTCCCTCAACACTTAATTATGTATGCTGTTGGCATGAAAATTACTGTCCAATAAGATTATTCTGTATAAATACTTTTACAACAGGTCATCATGATTAAGGGTGGGAATAATACTTCTTAAATGTCAAAAATGGTGACTGGCTTCAGTGTTCTTCTTAACATTTTCATAACCTAATCATTGCTTCTGGGCAGATTCCTGTTCTAATAACTTTTGCCAATCATGACTGCATAAATAACCAATTACTTCATTATTCTCATTATTAACCTTTAACAAAAAAGGAGCCAGAGATGGCTTACAGAAGAGGAGCTGGCTCGTAATGAAAGGGTAGGTTTCTACGCTTGAAGAATCCATTAAATAGAAGAGCTTGTTTAATACTCTGTATCTTAAAAAAAAACAACGATAAAACAATGAACAGTGGTCTAAATAAGCTAATATGTTTTTCAAAGTCAATCTATATCAGACTGGGTTAGTTTTACATTTCCATGCTTTTTCTCAGCAAGCTCCAAAAGACAAGAATGATTTGTGACGGTCCCAAGAGTCTCTGCCAGCTATGATGTACATAAAAAGAATTTCTTATTCTAGCTGTTACCATAGGCAGTAATGTTTATAGTGGGTGAACATATTAGCCTGGACACAGAATATGAATTTTATTCTTGAAAAAGCCAGCACAATTATACAGCCTAAGAGTTAAATGTCAGCATTTGAAGACAAATTATAGGCAAATTCATTAAACACATGCTATGTGGCAGAATATAAAAACAGGCCGTCCTAACTTTATCAATTTTTTATATCTGTATTGATTCACCAGATTTTGAAATGCCCTCCCCTTTCCTGTAAAATCCAAAATATATGTACATGCAAAACAGTAATTTTCCTTCCTTCCTAGCACAATGAGACTTCAAACCTCCATCTGGAGAGAGAGATTTATGTTAGGAAAATGTGGTTAAAATGCCTTCTTAATGGATTTAGGGGAGGGAGTACAGTGAGGAAGGAGACATATTTAACTCAGTCCTGGCCAACTGACAGAAAAGAATGCAACAGCTGTAGGAGGCTGAACCTCAGGGAAGGTGTGCACCAGCCATGCTGGGACCTTAGCACACGGCCGGCCTGCCCAAGCACCGTTCCAGAACTGGGAGAAACAGTGGCCATCACGACCCCATCAAAGGAAGCTTCAGAAGGTAACATAAGTATAAATTAATATTAAGCACGATCATATCAAAACCTAAACATCAAATTAGTTACCCGAAATGGGCTGCTGGAAATGGTCATTTTCAAAGCTTAAAGCCTTAACTCCAAAATGCATTTATATAGAAAAATAAAACTAAAGCTGGAAGCAGAATGAATAGGGAGATGAAAGAAAACTCTGTATGAGGGAAACATCAGGGGTGGGAGGAGAAGGATCAGGAGACAGGATATACTGGTAGTGAGCTGCTCAAGCACTAAGTGATTGTCTTAAACTGGAAGGATTCCTCTGGTGGAGCAGAGACCACTCCCATCACCTCATCCCACCCTTGCCTCGGGTATCTGGGGTACTTAGATCTGATAGTTCACTAAGTAAATCCTGATCTAATACAGGATGAAATGAAGAAAGGTCTCCAGGAGAGAAGAAAAGGGAGAATAGTTAATTTTTTAAAGAACATGTTTTTTTGGAACCAAGAAAACGGCTGATTCCCATTCTGGGGTAGGGAAGTACAATGTGACCTTGAAACTTGTTATTTTAAGGCAAGAAAGTATTTAAAGGCAGAGAGATGAGGGCTTGTCAAAAGGAATAGGAGCAACTCTGCAGGGGACTCTCAGCCAAATTTGGGGCAATCTGAGCATCAAAAAGAATGACTCTAATTAATAGCAAATTAAATAAATAAAAATCCAGCAGTTCATAGTGATACTTCAAAAGAAGAGTGAAAGGAGAAAAAATTGAAGTCCTTTTTTGTGGAAGAATGCTAATTATTTAGAAGGAATGGTCAAATTTTAAAAATGACCATTTAATAATCCCCAAAGTAGTAACTAATTCAGGCAAAGATCATTGATTTTAAAACCAATAAAATATAAAAAAGCAAGATATTCATAAGGTGCCAAGACTACTTATTTTCAGCAAAGAAGAAAATATACCTTTAAATGGTAAAATCTGGTAGCCATCATCTAAACAAAGTAAATTAGGATTACCAAGAGTGCAAAAACAGAAATTAAGTACCTCCTAATGTCTGAAGTAGCCAACATCATCTAAGAAATATTCTTGCCAAGTATGTTTTACCTGAATCTCATCAAATCTATTTCACAAGAATTAGAAGAAATAAAGGAACAAGTTAAATTATACCACAAGGAAACAATCTTAACAAATTCACAATATGGGAAATTTTGCAAAGCACTTGATCTGAACTCTTCAAAAAGTCAAGGCATGAGGGAAAAGAGTGGGGAGCTCTATTCTAGATGAAGAGATCAAAGACACAGCCAAACGCAGCCCAGGAATCAGACTGGACCCTGGCTCGGGGGAAAAATTAGCTCTAAAAGACAATCTTGGGACAATTAGGGAAACTGGAATATGGACCTGATAACAGTTGATATTATAAAATTATTGCTTATTTTCTTAGGTATCATAATGTGGTTTATGAAGACAAATGTTCTTATTCTTATGAAATGAGTATGAAGTATTTAGAGGTAACATATGACACCTGCCACTTTAAAGTGGTGGAAAAAATAAGCAAAATGTTATGTAAGTAAATAAATTTATTTACATAAATTTAGAATATAAATAAAACAAAAATGTACATAGATTTATATATAGTTACATGAGGAGGCAAAGCAAATCACATAATGTCAACGACTGTGGACTCTAGGTAGCAGGTATATGGTAGTTCACTGCACGACTCTGTCCACTTTTCTACATACTTAAAAACTGTCATAATAAAAAATCACAAAAAAACTATTTTTGTTTTTGCTTTTTATTGTGTTCTTTGTGTTTCCTTTCTTCTTCTGTTATTCAGTCTCTTTTTGTATTCCTATTCCTACTGTAAGCTACCACGGTAAAAGCAGAGACCTAAGTATCAGGTCAGACTCCTAAGAGCTCTCTACAATACCACGTATCCATGGTCATTAAGTCCGGTGACAAACTGTTAGTATGATCTGATGACACACTAGCTGGAACCTGTCTTCTGAGCCAAGAATAGGCACATCATATAAAATCATATAAAAACGGCCTGCCAAGGTGCCTTCCAGTCATTTAGCAGAGGTAGTAATGCAGAGTAAGTAAAAGCGTGGACTTAGATGTCATCCATCCTTGGCTGAAATCTTAATTCTGGTACTTAGTAATGATGTAACTTGGACAAGAAACTTCTCCTCTGACACCCTCATCTGGGAATAATAGTATCTACCTCACTTCACAAGGGAACTGTGAATATGAATGAAGTAACAAATGGAAAGAGTTCAGTATAGTGCAGAGCACAAGGCACACATTCCATAGATTTTTTACATCAAGGGGACAAGCAAGAACAGGTGCTAGAGAGGATGCGGAGGAGAGGGAAGCCTTATAAACTGCTGGTGGGAATGTAAATTGGTGCAGCCACTGGGAAAATAGTATGGAGGTTCCTCAAAAAATTAAAAATATAATCCAGCAACTCCACTTCTGGGTATATATCCAAAGGAAGCGAAGTCACTGTCTTGAAGAGCTATCTACATCCTCATGTTCACTGTAGCATTGTCTACAACAGCCAAGACACGGAAACAACTTAAATGTCTGTCAACAGATGGATTTTTTTAAACATTATATATATATATACACATACACACATTTATGTATATACAATGCTATATTATTCAGTCTTAAAAAAGAAGGAAATCTTCCCATTCTCAATAACATGGATGAAAATTTGAGGGCATTATGCTAAGTGAAATAAATCAGACAGGGAAAGACAAATACTGCATGATCTCACTTTTATGTGGAACCTAAAAAAACTGAACTCATAGAAACAGAGAGTAGACTGGTGGTTGTCAATGGCTGCGGAGAGTAGGGGAACTGGGTGAGGGTGGTCAAAGTACACAAACACTCAGTTTTAAGATGAATAAGCTTTGGGGAATGTAATGTACAACATGGTGACTAGAGCTAACAACACTGTATTGTACACTGGGAAGTTGCTAAGAAAGTATATCTTAAATGTTCTCAACACACACACACGTGCGCGCGCACTGTATGAGGTATTAGATATGTTAACTAACCTTATCGTGGCAATCATTTCACAACATATACATATTTCAAATCATCACGTGTACACCTACACCATGTTATACTGCCAAATACATCTAAATAAAGCTAAGATAAAAAAAAATCACGGGCTTAGAGAAAAAGATTTAAACAAATAAGGATCATATGTTCCAGGAGAGACATTTAACAAGTAGAATCGAGATTTTTTTTAAATGAGGGAAAGCGGTCACTTTGACCACATTAAGGAGAAGTTAGAAAAGGCTTCAGAGAAGATGTGACCTGGAAATGAATTCTGGAAGAGGAGTTTACAGATGCACAGGGTAGGAAGGGTGGGGAGTAGCCTTGGCTGAAAGGTCATCAGGAGCAAAGGCGTGGAGAAGTGAAACCCATGTGCACATAAAGGAACTGCCAATAGGACAGCATGGATGGTCAACAGGTCTTAAGCAGAGAGGGTGAGTGGAGAGGCTGCAGAGACAAGCAGGGGCCAGATTTTGAATGTTACACTAAGTTGTCTGGATTTTATTTCTATGTAACCCATTGATGTCTTACAGTCAATCTGCATTTTATAAAGATACCCTTGGTAGGAATGTGAAGCATGGATTCAAGGGCTTAAAGATAGAATGAAAGCAAATGTCTAAACAGTCTAGATCAAGAGATGAGAGGGGCCTGAACTGAAGTAACAGTGGTAAGAATTAGGGGGTGACTGGGTTGAAGAGGGAAATTTAAGACATCAACTTATGAATTGAGTGGCAAGATGTATGACCTGTTGTATGATGCACAGTTTCAGTTACCAAGACAGGGAATGCAGAATGAAAGTTAGACACACTGAGTTGGAGATGCTTGGGGAACACCTAATTGAGATGGCCAATTGGGACACCTGGATCCCTGGGCCTGGAGTTCAGAGAAGAAGTCTAAGCAGAAATAGAGATTTAGGAGTTAATCACTTCACATGCAGTGGATGAAGACCTGAGAGTGTGTAATGCTGTCCAGGGAAGTGTTTAGTTTTGTTCGTTTGTTCATTCTTTCATTCACTCAACAAATTAGCTCCACATGGGCAGGAACATTTGTTTTGTTTACTGCTGAATCCTTAAGCCTACATAATAGGTGTTCAACATATATTTATTGAAAAATATTTATTGAGTAGGTTAACATCCAAGACTGTGCTGGATGCTAGACATACAATGATGAACAAGACCAACACTGCCTCCTGCAGGGAGCTTACCGTCCAGCAGGGAAGGCAGGTAATTGAACACGTACGTAAGGGAACAAATGATGAAAATACTGGCAAGAACGTTAGTGTAGTCCTCAGAACAGGCATGCTCTCCTAAGGGGACCCAACTAACTGAGGAACCAGGGAAAGCCTCTTGGAGAAAGAAATGTTCAAACTGAGAGAAGGCTGGTGTGACAATGACATGTAAAGGGCAGGTGGAGAAGAGGAATCAATAAAAAGATGTAGTCAACTGTGCCCAGTGCTGCAGAGGCCACGCAGCTAAAGACTGAGTTGAGGGGGCTGTGGTGACCTTTGCTGGAACACAGGTTTGACATTATTTAGCTGCTCACCATTCCCCTGACGGTTTTGATAGATGAAAGTTCAGCTATTTTCACATCAAAGAGAAGCTCATGCACAGAAAGAGCAGTTTTACTCAGGGCCACCCTGAGGTAAAAACAGCTCACTATGTGGCCCTCACTCCAGTGCAAACCATTAGTCACAAGATTCCCAGGGGGACATAAAACTACAAGATTTTTTTTACTATGGCAGGTACCCCCTTCACTCTGAACGCCTACATACCATTTAATATATAAAGACAGCATACGCTGTGTACTCTACTTAAAATGTTTTGCATTTGCTCCCAGTCCTACAAAATTCCTAACTTATCCTTTCAAACGTAGCTTTTATGTCATCTCTTCCTCTTAACTTTGACCTCCAGGCAGAGTTAAGCACCCTTATTATGGTAAATAGCATATGGTTAACATTATTTGATTATATACTACTATCATCTGAAGCAGCCAGTGAGTTTCCAAAATCACAGAAGATTAATCTTGGTATCTCTCTACTACACAACAGACATTTTAAAAATGTTAGAGGAATGAATAAAGGAATGAGAGTAAAAGGACTGCCTACTGAACTTCAAGTTAGCTTTGGGTTTGGAATTGAAACAAACCAAAGACAGGCTATGTGGTCTTTAGCCAAGAAGACACCTAAAAATATCAATTCATTAAAAATTTTAAATTGCTCTAACCTCACAAGATTTTCCTCTCTTGAAGCAAATCTGGTTTCTGGCCATGTTATATTTCTTACCACACAATCATTTCCTTTTTTCCCCTTTTTTGAAAAAAAAAAAGTATGTATTTTCTGAGATAAACACTGAGGTCTAAATTATACATCCAGCTTGGCACTCAGTGACAATATATGCAGTTGAAAATGGATTGTTGGAAAAGAGAAACTGATACCAAGATGAATTGATTAGCAGAGCTAGACAAGAACTTCATATGAATATTTACACCCTCTTATTAAGTTGTGATCTCTGCTGGAGATACACTGATACAAGTCTGAAATTTTCCATTTAATTAAGAGAAATTTATGGCAAATGCAGTGCAAGGCCACAGTGTTTTCCAATTTTCTGATGATAGTACCCTGTTAGGGAGGGGAACAAATATCCAAGTCAAGTGGGAAAACTCAATGCTCTGGACAGTTATAAACGCACAGAAGAGTCAAATGCTTGCCCACTTTCTTCTGGACCCTACTCATTCTGTCTGAACAACAGCAGCAAAAACACGAGCCATGGCAAGATCTCTAACTAGAGCACTTCACTAGCTTTGTTAGAGTTTTCAAAGCATTATAGTTTCTATTTTATGTCTTGCAGAGTCACAGAACAAGATGGGGCGGAAAGACTCTGAACTGAGATGCTTTACATTTGCTCAGCTCATTGGACCCTGAAGCTTTTCAGCAAACCAGCTACATAGTAGAGACCCAAAGTTCACCTGTCCAGCTTTAAAGGTAAGGACACTCATTTAAAAGCTCACGTGCAGATATCCTAAAAAGCAGGCTATCAATGTTCCAAGTTGAGGATAACTTTGATTTCTTTATGTTAGTTTCCTTTCTACATAACACTCTAAGGACAGACATTTTCAAGCATTCATGGTAGATGTTAAAGACAAGGCTGCCAAAGCATTTCTAACGAAAGTCGTGCATTTTCGCTTGCTTCTAACTTGCTTAAAAATGTACCTTTTGTGTAAAGGTTCCCTGCTTCAACAAGATCCAAAGGAGAAGTATTTTCTCCATTTAGAAGGCTGCTTTAAATCAATACAGCCTTTTCTGAGTTACAGGAACTCGAACTAGAATTGTAGAAGAAAAGGCTGTTATCACACCCTTCCCCTCAACAGAAGTTACTTTAAAAGGCGAACTGCAGTAAATAACCATGATTAACTCTTGAAAATTTCAAATTTCAAAAAGGGTAAAGTCCTAACAATGCAGACCACTGACAGTGATCTGCACACTGAGCTCTCAAGATTCTGAAAGGCCAGTGAGCTATGTGTATAATGCTTTGTGAAGCAGAGCTAGGGCCTTCTAGCTCCAGCCACGAGGAGCAGGCTAAAAGCTCCTGTGAAAGAAGTCATCTCATTCTGCTCCCTGTCTTCAAGAAGCTTTGTTCTTGCCATTAAATCAAAAGCCTTCATGACCTATCAGTATCAGCATATACGACATCTCACTCTCTTCACATGCTTCTCCTTGTCTACTTGAACGGTCTATGCTATGTAAGACCATCCATTTCTGAGTGGAAATGTAAAATGAGTGTAAGAGGCCCCTTAATCTTTTCTCTTCCAGACTGAGTACTCCAGGGGCATTACGCTTTCCTCATAGACTTCATCTTGCAGCTCTTATCAGTTTTGTGCTGTCATCTCTCCCATCTTCAGTTCCCCATTACAGTTCTTTCATAAGAGCCAGATACTACCATCAGCCACTGCATAATTAAATGCTCATCACCAGGAACAGGTACCTGAATTAGGGTATCTGAAGACGGCTCAGTATAACCTCTACTTGGGGGTGGGGCACTTCTAAGTGCTTTAAAGATACTATCATATTTAACTCTCATCAAAAGAAAAACAAATAAAGTACAATTATTAGTATAATTTATATTAACTATAATTACTGTAAAATTATTAGTCCTTTTACAAATGTATTTACAGCAGAGAATGGTTAACAACTTATGGAAGGTTAGTTAATCTGCCAGTAAGCTGGGGTTTGGAGTCAAGTCCTAGAAAGTACTGTACACAGCAGTCACCCGTGAATCCGGTTAGACAGCAGACACCGATTCACTAGCTCTGAGGCAGGGCCTAAGAGTCTATGTTTCTAACAAGCTTCTGAGTGACGCTGATTGCTAGTCCAGGGACCACACTTTGAGTGTGCACATCATCTCTGAGGCCTGCCCCTCCTCCGTATCAGCGGAAGCCCATCCTCCCCCTTTATGCTGAACTTTAATACATTATTGGATGCCTATGCTTCCTCCCTGTAATTCATCCTAACAACATGACACTGTTTCTTCTCCCTTTCAGTCGACTGTTTGTTTTGGAAAGAAGCATACGGCAAATAAAATGTGTGATGCGAAATAACCCATTTTCTTCTTCAGAAGAAAGGAGCACTCTACATTTTCAGAGCAGTATAACATTTCTGTTGTGGCTGACTACCGAAGGCGTAACAATTAGCCAGTATTACCTGTGGGGCTTGAAAATTTATATTGGGGAAGAGTCCACAGGAAAAAATAAACAATCAAATTTTCTCTCTTCTACTTTCAAGTAGATATCCATCCTCTACCTTGCCCAAGCACACTTTTTAGCCTAAGTTTACAGTATAATTTCCAAATTCAGTTCAACGCTGCAGACCATTAGCTATGGCCTTGGGAAACCTCATTCTCACCAGAGTTGCTCGCACTTTTAATGTAGTATGAAAATATGATCAATGTAATAATTCTAAGCAAAAAAATCAAACAGTGTCCATAAAAGTGTTCATAACTAGGGTGAAAAAGAAGAATTCTTATAGAATGGAATCACATCTAACATTTTAAGGTTAAATTGTAAAAAGTAGTAAGAATCTCATTTCTTCCCTCTTTGAAAATGACTAAGCTACTGCTCACAAATGTTAATTATTGCAAAGAGAAAAATTAAGTAATGTCTACGTGTAGGTTTATTATTTAAACTCAGCAAATGCTGCAAAGGCTGAAGATAATAAAATATTTTATGAACAACTTCATTTCACTGGTTCCTTAAATATAAGTAAGCTTATGTGGACTGGTTAGCAGAATTGATATTTTAAAAACTGGTAAAGAACCAGATTATTTGCTTGACCATCCACTCAGTAAAAATTATAGAGAAATAGCCCAAAATACACACGGAGAAAAGTTTTACAGCATCATTAAAATCAAGGAGTTAGGTTTTGCCTTACCTTTTTTTAACAAAATTGACCACTAAATAAATTAATTCAAGAGGCCACATTTAAAAGGACAATTCCTGAGACCTAGGTTTTTAATCTATATATGCTTAAAAATAGAGAACCGAATCTACAATAAAATTCAAAAGTAATGAACAGATTGGCCAATGATTTCTATGCTCTTCTTAGACTGCTTTAAGCAATTCAACTAGGAGGCAGAAACTGTATATATATAGACTCTGTCTAGCGGTGATTTTTTGTTTTTTAAAAATCATTCTTAGCTAAATCAATTCACGCATTCTGCACTGGGATGGAAAATATCTGATGGACTAAGGTAACACATTTAAATATAACAGGATATATACAGAAAATTGAATCATTGTCAGTAGAAAGAAAAAAAATTCAAGAAAAAAGTAAAATAAGTACAATGGGATTTCTGGTTCCAGACAAGATGGAACAAATATAATTTTCCCTATTCCTCTCACTGAGGACAGTTAAAAGCCCCAGACATCATCCACAAAACAAACATAGGAAGACCCTAAAAGATGGAGACAAGGTGGTAAGTCTCAGCAAAAAACAAACAAACAAACAGACAAGAAAACCAGGAAGTATAAAGAACAATCAAATGGAAATTTAAGAACTGAAAAATACAATCACCAGAATAAAAAGCTTACTGAATGGGCCTAACAATAGAATGGAGAGGACACAGGAGAAAATTAAGTGAAGCTGAAGATGAAACAATACACATTACCCAATATGAACATCACAGAGAAAACAGAAAAAGAAAATGAGCAGAGCCTCAGGAACCTATGGGACTATAATAGAAGATCTAGCACTCATGTCACTGGAGTCCCAAAAAGAGAGCAGAAAGAAGGTGGAATTGGAAAAATGTATGAAGAACTAACACCTGAAAATTCCCCAAAGTTGGCAAGAAACATAAACCTATAGTCAAGAAGCTGAGTGAAACCCAAACAGGATAAATGCAAAGAAATCCATGCCAAGATACCTTATAAATCAAACTTCTGAAAATTAAAGATGAAGAAAAGTCTTAAAAGCAACAGAGAAGTAATATCTTATTTAAAGAAGGAAAAAGCTGAATGACAATGGATTTTCATCACAATACAGGAAGGTCAGAAGGAAATGGCACATTCTTCAAGTGCTGAGAGAAAAGAACTATCAACTCTAGAATTCTAATAACCAGCAAAAATATCCCTCAGAAATGCAGGAGAAATCAATAAATTCTCAGGTGAAGGACAACTAAGAGTTTTCTATCTGTTCTGAAAGAATGGCTGAAGATTCTCTAAATAGG
Source organism: Vicugna pacos (assembly GCF_048564905.1). Classification (NCBI taxonomy): domain Eukaryota; kingdom Metazoa; phylum Chordata; class Mammalia; order Artiodactyla; family Camelidae; genus Vicugna; species Vicugna pacos. The sequence continues at coordinate 10,470,539 of NC_133010.1, forward strand.
AAAGAAATGATAAAGGAAGGAAGAAGGAACAGAAAGAATACAAATATGGATGAGCAGACTTTACTTCCCCTCTTAAATTTTCTAAATTATGTTTGGCAGTTGAAACATATAAATTATAACAATGTCTGATGTGGATTTAAAAAGATTTAAAATGGAATGGAAATACCTTTAGCAAATGCATTTGGAAGCAAAAAATTTATGCATTTTTAAGCACATCCTATTTCACTGAAAAAAGGAATGGCCAGCATGACCTTGTTAAATATCCCCAACTTCCATTTCAACATATCGTTCCCGCAGGTCTTGTCATTCAATAAATGTTAGTGAATGAGTAAGTGAATGAATGAATGTTTTCTAAGACAAACTTCTCCATCTGTGTTCCTGACTTCACCGTCTTATTTATCATTCAGATAATGTCCTATGAATTATTCTATCTTTCCCAAGATCTCAGCCTTCAACTAAGTGTATCCTAAGAAACATTCTCCTCAAATAATACCTTGTTCTTGAGCAGCCAACATCTCTCCCTCCTCCACATTGTTACCAAAACTCTATAAAATTAATCTATATTCATTATCTCTATTTCTCATGTCCAATTTAATTTTTGACCCAAAATAATGTTTTCCTGTCCTGTCACTTTATTTACACTGTATTCTTGACAAATATCCTCTAATCTATTAATTGCTAAATTTAACAACCTGATTTTATCCTCCTTGCAGGACACTTTCTCCCTCTTCAAAGGATCTCCTTTTCTGGTTTCTGAGTTACTGGTCCATCCTGCTTTTTTCTTACTTATTGCTCCTTTGTTGTATGTCGAATCATGTTGAACTGTTGCTGAGTTATGTCATTTTATTATAAAGCACTAATACATACCAGTTTCATTTGAAAGAAACATGAAATTTACTTTACTAGAGAATACTACTGCATGATCAGTTCCTGACTTGATTACCCTCTGAAGTGAATCCAAAATGACATATGCTGTAATACAAATGAATTAGGTTAAGATGCCTAGATACAACAAAAGAAGTCACACTGAATAAAATTAAGGACTATGTTATCCATCAAAATAAAATTTCTCCTTTGTCTCCAACTGGCATCAGTTAGATTACAGTAGTATTCAGTTTTCCAATCCCCAGATGAATTGTTTTCTAATTTCATCTATACCACTTGTGCAACAATTGTTTTAAAATGACTTGAAAGCAATGAAAAATGCTAAAAAACTTCTCACCCTGGTAAAATCACTAATATGACCTATTTGTACTAATGGAACAAAGATTACATGCACTACATTACTTCATTGAATTTAAGATTTTCAATGATCAAGCAGGTTGTATGTATCTGCCCCTCAGTTCAGGTCATGACTCTGAATACGGAGACCACATAGAAATGACAGACCGTTTTAAGATATGGTGATCACCATATGGGTATCGACAGGTATTAATGCTGAGCAAGCCAACGAAATGCCTAAGGAAGACTTAATAACAAAAGTTGTATACTTAAATAAATGCTATGAACAAAATGTGCCTTTACTCAAGGCAAATCTATTATTTTACAGTAGAGATGTGTTCAGAGATGGATTACAGTGACCTTCACACAAGTATTAGGTACCAATTATCTGACACTCCCTTTGAATAGACAAGTCTCAAACAAACAAGGTAGGCACTGTGCACATTTTTTCCCTGGCCCATTCCTTCAATTCAAAAACAGATTTTATTTATAGATGCCAATGGGCCATGATGCCTGTAACCAGTGAGCACTCTACATAACGCTATACCAAATTCTGATAGGGCTCAGGGAAGTAAATTTGCTTTGGCATCATTTCTAGGGATGTCTTCTGGAATAAAATCTGGGAATGTTCTATGTTTCTAGGAAATGGTAGAGGATTTTTTGAATTTATGTATCTTTCAATCCAATTGCCAGCAAAATCTCCCTTTTAATAAGTAGTAAGTGTCATGATAATGTAGCTAAAAACATTCACTCCCCAGAATAACCCAGGATAACCTCTCAGCTATATGTTTCACTTTCTATCACACACAAGAGATCAACTAAAAATGAAATGCTAGCTCCACTGGGTGGCACACAGCTAAGCCACAGGCAGGGTTACTCCTACAACTAAAAATCATTCTGCCTTTTGTTTCCTCATTAAAATATATATATTTAGATTACAAAATTAAAACAAATAAAAGTAACACTGCACAATTTAGCTGTCACTTTCTACCAAATTGCTTATAACTGTAACCATAAAATGATAATAATCTACCATATGTGCAGCTGCAAAACTGAGAACAGCACTGGTCAGTGCCGCTGCGAAATGTGAACCTACTACTCCCCCTGGTGCCTGTGCAGCTGAATTGCAATAAAATAAAAAGTCATTTCTCCAGGAGAGTGAAATTTTATACACTGTCAGTTTTGAAAACACAGATTTGTTTCACTGTATTTGATGTATTTGAAAACAATCTGAGCACAACGGGAGTCTCACCCATGAGAAACACTCAGTGCATGCAGAAAATGACACTCAGCTGACCCAAACCCAGTAGGAACACACAAAAGCACATCTACATGCCTCACACCTCAAATATCTACCAGCTAAGGTGGTTCACCCTGCGCTGCACGCCACACCCACCTATATCTGGTGTGAAAACTTTCCATCCAATCTCAGTAACTCGTCTACCACAAACAACTCCCAAGCTGCAACCCTTTCAATGTCCATCACCAGCATACTTCAGGTATTTCCAAGGTAAAGTATCATATTTATTGTAGTATTTATGCATTTAATTATTTAATATGTGTAAAACTACACTATCATTTTTATTAGATTGTTTTTGAAAACATGCTTCACTGATGAGATTTTTGAATGTTGTGCCACTAAACCTGTTTTTCCTGTAAGTGAAGTGGGCTTTTGGGGACATGATTTTGCATACTGTGAGTTTTATGAACACATATGTCTCCTTATAGCAGAACTAACTGTACAATAAATAGTAAAAATGTCTGCCTTTACTGTATTTGTGTATATGACAATAGTATTAATAAATAATTACCTAAATTTTGTAAGCTTAAAAAATGTGTTTTATGTGTTCATTTTCATGAAAGTATTGCTTTTTCTATCTCCTTTTAGAAAGGCTCTCTCCTCAGTTATGGACGTTTATAAGAATTAAAGAGGGAAAAATATATATACATAATACAAAATTATATACATGTATATACACACACTACCACTTTTCCCATTCAAGCTGTCAATCATATCAAATGATTTGTGCCTCTGCTGTGATTTAACAACCAAATACTTTCCAGAAGTCCGAGGTGAGAACAGGTCCAACTGACTCAAAAAACAGTCAGGATTACTACCTGTTTTATGTTCATATGTCACTCAAAACCTGAATTAGCCAAAAAGCTGCATAAGAAAAATGAGCAATCCATGAAGGAGAGAGACTGGGGTTCAAGGGAACACGAGTCCACAGAGCTGTTCTCGCCAATGAATGATAAATGCAGTTTCCTAAAGGTTTTCCATTTTTCTGAAAAATACCAGTATTGCATTCAGATACAAGGGAAGTCAGTAAAACCTCCAGGAATTCATAGTTCTTCACTTAGTTACTATTCTGGCTTATACCTAATGCTTCACAATGACAGCAAGCTTTGTCAACTGCATACCTTCCTGATCAGGGCATACTTTAACATTAGCAGTTTGCCTACCCTGGGTTTAACCTTCTGCATCATCAACCTGCTATAAATAAAGAAAAACTTACTGTCTGGTAGGAAAGTCTAAGAGTAGGCCATCAACAACAGCACTGGTATCACCTGGGAGCTTCTAAGAAATGCAAAATCCTGGGGCCCTCCCCGGACACGGGTCAGTCTGCATTTTCTCCGGCTGTGCAGGGGACTGCTGGAGCCTGAGAAGCACTGTGCTAAACTGCTAAGACGAAGTCCCAGGCTTCATCTCTGCCTATTTTGCACTTCTGTAGAGTTAAGAAAAGCCACCAAAGTATAGCTCTTTTACAGTGAATTAACTGGAATGCTTATTTACAAAAAAATGTGCTGCCACTTTGTTCCTCTGTCTAACCTCGTTAGAACACAGTCCACATGGATAAGAATGGATAGAAAAGCCACGAAAGATGTCTGGGATAAAAGTGATTAAATATGACTAAATATTAATTCCTAAAAAGGCAGGGTTTCAAATTTAAGTATATACAAAATATAAAACATGCTTTTTCACTTATACATGCAAAACAGCAGACAAATGGGTAATAAAAACCCTAGCAACTCATGCTTATGTAGTATCTAAGACATATCTCATTAATTGGACAATAAACAAACATAAATAAAATAAACGTATTTATTAACTAGATAAACATTCTAAAAAACTACAAAGAGTTAATGCTTCTTCCCCAATTGTATATAAAAGCACAAAACCGAGTGTCCTGGTTACAATGAATTAAAACCTACAGAAGAAAAGGTTTAGTAATGGTCCCTTTATAAGATTTGGTGCGATAGGACCATTTATCACAGATTCTTACTGAAAACCGGTGTAAAGTTCATTAATACATACACATTGCCATATAATTTTAAGTGCCAAGTTCCCAGCAATTCTCTGGTAAAATGTCCCCTGTTCTCAGATGTTATCTTCCCTGACCTCCAAAAAGGCACACACAGAGTATACACTTGACACAGCCTAGCCTGGCTGCTTCAGTAGGACGAGGAGCTGCAAGGTGCTGAGGGATACAGCCTTCTCTCTCCCTATTTTGTGCGTGTGTATATGTTTTTTTTTTAAATCAAATATATTTGATATATTACACTGTATAAGTGTAAGGTGTACAAAAACATGTTAATTTGATACATTTATATATTGCAATATGATTGCACTGTAGCGAGTTAGTGCCTCTATCATGTCACATAATTATCATATCTTTTTTGTGATGGGAATAATTAAGATCTATTCTCTCGGCAAGTTTGATAATCATAATACAATATTGTTGTCTATATTCACCATACCATGCATTAGAGCTCCAGCACTTATTAATCTCCTAGTCGCAAGTTTTCTTCTCTCCTTGATCTGTTCTTTACAAGTTCATAACAAAGCCAAACCAAAACGAAAATCCCAACTAACCAACTACATGGCTCCAGATAACATAGGCATCAGATAGTCAGTCATATGCTATCAGGGATGGCAAAGATGGCATTATCTGGGCAGCTGTTCACAAGTGGGGAGATGCTCTTTTCCTTAAGATATAAACTGAAAGGCTTACACCAAAGGAACTCCAAATGTGCTTCAGGTCTGGGGGAGAGGAGAAAGGGAAAAGGGAATAGGAAAACAGAATAAAGAAAAATACAGTGAGGAAGAAAATATGTATGCTCAGGCAAACAGAATGACCAATAAATGTTAAAAACAAATAAAAGTGCACAAGTAAAACAAAAAAATAAATAAATTTCTTCCTAATTCACTGATAGAACTACAATGTTTTGCTTTCCTCAGAAAGATAAAGCTACAAATTCCTGAACTGAAATGCTGGAATTCTGAATATAAGTAGTGTTAAAGATCAGAATCAGCAATAGAGGAAAAACAAAATAAACAACTGTGCTGGGTAATAAAAACACAACAAGAGAGACTAAGACAGAAAAGGGAGACCTGTTTGGACTTAGAGATCTTACTTAGGGTGGACGACTTCCACCCAACCTTTGGCAAAATTTTCCTAAAAGTCCAGATAGTATTTTACATTTTGCGGACCACATGGTCTCTCGCAACTGAACAACTCTGCCTTGTGGTGCAAAAGCAGCCATAGACAATGCATAACCAAGTAAGCATGTTTCAAAAAAGCCTAATTTACAAAACGAGGCAGTAGCCTGGACATGACCTACAGGCTCTAGTTTCAAGCCCTGCAATAGCCTAGCTGATAACTAGAAAAACTATGGCTGCAGCTTCCCAGGGGTTTTGTAAGAAACAGGTGGAAGAAATGATGAGTCAGAATCACTTGACCTCCAGCAAGAAGTGGTCTCTAAGATCACTGGTCTTGAGAGCGATTAGCCCTTTGAAAACTAACTTGGACTAATATTTAAATAAAAGCACACAGTTACTACAGATCTTATTTTATCATATTGCAATGACATATACTTTTAGTCTCCCCAAGCTTTACCCTTGTTATTTTCACTGATTTATTAAATAAAAAAATTTGTTTCCACTAGAAGTGCTAGCCAGAACAATTAGGCAAGAAAAATACAATTGGCCCTCTGTATCCATGGGTTCTGTATCTGAGGACACAGGGTTGACTTTATTATACCATTTTATATAAGGGACTTGAGCATCCATGGTATCTGTAGGGTTTCTGGAACCATCTCCCAATGGATAACAGGAGCTGACTGCAAAAGGCATCCAAATCAGAAAGGAAGAAATAAAATTATCTCTATTTGCAGATGACATGATACCATATATAGAAAAGCCTGAAGACTCCACCAAAAAACTCTTAAGAACTAATAAACAAATTCAATAAAAATCAATGTACAAAAACCAATTCTATTTATTTCTATATATCACAAACTATCAAAAAAAAAGGAAATCAAAGGAGTTTGAGATTAGTATATATAAAACAGTATATATAAAACAGATAAACAACAAGTCATCCTGCATAGCACAGGGAACTATATTCGATATCTTATAACAACTCACAATGAAAAAGAATATGTATGTGTATGCATATCTGAATCACTATGCCATACACCAGAAATCAACACAGCATTGTAAATTAACTATATTTTGATTAAAATAGAGAAATTAAGAAAAATAACTGCATTTACCATAGCATCAACAAGAATAAAATACTTTAGCACAGGGAAATATACACAAAATGTTATGATAAATCACAGAGAAAAAAATGTGACAATGAGTGTGTATATGTCCATGAATGACTGAAAAATTGTGCTGAACACTGGAATTTGACACAACACTGTAAAATGATTATGAATCAATAAAAAATGTTAAAAAAAAGAATAAAATACTTGAATAATTTTAATGAAGGTGGTGACAAATCTGTACACTGAAATTATAAGACATTGAAAAAAATGAAGAAGACACAAATAAATGGAAAGTATTCCATTTCATGGATTGGAAGAATTAATACTGTTAAAATGTCCATACTATCCAAAGTGATCTACAGATTCAGTGCAATTCCTATTCAACTTCCAATGCTATTGTATACAGTACTAGAATAACTACAGAAGACCCCAAATAGCCAAAACAACCTTGAGAAAGAAGAGCAAAGCTGGAGAAGAATCATGCTCCCTGATTCCAAACTATATTACAAAGGTGTAACAATCAATACAGTATGGTACTGGCATTAAAACAGACACATTGATCAATAGAACAGAACAGAGCTCCCAGAAATTAGCCCATGCATGTATGGTCAATTAATTTATGACAAAGGAGCCAAGAATATACCCCAAGGAAAGGATAGTCTCTTCCATAAATAGTGTTGGGAAAACTGGACAGCCACATGCGAAAGAGTCAAACTGGACCACTATCTTACACCATATACAAAAATCAACTCAAAATGGATTAGACTTGAATGTAAGGCCTGAAACCATAAAAATCCAAGAAGGAAATACAAGCATTAGCTTCCTGGTATTGGTCTTAGCAATGAGTTCTGAATTTGACACCAAAAGCAAAAACAAAAATATGAGACCACAACAAACTAAAAAGCTTCTGCACAGCAAAGGAAACCATCAACAAAATGAAAAGGCAGTCTGTGAGGTGGGAGAAAATATTTGCAAACCACGTATCTGATATGGGGTTAATATCCAAAATACACAAGAACTCATACAATATTACTATTGAGTAATAGAAAAAACCCAAATAACCCAATTAAAAAATGGCAAAGAACCTAAACAGAACTTCGTACAAAGAAGACATACAAATGGCAAACAGGCACACAAAGAGGTGCTCAACATCACTAATCATCATGGCAGTGGAAAGATCCCTTACTTCTGGGCAGAAACATGACTATCAGTGGCAGAGAAGTGTAAAATTGGGACTCCAATCAAAAGTGCTATCAAACTGAATGACTGAAACACAGAGATTAGGAAAATCTTGCAAAGACTCAAAAAAACAAAGAAAAGACCCAATTTATCTTTAACCTAATTTTCCCTCTAGAAAATTAACAAAACTGGCCAAGAAACTCTGCTTTGTTTTTCTTTCTTATTCTTGTACCCTCAATTTTTGACTGAGTTTCTGCCCTACATTGAAGTCTAGAAGTCTGTCCTTTTGAGGTAAAAAGATTTATGAAAAGGCATAAAAACACCTAGTGCAGACATAAAACATATATACCAGAGTGCTGAAAATCTAAGAGTGAACACACTTTCATCATTTTTATGCACTAATTAAAAAGCAGAATTTGAAACCAGTCCCAAAATCATTAACAGTTTTAAGCTTTCTGCAAGCAAAAAGCATACAAGACGGAGTACCTCAGTTTTGTTCCTCACCTCAGAATAAACGCCTCCAAATATGCCAAGGAGCTGCTTTTCCACACTTACTAATTTCTCTTTCAGGGTTTTAGGTAATTACAGTAAATGAAATACTTAAATGAAATCTTAAACTTCTTCTAATGTAAATCGAAAGATTGACTCTTGTAGACATTTGTGGTCACTGAGGTGTCGAATATGGCCTGTGTCATAGAAACAAGGAGCATCATCAGAAGCTTACTTTCAATAAAACTTCCTTCTTTGGTTCATATTACATGTATTTTCCTCTATGCTCCCTTGAAGATGTAAAATAAACTGACAGACTAGGTTATATCACAAACAGAAAGTAGGGAAAGGGCCACTACATTTAAGCGCACATGGTTTAAATGTTTTATAACTGATTTTCTTAAATTATACATCACACTTTCTATGTAATGTAATATGCAAGGTGAAATTCTAATGAACAAAGAACCATTCTTCTAGAATATATAAATATAAGTATGAGTAAACTGTTACATGTTAAAACTAATCAAAGTAAAATTAAAAGAAATAAAATAATTAGGCTTGGTCATGTTCAAAATTTGACATCATAGCATAGATTCCCTAAAGCAAAGAATAGCAAAAAAACACTGCAAAATAGCAAATAACTTATTATTTCTAGTTTAAAATAAAACCTAGAGAATAAACGAGTATTTGACAATTCTGAAAGCCATAGAAAAACAAATCTTCAAATATGTGTCCAGGCTAAGCTACACCTCAAGACTGAGGCCAACTAGAACCAGAAGTCCTGTTACTACCTGCAAGGATGCAAAGAGAAAGGTCAGGATGCCTTCAACTGTCTTTATAAATCCAAGTCCTAGCCAAAGTCTTCATCATGAGGTTTTAGCCTGATTTTTTTTTTTTCCTTTCTCACTGGACTCATGTTGGGCAAAAGGGAGAAAAATCCACATGACAGTCTCAGCGACTGCCTTGATTTTGGAGTATATGCAACCAATGGGGAAATATACTGAATGACATAAAGAAATTATGAGGTAGCAAAAACTGGTAACTGGTCAAAGTGTAGGGCCCTAACTTTGGAAAGAAAAGCTTTTTACATTTGATACTTGCAATTATTGGGAGTTGCTATGGAGTTATGTGGAATTGTTACAGCACTGAAGCTATACCATAGAATTTCAGATTAATTTCAAATGGCATACTTTTTATTCATCCTCTGTTTAAGCTAGAAGAAGAATTAAGGTAAAAATGACCAGCCATTGCTTTGATCTGATTTAATCCATAGAAGACAAATTATAAAGTGGATTCCATAACTGAGTTCAGAGTACAGTAGGTGGTTCATTATTCTAACACCACAGAATCAAAGCATCCTGATGTACAACTAATTTTGTTACACAGCACACAAACATCTCTCAGTGGTACTCAAAATGCCTATTAAACAATATGCGCCTACCCACTCATTTCAGCATTGCTGCTATTATTCTAAAACCTACTACTACTAGTAGATTCAAAGTTAAGAAAAGGCCGTTCTGTATGTGAAGTATATCTTCTTAGAACTATTTAACTTTTGTACAAAAGGTATACCATGATTAGAAGGGAGGTCCACTCTGCTTAGAATGTAGAAAGTCTCAAAAGAAGGCTGCTCCCACACTAACAAGGAGAAACAGCCAGATAACCTGCAGAAATTTGGGGGACCCATCAGAGTTCAGGTCACAAAACAATCAGGTGAACTGAATTCCAAAGGGTGACAAGCCTCTAAGGAGACAGGACACAGAACTCAGAGGAACAGTGGTCATCATAAAAGGCAGATAAGAAAAAACACATGAAAAATTATAACAAAATTTAATAAAGGCTGAGTGTGGGCTAATGTGACAGCATACACTTCCTAGGGAGCACCGGACACAGAAGAGTCTATACATCCATTCTCCACATCTTTCTCACTACGCACAAGGGAGCAGCAGCCGGCCACAAGAGAAACTTCAAGTCTGGTGCTCCGAGGAGAACTACAGAAACAAGGAGGTATGAGTCCAATTCAATAATTGACGGGAATGACCCAAACTGCATGTTAACCACCTGCCTATAGAGGAGACAGGTGCCATTTCTGAGCATAAACACTATTTACTTCAGCCCCTGCTGCTCTTTAACACACAATGTCAGATACTAAATAAAAAATAAAGAATTCCTTTGATGGCTTAATCAGCAGACTGGATACAGCACAGGAAACATTCAACTTGGAAGTCGGGCAGCAGAAATTTATCCAAAATGAAACACAAAGAAAATAAAAAGAACAGAGCATCCCAGATCTTAGTACTATATCAAACATGTGTAACTAGAACCCCAGAAAGAGGAGAGAGAAGAGGATGGAAGGAATGTCTGGAGAGAGAATGAATGACCAAGAACTTGCAAATTTAATGAGACACAACAAACCACAGACAAAGGAAGCTCAAAGAACTCCAAACAGGATAAACACACACACAAACACATACTCACCTCTCCCCAGTCACATCATAGTCAAACTGCTGAAAATAAAAGCCACAGGGAAAAGTTTGAAGACAGTAGGTGAAAAAAAAAAAACATTTCAAAGCATTGAAAAAAAGTGTATCACAACAGCAGCATTATTTCACACTTGTGACTTGATAATTACAAATAAAACAATAGGAATAACCAACACTGAACACTTATCACATGTGAGAAACTGTTCTAAGTGTCACAAAAACCCTGTGATGTACATTTATTATCTTATTGTACAGATGAAGAAGCGGAGATACAAAGAAGTTAATTAAGCAAATTGCTCAGGAGCACAGTTAGAATCTGTGGAATCAGGGTTCAAGTCCCAGCAGTGTGACACTGGGACCCATACTCTTAATCATTATACCATTCATTCTGTTTTGGTCAAGATCTTGATCTCCACCCCATTAAGGTACCATAAACAACAATAACCAACACACCCTGACTTACCACCAAAATTCTTTCTAAAGGAGACAGACACTTCTGGGCAACAGAAAATCTGAACTTTAAATGTACTGTATGAATGTATCTGGGTGCTGAATTGCACATACTTGTTCTTACAAGGACACTCCCATTCGAAACCACTTCTCTCCCTTAAAGGACAGTGAACATAATAATATCAAGGAAAAAGTTATCACTAGTCCTAAACCGTCTCGGTTCACAGCAGGCATAGTCTTCAGACAACAATTCTCTCACAGTGAGAGATTATGATTAATTCATTTTAATAAGTTTTTCATTTTAGAATAATTTTGGATGTACAGAAAAATTGCCAAGATACTACAGAGAGTTCCCATATACCTCTCACCCGGTTTTCCCTATTTTTGATATCTTGTATTATCACAGTGTATTTGTTACACCTAAGAATCCAACTTTGTTACATTACTGTTAACTAAACTCCAGATTTCATTCAGATCTCACTAATTTTTCCCTTAATGTCCTTTTTCCGTCCCACAGTCCTATTTAGGGTACATAGAGTTATCACGTCTCTTTGGTTTCCTGTAGTCTGTGACAATTTCTCAGTCTTCCCTTGTCTTCTGTGACCTTGGTGATTTTGAGGAATACTGGCCAGTCTCCAATTTGAGCTTATCTGATGTTTTCCTCATGGTTAGAGTCGGGTTATTGGAAAGAACACCACAGAGACGAAGTACTATTCTCATCACGTCACACGGGGCTATCTGACATCCACAAGATGCTGGTGATGCTAACCCAGGGCACCTGGTTAAGACAGTGTCTGCTGGGCTTCTCCACTGTAAGGCTATTACTTTCCCCTTCATAGTCTATTCTTTGAGCGCAAGTAAGTGATTATACCTCAGGAGTAGAGGTTGGAAATTAAGCTCCACCTTCTGAAAGGGAGGGCATCTACATTTATTATTTGAAATTCTTCTATAAGAGATGTTTCTTTTCCCCCATTTGACTAATTTATACTTAAGCTATTGTTTAATATGGGGTGAATATAAAATGGTCAGATAAAGTACCTGTTTTTAGCTGAGATTTCACTCTCTTAAAGCCAAAGAACAAACCCCTCGCCCACTTTTCAGCCAAATTCTACTAACCACCCCCCCCCCCACCAAACTTAAAGTGTCACAGCTGAGAAAACAATTCGGCCCAGCATTCAAATAAAGTTAACTTTAGGAAAGAAGCCAAGATCATCCGGGGTATGCTTTGATTGGAGGAACGTGGACCAGGACCTGGTATCTCATCACTGTGCAACTAGAGTCCGTCTGTCTGTCTCCCTGTCTCCCTCCTTCTCCCTTCAGGGTAGAGGGTGAGTAGGATGGAAAGAAGAAAAGGAAAAGAGTGAAACTGGTGTTCCTCTTTCCTATCAATAACAGGTGCCTCGTGCTGCCACCTGCTAGATGCTGCCAGAATTTACATCTAGAGAGGCCAAAGAAAGCATGATAACCAGATAAGTTAAAACAGGAATTTCAAATTATTCTTGGTTAGGCTATAACTAATTTCTCATTTCCCAGATAATCTGTCCTTCATCCAATCAGTTAGCCCCCCGAGAAACTGAAACCCCGAGCACGGAGCTCACCTTATGATAAAATGAATGTGACAATGCCTAGGAAACCCCACACCCAGAAGACCTGCACTCAAGAGCTACAAAAGCTGAGAGTTTCAGAGGACAACAACTAAAACAACAGTGAGAGATAAAAGGTTCGGGGAACTCTTAAAGGAAGAAGAAATCAAAGGGTGAAGACAGAGAAGAAAACTAGATGAAATGAACATGACCTTCAAAACTAACCATTTCAAAGAAATCATTTGTAAGAAGTGTATCAGTATCAATTTCTTTTCAAGCAGGCTCAATTGTAACTAATGTAACTAGGACACATCTAAGGAAGAGTGATCTGTCTGCACAGAATTAAAAAGGCTCCAAGCTTGTTTAGTGTATTCTAGATCTGCCCAGGAAGAAGGTATTCAACCAAACGGTCTGGTAAACACACATATTCCATTCCTCTTCCTCACTCAGCCCAGCCCTACTCTTTCTTGGCTCATACTTCCACTGTTCATACTATTCCAATTGGTCCCTTAGAATCTCAAATATTCTTTGTGTCTCCTGGCTTTCCCTAAAATCCCCTCTCCCATTTTCTTAACACAGATTTCACCTAAAAGTAATCACAGTTCTGTAAGCTTAAAAAAAAAACTTTATAGAGTTTACAAAATACTTTCTCTTATTCCCTCACTTGATCTTTATAATAATAAAAATAGCATGGTGCATTATCATCTTACAGATGAAGTGAGGGTAACTTACATGACTCAAGTTCTGTCACTCCCAATGACCCTTTACAAATACACCTCAGAAGAAGATCTGAATTCACTGGGTAGTTCAGCATACTAAGTTCCTAAAGGTCCCCAGTGACTGCTTGTTCAACAAATCCAACATATACTTCATGGTCCTCTCATGTGACTTCTCAGGGTAAGTAACTCTCCTGAAGTGCTACCTTCCTTCAGCTCCTTTTGACACAACTCTTCAATAACACCATTCCTTTGTCTCTAGCTGTTCCTTCTCATTCCTTCTAAGACCCTATCTTTTCACACCTAATACATGTTAGGATCTGCCTTTGGCTTTTGTCCCTCTTCATGCTACATGCTCTTCCTGGGCAATCTCATCCAAACTTGAAGCTTCAAAAGTCAATTATACTCTGACTCCCAGAAGTACTATCTGGTTTGAATTTTATTCTCAACTCCAGACTCTTATCTTAATTAGATTGAGCCTATCTTCAAAGTTAATGTGGTTAAAATGAAAGTTAAAATCTTTTTCTCTTTTTAAAACCTGCTAGCTTTCCCCGTGTGTGTCCTATCCCATCTACGTATATGCCCGATCGAGAAATCAGAGTCATCTAGATTCTGTTAGCTCCACAACAAATCATTATACCTATTCTATCTCTGAATAGCTGTCCGTCTGTCTCCCCCTTTCTATCCTCATGACCTGATTTAGCTCAGGCTTTAGCATCTCTGCCACCTGGACTACTGCTCTGTTACACAGTAAGCTTCTGAACACTAACTCTACCCTTTCAATCTGTCTTTTGTCTCGCTGCCACAAAGATTCTTTTAAAACACCAATCAGATCAATTCAGCAGGACCTACCTTCAATATCAAAATCAAACACCCCCCAACCCCGCCCCCAGATGATATCCCACAGGGTAAGTCCAATACCTTTGCCAGTGATTTGGACTAAGCTTACCCTTCCAGCATCATTTCCTTCCACACTGCCTTTGCAACTTCCATCTCACTACTGCAACCTGTACTTTCAGTACATCAAACTCCTGACGTTTCCCAAACGCATTATGACAGTGCTGTCTAGTAGAACCTCAGTGATGACATAAATGTTCTATATCCGTTCTGTACGGTACCAGTCACATGTGGGCAACTGGGAACCTAAAATATGATGTAGTGACTAGGGAACTGAGATTTTTGTTTTATTCAATTATAACTTAGATTTAAAGTGTCACATATAGCTAGCGGCTACCATATTAAACAGGGCAGCTCTATGCTCTCCAAATCTCTATATCTTGGCATATGTCCCTCTGTCCAGAATGTTCTTTCCTTTATCCCTTACTTACCTGCTGGCATGATAATTTTCTATTCATCTTTCAAGCCCCAACTCTAAGACTATTTTATACAAAGTCTTCCTTGCCCTATCAACTCCCACAACCACTTATGCCCCCTCTTCCCCCAAAAGTACCATTTATCATATTGTGGTCATTCTTTTAAGAAATATTTACTCAGGATCTGTTATGTATTAAACACTGCAAGGCACTGATGCCACAAAAAGAATAAGTAAACACTTTGTAGTAAGAAATTTATTGCTCATTAGGACAAACAACTGCAAAGCTGGTTAAGAGGTGCGATACTGGAAGTATCTGCCGATACTGTCCTCTGAATGATGCCATGCTGCTTTATATCTTGATGCTTTTTCACATGCTTTTCCTTTAGTCTGACATTCTCTCCTTGGCCTCCTCTACCTGATTCGTTCCTCTGTGCTTTAAGATTCAGAACAAGAGTCAATTCCTCTGCAAAGTCTTCCTTAATCCCTAGCCTCTCCTCTGCTCTCGGAAATCTCATTCTGCAAATATCTCTATCATAGCCTTAAGCATACCACATTACAGGTATCTTGTTTGTTTCCTCCATACAATGCATCAGACAGTGCCTAGTACATAGCTGGCACTTGAAAACTGTTTGCAAAATATATGTCTACATACTAAGTAAGAGAGAGAAGAGAGAGCTCAATTAAGATTATTCTTATTTTCACTTCTGCCAATGATATACATACAACTCTGACTTTTCACCTGAGCCTTACAGGCACACTTCTATTCACTACTTCAGTAAATGGACATGTTCTGAAAGAACATGCAAGTCAAACTAAACACATCCAAAACTTACTTAACTTCTCCAAAAACTACCTGGGCCTTCTCCTGGGTCCCTGTCTCTCCAAGGGACCAGTATGTACAAGGGAAAAAAAGAGATTAGAAGCATTCTGAAACCAAGTACAATAAATGTTAAATATGTTTCACTTTTACTCCAACACTACAATCACCTATCACTATTTTAATCTTGCACCACCTCTCCTCCTAAATCAAACTAAACAACTTAAGAATTATGAAATGACCACTTTATGATTTTGGTTACACACGGTCACAGTGTGACAGTGGGGGCCACTGACAGACACTAGCAGTAATTCTTCCTCATGTGCTTGGCAACATTCACCAGTGAAGCCATCTGGGCTTGAAATTTTCTTTATGAGAAATTTTATTTCCCCCTTAATTAATAGACTTCATCTTTTAGAGCAATTTTAAGTTTACAGAAAAATTGAGCAGAAAGAACAGAGAGTTCCTATATAGCATCCCTGGAAAGCTTCCCCTATTATTAACATATTGTATTAGTGTGATACACTTGTTACATTTGATTAATAGATCTTGATATGATATTTCTAAATAAAATTAATAGTTTACATGAGAGTTTACTCTTGGTGTTGTACAGTTATATGGGATTTGACAACTGTATGTCATGTATCCACTATTGCAATATCATACAGAATAGTTTCACTGCCCTAAAAATCCCCTGTGCTCCAACTATTCATCCTTCTTTCCCTTCCCCCACCCCGAGTCCCTGGCGGCTACTATAGTTTTGTCTTTTCCAGAACTCATATATTTGAAATAGACAAAAATGTAGCCTTTTCAGATTGACTTCTATCACTGAGCAATATGTATTTAAAGTTCCTCCATGTCTTTTTGTGGCCTGCTAACCCATTTCTTATATCACTGAATAATAGTCCATTGTATGGATATACCACAATTTGTTTATTCATTCACCTATTGAACAACATCTTGGTTGCTTTCAAGTTTTGGCAATTATGAATAAAGCTGCTATAAAAATCTGCGTGTAGGTTTTCTGGATGCAAGTTTTCATTTGGCAAAATAGCAAAGAGTATGACTGTTGAATCATATTTTAAGACTATCTTTAGCTTTGTAAGAAACTGACAAATTTTCTTCCAAGGTAACTGTACTACTTTGCAATCCCACCAGCAGAACAAGAGTTCCTGTTGCTCCACATCCTCATCAACATTTGCTGTTGTCAGTGTTTTAAATTTTAGCCATTCTAATAGGTGTGCAGTAGTAACTCCTTATTGTTTAAACTTGCAGTTCCCTCACGACATATAACACTGAGCACCTTTTTATATGCTTATTTGCCAACATGTCTTCTTTGGTGAGGTATCTGTTCCTATCCTTTGCCCATATTTAAAATTGGGTTGTTAGTTTTCTTACTATTGAGTTTTAAGAGTTCTTTGTACATTCTGGATTTAAGTCCTTTATCAGATAATGTGTTTTGCAATGATTTTCTCCCAGTCTATGGCTTGTCTTTTCATTCTCTTGACAATGTCTTTTCACAGAGAAGTTTTTAATTGTAATAGATTCCCACTTATTAATTTTTCTTTCATGGATTATGCTTTTGGTGGTCTATCTTAAAATTTATCACCAAACCATTGGTTACATAGATTTTCTCCTATTTTTTAGAAGTTCTGTTGTTTTGCATTTTATATTTAAGTCTACAACCCATTTGCAGCTAATTTTCATGAAAGATGTAGTCTGTATCTAGATTCATTTCTTTGCATGTGGATGGCTAATTGTTTCAGCACCATTTGTTGAAAAAAATCTTTTCCCCAGTGAATTTTCTTTGCTCCTTCATCAAAGATCAGCTCACTATATTAGTGTGGGTCTATTTCTGGGCTGTCTTTTCAGTTTCATTGATCTATTTGTCTATTGCCAACACCACACTCTCTTCACTGCCACACTCTGATAGTAAGTCTTGAAGGTGGGTAACATCAGCCTTTCAACTTTGTTCTTCTTCAATATTGTGTTTGCTTTTCCAGGTCTTTGTACCTTTTCGTATGAATGTTAGAATCAGTTTGTCAATATCCACAAAATCACCTGCTGGGGTTTTGACTGAGATTACATTGACTCTATAGATCAAGTTGGGAAGAACTGACATCTTCAAAATGTTAAGCCTTCATATCCAAACATAGACTCTCTCTCTACTTATTTAATTCTTCTTTGTTTTTGCTCATCAGAGTTCTACAGTTTTTCTCATAAAGATCTTACACATATTTTGTTAGACTTATACCTAGGAATGTATTTCTGTCTCTCTCTCTCCCTAGCCCTCCTTGGCTGTGAATGTAAATGATGTTATGTTTTTAATTTCAAATTCAATTGTTCATTGCTGCTGTACAGGAAAGCAATAGGCTTTTGTACATTAATCTTGTATCTTGCAACCTTGCTAATAATTGCTTATTAGGTTCCAGGAGTTATTTTAGTTGATCCTTTAGAACTTCCTACAGAGATAATCATGTCATCTGTGAACAAAGACAGCTTTATTTCTTCTTTCTCAATATGTATACCCTTTATTTCATTTTTTGTCTTATTTAATTAATAGGATTTTAGAAGGATGTTCTATAAGAGTTTTAAACTATAAATTGGCTTTTAAAAATAGATATAGAACTATTCATTATCTGTTTCTTACAGAGTGAGCTTTGGTAGTCTGTTTAAGAAGTCTCTCACTCATGTAAGCTGTCAAATTTATATGCATAAAGCTGTTCATAAAAATCCCTTATTATTAGAGTTGAAACAATTCCCAATTCATTCGTTAAGGCCAGTATTACCCTGATACAAAACCATATAATGACATTACAAGAAAAGAAAATCATAGACCAGTATCTCTCACCAAATGAAAATCCTTAACAAAATACTAATAAAATCTAGCAATATATAAAACTATACTACATCAGACAAAGTGGGGTTCAGCCCAAGAATGCAAAGCTGGTTCAACACTTAAAAGTCAACCATTGTAACTCACCATATTAATATGGTAAATAAGCAAAATTATATGATCACATCAACTGATACAAAAAGCTTTTGACAACATTCAACATCTATTTGTGATAAGAACTATCAGCAAACTGGCAACAGAAGAAAACTTCTTTAACCTAATAAAAGATATCCATGTAAAACCTACAGTTAAAAATCATAATTAATGGTGAGAAACTAAATACCTTCCCATTAAGATCTAGAACAGGGCAATAATGTCCTCTAGCACCACTTTTATTTGAAATCATATTGGAAGTTCTACTTAGTGCAATAAGATAAGAAAAAGAAATAAAAAGCATAGAGGTTAGAAAGGAAGAACTAAAACTGTCTAATTTCAGACAACATGATCACTCAAGTAAAAAAATTTCAAAGAATTCTACAACAAACTTCAAAAAACTAATAAGTAAGTTTAGCAGTCACAGTACAGAAGATCAGCACATTTAAAGTCAACTTTGTTCCTTTATATCAGCAATGAAAAATTAAAATCTGAAATTTTTAAAAAAGTTAACACCAACTAATATTTTTAAATTACTTAGGTGAAGGTTAACAAAATACGTGCAAAATCTGTAAGTGGAAAACTAGAAAACGCTCACAGAAGAAATAAAAAAGATCTAAATGAATTGAGAGATGTACCAGGTTCATGAATTAGAAGATTCAATATTGTTAAGATGAGATTGTTTCCAGTTTGATACATTCATTCAATTCAACCCCAATCAAAACTCCAATAAGCTTTTTGTAGACATCAACAAGCCAATTCTAAACTTATATTGATAAAAAAGGAATCAGAACAGCCAAAAACAATTCTGAAAAGGAAGAACATGGTTGGAGGACTTGTATTACAGGATTTAAATACTTACTGTAAAGCTACAGTGATCAAGACAGAGTGAACTGGTTTAAGAATAGACACATAAATCAACAGAACAGAAAGAGAGCTTAGAAACAGACTGACACAAATATAGTTGACTAATTTTTTACAAAGGGACAAAGGTAATTCATGAATAAGAAGACAGTCTCCTTAACAAATGGTTCTGGAAACAGTGAATAAAAAACTCAACCAAGACAGAGATTTCACACCTTACAAAAGTTAACTCAAAATTGATTACAGACCTAAGTGTAAAACACAACATGATAAAACTTTTTAAAGAACATATAGAGAGAAAATGCGCATAACCTTGGGTTTGGTGAGAAGCTTTTAGATACAACATCAAAAACATGATTGATAAAAGAAAAAAATGATAAAACTGGATTTTGTCAAAATTAAAAACTTTTGCACTGCTAAAGACACTGTGAAGGGAATGGAAAAACAAGCCAAAGACTGAGAGAAAATATTTGCAAATCAGAAACCTGATAAGAGTCTTGTATCCAGAAAGCATATAAAATTCTTAAAACTCAACAATAACAAAACAAACAATCCAACTTGAAAGCAGGCAAAAGATACTAACAAACACCTCACCAAAGAACACAGGCAGATGGCCAGTTAGCATATGAAGACATGATCAAAATCAAACGTCATTAAGGAAAGGCAAATTAAAAACCACACTGAGCTATCACGGCATACCCATTTGAATGGCTTAGGTCCAAAACACTGAAAATAACAACTGCTGGTGAGAATGCAGAGCAACAGGAACTCTAAAAGCAAAATGGTGCAGCCATTTTGAGAGAGAATTTGTTAGTATCTTATAAATCTAAACACAGTCAACCCAGCAATCATTCTCTTAGGTATTACCTAATGGATCTGAGAACTTATGTCCACACAAAAACTTGAATGTGAATGTTTATAACAGCTTTATTCAGAATTGCCAAAAAAACAGAAGCAACTAAGATATCCTTTAATAAATGAGTAGATTAACAAACAGTGGCACATCCATACAATGAAGTACTATCAACTGATAGAAAGTAATGAAGTATCAGGCCCCAAAATAACACAGATGAGTGCTTATCAGCAATGGTAAGATATTACACAGTAGTTTGCAGATCACGGAGACAGTGAATGAACTGTGCCTGGAGGCAAAAAGGAAGGTGGTCAGTAAGACAAAGGGTAACCATGGCTCACTGGTAGAAATGACAGTCGAGCAACATTTTTAAAGAACCGAAGGGAAAACACTTCAAAATGAAGGAAAAATAAAGACTTTATCATACATTCAAAAACAGAATTCATACTAACAATAATTGTTAATGAAAGTCTGTCGGACAGAAGGACGTGATAAAAGATGTATGGACAATGAAGAACACTGGCACAGGTAGCTACATGGGTAAATATATATGAGGCTTTTCTTATTATTTAAACTTCTTTAAAGATAACTGATTGTTCAGCAAAGATAATAATAAGGTATGGATATAACATTAAAATTTATCTTGACAATTGCACAAAGATCAGGGAGTGAGAAATGGTATTACAGTATTGTAAGGTAGCCAAATAGGTACAATCCATCATTGGAAGGAAAGTTGACTGTTATTAGTTAGGTGAATATGAATACCTTACAGCAACCATTAGATACCAGAAAGAATAAAGTGATCACTAATAAGCCAACAAAACAGATTTTCAAAAAATTAAAGTCAATCCAAAAGAAGGTAGAAAAAAGGAAAAAAAGGAACAAAGATCAAGTGAGACAAACTGCAAAATGATAAACTCAAAACCAACTTACCAAGAATCACAAAATGTAAACGGTCTAAATACCATAGTAAAAGGTATAGATGTCATATTGGATTAAAAGGCAAGACTCACCTACATGCTGGCTATGAATCATGTGCTTGAAATGTAACGACACAAATAGGTTAAAAGCTAAAGGATACAAAAATATATACCATGATAACATTAATCAAAAGAAGGCCAATAAATATTAGCCAATGTAGATTTAAGAGCAAAGAATATTACCAGGAATAAAGAAGATCATTTCATAATGATACAGGGACCAATTCATCAGAAGGAGGCAGCAATCTTAAACTTCTGTGCACCTCAAAACAGATCTTCAAAATACGTGAAGCAAAATCTGACAACATTTCAAAGAGAAAGAGATAAATCCACAGCCATACTCAGAGATTTCAATCTCCCTTTCTCAATAACTGATAAAACAAGTAGATGGAAAGTCAATATGCATAAAGAAGCCTCACGGCACACATCTGACACCTGTAGAATAAACACCTAACAGCAGCAGACTACATGCTAATAGATACACTCCTCTCACGTACACGTCCCTTCACTATCCAAAGCCCAAAAATCGGGAAGGGAGAACTTAGAAAAGAGAGTAATTATATTTCTCCACTGCTCAGATCTCTTACACTCAAAATTCCTTATTGCAAGAAATTAGTACAAACATTGCTTTACTGTACAAGGATCTTGTTAAAATGCAGATTCTAAAAAAATAAAATCTGGCTTGAGGTCTAAGATTCTACATTTCTAACAAGCTCCCAGGTATTGCTGGTGATGCTGACATTACAAATCCACGGATGCGCCTGGAGTCGCAAGGGACTAGATGACAGCAAAGTGAGGAAAGCAAGCCAGAGTCACTTTAGCTTTGCCTGCTTCTGGGAAGTCAATGACAGACAAAAATAACTTTTTTTTCCTCTTTTTTTAGTGATTCTAATGTGGTTACAAAGCATTTAATGTGAATGATTTCAGTTAATCCTCAGAATAACTCTTCAAAGTAAATGCTATTATTATCCTAATTTTTCAGAAAAGGAATCTGAAGTTTAAAGAGTTACTTACACCCATCACAGAGCTGTATTTAACTGCCTGGCTTAGCAAAGCACAGGTGTTCTGAGCACTAAATAAGCTCCATGGAAATTTTCTTTTCCCAGCATTTCCCTTAAAATCACATCAATTTCAGATTTCTCATTCTTTTGGGTCCTCCTCGCCACCTAGACATAACCGTAAAACTGAGCTGCAAACTTCTGCAAATATCATTACACAATTGAACTGGCAAGTATTCTATAAACATATACCATTAAACATCTTCTGGCTGACTTTTCTGTTGTGTTTAAAACAGATGTTTAATAGTTCATCTAAAATAAAATATAATTGAAAATATAAATAAAATATAATAAAAGAAAATTAAAGGCAAGAGATCTGAATTTCATTGTAATGTCAAATTGGACCTGCTTGCTTCCATCTAGCTACTCAAGTGATGACTAAATGAACTAGGAAAATATGAATGTGCCACATACTGATGATTTCAAGAATGAAATATTCCATAATATGCATGTATTATTTTTTAAATCAGGGAAAAATAAATTAAAATGTTTTAATTAAATAAAGTATTAATTATCAACTATTCCCTAGGCTCCTCCTATGTCCTCAAATACTAGCACTAATCATATAGCTGACAAAAGAGTAATAGATACACATTTGTAAATATCTCAGGCTACAGAATTCTAAGACGAATTACTTCCTAGCTAATGATGGAAAAATAAATAAAATATATGCATTGAAAAATCAAGTACCCTAAATTAAAGTTGCTTAAACAGCTGCAACACAGTGGATGCCAAAGAGTCCCTGCAGCTTCGCAGAACAGGTGTCACTCAGGCACCTCTCAGTGCTTGACATTTATTTCTAAGTACTCTCACCACCTCTAAAAGGGTGGTGGTAATTGTCTTCCCTCAGTCATAAAAGAGAAAATACGTAAACTATACCCCACCAAAAACAGTTGTTTGCTGAAGAATGCAACCACAAATCGCTTTATAGAGAGTTGAAAACACTGCCTTGCTTATAATAAGTAAGGCTAGATTTTAAGAACTTTCTAAAATTTTTCACATACAATTTCTACCTGGCGACAGTGAAGGCTACATTTTCCATAGACAGAGGGGCATGACCAGTTTTCAATACCAGAGTTCAGAGGATCCCATCCTTGTGAGAAGTACTAATCTCAGACTATCTTAAGAGACAATACAGAAAACTCATGAAAAAGTTGGGGTAAAAATGAATAGCTACCTCTATAGCAGTTTCTCCACAACTCTTATCATATTTCTTCTCTGGAAATTCCCCGAAGAACAGAAGTCCTTGCAAAAATTTCAGTGCCTTCTGACCTGTAAAGCCCAACAACATTTCTATGCAAATAATCCTTTTATGCTGCATCAATTTTATGCTCTATCAGTTCTAAAATATTTTTAGCAAGTAATTTGGGGCAAGAACTCTTAAAGCTGTTTCTTTAGCCTATCTTGCCAGAATGCCAACCTTGCATTTTGAACTTTGCAGAGTCAGCTATGGCACTGCAGGTCCACTAAGAGTCAACAGTAGAATGTTGCTCTGCGCTGTAAGAACACATGAAAAAAAGGGGACGAAAAAGAACAAAAAGTGGTAGTCCCAAGAATCAACCCTCCAACCAATTCTTTAGTTGGTTGCTCTTGTTTAAAAATTTCCAGCCATCTGACTGACAGCATTCACCAAAGCATCCACAATGTTTGAGAAACAAAAGCTGACAGTACACACAGATGTCCAAAAGGCAAGGAGTTTTTCCATAAAACCTGTCCTTCCGTATTAGTTCTGCTACCTCACTGACATGCTCTTGGCATCCCATCCTGCACCCTTCCCCCACCAAGTGACTCATATTTTTTTTCACACTGAACATTTTCGAAGAGCACATAAAAAGCTTAGATCCCAAAAGCATTAACATAACAGCTTCCACCATGAGATATTACAATCCAGGTTAAGAAACTAAAGGAACAAAAATATAGGGAATACTTTGAAAACTAACACTGTGGCCTGAGATATTGAAAGGCACTAAAAATTGTGCATCTCAAGATCAACATTTTAGAAGCGTAATTCTAAATATTCATAAGCAACAAGATCTTTACTAAGATTCATCTCCTCATTTAAGACAACAAAACTAACCTTAGTCAGGTAAATAGTTATTCATAATGAAGTATTCTGAAGAGAAAACCAGATTATGACATTTAACCCTGAAAGTTTTATTTCGTAAACCTATTTACATGGAGACAGACTCTGTATCTAAAAGTGCAGATTTTAAAAACTTCCTTTGCCATTTGGGGGATGGAAAAGCATCCCTGATTTGTATATTAAAGCACAAGCATCTGTCCTACTGATGATATTCTAGGGAAGCACATTAGCATAAAATTTAACGATGTCAAATAAGTGGATGTGAAATAGGGACTGCGTAAAGACACTATTTCCAAGGCTGACAGAAACATCACTGTTTAGAAATGCAAATGAAACCATTATGTTCAATAATTATATGAAAATATGAACAGTTCAGCATGTTTTCCAGCCCTGATGGCGGTTAATGGGATGTACGCTTATGTAAATAACTACTATTAAAGCTAATGCTGAAAAAAACTAATAAATTCATACTAAAGCAACTGATTTAGTATGCTTTTAAACCCCAGCAGTGCTCACTTATTAGAAAAGAGTGCATTATTATGTTTAGAACTCATTACTGCTACAAGTCACTGCAACTCCATCAATTACCATGCATTAATGAAAATGGGACACATACAAAAAAAATTATTGCCTCTCAGCAGTTTTCTTTAACGACAAAATCTAGGGGTATTACCATCATGGGGCCTTGTAGGAAACTTACCCACACTATAATCTTTATCACTAAAACAGTACTCCCAATACTATCGCCCTGGGGTATTTTGATCATAGGAAGGGCTAACCTTTATGTAAAAATATCAAAATTTTACAAGATTGATCATGTAACACCAATAAGAAATCTTTAATATTTGAATTGCATTTAAAAACATTTATTAACATATACATGGCAGATGGTCCTTTTCTTTTCAGAGGGAGGCTAAGAAATGAAAACATGCAGTGGTAATCACACCAGTATAGAGGATAGTTTCATTCCAAGATGATGCCAGATAAAACAGATAAATTCCACTCAGTTCTGCATTTATGTCTCAGTGAATTCTGTAGAACTAAGGGGTTGGAAATTTAAGAACAAAATTCAAATTTCCTTTTTGGCCAAAAGATGGACTTTCTTATAATATTAACTATTTAGTGCAAGAAATTAAGAAGTTGGAAAATCCCTGTTGTTTAACATTCAAGTTTAGTTAGCACGTAACACCAAGGAAATGCTGATAGAGCAGAAATGCAAACAGAGAAATGCCTTGTTACCACTCTACTTCTGTCAACTTTCACAATTTATTCTGTTTCTTTAATGTATGCAACTAAGCCACTCCTTCATCCTTTTCTAGCATCTAGGAAAAGAGAAAACATTTCAGCATCTACCAAATGTGAAAAAATTTGCTGAATCTCAGGACACAGTCTTGTTATATATAATGATTATACGTTTATTTTGAAATTACAGTGGTCATGTAAACCCTCATGCAAAAAGATTTCTACACCCCCATGATCATTTCAGTATTATTTACAATAGCCAAGATATGGAAACAACTTAAGTACCCATCGACAGATGAATGGATAAAGTGTATGTATGTGTGTGTGTCTGTGTGTATATGCTATGGAATACTACAGAGCCATAACAAAGGATGAAATACTGCTATTTGCAGTAACATGGACAGACCCTGAGGGTATTACATTAAGTGAAATAAGTCACGAAATAAAAAGACAAATACCATACTCATGTATGTATGGAACATAAGAAAACCTAATAAACAAAAAATAAAATAAATGAACAAACCAAAACAAACAAAAACAGATATGTAGATACAGAGAAGAGTAGTGGTTACCGGAGAGAAGTTTGGGGGGGTGGGAGTTATCAGGGGTGAGGGCAAAATGGGTAAAGGGGATCAACCAACTGTATGATGATGGATGGAAAATAAATTTTTGGTGGTGAGCACATGTGGGGTATACAGGAGCAGAAATACAATGTTTTACACATGAAACCTATATAATGTTATAAATCAATGTTGCCTCAATAAAAAATAAAGTAAACGATAAGATAAAATACACCATAACTTAAAAAAGAACTGTAATAGCATTTGCTTTTGTACAAAAAGAGGGTAATTTAAATTCACAGCATGCTTGAAAAGATAACATTTTAAATGTGCTAGGGAATATTATTAAAGACTGAAGAATAAAAACATAAAGATTTATCAACTACATCTTCGTATCTATTTGTATGCTGTAAACTTTTCCAGGGCAAGAAAATATTTCTGTAGACCTTAAGTTTTTATAGGGCTTTATAGTTTTAATCACCTCACATGGTACATAGTTCAGATATTATTAACATGTTAAATAAATATAATGAAAATAAGACTTGCAGAGATTAATTTATCCAAGGTCATACAGCTAGTTTAAAGGCAAAACTAAGTCAAGATTTCAAGTTTATGATTGTGGTGTCTTTCCAAAATATTACTGAGTTTTTGTTATATCACATACTGAGGTAAGCTATAGTTGTGACACTCAATTTCTAATCAACTAGCAGTTTATATAATGGACTTTTCACATAGTTTTTTTCACTCAATAAAAATTAAAAAGCTGCCTTAGCAGCATAAAGCACTTCTCTGTCATCTCAAATTACTACATAATGCTGTACAAAGAATATACTTATAAATGATGTAGTATCTCAAAATGGTTAGACCTACCATCATACTAAAACCTGCTCTCACTCCCTTGCCACTAGACTGCTAAACTAGTCCTCGTGCTTTTAGCCCGGCACACTGATTGATGCCTTGGGGTTATGTGAGACAGAGGCAGCTATCTGGCAACTTTTCCCTGCACTCATCTTATAACAATTCTCTTCCATCACCACATCATAGGCTCTTTTCCCCACTGTCAAACTTTCTCTAGTACAAATTTCCCACTAGGGCAATTATTATTCTTAATCTTCTTTCCCGTTGTTTTCATCTTTCTCATATGTTCTCCTTAGCCTGTTGCCACTTTTCCTGTTTATGAGCCTTTGTGTAGGTAAAGGTCTTTTAAGGGTACGACCAAAAATGAAGCACACACATTATAACAACTATTTGAAAAACTGGCCAAGGGGAACACCAACTGGAAGATAAACAAGTATTATCTTTAGATATTTGAATTTTCTAGGTCGTATTTATTTAGAAGTTCAATGACTGTGTAAGATTTTTTGATAGGAAGAACTCTTTCCCCATTTTTCACCAGTCTGAGGATTCCAGGAAAATAGCTGAATAGTCTGGGGTTTCTGTATTAACAAAAGATAATAAAATTGGGAGAGGGTGACAATCTTTACCATCTTATCTAAAGGGAGATCCATTTCAGATATTCAGTTAATTTCTGATCATTACATGACTATACCATTATTAAATTTACTACTTCTGAAAAGTTATAGAGCTTGGAGATGTCAAATCTTGAGCGAAACTATAAAAATAAAAAAGGAAATGTTACTGTGTAAGTTTCTAACCAAAGTGATAATGTTGACATCTGAATCATTTAACTATTCATAAGTAAAGGCCATACTAAGGCTAGGAACGTATGACAGATTTGCTACTGGTTAATAATAAGGTCATTCATTATAATCTTCCAATCTAAAGCAATTATAAGCTGTGGTATGGCAAATAGATTTAGCTGGAGAGATTACGTCAGAACAGCCCTTTAAAGAACATCAGTAATGTAAAAGGCTAAATGAAATAATAAACTCGCCTACATAATAATTATTATGGGATTGATTTAACGAAAGTCTATTTCTTCATGCCAGAACTGTTGAAACTCTCCAAAGTAATTTTAAATTATGCTAAACAGATTTAGTACTATTTCTCCAGTGCAGAACTATCACTGAAAAAACATTTTTAATTAAACAGAGATATAGAAAATCAATTTTTTTGAATTTCAGTCTGCTTAGCTTATTTACATGTGGACATCAAAAACCAGTGAAAACCTTAGCCACGAGAGCCTTTTTAGAAGCCCCAAGCCGTATCTATTTGAATTCCAGTGTCACTCACTGCAAAGCAACACAGAAACTCTCCACATTTAGAGGCTTCAGCAAGTCAAAGAAATCAAAACACTATCAAAACCAGACCTGGAAAGCAAAGGTCTCTGTTTCATCATAAGATGGTACACTGCAGATATTAAAAGCATCTCAAACAATGAGGCAGGAAGATCTCTAAAAGCAAACCTTATGAAAAAAATTCAAAATAATATTTTAAAAATCACTGTTCAAAGTGCATTAATATCCAACCAGGAGAATAAAGATAAGGGAACATGATCAGAGAATGTTACCTGAAAACACACTATTTGGAAATTTAGAAACCCTACCCTTCTACAGATACACTGAAAGGCCCTTTCAGTTAATACATAGGATGAAAATACCAAAGAACTGAGTGCATATTAAATGCTATCTAAACCTGCTCAAGCTGTCATGACAAAACATCACAGACTGGGTGAATTTATTTTCTCATAGTTTGAGAGGCTGGGAAGTCCAACATCAAGGTCCCACAGGATTTTTGGTTTCTGGTGAGCGCTTTCTTCCTGGCTTTCAGATGGCCCCCTTCTTGCTGTGTCCTCACACGTAGGGAGAGGGGAAAAGGGAAAGGGATCTGCCTTCTTCTCCTTACAAGGCCACAGCCCTACTGGATTAGGGTCCCACCCATACGACCTCATTCAAGCTTAATCATCCCCTAGAAACCCTCCTCCAGATAATCACATTGGGGGGTTATGGCTTAAATATGAATTTTGGAGGGACACAATTCAGCCCATAGCACATACTGTAAAGTAACAAATACATACATGCAGAAATAAATGAACCTTGCTAAGCCCTGAATGGAGGGAAAAGTGGTTGAAAAGCATAATCTCGTATCTCAATTCTCCAAAGCATGTAAGTTTAACAGATAAATTTATCAAGATTTCTTCAAGACTTCTTGCATTTTCACAGAAGAAAAACTAACAATCGGAAAAGGTACTATGAGTTGGAAAGCAGATCTTAATCATTTCCTAGAATATTTGTTTCAACATATGAACATACTCAAAATTTTTTCCAGTCTTAACACAATCTAAAAAGCATTTCTTCAAATACAGATATCCCTTTGGCTAGACAATATCTCCTTTTTGTCACAGCCTTCCCTTTCTCATCCCCACTCAAGTCTAAAGGCGCTGCAAATTTGCTTATTCTTCTAAAATGCCATTGAAATGCTCCTACAATGACTTGTGTAAAGTCACAAAGGTATAAGTACCTGATCCGAGACCAACTAAAAATTTCTTATTCAAAATCCAGTACTGTTGAAAGAATACTAACCACAGCTGCCCAAGGAACCATAAGGTGCATAAGTTAGGGCAGCTGGTACAGGTATGAATGCTTGAGGAGTTCTAAGAGACAAATGTCCTAAATGAAAATGTCCTAAAGTGTCAAAGAAAACTAGTAAAAGGATTAATTACAAAGAAATAGGAAAAACATGTAATAAGTAGGAAAAACTTATTGGTTTTTCCAATACTTATACCCAGTATGTAAGTGCCACACAAGGGAGTAATAAAAATGAAGGTCAAGTATGTTACATGGTGTCAGTAACAGAGGGCTTGAATGACAAAATTAAGAACATGCATTTGATACTTTAGGCCATAAGAAGCCAAGAAAAGTTATTAAAAAGCCAAGTAATGTAATAAAAGCAGTCCTTAAGAAAGATTAATCTGGCAGTAGTGATAAAATGAAGTCAGTCAAAGGGCAGTTGGGAGACAACGGAGATGGGGCAAAAGGATACTTACCACACAGGAAAAGCAGTGAAGTGTCAGTGACAACAGCAAAGGACAATGGGTTCAGAATAAGATTTCAGAGGGAAAATGATAAAGACTTGACTGGGTAGAAAAGCCAAAATACAAGAGAATCTCAGGAACATTCTACATACCTGGATTCCTGGATAATTAGGTTACACTCTATTGAGCATCCCCCGCCAAATTTTTTTAATCAACTTTGGATAAAAAGTACTGTAAAATATATCACAATTTTTTATAAAATTCTGCTTTAACTATAAAGCAGACTAGAAAAGTAAGGCTGATTGATGTTTGTATCATTCGCTGCAGAAATAATTTGGTGTAATGCAAAGACATTTGGTGTTGAAAGATTTCACTCTTAATTCGGCAATGGGCTCTGTTCCAGTTACCTCTCCAGGACCTGTATCTTTATCTGTAAAATCAGGATAAGAGTATCTGCCTCACCTAACTTAATTAGGTTGCTGTGAATATTAAAAAGTACAAGAGAAAGTGCTCTGTAAATAGAAAACCAACACGCAAATGTAAGATGTCTTACTAATAGAAGTATTAGAAGTACCAAAAAAAAAAAATGTAACGGGATAAAAATAATTTAGCATTATTTTGATGCCTCAGAATCATCATTATGAATGTTAAATTAAGTACTGCACTGCTTTTGATATATGATGGCCTCGAGATATCTAGGTGGTTAGACGTTCTAGACTGTTGGGCATTTTCAGTTCTTACGTGGTTTTTAATAGTCTCCCTGTCAACTTCAGCACTCTCACTGTAGCTCCTTTCTCCACTTCTAAATTGTCTACTTCTAATCTGCAGCGGACTTACAAACTAGATACCAGATAATGAGTTTATCATTATACACGTGACAGCCTCAGGAACTCTCATATGAGAAGGTGCACATGTGGGGACCAGAGCAGGTGAGGGGTACTTCTCTTTATTCTTATTCTTGGATGAGTTCCAGAAAAGTAAAGTGTGAATGTAACTCACTACCACAGAGTAACTCAACCTCTAAAGGCTTACTGAAATGAAACTAAGTATACGGATAAAATTTTTATATATTCTTTTACTTTCTGCAAATATTTATCATCAATTTCTCCCTCCAGTTAGCATTAACATCTCAGTACTTTTTAAGAGAACAAATTAACCTTTAAGAACAGTTTCGGCAACAACAATACTAGTAATAACCAGTTCTCATCTTAAGCCTGGTTATTTTTTTTGTAATACAAATGTAAAGAGTTATTTAATCTATTATGATTTAAACTGACATTCCAGGATAATGTAAAGAAATAATGGTCCAAAACCTGCTAAAGTTATACAGCATCACAGAGCAAATAAAATGGCCCCCTAAAGTACAACTTCTATTGTATTAGAGATCGCTATTACATTAGTAAAACACTAGTGCCTAGGGCTTGTTAAATGGAATAAACTGACTTTATCCAAGTACACAGAAGTGATTCTATCACCGTAAAATTCAACTTGTAAACATAAAAAAACCCCAAATTCAATATTTATTCAAAACAAAAAGGCCAAGATTCATCAAAGCTGATAAGGTGTTGCTATATTCATATACTGCACTGCAAGACACCAAAACACCCTCTCCTCTGGTCTTTACTAAGTTTAGATTTTTAATTCTCCCCAAAACTATTTCCAAGACTAGAGAATCTCCTGCCTTTTTTTATGAAGGGTCAGAAAGATTAATTAGAGAGGGGATACTTACCCTTTCTTTTGAAACTGATTTCCTTTCTCATGAAACATATTTCTACTGCCCTTCCCTGCCCTGCCTACCCACCCAACACCATCCCACCCAGATCTAAGACAGAGCATCCTGCAGTATGGTTCCTATTCCTGACAAAAGTCTATAACAGATCACACTAGTCTGGCTCCTGTAGCAGAGATGCATAAACAGAAAGCCTTGAATACCTCTAAAGTATTACTGTTATTTGAACCAATGATTTCTTTTTACATAATTAGATAAAATCCTTGTGAATTTTCACTAGTCTATTTTCAGCACATGCCTTTGGCTCATTTTAAAACATTCTTCAAAAAGGTTTAGGTTGGTTCCTTTAAAATTCTTTCCTCCTAGGTCAAGGTTTCTAAAGTGACCTCTGATGCAATGGGCTCAAGGATCTGAGCTATAAGTACGTCTAAACCCTTTAATTTACTAACTCCCAATCAGAGAGATAATGGAAACAGATCAGAAGGAGAAAAAAAGCCCAACATTTCTGTCAGTCTGGTTTCTGGGAGAGGAAAGTAAGACCTAGTTTGCTCTCAGTGAGCACCCAACAGGTATTAATTGATACAGAAAGGTTTTCTCTTTCATAGAAATTAGAAGATAAAGCAGATCAATTTCACTCTCCTACTGGGCATTTAAGCAGCCTAAGCACTTGCTTAACCTAAAGAAAACCATCAAAACCCCATTGAAAAAAGGCACAGAAGTGAGAAACAGAGGAGCTAGCCACCTCATCCCTCATCCATACTAACAGCAATAATAACGAGAATGCCATCTTTCTTCCAGTGCCCCAAAGAAACACTGTTAGATTCTTTACACACATAATGTAAAGAATTTACCAAATTTCAACAAGCCTGCCAAAAAGGCATTGTTAGCCACCCACATAGCATAGATGAAAAAAGAGACTCAGAAAAGTTCAGTAGCTTTCCCAAGGTCAGACAGCTAGTCAGGGCTAAAACAGGACTTTGACAAGTCCACTACGCTTTCTTCTCTGTCACTTCCCTTGGTTTGTCAGTTAAAACAGTGAAGTCAGCAAACATCAGACCTTACTTTCCTTCTGCAAGCTTCTGATACCATCCTGACCTGAGACATACGTTCTGGAAATACAATTAGCTCATATATTAATCACCTTTTCTAGTGGCCACATCCTTTGTGTCTTATACTATTACACGCTAATATGTTTCAGAATTATTATTATTGGATATATTTCTCTCTACATTTCAGATTTCTTTCTCCTTTCATACTCATTTAACTAGGCAAAATCTACTAGGTTCATCAGACTGCTTGACTTTGTAAATGGCATATTCATTTACATAGTTCTCAGAAAATAAGCTTTCTTTCTTCAGACTTAAAATTACCAGGAATTTTTATATTTTAGTAATAAATTCCCTATTTAATATAAAAACAAATCCTTTAAAGGCCTGATCCAAATACAAACATGTAAAATATCTTTTCTTTTTTTTTTTTGCTAAGGGGTGATCTGTGCTTGTATTGTTGATCAATAAATCCAGTTATTAGAACTTTTAAAACAAAACACCCATAAATTAGTATAACGTACCTTTAAAATGCCAAAAATCAGTATCCTCATACAGAAGTATAGTTCCTCATACAGAAACAAACTTTAAAATAATTTAAAGTTATCTGATTCCATGTATATATGTCTGAATCATTCTTATATGATAGGTAAATGTATTTGTAGTTAAAACTATATTGCTTTAAATTATATCCTTGCTTTATGTTTCTAAGTTTTATAAATCACCTGTATCAACCTTTGAGAGGTTTACGCTGGTAAAGGAGATTTGTACCTGAGCAATCTACTTGCAATAAAAACCATGGATGTCACTGTTTTTTGATCATATCTTCCTTTCTTTTTTCTTTGACGAGGTCCACAAATACCATTTATCTTTCGGTGATTTAAAAAATCTTAAACCAATCACACTAACTAAACCATTTCAATGTTTGAAAATGGTCTAACATTTACTCCAATCTTCACTCACAATAACAATAATAAATACTCAAGTCAAATCCTTTTACACCAAATGCAAAATAGGTCTATGACGCATGTCCAAGTCTTTGACTTTATCCATACGCCTTTCCCTTTTCTCTTTAGCTTATAAGGTAGATTCAGAGGTAAGCAAACTCTTCTGTCCAGGGCTGGCTAGTAAATATTCTAGGCTATGCATCTGGCTCTCTAATTCTAAACCCAAAAGTCTTCTCTTCCATGAGAATACTTTGGTGGTATTATGTTGCACTATAAATATTTATCAATTACATCATCTATAAATAACAACTGATTTTTTTTTTAATGATTTCAGAGTAGAATTCCTTCAAACTGTCAAAGTTCTAGCTGGAAAGCATGCCAAAGACAAAGAGGTTTCAGGCTCAATTACAGTAGTGGAACAGAATTTAATAAAGTTCCAACACTACATTTTAATGCCCAAAATTCTTATTGTCTCTTTTAGTTGACAAATATGTGCTCCACAATGTAACAGCAGCCGCAGACCAGCTGGATGGCTGTATCAAGCACCAAGGAAGCACCAGCACATGCTGTTAAGTGTCGTTCTGATTGCCTAGAAATGGCAGCCCATGCAGATTTATTCCCTGTTATAAATTAGAACAATTATTTCTCTGAAGTT
This sequence comes from Vicugna pacos, assembly GCF_048564905.1. NCBI lineage: Eukaryota > Metazoa > Chordata > Mammalia > Artiodactyla > Camelidae > Vicugna > Vicugna pacos. Next base: position 10,505,285 of record NC_133010.1, read on the forward strand.
TACATTTTCTTCATAAAAGAGTCAAACTTTCTGCACGTTAAAAAAGAGGACTTTCAAAAAGGATATCTTCCCTTTCTTTGATGATCAGTTCATTCTGTTCTTCCAACTGCCTGATCTTCCTCTCAAATGATTCCTGCTCAGCTTTGAGTCTTTCTTCTGTCACTTCCTTTTCCTCACTTACTCTGAAAGAAATACATAAATGAAAAGAAAATGCCTATGAGAATAAAATAAAATATGTGTCTACAGTTGTGGTTTACCAAAACTAGATTTCTTCCAGGGGCATGCTGCTTTTTTCAGGGATACCTTATGTTTTCAAAATGTTTTAAATTAACTTTTCATAAGGCAGTATTCCATACCTTTGTAATAAAATATGTATGTGATTTTTACATCAAGAATGTTTCCAATATTCAGAATTATCCTAAAACATGAAAAGTCCTACACTTTATAGGCTCCCAATTATGATCCAGGACAGAAAAATAACCGATTTTTAAAACAAAGGTTTTATTTCTTTATTATTAAAATAGGCACAATATATTTCGACTTAGGTCTTTTTCATACTTCTATTTAAATCCTGTCAAAACATAAACAACATATATATGTCTTAAATATTTCAGTAAACATACATGGGCAATTTTACTTTTTCCTGGTACGAATACCCTGCACTCCTCAGTAGCATTTAAATACTGAACTGGAACTGTAAAATGGAATTAATATAAAAAGCATCCGCACATTTATTCTTAGTTCAAAAAGAATTATAAAGCTAAAAACAATGACCAAAAATATGCATCATTAATGCTTAACTCTGAAAAGTACTCCAACTCAAACCAATCAAAAAGGGGTGGTTTCTGACAAGAGCACGGAGGTGAAAAATTAAAAAAAAAAAAAAACCTACACAACAAAATTAAAACTTACCTTAAAATGACAATCCTAGTTTTCACGTTACTTTGTGAACAAAGATGCTAGCCTTGCATTTCTGTTACTGGTGCTTAATTCTCCAAGGAGAGTACAGCACATTTGTTCTATAAGATCACACAGGGTGAGTGAAATCCACAGGAAATCCAAGCCTTTTCTTTGGGCTCCTAAGTTTACTTCCTTCCACACCCATGCTCTACCAGAGCAATTTCTGAATAACATGAACTCCACAGCCTTTCCTTTGTTGCTAGCCTTCTAGTGGAGAAATTAAAGTCAAGGAGATAACAGAATGAAAATTCGAATTATGAATGTTCAAGACTTGACTGCATCTTGGTCTTTGAAATACTTTGTGTGAAAGTGCATGGTATACAGTAGTTTCAAAAAAAAAAGGTTCACTTTTTGCTTATCATGACATCCAAATCATTTCCTCAACTCTTATTATTTGTTTAGTATGCCACAAGACTCATGACTGGGACTCAGGCGCATCTTTCTAAGAGGATAATCTCCAACACTGATACAATTACAAGGAGTCCACACAACGTAACAAAGAACAAATACACACATATGTAGAGGATTCACACTGTGCTCTCAGGTTATCCTGCCTCCCTTGTTACCATCTCTTTACAATGCCTTCCCTTCTCTTGTCAGAACTTTCAGGCACACTTGCACTAACATCTTTCACAATAATTCCCCATTGCCTCTAAGATTTTTCTAAACCTGTCACACATTTGAACCATTAATAATTTCTATCATCCAAATCTATCAGCCAGCTTCTATAACACCTTTGCTAAGAAACTGTTCTAGATCAAGTAAACTCCCAACCTGTAAATCAGAAAACCATGTACAAATGGTGACTGTGGCAAAGTGTGCCTATTTCTCTGGGCATCACTACTCCCACTTATAAACAAAAAAGGCCAGACTAGACAATTTTTAAAATTCTTCCCAGCTTAAGTTCAATAATTTCCACTATATGATATATATACCACTACTGTATCTATGTCCTTTAAAAATATAGAATATTTGTAAAGAAAGAAGTTATCAAGCATTTTCTCAGGGTACAAGGCATACAATACTGCAATCTAGGCAAAAGCTACAGTCATGGGATGAAAGAGGAAGTGGATGACAAGTGGCTGAATCCATAGGATTATGCATAAAATAAAGATGAAAGAGGTGATGTTATATACTGTAGGGAGAGAATAAATCAGTGCTGTCAAGGTGAGAAAATATGTGGCAAAATCTCTCCCTGTTTAGACTGGTAAAATCTTAAAGACAAGACTGAAGAGGAAAATCCGTAAGTGGTAAGAGAACATTTATTTTCATTTACTTATTAAGAAAACATTCACTAAATGCCTACTATAGGAAAAAATAACCACAGTAACTTTATTCTGTTTGGAATATCCAAAGGGAACCTAACAACAATGGCCCCCAGTCATTTCAGTCCCTTTCATAAGAGCCATATAAATATGAGGAATGGCCCAAAGATCTGCTTCTTCAACGAGCAAAGCTTCCAGAGTCTGAAAAACGGTAACAAAAAAAGTACACTGCCACATTTATGTTAACATTAAAGTAAGTGCAGAAAGTATGTCTGGAGCCTGCCAGGTCAGAACATACACCCCAACATTTACTTACTCCCTTTGTGGGATCTGAAGATAATTCAGGGAAGCTGTAGGGATCATTGAGGGCAAAAATGCTTGTGCATATATTCCACAATGCAGAGGCTGTGATGAGCTTTTCCCAAAACTTAAAGTGCTCTATCTAGAAAAATCACTCTCTTCTTAATTTAGTTTCTGCAGTATGTTTGAAAATTTTTGTTGCTACACTATTTAAACAGGGCTTTAAAAAAAATCCTTTGTTATGTTGCTGTGATTGGACTAGACTTTAGAATTTATTATGCCCTGCAAGGCTATAAAATTAACAAGCTGTGTTAAGCACAAAGAGTAACACTTCTCTCGGCCTATCTCAAGATATGCATGGCTTCTCTGTGGCCTATTAGCATAGTTAATATGAGCAAGTATATTAATATAGCCTTTAAATGCAGAGGACTTGCCAATAAAACAACCTCAAGATCTGATAGCTACTCAGAAATCTGTCTTCTTATTTATGTTCAATGATATTTCCCACGAGGCACACGTACGAGAAAATATCTGGTATCAAGATCTACATTTTTAATCAAAGCATTCTCAGACCACAAAGTAACAAAAAAAGACCTAATCCTCTATCTCATTTAAAGCATAGCAATAAGCTAATTAACAAAATGAGACTCTAAATACAGGAAATGGAAGTACTGGACTAATAGGACAGAAAAGTTAAAACTCTGGACAAGAGGATATTCCCCCTGGTGGCTTGCTAATTATTTACAAGGAGGACAACAGTCTGTTCTTAACGTAAGAAATCACCAATGTCAGCATTTAACACCTGAGAGTATTTCTGAAAAAGTCCACAAAATGCACTTTTATCTAACAAGAGAATTCATACACTTAGAGCTGGGTGGTTGGGCTGAAACCTGTGCCAAAAGTACTGAATTTCTCTGAAGGCTTATGTTTCAGCTTAAACATTCCCAGTGGTCAACCAGATAAATTTCTTCCCCTGATTAATATCTCACATTTGGGAGCAGGGAATGCTGGTCACATTTTATAAATTCTGAATATTAACTTAGTGGGGTAAGATTCGGAGAAGGAAGGAACAGATTTCACAGGACATCTAGCAGACAGGAATGGATATTGTTTTCAAGCAAGTGTAAAGGCATGGTAAAAAAGAAATATTTCATCAGTAAAAAATATATCAGTGAAATCATCTTAATGCTCTCTACAGATTTTAACACTTCACTGTTATTTAAAAGCTACTGTCTAAAGGAAAACAGTGCTTTAAGAAATCATAGGGACATAGCAATCCATGTCAAAAGGGTTTTAAGAACTACAAAACAATAGCAAATGAATGTAGATGCAAAAATCCTCAACAAAATACCAGCAAGCATAATGCAGGAACATTAAAAAAAAAAAAAAAGAAAAAGAAAAAAAGGAACATACATATGCCTAATTGGGATTTAGCCCAGGAATGAAAAGTTGTTTTAACACTCAAACATCAATTAACATACTACAACATAAAAATAAAATAAAGAACAAAAATCACATGATCTTCTAAATAAATACAGGAAGGTGTTTGAAAACATCCAACAGTGACTCATGATTCAAAAAAAACTCATTAAATAGGAAGAAAAGTAAACTTCCTCAACCTGAAAAAGGCCATCTACAAAAAACCCGCATCTAATACCACATTTCATGGCAAAAGATTGAATGCTTTCCCACTATGACCACAAAAAAGCCAAGGATGTCTGCTCTCGCCACTTCAACTTTGTACTGGAGATTACAGACACAGGAAAAGATAGATTGCTCAGGAAAAGAAATAAAATGCAAATTGGTGTAGCTTCTATGGAAAACAGTGTGGAAGTTTCTCAAGAAACTAAAAATAAAGCTACCATATGAACCATCAATTCCATGCCTGGGTATATCTGAAAAAAACAAAAACACTAATTCGAAAAGATGCATGCACCTCAACGGTCATCAAAGCACTGTTTACAGTAGCCAACACAGGGACTCAACTTAAACGTCCATCAACGGATGAATGGATAAGGAGGATGTGGTAAATACACCATGGAATACTACTTAACCATAAAAAAGAATAAAAGTTTGCCATTTGCAACAATATGGATGGACTTGGAGGACAGTATGATAAGTGAAATAAGACAGAGAAAGACAAATACTGTATGGTATTACATATATGTAGAATCTAAAAAATAAAACAAGCTAGAGAATATAACAAAAAAGAAACAGACTCCCAGATATAGAGAACAAACTAGTAGTTACCAGTGGGGAGAGCAAAGGGGCAAACTAAGTGTAAGGGATTAAGAGGTACAAACTACTATGTATAAAATAAATATGTTACAAAGATATACTGTGCAACACAGGGAATACAGCCAATATTTCGTAACTATAAATGGAATATAACCATTAAAAATTGTGAATCACTATGTTGAACAGCTGAAACATATAATACTGTATATCAACTGTACCTCACTAAAACAATTGAAAAAAATAAAAAAAATCTTAAAAAATGGAACTGTATACTGTATTCCTATTAAGAAATGACTTTCTTTCCCTTTAAGTAAATTATAAGTGGTTAAAGACTCTAGGTAAAACAAGAAATCTGAGATGAAAGGTGGAATGCATGGTGTACTCTAAAATTAATATAGTAATGAAGATACCAAAAATGGAAATGACAAAAATAAATTTGAATACAGGAAGAGAGATTAGGTATAGACAAAACTGATAAAAATACATGTTGTTTTAAAAGCTCCAAGAATAAAACACATTTTCCAAGGAACAAAGCATAAGAGACAGAACGATATATAACACTTAAACCCATAAGATAGCTTATCATTTAAATTCATGTTTAAACTTGAACCACAAAAGTTAACATTTCAATATTCACTGGTTATTTCTTTCAAGAATATACACATTTTATGAAACAGCCATAATCTTAATACTAAGGACTTATAAACAAAAAGTACAGTCCAATCTATCTAATAAATATAGCTGAAAAATTCTAAAAAACAAATCTAGAGTTACAAAAACAAAATACATCCAAGTTCGGTTTAGCCCAGGAAGGCAAGATCTATTTAAGAGTTGAAAATTAATTGATGTAATTCACCAGGGTAATAGAATAAAGGAGAAATCTTACATAATCATCTCTAAATGCAGAAAAGGCATTTGTCAAAGTTCACCCTATTCACAATAAAAACTCTCTACACTCTAGTACTGAAGGAACTACTTCATTCTAATAAATAGCATCTATAAAATACCTACAGTATCACATCTGTAAGGATGAGAAAAGAAAACTTTGTCCCCTTCCTTGTACTTCAGGAATAATGGAATAGTGTCAACTATTATACCACTCTCTATTCAATAATGACTGGTGGTTCTAGCCAGTGCAATAAAGCAAGAAAATAAGTAAGATGCATAGAAATTGTAAAGAAAGAAGTAAAATTTTATGTGCAGATGATATGATTGTGTATGTAGAAAATATTGAGGAATCTACAGAAAATATATTAGAACAAGTAAATTTAGGAAAATCACAAAGTTATTGTGGCAGCCAGCCTCTAAAATGGGTCCCAGTGGCCCATGTCTCTTGGTATACATGTCCTCGTTTAATTCCCTACCCTTGTATATAGGATAGATGTAATGACTATCAAAACTGACTGAATGTAACTTCTGAAGTTAGGTTACCAAAAGATAGTGACTTTTGTCTTGATTACTCTTGCTCACTCTGATGAGAGCCAGTTGCCAAGTTGTAGGCAACCATACAGAAAGGCCTTTGAAATAAGAAACAGAGGAAGGCCTCCAGCCAATGGTCAGCAAGGAACTGAGAAACTCGGCTGAAACGTTACTGAAGACATCACTGGAAACTTGTAGGAAGGGGAAGTATGGCATATGATGGCAGAAAGTTTACCAACACTATCATCTTTAGTAATGTGGAAAGGAGGAAATGTGCCTAATCAACTGGGTAACTAATCTAAGGAGATTTCCAAGTAAAGTGTTGAAAGAACTGGCTGGTTTCTTCCTGGTGCTCATAGTAAATTGGGAGAAGAGAGATACAAATTGAAGGAAAGACTATTACACCAAAATGAGACAGGATTTTCAGAAATTCCCAGATAGCAAAACTGCTAAAATTAAGAAATGTCTTCTGAGCAGATCTCAAAACCAGGATACTGCCAGGAAAAACATGCTCTGGAGATAAAGCCAAGGTAATAACTTCTGTTTAAGACCTCAGAAACATCAAAGTTGACTCAAGAGAGTCAGACAAAAGAGATTAAGTTTGGGCCTCACAAATCCTCTCAAATAATGGGGCTTCTAGGAAGCTTACTAGGATTTTAAACTGCTAAAATTCTGTGATGTTAGGCAGCCACAGACAACTAATACAGTTTTTAACGTATTAATCAATTATTTTAAATTCCTCATCAGATCATTCCACCTGCATCTGCTTATGCTGCTTTATCTCTTTCCAGTATGTTGTGTTCTCTTGCCTTCCATATACCTACAGTTTCATGCATATCTGGATATCTTAGGCAGGACAGCAGAGACTGAGGCAAATCATTCCCACACTTGGTAATGGGCAGACCTTTCCTTTGGCTAGGTTTTTAGTGCAGGGGCTTTATGTAATCACGTTAGGCAGGTTTCAGGTTTACTGTTGCTATGGTTACCCTCAGTACACCACAGACTTCAAATTCCTCTAGGCATAACCTCCCTTCAGGTGGACCAGATGTTTTCCTCAATGTCTGCTCCACCCTCAGCTTTAGGTCTTCCCTCCTGGAGGGTCTGTTTCTTCTGAGGTTCTCATTAGTATTTAACTGTTACTTTTACTAGGTACTTATTAGCCTGATGGTAGGGGGTCTGGGTTGGAGTGGTGCTCTCTATTATTCTAATTAGGTCGTGCTAAGCAGACTTTGTATGCCTGGGTCTTAGAAATGCTCCAGTCTCTCTTCTATAGTTCTATGACCAGCATGTAACCCTGCCCTCCCTCTAAGTTATTTTCTGCCTACCTCCAGCTTCAGTGGCTTTCACCAGTGCTATATATGAGCTATATATTATGGAAGCCCTCTTCCTAAACTTACTGGGTTTGCTACACAGAAAAGTTACAGGAGAAGGATCCAGGAAAGATTTTGTGCTCCTTCCATTACAACTGCTGTTCCTCCTCCCATGCCTGCGCGAAGAGGGGTGTTTTATCAGGCCTCTCAACATGTTGGGCCTATAGAGAAAAAGCCTGCAATAGAGTTGAAGCTGCTCTATACTTGCTGCCCTAGGGAGCTTCCTATTCTTACCTGTCCACATCTGGCCTCCACCAATTTGTTACCTACTGCAGTGAAATGTTCTTACCCATTTCTAGCTGTGTCTGCCCCACGTAAGCTAGCGCTCACATCTCAGCTTTCCCTATAGGGACATCTCTTCTGAGATTTCGGGTTAGTTGGTTGCTCTGCATGTGAACTGAGCTCTCTGATTCAAGAAACATCCAGAGCTTGCAGTTTGTTCCATCACCCCTTTTTTTTTCAAAGGACAATATTTTTGTGTCTGTTTATCTCTTCCACAAATGCTTTGAAAAAGTACATCATCATGTAGCAAATATTCAATAATTGTTTTTTGATCAAAACCAGATAATTAATATGGTAAGAATAACCATCTTCAGTTATTAAGTACTAACTTAATAATACTCAAATCTCAATGTCATAATTCAAGCTATAGTTCCAATTTTGAGAAGGCAACCTAAATAATCTTGTAAGAATTTCTAGTAACCTCTGCTCTTCACTCTTCCCTGAGCTCAATGATTCTTCCTTTCTCCTATTGATTTCAGATCTAAGAAATCTGAATCCATCACAACAGGCACATACAAATAAACCATGAAAGAGAATAACCAGTATACATAAAGCCCATGTGTAAAAAAAAAAGAAAACTGCTTGAGAAAAGACTGAAAAGTTACTACATATACTTGCATGTTGCATATACCGACAACTGTGGTCTTTTAACTTTTCATAACCCAAATGTGGCCCAACCATAACCGAGTAGATCAAGCAGCTGTAAGTCTGAGTAGATGCAGCAAGGTCAGAGGAGGCTATCCACGTTCATACGGCACTGCACAGGCTTCCAGAGGCCATGCAGAAGGGGTAAAAAACGCTATAGAAAAATTAACCTCTTCTTGGAAGTAGTACCTGGTCAGATCTAAGAAAAAGATTGTTGAGCACACGCTAGTCACTCAAAAAATATTCTCTCAATTGTAGTGCTCAGAATCAGCAATCTGAGAATGAAGTTCGGTAAACTAACTGTTCTACAGGGTCAAGATACATAAAGTTCAGAGAATGCCTTTCTACCTAAAGCAATTTAAAATTTCCTTATCCTCTCTTGAAATTTACTTTGTAACCTATTATAAATTGTTTATCAACCCCCTCCAAATTCATAAAGACCCCAAATGGGAAGACAAAAAACTAAGTCACTAAAAAATTAAAGCCTAATTTTCTTACTGTACTGCAATGCACATTTAATTATGTCCCAAAAAGTTATGATTAGCTTAATAAAATAAAAGGCCAGAACAAATATAAAATAATGATGATCTACTCATTTTGCAATGGGAAACTAATGGTGCTACATTTTCTATTTTTCTTCTGAGAAATGTCAAGTTGAAATAGCAAACTGTCCTCTGGGAAAAATCAGAGTATCTGAGCCTAAAAAAGAACTCTGTCCTCGAATGAGTTAGTACACAAGTATTCACTGGGGAACCATGCATTATTTCACAGTGTGGGCTTAGGACATGAAATAGCGCAGGTTTTTTTAGGCTACTTAGAATATGGCTCATATACAACAAAAACTGCAATTGTGGCCAAGATTATTTAAACATTTTTTTTCCTTTAAGGAATAAGCTATGATGCAGTCTGTGCATTAGTCTATGGTACCCCTCCCCATCTTAAAAGATCTCAGTAAAAAGATGCAAGTGCATAAATAAAGAACTGTCACCATCTTTCAGCACAAGCTACAATATTTTGCAGAGCCATTCATTTTTCAAGTCCCCATAAATGACACTACTTTTCCCATCCACGCAAACAATTCATTAATTTTACTGTAAAAGACTTTTTGAGGTCACTTCATTCAACAATCTTGAACAAAAAGAATTTTCTCTATCCTAATACCTCTTAGAAAGATTGATCAATATTCCACTTATCCTTCTGCAAATGTAAATCAATGCTGGACACCTCAGGGAAGTCCCCTCAGTTACTTGAAACCCATATATCAAGTCATCTCTTAATACTCTCTTCTACAAACTAAATAATTCATAATATTCCTAATTTATCTTTTAGTATGTTATCCATTAACCTGTAAATTTTGATTTGTGTATGTATTCTATTATTTTATAAGTGTAGTTAACACAGTGAAAAAGCTTTCTGGTTAAATTATTAAGGAGACACTGAAAGATTAAAAACTCATTATTAGGCGTTTTTATCTATTTGTTTTCTTGCCAAATAGCATAAAATATTGCTTGCTCATGTTCAAGCTAAATTTAACTATAAACCACGCTTTTTTTTTTTAATGGACTGGGCCTAACCAGTAAGCCTTTCCCTAAAATGAATTTCTAATTTATTTTTATCCTAGGCATATAATAACCTGTCCGTGTCACTACTGTCTTTTATCCTGTTTGAATGAAACCATTTCCCAACCTCTTATGCCAAGTCTGAATTTTATTTATACCTTCTATTAACATTTATTCTTATTTAGAAACAGCAATAAATCTTACAGGCATCTTTTTTATTCTCTCATAGAGAGCACCAATAAAGACACTGACTAAAGAGGATCTCACAGCTAGGTTCTCAACGGATTCCTCCAAGATACAGGTAAGCCAGTCTTGGAATTTGGACACATACGGTTTTCCCGCTTACACCGCTAAAGTCAAGGCCGTGTTTTTATGGAAAAAAAAAAAAAAGGCTGTGCTTTTGAAAGAATGCTTTGCACTTGTGCATAGTAGTTGAAATTCTTAAGTATGCTATACTTGAATATGACGTAGGAATACATGAGATTTTTTAAGTCTTCTGACATTTTCTCCATTTGGTTTGGCCTTTATCACAACTAAAACAATCTCCATTCTTTATGTCCAATTTTTACTGAAAAGACATGAATGAAAACAACTTTCAAAACTTCAGCCTCCTAATAATCCTCTATTAGTACTTTTTCATTATTCTCTATTTATTGAAAAGTGTTATTAGTTTAAAAAGAAAACAAGGATACATTATTCCCATATACCTATATGTTAACAGTAAATATAGTAATAATGGGGTTTTTTAGCAGTCAAATTTGTACTAATATCAATCTTAGTATGTACTAACACACTGACCCTTTACCAAGAATCTAGCACTTTGCTAGAAAGCAGAAGTTGATTGAAACAAAATCAATATGCTCTAATATTTCAGGTATGCTCTAAGCCTGGCAACTGAAATTATATCACTCAGGACAGCAATGGCAATGCAGGACTATTACTAACTATATGGAGTCAAACTAATTGTAATAGCTTTAGGGACATCTACAGCCATCTACGTGGTTAAAAAGTGTTGTGAGATGATCATAAATTAAGTGTTTAACAATTAAATGATCTCCCAATACAAAAAATAATATTTGAGATAATGAAAACTCTACTTGGCACCACAGAATAGCTTTTTTTTTTGAAAAAAATCTTTGTTCCCGTAAGATCAATGACACAAGGACATCAGAACATATTTGCAATTTTCTATTTTCAAAAAGCTGTTCTTTCTCGTACAGTAATGCATTTCATATAAAGTTTGTCTTACCTGGCCAGTTCTTTAATTAAGTTTGCAATGCGTCTTTTGTCTTCAAGACATAAATCTTTCAATGATGCACTCTTCATTCCTCTCCTGCAGAAATTCTAAAACAAATAAAAAAAAATCCTTCAGATTAACTTTTACTAACAACAATTATTAAGACTTGTCGAGAAAGCTCTTAAAATAAGCACAGGAGGTAAAATTTCTTAGATCTCTTTTATCTGGTAGAACAACATTTACCTGCTTCATTTAAACCTACTGTGAACCCAAAACAGGCTAAGGAACTATCTGTCCACCAGGGGACATCATGAATTTATGCTGAAAAGCACACGGAAAGAACTCAAAGGCAGAAATGTGCCTGCTAAAATATGAGGGAGTATTAAGGAAGCAACCTTCCCTTTGTGAATGTCACAGAAACAAACACCTAATGGAAGATTCTGAGAGTCTGTCCTACACCATAGCCCCCAGGCTGCTTAAAGGCAGACTAAGGTTGGCAGCAGAGGCACCAGTTTCTAAGCTCTCAATATATCCAAAGGTTCATTTCAAAGAGTATTAGAACAGAGAGTAATAATAATGGCTAACATTATATCTAGCGTTATTAGGGCTATCCTAAGAATTTTATACTTATTAATCCATTTTGTTTTCACAGCAATGCTATGAGGTAGGCATTATTCCTATTCTACAGTGAAGGTACATATCTTGCCTAGAATTGTAACAACTAAGTAGCAGAATCAAGACTCGAGCATTGGTTCCAAAGTCTGTATTCTTACCTACTGTACTATCCTATCTTTTGTGCTATAAAAGGTTCTCCCAGTACTTAAATATCATTAAGAGGGGTAAAGACCATGAAGCCCAGGAATTCACAAGGGAACTGGAGATAACATGTAAAAGGGAAAACATGTTTCTCTTAAAAAAAGAAAAAAAATAACAACCTTGGCATTTGTGTAACCACAAAGTAGGTTAGTCCAACTACTTCAGGTAGCTAGGAATAATCCAAGACCCCTAAAGTGAATCCTGGAATTACTGATAGCCAAAGATGGAAAAGACAGGGGAGAAAAAGGAGATGGACAAAAGGAGATGGTAAAAAAAAATTAAATGGATTTGATTGTAGATTTTAGGTATGGTTAATTTAAGATGCCAGGAGGACACTCACATAGAAGTGTTTAGGTAAGAAGGTAGAAATGTGGGTCTGACTATCAAGTCAGAGAAAAACACGAAGATTTAAAATGTTATTGTTGATGTTAAGATTTTTATTATTTTCTTTAGACTTTTCTATGTTTTAAAGTTTTCTTTAAAGTTAAAAAATATTAGTTTTTAAAAATCATCTACTAATCCAAGCAAATAAATTAAAATTGGTATTTGAAAAGACAAGAGAAGAATCAGAAGCATACAACATTGTGGGAGAAAAAAGTTTTAAGAAGAATGTGGGGTAAATAGTGCTAATGACCAAAAAAGTTAAACAGAATATAAAAAGAAGTCACTAGATTTGACAATGGTTAAAGGTGCTGAAAACCTGTTAAAAGAAATTTTAGTAGTGGTGTAGTGAATGAACAAGAGAAACCCTTGCACATAGGCAAGAATTTCAGCAGCATTGTGTTTAGGCAAAAACCTGAGAACACAAATGTTTGTCAATCAGAGAGCAGTTGAACTGTGGTGTATTTATACAGTGGAACTCTGCAGCTACTGGTTGTTACCTACAGACATTCTTCTTCAATCCCACCCTTCCAGGCTCTGCTCTGTGATGCTCAGGCTGAGGTTCTGGAAACCTCTCTTCTCTTTCATGGCTCTCTGTTAAACTCTGCCAACAGGAAGAACTAGAGATTTTTAGAGGAAGAAAGGACAGACTCTGTCCTACTTGCTTCCTGTTTCTGTCTGTGTCACTCCTGTCAGAGATCTTCACCCTGGCAAGAATGGCTGATTCCAGTTTGTAATTTTTCCAGCCCTGGCAGAACCAGCCTTTAGAGTGTCTCCCTCAGGGAGAGCAGGGCCAGTCAGGCTGACTCCCCATCAGAGGTCCAAGTTCCAGCTCTAAGCGGCTCCTCTTCCAAGCTTCTAGGTTTTAATAATTCCAACTTGTTCTGTCTGTTTTCCCAGCCCGAGGATGGTGGTTTTTTCTTGCAGTTATTATCTACAAGAGAACTCAGTGTGCCTTTTTGCTTTCCAGTTCTCTAGCAGCAATTTAACAAGTCGTTACACTGAACAGTCTCAGGTAAAACAACTAACTAAACCCTGACTGAAATATCAGTGAAAAGAAATGAAATATAACTATGTGCAACATAAATTAATCCTGTGAATATAATGTTGAACAAAAAAGCAAATTACACAATATGAGGTCATTTATATAAAGTTCAAAATATATAAAACAAAATATTGTTTAAAAAATAAATACATGTTTAGACTATATAGGATGGGGCGGCCAGCCAAATCTGGCCCAAAGCCTGGTTTTGTTTAAAAAAAAAAGTTTATTAAAACATAGCCATGCACATTCATTTACACACTGACATACACATGGCTTGTTCCACACCATTAGTAGTAGAGTTGAGTAACTGAGACAGAGACCATGTGTCTCACAAAGGCTAAATATTTACTCTCTGGCCCTTAACAGAAAAAGGCTTGTCAGCCCCTGATACAGAAAAACAAAAGAATGATAAACACAACATTCAGGATAGAGATTACCAAAGAAGATGAAATAGTAAGGGAAGGACACGGCTGCACAGTCATCCGATTTACAAGAGCAGCACCGCAGTTCAATGGGGGAAAGAAGAGTCTTCTCAGTAAATGGTACTGGGCCAATCGGACTATCAGCACGGAAAAGGAACCATGATCCTGGCTTTAGACCAAACACATATTAATTTCTGATGAATAATGGGTTTAATTGTGAAAAGCAAGACAATGTGGTTTCGAAAAGAGAGAGAGAACCTGCTGCAAGGAGTGTAGTTGGCTAACAGCCTCACCCAGCCACTGTCACACCTTCAGGATCCAATGCACTGTTTATGCCAAGGCCAATGACTGGCAACAGCAGAGATATGGGAACTGGGCCATTTCTGCTTGACATGGCATCCTAAAAGAACAATATTTTGCTCTGGGGGTCCCCGTTAACCAGACAGGCAAAAGACCTCAACTGAATTTCTAGAGATAAAAACTACAGTGTCTTACACGAAAAATACACTGGATAAGATTAGTAGCAAAAGATGAATGCAGAAGATAATTTTCAAATACAGCAATACAAACTATCCACAGACAAGCACAAAACAACAACAAAAAACTGAAAAAAAATAGAGGATCAGAGAGCTGTGGTATAACTTCAAGTGGCCTAATATGTGTATAATTGGAATCCTCCAAAGAGAGGAGAGAGAGGGAGACATAAATTATCTGAAGACATCATGGCTCAAAAATTTCCCAATTTAATGAAAACCAGAAACCCACAGATCCAAAATGCTTAACAAACTCCAACCCAAAGGAAATTTGGAAAACTAGTCCAAAGCATAATATAATCAAACTGCTAAACACTAGTGATAAAAAGAGAATCTTAAAAGTAGCTAGAGTTAAACCTCACACATACTAAATACAGGGGAATAAAAATAAGGATGACAACAGACTTCTCAAAAACATCACAGGTGAGGCAACAGCACAGCAGTCATTAAAGCCCTGACAGAAAAAAACTAACAGCTCAGAATTTTATAACTAGTAAAAAAATCTTTCAGAAGTGAAAATGAAATAAAGACTTTTTCAGGCATACAAAAATCAAAGAAAAAAATCATTCCCAACATACCTGTACTACAATGTTAAAGGAAGTCCTTCAAGCAATAGAAAATATCAATGATATCAAATGGGAAACACCAGAAATGGTAACTCTGTGGCTAAATCTGAAAGTCTTTTGTTGCATTTTTAAATCTCTTTAAAAGACAAACTGAAATAAAAGGAAAAAAACTGAAAAGGGAGATGTAAAGCTATCTCTATTCACAGATGGCATGACCTTATCTTTAGAAAATTATAAGGAATTTACCCAAAACTACTAGATTAAAACTAATAAATAAATTAAGAAAGGTTGCAGGACACAAAATCAATTATGTTTCCATATGCTAGCAGTGAAAAATTCAAAAATGAAATTAAGAAAACTATTCCATTAATAGTAGCATCAAAAAGTATAAAATACTTAATACTTAGAAATAAACTTAACAAAAGGAATATAAGGTATATACACCAAAAACTACAAAATATTGCTGAAAGAAATGAAAGGATATGTAAATAAACAGAAAGACATTTCACACACCATATTCAAGGACTGCAAGACTTAATATTAAATTGAGAGTATTCTCCAAATTGATCTGAAGACTCAACACTATAGAGGGAGTGAGAAATACTAACTACTGGCTGTAAGATAGGCTCAAGGATGTATTGTACAAAATGGGAAATACAGCCAATATTTTGTAATAACTGTAAATGGAAAGTAACCTTTAAAAACTGTGTATTTTTTAAAGATTCAACACAATTGCTATCAAAATTCAACCTGACTTTTGTGTCAAAATTGACAAGCTGATTCCATAGTTTCTATGCAAAACCAAAAGATCCAGAATAGCCAAAACAATCTTGAAAAAGAAAACAAACTTGGAGAACTTATACTTCCTGATTCCAAGACATACTACAAATCTGTAATTAAAACAGTGTGGTATTAATATTAAAATAGAAATATAGATCAATAGAACAGAATTGAGATTCCAGAAATAAATGCTTACATTTATTTAACATATTTTTAACAAGGGTGTCAAGACAATCAAGTAAGAAAGAATAGTCTTTGCAATAAACGATGCTGGGACAAGTGGAAAGCCATATGCGAAAGAAAGAATGAAGTTGAGTCATGACCACACTATATACAGAAATTAAATCAAAATGGACCAAAGCCTAAAGGTAATATCTAAAGTTATAAAACTCTTAGATGTTGGTATAAAGCTTTGGGACCTAGGCAGTGATTTCTTAGATATGACAACAAAGCCCAGGCAACAAAAGAAAAACATTGATAAGTTGGACCTCATCAAAATTAAAAACGTTCATGCTTCAAAAGGACACCAATAAGAAACCAAAAAGACAATGCACAGAATGGGAGAAAACATTTGCAAATCATGTATCTGACAACAGACTTGGAGGTGGAATTTATAAAGAACTCTTACAACTCATCAATAAGAAAACAAATAACCCAATTGAAAAGGATCTGAATAGACATTTCTCTAAAGAACATATACAAATGGCCAAGAAGCACATAAAAAGATGACCATTACTGGCCATTAGGAAAATACAAATCAAAACCACAACAAGATACCACTTCATACTCACTAGGACAATTATAAATTTAAAAAAAAGGATATAAAGTGTTGGTGAGAATGTGGAAAATCTGGAATACTTATACATTCCTGATGGAATGGGAAGTGGTACAGCCATTGTGGCAATTCATCAAAAGGTTAAATACAGAATTACTACGTGACCCAGTAATTGTACTTCTACGTGTATACCCAAGAAAACTGCAAACGTACATTCACACAAAAACTTGTATACGAATGTTCATAGCAACATCATCCATACTAGCCAAAAAGTGTAACAACCCAAATGTCCTTCGGCTCGTATGTATTCAGCCATAAAAAGGAAGGAAGGAATGACCTACAACACAGACGAACCTTGAAATCACTATGCTAAGTGAAAGAAGCCAGTCACAACAGGTCACACATTAGATGATTCCATTTATGTGAAATGTCCAGAAAAGACATATAGAGACTAAAAGCAGATTTGTGGTTGCCAGGAGCTGACACGAATGAGGAATAGCTTCTGTTCACTATTAAACACACAAACAAGTATGTGAAAAAGTACTTTCAATTTTTGAAAAGAACTTGCAAATTCAACTATTCGGATCCTACTATGAAGTGGATACACTGGGGATGTAAGTAACACAAACAGGACTTTTGAGCTAATCACAGTTAAATCCTGTAGACAACTAAACATAACACAGTTGACCCTTGAACAATATGGGTTTGAACCGTGCAGGTCCACTTACAAGCAGATTTTTTTCAACAAATATATTGGAAAACTTTTTGGAGATTTACAACAATCTGAAAAAGCTCGCAGACGGACAACATAGCCTAGAAATACCAAAAAAATTAAGGAGAAGGTGTATCATAAATGCATAAAATATGTAGATATACATAGAACATTCAAAATACATGTTAAGTGATTATTTATGTTACTAGTAAGGCTTTCATTCAACAGCAGGCTGTTATTAAAGTTTTGGGGAGTCAGAAGATTATGCAGATTTTCAACTGCACAGAAATCAGTGAATGCCCCTTAATGCCCACTGTTGTTCAAGAGTCAACTGTAATTAGAAACAAACCAGATATTGGAAATATCATAAACTCAAGAACATCAACCAAGGATTTAAAAAAAATTTTTTTAAGGGGTCGATAGTAAATGATTTTGACTTTGTGGACACATGTCTTTATAGCGACTCTACCATTGTAATACAAAAGCAGCAACAAAGATACTAAAAGAATGAGCATGGCTGTTTTCCAATAACACTTCATTTATAAAACAGACAGAAGAGGGTTTGGCCTAGAGGTCATAGACTGCCAAACCCTGATTTAAACTCTGGTTGGGGAAACAAAATATAACAAAAAGTAAAATAAACCAATTAGATAGGGCATGTGCCAAAGGAATGCACAGACACCATTTCAGAGGCAAAGACAAGGGACAAACCAATGACCGAGCTATAAAGAGTCTTTATGATATTATTTGCCAAGTGAAGGAAATAATAATAATAATGCAGGCTAATTTTGTTTTAATAAAGCAGTTTTCTTGTATACAAAGGTTTATTCATCATCAATTAACAAATTCAGATGAACGAAAGTCATAAAAGGTGCCTAATAAAAGAAAAAATTATTAATATGACTTATTAACTCCACACAGATTAGGATGTAAATCTTTTTGAGACATAATAAGACAATAAATGTTTTTTAACTAACGCTGAAAGCAAGCCTAGACATTTTGGAACAAAACCTTTGAGTAATATACACACTCTATACTCATACTAAACGAAGCGTTTTAGAGTCCTTTGTATCTTTTAAAAATGTTTGTAGATCAACTAATGTTCAAGGGCTCTTATACCTTTATCTATCAGTTAGTGTCAGCACAGAAAAATAACTTATTGATCACCATCTATAAAGATTGGAAAATAAGAAAAAAGAAAAAGAAAAAAAGAAATTACTGACCTGTCCATCTACAGAATCTCCTGCACCTCTTAAGGACTCCGTGGAGACTGAAGCAGCAGTCACCTTGGGAGTCTTAAGTTTAACATCAGCTTTTGGATTCACCATCTTCTGTCTTGATCTGATATTTCCTTCCGCAGAAATTCCTAAAGATTTCCATAAAACAAGATTTCAAAATTTTATCTTTTCATTCTCTTAAACCTTACCTCCACCAGCCTCTTCCTTGACATATTCTACATTATGGGACTTGACGGGGAAAATTCTTACTCTATAAGCTTTATTTTAAAGCTCTTGTAATAAATAACGAACTGCGAAAAGATTATTTTTTGACTAAAGATTCAACTGAAATATTTTTAAAAGGGGATGTGAATATTTGTAAGCTATATTAAAACCAATCAGCTACAACATGCCATACACACCTTAACTTACTGGAAATTAAAAATCTGATTTTTCACATAATTAGGATGTCTCCAACGGTTTAGTTTTACTACTTATCTTGTAACAACCAGTAAACTTTAAAGTCTACTACATAAACCCTATAACAAGTTTTCACATTTATCTTTGAAAGATAAAATTTAGACTATTATTTGTAATATGAAAAATAAGAGAAGCATCCCTTGCTTTTTAATATGTGAATGAAGTAGTCTATAGATTCATCAAAAGCTGACTTGCCCAGCCAGCCTTTGAGGCAATATTTCAAACCTTAGTAGGGTCATACCAAATATTAAAATAAGTTAGGTTATGATGAACTGTTCTGAATTTATTTATGCTTACAAAGTTGTCCAAATGTTTTATTTTCTCCTATCTCTTAAGCAGCAAAGGAAGCCTACCAAATTAATACAGAAAATCATACCTGGAACATACACTACTGATTGCTCTTCATCAGAAACTGTGAAGGAAGGCATGAAGGAAAATGCTGGGAAAGAGTAACCAATATCCAAATGCTGCTGCTCTGTATTTCTATTATAATTTGTAATTTCTTTTGACCTGGAAATTTATAACTATCTTTCAAAAAAAAAAAAACCAGAAGGCAACATAATTAAAATAAATGTAGCAAAATTAATCATCTTTTAAAGCTCATCTTTATATATTCATAACTATCTGTTTCATAAAAATTTTGGGAGGTCTAGTTCCATAAAACTTTACCCATGCTTATTCCCAAGTGAGATATCCAACAATATAAATTCTACAGTTAGATTCATTTTCTTTCTTTTTGTAAACAAGGAGTTAAGTGCTCCTTTTTGCTCATTATTAGAGACCTGACAAGTTATTTTAGGCATAAGTAAGTAATTTCAAAATGAGCATTAGCTTTGAAGAACAAGCACTCTGAGGGCAAGTCAATCATGTGAACACAAAAACATTTTTTATTCTCCTGCAGCACATTCATGAAATGTTCCAAGAAGCCCTACTCTTTAACAAGTGGAAGATATTTAAGACAAAAAGAATTATTTCAAATTTCAAAAGGAGAAATTTAGAAAGGCTAAGATCATTACACTGCTATAGAAAGAGAAACAATATAATAAGACAGTTTACTTTCCAGAAACAAAATATTATTCAGAACTAAATCTAAATCCAGAATTGTCCACAATTTGATAGCCTTCTATTACACTTCCAGGAAGGAAGTGTCTAAACAATTTTTTCCAAATGATCTAGAAAATTCCAAAGTTTTTTGTTACTTTATAAAACATTTTCTTTTCCAAGATCTGTAGACAAATCTAATATTAACTATTTCCTTCCGGAAAAAAAAGGAGTAAAATAGTGGAGTTATACCATATTCAAAAAGTCAATACATTTTAAGTCCAGGATCAATCTTAGTAATAGAAGCTTTTCAAGGAACACTGAATGGAAATGCCTAGAATCCCTGAAGGAATTTAGGAACACAAAGGTGGTGCTATCTGAGCCACCAGGTGGCTTCTAACAGCTCTCTGCAGGAGTACATGTGCTATCACAGCTTCAAGATTTTGGCTGAAAACTGGTATCTTTAAAAACTTTAAATTCCCTCAGACAGCACGGATGGAGCTTAGAAATTTTTAAGAGGCACATAAGACAAGCAAAGAAACAAAAAACTAGACCCCACTAGGAAGGAAACTGATAGCAACTTAACACTGGAGCAGAGAGAGAATTTCTAAATTCACTGACTCCCAATCTAAGAAAAAAAAAAAAGCCTTAGAAAATGAAATTGTGCAGGCTCTTTAACAGCAGATTAATTTTTTTATATCCCTTGGGACTGCATACACTGCAGGTATTCAATAAATGTTTAATTATTTGCTGTTGGAAATGCACACATGGGAAAAAGCACCCGGGGGAAAAACTTCAAGATGACTCAGGACATGCTCCACGTGGCGGTGTCTTCAACTGGAGTATGCTGTAGTGATGAATGTGCAGAATATTTTCCATCTCCAAGGATGACCTATGGAAAGGCTAACGTTACTGAGTCCTGGAAAACATATACACTTCCCTAGAACGTTCACAAAGGAGCCTGCTCACAGCTGGATGTCACTGAGGACCCCACTCAGCTACATCTTGATTTGGAAGCTTATCAAGTATTTTATATTTTCTCCTCTCTTCTCAAATCTGATACCACTTCCCTCCATCCTTACTCTAACCTAATAACTTTGCTTCCTATTTCTTTAAGAAAAACAAACTGTAGAAGCCTTCCACAAGCTTCTACTTGCAGATGACATGATATTACATATAAAAAACCCTAAAGACACCACCAAAAAACTGTTAGAACTAGTAGAAAAAAATCCAGTAAAGTTGCAGGATACAAAATCAATATACAAAAATCTACTGCATTTCTATACAAGAACCACCAACTACAAAGACAAATTAGGAAACCAATCCAATTTACAGTTGCATCAAAAAAGAGTAAAATATCTAGGAATACATTTAACCAAGGAGGTGAAAGGCCTACACACTGAAAAATATGACACTGATGAAAGAAACTGAAGAAGATACAAATAGAAAGATAGTCCACACTCACGAACTGAAAGAATATTGTTAAAATGTCCATAAAGCAACCTACAGGTTCAATGCAATCCCTATCAAAATTCCAATGCCATTTTCCATAGAAATAGAACAAACAATCCTAAAACTTGTATGGAGCCACAGAAGACCCCAGTTGGACAAAGTAATCTTGAGAAAGAAGAACAAACTTGGAAGTTTTACACGTTCTGATTTCAAACTATATTACAAAGCTATAGTAATCAAAACAGAATAGTATTGGCACAAAAACCCATGAGAGCTACACTTTTCCTGCTTTATTTTTCTCCACAGCACCTACAATCATTGGACAGACAACATATTTTAATTATTCATAAACTCATCTCATTTCACTAAAATGTAAGCACCAAGCAGGTGAAGATTTGCATTGTTTTGATCAATGTTGTGTCTCCTAAGGCCAAAGAATGCCTGGCTCATAGTAAACCATCTACAGACAATTGAAATTGGTATTTACCTAATCCTATGAGGCACTGTCTAACAACTCAGTGTTTTCTTTCTCTCACTGTCTTTCTCTTATTGTCAAAATATGCATGCAAAACCCATTAGCTACATCTATGCTAAATTCCTTCTCAAATATAAAAATGCTAAATAACTGACCTGAACAAAAGTTTTTAAAAATAAGAACAAGAATATTTGAAATTGTCTCCATCCAACCTATCCTATATAATCATCCGTAATCTATCTTCATCTCATTATTTTAGCAATCCAAATATTTACCTTCTTCAAATACAAAGATTCTCAACAAACGTATATTTTATGGGAAAGTCAAAGAGACACAATATACAGCAAATGTATATTAAACCTCTTACTGGGCTCTGTGTGCCACCTTAATTCATTTGGAAGTGCCTCAAAAAGACATGTACAGCAAGTTATAAAGCACATTTAATGCTGGTACCAATCCATCCAAATCCCCAGAATTAAAGTAGGAATTAGAAACCCAAGGCAGAGTGGTAGAGAGGAAGACGTGTACCCATCCTAGATCACCAGGAGCTGAAGAAAATACATTTAATACTGCCCATTCTGCCCTACCCTTATGAGTTTGAATCACCTACCAGCAACATGTGTAGTACTACTGACCACAATGATATTCCTGGGTAGTATATTAACATCAATGTAAAGTCTCTATTTTTAATTGAAAACTCAGGATGGCAGAGATTACAGCTGCTGCAATGTTTTGACCAGGTCCTTTATAGTTCATATTTGTTAATATCAAGTTAACCATACTGTTAATGATAATACACTTGAGTGCATCTGAAACAATCAAATTTAGATACTACAGAAACACTAACTTCTTCTGATATTACCAAGACCTATAATGAAGGAGGAAAGCAGTCTATGACCTAAGAGGCATATTTTATTTGCAGATTTAGGCCTTAAAATGACAACATGGTATATTCATTGTCTACACATTGGATATAAAGACACACCTTGTGCAAAACAGTACTGCTGACTCATACTGTGCAGGAGATGCAGAACTCATAAGAACAACCATATGAAGAAGGTGACATTCAGTCATAGATGATCTGTTCTCACTTGATGGAAACATCTAGGACTGGGAAATGTCTTGATTACATTTCTCTAACTGTTTAGGCAAAGCACTGAAAATCTTTCAATAGTGTGAAAAGAATACCAGATTATAGGATTTACTTTTTGGTCTTTTCTATTGAAAGTACTAACTATCAAGGCTTTGGGGTGGTCTAGGAAGTCATCAGTGTGAGAGGAAAAGAGATCAAAGACACTAAACCAACTGACTCATAATTATCCTTATACTTTTTAGCAAAGATTCAGTAACAAATTTATATTTGACATTGTTTTTATACGCAATAGAGATTTACAATGAAAATATCTGAGGCTGTATATTACTCGGCCATTATGTGGAATAGGCAGGGGAAACAGGTGATACTGATAACCTTCCAATTCCTTTCAAATATCTGAATGCCTACAGAATATAATCACTACCATTTTTCCCAATATAATTTAAACTCCTCACTTTCAATGGGAAGATGAGTATTCTACATTAATTTTTAGAGTAAGGGAGAATGTAAAAGAAAAGGGAGGCTATATGACTGCTATGTGAAATAGGGAGTAATAAGACTACATGAATACATGAAAGTACAGAGCTGCTAACACTAAGAGCTTACATTCAGTTTACATACCTACTAACTTAACCAATCTCTCCACCCTACACTCCACACATATTCTATATCAGAACAACATTCTGATATATTCTTTATCAGCACAACAGCATTGGTTACACAGAAAGTTAGGGAATAATAATCGAAATCACATAGGTGGTTATGAAAACGATTACACTACAGAAGCACATTATAAGCTAATAATCTTCAAATATCTCCTCCATCACAAAATTCTAACATTGCAGACGCAATGTTTCATGAGAAAATCAGACTCATCCCAATTTCCTGACTTCCTAAGTCAGCCCAGCTGCTCCCGATGCACATACTCTTCTGATAGGTAAAGAAAAAAATATTTAGTTTGCACAGTGCACTAATGTACTTTTATCCACAGTGAATGGACACGCCTTCACTTGATTGTCACCAACCTATCAGAAACAAGTGGTAATTATGTTTAGAAAGTGCTTAACACTAAACACTGAGTGGCAAGAAAGGAAAAATACCCCTCTCTCCACGGCATGACACTTGAATCCTAGTAACTCAACAAGAAGAACTGATAATATTTTGTAAGTTCTACTGAGAGCTAAGTAGAATGCGCAAAGAATAATTCTGCCAAAGTTAACAGCAATGCCTCCAACAATGCCATCACCAATCCTAGCAAACAGGCAAAAAGACTTGCCTCTGCAGACGCCCTACCCTGAAAGCCCTCCTTTCATGTAACACTCCTCTGACAAAAATGAAGTACATTATCAGGACCAAAGATAAGGCTGGAACAGTCTTCCTAACCCAGGAAAAGAACCAGTTTTGTCACACATTTCATCATAGATACTGAACTGGGAATACCACCCCAAGGGGAAAAGCACCACAGGTTCTCCATCGCAAAACAATCTAGG
This sequence comes from Vicugna pacos, assembly GCF_048564905.1. NCBI lineage: Eukaryota > Metazoa > Chordata > Mammalia > Artiodactyla > Camelidae > Vicugna > Vicugna pacos. Next base: position 10,529,838 of record NC_133010.1, read on the forward strand.
AACTTCAGTCCAGCTAGGGGTGATCCGCAATCTACACGCAAATCAACGCTACTTCCTGGCCCTATGTTCTGCATGGCATCTTACTCCGTAATCAGCACCACCAGATCACGTCCCTGTGAAACCAAGACGCACACTTCTCCGAAGACCCCAGTACGAAAATAAAATCACTGACAGGCCTTCGAAGTCCGACAAGGTCCTGACTTGTTCCTAACAACGCTGACCAAGGATACCCCTAAACCAAGACAAAAAACTCTCTCGGACCAGCCAACACCGCCCCCGCTTCCATAAGCCCACTCCCCACAGGCTCTGCCGGCCGGAGGTCACCACGGGCAGAGGGACCCTCCCAGCCCCAGGATGGGCCAAGCCTCTAGGCCATCTTTCCAGAGCTCACCGCCAAGGAGGGCTGGGAAACATCTGAGCTGGGTCCCCACGCCTGGAACTCCAACCTGGAGACAGTGCAGGCTCTGTGCCACCGTGTCCCCAAGCAAGGGGGTAGCCCGGCACCTGGACGGCGGCCGGACGGGACGGCCCCGCCCCCGGGGCCCGCACCGAGCTCCCCCCCTCCACGCAGAGTCCCGCGCGACCGGCCCCCGCCCGGGGGAGGGCGCCGGCGCCCCCTGCCCGGCGGGCAAAGGATACAGTCCCGGCTCCAGAACGCCGCGGCGCCCGGGCGGGAGGGGCCCGCCACGTCCGCCATCTTGAAACAACCGCCACTCGGGGCGTCGCTCCGGGGCCGCCCCGCCCCGGCCTCCAGGCCCGGTCCCGATTGGCCGCACGGCGCAGAGGCCCGCCCCCGCTTGCGTGGCCGGCCCCGGCGGGGAGGGAGGGTCCGGGCGGAGGAGTCGCTGTGTCCCGGCGGCCTGGTGTGGAGCGCCCGCCGGGGCCGCGGGAGCAGGCGCCCCGCGGAACTACTACTCCCGGACCAGCCCGGGCCCCCCATCTCCGCCCCGCCGCGCTCTCAGGCGCCGAGCACTACAACTCCCGGCATGCCGTGAACTTGACGGCCGCACCTCCGAGGCGGAGTCCGGCCCTCTGGCCCGCCCCGCTCCCCCGCCTGGTCCCCGCCGCTGCCCCGGCCGCGCGCCGAGCGGGGACGCGAGCCATGGAGGAGACACCGCCCCCGCTGCTGGGCAGCAGCAAGCCGCACCTGGAGAAGCTGACCCTGGGGGTCACCCGCATCCTAGGTGAGTGGGGCGGGGGCCCTTGGGGCGACTGCGGGACGAGCGGTGTGCAGTGAAAGCACGGACGGGCGGCTGGACGCCGGTCCCTGTATGCCAGAGGGCATCGCGGCTGTGACTGCCGTTGTTAAGGAGAAAAGAGGGTGAGCCAGGTGCGTGACTAAGCCGGGAAGCGTTTGCCAGGATTGTGGATACAGAGCTGGGAAGCCCGAAGATACCTCCACCCGAAGTCCCAAGAAGGACGGGCAGAGACGTGCAAAGGGGAGACAGCAGGTACCTGACGGTTGGGAGGCTGGGTCTCCCGAGAGGCCTTCTTGGCCAAGGGAGTGTCCAAGCCCTTCCTCTGGAAGTAGAGCGCTCGGGTAATGAATACTGCAGCCAACCTCCCAGGGCCACAACTCCCGTGCGCCTCCCGGGGTGTGGCACCTGATGTGGTCCTGAGGAGTCAAGACTTGCACCACTGAATGGGTGGTTTTCTTTATGGAATCTCTACTTAATGCCATCACTTTGCTAGATTCTGGGGCTACAAAAAAATGAAATGAAATGAAATGAAATGAAATGAAACACACACACAGTTCAATAATCTCTTACTGCTTAGACACAGGAGAACCATTATATATGCATCTACAAACTATATGAACAGCAAAAACTGACAGAATTGAAAGAAGTAGGCAATTCAACAACAGTAGTTTGAGACCTAAATACCCTGCTTACAACAATGCATATACACCTAAGCAGAAAATCAACAAGGAAATAGTAGGCTTAAGCAACACTGTAAATCGACTTTACCTAAATAGACGTCTATAGAACAAGTTAACCCAACAGCAGTAGAATAAAAATTCTTCTCGGGTATATATGGAGTAACCTCAAGAACAGACTATATGTTAGACCATTAAAGAAGCCAAAATAAATTTTAAAGGATTGATATCATACAAAGTGTGTTCTCTGATGACATAACACCAAAACTGATGGGATGGGATGAAAGCATAGAACAGAAATCAAACTTTCTCAACCTGATAAAGGGCATCTATGAAAAATCCACAGCTAACATTATACTTAATGGTGAAAAACTAGTTACTTTCCCATTAAGATCAGGAACCAGGCAAATGTTCGTGAGATCCCCAACACCACACTAGGTTTGATGATTCACTAGGAGGATTACAGGATCTGGGAGACAGTCATGCTATGATTTATTCTGGGAGAAGCAAAGGGAAAGATACACGTGGGGAAGTCAAGGAAACCAAACAGTTTTCAAGAGTCCGCTCAGTGGATTCACGTGGGACACAATTACTCCAGCAACATGTGATAATACATCTGAAATCTTGTCTACTATGGACGCTCATTTGAGCCTGGGAGTCTGAACCTTTTATTGGAAGTCCATCGTTTAGACACACTCTACCTAGTGTCTATCAAATTCAAGACTCCCAGAGGAATGCAGGTATTCAGCATAAACCATATCGTTTGCACTAACAGATGCAGTGAGCCATTCTTACCAGGGAATGGTGGGAACCCTCCTGAATTCCAAGTTCCCAGATGCCACCCAGGGGCCAACCTTATAAGCAGACCTTTCTAAAAATTGCAGTCTCAGGCCTGCTGTTTCACTCTTTTCTGCACAATGAGAACTCCCCTCTTACCACTGCTATTCAACATTGTACTGGAAATTCTAGTCCGAGCAATTAGGCAAGAAAATGAAATAAAGACATAAAAATTGGGGGAAAAAAAGAACTAAAGAGTTATTTGCAGATGACATGCTCTTGTATATTAAAAAAAGTCAGAAGGAATCCACAAAAAGAAAAAAAAACTCTACACATTAGCAATGAACAATCCAAAAATAAAATTACAAAACAATTCAATTTACAATCATGTCAAAAGAATAAAATACTTTAGTATAAAAATTAGCAGAAGTAAGGAGTGAACAAGTAAATTAACAGAAGTGCATGATTTGTACACTGAAAACCACAACATATTATGAAAAGAAATTAAAGAAGACCTAGATAAATTTGAAGACATCTGATATTTATGATTTGGAAGGCTTAGTATTGTTAGAATCCAATTCTCCCCAAATTGATCTAAAAATCTACAATTCTATCAAAATGTCATTTGCCTCTTTTGCAGAAGTTGACAAGCCAATCTAGTCCTAAAATTAAAATGAGAATGAAGGTGCCCACAATAGCCAAAACAATCTTGGGAAAGAGGAACAAAGTTAGAGGGCTTAAACTTCACTATTTGAAAATTTACTACATTTGGGATAATGGAAAAGTTTTGCAGATGAATAGTGGTAATGGTTGCAAAATAGTGTGTGTGAGTGTACTTAACTGTATACCTCAAAATGGTTAAAGTGGCAAATTTTATGTGTATTTTACTACAATAAAAAAAATTTGCTGCAAAGCTTCAGTAGTCTTCACTGTGGCACTGGCGTAAAGATAGAAATACAGATCAATAGAATAAGATTGAGACTCTAAAACCAAACCATCACATATACGGTTCGATGATTTTCAACAGGGATGTCTGTACAATTCATTGGGAGAAAAAGTCTTTTTAACAAATTGTTCTGTGATAACTGGGTAGCCACATGCGAAACAATGAAGTTGAGCCCTTACCTCAATTCACATACAAAAATTAACTCAAAATGGATCTTACGTGTAAATGTAAGTGCTGAAACTATGATAGTCTTGGAAGAAAACATAGGCCTTAGTTTTTGAATGAGTTTGGATCTGAGGCTTGTGAAACTGATGAGATATAACACCTGTGATTTGTTGTGTGAGGCGGCAAAAGGGAGATTATACAGGTGAGGCTAATCTAATCACATGAGCCCTTTAAAACAGGCTGTTAACAGGGGAAGCCACTGCGATTATTACCAGCCCTTTCTAGGGAGCCCCAACGGGAGTCCTCCCACCTGGTGTCATTGGAGCCAACAGAAGGAACTCAAGTTTGGTTTGGAAGCAAAGGAAAGTTTTATTCTTTGATCCAAGAATGGAGAGGTGTGAGGATGTTCTCTCCTCGAGGTCGGAGGGGCTGCTGCTTCATAGGGATCTTGTGAGCAGGGGAGGGGGCTGGGTTCTTGCCGGGACGGCGCAGCTGTGCTGCTCAGGCTCCGGATCCCTGTGCCGGGCGCAGCGTCTCTGCACACAGCCCGCCGTTGCCATTGTGAATTGCGGTGTTGAGCGCAGCACTGCGCACACGGGCTGCTGAGCATCTTCAGAGCCATTTCGCTTGAGGAACCAGGAGAGAGGCCTCTGCATGTGGTATCCTATGAGCAAGTGTAACTAAACAATGCCTGAAAAGGTTAGACTTTATTTTATTACCCAGATTCTATATTTAATACCTGGGAATTGTTAATGGGCTTTGCGGGTGACCAGTCCCTCTTCTGCCTTTTGTCCTGCTCCTGATTCTCATGGGGGGGCCAAGGGGCCCAGGTGCATCTTCTGTAACCTCTTCTTGCTGATTTGGGGGTGTCATCATCACCCCGAGTGGAGGGGCAGAACTTCCCCCAGCTGCCTTTAGATCGTGTGACGGTCACCAGGCCTTGGTCCTAACCCTAACCCTGAGTGACCATTTGTCGAACCTTTTGGAAACAAAGAACATCAGACAATTAAGATAAACACCCCAAGAGAATAATGGTTATATGTCAACATTTTTCTAAAAATGAGGGTATTTAGTTCTTTGGCCTGTGCCCTGCATATTCCTGCTCACACTTTGGTTGTTTTTTTTGGAAGAGAATCTTTAGGTCAGAGTAAGTTTCCACAAGTAGTCAAGGAGGTCAGTTGCCTCAGGTTGTCTCTGCGAAGGTTGGGGCTTGGGGGCCTCTTCCCTCGAGTGTCAGGTCCCCTCGGAGTGACCCCCTGCAACTTAAGAGCAGGGCATGTCGTTAGGGTCACCATATGGGGTCCATTCCACTTAGGAGTGAGCTAGTCTTGCAGGCTGCTGACTTTCTGTGGTTTTAGGTGCATCCAGTCTCCTGGCCGGGAGGGGAGCAGGGCCAGGTGGGTGAGTGTGGGGAGCACCTGCTCATCGTCTTCAGTGAGGGCTTTCACGGTTCCTCCTGCCTGGAGGGCATACTCGAGTTGTTCCATTCCAAGGGGGTTAAGATGTTCCTTCTCTCAGGCTTGGGGAATGGATCTACCACACCTGAGTTCAGATGCGCTTTAACTTATCCCTTGGGGCTAACCGCATGCAGAGCCGGGCAATCAGAAGCCACTTAATCCAGTTTTCTTGAGTTTCCTGGCTCGTTTCAAGGTCTGATTGAACCTGTCTCCTTTGGGGTCTCCAGGCTTAGTGCAGGGCCCTTTTTATGCCCAGGACAGTCACTTGAAACAAATGCTGGAGCATTATTGCTTTGTAGGGGTCCTGGGAGCCCGAACGTGGGGGTTGTATCTTTCACTAATGCCTTAGCCACTTCAGCTGCTATCCCAGTTGTAGCAGGGAATGCTTCTGTCCACCCAGAAAATGTACCTGCTAGCACTAAGAGACACCTGAAATTGGCTGACACTTTCTCCCTATCTTATCTTCTGTGAAATAGTGCCAAGTGGGACCACCCCTGAAGGGACAAGATAGTGTCTTCCATCCTAGCCAATCAGAGGCATAGAAAGGACTCACCCTTGAATGACTTGAAGCTCACAGTGCTTTTCTACCACAGTACCATGCTTCCCAATACCTTAGAAAGAATACTGAACAGAAGGCAGAAGAAAAATGGTGCATCTGGTACTTTATGCTTTTCCAAAGCACCTTCATTTCTATTTCCTCTGCTTTCCTTATCAAGGAGAGTATTAATTATAATTCTTCTCAAATGCAAAGGTAAGTGAATACTCATCTAAGGTCACAACTAATGAATGCATAAAGCAAGACTAGGCTAGGTGGAGTCCAGAATTCTTAGCTCACATATTGGGTGCTATTGCTGCATGCTAAGATTTGAGCCTTCTGAGAACTTGAAGGAAACTTTATGATGAATGGAAGGGGTACTGCCAGGAAGACTGCATGGTCCTCGGTTATGGGACTGAGTGCCTTTGAGGGACCAGCTGCTTTTATCACAGGGGTAATAAATGCTCCTCAGAGGGATCTGATATTCCCAGAGCAGTCATCAACAGATAGTCAACCTCTAGTTAGAAGTGTGTGAGAATGAGCCAGTTGCAACTCTACAAGACTCTGGTTTTTTCTTCCAGAATCATCCCCAGGTGTGACAGAGGTGACTATCATAGAAAAGGCGCCTGCTGAACGTCATATGATTTCTTCATGGGAACAAGTAAGTGGTGCCCTGTTGAATCCTCATCTCCCAAGAAAGAGAGGTCAACCTAAATGCCCCGGAGAAGGAAAGATTGGGCAGTAAAACCTCTTCCTATCTTAGGCCACAGCTGCCTTCAACGTAGAGTTCACCCTTCTCTCTGTTCCTCTTCAGGCCACTTAACACTCCCTTGCACTCCATGCCATCTCCCCAGCATGGAGCATCTCTGAGCCTGTCGTATGGAGGCAGTGGAACATTTGAAGTTGTATACATACAACAAAGCTAAAGATCCAGCAAGGAATGGAAAAAGTAAATATTAACAAGCTTGCCGGGCAGAATGTGGTTAAGCGTTGCAGAGAAGTACTAACCAGATTAATAGCTAGTACTTCCCAACCCTCCTCTGAATTTTCATTCCTTCATTTACTCAATTAAAGTTTTAAGCTCCTAAAATGGGCCAGGCATTATGATTGATGTTGAATCCTTGGGGATTCAGTGATAATCAAAAAAGGGCACACAGTTTCTTACCTCTTGATCTTACTGTCTAAGACATAGCATAAATCATTCCAAGTATAATTACAAAGCAGAGCAAGTTCTGTGAAAGAGAGGTAAAGGGAGCACTGTCAGGAGGCCTGACCGAGTCTGGAGGTTGAGAAACATTTTTCCCAAAGGAGTTATGAGAAGTTGTTAACCAGATAAGTGAGATCTGGGAAGAAGGGGCTTTCAGCCCATGTGAGGGCTTCGAGACGGAAAGGATTACATTTTCCAAGCGCATAAAGAAGGTCCATGTTGCTGGAGCAGAGGAGAGCAAGGGAGAGAGGTTGACAAGGACCAGGATGTGTGGGCTTCTTAGATCATCAGGATTTTGGTCTTTGTCTTGAGAGCAAAGGAGAGCCATTGAAATGTTTTAAGTAGAGAAGTTGGATTTCTGCTTTGGAAAAATCACTGTGGCTGAGTAGCAGCAAATGGATTTGACAAGGAAGCAAAAAATTATCCTGCCATTTAGTGAACGCTGCTAACACATATCAGATAAGTTATTTAATTTAATCCTCATAATAACCCTGCAAGATAGGTATTGATATTTCTGTGTTCTAGATGAAGAAACTGAGGGTCAGAGAGGTCACCAAGAATTGTCCTGGGCCACGTAGCTAGCATGTGGCAAAGCCTGAATTTGAACCCAGAGTTGTCTGACTCTAGGCACATATCCTTTCTGCTCTGCCAGACTGCCCCTCTAGCAGTGGGCCCCGGGCAGCCAGACAGTCCACAGGTATGTGTACATGTTCAGTCCCTGCCAGTAGCGCTCACCCTCCGTGAGCCAAGCTGGCAGCAGTTTCTCCCTCCATGACCTCTGGCCAGCAGCACCCCAACTTTTATCATGGGCTCTCTCAGCCCCCACTGCCATTTCCGTTCACAGCCCATCAGAGAAGAGGGAATTCCAGAGCAGTGTCTGTGTTGAACTCTGCTGGCTGGTCAGTCCTGATGCGGCTGTGTGTGCTTTCTGCCAGTCTTCTCCCTTCCTCTTCTTTTTTCATCCCCTCCTCCAAAATAGAGACTGATCCTGAATCTGGCAGGAGAAGCCCTCTGAAGTGGGCAGCTTACTACCCACAGAAGAGCATCTCTTCCCACATCAGCCAGGAGAGAAATTAAAATGACAGTAACTCTGAGTCGCTGGCCAGGGCATAGGAGCCACCTAAGTGAAACCCTGAAAGCTGCACTCAGAAGAAAGGGCTGGAAGCACTGTAGGAGCCCCACTGTCTGGGCTGCGAGGCTGTGAGGTCTTCAGCAAGGAGGCAGTGCAGCTGGGGCCACAGTGATGTACATGAAAGTAACAGTGCAGGCTTAATGGTTTTTATGACTTTGGTTTACTTGATGTTTTGTATGTTTATGTTAGTATTTGAAATGTAGTAAAAATTTGATTTCATTCTCTTTTTCCTATTTTTATGAATTCTGAATAATTTTTTAAAATACTGGTATAAAACAATACCAAAATTTCTTTTTTGAGTGAAATCAATACCATAATAAAAGTTGTAATCACTACTATTGGAACACTCTAGCCTGACTTAAAGGTGAACAGTGCCACCAGCTCATCTCAGCTCAGATCTCATGGAAGGAACTGGGTTAAGACTTATAGACAGTAGTTTCCTTGTCTCCACCACTAGATGGCACTAGTGACCAAAATCTGATACTGGATGCAGATGTTTGGGGATGACAGCGGAACAAGAACTTTGTCAGAACGTTAATAACTATAGGCTTCCTGTGTTAGGGTCCCGGGGTTGAGAGAAGGGCTTTCTGTGTGCACACTTTCCTTTTGGAAAGCACAGAGAAGGTGCCATACAGGGGGCATTAGGAGCAAGCCCTAAATGCCAAATAACTTACTAAGTAGAAAAATAAATGTTTAGCCCAAGGAGACTGAGAACCCTTTAAGTTACACATTTGTGAAATTGAGAACTAGATGGTGAAGAGAGAAAAGAAGTCTGATCAGAATGCATATTTTAGTTCTTAGATCAAGAAAATGAAAAGCCTGTTTCATTAAAATGGCAGCTATTGTCTATTTAATAATATAAAAACACCACTGAAAGTTACCGGTACACTTGAAGCTTGCTTCTCACCATAGTTCTTAAGACGCTTTGCCCTAAAATCATAATTAACCAATTACCTCGCCTTCCCTCTTCCTGCCAAGCTCACACTTCCTTCCACCTCCAGTGTTTTGCAGACTTAGTCTTAGAGATTATTCTGAACCTGGATTCACAGAGTGACTCAGGGTCACTCAGGGGCAAAACTGGGAAGTAAATTCAGATTGTCCTGCTACAGTCTTAACCCCCTCACACATTGGGCACCTGGAACTGACTGACAGTGTGACCTAAAGCAAACTTGATATGAGCAGTGTTCAGTATCACACCTCAAAAGGGTCCAATAAGGAGAAGGTTGGGACAGAGTTACTAACATATTTTCCCCTCTGAAGTCAGACATCCGAGAACGCATCCTTTCGTGTTCTCCAGGGGTTTGACGGGCTAGAGAAGGCTGCCAGGCACGTGCACGGATGTGAGCTACTTAGAATTTGAGGCACGCTCCTACCTAGTACCTCCTGAAAGGATACTAAGCTATTCCTTTGTTCTTCCCACACCAGTTTGGATGATTTGCTGTTCATATGAAATATTTGTTTATATCCCATTGTGCTTCTTTCTAAGAACTTCCAGAACTGTTAGGTTCAGTGCATTAAATGCTGTCAAACTGTATACTTTTCACTTTTAAGATGTTCTCGCTGATCCAGTAATTTCAGAAAATAATTTATGAGCATGGGTCTGAAATTTGTAGCGGTAATTGCTTTGCTCCAACATCATCGAGACTTTGCCTACGATCTCATGTCGCACCATGTTCCTGTAGGTCTCTTCCTCTTGTTCCTTGATCCCCTTTCTCCAGCTAGCTCCCCAATCAGGCATTTCCATGGCAGCACAGACACCTCCTCTGCCTTATCAGGCGAGGCAAAAAAGAGATCAAACCAGTGGCTCTGCTCTGCAGACCCAGTGCCTAATAGAGTTTTTTGTTGTTTTTATTCTTCATTGCAATATAATTGACATATAACATTGTATTACTTTTGTGTCTACAACATAATGATTTAATATATGTATATATTGTGAAGTTACAAGTGTAGTTAACATCTATCACAAGAGTTACAGTTTTTTTTTTTGTATTGGGAACTTTTAAGATTTACTCTTAGCAACATTGAAATTATACAACAAAGTATTAACTGTAGTCACCCTGCTGTACATTACATCCCCAGGACATAGTTATCTTATAGCTGCAAGTTTGTACCTCTTGACCACCTTCACCCATTTTGCTCACCTACACTCCCCACCTGTGGCAGCCTAGTCTCTGTATCTATGAGTTCAGTTTTCTTTTAGATTCCATATATAAGTGAGATTATACAATATTTTTCTTTCTCTGACTTATTTCACTTAGCATAATGCCTTCAAGGTTCATACATGTTGCCACAAATGGCAGGATTTGCCTTTTTATGGCTGAATAATAGTTGGTTTTGTGTGTGTGTGTATGTGTTTGTATGTATCATATTTTATCCATTCACCCAGCAATGGACACTTAGGCGGTTGTAAAGAACACTGCAGTGAACATGGTGGTACAGATGTCTTTTCAAGATAGTGACTTTATTCCCTTCAGATTAAAAACCCAGGGGTGGAATTGCTGGATCATATGGTAGTTCTGTTTTTAATTTCTCAGGAACCTTCATTGTGTTTTCCACAGTGGCTGCATGAATTCACATTCCACTGGCGAATGACCCAGTGTTCCCCTTCCTCCACATCTTCACCAACACTTGTTATTTGTTGTCTTTTTGGTAATAGCCATTCTGACAGGTGTGAAGTTATATGGTTTTGATTGTCATTTTCCTGAATTAGTGATATTGAGCATCTTTCATGTTCCTGTTGCCCATTTGTATGACTTTGGGAAAATGTCTATTCAGTTCCTCAATCCATCTTTTAATCGGGTTGTTTGTTTTTTTTCTATTGAGTTGTATGAATTCTTTGTATATTTTGGATATTAACCTCTTATCAGATATATGATTTTGGAATATTTTCACCTATTCTCTAGGTTGTCTTTTCATTTTGTGATGGTTTCCTCTGCTGTGCAGAAGCGTTTTAGTTTGATGTAGTCCCACTTGTTTATTTTTGCTTTTGTTGCTTTTGCTTTTGGTGTCAAATCCAACACCTCATTGCCAAGACCAATGTCAGGGAGCTTGTCCCTATGTTTTCTTCTAGGAATTTTATGGTTTCATGTCCAACATTCAACTCTCTACTTGACTTTGAGTTGATTTCTGTATGTGGTGTGAGACAGGGGCCCAGTTTCACTCTTTGGCATGTGGCTGTCCAGTTTCCCCAACACTTCATTGGAGAGACTGTCCTTTTCCCACTGTGTATTTCTGGCATCTGTCACAAGTTAATTGACTAAATGTGTCTGGGTTTGTTTCTGGGTCTCTATTATGTTCTATTGAGCTATGTGTCCTTCTATGCCAGTATTGTACTGTTTCGATTACTGTACTTTGTAATCCAATTTGAAATGAGGCAGCATGATTCCCTCAGCTTTGTTCTTCTTTCTCAAGATTGTTTTGGCTATTTGGGATCTTTTGTGGTTCCTGCAGATTTTATGACTGTTCTATTTCTGTGAAAAATGCCGTTGGAAGTTTGATAGGAATTGCACTGAATTTGTAGAGTGCTTTAGGTAGTATGTATGTAACAGTGTTAATTCTTCCAGTCCATGAACGTGGAAGGTCTATCCATGTATTCATGTTTTCTTCCATTCGTTTCATCAGTGTCTTACAGGTTTCAATGTGTAGGTCTTTCACCTCCTTGATTAAACTTGTTCCTAAGTATTTTATACTTCTCGATGCATTGTAAACAGTATTGTTTTCTTAATTTCTCTTTCTGATGGTTGGTTATTCTTGTATAGAAAAGCAACCGATTTTTGTATATTGACTTTGTATTCTGCAACTTTCTGAATTCATTTATTAGTTCTAAAAGTTTCTTGGTGGAGTCTTTTGTGATTTTCTCTGTATAATATCATGTCATCTGCAAATAGTGACAGTTTTACTTCTTCCTTTCCTACTTAGAGGCCTTTTATTTCTTCTATTGCCTAATTGCTCTGTTTAGGAATTTCAATACTATGTTGAATAAAATTGGCAAGAATGGGCATCCTTGTTTTCCTGATCTTAAAAGAAAAGCTTTTGGCTTTTAACCCTTCAATATGATGTTACCCGTGGACTTGTTACATGTGGCCTTTATTATGTTGAGTTATGTTCCCTCTATACCTACTTGTTCAGGGTTGTTACCCTAAGTGAATGTTGAGTTTTGTGAAATGCTCTTTCTGCATCTATTGAGATGATCATATCATTATTATCCTTATTTTGTTAGTGTTGTATTGATTGATTGTATGTTGATTGATTTGCAGTTGTTGAACCATCCTTGCATCCTTGGAATAACTTCCACTTGGTCATGGACTACATGCACATTAGTATACAGAGTCAGAGCTCATATCATGTTAGCAATTTTTAATCTTTAGAACTGAAAGGAGATTCTCAAGCAAATGAGTAGCCAAACCTGGGCTCTGCCACTTAGCATTTAGGTCTGCACTGTCCAATATGGTAGCCACACACCAGCTGTGGCTGTTGAAACATGAAGTGTGGCCAGTTTGAATGGAGATGAGCTGTAAGTGTAAAATACACATTGGATTTTGAAGCTTTAGTGTGAAAAAAGAATGCAAATTATCTCAATAATTTAAAAAACTCAATTACATCATAATATTTTGGATATATGGAGCTAAGTAAACTACATTATTAAAGTTAATTTTGGTTTTTATATGCTTTCTAAGATGGTTACTAGAAAATTTTAAATTACATACTTGGCTTACATCGTATTTCTGTTGGACAGCACTTACTTAGAGGCTCTGATGCAGAGCTGATGTGCTACCCATCGCAGGTGTCAATCTGTCACATTTAGCATTCCTTCCTACAAATGTACTAAAGGGAGGTGTGACTAAAGTTTTGAAAGGAGCATCATGCAGACAGCCAGGTGAAAATTCAAAACCAGACAGAGGAAACTTATGGCCACGTGTTCTTCATCTCCAGTGACTGACTTGACTTTGTGACATGGAAGTCCCTTAAAATGGACAGGGGATCTGATGTGATACCTTGATGCAGCCATCTCTACCAGTAGGGATTGAGACTTGAATCCAGTCCCCTGCATGAAATCTGGGTGGTGTTTGTGACATGAATGTCAAAGAAACAGCCTAGAATTAAGTAACAAACATGCATTTGATTTACTAGAGAGAGGTCTGGCTTCTGATATGCAGGTATAATCACAATGTGGTAAAATAGACATATGTATGACCCAGGTAAAGGCCTGACAAAAAGATGAGTAATTTTAAAAGGGTTGAGTAGCTTCTAGAATGTTGGAAGAGGAAATACTAGGACCTGAGGGGTAAGTGCTGTTTGTTTGTAAACCAGGAAGGTAGTCTTTGTAGTGGTCATCTGGCGCTGTCTTGGCTTAGGGTCTATTTTGAATGTATAGCCATCCCAGCTTTCTTTGGTTTCCATTTACATGAAGTGGCTTTCCATCCCTTCACTTTTAGTCTGTGTATTATTACATAATCTGAAGGTGTTATTACATCTCTTGTAGGCAACATAGTTTGCCTCATTTCTTATCCATTCAGTCACTCTTTGTCTTTTGACTGGAGAATTTAGTTCATTTACATTTAAAGTAACTGTTGATAGGTAATGGACTTAATGCCATTTGGTTCATTGATTTCTGGCTGTTTTGTAATCCCTTTGTTCCTTTCTTCTTTTGCTTTCTTTGATGGTTTTCTGTAATGGGTTCTTAGACTCCTTTCTTTTTATCTTTTCTGTATCTGCTGTAGATTTTTCCTTTGTGGTCAACATGAGGCTTATAACAGTCTATTTTAAGCTATAAAAGCTTGTTTGAACACATTTTAAAGCTTTATATTTTTACTCTCCTTGCTACACGTATAAAAAGATGTGACAACTTACATCCTTTTATTTTATGTATCCATTAACAAATTATTGTAGTTATAGTTGTTTTTACTTCTAAAACACAGTATATTTTACTGTTTTCACTATAGTTAGTTTACTACTTTGTCTTTTAATCTTCATACTAGATCTGTAAGTGATTAATCCACCACCAGGACATTAGATTATTCTGAATTTAACTATATATTTACTTTTGCCTGTGAGATTTGTACTGTCATTTTTTTTCCCCTGTTGCTAATTAGCCTCCTTTTGTTTCAGCTTAAAGAAGTCCCTTTAATATTTGTTGTAAGGCTGGTCTAGTGGTGGTGAGCTCCTTCAGCTCTTTCTTCTCTGGAAAACTATATTTCTCCTTAAATTATTAATGGAGGTACTGGGGATTGAACCCAGGACCTTGTGCATGCTAATCACACACTCTGCCATTGAGCTATACCTCCCCCCTCTCCTTTAAATAACTTTTGACAATTTAATTATAATGTCTCTTTGGATTCTTCTTTTTTGGAACTCTCTGGGATTCTTGGATCTATTTCCAGAGAGTCTATTTCCTTCCCCAGGTTAAGGAAATTTTCAGCCATTATTTCTTCAGAGAATCTTTCTGCCCCTTTCTCTCCTTCTGACGCCCCTGTAAGTGTGAATATTGATCTGCTTGATGTTGTCCCATAAGTCCCTTAAGCTGTATTCACTCCTTCTTAATCTTTTTCTCTGTGCTGATCTGGTTGGATGAATTCTAATACTGTCTCCTAGTTCACTGACTCTTTCTTTCACTTACCTAGTCTGCTCTTGAACACCTTTACTGAATTTTTCAGGTCATTTGTTGGACTCCTCGCCTCTGTGATTTGTTTAATACTTTCTTGTATTTTCTTTTTGTTGAAATTCTCACTTTGTTCGTGTGCGGTTCCCCTGACTTCAGTGAGCATCTCTGTGCCATTGTTTGAGCTCTTTAAAGGTGAAATTACTTATCTTCATTTCATTTAGGTCTTTTCCTGGGGTTTTATCTAATTCTTTCAATTGAAACATATTCCTCGGTTTCTTCATTTTTCTTGACTCTCTCTGTTGGTTTCTGTGCATCAGGGACAAACCACCTCTCCCAGTCTTCAAGGAGTGGCCTCGTGTAAGAGATGAACCTTATGATTCAATCCTGCAAGGGCCCGTGGTTGTCTTTTACACCTTTGGGAATGTTCAGCCTGCTTTGTTGTTAATGGCTCCCAGTAGTTGAGGGTGTGCCAAGATCTGTCGGTGTCCTAAAGGCGAGGATCTCAGCACCTAGATGCAAGCAGATTGGAAACTGGACGCTCAGGCAGTAGCTTTTAAAGGAGGCAGGCATACCTCTTTCAGGGAGGACTGAGAGATGGGCGTACTCTCTCCTCCCTCCGTACTGAGCCCTGGGAGGATAGCCGGTTCTTAACTGTTTCTTTATTTTCTGCCATCCCATTGCACCCATGAGTACAGACCCCGCTGCTCATCAGAGGACGAGCATGTGTCCTCTGGGCGGCAGCCACAAAAGCTGGGGCACCAGATGCAGGGTCCAGACCCTTTGCTCCTCCCGGTTGTGTCACCCTGCCACGAGGGGTTTTAGGACAAGATTTTGACCAACCCCTCCTGCCCGTTTCAGTGTGTCTTCTTGCTTGCCTGACGCGTAGAAGTTACTCAGCCGGCTGCTGGATTCCTTTCGGAGGGAACTGTTCAGTATGTAGCTGTGGGTGGAGGGGTCTGTGGGACGAGGTGAGCTCAGGAGCTGCTGTGTTGCCATCTCAACCCAGAACTCTCCATAGACTTTTCTAGATAACCACCAGTGTCTTCCTGTTTGGGCATCCGACACAGTAAATAGCATCCCCGTTGCTTTGAGGCATAGCCCTGCGCCCTCCTTCCCAGCCCTGACCCAACACTCTGCTGCTTTGTGATTCTAGAAGAATAACTGTGTGCTGCCTGAGGATCTGAAGAACTTTTACCTGATGACCAATGGCTTCCACATGACGTGGAGTGTGAAGCTGGATGGTGAGTCAGCCTCCTTGTTTGGGGAACATCTCCCTGGCCAAGAGGTTAGATGAAACAACTCTGGGGGCCGTTACAACTTATGAGCCTTTGAATCTGGACAGTTGTCATGGCTTCTCCTGAAGTACGGTGTCCAGACACTGTGACTGTGTCCCAGAGCCAGCGTATGCCATCCCTGCTTCACCCACCGCCCCTAAGCCCCTGGGCCGGAGTCCATCCAGCACTTAGCCAGAAGCCCAGTTTAGAGGCCTCCTGCTGCAGTGAGGGGAGGGGATAATTAGCCGGCACACAAAAGCCCTGAGCCACCTCACAACCCTCTGAGGACTCTGCTTTGGGGCAGTCTCCTCAGGGGAGCTGTGGTGACAGTCTCTGGTGGCCATAGGAGGGGCTCCTCCTTCATTCCCGGCACGCTGGACACCTCAGGGCGCCGACCCTCCGCCCAGAGCCTTTCCTGCCCTCCCTCACCTCTCCTCAGCCTGAGTCATCAACCGCTTCAGTTCATAGGCTGTCATCCTTGGAATTAAATGTGTCCAGATAAACGTTTGTGTTGTGGATGTGGAAGCTCACAACTTGGTACACGTCAGAAACTCAGGTACTGAGCAGGTGTGAAAGTTGAAAGTCAGGGCTGCACATTTAGGTGAAGACTCTGGTAACATTTTGTAGGCTACGAAATCCTGATCTGGCCACTGGGCTCCAGCTCATTCCTTTGCAGACTTCCCTGTCCTCAAGAGGCCTTTATTGCCTTCAGACTCCAGCCACAATCCCAGATCTGCGCTGGTCCCTGGGAAACATCCTGCACCTCTCCATGCTGTCACTAAGAATGCAGGGACTTCTAGGCACTAGCAAATCTGCAGAACTGCCTCCTCCCCTTCATTGCCCCTACCTCCTAAGTTTCCTTTTCTGGTGACTCCCAAAACTTTCCTCTTTCTCTCTTGCAGCTGACCAGAGGCACATTATACAGCTTACTACTGAGCATTTAGCATGAACTGTTAGCTTAGAATCATTTCCTCCACTGGTCTAGAAACCATTCTTGTCCCCAGCATCAGAACCCTCATGGCTCTGGCCTTTGGAGACTGGAGCAACAGAGACAGTGGAAAATTCTAGAGCGACTGCCCACATGATGGAGACGGGCCAGCCCCTTCACAAGCCTGCTTCAGAAAGGAAACAGTTCTTGAAGGCCTACCCTAGAATTCCCAATTATTTTGAGCATCGCCTTGTAAATTTTTCTTTGGTTGTCCATGCGTGGCCCCAGCTACTTGTGTGTGTGTGTGTGTGTGTGTGTGTGTGTGTGTGTGTGTGTGTGTGTGTAAAAGGCTGGTGCTTTGGAGCATGTAGTAGTGCACTGATTCTCTTCTTTCCACTTTCCATTCGCTTCCTCTGCCCTGAGTTCACACTGATGACTATGGTAACTAGCTTGTTACTCCATGTAATTGCTTTTTTTTTTTTTGTAACTTTCCCATAGAGCATACCATTCCATTGGGCAGCATGGCAATTAACAGCATTTCAAAACTGACTCAACTCAACCAGTCTGCCATGTACTCACTCCCTAATGCACCGACTCTGGCAGACCTAGAGGACGAGACACAAGAAGGTAACTAGAACTTATGCTTTGTTCGAAATCAGCCTGCTTGTTTCCCGTTAGAATGTTGAAGATCGTAGGAAGACACTGTGGCATTGTAACGTGTTCCCCTGAACCCCAAGCCTTCCCATTCCTGGCTTCTCAGGACCATGGGAGCAACGTGAAAAAAAAAAACCTGTACCAAGAAAGGAAGTTTTCGTGAAGAAACTGTCAGGGTTGGGATCTTTGTGTGGTTTCCAGCACCCCTTCAGTCCCTGGCACGTAGTAGGCAGTTAATGAATACTTGGTCAGTGAATGGATGTTACAGATTAAACTGCACATTTCAGTGTTGGGCGGTTTCCGGGACCAATACAGGCTAAATGCAGCTCCCTTCCTCCTCCAGGCTCTTCGCCACTTCTGATTGAAATGGCATATAATTCAAATGGCTGCCAACGTTATGATCAGTTGTGAATAACTGAGGACTTCTTCAGTCAGAACTGCATTTGTCTGCATATAACAGGCCCCCATTACAGTGTTTAAACTAGTCTATTTTTCTTATAACAAGAAATCTGGAACTAGGCTGGGGTAGCTGCTTGAGAAACAGTGATAAAATCTCCCTCTGAATTCCTAGTGCAGCAGCCTTTGGGTGTGGTTTTCATCCTCGCGGTTGAAGCATGTGGACTCTACCCTAAGCGTCAAGCCTATGTTCCAGGCAGGAAAAAGAAGAGTAAAGGGCAAGATAACTCTCTCTTGGCAAATACTTCCCTTTTTATCAGGAAAGTAGTAACTTTCTCAGAAGCACCTCCCAATAGCCATTGGCCAGAACTGAGTCGGAAGGTTAGCCACAGCTGCGAGGGAATTTGAGGAGGTGAGTACTTTCAGCTGAGCAGTATGGCCTCGTCAGACAGAACTGGGGCTTAGAGAAGGGAGAATGAATGCATGTTCAGTAGGCAACCAGCACCTCCAATACCAGAGCCTTGGAGTGATGGGAGTTCTGGCAGAGAGCGCTGATGCAGGGCTCCTCCATCTGGACAAGCAGTTGGACTTCAGGACAGTGACCATCAGGCAGGGAAGGACGGTGAGCTCTGAATGACGGGAACCAGGCGAGATGAACCCTGGCTTGTTACCCGAGAGCTTCCAGTCGACGGCGTGGAGAGGGGAACCCAAGGAGCACCTCTCACACTCTGCTAACTGCGAAGACAGAGCTAAGAGCCCCACTGGATGAAGACAGCTAGCGTTCACAGGACTGAGTATGGAGGAGGGATGGGCTACATGAAGGGAGAACCACAGAGATCTGCAGAGGCTCGTCCTCAGTCAGGGGTTCCGCAAAGAACTGATCAGCACGTGCATTTGAAGGCACTGCACAAGGCCAGCGACAGAACCACCCAGAATGACTAGAAGGAGCAACGCCTGGGTGCTCACATGGGTCCGCAAACAGTGCCTGTTTCTACCGGCCAGGCTGAAGCACCTCGTGGTTTACACAGAATTAGGTAGAGTGCTCAGGGGGGATCCCGTCTCAGTGGTGGGGGAAAATTAGCCCTCGGTTAAACGCTGCGTTGGTCTTGCCTGACAGGTACTAAGCACAGGACCTAAAAGTATCTGTTTTCAAGTATTTTGTGCCATGGAACAAAGCTCAACAATATTTATAGGAATATGAAAATATCAAGCATTCAACAATGCAAAATTAACAATTTCTGGTATCCAATCAAAGATTACCAGGCATGCAGAAAAGCAGGGAAAATGACCATGATGAGAAAAATTGTTTAATTGAAACCAATCCAGAATTGACACACAGTTTAGAACTAGCAAATATAGGCATTAAAACAGTCATTATATTACTGAATTCTGTATGTGCAAAACTTTGTACGGACATGGAGATAGGAAAAAAAATCAAATGTAAGTTTTAGAGATGAAACAAGTGTCTGAGATGAAATATACACTGGATGGGACTAACAATAGCTTAGACATTGCCAGAGAAAAGACTGGAGAACTTGAAGACAAAACAGTAGACTAACTGAAATAACACAGAAAAAAATAAATTCTTTTAGTGAAAAGAGCACTAGTGAACTGAGGGACGACAGGTGGTGTAATGTGTGTGTAACTAGAGTCTGTAAAAAGAGGGATGTGGGCCAGAAAAAGTTTCAAGAAGTAGTGGCTTGAAATTTTACCAATTTCATGGAAACTTAAACCATATCTAAGGAGCTTCACAAGCCAGGAATAAAGAACATGAAGAAACAATACTGAGAAACACAGACTGTTCAAAAATCAGGGATAAAGAGAAAATCTTAAAAGCAGTCAAGGGGAAAATGAAATTCCATACCAAGGAACATTTATATTTATATGTATGGATGTATAAATCAAAAACATTATTTTTATTATACTTTGTTTTATCCAGTCTATCCCAGGGTTATAAACCCTGCACCCTAGTCACTGATACTAATTTTTATTGTGTAATTGCTGTCATGAAAGAAGCAGGAGAGGTTTCCAAGGCGTGCATGTCTAAGAATTTATCTTTTTTCTGTTACACCGTGGTATTTGGTTTCTAGGTAGGTATTTCTAAAAGATCCAGACTTAGAATTGTAAGATTATAATTAACCGTAAATATACATTTGAGACTAGGAAAAAGGATTCTAATCAAAAGATCATTAAGTGCTGTAAGTGTTAATCTGGGGGAGAAGAAAAACGTTGTGCAGATTATTCTGACTTCACGTAGCCCTGCTCCCAAGAAGTTCAGTTTGTTGTCTTCATGTCACCTTTGCCCAGATTCTGCGACACTGTCTATCGGTGATAGGGGAGCCCAGACAGAAGATTTACACCATGAATAAGACTCCAGGGCATTTAGAATATAGACTATATTTGGTCCACATTTGAAAATAATTGTTAAGAATATGTTTGCAATAAGGCTTTTTTTCCCTTCTGTTTTTTTCATCCTAGCAAAGCTGGATGAATAAGTATGTTTGAGCTGAGCGTGTTTGAACATTACCATTAACTTTGCGTTTGCAGCCAGTGAGGACCAGCCGGAGAAGCCCCACTTTGATTCCCGCAGTGTGATATTTGAGCTGGACCCTTGCAGTGGGAATGGGAAGGTTTGCCTCGTCTACAAAAAAGGGAAACCAGGTAAGAATCTTGACAGGCGTGGTCCTATAGCTTGGAAATGGCCTTGACTGACCTTGCTCTCCAGCCATCACACAAAAGGCACACCTCTCCTTGACCTCCTGAGGTGCTTCTGGGTCTCCTGGAGACACCAAGACGCAGAAAGCCCCTTTGGTCCTCTCTGAGCATCCCCTCCAGGCCAGTTACTTGTATTTTTAAGCTGTTGTCATTTGTGTTATTTGTGAGTTACTGCAGAGTAATAAGATTAGGATAGTAAGTGAATAAAAACTGAGAAGAATTGTCATTCTGTTTATAACTCCTTCCTGCATGCTCATGCAGGCAAAACATTGTTATTTACACTTCTTTATGTAGGCCAATTAACAGCAATAAAACCCCAAATTACTAGATCCCAATCTAAGATCCCAGATGGGAAATCAAGAGAAAAAGGCTCTGGCCTCTTGAGCAGCGGCCACCGCCTGGCCCCCTAACAGCAGTTCAGGCCGTGGCCTGGGGATGTCGGGCTGCAGGACTGGACAAAGTCCAGCCCTCTTCAGGTAGCTCTCTGCCTGGAAGGGGTGACGAGACACACCAGGATTTACCTCTGGGGGAAAGGAGAAACCATCTCCAGCTGAGGCGTCTTTGTGAAGTAGCCTTTGAACTGCATCTTGAATGCAGCTGTATCTATGGGTCAGAATGAGACATGAGGTGGGATGTGAGATTTTGTGGGGGAGCAGAAAGGGGTAAACACATAAAGAGATGTGGGTAAAAGCCATGTTGTGGGAGAGTGCAACCGATTTGGATGAAATGACAAATAATTCCAGATCATTGGGCCACATGGTTCTTGTAGTGAGATGACCCCACAGGCCCACTTGTCCCCTTCACGTGGAGTTTTGGAAGCCAGATGAAGGAGTTTGGACATTTTTTGGAAGACAGTGGGGACTCCAGGTTTTAAGCGGCAGAATGGCAGGTTTCAAATGAAAATGTATGTGATCAAGAGCACAAGTGGAAGAGGAGGGTACTGGAGGGAGGAAGGGGAGTTGGCCGCCACCAGAAGACAGGAGGTGAACGAGGAGAGGCCCTGCAGCAGTGAGAGCGCAAGGTCAGAAGCAGCGTGAGGCAGGAGCGGGCAGCACGGAGAGCGCCTGCTGGAGCTCAGCCAGCACATCACCCAGCAGCGCCGGCAGGAGCCCCGGGAGGCAGTTGGTCTGGGCTCCTCCGTGGTGGCTTCTCGCAGCACTTCCACTTCCGGACAGAGACCTCCGAAAACTAGAGCCATGCAGAGCTGCTCCCCGTCGGGAAGGCTGAGACCACAGCACGCACCTGTTGGGGAGGGCGGAGTGTTACGTCCACGTAAGGAAGCAGCGCTGATGAGCTGATGAAAGCACAGACGGCCAGAGCCCAGCAGAGTGGCGGACTGACTGACCGAGAGCCTGTGAAGGAGCACCAGAGAGCCAGTCACAGTGGCCCCTGGAGAGTGGAACTGGGAGGTTCGAAGGGAAAACAAAGTTACTGTATTTTACATCCCTTCTGCCACTGAAGCTTTTTTTAAACTATGAGTAGATGTCGACTTTCTAGATAAAAGGAAAAAAGTGTTCAGCCATCCTCTCGTTTAATTCCTTTGTCTGTCTGTTTCAGCATCAGCACAGGACGCTGAGATCTGGTTCCTGGACAGAGCGCTGTACTGGCATTTTCTCACGGACACCTTTACAGCCTATTACCGCCTGCTCATCACCCACCTGGGGCTGCCCCAGTGGCAGTACGCCTTCACCGGCTATGGCATTAGCCCGCAGGCCAAGGTAAGGGGGGACCACCTGTCACCTCAGACTGTGGAAGGTGTCAGAATCCTCTGAGGAAAGGCTTGCATTGTAGATGTCCAGCTTCTCATCTGACTCAGGTGATCTGGGGTGGAGCTCAGGAACCTGTATTTTCAATCAATCAGCAGGGCAGGTACTTCCAACATAGGTGGACAGTCTCACTTTATACCAGTTAAGTGGTTCCCAAACGTGGCTGACCCTCAGAATCACCTGGGGAGTTTTTATCTCTAATGAAATTTTTTGCTGGCTTAGGTTTAATTGTTGGTTTTAGCCAGGCAGGACATGCACACAGGAACAGTGACAAATCCGTCTCTTATCCTCTGCCTCCAGCCACTTGCCCACAGGCAGCCACTGTTAATTTGTCGTGTGCCCTCACCAAGATCCTCTATTGGATAGAAAGCATCTATGCATACAGTTTTGGGTTCCTTTTTTCTAAATCACAAGTGCAATGTACTGTTCACATTGCGCTGCACCTTTTCACTTAACTTCATGTTGGAGCACATTTTCTATCCGTATATGTAGAGCTGTCCTTTTCAATGATATAGAATATTCCAGAGTCTGGCTGTGCCTCATTTACATAACAGACACAGACACCATGCAGATGTCAGGTCATGCTGATACCCGGCCTGGTATGAGAACACGAGATGTGTCTAGAAGAACTTTAGGTGGCAAAATATGAGGGACTGAGCTCCATGTATTTATTAATTGAGTGGACCTCACCTTCCTCAAATGTCACATGACAGTGACATCCATCCAGTCAACAGATGGGTGGTGATGATCAATGAAAGTCAACCAGTTTAGATGCCCTGTGCCCTCAGCTGCCCAGAAAGCCCACAGGGAGGAGAGCGGGCAGCTTCCCCCAGCAGAGGGAAGGACGCGACCGCAGCCAGCCAGTGGCTGGTGTGAGGGCAGAACGGTTGGAAAGGCACTGTTCCCCGATGACGTGGGACCTTGCCCCCCGGGCTCGGGGCCCACTAGGGCAGAAGGATGGATGTTTTCTCAGACGCTTGGTCCTTATGCTGCACTGTTTACAGGTCACAATGCAACGAGTGTCTTCCCTTTAGATTTTAGAGGCAGTTTTTCATGAAAAATGTTTAACTCACCTTCCCATCTCTCTACCCTGTATCTCTAGTAAAGAGCAGAAACACACGCACTTGTCCTGGGAACTGTGACCCTCTCCCCCAATTGTGCCTTACAGCAGTGGTTCAACATGTATAAACCCATCACCTACAACACAGACCTACTCACGGAAGAGACCGACTCCTTCGTGAACAAGCTGGATCCCAGCAAGGTGTTCAAGAGCAAGAACAAGACCTTAATCCCCAAAAAGAAAGGGCCTGTTCAGCCTGCAGGTGGCCAGAAAGGGTCCTCAGGTTCTCCTTGCTCCTCTAAGCCCTCCTCTGGCTCCGGAAACCCTGCCAGGAAGTGAGTCCACCTCCAGCTTCCCCCAGCCCCACCGCAGTGATTTCCAGGCACGACCCAAGCCTCGGCTTGTGTGTGTGGACCCATAGTCCTCTTCCCATCTGAGTGACCAAAATCCTAGGCCTTTTACTCGCATTGGCATTAGCCGGGAGTTGGAGGGGCGTTCTCAGGTCTCCTCGAGAACCCTCCCTCAGGCCCCTCACAGCAGGTTGTGCCACCTGCTGCCCGGGAACCTGGAGAACGTAAGGTCTTACGTAAGTGACCTAAGGGATCTGCTAAGAGCTTTTTCTTCTTTTTCTACTACCAGCTACCCAACTACCCCTCACCAGTAGAGAAGTCCCTCAAAGAAACCACTGGCTTTGACCTTCGAGGCATTAGAACTGTGCTGTTCAGTTGGTAGACACTTCTTCAAGTGGCGAAATTTAAGCTATATTAAAAACTCAGTTCCTCAGTTGGCCACATTGTGGGTATTCACGTGGCTAGTGGATTCTGTATTAGCACAGGGATGGTGAAACATTGCCATCATCACAGAGAGCTCCAGTGGACAGCGCAGCATTAGAATATTTTTGCATCACGCTTCCTCAGATCAGTTAGTTTTTGTTAGAGAATGTAGATACCTTAATTTGATGGGTTGTAATGTTCCGTGAAAACTCTTAAAGATACATTTGTATGTTCTTTCTGTCCTTCGTCACAAGCAAATCTTGCTTTGCTCATTTTCAGTTTCCTCTAAAGTTTCTCGTTTCCGGTTTTGTGATGTGGTATTTGCACATTTGCCAAAATTATATTTTTTTTTAAAAGAAGAGGTGATTGTACTGTACTGTTAAAAAACCACCACCAAAACCTCCCAAGCATTCCTTTGTAGGACTGTTCACTTTGAGGCAATCAGTCACTGTTGGCAAGGGCTTTCCACCTGCTCTGCCTACTCACAGCTGCTCGACAACTCATGCAGTGGCAGAAAAGGATAGAGAGGAACCAAGTCGTCAAGGATAATAGCTGAAGTTTAGTCTTCCAGAAGCATTTTTCTGCCAAAGCTGATCAAATCAAAGGGAGAACCTGCAGTGTCAGCTAAGAGCTGCCAGCGTTTGCCTGCTCCCCCAAGTCCAGGGTAGAAGGGGATTGAGAAGTCGTCTCATCTTCCACTGCTACTTGTGGGGCCGCTGAATTACTTGTCAGTCAGTCCTGGTCCAGTTCTAGAGTTCACAAGCCACAAGAACAATGACGCCCTTCAAATCAGTGACAATCAGTTGGAGTCCCCAAAGGGCTGTAGACCGGAGGGGGTTCCAAAAAGGAAGAGCTGGCAACGTGCCTCAGGAGTTGCAGAGCAGCCCAGGGCAGGGCTGACTGCCAGTGTGCAGGCCCCAGTGCAAAACGAAGCTGTGGCACCTCTTGTCCAAAAAAATGAGGAAAACAGTACCATTAAAAGTACTAAAATGTTTTTCCTTTCTTCTGTGGTCTCTTGCACAACTTGTTATGGTGGGGTTTTTTTTGTTTGCATAAATTATTAGCATTAATTTTACCATTCATCTTTATATTTTGCAATTCTAGTTTTAAATGCAACTATAAGAACATTTAACTCATATAATCACCAAGATTACACAGTTTGTATTACCTCTTGTATGCATGTATGTTTTGTTCTTAACCAGAACAGTAGAAACAATGTGCAAAACTAGCTCAACTGTTATTTCGTGTCTTGATATGTTCATATTCTAGCAACATTCTCAACTTACAGATGAGTAAGGAAGGACTGAAAGAAAAATTATGAGCTGCCCTATGTTTTCCTTTTCTTCCGTGTCATCATTTCCAGCATAAGCGGTTGGCATTTATACAAGAAAGTAACATGAGTAAGAAAGGTTATGTTTAGGTTCCCTGGTCATTCATGCTCCTTACAATGCCAGTGCCTCCTTTATGCAGATCAAGTCTGGTTCAGAAAGAAAGCATGACCTCTTGGAGCGCCTGTGTTCCCCACTTACTCAGCTATAGACACACCGTGCTAGCCGCGCGCTTATTCTGAACCTCTCGGGCTGCTCACGTATGGTGGGCCCACCGGAACACCAAGCTCATGGGTATCACAAAGGCTGTAAGTGACGGGGTAGAAAGGGACAGTGGACACATTGCACGGGTCTCCTCTGCTCACGTCGATGCTCCTTTGTCTCATCAGACTTGACTTACAAAACATACTTCAAAGATAAAACTAAGAACTTCAAGTCAGTGACAGGAGAGCATTAAACCCAGCATGAGGCTTTCTGAGTGTGGGGCCCTGCGTGATTGCACAGATCCTCGCCCACGAAGCTGGCCCTGGTGAGACTTCAGACAGTATGTAGGTTGAGTGGGTTACATGGGGGGAAACTCACCAGGATAGTAATGTTTTGAAACTAAAGTGATTAAAATGGCAATAGACTTTATATAACTCAGCTGCCCAAGAAAGAGGCACTGCTGGAACTACAGAACAAGAATAAATGGCAGAAAGCCTCGTGACGCAAGGCTGTAGCTGAGATTGTGCCCCGTCATCCTGCTGCTCACATCCTACTGCAGCGGGGCGCCCAAACCGAGGGGCAGCCTGTGTGCTGACCCACAGACAATCCCTTCAAGTGGTGCTTCCCAAACTTGAACGTACGTCAATGTCGCTGGAGTTGTGCGTAGGAAATAAGATACGCAGATCTCAGCCCAGATCTCCTAAATCAAAATTGCAAGGGAAGATTCCAGGCATCGGGACTTTCAGTCAACCACAGTGATGACGACAATGTTCACTGAGTCTCAGGCTTCCTACTTCTTGGGGCTGGGTGGTTTTGCTCTCACTGCGTGGAGAAGAGCGCAAAACCTGTTTATCCTCCTCCCGTGACGCATGTACAATGACTGCAGCAGAAGAACCAAGGGACCTTTTTAGTTTCTGCCTGAATACATCTGTTTTTAAAAACTTTTTATTATGGAGAATTTTAAACATTTGGGAAGACAGTACAATGAATCCCCATGGATCTGTCGCCCAGTTTCGACAATGACCAACCTAGGACCAGTCGTATTTTATCCCTACACTTAATTCTTTACCCCTCTAATTTTAATTGTTAAATAATTCCATTTTAACTTATCTGTTGGTTTTTAAGTTATACTTATTTGCATTATATTTTAGCAGTTGCTCTAGGGATTACAATGTATATTCTTAACTTTCTTCTGTTCAAATGCAGTCGCCACTTACATACATGAGGCCCCTGGCAGCCGCATTTGTGTCCTGCAGCTCTGCCTCCTTGACTGCAGCTGGCTGTGCACTGGCTGAGTACACAGTCCAAACTGGGATCTTGGGGTGGATTTCCTTTGGCTTAAGCCAACCCAGACCAGATTCTGTTTTTCCTGCCAAGCATTCTCTGGTGAATAAAACAGCTGAGTTATTGTGATCCATTAAATACTTAAGTGAGAACTCAAAAGCTGGTCCCTTCTTTTTCCCTTCTTTATAATATGACTGCAGCCTTTCTTCACAGCCATTAGCTTTCTACATGAGCCACCTGATCCACTCACCTTTCCTAACAAAATACCAGTGTGGTTCTCCTGTGACATCTTACCTATAGCTTCCTACCTGCCAATGCTGGCCAGCTGTCCCACGTCTTCTCCCCAAGGTCCGGCTCCAGTGGGCCTCCACCTCAGAGCTCTCCGAGAAGTGAGTCCATGAGGAGAGCCCTCTGTGGGACACTGCTTCACGCCAGCACCACTCACCTTTTGGTCATCTTGCCTTGCTTCCTCTGTGTCCTCCCTCAGTGGTGGTTGAGATGGGGGCTTTGTGCTACTCCGGCAAGCCATGCTGCTTAGTGTGGAACCACATGAAGTATTAGTAGATTAAGCTTAAAATCAATTAATTGTCATCCTAAGTGAAGGAAGCCAGAAACAGAAAAATACCATATGAGATCATTTATGTGGAATCTAAAAAAGACAAACTTATTTACAAAACAGAAACAGACTCAGACAGAAAACAAACTTATGGTTAGCAGGGGTGAAGGGGATGGGAAGGGATAAATTGGGGGTTCTAGATTTGCAGATACTAATACACGGAAAAAGATAAACAAGTTTATACTGTACAGCACAGGGAACTATATTCAATATCTTGTAGTAACCTATGGTGAAAAAGAGCATGAAGGTGAATATATGTATGTTCCTATATGAAGCACTGTGCTATACACCAGGAATTGACACAACATTGTAAACTGACTATACTTCAATAAAAATAAAATTAATTCATAATTTTGTGCTAAATCAGGAGCTGCCTCATACTGAAGTCCAGGATAGACCAATAGAACGGACAACCAGTAATGAAAAAAGTTGTGAAAATGCTGTTTAAATGTTTATGCAAATTCTCAGGACATCTTAGTTCAGCTCAGAGACCACCTCTCTTGGAAGGCCCTGTTCAAATGAACTATGTTGCTGATATTCTGATGTTTTGGCATCCAAACAGCCTCTCAGACTCCCTCCTGCCACTCACTGGCTGTGACTCAAATCTTTTAGCAGACAATGCCCCTCTACTTGTGGTTTGAGAAATGAGACCTCTGTGGTTACACATCCTTGCGTTTCTTACAGCATGTAGCGCCCAGGCCTTGCCCAGTACCCACCTTGGTAAATGCAGCACTCGGAATGAGTGCAAGCTTCTAACTGCACGTCTGTCAACATCCAACCAGTTCGTCTCATGTGGATAAAATCTGTTGAATGCAGGCCTCCCAGATGATGAGGGTGAAATGCAGCAGTGAGGACCATGGTTGAAAAAACAACACAAGAACCGAAGTGGTGCTCTGTACAATCTTTATTACAGGGTGGGTTTAGCTATTGGAGGGGTGTGCTCCCCATGGCGTGCATCCCCGGTCATGCACACAGGCTTGATGTGGACTGCTGAAGAGAGAGCGCATCTTCTCGGTGGGATGCGCTGGGAGAGAAGGATGCCGACTTCATGGCAGGGAACAGATTTCTCCACTGAGGATAAGAATTGCCGAGGCTCAGAACACAGTGTGGGAAGGCAGTGGACACAGCTTCTTAGACACTGTCTTTAAGTTCTTGACAGAATGGCAGTCCAAGGCAATTCTATGCACAATTGAATTTCACACAAAAACCTCCTTCGTGTAAAATGAATAAACAGCAATGAAGTACATACCGAGTGTTCTCTCAGCCCTGTAATACCCAGTACAGTAGTGGCTAACACAGGTAGCCATTAAACTGAAGTAAAAATTCTCCGTCTCTAGTCACATTTCAAGTGTTCCATCATCACGTGTCTAGTGACGACCATGTCAAAGAGGGCACATACAGAACATTTCCATCATCCCAGAATGTCCTATTGGGCAGCCCTGTCTTAGACCACACATGCTTGTTTTTACAATTCTCAGAATAACTCTGCTGCAAAGCCCTTTTATAACATGCTATGTACTCAACAAAGGACAGGGACATTTATCCAATTTAAGATACTTTTCGAAGACACAGAATTCTTTCATGTTTTAAATATTCTTTGTACAATCCCAGGTTCACAGGGAAAGCGAGGGATGAGTCAGGATGCCATCACCTACCTTAGAAAAGGACCCGTTGTCCAGGCTGCAGCGTGGGGCTCCCTGGCTTCTGGGCTTTGCCCTACATTGCACCCAGAGGCCCCGGAGCAGCTCGACCCCTAGGCTTCTGCACAGTCTCCCACGTGGAAAGCTGAGAGAAACGGAGGAGCAGGTTTTCTGCATCTGAAAGCAGTTCATCTTCTCAGCCTTCCCAGGAAGCAGGTGGGCCGGGTTATGAGAACAGCTCCTGAGCTCACAAGTAATCACTCAAGAAATGACATTTCTCGAAGCACCTGCTCCTCTGGCGCTCAGTTACCTTTTTCTTCCTTCACAGCATGAAGACTGGCAAAGAATACCATGGACAGCAACCAGGGACACAAACCACCCTCAGAATCGTTCAGCTCCAACACTGGGAGAGTCCTTACCCTCAACCAAAAGCTGCAAAGTGAGGGATAGACTATTAAGGACAAGATTAAACCTCTGGAAAAACATCTGACCTTTACCAAGGATCCAGTTCCCAGTTTTATACCTTTAAACTTTATTTTTAAATAAGGTCAGCCCCTTGGGATAGAGCTGGAGATAAGACTGCACTTGAGGATCTGTGTTTCAGTGCCTGGTGGTTCCAGGCGGCACTAGACCCTGGCCACCCGGGTTCTAGACAGAGTGTTGGGATTCCAGAATACAGAAAACTATTTTTCTTCAAACAGTTGGTTCTAAAACAGACTGCTGTGGCCTCAATTACTATCTTCACAAATCGTGTTTTAGGCCATTTAAAAAAAAATGGGAAATCACTTTCAGTATTATAGTATTACTAGAAGGAAGAATTCAGTCAAGCACAAGATCAACTAAAAAATGAATCTGACAACTTTTTTTTTTTATAAACACAAGCTTGTAAAGTTTAATTTAACCCAAGGGTGAACTTCTATCTACACATGCTGATTTAGGAAATTGTTTGGATTACGACAGCCTTTACGAATTTCAGGACAAGTTTTTCTTCCAAAGAGAGACAAGTTTTTTCTTCACACCACTTCCAGATGGACTGCAACACTAGAACCCATTTCCTTCCATTGAGACTGCACTTCTCAGGATGGGTTGTGCTGGGAACAGATTCCTTTATTCCCTCGTCACTTCCAGTCTGAATGTCCCATCTTCTGAGCCAAGAAACGCACTGATGCTGACTGCATGGCTCTAATTATGTAGCCAGGTCTACCACCAGCTGCTGTGTGCTGAGTTCCAGTCAAAATGACCTTGTCTCAATCAGCATACCACAAGGACACTTTTTTTTTTTCCAGGGACTGGATGGAGCAGCTACAAAAGTTCCCCCAGGCAACCATCTCTTTCCGTATAGCTACATCTTAAATCCTTACTTGAAACTTGGGGTTTAAAAAAATATAATTATTCCATTGGCTACCCTGTGCAAATGTGTTTTTGGAAAGGGTGACTGCTTCCATTTCCTTGCCCACTGCCCTGCCCAGAAGAATCTGGCCATCCCCCAGCGGAACCCCCTCCCAGAGAGCAGTGCAAGGTTAAAAGCATTTCTAAACAGATGCCATTATGGGCAAGGATTCTCTCTGAAGGAAAATGAGCTTTCTGGTTTATGTTCTGAAAGAGCAAAAGCCAGAGCCTCTGCTTAGCTAAGCCAGCTGAATCGTCCAAGTACTGCAGGGACCTCTCACAGTCCAAGAAAACCCGCTGCTGACACACAGGAACAGAAGGTGCTCTGCCTACCTGGTGGTGGATTTAATGCCCTGTCTCTAACATGCTGTGCTGGCTGGCTGTGGAGTATCTTTTATTTTTCTTCCAGGTTTATTGAGATATAGTCGACATACAGCCCTGTATATTTACATTCAAGGTGTACAGCCTAATGATTTGACTTAAATACATCATGAAATGATGACCACAATACGTTTAGCAAACATCTATCATCTCATATAGATGGGAAATTAGAGAACTAGAAAAAAGTTTTGTTTTCTTGTGATGAGAACGCTCAAGATTTACTCTTTTAACAAATTTCATGAAAAACAAAGTGCTCATTTATTCTGTACATCCCTACTAATTTATCTTCTAACTGGAAGTTTGTGCCTTTTGACTGCCTTCATCCAGTTCCCCCTTCCCCTACTCACCGTCTCTGGTAACCACAAATCTGATCTCTTTGTCTGTTGGGTTCGCTTGTTTTGCAGTGTAATGGGCCTACAACACCGTGTTCCTGGTGTAGATCTTTCCTGTTATTCTCATCAATAGTTGCCCTCTAAATAGTTGTAACTTTGGTGTGCCCATGGCGGGTGGTGAGCTCAGGGTCTTCCTCTTCCATCATTTTGGCCATTCCCCTGGAGTATTGAAAGATATTTGACCAATTTCTTCCTGTTTTCACCTGAATCAGATAACTTACAAATTATATTAAAATAGAAGCAAATGTGTTAAATAGAAACTGACCGACGAGCCCCTCCCATGGGAGATGAGGATGTGTGTCTGAGTCTCTGCAAACAGGAGACCTGGCATGCAGACCTCTTCCTGCCCCACCGGCCACAAGCGAGGAAGCTGCCGCATCAAGCTCTGAAGGGGCAGTGGTCCGGCACACGCCGATCCTGCACAAGGGGCCTGCGGCGTCCCGGGCAGAATGTGCTATTTTTCATCATCAGGTGTTCCTTCTAGTTGTGCAGCTTCCTGTACACATAATGCTCTACTTTTAATGGGAAAACATGCTGGAAACAAATCATCACTAATCCAGTAGTTAGGAACAATTTCCACTATGTCGATAGCTGAAATGATGTTCGAACTACAAATTCACCAAGTCACAAATTTGCACTTCTAAGGGTGAATCTTCTTAAGCAAAAATTATTTTTAAAGACAACAATTAGATAGTGCTCAGCAGGAGAACATAAATTTTGGCTCGGCCCTCCCTCAGCTGATAATCAGCAGTCTGAATGGCCTCTCACCATATCCCTTCACCAATCAGAGTGGGAATCACTCCTTCATAAAGTCACAAAAGATGCTTTTGAGCTTCTGGACCTTTCCTACTTGTGCTGGATATAGACGGACAGATGGGTAGATGGATGGGTGAGTCGGCGGATGGACGGCCAGTTATTAATTATTGATGTGAAACGGGTGCGTGGTTATCACAAAAGGAGTTCTGACAGTGCCGCCACCACATGCACAACCAGACCTCCAGGACTGCAGACCAAACTGATGAGTCCGTCGAAGACTGCCTTCTCTGCCAGAATCGATGGGGCATTTTAATATTGCATACGTTCACTGCAGCTGCAAAGACATTTCATCCCTTATCCTAGGCAACTAGGTGTTTTTATTTGTATCGATCTGGTAGAATGCATAAACAGCTGCAGAGTGGGTGACTGAACTAAATTGTACCTCCCATTGATGACTACCTCTCATGGCCCCAGGTGAGCCCCCTTCGTGCGAGTAGGGGGTGGGTCATGACTCCTCTTTTCCCAGCTGAACCCCAGCCCCTGGCACAGGGCCACCTCCATAACAAGCCCTCAGTGCACATCTGTGATCAGTGGTTGTATTAATTCTATACGGCTGCCGTAACAAATTACCAAAACTTAGTGGCTTAAAACAACAGAAACTTACGCTCCTATAGCTTGAGACACCACAAGTTCAATATCAGTTTCAAGGGGCCATGCTCTCTGCAGAGACTCTAACAGGGAGTTTGTTCCTTGCCTCTTCCCAGTTTCTGGTGGCTACAGGCATTCCTTGGCTTGTGGCCACATCACTCCAATCCCTGTCTCTGTCTTCCCAACACCTCTTCTTTTGCGTATATCAAATCTCCCTCTGCTTCTGTCTTATAAGAACACTTATGATTGGCTTTAGGGGACAGTTAGATAATCCAGGATAGCCTCCCCAAGTCTAGATCCTTAATATATTCACATCCGCAATGACCCCTCCTTATAAAGTCACACTCACGGGTTCCGGTGATTTGGACTTGATACCTTTGGGTGACATCATTCAGGCGTCTACAGTGGCCGTCAGGGGCCGTGAGGACAGGTGGTGGACGTGGGAGCTGTGGATGACGACGAGGCTGCTAAAAGCCTGGCAACCAGGTCTCCTGACTCCCAGCCCCTGCTCCTCCTCCACGTGCTGTGTTGTGATGGACGTGGGAGAAGACCAGACTGAGTCTCCAGCCCTCCGAGGCCCTGTGCACCCTCCTCTCCATCCCTAAAAATCACTCAGGAGGTTATTTTTTAAATAGAAAGGAAAAAAAAAAAACCTTAAGACTCCAAAGAAACCAAAACCCAGGCATCTTTAACAGGAAAGTATTTGCCTTTCTCGACCAGCAGTTTTGTCATTTCAACCAGAACTAAGAACTAGGCATGAGGATACTATGGTGATGACCAGCACAGTTAGCGACAGCATCTCACAAGTGTGAGGCGCCATTCACTTTGATGGCTTCTCAAAGATCTCTTAGAGAAATTTATCTTCCTCAATTAACAAAAACACTAACAGAGGCACCCAGAATGAGCAGCGACAAGGAGAGAGGAAATGAGCAACAGAAAAAAAATCCTTCAGATTCACCAAAAACCACTAAACCAATCCTCAATACAAAGAGACCCTTTACCTACATGTAACCAAGAAATATATTGACCTTGCTTGCTTCCTCGGAGAATTTTTTTAATCCCTAAAATAAAATTAACATTAGATTTACTCAAGTCACTTTCTTCCAAATGTGACCTTTTATTCTAAAGCAATAAGTCTCAGCAGAACACCAGGGGGCCCCTGGAAGAGCATCAAAGTATCTGTTCACCATTTGGTGTGGAAAAAGCGCATCTTCCTTTTATTTGCACATCCCGATCCCCAGTGATACAGATATTCCACGTTGTATTCAGTCCGAGTCTCTCACAAACCACTAAACCACGTGCGGGCTACTACACATGTTATTTAGGAAAAAAATGTTAATATCCTGTGCACCCTTTTGAATAAAGTGATTAAATAAACTCAATTGTCTATAACATACAGACCTAACTCTTCCAGGCTCCAGGATCTGCCGGGTGCTCACATCATGTATTATTTGACAAATGCCTGTTTGAAGGCGCTGCCTGTCTCCCAGTGAGTGATGACACAGAAGGGAGGCGGAGGGGGGGGGAATATATTATCTTTGGCTCTTCAGACTACATGCCTGCATCCTGTCTCTAAATCACATCCACCCAGATTCCGGAATGCAGAGAACACAGAGGTTCTGAAAGGAAGGCAGAGACAGACTTGGTGACCTGATGCCCTTTTGACACCCCCCCCCGCCCCACACCTGCTGCAGGGGTTGAGCTTTCCCTGTTTTTCGAGGCAGGGCTTCTTCCCGGGGAGCTGTGCCACTGGGCTGAGGCCACCACCCGGGCATCCGTCCCCGCGGCGCGGCCCTGCGGCTGCCGCCACCCTCCAGGGCGCCTTCCGCTCGGGACACCCGAGCTTCTGCTGACCTGCATCTGAGGGCCAAGGGCCGCACCTGCCATTCTGAAGTTCTCTGTAGGCAAAACTTCACAATTCCACTTTGTTTCCGTGACTTAGTCAATTTGGGGGGGAAAAAAGAATTTTTACATAAGAGGCAAGTGAGTGAGCTACAGCAGAGTTCCAGTTTTTAAAATGCCACTGTAACTGTAGCTTCAGCATCACAAGGAGCAAGACGAAGCATGTGGGGAGGGCGATATCCATGGGGTTATTCCTAAGGTGCCCTGCCACACAGCCGGATGCCTAATTAATCAGGAATTACAAAGAGCACAGTCAGGGCTTCTCATTCTATTAACCAAAAAAAAAAAAAAAAAAGGAAAGCCAAAGGACCTGGAGGCCATTCCGAGCCAGGGTCCTGATGAACCCGAGAAGAGGTTTTGCTGATTCGGGAGGCGAGCCTGTGGGGCTGTTTCAGGTCCTACACCAGGAGAATGAAAGTTTCAGGTACGGCATTAAACTCTGTTTATTTAGTATCTGAAATATGGTGTACATTTATGAATTTGTATAAACATTTAGTACATCTAAAATCCACAACTGGTAAACAATCTGTGCTTTCCTTTGTGTACAGTTTGGGAGTTTACATCTGGATAGTTTGGTGTTGTGGAGAGCCCCCGTCTGTGAACGTAAACAAACTGCCTCATGACCACAGTAGCTGTGACAGAAGTGACCTGCTCCTTAAAGGGGCTGTTCCCTGCACAGAAAAGGTGTCACACTTTGGAACTACTAAACCAGGTGTCAAGGAAACAAGAGAAACACAGCTGACACGATGAAGAAAGGGCATGAAGGAGACTCCGAGGTCCATGTCAGGGCCCAGCAAGTGACACCAGCCATGTGGTGACACCAGCCACATGGTGACACCCAGACACGGGGGTGACTTTCAGAACCTCAGGTGTTCATGCAGAGTCTCCTCACCTCCCACCGGAGGGGTTCCTTCCAGCAGGAGCTTGCAGTCCAGGTGGGCACACGCCTCAGGCACCCGGAGGTCACAGCTGCAGCTCCGAGGTGCCCACCAGGCCCAGGGCCCGGGCTTCCTCCGGAGTCAGGCCGCTCTTCAGGGTCCTCCGCACTGCGGTGGTGCCAGCACATCAGAGTCAAAGGGGTGAGAAGAGAAGGCGGTGTTAGCAGCCAGGAATCCGGCAGTCTGTCCACGGGCCCCCCTGCCCCGAGGCCTCCCAGAGCAGGCACAGCGCCCCCGGACACCCGGCCCTGTCCTGCTCCTGCTGACGCGCGCTGGCTGGCCGGTGGCCAGGGCAGGAAAAATCTAGGAGCTGCAAGAGGCTGACCTGAGGATGACAAGGTGCCGACCTGGAGAGCCAGGTAGAGAGGGGGCCTCGTAAGAGGGGAGAAGGGAGGAGAGGTCCACATTTACGAGGTGTCTGAGAAATGGTGCAAATTGCAAAATGCAAGTGGCGGGTTGAGAGCTCAGCCTACGGGGTGGATCAGAGCTGGAAAAGGAACTACAGAGCACAGGAAAATGCAGGCGCCAGCGATGCAAATTAGGTAAGAGAATCCCACAGATCTGCAGGGCCATGCCAAAGAGCCCGTGGCCCCACCGAACAAGGCGTTAACAGAGCCCAGTGCAAGGGGGAGCCGTCGGGGTGAGCTCTCCACAAGCACTGGGGTCTTTGTCTTAAGTCATCAGAGGGCCTCTACAGAGAAGAACCAGTGACCCCTTGTGGACGGGAGGCCAAGGAGCAAACCGCCAAACGTCTGCGGTGACTTGGTGGATGTTCTCTGTGAAACACACAAGGCTCAAGGAGGACCAGCCACCCCCCTGAGGTTTACAGCTGGCAGCTGGACGAACACTCATGTTTAACTGACTTGGAATTGGCTTATGCGCAGCCCGACATTATGGGTTTTCCATTGTTTAGCGTCGATCAATTTCAGCATCAAAATACAGGCTGGATAAGGCTGAATGGTGAGGCAGCTGCCCCTTCCAAGACTGGTCCTTTCACTTGAAAGGCTGCCTAATTACTTTTTCCTTGTCTGATAAATTGCGTTTGGCCTACTCTGCATGACAGCCATACAGAGTTCTGGGTATTTGTTCTATCTTCAGAAGAAATGTATTCTAGATCTGCCATCCACCCTAAATCCTCAAACAGCTGGAGTCCCTGAGATCACCAGGGAAGGCCCTGGATCAGAATGGGGAGAAAGCAAAGCTCCCCCTTGGTGATTTCCCACCTTCCTTGCCAGACCCAGTTCCCCACACCAGGTCTACGACAAGGGGGCCTGTGTCCCCTGAGGCCTCCCCAGAGGCGAGGGCCCCACCCCGTGTGTCTGCAGGCAACACCCATATTCAATGCCTCCCCTGGGCAGAACCCCACTTAGGCCATGAGTAAAGGATCTGAAAATGCCATGCCTGTGGCGGAATAAAAGTGGCTAATGTCTCTTAATAAATACATTCTTCTCTCCCAGGAATCAGCAGTTTTAAAGGGTTCAACACCTAATCCATCAGGCGGTCAACCAACACATACTTCATGGAGAACCTACTTTGTGCTCAGTGCTTTAACTCTTTGAGGACGTTCTTGGAGAAGATTCACAGGCAGTAAGCGTGGGTTTTTACAGGGGCACAGAGCTCTGTGGGGAGGGGTACCCCCAGACCATGCCACCGCACACTACTGTATTTCCAAGCCGAGCTCTGGGTCCCAGAGCCACCCGGCCGTCTACAGCTGCTGCTGCACGAGCTCACCCGCCCGCACCCGGGCCCCCTGGGCTCCAGGCTGAGTCTCTAACTCATCCAGACAAAACGTCTGGCTCCAGAGCCATGGCTGGAGGCAGATTGCATTGAACTGAGTAATGGAATTCGTTCTATGGGGCAGCAATAAAAATACTAGTTCGTAATACCCTTTATGTTCCTTAAACACTCCTTCCAGTGTTTGTTAAAGAAAGAGAACAATTTTAATGGCAGAAAACAAGATGAAATATTTCTCATCCTTGACAAGGACTGCTGAGACCTCTTAGCCAAGATGCAAAATTCTGCCGGAAGAAGTCCAGGCTGCACTAGGAGGGCACCTCACGTTTCCTGAGCCCCAGGAGGTAACATGGACAGGCATCTGTGAGTCACAGCTTTGAGCCCTCAGGTGTACGTGCCTGGCCCAATGACCACAGAAGACAAACGGGTGGGCACTGAAAGATGCTCCTTTAGCAGTTCTGTTCACACGTTTGCTTTAGTCCTGTAACTGTCGTGTGCAGCTCATGTAAACACTTGAGTAAGGACCCTGGCACCTTATAGCAAGGGCAATGATCTCCTAATTGACACGCATGTTGGGCCAGCCTGTCTGGGACCAGCTCAGAGAACAGAACAAAGCTCAATGGTGCTGCACCAGCCCTGCTGCCTGACAGCCCGGAGGCGATGCCCTCGGCCTCGTGGTCTACTCGCAGTTCGGACGGCCTAGACCCCCGGGGACCCTCCTCCCCGCTCCTGCTTGGGCTTCTGTGTGTGGGGAGAAGCCAGCATAATCAGGTCCCTCTGCCTGATTTATGGAATCCTACGTTCTGTGGGCCTTCATGACAATTCAGATCAATTCTCCCAGAAACATATTAACCCTGAAAAGGACCTTGAGAATTTCAAACCCTTCCTTTGCTAAAGTCTCAAAGCTCATTCACATGACCAGGTGGAAGAAGGTGTGAAATGAAAGCAATCAGCTGAAATTAGCTTTGCACCCCGATTCAAGAGTCAGGTCACACCTGGACAGGGCCTCTTTCAGAGTCTGCTCGTCCAACTGCCTGCTGGTCAGTTCACTCGTTTATTCCACAAACGTTACCTGAGCCTCCACCCTGAGCTAAGTGATGCATCAAGGAAGTTAGGGGCCAACGGGGACCCAGAGTGAGGGGAACCGTGCAGGGCGGCAGACCCTCTGGGCATAAGGAGCGAGCTCTCATTCGGTAGGTTTCCAGAAAGCCAAACGAGGCTGAGGACATAAGAGGAGGGTACCAGCACACCGGGGCTGGCAGGAGATGAAACCAGCACAAGAGAAACGAGACTTCCATCAAACAGGGGTCCCTCTCCAGTGCTGGCGGGCAGTGGGGGTGAGGGGCTGGCTGACATCTGGTAAGGGAACGTCTGGGCCCCTCCCCACTGCCCACTCCTGCCTCCCGCTTGACCCCTCTGACAGCTCCCCAAGTCTGTCACATGTGACCACCCCCCCTCCCCGCAGCTGCTTAACAGAGAACAGACCGTGGAAATGTTTACCCCTCTCTGCCTCGCAGCCCTTCCATAGACGGCGTGGGTCACTTCGCTGGCACCAGCGGTCACTCGATGCCCCACACCCTGTGACAGCTCTCAGGATGCCGCGGTGCCAGTGGTGGGATCTGACACGGGGGTGCCTCTGCTGTCAACGTGCAGCACACGGCGGCTGGGGACTCAGGGGGAAACCCTAAGTTATTTTTTTTCCCCTCTCCTTTTAAATTGAAAAAAAATCTTTGAATCCTACAAAGTGCTCTCAGGTGACCCCGGCTAAGATGAGTCTAAATCTGAGAGTAACAGTGGCTGTCATTTCCTGAGCACTACCGTGGCTTATTTCCTTCAAACCCTCTGGGATGGTTACCGGGATCACCTCCCCAGTGAGCAAGCGACCGTGGCACAGAGAGGTCAAGTCTCCGGCCTGTGCACACACAGTGAGTGGCAGAGAAAGACTCAAGCTGGGACGCTGGACTCACAGCCCACCCTGGAAACCGCGGTGCCCTGATGAGCCCGGCAACACCTGCTCTGAGCAGCTTCCACACTGATGGCGAACGTACTGAGTCTTCCTTCCCTGTGACGGAAACCCACATGTGTTCTTTCACCTGTGGATAGCTGACAGCTTTTCATTATTTTGCACATAATGTTAAGCAATTTGGAAATAAATTGGGTTTTTTTTGGAATCCCTAAGATTCTAAAGATTTTCCTACTGAGTATATTGAGAGCCGTGTGTCTAAGGTGACAGGGACTCTTATCAGAATTTGCAGATGTCTTACTTAACCATTTGGGTTATTTTGCTTATTTGCACGCTCCATCCTTTTTTTTTTTCCATGTAAAATCCTGTCCATTAAAAGCAGCAGTTTCTCAAACTGACAGCATTCTACAAAATAACTGCTGTGTGCTTTTCAGAAGTGTCAACCATCATGAAGGGTCCTCCACAGATCAGAGGAGACTAAGGAGACGTGATGAGTCAACACGACGGGGGACCCTGGGTGGGATCATGGAACAGAAAAAGGGCATCGGTGGGAAAACGGGTGAAACCGGAGTCACGCCCACAGTTGAGTTAAGAGTTGAATCAGGCTTTTGACACACTGCCCTACAGGGCGCAGGGCGCTAACATGAAGGGAACCTGGGTGACGATATAAGGCAACTCTGTGCTATTTTTGTAACTTTTTTTGGTTAAGTCTAAAATCCTTCCAAAATAAATAGCTAAAAAAATAAAACTTGGAGTAGTGCCAATAGGAAACCAAAGTTCCCAAACCTGGTTGATTTAAACTCGATGTCTGAGACTCAACACTTTCCAAAGCACCCAAATGAGAAACCCCTCTGCTTTGCCCTTAGAACAGCTCTCAGAGGCAGGACAGACAAATTCTCAGATTCCTCTATTTGACGGATCCTCCCTCCTCTTGAACCTCCAATCTGAACCAAATGGGTGCCTGGCACCCAGACAGACGTGGTGGAGGACACACCAGCCAGTCTCCATTTCCGATGTGCTAGCTCCCAATTTGGGAGGGCGATCTGTCCGAATGCGAAACCACCAGAGACCCATTCAGGGCAGTGGAACACTTCTGAGCTCACCTCTCTAAGCCCCAGGACTTCTCCTTGCCACATCAGAGTCCTGGCCACTGGCCTGGCCCTGCCGCAGAGCACGGAGCTGTTTCCACCCTCACGGGCTTGGGTGTGAGGCCTGTCAGCCTTTGTTCTGGACCTGCCTCCAGGGCCCAGGTGATCTGGGGTCTGTGCTGATTTGGGCCTCACTTCTCTCCCCAGTACCCAGACTCTAATTATGGCTCCCAGCCCACTCCCCTGGCAAACCCCTTCAAAGTTCCTTCCCTGTGCCCAGCCACCCCTGCCTCCAAGACACTCCTGACACAGAGCGCAGGCTGAAAATGCCTTCCTCACTTCCCCATCTTCCTTTTCTAGTGAGAGGGGCTTGAAACCCACCATAGGCTTAGGCTCCAGGGAATCAGAGAGCCACGGTCAGCTCCCTCCTGTTCTGGTCATTCATTCCTGCGGCTTGAAATGGGCACTGGTGGTGGTGGCATTTCTCCCAAGAGGCAGAAGCCCTTAGGTGGCTTGCTAAAGTGCAGTTAATCTCCAGCTGGGCTTAGGGAAGAGACTTTTGGTTCTCTTGGACTTCTTATCTTCCCATCCTGTGTCCTATCCACATGGGTGGTTGCCCTTAGCTGTCATTAGGGGAGGGATCAGTCCAGCCTTCATGAGCTCTAAGAACAAGTAAGTGCTGAGTGAAGGGGAATGATGCTGAGAAGACAAAAATTTGATTAAGAAACTTTAGTCTTTTCAATTCACATCTGATTTTCCTGTATTCTAAGAGCATTAGTTTTAAAGCCACTGGCCCACGGCATTCTTAGCTTGCCTTATAAAAGAATATAAAATTAGTAAGTAGGTTAGTCCTATTTAAGTAACATGCAGGCAAATGTTTCTTAACGGGATTAGTGGGAAAATTCCTGGACATTTTCAAATACCATTTTGGAAAAGCAGAGACAGCTGAACTAAGCTGAGCACTGATCAGATCCGGGGCTGAATCTAACATTTTGTGAGGCATGTCTCCTGTTTCCCCTGAACGAGTCAATCATTTTTTAAGATGTGTTCATTCTCCTTCTCCGCGGAATTCTGTTGAACAGAGAGCATGGCAACATCCCTCAATATTCTGTAAAATGAGATTTTAGTTACGTCCGATCCACGTGAACTATGTCATGTGCCTTTGGAGAAACATGCTGACGCTTCATGGGAGGCAAGGTGAGACTCAAAGCAGGAAACCAAGTCAGAGATCTGGGTTCCTCTCCCAGTGGCCCCAGGATCGGACTTCTGGCCGTTCCCAATGAGAAATTGTTCTCACAGGGGCGGCCAACCTTATGTTCCTGAGAAACTGCTGGATTACTTGTAGGTGACATCCAAGTGGTCACATTTTTATAGACACAGAGCCCTGAGCCCCAAACTCCATGGTCACGTCACAGGTGCGGCCCAGACTCCCTCCTGGAGAGAAACTCAGCAGAAGTGGGGGCGACCGGCCTCTCTCAACCTGACAGGACTTCGGCTCCCCCAGGAAAAAGCAAAAGGCAGACCACGAGTCCCTAACCCTCCCTCTGGTCTGGGACAGTCTGAGCGAGTGGCCTCAAGCGGGCAGCCAGCTGGGCGGGGACCCTCTTCCAACGATGGGTCCCAGAGCAAAGGACGCAAGGGAGGAGCCCTTTTCCTCCCCAGCCCCCAGGCCGGTCCTGCAGAATCACACGGAGAGGGGGACCCCGCATGCCAGGCAGCTTCAGGGCTTTCTAGGGAAGGCCAACATCCGGGAGGCCCAAGAGAACAAGCAACCCCAGGACAAAGTACTTGCCCCATTATGACGAAAAGAGAAGCCAATATA
The DNA here is from genome assembly GCF_048564905.1 of Vicugna pacos. Lineage (NCBI taxonomy): Eukaryota > Metazoa > Chordata > Mammalia > Artiodactyla > Camelidae > Vicugna > Vicugna pacos. The sequence goes on from NC_133010.1 coordinate 10,572,185, forward strand.
AGGAAAAGCAGAGAGCTCGGAGGACGCGCTCCCTCGCCCATCTCCACCAGCCGGTTCCACGAGAGCCCTGGCTGGGATCTGGGGGATTCAACGCGGCAACGATTCCCAGGCTAGGAATCAACCGGACAATTGGGAACATTTCACGTAGTGAGACCCTGATGGCACCTGCTGGAGAGGCAGCAGAGCTGAGCCCGGGAACCTGGGAATCAATTCAGATGCCCTCAGCGTGCTCCTAACCGGCCGCACGTTTCACGCTTTAAGCAGGACATCTGGCGGGTGTGGGCCTAGCCACCAGCATCAGACATGAAAGCAGATGTTTCATTATCGCAGAGGATTCTCGCTCGAGGGGCTTGCAGGTCATAAATTTCGAGGTGACGGGCTGGATTCTGTTTGGTTTCCTGCCATAGCTGGACTATTATTATCTTTAGCCCAATGAGTTACAACCCAAGTACGTTGGTTATTCGTGACCCCCTTGCCTCATCGCCACCATTAAACAATCAGATCAAATGCAGCATTATTTCAGGGTGAGGCCCTACCCCGAAACTTCACACTGATTTTGCAGATTGTTTTTTTTTCCCCCCTCATTCCTTTAACTTCTTATGGAAAGCTGGAATTTATCATCCCTTTATAACAGAAATCAAAGTAATTTTCCCCCTCTTAAATGTCTGTTGATGGTACCATGAGTAATAAATTAAACCTGCTAAAGATAAACACATTCTCTGCTGTATTTGTTGTAGTAACTGCATCACAGGATAAAATGTGTTTGGCTAAATGAAAAAGGATATAGGGCTGCTTTGCATAAGATTGGAATGGAAACGATACCACAGGAAATTATTTTATGTCAACCACAAAAACAGGCAAAATATCTCTCTGGCCAGATGGGAGAGGAAAATTAATTATGACCGTGCTATTGTTCCCAGTGACATTATGTGTCTAAGAATCTGGTTCTCTCTAGACCAGAAGGCGGAGCCAGCACTCTTGCTAACACAGATGTGTAACTTACAGGAAGAGGACATACCCTGGGCCTCTTGGACTGGCCAGGCCACTGTCTCATGCAGCCTCCTTTTCTGTGGTCTCTGGCCCAACCCTGCCCTCCTTCGTTTGGGTCTAGAATCCTTTCTCTGCCCCTCTCCCTGGGTCTGACCTCCCTGCTCCCCCACCTGCTTTGCCTGGCTCTTCCCAGTAGAGACTCTTGCACTGAGGCTGCCCGCTGTAGGAAGACCAGGAGCTAACTGGTGCAAGGATTCTGCCATTTGGTTGTCAGTTTGTTGAAGTAAATAATAGGAGGGCAACAGAAGGCAAATACTGCAGATAATCCACTTGAGACCTCAAAAAGCCTTTCATAAGTTTCATTAAAAGAATTATTTAGCACACTACTATATATAAAAGAGATAAACAACAAGGACCTGCTGTGCAGCACAGGGAACTATATTCAAAATCTTGTAATTACCTATAATGGAAAAGAATCTGAAAAAGAATACATACTTGTATGTACATAGAGCTAAATCACTTTGCTGCACACCTGAAACATTGTAAATCAACTATACTTCAGTTAAAAAGTTAAAATTAAAAAATGCTCTTTAAGAAAGAGATTTCTTATGAAAAAGAGCAAGAGAAATGGACAAGCCGTATACAAAAGAAGAGATGCAAATCACAAGAGGGTCAGCCTTCCTGGTGTGCAGGGAAAAGTCAGTGAAAGCCATAAGGAATTCTCTTTCACACCCTTCAGACAGGTTAAAAGGGAAGTGCTGGCCTGGCCTGGAGCAAACCTGAGATTCAGCATGCAGTGTGGAGGGGTGTGGGTTAACCTCACCCCTTTGGAGAAGACTCTGACCCCGAAGATGTGCACACCTGAGGATCCGGCAGTTTCATTCCTGGCCTCATCCCCTTCACCTCCCCTTGCCGTAGCTCCAACTTATTATACTATACACAGGATGCCTGGAGATCTTGTTAAATGCAGATTCTGAATCAGTTGCCCTGGAGAAGGCCCCATGAATATGCATTTCTAACCAGCCTCCAGGAGATGTCCATATTGTCCAAGGGACAACTTTATGTAGCAAGTCCCTAGCCAAGTCCTTACACGGTTGCACCAGAGAATGGCAAAGAATTCGCAGCGGCACTAGGAAATAGTAAGCTGTTGGAAAAAATTAACGTAAAGGTCTTAGATATTGATAAGTTCTTAGACACTGATGTTGGACCCCCAGACATACTCCTGCAGATGTAAAAAGCCAGTCATCTTGAAGGACAGTTCTCCATTTGAAAAATGAAGGGAATGTGGCAGAGGGCACAGAAAGTGGACTCAGAATCCTCCTCCTAATGCCACTAATCACCCGAGGGGCACAGGCAGGGCCCCACCCCAGAGGCTCTGAGGCGGTCGGCTTGGGTATAGCCCAGACGCTTGGAATTTTTAAAGCTCTGAAGGTTCTAATGTGCGGCTGTGGCTGGGAGCCACCACGCAAGAAGTTACTCGAAGTGTACACCAGCAGGATGGTCATCATCCAGAAGTATACAAAAACAGACTCTCAGCCACCCATCTTACAGCATGAGAATCATGGCCCCAGTCCCGCAGACTCCGCGGTTTAAGAAGCCCTGTTTCTCCCTGGAGGAGTTGTCAAGTGGTACCTTCCTTTCTGGGGAAAAATTCCTATTAGAATCTAAAGCTAATGATATAAAAGGAGCAGAGTCAGACAGACTGCAGCAATTTGGTTTCCTGCCCTTTACCCTGGAAACAAGCATGTCAACAGGTCAAACAGAACCATGGGGTCTGAAGGATGCAGCCCCAAACTCAACCACCTCCTGCATGAATCTCGAGGGTGGCACCATGTGGGGGTTCTCTGAGTCTGAGCTCTTAGGGAACACCTGCCCTGCTGACAGTCACTCCCCTTTCACTTTTGGGAGCCAGGAAATGGGGAGGCAATCGGGCTGAGACTAAAGGGGAAAATAAGTAGCTTCGATTTAGGTGAATCCCCTACTTGGTAGGGAAAATCAAAAACAAAAACTGGTCAACCTAGGCTAGCATTAACAATGTAAACCCTAACTTATTTTAACATTAACTATTTTAACCATCCTATTGACCATAAAATCACTTGCTACCCCTGGTTTCACCTTCAGCATGTTCACGGACAGCAGTGAACCCCTGGAGAAATAGTCTCCAGCCCAGAAAATAGCCCCTAATGCTGGGTAAGGGGCAGAAATAGGGTCTGAGCAAAGCATCCGGGGCAGCACGTGGCCACGGGCCCCAGTGCGCCCAGCCCTGTCCACCAGAGTCAGCTGGTGGACTTTCAGGACTCCCTGCGGACAAAGTGGGACTTGAGGAAGGCCTGGCCAGAAATGGCAAACGCACTGGACAGGTGGCTGGAGCGCCCCTCTTCCCCAGTGGCCGACGGTGACTGTCCCGCATGAAACTTACTGTTGACCAGCACAGGTGGGCCCTCCACGCACCACTGACAATTCACTGGAGCCCGCCTCTGAGTCCCTGTCCTTCCTGGTCAAAGAGCCGGAGGGCCGGTCCCCGCAGGCCGAGCCCCGCCCCCTAGCCCCAAGGCACTTACGAGACTTCCGGTTGGCCCGGGAGCGCTTCCTCTCCCGCGGCACCACGCGCTGACTGGGCACTTGGGTGGCCGACTTGACGATGCGGTCCATGATCTCGTCAGCCGCATCGTCTGTGACGTTAGGCGAGTCATCCATCCCCATAGTCCACGAACTGGCGGATCCTGAAGAATCAAACAACCGGAGAGGACCGGGTACTCAGAGAGAAGGGAAACGCAGCATCGCTCCCGCGGCAGCGAAGCTCGGTCAGCAGCACAGCCGAGGCCAGAGTCTGGGTCGAGCCTGACGCATCCAGAGGACTCCCCCATCCTCATCACAGGGGCACCGCAGTGACCTGTGCAGTGACTGTCACCCCCCAGGCTCTGACCTCCCACAAATCCACAGCTGGGGTGCTGAAGTGACACTACCGGGTCACACAGCTGTGTTCTCATTCCTCACTGTCCTCTGACTTTAGATTCCTGGATGTGCCTCCATCTGCCAGGTCCTGTGATGGCGGGCGGGCAGACTCCCCACGCCATACACTGCTGGGCACATCAGATCCCCAGGGATGTGCATCCAGCAATGTCCAGAGACATCAGTTAAGTCAGCTGTCTATGGTTGTATGTGCCTAGTAAATGTCAACTAACCCTAACTTCTTACCAAGTTTATCAAAAAGCCAATGGATTTTGTAACCTATGGTTTACCTTTGGATTACCTAGCCTTTAAAAAACATAACAGACTGCCCTCTTCAATCAGCAAAGGGGAATTAACACAGCTTTTTCTTTGGTACATTCATCTGATCAGAAAAAATGTCTATAAATAGCTGTATGTTAAGACAGTCCACATCTGGCATAAAAGCATCTGTTTATAGACCAGCAAGAAAGTACCACAAAAACATGGGTTCCCAAGTGACATCAGTCAGAACTTAATGCTATTTTAATATGTCAAGAACTGTGTCTTTGTAATTGATCAACTTCCTGTGAAATCTCTTCTGTGAGATGGGAATTATGCTTCTGTAAGAAAAAATACGTACAATGTGCTCAAAATTGTGAGCTTCCTTTACCTACACTTCTCTTTGTAATAAACACACCACATGAAAAACCTGTCAGCAAGTGCTTTCAAACTCTGTTTATGGAACAAAGGTACCCTGAACCTGACCAAAGTCCAGTGAAAGCTGAGGAACAGCCGGCTTTTCCCAAACCACAGGGGAGAAAATATTAATAAATATAAGTCTTAAATTTTGAGTTCCCCTATACTAATTTTTCAGAACTTTTGGTGTTTGGATATTGATGGAAATAGTTGGGAAGTTGATCACAGTTCAGTAGACTGTAAATTTTATGGGCATGTGTTTGTGGTTGAAAGTTTACTGCAAATATGTACTGTGCAATAATTTAGTCAAATTTTCTGCTAGTAAAATTCACATGACTGAATTAAATACATAAGTAATTCACACTTTGCAAAAGGACTACCAGGATTCCAGTGCTCTACCATCTGCATGTATTTGAGACCTGCAGCCATAGGATAAAGAGGTTTCCTGGTGACAAGGTCTTTGTTGTGGTGGTCATTTAAAAAAATCGTTTTGTTTTATAAGGGGAGTGTACCTCCAGTGCTGGGAGATACAAATTCAGGAAATTTTACTTTTTCTGCTAATACCTGAGGGAATTTGATCAACTTACTCCCATCAAAAGACTATTTTTTTCAGCGTCATGAGACCCCTTAAAAATACGTTCCTCTCAGAAGTGAGTTTTGGAAATTGCTGAATTTTTCTGCTTTCTCAGGATGGTCCAAGCTTTCTAATGGGAGGCAGAGACTGAAGTCAGTGCCATTTCCCCCTAGTCTTTACCCTTTTCTGTTAAGCAGACACAGCACAGGACTGAGCAGTGCTGGGGCCAGAGAGCAGTTTTGCTGAGCATCAGCCCACCTCTGCCTTTAAACATTTTGTCTGTAACTCTCTGTATGTGTTTGTTGAAGGTGCTCGCTCCAGCTTGTCTTTGTTCCTTCAGAACTTCAACACTGTAGGAGCTTCCCCGCAGCCTTCCTGGCTCAGCCACCCCCTTCCCACGCTGCCCCAGCACTCGGCAAACGTCCCATGGAGAAAACATTCGAAGCTCCTCTTCGCCAAACTCTTACGCCAGCTCACAGGACTACTGGAAGTTCTGCTGCTTTCTCTTTACTTACTAAAGTCACTCTGTCCACAGCACGTTCTCAGCCTGTGCCCAGACATGGCAAATGCTCTAAAAGAGGTGCTCTCAGCTCACCTACAATTCTAGGTCGCCTGGTCCTCTTCCCTTTCACAATTCTCTGGTGTATTTTAATAGAAAGTGTTTGTTATTTTTTTTTTTAAAGTTTCTGGTTATCGTAGCAGGAGAGGTGGCTGGCTGCTCCTTTCTGGAAGCAGAAGTCTTTCTGCAGGTGCAGAGAAACTGAGCAGCCTGCCTTTCTAACCGCTTTCATCAGTTTGTGAAAATAAACCCATATTGTACAAACCCAGGAACGTCTTTTCCTCTTTGTCCTTTCCAGGCAGGAATGGTTTCCCATTTTCTCTTTTAAAATTAGCACAACTTTTTATGTCCCATTAGAGATACTGCACTCCATCTCCTAAGGTGGTTTTCATCGTACTGCCTTTGAGTCCACCAAGGCACAGGGGCTCACGACCCTCGAAGGCTGGGGTCACGAGGGCGCAGGTGCTGATGCCACCCTCGATCCCCTGGTGCCACGGTGAGGCTCGCACACAAAGCCTGCAAGGGCTGCTGAGGCACGGAGGGACTCGTGCACGGGATGTCTCGGGTCTTCTGGGTACCAGTGATTCCCGGCCTCACGCCCACAACACTGCAGCGCTGTTTCACTTGATTCTTACCCTTGTTTTATGCTTTGTCTAGACTGACAGTCTCTTCTGCTCAGCATTTAACAGTATTATTTTCCTCACCTTCTGATCTTCTCCATTTTCTTCTCTCATCTTATATTCTGTCTTGTTTACACAGTCATTCTCTCCTATCACTTCTTGGTTTTTCTGAGAAATGGAGGCCTTTTAAAAAGGGCACCTTTCTTTCCATGTAGCAAAGCAGACAATCAGAATGTCCCACGTCAAGTGCTCAGGGCTGTGGTTTGTCACAGCTCAGTCTACTGTTAGTCACCCAAAGGCTCCCTTTGCACTGCCAAATCATAATTGAATTTTCTTCTCCTAACTCCGTATCCAAAACTGCCTACCAGGCAGAGGGTTTGGAAAGACCAAACCCCAGAGATCCCTAACCTGTGATTCTTTGATGTAATAATAATGCGCGCACGTATTCGGGGTATAGTCTGGGAGTCAGGATTGTAGTAGGCGGGGTGACTTTTTGACTTATCATCTGTGTCTCCGTCGGGGTAACCCTGGGGAAGGGTAAAGCGAGGCAGCCCTTCATCCAGAACATTCTTAGCTGCACAGCAAAGTAAAAGCCCCGTGTAATGGCCGGCATTAAAAAGAGGAGAAGGAACCAGATTCAGTGATACTGTACTCCTGTGAAATACGAAAATCACTTGGCCATTTATTTAAAAAAAGGCCCGAAGTGCAGCTTTACTGGGGATTCCACATAAATCGTAGGGGTCTTAGAACACAGCCTGGAGGCCCGGCCAGGACGCCTCCTTGATGGTAACTTGCGGCCCCTGGTTTATGAGAAACTCTGAGAAACCATATGCACCACATGACCCCCCTCCTCTGAAGAAAACTTGGAACTGCCTTTGCTTTTTTCGCTTATGTTGAAGTTGTTACTGCCATCATGAGTTTTTCATATTTAACGTGGTTGTTAAGAGCAAAATTAAAAAGGAAAAAAAAAAAAGAGTCAGCAGCGCCAGTTAGAAGTCACTTATGGGGCTTCTCAGGGGCTTCTCCGGACCGCAGCCCCCAGCATCCTGGCTGCCATCCTAACATCTTCTGAACCCGAATGCTCGGGGGAGCCTAGGACGGTGCCTGATGGATGCTGCCCACACTCGTTCATTGCTGAGGTTCTGTGACATGTAAGGAAACCCACGGTCCAGTCTACCTGGCATGTTCAGTTTTACTTATTTTTACCACTATAAAAAGTTTTACTCTAAAAAAGTTTTACTGTGTTTTACCACTATAATTACTACCCCTTTACACTCTAAAGCTTTCCAATTTGGGCAACAAATACATGGCTTCTTCTAGCTGCGCACACTGTGTGCTAAGCAGACACCAAGGGGAGAAGCCCGTCCTGCGGGAATTCATTCTCTTTGGTTATAAAGTCCGTCATCTTTAGATGACTTAACCTAGGGTCTCAGGAGTACACGGTGAGGCAGATTCTGGAGGTGACAGGGGACTAAACAGGCAGAGGAAAAGGGGACATATGAGCACCAGCAGGGCTCCCGGAGACACAGGGTGTGCAGAGCAGGGAGGTGCCCAAGATGTGGGACCAAGTAAAAGCCAAGTGTGGGAGCCAGGAAGGGACCAGACCACAGGGGACCTCTGACAACAGCATGAGCGGTGTGGGCTGCATCCTGCAGGCAGTGAGGAGACGTAGGAAGTTTAACGTGGTATCAGACCAGACCTGGGAAATGCGGGTAGATATTTTCAGATGAAAAACGCATCTTAATTCTTAATTAAAATAAAAAATCCCTCCCAAGTTATAAAACAACCCTGGAACTTCTCATCTGTCTTTACCATCTCGAAGTTTTAGTTTCCTCTCTGCCTCCAAGGATTTAAAAGGCAGAAAGGGACAGCATTTTAATCCAAGGGTCAGCAAACTTTCTGTATCCCAGCTGAGAGTAAAAATGTAGGCTGTCTGGTCCCTGCGGTGTCTTGTCACAACCTCTCAACTCTGCCATTGCAGCGCAAAACACTGCAGCCAACACAAGCAAGAAAATGTGGCTGTGTTCCTTTAAGACCTTATTTATGAGAATACATGGCCGGCTGAATCTGGCCTGGGGGCCAGTGTTGGCTGATTTCTGCTTTAACCCAGGAGGAGTTGTTTACAATCCCAACTCCTCTTGTGTGAATTAAGTTGAGCTTTGGAGAGTGTGGCTTGTTTTTGAGATGACGCTATTAAAGGTGGGTCACAAAGGGGGTAGTGGGGGGTGTGACCTGGGGAGTGGACGGCCCTGAGCAGCCACATCCTGGGCACAGTCACCTGTACTGTGCGGTGGGGACCAGACACCCAGGGTGGCCACCCCAGAGTTACCTCGGCTTGCTCGGCTGCGCATGCGGACGCCCAGCGCCGGGGTGGTGTCCTCCACGGCGGGGGACGAGGTCTTCAGCACAGCCTTCATGTTCTCGTGCTCAGCAGCATCCTCGGCGTAGCTCAGGCCCTGCGGCTGGCTCGGGGGCGCCGGGGACCCGCCAGAGAACTTGCCGGACTGCAAGACCAAGGCGGGTGAGGGCGTGAGATGACTCCCCAGATGCCACCCCAAGCTCATCAAACGTTTAGCCTAGGAAATCCTTCTCTCCTGTTGTTTTGTTTATGTGCGTTCTGCAGTCACGTTAGTGATGGTGGCCAAGGAACTAACGACAAAACATCTGCATCTCTGGGAAGTTCTCTTATCGGAAGAAAAGCCTTGGTCCCAGAAGGACCACACCCACTCTCCATGGGAGTGGGTCACTGCAAATTCCCTCAGTGGGAACCCACTGGGGGCGACTGACATTGATCTGGGAAGAACTCAGAAACCAAGCCTGTTTCTAACACCAAAGCCCTGACAGGAGAGTTGAAATATGACCTGTAAATCAAATAGAGTGAGATTTTCCTTTTTTAATTTAGTGCCAGAAAGCAGTAAGAATTTTCTTCTATATCACTCATGATGGTAGAATTTTAAAAGTGGGCTTCCGTCACCGAATCATACAATGTCAGCAGCTGGGAAGGATTTTCAGAGAAGGAAACTGAGGCCCTCCAAGATTAAGTGACTTGCCTAAGGCCCCAGAAGGATTTGATTCAAGGCCCAGATCAGAACATGGCACAGAAATTCACGCTGCCACTGCGTCTGGCAATGCTCGCTACTTGTTGCTGTGTCAAAACTCCAGTTGTTTTCACAAGCATTACGCTCGCACAACAATATTCTCTAATTCTAGCCAAAGAGTCGGTATATATGTTTAGCAAGAGGTCTGCTAGAACATCGGGCCATATGTACCCAATGCCAAACATCTGGATGAAAAATTAAAAGTCAGAGTAACGTTGGCAAAGAGCAGCTCCACAGACTCCCAGCTTCCTCTCTTCATCCAGGGTCTCAGCCCTGCCGCCAGAGCCCGGGACATATCTGTGGCCTATACCATCTGCACGGCTCCTCCCTCATCCTCTGGGGTCAAGCAGCCCTGCCTTGGTCTCTGGTTCTGGCATCTGCACCAGGGTCAGCGGGAGGAGCCACTGCCCTTCCCACCCCTGCACATACTGGCCCCAGTGGATCCAGTGCATGCCAGTCAAGGAAATGGGCCCAAGGCAGAGGCTGTCCACGGCTGGTGACCATTTCTCAGGCCTGGCTCTTTATCACTGCCCTGCTTCCTCTGACAGCTCTTTATGCAATTATTCCAGAATCCAGTTCTCTTACTTCCATTGCCAAAAGGCTCCACAGGGGGCTAGAGGGGAAATTCGCTGCCCATTTGCCCAGCAGTAGGAAGAGATCTGCTGAACATGCCACTCTTGACGGGGCCTGGGACTCAGGGACAACTTGGAAAATGCAGTCACCCTTTAAGTCAGTCCCTGGGACACACAGCATGATGAGAACCCATGTAAGGAGGTTAGTGATCCCGGGAAACCAACCAGAAAACACTCATGCAAGGTTTAGAGCCCTGAGCAGGGCTGGCACGTCATGCTGCTCAGGTTAGACTCTCAGCACACCTGGGGAGGTCAAGTGTGGCATTCTTCAGGTTTATAAACTGTCCTACCTCGACTTCATCCTCTTCATCAGTCTACCCCGGAGGACAGGACAGGACGGAAAAGACAGAGGGGATTCACAGAAGGCATAGGAGTCAGCAAAGATGAGACCATCTCATTAATATCACATCATAGTCTAAACAAACAAATCGGCTGCCACAACTGGGGTGCACCCTCTTGATCTGGGAGCTGCCGGGCCCTGCCTGCATGGCCCTGCCCTTGTCCGAACACTCTCTCCAAAAGCCCCAAGTCAGGAGGGGCTTGTAGGGCTCCAGGCCACTCTCCTGAGGCCGCCAAGGAGGATGATAACCAGCTTACCTGGTCCCCTGCCACTGCAGACCTCACTCTGGGACCTGCCACTTGGCTGGCCACGTCCTGTGGAACCCGCCGCCGCCGCCAGCCATTGGGACCTCAGTAAGTTCACAGCCTCCACCTGCCTGTTCCCACCCCTCAGCTGTCGTCTCTACCTCTTATCCCGGGCGCTGGACCCCTCCCAGCCCAGGCTGCCGGGTCTGGGTCCCCGCGAATCCTGCCACGCACAGGCCCGGCAGGACGAGTGAACGACTATCCAGGCAGAACGGGTCCTGTTACTCTTTCCTCAGAAACATGGAATTAAGTTATTTTAAAAGTCTTACCTGTCCCTCATGGAGGCTGTCTGATCTGACAAGCCATTCTTCTCATGATCACCAGACAAATGTCTTTAAAGAACTAAATAAAATATCCCTTTTTCAAAACTAAATTGAGGGTGAAATTCATGCCAGTGTCTTAATTTTAAAACTAAACAAACCCTCAGTTGAACCTGTGTTTTCACTGAGGTTACAAGCCAGGCCAGCAAATCAGACACAGCTTTTCCAGAAGTGACTATACTTTGGGAGCTGAAATGACAAAATGCTTCCAGTTTCTCATGCTCCGCACCGCTTCTAGGCAAATGGCCTGTGACAAGAGATGACAGTCCTGTTCCACTATTTTTTTTAATCTAAGCGTTTATTTAACCAGATGGTTGACTTTTTTTTTTAAGCAATTAGCAGATGTGAAAGGTGTTGCATATATAAAATCTCTAGCTCTCAGTATCCCCTGAGTCACTAGCATTTCCTTCCCCCAGGAGTGGAAGCTGGGTTGAGAGCGATCACATGTCTCACGGAGGACGACCACCGCCCTGTGATGGGGGAGTCCTGGGTTTCAACAGCCCGAGTTCTCACAGCCCATCTGGAGTGCAATGACAGCAGAAAGGGCCGTGTGCTGCCTTGTCTGGGTCCCCAATTTGTCTCGAACTAGTTTGGGACACGATGGTGAGGAATGAATTAGTTTCTCACTGACCCTTACCTGGCAGGACCCCTGGGTGGTAACAGAGGAAGCCTCTTGCATATTCAGAAACAGAATGAAGAGGAGAAACAGGCACACAAAACCAGATGACGGCTGACTACAATGTAGGGTATTCAGAGTTTACCCCCACTTCTCTGTGTCTTATAAAACTCTGGCTTTCCTAAAGTCATCTCTGTTTAATTGTAACCACTTCCATCCTCATTATTCAGCATCTGTATAAAAAATGACTTGACTACAGCTTTCTCTAAAAAGTGCTTCCAGCTCTGGTACTCAGGGCTCCGTGATTCTCCATCTATTTTGTTTTCGGCGGTCTAAGTTGTGTATGCGTGTTGTTTTATAGCCAGATCACGATATCCTTGGGGTACAAGCTTGTCTTTTACTGCATTCACATTTTCCTAGGTGTCCTGTACCTTGCTGGGCACACAACGGGTGCTGAATTGAGAGCTGGAAAAACCTGAAGCTGCACACTTCGCTTTAAGTGTCAATATCCTAACCTTCCAGCAGATGGCAGGCTTTCTACACAAATGGCACCACCTGCACCACTAAAAACAGGGACCACCATGAGGATTAAACTCAAAGAAGCCTGCACTGTCCAGATTTTAATAGGAATTTAAATATTTTTGAGTCAAATTCTAGAAACATTCACCCCTGTTTATAAGTAGGGAGGCTGAATATTTTCAGAGAAGGACAGAATTTAAAAATTAGTGGGAACTGTAAAAAAAAATCTCAAGAATTTGACAGGAAATTTTGATGTATTTTCATAACTATAAGCATATTGGGCTTGTGTTTTTCACTCTCCAGTGTGTCTCATTCCCACAAAAATAAGCACTCCACTTTTAAAACTTTTAAAAATAATGCTTTGGAATGAAATGTGGGCCGTAGTTTGCCCAAGCGGATTCAGTTTGCATTCTGAGTTGCTGTCCTCCGGGAAGCTTTTAAAGATCCAATTGAACCCAGACTTCAGGAGAGGAGATGGAAGACTCGACTGCTGGCACTGGCATTCAGAACTGTCTGCAGAAAGGGTCCTTTCTGCAGAAAAGTGATCCGAGCACTCCCTAAGCGTCCAGAAAATTCCAAGGAAACAAGGAGTCAAGGGTGGGATGAATGCGGAGCTGAGTAGTCCCTGGTTCTCCTCAGAAATGCCTTAAAGACTGCAACAGGATTTCTAAGATAACGCATCCGAGAGGGTCAACCCCTGGGGAATATGCAGAGTAACCACGTACCCTGTTTTCCTACCCCTGAGCGCCCATGTGACACAGGAGGCAGCCTCAGTGAGGCCTTCTTAATGGATTTTACTCCTCCCCAGAGAAATCTGCCTGACTTGAGTTCAGCAGAGGCTTGCAACCTCCTGGACGATGCCATTCCCTATAGCTTAATCCTTTACCTATTCCATTCCCTGGATCTCACTGCCTCTCAGATATATAAAGATGGGCTAAGTTTCATAAAGGCACATCAGAAAGAGGCACCTACACTGCATGTCTTTGTCTGTCCCTGGCATCTTCACGCATTGCTTTGCCCTCCACTTAACGAGTATCTCCCGTCTGAGTGCCCACTGCATCCTGGAGCGGGTGGGCTCAGGGGTGAGGTGGAAGAGATGGGGGAAGAGCCAAGGAGCAGGGGAGGCATTCAAGTGTGCAGGGCCCCCCAAGGGGCTACAAGGAACTCCTGCTAATTCGCTGTCCTCTAGGCTCTCCTCCAACCCTGATAATCTCTAACTCAAGGGACTGCCAAGAGCCCACCAAATTATGTCTTTGAGCAACCACATCAATTATTCCTCCATTCAGATGCCTAGAATGGTGGTCCAGGTGTCAACTGATTGGTTACAGTATTGTTACGATAATTAAAATCCTGAATCTATTCCCAAATCAGTACAGGTATCTTCCTATGCTGTGTCATTATCATATTTTATATTATTTCTTCTCCTCTTCTAAGTCTACCCACATCACAAAGGTTGAAAGCAGAATCAAGCGTTGAATGTCATCAGCACCATATAACACACCAAGTAAATGAACTGTGTGGTGGGTTAAAGTTCCCCCACCAGCCACACGTCCTTAATGTACATCTTAGTTCCATGTCTGTTATATCTCAGATTTTCACTGAAATGGTAGAGGGGCAGTTTAAGAGCGCCTTTTAAAAGAGGAAATTTATTTCACAGTCAAAAAAATAAAAAAGAACAGCCTTCAAACAATGGGGAGGTTTTATGATTAATCGGAATTTCAGAATAAATGGCACAAGGAAACTGATTTCATGAAACTTACATCGGTGATCATCTTCCCTCTGGTCTTATTTCTCTCCCTGTGGTTGGCCCGTTTCTGTTTCTGCTGCAAAACCCGTTCCCTGGTGGTGCGATACTCCAGTGCGAACTCGCTGATGATCCTGCAGAACTTGTTTATGTTCACTTCCCGAATCGCGTAAGGTGGGTGACCCATGAAGAGCAAAAAGGAATGGAACCTGCAGTGAAAAGACCATGGTGGCAAGGACCTCAGGTGCGGGGAACAAAAATCAGCTGTCTGCAAACTTTCAGTAAGAAACCAGCCAGCCAAGGACACGGTTCTTTGTTCTTGGGGTTTTGCTGCTGAAGAGTGAAAATGCAAGCTCAGCTCAGTTTCTCGCTGATGGAGGTTACGTCTAGGGGGTGGGATTTGAGCACATTAATTACTTTTCCTTTTTGCTCATTTGTGTTTTAATGTGTTTCCAAATGGTTACATAAAACTTTTTATAAGAAGAATGATAAAGTACTATTTTAAGAAAAACATTGCAGTTTCTAGATCATATGAAAATTGAATAAGGGATGAAGAAATATTGCTTAGGAATTTTTTTGGAACCGCTTTCGTGACTACATGGAATTGATGTGAACATATTATGAATAACGTGTTTAATGGTTTATAAAAAGATGCTTATGAAGTTTTCTCTCAGTAAATATTTTGAAATATTCTCTTGCAATATTATATACAATCTTAATTTAATTGGGACACACCAAACAAGCAGCCCCAAATCAAATTATTTCAGCTATTTAGTTCACAAATTAAAAATTACTGGATTCTAATTACTTAAAACTTTTGGAAAAGAAATCAAATGGACAAAGAAGTGCCTAATTTTTAGTTATCAGGAAATGAGAAAGAAGATACTAGGAGACAGGAAAAATTTTTTGTAGAACCAATGGTATTACATAAATGATACCACTAACTGTAGACAAAACCCTTTTTTGATTGCTCTAATTTGTGCAGTTTTAATAGCAGTTTGGTTTGTTTTTCAAACGAGGAACACTGGTTTATCCCTTTTGTGAAGAAACACTACAAGAAAGCATATGACATGCATTTAAAATAAAGGGAGCTGGAAAAATGCTATTGGAAACCAAAAATGCTAGCTAAAATTACAAAACTCAGAAGAAAACAAAGTATAAATTTTCACAACTGGATTAGGAAATGATTTCTTAGATATGATACCAAAAGTATAAGCACCCAAAGGAAAAAAAAATAGATAAATGGGACTTGATCAAAATTAAAAACTTCTGTGTTTCAAAGGATACTCTCAAGATTAAAAAGACAACCCTCAGAACTGGAGAAAATATTTGCAAATCATGTCTGACAAGGGACTGGTATCCAGAATATATAAAAATATGTTATGGTTCAACACTAAAAAGACAAATAAAAATGGACAAAAGATCTAAATAGACATTTCTAGAAAAAGTTATTGGCAAATAGCCAATAAGTCCATGAAAAGATGCTCTACATGGCGAGTCATAAGGGGAAAGCAAATGAAAACCATGCGGGGACACCACCTGACACTCACTACGATGGCTAGAATGGAAGACAGACCATGACTAGTGTTGGGGAGAAACCACACTGGAACGCTCACACAGCCCTGGTGGGAGCACAAACCTGTTCAGCTGCTGTGAAGACACAGTTGATCAAGAGTTAAACACAGAGCTACTATATGACCCAGCAATTCCACCCATGTGCAGATACTCGGAAGAAATGAAACTGTGTGTCCACAGAAAACCTACCCAAAATTCCATGGCAACATTATTCATAATCGCCAAAAAGTGGAAGCAATCCAAATGCCCATCAAGAGATGACTAGATAAACAGGATGTGGTGTATCCACACAAAACCGGCCTCCCTAACCCCTGACCTTTGCCACATTTGACCCCCCGTGATTCCTTGAACAAGCCCATCTCAGGGCCTCAGGCTCCCGGTGTGGTGTGTAGGGGACTCCAGGGGGACACGGCAGAGCTGAGAGCCTGCAGGGCCTGTGAGGAGGGGCGTGAGGACACAGGCCCTGACAAGGCGTCCAGTGCCAGCTCTTCCTACACGCAGAGCATTTTGGCCACAGACAGCTGCCTGGATTGCTCTCTCTCATCCCACAAGTGTGTCCGAATATCACCTCCTCCAAGAAGCCCTCCCGTAACTACCCTACGTAAAACAGCACCTCCTTGCCACTCCCTGTCCCATTTATATTCTTAATTTTTCTTCTCGGTTCTTATTACTACCTGATATTATATACTAGAGATATGACATGACGGAGTATATGCTATGACACATAACAGAAGAGTGTATAATATATGGCATCTATCACCACTTAGCACTACTCAAGATCTGTGTGTAAGATGAATTAAGGGCACAGCTGGGTCCTCTTTTATACATAAGTACGACCCAAGATTCCTTGTCCTCTACTTTCTAGAGAATTGCTTTTTATCTGGAGGGGGTCCAATCTGAACACGTAAGTTAGAGATGCGATTCAAGTACATATTTTGCAAACAGAGGAGACACAAGCAGCAAGTAAAACGCACACTTGGAAGAAGACCCAGATGTACATTTGGGAGCAAAGAGATTCCGACATCGCCTTCAGAAGAACAAAGTGGGTGTGACTTTAAGGGAGAGAAACATTTAAGGGATTTTTGTTAATCGAGTTTGTAACTTTCATAACATGTGTTTTGAGGGATTTTATTTGGCGGTTTTCACAGCCTGCTGCATGTACGGGTGGGTGGCCAGATGGGCGTCCAATAGTGAGTGGAAAGGAATCCAGGTCACACAGGAGCAACCGTCATCTGGGCAACCAGCTTACCAGGGAGAATAGAGCAGTCAGAACGAATATTAGATGTATTACATACACATATACAAATGCCGTAAATAGATTTTATATGCATATATTTTATATATATGATACACACACACACACACACAACACAATAGCTTAAGGGACAGATATATCACCACCAAAATGAATTTTAATCTGTCCGGGATAAGACGGTTACTGTGACCAGGCCTAACGGCTTTACAGGACTTTTCATAAAACGACTCCAGTTTCATGACATTCCAAATGGAAACTATTTGTTTACTTGAGTAGTTTTAAGTCGGCAATTGCTCGTATCATACAAAGCATGGAGGCCCAAAGCCGCTTACAAGCCCGGCCGCCCCCTTTTAACCATGTTAAAAGCAGAGTGTACTTTGTTTTTAGTAAGAAATCTGACAAAATCTCTGATAAGATCCTTCTACCCAGAGGGCAGCTGTGAGGTCTAGATGGAGCACAGGGAGGGGGGTTACAGCTGAACAACTAAGTGCCACAAGTGCAGAGTAATGGGTAGCTGTCACCCTGGAGGGCAGATTCTGTTCCTTATTCTCGTCTGGTCCAACATTTAAAGACTACTCCCCACCTCTCTCCCACAAAAAACGTCTGGATCAAGACCCACGAGGTATGATTATCAAAGTGGCATAAGACACAAGCTGGGAGTGGGCTTCCAGGCAGACCAGAGAAATCAGGTTTTTAAAAGTTTGATATTTCTTACCAAATTACCCAGGGCATTTTTCACAGAACTAGAACAAATAATCCTAAAATTTATATGGAATCACAGAAGACCCCAAATTGCCAGAGCAATACTGAAAAAAAGAATGAAGCTGGAGGAATAACCCTCCCAGACCTCAGACAATACTGTAGAGCTACAGTCGTCAAAACAGACGTATGGATCAAGGGAACAGAATAGAAAGCCTAGAAATAAACCCACAAACTTTCGGTCAATTTATCTTTGACAAAGGAGGCAAGAACATACAACACAGTAATGACAGTCTCTTCAGCAAGTGGTGTTGGGAAAACTGGACAGCTGCATGAATGAAGTTAGAATACTCCCTCGCACCATGCAAAAAAATAAACTCAAAATGGCTTAAAGACTTAAACATAAGACAAGACACTATAAACCTATTAGAAGAAACCATAGGCAAAACATTCTCTGACATAAATCTTAGCAATGTTCTCCTAGGGCAGTCTACCCAAGTGATAGAAATAAAAGCAAAAATAAACAAATGGGACCTAATTAAACTTACAAGCTTTTTCACAGCAAAGGAAACCATAAGCAAAATAAAAAGACAACCTACAGAATGGGAGAAAATATTTGCAGAAGATGAGACTGACTAGGGCCTAATTTCCATAATATATAAACAGCTCATACAACTTAACAACAACAAAAAAACCCAACCCAATCCAAAAATGGGCAGAAGACTTAATTAAACAAGCAATTCTCCAATGAAGATATACAAATGGCCAATAGGCGCATGAAAAAATGCTCAGTATCACTAATTATCAGAGAAATGCATATCAAAACTGCAATAAGGTATTGTCTTGCAGCAGTCAGAATGGCCATCATTCAAAAGTCCACAAATGATAAATGCTGGAGAGACTGTGGAGAAAAGGGAACCTTCCTACACAGATTCAGCAATCCCACTCCTGCGCATATATCCAGAGGGAACCTTAATTTAAAGAGATACACGCACCCCAGTGTTCACAGCAGCACTATGTACAACAGCCAAGACATGGAAACAATCTAAACGTCCGTCGACAGATGACTAGATAAAGAAGTTGTGGTATATTTACACAATGGAATACTACTCAGCCATATAAAAGAATAAAATAATGCCATTTGCAGCAACATGGATGGACCTGGAGATTGCCATTCTACGTGAAGTAAGCCAGAAAGAAAAAGAAAAATACCATATGATACCACTCATACGTGGAATCTAAAAAAAGAAGACAGACAAATGAACTTACTTACAAAACAGAAACAGACTCAGAGACATAGAAAACAAACTTATGGTTACCAGTGGGGAAAGGGGGTGGCTAGGGATAAATTGGGAGTTTGAGATTTGCAGATACTAACTACTATATATAAAATAGATAAAAACCAAGTTTCTACTGTAGAGCACAGGGAACTATATTCAATATCTCGTGGTAACTTTTGATGAAAAAGAATATGAAAATGAATATATGTATGTCCATGTAAAAAAAATCACTTGTGATAACTCACACATTCATAAAATAAAGGGGAAACACATTAAAAAAAAGTTCTGTATGGCTTCGAGGAAGGGGGGAGGGTATAGCTCAATGGCAGAGCGCGTGCTTAGCATGCATGAGGTCCTGGGTTCAATCTCCAGTACTTCCATTAAAAAAAAAAGCTAATTACCTCCCCCCAAATTAAATAAATAAATAATTTTTTAAAAAGAAAGGTTAAAGGAAGCAAACAAGGAAAGACAGTGAAGGGAAGGAGGGAAAAGAGAAAAAAAATCAGAAATGTGAAATGCACAGGGATAAATGAAATTACCACCACCCATTTGTTTAAAAAATAATAATAAAAGTCCTCAAGCACAGGAGGGGAGGGGCCGGGAGAGCAGCTCCTGGGGAAAGGCCCGCGGTTCAGCCGGCCCCCAGGGAGCGCTGCCTTACAGCACTGCGGTGAGGCCCGCTTCAGCGGGCCTGTCATCAAAGCACCTGCTCCGGGCAACCACGGCCTGCAGGTCTGCAGACCTGCGTATTTGCTCACCACGGCGCGAGGCCCAGGACAGAGCACTCAGGCCCAAAGGCCAGGGCAGGGGCCCCCCAACTATGTTAGGGGACAAAACAAAGGAGACGAGTGTGGGGGGCAGGGGCTGCTGGTAGGAAACAGCCTGACCCGGGGAGTTGGAAGATCCAGATTCTCGGCCTGGCGCTGCCACCACTTACAGAGGAAATAGCCCTGGACAGACCCCAGCCAACCTCCCGTAGGCAAGCAAGGCCTGACACCTCACTGCTGTGTCTGCCCGGGTCCTTGTGGACCCTGGGTCTCCGAGGAAGGCTGGTCCAGGGGATGGCACCCACGGTGGGGCCCAGGCCTCCTCCAGGCAGGCTGCAGCACAGAGCAGCCATCAGAGAATCGACGAGTGAAAGGTCTCAGAAGGCAGACTGTGGATCATATAAAGAAGGTACTGTTCTAGCAAGTTGAGCAGTCTTGCAGGGACGTAGGCAGAACTGTTTAGATGCAGAGATGCAGCGGCCAACTTGTCAGAGACCTTACAGATGCAATTCCTGATCAAGTAGGATTTGGGGATGAGATTATCTCTGACAGTCCTTCCAACCTCAAGATTCAATGGCATTATAACATTATTGTTGTGTGTGTGTGAAAAATTAAGTACCCATGAAATAAACAGGTTCATCAAGGGTACACTTGCTACGTACCAAGAATTCACAGTACAATTTTTGTAAATTTAAGCTACAGATCTCAGTTTGCAGATACCTTCAACATGCCATTTTACTGATGTTTCTGCAAGTTCCTCAGTCCACTTACCTGTTAATGATTCTTCTATGGACAATCTTTAAAATTATAATTCGCTCCGCACAGTCTTTCAGGAACTCTGACATTCGTTGTTTTAAAACTGGTTTCATCTCATGTTTTGCAATTGCCTTGAGGTGATCCCATGAGGCTTTGCATCGTCTCTCCATCTGACATAAATTATCCTGAAGTTGATCAAAGTCAACCTGACAATCAGAGAGAGAACATTGCAAAAGTGCTGAAATAACCGGACACGAACGTGACCCAGCAAACCGAACAGTCTCCGGGAAGAAACAAACATCAAAACCAAATTCACACCCCGAAATACAAACATATTTATGGCCTTAAAAATTATCCACATGTGCATTTGTCATTATCTTGGCATCAAGTTATTTAGTGATAAAACTGTTCTCCAAATGAGCTGAATACAAATGTCACTTTTTTTTTTGTCAGTATTTGGAAAGAAATCTTAAGAAAGTCTTCAGGAACTGTAAATTAAAACATGATATCAAGGAACCCTAGTACAAGACGAACTGAGCAGATGTCTCATAAAATTTTTCAGAGCACTCTTGTTCTTCAGATATTTCACTCGAGGTTAGACGAATGCACCACAGTCATACAGGGACAGCCCTGACATGCTGGGGCCAGCGAAGGGGCAGCCAGCTTCTCTTTCTCATGATCAGCTTTACACTGTATGACAAATGACTTCATTTATCCATTCATTCCCTCATTCCAACAACACTCACAGAGAATCTAGTGTGTGCCAGTCCCCCTACCAGGTATGAAGAAGACAAAGATAAGTGAGAGAGGAGACCAAGCTGCTGTCCCCGAAGAGGCTCACTGTATAGACAGGTGATCACTGAGCACTGAGGGTGGTCAGAACCCACTAGGCCTCTGGGCGGATCTGTGTCTGGGTGAGTGTCTGGCTGTGTGGTCCTGCCAGCAGATGCAAACCATGTGTGCAGGGAACAGCTGTGACAGAGCATGCTCTTTGCTCTTCAGGGAACTGGGACCAGTTTAGACTGACTGAAGTGGCCTGAGATGAGGTTTTTGAAAGGGATGCTTTGAAAGAACTTCTAGACTAAAAGTTATGTGACTCACAGAGTTAGCCATGAGAAAACACACTGGAGGGTATTTAATGGAGGGAGATGTGGGATGGGGAAGGGGAAAGATACTGAGAGGCTAGGAGGGGAGGAAGAAATAGATAAACCTTAGAGCTGAATGGAGGGGACTGAGGTGGAGAGTGAAAGATGGTGGGAAAGGGTAAGAGTCTGGAAAACAAAGGTCAGAAGGAGATAAGATACAGAGAGGTAAGCCGCCATTGCTTGGTGCCAGGACCGGGGCCTGAGAGCAGGGCCTGGAGGCGAGAACCCAAGGGGACTTGTGGGAATGACCTC
The DNA here is from genome assembly GCF_048564905.1 of Vicugna pacos. Lineage (NCBI taxonomy): Eukaryota > Metazoa > Chordata > Mammalia > Artiodactyla > Camelidae > Vicugna > Vicugna pacos. The sequence continues at coordinate 10,593,858 of NC_133010.1, forward strand.
AGACCTCCAGCCCCATCCTCAGAAAGACAATGGAGGAGACGAAGTCAACCAAGGTTGATTCGGTGAGAAGATCTGATGAAGACACGCTGAGTATGGGGCGTGCCTGGGGGGGGGCCAGGCGAGACATCACATGTCCTGGATTTCTTGAGTGTGATAGTGCCAAAAACAGAAGACAAGTTTAGGCAGAGGCTTGGGATTCAGGTAAGCAGGGTGGGGGGTGGGAGTGGTAGAACTTTGAGAAAAATGATTTGCCTGAAAACAAAGGAATTCTGGGTCCTGATTAGAAAAGGTTTCATTTTCCTATGATTAAAAAACATCTGGCATTTACCTGAGAGAAAAAGAAATGCAGATTTAGAAAAGAAGGGCTGAATAGTTCAAAGAATAAATCTAGTAAGGGATCCGATGACCTGGGATTGACACATAGTGTTTAAGAGGCCTGGGAGGTTTGGAGCCAATGGTAATAGGTCTAATCATAGCTCTCTCCACCTGTCCTCATTTGCATCTGGCAGCAACCTTGATCTACAACAGTTTTAATAGATGGAATAGATTTAATAACTTCAGTTCAATAGGTAGGTACAGTCTAGACAGGGGATGCCTGCCCAGCACAGTCGTGGGCACGGAGCCAGAGGCCACACCATGTGAAAGATGGTTTTCAGAGAAGAGAATGCACTGTGAGCCTTTTAAAGGTGGTGGTAGATAAAAGGAACCTCACTGCCAATGGAAACCAGGTGGGGAGCCTTTGACCAAAAGGTGTTTGAGGCTTGAGGTGAACGTAGCATCTTTTGAGGAGGGCTAGAAGGCTGTTTCTGCTGGCTGCCTGCCGGGCTGATGGAGTCCCCCATGATCTGAATCTTCCCAGTTACTTCATGGCCTTAGATTCTGTTACTGGTTCTACTTCAGTGGGGAGAAACTGTTGCACAGAGAGGTTAAGGAACTTGTAAGGGCCATACAACTGGTTAAGCAGTGAAACTGGGATTTGAACCCAGATCTCTCGAGCTCTGGAGTCTAAGTTCTCAGCCATCATGCCTTAAACCTAGGTTCACCCCTAAAAAATTCCACCCCAAGGAGAGAGCTGGCCTGGCCTTCTGTTGTGAGAAGGACGTCCTTGCCAGTAAGTCCTCTTCTGAGGACTGCTCCACGTGGGCCACTTTCCATGCCTAGGAGGACACAGAGCTGTGCCATGAGGCAGTCATGTCTTACTAAATAAGTCCAGGATGCTGTGGGACAACTCAGGGACCAGAGCCGGGGCTGCAGAAGGGGTGCGGTAGGGAAAACACACAGAATGAGTTGTATGGTACTCTAACAGTAGGTTGTAAACTCTTTGACACTTATCCCTTCACAAGGTAAAGCCTGCAGCCCTTCCCTCTGAATGCGAGCCAGCTTGAGTGACTCGGTTCTAATGAAGAGAAGATAAAAGCTAGGTCATAAAAAGGGAAGAGCTTCTGCCAGGAGCGCTGGTGTGCTCTGTCTCGGATCACACATTTTGGGAGAGGCCATCTGCTGTGTCATGAGGACACTAGGGGAGCCCTGGGAGAGGCCCACGTGGGAAGGAACTGAGGCCTCTTAACAACCAGCAGGTGAGTGGGCCGCCACGGTTTAAATCTCTCTGCCCCAGACAAGCCTTCGGATGACTGCAGCCTCAGAGCACATGTTGACTGAAACCTCAGAAGAGAAACAGACAGGACCACTCATGAAATAACATTTCTTATTGTTGTTTATGGGTTGAAGTGTGTGACACCAAAATTCACATGCTGAAGTCCTCACCCCAAGTGCCTCAGAAGGTGGACTGGGAAATAGGGTCATTACAGATGTAATTAGTTAAGCGAGGATGAGGTCACACTGGCATAGGGTGGGCCCCTAGTCCAATATGACTGGAATCCTTATAAGAAGGGGAACTCTGGACATAGACACACAGGGAGAATGCCATGTGAAGGTGAAGGCAGAGATTGGGGTGATTTCCAGCAAACCGTAAGAAGTTAGGAGAAAGATATGGTACAGATTTCTCTCCCAAAAGGAACTCCCCCCACCAACACCTTGATCTCAGACTTCTGGCTGCCAGAACTGTGGGACAAATATTTCTGTCTTTCTAAGCCACCAAGTTTGTGGTACTTTGTCACAGCAACCCTAAGAAACTAATAGATCACCCTAAGCCACTAGGTTTTGGGGTGATTTGTTACACAGCTGTAGATAACTAATACAAGCAGGTAAAATATGAGGAAGGAAAGCCTGCATTGCCACCTGCTTCCACTCCTGGAGTCGCGGTGTCAGGTCAGTCATCATGTCAGGTCAGTGTTGTCATCTGCAAGCTGAACTGACGGGTCAGCACATTGTACAAGCCTGTGAGGCACCCCACCCCCCACCCCTCTAGGAGCAGCCAGCATTGTCCCTCCCTCCACTCATTTCCACCAGCCCCTGGAGAGGGGGACACAGTTTTCCCCCAGATGCCAGAGTAACCTGGCAACCTTGGGTGTTTCAGTGATGACACCCAAGTGACAACCAGCGGACGGAATGAATGAAGCTGGGGCTGAGGTTCCTTGGAGCTGATTTTGCACCTGTCTGCACAGAAGGACCCCTCAATGCCCCAAAAAAACTTTTGGAATAAAGGCTGAGAAGTGGTGGATGCCCTCTGGCCTCCTGTTGTAAGTCACATTGACCTGCGTCAGCAGTCACCCTTAGTCATTGCCCAGCTTAATGGGTGGGAGCCACCGGCACTTCTGGCTCGTGTAGTCGGTGTCTAGGCAAGGACAGGTCTGATACTGAGAAGGACCCAGGCGAGGCACTGCGGCCACCTGGCGTCACAGCCCCTAGGCAGGGCGACTGTCATCACAAGCAGGCTCCCCCTAGCAGAAGGCCCTGGAAAGAGCAAAGGACTACAGGTAAAAAGGGAACAGGACCAAGATGAAGGGGCTCCAGAAGCCAGGCAGACTTTATCTCAAGAACTATGCCTAACAAACTGTCTTCTCAGAAGGTGCTCCGGGGGAGGGGGGTGTGTATCAGAGCAGCAACTGGAAGGTCCCTGCTGGACACTCGGGGGGGGGGCTTTTTGCCTTTGTTAGAATAGTTCAGCAGTATTTCTAAAGACTTGAGAACAGGGCCTGGCACAGAGTGAATACGGGAAGAGTGCCTGTGAAACAGAAGAGTGTGCCAGCTCTCGGGGCTGGGGCATCGCTAGCCATGCCTCTTTCCACCTCAAAGCAGGACCACCAGCAGGCCAGCTCAGGGCTCCCTGCTCAGGGGACCTGGCAGCTGCCAGCCGGAGGCAGGTGAGGAGGGTCCCAGGCCCCCAGGTCCCGAGCCAGCTCGGTCGGAGAAGGCAGGGCGAGGAAGAGCTCCTGGGAGGGGCGCTTAGCCAAGCCCCTTCCCCACCTCTGCTTGCCACGGTCTCTCCCATGTTCGCACTAGACTCCGATGTGTCCCGGGGCTAAAAGTCCTTCTGCTCTCAGCTTCCCAGCTGGGCTGTTTGCAGGAGTTTCCTCCGCACCAGCCTGGCTCCTGTGCCCTCCTGAAGCCCCTTCCCATGAGTTCCCTGTTGCTTCCAAGACCTTTCATCTCTCAGTGCTGCTGGGTTTGGGATCTCTCTGGGGTTGTTTGGCCCCAGTGATGCTCCCATGGTGGGTGGGGTGGGGGGCAGCTGGCTGTCTAGCTGTGACGACTGAACCCTAAGCTCGTGAAGATTTATCTCTGCAGTAAGTTGAAGAGCTTGCAGCTGAGGGGCCAAAGCTATATACTGTTTACAGCCCTCTAACACTCTTCCCTGCGTGTAAGATCACAGGGGTGGACAACCTCTGGAGGGCGGGGGCCCAGGCGTGCCCTTAATTTCCTGGCTTCACACTTCACTGCAGGGTTCTGTGAGTTTAAGGAGGAGCTGAATCACATCTTTTGGGCAATTCTGCCCACCTAAAACAAGCTGGGTGGTTTTTAATGCTCTGGAGAACCCAGCCTGGTGAGCAACACTGCTGAACAGTGGGCGCAGGGGTTAGGACTGCCCCAGATGCCAGCCGGCCTCACATACCAAAGGACGGAAGAATCTGATGGAGAACCAGAGATGGGAAAACGATCGTCAAGGTCCATTAGAAATGGGAGGAGACGAGTTTTATTCACAGACTCTAGAGCAGGGGGTGCAAGCAGCACTGGGACGTGAACAGAGCCTGCCCTCCTCCGCGTCCGCGGACATACCTTGGCTGACCTGGTGACGGCCCCGATCTCTGAGTACAGATCCGAGCTGTCCGGGAAGTTTTCCACCACCATGGTGCACACGTGGTGGAGAAGCGACTGCTTGTGCACGGTGTCTTTGACTTCTGGAACCTTCTCGAGGTAGCTTAACTCAAACGCTTTGGCCTGTTTGGGGAGCATTTTAAATAAAACACAGGATGAGCAGCAAGTTTTACGCAGGCTCTTAGAAAGACACAAATGGCTAGAACCAAAGACTTCTTGGAGGAGCCCAATACTTAATTCCTCTGTGCCTGGGGCATCTCAGACCACAGGCTCCATCAATCTTAGCTGATCACACGTGAACCAGCCTCACTGAAAGAGGAACGCGCCTCCAGCCCTCTCCCACCATGGCCATCAGCCCCGGGCCGTCCCAGGGCTCCCTCCTCAGTCAGGGCACTGGGGGCCCGGGGCTCTGCTTTCTAGGTGTCTCCTCTAATCCCTTCCCTGCTTTTCTACTTCCTGGCTCAAGATAGGCTACTTTTTCCAAAAAGGTTTGTTTATAATGTGTGTGAGTACAAACATTTCAGCAATAAGCACAGGAAAAAAAGGAAAAGAAAAAAAACCAAAACAGGGTAGAAGAAAATATCTCCAAAATCAATTTGGAGAGGAGTCAAGCTTCGTGAAGAATCATGTGCTTATTTTTCTAAGTTTTCTTATCTACAGCAAGAGATAGGCTTGAAGGAATATGCCCTGCTATTTCAAGGACAAAAAACATCTAGAGTTTCACTAAAAAAAAAAACAAACCCACAAAAATTGTTTGTTGGATTGTGCTCTGGAGGCCCAGAGGTACCACCTCCAGCAGCCAGTGAAGGGCGGGGATTTGGGGACAAGGGAGGTAGGAGGGTAAGGGGTGCCAGAGACTTACATTAGTTCCATTTAGAAAGTTCCCAATGGCCAAGAGAGTAGACAGGATGTAGCCCAAGGTTTTATTGTTCTCCAGCTGGTCTATCCCTTCCTTCAGGTCCAAAAGTGGTTCAGCCACTTCCTTTCAATTAAAAAAAAAGTGAGAAAAGATAATAAAGAACACATATTTTGGCTTTCCTTTGTTCTTTTTACTTTTTGTGCAACGGTCATAACCCGTGGAGTTCTCCCAGTGCAAGGCCATCCCCAGTGATGGGCACACGCTCCCAGGTGTGGAGATGTGCAGAAAAGGCAGCAGGACGAAGTCTAGTTCCCAAAGTTTCATCAGTGGAGACCAACTGGTTACCTGCGGCTCCCAGGCGCTTGGCTGGGTGACAATGCTGTCTTCCCCTGTTCCTGCCCATCTTCCAAGCTTGAGCAGGACACTCAGGCCGTGCTCTCCTCTCAATCTCCTTCTGACCATGGTTGACTTATATGAAACTCCTCTGCATGCTCCTTCAGCATCGGAACCACAGTCTTTCTCCTCCCAAACAAATGACAACAGCAACTGTGGCCTCCCTGTCCCTGGATCCAGGTCTCCTAACCTCCCCTCGAGGCACTCTTAGTCTGGGTTACTTTCTAGAAGGCCACCATCATTACTCCCACGGCTTTCATAACTCCTGCTCTCAGATGTCTAGCTTGCCCTGGAGTCTCATGGCCTTGGTCTCCTCTTCCCTCTGTGCTGTTCTGTAATCCCCCACCCCGCTTCAGTGTCCTCTCAGAACCTCTCCCCTAGCACGTACCCCAAAGCCAGAAGGTTCCGCTTCATTCTCTCCAGCCTCACTTCTGCCAGGCAGGCCCTACCAATCCCCAACCGAGGCTGATTCAATGATCTGTTTTCTCCATCAAGTTATCTGACTTTGCTACAGACAGTCACCTAAACATGCTGACTGGTTTTGCAACCACGTCACCGTAGCAATCCTAGCCTCCTTCATCCTGATTCGTGAATGAATTCCAACACAGCAGCTACCTCCTGAAGCACCGTAGACCCCCTGCTACCTATCTGGCCCTCAGTCAGGCCCGTGTTCCCCACTCTGCAGAACGAGGAGGACCACACAGCCTCTCCCCTGAGTCTGTCACCTCCTCTGAATCAGGCTCCCCTCCAGCTCACCATCCATCTCTCCCGCTTCCTCTCCACTGGCTCCTTCCGCTCAGCCTGCACAGTCACCTCACCCCAGTCCAGAGAAGTGCCTGCTTCTTCCGCTTTCCACTCGGGATGAGCCTCCCCAGGCCTTCACTGTCAAAGTCCTTTTGCTTCTATTCTCTTTCCAGCCTCCTGCAGTCTGGTTCATCTTAGATTTCCTACTGACAACCTCTCTTAAAGGGACCCAATGACTTGCTAATTGCCACGTCAATGGCAGTGAAGTGACGACCCTCAGATAAAAAGACCGCAAGTCACTTCTCACATTGTGTTTTTCTGTACTGTCTAAATTTTCTTTGAGTCAGAAAAACAATTTAAGTCTGTTTATTTTTTCCACCAGTAGACTATCTGGGGCTGGCGCCAGGCAGACACTTCCACATAATCCCTCACTGGCAGGCTGCTCGCACTCAGTGTACACACAAACCCATCACAATCAACTCACCCTTCAAACCCTGTCTCAGGAAGGATACCTCACCCGTGCTCACCGGTAAAAACACAGACTTTCTCAACATGGGGGCTGCAGGGCCGGCTGCCTCTCTTCCCAAGGGCTTACCTTTTCTGTAGTTTCGTAATCCATTTTGAACGCCCAGAGGTGGAGGCGCGCCGAGAGCTCGCTGATGGAGGAGAGCGTCAGCAGGAACTGCTCCGCGCTGCCCAGCGGCACCTCCGGGCTGGCCAGCTGCGCTTCCTGGATCTTCTGCTTTTCTTCTTCGGTGGGAATCATGGTGAGAATTTTCTGGAGAGACAGAAAGATACGGTATCTTCTTAGTATTTGTATGGTGATTTTCCAACCAGGTAGCAGAGATGTTCTGCTGTCAGTGCCGTTGTATGCAGGTGACAATTACATACCAAATAAACTTTAGAGAGGGAAAGCCCTGGGGAGCATCTACATTTGCACTCATTTGTTTTAATATTCTCCCTCTTTCTTTAAATCTGCTTCATAAGCAACTTGCCTCCAGTTTTCTGAGTCTTCTACATGAAAGACGTTTCAGACAAGAAAGAGGGATGGGAGGTGAGAAAAAGGTGAAAGAATAATAATAATATTAGAGAACAGCTCCCTGTTCCCCAGGAAACAGAGTAAAACGTGTTAAGAATATATGCTTCTCATGGATTAACTCAAGAGCTTACAGAAATGAACCCCTTTCAAAGAACTCAGATTGACTTTTGTACACGGGCTATCTTATAATTTTTTTAATATTTAAACTATATTTCAAATTTCATATAGAAATTAAAACATTTTGACATCAAACTCAAGTCTGATTGAGGAAAAAAGGATGATGGTACTTTTGTTTTTAGTTGAAGTATAATTGATTTACAATGGTGTGTTAGTTTCTGGTGTACAGCGTAGTTAATCAGTTATACACATATATATTCTCTCTTATGTTCTTTTACATTATGGGTTATTCCAAGTTATTTAATATAGTTCCCCGTGCTACACGGTAGGACCTTGTTGTTTATCTGTTCTGTATATAGTAGTTTGTATCTGCTAATCCCACACTCCAAATTTATATCCCTCCACCATGATGGTACTTATAAAGAGTAATACACACCAATGGAAAGAATACTGCTTTCTGCTTTTGTTTCTGGTAAAAATCAATTGCAGAAGACGGAGGAAGCAAACAGGCATTGGAAGGATTATGATTCTTACAAATTCAAATTCCTCGGTGATTACATTTTAAAAGAAGGTAAAAATTCCCACCATGTGACACTTCACATACAACATTACTATAGATAAGGTATCATTGGTCTTCTCTCATTTATCAAATAACAGCATCAAAGCAAAGAAGTACGCAATGTGCCATATTTTTGGTAACTTGTGTTAAGTCATTAATTCTCGGTGCTTTGATTACTGCTCTGCACTAGCTGCCACCTGTGTCAAACGTGGGACGGAGTTCTGGTGAGACGGGTGAGATGGACTCAGCGCGCTCCGCCCTGTCTGTCCCATAGAATGCAACCCCACACCCTGGACAGCAGGCATCGAGCAGCTATTTGAAGATGGAAAAAAAAAAATAGTGTTAGGTAGATTGGGGAAGAAGACCAGAACCGGAAGTTCAACTGAACTGGTCATGAGCTGACCATTTTCTCTGGTACTCCCCAGCCGGGGCTCTCGGGCAGCCCCAAACCTGAAAGAGGGTATCAGGTGCAGACAGAGAGAGCTCCAGGGGAGTCTTCTGGTTCCGACTTAAAGGGTGGGTAAGGGGTCTCCTAGGAGTGGCAGCAGAACTGGCAGATCCTAAAACTCTGACATAGGGAACCTCCCCTCCAATCAGTGGAGCTGTGGCCCCAAGAGGTGGGACAAACCCCTTCTGTTTTTCTTCTCTACCTTCCCTCGGCCTGGCCCCAGACATGGGCACTGTGATAGAAAGTGCATGGCGAAAGGAGGCAACCGAGGCCCCAGGTTTCACTGAAGGGCCAAAAAGGAAGGCCCCAGAAAGTGGGAAAGCACTTGGAGGTCACAAAAAATGACAATCCTGCAAAGCAAGCGCACAACATTGTTTAAGAAGCTCCGAGCTTATCCCTGAGCTGTTCACGTGTGAACCTGACCTTCAACAGCACATCAAAGACTTTGAGGCCTGAACTGGTCTATAAGAACTTTGAAAACTGAGCTGACACTGGACCCACAGTCCACAGAAGGTGGGTCAGAATCTGTGGCCTGAACCTGAATGGGTGATGGAATAATTCTCAGTTTTTTTATGAGACCAGAATGACCCTGATACAAAACCAGACCAAGACAGTACAAGAAAAGAAAACTGCAGACCAATATCCTGATGAACTAGATGCAAAAATCCTTAACAAAATATTTTAAAATACATAAATAAATGCCAATATATTGAGATATATAACCCCATTGCTATATTTTATATAGCAATATGTTTTAAAATAACTAAAAGGTTGGATCAATATGAAAAAGTCAATCAATGCAATTAATCCCCCATCTGATACATGACATTTATTTAAAAAACCCTATAGCTCATTTCAAATTTCACGGTGACAGAGAGAATGCTTTCTCTCTAAGACCAGCAACAACACAGGAAGTCCCCTCTCATCGTTCCTGTTTAACACTGTGTGGAAATTCTAGCCAGGTAGATAAAATTTTTAAAATGAATACAGATTAGAAAGGAAAAAATACCACTGTTCCTATCTCAGATGGCATAATTGCCCCATAGAAAATTGCGAGGAATCTACAAAAAACTTATAAAACAGTGAGTTTAATGATGTTGCGCGATATAAGGTCAGTATACAAAAAAAGTTTCATTTTTACATATTAATTATAAACAATTATAAACTGAAATTTAAAAAAAATACTATTTACAGTGAAATACTTAGGTATAAATCAAAAAATCACATGCAGGCTCTGTATGCTAGAAAGTGAAAAATGCTGGTGAAAGCAATCAGAGATGATCACACAAATGGGGGGATAATCTGTGTTCACAGAGTGAAAGACTCGATATAGTCAAGACGTTAGTTTTCCCAAAATTGATGTATAAATTTAACTCGATTCCAATCAAAATAGCATGATTTTTTGTGGCTATAGACAAGCTGATTCTAAAAATTATATGGCAAGGCAGATGAACCAAAACAGCCAAACCGAAGGAATTCTGAAGAAGACCTGCCCTGGAGGAGTCACAGCACCGAAAGAGCTACAATAGAGCCACAGTATTAAGATGGTGAGGCATGGGCCTCAGGATGGAGACAGGGATCAGTGGGACAAAACAGGGCATCCAGAAGCAGACCACACAAATATGGCCCAGTGATTCTGACAAAGGTGTGAAGGCAGTTCAACAGACAAAAGGTAGTGTTTCAAATGATGCTGGAACAACTGTAACCCACATGCAAAAATTGAGCCTCAGCTTAGACCTTCCACCTTGTATATAAATGAACCCAAAAGAGATCATGAATCTAAAAGGTTAACACTACAAAACTCTGAGAAGGAGATACAGGAGAAAAATCTTTGTGACCCAGGTTAGGCAATCAATATGACACCAAAAAAAGAACAGGTTGATACACTAAACTTCATCCAAATTACACACATTTTCTCTGTGGAAGAGACTGTTAAGAGAATGAAAAGCCAAGTTGCAGTTCCTCAAAAGAATAAACATAGTTATCAGGTGATCCAGTAGCTCTATTTGTAGGTACTTAACCTACAAAAATTAAACTTGAGTTCACACACAAACTTGTGCTTGAGTGTTTGTAGTAGCTTATTCACAACTGCTAACAGCTGGATGGAGCTAAGTGTTCTCCAGCAGGTGAAGAGATAAACAGACAGGGCTACAACCCTGCAGTGCAGTGATGCTCGGCGATAAAAAGGGGCCAACTATAGAGATGCACCGCAACTTGGATGAATCTCAAAGTATCAATCATGCTGAGTGAAAGAAGCCAGTCTCAAAAGGTTCCTCACTGTATGATTCCACGTATGTGACATTCTCGAAAAGGCAAGACCACAGTGATGAGAAGCGATCAGTGGTTATCAGGGGCTCGAGGTGGGTTAATGATGTGAATAGGAAGGGACAGCACAAGGGGTTTTTTTGGGAGTGGGACTATTTTGCATCCTGATTACAGTGGTCATTGCATGAATTTATATGCTTTAAAACTCAATTAAGTCTGGGCACCGAAAAAAAAAGTCAATTTTATCCTCTATCAATAATTCAAAAACTAAGAAAATAAGAAACTGGACACTTGACACCATAATCAGCAATCATGCAGATGTTTACATGATTGTGTCTCAGGATGCATCTGGGTAGGGGAGCGGTTGTCCTGGGTTCATGAGAGAGTTCTCAGGGAGGGCGGTACAGAAACCAGTGATGCCAAAGGGGACTGGAGATGTGTTTTGGGCCGCGGTCAGAGTGAGGTCGCAGGTGGTGAGCCCAAGATACCTCCTTTTCCAATGTTCACTTCATCAGGGCCCCAAACACAGACTATGCGGGTGGAATGGGGCATCAGGGGACGTGCTCAGCAGTCATGCTCCTTGCTCTCCCGTAGGCTGATGCTACTGATCCCCCACCTCCACACAGACAGTATTAAAAAAGGACCAAGACTATCCAAGCAAATGTCACTTCTTTCCGAAAGCCCAGGATTTGGACTCAACCAGTTTTCCAAATAAAAACTGAACTACAAATTTAGATTTTAATTTTCTTAGTGCTCAAATTGTTTTAAGCAAGTACAAGAATTCTAAAACTAAAAGTTGTCAACGCTTTTCCCCTCTTCTTCAGAAGGCATTTTCCTGTGATGATTTTTGTTGCTTTTTGTTTTCCTTTGGGAAAGTAATCAACCACTCTTACTTTTGTTTTTCACTTCTCTGATTAATTTAAACCATTTGTGTTCACTGTTGAAGATTTGTAAGGTTACCATCTGCCAGTTTACTTTTTTTTTAACACGCCATTAACAATAAAAATAGCCACGAGACAGTGGAACAGCAGAGTCAAAGCTACCTCCTATGAGGCGATGGCCCCCTTTTTTTTTTTATCATGAGCATATGATAAAGATATGCGTGTACCTTCTATTTGCTCTTTACCATATCAATAGATTTATTAATGATTTTATAATGGCCATTTGGTTTCACGGAGAGAAAACATCAAACAAGACCACTACATCATCATCTCTGTGTTTTCTGACTCTGGGAACTTCTGTTTCTAGGATGTTGACAGGTCTGATAGCCAAGCTGGGCCAAGAGAAATGTAATTTGGGACCATTCAATTGTGTTAACCCTCTGAGTAGACACAGACTATAAAAACGAGAAAAGCAAGGAAAGAAAAAAAGGAGAACTCTTCATACTTCCATTTGTGATACCTCAATGACATTTTACTTGGGAAAATATCATTATTACTACTTACAGATGGCCCCCAAATCATATTGTAAAGTTTAATACTCTCATGAAAAACCACTCCCTTAATGAAGTTAGTTAATGACTCCCATGAGTTTTCACGATGAACCAGGTACAGACCATTGGGTTGCTAAGCAGGACGTCAGCGAATACATCCTAATCACGCTCGGGCACACAGAGGTTCTGAACGGCCCTATTAAGCCACGGTGCCACGCTTCAGGGCCAGCGTCCAAGAAGCAGATGGTTTGGTAGAAGGCCATTTGGGCATAAGCTGGAAATCATATTAGTAAAGATCTGCAAGGGTTCCACTTCCGTCTCACCTCAGTCCTGATTTAACTCCTTCAACAACAAACCTGGAAAAGCAGCTCCGGTTGGGGGCTGGCTTGACATATGGACGGAGAGCATCCATGTCCCTTGGGTCCCTGAGACTGGTGGCCAGAGACAGCCGGTAACAGCTGGGGGAGCCCGGGTTCTGTGTTCCCCACAAGGACCGCTTTCTGCTGGACTCTTCTCAGCCACAACTAATAGGAGTTGCAAAATGTTCATGATCTCTGGGTTTACACAGGCAGCTTCAGATGAGGGGTTCTCCATCGGGGGTTTGACAAAGTCAAAAAGATGTTTTGGGCTGTCACCACTGTGGTAGTACCACTGGCATCTTGTGGGCGGACCCCAGGGCTGCTGCCAGACACTCCACCAGGCACAGGTCAGTCCCACAACCAAGAACTGCCCAGCCCGGAATGGCAGCAGTGCTCCAGTTGAGAAACCCTGCTTTAGATGAAAACTGCGGTAAAGATGTGTAACTCTGTGTCTTGTGACTATATATGCATTTGCTGAGGGCTCGTGACACAATGAACTTTCAGGGTTAGGCAGTATTTTCTTTGGCTGTGTCCTCTCACTGAATATCACCTCATACGGCAGCTACTCCTGGAGGAAAACCGTAGGCAGTGCGGCCTCATGCATCTTCTCACTCCCCTTGCAGATGTCCTCTTATGCTTTTTGGCAGGCGAGCCCAGGCCCAGAGATCCCACCTGGGCCAGCCACCCCCAGGGCCCGTGGACTGCACTGTGGACTCAGGTTCTAGAAATCATATTTCAGCTGGACCTCTTACTGGTTTGTGAGCTTGGGCACAGACTAGCATGGAGCTCACCCTCCTCACCTCTAAGATGGGGAATGGAGGAGCACATCCCTCCTACTCTCTGTGAGCATCTGTGTAAAGCACCCTCCTGGCACCCAGCCCACAGGGAGAAACCCACGAAAGTCAAGTTTAGCGCCCTCGGCCATTCCTACATCCGCCCCGGTACGATCCCCATCGTCATTCCTTCCTGGATCAAAGAGGAGCTCAGCTGGAAACCCGTCGGAAAAGGAAAAAGTGATTCAGCTCATTCTCAAATCTCAGTCACTTATTGTATCTGAAACCTAGGCCCCCCCCCGCCCCACTCCAGGGGGACTGACATTTCAGGAAAGAACAAAGGCAAAACGAAAGGAATCTGTCTCTCCTGATGGACTTTCAAGTTCTCGTGGCAAGAAGGAGAAATATTTTTAAGAGGGGAACTTGTCATTTTTTCCTTCAGTCAAGCTGCCCCTGGCTGCATCTGAATCTGACGCTTGTGCAATCTTGAAAAGATCCTGTGAAGTAAACAGGATGGCCAGAAGGTGCGCTGGGACCTACCACATCGTTTGTCCTACGTGGAAGACACCTTGTGCTTGGTTCGGCTAAGCTGGCAGCCTCCTCCTGCCTGATGGACAGCAAGCCAACGCCCTTCTCCCATGCTCCTCTGGGGGCCCCAGCGTGGAGCTGCCTCACGCTGAGGCCAGGACTGCCCACTTCTTTCTCACTGCCTGGCAGCCACCTCAATGTCCCTCCCTCTATTTGCCTGCTACATATGCCCTGCCCCGGTTTGCCACCTGCCCTCCCTCCCTGGCTGCCCGCCGGGGTATGCGGAGCTGCCGTGCTGAGTGGCCTGACTGCAGGGCCCGGGCTCAACTTCCCCTCCGGAGAGAGGGATGTGCATCTCCCTCCTTGCACCTGCTCCTGAACCAGGCTGTGTGCCTGCTTCTCAGGGTTGAGCCGCGCATGCATTGTACTGGCTTCCTGGGTTTGCCATCACAGAGGATTGCAGATTGGAGACATGTATTCCCTCACAGTTTAAGAGACCAGAAGTCTAATGTCAGCGGTGGGGAGGATCTGTCCTTGCCTCTTCTTCGCTTCCAGTTGTTGCGGGCAATTCTTGGTGTTCCTCGGCTTGTAAACCCATCACTGCAATTTCTGTATCTGTCATCACACGGTGTTCTGTTCTGTGTCTCCTCGTGTGATCCCTGTCTTCACACGGCAACCTTCCCTCTGTGTCCCTGTCCAGACTTCTCCCTTCTTAGAAGGATACCAGCTGGTGGAGTAGGACCCACCCTAGTCTAGCGTCGTCTTACCTTAACTTGATCATGTCTGCGAAGACCCTGTTTTCAAATAAGGTCACCTTCGGAGCTTCTGGGTGGGCATGGATTTTAAAGTTTGTACTCAACCCAGGACAAACCTCAAGGAACACAGCTTCTCCTGTGGGGGCCTCTTCTTTCCAAAGCACAAGAGCATGCCTGCCCAGCTGGGTTCAGGTACCACTTTGCCGCCCTCAGGGCCGTGGGAGAGGCCAGCGCAGAAGCCGGAGCCCTTGCTCGCGTCCAGCTCTCCTGCCGAGGCCGGCCCTCCCTGGCTGCCACCAGCCTCCGCTGGCCCCCTTCACTCTCAAGTCTTTCAAATCAGACTGCGTGAAGGGAACTCAAGGATGGAGAGGCTTTAAAGGGATCCAGGGCTCCTGGCCAGTAGGAGGATGGCATGAGTGTCACCCAATGCCACAGAGCAGTGCCCTCAGGTCCCTATTCTGACCCAGTGGGCCCCCAGGCCACCCACTCGTCTGTAGGAACCTGTGGGCGGAGCCACTGACTCCACTCACTCTTTCTCCATTATTAGGACATCAAATTTAACTTCCTACAAATGGGCACCAGCCCACAGTGAAAGGGAGAACAGGGCCTGGTGGAGGGCACTGGATTCTGGAACAGGGATGCTGTGGCCCCAGCTGGGCCACCTCCCAGCCAAGCAGTCACGGCCAAGGCACCCAGCCCCTCTCCACCCGTGCCATTCAGATTGACAAGCGGTACAGACTCAGCTCGCCTGGCTTTTCCAGTGATCCAGTGAAACACATCTTCCACAGACCCCAACGGGTCCCAGGGGAGAAACAAAGCCACAGACAGGGAGGTGAGCACGCATGGGAAACCCTACTTTTGAAACTGTGCGTTAAACATATTTGGTTTGAAATGACATCCCAGCCCCCCGTGGAGGTTGTCAAACTTCTTCCACGTTGAGGAAGGTGGAGCATGGGCAGAAGGAAATCCGAAATGAACCAGAAAGCGAGGATCTCTGAACTTATGGTGAAGGGAGGGTTCCTCCCCACCAAGAAGTTAAAAAAAGACGTGAGAATTATTAACATCATTCAGAGTCTGGCTGAGACAGAGGAACGGCAAGCCACGCTGCGGAGAAAGTCACCATGGACACAGCACTGTTTTACACGTGTGACATGTGACAGGACAAAAATAATGCTCGACAGAGCTCCTCTTACCTCAATCCCTTCTTTGTTTAAGGCGTATTCATCAAAATTCAAAATGGCTATCTTAATGGTCCTCGGAGGGGGCAGCACCGTCAGGCCAATATTGATAGCATTGCTCCTCTTGGAATCCAGGACGATGATCTCTTGCTTTTTTCCATCTGCAGCAGTTTTCTTGTGATAAAATAAGGAGAATCCAAGATTAATGCATCATCTTTGGTCCTCTGTTAAAAGCAAGCTCACTACTTACTGAGAGATGAAAACAAATGGCCCCAATTCAGGTCAGGAAAGGCCTGGCTACCGCTCAGCACAGCGGAGAGACCAGGGATTAGGCCCGAGGAGCCGCCAAGAGCAGGTCAGCAGTGGAACTTCTCGAGTCAGACACATTACAAAAGAAAATGGATTTTCCTTCAATTGGGAAAAATGTGATATTTTGCAAGAAAAAAAAAAACCCTGTTTTTTTCCATAGAAGCAGTGGAAACAAAACTCAGAGCTCTCAGAGTTCCCTTCCTGTGGGCTGCGAGGTGTCGGAATGTGCCTCGGTTGGCCCCGGAGCGAGCGGTGTGTGCCCGGAGATGGAGAAGGCCGGTACACGCGCCGGGGAGGCGGCGCCAGGAGGGGGAATCCGGCATCGCTGGCCGGTCACCCCTCTGGATCCCAGGGGCTCCTCTCATCAGTCCAACATCCTCCGCCCCGAATGCCTGAGCACTTCCATCTTTGCTGCCGCATGGAGGGGGTGTGAAGAGGAGTGAGGGATAAACCGGCCAAGGGGCTGAGGAGGGGGGCAGGGAGGAGAGGTGGCCAGGCATGTGTACAGAGCCCTGCTGTGCGTGACTCCCTGCGGGCCTGGTGTCCGTGGGGCAGCATGTGGCCAGAAGCCAGGAAGTGTGTGAGGTGCTGAGCCAACGCTCACCCCTGCCCAGAGCTGTGATGCCCCCTGGCCCCCCGCTTGGCTTTCCCCTTCAGCTCTCAGGAAGCCAACAGCAGGTGGCAGCGGGGACAGGTGGAGGGAGCCGGCTCTCCAAGCTCCCTGTGCCTGCGCGGCTTCCCTGGAGGCAGCGGGGCTTGGAGGGTGATGCTTGTGATTCAGGAAACAAACCCAGGTGACGAGGATGGGTCAGACCCATTCAGCACGGTGATGGGGTGTGCTCACCGTGTGAGGGAGCCCAGCTACCAGGAATTAATTCACCTGGTGGTGGAGTGGGTCAGGCTCTGGAGGGCCTGCCGCCTAAGCTGGACCCTGAAGAATGTCTAGGGCCAGCCTGGGGCTGGGAGAGACGGAGGGAGGTGCCTTTGTCCGATCCCGGAGAACCGCCAGGGATGAGGCTGGAGGTTTGGGGGTCTACATCGAGGGGACCCCATGAACCAGCTGCTCAGACTCCACTGCAGGCAGACCCTAGCTGAGCAGCTAAGAGCTGCTGAATGTCGGTTTCCTGAGCCGAGGCCTCAGCCTCTTCTCTGAAGAGGGAAATGGGCTGGGTCTGGGAGCAGCTGCGCTGTCTGGAGAAGCTGGCCGGCTGCAACACTGGAGGCTGGGAGCTGGCAAGGAGACACAGGTTGTGGCCCTTTAAGTCCTGCTGAGCCCTTCCAAACTCAACTGCTAAAATTCTATGTTAGGCCCTTAAATATGCATCGGGGGATAAATTACAATTTCTTCACGAAGCAAATGACTGAAAGCATCCCAGCTGTTAGGGGGCCTGGTGGCCAGAAGGAATAATTTCTGTGGGTGTGGCCATCGGCTTTGGACAGGGGGCTCCCAGGGACATGTGGCATAAATGCCTCCTGCCTCTACAGGGGAACACTGTTTCCTATATATGTCATCAGATAAGCTTATCAGGAGCCCTGAAATGTAGCTTAAGTCTAATTTAAGACATTATTTTGTGTATGGAATGCTAAGAAGGAATGTGGGCTAAGGTTTGACAAAATGCTGAACACAGGCAGTGAAGAGGGACGTTATGACTCGCGATGCCCACACTGGGGAGCGGGGTGTGCCCTCCTCCAGGCAACGCAGGGCACCTGCCCAACGTCCATGCCCTCTTCCCCGCTCACCAACAGGACCTTGATTTTTTTCAGACTGGTGACATGTCCATTAATCAGTCACCTCCCTGGCAGTTCTTTGCAGCTAAGTCTGGCAGTTCTGGTTTTGGTTTTCCTGATTAAAAAGGGACAGACCCAGTTGGCCATGCCTTTTGCCTTTCCTCCTTCTTCCTGCCTACATGGTGGATGTGAGACCCAGAGGTGCAGCAGGAAGACAGCTCGTGAGAAGAAGGAATGAAGCCACAGATGGGTGGCAGCATGGGAGACAGAGGCAGCCTGGGACCTGGCACTGGAGAGGCAGCTACCCACAGTCAGGCTCCCATGCTGGAGGCATTTATGGGAAGGCAGGGACTTGCTGGAATCATTAGCCCTGAGCAGCCCATCTACACATACTAGGAGTCCGCAGAGATGCCTGGGCAGGCCCAGCTCAACGGAGCCTTTGTGCAAATGAGAAAAAGATGCCCAAGTCCAGGGAGACACAGCCCCGTGGCAGACAGCTTAAGAGAGAGAAGCATTGCTCAGATTTCAGCCTTGCCCCCTCAGCCAGCATCCACGTGCAGCAAGCAACCCGCACAGACCTATGTGGTGGCTCTGAGATGGACATATCCTTGTCCTCATTCTCAGTAGAACTCAGTTCACCCCCATGGACACACCCACACAGCCCCCTAAAAGTTGGTAAGCAGCAAGCCACTGGGCATCGTAGGTTACGGGGATGCTTTCAGAGCACTTCCCGCTTCACACAGGGAGGAATAAGAAGTAAAGTCATATCTGAAGCTGAACAGTTAAATCTCCGGATTTTATCCAAGGGCTGTTTTAAATGTTCTTGTTGATAATCAAGACAGGCGCCACTGGATGCTGCTGACCTCTCAAGTGTCTGGGGTGGGGCGTTCTGCCTGAGATGAGGGGGTCATATGGGGTTGTCCCCCTCTAGCCTCGCCTCCCCTCCCACAACAACCCAGAGCAGCATCTGCAAGAACAAGCCAAAATTCTCTGTGCCCCAGAGCATGTCTAGGGATTAGCAGTCATCAGCTCTGATCCATTCCCATCATCTTTTGGTGTCAAAGCCCCAGATCAGCAAGAGTGACTTTTATTTCCTTTACCTGGTCCTGTGTCTGAGTCACTGTCATCCATCCTCTTCCACAAAGCCTCTCCTGCCCCCTCCTTCATTCCCACTACCTCCATCCTGACCCTGATCCTGGGTGGCAGGCTCCCAGAGCAGCCCTTCACCAGCCCCCTGCTTCCAGCCTCTTCTCACCCTCAACCCATCCACCCCACTCTTGCTAAGAGTCACTCTCAGACACTCAACTCCTTATTGGACTTCTGTGATCAGAAATTCAGTGACTGTCCATTGTTTGAAATGAGAAAAATAGGAAATTGGTTAACGAGGGAAAGGGGAGATAAAGCAGAGAAGACAGAATGTTCCTTGTAAAGGAGGTTAGGAAATGCTGGATGACCCTCAGAAGGCATCTGGAGAGGACCAGGCAAGATGTGACGGGGCAGAGGTAGAACAGGGCTTGGGACAGTGACAGGAGACAATGTTTCTAGGCAGGAGATCAGAAGGTATTTCGCATTTGATCAACCACATCTCCCCAGACAACACTCAAACAAAGAAACACAATCCTGAATCCTCCTGATCTATCCATACTGGGCCTACTTGAAGGAAATGGCAACATTTTGAGAGCAATAAAAGAGATGTGATTAAATGAGAAATATCATGTTCCTGGATAGGAAGTCTCAATGTTGTAAGGATGCTCAGCACCTCTCATTATACACACACACACACACATACACACACATGCATCTTTTAAAATATATATAAAATGTATATATAAAAACATATATTTTAAATGATTCTAATCAAATTCCAACAAGATTTTTTGGAATTACAAAATATTCTAAAGTTATTATGAAAGAATATATGTGTAAAAAAAATCCCTAAGTAAAGTTATATGTGGTATCTACCCAGTCAGATATAAAACTTATTATAAAACTGATAAAATTAAAATGAGCAGCACTGGCACTGGAAGAGTTAAGAATGACAGAACAGAATAGAATGATAGTGTAGAAAAAGCTCTCGTACAATGGTCCAGGGCCTTCCAACAAACACAGCAAGATCCGTGAGTCACAATCCGTTACGAAAGCCCAATTTCTAATATAGAATCAAGGAAAGTAACTTTAAGTCAAAAAAAAAAAAATCAACCCAATATGGTAGGTTAGCATCATGACAAAATGGATTGACTGACATCTTCCTTCTTAAATTAAAAAAAAAAAAGAAACAAAAGCCAGCAGAAAGCAAGAACCCAGGCTGCTGTGGGGTTGGCCAAGGGTCACCGTGGTGAGAGCACGCCACACCCCGTGAGACCCCCTTTGCTGATTGGAGTCAAGGCATTATCAGTGACGGTCCACGATGGCAAAGCCTGAGCAGAGGCAGAAGAGGCCTGAGAAGCAAGCTCAGTCTTCCGACTGGCTCTGAGCGGTAGGTTGTCTTCCCCTATTTATTTATTTGTTGCCTCTGGTTGATACAGATCTCATTCCCTTAAATGGATATTTCCTCGGTGCCTACGAGGTGCCTACTCCCTGAGTGGGGACGTTTTTCATGGGGACCAACGAAAACTTGCATACTTGGGGGCTACCAATGGTCAGTCCTGGGGCAACAGGAAATACAAGTTTCTCCCTCAATTCTTTTATAAGTCAGCCAGCCACATCTCTGCCCTCGAGTCCCAGGATCTCTCAGGGACGAGAGGATGTTGCTGGAGACGGCTGTGGGCTCGGGCTCCAGGCACAGGATGCCAGACCAGGCTGGAAGTGAACATCTGGTGAGATAGTTGCCCCAGCATAAGGGTAGAAGTGAGGAAGAATGGGGGAAACCAGAGTGGAGATGTCTTTGAACGTGCAACTTTCCCAAGTATGCCCAAGAGTTTAAAAGAGGAACTTGCTTCTTTAAACGGGAAGGGGTATTCTGGGACGAGGCCAGGCTCTAGTTTGCTTCCAGAAAGCCTAGTTAAGCTGAACTTTTGGACAGAACCAGGCAGCAACACCTAGCACTTCCTTCAGAGCAACAGCCATCAGGGAGCTCCAATGTGCCAACAGCTGCCCTTCCAGAAATACTGTCTCTGGAGAAATGCTCCAGGCTTGGATAGAATGCAGGACTTTTGTTTGTTTTGTTTTGCGCTTAGCCAGGAAGACTGCAGGGACCGGGGAGAGGGTATAACAGCCAAGATGGTGTGAGATAGAGGTTATCCTCTGGGGAGAGAGATGCTGTCGAGGCAAGCAGAGACCTCATAGAGAGAACGGCCAGGACGGAGGTCACTAAGGCAATTCGGCTCCTTTCTCCCAAGCTGTCTAAGAGGGCTGAGGGTCCAGCTTCCAGAAAGCAGAAGTGAGCCCCTCCAGGAGACTTCAAACAGGCAGCGCCCAGGGCCACAAGACTTATGGAACTTCTGAGAAGCACAGAGGAGGCAGTCAATTGAAGGAGTGATTGCTAACTGCCAAGGCTTAGGGGCGAGGGCTGTGACTTGCAGCCTGCATTCACCTGGTGACCAGCTCCGTGGGTTGGGGTCGGCCCTCTAGAACCAGTCAGCTCCAAGAGGTAGGAGCCTGCAAGCTTAGCCCCTCTAGGGGGCAGAAAGTCATACACATCACGGATGTTTTCTAGAACATTAAACCAGACATTTAGGCCCACTCAGGGGGACCATGGGACACCACCAGTCCTGATGCGGAGACGGAAGCCTGCCTGCCTTGCAGGGAGCAGACGTGCAAGTCAGGTGTTCGGATAGAACAGATTACTGCTGCCAAGAACAAGTATTTCAGAACCTGCAAACACAGAGACAAACTTGATTCTGAATGGTTATCGCGGTTGGGTGACCGCCATGTAAGAGTGACCACAACCAGATGCAGTTCAACATCTTGAGGAAAAAGACCGTAATTCCTCCTCATTATCGTCCAGTTTTGGAAAAGAGAAGGGTGAGTATCAGGCAGCAGTTAGGAGAAGGTGGAAAGGAAAATTTTAATGCTAAATAGTAGCCGTTAAGCTTAGAGGTTAATATAGAATCTCACATTGGAGTCTCAGGAAAGTCACATGAGACAAAGGGTAAGAAAAGCAATAGAATAAAAAATGACACGCTTGTTAACACAGCACACAAGCACGTTTCCCCCTGTTGCACTGGGTCCACTCAACACCCCCAGGAGGTCAGGCACATGGGATCAGGCCTGCTTTCTTTCTTTCCTCCCCTCCACCCTCTAAAGGCAAAAACAGGCTCAGAGAGGTTGACCAACTCGCTCAAGGTCACACAGTTAGAGGTAGAGTCCAGACTAAATGAAATTCACAATTGCAGTCGCAAAGCATACATAGGTCATTGAGGGGAAAGAGAGAGTCTTTTTTAAAAACGGCAAGATTTTAAAATCCCCAAGGGAAGAGCACAATGAAGTGTTCCGAGCGTGAACTTGGCAGTAGCCAGAACAAGACAGAATCCCGGGATCGCATGAACAGACCCAGGAGCCCTGAAGGGGAACGGATAACATTCAGAGCAGCAAGTTACCCAGGGGGGGGGGTGGGGTCAGCTGGGGGCCTGACACATTCACAGCCTAGTGACCTTGGCAAGGCACTGAACGTCTCTGTGCCTCGTGTCCTCTCTGCGACCTACCCTGAGTGCGGGGTTTGTTGTGAGGATGAGATGAGACCATGGATGACACACAGTGAGAACGATGCCTGGCCCGCAGCGAGAACAGGCATGTGTCTACTGGGACTGTGAGGCTAGTGTCACTGGTACTGATGCAGGTAAAGCACTTAGGTTAATACCTGGAAAATCGTGCTTTCTAAGAATTAGCTCTCAGCTGCTTTTACTCCCAATTCATCCTTGTAAAAAATATATGGTCTACCAATGTGTATTTTTCATAACTAAGGCATCTACCACGCTTATAGACCAAAGGAGCCTACAAAAACAGGAACGGCAGGTCAGAGCAGTGTCCCCACCCTAAATAGTGGCAGCCCCTGGGACAGTGCAGGGACTTGAGACTCAGCCTGCAGAGCTGCCTCCCTGGGACACGACAACTCGCTGGGGCTTCCCGGATGACTGAAAATAGCCCACGGATGCTCCTAAGAGTCTGTGCAGACCCCCAGGCACCTGGAAACCCTGCACGGGGAGCAGATCTAGAAAGGGAGCGTGCCTGGAGTGGTACTGCAGACCGCCTTGCAAAGGAGAAGGTAGCCAACGTCCTGGTTTCTGTTTTTAAGGAGGAGAATACTGTGGTGATTTTCACATGCCAAATTTCCCTCTGAGGCTAACAGCCTGGACTCCAGGGCTAATGGAAAGGGGAGGTCTGGAGAAAGAACAGAAGATTCTCCTTCTCTGCCAGGAGACGTAGCTGCCTCCATGGCTGAGTGGGCGAACGTTAAGTCACCACCTCTAACTGGGAGAAACTCAACATCATTTATCTGAAGACCGAACATGTTTGATCAATCTACCGACACTTTCTGAAGGAAAACCAGAAAACGTGGTTTATTTAGACCAGTGCTTTACAATTTTGGGTGCACAAGAGAATCCCAAGGGGCACTTTTATTTTTTATTGTTTTTTTCATGTCTCAGGATTCATTCTCTAAATTTCTTATCTTTTCCCTACCATTTTTTTATTCGTTTTTTAAATGGAGGTACTGAGGATTGAACCCAGGACCTTATGCATGCTAAGCATGTGCTCTACCACTGAGCTATACCCTCCTGCCCCCACGGAGTCACTTCTAAACAACAGTGATGCCTGGGTCCCATCCTCAGGGATCCTGATCTCCTTGGTCTGGAGGCGGCACAGGGTCACAGAAGTTTGAAAGATGTCTGTGTAACCAGAGTCACTGATTTAGACTTTAAAACAGTCTAAAGGTTTGAGATGAGGAGGAAGTTGCTCTTCTCAGAAGAGGAATGCAATGTAAAAACAGGGAACAGAAGGCAGGGGTAAGGGAACACTTCTTAGGATACAGAAACATTCCAAGATGTAGCAAGGCCTGTCATTTTTATGAATAATGTGGGATAAAGTCCCCACAGCTACAGATGATGCAGGAAGTCTGCGCTGATGTTAAAATGAGCCTGACACGCCCATCTAATGCCAAGGTCATCCCAGCACCAGGAGCTGAGCTGTCAGTTACTGAGAACCTGTCCTTGGACACTCAGGGGTTAATGCACTTTGATAAAGAGGATCAAGGTCCAGAGAAGGGCCACGTGGAAGCCCTGACTCCCACGCCAGGGGAAGAGGAGGAAATGAACAGTTGGGAGGGGGGCACCAGCAAAGACCGTGGAGGCTCGCCATCCGGGCAGGTGGAAGGCTCGCCTTGCAAAGTTTTCTGAAATGTCGCCCCAAAGGATCACCCCTTTGAATTTTTAAAGAGCAATTTTACTAGAAATAAAGGAGGCAATTTTTAAAAAGTGGATATTCAGCACATAGAACTTGTTATCCCAGAGGGTGCTGGCACCGAAAATAGAAACTCGGCTGAGGACATGATTTATGAAGAGAACTCAGAGTCTTGGAGAATACCGCTAAGTTTGAGAGCATTTCCATGAAAGGCGACCAACCTCTCAAAATGCTTCTCAGCATCCCTGCCACTGACCCCGGGGCTGGCTCGGCGAGGCACGAGTTCTAGAAATGGTAAATCATTCCTCCTCACTCCCTGCTAACTGCCAAGAGGGTGACGCCACAGGATATTTTCAAAGCTGTCTGCTGAGAAAGTGACAATGACAGTGATGCCACAATACAGAGGACATAAAGATGGGACCACTATGGAATCTTCCAAAGTCCTGGAACAAGCCAGACGGTGATATATGTGGGAAAGCATTAAGGCCAGAGGCAAAACAATAACAAACAACAACAACAACAAAGCCAACTAAATAAAGGCTGGAAGACCTTCAGTTAGGAATAAAGATTCTGCATAACTTGCCAGAATAGGCTCGTTTACTGACAAGTTTAGGGAAAAAATGTTAATTTCCCCTATTCACCCTTTAGGTCTTTCCTAGCAAAGGACAGCTGTAACACAGGTACATTTCCAGTGTTAATGTGGTTTACCCAGTGCCCCGACCAGGAGCCTTTTGAGAGGGGACGGGAGTGCTCTTACTAATTAGATGCTGGGACCCCAGAAATACACCAGGACTATCCTGGGTACACGAGGATGCGTGATCACCCCCAGTCAAGTCCCAAAGTTGGGTTTGGAATTCCCAGGCAGAATTCAGGGAGAGCTGTTAAATAAAATAACATGCTCCCTTATGACATGAACACAAACACAGGGTAGGAAGATTTTATTCTCTTCTCAGAAGAATAAAATGGAGTCAGGGGGTTGGCAGGGTGGAGGGGTCACTGTGGACAGTGGTGGTGGGAGCAATGCCCCCCTCACTGGTGCCTCACTTTTCACTTTAAATCAATGGTTCACAACTTGCGTTGAGTCTCTGGGGAGCTCTTCAAGACAACCCAGGCTGGGGCTTACTCCAGATCAGATAAATCATCATCTCTGGATTTTCTTAAAAAGTCAGGGCTAATAGTTTCTGGTATGTTTCAAAACTTCAAGGTAAATAAAGTTGAACAGATTTCTCCAAATCCACTCTGGAGCCCCCTCCCCATGATAAATCTAGTGAATGCTGGGGAGTAAGACAGCAATGAGACACCAGAGGGGAAACCAGGTCCCCTCCTTCCTTCGGGTACCGTCTTCCACGCCACACGTCCTGCGGTCTGTCTGGAACTCGGGATATAAAAGCTGCCCTCTGGGGGCAGGTGACTTGGCCACCCTGGATTAAGCACACAGGTTTGAAGACCACTTCCTGGGGCTTCTCTGGGCGATGCCAAGTCCACAGAAGGTACCTCCCCACCCCCAGCAAGGGGCTTTCTGCCCTGACATCCTTCTCTGGGGACATTTTAACCATCTCCTATGCCATTCCCCACATCTCAGACCGGCAGCAGAAACACAACATGATGAAATTTAGCACAGGATTTCTGCCTTTCTCCACAAAACGTAATTAAAGTTATCTTGCTAAAAAGCTATATATATTTCTTGCTGAGAAAGAAAAGTCAATCTAGTTCCAGAAACTATTTGGAAAGAAAACCAAAGAGCACATCTGTCTGTTCTTATCATTTCCATTAAGTGGTCAGCCCAGCCTTGGCTCCAGCACGCGAATCTTCAGGGGTGACTCGGGCGGTCATAACCATGCCCTGTAACTCCAGTCTGGTGTAAGTTTTCTGATGGAAACGAAAACTGATTCCCTTTGCCCTGTGCGGCCTTGCGAAGTCTATTTTATGTGTGCTGTGCTCTCTTGTGTTTAATGAAAAGCTTCTCATGAGCCGGAATTCGGAAGTGGTTGTTTTTAGCTGCGTTTTACGAAAATCACAGACGAGGATTAGAAACAGAAGTAAAACTGGTTATTACCTGTGTTGGTAACAGACACATAACCGATTCAACTCTCCAATTTGCCTTTTCACCTCCTGTAACATTGGTAAATTAGCCCCTGCTCACATTTGCTATCCCCCCAAAATGGGCTCTTAGGTCCCATTGGGGGCACATTCTGGAATCAGTTTGGAAAACGTTTTGATATATTACTTTCCTTTTCTGCTCTCACTTTATAAAAATGAGGCAAACATCGGTCCTCTAGGTAGGCAATAAAGTACTTTAAGAGGCTGCCACCTACTTCCAGCAAGAACAGAACTTTGGGTTCCTGAGAAGACACCAATCAGATCCATCACCATCCACAGGGGGCCCACGAGGAGGGAGGGAGGGAAGTGAATTGTCCACTCTGGGTCTTCTCAGGGAAGATTTAACCTTGCCATTCCCCTTGTAAAAATGAAGTCAGACATGCTTTCACTGCCAAACTGTTACTCCCTCTTATGGCTCCCACCTGGGTCAAGAGCCAGCACCCCTCCGCCCCTAGGAACCTCCAAGGCTGAGGAGCAGCCAGGGGAAGCCCGGAGGGTGGAGGCAGTCAGAGGAGATCACTTGGAAAGAAGCAGGATGAAGGAGACGGGCCAACAGATCAGCGATTGGCGGGTGGAGAAAGCGAGGTCAAGCCCTGGGTGGCTCCAGGCCACCAGACTGCTGATTTAACCTAGCCACGCCAGTCCTCTCCCAGGTGCCGGACCCGGCTGTGAGAACTGGAGGGGGCGTGTGGACAGCTCATGACCACATGTGACCGGTCCTGGGAAAGTCAGGACCCAGGGGCACTGAGAGCGGGTGCCCAACATCAGCTCCCTAGGCAGTATTTCCTAAGAGAGGACAAGAGGTCTGATTTCAGTTGAAGGAGAGGACCAATCAATGGGCATGATTTTCTATACAGGATCCTGGCAGTTTGATTGACAAACAGAAGAAAACTTTAATTCTGACTTGGGGGATCTCTGAGGCTGGAAATGGTTGAGATTCCCATCCTTGCTGGGACAGGGCAGAAGTCAGCACGAGGGTAAAGGCCAACTCAGGAAGAGGAACAGGCAGTTCAGACCCCCAGCATAGGTTTTAACAGGAAGTCGACCAATTACAGCTCCAACCTAGCCTTTCAGCATCACACAGGCACCACCCCCATCACTCGGCACCTCGTCGAAGGGCGCTCCTGTCCTGAGGATGCTGCTCATACCTTTTGATTCCAAATCGGTGCCTGACTGGTAGGTCGGGAGCCCAACTCAGGCAGCTTTAATACTCATCTAAAATTATGCTAAATGGAGCAGCCCATGGAGCTACAATTAACTCATAATCATAAGTTCTTCCACATTTACTCTAAACTTTGCAAAGTGTTTTCTCACACCCCTAGTTCCTGAGAAGAGAAGACAGTCTTAAACCTGTATTATTACTGTTGTTGTTGTTGTTTTGTTATTATTATTATTATTATTTTAGAACTGTAATATACCCAGAATAACATAAGAGTGTTAAAAAAATCAGTTAAGACTTATGTGAAGGAGACTGTATTAATGAAGCAAATCATTAGAAATAAAATCTGTGGTCCAGCATCACGAAGCCCCTTCATCAGTTTTCAGTAGCCATGACTTCACCTTTGATGCCCAATAACTTCACGTATAGATCTTTCCATTGATAAAAGTGGACAGAACATCTCTGTTTGAAATCCCAAAGCAGCAACGCCTACAAGGCTCTCAAACATTTATGAGAAATTAAAAACTCTAGATTCAAGTGTCTTGTTTACAGGATGCTAACAATATGGCTATCTGGAAGCATCCAAATGGTTGTAGTGTGCTGACTCAGCCAGGGGATTCTCTCAAGAAATGTCACACGGGGTATTGCCTTTGTGAAAGCATTATGTGGTTACAGTTGAGGTGCAAACCACTACCATCAACCATCATCAACAAAGTAACATATCCCGTGGCTGAAGTCAGTGTATTTGATAGCTTAGCAAGTCTCCTTTTGCCTAGTTAATGCCAACATCTGTCTTTGGGCCATGCTAACATTCCCAGAGTTGTCTTTTGGTTTCTTCCTCCAGGTTATTGGGTGCTTTGAAAGCCACCTTGCGTAATGGTGTTAGTAAGCTGTATCCATGTTAGCTAAGAAACATCCCTCACTCATTCAGCTTCCACTAGCATGTGGCACAGAGAGTTCTGTACTATAGATCAGATTTTTATACCCGCTAACTTTTTTTTTTAGCAAACAGCAAGAGCAACCCGCAGGGAATTTTACGTACAACGCATCTCTCCGTTCTACCCAACAGCTAAAAGGAACACTGCAAATCAAGAAGCATGCTGGATGCTAGCGGTACCTTGGAGACGGCCAGTTCCTTAGATTTCGACTCAAACAGGTGCTCCAGCTTGGAGGTGTCCACCTTGATAGGTTCCAGTTTCGACCACAGGAATTCTCTGCAGCGGCCGTTGTTCTTACACGGCCACTCGAACGGCCGCACTTCATTCCAGAACAGACGGATGGTCTTCTTTTTCTTGGTGAATGCTGGCTGGCCCCTGGGTACCTGGGGCCACCCTAAGCCCTGAGGAGCATTGAACACTGGAGGAGGAGCCAATAAATTACCAGGGACTGGAGGGGGAGGCACGCTGTCCAGCAGGGGCGGAGGGGGCGGGGGCGGCAGACCCAGAAAGGTGGGCGGGGGCGGAGGAGGGGGCCCTGGGGCCTCCCTGTGACCCAGGTCCACGTCCAGGACGTCGATGTCATCCTCCTCCCCCAGGTCAGTGAAGTCCATGTCTTGGATTCTGAGCTCCCTCGGATTGGCCATGAGCTGGTCCCAGATGTAGTCAGATTCCGTCTTCGGCTGCTCAGACGCCTTCTCGGTGACCTTGTCATTGGGCTCGCCATCGGGGGAGATGGACCCTTTCCCTAGGTCCCCGCTATTGAATTTCTCAGCAAAGGCTTTCACGCTGCCCCGATTGTCCAGACAGTCAACGTCCACCTTCCTAACACTCTCATCCTGGACGAAAGCGTTGGCCTGCAGGGTGGATATCCTACTGGCCAGGCTGGCTACCGCCTCCGCCCCCTGCTCAGGCCTCCTGGTCTCGCCCTCCCCCTTCTCCTCGTCATCCGTGGGCTTTCTGTTATGGGCATACAGCATGTCCAGCATGAACCGTTTGCTGGTGAGGATGTCGCCACACTGCTCATTTACTCCGGCATCCTGAACACCCGTGGACCACAGACCTGAAAGTATACGGGGGGAAAAAGTGAGAACATGGCACGGACCTCAATCCCACGAGAAAACCAACGCGGCAACACGTGGGCTTTACACACAGAGTGACTCAGGGAGACATGGAAATAAAGCAATTGAAGAGGAAGGCACGCATGGCTGACAAGATGCTCCTGACCAGAAAGATGCTGCATCAAAGTGCCGATGACCCACTCTAGGACCCAAGACACTTACAGGTGTGACACTTTTTGTGGCTCTGGCCTAGGCTCATGGGAGAAATTTTCCTGACCTTTCTTGCCCACCCATGACAGCTGGTCAGGAGCCACCCAGGGGCTTCTGCCCTAACTAGACACAGCGAGACAAGGAAATGCCGCCTCATCCACAGCAGGTGTTGGAAAGGCTGTGGAGTTACGCCCCCTACCCCACCTCTGCACCAGCACAGCCAAAGCACCCAGAGAAACACACAAACCCCGCCACTGGTCACACTGCAAGTTTGCAGCCACCAGTCTTCGGGAGACCCATCACGTTGCCTGGCGGTCCCATCCGTGACCTCTCCTACATGACGTGTCACACACCTCCTCTCTCCTCTAGCTTCCACCACCCATCTCATCCTCTGCAAGCATGGCCTTGCTTCCCAGTTCAACAGCTTAAGAGACAAGGTCAGAGATCTTCCAGGGCCTCCATTCTGCCTCCTCCCATCCACCTGCACCTGAGCCCCAACCATGGCCTCCCTCCTGTGACTACTGATAAGCTGTTCTCTTAGCAGGGATCAACCGCTCCACTTGGGCATTTGGAAATCACTTCAGCAGTTTTCTGTCCTGCATCTCCCATGCTTCTCCTGCACATAAACATGGTTAACTTCACCCATTAAAACAACAAACCTCACTTGATTCCACTTATCCATCCAGCTATAATCCAAATTTTCTCTTTTCTTTTAAAGTAAAGCTGCTCACAAGAATTGTTTGGCTGTCTGCAATTTCTCTCTTTATCTCTCTTGAACCCAGGCTAATGAAAGATGCTCCTTTCCGAGTGACCGATGATATTCCTATTGCATTAGACCCAGCTGTCAACCCCTCACCCTTGACTTAACACCCTTACTCGGCCTCCAGGTCATGGCACTCACCTGGTTTGCTTCCTTCTTTTTGGCTGCTCCTTCTCAGTCTCCTCTTTTGGTTCCTCTTACCTTTAAACTTTAAATATCCATGGACCTCTTCACTCTCCCTACACTCACTATCTTAGTCATCATCTCATCCAGGCTCCAGGCTTTAAACACCGACTTCTGCCCTCACTCCCATCCACTCACTGAACCTGCCTTTCGTGTATTCATTTCCCACCTCCGATACGGCAACTTTATCTACCTTGCGGCCAATTCCAAAAAAACTTGGAGTCATCCCTGACTCCTCCTGTTCCTTCAGCCCACACATCCAACACCGCAGGGCATCCTGTTGGCTAAATCTTCATGTTGCATCCAGAATCCAACCACTTCTCTCATCCCACCCCTGGCACAACGACCCTGCTCCGAACCAGCATGGTTTCTCGCTGGCAGCATTGCAGGGGAGTCCCCGCGCCGGTCCTGGCTTCTGCCCTTGTCCCTCTACAGTCAGTTCTTAACACAACAGCCACGTCGTGATACGTTGAAATGTATATCCTTCTGTCCTGATGGTGCCATGTTTCACTGAGACTAAAGGCCAATGACCTGTCAGTGTTCACGAGCCATGTAGGTCCCACCTGAATGTTCTCTCCTCTCCAACCACCGCCTCCAGCACCACTCCTCGCCCTCCCAGATACACAGACATGAACTTCTTCGCCTGCAGTAGCTCCTTGACATTCCTAGAGTTCACCAGGCATGACCCAGCCGCAGGGACTTTGCCCCTCTTGTGACAAACCCAGTTAACCACACAATTTGCTTCTCAACTTCCTATAGGTCTTTGCTCAAATAGTTATACTTCCAGTGAAGTCTTCCTTGGCCACCTTATCTACCTGTCTGCCTGCCTGCCTGCCTATCTATCTGTCTGTCTGTCTGTCTGCCTGCCTGCCTGCCTGCCTGCCTGCCTGCCTGCCTATCTATCTATCTATCTATCTATCTATCTATCTATCTATCTATCTATCTATCTACCTACTTACTTACCTACCTACCTACCTACCTACCTACCTACCTATCTTAATGGAGGTACTGGGGATTGAATCCAGGACTTCATGAACGCTAAGAACACACTCTACACTGAGCTATGCCCTCCCCGTTAACCACTTTACTTTGAATTGTGCAAACCTCCCTCTCCCCTACGTGGTTTATCATCCTTTCCTGTTTTATTTTCCACCTAAGCACTTCTTACTGTCTCATCTTCCACATGCTTTCCTTTTTTATTTTATTGCTGCCTTTGCCCCATCCCGGGAACAATTATAATTACTTGTTAAACTGTGTTCTTCCTTGGAATGTAAACTCTACAAGGGCAGGGATCTGGGTTTGTTTAGTTCACTGTTGTTATCTCCAGCATGTAGGATGAATGAATGAATGTATGGGCAGGAATGTCATTCTTCTGAGTTTGTGTCTTAAGGGCCAGCAAGGCTGGGCGCTGGGCATTTCAGGTTGTGAGTTCCATCAGGTATCCAGGGCCCCCGTGGACACCTGTTTGGGGAGGGGCAGGAGACCCAGGCCGAGGACGTGAGCATGGGGAGCTTCATCCCACCAAAGGAGCAGGGCCCGAACTCACGTGCTGGGGGAGGACACTGGGTCTCTCCCACGTGGCCGTGTCTGCATCCTTGAGGGGGTATTTACTGGGGAAGCACAAAGGCCCCCTGGTGCTCTGTTTTTCCCAGTGTAGCTTTGTTCTCTATGTTCTACTCAACAGTGGCCAAGCTCACCAAGCGACTAGCCCCAGAACAAGGAGCTCTTGAGTCCTCTTGTAGGTCTCACCAACAGAACACACTCAGGCGATAATCACCATCAAAGAGAGAAGGTGACATTTGAGGACATGATGGAAAAAATCTCTACAGCTGGTCAGACAGTCCTGTAAACAGGGAGACTGCTTGGATGCCAGGAGGCTGTGGCAGATAAGTAGCTGAGTGTCTCTCAAAAGACTGCCTCACTCTCTCCATTTATTGGGAAATGTTGGCAATTTCTTATTTTGGCGCCTGGGAAAAGAGCATAATCAGGTAACAACTTAAATGCTGGTTTTCTCGTTTACTTTCTTCATTCATTTTGGTCTTTTTTTTTTCTTAATCATCATGTAGGGTCCCTAGTAAACGCCTTTGCTTTGAAGTCTACTTTATCTGATATTAATACAGCCACTCCTGCTTTTCTTTGATTAATGGTGCCTTGATATCTTTTCCCAACTTTCAACTTTCCATCTGCCCATGTCATTACGTTTGAAATGAGTTGCGTATAGATAGCACATAACTGGGTTGTGTTTTTATCCACTCTGCAAATCTCTGTCTTTAATTTAAAGCAATTATTAATACGTTAGGGCTTCAGTTGGCCATTTGTTTGTTTTTGTTTGTTCCCTTTGTTTCAGCCTCTGTTCCTCCTTTCTTGGTCTTGGGTGAGTAACTTGAACATTTTTTTAAAATTTCAATGTGATTTATCTATAGTGTTTCTGAGTATGTTGCTTCACGTAATTTCCTCAGTGTTTGCTCTAGGTGTTACCATATATATACACACTAACCTAGTCTACTGGTATTGATGTCTTACTACTTCGAAGTGTAGAAACCTTACTTCCATTTAGATCCCTTGACCCTCCCACTTTTTTGCGGGGTGGGGGGCAGTTGGGGAGGGAGGTAATTAGGTTTATTTGTTTGCTTGTTTGTTGGTTTGTTTGTTTATTTATTTTAATGGAGGGACTGGGGATTGAACCCAGGACCTCGTGCATGCTGAGCACGTGCTCTACCCCTGAGCTATACCCTCCCCTTTCCTCCCACTTTTAAAATATAGTTGTCTTAAGTATTTCCTCTACATACACTGAACATTGCACAACAAATATAATTTTTGCTTCCACCATCAAAAATGATTTAAGAAGCTCCCAAGGAAACAGATAGAATTTTTAAAATTTAGACCTACTCTTACCCAGTCTGTTGTTCTTTTCTTGCTGGAATCCCAAGCCTTCATCTGTCATTTCCCTTCTGGTCAACAACGTCATTTAACCTTTATTCATCAGTGGCTGTGTGAACCCCTACTATGTTCTGGACACCCAGCTAGGAGGGGAGGACTCACAGTGAACAAGAAAGACACCCCCACCCTCACAAAGCTTACCTTCAAGTAGAGACAAAGGACAGTTACACAAGGAATTACAGCAAAATGCAGTGAATGCCACGATACAGCCTCTCACACTAACGCCAGGGAGCAGAACACATGAAACAAAGACAAATAAAACCACACGACTGGAATCAGTTGAGTCTCTTTCAAGCCCTACAAATTCATCTTCGAGCCACAGGGACAACCATTAGAAGTAAGATTGGGAACCACCTGATTGCCTTTGTGATCTAATTGAGAACATTCTGAAAAGCAAGAAGAATGATGACAGAGCTTCCCCGATTCCACGGCTGCTGGTGGTGCCGTGAGCAGTGGGATTTTGTTAGAAACCAATAAGCTACAACAAATAAACATGATCATATCTCTTAACAACCCCAGACTGAAGCAGAAAAGTCACTGCAAAGCTCTAATTCCTGGACACCACCAGCTTGGGGGAGAAAGTCAATGGTTCCTCACTGGGAGCAGAGTATCCATTTTTGGAAAGTTGTACTTACTTGGAAGAATACTGGGCAATCTGATCCAAGAAAGTTCTGTTCCCTGCCTTATTTTTACTAATCCAAGTTGTTGATATGTTTTAGGCCTGCTAAACCTAGTTGTGATGACCAATTCCTAGAGTTATACATAATAAATAAAACATGATTTAAGGGCAAACGGATGGAGAAGACTTACCCAACAGCCTGTACTCTGACCATAATTACAGTAGATGTAAATAATTACAAGTAGAATTTGAGAGTTTAACTGTAATCTGACTTTGAAAGAAATTAAGTATCAATATATGTAATCCTCTTGGCACGTACATCTTCAACCAAAGGGTTTTAAATGCCGTAATTCCTAAGATGTAAACTAATAAAGTGTTTCAGTCTTCCTTTTTCACCGCATCACAGTGACCAGCGATACAGAGGCTAAAATCTAATAATACAACTGTGGAAACTCAAATACTAACTCTTTTAGACTAAGCCACTGATTGACAGGTCTCCTGGGAGACATGATGGCATCATTCATTCATTCAATCTTCATTCACTCGTCCAGGCTCCAGGGACAATGTATCCTTAACCTGTGACCTACCAAGCCATGCAGGAGTCCTGCCACTGGTTAAAGGCCCATGAGGAGCCTTAATACTGCCCTTTGGGCCTCAGATGTAGGCTCCTTGAGTCTGTGTCACTGTGTAGTGGCTGGTTGGCCCAGAAGACACACCTCTACTGGTAAGGAGTGTTAGGGGAAAGAGGTGGCTTCCTGCCCCCACGACAGCATGTACATCATGCGTAGGAAAGCCAACCCCATGGTGTCACACAGGAGTCGTAATTCAAACGATTATTTGAATCATTTACAATTTCTAAAACCCTCCGTGGTACCCACCCCGAGTTCCTAGTGAAGGCTAATATTTCATTTGGGCTGTAATCATAAAGTCACCATTAAACAGGTGAAACTGGATGAATGTCAGGTATAACACTAACAAGGAATCATTCTGTAAGAAAAAGAGTGTACTTGATACCAAAGAAAAGAGTGGTCCTGAGTAAATTGCAGAAAATTAGCTAAATGATGCGCATTCCAGCAGAGCACATCAAAGCGCCCTCAGCACACTGCAAACCGCCACTTTTGGGAAGCACCACATCATCCTTTTCAACAAACTGACTCTGGTCTGCGATGCTTGGTCACAACGGCTTAACACACCTCACTGGGAAAACTCTTTCAAAGGAGCAGATGACAACATGACACGGCTCTAAATTTGAATCAGAGAAAAGCCACACGTACTATGAACACTTAAACAATTAGAGGGAAATGGGGAATCTCTCCTCTGGGGCTTATTCCTCATGAAGGTGCATCGCCACCGGCCCTTTAGACGTCATGGCGCAACAGCACGACAGAGGGCGGGGCCCTTCCGCGGGGCAGGAAGCTGCCGGCTGGCTGAGGGTGGCCACACCCTCGCCCCCGGACACGGGGGACAGTCTGCTGAGTGAGACGGGCCTGCGGGTCAGCTCGGAGGCCAGCGACCCCCGGCCCCGCCCCTCCGCGCGCCGGGGTTCCCTGGGCCGCCCTCGCTGAGAAACGGGCTTCCTTACCGGCCCCGCCGTCCCGGGAGCGCCGGTCCTCCTTGTCCTCCCTCTCCAACGTGCTGCTGGACGACGAGATGCTGGAGGCCGAGCAGTTGTCCCGCTCGTTCAGCGCCTCATTCTGCCGCTCCTTCTCGCTCAGGGAGGCTCGCTCCTCCGGCTCCGGCTCCGGCTCCGGCGCCCGCTCCGCCTCGCTCTCGGCCCCCACGTGGCCGGGCGCCGGGTCCCCGCGGGCCTCGGCCGCCACCTGCGCCTCGGGCTCCGCCTCCGCCTCCGCCGCCGCCTCGGGTTCGGGCCCAGGACCCCCGGCGCTCGCTGGCGAGACAACAGTGGAGATTATAATCCCGATAGAAATTTCTCGAGCATCAAATGAGTGCGAAAATGGACTTCTCCGTGCCGTCTATGGCAGGCAGAATTCTCAGCTGGACCCCTGGATTCCTGTCCCCTGGTTATTCAGTCAGATGTGAATCTAGGCGCTGTGTGGCCTGAATTCACATCTCAAGTTGCTTAACCTTAAGACACAGAGACGATGCAACCTGGCGAGCCTTTTAAAAGCAGAGTGTTTTCTGATTAGCACCAGAAAAGGATATCAGAGAGATCAGAAGCAAAGGAAGTATTTAACACTTCAGTGCTGGCTTTAAAGACAGAGCAGCCCACGTGACAAGGAGGGGGGTGGCCTTAGAAACTGAGAACAACTCTTGGCCAACAGCCAACAAGGAACGTGGACCTCGGTTCTACAAGCACAAGAAACTGAGTTCTGCCAACAACCTGAGTGCCCCTGGAGGTGTGTTCTTCACACGGCCTCGTGATGAGAGACCCGCCAGCCACAGCCTTGACTGTGGCCTTGTGATACCCCCAGCTGAGAACCCAGGTAGCCATGCTGGGCTTCTGACCAGGGGAAACTGTGAGATAATAAATGGGTAGTGGTCTGAATAGCCATGTTTGTGTGACTTGTTACACAGCAATAGCAAACTAATACATGCTACTTTGGCCTCTTCAAAGAAACAGGAAAAAAATCCGTGGTCAATCAGGCTGAGAAGCAAAGAGCAGCCTGATGGTTTTTCAGTGGCTTAACCAGTGAGGCCCACCACCCGTTGCTTGAATTGTGTTTGCTTATAATGTGAAGTCAGTCTGTCATTCTGAAAGTTACTGAGAAGAACCACTCATGGGCACAGGACTCTGTAAACTTATCAAGACTGGAGATTTGATGCTGGTCCCAAAGCCAGACACTCAGGCTCCATGTCATCCACTAGGGAGGAGGGAAAAGGCAGTCTGCCTCATGCCTGTGTTTGCTGAGCAACCCTCTCAGCTGTGAGCTGTGGATGGGTAGCAAAATGACTGAGAATACAAAAAAAAGAAGTCATCTGTAAAGGCCAGAGGAGGAAGAGTCACTCCTGAGGGCCTGACCGTCCAGGCTGGGCCAAGTCACATCGCTGGAATCCTGGCTGCGCTCCAGCCCCAGGCACACACTGCTAGAAGCAAGAGAGAAATTCAGGCAGGATCTGTAGTGGCAGGAACTGTACGGGGTCTGCCCAGACCCCCTGAGAACAGGCAGATGGGGGAGGGGTCTCTCTTCGTGGAGGCATCCTGCCAGCTCAGGTGACGGGCAATGGGGGGCCCAGGGCAGGCTCCCCTCCCAGGCCAGGCAGTGGCATTACTATGGGAGAGGAAAGCTCAGGCCTCACTGGGCAGGGGGCCCGGCTGCCCTCGCATCCCAGCAAAAAGTCATTCTGCAAGGACGCACTCACTGGGTCCAGAACCCCTTGTCTGCGCTCACTCTCACTGCCTCTCTCAGAGGATGAGTCAGGGCCCTGGGGAGGGAGGGAGGGAGCCTGTGAGGAAGATGAAACGTCAGCCTCTCCTTGATGTCCTGGGTAACTTCCAACGGAGAAAAAAGAGAAGAAATGCTCCTCTGTGGGAATCTCCTCAGTGCCCTTCAGGTAGGAACTGGATGTACAGGACAGAGGGACCTTCCCTGCTGCCCGCCCGGGGCCTGACGACACATCATATGTCTTCTGCTGGGACTCCAGCCTAATGCAGGCACCTGCTTCCTGGGCCAACTGGAGGAAGAGAGGACAGGGCAGGAAGGGCTGTCTGCAGCCTGCTGGGCGTCCCTGCTGGGGGTCCCAGAAGCGACGGTTTGAAACTAGCAATATGACAGCAACATTTCCAGGCTGAGAGGCACTGGCTGTCAGTAGCAGGGGGACACCAAAGGGCACACCACGTGAACGCACGTGCACCAGGCACTTTTCCTTAAAAGCAAAAAAAAAGGAGGCTGGGTACAGGGGAAGAGTGAACAGACCTTAGAGAAAAATTCCCTTTGGCGTTGAACGCTTTTTTTTTTTTTTAAATGGGAATTTCTTTTTCATCTGATAGTAGAGTACTGAGCAAAGAGCTCCCCAGCCCCGTTTGTTTTTCCAGCATGGCAGAAGCGTGGTCTGAGTACCAGCAGTGTCATCATTTGGTTGACAGAGAGCATGTGTTCTCACACACACTGACTTCAGAAGAGCCACATCAAAATGAAAAGTGTGTTTCCAACAGCCTCGCATGTGGCGTGTGTTTCAGTTTTAATTGACGAGCAGATGGCGAACACTGGAGAGGGTGCCTCCGTGTGGCTCTCTCCCTGACCAGGACCCGGTGTGGTTGGTTGCCATCAGCCTGTCTCCCCTCACCGTCCCCAGGAGACTGGCAGACAGAGTAGGAAGGAGCCACGGTTGTTTGACTCCAGCCTCCACGCACTCCGCTGGCATTTCCTTCCACTTAAGTAGCGACTCTGGCCCCTGAGGAGCTGGTGGCTGCAGGGACAGGCTGGCAAGGGACATGCACACGCTAGAAAGCCACACTCTCTTGGGAATAAACAGTGCCATCCCGTCGCCCCGCCGTGTTCAGCCTCGCTTCACAGAATCAGACGTTGACATGTGCGATCCGACCACTAGGGTGGTTTCTCGTTTTCATTCCTGCTGGGGAGGCAGTCATCTCCAAAAGGAGCTCCTGACCGGGATGCAGGCTCAGCGTCCCCAGGGCCTGACTGCAAATCGGTGCTGCAGGAAGCTGCTCTCACGACGAACACATTACATCATATTCACACACGTTCAAGTCAAGCCGAACCACCAAAGACAGAGAGAGAAGGGGACAGACAGCAAACCTGCAGAGCCTCAGCCCTGACCCCTCTGCCCTGAATGTCCCAGGCAACACGCATGTCAGGGACATACACACACCCCTGCTTGCAGACGACTCACCCCTTGGCTAGTGATATGGGATGTAAAAACCCATCAATGGGGGTCACCGTGGTACAGGGCCAGGTACCTAGTGAGGGCACTGGGTGACAGGTGATAGGGAGTCCCTGGCAGGTACCCATAGCTGAGCCCTCCTCGAGCTATTAATAAACACAGGAACGAAAAAACAAAAGTTCCCTGGGGGCTAAGAGTCTGCCTTCCTCTCACGTCCAGGGACCCCCCGTGTGGTCCTGGGGCCAGCATCTGCTCCCAGACTTCTCATGGACACTGGGGAGACACCCAGAGACTACACACTGAATTCCAGAACAAGTCTGCGCCCCTCTCCCATTTTCCTTCACCAAGACCTCCATCACCAACAGCCCCCTCCACAACTTTTCCTCCTGAGTCACTGCCCCGAGCCACCCCAGCATGTCCAGCAGACATGGGGGAAAGTGTCACTGATCTCGCTGAGACCCTAGGAAACAGGAGGAACCATGTAAGTCTGCAGGAAAAGTCCCAAAGGGAGCTACGTTATTTGTCCATACTGAAGGATGCAAACTGCTCACTGAAACCCAACGATGGTGTCGGTGGTGAGAGGCATGCTGACTCATGAGACAGATCCAGCTCTTGTGTCTGGAGGCTCCAAAGGAGCTAAGAGATCCTCCACGTCATGTGTGCCCTCTGTGTGGCCAAAGTGGGCAAACCGTACCACCAGTGGACACAAGGAAATCCCAGCCCCTCGGCTCCCACCAGACACAGGAAAAAAAAAATTTGTAAATGTGATGGGTGTTCTAAGAGCAAAAGCATGGTGCCCTGGGAGGGGCTGGCCAGGGTCTTTGGCAAAGCTTGGACCAAAATGATATTTAAGCAGTCTCCAAGAATGAAGAGGAGTTAAAGAGTAAAAACTGGACATGAGAATGTTCTGGACAGAGGAAAGAGAACATGCAGAGACCAGGAGCACACGGCACTCAGGAGGGGATGAGAGATGCACCATCAGGGGCTGGGGCAATGAGCCTTTTAAGGTGAGTTAAGGCCCTAGGGCTGTACACTAAGGGCAGTGATGTCTGCTGCAGGTGGAGACAGGCCACATTTCACTTTGTCTGAGAGGACCCCTGACTGCACCCACATCACAGGCACACCATTCTTTCCGCCAGGACAGCGGAGGTGCGCCTGCAGCCACAGGTCAGGCTCCGCATCGGTGTAGGGTGAACATTCAGCGTGTCTGCAAAGCCCGGAGACAAAGAGACTGAGAAGAGGTGAATGCCAGGCGGTAGGGCTTCAGAGAAAAAGAAAACAAAGAAACGGCACCACTGGAGGAATACTCGGGCACGTGACTAAGATTCTGGACGGTGGGAAGTTTTCCATCCCAGGATCTCCTGGAGGGGGTGGAAGGCTAGCATCCGAGGGGAGGGGGCCGCTGCAGGGCTGTGGTCCCCTGGGAGGCACCGTTACGGAGCACTGCACGTGAACCGTCTCAGAAACCCTCAGACCTCTCCGTGGGGGGATCTCTTCCTGCCCCCAGAAAGCCGAGGCCTGGAGGGAACAGCCAAAGCCCAGGTGCCCGGCAGCCCTCCTCCCCGCGGTGGGCGCCAGCTTGGAAATGAAATGAGGACATGGCAAGAAAACCTGGCAACACAAAAGGCGTCCAAAGCTGGGATCTGTCTTCCTGGACCACATCCTGAGAGAGCAGACTGATGGGATCTTGGCATGGCTAGAAGGTACTTAGCAAAGGCCAGAAAAATGTATTTGGCCAGAACCCACACTGACCTGATTCAGAGGACTTTAAATTTTAAGGTTTGGAGGTAGGGAAGTATAAGGGAGCAGAAAGAAAACAGAACAAAATAATACAAAACTGAACTACAGAAAAG
The DNA here is from genome assembly GCF_048564905.1 of Vicugna pacos. NCBI lineage: Eukaryota > Metazoa > Chordata > Mammalia > Artiodactyla > Camelidae > Vicugna > Vicugna pacos. Next base: position 10,634,518 of record NC_133010.1, read on the forward strand.
GCTAGAGCAAGGGATGATTTATGGAAGGTGAAAGATATAATAGGAAGCAAGAGGTCTGCGGTACATTCAGAAGGAAGTCACAAGGAGCCTGGTTATTGCCATCCTGTGGGGAAGGACGTATCCTCTGAATACGGCCACTAACAGGGGTTCTTTATCCAAAGGAAGTCGACATTCCAGGAGCAAGAGGCTGGGGAGCCAGGATGGAAACCATCAGCATGAGAACCACGGGGAAAGAGGGAACACTTAAGTGTTTGTTAAGAGAATGTAAAAGGGCGCCCAGTCCAATGACTGGGATTCCCTCATGCAGATCACAGACCTGGGAGAGAGAAAAGGGAAGAGCAGGCCTTGAGGATTTCAGCCAGCTCATCCCCTGTTCCAAGTCAGCCGGAGCAGACATTGACTCATACAGCGTAATTCTTTGCCCCTTTAAAAGCCCAGCCCCGACTCCTCATCTGGTCCCTAAAATCTCATTAGGCATCAGGCCCTGCTTGGCCTTAAGTGAAGTCAAGGTGAAAGCCGCTGTCTACAGCCTGCCTTCGACACACCTGTGCCGTCCTAGGAACCAGAGACACATCACCCTATTCAGTTCTCACCAACAATATGAAGTTTAATGTCCCCATGTGAGAAATGAGGAGAGGTGTTCAGAGAGGTTAAGGAAATTGCCCCGGGCTACACAGCATCCTGAATACTCTCAGCCTGCTCTTGCAGACCCATTCTCTGCTCCGCTCTGTGTCCTGGGAGGCTGGCCTCTCTGAGAGTTTCCATCCCCTTCATTTTCAGAGAATTTGGCCCTCAGGAGGTACCTGCAAAGGTGGCAGGAGGGAGACACTGGCATATTTATGTCCCACCTCTCTTCATGCGGGGCCAGTGTGACAGAGGTTGTTGGGCCAGCCTTCTGCTCCTTGGGGTCCCTCCCAAGGCCAGAGCTCTTACCGAGTCCTAGCTGTTTATCAAGTTTTTCCAGGCCTAGAGGTGGGAAGAGTCTGGACAGTTTCCCACTGCTGCTAGTCTCTGGGTGCTTCCCTGCCCTCTGATGGTCCCGTGACCCTCTCTGGACCTCAGCAAACCAGCCCTTCACAGCCTGCCTTCAGGCACCCTCTGAGCACGCGCCATCTCCCTCCAACAGAGCCTCGCTGGCCAGCAGAGCTGGGATTCAAACTTTGATCGGCCTGATCTGTTCATTGTGATGTTACACTGTGTGGTGGGCAACTTGAGCCACAAAGGAGTATATAACTGTTTCTGAGAAAGCAAAACAAAACACACACAGTGGGCACGAACGTTCCAGCTCCGCTCTCATCCATGTCCCTGACAGCTGAGTCCAAGAGTGGCCAACTGGAATCTCCTGTCATGCAGATTTTTCTTTGAAGAGATAAATTGCTGGTAGAAAGATCTGAACTTAATAAGTCTCTGAGTGGCTTCAATCGATTTCAATCTGTGATGATGTCTCAATGACTTTGCCAAGAACTTGGCTTTCTGGCAGGTCTTATGAAACTGAGGGCTGGGCCAGCCAGTCCTATAATAGTGGCTCGAAACTGTAGATTCCAGGGACCTCCCCAGTTCAGAGCTAATAACTAACACCACTGACTTTAAACTTGTGGTTGAAGCCCATAAATGTGAAAAAGGTCCCAAGAGAAAAAGCTCACAACTTCGAAAATTCTTTGCATTTTGCCTTTGGTGTTAGGCCAGGTCTTGCTAAGCTGTTCGCTCAGGTTCCCTCTGGAGCAGGATTTCTCGGACTTAGAATTCTGGAGATTTGGGGTCAGATAATTCTTCGTGGTGGAGGGCGCTGTTGCCTACTATCCTGTGCTTCATAGACTATTTGGGAGCATTTCTGGCTTCCACCCATTAGAGGCCAAGGGAGAGGCTCCTCTCCAGTTGTGACAACCAAAAACATCGCCAGGCACTACCAAATGTCCCCTGGGAGGAAAAGTCACTCCTGGTCGAGAATCACTGCTCAATAGGAATAGTTCCATTAGGATGGACACAACCTCAGTCTACTCCAGCTTTCCCCCCGAAAAAAAGCACATATTACCTGCAAAATACTGATTCATGGGTCTAATGAATTTGTATGCCTTAAAAATGAAGCCCAGCTTTGTCCTCAGAGTCACAGCTAGATTTTTCCAATCAGACTCTGACCTGAGCCACCTCTTCAGATGAAAACCATGTGCGGTCAAAATGACCCTCAAAAGTCCTTTAGGAAGATACCACCTTACAGATCCCACACCCACCCCCTGCGTTCTGACCATCCGAGTTTTCACCGAGCTTCAGTGAAACGCTGTAAGACGTCCTGCAATTATAGTCATGGGCCACATTCTCTCCAAACACAGATCCTTAAATTCTAAAATCACATTTGGTGCAACAAGTTGTTCAAATGGCAAGAGGCATATGAGAGTCAGGAATGGCTCAAGAAAAAAAAAAAAAGATCCGTGGCCCTCATGTCATGCGCACCTGGGGACACACACCTGCGTTGGATGCTGGCAGGATTACAAGCACTATTTAAACTGTAACTTCCACTCCCAGCATTTTGCCTCTCAGACCATGCTTTTGGCTAAGTTCACTTGGTTAAACATGTACACAGTATAACTCTCCTGTAATATTATAAGATTTGAGGTCTTGAAACTCAGAGTTTCACTCGGTGTGTGTGCAGGTATCACTTGGGCCTATTCACAGCACTTTGTGGAAACTGGGGCTCGGAGAAATGGCACAAATGCTGACATTCTGGCTACTGCTATTGCTATGAGTAATAAAGTCCTTTGTTTCTGACCCAAGAGTTTCATGTCTTCTGCCAACATCCATGAGATCATGGCAGGCGAACTCACTAGCTTACATGTAGGGGAAAAATCTCAGGTCCCTCACAGATTTTGATGCCTACTGCTGTCTACGAAATTATCACGTTGACCCCATAACACTCTTCTTTAACAACTTGCCCTGTGCTGCTCTGCGCCTTATCTTTACTTAAGCATACTTAAGATTTATACTGTCTACTTCAAAAAAAAAAAAAACCTCAAGACTATTTAACATTGTTTTAAAAAAATATGGTGCAATAAAACACACAGCAGGCAACTGTCATTCTCCATAAGAGGAAAAGAGGGGAAATTTTTGCCTTTTTCCATTTTTAGAGACAGAGAGATGCAAGGCAGAAAAATCCAATGATTGCAAAGACTTTCAAAAAAGTTCCCCAGCAGGTGCAGCAGGCAGGGCTGTGGCCTCGGGTTGAGTTCCTGGGACATTCTGTGTAACTGACCAAGCGGCATCAAGCAGCAGCTGTCAGGTGAGGGGCAGGGAGGTGGGCGGCCCGAAGTCCCAGAACCACAAGGACTCCAGTTTCCTGCCAATTCAGGAAACACTGGATTGGAGATGCCTAAAAGCTCGATGCAAGGCAACCAGAATGCACGAAGCTGATGGCTGATACTATTCCATCAGTACTGGGCTAGCTGGAAGCTGGATACCAGATGTTTGTGATTCCCGCCAGGGGGACTGGATGGCCTCGGAGAGCACATCTGTACCTGAGGGAGGCTACAAACACATCACACAATGAAGCGGACGAAGATGCTCAGTCAATGACTGGTGACAATGACAACAGCCATGATGATGAATGAAAATGATAAAAAACTGATGATTCATTTCAACGAACTGAACATTTCACGATATAACTATATAGCTATGTTTTATTTCCAAGTATGAAGATCAGAAGGCTAGAGAAATTGTCATATTTACCAGGACTTTAAATGCTGGGATCTGTGAGAGAAAACATCAGTCATCATGTCCATAGTCTATGCAAGTGCCTCCAGGTGGGTGCTGGTGAATAGGTCATGGCCATATAAGCCATATTTTGTATCTCCAGATATCTGGAAATATCCAGGAATCAATCACAGGTAGGAGAAACATCACTGTTGAACACACCTTTCCCTGGCATAAAATTAATACAGCGTGGTCAAATTTTCAAATGCATCTCTAAACTGTTATTTCTGTGAGCAAAATAGAAAATAGTGAGCTAAAAAATGAGAAACACAATCGAGTCGCTAGGTATGCCCTCAGGCCTGCACTAGTGGGTGGAAGTGCCTTGTAAACTCTTCACAGCAGCTTCTTTCTGCTGGGAAATGGTGACTTCTCTCCATTTAGCCTCAGCAGGGACTCAGGTTTGCGAACCAGGGAGCCTGCAGAGAGCACACTTCTCACTTCTAAGGAAGGCAGTTCACCTCCGGGGCACCCTGCAGGGACCACCTTCAGCACCTCGTTTTGAGATGAGTGGTTTTCTCCACTTTGTTTCCATGGAACAGGTTACCTAGATTCTCACCCCCACTGGCATCAGAGGTGACCTTGCTATTGTGACTTCACTGTGGGTCCACAGATTATCATTATTTTAATCCTCAGAGTAACTTCCTCAAGGGTCACACCGAAGAACTCTATCCCACTAAGAACACTGTACCTTCTTCTCTAATGAGTGAAGACAACTAATCTGTTTCCAGAGTCATCTGTGAGTTTCTTAAAATAATAGGAAATAAACTTATTAGACAGATATTCTGAAGTATATCTCCAGGGCTCAGTGACAATAAAGAAAGGGTAATTAAAGCAATGGATGAAGAGAGAGACCCTTCCACGTTTGCCTGGATGTTGTGAGGCGATCTGTCTCCACTCACTAGAGGACAGAGCAATTGAGAACACACGCATCCTGTTTCTTCATCACTTGGGCCTGAGAGTTTCACACAAAGGAAAAACATTCAGAGCATCACCACGAAGCTTAGGCTCCAGTGGGACAAACATCTGCTGTGAGCTGCAAGACGGCCAGATGGAAAAGTAATTCAAGCACACGCTGACTTGCTGGTGGGGGTGGTGGCATAATTTATGCAAAAGTTAAAGCAGATTTAGCTGGGGAGGTTTTTGGCTGAAAGATCTCACTAGATGGCGCACAAACTGGTATTTTGACCACTTGCCCTTTCCTCTTTGTAAATATATTTTGTCAGAGTAAAGGTAAAGAAGTCTTTCATGTTTTCGTATTTTCAGCCATCAAAAGTCCTCTACAACCCAAATGGGTTTTAATAAAAGATCTCATAAAGTGACCTTTAATCCTGAGTTAGGTATGATTCAGGAACAATTACCTGTTTTTCCTTTTTTTTTTTTGTAAATAAAATTCTGAAATGTAGGCTACAATGTTTACAGATACTGGGGAAGGGGCAGCGAGGGAATGGCGTGCCATTAATGGGAGTAGCACCACAAACACCAGGGTACCATGATGCCCGGAAAGACAGCTGGGTTGGGAGTCTAAACAGTGCCTGACGTACTCCCAGTCTGGTGCCAACAAGATCTGAAGCATATCTTCCAACTGTCTGAGCCTCAGTTAAATGTGGATAATAGCATCTCCCCTACTTAATCAGATGCACCACAAGGTATCCAAGAGTAGCATTTGGAAGGAAGACACTGAGCACAACAAAAAATGTGAAATCAATTACTAGCATCTGATTCCACAAGGAGCAGGAATGAGCACTCCAGTCAGCCCCTGGCACGTCTGGACCACACGCCAGGTGTTTGGTGCAGGACAAACACCTGGAGGCGTGACTGCATTTTTTATTCCTCCTCCAGGAATACTGTCAATGTTAGGAATAAGCAAAAAAAAAAGTCACTTTCAGCATCGGAAAGTGGGACCTGGTGAAAAGGACAGACTTATTAACTGGACACTAGCAGAATGTTTCAAAAAAGCACAACAAACCAGGCTGAGGGAAATCTTCCCATCCTATCTGTTTTGTGTTTCAGTCGTAAGGGCAAAGGCTGCAAGTCAGAAGGCAGCTTCAGTCATTCTCTTTGAGAGCATCCTCTTACAGCACTTCTCCTTCGACACTTGAAATTTCCAGTTGTGTAATTCAGTTAAGTATCAGGACAAGGATGTCAGAATATTTATTGTTTCCAACTGATCTGGGTGACAATGACTTAACATATAATGGACAGTGCTTCTAGATTCTTGTGGAATCACAAGACTCACTGTTTCCTCATCCCCTCCCCCCACGAAGGAAAAAGCAAACATCAACGTTGTTCTATTAATTTGTTTTTTCATTGGGGGAGAGTAATTAGGTTTTATTATGTATTTACTTATTATTTTTAACAGAGGTACTGGGGATTGAACCCAGGACCTTATGCATGCTAAACACACACTCTACCAAATGAGCTATACCCTCCCCTCACTGTTCTATTAATTTTCAACCAGGTCTTAAATTCAAGTCCAGGATCCCTTTTTCTGATGCAGATCTCAATTACGGTGTGATTTCAGTCAAACCTTCTCTTAGACTCATTGATCCCTTCTCTGCAAGGGAAAATGACATTTGCTATTTATCTTTCTGAAAGCATACTGAAATAACTTTATTTTCCCCAAATGCATACTATGTATGCACAAAATAAGTATTTTCTGTGTACTTACTGAAGTTTCAAGTATCTTGTCTTTTTAATTCCTTGAATGGCCTCGAGTTTGACTGTGACCAGCCAAAACACTGCCTTTTTGCCACAAACAAACATCAAGGAGATTAAAAAAAGCTGGAAAACAATGTTTATAAATACTGACCACTTCCTCTCAGCTTGCGGCCACTCTGCACTTCACAGTTTGGACAACCATCTGTAAAGTGCTAGAGATATAACTCGGAGAGTAAAAGGTCTCAAGATGAAGTGCTGAGCCACAATTTTGCAGGGGAATATTTGTTACATTGCCTCTGGAAATACCACTATGTAGACAGAGCAGTGATATCAGGCAGGGCTTGGAAAGCACAGAGCTGTGACAGAGCAGTCTGTTTTCCTGATCCTCAGAGTCATGATATTTTAAGACCAACATTACTCATCTACGGCTGAGCCATCTGCCCGGGACAGTCTTCCATGGCTCAGGGACCAGGGGTGACTGGATGTGATGGAAAGCTGGGGTGGCACCAGCCTGCTCCTGCCGATTGAGCCCTGAGGCTTGGAGAACCAGCAGAGAACTGGACAGCCAAGATTGCTCTGTTACATCCAGTTCTGCTGAGGTCATGGAGTCCTGCCTTGTTTAAATCAGACTTTATGCCATATTTAGTCAACCCTCTTAGAGTTAAAAGTTTAGTGTCTCTGTTGTCTTCAGCTGGCTAAGTCTACATCAGGCTATAAGCCATAACACTCAGTTAAACTAAACAGTCCTAGCCACAGAGTTAGTCTCCACGCAATGTTAAGTGCCTGCACCCGAGACCCATCCTCTCTGACAATGTGAAAGAAAAAGGACCCACAATTTGCAACCAGGAAAACTGCTGATGCCCCAAGGCTGCAGGGGACAACATCGCTGCTTTTCTCCAAAGCTGAGACGGTAGGGAATTTCCATAGGGAGAGCCTGCCTGCCTGCACACAAGCACCCACACCCACACCCACCCACACCACGTGCCAGTCATCTTCACTATTTCCTCTTTTTTTTCCATCTTCAATGCTTAACTTCTATTTTCACTAGGTCCACATTTTTCTTTGCTTGCTTTGATTAACTTTATTCTCCATCGGTTTAACTTAAACCAGACTGACAATTCCTATAGTAAGCACATTTAAAAGGGGTCATTTTATTGGGCAGATCCAATCAATAAATAGCATGCAAATTACAGAGTAATAACGTTAAACCACCTGCAATTTAGGATTAAATGTCAAAGTAAGTCTTATTTTCGGCATTCCCCTTTTTCAGTGAACATACACTGATATCTTTATAAATAACTGTGCTTTGGCAAGTGGCTTTGCAGACCCCTCACGTAGCAGCCACCCCCCAAAGCATCCCATTAGTTGCCTCTCAGTATGAGTCTGCACGCAGGAATGGTTACTGCTGTGCAGAAGCAGCCTGTCTGATGTTCATTACCCCATCAGTGTCCCTCTCCTCTCCCCGCACTCACCTTGGGGAGGCTGAGGTGTTCCCGGGGAGGAGGATGAAACCTTGAGAGCCTCCTGTGAATCTAGAGACGAAGGGCTACAGCTCAGGGGGGCGGGGAAGGCTGGGGCTGCCGGTGAGGTCAGGTCCAAGGAGAGGTCAGCTCTGCCCCGGCTCGCGCTCCGGCTTCTCAGCTCCTTCTCATGCGCCTCAGCTGCCAACTGCTCCAAGTATTTGTATCTGAAAGTTAAATTCCAAAGGGTTTCCGTAAAAAGAATGAGGAGCCCGTGGCTGATGCTTGTTTATGGACGAAACACCTGCAGAGTGAGCTGGTTTCCTGATGCACAGAGCGCAGCGCAGGGCTGGCTGGAGGGTCCGTCTGCCAAAAACACCCAGCAGAGCCAAGATGCTAATGATTAAAAAATCCTGCATCATTCATAACCAAACAAACTGGGGAAGTGGCAACATCACAGACTCCAGATACTAGATCACGGCTGCAAAATCCCATTTTGCTCTTTTAGGAAACATTTGTGCAAACAAGTAAAACGGCAGTAACGACCATCACCAAGCCCCAGCAGTGACAGCTGAAAACCACACACCCTCGGAGCTCACAGCTGTGAAATGGGCGGGTGCCCTGCTGCGGCAGAGAGGAACAATGCCCCGAAATACCAAAAGGTTGTTGGACGAGAGCCTCTCTGAATTGCTGAACCTGCTTCAATGCTAACAGCAATGCGACTGGAATTCACTTTGTTCTCTCGGTGTCGACCATGGAAAGTTTTTTATATTCTAAAATATTTCTGAGTAGGACTCAGACACCCAATAGCTGGGATCTGACGTCACATATAGTTTATTCATCAAAGTCAGTTTAAAAGAACAAAGATACATCTGTTTTGCATTTCAGGCAGGCAGAACCCACTAACTGTTTATTAAGACCAGCTACCAATCATATTCCTCACAGTGCGCTTTATAGATCGGACCAAAATAACTTTGAAATATGTGCCTCTTCCAGATGTCGGCTAATTTTACCCACCATTATTGGTTCAGGGATAAATTTATGAACTCAGCTGTAGCAGGTTTCTGACTATGGTATCCACCACGCAACTCTGAAACAGCTTATTCAAGACCCTCACTCACATGCATCCGGATTCACTACTGCCGTGTCTTCCGATTGGCCAGCCCCCAGCACTGGTCCAGTGTAGCCCCCACCCAGACACTGCACACGGCACCCAACTGAGCCAGAGAAGAAAGGCAGAGCACACACTTAGAGCCTTTAAAAAGCATGCATTTCTTTAGCCATCCTTCAGGGGGGCGTGGCTCTCCGCGTCTGTAAGTCATCACCCCGTCTCCCGGCCAGTCCAAGGCAGTCTCTGCCCTTCAGGACAGGCTCGCACGCGCGTCTCCCCCTGGGAGACCTGCCTTGACCACCGCAGCTGGAAGTGATCTGGGCTTTGCCTCCGAACTCATGTCGGATATGTTGTCCATTCGACTCCGATGGCATTTTACATTGCTGCCTGGCATATGCAGTCATCTCTTCACATGTTTCTGTCTGTTTTCAACAAGCAGATAATAGGATTCTTGAGACCAGGAAGGTTACCATCCTTTGTTCTTTCCCTCGGTGATGGGAAGCCGGCCAAGTGTGCGGCGAGGAACCTGCGAGGCAGTAGCCCACCTGCGGAGGTCTGCCTGCAGCCCCGAGGGCCAAGGGTGCAACCCACCCGATTTCACTGTCTTGGGGCATGAGCTAAGCTTCAGGGTGAATCTTTGCTAAAAGATGGATCTGCAGATACAAACCTCTGCCTCACAGTGCTGGGGTGAAGCCAGACCCAGACAGAAAGCTTTAGAAACTCTGGACTTTCCTTGCCCACAACGTCACTTCTCAAAAAGTAGGAGAGGGAACAAAAGGAAGTTATTTCTGAACTTAATTCAGACCAGCAAGGAAAAACCACCTGGCTGTGGAAGTGACAGGAATTATGGAAGAAGTGGTCTTGGGGCAAGACTCAGCCCATATTTGTAAAGGCAGAGGGGCAGGAATGCTGTGAGCCCAGAAGTTTGTGAGCACAGGTGTCCCCATATGGTGCCCAAGACTTCTGCAGCAGGACCAAGGGCGGGCAAGGAATGACATGCAAAAAGGGGGCCTGCCCGGGTCCTGGAGACCGGAATCCTGGAGGGGGGGAAGGGAAGAAGGGCTCTGACAAGATCAGGAGTCCAGGGAGAGAAATAATAAAACCTCACATGGAAGGCTTCAGGATGGGAGGACAACCATCAATAACCTTCATTTCAGCCAGTCAGGCCCAGGCCTCAGTCTGTCCATTCCCCTCCCTGTGGGCAGCCAGGCTGGCAGGTACGTGCTGACAGCCAAAGGGTTCACCCTATTTTCTGGGGGACCCCAGGGATGGCTCATCCAGAGTCTGGGTAGATATGAATCCAAGACGATTCCTGTGCACCCCTCGGTCTCAGGGACATCCACCCTGAGGATCCGAGAGTCGGGAAGAGAGTCAGTAACCTGAACTGTTCGGAGGACCTTATGCGGCACTGGCACTCGCTGAATGGGTAGAAAGGCCAGATCTACAGATAAAGCGTGCTGGAGACTGGCTGCACAAACCTGTCAGTGAACTTCACACTAGGGAATTATACACTGAAAAATGGTTAAAGTAATACACTTTAGGTGATGTGTACTTTTCCACAATTTAAACATGTTTTAAATGGCAGGGGTGGGGAATGCCCCGGTGTCACGAGCCGCTAAGGTTTTTTATTGCTCCCCTGCGATGGGCTGGTGTGGGTGGCCGGACACACACAGGGACAGCCGGAACCTGGCACTTACAGCTTCCAGCTCAGCCACAGTTCCTGCCCCACGTGCACCTCCAGGGCACAACCTTGGGGGGGGGGGGAAGCTAGATCTTCCCTTAGAGAGTGACTGAGCGCCACATGGTACTTGATCCTAGGAGCCCGCTAGCCCATTTGACGACGTCCCACCTCTTGCTGCCTAGCAACAAAGCCCCTAAACCACAGGCCGTGATGCAGCCTCCCAGGTACGGGGCACTGGGTTTTCCATCCACAGACCACAGCTCCCCAGAAAGGCGTTTCACCTTTGCCGCCTTCACTGAAACATTCTCATTATCCTGCCTCTGGCCACATCTTTATTCATTTGTCTTTTCGTTACTCATTGAACCTTTTGTTGAGTGCCTGTCATGTGCTAAGAACCACAGTAGGCACTAGAGATTTAATAATAAACAAGGAACCCCCACCTTCGTTCAGGGGGAGAGACAGAAACAGTGGGAAACCCTCATGTCCCACAGGGCTGTGAGTGGCAGGGCTGAGGCTGCAGTCAAGGAACACACGCTAGCCTCTTTCCACAGGGCCTGATGGAAACCCTGCTTGACGTTCAACTTCCAGGCTTACAGAGGACACTTCCTGCCACCCTCCTACTTGGAAATTTTCCCTGACATGAAACTAGTATCTGGCTCCCTCTAAGTTCTACGCCGTCCTCAGACCAGGCTCCGAACCCTCTCTTACTGCTTCAAAATCAGCTTTATGCATAATTTCCCAAAACCTAGCCCAGCTCCAATCTTTCCCTTGGACTCTGTTCCCATAACCTCTGCTTGTCAGAAGGCACCTCCCACCCAGGTCCTGCTGTCCCCTTCTCCATCCTGACCCCCACCCCAACATGTTCCCTGCCTGGACCTCATCCCTCGCTACTTAAAAAAATAAAAAGATTTATGAATGTCATATCAATCAATATCAGATAGAGAATTTCTTATCATATTTTTTAAAAATTAGAAGCAGACCTAACAGAAACTTATTCTGGGTCTGCAACATTATCAGTAAAACAGTTTGCCTGAAATGATGGAACGAGATGATACAAAATGCAATTTAAAAATTAAATCAAATTTGTATGGATGGCCATTATACCCTGAAACAGCAAAATGACATTCATCTCATTATACGAGCTGACATGAACCTCAAAAGCCCTCTGCTGTTGACTCTGTCTTTTCTGAGTCTCTGCAGTAAGGGTAAGGGTCACGGGACCCGACAAACACACCTGGCTCTACCCTGAGCAGTTAACAGAGGGTGTCCTCTTCTGTCTCTTTCCACCTCCGATCCCCATCAGTTTTTCCCTTCCATTTCCAAATTCCAGTATACCTGGAATCTTATCTTTTCCCGGCTTCCTGGAAACTCCCGACAGCCTTCCAAAAAAGGATGAAAGTACAGCTCCCTCACTCCCATCTTCAGTAGGTAACTCAAGAAGCAGCCTAACCAGGAAAAGATGCTGGTCCAAACCGAAGGAAGATGCTTGGCTGCTTCCCTGAACCTCCATGTAAACAGAGAGGTGGGCGGTAAGGAAAGGATCCCACGTGGGGCCATGGAGAGCACCAGAGGGACCAGCCAAGAAGGCTCAGGCAGATGGGTGGCGTGGGGGTGAGGACAGAGGGCAGAACAAGAGGGAGAAGAGGGGTGGAAAACTCCGCTGCATGAGTTTTCCAGGCAGAAGTGACTCTCTGCTTTGAGGAACAGAGCAGTAAATAATATCCAGAAAGAGGGAGCCTTTAGCGATTTGGGGAAAATTTGATGTCAGCCTGAATCAGTTCAACCTTGACACAGCACCTGGTCATCTCTCCAGGAGCTTTGAAGCCTTGCCTGTGCGGACAGAATGTGACAGTCAAGCTGTCAAAAGCTCAAAAAAGTGCAGAATCTGGAGGGAAAGCCAAAAAATAAAATTTGATTTCTTAAGCCCGGGCATAATGGCATGTCCCCCAATGTCAAAAACAGGTACTAATCAGAGGAACAGAAGTTTCTCTGTTCCTTTACCAGCATCTTTCACTCTAAATTTGCTGGCCACAGCTGGTGATTAGGACGGCAACGATCCAGTAGAATGCTGGAGTTAAAGCAGGGCCATTGTTTTGTTTACGAGGCTGACCTAAGCATCTAACTTTTAAATTGAACACAGGCAGTCTCCACTCCTCCCTGCCTCAGACTGTCCTGATCTATTTAACTGATGGTGTCTAAAAAAAATTAGCACAATTCCACTTTGCATTGGCAGCGATCAGAGATTGTTAGGTTCTCCGCTGGCTCTGGTATGAAATCAGCCTCTCCCATCTTTCCATGTCGTCGCACCATCTGGTGGTAGAGGGAATAACTTCAGGCCGTACAGTGCTATGGGGGTAAACTTAACCTTTTGCTGATCTACTTTCAAAACCAATTTCCTTTGCTTATCTAAGTTTAGCAGACACTAAATGCATTCATGTGGCATGTTTTAGTGGGATTCAAAGTAGGTGGCCATTGAAATGAACAAACTGGTTTATAGCTTAAATATTTTAAATAAAGCTGTCGGTTCCTTAGCTCATTTATTCACTGCACCCTTCCTAAGTGCCTGCTATGTGCAAGCCCTGTGGCAGGCACTGGAACACCAAGCAAAAGCCAGGCACGGCTCCTGCCATCGGGAACTGAGCACGGATCAGTGGGGAGACGGTAAGTGATCAGGCACCTCCAGCAAGAGTCTCAGGAGGGTTTGGCACCCCAGCCAGTGTCTGGTATAACACGTTTGCTCAAATATTTGTCGAAGGAACGCTGAACAAGTCACTTAGAAACACACAAGAGGCACAACTAAGCCAGGCTTAGTAGCGGAGATGCAGGACACTTAAAATACATACCATGTGCCAATATGCTAAACTAATGTGCTCATTTGGAAAAGAGTTTTGGAGGAACACACACATATACCCCACATCATGATGGCACTAAATAATAGATCTGTACTTTTTAGGAAAATTTAGATAACCAGGACACTCTATTCTGCAAAATGCCAGGTACCCAAGGTCTCAAGTATCCTGGGTGAAGCTACTATATTGTAATTAACACACACTTCACATGCTTGGTTAAGAGTGCAAAGTCTCATGCCATTTGGTGACAACAGGAAAGAAAAGATATACAAACCTTTCTTCTCTTGCTTGTCTTTGCTCCTCTCTTTTGTCTAAATACTCTCGACTAATGGGAATACGCAGAAGAAACAGAGTGGAGAAGGAAGACAAGAGAATTAGATCATAAAATAGCCAGGAAAACTTTAACGGAATATATTGTGAAAGGCCACCATTACCTCAGAAATGGGAAGTGGCTGCGGCTGAATTTTTAAAAAATAAAGGCTATACATTAAAAGTACTAAATACGATGAGTTTTCTATAAAATCACAGGGGTGAAAACATGGGGTTATTGGATTTACACAGAGACTCCTACAATTACTCTTCAGAAAGAAGACTTTTAAATATATGGTGGGAAGGAGATGAGACCAAAAGATTTTTAAAAGGGGAAGTAATACATAAGTACAACATGGCAATGACAAGCAAGCAGCAGCTTTCAGAGGTGATTAACATCCAGTCAAGCTCTGGTAGTTCCCCAACATGCACCCCAAGACTTAAATCTGAGTGGGCCCAAGTGTCTTGGCCATTTTGCGCTGCACGCTACCGTCTGGACACTCCTTCTACAGCATGATTCTTCCTCTGCATCCCTCACGTTCTCCGTCTCTGAGCAGGGCTCACTGGATGCTCTTGATGCATGCAGGCTCTTCTGCCTTTATCGACGAGATGCCCAGCTTTGTCTAATTTTAATGTTTGCTTTTCTGTTCTTCCTGGTGAGGTTCCAACTTGAATCTTCATTTAAGATGGTGTGGCCAGTCCCTTCTCAGTAAACCATTTGTTTTCCTGGAGAATTCTGACATCACGGTTTCCTATACTGGGCCTCCTAAGGTAGCTCAAAGATTCCATCCCTCTGTGCACTGGGAACTGGATCTAAAGGGGTGTTAAGTCAGAGCAACCAGAGCGGGTGAGGACGGGGAGAAAAAGCAACACAGACACAAATCCGTTATCATCTATGAACATCCATCCTCATCACTTTCCACACTAGAAGCAGTATCTCCCATAACCCGGGAGACTTAATGAACAAAAGTCACAACAGATAATGATGCTTAACAAAGAAAAAAGCACAAGGAGTGTGAGCGAGTGGCTGATGAAGGGTCAGGCATTTGGGTGATCCCGGGGGCCGCTTTATAAAGCTCTTCCTATGTCCTTTTTTGAATTTCTTTTCATTGACATCCTCAGATTTTCAGGATGGAACTGCAGTCATCATGATTAATAGTTTCGTGCAGTCTGTCCTGACGGCCAGCATTCCTTTCTGGACAAGGGTTATTTTGCCAGGATCTCTCTGTGCTCTTAAATGACAAGTGAGATCCTTTTGGAACCAAGAGAAAACTGTGGATAGTTATGAGCACGGTCTCTGAATACAGGTTTCCTGCGTCTAATTCTCACTCTGCCAGCGTGTGTGCTGAATGTGTATTACAACGCACTCTCGCTGATTCTTGAGACTTCAATGACATGAGTGCTAGATGTACTATTGTTCCCCAGGTCTGTGAGGCACTGTTCATTTTTTCCAGTATTTTGTCCTGTTTTTCAGATTGGAAAATTTCTATTGTCTTATCTTCAAATTCACTGACTCTTTCTTCTCTCATCTCTATTCTGCTATGAATTTTTTATTTTGGTTATTGTATTTTTCAGTTCTATGTGTATTTCCATTTTGCCTTTTCTTTACATCTTCTATTTCTTTGCAGAGACTTATCTTTTCATTTGTTTCAAAAGTATTTGCCCTTACATCTTAGAACATGTTTATGACAGCTGCTCTAAAGTCTTTGTCTGATAATGGCAACATCTATGTCCCTTTTGTGGTTAGCATATTTTGATTCTCTTTTGCCTTTCAGATGTCCCTGGGTTTTGTATGACAAGTGGTTTTGGGCTGCATTCTGTACATTTTAAATATTCTGTAATTCTGGGTCTTATTTTAAACTCTGGGTCTTATTTAAATTCTATGAAGAACCTTGATCATTTTCTTTCAGCAGGCAATCAACTAAGATGGGCTCAGCCTGCAAGTTCTAACTGTCTTCTGATATTGGTTCCAATATTAGCTCAGTTTTCAAACGTTCTTAGTGCTATTCATATCAGGCGCTTATGTGCACCCCCAGGGGCCAGCCTGGGACCTGACCGGTGCTGCATTCTGTACTTAGTTCTTGAAGCCTGGGGTATGCTGTTTAGGCACTAAGCCATGCGTGCACAGACTGGAGATGAGCTCAGGGTTGCTCTCTTGATCTCTCTACTCGCTGTGACTTTCCTATCATTTTCCGGACTCTTTGAGTCTCCTTTCTTGGTCCTCTGGCCAGAAAGCTTGGGCTTTATTTTCTCTGCTCTGCTGCGGACTTTCAGGAACCCCACCTGCATGCGGGGCAATGCGGCGGGAGGACGCGGAGAGAAAAATGGTGATTGGTCAAGCGCTCTTGTGATTCTGCTCTTCTGATCACAGGAAGGGTTCCCTCCCTCAGAGTTGTCGCCCCCTGCCTGGACACTGCTGCCTCCTCTATGCTTCTGTAACAATATTGCTTGGAGGCTGGGGTAGAGAGAAGAAACGAAGAAAAAAACAGGAGATCTGTCAACTCTCTGACCCTCAGGAATTCCTTGTGCTGCTCCTCAGTCCAGAAAGAGAGGCCTTCTCTTAGAGCTCTTCCAGTTCACACCTGGTGTCGGCCTCTGGTTTTGGAGATGGCTTTGAGTACATGCCATGTGATACTGGAGGGAAAAAATGGTAAACTCTCGGGGGTTTGGTGAAACTTTGACTGCTAGCCTCCGTCCCCCAATTCACCTGCTCCCTCTTACAGTTCAGTTTCCAGAGCTCCACGCTTCACATCTGTCCGTGATTTACGGACGCACAGAGTGACCAGGGAGAAGAGACAGGAGGGGATGTGCTGGCTCCCTCCTCCCCAGGACTGGCTCCCTGCTTTACAGGTTTTCAATGAAAATCTTTCGACGTGTAAGCGAATCTCTGAAACTTTCCACGTGTTTCCGTCAGATTCTCTGCTGCCCTTTGGTGGTAGAACACACGAGCCTCTCAGAAAGCCCTGAATCAGGAAGCACTTAACCTGTTCCCATGGTTTTACAAACTGGCCTTTCCAAAAGCGACGACTTCCAGAGCTGCCTCGTGGACAAACGGTGCTTACAGGTCCGGCATTTCCACATATCCTCTGGCAGAAATCTGACAGCTCGAGGTATACCGCACCATTCATACGGTGTGAGAATGATGTGGGTTTACTTCACACAGCCCACTAACCACCTCTTACAGCTCCACCCACAGACTTGGGAAAGTTGTGTTCTTAAAGCAGTGAGTTAACAGTTAGGGCAAGTTCACAACTCGGCTCACGTTTTGATCATCCCGACGATTACACATCCTCTTTCTGGTGGCTGGAGAAAACATTATTGAACCTGCCAGTCCTCACTGACAATGTTTGATATTCTTTGTAGATTTAACTTGGAGTAACTGAGGGGAAATTGTCAAAGAACGTGAACTGAGGAAACAGGAGATGGAGACGGGAAGAAATAAAAAGAAGAAAGAGTGTAGATGCTACAGGAGAGAGAAATGGGAAGAGGAAGGAGGGAGAGGGGAGGAGCGGGGGACGCAAGAGGGAAGGAACGAAATGTGGAAGAAAAGATGCAGCAAGTGTTCAGCATTTTACAAAGTACTGCCCAGCATGAACCCAGGGAGTGGAGTGTCAGGAGGTCAACCAGGAGGATGGGGGGAAATGCTGGTCTGGCTGGAGGAGACAAGGAGTGACAGTGGATCCAGACAGGCCAAGACATGGGAGCTGCAGTGGGCCATACCCAGGAACACATCCCTGGAGCTGGACACAGACCAGGGAGATCAGGGGGCAGTGGGCTGGGAGTAGCCAGCGCAACGCCTTTCTCTTCCCCACAGAGGAAACATCATTGCTTACAAAAACCTATTAAATATTGCTACAGGGAGCAAGAAACAAACCAGAAAGGGAGACAGGCATCTTGTTTTAGACATCCAGTAGAATGTGAATAAAACATGAGTAGCTTCAGGGGAAATGGCAGATGAAGACAATTAGGTTCTCTGTGTTCAGGAAGGCCTGGATGAGACCATATTAGATAATGAAGGACCCAGGAGCACACACATCCTTAATTGAATTTGGCTGGCTGTGCTTCCTGCCATATGGTTTAAGGAAGACAGGCCACAATAAACCAGATATAACCTATTCCAGGTACCCTCTTGCTGTTCCCTGGAAACAGAGACAGCATCTGAAGCAAGCATATTAATGCCGAACGCTTTAACGCCAGTATTAACCATACACAATGGCAAAGCCATGTGCTTTAAGTTTCAGCTCATTATTTAAAAAATCTTAAAGATCCCTCTTACTTGAATTTGTTTCTTTCCTCCCGTTCTATCCTCTGCAACCTTTCTTCTCTCTCCTGTCTCCGCCTCTCTCTCTCCGCTGCCAAGGACTCTTGGTGCTGCTTAAACGATGATGTGAGAAGACCACTCAGTGATGACCTGAAGATACAAAGAATTACTGTTTGAGTGGCTTGGCCTGGGGTTCAAAGTACTGATGTGGGAATCAGTCAGCCCCTGGTTGGGACTGAGGGCCTGCTAGCACCTAGGTAACGCACGGGGGAGATTACTGTGTGTCTGGGGTCTTCTGTTTCAAGATCTTTATCTGGAAATGGAGATAAGGAAGCTGCTTCAAGTGGTAAGAGGACAAAAAGGCAATAAACCGTATAAAATACCAAGCAACGTGCTTGGCATATAAGCAGTCATCAATAATGGGCACTGTTATTATCAAAAAGCATCTCAGGAACACACACAAAATATAAATGCATGTTCCCCATCTCCATACACACACAGGTGTGCACACACACATTTTAAACTTGGTCTATGGTAAGCCTTTGATGAGCTGGAATCAACCTTCAGTCTGAAACCGTTTTCCATCTTACATGGACTAAAAATATTTTGCCATATGCAAGTTTCTCAATGTACTTCGTCAACATAATTGTCATCTTAAAACGAGGTGTTGCAATGACAGATAAGGAGGAAAAGGTAGCAATGGTCTGAAATCTGAAGGGAATTAAGGAAATTTCACTCCATGTCAAGAAGCATCCAAGAACAGGCAGCTTGTTCAACGGACAGCACTCGACTCCTGGAACCATCCCACAGACAAGCCGGCCTGTTCACTGGAGATGGGGTGACGGTGTGATGGGGACGGTCAGTCGGGGGAAGGCCTCAGTGACGAACCACAAGGGTGTCCCAGGAAATGTGAAGTCAGGAGAATGGGTGGGAAAAGGTAAAATTGCATAACTACATGGAAAATAAAGAAGAGGGTTAGCTGGGGAGAGGAGTCTGTTGGGCCTCTGGGGAATAATAAACAAAATCTGTTACGGACAATTGGGCCTTCATCTGTTGGGGAAAAGAAATTTCTAAGTTAAGATACAAATATTTCTTAAAGAAGCCATAGTATATTTATACAATGGAATATTATTCAGCCACAAAAAAGAATAAAATAATGCCATTTGCAGCAACATAGATAGATCTGGAGATCGTCAGAAAGAGAAGGAAAAATACCATATGGTATCACTCATACATGGAATCTAAAAAAAAAGAAAAAGAAGACACTAGTGAACTTATCTACAAAACAGAAACAGACTCACAGACATAGTAAACAAACTTACTGTTACTAGCAAGGAAAGGGGGTGGGAAGGGATAAATTGGAAGTTTGAGATTTGCAAATACTAACTACTATATATAAAATAGATTAAAAAAACCAAATTTCTTCTGTACAGCACAGACAACTATATTCAATATCTTGTAGTAACCTATAACGAAAAAGAAAACAAATATATGTATGTATATGTATGACTGAACTACTGTGCTGTACACCAGAAGTCGACACATTGTAACTGACTATATTTCAATTAGAAAAACAAAAACAAATATTTCTGACATATAGCTTAGGTCAAAGCCTACTTGTATTTGATGAAAATATGCCTGCCTGGTGGGGAACACAAGGCCCCCTAGTACAGGAGACAGATGTGGCTCTTACATCACACACATTTGGCCATAAGTCCTATAGCTGTTCTCCCTAGAAAAAGTGAGGTGCCTCTGGCTATCAGTCAGAGGCGGAGGAGAAGCAGAGGGAAGGAACCACCATCCCTAACAGCTACAGGGAGGGAGAAGCCAAATCATATACTCCAGGCTCACTAGGGAGGTACTACATCAACCCTGGATCCTTGGGCATAGAGAGGATTTCATTTATCTTTCATGTAAACAAAGTCCAGACTCCCTGTATAACCTCTATCTTATTTAAGCTACTGTTACTCATTTATTTTTCTGTTACATGCAGCCAAATCTAATTCACAATCAGAGTGAAGGGGTTCCTATGCCTCTTGCACAGAGATTGACGGAAACTGTCATGGATCTAATAGATGTGTTTACCTGATTAATCAGCTCGATCTAGCATGTGAACACATACTGCCTGCTGCCCCAAAGGAGAGAAAACAGTTTTCTCAACTAGACTATTCAAAAACTGACAATCAATCCTGCCACAAAACTCAAGCTCACAGATGAAAACCAACATTTGGTTTTCATGTGGGCTACCTTCCTAACCACAATGCAACTGAGTTAAAAATAGGTAACAAGATAAATCTGAAAAATCTACATAACTGGGAAAACTTTAAATGCTTCTAATTAACTCAGGTCAAAGAAGAAAATTAGAAAACATTCAAAGAGTACTATAATGAAAAGACTATGTGTCAAGATTTTCAGGGTGCTTCTCAAGCATAATGAGGGGTCAACTTGACAATTTAAAAGGCAAGAATAGAATAAATTGATTATTCTCAGGAAAAGAAGAGAGCTTTTAAAACCTGACAGTGGGTACTTAGTAAAGAAAATTTAGGTCACAGAGAAAAAGAATATTACAATGAATACATGGATGTTCATGTATAACTGAAAAATTGTGCTCTACACTGGAAATTGACACAACATTGTAAACTGACTATAATTCAATAAAAATAGTTTTAAAAAATTAAAAAAAATAAAAGCGATGCTAAGCATCATTCTTAATGCTGAAACACTAAGAGCCATTTAATATTAGAAACGATACAAGGATAACCCCCGGCATTGCCTGTGTTTAACATTATTCTGGTGGTCTTAGCCAGGACACCAAGATAAGAAAAACAAAACCAAAAAAAGCATAAGGAAGAGAAAGAAATACAAGGCTATTATTTGCAGATAATACCATCTATATAGAAAATACAAGAAAATCTACAAGTTATTAGAATTAATGAGGGTCTGGCAAGGCTTCTCAATATAAAATGTACATATAACAACTGTATTTTCATAGATCAGCAGTAACCTACCAAGTTAACCATAAAGTAACTATGAATCACTTAACTAACTCTATGAAATATCTTTATAAAACTTTATTAAAAGACCCAAACTTGACAACTCTATCCCAGTCACATATAGAAAGATGCACTATAGTCAAGATGCCAATTCCTTTTTTCAGTCTCTACAATTCCAAGTCAATTCTGTTCAACATTCCAAAAGGGTTTTACGAGGAACGTAAAGAGTTGGCGGCAAATTTTTTATGGAGGAACTGAGGTCTGAGGATAACAATTTTGAATAAGAACAAAGCAGGTCACCGGCCCCATCAGATTTCAAGCCCATTCTAAAACCACAATGATCAAGTGTGAATGCGGTCATGGTGCGAGAACAGAAACATGGAATGACAGAGACTCACATGTATCCTGATTTATGATAGACGTGTCATCAGATGTTGTTGGGAAAGTAACGGACCATTTAATCAATGGTGCTGAGACAATTATTAGTCATATAAAACAGAGTTGGCCCTTCTTCACACCAAACACAAAAATAAGTTCTGGGAAGCTTAAGTGAAAAATGTAAAAAGCCAAACTTTACAACTTCTAGGACAGAAAAGAATTTTTTAGACCAGAAACCCAAAAGGGCAATTAAAAAGGGAAAATTTAATACAGATGCATATATGAAATTTTAAATTTGTATACATTGAAAGATTACATAAGGATAAAGAAAAGCCACAGCCTGGGAGAAGCTAATTACATCACGTGAACCTTAAAGTATTAATAAACATAATACAAAGAGAATTCCTCTAAATCAGTATGAAAAAGACAAATTACTCAGTAGAAAAATGGACAATGGACAAATAAGCAACAGATAATGGGCAATTCACTGCAGAAGAAAATTAAACAGCCAATAAATATGTGAATGATAACTAGAAATCACTAGAAATCAGAGAAAGCAAATGTAAGCTAAACCCAGAGCGATACATTGTCTCACACCTCCCAGACTGTAGACTGGCAAAGATTAATGCCTGAGAAACTAAGCATTGCCACCAAACCAGACAACAAGAACTCTCAAATACTGCTTCTGAGAGGCTTAAGTTGATAAATCATTTCGAAGAAACAATTAATATATTTGAAGATGTGCATATCTTATGACCCAGCAATTCCACTCCTAGGTTTATACTAGAGAGTAACTTCCACATGGGTCAAGACGACATTTCAAGAATACTGTATGTTACGCTGTTTTGTACTGCTAATGGTTAACAAGTAGAAACAACGTAAGTATCTATAAATAGAAAACAAAATAAACTACAACATATTTGTACAAAGGAATACCCTATACCTGAGAAAATGAATGAGACCGTGATATAGACTAACTTGGATGATTCTTAAAAAGCACAATATACTGATAGTGACATATAGTTTGAAGAACATGAACACATGAAAAGCAAAGCCACACACCATTTAGGGCTACATATTTATTAGAAGACGTATATGGAAATGATAAACACCAAGTTCATAGTTGTAGTCCTCTCTAGGGAAGAAGAAAAGAGATCAAGGCTTCAACTTTATATATAATGTTCATTATTGCTCTGTAATTTTCTGTAGGGATCTACAATTTCCTGTAAGCCTGGAATACATTTTTAAAAGTCATCCTAGCTCTCTTTAACAATCAAAAGTCCTTCTTGGGTAGATAAATACCTGAGAGTTAATATCAACTATCTTTGAAGCCCCAAGCTAGCTAAACATTAAAAGTTATGTCCAGTAACAGAATTTAAAAACAAAACAAAGAGATAAGGTACGCCACACAGGAGAATTATTTTAGGCGAGTTTGATTCAGCTCAGCTCCCAGCCTGCCTGTGTGGTGGTCTTCATCTCTTGAGTTCTCTTTGCAGAGGGAGGAGAGAGGAGTGAGCTTGCTGGCTTACACTCCTGAGTGAGGGCGGAAATAAGGACCCTGCCATTTTTCCCTTCCACTTCTGACTTTAGTTTGTTCTTTTAAATACATCAGCTTGCTTCTGGAAAAACTTCATACATAACAACTTAATGATGGGTCATTAGTGGCTGTATTAATGAGGTCACAGTGAACCTTCTTTACATCAAACATTAACATCGTTTCCTTGTTTCAAATGGAAATATCAGAGCTTGTATAACGTCAGAATGGTATTAGAACTTGGGAAAGCGAAGTGTTCCATCTTGTCCAGGAGATGCTGTCATCCCCCCAGCCCCACCGGGCGCCTCTCAGGGAGGGAAATGCCCATGATCCTGTCCCCTGAGACCCTGCAAAGGCAGATCGTGTGAGGCCAGGGGAACCCAGTGAACGCACCACAGGCAGCGTTCACAGCACGTGGAACCTCTTTCCTTAATAATTTCAGCTCTGAAAGAAAAGAACGGAAATTTGAGCTGCTAACACAAAGCAGTGAGGATGAGTTCCTCTTTCCCTCAAACGAAGCAGAAATGCCTCCCCCAGTTCAAGGTCCACTCTCCTGGGGGCCCTAACCCAGACCCCTGGAGCGGCAGGGCGAGTGAAAGCACCCCGTGAGCCTGTCTGTTCTGGATGCCCATAAACCACTTTGGTCGCCCTGGAAACAAAGACTCACAAATATAACATCAGTAAATTAAGTTTCCCCAGGCCTCCCTTTACCTAGAGAAGCCCAAGATGTGAGAATATAAACCCTGGTCCTATAAACCCTGTTTCTGGAAGTAAGCTCACCTGTAGTACCAATGCTGGGATGCATCAAACCATACGAACGGAATATTCCAAATCACTGTTAAACAAAACAAAACAAAACAAACACCAGAATTCAAGCTAGTATGGTAAAT
Source organism: Vicugna pacos (assembly GCF_048564905.1). Taxonomy (NCBI): domain Eukaryota; kingdom Metazoa; phylum Chordata; class Mammalia; order Artiodactyla; family Camelidae; genus Vicugna; species Vicugna pacos. The sequence continues at coordinate 10,658,383 of NC_133010.1, forward strand.
GTTTCTCTTTATAAAGGCATCTTTAACAGATTTTTATCTTTCCTATTAAATCTTTCAGGAAAATGCCCACAGCGATTGGAAACTGCTGCAAGGGTTAATCTCGGCCAGCCTGAGGACAAGCTTTGGATTGAGATAACGTGAATATGGCCAGTCATTTAACCTCTCTGAGCCTCAGTTTACTTGTCTGTAAAAAGGAGATAATAATACTTCCAACTCGTGAAGAGCTAACAGGTTTACATGACAGTGTATGTATGTATGAGTGTGCTTAGGAGAGCACCTGAGTGATAGCAGGCACTCGGCAGACATCACTCTATGTTGGGGGGTCTGAAATCTACAGATGCAGGGGAAGGCTTGAGCTGCGGTCCCCAAGGCCAGGTCTGGAATATGACCCTGGCAGCCCCCAGCCTGAGGGGCTAGAGTGGGCTGTGGATTTGATCTGAACCTTCCCATCACAGCCACCAGCTGGGTCCATCCTCGGGACTGCGTGCCACCCCGAACGCACCTGGAAAGCTGAAGTCATCTCAGTTACACCCAAGGCAGTTGCAACCAAGTGAAGCCACTTAAGAACGCAAGTGGCCAGAGGCCAGAGAGATTTTGCAACTGAGCAGATGATAGACTCTGAGTGAGAGGAATTACAATATTTAATCTTGGCCGTAACAGGCTCCAGGAACTGTCCCAGAAATCGCATCTGGTTCAAGCCTCCCTCACTAGGATGTCTGGAACAGGAATTCAGCTGCACTGAAATATGGCTGGTAATAATAGTTAACATTTATGGGGACAGTACAGTGTGCCAATTATTTTACACGAAATGGCTCTTTTAATCCCTACAACATCTTGTACTAAGTTCTTTTATTATCCTCTTTGTAAAAGATGAGGAAATTGCGGCAAAGAGCAGTTAAATTCAGGATGGAGCAGCAGAGCTGGGCTTTTGAACAGGCCTGTCAGGCCAGAGCCCCGGTACTGACCTGTTCCTGCCCCGTCCCCACACCACTGGTACCGAGTGGAGCACCATTCCTGCAGTACTTGCCACAGTACGTGTGTCGGCAGAAATGTTTTTTTCATTTTTTTCCTAGAAATGACTGCTACCCTAAGTGTGGTCTGTATTACTTCCATATATGTTATTATATTTCCTCTTGGCAGTCCAAGTTTCTGGGCCAGATCCTACCTTCTCATTTGTCTCTGTGTCCTGGCACTTAGAAGAGTTGCATGACTCGTCAACTTGATGAGTCAATTAACTATTGAGTAACTAGGATGTATCTGGTCAAAGCAGTTTGTACACGCTAATCTCAGTGTGTCTGCATCCTCAGCCCATTCTCTCAGGGGGAAACACACGATGACCTGCTGAGATCATGCCTTTTGCACAGGACCCTGTGGCCCTGGCAACGGCCGAGTGAATGCATAGTGGGTTCCTGCCCTGAAGGCAGCTCATCCCAAGGCAAGCTGTGCAGTGGGTTGTAAGGCTTCTGGTGGAGAAGGCTGAGCTCACCAAAGCCCTGCACCCAGCAGTCTGAACTAGAAGGTGGGGAGGGAGTATGCAGCTGGGAGAAGCAGAAGCCACAGGATCGGGGCATCAGTTAAAGTTGTAGAAAGGGTATTGTCTCAGCAGTGGTGAAATATTTGACTCAACATAGCTCTGGTCCTGCCTAACATAGCTAAAGTCACGAGGCCAGCAAGGATCAAACTTTCTGAATTAATCTCGTCATAGAACCAAGCTGAAGAATATCTACCAGAACACAAAAAAAGATCATTTACAAGGTGTGGCATCCATTAAAAAATGACCAGGCGTGAAAATAATTAGGAAAATACAGCCCATAAAGAGGAAATAAAATCTATCAACTGAAGACAATCTAGAGATGACACAGAAGATTGAACTAGTTGACTAGAATGTTAAAAGTTATTATGACTATAGTCCATAGATTTAAGAAGTTAAAGAAACTATTAACATGTTCAGACAGGCAAGGTATAAAAATGAGCCCAGTCAAGACATAAAGATGGCCGAAAGGCACATGAAAAGACACTCAACCTCATTAATCATCAGTGAGATATCACTTCACATATGTCAGAATGGTTATTATCAAAAAGACAAGAAAGAACAAGTGTTGGCAAGGACGTGGTGAAAAGGGAACCTTTGTTCACTGTTGGTGGGAGTGTAAATTGGTGCATTCACTATGGAAAACAATATGGAGGTTCCTCAAAAAATTAAAAATAGAACGACCATAGGACCTCAAACTTCCACTTCTGGTATTCATCTGAAGAAAACAAAAACACTAATTTGAGAAGACATATGAACCCCTATGTTCACTGCATCATTATTTCAATAGTCAAGATATGGAAATAACCTAAATGTCCATTGATGAATGAATGGATAAAGAAGATGTGCTCTAGATACACACAATGGAAAATTATACAGCCATAGAAAAGAACGAACCCTTCCCATTTGTGACAACATAGAAGGATTTTCTGAAATAAGTCAGGCAGAGAAAGACAAATACAATATAATCTCATTCATAGGTAGAATCTAAGAAAAACAAAACAAATGAACAAACATGATAAAAAAATTCATAGATACAGAGAATAGATTGGTGGTTGCCAGAGAAAAAGGGTGGGGTTTGGGTGAAATAGTGAAGGAGATTAAGAGATTCAAATGTCCAGATATAAAATAAAGAAGTCATGGGGATGTAATGTCCAGCATGCTCACTATAGTAGTAACTGTGCTGCACATTTTTAAGTTGCTCAAAGAGTAAATCTTAAACGTTCTCATCACAAGAAAAAAAATTTGTCATTTTGTATGATGACAGATCATAGCTAGACTTACGATGGCAATCCTTTTGCAATCAATACAAATGTTCAATCATTATGCTGTATACCTGAAATGACTATAATGTTGTATGTCAATTAGACTTCAATTAAGAAAAGACCACAGTTGAAACAGGTGATTGACACCTGAGAAAAAAAAATTAGCAAACTTGAAAGTACAGAAGTGGAAACTGTTCAAAATGAGATACATAGAGAAAAAAAAATCAATAAATGCTAATAAACTTTGTAAAACTTCAAGGTGTCCAATATATGTGCAATTGGAGTCACCGAAAGAAAGAAATGAAAAGTACCCCCAAAATTTGAAGAAATGAGAACTGAAAATTTTCCCATTTTGATGAAAACTATAACCCACAGATCCAAGAATCTCAACAAGCCCCAAACACATGAAACATGACAAAAATACATCAAGGCATATAAAAGTCAAACTTTTAAAACCAATGATCAAGAGAAAATCTCAAATGCAGGCATCACACTTCAGCCTGTACGCCACCCCTTCTGCAGGCCCCGATCTCAGGCCTAGAGCAGTTCTTGCCCGTTCCCCCTCACTCCCCCTCACTCCCCACCCTCCTGTCTAAGACCAAGTGAGCCAGAAGGTCAGTCCTCTCCTGTCACAGGTCCACCTGTACTTGGCTCCATAATTAAACCATTCTCCTGGCAGCTTCCAAAGGCCCTGACGGCCCCCAGCCCCTCCCTTCCACCTTCCTCTCTTCCTCTCCACTCCAGGCCGAATGCCTCTCCTCTGAGCACCACGTGTCTTCCAAACACAGTCTTCCCAACTCTTCCAGATCATCAGGATCATGATTTGAAGAAAGATGTGGACCCATAGAGTGAAAATGGGTAGGAAGGTAGCCTGAGGAAGTCAGAGGAGTTTTACAGGACAGATGTCATGACTTAGACTTGGAGGATGGGATGGCATCGACTGAATGAAGAGAGGAGGAGGCTGGTCAGAGGGCAGAGCAAATATGAAGGAAGGGGCCTCAGGAGAGCCTGGGAGCATTTCCGGGGGGCTGAAATACAGTGAGGATCAGGGTGCTGATGGCTGATGAAACTGGAAGGTACATGCAGGACCCAAATGTGAGAGATCCCATCCGTGATGTTCATCAGGTTAGGCTCACGGACGCATAGTGGGAGGATTTCAAAGTTTCTAAGCAGGAAAAGCCACCTGCTCAGATCTGTACTTCAGAAAGCATAGAAGACATGTGTCACTGCAATACATAGTCCAGGCATGCATAAATCCCAAACTAAATCCATGGTAGTAGGGATGGTGAGAAGGAGCCAGGTCCAAAGCACACGGGGGAGGCTGACGCAGAGGCCAGGTTCCCTAACGACCACAGTCACTGCATGAAGCTGCCATCAGGGAGCAGACTCTGCTGCAAACTCACTCCATCAACAGACCAGTGCTGCTCCTCTCGTGCACTCTGGATGTAACACATCAATCGATCAGGACCACACCGTGCCTTACAGGAACTCACTGTCTGTAACAAGATTGCTCTCAGGAACTAGCAGCAGGCAGGTAGGAAGCCTGCTTGGTGCACTGGACAAGGAGCACACAGCATCTTTGAATGGTAGGGAGTCAGTCCCCACTGGTACCTTTTCCTTCTGTTAGCAGTTGTGGACTGTATGCCAACAATTATGATCACAAAGAAAGGCAACGCCTTTTATCCTATTTCATACGCTATTCAGAATTTTCTCGGTGATGGCTGTTTCTTTTAAATCTACTCTGATCCACTTAAATTAAAAATAAAAATTTGACTAGAGCCCATGGGACAATGGAGCTCTCAACTCCACTGACACCATTTTTTAAAAAGCACTGTGGAGATCAGGTGATGGAATACAACCTGCAAGCATTTGGGATCCAGAAAAACACACGGATCATTTATTTGGAAAAAGCAGTGATTTGAAAACCAGACAAGTAGAACCTCCAGGCGTATGTAGATACTACTCAAGGCAGGAAATAATAAAAATCAAGGCAGACTAGAACAGGAGGAACACACAAGTGCCCAGATCCACACATAGCAGCCCACACGGAGGAGAAAATCAGGATGAGGAGGACATGGGCACCAGCAAATTATACCCAGGGCATTGGCCAATGGACCTGTTAGCAGCTGAGAACTACAAGAGCAAAAGAAACTGAAAATAGGCCGGAAATGCATGGGAACCTTCACTGAGAGGAAGGAGTTACCATATTGGTGGTGGAGACAAGTATTGCAGGCAAAGCCACAGAAAGTGAGATCTCTCAGAGGGGCCTGAGCTCAGCATGCCATGCTCCCACTCTCCTAGTCCCAGATGCTGGTCCCAGCTTCCCCAAATATTCCCAGACTCTTTATTCCAGCAATGTCAATCACCATACAAAGCTCTCCAACAGCAGATGACAAAAACAGCAGGACTGTTTCAAGGTAGCACATGACATAGTCAGATGCCAAAGACTGGGAGGAAGGAGGACTCCTGACAACGGCGAATGGTTGATCCATCAGAGGAGGTGGGCACTAGAGGAGATGGCAGATGCTCCTATGGGAACAGCTTGAACAGACACAAAAACGAGCCTGTATTCCTGTTAGTATGTGACAAATTGATAGGGAAATGATGGGTTATTCACTAAGTGGTACTCAGACAAGTGAAAAAAATGTAACTTGGATCTCTGCCTCACACCATATACCAAAATAACTTCCAGATAGATAAAATATTGCCCTGTGAAAACTGTAGCTATAGAAATACTAGAAGAAACCATGGGAGAAAAGGTTTTCCTCCTGAGGAACACAAAACCCAGGACATAAAAAAATTAATAAACTTGAAACAAAAAATTTAAATTTTTCTGCATGGTAAGAACACCATAAACGTAAAAGGACCAATGACTGCAGAGAATAATTGCCACTCCTCTTGCAGGTTATAAAGAATCTGTACACCTCAATAAGAAAAAGAACTCAATGGTCATGAACTGAAAATTCACAGCAAAGGAAATATTAAAGGTGTCCGGACATATGAAATCATGCTCAATCACATTCATAAGAAGAAATGCAAATTTAAGTTTTAATGACTTTCAGCTCTTCACCACCAGGTGAGCGACAGTTGGGGAGTTGAATGGCACCTCTTTGGCAGAGGCGTGGGAAAACAGGCTCTTGCACGCGCTGTGGCTGACACCCAAAACTGGGACAACCTTCGCGAAGAGCAATTGGGCAAAAATCAATCAAAGTTTAAAACTGTATACAAACACTTGACTTAATCTACTTCTAGGATTTTCTCCTAGAGCTAATCACACGTGCAAAATGACACGCGGACAAGAATTACACTGTAGTATCATTTCTAACAGCAAAAGATTAGGGCCCACCATTACGGGACTGGAGAGGTGAAGGCAGTACTCGGAGAAAAAAATATTAAAAAGAACTCAACAGTTACAAGAACTGCTGTGGAAAGAGAACCAAGACATATTTTTAGGTGGAAGAGCAGGATGCAAAATAATTTGTGCAGTGTGTCACTGTTTGTGTACAGATATATTGGGAAGGACTAAACTGGGAGTTTGAGATTTGCAGATACTAACTACTATACATAAACTAGATAAACAACAAGGTCCTACTCTATAGCACAGGGAACTATTATAATAACTTATAATGAAAAAATACGAAAACGATTATGTGTATGTATACATATGACTGAAGCAAATTGACACAATGTTGTAAACTGACTATACTTCAACTAAAAAAAATTTTTTTAATTAAAAAAAAGAATTAAAATGATATATTAAACACATCTATGCTGATATAAACTATCTCTGGAAGTACACATAGGAAGTTGCTAGGAGTGGTTGCTTCTGGGGAGCGTAACTGGGCAGAAGGAAGCTTCACTTTGCACATCCCTCACACCTTTTAAATGTTACTCTGCGTACATGCAAAGCTCATTTAAACAGTCATACAGTACAACTAAAAATTGCATCCTTTATTCATCCCTTATTATTCCCAAAGGAGGTATCACTACTAATATCTGGGCTCAGAGTCTCCCAGGAAACCAGAGAAATTCTGCTGGGACGACTATACGAGGTGGACAATGCCCAAACTCTTTAAGGATTCTTGACTTTAGTCTGTGAAGCAGGCAGGGGATGGTCATTCACAGCAGACAGTGGCACTGCCGTAAGGGGGAAAGGACAGAATCAGTGCTTACGGCACACTCTGACAGGTCCACAGGGAAGTCCTCCCTGGCCTCTCAAAGCCTGGGCCAGCGGGTCCTCCAAGGTGTGCCCACTGAGCCCTGAGCATCTTCCCCGGCCCATGCGCCTCTCACAGCATAGGCGGGCTCACTCCCAGCACCCGCTCCAGCCCCAGCACAAAGACTGATCACCTCGGCATCTTCAGCCCCAGACACTGGACTTAATGTCCCCTCCTATCCCCTCAGTAACTGCAGTCACAACACCAAACCAGCCTCCAGCCGCCACTTCCGGAGAGGCCCACCAGATGGGGATGTTGACGCAGGGATGCACAGAGAACAAGCCTGGCCCTTCCCAGCCACCCAAGGCTGCAAAGCTACTGCGCTGCGATTGCTGCTTGCTTGTTCACTGGTTTCATTTGAATACTTGAACACGAAAGGTTCAACTATTCTTGTAACTTTGTTTTCTTTGAAAAAGAAAATATTTATTTTTATTTATTTATCTTTAGTGGAGGTACTGGGGATTGAACCCAGGACCTCGTGCAAGCTAAGCATGCACTCGACCACTGAGCTACACCCACCCTACCCCAAAGGAAAATATTTAGAACGTTTCAACTCCAAAAGCACATTTTTAAAAATTGAAGTATTTTTAAAGTCTGCTTTCATTAAACAGTTGCATCTTGTATCCCCGAGGGCCTTTGCCAATAGTCCTGGTTTTCTTATTTTGTTCTGTTTTGGCACAACTCAAGTTGCAATTTCGTGAAAATTAATGCTACACTCTCAGTTTCTAAAGGAGCCTATAAACGAAGCTGTAATAGGAGATGTGGAGATGGATCCGTTTTAATACCCCTGTCTTGACTTAATTTGTATATTACTTCTTCAGTTCTTCCTTCCTAGGTCAATTTATGATTCCAAGTTTTTATTAACATCCAACACGCTCGCATGCTTGAGAGAAACATGGAAAACCCCAAGCTCACAATGATGCCCAGGTGCAGTTCCACAGTGGGCTGGCCTGCCTGAAGGGGTGTTTCAGTTGGCCTGATTTTCCTAGGACTTCAGAGAAGTGAGTCCTGTTTCCAAATCGAGGCAATGGACTTCTAGTGCGCTCCCCCAGTACTGCACGGGGCCCCGTGGGGCAGTTTATCAGTCAGGGGTGTTCAGACACAAGATGTATGTTCTCACTGCAGAAATGCAATTGTTCCTAATAGTTCCATGTTTCTCCTAAGAGCTGCTCTTTTGGGCTTCAATAATTACGGGCGTACAGAACATCTCAACCATAAATCTTACAAGTCATACTGAACTATATACCTCGGTAACAGCAATCATGTCTCTTAGTAAGGCAGAAAATATTTGTAAAGGTAAAAATAGATTATGGGAGACATCCAAAGAATTGCTGACTAGGAAAAAGAAAAACTTACACTGTATAAAAAGTATACATTATCATAAATACAACTGACATGTTTGGGGAGTGGTGTCCAAACATGACTTGGAGTGGAGGGCCCCTCTTATTTTTCTTTTTTCACAGTCACAAAATGTAAGCTACCAAGGTGAGAGTAAGATGCAGCGGTGCAGCCAGACCGAGCAGCTCCCTGGTCTTAATGAAAATGCACATCTGATGTTGCAAGTGATGCTTTACATGGTTCTTCAAAGCTGCAGATGGTGAGAGTTGGGGGAAAAGAACATGCAAATGTAAAGGAAATAAGAAACTCTTTGAAGCTGTCCTTGCTAGTGGATACAGTGGATGGCCAAGGTAATGTATTTCCCCTGGCACAAATGCAGAGACGAGAGAACAGGCAGCTTAGGACAGGAGAGGCTCCTAACCATGCTGGTCCCCAGTGACGGGGTCTCAGCGTGCAGGTTCCCTCCGAGGAATTTCGACTCAGTGCCTTCTTCCAGCCGAGGACCACTGAGTCCTCACCTCCCCAGCTCCCCGAGCATCTTCTGGGTATCAGACAGACTCCTCATGCCTTGCATGTCCCAAGATGGACATCTCTGTCCTCAATTTGCTTTTCTTCCAGTATCTTCTCTCCCACTTCCTTGTTTCTAACATCCCTAGGCTCCTGTAAGCCTGAAGCCTCACTTTGATTCCCCTGCTGCCACCCTCCAGGCGGCAGCTAATCTCCCCAAACCCACTGCTCCTCTCAAGCCCCAAGGCCCCTGCCCTTCTTAGTTATGGTTCCCTTTCTGGGACTCAATGCTTCTGGTGGCCCTTGTCCCTGTAGCCTCGTCCTACTGGCTCCTTCTGCACTGTTGACCAATCAGAGTGCATCACCAGCTGCTTCAAAACCTTACATCCCCAGGGTCTCAGGATGAAAACTAGTCTCCCTCCAGGGCACTCAAGGCTCTCTGGGGTCCAGCCCCCCGTTCCATCGTTTAATCCCTCAACCACTGCCAGGAAATACTCAGCCAGACTCAGCGGGAAAGGAGACACGGACAGGAGTCCTTTAGGGGGACCTGCCCTCTTGGAACTTCCAGCTCAAACTGCACCTGGGTTTCCAGGGCTCAGGAAGTCGTCTGAGGCTGGGGCTTCCCTGTTAGGGCCCAGGAACAACTTCCCCCAAAGGCCAGGGCCTGGGAAACCTGCAGACATCCTGTCCTTGTAACTTCTTAAATTCAGGGACTGACAAACTGTTCGCCAACCAGTAAGTGGATAATTCACTCAAATCCTTCAACCTCAACTGTGCGACACTCTGGCCCCAGGTACCATGGGGGACACAGCAATGAATGGAGCCTGGCTCCCTGCTCCCGAGGAGCGGGCAGCCTAGTAGGTTCGAGGTGTGTGATGCAGTACCAGTCAGACGATAATATTCCTCTCTTCAGTCCCAAATCTCACATTCCATCCAACAAGGGTCCTCTTTTAAAGGTGACCTCTCTGGGAGCACAATCTCAGCTGATCCCAAGAAGCAGTGCTCCAGGGCAAAGAACAGAGAGTGTCTTCAGGGTTATCAACTTGTTACTTTCTTACCAAGACTGAACTGAGCCCAAATACACCCAGCCCAGAACCACACGGGACTGTGGAATCTGGGAGTCTGACACCATGGGGTTTATGTCCCGTCTTAGAAATTAAAGGTGATGTGTGGCCAGGCAAACTCCCTGGACAGCCCTTCTACCTGGGTCTCTGAGTCCCAGCCAAACCTCCAATCACTGGCAGCACTCAGCAAAACATGCTTCAGAATACATAGGAGATGATTAGAATGTGGAATACAGATCTAATTTGTTTCAAATTCAGGATTTGAGGCAAATGACATCTGCGAGTCGTTCATGTCTCAACTTTTGCTCAACGTGCAGAATACTGTAAAAAGGAAATAGAAATTACAAAGAGGAGCCAGTTAAAATCAGGAGACTCAATTGCTGAGATAAAAGCCAAGCTAAAGGCAGTCCATAGCAGACTAAATAATGCAGAAGAATGAATAAGTGATTTAGAAGACAGGATAATGGAAATCACTCAATCAGAACAACAGACAGAAAAGCCAATGAAAACAATATAAGGGACCTCGGGGGTAATACAGATTGTGTCGATCTACACATAATAGGGGTCCCGGAAGGAGAAGAAAGAATAAAGGGGACTGGAAATATATTTGAAGAGATCAATTTATAGTCAATCACTAGCTGCTGGAAGTTACATCTCATCATCACACACTGTCACTTCCCAGTGGACCCACATGGTGGGGCTTACACCACGCTCTCCTGTGTACTTTTCCATCTGCTCGTCAAAACCACCCTCTAAGGTAAAGGTTGGCATAATCAGCCTTTACCCTCAGGGATTAAATAACTTCCCAGTGAGTGAATTGGAACCCGAGCCAGTCTCCTCTAACTCAGCACTCTGGCCATATAAGGGTAACTGTTTCTAATTGTTCTAAAATTACAGGTCTTACTTTTTCCCCTTGTAAACACATCCTTGTGCAATCACTCGTGCCTGGGAGTAATAATCAGTTGATTTCTGGTGGTCTAATTAATACTCTTGCCAAGTTAAATTCCTTCCACGGACCCATTACAATTCATTTCTCTTCCGGTAGATCCTTGATTAATTACATGACACCTTAATGGGCCCACCACCTCCTGATTTACATAGAATGAAACATTCACAGCTGAAAACTAATGTGTATAAGACAAATTGCAGGGTTTACACAAAATCTAGAACAGTTTTTAAGGGGTGAATCAAAACATTCCCACTTAAATACTCCAGAACAAATTGGTACCTTTTATTTATACTTTTCTTGTAGGCACTCTTAAGCAAAGTGATTCCCTTCACTTAAGGACAGGGAAGCCATCACCACGCATCTTATAAAACCCACCTTTCCAGCCTGGCCTCATGCTGCGGTGACAGAGATGACGTGGGGGTGGTGGGCACACTGGATCCAGACGAGGGCCTTGAGGAGTGATGAGAGTTGTTGCCAAAGTTGCTGTATCTAAAGAGGGCAGAGGTTTAAGTTGGGGGCAGGAAGGAGCAGAGAAATGATTACAAGTCAATAAATGAATAACACTCTGCAAACTGTCTTCATCTGCAAGAAGAACAGGTCTGGAAATGCTAGCAAATGTTCGCGATGACCCCAGCTTGAAGAAACTTACTAACTTCTTTGTTTTGATTATTTCCCATTAGAGAGCTTCCCAGAGTCCAAAACTGTCAGACAGCGGGATGCTGACAAAGGGTTTAAAGAAAACCCTCATATTTCCTTTCTTTTTACGTGTACATCAGAACAAGTTGCTAACATAAATTAAGAATACAAATTATTTTCAATCAAATCATGAAGATTTTCTTGTCTCTCATAGGGACACAATTAGCTTTAATTCCCTCAAAGGTCTGTAGAAAATAACAGATGATTGGCCAAAGAAACATCTCATTAAAAATGCTTTAGGTGTTTCTAAGTCAGTTCATCCATTAAACGTTATCTCATCACATGCTCAGCAATTAAGGAGAAACTTTCCCCAGACCTTCTAGACTGGCCCACTTCTTAGAGGTGCATGTGTCCAAAGTTTTCATCCAGTAAATTTCTTCAGAACCAAAATTATAGCCACTAGGTTTAAATGAGCTTTTACCACTTTCCAGTCATCTCTGACAAGTTTCAGGATTTGCAAAATTCTACAGTTTTCTTTCTGTTTTTCAGAACAGCAGTTTTTCAGCTACCTACTTGTATTTAGATAGCACCATTCAAGTGCATTCCCAGACAGCAAATTATTATTTGAAAGCCTTGTGTGAGGCAGACATTCCTGATAAACTAAAAATAATGAGATCCAGAGAGCTTTTCCTCACAGCCTACTCAGCGACAAGGCAGGTACGACTGCTGCTTCTTAACTGATAAGGACACTGTATTGGGGTGTGTGGGGCCCCAGGGCCACCATGATACAAACACACACAGATTCCCGCACACAGTGAATCTGGTCCAAACTCCGACCAACAGAAATCAGTACTAACCATTCTGGGAAGCAATTTGACCTCAAAATGTGGATATCCTTTGACCAAGCAAGTCTATGTTGGGGAAGTTAACATGAACTTATGGTTATTTATATTCCAAAATTGGCATGCAGGAAGTTACTCACTGAAACCTTGAGATCATGGCAAAAAAACCTGGAAACCACCCAACCAGAAAGTAAGAAAGTATGACATATCATACCATCAATAGACTGGGATGCAATCATTAAAAAGGTTGCCAGGTTGTAACATCGCAAATACTTACAATATTTGTGTATGTATACACACATACTGCATGTAACATCAGGATACAATGTTATACACCAAGTGTGATCACAATTATAAAAAATATTCTTAAAGGTTAAAAACTATGTGTAGAAGAAAGCATAAAAAAAAAGGTCATCTACGTTAAAAAGTGGGATACAGAAGTGATATTTCAGTTTTCCTTAATCAACCACATTATTGTAACAGGAAATAACATACTTATATTACCCCAAACCTACGTTGTGTTGCTAAGTCTGGTGTGTTGGCTGCTGCTCTTATTTATTTGGTATTATGTGTCAGCCAGTGCTCGCACCAGGCACCCTAGCAGGCAGATGGGGACTCAGGCTTCACAGTGTTACCCCATCACCATCCCCTGTTAACACACCACCTCCATGGGATTTGGCTTCTGGGAATTCATTTTCTCTTGCCTTAAAAAATCCAACACTCTATTTGTCTAACAGGTTAACTGTGTCTCCAAGTCAGTGCTGGCTTGATTTTTCACGGGGGTCCCTGATGATACAAGTATTGAACCCTTATGCCATACACCTGAAAGCAATATAATGTTATGTCAATTACACCTCAATAAAAAAATTAAAAGAGAGGGCCCCCAAACTGCAGGCCACAGAGAATACAGAAAAGCAAAGAGGGAGAACATACAAAAGAGAGGAAGACACAGAGGAGGGAGAAGCGGCTCAGGAGCAAAGAAGAGGGGGAGAAGCAGGCAGTGGGCGCTGGGCTGGAGGGAGGGAGGCTGCCCTGGGACCTGAGCCCCGGCTTCAGCCCTGCGCCTCCCAGCTGCTTGGACACGGAGCGACCATCTAAAACAATCCCCTTTCCGACCAAAAGTGGACATCCCAGAGAATGCTTTAACAGGATTATTTTACTAAAATTATGATTCAGTGACGTTATGGAAATAAAACGCATAGCGTGATTTCTCCTCCTTTGGTTTTTCTGATGGTTGAGCAATTAATCTGATGACCTCGTGTTCTATCCAACTTTGCTTCTCAATTTCAGCCGAACTAGCTGGATCACACAATTCGCTCGATTCACGCAGTGCTTTTTGTTTGTGTTTTTAAAAAATTCTTTTTAATGACTAACTGGTTGGTCTGTATCATAACCCATTCAATTGCAGTCAACCACTGCGCAGTCAAGTCTGTGGCCGGACAGACCTGTGGAAACCACAGTGAGTGAACGTCAGAAAATTAGGAGGTACAAATAATATTGATACTGTATTCAAATTCCTGTCAAATGGTTTTAAAATTGCAAACTTTTCTCAGTTAAATCGAAGCCAATCCTCATTCACAAGCATGTGGCTGCTTTCCTCAATTTATGTGTTTATTCATTTTGGCAATCTCCATGTTTCCATTGCTCCCATTCCCCAGGAATATAAGGGGTAATAAATTGCCTGGAGACCAAGTGGGAGGGACCTGGGACCCCCCAGGAAAGCCCTGTCAGAGGCTGTAAGACCATCACCAGGAAAATCATCACGGTCTACCACCACCCTGCTGTGGAAGATGCGGTTGCCAAGGTATTTTTCTTCCAGTCAAATGTGTGGCTCCTAACTTGCACGTAGATACTGTACCTAGAGGACATAAGAGCTACGCTGGATGCGCTCCATAAAAATTATGTGAAAGATCACAATAACCTCAAAAACTTAAACCTAGAAAAGACTGGCAAAGAACTTGGAGTTTGGAGGTGTTCAACTGGGGGTCATGTACTCCTGAGGGTACACAAAGCCATCCTGGAAATAAGAGGAAATGAATTTTCAGACCCTCAAGTTCCATGGCTGCTCTTTCTTAACATGGATCTGCCCGTGGCTGTTCCAAGGGCCTCCTGGTTCTCCTTCCCCACCCACCCTATCCACAATTGCCTCCCACTTTTAGGAAAAAAAAGAGGAACATTCTCACCCAGGCTGAATCAGCGTGGGGCACTGCTTTGAGCTGTAAACCTGCAGGGTGCCAGGCAAAGGAATAATATGGGAAAGCGTCACTCCAGGGGAATTCCTTAAGAAACAGTGAGGAAGGAGAAGGTGGTGCTTATCCATCCAGGGACAAGCTCAGAGTGGGGCTGATCTACCTGCCTGCCTGCCTACCTGGGAATCAGCCCCAGGAGTGAGACAGGTATCTTAGTATCTTGGGGACACATACTAGCTTATTTGAATTGAAACATGAAATCAGATTTTTTTGTGACAAAAATTAAGTTTCATTTGACTGAGGACTGACTGGCTTTGCCACTTGGGCATAGATGGGAATTTTCCATCATTCGATCAATTAAATCCAAAGCCCCAAGTTTCTGACAAAAGTAAATTTAAAGCAGGGGAAGGATATAGCTTAAGTGGTAGAGCACATGCTTAGCATGCACAAGGTCCTGGGTTCAATCCCAAGTATATCCATCAAAAAAAAAAAAAAAAGAAATAAGTAAATCTAGTTACCCCTTCCCCCCCGCAAAAAAAGGCAAATTTAAAGCACATATATAATAAACAAATTACATCCTGTACAACTATTTAGACTCCTGATTAAAAAAAAACTTTAGACAGGCTACTTAAAACTTCGAGAGAAGCTTCAATATCCTCTTAGGTTGCAGGAAAGCAACAAAAGTTGCTTGATGAGCCCCAGTCCTAGATCTTCTGCTTATTAGATGGGAGCGATGACACCTGTACTGCCTGGCCGTTTTTGTCACGTGAAAGAGCTGCCCTTCGGGACTAGATGCCCCCAACTTTCATTCAAATAACTTCTTGTCTGGACCCAGGCTGAGGGTCCTCCAAACACAGACTCAGGCAAAAGCATCTTACTGACAAGGACTAGACCGAAGAACCCCTGGCTGGGGGCAGCCAGGGTCAGGGCCGAGTGGGAGGGGTTACCATGTAGATGAAACCACACAGGAAAGAAAGTGACAGGTTGCCTACAAGAGAGGCCACAGTGGAAGTACGCACACATTAGCACCAGACTCTGGGACAGCAGCCTGGGGTGGACACCACTCCCCACTCACCTACCTTCTCTTTGCCTTAGTTGCCTCCCTGAAAATAAGGGCTGGTAATACAATCAACTCTTAAGGGTTAAGTGATACCTTAAAGTGCTAATTTCATGGAAAGTACAAGGCCTGGCTCGTAAGAGATGCTCAATAAATGTTAGTGATTATTACTCTTACTGAGCATAAGGGTGGCCATCGGTAGTATCAATTACTGATTTTGGACAATTGATTGTTTAAAATATTCACACCCTGTGTTCCCCATTCCTCAGTCTGTACAGAGTCCCTGATCCAGGCAACAGTGAAGGGCAGGCACACAGGCAAGCTGACAAGCACCTGCTAAAATTCCCTGCGCAGTTTTGATTTGCACACCTCCCTCCCTCTGTCCCACCTCCAGTTTGCATAAGAATCATTGAGGTGTCCATTCTTAAATCATGTTATCTTTTTTTAAGGCTTTTTTTTTTAAGCCCAGTATTTTATCCTTGTGGTTTTATTTTCAGGGGGGTGGGAGAAGTAATTGGGTTTGTTTGTTTGTTTAATGGAGGTACTGGGGATTAAACCCGGGATTAAACCTCGTGCATGCTAAACATGCGCTCTATCACTGAGCTATACCCTCCCCCCAAATCACGTGATCTTATTAACGTGTGTAAAGTGAGTTCAAATTGCAATCGTTTGCCGTCTCACGGGAAGCTAGAGCAATGACTGAAGGAAAAATGCATATATGTTAGAATAAAAGCAGAAAGCTATAGAAACGGAAAAGGAAACAAAAAGACACCCACCTATTAGAAGAGAAAGACCGGAAGTTGTAGGGATCAGAGGCGGAATACGCGCTCAGATGGACAGAGTCAGAGCCACTGTTAAAGGAAGGAAAACTCCACTCAGAGCTGCGTGGAAGATAGCAAAGCCCCTCGCCACGTCCCGCAGGTCCACAGAGACCCCGTGCCAGAACGACGGGTGTGAGATGTATCGATTCTGACCGACCATGCGTATTTTTATAAACCGCTACGTGCAAAAATCCATTTTCAGTAATCGTTTTATAACAAATGGGCTCCTTAACTCAAACCGACGTAATTTTCTTCTGCAATTTGCCCAAGTCCTGAGAATTAGTTAGTGGTCAGTTAGTAGTTAGTTTACACCACAACTGTCCTGCTCTGCCCGGAATCCACACAAACGCAGCAGACAGACAAGCCAGACGATGTGGTTAACGCGCGGCGCCGCCCTCCCGGGCGAGCCTCACACAGGCCTCCACGTGGGCGGCTCTACCTGCTTTCCTGCTGGCACTCGGCTTCCTTCTCCTTGGCGGACAAGGGCGAATCCTCAAAGTCATAGGAGAAGAGGTGGAAGGGGCTGTGGGGCACATAGGGCAGCTTCTCTATGGTCGGCGATGCCTTCTGGGGGCCCGGTGCCGAGCCCGAGGCCCGGGAGGCCGAGGCGGGGGCGGGGGGCGGCCGCAGCGCGGGCCCCGAGGACCCGCTGCGCGAGGGCAAGGCGGCCCCCGGCGGCGGCGCAGGGCTGGGCACCGGCTGCTTCCCCTGCGGGCCGGCACCGGCGGCAGCGGGGAGGCCTGGGCTCCCGGGGGCAGCATCCTTTCCGGTGGGGATTTGCTCGGAGGCAGGACTGGCCTCGCTGTTGGGCCAGCAGGGAGGAGAGCAGGAGAGGGGAAGGAAGGGGAAGAAAAGAGGTTTGGGAGAGAGGGAACAAAGGTTAGGAAAGAGAAAAAGACATGTTAAAACTCACTACAGTTAAGGCTTCTTCAGAATCCAGCTGTTTCTTGACCTGTGGCAAGAAAGCCCATCGCCAGAAGCCCCAGTTTTTCCAATAATCCTGGTGCCTTGGTTCACTAATCTAAGAGGTAAGACCATCCTGGCCTCTGGGCATATAGGGGCCTCTGTGAGGGGATTTAATGGAACCCCAAAGGCTCTTCTGCACCCGCCCCTCAACCCCCAATTTTCTCTCCACTGGTTGTGTTGGCACCAGAATTTCCACAATTTGACTTTCATTTCTTTGTCTGGGTCAGACGATCTGCCCTCCTCCTAAAAGGCCCAACCTTGAGGAAGAGGTATCCCACAGGCCCTACACTTAGAGTCACTGCTTTCGGATCCTTTCTCCAAGGCAAGTGTGGATAAGGGAGGAGAAGAGACGCCAGCAGGCATGCAAAGAGCTGGCAATGGGGGCCCAGCAAAGCGAAGGGCGCCATGCCATTTCGCACTTTCCCAAGGCCTCCGCTACCACTAAGCCCCAGACATCTCCCCTCCCGCAGGAAGGCGTAATTCGGCCTCGGCCACGGCCACAGCGGTGAAGACCTTCCATCTTCAGGGGGCTGGATTTAGATATTCTGATGCCCACCTTTATAACTGGCGAATCTACGTTAAACTCAGCATTTTTCAAAACCATAGTCCCTTGCTCAGGGAGCTTGACTCCCAGTCATGCCTGTTTGGGACTGGGATGCGAGCCGTTTGGTTTCCTCCCTCGAATTCAGAGCTCCGTCTGTATAAAGGGGCAGGAACACACAAGTGTCCCTGGCTCGATGGGAGGCTGGGAAGAGACCACGCTGCCGTGCTCAGCACCATGCTCAGGGCACCCGGTCCAGGTGGTACACACACACGGCGGGCACACATGGTGGGCACACATGATGGGCACACGTGGAAGGCACACACAAAGCAGCTGTTAACAGGAAGGGGGAGCAGTGAAAGACACCAACCGCACAGAAGTATGAGGAATCTTTCCCACCACTCCCACAGCTGGGAACAAATAACATCGTAATCAACATTAATAAACACCTCCGGTATTGCCAAGACTGAGCCCTGGTGTTTCACCTGCACATCTTTACTTCCTAAAACCGAAATGCCTGACTGTATTCTCTGACCAAGGATGCCCTCCAGCATCAGGCATGTAATCAAAGACACAGCAAGGGGTAGGACAAACCACCATCTCCTGTGTAAATCACAAGCCCCTGTAAAGACAGCACGGTGTCCATCAGAAACGCCTTTAGAGGCTGTCCATTCCAGCCAGATTCTTCTATCTGGTCCGCAGGGGCTGCTGAACTGTGTGAATCACTGAGGGTGAAGGGTTTGTGTGTGTAGGACACACCGTGCACATTTAAGCACGTGTGGAGCCGTAACAATCTACTTATTGAAGGTCCACATAATTTTCTGTGGCTAATTTTCGACCTAAGGTGGGACTGCCAACTGGACGTCCCCTCTTCCCAGAGCATCCCTAACTAAAGTTATTACCCCCAAGCATGGCGCTCGGCATGGGTGGCGGCCCTGGTTAATGCCGGCCAACCTTTCTCCCTCTCATCCTAGAGTATGTGCCTTACTCCATCCCCAGGTCATTCCTTTCCTCTCCCCACACCCTGCTGGCTTCTTTCCGGACATTTCCGAAGTGGGGAAGCAGTTCAGAGAAGATTCCATGACCCCGGAACAGTGGGCATCTCAGCACGTCAAATGAGCCCATTTGAGAACCTCTCTGTGTGCTGGTGGCCCGGAGAATGAGGCCACAGCAGCAAAGAATGACATTAACTTTGAAGTTGGTAAGAGAAAGATTTTACCCTAATTCATCCAATTTTGCTTATCTGTAGACAGTTTAACAGCAAAAATGTCCATTTGCAATGTGAAGGAAACCACTCCATTTTAGAATTGTTCTTTGAGTATCAGAAAGTGAAATGACCCATGATCAACCTGTGTTTTTCTTACAGACATTATTGAGGAAAATACCTACAAAATTTACAAATATTTGCAAGGTGCCTGTGTCTGTGAACACTGCCTGAAGACAGAAAAAATACACTTTGGAGAGGCGAGTGGAGGACAGAAAATTCCCCCAAAGGGCTATAGAGCTATGTTCGTTATTCTGGGCCTGAAAATAAATGCTGGGATTTTCTTCTATGCTGTTTAGGGTGAAAAGCGTTTCCTGTCTATTTGGATAAAAATCAAAATACATCCTTACTCTAGCAGTCACCCCCACATTTTAGATAATATTACACTGGTCAAATTAGTAGGAAGACGGGGACATGCGAAAGTATTCCTCCTTTAAGTGCAGAAAGGGTTAACATCTTCCAAGCAGAGATGAACGTCTTGCTCTTGCAGTCACTGTCAATCTGATGGAGCCAAAGCACTGAATGAGGGAGGGGACAGTGGGGAGAAAAGCAGTTAAGGGCATTTTCCCTAAAGCAGGATTAGGAATTCAGTGCTTGAGTAAAAACTACGGTTCTCTAGGGAAAATGTGCTCAGTTATTTCTACAAAACTAGTCACTCTGTGGCTCTGTGTACTGGGTAAAGCTTTGCCAGTGGGAGCTAGTGAGGAAGGGAGGAAGGAGGGCTGCTGTGATTCATTAGGAAGGAGCCAGGTGGGATCCTGGGAGGGCCCAGCCCTCGGTACCTGTCCTCGCCCTGACACGGGGCATCGTCCTCTCTCTCTTCCTCTGAATTGGGCTCCGTGATTGGCTGCTCCTCTTCCTCCTCCTCCTCCTCCACCCTGAGGCCAGGCCAGGAAAAGAGAAATGCACACAGAAACAAGATGGGAAAGCGAGATGAGCATTACAGACAAACAGGAAGATGAAGCAGAGCAGCTTGGGCTGGCCGAAATGGAAAGCTGGCACTTGATCTGCTAGGAGAGAGAAGACAGTTCTGAGATGCGGACATTTAAATGTGGGCTGGAGGTGCAATAACCCAGCACACGCCAAATCTCTTTGAAAGGTGGCTGGATGCTACTGCCCTCTGCATCGCAACCACCACCCTGCCCGCCTGCCCAATGCCCCCACCATGCATGATTCAGAGAAGCTTCTGGCCTTGGGCAGGCCTCCGGGGTGGTTTTCCTCCCGTACACAGAATCACGCAGTGGGTATTCTGGGTGATGCCCAGCTCCTGCAGCAGACAGAGTCCTCATCTTTTTGCTGCACCCAACTTGGTTAGAAACCAGAGAGGCCCAGGCTGACCTGGCACCAAACCTCCATGTTGGACAGAGGGGTTTTTTTTTGCATGCCACTCCCTCATTCTTGGTCAGTGTGTTTCGGTGGGGGTGGATCCACCCTCACTTCAAGGGTTGACACGTGGTCCAGGTAGAGTCAATCCATCACCCCTGGGAATTCTGGCACCTTCAGTGATGAGAAGGTACAGGGACACCCTAGGTCTGGAGCTGCCTTCAACTTCTAGTGGAGGAGGCTGCCTGTGAGTGACACCCACCCAGAAAAGTAGAGCTGGTGGGGGAGAGCGGGAGGGGAAGAGAATTGTCCCCATGACAATTTTAACACTTGGATCTAACGCTTTTGAAGCTCCACCCTGGGCTTTTACTAATGGAAGATGATAAAGTCTCATTTTTGCATAAGGTAGTTTAACTTGGGTTTTGGCCTTGCAGCTGAACAAGTACAGAGTCTTACAGCTGAATCATCAGCCTCCTTTGGCCTCGAAGTCCTGCCAACATGTGACATGTCACTGTCTAATGGAACGCCCACCCAAGGCCGTGTGGGCGTCTCCATCCCTTGCCAAAGGGATTCAAACTCCCGAACTCCAATAACCTTCACCTTTTTTTTCACGTCAGCCCCTCACACGCTGGACCTCACCATCACACAGCACTGGCCCACCTTGTAAAGCTTACATCCAAACTTCTCCCCCCTGATCACAAGCCCCCCTTCCTCCAAATCTCTCTTTCCGCTCCTTCCACAATCTTCTGCAACCTCACAGCGTCCTCCTCAATTTTCTAAATGTCCACCAGCTCCATCTTGCCTTCAGTCATTATGAACTGACCATTTCTCACCACAGGCATCATTTTGCCAAGATCTCTAAGTCTTTTGCCCACTGTCCTTCAGCTGTAGTTTTTCTTCTGACTGAAATATAAAATACATAGAGGAAAGTACACAAATCACTGAGGTTTCACAAAATAGATACGTCCATATATAACCAGCATTCCTTGAATGTGCCCTTCCAATTGCTTCCCTTCCGTCTTTCAGATAACACAGGTGAGCTTTGCCTGATTTTATTCTCCATCTAAAAGGAATCATACTGTGTGCAGCTTGTTTTGTTCAACATTACACCTGTGACATTCATCTACACTGTTCTGCGTCCTTGAAGATCATTCTTCCTGTTGCTGTAAGTATTTTATATGAACACACTATAATTTAGTTATCCATGCTACTCCTGCTGATAAATCAGGTGCTTTTCAGTTTGGGGTTATTCTGAATAGGGCTGTTATGGACATTGCAGTGTATGCTTTTTTAGTGAACTTATGTATAAAGTACTGTGCGCTGTACATCTAAGGATGAGATTTGGGGGTCATAAGATGCTTGAGTTCATCTTTATTAGAAACTGTGAGTTTTTCAAAATGACTGGACGACTTTATATTCCCATAGATAGTATATGAGCATCCTGGTTGTTCCATATCCTTGCCAAGATCTGGCATTTTTATCTATTTTATTTTGCCATCTAATCTGGGTGTGATGATAGCTCGTTGAGGTTTTAGTATGTTTTCCTTCGTGGCTAATGAAATTGGGCATATTTTCATACTTTAAATGTCTATTTAGATATCCTCTTTTTGAAGTGTCTAAGTACTTTGCCTTTTTGAAAAAAATCCAGGCCTTTTCTTTTTGATTTATAGAAGTTCTTTATATAATTTGAATACAAGTACTTTGTCATATTTAAGGGCTGCAAATATCTTTTCTCTCTCCGTGCATTGCCTTTGCATTTGCTCCACAGTGTCTTGTAATAAAACTAAGTCCTTAATCTTAATGGGATTCTGTTTATCTTTTTTCTTTGACAGTTAGTGTCTTTTTTCCCCTGTTCTGTTTTTTTTTTAACACCAAGGTCTTAAAGGTATGTGTCCCTCTAAAAGCTTTATTGTATAACTTTTCACATTTAGATTTGCAGTCCACCCATAATTTCTGTATCATAAAAACAGGGATCAGATACATCCCCCCCCCGGATATACAGTCAGCCCAGAACCATTTAGTAGAGTCAGTCAGTCAGTCATGTCAGTATCATCTTTTATCATAAATCAGGTAGATACATGTGGGCTTCTGGAATTTTTTCTCACCATTAGTCAATTTTTCTACCTTTGCATGAATACTTGCTGTCTTAATTACTACAGTTTTATGATACATCTTGACATTGCAAAGTGTAAGTCGTTCCTTTGCACTTTTGTGGGAATTTTTAAATTAATTAAGTTAAGGGTAATGCTCCGAGCTTTTAGCTAGACCACAGTCTCACCAATGTTTTTTATATCAATAAGTAAATTTTAAATAAAAATAAACAAATTAGGAGAGGGCCACACATAGACCCATGATGCCAATGTATCATGAACCAAGGATTATAATTAATCCATTTCTGAGCAATTAGACTCCTTAAAATAGATTTTTTAGAGCAGTTTTAGGTTCATAATAAAATTGAGCAGAAGCTTCAGAGATTTCCCCTAATAAGTAACAATACAAACATTTTTTAAAAGCAAAGGAGTATAACTATGGGGCAAGAGTTCTCTCCCTATTTATCCAAGAACTATTTATTGAGCATCTATTACATGCAAGGTGCTAGGGTAGAGTGGTTAATAGAGGTTCTCATCTTTGGAGTTTATAAGTCTGTGGCGATGGGGGCAGACATTAATCTAATTGTGCCAGGAAGTCCATAGTGCTGCTGGGGCAAAGCTAAGAAGGCCAAGCAGGAACTGACCAGAGGACAAGATGGCATTTTGCCCATGACACTCTCCAGCTCTGACACATGTGCACTAACCTTAGGATTAAGTCCAACTTGCACAGCTAACACTCTAACCCCTTATCGTCTCTCCAAATTCATCTGCCACTCTCACCTCATCAACCTGCCCACCCCAGTCTTAATCAGTCTTTTGAGTTATCCACCCAACACCGAGGGCATTTCAGCGTGGGGGTCCAAGCAGGAGCCATTCTCCCTGCCTGGAGCTACTCCTGCTGCTCTGTGTCTCTGGTGGCCCCAGCCCCCAGGGACATCCAGTAAGTCCCTGCCACCTGTTGCAGCTCTTCGGCCCTGTGGACCTCTCATGGTGATCAGCATGGAGACACTTACTATGGATGGTCACTGAAAGGATTGGCAAGAACTGGGAGATGACCTGAGAGATCTCCCCATGCTGCAGATAAGAAAGAGGAGGTCCAGAGAGGCCAAGATCACACAACCTGCCAATAAGAACTCCGGTCTCCTCATGTCCAGGCCAGAGTCCTCTCTACCAGGCCAGGGAATGCCATGAACTTGAAGCAGGATCTGACTTGGTTTCCTTGCTCCACCGTCACTGCACATTACTTCTAAGCAACACTGCCCTGAAGTGTGCTTCTCAGTCCTCCTTGAACATGGAACAGACAAGATGATACCATCTGCACAGCCCACTAGAGCATCGGACAAGGCTGTATGTGGCTCCATGGAACCTGATTAGCACCCCAGTCACCCTGGACCTGCCCAGTTGCCCTGAGGAGAATCAGAATCTTGACACAGTTGTGACCGGTTTGTGGCAAGTAGTTAGAAACTTCTGTATAGAGGTTTAGATAAGAGGCAGGCATGTAAACTGCATATGACATAGTATAATTAAACGAAAAAAATATTTTATAGAAACACTTTGTTAAATTGACGACAGAGAAAGGGCCCCTTTGGGCTCTACCTACATCCCTGTGTCAGCGAATACTCCAACCAGAGTCTGAACTTGGCCTCACAGTGACTCACACTTTCTGTTCACTCTAAGGCTGTTTCTAAAGTTACCAAGGGCCCAAGGCGAGATCTGAAATTTTTCAATTAGTGATCATAATCGGTTAAGACATACATCTGATCAACTGAAGCAGTGATTTCATTCAGAAATAGAGTTTTGTTATCTACCAAATTAAAAAAATATATATTCCCTCAAGATTTTTGCCAACCAAGAGAATGAAGAGAGAGCCCAGCTGTTGCTCTGATGTTTCCATGGTGAGAACCCAAAGTTAGACGGGGAAGTGTTTATTGTCCTTGTAACACTCAGAGTTTAGAAGGAGCATAAATACAGGCCACGGATACCGAACAGACCTGAGAACTGGACAACTGGCCAGACTAACGTTTCTGTGGTTCTACCGCCCACTGTCCCTGTCTCCATCCTCCGTCGCCTTCCGTCCGGTCCCCACCAGGCAGACTGGCACCTCCTAAGATGTGCACGCTGAGCCCGGGACAACCAACAGCACCCTGACTCTGCAGCCTCTGGTTTCCACAGCCCTGCCTGACTTGACCCGCTTACCACACGACCTCATCTCACCTCCGCGCCACCTCTGTCCCCTCCACACTCCATAACCTTGTCTCTCGATACTCCTGTCACCTTGGTACACCAAGCCCTTTCCTCCCTCTGCCCTTGAACGTGGCCTTCCCTCGGTCCAGGGAGCCCTTCTCACCCTTCAGGATTCAGCCTAAATGCCGAGGAGGCTTTTTGGACCCCCACCCCCGCCACCACCGCCACATCCCTATCCCACTCTCCTCTGTTTAAAAGAAATCATTTAAAAATTAATATTTAATTACAAGAACGCATATTCCCTTTGAAAAAGTATAATATTACTTTAAAAATTAAGTCCCCTTGACCAGAGGTAGCCATGGCTATAACTTCGGTGGGTAGTCTTTTTAACATGTGTTACTCTACGTCCTTTTACACAGCCACAAGTGTGGCCGGGATGCTGGTACTTCTGATATGATGCATCTCTTTCGCTGTGAGCTGCATCCCATCTATGGCTATGCCGTGTTTCCCTTACCTGGCCTGCCCCAGTTTGCTGTTCTAAGTAATGCCGTAATGCCAGCCCCTGCACATGTCCTCGGACAATGCACGTTCTCCTCAAGGGCATGTCCTTACACCCTTGCTGCCTACACACAGCCCCGCTCGCTCCCTTCAAAGCCCTCTTCCAAAGCTACACACCTTTACTTGCTACAATATTTATGTGCACCTTGTCTTGGGCGGCTGGAAGCTTCATGAGGGTCATGCTTACCACTGCATCCCCAAATACAGGCTGAGGGAACAAGGAATGAAAGGAACAAGGAATGAAAGAAACAAGGCATGTGCTCTCCTTTAGCTGCTTTTCTTGCCTCAACAAACTCAGGACGGTAGTCATTATCTCAAAGTTCACAGAATGTCAGGACTGACTAAGAAGTCTGTCGCTCTAAGGTTACGGTGATGTAACGTGCTCAGCAGCGGGGTTTCTCTCCTAGAGATTTGGTGGTTTGCTCACGCACTCATGGACGTGAGCGATTACAGATGTGGACCCGGGTCCCAGCCACGTTCTAACAAACCCAAAGGCACTTCATCTCTGTTTTGTGATTTTTTTTCTCCCCTTTTCACAATCAAAATTATTTACTCTTCTAATTCAAAGTTAATTTTACAAAGCTTGTTACAAGTGAAAAATATAGACATAAGCATAGAAAAAAAATACCTTCTCAAGTCCAATAAGTCAGTATTCGCTTCACTGCGGAAGGCCGGCCATTGGCATGAAGCCACAACATCCTCCACACGCTCCCCCTGTCCCGTCCCAAGACCTCTAGAGACAAAGGCTGGCACACAGCAGGCCCTGACGGGCCACTTTCTCGGGGGGTGGGGGGTGCTCATCTCTAGTCAATGTTTAATTTCATGTTTATAAAACCAGAACTGCGTGACTGGAAAAAGAAAACCTCAGGAATGAAATGATTTCTCTGGGGCAAATGTGAATACTGTAACTGAGTATTCCTGAAGGGTGATTAATTGTCTCTGAATTCCTCACAGAGCTATTGTGTCTCTGGGAAGCATGCTCTGCCAGGATGCTCCGAAGGGGTGTGGGCCGCAGATGCACGTCCCAAATGTGCCCAGGCTTCCTTGCATTCTAAGGGTAGGCTTCCCTCTTCTTGGCTTGGCACTGCCTCCCTGGGTCTCTCCAGGGACAGCAGACACTGGGATGGGGGGAGGGGCTGTAGTCACTCATTTATTCTAGTTATTTAACAAACTCGGTTCTGGGTACTCTTGTACAAAGGTTACAAGGTTCACTCCTTAACTCCTTGTAGGAACTGCTGAGGTAGGTACCATTATTGCCCCCTTCACGGCTGAGGAGCTGAGGCACAGAGAGGTTACGGACTTTGCCCAGAGTCACAGAGCTATAAGCCGGGACCTGAACCCAGGTAGTCCAACTCTAGCATCCAAGCTCCTAACCATGATGCTCTGCTACCTCTGCTACGGTCATCTCTTTGTGGCTGGAAATAAATGCCTCTTCTCTTTAAGGGTTGGAAGAAGCTATTCATTCATCTTTCCTCCCTTCAGATTCTTTTCCTGTATTCAGGTATACAGGGAGTCTGCCAGCTCTCATTCCTTGCCCATCTCACCAAGGCCCCATTCCACCGAGGGGAGAATCAATGACACCTTGATGTGGACAACAACTACAGCCCATGTTAATTCTGATCAGTCTCGCTTAGAAATAAATGTTTTTTTCAACATAAATACTATGCTTTTGTGATCACTGTCAGCTCACTGAGCACGTGTGTGAGACAAGAATGACATTAGGCCAGACCTCTCTTTCTTTGGGTCTCTCCTCTTCAATTTCCAGGGCCTCTTGCAAAATGTTTCACCAGCATCACATTTGCCCACTATAAGCTCCTTCTTGGCCATGTCAGATTTGACCTCTTCAGCTTACATTTCGAGGGCTTTACATACAACCTTCATTACTGAAGAGTTATTACCCGGCTCCCTCTACAGACCCTTGTCAGAGACAATCTCATTGCTCCTCTCATGATTGGATTTAATCAGCTCAGTGTAGTCATCATTTAGAAAGCCCCTGCTCCATTTCCAGAGGGGTTCTGGGAATTGCACAGGATATAAAGAGAGATGCTTGTTCTCTAAAAGGACCACTTGCATGAGCTCCCAACAAAACCAACTCTACCAGAAAGGGCTGTGAACGGTCAGGACATGGATGGGAAGGTGCGTATCATAGGAAACAGGGCGACTGCAAAGGATGAGGGCAAGAGGTTCTAGAAACAAGAACCTTTCCTTCTCTTTGAAGTGTGTTCACCACTCCCACAGTAAAGGGCTTGTCTCTTCCTGAAACGCCACACCAAGTAAAGCCCCTCTCGCTTGAGAAGCATTCACATTTGAAGACAACCAATTTCAAGGTTCATTGACTTGGGAAGTAAGTGGATTTCTCAGTGTCAATTTCAGGAAATGACAATTCTGTACATTGTCCATCCGCTTCTCTCCTCACTTGGTTTGTTTTCGCCTAGGCTTCAGCCCTCACCTGGAGGTGCCTGGGTTCCAGAAGTGTCTGTCCAACTGCCTGTGGGAAGTTCTATCTGTGATCCAGACGCTTCAAATGTAAAATGCCCCAAGCTGACTCAGGGACCTTATAGCCATCCCATGATCCTCAGTTAGTGGTGGCCTGGGGGTCACCCCAGGCTCCTTCCTCTTTCTCACCACACAGTTCAGTCACCGTCCTACAAATGGTGTCCACCTGTATCTCATCACCTCCTCCTACTTGCCATTCTCCTCACCACTGCCTGAGTTGGGCCTCCCCACCTCTCTCCTGACTGTCGCTCAGACCTCACCACACTCCCTGTCTGTTGGCTCTCCTCCATCACACTCGCCGTGATGTCCCCAGAGCAGTCTTACTGAAATACAACCCCAATCCCACTTTCTCATGTGGAATTCATCAGTAGCTCTGTTCGGTTTTAAAGGTAACATTTTGCCATTTTCTTCAGAATCTAGAACAATTCCCAAATTCTATTCGGCCAAGTACAAACCCCAAAGACATCTACAATCTGGTCACAGTGACTCTTTGAGAAATCAGAAGTCCTGCCCCAGAAACCAGAAGGAGCTTTGCAAAGGGACTTCCTCCTCGTGCCTTTGGCTTCTGTCCTTTCTCGGTGTAGGTTCTCTCAATTCTAAGCTCTTGCTCTTTTCCCTGCCCCCGTCTCACCCCCCAACCCCTGTGATCTCCCCTCTTATCCACCCTTTGCTGTTCGATACCCAGGAAACCAGTAACAGCTTCTTGGACTTTAAATGGTAAACCTCAATTGCTGGCTGTATTTTAATCATACCCAGCCGAGGAGGTCACATTCCTTGTTGGTGAATCCCATTCATAACGAATCATCACCGTCAGATAAATCTTCCCAAGTAGCTACTTGCCGCTCGTGGTACCAGCGGTTGTTAATCTAGTTGTTGTGAAATCCTCTAGCATGTTTACGCCAGTGCTCAGACTCTTCCCTCCAGTTCACGTCCATATTCACTGAACAATCGCCTGCTTTATGAGAACAATATCCGGGAAAGCTCCAGGGCATGGAGTAACTATAATAACAACATGAAGCTAAGCACACGTTTGTGCTGCCTCCCCGGACTCCCGTACCCACCACTCTATTAAAGAGGCACCATCACCCTGAGGTTGAGGCGGAGGAGACTAAGGCCAAGCCTGGAGAAGAAGAGAGGACTGTGGCGGCGGGAACCATGCCCGTGCCCTCAACAGCCTCAGTGGCTGCTCCTGTACTGCACTTGGCCAACCCTCCCCGGGGAGCCAGGACTAAGGTCACCTGAGTCATCAGTTGTGTGGGTTAACACCCTTTATACAACACCTACAGTAACAGAGAAGAACGAACGTGACTCCATGTTGGATCTGTTCCTTTAGCTCCAACCTCTACGCTCAGTTGCCTGTGCTTAGTCATGCTGACTCTGCACCTTTTGTAAAAGAAATTGTCTATAGCCTGAAATATACATGAGTGCCCATTCTCAAAGGTGTACCTTTAAAAGTATACATTTTCAATTCATATAGAGATAAAGAGTTGCAGAACAGAGAGAGTGACATTTGTCTTGCTGGAGGTTTACAGGGACACCATGACCAGACCTACGTGGACAGCTGTAAGAACAAAGGGTTATCATGTCCCCTCTGTCTCACTGGCACCAAGAAGTCTGCAACAACCAGCCCCAACCTCTCCCCTTTTAGCTTAAAAGAAGCCTGTACTTTAACTCAGGTAGGATGGTTCTTTGGACACTAGTCCATGATCTTCTCCGTCTGCTGGCTTTCCAAAAAAAGTCACTATTTCTTTCTCAAATACCCCGTCTCGATCTACTGGCCTGTCGTATGGCAAGCTTGGACTTGGCAATATTGCTAGTTACATAATACGTTTTTTGCTTGCAAATCCGTTGTTCATTGCCAACTACCTCCCAGAAAGACAGAGCTAGGGCTACTCTCTGCTGCAGATCCTGCAGCCAGCGGGGGAATGAAATCTGTAAGCCCCGTGGACACGTTGTGAGACCAACCAGAGAGCAAGGCACTTCCCTGGAACTCAGCGTCCAAACATGTCTCCCTTCTGTCCAAATGCAGGAAGATGGGGTCACCCACACTGCATGGTTTCACAGTGAGGCTCCCCCAGTTGCCCACTGGCTCCCGTGGCGGGTGGAGAGGTGCCAACACCCCTTCCTACCCCTGCAGGGAAATAGAAAACCACATTCTTTCCAGTTGCCTCCCTCCAGCTCCCACCCCAGAGGCTGAGCCCCAAGGCTTGGGCCCCTCCTCCCATCACCCACTGGGTCATTAATCGGTGCACGTCAGGTGCGAGCCCCCAGAAGCTGAGGACAGCTGGGCCTCTGAGAACGGACAGTTAGCTGTGCCTTCTTCTCAGCCATGAGTTCTTGTTCTCTATACCTTCCTTCTCTCCTGCCCCCATCACCGAGATCACAGCCGGTTAGTCATGATTAACTGCAAAGGCTCGTTCCAGTGCCATGGTTATTACTCTGAGCAGTTTCGGAACTCCCTGTTAGGCACTGTCCTCGGTACCAGCTTAGGAGAACAACAAGAGAATCAGCATGATTATCCCGGATCAAAATCTATAAACAACACAGCTCACTAGGATTACCAAGCTCCAGCAAACACTCGCTCTAAATGATTTTGGCTTTCTCAACAAATTGAATTCATCCCAAAAAGAGAAAAGCTTGTTACTACAAAACACGTTCTACAGATTCAGAGACTAGTTCCAGGGATGTCTGACTCTGAGTGTAGACTCTGGACTAGGGCTGTCTGGTATGGGTTCAAACCCAGCTGTGCCAACTACCACTGCTGAGATCTGGAGCAAGTTCTTTAAACTCTCCGTGCCTCAGCTTCATCATCTGTTAAATGGGTAGATGCTACATTCTTCATGGAATTCACAAGACATGTAAATTTGCTTAACACAACAGCCACCATAAAGCACGTGCTCCATGAATGCTGGCTCCTGCTATCACTAGGCTACAACTACTCACCTCCTGGACAGTGAAGGGAGAAGAGCAGAGAATTCTCCCAGAACAACACTGAGAGGCTGCAGTTAGAAAGAGGACACAGTTTCCTGAGTAAGCATGACACCTAAGAGGCTACACAGGGAAAGATGAACAGATTGGACACTATAACAATATATTTCATGCATACATCAAGAGATGCCATAAATTAACTTCAAAGATAGTTAAAATATAGGGAGAAAAATACATGTGACACAGTTGTCCAAAAGTCAGTATCAGAATACTTATATTCTCTCTGCTTTTGCATCAGAGATTTTCCATATCAAAAATAGACTAGCTATCCATCAATTAAAGCAGACCAACCATTCAGGATACAAGTGAGCCAAGGATGTAAACAGAGAATACTCAGGAAAGGAAATGTCAACAGCCAATGAAGCAATGAGAGATGAACAATCTCAGCAGCAATTAAAAGTGCATATTAAAATACTGAAGCACCACACTGCACTTTTGAAAAGTACAAAACTTCTGAAAAACACTTAACATCCAATGCTGGTGATGACATGGGAAAATGGTCAATCATAGGCTGATGGTGGAACAGCAAAATTGATATGGCCTTTTAGAGAGCAATGTGGTTGACACCAATAGTTAATGTAATATAAAATGTAAGTGTCCTATAATCTAGAATTCCAGAGAATTAGAATCTCTCCTTAAAGAATGCTAATACATGTGCAAAACATATGTGTGTGTATGTGTATGTGTGTATGTTCATTACAGAAAGTTTATTAGGGAAAAAAACTGAGATCAAACCATAGCAAAATGAATCAAGGCATTAAGGTATTATGGTACAGTCTTAGAATACTAAGCAATAATTTTTTTAAATGTATCAACAAAAAATCTAGAAGGAATAATATAGGAGAATGGCAACACGTTTTTGATAATTGCTTAATAATTGCCAAGTACACAGTATATTTGTTTTATGTCTGCAGAATCACAGAGAGGGGAAAAAAAGGTAGTTTAACAAAACTGTGAAGGGCAGAGACTCTGGATCCAGACCACTTGACCTCTAAACCCAGCTCCACGTATATTAGCTGTGGGACTCTGGACAAGTGACTTCAATGCCCTGTGCCTCAGTTTCTCCTCCTGTCACATGGAGACAGTAATAGTGCCTGCCTCATGGGGTACCAGTGAAAGATGGAGCTAGTACACTGACGTCCTTAGCATAATGCCTGGCAGACAACTAAGGGCTCAGGATGTCATTTGAGAACATAAAGAGTTGCTTTTTATCCTGTGCCCACTATGTGCCAGGGGCCATCTCTAAACTGACCCATGGCTCTGAGTGGTGGAGCCAAGCACCTCCACTCTATGTCCTGTACTGCAGTGACGCCAGATGCCAGGCTGGCGAGAATGTGTGCAGACTGAGGGTTTCTCTGCTCCCGAGGATCCGTGACCTCCACCACCAGGCATGGACTGAGCTTCTGCTGCTGGTGCCCGCACTCCGCCCCCACCCATAACCCGCTGGACTCCTCCCTGCAGGGCAGGTGGGCGAGCTACCCACTGATCAGCCCCCGGGACCTGTGGCCCATCCAGGCTTGGTCCCTCCTGGTTTCCCTTCTCTAGGACCACAAGGCCAGGCCACATGTTCTCTCTGTTGCTTGAGGGTCAGGCATGTCTGTAGGTCAAACTGCTGCATCCCATCCTCCCCCCACCCAGCTGCAAGCTCCAGGCCTGGCCACAACCCTAGACGCTCCATCAGGCTGTTTACTTTCTTATCACTTTCAGTTTATTAGAATGAGAACTTCTAAGCAACATATATTAAGCCTCTTTTTTTTCTTGCTTAGACCAGATTTGTTAAAAGAAGGGAAAAAAATAACCAGTTTTGACTTGGGAAACTTACAACAGTTGGAGGAAATTAGTCATGATTTGAAATAAATACTAATATATGGTATATCAGTTATCTACTGCTGCCTAGCAGACCAGCCCAAGTAGAGTGACTTAATACTGCCATTAATTTAATTCATGCTATAGTTTGGAAAATTGGGCTGGATTCAGGCAAAGAATGTGTTTTACCCTTGACTGAATTCTCTCATGCATCACATTAAGCCTCTTTTCCTTATTTTTATCCCTCATCTAACCCCCATGGACAAAACAGCAATTCTTGAATTGCACTTTTTCACTTTTTGACCATCAGCAGATGACACCACAAGCCCAGAGGAGGGTGTCCACGGCTGCTCCTCAGTGCGGAGTTCTCAACTCCCCCTGAACATATGGGAACTCTGGGTGGACAGAGGCAGCTCTAGTGAGCTTGTCCCCTTGTTCCTCGTTCTCCCATCAAGCCTGGCTGCACACTGGCACGCCTTCTGTTATATAACCATTGTTCTGTCCTGCCATTTTGTTTATGCTGGTGTCACATTCCATTATGTCAATTTTTTTTTTTTGGAACGTGACAGACATGAAGCTGTTTAGAACTGGATACCCTGGCCATTTTGGTTACTGAGAAAAGCATGAGATTTAGTCAAACCTTTGGTTCCCAAAGAGAGTTCAGCATATTCCCTGAGAATGAGACATGCAAAACTTGGCTAAATGGGGTTAAAACAAACCCAAAATAAAACCAAAAAAGGGACTCTACTGTACTATCCAAGTAGTAGCCCAGAAATTTAAAAATTATATTCTCCAAAAAAAAATCTATTTTGACCCAGGCACATGAGTATTCAAGGTAGGTCCAAAGAGTTCAAGAAAGCTAACCCCCTTCCAAGAGTCAAAAGACTCCCTCCCTTGGCATGGTTCCCAGGAAGGAGGTGAAAATTACAGCCAATCATTTGCCTTCCCGTTCAGAGGGCTTTCTCGGATTCAGCACTATTGACATTATAGAACAGATAACATTTTGTTGGGTGGGCAGGTTAGGGGGGCTGTCCTTTTCCATGCAGAATATTTAGCAGCATCCCTGAACTCACCCACCAGATGCCGAGAGCACCCTCCACCCCAGTTATGCCAACCAAACGTGTGTCACGGCATTGCCAAATGTCCCCGAGGGACAAAAACACTTCTTGTTGAAGACCACTGCCCATGGGACCACTGGGACTGATCCCCGCCTGCCTCCACCTCCCCTCCCCAAGCAGCCCCAACTTTCCTGGACTCACTGCCAAACCCCCTACCTCCCTGCTGGCTCTCTGTGTCCCCCCCTCCCCCCAGTCTGACTCATCTCCTGCCCTCTCCGACCCACTCTATCTTCGACTGGGGACTCACGAGCAGCCATCAGCAACAGTCTCCGTGTCTTCACTGACGATTCCCTGCTCTAACCCTGGACTTCAGGACACGGTCCCTAACAGCCATCTCACACAGCAGGATGGGTTCTTCCCTCTTACTCCTCTTTGCCAACCCTGGACCACTTCCCCAGAACTTTCCTCAAGCCCCTTAGAACATGGGTTGGCAAGACTATGGGCCAAGTCTGGCCCACCACCTGTTTTGGTACAGTCTGTCAGCTAAGCATGGTTTTCACATTTTTTAATGGTTGGGGGAGAAAAAGTCTAAAGAATCTTCCATTACATGTAAAACTCAAATCTCAGGGTCCATAAATAAAGTTTCACTGGAAGGCAGCCATGCTCATTCGCTTACCTGTTGTCCATGGCTGCTTTTATGCTACAAAGGCAAGAATTCAGTTGCGCAGTTGCAGCAAAGACCGTCTGGCCCACAAAGCTTAACATATATATTATCTGGCCCTTGACAGAGAGTTTCCAACCCAGGCCTCTGACACGTGGGAACAGTCTGTACCATCCACTCCCAATCTGTTGTCATCATCCACTGCCCGCCACGTCACTCTTCCGTGTGTACTGAAATGCACGTGTGACTGAAAGCTAGATGGCACAACTGCTGACGTCAGTGACTAAATGAAGTTCAGAGCTACCTCTGTGGGCTGGGATGCTGTGTGGAGATCAACAGGATGACACTGAAAGTTCACGTGTTATAAAGTCCCATGCCACGCTCATCACCAGAAAGACTGACATACAAGAGCAGGAAGATGACCTGGTGTGTGCTGACAGAGGTCAGAACCAGGATGAACAGAGAAACATTATAGGGAAATTTTATCCATACAACGAAATGCTAAGCAATAATAAGAGTTGTAACGTTACCGAGCACATTTAGGTCAAATGACTTTCACAATGAGCTGAAAAGTTGAAGGAGAGGATGGGGTGTTTCAGGGAGGAGAGTGTCTTGAGCCTGAGGGCACAGAAAGTGCTCCTGCTCTGGGCTAGACAACCCCGAAGACTTTTTAGTCCGAACATTAGAGACGATTAAAATTTAAACCAGAGTCACTGGCTTCTTGGCTGATTAGATGCTAAGTAATAATTTTCTTGGTAAAATATGAAAGCATCCAACATTTCTCTTCCTTCCAATCAAATCTGTAGATTTTAACTGCAAAGATAAAACACAGTATGGCACACACAGTCACAAAAGGTACTTGTGGGTGGCAGGTGACCAATACACTCATACCTTATTTGGTAAATACTTGGCGTGGGGTTCTACTTTTTTAGAAGCTAAAGCAAAGCAATGTGAGTTTACAGCCTTATTAGTCCTCAGAATTAAAGCACACAGCCTGGCAGGCCTTGGTCTGTAAGAAGACTTGGCAGATTTTTTTTCTTTTTGATTCTCTTCGAATTTTCATATTTACTTGACTAAAAATACACGGAAATAAACTGGGAGTTTGGGATTGGCAGACATCAACTACTAAGTAGAGAACAGATAAACAACAAGGTCCCACTGTATAGCACAGGGAACTATTCTCAACGGCTTTAGTAACCTATAATAAAAAAGAAACATAAATATATATGTATATATATACACACACACACACACACACACACACTATGCTGTATACCAGAAAGTAATACAACATTGTAAATCAACTATCCTTCAATTAAAAAAATACATTTAAAAATACACACCTACATAGTATGTAAGTCAAACTGCCTCTCTAAAAAGTCAGACGTGCAAATCTCACTTAGGGATTATGTTTAGGAACGGTAAGTTGGGAAACGATTGTGTATGATTCAGACACTGAGAAGCGAAGGCCAAAGACTTGGATTCCCCCCCGTGACTCAGCCCCCTTGTCCTGCGATGAATCACATGGCGCCAACCCCCCGACTGTTTTCTCATTTGTAATGGGAAGATAAGAGCACTTGTCTTGCCTAGACCCTGCAGAGAATCATCATGAGAGTTCAAGAGACACAGAAGGACCATCTGCGTGCAGAGTGCTATTATATACCTTTTAGGACAACGTGAATCTCTTTCCAACCTATAACATAGTTCCATCTTGTTTTCCAAAGTTTTGGCATTCATTGGATCACAGAGTTACAAAATCCAGCCTAAAATTCCTCCTACGCGGCGGAGGCAGGGCGGCGGAGGCAGGCGTGTTGCTACAAGTATGGGGTAAGGAGGGCCAGAACGTTCACAGAGATGAAGAGTAATCTAGGTCAGGCATGCATCTGTGTCTTTCCAGGTCTACAGGGAATCGAACACAATGAACTTCTTGATTCTAAGGTAGCGTTTGGAGGCACAGATGTTGGGCAGGTGACTCAGCTCTACGTGCAGGAATTGTTTCCCAGCTTCCTTCTCGCCACCCTGCCCCTCTGCCAAAATTATACTGTCATTCTGGGGCCATGGGGCAAAAATCCCTTCAACAGGCTTCGCGGATGAAGCCCCTTCATAATCATCAATCTTGAACCTGTTATCTTTCTTTATAAGCGGGAAAGTGGATTTTTCTAAAACAAATGCTATGAAATTTACATCAAAGTAATAATTTCAGTAAAATGAAAATCAGTCGTATTTGGAAACACCGAGACAGCAGCATTTGGAGGAGCACCTGCAGCCTCCCGTTCCGGATCCCACCAAGCCCAGAGCCTCGAAACCATCAACTGTGCCCAGGATGGTCCACCTCACTGCTGTTACCTTTGCCGACATATCACAAGGTGTTGTCACCTGAACTCACAACACACAGGCCTTTGAGACGTGTGACAGCAAGAAACAGAAAAGAAACAAACTTGACATCAGTCAGCCAGAGCAGAAGAACCCCGAGATCTACTGACAAGGCCCCCTAACTCCTGCCCTTAGCATCTTCGGTGGTTTTAAGTAGAGGTTTTTCATCCCAGGGTGTACACTTTGCTCAACTCTCCCCATGTCATTTTCTCAAGCAATTAGCCAGAAGCAGTGCCAGAGAGTGCCTCCAGGGTCCTTCGAGCATTGCTTGAGTTTCCTGAAGATGTTAGATCACTAAGTTCAGTGTTCACAGTGGACTCTCTCACTCCTCAATCTGTTCAGAAGTTCTGGTCTTCTTTTCACTAAAATAGAGCTTCTGGTATGCAGACTCTTAGAAATAGCAAAACCAACACTGAAAGCGAGGGGACAGAGAAGAAAGATCCAGGGAAGGACACTGAGGAGGAACAATCAGAGAGGTACCCTGGAGACATTCAGAGACATAGTCACCAGGAATGAACTGTACAGAAGCCACATACAAGTGGAGTCTCATGACCACCACAATCATTCTTTTATGATGCTTGCATAACAGGGATGTCCAAGCTGATAGGGACGGCAAACAAAAAAGGAGAGGAAGAGGGAAGAAAGCTGAAGGGGAAGACCAATCCTACTTGCAAAAATTTGTGTAAAAATCCTAAAGAAATTAGTATCGAACAGGATTCCAACAGCACGTTTCAGAAAAGAACACATCACGACCAAGTGGGTTATATTCCAGGAATGCAAGATGGTCAAAGGATAAAAAGAAATGAATTAAACAAACAACTTACAAATCCAGAAAAAAAACAACAAAGTAAACTAAAAAGAAGATGAAACAAAGGTGTCAACATGGACCATGCCTGGCACGTCACTCTCAGACTGAGGCCCTCCTCCTCCTTCTGCAATAGGAGGCACCCAAAGGCACAGGCTGGCTCATGCTCCAGTGACCCCACGACTACCAGACTGCTCTGGG
Organism: Vicugna pacos; assembly: GCF_048564905.1. Classification (NCBI taxonomy): domain Eukaryota; kingdom Metazoa; phylum Chordata; class Mammalia; order Artiodactyla; family Camelidae; genus Vicugna; species Vicugna pacos. The sequence goes on from NC_133010.1 coordinate 10,696,113, forward strand.
CACTTCCTGGTAGTGGCGGGGGTAGGTGTTTCCTTCGGGAGGGAGAGGAAGGGACATATCTTGATCGCTCTCTTAACTCATCCCACTTATTCTGCGTTATGCTCTTCACCATGCAGCCGCCTGACCCACATCTGGCTCCCAGGTGGATCTCCATGATGAGGGACAATGATCTGGCCAAATGATGTGAGCAGGGCTTCTGCCAGCCAGCAGCAGGGAGCCTGCACTGGAATCAGTGCATCAGTCAGCCCCGGTGGACCCGGCTGGCATGGACTGGTCCACAGAGCCCCGTTGTCCTAGTAAACTGAGAGCATCCATTTAGGACAAGATGACTGGACGCAGACCCCAGAGCAGCATGGCTGCCCTTTTGCCACACCTCTGCTTTATGGAAGCACTTCTGAGCTCCTAGAGATTCTGTCCAACTTTATATTTGGATATATATAATTTCTCATGGGATTGTTAATCTTTCTGTTTCTTCCTATGTCCTTTCTTCATTCTTACTTTCTCCCAGCCCAGATGGGAGGTTCACAAGAATGGAGAGCATACCTTTTCCATTTACATGTGGTCATGACTTCAGATACTCCTGGCCTATAACAGACACTTAACAAAAATGTTTGCTGTATGACTGCTGAATAAATGATACATTAGAATTTACTGAAATTATATATATGTACAAAATATATAATAATACTTAATTATATATTTATTCTACTCAACCTCAACTATATATTGTCATGAGTACCTGTCACATTCACGTGGCTTACCATTTATTTCTAGGTCAAAGTTTTGTGTTTCAGATTTTCTTCCAATTGATAAAACAGCTTTTCTAAATAGATATTAACTGAGATATTGTATAAAAACACAAGTGAGTGAAGAAGAGTTCATGGGGTTAGTAAGATCAAATCTGTGCAGGTCACTAGGGCCGTCTCGCCCAGGGGAGTGCCAGGGGCGCTGGGCGGTGTTTCAGTGGTAGAGAAGAGGCGGGGAGCTGGTGGGGCAGGGATGGCCGTGGGCGCCTTTGGGGGCGTGGCCTGCCTCCCTCTTTTCGGTGTCCTTGCGCCCCCTGGATGGCTGGGTTAGTGCTTACTTTTCGCGGAGATCTCGCACTTGACTGGACTTGAAGCCGGGAGCCGAGGTGGAGCAGGGGCTGGAGGGAGCGGACAGAGGACTCCGGATGCTCTGCACGGAGTGCCTGCGGCTGCGCCTGCGGTCCAGGCCCCGCTGCTCGCCCCCCGAGCCGCCGCCGGAACACACGCTGGCCCTCCTCCGGTCCCGCCGCCCGCTGGGGGGCGGCTCCGCTGTCTCATCGCTGTCCTCGTCCTCGTGCCGGAGCGCCACCTGAAACAGCAGAGGGCACCCAGTGCAAGGTCAGACTTGACAGCCTCTCTTAGCTTTTCAGTCTGGCCCTTCACGAGGACTTAACACTGACTCCTCCCAGCCTGGGCTTCCGCTTCTCTGCAAGGCTATCATAGTCACAGGTAACCCAAAGCACAGTCGGCAAACTGAGAGATGCTCGCCACTCACTGTGGATTTTCCCAAATGGATACGAAAGGTCAACCGATGTCAGGGGTAGGTCTGAGAAATAGTTTGTAATTAGCTGGGCTCTTCCCTCTGTGGCCGGGCACTGCCCTTGCCGGGGTCCTCGCTCCTGGCCCACCCTTTGCTCTTCTCTGGACCAGGAGGCGGCGTCTCCCCGGAAGCCCAGCGGGGGGAAGCCCTGGAGTTCCACACCATGCCGGAGCTCCCTTCCCAGTGAGGCTGGTCCGAAGAGCATAGCAGAGATTCTGGTCAGAGGCAGGAGCCGCAAGCTCCAGGTGAGTGGAAACGAGTCATCAGCGGGTCTCTGGAGGGGCCTGGTGCAGCAGGACCTGCGCCGCGGACCCCGGGCCACCGCCCTCCCCGGGGACTGCCCACAGCCTGGGTACCGTGGGGGTGGGGCCTGCAGTCACTCTAGGCAGCCTGCATGTGCAGTCACAAAAATACAGACCAGAAATAGACTAGACCTCTAGGATTAACGTGTTTTTTTTTTTTGACTTCCTAACAGCAATGCATACTTGTGCAGAAGAATAACTGCCTTACACTTGACCACTTCAGCTTTCACGTGGAAACCTGAGCCAAATGTCCCCAGCCTCCTACCCCCTTTCAAGGGATATCGCAGCCCTGCTCCTAGTTGGGTGGTGCCCTGTCCAGTCTGGCCATCTCTTAGTCTCCTCCATCCTGGATCCTCCAAACAGCCCTCTCCTTTCACATTAACACCAACCATCTGTGCTCCTACACAGATCTCCTTCTTGCTGGCTCCCAGTCTTCCTAGTCCTAGGTGCTAATCTGTATCTCCAGCTTCTCTAATTATTTTTATGCCTACCTTCTCAAAAGCTAGACCTCCAGAAGAACACACACTGTGGACTAGCCCTGTGTGTGGCTGGCTGTGCCACTAACAGACCAGACGTGACCTGCGTCAAACTGCTGTCTCTTTCTCCTTCACCAAAGGAGCCTCACAGGATCACATTTGTAGGTTTCTGGTAAGAATAACATATCTAATGTATGTAAAGCAGCTAGGGTAGGGCTTTCCCTGTGGCTGGTACTCGATAAACACAACCATTCTTTCCCACCTGTGCCCACAGATGAAAGGGCCTAGGATGCCCATAAATTCCTCTATCATATGCAATTGGTGGGTCAGGCCACCCCACAGCCCACAGGAACCAGGCCCAACCCAGTCCAGCAGTCTCTCTGACTCGGCACCCAAGGAGTCACATGGTCCCATGTCCCCCCAAAGTACATATTTTCCAGTCCTGTGGGTGCTCTTGGGCACATTTCACAACTCAGTCAGGACAAGTGAGGGAATGGAGAAGTAATATAAAGGCCCAGATAGCTAACCACACACGACCTGGCTTTCACATCACCTGTCTACACCTGGCTACTGTGAAATCAGTAATCCCCTACGTCCAAGTGTTGGCATTCGTGTTCACATAGCAAGTTGAGCTCGGCAAAGTCGAGGCCAGGCTGGCCACTCTCTTCAGGTTCACAGGGATGGGTGCCTGAGACGCATGACTGTTTCACAGGAGTGCAGCCGCCTTTTATCGGCTCCATCACCAGTTTCCTCCAGCTCGAGCTTTTATGTAAGATCAATTTAATGAAAACTCTTCTCTCTACGTGCCAGATACATTTTCTAACAAACTCCCAGATAGAGGAAGACAGTTTAATAATATTTTGACTATTCTGTTCCCCTAGAATTTACTAGTCAGACATAATTGGTGGAGGTTTGAGGTCAGAATTGATAAAAGCTTAGAAAAAGCTGTTGTTATATCTGGCCGGAAAGTCTATTTCCTGGGGAACCCTCTGCAGTATCACTGCGGAAACGAAGAAAGAAATTTTGCATTTGTTTCATCACTTTTATCATCTCCACTTTCACACTTTAAATGGCATTCTCTGGGCAAAGTTTGAGAATGATTATACACCCAGCAAAGCACAGCATTTTAAAATATCACTAGCCAATTAGTTTTTCATTTTTGGAAACAAAAACTCTAGACCATGTGGACTTATTCTGGCCCGGAGTATTGACTCTGCTTACTATTCACATTTGGAATGATATGATTAGGGGGAAAAGTGGAGTTCAGATATTTCTAATTCCTTGTCTAACCTCAGAGATCCAAGGATCAAATAGCATTCCACTCACAGTTCCTTTCAGAGAAGCACATGGTGTGCACACAAATTAACTGCCTTTTGTCAAGGAAGATGGAGAACTGGAAAGCTTAAGTGAAAAGAAAATCTTGAAAAGTTATCAAAGCAGCTCCATAAAATGTACTTCAGTGAGGGCTGTCTGAAGTTCAGAGCCTCAAAAACGAAAACAAAAATCCACCTCCTTAAACAAAGAAAAAGATGCCTGGAGGTGGTAAATGGGGCTCAGAATCCCAGTAGATCCAAGAGCAGCCTTGGGCTTGGCAGTCAGGAACAGTGAAATGTGAAATTTGGGGCTGGTCTTTGCTCACGGTTTTGTGTGTGTGTTTTTTTTAACAAGAAGAATCTCAGCATCACTAGTGTCCGCCAATGACAGGAAGAGACACCTCTTTCACATGTCGGGCCACGGTGGCAGTTCCAGATTCTTCAGATTCTAGGGAGCACTCGGATTGGAGTCCACTAAGACCACTAAGAGCTGAAAAACACCTGCAGAGAACAGCCCCTGCCAAGAGACTTACTCAGAACCTGTGGTGTCAGATCTAATTAACTACAAGTACAGTCAGTGTCCTTCACGGAACACAAGGTGAGACCAGCCATGTCCTCATCGATCTCTCATCTCATCCAAGTGATGGAGTATCTGTTTGCTGGACCTCTCGTCAGATACACTCTAACTCTTCTAATCAAATGCAGAACACTGCCTACAGAACCAGGTGAGGAATGAGGAGGCTCCGAATCCAGTATTGACTGCTTGTACCCGCTGTGCTGTCACCAAGAAAGCAGTTAGGGGCAGATTAAGCTCCTGGCATCTGCGACAACTGCCAGCAGTGTTTGGGGCCACTGAATGACGTAATTATTCTTTTTAAAATTTTGTGGAAATTTTCAAACATATACAAAGTATGGAGAAGAATATAAAGACTTATGTGCTCACCATCCATGACAGTTCAACAATTACCTGCCCTGGCCACGCTTGTCTCATTTACCTCCCTGCATCCGACCCCACAGCCAGAGGTTTTATTTTTTAGGTAAATCCCAGACCATATCATTTCATCCATGAATATTCAGTATTTATCCCTAGAAGATAAGGATTTCTAAAAACCATAACCAGCCTTCTACTGTCTCACCAAAAATAATTTAATATCATCAAACAGCCAACAATCTGAGCATTCTTAATGGATGTCAAAAGCTATTAACATTTCTTTGAGTTTATATCTTTATACTACTACTAAGCTACATGAAAAAAACGGATACTTAAACCTAAAAAATATGGCACACACACAAAAAGGACAAGAATGCTCATGGTAGTGTCGTCATGGCAACAAAACTGTAACCAGCCAACATCCGTCAAGAGAAGAGAAGATAAATAAATTGGGATATATTCATCAGCAGTGAAAATGAACAAACCAGAACTCCACATGACAACATGGGTACGTCTCAGAAACAAGCCAAAGTGTAGGAGGACACAGATGGTATAGTTCCATTTATAAAAAGACAAAATTCAACAATATGTTGTTTAGCGCTACCGACTGGGAGGAAGGAGTTAAAGCAGCTGGCCGGCGATCCCTCCACTCCTTTTGTAGGAGTGATGCTTCTGGGGAAAGAGAGAAGACACTGACCCCATCCAATCTTTCATAAATATGCTAATAACTAGACTACCTAATAAACAGTCTGATGACAGTTGCTAAAATGAGAGCTCTTGTGTCTAGAATGCCCTCAGCAGGTTAGGATCAGCTAAAGATTACCTACATGAAATACACACAGAATTTATGAGTTTATAAGCCATGACCCACTGGGCTGTGTAGCAGAGATGCTTCTTAACTGAATTCTGCCTGCTGGGTGAGGTGCCCTGTGAACCACACCTGGAGACCTTGTCTATTGTTCTGGGTCAGAAAGCACATGTCTGATGGACAAAAAGGAAGACCTGGGAGTCACAAGGGATGCCTCAGATCTCTCCCTGCTTCTCCGGCACCTCTATATTCTGAAAATTATTAGCCTAGGGAGATTAGTGTAGCTCTGCTATAGATAGCAAGAGCTCAGATTTTTCAACTCCTCTTTAAGAATCTGATGCTCTGTGTTAGCTGACAGAGTGAGACATTTGCAGGTAAAATTACCTTCTTTTAAAAAAAAAAGAGAATTATGTTAGGGGTTAGTAGGATGACACCAAAGAGGGCTACCAAGGACACTTCCAAGTCACTGGTAATATTCTAGTTCTGAAATGTTTGAGTGTATTAGTTAAGGTTCTCCAGAAAAACAGAAAAAAATAGGATATACATGGAGATTTAGTATAAGGAACCTGCTCACATGATTATGGAGGTAGAGAAGTCCCCATATCTGCAGTGCAAAGGCCTGGGAACCAAGAGGGTCAATGCTGTTAGTTCCAGTAGGAGGTCAAAGGTAACAGGCAACCTACATCCCAGCTCATTTGCATCAGGTAGAGAGTGAATTCTCTCTTGCTTTTGCCTTCTGTTCTATTCAGGCCTTCAACAGACAGGATGAGGCCCACCCACATGGGGGAGGGCAACCTTCTTTACTCAGCCTACCTACCCATCTGAATGCTACCCTCATCCCAAAACACCCGAACAGACACAGAATAACGTTTGATCAAATATCTGGGCACCCCGTGGCCCAGTCAAGGTGACACATAAAATTAAGCATCACACTGGGTGTTTGTTCTGTGTTCGTTAAGACACACACATGCTACGTTTGTGAATGACATGTACTCAGTGCTAAAATGTTACACAAATGCCATTCGACAAAAGGAAGATGGTGAATACAGAACATCTTTTGAAAAGTCAGGCCTGAATGGAAAAAGGCAGATGGGGAGGGAGCGGGAGAGTCAGGCAGGCTGGGAGAAAGAGAGCCCGGGAAGAGGAAGTAATCTCTGGGGTGGGTGTGCCGGCTGGGAAATGCACCCGCATCAGTGCGATCTTCTGGTGAACACTGACCACACAGAACCCACGCTGTGACCATAGAAGCCGCTGGCTGAGCAGAGTCTTGAGGGCCGGAGTTCTGAGCAGGTGGGAGGGGGAGGAAGGGAGGTCTGTGTACTGGGAAAAGTCCTTCTTCCACCTTCTTGGAAACCAAGTATCTTTAGTCCCTGCCTTCTCCTCCTTTAGTATTCTTACTTCATTCTTTCTTTATCATCCCTTTTAGGGGCCATAAGAACATACCCCTCTGCCACCCACTGGCTTCCCGATGCCACGTGCCAGTGATAATGAAACACAGAAGTGTGAGCAGGTAACTGGGTAAGTGAGGCTTGGTTAGAGGAGATGCCCGGAGCAGGGGCACAGAGCGCTGGCCAGCCGTGGGGAGCTTGACTCTCTGCCAGCAAGTATCTCTGGTTCAGTTTCCACTGACTTCGCCTGAGATCGTAACAAGAATAATTCTGCTTGTCGCTTATTATGACAGCAACTTTTAGGAAACAGTCTCTCCATTTCTACCCAGTGAAGATCACAATGGAGCCATTCAGCTGAGAAATATCCTTCCTCGGACTCCCACTGTGCACAAACATTTATGAATAAAGCTGTTCGTCATAACAGCATTTATAACTGCAAAAACTCGGAAGTAATCTAAATCCAAACAAACAGGCACTGGTCATGTATGTTATAGTACTTTCATACAGACAGGGTATTATGTTTCTAATACAATGACATTCTTGAAGAAGATTCAGTGACAAAAGAACATGGTTCCAATACATTTCTAGTAAAGATTCAGTTTGCAACGCTGTGTATAGACTATTATCCCCAGAGTTAAGAACATACGCCTGCATATACAAAAAAACCTAGAAAAGTAGACCAGAATGTTAACCATGGTTAGTAAGAAAGTCATGGATGGTTTCTTTTTCTTACACTTTCTGGTATTTTCCAAATCTTCTTCAATGAGTACACATTTTTCACAAATAAAAAAACACCAGGAGGAGGCGAGAGAGAAGGCAGAAGAACGTGAAAAGTTGTTTAGTGTCTTTAAGAGCACTTTTTCTCTGCATTTTCATTTTGGACTGGATCCTACAAATTATACAGAGCGCTGCCTGAGGTTCTGCCCCCATGAAGGATAAAGAACACCATCTCTGCAGCTCCCTCCCTCCCCCCTCAGAAGGCACGTGTGACACAGACTGCTGGGCCCGCCCTTGGAGTTGCTAGTTCCGCAGGTCTGGGGTGGAGCCTGAGAACTTGCATTTTTTGGAAGTTCCCAGGTTTTGTGAATGCTGCCACCCCACATGCAGAACCACTGATCTAGAGTATGTTCACCTCTGCCTCTGACGTTGGTCCAAGCTGTAGGACACCTTACAAAAGGCAGATCCTGTTACCTCATAAATGTTCAACTGCTCCACCAAGTCCAGGTCAGTCCCTTTCTTGCTCAAGTGCCGCTGGGACACAGCCGCGATGCCCAGCTCCTCCAGGCAGTCCACCACGTCGTAGAAGGTGTCTTGGTCTGGCAATCCTGACAAGGTCTGGATGAAGAAAGAACAGGACACAGACATGTCTTAGGGGTTGTCCCAAGGCTCTCAAGGCATTGTTTGCATGGTAGCCAGTGGCCACGATTATAACAACATGCGATGAAACAAGACAGATGACAAGTTCACTTGAGAAAGGACTACTTTAGAGTGTTGAGCAGGAGCAGGATGCACCCCAAGATCCCACCCCCTGTGATTCAGGTGCTGCACGGTCCCCTCCCATCGAGTGTAGGCAGGACAGGCCCACGATTAGGTGATGTTATATGGCAAAACTGAAAGGAATCTGCAGATGTTATTAAGGGCCCAAATCAGTTGATTCTGAGTTGTCAAACGGGGAGCTTTGTGGGTGGGCCTGACCTAATCAGGTGAGCCATTTAACAGTGGATTTCGGTTTACGACTTTTCTGAGCTCAGAGACTAGGAGAGAGAGGATCCTACCAGCCCTGAAGGAGCAGCACGCCACCATGAGTTCTACAGCTGCAAGAGAGTGAGTTCTGCCAACCACAGAAGCTTGGAAGGGAATCCTAAGCTTTAGACGGGACACCAGCCCTGCTCGACACTTTGCAGCCTTGCTCTCAGAGACACTGAGCAGAGGACCCAGCAAGGCGGTGCCAGGACCCTGCCCCATGGAAACTCTGCGATGCTAAGTCTGAGATGTTTCAAACTGCTCAGTGTGTGGTATTTGCTGCACAGCAGTCAAAAACTAACATACTCAGCAATCAGAAACTCCTCTTAAGATCAATCCACCAACAGCTGGAGTTATGACAACTGAATGATTCCCTTTTCCTTCAATTTAGTCGGCCTTGCCCTCAGTTTAGAACATTTAGGAAAACATGAGAAGTTTCAAAGCAGCAACCAAGAGACCAAAAGATAACCCCAGAAAGAAAAAGCCAACTTCTCTTTGAATTTGGCTTCTCTTAAAAGAGGGATGGTGTCTCAAGCCAGGCTTCTGCTTAGAACTGGAAGGACCCTTGAGGTGACTTCCTCTGAGCCTCTTATCTTATAAATGAGGGCGATGAAGGCGGAGGAGGGGAGGAATGGTCATTTTCAGGGTGAAAATACAGGCCTGAGCCACACCCGCGTCCCACCCCCTCTCCCACGTGGCGGCAGGGATGCTGGTCTGCCACCAAAGCAAATACACACGAGGAGGGGGGTCTGCAGCCCAGAGACACACACTCACCTATTTTCAGCTAATTCTCCAACATGTTCAGCTAACACTGCCACCCCTCCTGGGCCCTGCCCTCCTGTTTCAGCCCCGACCCTCACTGCTACTTCTGCCAAAGGAGGCATCCACTCCAGGAAAGTCTGAGAGGCAAATGTCTCTGGATGTCCTTACTCTCAGAAGACACTCAGGACCTCCTCCTTGGTCTCTCTCAGGCGTGGTCTAGCCAGGCCTTGTGACAAGTACATCTTGACAGCCTCTCTCAGGGGGAGAAATCTCTGTCCTAAAGGACATTTTATTTTCCTCTCCCCGGGTTTTCACTGATTTCATCGAATCTTTCCTGTAGGATAAAACCAGCATGGTGGGAGCCTGCACACAAATGTTCACAGCAGCACTAGTTGTGAAAGCCAAAAGCAGCGAACACCCAAAGCTCCTCCAATGGGTGCATTTAGACACTGGAACACTACACAGCGGCAGAAAGGAGCGAACTATTAATACACGGAGTAACAGAGATGTTCGCAAAGGCACGGTGCTGAGTGAGGGAAGCCGGCCTGAAAGGGTTACTTCGTGGATGGTTCCCATTTTTGAAATGACAAAACTACAGCGATGGTTGTCAGGGGTATGAATAGGGGCTCAGGTTGTCACTATAAAAGGATAGCGTACCAGGGAAAAGGGTGGGAAGGGATAAATTTGGGAGTTTGAGATTTACAAATGTTAGCCACTATAACAAAAATAGATTTTAAAAGTTTCTGCTGTACAGCACAGGGAACTATGCTCAATAGCTTACAATAACCTTTAATGAGAAAAAAATGAAAACGAATGTATGTATATGCATGGCTGGGACATTGTGCTGCACACCAGAAATTGACACATTGTATCTGACAGTACTTCAGTTAGAAAAAAAAGAAAGGATAACATGAGGAGATTTGGGGGGAGATGGAGCTGTTCTATATCCTAATTGTGAAGGCTACCCATAACCATATATGTGTTAAAACTTACACAGCTAAACATCAAAAGAAAAAAGTCAATTTTACTGTACAGTGATTAAACAAAGCAATAAAATGAAAATCTGAAAGCAAATACTCAGTGGGAATCCCATCCGGGTTACTCACCCCCCTGACTCTGCTGGAGTAGCTCCCCTCCCCAGAGCTCCTGGGGTGGGGGGTGGTCCTTCCCCAAATGCTCCAAGCCAGCCCCGTAGTTACTTATCACTTGCCCCCTCCCCGACCTGCCTCATCTGATTCTACAAGGTGGTCAGTATGTGAGGCCCCCAAAGTGGGGCATGCCCACTAAGGAGTTTCCAGCTGGATGAAGACAGGTGGGACATGGTGAGTTTCTGATGCTCCCTGGCATCTTCTGACAATTGAACATGGGCTGCAGGAGCAGGAGAGTTGGGGGGATAAATGTGGGTCTTGGAAACCCCTCATTAAGGTCCCTGTTTAACAAAGAGAGCAGACTTCAGTCTCAGAACCATGAGCAGGGCTAGAATTCAGTACCCTCGTTTTGTCACAAAAACATTATTTTTTAAAATTCCATGTCACTAGCCTATCTTCTATTCTGTTGAGACATAAGTTAGAAAAGCAATGTAATTGTCCGGATTTCAGAGGCTGAAATTTTTTTCCAGACTCCCGTTAGCATTTCAGTGTATCACGTTGCTTGGGATCTCAGAAGATTTTACTCAGTGACTAAACATGACTGAAATTCAACAAAAGAAAACCCAGTTTGGGTGCCAGTGGCCTGCTGCCCTTTATGACGAAAGGATGACATTTGGAGTAATGTCCTCGGGACCTCCCTGGACTTCCCCTGGGCCAGAACTCACAAAAGATGAAACAGAACTGCTAGATAAGAAAGAGTGAGCGAGGAATTCCTGGACGTTGGGTGCCATGTGGTGCCAAGGAGAGCGTGACACGCACTGGGTCCTCGCCAGTGACTGGCAGCAGAATGCCCAGGCCGTGTGGACGCTGCTGGGGTCGTCAGAACAGCCCGGCACGGCCTCTACCACCAAGACAGATAGCATTACGATGAAAACACTGCGCAAGAGTGAGAATCCCATTTTTGCTGAGTTCAGTGTTTTCCAAAACAATGCCAGTGACTGAAAATGACACGAAATTGATGACCTTCATCTTAAAAAAACCAACAGAAAATAGCTTTAAAATTGCCTGGTGGAGTCAACTCACAAGCAGATTTGAAAATGAAACCAGAATTCTTAGGATTATCCTACAGAAAAGTGGTGCCCGTTCCCCAACAGGACTGCAGGAAATTTCCTGTGACTTTTCCAACAAATAGCATTTCATTAAAAAGCAATCAATGCCAACGTGACCCAGAGGAAATGGCCCGTTGTTTTACTGTATATTTCTTTTCATCTTAGGAGGGTTAACGTCATTCATTTTTTGACTGGGTCATTTTTGGCTGGGTTCTTAATATTGTTAAAATAGTATCACCTTCTGCCCAGTTTTTTTGCAAACAATTTCCCAGTTTGTCACTTGCCTTTAGTTTTCACTCGTGGTTTCCATTTTACAAATAAGACCTTATTTTATAGTTTTACATGGTGAAATATTTAAGTCCTTTGCTTCAGAATCTTTTTCACTGGTTTTATTATTAAAATACCCTTCACTGACCAGAGATCAATTCATCTTCATCTCTAGTTTCTTCTCATTTTTCTACAGTTTCATATGTTACATTGAACTCTTTATCTGAAATGTACTTTGGCATATGGTCAAAGCATGTTTTTGTTTATTTCCATTTAGCAAAATCTCTCCCAGTCGTGAATGAAGCTAACCACCCCTATGTCTATTTCAGAGGTCTATTTCAGAGCCTCTCTGCTGCAACCATCTGCCAAGGAAAGAGTCAGATCCATACTGCTTTTTTTTTCTAATTGAAGCATTGTTGATTTACTATCTGGTAATAACCTATAAGGGCCACATTGTTTTAATCCTTAGAGTTTGTACAACATTTTACTACCTAGTAGAATTACTTCTCATTCTTATGCTGCTTTCTATGAATGTGCCCCCAGTTCAACAGGGGAATATATCTCCAGTTATATTTCAGGAAGAAATGTGGGGTCTTCTTTGAAGAACTAACCATCACTGCAGCAGATCCTGTAGGCCTGCACCCAGCAGCTTGGAGACCAGACGGAGGCCCTGGGGGGAGTTGATGCGATGCCTGGGGCTGAGGGAAGAGACAGCCACCCACCCTCCCTCGATTATGAATGAGGAAGGGACCCAGGCACTCGGATGAAGGGACGCCAGTCCTGAGAGTGGGCTGTCCCAGGTCAGCGGGGGACCCACGGTCAGGGCAGCATCTCTCAGGACAGACTCTGAACACAGCGGCTGCCCCACAAGCTAGTGACCAGGGCGGGATGTGACAGGAGGAATGGGAGCACAAGCGGAGGTCACCATCACAGATGGAGGAAGGGACCCACCCTCAGGAATCCTCACCTTGCCACCAGCAGTCAAAAAATAAACTCAAAATGGATCAAAGACTTAAACATAAGACAGGATACAATAAACCTCCTAGAAGAAAATATAGGCAAAGCATTATCTGACATACATCTCAAAAATGTTCTCCTAGAACAGTCTACTCAGGCGATAGGAAATAAAAGCAAGAATAAACAAATGGGACCTAATGAAAATTACAAGCTTCTGCACAGCAAAGGAAACCATAAGTAAAACAAAAAGACAACCTACGGAATGGGAGAAAATTTTTGCAAGTGAAGCCGACAAAGGCTTGATCTCCAGAATTCCGTAAGCCGCGGAATAAGACTGCTTTGCTTTCTGCCCAACTGTGAACCATTTCTTTCGAGTAAAACTTGCTCCCCTGTATTCTTACGGAAAAATGTTTTTTTAAGGGGACATCTTGATAGGAAAATTCTCACTGTCCTCTTTCTGGTTTTAGCAGGAAGACCAAAGTAGAGAAAGCTTGCAGATACGCAGGCCTTCACATGTAAGTGACCGGCACACATGCACACACACGTACACACACCACGCGTGGGTGTAGAGTTTAGTCTTGCAAAAAAAGCACGCTGAAGCAGGTTCCAGCCACCACAATGGGGTCCACGTGATGTGGCTCTGATTCAGAGGGCAAATTTTAGCTTTCCACATATACTGTTTCCCTCGGGCTGTTGCAACAAGGTACCACAAACTGGGTGGCTTAAAACAACAGAAATTTATTCCCTCACAGTTTGAGGGACTAGAAGTGTGATGTCAAGGTGTCGGCATAGCCATGCTGTCTCCGAATGCTCTGCGGGAGGACCCATCCTTGCCTTACCCGACTGGCTGCTGACAGTCCTTAGCATTTTGGGGGGTTCCCTGTCTTAGAGACGCATCACTCCAGTCTCTGTCCCTGACTCACACGGCTGTCCTCCTCTGGGACGTGTGTATACACTGTCTTCCCTCTACGTTCTCTCTTTCCCTCTTCTTGTAAGGACACCAGCCCTTTGAGATCAGTACTCCTTCCCCAACAACCTCATTTTAACTTGATTATATCTGCAAAGATCCCATTTCCAAATCAGATCACATTCCCTGGTACCAGGGGTTATGACTTTAACATCTTTGGGGGGCAGGGTGGGGATACAATTCAACCCACAACAAACGCCAACCAACCTTATTCACTAACGTCATTGCATAAACCAACAACTCCGTGTCGACCCCATCCTTTTCCTCCAGGATTTCCATGATGTTTGACCAGGGCTTGACTCCTATGAGTAAAACAAAAATCATTAGAAACAGCAATTCAACACTCTTTATCCAACTCACATCACTGTTTATCCAAAGACTTAATCACCCAATGACGGCTGTGTCTTTCAAATTCCAAATTCCAAAGCATGACACTTATTCTTAGGGTGGACTTGAACATGCTTTTAATTAGGTCACAATATAGCACATCATCCTTGTCCACCTGAAAATGTTTACTCTGCCTGTCAGAATGCCTAGCAATTTGCTTGGAAAGTCCCCTTTATACTAAATATGTGATTTTTAAAAACTCCATTCACATGCAGCTTTTTAGGAAATGCATTTCACTCTCTGAGGGTGGAAATCCTTTATCATTACTCTCCATGGGTCCGTCTCCTGCAAGCAAAGAGGATGCAGGTCTTTGGAATCACTCTAGCAATGGACTCCAAACAATAACCGTGAAACATCTGTCTAGCAAACATTTCAAGAGCAGAAGTATATTGTCTTTACTCAATCAAGGCACAAGTATTGTTTAAGCCTTAACCAGGTACCAGGAGCTGGGTCTATGGGAGGCTGCCCTCAAGAGGTTTATAACGGAACGGAGCAGTTAGACACAAGCATAAGAATACACGTCAGCACGGAGTGAGTGAGGTCTGTCTTCTGCAGTGTGAAGGTCACAGAGGGTTTGGTGCAGGAGGTGGCTCTTCAGCAGGGCTCGGAGGACGAGGCTCATGAAGGTTGGGACTCAGGGGAGGGCAGGAAAACCCTCCACGTTCAGGACCGCCCAGCCAAGACCAAGGCCACAAAGGGGACGTAACACCCCAGTAAGACTTCCTATGCTGGAGACAACCATTTGAAGTGAAGTGCTGCCCTTGCGCGGTGGTGTGGACCCCAAGGCTCTGTCCTGCTTTCTCCATAGAGATCTCAGATGGTGCTTATTTTCACGGATAAAAGTAAATTCTGAAATACGTTAAAACCCGTGGGTGTCAAGTGCTGGTTCTTGGATGGGTCATGTCGGAGCTGACTTCCTGGCCTTGAGAACACAATGTCCCCAATATCCCTGTGCTCCTGGCAGTGCCCGGCACACAGGAGATGCTCAATAAAGCAGCGGCTGCCTAGAGAAGGGGGACCTCTGAGAGGGCACGGGGTGGGGGAAGCTGGGGCAGTTTTAAAAGAGCCAGAGGGGCAGATGCTCACAGTCAGAAAAGACGGGAGAATTAAAGAAGGAACAGGTATACAATGTGAAAGACACAGATGCAGTTTCACACAGGGATCTGCTGGCTCTCTAAGCAAGTGAGCAGAAAGCCTTTTCTTTGGCCTGGTTGCCCAGTTGGTCCGAACTATGGACCTATGGAGTGAGCGTCTCTGATCCTTTGTAACTAACTCTGAGCACAAAAGCACGATCCTTCGCCTGCTCGTGGCTGGATTATCTTTCTTGCTGATATTTGCCACCCAACGATTTTGAAGTCCACACCTGTTCTTCAAAGCCCAGCCAAGTTACCGTTTCCACCCTCAAGACAACCAGTGTGGCCAGCAGGTCGTGGGTCTCACCGTCCAGGTGGGGTTCAAGCATCCCAAGTGCCTCTGCTTGTGCTGACAACGAGGGCAACTCTGTCACTGTCACCCATACGCACACCCAACCTCAGAGCAAAACACGCATTCTCATGCTTAAAGGGAAAATTGTGCAGGAGAGAAAGCACTGATGCTAAGAATTCCCAGTGGTGCAAGGGGCCCAGAGCTGCTTCCTTGTTGCTTACTTTGGAGCCAAAGATGCCAAATGGGGCCTGAGGTAGGAAAGGCCAAGGGCAGATATCCTGGACAGAGGGAGGTGGCCAGACTGTAACCTCTACTCTCTCTCTTTCTCTCTCTCCCTCACATTTGCAGAAACACACATAATTTTATCCATTATAATGAAAACACACAAACACTGACTTAACTTAATTAAAGAACGTATTCTTCACTGTGATATCTGATTCCCTTATTACCATTTAAGGATTTCAAGTCCGGAAACGTGCATATATTCATACCCTATTGGGATGAATGTTCATTCTCCTTTGATAATTTAACAGTTGACAGGCGAAGGATCATGCTTTTGTTTGGGGACCGGAAAATGGGAGCTATTTGGAAGAACAAAGGGGAGGAAACATTCTGGTTCAACACATATAGCCCCGGCAGGGCTCCAGCTGGCCTGCGTTAAGCACCAGCAGTTGTAACTGTCCCAAGAGCTGCCACCTGTCAGAATGAAGTGGTCCAGGGCACCTCCACCACCACCTTCGCTTGCCCCATACTGTGCTTGTGTGTGTGTACGGGTGGGCAGGGGTGGGCCTGTATTAGAATCATAAACCATGCAGTCTTCTGCCTTTGCATAACAGAGAAACAAACTGAACCCCAAAGCAGTGGAATGAACAGAGGCTCGGGAGATACACATAGACTGGAAGGCTTGTATCCACCCTAGGGTGCCTCGGAGATACAGCACTTCCTCGTTTTCCCCTAGCACTGATGGAGCGCACCAGGGGCCGCCCCTTCCTCATCACCATGGTCCGTCTCTCTCCAGCCCCACCCTCCCCTTCTCCCACCTCCGAACACCAACACCAGAGTGACTACAGGCTGTGTGACAACCTGGTTTTTCTCTAATATTTGCGAGCACGTGGTTGGCATGCAAATATTTGTCAAGCAAATGATTTTTATATGAAAAACGCCTAGAACAGTGTCTGTAACATGGCAGGCACTCAAGCAGCAGCAGCCGTAACTGCGATGGTGGGGGTGGGCGGGGAGACACCCACACAGACCCACAGGCCTTCCACACAGGCTCCCAGGCCAGTCCCTTCTTCCCCGCAAACCACTGTGCCTCTCTCTTAACCCAGAATAAATGAGCACAGAATAAGTTGCTCAATACCCTCTTCCCTTCTTACTCCCCCTCTAGGTCTCTGTATTAACCCTAAAAGAAAATAAGATATTTAGCACAACACCTTGTACGTGAGTTGGTCTAACAGTCAAACACAAGGTCCTACTTATTGACAAAACAGAAATGGACTCACAGACATAGAAAACAAACTTACGGTTACGGGGGGGTGGGTGGTTGTGGGGGGAAGGGATAAACTGGGAGTCTGAGATTTGCAGACACTAACTACTATATATAAAATGGATAAACACCAAGTTCCTACTGTACAGCACAGGGAACTCTATTCAATATTTTGTAGTCACCTACAATGAAAATGTAAAAGAATATGAGAAGGAATATATGTGTGTATATGTATGATTGAAACCTTATGCTGTACACCTGAAACTGACATAACATTGTAAATTGACTATGCTTCAATTAAAAAAAAAACCTTTGAAATAAAAAAAAAAAGAAATGCAGCAACGATTGAAAATAATAGTAATAGTAACAAAGTATATCCAGCAAACACAGGTCCTAGCAGCACGTTCCACACCTTTCATCACAATTGATGAACACACTTCGCGGGTATCCTTCTGCTCTGAGGAACAATGGAGACAGAGCGCGAGCTCTGTCGGCCTCTAACTTCCACCACGCCTGGCGCATTCTTCACAGATCAGTGTATCCTCGAGCACAAGTCAAGATACAGGGTGGCTTGAAAGGATGGCTGGGTCTTTTCTCCCTCTTAATCATGTGTGATACACATGTTTAAAAATTATGTCATGTCTCATCACCTCGCAAATGAAAAATGGAACTTCTTCAAAAGCAGTGCTGAACCAAATTAGCAGGACTCAAGACAGATGACAAATTTCAAAGTGAGTGACCCAGTCTGCTCCCTTGCCCTACCCTCTCTCTGAGAGGCAAACCCACAGAGTCAGAGGGAAAGGGCACCTTGCCCTGGTGGAGCAACAGTTCTCAATTAGCTCCTTGTTGACTTCCACAGGGAAGGTCCCCAGGAAAGGAAGTCTCTAACGGTGGCAAAATGACATGACAAAGCAAGGCCCTCCCAGGGGCTTCCATAAGCGCTCACTCCCTTTCTCTCTTCGTGCCTGGTCCCATCCACCAGAAAGGGAAAGCGACTTGAAGATGCAGGCAAAAGAGAAGATGCCCCAGCAGTCTGAGCAGATAGGTGTGACACTGAGCTGTGGCCCAGAGACTAACTCAAGTCCACCTTTTCATTCTAGCCCCTGAGCCAAAGTGCCAACTGCCTGGATCAACTGAGGCACTTTTAATTTTCACTAATCCATACATACTTATCATGATGTATAAGTTATACACTTGGACCCTATGATGCTCTTAGATCCCTCAGCTTCTAACCCTGCTCCCTAACTGGCCCACTCTTGGCCAAACAGCAAATTATCTGTCCACGCTCACAGAATGAACCCTTCTGGTTAACCCACGTGTGGGATGTGTGTTTATAAAGCAACCAGAGGAATCTGTTCTGGGACAACTTCATGTGCTGTAGGTGGCAGTAATTTTTGAGGACTTGCACCTCATTTGTTGGCTTTCTTGGCTGATTCTTTAAACCTGAGGGTTTTCATCATCCAAAAAAGATTCCTTTCTATTAAAAAAAGAAAGTCTATACTTTAACAGGCCCTTTCTCCACCTATCCCCCAGAAGAAGCAGTCTAAAGCCATCTTAAGGAGTACAATTTATGGCTCATTTATAAACTGGTGTAGAAATGGACACACTCGGTTGGCCCTCAGTCCCCTCTGGCACCTCCATCTACTCTGCCGTCCAGCTGAGAGGGGGCCTGGAGAGCTGCTTCTAAACCTGCGAGGTGGAAACACACCTGAAAGTCATGCTTCTCTCGGCAGAATAGCATGACATATTTATGTGTTCAATTCCATCATAGGTTTCAGGAGCAATTTTCCTAGGGTGATGTTATATGTATGCGTTGTAAAATCGCAGCCAAGACCACACGTGCCATAGAGAAACATGCTATTGAACCACCCATGATAAGCTACGTCCGAGTTTTCCCATTATTCCTTTTTTATTCTCAGCAGTTCATGCTCAGGAGCTGACAGATGACAGTCCTTGCCAAAAGCTTAATAAATTTTATAGGCAAAAATCATGAAGTTGAGAAAACAATCTGCTAGCTGTTTTGATTTTAAATTTTTACAAGTTGGGAAAAGATGGCCCGCGTTTTGTCTTGGGGGAGAGAGAATGGCAGAGAGCCTCTGATTCAGCCTGCAGGTGGAGTCTGGGAGGCGGGGTACCAAGCCCCGGGCTCACCCCTCGACCCCCACAACATGCCCTCTGTGAAATATGCAGTGTAAGGAAGAAAACTATGAGCTCCCAACTCAACAAAGCCAAAGGAGAAGCTCAAGGTCATGAGAAGGCTGTACCCTTTCATGGGTTGTACCCTTGGGTGACCTGACATTTAGGACAGGAGAACAAAGAGTCCCCTAATTGTCCTAAAGTAACCCCCAGAGTTGGAGTAGGACTCTTCCAAGGATGAATGGAAGGACCAGCTTCACTCTCCTCCCCAACACCCCACCTTCAGCCCTAAGCCTCAATGACTGGCCTTGGGAAAGCCAGCTCTGGCTTCTGAGCCACCGGCAGCCTTCATTAGGGTTCTCAGGAGGTCCCACTGATCTGCTCTTGGCCACGAGGGTCTTCATGCTCATGCTTCAGATGGCAGCTAGCTGTGGTAGAAAGAAAGCTGCTCCGGTCTGGTTTCTTCATTCCAGACTCATAGCCCCTGACCACACACCGGGTCTGTCTCTGCAACACACCCACGCAAAGGCCTACAGTCACCTCCGGCCTGAAATCCACTGTGTTGGGGGCTGACCTCTGCCTGTGCGCTCCGTGGGCAAGGTGCAGGAGCCCAGTTCATGGTCTGAGATGGCCTTCATTAACTTATAGTCAAACTTTCAAGGTAACTAGTAAGCCTCTTCCTTTCGTCCTTGGATTCAGCCCTGGATGTGGGTCTCTGAGCAACGCTTAAGTCAGAGACACAAGTGGTTTGAATCAGAGAGGGATATCCAGGCCTCTCCCTTCTTCTCCTTCCTTCCTCTCCTTTCCTTCCTTCTCTCCCTCTTTCTTCCTTCCTTCCTTTTTTTTTTAACATTTTTTATTGAGTTTTAGTCATTTTACAATGTTGTATCAATTTCCAGTGCAGAGCACAATTTTTCAGTTCTACATGAACATACACATATTCACTGTCGCATTTTTTTATACAAGATCTTGTATATATTTCCCTGTGCTATACAGTATAATCTTGTTTATCTATTCTACATATGCCTGTCAGTATCTATAAATTTCGAACTCCCAGTCTGTCTCATCCCACCCCCCACCCCCTTGACATTTATACAATGGAATACTATTCAGCCATAAAAACCAACAACATAATGCCATTTGCAGCAACATGGATGTCCCTGGAGAATGTCATTCTAAGTGAAGCAAGCCAGAATGAGAAAGAAAAATACCATATGAGATTGCTCATATGTGGAATCTAAAAAAAAAAAAAAGAACATCTTTCTATTTTTATGGGAGATAACAGGAATTGAACCCAGGACTTTGTGCATGCTAAGCATGCACTCTACCACTGAGCTATAACCCTACCCCTTCTCGTTTCTTTTTGAGTTGTACCTCAGCTGACTTGTACATAAACACGTGTGTGTGCGCACACAAAACCATAAGGAAATACACACTAACAACAATTCTGTCTGGTGAGATTAGAAGTGATTTTTTTATGGCCTTTATTTTCCCCCAAATTTTCTACAGAGTTTTACTGTCATAAACATAAAAAGAAAAAAATGTAATATTACCAAGTTTTTGTTCTTGGTGGACAGTAACATTAATAAAAACATCCTACTGAGGGACAAAACTAAAATTTTTTTTAAATGACAAAACAAAAAACCCCATCTTAGCTTCAGGCTTCACAACATTATAGGAGCCACGGCATGCTATTCAGTAAGCCAAATCCAAAGCTCATTCGCCAAATACGTCGGGCAGGCCTGCCTGCTGGGGGCCAGCCAGGTGCTGGGACACCAAGAGGATACAGACGTCCCGCCCTCGAGCAGGGTGCACACTCCTGAGGGACAGGCAAGGACAACACCCAGCAGGGACGAGGCTGTGGAAGCACCTGCCCCTCTGATCCGGGGGAGGGAGGGAGTGGTGAAGGCCAGCTGAGAGATGGGCACTGGGCAGCCACTGGCAAGTTTTAGATGGGGAATGATGTGACCAAATTTGTGTTTTAGAAGAATCCTCCAACAGCAGAGGGGAGGGGAGGCAGCCTTTCAGGGAGGCAAGGGACGCCAGGTGGGAGATGGTGTGCACACAGGATACAGGGAAGGGAGGACATGCAAGGAACCTCTAGGGGTCAGAGCCAATAAAGTACGTGTGAGGGGAGGAGAGGAGGGAGCCAGAGGGATCCCGACATGACAGGAAAAGAGGAGAGGGAGCTGGTTCTGTGTGTTTAGTCGCGGGGGCTGAAAACAGAGCGTAAAGATGACCTGTCCTGGGTAAGCCCAGGAGGGTTTTTCTTTCACTGTCAAACCACGTTCCATCCCTAATCTTTGTACACTTACTCTCCTAAAATAGATGTTCCCTGCAGTGGGAAGTCCACACAAAGGGAATTTTGTTCATTCTTAAGTCTGCTTTGAACATGTGAAGAATGGACACCCTCTTCCATTGGACACTTTAACTTTGATGAATTGGTGGCAGGGACCACTCACCTCTTTTTGTGTCAACCGCAGAAATGGCCTGAATCAGAAGAGGCGCGTTGGACTCCGAGTACTCCACAAAGACCAGCAGCAGCTTCAGGGCTGTCTTCACCACCAGGCGGAACTGCACAGAGAAGAGAAAGCCAAAGTGGCGCTTCAGCCACGGCAGGAACGCCTCAAGGCTCCGTCCTAACAGGAGCTGGCATCCAGCGCTGGAAACGGCCCAGCCGCTCTTCTTAGCAATTAGGCGGATTATCGGATGCCTCAGAAGGCAGGCACTGGTATTATCCCCATTGCACAGATCAGAAAACCAAGGCACAGAGTACCCCACCCAAGATCGCACAACTAGAGTCAGACCCAGAATTCGAACCCTTGGCCCCAGAGCTCACCCCAGTGGTCTCCTAACAAATGAGGTGGTCAGTTACTTCATTTTATCTGGAGTAGGTAATTTTTCTGGTGAGGAAGCAAGCAGAGCAGGTTAAATGACTTGTCCAAGGTCACAACAGCGAGCCCAGTAAGCAGGAACCTGAACCAAGTTCTGAAAATTGCCGCTTGGGTTCTGGCAGTCCTGGGCCCAGGGCACCGCACTCGTGAGGAACCGTATGCAGCCCAGGAGACCCCTCCTTCCACAGGCCACAGGTCACTTACCCAGAGAAATTCCCCAATCTCCCAACTGAAGCTGCCACAGATCCTAACTCAGTTCAGCCAGCCAGGGGTTGCAGGGACCGGCAGTCTTGGGGGTTTCCAGGTCAGCTCTCCACCCATTTCCCCAGGTGCTGCTGCTGCAACCTGCACCCACAATCTCCTTTCCTGCACCCCACTTCTTTTCAAGAACCCCCTCCTCAAGGAACTCACACACCAGCCACCTCCTGGAAACAGGTTCGATTCTTATGTCCCAGAAACAGCAAACCTGCCTCCTCGGGCTGCTCCTCCCCTGAAAGCAGGTGGGTGGGCAGTGTCCCATCACCCCCTGGGGCAGAAAGCACCTTCAAGGGGAGAGGGGCTGATCTGCGTCGTGTCTGCAGGGCCCGGGACTACACTTGGCAGACAGTGGGCTCAGTGATGTCTGCTCACTGAATGAATGAAAACCCCAGTGACCAGCCCATCAACCACGTCCCCTCACCTCCGTCATCGGGGCTGGGGAGAATCGGCCCCAGGCTCTCCATTTGCTCTGCAGCCAAGAAACACCCAGTGCCTCCTGTAGGCACCTGCTCACATCAAAATACTAGGGACACACATTGACCTTCCAGGGGACTTGGAGCATCCCGCCCACCACAGGAAACAGTGTAAAACTACACCCACCCAAGTCATTTCTCCAATTCACACAACCGCCTCTGCCCCTTGGCCCTTCTCCTCTGTCACACTTCCCTAGTAAACCATATGTCTCTTCCTTGACTCCACATCTCTCTCCAGCCTGTGCTGTGGTTCTCAGCTCCTCTTTCTAGGAAAACACAAAAGAGCTGCCACACTCCCCATCTCCACCTCCCACCATCTCCTCCACCCAGTGTGGTCGGGCTTCCATCACCACCATGCAAATTCAGTTCCTCTCGTCAAGGCTGCCGATGCTTCCATGTTGTCCAATGCTTACTTTTCTACATTCGTTTTAGCTCAACTCTCAGCAGTACGTGACACAATTAATCGCTCCCTCCCGAAACAATTTCCTTCTGCCATGGCCTTCCACTGTCTCCTACCTGAGTGGCTACTCTTGCTGGCTCCTTCTAAGGAGCTCGACCTCTAGGTGTGGGACGGCCTCGGTGTTCACGCCTGTCCCTGCTCCCTTCCCACACGCTCTCTCTAGATGCACTCATCCAGGCGCTGAGTTTTAAAACCCATCTGTGGCTCAATGCTCTGCAGGCCTGGCCCCTGGACATCACCACTCAAATGCTCACAGGCACCTCAAATTCAACGTGGCCAGAAGAGAACTCGTGATCTGCCCTCATGCTCATTCCAGCCTGGCGACCACTTCCACAGTCCCCATCTCAGGACAAGGCCCACCATCCACCGCGTGCACATGGGAGTCCCCCTGCCCTTTCCCACCCAACCCCACCGTGACTCCGTCTGCCGGGCTGTAGGAGCTGTGCCTGCCCTGACTCCATCCACGTCGCTGTCTCCCTGTTCGCCCCAGACCACCGTGGGAGCCTCCCAAGTACTTCTGGGCTTGTCAACCTGAAGTCCACTCTCCAAATCACAGCCAGAGAGTGACCCTGGCACTTGGAACCCGCCACTCACTCTGCGTCCCATCAGGGTGGGAGCCACTCCTGCAGGCCTGGCTGAGCTCTCGGACTCTACCCAGCTGCTCCAACCACCTGCCTTTCCTTCGTCATGTGACTACACGTGTGTCACATCCTGAAGCCTGTACATGACTTGGAGACTTCTTGTTGGCTAGTCCCTCACCGGTCACCGCAGGTCTGGCCTTTCCTTACCTTTCAGATCAGAGAAATGTCCCCTCCTGGCCATTTCATCTAAAGAAGCCCCTGGACCACTCACATCATCCTGTTTTTATTTCCTTCACATCCTTTATCGGGACCTGAAACTGACATACGTGTTTGTCCTCTGTCACCCCCACCCCCGACTAGAACGTAAGCTACCTGGTGGCAGAGACGCGGTTTTCTGACACACAGGAAACAGGATCTGCCTCTGAGGAGCTGCTGGGTCAGCCCCACACGTGGAGGGCAGGCCAGTGGGGCGCCTTGCATGGGGGCTTGTCGTGCCAGTGCAGCCCCTTACGTGTGTGGACCAAGCCCCCCCACCCCCGGGTCCGCCGCCGCCACGCCCCACTCCACCCCGGGCCTCAGCCAGGCCAGGGCGGCCACCGCTGCTCGGAGGCCACGCGGGGCCTCAGGCTTCTCATGGTGGCGTCCTTGTCACAGAGGGAGAGCTGCCTTCCTCCGAGGGCTTTGAGCTCTTGAGCACGTTCACCTTGACAACCCGAGTCCCGAATTCGGTCCTCCACTCTCCCTAACTGGGAACAGACTGAAGTCCAGAGTATTCTTCTCAACAACCGCGAGGCTGGGGGGCGCATGGCACAGTGAACTGTGCTATCTTTGTACACTCAGAGCTGAAAACATATTTTCAAGTAAATAAAACAACCCAGCAAGTCTAGGCTTGACGACCTCCTCAGCGGGTGGACTGTTATTATGTGGTTTAAGCCTCCTCAGTGCCTTCGTGGGGAAGAACCTGGCAGGTGCCCAGCCCACCCCCTTCCCCACCCGCGGGTCTCAGCAGGGCCCCCACATGCCCGGCTCATCCAGGTTCCCTCTGGGCATCTTTGTGGTCCCAGGGACCCAGAATCCCCCAGCCACTCTCTCCCTGACGAGCCTCTCTAGGGAAGAAACCACTATTTTCTCACAAAATCTTCTTTTTCTGTTCGTCTCAACATGCCTGTTCATGTTGTCTGCTCCTTTGCTATCAAGGCTCTGCTTACAGAGATCTTTTGGCACTGAAATTATGTTCTTTTTAAAAAAATCCCTAAACTCTTCTGTTTCTTGATTTTAGGTTTCTATGAATTTGGCTGCTACTGAGTCTAAGTTTGCATTTATGTATATTTGGAAGCCTTTCTATGTAAAATTAATCACAGGTAGCTAAAGTACTTTAGAAAAAAAGAGCATTAGCTCGTTAATTTTATGGAAATGAACAGTACTAATTGCAAGCATGCCCTAACTAATCATCAAAATACATCCAGCAGGACTCCGCCTCGGAAATGCCTCAGTTAATGTTAATGACTGCATAGACTTGAAAGTAATAAAAGTACCTGACTTCAGGAGTTCTACATCAAGCCCTCATTTATCCAGAAACCACTTATTCTGATGCCCTCAAGTATCTGGAATGCTATCAGAAACCTCCAGAGCCTTGGAGCAGCCACAGTGGAGGTCACGCATCCACTCCTCCAAGTTCGAACACGCTGCTCCAGCTCAAGGCTCTTGAAAATCCACACTGGGTGCCACTGGGCTTACTTTGGACACATTCTAACAGGAGTGGAGGCCATGGAGATCCCCAGCCCACATCTGCGGAGAAGAGGCAAACCAGAGGCCAGTGGTAGAGGAGGGGAGGCAGGCCCACCGGGGCAGCAGGAGGGAGGATTGCGACGGAGGAGGGTGGGGACAAGAGGACACACGCTACTGCGCGGCTCAGACACCGAGGCTTCTCTAAGAACTGTGGCAGCGAAAGCCAAGATTTTCAGCTCTGCATGTTCTGATGAGGGGTCTCATTGCAAGGACTCACAGGCTCACACACCTGCCTATCCCTCTAGCACCGGGGGAAAATCAGTAAGAACTCATTCTCATTCTTCTGGTGCATCAATCGCTTGGGAAGATAAAGCAACCAGTCTCAAAAGAGTTAAACAGGGCAACACGGAGTCAGCCTCCGAGGCCGTGGTTCGAAGACAAACGACACACAGGGGGAGCGAATGCCCCAAGTCCGGAGGCTCTGAGTGGCCACGTGCTGAGCCTACGGGGGAACAAATTCAGCTCCTGGAGAGGGGTGCGCTGGCTGAGCCCACATGGGGCCCCTCCCAGTCCCAAGAGGCTCTGCTGCTTCTTTCAACTTCCTGAGTGCCTTCCAGATGCCCAGCACCCAGCGAGGGTCCGTGAGGGGGTAAGCAAGCCCTGCCTTGTGGTGCAGAGAGGACCCGGAACACCTCCACACCTGATACCTGAGGGTGGTGCCCGTGTGGGAGGCCCTCAGAGCCTGGCTGCTGAGGACAGACGGCACTTCCCAGAGCAGAGCCCGTCTGGAGGGGAGGAGAGTCAGTGGGACAGGATCAGAGCTGGCTGGGCCACCCAGCCTCCTAGGCCTCCAGGGAGCAGGAGGGCCCTGGGAAAATCTTTGGGTTCCTGACTACACGAATAAGCCCACCTTTTTAGGGGTAGAAGAAACACACTGGGAGTCTAGATTCAGCCTTTGGGATACATATTACCTACTTTTTATATATAGTCGACCCTTGAATAACACATGAGTCTACTTATATACAGATTTTTCTTTGAAAGTAAGTAACGCCATTTGCAGCAACATGGATGGGCCCAGAGATGAATATACTGAGTGAAGTCAGTCAGACAGAGAAAGACAAATATCATATGATATTACTCATATCTGGAATCTAAAAAAAAAAGATACAAATTCTATTTACAAACTAAAAACAAACTCAGGGACATAGAAAACAAGTTATGGTTACCAAAGAGGAAAGGGTGGGAGGGATAAATTAGGGGTTGGGGGTTAACAACACACATTACTATATACAAAATAGGTAAACAACAGGGACCTACTGTAGAGTACAGGGAACTATATTCAATTTCTTATAATAACATATGATGGAAAAGAATCTGAAAAGAATATATATACGTATGTATATGTGTAACTGAATCACTTTGCTGTACACTTGAAACTAACATTGTAAATCAACTATACTTCAATAAGAAAAAAATTTTTTAAGTAAATACTACAGCAGCACATGATCCAAGGTTGCAGAACCATGGATACAGAACTGTGGATAC
Organism: Vicugna pacos; assembly: GCF_048564905.1. NCBI lineage: Eukaryota > Metazoa > Chordata > Mammalia > Artiodactyla > Camelidae > Vicugna > Vicugna pacos. The sequence continues at coordinate 10,723,163 of NC_133010.1, forward strand.
AGAGGAACCGCAAACACAGAGAACTGACTATAATTTATACATGGATTTTGACTCCTTGCAGAGTCTGTGACCCTAACCTCCATGTAATTCAAGCGTCAACTATAATCACATTCTAAAAAAATTAGAACTCTATTTTAGTGCTGAATATTATAATAAATTACGTGTTACATTGTTTTAAAAGCATGGAGCTAAATCACGGGTTCTAACAGGAATCCGAGACACCCCTCTGTACCAGGACAGGAACACGCAGCCCGCTGTGACCTGTGCTCTCGACTCTGGGGGCAGCTGGGCTGAGCCCTCCCCTCCACTGCGCTGTCACCTTCACTCTCTGCTCCTACACAGCACAACACAGAGGCCACGAGTCTTCAGAGGAACAGGGACGCCTGACGGCCCGGGGACGTAGCACTTCTCAGGTCAAGGGCTGCAGTCAGAGGACCGAGCCCCCAGACTGCGGGAACAAGTCCAGATTCCAGTGGCCCCTCCGTGTCAGGGAGGCGGGGACTGAGAGCAGGAGGATGATGTCCATGCGGTGCTTGGCCGTTTTTGTTTTTTGTTTTGTTTTTTTAATTTTCTGGGTCAACCCACAGGGAGGGCTTGGGGTCAGCCTGTACAGAACTGGGGTGTCTAGGTTTTAAATAAAATGCACGTACCAGATGGATGGGAAAGGTATGAAAGGCAGTTTCTAGATAATTCTGCACCTAAAAGCAAACTGGAACTCCCCTCATGTTTTACTGGACTTAGAGAAAATCAGGAACTAGAATTAGCAGGTCAAATATGCTGCTTATTAAGTAGAAATAAAATTAGTCCCCCAAATCTCCAAATTCCTACTTCTCTTCTAAAAACTCAGCAACTATGAAAAGAAAACAATTTCCAACCCTCATGATTTAAATTACAAAGAGGGTTAGAAAGACATGCTTCATTCTAGTCGTTTTCTCTAAAAAAGCATAAATATGTTAAAGAAGTGACAGCTGGTTATTAAAACTGAACTAGAGATTGTAAGGTAACTCGATCCATGAAGCTTTGTCTCATTATTTACAAACTCACCAGCACTAAGAACGTGCTGGGTGTTTTAACAACGACAACACAATTTAAGTGACTTCTTAAACATTTTATTCCTAAGGCATATACTTAAACTCGGAATTCCTGAGCAACAAGCTCACAATGAGCCCTAAGGGCTTTGCAACTGCTTATCAAACAGATACCCTGGGCTCCAAATCTCTCCCCTTCTATGACACCGTCTGCAAAGTGAGGTAAAGGATGGACCCAAATACATCCCCTGAGTACAGAGCTCTGAGCCGCGGCTTTCAGGTGTCTGTGGGGGAGCGGTGTGGACACATCTGCCAGGACAGGAGGTCACCTGCACCAGGTCCATGTGCTGTGACCTCAGGGCCTGACGGCCAGCCTGTTTATGACCCAATGCAATCTGCAGAAAGGGAATCAACCTGGTGACTGATGTAGTAGCTGAGTGCGAGGCTGGGATGCCCTTAAATTTTTACTAGTTAGTGGTAGGAAATCTTGCAGAATGTAAAATATAGAAGATCATTCAAAAATAATTTAAATAAACGTCAAAGGAATAAGCAATGCCACAAGTGAACATTTTCTTCTATTGAGACAAATCCTGGGGCTTAATTTCCTCAAAGAATAATGACTAAAAGTGGACAAGACCAAAAAAAGTCCACTTTTCTTAACTTTCCCTTAGGATATTCAATGTAATTATGAAGAGATCGTTGATAACAGGTAATACAAATCCACTCTGCTATGGCTAAGGATTACTGAAAACCCTCACCGAAACACTGCCTTCAGGAACACCTTGACAGTATCTGCAAAATGAAGGAGGGAAGTCAACCAGGGTGGGTACTTTCCCACTGAGTGACATCCTCATCTTCAGATGCAAAATCTCACGTTCTAGGCGGCTATGCAACTTGTCACACAGCGAATTTCTGGAGGAAGGAAGTCCAAGAAAAACACAGGCTGCTCTGATTTTTTCTACTGTACTATGGGGAACCCCATCTTTCCCTCTGGTGCAAAAACAAAAAGCCTTGGGGGAATGCGACATTCTTTTCCGAACAATAATCAATGCTAAACACCTTTCTTACGTTAATAACCAGCGTGGGAAACATGACAGTGGAGAACAACCAAACCTCAGGAACGGTGAGCTGTTAGCAAGAGTTTGGCAGTCGGTGCACATCTCCTTGGAGCGGGAGGGCACGTGCGCACTGGCAGGTGGTGGGAGGCTGCAGGCATGGGGGTGAGCAGCGCTGGCGGAGGCAGACTTGGGTCAGCAGGCTACTCCCGGGGTGGCCCAGGAGGTCCATGCTGTTTTCGGTCCTCCTGTCCACCCACCTCTTCTAGGACATCTCTTCCCGAGGAACAGCACACTGGCTACTCTGGGCTGTTTACATCCCCCCAGATTTTATTCCATAATAGAACCACCCATTCCCACTCTCTCCAGCTGTTAGAACACAGCTGCTAGTCCTGGGCCACAAGCCCTACAAGGGCAGAAGGGTCAAAGTCCCACCCTGCTCCTGCTTTTCCCATTCTTGGGGATCATGTCGACATAAATTAGGAAGCTGTCACTCTGGGTTATCAACAAGCCTCTGGAGAGCTGTGATTCCTACCACAAAATCAGCTCCCTGAAGCCGATCATCACAGAGTGGATGAAGAAACTGCTGTTCCAGCCCCGTGGCTGGAGACCCATCCTGGACCATGGGGACCTCAGCATGCAGGCTCCTATAAGGTCTGGCTTGAAACCCTGGTTTCTCCTTCTTTCTAAACAATGACTAGTCAAACTTCATTTTTTTTTCTTTCCTTCCACTGAGATTGTCCTCGGGAAGGGTATCCAAGAGATCAAATCAAGAATTCGTTTTCTGGGTGTGCACAGCCAAATAATCAGCAGGAGAACAACATCCCTAAAGGGGAGGCGGGTGCTTTGTACCCACAGTATCTCTAACAGAAATGTTACTTAAATCTGCTATTAAAACCTGTGGAATTTAAAAAATCTTACCTAATGATATGTTGATAAACATGGAAGAAATTCAAACCCAACCTCATTCACCAAATATGTTTTCATGAAGAAACAAAGAAGCTCTTTGAATATAGTACATAATCAGAAACAATTTGATTTTATAATATAAGAAAAATCAAATTATATAGTACATTCATTCATATGACTAAATATTACACAGGCATGAAGTGTTATTTTTAACATACCATAATAACACAGGAAAATGCTTATACTATATTTTGAGTTAACTGTAAGAAAATTTCCCCCAAAATTGGAAATGTACAAAATTAATCTTTATGTAGTAGCATTTCAGATGGTTTTTACTTTTTTGCATTTCTAAACTTTTTATACAGAGAGAATATATTACTTTTATAATAATAAAAAATTCAGTAACAGTTTTAAAAGGTTATTTCTAATATTCAGTTTTCATATTAGACCAGTAAACTTTAGCTGTTTTTCCTTCAATCTGTTATCATTAACTGCATCACGAAATTAGTTTTAATCCAAACTTCTATTAATAAAACACATCTTCATTTAAGTAATTTGGAAAGATTAAACATAAAAAATCTGATAGAATTCATTGGCTGAGTAGATCTCATGGTATTTTATTTAATGTGTTTTAAAAGATACAAAATGGTACCTCTGGCTTCTACTTAGAAAGCTGCAAAAAGTGTGGCTCCAAACCGAACAATAAGAAAAGCCACATTATCATTAAAATCAGCTTTCCTTGAGCCCATCAGAGAGCTGGGGCTTCAGGGTAACCAAGTAGCCTGAACTCTAAAAAGGGACTTCCCTTCCGCCAAGAAAAGATGGAACACGGCAGTGGCCCATCTGAGGCAGAGGAGGGAAGAAAGATGGGGCCACCATACCAGGCAGTAAGTAAAACTTAGATCACGGTTTTAACAAATTGCTAACGGCCAAGCATGGATCATCATAAGTGTCTGGAACCCCTGGGAACTACAGATGCAAAGGAAGGTGGGATGCGGCAGCCCTCACAGGTGCTGTCCCATGACCTCCGTGGCACCATGAGGAAGACCCAGGCAGGGACAGAGATGTAAGACTCCCCAGGGTGCAGGTCTGGGGGCTGCACAGCCAGGTAACCAGAGTGACAGCAACCACCTCACTGGAGGAGGGGAGCAGCCACCACGCCACCTGGACAGGCAGGAAGCCACACCCAGAGCCTTCTCCTCTCTGAGGGAAGGGCAGCAAATCTTGTGGCCCCTGCTGCACAGGCGGTGTAGAAAGGAAAAGAATAAGCCTGCGCTGCTGGAGAAGGGACAGGAAACCATCCTGAGCCAGACCCTTAGAGGTGTCCTCCTGCGGAGGGAGGTGTGGCATCACTGAGGGAGCCCCACCAAAGGCCCAGGCACACTGACCCTGCTGAAGATCAATGTGGGGCAAGGATGATGGAGAAAGTCCAGTCCATTAAGCGCCAACCCACAGCAGGTTTCCACTAGGGGAGGGGCAGGAGCATGGAGAGAGAGAGATCCCCTCTGAGACCCAGACACGTAGGAAAGCTCTAAAGCTGACAGTGAAAGACGAACACTGAGAAAAACCCTCTGGCAAACCAGCCCTCACCTCAAGCATAAGACACTGCTTTAAGGAACATGGAAACTGGTGGTGCGTGGAAGAAGATAACCATAGCAACAGTAAAACCCCAAGCCTGCCCCCATGCCCACACTGACAACCTCTTCACTGCAATAGCCTAGCGGTAGAGACGTGCCCATTTAGAGGCATAAACACTACCTGCCTCTGTTCTGTTCTATACGTGATAGCAAGCCTTCAACCCAAAATTACAAGATGTACCAAAAAAAAAGCAAGAAGGCCCCAAATCTTCACCCCCGCTGTCAAGAAATAAAACAATCAACAGAACTAGACGAGATTTGACTTGACATTGAACTACAAAATTCCCAATGATTAATATGTTCAAGACTCTAGTGGAAACGGTGAACAACATGCATGAACAGATGAGAAATTTCAGCAGAGGAAAACTATAGAGATGAGTCAAGCAGAAATGCTAGAAATAAAAAGCATTGTAAGAGGTGAAGAAGTTCATCAGGATGACTCAACACAGTGAGCACAGAACCAATTACCTTGATAAGTCAACAGAAGCTGCCCAAAATGAACCCAGAAGAAAAAAGAGTGAATAAACCTTTCACCCTTGCAAGACATATTTTTTATGTCAGTCCCTGGAAACATTTTTAAAGCCTAAAGCATTCCTTTCCTGGATAGAAGCCAGATGTAAGGCCATCTTAATGAGTATTCTATTGAAGGTAAAATGATTTTAATGAAGACATCCAACCTCTGTTTTCTAACGTGAGGATCCAGAGATGCATAGATTAAAAACCTTGGGAAATTATGCACCTCCAACAACAGTACAAATGATGCTTCTTTAGAAAAAGAGCAGGAGTTCAGATAATCACTCGTATCAAGACGTTCACTATTTCATTTTTTTACATTTGAACATGTTAATCAAAGGAATCCTTCATGATACCATTAAGAATTACTAAACATAATATTTGATGCTCTGAGAAGTTATAATGCAGGCACCTCACACAACGCAAAGTTAGGACTGGCAATCCTTAAAACAGCAGGGAGAGAACAGAAGAGTTGCCAAAAACCTATAAACAGTTCACTGCCTCAATTTCTGGTAAAGGAGTAAGGATGAAGAAAAATTATATCCTACATTTTTCTAAACCCACTACTGATCCTGGCTTATATGCTCCAGAGGATTTTTGGACGAATGTCTCTTGAGCACTTAGAAGAGAGACGGAAGCATCTAAGACCAGCAGTTTCCAGGTGAGCAGGCCCTGGCAAGCTGAGCGCATCTCCCTTTTTCATCAGGAGGTGGGAGGTAGGCGGACTAGCAGGAAAGAGTTGTTAGCTCACAGTTCTGAGCACTCAGGTGCAGGTACAATGCTCAGGGTTTTATATATCCTTTACTGTTATCCCATCTTATAGATTATTAGCTCCACTTTATGGAATAGAAATAATCCACCCGAAGGATCACAGAGATGTGCCTGGCCCTAAATTTTCACCCTGACCACCAGATGCAGCTTCCTTTGTTAATGCGACGAAAGGTTGAATGAGTTTGGTGTCTCATCAGTAACTTCACTAAAATGGCCCCAACACACCGACCTGCAGGCTGCACTGGCTCACACATTCCTTGCCTCTGTCAACATTTTAGTCAATGACACAGAAGCTCTGCTTATTAAATTTACGTTAAATAAAACTAGGATTAAGAGTTAACAAGATCAACGGCCGAAGCAAGTCAAAACTATCTTGAAGCTGGAACTCTGGCCTGAAGTCAATGGGGAAAAATACAAAGTCCTTCATTTAGGTGTGAAAAATCAACCACAGAGATGGAGAATGGAAGAAACTGGCAAACGTGGATGAGTAAAACAAAACAAAACAGAAAAAAAACAAAAACACGCTAGGAGGTTTAGTGAATTATCATTTTGATTTGAGCCAGCACCCAGAGATGCTGCTAAACTCTCTGAGGGAGGATTTGTGGAGGAGTGATATTGTATCACAGGAGCCTGCTGTGTTACTATTCTTTGTACTGGATGGACAGAAAAATCAGTAACCTGTGTGACGGGGAATTGCGAATCATGTCCCCAAGGACTACCTGTGGAAACCATCGAGTTTAGCTTGGACAGGATGACGTGGTGACTGCCTTTAAATACTCAAAGAGCTTCCAGAGGGAAGCGAGTGTGTGCACAGCGTTTGGTTAATGACAGAGAGGTGCAGGTGGGTCCCAAAAAGGACCCACCAGTGTTCAACAGTGGCTGTCGGAGGGAATGGCACCTGCTCTGCCTCCACAGGCATCAGGAATGTGGCTGGTGAATGTCAGGAGCGTCTTGAGCAAGGCTTTGCCAACTCTTCGAGGTGAGGATTCTATTTTACATTATGTAACTCAACAAGCACTTCAGTTAATTTCCAGATAATTATGCTGAGTGGGAATAAAAAAGCCAACTCCAAAAGGTTACATGCTGTGTAGACTACCATTTTTATAACACTCTTGAAATCACCAAGGTATAAAGATGAAGAACAGATTAAAGGTTGCCAGGGATTTGGGCAGGGTTGGGAACAGGAGGGAGGTGATACTAGGGGTCCTCTTGGTGATGGATATATTCTGTCTCTTGACTGCACCAAAATCTCAATATCCTGGTTTGTGATACAGCAGCGCAATACTGCAAGATGCTACTTTTGGAGAAAACTGGATAAAGATCACACAGGATCCCTATGGCTTAATTCGAACAATTATATGTCAATCTACAATTATCTAAAAATAAAAAGTTTAATTACCCCCCAAAAAATTAAAAATGAAGAAGCACCTCAGATCTCACCTACAAGGGGGTCATGAGTGGATCGCACAGCAGTGACACGCCAGTGACCAAGACCAAAGGGCTCACCGAACCTCCCCTCCTCCATGACCGGGCAGCACTTCCTGGCCCACGGATGCACCTGCTCAGCTCTCCCATGGGTCGCCACTTGCATCTCAGAACCTCCATGTCAAAGCTTTCCTGCTAACGAAACCCAATTTCCAACTTTTCTACTCCTGCCAGAAACAATGCCGGATTCACAGCTGTCCAGATTCAAAACCAAGACCCTAGCCATGATTTCTGATTTTTTTCTACATGCAAAAACCCAGTCCTAGGAAGCTGTTCCTCAAATATGTCTGCACATGTTCATCACACTGTTTCCGCTGCAATTCTTAGCCGGGCCTCATCACCTCAGAGCTTTGATACCGGGCTAGCCCTGGGCTTCCCAGCCCTGTCAATTTCGCCCTGACGCCAACTCCATCCTACATGTTACTTTCCATCATCTTACTGTCCTAACAAAAAACTCTGAGCAGTGTCCCTATCGTGTGTGTGCGCGTGCGTGCGTGAGAAGGGGGAGCTCCCCAACGTGTGTAAGAGAGGGGATGTGTGTGACGGGGGGCTGTGGCCAGGGCTCCCCTCGATTCAGACTCAGTAGCCGGGCCACCTGGGAGTCGAGGCGCACAGGCATCGCAGCCACCCTCACACAGTACAGGGGAAGTCTGGAGATCGGCGGTCAGCAGCTGGAGCACAGCTGGAAGAACCAGCTTCGATGGGGCTGGCGGAAAAATACCGAGACGGCATCACAGAGACGGCCGATTTCATGGCCACATCAGGGGTGTCCCTGGAGAACCCACAGGAGGTGGAAGATCCCTAGGTCCTCACCCATGGCTAGAGGGGATCCATACAGATACAGACAGACAGACTCTCCATGTTGCGGTGACGAAAGGCTATGCTGTACAAGCGGAGTACCTTACCCCAATTAATCAGACTTGTAGATGTGAAGAGGAAAAAAACATACTGTGTGAAAAGTCATGGGATGAGCACTGGCTTCTTGCCTCCGGCTGGGAAGTTAAAAGATGGATTTTTGAAAATAGAATGAAACATGTTATTGAAAACACTTTTTTCTTTCTTTTAAAAAGTAATGACTTGGCTGCAGATGCATCACTTTCTCCCCTGGCGATGAGTCTCAAATATCTGCAAATATTGCACAATGACCCTCTGGCGCGCTGCAAAAACCACACCGTGTTGCCTTTCATGGAAGGGAAATGAAGAATTATGAGAACAGAATGACAAGGTTTCTCTAACCCAGGATTCCATAATCAACTCCGAGCCTGTTTAAGGCAAAAACAGCAGGATCTCCAGGTTTCTGCTCTTTAGGTTCTGAGAAATCTCTCAGTCAAAAAAAAAAAAACAAAAACAAAAAAAAACCAAAAAAACGCCAGGTCCCCTGGCTTTCCTGAATTCTTAATTTGAACTTGGGAAACGTCTGTGGCCGTATCGCTGCATCTGTGTGTAGAGGGAGGGGACCGAGGATTCCTTCTCAACAGCTAAGGGTTTCATGTTGGTGCGTCCATTCTTCCTTGCAGATTCCTCACTGTCCTTCCCGTCACGGGGTGACAGGGAGGGCTGGGGCCACCATATTGGTTTTGTGAACAAGTGATCTCATAAGAACTACACTGAAGATAAACTTGGGGGCTGCAGCCACTGTTGACTTTCGGCCACAGGCCTGGAGCCAGCACCCCCTGCAGGGTCAGCGAGACCTTTATGTGACATCACAGTGAGTGGACATGGGCTGCAAGTGTCACCCGTGGTCCTCTAACACCAGGCTTAGGCTGACCCTTGGCTCTATTTTCTTGTCCTCAGAGTAACTGGCCCCGTGTTGAACACAGGAGCTGAAGACTCTAATGGACTTTCTTGTGGGAAATTCAGTGATGGAGAAAGGAACCAGCACTGACCCAGGGCGGATGCCCCAAGTGGCTAGACAGGAGGCCAACATCCCGCCCCACCTCAGACAAAGGCCACCCAGGAGAGGGACCCAGGGTCCCAAACACTACATGGGCTACACAGGGAAAGGAGAGGGGGGCATAACCTCTACAGACTCATTTTTGAGGGCTTTTGACTTGATGGTTTCTCCCTGTTATTCAGCAGTGCAACAAGGAGTCCCTGTGTGCTCCTCTCCTGGTGCTCATTTTCCTTGCAGAATGACTCCCAAGAGAAGTAGACAGGATGCTGTCACAGCACTGAGGACTCCGAGCCTTCCTCCCATCTACTGATCAGACAGATGCATTCCTGTTGGGCCCACTTTCCTTCTCTCATTTCCTCTTTTCCCTCCTAGCCCGCGGTCTCTCCTTTCACCATTCCCGTCCTCCTCTTCTTGGCGCCTCTCCTGTCTCCCCTTCCCTCCCACCACCACCCGGATCTTGCTCTCCTCCTACCCCCTTCCAGTGATGAGCTGAAAGGTGGCCACTGGCCCCATCATTAAGCAGAGCTGCTAGGATTTATTTTCTTTTGGAAATACGGCTGGTTGTGAGTATTTTATCATGGCCATAATAGAGTCCATTTTTATTGCAAAATCTCCCGTCTCCCTGTTTTGGGGGTGTGTGAGACTATGCCGAGAGCCCGGGGGGAGCGAGCAGCTTCCAAATGAACATGAAGGTTAGGGAAGGTTCCCAGCGGAAGGAAGGGAAAAACTGAAAACACTGAAACAGGATCTGAGATAGGAATGCTCCCTCAGCCTGGCTAAATCCACCGAATAAGCCCTCAGCCTGTAAGGTCACCTACAGCAGTTTGTAAATTAGAGTCATATCCGTTCTTCATTGAAAACAAAGCCAAAGTTTGAAAAAAAAAAAAAAGGAGAAAAAGAAAAGATTTCCAGTCTCCTAAGAGAAACCATGGCCATTTCTATTATAAAATGGGGGTGGGGCGGGGGGGCTCTACTATCACTAATACTGGGAAGAAAAAAACTGAGAGGAAGACGCAAGGGTCAAGCAAGGACCAGGGACCCAGTGGGCACCGCACTCCAGCGCCATCTACAGGGACAAGCGCCATCGACAGGGAAGAGACCCTCCCACCCACACACGGACCCTGGACCCACACAGGCACAATCACTAGGACTCTGGGAAACGTGGAAGGAAGACACAGCCTCAACTAGATCTCTTCTCATAGCAAAGCCAGATCAAGGCTGAGCGCTCCTGAAATACAGCAGAGTCCTCGGGAGGCAGGAAACGCGAGAGGCAAGGCCAGGGGATGTGACTCACCCTGGTACCTGCCAGCCGTGGCAGGCCCGCCATTAAGTGTGGGTGGCAGTGACCACAGGAATAGGGAGAGCCTGGGATGACCACGTGTTCTGCAGGGACTCCCAGGGAGCTATGTTGATTCTGTGACCTGCTTAAGTCAGGTTGAAATTCCCCACCCCAAGCCCTCGCTGCCCTCCCTGCCCGACCCTGTTGCCCACTGCAGTCGCTGCAATGCCACACCCCACTCTCACCCCAGAAGCTGACCACACTCCAGCCTGGGTTCCTTTGCACCTGCTCCCAGGATCCCTTCTTGCTTCTTCCAAATCCCTCCTCCAGCCAGGTCCCCCGCGGCCCCACCCGAGAAACCAGAGAAGACCACGCCAGAGCCTCACTCAGCTTCAGCACCCGCCTCTATGACACCGAGTGGCAGGGCGGATCTTCCTCATTGGGACAGCACCCCCAGAGTGCGGGGACTCACAGCCAAGGCATGGGGGAAAGATCTAGGGGGAAATTAGATAGATTCTCATAACCAAGCGTTATTTCCATGTGGATTAAAGGCGATAATGCTTGAAAAGCACCGACTATGGTGCCTGGTGCCGGGGTACATTTTTAATAAATGTTGATCAATCGACAGTAGAGTTGAAAGGCAGCCTCAAATTCTTTCCTCTATATAGAGGACTATGCATATACAAATGTACAACATATAAATATATAGTTAAGTAACTGAACACGTTGAACATGAAATACAGCAGGTAAGATGAATAATCCATCCATGGCATAATGTTTTAATTAAACATTAAAAACCAGAGGTGCCCAAAGCCTTTGATTAAAGCTTCAAAGAAAAAAATTTAAATGTATTAAAAATTCATAAGCTCTTTGCAATTTGAGTGTTTTTTTTTACTCTATAAAATAGTAGTCCAAGTTTATTCTGTGACAGGGCTGGAATAAAGCTGAACAGAACTTTTGCAAAACCATCTCAGAGAGGGTGACAAAGAGAGGGGTGTATGACATGCAAACTGAATGAAATGTTCAACCGTAACCTTCTCTTACCTTTGACCCGATGAGCGTGTACAGCCACTGAATGGTTTCATTGTGGTTTATTACTCCATTCATCCCATCCACATACAACATAATCTGGCCCAAAGCTACAGGAGGGAAGAGAAAAAGAAGACGACATTATGGTTTTATATGTAAATATCATCTCCAGTGCTCATAATGTCAAGTGAGATTTTCATACTTTAAGGGCACTGTGTGTTAAGAATCTCCTCTAAAGAGAATGTCGGAGCTCTGAAATTAGCAGAATCTCATCTGGGAAAGTGCTGACCACACCAGAAGAAACAGGGGCTATGCCTGGCCTCTGGAAGATGCAATTAAGGCACGAAATCCAGTGATTGCTGTTTCTCTGTGCTTCAATGTATAAATGCATGTTTTTACGTTTCTGTATCTGTGTGTAGTTCCAGACAGGGCAGAGATATGGGGCCAAAAGAATGCATGAAGTTTCTAAAAGCAACCTGGCTAGTACCCTAGCCTGCAGTCAGACAAGCCCCAGCTGCTAAGCTAATACAATCTGAATCCTTAATATAAGGAATAAATATGTATTTAAGTAATATCTGTGATCCTTTTTAAAGATTTTTCAGGTCTTAAAATGTCAGAAATCAGGAAAAAAAAATTGTTGACACCAAGTCCTAAATTTTAAGGAAAATACAGTCACCAAATACGGTCATTATTCACCAAAAAGAAAATACGAGCCATGTTACCACTTTTTAAAAACAAATATTAACTCTATCCATTTTTTCAGTACCCTTACTATCAAAATAATTTGGATTCTAGATAATGAACACACACAAGTCACATACTCTAAATAAATAGACTTCCTTGAATCATGTCTAGCTTCCTAAATCTTATTTCAGCCATAATTCATTGGCATGGAATTGACCTTTTTAGGCAAGACCTTTTTTTCCTGGTAATGGTAGGATATCTCATTTTAGAAAACTCAAAGTAAGAGGTACGAAGTGAAAATAATTCATAGTCTCATAATTTAAAGAATCATTCTTAATCTGTTGATATACTTTCTTATATCCTTTTATGTTTTATATACTCCCCCACACAACTCTGTATGGAGGTCATAGGAAACAGTCCAGATGAAATGGTGTTGATTAAAAAGAGCAAAACACAAAATAGTAGGTATCGACTATTTCCAAGCACCCAAACGTATGTGTCATGTTAAAAAATCCATTATTATCCTATCCGACAGATCAAATAACAAATCACAAGAAAAATTATGCTCCTAAATATGTAAAAGCTCAAAATTTAAAAATTAATTGAACATGTGCTTGACACAATAAACAGTATATTTTTGGAAACAACAGATTCATATTCTATCTAGTGGTGAAACACTGGAGGTCCTATTAAAATCATAAATAATTTTAAAATAATGGCCACTAATCCCATGATTATTTAACACCATGCTACAGAGTTTCAAGCAAATTTAATAAGACATGAAAAATAACGAGCTGTAGGATCACTAGAACTGAATGCATAATATTGTCATTATTTGCAATAAATACTTGACTCAATAAAAATGCATCTACAGAATTTATAATGAAGAGATCACAATTATAACCACTTTCTCATCTTAATGAGAAATATGGGTGTAACATACAAAGTCAAAGTTGGAAATAAAAATATAATACTAGATAAACGGACATATGACAGCAAATATAATAGTTTGAATGACTCATTGTATAAACAATTCATACAAATTGATAAGAAAATACTATATGCCAACAGAAAAAAGCCAAAAGCATTTCATAAAAGAGACGACAAGCTGGTTTATAACAAAGTTACTCATTCTCACTATAATAGAAAAAATACAAATTAAAACCATAATGAGGGGGAGGGCATAGCTCAGTGGTAGAGCGTGTGCTTAGCATGCACGAGGTCCTGGGTTCAATCCCCAGTCCCTCCATTAAAAACTAACAAACAAACAAATAAATAAACCTAATTACCTCCTCCCCCAGAAAAAAAAATTTTAATAATAAAAATAATAATAATTTAAATTATCAAAAATATTTTTAAAAGAAATGATTAGGTACCAGTTGCTGGAGAGGTTAAAAAAGTAACTTCATACACTACTGGCAGCAGGGCAAAATTGGCACAAGTCCTATAATAAGGCTATTTTGTGCTGTAATAGTTTTTAAAATAGTTACCATTTAGTACCTATAGTGTCTCAAGCTCTGACGGGGACTTTATACGTGTGATTAATACAGAGCTTTGCTGTGCGGTGGGTAGTAATACCCACCCCTATACGACAGAAGAAAAAAGTGAGGCTGTGGAAAGTAAAAGAACGTGCCCCTAAGCCCCATCACTACCAAGGGGCGGGGTCCACCTCCAGCCAGGACGCTCAGGCTCCTGTGTGTCTATGCTCAGAGCCCGGAAGTCCTCTCTAAGCTCTTCCCCAGCCATTGTGATTTCAGGGATCGCTCCTAAGGAAATAACCCTAAGTTAAAGGGAAAAACAGGGATGAATCAAAGACAGTCACTGAGGTATCATCCATAATATCACAGTAGCAACCAAAATTTAAATATGTATCAGTTCTATAACTCAGCATACACAGACATTTACCTATGTCCTAACCTGTAAAATGTAACTGACAAAATAGTTAAAAAGTAGAAAATTATAAACATTATATAATTCAATAAAACACTAAAACCTTCAAGCATAGTCAGAAAGGATAACCCATGATATATTAGGCGTTATGATTAGATGTATGTTTTTTGCATGTATTTTTTTTCTGCTTTTTTTCTGTTTTCCCAGTTTTTCACTATGAGCATCGATTACTTCTATATTAGGAAAGTAAACAAATACACGAAAAGGAACCAAATAAGACTGTATAATGTAAAGTATTAGCTGCTTTTCTTGGGTTTTAGGAATTTTTCACTAGCCCATTCCTCTCAGCTCACCTCTCCCTCCTTCAGAAAGATACGGCCCCCACTTCATGGAAGAGATCTGAGAATTCAGCACATCCTGCCCCGTTTTTCCCTTTCCCTTTTTCTTTCTTCCTCTCCCTTCCAAAACAAACTGGCAAATCTCCAAGGAAGGGAAGCTTGTACCATAGTCTTTTTCCCATTCAAGTCCCACTGCCGAACAAGCAAATCCAAGGTGGACTTCAGCATCTTCCAAAACAGCCTAATGGCACAAGGGAGACAACGCAGACTGTTCAGCCTCTGGAAGGCACATCCCTCTGGGGGACCCTTCCCACAAGGCTGAAAAGCCGGGAATGAAGTCTCCTCCCTAATGGCTGAGGGCCTCTGGTACTGCAGAAAAGCCCAGCCAGCCAGGGCACTGCTACAAAAAAGTAAGAATGTCTATACGTTTTCCTTCTATGATCTGTTTCCCTCCAAGGTTCTACTAACTTCTCACTTTGGAGCAGGAAAGTCACCAGAAAGTCTACATCGAATGGAATTCAACTTTCTGATCACACCTGTTTGTCATAATATTTTGGTGATCAAACACTTGCCGACTAGATATTTTTGTACCCTAGCCCTAAAGCTTAAAGCAGTCCTTCCTGTAAAACCCACCGCAGACACAAGATGGCGCTAAATAGATTTAAGTGGGTTACATTGCACTGGTATCAACAGCAAAAAAAAAAAAAAAAAAAAAAAAAAAAAACCCATGTAAGTGAGGGCCTGAGAATAAAACTCACACAGATTTAAAAAATAAATAAATAAAAATAAAAAAGGTAGATGGCTTGGGTCACAGAATCCATGAAAATCAGTGATTTCCATTTTCAAGAAGGATGCAGAGGGTCAGAATGTCCAAACAGAGAGGTGGGTAACAACTGCACAGGTCTAAAAAGAGATCACGGCATTTATTGTCATGCTGCCCATAAAATTTACTCCAGGCATTTTAATTAATTTTCCATGCTTCAGTTTCCTCACCCAAAAATGAGACAGTAACACCGCAGTATCTATTTTGCAGGGGTGCTGTAGGGATTGAGCCAGAGCATTGCCTTGCTTAAAGTAAGTGCTCAGTAAACGTTAGTCATGTCAGCCACGTCACTGAAGTCGCACATCAGTTATCTCCTGGACAGAAACACACAACGAAAGACTCCGCAAGACACGAAGTTGGGGAGCGAGCCCTCTGCCCAGCCCAAAGTCACGAATATTTTTTTCTCAACATTTTTAGGATTGCTTTTTATATTAAGATATACGCTCCATTTTGAGGTAATTTTTGGATACATTGTGAGGTTTAGATGGATGTTTTCCCCACATAGTTGTGTAACTGACCTAATACAGTTTTTTGAAGAGACTATCCTGCCTTTATGTAATTGTTTTTGCAAATCTGCCAAAAATTAATTGGCGATGTTCGTGTGGGTCTATTTCTGGATTCTCTATTCTGTTCCATCGATCCATCCATCCATCCCTTTGCCAATACCACACTATCTTGATTACCACAGCTTCATTAGAAGTCTTAAAATCAGGTGGTATGATTCCTACAATTTCATTCTTCTTTTTCAAAATTGTTTTGGCTATTCTTGTCCTTTAGCCTTTTCATGGGAATTTTAGAAACAGTTTGTCTAAACCTTCAAAAAACATCTTTTTGGAAGTATTATGGGAAATGTATTAAATCTATAGGTAAATTCTGGAGAATTTATTACATTCAGTCTTGTATCTATGAACCTATTATGTCATAATTCACATCTTCTCTATTTTCATCAGCGTTGGGTAGTTTTTAACTAAAGATTCTGTATATGGCTTTTTGTTAAATGTATAAGCACTTCATGTTTTGAGGGCTACTGGAAATATTTTTAAAACTTCTCCATTTCCAACTGTTTATTACCAGCATATAGAAATAAAAACTTTTTTGTTTGTTTTGACTCTGAATCCTGTAACTTTGTTAAACTTATCAATTTTAAGAGTTTTTTAGGTTATGTTTTTGAAGATTCCCTGAGGTTTCCTACATAGACAACAATGCTGTCTGTGACCTAGAATAATTTTATTTCTTCCTTCCCAACCAGTATTCCCCTCACTTTTTATTCCCCCTTGCCTTATCTCATTGGTTGAGTATAAATATTCAACTGGGAAAGAAAGAGTGGACAATTTTGTCTTTTCTCAATATTAGGGGGAAAGCACTCAGTTTTTCACCATTATTTTTGATGTTAGCTATGAGATTTTGTACAGTGCCCTTTATTAAGGTGAAGAAGATCCACTCAATGTATAATTTGTTAGTTTTTTTAATCATAAGTGGATGCTGAACTTTGTCATATGATTTTTCTATATCAACCGATAGTATCAAGTGGTTTTTCTTCAGACTGTTAATGTAGTAGATTACACAGAGTGAATTTCAAATATTGAACCAGCCTTGCATTCTCTATTGGCCATGGTGCATTATTCTTTTCACATATTGCTGAATTTGATTTGTTAATATTTTGCTGAGGATTTCAGCATCTTTGTTCATGAGTCTGTAATATCATGTCTTTGTTTCATATCATGGTAATGCTGGCATTATAAAATGAGTTGGGGAGCATTCCCTCCTCTTCTGTTTTCTGGAAGAGATTACGTAAAATTGGTTTTTTATTTTGTGTTTAAATGTTTGGCAGAATTACCAGGAAACTATCTGGGCCTGGAGATTCCTTCTTCAGAAGACTGTTCACTGCGAATCAAATTTCTTTAAAAGTCATAGTTAATAACAGTTACAGCAATAAGGCTAGTCAGGTTATCTATCTCATCTTGGATGAATTTTGGTAGTTTGTGGTTTTTAAGAAATTGGCCCATTTCATCTAAGTATCAATTTTATTTACTTAGAGCTGTTCACAGTATTCTCTTATGACTCATTGAATGTCTGTGGAGTCCGTCATGACAGCCCCCTCTGTCATTACAGATGTTGGCAATTAGTGTCTTCTTTCCTTTTTTCTTTGCTATTATTGCTTATTAGCTTTTCTTTTCAAAAAAAACTAGCTTTTTATTCCACTAATATCAACTCTATTTTTATGTTTTCAATTTTATTAGTTTTTACCCTTATATTTATCATTTCCTTCCTTCTACCTGCTTGGGTTATTTTTACTTTTTTATTCTTGTTTCTTAAGGCAAGTGTTTATATTATTGATTATTCTCCTTTTTTCTAATAGAAGTAGGCAAGGCTGTAAATTTCCCTCCATGCACTGCTTCAACTACATCACATAAATTTCTATTTGTATTTTCATTTCCATTTTGTTCAAAATATTTTCTAATTTCCATTTGAGGATTCGTCTTCAACATATGGATTATTTAAAAGCATGTTGCTAATTACCAAGTATCTGGAGACATTCCTGTTGTCCTTCTGTAACTGATTTTTAGTTTAATTCCATTATGGTCAGAAAATACATGATTCCAATTCTTTTAAATTTGTTATTTTTTATACTCCAGGATATGCTTTGTCTTGGTGAATGTTTTCCATGCACTTGAAAAGAATATGTATTCCGCTATAGTGGGTAGAATGCTCTAAAAGTGTTACTTAGAACTAGTTGGTTGATGGTGCTGTTCAGTTACACTATAGCTTTGCTGATTTTCAGTTTACCAGTTCTATCGATTACTAAAAGAGGAATGTTAAAGTCTCCAACTATAACTGAGGATTGTCCATTTCTTATTTCAGTTCTCTCGGTTTTTGTTTTATGTATTTTGAAGCTCTGTAGGTTTTCCATTTCTGGGTGAATTGACCCTTTGACCCTTTTTATCACTATAACATCCTCCTTTATTCCTTGCTATTTGTTTAAATTTGGGAGGGGGGGAATTAGGTTTCTTTCTTTCCGTCCTTCCTTCCTTCTTTCTGTAATGGAAGTACTAGAGATTGAACCCAGGACCTTGTGCATGCTAAGCAGGCACTCTACCACTGAGCTGTAACCTTCCCCCATCCCTTGCTATTTTCTTTACTGTGCGGAGTCTAATATTAATACAGATTTCTTTTGATCATTATTTGTATGGTATTTATGTCTGTATCCTTTTGCTTTTAAACTAACTATACCATTATAGTTAAGGTGAGTTTTCTGTAGGCAGCATTTCATTGGGTCTTGTTTTTTGTATCCATTCTGATAATCTCTGTCTTTTAATTGCTGTGATTAGGCCAGCTACATTTAATATAATGATTGGTACATCATTTTTAATCTGCTACTGAGCCTATCTAGTGAGTTTTTTGTTTTGGTTAATGTATTTCTCATGTCTGAATTTTCTATTTGGTTCTTCTTTAGTATCTTCTTCTTTTTTTTTTTTCCTGAGACTTCCTATCTTTCCATTCAAATCCAAAAATCAGTGTCACCTTGGCACTGGGGTCTATTGATCTGTCTTTTCTCATGCAGGTTGAAATTGCCCTAGTTTACTGTATGCCAACTAATTTTGGCTTATATCCTGGACATCTAAAAAGATTCTAAGACTCTGGATGTTGCTTAAATGTTACAGAAAATGCTGACATTTTTGTTTAAGCAGGCAATTAACCTGGTTAACTTAGGCCACAAGGTCTGACTTGCCTTTTACAGGCTGTGGTTCCAATGCCAGTTCAGTTTTCAAAGCCCCTGCTGTGCCATTTGGATTGGTCCTGCATAGCTGTTACCCAGAGACTCTACCTGGGCAGCGGTCTACCAGGTCTCAAAGTCTTTAGTGTGCTGTTTAGGGTCAGATTCACATGTGTAGTTTGTAATGAGCCCAGGGGCTCATAAAAACACTTCGCAGGTCACTTTACTGAACTTCTTTGTCCATTATCTCCCTGATACTTTAAGGTTTCCTGAGGCCCCCCTTCTTAGTCCTTCAACCAGAGAGCCGGGCCATTATTTATCCTGCTCTGCCACTTACTTTTTGTGACTTTGTCCACATCTGGGGCCAAGTCGTGGGAGAACAAAGAGGGAGAAAACACAAAAGGAGTTCACTCCAACCCTCCTGTAAATACAACTCTTCTTAATCAAAAGTGTATGCCTCCTTCTCTGAGTTTCAGGTGCCTGCAGGACCCTGCTGTTCTCACATTATTATCACAGCTGCTCTCACCATGGGATCACCTGGGGCAGGGGTTCAAGATAACAGAGAAAAGACTGAGAAACATGGGGGACTTCTACACTCTTAGTGTTTGGAGTCCCTTTTGCTCCTATATAAGCCAGAAGTTAGAACTCTGGAACTCTGTCTACACTGATGGCCGCTTTTGGGTTTGGGGCTGATTTGAGTCCAGACCAGTTAATACCAGAAGATAAATATTAAGAGCACCATCACAATGCTATTTCAAATTCTAGTCTTCTTCCTCAATCTGTCTGCTACCGTTTACTCTTCAAAGTGCTCAAATAGTTGCTTTCTGTATTTTCCCCAGGTTTATAGTCACACTTAATAGGAGAGACAGGTTCGTGTGTGCTTACACCATCTCAGGCAGAACCCCTCCCTGTTCTGCTTTTAGAATAAGAACTCCAGCAGCAACACGGAAGAACGAGCAAAGCCTGGAGCGAGCAAGCCCTTCAGCTGGGGATCCACTCAGAACTTTCCTCAACTTTCTAACCCCATGGTTTTCAATCCTTTCTCTCTTCTTCCTTTCTCTTCTTCTCCCTTCTTATTTTCCTTCATTCTTGTTTTCCTTTCTTTCTTAAAGCTGGAACCCTTTTAGTGCAAGGATCTTCTAAAAGGAACCATAACACAGGCAAAAGATAACTCTCAGATGCTTTGCTGAAAGCAGTACTGGTAGGGTTAACTACTTCCCCTTTAATACTTGATGCCCCCCCACCCTGCCCACAGCTGTGGATTCCCAGGGGCTCTGTTACAAGGACCCAATCACCCAATCACTCTAGACACCGGAGCTCACTGCCCATCTGCGTTTTCAAACACCACTAGTGGGTTATGAAATTGATTGAGTCCAGATCAGCAGTGTTTGTTTTGGTTTTTTTTTTTTCAGGAAACAAAACAGAATAGAAAACAGAGTGCATTTCATTTAAGGTAAGGACTGTTCCTATTTTTGCTCTATTTTATATAAATGTGAATTTTTTTTTCTATAGCTCTCAGCCACAAAAGTTTGGAATCTATTATTCCAAAGTCCTTCCCTTCTCTTCACCTCCACCTTCAGTGAGTCATCTAGTTCCTTCCATTTTCCTCTGGAACTGGCCTCAAATTCACCTTTTCTTCCCTCCATCACTGCCTCAGGTCCAGCCTCCACTGTCTCTCTCGGATTATAGCAACTGTGATCTGGCTGGTCCACCTATCTCAAATCCCAGTCTTTTTCTAATCCATGAAAGATATTACCACTGAATTTTCCAAAGCATTAACCATGTCAACTGAATGTGGAAGACCTTTTGACTCCCTCCTGCCTCGGGACAAGGCCCCTCCCATCCCCAACCCCCTCCCCCGCCCACGTTTCAGCTTCTTGTCCACCCCATCTGGGCTCCTGTGCCTCTGAACTTTCTGTTCCCATTAAGGGCTTCAATCCTAAGCTTATCCATTTTGAGTTAGTTATATGTGCCTTGCTTTTCAAAGAAGTTCTTACATATAAAATATATATTCATTCTACAAACCAGAGCTAGATGAAATTTTTTCAAAAAAGAATTTCTTACACATCGGTGACAACAACTCCAAAAAAACAATCCCACTTCAATTATTTGCCTGCTTGTTCACGTCCCTTCCTTTGGCCAAAGATACTAAAAATGCCAGGGAAGAAGTTGAAAGCTAATTCCTTCCTGCCAGAGTCATCTGACTTTTTAAACAAAGAGTTCTTAAACAATGCTGCCCTGAGTTAGTCTTTTAATAAACCCCGCATCCATTCTTTCCTTTCAGTCACTATTACAGCGAAATTACAGGTCACATGTACTCTGTAAATGAGCTCGGAGAGACCAAAGCTGCATTACCTTCTTAAGAGAATTATTCAGTTTAGGCCAAAATAGTTTTAATGCAATGTTGTTGGGGTTTTTTTTTAATGCCCAGAAATAACTACAGGCATATCATACATTTGACTATAAATTAGCCCTTTTTTATGACCTGGACAAGGCTTCTATTTGTAAACTGAGCATCCTCTTGTGTATTTCACCCTCAAGTTCCACCACGAGACAAAAGGTTTCTCCCACTAAAGTCTGATTTCAACTGACCTTCATGCATCACCTCCCCTCTATCTTTTCTTTCTTTTTGCATTTTGGGGTAACTTTTAATTTTGATAAAATTTCAAAATTAGAAAAACGTTGTAGAAATAGCACAAGGAACTCTTGCTTGCCCCTGTACCTTTTACCTAGATCCATTCATTGCTTCCACTGTGTACCATTTACTTGATCATTCTGTTTTCCTGAACTTTTAAACATATATTTTTCAATAAAAGTTGTATATATTTAAGGTGCCCATCATGATGATGTGGCGTGCCTATAGAGTGAAATGATTAAGACAGTGAAGCCAATGAACACAGCTCACATAGGGACCATTTTTGTGTGATGAGAACAGCCAACATCCACTCTCTTAGCAATTTCAGGAATTCAGTACAGTATCATTAACTACAGTCATTGGGCCTGTACATTGGAACTCTAGACTTACTCAACTGCATTCTCTCACTCTTGAACTTGATTTTCTTTTCACAAAAGCAGTAGGAAAGAAAGCCTATACTACAGCCATTTTCATCAGATCATGTATTTTTTACCACTTAACGATGTGACTGCAAATAAGTCCTCTTTATTTCAACCAAAAGTACAGAAAATGTAGACCAAATGTCTGAAAAATTTAAAAAAAAATTACCTTACCATAAGAGCAACTTTCTGCTACAAACCATTATCAGTGGGGGTTTTTGTTTGTTTGTTTGTTTTGTTTTTTTAAGAGGAAGGAGACCTGTGACTTGCCCATTGGGAGTGAAGAGGATGTTGCTGTGTTGTTGGGCACATTCAGTTCCTCCTGGAGGCCATGGAAGCACAAAATTAGCACAACTTTCTTAAACCAGAGCACAGTGGTGACTCTGACAATCTGCAGTGGTGAGAGTTCTTGAACACAAAGTTACCTCCAGAGAGGGGGGAAAAAACATTCTTATCACTAAAACCTTATCTCCTGGGAAGAGCGAATTCATCTTAAAAAAAAAAAGGGGGGGGGATTTCAACTTATTTTAATCAGACCATAAAATTTACTCTTCTTTACTGTGAAATGGATTTGCCAGTCCCCAATTTCCATTATGCACCAAAGCCCACAGTAAGTGTAGAAAAGAGGCTGATAATGTTGACATTCTTGGAACTAAGTGGAGGCCTTGGACTCTGCCTAATTAAGTTCTCTCCTCCACGTAACTGTCTGCCCTAAATAACAAGCCCAGGCCTAGTTTCCCCCAAGGGCAACTGTCAAAGAAGTACTCTTTCAACGCTGATCACTGCCTCAAAAATTAAGGAGAGTAAGCTGCCAATTCTAGACCGGAGACAAGAATTTAATCAGCAGAAAGAGCTCCAACAAGGTGTCAAAGTTCTGAGTCCCCTGCTGACGTTCAGCAGTATTTGCAATGCAAATTTTCGATGGCATTCTTGGAAAAATTTACCAAACTCTCTCCAGCCCTGAAATGCCCGTTTCCTGAAAAAGGTCCCCAAGATAAATTTTAAAGTGAATCAGGACTAAGGGCCTCTCTTAACACTTGCAAGCTTAATCAGAAACTCTCAGAGGAGAGAGGGTCCTCTGGATGGTTGGTGGGGCTCTTTCTGAGGGACCCGTCCCACCAGGGCGTCACACGGCCAAGCTCTCTGCAGCCTCTTCTCGCCTCCGACGCCACTCATTGGACTGATCTGTTTCTGCCCTATTCCTTCACCTTCCCGGGAGCAGCAAAGTTTGAATCCCAGATTCCCATGCTAAAGGTTTAAAAGTAAGCCCTCATGAGTCACCAATGCAGGAGCAGCCTTAGTACCGCTGGGGCGGCTGTGGCCTCAGTTACACCTCGGCTCAGTCTCGCTCATTCCACATTCCCCCATTTTTCAGATAAGCAGGAACCAAAGGCATGAAGAAAGGTTTAACAGATTAGCAGGTTTTGAGCCCCTAAGAAATTCTGGCAGACTCCTAATTTCTCTATGAAAAGAAAAACAGTCCTTTAAATTATCTGTTCTATAATGCTCTCCAGGACTTACGTCCAGTGAAATACCAGTGGAAGTACACAGTCCTCCCGAAGCATCTCGGAGCCAGAGATGAAATGAACCAGACAGAGACTCCCCAGGCCCAGCAGTGGCTGAACCAACCTGCTCGCCTCACAGACTCAATCTAACCCTGCTTTTCCCCCACAGGGACCTGCGGTGGCGCCGTGAGTCAGTGACAATGGCTGGCTTGACAGTGGCCCTGGGAGAAGCAGCTCCTCCCCTGGCCTAGCGAGGGGACACGCAGGAGGCATCCCCTCCGAGTGGTTTGCCTGTGTAAGCCTTTGTCACAGAGGCAAGAGGCAGGAGGCTTGGGGAGACCAAGCCCAAGCAGGGAGGTATGGAGCTCCTAAACCCCCAACTCAGAGAAAGGTGGGGTTGGTAGGAGCCTGAGTAATTAGAGGAGGTTTCACGGACAAAGACAACAGAGCCATATGTTAAAGGATGTGGCATACTTAACTTTCAGAAGACAGATGAGCTTCCGGGGCATGAGAAAAGGTAACCAATGGCTCTGCTGATTTCTGCCTTCAGGACAGAGCAGCATCCAGGAAAACTCACAGGACTTTGACCCCGGGAGAAGCTGGTTTCCATGTTGTCTCTAACGTTTCCTCATTCTAAAAAAAGTGCATGCAGGCCCCCCTGGGCCTCAGTTTACACATCTGTAAAATGGAAGATGCATCCAACCTGGATTCCACGTTGTCAGTGATGAAACGAGATGAGGTATTAGCACTCAGGTAGCTGATAGTCAGGCAGTTCTTGTTGATTGTGTTATGCTAATTAATCTCTCTGGACTTTCACTCCATCATCTGAGAGATACAAGGTTTATCCTGAAGACCTCCAAGAGCCTCTTAGCTCCAAAGTTCTACATCTCCATAACGTTACTCTAAAGCCCCTTGTGGGGGTGTAATGGCAAGTTCCCAGCACTAGGAGGCGCTCTTCTAATAAGTGTTTATACCTGCATTCCAGATGAGATGCGATAAAAATCAGAAATTTGCTGTTTAGCTACTTTACATATAGTAGTTAGCATCTGCACATCTTGAACTGAACTATTATGCTGAAAACCAGAAACTGACACAACACTGTAAACTGACTATACTTCAATACAAGAAAGTCAGAAATTTACTCTGGGGCACTGCTTAAAGCAATCGGAGAATTTTTCAAGTATATTAATTCTGTATTTCTAAGTCGGATTTCTGTATGTGTAGAATTTTAACTTCCCCAAAAAACCCCAGCTTACTAAACTTCCGAACTTACTGAAATCCTGCCCACGGCTAGTGAGTCCACGTCTAGAAGGGCACTGCTGCTGCCCCCTGCAGGGTGGCCCCTCTACTGCCCCCTGAAAAGGACCTGCGTCCTGCAATTACATCGGCTGCCAGCATCCAAGGCCCTGACCCTCCTCAGGGTCCTAAGGGGAAAATTGTTGCCTCGAAGCCTTACTCTACAGATCCCCATACTCTTCAGTACCTGATTTAATTGGTTGTGTGCATGACCCCATCTTCCCTGCTTGTCTGAGCTCCACAGGTGATCGGCCTGCACAGCCAGGGCCATGAACCACTGGTCGATGCTAAACCAAACCACCACCTAAGAAAGGGCTGAGCCTGGGTGAGGTACGGAGCTCTCCGAGCTCACTGTCAGTACCTGCTTCTAATCAAACCCAAAGGCCACCAGAGAAGAAACCAGCTCCCACTTCCAGATGACCCGTCTCCATGCTCTCAACCAGGGCGGAGAACTGTGGGCAGGGAGCAGGCAGGTGGCGCTGGTGCGCACCAGCCCCGCTGGCTGCGCAAATGGTCCAGGGGCCGCCTCATGTCTGTAGCCAAGCTTTACCTGGGTGTCTGTCCGATACGCACAGTTTCAAAGTTTCACTTTTACACAGTATTTTAAAAATCATGACATCACATAATACAATAAAGATTTTTAAATTTTGACAATCCCTTAGTATCTTCTCAAAGGACTTTATTGTGGATTCCCACAGTGGGATTTCAAGGACTTTTTAAAAATGTGGATCCTGTGTACTAGTTACTTGCCTACAATTTAGTTAAACCTAAATTCTTTAGAAGCATGACAGGCTTGCCAAATGTATTCTATGATATTATTTTATGTCTATTTTATGACCTAGAACAAAATCAAAATACACATAATAGAGAACCAGAAACCCTATTATGACTCATTCATTCCTGTCGGCTCTACATTGGTGATACTCAAAGAAAAAGAATGAACTTCCCTCAAAAAGAGAAAAATAAATAATAATCAAATCTCTAGGTTGATTGTGCATGTCCACTCTGTTATCTGCATTCCAAAAAGCTGAAATATGTGTGAACATGTTTAACACAGAGACACATTTAAAAATCAAGGCAGATGCATGCTACAATACGGCTGAACCTTGAAAAACAAATCATGCTAAGTGGAATAGGCCTGTCACAAAAAGACAAATATTGGGTGATTACACTCACATGAAATTTTGAAAATAGGCAAATTCACAGAGACCAGAAAAGGGGCTGGAGAAGGAGAGAACGGGGAATTACTGCTTAATGGGTACAGAGGTTCTGTTTGGAGGTGATGGAAACGTTTTGGAAATAGCGCTGATTTTAGTACAACCTCGTAAAGGTAATTAATGTCACTGAATTGTACAATTAAGAAGAGTTAAAATGGCAAGTTGTATGTTACGTCTATTGTACTACAATAAAACTAGTAAAAATGAAATCATATCAAAACAGTACTTGGCTAAAAAACAATGGCCTGATATCCATAGCAGAAAATCTCAAAGCAGCTCAGCCTCCCGGGGTGGGTGTCTGCTCTAACAGTGCCGGGCGGGTCCCCGCACACAAACAAACGTTAAGACCAGCGCGGCCCTGGCAGAGCTGACGAGGTCACCAGGCTGTGCGTCCACGGACCTCGCCGCCACCCACCCCGCCTCCGCGGCCAACACCTTAGACTCAAATCTATTTAATAGCTATTTCCTGGCCGCTGTAATCACACATTCATTAGAGCTGATTGTTTTGCCGCGCCAACGGTCATGACGGGCTGTCACTGGCGCGCGCTTTGTTTTCATTTCTATAAATATATGAGCATTTCACATGTCACCAGCTACTGAACCTGGATAAACACTTTAGACCATGCACTGTCAACAGGGGCAAGAACCAAGAGAAATGGTTCTTGGGGGCAGACACCCTAGATGTTACCATGGTTTATGGTCCTCTACAGGGACACAGTATGTCACAGATACACAGGGTCCCTGTGGCATTAAAACTTCATGGGAGTGGGTGGGGGTGGTTTAAGAAAAAAATGTATTGTAAGGCTCCTGAGGGAGATGATAATAATAAAAAAAAAGTTGACAAGCATGACTTCATACCTTATAATTAAAGATTTTCCTTCAACCAAAAATGAACAAACAAAACCAGCTACTCTTTACAAGTGGACAAAAAGGGGAAACAAACTAGAAGTTTTAACTGAAGACGAGCGTCTGGCTTCGCTGCAGGCCTCCCTCTAGACTTAGCAGCACATTGTGCAGCTCCCTGTGAGGGGCGCTGCCGCCATGTGGCCCGAGCTCTCTTGCTTTTCCCAGGACTGACATATGCATCCGTTCACGCCAGCAGCCAGGAGCATCTGCTCGGCACCAGGCACCCTGCTACGCCCATTTGGCTGGACCCACCTCATCCAAATGGATGGAGCCCCGCAGCTGTCAGGAAGGGAGAATGAAGGCCCAGACCCTTTGTTCCACCATCAGCCTTGGAAAAAACGAAGCAGGGGTAGGCCTGGGAAGTGGTCGCAAGTCTGGGCCCTGAAGTCAAGAAACCTGGGTTTGAGGCCAGGTGGCATTGCCTCTTACCAAACAAGCAACTCTGTGCAAGTGATTTGACCTCTGGGGCTCCAAATTCCTCCTCTGAAAAAAAAAAGTCACCATCTTGATTCTTCGTACGGGGCTGCAGTGAGAATCCACTGAGAGGTGATAATACACATTTGACTCTTGCAAGCTCAAGTAACTACTGGTAACACCCTCCCGAGGGAAATCATAGAACCATTGGAAAGGATACAGCTACCTGCCATGACTTCCATCAGTGGATACTGTGTACTTACACCCTCAGCAATCCCAGTAGGGCCTTGCAGCTCCCTCTGGGGCTAGCTCTGGCTGCAAGGTCAGCTTACAGGAGCACGGGCTTTAGCAGGGGATGCGCAAGTCACAGGGGCACAGGAGCAGCAGCAGGCAGGGTTTCTATGTCAGTGACGAATTTCAGCAACGTGTATCCCTCTTCATGCTACTTCATCTCGCCGAGATGAGGCCCACTCAAACGCGTCACTTTCCTCAAACTCAGACTCACAAGCAGGTGACGAAGTCTGCTGCATCGAGGGTATGATTTCAGGGGCCCAAGAAGGAACAGGACTTTGGAAAGCATGCGTCTCCCGAGCTGGCTGAAACTTTTCCTTTTCGGTAGACACGTGCTTCCATTCCACAAAGAAAAGTAAGGTTCAAGCATACCTCCCTGAGGAGGTCAGTACAATTCATGCTATGGGACAGAGGTTATCGGCACCAGAGCCCCTCACTCCTGCAAGGCCCCTTCCCACACCTTGGGAGGGGCCGTAGCAATGTGTTCTGATGGCCTTATGTTTATCTGCAAAAGAAAGGTACTTTAACACAATCACATAGGACCCTGGTCCCAATCCACCCTGGGTCCCTCCATCACACTTTCTCACATGGCAGGTGGTAAAATTATCATGGACATTTGGAGGATTCAGCTCAGGGAGGTGAAACAGGGGGATGTATTTATAGTTTGCCACTTCTTCCACACACACTTAGGTTTTTGCTGATTGTCCCAATGAAGGAATGATTTCCCCAAATATTCCTGCCACCCAATATGCCAATTCACTGGATTGTGTGGCCCAGGGGTCACACAGGACAAGCACAGAAGTCTCTTAGCCAGTGGCTTTATGCATAAGGAATCATGAATGGTGCCAAAATCAATTCTGAAACTTTAAAGGGCTCCCTTAATTCTAGGTAACTAAGGCATAGCTATATGCATTAACCAGGAAGGTTCCAGACTGTCATTTAAATTTCAGTAAATGTGATTAATGATGCAATTTATGGTGCTTTTCTCCTATTAAGAATCAAATAAAGATGTTTTTAATATATATCTGGAGACATAAAGCAACACTTCTCCCAGAGAACAGGTAAAACCAGAGAGATTATGAAACTTAGCTCCATAAAACATAATTACCAACCTCATAGGCCTGTAACTTCTGTCATAGCAGCACACTCTAGCCCAGAGAAACTCTCAGACACATGCACAAGGAAATACGTGCAGGAATTTTTATAATGTCTATGTTTGTAATGTGGAAAATTGAGGCAACTTAAGTGTCCATCATCAGATGGCTCATGAAACTGTGTGTGTCCACACACAAACAGCCACTCTACGACAAAAATCAATACACAAGGATGAGTCTTTATCTGGCCAAATCATGGAAAACCACATGTAACACATGTACAAAATGTTTTCTCCACATACAGAGTACTGTGTAAGGATTAGAGGTCACTATGCACAGCAGTCGGGACAGGAGCCACCTCTGGAGGGAGGAGGAGGATGTAACGGCAGGGCGTGATGCACGGCAGCTTCAGCAACACTAAGCTTGATTTCTTTAAGTGAACAGTGTGTCCACAGGTATCTGATTTGTCTTTATATGTCCCTTTTATACTTTTAATATTTTATAAGACATTTAAAAGAATAATTATCAAATGAATTCCAGATTGATAGATTCTAATACAATGATGAGTACATTCTTTAAAGTAGAAGAAAAATACTCAATTCAATCTCCCTAAAGTGCTATGTCATTTGGTGTACTCTGAGTTTTTATCCATATGAATGTTTTATGAGGTTGTAATGATGATATAGCATGGAATATTCTCATATATCATTAATGAATGTAATATTAAATGTTAAGCATTTTAACTTTGAAAAATCTTTGAAATTATCATTTAAAATAACCCCTAATATTTCAGTGCATAGATATGCCATAATTTTAACTACTCTCCTTTTCTTAGATTTCTTCTAATCCTCATTACAAATAATGTTGTACAGAATATTTTTCTGAGCATAATTTCTTTTTTCCTTTTTCGAGCTATTTAAGATATGTCCCCAGAGACAGGATTTTTAGGTCCAAAACTTTGATCATTTTGGGGGAATCATTATACATTGTCAATGTATTTTAAATATTAATGGCTGCCAAGACTTCTGCTTTTGGCCAAGATTAAGAAATAGGTATCACACTTCCCCTTCTGCTTAAAACATACAAAACCCTGCTGTACTGCTTTGAGAAAACTCTCAGGTCATGACACAGGGAAAGGGACCCTAGGCAGACCTAGGGTGTCATCAGACTGCTCGAGCTGGGAGAACAAGGTAAGATTCACAGGCAGAATACAACTGTGCCGCTCAGAGAAAGAACTTGAAAATCTTCAGAGGGTCTGCTTTGAGTATACAGCAGGATGCTAATCAGTGCACATAAGTACTTGAGACCAGGGAAAGAACCACCCAAAGGACTAGAAGGAAAAATACCCAGTGCTCGTCCAGAGCCACTCTCACCAGCCAGACTAGAATCTCACAATTCATGGGACATTGGGAATAGTACTCAGAAGAACCATGTCTTGGCCATGACGAATAATTAGCCTTGCAGTAAATGGTTCTCTGATACCACCTAATCTTAAAAGCAAACCCAAAAGGATTAAACTGCTGTCAAATAACTGCATCCCAGAACAAATTTCACAAATTTTATAAAAATACAAAAATATCAGCATGCAACAAGGTAAAATTCATTCTGGAATTCAATAAAAAAAATTAATAGGCATGCAAAGAAGCAGAAAAAGATGTTCCAAGTTTGGAAAAAATCAATCAAAAATGAAGCAAAACAGATATTAGCATTATCAAAGATATTAAAATGGGTATTATAACAGTATTCCATATATACAGAAAGTTAAGTAGGGACATGAAAAATATTAAAGAGATCCAAGTTAGACTTCTGGATGAGAACGAAAATTTCCAAGATTTAAATTAGATCAGATGGTACTAACAGCAGATTAAATAAGGAAGGAGAAAAGATGAGTGAAATTGACATAGCAATAGAAATGATCCAAAATGAACCACAGAGAAAAAAGACCCAAATGTGTCCTACAAAAGAACACGTTTTTCTTATAAAGACAAAAATACACTGAAAGTGAAAGGATGAAAGAAGATAAACCCAAAGAAAGCTGGAACGACTCTGCTAATATCAGACAGTATAGATTTAAGATAAATGAATATTGCCAGGGATGAAGAATATTATTTCAGAAAAATAAAGGGGTCAATTTATCAAATGGAAATAACAATCCTAAATGTTTACACACACTTTAACAGAGCTTCACTTCCAAGTACCTGAAGCAAAAATGAACAGAACTGACAGGAAAAACAGAAAAGCCCACAACTGCAGTTTTCAGCTCCAACACCACTCTCACAGTACTCTAGAGAACAAGCAGACAGAAAGTCAGTAAGGATATGGATGACTGGAACAAAACTATCCATGAACTTGACCTAATTGACATTTATAGAATATTCCTCTCAACAACAGTAGAATACATGTTTTACTCAGGTCCCAAGGACAGACCAGATTCTAACCTATACAAGTAGTCTCAATAAATTTAAAGGATTCAAGTGATA
This sequence comes from Vicugna pacos, assembly GCF_048564905.1. Taxonomy (NCBI): domain Eukaryota; kingdom Metazoa; phylum Chordata; class Mammalia; order Artiodactyla; family Camelidae; genus Vicugna; species Vicugna pacos. Next base: position 10,754,470 of record NC_133010.1, read on the forward strand.
CAAAGCATGTTCTTTGACCACAATAGAATTAACTTAGAAACCAATAACAGAAAGATTTCAGGAAAACTCCTAAATATTTATATAATAAATAACATACTTCAAAATAACCCAATGGTTAAAAAAGAAGTCAAAAGGGAAGTTAGGAAGTATTCTAAAATGAATGAAATGAAAATACAGTATATCAAAATATATGGAATGCTACTAAACAGCAATACTTAGAGGGAAACTTATAGCACTAAAAGTCTACATTATGAAGAAGAAAGGTCTCAAATCAAGGACCTCAACTTCCAGTAGAAAAAGAAGAGCTAGTTAAGTCCACAGTAAACAGAAGACAGGTATTAATAAAGATCAGAGGGTAAATCGATGAAATGAAAAAGGCAAACAATAAAGAAACCAATCTGGTTCTTTGCAAACATCAATAAAATTGATATAACTCTAGCCAGGCCATTCAGAAAAAGAGAGGGAGGAGAGAGAAGACACAAATCACAAGACCAGAGAGGAGACAGAAGGCAACACTACAGGCTCTGGAGATGTTAAAACGACAATGACAATAAACTATTATGAACAACTTTATGCCCTCCAAATTGGAGAACTAAGTGAAATCGACAAATTCCCTTAAAAACATTAACAAAATCTTATTCAAGAACAAACAAATAACTTGAATGGCCCAAAATACATTAAAGAAATAGAACTTACAGTTAAAATTTTTCCAGGAAGGTATCTCCAAGATATACTGGTAAACAAACTTTCCCAATGCATCCAATGAAACCAGCACTATCACGGTAACAAAGCTAAACAAAGACACCAGAGGAAAAGAAAACTACAGACCAGTATCTCTCATGGACAGAGCTGCAACAACAATAATGAAAAACTTTTAGCAAATCAAATCCAACAATATATTTTTAAAAATACGTCATGACCAGGTCGAGTTTATTCCAGGATAACAATTTAAAAAGGAATCAATGTAATTCACCATATCAACAACAATAAAAAAGATAATCACCACAGATGCAGAAAAATCATTTAACAAAATCTAACATGCTTTTCTGATGTAAACTCTCAGCAAACAAGGAAAAGAAGGGAACTTCCTCAAACTAAAAGGATGTCTGCAAAAAACACGTATATAACATTCATACCTAGTGATGAAAGATTGCTTTCCTCTTAAGATGGGAAACAAGACAAGAATGTCCACTCATCACTTCCATTCAACATTATTCAACCTTATAGCCAGTGCAATAGGGAAAGAAAAAATTAAAAGGTCATTTAGATTGGAAAGGAAGACGTTATTGTCATCATTCACAGACAACATGATCATCTAGGTAGAAAATCCTATGGGATTTCTATGGGAACAAATAAATGACTTTAACAAGATTGCAGAATACTAGATTGATACACAAAAGTCAGTGGGATATCTATGTAGTACTAAAGAACAATTGGAAATTAAAATCTTAAAAATACACCAAAATATAAAATGCTTAGGGATAGGTGTCACAAAAAATATGTAATGCCTGTACACTGAAAACTACAAAATATTGCTGAGAGTTATTAATGACCTAAATAAGTGAAGAGGTATACCATGCTCATGGATTAGAAGACTTAGTACTTTAAAGATGTCAGTATCCCAGAAATTGATCTAAAGATTCAGCGCATTCCCAATCAAAATCTAAGCAGGATTTTTTTTTTCCTAGAAATTGACAGACTAAATATAGAATTCATGTGGAAACGTGAAGCATCTAATGCAGGCCCCATGAAAGAGAAAAACAAAACTGGAAGGCTTACACTCCCTGACTTCAAGTCTTATTACAAAACTACAGTAATCAACACAGTGTGGTACTGGAACCTAGACAGACAAATAAATATTGTATATTTGAGAGTTTCTAAGACAATTTATCTTTAAAGTTCTCACCGGCCAATCAGGACACCAGAAATTGACATAACATTGTAAACTGACTATGCAACAACAAAAAAATAAATATTTTTAAAAAACAAATTTTAAAAATAAAATTAAAAGTTCTCATCATAAGAAAAAATCTTGTAACTATGTATGGTGATAGATATTAACTAGATTCATTATAGTGATCATTTTGCAATATATACAAATATAAAATAAATTATGCTGTACACTTGAAACTAATATAGTGTTATATGTCAATTATTCCTCAGTTTTTAAAAACCTAGAAAATATAGACAAATAATCAATGGAAGAGAAGAAAAAGTCCAGAATAGAGCAATATACATATGGGCAACTGATTTTTTAACAAAAGTTGGTAAAATTCAATAAAAAATACAGTTGCTAGGTTTTTTCACCAACAAATTATGCTGGAACAGGTGTTTATACATAGAAAGAAAAAAGAACTTTGAGCTATATCATGTGCAAAAATTAACTCAAAATAGATCATAGATATAAATTTAAAATTTAAAACTATAAACCTAGAAGCAAACATGGGAGTGAATCTTTGTGACTCTGAGTTGGGTAAAGATTTCTTAGATATGACACTAAATGTACATTCCATGAAAGAAAAAAAAACTGATAAATGAAACTTCTTGGAAACGTAAAATGCCTTCCCTTTGAAGGACACCATTAAGAAAATGAACATATAAGCCACAGACTAGGGAAATACCTGGAGATAACATATCCAGTAATGGACTTGTATCTAGAAAGAACTCTCAAAACTCAAAAAAGTTAGAAATAATAAGAGATAAATAAATAAAATAAATATTAAATACTAAGAAACAGACAACCCCATTTAAAAACTGGCCAAAGATTTAAACAAACCTTTCACCCAAAGAAGACAGATGGCAAATAAGCACATAAAAAGATAGTCATCACTAATCACTAAGCAAATTAAAACCCCAGTGAGGTACCACTTCTCACCCACTGGAATGGCTAAAATTAAGCAGACTAACCACACCAAGTGTTGGAAAGGATGTGGATGAACTGGACTCATACACTACCAATGGGGATGTAAAATTGTGAAATCCCTTTGAGTAAGTTTGGCAATGCTTCAAAAAAAGTCAAACACACCTCAATCTTAGGATTCAACAATTCCCTCTTAGGTATTTACCACAGAGAAATGAAAGCTTCAGTCTGAAAAACACTGGTACCCAAATGTTCAAAACAGCTTTATTTTAAATAGTCTAAAATTGGAAACACCCAAATGTCCAACATTGGATAAACATTGTGGTATGTCCATACAGTGGAATGCTAACTCAGCAATAAAAAGGAATGAGTACTAATAATGTCAATTTCAAACTAATTGTGCTGCATCCAAGAAGCCAAGCAATAAAAGAATGCATATTATATGATTCAACTTATATAAAAATCTGAGAAATTACAAACTAATCTATGGTGACAGTGGTTGCCTAGGGAAGGGCTGGGTGGGACTGGGGATGAGGATGACTACAAAAGGGCACCAGGAAACTTTTTTGGGGGATGGATAACTTCCCTACCTTGATTGAGGTGATGGTTTCACCTATGTATGCATATGTCAAAATGTATCAGATTGTATATTTTAAGCATGTGCAGATTATTGTATGTCAATTCCACCTCAAGAGCAGTTTTGAAATATCAATGATTGCACCTAACAAAATAGAAAAAGGAATATTCTACAAAACTGAAAGAACACAACAGTGTAATAAATCTACTCACCTCAGCTCAGTGAATGAACAAACTTTAGTTTTAAACACTCATCAAACCCAAAACTCACTTCTCTGCTTTAAACTTTTTTTGTCTCCAAAGCCTAAGCTCAAAACTTCCTACTTCATGAAGGAACCGGCTACCAGGTGCCCCTACACCAGGGTTACCTGGGGGCTGACAGGTCACCACAGGAAGGGAAGATCACAGAATGTACAAAGCTGTTAGCAGGTGATCAACTCCCATCAATGTTACTTTCCTTTCTGAATTTCTCTAGGGTTTTGCCATTTCACATTCTCTCTCCCTCCCCTTTTGTCTTATTGTATCTGTGGAGATGAATGTTCAAGGTCTTTGTCCTAGGTTTTATAATCAGATGGTTTAGCATGTTACAAATCTCTCTCTCATCAAGGGGAAAAAAACAGTATTCTTTTCTATCTTTGCTTGTTCTCCTCTAAGTCTTGGCTGTTATGCTTTGAAACAATGATGGTAAAGAGAAAGAAGGGAGAGGGGAGGCTCTCCCATCCCAGTCAGCACATTAGATCTTGGACTTAACCTGCACAATGAGCGGCCCTATGCTGCCGGGGGCTTGGCCTTTCCCTTCCCAAACTCTCCTGTGTCCTCCAGCCCCACAAGGAAGCCAGTCCCCTCAGCGTCACTGCAGGATCCAGAGGTTGGGGAAGAGCTCTCCCCAGGAGGCTGGCTTAGGGCAGAGAGGGATCAGCTCTGGAGTCCATGAGCAGGACTGACCTTGCAGTCCTAGCACACTTCTCACTTTGAGCTTCTATACTGATGTCTCCATAAATGAAAAAAGAACAAAAGGCATGAGGGAGCCAGCATTCAAGACCTGAAGAGAAGGATTAAGTAAATACCCAGTGTCATGGCTAACTGCTTCATGCCATGCATACTAGTAATCCCAATGACACCTAGTTATTATACCAAAATGCACTGCGTATAGTGAAGACACCAGTGCACAAGCAAATACACCCATCCTCACAGTCGATCCACTTGAGATCCTAAAGTCTAAGTTAAAAACAACTCACTACATCTTGCGAGAGGACCTGAACTCTCCTTAATGACTATTCCAGCCTGCCCCCTCCCTTCCTGCTGCAGGAGAAGGAACACAGGGAACTTCCTGGCGTGGCTCATTAATGCCAATGTCCCTGAAGAAAATAATAGACCAACATGTGAAAAACTGCTAGGCTCACCTCTGTGGATGCACCAGAGCTGAAACTCGCCAACCACCACACACAAAGTCACTTTCCGGCTGCCCAGGTCAATTTCCTTATGTCAAAGTTGCTTTAAGGCTGCTCAGGTCAATTTTTTTCAAGTATCAAAACTCTGAAGCACAAATGACTGGAACTAGTGCAGAAAAAACAGAACCCTGCTGAGTAACACACAATGTGGCATAAAAACAGCCCAAAGGCCACTAAGAATTAAGCAGTAAGTATACACTGGGAGTGGTAAGCAACCCTGACTTGTAGTAGCATTGAAAGCAGAGGATTACCAGAAACATCTGAAGACGGAGCGCCTAAGGAAATGCAGCCTGAAAGGGATCTCTTCTTCCTGGACGCCTACAAAAAAGGGCTTCTGGTACATTCAGCCCCAACACTTATTTCTCCAGGAGGAAAACCTGCCATGATACACACGCATAGATGGGAGACACAGAGTTGCCTTCCAAAAAGATCCTGCCAGGGAACAGGAGCCCAGTGCAGAACTCAGCAACAACCCACAAGCAATCATCTCTGCACCCTGCTTTCCTGACAGTCGCACGGGCGGAAAACTGTTTTTAAACAGTATTTTTTTATATACCAAAGTAGCAGATTTTTTTTAAAAATGCAAAGAGACATTAACATTTGTACCTATTTCTACATGTCCAAGAAGCAACAATTCAATTGTTCCTTCCAATCTCTACTTCAAGGAGTACCAAACATCAGCATGACCCAAAACCTTGACCTTCTCCATAAATTCTGCTAAATTGGGCCAAGTTCTTCTTTCAACAGTGTCTTCATAAAGATAAAGCATAGCTCATGCCAAGGAAACGGCAACTTCCCCACACTCATCAAAAATACACATGTACACACACACACACACACACGCATACACAGAGCAGCAGACATTGTTTCCAGAATTTAAAAACATTTCATGATAAACATCTCTGAGCTAATACGCTATCAGTAGCATGGCTGGTTGCTGAGGATTCAGAAGACATCACCCTAGATAAAACAGTCTGCCCACCTCACACCCGCCACCCGCCACCCTCCACCCCCAGGTCGCACTTGATTTCTCTTCACACAATCATTATGACATATACCCTTGACATGTTCCCATCTATGGCCTTGGCCAGAATGGAAAGTTCCATGAGGCAGGGCCGTATCTGTCTTGTTCTCCACTGTACGCCCTGGTCCTGGCTCACTGGGCACAAAATGAATGCTTCTGGACTAAAGTTGGGGAGGAGAGGGGTGAAGAGAGGCTGAGCATGGATAAACATTAAATTCTGAAGCCTCAAGTAAGAGTTGGCATTATAATTCAGTATCATTCTAGTATCTGCAACACCAAGGTTACCCTCAAACATTGCTTCACTGAATCCTCATGACAACACAGGCAGATAATATTATTATTCTAACTTTAGAGATGAGAAAACAAGATTTAGAAAGTTTAAGTTACTTGCCCAACACTTTAATCTGACAAAGCCCAACTTCTGAAGACAGGCTGTTTTTAATTTTTAAAGTTAAAATCATCTGTAAATTTTCTCTGCTTAGAGGTTTCTCTGTAGCTGGAAATGTACCCATCACTCTGTTCAAAGAAAACGCCTGGGGAAGACGCTGAGGAAGGAGGAGACACACCTGAGCTTCAGCAGGAAAGCGGGGAGCGGCGCTTGGCTGTCAAGCCCCGACTTGTCAGCCAACACTCACCTGCTTTTCAGGATTCCTCCAACACGCCTTTACTGCTCCACTACCCTGCTTAGTTCTCCTTGGCTCTTTTCAGTCTCCGGCCAACTTCACAGCTCGCCAAAACTTTTGCAAGTCCAGAGGCAAAAGTAGACGGTGGCTGTGACCGTGACGGGGCACTGCAGCGTCTGCAGCCACCCAGCCTCCGAGTGACTCAGGTGCCCAGGCACCTCACAGCAAAAGCTGACTCGAGACAGAATCTGATTCATCAGGCCCAGAGGATGCCTGGCCCCAGCTCATAAAGCATTTACCCACAGACTGGATGCAATTAGATGGAAACAAACAAGGAGACGTAAAAAGGAAAGTCGACACATGATGATTCAGAAAACATCACCATGTGTATCATCTCCACCATGAACAACCCGCGTGGGCGGAAGGCAGCACAACAGTGAGGACCGTGTGTAGGGGCGCCGGGCAGGGACCCCGTGCCAGCTTCCGGCACTGACTCCACAACCTGCATCTCTCCTTACGTAAGAGTCTGGTCAGGAGCCTGTCTTCAAGTGTAACACCCGACCTGCTCTGACATTCAAGCACCGCACTACAGAAACAAGCATAAGGATGTACCTCTAGAGAACAGCCAGAGAATTTCTCATTCACATGACATATTTAATGAACAGCTACTATATGCGAGAAGACTATAAAAAGACTTTAAAACTGTTTTATGTTTGGCATGAAGATTTAGCTACAGCTGTATTCAAACCCCTCCCCCACTGTCTTGGACAATTAATCTGGGGTTACAGGCATAAACTGCCCAGCCTCCATCACAGAGATACCTAAACGAGATTAGAAGCATGATCTTTTTTCCATAAACACTCTTATTTTAAGAAGTAGAACTGTTTTTGAAACACTAAGTGCTGGCAATGTTACCAAATACTAATTTAAAGAGTACAGAGAGCAAGTTTGGGAGAATAAGTACGTTGTTACAGTTGAGTGCCTGTCTCCACAGCACTCAAGGGGACTTCACCTTCAAGCCAACACACCAGGCCTGTCCCTCTACTTCCAGCAGAGTCCTGGTGGCTGGCAGGGCTCCTAGGTCTTCAGAACCTGAGCCCAGCTTGGCCTCGAAAGCTTTTCAGCATCTGGAAACTTCAAGAACGTTCTCTTTTGCTCATCCTGGGTAGACTAACGGATTAGAATTTCTTCTTGGCTCAGTGGGTTGCCGTTCTTCTGGGTGCCCTGAACCCTCCCTTCTCTGGACACAAGCAGGAAGGGTGCCTATGTGATGGTGTGCGGTCCAACCAGGCTCTCAACCGTGCAATTAAATTTGTGATTACAGAGATCTCTCTGCTGGTGAATTTCTCCAAAAGGGGTGTGTTTAGTCAGGGTTCTCCTGAGAAATGGAACCAAGGGAAGATAAATATACCTATAAATATATATTTATATAAAGATATACATACATACACATATATGTTAGAGATAACTACACACACAAGTATGTATGTATATATGTATACATACATATAGATTTATTTTAAGGAACTGGCTCACTGAGGCTGGCAAATCCAAAATCTGCAGGGTGGGCTGGCAGCCTGGAGGTCCAAGAGGAGCCCGTGTAGCAGTTCAAATCCAAAGCCCGTCTACTGCTGCTCCCTCTTGCTTGAAGGAGGCTAGTCTTTTGTTCTGTCTGGACCCTCAACTTATCGGACGAGGCCCACCCACACAATGACTGTGGCGTGCAGTCTGCTTTACTCAAAGTCCACTCACTTGAATGTTAACGGCATCCCCAAACCTCATAGAAACACCCAGAATGATGTTTGAACACATATCTGGGCCCTGTGGCCCTGCCAAGGTAAATACACTAAAATACCCAGCACACGGAGCTAAGGTATCCCTTCCTCCCTTCTTTTGTGCTTCCAGATGTACTAAATGTTTTTTTTTAATATAATAACATGTCCTTTAGCAATACAGGTGCCCAAGTAACTCTGAAGCCTTATAAACCATTTTTGACAACTTATAAACTTACACACCCCTTTACTGTACACCAGAAACACAACATTGTAAGTCAACTATACTTCCAAAAAATGAATAAATAAATTTTAAAAAATTTTTACCCTTTTACAGAGAAAGTCACACAAATCTCAAGTTTAAAACTTATTTTCTAAAGATGCCAATGTTTTTGGAGAAAAAATATCAAACTTTTGAAAATGAAAAAAAGTCTTTTAAGACAGACTTGATGCTTTTCCAACATAATTCCTTTTCAGCAAGTTGATTCTGGGAAACAGATGAAAACGCAGGGCGCACCATGTATTTTTATCAGATGGAAGAGTAAATGACAAAACCAAGGAATGTAACACAGAACACTCGCATAACTAAGTGGCCGTTCCTTTAACTTCTTTGCTGTTAATTTTAAAAGATACTAGCTGAAACGGTTGCCTATTATCTTTCTTAGAATTTACCAAACACGAACACTACTTTTTAATCCTTAAAAATAAAAATAAATTGAAGAGATTTGAGTCTGTAAAAAAGACAAAGGCACATCCACCCCATACCCCATGACATCCATGAGATGAAAAGTACATTAGCCGTGGAAACCATGATGGGTTGTACTTCCGGTTTGGGCTCCAGTTCTGATCTAACTTTCACAAGGCATCTGTCATCATAAAAAGACAAGGATGGTACTAACTCTACAAAGAGCTGTGGGGAAACCCATTAAAATCAACCTCATCATAAATAGCTCTATCCTCGGTATGTCAGCCTTTTAATTTCAGCGTTATAAACTGGGATCCAAGTTCCCATTTGTTAAACAGCTTTGATGTGGGGCTGGTGAGGACAGGACTGGCAGGGGGTATCTCCTGTGAGCCTTCAGATGCTGGCATGTACCTTCCACGTCCCCCTCAGGCTAGTGTACTAGGAAGGGGTACTTTATAAGTACAGAGTATTGTTACCTGAAGATCGCTAAGTACGTACAAGAAAGGGCACTAATTTCTCGGAATCCTCAAGGCGGATAACCTGGGGATTTAGCTCAGCTCAATGTGAGGTTCAGTTCCAACTCTGTCCCATAAAGAGACATGTCAGATCAAATGCCAACTTTAAAAAGACTCAACTTTGAAAAGAATTTAGGAGACTATGGCCCAGGACCTCAACTATGTAACAACTTTCCTCTCATCCTAATGTCCTGGGGCCAGACCTACATTTTCCTGACTACCTGATTAACTTCCCACTCTGCTTGGAATGAGTAAACACACATACACATCTAGGTCTTGTTGTAGATTTCTGGCTGCTAAAATTGGAAGGAAAAAAGAAAACTTAAAGCAACATGTCTTTTCATGATCTCCCTTTGAAAATCAACATTAATAGGAAAAGAAACAAAACAGAACCAAATACTTCCTGTTGGTGAGGACAAGCCAGCCTGGAGAAGAGAGTCCGGGGAAACAGAAGACAAGTGAACTGGGAGGGGATTAAGTGTGCTCTGCCCCACTACTGGGGCCTGAAAACAGGGATGCCCCATGGAGTGAGCAGAGGGCTGGGGCTACAAAGGGCCACTTTCAGCTCCTCCCCTGGAAGCTGCTTTCCAGCCAACCAGCCCTTCCTGTTCTCACTTTATATGCACAACTCTCTCTTCTGCTTCTACACTCTTCCATCGCATCCTCTCCCCCATGCCTGTGTAAATTATTGGGTACCACTCAGTGAACAGAACTCTGTCAGACAAGAACCTGCCGGGATACAGCAGTACTGTCAATTACGGTACCTCAAATGCATTAACTTCATTTAATCAGCGAACCCTCCAACATCTCAAAGCTGCATTTGGCATCATGAGCATCCTTCTGCCCAAGGGCACCTTCCAACTGTCTAGGGAAGTTCAGCTCGGGTAGCCCCCAAAGGCTGGCCATGGAGATGCCTGACATGGCAACAAATGATCCTTCTTTGTAGGGCTCTTTGTTCTATCAGTTATTTACACTAATCACCACCATGGTTCTGAGGTTCTGAGAGCCACTCTGAAAAGAAGAAATGCTGATGGAAACTATACTGGGCTGCTCTGCATGCTGATGGGGATAAATGCAGTGAATAATTAGATACCGCTGCGTTGACACTCAACCTCACCACCACAGTTGGAACCTGGCCCCATCGGACATCCTTGAGACGCCAAATGTCCTCCTTTCTTAAAGGCCCTACAAACCTGCCTAACATCTCACGGCAACTCCACCCCACGCCCGCAGTTGTGCATGTGTCATTGAGGAATCTACTTTGATCTGTGGAAAGCGTGCTTGTTGGAGCAACATCATGAAAGGGGTTATTACTTAAATGCAAGCTACATGAAGCCAGAGGCAGCAGAGAACATTCTGCAGGGTCTCTCTTTGTTCAAGTCTGAGACTTCACACCTCATCAGAGCTAGACCTCTCCCCAAGATGCTCATATTACTGATCCATTACTGCTCCATTCGGGGGGAGCTTTAGTGAGCACATTATCCTCAAATACTGCCTCTCCTACTCTGGAACTAGTAATTCTAATGGAACCAAAAATCATCCCAGAAAATTACACTTTGACTTTAATTTTCTCAAAATAGTGAAATGGTCCATGTTAAGCTTTCGTCACTCCCAATGCCACCCACCGAGTGATGGGGTTTCTTTAATCACAACCTGACCAGTGGCTTTGGGGTACCATCGAAAGGTACCTAGCACTGCCCACTTCTGCCACTGCCATCACCACCCTGACAGCATCCCCAGCGGATGTCCACTGAGTCTCCGCTCACCACGCCAAGATTGTCTGAGCAACAGGAGAGCCACAGCCTGTTTACCCTCCTGGACAGTGACCAGACTTCCTCACATGGAGGCCCAGTCTCACTCTGGACACCTTCCATCCACTGGCCCTGGAGATTTTCCCTTCGATTCATGGATTATCCAGAAGGGTACCATTAGTTTCCAAGGGTTTGTAGATTTGCCTGTTATCTGTCATTCATTTCTTGTTTAATTCCACTGTGATTCGAGAACGCGTGCTATATGATTTCAGTTCTTTTAAATTTGTTAGGTTTGTTTTATGGCCCAGCTTGGTGTATATGCAGTAAGCCCTTGATAAGATGATCTGTTTTGCTCTTACTGGTTGGACTGTTCTAGAAACGTTTGATGGTGCTACTCAAGTCTTCTACATCCTTGCTGATTTTCTGTCTAATTCTGTTCCACCAATTGTTGAGAGAGCGGTATTGAAGTCTCAAAATATAACCATGCATTGGTCTATTTCTCCTTTCATTTTATCAGGTTTTGCTTCACACGTTTTACAGCTCCGTTGTTTTGTGCATACCCAGGTTGGACTGCTATGCCTTTGTGGTCTTTTTATCATTATATAATGCCCTCTTTGGCTCTGGTCGTTTCATTGCTTTATTTCAGCTGAACAGCAGTGGAAGCCATGACGGTTCACGCGGCCTGCTCTGGCACCACCCCAGCAAGGAGGAGGAAGGGTACCTCACTGCCCTCAGGGAGGGGTGGCTGTCCAGATTCCCCACGCAGCCTCCACAGACCCCCAGGGGAAAGGGAGACGCCTACTGTCGGGAAAGGAATGGCCATCCCTGCTTCCTACGTGAGAACAGCACAGAGAAAGGCGAAGAGGAGACCAGATGGGGTAGCGGGGAAACCCAGAGCAGCAGCCGGCATGACAGACAGTGACAAATGGGGAGGCCAAGAAAGCTGGGGGACTTGGGGTCCTCGGCCCACAGCAAGTGTGAGCGATGGGACGTCTCCAGGGACCTCCCAGGCCAGAGCCCCACCCTGAAGTGAAAACCTGGGGAGCGGTGTCGTGCCTGCACTGAAGATGGGCCAGTCTGACAACCCCTCACACAAGCAGCAGCCTGGGGGCCTGACCGGTCAGAAGCAGAATCCGGCGCTTCAAACCAAGGCCGCAGGAGGTGGGGGGGGGTCCTCCACTCGGGGGAAACCAAGGCCACCTCAGATTCTGGTCAGGTGAGGACATTTTAATCAAGCTCCACCCTCATTCTGTAAGTTTACCCTTCTCTACTTTGTTTTTTTTTTTCCTTTTTTATTGTTATTTCTAGAAAAGCATCCATTGGAAAAATAACAGTATTTTAGCTGAACTCGAGGGTAAAAAGGCCTATCTCCTGGGCATGTATATTGGGGCCAGGATGGCTGGCAGAGCAAGTGTGTCCCCACTGGCTGGGTGTCACGGAGCCTCCCGGCAGGAAAAGCAGACAAGAGTGTGGGAACACGGCCTCCCTTCTCCTCCCTGCTTCGGTCCTCACCAGGATGGCGCTGAGGCCGACTCTGCTCCAGCACAAAGTCTGTGCTCAGGGCAGCCTCCCAGGCAGACGGCTGCAGTCACCTGCACAGGTGTGGGGCCAGCACAGGGCCTGGACGGGGAAAACACACGCAGAGCCACCCGCAGACAGAGCAGGATGAGCTCAGGGAGTGACCCCTGTTCACAGGCGACTATAAAACGCCCAAGTGGGACACCGACTGCCTGCAATCCGGTTGGTTAATGACAGGAAGTCACTGAGACTTATTTGTAAAATCACACAAACACGCAGAGCAAAGGTTTAAAATCAAAGTGTCACAAAGTTCACAAACGTTAAGAGACCATTACATTCAGATAAAATTGTACTTTGTAAGACCAGACAGTTATCTTTGCCCCATTCGTGGGGAGAAGGGCATGAACTTTCTAAGCAAATCTTTTGTATAAACCAGTGGTCGGCAAACCATAGCCCACAGGCCAGATCTGGTTCACGACCTGTTTTTGTACAGCTAAGCACTGTTTTTTATAGATAAACACTGGCAGTCAGTTTGATGTCAGAAAACACTACTTTTGAGCCACAATTAAGCAAAACGTTGTTTCTCCCTACCAAAATTCCATTTGTATCATTAGTAAACCTGAATTATAAAAACACTGTACTCAGTTATCATTATATTTTGAACTTAGTCAATAAAAAAATCTATGCAAATTTGCCTTCTCTCTCATCACAGAAGTAACTACTCGCTACCCCCAGTTTTGCCTCTTGGTCCGAAATGCCTAAAATATTTACTTTCTGGCCCCTTCCAGGGAACACGGGTAAACCTCTGGCATAAATTAGTAATATAAATAAAATAGCAAAAATGAGTCTTTGAAATATTGTTAAAGCTGCCAGACAAAAAAATATGTGTTTAAATAATTACTCGTTCATTAAAGCATAATTAAGCGGCACTCAGTCTGCCTCTGTAACTCTATAACTTAAAAGCGGCAGGCACATTTCTTTTAAACTATCCTCTAATTCAGACTTTTTCCCTCTAAGGGCCTTCTGTTTTCAGGGAAAATAAAATAACATGAGACCTGATTAAAGGGATTCCCACTAACCGTGCTCCTCATTGACTCAGCTTTTTACTTTTCATGACCTTCAAGGGTTCAGACTTCAGATTAACCCTTTACTTCTCCCAACAGCAACTAGGAAGTGACTGTGGGAGGCAGAGGGGCGAACGTGGGGAGGGACAGGGAGCAGAGGGTGGGTAAGCAGGCTCCTGCCAGCAAGCCACCAGCAGGGGCTGCCTGCCCTGGGCAAGCAGGGTGAGCGCCCCGGACCCAGGACCCGTTCTGAACCTTCTAATCTGGGATGCAGTGGTCAGTTTAGGGCACTTCATTTTCACTGCACTTTTAATTTAAGCAACTGACCGACCCACTGAGTCTCGTATGTTAGCCCATGGCCCAATGCCACAGGCAACACAGTTTTGGTAATGCTAAATTTGTTTGTTTGTAACACTGATGTTTTTTATCCGAAAAAAAGTAGGTTTCCTAGGGTAGCACTGGGGTGGAATTTGAAGGAACAAATGGAACAAGAAACACAAGAAGAAGAAAAAACACGATAAAGACATCAAAGTGGCCCAGTAGGGTCTCCGTGCCTCGCTCTGCCCCCATGGTAGGGGTCAACTTTCACAGATGGTCCTGAGTGCTTTGATGGCTTTCCCAGAACAGCGAATTTATACAGTCAAGAAAAGGCTAGACCTGGGGTTTGCAAGTTAGCACCAGGGAAACAAGCCCCTTCTCGTGCTGCGGGTGTCTTGGGAGAGCTCTGCAAAATAGGGGAAAGGTTAAAAACGAATAAGCCAGACTCAGCTCCCTCACATCCTTTGAAGGTATTGATCAACAGTAATTGATCAACAGTAACAGATCAATCACCCAGGACAATCAGATAGGCCGATGCGGACTTACGAGCTCCATTAATCAAATTCTACCTTTGACAGTCACCCTGGCTGGGGAACAGCCCCTCCCGCAACCAGCTGCAGGAACGTCCCTTGGTCCACATCACCCAGGCTCTGGCACTCACCTGGCCCCAGACACAGCTGGCGGTGAGAGGCCCCCTCCTTCCTCACCGCTGGAAACAACAGCATGGCGCTGACTAGAGACATGCAGGAGGTCCACACCCTGACTGAGCTGTGGATCTATCGTCTCCTAAACCCCAGAGGAGAGGAGGCAGCAGGTCTGTGACCCCTGGCTCTGGATATCGAAAGAGCTGTCACTGGAACGGGGATTAGAGTTGCAGAGTGTCCCACATCCAGGGCCAAGAGGAGGATGCTACAAAGGAGCAGGCTTCAGAAAGGAAAGACTTTTTATTAGTCAGAAGTGTCCAAAAAGGGGATGGGTCCCTTTCCAGGGGTGAGAAGTCTCCTTTTACTGGAGGGAGGAGGCCCACGAGCCCTGCATGAGGAGTTAGTCCAGACGACCCCATAATCCTGGCATTCTCAGATTCTACACACTAATGGGGAAAGTATTTCTCAACAGTAAACAGGCATTTCAGATATCCTAGCCCACTATTCAGTTTTCCCTTACACACACACACACACACACACACAGGGAGCCTTGGCTGTCACGTTTTCTTACCTCACAATTGGTCTGCAAGTCTGGAGGGCAGGCCAGGCTGAGCTATGGTTTCCTCAGTAACTAAGACATGAAGTCATCTTCCAGGAGACCTCGCGGGGTGGTCGGCTACCCTGAGGGGCCCGAACTACCCACTGATTCCTCAGTCCCCTCTTCTTCATCTTGCGAAGCCCATCTGGGGACCATCACCAAGGCCTGCAGGCCTTTTCAGGGGCCATGGGGCGTGGACCAGCAGCTTGTCCCCGAGCCCATCCTGTGCCACCGCACAGAGCACAGCTAACATCCCACCCTGAAGGCAGGCATTTCTGAATGGGCTGTTCCAGCGGCCTGCCCCCCGGAAAAGCAGGTGCTCAGTAAGACTCAAGGAGGCAGCCTGGCCTGCAGGACTTGGCCCAAGCCTATCCTCCACCCCGGCCTGTTCCTTTCTTCCAGAAGTGCCAGCAGTAGAGCGAGCATCTCCACAGCCCTCGTTACGCGCTGGGATGGGTCTAAGTGCATCGCACACACTCACTCAGTCCTACAGCATCCTGGTAGAGGGATGTTTGTCTTACCCAGGTGAGGAAACTACGCCCTTGAGAATTTCAAATTCCTGGTGCTAAACTCTGGCTGTGCAGCTTCTGTAAGTGGCCCAGCCCTTATTCTAAGGTCCTGGAAAGTTTTCACAGTTTCCATTGATAAAGCACCAGCATTCCCCACCACCTGTGACTGTGAGCACTCAGAGTGCAGGGGCGCTGGGTTGCTGGGTCAGCTCAAGCCTCAGATTCCTCCCGCTTTTCTGACCATGACCTTCTGCTCCTCAAGGCCTCTGGGTTCCCCTGTGCCTAATGGAGTCGCCAAGCTGTGTCCTTGTCCCTGCTTCTCACTCTAGGGTGCTGTACACGCGGCACCTGCTCAGCCTGGGGCCTAATGATGATTTCAGTTGGCCCTGGGCTAAATCAGTCACACCCCATCCGAGTCAGTCCTCAGGACACAGAGGTGGCCACGGTCCAAGGCCTGGAGCCCAGGCTGGCAGGGCCAGGGCTGCCCTCAGAGCCCACACCCTGCCTCTCCCTCCCCCAGGTAACCTGGCTGCTGCCCAAACCTGTGGGACCTTCTTCAACCTCCCTCTTGAGTTTTAGACTCAGATACCCTCCGGCCTGCTGACATCCCCACATTCACGTCCACAAGCAGATCTGACTCAAATACATCCCTCAAACTGCTCCCCGGGCTGCCCTCTCTGCCTCATTTAGTGACATCACCACTGCCTTATTACATCAGCTGGGAACCTACTAGTCACCCGATGCCTCGCTCCCCCTCCACCCCTGCAGACACTGACGCTTCCACCTCCTCCGTGTGGGAAGCAGTTGCTCCTCTCACCCCACTGCTTCCGTCAGGGCCATCCCATCTCTCACTACATCCTCACCTGCTCTCCCCAGTTCTCCAGCCACCACAGGCCCTAGGGGTCCCCCAGACCAAACATGAACCGACCACGCCCCCTCCGGTCCCCTCTGGATGCCCTGCCCTCTGCTGCACGTCCGAGTCCAAGGTCCTCTACGGGACATCCAACCCCCTGCACCCTGAGACCTGCTCCCCCTCCCGCCTCCACGCCCCTCACTCCAGGCAGCTGGAGGCTTTCAGCCGGCACCATGCTGTCCCCTTGCCAATCATGCTCCTCCAGACCACTCAGTTGCCACCTCTTTCCCGCTCCCCCTCGTCACCCCCAGCAGGGAGGGTTGCCACCTGGGGCCCACACACCTGAGGGATTCTTCTGTCCCAACACCAACTGCCTGGGGACAAGATGACCCATCTCTGACTTCTCCAACTCCCCTGCCAGAGAGCCCAGGCAGGGTCTTCACTTTATTTCTTCATCTCCAGGCCCAGCGCTCCGCAGGCTTTCAATAAATGTCTGTCAGTGGCCTTCATCTCTACCCGGCCTGACCTAGAAGCCTCCACCCTGCATGGTTCCCTTAGGTCACAGATTTCTCAACTGCACCACCCACCCCGCCCCATCATGGAACTAGCCCCTCAGGATCCAAGTCTGCCTGACGAAGCAGCACGCCTGGACCAACGACAGGCTGGCTGAGCTGAGGCAACAGAAAAGCATCTTTCATTCTTTCTCTACAACTAGCAACACAACTGAACGTCATGCATGGACTCGAAATATAACTTTCCTCTCTCCCTCTCTCTCTCTTTTTTTTTCCCCCGATCTTTCCCTATTCCTCTGGCACTGGGAGCACATGGGCATGAGACCAAACTCACGGGGAGGAAGAGTCAATCAGAGATTTCCATTTGGGAGATTTTCCTGATTTACATCAATGTATAATCTGTTCCTCTAAGTTTTGTTGCATCATCAGGGCAGCCAAGACACAATTTTTGTTTCGTTTTGTTTTTTGGTTTCTGGGGTTTTTTTCAGTTATATAATATATATTTTCAGATTATCTTCCATTATAGACTATTACAAGATACTGAATATAATTCCCTGTGCTTGCTAAACAGTAAATCCTTATTGCTTATCTATTTTAAGTGTAGTACTTTGTATCTGTTAATCCCAAGCTCCTAATTTATCCCTCCCCTAATCGCTCTCCCCTTTGGTAATCTTAAATTTGGTTTCTGTGTGTGAGTCTGTTTCAGTTTTGTATGTAGACTCATTTGTCTTATTTTTTAGATTCCACATATAAATGTTATATGGTATTTGTCTTTCTCTGCCTGACTTACTTCACTTAGTATGATAATTTTTAGATCCTTCCATGTTGCTGCAAATGGCATTATTTCATTCTTTTTTATGGCTGGGTAATATTCCATTATATATGCATATGTATGCCATGTCTTCTTAAGCCAATCATATGTTGATGGGCACTTGGGCTGTTTCCACGTCTTGGTTATTGTAAATAGTGCTGCTGTGAACATTGGGGTACATGTATATTTTCAAATTAGACTTCTTGTTTTTTCTGGCTATGTACTGGGAGTGGGATTGCTGGATCATATTCATATGTGCTCCTTTGCTCTATTCTTAGTTTTTTAAGGAAACTCCATACTGTTCTCCATAGTGGCTGCACCAATTTACATTCCCACCAATAGTATGTAAGGGTTCGCTTTACTTCACACCTCCTCCAGCATTTATTACTTGTAGACTTTTTGACGATAGCCCTTCTCATCAGTGTGAGGTAAAACCTCACTGCAGTTATGATCTGCTAATACTTGGCCATGTTGAACATCTTTTCATCTGCCTGTTGGACATCTGTGTATCTTCTTTGAAAAAATGTCTATTTAGGTCTTCTGCTCATTTTTTGATTGGGTTGGTTTTGTTTTTTCTTTTTTCTTTTTTCTTTTTTGATATTGAGTTGTATGAGCTGTTTGTATATTTTGGATATTAACCCCTTGTCAGTCACATTATTTGCAAGTATTTTCTCCCATTTCATAGGTTGTCTTTTAATTTTATTGACGATTTTCTTTGCTGTGTAAAAAGCCTTTAAGCTTGGTTAGGTCTCATTTGTTTCTTTTTGCTTTTCTTTCTTTTGCCTTGGGAGACTGACCTGAGAAAATATTGTTATGATTTATGTCAGGGAATATTTTGCCTATGTTATCTTCTAGGAGTTTTATGGTATTATATTTTATATGTAAGGCTTTAAGCCATTTTGAGTTTATTTTTGTGTATGGTGTGAGGGAGTGTTTTAATTTCATTGATTTACATGTAGCATCTAGCTTTCCCACTTGTTAAAAGAGTCTGTCTTTTCTCCATTGTATATTTTTCCCTCCTTTGCTGTAGATTAATTGACCTGACCTAGGTGTGTGGGTTTATTTCTGGGCTCTCTGTTCCTTCGATCCATATGTCTGTTTTCAAAGGCACAATTTTTAATTATCAAAGAGGCTCCTTTTAAACCAAGGAGGTCAGGTAACCAGAGGTGCTGCAAATACATCCTAGAGGCATCTTGTTCTTCCTAATGACACAAGAAGTGCTTTTCAGAGACAAGAAGAGGTGGGGAGTAGCTGGTCAGAACACAGGATCAGTCCCAACAGCCAGAATGACTATGAGCACTGAAACAAGGGTCATGGCTGAAAGGAAGAGCCAGGGAACAAACTGTGACAGCAAAGTCACCAAAGAGAAAAGCATCACCCAGGGGAAGGAGTAATTGGTGGTTGTGTGCAGCAGGTCACACGCTTATATGAGGTCAGGCTACAGATGAGGAAGACGTGACGGAGGCAGAGACAGGGACAGTGACTGTCCATACCCATCCTTGACAGGCTGTCGTTAATGTTGTAAAAAGCACTCTGGTCTGTAACATCCACAGCTCAGTCACCAAGTGCTGGCCAAGCCACCTCTGCCCTTTGGACCTCAGTTTCTTTACAGGTTGACTAGGCAGTTTCTCAGGCATCATCTGGCTGTACTATCCCACATCCAGGTGGGCCAGCCACCGGACAGGACGCTGAACTAGGCAGCATGTTCACAGAGGCGAGGCCCTGGGGGCCAGTGGAAAGGGGCCAAAGAAAAGTCTCTCCCAGCCCAAAGACTCCAGTACTAGGCTCACTAGCCATTGCAGTCACATGGTCACTCACCACAGGGGCCTCAGGGAGAACAAGACCTAGAACTCGAGTCCCAAATAACTAATCTGAATGTAAGATGCCTGGGTTCAGTCACAAAAGTCCAGGTTTCCAAAAGGGCAGAAGCTATGCAATGAAGTCAACTTTTTCAGCACCCAAAACCTTCGTCTGACAAATCAGCCATGTTCTCTTGAATACCATGAGAAGTCTAGCTAACAAAGACAGCCAGTGGCATTCAGCTGAGCTTTGCATGTGGTCCAAGCTTTGCATAAACTGAGCCCATGAGACCACTTGGCACCTAGGGCCTTCTACAATCGCCCTTTGCGTCTCTCAGCTGTGCCCTTTGCACAGGAAAGATGAAAGTACGCAACAGAAAGGCAGACTTCATTTCTGGGAAACAGGGCTCTGACCAGGAACCCGGAGCACTTTACTCCCAAGAAAGCATCTCAAATGCCCAGGATGGAACCCATTCCTCCAGGTTTCCGTTATATAACATGGCAGCCTGAACAGGACAAGCCAAGAACACCGAGGTTCCATCTAACTGCCCACATGTGCATGGACACAGCTTTGGTTATGATCATGTTCATCTTTTGTGGATCTTTCCTTCTGTTTCTCAAGCCTTTGATTCTGAGATTTCTCTGCTTTATCCCTGTTGCATAGATTTAGTTCCCCCTGAGATCCTCTGAACTACAGTTACTGGTTGACTCCTTTATTGAATAGCTCAGCAAGGACTACACACTTTATGAGCTGCCTGCTCAGAGTGGGACTCGGAGGATGTGGTGCAAATCAGAGCATCTGGTCCATAAGGAAGACCACGCCCAGTTGGGGAGAAGGCCAAGGGGACAAATGGTTACGAATATTCTGTGAGGTGGGAAGGCCATGTCCCCAGGGGGCTTCAGGGAGGGCCCCCGGAAGGGTGGCAGGGAAAGGTGTCACAAAGCGTAAAGAGAAACCTGCAGTAAAGCAGGAGGAGGGAGGAGGATCAGCATGCACAGAGGTCAAGTGCACGGTAGGTGCAGACACTTCCATGCAGCTCAGCCTTATGTACCTCCCAGCACAGGGCCAGAGTGGAAGCCGTCTTCACCCTTTGATGATATAAATATTTATCTTCTCAATTCCACGGCCATGAGCCAAACAAGTAAACAAGCCTCATGGCTGGCCTATGTGCTGTGCCCTAAAGATGCTCATAAAGGTGCCTTTCAGGAGACACCACTACACGCAGATGATGGAAGACCCAGAGGCTAACAGAGACAGCGGGCTCAGGACGCTCCCGTAGGCCCACCACCCTTGCTGTCAGCAGCACCGGGAGAAACAGCCCCAAACCACTGCCCTCTGCAGTGACCTGCAGCCAGCAAGTCTGCAAAGACAAAGGGCAAAGAAGCACTAGCTACTGTTCAAGGAGTCCTTCAGGTTACAAGACAGCTGGCACCGCCCCCATCTCTCCAGATTTGGCAGATGAGAGGAACACTCACAAGTTGGTACTTGCAGTACCATCTAAAGGAATCCCTTTTTATACTCATTTCTCAGTGCATAACTACTCAGAGAATCTACTTCAGGCCAGATGTTTCAGATGACAACAATATGCCTCTGCCTTTTGGCTTCAGGAGTCCAACAGCAACCACCTTGCTCACCACCACCCGGGTGGGCACAGCTCCCCCGGGGAAAAGCCAGAAAGGTCTCCTGTGGGTTATGCCCCCAGGAGCCCTCCGCCGGTACCCAAAGGGCAGTCAACCACTATGCCCATCCTCAGTGCCAAGATGTCCAGATGCAGCCTCCCAGAATATCCACCTGCCCAGGCAGGTGGGGAGTACATCTTGCTTCCTAGTAGGTCTGGAAGGTTCCTATCTCAGCTACAATTCGAAAGAAGGCCAGCCATTCTTTCATTCCAAGCACTATGCACAGTAGGACTTTAGCTGCTATCAGATGGATTTTGTAATCCACGTGGAATTTAGAAACAAAACCATAAAATTACATATTTCCTTTATTTTCAAGCCTGATAATGCCTAGAAACCTTTGTGCTGTGCTTTGCCTCCATGAG
This sequence comes from Vicugna pacos, assembly GCF_048564905.1. Classification (NCBI taxonomy): domain Eukaryota; kingdom Metazoa; phylum Chordata; class Mammalia; order Artiodactyla; family Camelidae; genus Vicugna; species Vicugna pacos. Next base: position 10,776,395 of record NC_133010.1, read on the forward strand.
AACGATTCAAGTACCGCATTGCATGTTTTATGAAATTCCCATGAAACATGAGACATCAAGCTGACTCTCTTTTAAAAAAAAAGAAAAGCTGAATTCTAAAAAGCAAATATCTTGAGCGACCGAGCAAAGAATAACCAAAAGACGGTTTCCTGTGTCTTTGAAATGGATGCTATAAGATTTAAGTACTTAAAATTTATCAACCACCTTCAGAAACATAATGCTGATGCAAGCAAAGTGGAGAGGAAAGGAAAAACAGGATTTCAGGATTTGCATCCAAAATCTAACTTAATACAGCGTTTTTGTGTCTCTCCATCCTTACTTGGTGGCTATCCTCAGGCCACTGCCAAGTTGTGGTGAGGGGCCTCAGCTGGAGCCCTCCCCCTCCCCTTCTCTGCACAGGGCACGTGCTGGATGCATGAACACATGAAGGAGTGCACGATGGGGATGCAGAGAAAGATGAGCAGAAACCACCTCTGGAAGACCCACCTCAGAGCCCTTGAGCCCCGTTCCCCATCTCTAATTCACGGGTAAGATGACCCATGTGATTGCTTATCAACTTCCTTTTTTCCGTAAAACTCAGCCCCAACTTTTGCAGACCCCCATGTTCTCTCCTGACGCTGGCATACTGAATTTTCTTCTGGAAAATTCCTTTTAGCTGCCTATTTGCTTGCAGCAGAGAGCCCTCTAATTGCACGAGCATGAACATCACCAACAGTCATCGTCACCCAAGGAGCAACCAGCACCCAAGTGAGGGGTCTCAGGCGAACTCAGCTGAAATGGTTGGCAGGCATGTGCTTGCCTCTAAAATCCAAGAAAATAAAAAGCCACTGTCCTCATGAAGCCCTCCCCTAACCACCCTCCCTCCACCAAGACCTCTGCCTCTTGTGAGGTCACACAGGATTCTGCACCCGTCTCAGCCCATCCAGGTGGCTCTGCATGGCGATTGCATGTACGTCGCTGTGCTGGCTTCCTCTTGCTCTTGCTATGCGACAAGTTACCACAGATTCAGCAGCTTAAAACCACAGCTATTTGTTATCTCACAGCTTCCTGGGGCAGTGGTCCAGGCACAGCTTATCTGGGTCCTCTGCTTGGGGTCTCTCAAGGCTGCAGTCGAGGTGTCAGCTGGGGCTGCGGTCCCCTCGGAGGCTTGGGATCCTCTTCCAAGCTTATGTGGTCGCTGGCAGCATTTCCTCCTTTGCAGCTGTAGAGCTCCTGGCAGCTTGCTCCTCCAAGGTCAGTAGAAGAAAGTGGCTCTGACTTCGAGACCCCCTTTTAAGGGGTTCCTGTGTTTGCGCCTGTCCCACCCAGAATAACCTCCCTTTGAACTGCTTCAAATTCAACTGACTTGGGACCTTAATTGCACCTGTAAGTCCTTTCACCTTTGCCAGATAGTGTGACATCATCACAGCACTGTGCTATCCCCGTGGCCATCATTGTCACAGGTCTGGCCCGCACTCAAGGGGAGAGGATTGTACAGGGCATACACCAGGAGGAAGGAATCTTTGGGGCCATCTTAGAACTCAGCCTGCCACAGTACGCATGTCACTTTCCCTACTAAATTGGAGGCTCCTCTCCTCAGCACCTTAGTCTTGGACTTAACAAGAATTACTTAGCTTGTACTGTTCGCTGCTTCTCTACACTCAGTCCCCGAAGTGACTGACTCCTGGAAGGCAATCAGGCCACACGCACTGATGAATGAACGAACCAACCCAGCTTTATTTATTGAGGCCTCCGACCACAGAAGAACTAGGGCCACAGACTGACAAAAGGCAATGAAATCTCAAGTTAGGGGGAGGTCAAACTTTTTGCAAGCCTCCAGTTAAGACCTGGAGGATTTGGAACAGACAAGAAGAGGATCTGGAAAGAAGGGCGTGGGGTAGCCAGCCGCACATAGAGATAGAAACCATTGGGACCAGGGTGGTGGTGCGGAAAGACACCAGGGAAGTCAAGCAGCAGCCAAGGGAGGCGGCCCTGTCTGTGGGCCTCTCCTCATGGCCCCCAATCTGCTTCTCCAGTCCTGCCTTGTCTGACCCATGAGTCTAACCCCACGGTGTTTCTGTGAGCCCTCCTGGCTCCTGGTCCACAGGCTCTGGAGAAAGAGCAAACCCATCCATGTCCCCGGTGCTCCTGACCTCACCACGTGCAGATGAATTCCTGCATATACACCAGCACTCACCCTGCTAATCTTTCTGAATCTTGCAGATCATTATGCATGCTAGCCCCTAAGTGACTAAGGGCAGTTCATCTTCCTTTTCAATGACTTGGCTGGACATTATGCCATGTAACCAGATGGCCTTCTTGGAAGCTGCAAAAGGACAATATGAGTTTGGTGGTATCTGGGGATCCTACAACAGCTGATACAGGACACGCAGACGAGGGAGAGTCAAACGGCTCTGCTTCCATCCCTTCTGCTTTTTATAATTTACTCAGATTTACAGAATCTCAGGGCTGGAAGGGGTATTAGAGTTCACACAGTAGGACCCTACCCCAACCACAGCAGCCCTAAAAGGCCACCACCCCAGGCTCTGTTGGAACATTCCCAGTGCAGAGTAGTGTGTTCTGTGGTTGGAAAACGAATTATCGCACACACCTGTCTGAAATCAACCCAACATTCTGAAAATGCCAGATATTCCTCAGAATCAGCAAATGCCGTATACAGCATTCCTCCTCTTGTTCGCCACCTCCCGGGCTGCTGACAGACATCACTAACCAGTCATGGCACTCTTTCCTGCTGATGCTGGATGTGGCTTCAGAATCCTCAACAGAATGCTCCAGAAAGTCACCCCTGATCAGTTTACACTGGCAAGAGAAATAAACTAATTTTCCAACTCTTTTCTTGGAGCTCGTCTTCAGTCAGAAACCACTTTCCTGCAACTCCTGCTCATTGCTCCCAATCTGCCTTTAAAAGCAACAGTTTTATCCCTTCCTCTGAAATCCACCCCTTACTTATCTAACGACATCTCAGCTTCTTTCCTACTTAAATCCTGGCGGGCTCAAGCCCAGCTCCAAGGACAGGGGTCCCTGGGAGACAAGGGGGTAGGGCTCTAATCCTGGGACGACCTGGGTGCCCTGGAAGTGTTTCAGGGAACCCTGCGGCCAAGCAGGCACGGGAGGCAGAGACGAGTGTGTGCAGCGGGGGCCACGGAGCACAGTTCTGCCTGCGGGAACTGACTCGAGAAAGGAGTCAGGCCAAACCAGAGCAGGAGTGGCTTTTGGCAGAGTCCAGCTTTAGGGAGCTGGGGAAAGAAGAGGCAGGGGAAGGAAAGTGAGGGATAATGCGGTTGACATAATAAGGCTACCAAGAACCAACCAAATGAAAACTCTCCAAATTGCACTTTACCGTTTATTATGTGACGCTGCCCTGCCATTATTCCATATTTTCAGGTCATGCACACCAGTTCTTGGTTATGAAGTCTGCGCTTACTCAGTCACTCATAAACCACTGAGCAAGACCAAGACAGAGCTCCGTGTCATGGCTCTGGGGACTCCTCATTCATTCATTCATTCATTCACTTTTTTTCCCATCAAATATCTGTTGAATATCCGCATGACACCAAAGAGCAGGCTGGACCTGGGGCCATAAAGGCTGCGAGCTCCTGACACCAAGGAACCCATAACACACCTGTTCTGGTGACACTTAAGTCACTTCCTGAGATACAAAACCAGTTATAAAGTATAACCCATTTTCGCATGTATTTTATCTGCAGAAACCATGACAAATTTAAAATAAAGATACACTATCTTGATCTACTGATCTTGTAAGCTGATCAAAAAGAAAAACGCAATTGTTCGTCATTTTTTTCCCTAAGGACCAAAAACAAATCAACCTGCGTAATCGTGCTTCCGAAACAAGCTCTGGTGAGCTAAAGCTTAGGGTGAGCAAGTCCAGGCGCTCTGGAATTCTTAGTACAAACCAGCAGCTTCCTCGAGAGCTGGGGGTTCTCTTCCCCGCAGACGATCTATCATTCATCTGTTCTCTCCTTCAGCCAATTTTTACTGAGCTCCTAAAATGTGCCTGGCATCGAGGATGGAAACTGACATGGAGGCAGCCAAGTATGGTGCAGGGAGTTAGCCCAGGGTCTCTGGCCCATAGTCCACGCTCAACTAACACTTATCACCAATGAGGTAAGTGTCAAGACCAGGGTGTGCAAGGGGGCCAAAATATCAGGAGGGTAAGGGAAGGTCTGCTGCAGAACAGTGTCTCTGACCTCATCCTGAGGACAAGCAGGAGGCAAGGGATAAAGCATGACCCAGGGGAGGAGGGGTGATGCTGAGGCCAGGGAGAGGCCTGCAACAGGGTGAACAGGTCCACTAGGGCAGGACCGAGATGGGCGCTACCCACGCAGGAGGCCCAGGACTTCATCTGAGGATGAGAGAAGCCACTGAGCCATGTTCGCCAAGGCCTGAGGAGTCCAGCTGGGCACTGCAGAAGGTCAGACAGGCAGCAGGGTGCAAAATGGACCACGGGAGGCAGGGGTCAAAGCAGAGGGGGGAGTTAGGAGGCTGGGGAAGCAGATCAGAACAGAATGATGGCCTGACCTCAGAAACTAAAACAGGAAATGAAAAGAGAAAGGGAGTGAAGGGTAGGAAAGCCCAATACGGTAGTTGATGATTAGAGAGAGTGAGACAGAGGGTCTAGGAGGCCCCCAAGGAGCTGACCTGAACGTGATGGGGGACGAACAGAGCCGTGGGGGTGCTGACCGGGGGGTGAGGATGTCAGGTTGGGGCTTGGACATGGTGCACTGGGGACACCCAGGACAGCCAGCTCCGCAGCTCTGAAGCACTGCAGAGTGACCTAGGCTGGGGACCCTGTGCACGTCACTGGCAGGGGAAGTCATGGTGGCAGCATCCTGCAGGAGGCTGGCCCAATCTACCAAAAGCCCTCAGAACGGTCTATGAACCCAGCAACTGACATTTCCCCAGTAAACTCCAGCCAGAAAAATCATTTTAAGCCACGTTTGGGGCTACTTTTAAAATCTGCTTAAGAGAGCCTGTTCGATCGTAAGCCTGGATTTCTAAGCAGAAGCCCTATAAAAGACGACGACGTGTGAGATAGAAAGTAATGATCATGATTCAAGATCCACCTCATCAGCAGGGCCTCTGGAAAAGTCCCCTGAACAAGGAGGGAGGGACAGAGTGAGGACATCTTCGGTATAAAGTGGAAAAATTCCTGATGAACACATAGCAATGAGCTTCAGTCGTGGAAAATTCCACACAGAGGAATGGCCAAATAACACTGTGCTTCTTTCTTCCTTCTCATCACAGATAGAAGGGAGGGCATGGGGGCTGCCAGTGGAGGTGAAAATTCTGGAGGAATCTCTCTGGCTGAGGCTGTGACAGGCCGAAGTGCTCAGAGGCACAGCTGCACAAAATAGCGAGGGGTTGGGTGTTTGGGATTTTTTTGTGCGTGTGTTTTGGGGGATTATTTTTTTGTCTGCAATCTGGCCTGAATTTCTGGAGGGCTGTGACTCTCTGCAGAACGCAAGGTGAATTTTAAAGAAGCATCGGCTCAGTCTAGAGCAGAGTCAAGTTTAAATTACGATAATCGTATTAAGTTAAACCACTCAACTGTACCATTTCCACCGTAAAAATGGTCACCTATCGGCAATGTCATACGATGTGGCCGAATGATGCTGCAGGCTGGGGATAATGTTTGCCAGGTAGACCTGGCCGTGTACTGCTTTATAAAGACTACCCTGTGGAGTGTGTCTGTGACTACTTAATTCCTGCTTCATTCAACAGAATTAATCATTGATTTTTAGTTCCGAAAAATTAGAACTTGAAAGAAAAGCCTGATTAGTTCAAAGGCAAAGTCACCAAAAGAAAAGCATTTTCTAATTACAGGGGAAAAGTACCCGGGAAGGGAGTGAAGCGGGAAAGCAACGTCATGGTTAGAGCTGGAAGCGCCCTCTTCTCAGAGTTAGACTCTGAAGGCTGAATGTCGTACCTGCTGACAATTGCAGGGAGGGGGCTCCAGGTCGCCAGTGTCGCCGGCCTCACCTGCGGCCTCTCCCAGCCCCTTCCTCTCTCTCCTGAGAGCCTAGAGGGAAAACAAAGGGCACTTTGTCCCATCAAAGTTCAGGACCTGGCTCTGGCCTTCCCGTGCTCCGTCACCCCCCGATCCATCGCCTTCCTGCACACAGCGTGACAGCCTGAGGGTCTGTCGGGACATGGACCACCAGCAATGATTCTGTGATTTCACACTTCCAGAGAGATGGCAGCACAAGAGGCCTCCAAACCCCCTTCCTACCGATCGACCCCAGTGACCAATGAGAAGTGGGAAGAGGGCCCACGAGCCCCAAGACCAGGCATGGCCGACCACACGCCGTGGGCTTTGAGAAGGTGCCGGCCCGCGGGGGACGCTGGGCCCAGCCGCCGCCTCCCTCTCCTGGGAGACAGCCACGGACACAAGCCGGGCAAGGCCGCCGTCTCCCACGGCCTGCACGGGCCACGGAGAAGGCCCGGTGAGCGCCCACGTCTGGGCCCTGTGCCTGGACGGGCTGGGAGGGGCAGGACACAGGGTAGCTCTTGGCTCTTCCCTAACCCAGTTTTTTAAGAGGGGCGCAGGCCTCATGCAGGGCAGGGGTAGGAGGGGTGGCAAGAGGGGCCCCAGACGGGACCCTCAGATCACTCAGGGATGACCTTTCTGCCACCACATACCAGCAACAAGAGTGACTCAGCCTCCCTCCCCAAGCAGGGCGGGCTGCGGCCTTCCCACCCTGACCAAACCCCTCGGCAGGTCTGTGGCTGGTTCCGCCTGGAGGCCGTATCCCCAGCAGCGTGCCAAGGGGCTGAGCAGAAAGGTCAGGCCGAGGAGAGTGACACCAGGGCATAAAGAACAGTAGACACCCAAAACGCAGAGGTTTTGAAAACTACAGCAAGGAAGAAACAACAAATAAACAAAATGTGGAGCCCACATCCCAAGGCTGTGAGCGGCCCAGTTTTTCCAGACACCCCAGCCCACACGCCGCAGCTGGTGACGGCCCAGCACTGACAGACCAGGCCTCCAGCAGGCACGCTACTCACCCAAGTCCTCAAAGGAAGAGGTTCCCACTCCTCTAAGTCCTCAAAGGGAGAGCTCCCCGCGTGTGAACACAGAGGAAGGGGAGGCTGACTCTCCCTCGGGGAAGGGGTACCTCACCCACGAGCCTTCCTGTCTCAGCCAAGTGGTCGTCACAACTGGGGAACCCAGGCTCCAAGACACAAAATGGAAGCAAAACCCCACCGAAAAGGCCTTTCTTAGGTGACACTCCCAAACTAAGTTTACAAACCAAACAGGAAAGAGACTCGAGGGAACCCTCTCATCTTTTCATGTGGTAAGTATCTGACTCAACTCAAAAATGGATAAACAAATAAACAAAAACACCTGGGGGGAGATGCATCAAATTCTGTAACAAAAGCCAGGAGAACGGACATTGCACACAAGAGTGAGACGGAGAACGTGTCCCTGCAAAGGGTTTGTCCTGTAACACAAAGTGCATGCAAGGAATAGTTTTGAATTTTTAAATAAGGAGGTCAATACATCCCCAGTTCGTCGACAAATTTAACACAATGACAACCAAAATGTACAAGCCATTTTATAAAAATGACTAAGAAAATTCGTCCGTAGGAATACGCGTGCCCTGATCACCAGAAACGAGCAGAAATGGAGAGCGCCGGAGGGAGCAGAGATTCACACATCCCCTCTGCAGGACATTTATTCAATCAAAAACAAGACAAAAATGTACACACCTTCGACGCCAACGACTCTGTCCCCAGGATTTTCCTCCGAGGTAATTCCCAGTGACTCCCTGAGAGGCGTATCCGTCTGCCTGGGCCGCTGTAACAGGTGCCACGTGCACCTGATGGTCACTTCTCACAGTTCTGGACGCCGGAGGTCCAAGTTCAAAGTGTCTGCAGAGCTGGTTTCTCCTGAGGCCTCTCTGCTTGACTCACAGATGGTCATTTTCATATCCTTTCCCCTCATACAGGTCTGTGTCTTAATCTCTTCTTCTCACAAGGATACGAGTCATCCTGGCTCAGGGCCGAGTGACCTCACTGTAACCTAATTAGCTCTTTAAAGGCCCTCTCTTCAAATACAGTCATGTTCTGAGGTATTAGGGGGTTTGACTTCGACGTATGAATTTGAAGGGGTGCATAATTCAGCACATAATGGGTGATTACTGCAGTCGTATCACTGACTATTATTGATAATAAATGTCTACAATTCAGTCCTTTATTTAGACCTTTCCGTGAGCTCTTTGACTTCAGAACACTCCTTTAAAGAAGGTACTGCCTCCCTTTTATAGGCGAGGGAGCAGCAACTTAAAGAAGTAAATACTTGTGCCAAGTCTAGGAGACGTCACAAAGCCAGCGTGCAGGGTCCCCAGCTCCCTTCCGGGAGACGTTTGCCAGCACATGTACAGGACACTTCATCTGTGTCACAGGCATGTGCAAAGCAAGCATGTACATGGCTGGGCAGAAAACGGTCTGTTTTGTGGGATTTTCAGTGATTTTTATGTTTTTGCTGTTTGTTGTCTGCTTTTCAGACAGCTGTGTGTTCACAAGTTACATAATGAAACAATTAGAGCTATTTCTCTTTTAAGAAAAATATCTACATCGCTCAGGTTTTGTAGTTTCCTTGTCCACCTGCATCCCGCCGGCCTGGATGCTCTGACACTCTGATCTCTGAATGTTCAGTCTGGCTGCTAACTTGTGCTGGCCAGCGTGATTCCCCGCTGGGAAAGCCCCTGTCACGCCAACTGAGCAAGAAGAGACATCGAGTGAAGGGCTCTGTCCTTGACACAGTTCTCAACTCCCCTTACCCTCCGATCGTAGGGCTGGTGACAGACACGACCAGGACACTTGAGCTGTGTGTCACCCACACAGCTGGCCATGTGGCTGCCATGACTGATCTCTGAAGTCCTGACTGACACAGAAAGCATGCCCAGCAAGAGGTAAGAAAGAGGCAGCTTCTCCTGAGACCCAGTCAAGGAAGTGACTTTGGTTCCGGACGTTAAACAGCTCTCCCCTCTTCGGTTCTCATCTCCTCATCTTAGTACCACAGTTTGGGCACCTCCCTCCCCTCCCACATCTACAGTCTGAACCCAACCTCCACTCTCCTTTGCTCTGAAACACAAAAACACAAACCTTTACATTTTCCCGGGATGGAGGATGCTGGCTTAATTATCGTTTGATTACCATTTGATCATTTCATACCACTGCCTGGTTCCCGGTGATGCCGACAAAATAAATCTATCTGAGCAGAAGTCCTGATCCTCATTAAAAGATCCTCTAAGGTGCAAGGCATTTCTCCCCCTATAGTTAAGTCACACTTGGCAAGGTGCTGAAATTCTCTGGTTCCAGTTTTTCCAAAGACAACCGAAGTTTGGATTTTTTTTTTAATGTCAAATCTCTCCAAGTTTTAAATGTTGACAACCATTAAAACATCTTTAAAAACACAGGAGCCAACTAAACACCTGCTGTTTTCTCTTAAAATGAAAGGGCTGAGCTGAAGGAGTTCTAAGATCTCATCCAGCTCTGATACTAAGATATTCTATGATTAATGGGTACTTTGCTTTAGGTGAAATGATCAAATCAAATTTCTCCATGTAAAACGAAGTAGTTAAGAGGCACCTTCCCTTGAAGTACAGCCAGAAAAGGCAGCTGGTCTCAATGATTCTACTGATCTTTTTCTCTTTCCTCCCCGAAAGCATATCACCTACATGCAGTTTCTAAACGTGTCAGACGTCTCTGATACAACATATAAAGTGGGCCACATGCAGCACCTCCCAGGGAGCTTCTCCAGGACAGAGCTGTGTCTCGGTTTCATCGGTGCATCCCCAGGGCCTGACACGGCCCACAGTGAAGGCTCCGTCTGTGCGTGGAAGGTTTAAGCTCCCTGGAATACAGCTCTCAAGGTCCCACTTCAATAAGAATAGTTGTAAGGTACAAAATTCCACAGGAGATTTATATTAAACACTGGCTATCCGCACACTGCCCTCCCCATAAAAAAACCTTTAGGTCATTAGCTATAACCATCCAAAAATAATAAGTCAGATAAATATTATTTCTACATGTTGTGCATTTAAGACCTCTTCCCAGCCGCTGGCTCGTATTTTTGGACAGTGCTTGGTGACACCGTAACTCACAAGCCATCTTTCCCTCTCAGTAGATACATCCTAAACTCAAAGCAACAGATCCTGGGGCCTTAAAAACAGAGCTGTCAGAGGGCTGAACGCAATAATAAGGCGACATTTAGTGATTCTAAAAGCAGATGTGGAAAGAACTGGGTTCTCCAAATGCTCTGGTTTCCTTGAGATCTGGGGGCCTCACACGTGGTCAGAGTGGGGCTCCTGAAGAAACTCCACGAAGGCACTGCGACGGCTCACCCCCCTGGTGGTTTGTATGAAGGGTCTTTAAGCACCATCCTGACCTAGTTTTGAGGCTCTGGTCAGAGGGCACTCAGTCCTCTTTTCCAGCAGCTCTGGTCCACACCCCCAACCACCTGCCATGTTGGCCCCCACACTCCAGGCCTATCCGTCCAGGGCCCACCAACAGGATGCAAACCAGCCCCTCCTAACCCTGCTCACCCCGCCTTGTGTGCAAAGCACAGCAGAGGTCACGGCCCGTGCCCTCTGCACGCCTCTCCCGAGTGGCCCAGGGCAGGCACGCTGTCCTCCCCAGAGAACGGTGGGTACAAAACTGGAAAAGGCTTTCCGGTTTCTCCCTCTTGATCTACATCTGGCCTCCCCATCCCTCACTCCTTGATGGCAAAGGTCTGGGGGCTGCTGATAGCTGATCACAACCTAAAAAAGCCTCCACGTCTTCAAGGTCAGGAAGGGGTGACTCAACACACGGACCAGGGAAAATGATCGTTTCCTTGCATCAAACACAAACGTCTCAGCCTAAGAAATCTGTCAGGGACGTCCCTTAAAGGTACACTTTCCCGGCACGGGCTTCAGTCAGATACGTCAACGTGTGCAGACGCTGGCACACGGCGCCCCGGTTACCCCGAGTCTTCTGAGACTGAGCACAAGCCGGGCGGGCCCAGGAGGCCCTGGGCTGCGTGGAGAGCAGGACAGCTTGTAGTCACCTGAACAGGACTGAGCATCCGCTCGTGTCCCAGGTAACAGATGGCAGCCTCCTGGCCTTCAATAAGCAGACCCTAATGGAAAGTCAAAATCATAAGGCAAGGCCTTGGTGCGACAATGGGAACGCAGGCCCCTCACGGCGCAGGAAGCACTGCCTACGGTGCGGGTCTTACCTCAGAGGCATTTCCTGCAGAGACAGAAGCAGCAGGAGGTTAGGGCCTCCCCTGGCTGTGCTGGGGAGTTCTGATTCTCAAGCATTTGGTAACTGCCTTTGGTAACTTCCTAGCACAGATCAGAACGCTGCCAATTAATAAACCACTGCGAGCTGAATGACAGGCACACACGAGGGTGGAGAGTCTAGCTGAGGGATTCTATGTCAGCACCGTCTTTTCCAGCAAGTACAATTCACACGACCTTGTACAGCCACTGAGCTCACCCTGCCTTACCCCGCAATCCCCTCCGCAGCATGGAGGCCCTCAGCCTCTCCAGCCGGGCCCCCAGGGCGCTGCTGACCAGGGGGCTCTCCCAGCCAGGCTGCTTTTCCTCCCCAACCCCCGCTGAGTGGCAGCACTAGCAACCCGAGGTACAAAGCCAGGCCTTTCTCTTTTGCTGCCTCCTCTTAAGAGTCCAGGAAACAAACACCCCCTCTGCCCACCTCCCTTACAGCTACAGGTGGTCCTACAACCCAGTTTTAACCCACAGGAGGTCTGCAGGGGGCTCCTGACAAGAATTAAACCTTCCTGATCAGAGGGAGCTGACCACAGCCAGCAGAGCCACCCTCCTCTCCCCAGCCTTGAGTGGACATGAATGCAAACATTTACATTGATAATTGCTCTGTACAAATGCACATATTCTCTCTTAGGCAAGGGTCAGAAGAATAAAGACAAACCTGTAGATGGTTATTCGTTCTACAGAGGTGTGTGGAGGTCCGTGCATTCATGCCAGCACCCCTTGGGGAAGACTTTTTAAGTTAAAACGATGTCTACTTTAAACATAACAACAATAAATACTCTTAGTTTGGACCCACTGTTCAGAATTTGGCAATTTCAGGTATATTTCCTTCCACGTGGTTCAACTTACGAGCGTCCATGGTCTAAGTGACCCGGAAAGTAAACTAGAGGACTCGCTCCCACCCTTAATTCTGTGCTGTTCCCCACTCCAGGTGTTGGACCCGTGCGGATAGAAATCTGAGGATGAGAATCGAAACTTGCACACGTCTCTGCCGACACAGAAGGACAGCGGCACTCAGAGGCCACACGGCAGGACAAAGTTCATGGTTAATTTGTCTACCCACACCATGCAAGTATCCATATAAATGTTTTCATGATATTGAGGAGAGAAACCATAAAATTCATCCATAAAGCATCTCTACTCTCATCCTGTAATGAGGATCCGCCCTGCCCAGGAAAAGACACAAGGTGAACACAGGGAGGTGCCTCCCAGCCTCGTAAACACCAGGGAGCAGAGAAACTGAGGCTGAGGAAGCCCCTCTCACACACATGTTTGGACAGAAACAATTAACACTGACTTGAAAATACATCCCTAAAGAAAATTTTTTTGAATGAGCCCAAAGTTTTCTCTTTTGCTCTTGCCTGTGTTGAAATGAGTCTCCAGAGCAGGGAAAATGGGGAAGGATACAGAGTTCGAGGTGCTGGGTCATGACTCAGAACATAAAGGAATCTTCTCAGGGTTAAAACAACAGGAAACCACGGGACTGCCTCCTTGAACCTGTCTCATTCAACTCTAACCGTGGACATCTGATATTAAATCACACGTTTTGCATATTTTCCCTTCATCCAAGGGAAAGGCAAAGGGGGTATTTTTTTTTCCTTAGATGAACATGGAGTTGTGGGGCTATGGCAAAGATGCAGGCTGGGTACACAACTTGGATCAGCCTTGCTGTGCCCCAGTGCCTGGGCACGGCCCCTGCTTGACCACACACTAGAGGAAGTGATTTTTTTCAGGCAAACGCTCAATCTCGTTGAGTCTCCAACGTTTCAACTGTAAGATGGAAATAATCTTGAACTATATTAAATCTTTCCTTGGGTGGGTCAAAACTGTTGACAACCGCTATGCCTGATGATCCAACCTAATAATTCTTGCCCTGCCTATTTACAGGTTTTTTTACGGGAATAAATAAATTATTTCTGTGAATGTGCAGAAAAACACTGTAACTCTGCAAAGAGCATTAACTTTATGAACTGGAGTAGTAATCAGTGTTTTAGATGCTGCACGTGCAACACTTTACAAAAAAATGAAATTATGGAGGTAGCTCTCAGCACCCTTCTTTAAAATGCAGATTCTGGGCCCATCCGCGACCTACCTAGTCAGAAACAGGACATGGTGAGGAACGTGCACTTCTTACAGGAACTCCCGGGGATGATCCAAGTTGGAGACAGTATTTTTCCCAGGAAGCAAATTGACCTCTTTGGTTTGGGGTGGCTTTCTGCTGAAATGGAGGTGTTACCCACACCACTTGGTATGTCCCTTTCCTCATCAATTAAAGAGATTATGAAAAACCGAATGTGCTCTTTTTTAATAACTGGGAAGAGACTTCAGGTAAAGTCAAAAAAATGAACTCAGTCACTAGTTACTAGGAACTGATAAAACCCGACGAAGGTGTCATCCTTTGCTGCAAGACGTCTTCATCACCTTAGTCCGTAATCCACATCTTTTAAAGAGCTCTCAGTGTTGGAGTTCCTGGAGGTGACCCATGACCTCCCCGGCAGCAGGGGCTGGCTGCCCCAGGCCGGCGTAACTTACCCCTCAGAATGTAGTTCTGATAGTTCTGATCGGCCTCAGCTCCCACCTTGATCAAACACGTCAGGCCTTCAGCCACTACAAATTCATGCACCAAATCCTTGTCATCCTGGCAGGAGACGGGAAGAAGAAAAAGAAAGAAGAAGAGACTTCAAATACTGTCCCAGTCCATCCTCTACCCAGGCTGTGCTGTTAAAAGTACGAACAAGCCTTTGAAGCCAGACCGACCTCTGAAGATTGCTCTGCTCTATTCAAATGAAGCATCTTAACTGTTGTCAGAGGAATTTCACAACCAGTCTTCATGTTGCTGTTTGCCAAAGACCAATTATTGCCTTCTGGGCAATCTAATAAAGATAAAGCAAATGAACCCCCTGGCTGTCAGGAATATTTATAGCGATCTGTTTTTCATTCTTTAGAAATCGCCATGCTCCGCTCCCCCACCGTCCCTGGGGACCAGCCACATGACGCTGGCTGGGTTTGAGCACAGGAAACACTGGGCTGCAGCGCAGACCATCGAGGGGAGGATTCCAAGCGATTCGCATGCTTCAAAAGACAGTCCCTAAGGATGGTTACCAGGGGCTTGCAAACGGTATCTGCGAAAGCAAGGGAGCAGTGTTTCCACCTCCCAAGTCATGCTGCTTGCAGGACAAGCGAGGAGGCAGAGCTCAGAACCAGCCACACTGCCCCTCAAAAGAGCCACTTTGGTCGGCCTGCAGACCTGATCAGAGCAGGCAGGACATGGAAGGAATCTCAGGGGCCGTCTAATCCAGTGGCTCTCAAAGAGAGGTCTCCAGACCCACAAGGCACATGAGCATCACCTGGAAACTTGTTAAAAAATGCAAAATACCCGGCCCCATCCTGACTTACTAGACAGGAAACTCCACTGTGAAGCCCAGCAATCAGTGCTTAGCAAGCCCTGCGGGGGATTCAGCGATGCTCAGTCTTCTCACCCCTGCCTCCCTCACAGCAGGATCATCTGCGGAGCTTTGAAAAGGAACAGGAAGCAGGTCCCTACCCAGATGGATTTCATCAATTTGTGGGGTGGGGCCCAGGCTCTGCTATTAAACTCCCCCAGGAAATCCTAAAGGGCAACCAGCTCACGAACCACTGATCTAATCCGACCTTCTCTTTGCAGATAAAGATTCCAGAGTGGCAAACCTTTGGCCAAGATGACCCAACTAGGTCCAGCCAGCCCCCAGCTCCAGTCACTTTCCGGCGGTACCAAGTTCGATGGAGCTCTCTGGGAGGGATATTTCCACTCCTGTTTCAGGAGCCTGCCTCATTGGATTGTGCCTTGTCTCAAATGCAGCTAGGACACATTCATCTCCAATTATAACAACAGAGCAAAAATAAAAAAACCTCAGTGATGTAAATAGCAGAAAGCTTAATGGAATAATGAAAGGTTATTATTCTAGGAATGGTCAGCAAACCATGATTTCTCTCCAAAAAGAAAAACATAATTTACACGCACTGGCACAATTCTCTTGTCTCTATGTTGAAATTAGCTCCTCGTTTTGATTTTATGGCATTTTCCAATTATATGGATGGAGGACTTGAGTTCAGTGGGGGCAGCCAGGCAAAAGCTCCCTTTGAATCAAGAACACACTCTTGCGGTCCAGAGGGCACGGGGGTTGGTGGGGAGTGAGGCGCAGGGTGGGGGGAGCAATGCTTGTGCCCCGAAGGTAATGAGAGACAGCTGTGCTAAGTCAGACTTCAAGATAATCATGGCTTAGGAAGCAAGAGAAAACGGGACAATATCATGAGCTTTTGGAAAATTACTTTACACTCATATGTATAAAGGAAATAAAAATAATTCTCCCTCCATCCATGTTCTTTTCCACCAGCATATGTGAAAAGTGAACATTTAGATGAGCTCATGTCTAGTCAGAAAGGTTTTCCAAGCATGTAACAAATGTTTATTACTTTAACTAAAGCTAGATTCACACATGACTTCATGGTGAAAAAGTACGAACAAGCTCTCAAGAAACCACTCAAGCTAATCGCTAATATTAATATAGCAGAGAGTTGACTGCCTGGCCAAGGTCCTCGGAAAAAACACTGGACAGGGGAGACGGTGTTTACAAAAATAATTCAGTGCCCTAACTAAAATGTATGCACATATATAGATAAGGTGCTTAGGAAATAAAAACATACGGATAAAAAATGTGGAGAATGTCTTCCGAATTGGCAACATACAAGATTTTGAACACATATCCTAAAATATATGGGCATTAATACATGATTTTTAAAACACTGGTTTCTGACTAGAATGAAATCAAAATTTTAACATTAACTGATAAGAGATTATCCTCGACTTTCAGAATTCTCCATAAAAGCCACAATTTAACCTGTGGTCATTTTTTTTTTAAATGCCTACTGGTCAATGAATATTCATCTCAATCCAAATAACCAAGGGCTCTTTCTTTACACCCTTATCCTCTAGTTCCGAAAAGAACCTCCACGTCTAGAAAATGTAAGAGATGATGGAGATACAGACCCGGGGCTGTGGAGAAGGTGATCTAAGCCCCAGACCGCTTGTAGCCTGTGGAGTCCACCCAAAGCATCCCTGCCCTGTGGTTTAGAGCTGTTCTGTGCACGGGTCTGTGGTCTTCCAAAGAGATGAAACTTCTGGTAGCAAACACCTTCTTCCCTGCCTACATAATGCCAACAAAGGCTGCTCTAAAATATCTGTTTGGTGAGTAAGTGCTGGAAACCGCATCCTTGAGAATTCAGAGAGAAAACACTACAGAACAAGCGTGGTGAGGGGATGAAAATGAGACCTGACACGTATTTAACTTTTTCACCATGGAAAACTTTAAACCTATACAAAAGAAGACAGAATAATTTCATGAACCCTAGGTACCAATCATCTCACATCAACCCTGTCTCCTCTATCATCCCAGTCTTCTCTGCTGCCGTATTAATTTGAAGCACGTCTCAAACACCACATCATTTAATCCATAAATATTCCAATATGTACCTTCAAAGTATAGGAACTCTTTTTAAAATTATGTGCTCACAATGAAAAATTAATACTTCCTCAATATTATCAAATGTCTAGTCTTTGATCAAAATTCCAACTGTCTCAAAAATAGATTTTTCTTTCACATTTTGAATTAGGATATAAGTAAGATCCACATATGGCAATTAGCTGATAGAACTTTTAATTGTCTTTTAATTCATCTCTTTATTTTTTTCCTTGAAATTTGTGCGAAGAAACGAGATCATTTGTCTTACAGGGTGGCCTATATTCTGGATTTTGTTGATTACATGCCTGTGGTGTAGTTCAACATGTGCCTTGGTCCTAGATCATTTATAAATTGGTTACTGCATGTAAGAGGCATGATCAGATCCAGGGCTGATTTTGTTGGCTTGATCACGTCCTCCACGGCAGTGTGAGTTTCCATGAGGAAGCAATGTAATATTTGGTTATATTTTATTTCCATCACGTCAGCAGGTCTTGATGCTTAATACCTAGATTGCTTAACTTATTCAGGGTTGCAAAATTCTAACATTCTAATGGATATTCTAACTCTATCATTCCTTCTTACTTCTTAGCTAGAATATTTTTATAAGCAAAACTTCCCCTCCACAATGGCTTGATTATCCTAAAGTCCAAACAGGAAAAGGTCAGATAAGTTAATGATTCTAAAACTTCATCTATGTTTCAAAATAAAGAGCTGGTTCACCAGCATCTCCTTCCAAGGGCGACCAATCATTGTTACTCTTTAGCGTCATGATGAACTCATCAATGCAGATCCATCGTAACTAACACCCTTGTTGGTGCTCACATTGTCCATCTTTAGCCAGCCAGTGGGAGACCCTTCAACGTGCTCCTGACTTCCTTTGGCAAGAATCCTAGTAGTATTTGATAGCTTCCTTGCTATCGATAGGATAAGATGTTCCAAGTTTATTTTACCCGTCTCCCATGCCAGACTTGGAATCAGCTATTTCTCCAAGGAGCGCTGGTTCCTTTCTGTACTTTAAGACCACAATCTCAGTGCTAGTGGTGCCTTTTGCTCGTGGCTTGATCATTGCTGCTAGTCCCGTTCAATAAACTTAGAGCTAGAAATACGCTTTTTTTTTTTGCAAGTTTGTTAAGATAATAAACACCATGGGTTCATTCTGATACTTCTGATTAAATTCAAGAACCCAGAGTTTTTGACTCAATTGTTCTACCTTTCATCAGCTTCCTTCCATACACCAAGAATCCTAACCCTTAAGAACTCTCAGAATGACAAAATAAGAACACACACACACACAACAGTATCAGAATAGCAATATCAACACCACCACCAGCAATAGGATTGTTTTAAAACAGTGGATCTTCGTGTGTGTGTGGTTCTTTTTGTTCTCAGAGTATATCCTCCCCAGGGCACACCAATCGCAGTGTTTTAAAGTCACTTGGAATCTCTCTTCTCTGTGTGGTTCAACTGGCTACTCAATGAGGTGAACACAGGTTTTGAAAGAAGCCGAAGCTGAACAACAGGAACAGCAGGTGGGCTGAGGGACTACACAAATGAGTTAGGGTGAGGAGCGGTGGAGTAAGGGTCCAGCCCTACTGCCATCAGGGATCTGAGTTCGAGAGGAGGACATCGTGGAGGGTGAAGAAGTTTGGCTCAGCTAAAAGCAGGGAGACACAGAGCGATACATGGGAAGTGAAACTCTGGGACAAGTAGCTAGTGAAGTATTTACTAAATTAGAGACAGGAAAGATTGAAGACCGACATTTGCTACAGGAGTATGCAGTTCACCCAGCCTGTTCATCTACTGCTTACGCAGACACTGTCTGAGGCCCCAAAGACTCAGTGATGAAACCTAGGGAGCTCACAGGTGTCCGGACTCAGACAAGTACCCTGTAGTGTCCTAAGTTCTATCCCAGAGATGAGCACAGAGAGCTTTAGAGGCATCTGGAGATCTCCTGACTGCAGTGAGGGCTCATTTAGGGAGAGCATCCCTGGCAGGAAAAGATCCCAGGTGGGCAACTAAGAGACATGGAGAGTGGATCGGGGGTGGCAACGTATCCTGGCAAAGAAGCAATAGGTCCAGGGGCAAAGATGCAGAAGAGAAAGGGCACAGCTTGGCCCCAGAACTTAATCACAGGTGAGACTTTGGTGCAGCCAAGGATGGAGAGGTGGGCAGCAGAGGCCAGATCCAGAAGGACCTCAGCATTACACTGAGAGATTCAGATGTAACCCAGAAGGCGATGCGGAACCAGCAAAAGAAGGACCTCATCAACCCCAAGAAGCTAATGCAGGGATTGAGTTGGGGGGGACCAAAAGCAGGTGTTGCCCATGATGGCAGTTACAATTTTTCCAGAAGAAATGGCACAAACCAAGGCAGACCCCAGACCCCAAGGCACTTCTGAGACGTGCAACATGAGGGTGCAGTGGTGACTCAGGTTCACACCTGTAGCTGTCAGAAGATGAGAAAGAAGGACTCATCTCTAGAAATGTCAAAGAGAAGGGCTCTGCCCTGGGAAAAGGATGAGGGCATGGGTGAACATGTTTAAAAATGGGACAAGAACGTGCAGGTGGGATGGATTGTTGGCCTGACTTTCTGCCAACCCCTTCAGACAGGAAAACACCCAGGAAAGGAATTGCCACTGGCTACAACTATCACCGACAAGGAAAGTCTTAAGAATGAGAAGGAGATGGGAACTGAAGAGAAACGGTATACACGCTAGAGTCTAAAATCATAATAGAAGAATGATGCATCTATCCACTAGACGCGAGCTCAATGCAAATCCATCTTCTCCATGGAGTCGCGTCCCGCCTCTCCTGACCCTGCCCAGGCAAGACGAGCTCACCCTCCACCCCCAGCTCGTTCTTTTGCAGTCTCTTGTGGGTAACAGTCATGGAATCTGCCTGCACACCTGTCCTCATCCTCTGCACTAAGCTTGTGACTCTCCCAGGGGAGAAGCAGAGGGAAGGCTTAGGAGAGGAGGAGAAGGTAGAACCCGACAGGGATGCGCGCACACGGGCACACGGGGGCGCGTCCCTGCGGCGCGGTCCATGGCAGCAGAACCCTGGAAATGAACCCAGCTGTCCGCCAACAGAAGAATGAACAAGGCAACTTGTGGTTTCTTCATACAATGGGATCTTCACTCAGAGCTACCTGGGTAGCGTCCACACCTATTCTGCTCTCACTAAGGAAGCTGAAACAGGATACACACAGCATGATAACATGCATGCAAAGTTAACAGAGAGGAACATCGCATGTGGTTGGTGAATATTCACCACGAGTATGGAAACGGGCATTTGCATGATAAACACGACACAGGACACTGAGGGGGCCCAGGGTGGGGTGGGAAGAGGGCGTTTAGTATTGAAGAGGCGAACACAAGACTTCAATTGTATCTATAGCAGGTATTTTTTAAATCTTTAGTCAATATGGGAAAATACTGTGATTTGATAGTTTCCTTTACTTCTCATTTTGCTTGAAATATTCCATATGGTAAAAATACATAACTGATATTTTGGCCAAATTTACATTGTACCCTGAAGAGACTTTTCATTTTTGTAATCAGTAAAAGGTAGAACCTTGTCTGCATCTAATCCCACAAGCCATACAAAAACAAGACCTGAGAGAACTTTTTTCTTTTTTACCTGAAATATCTGCTTCAGGGAGAAAAGGGCCCTTCTTAAATCTCGTCCACTGGAGTTGTACAGTTTTTCTGAAAGAAAGAATACAACATAGAAAATTAATCAAACTGACGCAACAGATGGTAAAAACACAGAGAGGATGCTTTTATTCTAGAGTTCCACAACAATGCTAGAATTTCCACTGGAAAAGTATGCAAAAGAAATTCATTTAGGATACAGACCTCACCCCCAACACGGTAAAGAATTGTCTGGGCTGTTACAGGAGGCGGGTGGAGGGGAGGTGTGAGTCGTGGGAAAGGTGCCCAGGTCTGAACCCTTAGCCCTCGCCCTCCCTCTCTCCAGTCCAGCTGTTCCTAGACTACTGTACTCAATCGCCAATTATATCCAGAAAATTAATGCAGCCAAGACGGAAGTGGTCCTTCTGCCTCTCTCCTTCCCTGCTCCCAGCCCCGGCACCACCATGCTTTCTGCAGTTGGGCTCAGACATCTTGAGTTGCCTCCTTTCCCTGGGATCTGAGGCTCACCTCGACAGACCCAGGAGCAGCACCGTGGCTCTAAGGGCTGACTGGCTCCCGTGGTGACGGCCCTTTCAGCAGGAGCCCCACCTTAGCTCTGCCTGCACCTGGGTTCTCACTCATGTGAGATGGGTTCAAGGAGGGGTCCTGGCCAGGAGCAAGGAAGATGGCAGAGCCCCGCTCTGATATGATGAAGTGGAATGCAAAATTATTTAAAATACTTAGAACACTAGAGTTCAAAGCCATACCACGTTCATGGCCAGCAACCCTGAGCTTCAATGCCACCCCCAGTGGAAGGGGGTGGTAATGGCAGAGCCACATTCTCCCCTTGTGTGAGCGGCATGGACCTGAGTGGAAGGGTCTGGAACATACAGCTCTAAGAGACTTAGCATAAGTCTAGTTATGAGGAGAGGCCCACTTTGCACCCTGGAGGTAAACAGGCCCCCATCTGAGAATGACTTAAAATGATGGAGGGGGGTGAGGCTCAGTATTTGAACAGCAGTAGCCTCCTCAGAGGCCTCCCTATGGACATCTTGCCCTCTCCCCTTCTTCTCATTCACTCTCCTGACCAAGGCCAGAAGCACTGGGCGAAAACGACCCACCAGTGACATCATTGCGCCCATTTAAACCCTTCAGTGGCTGCCCTGAGCATGAAATCCAAAATCCTTCATGTGGTCCGTCAAACCCTCAGTCACACAGCCCTGGCCCCCCTCCCTTGCTGTGCTGCAGACACCCTGGTCTCTTGGCTCCTTAGGAGGCCAGGCTCCTCCAGACTCACAACCTACACACACAGCTTAAGGGGCAGAAGTGGGATTCTGTGAGGACGGGGCCTGGGGGGCGGTATCTGACCCCAGGGCCTCCCAGTTGTCTGCCCACCACGGAATGCACCACCTGTAAATACAATATACGGTCCACAGTCGCTTGTTAATTATGATGTTTCAATTAAGAGAGAACCCTTCACCTTCCTGAACATAAGGAGCCAGGAAGACTCCAAAAGAACCAACCATCCCCGAACTAAACATCTAATTCATCACAGACTCTAAGAAATGAGGCCTGATGACTTGCAAGGGACCTCTAAAGTGTCTGCATGGCCTCAAAAGACATAAGTAATAAATAAACAGACTGAGCTGAGTCACCCCTGTAGTACCTGAGTCCCTGGGCGATCATTTCTTCCTCCAGTTTCTACAGCTCACATCTTGGAATGTTCAAATTTCGGAGGAACGGACTTTGTCTTTTGCCAGTACCATTTCTAATAAGTAAGAATAAAGCTCTCAGATGCAAGCCGAGGGCTACAAACACCCTGAAGAACAGGGCCAGATTTAGCGTATCCAGCAAGAGGATCAGCAGAAGAGAGCCAATTCCACCACCTCCTTATAAGCTAACAAGGCTTGTGTTGGACCTTCCGGCTTATATACCACCAGGTGACAGGCAGAAATACGTCTTAAATAGGTTCACAATTTCCTAGTTAGAGTCTCCTGTAGTTACTAGTGATTTGTCACGGATTGAAATTCATCTGAATAAGGATTATGATTTGTCGTATTCTGACTGTTAAGATTCTAGTATTTGGTGCTATAGTCAAAATACTGGTTTTTTTTTTAATTAGGATTAAGTATTAGTAGAAAAAAATTCAGATGAGAATGACCTTTTGTCGAGGATTTTTAATGTCTGTTCTTGAGGAACATTCACCTACAGTTTTCGTTTCTTGTAATGTGGACACTGAGGCGCCTCACGAGCTGGGAGTGTTCCCGCCTCTTCTACTTTCAGAACAAGCTTGTGCAGACTGGCAATTTTTTATTCCTTAAATGTTTGGCAGAGTTCTCCAGTGAAACTGCCTGTGCCCAGAGTTTTCTTTAGTAAAAAAGGTTTTTAACTCTGGATTCAATTTCTTCAGTTAACATAGGGCTATTCTGATTACCCATTTCTTGAAGGAGCTTCGGTAATTTATGTCTTTCGAGGTATTTCTCCATCTCCTTTAAGTTGTAAAAAAAAAATGTATGGATATAAGGTTGTCCATAATACTCCCATATCATCCTTTTATTGCCTACAGCAATCTCCTCTCTTTTACCCCTGATACTAGTAATCTGTCTTTTTTCCTTTTTGCTTGGTCAGTCAGGCTAGAGATGTATCAATTTTATCAGTCCTTTCAATGAATCAGCTTTTCAGCACATTCCTTTTTTCATTGCTTTTATGATTTCTATTTCATTATTTTCTCCCTTCTGCTTGCTTTTGGCTTAATTTGCTGTTTTTTTTTTTCCAGTTTCTTATGGTGGAAACTTAATCGATTTGAGAAGACCGTTCTTCTTGTGGAATGTAAGTATTTGATGCTACACATTTCTCTCTAAGCACTACTTTGGCTGCATTCTGCAAACTTAAGACATATTGTGTTTTTATTTTCATTCAGTTCAAAATTGAATAAGAGTTGAACATTTCATTCATTTCAAAAGGGAATAACTCAATTCTGTGGGGTTTTTTGTTGTCGTTGCTAACCTCTGGTTTCTTTAGAAGTATCCGCTTAGCTTCCGAATACTAGGGGTTTTCCAGGCATCTTTCCATTACTGATTACTAGTTTAATTTCTTTATGGTTAGAACATATACTTTGTATGATATCAATTATATTAAGTTTATTAAGGTTTAATTCATGGCCCAGAATACGGTTTTTTCTTGATGACAGTCTCACGAACACATGAGAAGAATGTGTATTCTGCCATTATTGAGGGGAACTGTTCCATAAATACTTACCAGGTAAATGGCGGTGCTGTTCAGGTCTTCTATTCTTACCAAGCTTCCATTGGTCTGTTCAGCATTTTTCTGTGACAGGACTACTGAACTCTCTGTTATACTGGGTTTGTCTATTTCTCTTCTTAACTTTATGAGGTTTTGCTCTAGGTCCTTTGAAGTCCTGTTGTTAAGTACACTCATAAGTAGGATGGTTGCAGCTTTTAGGTTAATTGACCTTTTATCATTATGTAATGTCTCTCTTCATCCCTGGCAATATTCCTTGTTTTAAAGTCTACTTCTCTAATACTAATATGGTTAGTCAGTGCTTGGTTAGTGTTAGCATGATGTATCTTTTTTTCCATCCTTTTATTTCTAACCTGTCTATGTAAAGTTTCTTGTAGATACAGTTGCAACTTGTTTTTGTTTAATCTGACTATCTTTTAATTGGAATGCGTTCTCTGTATTTTTAACCTCTAGGACATCACAAAAGACTCCTCTGTGGCACTAGAACAGAAGACTTCAGGGAAGCCTCACCCTTTGATGAGAAACATCCTTGTACGAATGCCAAAGATATCTCGGAGTGGTGCCAAAAATCTCTCCCCCTCCCTTTTTTGCCAAGTGTCTTAATTAAAACAAACAACAATTTCTATTGGAGGAATAAGTACTGTTCATTCCAATTGTCTTTAATTTTTTAAAAACTTAGTTATGTTTTATTTAAATAATTGTCTATTCCAAACAAAGCTGAATAATAAAGTGGTATGATTTCCAAATAATAATTCTTTCCTTAATATGAGGAAATTATTATAAGAATATTATCTATTTCAGCTGAAATGTCCTTTAAAATATTTTGCTTTTTAATTCCATAAGCCATAAAGCACGAGGTGAGGTCTAGATCATAAATCCTTCCATCTGGCATCTGTTAAATTCTAGCTTTTTTTTTTTCAATCTTTCATAAAAGTGATTGGCAGTGAAATTTCATTTTTATGGTCAAAGATACCCTCTCCCAACATACTGCAAACCTTCCCTTTTTCTCTGCAATAAACATTTTAATAAATGTTATGACTCTGTCCCCATATCTCATGAGAATAATACTGGAATCAAAATTAAAATGATCAAATATTCATCCAAAGAAATACTCTAGAATACTGACTTTTTGGAATAGGCAATTGATATTACCTCTCTAAAAAGAACCAATATCGTGATGTAAAATGTAATCACAGTGAATTAAAACTCAAAATTGCCATCTATTTTAAAAACATAGCGGTACCAAAAAGTCTCTATGCACTACTTGACTTGTTCTCCTGATTTTAAACATACATTTTAAGAGACACCACTGTTTACCAAGAGGTTAGAAAGGATTAGGGATGAAAGATGTCTGTAAATGACATATGATTTGTTATTTTATGAGAGGTACAATTCTTGCTGGTAGAAGAGGAGCCAGCAGGTGTTTTTTACCACATCCAGTATCATACCCAAACCAAAGACTGCTACTGGCCCTTTGATGGGCCGTAAGAGAGGTACTCCTTCCCACAGCCCAAGTCCTGGCTTCCCTGCTGCTGGGCTAGCGTGCCACGGGCGGTGTGGTCTGGAGCTTTAACTGCTGGGGGACACTCTGAGTTCAAGCAACTGAGTGTTCCATTTATGTCACATCCAGGCCTCATCAAACAAAAAGTCAGGTTCACCAGGGCTGTGCTGGCCTCCCCTTTAGCTTAAATGAGTGTGAAGGGCCCACCTAGCAACAGAGGGTAGCCTACCGGCTTCCCAAGGGTATGCTTCATGAGTGCCTGCCCTACTGAACATCAATCACTCCTTTAGAAGCAGGCTGTGTATGCAAAATTCAGGAGTGAGTCCCAGTCCTGAGTGACATGGGGAATCTGAGGCTTCCTCAATGCAGGGTGACTGATAGCCTCGGGGCGCCCTTGTTCTGCCTTGAGCGTCTGCAACTGCTCTGTGTGGATCTTGCAGGTGTGTCTGTGGGTCTGTACGTGTGGGTGTCACTGCTCCCTTGGCTTAAGCCCATGGATGGTGGGGCAGAGCGGGGAGGCCCTCTGACCCTCCACCTACACCCAATAAACTGTGTAGACTGCCCCAATGGGCCTCAAGTCCCAAGGGAGGGAATTTATGCATGCACATTGCCTGAAAATCAGGCAATGCAAAAGAAAAAAAGACCCCAAATGCTTGCTGAACGGGGAGGAGGGAACTGGAGCCCACCCTAAGCCAGCAAGAGGGCAGCTCCTGAGGCTTCACCTGTCTGTGAACTTCACACTTCTCCCAGGAACTCAGACGTAGCTCCTTTCTACTCCTTGTCCACCTCAGTTGTGGACACATGCCAGTGAGGATGGTGCAGCCCTCCCAGGGGGCCATGTAGGGAAAAAGACGGTTCCTGCCACCAAGACTCAGCTTCAGGGTCCTAAGCCACAGCATTAGGGAAAAGGGTGCCTGGGGGACTAAATAGTGAGATGTGGGACCCCTCCCGGCAAACATCAGAAGAGCACAGCAGGAAAACTCAAAGCGGAATCCTCGTGTGTAAAATGTAGGACTGGGATCAGGTTGGAGCCCGAAAGGTTGGCCATTCTCCTGAAGCTTTGAGACTGCCACGTCCCAAGTGTGCAGAGACGCCCCCGCCCACCAGCACACCCCCGGGTGGCAGGGAGCTCACGACAGCTCAGGCTACGGAAGGTCCCATGGAATGGAATTGGCAGTGCTGGCCCCAGCAGCTGGGGAGACGCTGAGAGTGGGGGCGATCATACATTCATTATTCTCAGGTCAAGCACAGCCCAAGCTTGGCCAGTAAATGAAAGTGCCCATTTATTCCCCCACCCCTTCCACATTGAATCTGCCTGGGGGCAGTCATTTGTGTGGTGTTAGCCTTTGAGGAAAGGGCAATTAGGAGCCTACAAGCGCGGTGGGGATCAGAAGTGTAATCAGAACATCACTTCTTAAGTCTTCATAATCCCTCTCGTCTTTTCTCTCCATGGTTCGTGCCGTTTAAAATGAAAGATGCAATTAGTGTATTACAAGCTCAACTCACTTATAATAACAAGGAGTAGAGGGCAAATTAATTAAAGGCCATTGGGAACCATTCCTGCTCTGTCTTTGGGGAGGAAACCTGCATGGCTCACAAATCTCAGTGCTGAAAAGCACAGCCACAGAGGTCCCATGCCTCCTGCTCAGCCAAGAGCACAATAAAGAAAAGCTTCAGTGTGGGGGGAAAGACAGACCTGAGCATCAGAAGGGACCAGGGGAAAAAACAGAACCAACTTACATCAGTGAGAGAATTTGGAGGGGAGGAAACAAAGGCATGTGAGTGTGTCTAGCAAAGCGGGAGAGGGAAAGATACATCCAGAAAATCACTGAGTTTAATCATGACAGCACAGCCTTATCTCACCAAGAGGCAAACTCAGTAACCAAGCACTCTGGGTGGGGGGGGGGGACCTGGACCAAGACCCCGGAGTCCCTCCTCTGCACAGGAGACAATAACCTTCTTCCTACCCTTGGGCTGCTGTGAAAGGCATCACGTGTAGAGAGGAAATTTATTCATCGGCAGAACGCCATGCCTACACTTAGAACTCCGTCCGCACCAGCTACAGAGAACACAACCAGCACGATTTTTCAGGCGCAGCAATGAGAAAAGAGCTCCCGCTTTGCCCAGACGTAGCTGGGACACCTGCCCTTCAGGCTCCCAGTGAGAACTGGCAAAGGACAACCCCGTGAAATGTGACAAAAGACAGCCTGGAGACGGTCGGTGCCTTCTCTCCCCAGTCAGGAAGCCCAAGGCCCAAGTTACCATCAGCACTGAGTCCAAAGAAATCTACTCTGGAAATTGTTCCCATGAATTCAACTGGGTCACATGATACACTGATGACGGGGAAGTGTAACCCATTTCAACCTGAAACTATTACTCATTATTACACGCTGATTTTTTTTAATTAAAAATAGGCGGCAGAGTAGAAACTTTGTTCTTCAGTGAAAAAACTGCTGAGTCAGATTTTGGAAACCTTTTTTTTTTTCCGGTGACTTTTAAGTTTTTTGGAATCATAGACTCTTTTGAAAGTCAGATACAGGTCATAAAGAGACATTCAGACACACAAAATGTTAATACAATTTCAGGGGAAATGAGCACCCAGAAGCTTCCTACAGGACTTCAGGAGAGTCTATGGACCAAGAGGTAAGAATCCTTGATCCAAGCCAACATCATCATCTCAGAGGTGAAAAAACTAAAGCCTGAGAAGGGATGTCACCACTGGCCCCAGCGCTGGGATTGCAGGCTCTCAGAAGTGGGGGAGAGTCACTGAAAAGGAAATGCCTTGTGGAAATGAGATGACCATATGTTTTGTGTATACAGTAAAAATAAACAACTGGGCCACTGAAACTCACATCCTAACCAGGACATCCCTGTCAGTGTGTAAATTCAGGGAGAAAATACATACCCATAAAAGCAAGGGCTTCTCTTCTGGGGGGGCTGACAGGGACAAGTGCCAGTGATGACGAGGGTGAAGAGGGATGCGTGAGGGTCCCCCATCAGCCGAGGGGCGGCCCCCTCAACCTGAGAGTGGAGAGGCTAGATGTGAATGATGAGAAGGTCCCAAGACCTGAGGTGGCAGGACTGCTTAAGACGACCTCACTGAATCCCAAATTTCCTTGGAGTGTTATCACCCTTTAGACATTTTTAACGTCATCCTTTTAACAATCCTTTATTGTCCTTTGTGCAGGGACTATGCTAAGCACCCTGGGGACAGAGGTAAATGAAGGCAGTCTCAGGGGTCAAGAGTTGATGGCTGAGAGATGGGGAGGACAGACATGGCCCCCAATAATGCCAATGTCATGTGAGTGGGAGATGGCGATACTTGGGGGGCACAGAGGAAGGAATGGAAGACCCTGTGAAGCAAGGGACTGGAGATGGAGATTCAGATGCAGGGACACGGACTTCAAAGGCTTGAGGGAAAATGAAGCATCCGGAGAAGGGCTGTGCAGAAGGGAAACTGAGGGAGACGAACGAGTCAGCGTGCGGCGTGGACGGCTGCAGAGGGAAGCGTGCCTGCAAAGGGCACAACACTTCAGCACAGCCAGTCCGTGGACAGGTCATGCAGGGTGAGCATCAGGTTGACAACTCCATGCTGCTGTGCCCTGGGGTTTTGGCTTCTGTCTCTCAGGCAGGAAGGAATCCAATGAGACAGGGTTTCATTAAGCTCACGACCAGCATGGCCAGTGAGGGCAGGTGGATGGAAGGGAGACGGAGCAGGAAACCAGTTAGGAAATGCCTGGAATCATGCAAGCAAGGGGTGATGGGTCAGGGCAAGAACAGTGGGGATGGTGAAGAGGGGCTGACTTGAGAGAGCTTTAGGGATAGACCTGAATGCGGGACAAAGTGGGTGGTGGGCTCCCAGATTCTGGCATGGCCCCCCGGGAGGGGCCACTCCCTGAGAGATGGGACACTGGAGGAGCGTGCGCACTCACTGCCAGCCAGCAGTCCCCCTGCCTCGAAATGGATGCCCTGAGAGAGCTGAATGCCATCCTTGACGCTTTGGGAGGTCACCCAGGGTCAGAAGCCTCGCTCTCTGCCTTCATGCGGTGGCCTGGAAGAGGGGTTTCCTGCTTCAGCCACCTCTCCCCTCCCTGTGAGACAGGTCACCTCCTCCTGGAGATACCTCCCTCACCTCCCCAGCTTCTCTGTAAATTCCTAGTATCCACCCATATTGTCACACTTGCCACTCAGGGCTGGAGTGAGTTCTCATGATGATGTTATTTTTAACCCTACAAATCAGCCACCATCCTTAAATTTTCACAGTCGGTGTTGGTTGAAATATTTCCAATATGTAATGATCCTTTTGCAATTCTCCCCCCTTCACTAAACTGTGAGCTCCTTGCTGTCAGGGCCCGTGGATAACTCACTTTTATATTCCCATGACTGACCACAAACTGACTTAAGTTGGCCAAGGGGGGCTGGAAAAAGAACTCAGAAGGAACACTTCCCATTCAGATTCCTAATACCTCCCCCACATCTGGCCTGGTTACGGCTTCACAGGTTAGCCGAACCTAAGAACATGCTAGAGTCTTGCCTTCCATGAACAGGCCCAGCCCCCAAAAGACATAACCCCACTCTGCCATGTCCCTGTGGCCACACTGCCAAAGACGACATGAAAAGTAGTATATCGGCAATCACAACCACCAAAACTGGGAAGCCACCTTGATGTCCTTCGACTGGATAAGCAAAATGTGGTACATCAGACAATGGAATATTATTTGGCGATAAACAGAAATGAGCTATCAACTCACAAAAAGACATGAAGGAATCTTAAGTGCATGTTCCTAAGTGAAAAAGCCAATCTGAAAAGACTGCACACTGTATGATTCCTGCTATAGGACAGTCTGGAAAAGGAAAAACCATGGGAACAATAAAAAGATCAGTGGTTTCCAGGCACTCGGAGGGGAAGAGAGAAAGAAGAATAATTAGATGGCGCACAGAGGATGCTGAGGGCAGTGAAATTATTCCACGTGACACGCTCATGGTGGGCACACATCAAAATATATTTGTCCAAACCCAGAGAATGCATAACACAAAGAAGGAACCCAAATGTAAACGATAAACCTTAGTTAATAAAAATGCATCAATATTTGTACATCAGTTATAGCAAGGTACCACACTCCTGCAAGATATCGATAACAGGAAGTTGGGGGAGGTTGGAGGGGCATCTGGGAACTCTGCACTTCTTAATGTTTTCTGTAACATTAGAACTGCTCCCCTCAAAAATAATGTCTATTAAAAAAAGCATAACCAAAGGCGAGAGCCCACAGGAAGTGAAAGGCTGTGGGCCTGGAGGTTACGGAGGACACTGCTCTTCACAATCTCTTTGTGCACATGTGGCCGCAGGCCTGAGATGCGGCATATCCTGTCACAAAGCATCACTTGTCTTCCCAACTGCACTTTCCCTGCACCAGAACCAACCCTCACCCACACAGGTTTCCCTCCAGCCCCGGCAGCCCCTGGCATGGGGTCTGGGCCGGGTATGCACAGCTAATGGACTGATGCACGTGTTCTGCTGCTAAAGGCTACGGGTCTGCTGGCCTTGGGCCCCTAAATGAGGGTCCGCGGATGAGTTTTGGGTCCATCTGTGCGTGTGTTTTTGGCCCAGGTTTGCAGCCTTCTCTGCCTTCTGAAGGGCAGGGCCCAGAGAACTTCAGGACCCTGGACAATCCAGGATGTTGCTTCCTAGCCCTCAGCAGCCAACGCTGACTCCTTCCTTCCTCCCTTCAATCACGGGCCACTTACTGTGTATCGAGGGCGGTGCCAGGCAGGGGAGTAAGAAAGATGCACCAAGCAGGACCCGGTTTCACGAAACTCAAGAGTCAGTGGAGAAGACGTGTCAACAGAAGACACTGCGGGCACTGCAGGCGCTGAGCTAGGGAGGAACCCAGGAGGCCCCCTTGGAGGCTGCTCCAAGGAGCTGTGACCAAAAGGCTGCACCAGAATTGAAAGCATGCAATTATGTGCCCGACGGCTTGTCTGTCCTCACAGCCCTGCCGAGCTCCACCCAGCTCCGTGACTTTGGGAACCACACCCCCACCCTCCTCACCTTCACTGAGGAGGGCAGCCCAGGCAGCGTCAAGGACCTCTGGTTCCAGATTTCTTCGCAGAAAACGATCTTTCCCTCTGAACCGAGGGCTAGCTTTGGGCCCCAGCAAAGGGCACTTGTGTCTGCTCCCATCGCTGCTTTAACAAAGGTGCCTCTTCTCAGAGGCAAAAAGGCCGGGGTCAACTAGTGCAGGCCACTTAATGAATGGGAATTCTGTTTAAAACTCATTTTCGTCTTCCCCCAGAATCGAAGAATGGTAGAGAGAGGAGGGTCCTCAGAGACCATCCAGCCCCCGCCCCCTCCACCTGCCTACTGGACCCCTCACCACGCATGTGGGCCCAGAGGGGCTGCTAAAAAGGCTGCTGTCCCGGGGTAATCAGGTCATTGGCATCTGAATAGCAGCAAAAAAACACCCAGAGGCAATCCGTGGTGTGAAGAACAGGATCAGGGGCCGATCAAGTCAGAACTCGCTCCTCTGCCTCCACCCACACATCAGTCTCTCCTGGAAATGGCTTGGCCCCTGCCTCCTGCCATCTCTGTCTCCTCCCCTCCTTTCACATTACCTTCTTCCTTTGCTCTCTCCTCCCCGAATGAGGAAACTGGAGACCCCCGAAATAGTTACTTTGTTTATGGCTTCTATCATTCCCTTTACTTCAGAATTAAGTTGAAACGTTTAGATGTGCGCTTTTTTTTTTTTCAGAACTGACGTATATTTCTCTTTCTAGTTCTAACCACAATAGAGAAAGTACTGCCGAGCGGTTTTGCTGGAATGGAGGGTGGTTTTCCCCCGAGATGCTCCCGGCACAAGGGTAGTCAGGCCTGCAGCTGGGTCCCTCTCCTGGCAGGGCACAAAGGGAAGAGAGGTTTCCTGATCAAACGAGCCTTTTTCTCTGTTCTCCTGGAAGCATCCAGAGTCTCCAGCAGTGCCCATAGGAGACCATCCCTCTCAGTCAGGTCTGAGGCCCAACTCTGCTTTACTCTCCGGGGTAAAAAATTTACAAGAGAACCACCCCAGCACAAGGGCCCCAAACCACACAGCCCCACCCCCAACCACCCCTGAGGACGCACATCCAAACCACTCAACCCCTCACCCAGGCACCGACTCCAGCCAGGACTGTCCTAGTCTTGGCCTCGGTGAAGCACCCGGTTACCCCAGCCTCAGCTCACAGAACCGGCCACTAGGAGCTCCCCGCTTCTCTCCTGCCCACCGCTGGGGCTGCTGTGCCCACTCCCCCTGCAAGCCCAGCTGGCCAGTCCCTCGCCCTGCACCATGCACGGCCTGGGTTTGCTCCTGCCTACTGCACCACCCCACCAGAGTCTTGGACCACACCACCCTCCAGATGCCTAAATCGATGGGTGCCTTTCAGAAGAAATGTCTCTCTGTGCCTTGGTTTTCTTACGGTAAACCAGAATTAAAAATCCACATTCCAACATTCTGAGGCAACGTGATAATGAACACAGTAATTTTGGCAAAGCACCTGGCCCACTCAGTACAGATGACTTCCTTCTCTCGCCAGCACCAAAGGCTTCAATGACATTTCTAAGAAAATACCCAAGACCCTCTGCAGAGTGAACAGTCAGGTCCTTCACTCTGGGCTGCCGGGCACCTCCTGTCATCTGTCAGGACCTTTTCACTGTGCTGAGAAGGTCGCCTGAGCTCAGACAACCCCGGCTGGGCCCAGGGGGTGCCTCTCCAAGGTACCATCACTCCCTCAAAGAGATGGCCTCTTCCTTCCTAGGGTCAATGGCTCTTGACAGGGAGAATGTTCACCATCCCTGCCCTAAACGCTCTGAGGAAAAAAAGTGAATGTCTAACCCCTGGAGGGAAGACAAGGATCATTAGCTGGGGTCAAAGGGGAACAATCTGGCATCAATCATGTCACCCAACAGAGCTGGCAAAACTCAGCAGTCCACCTGACCCACCCCATGGGGCCAGGCCCTTCAAGGTGGAAACAGCCATTCATCTAAGGTGAGTATCACATAACGCAAACGAAACTGCACCAGAGAAAAGGGTTGTGAAAACAACTGCTGATCAGTTTATTCACTAACCAAGGGGGAGAGGGAACCACAGTCAGAGGACGTCGTGTTGCATTTTTACAGCTAAGTATAGCAAACCTTAAATATTGTTTTTTTGTTGTGGAGCAAATTCACATTTGAACCGCAGCTTTTCTATTCGTCAAAATCGTGGACAAGCTGCACCCCAAACCTCCTGACACGCCCTCTGGGGTTATTTCCAGGCTGTGCCAAGGTCTATGCCGAGGAGGGCTGAGCCAGTCAGGGGTGCTCTACAGCTGCGGCCAGTCATCCAGGTGAAACCTCGAAATGAGCCGATCCTGACTGCTCATCCCCTCGGTGGTAACAGCCAGGTGAGCCCAACATATTGGAGAACTTAGGAAACAATGTGGACACAACTTTGAGTTTCTGGAGGACTCCATCACAGAGCAGAGGACCAGAACACCTCGGATTGGATGCCCCTGTGGAATCAGTGTTTCCAAACCTGCTAGTTAAATCAGTACATATTTCCTGCTGAAACCAGCCATTTGCATAGTTGTAACTTCTCCCATGGAACAAAGGAGCCACAGAGTGACATCGTACAGAGAGCGGGACTTGTGACTCTGAGCCACTCACGGCAGTTACACTCGGGGGAGGGCACTGAAGCCTAGCCTCAAAGATGAACACAACACGGTGCTCCCGGGAGGAACTTAAAGTCTAACGAGAGAGAGGCCCACGGTTAGGTATGTTCAGTCCAGGTAAACTTGGGGAAAATGAGTCAGCTACTCAGGTGAATGAGGCCAAGGGGACAGGTGTGGCAGACCCCAAGCAGTGAGAGAGCCTGGTGCTGCTGGGGACGCTTTGCAGCCCTATGACGCCGAGGAGCGGAGCCGTGGGCGAGCAGCACCATTTCCTCCCTCTGGATTAGACATAGGCTGACTCCCGGCACAGTCATCATCATGCTCATGGCAGGCCGGCTGAGCGACACTTACCCACATTCACCCAGCCAACACGCGGTCACTCCATTACGTACCAGGCTCAGGCTACGTCTCAGGCTCACTCAGTGTGCACGGTGACTTGCCATGGGGGCGCCATGTGTCAGCAAATTAAAGCGCTCCAACAGGGCTCTCCCACCCCCACTCCCTGCCTAGAAGGCCCACCTCTCGGATCCGATCGGACTGATTCTGACTTCCCTGCCCCTCCAGGGCCCCTGCCTGCAGAGGAACAGCTCCACACTGAAGGCCCCCCTCCCCATTCACCTGGTTCAGTTTAAAGGGAAAGCCCTAGGGCAGCCTTGGATTTCCAAGGAGTGATGAGGAGCAGGGGCTGGGAGCAGCTGAGAGAGGAGACTGTGGACCATGACGGGCCCCAGGGCGGGCACTCACCCTTGCAGGGCCTCCACCATCAATTCACACTGGGGTCAGAGCCAAGGGAGCCTTTGAAAGAGTCACAACCACAGGCCACTGAGAGGAAAAGGCAAGCAAAAGGGCGTGCCCTTCCAGCGCCACAATGCAGGCGTCAAATCACCATAAACTGGGGCAGGCCTCTCACCCTGCTGAATTATTTCAGGCAAAGAAAGTGAATAAACTTCTCTCTTGTACGAATAGTGAGGACATGCGAGTGGGCCAGAAGCGCTTAATGGACTTTTGCAAGAGCTGACATTCTCTTTGGCTTGTGGTGATGTATCCCCCCACAAGGCCCGGTCTCCACACACACACTCCGTCTAAGATGCAGACGGCGGCCTCCATCCCATCCCAAGGGCAGACAGCACTTTCAGGAGTCAAAACAAGAGTGAAGGATGGGGGGTACGGGGCTGGCTCAGTCACATGCTCATGTGAGCCATTTTCTAGGTGCCAAGTCCAGGAGCAAGGCTGTGAGGGTGGGTGGCAGCAGAACCAGGACTGGGGAGCTGGCAGGGGTGGCTTTCTTCCGGGCCCCCAGTGCGGTCTCCCCTGGGCTCGGGCCCGACTCCACGCAGACCAGAGCCACAGGCATGGAAAACGTCCTCAGTAATCTTTGTGGTCGGACAGCAGGGCCCCAGCCGTCACCACACCCCCCGAGGGGCTGGAGCTCTTTCTTCAGGAAAGAGACATGAACTCCCATCATTATACACACTTAGAGGCTCCCTCAGACACTGCCTCGCGATAAAGGTGCCATTAGAACAAAACCAAGCGCCCAAACTGTTGCTTTGCCTTGCAAGGAAGCAAAGATTTGTTTCATTTTTTTTTCTTCTCCCAGTCTGAAAATTATGAGGCCCGTTTGTTTGTTTATATTCTCGCCAGGACCAAAGACGATTTTAGCCTCATGCCACCAGTTAATACCTGTATTTAGAGGCTATGGAAGCCAAGCCCGCCTTAAGTCGGAGAAGCACGTTCAGCATCTCCACGAATTGAGCTAAGAATTTAAAGAACAACCCGCCCGCCGTCCAGGTCCCTACGTGGCATGTGAGGGACAGAGAGAGGGTACGGCCACAGCCTACCTTCAGCGGCAAAGCATCAGAGCCCCGGGCTGCAGATTTTCTGAGACATAAATTGAAGGAACCAGACGAGTGAACAGAAAAAAAAATAATTCAAGACATTAGCAACAAAAGGGAAGCCGTAAGAGACGTGGCTGCCTGAAGGAGAGGAGCCTTCAGGACTGAAAATGAACCGTAGTGGGGGTTGTCACGTGATGTGATTTAGTTTAAAACAGACCAGCTGATGCACGGTACCCTTAATCGTCTCATGCCCTAATGCGCATCATAGAAATCACCTGGGGAGCTTGTAAGGCGCAGAGTGGACTTAGCTGACCTCGGGCAGGCACGCGAGGCTGCACTTCCACCAAACTCATTGGCCCCAGGACCACACTGGGAGAAGTACCGACCTTGGGTGGGTTAATACCCAAAATGCTAGGAGAGCCCATCCCCCACTAGGGGTGGCCAGTAGAATTTGAAGGCGTCCACACCAAGGGGGCCACCACAAGGGCCTCTAATCCTGGTACTTGAACCTCCTCCTCAGAGCGCAGCAACCAGCATCAGAGATGATACAACACTCCTCCAATGGGGAAGGTCTGGTGACTCAAGATAGGTCACTGGCTGAGAAAGGCTGAGGCGCGCTGCCCTTTAACTAGGGAAAAACTGAGCCAGCCCTTCATCGGAAAGTGGAGGGTAACAGAAAACTCGCCTGCTCCTGTGAAAATACTCGGGGACGTATTTTATCAGCATTTTCTGTCTTTTTTTTTTCCTTTTTTTAGTTTTCATGTTTGTTGTTGTTTGTTGGGGGGAGGTAATCAGGCTTACTTATTTCTCTTTTACTGGAGGTTCTGGGGACCTTGTCCTTGCTATGCAGGCACTCTACCACGGAGCTATATACCCGCCCCCTTCATCAGCATTAATGACAACCTTTTTCACCTGGGAATGAAACCAAACGCGCCAGTGGGGAGTGGCCCCTCTGACACACCATGATTCTCGCATTCAACAAGCAGATTAAACTCTGGCAAAACACACAAGAATGAGAGGCTAGAAAGAGTAGCGGGCAGACATGAACCAACTACCACGTCCCCTCTCCTCCCTCAGTTCAGAGACACTGGTTGGCTGTGCTGAGCGGAGCATCCAGCTGAGCCTGGTCACGTCCAGCAGCTGCACTGCCCTGCTGCCTTGTCCTGGGTTCAGAATACACTAAAAACGCTGAGTCATCATCAGTGAATGGCCTTCAAACCAGAGGACACTACCATGCAAAATCCCATTCTTCCAATCCCCCCTCCCAAAGCATGGTCACCCCAGGTGGCTCTGGAGCCAGGATGGGGAGACGGAGGCGGGGGGGTTGGGGGGGGTTGTGCTGCATTTGAAGTGAGGCCCCGCCTCCCCTCCTGGCATTCTGAGTTCATGAGCACATCTGATTGGCTCAGAGAAGAGACCATCATGGCCCCTGGTGATCATTACCGCACATGAATCATCCATCCTGCACCTGGTGGGTATTCTACACAGTTCTGTGTTTCTAAAGTGCTGTTCTTGGAACAGTCAGTTCAAGCCAACAAATTTGTGCTGGACTCTGAGGTGTGAAAGAAAGACAAGAAAGGAGCTAGGTTTGCTCTCGGGGAGTTTGTCACCTAGTGTGGAAGCAATGGCACAAAGTATAAAAGAACACAAACTGAAAACCTTAGGTGACAGCCTCAGAGACCACAGCAGAGGGGCCACGGGGTTGCAGCATATGCTCAGGCTGGAACCCCATGGCCAGGCTTCTGGCTTCTCTCTTCTATTCATGCCCCGCCGCTGCCCCCCACCCCGTCTCATCCTGCAAGGAGTTCCACATCCAGCCTTTCTTACTGCTGACCTGCTACACCTCTGGTCTAAAGCAATCATCCCGCACCTGGGCCATGCAGTGGCCTCCGACCTGCTCACCCGCTGCCCCCCTACACGGCCTCCCACCGTACGAAACCATCCCCTTCTGGACGAGATCTCCCCTGGCTCCCTATTTAAAAATCTCCGACATGCACTGAGATACACACATTTCAGAACCCTGGGAGTGTTTTTCTTCTCATAGCACTGACCACTGTCACACTCTATCTTTTATATATTGACCTTGTTTATTATCCGTGTCTCCCCACCCCCACTGCAAAGGAAGGTCCACAGCAGGGATTTTTGTCTGCTTTAGGCATTGCTGTAGCCCCAGGACCTTAAACAGTGACTGGCACATAACAGGTACAGAAGCCATTTTTGTGAAGTGAATGAAAGTCGGGTCCCTCCCTCCCTCCTCTTCCTCTTCTCCTATGAATAGTGTGTTTGAACTCTGTTTCCACCCTCTTGTTTTTTTTTTTTTTATAATTTCCGAGAGCTAGGAATAACTTTCAGGCTCTTTAAAACAGATTAAGTCACACACACCCACATTCTGCCGAACTCTTTAAAACTCCCACCTAGGTCCAGGCATAAAATCATCGCAAGCTTGCTTCACATCCTGGTTTGGAATTAAGGAAACATGAATTAATTTGTTCTTTCATCTAAATTAATGGCAGAAGTCACCGGTTCAGAAAGACTGCCTCTGATTTGGTACATAAGGACTTTTTCCCTCGTGGGTAGGAGGGGAAGAATGCCTTTTTAAAATGCCAGCTGTCAGATAAAAATACCTTTGTCTTTGGTGGTTTATATAAAAATGGTTGTTCAACCTGTTTCCGAAATGTCCATGTTTAACTGACTTTGGAAGCAATAATAAAAGTCCAATTTTTATCATTTGCATTTTGTGTTTATTTTGAGGAGAAATGATAATTCAAAATATCATGAGACAAAAATATTTATTTGGTATCTGTCCATGGTACCAGTGGGACAAAAATGCCCCTGTTTCCAGAAACATGCAAAAAGCTCTCTATTGCAAACTTCCTGGGTGGGAAGGGGCAAAAGAAAAAAGAGAAGGAAGAGGGGAGAGGTATAAACTCTACCTCCCCAAAAGCAGAGTTTTCTGCCTTTTTCTCCTCTGCCACCTTTACTTAAGGAAATTTCACAATCTCAATAGAAGGGCCACATGTTAATACTCTCTTTCTTTTCATTGTCTTCTCCCAAACCCTGAGTCCTGGGGAGAGTTTTGGCTCAGTTGAAGAGTTTCGTCCAAAAGAAGGCCTTTCAAGAGCAGATTAGAGCTGACTGCAGAAATTCCTGAGGCAATTTACCCAGAAAAAAGATGCCGAGAGCAAACACAGAAAGCAACAATGATTCAACCCCCCAACTCCCCTTTTCCTTCAAGTCCTGTTGCTTTTCTCCTTCCGTGGAAGAAAAAAGCTGAAGGAAATCAAGGTTTATTTCCAACACCAGCTGAAGAAAGCTTTTTTTCTTTTTTTTTAAAAAAGGAATTTGCTTTTCAAAAGCAAAAAGACTACCAATGCCTCCTGCCCAATGCAGCACAAGAAAATTATCATAGGAAGTGAGAAGCTGAGTTTCCAGAGAAGTCTGAGTGTTCTCCTAATACCGTAAGGGAGAAAGGGCTCAAAACAGGAGAGAGAAATTGCAGGAATCCCAACATGGGAGAAAAAAGCAGAGTAGGTAAACAGGGGCAATTCATGGTGTTGTGATGATCCTTAACTGAGATCTTTACCAATGTCTGCTTATGCATATGAAATGCAAGTCATCCACTAATATTGAAGTTGGTCTGTTCTATTGAACCTGGTTGCTACAAAGATATATTAATAAATTATATTTACTATTATTATTACTAAATACTATATATTACATAAATTAAGGACCAAATGCTGTTTGCCTTCTATAATTTGTCTGTACATAACATCTGGTCATAAGAGTGAGCAAAACGATTAAAGTCACTCCCCCACTTTTCTGGAGTCTGAAAGCTCTAGAGTCTGAAACTGAACACCTCCAGAATTAAAGTTAAAAAACTATAAATAAGTGGAAAGGGCCTTTGAATAACTAAAATATTTGTCAACAGTGATAATGTCCTTAAAGCCATCAGCAAAAGCCAACGTTCCTTGACCAGAAGGACCACAATTAAGCTTGCCTTCCCTCTCCTGAGTGGACATTTTGGCTACCCCCAGTTTTCCAGTATGGAAACTTCTGATGGACATCGGACAGTGGACATCTCCATACATATGTGCAAATATTTCTCTACAGAATTAAATCAAATTTTGTCCATGGCTCTCAAGTGCTTGATGACCTGGTATTGGAACATAGCAAATCAGAAGCAGCACACGAAGTGAGGTATGGGTTGGGAAGCCAGGGTGTCCAGGGCAGCACAGGGAAGAGAATGCACCTGGCTACTGGATCTCAGAACTGCCCAAGGCTCAGAGGAAAACCATCTTCCATTGGTCCATCAAGGGGCCACCCCATGGAGGCAGGTCAATTTGCAGAACGTCTATTTGCCTAAACCCAACGTGCAGAATTTATTGGTTTCTATTCATTATTTATGAAGTTTTAGCAACTGGGTTGGATGTGATGTTTTAACAGCTAATTCTGCCTAGTTCTGGATGACTGGTTTTAGGAATGGTTAATTTGTTTCTGACCCAACTCCCTGCAGCTACAGCTGGGAAGAGCCACGGGGGAGGGGGAAGGAAGTGAGAGCATCAGCACTGCCTAACGGGGCAGTCAACTGGAGGGTGGAACCAAGGTGGAAAAGGGGCGGGGGTCACGCATTTTACATTTATGCATCTAGTCCTTTGATTAATTACAGGTATTCCCTCCTGATTTAGACTTTCTACAAATAAACAAATATCTAATATATTCATTCAATATAGTCTAAAAGTTCTTAAGAATGCATGTCTAAGAAAAATGAATATTCATTTTCATCAAATACATTCCAAAAGTTACATATTTCTAAAATGGGCTTGTACGATGGGACCATCTGAATGTTCCTTAAAATGCTGCTATTGGGACAAATGCAAGCCAATCAAAACGTGGCAGAAATTTTCACAAACTATAAACTTTATGACAATACCAGCACAAGTGGCTATAAACGTAACAAGGATTAAGGAAACAAGTAAATCCGGAAAACTAATCCCTAGACAAAAAGGACCCCCTAGAAAAAGGTACCTCATCCTAGGACCTGACGTTCATCATAATGACAATTGCATCCTCCTACATCATCCTGGGGTCTCCTCCTCCCTTCCCGAGAGCCTCTGCTCGTTTTTCAGTTTGTCAAAATCCTGCCCACGTGTCAAGACCCGTGAAGCGAGTTTGTTGGACCACCGCATCCCTACGGTCTGGTCTGTTTGGCTCGGGCATCCATGAGTCTTGGTCTTCCCAGACCACTGCGGTCCAGGCACTCTCCTGTCTTCGCGGTCACTTCCTGTACCAAGAGCCACATCCTGCCACGTGAGACCCTCATCTCTAAGTGTGCTGCCGACTCTTTATACATTTGTGCCTTTCTTTCCATCGGACTGTGAGCATCTCGGGGCCCCTAGGGGTTTAGGACAGATGTTAGCACTTGCCATAATACGTAGCACAGTGCCTGGTCCATTCCTGGTATTCAGCACACACACGGCTGGTAACACACACATTTTCATGTCACAGGATTAAAAAATCCCTTGATCCCTTAGATCCCAGTTATGTCCTCAGTAAATGAAGGGCTTTAAAAGTTGAATGAGCACCTTGGTCACGTGCGGCCCTAAGAGTCAATGAAAAGTGATTAACATTCAAAGCCAATCTCATCTCCTTTAATATCCGTTTCACCACCTTATTCCCACTTTAACTCCATTTCCTGCCCCATAAAATCAGACGTCTATCCAGGCTCCTCCGAGCCCGCTCCTTGGCCAGGTCTCAACCTTGCCCTAGAAAGACTTGAACAAACACTAAGATACAAACACTAAGAACAAACACTAACAGTTCAAGGCCATGTCCCTAGAATGACTTGTGCCACCGCCTCCCCACCTCCTTAAAGTGCCTGCCTGAGAAAACTCAAGGCTGCCCAAAGAATTTTCTGATAGTTCCAGCCCACACCTGAAGACACCCCCCGCACCCCATCTCCAGCCTCTGCAGGAGGGTAGGAGCCTAGCTTAAATTAAGTAAGTGCCAGTTGGAAAACCCATCTCAGTACAAGCGGAACTAAGCTGGGTCCGTCCACCTGGCCCCCTCTCCCTGTCACAGTAAGGTTATCACTGATCACATCTCCCCTGGCCAGTTTGACTTGGTCCGGCTTTGTTGATCTCTGACATTTCATCCAGCCTTAGGGACCCATCTTTAGTGGGACCACTCCCCGATCCAACCTCACCCGCCTCCCCACTTTTTCCCTAACTGGGAAGAGGGCCTGGCCTCTCTTCGTGCACACCCCACACCCCACCCTCCTGCCTCTCCTCCTCCTGGAGCCCATCTTCCTCCTGTCACCAAACTCGAGACCTGCAGTGAAATCCGTCCTCACCAACAGCTCCTCCCACGGCTGCTCCTTCTCGCTGAAGCCTCCCGGCGCATCTCCCTGAATCACCCAATTCCCCATTTAACTATGACCCTGTACGACACATGTGCCGTGTACCATTCTTGCTCCCCCCAACGTTAAGTACTTCTCTGATAAAACCCTCATCCTGTGCTTCTTCCATATTCTGGCAGCTCCAGGAACACTCCCTGGGAAAGAAAGTGTTCAATGAGCCCTGGGGCTTAGCTGGCTCCTCCCACCCCACGCTGAGTGGGCCATATCCAGTCTGGCCCTTTACACTTAGGAACAGTTGGTTTGGGGAGGAAGAGAGGTCAAGAGATTGTTTTTCTTTGATGTATAATTCCTTTTGCTTCCAGATTCCTAATTTTTTCCACAACTTGCTTTGAAGTAGCTAAAAGATGTGAAATTACCGCCTTTGATCGTGGGGATTCAGTGACTCAAACCGGCTTAAGCTCTGACTTAAACATAAAAGTGCCAAGTATTCTGCAGCCCCTTCCTAGCTATGGGGGCCAAAAGACGTAGACCTTGACCCAAGCAACACCTTGGAGACTGAGTACCCGGGTCCTTTCATCTTCAGTTGGGGGCCTGCAGAAGAGGGCGTGGAAGGAGCAAAATACGATCGTACCATCATTGGAAGCTGCTGCCTCTGTGGCGTCTCTGCCGTCACTGCAGGCAGGTAGCCCAGAATCCGGGTCCGCATCCCCTTCCCACACACACGCAGGCCACACAGCTGTGGGCAAGGGGTCCACTCGTGGGAGTGGGGGGGCCTGACGTGGCCTCCCAGCTCACTCCTTCACACCCCTTCAGTGGTTTGGCCTCCCCCATGTCCCACCTGGCTGTCAGCGATTCATAAAGCATCCCGGCTTCACCACCTCCTTAGTTTAGAGGCTCAGTGTGAGAGTTAGAACTTGTTCCTGCAGGTTCCCAGTCAGGAGCAAAGCCATACAGCCTTGATCTGGACACCCAGGGAATTCACCACATTATAATGATACCACTTATTCTGGCCCAAAAGCCCTAAAGGTCATTAACACACAAAAACAAGCACAATGCTAAAGGAAAAACTGATTTCTTTCTGATAACGAGAAATTTTTCAGTGGAAAAAAGAGAAAGCATCTGACACATCTGTTATTTTGAATTAAGAAATAAGAGCCTATCAATTATTCAATAAATAAGGCAAATAATAAAACATGATGTATTTCAATATTATGACAATCAGGGCCAAGCCAAGGTGGGGAGTCAATGGAAACAGAAGAGAATCAGGAAGAAAGAAACTGTGAGGTCTCCACCAGGAGGGGAAGCAGAAGGGCCCCACCAGTGTGGCCATTCCCAGGCCTCCCCCGGGGTCGAGCTCCCCCAACAGCCAGCCCTTGCCAAGGTGGCCCCTTCCTAGGATCCCTCCTCATATGACACCAGCTTCGTGGGCTCTCCTTGCTCTCGAAGCTGGGCCCCGTTAACCAGTGAGGGACGTTACTGCACGAAGCCCTCCCGCATTCACACGCCAGGGTCTCTGCTCTCTCAGTCTCACTGCCCTGCCTGCCCT
Organism: Vicugna pacos; assembly: GCF_048564905.1. Classification (NCBI taxonomy): domain Eukaryota; kingdom Metazoa; phylum Chordata; class Mammalia; order Artiodactyla; family Camelidae; genus Vicugna; species Vicugna pacos. The sequence continues at coordinate 10,820,007 of NC_133010.1, forward strand.
TTGCCACACGGGCCCGAGCAGCTTGCCCTGGTGGAGAAATGGGCTCTGTCCTGTAGCCCTAAATCCTGTGGCCGACAGGGGCATCTGTGGAAGGGGATGGAGATTCCTTCCTGCCATCTGATGCCATCCCCTTTCTCACCCCTGGCAGAGATGAGCATGGCTTTCCAGCCCTCGGCAGCCTGAGCAGATGCTCCTTACAGGAGGACCCAGGGAAGTGGGGCTGTCACAGTCAGCAAACCCATGCACTGTAGGAGGCAGGCAGCATGGCTGGGGCACACAGCATCCTGAGGGCACACTCAACATCCTCAGGCATACCCAGCACCGTGACTGACAAGTAACAGGGCTCGATAAGGGACGGATGGGGTGATCGATGGACCAAGTGAGTAAATGAAGATATAAATTTGTAAACTATAAATCACTGTATTAGTCAAATGCCTTTAAAAATAAATCTCTCTCAACCAATCTTTGGATCATGTTTTTCCTAACATACCTAGTGAATTATAAGTTTTGACAATCACATTTTTTAACTCATAGGTTTTAGATAACATTATCAAGGCCATTATTATTTTTAATGTGTTTATTTTCTCTGATAACAGAAGTAATACATTCCCACCAGAAAAAATGCTGTTATTATACAGAAAAAATAATAAAACACTAGAATTATAGATCTGTATATGAAATAAATGTCTCCTGTGATCTCACCCCTACAGAGTTTGGTATATAGGCATCCAGATTTGTTAAATTAACAGATTAACGTCATTTATACATTTATACTGAGCAGTGTGACTAATAGTTACTGCACCAACTATGTCAGAGACAGTCTCTCAGAAATCACTTGGTCAGTCTCTACTTCTTCGGCAAGTCCTTCCTATTAGAATTCTCCATTCCCTTTGTGTTTTTTCACCCCTCTCTGAGATTTCAACTGCTTGACTTGACTATTTAAAACATCCTCTGTGGAAATGCAAATCAAAACTACAGTGAGGTATCACCACGCACCAGTCAGAATGACCATGATTAGAAAGTCCACAAATGATAAATGCTGGAGAAAGTGTGGGAAAAGGGGAACCCTTCCACAATATTGGCGGAAATGGAGTTTGGTTCAGCCGTTATGGAAAACAGTATGAAGATTCCTTAAAAAACGGAAAATAGACTTACTCTGTGATCCAGCAATCCCACTCCTGGCCAACTATCTGGAGGAAACTCTTAATTCGAAAAGACACATGCATCCCAATGTTCATAGCAGCACTATTTACAATAGCCAAGACATGGAAGCAACCTAAATGTCCATCAATATGTGAATGGGTAATGAAGATGTGAAAACATATATACATCACACACACACACACACACACACACACAATGGAATATTACTCAGCCATAAGAAAGGATGAAATAATGCCATTTGTAGCAACATGGATGAACCCAGAGATCATCATATTAAGTGAAGTAAGTCAAACAGAGAGAGACAAATATCCTATGATATCACTTACCTGCAGAATCTAAAAAAAGATACAAATTTTATTTTCAAACCAGAAATAGACTCACGGACACAGAAAACAAACTATGGTTACCAAAGAGGAAATGGGAGCAGGGAGAGGGATAAATTAGGAGTTTGGGATTAACAGATACACACTACTACACATAAAATAGATAAACAACAAGGACCTACTGTATGGCACAGGAAACTATAGTCAATTTCTTATATATAATGGAAAAGAACCTGAAAATATATGTATGTATATCTATATCTATATATATATATAACTGAATTGCTTTACTGTACACCTGAAACTAACATTAATAAAAAATTTTTTAAAAAGAGAGGTTCAAATTCTAGCTCCTTTTGCCCACACAATAAAGTTCACAGAAGTATTGTTTAGAATAGCCAAAAAATGGCTATAATGCAAAACATCCACCAGCTGATGAATGGATAAATGGAATGTGGCATACACACGCAAGAGAATATTATTCAGCAATAAAAAGTAATGAGGTACTGATACATAGATGAAACTCAAAAATATCACACTATGTGAAAGAAGCCAGTCACAAAAGACCAAATATTATATGCTACTATAATAAGAATTGCCCAGAATAGGCAAACGCGTAGAGACAGAAAGTAGATTAGTGGTTACCTGAGGCCAGTAGGGGGAAGCCAGCATGAAGAGGGACTGTGAATGGCATGAGGTTTCCTTCTGGGATGATGAAAATGTTTGGAATTAGACACTGGCGATGACCACATAGCTTTGCGGATATACCAAAACCCACTGAATTGTACACTTTAAAAGGGTGACTTCTATAGTGTGTCAATTATATCTCAATAAAGCTATTTTTAAGTGTTCTAGTTCCTCCACTTACGAAATATGTGACCTTGGACAAGTTAAATCATTTTTTTCACGTCCATAAAACAGGGGTGATGTCAGAGTAACCCACAGTGAAATGCTGTGAAGCTGACTGCCGTTATAGTAACACCAGCAACCCCAAACTTGCTCACACAAAGCCCTCAGAGGATTAGCCAAAACACTACCAGACATTAACCTGTGCCTGAAAGTTCGTAACACTTGCATCCCTGCTGGTAATCACATAGAGCACATCGTTTACATACTGAAGACCGTGATAAAATATGCACCAGAGAGAAATGAGATTTGCACTTAACACTCTCTTCATTCTTGATCAAGACTTCCTTTTGTCTCCCCAGGCAACATCATTACCTGAGTCTGACGATTTTATCCTCTCAAGTGACATTTGCAGAGGTCCTGAAAACTCTGGGACTGAAATGATTGGAAAAGCAGTTATGTCTCCACCTGGTTTGGATTCTTTCACAGCTATTTTGTTACTGCCCGCAAAAGCTATGAAATTCATTATTCATATCATCTAGTTTGTGTAAAACTCCCTGGGATGGAAAAAAAATTGCACTCTGGAGGCTCAGTCCCTAAAACAAATAACCTTTCCAGGTGCTGCAAAGAAAATATCCCTTACACTGTGGATGGACGGACAAGCAATTGAGGGCGTAGCAGAAAACCAGCTACCTTGAAACAGGGTCATTTTCCCCCAAGGAGGTCCTCTTTTACTGTCTTTGCCCTGGTGATTCTAATTTCCTACAGCAAAACCTCCAGAAGAACTTTTCAGTCAGCAATCTGGACAAAAGGAGACTTTACTTGGAGAAACGCTGAATAGACCATTGCTGAGGTCCTAATTGCAGGGACAACTCTTGGTTCTGAACGAAGCCAGTGCTCTGGAGGAGACCGGGGGCTACTAGTGCAGGGCAGCTGGTGACAACCATCGCCATGCACAGGGTGACTGAGGGACGCAGGAGGGGTGGTTTCTACCCATAACAACCTTGCAGCCGTCGGGGAGAAGGTGCACCTCCAGGAAACCCCAAGAGCATGCATCATGAAGCATGTGCTTGGGCTGTGAGACTGTGAGCTCCCAGGAAGCAGTGAGGCTTTCCCAGCTCCTGACATTCCTGACAGCACCCACATGGCACCGTCTGAACAGAGGACCAGGGGCAGCATCCCTCGCCTCTCAGATCCATCCACTCAAAAAGGCTTGCGTCCTCTGCCTTTTCATCTTACAGCAGAAATGCATTAACACCGTCAACTCTGGGATGCTGTCATATGTGAACCACAAGGGAACGCTCGTGGGGCATTCGAAGCCAGGACTGAAAGCCCTTGGGCCCTCCTCAGAGGGGTGAAGCAGGCTGCCACGCCAGACACCTTTGCCTCTCTATGGGAAGATGTCACCAGTCCAGGAGTGAAGCTGCCAGCTACTCACCACTCACTAAACGCTTACCACCTGTGACTTCATTTCCAACCCCATGACCTCGGCCTTTTTATCCCTTATTGCCAGTGAGAACATCAATCTCCCCAGGGCTTCGACCCTCTGCCCAACATTCCAGCAGGAACCCGGCTAACTTTGCCACGTTTCATCCCCGGGAAACAAGGCACTTCAGTCACTGAGTTCCCCAGGGAACAGGCGGAGTCACCCAGCGGATCCTGGGTCCATACAGGGGTTCGGGCACTATCCCAGCGACAAGTCTCGTCAATGTTAAAATAAATTAATGGTATGTAATTATAGACCCACACAGGTTTTAGAGAGCCCAAAACATGAGAAAGTCCCGGAAGTGCGAGCTCTGCCACCCCTCCCCCACTTCCATGCCAAATCTGTGCCTCACAAACTTCTCAGAAAAGCTCTCCTGTCCTGCAAGACAACTGTCACAACTTGAATGATGAATTCCCTTGCCAGCGCCAAGCTAATTCAGTTCCTTCGTGTTATGCTTGAGGAAACTGAGGCCAGGGAGACTATAAATGTTCATTCACTGAAGGTGTCGACTTTTACTGAGCATCTAATATGTGCCGGGTGCCTGTTAAGCACCGAGGAGATGGTGGTGGGTGCAAGAGGGTGCAGGTCCTGCCCAGTGGCAGAACAGGAACCCCGTCCAGGGGTCTCCTGACTTTAAAAGCGTGTGACAACTGCTGCCCACATTCATCTCTTTTCTTTGTGCGTTGTGTTCTGCATCTGACCTTTTCAGGGTCCGGAGGGACAAAGCCACACAGAGGAGGCGCCTGCCTCAGGGCACCCCACCTTCTCCTACCATCTGGAACTCCTGCCAGCTCTCCACTCCAGAATTTCCTCATGAACCAATTTCCTCAACTTTTAGGTCAGCCTCTTGACAAAAAACAGGAACAAGTTTTCCAAAGGCTCCTTCCCACACAAACGCGTTCCATAATTACACAGATCGGGACACCAGGGGAAATGGGCATGAAAATGGCTCGATTTGTGGAAATAATAATGCTTATTCTGGCTTAGCCACAGAGCGCTGGAGCTCCCCCCAGACCCACTGCCACCCCCTGAACCTCCGACAACTTCCCTCCAGGCCCGCTGAAGCCCACACTCTGGAACATTTGAACACCCTTAAAAGCCGATCAGAGCACCAGCCGGTTTCATACTATGAGGCCATCAAACGCGCGGAGGCCTTGCAGCCCCCTGTGAAGCCTGACATCCCTGCCAAGCTATTTTCGTGCCAGCATCAGCGGCCTGTCGGTTGGACGATCACTGAGTAGGAAGGGTGTGATTTCTGGGAGCTTATGAAGCAGTTTGGGTTTTGTGTCCTAAACAGGCCACTTGGCACTCTGCTGCTGAAAGACAAGGTGGTGGGTACAGTGAGGGGAGCTCGGCCAGCCCGCAGGGCGTGGGGCCAAGGCAGGGCCAAATGCTCCGGAGCCGCTGCCCGCCTCCCAGTCGCAGCACCAGGCAGGAGAGCTGTCCTGTCCGCAGGGTGGGCATCCAGCTCGGCCAGCCAGGCTCAGGGATTTCTGAGAATGACGCCCCTTAATCTACACCTAAATCCACCAAACCTAACCATGGGAGAAATGCCTCCTTAAGTTTCATGTAGACAGAATAATCATCCAGCCCCGTGAGGGCCAGAAATCCCTGTGCGCAGCCCTGTACCTGGTGCTAGGCCGGGAGCTGGGGCTGGGGACAGGGGCGCTGTAAAGTAGAAAATTTCACTCCAATTCTCAGGAAGTATCAGACTGGTCACAGTTCTAAGAGGAAAGACCTTCAAGTTCAATGTCAAAGTCTAGGGGAGGAGGGGTGGTAACAGCTCAAGTCCGTTACCAGATTCCTTCCCAGCGTCATCCAAAACCAGCATCAGTTTTGCCTGTTTACTTGTGTGCTGTCTGTTTTTGCTCCTTCCCCAAGTTCCAGGAAGGCACAGGTCTTGCCTGTTGTATTTCCCATTATACCCCCCAGTGACAATGTCCAGACCTGTGCCCTAGAAGGTGCCCAGGGCTTGTCTGTGGGATTAGTAATGCCCGCACCCTCACCGGCCCCCCTGGAGGTGCCCTGAGCTCCAGGGGTGGAGCAGAGGCTGCAGCCCCCGGAGGGCCTGGCCTGGCGGTGGGAGGAGCCAGAAGGGCTGGTGTTGGGCTGAGCTCTGCCACCAACTTGGAAGTGGTCCCGCCACATCTCTGAGCCAAGGATTTCTCCCCTAGAAAGTCCTGTGGGTGGGGGTTGGGGGGACAGACTCTAAGGTCACTAAAATCTGCTGGCTGGGACATGCAGGACGGCTCACCAGCCAGCTCGCCCTTCCTTTGCACAGACTCCCCAGGAGGGCTCCGGGCAGCTCCGTCTCTCTCAGCTGGTGGGGGCACCCTGTCGACACCAGGCCCCACAGCCATCTCCGGAGCCCCAGCTGCGCATTCCTGTGTCGCAGTCCCTATCTTATCTCCCTGTTCTTTCCCCACCACCTCCGCCCTCCCTGTCCCCAACTAAAGTCCCTGACCCTCTGGGCCCTTATCACCATGTCTGGATGGCTATTCTTAGCACCCTGTTCTCCCCCAGCAGCCCCGTCCTCCTTGCTCCCATCTGGGCCTCCCTGCCGCGGTACCCAGGGGAGGCCGAGGCCCCACTGTCCATGTGGCTGGGTCCTGCGGGCTCTTTAAGGTGAAAGACATATCACAGACAATCTAGCCAGACCACGGCCCCACAGGGAATGAGCGCGGCTTTTATCCAGCCAGCATTCGAAGGCCGATGTTTGTTGCTTCTGGGTGTTGGGGGAACAACAGAAGGATAAGCACAGGAGCGTTGGTCTTCACGCCCACGTCGAGTGGGAGCCCGGGGCCACCCTGACTGGCCAGCTGAGTATAGGTCAGGGGCCAGACCTCTTCCTTGCCTTCAGACTGGGCAAATCCGTTGGGGTTTCCTGCCATTTGGATTTGTTTTAACGTGTATCCCCATTTCCACCGGGTCTGCAGTGCAGGCATCTGAGCCGTAGAGGACACCTGGTGTCATCTCCCCACCTGCCCGAAGCAGGAGAGCCCCTGAATCGTGCTCTAAGCAGTTTGGGTTAGCCAAGTGGAGCAGGAAGGCTGTTCATGCAGCACGGAGCACTCCTAGGCTGCGGGACAGTGTGACAAGGGCTTTTTACATGTGCTCTGAATCCTGTGAGGAGGGATGGGGTTTTCTCTGCCCTTGGCCCCTTGCTCCCTCCCAGCTGCCATGTGGGGGTCGGGCTGGACCACCTCGTGCCTCGGCGCTGGAAGGGAGAGGGCACCCCCAGCTGGAGGGCTCTGGGGTGGTGGCGGGGACAGAGCGGGGCTCTCCCTCCTCACCTGCAAGGGCGGTTCGCTCTCAGGAACACAGAGCACATGGGAAAGGGCATAACTAGCAAAACGTTGATGAGAGTCTTCCCACAAAGACTTCCCATCCACCCCAGAGGAAGAATCATTCTGTGGCATGTTAGAAGCCCGTTAGAATCAGGAGATCACTGGAGGAGCCAAAAAAAAAAAAAAAAAAAAAACCAAGGAGGAAACTTTTATCTTGTAAAACAAAGGTGAAGGCGGGAAGCACCCAAGACAGGTTGGGAAAGGGGTCTCTTATCTTCCGAGGGTCCCTTCCCCTGAAGGCAGTGTTTTCCGCACCTTCTTTATGGAGCTGATCTGGGAAAAGCAGCCCAGGGAGCCACACCCAGACAAGGGCTCATTGGCGTTTCGGGGCAAATTGAGCCATCGACAGGGACCTGCCCCTGCGGCTGGCCTGGGGGTCCCCCTCTCCCTGGAGGGAGTTCTTCTCCCGGGGGGGAGTGGTTTCTTCAGCAATGCCAGCATTAGGTGAGATGTCTATGTACTGGGGGGGCGAGGAGAGGCGGGGGCAGTGGGCATAAGACAGGGTGAGAGGGCCAGACTGTATACAAGCACCAGACAAGTACTATCTACTTTGAAGTTCTGCTCTAATTTCATGCTTTCGAATTGAGGTCAGATCCAATCTCCGTCTGAGCAGGTGAAATGTACCAGTGCGTGGAGGAGAGGGGAGGAAAATCTAAGTTTAATGTGATAGAGAAGGATTATTCAGATTAGAGAAAGGGAAAAACGACCTCTCTCCCCCACTATCCTCATGGTAAGTACTACTTAAGTGAGCCTACCAAACCCAGACACAACTTCAGAATCATTCTTAACACAGCATCTTGGCAATCCAGTATCAGCCAATAGGTGCTGCCCTTAAAATAAAACCTACTTGGGATCCTGGGTCTAAATCAACATATGGGTGGTCAATCTCCAACAGAGGTTTGATGAATCTAGAAACATTAGGAGGACATCAGCTGAGCCTTCTCCCCCTGCACGCCTGGGTGACGGTGTCAGGAATGGGGCAATGACCTAGAAGGACCTCTACGAGAGCTGGAAGGTGGCACCACTCTGCCAGTGCTAACCCTTGGGTCCCACCCCAGGGCTCTGCAGAAGCAAGCTCAGGCCACAGTCTCGCCCCCTGTCGGCCTAGGCCTCTGGTTATCCTTGGACCCATAATAACAGGAAGGTGGCCACCAATATAATTGCATGAGGTCCTCTCACGTTCTGACATCCACATCTGTCTATTTTTTACCTGAAAGTGTCACACCACTTTTATTATATATTTCTACTTTACTTTTATTTTAAAAGTTTTAAACACTCCATGGTAGTTTTCCTGTGTGTGTGTGCATGTGTGTGTATGTGTGTATGTGTGTGTGTGTGTGTGTGTGTATGAGAGAGAGAGAGACAGATGCTGAAGGGCAGCTATCCTGTATATGTTCAGGGCCTGTGGTACCAAAAACAGGAGGCAGGAGAAGAGAAACAAAGTAGAGGGCTCAGAGATGGGTCTTTGTTCCTGTCTCCATTGAAGCCAAACCACCACCACCTGCTCCCTGGGGTCTCCCTCCCCCTCTATGACTCATCCCAGTCCTCCTTCCCCCACCTCCCACCCCAGAGGGACCCATCCACATCTCCCTCCCTGACTCTGCATCTCTGGAAATTCTCTTTCTCCACTTGCACACAGATCCCTTCCACTTCTGCAAGTTATCACACTGGCAGTCTCCAAAGGAAAAGAAACGCAATGTCCCTTCATTGTGAGTTGATGGAATTTTTATCTGTTCGACCCAAGTTTCCCTAGCGGGGGCCTGACTCACTCAGCAGGAGCCAGTCCCGCTCTGGTCCGAGCCTCCTGGGTGCGGGGGCCCAGGCTGCACCATAGCGTCACACAGCCCAGCACGTGCTGAGCCCCGGCAAGTGCCCAGAGATCAGCCTGGCTGCACATCTCAAACAGCAGTAAACCTGCTGCTACCATTCAGAGCCTTTCCTGGAAGAGCTTTCAGGGCAGCAAAATGTCCTTAGGGACCATTCGAACGTTATTAATGAAAGGAATGTTTATTGCTCTGTAACTGGCTTGTCCTTTCCTAATCCTTTCCCCAGATATCTTTTATCAGACAGGCACGCAGTTCATTTCTTCCACACGTCAATATCACCACAATCACCTGAAAACTCAAGTAGTGTGGCATGTTTCCCAAGAGAATTATCAACCTGGCCACAGATACGGGCCCAGTCGAATGTCAGCTATTGAAAACAGAAGGCTCTTCTGATTAAACACAATTAAAGAGCGTTGCTTTCTCCTAATCTTACTGCAAACACTACCTGCTCTATCACTGAGAACATTTCCATCAATATTATGGATTTCCTTTTAGCTTAAGAACCCGTTTTTCTGAGTGAATTTTGTGTCTCTGAATATCTTAACAGTTAACCTAAATAAGTAAAAAAACCAATTCTTTTAAAGACCATAATTATATTGTTAGGCTATCTACCCATGAAGCACTTTTAAGAAATTACTGGATTTTCATTTACCCAACTTCCAGTGTCTCTTAAGCCTAAACACACCAAGAAAGCACTGAGAACATTTATATTTTCTGCAGACAGAGTGGCACTTGGGCTAAATGTTTGTCACAGACTGCAAGGCTATCAGAAAGGCATTCTTAGGTATTCAATTCTGACGGTACAGAGATAATGGAAACTGAAGACAGACACCCAACTAATTTGGATTTTACTGGAACGGTTTAACTCTGGAGATAAAAACTAGTCAACCTCTGGAGATTTAAAAAAAAAAATCCCATTAACAAAGCTGTCAGTCTTTTCAAAAAAACCCAGAAATCACGCAAATCAGAGTTGCAATGGATTATTGTACAATGGACAGATTACTATCTGTTGCTGTCTTTAAACTGCTGGGAAGCTTGTAGGGTCAGCAACAGATCATCTGACATAATCTGGTATAAATTACTTTTGGCCCTCTAACACAGCAAAGATCAGAGACCTGAAAGAAGGCAGCTGGAAGGAAATCTACCTGCTTGCACCCAAACAGCTCCACCAAAGCCACCAGGAGGTCCATCCCCTTTTTCTATAGCATCTGACCGGTGAGCAACCCCACTGGGCACGTGGGCCAGGGTACAGGAACAGTTAAGGCAGCCTAACACCTTCTACTGGAAACAAAAATGATAAAGCAACTTTCATGAGAACAGGTTTACCTAAAATCATCTAAAAACGACCACAACTTCTTTCACTTTTGCACATAAGTTCTTAGATCCTCAGGCCATCTTGATTTTACTGGAAAAAAAACATTGAAAAGCTCAGGCTTAGAAGGGACTGGCTCAGGTTCCCCGTAATTTGTGACAGATCCATGACTAAGGCCGCGGTCTTCCAGCTCCCAGGGCAGCACTCTTTCCACCACATCCTCCTTTCCTTTGCTGGAATCCTGCTGTTTCTTACACAACAGACAGGCAGAACCCCAAGTCTGCGAGGCGAACTAGCTACGTTCCAAGAACTTATTGGTAAGTTAGTTACTTGAAATTAAAAAGAAAGAAACTTCCCTGTGAAAGCAATGATGCCTGTGTTGAAGGAGTTTCCATGCTAGTCCACAAAAGCGAATTTAGAAGCTGTGAGAAGCAGCACAGGGAACTATAGTCAGTATCTTGAAATAATTCATAATGAAAAAGAATCTGAAAAAGAATATATATGTATAACCAAATCACTTTGCTGTACACCTGAAACATTGCAAATCAACTATCCTTCATAAAAATTTAACAGCATAAAATATATACCCCAAAAAAGAAGCTATGAGAAGTGGAAGTGGGTACTCTCTGAGCCCTCTGAGATGCCTTCAGTCTCTATAGTTGAGGTTCCGATGCTGGGCAAGCATTGACTCACGAGCCAAGTCGCTGTCAAACTGTGAGGGCAAAGTGGGTAAACAGAAAGGCTTTGGGACGAGACCAGCCTGAGTTCAAGTTCAGGTTCACCCAACTTTAGCTGATGGTTACGGGCTTTGTTCTCTCAGTTAAGAGCCTAATGCAAAAAGAGAGCAGGGTGAGGACATTCTTTCACTCTTCCCATTTGTGCCCGCCATATTGGACATTCTTTGTAAGTCTTCTTCGAACCTCCAGCCACCCACAGAGGGAATTTTGTCATTTGATCGTTCACGCCACATGCATGATTTTGCTTTAATCCTGTCTCACAGACGGAGCACCTTTGACACAGTAGGTGGGAAGAGGTGGATCTGAGGAGGTGGAAGTGGCCATCCACTCCTCTCGTTTCTTCCTTCTTTTTTAGGATTCTCAAGCATTCTCCTCCTTCTTGGGGACTCCAGAACTTACCTGTCTATCATATCCAAATACTAAGAACGGTTAAGATATTAACAAAATAAACAGCAATAAGACTATGAGACTGCAACTTGTCTACTTAGATCTTGGCTTACCACCTGGCATATGATTAAGCAGAAAGAAAATTCTGTCTCTTACTATTTCCAGGATGTGATGTGCTGAGCTAAGTTACCTGTACTAGGCTCTGGAGAGCTTAGTGAAAGCAAGAAAGAGCAGGAACTGACTTAGAGAAACAACACTCCGGGGGCGGACACATCACTTCCCGCCTGCTGCAACGGCCACTGTGGTCTCCTTCATTCTCATCCCAATCAAGCAACACCGTCAGACTCTATGGAGTCAGTTGCACCTCTACCGACTTTACCAATGAAAGCAAATTACAAAAGGGACCCCTTCCTTTTTCTTTTTGAATACTCCGCCTCTTTCCTGCTGGATTCAGACACCCTTACTATTTGAACTGAAGCCAAAATTCTTGCACAAACCAGATGTTCTATACAGAAGCTTGTGCTCACTACAGAGCACTCTACCTCATTTGAAGACGCCCTTCCCAGGGGACAATCCACCAGTGCTAATGGCTACAACTTTCACCAGGAGGTCCGAACTAGGACCCATCAGAGGAGACCCAGGCCAAGACGAGTAACTGCCACAGCTGTGCCCAGCATGACGCTGTACTCATTTAAAAAAAAAAAAAAGTAAGTCCAACATCAAAGGAATCCTCAATGGCTTTTTAAATCCATACTGAAATCTCTTGAACAGGCATCAACACACAGGCAAACATCCCCAAGGATTCCTTCACCTGTCTCTCTCGCCCAAGTCACGCCCATCTTGCCAGCTGTCCCCTTAAAACCTCTCTCTCCCAAAACATTCTGACCCTTGGTCTCACTTCCGGCTTCCCCACAAGCTGGATGTAGCCTGCAGCTCCATGCTCCATCTCACCACTCTCAGATCTAATTCTTCTCTTTTCCATCCCACAAAAGCAAAGGTGCAGATGCTAAAAAGGGAAACACGCAATCTTGTAAAAGAAGACGCCTTTAAGGAGAATACACACCAGTGTCTTCCTTCTCAGATGTATTCAGCAGCACTAAACGGCCATGACAAGTCACCTCATGACACAGGGAGGGGGGTGGCGGCAGTTTTGAGGCCCTGCTTCCCCCGGGGAAGCAAGAGCCGGGGCGTGTACCAAGCCCCGGGCTTCCAGCAGGCCTCTCTCAGGAGGTTCAGCCCTCTCCTCCTTTCCCATCCTTACCTATGACCTAAGAACACACATTTGTTTTTACAAGAAATGACCGTCTCTTTTCAAAATACCTTCGAAAGCATTACAATCAACTACCTTTTCTTTCTCCACCTCTCTCTTGAGAAGGAAAACCATCAGGATTTCCAACCTACGACCTCCTGAGCTGGTGCAGCTGCTAAAATCTGCACCTGAAGCCCAGCCCTCTGGGCAGCCTCGCATTTGTCGGAAAAACTACTTCTTTCCGATCACTGTCAGAAGTTGATGTATCACAGACCATCAAAGGTCACGCAGAGATGGAAAAGCATGCATAGCTAAAGGATCTGTTGGAGGCCCGTGGTTAATGATAACTGCACCAGGGGCCCGGGAGCTGGACTCACCTGTCACTGTTCACTGCTCCGGACGAAAGGAGTTCAACAGGAACAGAAGCCCCATTAACTCCACGGGGGGCCTTGAAAACACTGGAAAAGTACAGGCCCTCAGGGGTGGCGGGGGATGCACATGGACTTGGCGGTGTTCACACGCAGGGCTCCTGCAATGGGGCGCAGCACCCAGGAGCCACTGAGGTCTGGCAGGTGGCTCCAGCTGTTAGCACACCCCGTGGAGAGAGACGGGCAGGGGAGGGGAGGGGGGAACCAAACCGCAGATGGAAAGGGCTGAGTCTGTGCCTCTCCTGAAGGCCACAGCCCCATCTGTTTCTATCTTTGCCCCAGATGGTAGCTGAAGCCAGAAGCAAAGTATGTGCAGTAAACACTGAAATGCGTACTCCAACACCTGCTGACTCATCTCAGAGCCTGGGCAACGCAGAACTCATAGCATGTTTGTTTGTTTTCAATTCCTTGGTTCTTTCCCCTATTAAATACATTTCCCTGTGATCCTTAGAGAGGTTTTTAAAAAGATGGAAGTTTAGCAACTATTGCCAGCACCTGTCCAAATGAAAAACAAATCTCTCTCAATAAAATTTGATTTAGAAGTTTTCCGCCAACAGAATTGGGATAGGTATATTGTCGTCGTGTAGATATGATCAAAACAAAACAAACGATTGACTATGACACACGGAAGACTTCGCCCCCTTCTCATTCTCCACCCTCCACCCCAAGATAGCGCCGTAACAATTTTTGTTCTCAAATCCAAACGATCCCTGACCGCAGGCTCTTCCTAGGCTCAAGGCTGATAAGGCTGAAAGTAAACTAGCACCATGGGTGGGCTCCATGGCAGAAGCGGGGAGAGAAGATTGCTGCAGAAATGCTGCAGGGTGGAAGGTTCTGGAACAGTTGCTTCAAGGCACACACGGGAGAACCAATAAGAAACTGAAGTGACTTGCAGCTAAACCCAGTGGCTTGAACACATGCAGCCTGGTTTTAGAAATATTCCTGACACTCCTGTCCTGCTGTCATGTCTTCTCCAGTTTCCTTTGTCCTTGCGGGTTTATGCCTTGGTTCCATAAAAAGTGGCCCTCACATTGGAGAGTTTGAAGATTAAACAGAGGGAAGCAGGCATGTGTTCTGACTCTGCAGAAGCAAGTCAGTTCACGATGTACAAAGGTGGGTGCGGGCTGGAGCTGAACAAAAGAGGACTGGTTGAGAGTTTAAAAAGGAGCAGTTAGATGCTGGGATGCCCTCTTCCGCGCCAAAGAGCCAGGAAACCAACTATGCCCAAGTCAGAAGACCCAAAGGGTGGGGACTGTGCAGGCAGAACAGACAGGTCAGAGGGGAAAGAAACTCAAGGAAAAAAAAAATTGAACTGGCAGAATTTCTGGTGCATCCAAACAGACTGAGAATTTTTTTTTAGCTCTGTCAGAATTCAAGGATAAATTCATAGTAGATGCAAAGAAAAACAAGCAGGATGTTCTATGTCCTGACAGCCCCTGGCCCCCAGCTCCAGCCCCATAATCACAGCCTGTACTCTGGACCCTACTTCAAGGTTGTGGGCAGGTGACACATGTATATGACACTCATGTCCCCTCAGGGGTATATGCTCTGTGAAAGCAAAACCTGGGCCTAAAGCCTCTTTAAAAGGCCCCGTGTGGGGGACACTGAGGAAGCCCACACTCACTGCCACAGTCAAGTGCAGTGGGGGACAATCTGACTGGGGGTCACAGGATGGTTTTGAAGACCCAGCCCCTCCCTTCCCTTCAGTATCCTCTGAGCTGACTCTCCTCCAAGCCTCTTTTCCTTAATTCTTACCTGATCCACCTCACATTGGTGGAGGAGCAAATCATCCTGCAGGTGAAAACCTTTGCCAGACAAAAGGTGTTTTTATACCCAGAGATGCATGCAGCTGATCCCTTGATCCTGACGTCTCCGTGGCAATGTGACCTGATACAAAAAGCTAACGGAAAGTGGTGATGTGCTCAGGGCAACACCAGGCTAGAATTGAGCTCAATCGGGAACTACAGTCCAAGTATTCAGCCTGTATTTTTAAGTCCTCGAGGAACCTCCCTACCGTTTTCTATAGCACATGTACCATTTTATCCAGCAATCCCACTTGGGGGTATTGATCTAAAAGAATTAAGATCAGAATCTTGAAGAGATACCTGCAGCCCCATGATCACTGCAGCGTAAGTCACAATCGCCAAGCTGTACAAACAACCCCGGTCTCCATCAATGGATGAATAGATGAAGAAGATGTGGTATATGATTCAATTCGGCTTTAAAAACAGGAAGGAAACTCTGCGCTAGGCAACAACATGGATGAGTCTGGAGGATATCATGCTAAGCAAAATAAGCCAGTCACAGAAGGACAAATACTGTGCGACGCCACTTACGTGAGGTTTCTAACATAGTCCAATTCATAGACGCAGCCGTAGAATGCTGGTTGCCAGGAGCCGTGGGGAGGGGAAATGAGGAGTTATTAATCAGGGGGCGTACAGTTTCACGTACTCAAGATGAGTTCTAGAGATCTGCCGTACAACGTTCCGCCTACAGTTAACGATACCGAATTGTACACTTAAAATTTTGTTAAAAGGGTTGATCTCATGTTAAATGTTCTCATTACAAAAATTTTTAAAACTAATCTGTAAAAGTTAAGGTGCAGGAACAGCCACCTCTGGAATTTGTTTGACTTCTCAGATTCTTTGGGCTTCTTTTCTTGACTCACGCTGACAACAAATGGTGAATAATCCCAAGCCAGGCAGGCTTGCTTTGTGGGTGGACGCTTCCTTAACTCTCCAGGCAAAACTACTGTTCGATCTTACAGCTCTGAAAGGGGGCACCAGCACTGGAAAGGCTCATGAGATGCCTTTAAGATTAATGTCTTCATGCTCTCAGCATTTGTGGAGCAAAAACATGCCAGCAGGCACTCTCATAATTCTCATAATTCCTGATGGCAGTGAGCAGCAATCTCAGTTCACGATGGCAGCCAGTCACCCCCCACCAACAGCCCCCAGCCTCGCTCAAAGGAACTCACAAGCAAATGAGGATGCTGACTGGGGAGGGGCTAAAGAGACACTGACGGGGCAAATCTGGTAGAAGGAATCACAGGGAGGAAAGAAAGGAGCTGAAGAGCAGGGTGGGCTAAAAGGGAGCTGACACCAAGGCCAGGGGTGGGCTGAGCAAATTTCTGTCTGACCCAGTCTGATTCATTCTGTCCACGTGACATCTCCCATCCATGCTCCTCACGCGCGTTAAACAGCTGGAGAAACACAAGGATCACTGGGCTGGAACAGGGCTGGTGAGAGCAGGCGAGGGGTTTCTCCCCATGCATTGTCTTTTTTGGAGGCCAGGAAGCTAAGGAAGACAAACAGGTGCTACATGCAGATGGGATAGAATCGTTAGCAGGTAAAAGTGAGTAATCTGGCTCTGCTCCCTACCCCTACCCCCACCATAAAGAATCTGCACCTTGCCCTGGGGAGGGCTCGGCTCCTGCCTGGTGGCTTTCTGAACATTGATGTGCACCATCCCGGACACGGGGAGGAGAAGAAAGGAGGAGGGAGGCAAATGACCAGACTGGCTACGTCTTCTTCATGCTGTACCAAAGCAAAGCGGGAAAGAAAAGATGGAAGACACCATAGTTGCCTTTGGGGAGGAAGGGTAAGATTTCTGGTTTTTCCATCCTAGGCAGTTTTGAGTTCTGACAGACATGCAAAGAAGAGACGGGGGGATTTGCAATGACTTTGAAGAACGTAAAGAACCAAATTTAGCTCTGCAGAAATGACTTTCGGCTGCTGGGTCCTTTCCTTACCATGGTGCCACTCCAAGACAGGACTTGCTGAGTGTTGGCTTCCTGCGGCGACACACAACCCCAGCTCACCAACTCTGAGATCTGTGACCATGCCTGCATATTTTAACATCGTCTATAAACTAATTTTCTCTTTCCTATTCCCATCACATTTCAGTTCATGATGACGACCACAGGGCCAAGAGATATGCATTGGGTTAATTTGGGCTGCCCTAACAAGGTTATACATGTCTTGTTTTTCAAGCGATTTGAGTATTTTCTTTTTTCTTTGGAAGTCACGAAAGAAACCAAAGTAGTTTGCTAAGAAAATTCATAATATAAATGTTGGTATGTTTAGCTTGTTTAAAAAAACTATAATGAAAGACTTCTGTAGTAGGAACAAGTAAGTGATGGAAAATGGTGGTAACTTATTCTTCTGTAAGACCCCAGAGATTATAAGGTAGTTCAGCTTTTCTGGGGTCATTGCCCATTAAGTGGTTATTTCACATATCTAAAGTTACTTAAAATTAAAAAAACAAATTTTCTAAATATTCTCAAATACAGTGAATTTTCTTAAACAGAAAAAAAACTAGTTGTGAATGATATTGGTCCAAATATTCCCCTATTTTTTATACATAAATTCTTTTTAATTGAAGAATAGTCAGTTTACAATGTTGTGTCAATATACAGCACATATGTTTCAGTCATACATGTACATACACATATTCCCTTTCATATTCTTTTTCATTATAGGTTACTACAAGGTATTGGATATAGTTCCCTGTGCTATACAATAGAAACTTGTTGTTCATCTATTTTACACATAGTAGTTAGTATCTGCAAATCTCGAACTCCTGATCAAACACTTCCATTTTAACTGCTTCACCTCAAAACACTATAGATGATCTCAGCTAAGACCCCTTGCAGCCCCCAGTCTCCTCCTTCCCCAAGGAGCCCCACCGGCTGCCTTCCCTCTGCCCTTAATTCTCTTCTAGATTTACCCCTGGCTGTTCATCAAATGTGGATTTCTTTTTTTCGTTTATCAAACTATAATAAAAACATGACTCTAAAAATTCCCCCAAACCAGAACGCGGTCACTTTCATCATGATTATCAACCACACAAAATATTTGGTGCTTATTCACCGACCCTGGGCACCTGTTCTGTAATGAATCGACAATGAAATTGGACTTAGAACGCATTTTTCCCTAAATAATTTGTATTTTAAGACACATGTATCAAGAAAAACTTACTAAACAAAGTATTATGTATATCAGAACACAAGGCAAGAAATGTCATTTTAAAATTCCAAGAATTCTAGCCAAGAATAAAATGTTAAGAGCTTTTTTAGGCCCTACATTTTGTTGCTATTTTAGAATGCATTTCATTATCTCCTGTAGTAAAATTCTGAGGAACAAGCTGGGGAAGGGGGGAGTAAAAAAGTGAGGGATACAGTTAACACAGCGGCTTAAGTTCTGGGTCAGACGGACTTGGGTTCCAACCCCAGAGCTTTCTGGCTCTGAGACAGTAGGCAGGTGCTTTAAGCTCTCAGAGTCTCTGCTCGACACCTATAATATCAGGGTAACAAGGTGCAGCATAAATGTAAAGTGGACATGTAAAGAAAATTAAGAATTAAATAGTACTAAAAATTATTTAAGCCATATACTTAATCTTTTGTGTCTTTCCTGTATGCTTTATCTTAATAGATATAATAAACATTTAAAATATGTATACCTACCATTTCCTTTCAATTATCTAGTGGTCAAGACCTTTACTTTTAAACACAGGAAATGTAGGCAGTTTCCAAGTGATTTAAAGGCCTCTGTAAGGAATTCAGGACTCATAAATATCTCCAGCATGTTCTTGCAATGCAACCTGAAATTCTACCATTAGAGATTAATTGCTTTCACTAAAACACTGTATTCCTCAAGAATCTTTTAAACACAAATAACCCAGTGAGGCCTCAGAGTAAAGGAGTTCTTCCCATTACTCCCAGAAAAGAGAACCCTGAGAAATGGCAGTCCTAAAGGGGCAAGCTGGAGTAGGGAGGACAGGGAAGAACAGGGAGCCCTGCGTTGAGGAATGGGGAACAGGCAAAGGCTGAGCATTTGATCACAGAGAGCACAGGAGGTAAGTGGGAATAAGACCCCAGAGGGGTTGGGAGGACAGCAAGGAAAGGCACCCAACAAAAATTTTCCAGCTGTAAGGCCATCTGTGGGTAGCCCCCAGGGAGAGCCAGAGGACACCGTGTCAAGTGCCCCATCCTGAGTTCTCCCACATACTCTGCCTGGAGCTTTATTGAGCTCAGAAAGAGGTGGGAGGAAGGCCAGTGATTTGAGATCCTATCCCCAGCCTGGGTGGGCAGGGGGCTGTCTAAAGAAACGCTCCCTCGTGCAGGGAAAGGCATGGAACCTGTGCATAAAATGTTTGGGAAGCCACGTCAGCCTGGTCCCAGTGAGCCATGTGGGAAAAGCTGGGTCCACCACTGTCCACCTTCAGGCTTTAACGTGGGCCGGCCCAGGCAGAAGCATGTTGACAAGGAGAGAGGTGCTGAGCAGGGCTCCATGGCTCTTCGGAAGAGGACTCGATGATGAATAAAGTAGGTCTTCATTAGGATCATAAATGTGCGGCTCTGAAACAAATTAAAAATTTGATCCAGAGCTCCAGTCAAATTACTGTCACACACCTGTCATTTTGTACGACAGGAGATGGCTCCTACCCCAGCCTGAAATTCAGGTACCAACACAGGAAGTCTACAGGGGACTCTGTCTACTTTCTCCAACATTTGCACAATTTCAGGGTAATTTTTTTACCACATATAGATGCACATTTGCTCTTTTAATTCAAAATAATAATAATAATAATAATAATAATATATTATTAATATATTAGTATAATTAATTAATTAATTAAAATTTAATAAATAAAATTAAATTAATAAAGTAATGTGATATATTAATAACATATTACAATTTATTATTATTATTATTATTATACTATTATTATTTCTTATTATTTTAAAAACCTGGAATGAAATGAAAGTATCCTTTATGGTACCACCTAACACGATTGCTGCCCTCCTTTTTCTATATTTCCTTTCAGTTCTTACACATTTCTCTCTTCTTCGTTATTTATTTTTAATCTCTTCTTTCTTGTTTATTTTTGAAAAGGAAATACATTCATATGGTGGAAAAGGCGCAGTGCCTCTCCCCTATCCTGTCCCCACAGCTGCCAGATTCCCCTCCTCAGAAGCAGCCAAAGGAACCAGTTTCTTATACAGATATGCATTTACTGTGTCTCTAAAGCAAGTCTGAAACCTGCTTTTATTTGCCTAAACAACTCATTCCAGGTTGCTACACTAAAAAATGATGTTAACAACTGCATGATATCCCATCGAGTCGACAATTTGCTTAAATGTATCCTACTGCAATTAAACATTAAGGTTGCTCTCAGATTTTCATTATAAATCGTGCTGCAAAAGTCATCAGGGAGATGGAGGGTATAGCTCAAGTGGTAGAGTGCATGCTTAGCATGCACGAGGTCCTGGGTTCAATCCCCAGTACCTCCATCAAAAAACTGAATAAATAAATAAACCTAATTACTTCCCCCTGCAAAAAAAAAAAGAAAAAATTAATTAAGTTAAAAAAAAAAGTCATCAGGGGACACTGGCTAGTTTTTGCCATATTGTGGACTATTTCCTGAGGCTGGAGCTGTCCATCCATGCCCCTCCCCGTCTCCACCAGCCCTTCTGACAGCCACACTGAGGATAAAGAGAAGCATGTGGTCCACACCATATGAAGCTCTAGGGTCCACAGTCCGCACCAGCCCCGCTACCCTACTGGAAAGATCAGCTCATGTGGAAAAAACAAAACCTATCAAATTGGGCCAGGTCAAGCTGATGGTGCCCAGACCCTGCCATCACACACCAAAGCCAAATCGAACATCACATCCCCAGACCAAGCACAAAGGCATGTGGATGACGGTATTTTGAGAGGTCCTCTGGCCTGGGCCCCTCCAACACTTGCTCACACCCCCGGGATCTGCAGTGACATGGGGTTAATCCACAGGGTTAGCATGCCCCATCCTGTGCCTCAATCTTACTCAAAGGTCTGGAAGATGCAGTATTAGTACATTTACATTAATCATGATCCTCAGAATGTGGAAGGCAGAGTCAAAATGAGTTTCTAAAATAAAGCTAAGAAAACAAGGAAAGATTTCAGCAGCATTTTGGTAGAGGCAGGCTGCTAAAGCGCTGCCCGCTGAAGCTCCAGCCTGAGGATGCTGCCTAATTGAGCCCCGCTCACTCTGACCTCTGGATGGATCGTAAAGACACTGTGGGCTTTGATAGAACTGCATCTCGAATCCCAAAGAGATGGAGCTGCCACGGGTGCTGTGTGGAAACGCCTTTTAGGTGATCACACAGGTCCAGGGCAAGGACCCAAGGGCTTTCTGCCACACGGTCCACCTCCCCAGCAAAGGAGAACCAGGCAGGCTTTCTTCACTGTACCTTGGTCGCCGTCTTACTCATTTTATTAAGTTTTTATCCAGGAAGACATACCCAGTAGATAAACAAAGGAATAAAACAGTTCAGCTTTCAATAACTATTCTCGTGGAGGCAGACGGGCACATTAACAACTCTTAGCGCACCAAGGGCGCAGGGAGTGCATGGAGGTGGGGCCAAAGCAAGACTGTGAATTGCGTCTGTGTCCGAGCTGGCCACCACCAGGCAGCTTTCCTTCAGGACCGACCTAGGACAGGATGTGAATTCACAACCTCCCCAGCCTGGGCGCCTCCCTCAATTCTCTCTACTTACTAGCAGATCCTTACCGACTTGCAAAGCCTTTCCATTCAAAAAAAGGGTTCAACTTGGGACGTGCGGATTAAAGTGAGGCAAAACTTGCCAATAGGAATTATCCCATGACCTCCCCGGGGAGCAGTCTCCAACGCTGACGAGACAGCGTGTTGGAAAAGGAAAATGCCCACAGAGGCTAATGCTGCTGAGTAAGAGAAATCAATACGGAGATTTTTTTTTTTAAACTGTTAGAAGACAGCCTGACTGTGTTGCTGGCTTCTCGTGTTGCTGGTGATTTCAGGCTGTCGCTGACAATGAGCCGTCCTTCTGAGAGCCCCCAGGGCCCTTTTGCGTGGCAGGAAGACTAGGTCCCTAGCATTCTGGACCCCCAAGCACCAGTCCTGAGGGACAACATCACATTTTGAGGTCTGGTTTTTCAACACTTTGCTTACCCAACATGGCTCAGTCCTGTATTTGCAGCAAAATTAACTGTGGATGAGTCTTCAGCCGTTCTAAACACTTTACCGTCTGCTGTCCTAGCAACATGCCCCCATCCTTGAAGCCTCACCCAGGACAGGAACCAGTGTCTCAGTTCATCAGCAGAAGTCTGGAGAAAGGCTTCACTTCTTTGTTCGTTTTTGTTTTTAATTGAAATATAGTCAGTTTACAATGTTGTATTAACTTCTGGTATACAGCATAATGATTCAGTTATGTATATATGCCTTTTCATACTCTTTTTCACTATAGGCCATTACAAGGTATTGAATAAAGTTCCCTGTGCTCTACAGTAGGACCTTGCCGTTTATCTATTTTATACATAGTAGTTAGTATCTTCAAATCTCAAACTCCCAACTTATCCCTCCCTAAGGATTCAGTGCTTTGAATGCAACAGAAAGCACTGGAGAACCCTGGAATGGGGTCCAGAACGCTCCATTAGTTGACCTAGAAAAAAAAATTGTGATTTTATTTTCAACCTGACTTGTATTGAGATCCAGGGGACTACAGTCATGATTGCTGTGGCTAACCAGATAAAGCCTCGGTGGTACCACCTGGAAAGGTCCACTGTCCCTGGAACTCGCCAACAGGGCATCCTCAACTGGAAAGAGGAAACCTGAGATGGGGCAGAGGCCCAAACCTTCATAATCACACCCTTAGCCAAGCTGTCAAATATTGAGGTTAAACAAAGTTTATTTTTATAGAGATTTTAAACACAGCCTCATGGTCAGCCAGTGGAATAATTTAGAATCCCTCTTCTTTCTTCAAATTAAGTGGACAGGATTGGGAAATGGAGAGGGGAAATAACTATCACTGTGTACCACTCCGTTTACGATTTATTTACTCCTCAGATCAGCCACATCAACCCCACCAGACATTGACGTGGACTTTCCATACATTAGTATTTATTATTCTAATTTCCCAGGGAGGTTAAATAAAACATCTGCTTAGGAGTTATACCACTAAAACCCAAGGCAGGACTCAAACCCAGAAGTTTTTAACCCAATTCCCACCCCTACCCCCACCCCATGTTCTTTCCCTAAAAAATGGTATCATTTCATTCACCGCCACGAGCAGCAGGCTCCACTGGTAGCCTAGAAAAGCATGGATTATCTGAATCTCAAACTGGCCTCTCTTCGTCTTCCACTATACTGTTTTGGTGCCCTAGAAGACAGGAGAGGGACAGGGCAATGGGCCAAGCTCCCCACTCTCCGAGGGAACCACTCACCCATCTCTACAACCAGTGAATATTGTCACAGCCGCCACTTTTGGCAAACACAAGTCACAGTTTTCTAAGATTGTCCTATTCAAATTATCCAACCACAGTTTTTGGAGGGGAATTTGGCAACATCTCAACTGTAGAGACACTTTATCTTTTGGCTTATCATTTACTTCTAGGGATTTACCCAGACAAAACACCTCTCACAACATGAAATATACAAGCATGATGCTATTCATCATGGTATTGTCTGTAATTGCAACACATCAAAAACAACTTACATGCCAACATAGGACAGAGCTGTGAGATAAACTGCGGTCCCTCCACACAATGAAATACATCACAGCTGCAAAGAACTGAGGAAGATCTCTGTGAACTGAGATGAAGTGATTTGCAGGACATTCTGTTAAGTAAAAAGAGCAAAGCATGAAAGAATACCCAAAGCATGCTGCCCTTCGTGTAAGGAAGAGATATGAAAACATTCATGTATCTGCTCATTTGTGCAACAAGAAATACAGAACGAGAATTGAGAAACTAAGGAGGTCGGTAATCTACGCAGTATAGCTGGGCACATGGTGGAAAGAAGGAGGAAATGGGAACTTCAGAGTAGGGCAAGGAGGAAGCAGCACTTCTCTGACTATGCCCTTCTGTATTGTTTCGATTTTTTAAACCTTGCTTATGTTTCTGACATATTCAAAAAAAAAAAACAATTAAAGTCAACCAGGATGTGAAGGGAACCCAAAATGGAATAAGAAGAGTAACAAATGAATCTAATGATACTACAAATGAATAATACAACCTCATTGAAGGGGGTGAGGAAAGAATAGGAGTAACAAGTAATTTTGGAAAACAGTTGCTTTCTTGACCAGATACTGTAAGGCTAAAATCTATACTCAAGTTTTTTCCACAGGCACAAGGATTAACAATTTGGAAACTATTGCACTTTATTGCATACCTAAGGCTGAGTACATAAGTAAACACATTGTGGCTAACAGCAGCCAGGTGTCTCTCTGATGGAGAAAAGAGTTACAAATACTAAAAGGGAGGAGGACTAGAATGAGCCCTGTGCTGGTAGTTTAGAATCAGTCATATCGGTACAAATTCAAAGTTTTTGATAGACAGAAACGTAGACACATAGACAGATATATAATTCGACAGAGATAGGGAAGTATATGTGTACGTGTGTGTGCATTTATGTATTTCCCAGCTCTGTGCTCTGAGAAGGTATAAAACCAATGACACCTCAATACGAATGAGCACATCTAGCCTCTAAGATCTTGGTTTCTAAACACCATTCTCCACTAAAGGAAACAGAGCTCTTTGGAGAAACTGCTTCCAGGACTGGACAGGGCAAGTACAGAATAAGCATAAAATATCTTGAAGTGCCATAAATGAAAAAGTCCAAAAAAATATGATGTGGGAATATCTAAAGGACACAGGAGTCATCTCAAAAGATCTCCGAATGGTCAAATCTGGCAAGTCTGGAACAATCTGAGCAACAAAATAAACCAATGGACTGAAACAAATATCCCTGAGTCCATACTGATATTAACAAATACATGAATAAATAGATAAAGGAAGCTGTTTCTTACAGCAGAATTCCAATGCACAAATGTACATGGGATGAT
The DNA here is from genome assembly GCF_048564905.1 of Vicugna pacos. Taxonomy (NCBI): domain Eukaryota; kingdom Metazoa; phylum Chordata; class Mammalia; order Artiodactyla; family Camelidae; genus Vicugna; species Vicugna pacos. Next base: position 10,844,972 of record NC_133010.1, read on the forward strand.
AGAAATAAAAAGGTACCATTTAGCACACATCATAGTAATGACTGTCACGGGTAAGAATTACCAAGGGATTTCAAAGTATGAGGAGAAGCAGGGTATTTATACAATCGCAAAGCATTTCCTGACAAGATTATTTTAAAAGGGGGAAACTAAAACGTTTTAGTGGCGAGAGCTTACAGATAGCACTTTACACAAGTGACCCAAGTTACCAGCACCAGCAGTGAAACCTACGGGTATCACGTACCTCCTCGTATGACGAACTGAGGAGGACACAACCTTTCTGTGGCATTTCTGTGTCTGCAAAAATGTGTCATTTAAGTTTGAGGGAACATCACACAAACCCATTTTGAGAGACTGCCTACAAAATAACTGGCCAGTGCTCTTCAAAACTGTCAAGGTCATAAAAGAAAGAGACTGAGGGACGGTCACAAACCAGAAGAGACGAGGAAGACGTGACGACGTCTAAAATGAAATGTGCGACCTTGGACTGCATGCTGAATCGGACTCTGGAACTGAAAAAAAGACATCAGTGGGACAACTGACAAAATCTGCATGGCACAGTGAACCCATCGCAGCAACACTACTCTCCTGGTTTGGACGCCTGTGCTACAGTTTACCAGATGACAACACCTGGCAAAGGCTGGCAAAGCACTTGAAGTCTATGTCCTATTTTTGTCATGGGTAGGGGGAGTCTGCAGTTATTTCAAATGAGAAGTTAAAATGTAAAAATAAGTGCAAAAAGCAAAAATTTTCCACCAAATTCTCATTTCTTGGGAAGTTGCCTTTTTCCTATGCGACCACGTAAGGTGAGACAGAGAAACAGACTGAATGAAAAGTAAGAAATCCAAATGCCAACATAAGAGAGTCATGTGATTAAAAAATATCTAGTAGAAAAAAATCCACTTATAAAGAGATGAGGGGTAAAATCCACTAGTTTTGGGGGTATATGAGGAAATACATTTGTGTGTATGAAAAACGTGTTATCGTGGATATACCTTCAAAGAAAAGTTAAAAAACTGTTGGCCTCCACAAACTATTTTCTGCTCAAAAAAATGTCACAAACTCTGAGGAATGTTTGAACCACGATCTTACAGACATATTACATGATAAAGAACAAACATGAATGGGGCCACGGGGGAATGGGAGGGAGAGGGGGGCGCTCCAAGAACACATGCACGTCCAGCGTCTGGAAGTTGCTGAGTATTCCAGTTGCTGGCAATGACAATTCTGAACTGTGAAAAATAATGACACTCTCACACCATGACTCACAGAGGAAACACTCTGTAATCGGTAATTTATTATTCTGTTCCTCTGCTTTACTCACTGACTTCCATGAGCCGAAGTAAAAAAGCCTCACTTAGCGTGACTTGACTTGGCCTTTCCGCTGTGGGGGGAGGGCGATTTCCCATCACGTTAACAAGTCACTGCTAGTTGACCAAGGTCCCTTCTAACACTACCAAACAAATTCACTGGGTCCACAACTCTTTGAGTGGGTACATTTTGTTCCACAGGCAGGAGCTGCACCTAAAATGTGATGGAGACACAGCGCTGGACTGTGCTAGGATTCAGGCACATAAAGGCAATCGCACAGCCCAGCTGTGCAATTTGAGTGACACTTGCCCTGTAACGTGTGGTTCCCCAGTGTACCATCTCTACAGTGACCTCAGATGTCAAATCAAGGTGCCACCAATCATAAAGCATAGATCCTGCCAGCCAGGGCTCTGCCCACTGCAATGGCTATCAGACATCCAGTCTGAAGCAAGGCTGTCATACATGTGTGGACCCCAATTCAGGGCTCCCTGTCTCCAGGTGGACTTCCTTTAGACCCCAGCCTCAGTCCAGTCCTCCTCTTCTATGTCCCCAGAGAACCCTGAGCTTCCACATTTGCTGGCACTTCACACAATGAAATAGAATTGGCCGTTTTCCTTCCCTCTCTCCCAGCTGGATTTGAGCGACCTGAAGGCAGGGTCCACGCACACCTTTCTGTATGTCCCCAGCGTCCAACGCGATACTTGGCCCGATGCAGGTTGGCGGGCAGGTGGAGCCCGTGGGAGCCACGCCTGACACACTGCAGTCCAGCTACAGGGCTCATCCACGTTACTGAGCTCCTGCGTGCCAGCAGCGTTCTAGGTGGCGAGAACGCTGCAGGGACAAGGACAGTAGAAAGACTAGCCTTTGGAGTTGACAATCTAATGAGGGAGACCAACTTTAAACACACATCCATGCAGACTGGGAAAAACATGGTTAAAAAACAAACCCAAAAGTATATAGCAGGTTTATAAGATCATGTAACTGGATGATCTGACCATGTGAGCTATGAATTTTAAAAGCTTCCCCAAGGCAGTAACAGAGGTTGGGGAGGTTGGATGGGGAGGGGAATAAACTCAGCAGACAGGCATAAGCTCACTGTATAAAACAGAGGGAAAAAAACTGGAGATGAGCCAAGCGGCAGCCTCAGGGGAACGGCCACACATGGCCTTAGCCAGGCAACCGGAGGGAATGCAACTACTGAGCCATTTAAAAATGACAAGTATGTGGACTATGTTGATATGTGGGAAGATATTAATAGAGTTTATTACGGATTGGATATTTTTTTCTACCATAGAAGTGTTTAGGTTCATTAACAAAAATTTTGGAACTCAGCCCCAGTCACTCCTGTCTCAAGATCATCTTAATACTCCTGGAGGCTGGCGGCACTGGTGACCTCGGGGTCTTGGTGGCAAAGTAGGAGCATCAGGAGTGCTTGGGAGGTCTTCCAACGGAGCCGTCATTTTCCAGATGCAGACTCAGAGTCAGCTGGTCAGAGCGCCCACCTGGGACGGTGCCTCACACCCTTTCCGTCCCACGTGTGGCCCTTTCCAGGGGTTCCTCAAATAAGGAAGGAGGCTGGAGATCTGGCGGGTAACCACATCCTCCGTCAGGAAGAAAAGGCTCTCCCCCAGGCGGATGTGGAAAGCCTTCCTGAAATACTTTGGAGCCTGCTCCCACTTTGGAAGAGGACAGCTGGCCAGTCCTCAGTGCAGGTGGCCGGCTCAACCTGAACGGCCCCACTACTTTTTAAGGTTAGGGGATCAATCCTTAGCTCTGCAAAGCGTGAATTCTGGACCCGGCAGCTCCAGCATCAGCCAGGAGTTTGTGAGAAACACAGAAGCTTGGTCCCACCCAGACCTACTGAAGCATCACCTGCATTTTAACAAGGGCCCCAGGCAAGTCCCATGCATGTTGAGATCTGAGAAGTGCTGACTGACTCCTAGAGCACAGGAGGATTCATTTACTCACTCCTCACTCACTCACTCACTGACTTCTGTGCTAAATCCTGGGCAGATCCAAAGACCTGACCAGGCACCTAGAGGTCCAGGTGGGCAGGTGATGCAGCTGCCCTTCTGCAGCCCCAGGGAGAGGAAATCCACAGCTTAAGATCTTTTGAGAAGGAAGCTGGAGAGTCCAAGGTTGGGGATGGATCAATGAAAGTCTTTAGAAAACCTGTGTATTAACTGCAATGAAAGAGCACCCTTAATAAAAACCATCGACCGTTAACGCAACTTTTGTCAGTCAGTAAGGTGCTGCGCTGTTCTTTCCACTTTGCGTGCCCTGCTGGCTAGAAACTTCCACATTCTCTCTTGCCCGAAACTTCTGTGAGATGCTGGTAGATTAACTTCGTTTTATTGCAGATAATATGGGTCCTGAACAGCAAGCATTGGCATCTGACTGTGTTCAGCACGACTTGGCGTTCAGGGTAGACAGAGTTGTCCGAGCTGAGCCCAGACACGCTCGGGCCAGGCTGCAAAGGGTCTGCGCCACACCCCAAGGCCACAGGGAGGTCAGATCAGCGCTGGATTTTTAAGTGAAAATGTGGGTCCCCAAGTGGAGGAGAAGCTGGAGGAAGAGAGCCTGGAGACAGGAATGGGAGGCAGATGAGAGAGGGCCTGAGCCCAGGCAGGGCGAGGACCGATCACAGAGCTCGAGGCTGGAAGGATTCAGGCAGTGGACGCCAGGCATGGCCTCCAAGCCCTGTGCGCGGGGGGGGGAAGGGAGCTGACCAGGTCTCAGGCCTCAGGGTTGGGGACCATCATCACATAAGAGATCTACTGAACGGTGAATATTCTGAGTCTGAGGGGCTGCAAGACGGACGTGACACCCTGCAGACAGACAGGTACAAGCCAGAGGGGAGGGACTGGGGTCTGGGCAGAAAGGCTACTGAGGCCACAGCTGGAGGAGAGTGGACAGAGTGAGACCTGAGGAAAGGGCCAGAGCGGGGGCGTCACACCAGGAGCCAGAAAAGGGCTCGGAAAAGCTACCAGAAAGAGAGAGGTGAGAAAGCGGTTGGACAGATGGAAACAGCAGAGAGCCCCCACACCTCCTCACCAAACGCAAAGCATGAAAACAAGGCTTTACGCACGGCAAGTGCTCACAGCAGCAGCAATTACTAGTCTCGCTCAATTTGTCAATGTCTCAGAAACTAAGATAAACTATACCCGGAAACATAATCCAACTGTGCATTAAGGTTGTATGCTGCTCAACAATACTTATTAGCTTTTATAATTTGCAGGTTATCTCTTTAGGCCTATTTTCTGTGTTCTTCCAAAACTCTCAGGATATATCCGAAATGAAGCATGCAGCTCTGTGCAATTTCAGTAACATCCATCTTCCAGTATAGAATCCTTTCTCCAGTTTTGTTCATATGATTCCTAACCTGTCCACTGAGTATTTAAATTAACTACTCCACTTTGGTTTTGATTTTTTTTTTACATCTGCCTTTTCTTTTTTGATAACATCTTTCTATTCTTATGCTTTAAATTTCTTCTTTTATGTCTCCAATAGTTTGAAACAAACCTATTTAATATTCTCCATCCAGCAGTCTGCTATCTAACTTTATGGCCCTCTAACCCCACTGCTGACTGTGTGTACTAAACCTCAGGTGCAGTGGATGGTTCCCTCAGGGGGTCTTTAATTTTGGATTGTGAGCCCATTTTCAGGAGTTTGATATGTGGAAATCCTGCGCAGTTGAGTATATTGTGACCCTCAAGAAAAGCATCACCATCTAGAGACCTCTCTTCTGCTAATAAGATTGAAGATTCTTACACAAGTAATATCATTCAAACCCTGAACCCAAGAGAAGGTACACCTGAGATTACAAATCCCACCAGACCCAGCCCTAACCCAGGGGGTGGTAATCTCCCCCAGGGGGCATAATTTCTGTGGTCCATTCTTTCACCAAGGATGTGGTCCTGAGGAGCCTGGCTTTAAACAGGAATCCCCACCCTCCTCCAGCCTAAGGTCTCATCTTCTATGCCCACGCCCCCGTAGGTGCTGTTAGGTCACCAAGACTGGCCAACCAGCCCAAGGTTGCTCTAGCATCTGCTCACATAGTTCTCGCTCATGAAAAGGTTTCTGGGCACTGGGGATTCCCTGTGATTTCTTGTCATCTCTGCCTTGCTTTTAAAAGGATGCTCAGTGTTTTACAGCCAGCAGTACTACGTGTTCTGCAAGACAAAGGTTTCCCAGATACCCCATTTGCCATGTTGCCAGGAGCAGAAGCCCCAGGATATACAATCAATAAGTTTGAGATATCTTAAGCCAAGCATTTTTTTTCATACACTAGCTACGCATGCAAAATAATTTAAATCCCATCTAGCCTAGCCTCTCATCCATAAAAGGTCTGATCCTGTGACCCACCAGCGGCTGGAGTAAGTCAAACGAACACATTTTTTAAAGATGCTGAAAAATGCCAGCAGATAGAAAGGAGAAACAGTACCAACCCTGCTACTATCAGACATATAACTTATTTACTATGCTTATTATTAGAATTCATGATTATAAATAATGTTTTATGACTATGTTTTGCATTTCATTAGATTTCCTTAGGCTTGATTCCTGGGACAACTACTGGGACAAAAGAATAGATTTGTAAAGGTCTTTTCTAAGAACAACAAAAGTGATACATAAAAACATGTTGCTTAATTTCTTTTCTGAAAGAACTGTGCTTTCAAAGCAAGAGCAATTTGAGAACATCCACTTCCCAGTGTCCTATGAAGTTTGGGTTGTAACGGTGATTATATTTAAGATATCACTTACACGTGGGATCTAAAAAAAAAAAAGATAAATTTATTTGCAAAACAGAAACAGACTCTCAGACATCGAGAACAAACTTGTGGTTACCAGGGTTGGGGGGAAGGGGGTGGGAGGGGGTAAACTGGGAGTTCAAGATTTGCAGATACCAACTGATATATATAGAATAGATAAACGTGTTCATGCTGTATTGCACAGGCAACTATATTTGATATCTCGTAGTAACTGAATATATGTACGTTCATGTATGACGGAAGCATTGTGCTGTACACCAGAAACTGACACAACATTGTAAACTGACTATACTTCAATAAACATATATATATACCAAAAAAAAGTCACTGTTTAGGCCTAAGACATTAAGATACTTGAACAATTAAAGGGAATGGAAAACAGAAGATAAGGCTTTAATTCAAATGGAAAAGGCAAAGAATCAGAAGACCAGAAAAAAGCCATCCCCCCAAAAAACTACAGCCCAAACATATGATAAAGAGCGCCAAGCAAAAGTCAAGACTCAGCCATTACTATATAGAAGGTAAGCATTTGCTTTTCAAAAGCAGCAAGAAGGTGCCATTTACTGCCCTTTGCGGTTGACCGTGACCCATGAGTCCAAGTACCGTCTTGGTCGGTTCCACCTGCCAGCCTTCCTCCCTTCCACGCGTGACCCTGACACGCCCAGGGAAGGACCAGCAGAACAGGGCAAACAGCACACACTCCTTCCCAGGCTGTAATCAGAGGACTAACTCCAGAGGCCCACGGTTCCTTCCCTCGTCTGTGGAAGATGAAGCTGGCAGAGGTATTAGCCCTTCCCACTTTGCTAGGAAAAAAGACGTTTAGCATAAACCTTGAACTGGAGATTTGATTTTCAACCTCCCCATCCACTGAAGTTAAGGAAGCAGAAAGCTCCACCTCAACAGTTTCTCAACAGCAAACATCAAAATTGATTGTCCTATTTGAAATTTTAAAAAGTAGAGAAAGAAAAGAAAGTCTTTAGACTGGCATCCAGCTGGCACTCTATAGACGCTTTGTATAGTGGATTTTAAATTACAGATTAGAGTAAAACAGCATGAGCAAAAATAAAGAGTAATCAGGGTCTCTTTCTGCAGAAAATCCCCAGGACGGCCATGGTCTTGACGGTTTTCGGCCGCCCATGCCAGCTGTAATAACGGCTCAGAAAATCACAGCTCCCCGAGAGCAGAGCTTTCTTGGTACAGCAAAGCTATGATTACTGGAAAGTAGAAATGCTCAAAAAGAATCACCAAAGGGAAAAAGGAGAATTTAGGAAAAAAAAAAAAACTTCAGATTTATCAAATGGAATCGACCTTTAGTGACTGAACGCAAAACGCATTTTGGGGACACACTGCCCATGCCACACGTTTGCTAAGGACTCCCTCCAGTCACTGCCTATTTTTCAAGTGAGAAATTTGATTTTATCATCACAACTACATTTCACAAGACTCATTCTCTGCAAAACAGTCCTTTTGCTGCTCTGGAAACTTCCTTGAGCCTTCCCACTTAAAGGACAGTCCCATCACAGTCTCCTTTTATAGTATTACACAACCTAAATTATAATGATAAACTCATCTCGAAACCATATGTTGGTGACTCTGAAATTAAAACAAAATGTAGATTGTCCAGGACTGCAGAATCTCAGATTTGGAAGGGCCCTCAGAGGGCACCAAGTTCTATTCTCCACCCACTGAAGACCTGCCCTAAGCCAGCCATCAAGCTTGCTCAACTCTGAGCCCAATCCGGCCCCCAGTAACCTCTACCCACAGAGGTAGTGCCGCCCTCTGGAGCCACCCAGAACAGGTCGCTCCATCCCCAGGAGAGTCGTGAAAGTCGGGAGAAGGCTCTTGACAACCCTTCCAGGTTTCCAGGCCAGGCCTCCCCACGCCCTCTGGCAGCCCAGTATTCTCCTGCATTCTGCACAGGACACCCTCCAAAGAGTCCGGGGCCCTCCTAAAATACGGCTCACAGAGCACTGCAGCCAGGGCCTTTGAACCCCTTTGACAGAATGTAAAGCTTTACAAGCCATCTCATCCAACAAAGCTTTATGTTCTATAAATGTGGTCAACTAAAACACACAGGTCATCTTTTACAGAAATGCAGGTTTTCCAGTCTCTCTTTATTCTTATGTAATAAAATGTTACACATTTGATATTAGCAGATACACACTACTGTATATAAAATACATAAGCAACAAAGACCTACGGTAGAGCACACAGAACTGTAATACCTTATAATAACCTATAATGGAAAGGAATCTGAAAAAGAAAATATACATGTACAACTGAATCACAATACTGTACGCGTGAAACACTACAAATCAACTGTATTTCAATAAAAAATAAAAATTAAAAAAAAGCAAATACAAAATTAAGCAAACACGACAGTATAAAAAAAAAAGTTTTATCCAAGAAGTAAAACATGTATTTCATTTCTGTTTTACCTTTTTTAGTTGGTTTCAACCCACTGACATCTCAACTTTGTCATGTAATATTAGTTGTTCCTTCTAGCTTTCTGTCACTCGAAATTGTTCTGAGTAAGACCTCCAGATACAGGACACTGATTTTTTGTAAGTGAAGACATGGCAGCCTCATGATATCCCGTGCGTCTGCCTGTCCCTTGTTGATGACCCAAAACAAAAACAAAAACAAAACACACCAACCACATTGTTTTTAAGCAAATGGTGACTTCATCTAACTAACGCCTAGCCCACAAGGATTAAAGAACCCCTACCAAATGTGTTCCTAAAATAAGATCTGCGAGCCCAAAGTTACCTCCATTCACTTCCAGCTAACCCGGGACATTGGCTCCTAGTAATTCTGCAGTTGTTTAGAAATTGTCACAATACCCTTATCAACTTGTCCCAAATCTTTGCTTCTGATTTAATTTAAAAAAAAAAAAAACCCTACTGATTATCAACTATGTACTGGGTAGAACAGACTTCACTACAGATTACTGTCACACTTCGAAGGTTAAAACAGAATAGATATTTTAACCTTGTTTATTTTCCATTTGAAAAAAAAACTGGCTTATTTGCCTAGTCTTCTGACAAATGGAGACCACGTACAATGAAATAACCTGTAATTTAGTTCAGCACAGCCGTCAAAGTCCCATAGCTGTGGTCTCTTTGAAATCAAGATCCTTCAGCCATCAGAAGAGATCAAAGTTTCTCCTGTGTTTTGAGGTCTTTCAGCTTCACATCCAGAATCTCAAGGTTTCTGGAGACAAAGCCTGAGGTGAAGCGCCTGGACGAGGCAACAGGCACCCCTTACCATCGGTGAGCAACCTGGGAGCTGGGGGGACTGGTCAGGCTCTGCTCCATCACGGAAACGAGCAGGGGAAGGAGACACCCAGGTCTGCAGGCAGTCAGCCCTGCAGATGGCTGCTTCTCTCCTTCCCCTTGCTGCTAAGCAACGAGGGTCCCCCCCCATGCTGGCACTGGCATGCTACCTCGGGATGCTCCAGGGAACAGGGACGCCTCTCGCCCAAGAAGCCCCTCGCTTCTTCCTGTGGCCCTGCCCTCATTTCTACTGAAATGCCCCCTCTTGCCCTGCACGGCCTTTGTCTGTCAAGCCCTGGGTCCTCTTTCACCTTGACGCCTGGTTATTTCTCCAATCCTAAGAATTCCTCAATCTGGGTTAACAGGCAAAAAGCAGAGAGAGATCCTTGAGAGCCATTCTTGTGGGCTAGGCGTTAGTTAGATGAAGTTACCACTTGCTTAAAAACAATGTGGTTGGTGTGTTTTGTTTTTGTTTTTGTTTTGGGTCATCAACAAGGGACAGGCAGACGCACGGGATATCATGAGGCTACCATGTCTTCACTTACAAAAAATCAGTGTCCTGTATCTGGAGGTCTTACTCAGAACAATTTCGAGTGACAGAAAGCTAGTAGGAACACCTAATGTTATATGACAAAGTTATATCTCATTAGTTGTAAGTCTATGTAGCTCTTCCACCCCTCTTTCCCATTAAAGTGTGCTGATCTTTTCAGACTGGTAGCAATTAATACTCTGCAAGGTGTCACTCCCATCCCCCTCCTGTAAGCAGACACAGTAGATGCACAGAACACCCTGAAGAGCCTGCCCGCCCAGCGCTGCTTCTCACCGCAGAGTAAGCCACCTGCATGAACTTCCGGCCCCTGTGTGCCACGCTGCTCGGTCAGACTCGGCCAGATTTCCTGGTGGCACGGGCTTCTGGGGAAAACCATCTTCAGTTTCTAATTGGACCTCAAAACCCTTCATGAGGCGCCACTTCCTAGGCCACAGCCTCATGCACCAGCACGGCAGGTCTCTCTCTTTATTCCAAGCAATGCTGGCACGTGGCCCCGTAATCAGCATGCTCATCTCAATTGACTCCTCCTGAATCAGATTTTAAATGTCACTCGAGAAGCCCGGCACGCCCGGTCAGCCCACAGCCGCTTCTGGTGACCTGCTCTCCCAATCTTGCTTGAAGATGTCGACACCCTGTGACTCCATCTCTCTGGCCACAGCAGAGAGGATGAGGGAACCCCTGACCTAAGGGAACCAATCAAGTTTCTCCTCCTAAAAATGGATTCTGAAAGTCAGAAAGTGTGAAAAACTTACATTGAAAGTCAGAAAGTGTGAAAAACTTACACTGAAGGTCAGAAAGTGTGGAAAAACTTATACTGAAAGTCAGAAAGTGAAAACAATTTATACTGGAAGTCAGAAAGTGAGAAAAATGTTTACTGAAAGTCAGGCAATGTAGTATGGTCCCCATTCATCCATCCATCCACCTACCCATTCCACAAACACCAACTGGGCACCAGGAGCATGAATGTGGGGAAGAGATAGCCTCAATCCGTGAAAATCCCTGGACCATTAGGAGAGTCAGCCGATGGCTGCAAACCAGTGTCCCAAATTCATGAGAGTAAAGTTAGCAAAGTTCTGGGTAACAGAAGATGAGACAACTAAGGGGTTGGGAAGAGTCTTCCTCAAGGTAACTGAACTAGATTTTGCAAGAGGGAAAGAGGTGGTGCCTTTGGGAAGAAAGAAGAGCCTTAACTGTATTATTAGATGAAAACACAGAGGGTATTCAGAGCTGGAGAGAGGAGCGTTTGTGTGAGCTGCCTGGGGAGGTGGCGGGAGACTGACCACAACGGCAGACAGGCCAAGAATCATACTCTGTAGACAGTGGGAGCCAGGAAGGACTGTGTTTTGGAAGAGAGACAGGATCCGATCTGATTTTGAGAAGAATCCCTCTGCTGGCACCATAATCACCTTTGTCTCATTAGTTACCATATTTTAAGCTACGTCTCTGTAAACTGTGACAACTTGATAATCTTGTTTTTCTTCTAAATGTAAGGTCTCCATCATTCTAAGCACACATATATTTGTATTACGCTTTCTAGGAACTTAATCGCCTCTGTCTCAGATCTCCTCCCATAATTTTTCTAGAAACACACCACAACATGTACCTTATTTGTAATGGGAGAAGCAAACGCTGTGAAGACAGATCTGAGTCCAAATCCCAACTGTGCTACTTCCTCACTGTGTGTCTTTCCTAAAAATAATTCCTCCCACACTGCTTGGTGGGTGAGGACTAAACAAAGCCACTGACTGTGTGACTTTGCACATATTCTTCGAGTTTTATGGGAAATGAAGATCATAAGAGAACCAACCGTGGGGACCGGGAGTGGGTGGGTAGACACTGTAAAGATTAAACGAGACACAAGGAAAAGCACATATCCACAAAATCCAGCCCCAAAAGCATTAGTTACTAACACAAGGTATAAAAAGCCTCCAGTCCAATGCTTAGCGTGACGTAGGACCTGAATAAATGGCAGTTCCTTCCTTTATGCACGTGTCTATGCGTTCTGCTTCTTTGCATATTTTGCCTCCTTTTGATGTCAAGGGCACCTCCCAAAGCACCTAGTCAGTGGATGGGGTGCCCATCATATAAAGCAGTCAAGCACTTGCCCCGCTACGATTCCTCATGCTCTCCTCACTTGGGTACCAACTGCACTGTTCTTTCTTCCTTACATCTCTATCACCGGCTCCTGGAGGGCAGAAGACGGTTTTCTTAATTGAAACCACCAGGACCTAGTGAAATGTTCTCAGTGCATGGAGGCACTGGCTTTGCCTTCAAAACCCTCCAATCTCAGGCCCACCGCTCACCATGGAGTTGTTTAGTCTCCCTGGGCCTCAGTTTCTTCATCTGCAGGATGAGACTAACAGCTCCTATCCTGCAGGGCTATTGTGAGGATGAAATGAAATAATGCACAGAAACTGCTCCCATCACCGCATCACAAAGTTCCACACATAGGGGTACATGTGTGCTTGCACACACATCCCCATCTATAATTCTAGCCAAGAGTTTAACATCCACACTCGATCCACACCTTCATTTACTAAGTGCTAACCACATACATATTTTAAATATACCTGACAGGTGATGGAGCAATGATGCAATGACTTAAGAAATTCAGTTAGGAAAACACACACACACACACACACACACACACACACACACACACACACACACTGAGGTCCTTCCTAACAACTGACCGAAAATATTTTCTGAATTTAAAAGAATTTTCTTTTTTGTTTATTAAATTATTTTGGGGTCCCACGCCATCATTAGGATCTCTTCTTTTTCTGATTTTACTAAATGAACATAACTGCCCCGTTGGTAGGTCTGGCCATGTTGGCTATTCTGATTGTTTTTCCTTTAACTGATTTTGAATACACTATCAGAACGCTTCTTCCAGAATTCAAATTCTAAGAAGCTCTGTGACCTATACCCCACATTTCCATTCCTGCCTCCCTTGATAAGCTGTGTCAGCCCAAGAGACAGATGTGTCTGCCAAACTCAACTGCTATCCTCAATCCCTTAACTGTAATAACCCGTTCTTTAACAGAACCATTCATCTGCAACAGAGTATGGCCAGAATGTGATTTTCAGTCAAAGGTCTGGTGAGTCAGTCATTCAGCAAATACTTGTTGAGCCCCTGCTCAGGGCCAGATACTGAGAAGATGCTATAAATGCAAAAGCAAATGATCAGGAGACCCTGCCCACCGTGAACTGACATGGGGCGGGGGTGGGGGGCCAGAGAGACAGGACAACAGTGAACACAACGAGGTAATCGTCCTCAAGTAGTCAGTGCTGCTGTGACACCACGTACGCTCCTGCAAATCACCATGCTATGCAAAAATCACTCACCCAAAACCAAAGGGCATGCGGGGGAAAAAAGACAAGAACCTAAAAAAAAAAAAAACTACAGCACAATTTTGTATATGCTGAACAGTTATGAAATACATCAACACTACAGCTAACAGGGCACTTTACACAGGAAAGGAACCTGAAGTTGGCCGATGGATGTAGGGGCCAGAAAGACCGCAGCACGTGAGGAATTGTGGGGCGGCAAGGAAGGTTATCAGAAACTGGACAAAAGTCACCACATGTGGACAGGGTGTGCCTCAGACAACGAGACAAGAACTGAGGCAGCTGGGAGATGTCTGAGGTGTGTGCACGTGTGTGTTCTGTGTATCCCCGTGTGGCTTGGCTCGGCTGGGTGCAGTTTGCTGCATTTATCTGGTGCTTTTGCAAAGAAAATTGCCCATCAGCAAATGTGAAACCTAGGTTATGCCCAAAGTGTTTCCGAAGATATCAGTCGTGTTAGAACAAATATATGTTTTTAAAACAAGGGTTATACAGAAATGAATGTATAATATAAAGAGATAATTGCTGTGAAAAACTATAGCTGGATGAGGGAAAGTGAGAAGGGGGATTTTGTTTAAATTTTGACTGCATTATTGTACACCACTGTATTCACTCTATACCAACCGTTCATAGAAACCTGGGTGTGTCCTGCATTTATGTGCGAGCCTGCAATCATTCTGGTGTTTTCTCCACCTTCAGAAGTGTGTGTTGTTGTCACGTGGCCTCTAACACTGTGCCCACGGAGCAAAGCCCTTCTATGGGGTCCCCGGGAACTTTTCACTATTATTCACTTTATAAAGCAGTATGATTCAATGCATTGAAAAGACAGCACAGTATTTCCAAATCAGCCCCTCTGTGTGATTAGTGACCCCGAACACATTCTTAGCACCGACGATCATTCTAATTCTCACTGTGTGTTCAGGAATTCGCATCAGATTCAGCCCAGCAAAATGCTGTTAGGTTGCCTTTGCTTCGCACTTTCCTAGTGGTCAAAAATGTGGTGAGATAATTTCTGCTGCCCCCCATCCTTTAAGAATGTCACCCAAATTGAACTCAGTCCGTTTCCAACCTCCTTTCCCACACCTGCTCATTCTTTATCTCCAATTCAATCTAATCTCTAACAAATTCCAAAACTGGAATCCCAGATTGAAATCACTAACATTGCAAATTTTCTATCATAAACATGTATGGCTCTTATTACCTGAAAAAAAATTTCATGAGTTAAATTTGTAAATTGAGAGCAGAGGAAGGATTTGGACCCGAGGCTTCAGGAGGTGGAGAAGCAGGCAGAGGGGTGAGGCGGACAGGTGTACTGGGAATCCCCAGGAGGCTGAAGCAAGGAGTAGTGGGGAAGCCGAGGCAGTGGGACACCCAGAAAGGCCCCCTGGGCTGTATTCCCCAACCTAGCAACTCTAGCTTGGTGGTTTCACGCCTCGTGTTGAAATAATGGCAACATTAATTCTTTTCTGTTCAATGTTAAAAACACTCATAATGCAAGCTGACTGCTCCTCTCTCCGATTACACCCTTCCTGCACATCTAATAAAGACAGCGACCCATCCATGTTTAATTTAATCTAATTCACCAAGGGCTTACTCAGGGACACTGTTTTCTAACCTAAACTGCATCCTCTTTGTTTCTCAAAAGGCTTTTTCAGCCAGGGCTGCTGCTGGGGGATTAGAGCAAGGCACCCCTCTGGGCAGCCTGGAGGGTGACTTGGATCTCACACCTGTTCACACACCATTAGGCAGGGGCCCTGGGCCGGATACAAAGGCTCTGCTGTCCCCAGTGGGTCAGTCTTACAGGAAGCCAGGACTCGGTGATCCCCTGCTCTGCTGGGAAGCACTGCTGTCACCTTTCTGATGGTGCTTTCAGACATGCACATAGAATATGCTTTCTGCATCACAGTTTGATGCCCAAAGAGGTATTCCTTTCATCTGAATTGACCAACCTCAAATTGCTGGTGGCAAATGAGAACAAGTTCTTTAGAAGGCAATCTGGCAAAAAATCTATCAAAATTATAGGTGCACAGACCACTTGACCCAGGAATCCCACCTTCTGGAGTTTATCCTACAGGTAAACTTGCATGTGTGCAAAATGGCATATAGAGTTATTCACTGCAGTGTTGTTTACTACGGCCAACAATAGGCAACAGACCAACTAGTCATTAATAGGAGATGGAGTAAATAAAGGTTCCTATAATGCATGCCATGGAATATTATGCAGCTGTCAAAAAGAAACAGGAAGCTCCCTATTTACCAATATGGTAAGCCCCTCAAGAAATACTAAATGCAAAAAGTGCATATGATATGATATGGTATCTCTTTTATTTTTAAAAGGGGAATAAATTATGCATTTTTATTCACACATAGAAACACAGAGAATTAATAACACCGATTACAAGCAGTGGCAAATTGGGGAGCTTTGGGAGTGGGAGTGGAGAACATGGCTAGGGTAAGAAGGCAGGAAAGTTTACTACACATCATTCTATACTTTTTAAAGTTGCAGCCATGTGGATATGTCAATTTGTCAAAAATATAGGATTTAATTAAAGAACTTTAAAAAATTAAAATAAAAACCATACATCTTGTTGAAGTGCCATCCCTACTCCAAAACTGACGGTTGTACGCCCATCTAGGAGGAGAGAGGCTTTGGGTGTACTGGGACCTGTGAGACCCCTGCCCTCTCTTCCTGTCTCCATCCTGGCCTGCAGGGTCCCCACCAATTCCTATGCTGACTCCTTCACAGTTCTCTTTCTTCACATAGCATGCTCCTTCCCCATTATAGACTGCTTATCCCAGGTGCTTCCACCCAGAAGCCAGCATGGCCCTGCTGACCCCTAGAACTGGCATAGGACCCCAAACCACCACCAACATTCATGGCAGCCCTGGCTGGATATCAAGGTTGCACATCGCTGCTGTCTTCCTGTTGACTACTGATTCTGGAGAACTATCCCAGAAAATCTGCTCGCATCCCCGACGGGACTCAGGCCCACATTCATGTTTTCAACAGTACACCGCCCATTGATGGCTCTGAAACATTTTCTAAAGGGAGAAAACCGTTAAAGCCAGTCACCACTCTACTTTCATTCTCCATTCTAAAATTTAGCCCATGCAAACAATTAACTATGTACAATCTCAGGCTTGCTTTACACCGTAAAGTTTAAGATCTTTGCAGTATTCACTCCACAAACTCTCGGTTCAACTGAAGCTAAGTTTTCAGGGCCAGCTAATTTACAGGCATGAGAAAAGTCTGACTAAGGAAGCTATCCAACTTCCTCGTCCAGTACTGCTTGACTAAGTATTTGGAAATTCAAAAGCATCTCTCTTTTGTTATCAAAGCATAAAAGTTAGATTTAGTTCAATTGTGTGTATTTCCTCACACATGAATGTCATGCAGCAAATCAACCTGATCCACCTTTTCATTAAAAAGTGTTAGTTTTTGAAATATGCCCGGGAATACTTTATTAGCTTATTACCTGAATCAGTTCCAATCACAAGCAATGAAACCTTAGTGAAAACAAAGATAATTGAAAGGTCAGCATGCCAGTTTCAACACAGCCTGTGATGGTGACACTGACTTTCCCGATGGCCCCTGTTGGGCTCCTGCAGAGCCTTGGCTGAGTCACGGCCATATTTAGCCTCACCATTTGTCCTTCGGGTAGGAAAAGGGTGGGGGTGAAAGAGATGGTGGTAAACATCAAAACCCCAGCAGCACTGGAGTCATCAGCTGAAAGGAAAGGCCAGTAAGACATCTTTCCACTCACCATTTACCCCGACCGTGTGACTTCCTATGTACTTTCCTGAACTGCCACCAGTCAGACCCCGACGGGCACTGAGCTGCTGGCACTTACACGTGTTCAGTGATGCTGGAGGGGGCCAGGCCTCCCAGGTGGCCAGCGGGAGATGGGATTCTAGGTGGGTGCCTGACAGTCCCTAAGTGTTTGGAGCTGGTCCATGACTTGCAGGCCGCAAGGTCTCAGTCTGTGTGACACCTGACTGGACTGGGCGACCACAGACACTCAAGAATTGTGACTTGTCTGCTTTCTGCACCATCAGTTAATTCAACAGTGGCAGGGGCCTGGCCCTGCCATGGAGGACCAAGATGGGTGAGGACAGACTGGTATAAGCCTGCGACAAGTATAAGAACATGCAGGGCCTACATCCTCCCTTCCTGGCCTCTGCATCCAGAGAGAAAATCAGCCTCGCAGAGGGGTGAGCCCGGGAGGAGGGAGAAGAGTTAACCGAGTGTAACTGGACACGAGAGTCTGTTGGAAGCCGTCTGACGCCTCTGAAAGTCATGTAGGCCAGTGTCTTCTTCAAGAAAAGGCGCAAACTCTTTCTCAGTCTTATTTTTAGGCCTTCGCAGTAGCCTGTGCTCCAGAGCCCACACTCCCCCAGCAGGCTATTCCTGTGATTCAAGCATCTGCTCCTCTTGATATGAAAAGAAAGACAAAACAGAGCGTACCCTCCTCCCCGGGCTGGGATTCTCCAGGGCCACCCGAGACCGCGCTGGCCCCAGGAAGCCCTCTCATCACTGAGGTCCGTCAGACTCACTAACTGGCTATTTATAGACGCCCCGTTCACCCATTCCTCAGGCACTTAGAAGAGCATCAGTCCTAAGCTGTGTCAGCACAGATGCTGGTGCGCCTTCAGCGTGTGCTCTTACAGGAAACCTAAGAATTAAAAGGAACAAGCTGCTACAGGGTAACTATTGAGTATCAGCATTCTTTCCTTCCATGGTTTATGTCAATTCGGGAAAACATGTGTGAAGCATCTGCCTTTTTATTTAAACCGAAAGCAAGAGCTCAGATTGCCGGGCCGTGGCATGTTTATGCACAAACCCAATGGCTAAATTGGGAGCTGCGTCCACGGGAGGGGCCCACTTGAGTCAGGCCACCGCAGCTGCCCTGGCCACCAGCTGCCCAGGAGGCCACCCCCTGAACCATAGGGGAGACAGTCAACAACAGAGCACAGCCAAGCCCTCAGAGACAAGACTGAGAGTTCCTGATGACACCACAGCTACGGGGTAAGATTCCAAAGTCCAGTTGACTAAGGAGAAGACAGTACATGAGAATTGTTTTTAAATTCCTTTTACTGCATGCAGAATTATTTCACAACATTTTCCTTGAATTTGATACTGGTAAGGATTTAATATGTTTATGGCCAGACCGATTGTAAAACTAAGAAAGCACAATTCTAACATTGCAAATTCTCCTCCCAGCCCTCCACTTTTTCTACCCTTCTTTGCCCTCGGATGTTGAGAATTCTCTCCCAGACCAACGTTTCAGTTCCATTTGTCAAAGTCAGATTCCCATTTAGCAAGAGGATGTGGATTCTGACAGAAGGGTCTGACTTGGGTCGCATCGTAAGAACCAGGCAGCAGAAGTCAACACGCCTTTCCTTTTTTCATCATAAACCCAAACTCCCCTGTCACCTCAGGTCCATGGTAATACTCCCAAACCCCAAACGGTCTGGTTCTCGAGTACAAAGCATCCAAATTAATGTGGAATATCATCAAAGTGCTTTTACAAAAGCAACACGGTGCTTTCTAAGAAACTACAACAGAGGATAAAACACTTTACTCAGTCTTCCTACCCCTAAACTCTTTACTTAGACAAACATTCTGAAAGCTACTCCCTGTGAAGTTCCGTTTCAGAATACATGAAAATGTAGAGCTGTTAGGAAAATCTCAATTCTGAGATAGCCACCCACCACTCTGAGTCTAATCAGAAATGGTTTGTCCAGTGGCTTGAAGGTGGGGCATTTCTAAATTCCATATGACAGCCCACCTCCAAAATGTTAATTAATCATTGAGGTGAACATTGACGAGTCTCATTTTTTGGTGGGAAAACCAAAGAACATGATTGCATCTCATAACATGTATCATTATATGCATTAATATGCCCTGTGCCTTTCCTTTTTTGTTAAAAGTAACATTTTCACCCTAAATTTGTTCAATTTAGTGGTAATCATTAATTTAAGAAAAAACTCTGTAAACAAAAAAAAGTTTTACAATATACTTAGTAGTTGATTACATGCATTTCAAGGAAATGGAAAGTTGGTAAAAGAAGTTAAGGCCAACATTATAATCTTCTCTAAGGCAGTTCGTTTGCTGAGTGACTTAATTTTTTCCAAACATCTGGCGAGGGAATGTCACTGAAAGTTTCATATTTGTCTTCGTCCTCTCTTGACAATCCCTTGCTGGCTCAGAAATACACACAGCATCAGTAAAAGACAAAGCATGTGGTTACAGAAAGAAGTTTCTAAGGTATATAGTCTCTTGATATAAGGGGACGTGTATATGGATTCTGGTTCCTCCAGTACCTCTCACCCAAGGGGAAAGAAACAGAAATAGAATTAAAGAAGTAGACCTTTTCAGATTTGAACTGCTTCTTGACAAACAAGGGAAAACTGGGCAGCAAAGGGGCCCGGAGGTGGGGTGGCCAGGGCAGGCAGAGGGAAGGGCAGGGGAGGGGAGAGAGGAGCCCGGTCAGCAGGAGGAGGAGCTTGTACAGTGGTCGGAGGGCACACTAGGGGTTGGGGGAGCGGCGGCTTTGAAAGGCTTTGAGCAGCAGAATGTCCTGGTCAGATCTGCACTTCAGGAAGATCACGCTGTAAAATGGGTGAAGGGCTGGCAGAGAATCTTGCTGGAGGAGAGGGACCACAGGGAGTGTCACAAAAGTCCAAAACAGAGGTATCAAGAACCCCAAATTATGGTGCTAGCAGCTGGAATGGAAAGGGCTCATGGGAACAAGTCAAAATTACATATTCTTCAGAAGTAGAAATTGGAGATCAAACAACGTAAGTGCCATTCACCAAAGACTTGTGGGAGGGGGGTGTATGAATGTGTAGGTGATGGCTAAGTCAGTCACCTGTGTCGGGTAAACAAAGGTGCCCAGGACAGGGGTTAAGGACTTGTCCCACTTCCTAAGTGATGTCCAACCCATCTTCTCATATTTCAGAGTAATGATAGATGGTTATGAAGACATGTAAACAACCTAAATGTTCACTGACAGATGACTGGATAAAGAAGGTGTGGTATATTTATACAGTGGAATATTACTCGGCCATAAAAAAGAATAAAATAATGCCATTTGCAGCAACATGGATAGACCGAGAGATCATCATTCTAAGTGAAGGTAGTAGGCTAGAAAGAGAAAGAAAAATACTGTATGATATCACTCATATGTGGAGTCTAAAAAAAAAAGAAAAGAGGACACTAATGAACTCACCTACAAAACAGAAAACAGATTCACAGACATAGGAAACAATCTTATGGTTACCGAGTGAAAGGGGGTGGGAAGGGATAAATTTAGGAATTTGACATTTGTAAATGTTAGCCATTGTGTATAGAAATAGATTTTTAAAATTTCTTCTGTGTAGCACAGGGAAGTATACGCAATATCTTGTAATAACTTTAATGAAAATGAATATATGTATGTATACGCATGACTGGGACATTGTGCTGTACACCAGAAGTTGATATACTGTAACTGACTGTACTTCAATTTAAAAAAATGATAGATGGTTATAAAATGACACCTGTATCTGTGATGATCAGACATTCAGGTGTTCGAGATTTGTTTGGAAAGTGAATTCATCTCCAGTTGGTTCACAAGCAAAACAGGATGAAAGGGGAAAAGATCACTTGATGATCGTTTGCTTAGATCAAATTTCCGAGAGACCAGCTCCCTTTCTCTTTCTCTTGTGGGATGCTGCGGCATGGAAAAAAGAAAGACCAGCCTTACTATGCAGACTTGGGAAAACAATCACTTGTTGGTGGAACAAGAAGGTCCGTGTGAAATTAAAAATACACCACTGAATGTCCCCCAGAGCTTGGCACTTCTTTTAGGACTTAAGCAGCATGCTGATTATTTTCACCCTATTGGAAAGGACTTACAACGTTACTGGGGCTTATGCTAAATATAGATTTACTGCAGCCTGGTAAACTTTCAAACATCAACCAATTAAATATTTATTGCCTGGATAAAACGATTCAAATGAAATGAAGCCGAAAAGGAACCATTTGTCCTCAGTGACAGACTGAATCATCTAAGTCTTAACGATGGATGGATACATCCCTGCACACCAAGATTTCTAAAAGTCAACTTCGCTTCTTCTCAGTCTTTTCTTCCCCCTTCTCCTGCTGACAGCCAAATCAATTCTCATCCTATCGCCTTCTTGCTGCTGGGACTGCTTGTCAAAGGAGACTCACTGCTCCCTTCTGACTTGATTTTACCAGACTCCACTCAGCAGGCAACAACTCTGCAAGATAAGTATTATCGTCACCTTTTTACAGATGAGGACACTGAGGGACAGAATGTAAGTAGGACGTTCAAGTTCCCAGCCAATGAGTGGCAGAGCCAGGATTCAAATCCAGGCAGCTTGACCGTGGGGGTCCACATTCTGAATCCCACCATTGGTAGAATGTGAATTAATATAGGGTGTCCGCAAAGCTCCAAGCAGAGTTTAGTGAAGCAGCCTAACTTATGGAAAGGACACGGCTCTGGAGTCAGACAGGCCTTGGTTCAAATCCTTGCTCTCCCACCTAAACCTGTCTTTGGCAGTCTGTGAATCTTTCTGAGCCTCAGTCTTCCTATCTGTAAGATGAGGATGACAACACCTATTTTGCAAGCCTGTGAGACTTGAATTAGACTGAAATGATGTGTGGGGCTCCTAACACGTGCAGATGTGTGCCTGACGCATCAGGGCCGTTACGCTATCATTAGCCCTCATAAGGTCAGAGAGCAGGGAGAACACTGTGGGGAGATGCAACATCAGGGCAGATCAAGGAACTGGTGGAGACTTGGAGCAAAAGGAGAATCTGGAAAGTAGTAGTTCTTAATTTGGCTGCACACTGGAATCACCCAGAAAGCTTTACAAGAGCACCTCGGGCTTACCCTATGTCTGCTTTTCTGAAGTCCTCCACAGGTGACTCTGGACCGCGCTCCTGCACGATTGGGGAAGGGGAACAAGAACAGCCCTGGGAGAGGAAGGTGAAGGGTGGGTCAAGAGGGAAGGGAAGCCAGAGGATGGCAGACTCTCCTCATTGCTGAGTGATCCAGTCGGACCAGGCACTTAGACTTGTATCAGTGCACCCTGATGGCTCGCTACGTGCAAAGCCCTGGACTCACTGGCAACCGCATCCCTCCGCAGGACAGAAGCACGTGTGCTGAGTCAGTGTTTACAGGTGGGTGGGTGCCTGCGTGATGTGACAAGCCAGGATGGGAGCCCACATGTGGTCTGACTATCCCAGCAAGAACCCCACAATTCCCCAATAACACTCCAAAAATAAGAGTGCCCGGTCCCGATGGGCAGCCGATCTCAGGTAACAGACAATTCAGATCAAACTCACTCATTCCAAGGTGAGGATGACTGGTAGCCTAGAAGGGGCAGATTTTCAAAAGGAAGAGTTAATCCAAACGTACCTGCTCTCAGTGTCACGTGGGAGAGGTATCTGTACCCTTCCCTCACCACCCACCCACTCCAAATCCTAGACCAGAGGTCCCCACACAAACACGCCACTCTCCTCCCAACACGTGTCCAAGGCTGGGTTTTCAGAAACTCTCTGAAAGGAAAATTCTTGCAAAGGCGTAACATTCAGCTCTCAAAAACATGAGAATAATAAAACAAGGCAGGAGCACTGGTGGGTTTGGGAGGTGTCCCGCTAAGAGAGCCTAAATCCGTATCTCTGTGCACGTGCCAGCAAGTCCATCTGCAGCGCTGATGCCCATTAAATGCCACGCACAGCGGACATGCAACCCAGCAC
Source organism: Vicugna pacos (assembly GCF_048564905.1). NCBI lineage: Eukaryota > Metazoa > Chordata > Mammalia > Artiodactyla > Camelidae > Vicugna > Vicugna pacos. The sequence goes on from NC_133010.1 coordinate 10,867,994, forward strand.
CAGCCGGTAAGCGTTCCCTGAAAGCCAGCACTCACTTCCCATTGCCCCTAAAAGCATCTGCAGATGCCATCTCGCTTTAAAAACCAGACGAGGCCACAGTGTGAACTTAGGGCAGATCAAAGTCCATCAGCGTCCCCACTCCTGAAATGGATTTGCCATCTGGCCATTATCAAGAACTTCCTACAGGAGGGTGTAGCTCAGTGGCAGAGCATGTGCTCAGCATGCATGAGGTCCTGGGTTCAATCCCCAGTACCTCCATTTAAAAAGGAAACATAAATCATGGAAAGAACCTACTACGTGCTTAGCAATGCTGGGCTCAGACCCCTGCACAGCTGATTCAAATTCTGGCACCCAGGGGCAAATCTGACGTACCATGTTTAAATGAGAACAGCCTCGTCTCATTTGACAAAAAAAGGGAGAAAAAGGAAAACAATTGTTAGGCAATCCCCAGCCTACATGAACCTTACAGCCACAAACAAGAGTTATTCCTCCACATGGACAAGAAGGACATCTGCTCCATATGTTGACACGTTCACGGTCACATAAAAACGTCCTCACAGCTGGCTCCTTGGGAACCATGAGAAGACGCATTCTTTGTTTATCCTGAGTTCTATAAACTTTGGTCCTGAGCTTTTATTCCTCTTCAGTTTTTGATTATCATATTTTCACTGGCATTTTATATATTCAAGAAATACTTAATTAAGATGTCTCACATCCAACAAATAACGTAGGGAAAACAATTAAAACTTGAAAGTTTAAACTGCATCTTGTAAGCACTGCATTTCACACCTATCAATTTTGCTCCTGGCATGACACCCCCACCCCACTACCACCAAAGAAAGCAAGGGAAAAGGGACATCTCCAGAGCTTTAAAAATGTTTTGATTTTTTTTAATGAAGTATAGTCAGTTTACCACGTTGTGTCAATTTCTGATGTACAGCATAGTTTTTCAGTCATACACGTACATTCATATGTTCCTTTTCATATTCTTTTTCGTTATAGTTACTATAAGATATTGAATATAGCTCCCTGTGCTGTACAGTATAAACTTGTTGTTTATCTATTTTATATATAGTAATTAGTATCTGCAAATCTCCACGGTGGGCTCTACAGCCCCTGATTTACAGACCTGGAGAGGTTATGTGAGGTCACAGAGCAGCAAGAGGCCAGGGCCGTGAACCAAGGCCAGCCCGGCAGCCCCCTGCTTCCACTCCAGGGGGTGTGTCACCAGCACCCCAAGCGGATCTGCCTGACCCGGGGCTGGCACTCCAGGGCACTGGGCAGGAGGCAGTACAGCTCAGGGGGTGGGGGAGGCCTGGGCTGGAGGCCAGCACTGCCCAGACCTCCCCGGGGCAGCCTGGAGGTGGGGAAGCCTCCAGTTACTGAACCCAGGAAGCTCAGTTTCTGCCTCTGTATGGAGGGGATAATGCAGCCTTCCCACTAATGAGGAAGAGATGTGATCCCATGAGTTGAGGGCTTAGCGCAGGTGGAGCACAGAGCAAGGGTTCGGCTGCAGTTCCCCCAAGGCACTGGGACATGAGTCAGCGCCCTGAGAATCACCTGGGGGAGCTTTTAAAGGACACCGATGCCCAGACCCACCCCCAGGAAGTCACATCCCACTGGGCTGCAGTGGAATCCAGCTACCCGTTCTTTTTAGAAATTGCTTGGGTGTCCCAAAACAGTGACAACTATTCCTACCTTAAATTGAAGTGTCTTTGATTGACAGGTGCTGGGAAAAGTGCGGAATCAATTACAAAGTGAACTGCTCTAATGAAATCCGTAATTATTGTGCTAAGGCCTTCTCAAGACTTTCTGTGTTTCTTAACAAACTCTCCACTGTTTTTTGTGATAGCTGAGTGCTGTAACTCCTTCCTGGAGCGTAGCATTAAGATGAACAGGCTGGTCCCTGAACGGTAAGTTCCACTGGAAGAGCCCGTATCTATAAAAATGCCCTGGCACATGGGAGGACTTCTAATGTTCCAGTCTCAGTCGGCGACACAGAAAAAAAGACTTGCAGGCTCATTTATACGCATCGGGTAGATAACTGGAGATGTCTTTTTTTAAGGTGGGAAGAGAATCTTGGGGTTCTGTGAACTAACCAGGATCCCTCTTTCTACGCTGACACCTCTCAGTACGAGTCACCTTCAGCGGTGTCCTGCTCTGTTCTACCAGGCTCGTTCCACAGTGGGGGCTGCAGGGAGGCTGCAGAGGCTGGAACGCAACCCCGGCCAGCCCCCAGAGAAGCCAGGAGGAGGGCGGCCCAAGACCTCTCCCCACACCCTCAGCTGGCCCAGGGCCTGCCCAGCTCTGGCCTTGGAGGACACCACCCAGGAGGTCACGAGGAGCCCAGGAGCCGGAGCCCTGCACCATCACAGCCCCTTCCCAATAAAACCATCCTTGTGGATTTTCGCTTCATTGTCATGATTTAGCAAAGTCAACCCCAGGAGAACTTTCCTACCACCTTGCCAGCTTGAGTTTCTGCCTTGCGTCACTGTTGGCCGCAGCTTCGGGCCAGGCAGCCCCGCCGCTCGGCAGCTGTGAAACAGGAGATGCTGCCGGGTGTAAATGGTGGGTTTTCTGCAGCTGATGAAAGGTCACTGTGGTTCGGGTTTAGACACTCTGAAACCTATTTGTTGAGGCCTTAAAATTCAGAGCGAGATGAAACTGCACTCTGCACAAAGCCATCTCCCTTTCAGACACAAAGGAAGGGGCTTCAAAGGGCTCCCACAATGTCACCTCAAAGGAGAAGCAGGGACTGTCAGGGAAAGAGGATGGATCCAATGTCACAGTCCTGGCCTCACTGGTTACAAGCTGCAGGACCTTGGACGAGTCACCCCTCCCCTCGGCTATTTTCATGGATGTATCTAGATGCCGACCAAGATGTCTGGACATTGATCAAGAGATGCACTGAAGTTCTTTGCGGTCATCAGAGTTTCTGGGTCTTTACTGAGGAAGGCCTCTCGGCTGCCATGATGAAAGGAAAACAAGGCATTCCTGGCCTTTCCCACCCCTGGAGCTTCGGCAGGTTTCCTGCCTTTAAAAAAACTAAAAGGTAAAAGCCCTGCCACCCTGAGCCCTCTCTCCTACGCTGCCGACCCCAGGGGGACCTGCTCCCTGCCATCTCCTCCTCCTCTCGAGGCTGAAATGAACCAGCACAATTTCCAAAGCACCATGTGTAAAAGAGTCCTGTCTACAGAAACCAATGGATGTTTTAAATGGCGGCTAAAAGAACATATTCAAGAGAACCGAAAACCTATGTTCACTTAAACACTCATCCAGCTACGTTAGTCCTGACAGCCAAAAAGGTGGAAACAACTCAAATGTCCATCGACTGAGGGCAAAACGTGCTCAAACCAAACAATGGAATAATATTCTACTCTTAAAAGGAATCAAGTACTGATCCATGGTGCAGCGTGGGTGATGCCTGAAAACAGGATGCTTAGGGAAGAAACCAGACTCAAAAGGCCACATATCACAGAAGTCTATTTATATTAAACTGCCAGTAGAGGCAAATCCATAGAGACAACGAGTAGATTAGTGGCTGCCAAGGACCTGGGGGGGTGGAATGGAGAGTAACTGCTAATGGGCACAAGGTTTCTTTTGGGGGGTGATGAAAACATTCTGGAATTAGATATGGTGATGGCTGCACAGCTCCATGAATATACTGAAAAGCCAGGGAGAATACTAAATGCTTTTTAAAGGATGGGGAGGGTTCTGGTATGTGAATTATATCTCAATAAACTCATAAAAAAGTAAGCCTACGTACCTAGATGTGTGGGACGCTAGTGTAAAAATCTTCCCAACTTTTCCGGCAGCATCACTGAGGGAAAGCTGCCCTGTCCCACGGCCTCCTGCTCCCATGAGACAGGCTGGTCACAGTGGGCTCCCCCTACCTGGCACATCAAATCCTTCCCCCTCTCACCCACTTGCAAGGAGAGAGAGGAGCCAGCTCCGTCTCTGAGCATCCTCTCCTGGGCGACTGACACATTTCTGGATGTAAATCAATAACTTGGATTTGTTTAGCCAATTACAGCCAGCCCATGGTACACCCCGTGTGAGATTTCCTGCATGAGAAGCCTCATCCACAAAAGCTGAGGCCAGGTGAAGGATGGCACTCACAGATTTTCAGCCCTTTACTTCCTTAATCGTATCTGAGACTCACAAGGGCCCAGAGAGCACAGGGTGGTGTTGTGCCCATTTTACAGACTGGAAAACTGAGGATCAGAGAAGCGCGATGACCCACCCAAAGTCACACAATAGTGGGAAATGGTGCATAGGGCAAGAACCTGGCACCTGGACTCCTGGTCCGGCACTCTGTTTAAGACACCTGTCTGCCCCTCCTTCCCACATACTTGGCAGTTGAGAAAGACCATGCACCTCGTCGTCCAAAACGCTTCTTTTCCATAACTAGAACTCAATGGCTCACCCCTGGAATGAAGAGTCGTGCACCTGTCCCCACCTGCCCCCCTGCCCAGAGCAAGAGGCCAACTACACTGCCACCTTCAGACCTGAGACACAGAGACGGAAGCTTATGGCCCTGACACTTCCCTCTGGCTCTTCTCCCTAAAACCCCTCCTTCAGTGTCAGATGTCTTCACAATCCCTTTTCTTTTCTGACCATCTGCTTTGGGGCTACATCCTCTCCTCCCCTGTCCATGGAGAGAAAACAAAGATTGCGTCTCAAGGGAGATGGCTGCAGGCACCCACTTCCTGGTCACGTTTGTTGAGTCCTCCGCCCCCTGGTCACTCCTGTTGTCCCAGGGCCGGTCCTGTCCTCACCTCTGTGGACAGGCTGGGTGAGAAGAGCAGCCCCTGTGCCCGTCGGTTCCCCAGGCTGCAGGCCCACTGCCCCGCCTCACAGAGGCCTCCCTCTCAAAGCCACCAGAGTGGCTGAACATGCTCAGACTTGAATGCGTTCACCATTCACCCAGCGATCTGGATGGGGCCTGAGATGCTGCATTTCTAAGCACGTGACGCCAGTGATGCCGGCCTGGAGACCACACCTGGCACGTTCCAGCGGTCTCCACTGAAGAACTGGGGCTGAGACAGACAGACAGCAACCAGCCAAACTTAAAAGAAAACAGTCCTGCTCATTTAGAAGGGACGTGGGCAGGAAAAGTGTTTCTATCTTTCCTTTGTGTGACTGCACTTGGTGTGACTGCACTTTTAGAGTCCTCAAATTCATAGAAACAGAAAGTGAAATGGTGGTTGCCAGGGGCCGGGGGAGGGAGAAATGAGGAGTTATTGTTTCACTTGTTTGGGGTTTCAGATCTGCAAGATGAGAGTCATTCTGAGGTTGGACGGTTGCACAACAATGTGAATGTATTTAGTACCACTGAACTGTACACTTAAAAATGGTTAAGATGGTAAATTTTATGTGGATATATTTTACCACAATTTTTTTAAAGCAGTGATTAAAGGGAGAAACAGTCAGTAACTTGCTTGCAGACATGTGTGACTTGAAACCAGCTTGCAAACAAGCATGGTTTGAAGGGGAGGGTGGTATTTCCAAACGCTGAGATTCTGAACAAGCACAGGGAGAGAGCAGGAAAGCCAGGGCACAAGGGGGACGACCAAACAGCAGAAATAATGGAGAAACTGAGAGCCAAGACACATTGTTGTGTTAGAGACAAGATGTCTTCTTGAGGAAAAGATGCCAAATTTCCTCTTGAAGATTCTCTGTGTTTCTGACCAAAGGGCTTTATCTATGTTGCCACTGAAGGACCAGCTAATCTGTTATAGGATGTTAGTTACAACACAGCTCTCTATATAAAAATAGATATAAAAACAAATTTCCTCTGTAGAGCACAGGCAACTATATTCAATATCTTATAATAATCTATAATGAAAAAGAATATGAAAACAAATATATGTGTATATATATATATATGACTGGGACATTGTGCTGTACACCAGAAACTGACACATGGTAACTGACTGTACTTCAATTTAAAAAAAAAAAAAACAGTGACTCAGGAAGCACTGCCAGAAAGACAGAGAAGGCCATGTCTCCCCTCCCGCCACTGCCGCCTGGAGAGGAAAGGTCTGCGCTGACTGAGATGCCATGAGGATCCCAAGCTTTGTGCAAAGAAGTTCAGTTCAGAGCACTGAATTGTTTTAATTTGCAAAACAGCATAAATTTAAAAAGAAAAACATGCTAAGATTAAAATCTCACTCAAAATGTCCTTTTAACTTCTGACATATTCATTCACTTTCTGTAAGTTTACATTCAAGCACACAGCAGAAAAAGTCCATTGCTTCCTGAGCTGCCTGTCCCCCGTGTTCACTCTCCCCTTCTTTCTCAGGCAGAGAAGCCCGGTTTTACTTAGGGTGGCCATGCAACCAGCTAAAAACCTTCATTTCCATGACTCCTTAGCAACTACCAGGAGCTCCAGAACTAAATTCAGGCCAATCCAGTGTCAGCAGAAACTTTCGGAAAGTCAGAGGATGGTACAAGCTCTTTCTCAGCCCCCCTCCTCTCTGCAGCCTAGAACACAGAAGTGATGACTAGAGCTCAGATGGTCATCCTGGACTGCAAGGCGACATGCTAAGAACAACAGAACAACAGAGAAAAAATCCCATCCCTGATGACCCGGGAACCACCCTACTGACTCTGGAATGTATCCCCCAGATGTCTGTCCTTCACACAATAAGAAAGGAATCTTCTGCCTTTAAACCACTCATTATTGTTTTGAGGGTTTTGTTATGCAATGGTAAACTGATTTTAAATAACAATTTTAAGGAAACATTTTTAAGAATCCCCCATGGAGAGAGGAGTCTATGAAGATGGCATAGTGAGAGAGAATATTTTGTGTATCTTCCAAAACCCCACATAAAAATAGAGAAACCAATGTATGGATATGTGGGATCTCTCTGTACGATTCTTTACAACTGCATGTGAATCTCTATCTCAAAATATATTTAATTTCTAAGTACTAGCTTTAAAAAAATCAACCAGAGAGCAAAAAAAAAAAAACAACCCATACACAACATTTACAAGAAAATGACAAGCGTCAAGTACAACTAAGTGGGAAAAAATTCCACAAACACTAAAACATAAGTGGGTGAGGACACACCACAACTGCTGTAAGGCACGCATCGTATTGTCATCTGCTCAGCAGAAAACAGAGGGAAACAATAAGGCATCTGACAGACGTGAGATCAGGGGAACCCAAAATAGCTGACAGGTATTCACTGGAAAGTATGGCAGGCCAGTGTGAGAGTAGCAGCTGAAACTGAGAGGGGTGTTGACCAATCCAGCACAAGGCAGGTCATGAGCCCATTGCTGGACTAAAAGAGTGGGGCCATCTAGTCCCTAGGAACTCTTGAAAATGGACCCCAGGGCACCCCTCCAGGAAAGGAGTCACTGCTGGGAGTGGAATCAAAACCGAGCAAGACAGGAGCAATAATACAGAGGAAAGCGATGGTCCAATTAAAGATGAGAGACAGAAACAGAGCCCAGAAATCTCAGAATGCAACCAGCCGTGTTTCTGAACACGCTACCAAAAGAGACAAGGAGGATCTGCGAAGTTAGAAAAACAACTCTGAAACAAGTCTCCTCCTAAAAGTTCAGAAAAACTTATTTCACATAAAAATGAGCACCATAAAAGCATAAAGGTCAAACCACATGCAGAGTCGTTAAGAGGGAAAACGTGAATAAGGAGCTGAGCAACATCTTTATAGACAGTGAAAGTATGCCAGAAGGACCGATCTAAAGAACAAATCAAATTTGTACCCCAGTTTTTTAAAAGTGGGGAAAATATATAGTGAAATGATATAAGACAAGGAAGAATAACATAAATCAGAAATAGGAAAACTCAGACATGAGAACTCGGGCACTTCAAAGAACAAGAAAATCCCTAATATTCAGAAATGACTCTTAAAGTGAAATAAACACAGAAGCAAATAAATACAACAGGTAATCCTTTAAGTTACGGAGAAAGTCAAATTGGGACTTTATTTTTTAATTCAAAAAGAAGAAAATAATTCAAAAGAAAGCACATTACTCCCAGTAGGTAAAGAAGCTCTAACACACAGAAAATAGGAGTCCCTGAAGAAGACGAGCAAAACAAGGGAAAAGAACCAACATTTAAAATTATAATACAAGACTACTTTCCTAAAATTAAAAAAAATATGTATTTGAAAACACATATTGAAAGAGCATGCTGTGTACCTGAGAATACTGGTCCAGAATGACTCACCCCAAGACACAGTCTAATTACTGAACTTCACAGAAGAAGAAAAAAAAAGTTGTTTGGGAGTCTTAGCGAAAATGACTTATAAGGGAAAGAAAAGTGGATCAGCACCAGACTCTTCAAAAGCAACACTTTATATAGAAGAAAATGGGGTGATAAAAAGAAGATGGGAGCCAAGGACATGACATATAGTAAAACTTAAGTATAAACTGTATCAATAAACTGTTAACTGTGCAAAACCCTGAAGGTTTTCCTAAAGAATCTATTAGAACAAGGGTCCTCAAATTTTTTATCTTCAACTCCTTACCCTCATCAAATTACTAAACAGCCCAAAGAGCTTTGTTTATGTGGGTGCTAGACATGTCATTTACCTTTCAGGAATTAAAACAGAAATTTTTAATGTATTTTTAACTAGTCAAAAGTAACAAACTCATATGCCAACATCAATAGCATATTTTAGGAAAAATAACTGTTTTCCTAAACAAAAATAATTAGCGAACAGAGTAGCATTGTTTTCATTGTTTTAAATCGCTTTACTATCTCTCCTGATACAAACAGCCAGACTCACCTGTCTGTTTGCATGTTCAGTCTGCTGGGGTATCGCAGGTCCCAGAGCTGTACCCTCATGAGGGGGAGAAAGTGGTGGGAAAGGGGGAAACATCTTAGAATGATCATGAGAACAGCTTTGACCTCAAGGACTCCGTGCCTGGAGAATGAGCTAGAGACACACAAAATGACTAGAAAGACAAGAATACAAGGTTTGGGGGTGAACTTTAACCATGAAGATACTTGTAGAACTAAGAGTCAACAAGGGCTAAAATGAAGAGAGGACAGTTTGAGATGGCTACATATCCTGACTCTGCAGATACAGAACTGCTAAAAAATGAGGAGAGCAAATGCAAAAACAAAAATAAAATCTTAACTCTTCTCAGTAATTATACTGCTGGTGGTAACAGTCTTGTTAATCTCATACTTCCCGGAGTGTCGGGGAAGGTAAAGGGGTAAATATGGGCTATTCTATCCAGCCCTGGGTTTGTGTGCAGGATCAGAAGCAACCCTAAACTCATATCCCAGCTCTCCCTTCTCACATGTCTCTAGTACCATCTTTCCAAGCAAGATATCTGGTCCTTATTCTAGGCTTGACCGGCCCCAAACTGAACACGTGACCATCTCCCCAAACCAGCCATCCACTCAGGTCCTCCGTCTCCTTTAGGTTTAGCTGTCCTCCCTCCGTGCAGGGTTAAAAACTGCTGGGTTTTCCCCGACTGGCTTTCTCTCCAGGTCATCAAAAATATTCATTAAGAACATTGTCTTAACTGCCTACGGACACCTGTTCAAAGTGTGTGTCCTCTCACACAATAATTCACTCTCTGTGTGTACACCTGGGAGGCGGGGTTGAGTAAATCACTGTCTCACCACACAGTCCAGCACTCTGTGTGCATCTGTAGGTGTGTTCATACTTGCTCTCACACGCCTGGACCATCCCGGGAAAGATACACAAGAAACTGATGACACGGACGAGCCAAGCCAAAGGGTGACCGGGCAGGAATGGGAGGGGACTGTTCACTCTTTGTCCTTTATGCCTTTTAATTTTCAAATTGTTGTAGTACCTATCAAATTTTATCAAAAGTTTAATTGCAAAATTAAACCAGTTTTATTATATGCAAATGACCCTATACACAGAATTAGTTAATAATTCCAGGGAAACTCAATTTATAAGCACAAACCAATTAAAAGACAGAATGAGTTTATATATACATATATATATATATATTTTTTTTTTTTTTTTTACTGAAGTATAGTTTACAATGCTGTGTCCATTTCTGGTGTACAGCACAATGCTTCAGTCATACATGAATGTACATATATTCATTTTCATATTCTTTTTCACTGTAAGTTACTACAAGATATCAAATATAGTTTCCTGCGCTTTTACGGCAGGAACTTGTTGTTTATCTGTTCTATATACATCAGTTAGTGTCTGCAAACCTCAAACTCCCAGTTTATTCCTTCCTACACCCCGCTCCCCAGTACAGTTTTTAGTAGCTAGAAAAAAAACAAAGTACATGGATTCCTCTTCATCAAAACCCCAAGCCAATCATCAAGGTTCTGCCTTTGCCCAGGGAGGCAGTAATTCCTGCCTCAGCCCCAGCTGGAGGCAGACAGACAGCTGGGCAGGTGTATTCACCCTTCCTCTTGGCTTCTCTGTCCCTTACTCAGGTTCCTTCAAATCAAAGTGTGAGCTTGGTTCTCTGCAGAATTCAGCCTGCATGAACTTCACTGAAACACATCTGTGCACCGGTATAGCATCCCCCCAGCACTTTGGAACCACAGACAAAACCAGAACCCACGCCCGCCATGCTGCATGGCATCAGCTGAGACTCAGGAAGGGTCTGGTCAAAACAGAAATGATGTCACTCAGACCATTGGAGCGGGATTTTAACGGGGGCCTCCATTTTTTTCCAAAGAGGCTCAATATAAGAAGCACCCATTTTCGTAAGATCTGGGTGGATTTTTAAAACCTGTAGCTACATTTTCTGTGCCTTTGTATGATGATCTAAATAAATCAGAACCAAAATACTGGTTTCTTCCTCCAGACCACCTCAAAGGGATACCCCAAACAAAGAGAAACCTCTAGGTTCTAAGGCAGTGACCTCCCTTTACAATGAAACTACCAGGGTGTTTGAGGACCAGTTGCAGTAACAAATTCACCCCAGATGCTGGTCACTTCTGTTTCTTTGTTCCCTATCATCTGTCATGGTCCATATTTGTCTGATACTGTTTTGTGTCATTTTAATACTGCATATCACTTCCAATCATTTTAGGAAACAGGAAAAAGTCTAACCGCAGTCAGTCACTCATGGAGTCAGCCACTGCCTCCTGCAATCACACTTCACACACAATTATAGCCCTGGAGCCCCTCCCCACTGACAAGACCCCCTCTGGCCAGTGACAACAGCCTCCTCTCCTCCACCCTGACCTCTGAGCTCCTCCCCACCCGATTCCTCCTATATACCACCTCCAGAATATTCTTCCTCAAATCCTATTCCCATCAGATCACTCCCCTGCTCAAAATCTGATTTCAATGATTTCCTTATTTTCTATTTAGTAAAGTAAGAAATCTCACTGTCTCCTTGTAAAGCCTGTCTACACAGTCTTTATTAATCATCTTTATCTGGGCAGCCCAATATTTTAGCATCGTGTTTGAAACTGACAATGAACCCTTGAAGCAGACAGCATCCTCCCCAGTTGACAGCTCAGAAAACCCAGATAATCCTCAGCCACACCACCCTCCTAACCCTGTCAGACCCACACCCACGTTGTTTCCTGCCTTGATCTTCTGTCCAAGTAGGTTGGATTCTCTTTGCTGCCAAACTGCCTTTACTCCTGTGCATGTGCATCTATGTATCTTTTCACCAGGGGCATCTTCAGCCCCTCCGTGTTACCTACTAAAATCCTTCCAGGCTCTGATCAAGCTGCGCAACTCCCAGACCTTTCCTATGACCAATTTATCTGTACATCCCAGGCCTGTGAATCCAAAAGGATTAGCTCTCTGCCCTCGCGGGGGAGCCCATCAGAACCCAGATCTGCCCAGTGTGGGGGCCATAATATCAACCCAGTCAGGAGTTAGGAGTGGGCCCAGTTAGTACAATTAAAGGGGAAGCCTTCTGGCCCCATCAAAACACCCATTTTCTTAAACTTTTCAGAGATCATCCTCAGTCTCCTTCATATTCTCTGGGAATGACACAGTGCCGGACACACACTGGGGCTCTGTGATTACTGGTTTCCTGAGGGGATGAGTCACCAGTTGTCTTGGTGTGGATCAGTCTAATCAGTCAGATTCCTCTTTCAGCACTGGCTCTTGTGGGCCTGACTGCAGCTCCTCAGTCCTTCTGTGGCTCTTCTGGGGCCAGGTCTGCCCCCCAAGGGACACTTGTCAATACCTGCAGGCATTTTTTGCCATCGTAAGCAGGGGAGTTGTTACTGATATCTAGCAGGCAGAGGCCAGGGTTGCCAGCAAACGTCCTACGATGCACAGCACGACCCACAATAAATCAGTATCTGGCCCAAAATGTCAGTGCTGCTGAGGCCAAGATATTCTGCTCCAGAGGGAACAAAACAACAAAAAAGGGGGAAGTGCCCCAAAGACTGGGGTCCTCTAAAAGAAGTGATGGAAACATCACAACATTAGTAGCCAGATCCGTCATAAATGCTTTCAACATTACGTGAATGATTTAACTCCAAAATTACACAGCACAGCCTCCCGCCCTGAGGCCGTCCCAGAAGCACGTGGTGGGCGTGGCAGACGCTCCGGAGTGACCACATCACAAATGACCGGGGCTGGCGGCCACACTGCTGCCTACTCACTTTAATCTCCCGTCCTCAAAGGTCATGAGTATTTTCAGACCTCTCAGCACACGCACATTATGGGCAGACTTGATACAGGGTGCTTCCCGTGGGCAGAGCACTTCACTCGCCAGCACCCCCAAGCTGAGTTACAGGCTCAACTTTGTCCCTGTCACTCTCCAAGGGACTTATCAGGCCCATTATCCTAATTGGCAAATGATATGTAAGCACCAGAAGGTTATGCGTCTGCAATTATATTTACAATAAAAGCTTAATCTCCAAAAGAAAACAGTAATTCATTAAAACCGCCCTTCCCATCTGCCATTCCAGGACCCGAAAAAGAAATAGTCTGCTTCCTGGTGAGGCACAAATTAGCTGCCAGAGCATGAAATGCAGACAAAGCCAGACAAAGAAGCAAGAGATGCGTCCGCTCGGTTCCAGTCAAGTGTGGCCCTGGCTGCAGGCAGACTTGCTGCATCCCTGCCGCGTCTCTGGGGAGGGGCTGGGGGCGGAGTCAGCAGCCAGAGGGCCAGGGTCTGGGAAGGCAGGAAGCCGTTCTCCACTGTCCTCTGCTCAGGGCAAGCTTTGTTAGCAGATACTTCAGCTTTGGCCACCACCTCTTATCAGCACTTTAAGGAAACTTGAGAGGGATTCAGGAAGAAAAGGGAGATGATTCCGCGGTCTGATATTTCAGCTGGACTCTCACCATCATCCCAAACTCTGCTCCCTTACTACTCCGATGGATATATTAAGACCCACCCCGCGGCTGTGCACTGTGCTGGAAAGCCGATCACAGCCGCCCCATCGCGTTCACACAGCCCTCACTGTGTGCCAGGTAGGGCTCTAAATACCTGGCGTGGATCAATTCATTCCCCACTCCACCCGAGCAACCCTTGGACTGTCTCATTTAACAGGTGAGACGAGGGGCAGAGAGAAGGCACTGGTTCAAGGTCACACAGCCTTTTAGTGGCGGAGCCAGGGTATGAGACAGGTGACCCAGCTCCATGTCCACCCTCCCACACGGGGCCCAGCGTCCCCGCAGCAGGTCAACCAGCACTCACCTCGGGCCCCAGGCTGTGACGGAGCTTGACAGAGCTAGCTCACCTGTGGGGGACACGGACGGCCACGAGCCATCTTCCCTGCGGCGTGGCGGGATAGTTCAGTAGAGCCCCAAAGTCTGAGTAGGAATCAACAAAAGCAGACACAGACACGGAGCGGTGGGACCCCCGGCCTGCCTGGGAGGGCATCCGTGCCCAGACTCCCAGCCCGCCCTGTCTAGCAGGTGCACACAGGGACGATCAGCCCCCGACAAGACCCACCTGAGGCCTCAGGAGATGAAGTGACCTGTTCAAGGTCACACTATGGTCAGTGGTGGATTCGGGGCTCAAGCTGGGCATGTCTGCTACACAGCTCCTGCTCCCAGGACTTCCAAAGATCCAGGACATGCCACCCTCAGGGCACTCCCCTGTGGCTGGAGACCCTGAACTTGCCTGAGCTCCAACTTCCTGAGTTTGCCACTGTCCCCAACCCCTCCTTTAGAACCTTCTGTTGTAAAGAAGCTTCCTGGGCAAGGTGGCCCCAACCTGGTACACGACACTGCCCAGGTACCCACATGCCTCCTTGTGGGTCCACAATCCAGGCCCTTATGTACGATGAGGGCCAACCTTCAGCCAAGTGGCCTCTCTTTACCCGCCCATGAGCCTTCCCCTTTAAAAGTGGGTACACTCTGCCCTCATGCACCAAGTGCCTCTGTGGTCCACAAAACCTACTCCATGGAGAGGCCCTGAACTTGGTGATGGCAGTGAGGCATCCCCTCCCTGAAGTGCTGGCAACCTCATGTGAACCCAGGCCTTGTGCTCTCGGGGAGAGGCTCCAGCATCAGAACAGAGCCCTTACTGATGGCTACGAGCTCCTAGCTGTCTGCCCTCCAACTTCCAAGTTTCCAGTGCAGAGGCAACAATCATTACTGGTGAATATTCACAGACTACCTTCCACGGGCAAGAGGAAAGGAAGCTAAGGCAGTGTCTTTCCCTGTCCACGGAGGTGGGCTATTGATCTTTCCAAGTTGGCTTCACTCATGAGTGACACGTGATCGATCCATGTGGTCCAGGCATTATTTTCCCCCAAATTTTGCAATCTCTCCATCAATTTTATTATCTGACTAGTCCAGGTCCAGAGTTTATTAGTTGAATAACTCCCTTCCTCCCCCTCAGGATGCTCTAAGTGGAGAGTCACGCCAGGTGTCACAGAACCACCATCACTGGTGAACATGTGTCCTCTGCTACATCAGTCACTCTCAAAGGGACTTTTCTCAAGCAAGTTTGGGGAAAATGCCTTCATCTCAAAACCATGTCTTGTTCACACCTTGATACACAAAGCAGCTGAGGTCAGGGTGATGTGCCAAATTGCTTTTGTTATATTATTCAGAAATGTCAAAGGTACAGAACGTGCTCCCAGAAAGTCAAAACCAGCAGCCCTCGGCACGATGGGCATCATGCACGCCGAGCAGGACCCCAGCCCTGGACCCCCAGCCCTGGAGCCGGTTCCATCTCCTCCTCCACAGCAGCGAACCAAGAGGGCCTCTGGCTGCATGCCCCGGACAGAGTCACATTTTATTTTAGACTCACTCCCTCTCTTTAACCTCAAATACTCCAGCCTTAAAAAGAACAATGCTCAGGGCATCTCCAGTTTTAATTTAGCCTGGCGCAGCCTCACTGCTTTGAGGGAAGAAAGGCAGGAGCAGCTGCCTGTGCGCTGCGCTCTGGACACGTCATCCCTTCCTTCCGTGGACACAGCGCATCTCTCTAAGCCGCTTGACGATGCAGGTCTACGCCCCCAGGAGAAGGGTTAGGGAGAAGGTGCTCAAACCCCCAACCCCTTAGCCCCATTAGCAGAGACCTTCTCTGCCTTCTCTGGGGCTAAAGGGGGTCCAGGATAACGTGTGGTCTTTCCCGCCTGAGTTCAGAAGCACACGGGGAAAGAGGCACCCCGGGTGGACTAATGGAGCCGCACCGCGATGTGGCTCAGGAGACAGCTGGCCTGGCAGCTGGGGCCAGAGGGCTCCCTAGTATTTCAGGGAAAGATCACTGGCCCACCGCAGGGGCAGGCTGCAAGCCCACGGCAGATCAAAGACCTGGAGGATCCTCAAAATCGAACACTCAAAGAAGAGGGAGAGGCACCCGCTCACTGCCTTCTCCCCACCCACCCACGAAGGGGGACAGCAGAGGCCACAGTGTCCTCCTGGGGAGCTGAGCAGAATCCCCTGCTCTCTCTGGCAGTAGGGAAAGTGGGACACAAGGGTTCCCCTGAGATGTACTCACATCAGAGGAAAATGCAAATCAATGCCGCATCATCCAAGGGGCTGTGCGTACAAGGGGCTGTGTGTACATTTTTAACAATCAGCGCCCCAGAAGAGGACAGTAACAGTAACTAGGTAAGTTTGCTTGGAAATAAGGAGGTGATTTCTTCAATTCTTGGCTCTGGCAGTGTTGCCCTCCTGAAGTATAAGGTAGGAAAAAAAAGAAAGAAAGAAAGAAAGAAAGAAAGAAAAGAAAGAAAGAAAGAAAGAAAGAAAGAAAGAGAGAGAGAGAGAGAGAGAGAGAGAGAGAGAGAGAGAAAGAGAGAAAGAAAGAAAGAAAGAAAGAAAGAAAGAAAGAAAGAAAGAAAGAAAGAAAGAAAGAAAGAAAGAAAGAAAGAAAGAAAGAAAGGCACCTTGCAAGATCAGGCAGGAATGGAGGGCTGCCTGCCCCACTCTGTCATCCTGGGTCTTTCCTGGGGCTGAGCTATAGTCTTAAGAACACACTGTGTTCTGTTTCCAGCTAAGAAACAAGAGACCAAGGGATGTAACCAAGCAGGACCTCGTGGGGCCTTCCCGGGACAGACCTTTCCCACCACGTGCTCTGCTGTGGCTCCTCTCTGAAGTACCCAGACAACAGTTATCTCATGTATATTTCCTGAGTTTTTTCCGATACTAAAAACCACCACTAAAGGGAGCAAATTAATCACTTGATGATCATGAGCACGCAGCCCCCAGACTTTCTGGTGCCTAAGGATTGATTATCATCAAGCAATCAGAGATTTGTGCACGAGCTGATCGTGTACCCTGCAACTCCCCTCCCTTACCCGCCCTTTAAATATGCTTTCCTGAAACCCTCTGGGGATTTTGGGGTATTCTTGGGTATGAGCCACCCTGTCCTTCTTGCTCAGCCCTGCAATAAACCTTTCTCTGCTTCAAACTCCAATGTTTCGGTTTGTTTGGCCTCACGGTGCATCGGGCACATAAACTTGTATTTGGTAATAGGGAGGCACGTGGAATATCAAGGAGTTTTGTTTGGTTTTTCTCTGCTTAGTTTGGGCCTTAAATCTAGTTTATGAATCAGGGAAAAGTCAGAAAGACATGGTGTGCTACAGAGTCAGGATGAGAGAAATAAAGAGTATAATTAAACTTTTATGAGCAAATATCCTTGGAGAAAAACGCAACAAAAAGACAAAAGATTTAAGAGAAAGCCCAATGTGGCCAAACTATTAAAAAAAAAAAGACCCTCCCCAAAATACTTTTTAAATGTATACAGAGAATTTTCCAATTTTTAAATGAACTATGTCTCCAAGTTCAGGTGGGGAAATTGAGGCTCAGGGCAGTTCTATGATTGGCTCCTAGAAGCCCCAGACTCCCTCCTCTTCTGAAACTCCTCCACCCCAGAGAGAGGAATGTCCCTACTCCTGCCCTTAAGGTCACACAGCATCACTGGGAAACAGGACATGGACAGATCACACACCTGGAGAAGCAAGAGGCAAATGGTCAGCATATTGTGCTAAAAGCCCTGGGGACATGAGGTGGGTGGGCTGGAACCCCTCCAATGGGAGATGGGAGATGCTTGAGATGAAGTTCAGGAATCCAGGGGACACAGCGCACATCTCAGCAACAGATCCAGAAGGCAGGGCAGAGTTGGAAACTTGAAGCACATAGCTTCTAGTTAGAATCAAGAGAAGAGGGAACCGCTTCATGTTTCTACTGCACTCACCATGTGCCGATTTATTCCCTTTATAGCACTTACCACAGTGGTGGCATCCAGGAGGCATTTCATAAACGCTGGTGAGTTACTGTCTACGTCAGGTGGAGAGCTGGCTATCTCTCATGCTACAGTAACAGAAATGATACTGATGTTTTCAACCCCACCCGTAAGATGCTGTCTATTTCTGGCAGTAGCAGCAACAAAGCTCATGCAAAATCCTGCCAGATGCCAGGTTCTTGACCTAAGAAAGCCTCCCGGCGCATCAGTCCTTCAGCAGCTCCTAAGGGAAGCATGAGGGTCTCCGTTTTTGGAGAAGTCAGTGCCATGTTCCAGGTCTAGCTGTCTGACGATGCTTAGCAGAATCAGAATCCTGCCTCCCATGGCTCCTCCCTTACCCCTCACTGCCCCTCAACCAGGACACCCTCCCCAGAAGAGGCACCAACACCCTGAGCTACAGTCTGGGCCCCAGACCTGAGCAGGACATCTCCAGGGCACCTGCTTTTTTTTTTTTTTTTTTTTGATTTCTTATTTTGTCTTCTAAGCCATTGGGTTTAAGAAAGATGAAAACATGCCAAAGGAGGATTACATAAAATAAAAACTCGTATGTTTTAAATATTTAATCTTGGATTCTAGGCACAGCCTCATTTGGAGGTGACATCACGAATTCCTCCCCCAAGGCCCAAGTCAGCAGCCTCCTGCCCTGACCATGAGTGAGACCCCCACATTCCCCCAGCCCCCCCTCCGAGGCAGGTGCCACAGCCTGCAGCCCCCTAAGAGCCCCAACAAAGTCCAGATCTCAAGTCAGACACCAGAAAGGACTGAACCCCAAGCCTTGGAGGACAGTCGAGGGGAGGCAGGGCTACAACTAGAAGCCAAGGCCAAGCTGCCCCTGAGCACCCCCATCCCAATACCCGCAGGGGGCACATCCCAGCACTCCTGCCCTGGAGAAGCCTGAGCTGTTCCGGGCAGTCTGTGAGGCCATCCCAACAGACACACGTCTCTTTAAGATTTCGCTATCTTCCATCGAAAAAAAAAAAAAAAAAACCACAGCACAAATTTTATCGGTGATTCACCCTGGCCTTGGCAATTCCTGGCTAGGCTGCTTCGTGGAGCACCTTTCCAGAGTCCCTAACGGGCTGGTCATTGCTTTCACGGCTTTCCGATGAGCTGTACAGTGCTCCAGGGCACTCTGCAGAGCTTGCCGGTGGCCTTGGAGCCAATGCCTGGTGAAGGGGGCAAGGGCTTGGTCAGCCCATCCTTGGCCCCCACATGACCCTCACCAACCCCAGCACCCA
The DNA here is from genome assembly GCF_048564905.1 of Vicugna pacos. NCBI lineage: Eukaryota > Metazoa > Chordata > Mammalia > Artiodactyla > Camelidae > Vicugna > Vicugna pacos. The sequence goes on from NC_133010.1 coordinate 10,886,842, forward strand.
TGCCCCATGCCCAGACGCCCTGAGTCGCCCGCTCACTGCAGGGAGATGAGGGGCAAAAGAGGCCCACGTGTGACATCATGGGACCGCTTTTTACTGTAACTTGGGTCAAACAAGTCATTTAAAAAATCCTCCAGATCCTGGGTTATCGGACAGAACTACTGCCATGTGTGTAGGAGAAGTTTACCATCACTAGTATGGTTGCTGTAAACAAACACATTGCCTGCATTTTTAGGTGCAATTGGAACAGCTCATCTCTCTGAGCATTTTTGTAAATATCAACTCATATAGAACTTTTTTTTACTACTTTTTAGTGCTTAGAGCATAATGTTTCAACTTTAAAATTACTACACAATGTAACTAGCCCTAGGCATTATGTCATCGTGTTTTTGTTCCTTTTCACACGTTTGACTGTCTTGTTTGCTTTCTGAGACGCTTCAGCCTCCACTTTCTCAGTGCCTCCAGGAGAGCACGATCTGGGAACACAAAGGACGGGGGAGGGAGACTGCCTTCACTATTACAAAACCCACTGGATTTCAGTGAAGATGAGAGTTTTCCAGTAAACATGCTGTCCAATGCTTGCCAAAACTGGAGCATTCTGAAATGTATGAAAACCAGGATAAATGAAGAGAGAGGAACCACAAAAATGACCCCGATGCCACTGGCTAAACAGGAACCAGGGACTCACTCCAAATGGCCCTTCAGGTCTTGGTGTGGCCAACTCCATTGTGTAACATCAAAGGCAACGTCCACGGAAATTTACTGCCCTGCAGTTTCCAATCGGTCTGCCAATCAGAAAAGGACGGCTGGTAAAACATGCTCTAAATACATTGGTTGGGTGTTAGCTGCATTTCATATTTATGAATTCCACAATTTCTGGCTGTGGTTTAACATTTAATACAACTCTGCGATCCAGTTCTAGACAAGGAATTTAGGGTCCTTCAAGAATTGGAGAGAAGACATGCATTTCATACACATCAGTTCTATCTATGAACGAATCAAATACTCTAAAGGTAGTCCCCTTTAAGAGCCACTCGATAATCACATTTCGATGCTGCGCTCACAAGCTGTAAAGCAACAAAACACAAACTCTGCGATGATGGTGATATTCCAGGTGCCCCAGGTGCTTGTGTCAGGCAGCATGCTTGGACCTGTTCACACACTATCTCCAAGAATACTTACATCATCACCAGGAGGGAGGCACCAGGACCCTCCTTGTCCTCACTGTCATAAATAAACAGACAGTCCTAAAAGACTTGGGCAACTTCCTCACAGACACACCGAGGCAGGGCTGGCATTCAAAGCCCAATTTGTCTGATTCTAAAGCACACACCTGTTCTTTGAGCCCGCAAATCAATACCCAATATAAGCTTTGCTTTTAAACACTGGAGCCAGTGAAATAGTTATTTAATCCTCTAATGATGCTCTAAGGAGATATTACCATCCCCTCTTGATACATGAAGACACTGAGGTTCAGAGAGGTGAGGTTACTTGCCTAAGGTCACACAGCTTCTCAGAGGGCAGGTCTGACTCTAGGGCTGTGTTCCCTTGAAGGGCTCAGCAGACTCCTGGAGCATAGCGAGTGCCCAGCTAGTGTGAGAGCAGGCAGCAGAGCACAGGGGTGGAACACAAGGCCCGTGGAGTCAGGAAGACCCGAGTGAGCATCTCAGCTCTGTTGTTACCGAATGCAAATCCATGTGCCCAACGCACCATGAGGTCAAAGAAACCAAAGTGTCGGAGTATGGAGCAGAGAAAGGTTTATTGCAGGGCCGAGCAAGGAGGATGGGATTGCTTATACCCAAGAAAACCCCCAAATCCCCGAAGGGTTTCAGCAAAGCATATTTAAAGGTCAGGTAAGGGAGGGGGATCGTAGGGGACATGATCAGCTCGTGCACGATTCTCTGACTGCTTGATGGTGATCAATACTTAGGCATCAGAAGATCTGGGGGCCACATGCTCATGATCATCAAGTAGTTGATTTCTTCTCTGTGGTGGTGGTTTTTTGGCATTGGAGAAACTCAGGAAATACACATGAGATACTGTTGTCTGGGAACTTCAGCGAGGAGCTGCTGTAGAGGACATGGGGGAGGGGTCTGTCCTGGGAAGCCCTCCAGAGTCCTGCTCAGTTACACTGTCATTCCCCCAGAGACCTTGCCCAAGTAATCAGAGCATGAGTGCCTCAGTCTCCTCATCTGTTAAATGGGAACTGCAATCCCCCTCAGAGGTTATGGTCAGGATTACAGGAGATGGTATCTGCGGAGGGCTTCGCTCAGGGTCTGGTGGGAAGACAGTTCATTTAATGCTTAGTGGAAACTTCCCTTTCTGCTCTGGAAAACTTTGTCAAAAGTAACAGAACAGGACTTTTCTATTGAATAGTGAATCAGATGTGGATTTGAATACAACTTTGCCATTTAGCTCTTTGCCCCTGGGTGAGCTACCAAAGCTCTCTGAATCAGTTTCTTCCCCTGTAAAGTAAGGATAATGAATGTGTCAGGAGGATAAATGGAATAACCTACATTAAGCGCCCTGCACAGAGCAGCTGCTCAATCGTGCTGATGGGGCCGGAGGATGACTCAGTGCAGCACAAACCCCCAAAACGCGCCGTGAAGCCGGTGTTTGTCCTCCTCCCTTAGACTCAGGTGCCGTGGCAGGGGGAGCGTCATGATTCATAATGACGCCAACTCTGCTTTGAGACAAAATCTTCAGACCCAAATCCCTGTGCTCCTTCTATCCATCCATCCATCCATCCACCTGTCCATCCCCAGGTGACATCTAGGGCACACTGCTCACCCACGCAGGAAGAAGCCCACCAAAGAACAGGGGACACTAGGACTAGAAGGGCTCTCAAAGCCTCCATATGCCGCCCGCACAGGGCGCCCACCAGGCCTTGGCCACACACCGCGTTCTGAACAATCAGAGCCAGCACTCCCCATTGGGGCACACTCCACCGCCAGCCATGGGAGGATCCACGGATCGCCCTTCACGATGCTTCACGGGCTTCTTCATTTGTTCTTCGACAGTTGTCATCCACTTCTTACTTCTGAGGCCAAGAGCATCCACCCCAACCCCTCAAAGAAGTGAAGCAGGCTCTGTTTCATAGAGCAGGCATCTATCAGGTCATTAGCCCCAATCACCACCATCTTACATCCATCCTCAGGACCCAGACTGAAGGTTCATGGCTCCATGGAGACCCCAGACCACCCAGGGTGGGGGTAGCGAGTGGCCCCCCCAGACCCCATACACATCCCCCTGCCTGGCACCGAGCCACCGGAAACCATGCACCGTGCATTTCCAGCTTCACACCATACCCCGCAGAACCGAGAGTCCTCCCGGAAACACTCTTTAAAGGACATCCTACCCCCTTCCACGGCTTCTTTCCTTTCTGTTTACTTTCACATTCTATTCACTGCCTTTTATTCTTCTTCCTGAGAAAATACCAAAGAAACCCATTTCTGAAGTAAACAAATTAAATTTAAATATTTGTCAGTTTTACAATCTCCTGAGTGGCTCTTTTGGGTTCCTGGACAGCAAGCAGTTCTCAAACTACCAGACAGGTGTCCTACAATTCAACTCAATTCTGACCCTATCTCCCTACAAGTAGTCCTGCAAGGCCGCCCCCACCCACTTCAGAGGCCAATCACAAGTCCAGGCTGTTACCCCTGCTTCTGATCAACCGACTGGCAACAGATCACAGGTTCCAACGATCCCCTCCTTGCATCTGATTACTCTGCTAGAGTGGCTCCCAGAACTCAGAGAAACATCTCACTCACTAGATCACCAGCTTATTACAAAGGGATGTAACAGCCACATGGATGAGATGCTCAGGGCAAAGCATGGGGAGAAGGCGAGGCTCTTCCATGCCCTCTCCAAGCCTGCTGCTCTCCCTGAATCTCCATGTGGTCACCAGCCCAGAAGCATTCCGAACCCCATCCTTTTTGAGTTTTTAATGGAGGCGCCATTACATGGTCATGATTAACTGATTAAATCCCTGGCCACTAAAGATTTATTCAACCTCTACCCTTTCTTACCTCCCTGAAGGTCAAGGGGGTAAACTGGAAAGTTCCAACCCTCTAATCACATGGCTGGCCCTGCTGGCAACCAGTCCCCATCCCAAGGTGTGGGTCCAGAAGTCACCTCATTATCTCAACAAAAAACACCTTTGTTGCTCTCAAGAAATTTCAGAGGTTTTAAGAGCTCTGTGCCAGATGAAGATCAAATAGAGATTTCTTAATTATAAATCTGTGCTCTTTAAAATTAGCATTTTCAGATACACATATCTATACATAAAACAGATAAACAACAAGAACCGACTGTACAGCACAGGGAACTGTATTCAGTTTCTTGTAATAATGTGTAGTGGAAAAGAATCTGAAAAGAAAATATAAATATATATGTATAACTGAGTCACTTTGCTGAACACCTGAAACTAACATTGTAAACCAACTACACTCCAATAAAAAATTAAAAAATTAAAATTAAAAAAAAAGAACTCAAAAAACAAATACACATTTCTTAACAGAAACCACAGTATTGCAGAGGCTTTATTTAATCAACAAACATCAGGGGCTGCTTCTGTGGGCTGGACACAAAACAGTCCACCTTCAATACTCAAGAGCTAGCTGCTCCCTGGCACAGAATCCTTATCTCCCAGATCTTCCCAGATGAGAACCAGATCTCCAAACCCGGAGCAGGAGGACTCATGGCCTCCAGCCCAGAACCCTTCTGCTCCTTTGGGGCAGCTCCTAAAGCAGCAGGCAACAATTTCCAGTGAATTCCTAACGCGCAGCCCCAGATGAGAGGCCGTAGAGGCCGTGTGTCCAGTGGGTCAGGATGGAGCCTGGCAGGGGCCCGGAAGCTCCAGTTCCACCTCCAGGAGGAGCCGCAGCCCAGCTCGGAAGGCGGGAGCAGGGATTTTAACTGCATTACCAAACACAGTTAGCTCTCAAAGGGTGAAATCCATTTTTCTTCGCTGTTTCTTCTCCCCTACAGTAAACTGTGAACCACACAGGGGCTCAGCATGAAGACCCTCCTTGGAAGCCTGGTGAAACGTCATGGAGGGAAAATGTTTGGAAAGACATATATTTAGGTGTTTGGGCAGCTCTTCTCAAACTTTTCAAAGCAGAAGGGTTGCATCAGTCCCGCAATCACAAATGTAAAAAAAGGCTAAAAGATTGTGCATAAAATGGCCTAAAGAGAGAAACAGCGGCCCAGCGCAGAGACCACCAGTCAGGTAATGCAGAGCGGCCAGCCTGAGCCCCCCCACCTCCTAGGCACGTGGCCTAGAGAAAACACCACCTTCCTGGCCCCTCCTGTGGCTGGGGGCAGCGGGGAGGGGACGGCCCATGAAATGTGGCTGAGAACAGGAAAAAAAATGCAAAGATCTTTCAGTGTCTTTCACTGAACGCGGTTCACATTACTTTTTCAAAATGACCAAGGTAAACAATTTACAATTTAATAGAGTTCTTCTCAAACGAGTCATCTTTGTAACATTTTACAACTTTTGAAATACTTGTAGCTACAGTATCAAGCTGCAGTATCTAGGATGACCATTGAATCTAAAGTGGAGCCTTTTTTTAAAGCGAGGAAATGACCGAAGTTCTGGATGCATACCAGCTCTACACCTCGTCCCACAGACACCCCTACATCCCTGTAAAGCGGACACCTTCCTGCCCACACCATCACAGTCCAGTTACTAGGATATCGACATATCACGCCACGTCGGGGTGTAATTCACAACAGAATTCATGCTTCTTTTCAATTACACTAACAAGATTTCAATTATGCTAACCTTCTTAATTTTCTCCTTTGCTGTTTGTTCCACTGCTATTACTCTATTACGTGAACTTGAGACCAACAGCACTTGTAAAAGATTCTCCATCACCTTTTTTTTCCCCTTGGAGTTAAATCTTGAACGGGCTGCATGTCTTGATGAACTACTAAAGCTTTCCATGATTTTTTCCCCTAAGTTAAAACATGTCCCTTTAGGTATTTCCAACTTAATAGAATTTCCCAAAGAATCCCTCTCCCCAGAAATGTTTTCTCCAAGTCTCTCTGCAAGACCTGAAAAGTACCTGAGTATGCACCCAATCCTTGAAGAACTTCGACTTAGCAGGACATCAGCAAGCCATCCATCCTACTTGTCAGCTCCCAAGCCCTCTGGATATCAACGTCTCTAGGAACGAGACAAAGCATTTGTTTCCTGACATGCATTCTTACTGATTGGTGACAAAATTGAGGTCGTCTCTTTATGGGATTGGTGCAGGTGCAGAGAGCCAGGCACTAGACCCCACATGCAGCTCAGACCTGCGAGCAGAAAGCATTTGTAGGAAGGACTCTCCTAAAGAAGTCAAAAATACAGTGGTTCCCTTTCCAGGGGTTGCTTTCTGGATAGAAGTAAGGTTCTGCTGGACAGCAGCTTTGGAGTCCAACTGCCAGCACAGGGTTTAAACTTGGAGCATCTGCTACGGAGTGTCTCCACCAATATGACCACATTCTCCAGGGCCATTTGGGGGGAGGGGGAAGAATTTCATGTTCCTTGTGAAGGAGATAAGCAATCACCAGGAAAATGCAAAACCAACACAATGATAATGGTTCTCGGGCAACGTTCACATTCTGTCATCCAACATCTAGAGCTCCTTAGAGATGAGAGGTAACAAAGTCCTACAGAGACAGTGAGCAAACAATTGAAATACGGTGAAAGTCTGGGGGGGGGGGGGGTGGGTACAGAGCACAAATAAGAACGAAAGCTGCCGTAAGAAACCGGGATACACCTGCTTTTCTCTCCTGGGCTTCAGTTCCCTTTGCTGGTGTCCATAGTTCCTTTCTTGATGCCTCTTAATTTCTGCAGCTGACCTGACTTTCCAGCTGCATCTGGAAGGTCCTCGTGCTCTCTCATGGGTTTGTGTCTTCTGTTCTTTATTTACCCCCACATTTATGTTCACCTGAGTGTCTACAGATGGTGGAGTCATTCTTTAAATTCATCCTCTAGTTGTTCTTTTTAATTTGAGGCAACACATCCTTCCTGACCTATCTGCATACCCTATGATGACAGCATTAGGGACAGGCATGTTGACAACTGACTGGTGTACTTTACATCCTTCCTGTGTCTTTCCTCCATTTGTGGGGGGTGGGGGAGGGTACATCTGTCAATCACTGACCACGCGGCAACTTATGGCACGGAGCAGAGAGAAGCTGCCAAGCTGGTCTCCCCCAGCCCAGACCCAATGGCCCTCTAGACACAGGGACCTTCTGTGGGGTCTGCCATCTGGGAGCTGAGACAGATTAATAGGAAACAAATGACAAGAGGTGTTTAATCTGATTAACCCAGAGAGCTTGTTTTTACCTAGAGAGCAGAACTCTGAGCAAAAATGGGTCACAGACTTGACAGAGTACAAAAGGGAAGAGGGTTCTTTAAAAAAGTAAATAAATAGGCCCTGGAAGTGTCCTTCTGCAACAGGAGACTCAGGATTTCAAATCCAAGCCCATCTAGTGCCAAGGCTGCGGCCAGCCACTCGGGGCTCCGCGGAAAGGCGGCAGAAACGAGAGGTGGGCTCCAGGGCTTATGGAGAACCCCTGCATCCCTACATCAAAGGACAGAAGGCAGGATCCGTGACCCACGGCACCTAAACGCACTAGGAAAGAGTACGGTCAGGACGCTGTGGCTTTGGCCACCGTGACATCCACAAACAGGGCAGGAGGGAACCCCCGCCCTAACCGACGGCTGCGGAGGCAGGACCAGCACAGGACCGGCCCCCTGTTGCTGCAGGACAAGAAGCCTGAGTCCAAGACCCAGAGTTAGAGAAAGAAGGGCGGGGGTCCCACAGGGGCCAGAACGACCTGGGGGTGGCTCCGGGTCAGAGAACAGCCTGTTTCACTCTGCTTCTGCAGATACACAGTGGACGGGGCGGGGGGACCAGGGGGCAGAACATCAGACAACAGAGAGCCACCAGCACCTGTGTGGACCCCCTACCCCGGCACCCAGACGAGCCAGTCAACCAAGCTAGTGCGTGTCACTGCGCAGGCGTCTCAGCGCCCACAGTGCAGAAGCCAATGCGGAAGCACCACGCAGGTGCCGTTAGCTTCAAGAGTGTCAAAAAGGCATTCTGATGTCTCCAGAAGGAAAGGTCTAGTTTTAACAGAAACCCCAAACCGTCAGAATCAAGACGCAGTAAGGGTCACTTGGTTAACACTTAGCAGCCCACCTGTGGGGCGAACGTAACATCAGAAAAGGTAGCTGGAGGGGAGGGAGCCTCCCTGCAGGGCCAGGAGGGCTCAGACACACAAAACCAGCTCACACGGAGCCAAGAGGGAAAGACAGCCAGAGGCGGGGAAAGAGGTACTCGCTCGGCAAGGTGGGAGAGGACGGAGGAGGCACGCCAAACTCACAGGCATGAGAAAAAAGGGAGAACCTGAGAAAGGGACTGGGGACCAGGAGGGACTGGTGGCAGGACTCATGGATCACCTCCACTCCACACCTCTGCATACAGAAGCCCAGCGCCCTCTACACTGTATCTCCAGGGGGTTCCAACACTGGACAGAATCTGTAGCTCGCCGGGAGCCATCATCCACACCATACAGACTCACACACCACCTCCATCACCACCAATGGAAGCCGGCCCAAAGACAGGATGCTGACCCATTAAGACCGCACACACTCTCAGGATCCTTCCGAACATGGTGGCCCAGGGAGCCACCTCCTCCGCATCTGCTAGCACACGAGCTGAATCCCCGCAGCCACTCTTACACCAGAGGGTTCTTCTTGAAGAGATAGATGCTCCACTGTTGGTCATTCCGCTCTTTGCTACAGCAGAGCAGTGCAAAGCACACAGCTGCAGGACTTAGCTGGTGAGTGGAAAATGCTTTGCAAATGATACACTGATGCCTCATTCCATTGATGTTTCTCATATACAGTTACATTCCCTCCAATTACGAAGAAGGAAATGCCTTTGAGCATCTTTGAATTTGACCAATGGTGCTGTTGCAAAATACATTTTAATTGACAACACTAGGGTTTTTGTACAAAATAGTAATGAAAGCCATGGAAGGTTATAGCTTAATCTCTGAGAAATGTTCTTAAATTTTATTTTTAAGAGTGTAAGGAATAATGTTTTAACGAAAGAAGACAAATTGTCCCAGGATCCTTACTAAGAGTAAGCAAAGGGGTATTTAAACTGATCCACCAACGGAACTAGATGGGAATATTTGGGACTTTAGTTTCACCACCATTTAGGTCCCACCGAATTTTGTGAATTCCTGTGTTTGTATTATCTGTTCCAAGAAGTTACTCTGCCCTGGCTCTGTGTCATCTCACTCATTGACTTAGAAAGTGCCCTTCAAAGGACTCTGTTCACTGGTGCACCTCCCAATGAATTAAAATTCATTTCTGTTCTAGTGGGGAAAAAATTACATCTGTTGATGTTGCTGGAAATTGACTAATTTCCCGCATCAGTGGATGAAGCGGCCGTCTCCTGTGTCGTTTTCTTGCCTTTAAAAGTGTCTGTCTCCCTGTGATTTGATCTTTCATGAGCGATGAGACTAATCTGGAGAGATTAATCACTTCGGATTCCTTGCCAGCTTCTGCCGAGCTCACCTCTTATCTTCACAGGCAGACCTCATCCTCACAGAGGTTTGAGGGAAGCCTCTGAAGGGTTTAAAGACCCTTTGCACCAAGTGGTTCCTCCCGACTACAAGTATAAATCACACTTTAGAATCGTCAGACAATTTTTTATCCTTTCATTTCACTCAATGCTGGATACTTTAAAGTGTCAGCCTTATGGGTCCCAGGGAATCAATCAACTGGGTTTATTTTCTTGATGAAAAGACAGGGTCTGCTTCAGAAAACTGAAGCACCAGAGGTTTTAAGCCAAACAAAATGCCTTCAAAGTCAGCAGATAGAAAACACTCAGATATTAACTTTAGGACCCTAAAGACATCAAACCTTATTTTTTTTAAATTCTCAGTTCCGTTCCTTACCCACGATTCTCCCACTCCTCTTCTCCTCACAACGAGATTTAGTCACCAGAGCCAGTTGGCCCTCTGATCATTCTTCTGGTGTCTGGCAATAGGATGACTTACCGGGACCAAAAAATTTATTTTCTCTAGCTAACTTCATTAAATGCAGACTTCACATGCCTGTCATAGATGTTTTTTTTTAAATTTATATCTGTAAGTTCATGCCCACAGTATGACCATCACGGCTTTTTCTTTTCTTTCTTTCTTTTTTATTTATTTATTTTTTTGAGTGACTGAAGTTAGATTAAGAAGGTAAGGCACGCACTGTTTACTACCTTATGTTACATTAGTGGGCACACTAAAAATGTGCGAAGAACTACAGCGGAGAGGAGCTCAGAGGTACAAAAAGCTCGGGGCCTCTCTCCCCACCAAAATCTCACTCCAGCTTCCTGCTGCATGATCAGCAAAGACCTGTCTCGGCGCCTAGCTGTGACTGTCGGAGCAGCGCCCCGTGGCCTTCATTGCTCGTGAGGTTTGCTATCTGCTCTCATCCCAATGGGTACAGAGTTCCAAAGTCAACACTGGAGAATTCCAAAGGCATGTCGCCTCCAATTCATCAACATGCAGTCCTGGATTCTAAACATTCCTATACTTAATAAAAACAGGAATGAAGGAAAAGAGAACATAGGGTGAAAAACATTATTTTGGAGAAATTTACTTGACAGCACTTGAAGCCCATGAGCCTAAGCGGATCCCGGATCCTTCCAGCCCAATGGTGCGGTGGGGAGGAAGGTCCTTGGGGGAGTTGCCTGTGATCTTCGGCAGAAGGCAGCAGCCACTGTCCAATGGCTACAATAATTTAACCATTTCTCAAATGGTGAAGAGGGGAAATAATCTTGAAAAGAAATAAAGACTCAACCAACTGATGAGAAATAGGTTTTCTCCCCTTTGTCATGTTTTCTTTTGTTATTTCAACCGAAGATTATTCCAGGTTTGGTTTTTTTGTTTTTTTTTTAAATCCCAAAGAAATCTCATCTAATACTGCCCTTTGGAAGAAGAAAGAACACGTCACAATGGGGGTTGGTGGGTACATCACACATAAGATGAACACATTCCTCTTTCATATATAAACCAAAGGATAATATTAGTGCTATTATAGTACATCTATTCCAGATCTTGCCAATAACAGGAAATGGAAGGAGAAAGAGGATTTTTTTTAACACAAAGGAAAACCTTTGCCTTCTTGGGTACCGACGTTAATTCACACAGTCAAACCCTCTCAGCCGACATACTCGGGCCTGAGGTAACTGATGGTGAAAACTGATGAAAGCAGAAAATCCTTTAAAAATGATACATACACACCTTAAGACTTGACTTTAATGTGCAGCCACGGTGACTGATGGTCTTGTTTCCTGGGATGAGGCACAGCCGGTGGCCAGGCGTACAGCACAGGAGACGCACCCTCACACCGCTGGGGGCCATGACCCTCCTTTGGACAGAGGTCTGATGGAGCTCCCATGGACCTTCCTGCGTGAATGGTGCCCAGTCTAGGAGTTCGCAGCCTCGTAATTCCCAATCTCAGTTTCTTTGAAGTTGAGCGAGAACTGAAGATACGTATGAAGACTAGACTCTTTCCGGATTTTTACAACATTCCCCCACTTTTTATAGCTGTCCCAACCCACTCACATTGACAGACATGCTTTTGTAGTCACAAGTGTTGAATCTTCTCCAAAATACTCACAGCAGTGACTTTTGCTACTTACATTTAATCAGTTTATAAAATGCTGATGTCCCATTTCATTAAACTACATAATTCCAGTAGCAAGTGGCTCAAGGAGGTTTGAGAACAAATGCGCTGATCCTGTCAGCACCCAGTTCCACCCCTCAAGCAGGAAGACATGGGTGTCCTGGGAGAGAGTGGGCTGTACCAGCCGCTGGTGCCCAGGTGCCCCAGGGACAAGATGTGTGTTGACACGTACTACACGGGACTGTAGAAGGATACAGCAGTTAATGCAGTGAGTCAATAACATGGAAGCCGGCTAGAAAACTCCTGTACTTGAAATTTTTTAAGGGTCTACTGCAAAAGAGTGAGTTTTCTTTTTTCTTCTTTTTTTAAAAAAATTTTATTGAAGTGCAGTTGATTTACAATCCTAGTTTCAGGTGTACAGCAAAGTGATTCAGTTATACATACACATACATATATATTTTTTCTTTTCAGATTCTTTTCCATTATATGTTATTACAAGAAATTGAATAGAATTCCCTGTGCTACACAGTAGTTCTTTGTTGCTCATCTATTTTATACATAGTAACGTGTGTCTGTCAATCCCCAACGCCTGATTTATCCCTCCCCACACTTTCCCCTTTGGTAACCATAGTTTTTGCCTTCTATGTCCACGAGTCTGTTTTTGATTTGTAAATAGGACGTATACCATTTTTTTAGATTCCACATATAAGTGATATCATACGATATTTGTCTTTGTCTGTCTGACTTACTTCAAGAGTGAGTCTTCTTAAAAAGAGCTCATTAGGCTTTTGATCTAACCTGTTTAAGTGTAAATATGCTTTCCGCTGCCTTACTGCTCCTGGGAAGTACCAGTTCATACTCATGTCCCAGATCTCTACGGGTTATCAGCTACATTTCAACCAATACTTAACTTCCACGGTATTCATAGCACCTTATGCCTTATCCAGGCAAATCCATAGCCTGGATTTGTTCTAGAGCCACGAGGAGGGCGGGAGGGGAGTTTATCCAAAGTCATAAGTCACAGGCCTTTTCTTCAGGTAGGCAAGGCTTATGCACATAAAATAACTGGGAAAATATAAAGCAGGTAATAAAAAAGCAACTAATCACATATAATCAAGTGCCCACGCCTAGTTGAAGGTCACTTAGTGCTGCAGGCAACAGAGACGCAAACGGTCAGGGCTGAACGTCCTACAGATCGCACCTTGTTTCCAACAAGATCATGAACCATCCCGAACCCCTGGCGCTCTGGCCCCTCAAGTTTGTGTGTCGGTTACACAATTACTCGCCAACCACAGAGTCAGACAAAAGCTATCACTCAGGACACTTGCAGCCTCAACCACTTAACCCAGAATGAGGTAAAACGACATGGATTCCCCAGCACGTCCAGCTGCGCCCTCACCCCGGCCCTGGGTCTCCAACAGGGAAACTGGGGGAAGGAGGAGGGGCCAGAAACGGTTCCTTCCACTCCACTAGCACATTCCACGCCCCAGGTGTAGACTGGGCCGCAGCAGGATGACGGATGCTCTCCTGATCAGAGGCCTGAATTAAGACCACAGCCTTGGGGGGGCAGGGTATAGCTTAAGTGGCAGAGCGCATGCTTTGCATGCATGAGTCCTGGGTTCTACCCCCAATACCTCCTCTAAAGATAAATAAACCTAATTATCTCTCCCCCGCCTCCACTGCCAAAACAAAATAATTAAATAATACAATAATAAATAAATAAAATATTTTAAAAATTTTTAATGTTAAGAAAAGAAGTTTAAAATAAAAGCATTTTTAAAAAAAGACCACAGCCTGTATTAAATAAAAGCAAAATGACTCAGATATCGCAAACTTCTATGCCTAAGGTGATTTTGAGTTCCTTTCTTTTTTTATGATATTACACACTTGCCTCAACCTGACCCAATAGCAAGAGGAAACCTTCACACAGAGACCGTCTTCTTAGCATAAATGACCGCCTTCATTGCCATTCAACCTGTGCGCACAGGTGGGGAAACCAGTGGGTCCAGGAAACCCGAAGGCTGCAAGAGCAGGCTGAGAGGGGCTCCTGTGTGACCGCAGGCTAGTCGTCAGCACCACAGACACATCCGCTCAACACCACCCTGCTCTCATCCTCGTGCGCCCCGTCCAGCACTGCCCCAAGATTTCCCTTTCAGTTGCCTGAGACCACAGCCTGGAGCCTCAGACCCCACTTCCCCACGAGGAGCCGCAGAGAGCCACCAGGAGGCCCGCCAAGGTCACCTCAGCTGGCTGGAGGTTCACACTTTCACAGTCCCAGGAAGAACCCCCTCTCTCCGAGCATCGCCTAAAAAAAAACCTCATGGACCATCTGTCTCCCTCCAGCTCTACTCACTGACCAAACAGCAAAGGAAGTCGGAGTGAAACAGGGCTTCCAAAACAAGTGCCAGACATTGCTCCACCTAGCACTCCAGCAACCTGTTGCGGGGCTGACCCAAGCTGGGAGCCTAACAGCAAACACCGCATTTTATTCCCATCAGACGCCTTTCTCATCACGTGTTTAATGGCTGAGGGCAGGTGGCAAGCGTCCCGCCCCGCGGACGTCACTCACCGATGCAGGCGTGGACCCTCACGGACAGCTGCGTCCTCAGGATGATGCTGTGCTTCTTGCCCCGCCTAACGGAGACAGGAGACAAAACATTCAGGGCATCAGGGGAGTGGGCAAGAGGGCGCCTGCCTGCTGTCAATCAATGTGAAGGTTCTGACACACCCCCACCGCCCCGGGGAGGCTCCAGACAAGCAGGCACCTAAACAGAACAAGAACCTACCCTGAAATAATGTGACGTCACAGGGCCTTATGGAAAATGAAATAATAGAGTTGGACCCTTTGGACTGGCACACACATTTCACTGCCAAACCTAGTCGGCTCCACAGAGTGGTGCGTACTCGGGCCTGATCGTGTTGGGAAAACTTTAAAATCTGTGCCCGAGAAGTGAAATCCCTGGCATGTAACAGCACAGATCTGCCTGATCACTCCCACGGCTATTTTTCACATGTTTCTGGGTACAGGGGAAGGACACACGTAGTGGGTTAATCAGCAGGGCAGTCCCTCAATTCAAGACTGGCAGCTTTTCCCTTCTGCTCTTACAGGAAGACCGGAGTCCACCAAAGAGAGCAGGAATGTCAACTGACACAACCCCATCTCACTCTTGCTTCCTTTTCACTTCATTTCTTACGAGGAAGGAAAAAGGACAGCCCCTCCCCAGTTCTCCTCCCACGAGGGCTCGGCAGCTTTTGCACAGAAGGACCAAAGCCCAGAGCAGGTGAGGACGATGAAGGAGTCCAGGCTACTTGAGGGTAACAAAGGCTTTGAGGTTTGGAGGAAGGGGGAACCAACGGACAAAGGCTAAAGGGAGCCAGCCCATCAGCCCTGGAGCAGGTGACAGCGTGGTTTCTCAGTGGCTGAAGCCCTCTCCCCATCAGGGCTTCACGTCTAAGAGTCTCCCTACACTCTCCTGCTCCCTGGTTTTGCGGTTGTGCTGGAGGAGACGGGGACACGAGTATCGTGACTATGAAGTCACAGGAATTATATTACTGCAACAACTCTGTGTTTTATTCTGGAGACCAGATAAGAGGGGAAAGTGTGGTTGCAAAAGTGATTTTGGGGTGATTTTACAAGAGAAAGGGAAACCACTTGCAGAGTGCTACAAAGGCACGCAGTTGCCCACAACCCGGCAGCCCCTCGTGGGGAGAGGATCTGCCGTCACAGCCCCTTCCAGTGCCCGTGAGCCCCTCCTTTTCACTTTTGCGATGTGCAAAACACTCGTCTGGAGCTCACACAAATACAGAACACTTGACCCATCTCCAGAGGACAAGTTTGAGATTCCTGTAAACAGTCTTCTTCAAAACTTTCTTTCTCACACACAATACATCTTCTCTCTTGACAGCTCCAGTGTTGACACTCCCTCAATTCTTGTGATCAGATGAGGAAGAAGTTTCCATTCAGTGCACGGAACTGAGTTAGTGAGCAGCCTTTTGTGTGAACCCGCCGGGAAAGGCTTTCTGGGGATGGGGGCAGCCGCCACCAGGTGTGCAACTCACCCAGAGCTGAGCCCAGGGCTGAGCTGGGGGCAGAAACCAGTGAACCCCTGATGATGATGGCCAGACCTGCACTATTATAACCAGCAAAACCCGAAGCCCTTGAATCTGGAGGATTTTCTGTAACTCCTGTTACTAGCAGTTATGAGTCAATAATAAATAGCAAATGAACAGATAAAATGCATGCTCTAGATGCCCAGAGGTGGGGAGCACAGGATGGCAGCAGAAAATATTTCAGAATACCTGAAGTTCTGAAGAAGTTCAGAAAGGGCCCACTGAGAGCCCCCACTTTATCTTCCAACAACTGCCAAGTTGCATTTGGAGGAAGTACTTCAGTTTTCCCACAGAATTCTCCAGTCCTGTGGTCACGTGGGATTTCAGACACCTGCATGAGAACTAGGGCAATCCTCTGAGAAGCCACGCAGCCCCACCCCTCTGGAGGGGCCATCTTTTCTCTGCTTATGCACTGAGAAACCAGGCTGTCGGACTGGTTAAGTTAAACCCTAATGGAATTTAAGAGCTCCAAGAGCAAAACAGGTCTATTTTTTAGTAGCTTTTCCCTTTTAATTCCTCTGCCTCAATATTTCCACCTCCTTCCCTGCCTGCCCTTGCACGCAAAATCCGACAATGGAAGAAACCTGAGTGAAACTGGGAGCCAAAGGCTGCGGAAGCCCCCTAACACGGGATGAGGCTCCAGGCTCCAGGAGCTCCTGGCAAAGGAGGGGGCCCACCAAGGTGGAGGCGAGGGGGTGGTGAGTGCAGCCAGGTCCACAGAAGCTGTCCTCCCTCTCCCGCCCGACTCTCGCTTTCTCCCACCTGTGGTGTGAGTACCATTGCTCTGCCCATTCTGCAGATGAGGAAAGCAAAGCTTGTAGTAATGATGTAACCTGCATGAAGTCACGTGGCTGGTGGAAACAGACCTGGGCTAAAAGCAGAGTGTCTGTCTCCACCATCGCTCACACCATCTTGCCTTTTGCTGTACAAGTGCCTCACTCTATAACCTTCTCCAGAACTTACTGAGGATAAAAAGTATCCTAAGGGCAAATATGCGGAGCAAAGGATATTTTTCTGTGGCTGAATTTTCTGTTTCTGTAGCATTGCCAATATTGTGATTTATGCAAAGGAATAGAAAAATCAATATAATGATTTAATGTAATACTACCTTAAAGATAGTAATAAAATAATAAATTAAAGATAGTAATAGTCCTATGGTATTAATGAAAAAACTGAGGTCAAAAGAAATAATTTGCTCAAATTTATATTGTAAGTACTGAAAACAGTACTGGGATCTTGGGATAGCATATACCAAAATATATGTTTCTTTTTTCTACTGCATGCCATCATGTGTTACATACCTTAGAAGGAAATAACATGGAACACTGATATAAATGTGTATGTCCCTGTGAAAGTTTACTGTGTATCATCAATGAAGAATAAACAAAGTGATAAAAAAAAAAGTGTCCTGGGTTTTTTTAAGGAACTGGTTTAACCTCAATACTAAAATCTAACAAAAAGGACACACAAACAATTAAGATGCAAAGATCTAAGAAAACATTGGCAAAGCAAAGTATGCAATTTGTGAAAATAACAAAACAGGACCAAATACGGTTTATCTTAGGAATTCAAGAAGAATTACAAGAAGCCTATGTTTTATTTCTCTGTATCAAATATCAGTGTACAGGGGACACACATCAGGAGGCTCTCCAAATTAGACAGCTTCCCTCCTTCCATTACTATATTTCCTCATTGATTAATGCTGACACATTAGAGAAAGATTAAGAGTCATGTATCTCTTTATATATGGCCATCTTGCTGCTAATATTGATTCTAAAAATCTTCTGACTGATTCTTTTGGCTTCTTCTACAGAAATAATCATATCAACCATTTTAAAATAATCATTTTATCCTCACTTTTCTAGTAAATATGCCTGTCTTCTGTTTCCTGGCTAAAGCTTTCAGAGGAAAATTAAATAATCATGGGTCTACTTTTCTCAGCCCCCAGTGGGATACTGTGTCAGTTTGGGTTCAGAAAACAATAATCATAATCGCTCTTAACATTTACAGAATTCTTATCTTGTGCCAGATGAGGTTCTAAGTACTTTATACCGATTCAGCCTTCATAAAACTCCTATGAAGTGGGTAACATTATTGCTGTTTTTAAAGAGAGGAGATTGAGGCCCAAAAGAGTTTGCAACGTTGCTGAAGTCACATAGAAAGTGACAGAGCTCGGCCCCAACCCGGGCAGCCTGACCCTGGAGCCTCCCAAATGCTGCCTCCCAGATGGGTGTTCTCATGCACGCTCTCATTCCACACGTGTCCACTGGCGTCTACCCTGAGCTGGACTCTACGTTAGGTGCCCAAGGGACAGTCAGCCTCGAGACAGCAACACAGAAATCCTGCCTGCCAGGCGGTCGTGCAGATCTCGGACTCACGACTGCAATGTCAATTCTCATCTGAATCTCCAGCCTGCTGGCCCATTCTACAGATCTCAGGTTTGCCAGGCCCCATAATGGCGTGAGCTAATTACCTGAAGTAACCCTCTCTGGGCAGACCAGATGGAATGGACAGATTAAGCTAGATTAGACTAGATGGATGGACAGCGAGACAGATATCTTACTGGCGCTATTTCTCTGGAGAACTCTAACACCAAGTTGGGGTCTGCTTTAGTGGAGCTCCCGTATTTCCAAAGTAAAATCAGTAACAGGCTGTCAATGTGTGTGCCCTCGAGGCATGTTAGTGGTCCTTCTCTCCCTGATATCAGTAGGCTGGATCAGCGTCACAGCTGCCCCTCCTTCCAAACCTGCCTGTTTGCAGCGGAGTGAAATGGGAACGCACCAAGTACTAGAATCTGGTGACCCAGAGGCAAAGGCAGTTTGGTTTGACTCAAAACTCCCCAGGCAGACTCAGACTCCATTCCTATCAGTGCAGCCACTGCCAGGTAATGGGGTGCCCACCCCCCAGGCCGATGCTACCCAAGCAGTGAGGGCACCAAAACGTACGCTCAGTTCAAAGAGACTCCTGCCGAGGCACACGTGCCAGGGATGTGACGGCACTAGCGCTGAAGGAACTGGCCAAAACGTCCGTTTCGCAGAACTACCATAATGTCTATGGCCTTGGGAAAAAGATCTGGTTTAACCAAATAAGTCTCATAGAAACCCATGTCCCCGTCTCTCAAGAAAATATTTCTATAAGAATACCATGTAACATGTACATGTAATGTAACTTGCATTATCTTATTGAGTGGCCTGGAGCCAAAGGCTTGAGTTTTTCTCACAATCAATAGCAGAAATCAATGCCCCCAGATATTCCTCCACTCGAATTCAGACTCAGCTGTCATTTCGGTCAGGAGCAGAAAACACGTGTTTGATGATACAGCAGGAGCAGAGACTGCCCCAGGAATGTGCCAGCCAGCGCTCTGCTGAAGAAGGATCTGAATCAGTCATCAGCTAGTAAAAGGGTGGTACTCACGAAGATTGATTTGCTCAGAAGCTCAAAGGCTAAGAGAGCTAGGAGCCACTACGCTCATCTCCAGATGTGTTCTGGAGCATAAACTCCGCAGCCAGCTGTGCGATCCTGCACAAGTTCCTTAGCTTCTATGAGCCTCAGCTTCCTTGTCTCCGACACAGGCTAATATTATGCTTTTGGTGTCAGATCTAAGAAACGAAGCCTTACTCCTATTTTCTTCTAAGAGTTTTATAGTTTTAGCTTCTCCCCATCAGGTCTCTCCTAATGGGAAAGAAGCCTCTGTTCAACCACAATTTCCAGTTCCTGTGCAGTCCTACTGCCCCGCTGTCTCAGCCCCACCTTCTCTCCCTGCCCCATCTTCAGCTGCACCCCCCCCAACTACTCTCTGCTTCCTTTCTCCCCAGGACACCGCAAAGCTCCTCTGTACCACTCCCTTGGCCTTGCCTTTGGCCTCTCACAACCTGAATTTTCTGTAGCACAGTCTTCTTAACTGCCCTTTCTTTGAAATTTTCTGCTGGCCGAGGCAGACAGTGCAGGTTACCCACCCAAATACCCATTTTCCTCTTTTGTTTTATAAAAAGAACCTGATTTTGCTTGCGGTGACAATGTACCCACCTAAAAACTATATTCTCCAGTCTCCCTGGCCACCAAGAGTGGCCGCGTGTCACAGTTCTCTTCGGTGAACTGTAGATGGAAGTTGCCGGTGGAGGGTCTGTAAAAACCCTTTAAAAGGGACAGACCCAGCTGGCATCAATGTTCGCTCCTCATCGTCCCCATCTAAGGCAGGGACTACAGAGGTGGAGGGTTAGCTGGACACAAGCCCACTGCCATGGTAGGATCATGGACCTAAGTTCTGGCCGATGGCATGTGAGTGAAAGCCATGTGCACAAGGAATGGACACGCACTCCCTCTGTCCACTTCCGTCTTCCTGGCAGCTGGGATGCAGATGAAAAGGTAAAAGCTAAAGCAACCACTCCGGACACAGAGATGGAATTTTCATTTTAAGGGTGGTATAGCTGCTCCACCAGTCCCAAGGAAGACGGCCTACATTTGGACTCTTATACAAGAAAGAAATTTTTACCTTTACATCTAAACTGCCATAATTTGGAATCTCTTGGTTGCGTCAGAGAAAGCTGTACCCTGCCGAGCACATGACCTCCTGCGCTGATAAGACACTGGAGGGAGAGCAGCCGTATTGTAACTACGATGAAGTGTGAAAGATGAAAGCTACAGCCTCAGGATGGCAGAGTAGAAGAAGAAAAGAAGCCGGGTTCCTAAGAGCATCTTGTAATCAACATATGGTCCCCCAGGTAGCCTAATTAACCATATCTTTTTTTTTTTATTAATAGACTTCATTTCTTTAGAAAAGTTTTAGGTTTTCAACTTCCTTCCTCCAAGAGATCACCCCCAGTCTCCCTGGTCCTTGCTGTTTCTCCCCTGGGTCCCAGGCCAGTGTTTCTCACCTGGCCACCTCACACCTTGAGCCTGGCTGGACACAACCTCAGACGAACATGTGTCAACCTCTTCCCTCCCTCCCCAAACTGCCCCAACTCCACAGCCTGCTGCTGAGTGGTCCACCAACTGTACACTCCCCACCTAATGTCCATTTTTTCCCTCCTGTTCCCCTCTACTCAACTAGTATCGAATCTCCAGACTCACAGATCCCTCCCCTTCCTCCAGTGGGCCAAGCCCCAGTCCACCCACCTTCCTCAGCTACCAGGTTCAGACCCATTAGAGTTCTGGAGGGAGAGCATGCCAGGTGACAGAGTCACCCTGCAGTGGGCGCTGTTTCAACTAGAGCCAGCGTGTGAGCCTGGAACTGGTGACGTCCTTGCACGAACCAACCATGTCACCATGGGTGCAAACAGACATCCTCAGGAGAAACTGAAATGCCGTTACCCGGAAGCTCCTGGGGTGGCAGAGGAGTGCAGACCTGGAAATCAGTCACATCTGTGGTCCAGCTTGGCTCCACCATCTACCGGCTCTGCCTCCCTGGACATGTAACCTAACCCCTGGCCCTCCGTTGTTTCAAATGGAAAATGGAGACAATAATATGTAATCCCATGTTTGTGATGATTAAGAGAATGAACTATTAAACAGACACACTGTGAATGAGGTGCCTGACACGGTGGCCGGGACAGCAGTTGCTCCATGGATGTTATTTTCTTCCCTACTCTTAACTCAATACTGTGATCTAATATAGTAACTTTTTTTTTCTAAGGTGCCATCTCCAAATCAGTCAAGTTTTGAGAAGAAAGAAAAAAATATCAAACAGGTCATGGTCTTCAAGCACAATGTCACTAGAGACGTTTTACAAATTGGCTATGATCTACACTTAACACTCCTGGTATCTGTTTGATCAATGAGCCGTGAAGTCATTCCATTGGAGTGTCACCTGGCCTGAATGCTGACATCTTAAATAAACGAATGTCATTGTCAAATACTTGGTAAAAACTACAGCAATGGGATTTCCCCAAATCTATCAGCCTAATAATGTCAATTTTTTTAAATGATGATGAGAAGAGTCTGATGTGACTTAATATGGAAACCCCCCTACGTGTGTCCAGCCTGTGGCAGGTTCCAGGGTCCTTCCCCACATGCTATTGGTGTGGCCCTTGGACCCACTAAGAAGACAGGAAGGGCATCCTCAGGGAGCCTTACTGGTTCCTACCAAGGACCCTGGTCCTGGCGCTCAAGGTCATGCCCCTCAGGAGTCCATGCTGGGATCCTGCCATTCACCTGGCCAGCAGGGCTGAGTACCTATAATGTGGATTGAAAATGTTGGGCTGGATATTCAGACAGGCCCAGTTATGACCTAGCAAGATCCTAGCAGCAGAGAAAAGGGATAATTAAAGAGGGAAGGACCATAACTTGCGATGGGCGTTAAAGCCAGGGAAACCCAAGAAGTCATCATACACACTGGTGTCCAGTGGGATGCTCACACCAAGAAGTTGCCCATTTTTCCTCATTTTTTGAGCCATTCATGAAAAATCAGCACTCTCAGATAATATTCATCTGACTGTAACATATTTCTAGCTCAGGCAAGGCAGCTTCAAAACAACTTTTGGGTAGGTCCCCAAACACCAGATCCAAATGGCTGGATGTTATTAGGAAAGCCACAGGGAGCCTCTGAAGGCTCCTCCATAGTAAGGTGATGAAACCAGAGATAAACCTGGCTCTGGATGAATGACAAATAGAAAGGGAGGAAGGGCCCCATCAAAAGAGCATTTCAATAATCTCATCAATATATAATAATACTTTGCAAATATTAATTTCTTGGTTTGGACAAATTTGCCATGGTTACGTAATATGTTAACATTATGGGAAACTGGGTAAAGGGTATTTGGGAAATATCAGTGCTTTATTTTCAACCCTTCTGGAAGTTAAAAAATCATCTCAACATGAACAGTTAAAAAAAAACCTGGAAAAGAATAAAACTATCACTTGAAAAACATAATCTAATAAATATCAGAATGGCTGACCATATGGGCATATTCCACAGTGGTTTTACTTTCTGTGCACATCTCTCACTTTTTCGTGTGAATTGCTTTATTCAGACTCACAGCAATCAGAAATATTAAACAATTCTAGATGTAGGCTAAACATAACTTGATGTTAGTTGACATAATTAATAATTATTTTCTCCACTGTAATGAGTTCAAAAGATTGTGATATAGTGTAAGATGATCTAAAAGGGCATTTGCCCAAAAAACACTAAATATCCAGGAAGTTGTCATTAAAAACAACATATAAAACAGTTGTCAATCCACAGTAATCTTAATATTAATTTAAGCATATTTGATTTTTTTAAAAACTTAGACTGTAAACACCATATGCGTAATTAAACTATACAAGAAATCTTCCTATCCCCAAGTAGCCTCATCAAGAAGAGTTACTCAAATTCAAAAGCATTTGCAGTTACTACCGGTGAGTCACTTGCAGCCCCCTTTTTTTGTGTGTGATTGTGAGTGAAGAGATGGTCAAAGCTATGGTGGTTCCTTCAAAAGATTTTAAGGCCTCAGTGCACCCCTGTTTCTTTGAAGGACTGGCTGGCAGGGACAACTGCCGCTCTTACCCAGCGTCATCCTGGAAGCCTTCTAACTCGTCCCGCTGCTCGGCCAGGGTGGCCTCCAAGTCCAGGTAGGTGCCGTTGTGGGAGAGCTGCAGCGTGCAGTCGTCCAGCTGCAAGAGAAAGAGCCCATTAAGCCCAGCCTGCTCCCGGATTTGCACGGAGAGATCACTTCATGTTGCCCTCATGTGTTGTTTAAAATGCAGCATTATTCCGAAAATTAGATCAGAACTGGAAGAGGAAGCATGTTAATACAAATAGATTGGACACAAATTGCGTAATTGATGACAGAAATGGCACCTACTGAGGAAATGGCACTGACAGGGCCCAAAAGACATGGGCGGGGCGGAGAAGGACTGGGCACTGGCTGATGCCACTTTCCACTCGGGGGCGTCCAGGAGAAGCCAAGGATTTGGGGAGTGGAAACCAAGATCACAAGGCCAATGTGTCCATGGATTCAGAGACCAAGAGTTCAAAAGACAAATTTGGTGGGGAAAACACGCTGTTTCCTTTGACCCAGTAAGAAGCCTACTAATTCAGGTCCTGCCTGGCACATTGCAATTAACAGCTGCTCGATAAAAAGGGTCCCTCCTACATCATTGGTGGGGATGTAATTTGGTGCAGCCACTATGGAGGACAGTACGGAGGTTCCTTAAAAACTAAAAGTAGAGTTATCCTATGATCCAGCAACCCCACTCCTGTGCATGTACCTGGAGGAAACTCTAATTCAAAAAGATACATGCACCCCAATGTTACACAGACATAGAAAACAAATGACTGCTGAAAGGGAAAGGGCGGGGGGAGGGATAAATTAGGAGTTTAAGATTAGCAGGTACAAACAACTATATATAAAATAGATAAACAACCAGGTCCTACTGTATAGCACAGGGAACTATATTCAATACCTTGTAATATCCTATAATGAAAAAGAATATATATTTACACATGTATAACTGAATCACTATGCTGTACACCAGAAACTAACACAACATGGTAAATCAACTATACTTCAATTTAAAAAATTTTTGCTCATGAAATATTTTTACAATTGAAATGAAAAAAAAAAAACATTCTCCATCTGAATGGCAACATATCCAAACTACAACATACCAAAGAGGACATTAGGTCTCTTTGTTACTAATTTCATTTTTAGAAAATTTACTTAACAAATACTTATATGGTGTTAATTATGTTCCGTTCATAATTCTAACCATGTTACATCGTTTGATTCTCACACGAACCCTATTCATTTCTGTTGCTATTCCCCTTTTACAGAGGAGGAAACTGAGGCACAGAGAGAGACTAAGGTACTTGCCCAATGTCACAGCTGGTAAATGGTGGAGCTGGAATCTGGATACAGGTCATGTAAATCAAGGTCACATTCTCAATCACGACGCTCTGCATCCTTTCTAAAGTCAGAGACCATCAAAGACGTTTACAAAATGCAGCTTCTGTCATCTGAGTGTTCTGGTGTGGTCAAGGTAATGCCACGTGTTTACCAACCCCATTCCCTTTTCCTCCTGGGAACAGAGACCACACAACCCAGGCCTATAGTTGGGCTACTGCCGTGTAACTGAGTACTGACCGCTGGAATATCAGTGAAAGGGAAGAAGGCTCCCGACAGACCTGGCCACACACCCTCACACAACTGTCCACCTTTCTTCTCGGGCCTGTTGCCAGATGCAGAGGAGCCAGAGAGGATCCCAAAGCCTGGAAACCAGCAGACCCGGGACAGAAGGAGCTCAAGTTCCTGTATCACTGCATGCAAGAGAGCACTTTGCTGCCCAGCCTCCACTGGCCCATCCCAGACGGTGACAAGAACAAGACGTGAGCCTTTGCCAGAGTATGTCCTTAAGGTTCTGAGGTTATTTCAATGAGCCAGCACTACATGACATTTAGAATAATCAATACACTTAAAAATACAGGAAAGTAATTTTACCAAAGATAAACATTATGAGCTCATCCAAACGTATCAGTAACTTCATGCTTAATTTCTCAGGCTGTAAGGGTGGCTTTTATTATTCATCCACTTGGTGAGTTAAGGCTTTTATTCCAAAACACCAGAAGGTTGGAGAGAATGGAGGCAAATACGTGGCTACTTTAAAACATCTAGGTAAATGCCGGATAATCCTCCCGCTGTAAGTGAGATTTCAAACAAGGAATGAGTCTCCTTTGATAGAAAAGCTCTGCTTATTGCCCTCAACAAGAGAATTGTACTCTGTCAGCTTGTCTGGAACCGGCATTGATAACAAGCGGCTAATTCTCGCAGAGACCCCGCCGTTCCGTGTTTCTGGTTATCCTCACCAGAATGAAAGGAATTTGTTCTTTATTATTTGTAAGACATACCTAGTTAAATCATTTGAAGGGGTTAATCCTATTTGATTCACTTGTTTTATTTCTCTAATAACCAACTAGTAAAGGCGTGCTGGTCAGGGTAGGCATTCTTGACTGGCATTTTACAGATGGTTATCTGATCTGTGAAACCAGGAACCAAACAGGCCAAACGCCCTGTACCGTGGTACCAGAGGTGTGCCCAGGGTTTTGGGGGAACACCAAGGGGAACTGGCTCCCCAAAAGCAGCAGACAGGAGAGATTTCCTGCAAAAGGCATCCTCCTGGGCCAAGGGTCTCCTGTAGGCTGAAATCAGACTTTATCATTCCTCACTGGAAATTTCCATTAGAAACTGAACCTGTTACCATGTACACTGGACCATGCATAGAGCTGACATCACTACAGATCATTCTTGCTTTCACCTCCCACAGACATTTTGAACTAATAAAGCTTACTTGGTCTGTTCCGTTGACATTATTAATCCTTCTGCTTATTTTTAATCCCATATATAATCTACAGACTAGAAGACAGGAATAATGAAAGCCCTTTAAAGCATAACAATTTAGTTTGCCTCCGCCCCTGCAAATGTGGGAGCCCAGAGAAGGAAGCTTTTGGATAAGAGTTTCTGCTTTCCCCTCCAGGAGGTCTGAGGTATTCCAAGGCTGTGGTCCACACTCAGGCCAGACAGAGAGAACCCAGTGGAGAGGAAGCACTGCTCCGGGGTGGAGAGAGACAGCTTGTGCACGTGTATGTGGTACACATACTCCCACTGTGGCCCGTTTCAAGCTACCAACGTGAAGTCACTGAGCGTGGAGCTAAAAAACACAGAGGCAGACAAGACTCAAGAGACCGAAGTGACCTCCCAAGCATAGGCAGCAGTAAAATGTACTAAAACCGTTAGGAAGCAACCTGTTTTGAGTATGTTTTTAACTGAAGTATAGTTGATTTACAACATTGTTAATTTCAGGTGTACAGCAAAATGATTCGGTTTTATATATGTATTGTTTCGAGTACTTACACCTTTGTTCTAATATCACTTTTATTCATTGCACGTTTATACAGGATAATTTAATTTTTAATAATGACTGCGTTGAACACCTCGTTCACAGTATTCCTGAGATTTATCGATCGGCCTTCTCGAGCCGCCAGACCTCCAGTACACACTTCTCCTGGCCCGCGAAAATCATTAATTAGAGGCGCCTAAGTGGAGAAGAGCAGGGAGTGGACGAAAGGCAGAGCGACCCTGTCCTGGGCTTTCGGTCCTCACTGCCCCCCCATCACCCTATGCTCTCCTTACCTGGGGCAGAGGTGGATTCCTGGGGGCCACCAGTAAGCCCATCCTTACAGGCAACCATGGGTATTTGCCACATTATCTCCACCCCATACCTTCCGATTTTATTCCCAGCCACCAGAGCGAGTATCTGGTTTGCCTCAACGCGCCCCACCCCGCACCAAGTTTCTGTCTCCATGTGCTCCCGCCAGCCCTGGATCACAACAAGAAGCCCACCATCTCCCCAGCTTCTGACAACAGTGTCCCAAACCTGAGCAGAACTGCCTGCTCTCATCATCCCTCTCCTCACATTCAAGGCATCATTAACTACTGCCATTTCCATAGCGATTTTAACAAAATTATATGTCGGGCATGGGCTGGGCACCAAGGAACACATACACACTTCCTTTCCTCAAAGATCATTTTTGTCAAGTAAGCATGACCTGCCAACAGAACAAGAAGAGAATAACAAGCCATCCAAATCAGCCGTCAAAACGTGTGGACGTTCATCCTCAGTTATATTCCTTCTGCTATAATTAGCAGCCGTGGCCTCGGAGACTCAGGCATCTTCCCTAAAGCTGCCCCACCCCCGACCCCTGCCAGGAGAAAGGCTGCCATTACTTCCATGGCCAGGTGTCAGGACCCTGCCTCCCTAAATAACAATTGGGCGATGTGTGCTGGCAAGTCATTCAACTAAAACCGAAACGATGACTCTGCGCCTTTTATTCCCTCGAGAAGTGTGTGTGGGGTCCTCCCAGTAGGGCTACAGGAAGGGGGTAAGGTCAGACACTGCCCCCTCTTGGCGAGCCGGGCACGTGCACTAGCGGGCCCCAAGGACGTGGGCAGCCCGTGAAGATGTCAAATGAATCAACACACCCTGCCTGCTCCATTCCACAGCACGAGCCCCGCCATCATCACACCCCAGATGCACACGATTAATATTTAAACCATCACATGAGCCAACGGGTACAAATCCAAGACTTCTCGGCTAGACTGACCCACTGAAACAGTAAAATCCCCTCCATACCCTGGGGTTGGGCATCATTTTTACAAACTGAAAGGTACCCCAAATGCATCCTTCAATCTTGTCAGGGACAACTAAGGAACAGTTATAAAAGAATGCTGCAACGCCAACAGGCAGTGAGTGAGTGGAGATTAACCCTAGTCTGGTTATTACAACGGGGTAGCTGGAACTATCCAGCCCCTGCCTGCAAAGTGAAGGATTCTAAAGACACCTGCCTGCCAGACCAGCTCCTGACGGGAACCTCAGCTCCTGCAGACACAGAGGCAATCAGATCCCCTCCCTGGGCCTCTCAAGTCAAATGTCTTCCCAAATGACTTAAGGGCCCTGGAATTTCCTGACTCTGGCAATCTTCATGTCAGCCCTGATCCCCTGGCAGCATGTCCCCTGTGCTCCTTTCTTGGCTCCAGGTTCGGTGGCCAGGACACTGCCGGGCACTTCAGGACACAGGACAAAGCCAGGAGCCCTGCGGGAAGATAACATTACAGGGTGACCACAGGACAGCAGTTTGGGGAGGCTAGGGACAGTGACAGTCACGGCAGGAGGACCAGGTTGCAGGCTTTAAACCTGTAGCCAGGACCCTGGTGGGGGACAGGGTGCTCAGGAGGGGGTCAGTCACAGAGCCATAGGAGGGACCCTTCCAAATACGCTGGAATGTGGTGCTGCTCCTCCAGGTCCAAACCAACCATTAAAATGGGCCCTGGATCTCTGGAGCCATGGAAAGAGCCCTCCACTCCTTGCAGACAGCTCGCCCAAGATCACTGGGGTTCTTCTGACTGTTCCCACAAAGCCAGTGCATTCAAGAAACGGCAGACACACCATCCTGGGGGAGGAAAAATATCTAAAACAAGGCTGATGTCACGTCTCAACTTATATATTCTCTTCTTTCCTTAATCCAGTGAAGCTGCATGTTCCTGGGGTGGCTTAATGATTATCTGGGTTTGGCAGCAGGTCTAAAGTAATCCTTAGTCTGGGCAATAAAGTTCTGGGGAACTCTGAAATAGATCTCCATGGAACTGTTCTATAAATACACCCGAGGTCTGTCCATTGAGCTAATTTGGGTTCAGAAATGGGAAAATATATGCTGATTTTTTTTGAAGAAAAAAACTAAAATAGATGTCATTTGCTTATGTCATTTCATCGGTTCCTCTCATCCCTGCACCCACATCCCTTGCAGTGTAATTTGTGCAGCTCCCTCCATCAAGAGGTGGATTCCCTCTCTGCTCCTGGAACCAGGGCTGGCCTTGCTTCGGTCAATGCAGTAGCAAATGTGACCTGGTAGAGACCTGAAAACCCCTTGCTCGCTCAGGCTGGCCTCCCTTGTTGCCCCTGGGACTCTGCCAGCACATGAAGACAGCTGGGTTAGCCGGCCTCCAGGATCCCTGGGTGTACCTGCTGCTGTCCTCTGTCCCCGGTGGGGGTCTTGGGCTCCGGAAGGGGCAGGGCCCTGCCGACAGCCCGCCCACTGCCACACACTGGGTGAGGCCAGTCTGGGTCACCAAGCTTCCAGATGACCCACCAGCAGACGGCAGACACAGGAGAGAGCCAGCAGTTATCAGCCACACTGGCCCAAAGCAGAACTGCCCAGGAGACCCATAGATTGGTGAGCAACATCTGATGGTTGTTGCTTTCAGTCAATCTCCACTTCCCAGAAGCTTGCCACCTCGACCCGCAGCAGACAGGCAGCCCCCCGGGATTGTAATTCCACACCCAAGTACTTGGTGCCTGGAAGAGTAGGAGGTGAGGGGCTCACCCCCAAAAGGTGCTTGCTGAACACACCATGACACGACCGGCTCAAGGCAGGACTGCCATCGCGTGCCCAGCCCTCAGACACCACAGAGCATGCATGCCTGGCCCTGCCCTTTCCGGAGCTCAAGTCCCCCACCAGGGACAGAGGACAGCAGCATTTGCTGGGTGGAAAGGCCTGGAGCCCCAGGGAGGAGGGGAGTGGTCACCCTCAAACCGCTCCCAGGGAGGCGAGAGGCAGCAGGAGGTGAAACCCCCATGAGCTGTGGCTCCAAGCCCCCGAGCGTGTTCCATCGTCCCATCGTACCAAAGTATGAAGACTTGTTCAAAGTAGCAGCTGCAAGCACAGGGCCTTTCAGACTGCACTGGTCACACACCCACGAAGCCAGCCCCGCTCCTGGCTCAGAAATGAAGCCCGGCTGTGGGCCCCTTCTTGTTCTGGGGCCCAGGTCACCGTGGGTGCTCTGCGAGCGCCACTCCAGGCTCATCCCAGCTCTCAGAGCGGCCCAGAGGCAGTCAGAGCATCAGATGGTCAGTTATGAGAGAGCGGCACTGCTTCCCCCTCAAATGGTGCTCCTGCCACCAGGCAGTCAAAGTGGATGGCCACCCTCAGCTTTGTGGTTCCTTCTAAAGCAGCAGTGACTCGAAACTGGGATTAGATGACAAGCAAAACAAGACAGGAAAGAGTGCTTTCCAACCAGCAGGGCCACACGCCCCTTTCACAATTCTTAATAAAACCTTCACAAAACCCTGGCTCAGCCATTCAAGCTTCTGTGGCCTATGGTTCCCCCACCCCACATGGGCCACTGCAGAGAAACTGGGTGGAGGTGCCCACGCCGTGGCTGCCCTCAGCCATTTCCTAAGACGGGTGGTGAGGACAGGGCGTTTTCATTATCCTCCAAACCACACATGCCTTCCACGTTCATTCCCTTCATATGGATAATGCATTTCACAATAAAAAGTGAACAGTTTCAGTATGGAGAGTCCTTAAACAACTGAAAATAGAGTTACCCTCCGATCCAGCAATCCCACTCCTGGGCATATACCTGGGGAAACTCGAATTTGAAAAGATATATGCACCCCAATGTTCATAGCAGCCCTATTTACAATAGTCAAGATGTGGAAGCAACTTAAATACCCATCAACAGATGATGGATAAAGAAGCTGTTGGGGGTGTGTGTGTGTGCATATATATATGTATGTATGTATATGTATATGTGTGTGTATGTGTATATACATACAAACATACACATATACACAGTGGAATAATACTCGGCCATAAAAAAGAATAAAATAATGCTATTTGCAGCAACATGGATGGGCCTGGAGATCATCATACTAAGTGAAGTAAGTCAGAGAGAGATAAATACCGTATGATATAACTTATACGTAGAATTGAAAAAAAAAGGACATAAATGAACTTATTTACAAAACAGAGAAAGACTCACAGACATAGAAAACACACTTATGGTTACCAGAGGGGAGAGGAGGTGGGGAGGGATAAATTGGGAGTTCAGGATTTGCAAATATTAACTACTATATATAAAACAGATAAACAACAAGGTCCCACTGTATAGCACAAGAAACAATATTCAATACCCTCTAATGGCCTATAATGAAAAAGAATATGAAAAGGAATATATATATATATATATACATATGTATGTATGACTGAATCACTATGCTGTACACCAGACATTAACACAACATTGTAAATCAGCTATACCTCAATTTTTGAAAAATGAAGTTTCATATAAAGACGTAATTTTATGTATTTTAAAAATAAAAGCAACACTGGGTCAGTTTCCTTAAGAGAAAGACCAAATGAAACGAACTTACATGGTATCAGAAGAAACCAGTCCTGTTGGCGAACCCTAACAAATCATCTTTAAACTTCTAGATCTCCAGGGGCCCTTTTAGACTCTTCAGAACAACAGGTATATCATGGGTATTTAATAAATGTTTAAGGGTGAAGTACCAGGGTATTGTTGAGGATCCAGTATGTGTGGGTTATGAAATAATATGAATACATTTACTTTGAAAGCGGTTGGATTTGACTTCCTCAGAAATCTTTAATAAGTTATGTTATTTATGGCCAGCAACCTCAGCGAGAGAAGCAACGTCCTGAAATTGATTTAGGCAGTTTCCAAATCAAGCCCCAGACTTCTATTTAAGTCAACAGAATTGCACAGCTCACCAACCAAAGGCGAGGACCTCTGCCAAATTCTACAGGAAAGAGACAAAGGCAAGGTTTCTCCCATTAAGAGCTTAAAGTGAGCGGGTGTGATAATCCGGTAAGTATTTGAATTATTTTAAAGGGCCTTTCTGTCATTAAATTAAAAAACCAAAAATGCATTAAACTTCTCTCTTGAAAGGGCTGAGCTGTATTTCCTTGTGCTTACAGGTATCTTTTCCCATTTTCTGTGTCTCTTCAGTCACGTTGAAAAACAATGAAGCACCAAGTATCAGGATTATTACCGGCCCATTATTACTCATTCAGATGAATAATCGTCTCCTGTGCTGCTTCTCGGTGCCAGGCACTGTGCTACATCCTAGCGTGACAGGCCAGGTTCCAGGGAGCACTCAAGGCTGTGGATGGGACCAGCCACCAAACAGGGAAATAAGGGGGACAAGGATCTGGTCACCTTATTGTTTCTGTTCCTACTTCTGTTGGGGGAGGAGTGCAGGGATGGCGAACTGAAGTATGATGGATTTAAAAGCCCCGACATAGGAGGAGTATGAGTAGTCAAGGTACTAAAAGAAGGCAGCCAAGGGCTCCAGACGGGGAGGCTTCCTGACCACAGCAGATTTTAGACTTGATTCTAAGGCAACGAGAAGCTATGAAATTGGCTGTAAACAGATGCATGCGGGATTAGCTTTGCAGTGTGGGGACAGAAGGGGGAAGACAAATGAAGAGGCCACTGCAGAGGTTAGGGGTGCTTTGAAGGTGGCTTGGACAATGGTGGAAGCAGTGGAAACAGAGAGAAGAAAAGGGAGGGGTGTGATACAGGGAAAGACGGGGAGGGAGGAAGGAGAAGTTAGAATGACTTGGTGATTGAACAGAGAGTTTCTTGCTTGAGCAAATGAATCAACGATAGAATCATCATTTACCAGCAGAAGAAACATTACACAAAAAAGCTGTTGGGGACAGGGAGATAGGATAAAAATTGGGGATTTTTGTTTTTAACATGTTATGTCTAAAACAAGTAGAGGCGTTGAGTAGAGAAATCGATTTGGGGGTTGGGGCATGAATAAAAACATGGCGGTTGAAATCCACAAGTGCACTGGTGAACCTAACAATTACAGCTAACTTTTTGTGACTTGGGGATCTGTAGTGGTGTCCCCCTTTTTCATTCCAGATAGTGAAAAGTTGTGCTTTCCCATGTTTTCTTTAATAGAGGTCCTTTTTCACTTACTAGTCTTTTCAAAAAACCAACACTTGATTGCATTGCTTTTCCACAATTTTAAGTTTATTTTCTAGCTCATTAATTTCTATTATCTTTATTATTTCCTTCCTCCTTTGTGTTAAATATGCTGTTTTTTTTCTACTGTGTAAAATCTAAATATTTTCAGTCTTTCTTCTTTTCAATTATGTGCATTTAAGACAATAATTTTCCTCTAAGTAAGGTCTAGCTACAGACCATGAGAGCCGATATGCCATGTTTTTATTATCTTCAGTCCAAAATTTTGTCTAAATTCCACTGGGATTTCTTCTTTGACCCAGGGGTTATTTAGAAGTATATTACATAATTTCCAACTATTTAGGAATTTTCTAACATCTTTTTTATTGTTAATTGCTAGCTTAATTTCACTATGGTTAGAAAATATACTTCGTATGATTTCAATACTTCGAAGTTACTTGCTGCCAAGGATGCATACTCCACAGCTACAGTGTTTGTTAAATGAGATTCTCAAATCTCCTCTCTCCTCACTGCCCTTAACCTGCTTGCTCTACAGACAGGTGTGTGAATCTCCCAATACAAATGCAAATTTTTCTATTTTTCCTTTTAATTCTGACAATATTTGATTGACTGATTGATTGATCTATACTTCTTAGTGAAGATGCAATTTCCTAGTCTTTTGGCACCGTGAGATTTCCTCCCTATCTCTAGTAACATTTCTTGCCTTAAACATTATGCCGTCTATTACTAGCACGGACACACCACTTTCTTTGAGTGAGAGCCACGCAGTTTATCTTCTTCCATACTTTTCCTTACAACATCTGGTACTCATATATTCAAGATGTGTCCCTTGTAAGTAGGATATAGTTTCTTATCCAATCAGACAATCTCAGTTTTTTAACAAAAGTATTTAACAAAGTCTGTTAACCTAAAGTGATTGCTATTGTTTAGGATTTGATCTACATGCTCTAGTTTCCTTTTTCCTTCTTTCTTGGCATCTTTTGGTTTAATCTGCTATTTTTCATTATTCCATATTTCCTTTCTATTATGCTATTTATTCCTAGTTACATATTCTTTCAGTAATTTAACCTCTAGGTAATCACATGGCTTCCTGACTCAGCAGAACCTACTATGAGTGAGTGCTATCACTTCCCAGGAAATTTCAAGACACTCAACCACTTTATTTTTTTTTAACCCTTGATTTATCATTTCTTATTTCTTTTTTTAAAAAAATTTTTATTGAAGTGTAGTTGATTTACAATGTTAGTGTCAGGTGTTCAGCAAAGTGATTCGGTTATACATATATATACAAACATACATATATATTTTTTCTTTTTCAGACTCTTTTCCATTTTATATTATTACAAGAAATTGAATATAGTTCCCTGTGCTACACAGTAGGTCCTTGTTGTTTACCTATTTTATATATAGTAATGTGTGTCTGTTAATCCCCAACCCCTAGTTTATCCTTCCCTGCCCTTTTCCCCTTTGGTAACCATAGTTTGTTTTCTAGGTCCATGAGTCTGTTTTTGGTTTGTAAATAGAATTTGTATGATTTTTTATTAGAGTTCACATATAAGTGATATCATATGGTATTTGTCTTTTTTTTTCTGGCTTACTTCCCTTAGTATGATAATCTCTAGGTCCATCTATTGTGCTGGAAATGGCATTATTTTATTCTTTTTCATGGCTGAGTAGCATTCCATTGTATAAATATACCACAACTTCTTTACCCAGTCATCTGTTGATGGACATTTAGGTTATTGCCATGTCTTGGCTATTGTAAATAGTGCTGCTATGAATATTGGGCTGCATGTGTCTTTTCAAGTTAGAATTTCCTATGGATATATACCCAGGGGTGGGATTGCTGGATCATAGGGTAAGTCTATTTTTAGTTTTTTGAGGGACCTTCATACTGTCCGCCATAGTGGCTGCACCAGTTTACATTCCCATCAACAGTGTAGGAGGGGTCCTTTTTCTCCAGTATTCATTATTTGTAGACTTTTTAATATGGCCATTCTGATTAGTGTGAGGTGATAGACCACTTTAATATGGTCTATACCTTTTGACATACGGAGAAATGTATTTTGGACCCTGTGATACAGTATTATTCTGGCTGCCAATATTCATTTAAATTTACCCACGTTTTTGCTTTGTTTCTTGCGCCTCATTTGTTCCTGCATTTCTGTGCTTCCACCTGTGACAATTTCCTTCTGCCTACAGAACTCTCTTTAGTATTTCTTTAGTGAGAGTCTACTGGCAACAAATTTCCTCAGTTCCTATTTTCTAGAAACATCTCTGTTTTACCTCCTTTTTTTTTCCTTCAGTAGCAGCTTTATTGAGATATAATTCCATACCGTACAGTTCACCCATTTAGAGTGTACAATTCCCTGGCCTGTAGTATATTCACAGTATTGTCCATCCATCACCACAATCAATTTAAGAACATTTCCACCACCCCAAAAGCAAACCACATATCCACTGGTAGTAACTCCTCATTCCCACAAACACACCCTCTCTGTACCCACAAACCACTGATCTACTTTTTGTCTCTATAGATTTGCCTATTCAGGACACTTCATATAAATGGAATCACACTATATGAGGTCTTCTGTGGCTACCTTGTCTCACTGAGTATAAAGCTGTCAAGTTTCTTTCATGCTACAGCATTTATTCATACATCATTCCCCTTATTGCTAAATTATATTTCATTATATGGATGTACCACTTTGACTTACCCATTCATCAGCTGAAGAACACTGGGTTGTTTCTACTTTGGGGCAACTAGGAATAACAGTACGATGAATATTTGTGTACAAGTTTGTGTATAGACATGTGTTTCATTTCTCTAGGGTACTGCACCTCAGAATAGGATTGCTGGGTCACATGGCACCTCTATGTTTAATATTTCAAGAAACTGCTGGACTGTTTTCCAAAGCAGCTACACTATTTTATCTTCCCACCAGCAATCCATGAGGGCTCCCCCTTCTCCTAAACTTTGCAAGTACTTGTTTCCTTTTTGATTATGGCCATCTTAATAAATGTAAGTATCTCATGGTTTCAATTTGCATTTCCCTGATGGCGAACGACTGTGAGCATCTTTTCGTGTATTTACTGGTCATCTGTATATCTTCTATGGAGAAATGTCTTTGCAAAATCTTAGCCCATTTTTAAACTGGGTTATTTATCTTTTTGTCATTGAGTTGTAAGAATCCTTCATATATTGTAGATACAAGCCATTTATCAGCTATATGGTTTGCAAAAATATCCTCCCAATCTATGAAGTTGTCTTTTCACTTTCTCAGTGGTGTCTTTGGAAGCACAAAAGCTTTTAATTTTGATGCAGTACAGTTTACCTGTTTTTTTCTTTTGTTGTTTGTGCTTTTGATATCATATCACCTTTAAAGGGTATTTTTTCAGGATACAGAATTCTATAATAGTAGTTATTTTATTGGAGTACAGACATATCTTGAAGATACTGCCCATGGGTTCCAGTCTCTTCAACAAATGGTGCTGGGAAAACTGCACAGTTACATGTGAAAGAATGAAGTTAGAACATTTTCTAACACCGTATACAAAAATAAACTCAAAATGGATCAAAGGCCTAAATGTAAGACCAGATACTCTAAAACTCCTAGAGGAAAACACAGGCAGAACACACTCTGACATAAATCACAACAATATTTTTTTGAATCCATCTCCTAGAGTAATGGAAATAAAAGCAAAAATAAACAAACAGGACCTAATTAAACTTTAAAGCTTTTTCACAGCAAAGGAAACCATAAGTAAAATGAAAAGACAACCTACAGAATGGGAGGAAATATTTGCAAGTGAGACGGCCAACAAGGGATTAATTTCCAAAATGTAAAACAGATTATACAGCTCAAACAAAAACAAACAACCCAATCAAAAAAATGGGCAAAAGACCAAAATAGACATTTCTCCAAAGAAGACATATAGATGGCAAACAGGAACATGAAAAGATGCTCAACATTGCTAATTATTAGAGAAATGCAAATCAAAACCACAATGAGATATCACTTCACACTGGTCAGAAAGGCCATCACCAAAAAGTCTCCAAATAATAAATGCTGGAGAGGGTGTGGAGAAAAGAGAACCCTCCTGCACTGTTGGTGGGGATGTAAATTGGTACAGCCACTGTATGGAAGTTCCTTAAAAACTAAGAACAGAGTTACCATATGATCCAGAAAACCCACTCCTTGGCATATACCCAGAAAAGACAAAAACTCTAATCAAAAAGATACATGCACCCCAATGCTTACAGCAGCGCTATTTACAACAGCCAAGACATGGAAGCAACCTAAGTGTCTATTGACCAGTGAATGGATAAAGAAGATATATACACACACACACATATATATATGAAAATTAGCCATAAAAAGACTGAAATAATGCCATTTGTAGCAACATGGATGGACATAAAGACTATCATACTTAGTGAAGTAAGTCAGAAAGAGAAAGACAAATATCATACAATATCACTTATATGAGCAATCTAAAAAACCGATACAAATGAACTTATTTCAAAACAGAAATAGACTCACAGTCATAGAAGACAAACTCATGGCTACTGAAGGGGAAAGTGGGGGAAAGAAAAATTAGGAATTTGGATTAACAGATACACACTACTCTATATAAAATAGATAAACAACAAAGACCTACCGTATAGCACTGTATATTACAAGATATTGAATACCTTGCAATAACCTATAATGGAAAAGAACCTGAAAAAATATCTGTATATAATATATATGTATATAACTGAATCACTTTGTTGTACACCTGAAACATTGTAAATCAACTATACTTCAATTTAAAAACTTTCATTGATAAGCTGACAAGATTGCTTTGAAATTCTCAGTTATAAAGGTAAAAATTTTTTTGCTTCCAAACAACAACAAAAAGTACAAAGTACTGCTCAAAAATGCTAACCATCATGTGACAGTGCAAGGGTGCCACAAACCTTCGATTTGTAAGAAACGTATCTGTGAGGCACAAGGCAGAGTGCAACAAAACAAGGTATGCCTGTACTCACAAACTCTCACTCCCTTGTCCTCTGGCACCACAATTAGTAGCAACTCAACCCGGATTAGGCTGGCTCCTGAGGCTGTGTCCTTAGCTATAACAAAATATCTAATGAGGAGGAAAGAAAGGCACAGAAATAAGCCCTCTGCAATTCCAACATTTAGAGGTTGCCTCAAAGAAAAGGAGGCTGAAGAGGATCAGCCGGAGGGACCAGAGGAAATTCAGGAGAAGCCGAGGGAGGGAGGAGAGTGTCTTAGGCAGAGCACACTCAACTGAGGCTGCAACAACTTTCATTTGAAAATAACCAGGCCTAGTGTTCATCAGCTGCTCAGCCCTTCACACAATAAACAATAAAACCTCTGCAGAGACGCTGGCACATCCAATCCGCACATCCCATCCTTCTGAAAACACCCACAGAGTACCCCGTGTATCCTGCCCACTTGGTGAGGCTGCCACAGTGAGGCTGAGCAAGACCCTCCTAGACAGCTAAGCCCAAACAGAAGCAGATTCGTTCACTTAAAATGGAACACTGAACAGTTCGAGAAACCATGCGAAAGTGATGGCTCTCGCCGATTCTCTGTAAAATCTGCCAAACTCTTACCTAAAATTTACAAGAGAATGTTTACCATATTACTGTTTCATTCTTCAAAAACCCCCATGATTCACTTCCGTTGAAAGAACAGGGGTGTGAAATGTAAAGAAAGCTGTCGACATAAGGGAGACTTTGTGTATTACGATCAGAAGGAAGAGCGGGTGAGATGGAGGAAAAGAGAAGACCGGGGAAGGAGCACCGTATTTCACTCACGTGAGCTGGCGATAAAACAGGTCCACCGAGAATACAATTTACGCACACGGTCACCCAGGCCAGCTATGTAATTTGCAAGATCTAGTGCAAACTAAAAATGTGGGGCCCCATGTTCACAAAGCAGGAAAAACTCTTTTTCCTTTCTCAGTGGCCTCTCTTTTGACCTGTCTGGTGGTATTTTCACCTGTGATTTACTAGTGCTTCCTCGAGCTCAGGGATGCCCACTGGGCTGGTGTAGACCCACACTGGTGCCACAGCCCGCCCCCTTAACCGAGCAGGCAGCACGTGTCCATCTGCACCCAGGCCCCTGCTGGGGCACAGGGCAGTGGAAGTCACCAGGTGGGGCAGGGAGGGCAGCCCACGAAAGCTTCCTGGTCCTAGAGAAGCAGAGACAGAGGCAGGCACACCGCACATGCGTAGAGGCTCCAAGCCCCTGGCTCTTGCTCCCGTGTCCCATTAGTCTTCGCTTAACAGGCACAAAATAAATAATAAAACTAGGAATTTTAAAACTATGACCATTGAGCATTAAATCCCAGGTACAGGGCTCTGTGTGACAACGCTGCTTGCACACCCATGAAACCAGTCCTGGGGCCACCACTTAATGCTGCCTCCTGGGTTCTGGGCTGTGAGCCAGAACCGGCCAGTTGACCGCCTACTCCTCTGATCTGCTGGCATCCCTGCATGGTGGGGCCCATACAGCATGACTTGGAATCACAAGGCCCTACTTCCCAGTGCCTCTGCCATCCCTAGTGTAACAGGGAAGAACAAATCTGACTCCATATTGGATCTGTTTCTTTGACTTTGACTTTGTATTCTATTGATTTTGCTACAAGTTAGTCACTAAAAGGATGTTGCCTACAGCTTAAAGTATACAAAATGGCCCATCTCCAAAAATCCTGCCTCCCATGCCTGAGTATTAAGATAAACTACTTCTGTTTAAGCTCACAGGAAACATCCTGACCAGGACCACCAATGAATGGCTGCAGGAAGGAATTAACACGCCCCCTCTGGAGTCTGGCCAGAACCAGGAAATATCTGCAACAACTTATCACCTTTTTTACTCTACATCCTCACCTCCTCTTTTTTGCTCAATGAA
The DNA here is from genome assembly GCF_048564905.1 of Vicugna pacos. NCBI lineage: Eukaryota > Metazoa > Chordata > Mammalia > Artiodactyla > Camelidae > Vicugna > Vicugna pacos. Next base: position 10,926,843 of record NC_133010.1, read on the forward strand.
AGAAAACTAGCATCTAAACCTGGGCAAGATGGTTCCTTGGGACACTAGTCCACCATCTCCTCGGTCTGCTGGCTTTCCAAATAAATTCACTGTTCCTTGCCCCAACACCTGGTCTCTCGATGGCCTGTCGTGAGGCGAGTAGTATGAGCTGGGACTCGGTAGCATTTGAACAGTGGTTTTTGTTTTTGTTTTTTGTTTTTAACATTTTTTTATTGAGTAATAGTCATTTTACAACATTGTGTCAAATTCCAGTGTAAAGCACAAGTTTTCAGTTATACATGAACACGCATATATTCATTGTCACTTTTTTTTTCACTGTGAGCTACCACAAGATCTTGTATATATTTCCCTGTGCTGTAATCTTGTTTATCTATTCTACATTTTAAAATCCCAGTCTGTCCCTTCCCACCCCCAACCCCCTTGGCAACCACAAGTTTGTATTCTATGTCTATGAGTCTGTTTCTATTTTGTATTTATGTTCTTTTTTTTTTTTTAGGTTCCACATATGAGCGATCTCATATGGTATTTTTCTTTCTCCTCCTGGATTACTTCACTTAGAATGACATCCATGTTGCTGCAAATGGTATTATGTTGTCAGTTTTTATGGCTGAATAGTATTCCATTGTGTAAATATACCACATCTTCTTTATCCAGTCATCTGTCGATGGACATTTAGGCTGTCTCCATATCTTGGCTATTGTAAATAGTGCTGCTATGAACATTGGGGTGCAGGTGTCATCCTGAAGTAGGGTTCCTTCTGGATCTATGCCCAGGAGCAGGATTACTGGGTCATATGGTAAATCTATTCCTAGTCTTCTGAGCAATCTCCATACTGTTTTCCACAGTGGCTGCAGCAAACTGCATTCCCACCAGCAGCGTAGGAGGTGAACAGTGGTTCTTAAGCTTTTGCACACGCTAACCTCCTGGGGAGCTGTCTAAAAGGGAGCTTCCCGGGTCACACTCCGATATTCTAATTCTGATGGTCTGGGTGGGTGGGGCTCAGGACACTCCCCACTTTCCATTATCTCCAGGTGACCTGATGCAGGGGCCTGGGGCCCCATTCTGAGAACAGGTGCCAAAGAGACCTAACTTCAGCTCTGCTAGGGGAGGGCAGAAGTCTCAGAGTAGGCTGCAGACCAAGAGCAGAAACTTGAAGTGGGTTCAGGGAGATGGGGGTCCCAATCTCTTTGGAGCTTTTCCCTCTTCACCCAGTCCTGGTGCTTCCTTCCTACTCTGCCACATTTGTGTGCAGTGTTTTCCATGCTTTCAAGTCAGTCTCAGGGTCCAAGTGTGTGGGTATTAATGCGACACTCCAGGGAAGGTCCACTGACTGATATCCTAGGAAAACACACAAACGGGCCAAGAATCCAGTTCCACCTGGCATGTGTGACATGAACACCCAGGAGCAGAAGCCACACCTCAGTGAAGTCCAGCTGGCTGTGACCGTGGACTTCTAGGAAGACCTTTCAAGAATGCTACAGGGTGAGCTGCCCGCTAGCCAGGAAACCCTGCACACCCCAGTCACTCCAGAGTGTCCCCAGAACTCAGCCCTTGGGAAGAAAAGATTATCAGCCTCTGACACAAGAGGCTGGGCCTCCGGGCCTGGGGCTGCCCCCAAACCAGTGGTGGGACTTGGGGCTAGCCGGTTATGGCATCTGTCAAATGACAGAGACCAGGGACATCAGAGCGCAAATTGGCAGCTCACTGTCATGCTCAGTTTGGCTCACGTGACATTTTATTTTATTTTATCTTTTAACATTTTTTATTGACTTATAATCATTTTACAATGTTGTGTCAAATTCCAGCATAGAGCACAATTTTTCAGTTATACATGAATATATATATATTCATTGTCACATTTTTTTCTCTGTGAGACATTTTAAAATAAATGCTTAGTTGCCAACAGTTAAAAGATTTACATGAAAGTCCAAGTTTCCGGCTTCTCTTGAAGATCTAGAAACCCAGGCCCAACCCTTCCAGGCCCAGGAGGCCAGGCTGAAGCAGCGCCCACCCTTTATTTAAGGCATTGCTCTCCAGGCCCCTGGGGCCACCTGCCCACCTGGCTCCTCTCCATTACGCATCTGGACCCTGGCTCGGGTGACTCAAAGGTCCTTTATCCTCAAACACTCTCTGATTAAACGTTCAGTTTCTTTATTTAGTGTCAACCATACATAACATTCATGTTCTTCTCAATAATCACAGGATTTCAAAATCAGCAGAGTATTCTCCTCCACTTCTTTCCCTTAGTAATTCATTAACTTAACTCGGTGACCAGACAGCCCTAGTTCAGTGATCAGCTGAAACCCCTCAACAGAACACTCCCTTCTCTCAGGGCTCACTGAGGTTTGTGCCGTCTTTAAGATCCTTAGCGACCCAGGTACCCAAGTCAGCATTCTCTGCCCCGCTCTGTTTCTGCTTTTCTGTCACTATAGAAACAGAAAGCTCCATGGAGAGATGCCTGATGCCCTGGTTAAGAGGGTGCTCGGCGATGATGCCCACGCTCCACCTGGCATGACAAAGTACAGGGCTTGTGAGAGCCGTAATTAAAGACTGGTCCCGACACTTCACCACAACATCTTCAATCCAATTTTAAAATCCACAAGCGTCCATGTTTTTCTAAATTACAACTTGTCTATTTTTAATCAGAAAAGAAAAAAAAAAAGCCCACCACTCTTGCTCCTGAGCAAAGACCACAGGTCTCTTAGACAGACCTTGTCTGGGGCTGCCTTCCAAAGAGCCACACACGGGAGACAGCAAAAGCGAAAACTTCCATTTGTGAGCCATATTTCACTACTTCACTATTCCCTGAAAAACCTCCACATAGATTATCATCCTTAATTAGTGTTTGATAAGTGTTTGGAGAGAACAAGTCATTGGCTCATCTGAAATCATTCACATTACACAGCAGCAGCCAGGTGCAGGGCTCTCGCTGTAAACAGGTCGGGAGGACTTGGGGGTCCCGTTCATTATGCAGGAGGTGCCTTTCTGGAGTCAAAACTACCCGTACACGGCTCTAGGTATGTTCTGAGCTCATCTGAAAGTCTGGAGAATCTGACCTTCGATATAAAAGTAACTTTCAATCTAAGATTGTTGAGGATTGAGTTTTAGAATCAATGAAAATTTGAAACAGAGTACATTTTCTGGTGAGTGAAAATCCACTGAAATTCTGAATTTATAGACTATCACCTGTGAGATTCAAATCAGTCTTCGGTCATCTTTTGGGTTCTAGAGATACTTTACAGCTAAAAAGCACCCTACAATGTGGGCTTTGACAAAAAGTCAAAATCAAAATTTTCTTCGGGTCCCAGAAGCGGCTGTAGTGGCTCCAGCCACAGGCAGTGGCACATTTGTGACAGGACCTGGCTCAGGTCCCTTTCCAGGTAAAAGGATTCATTTAGGTGTTTCTGGCCAACAGTTCACATCTGCTGTTTTCACAGAGGAGCCTGTGAGCCCGACTGCCTGCTTGTTTTTGTAATTCACCTAAACGTGGAGTAGCTCGTGGCCGCCACACAGTTTGGTTACACAGAGAGTAATTGTTCCCAGATGTTTAACAGAAACGCCCTGGCCAGGCTGACCCTGCAGTACCAGATGTGTCTGGTGTATGAACACGTCCTGTGTCCTGTAAGGTTGTCCTCAACACGCAGGCTACCCTTGCAGCAAGATGCCCAGACCATCATGTGCACAAGCATACCTGCTTCTCACACACCTTCATGCTCCCTCTCCGAGGGTGATGGCCAGACGGGTGGGAGCCATTCACGCGTTAGGTGCCCTATACCTTCAGCGCTGCCGCTCCCTATGGAGCAGAGGAGGTCTGTGAGGAGTGCCCATGTGTCTGCCCACCTGGAGGCTGGGAACAGGGCTGTGTGCAGTGACATCACCGTGGAGCAAGCTGGGCGCTTCCCTGAGGCAGGAGGAAACGGCTCTAGCCAAGGTGGAGCAAAGGGACAGAGCTGAGAAATGCTGGGCAGGTCTGGAACCTTGACATGAGGACTCCAAGGTCAGGGTTATTTCAGCTGGGTGACTCCCGTGTGCATCCGCAAGCCCAGAACGGGGCCGGCAGACTCACAGGTGCTCCCAAGGCCAAGGAAGGTGGGGACAGGCCTCAGGCACAGCTACGGGAAGACAGGGGCACACAGCCAGGCGTGCTGGGCTGAATGCTTCAGGATGCCTCTCACCAGCTGTCAGGGCCCCTTCCAGGATTAATTAAATTAGCCCCTAGGCTCAGAGCCAGAGTGGCAGGCAGGACAATGCCTTTTTTCCCCAAACCCTGCCTCATTCACACTGGAGAATTCTAGCAAAACCTACCTTATCGGTGACAGTTCTCAGGGTCGGTCAGAAAGCAGGTTTTCTGGTCCAGGGCATCCTGACCTTGACTGAGAGGGGCCTGCAGCCACCTCACTAAGCTTCACTGTCCCTCAGTAAAGCCAACCACGGAGGCTTCAGGCTGAGACATTCTGGTCCCTGCACCAGGAGTTAGCAGCCACGAAAGCTCAGCCAGAAAACAGCCTTAACCTACCTTTTTCATAGGCTTTTCAATGGGCACTCCAACTTCCAGAAAGGAAACAATACCTTTACAGTGAGAGAGAATGCTTAAATTCCTTTGTCTGTGTTTTTTAAGAGTTATTGAGCACCTGGTTTATGTGAGACACGGTGTTCACTGGTGTCTAAAGCAGGACTCCTGTCTGCCTTTAAAACGCTCTCAGGTGACAGCTGAGCAAGACGCACAAACAGGTAAATGGAGGACAGCATGAGCCCAAGAGGGTGGCGACTGAAACCAAGGGTCCTCTCCTTGGCTGCACTTTCAAAGCATACGGCAGAGCTGGGGGTGCTGGTGCAGGGAAACGATTCCAGTGGCCCAAATCAGATCAGCGACGTCAGAATCCCCAGGTGCTGGACCCAGGCAGAGGGATGCAGAAGGCCTAGCCCTTCCAAACCTAAACCTAGACCCTCACCCCACAGGCCTGAGAGCTGGGTCCAGCCCTCGCGGCCACAAGCATGGAAACTTCCCCAGTGCTTGAATTGTGACAATAAAGAAATCTTCCTTCCAGAAACTGCCCAAGCTGGGATGGGAGCGGTGGTCCAGAACGGCAGAAACACACATCCTTCGAGTGTTCTGCTCCTCCAGTTGACTTGAAGAGAGAGGGAGTGAGGTGCCCTCTGTAAGCGGCAGAGACGCACTGCCCCAACCACAAGGTCAAGTTCAAGCCCTAACTCCTGCTGCAGGCAAGAGCGCTGGCCTGCAGCTGCTCGGTTCCTGACACACACATGCTTTCACCCCAAGCTGTGCGGCAGGCCCATGGGTCATGACGCTCCTTGACCGCTGTCCTTCGCACTGTCCTCCGCTGCCCCAGCTGCCAGAGGAGAGGCTGTGGTCTTTTAAGCAGAGCCCGCCCCTGGGTGAGCCCGTCCCAAGGGCAAACAGGGCAGCCCAGAGGGAGGGGGCACCCTACATCCTCACAGATGTCCTGAGGCCACAGGGGCTGCAGGAAAGGGGACCCGAGGAAGCCAGTTAGCCATGTATTTCCCTCTCAACTCCAGATTCACCCTACCACACATGCTCTGCAATAATGGGAGGAATTCCTCAAGACTTCCTCCTTCACAGCAGCACAGCGTCCAGCTTTCTCAGCAGAGGGGGCTGGAGGGAGGGGTTGCAGGGGAGAGAGTTAGTGGTACAAGGTGAGGACATCCGGGGAGCTCCACCCAGCCCCCTACCCTGGATGTGCGGTCTCCCAGCAAGCTCCCCACCCTGCACAGCCCTCCCACAGTCTCCTCAGGACAGACATCGGGCCCTCCAGGCCTCCTGCCCACGCAGGCATCCCCATTCCAGCTCACTCATTGCCTCCCCCGAGTCTCGTCCCCTGCTGTCCTGCTGACAATATGGCCTTCCAGACAGACACCTGTGCTCCAGGCCTCCCGCACTGAGTGCCCCCCCGCACTGCACCCCCGCACCAGCACCAGGGCAGCTCGCCCACCCTGCCTGAACTCTGGAGGCTTGCTTCCCGCGTGCCCAGTGACTAAAGACCAGCGAAATTCTCTGCCACCCAGTGTGGTCAACTCCACCTTCTCCATCAAGGTCTGAACCCCCTCCAGGTCCGTCCTGCCCTGGGTGCGCTTCCCCAGCGCTGGGGCACCACTGGGAGTTCTCATGTATCCTTTAGTCCCACTTTGATTATGGTTTGGTAATTCTTTGTATTAAACTTTGCCTGTTTAAATCACTGTGTGCTCTCTGCCTACTGATTGGACCCAGATCGCTAGAATGGGAGAACCACTCCTGACGTGCATCTGACATGAGCCACACAGTCATGTGTGGGGGGCAGCACCCAGGCCAGCAAACCCTGCATCGCTCACCTTCTGATCTGATGTACTCAGAGGGACAAGAGCCCCTATAGAGAGACTAACTTCTAGTCTAGTTTGGGACAATCAATCCTGTTTGTTTGTCAACTGAATATATACAGAATCCAAGAACAGTGGCTCAGATACTCCTCTTGAAGATTCTTCAATTATCTGCCAGTTCAAAAGTTTTTTTGGATGCTTATTGACAAAGAGTATCTTGTAGCCTGTTTCTAACAAATACCAGCAGGGAAAATTATTTGTACCTTATTGTTTGCAATTTTTCACCCCTTTACTAAAGAAAACAGGAAATAATTGGATACACATCTCTTTGGAGGAAATCAGAAGCACAGCCTTACAAAGAGATCAGTACTTAAAAGTATTTGGTGGGGAAGGGGTGGGCATAGCTCAGTGGGAGAGCACGCGCTTAGCATGCACAAGGTCCTGGGTTCAATCCCCAGTATCTACAATAAAAAAAAAAAAGTATTTGTGTTCCGGATGTAATAGGTACTGAAAGGGAGTGGGGGAAGGTTCAGGAGGGAGCAGGGAATGTCTAGTTCAGAGTCCTTCTGTCCAGCAGACGGTCATTTTCCAAGAGTAGCTTGGCCTCCCCATAGGAAGCCAACTTACACAAGCACGGGAGGCAACAGCCAACTTTTCACAGGCTGGATCCCCCTGGAAAAACTGGCCACCAAAATGGTGGACCATGAGCCCCGGCCAGGCACATGCCCCTGCCTTCAGCCTGCCTGCACCAGCAAGGACTTTATCCAGGTCAGGCAAAGCCCGTCCTCGGAGGTTCTCCTCCAGTTTCAAGAGGAAGAACTTAATTGCAGGAAGCAAAAGTGGTAAGGAAGTCTTTTCTATAACTCTAAGCATTATTATGAGCTGGTTTTCCTCCAGCAACGCATAGTAATAAATCTTTACATTTATAGGGCACTTTACAGCGCTTGAAATACTTTCACAAACATTATTTCCTTTTGGTGAAGAAAATCTCCTGCTCCTTGGGATCTTTTTTTTTCTCTCAAATGCTTTGTGTTCACTTTAGAAGTTTCTGTGTAATTCACTCTGTGATGTAAAACACAGACCACAGCAATGTTAAGGGTCACCTCCAAAGCACTAGGAGAAAACCTGTGACTTTTTAAAAGCTAATAAATTTGGTTACTTTGCACTTCAGTTGGTTAATTTCAAGCCAAATCTAACTTGTTGGGTGTCAGGTTCAGGCTGCATGATTCCCCAGGGGTGTGTGGGGAGAACAGAGCACTCCTGGACTTAGGGCAGCCTCTCAGTTCAGAAACACCCTGGGCAGGGGCCCCCAGCCCCACACACTCTCTGGTAGACATGACTAATCAATCACCAAATTCTTTCTCCTGAGACCTGACTTCAAGACTGCACCCAAGCAGGCATGATCAGTCGATTTCACTTGGCAGAAGCATGAGAAAGCTATTTGCCCTTCCTAAGCCTCAGGCTGCTCGGGGTGGGCCCAGCAGTGCCCTGGGCACCCTGCTTAAGTTATTCCCAGGAATTCCCCCTCCTGTTAGGATGCAGCTCGTGGGTCCCTGCAGGCAACCCTAAGACATCTGTAGTCTTACTGGGAACTGCTCACCACCCTTGGACAGGACCACAGTGCTGTTATGAAGCAGGACCTTATGGGGCCTTCCTGGGGCAGACCCCTTCCCCCATATTCTCTGCTGTAGCTCCTCTCCGAAGTACCTAAATAAGAGTATCTCATGCGTTTTTCAGATGCTAAATACTACCACCAAATGGAAGGAATGAATTTAGAGTGGGGAATATCGTCATTGGTGACCATATGGTATTTGTAACTGCCTAACTGTGTAACAGTATAAATGGCCTTTCTCACGTTGTTGCTGACCAGGGTTGGGCTAGAAGGTGGGGACGGTGCTTTGGGTGGACTGCCCATCCTCCTGGGGGTGCTGTGTGCACGGATCATGTGTAGGGCCCTGCTTTTGCTCCCAACACCTCAGAAACAGCAGCAGGATGTTTTGTGCATCTTGTTCATAACTCACCCCAACCGTGCATGTCAGCTATTGTTTTTAGTCCCTTGTGGTTTCTCTGTATGCTGTTGTTCGAGGTGCAGGTCCCAGCCAGTACAAACACTGCAGCAAGAGGTCCCAGGCCTCAGCCTGCCTAAAATGCTAGAAGCTTTTACCAGCCTGAATTTAAACTGCACAAGTTTTCTCTAGAGCACTTTTCCACAGACCCCCTTCCAAAGCACCTTTCGTTTTAGGCACAAGAATATTAGGAGATTCCCAAGGCCAGAGACAAAACAACACACCCAGCCAAAGGAAGGGGACTGCTGCATCTGCAAAAACAAGAAAAACTTTGCAACAAATCATCACCCTGTGTGCAGTCTCTGTGGAAACCAGCACTGCCCCCGTGAACACTTGAAATTTTACAATAAAACCCCCTCTCTTCTCTCCCCAGTAGGCTCACAGTCTTGGAGGCATTAGCCCATTGTGACTTCCTTTGCCTGGCAAAGAAATAAAGCTGTCTTTTCGACCTCATCCAGAACTCTGTCCTCCAGTCTTAATTCAATAATTGGGGTACAGAGGCCGAGTTTTGGCAACAGCGCCAGCTGACCTCATCCCTCCTCCAGGCCCGTTCACTTCTTTCACGGCTAAAACTCAGCTCACCCACTCTCTCTCTGCATCTCCCTAATATAGTCACATCTCTGACACCTTCTTCATTCATCATCATGAGAGAATATTTTTAAAGGATGTCGGTCTTCACACTACAACAATTTACATCTCTCTGGAATCTTTTCACGTCTTTAGCACAGTGGCCACATACTTATTACATAATGTTGGGAAAGGGAGTGGTGTTTCCAGATGGGAAGAACCATGCAGACTGAGGACAGGTAAGGACAGCAGCAGAACTTCACTCCGCTTTGCCCACGGCCAGAGTGCGGGTGAACACTGGGGCAGGAGAGGGATTGGCACCTGCACACTGCCCTGCAGGCTGCACAGACACACCAAAGGTGTCCGGGGGGAGGACATGGCTGGTGCTGAGCTCCAGGGATCCCTGGTAGCTCTGTAGATAGCAGACTAGAAAGGAAGTTTTAGTTAAGAGTCTTGAGGTGTGAAACTGGCAGGGGCAGGGGATGGGGCAGGAAGGGATAATGGCCTCCAGCTTGGCCCACCCTTTCCCTGCATTCACTCCCTAGGCAATCCCAGCTGACCCCTGGCTTTCAAGACTGCCCATCCCTTGCTGACTCTCATTGGTACAGCCCCTGTTTAAACTCCTAACTTGAAAACCCCCTGCCTACTTGACATCTGCACTTGGATAGCCAACTGATGGCCCCAACATAACACATGCAAACTGATCTCCTCATCGTCCCCACCGATCTGCTGTCATAGTCCTCTCATCTCAGCAAAGGGCAGCTCTGACCTTCCACCTGCTCTAGCCAAAACCTCAAGTTATCTTTGACCCCATTTACCTCCCATACCCTACTAAATCTGTTGGGAAAGCACATGGCTCTGACTTCATAATACATTCACAATCTGTGGGCTTCCCCCACCATTATCCTCCCAAATGGCTCCCAGCATCCACCTCTTCTCACCCTACAGACTTTCCCCACCCAGCTACTGAAAGGGACCCTTTGTCCCGTGAGTCTGATCATGACACTCTGCTGCTCAAACCCTCCCTCCAGTGGCCGCCTATTATAATGCCCTGCAATGACTTACAAGGCCTGAGTGAACTGCCCCTGATCTGTCTGCCTCTCTCCCACCACTCTTTCCCTTCACTCACGGCACCCCAGCCACTCTGGATTCCTGGTTGTTTCTCAGACATGCCAGGAACACGCCTGCCTCAGGGCCTTTGCACTTGCTGTTCTGTCTGGACCACTCCCCCTGAGGCTCCGCATAAAATGGCAGCCCTGTCACTCTCCAACCTCTTGCCCCATTCTTCTTACCCTTCACCACCTGACATACTCTTGTCTGTCTCCTCACCAGATTGTCAGTTCCATGAGGTCAGGAACTTTAGAGAATGTGACAACTGAGCAGACAGAGTAGAAGCTTCCAAGAAGACAGACAGAGAAGCTGGAGCCCTCAAGGATGTAGGGGTTTGAAGAGAACAGAAGGCAGCATGGAATAAAGCAGGGGTCAGCAAACAACAGCCTGCAGACCAAATCCAGCCCATCACTGGTGTCTGTCCATAAATAAAGTTTTGTTCAAAGGTAGGCATATCCACCTGTTTAAATATTGCCCAGGGTGTGAGCTGCAGCAGAAAAGTTAAGTAGCTGCAACACAGACCGCATGGCCCACAGAGCATGAACATAACATACTATCGGGTCCTTTACCGAAAACATTTTGTCAACCTCTTGCACAAAGCAGTATTTTTCAAACTACAAACTCAGAGACAACAACCTCCATAAGAAAACTTCCACAAATCTTCCAAGAGGCCCAGATCCCACTGTGAGAAATAGTTTTAGAGAGAATGTAACAGAGAAGAACAAATCTGACTCCATATTCATTCTGTTCCTTTAGCTCTAACCCTGTGCTCTGTTTTCTGCGCTGAGTCACGCTGGTTCTGCACCTTTTTAAAAGAAGTTGCCTGTAGCCTGAAATAGACAGGAGGGTCTCTTCTCAAGACTCTGACCTTACAGGGTAAAACACGTTTCTGTTCATATACAGATTAAAACGTTGCAGAATGGAAAGTAACATTTGTCTTGTTGGAGGTTTACAGGAACATCATGCTGTGGACAGATGCAAAAACAAAGAACTCCGACCTTAAGAAGTCTGCAACAACCAAACACACCCCACCCCCTTCTTAGTATAAAAGGAGCCTGAATCCTGACTTGGGAAAGATGGTTCTCCAGGACGTTAGTCTGCCATCTTCTCAGTCTGCTGGCTTTTCAAATAAAGTTGTTCTTCCTATTCCTCATCTCCAGATTTATTGGCCTGTTGCGCAGCGAGCAGAACGAGTTTGGACTCAGTAACAGGAATATGGTGGTGGTGGTGGTGGTGGAGAAGGAGAAGACAGACTTGGATCCAGTCCCCAGTGCTGTCATTCAGCGGCTGTGTGACCTGACATAAACTACTTAACTTCTCTGAGGCTCTTCTTCCTTATCAATAAAATAAATACCGCCAACCGTCTTGTAGAACTATTGTGAGGAGCCAAGATTTTGCAGGTGAAGCTCCTCACCATGGCCAGTACACAATCTGCCTACACGACTAACTATTTTTTGAGAATTTACTATATTCCAAGTACGATCTAGGTGTTACTTATGTATCAGTTCATCTGATCCTCACAAAACTCCAATCGGGCTTTGCCAGTACTCAGCGGATTTTACTTGCCTTCAATGAATACAACTTTTTCTTAATTTTGTAAATAAAGGTGAAGTCCATCAGCATTGTTGTGGGAAAAGGCTGACTTTGGGGAGCCAGGGGAAGACCTGAGCTGCCTTGGGGAACAGCGTGGATTCCTGTGACAGTCGGGACCTCTGTCAGTCTCCTCAGCTGCTTCCCAAATTAGCAGGAAAATCTCCCAATTCAGAGAAACCTCGTGACACACTTTGCAGAGATATCATGCAAAGCAACTGATTTTGTGCCTATTTTTGGCTGGTCCAGATAACTGGTGGTTGCAGACCCTTGAATCACTGGATTAAAATGTCAGACTCAGAGCAGAGAACGCTGGAGTGTGGGCTGGCTGGGCACCTGCTCCCACTAAGTCTGTATCCTAAACCAGTGACGTTCTTTTGAGTTTTTCACCAACCAAGTCAGTCCGTATTATTTTCTCAAGAAGTAGAGCCATTTAAACTACTTATCAGTGTGAAATCTGCAGGGAAAAGTCTATACTCCTGCAACTTACTGTCTGCTAAATTGGAGAAAAGAAGTTTCAACTCCAACTTGATACGTGAGAAGGCGGCACTAATTAAGAACCAAGACAAAATTCTTTTACGATAACTTTTTTTAGGAGTAAATAAAATGTTTTAACTTCTTTGGTTCAACTGAAAATCAGCAAAACGTAAAAGGGAAACCCTGATTTGGAGGTCAACCTAATTATGCGACTGGCATGCATATTTGAATCGTTCTGTTTCCAGAAACGAGTTTTTCGTTTCTTTCCTTGACTGTCTCATTACCAAGATAGGGCCAGGCTGAAAACCCTAGTGCTTACAAAGGGCATTTTTTTTTATTGTGACCACCATGCTCAGAAAAGATGGACCTGGCTGGACTGCGAGTGGTCCCAGCCGATACTACTGCACAAATGCCCCAGGGAAGAGGCAGCTGCCCCAGCCTGCGGGAAGCAGTGCCTTTAGACCAAGTGAGGTTTGATTTCCCAGCCTTCGTCACAGCTCGGGCTGCTAGAACAAAACACTGTAGACCAGGTGACTTAAGCCACAGCAAGTTATTTCTCACAGAGGCTGGGAAGTCTAAGATGAAGGAGCCGGCAGATTCAGTCCTTGGTGAGGAATCTCATCCAGACTTGTCAACAGCTGGCTTCTATGTGAGTTCACATAGCCTTTCCTTGGTGTGTGTGTAGGGAGAGAGGATACCCCCCTGCCCTTTTCTCTTCTTATAAGAGCACAAAATCTCTGTTAGGTAAATGTAAGGGCGCTATCCCCATCACGGGGCCCCACCCCCATGACTTCATCTAAATCCATCACCTTCCGGAGGTCCCCTCCCCAAATACCATCAGACCGGAGTTTGGAGGCTTCAATATACGAAGTGGAAGGTGACAGGGTGGGGACAAAAATATTCAGCCTGTAACAGTCCCTGAATAAAATTGTTAACATCTTTTCATTCAGCTTCTGGAAATGGAATTCTTGCCTTCTCAAAGCAGTCCTCTCAACTGCCCACTGGGTTTCAGTTCCCCACATTCTGAAGTCTTAGCATTTGTGTCTCCGTCTACAAAATACTAATTTACATCTGTCCTTTTTTTCAAAATAAATGTCCTTCTGTCTTTTTCATCCGTGGGCGTGGGCTCCCCAGCAAGACTCCTGACTCTGCAGCAGAGTAAGAAAATAGGATGGGGAGGGAGAGGGGGAAGGAGAGAGGACCAGGAGACTTCGGTTTCCTGCCTCCTGCCCACTGCACGCCGCACACTGCCAGAATCATCTATTATGGATCAAGCGGAGAGGAGCTCTGGTGTCTCCAAGGAAGACAAAGGGCCACAGAAATGGATACCTCACTGCTTCCTGGTCCTCGGGCTCCACAGAGACCACGATGCTACAGCTCTCACTGTGCTCAGGGATAAGCACAAGTCAGGAACTTAAACATCACCTCCCTCTTTTCCAGACAGCTAACTCTCCAATGGCAAATGCCAAGAGATTCTATACTAACCGCTTACATTCTCTGTGTTTTTAAGTACTTTTAAAAAATTATTATTAAAATGTCACATTTAGAAAAATATACAAGGAACACAGCCATGCAACCAGAGTTTTAAAAAAATAGAACATTACCCCCAACTAGCCACTAAAACCTCCTTATCACCAAAGGTAGCTGCTATTTTAACTTATAAAATCATAGTTTTCCCTGTACTTGAACTTGGTGAATTATGGTAGGTAATCTTGTGTCTTCTTTCACTTCTTTCACAGGTGTTTGTGCGATTCATCCTTGTTGCTACATGGGTATAACCATATGTTTTCAGTGCTGTGTAGTATTCTATTATATGAACATAATATAATTATCCATTCCACTGTTGATGAACTTTGCATTACTTCAGTTTTGTTTTGCTGTCACACAGATTGCTAGTGGTCATGTAGATAGACAGAGACGGATACAGAGACAGATATACCCACACATACATACATACACCTATGCACGTGTGTATATGTATATATATGTGTGTGTATACCTGTCTATACATCTTTGGGGCACACATGTACACATATATGTTGGGTCTCCGTTTAGGGTGGAATGGCTGGGTCATGGAGCATGCAGATACTCAGCTCTGTAGCTGTAAAAAAGTTCTGGAAAGTGAGTATGTGAGGGTTCCTTTGGTTCCATGTTCGCATTAACATGCTTTTAACTTTTAACCGCTCTGAGATAAACAAGAAGTTTCTACTGCAGAGCACAGGGAACTATATTCAGTATCTTGTCGTATTGAAACCTATCATGAAAAACAGTATGAAAACAAACATATGTCCTTCCTGTGGTCCTATTTTTAAGATGTTTTTGTAAGCAGCATTTAATCGGATTTTTCTGGGGTTTTAAAATTAAATTTCACAATTTCAGGGTTTTAATTTGAATACTAAATTTAATTTAAAATTAAATTTCATGATTTCAGAGTTTTAATTTGAATATTAAATTTAATTTAAAATTAAATTTCACAATTTCAGACTTTTAATTTAATTTCATTTGCATTTAATGTAATCACTGATAGATCTGGATTTAAATCAACATTCTATTTGTTTTCTCTTTGTCCTATATGTTCAATGCTCCTTTTCCTCTCAGTTATCTCAGTCTTCACCCTCTTTTGGATTAGTTGCATATTTTTAAACATTCCCTTTTCTGTCAGGTTGTTAACTGTATATTACTTTACTATTATTTTAAGGATTATCATGTAAACAACATCCTTGACTTTCTGATGTATGCATCTGATGTATGTTTTTCTGATGATGTAAACAACATCTTAGGACTTTCTTATTCACCAGAAAATAAAAGGGCTTTAAGAAATTTCAATCCTATTTACTCCCCTCATTTTTTTACAGTGCTCCTTGCTATATATTTCAATTCTGCGGGTACTGTAATCCCACAAGACATTATCACTGCTTTGTACGCTCAGTAGTTCCCTTCGATTTACTCCCATATTCACCTGGTCCACTGCTCTTCATTCCCTTCCACATTTCCATGCTTCCATCTGGGATCACATACCTCTTTCTGAAGAACACCTTTTAGTATTTTGAGGGTGTGTCTGCTGATAATAAATTCAGTCTCGATTTGTCTGGAGACGATTTTATTTCACCTTTATCTGGGGAAAATCTAAATGTGAAATACTCCTTTGGCATTATTTTTCTTCAGCAGTTAAAAGATCTATCTCATTGTCTCCCGGATGCCATCGTTTCAGTTGAGGACTCAGTTGCTAGTCTTCCTGTTCTTTCTTTGAAGGTAATGTGGCTTTTTTTTTTCCCAGGCTGCTTTTACGTTTCCTTTTTGTCTTTAGTTTTCAGAAGTATTATTGGCATATATTTGTTCTTCTTTACATTTATCCTGCTTGGGGTTTATAGCACTTTAGTCGGTGACTTGGTATATTTCATTGGTTTTGGAAAAGTCTCTGTTAGTATCTCCTGGAATGATGCTTCTTCCATTATTTTTCTGGGATTCCAGTGGCACGTGTGTCAGACCTGCTCATTATGGATCATATATCTTTGGTGGGTATTTCTTTTATTTTTCTCTTTTTCCTCTCCCTGTCTCACCTACCTTCTAGATCATGAAATCTCTCTTCAGCTGTGTCTGAGCCACTGCTAAATCCACCTACTTATGCTTGATATCACTGATTGTATCTCAGTTCTAGAATTTCTATTTGATCTTTTATATATACATAGATTCCAGTTCTCTGGTGAAACTCTCCATCCTGTCATTTCCTTTCTTGAGCCTATTCATCACTGATATCAAAGTCCATCAGATAATTACAGAATCTGGATCACATGTGGGTCTGTTTTTAGTGTCCTTTTCTTCTCTTGATCCTACCTCTTCACAGGCCTGGTATTTCTTTAATTGAATGATGGACGTTTTATATACATACTTAAAACTACAAAGGATCTAGATGTTGTTACATGATTTTCTGGTTGTCCTTTAGTTTGTGGCAGGCAGCTAGATCAGGAACAGATCATCTGAATCCACTCAGGGGTTGAGCTGATTTGAGGCTTGGATTCATTCTTCATAAACTCGGTCTATTCTGGTCAGCTAACTTGAGGTTGGGTTTCAGTCTTTATAAAGCTGGCCTATTTTTAGTAAGCCATTTCTCCTAGGATACAGTCCTTCAGGGTTTCTGAGTGAAGAGAGAGGATATTTATAAGCATGAGATATTTCCAGGATCTCTCCACCTTTGTAAGCCCTTAACTCTCATTTTTATCTCCTCAACATCATAAGACTATTTGTAGTTCTACTCAGCCTTTCAACTTCTCAGCCCTGTGCTGCATAAGAATCACCTTTTTCTTTTTCTTTCTTTCTTTCTTTCTTTTTTTTTTTTTTTTTTTTTTGGAGAGGGAGGCATCAGAGACCAGATAGTAACATAAACGGAATTAAATCTGAAATGGAACTGATCTTTACAGATTTTTTGTCTTCAGATCCCTTTCCAAAATACACACCAGAAACCTAGAACCAGGATGGAGAACTCATCAACAACAAGTTTAATGCTAGAAAACTGAAGGATAGAAAAGTGGAAAGAAAAGAAACGGCTGAGAAAGTGTTGGAGGAGGCAGTGGTGATCACTTCAGGGGATACAAAGATGGCTGAGAGCAGGATCCAATCCACTGAACAGCCCTCCTCTCCTGAAGGAGCAGGAATTCAAAATTATTATCATAATCGGAAGGGAAGGTAGAGAAAGGTGAGAGGAGAGCCATCACTGGGAGGGCAAGCTGGAGGATGGTTACATCTGGCTAGACTCAGCAGAGCAGCCTCCATGGCATCTATCTGTGCCAGCCCCTGGAAGCTGGGAGGGTTTGGGAGAATGGGAGTGGCTGATCACTAGTGTGGGGTACAGAATGTGGCTCAGAGAACAGCTCAGAAGGGTGATGCAACTGCCTGAAACCAAGTTATCTCTTGCATCCCCACACTTACCTTCGCTAACATATACAGTTTGGGAAACACACTAGGACACAAGGTCCCAGAACCACCTTCCCTCTGTTTACTGCCAGGGACCTCCACTGGTGGAGCAATATGGATATTTAAAGAGGGAGGCTGCAAAGGGGCAAGAAACAACCGATGAGTCAATGTGTCAAGAAAGAGCAGGACAAATACAGGCTGAATCCAGGTCGTGGAGGGCCATGAATATCCAGTTAAGAGCATCCAATTACTTAGGCCTTCGGTCATAGGGTCCAAAGCAAAACTCTTTTAACCAAACCATCTTTCTTCCCTCTACTCAGTTCAACACAGTTCTCTCCGGGCACAATTCACCCAGGCCACAAAAGATGGGGAGCTGGCAGCAGCAAGAGAAGCAGACGGTAAGGAGAATTTAGAACACAGGTCCTGCAAGGGGGCACACCATCAAATTCTTCCACTTAACACCGTGGCAAAGAAGACACTTAAAAAGACTGCACTAGGTGGGATTATCTGGGAGGCAAGATGGCAGATAACGGGAGACTTCAACTTGCCTGTTTTATTACTCATCAAATGCAGCCCTTGCTGGCTGGGAGGTCACAGCCCAGGCATATCAGAATGCCCCTCCCTGCCCCTTCTGGAACCCCCACTTTGTGGTCAGGCAAAGTGAAGCTCTTGATCCCAGCAACAGAGGACCTGCCTTCGCCACTGGCCTCAGTGCCTCCTTCTGGGTTCTCTCCTACCTCACCCCAGCCCTGGGTCCTCTCAGCAGAGCATTCTGAGGGTGCCCAAATTATTTCTTCCCAAACACTTTCACCCCTCAGTCATCACATATATCACACAAGGTCCTTATTGCCAGTTTGACTGTTTCTCTAGATTATAAGTAACTGGCAGGCGTGGACTCTCTAACACCTTCCGAGTATTTAGTCCATATGTGACACTCACGATACATTGGTTGCATGTCTCAATTTGCTTGACAGCCTTGGAACTTGATCCCAGGTCTGCTGATCACCAGGACTTGCTGTGGATGGACCCAATCCCGGTTACAAAGGCCAGAACCTGGGCCTGGCGTCCCAGGCCCTCCATAAACTGGCCGCTATCATCTCACATTCCCCCATCTCCAAGCCTCTAACCTACTCTCCCCTTTCCCACCCTGCTTTCCAGATTTGACTAAATCCTACCTCTTGCTGGAGGCCACCCCTGACTACTTCTGTCTGACTCCCACAGAGGAAGGGACGCAGTCAGGGAACCCCAATCCTGTGATAATAGGAGAAAGACCAGCAGCCACAGGACGCCGCCCTTTGTCTGCGTGCACCAAGCACTGTGCTAAATGCTTTCCAGGTGTAATTCCCCTTAAGGCTTGCAACCACCCTCTCAGGAAGGCACTGATAAGTCCCATTTGATAGATGCACAAACTGAAGCTCAGAGGGATTGTAAGCGTGTCTGTGGGATGCAAAGTTTGTGCTTTAAGCCATGATGCTACACGAAACAGAAAGGCAGAGGGGCACTCACAGGGGCATCCGTGTACCCGGAGGGGCAGGGGTGGTGGCAGGTGGCAGTGCCCAGCAGACACATCTGACACTTAACAGGCAGCAGTAAGGGCCGTGGAATGAATGAGTGAGTTCTCGCCAGAGCCGTGGGTCCAAGAAGATGAGGATGACCAGCCAGGAGAAGGGGCGGGGCGGGGCGGGGAGACGGAGGGAGGGCAAAGCCAGTGCAGGCGAGCATGAAGCTGCAAGGAATGTGAGGAACTAAGGCCGGCGGGTTGCTGAAGCATAAAACATGAGACGGAAAATGGAAAGGGACAAGACTGGACAGAGGGGACCCTGCCAGGTCACTGGAGGAGGAGAATGTCTCCTGAGAGCGCCCGGGGCCTCCAGGTGTTGGTGATGAGCTGTAACAGAGGGGACCCCGAGGTTCCAGCTCTACGTGCCCCCCAGCAAACCTTCCAACCCCCACCCCATGAAACCCGCTCCTCCTTTCAGCCCCACAAGCTCCAGGGCCATCCCCGGCATCCATCCCCCAACCAGCAAGTAGGGCCCAGCTGGGACCCAGCAGTGAGGAAAAGAGAGACGATTTACTGCCCTCTAAGACATTCCCCAAGGATGGCCTTCCTTCTGTCCCATCTCAAGAGGGAGCAGTGTGTCCCCTTGGCCATTCTCCTGGCCTCGTGCACCTCAGGGCTGCAGTGGAAGGTGGGCAGTCTTCCAGCCACCCACTGCTCCTTCCCTTTCCCCACCCCTGACCTCAGGATCCTGGCATCTGCTCACAACCTTCCCTCCACCACGATTTCTGCTCCCCATCTTGGAAGACCCTCTCTCCCCCCACTTCAATGGCCTTGCACCTTATTCCCCAGCCAGAAAGAGGTAGAGGAGCCACACACACACACATGCTGGGGCCCGGTTACCAACCACACAAACTCACATCCAGAAAGGTGACAAATTCACATTCAAAAACTGCCAAGAGACAGTGTCCTAGAGGCAGGAGGCTCTGCTGCTAGGGATGGTCATGGGGACAGCAAGGCTCAGCTGTCTCCCTGGTATCCCTACTGGATCTACAGACGCATAGCATCACCTGCAGCTCTGAGCACTTCCTCGTGGCCCATGGGAAAATGGCAGAGTCGACATAGGAAACAGAACACCAGCTGCCCTCCTTGGTTGGGGGGAGACCGCCCTCCCCGCACATTGGCCTCTAGGTTCCCCGCTGTAGAAAGCACCTCGCACAAAGGGCCGTCAGCCTGGGTACCACTCCTGGGCGCCATGCAGACCCCGAAGGGCTGCCAGCTACTCCTCACCTCCTCATCCCCTGCACCTGGCCCAGGGACTGGCGGCAACTGATTTTAATACTAACCACTATATATAAAATAGATAAACTACAAGGTCCTACCGTATAGCACAGGGAACCATATTCAATACCTTGTAATAGCCTGTGATGAACAAGAATATGAAAAGGAGTATAAATTTATGCATGTATGACTGAATCACTATGCTGTACACCAGAAATTAACACAACATTTTAAACCAACTATACTTCAATTTAAAAAAATAAAATAAAGTAAGCAAACTGAGGGGAAGCAACAGAAGTATAATATGTATTTAATGAAGATTAAGGAAGATTAGCAGCAGTTCCGTTCTCAGAAACCCCTGAGCCAGGAGAGAACAGACAGACAGATGACTCCACAGCCCCATCACCCAGGACCTGCGGAGGCTGCCCTGTGTCCTGAGAAGACCTGGACCCACCACCTCCCCTCGCCTCTCCAGCCCCGCACACACACCCACGGAGGGGAGCACAGGACTCAGCAAAACCCGCAACAGCAGGGGTGGGTTCCAGCCTCATCTGACAGATGACAGTCTCACCACTTCCCCAGACACCTGGAGAGCCACACACCACCCTCTGTCACCAAAAGGAACGATGACACAGATCCACACTACCAGAAATATTTCTGTGTTTTCAGGAAGAATGCCTGCGGGGATCTCCTTACAAAGCGATGCAGAAAATGCATGAGGAAGCCCAGAGAAAAGTGGACCCCGATCAACCTTCTAACACTCGATCAAGTTGCTACTTTGTTTTATTTATTCTCTCTCCCTGCATCTCTCCCACTAGAATATAAACTCCAAGAAGGTCAGGATCCATGCTTTTGACCACCGTTGTTTCTCCAATGCTCGGAACGGAGCCTGGAACCTAGTGGGCGCTCGAGAAAAATGTGGTGAGTGAAGGGGTAGCTGAGTGACACAGTCACTACCCGGGTTCGTGAGCAGTGTGCTCAGAGGACATCACATGGCTTCTCAACACACTGCCAGTCATCGACCCTAAAAATGTGAAGCCCACGCCCTGAAAGGGACGGTGTGCAGCGGGGCGGGGTGTAGGGTGGATAGAGCAGCTGGACGATGGGTTCAAGCCTCAAACTACTCATTGGAAACTGCTGAAACACTAATGACACCTAAGGCCCTTCCATCAACAGATGACTGATCAATATGACCAAAATACACTGCGGAATGAATATGCGCAGGCGGCTCCAAGAGCTGCCCCCTCCCCCATCAGATGGACTTTCAGCCCCAGTGACCCACGCAGTAGAGTCAGAGCAATCCCCTTTCTGCCTGCAAACGACTCAAATGTGGCAGAGCCCTCTGGAGGAGCTCCAATCCTCTCCTGCATGCTCGAGAAGGCAGAAGCCAGGCAGGGTCCCGGGTGCGTGGCTGGCAAAGCCTCTCCTCCCGCCTCGCAGATTCCTGCGCTTTGGCCAGCTGTGGCCACCAGAGAACCACCGCCCAGGATGATGAGATCGGAACTGTTTAGACTTCGCATAACTGCGTGCTTTAATTTAATGGAGCTGACACGTTCTGCTTCGGGGACCAGGCAGAGGCTGAGGAGCTTCGGTGGAATGAAAGCTCTCCAAGAAACGGTGGGGGAAGAAAAGAGGCTTACAGACACCAGAGCCCGAGACACAAAGAACCTCCCCTCCCTCCCCGTAGCTCAGCCCAGGATTAGCTGCCATCTCACCAGCAGCCTGGCGTGTGCAGCCGGCACAGAGCTGCCACTTCCAGGCCTGGCCGGTCCCCACATCGGGGGGCAGCTGACCAAGGAGGAGACAGGGGACTCACACACGAAATCAGGACACTAAAATCATGTTTTCAAAAGTCAGGGTGATGATAGAAGCGACGGGGAGTTTGCCTGGCTGAGCAGCACGGGTGTCCACCGGGGCAGCGCGGAGCAGAGGGACCCCCACAGGAACTAACAAGGTACACGTGTCAGCACCAACAGGCTCGGCTTCCATCTAAGTGCTCCCTCGCTGCTGATGCGAGGTAACTCTGATGTCACCAGTAAAGTTCAGGATCTCACGATGTTGCCAGAGGCCCCCAGCTCCATCTTAACCCCCATCTCCCCTCTGCAGAAGCCCCCCACCGTGCCACTCTCATCTAGAAGGGAACCTGGTGAAAATTTCTGCACACTGGGTGAACGAGGGAACCAAGAGGCTTGGGGTTAGGAAGACATGTAAGAGGGGAAAGGCTGTGGTCACAGAAGGCAGAATCGAATACAGAGCTCTTGAGTGGCCAAGGAAGTGGGCAGAGAGAAGGAAAAGCCCCGAAGGAAGGGGGAGAGAGAGAGAGGGGCCGACTTCTCAGGCAGGCAGCCAAGGGGCACTGTTCTAAACATCTTGGCACAAACCAAAGGAGCCAATGAAACTCACCTAAATAAAGGGCAGTCACAGTCTCCAACTTACACCTGGTGGCATTCAAAGTTCACTACAACTCGGCTGTCTGCAACTGTGAATGCATTTTTTTCATAGGAATAAAGTGACATCTATAGTCACCATCACGGCCATCAGCTCTTGGCAACAAGACCCATGCTTATTCTTCTTTGATTTCCAAGTGCACTGCGGAGAACCTGACGCCGAGCAGGAACTCCCACCTGCGTAGGATGAGTGAGAGACTCCTGCATAGGCCAGGCGTGATTTCACGTCAAACTTCCCTGTGTGTTCCTCGAGGAAGCACAGGCTGACTTCCTCAGTTTCTAAAGGTACCTGGAGAGCCGCACAGAACTCCCCTCTTCAGGCCCTTGACCTAATTTGCGTAGTCTAATACCCTGGGGAAGGTAAGTATTCCCAGACAACCCAGCAGAATGCAAAAGGGGCGGAAAGGGGGATCTGTGTGCGTATTTCAGGCAGGCCCCCAGGCTGGGAGTTTCATCCAGTCAAGCACAAATGGGACGAGCAGGAAGCCCAGATGAAGGATGGGGTCCTCCACTGAGGGCCACTTCGAGACCTTGGTGGCCTTCTGGACAAGGAGCTTTCCCTTGGTAAAGAGGTCAAATGCATTCAGAACCAACCGGACCTTTCCTGCTACAGCCTCCGAACTTAAATGTGTCGCCCCCTCTCCCACGGCCCCCACGGCCCCCCTCGCTTCAGATCTGTTCTCTGACTTGGCAGAGGAAGAGAACCACATCCGTTCAGCCACGCCCCCTCCGTTACTGCTTTCTTCATCTGCGCTCCATGATCAAAGTGCATTTCTCACGCGCTAACATTCTCCAGCGCTGCTTATCGCTTCATTGACCGATGGTATTTTGCCAACTGGTAGAATGTCTGGTGATTTGCGCTCCATGGGTGGCTGTCCCTTTGTGAAGTTGTGGGACGAGGCCGCAGAGTGAGTGCTGGGTGACGTCAGCGCCCAGGGTGACGTCAGAGGCTGCAGGGGGAACATCCAGGCTTCACCTCAAGGTCCATCCAGGCCGGGACCGCGAAGGCTTAAGAATAAAGAGCAGTCAAACACCTACAGACAATGAGGTCCTTTCTGTGGGCAGTGTTTTCCAAAGTAATTACAGTCCAAAGGCCAAAGACTCGAATGACAAATTCTTCTGACAAAGGGTAATTTGCCTAATAAGTAAAAACCCCCTGACAGTCCTGCTAACCCTCGGCCAAAAAAGCCATCCTGCTTCCAGGCACTGATCCCAGCAAAACGAAAACCCATGTTCACACAAGACCTCTGCACAAACGCGCAGAGCGGAAAAGGGGGCGTGAGGTAGGGGCCACGAGATCAGCCTCCAGGTCAAATGACTACTGCAGCTTTATTTGTAAGCACCCAAAACCGGGAACAACACAAAGGCCCTTCAACACGTGAGTGGATAAATGGCACATCCATGCAACGGAATGCCGCCCAGCATTAAAAAGGAATGAAACTTCGATGCCCCGTTAGATGGATCTCAGGCGCATTATGCGAAGTGAACGAAGCCAGTCTGTAAAGGTTACATAGTAAATAATTATATTCATACCTATGGTACTCTGGGGAAAAAAAAAAAGCAAAGCTATACGGAGAGAGAACAGATCCATGGTTGCCAGGGACTGGGGTGAGGGGATGTCTGACTACAAAGAGGTAGCCCTAGATAATTCTTTAGGTTGCTGGAACTGCTCCATATCCTGTGATACTTAAAAGAATCCAGGTATATTATGGTATGGAATCTACAAAAATATTGAATCACAGGATTGTACACCTGAAACTACATAATATTGTGAAGGCAATTATACATCAATTAAAAAAATAACTATACGTATGTTAAAACTCACAGGATTGAACACCAAAAATAACAGTGAATTTTACTGTATATAAATTTCTTTTTTAAAAGCTCACAAATTCTTTGACACTTCTCCCACCAGACAGTGGTGTCTAATTCCCCTGCCCGTGAACATGGGCCAGGCTTGGTGACACGCTTCTAAAGAGTACAGTGCAGCGAGAGTGATGGTTAGAAAAGATGGTACGGCACCCCACCTCCATGCCCCAGCCCTTGCTCTTTGGAATCCTGCATGGTATTGTAAGAAGTCTAGCTACCCAGAAGCCCCCATGCTAGAGAGATGTGAGGGAGAGACCACAGAGGCATAAAGAGAGATGCCTGAGGAGCTTCCAGCTGTTCGCATCTTCCCAGCCCAACACCAGGCTTGTGACTGAAGAGCCTCAGAGATGGTCCTGGGCCCCGCCATAATCTGGCCGCAACCTCACAAGAGACTCTGAGCCAAAGCTGCTCAGAGTCACTCTGAGAGTCCTGGCCCAAGGAAACCATGAGCCACATGTAAAAAATGTTTTAAGCAACTATGCTTTACATTGCTTTGTTCACAGCCATGGATAACTAACACAGGCTCATTTTGGGAGCAACTGACTCTATGTGAAAGACACTTTCTCTATATTACCTTATCTATTTTTCATTCATTTCATCATTTATGGAGCACTTTTGTATGCCAAGGACTGTCCATGGAATGAGGAGGGAAGTGTCAGAAGCACCAGAACATGAGGGCTGAGAAATGGGGCCAAAGCCAGGGGTGGTTCCTGGCTTGGGCAGCCGGCTGCATGATGACATTCCTCACTGAAACAGGGCAGATCTGTGGGAAGATAGCATGGTCCCATGTGGACACAGTGCACATTCAGTGTCTGTGGGACACCCAAGAGGAGTTGTCCAGGGGGCAGCTAGATGGCTGGCCTTAGACCAGAGAGCTCATTGGGCCCCAGATGCCAACAAGGGGGTCATCAGAAAGCCATCAAAGCCACCTGGGAGAGGAAGTCGACTGCTAGGATAAGGCCTGGACTTGGGACAGAGCCCTGAGGAAGGTGGACATTCAGAGGGCAGGAGGGAGCAGAGAGGTTGAGAGGGATCATAGGGGAGGTGACTCTCTCACCATCAAACTTAGAACAGTGAGCATTCCTCAGAGGGGACGCCAGAACCAGTGAGTACTGCTAAGAGATTAACTACGATACAGACTGGAAAGTTTATGGCGTGAAGGACAGGAGCCTCAGAGGAGCAGTGTCCCTGCGCTGGAGGGAGGGAGCTGGACAGAGCAGCAGGGACAGTGAGTGGGGCAGCGGGGCTTAGACAAGGTCTAAGATGCTCAAAAGGGGAGGAGACATGAAGGTACAAGAATGGGCCGGATCTAGGGGCCAGGGAGGAGATTTCTGGATGAATGTGGCATTAGCGCATCTGAAGGCTAAAGGGCGGATCCCAGAGGGAAGTATGGGTTGCAGGTCCAGTGGAAAGGCACCTGCCCCCGGGCCAGAAGAAGGGATCCTCCCCCTCCCCGGTCAGGAAGGAGGGCCGGCACATGGGCGCAGGGAGACAGATCGGGCAGAAGCTGCTGTGTCTCTGCAGTGGCAGGTGGGGCAGGGGAGAGGGAGTCCTGGGAACCAGAGGCCACGGAAGCCAAGTGGCAGATCCCGGTGACATGCAAAGTGGAACCCTTTTTTGGTTTCATTCATGACAGCCCCGCAAGGTGGACGCTACTGTTTAAAGGTTTTAGGAGAGGGAATGTGGACGGCACAGAGTGGCCGAGCCAGGGCCCACGCCATCTCGTTGACCCTTGGTCTCACTTATTTTGGTCGCTGTGCTGGCCCTAACAGAGTCTGCCACTGAGCAGACACCCCATACAAGAGAGGGCGGAGGGAGAGCCCCTGGAAAGGATCACCTCTTAATCCCTGATGGCCTCACACCTCAGCTCACCAGACATCAGCAGTGACCAGGACCACGGGCTGCGGGCGACCTTGCCTGCTGGGCCGAAGCCAGGCCCATCCTCAGGCTTGTCCCCAACGGCTCTCCCTCCCCTCACACAATCGTCATAGATGGCTTTGCAGTGACTACCTACCCCCCCTCCTTTCCTCTTCTCCCCATTTCTCCTTCCCACGGCTTTTCTCTACAGTCATTTCCTTCCCAAATTTCTGTTCTTCTCTCCTCTTCCCTTCTTTTTCCTTTATGTCTCCACTGCATGGAACAGAAGTAACTTCTGAATCACTTTTGTTGCTCACGGTTTGCACCAGCCCAGCCTGTGGCCTACAGCTGTGGGTCACCCTCTTCTGGGAGGCCAATCCCACTCGCCCAGAACCATCCGCACCTGATCCCCTCCTCCTGTCCCATCTGCTCTCACCTGCATGGACCACCTTCCCCTTTCCTATCATCCACATACACCCCAGCCCGCTCTCTGCAGGAGGCCTTTTAGACTGTGCAGTCCACGTGGATTTCTCCCACTTCTGACATTTCTACAGCCCAGGCTGCCTATATCACCCTTAGAAATGAGTCACACACTGCTCTTGGAGGTTACTTCACTTTTTGTTACGTTTATGACTTATTTCTCCAACGAATCATGACAATAAGGTAGATACTTATCATGCCCTGGGATCGGAGGCATCGATAGAAGTAAAGCTTCCCACTTAGCAGAGCCTGCTGCCCAGCTTGCACAAAAATAACCACCAAGTGGTTGCCTGTGATGTCTATGAACTCAGCTGAAATTACCCCGGTTGTGTTCACTCTACAAACTACCCTGGATGTCAATGTATGTTCCTCACACTCATCTCTGACAGACTGAGGCAGGGAGTCCTCATGGGAGATGGCTGGGGCTGAGGTCAGAAGATGTGTACCTGAGTTCCAGCCCTGCCACCTCCGAGGGTCTGTTCCCGCACATCAGTCATGAAACCAACAGTGATTTCAGTTTTTTCAACTTGGAGATGGGGCCTAAGTGCCCCATCTCCCCCTCCTTCAGGGCTGTGTGAGGATCAGCCAGGCAAACCTACGTCCCAGGGCCTTGTGAACTGCACAGACACGCCGTGGTTCAGTTACTGGCATATTCGGTGATGAATCACCGTCCACAAAAATGCATCCAGTTCTGGGAACAAAAAACCACTCATATTCTAGACTATTGTTCTGGATAGGGTGCCCAACAACTCTCCTTTCCCTGCCCCCAGACACATGGTGCTGTTGAACTTGAAGGAGGACCCCAGGAAGGCTGGACAGCCTCTCCCACCTCCAGGCACTGGTCACCCAGACACTAGTCACTCAGGAACTACCAGGTCCTGCAGAAGCCAGAGGCCTGGTGATTTATAGAAGCTGCAATCAGGAGCCAGCCTGAGCGCTCCTGCAGCCTGAGGCTATGATCTGATACAGCAAAGGGGTAATATGTCTCTCTAAGGTGAGTGCCATTGCTTGAAATAAAATCTTCCCTGAGCCTTGCAGGTTGGCCAAGGGCTGGATCTCACTGGTGGAAAGAAGAGAGGCTGGACTCTGTGGGCACCACTCCAGTGTCCCAGGTCCGCCCTCCTCTCGGAATTTCCCACAATGCACCGCGGCCATGGCCACCCCTGCCTCCCACACAAGCTCACAAAGCCCCTCGCCCCCTCCACGCTCGGCAAGGGCAGGAAGAATAAATGAGGCTTGTGGAAGGCTCGGGAACAACCTGCAAAGTGGGGCCGGGGCAGTGCTTCCCCACCTTGTACTGCAGGCCTCCAGCTGGGCCCCGGGGAGCAGATCGCACTACCCCGACCCAGGAGGGCCCCGGGGCGTGTGCCCGCCCCTCCAGACGTGACAGGGAATGACACTGACAGGCGGTGGGCCTCCTCTCGTCCACCCGTCTGAGGACCCAGCGTGGACCCAGTGTGGAAGAGGCCAGTAAACAAGGTTTTGCTACTCTGAAGAGCCGGATATACCTCACTCACCCGCAGTTTGTGAGGGAAATGGTAACATGCAAATCATGTTTACAGATCAGGGAATCCAACAGGAGTTTGAGGATCTCGGTTCCTGAAGGCTGGAGTCCACCCTGTTGTTCCAATCATCATGTATATAAATATATATACTGCACTGTGTTCAGTACATACCTTCAAAAATTCAAAACTTATTTGTTTGGCTTTCCTGTGTATCAGGCACTGTCCTAGGAACTCTGAACTGCAAGGGGGTTTAAAATGCACTTCCTGCTACTGAGGGTTTACAGGTGGTGGGGAGATGGTGACGTGGAAGGAAATTAGAACCAGAGTGTCCTGGGGTGGGGGGCTTGGAGCACAGCTTGCACAGGCCTGGGGGAGGGCCGGGAAAGGCCAGCAGAGGTGACCCTCAGACACACCTCACCCCAGGCTGGAGGGCTGGAAGGGCAGTCCCGGTGGAGGGAAGAGCTGGAACAACCACGCAGGGCAGCCTCTTAGAGGAACTGCGAGCATATTAGCATAGCCTGCGCTCAGGAGGGGCACGGGGGGAAGGCCAGTGGGGAGGACGTGGAAGGGGCCCACAAGAGGCCAGGTCCCAGAGAGTCCTGGGTGTCCTTGGGACGGCTTGTGATTGTATCCTTAAACAATGGGGAGCCCCCAGAGGGAAGAAGGAGGAGGCTGGGGAAGTAGGTTTTGGGGGTGCATCAGAGCACGGTTACCAGGAGTCCAAATGAGAGCCCAGACGACTCAGGAATGAAAAGGAGGGGACTGGATGGGTGACAAGCAGTTCTGACGGTGTTTCTAATGAATGAGGTACAGACGGGGCCTGGTGAACAGGACTGGAAGGAAGTCACTCCTTCCATTTTTGACATTTCTGATCTACGCCTCCAGATGTACAATTTTATGACTCATATAGATTGTTATGAACTGAATGTGTCTCCCCGAAACTCGTATGTTGAGGCCCTAACCCCCAATGTGATGGTATTAAGAGGTGGAGCCTTTGAGAGGAAATAAAGTTCAAATGAGGTCATGAGGGTAGGACCCCCACGAAGGGATTAGCGCCCTTATAAGAGAAGGCAGAGACTCCAGAGTTCCCTCTCTCTGCCATGTTAGGTCACAGCAAGGACGTGGCCATCTGCAAGCCAGACAGCAGGGCTTCACCCAGAACCAAATCTGCTAGCACCTTCATCCTGGACATCCCAGCCTCCAGAGCTATGAGAAATAAATGTCTGTTTTTAAGCCCCCCCGTCTGTGGCATTTTGTTACAGCAGCCTGAGCTAAGTAAGGTATCAGCTATTTCAACAACAACCCAACAGTCTATCCATAATGAACCATAACATACTTGACACCTCCCTTATCGGTGGACATTGAGTTTTTTAGCTTTTCGTTACTAAGACAATCTTCAAATGTCTTTATGCATATAGTACTTTTATCATTTTTATTTACCTCTTCAAATAACTCTTGTAAGTAGGGTCACGGGGTCAAAACCAATCACTTTTATCATTTGTGTCTGTTGCCAAGTCTCTAGAAAGAGGTAGGGTCTACACTACCCACAAAATACAGCACCTCTGTTTCCTCAAGGCATTAACAACTAACGAGATGCAGCTTTGTCTTACTAATGTAATACTGTTACTTGCATGCATGAAATGTAATAGTTCTAACTTTAGCACTGACAGAGTATAGTCATGATTTTGTCCCTCAAAATAGGGAGAGGCAATGAGAGACAAACACATAATTTATTCAGGGTTTTAACAATCTTCTCTGAGTACCGCTTGGTCGCATTCTCAGCATTCAAATGTCACTCTCGGCCATGACGCCAGCTGCCTGTGCGAGGAGGAGGTCGCACTGGATCTGGGCTTCACATCTCGGCCCAGCTCTTCACCCACAGGGCCTTAGGGACCATCTTCCCCACCATCGCCAATGCTTAAGATGGGGGAAACGGGTCCCACTGAAGATGAATTATTTACCCTTCTACTCAGCAACTAAGCCTGAAGGAATTCACCTTAAGAAGTAATCCAATACGAGCACAAGACTGCTTCTTCTGCAAGTATATATATATAAAACAGCATTATCTGCAGTTTTAATTGGCAACTGCCTAGACATTTGATGGTTCACTCATTCACTCATTCATTTAATGAAGATGTATTAAGTACCAAGCACAGGACAGAAAGCACTGAAGAAGACAGAGCCCTTTCCCTCACAGAGCATGGGAGCAATGCTTACATGGGCCACGGGACATGGGACATGCACAGACTGGCTTACCCTGCTGTCATTAAAAATGACATGCTCCAAGAATACTGAATGACTTGGGAAAGTATTCAGATATAATGTTATATTTTAATGCGCATAGATATTAAAATTCTGGTAAGACACAAAAGTGTTAAGAGCAGCTCCCTCTGGGTGGTAAGAAAACTGATTTCTATTTCTTCAGTGTGCTTTTCTGTAGTCTCCAGATTGGCACACGTGCTCATGCTGTGATGGGAACCGATGCTCTGTTTGTTGCTTAAGGGTAGACTCCTTGCCTCCTGGCCTTTCTCTCACTGAATCTGACTTTGTTAGTCATAACCCCTCCCCAGTAGCATCTCCCTGACTTCACACACAGTTTAAGTCCACAGTTAAACAGAACTGCAAGTGTGAAGATGCCTGAGGGTACCAGACATTTACATACCAATATACACGATTTGAGTAATAAAAACAATCCACATGACTCACCTCAAACGTGAAAAGAAAGCACCTTTTGACTTCTGCTACCACTGGGAAAAGTCACTGGTTTGATACAAACTTCCTGCCACTGTCTCTTGGCACTACCTGCAGGTCACAGGTCATAGGTCACTTCACTTACCAAGCCCCAGGTTCATGGTTCTTCTGGCTTACTCATCCTATTTCCATCTTGGGCACAGTCAACCAATGAACTGTCCAGACCCACCTCCATCCCCATTTGTGGGGGTATGAGGAACCACCTTTCCAGGAAGATCAGGGACAAATAAAGTTCAAAAATGGGGAAAAGGCCACCCTCAAAGGGAGGGAGGCAACTGCTCATTACCACACCTGAAGAAGAGGCTCGAACATGTTTGACCAGAGGCTTTGCAGAAGGGGCTTCTGCCTGGAGACAGCTTGGGTGAGGAGACCCCTCTTACTTCCCTCCACCTCGAAACTGCGTGATCACTCATTCATTCAACAACTATTTACTTTACGCACACTATGTGCCAGACACTGTTCTAGGCTTCAGGGTTACGTCAGTAAACCAAACAGACCATCAAACCAACCAAGCAACCCACCCTGCCCTCATGGAGCAGTGGGCTAGCCACCTGAGGACTTTGCAGCTGCCCTGAATGGCAGGGGGCCAGAGGGAGGTTTGGAGCAGAGGAGTGACGTGATCTTTTTAGCCAATCACACAGGCCCGGTTCCTAGGCTGTTCCTTCACTGAATGAACCCCACCCAGTCCTCTCTAACTTTTTTCTTTTTTCCTATTAATGCCCATGTTCCAAGGCAAGGAGGGAACCTCCACCCGATTCCATCAAGACTCGCTGTAAACTGCACTACTGACAATAGCCAAGACATGGAAGCAACCTTAATCTCCATCAACAGATGACTGGATAAGGAAGTTGTGGTACATTTATACAATGGAATACTACTCAGCCATAAAAATGGAAGAAATAATGCCACTTAGAGCAACATGAATGGACCTAGAGATTATAATACTAAGGGAGGTGAGTCAGACAAAAACAAATACCATATGATATCACTGATATGTGGAATCTAAAGAAATGACACAAATAAACTTATTTACAAAACAGAAATGGACTCACAGACATAGAAAACAAACTTACGGCTACCAAAGAGGGGAAAGGAGTAGGAGAGATAAAATCAGAGTTCTGGATTTGAGATGCTAGCTACTACATATAAAATAGATAAACAACAAGGTCCTACTGTAGAGCACAGGGAATGATATTCAGTATCTTGTAATAGCCTATAATGAAAAGGAATATGAAAAAGAATAAATATATATATATATATATACATGTAGGTGTATGTATAACTGAATCACCATGCTGTACATCAGAGACTAACACAACGTTGTAAACTAACTAAACTTCAATTTTAAAAAAAAAAAGGGGACTTGCTGTAAACTACAGTGAATCTTAGCACATGAACACACTGCTAGAAAAGGGAGCAGGGAACCCAGAAACAGAAACACCCCCTCGAGGCTATGGACACAATGTGAAGTCGGGGAGGCACTGGGGATTGCGCTCTGAGCCCCTCACATTCCCTGCAACTTGGCATCCCAGCCTCCAGTCCTTGGTCAGCTGCTTCCCAGGGGATCCGGCCCCGGCACCTCTCCAGCTGCGTGCAGCCTGCGTGATGAAATCAGAGGACCAGACAGAAGTCCCTTCACAATGGTCATAAGTGTTGAAAGCTAGGTTTCCAGGGTGTAGCACACTTAATATTAAATTTTGCTTTCATTTAATAAAACTACAGGTAGGAGTGGGGAGGAAGCATCCTTTAAATCCATTGTCGCAACCCCAGTATGACTACACACTCATGCTTTCGTGAGTTGTGAGGAATGTCACCATCAACTCTGGCTTAATCATCATAACGAGGGGCAGGCTGGAACTGGTGACCTCAAATCACAGACAAAATAGAACTTGCACTAAAGGGGTATAAAATGTCACTGGTATAAACATTTTTAGTCAATACTGTGGCCAGTGTTGGGCAGCCCGGTGAATGGCTGCAGGGCTGTGTGTTGAGCCAGATCGAGCCTCTTGCCTGCTGTCCCCACTGAGGACCCACGGCTCCGTCTCCAATCTGTGCTGAGCGCGCCCGTCGGTGCCTGGCCACTCAGGAGTGTTTGCTCATCAGCGCATCTGCTGTGAACCCCAAGCCACTCTTGGGATCTGATGAACCAGTCAGAGGATGCATCAGTTACCTTCTATTCTGAGAACTTTGGCTTGTCCTGGGCGCTCTGGCTAAGACCCTGGCATTTCACTCCCTGCTGTGATACCAGTGCCTGCCGAGTTCCAGTAGCCTTATCAAGAACAAAAAAAGTCTTCTGGGTTTTCCTCTTTCCAAGAATGCTAAAAAGATTTGATGAGGTGACCCACAAACTAATTTTCCTGTGTCCTTCTGGCCAAACCTGGGAGTATACTGGATTGCAAGTTCTGCAACATGTTCCCTTTTTTTCAACATCTTCAACGATTTTGAGATTTTGTTTTTCTAACACTAAGTTCTAAACATTTTCCCTTAGAGTCCAACATTTTGATTTCTAGGTTCCACAGTAAATAAGGAAGAAAAGGTAAGTTTCCAGTTGCAAAGAGATACAATGCAGATTCTGTTCATCACTACATGGGTCTAAAAATAGATAAACTTCTGGGTATGTAGATAATTTTGCTGATATGCGGTAACAATTTTTTTTAATGAGCTATCTTCCCCCTCCCCAGTAGCTAATCCACAAATAGGTTAATCTGCCCATAGAAATCAGAAGTTCCCCGTAATGCTAAGAGTGCCAAAGCATACAATCTTACATGTTCATATGCATTACAACGTCACTGCGCTTACTGCATTCCAAAATGCTCTCTTGAGGTGTAATGAAGATGCAGGCAGAGCTGGCTCATTGGGAATGGGGCAAGACCCTGGTGTTGGCCATGTAGCCTCCAAGAGCCATTAGGAAACCAAGTACTTTTGTATTGATATCATTCATGACAGCCTTAGCACTGTCTCAGTTTAATGACAAAGATTTAGGTGCATCTACTGAAGTTCCATGTATAATATCTCTACCCTAACACTTCTTTACTAAACTGACAGTTTCTGTAACAGATTGCCGACTTCGTCATCGGAAATGACTGAGCCTAGAAAGACAGGCTGAACGTTAAAAGACTGATGTCCTATGTTTGTTTCTCAAAGATCCTTGGAGAGCAGGTATGCCGGGTGGGAAGGAAAGTATCATTGGAGGCGCTACAAAAAATTTGCTAATGACTGGCCATCTCAGCCTTAGTGAACACACTCACGACACCAGTCACACTTATGAAAGGACTCTGGTCCCAAAGGGAACATTAGAACTCATAACCTAATTTTTTTCAGCTCCTTCATTAAAAAAAAAAAAGTTCAACATAGGCAGAAGTATAGAAAATAGTATAAAGACTCCCCATATATCCATAAATCCAGTTTTAACTCATGGTCTGTCTTGTTCCATCTACACACTCACCACCTACTTGCCCCTCATCCAAGATTATTTTGAAACAAATTCCAAACAGTGTATATTTTCATCTGTGAAAATCTCAGTGTGAATCTCTGAAAGATACAAACTTTTCTTTAAGCATAACCATAATACTACTATACTTGAATAATCTTACTGTTAAATATCTTTACTAATTTCATTGTTTTATTTTTTCTTAATTTAACTTTAATAATTTTGCAAAAGTCCCTATTCAAGTTTGCCCAATGATCTCAAATATTTATTTACAATGTGTTTGAATCAGTATTCAGCTAGAGCAACCCATTGCCCTTAGTTGATATATTTCTTAAATCTCTTTTAACCTTATGTTTCCTTCCACCTTTTTTTTTTCCTTTGCAATTTATTTGTGGGAGGAACTATAGTTTCCCACAATCTGGATTTTGCTGATCACACATCCCTGTGGTGAGGCTTAACATTCACTGTAACCTAACTTCCCCCTTTCTTTCTCACTTGGTTCAGAACAAGGCACACAAACACATCCCAATAACTCAAACAACAAAACAAAACCAAAAGCAGCCTGATTGTCTCTGTAAAGGAGCAGATGCTGACAAACCCAAGACTGGAAATGCCCCACAGATGTGGAACCAGCTATGTCGATTAGAAAGCCAGGTTTAAATCAGGGCTATTCCTGAGCTGGCCACAGGCAACAGGGCATCACCTGCAGGTGACACAGTGTGGACGTTGCCAGGAGTGGTGACTGTCTTCCCTCTGAGGACAGAAAGGTGTCCAAGTGTTCAGAAGTTTCACCTTTAGAGAGAAGTAAACCACAGAGGGGGGGAGGAGGCTGGGGGAGGGGTGCTCCCGAGTTGGCCTCAGAGTCCAGAGAAGGAGGGCAAAGGCGGTCCTGCTGTTTTCCAAAGGGACGCAGGTTGGCCTCTGAGGACAAGAGGCACAGCCGTTTAAGTCACGGCCTGTGACAGGCAGCCGCGCGTAACGGCCATGCAGTCAGCCCCTCCCCCGGCACAGAAAGCACGTGCTATGTTGGTTTTCTAATAATGGGACACAGTTGGCTACAGGCTTTGGAGTAAAAAAAGATCTGACCTTAAATCCTAGCTCCTTCACTTAAAAGCAGTGTGACCTTAGATAACCTGCCTAACCTCTCTGTGCCTCAGTCTCCTCATCTATTAACTGGGGATACCACTGTCTGCTGGAATTGTTATGAGGATAAATAAAGTTATCCCCCCAAGGCCCTAATACAGTGCCCAGCGCAAGCTCATTATATGTTAGCCCTTTGCCCTCAAAGATTTTTACCAGGCCGTCCCAACCCAGACCCTTGCAGGGAGCCGTGACAACACCTGCTGGACGTCTGGCTGGGTTACCCATGCAGTCTGTGGCCATGCATGAAGCAAAGCCAACTGACCCATAAAGGGTTCAATCCCATGATCCTGATCTCAATAGCGCGGCTCCAACCAACTGAGCTAATTACGGTAGAGTCAGATTCAACTCAGCCTGCATGGAGATGCTCTTAGCTGTTCATACAACATTCTTGAACAGTTTTGTCCTAAGAGGCTGTGTGACACAACACACTTGCCAACTTTACTAATGATCTCATCTTTAAAAAATCTTAATGTAATGTAGCAAACAGATGTGTCCCCTAAGAGGATTAAGGTGGAAATTCATTAGAGTAATAATACCAGTGGATTTGTGTTCTAAAACTAACGCCCATCAATCAACTTCGTGCACTCCGTCTTAGCACTACTCAGCTTCCAGGAGAACCCTGGAGAACTGGGCAGCCAGGTCTTCACCCTCAAGGAAGTTATCTGTGAACAAAGGAGACAGTGAGAAGCCCCCGAGGCCCGTACTCGGAGTCTGACCTAAAGGACCTCGAATCCACGCTGCTCAGACTGCAGCACGCACAGGAATCACCAAGGCATCCTGAGACAATGCACATTCTGATTCAGCAGGTCTGGGGAGGCCTGAGAGCACATTTCTAATGAAAGTCCAGGTGATGCCCTGCCCACACTTGGAAGACCAAGGTTCTAACCCTCTCGTGACAATCGGCTGCTTCACAGGGGTGATGGCCGAGGCAGCAAGGCAACCACACAGATAGGGCTAATGGGAGAGGAATGAACAGGGCACAGTCAAGGCCAAGCCAGTGAGAGGATGGAACTCTGGAACGCGGGTGGGCTGCCTGGAAGGAGGACACTCAAGACACAAAAGCAGAGTTGTGAAGAGCTCAGACAGGGGCCAAATGCCAACTCTGGAACTTCCCATTCACATGGCCAGCTGGCTGTTTTCTGCTCCGGGCCTCTTCTGCTGTGAGACTCAGGGGTACAAGTGCCTGACCCACGAGAGAACGTGTGTCCAGGACGGTGCTTGGCCCAGGCAAGTGGCTAGGACCTGGTAGCTAGTATTCCTCCACTCTCTAGTCTGCAGCAACCACAGAACATTTCCTGAATTAAATTACTAGGTCATAATTGCCATTTTGACACGCAAGCTCCTTACCACTTTTTTTGTAAAAAGATTCTACAATTCCAGTGTTGTCTATAAAAAAAAAATAAGAATCCTTACCTCCTTAACTTTTAGCATCCATCAATCCAAATACATTTAAGCTTTGAAAGGTCTATGGTTCTATTAATTCTACTGCAGCTTTTTCTAAAGTACAAGTCCTATAATTACGATTATTTTTCTTCTGAAAATACTAAACCAGAAAAGAACACCTGTTTACGTAGCACTTGAAAACAAAAAGCCTCACTGAGTCCAGGAAAACACCATATAAACACCAAAATGAACGTCTCCACAGTGAGAATACACACTTGTTTTGGCCTTTTTGTTATCAGTCTAATCATGTATTTAATCATCCTCTTGGGGTTCCTATAAAAGTTGTGTTTTTCTTTTTCAGTCTCACAGTTTGAAAAAAAAAAAAAGGTAAAGCATTAAAGCACAATACGTTGTTTTTGTCCAAGACAATGGTTTCAATGAACACCTTACTTCTGACGGAATCAGCAGACATGAGATAAACTAACACATGTATCATTAGGCTAAGTAAGAAAAGATGCATGGACTCAAGTTTGGGCTGGGAAGGGCCTGAGAGGTTAACCAGTTCAAAGTTTCCCGGTACAGGAGACCCCCTAGGGGAGCTTTACAAATTAGGACCCTCTGCAGGGGCCGTCCCCGCGCTGGTTACACAGGTGCGTCCACTTAGAGAAAGTTCATCCAGCTACTCACTTAGGCTCTGCACGCTTTTCTCTGTGTTCTATCTAATTCAAGCAAGGATGGCTGAGACTGTCAGCCTGCATCACAGTCATGCTTCTTCCCTCTTTCCACCACCCAGGATGCCCCCTGCCTCAGGAACTCCTCCTCTGCCAGGCCGGGCCGCATATGACCTGGAAGCCATACCCACAACAGTGGCCTGGGGTAGCAGCATGCCCACCCCCTCACTGTTAGCTAAGTCACAGCAGGGTTGGTAACTATTTGTTTCCGCCTCTGACTGTGAACTCTACCAGGCCAGGAATTCTGTTTCAAGGCTCTTACTCATGCTGTTAACATTCACCTGCCCCAGGCCAAAAAGTACCTGGCATAGGAAAGTGATTTGGTGAGCTCCCCCAGTTAATGGAACGGAAGCCAGAGGAGGTGCGGCTTCTGCCCACAGCCACACAGCTGGACCAGGGAGCAGAACAGCAATGGAGGCTCGAGTCACAGAGACCTGGTTTGAATCTCGGCTCCCTACGACTAGCAGAGAAACTAAGTTATGTAATCGCTGTCTGCCTCAGTTTCCTCATCTGTAAAATAGGGATAGTAAAAGTCTGCACTTTGCAGAGCTGTTTTAAGTTACATTAAGTGAGAGCCTGCACTGACACCCCTGGGAGAGCACACACCTACATACCAAGTGCTCAAAACTCATTAGCTCTTTCTATCACAGATGGATCATCCAATCCAGCAGATTCCCTGCTGGAAATTAACCAGCATTTTTAAAATCTAAATGAGCGCCTAGGCACATGAATCCCTGAATTTTGCTTTATAGAACGCTGGTTCATGGAATCAGCCACTCAGTCAGCTCAAGACGTGAAAAATAATGTCAAACGTCTAATTATACTGTAGGGGTCTTCAGGCAAAAGACTCTGAGACTGAGGCTGGCTGGCCCCCAAGACAAGGGATCAACGGTCTCTGTGGGACATCTTTTGGTTCTGTTTCTTACACAAGGGCCATCTCAGAAAGTTCTGTGAGCCAGTGCAACTGCTGTGTTGCGGCTTTGGCGGGGGCGGGGGAGGGGGGAGTGCAATGCTGGAGCGTCAGGACTGCCTACCAGACTAGGAACACTGGATCAAGCCTATGGGGCTATTCCACGGAAACATAAAAATGTACTTCAGCTTCCAGTTTGAAAGTTCAGCCCGCGTATATAGGGTTTGAAATCCAAGGAAACCACTTCAAGGTCACAGGGCCACAATTATGGGTCTTCTGTGGTTTCAACAAAAGATCACTGTAATCAGAGACCATAATGAATGAAATAACCATGATGCTGAAGAAGCCCTTCGAAAACTTTTAACTGAATCCACTAACTGAGAAGAACCAAATAACTCACAAAAATGATCATGATAAGCTGAATCCACAATACATCATTCTGTTCCCCCCACCTCCCAATCCAACCTACTTTTATGGCCAGAGAGGTTCCCAGGAGCAGTGACTGTCTCCATCCTGCACCAACACAAAGAGCAGGAGACAGAACTGCCTCATTCCTCATTCCTGAAAACGGGTTACTCATTAAGTAGCGGGGTGGGGGGAAGCACCTACTACTAATAGACACCACTGCCAAAGTTCACCGGTTTCCACATCAAACTCCCTCTCTACTTCCAAGGCAGGTTAACATCATACAGAAATCTAAAGAATGTTTTTAAATCAATTGTGTTCTTTTGGGCATCAAGGGTTATCTCTTCCAAATATTTATCAATGTTGATCCTCAAAGAATAAATCTACAAGCTTTGCTAAGCAAAAAGCTGTACCAGGGAAGGAATTCCTCAAGGTGCAGTCACTTTAAGAGAGAGGAAGTGTTCTCCTGGGTAACTAAAGGGTTAGCTTTCAATGCCCAGCCCTTTGGTACACACTCTTTGCAAGACGCCTGTCCTGCAAAGGGTTAAAAAAAAAAGAAGAAGAAGAAGAAAGAAAAAACTCTATCGGGTGGACTGAGAAGCCATTCTTCCCAGGGGACACACATTTCGGGCTTCGAGGCTCAGGCTTTGTGCGCGCGCCGCCCCTCCGCGCCCCCGCCCCTCCTCCCACAGCGACTGCTCCTCCAAGGTTCCCAAGGCCACCTGCTTCTTCTAAGAAAAGGGGCTGCTCCCGAGCTCTATCGCAGCGCGCGGGCGGCGTCCCCCGCGGTGCCCCCTGAGGAGGAGAGAGAGGTGTCCCCGGGAAGCGTGCTTTGTCGCAAGGGTGGCGCGGCCGCCCCCAGCGGCCCCCGAGGCCTAAGAGGTTTTGTCCCGGGCGTCAATGAGGGCTCTCCTCCAAGGGACCTGAGCCCCCCTGGCCCGGGTTCTTTCCGCGCGCCGGTCCGGGTGCGGGGACCGACTGCCGGCGTTCGAGCCCCACCCCGCCCACCCCGCAGAGCTAACGGCGCCGCGCGGGGAACCTTCTCCATCCCGCCTCCGGCCGGCGCGGCACCTGTTCGGCCCCGCCCGCCCTCTCTCTGGGCCGGAACGCGGGACTGTCCTCCTCGCAGACCTGGAGACTCCCACCTCAGCCGGCGGGTGCCTCAACCCCTCTGCCTAACGGGAAGAGGGGAGGTCTGCCCTTGGGCGCTTGTCCCCTGGCCGCGCCCAGCCCCGCTTGTCCGCGGCGCCCCTACCCCGGCGCGCCCCGCAGCAGGGGCTGCGTCCAGGGGGCCCAGCCCGCCCCCGCTGGGCCGTACCTTGTGAGGCGCCCGCAGCAGCCGGTGGACCCCGGCCAGCTGGGTGCCGAGCGCGAGGTCCTCGCGGAACGTGAACAGCGGCGGCCGGCTGGGCTCGGGGAAGTTGGTGCTGTTGAAAGGGTCCGTGTCGTCCAAGAACTGCACCCGGCAAGCCAGCGTGGCCATGATGCATGCCTGCCCCGGGGGGCGCAGGCCCCTGGATTCGCGGGGCCGCGGGCCGGGACGCCGGGGTCACCCGCGAGAAGGGGAGGCCGCGGCCGCCGCTCGCTGGCTCGCGGGCTCGCAGGCTCCGGGGCGCCCGGCTGCAGCCCGGGCTCCGGCCGCGGGGGGGCGGGGCGGGGGCGGGGCCGACGGGCCCCCTCCTTCCCCTCCGGCTCCGGCTCCTCCCCTCCTCCGTCCCCCTTGCGCCCGCCTGGCTGCCGCGACCCACGCGACCCGCCGCCAGCAACTGGAAAGGGTGAACGGCTCGCGCAGCATCCGCAGCCCTGCGCCAAGCCCGCTGGCGGCGGCGGCGGCGGGGTGGAGACCCCCCCCGCACCCCCGGCGGGCCGACCCAGGAGGCTCTGACGTCCCCCGGGGCGCCGGCTGCACGTGCGCCCGCGGCCTGGGGAGCCCCGGCCGAGCTGCACCGCTCCGGGCTCGGGGAACCGGGGTGTGGGGGCGGGGTGGGGGCATGGCCGTCCTCTGGCTTCTTTCCATCTGGGAGAGGACTTAAAACTCTTTCCAGATGAAGGCGGCGAAGGCCAGGCTTCTGCTGCCAGGATTCGGAAAACCCCAGCTGAGCACCGGGAGACGAGGGAGCCAGCCCCTCGGCAAGCAAGCGGGGTGGTGGCAGCCACCTGGAGGCCTAGCGAGGCTTCCGGGGGAGGTTTCCCTTGGGGAGAAAGAAGCTAAGAAGCTGGAGGGTGAGCCGGGGAACCCCGGCAGCTGTTCTTAAGAGACAAGCCCAGGAGGCGCCTGGCGAGAGGCCTGGGGAACTGCGAGGCTCCGCTTCGGGACCCGAGTGCCGGGCCTGGAGCCCGGGCCGCCTGGTGAGTGCTAGTTGACCTTCTGCATCACCGCGCCCTCTTGGCCAGTTAGGTCTCCGAAAGCCCTAAATGGACCTTGAGGAGCTGCGAGGGGCGCTTCTGGCGAGGTCACCGAATTGCAGAGGGGTTGCCGAGCGCTAGGGACCCAATGGTAGCCGAGGGACTTGGAGGCAAGATTTGCAGGCCGCCCGCCTCGGCCATGCCAGAGCTTAGAGCCTCCTCACTGCTCGAGGGTGACCCCCTTCGTCTCTGATAAGAACTCCCCGGTCTCTCCTTTCCCAGGCTGTGGCCAAGGTCGCAGTTCTCCTAATTCAAATAGGTCTTATGACTAATATACCCAATCTCTCTTAACATCTGGTCTTCACAAGGTGGAACATGTCTCCCTCCTTTTCTTCTGGCTTCAAGGGGAAGAAACCCTAGTCCAGTATTTAGCCTTCTTACTGAAGGAGCCCTCCAGTCATTCTGGCCACCCTATTTCTCATTGCTGTCCAAACGGGAACCCCAGCCCATCAGCTCAGGGGCCACCTTGTTGCACCACCTTCTTGGCCTCACCTTTCTGTCATGTGCCACTGTTGCTCCTGCCCCATCTGCCGAGTGCCTGCCCTGTGACCCATCCCCACCAGGTTCCTCAGTGCTCCCACTCCTCTCAGGCTGCCACAAACTTCTGCAACTTCTTTCCGCTCCCTACAGATTATTCAATAAAGAAAATTCTCTCTCCAGTGTGAAGTACCCCCTTTCCAGCACCCCGTCCTCTCCATCTTCCAGCTCCATCTTCCATCTCTCCCATCTCAGGAGATGGCCAAAATCCTGCTCAAGGCTCTACCTCCATCTGGACACTGAGTTCCTCCCGTTGTTCTAGGACCAGGCTCTGTCACTGTTCCAGCCTCCTTCCTCCGGGGCTCCTTCCCCTGAGAATCAGGACTTGCTTCCTGGCATGCAGCCTGGGCAGGCACACAGGTCCCCATACTTAGAAGAGCCCCACACTGGTTCCACACTGTACTGTAACTGTCTTAAGTTTTTTAATAATTTAACAAGAGGATCTGAATTTTTATTGTGCATCGAGGTCCATAACTTACATAGCTGGTCCTGATAAGAATAAATACGTAAGTGTTTTCCATCTTAAAAACTACATCTTTATGAAGCCTGCCACTCAGTGGCTTATCTCTTCTTCCTGACCAGCTTCTGAAAGAATTATATTCATTTCTCAGCATCCTCACCACCTCTTTGCTCAACATCCTGCAGCATCTGGTGGGCAACCCTCCCTGCTGTTCTGAGATCATCAGTGCCATCCTAATTGCCTCATTTGGGGGACACCTTAGCCCTGCTGCCCACTTTCTTGGCAGCATCTGTTCACCATGAAGCATTCTTTCCCAGACTCTTTCCCTCAGCTTCATTATTACTTCTATCCACTCTGGGTTCGCCTTCTCTCTCTTTGACAGCTTCTTCTCGGTCCCTCTGGGCTCTGTTCTCCTCTTGAGAATGGAGCATCACAGCTACAGTTACTGCTAGTTTATCTCTGTGCTCCCGCTAAACTGAAAGCTCCTCTAGGGCAGGGACGATGCTGTATTCAACTCTATACCCCACCAGTGCCTGGCAGAGTGCCCAGTGAAGAAAAGGCACACAATAAATGTCTGATGTATGAGTGAACATCGGAGTCATCTTTGAGTCCTATATCTTGCTACTGGTCACTATGACCTGTCACTGAATCAGCCTTCGAAATACTTCTCAACTCTCCTCCTGTCTAGCCCTCAAGTCCTATACAAGTCTTCTAGTGAGTCTCCCTTCCCCAGTCCTTCATCCTGTGTTTGATCTTCCACTGACTTCCCCAGAGCCAGTGATCATTCTAAGATGTGCATTAGATGTGTCACATCTTAGGGTAAAGCCATGCCAATCCCCTTAGCATGACTCACAAGACCCTGTAGGGTCTGCCCCAGTCTCCCACTCCAGGCTTACCTCTGGTCATTCCCCACTTCACATCCTGGCCACATTGAACTTACTACCTTTTCCCAAACATGCTGAAATTGTTCATGGTGAGCTTCTGAACCTGGAATGCTCTTCCCTATCGATTTGGCCAACTGAACCCACTTATCCTTCAACACTCATTTCTAAGATCAGCTGTTCTAGATTGCCATCTCCAACTCCACCCCAAACAGGGATTGCGGTCTCAGATTACTTTCTGCATGCTGCTATGGTAGCTCTTTTCATGTTGCATTGAAAATTCTTCCTTACTTATATGCCTACCCTACTAAACCATAAGACCTTCAGGACTGGAACTTGTCTTACTCAATTTCAGTTTTAAAACTTCAATGAAACCTTTGGCACCTAAAATGAAAGCTTCAAAATTTTCAATCATATAGGTCATGCATAATTCTTTTGAGACTTTCTGTCCTAACAACTCCCTTGAAACTGCTTCTTAGCAATCATATTTTTCCTCTGATTAACAGACAATATTTTTTCTCAATGTATTTTTTGAAGTCATTCTTTTTTAGTAATGTACCACTTTCTCTTAGTTTAAAAGGTCAAGAGTAATAAAAAGTTACCCAAAAAATCAGCCTCCTATTTTACAGTCCCCATCCCTACCCACTTCATCCCATTCTACTTCCCAGAGGCACTCATTTCTAAATAATGTCAGGACACTGCCATACTTTGATCGAGGAATTTTAGAAAATACACTGACTTTCTATCATATTACATGAGGATTTTAGCTTCATTACAGACTAGTTCCTTTCTCCACCATCCCAATATAGTTTTACCATGACTTTAGTTAAGTTCTTCTTATTCAGTGATTTGTTTTTAAATGATGATTATATTAATATTGTTCAGTTTTGTGCCAAGTAGTACACACGATTACATGGCTTTCCTTGTACAACTTTTTCTTTTTTTCTAAAGTTAATATTTGCCTCAGTTTTTGTTTTTGTTTCTGGTTGCTTACTTTTACCTTGAGCCGCTAGTTAGATCCCATATCCTGCAACAGCTCTGAAAATGCCTCTTTCAGTGCTGTCAAATAATTTCTCAGTGCTGTTTTCCCCCAAGGACATCCCTCTGAGAAACATTCCTCTGGCAGTTCTCCATCTTCCTGCTCCAGTTTGGAATGTGGCTGTCTCAGCCCCATCCTACTCAAGATTTCCTTGTCGTATCTCTTATATGGGAACCCCTGGTTCCCAGATCCTGTGTCTTATTCTTTCTTGGTTTACACTCTCCATTTTTATAAATATATAGCCCAGTAGCTTCCTGAGAAAATGTAAGTTTTTGAGAACTTTTGTGTCTAAGTATTTCTGTTCTCTATCCTCTCACTTGCCTTGGTGTGGTAGCTTTGTTGGAGAAGATGGCCACGGTAGTTCTTCCCACCCCCTTTTCCCCCACCATTTTGCAATATGACTTTGCCACTTTCCCCATCAGAAGGAGGGGTCT
Source organism: Vicugna pacos (assembly GCF_048564905.1). Lineage (NCBI taxonomy): Eukaryota > Metazoa > Chordata > Mammalia > Artiodactyla > Camelidae > Vicugna > Vicugna pacos. Next base: position 10,971,344 of record NC_133010.1, read on the forward strand.
ATTTCCCCACTCCTTGAATGGGGATGGCTTCGTGACTTACTTTGACAGAGTATGTTGAAAGTGGCATTCAGGAATCCTTACAGCATCTGCTCTCACCCTCTTGGAATACAGACTTGAAACTACCATGTGAAGAAGCCAGGTCCTAGGAAAAGTGGTAAGAAAATGACTTCTAAAGACTGGGAATATATGGTCATCTGTGTTATGTAGCAATGAAACAATTAAGAAAATATTTGCCCACAGTCATTTGGAAGATGGCAACTGCACCTAATGAACTCGTGGACTTGGCAAAGATCTCCCCTCCAGGTGGCTTCTCATCCAATAAGTTAGACCTGGCTTCTTCCCATGGGCAGTCCTATGGCAGCTTTTTAAGAGTTCCAGAGCAAAAAATGCAGGGTCTTTTGAATCTTGGGCTCAGCTGGGTCACTTTTGCCACTCTTTTTTTAATCAAAGTAAGTCAAGGCCAGGCTAGATTCAAAGAGCAGGAAAATAGATTCCACTCCCTGAGGGGAGAAGTCAAGTCACATTGCAAAGAGGCATTGGTACCAAATATGAGTGACTGTTGCAGTCATCTCTGTAACAGTCCAACACACATGATACATAGTTCTAGGTTGAAAGTGATTTTCACTCAGAATTTTGAGGCATTGCTTCATTATTGCCATTGTTTGTATATTTTGGAATTTGGAATTTGGATCCGTGGTACGATGATTACCTACTTTGTATATGTAACCTTTTTTTTCCCCTCTTTCTGGAAAATTTGGAACCTTCTCATTATTCCCAGTGTACTGAAACTGCAGGACAAATTGCCCTGCTGTGAGTTCATTTTCATTCATCATCTTGAGATTCCATTGCTATTTCCAGCCTAGAGATCTTGTTCTTTGATTTGTGGGGATGTTCCTGTATTGTGTCTTTGAAAATTTCCTCTCCACAGTTTTCACTGCTTGCTTTTTCTGGGACTCCTATTATTTGGGTATTGGACTACTAAACAGATCCTCTAATTTTCTTAACTTTTCCACTCTGTTAATCTCTTTGATTATTTTGTTCTACTATCTGAGAGATTTTCTCGACTATATGTTCCTTTTCTTTTACTGAATTTTTCATTTCAGCATTCACATTTTTAATTTTCAAGCGCTCTTTCTTATTCTCTGGTTTTCCTTTTTGAAGTATGTTATTCTTAAGTAAACCATAAACAAAATGAAAAGACAACCTATGGAATAGGAGAAAATATTTGCAAATGACACGACCAACAAGGGACTAATTTGCAAAATATACAAACAGCTCATATAGCTTAATATATTAAAAAAAACCCCAAACAACCCAATTTTTAAAAAATGGGTAGAAGACCTAAATAGACATTTCTCCAAAGAAGACAGCCAGATGGCCAACAGGCACATGAAAAGATGCTGAATATCACTAATTATTAGCGAAATGCAAACCAAAACTGAAATGAAGTATCACCTCACATCAGTCAGAATGGCCATCATTAAAAAGTCTATAAATCATAAATGCTGGAGAGTTTGGGGACTCTTTTGTGTGCATGAGCCACCTGTTCCTGCTGGGCTCAGCTATAAACCTTTCTCTGCTCCCAAACATTTTGGTTTGTTTGGCCTCACTGTGCATCGGCACACAAACTTGTGTTCTGTAACAATTTTGACGAGCCGCACTAGGAGTCTGTGCCCATGGCCAGTCCCCAGCAGCTGCTCAAGCTCAGTTCACTCCGGGGAACTCTGAGGGACTCTCCCTGACAGATGCTGCCCTGGCATGAGGCTGTTTGGGGCCAAGAAACGTCCTGAGGAACTAAGGCCCCCTCCCAGGTGGAAGATGGTAATTTCATGCTGAGCACAAGATTCCTGGAGCACCACCCTGTGACTTCACCATCACCCAATCAGAAGAAGGTCACACACCCTGCAGCCCTCATCCCAAATTTTGCCTCTGAGAACTTCCTCCTGAAAACCACCAGGGAACTTGGGGGCTTTCTGAGCATGAGACACCCGTTCTCCTTACTTTGCCCCACGAAAAACTTTTCTCTGCTCCCAACTCCACCAATGTTCGTTCGGCCTCACTGTGCATAGGCAACAACTCCAGAGAGCATAAAAAATTAAACATTTTTGCTATGTGAAGGACACTGTAAGGAAAATTTTTTTAAAAGCTACAAAAAGGGAGAAACATTTGCAGATGAAATATCTGATGAAACACCAGAACATACAAAGAACTCTTAAAACTCAATTTAACAAAAAATGGGCAAAGGGTCTGCAAACATTTCAGTAAGGAAGACATGTGAGTTTCAAATAAGCATATAAAAAAGATGTTCAACATCATTAAGAAAATAAAATTAAAGCCCCAATGAGATGCCACTACACACCTATTAATATGGCTAAAATTAAAAAGGAAAATCTGACAATATCAGATGTTCATAAGGATTCAGAGCAATTGAAATCCTTATTCATCGCTGGTGGGGATGCAAAATGATACAGTCATTTTAGAAAACAATTTGGCAGGTTCTTATACACATGTGCAACCCAACAATCCCACTTGGAGACATTTACCTAAATGAATTGAAAACTTATACATGTATCAAAACCTGTATGCAAATATTTATAGACTCTTTATTCAAAATTATCCCAAGTTGGAAGCAACCAATAGGTGAATGGATAAGCAAACAGTGGTACATCCTGACAATGGAAAGCTACTCAGCCACAGAAAAGAACAAACTATAGATTCATACCACAGTGTGGATGTATCTTAAATGCATGCTGCTAAATGAAAGAACCCAGACTCAAAAGGTTACTCATCGCATGATTCAGTTTTTACAACATTCTGGAAAAGGCAAAAAGCTATAGGAACAGAAACGTAAGTGGTTGCCAAGGGTTGAGGGAGTAGTTGACTAAAAGTTCCTGCAAAGGGAATTTTTAGAGAGATGAAACTGTTCTGCATAGTTTTGGGGTGCTAGATACATGACTCCATGCATTTGTCAAAAATCCATAGAACTGTACACAAAAAGTAAATTTTACTCAAATTTTTTTGAAAATCAAAAAAATTTAATAAATGCTAGAGAGTGTGTGGAGGAAAAGGACCCCTCCTACACTGTTGGTGGGAATGTAAATTAGTGCAGCCACTATGGAGGACAGTACAGAGGTTCCTTAAAAAACTAAAAATGACTCACCACAGGATCCAGCAATCCCACTCCTAGGTGTACATCTGGAGAAAACTATAATTTGAAAAGACACATATGCACCTCAGTGTTCACAGCAGCACTATTTACAAGTGCCAAGACAGGGAAATAATATCCATCAACAGATGACTGGATGAGGAAGACGTGGTATATATATAAAATGGAATACTCCTCAGCCATAAAAAAGAATGAAATAATGCCATTTGCAGCACCATAGATGGACCTAGAGATTCTCATATTAAGTAATTCAGACAGAGAAAGACAAATATTAATATGATATCACTTATAAGTGAAATCAAAGAAATACAAATTTTGTTTATAAACCAGAAACAGACTTACAGATATAGAAAACAATTATGGTTACCAAAGGGGAAAGGGGGAGGGAGGGAGAAATTAGGAGTTTGGGATTTACAGATACACACTATTATATACAAAATACATAAATAGCAAAGACCTACTCTATAGCACAGGGAACTATATTCAATTTCTTGTAATAAGCTATAATGGAAAAGAATCTGAAAAAAATATACATATGTGTGTGTATGTATAACTGAATCGCTTTGCTGTACACCTGAAACTAACATTGTAAATCAACTACACCGCAATTAAAAATTAAAAAAAAAAAACGATTGGAAGCTCTGGGGCATAACAGAGGCACTTTGCCTGGTGGGCTTCACTGCGGACAAGCTGGTGGAAAAATGGCTTTTTCCCTGAGTATCTGTAGGTCCTCTCTTTGGGGCAGTTCACTTTATCCAGAAAAGTTCTTACCAGCATTTATCTTAGCCCAGAGCAAGGGCTAAGTGCCTTAGGCTCCGTGCATTAGAGAGCCTCACTCCGCCCACCTCTCCCTAAAGGACAAGGAGTCCATAGGACAAGTGCTCATGCCCCCCGGGACACAAGCTGCTCTCTCTCTAGAGTGATCTCCAGGTACCTGGTACCACAGAAGACCCTGCCCAAACGACCCTGAACATATTTCCAACACTACTGTGTCTCTTCTCTGCATGATCCCCCTTAGGGTGGACCCCCCCCCCACCAAGCCTAGGAAGAGGCTATGGAGTGGCTGCTCGCAGTGGAGTCTGGATGGAGTTTGGATGTGCAGGATCAGGTGGCCACACTTCTGGGGTCCGTAGCTCCGGGGTGGGGAGAGAAAGAGTGTAGGCTATGGCTGGCAACCAGGGGCTGGGCCAGCTTTCCTCACACCATCCGTACCTTCCTGTGCAAAGTGCCAAGGAGTCAGAATTCTAAATTCAGATCTGTCCTTCTGAGTCATTAAGAAGGTATATTCGTCAAAGTAGGAAGAACGTATTTTTCTTACCATTTGGTTTGATTTATGAATTTTAAATGTATTTATAAGCCTGGCATATGGGCCTCCATTTGAAGCTTTACCTGGGCCCCCCACATGTTGGGAGGGGACCCCATTAGCCTCAGAGGAACTGGGTGGGGAAGGGATGGGACCTCTCCGTTCACCCTGCGGAGTTTCCCTTCCCGTTGCCAGGCACGCTCCTAGTTTCTCCAAATCCTGAAGCCGCTCTGGCTCATTTCTTCAGACTATGTCTGCTGCCTTCTTGGAATGAACAAGTTCTAATGAAAAGGGCTCCACCAAAGAAGTGGAGCGTATTCCTTGAACTGGGAGCCCTAGCCCAGGGAACCTGAAATGGCTGGGCCAGCCTGCTATTGAAACACTACCATTATAAATCAGTACATTTTTACCAGAAAACATTATGACAAGACCTAGCAATAACTTCTTAACTATTATCCTGGAATCCCACTCATGTTCCCAGGAAATCATTTGGCAGAAGCAGAAATAAATGACTAAGTAAATATATAAATAGCCCTGTTCAAAAGCAAAGTTTACTGCAGTCTTACTTATAAAATTAAAAATCAGAAACTTTGATATCTGTCAATAGGGGTATGTTTTAATTATTTATAATACATAAACACAGCTGTGCATCCATTTAACGTACTGATGAAGACCTCAGGTCTCAGTCCCAGCTGGAGCAAACAGTGTGCAAAAAAATTAGTTTCCAACCACTGGTGGGAGAGAAAAGACTGGGACAGGTCTTCATGGAGCTGTTTATTTTAGAAAGCGAACAAAACGTAGTTTATTCTGTAAACTGCAAAAGAACAAAGTAACCCTTGGGAGGCTGAGTGGTGCTTAGTTGCCCCAGGAAAGGGGAGCAGCCAGCAAACCATGCAAAGGTAGAATCACTGTAAAAGTAACAAGGCTCAAGTTCAAAGCCTCTCACTTGCACAGACGCCTTCCACAGCCCTGTCTTTTCTCATGCAAGTAAAGGTTAGTGTTTGCACTGAGTTTTTATTTTGTATCCTTTCCTTTAAAGATGACTTTAAAATTACATAAGCTACAGGCCCACAAAACTTGGATCTGTTGCTAAGAGAATGTACAATACATGTTAAAAAGGAGGAGAGATAAAGAGATTGATTTACCTGGCCAAACTGCCCATTCAAAGCAGCATCCTTAAAAAAAAGAAAGAAAGAAAAATAGGGGACCTCAAAAAAATAGTTGATGCAATGCAGGTTCAAAATTAATCTGACCTTGAAATAATTAGGAACCAACTTTTTAAAGGACTCCAAAATCGATGTAGAAAAATTTCTCTGAGCTGACCCATTAAGGAAGGCAGGTGGGGGGTCAGAAGTGCCTTCATGTTAGCCCTCCTTCTGTATAGGATTTGCTGACCCCAACTGAACTGTATTTCAGCTTCTTGGAGGAACAAAATCTGCACTACCTAGTGCTGCCACCAGGTGGTAGACGTGGCTCACTCTGGCATCATTATTTTGCGGCACTGTGCGAAACACAAAATGGCCCACTTCATTGCCAAACAACTTTCATGAGGTAAGTACTGTGGTTTTTCTCATTTTTCATATGAGGTTAAGAGATGTTTGATAACTTGCTCATATGTAATGATGTTCGCCAGGATTTTAATTTGGGGGTTTGCAAGGTGAGATACATAGAAGTTAATTCTGTCAGCACACACGTGCAAAAAAAAAAAAAAAAGAATTTAAAAGAGACAGGCTAAGTGTCCGTCAGGTGGAGCTTAGGTTTTTTCCTGTTTCCGGTTGTGCCCTGAACTCTCCTGGCGACGAGAAGAGCCTCAGCCTTTCTGGGAGATGCCAAGTGCTTGGAACACGACCTGACCAGTGAAGCCTTCATCCACTGCCAGGGTCCCCAGCAGGCCATTTGCATAATCAGAATGCTCCCCAAGTGCCCGCTGGCCTTGATTCTAGCGGTGGATCTCTGGACCCCTGGATACCTGCAGTCGGTGCCCTCCGGCTGCTCACCGGCTAGACGCAGGAGCCTGAGAAAGATGGGGCACAGTGAGAGCCAAGGGCCTCTTCTGATCACTCGAAAAAGCAAATGCCACTCATTGAAGCTGGCCTTGCAGTGCTTAACTCCTGTCACCACAGCTAGAGGCTTGGGGCATGGTCCTAAATGGTATTTTCGTCTCTTCCCTTGCCAGACACCCTGGAGGTCAGAGACATTTGTGAATGGAAGTGGTCCTAGCAGCATCAGCTGGGACAGCTGTCTGTCACCCAGGGGAGGTGGCGCTGCTCCGACCACCTTTGCAGGGCTTACCCTTCCTCCCCCGAGGGCCAACCTCCTCACTTCTAGATGTGCCCCTGTCCCCTGGACCTCCATCAAAGCACCACGGTCTGGTGATTGCATCATAGGAACCATCAAGGTCGCTGAATACAGGAACCTTGGCTTTTCCTTTTCTCAACCCACCATCCAGTACAATGGGAGGCATGCAGTAGCCACTGCAGATCATGAACAATGTGTATTTTCATAATGGTTTTACTTGTATCAAAAGCAAAGCAATTTGTTTAATAAACAATATGGCTTTCCTAACTTTACGTCTCAGGGAGCTGGAAAAAGAGGTAACTAAACCCAAGGTTAGCAGAAGGACAGAAATAACAGATTAGAGCAGAAGTAAGAGGAATAGAAAATAAACAATAGAAGAGATCGACAAAAACTAAGGATTGGTTTTTCTGGAAAGATGAACAACATTGGCAACCCCTTAGATAAACTAAGAACAGAGAGAGGACTCACACAATCAGAGGTGAAAGAAGACACATTACAGCTGATGACACAGAAATATAAGTGATCGTGAGAGACTGCTACGAAAAATTATACTCCAGCAAACTGAATGCCCTAAAAATACAGACAAATTCCTGGGAACAGACAACCTATCAGGAATAAATTATGGAGAAACAGAAAGTCTGAACAGACCGAAACATAAAAATTAAATCAGCAATTTAAAAACCTCCCAACAAAGAAAAGCCCAGGGAACAGATGGCTTCCCTGGTGAATTCTAACAAACGTTTAAAGAAGAATTAAAGCCAATCCTTCTCAAACTCTTCTCCAAAAATGAACAGGAGGGAATGCTTCCAGACTCATTTTATGATGCCAGTATTATTCTTACTAAGCTAGACAAAGACACTGTACGGTATAGGAAGAAATGCTCAATGTCACTAATCATCAGGAAAACGCAAGTCAAAACCACAATGAAATATCTCACACCCACTATCATGAAAAAAAACCAAAAGATAACAAGTGCTGGCAAGGATGCAGAGAAACTTGAACCCTTGCACACTTGCTAGTAGGAATGCAAAATGGTGCAGCTGCTATGGGAAACAGTATGGAAGCTCCTCAAAACGTTAAGAATAGAACTACCATATGGTCCAGCAGTCCCACTTCTGGGTATTTACCCAAAAGAATTGCAATCAGGATCTGGAAGAGGACACAGCACCCCCATGTTCATAGCAGCACCATGCACAATGACTAAAATGTGGAAGCAACCGAAATGTCCACTGACAGATGAATGGACAAAGAAGATATGACACATGCAACAGAATACTATTCACCCTTGATTTAAAAAGAAGGAACTTCTGCAACTTGTAGCAACATGGATGAACCTTGAGGACATTTATGCCAAGTGAAATATAAGCCAGTTGCAGGAAGGTAAATACTGTTTAATTCCACTTACATGAGGTACCTAAAATAGTCAAGTTCATAGAACGGGAGTTACTAATTAAAGGACATAAAGTTTCAGTAAAAGAGGTTGAATAAGCTCTAGACATCTGCTGTACAACATTGTACCTATAGTCAGCAATAACATACGTACACTTAAAATTTTGTTAAGAGGGAAGATCTCATGTTAAGTGTGTTTACCCCAATAAAGTAAAATCTTTCTTAAAAATTCTATTCGTAAGTTCCAGATAATGCTATCCGCTACCAGCATAGCAAATCTGTTAGCCTAAGTGCAAGTCCCTGCCTTTGGCTTGGTTTCAGGGACACAGATGTCCCCCTCAGCAGGCTAGGCACCTTCTCTTGATCAGTACTGTGCCCTTTGAGCAAGAGAAAAAGAACTTATGAGGAATTTTTGCCAAAACTTTTTAAAAAATTATTTTTGAATATTTAAGTCATTAGAAAAGATATAAAGAACAGTGCGGTCAACACCTGTGTACCTACAATCCTACAGCTTAAGGAATAAGACATTCCCAGTAGAGACAAAGCTTCGGTGTGCCCACCCTGTTTCTAGCTCCCTACCCCACAATGTGTAATTTATTGTTCCATCCATTTCTTTATATTTCTACTATACACGTGTGTACCCCTAAGGCAACGCATGGTCGTGTTTTCTTGATTTTTTTTTTTTTGCAATCTTACTGCATGTGTTCTGAAACTTTCTTCTATCTCTCAGCACTGTGTTCTGATCCCTCCATTTTCACTATCACCTTTCATCCATTCTCCTGTTCATGACCATTTAGGTCCTTTACCACTTAGGCTATTAAAAATACTGTTATGAACACGTGATTCTGTTTTCACATAGATAAGAATATGGAATGTGTATGGAGAACCAAGGTCTAAATGAGTCTTTGGTCCGCGTGACCTGGGCTTAGCTTTCTCTGCCTAGAAGTCAAACCAACATCAGAGACTCATATCCGGGAATATTCTAGTGGACTTTTGACCCCTCTAGAATCTTCTCACCAAAGAACACCTGCAGGATACTTTAAGTAAACCCTGAATAACAAGTGCACGCGTCAGAGAACAGCATATTTTTGAAACATTCTCTACCACACCTGATTACTCACTGGTCTGTCTGTCCCTTCTCAGTGTTGCCTCTATGGTGAGACCCTTGAAGGCACATTCGGTTTCTTTCATTTCTGTCGCCCTAGAACCTGTTCATTTTGAATGAACAGCAAATGAATGGACATCTTTCCACAGGAGGAGGGACTCACTCACTGCCTGCCCTTCCCCATCCCATTAGACTGAGCAGGGGATGAGGCTGTGTTTCAGTTGGAAGTCAGCACCCACCATCCTCAAAGGAATCAGTCTTAAGTGTGCAGAAGAGAACCTCTCCCCTGCTGACAGGGACCACAAAGGGAATGCTCAGAAAGACACTGATGCGGCCTATACTCGGGACATGTCGAAAAACACAGTTTGACTTTCGGTGACTTCCTGAGATTTGGTGTTAGAATTAAATTTAAGGGACGTGACATTGCCCTTGATTTTCATTCTTTTAGAAACAACCTAGGGCTGAACTTCAGGAGGTGGGAACCAAGGAAGGGACACAGAATCATAAATGCCCAAGAAGTCTGAATATGAAGTCACTCCACAGAATACACAAAATACACTTTTCGCTAAAATCTTATATGAGAAATATTGAAATTAGGCCCTAAAGACAATTTACATTTAAAATCAATCAATCAATCATAAAACCAGGCCCAACAGATTGTATTGAGCCCCTCTTATCTGTCAACACTGGTCACATGCTGGTGAGTCAAACAGGCACAGGCCCTCTCCTCACGGAGCCTGGCAGAGACAGATGTTACATCAATAATTATAAGTAATTATTAAAGTGACTTGCATTAAAATATCTGAAAGCATTCCAAAAATTACCAACTGCAAAAAGTGACATGAGTATGGACAAGAACAAGATGAATTGTCCTTTGTACCTGAAAATATGTTGATGACACAGGTGACCGAATTCTTTTAGAACACGCTTTCTTACTTGGCTCCAGTCACATCTGATGGGATGCAAATTCTTGGAAAACGCTGCAGTGTGCCATCAGGGAAGAGTTTCCTCGTGTATGAAACTGGCCTGGACGAGGGGCCATCATCTCAGTCCCTTGTTCTCCCACTGGTTAGCTGGTGGGGATGGGCCTGTATACATGATGCAGTATTGCTGGGTCTTCGAAGAGGCTAAACTTTTAATACACAGTTTGGAATAATAAAACCGTCCAACATCATTTGCCGCCTCTTTCACTGGCCTCAGAAACTACTGGGTCAGAGGCCACTTCTTACGCTTAATTCTGCCACCAGATGAGAGTGTAAGCACAAGGTTGTATCTCAGCAGCCTCAGAAGGGGCATTCCTCATCCTTCACATCCCACGTTATGCTGGGAACTACACAAAGTTCTACAAATAAGGCAAGGGAACAGATTGATCCTTAGTCCCAAGGGCTCTGAATAGATCAGGCAGGGAAGCCTGAGCCTGCTGCATTAAACACCTGAGCCATAGAGAGATGTGCTAACACTGGATTTAGAAAGATGCTGTGGGCAGTGGTGGGCAGGGTTTTAGGGAAGAGAAGTGATTGGACAATCTAGGTGGAAGGTACTGAAGTCCTAACCAATGACCTGAGGTTCACACGCGGACCCTAGGCTTCGGAAGGACTCAGCAGGGTGGATGCAGGATGGTACATACTCACTCCGGGTTACTCCAGACAACAGGGCAAGACCCATGGCTGGAAATCACCAGAGATAGAAACAAACTTAATACAAGGAGGAACTTCTGAGCAACTCAGGGGGATGGGTCATTTCAGTAGAGAGTGAGCCTTCCATCACTGGGCATATTCAACTGGAGTCTGCAGAAGTGCTCATCAGGAATCCAGATTGGAAAGGAAGAAATAAACCATCACTGTTTGCAGATGACATGACTCTATCCAGAGAAAATCTTAAAGACACTACCAGAAAACTACTAGAGTCCATCAATGAATTTGGAAAAGTTGCAGGATACAAAACTAATATACAGAAATCTGTTCCATTTCTATACACTAACAATGAACTATCAGAAAGAGAAATTAAGGAAACAATCCCACTTACTATTGCATCAAAAAGAATAAAATACCTAATAGTACACCTACCTAAGGAGGCAAAAGACGTGTATTCTGAAAACCATAAGATGCTGATGAAAGAAACTGAAGTCGACACCAACAGATGGAAAGAGATACCATGTTCTTGGACTGGAAGAATCAATAATGTCAAATAACCATACTGCCCAAGGCAATCTACAGATTTAATGCACTTTCTATCAAAATACTAATGACATTTTCCACAGAACTAGAACAAGTAATTTTAAAATTTGTATGGAAACACAAAAGGCCCTGAATAACCAAAACAATCTTGAGAAAGAAGAACAGAGCTGGAGGAATCACACACCCTGACTTCACACTATACTACAAAGCTTCAGTAATCAAAACAGGATGGTGCTGGTACAAAAACAGACACACAGATCAATGGAACAGGATAGAAAGCCCAGAAAAAAATACATGTACTAAATGTCCATCAACAGATGAATGGATAAAGAACCTGTGGTATAATGGAATATTACTCAGCCATAAAAAAGAATGAAATATTGCCATTTGCAGCAACCTGGATGGACTTAGAGATAATCGGGCTAATTGAAGTTAAGTCAGAGAAAAACAAATATCATATGATACTATTTATATGTGGAATCTAGAAAAATGATACAAATGAACTTATTTACAAAACAGAAATAAACACACAGACATAAAAAACAAACTTATGGTTACCAAAGGGGAAAGAGAGGGAGGGATAAATTAGGAGTTTGGGATTAACAGATACACATTACTATGTATAAAATAAACAACAGGGACCTGTGTATGGCACAGGGAACTATATTCAAAATATTGAACATGAACTATATTCAATATCTTGTAATAACCTACAATGGAAAAGAATCTGAATATATATATTTTTTCATATAATGAAATAGTATAATTATACATATTATACATGTATAATTGAATCACTTTGCTGTGCATCTGAATCTAACACAAGGTGGTAAATCAGGTATACTTCAGTTAAAAAAGGTACAAGTTTCAATCGCTTCTCGACCTTTTGGCTAAGACCAAGTGTAAACAAAAGGTATACATTTCTATTTATAAGATAAATTAGTACTAGAGATATAACATACAACATGAAATATATAATTCATACTGCTGAACATTGTATATAAAAGTTGTCAAGAGAGTAAATCCTAAGTGTCCTCATCACAAGGAAAACATTTTTTTTCTATTTCGTTAATGTTGTGTCTATATGAGATGAATGTTCACTGAATTTATTGTGGTCATCATTTCATGACGTATGTAAGTCAAATCATTAAGCGGTACACCTTAAACTTACAAAGTGCTGTGTGTCAATTGTATCTCAATAAAACTGGAGGGAAAAAAACAGTGGAGATAGTTGTAAAAGAGAAATTTTAATCTATGTTGAAAACAAATTTTAGGAGACCACATGCTGATGTTTCTCAGAAGCAGATAAATCATCGTGTTCTGTGTTTTCCTTCAACATAGGGAGCACCTGAGATCCTACAGACAGGTAACACGGAGAAGACGAATCCAAAGCCGTGTGCATCAGGTACACTCCAAAGTTCACCTGTGAACAAAACAGCAGCAGCAACAAAAAGCTAGAATATTTTAGCAGCTCCAATAATTTTGTAAATAATACGGTTCCACTATAATTAAGTCAGCTCTTTAACGATATGTACTGGGACTTGATAAGTCCTACCTGTCGTGTCGAAGAAGATACTGGGAAACAGGGAGCATCGTGATATCCTAGATGCCACAGATTCTCCTCCCAAGGTGCTCTTTCCCCATAGTCACCCCCCTCCTGTTTACTGCTGGACCGTTTCTTTTTCCCCCTTCCTGGACACCCTGAGTTTCCCACAGGAGGCCTTCTTCCTGCTCTGGGCCTCCGACCACTGCCGGGCCGATGTCTGTTCAGGTCCCTGATGTAAAAGCCATTTTGTGAAAATATGGGCGACATTCAGCATTTCCTGTGAGAATGTGTAATGTGAACTAAGCTCTCCAAGTTCTCCGCAATAAAGATGGAAGGTCAAAAGTGAAGAACCGTCTGAGTCTACTCAAGGTTTGTCATCAATGCAGGTGAGCCAGCAGGAAGACTTTGGAGGATGTGACATGTTCCCAGATCTGTTCGTTCCTGTGCTAGCATGGGTTGGCCACCACCGTGTTCCAGCCACCAGGCTGGGGGCTGGGGCCAAATTAATTCCTTAAGATTTGTGCACATGTAGGTGAAGACTACACAGGGACTCTCTGTACTCTCTTTGCAATTTTGCTGTAAATCTTAAGTTATTTCCAAATTAAAAAAATAAAAGATCTGTGCACAAAAATTATAGTGATGTTGAGAAATACCACATCCATGTACTATAATATTTGTGTCCACCCATCCCCTTCCTGGCAACCTGCATGGGGCAGGCTCAAGGTCCCCACACCCCCAGTTGACATAGCTGCCTGCTGCCGCTGAGCAGACAGATATGTTAGTGTAACACTCAAGGGCAACAGCTCTGCAGACCCCCTGTCCTCTATCTGTAAGGAGAGTTGTGTCAATCAAATACTGTGAAACGAAACTGTGGTTTTGGAGAAACACAGGGTACAACGCAGAACGTTTCCCCGTGAGTTAACTTGCCGGTTTATTACTGGAAAGAGATGAAATGCTTGCATCTTTTCAGTTAATGTTCAAGAATTGTTCCATGCAGTCGGACTGCTTACTTGGCTTTACTGGAATTCTTTGCAAACAAAAAGTCCTGGCAGGAAGTGCAAGCCCAGAAATGAAAGAGTCTTCCTGGTTCAACTTTTATCGCTTGGAATCCAAGAGAGCAACACTTGGTCATTTTAACCCGCGAGAAGATGATGGACACACTTAGTACAGTGAAATTTATTGAATCTTTCTATGCGATTAACCTATTCACCATAAGGAGTTTTTTTACTCTTCATGAGATTTCTGTGGCAAAGAAAATAATGATCAAGACAATAGAATTACTTTACTTCTTTACTTATTTCTTATTTATAGTCCTTATCTCTTCAACAAGATTTGAAAGTATCAAAAATACATGGAATTCTTTAAAGTGAGGAAATGAATGGAGAGGAAAAATGAGACAGTGCTGTGGACGAGGTCTGAACCTTGATGGTAGCCCGTCAGCCTTAGAATGGTTTCCCACTTCTAAAAATGACTCAGTACTATTAAGGATTAGTTCTGGTGTGGATCGCACATCGGGATCTTAAAATGGGGTGTCGTATTTCACAATTACGCTTACCTTTCTCTCCTGCCTCTCAGAAAGCTTTTGGAAAACATCTTGGTTTCGTTGCCCCGTTTGCTGATCGATGCATATCATCTGGCATCTGTGACAAGGCCCCAGAACCTGGGAGGAGAGAAGGGAAAAGACAGCGTTGTCATGAAAGTGACCAGCCTGCCACACTCTGCAGGGAGGAATCTGGCCCCAGGAGGAGCTGTTGTAAACGGCCATCCCCTGGTCCATTTCAGACTCGCAGAGAAATGCTCAAACTGCAAGGAGCCAGGAAGGGGCGCCTCTTCACAGGGCCCGCTAGGGAATCACCTGCATTTGTTTATCAGCTGAAAGGCTACTGCATCAGGGCTCTGTAGACAAAGGAGGGTGGTTGTGACGCTCAGGTGGTTATCAGGGAAAGTTGGGCATCCTCCAGGGAAGGAAAGAACTGACGGGAGGACACGCTGGGAGGAGATGAACAGCCACAGACCGTGTGCTGCTGTGGTGGTCACAGATCACTCCAGACTGCGGCACGTAACTCACACAACCGCACGTGCCCCTGTGACACACACGGGCTGAGATCTGAAATCACAGTACGTAGTGGACATCCTTCCATGTCCGTTCTCGGAGAGTTACCTCATCCCAGGATTTTGCAGGTTTCACCATGGCCTGGCATTCCCGTGGGTTGATGCACTTAGCTCTTCTGACTGGAGCCATGTGCACAGTTTCTAATGCTTTGCTGTTACCCATAATTTTGCAATAAAGATCTTAATTCACATAACTCTCCTGCTTGAACAATGTTTTAGGCTAAATCTCCCATGGTGAGATTATAAAGCCAACATAAATGCTTTTATGGCTTGAGAATACCCAGTGAAAAAGTGCTTTCCCAAAGACATGTGCTAGATCTTTATGCACTGCAACTGCTTCAGCACTAAGTATTATTATCAACAAAGAGCTCTCCTTTTTTTTAAGTCCAGTATTTTATCCTTGTTTTTTTCTCTTTTTTTGGAGGGTGGAGGGGTAGCTAGGTTGGTTTGTTTGTTTGTTTATTTTTTAATGGAGGTACTGGGGATTGAACCCAGGACCTTGTGCATGCTAAGGACACAATCTACCACTGAGCTCTACCCTCCCCTGAACAAATATCTCTTAAGCATTTACTTTTTGAAAGGCATAATGTTAACTACAGCTTATATTTTTTAATGCCTGCACAGGACAACATCGGAGTATAATTTATTTAACTAACCTCCCTTTTATGGACATTCAGCATGTTTTCCAAATTTTCATATTTATAAAGTATTGCAGTAAGTAATTTTGTAATATGCCTTCGCATAACTTGTAAGGGTGTTTGTTAGTGGGATAGTTTTGTACCAGTGGAATTACTGGGTCAGAAGACATGCATATTTTAACTTTCATTAATTGATGTTTATTAAGAATTATGATCCAAAGAAAGCAAAGCGTCTCAGAAAGGTTTTTAAAAGAGTCTTGCTTGTATCCATGTCCCCAGGTACCGGACAACTTACCTGTTGCAAAGTAACTTTTCAACAGTGATGCTAGTTTATTTGCAGTTTTTCTCTCCTTTTCCTTTTTTTCTTCCTTTATTTCTCCCCTCCTCTCTCTCCATCTGTCATGTATTTAGTGCCTACTCTGTACCAGGCAGGAGATGTAAGCAAGTGCTTTTAAAGCAGGGCATGGACACAGGAATAGAAGATGAAGAAGAGAAGAGTAGGTCAGGATGGAGGGAGGAGGAAGGCTGCTGCCAGAGAGAGGTCTGTGGGAGAGAAGAGACATTGTTTTGCAAGGCGGGACAGCTTCCAGGATAAGAGGAAGTTTGGAGAGTTCAGTGGATACAAAAGATCTTTGGGACATTTTGTGTGTGTGCCACACAATTTATCCCTACCCGCAATGCCAGACCTCTGAAATCCTTCATTAAAGATGAAATTATTGTTTACTGTTTTTCTGGATGTTAGAGTGAGTGGTGTCCCTTTTGAGTGCTGTAGCCCCATTATCGCTGGTTGGTATAACTGGCTAATAACTGCTATTATTACAATCATTTCATCGCCCACTGGAGAGCTGGGCACATTCTGTGCAGATGACCCATCCTTCTGTCCCCAGCCATTCCTTAGCTTTCCTGTCCATTCGTTTCGTCCACGGCTGTGGAGCACTGACTCCGGGTCAGGACTGTTCCAGGCTCTTGAGGAACAGCAGGGAACAGAGCAGACTTGGTCCTCGCCCTGGTTTGCTCTGAAGAAATAAGTAGGCACCATGCAGAGCATGACCGTGTGCTCGGTCAGGAGCATCCTTTCCAAGGAGGTAAATTCTGAACTGAGGCCCTGAAGGAGCCGTAGGAAGAGTGTGCCAGGCAGATGGGACGCCAGGGCACAGGTGCTGAGGCAGGAAGCGTGGCTTGGGTAGGGAATGGAGAGAAGGTCCATGTGACAGGCAGAGGGAGAGGGGTGATGAGCCTAGGGAGATAGGAGGGGCCACCGGGGTCAGGTCTCGGGGCCTTTTCCGCCCTAGTGAGGAAGCTAGATGTCAGCTGTAGACTTCAGGTTTGGGGGCCCAAAGCCTGGTGGCTTTGCCTCTGACGGCCAGCTGCCCTTCAGCTGCCAGTGAGGCCAGAAGCAAGAGTGTGGGGAAGAGGTATAGCCAAGGGCACTAAAGGACCGTGAGGCATTTTGGGTCTTCCTTCAGGAGTGGGAAAGGCCAACAGGTTTCAGGAGGATGAAGGTCTCAGAGGCACACATGTTCCGGGCACAGAGTTTAAGCCGAGACACAGCAGCCAGGTGGAGGCAGCACCAAGCCCTCCATCACCTGTGTGGGGCACATTCTCTCTTCCTCCTGGGAAACTGCTGCCCCCCTTGGAGGAATGAGGGATGGGTCATTCTAAGGGGCACCCAGAATGCAGACGTCACATACCCTCCTGCTGAGAGTCAAGGGCAGTGGTGGGATTCCCTGCTACCTGCAACCATCCCAGCCTAGGATTGAGGTCAATCTCCATGGGTAACCCTTGAGGAAGGATAATAGAACTTCCTGGAACTTACCTGGAAATGCAAGGAACCAATTGAAACCTCATCCCAATTCTCTTCTTCGAAAGCCCTTGTCCCATTGGTAATAATATTGGCACGAAAACGAGAGATGAGATCTTTCATTGGGAATAACTCTTCCTTTCCATTCTCATCACTGCTAAAGATATACCAAAGAGAGAAAAGGGGCGAGGGGTGGACAACCACACTATTATAATAATTCGACATTTCCACCCCTCAGAATGCCTGAATTCATCAACTGTACTCTGGCCCGAGGCCTAGATGATCAGAACAAGCTTTCACCACGAGTGCAAGGCCAAGAGATACACATCTGCTAGACAGACCTCCATGGTCTCCCCTCATATGGTCCCACCTCCACGGAGGGGCCCACAAGAGGCAGTGCAAAGGGGGAGCAGATCTTTGCTGAGGAGATGAAGGAGTCTGGAAACCCTTCAACAGGGGTTGCGTGAATAAACTCATGAGAAAATACCAACTTTACAGGGTGAATCAGGACAAGGTGCTTAAAGAGTGTCAAACAGGCTTCATTAGCAAGGACCTAAAAAACACCAAAAGCTCACATTCTTTTGGATATTAGAACATCACAAAGCAACCCAGAGTATACATGGGAGTTTTGAGAATTTGTTTACTACAGAGAACAGATCCGTGGTTGCCAGCGGTGGGGGGTGGGCAAAATGGGTGAAAAGGGGGTCAAAAGGTACATACTTCTAGTTATAAAATAAACAAGTCATGGGGATGTAATGTACAGCACGGTGACTATACTGTATTGCATATTTAAAAGAAAATAAATAATAAATAATAAGAAAATAAATCTTAAATTTCTCATCACAAGAAAAAAAGGCTGTAGTTATGCATGGTGCCAGATGTTAGCCGAATTTCTGTGATCACTTCTCAGTATATACAAATATGGAATCACACTGAACACCTGAAAAGAATACAACATTGTATGTCAATTATACCTTAATAAAAAAAATTGTATTCTCTAACTTCCATCTTGTTTGCAGCTTTAACTAAGCATGTGCTATTTTGGTAATTCTTGGTTAACATTTTTGTTTACTACCATGAGGTACCATGAAATGGCTCCCTGCACCTCCGTGCACTCCTTCCTCTGAGGTTAAAAAAAAAAAAAGCAAAACACTGAAAAAGCATCTGAAGACTTCAACAGAAGAGCGCCCGGTGTGACCCCATTAAATTTAGTTCACGGGAAGGTGAAACTGTCAATGGTGAGAGGCCGTGACAGTGGCGACCCTCAGAGTGGCTGACTAGGAGGGGCTATGAGGAAGGGCTGTGGGGACTGGAAACGCTCTCTGCTCCAACCGGGTGGGGGTTACAGGGGTGTGCACATCTGTGAACATTCTCTGAACTCTGTACTCATGATATTTGCACTTTGTTGTACTGTAAGTAAAAAAATTTTAAATTGGGGGGAATCCTTGAGCATGACTGGAATTTGCCCTGCAGACAAAGGCTCTGGGGGAGAGTAAAAGGTCCCACAGCCGTATCCCAATCCCCTTCCAAACCATGAACAGAGTATGAAAAGCCAGGGGCCAGGGTAACCAAGTCTAGCTTTGCTACTAATTATGTGCAACTCCCACGATCCATAATGGCTGCAGGGTCCACACTGGCAATGAGAGAGTTAGCACTTTCCAGTCCTGAGATCCTCTGATTCTCGATTTACCCTCCAGGTTTAAAACCCTCCCTCTGTGCTTTGTACAAGGGAGAGTTTTATGTCCCAAACCTTTCGTGGTCAGATGTACACGACCGCATCATCAAACTGAAAATAGACCCAGGGACCCTCACCAAGGCTGCTTCTCTTACCTTGACCACCTGGTCTTCCTACCCACTGCTTGTCAACCCTGTGCTAAACCAACTGATAGGAACCAGGTTGCAGCAAGCCTGTCCCCACCTCCTATCTTTCCACACCAAGAATTGCAGAAAACGGCAGACTTGATCTCCCCAGGGACAGGGTCACTCAGTGCCGGGAAAACTCAGTGAACCCCCAAGGACCGGGCAGCTGCATCACACTTCTGTTCCCAGAGAGGGCAGCCGGACCTTGGCAAGAGAACACTGTTGTATGTTTTTGCCGATGACTGTAGACAGGAATTACTACAAATGGTCCATCTCTGTTGTTTTTATTGAACTATATTTGTACGCATCTGTGTGTGTGCGCACAGGTGCCCAGGACCACATGGCATGTGACAGTCACAGTCACAGTGCTGACAGGTGTGGACCACGAGTGATCAGCTGGTCCCAACTCTTACTCAGGAGCTGGGTGATCTTTCTCCCCAGTTGTCTGATGACCTTGGGACTTCAACTTCCTCTGAAGAACAATGAGGAGACTTAGACCAACCAAGACTCTTAGAACTGACCCTTCCAGAGCCCTTGAGAAAGAACCGGGTGGGAGTGAGCAGGCAGGGTGCTATCTCTGTCTGATGATACAGACAAATAATATCTACAATTACAACTTTTAACAGCTTTCATAGCCACTCTTCCCTCAGTGACTGTGGAAGTAAAGCAAAGGTCCTAGGGGCAGGGGACAGTAGGAGGCTGGGCAATGAAACTGGGTCAAATTGATGGCAGTTCCACTAAAGCAAATGTTAAGAATTGGAATGATTAAAAAATGAGGATTGGGATTCTCCATTAAGCATCTTAAGGACATGAAGAAGGACACTGAAAGATAAAGGAGAACCCTCTAAAAGAGTAAGGGAAACTGGTCTAAAAAGTTTGGGGACATCTCTGGGCCTCAGTTTCTCAATGAAGGGTCTGGACTCACAATTCTCAGAGCCTTCCTCCCCAGACAAGTGACCAGCTCACTGCCAGAGGCAAGCGGTTACACCTGTCTGCTCTTCCCAAGGTAAACAGCAAATAGTAAAAGGATCTTACCTGGTGTTTAATTGCCGCTGAAGTTCTAAAACACTGGATCTGTTTATCAGCAGATACTGGGCCTTATTCACCAGAGAAAGGGTGGCTGTTGTACAAGCAGGTTGATCTAAAAGTGATGGAGCAGTCAAAAGAAGAGTTGCCAGATAAGGAAACAACCTAAGTGCCCATTGGAGGATGAATGGATAAGGAAAACATGGTTATACACACACACACACACACACACACACACACACAATGGAATATTATTCAGCCATAAAAATGAAATCTGACCATTTGCAGTAACATGGATAAATCTTGAGGGCATTATGCTAAGTGAAAAGTCAGACAGAGAAAGACAAATATTGTATGATCTCACTTACATGTGGAAACTAAAAAAAGCCAAAGCAAACAAACAAAGTAAAACACAACAAAACAAAACAAGCTCATAGATACAGAGAACAGGTTGGTGTCTGCCTGATGCAGGGAGTTGGGGAGAGCGAAATGGGTGACGGGGGTCAAAAGGTACAAACTTCTAGTTATAAAATAAATAAGTTTGGGGGATGTAATGTATAGTATGGTGACTATAGTTAATAATACTGTACTGCAAATTTGAAAGTTGCTAAGAGAGTAAATCTTGAAAGTTCTCATCATAAGAAAAAAAATATCTAACTGTGTGATGACGGATATTAACTAGATTGATTGTGATGATAATTTTGTGATATATACAAATATCAAATTTTTATGTTGCACGCCTGAAATTAATATAATGTTGCATATCAATTATCCCTAAATTTAAAAATTAAAATAAAATAAACTTGAAAAGAAGAGTTGCTTCCTTGGAATGCAAATGAATCGTGCTTCCATTGTCTTGCATTTTTTAGAAGTAGAGACTATTTTTATAAGGGAAAAAAATGGTGCCCTGGTAATAATAAAACTGTTCTCAGCATGGCTCAAGCTTCTCAAAAACAGAAAGAAAATGAGCTCCTAGAATATTCTGTTAGTAACCTGGAAAGAAATAATAAAATGCTGAAGTTAAATTGTTCCAGCAAAGGAAAGCTGGAAGCGACACTTAGAAGGTCACGGGCCCAGGCAGATCTGCTGAATCTGGTCAGGGAATCTAGTCAGAGAAAATCTGGGTGTTGCCATTGGGCGAGTGTGTAATGTTGACTTTGGAAATAAATAATACAAGTTTTTAAACTACTGAAAGGAGCAGGGAAAAAAAGAGTAAAAAAATATCCAGGCCGTCCACAACCAGGGCGGCCTGTCACCCAGGTTCCGTCTTCCATTTGTTGTGTACGCCACAAGACGTTGATAAAAAGGGTTGTCTGGACCCCAACCAAGTGAGCTGGCTCCAGAGCAGGTCTGTGGACATGGGAGTACCTGAGATTGGAGACTTCCAAGAGAATCGCTTTCTGGATTCTCCACTTCCATGTCTTCTTTGCTAACATGGCCCTGTCGGAGAAGGAGGTACGATCCCAGGCCCCTCACAAAGGCCCTGCTCACCCTTCCCAGGGCAAAGGCCACACCTCTCCTAGGGCACGGTGCCCTCGGGGACTGAAAATCTCCAGGGTGGAAAACAAAAGCCCCATTCAAAACCCTGGGGCCTGTGCTGAGAAAATGGAAGTCTCTAAAGCGTGGATGAATCATTCTCCTGTAGGTCAGGTGGGTTACAATTCTCTGCTGTCCACAAAAATGCCGGAACTAATTAAGTTGTCAAGTGACAGATGATTAAAGTCATATTAATGTTAGATCTCTGTGCCTCAGAAGAAAGGTTTGAGTGGCAGTGTGTTAACCAAACCCCTTCAGCCCCGGCTCTTTAACTGACTAAAAATTTTTCAGAAGAAAGCCACTGCTGAACACTAGCTATTCTGACTTAGGTGACAGTCATTTATGGACACGGGAATTAAAAGCGGGAGGCTAACCATCTTACTAAAAGATTCATTTTCAACAACTTTTCTCTTTATGTTTAATAACTATTTTTCAGAATTTATAAATTTTCTTGCTTTGATCCATTGTATATTGTTCAAAATTATAAGACCACAACATAGAAGAAACTTCCTAACACCGAGACTCAACGATCCCAGCAAACTTTAAAAAATGTTACACATTTCAGCTTACGTATCATTTTAGTTTCCGGTAAATATAATAGGGTGGTCAAGGAAAAATTTTTCAAGCATAAAATATATGACACAAAGATAAAATTCCATCAAGGAAGTGGAATGGAAGTACGAATTAAAGAAAGAAAAGGAATGAAATATTTCTGTGCATTAAAAAATAATTTGCTCATATACACTGATTTTTAGACATAACGCTACAGCATGCTTAATAGTAAAAGTGTAAACATAACTTTTATATGCCCTGGGAAGCCAAAAAATTCGTGTGACTTGCTTTATTGTGGTGGTCTGGAACCGAACCCACAATATCTCCAAGGTAAGCCTGTATGTTTACAATATACTGGAAATCACATCCTTTGCAACTATTATAACTATTTTTTAAAAATATAGATGATGGTGTAGAAATGTACGAGGTAGCGTAGCTTCAAAAAACTTATTCCAAGGTGTACCAACAAAAAACATTCAAAGACTGGTAACAGTTCCATAAGAGACCTCTCCAACATAAATGGCATCCTCATGTAAAACATTCACAAGCTGGCACTCCCTGATCCTGCATCGAGCAGGCGACAGATTCGCTCTGCTCCCACTTTGCCTACCCAGGCCCCCACCTCCCACCAGGACAGTCACTGCCGCCGCCTCCTGGCCCCTTGGCATCCTTCCTCTCCCTCTCCATCCAGCCTCCACACCTCGCCAGGGGTGTCTTCCTAATGCAAGCAGCGTCATGAAACTCCCCAGCATAGAATGAGCCCCCACAACCACCAGAAAATGCTTACTGACTCCACAGTAGCACCTCCCTTCTCCTCAGCTCTGCCCCCAACTCCCCCACCCACATCTAACCCTCCTAAACCCGTCACTGAGCCCAGGAAATGCCAAGCCCTGCCATGCTGCTCCTGAGAAAGCTTCTTACGTCTCTCTAACTGGAAAACTCCTGCTTTCCTGTTAAGATGCAACTCCAAACTCACCTCTTCCCTGAAGCCCTCCATGGCTCACTCCAGGTACAGATTTACAAGCCAGTCTCTCTGGGAGCTAATCACTAAGCCAGGTCATTCCTGCACAAACTGCCAGTAGCGTAGCAACTATCCACTCGTTCACTTAGTCATGTAGTATTTATTGAGCAACTACTATGTGCCAGATCTGTTCCAAGCACTGGGGATGCAGCACTGAATGAAGCAGAGGAAAAACCCCTCACAGGGTTTATGGTCTAGCAGAACATAAGCAGAACAACTGAGTTAAATGCATGTCTATAGGATGTGACAAGTGCCCCAGGGAAAAATAAAAGAGGGAGTGAGCTGGGGAGGCTCAGGGAGGGGTCTGGTTCTAAGGAGGGCATTCAGGCAAGGCTCCCCCAAAAAGGCGACCTTTGAGCAGACACCTGAAAACACACTCTTCTTCCCATATGGCACTGTTAGCTCACAGTGCTTCCTTCCCTGCTGTCTCATTTCATCCTAACAACAGCTTAGGGAGGGAAAAACCATCAAGACTCTTAAATCTAAGTAGTCAAGGTCTACAGAAGTTAAGCACCACGAGGTCCAAGGACTTGCCAAAGTCTCACAACCCCGTGGTGTTGGAGCCAAGACTAGAAACCCAGGTTTTCTTAGGACATAGCAAGCTACCGGTGTTTTTAAATAACAAAACTAAACTGTGCTTCTAAACAGGCAGGTCGGAGGCAGAGAGCCTGAGCAGAGGCAAAGCCGCTGGCTGCAAGCCCGCTTCGGCCTCCACGGGGTCATCCTGGAGACCCCACGTGGGTCCTGCTGGCCTGGGGGCCACTGCGGCACCTTTCTGCCAAAGGCAGACCACCCCCACTTTCTGTGTGTGAGCAAGCTGCCTTGTCAGTCCATTTTGTGGGCTGGTTTTGATGTCTGCAAGATGTCAGCCCACATTCCCGTCCCCTAAGAAGCAATTCAAAATGCAGTACCTTTGCCATGTTTCCTCCTTGCGCTTCTTTGAAAGTCTGAACTTTGCTTGATCAAGTGACATGGACGGCCAAAAAACTTTGACAACCAGCTTGAAATTTTTTCCCCACAATCGTAAGTATTCACCCTGGTTGAAAAAAAAAAGGAAGGAGGGTGAATGTTACATAGTATTTCTTTAAATAATCAAAATAGCAAAAAGTTAGATACTACAATATAATAAATATAATGTAAAACATCAAGCCCCGAGCAAGATGGAAACCTAACATGACAGGTGCGCTCAGGAAGCTGCAGAGAGATTTCCATGACACGGGAAGGCCTGCGATCTGGGGCTTGTGCAAGCTGTCCCCTGCCTCACCCCACCCCGCTCCACACCACACTGTTCCAGGCTCTGCAGGGAGCAACACAGACAGAATCCTGGTCTCTCGAGGTCAGCATTCTAGTAGGAGAGACTGAAGATAAACGCTGGGGGAAACATTAATGAGACGAATACAGCAAAGCAAGCAGAGAGGGAGGGGCTGGTTTCTGCGGGAAGTTAGGCGGCGGCTCTGAGAAGGAGGCTTTTCAGCAGAGACCTGATGGAGGTGCCGGATGAGCCCTGCTGGGGTAAGACAGGGGAAGAGCATTCCAGGGAGAGGGACCAGCAAGGGCAAAGTCCTGAGGTGGGAGCTTGGGAGGTCTGAAGAATGGCAAGGAGCCCCGTGGTGGGTGTGCGAGGGGGGAAGCGGCAGCAGGCTGGACGGAGGGAGCAGCGGAGGACTGGTCAGCTGCACAGGGCGTTGCTCCCTCCCGGCTCTGAGCCACCCTGCAGGCGGACCCGAGGATTTCACCCGCCACAGCCTCACCTGTCCGCACAGACCTTGCTTTGGCAAATCTGAGCCCGTTCGCTGTTTTCCTCAAGAGGCACCTCTATAGGCTCCATCCCTGATGAACGAAGGTTAGAGACAAAATTACCATTGAGCAAAGAGAAGGAGTATGTCCAAAAAAGTCCATTATCTTGACATATACAAGAATTTTAATGACCCTGGAAATTGGTTAAATCAAATAAGGTCCAGGTCTGGGAACTCTCTTGATAACACAGAGATTCTCTTTATCATAATGTTTTTTTTTTCCAAACTTACAGAAACATAAATACATACATGTATGCATGTGGGGGTTTTTTTTCAATTATTTGACTATTTTGACAATTTATTTCTTCATAATCAGAAGTACAAATGTCTAGCAGAATAGAATATCCATCAGATGAGTAAATTTTCTCTCATAGGTAGAGAAGGTGGTAGGGTAAACAAGAGACAGAACATGGGGAAATAATGTTAAGACTCAAATATTTAATGACATCAGAGTAAGCTAATCTCATACATCCGTCTCCATCATAAGGACATGGCTGCCTCAGGAAACAGACAAATTACAAATGTCCCTTGCCCAACAGGCTGGCTGCCCAAGTCCCCATTCTTTGGATTTCTCTTTGCTGTCTTCTGAGCTGACCACCCTCCTGTCCATAGACTTTGTGCAAAAGAGGATACAATAAAATGAATGATGTTTCCATTCAATAAATTCCTCTCTTCCCCTTTATTGGTACCACCAACAGCGTGTACGCTGAGTAGCCTTCTTGTGGAGGACCCTGCAGTGGGGCGGTCACAACCATAATCCCTGGGAGGCTAAATTCCTTTGAAAGATTTCTCTACCTCTGATGGCTCCACAGCCTGACCTCATTGCAGCCTACGCTACCTTAAGCCTTTAGAAACAGGCAAGCATGGATGCTCCTGGAGAATGTCATTCTAAGTGAAGTAAGCCAGAAAGAGAAAGAAAAATACCATATGAGAGCGCTCATATGCGGAATCTAAAAAACAAAAACAAAAACAAACAAACAAAAACAAAGCATAAATACAGGACAGAAATAGACTCACAGACAGAGAATACAGACTTGTGGTTACCAGGGGGGTGGAGGGTGGGAAGGGATAGACTGGGATTTCAAAATTGTAGAATAGATAAACAAGATTACACTGTATAGCACAGGGAAATGTACACAAAATGTTATGATAAATCACAGAGAAAAAAAAATGTGACAATGAGTGTGTATATGTCCATGAATGACTGAAAAATTGTGCTGAACACTGGAATTTGACACAACATTGTAAAATGATTATAAATCAATAAAAAATGTTAAAAAAAAAGAAATTAAAACATATATCCATACAAAAAAAAAAAAAAAGAAACAGGCAAACATGAAGGCAAGCTCTGTAAAGAGGTCAGCAGAGTGTTAGTTCTCAGTAGCCCCTAGGCACCAACATCAAATTGGACTCCTGCATCAATCATCATTATCGCTAAAAAAAACCAACCCAAAACAACAACAACAGCAAAAACCTGTTACTATCTCAGCGGGGTTGGGAAGCTATCCTTTTCTAAAAAATTGTTATTTTGCAATAACAACATGCAAAGTATTGTATAATGTATGTACATAATGGTCTAAAGAATAATAAACACTCATGTACCCAGTACTCAGCCAGAGTGGTATTCATTCTTTAAATAAAACAGAATGAGATATGCGGCAGAAGCTGAAGGCAACCTATCCAAGGCCACTGAAGAGGGGAAGACCGTTGATAAAGGCCAGCACTGCTGAAGCCTTCTGCCCCCTGCACTCCTTCTCACCCTTCATGAGTCATTAAAAATAGAGGAAAGGCATGAAGCCACGACAACTGAGTAGAATCTGTGGAGGCCTCCTCCTGTGTGGCCCCCCCGTGTCCTCCAGCCCTCTCACCGTCACCAGCGTGACCCAACCTGTCCCTCAGCAAGCACACATCGTGCACACCCGCGTCCCTGCTCCCCCTGGTCCTGCTGCACCACACACAGCACAGCAGAGCTCAGCAGGCCGGTGCAGCCCTTCCCAC
Organism: Vicugna pacos; assembly: GCF_048564905.1. Lineage (NCBI taxonomy): Eukaryota > Metazoa > Chordata > Mammalia > Artiodactyla > Camelidae > Vicugna > Vicugna pacos. The sequence goes on from NC_133010.1 coordinate 10,998,668, forward strand.
TCACGAGCTTCAGGCCATGATTGCTACCCAGACCCACCCAGTCACGACAAGCTGCAAAGGCAAAGAAGCCACAACTGGTGCGACAGGTACTTCATCAACTCTGTCCCCTGCTTGTCCACGTCTTACACAAGCACGGCTAGTTCCACACTCCTGCCCCTGTGTGGGGAAGGCCAGAAGAGGTGTGAATCCAGAATGCTCCAGACGTTTGGAGAAGGGATGTGCCGTGCTGAGTGATTATAGATGCTGCCGTGTCAAAAGGCTGTGTGTGGAAGAATGGGACTGCACCAGGTGTGCACCCGCAAGGGGGAGCAGTAAGGCGAGTCCTGGGGCATCAGGTATGAGGAAGTAATCACAGCAGGGTGGGGGGAGCACCGCACGTGGACAAGTGTCTGATGGAAAGGCACCCCCGGGCAGCCAGCCTCTGGCATAAATCACACAAAATCATAAATATGGCCCTCAGATGGCTTATAAAGGTCATCCCAGGCCTCTTGTTAAGGCAACAAAACCTGGGGCCCCTATATGGATTGAACTCAAGGGGCCCCCAACAAAATTCACGGGGACTGAGTTCATTTCATATGTTCTAAGCCCTGTGCTCAGTTCAGAGATACAGAGAAATAAAAGATTCCGATCTCTGGACTCAAGATACCTGAAAACTCTGGGAGCGACACATCACATACCTGAAACAATTACAATGCCTTGTGTTAATGTTAATTATTTAGGGCCAAAAATTTGTCCTGCCATACATTGCCAAAGGGTGCTCTTACCCCACCCACAGTGCTGGATGTCCCTACAAGTGAGCAGAACATCTGACACATGTGGGGGACCCCACACCACCTCACAACGTGCTGCTAATCTGAAGTGTGAGATATTTGGGTATTTGCTTTCTTTCTCTCTCTCATTCCTTATCTTCTGGGATAAACCCTATTTAGTCATGACATATGTTTTTATGCTTCAGAGAATAGAAAGAGGAGTAATCCATTCAACTCTTTTTGTATGTTAATACCCTGGGTATCCAAACTTAAGAAAAGTACACTGAAAGAAGCTAACATCTCAATCTCACTAATAAAAATAGGTATAAAAATACCAATAGAAATTAGTAGACTAAATCCATCAATGTATCCAAAAATCACTGCCAAATGTCATTTTTCTTTTCCCCAAGAAAGCAAGGATAGTTCAGTACCAGACAACCTACTGATGTAAGACACAGCTAAAAGATACAGAAAAAGCACTTAGTGAGAACTGACTATTAGTCATGATAAACCTTTTGGCTAAATAAGAAAAGAATTGCTTTAGCCTGGTAAAACAAACAAAAAAAACCTATAGTAAATATCATTCTTATTTTTGAAACTTTAGAAGCATTCTATTCAAATCAGTAACAAAAAAGGATATCTTCCATCATTACTCCATGCAGTAAGAAGAGAAAAAAAGAGAGAGAAAGAAATAATACTTGGAAAGGAAGATATGAAACGATCATCTGTAAAGTCTATATGCCTATTTACATAGATCATGCAAGAACATCTTCAGACCAACTAGTGAAACTAACAGGAATTAAGAAAAAGTATTGGGTAAAACCCTGATACACAAAAATGGAGAGTGTCTATATTATAAAAATAACCAATTAAAACATTTAATACAAAAAAGATAGTACTCAAAATACTCCAATAAACTATTATACAACAAAAAATGTGCAAAATTTTTCTGGAAAATATTATTAAAATTGTGAAGTAAAGAAGTCAATGGAAAAAGATACTAGTTATATAGAGAGGAGTCAATATTATACGATATAAATTCTCCTGAAATTAATTTATGACATTACAATCAAAATATGATTTCAAATATATGATTCTAGGGGGAGGATATAGTTCAGTGGTAAAGTGCATGCTTAGCATGCACAAGGTCCTGAGTACTGAGTCTCCAGTATCTATATTAAAAATAAAAATAAAAAATAAACCTAATTCTTAAAAAAACAAATATATGATTACAAAATATGTGATTTTGCAGTCAAAATCCCAACATTACACACCGATGAAAATATAGAGATTGTCAGAATGGATTAAAAAAAGCATGAGCCAACTGTATGCTGGAGACAAGAAACTCACTTCAAATATGATATAGGCAGATTAAAAGTAAAATGGAGCCATAAAGATGGTGAAAAGGCAATCTACACAATGGGAGAAAATATTTGCAAATCATATCTGAAACGGGACTTGTATTTAGAATATATAAAGAACTCTTACAACTCAATAATTAAAAAATAAGTAAGCAAAGAATTTAAATAGAATTTTTTTCCTGAAGAAGATACACAAATAGCCAATAAACACATGAAAAGATGGTCAACATCATTAATTATTAGGGAAATGCAAGTCAAAACTACATGAAGTACCACTACACATCCACTAGGATGGCCATTAAAAGAACAACAACAAAATAACAAGTGTTGGGAAGAACATGGAGAAATTAGAAGCTTCATATGTTGCTGGTGGGAATGTAAAATGGTGATGGAGCCACTTTGGAAATGCTAAACACAGAGTTACCACATGACTCAGCAATTCCACTTCTAGGTATATGCCCAACAGAACTGAAAACATATGTCCACACATTTATACGTAAGCTTATACATAAATGTTCACAGCAGCATTATACATAAAAACCAAACTGGAAACAAGCTAAATATCCATCAACTGATGAATGGATTAAAAATATGGTATATCTATACAATGAAATATTCAACAATATGGATTACCCTTAAAAACATTATGCTAAGTGAAAGAAGCCAGTCATATTATTGCATGATTCCATTTATACGAAACATCGAGAAGAGGCAAATCCATCGAAACAGAATGTAGGTTAGTGGTTGCCAGGGGCTGGGGATGAGGTTAGGAATGGGGAGTGACTGCTCATGGGTATGGGGTTTCTCTTTCAGGGTGATGAAAATGTTCTAAATTTGATTGCGATGATGGTTGTACAACCTTGTGAATATACCAAAAAAAAATCACTGAATGGTACACTTTAAATGAACACATTTTATGAAATGTTAAATAAATATCAATAAAGCTAGAAGAAACGAAGAAAAAGGTAGAAAATGACGCACCATGCAAACATTAACCAAAAGAGAGCTGAATGGCTATATTCATATTGGACAAAGAATTTCATGCTTTACACTTTGGAACAAAGAAAATTACCATGTGTAAAGAGGAACAGTACTTAAAGAAGAAACAATTCACCAAGAAGACATAATAATACTAAGGGAAGCAAAAACTAACAGAACTAGGGGAAAAATAGATAAATCCACAATTACAGTTGGGGACTTCAACACTCCTCTTTCAGTATCAACAAGTAATATAGAAAAACAGCAGAACCATCAACCAACTGAATAGAAGTGACATCTATAGAACACTTGACCCAACAACAGAATAGACTTTTTTTTTCAAGCACATATGGAACACTCATGGCACTAAATTATATCCTTGGTCATAAACCAAACCTTAATAAATTTTAATGGACTTAAAATCATATGAAGTATGTTCTCTCTTTTGGAGAGTTTATTGAAATTAAACTAAAAATCAGTGGCACAATGAAAACAAGAACATCTTCAAATATATAGAAGTTAAACAACACACTTCTAAGTAATCCATAAGTCAAAATGAATGTAAAGAGAACAAGTAAGAACATGAAAACATGCTTCATGTCATTATCCATTAGAGAAATGCATATTGAAATCATGAAGAGATGCCACTAGACACCTACTGAAATGAATAAAATAAAATAAAATAAAATAAAATAAAAATACTGACAATACTAAAGGCTGAGCAACTGGAACCCTCATACATTGCTGGTGGGAATGATTCAGTCATTCTAGAAAATGGTTTGGCAGTTTCTTTTAAAGGTAAGCATACCTTTACCATGTGACCCAGGAATCAACTTCCATGCATTAATTCTAGAGAAATGAAAACTTCTGGTCACCCAAAAACCTGCACATGAATGTTTAGAGCAGCTCTATTCATAATTGCTCAAAACTGGAAACAACCCAAATGTCCTTCAGCAGATGAATGGATGAACAGACCCTGGTACATCCATACAATGGAATACTACTCAACAACAAAAAGAATGAAATACTGATTCATGCAATAACATAGATAGATCTTAAAGGCATCACGCTGAGTGAAAGAAGCCAATATTAAAGGTCACATATTGTATGATGCTAATTATATCACATTCTCAAAAAAAATAGGTAGAGATAAAGAACAGATTTCTGATTGCCGGGTGTTAAGCGTGGGAGAAGAGAGACTATACATGGATAGCACAAGGGAGTTTCCTTGGGTGATGGAACTGTTTTCATCTTGATTACAGGAGTGACTACGCAAATGCGTGCATGTGTTAAAATTCATACAGAGGACAAAAGGCCAAGAAGAGCCAAGATGGTTTGGAAGCATGAGGTAGAAGGACATGCCCTACCAGAGGTCAAGATTCATTCTATAATTCTAGTAATAAAATTGGCTTATTGGGTCAAGAAGAAGGTAAACCACTGGAACAGAAGAGAATACCTACAGCCAAGAAACACGCTCATGAATATACACAGAGAGAAGAAAGTGATACATCAAAAAAATACAGCTACAAGTTAGGAGGGAAATTGGAATATTTCATAAATGGTAGGTGGGGTGGGGAAGGAAGAGTGAAACCAAGGAGACGTAGCTAGGGAATTTCAGCTATGTCTGTAATGCTTTTATTTCTTAAAAGGAGGAGAAAGAGAAAGTGGAGAAGAGAGGATGGAGGGGAGAGAAGGAGAGAGAGGAGGAGAAATTGAAGCAAATGAGGCTAAATGTTAAGGTTTGTTAAAATTGGATGCTAAGTATGTATTATCTTATTCTTGACATTTGTGCTGTCCAACACTGTAGCCACTAGCCACATGTAGTGATTTAAATTAATTAAAATTAAATAAAATTTAAAATTCCGCTTTAGTGTCACATTAGGCATATTTCATGTACTCAGTAGCCACATCTGATTGGTAGCTACCAAACTGGATAATGTAGATGCTGAACACTTCCATCATCACTGAAGGGTCCACTGGACAGAGACGGTCTATACCATGTATGTGTGTTAGATAGTTCATAATAAGAATCTACAAGGAAGAATCAAAGCTTGCAATACATATGATGAGTGAAGGAAATAAAAGGAATGTAAGTGAGGAGATAACATATAATGTCAAAATTTACACCTCTTTACTTTCTCTGTACTTTACTTTGGACTGTTAGATCTTTACCCCTTCCCAGAAATCTCCCCCAAAAAGCACAAGAGGGACAAACTTTCTGTTGTCTCTTCTAGACATCATTTCCCTTACTTTGGGATTATTTTAATATTTAGTAGAGGAAAAGCCATGATTTTACTTTCATAAGAGAGTAAGAGCTACTCTTGACAGCTGCTTTGTAAAAATGAACCCAGTTTTCACACCTCGGGCTTGGACGACCATGATCCTTCGCTGCAGGTCAATGAAGGGCTGGATCAGGCAGAGCCGGGGCTCCTGCTTCTGACTCAGGCAAATGCCATTGTGATTCACAACCATCCAGCTCCGGTCGTACAGCAGCCCTTGATTTCCTAGAGGCCACCTGGTCACCTACACAAAAAGGTAAGTGTATTCTAAGCCAGGGCTTCTCAAAAATGATCTTCACATTTATCACACAGTGGCTGGACAAATGGAGATGGACTTCAGGAATTAAATGCAGACTATTGAAGGAAGAAAGTAAGGAAGAGAAGGAAGTAAAACAAAGAAGACCATGCAAAGGAGACTGTGCAGGATCGAGATACCTTCCATTCACCCTCCAGACCCAGTTTCCACCCTTCTCCACTTCAACCTGTTTTTTATGTAGGTAATGCGTGTGCACAGTACAACATTCCGGGAGCATGAGAGCAGGTCTCCCCCCAACCCTACGTCCTGCTCCCCTCCCCACAGGTCTCCCCTGCTCCTGCTTTCTCTGTGTCCTTCCACAGCAGTGGATGCCTGAACAGGCATATCCTGGTGCTACAGACAGATTTCTTGCACAATTGTGGCTACACTGGAATGGTTGCTAAGTTGATCCACTTTAAACGTGGATGTTTTGCTCAATTCCTCATATTTCTACAAAATTAAAATACAAATTACACCCAGTGCCCAGCTCTTGCATTTAACACCATCCTCCAATAAAAAGAACCAAGACTCCTTGGAGAAATGGTTAATCAAGGGCTGGATCAGGCACTACACAAGATGAGCTAGGAGTACCTTATAGTGTTAGAAAAGTGAGGAAGTGCTCAAAAAACAAAATGATGAGGGTATGTCAAGGGGACACAGGAGTCAACTGAAAGTGTGCCCAATGGCCAAAACTGGATAATAATAATAATAATAATAATAATAATAATAATAATAATAATAATAATAATAATAATGTAGTATGGATTATAGCCCAAAGTAGGACATACTTACCCATAAATCCATACTGACATAAATAAATGATGGATTAAACAAATAAGTAGGAAAAGTCAAATCTCTCACATAGAAGAATCCTGAATAATTGACATAGATGTTACCCCCTCAAGAAGGTGGAGCATAACTCCTCACCCCTTAAGTACGGGCTACACTTAGTGACTTCCTTCCAAAGGGGATTCCATGGGAATAGGGTGGAGGGGAAGCTCTACCGAGAAGAAATCCAGCAAACACCTAGGGGATTCAGGTTGACATCAATAGTGATGTCACATTGACAGTGTGTACCTTGATATCATATGATGAGAATAGCACTTGACCTCTGTGGTCCTCCTCCCCCCAAACCCAAAATCCCAGCCTAATCCTGAGAAAGACATCAGACCAACCCAAACTGATGGATATTCTAAAAAATACCTGAGCAGTACACCTCAAAACTGTCAAGGCTATCAAAAACAGCGAAAATCTGAGGAACTGGGAGAGGAGCCTAAGGAGCCACAAGAGCTAAGTGTAATATGGTCCCCTGGTGGAGGTGAGGGTACAGCTCAGTGGTAGAGTGCGTGCTTAGCATGCACAAGGTCCTAGGTTCAATCTCCAGTACGTCCATTAAAATAAGTAAACCAATAAACAAACAAATAAATAAAAATCTACCCCCTCAAAAAAAATTAAAAATAAATAAAAATTAAATAAATAAGTAAATGTAATATGGTCTCCTGGGTGGGATCCAGAACAGAGCAAGAACACTGGGGGAAACCTAATGAAATTCCAATAACATGGGACCAGGTCTTCACAGGTGCTCTGTCCACCAGTTACACCAGCTGCTTCCAACACTGCATGTGCAGTGGTCCCACCAGTGAGGGCTCTTCCAGAGCCAGCTGTCTGCTGAAGAAGGGTGGGGGCCAAGAAAATGCTTTTGAAATAGTACTACGATTAAGAGACCAACATTCTTGCAATAGGTGTGAATCAATTTCATCCAGCTGTTTTCCTCTGAGCACTCAGATCAACTACCCAAAGGAATCTGGAAACTTCAGTAAGGGGTTATGAAGAAAGGAAAGCAGTGTTGATCCAGGGGCATGTGGGGGTGGGATCTCACCAAAATATACAATGTGCAGCCACTAAAATATATCAGATGGCCCATAGATGTTAAGTCCTTTACTTCTGCCCTTCATTTTTCTGATTTTGTCAGATAACCTCTCCCCATGGACTATGGCTGCTTCCGTTAGCACAGCACTCAAGTTCTGCAGTATTACAGTCTATACCATTAGCCTTTGTAGTAAAGCCCAGAAACCACCATTAAATCATTATTTCTAAGGAAAACATGTTTTGAATTACAAATAACTTTTAGAAGACCATCTATCATCAGGAGGCAGTTCTCCATGGATCTCTGATTTCTGCACATCTGTCTTAAGGAGCAGAAGCACCATCTGCGCTTTTGTTCCAGGCTGTCTTTTCCAGGATGTTTGGAGAGTGAACAGCCATACAGCCCCCTGGAGTAGAGGGCAGGTATGCTCACAGTCCAGTACTGTAAAGATAACGGCTCCTTCCTGATTGAAGACTACACAGGTTGGCTTGCGCCCTATTGTGAAGGAGGCAGGTTTCCTGAGTTAGGGGCACCTTAACATGAGCAGCTGCAGCTTCCATCTGGGCTGCTCTGGACTCTCTCTCGGGACTCGGCAGGGCAAAGGGAAGCCACACAAACACGAAGCTCATGCTGCCTGCTGGGCTGTAAGCAAAAAAATCCTTTATCTCTGACCCAGGGATCTCACATCTTTTGTCAGCATCCATGAACCTATGGCAGGCTAGCTTGTGAGCTCACAAGGAGGGCAAAAATCTCAGGCCCTGCACAGTTCTTCACACCTGTTTGTTGGAATGTCTATAATTTTTTATCCTTTGATTTGTCACCTAAACGAGTAAATTACTGCTTTCCTCCTTCCTTCTTCCTCTTCGTCTGAGCCAAGTTTTCAGCCAGCGTGTCTGTGTTGGGGGTGAGGGAAACTGCCATGAGAGGGGTGAGGTTTCAGCTGGTGCAGTGGGGATTTTGGTTAAAAAAGGAGTTGAGCAAATAAGTATTCATTTGAGGACAGTGCGAGCCTGGTTTCTCACAGGAGTTACAAATGCGGAAAGGGGAACAGCTAAATAAACCCTGTGGTGCTGGACTGGAATTAGAGGTATTAGTGTGAAATCATGGCTTTAGGTAGATGGATGGATAGATAGACAGATCGTGTGTGTGTGCACACGCAGTGTAGAGTGTTTCCTTTCTGAGACATCGCACTCCCTGAGGGAAGGAACCATCTCCATTTTGCCCATCACTGGACAGCAGGTGCAGGCCCAGGGCCCGGCAGGTAGCAGGTGCTCAGTGTATACTTTCTGAATGAGCAGCTGGATGGCTAAAATGTGAAACCTCACTGAGTCTCAGTGTCTTTGTCTGTAAAATGGGACACTAATTCTTGCCCTGCTATCTGGGCAACATGGCTCCTCTATGAAACATGACTCATCTGTGAAAATAGAATCTTGATACGCCTCACTTGCCTCCATTCTGGAGTGGAGGAGGACTTGCTCGTTTATGGTCTCAGATTGAAGGACGGGCTTCTGTGTGAACACCCCCGAAATGCAGGCAACAAACAGCCTTGACCGTGGTATGTGTGTCCAGGAGCCAGAGAGCCTGTCATCGCAAAGGCTCAGAAGTCCGGGACCTTTGCCAGGGACGTGGGACACATAAAGATCATAGAAAGACAGACTCAGAGGAAGCCTGGCCACAGCAGAGGGCTCAGGGCCAGCTGGCCACCCAGGGCAGGCACTCCAGTCTCCTGGCTCAGGTGACTGCCAGGCCAGCGTGTTTCCAGACACGACGTAGCTCACTTCCACAGGGAGAGCAGAGCAGAACCGTCTCGTGAGAGCATGGACCCAAGGAGTCAGCAGACCCGGGTTCAAATCCTTGCTCTGTCATTTACTAGGGGGTCATGAACTGGGCAAAGTGCTCAACCTCAGTAGCCCCCAGGCTCTATGTCTATAAAATGGGGGTGATATATTACTACACACCTCATATTACTGTTTTCAGAATCAAATGAAACAAAGTAGGTACAATGCTTCAGCAGGGAGCCAGCACACACATTCAGTGAAAGTTACATCCACAGCTGTAAACAGTGACTAGGTGTTCACACTCAGAAACAGAGTCCTCTCAGGGCTCCCCATCAGCAGGATCATGTTCAAAAGTCAGCCCAAACTGAAAAAGGCAGAACGAGAGTGGCTAATGTGACTTTGATTTTCTGCATGATTTTCTGCACTTTCTGCACGCTTTTCTGCACTTTCTGCACTTTTACCTTTGTTTTATCAAAAAACATTACAAAGTAAACGAAAAAGAAGCAGTGTCTTTAGCTGCCAGTAAAACCCTTACCTCAAATGCAGCACAGGATTTGATCGGGTAGACGTAAAGGTTGGTGATGACACGTGACCCAAGGTCCCCATCTGGGACGCCTGCAGCTTTCTCTGAAGGGGTCTGCTGGGTTCCGGTGGCCTCCGGCAGAGGTGGGCACAGACCCACAGCATCCACAGTGGTGGGTGAGTTGTTCCAAACCCCGGTGCCTGGTGGAGCATCTTCCTGAGGTGAGGGACTATGTGTGGCCACGGTGGCAGGCACAGCGTCCTGAGCCTCACTCCCTGTTGGTGGGGCTCCAGCCTCCCTGGGGGTGGCCAGAGGGAGCGGTTGGCCATGCGGCGGGCACAGACGGATTGCTATGATGAATCTGAGAAAGGCCTGGGCATCCTCCAGCGTGGACATGTATCCGAATGAAATCCTCACGGATCCCGTCGGCTGCCCATCAATGAGGTCCACGTCGTCTCCGCAGACATGACCAGCCTAGAATGAAAGGAAATAAGCCAGCCAGAGTGACTCATTCCTCACGGATAAAGTGGAAACCTTCCCGTGAAACAATTTTTGTCAATTTCACGTTCACATTAGCTTGCCCCATTAAAAACCCTCTTCTGCTTTACAATTTTCACCCTCAAAGTGAAAAATGACTGCCATGGAGATACTATCTTGCAGCATTTTCTATTTTCGTTGACCCCTTTTCCTTTGCACAGTCACAGGTGGGCTCAGAGAAATGAGCTTGCAGATCCAGGCTCGACCCCAGATACACGACCAGCCTCCAGGGCAGTTGGAGGCACTGCCACTGGGTCTCGCTGGCCAGCACTGGGGCCACAGGGTCCAGTACCAACCTGAAGGTGCTTCTTGACCATCTCGTCACTTATCCCCAGGTGCCTCTGGCAGGCCCCAGTGTTACAGAAGCAGCCGGTTCGCACGTGGATGTTGTAGAGACTGGCCATTTTGTCTACCTGTGGGTTTAACATATGACGTGGAACCAGTGTTAGGAATGTCCAGTTTCACTCTGATTGCCCAGGAAAGAGTTACAGATCAAAATTTGGGCCTCTCTCTCCCAACAGTAAGATGAAAATATGAGCTTGAAATTTTACTCTAAAATTTCATGATCTATTATGGATTTATGAAACACATTTTATAAAATGTTACCAATAATTCAAGTTTATCCCGTTGGGTTATAGATATATGCTTGAGAAAAGTGAAAATATCAAATTCACACCAAATTCCAAGAGCTCACATGTAAAACAAACAATCTGATTTTTCAAATGAGCAGAAAATCTGTATAGAAATATTTCCAAAGAAGACATACAGGTACATTAAAAGGTGCTCAAGATCCCTAATCATTGGGAGAATGTAAGTCAAAACCACAATGAGATATCATCTCTCAAATGGCTAATATCTAGCATCTAACATCACACCTGTTAGAATGGCCATTGTCAGAAAGACAAAAATAACAAGAGCTGGAGAGAATGTGGAGAGAAGGGAACCCTCGCGCACAGATGATGGGAATGCAAATTGGTGCGGCCACTATGGAAAACGGTATGGCGCTTCCTCAAAACATTAAAAATAGAACTAATTGCTGGAACCATGATCCAGCAATTTCACTTCTGGGTATTTAGCCAAAGGAAATAAAATCACTGTCTCGGAAAGATATCTGCACCCCCATGTTCACTGCAGCATTTACAACAGCCAAAACATGGAAACGACCCAAGTATCCATCAAAGCATGAATGGATAAAGAAAATGTGATGCATATAAATATACAATGACATACTATTCAGCTATAAAAAAAGAAATCCTGCCATTTGTGACAACATGGATGGGCCTTGAGGGTATCATGCTAAGTCATAATGAAAAGAGCGAATAATTAAGTCAAAGACAAATACTGTATGATCTCTCATACGTGGAATCAAATCAAAATTCACAGATACTGAGAACAGACTGGGGGTTGTCAGAGGCAGGGGATGGAGGGTGGGTGAAGGTGTCAAAAGACACAAACTTCCAGTTATAAGATAAGTAAGCCCTGGGGATGTAATGTACAGCATGGTGACCATCGTTAACAGTCACATAACATTAACAACAAAATGTACAAATACTATATTGTGTATTTGAAAGTTGCTAAGAGAGTAAACCTTAAAAGTTGTCATCACAAGAAAAAAAATTGTAACTCTGTGTGGTGATGGATGTTAACTAAATATGTAGCAATCATTTCACAACATAAACATATATCAGATCATTACATCATACACCCAAAACTAATATAGGGTTAATCAATTATATCACAATTGTTTAAAAATTTTTTAATAAATTAATTTTTGAAAAAAAGAGCCCACATGTTTCAAGTGAGATTCTCAAGACTAAAATCTGAGTGCAGCTGGGATGTGGGGCGGCTCCTTGGCGTCCTCTGCCACAGGGCTGATCCCAGAGCAGTTTCACTGAGTCACCACTCAGAGCAGCCCTGCCTCGGCTCCCAGCCCAGCTGTAAACATCCCTGTGTTGACATTGCGTGTTATCGACTGCATTTCATGTCCCAGACTTCGGGTTGAACCACAAAACTGTTACTCAATCCAGAAGTTCCAAGGCTATTTCCTGCCCCCTGGCAGCTGGACAGGTGATTTGTATTCGCTCAAGGCTCAAAGGTGAGCTGGCACGAGGGATGTTTATTCCAGCTCCTCTGTTTGTGGCTCAAAGGGCTCTATTCCTCCATGGGCCGAGGGACCCAGTGAGGGTCCCCAGCCTTGGTGACTCAGGCTAAACTTGGAGGAGTCCTCTAATTACATTCAAGCAAAGAAACACATCTTTCCCGGCTGGATAAGCCTTTGAAACTTTTCTCCCTGGGAAGTATGTGTGGGGTGGCCAGAAGCACTAGGAACATGACACCTCCTGCAGACACAGGTCACCAGGCGGTCAGCCCGGCCTCCTTGCTGGGCAGTGCACAGCAGTGATCCACCCCCCACCCCCTGTCAAGGCCACAGCGGTCTTCACTTTAGCCACCTCCCCTGGACTGTCAGAATGAGAAGAAGCCACCTCTGCTAACGAAATCCAGGAGTCGTCTGCTCTTGGAAGTGAGACTTGGTGGCACCACTGGGTCTGGCCAACTCCACCTCCAGAGTCAGGTGGTCTCCAATCAAGGGGTAACCTCTTGGAAAGCCCTGTGCACTCCCGGACCCCATCTCCTGCCAAGCTGAATTAGAAGTCTCCCACGCCCACTATGTATTCCCTGTTCCAGCTACCATGGCCACAAAACAAGCCACCCAAACTTGGTGGCATCACAACTCCATCTCCTCTCACCCTGTGAGCCCTGTGGAATCCCACACAGCCGCGGCCGTGCCCAGCCAGGTGAAGGAGGTGTTTGCTGCTGCTGGATGAGCGCTGCATCCAGGGAGGGTGAGAAACCAGCCTGACCACAGTGCAATGGAGCACTTGCTCATACCAGCCTGGTGTGGAGGGGCTGTATATTGTATCTCATTTAATCCCCATAACAACCCATCAGCGGGGTACACTGTTACCTCCATTTCACGGAGTCTTGGGGAGTTTATATTAACTCATGCAAACTCACAGAGCCAGCGAGAGGCAGTCCGAATCTGAGCCCATCCTCCTAACCACCAGGTAGAGTGATTTCTACCAGAGCGGAGAGTGACAGTCAGAGGCCAGGATATCAAAAACCAGAACCCAAAGGTTTCTCATGCTTTTACACATCCCCTGAAAAAGAGACAGCCAGAGCCAGCTGTGACACCATCTGATCTTTCTAAAAACTCCTCAAGTCCCTGTGGGATTCCCGCACGTAAAGGAGCCCAAGGAAACCAAAGCTGGACTTTCCTGAGCCGGCAGAGGTGGCCGTGCCTCAGCCACTGCCTCCACTCATAGCATGAGCTTCCTCTGCAAACACGCGGGGGGAGAAACCCGTCCTGTGTGCAGGCTCAGGGAATGAGAGTCCTGGTGAAGTCAGAGAGACACTTGGAAAGACCTCTTTCTTTTTTAGTTTTATTTTTTATTGAGGTACAGTTGATGTACAATATCATATAAGTTACAGATATACAACATAGTGATTCACAATTTTGAAAGGTTATATTCCATTTATAGTTATTATAAAATATTGGACAAGCCGCTTTGAGGCCTCTCTGGGCCAATGGGGGATTCTTTCACCCTTCTGCCAGCCGTAACACACTTCATGGTTACCTGTCCGACCGCCTCCATACCCCTCAGGAAATACAAGCATTTTAGGTTCAAGAATGAAGCTTACCGTACGAATTACCTAGAATAACACATTTAAGAAAACAAACCTTTGGTCCCAGTGTATTTTTCCACTTGCCCCCCACCAAAAGCATTTAAAATGGTCTACTTCTCAATCTAAGTGTCCATTAACAGGTGAATGGATAAAGAAGATGTGAGATATATATATATATATATATACACGTACATAAAATATAAGATATATGTAATGTGTACAATATATATAGTTGATATACAATATTATATATACACTATATATAATATATACACTATATATATATAATATATATATATATTATATATATATAGTGTATATATAATCAGTGGAATACTACTCCACCATAAAAAAGAACACAACTTTGCCATTTGCAGCAATATAGATGGACTTGGAGGACATTATGCTAAGTGAAATCAGTCAGACAGAGAAAGAGAAATACTATATAATATCACTTATATGTGGAATCTAAAACATACAACAAACTAGTAAATATAACAAAAAAGAAACAGCCTCACAGATATAGAGAACAAATTGGTGGTTATGAGTGGGGAGAAGGGAGTGGGGAGGGGCAATATAAGGGTAGGGGATTAAGAGGTATAAACTCTAAAGTATAAAATAAGCCACAAGGGTATACTGTAAAACACAGGGAATGTAGCCAAAATTTTATAACTATAAATGGAGCATAACCTTTAAAAATTGTGAATCACTATATTGTATACTTGTAACATATAATATTATGTATCAACTATACCTCAATCAATCAATCAATCAATTTAAACACTGGGAATAAATTGCCTGCTTTTGACTGGTGTCGGGCTGCTTCTGCTGCAGTAGGGGGTCTGCACAGTAAACCCACCAAAGAGACAAGCTGTGGTTGCAGAGTGTCAGCCCCCAGACACCAGTAAGAACTGACATTTCCCCCAGAAGAACATTTCTCAAGTTTGTTCCTCAGAAAAATGGACATGATTCCTTGAGAAATGACTTTGAGAAATTCTGGATTTAACCGAGGTGGACAGGGATGGTGGCTTTCAAGGAAAGATGAGCACCGTCTTCCAAACTTCCCTGATGATCCAGTCTGCTCCTCACAGCCGCCCTAGAAACCCGGGCTCAGGGAAGGGCCTTGAGCTCCCCAAGCCCAGACTGTGACACCCCGACCTGCTGACCTCCTCCTGCCATGTCTGAGTGCTCCGTGCAACTCTAGACTTTATGATGTAATGGGCAGTGACCAGCTTGCTCAGCTGTGGCAAGGATCCTGGCAGTTCCCAAGCTGCAAACCACTACTTGCCGTGTTTCCACGGGAAAATTCAAACAAAGGGTCTATCTGCAGGAAGTATTTTATAACCAACTTCCCAAATCCTTTGAACTCATAATATGCATGAGCCACAGCAGAAATCGGGGCTTTTGTGGTACTAAGGACATCACTTATGTTATGAGTTATGAGTTCCAAGCAACATGCAAACAAATGATGAAAGGCCATGGTTTTGTGTGGCACTATATTATGGTCTGATGTATCGCCAGGGCTACCAAGATGTCTACGTGAAATGACCTCAGGCAGGCTGTTCCGTCTGCACTATTTCAGGGCATCTTTCCTTGCTGGCAAGCTGTCAGCCCCCCCTCCCTGTGTTATCAGAGACTCACCTTCTCTCTTCCCACTTGAAACTGACCACCTGTGGCTGAAGAAGGAGAAATGAAGATCTAAATAGCCAAGCTTGTTAGAACTGCGTGTAAACGAGAGGAAAGAGCTTCTAAGGAAGGGCCAGTGATCTCTCCAACAGGATATGGGATTTGTCTTGGCTCCTGCAAGGGTCCAGAGGCCTGGACTGCACATTTCAGGGCTCGGGACAGCTGCAGAGGTCCAGACAAGAGTGACCCTGCGATAAACAGGGTCAGCGAGATGGAAAGAGAGCCCACCTGAGAGTAACCAACGATCCTCCCGTGGTCGTCGAGCACGTTGAAGCTGATGACCGGACCCTGAACCTCTGGGCTGCTGAACTCAGAGTCTCTGTAAATCCGCACAACCGGGGCTCCGTTGGGGTAGCGGAGGGCAGACAGGGCGGCGTAGGTGTACCGAGCCAGGGTAAAGGTGTGCTGCCTCACGTTCTCCATTCCACCTCAGGACAGTCACAGACACGAAAGGGAATCATGAACATCATAGAAAATTCGCTACAATTGAGTTGTGTTAGACTCAGTTGAGTTAACAGTGTCGTGTTACACTATCTCATTTTTAAGAAAATGATTCTTTTTACTTTATTTTTAAAAATTTTTTTAAATTGTAATATAATCAGTTTACAATGTGTCAATCTCTGGTGTACAGCATCATGTTTCAGTCATACATGTACATACATGTATTCCTTTTCATATTTTTTTCATTATAGGTTACTACAAAATATTGAATATAGTTCCCTGTGCTATATGAAAATGAAGTCATTATAACTGGCAAGCCTGGATCTTAATGATTTTAAATACTTGTAAATAGTGTACGGTAAGCCCACACTATAAATGTTTAGGTCGTTGGTACCAAACAACAGTTTTCCATCGCTGTTTCTGTGGAATTTTTCTGTAGGATTTGTTGTCATCTTCCTTTTTTTTTTTTAATTAACGTTACTTAAGCACACAGGTAATTTAGATCCTTTCGTAACAGATCACAAAAATGTCCAATTTTGTCTTTAAATGTATAATTTTTTGCTGTTTGTTTTTGCTGGTGTTTAAACCATTTTAATATTATACAAAGCAGTTAAGGATACTTCCTACAACATGGATGAACTCTGGAAACATTATGCTACGTGAATTAAGTCAGACACAAAAATACAAATATAGTATTATTCCTCTTATATAAGGGGTCTCGAATAGGTGAATTCATAGAAACAGAAAGGAGAACAGAGGCTCCTAGGGGCTGGGGGAGGGGAAACGGGGAGTTTAGTGGGTCGAGTCTCAGTTTGGGAGCATGGAGCAGTTTTGGAGACGGCCAGTGGTGACGACTGCTCGACGATGTGACTATACTTAATGCCACTGAATTTTACACTTAAACATGGTGTACAGAGTTTGTCCTACAGAGTTCAACACAATTTTTTCCGAAAAAGAGTTAAGTAGGAAAAATCAGGGTTTACCTCACTGTGGGACTGTTACTGTCAATCTGCAGAGGTGCCCTGCCCTTGTGGTTCGGATTCCCTGTTAGTATCTTTCCCTGGGAAAGTGCTCATTTCTCAGTGTCTGCCTTGATTATCTCCTCTTTGTCTGGATGATGCCCAGTCACCTCCCTGCATCACTGTCAGGGCGACCCTCCCTTCCCATGCATCGTGTCTGCCCCCAGTGTTGGGCTGAGGCTGCCCCTGGTTCACCACAGCCCCATCTCCATGTGGACGGGACAAGCAGTGCCACCCCGTTCTACAAGCTCAGCTTCTGGAAGGAGCGCCCAGAGCACAGCAGAGGGGTGAGACCTGGCTCACCAGACAGGGGTTCTTCCAGCCTTGTACCTTGTGTCAACCTCCCTTAGATGGGAAGTGGCATCCATCTGGGTGTCAGCCTCTGGGGAGGGTCCCCCACCTGCTCACACACCCCAAGAACTTGTCAGGAAAGAACACGTGTCATTGCAAAGGCCAGCAGCAGAGACAGTGGTTGGGAGCTCAGGGTTAAGCGCTAGTGTTGCCTGAGTTTAAATCCCAGCCCTCCCAGGTCTCAGCTCCCTGACCCTGAGGAAGGCATTTAGCCTCTCTGAGCATAAGCCCCTCTGTGGGCAAAGCGGGCTCATCATAATGCTCCCCCGTGGGGAGACCCAGCAAGGTGACAGCCCAGTAAGGTCTCATGTCTGTAAGCGTTCCCAGGGCAAGGAACAAGGATGGCTCCTCTGCTTCTGTGAGGTTATTAATCTCTGGGTTGGGAATGTCTCTCGCTTGTTAAAATGTTCTTTTAACCGACACACACACACACAAAAGCCCCAGTCTCTTGCTCTTGCCTCAGAAGTCATTTTTGGAAGTTCTTTCAAACCAGCTTCACCTGCATTCAGTGTAGAGCTTCCACGTGCCGGTCTGTTGCACAGTCCCTCCTACATCCGGGTCCCCCCCATGCCAGGGCTCCCTCAAGGTCACGGGCAACAGGAGCAAATCCACACGAGACCGCTGTCCACTGACCTGTGAGGCGCTCGAGGGCATCAAATCCATGTTTTAGTGCTACGATGTCAAGGAATGAGATGGTGCCGTCTTCAAACCTGTAACCGCGGTGAGGGAGACGAGGTCACGCTGTGGCCGACGCCTCTGTGTGCATCTGCGCGTGTAATGATGAGGCTTTTCCTGTAGGCTTAGCCGTCATCTACAAAGACCTTCCCTCTGCTGCCTTAGACGACACTGCCCTTGCCTCCTCCCCTCGGGACAGAGGGCTGTGCACCCCAAGACACACGCGGGCTGCCTCTGGCCCTGATCCGCTCTGCAGGTTTCTCAGGATCAGCTGGCAGTGGCGATAAAAGACAGTCACCACCTTGGAAGACTCTGGGATTGCCAAAAAACCTCAAGCGCTGTAGGCCATTGAATTGCTGCCCTTGATCCCAAGATAGCATTTCTGACAGGGCATCAATTCAGTGAGACCAGTCAGGCAGCCGTGAGGTTCTTAACAAGAGTCTGTGATTCCAAAGTCTACAGAACCACAGGCTTTGGTAAAAATTACAAGGCTGTCAGTACAGCAGAGGTGTACCTTCCTGGCTATCAAGGTGTTCATTATGTTTGCATTTTATAACTCATGTAGACAAAATACTCGTCAAATCTTTATTGTCTGCGCACCGCATGCCGGGCACTGTTCTGGGTGCTAAGAATACAGCAGCGAACGTGACAGGTAGAAGCCCTGTGCCTTCACGGGGCTTCCATCCTCCTGTGGGCACAGAAACAAGGAGCAACAAACAGTAAACACGCAGAGAAGCCAATTAAGCAGCAAGCCAGGTGGTGACAACTGCAAGGAAGCCGCCCAAGCAGGAGGGCTGGCGGCTGCTTTAGAGGAGATGGTCGGGGGACGTCCTCTCCGAGGGAGATCATTTGAGCAGAGATGGAGTGGACGTCAGGGGGCGAGGGAAACCGCTCAGTTTTGAAACAGCTAAGCTCACAGTTTCAGGGGGAATCTGCATTCCAGGGAGAGGGTACAGGTGGAGGGGGAACAGCAGAGAGGTCAGAGGGGCCGAGAGCAAGTGAGCAGGGTGGACAGTGTAGGAGAGCAAGTCAGAGAATGTCCCCCTGGGTGGGACAAGTGGCCAGAGGGCTCTGTGCAGAGAGGAGGGACAGGATGGGGCCTAGGTTTTGATAAGACACCTCTGGCTGCTGCACTAGTGAGGAGGAAGGCTGGGTGACAGTGCGGAGATTCCAGCAAGTATCCGGATAAAGGATGGTGGCACACAGCAGCCTGAGGCCAGCTGAAGCTTTCAGTGGAAATATCATGTTTTGCATCTTAATACTCTAGGGATAACAGTTGCTCAAAATATCACTATTGCAATGTTAATTTCCTTATAAAACTAATGGTAATTAATAGACATACAGAATTAATCATGAATCGATAATGAATCAATTCATCATTAATTGATCACTAGTAAACGAGTAAATAATTACTCTTTAATAAGTTAAACATTATTAGCCATTAACAGCTTAGGTTATTAATTGGTCAATAATAAATATGTATTGATCAATAATCAATAAACTCTTAGGAGAAAAGGGAAGTGTTTTTGTTTCCATCAAGTGTTGTTTCTCATTGGGTTATAAAATAGAAAACACTAAGAATGTGGTCCAGGTACTTGTTTGAGAAACATTTGGTTGGGTATTAAATCTCTAGTCTGAGTTCTAGGTCTCAGTTCATAAGAAAAAAAAAAAAAACGAGGCTTCTAATGGTAAATAAATACATTCAGCTTTCTGGGAATCTTGATGCAGTATCTGCTATAAGGCAATTCACCCAAAGTGAAAGAAAGAGGTCTGGTCCAGCCCAGCCCACCCACGCCCCACCTGCAGTGAGCTGCACTGCTCTGGGTGTTCAGGAGTCCCTGTTAGATAAAAAAAGTTTGGGTTGTCGTTTGGCGCTGCCTTCAATGTGTACGATGCGCCTGTCATTCTTTTCTCACTTGGTTATACTATGTGCTACTTTATCACACTTGGATTCCAAAGGTTTTACATGGCATTCCTGTTTTAGAATCCCCCAAGTACGGAGAAGCCCTAAATAAAAGAGACATCAGGTAGTCTCATCGTGTGCTGATGCCAGCTCGGTCTTGGTGCTTCACCTATATTAGCTCTGAAGAGCTGTGCCTTTTAGAGGCTCACTTGAGAGGAAAAACATGAGGTGCAGAGGTCAAGTCACACAGCCCTATTCCCACAGCCAGTGTGCCCCAGGGCCAGGATTCGCTCCCCAGGGGTCTGGCTCCGGGCTCTACACTCTGGACCTAGGCCTCTACTTCTGAGGCCATGCCCCCTTCCCCCGCCGCAGGCCCCTGGTCTCTAGGGGATCTGACCCACCTCCTCATCCAGGCCCCGGGGCCTTCTCGGGCACCAGCTGGGTGACTAGCTCTGTCCCAACACCGCGGTGCCCCTGCTGGTGGACCCAGCGGAACCCTGGTCAGCTGCCACTCTCACCCTCACACATTCAAGCACACGGGTCCCAGCCCCCGCCATCCGGGAGATTTCGGGCCTGAGCCACACCACCCGCCCCTGCACCCTGAGAAAGACACAGGTACCAACAAACCCAGGCAAGGAGCTGCCTGCCCACAAACCTTCTCTGTTAACTCCCAGGGGGGCTCACAGCAGCCGCTGTTAGCAGTGCCCTGCAAGCCTGGTAGCCTCTGGTTTAAACAATTATTCTCGCTGACTAAGCACCAAGCTGAGCTGATTCCAGCTGCTGAAAACCAGCTATGCTGTCAACGCGTGTGCACACTTGTCCCAAATGGTGCCGTCTTTTTTTTCCCCATGAATATGAAACTTTACTTCAAGTTTTCTTGTTTATATACTATTCAAACAGATTAAAAGGAGAAACAGATCGAGTTTCATGCCTCTCTTTCATTGCAATTCTCAGTACCTCGATCAAGTTCCTTCCACTCTTTCCGCTTTTGCAGGCGAAATAAACACTTGGAGTCTATTGCTGCATTGATGCTTGAAACCTGATCATTGAAGAAGCCTGTGATTTAGCAGAAAACCAGGCACACCGGGCACGTCTGCTCCAGCTGCACACTGAGGATTCTGGTCTCTTTTTGGAAATGGCCTTACATTTCCAGTTAGTTTAGTTGCTATGATTTTTCCCTTGAACAAGTTTGCAAAGTTGTGGGGTTTTTTAAGGAATGATACTTGCCCACAAGTCCAAGGCGGCTCTCTATAGTCTCAAGATAGAGCACTGCTTAGCCACAATTTGTGGGAAGTGACATGTGCCTGTTTAATGAATTTTCTGGTAAACCCTATCTTGCTGTCTCATTATTCGGAATTTTGAGTGGCTTCCTTCTGGAAACGCTGCTGCTACCGAGAGGACACGGGCTGCTCGGTTGTTGTTTTCAAGGCACCCCTGTTAATATTGTGGTTTTTCTTGTTGTTATTGATTGTTACTTGTTTTTTCTACTAAGGGTGCTGCCTTTTTAAAATCACTGCTTTAATTGATGCCCCCCCTCTTGCCAGTGCTCTGAGCAAAGAGTGGTGCCCACCCTCCTGACTCCCTGGAAGGCCTTCCCCACTTCTGCCCGCAGCCCTTATCTGCAGGCCCCTGTCCTCCCGCAGCTGTGACGCCCACATGTAGGGCAGAGACCACAGTCGCCTATGGCAGCTCCAGATCACTTCTGCCTCCCAGATCTGAGCCCTGCCAGCCAGCGCGGTTCTGGCCCCTTACACAGTCTTACAGGTAGCACAAGCCAGACCCCAGCCTTGCTGACTTCCGGCCGCCACTCCCATCCCCAGGTTACCTTTCAGCTACCGACTCTCTTGGGATATAGAAATCGTCTCCTGCAAGGTACGCAGCGGCCGTGCCTCCTCCAAAGTAGGTTTTCCTCAGCAGAGGAGCCGAACGATTATTCACCAGCAGAGCTCCCAGGCCAGTGGGGAACCCAAAGATCTTGTAGAAGGAGATGGGGACAAAGTCGGCCTGGTGAACCGACAGGTCTAGAGGCGAGGTGCCCACGTAGGCAGCCGCGTCCAGCAGCACGAACCACTTCCCAGGCACGCTCATGGGGTGCACCTGCCCGGACTTGACCTCTTCTATCCAGGACAGGGGGTATCTAGTTCCGGAAAAGTTACTCTGAGCCGGGTAGCAGAAAAGATGCGGAGGCTGGCAGTCTGGGTTGCCGGCGGCGGCAGCATCCTGTTTCTCCGCAGACCACATGTCCTCAGGCCTGATTGGGATGGAAGTGACATTCATGGTGGCAGTGACCTTCCTCATGCCCACCACGGAGGTGTGACTGTCGGTGAGGTAACAGAACCGACTCCCGCTGCTCTCTGGGCCCGGGGACACCCACGGGAAAGCTTCTGCCACCAGTTTAAGAGCAGCCGTGCTCCCAGCTGTGAAAATCACAGTGTAGTCCTCCGGGGAGGTGTGGAAATGGGCCAGGATCCTGGAAGAAGCACAGCATTAGGCAACTCCTTGGTCTCCCTCCAATGTCAATGCTTGGAGGTAGCTGGATTTCCACAATGACATCTCTCTACCTTAATACCTAGGGAAAAACCGGATAGGCTTTGCCACAATTGTGAGGTTCCGGCAGTGGCAGCGGAAGTTGTGGGAAGAGGAGGCAAACAGGTTCACACTGGCAAAATCACCCAGCCTCCCAAATCTCCATCTCAAGTGGATAAGACTAAAATCCGCAGCTACCTTAAACTCAGTTGAAAATACTCCCTTCTTGGTCCACTGTCTGGCTCTATCATAATAAGTTTCAAGTCATCAATTTGTTCCACGTTGCCTTTTACATTGGCAACCCTATAGCAAAAGAGTATCACTTTCAGATTGAAAATAATTTGAAACTGTATTGATTCAAGCACCTTTAGGTACCGCCTAGAAATTATTGGCCAAAAACTAATCAATTTGTTATATGTAAATATTAGTAAAAGGGGGGGAAACTGAAAAACAAGATGTCTAAACGTGAAACATGAAAGGGGGAAAAAAAACAGAGAAATTGTTTTTCTTCTCCCTGAAAACAAGATTTAGGAACCTGGGTCACTCCTTGTCACTCTGGCCCCCAGGAACTCTGGCACCAGCCCACAGCCACACACAACAGCTGTCCCTCACTGTCATGGTTCCGGGTCTTCCTGAAAATAATTCAAAACTTCTGTGGGATGCAGGCAGGAGGCAGGAAGTCCGTCCACCCACAGGCGCCCTCCCAAGCTGGCGCCCCTGCTGCTCACCTGTAGCGCACCTGCTCCACCGTGTCGTGGGTGAGCTTGCTGCTGACGTTCTGGCTGTGAGGATTACCTGGTAGGTTACAAAGACAGAGCCATTGAGTCACTACTTGCGGTCTCTCCTTTTGTATTCCTCTAAATCCCTCTCCTTCAGTTTCTCAAAATGTAAGCCAAAAAAAAAAAAAATCATACGACCCAGCAGTTTCACTCCTATATACTCTTGAGAAATGAAAACATATGCCCACACAAAGATTCATGTACATGCATGTTCACATTAGCTTTATTTGTAAAGCCAAATTCTGAGAATGGCATAAATATCCATCAGCTGGTGAACAGGTATAAAAATACAGAAACACAAAACAGGGAAACAAACAGACAAAATAACCGAAAATTATGTGGCTATAAAAAGGGGCAAACTACTGGCCATGTCACAATTGAACCCCCCAAAAATTAAGTAAAAGACACCAGACACAAGAGGTCATCTATTGTATGAGTCCATTTATATGAAATGTCCAGCAAAAGCAATTGTGCAGGGATACAGAAAGTAGTGGATTAGTGGTTGCCAGGGGTTCGGGGGTTCGGTGCCCGGTGGGGAGGGGTTGTGGGAGTAGGGATGTGGGCATCAGAAAACTGACTTGGGGAATGAGTGTGTTCTGAATGATTTATAGTGGTGATGGTACCACTTGGTAATGTTACTCAGAATCACTTAATTGTACACTTGAAATAGGTGAGTTTTATAAGTACAATATAACTTCATAAAGCTGTTAAAGTAAAAGCGCTCCCTCACAAGAGGGAATCTGGGAGGTGCATTTTGGAGATGGAAATCAGCTCGGAGGCAGCCAGGCCATTGCAAGAATCTTTCCTACAAGTTTCCCACTAGGTGGCCCGTCCAGCCCTGTTCACTGACTGCCGGGGGCCAAGCACACAACCTCAGGAGGCTGCCCTTTCCCCTACCCATGAGACCCAGCCATGAACGTCACTTGGTTTAAGTCCGCATCTGTTGCCTGCGTTCCCACCCCTGCTACTGGCACCACTCCTGCCTCCTCAAAACACGTGCGGGGGGCCATCATGTCTCCCCCTAGGCCCCCATTCTCAAGGCCAAAGACTCACCCAATTTCACCCTTTGTCAATTTTGAGTGTTTCTCCCCTCCTGGTGTCCCCCCTGTGTGTGTCCCAGAGCATCATTATCTCCCTCAAAATACACACCCAGGCGTGTATATAGAGCTTCCCAAGGGCCTGGCCTGCAGGGTCCAATCAGGTGCAGGACCACACGTGCACATTTAAGGCAGCCTTGGGCTTTTCTATTTTAGAGTTTTTTGTTTGTTTGTTTTTCTCGCACCATACC
The DNA here is from genome assembly GCF_048564905.1 of Vicugna pacos. Taxonomy (NCBI): domain Eukaryota; kingdom Metazoa; phylum Chordata; class Mammalia; order Artiodactyla; family Camelidae; genus Vicugna; species Vicugna pacos. The sequence continues at coordinate 11,023,387 of NC_133010.1, forward strand.
TTAGGGGTCACACTGGAGATCTGGCCATCGAAGCTACCAACCTTTCTTTCCCGTTGAAGCTAGTAACCTGTGGGATTGGATACTTATCCCCACAGCCTTTCATCACCTTGGCTTTTAGTCCCGCATCGTTAGGACCACCTGCAGTCTCGATTCCGTCACCTCTCAGGCCAGCACCTTTCCCACGGTTAGGACTCTTACAGGTTAAAGGAGAATGGCAGGTCTCTGCAAATCATGGATTAAAATCAAGATAAAGTCTCCCCTTGGAGACTGTGCCCCAGATTTAAATCTCTGCTGGCTACAGGAAACTTAGTGTGGCATTGCAGGACCATCGTGAAGCAAAGCAGTCTGGTGGGGGCTAAGGGATTGTGCTCTGGAGCCACACTGCCTGGAGACTGCCCCCTACTGGCTCCCCAACTCCAGCGCTTCCTGACTGTGTGACGTCTGGTTAGTCACGTACCCTTTCTGGGACCCATAAAGCATGAGTGATAACAGAACCTGTACCATAGCTTATGAGATGACAGAAGCTGTATCTTAGCTTGTCACCAGGATGGAGAGGATACAGGTAAAGCACCTGGAGCAGCACCTAAAGTGCAGGAGGGCCCAGGACATGTTAGGTATCGCTAGTCTCATTAGCACGGCTACAGCTGCTGCTACTATTATTCCAAACTCTCTTTCGAAGGTTATCTCCTGATCACACTATGCTGACTGATGCCCTCGGTGACTGCCCATTGTTGCTAGAATAAAGATCAAAGTCTCCGGAGCATCTCCAATGCCCCTACCTGGCTCTCCATCCATATCTCCACTGCTCTTCTCCCCTCCCTGTGTTCCTGGGCTGCTCCCTGGAACCACTGCAGGGTGTTGGCTCATGCTGTTCCATCTGCCCAAAATGCCCTCTCCTCCTTTTTCCCAAGTGAATTCCTGCTCATCCTCCAGCATCCAAACCCTTGCTGAAGAAGTTTCCCTGACACTCACACTGCCAATCACCAATCCTCTTTTGATACAGATCCCCACGGTGCCCAGGGCCTTTTGGTCACAGACTTTTGCTCAGATGATAATTTACTTTTTTTACATTTTACTTTTACATCTTACCCTACTTTACTTTTTTTAAACATTTATTTGGAGATCACTTGATTAAGGTCTTGTCTTGACTAGACCATAATCCATGAAGGCAGGGACTATGTTTTACTTTGTTCCCATTCCAGTGCCATGCTCCTGACACCAGAGTGACTTAATAAAAATATATGGACTCAGCAGGGCGGGGAGAATATAGCTCAGTGGTAGACTGTGTGCTTAGCATGCACAAGGTCCTGGGTTCAATACCCAGTACCTCCATTTAAACCTAATTACCTCCCCTGTCCAAAAAAAGACAAAAAAAATAAATAAATAAAAATAAATAAATAGATACCTGCACCCCAATGTTCACTGCAGCACTATATTCAATAGCCAAGACATGGAAGCAACCTAAATGTCCATTGACAAAGGACTGGATAAAGTTGTGGTATATTTATACAATGGAATACTACTCAGCCATAAAAAAGAATAAAGTAATGCCATTTGCAGCAACATGGATGGATCTGGAGATCATCATTCTAAGTGAAGTAAACCAGAAAGAGAAAGAAAAATACCATATGTGTGGAATCTAAAAAAGAAAAGAAAAGAAAAAAGAAGACACTAATGAACGCATCTACAACACAGAAACAGACTCACAGACATAGTAAACAAACTTATGGTTACAGGGGGAAAGAGGGCCAGAAGGGATAAACTGGGAGTTCAAGATTTGCAGAGATTAACTACCATATATAAAGTAGATAAAAAAACAAATTTCTTCTGTACAGCACAGGGAACTATATTCAATATCTTGTAGTAACCTACAACGAAAAAGAATATGAAAACGAATATATGTATATATATGTATGATTGAAACATTATGCTATGCACCAGAAGTCGACACATTGTAACTGACTATACCTCAATTTATAAATAAATAAATAAATAAACAAACAGAGAGAGAGTGAATGAATGAGTGAGTGAATGTTCCTCCTGCCGCCCCACCCTCTGCACGATGCCAGCCCCAGAGGGCCACTGCACCACCAAACACAGCACCTTCGTACCCCTGTGCCCTTCCTGACACTGACCCCTTCTTCTGGAAGTAACCTGCGTGTCCCTGAACGGTTCCTCCCATCCCAGCAGCATATGTGCTACAGGGAGTCACTCCGGGTCCTTGCCTGACCCCCTCTCTCCTGGGGCTCACTTAACTTTGTGTGTTCAGCACAATCCCTGTCTTAACCTGACATTTATTAAGCATAGAAGTATCAGCTGAAGGTAGTTGGCTAATGTCCAATGCAAAAATCAGTTAGTGTTTTTCGTTACCATAAACATTTTCCATGAGATCTTTAGTGAAGTTTGTAAGCTGGCTCTGGGGGAATAACGTGGCTCCTGCATGGTCAAGGTAGACAGTTCCTAAAAGAAAACGCAAAAGAAAGCTGTGGTTATTTTTCAGCGCTATTCCACTCATTTTACCTAGATCTGGTTTGTGTGAGCCGGACCAGCGTCCATTTGTTGCGTTTAGACATAATACCAGGCCACCAATTTCTTGCAGCCTCTTGCTACGCACCTCTTCATCCAAGTGTAGGCATAAGCCATGAAGGACTGCACTTCCAACTGTTAATGACCTTTCGATCCCCGAGAGCCTTCCTGATTAATCTTCGGAACCAGGAAAAGCAGCCCACACACAGGAGGGGCCCAACAGACGCTCATGATTAATGACAGCAAAGCTATTTCATATTATGACTCACACCCTATTTTGGAGTTTCTGTGAAGCCTCCCTGACTGTCCAGCCCTGATTCTACTTTCCCATAGTGAGTTCCACAGTCTTCGATCCTAGCACAGCTTTGGCAGCTTCGGAGATTACTAGGAATGAAAACAATCTTTCCAGTCTCATAAACAGAGAAAGGCAAATTTAGATGACAGTGTGCTACCAAGCCTTATCAGTCTGATTGCCCCAGATCAAAAGGTTGGGTAACTCACCGTGCAGGTGAGGGCATGGGGACACAGGCCCACTGGTAGGAGGGTAAACTGGTACAACTTCTTTATGGACAACAGTTTAGCAATAGCGCATGCTTTAAAATGCAAATTCTTTGACCTAGAAATTCATCTCCTAGGAATCTATCCTATATATTGTGAAATGGCCTGTCAAACAAGCTATTCAGTGCATCATTGTCTGCAACAGCAAAAGTTTGGAAATGTCTTAAATATCCATCCATATGTATTCAGAACAAAGAATTTGTGTACACCCATCTAGTACTTTGTAAGTACTAACATGGAACAAACTCTGAGATACATCTCACAGACATACAATGTGAATAGATTCATTTGTTCTTTCATGCATGCACTTAACAAATATTTTTGTTTTGTTTTGTGCAGGATGGCCTTTTCATTTGTTTTATAACATCTTTATTGAGATTAATTCACATTATCATAAACTTCACCCTTTTAGAATGTACAATTTTGTGGTTTTAGTATATTCACAAAGTTGTGCAACCATTACCAGTATCTAATTTTAGAACATTTCATTATTCCCCAAAAGAGACTCCATTCCCATTGCCACTCACTTCCCCAGTCCACCTAGCCCTAGACCCTGGCAATCACTAATCTACTTTCTGTCTCTATAGATTTGCCTATTCTGGATATTGCATATAAAGGGAATCATATGATATGTGGTCTTTTGTGTCTGCTTTCTTTCACTTACCATAATAATTCCAAGGTGCATCCATTTTGTAGCATGTATCAGAACTCCATTCTTTTTTATGACTGAATAATATTCCATTATACGGATGTGCCACATTTCATTTATCTAGTCATCTGCTGATGAATATTTGGGTTGTTTCCATTTTTGCCTATTATAAGTAATACTGCTATGAGTATTTGTGTACTTGTTTTTGTGTGGACATAAGTTTTCTCCTGTTTGGCTGGTTATCCATTGAAAAATAATTTTTTTAAATTTTGATAAAGTCTCATTTGTCTATTTTTGTTTTATTGTTGCTTGTATTTTTGGTGTCATAAGAAACCACTGCCTAATCCAATGTCCTGACAATTTTTATGTATGCTTTCTTCTAAGACTTTTATACTTTTAGCTCTTATGTTTATGTCTTTGACTCATTCTGAGTTAATTTTTGAATACATTGTTGAGGTAGGGGTCGAATGTCAGTCTTTTGTGTGTGGATACACCATTTAAGAGACTATTTCTTATTGAGTAGTCTTGGCAATCTGTTGAAAATAAATTGACTATAGAAGTATTGGGTTTATTTCTGGACTTACAATTCTACTCCTTCTGCCAATAACAAATGGTCTTGATTACTGTAACTTTATGTAAATCTTACTTTTATGGGAAGTGTTGAGTCCTTCAACTTCATTATTTTTCAAGGTTGCTTTGGGTATTCTAGGTTCCTTGCATTTCTATATGAATTTTAGAATTAACTTGTCAAAAAAGTACCTGGGATTTTGATAGGAATTGCATTGACTCTATAGGTCAGTTTGGGAAGTATTGCCATCTTAACGTATATTAAGTCTTCCAATCCATGAATACAGGATGTCTTTCCATTTATTTAGGTCTTCTTTTATTTCTTTCAGTGATGTTTTGTAGTTTTCAGTGTATAAGTCTTGCACATCTTTTGATAAATTTATTCCTGTGTATCTTATTCTTGATGCTTTGGGATTTATTTCCTTTATTTCACTTTCATAGTGTTCATTGATACTGTATAGAAATCGAATTGATGTTTGTATACTGATCTTCTATCCTACAATTTTGCTGAACTTGTTTTTTTCTTTTTTCTTTTTTCTTTTTTCTTTTTTCTTTTTTAATGGAGGTACTGGGGATTTAACCCAGGACCTCATGCATGCTAAGCATGCAGCTCTACCGCTGAGCTATTTCCCTCCCACCAAACTCATTTTTTAGCTCTAATAGTTTTGTGCATAGATTTTTCTATATATAAGATCTATATATAAGATCATGCTCTCAGCAAGTAGAGATGTTTTTCTTCTTCTTTTCTAATCTGGATGCCTTTTGTTTTATTTTCTTGCACAGTTGTACTGGCTAGAACCTCTAGCACAACATTGAATAGAAGTGGTGAGGACAGACATCCTTGGCTTGGTCCCGATCTTAACAGTAACATTTTCATTCTTTCCCCATTAAGTAGGATGTTAGCTGTGGCTTTTTGTAGATGGCCTTTATCAGGTTAATTAAATTTCTCTTTATTCCTACGTTTTGAGTGTTTTTATATTCAAGAAATATTTATTGAGCACTTACTATGTTCCAGGCACTGTTCTAAGTGTTGGGGACATAATAGCAGACAAAATAGAAGCTGGTATGATAGTGACAAAAATAAAATAAATATAAACTATTCCAGGTGATAAGAAATGTTATGGCTCCAACAAGGATCTACTGTACAGCACAGGGAATTATATGCAATTTCTTATAATAAGATATAATGGAAAAGAATCTGAAAAATATATATCTATTTGTATGTATATGTATAACTGAATCACTTTGCTGTACACCTGAAAGTAACACTGTAAATCAACTACATTTCAATAACAAAATAAAATTAAAGGCGGGGGAGGGTATAGCTCAGTGGTAGAGTGCACACTTAGCATGCATGAGGTCCTGGGTTCAATCCTCAGTACCACCACATAAATAAATAAATAAATAAATAAATTTACCTACCCCTCAAAAAATTAAATAAAAGAAATATTGTGGCTTAATTTTGTTTTAAAAAAAGCCCACATACACACACATATAAATATAGACAACCACTAGGAAGGCACACAAGACACGAAAGGCAGCAGCTGACACTGGGGTGGCCACCACGGCTGCAGCTTGGAGTGAGAGAGGGGCTCCTCGGCCATTTTTCGTCCTCCTTTGGCGCCTTTTGAATTTGGTACCAGGTAAATGTATCACCTAGTCCAAAAAAATTAGTTTTAAAATAATGTTCTCATTTACTGAAGATTCTGAAATACAAAGGAACCACGTCAAAAGAAAGGCTTTTGTACACCCACGCATCAGGGACGTGCTCCTGGGGAGCCACAGTGCCCATGTGAAACCTGCTGCTGGGGAGCACCAGGCACCTCGCCCACAGTCCTCTGCAGGAAGCCATTTCGGAGAAGGCTGCTTTGACCTTTGATCCAGTAGTTAACTTTGTAAAACAAGGCAGCCATGTTAGGTCAGCTAGAGACCTGATCTTATTAGAAGGTCAGCCAGCATAGTGGTTAACAGTGCAGAACCCAAGTCAACCAACCTGGGCTGAATCCCGTTTCACTGCTCTGCAAGCGGGATAAGGGCTAAATGAGCTGGTATATGACAGTGCCCAGTCCAGTGCCTGGTGCACAGTAAACACTCCATAAGGCTTAGCTATTATTAGAAGAAGTAAGCAAATGACCCCAAAACCAACTGGCATTAGGTCTTCAAGAAAGGAAATTCCAGGGTCTCTTCTGATTCACACATCTTCAGTTCTTGGTTCCACGTGAGTGAGTGGCCATCAATCAGCACCGTGAGGCTTCAAGACCCACTTGAACCACATCTGTGTAATCAATAGTCTCCCTCCACCAAAACAAGTTGGTTAGGCAAGATTTTTCAGCACTTACAGGTTAAGCACTTAATTATCCAGAGTACCACTTAACCAAATTCTCAAATCGGCAGGAAAACTATGGAGTGGAGGGGGGTGGGGTCAGGAGAAGGAAATAGAGGTGAAGCTTCTGTTATTTTGGTTTGGTTTAGTTGTTTTTCCCTGCCCTCTCTCTGGTTCATCTGTTTCTATGTGAAAAAAAAGGGGGATGTGTTCTAAGACTTCCTGTGGTGGGAAGGGTAAGTTTAGTCCACAAAAGTCTACTTCAGCCATAATGTAGACAAAATGCTGGGAAATTGTACCAGATAGTTAGATAGATAGATAGATAGATAGATAGATAGATAATACATACATACATACATACATACATACATACATACATACATACATACATACATACATACATAAATACACACACACACACACACACAGTCAATGCACAAAAACACTACCACAAATTCAGTAGATGTTAAACAGGCACTGAAAGCCAGCCTGGGATCCTGGCTATCACATCTAAATTCTACATTTGATAGAAAGGGCACAGTTCTCCGAGAGACAAGAATGAAACAAAGAGGGATCTAGAACTTTCCCAGGGTTGAGGGATGAAGGGTGTGAAGGATGAAGGGTGTGACGGATCAGAGCTGGAAGGGACTAGTGGATTAAGGAGGCGTGATACTGAAATAATTACCTACTGAACAATAAAAGCCCCGGGGATTAGCTTCAAAAGAATGGGCAGCTTTCTCATGCCTCTGCACCTGTAGGTGCTCATTCTATCAGTGTCTCTATTTCTGTGGGTAGGAAATTTCCATAAGTAAAAAGTTTTAGAGAGAGAGGGAGAGATGGGGAGAGACAGGGAAAGAAAGAGAAAGGATGTGGGAGCAGAAGAAGGAGTCGCTGTCTCCAGCAGGTGAATGGGTTGCTCTGAAAGACAAGGAGGGAGTAAAAAGAGGCCGCCAGAAGGGCTCCTGCCTCCTCCCTGAGCTTCCTTACTTAAGTACAGACAGGGGACACTGAAAGGGGGGGGGCACTGAAGGAGGAGGCCACAGCTCTTTAAGCCCCCAAAGGGAAAAAACAGTAACATTCCAAAACATGAGGAAATGACCCAAAGAGATGAAATCAGCTACCTGATTCCCCAAAGGCAAATCATGGTTGCTGTTCTGCCACAAGCAGGCAATCAGCACCAGCTGTTCACCACGACGGAATAAACACACCTCAAATCTCAGTGCCTGGCGCACGAGCTGCCCATTTACCCCGGGCCCCGCTCAGTTCAACCAGCACGCCGCTCTAAGGCTTGACGAAGCCCCTCACAGTAGATCCCTGGCAAAAGGGTAAGTCTCAACCCGATCCCATGAGGGGCCACCCTCCCGCCCCGCAGCCACGGGTTGGGAGGACCACGGGCCACCTCGAACTTGATTTCCAGTTGAACCTGCCTGTTCCGCCTTGCGGAACTCGAAGGCACGATGTGATCCCGGTCCTCACCAATTCCAATTTACAGATTCGCCCTGTACTTAGAGTTCAAAGTATACGGTTTGCTAATTCTTCAGGTCCCCCAGCGAGCAGGAGTTCTGAGGCGTTGTTCCGACTGCACGAGCGATAGAGGGAACATATCTCAACATAATAAAAGCTATATATGACAAACCTACAGCCAGCGTAGTACTCAACGGTGAAAAACTCAAAAGCTTCCCACTAAAATCTGGGACAAGACAAGGCTGCCCACTATCACCACTCCTATTCAACATAGTCTTGGAAGTCCGACCGCACGAGTGAGAAAAAGCAGACTTCGAAAATAAAAGCTGCTGGGAGCGATCCCAGAGCAGTCTGGAGCGCAGCCTTGGGAGGTCCCGGCCCAGTGGCCGCAGTCCCTCGCTCCCCACCCCGCGCGCCCGCAAGTCGCGGTCCCAATCCCGCTCGCTGGCCTCCTTGCAAAGCTCCTGTCCCCGGGCGAGCACCCGAGCAGTCAAGGCCGCCGGGCATTCCTGCATTTTGCAACCCCGGCTACAGTTGGACCTTTAGAGTCGGGAGTCTCGTGGCAAACGAAGGCAAGGAGAATCTCAGGCTCTATTCGCGGAGGGCGGAACTGGTGGAAAAGGACCAGGCTGGTCCTCCACCACTGGGAAGTCTAAGGAGCAAGAAGTCTTGGGGCCGCAGGGGCTGCAGGTGGGACCTCGGGGTGCCGCGTCCACCAAGGTGGCCCGTGGACACATTCCCCGCAGGTCTTTCGATTCAAAATACATCCCCAGTGAGGTGACGCCGCTCCCACCTGGTGCAAAAGCTCCTTTCACGTCGGTTCTAGAAACCGTGCGCCCCGACAGCCGCCCGGCCAGGTCCGCTCAGATGCCCCCGCCGGTCTCACCTGCCAGGCGGCTGAATTCGCGCGCCCGCAGCTCTCTCAGGCTCCGTCGGCCGTACCCGTAGGCGAGAGGCTGCGGGCTCGAGTCCAGGAACCCCGCGAAGGCCAGCAGCTCGGCCCCTGGCTGCGCGGCCCCGCCGGCCATGACCCAGGCCCGCCCGCGGCGCCGTCCAGGCAGGTCTCGCGGGGGAAACGCCGAGGCCCGCCCGCCGCGGCTCCGCCCCCGCCGCGCCCCGGCCGCGCCTCCCCGCCTGCCTGTGTCTCCGGGTCCCCGACGAGGGGCGGCGCCTTTCCCGGCGGGCCCGGCTTGCCCCGGGAGCGCTGACTGGCGGAATTGCACTTTTTCCTACCCTTCTCCCACCTAGGGGTGTGGGGAGGGGTGCGCGTGGTGGTTGTCTCTTAATTGCTTTCCCACGCAGTCCACTGAGATGCCCCCAGACACTCGGAACACCAAGTTCTCAGTTATCTTCTGTCTCAGGGAGAAGCTTGTGGAAGAAGTAACGAATCCCTTTTTCCTGCTGGGCATCCTGGAACCTAGCGTTCCCCCCACGCTGGACTCTCCCTAGCCCGAGCCCAGCGCAGCGCCCGAGACCCTCATTTTCCGTGGAGGGACCCTAGTGTGGGGGATGAGGAGTTTGCAAGGACACTCTCCGTGTTGCCAGTCCTTAGTAGGGCGTGTGCCCGGCGCTTCTGGGAATGCTGCTGAGCAAAAGGTGGAAGAGGGAGAATTCGGGATCTATGAGGTTGCTTAATAAGTTCTCGGCAGGTACGCACCGTCGGGCCCGGATATCTAGCGTGGGACCCCGGCAAAAGCATCTCCTTTGCTCCCCTCCGGCTTGCCTCTAGGGTGCTGGGGGCAGAGCGGTTCTGTCCCGGGGCACCATTGTCTCAAGCACGGGGCCCAACTCATGTGCGGGTAGTGCGCGGCGAGTGCGAGCTTGGGAGCGGGCGGGCAGGTGCGGGCCCGCTTCACGGATGGAGTAAAAAGGGACCAGGCACTGGAAGCTCAGGAAAAGTGCAGGGGTGGAACCCAGTTGAGGAGAGGGGGAAGTTGTGTGGAACCCTCTGAGCTGGGGGCTTAGGTGAGGACCCACATGCGTGTCAGGTTGGGTACCCAAATGTGGGGGCCCAGGAATGAACCACTGGCTCTCCAAGCATGCCGCGGTGGAAGGAGGTGGGAAGGGCACCCAAGCCACAAGCTCGCCAGGCCCACAGTCGCCCAGTGTGTGGGCTGAAGGCTCCTTAGGATGCATGAGGATGGGTACAGCACTGCCGTCCCTCCCCTTGCCCAGCCTTTGCCTGTATAAAAAGCACCCCGAGGTTTCTGCATCCCTGGTGGCCCATCGTGAGAGCCACGGGAGGGCCGTGCACAGCCCTGCCCCTCCTGGCCCAGCCCCCAATACCAGATCTGACAAAGACCCTCCCGGGGAGCTTGGTGTGGCCCTGGCCAGAGGCGTCGGTCCTGGAGCTGCACCATACCGGGGCTGCAGCAACAGAGCGGATAGAGCCGGTGCCCCAGCTCCTCCTTGTTTGGGTGGCCTCTGCCCAAAGACTGCCCTGTCTCATCTAACTCCCTGCAGAATCCCCAGGCACTTACAAGGATGCATACTTGTTCTGGAAGAAATGAATGAGGATGAATGGATTTCATCCTCAGCATCACCATCCATCCCACCTCCCTGCTGCGTGTCTTCTGGCCATACTTGGAACAGGAACCTTGGGCATCTTGGCCCTGCTCCACTACACTCCCTCCTCTAAATGTGACTTCTGCTAACAGTACTAACAGGAGCAGGCACTGCACTGGGCAGGTGTTATCCTCTTACCTGTACTAATTATTCAACAAATAAACAGATCTATGAGGTGGCCTTTATAGGTGGGAAAGCTGAGGCAGAGAGCAGCAGAGTGGCTTGCTCAAGGGCACACAGCTAGAAGATGGACAAGCCAGCACCTGGGAAGTCAGTCTCCAGTTAAAGCTGTTCAATCATCTCTCTGGTGCAAACCACTGTGGTCCTCAGTGCCTCTGTTTCCCCATCTCTAATTTGGGAGAGTGGTGGGGGTTGGTGCTACATTAGGACAAACTTGCCTAGGGAGCAATCTGAATGGGCCAGGTCAGAAATTAAAAAAAAATTTTTTTAATTGTTAAAATATACATAAAATTTACCGTCGTAGGGATCTTTAAGTGCACAGTTCAGTAGTGTCAAGTATATTCACCTTGTTGTGCAAACAATCTCCAGAACTCTTTTTTCTTGCAAAACTGAAACCCTATACCCATTAAATAACAACTCCCTCCCCCTGCCCCCAGGCCCTGGCAACCACCGTTTTATTTTCTGCATCTAGGAATTTGGCTACTGCAGGTACCTCATATAAGAGGAATCATATAGTATGTCTTTTTGTGACTAGCTTATTTCACTTAGCATAATGTCCACGTGGCAGCATGTGTTCAGACTTTTCTTTTTAAGAAAGGCTGCTCCATTATATGTATACACCACATTTTGTTGACCCATTCACCCGTCGATGGACACTTGGAATATTCTACCTCTTGGCTATCGTACATAATGCTGTGAACATGGGTGTATGAGTATCTCTTTGAGACTCTTCTTCCAGTTCTTTTGGACATGTAGCCAGAAGTGGGATTGCTGGATCATATGGCACTTCTATGCTTAATTTTTGAGGAATTGCCATATTGCTTTCCACAATGGCTGCACCATTTTACATTCTCACCAACAGTGCACAAGGGCTCCAATTTCTCCATATTCTCACCAGTACTTATCTTCTGGTTTTGTTTGGTTTGATTTGGCTTTTGTTGTTATGGTAGCCATCCTCCTTGATATGAAGTGGCCTCTCACTGTGGTGGTGATTTGAGTTTCCCTAATGATTAGCGGTGTTGAGCATCTTTTCATGTGCTTGTTGGCCATCTGTACATCCTCTATGGGGAACTGCCTATTCAAGTCATTTGCCCTTTTTTTTTTCGTAACAAAAATTGTTGCTGCTGCTGTTGCTGAGTTGGAGGAGTTCTTTATACAGTCTGGATGTTAACCCGTCATCAGGTATATACAATTTGCAGTATTTTCTCCCATTCTGTAGGATGACTTTCCACTCTGTTGACTGTGTCCTTTGAAGTACAGTGTAGAACTATTAAGGTCACTAAAAAACCACTGAACTACCATTTAATCAAGAAGTATCTTTAAGCCCCTGGCTCTGCCCAGGGCTTTGTTATGCTCAGGAGGTTGTGAAGATCCTGAGCCTACAGCCACGTAGGGAAAGGACACAGACAATGGGGCTGAGTGCCCCAGAGAAGAGAGACAGGAACTGCTTCCAACCAGGAGTCCAAAGGACAACGGCTGTGACCTGGGCCACAGGGAAGAAGGGTGGATGGGGGGAGGGAGCGTCCGTCTCTAACTGGCACCTTCAGGGGCATTTCACCAAGATTCCCCGGGCCTCTCCTGCCAGAAACAGACTGTCAGAAATCAAGAGTGCTCGCTCTTCCCCTGCCTGAAACAGACCCTCCAGCCCCCACCAGCAAATGTCTTACACGTGTTCATCACTCAAGGAACTCCCGGTCTGGTGCTACAGGCCTGCCACTCCTTCCTGGTCCAGCTGCTGGCCCTAGAGCCTCGGAGGAGCCTGGGCTGCTCTATGCTGAGGCCCCAGGCAGCCAGCCTTCGTACCCCAAGTTTACAGCTTTGTAGTGAAACAACTCTTCACTGGCCCCTCCCGACCCCTTTCTCACCAAGAACCATGAACAGTATGTGCCTAGAGCCACCTAGGTAAGGAGAGAGCCCTGATTTTGTACTTAAAACCCCTCCCCTTGGTGAGGCTTTGCCCCTGGTCCAGCTCACGGAACCTGGTTCTGTCCTCGGGATGATGTGTTTCCTGGCAATGGGCTCCATTCTCAAAATCTCCACTGCACATAAGACATCCATTCGTGTATTATTCGTTCATTCACTCACTTGGCAACAGGCCAGTGAGTGCCTCTAAGAGTCTGGTGGTTGAGGAAGGAGGTGGGGCAGGTTTGGGGGCAGGTTTTGAAAGGCTTTAAGTCAGACTAGGGGACTGGAATTTCATTCTGAAGATTTTTGAGCAAGAAAGTGCCCCCAGGAGGGGATTTAAGTGGCCAAACTGTCCAATGGCCATGACCAGTCTGATTGGGGGTGGTGGAACTGGGGGCAGGGAAACCAGCTACAACCTTTTGCAACTGTCCAGGCTGAATTACTGAAGATGAAAACGGGCTTCAGCAGGGACACTCACTCTGTTCACTGGGGTGCTGCTCCCTGCTAGGAACGTGGTAGGTGCCGGGAAGACAACAGTCCATGAGGCAGCCTCTGGGCTAAGAGGCCCCCAGGACAATGCAAAAGATGGGCCTGCAATCAGATCGCCCCTCCATGCTGCAGTGCTGGAGAAGACCCTTCCTTCAAGCTGTTGAGCCTCCCCTGCCTAGGACTTCAGAGGATCCTGGAGAAAGTGGGGGAGGGAGGACAGCATTCCCAGTGCAATGGCCTGGAGGTGCAAAAAGGCTCAAAAAACTCCAAAGGCAGGACCTTCAATGAGGCTGGAGCACAGGCTATGGTGTGGGGATGAGGAGTGGAGATGGGGAGTGAGGCAAGAGAGTGGGTCAGACCCTGCAACGGAAAGGAGTCTGGATGGGGTCCCGAAGGGACAGGAAGAGGTGTGTCTGAGACCCTGGCAGCACTTAGGAAGAGCTCAGGTGTGGGGAGGGTGCAGGCAGCAATGCAGCCAGAGGGAGGGCAGGAGTCCTGATGAGCCACGAGGGCCCAATCTGAGGCCAAGATGGTGCAGAAGTCATGGAATTCGGGGACAAATGGGGCCTGAGGGAGGACTGGCTCGGGAGATTGGGTGGATGCAGGGAGGAGGGGGCACAGGGAGCCAACACGGAGCTCAGTTCAGGATGTCTAAGTGGAAATTTGGGCCCAGGGCTCTGGAAGGACAGTTGGTTGGAGACAAAACTCACAGGAGGGCCTAGTGGAGAAGTCATCCCAGGAACTCTGGAGTGTTCAGGGAAAGAAGTCAGAGTCCTGGGGACAGTGACATTTAAACGTCATCTGCCTCCATGCCACTGACTAATGAGAAGGTACTGGCAGAGATGGGAGAAGAGGCAGAGGAGGTAACTAAGGCTGAAAAGTCAGTTAGAACAAGGACTAATCAGGTTATTGAACTTGCTGGTTAGGTGGCAGGCAGTGACCTAAGTGAGCATCTTGGTTATCTCAGCATGCACAAAGGTCCTGAGTTCAATCCCCAGTACCTCCAGTAAAAAAACACATTTCCTGCCAAGTAGTTGGAATGGTGGTGGGTATTTCAGAGGAGGCTGAACCTGGTTTGGATAGTGAAATCAGTGTTTCCCGCTGTGAAATGCATACCTCGCTAACCATGAGAGCCTGCTGACCCAGATGTTAATGGAGAATCAGAAGAGGGCCAGCACAGCAGGAAGCAGGAAGAGACAGCCAGCCGGGGAGCAGGTACCTCCCCAAAGCCTGGCAGGGTGGAAGCTCTGGTGGAAACAACTTGAGAGCAGTGGAAACAACTTGAGAGCAGCGGAAAGAAAGATCAGAAAACCCCAGGAAGCTCCCTCCCCTGTAGAGACAGCAGACATTTTCTGCAAATAGAAGCTAAAAGGGCAGATCCAAATCATGGTATGTTTGGGAACAAGGCTCCATTATATTCACAACAACACAATCCCGCCAGCACTAGGCAGTGAGAGGGTGGGTGGGCCCAGAGCAGGGGTCTTCCTGGGGCCCTTTTCCTGGGGGCCCAGCTTCTCCCTGTTCATTCAAGGGCAGGCTGAGCCAAGATCCCCTTTTCTTGTTGCTTCTGTGTTAACATCTCCTTCCTGCTCTTTGTCCCCTCCCTCTTTATGCCACCAAAGACAGGGAAAGGATCTGATACCAATCATTCTATTCACTGACCAGCAGATTACACTAGAGGATGTTTCCTCCGCCAGCCAGAGTTATCAAACTTATTCCTGAATGCAGCGAACACTTGACAGCACATTGTGCTGGACACACTGTGCCACGTGCTGAAGAAAACAAATCTGATGCCCTGATGCTTGGGCGTTGGTAGGCCTGTATACCTGGCTTTCACTGGTCACCTACCCAGGACCCACTGCCCCTCCGATTTTGCTTTGGAAAACCTCCCCCACGTAGAGCAACCATGTGGTCCTAATGGGACCCACCTCCCTCCAGCTCCAGGCGAGGTAATCTCACGCTCTTGCTACATCAGATGGGCAGGCCCCAGCCACTCAATGCTGGTTTCCTCTGCCCACTGTGGTTAGTTCAGGATGGACCAGTCAGAGGAAAGCTAGGGACCTCATGTTTAAAGGGTTATTCTTTTTGATATGAATGAGCAAGAGGATCTGTAGCCTCGAGGGCTGCTTTCCTCCATCTCGTAGCCACAAGGGAGGGCAGTCTTAGAGGAAGACTGACATGTGGAGAGGGCAGAGCTGAGAGAATTCGAGAAAAGGAAACTGCCCCGGACACACTATAACTGGGCTTTGTCCTACCACTGAACTTTCTTCAGTGATGTGAGCTGATAATTCCCTGTATCTTCTTGAGACAAACTTTCTTACCGAAGAAAGCATCTAACTGATACAGCTTAAGACATACACTAATAAAAGACAGGAAGTAACAAAAGAAAATGAGAATAAAATACTATGAATTCAGAGAAAGAATACTTGAAATGAGGGGGATTAATAAAGACCCTATGCAGCTGAAATGAGCTTCACTTCACTTCACCCCAATAGTAACAGTTACCAATCACTAGTGTCTTACCACAACCAGGCCTTGGGCGAGCGTTTTTCATGCACTGGCTCACTTAATCCTCCAAACAACCCTTGAGGTTTTATGAAATGACACTTTTTATGACATGAAACTGACATTTGTTCTTTCTTCCAGAATAAAGCAATCTCAGTTCTCAGCTAAGCACATGACGACCTGCAAGAAAAGATTTCATTTCCCAGCCTCTTTTGAGGTATCAAACTGGCCACAGAGATTAAGTAGAACCCTAGGAACTTCCAAGCTTTCTTAAAGTTAGAGGCAAGCCTTTTCTTATGCCCTGCTGGCTGGAATGCAAAGATCACAGCAGGAGGCCAAGCAGCCAGCCTGGATAGCGAGGATGCCACATACTGAGGGTGGGGGCAGAGAGCCCAGGTCCCCTGGTCACACGGAGAAGTCCCCCAGCTCAACCTGGTCTGCCTACCTTGACTCCTTTTGAGACAGAGAACTTCTATCTTGCAATAAGCCAGAAAAAACATTTTGTTTTCTTTCAGAGCAGAATCGAGGTCGGACTGGTCCCATTAATATCATCTCTACTTACAGAGATGAGGGGGAAAACTTACCCACAGTTACAGCTACTGTGAGCCAGGATCCAAACACACTTCTTATTCCTTACATCTGGGTTCCAACCCTCACCCAGACTGCCTTGAGAAGCATAAAATTTGCACAAAAGTGGGTAGAAGACCTTGCATTCTTCTTACAGACGACCCAGGATTTTCTATGGTGGCCACAATCTCTAAGACAGAGAACAATTGTGTCCCTTCATTTTATTCCTGAATAGGCACAGCCTCCCTCCAATTCCCACAGTCTCTCTCTGGAATCAGTAACCACCTCTGCTTCCTCTGAGGCTGCTGCGAAGACAGTGATTTGGCTCCTTGATGTCCAAGGTAAACCTGTCGTGGGAACACAACCCCATCCCCCCTACTCCATCTAGGAAAGCCCTACAGGTCAGAAGACAGCAACTGCTTAGGCTGGCTCTTGGCATCAGTCTGAACTTCAATGCTGTGAATCGGGCAGAGAAGTGAAATTATCAGGGAAAGCAGGGAAGGGAAGGATGGGGATTCTGATAGACTCTTCAGCTCCTCTGGGGCAAAGTGCCAAGACTGCCTGTTTGTTTTAGATGTTATGAATGACTGCAGTACGGTTCAGAATGCTCTCCTTTAGCAGATTAAGACCATCCTGGTAAAATCACAATGTACGTGTGTGAAGTACAATATACTGCCCAAAGGTACAGCAGGTCCTGGGAACGCTTACTGAACAGAATTACACAGGTGATTACTGAGGGAGATGCTTCAGGACAACTTGGGAAAACTATTTACAACAGGCGAAACAGTAACCAACCACAAACTTGCTGGGCCTGCTTTCAAGAGCCCTTAGAGGGTTGAGTTCTGTGCTGGCAAAGGCTCTGAAGGACCATCAGTGCACTGAATCTGCCCTGGAATCCCACAGGGAGCTGAATGGCTGCGTACCAGTGGGAAGACTCAGATCCTTCAGCTGAGAAACAAAGTCATCACACTTCATGGCATCCTGGTCTCTGAGGCTGGGAGGCTCAGGTGCTCACTCCTTGGTGCATACACACTGACACACGAGCACATACGCTTGCATACGCACACACACACGAACACACGCACCTCTGAGGGTGTAAGACAAGTTTACGCAGATTCGACAGCCTAGAATTGCACTGTCCACATGAGGCTGCTGAGCACCTGAGATGTGGCTAGTCCAAACTGAGATGGGCCCAAGGTGTAAAATGCACTTGGTTGGTAGTGTGCAAATATTTTATACACCAAAAAAGGTAAAATATCTCGATAATTTTTTATACTGACTATGTTAAAATCATACTATTTAGGATATACTGGGTTAAAAGAAATATGTCATTAAAATAAAGTATATCTCTTTCTTTTTACTTTATGTGGGTTACTAGAAAAATTTAAATTACATAGGCAGCTCACACTGTATTTCTATTGGACTAGAAATACTGGATATTTCTAGTCTAAAAATCTTCGTTTGGACTAAGGGTCACTTAACTCCTTTGGAAGCAAAATGTCATGTTAGATACTGGCATAAACTCCACCCAAGAAAACCCTCACCTCCCTTCCGTCATCGTGTTTATTATGTGCCGTATGCATTTATGTGGAAACTCGCCACGTGACCCCACGGTCCCACGGGGCCGGGGAAGCCTCTGCTCTCACGAAACTTTGCAGTCTCTCTCACACCCTCTCCTAACCTCTCTCCACTCAATCCCCACGCGCTCAACTCTCATGGCCCGCCTCCCAGACTGCAGCGGGCACACCCAACACTGTCTTTCTGGCATGTTTCTCTCCCCTCTGCTCCCACTGCTCACTCTCCCTGGGGGACATCTTTGCTCTCATGACTTCATCCTTTCCCTCATGACTCACTTATGCAACTTCACAGAAATGCAGAACTCTATTTTTCAGCCTCTACATCTCTCAGTTTAAATGTTGGGATATCCTGTTTTAAATCAAACCCTGAAAGAAAAATCTATATCCCTTTTTTTTAAATTGGGGTGGAGGGTAATTAGGTTTATTTATTTTAAGGGAGGTACTGGGGACTGAACCCTGGACCTCGTGCATGCCAAGCATGTGCTCTACCACTGGGCTGTACTCTCCCCCATGAAGAATGCATGCACTTTTATAAGAGAAAGGACTGACTGCAGTTCAAATGCACAACGACCTGCCAAATTCCTGGAATGGTTGGTGTGGACTGAGAGGAAGGGCTCCAGACAACACTTTGTGTGGTCTGTTCATTTACAAAAACTGTTAAAATAAAAGTTGAGTAATCTGGGTTTTATCTCTTTTTATTTTCTCTGTCCTCCCTCAGAGGACTGTAATAGACAATCATATGTCCCAAAGAGGAGCATGTGAAAACAGAAGGCCCAAAATAACACAGAATTAGGCAAATTTGGTCTTGAAGAAAAAAAGAACAGAGGCTCTCAAACTGGGACACACAGATGCAGGTCTGAATCCCTGAAAGGATGGGCCAGGTTGTGAGGGTGTGTGCATATACAAAAATTTTAAGAAAAGAGTCTGTAGCTTTCACCAGATTTCAAAGGGCCTGTGCCCAAAAAAGGACGGCTGCGATAGGACTTAAAAATGAAACTTGAAGAAATTATGAGGTAAAGAAAAGTCATCTATTTACATAATAAATATTTTATGACACCGAGTATATGCTTGTAGTTAAGTCCACTAGAGCGCACACCTGTTAACTCTGTGTATCTTCACAGTGTGATCCTCACCACAACTTGCAAAGTGTAACCATTCAGCGCCTTCTGCTTCATTCTGTTCAGTCTGTCCATTACAATTCTTCCAGCATAACTTTTTGACAGCAAGTGTATGACTTTGGCTAAAACAAAGATAAAGAAATCATGAAATGAACGTACGCTATGACTATGAGATATTTTACTGCATGCTCAACTACATACTCATTCAATTAGTACGCTTTTGCTATTAATGTTGTTAACATAAATGGAAGTTAAAACTTGAACATCAAAACGTACAGATTTTAAAATATGATCACTAATATTTTAGCAATTTTATTTTAACCTTGAAAACATCTTACTGACCAAGGACACCACCAAAAAGAACAAGAAATAGACAATGCATTTCTGTCAAATTTTGCTTTAATGATCAGCGAAATTCATGAAATGGCTATTAAAATCAGTCTTTTCAGATAACATTACTAAATGCATTTTTTTTAAGAATTCCAACATTGCAACATATTCTACATTATTTGATTCTTTTGACATCCCTGTGACTTGAATGGACTCTCACTCATCTTTTTAACGCTGGGTAAGGAAAGACAGTGAACGATTTAATAAACTGCCCAGGGAAAGAAGCCTGGTCTCCAATATAACCTCTAATGGCATGACCTTGGGCAAGATGTTCATATTAATGCACTCTCTCTGGGTCCTAGGGCATGAGGCTCAGGGAGCCCTTACTGTGCCTGGAGACGGGTCATGGGTTTTGAGGCACACTTAACAGGATGTGCACTTAAGAGTTCAAACCCAAGAACTGACTCCCAAACACAATCTATAATATTTCAAAAAAAATCACCACCATTTTGAATCAAATTTTATCAAGAATCTACTGTAGTCAAACTTTGAAACCCATCATTATGAGAATCACTTTCGTTTCAAATGCATTGTCTGTAAAGACAATATTAGGCAAACAAGCAATTTGGTCAAGGAAACTTTTAAAAACCACGTACAATGTAGTAACAAATGTCAATTTCAAGAGACTATGCAAAACACAGAGGGGTAAGTACCACAAACAGAGATACGTGTGCCTCTCCATGCAAACATGGCGTAAGATGTGCCACTTAAAGACTCCATGATTTCTATGTAATCTGATGGAAGTAAAAATAGGAAGAAAATACCTTTGACTTGTTTCTACACAGTGGGTCCAGTCATTTATTTCTGGAACCTGATCAGTCTTTTTCCAGGAGTATAAACAAATCTTTCCACACTCTAATCCTACTGCAACAACGTATCTATTTTTAAGGGAAAGGGGGAAGACAGGGATTAATTTAGCGTGGATTTCTGTGCTCTCCAGCATCAATCTAAAGCAGTCCCTCACAGTGCTCCCGACCGTCCCTGGCTTACAAAGGACTGTTTAAAAGTGCAGGTCCAAGACACCGTGCACTGCTCTACTGTGTGCTCGACAAGCCTCCTCTCCGTCGAGGCTGCACACAGTTTCACCTCTGTCCTCTGCTGACAAGGCCCGTGGGCCAGTGTTTCCCTGGCGGGCTGCAGGGGCCCTCGTTCTACTGAAGACATTCATTATGCAGAAGGCACCAAAGTCCTACAGTCGGTGAAATAAGAGCCTTTGAGCCATACTCCCAATCTATTTCACCACTCTAAATATCAGCAAGTTTTATCAATTTAGAAATTCTTACAAGAAACATTAGCATTATTTAAAAAAAAAAAGCAACTTGGAAGCCAAGAGAACCCACAGATGAAAAAATAAGAGGGCTATATATTGAGAAACCAAGTGATCTTCTTAAAGAAGACATAAAATGAAGCCCCAGAGACTGACCGTCGGGAAGGGTTAAGCACCGGGCAGACGCTGACGGCCGTCACAGCTCCACCCACGTCCAGGACAGAGGAGCAGGGGCCGATGCTGTGCTCAGGGCAGTCGTCGCTGGAGTCGCACTCGCCCCAAGCAACCACCTAACACAGACAGACCAAACTCCGTAAAGCTTCCTGCTTGCAAGGTCTAGCGATGCATTAGAGTTTCAATGGCAGAGATAACACCCTGGTATTTTTAAAAAATGTATCACGTTCATTTGTGTTTCAGAGCTTCTGAGCATTTCAAGCACCACAGAGAAGCTACTGTGGCAGATACAAGTCTGTGATCCTCAAGTACCCATATGTGCTCCCAACACAACTGTCCCTGCCCAGAGACTGGGGCATCTAGCCTGCTCTTTACACGCAGGAAACCTGTTTTGATTCAGGGAAAGTCTATCCGTCATGTCCTCATCAAGGTGCTCAGGCACCTCCCCAAGAAATTCCCACAAAATGTATGGAGCCAACCAAGTCCCTGACTCTTCTGCTACACCACCCACTGCTCAGGGAATCAGCTCAGCTGTCAGGAGGTCCTAACCCGGATGATACACCACATAAGAAATGAGGCTTTCCTGGTAGCTCATGCCTCAAAGCGATGTGACTGATCACAAAGAAACAGAGGGCAGTGAAACGGGTAACAGCTGCAGAACGCAGGACCGAAGCAAGATTTCGAGCAGAAGGCTCTGCCCCCGTGAGCAGAAGTGCAGTTCTGAGACTGCGCAGTGAACGATGCTTTGTCTGCTTCAGCCTTGACCTATCTGAGAGCCACAGCTGGGCCATCTGCTACTGGATGTGACCCTGGAGGGCGGACGCAGTCCTGCTGGCTTAGCAGCTAGCAAAGAATAAGAGGACAAATGCCAGGGAAGAAATGACTAGGCAAATGACAGAAATGAAGGGCTGAGAGAAAGCATTTCAGAGGCTGACATTTCAGTGTTTCACTGAGTGACAACATGCCCACATTAGTCCTCCACTTTGGTAATTTGCGCCCTGAGTACGACGGGGAAGGGCAGGAGAGGACAGGAAGCGCTCAGGAGCCTCAGCACTTCTAGTCTGCGGGAACTGCAGAAAAAGGAAAGGACGTTTTCAAGAGCAGGAAAACTGCGGAAAGACCAGAGGCCAGGCGAACATCTCCCAGAGAACCAGGGCCATGGTCAAGAACCTACTGCTGACTAATTCCTTTTAATTTTTTTTCAAAGCTCAGGACACATACACACACATACCAGCGTCTACTGCTGAATGAAAAGGTAATATCCATTCATTATGGAAAGGATTTTAAATTCATAAAAGCATGAAAAACAGAAGTAGAAGCTATCTTTCCCTCCACCCACTCCTACTCTCCTAATTCCTTCATCCTGACCCATTTCATTGACTACTTTTCTCCCACTGGGGCCATCTGATGAAGATCATATGTCTGAAGGGTCTTCTTTTCCTATTTGATATTTCAGAGACACATATTTATATAATTGAACAAGAAAAGCCTTTTATGTATGCCCCTGAAAAACACAGAATGGAATACACAAGCTGATTTTTTAAAGTTGTATCAGAAAATAAGGATTGTGTGTTTTCTATCCAAACATACCTGTAATACTACTATTTTACATTTGAAAAAATAGTAAGTTAAAAAAATTACCTTTTTGTCCCGACTTCCAGTGAAGAAATACCTGCCATCAGGACTCCAATCACAAGACCAAATGATTCTACTGTGCACAGCAGTGATTTTGTTGGTGAAGGCAAAGAGACTGAAAACTGGGTCTGAAAGAAACACGTATGCACTCCTCACAAAGCAGAGAAAGCTATTTACCTGGTAGACAGCTATATTTAAGTGCCACGTACATACAGCATTAATTTAGTAATATATACACTGACTTTTGCAACAGACCAAGGCCAGGCAGCTGACCCCTCACCAGAATACTACAGGTATACAGTTATTTTTCTAGCAGGAAATGCTTTTATATTGACTAGTCACTCTCTAGTGACTGATGCCAGACATCTTCTAGACACTAATTAAAGGTTCAATTTATGCCTATGGAAGGAGCCTGAAGAAATTAAACCTTATTCAGGAAGTAGCCAAATTTGCATATTAACTATGGGAAAAAAAAGATTAATGCACCCTTAAATAATGTTAAAAAAAAACTTATATTATTTTCCTTTGTCAGATTTAAGTGTAAAGTAACTTCTAGCCCTCATATGGACTAAACCTAAAAGACATAACTGTGTATGGAGGGCAAATTAATATACCTATTAATCTACAATCCATAAAGATATAACAAATTAATGGATTTGTTATTAGTATCACTTTAACTTTTTAAAAAGTAAAGGTTGCATGTTAGGAAATCACCAGTTGCAAAAGAAATCAGTCTGTTCTAACATATACTGCTGAGTATGTGTCACAGTCCCTGGTAGTGTCTAAAATACAAAATACTAAAGGACCAGACATATCGTAAGATCAAGCTGCATGCAGGTTATATCAATGGAAAATTAAGAACAGGATTAAACAACACAAAAGTACTTTAAACATTCGCTTTTACCCACTCAATTAAACTGGAGGAATAAGAACAGGCCACTGCTGCAACCACACAAAGCCTTTTTTCCTTTTCAACTTTTTTCAGCTTATGCCAGGCCCAGAGTAGAAGCTGGCTTCTTTAACTGAGATGCCTGAACACACACCATCCTCACAAGGAAGCTGTCACAGAACTCTGGAAGACTCACAACCACCAGTCTCTGCCCTTTTCCTTGTTATCACTTATGTTTCTCTTCACCCAACAGCTGCTCAAGGTGGGTAAAATGGACATAAATGCTTCACTAAGAATCTTCCCAACCAGGCGCTGTTTTACCTAACTCAGGTGGGATTGTGTCCTGCCTTTTCCACAGGGACCAGGTCCGATCTCTGGAAACGGCTAATAAGAACTTGTCGTCAGGAGAGAAGGCCATCTGCGTGACAGTCAGACTGTGGAAAACTAAACTCTGCACCTGCTTCCAAGATGTAGTGTTCCACAGAATGATGGCTGCATGCTCTTTCTTAGCTGCCTATAGGACAGAAGTGAAACAGTAAAGCAATTTAAGTAGAAATAAACTGAAAAAAAAATTTTTTTCAAAATAAAAATTGTTTCCATGGGGTATTTTACACATGTGTGTAAATTTAAAAAAACACACAAATGCTGAGGAGGTACTATAAATACTCTAAAAAGGTGTACCTTTGAGAAGAGAAAGACTGGGATTACAAATGATGAATAATTAGAGACTGGCACTGTAAGCAGAATTTTTTAAATTGAATTATAATTAACACACGAATAATACTAGTGTCTGATGTACAATATAGCAGTGGTTCAATATTCTTACACATTATGAAATGATCACCACTTATAGCCCAGTTACTATCCATCACCACACAAAGTTGTTACCACATTATTGACTATATTCTCCAGATGAACATTACTTTCCTGTGACTTATTTATTTTATAAGTAAAAGTTTGTACCTCTTAATGCCCCATCACCTACTTTGGTCATCACCCCCCACCCCAACAAACTCCTATTCTCTGTATCTATGAATCTGTTTCTGTTTTGTATCATTTGTTCTGCTTTTCAGATTCCACATATAAGTGAAATTATATGGTGTTTGTTTTTCTCTAACTTACTTCACTTACCCTTTTGGTCCAACAGCAAGATTTCATTCTTTATTTTTATGGCTGAGTAATATTCCATTGTGTATGTGTGTGTATGTATAAAAAATATATTTATATATGTACATATACACACACCACCCCTTTTTTATCCATTCCTCTACCAATGGGCACTTAGGTTACTTCCATATCTTGGCCATTATAAATAATGCTACAATGGACATAGGGGTACATATATCTTTATAAATAAGTGTTTTCATTTTCTTTGGATAAATACCAAAAAACAGAATTGCCAGATCATAGGGTATAGTTCTATTTTTAATTTTTTGAGGAACCTCCATACCACTTTAATATTTTACAAGAAGAATATATTTGGGTATTAATTACATAATTAGTGGTATAGAGGCTTTCACTTCTGGTCAATATTGAGTAAAAGGGACCAGATTTACTTGCTTGTGTGAAAAAAACTAGAAGACAAAATTCATGAAATAATGGCACTCCAAAATACTATGTGATGGTATGTTCATTATCTTGATTATGGTATGGACTTCACAGGTATAAACATATGTCAGAATTTATCAAGCTGTTCACTTTCAACATGCAATTTATAGTACACTAATGACACCTAAAGAAAGCTGTTAAAAATGTTAGTTTAAAAGAGATGCACATACTTGCTACAAAGGAGCCAACTTGAAAAGGAGGAAATAATCAAGTACATGATTGGTAGCGCCCTAAGCTAAAACAAATTAGCTGCTCAGTGGAAGTACAGTTATTCCTGCTCTTAAGCTCTATTCTTCCCAAAGGCCCCTGTAATAACAGAAGGAAGTACTCCCAGGACCACCCTCACAAAGGTGACAACAAGCAAGGGGGTGGGGCAGGAGCGTGACAACATGTCTTGATGCCCCTTCTACAGGCGGCAGCAAGAAGCCGCAGCAAAAGCAGAGACGAAAAACAAACATACAAAAAAAAAATGGTGCCCATACAGGTGGGCAGCTCTCATCATCACGCTTAAAACAAGTAAATCAATTTATTTCCTTACTTAAAACAAGTAAATAAACTTTGGGAAATTTAGAGGAGTATGTGGGTCTCAGACACTTCAGATACGCCTCCACAGATTACAGATAAATACTGAATAGCAAGTTCAGGATCCTTCTCCCAGGCAGATGTGTGAGGCACAGTATTCAGCGGTGCCACGTGCTGGTGGCTCAGTGAGCTGGCCTCCACCCTGCCTCACCCTGGCAAGGGCCAAGGGACTCTATTCACTTAGGTCAGTACCCAGAGTGTCCTTGAGAGATGGTCAGGTGGAGGGCACCCTAGGCTTCACCTTCTCATTCCCCTGTGTCCCCAGAACTCTCATTACTAAAAGTCTGTATATCACATTTTTAGATCTCATTCTAAGATATGATTAAATAGTGTTTTTTTGGCAGTGGGGGGGATTAGGTTTATTGGTTTATTTATTTGTTTGGTTTTTTTGATGGAGGTACTGGGGATTGAACCCAGGACCTTGTGCATGCTAGGCATGCACTCTACCACTGAGCTATACCCTTCCCTCAATTAAATAGTTTCTGAATAGGGGCATAAATCAGATCAAATCAAGTATTTAAGAACAAAATGTATAGCTGAAGCAGATTGAAAATGCAACTACAAGCTGCTGAAGGACAGAAAGGAAAAGAGAGTGAGAAAGCAAGAGTCAGAAAAGGCAGGCACCTGGGGCCTTTTGGGTTGAACTCTGTCCAAATCACTACTAAACTTGCAGGAGCCTGACGACTCAAACAACCTGTGACCAAGTAGAATAAAAAAAAATTCCCTACCTTACAAGCTGAGGCAAGCAGAGTCTTTGAATTGCTACAAGCAACACAAAATATTTCATAACCATGTCCATATCTAAAATTTAAAAAGAGAAAACGGATGACCCCTGTATCAGTAAATGTACCTATTCTCATGCTGCAAAATTTTTAAATGTGAAAATAACATCAATCTCTCTGGTTAACATACAGTGCTTTTAAGAAACATTTCGTTTTTGTCTAGGCAAATATTTCAGGAAAAAACAGAGGGACTGGAGAAAAATGTCAACTCCCTAAAAGTAATACATCTTATTCCAACAACTAGATTAAATACAAGTTTTCACCCCAAGCCAGATAGAATAAACAATAAACCATGGAAAGGTTTTGACAGGGAACCACTGCAGGAAAAAAAAACTGAGAGAATAACAAAACTTAAAAATGTTTTTTTAAAGGAAAAAAATATATATATAGTGTTATGCCTCTCTATTTTAAAAATTAAGACCAATAAAATCTAGTAAATATAATGCATAGCAATATAAAACAAAGTTTGATTCTCGCCCCTTATAAAGGCCACGAAAGGAACTCTAGAGCAGGTGGGAAAATGTAGGTAAGAGGAAAGCAAAGGAGAAAATCAGGTTGGGGATGGAGGGCAGGGAGGGAATCACAAGTTAGGACAGAATCAGACCAAAGAGCTAAGTACAGTTTAACTTACAGTTTTTGAACTTCAGGCCACAAAGTATTTTGCAGAAGATGGTCCTCAGTGGGAGGTTCTACAACAAATTTACAACATTGCAATTTTCATGCAAGCAAACAAATTCCATAGCACTTATAGGTGAGCAGTGACAGATTCTGCAATATGTACACAAATGATTCTAGTAAACCATCTTTGTGCCTTTTCTTACCGGTAAGTATAGAGGGTTGAAAGGCCACCTGGTGATACTCGAAACCAGTACTAGTTAACAGCTCCTCTTCATCAGAAGGCTGAGAAGCTATATCTCCTAGTTTAGAAGAAACACATCAACATCATGAATGTAGTCACCATCTTGACGTCTCCTACACATGTCCTAGTATTAATGCCACTAGCTGGAAAGTAGAGGCATTTCAAAGTAGTGCAATTCAGAGCTGCAGCCACGTGACTGCAAAGCCAAGGGTACTTCCACTACGCTGATATTTTCCAAATGTGCTCCTTACAGAACTAGTCAATTCCATGGAGAGTCCTTCCTTTTCTTTTGAGCTCACACTTCCCAAACTTTTTAAACTACAGAACACATTTTTCAGGGTCCCCAGATTAGCATTGATGGCTGTAAGTGCTCCATGAAATACACTTTGTAAAAGCAGCACCTATTTCAGGGTCTGCCCTTGCACACAGAGTAGTTACCAGGAAGTATCTGATAGAGAAGAAAGATGCATGTATTGTGATATTAAAACAAACAAACAAAACCCTGTAATGAACATTAGGCACATGTTATACAAGTCTGTAACTAGGTTTTAAGTACCACTATGAGTTCAATAATTTTGGAGACGAAAGCCTTACCCTGAAAGACGGCTTTATTTGATAATCCCAAAGCAGGGACAGTAGCTCCTTCTGGAAGATCACCATCTTGCTGGAATAAAAAGCATGACAGATGCTTTACATGCCAAAGGTTACTCTTATCTCAGACACTATAAAAAATGCCATGCACATAAATGCTAAGAAGCAGTATAAAGACCATTTTGTGTGGACATCTGCCCGCACTTCCATTTCCTGAACCAAGAGATGCAATGTTAAGCAATCACCTCCAGCAGCCAGGCTCCAGCTGACTCCCAGGCCCCACCCAATCCACAGAGTTGGGCATCCTCCCATCCATGAGCTCATCAAACCCTGTCAGCTCAATGGGTTTCAAGGTTTGACAAAGGAAAGCACTGCTGGCTTCTAGCAAAGAGTGGGCTGAAAATGCAAGGCCTGGAGCTTTACTTCCCAGAGTCTCACAGGCACATCCCTGTTGATGCTCACGCAAACACAGATGTTTCCCAGGAAGGCACAGTCATAGTATTGTCATTAAATGTATTTACAATTCTGAATATTTTAAAACTTTGTTGCAGTGCCCTCTGAAGTGGCAATAATCTGCTTATATGCTACAATTTATATCAATGAAGTTATTACATACGAAACTGTATGTTAATCATCAAAATTGGCACATGTCCATAAACTAAGAACATTTCTAATGATTTAAACTTTAATACAGAGGCTGAAACTCAACACAAACATCTGCAATAGGAATTTAAATCATCACCAAAGAATGGTTACCTGAGACATGAGAGACTGTGTGCTTTATTTCAGAAACCAAGAAAAACAAAACACTATGAAAATAATAAGAGGCATTCCTACATATCCCAACATTTAGTATGGGAACTTCCCAGTCTACAGGATTCCTGTATCTCAGGACACAGAACTAAACACATATCTGGGACTAAGCCTCTTATGGAATCCTTTCAATCCCTAGAACTGTGAAATCCTCAAAACAACTACCCTTCCACCCCCATATGCTCAGCTTTGTAACCACAATCAGGACCTCCCTTTTGATCTCATTACTGTCCATTAGCATTAAAAACAGCACAGCAGAATCTTTCATCTTCTTCACATAATCAAGAAAGCCCCTGGCAGGAGGAGCTCCTGATACACTCCAGGAAACTTAACTGGACATTTCTTCTAAAATGATTCTTTCTTCTCCAGATTTACCCACACTGGTTCTAGCGTCTCTGCCTTCAAAGTCTCTGGGCTCAAAGGTGTATACTGCTTCCATGTAAGTCTTCGCCTTAAAGTGCTTCTCATCACCTTGTATAGGACTTTCATTGGTACCCCAGAGTCTAAACTACGCCTGCCTCCCGAAGTCCTCCATCATTTGACTTGCCCCCAGCCTCTCCATTTCCCTCTATATACTCTTCATTCGAACAGCTCTGGCTGCCCACTGCTCTCTCTCTCCTTCCTTCTGCCTATCAAAAGTGCACTTATCCTTTTCAAGCTCAGAAGCAAATCTGGGACCCAATTCTAAGCACAGCAAAGGACTGTACGATGTGCACGCCTGTGACACACAACTCGTTCCCTACTTCCTTTCCCTTCCTCCAAAACTGCTTACTTTATAATTTTTAAAACCTACGCATTTTTATAAGCGTTCAAATCTTCTGTAGAAAGTAGGCAGAAACAAAAATCAATAAAAACTTACCCATTCAAAACCCAAATGAAGCCCCACTTTCTCGTTATTCCAGTAGAGTGACCACTTTCTTCTATGAAATGTACTTTAACCACCACAAGATTTAGCAATTAACTGGTGTCACCTTAACAGCTGCAGGTACACTAGTTCCACTGCCCCACCCCAATCTACATTTAGAAGGAAATCTCCTCGAAAACATGACCCACCTGTTATGCTTTGTTTTATTGTAGGTACTTGTTAGCACAGTGATGATACACAGTACTTGTGCCTTAATTTAACATTTTAATTCTTTATAGTGTCTTGGGCTTACTTGTTATAAAATTTCTAATTTTAGTATTTAAATTACTGCCTACCACAGCACACACAAAAGTTTGTCAGGCCAATAACATGATTTGATTTCCTTTCTACCCATATACTCCATTTACAGCCTTAAGTAAAATTTTTTAAAACTTTAAATGAAGTGGCTAGATTTAGTTAAAGCATTTAGAGGAATACTCACATTACAAAGCACATGATTCAGTGACTGGCCCGTAATGGCACAAAAATTTTCCACAAAATTTCGAGGTGCAGAAAATACTCGAAGAACTTTTTCATCGGCTCCAGATACAAACTGAAACCTGTTGATCATTGCCAAACATTTCAGGTCATATCCGTGTATCTGGGGCCTTGCAATTTCATGCCAAGTCACCTGGGTATCAAAATAGGATAAACAAAAATGATCATACATTTCAAAAACTGAAGTCTTTTCAACAAGCAAAATTTCAGATATAAAATCTTTCAATATGCCATGGAAATGTGACCATAAGGCAGATTCATCCATATTGTTGTGTTCATCAATAGTGCAATCTTTTTCACTCACAGCCACTGTGCCCCAGTATCAAATTGAAATCTGGAGACAGAGTTTTGGAAGCAGAAAAGAACAGCTTTATTTCTTTGGCAGGCAAAGGGGGGTCACAGCAAGCTAATGCCTCAAGACTGCAACCCTGATTTGGGGAGGGGTAACGGAGTTTTTCAGCAGGAGTCCAAGAACAGAGCTTCTGATAAACATCTGTGAACGTGCAGGGGCTGCACTTTCCTCCCTGACACAGCTCTGCGTTGGCGTCAAGAAAACCTGTCGACGGAGCCTCCTGTTTCTGTGGCTATCAGACCATGTCCTCTCCTCCAATGGGCCTTGGTCTGGTGTTTGCCTTCTGCACCAGGAGTTAACGAGTCACATCTCCGGACATTTCTATGCCTGGAACAACGGATGCTTAAGGGGGAGGGGGAGTGTTCTAAGGAAGAGGGCAACATGTGCAATTTAGTCAGGCTAGAACGTGCTTTACCATGAGGGAGCCATTTCTGGTCACTCTTATCTGGGTACTTCAGAGGAGCTACAGCAGAGAATATGGGGGAGGGTCTGTCCCGGGAAGGCCTGATAGGGCCCTGGTCCATTACAACAACTTGTTGATCCATTCACCTACTCATAGACATTTGGGTTGTTTCCAGTTTTGGTCTTTTACTGAAAAAAGTCATGAACTTTCGTCGTGTACAAGTCTTTGCATAAGTACATACTCCTATTTCTCTTGGGGAAATACTACCCATAGGTAGGAAGACTGGGTGATTTAGTAGATGTCTATTTAAAATGTCAATATACTGCCAAATAACTTCCCAAAGTGGCTGTACTTTTTACAATCCCACCAGCAGTGTTGTATGAGAGATCCAGCTGCCCATCACCTCATCAACACCTGTATGGTCAATCTTTCAACTTTAACCATCCTCATAGTGTGCAATGGTATCTCACTGTAGCTTTAATTTGCATTTCCCTAATGACTAATGGTGTTGAGAATCTTTTCTTGTTCTCATTATCTATCTCCATCCATATATCTATCTCCTTTGGAGAAGTATCTTTTGCCCTTTCTTTTTACTGGGTTGTTTATTTTCTTGTTATTGAATTGTGAAAATTGTTTATATACTCTAGATAAAAACCGTTTATCAGACTTGTGCTTTGTAAATGCTTTCTCCTAGTTTGGGACTTGTCTTTTCATTTTCCTGAACAACATCTTTCAAAGAGCAGAAAATTCACATTTTGGTCAAGTCTGATATATTGATTTTTTTAATGGATCATGAATAAACAATAACTGAGTCATACTGGTAACAAATCACCAAGAGCCACAGAAAACCACTCCAAATCATTTGCCTCATTTTTTACTTGACTACAGTGTTGTCCCCAATGTTCTAGACTCTATTAATTTTAATCCACCACGTGCTGCTGAAGCAGAAATGTCAGTTGCAAATTTCATTAGCTCTCATGGACTGACCCATAATCAGTTCCATGAATTTCTGTCAGAAACTGAAGTTGAGAATACTTTCTCTGTGGCACAACACAGTTCAATGTCTTACCAGTGGTAAAGTTTTACTGTGGTTTTTTAAAGCTCAGGGCCACGACTGAAAAGTTTCTTGAACAAAAACTGGCCTCAACCACTATTATGTAACGCTATATAATGTTAGACATTAGCTTTCACTGCAGATTTGATAGTGTTTCTTAATGAATTAAACCTAAAATTACAAGGTGTAAGAACATTTTTTATGTGGAACTGAAGTAAACACATTTTGACAACTAAAATCTGAACTGCTCGAATTGTAAATACAGGTATGCTTAAGCTTTTTTAAAAACTAAAACATAGTTGACATAATACATAGTATTATGCTAGTTTCAGGTGTACCACATAGTGATTTGACATTTAATATATTATGAAATGGTTACCAAGGTAAGTCTAGGAACCACCTGTCCCCATATAAAGTTATTACATTACTGACCACATTTCTTATGCTGTGTATCACACCCCTGTGACTTACTTGTAACTGCAAGTTTGTACCTCTTAATCCTTCACTTATTTCACCCAGCATCACACCTCTGGCAAACACCTGTTTGTTCTCTGTATCTATAAGTCTGTTTGCATTTTGTTTTGTTTTTTAGATTCCAGATTTTAGTGAAGTCATATGGTCTTTGTCTTTCTCTGCCTGACTTATTTCACTTAGCACAACAGCCTCTAGATCCATCCACAGTTATAAACAACATGACTCATTGTTTTAATGGCTGAGTAATACTCCATTGTGTATATACCACATCTTCTTTTTCTATTCATCAATGGATACTTAGTTGCTTCCATATTTTGGCTATTATAAATATTGCTTCAATAAACACAGGGGTGAATATATCTTTTTGAAATAGTTTTTTGTTTGTTTGTTTGTTTTCTACAAGTAACCAGAAGTGAAATTACTAGATTGTGGGGTAGTCCTATTTTTAATTTTTTGAGGAAACTTCATACCATTTTCCATACTGGCTGCATCAATTTACAACCTTACCAACAGTGCACAAGGGCTCCTCTTCTCCACATCCTTGCCAACACTTGTTACTTGTTATCTATTTGATGCTAGGCATTCTGACAGGTATGAGGGAGTATCTCACTGTGGTTTTGACTTGCATTTCCCTGATGATCAGCTCAACAAAGATGCTGAGCATCTTTTCATGGGTCCGTTAGCCACCTGTATGTCTTCTTTGGAATGCTTAAGTTTTAAGAAAATATCAAACTGCTTTCCAAAGTGGCTATCCCACTTTGCATTCCCATCAGTAATGTATGAAAGTTCCAGTCAGCCTGCATCCTTACCACCCTCAGTAGTTTACACCTCAGCCATTGTAGTGGGTGTGTAGTGGCAACTCATCAAGGCTTTAATCTGCATTTCCCTAATGGCTAATGATGCTGCCTCGCCTTCTACGTGCTCATGGACGTGTTTTAAAGCAGACCATCAAGTAGGAAGACATTTCACCTGTGACTGGTCTTTCCTCTTCCACGGAGCAAAAAGTCGAGTTGTCTGGTCAGTACCAACGGTGATGATAAATTCTCCTTCTGGGTCCCACTTTAGGTCTTGGACACCATCAAAATGTCCTGAAATAACAATCTCTGGAGTCCACTCTTTCTGCAATGAAAGTGCTCATGACACATCAAAATAATCTAAGACCACTACTCAGAAGAAAGTCTAATAACGCCTTCAGCCCTCAGGTCTGATACAGGAAAAGACCGTAGCCCCTGAGCAAAGCGAGAAGCTAAGTAAACAAGATGGGATCTTAAAGTAGAGGATCTGGTTTCCAGTCAAGCATCTTAGAACTTAAACATTCAAATATGCTGTGTTCTTTTAAAGCAGTAACCTTGGGAAAGTCCCCTCCTTTCATCACTTATGGATGCCTCCTAGAACCCAGATACTACTTAACCTCTCTGTGCCTCAATGAACTCTTCTGTAAAAGAGTTACCTAGCTCATACGGTCATTACGAGAATTAAATGAAGTTTTATTTGTACAATGCTGGCGCATACTAGGTACTGCGTGAGTATTTGCTTGTTAAACTAAATAACAGAGCATTGTGTAACATGAATCTGTAGATTCTGAGTGTGTGCCTAACACACTTTCTTTGTTAAGTAAAAAAAAGCTGCAGGGGTAGAGGACAGAGGTTAAATCAATGCTAGGTAGTCCACCTCCTGAGGGAGTCTGCACCAGCAACCATGGAAATAATGACAATGAAATATAGAAAATGTCATGTGCCTGGTCCACAAAGCATCTTTTTGAACAACTCAAGTGGTGGTAAAACTTGATCTTTAGAGGAAAGTTAAATTTGTATAAATAGCTAAAAGGTCATTCAAAGCCAAGTCTGATGAATATGGTCAGTGATTAAGTTATATTATTTTCTAGTCAAAACCATGAATAGGCTAGAACAAAGAAATCTTGTTCATTTCCTCTGTGCCATAACAACTGATTCTAAAGTTAGCACTTAATGAGAGTTTCCAAAAAATTCTGAACAAAGTGTAGCACTTTTGGACTATCAGCACAGTGTTAAAGAGCTTTAATTGTCTTCATAGGTTACCCCTGATTGTAACAAATTTCCACTCTGGTGTGGGATGCTGACAGTGGACATGGCTGAGCACCTGTAGGGGGCAGAGGTAAATGGGAATTCTCTTTACTTTCTGCTTAATTTTTCTGTGAACGTAAAATGTCTCTAAAATACAAAGTCTATAAAAAAAATCACCCTCTATACTTGGTAAATAGCTATTATTAATTTGAAGTCAAATTATAAGCAAAGGTACAGGGAAATTCTGCCCTCTGGTTTGAGCTCCTCCTTACTCATATAATGCTTTCTTCTATGAAGGCCTCAAAGATGAGCTGAAACACAGCTCAAAGAAGCTCTAAGTTAAGAACAAAATTAGATTTATCCTTAAAAGTATCTATTTAAAAGTGTCGTAGCTAATGCTTCCCTGGTTCATTTAAAAGTAGAAATAATCTTAAAGGTCAACACCAAATGGAAGATACAAAGGGAAGAGTAAACCACTCCATGTATTGAGACTTCAAATTCTCCTACGTAAAACAACATTTCCAAAGCCCACAAACTGAAGGTTATGCAAACCCATGAATCTGCACTTTATGTAAGTTCCACACACTAACTGATGGCACCTCTGAGGCTCTCCATGAATTGTCACTTTATAAAGAAGCTATTAAATGCACATTCAAAATCTGCTGCCTCATATTTTGCTCTATGTTCTTACTTCTTTCATTTATTTATTTAAAATATATAGCATCCAGGATGTGCCAGGCTTTGTTTTTCATACTATACAAATATTAATTCATTTTAGCATCATGAAAACCCTATGCGTAGGAGC
This sequence comes from Vicugna pacos, assembly GCF_048564905.1. Lineage (NCBI taxonomy): Eukaryota > Metazoa > Chordata > Mammalia > Artiodactyla > Camelidae > Vicugna > Vicugna pacos. The sequence continues at coordinate 11,058,502 of NC_133010.1, forward strand.
TATTTATTACTGTCTACATTTTACAGATAAGGAACCTGAGACAAAGGTTAGGTAATGTCCTCAAAGACAGCTAGGAAGTACAAGATTCAGGCCCAGGTCGTCCAGCTCCCAGGCCGGTGCCCACAGCCACAATTCCTGCTACCTCACCTCCCTAAACCCAAAGCAGCAGATGGGAAGCAAATTAGAGAGTAAGATACAGAGTAGTGCTGAGAGGCAGCTGCATGATTAGAAGATTACCTCTCTTTGAGAATAGAACCTGTAAGAAAGATCTAGAAGAGCCCAATATTGGGAGGACCATTTAGAATTACACATATCAAGAGCCCCTGAGAGCATCAATATAGTCAATCACAAAATAACAGGTACTTCTAATGCCCTTGTGTTGGTCATTTATTCAATAATTATCAATGGAGTACCTAGTTGTTCAGCAGGAAAATATCAAATTTCGTGATTTTCTTTAAGAGAACAAAGAGGTTTTACATTTTAGGGAAAACTTGCATCAAAAAATGTATATAGCTTTATGGGAGAGCTTAAAATTTATACAGCTTAAACTTTACTTATGTAGAAAATTTAAAAAAAAATAAAGAAAGAAAATAAAGAAAATTTACCTATGTGCAAATTTCAGTATCTCAACAATGCTGAAAAATAAATACTTTTATTCTTAGAAAAGCGTGAGTTTCTTACTTAGCATCACAAAATAACATCTACAGAAAGAAGTGAAGTCATCTGAACTTAAATGCCTCTATGATGTTCCCGTAGAGGGTTATAAGTAATACAACACTTTTACCTAGGTTTTCTTTAGGATTCACCCTATTTGACTAGAAATGCTTTACTTAAAAACACTTTTCTTACTGGGTTAGTGGAATTCTGTTTCCAAAGGTGCAGTGCTCCGTGGAAAGCATGAGCGATGATCATGGAGCCATCCTCACTGAACTGGCAATCGTAAAATCCCAGAGTATTGCCGCCGACTTCTCCTACTCGAACCTATTCAACCACAGACAGAAAACAATTCATAACCAAGAGTCCACATGTCTCACGATAGAAACCACTGATTACAGAGATTATGGTCTCACTTTTTTAATATATACAAAGAGCACGTATTTGCAGCTCTCGGAACACAGACTTGGGATTTACTGTTTCATAAACTCAAATTTCTGTTCCTTATATATTCACATTTTTACCTGTTCTAGCCAAACTCCTGACTCTTCATCTGGAGCCCAGAGAATCATGGTTTTATCCATTGAGGCAGACAATAATCTCATTGGCTGTTGTAAAACACCATCTAAAGAAAAAATAACCTAACATCTTTAGGTGACTGACAAATATCTTGTTTGCAGATGACCAGAAAAACACAACATGGATACTGCAAGAACGTTCACTGCTACGCTGCACCAGCAAAACGCTGGAAACACAAAAATCTACTGTTAGACCAGATAAACCAATTGTAATATTTAGACAATGGAATATATACTGTAATAAAAATAAATAAATTAGAGTTACATGAATCCAAAGCATGTTAAGCTAAAAAGGCAAGTTGTAAGAAAAAATGCATACTGATAAAGTTTTAAGAGCTGTTAGACAATATTGTTTATGGCTACACAAATTTGCAGCAGAAGTATAAAAATATGCATGGGAATGATATGAACTCAATTCAGCCTCAAGGGAAGGATGGAGGGGAAAGGGTTCAGGAAAAAACACACAGGGATCCTCAATATCTGTAATATCTAATTTACCTTTTTTTAAACTGCAGCAAATATGGCATAATATGACAAGAGCTGGATGGTGCTTACTTTTTACTGCTATTCTCTATTCCTGTCTCAGGGAAAGGACAGGACGAGGGCAGCATATGAAGCTGCTGCCGTGCTCAGCCCTACACCCCAGCACCAGCTTGGACACGCACACCATCGTCACTCCACAAACGGAGGTTACGGGCAAAGGAAAGAGAGGGAGAAAGGCCTCTACTTTGCCATAAAAGATGTATCTCAGTATTACCACCTCTGTAGTTCCAAGGGTGAGCATTCCAGTGAAGCTGGCTTGAAAGTCAATTTCTCTTAAATTCCGTAAGGACTAGGTAAGAATTTTAAAGAAAAAAAGATGAAAAGGGGTATGGCAGTTTTGGCATCATGGCAGGAGTCATACTGTTCCCTCTTAGAAACACAACTTTCAATGGCCCTGAATGTCTAACGGAACAGGGCTGCAGTATTATACTTTACCAACTTGAAAATGTCTAATATTTGAGATTTCTAATTACACTCAAAAAGTATCCTTCTACTTCATCTGGTCAGCTTTTTAAAACTTTGTCAAGGGAGATTTAACTGAAATGTGGGCGATGAGTATGTTTTTCTTCTTACCTTTGTAAAATGAAGGCTGCCAATGAACTGCATTTACCCAGTTTTCGTGACCAGCCAGCACGGTCTCCAGAGTAACCGCAAATGTTATTTTAATACCTGTAACAAGAACAATGAAGCATTCTCTCCCCAAAGCTCTTCTAAAAAGAACATTTTCATAACCATCTCAGTTGTACAATTACATCCCAAAAAACAGAATCAGAATAGACCATGATTTAGATTCAACAAAACACACGCATTCTAAATTTCATTAACTTTATACATTGTTCAAAACCACAGGTGAAAAACAGTCCTAAAGATACATAAATTTTTCTTGACATTTTCCCTACCGAGCCATAAATAAAAACTAAGGAATTTGTTCTACTTTTAAATTTTCAGGGACAGCTACTCTTACACTGCAATTAAAAAATACAGACATGCCAGTCTGCTTTCTATTCTTACTCATTAAATGTAACAGTCAAAAATATTAAATAAAAAAAAACCCCTAAGATAAATGCAGAGTTAAAGGAAGTCAAATCAATACTGTGACCTTTCAAACAAAATAATTAATGAAACTATCACAAAAAACTTCATACTTGGAAACAGCTACTCACAATATGCTGGTTATAGTATTTCCTGGTCCTCCCCAAAAATCTGTCACCAAATCTGAGCTCTAATGGGGTTTTATAATCAAGAAGAGTAATAACAGAGAAGAATATTCCTCAATGAACAATGTTTACTGAGGACTAACTTGGTCATTTAGATACACATCTGAAAATTTCTCCTTCAAATGCAACATTCCAACAGGATGTACCATGGAGGGGTACTGAATGACATACACTACTACTCAAACACAAGGATTAAGCTGTCTCTTAAGAATGTCCTCCAACAAAGGTATGAACAATTCACATTATTCCTTTAAGTAGTCCTATGCTAAAACTGCAAATTTAGTAATATTTTACAAACTGATTTACTGAAAAAACATTAAACATTATTTTCAGCAATTTAAAAAAACTCACTTATTTTTAGAAGAAAAATAAGTTTCATACATGAAAAATGGCTCATTCTCACATAAAAATGAAAAAGGAAAAACACATAGTATCAGGGATTCAACACTTTTGAAAAACCTAAGCTTCACAAACATACACGTGTGGTGAAACCGATAAATAAGCCGGGAAATCTAAGTGTTGTTACATCAAATATTTTCATTATTACTCACTTTCATTTTCTATAGTAAAAGTATTTTCTTTCAGTCTTATATTATCATCTTCCTGAGTTTCCAAAGATGTTGATTTTATATTCAGCCTCCATATTCGTATCAGGCAATCTTGTGAACAGCTTGCTAGGAAAAGATCTCTACCTAATTAGAAAACAAATTTTATTATTTTTAAAACATTGTATTCTTAACTTTTAAGAGTCTCTCTTTTATAATATACACGTACCTAGATTTCCTGAAAAAATAAGATTTTGCTTCCTTATCCTTCATTCATTTGGCCTATATTCATTTTCACTATACACACACTGCTAATAAGTGATTATAGTATATGCTATGCATATACAATCTACTCATTTGTCAAGAACGTTTGCATATGTAATAGTCAGCTAGTGCCCTCTTTTAAACATCAACTTGTTTCATGCGCTACCACCCCAAATAATAGGTAATAAAAGGGGTAAGTATCCTCTTTTCTAAGTGGGACAATAGAAAAATGATATATACAAAAAGTTTTAAATTAAAACATAGGAGGCTGAAATTGACACAACACTGTAAATGACTATACTTCAATAAAAATATACATACACAACAACAACAACAAAAAAGAGGCTGCTTCCTTGGAAGTTACACATACTTGTCCCATTATGTGTACTTTAGCAAAATTTCATACTGACCAAAGGCTGCCCATTCGACACCTCTTATCCAATCCTCATGTCCAGAGAGAAACAGTACTTTCTGAAACTAGTCAGACAACAAAAATCACAGGAGTTGGTATAAGAATTTAACATTTTCACGTATATCAGTGACTTCATTTGGTCTCAGCCAGTTCCACTGCATCTTTTTTCTTTTTTAACTCAAAACACATCTCATTAGAGCTCTCATTTGGGAATGAAAAATTTCATAATCATCCAAATCACTTAACTGAGCAATCTTGAGTACATAACATCTGTAGACCTCAAATACTCTTAAATGTTCACAACATGCTGTGGGTACAATACAGAAAAAAGTTGGGTGGTTGAACATTCACAATCACTTTTAACTGTCTGATAAAATGCAAAGAAATAAGTATCTCTATTATTAATTAAATAAGCCTAAAGTTAACCAACCCTCTTTCTGAAACATCCCTCTAGTTTAACCACCCAAAGAACAGGTAATGCTCAGAAGGACAAGTAACCACCTCTAGAGAGTATTTCACCGTAGGTATGCAATTGTTCATCTAAAACTTTTAAGAAAAAATACTACTATAGCATCTCTCTTCTTGCCTTCCCCGCCTAATGACCTGTTTCCCCCAACAACTCCGGACCTAGTGGCCAAAGCAGCAGCTATCTGGTGTTCAAAGATTCAAAAACCATCTAGGAGAGGGCTGTCAAAAAAGATCCTCTTGTTGGATTATTTTAGACTAGAACATTCCTAAAATTCTATAATCTGGAAATAGTCTGTATTAAGATATGTAATTAGGCAGAACGTAATTCTAGCCTCTTAATAAACATCATTAATTACCTGATCGTTTTGTTGAACAAGTAAGTGAATTTTGCAGTCATCATCGCCACAGGCTAATACTGGCACTGGGGGAGGAGAAAAGAGGCTTCACTGTAGGCATTCCATCACATGCTATGACTGTCACCTACGCTGGAGTCTAAGCTCCAGGTAAACAGTCCTGACTTCTACTCCCCACACTACTGAACAACTAAATTCAAAGTGCTCGATAAATGTCTTTAGGAATAAAATGAATATTCTAAAGTGTTCCATTAAATAGTTACTTGGCAAAGTACGACTATTAATTAACTGAGAATCCGTTCCTCTATTCTGTGTCATTTACGGTAGAAGGAGCAGTAAAAAGAGGCTCAGGAGTGAGCTGGGAGTATTTAACCACAGCAGCCAGAAGATGAAGAGGAAACGTTGTTAGCCCAAGTGAGTAACAAAATTTCCAGGAGAGTTTACTATCATGGCTACTGCACAAAGATTTAAAGGTATGTTTGTTACTCTGAGGACTTTACATTTTGAGAATCTGATAGTAAAACAAAATCTATGAAATAATTAAACAACAAAATAAAAAAGCATATAATTAACTATGTGGTTAAAAAGCTATGAAAGGTATGACTATAAAATTAGCTTTCTTTTAACCAACTAAGGAAAAAAAGCCAAAAAACTCCAGTCACTTGGCCTCAATGTAGATGCAAAAAATTTAAATTTTATGTAATATAACTGGAATGTGTGCAGTTTCTCATCCTGAGGAGCATTTGCACAATGTGGAGGCATCACGTGAGACCATGGAGTCACAGCTCCTTCTGCAGGTGGCAAAAGAGCCTGGAGGCTTCCGGATCCAGCCTCTCCCCACCAGGTCTGTCCTCCAGGTAACTGAAGAGGCATAAGAGTGACTGGCACTGGCCAGCAGCTTTGGAGGATAATCAAAGATGGGTACAGACAGGTTTCATAGCAAAAGGCAAACTGTTTCTTTCTGGGAGATTTGAAGTGGTCTTAGGCAAACTGTCATTATGCAGGATGGGCAAGGGGCTGCTGCCTGGAGATAAATGCTCACATGGTCCATCTTCAGTACTTTTTCAACTTATCCCAGAACTTCAACTTTCACAGAGCTACATAATTTTCCCAAATCAGATCTATATACATTGACAACATATTTGATAAACAGCAGTATCACTCTTGAGAACACATTAAGTCACTTAAATTTTAACAGCTACTAAAGTTCCTAATAGCCGCCCCCAACCTTACGTTTTATCCGCAGATCATTTGAACACTGAGAAATCAGTATGTTATGCATATCTCAACTTATTTCCTGAAAACATTTAGATACAAAATTGGGATCCATTATGTTCTTAGGTTCTGACTGTATGGAGCTATGAAAATATATTGCTCTTTGAATATACAATTAGTAGGATACTCACCATCAGTATTAGGCAAAAAAGAAAAGCAGAGAGCCAGGGTGAATCCATTTCCAAAGTTCAAGGTCTGAAGGCATGTTACTAAGAAACAATAAAACACACCGTGAACAACTAACTCTGAGCTGATTCACGTAGAGCTGCCTCACCCAAGCATCATCAGGGCCCTGGATGTCAGCACTGAGATGAGAGAGGTCAGTCCTGAGCCCCCGGCGACCACATGAATCTAAATGGCCAATTTTTAACAAGAGTACAGAGAACAAAGACTTACAATGAAAAAGCTCTTAAGGAATTTCTATCATCGAACAGTTTGGTAAAGAAGAATTATGGTAAAGCGCAAAAGAAACAAACATGTAGACTAGAATTCTAACATTTTAAAAACTGCTTGAAAGACTGAAAAAACCACATGTATGCTCTTCTAAGCTGTCATTCATTTGGTATTTACTATTTCATTCGTTGGGATTATAATGCCTCTAAACCTACCTTCAGAACCCTGTTTACACCAGACTCGAACAGTGGAGTCGGCAGCTGCGGACACTAGCAGAGTGTGCAACGCCCTCCTCTGGTAAGCAGCATGCACTGCATAAACGGGTCCTTCGTGGCCTTGGAGATGGACTGCTTTTAAAAGCTGAATCACACAAAATGACAAAAACATGATGATAGAAAAGGAATGATCACTTTTACCTTCATTTAACCAGCATCAGAGGATTAAAGGTACTGTTACAATGCCTGACTCGGAAATAAGTTCTCTCAGCTGAGAAGAACGTAAACTTGTGAGAAGCTGGCCTGATATTATTAACACACACAATGTGCACACCCTGTGACACAGCAATCTCACATCTGAGAATCTACTCAGAGAGCAGCACTAGTGTAGCGCATAATAACAGACAAATGCAGAAGGATATTCACCACACACTCTTTAGAAAAGCTGCCATCAATCTAAAAAGTATGAATAGGAAACTGATTAAATAACTGTAGACATATATTCTAAGCCAAGAAAAAGGATAATGTAGATAAATGCACGTTTATTATCACAGAAAGACATCCACAACATTGACATTCTTGAAGGATACAGGCCAGCTTTGTGGATTGCTGCTCCTCTCAGGTTAGTCTGTCTCTTCATGAACAGATTCAGGGTATACATTTTGACATCATCACTACATACATGCATCACATCAGGAGCAACACAATGTCAGTCTGTTCTACTTTTAGTGAAATTAGCCTTGATATCTTAGTAAAGGTAGTGTCTGCCATGGTTTTTTTCACTATGAAGTTAATTTTTTTTTTTTTGGTGGTGGTAATATGTGAGATTATACTTTGGGACTGAGTAAATATCCTATTCTCCATTAAACTTTAACCAAGTATCTTTAGCATCCACTCACACTTGCCTGAATCAAAGAGCTACAAAAATGGAAAGATGGCAGAAACTGGGAAATCCCATCTGTTTATCAAGTCTTCCTGCTTGCCATGCAAGATTATTCCCTGTGACATCATTTTTGCTATTTGGGGTCTATTTTTTGAGATCCAAATGTGTGAGAGTTTACCACTTCCTTTGAGAGGTATCTTCTGTAAATTGCTGCCTGCTGAAATAGAGGTGTCGCTTAAATGTCTCCACAGTTGTTTTCCCAATTACTTAAAGCAGAACTCTGCCACCCAATGAGGTAATTAACAGCTACGTATAAGAGACTAACTTCCTGTTATCATTAAACTTTGGCTTCTCTGAAAAAAATACTTTTTAGAATTCAAGTATAATAAAATCATTTTCATCTAAAATTATAAACACATAACTAGAGATTTGGAATAACGTTCATTAGAATGTTAGCTTGACATTTTGTATCTTTTTCCTTCTTTCTGTATTCAAACTTTAATGAGTCTGTATCATTACCCCTAAAAACTTAAATCTATGAAAAAAACTCACTTCACATCTTTAAGCAAGGTTATATTTCAACCATCAGAGAATCTCAAAAGCTGAAATGAAACAAATCTCTCCAGGTCACAGGCTTTTTAGAAAACAACGTCCACCATTCAAAGACTCAAATCTCTCATTATACCGGCTTAGAATTATTTTCTTTTATCAGAAGTCAAGATGCAGTGAGCACCAGTGTACACAGAAGGAAACTAAGCCTCTAAGGTTACAGTGTGTGGCCCTTTCCCCCAAATCCTCTGATGTCTTTCATCCTCCTCTTCTCCTCCTCCCCATTTGGCCTCACATTCTCCTTTCTGGTCCGGCACTAAGTTTGCCGTCTGCCATCAGATACTCAGCCTGCAACCCTCTCTACTGACAGAAGCTTGGGGCAGCAGGGAGGAAAAGAGTCTTGAAAGTCTCAACGAGATCACAAATCACTCTCTGGATTCCTCTGCCAAAGTAAGTCCAAACAGGAGCTGGTTTGCTCCATTCCCTTTTGGAGCTCTCATTAAGTCTAGGTGACTCAAAAATCCCCACCTATGTGCCTGCCCCCTCTCTTTGGGACAAGCTTTGGTGTCTGCCAGTAACTTGAATGACATGTCTACAACTGAATTCCACATTCTCCCTGCTACTTGCCTATTTTGCATTGGAGCAGCATCCTCCTCCCAGGGCCCTGAGACAGAACCCCACTGTTTCTGATTTCTCACTCCTCTACCCACCAGCTCTCACTCCTCTACCCACCAGCTCCCCACTCCTTTGAAAACAATCTAGTCAATGCCAACATCATTTTTCCTTCAAAAATACATCCCATAGCCCTTCCTTCTTATTTTTTCCTATCCTAATTTGGCACACTCCTGTCAGATTAATCTTCTTTTGATATTCACAGCCCACTGCTTAGAAATCCTCAGTGACTTCTGAATGTCTGCTAATAAAGAACAAACCTTGAAGCTAGTATTCAAATTGTCACATGATTTTCTCCTACTCTATACTATTCTATGTAAGAAGAGTAAAACTTCTCTAGCATTACTGCTTATAACGCATTACCTAGAAACACTTCCAAAACTGTGTTCCTCAAAGTTGCAAAGGATGCCGAGAGATTTAAAGGGGAAAAAAAAAATCAGACTTGAAGTAAGTTTGGAAAATACTAGTTCAGCAAAGATAAGCAGGTTTGTCCATAGTGGGACTTTTCAAAGCCTTCACTATGCTCACATGCACTGTGGTCTCTAAGAGACGTATATGATATGCAATGCTTCCCAAATTTGATTGGCCACAGACCCCTTTTTCACAGAACTGAGAGATGAATAATTCTCTGAACAAGCTCTGGAAAGCCCTGCACTAAAGACATCTTAGGCTTTGATTAAAACTGGATACTCCTAAGCAAGTGGTTTCCTTTCCTACCTGAGCTTTGATTCATGCATTTTTCCTACCCGGAATCTTCACTCTTTTAATTCCTCCTAAGGAAAATCATCTCACGCTATAAGACCCACCTTAAAGGCTGCCTCTTAAATGTCCACCGAACTTGCACAGCCGTGTGCATGTGGTACAGCCAGTGGAAACACCCACCCATGGAGCCACCTTTGTACTTTAGTAATTCTAGTGCATTTTGTCTTCAAATCTATGTACATGATTCACGAACAGGATTCAGCTTCATCCACATCTTTCGCATGGCAGATGCTCAAATACCCAATGCACTAATTTTACATCATTAATCTTTGCTTTCAACTAGAAACAACCATTAGGTTGTCCATCCATAGAGATCCATACACACCCCTGTACTGCATATTATAACATCACTTAGAATTATGTAAATCTATATCCACATGGCAACTGCTGTCCTATGCACACAACAGTATTAGTTTTTGCTATCAATGAAAACAAACAGCCCACACTAAAAGCAGTTTGAAAATTATTCTAAATGATGGGAAATTCACAGAAATGACTGACAGCATATGAATATGGGAAGCAGGTACCAGAGGGAAGGGTACAGGGCCTGCGAAGTATGAAGATGCAGGATCTGAACTACTGATAAACAAGAATGAGGAAACTTCATAAAGGAAGAATATGGTAGAAATTAGGGCAAAAAAAAAAAAAGGGAAATAAAAGTAAATATAAGTCATTTCTTATGATCATAAACATTGTCTACCCACCTGATTATTCTCTATTTCCCAGTGAATCACTTGATTATCAGATCCTCCAGAAACTAACTCAGTAGAAGGAGCTGAAAAAAAATTATCTCAGTAAACATTTTTATTTTCTTCCCAGCTATTTTGAAAAATTCCAAAGCTATAGAAAAGATAAAAGAAAACTCATATACCGTTACGTAGATTCACCAACTGTTAAGATTTCATCATATCAGCTTAATATCTTGCTCTATGTATACACACCCCTTTTTATTTTTGACAAACCATTTAAAAATAAGTTGGAGACATGATTTCCGATACACAAATATTTTACCATACTTTCCCCAAGAGTTGGAACATTCTCCTGTATTACCATAATACAATTATTGGATGGATTCAAGAATTTAAACATTGATGCAGTGTTGTTATATAATACATAAGCCATATTAAAATTTCCCCAGATTGTCCCAGTAATGTGTTTTAAAACTTTTTTAAGCTCAGAATCTAAGGACCACACATTGCACATTTGGTTGTCACATCTTTTCCATCTCCTTTAATCTTGAATAGTTTCCCAGTCCCTTCTTTTTTTTTGTGACAATGAGAGTCCAGGCCAGTTGTTTTGCAGAATGTTCCTCAATCTGGGTAGGTCTGGCTGTTTCCTCGTAAGATTCAGGCTAAACACTTTCGGCAGAAATAACATATAGGAGACATTACAGTCAGCTGCTCCTACCAAGTATAGCACGTATTTTTGAGATCTGATATATATTTCAGAATAGCTCTTTCAAACATTTACAACTTCCTGTTGATGACAGAAGAAAAGGATTAAGAACCAAAACAGGGAAAATCATATAACCAATAACTTAGGTTTGGATTTTCCATTTATTTGTTTCTTCTGGCCTAACGAAGGCAAAGCAGCTGGGGGATTGCCTAAAGAACATTAGATTTGTACTCAGAAGTCGCAGATTTATGTCCTAATCCTGCTGCCAGCCAGCTGTGATCTTGGGTTTTAATTTCTTCATATGTCATAGAAATTAAGTCACTTACCTAACTGCATGATTTTGACAATTACTCTTAAGGTGCATGAAGGTAACATGTTAAGAATCAGACATTTTAAAAATATGAAATGGTATTATTTAAATTTTATATCAGTGATACATGCCCTAGAAAGAATACCTGAATTACCTGACAGGAGAGTCCAGTTCTGAGGAAATCAATCATAATGGTTAGAGATTACAGTGATACACAAGCAATTCATTTTATGTAACCTTACTTTTAATGGGAAGATAAAATATACAAGCCCAAATTAATATTTTATAACCAATCCCTATATTGAGATCCATGTAGTCTTTGATGACATTTCATGGCAATTAATATAATTGCAATTGTTTTAATACCTGCACTAACAGCTACTCTTTATACTATTTAATGGTCTTTACTGACCTAATGTCATTCTTGCACTACCAGCTGAAATAAGTAGATTAAAACTTTTCTTTAATGTCACAGATAAAATCATAGTAAATGATACGAATTTCACAGAATTCAGGAAATTCTGCATTTGTGCCTGGCTCAGAATGCTCTCCATACATATTTATGGAATAAAAAAATAAAATTAATGCAGAGTCCATAAGAATACTATAGTAGGTATATTTAAGACATTTGGGAAAATTCCATTGGATTTTAGAAGCCCACCTAAAAAAGATGTTAATTAAAAATTCTGGAGCCACAGAATCTTAGAAACAGAAGAGACCTGGAGACAATCTAGTCTAGCAATTCTCCAATTTTTTAATATCAGAACTCTTTTACACTCTTAAATTTTTTTTTGAAACCCCAGAGACCTTTTGTTTACATAGGCTATATGTACCAAGATTAACCACATTAGAAATTAAAACTGAGAAATTTGAAAAATACTTATTAGTTTACTTAAAAACAATAAACCCCATTACATGTTAACATAAATAACACTTTTATGGGGGGAGGGGAGAACCCTGTATTTTCCAAAACAAAAAATTAGTAAGAAAGGCACTGCTTCATATTTCTGCAAATCTCTTTAACAGACATACTAGAATTTAGCCGGATTTTCCTATCTGCTTCTGTGTTAAATCTGTTGCAATATCACAAATCATGTAGCCACCAGAAAATGGCACTATACACTTGTGACAGAATGATTATAAAACCTAGGAATACCTTCTTAGTATTATTCTGAAAATAATTTTGACCTCACAGGTGTCATGAATCTTAGGGTCCCCTGATTCAGCCCAAGCCTTTACTTTTCCAATGTTACTAAGATGCAAACTGGGGTCAAAAGAGATGTAATGTCCCGCCTTAAAAAAACAAACAAACAAAAAAAGCTATAGCTTGTCTGTGGCAAAAACAGACCTACAAGCCAAATCTTCTGAATCCTAGCCTGAACTCCAACACAGGCCCTGCTTACATGCTTTTGATCAAAAACTGTGGGCAACAGTGGCCTCAGTCAGGGCCTGCCTCTACTCTCACCCTAAGCACTGCTGTGTTTCCATGCTTCAACTGCTATAAAGTAAAAGTATGGGTCAGATATATCATTGGTCATACCATTTTTCGGTTTTCCAGTTGCATAATATCAGATAAGCTAACCCTCAATTAAGAGAAGTCCAATTAATACTTACAACCATCCTGTTTACAAATCCACTGTATGCAATTGACTCGAGCAGTGTGCCCATTCAGGTTGGTAATAACAACCCTTTTCTTTAGAGAAGAAGACACCAGTTAGTAAACTCAAATTGATCCTACAGAGGAATTAATAAATTAACAAAAATCAGATTTCAGTGATCTTGACGCTGATAAGAAGTTTAGGATTACTTCAAACAGAATTACCTTCCTTAATTCATAAACTTTTAACCATGGCTCAAATCATCCATTCACTTTAATTCATTCCTGCCCTTTTCCCCTCACTCCACATTCACTTACCACTATCCTCTTCTCGTCTGGGAAGCCTTCTTAAAACCCCAAACTAGACAAGGACATGTGCTCCCACAGGTCTCAGGGCCTATTTCTACCATGCTTGCACCAATTTTGAGCGTTTTGTTGACAAAAAAAACAAAAACAAAAACAAAAACAAAAAACCTTCAATAAAGGAAACAGATACAAATTCATGGCTCACTTAGCGTGCCATGGCTGATCTGGTGTTGAGTTCTTCAGCTTTAAGGGCACAAACTCACCAGGACACAACTACTAAGATCCTCAGACATTAGATCCCTTTCAGGGTCTCCGGCCAGGTTCCTAGAAGTCCCTCAGATTATAGCTTTCACCAACATCACTCCACATTTGGGCTTTCCTTATATCCCCAACTGCTGAAGACTCCATGCCTACCGAGCTCTCCTCTTTACAGCCCCTTTTTCTGTTGATAACAAACAGGTTCACATCTGCTTATATGTGAACTGGAATTCTCATACAGAGGTAAATGTGCATAAATCAATATATTTCACATACGGGTTATTTGAGGCTGGGAAACAATTTAAAGTAGTTCATTGTCTCCCTCACTAGAAAGAGAATTCCTTGATGGGCAGGAGTTATTACCCATTATCTGTGTCATCACCACCCAGTCCAAGGCTAGCCCATAAAGGATCCTCGAGTTTGCTGAACAGACATCTCCAAAATTTTATTTTAGCATTTGACATGCTCTTTTTTCTACACTTAATTAAATGCCCAGACGACAAATATTTAACAAAACAAAGTGCGTACTTTTTAGGCTCCATACATTTCTTTTTTTGAAGTTAAAATCCTCTAAGCTGGCCACCAGGTTATCATTAAAAATAAAAATGTGATAGAAGGCTTGAGCACAAATCCACTAAACCTAAACGGCTGCAGAAAGACAGGCTTCTACAGCTGAGTCACTCCTTGGTTAATGGCCACTATAAAGTTTAGCATTCATTTTAAGTGCTCTCTCTTACCTGTTAAGAGTGCAAGGCAATAACAAGAAACAAAAATTCGGAGGCAAGCAAGCTCAAGATAGGAGAAAGGAATACCACTATTTAATTTGTAAGTTTGAATCTGCAAAGGGTATGAAGATGATGGAATTTTTAATCAAATTAATAAAGCAGTACAACAAGAAACACATATAGCTATCTCCTGCACTGTATTTTAATTTCCAGCACTTTACTTTTTATACTGACACTCCTTTTGAAAGGCAACGTTAACTGTATTACCCAAAATTAGCCAGTGGGAATGGGGTCATAATGAACTCTGGGACGGATGCAGAAACTAGTCACTTGAGAAGTTTAGCAGGGAAAGGGCCAAGAAAATAATCGACTGGGGGAATGGGTAAGTCCTGCCTCATACTTACTGCTTAGAATCCTCATCCCCTATGACCTTTGCCCCAACGGCACTTTCTTTAAAATGTCCCTTTCCGGAGTTAAAATACAAGTAATATTTCTTTGAAATTCAAGACAAGTTTATTAAATAGCAATGAGGGAAATAGAGAAATGAGATAGCATCTGTGTGATGGCTTTAACCCATACTTAAACTGCAAATCTTTTCAAACCCAAGCTGATTCTACAATTCCCACAGAAGGCTTCAGAAACGGTTGTCATCCTATGAGTTTCCACCTGGAGCTAACAGGCCACTGGGAGGACAAGGCGACCCCAGGCTGACGCAGGGCCCGAAGCCGCGAGAGGACAGTCCCGTGTGCCAGAGCGAGACTCCTCCCGTAGACACCGACCCTGAAGCGGACCCGACCGCACAGCGGGTCTCCACGCACCGGAACAGCGTCTATAGTGCTCCCCGAGTGCACCCAGCAGATTCGGCCCCAGAAGCACACGGGGTCGGGAAAATGGCCACCTCTATTACCTGAGGGTCATAGAGCACCACGGAACAGGACGTGCCGAAGGCCAGAAGTCCTCCGGGCCCGGAGCTCCAGCTCAGGGCTCCCCGCACCCGGTTCGGGCAGCAAAACACGTGAGAGGTCTCCAGTACGGGAGCCACCATGTTGCTGGCTGGTCAGCGGCCGAAACCCGGGCGCGCACTTCCGCCCTCGGAGCGGAACTGCTCGCCGGCCGCCTCTCCCGCTGGCGTATCCGCACCGCGTTTCCGAGGCGACCGGGGGCGGGACGGCCTCTGCCCCGCCCCGCCGGCCCCGCCCTGCTCCGCGGCCCGAATGGTCCCGAGTTCCCGGCTGCGTCTACCGGCGTTCGTCTCCTGTCTCGTGACCCAGGGCACAAGCACGTCCCGTCCCGGGCTCGAAGACCCGACCGGTACAGCTCAACAACCTCCACAAAAACCCGGGGCTCGTGTGCCGGGGCAGCGGCAGGAACGTCTCGCTGCCCCTCACGGCCGGCTCCCAGCAGGGAACAGGGCCGGCCCGACGGAGAGCCTTGTATAGCGAGCCTTGGGCCTCACAGAGGCAGGGCCGTGGAAGGGCTCGAGGAGAGGGCACCCAATTAGTCTCGGCGCTTACAGCCCGCCGGGACCGCGTCTCCGCCCCGCCCCTGCCAGCCCCGCGGCGCCGACGAACAGGCGGACGCGCGGATCCGCCTATCCAGGACGGGATCGCGCCGCACTGCGCATGCCCCGCAGTCATGGCCGGCGGAGGCGGTGGTTCCCGGCGGCGCGCTGAGCGCGGCGGTAATTAGTAATTGTCCTCCTGCTGCCGGGAGGCAAGGGCGCGTGAGGCGCGGCTTCCCGGTGGCTGCGCGGCGGTACCCCGACCGAGGGGCAGGCGAGCAGATGAGACCGCCGCTTATCCGTGCCCTGTAGAGGTTTCTAGGGAGAGAAGCACTGGCCGGTTCTGAGCCCTTCGGATCGCCGGCGGGAACTGAACCGGCGCGTGGGACCGGGCCGAGGCCGCAGAGAGGTGAGTCCCGCGGGTCCGGGAGTGGCGGGCGGAGAGGGGAGTCCCGCTGCCCGTGGAGGCCAGACTTCCCAGTTTGGGGTGCACAGATGGGCTTCGGGGTCCAACGACGGACTTTCTAAGGAAACGGTTTGTCCTGTTCATCTCATTTTCGAAGAAGGTAGTCATGTTTAAAAATAAGAAGCCCTTAGAAGCAGTTTTGTGTCCTCTTCCCGTTTTATTCACTCTCCCCTTTCTCCAGGCTCTTTCGGCTTTCTTTTCTCCAACACACGCGGTCTCGCAGGGAAGGAGATCCGCTGGAAGGTCCGGGACCGCCTTAAGCATCCTTCCTGGAGAAAGGCACGAAGCTTCCCCCGAGCCTTTCGTCTGTGGTTGTCCCCACATACCCTGCTCCTTGTCCCTCTTCGGCGAATGATTTCTAAATGGTTCTCTAATGCCTATTAAAACTTCCGACCACGAGGATTGTTCTTTTAGGAGTCTAGCCCTGTGGTAGTAATATGTACTTCCATTTTCCACAGTATGATCAGCAGTTGTGCAACATTGCTGATAGCGTGTGGAGCACTTCCACATACATCCGTTCATGTGGTTTTCCTAATACCCTATAAAATAGATTTTACCAGCTTTGCCTAATCCAAGGAAGAACAGAAGAAAGTGGTGGAGCTAGGTTGCCCCTCGCCCTTGTCTCACTCCAGAGCCTGACCTCTGCCCCTTTCACTGGAGGCAGGGGAGTTTGGTCACGGTCACCACCCACCATTGGTTCTGGACATCTATCTGCTGGCCGGGTCCTGAGATATTGGGCTATCTGCTCAACTGGACTATACTTTCCTCTGCTTAACTGAATTCTGCTTTTCAAGGCTCAGCTGGATTCTTAACTCCTCTTCAGAGCATAGGACTTTGGTTCCAAACACTTATTTGAATGTGTGATAGACTATGATAAAAACTTCGTAAGTCTATAGCAACATAAGAGCCATACGGTAAAAAATTTTAACTTTAAGAACTGTTACTGTGCGGTCGTTCAAAAGAATGAGTTCGCTTTATATGTACTGACATGGAAAGATGTCTTGTTGAGTGGGGGAAAAAAGATCCCTTTTGTGTGGTTGATGCACACATCAACCTGAGTATGTACCAGGGATGCATAAGAAACTGACAAAATTGGGTACCTTTGAGGATTGAAATTGGGAGAAAGAAGCCTTAAATTGATTTATATATAGTTTAAGAAAAAAATTTTGTTACGACTTATTCTGAGATTGCTTGTTTCTACTTTTTTTTTTGACGTTTAAAGGTTGTTCTGTGAAATGATGGTGGTGGTGGAGGTAGTTAGGTTTTGTTTCAAATTGTTCTAAACACTAAGAAGTTGCCAGTATGGCTGTGACCACATGGATCCCTCCAGCCCCGGAATTACTGTTGCTTTTACAGTGCTAATCACAGAGTCCTAGCGCTCAACTGCTCTCCAGTAGTTTCACATGTTTTAACAATGCAGGAATAGAGCCTAGGTCTCCAGTTCTCTGTATTTTCACAGTACCTAGCACTATACTGGTCACATTGGATGATGCTCTGTAAAACTTGATCATTTGATTAGACATCAGTTTTTGGCATGAGATTTCGAATTCAAATTGTTTTGTAAGTGAAGACAAGGATTTTTTTTTTTTGTCTTCTTTAGGAAAGTACAATGGCGAGGAATTTATCTGTAATCTTGATCCTGACCGTCACCCTGTCAGTCACACATCCCCTTCATGAAGTAGGACCAGCCACTGCTTTCCCTCAGACCACTGAGAAAATTATTCCGAATTGGGAATCTGGCATTAATGTTGACTTGGCTGTTACCACGCAACAACATCATCTACAGCAGCTTTTCCATCGCTATGGAGAAAACAATTCCTTGTCAGTTGAAGGGTTCAGAAAATTGCTTCAGAATATAGGCATAGATAAGATTAAAAGAATCCATATTCACCATGACCACGAGCATCACTCTGACCATGAGCACCACTCTCACCATAACCATGCTGCTTCCAGTAAAAATAATCGGAAAACTCTTTGCCCCGACCATGACTCTGATAGTTCAAGTAAAGATCCTAAAAACAGCCAGGGAAAAGGATCTCACCGATCAGAACATACCAATAGTAGAAGGAATATTTTAATCAAGGATGGTGTTGGTGCTAGTGAAGTGACCTCAACGGTATATAATGCTGTCTCTGAAGGAACTCACTTTCTAGAGACGGTAGAAACTCCAAAACATGGAAAACTTCTCCCCAAAGATGTGAACAGTTCCACTCCACCCAGTATCACAGAAAAGAGCCGGGTGAGCTGGCTGCCTAGTAGGAAAACAAATGAATCTGTGAGTGAGCCCAGGAAAGGCTTTATGTATTCCAGAAGCACAAACGAAAATACTCAGGAGGTAAGATGAGTATTTTATTTTAATCAATATGCCTGCTTGTCTGTGCTGTCTTTGCCATTCTATCTCAGTTCTAAGGAGTTTAAAATGAAAATAAAGTGGTGACTTCATTGAGAAGGAAATTTCTTTCTCAGCAAGGCACTTACCTCAGAGTGTCCATACGGTGTTGTAAACATTCCTGATATAAAACTTGGGGGTGGTTCTTTGATAAGAATAGTGCCACCTGCTAAAACTTTTTCTAATATAGAATTCAAAATAAGTATAGAAAGCAGATATCAAAGTTATTTTTGTAGAAAATCTTTAAAGATGAATACTACTAATAAAAAACAGAAAGTCAAACAAGCAGGAGTTAGAATTCATGGTTTGGGGAAAGGTGTGGCTGAAAGGGCTGAAGAATGCAAGAAAAGCAGCTTTACCTCCTTCGCAGAGAGATCGCTGTGGTTTGTGGGGTGATTGAAATTGGAGCTGCTACCAAGAGTGATGTGCTAGACAAGTAAAAAAAAATCTGGGCAGTGAGGCTCTGAGTTCATGTGGTTTTTTTCTAGAATTAGACTTCCAGATTGTACACGGTTTGCCTTGTCTGAGAGATACCAAGAACAAGGAAGTCGTTGGTTTATGTTAATAGGCAGAACTTAAGTACTTCATTCAAACCATCACATGACCATAGTAAATCTGGGATAATCCTACTCATGGTCATTCCCATAGCGACACTAGTGATAGAGTTTGTTCTGAGCAGTACTGGCCAGGAAGTGTGGGAGTTTAACTTTACATAAGATAAGAAATAGGTGCTACCCAATTTTTTGGCGAGAAGAGGAGCTTAGATTACCCGGAGGAGAGTCTCTTCAAACTAAGCCTGTCATCTCATTAGACTGTTAAAACAGCTGCCTGCCAGTACAGGTTTGTTTTATTAACCAGCCTTGCCCTCCACAGGAGTAATCTACATAACTTAATGTTCTCTTGTAGAGCATTATTTTGCTAGGTCTGTAGACAGAACTGAGCTAAGTTTTTGCAAGTACAGTCATTGCTGGCAGAGTGACGTGTCTTGGGCTTGTCTAGGCCAGGTAGGGTAGCGTTAGTACTAAAACAGCGTATTTCTCAATCTCTAATTAACCCCATCTCAAAATTAAAGCTCATTTCCTTAAAAGATTTACACAGTGAGTTAACAGGCTTGTGAAAGGCCGTTCACCCTCCAGCCTTTTCCACATGAGGCTTTCTCCCGAGGTGACTAGTGATGGGACTGCTTCTCCCAAGAATAGGCAGAAGCGACGGGATGCCACTCGTGTGACATCGAATCTCCAGGTAGCTTGAGGCAAGCTCCAGAGTACTCAAAACAAAAGTTGGTTTTGATTCACCTTAACTTAAAAAAATAAAGAAGTAGCTTCAGTAAGGAAAGGGTGTTGCATCATCAAAAAACTGTTTTGGATTCTCTAATGGGAATGCCTTTGAGTGACTTCACTGCTTCATTTTCCTCAGTGTTTTAACGCGTCAAAGCTGCTTACCTCTCATGGCATGGGCATCCAGGTTCCACTGAATGCAACCGAGTTCAACTATCTCTGCCCAGCCATCATCAATCAGATTGATGCTAGATCATGTCTGATTCATACGACGAGTGAAAAGAAAGCCGAGATCCCTCCAAAGAGCAATTCTTTACAAATAGGTAAAATTGCCTTTTTTACATAAAAATTGTTTCCAAGAGATACGTTTATATTGTACATTTCCTTACATTCACATCAACCTATTCATTTTTCAGCATAATTCCAAATATGTCATTTTGATTGTTCTTTGCCTTCAATGTGAAGAAAGCAAGTATGTTAGCCTTACCCTTAAAAAAACAAAAACAAAAACAAAAACCAGAAAATGAAACTTAGATTGTAAATTATGAGAGGTCCTCCCACAGGATGTGTCAGGATCATTCAAAATTTGGGCTCTTTATATGTCATTACCCTGTTTGGAGGAAGGTCAGAGTTAATCTGCTGTTTAGGAGTCTAATTCTGGTATATTATTCGTAAATGAGACTAGACATGCCCTGCTATAGTGTAGAGTTGCATTGCTCAAAAACTATAATGAAATGATTGCTTTGTTTATTGAAGATACTATTCAGTTCTGGTTTCCTTTTTTCTTCCTGTCTTCCTTCTTCCTTCCTTCCTTTTTTCCCTAGTGCTTTCCTCTCTCTCATAATTCAGCTGTTATGGGAGTCTGAAAACTCAGTTCCCAAGTGAGCTAGTTTATCCTTGGTAACCATGTCTTCCCCTCCCTTTAGGCCCAGCTGAAGAATTTTCCACTAGGTTTATGCCTGTGCCTGGACGGTTCAGTCAGACTGTTCTTTTGATCCAGTTTCTTGGTTCTTGGTCTGTTACCGCAGTCCTGTTTCACTGAGTTTGTATTTCTTTTGTTTGTAAAAGTTTCCTTGCTTTTACAAGGTGCTTTATGCGACTCCACAGTCTCTTTTAAAGTTTATCAACTGTATGCTTTTTCTTTTGCTTTGTTTTGTTTTGTTTTATTTGACAGCTTGGGTTGGTGGCTTTATAGCCATTTCCATCATCAGTTTCCTGTCTTTGCTGGGTGTTATCTTAGTACCTCTCATGAATCGGGTGTTTTTCAAGTTTCTCCTGAGTTTCCTTGTGGCATTGGCTGTTGGAACATTGAGTGGTGATGCTTTTTTACACCTTCTTCCACATGTAAGTTCAGTAATTTGTCCTATTAGTGTGTTTTATTGTTATTCAGTATTAAATATGCATGTGTGTGTATATTTTTGGTTTGTACTGGAAGTCTTTGTATTGATATATATAAAAGGTTAGAAATTTGGTTTCAAAGAGTAGATTTTAAAATACATTTGGTAAATGAAAGCTTCATTTTTGTGCTAGATCTTAATACACATTCTTTTTTTACTTTTCTCTTTAAAGGGAATTTACTAAATGCAGCTTTATTTAACTTTTTGGGACCCAGTTAATAAAAGGAGACAGATTCTACTCAGATATTAGTACTGTGGCAGACTGCAACAATGTGAATTATCTGCTTACATATTAGTGTAGTTGTCACAGAAATAAAAAATGTGACTCTTTATGTACTCAAAAAACAGCTCCCCAGCCACCAGATGGCAGATGTTCAGGAATACCTGCTGCACAGAGCAGCAGATGTTGGGGGTAATACCCTGTGGGCCCCCAGTCTCACCTGTATTGCTGTGCACCACACCTGGTTCCCAACATGCAGTGGCAGAAGTTCTGCTGCACTCGGCTGCACCTGGATCTCAGGTGCCACCAGGGCCTATCACCCAGCCTGGCTTCCTGGAAGCACACTGATGGCTGTGGTAGGGGCCTTTCAGCTGGAAGTATTAGCAGTAGACATCATACACCTCTTAATTCTGGCAGTTGCCTGTTATTTGTGGCCACGGAAAAACATTGGAAATACCCACTGCCTATATATTATGAGGGTCATTGGGGAATGAATCTGTCTTTACACTAAACAGATTCACTCTACTTAGTGCTATTACATACTTTAAGCTCTAGGTCGCTGCTGCTTGTTGGCCGCTTTATTTTTAATACCCTAAACTTCCCCTCATTCCGAAGTATCACATCAATTGCCTGATTCTGAATGATTTCAAATTTGATGTTAATTATTTTAGCCAATTTTTCCGACATGTGTGAACTAATGAATTTATTAAGTCCATATTATTTTGCCTTTAGTCTCATGCAAGTCACCACCATAGTCACAGCCATGAAGAGCAAGCGATGGAAATGAAGAGAGGGCCGCTTTTCAGCCATCTCTCTTCTCAAAACATAGAAGAAAGTTCCTATTTTGATTCCACGTGGAAAGGTCTGACAGCACTGGGAGGCTTGTATTTCATGTTTCTTGTTGAACATGTGCTCACGTTGATCAAGCAATTTAAAGATAAGAAAAAAAAGGTAAGAAAAAGTATATCGAATCCTGACTGTACATCGGGCAGTTGTTTAGAGTAGTACTTGAACTAAAGTGTTGGCAGAGCTTGTCCAGGGGGTACGATCTTCATTTGAGAGGAAGTTCAGGGTCTTTTTGCTCCCAGAGGCATTCATGGAGAACAGTTGTGTATCTTTACCACCCTGGAGTTCTCTATGCTCAGTGTTCCCCTCAAAGTCACAAGAGGGTAAGAAAGGCAAGAATAAATACCTGTATAAATGACGAAAAGGCACACGCAGGGCCTTGAGGACCAGAAGCGTCATGATTATGGCATTGGTGGTGGCAGTGGTTTCATAGGTGTACCCTTATCCCCAGACTCGTTGAGTTGTATACATTAAATATGTGCAGCTTTTTATATGTCAGTCATACCTCAATAAAGTGGTTCAAGAAAAAGTATCATGGATTAACTTTAAATTACTCACCCAGTAGTTGAATATTCTACTTTGTTTGAAAGACTTGTCCTTTGCAAACTGCCACTCAGAAAATAGTATGAAGCTCAACAGTGTGCCCTCTGTTTCTGGTAAAAATATCTTTTGAGTTGCCTTTGGTTATCTGCCTCTTCCTATCTGATGTGACCGAGCAAGTCAGTCAAAAGACTGTCCTAATGGGGACTCTTAAAAATAACATGTACACATCTTAGACAGTTTATCTTAAAACGTTTGTGGACTCATATTTCTGATCATTTGATGTTGACCAAGATTTCCTTTGAGTTGGAGTTCTGAGTGATCAGTTTTTTCTCTACAGCCATGCTGCTTTATCTCAATTTCCAATTCTGGTTTCTCTGAAATTGAGCAAGAGGTTACACACTTGTAAAGCTATTTTGAGTACAGAAACTAGATTTTGGAAATACAAAAGATTTTATACAGCGGTTGCCTTATGTAATTTAATAGCCTTTTTAAAGTCTTTAAGCAACTTGCCTGTGAGTCCTTCCAAAGCAGTCAACTTAAGTTTTCATAGAAATAACTATCCTCACCGTCATTTCATAGTTTGGGTAATATGTAATTAAATTGTGCAGTTGCAGTAACAGCCATAGTTGGCAGGAAGAGGTTTGGAAACTAACATAGTTGATTCTTACTGAGCACAGTGCTTCTTTTGGGAAACAAGTGCATGCATGAACAGAAGAGTAGCCTCCTCCACCCTGTGAATATTTGCCCCTATAGATTTTACATTCACTAAAATCTCAAATTCCAAAATTAGGACCTTTACGGGACCTGAATTTTGAGGGGAGAAGTGAAATAACAATAGCTTACTCATTCTTAATCCAGGAAGTCATCTTCCATGTTCCCGTTGTCCCTGTTGCTTCACTTGGATGAGTTTAAGGATATATCTTTACATTCTCTGGGATTGTTCTTACCTTTGTGGGGGAAAAAAAAAAGGATCATTTTTAAGTTTTGGGGAGCAGGGAATTGTTTGTGTTTATTTGTTTTACTGTGTTTCTGTTTCAAAGGCCATAATTTATTTAGCATTCCAATTTCAATTTAATTTTCAAATTTTACAAGACAAAACAATATTTTTCAGACTCTTGTGAGTTGAGAAATCAATCTTGCATTGTGACCAGTCTTTTTAATGAAACAGTAATGTTAGAATAGATTATGTATATTTCTATAGATTGTAGTCAAAAAAGCTTAATAATCTCTGTTCTAAAATAATTTCTACTCATATGTAAGTTCTAGGACCTCTCCGTCTTAGTTACTGCTCTATCTCCAATGGCTAGAATAGTGTCTGGCACATAATAGATGGATTGGTAAATATTTGTTGCATGTATAAGAAACATTCAATGGCAAGTAAGTATGATTTCTAGACAAAGATTTCCACAGGAGTTTTGCAAACATTAAATCTTCTCTTACTTTTTTAGAATATATTGAGTTTATCTTTTTTCAGAGGCATCCAGATCTTAGTGTTACTTAACAGTTTTTAATCTCATTTGGTTCTCAGAAAGGAAAGAACTATTCATTGTATGGTAAGTATTGGGAGTTCTTCAGACCCGTAACAGAACGTTTTACCTAGGATTTCCCTTAAGACGTCTGTCCTGCACCCCTGGGAATTTCTGTATATCCCAGTTTTAGATTACCTGCAAATATATGTCAGTCTGAAATCTCTGTATTCAAATTAGGTTTATATCTCATACTTAATATGGTGAGACCCTTATAATAGTTCAACTTCAAACTTTCTTTCTACCAGTAAATGTTATTGCCCATGCTGGAACCGTGAGGGTCATCTGTGAATCTCCCTCATCCTCATATCCAACTTAGTTCCATTAAAAATACCCAGAGGTTTTTCAGTTCTCTCTGTCTTCCTTGATGTCATCCTGGCCCACGCCAGGCTTATCTCCTACCTGGGTGACAGCAGTTGCTTCCTATAACTGGCCTGTCTACATTATTTTGTTGTCTTCTCCCAATCCAGAGAAGAGCAGGCAGAGTGATTTGTTTAAACGAAAATCTGTTGAGGTTGGACAGCGCTACTTAAAGTCCTTTCTTTAGTGCTTCTCATTTGCTTTTAGGACAAAGTCCACAACTTTTCAAGTGGTTTGCGTTCTCTGGTCTCCCCCAGACCTGGTAGGCCCCCACTACCTTGCACTCCTTTCAGTTTAGAAAGCAGCTGGCTCCTTCCTGCTTTCGCGCCCTCCCACATCCCCCTCCCTTCCCACCCTTTCCAGCAAACCGCTGCTCGTCTTTAAGTCTCAGTATAAGTATCACTTCCTCAAGGAATCTCATCCTGGGGCTTCCTTAGGTCATGTTACCATACACTCATAGCCCTCTGTGTTTTTCCTTTGTAAAATGTATCGAAAATTGACATCAAAGACTTGAATAATCATTATCTTTGTACAGCCTCCCTCCCTGCAGGTGATAAGCTCCATAAGAACAAGGACTTTGTGTGTCTTGTTTTACAACGTGTTGCCAGCATTCAGCTTAGGGAACGTTATAGGCTCTTAATACAGAATGAATGAAATGGTTTCAAACTATATGTTCTAGAGAGGGTCATTGCCCAACAAGAAATAAAGCATCAACTGAAGTGATTTAAAATACCCTTAGTTCATTTATTTGCACAAATATTTAAGTACTTTCTCTGCAGCACTATGCTAAGTGCTAGTATAAAGATTTGTCAGTGCTTGTCTTTAAAAACTCTTATAACCTAAGAATGTACAGGTATTTTATATGCTTTTAAAGCTTGAATGAAATCCCATCTATGGTGGTGATCATTTAAGTCTTATTCAAAAATATTGCCAGTAAGAAATCTATTATTTTTGTGACAGTTTTCATTATCCTGAATATTATCTTCTATATAACTAAATAATACACAGGCACCATTGTTAAAACAGTGAACTTTATCCTTGGGCTCAGAGATATGGACAATAACCCAGTATCACGGGGTTAACTATCTGAATACCAATACCAATTCAGATGGTTAACCCAGTGATAAATTCAAGGCTAACTAATAGAGATTTATTTAAAAAGAGAAAACTTGTTGTTGGTATTTTATTACAGGAAGAGTATTTTAGTTTTAGTAACATACGTGTCAGTGTCACAGTATAGTTGTAAGCTAATAAAAAGTATGAGTTTCAGTGTCCAAAGGCATAGAAGAAACCAGGGAATTGGTTAGCAGATCACTAAATGCCTGGAGGAAATGACTCTAGCTGGGTCTGGAGATCTAGTTAAAATCCACATTCTAGTTCATTAGGTCTGGCGTGTGGCCTGAGGTTGTGCATTTCTCACAAGCTCCCCAGGGGAGGCGGTGTTGTTTGTGTAAGACCAAGTTTAGACCATAGGACCTAGGGAACATTCAGAAAGATGGATGTATAATTTTTCTTTCACATTACTGAGGCATTAATTCTTAACCTTTCTGGACAGTTTATTCCTAAAACAAACTACTCAGTGCTGTGCAAGTTAAGTACAGACCCTGCCCTTAGATGAAGTTTATTTTGTTACTCTGATGTCTTTTTCTATGAAGTCTTTTGCTTAACTGTTTATTTAAAGAGGTGTGCATAAGTAAACCAACTATTTTAAAGTATTGCTTTCCCTTGCTATTGTAGAATCAGAAAAAACCTGAAAGTGATGATGATGTTGAGATTAAGAAGCAGCTGTCCAAGTATGAATCTCAGCTTTCAACAAATGAGGAGAAAGTAGATGCAGATGATCGTAAGTCCTTATGAATCTGAGAGTTGGAGGAAATTCACTGCTCTGTGATTTGCAGGCAGCGTGGACTGTCTGGAAGAGATTGGACCATATCCTCCCACCCCTCCACTCCTTTTTTTTTTTTTTTAAACTAGTATTTTTTTTTTTAATTTGCCAGTGAGTTCATTGTTTCTATATGTATTTACATCTCTTTTCCATAATTTTTTATTTTGAGGTAAACACAGACTTAGGGAAAAGTTCCAAAACTTCCTGTGCCCCTTTCCTGTACTCCCCAGTTATTTTACCTACACTTAATCATTCTTTCTCTTGTAGACATACGCACACTTTTTTTTTCTAAACCATTTGAGAATAAGTTACAAACATGATGCTGCTTGACCCCTAAATGCTTAATTTATGTTTCCTAAGAAAAAGAACATCCATTCTCTTGTAGTTACATTATCAATATCAGGAAATTAATGCCGATACAATGCCATTTTCTGGTCTAGAGACCTTTTTTGTATTTTTCCGATTAATTAATCCTTTATACTCCCCACCGACCCCCAAAAGGAAAAAATTGATCCAGAGTACAATTCAGGATCAAATGTTGCATCTAGTTGCCCCTTATTTGGGGTTTAATTTTTTTCATTAAGTTGATCTGTTTGGGCAGGAAGACCACAAATGGTACTGTATCCTTTTCAGCAACCTGGTGTGTCACTGGACGTGATGCTCTTGTCACATATGGGTGGTGTTCATTTTGATCACTTGGCTAGGGTTGATTCTGCCATGTTTCTCTGCTGTAAAGTTACTATTTTTCCTGTAACCTGACTGTTAGCTTGGCATTTTATGTTGGACAGACTTGGTTAAGATTAAAATTTTAAACCAAACACCTCACAACGACCTTCAAAGTCCTGTCCTGCCCTCTACTCTCCCCAGTGGTTCATTCCGTCTAGCCTCACTGGCCTCCTTTGCATCCTGTGAGAACACTAGGTCTGTCTCAGGGCCTGGCACTCACTGTTTCCTCTGCTTGGAGTGCTCTTCTCCCACATCTTCACGTAAATTTCTTCTGTTCTTTTAAAAAAAAATTATTTATTATTGTATTATTTTATTTATCTATTTATTTTTGGTGGGGTGGAGGAGCTAATTAGATTTATTTTTAATGGAGGTACTGGGGATTGAACCCAGGACCTTGTGCATGCTAAGCATGCACTCTACCACTTGAGCTATACTCTCCCCCCAGCCCCCCATTGTTCTGATCTCAACTCAAATATCTTCTCAGAGGCCTTTTGTACTGAGAGACCCCAATATAAAGGGCTCCCAGTCATGCTCCTTCATATAACCCTTTTCTGTTTTCTTCCCATGCTTTTCAATGCTGTAGATTACCTTATTTATACATTTGTTTCTTTGTTAAGTGGCTGTTTTCCCGCAGGAACATAAGTTCTTGAAGGCAGGGACTTTGTCATGCTCCACTGGCCCAATGCCTGGCCCGGTATCTGGACCAGAGTAGGTACTCAATAGATGGTTGCTGATTGCGGAAGAAGAAAAACCATCATTGCTTCTGCATATGTGTAAGGTGTCTTGTCCACCCTTTGTCTTCCAGCATGCTGCTCTTCTGTTCAGAGCAAATAAAACACTCTCACTTGTCTTCCTGCATCTATTCTGTCTTCAGCTTTTGTATCGGGGCTCCGGTGAAATCTGTAACAGTGAAAGGAAGTAGCTGTTCTAGAATTGGACTAGTATCAGGAATGCGCCCAAGAAAGCTGATACCCATATACAGGAGAAAGAAAAGACAAAATCTTATTGTTGCAATTTACTTTTCTTTACACAGATAGATAATAAATGTTTCTTGGTGATGATGGTAATTCAGGTTCTTCTATTTTTCCTTGAATTTTGCCCTTTGAAAAGCAGGAAATAAGATGATAGGGTTATGCATGGTTTTTATTTCTTATTTTCAGTATTTTTCTTAAATATTTTTCTAAAATACTTTAAATATCTAAAATAGAATATTTTTTCTAAAATAGGTATGAGTGTCTTTTGTGATCAGGAAAAAAGTCGTCTTTAAAAATACAGGGAGACTGAAGAAGTTAAGGGAGGATCTGGGGATAGTTATTGAAAGTTAACATTTAAAATCCATTTTTAATATGTGAGATCATTTAATTACTAAAATCACTAAAATCTATGATGTTTTTCATCAACAATACTGTAATGTCTAGTTCTGCCAGGTATGTGTGAGAGAGTCGCCATGCTTTAAGATCTTTTGCTGACTTTAGTTGTCAGTGGGGATGTTTGAGATGTGTCCATAGCTGTTTCACTTTGTCCCAATGTCCTTTATCTTTACACCTAGGACCTGAAGGCTATTTGCGAGCCGACTCACAAGAGCCCTCCCACTTTGATTCTCAACAGCCAGCAATCTTGGAAGAAGAGGAAGTCATGATAGCTCATGCTCATCCACAGGAAGTCTACAACGAATACGTGCCCAGAGGGTGCAAGAATAAATGCCATTCGCATTTCCATGATACTCTCGGCCAGTCGGATGATCTCATTCATCACCATCACGACTACCATCATATTCTCCATCACCACCACCACCAGAACCATCACCCCCACAGTCACAGTCAGCGCTACTCTCGGGAGGAGCTGAAGGATGCGGGCATCGCCACGTTGGCATGGATGGTGATAATGGGGGATGGCCTGCACAATTTCAGCGATGGCCTAGCCATTGGTATATGTCTACATATTTGTCCCTTGTTGGTTGACTTTGAAAATGTCACATTAGACTACCAGTCTTATTTTAACAGAAAGTAGGTTGGTTTGATAAGGCTATTAACTTCTAAGAGTATCAAAATGTTATTTCTTCTTTGGCTGCTTTGACAACAAAGTACTTGATAAATGTCAGGTCAGATAAAATGCTAAAAAATGTGCTTGGCCCATTACTAAACTGTAGCTACCAAAAGTTGTTTTAATTTTCAAGATCTTAAAGATGAGACTCTAAGCTGTTTGAAGCACATGTGAGTTTTTTTTCCCCCAAATATGTTTAAGTTCTCTTATCTGCAATATAAACAGTATTTATTAAAGTAAAAGAATCTTTTCCATAATCTTTTCTATTATACTAAAAGAATCTTCATCTATCTGACAAATTTAATTACTAATCTCTACCCAAAGAAGAATTACAGAATTTTTGCTATTAAATTGTTATGCTACAACTGGGAGATAATAGAATGTTTACAAATTATACTAACTTAGGGCTAGGAGGAACCATGGAAGTAATTACAGGTTAGGCAGCCGAACCCCGGCAAGG
The DNA here is from genome assembly GCF_048564905.1 of Vicugna pacos. Taxonomy (NCBI): domain Eukaryota; kingdom Metazoa; phylum Chordata; class Mammalia; order Artiodactyla; family Camelidae; genus Vicugna; species Vicugna pacos. The sequence continues at coordinate 11,088,515 of NC_133010.1, forward strand.
TGAACTGCTTGCGGGAGAGGGCAGTGCTGTAGCCCAGCTGAGATGAGCCTGGGCCTTGGCTCCCTGGGAGCCTGGTGCTCTTCCTCCTCTGTACTGTGTGCGGCGTAAGTGACAAGGGAGGATGTGCAAGTGCTCAGTCACGGTTTGTAAGCAGTCAGTTGTATAATGTGTTACGTTTTAAAAGCAGGGAACTATTTGTCTTAGACCTTCCTTATGAGACAGTGAAAGAATGAATGTAAAAAAGTCTAATTACATAGTAAATTCCTCTGAGGCCAGGGAACATATTTGTACCCTTGACTGCTGAGGTTTGTTTTTTTTTCCTTAAAAAAATCAGTTTATTTTATATTTTTAAATAAGTGTTTTAAGTGTACCAGTTACTTCTAAGGTTTGTATGAGATCATTTAATCACTTTAAAGCATAGGGGAACCTTCCCTTCTCAGTCATACCTGCTTGTGCTCCTTTGGGAAATTTTAAACCTAGTTGCAATGTAATCTAAGATTACTAAAGAAAAAGATCGAGAGCAGTTGAGAAAGTTCTGTTTACTCACAACCAGAATATAGTTGATTCTTTTACCTAATTTTGTATGCTGATAAGATTAAAAAATACCCACAGAATAATTAGTGATTCTTACACAGGTGCTGCTTTCACTGAAGGTTTATCAAGTGGTTTGAGTACCTCTGTTGCTGTGTTTTGTCATGAGTTGCCTCATGAATTAGGTAAGCAAACCCTACAAATGGTATTTTCCAGGCGGGTAAAGTGTCTCAGTGTCACCGGCTTTTGCTAATGATAGCTCCAGCGAGCTTCCTCATAACTTTTATGCCTTTTCATAGGTTTACTAACCTAGCTAGCTTTCTTCTCTTACTGAGGACAAGTTTGTTTCCAGCCATAATTCTAACCCTATGATTACGATTACACAGTTGCCTACGTGGGGTCGCCAAAGAGATGCCTGGGTCCCTTTTCTTGTCTCCTTCCCTACCAGATACCTTCCTGTACCAGCATATCTTCCTGTACTGGTGACATCAGTGATCGTTTTCTTCATACACACAATATGAATAGGACCACAGGAATCTAAAAAAACCATATTCCACTGACAGAAATTGACAAAGAGAATTTCATTGGCGCTAAAGAAAAGAGAAGCCGATGCATTGCGTTTTGAATATTCTTTTTCTCTGTCACCGGAACTTAAAACTTTCCCAGAATTGTTCTGGTTCCCAGATCATGTCCTTGTTTTTCTTGTTCACCTTATTACACCTATAATGCCATTTTCACTTCTGTTCTTTGACATGTGTTCTGCCATTTAGAAGGCCTCCCACCTTCCTGCTTAGTGTTTACAATCCTCAATGTCTGGTCTGTGTTCCACATTCTAGATCCTTCATGCTCCATGAAGCCCCTCTTAACTATTCTTGTCTTAATTTCTTTTTTTCTCCTTTTATAACCAGAACATTAGACTCTTCAGCTCTTAATTACATATTACCTTTATCATGTGCTGATCTTTTCATATGTGTTCTCTGCTCGCCTCTTCCTTCTTTGTGGCCAATTCAAAGCTCCTCGAAGACCACGCAGGAACACAACAGTAGATTCGTGGTGTTTACTGACATTCATTGACAAAGTGGGAGCCTTAAGAAAAACTTCGGATAAAAGATAATTTATAAAGCCGTTAGGATGATTTACACTGATTAATACTGTTAGAACTGGGTAATTCTTTATTTTGCTTTATATATTTTTCCCTCAAAAAAATTTGGAGAATTTCTTAAATCTGGGAAGTCTTTTGAGTACGTACCTTAAAAATGATTTTTCAACTACTTCCTCCCCTCCCCTTTTTTTTTTCTGTTAAAGGTGACTTTGCGGTTTTACTCAAGGCTGGCATGACTGTTAAGCAGGCTGTTCTCTATAATGCTTTGTCAGCCATGCTGGCGTATCTTGGAATGGCAACGGGAATTTTCATTGGTCATTATGCTGAAAATGTTTCTATGTGGATATTTGCACTTACTGCTGGCTTATTCATGTATGTTGCTCTAGTTGATATGGTAAGTTTTTAATAAGTCAGATTACAGAATTGGCTAACAGTGATACAGAGAAAATGTTGAATGTAATCTCATTTTTAAAAAGCTGTAGATTAAATATAGCAGTGAGAAGTGTTTCTGTAGGTAGCACACAAAATACAGATCCTTTATAGTTTATCTTTTTGGATTGTTGCTCACAAGCACATTTTTGTCCATCCTAATGTGTATTAGGATACACAAAAATATTTATCCCTTTTGATGTGTCTATTTTTAAGAGTAGAGCTTTAGTAATCAAGCATTGAATTATCTGTAGACTTTTAGGAAACCTGGTACAAGCTACATGCTGTTCGCATACTGTGTGTACTTCAGAATGCTTAAAGTGTCCTTATTAATGGACAAAGGAGTCATATCTTTTTGTTACCAAAGTCCACATAACAATCTCAGCGAATCTTAACTGCTAAAATTATATTTCATATGGTATAAGGTTTCTGTATCTCTGAACTTCAAAGTGAGCCCTGTGTTATATCCAGATGTGGGCAATAAGCAGAGGAACTGGTATAGCTCTCTGTTTTACAGTGGAGCAAACTTGGACCAATATAAATTTTGACTTGCTGAGCAGAGCATGAATAATCATTGTTAATTAAACTGCTAGGAAATACGGTGTGACATTATTAGCCAGAGTCAGTATGTTTGTGGTCATGTTTTAGGGGATTGACCCATAGTATATCCAGCTACTTGTAAAGCTGGTATGCTGTCCTGCAAATTCTTCTAAAAACTGATCTATGGTTCTAAAAACTTAAATGTTGCTCTTCTTTTTTTTTCTTTAAGGTACCTGAGATGCTGCACAATGATGCTAGTGACCATGGATGTAGCCGCTGGGGATATTTCTTTTTACAGAATGCTGGAATACTTTTGGGTTTTGGAATTATGTTGCTTATTTCCATATTCGAACATAAAATTGTGTTTCGTATAAATTTCTAATTAGGGTATTAATGCTAGAGTAGCTTAAGAAAGCTGTAGTTTGCTGTCCATAGTTTGAATAGGTCATAGGGAGATGAGCTTGTATGCTGTGATACGTAGCATTTAAGGTTTGTGAATTTTGTGATTTTTGTATTGAATATTGCCGTTTGTTATGCCTATAAGGTCAGTTATGGTGGTAACATAAAGGTACGTTAAATATTTAAGTTATTCTATTTTGGGAATATAAGCTGTATGTGCAATTTACCAATATTACCAGTTTATTGTATAAACAAGAGATTTGGCATGACATGTTCTGTATATTTCAGGGAAAGATGTCTTTAATGTTTTTTCTAGAACTAATTTAATACAATAATTCACATGCTGGATTTTAGGCCTCTGAAGAACTGCTGGTATTTAGGATTAAGAATACGCATGAAGCCTAAGATACTGATAAAGCTTAAACTGAACTTCAGCTTAGAAATAAGGAGAAAGAGAGCAGAATCTGTGTGAATTGAGAAGACATAGATTTCTTATAAAAATAAATCCCAAAACTGGTTATAAAATAGGAGAAAATTTAAATTTAAATGAAAAAAAGGCAGTACTAATACAGAGTACATTCATAATCATTTTTGTTAGCATATTACTGTTCCCATAAAACCACAGCACTTTTTACTAATTTAGTTTTACATTTAACTTCATATAATAGAGACATCTAAATATATTTAATGAATTCAAGCAAAATATATCACTTGACCAAGAATTTGGAATTTTAAAATATTTATGTGGAGATATACCAGGTTAGTTTGAGTAAGTTTTTGTATTGCCAAGACTTGGATATCACCAAGCTGTGTATCACCCAAAGTTATATTATTGGATGTTCTGGTTATCTGGTTTACCTCAGTCAGTGTATTAGAATTTCAAGATATATAAGGACATGAAAACCATACTGGGTATAAATTGACTTCTTGGATTCAGAAAGTACTTTGGTATCTTTCAGTGCTTCAGTGTTGTCGTTATAAGCAAACTGTCATTTTTATATATAGTACTTTAGACATACTAGGGTTGTGTGACATTCTCTTGATGTTGCTTTTCTACGAAATAAATTCCCCATGTCAGCTTGATATATCTGATTTTCTTTTTTTTTAATCGCCTTGGCCATTTTTAAGTGTACAGTTCAGTAATTTTAAGTATTGTGCAGTTGATCTCTGGAACTTTTTCACCTCGAAAAACTGAAATTATACCCATTAAACAACTCTTCATTTCCTCTTTCCTACAGCCTCTGGTAACCACCATTCTACTTTCTGTTTCTATGAATTTGAGATGTCTGCTTTTCTTAAGTATACTCCAGATTATATGTACTTATCAGTTCATTTATATTATTGTATTGGGTGCCCTTATTCGGTTTTTTAATTATTTATCACAAAGTGGACTTCAGAAAATATGGGTTCTCAGCTTGTTCCAAGCTGTCCCTAGCTTTAAAAAAAAAAAAGCAACACATAAATCCCTTAGTTTATCTGAGTAGATTCTGGGATTAGGAAGGAAAGAACATTCATCATGTTAATTGAGGTTAGTGTAACCCTGACACAAAACCATGCTGGGAAAGGCAATCTACCTTATACCCTCAGACTCCCTACACATTCTTGTCAGCCATATCAAGAACATAAGACCCTGACCACGCTTTGCCTGGGCTGATTATCAGTGAAAAACCTTGAAAGATGAGGTTTGAGACAAAGAGCAGGCCTTGTAGAAAAGAGATGGATTCCCCAAGCTCAAGCTTTCCCTTTAAAACTTCCATGGTTGAACCGACTCTTCAGAGGTGGCTTTGGAGGAACACTGAGTCCACCGTCTCCCCAGACGGCCAGCATTCTGATGAAAAGCAACATTTGTCTCTCTCAAGTATTGATTTTTGGACCCGAGTTTGTTAACACTAAGAAGGGATTGGAAGGCTTTATTGTAAGATTTGAGACTGTGCTGGGTGATTCTAAGGATGTTTTAGGGAAAGCAGGAGCCCGTTCTGGATTGGGTGCTGTCAGGAAGTGGGGGCATTTTGGTGATTGGATAGATGTTTGGCAGTTTTTATCTGGAATGCCAAAGGATTAAGATTGGGCTAGAGATAACATTGCTAAAGGAACTGTAATCATTTAGTTATAAGAGGAAGACATTAGCAATTTTCATGGTTTCAGAGTGGCCTTGACTCTGTCTTGTTCCACTACAGTCTCAGAATGGCCTTGTCGGATTATTGTTCCTATCTGGTGAGGCCTAGTTGAAGGTTTCTGTAGGAACATTACAGCATGGTATGAAAATTAATAAAGGGAAACCTCACTAAAATGGAGTTGGGAGACCAGAATGGGGAGCTCTCTCTCACTTACCACTCAACCTCAAAACAGATCCCAACAGGAAGAGAAACCTTGTCTTTCCAGCAGGAAGTGAAGCTACTACTACCAACTGGGAGCAGAAAAAAATTTCTCCCTGCTTGGCAACAGCTCAGCCAATGAAAAATCACTATACTTCAAACTCCCAGTTTCCTCCAATGGACTTTTAGTTTATAACAGCCCCTCTCAACTTCCTCTTCTCCTCTATAAAAGAGTTTTCTCTCTTTCCTTTTACTGGGCTTGTCTGTGGTTTACCCATAGTTGTGTGACCTGAATTGCAGTTCTCTTCTGTTCCCAAATAAACTCATTTTGCTGGTAAAAAATAACTGACATTGTTTTAGGTTAACACTAGCTGTCAGCTTCCAAGATTATCTTTTTACTTTCTCAGTTTCCAATTTTAACCATGGGCAGATGAAGTCAGCCTGCAAGATATGTTAGTCTGTGAAATTCAGATCCACTGTCATCAAAGGTTGTTTAGAGAACATTATTGTTGAACTAAAGTCAGTTACTTCATATTCCTTTTGTTAGAAGATGAACTGTTGAATCTGATGTGACAATGGCTGTTGGGAAGTATTTACATGTAAAGGATAATCAGCCAAAGTACCTGGTCTCCTAATTTCTTTGTTTCCTGAAACATTTAGTACTATTAAAGATTCCAGAGAAGTCTGTAGGAATGTAAGTACATTTTTCTTTTAAGATAATGTGTATTCCACCTTGAGCAGCCAATATTATATCGAGAGCAACTCTATTTTGATCACTGTCTTTCTGAGTTTATGAAATTTGGAAAGAGAGCTTCCAAGACTTTGGTGGCATTCATTTCCCTTTGCTATTACTTCCTTACCCTAACATGTAGCATCCCCCCTCCTCCTTTTTGGTGGAGACAGAAACATACCTTCCTAGGTGTGACACAATAGGGATTTTAGACTTTCGAATGAATGTCTTGCCTGTTGTGGTGTAAGCCATAAAAAAAAAGGTGTTAGTAACTGAATCTAATTAACCAGGAAATCAACTGATTTTTTACAAGAGAAAAGATACTAGAGGTAACTGGGTGGCACTCAAAGGAAAGTGGATACAAACCCCAAACTTAGTTTTATTATATGTTTTAACTAAGTCACACATACAAGAAATCACACTAGGTATGCAAATATGCATTGCTCTTAATTTGAGGCCTATATTTAAAATTGAGAAGTATAGTCAGAGGACACAAGATATGAAAATTAATCATAATTACCTAAAGGCATAAACAGTATTTTGAAAACACAGCAATAATTAACAATATTAATAAATATAGATCCTACTGCTTGGTGTGGAAAGCCATGGTACACTCATGCACAGAGTACTGTGGGAGCCCAGAGCAGGAGCAGCCAAATCAGACTGAAGACCAGGGAAGACAGAAGAACTGGTGCTTTGGCTATGTCACTGAGAGCAAAGCCTAGCTGAGGAGAGAAAAGATACATTCATATGCTCATATATGAGTTATATATATTCATATATGTATTACATATTCTCTCCTCAGACAGATTTTGCTCTCAGTGACATGTAAGTATAATTACAAATAACAGACTAGTAGTGTAAGCACTAAATAAGCCATTCAAGTCAGTTAATGACTCAGGAAAGAACTTGCATGCACTGGACTGATAAGGAAAGGAAAGGAGGTAGGATTTAAGGTGGGCGTTAAAGTTCAGGCAGAATTGAGATAGAGAAGAGGGGCAGTGGGAAGAGCTGGAGTCTCAGGTGAAGACATAATCTGGGAGAGGATGTGTAGCAATTTTGGTGGCCTCAGGGCTCATGAAAAGGAATAGTGTTGAAAATACTTTTAGGTCTTGGGAAACAGGTTAAAGTTGAACTAACTTAAGGCTTAAAACTATACTAAGTAGATTGGATCTTTTTTTAAAAAAAAAAAGGATATAAAAGGAGAGAAAGAAGAATATAGGGAAAGAATTGATACTGGAGTGAGGGGAAGGAGAGTTAACCTTACCTCCTGAGGTATCTCTGAATCTGAAGCTGTAGAGACATTAGAAATGGGAAAAAGAAGCTACACTTATAATCAACCAAACACATAAATAGGCATATTTGATGCCTATTTGGGCAAAGTTCTAGAACAGTGCTTCTCAAAAGATGGTTTAGGAATTTCTGTGCTTTCTTATGTAACTTTCTTGAAGTTTCTTACATTAATATTTAGAATATGACAGTATCCCTCTTTCTGTTCCCTTTGTGAATTATCAGAGTTAAGTAGTATGTCAAAATGTTGGATTAATTATGAGATTTCTAAGATTAATTTTTTATTATATAAATAACACATAAATTAAAAAAAAGCAAGATAGACACAGCTTAAGGGCTCCAACCCTGACCCTCTCTCTGATGCCACTATTCATGTAGTATGTATTCCTCCACCTTTTACCATGCATTTACATACTTACGAATTCATATAAAATACACACTTTTGTAAAACAAATGTGCTGTGCTTTTCCTTTTGCAACTTAAAAAAACTCAGTCCACCACTGGCTTTATCAATCTTTTGAACTGCTGTATGTATTCTGTAATACGTTGTATCACACTTAATTTAGAAACTTCCATGCTGTGAATGTACCAACTCTTCACTGTTACTGAGCTGGGCCATACAACTACCATACAGCTCCATGGCAAACATGCTGGTGTTTCCCTAGCATTGACGAGAATTAGTGGAATCGCAGGGTCACAAGAAAGGTGTATTTTAAAATATATTACACCAGTCTTCTAAAGTGCCTGTACCAAATTTACACGCACATATATAGATTAATAATTAACCTTTGCACAGTTTCTCCCAGCAGCAGGGGTCTAGGCCTCGCAAACACCATCCCGCCTAAGCGATGAGCCAGTGGGCACGCCCCCCACCGCTTCTCCTGCGCCAGCCTTGGCCCCGCCCCTTCCGCTCAGAGGTCCCGCCTCTCGGCCTCCCCTTTTCACGGGAGGCGGGGCGCGGGCCGACCGTGACGTCACTGCCGGCTGGACGCCATCTTGCTGGGTTGCGGCCGGTCTCGGATGTGGCGGCAGCAGTGGTGAGGGCGTGGGGAAGGGTGGGGTGAGGGGGCGAGGCCGCAGCGGGGGCGGCGAAACTCTCCTCCCCTCAGCCCCACCGCGTGGGACGGCGTGAACGCGGTGTCGGAGGGATGTCCGCCTTCTCAGAGGCGGCGCTGGAGAAGAAGCTGTCGGAGTTGAGCAACTCGCAGCAGAGCGTGCAGACCCTGTCCCTGTGGCTCATCCACCACCGCAAGCACTCGCGGCCCATCGTCACCGTGTGGGAGCGGGAGCTGCGGAAAGGTGAGTCTCCCGTGCCTCTCGGCCTGTTCCCTGGCGCGCCCGGGACCCCTGCCCCGCTCTCCCCCAGCGACCTCAACTCCCGTCTGCCCCGCACCCCCCTTACCCAGCGCCGCGGGCTTCCTGGCGTCGGTGGTCTGCGGGCAAGGAGGAGCGCCGTGCACTGCGCTTCCTGCAAAGTCGACGCTTAGTCTGTGTTGTTGAATAGGGTATAAAGGATTGAAACTTCTATTGGTTTAACGCGGAAACAGTAGGCAGGGGCTCAGTACTCCGCACCTAATTACTGTCAGAAATTCAGGCAGGCAGGTATTTTCTTCATTGTGTATATTATAATGGAGGATGGGGAGGGGAAAGAATTGGTGTGGGGTTGGGGAGTACTTCCATTATTTCTATATCGCATCAACTCAATCTTGTAAAATTAGTGGAGGAATCAAGAGTTTTAAAGCTAGGGAGTCTAAAATAAGAAGATGCGTGATGCAATGGAAAGAACCCTGGATTTGTAGATTTTAGAGGACCTAGATTAGGGAAATGTCTTATTTCTGGATTGCAAGTGCCTCACCTGAAAATGTGGGAGTTAAATTAAGTGATCGAAGGCCCTTTCTTGTGTATAATTATATGCTTCTAGGGCAGCGTCTTTATTTTGCAAGGCATTTGACAGTGCTCGTGTAAATGAAGTTAACTTTTCTGAGCAATAGTCTCCTGTCACTAAAATATCTAGAAAAATCATATTACTACTGCAGAGCAAATTTATCCATAAGAACTGATTGTATGATAGTGCGACTGAAAATTAAAACATTTCATTTGGTTAGCCTGAATTTGTACCTTAATTCTTAACTCGCTAGACAGAAGAGAGTTTCAGACATCCTGATGTATCTGATGTGATGGTCATTTACTAATTAAGGGTTTTAACAAACCGTTATTAATCAAAATAGTTGCTTGCGTGCTGATCCGAATGAAAGCTATATGATATATTAATATGAGCCAAAATGTGGCATTGGCTATATAGAATGGAAACAAACTCATTTTCTTGTGTATTTGCTTGTGGTTAATCCCTTAGAAGAAATTGATTTAGAGCCCTGTTTTTTACTTAATATGTAAGCATATGTGTATTGGCTCTCGAGGAGGAATCCACCTGTGAGTGGCCAAAAAGATTTGAGAAACACAGGTATGAATGTCTGGAAAATAGCCGTGAACTTTGAGAAGGCAGGAATTGAAAGACAATCCCTTTTATTAGATATGAAAATCAGCAACAGGTTTATACTGTTTTTTGAAAAGAGTGTAAGGATTCTTACTACACTATTCTCCGCGCCCCCCCCCCACGACTGTTCTTAAGAAATACCACAAATTAGTAGAAAATTGGCAAAACTGTTAAAGGCATTTCACGTAAGAGGAAACCTGAAAGACCAGTAAATGATACTTAATCTTACTAATCAGGAAAAAATAGATCAATGAAGTACTGCTTTATATCCTTTGGTTTGCAAAATTAGAAAGTATTACAATACTAAGATTTGGTGAGGAAGAGGGGAAGCAGGAACTCTCTTACTGCTGGTTGTAGTGTGAAAAGGGAGATGAATTTAGCAACCTCTAATGAAGTTGAAGGTGTATCCTTTGACCTAGCAGTTCTCCTTCTATGACTATATCCTGGAAACTCAAGGAATTACGTTTGTTGTAGCGTCAATACCCGTATCAGATAAACAGTTTAAGCATCTCATTAGTTAAGAGTGTGGACAAATATATTTTGACATTCATACAATGTAATACTGTCCAACAGTTTTCATGAATAAACTAGAGCTGTGGGAAACGACATGACTGAATTAAAAAAACAACAAAGAAGCAAAATGTTGAGCTAAGAAAACAATATGTCATTTGGTGAAAGTTTGAAAACATGCAAAACAACACTGTATTGTTTACAGGTACCTACAGTTAAAACACGCACAGTAAAGATTAACACCATAGTCAAAGATAGTGGCTACCATAAGGGAGAGAGGAAATGAAAATGAATCTGTGTTGTCTTATATTACATATATTTAAAACAGTTTTTGAAACAAATGGGGGAAAATGATAAGATGTCCTATTAACTGGCTTTGGAGATGTTTCCATATGTTTAAACGTTTCATAATTAGAACAAAAATTAAAGGCATGTAAAAAGATGCTTTAGGAGGAGAGTAATGTTGGGTGATGATGGAGATGATAGAAGCGGTAGTAATAGCGGTGGTGATGATCGTGCTGTTGCTGCTGCTGTGCTTCTCAGCGAGGAGTGGGATTATCTGCCAAGGGTTTCCTTTCCATGACACATGACTGTGCCTTTGGAGGGCATAGCTTTTACGTCCTCCCCCTTCTCTGCAGTTTTTCTCATCAACTTTAGGATCCTCCATCCCTTACAGCATAATAACAATAATCTACTGAGCACTAGGCATTGTTTTAGACATTTTATTGTACTATGAATCCTCCCGTTATCTCTGCAAAACAAGTATTTTTGAAAGGAACTAATCAGACTTGAAATAAATCAAGAAATAAACTGTGGAAAATTAGTTGAACATTTTGTATTAAGCTAGGCATTCTTTAGTTTCTTGAAGTGCTTAAAGAAGACAAAAATGTGATACTGGTAGGGAAAAAATTACTGCTCAAAATATAAGAATGACTAGGTAAAATATGTCAGATATGGTAATCATTCAATTATGAAGATTTTCCCTCTTGTTTCTACTTTCCTTATTTTTGTCTCCTTTAAAGAAAAAGAATTTCTATTTGGAGGGATATACGCCATGGCCTTTATGAAGACCAAAGGAACAATTAATTTCCGTGGTAAATGCAGTGGCGTGTAAACAAAGACATACATGACCATTTTGTTGTTTTGCATCAGTTCTATCAAGATATAATAAACATACCATAGAATTCACCCATTTGGTTTTTAGTATATCATATGGTTGTAAAACCATTACCACAGTAAATTTTAGAATATTTTCATCAACCAAAAAGAAACGCCATGCCTTTTAGCCAACATCCCCCATTCCCTCCACCTTCCCTGGCTCTAGGCAACCACTAACTTACTTTGCTCCTATCGATGTCCTTAAGTGGAATCATAGGATATGTAGTCTTTTGTGACTAGGCTTCCTTTGGTTGGGGATAAGGTCTTCCAGGCTCATCCTTGTAGTGTATATTGGTACTTCATTCTTTTTTATGGCCAAATAATAATTCATTGTATGAATATCCATCAGTTGATAGACATTTGGGTTGTTTCTACTTTTTTGGCTATTATGAACAATATTGCTGTGAACATTTATGTACAAGTTTTTGTGTGGATGTGTTTTAATTTTTCCTGGATATATATCTGGGAGCAGAATTCCTAGGTCATATATGAACTCTATGTTCAATCATTTGTGGAACTGCAATACTTTCCATAGTGACTTCCTCACTATACATTGCTACCAGCAGTGTATGGGGATCCAATTTCTCCACATCTCTAACAACACTTGTTAGTATCTGTGTTTTTGATTATAGCCAGTCTGTTGGATGTAAAGTTCCTTGTGGTTTTGATTTGCGTTTTCCTGATGACTAATGATGTTGAGCATATTTTCGTGTGCATATTGGCCATTTGTATGTCATCGTTGGAGAAATGTCTATTCAGATCCTTGCCCATTTTAAAATTGGGTCATTTGTCTTTTTATTATTGAGTTAAGCATTCATGTACTTTAGATACAGATCCCTTATCAGATCCATGACTTGCAAATATTTTCTTCCACTCAGTAGGTTGTCTTTTCACTTTCTTAATAGTGCCTTTTGAAGGTGATTGTTTTAAACTCAGTTTCTAAGTAGTGGGCTTAATTATAAAACTGTTAATACACATCATTAATTAAATTGTATGTTGCGTTCATTGCTGTAGAAATATCAACCATGAATGTACCAGAATTTATAAAACAACACTGATGTTTGAACTCTTTCCTACATGCAAACACAACAGCAACAAATCTCTGCAAGAGTTGTAGACAGAGGATAAGTAGGAAGTTCTTTGCAGTGGATTAGACGTTTTAAACATAACATTTCAGTTCGTAACTTCTTTTTGGAATGAGGTAGGATAATAAAGTAAACATTTTAAACTCTTAATGTTTTATGTCTGCAGAGCACTTTAAGTGATTTAAAATTTTTTAAATCTTTTGTTTGTGGAAATGTATGAAAAAGATAATAATGATGAATTACTTACTCAATCACCTTGCTGTCATCTAGATTTTTTGGTCACTTTTGGTTCTTCAGCTTAACTCTTGGCTGTTACCAGCTACCTGTAGTTTTGTTCTTTTTTTTTTTTTTTTTTTAGTACCTTTTCCTTAGTCATTTTGTCTATAATAACTGAGAAACTAAGAAGAAAAGTACCATTCTTATGTTAAATACTTGGACTTCTCAGGTGTATTTTTAAAAATACAGTATATTTTAGTATGTAATAACATGCACATAATACAGAATTCAAAAGGCACGAAGGTTATAAAGGAGTAAGGCTCCTTTCCATTCCTCTTTCCTGCCCACCCATTTTCCTTACCCAGAATCAATGTGTTAACAGTTTATTCTTCCAGAATTTTCTGTACATAGATAGTCATATATTTATTTTAGTTTCTTTCTCTCATGTTTAAACAAATGGTAGGGTATTATATAGGTTTCTCTGTGCTTTTGCCTCTTTTCTTTTTAATGTATCTTTCAATTTGTGATGTATTTGTATATATGATATTGCCTCATTTAAAAAAATGACTGCATTGCATTCCATTTTATGGATGCACCAAAATTTATATAACTGTTACTCTGTTGATGAACATGGGTCGATTTTTTTATCTTACAATTCATAAATATTAATTTGTTACTAAATATTCTAGTTATTTTCTTAATGGTTTCAGCTGATAGAAGTGGTAGGCATTGGCTTGTCACACCATTTTTTTTAGTAAAAACCCCCGTCCATTTGAAATGCCTCCTGTAATGTACACTCAGTTTTTATTTGTATTTGGTACAGTTATAGACTGTCATTCTGCTCCGTTCATCTGTTTACTCTGTACCACTGTCACACTCTTTATTATGTTTTCGTATCTGGTAGGACATCTCTCCCCTCAACTGTCCTTCCTCCCCTACCTCCTGCAAGTTACTCATCTTTTTTTTTTAGACCTGTCTGTGTCTTCTTGTTTCGTTTTTCCATATAAACTCTGGAGTCTTGTCTTTTGCAAGAAAAAAAATATTTTGGTATTTTATTGGCTTAAAGAGAATTCACATCTTTATGATGACAAATCTTAGGCTGAGAACTATGCAGTCTTATTCTAAATGTGTTTATTATAATTGTTTAGATAAGTGGTTCTCAGACTTGTTCAGATACTAGTTCATGATGCTTTGTAAAGCTCTGTAAAGACCATCTTGAAATGCACACTTAAGTTTTACAATAACTATAACTTTGTGCTAAATGTATCTCATTTAAATCTAGTACAGGCTAACAGAAGAAAGCATCAAAGGATTAAGTCATGTTATGCAAAAGAATTTAAAAGTTGAAAACATTTGTATGAATTAAGGTTTTGGTTTTTTTTTTTTTTGTAAATTTGGAAAATGGTTTGCATTGGTTGATTTTTGTGATGACATTTTGCTTCAATTCAAGGAATATCATTCTCCTTCAAGAGTATGATTTAGAAATCTTATCTATTTAATTCAATATGCTTTTTTTGTCTCTTTAGTGTTGGCACAAATCATAATGCATACTGTATTCTATTTTATACATTATTCTTTAAAATAAGTGAAATTTATTTAGTCAGTCAAGGACCATATTTTTGCTGAACTATCAAAAAATTCAGTTTTCTTAGTAGAAAATTAGTTACTTAACAGCACTTGAGATGGTTAATTTTGTGTGTCAAGTTGACTGGGCCACAAGGTGGTTGTAGATATGTGGTTAAACAGTATTTGGGTCTGTCTGTGAAGCTGTTTCTGGCTGAGATATAATATGTGAATCCGTAGACTGAGTAGAGCAGATTGGCCTCCTCAGTGTGGGTTGTCGTCTTCCAGTCAGTTGAAGGCCTGGAGAGAACAAAAAAGTTGACCCTCCCATGAGTAAGAAGGAACTCTTCCTTCTCTTCTGCCTTTGGACTCAGACAGAAACCTGGACTATTGCTGTGTCGTGAGCCTGCTAGCTTTCAGACAGGTACTTAACGCCACCAGCTTTTCTGGGTCTCCAGCTTGCTGACTGCATATCCTGGGACTTGACAGCCTCTATAATCACATGAACTAGTTTCTTACAATATCTACACACACACACACACACACACACACACACACACACACACCTTACTCTGTTTCTCTGGAGAACTGTGAGTAATACAGTACTTTTCCAGATTTACAACAATTTAGTCATCTTAATGTAGATTTAATCCAGATATTGTTTTAGAGTTTTAAAAATGCAGTTGATATGCTATAACTAACACATAGAGAACTCTTAATGATTAAAAATAATTTCATTTATGCACTTATAATTTGATGCTTTAGATGTAATTTTTGTTTTTTGCTATCAGTATGCTGATGACTCAATGATACTTTTTTTTAAAGCCTCAGTCTCGATGTCACTGAATGATATTTCTTGAGCATCTCAAATTCATCTTGTACAAAGCAACACTTTGTCGTCTTTCCCCACTCTTGTCCCACTTCCCTGTTACTCTTCCTGTCTTTCTTACTTCAGTGAAAGGGATTACTGTCTACCAGTTGCCTAAACTTAGAACTTCAGGATTGTCTTGACCCCACTCTTCATAACATGCTTCACCTCCAGCCGTGTTATTGCTCTTTTAGCAATATTTCCTTTGCCTCTCCTGTCCCATCCCACTGCCCAGGTCTTTATCTTTAAGTAGAACTCTTGCAAAGAGTGCTCATAGCAACGTTATTCACAATATTCAAAATGTGGAAACAACCTGAATGTCCATCAGTGGATAAATGGATTTATGTGGAACATCCATGCTGTAGAATATTACTCAGCCATAAAAAGAAATGAAATACTGATTCATGTTGTAATGTGGATGAACCTCAAAGACAAGCGAAATGAAAGAAGCCAGACACAAAAGGTGACATATTGTAGGATTCTGTTTATAAGAAATATCCAAAATAGATAAATCCACAAAGTTATTTTCAGAGGCTGAGGGTAGGGGAAGAAGAGGAATGGGGAATGAATGACTTTAGTGGGTATGAGGTTGTCTTTAGGGATGACAGAAATGTTTTGGAACCAGATATAGGTAATGGTTGCATAATCATATAATTGCCCTTTGATTATACACTTTAATATGGTTAATTTAATATTATGTGAATTTCTCCTCAATTTAAAAAAATGATGTAAACACGTTGCACTTTTATGTGTCTGTATGCTTTTGTAGTCTCTTCACTTTTTCTATTTCTACTCTGTCTCCTACCTTCTGATATTCTGATCTCTGGGCAACTTCTCTCTGCAGCTTTCCCTAATTTTTTCAGGAAGAATTAATTGTTCATTCACCCATAGTCCCTAATCCTGTTTTGGGAGGTGAGGTTCTTTTGGTTTTGGTTTTGGTTTTGGTTTTTTTCCCTTCCAGTTCATATTCTAAACTTGTAATAAGTCTAGTTTGAATTGATAACAACTTATCTTCAGTAGCATATTCAGTCTGTTCCTATACAACTTTCTCCGCCACTTTATGTTATCCTCACAAACTACATCTTTATATGTTGCACGTCCTTCATCAGACTTACTGCTTTATACATTTGTATTCTAAGTTATATAGGAAACAAAAAGAAGAGTTACAAACTAAAACATAAAGTAACTTTTGAAAGTTACTTTACTGATGTTCTTTATTTCTTTATATGGCTTCTAGTTACTATCTAGTATCTTTTCACTTCAGTCTGAAGGGCTCCCTTTAGTATTTCTTGTAGGAGAGGTCTACTAGCAACAAATTCCTTCAGGTTTTCTTTAGCTTGAAATGCCTTAATTCTTCAGTATTGAAGGATGGTTTTATCAGATATAAAATTCTTGGTTGACAACCCCTTCCCCCTACCATTATGTAGTTTAAATATGGCATCTCACAACCTTCTGGCCTCCATAGTTTGATGAGAAATTGTTAATCTTATTGAGGCTCCCTTGTACATGACATGAGTCTAATTGCTGCTTTGAGAAATTGTCTTTTGACAGTTTGAACATAGTGTGGCTCATTGTGGGTCTCTATTTATTTGTTGTTGGGAGGTAATTGGGTTTATTTGTTTACTTATTTTAATGGAGGTAGTAGGGATTGAACCTAGGGTCTTGTGCTTAGCATGCACTCTACCACCAAGCTGTAACTTCCCACCTTTGGTAGGTCTCTGAGTTACTCCTACTTGGAGTTCATTGGGCTTCTTGAGCTTCTTGGATTTGTAGATTTCAGTTTTTCCTAAAATTTGGGGAGTTCTTGGCTATTATTTCTCCACATACTCTTCTCTCTCTTCTCAGACTCCTGTAATGTTCGTGTTTGTTGGCTTGGTGTGTCACTCTGTTCACTTGTCTCCATTCTTTTCCTTTCTGCTCCCCAGACTCCATTTCAATGGTCTTGCCTTTATATTTGCCAGTTCTCTCTACTCTTGACATTTTCTGTAGTAATACCTCCTACGTGCTTACTGCTCTTATTGCAGCATTTATCGTGTAGTATCTTAATGATTCTGTGTTGAGTTTCTTATTACTGAAGAACTGAGCCTATTCCTTTGTTTCCTCAGAATCTAGTGTACGGTAGATTCTCAGTATGTGTTGAATGAATTATTGAATGAATGTTGGAAAGTGTATGGAATCTGAGACTTTTAGAGCTAGAAAGAGTATTGTAGAATGTTTTGCTGTTTCTTTTAAGAATAGTGCCTGAATTAGGAGCTTCTGACATCTTAAGGCAAATAATGAACTCAGTCATAAGCACTTCCCTGGTTGATAAAGACTTGAAAAAATTTCCAGTTTTTTCAGTCTGTCACATTGTTCTGAAATATATATAACATAAAATTTAAAATTTTAACAGCTTTTTCTTTCTTTTTGTTGTGGTTAAATATATATACATAATATATATTTTTCATTTTAACCAGTTTTTAAGTGTGTAATTCAGTGCAGTTAAGTCCATTCACATTATCCTCCAAACATCTTCACTATCTCCCTCCAAAACTTTTTTTATTTTCCCAAACTGAAACTCCATACCCATTAAACAATAATTCCCTGTTCTTCCCCCAACTCCTGGCAACCACCCTTCTGCTTCTTGTCACTCTGCGACTCTGGTTGCCTCACTGAAGTGAAATCTTACAATTTATTCTTTTGTGACTGGCTTACTTAACTTAGCATAATATCCTCAAGGTTCATCCATGTTGTAGCATGTGAGAATTACTCTCCTTTTTAAGGCTGAATAATACTCTTGTATGTATATACCACATTTTATTTAATCATTTTTTGATGATACAGAGTTGCTTCCACTTTTTGGCTGTTGTGAATAATGCTGATATGAACATACTTATAAGGATACCTGTCTGAATCCTTTCTTTAAGTCTTTTGAATATGTGCACAGAAGTGGAGTTGCTAAATCATACGGTAATTCTATGCTTAATTTTTTGAGGAACAACTATACTGTTTTACTTTCCCACTTGCAGTGCACTAGGATTCCAATTTCTGCACGTCTTTACCAGTGCTTGTTATTTTCTATTTTTCATTTTTGTTTTGAAAAAAGATACTGTAGTAAGTGCAGTGTAGCATTGGTTTTAATTTGTTTCCATAATGACTAGTGATGACTCTTAGCAAGGGTTTTTTTCTGGGCTCTCTGTTCTGTTGGTCTGTATGTCTGTTCTTATGCCTCCACCATACTATTTTGATTACTGTAGTTTTCTAGTAACTCTTAAAATTAGGAAATAGGAATCTTTCAATTAATTTTCTTTTTCAAGATTGTGTTGGCTATTTGGGATCACTTGGAGATTTATATGAATTTTAGGGTGGGTTTTTCTATTTCTGCAAAAATGCCATTGAAAGTGTGATAGGGATTGCATTTAATATGTAGGTTGCTTTGAGTAGTGTTATCTTAATAGTATTAAGTCTTCCAGTCCATGAAAATGGGATGTGTTTCAATTTATTTGTATCTTTTATTTCCTTTTATAGTTTTCAGTGTACAAGTCTGATACCTCTTCGGTTAAATTTATTCCTAAGTATTTAATTCTTTTTGATATAATTGTAACTAGAATTGTTTTCTTAGTTTCTTTTTTTGGATTTTTCTTTGTTAACTTATAGAAATGCAATTCATTTTTGAGTGTTTTGTATCCTGCAACTTTGCTGAATTGCTGAACAGATAATTTTAACTCTTCCTTTTAAATTTGGATGCCCTTTTTTTTCTTTTTCTTGCCTAGTTGCTGTGGCTAAAAGTTCCAATACTATATTGAATTAAAGCAGTGAAAGTGAACATCCTTCTTTTTTCCTCATCTTAGGGGAAAAGCTCTCAGTCTTCAACTTTTGAGCATGACATTAGATGTGACTACACATCTTTTTAATAATCTATGTGACAAAATAAGGCTTACAGTAAAATACTACATACTGCACATTCTGGAGAAATATGCCTGTATAATTGAGTTGTGAACTAAATCAGCTGCTTTTTTTTTTTTTATGAAGCACCATTTTATTTGAAAAAAATGACTGACAAGAGAAACTGTGGTTATTCAATCAGGGATATTTAGTAGATATTTTCTCAAAAATGAATGTAATGAGCCTACTTCATTAGGGAAGGCAACTAACAGTATTTGTTGCCCATTATGAAATTCTAATTTTCAAGCAAAAATTAGAATTTTGGAAAACTTAAAATGTGTCACCATGTGTCTGACAACTTCCCAGTGCTTTTAAACACTTTCTGATGAAATCAATAAAGATAGTTATAAATGTAATTTTTTTAATATTGCCTAATAAAATGTTTCAACAGTTGGAATTTTTGTGTAACTTAGCAAACCAATATTTTTCAAAAGGCTAATGCATGATGTTACAAAATTATACATAAGTAAAAGATCCATTCAAAGAGCATGGTAGACTAAAATATTTTAACGTAAGAGAGTTTTAAAAGTTCATTGATATGTTTTCAGATTCCACATTACAGTTTAGACTCTGTTTAAAAACTACAACTTGGGTTTTAGTGTAGTTTGAAAGATTATCCACAGTTACCTGTAAAGACTGTTAAAACACTTTTTTCTTACCAAGTTTATATCTGGATGAGGTCTGCTTTTTTTCATTACTTTTACTAAAACGATATACTGTGGTATATTTAATAGGGAAGCAGGTATGAGAATCCAGCTGTATTCTGTTGAGCTGAAGATTTGCAAAAATGTAAAACAATAGGACTTCTCATTAAACATTTTTTGAAATATATTTTTTAAACAAATTCATGTTAACATGCAATTTTTTTACATTGTTTTCAACAAACTAGTACATATTTCAAAAATTCCTCCGTTTTAATTTTCAATAAGGTAAGTATTGGTGGATATGACTGCGTAAACAAAAGCTCTTTGGAGTTCTCAGTAATTTGTAAGAGTAAGAAGTGGTCCTGACGCCAGAAAGTTAGAGAACTCTTCTCAGATTAAATGCTTTACATTAATTTGTTTTATTTCATCATTATCTTACCTAATTTAATGTAGTAATTATTTTAGTTTTTAAAGCTTTAGCTTCCAGATCCTTTTGGATTTAAGTCACTCAGATTGATATTAAGGTCTGTAAATAGATACGTAGAGTGAATATTGTCTGGGTTTTCTTCCAGGCACTGTCTTCTGGGAGTGCTTGTGCAGTGATGCTGTAGCCCTAAAACTAAAGGTCTTAACATGAAATTTCTAGAAAATACCATTTACTTTTAGATAATTATAGATTCACGTTCATTTGTAAGGAGCAATACAGAGAAATCCTGTTTACCCTTCACCAGCTTCCCCCAATGGTAGCATCATAGAAAACTGTTTTTTAAAAAAATAATTTCTCCAATTATAGATATTATAAAACAATATCATAACTGTGGTATTGATGTTAATATAGTCATTTGTCCATCAGAACATCAGTCAAATATAGAACATTTCTACCACTCAAGGAACCCTCAGGTTGCCTTTTTATAGCCACATCCATCTCACTCCCAGCACACCCCTGCTTAAACCCCAGTTTATCAGATTTTTCTTTTCTGAATTATGCTCTTAGTGTCAAGTTTTCTTTTATGAATTATGCTCTTAGTGTCAAGTTTAAGAGCTCTGCTTAGCCTTGGATTCCAAAGAATTTTTACTGTTCTGTTCTAAAATATTTATAGTTTTTCACTTAAGTCCATGATCCATTTTGAGTTAATTTTAGTATAAGGTGTGAAATTTAGGTCAAGGTTCACTTTTTGTGTATTGATGTTCAAATGCTCCAGCACCATTTGTTGAAAGGGCAAGCTATCTTTCCTCTATTGAGTTGCTTTGCTCCTTTGTGAAATTTGACTTGAGTATATTTGTGTGAGTCTGTTTCTGGGTTGTCTTTTCTATTTCATTGATCCATGTGTGTCTCCCTCCACCAATGCCACAGGTAATCTTGACTGCTTGGTTAGTTATAGAGTAAGTCTTGAAATTAGGTAGATTGACTCCTCCCGATATTCTTTTGTGGAAATGTTTTAGCTATTCTAGTTCTTTTGCCTTTCTCTAAAGACTTTAGAATAACCTGGTCTATATCAGTAAAAGTTATTTTGCTGGGATTTTGGTAAGAGTTGCATTAACCCTGCATTTCAGGTTAGGGAAAATTGACCCCTTTATTATGTTACATTTTCTAATCCATGACCATGATACATCACTCCATTTATTTAGAGCTGCTTCTATGTTTTTGTATCAACATTGTGTAGCTTTCAGCATACAAGTCCTGTACATGTTTTGTTATATTTACACTTAAGTATTTTAGTTATTTTGAACAATTTAAAAAGGTATTATTGTATTTTTAATGTAGTGTTCATATATTCATTGTTAATATATTGAAATAAAACTGATACAATAGCCAGAACATGGAAACATTGTCCATTGAAGTGTCCATCAAACAGGTGAATGGATAAAGAAGTTGTGTGTATGTATGTATCTATACATATATGTGTATATACATATATATACACACACACAGCAGAATGTTACTCATTCTTAAAGAAGTGAGGGAATGCCATTTGTAACAATGCTGCCATGTGTAACAATGTGCATGGACCTTGAGAATGTAATGCTAAGTGAAATAAATCGGAGAAAGAAACACTGTATGGTTCCACTTATATGTGAAATCATTAAAAAAAAAAAAAGGCCACTAACCCGAACTCCTAAGAAGAGAAATCAGATTTGGGGTTGCCAGAGGTAGGAGTGTAGGAGGGGAAACTGGAAGAAGGTGGTCAAAAGGTACAAACTAACAGTTACAAGCTAAATAAGTAGTAGGGATGTAATGTACAACATGATTACTATAAT
This sequence comes from Vicugna pacos, assembly GCF_048564905.1. NCBI lineage: Eukaryota > Metazoa > Chordata > Mammalia > Artiodactyla > Camelidae > Vicugna > Vicugna pacos. The sequence continues at coordinate 11,110,572 of NC_133010.1, forward strand.
TAGCACTGCTGTGATATATATGACAGTGTTAAGAAAGTAAAGCCTAAGAGTTCTCATCACAAGGAGAAGCATTTTTTTTAATCTTTTTTACATCTCTACAAGATGATGGATGTTAAATAAATTTATTGCGGTAATCAATTCACAGTATATGTAAGTCAAACCATTATGCTGTACATCTTAAACTGATACAGTGCTGTATGTCAATTATGTTGGGGGAAAGCAGTTTTTTCTTTATTCTTATGTTTTCAGTTTTGTTAATTTCTGCTGTTACATTTATTATTTCATCCTGTTTGCTTGAGTTTATTTTTCTCTTACTGTAAGTTATTGAAGTGGGAGCTTAGCTTATTGATTTTAGACTTGTTCATCTTTTTTAATGTGTGCGTTTAGTGCTACAAGTTTCTCAGCACTGCTTCAACTTTATCCCATTAATTTTGTATTTTTGACACACCTGCATATGCTAGTTGAAGCATTTTTATGATGGCTGCCCTAAAGTCTTCGTCAAATAATTCTCAAATCTCTGTCATCTTAGTGTTGGCATCTGTTGATTATCTTTTTTCATTCAGTTTGAGATCCTCCTGGTACTTGGTATGTTGAATGATTTTTTATTGATCCATAGTTTCTTTGTATTATGTTATGAGACGCTGGTCCTTATTTAATCCTGTTAACAGCTGGGTTTCTCTGACACTACATCTTAAGGTTACCGTTGGGTGCAAGTGGGAATGCTGGCTCCCCACAAGACTTCCACTGATACTAGAGTTGGAGGAAGGAATGTGTGGCCCTAATACTGCTGGGCCATGATGAAGTCCTGACTTTCCACTAAGCCTTCTGTGACATCAGCCCACTGGGGAGTGCTTTACTGCTAGGTGAGAGTGGAAGTCCAGGCTCCCTACTTTGCCTTCTCTGACACCACTCTGGAGAGGTATTGGGCTCCAGATCACAGCATTTGGTGGTGTGGATGTGAGTGGGATTGCAGCTTTTTTTCTTTCTTTCTCTCTTTTTCCTTTCTGTGGTCTGTTTGGCTGGAGTAGCCTGGTTATTATCTAAAAGTTTTCTGTCTTACTGTGCTGTCCTTTTCCTGGTCCTTTGGCTAGAGTGAGGAGGCTTTTGTTTTAGCTCTTTATGTCTGCACCTCTTAGGATTTCTGGGTTGCTGGCCTCTTCAACTTTGAATCTGAGATATATGAGGCAACATGAAAGCTCTGGGAACTCACCTTGTGTTGTTCTTTGGATCCCAAGGTCTCTAGCCAGTCTGCCTTCTTTTGTCTCATGTTTGCTTTATTTGTGATGACCAGGGTTTGTAGTTGTACTTTGCAGGAGAAATAGGGACAAGTATGTCTGCTCTATCTTCCCAGAAGTAGAAGTCCTCTTACAAATTGGTGTTTATATTGGGATTGGGACACATCGTTTGGAACTCTGAGACTAATGTTTTCTCCTGGTGTTTTTTTGTCTTTGATATTACAGGATATTTTCAGGTTCACATTTGTGTTAGTATTTTAACAAGCTTATTTTAATATAACTATGCTGAACACTAATTTTTACTTTTTTATTGGTTTAAAACACATTGTTGTAATTTTTTAAAAGTACAATAGTAGGTAAAAATGCTAAGTAAAAATCTATTGCATAGAGGTCAGTTATCCCCAGATTAATCTGTAAATTCAGGAAAGTCTGTGAGAAATTTGTTTTCTTAAAAGAAACTTAAAGCTAATTCTGTAAATCACTGGGAAAAGTAAATGTGGAGGAAGAACCAAGGAAATTTTTGTCTTGTGAGTGTTGACAATTTTGAAGGGAAAATAATAATGAAAGTAGCATGCCCTTTTAGGTATCCATGCAGACTGTAAAGACATTGAAACTGCAAGAGTATGATGCTGGTACAAGAAGAGGAATGTATATAAAAGGAAAGGTAGAGATTTAAGAATATGAAAATGAATGTATGTATATATCTGCATGACGGGGACTTTGTCCTATACACCAGAAATTGACACATTGTAACTGACTATACTTTTAAAAATATTTTTAATAAGCCAAAAGAGGTTTTAGTTTCAATTCTGAGTGGATGTAAGCATAATGTGAATAAACAATGTGATGTGTATTCTTTAGAACTCTTCTAGTTCACAGTGTCTTTTATAGTGGTGTAGTGGTCCAGGATGAAGTTTGTTCTTTTCAAGATTTTAAGAGTTCATTTGTTGCATATACCAAAAATCAAAGTTTTTAAGGTTTGAGGAACCAGGATTGCCCCTGGCCTTTTAAAATGGGAAAGATGTCCATTTGTCTGGAACAAGGTGGAGTTGTTTTGTTTTTTACCAGAAGTTGAAATAGGAGAGACCCTGGGTAAAAGCACCTGCCGGACAAAGTCAGTGACTGGAGCACTAAGTCAGCACTAACCAGAAGCCCTTTTCAGCATGTAGGCTCTGATCATTTAGTATATAGCTCATATGTTTCCCTGTTATGATTTAATTCTTTGCTAATAACTCTTGATCCCTGCCAAATTCTTTCTTGATCTTCCCTCACAGTAGAGCTATCTGTTGTGGGTGTGTGTTTAGGTCGATGTGTGTAACTAAATACTATGTCTTAGATATCTTTCCATATCAGTGTATAAATCTGTCTCATTTTTGAACGACTGTAGAGTATTGGATTGTTCAGCTGTACCATGACTTACTTAGGCCTCTCTTTCTTGTTGTCATCACGAGTATCCTTAGTGATTTCTTTGTGCATTTATGGGAATACACCCATGGGATAAATTCAGAGAATGAAACTTGCAGGGCCAGGGGATTTTGCATTTACATTTTTCATTGATATCCCCAAATTATTTTTCTAAGATGTTGCTCTAATTTATATTTTAATCACCAATACCTGAAGGTATTTAAAGGGGACACCCATACTCTTGCTAACTTTAGTTAGTGTCAGGCTTTCATATTGATCAGTCTACAAGTAGAAAATGATAGTTGGTTTTATTTGCTTAACATTTGTGTTTCTTTGACTTTCTCATTCACACTGCTTGCCCATTTTTTTAATACGTTATTGATTTGTGAGAACTCTAGAATGAGGATGAGGAAAGGAACATATTTGAACTCAATACATCAAAATAAGGAAGAGCAGCTACATCTGTAAAGAAGTTTGTCTTTCATAATCTGAATTTGAAGTTGAGGTTTCTGAGAGTAGTGTAATTTTACATGCGTTTTCGTTTCACCTTTGGGTAAGATTAAGACCAGAAGCCAGGTTAGTGGAACAATAATTAAAGGCATAGGTTTAGGCCAAAATTTATTGAGTTAGTAAATACTGAGCAAATTATGAGTCAGCTTTTGGGGTTGATTCCTTGGATTGGTAGATGAGACTGACAATTTTTGCTTTAGATGGAATTCAGTTGGGAAGCACTAGATTAAATAAAAACAATTATAGCGGGGGTAAGTGCTCCATAGGAAAAGTATGAGGTGCAATGAGAGCATATCAGGGCTGCCTAACCTGTGTGTACTGGGTTGTCAGAGGAAAACTAGAGGAACCCATTTAACTGAGGTCTAGCGCATGGTAGGAGTTGGGGAAGTTGGAGGAGTAGTTGGGCATGAAAAGAGAAGAGTGTGGTGGGTATAGACAGACCTTTTGGGGCCTTTGGGTCATATTAAGAATTTCAAATGTTAAAACAGATCATCTTTGAAGGATTTTAAGCAAGAGATGGGCTGCCCAAAGTCTGAGGCATCCTGGTGGTGATACGGGACTATAGCAGCTCCATCCATTTTTCACCCACCTCAGCAATTAAGCAGCAGCCTTCTGTGTCTGACTGAACTCTCTGCTGTCTGGGACAGATGGAATCCATTCAGGAATCATCTTGGTTCTGCACTTTCTGTGACAAAAGAGTTATTACTAAGTTAAAGCAGTTTCTGCCTTACAACCACCTATGTGTCCATATGAACATGTTTTTTAGTCTGTAATTCATCAGGGAAATAAATAGGGCTGTCCAACAGTTGTTAATAAATCTTTAATTGATTTTTGTTTCAAGATAATAGCTTTTCTGCTGATTTCCTTCTATAAGACCTGTGGTAATGCTCATTGTTGTGTGTATGGGTATACATGCATGTATGTATATATATATATGTTTGTTTAGTCAGATTTTTTTCTACTTCTCTATGTAGAAGGCTTTCTTTGGAAAGAAAGTTGTGTTTATAGATAACACAAAATTTTTTTAGCTATTTATCAGCATTGTCATCTACTGTCATTTTAAATTTCAATCTCCATAAAAACAGTGATTAAATTACATTATGACTTTCTATATCATATCAAAGTAAGTAGGCATATGATCTGAACAGTGTAAGAAGATAAGTAAGGATACTGCCACTTTCCAATTATGAAGAAGTAAAACTGCATTATGAACTGATCATGAATTAGTGAGACTGGATGGCATTTCTTTAATCCTTTGACTGAGTTTGTTTCATATTGTTCAATAGCCCAGACTGTTCTCCTTTTTGTAAAATTGAAGTATGGTTGATTTGTAATTGATCTTTTATTTGAATTGTTTGTGAATTATTATGTAACCGTCTTCTCGTGTGATGAACTGAACTTGTCTTGCTCTTTTTGGGGAGTTTGCTCAACTTTTTAGGTAATACTGTGTTCTCACTTATTAGTCAGCCAGATTTTATTATTATTGTTATTTTGATGCACCTGTTGATAAGGACAAAGGACTTTAGTACCTACAGGAGCTTAAAATTTGGTTCATTTAGGTGAGATGCAAGAAAATGCATTCTCACAGTATAAAAGTTGACTGGTCCTTATTTGGCTTTTCCTTTATTGATCTAAATACAGCAGTATACACACAGACACACTGGGATATAATATTGTACTTACAAATGCTTCTGGTGTTGGTGTGATATATTAGTGAAGAGAAAGAATAAAGAAAAAGAACTAACATTTTTAGTCATGTAACCTATCGTGTGCCAGTTTGTATGATGCTTGCAAACTTCCTGATTGATCAGAAAAGGTTATTTTTGGTCTGTACCTGGCATGGTCCCTGGCACATGGCAAACATTAAATGAATATTAGTAAATTGAATGGAAGATTGGAAAAATAGGTGTCTTTATAAGGAACCCTGTGAACAGTAGAGACATAGGAATTGATTAGGTCAGACCCATTAATTAGCCTTATATTCTGTGGCTAATAGTGTTGTTTCTTTTAAAAATTGTGAAATGGGTTGTTTGCCCTTTCTGTTAACTTTGTATGTTTTAATAACAATTTATGGCTCTGTTATTTGCAGGTTATCAAAATTTATTTGAAAATCATTTTTGTGATTTTCTTCTGAAATTGCTTGTTGTGATTAGTTCCATTAGTTTATTATTTGTTCTACATAAAGGTACACATAAAACTAAATGGAAGTAAATTTTTTTCCCTGGAAATTTGGAGAAGGTTATAATTTATGGCAATTTCTAGGCATTTCTCATATTTAAGCCTGGGTTCCACAAAGAAAAAAATAAAAATAATGTCTTGGTATTTGGATCCCATTCTAAAGCCATGCTCCTAGTACAGAGTTCGTCCTTTGGAATATACTGGGAATGCATGTTGAAATCTTGTAAAGTTTTAGTTTAGTGTATATTGCAGAAAAGATTCTAAATTATTTTTGAGGTCAGTAGCTCACAAATTTGAAAAATAACGTAAATATATACTTTAAATTTTTGTGGCAAAATAAACATAACTTTAACCATTTTAAAATGTGCAATTTAGTGATATTTAGTAATTCATACTGTTTTGCAGCTACCTTCAGCATCCATCTCCAGAACTCTTCATCTTACAGAACTGGAACTCTATACCCATTAAACAGTACCTCTCCATTTCTCTCTCTCCCTAGCCACTGGCAACCACCATTCTACTTTTTCTGTGAATTTGACTACTTTGGGTACTTAATGTAGATGGATTCACAGTGCTATGTCTTTTTGTGACTGGCTTGTTTCATTTAGCATAGTGTCCTCTAGGTTCATTCATGTTGTCGCATGTGTCAGAATGTCCTTTCTTTTTAAGGCTGAATAGTATTCCATTTGTATGTGTATGCCGCATTTTGCTTATCCATTCATCTGTTGACAGACACTTGGATTGCTTCTGCCTTTTGGCTATTGTGAATAATGCTGCTAACATTCTAATATATTTTGGTTGAGTTGATATTAAATCTTCTAAAAAAATAATATCCCCTTTCATTTGTGACAGGAGGCATAGTCTAGTTGTAAAGAGGGAATGCTTTTGAGTTGGACTTTATGGATTCAAATCCTGGACGGTCCTTTCCTTGCTGTTTCACTGTGGGGAGATAACCTTTTTGATGTCTTTTTGTTCAGCTGCCAAATGCAGTTAATGATGGTACCTTATATTATTTGGATTAAATTAGGTAATATATAAAAATGCTTAGAACATTGAATTGTATATTTTTAATTGAGTTATTGTCAGCACATTGAGTTTTTAAGCTTGTTTTGATGCTGAGAAGGCAAATACTTGGATTAACTAATACTGTTAATACTTGGATTGAATAAGGCCTTTTCTTTCCTTGGGGATTTCTGTGAGCAGGGGGTGGATAAAAAGAGATAGGGTTGAATATTGGGAAACTTAATATTATTATCATCTTTATGGTAAGGGGTCTTGGTATCTTAACCAGTTACATACTCTATGGGTTTAACTAACCAGACAAGAGCCAGAACAATCAGAAGTTGCTCTCTGGTATTATCATTTCTTCCTTATTTTTATTCTATGCCAGCAACTTTAAAAAGCATATAAAGAGGTGGGCTGCAACTCACAGACAGGCAAACCAGGTCATGCAATGGCAGCACAGGTCTGTAAAGTCTGATCAGGTGTAACTCAATATTTTACAGTTTCTTATAAGATGGTTGGGGTGCTAGTTTCCCCTAAAAGAAGGATATGAACTCAAAAGTGTCTTAAATTTTAAATTGAATACTCAGATCTTGAGGACCAAAAGCAGCATGCCCAAATTTTTGTCTTAAATCCAATAAGCTGGCTCACATGAATAGTGCATTGGATTATCAGTCCTGATCATAAATCCCCTACACCATTGTAATGTGGATGCTACAAGTATGATGTTTCTGAATATAATTGTATGGCTTTGAATAATTCAAGTTTAATTCTAGTAAAATTACATAATGAAAATAGTCAATATAAAAGATTATGTTCAACTAAGAAATTTTCCTTATATATATGAGTCTTGTCATAATCAGTGCTACTATACCACTTATCATTGTAGCTAGTAAAATATATTCTGCTCAACAGTTATTGAAATCTTGTCTGCTCTTTTAGAAGGATGACTATACCTACAGAATATAGTAAGAGCATATTTTTGTTAAAATGAATCACTTATTCAAGACCATGTAATCCAAAGTTGGGAAAAATCTTAACTTTGTCCATTTGGTCTCCCTAACATTTATTCTGTTAAGCTTGGCAAATACTTATTTCATAAACAAAACATACATAATTTCAACTTATTTCACATTTTGTACTCTCTCATTTCGCAATAACTTAATGACTGATTTTTAATACAGCATGGGTATTAAAAGTCATGAATTCAACTAAAGATTTAGCACACTATTTTAATAACATGATCAATCACCATCTTGCTTTAAGTGGCTATATTTCATGTAGTGTTTAACAGTTTTAATAAAACTTAGTACATGATAGTCACAGAAATGCATTTTTACACAGATGTGAGGATTTCAGTGTAAAAAACTACTTAGTTTGGAAATAATGATAAGATTAGCAATCCAGAATAAGTAATTCAGTGACTCAGTAAGGGAACAGATAATTCATTGACCACCTCTGCCGCTTGAGTTCTCTTTTTTCCTCACATGAGTGATCTCCAGAAATCATAGAGTAGTTATTCTGTAAAGAATAGTGACTTGATAAGTTTGGTAGTAAAATGAGAAGCTAGGGTCAAACATGGCACACAAAGGTTAGTAGGTTTGTTGTAGTTCTCAAGCTGCTTAATTCAAATATTGAGAAAGCTTGTCCAAGTTAAGTGAGGATATTTTAAGTAGATTAATTTTGTTTGTTTGTTTCAGCCAAACCAAACAGGAAGCTTACTTTTCTCTACCTAGCCAATGATGTCATTCAGAACAGCAAAAGGAAGGGGCCGGAGTTTACAAAAGATTTTGCACCAGTTATAGTGGAGGCTTTTAAGCATGTTTCAAGGTATGATAATTGTTTTGGGTATAGGTAATTTGTTTTGAATGCCTAATATGTCCTTTTGCTAAAACTTGCCTGTAAGACATTAAAGTGAAAAACAGGGAATATATTTCTTTGAAGTTTTCATTTGAAAAGACTTTCATTTGAAAAAGACATTTCATTTGAAATGATGTTTGTAAATATGTTAAGTACTTCCTGTGAAGGAAAAAATTTTTGAACTGTTGCTGAGTTGGGCATTTGAAGTACTTGAATTTCAGTTTTTTTTTAAGTGACCAAAAGCAACTACCATATTGGAATGAAATTCATTAAGAATGAATGAATGTGTTGAACTGAAAATTTGTCTGCTTATAATACTATCAATCTTTCAACTAACGTTTCTGAAAAAACTTGATACCCTTTTCTCTCATACTGCTTATAATGATTATAGGTTTTCTAGAGTGTGAGTATGTCATAACATTTTTAAATGCTTTGGAAATACAGAATGTTTATTTAAAATAAGCAAACCTGTTGAGAATTTTGCTACAGAAAAATTCTGAGAGTAGAAGTCTGAACTTTTTCACATGTTTATTTCCAAACATTATATGCAAATATTTGGTAGATTATTAAATCAATCTGAATTACAGAATCCAGTGGTGAATGATGGTCTGTGTTGAATGATTTAAGGATGAAAATATATTCACCACCTGCCCTACAGGTTTAGTCACAGTAGATACATTTTTTAAAAATTACAGAGTGTGAAACACTGCTGTATGTTGCTTTCTTAAATGAATATTTAAGCCTTCAGTTTAGATACTATCTTGTTCCACTTCAGTCCTAGTCCCTCTTCTGGTGTCATATTCTTTACTAGTTCTCTGGGTGACTTCATACATTTCATGTATATAGTTATTATCCACACCCTAGAAACTGAAAGTTTTATGTTCCAGTCCAGATGTTTTCCCTTTGTTTTAGTCTTGTATGTCTAAGTGTGTATTGGCTTTCTTAGTCATATGCCTCCAAACATCTCAAACACGCTGTGTCTGTTATTGAACTCATTATGTCCTTGCTCCCTGTGACACTTGCTTCTTCTCTAGGTTTCACTCTCTTGATGAGGGGCAACTCCATCTATGCAGATGCCTGTATGAGAAATTAGGTGTTATCTTGAACTCTCTGTGATACAGTGATTTATAATACATCACACTGTCCTTTCTCCTTCACTTCCTTTATCCCATGTAGTACCCGAAGTTCCCTCAGCTCTTTAGACTTCTTACCATTTCACTTACCATAATGTCATTTCTGTATAATCACAATAATCTCCAGTATTGTTTAATCCATTTAGGAAACTGTAACCAGAGTTGCAGAGCTCTTGCACCCTCTTACCTTTGGGTGGTTCTCATTTGTCCTAGAGATCAAGTCTCAAGTCCTGAGTGAGATTCCAGGTGTCCCTTCATGGCCCAGTCTACCCCTTCAGACTCCTGTGTCACGTTTCTCCCACACACGCACTCTGTAGTCTACACAGTTTCAGCTTAGGTTCAGTTAACCTCTTTTAATTTTTTCTGCCTTGGGCTTTTTTATGTATGTTGCATCATGCTAGAATTCAGTAAAATATTTATTGACCACCTACTATGTGCTAGGCGATGATACAGTAGTGAACGAGACAAAGTTCTGTTGTAGTGGAGCTTACATTTCAGTGGATGACAGAGGTAATTAGATAGACAAGTGAATATTAACAACGTCAGAAGATAAGTGCTATGAAGAAACAAAGCAGGGAAGAAACTAGAGAGTATGATGGTGCTCAGTTATTTCATGAGATAAAGATTGACTGCTTTACAGAGGTGGCATTTGAACAGAGACTAAAGGGAGGGATGAAATGAGCCATTTGACTAGGAGGAAAGGATTCTAGGTGGAGAAAACACTGGCAGAAGAAAATGAGATAGCCATGTGCTGGGCATGTTGGAGGATCAGCCAGGAAGGAGACTTGTATTTGGGAAACGTGGACTGAGAGGTAGCCAGGAAGCAGAACATGTCCACCTTGTGGCTCAGGATAAGGATTTCACTTTTATTCTTGGTATGATTGGTGGTTCTTAGAGGAGTGAGAGGAGTATGATCTGATTTGCATTAGCAGAGAATAGAATGAAAGAGTAGGGCTTGGGAGACCAGTGAGAAGACTGTTAGAGAAATCCAGGTGAGCGATAATAGTGGCTCATCAGTCTGCAGTGACAGTGATGAAGTCGGAGGGAAGTGGTTGGGAGTAGTCTGGTTTCCCTCTCCCCGTGTACCCAGTCTTCAGAATTCAAACAAAATATGTCATTTCGTCAAATAACCTTCCTCAGATACCCTGCCTGATCTCTCTTGAACTGGGCTCGGTCTCTGCTTGTCTTTAACACTCTGGCATTTACAAATTACAGCTGCCATAAAGCTGCATTTGTATCTCCAGTGTCAGAGATAGTGCCTTGATCGATAAATATTTGTTAAATAAATTTAAAAATCACCCATTAGAAGTCTTCCTTAGCTTCACGTTCAGCCCCCATTAGGTCAGGGACATCTTCTTGATAATCCCTAGTCACCAGTACTAACACTTGCACCATTTTTGCTAATTTTTTTGTTTAATAATATGTCTCTAAGTGCTTTAAGGGAATATGTCTGTCTTGGTCACTTTATCCCTGAACTGCTGGTACATAGTGGTGCTCAGTAAACATTTGGGCAGCTTTTTTCAGGGAGGGAGGTGTTTAAAATCACCATTATCTTTTCAATAGACTGTGTATTTTTAGTGTTAACATTTTTATCTTTTCTTTAGTGAGACTGATGAGAGTTGTAAGAAGCACCTTGGAAGAGTGTTATCTATATGGGAAGAAAGGTCTGTTTATGAAAATGATGTATTAGAACAACTTAAGCAAGCTCTTTGTAAGTATATAATCTTTTATCATCATCTCTTCATTAAAATGTACACTGTCTCGTTAAAACTTAAATGTTTGTTCAATTCAGATGGCGATAAGAAGCCTAGGAAGCGAACTTATGAACAGATAAAGGTGGATGAAAATGAAAACTGTTCCTCTCTAGGATCTCCAAGTGAACCTCCACAGGTAGCAGTTTTTCTCTCTTAAGGGAGTTACCTTAGTTGCCAAGCTTTATTGATTTTGATGTTTTACTTCTGTAGATTAACTTTAATATAATTCTGGATACCAGAAAGAAGCTTACATGAGTTGTTCTCTGGTTAAAAAATAGTTTGTGTTTAGTGTGTTGTATATTGTACATTAGGCAGTCATATTTTGCATAGAAAGAGGATTTAATTGCTAAGTATCATTAGATCTGGTGAGATATCCAGTTTCCTTTTAAATGAATGAAGCATTATATGATAAGACTATTTTATTTATGTTTTAGGTACACTAAAAATTCCGTTCCTAGAGATAAACACTACTCTTTTAAGTATTTTTTGCTTTTAAACATGTAAAAATGCATGTTAGAGATTAATGAGTATATATTCATACGGTTCTACACAGCTATGTAGAACCAGGTAGTTCCATGGTAAAACAAGATGAATTAGAATCATTATCTTGTTACTCCATGTCCTCCCAGGTTGATACAGTATAGTATTCCTTAACCATCAGATGATTTCAGAAAAACATTTTTACATTAATTATGTGGACATTGAGTCTTAAAGCTTCCTCCTTCTATGTTTCAAACATATAGGAGGGACAGATAAAATTTAAAAGGAGAAAATGAAGACATAGCCATACTCTTAAAACAAGGTAAATATCTTCACGGGCTAGAAATGGTACAGAAACGTAATTCAGTATGTGAGCCACAGCATGGTTCCTGCTGAGCTTTGGTCTGGAAGCAGACATGGTTGGCAGAAATTAGTATCCTTATAGAGTGAAAAGAGCTTACGTGCTCTAGGGTAGTTTAAGGACTAGACCAGAACTCACTGCATGAAACCTGAGGCTGGATGGAGCTCTTCCCCAATGAAAGGAGCTTAAAATAAAGATAAGCCAATTACTGCCTAGAACTGTAGGTTTATAGCAGTTTAAGTACTCCGAAGGCAGAAAGAATTTGACTGGGGCTCTCAGCTAGTACCTGAGTGAAGCCCCTGCTGACTCAATGACAGGAATGCTGAAGTCCGCATGGTCACCATGGATAAGAGCTTGAATAGAGGTGTAATACCATAACACTTGGAACAACCGGACACTAAGGCTTGTATTTCTTTCTATTTGGTAATAATTTAAGACAGGGAATCACTTCATACTAAGAGCCCCATTATGATTCCATGAACGGTATTTTACTCCAGTTCTAAATATAGGGTCTGACCTATATTTAGTAGTAATTCTCCCGGATGATAGAGTAACCTAAGTTGTACTTCCTAGGAGTATCTGAGTAACTGGCTGGCTCTTCCCTCAGTATTTGTATAAAATGCTATTGCTTTTTGTTTTATGATAACTATTTTCAGATTAATTGTACTGCTTATTTCTCAATGGTTCAGCTGTATAGTTACCATTTTATTTATGGCTTTATAAGAATGGCTACAATTTCTCTTTGGAGGATCCAGTTGAACTCATTGCATTCTCCTCGATCAGGAAGTCCAAGGTGCTGTTTCAGACAACTTTGCTTTCTTACCTGATCCTTGATCAAGCATTGGGAATTTAGAATTAACTCATGTAGAAGTGTGAAGGTGTGGTGAGAGTAGGTTGTAGTTAAGGCATGCGTGCATTGTCAAAGCCATAAGCCAGGTTTCTTTTTAGAACTTTCTAAGACTGATTAAAAAATAATAATATATAAGTTAATTGGGGGCATTATGAAAAACAAGCTTCCTGGTAATTATCATTGCTCTTAAGCTCACTTTCATTGTAGAGGGGATATATCTTATAATAAAATTATTTTTTAAAATATTGGGATTTTTAAACAAATAGTAATGAATTAAAAGCACACTTGGGATAGTATATTTCTTAATAGGTTTCATTTATTCTTATCATGTTTGATCGTTTTCTATGTGCTAGACTCCAGTGGTAGCATTTTTTCTAAGGGAAGAGCTTAAAGAAAAATCAATAATTGGCTGTCAGTGTCATCTAAATATATACAGAGAATTGATAATACCGTGTATTTTTCATGCATGTGTGTAATTTCCTAGCATTTCAAGATCTAGGCTTAGAGATGAAAAAAGAAAGAAAAAAAAAGAGGTGGGATGGGGATGGACTCTAATAAAAAGAAAATTTACTCTTTTTTTTTAGAGTAACTTTAGAGGCATTATGAGTTTTGAAATCATCAGCAAAGACTTGCCCTTCCCTCCTAATTATAGCTGATATGAAAACAGTGCAACTAAAATATTCTAATGATAAAATACTTGTTAAGCATTATATAAATATTAGCCACCAGATATATGGAACCTAATAATATTTTAATTATCTTAGTAACAAACCGTAGACTAGTTGAAGATACTATATGAACATACAGATTCCAAAACTAAATTTCTCTTGTGCCTTAATAACATCATTGAGAAGTGGAATTTGGGAGACTGTTCTATGTTGTGGTAGATGATGATTTGTATCCCCCATTCCCCAATATTCAATTTAATACTACAAATTCTTCTTGGGTATAATAACAATACAATAAATGTAACATACGTTAAGACTTGTATTCTCTAGGTTGAAGTTATAGCCTGCCTTCCTTTTTACCACTAAATGTACTTGGCATATAAATGAATCACATCATTCTAATAGATAATTATTTTTACACTGTCTGTCTCTACCATTGGAAACATTTATATGTTTCCAATTTATATATTTCCAATACCTAACATAGTATAGCTTCTTTTTCGTAATATATAAAAGGGACTGTGTTCAAAAGCAGTCTGTATTTAAACTAGTAAATAGTCCATAAGGATTAAAGGATATGAAATGAATTTCCAGTCTTCTATACTTGTTTCAGCTTCATTTATCTTGGTTCTAAAGTTGTATAACATTTTAGACTCTAGATCTCGTTAGAGCACTGCAAGATCTAGAAAATGCAGCTTCAGGTGATGCAGCAGTTCACCAAAGGATAGCTTCTCTGCCTGTTGAAGTTCAAGAAGTCTCCCTACTGGATAAAATCACAGGTAAGGAAAGGAAATGTGAGCTGGAACTTTTCTGGGAGTTGGGATAAGGAAACAGCGTATGGCATTGTTTTTGTTGTGTAATTATTTTGTTATTCTGTGCTTTTCTTAGATAAAGAATCTGGAGAAAGGCTTTCTAAAACGGTAGAGGATGCCTGCATGCTGCTGGCAGATTACAACGGCAGACTGGCGGCTGAAATCGATGATAGGAAGCAGCTCACTCGAATGCTAGCAGATTTCCTTCGCTGTCAAAAGGAAGCCCTTGCAGAGAAAGAGCACAAATTGGAAGTGCGTAACCTTTTCCTTCTTTAGTGCTTATTTATTCCCTTTTGGTAGGAATTTAAAACTATCTGAATGTTCTCTTAAGTTTTGTAATTTTTTTGACATAGACCTTTTTTTTTAGACCTTTTGGCCCAGGTAAGCTACTCCTTAACGTTGATTGGTTTCTTTTTACTTGAACCAAATCAATCTGCTTAAGTAAATTTAGAAATTTGAAATTAACAAAATTGGTTGCATTTTAAAATTATTCATGTGAAATTCCAGTAATAGTAATTTATCGTATGAGTTTAAACTCTTATCTTCAATAACAAAAATAATGGGAAAATAGCAATTGGTATAAAGTCTGATATCAACTGCAGTAAATTGTAGTTGGACTTACTTAATTCCTGTTCTGAGTACTTGCAGTCTTTTGAGTATATAACTAAGAAATAAAGACTTTGGGACACATAGAATTTGTTACAGGTAAGCTAGTCCCCAGTCTCCCTGTTCCTGAACAGTTCATCATTTTTGCTCAGGAAGGTAGTGTTAAATTACTTCTTTGTTCCATCTCTGATTCTGATGCTAAACATATTCCTACCCCAACTCCCAGCTCATATACACCCTTAGGTAGAAGGTTGTTGCTTCTTTTAATTGAATGATGATTGATGCTGTTGATGAGATGTCTGGAGATGGAGGGTTAAAAAAAGAAACACTCATATATCCTATGAACAGAGTAGCCGTTGTCATGGATAGATGAGCCAGATTTGGTTTTATTTAAAAGAATCTTTCATTTGATTAGTTCTTGTTTAAATTGTTTGCCACTATAGACATTTCTCTTCCAATTTGTCTGGATTCCTTTTTTGAAGAGACAGTTCTCTTTAAATTTGTAGATATGCTATGATGTTGCCTCTGTTAAGTTGCTTTTATTAGAGTTTAGTTCTTATTTCAGCAGCCTCTGATTGTGCCAGAGATGATTGCCATTTCCACATGTGGATAGCAGCTAATTAAGTTGTTGTCAGCAGAGCTCTCCCACCCCAAATTGTTTTATTAGCATCACCCCTATTTCATTCTGCCCCTCCTCTGCTCACACATACACTCTCAGAACATAGTTTCTGACACTGTGCTCTACCTTTAGAGAGGTTGCCCAGTTTTAACCTAGGAAGAAAAAGGTAGAAATAAAGAAAAAAGTACATTTGATAGTTAACTTGCCTGTTTTCGATCTTGTGATGAAACTTAAGTACTAAATACACTGTTACTTGTATTTATTGTTAGCAGAATTAAGGGTAAGTAATGTCTTACAACTTTTGCCTTGAGCCTTTGGTGTGGTTTCTTTAACTTCTGTTGAGCTTCTGTTGCAGGTATTGGACATGGGCGTACCTTCTAACGATGTCATCATCATTAGTATATTCTTCCTGCTAAAAATAAATATCAAACTCCAAAGCCTGAATTGTCTCATGTTTTTGAAAACAGAAGAGAAGACCAAAACTTTGTTATTTCACTTTATACTGCTTTCTCACTTAAACTGGCTATATATCACTGATTACAAAAATAGCATTTATGTTTGAAATGTAAGTGTAGAAAAAAGACCAGATACCATTCCACCTAACTCCCGCTTTTCCCTCCCAGTGCATACCAGCAGATTTCAGGGTTGATAGTTACAGCTGGTGAGGCTGATGATAATAATGGCAGTAAAATTTACCATGTGTCAGGTACTATTCTAAGCACTTCACATATGTCAACTGATTTAATCCTATATAGCAAAAAGTATTGTCCCCATTTTACAGATAAAAGAAACTGAGGTACAGGGAGATTAAATAACTTTCTCAAGGTCACAAAGAGGTAGCAGATTGTTTAGAACCAGGGAAATCTGCCTTTAAAATAACAACTTAACTTCCAGTTTTTACTTAAATGTAAAGTTATAGCAACAACTAAAACCCTGTCTCTCCAACTCTTTCTGCTTCCTCCCTCCTCAGAAGTAATCACTGTCTCGAAATAAAGTGTTCTGGGAACTTTTTTGGTAGTTTTTCATCATGACTGGATTTTCGTATAGAGAAGCCACCTAAATTATGTTAAACATTTCATACAAGTAAGAAATATTTAGATTTCTAATAAACTGGGAAGTTATTCCATAGAACTCTTTGTAAATTATCACTATAAGGTGATTCTTTTGTCAGAAGTATGTGAAAATGATTTGCAATATTTAGACTTTTTTGTACAAAGTAGGTGGCATCACTTTGAAGTTGAGACTGAGAGGTCAAGATTTATATTTATCATATCAGCTGTGATATCATCAGATAGTTTTCAGTTATCAAGCATCTTTGAACATCAACTGTGATTGATGAGGTATTAATATGTCATTAATTGCTCTTTTTTTTTAATGGGACATAAATTTAAAGTATAATTTCAGGAATTGGCTGTTTTCGTATTTCTTAAGGAGGCCACTATTGAAGCATTTGAATGAAAGCATGAAATGTTTTTTAAATTTTTAGAAATTATGAATCTTTTTTAAACTTGAGACTTTTAGCTGATTTTCAAGCAGATAACTTAAAATAGATTATTACTAAATCTAATTTATATCTTAACCTTTCACAAATGGCTATGGGAATCATATTTGGCATTCAGAAGCTGAAATTTATTGCATAAAGTATTGTTCACTGGGCTTATTATCTTGGAAGGCAGACAAAATTTTGATTTTGGTTTTTTTGGAGGGGCAGTATAGAGATCAGAAATTCTTCCATATTCAGTAAGGTAATGTCTTATCTTTATTGTTCAATTTTGAACACTTTTTTTTTCATGATACAGTTGGTATACAAAAACATTTTTATAAAATCCCTATTTATCTCATAGTACATGGATCTTAAATTGCTAGACTTGCGTAGAAAACTTGATTTTCTAGTCTATGGAATAGATTTCCATAGAAAATTGGAAATCACAATTTGATTGCTATTAAAAGGAGAAATCAAATCACAATTTCAAGTTCTGAAAGTCAAGATGGGAAAGCTGTCAGAGAGGATAGTGTTTATCTTTTGCAGCCTTACATCATTATATTCACATTTACTTCATTTTAAAAAAAGAGGGCATAATACTCATTGTATGAATGTTGTTTAGTTTACTTAAGCCTGTCCCTCTTCTCATGCTACATATATTGAGTTACTTTTATTAGTTTTGAGCATTGTAGTTAGTACTACAGAGAACATCCTGGTGATGCGGGTTTGTATAGTTGTGCGAGTGTATCTGCAAGATTGAGTCTCAGAAGTATAATAGAATAGCTGGGTCAAAAAGAATATATGTTTAAGTGTAGTTAATGTACTTAAGTCCTCCAAGACATTCTGCCTTTTTAAACTCCTTGAAATATGAGTATATCTTTTCCTACACAACCTTGCCCAACACTGAATGTCAGGGATCTTTTAAATTTTTTCATAACTGATCAGTCAAAAATTATTTTTTGTTCACTTAGATTAGTTGTTTAAAAATATTTATTAGCCATTTTAGGGGGGAAGGGTATAGCTCAAGTGGTAGAACACATTCTTAGCATGCATGAGTCTTGGATTCAATCTCCAGTACCTCCTCCAAGACTAAACCTAATTACCTCCCCTCCCAAAATAAATAATACAATAATAAATAAATAAAATATTTAAAAATAAAAATTTTTATTTCTGCTCTAGATTTTTTATATCCATTGGCTACTTTTCTGTTTGGTTCTGAGTTTACGGTTCTAAGACAAATTAGTTTTGTCTTTGTCTTTGTGGATTCTAGGTTTTCTGGATATAGTTAAGATGGCCTTCTCAATTCATAACTACAAAAATAGTATAAAATTTTTCTGTACTTTTTTTCCTAATAATTTTATCCATTAGGATTTTTTGTTCATAGTATATATGATATAGAGATATAACTAATTGTTTGAAAGTGATAGTAAATGTCCCCTTGTCATTTATTGATGGATTAGTCAGTTAATGACAGTCTATCTTTTACTGCATTGTAAAATGCCATTTCTGTCACATTTATTTCTAAATAGACATGGAATGTAGTCCCTTTTCTATTCTACTGGCCCATTTGTTTTACCCACATTTTTAATTATCCAGTAGATTTTTGGTTTTTATATCAGTTTTACGTTCTTCCCACTTAGTATTTTACACATATTTGCCTTTATACTTAATATTTTAAATTCTGCTAAGTAGACATTTCTTGATTTACTTGACCTTTTCAAGAGTGCTTTTGTAAAATTTACTTTGTTTTCCAAAAAATTTAAGTTCTGTTTTTTTAATGCTTGAAGATAAATTTTGTTTTGCCTGAAGCATTTAATGATCAAAAATTCTTAATGTCATCTCTCAATATAGGAAATAAGAATGTTTTAAATATACACTACTGAAAATGCTAAGTTGAAAATCTGTCACTAAAGGTGTTTGCATGTAGCTATTTGATGGTTATTGATTTATCAATTACTAGTATCATTCAAGGGCATAGTAGTAAGAATATAGAGAACTGATCATGGAATCTTTCATCTGTGGTTCAGTTGTTTTTTATATATTTTAGTTTTTCCATTGAAATCATTGATTTCATTTAAATTTAAAATTAATTTGATAAGATGGAGCTATATTGATGTTTTTAATGAAGCAAATGTTAACTAGTTTCTTAATTTCTTAAATTATTTTTTGAGATCCAAATATCATTAAGCTTAAGACTACAGTTAATTTATCCATTTTTCAAGAATCATGTAATTATTTTTATTAATTATTCAAGTAAGCTAATTTGATCCTAGGGAAAAAGGTACATAAGCAGAAAACTTAGCCCTGAGTATTGGCTCCATGTATTTTGCATATTGTCCTTTTCATGTAAGGTATTACATGCATCTTATATCCCTCTTTTCCTTTTTTAATGTCTGTATGTATCATTAAATAGTATCAGTTTCTTTTTGAGTATTTAAATGTTTCCATTGCTTTGATATTATAAATAGTATTGCAGCAAACACCTCTTTAGTTAACTCTTTACTCACATTATCTTATGATAAATTATCTCTTGTGATAAATTCCTAAAGATGAAATTGCTGATTCATGTTAAAGACTTGATACCTGTTAGCAGTCTGACTTTCAGTAAGGTTATACTAGATCATTGTCTTTGATGACTCCCAAATACCGTTATGCATGTAGGTCTTCTCTTCTGGGCTATTCCTTTTCTCCAGAGAAAATGTTTCATGTTTGCTAGGTAGATAACGCAGAGCATCTGTTTTCAGAACAGTGCCTCACCTCTTATCTGTGTGATCACTGAGCTCTCCAAATGCAGATCTTTGGTTTAGTTTCTTATCCCCCATCTTTTGAGCTCTATGGGATGAGTTTTAACAGATTGATGCAAAAATGTTTATTTGATCTTTAAGGTCAGCCTTAAGACTCACCATTGTATTTCAAAGAGCTTGGTGCTTCAAAGTCCTTAGACTGTCTGGGGCTAATGGATAGGGAACAAGATACAGGGGTAATGTTAGCGCCAGAGTTTTGTGAGTTTGCTGGATCAGCCCTGACCTGAATGGAACTTTGCCTCTGTTTTGCCAGCACACCAGCCACAAGTGCTGCTGAGGGTCTCCACGGGCACAGGTTGTCTTGTTAAAGTGACACATAGGAGAATCTGCATTATAAATGTCTGGTAAAATTGTTACGCCTCCAGAGCTCAGTGAAGTCTACAGGAGTGTTTGGATCTATTTAATGTAAATGTAAAATACTGCTTAAACCTTCGTATGTGTTTCTTTGTTGGTTAACTTTTATCTTTTATTGCTAGAAATGAGTGCAAAAGCATTTTCCCTCTACCTTTAGATTACTTTTCCTAATCCATGGGTTTAGGAATTACGCAGGTAAATAGGTATTTGAAAATATACATTTGATGAAAGTGGTGGACTTTGAGAAAGGACTTAAGGATCATTTCAGTAAGCAAAGTAAAGAATTATTATAAAATATATGGCTTTATATATTTTATTTAAATAAAAGTTAACTCCAGTAAATAAAATGTTTACTAAAGCATAAATAATTTGACTTTTTTTGCTGCTATTTAACTTTTTTTGCTTTTAAACTATTTTTTCTAGGCTCAGGTTTTTTTTTTTTTTTAAGTGGAGTGTATATATTTTTGACAATATAGCACTGACTTCTTTTGCTCATGCTAATTTTGGGACTACTTCAAACTTTTTTAACATCAGTCATTCTTAATCTTGGAGTTTGTCAGATTCTTATGTAATTTTTTTTTTAAATACATGTGTCTTTATTGTCTTGTTGGATCAATGTTTCAGTCTGTAGAGCTTTTTTAAAACTTGTCATTTCTTGTTTTGGTTCTCTTGGCTCTTTTCTTCTGCAGATTTCTTAAGGATAGGTTCTAAATTATAGCTAAAAATATTTTTATGTGATTAGAGATTCTTATTTTTTAGATGTAAAGCCAGAAACATAGACCGATAGTTAGAAATTTTTCTCAATTAATTGACTTGGTCTTGGATCACTGAACACTTCAAGAGGCAGTTTAGCTTTGTGTTGAAGAGTAGGGACTCCAGAACTGGACTGCCTGACTGTAAATTCTGGCTTCACCGCTTCCTAGCTGAGTGACATTTGGCAAAGCATTTGACCTCTTTGTACCTCAGTGTCCTTATCTATAAAATAGAGATAGTAATGATACCTGCTTTATATGGTTACTATGGAATGTAAAGGAGCGGGGTGCTTAAAACTGCTCAGCAGATAGTAAGTAGAAGTTCTATCCCAAAGCAAAAAGACTTGAAGGTTTTCTAGCTAGTTTATACCTGTTTTATCATTTAACCAGTGAATTTATGATTTATTTATAGGGGGACTCTTAAGATGTCTGTAGTGTTTTTATATCTCTATAGTCCTCTCAGAAAGGAAGTGTTTATGTTGCTGGTTATATATTCTTAGCATCTCAGTAATAACAGCTGGATGCCTAAGCTCTTTTAAACAATATGTTCTCTTTTTTTTTTTTTTTTTTGAGATTCAGACTTATCTGCATCAGGTCTACTTCTCTGTTGTTTATGGAATCTACCTCTTTTCAAAATTAGGTACTGGTGTTCACCCTTTTGGTAGTTCTCCATGATTTCTTGGATATAATTGCCTCAGATACCACGTTGGTCTAAAGTATTTTCTGCCTTTTACCCCAGTATTCTGGAATGTAATCGATTCTGTTAAGAGACTTGGATTTAATTAAAATGTAGTGTTCATGCTATTTCCTTGCCTGATTTAGATTTTCACTCTATTCTGTAGAGAAAACAAAAGCAGAATAGGTTTCTATTTTAGGATGTTAGACTAAGTGGCAGCTTTTCCCACCTCCTAGAACTTATAGAAAAAAATAATATATATTACAATAAAGGAATTACAAAACATAGTATGTCTTATAAATTATATAATAAAGATATATACATCTTATGTTACATATTTGTTATGTAAATATAAGATGTAAAGGTAGATAAAATGAGGAGGGGGAATGAAATGGGGAGAGTAATAAAATGGAAGGAGAGACATGAAAAGGGGGGGAGGTTGAGGTGAGATGTAGAGATACAGAGCTGCACTGTTCAGTAGGCGGCTGCTAGCCACAGTGGTATTTAAATTAATTACAATTAAGTAAAATTTAAAATTTAAATCCTCAGCACTAGCCATATTTCAGATGCTCAGTAGCCACGTGTGGCTCTCGGCTACTGTGTTGGGTGGTGCACAAATAGAACATTTTTGATGTCATAGAAAGTTCTGTTCCTGATAAAGATTGATAAAGATTGCTTAAAAGATAAAATAGAGAAGTACATGTATAGGAAATGAAATGATATTATATATGATGTATGTAAAAGCTCCACTCTAACAAGAGAAGGAATGCTGTGGGTGCCCTCCTCTCAAATGGCAGTCTTAGAAGGCGGATTACTGACAATTTGCAGAAATAAACCACATCCTGGCATGGGCCCTCCTAAAGGTGGGAGCTGTTACACAAACGCCTGTGCTCAGAAGTGGAACACCTGGAAGCAGGAGGTTGAAACCACACAGTGACTAAGGGTGCTGCAGCGGAAACCATCAGGAGGGTCGGCTCCTGTGCCTCCCCCCTCTTGGGCCAGGTAGCAGCGCTGAGGCAACTGTGTACAGGAGCTTGGAGCCAAGGGGAGAGGACAGTGTATCCTCCAGGCTGGTGAGGCTCAGGAGTGATGGGGATTATCTGTATCTGCAAAGCCAGTCGCTGGAATCATTCATGTTGGATCTTGTCCACTTTACTGGCAACCCAAGTAGGTTGTACATGCAGTATAATTATGTGATAGTAACGTGGCTGGAACCACCAGGCGTTTTGGGAAAGATAGTACGTAAGACAGCAGGCTCAGAAGAAAGAACTTTTTCCTACGAAGTAGTTAATAGAAGATCCAGCACAGTAACGTAAACTGCTGAAAATGCCTAAACACCCGGAGATCTTGCCCCACCCCTAATTATTACCCATCAAAAAACAGGGTGTCCTCATGGCCATGTTATGAAGAGCTCTATACTATTTTATTCTGATCAACAAAGGAATGTTTGGGAATTCTAGGCAAGTAAGCCAGGAAATAATATAAGCGATGACATCAAAGTCATAATGTCTATGAAATGAGAGCAAGTGAGAGTGAAACAGTTGAACAAGTGAGATTTTTTGTGAGATTTAGGAAATTAAATTGTGCTGAGGAAGTTTAAACTTAAATGTAGTAAGTCAGTGCTCCATCGTTGTACATAATGCATACCTAAAAATGTGACTAAGACAAATTATATTAATATTTCAGCAACAAAACCATATATTATGAGTTTTTTTCCAGAGAGACTTTTTTAATTACTAAGTTCCTTGCAGTAGTTATTGATGTTTTTGTATTATTTGAGATGGAAAAATAGTAAGGACATAGATTAATTATTAAATATACATAATGCAAGTTTTAAAATAATATGTAATTCTCTTGGCTAAATAGGAATAACATTTAGTTAGGAAGAACTGATCTTTAAGTTGGGAAGAAGGATTTAGTTTTTATTGGATTGAACTGGAGATTGCAATGCTCATTTTTGACAGTCTTATCAACCTCCCTTCAGTCTGTCAAGCAAAAGATGCGTAGCAATTTGCCATCTTCTCTTGCCTTTTCATGAATTGTAAAGAAGCATTATTCTCCTCTTTTTGGATTCATGAAATTCCCCTTACTTTTGGATCACTGGAATTTTTGACACTGAATCCCAATTCCAAATTATGAAATTCTGTTCTCATTTTCCTTTAGTATGGAACATACAGCCAGCCAGGTAAAGCCCTGGGAGTGTCTGAGTGGCAAGTATTTGCCACTCTTAGCATGTATGATTTCTGCCCTTATTTTTTTTATTGCAAGTATCAGCACTCATTAACTCCTCAGACTGCTGTACAAAACTGAAATGCTGACTGTAGCATCATCATAGGGTAGCTTTGACACGTTTGCTAACTAATGTGTGAAAGCCTGAATTTCGTGTCAAAGCTGTTTAGAATAGTCTGTACATAGTATGTATACATAGTACATATTAAATATACTGGTATATAGTATATATGCATTTCACACAAAATGAACTTTGTGTTGTAAATGATGATGGAGTTAAGAGTTTCCTTGACTGTAGAACACAGGGTGAGGCAAAGGAACAAAAGACAGAGAAGAGAAAAAAGATGAAAGAAAGAAAATTGGGAAAAGGAAATAAGATAGAAACAGTACAGCTTTCTTCACACCTGCAGGATTTAGTGTTGTGTCCCCATCCAGAGCTGGTGCTGTGTGTGTCAGATGACCTTTTTTCTGAACTCCCTATCTAGACCTGTCCTAGTATTTGCCATCTGATAGGAGGAGTGGAGCATCTGGATGACTAGGGCTAGTGAGGTAGATTGAGTTCTAAGGTGTCGACTCGGGCTCTGCCTGCTAGATTTCATTCTGTCTGCAGTTCCATATTATTGCCCCTTTCTGACTCATAGTACCTTTTTGTTTTCCTTCATTTGAATGTCTACACTCATAATGAAACAGACTCCCTATTCATCAAGAAACCCTGCTCTTGAAGCCTCCAAGAGCTTATTAATTTTGAGATTCCCAGAATTCTTTGGCCTCGAGTGAAATACCTCAATCCTGCTTGAAGGAAACAGTTCCATCCATGACGTGGGTGAAAAATTACAAGTGTTTAATTGAAATCTGCTATTGCACTTAAACTCCATCATAAGGGAGATAATTTTTTATAAAGTTTTATTGTAAAATAATAACCGATACTTGCTGTTTACTCCATGTGAAGGTGCCGTTCTCAGTCCTAATCATGTTTTTCATCTGTGATCCTGTGAGGCAGATACTACTATTACACTCGTTTTACGGATGAGAACACTGGCTGAGGCACAGAAGTATTAATTAACATATTCAAAGGAAACTTGAAAAATACATTAAAAAATTGCAGGTAAATGAATACATTAAAACCACTTAGCTTCTGATAAGATTTTGTTGTATTTTCTTTAACCTTTTAAAAATCATAGGTTAAAAACATCATTGTAAACATAAAAAGTGTTAAAACAGTGACAGCCATATTGTGTGTACAAATTTACATCCAGCTTGGATCTTGTTAGTCTTCAGTGAGTACGGAGTATGAATTAGAATAATGAACTGAGAATTTGGAGTTGCAGGTTGTAGAACTTACTGTGTGAACTTGAAGAAATTGTGTAATGTCAAGCCCTTTTTTTTTCTCATCTTCAAAATGTAGATCTTAAACCTAATAATGTGTGAGATTATTCAAGCTCTAAAGTTCAGTGCTTTTAACTTTTTCCCTATTCCTTATAATTGGAAATTTGAGTACTTTAGTTTAATTCAGTTTATAAGTGATATGCAGTGTTTAAAATTTTTTCTTTGCCTTTTATTCCTGCAGCACTTTTCCATCATAAAAACAATACAAGTTTATATAGAATATTTGGAAAATACTGAAAAGAAAAAAAAAAACCCTGAAAAAAATAAGTTTACACCAACCACTGAAAACAGTCATTATTAATATTGTAATGTATTCACTCCACTGTGTTTTGGTTTTTGTTTTAAATAGTTGTAAATATTTCAGTTTCATCTTTTAAAAAATATTCGTGAAAGTGATTTTTTTAACTTAACATAATAGGTGGTTAGCATTTATTTTATCTGTTGTTTCCTTTATTTCAAATGGATGGAACTTTAAAAAATAAAAAGATCCACTTATCCACATCAGGGTAAAAAAGTTACACTTACAGGATCTATTGAAAGAACTAGGACCCTTGTTGGTAACTCTACTTTCTAATTTATTTATGCACTTCTTGATTTTAAAGTAAGATTCGTGTTAGAATTTGTTTTGATAATTTTGATACCATTGCATGCATTAGATTTAAGGCAAATGTGAACCTCTTATGTAGTTAATCAGAATTTTAGGGAGAGCGTTGTGTCATCCACACTAACATAATCTCACAGAATTCTGTCAAGCTTGTCTTCCTAAATCAAGATTTCTTTGTAAAGCATCTCCCAGATTTGGTCCTGCTTAGGTCAGGTTATGAAGAAAGGTCACTGCTTCAAAGCAAAGCTGGTTCCATTCTTGGAACCTTCCTAGTATCATGTGGTCATACTCCAATATAGAATAATACTCTTGGGAGTTTTTTGGGATGATAAACTTAGTACATTTAAAAACTGAGATTATTAACATACAGTGAAATGCACATCTGTTAGGCAACTCATTGTCACATGGTAAACTTGGTAAACTTTAATAACTTACTAGATGCTGGACAAATTATGCTACATTAATATGTTTTGTATTCTAATTCTGATGATATTTTAGTTACCGTTTACTTTTGAAACTATAGATAAATGTGTTCAGTTTTCTTTGATTAAAAAAAGGTATGTTCATGAAACATCAGATTATAGAATATGAGAAGAACATGAATGTTTTTAACCTTTTTTGAGTTGCCAGCAGCTTTGAAAAATGCACATATGCTCACAAATTTTCTTACAACTTCAGTTGAATTAAGGCTGCCTCTGACACCCATCCATGGCTCACAGTTTAATAACCATTGGTCCATAACCAGTGAAAATTGAATGGGGATCAGTGTGAATCTTGCATTGTTTTTATTTTCCCCCGTCTCTTAAAAACTTCCGCAGTCAATTCCTACATACAGATTTCTCTAAGCTGACTGCATCAGTATGGTCAGGACCTGGCTTCGCATCACTTTGTGGGAGAAAGCACTGGTCATGTAGTGGTTAGCATGGTGACAGCTGTGGTAACATAAGCACTGTTAAGCTACAGTAAGTGTTCAGAATATGGAAAGTTCTGTTTCATTAGATGCTGGCTAAACCGCAGCTGGATTTATGTATTAAACTCTGGATTCTACATTAAGCAAAGGTAATTAACCTACCACAGTGCATTCAGAAGCAGGGTTTGGAATGGCAAAGGAAATGGAAACAAAATACCTTGGAGAACAGTTGAACAAATGGGGTATCCGGGACCAGACTTGAGAACAGGCATAACTTAGGTGCTGCCTGTCAGTTTACATAAGAGGGCAGAATCACTGGATATATTATGTGACAAGCAAGATGAATTTGCCAGTTAGAACTGGCCTAATGTGAAAGGACTATTTAACAGAGCAATGAGTTTCAGCCTCAGCTATCTGTATCTACAGCAGGCCTTAAATACAGCCCAGCTCCTGGCCAGATAACATAAAATCTCACAATAAAGATCGTTTACCTGTTTTTATTGCCTGATAATCATGTTCAGCTTTTGAAAAAATTATAAGGCATACCCAAAGGCAAGAAACAGTCTAAAGAGACAAAACAAGGATCAGAAACAGATTCTTGTATGACACAAAATTTGAATTATCAGACCAGGAATTTAAAATAGCTGATTAATATGTTAACAGCTCTAATGGAGACGTAGACAACTATGCAAGACTAGATTTAGGTAGAGAGGTGGAAATGCTTAAGAAGGAATCCAGAGCAAATTTTAAATGCTAGAAATAAACACTGACAAGTGAAGAGGGCCTTTGAGGATCACCTCAAGAGACTGGGTACTGCTGAAGAAAAAATCAGTGAGCTTGGTAATAGGTCAGTAGAAACTTCCCATACTGACATGCAAAAAGAAAGTGAACAACAAGCAATAACCCCTCCTCCCCCAAAAAGCCAAAACAAACCCTAAACACAGAGCGTGAGAATTGTGGGGCAATTTGGAAAAGCATAACATACATGTGCTTCCAGAAGGAGAACAAATGAAGCAGAAGAAATATTTGAAATAATGGCCAAGAAATTCCAAAGTTAATGACAGACTTCAAATCACTCATCCAGAAACTCAGAACAAACACCAAGCAGGATATCAAGAAATCTACAGTCTGCACTTAGGCATGTCATACTCATCCTGCAGAAAATGAAAGACAGAGAGCCTTAGAAGAAGCCAGAGTGGAAAAACATCTTACCTGTAGACTAAGAATTGCAGTGGACTTCTGGGCAGAACCACACAGACAAGAAGGGAGTGGGGTGAGAAGTGTTGGAGGAAAAACGCTACCAACCCAGAGTTCTATACCCAGTGAAGTTATTCGTTAAAAGTGAAGGACAAGTTAAGCAGCGTTTGCTGTTGCTGCAGGTGGTCAAGAAGAGGTTGAAATGACAAGGTCAAGAGAAAAGTTGGGTCTAATGTTTGCCTCACTGAATATGTAAACTGCTAGCTCTGTATGTATTCAGCAGAAACGTATTTCAGTGTTTCTGAGGAATGTTAGAACCAGATTCCCCTCTTGGAGCTTCTCTCTGTGCAGG
The DNA here is from genome assembly GCF_048564905.1 of Vicugna pacos. Lineage (NCBI taxonomy): Eukaryota > Metazoa > Chordata > Mammalia > Artiodactyla > Camelidae > Vicugna > Vicugna pacos. Next base: position 11,138,791 of record NC_133010.1, read on the forward strand.
AGCATGTTGGAGATTGGAACAGGGACGTAGCAAAGAAACTGTTACGGCTCCCAAACAGCCTAGAACCTCTGATTTATGGCCTGCCTGTTAAAGGGCTGTGGAACATTGTTCCATGGGACACCCATACCAGGTTAGCTGACCTTCAGGACCTGGAGACAGTGAGATTCTCTAGTAACTGGATAATACATACTAAAGGGAGTGAGGGTGAAAGTTCACACAGAAAATGAAAGTAATTTAAGGTTAAAGGGTCACACAAAATGAAAATTTAAAGGTAGCACAATTAAGTCGACTTCCTAATTTAATTATCAGTACAAGTAGAAAAATTAATTTGTTGGATCTCATTTTGTTAAACTCCTTCTTCCCACTCAATTTTGAAGTTGCTTACAGAGAAATAGCCTGTTACATGCTGCCTGTCAGCTCCTAGCTCTCACCACCCCCTCCAAGGTCAAAACTGGTCTTTAGTAATAGGTCAGCTTTCCTGGAGTTTTGCTCATCATTCCTGATTGGGGTAGCTCCTTGCCTTGTTTCTTTTCCCTTTGTCTTCTCTGTGTTGCTGCTATTACTATTATTGGTCCCTATTTTGTTTAAAAAAAAAAAATAGCCCCAAGGCCCACATTGCTGTTATTCACAAGGAAATGACAACCCCTCTCCACTGCTGGGGATTCCAGAGGTCATTTAATGGCAGAATTAGACTACCTAACACAAGGCATAGTTTGTTTCCTTAACATGTTGGATTTTGAGTTTTAGGAAGTTGATTGTTAGTCCAATCACAGTGGTGATTCTGTATTTGATGTAAGGTAGATTTCAGCTGCATAACATCTTTAGAATACCATTCCCAGTAACAGTTGCACGATATGAGAGGCAGGATAGCATAACGGTTAAGCATGAGGATTCTGGAGCCAGCCTATCTAGGTTTGAAGCATTTTTTGCAACCATCTGTTGACTTTAGGGAAAGTTTCTTAATTAGTGGTTAATTGTGCTTTTGTATCATCTGTAATGCATGGATAATGATGTCTGTACCTATGAAGATTAAATGAGCCACTTAGAACAGTGTTTAGCATTTATTACTAGTAATAAGCACATCAAAATTTTGATTAGGGTCATGCTGACATCTAGAAATGTATACAGCTTATTTGTAACAGTATCTACCCTCATTACAACTTAACATTATTGATGGTTTTTAAAAACTCAGTTGATAAAGCCAGATAGGCATTGAGTTCCTTGCAGAAAACTTAGTCCCTGAGAAAATGTTAAATCTTTTTTCCACTCGTTATTCCAGAAGGCTAGTTAGCTTTTGTAATAATAGAATTATAACTTATTAACAGCTGGAAATTACTTACTTCAAGGACCTTTTATAAGTAAAACCTGCTTGTAGAATACTTAGCTTATTTAGGAGAATGATAGTAAGTCCTAAAAGAAACTAAAAGATCTAAGACAGTATGTGTTAGATGACATTCATTTACACTAAAGTATTTCCCAGTACAAGGTAAAACTTTTCTGCAGACAGTCAAGGAAAAATGGCTCCATCAGAGAGGTGTAGGATAATGAGGAAGTACTGGATATTTTTAAAAATATTTTAATTACATATATAATTTTTTTTAAATCATCAGTTGCAGGATTAGATCCCAAGCTAAGCTTGTTTGGCTATTTGTTTTCTAGAAGGCAAGTTAGGGCAAACTACTGAGGTCTTTACCTGCTTGGCACTGTGTCCGGGAGATGGCAACAGACTTGACTAATCTTCACAGTCTCATAAAGTCCCTGACATGATGGAATTTCTTGGCCTTGTTTAAAAAAAAAAAGTGGTATTTTAAAAATCTTGATTGATATTTCAATTAACTTTTCCTATCCTCATAAAGAGCCCCAGTCCCAGAGTAAGCAAAATGAAGTAAATTATGATGGATCCTGAAAAATGAGAATCAAAGCTAAATAGTTATATTGAAGAAAGTCACTTAAGAAAGACTTGTGTGTTTGCATCTTAAGAAAGGCAGAGGACATAAATACATATGAAAGAACAAGACTGTTAGGGGTCTGCGGGAGAACAAATAAAAGGAACCAGAATTGGGAAGATTACCATCAATCTAAGGGGTTCTATAATGTGTTCTGAAGGTCTTGATACTCTTGATGAAGATAACTAGCTTTACCTTCAATATTGATTTGTTCTTCTGTGACCCCAGAACCCACTTATTTTATTCTCAAATATTTAGTTACAGTGAAGACTGATGATAATGATCTCATAGGTTAATTTTAAGTAACCAGGACTGAGTCATCTTTCAGACTAAGGATACATACATTGGAATATAAAGGAAGAAATTAAATTGCTCAGGTGTTTGCATTGACACACCATATGGAATCCTATGGAAATAAGATATATGGAAATACTACATCTTTAAGATGTCTGCATCTTTAAGAAATACTATTGTGGGGAAAGTCTTAAACCATCATGCTATTATGTCCATGTTTTCTTTGCTGAAAAAAATACCCTAGTACATCTTTTGAAACTGGATGTTGTCCAGCCCAGTCATAATTGTTACACTTGAAAGGGACCCTAGAGATTGATTTCGCGAGAAGGAGAGAGAATGACTTATCAAAGCCTTGTTTTCAGAGCATTCTGAAATCTGGAGTACTCTCAAACAGCTTGCTCACTAGAATCAGGGTTGGGCTTCCTAGCTTGACACGTTCCCTTTCCTGCTACAGCAGCTGTCTCTCGGAAAGTGGGTAGGAATCAAGGGCCTGTAACATGGTAGGCGTGATGTTTGAAATTGTTGACCACAGCTTTAGATCACTGAAGCTCTGCATGTGGATGCAGTTGAAATTCTCCAGCTGTTTTTATGAAAGTCACAGTCACGTAGGAAAGAGGAGAGCAGAATTATTAGTAGCATCTGCAACAACAACAACAAAAAAAAGGCAGCCCTTGTGTATGTTTAAACTGAGAAATTGTTAAGACATCTATTTTAAGCAACTGGAATTTTAGAACAACTGTATCTGGGTCAGCCCTAAAATGAATAAGAACTGCAAATTTCAGAAAATTTATCCTCTTGGCTGTTAGTGCAAGATGGTTCTGATACCATCCCGGAATGATGACCACAGTTATATGGCACTTCATAATTTGAAGACTTTTTCAGTAGCTTATTTAAGCCTCACAGCCCAATGAAATAGATAACTCGTGTTTTATAAAGGAAGCAGCCAAGGCTAAGACTTAAGGCCCCCTTGCCTAAGATCAAAGGAGGTAAACTGAGGCAGTACTTGCAGCCAAATCTGACTCCATGCCCAGGAGAATTGATTGGGGACCTGTTCATACCCAGTGCTTTGCTGGACACTTAAGGAATATGGATACAAAGTGTGTTTCCCTCTAATTAATATATACAAAAACTAGAAAACAGTATAGCAGTATTTAAGTTCAGAAATAAATAGTAACAGATCATAGGAAGTTAGTGTGAGACTAAAGTGGGAAAGTGTGGCCATGTTTGGTCTTAAAATATGTCTTGTGAAATGGAGACGATTTGGACGCAATGTATATACTCAATATTAGCAGTAAAGAAAAGCATTTGTAGTGGTAGTTCAGATTTCAGCCTAACTCTAGCCCACTTCTACTACACACAAGATAGATCACACCTCCTAATTCATTAATACTGAAGAATTTATGGCAGTATAAAAAGGTGCCTGCCCTTGGGATGGAGACAGATCCATGTATGTGTCTAAGTAGTACAGAGGTAGTTTCAGCTGGGAGCCAGGAGTGAGGATGGCAGGCAGGAACTGGGAAAGGGTCTCTAGATAAAAGTGAAAATTCACCTGGATGGTAATGGGTAAAATTCACAATTGCAGAGTGGAGAGGCTTGGGTATGACCAGTGGAAGTAAGCCTTGGCGTGAAGCTGGGACTTAAAAAAAGCTAGACTTGAGGGTTGCAGGCTTTACGGCAGTGTTAGTGGTGACACCAGCAAGTAAATTAAGAACAAAAATACAGGCCTTGTTGAATGAGGGGAATAGTGAGGGAGAAGTAAAGTGATTCCTGCAAACAGTTAACAGGAAATGAGGCAAAGCCTTGGTTGAGAGGCAGCCGGGCCACGGTGCTGCCTGAGAATATTTATTCTAATAGCTGTGTTTATTTTAATGTGAGTCAAGTCCAAATCTGATACAAAAACTAGCACAACAAACTGATTGTATGGATGTTATTTCTTAGAATGAAACTGTTAAGAAGTGAGTTGATTTAAATAAACACATGAAATAAATAGGATAGGCGACATGAAGGGTGGCAGTTAGCTAACTGAAGCTTGGGAAGTAGTGATTAAAAGTTGGGAGAGGTGGTATAAAGAAGCCTGAGGTTCTGAAAAAGCCTGTTATTTTGATCTTAGATGCTGGTTACACAAATGGATACAAACATGCTAATTGAAGTATATACTTAACAGTTACGGACATATGTCTTATTTAGAAAATAGTTATTGGCAAAACAAAGGTAGATACTATGGGAAGGAGAACAGAATTTTAGAGGGAAAAGATGCAAAGTTGCTTCTCTGGTTAAGTTTAAGTATCTTATTTGTTCCTAGTAGGAAAGACTCTCAGCTAAATTCTTCACTTTATTTACATCCAAAAATTATTTTTGAAAGGATATGGCTGAACCATTTCATTTAGATGATTAGAATTTTTTCCATTATTTTTTGGCATTTTTTATTATTCATTAACTTTTCTGTGTGTGTGTCCCATATGTGTAGTGTGTGAATAGTCAGTAGGATGTCAAAGCAGCACATTGTTGAATGGTCACCAAGTAGTAATGAAAGTTCAGACGTGAGGGGAGTAATCAGAGAAGGTTTAATGGAGACTTGGGATTTAAGCTGGCACTTTGAGGATGGACAGAAATTTGATGAAGATCCCGAAAGAGGAATAATTTGAACAAAGGATTCTAAATAGAAATTTGTATCATTCTGACTTCAAGAAAATGTTGTGTTCAGATCAGGCTAAATACCACAGAATTCCCAGGGGGGAGGGTATAGCTCAAGTGGTAGGGTGCTTGCTTAGCATCCACAAGGTCCTGGGTTCAATTCCTAGTACCTCCTCTAAACAAATAAATAAGTAAACCTAATTACCTCCCCCCACCAAAAAAAAAAAAAAGAAACCCACAGAATTCCCTATATTAAAAAATAATATATTGCTTTAATATTCATATATTTTTAAAATCTTAAATTACAGATAGTTCTGTAATATTCTTAACAAACATTTAGAGTAAATGACATTCATTTACACTAAAGTATTTCCCAGTACAAGGTAAAACTTTTCTGTGGATAATTTAATAAAATGATATTCTGCAAAACATCTTGAATAGTTTTTGGCTTTATCATCTTTTTTGAATGGTGAATGTTGTATCATTTGACCAAGAATAATTAAGATCTCCTCGTTTATTCATTAATTTTGATGAATGGTATGAAATGAAATGTGTATGTGTTGTCTGGCATTTATAAATCTTTTCTTTTTCTTGAGGTATAGTTGATTTACAATGTTGCATTGGTTTTTGGAGTAAAGCATAGTAATTCGGTTATACATAAATACTTTCTCATATTTTTTATTATAGTTATTTCAATTTATTGAATATAGTTCCCTGTGCTGTGCAGTAGGTCCTTGCTGTTTCTCTGTTCTGTACATAGTGGTTAGTATGGCATTTATAAATCTTGAGCACTTTATAGCCAGTTTTTAAAATCTTAAGTTTTCTCATCTGTAAAACATGGATAGTGAAACCTGTGTTTCAAGATTTTTGTGATGATTAGGTTAAGAAACTATGCCAAATGGCTTGGATAATCTAGGAAAATAATTTGTCCATTAGACTTTTTTTGAGGATGAAAAATCCCAAATCTTTATTTCCAGCTCAGAATGCTAGAACCACATTTCCAAGTGCCTACTACCAGAAGTCCCCAGGATAACTCACACTTACGCTGAAAAGTGAACTGCCTGTCCTTCACCGAGGAGTTTCTACTCTTGGCTTTGCTTCCATCCAGCCCCTCAGCAAGCCTGAAACCTCATCATTCTTCACATTGAACTATAACCAAGTCGTGCTGATTTTTCTGTTGAGACATAGCCTTGGTCTTTTAAATTGATGTGTTGCATACACACAGTGCAGCTTGTGCAGCACTGGTGCCTTGGTTCCGACCCTAGTCCCCTCCTTGACAGCTGCAGTTAACTGCTGGCTGGGTTTCCTCCTTAGAATCACTCTCTTCTGTACTGAATCCAGATTCATCCTCTGACAACTTAAAAGTGACTGTATTTGGTAAGGGAATCACGTTCTTCACTTTGCACCATGCACTGTGCTAACTGTGAATTGCCCAGCACAGACCATGCCCTTTATGTTCATCTTGCTGTCCCCAGGTTCTGTTGTGTTCTCTCACCTCTCCTCACTTCTGAAAACCTTCCCTGAATTCCTCAGCGGGGAAGTGTCCTCCACGCTTCAGTGTCTGGGAGTCTTAGAAAGCGGTTTCACCCCTGGTGGAGCACATCCTACGTTGTTGTAATTGCTTGTTTGCTTGACTGTTAAGCTGTGTGCTCTTCCAGGTAGGGACTGTGGTTCACCTTTGTGTTCCCAGCACAGGGACTGGTGTGTACTGTAGTAAATGCTCAAGAAATGCTTGCTACTCTGAAGTGTGAAGTAGATTAGCTGAGACCTTTGAATCTCAAATAACGGACAACAGTACATTTGTTTGAAAAAACGCAGGTAATACAGAAAAGCTAGAATCTCATGTCAGAAGACTGTCATCTAAATGTTGGTATGTAAATTAGTAGGTGTTAACATGTTGCATACAGGTGATGTATTGAAAGCAGTTATTATAGACAGTGTCTTTATTTTCTGTGTACTTGCTTCTGACCCTCTTGACCATTACTCATGTTGATCACTGGGGCTATAATATTTGCATCGACAGATATCAAATTGGTCTTTCTGAATTCAGTTTAGAATAGTGGAGAGTATTTATATTGTATGAACTTGGTATCTGCTGCAGCCGGAATGACCAGCTCACCTTTTCCTTTATCCTGTGACTTGTATTTTGAAAGTGAACTTCTTAGTAAAGTAGCAAAACTTGGAATCCATTTTCCCACTGAAAATAGTGCTATTACTTAACTGATACTTAGTTTCTCAGACTAACTCACCAAACCTTTTTCCCTCTCTCTAACAGTTTTATTGAGATAAATTCGCATACCATGCAACTTATTTAGTTACAGTATACACTTCTTTAGTATATTCATATGATTTTGTAACCATTGCTACAGTCTATAATTTTAGAACATTTTTATCTACCCTAAAGGAAACCTTATCCATTTCCACTTCCCCCAGTCCCAAGCAACCACAAACCTCATTTCTGTCTCTTATCAATTTGCCTATTCTGGACATTTCATGTAAATGGAACCATACAGGATATAGTCTATTTGATGGGCATCTTTTGTTTACCATAATGTTTTCAGGGGTCTTCCATGTTGTATCATACGTTAGTTCTTTGTTTCTTTTTATGGCCAGATAATATTACATTGTAGGAATATACCACATTTTGTTTCTATATTCATCAGTTGATAGATACATGGATTTTTTTTCCTGCTTTTTGGCTGTTATAAATTATATTGCTGTGAACATTCATGTATGATTTTGTTTGTGGCCATACATTTTCATTCCTTTTGTATTTTCCTAGGAGTAGAATTGCTGGGTTATATTTTAACTCTGCATGACTTTTTGAGGAACTGCCCAGCTGTTCCCCACATTGGCTGCACCATTTTAAATTTCCACCAGCATTGTATGAGTTCCAGTTCATCCACATTCTTGTCAGCACTTGTTATTGTCTGTCTTTTTGGATTATAGCCATCCTAGTGGGTGTGAAGTGGTATCTCATTATGGCTTTTAGTTTGCATCAAAAGAATTTTAATTTCTAAACCCACAGAATAGTCATACTAGGTACCTTTGCAGTTAAAGCAGTATAGGATTTGTCTTTCTGTGTGGCTAATTTCATTTAGCATAATGTCCTCTAGGTTGTTCCAGTTTAGTGCAAATGACAGAATTTCCTTCTTTCTCATGGCTGAATCATTTGAATCAAAGGATTTAGATAAATCTTAGTATTTCAATAACAGCCTGTCTGGATGCTAAAAACTAGAAGTTAGGGTGGGCACTAGAAGTTAGTAATGATCACTTAAGGCACATAAAACATTTCTCAGAACATCTAGCCTTGAGAGGAGCAGAGAGGAATGTTGAGCATGTTTGAACAACATCTGAATATAGATCATGCTGAGTCCAGAGTGCATTCGGTATTATTTACTGAAGAATGAATTAGTAAGAACAGTGGACAGATGGAGATACGTGTTTGCCCCCCTACCAGCGTGTTCTGAGGAAGAAACATCCTGCTGAAAAGTACGCATCTAGAATGGAGTACCCTGCTGCTCCCTTTTGTGTACCGCCCTGAGCTGCTATGCTGAAACATACCTGGTATTCCCGCGTATATCACTGGCGAAGGGGAAGAGGGAAGCGAAAAGTCATACCTTAAGGTTATAGATCCTGATTAAACTCTCTTTTACTCAATCCTGATCCTCATGGTAGGTTATAGGTTAGAAATGCAGGGACAGGCAGACATGGCCCAAATCTATCCTAGAACATGTCCAGCTTTCAAACTTGCCTGCTTTGTCTGCCACTGTGCCCAGTTCCCCTGCTTCAGAATCCTCCTCCTCTCTCGCCTTCCTAGAGCAGTTTGTAATTCTGACGAACTCCTTTCCCCAGGTGTAAGTTATTTTTTAAAAGAAGAGGCTCAGTAATACAAAGACATTTCACTGATTTCATTTTAGGCAGAGAAACTGTAGAGAAGTGGCTTACAATTTGGCTGAGTATTGCATCCTTTTGGGAGCTTTTAACAATTCAAGAGCTCTGGACCCGCCTTCCAGAGATTCTCATTTAATTGATATGTAGGGGGAAATGGAGTTCTCCTGAAAAATCTGAGTTTCTTGAAAAATGTCCTAGGTGATCCTGATGTGCTGTCAGAGTCGAGACCTAGAGAAGGGCTCTGTGGATCCCTGCTACCCCAGATGACAGCTTGTCACTCACCTGCTCTGTCTTGTTCGTGACATCAGCCTTGGTCAGAGGGACTGAAAAGGTTTTCATCTTTCTGGAGGGAATTATACCCATTTTCAAGACTCTCCTCTTCATGTCCCACCTGTACTAGGTGATAGAGTATAGAAGATTTTTACCCCCTTGTTGAAGTCTGGAAACTTCAATTAAAAGATGTTTCCACTACAGAGAATGGGCTGTTGCCCCCTAAGCCAAACATGATCTTGGTTAGCTTCCAGTCTCTGACTCGTTGGGCTCTGTTTGCAGTTTCCTAACTTTTTTTAATGCTATTGTAATCCTTTGATGATCCAGTGATGCCTTGGACCCCTTCTCAAGTTAAAGATTTTAAATGTAGAAAATAAAATGCACGGCATTACAATTGGAAACAAATTATATTGAAGTCCAGTTATTGAAGGGGGAGGGAGGGTGTAGCTCAGTGGTAGAGCACATGCTTAGCATGCACAAGGCTTTAGCTTCAATCCCGAGCTACTCCGTTAAAAAAAAAACAAAAAAACAGCCAGCAAGAGTGTAAATATGTGCAAAGGGCGTATGTTGATCCACAAGGAAAACCACTCAGATTACAGCAGAAAAATGAGAACACACAATTCACAGAAAAAGAAAATGGTGAATGAAAGTGTTAAAAATTGAGCACGATAAAAATATAAACTAAGGCAGTTACTGAAATAAAATTGTACAGTATGTGCTTCGTTACTGACACATTGAAGTATTTCTACCTGTCGATCTAATAATTTCAGTGTGATAAATGTAAACAGTATTTCAAGATTGATGTTGAAAACTAATGTAATATTGAAGAAACTGGTTTCCACTAGAGACAGACTCAGAGGTACTGATAATACACCTGTGGTTTGTTATCGCAAATGAAAACAGTGCTATATTTCAGTTTAAGTTTGTGAAAATAAATACATAATTTTTCTTATCCAAGCTCAAGAACATCTGAAAATCTGATATTCTGAGGTTAAATATATTAATATGTCAGTTTTCTTTTTACAGGTGTGAAACGACAGCTTAAGATTATGGTTTTTCATAATAATAATAACTAGTTTATTTCCCAAATCCCTCTTTTGATCCTAAAGCTCACATGGTAATCTTTTTATTCAGCATTAAGTGAGTGCTTTACCCGACTTTATGCAGAGCATTAGCTAGATGGCTCTTCTCTGAACTCGCATAATGCTAATGAGAACGGTTTAATGTTACAGGAATACAAGCGCAAGTTAGCCAGAGTTTCCTTGGTGCGCAAAGAACTCAGGTCCCGGATCCAGAGCCTGCCAGACTTATCTCGATTGCCCAATGTCACTGGCAGCCACATGCATCTGCCCTTTGCGGGGGACATCTACAGTGAAGATTGATGACCAGGCTCTTTCCAGGGCCCAGGACTTTGCAAAAGATGGAGACAGGTTAGGTGGATAGTCCTGTAGCGTTATTTTTGTATATTGTGGAGAGAGTGACGTTCACAAAAGAAACGACAAGTAATTTATAAAAATGTTTAAAATGTTGGTTTGTTTACTATTTTATTGGTAAGTTAACATGACTTAGTTTAAACAAAGTGATGGTCTCTGTGTATTAATAAGCTCACAAATAGTGATTATTTTCAAAAACTCTTTTTGTAAATTTTTTTGATCCAGGGCCTTATGAGAAAGTCCATGTTTCTATTTCTTCATGTATTTTCAAATGTTTTTCTTTATTTTCTTCGGTATCTAATCACTGTATAGTATGTAATTCCTAAAGGGTAAGAACTAATCAGGAGTTGGTTGAGACTTTATTATGGTATAGTTAGGACTTGAATGTAGAAGTGACTAAATGTTCCAACTTAATCTTCACCCTTCTCCCCAACCGAAGTATCAGTTCTGTGCCTCTCAATGCCTTTGATTCCTTATTCCCTAGAGGTTAGTAATTTAACACTAAACATCGATGTCATTTTGAGAGTCAGATCAGAACCTAGAGAACTTTTCCACAGTAACACCATATAGGGGTTCCATTCCAACTGCCACAGTGTAGAATATAAGGAGTGTTAAATAGGGACCCCTCCTTGATTAAACTATCTAGAATTATTTGAATAGATTAATATGAAAATGCTTTAGAAACGTTATAAGTTTTGACATTCTTCCAAAACAACAACTCTGATTCTGGAACTGATTTCTATTTGTCAAATCAGGCTCTTTTTAACATAATTAATTGATCCCTTTCATCTAAAGCCACCTGTGGGATTAAAAGGAGTGTAAAATAATGATACTTTGTTATTTCCCTTAGCCATTTAACTTTCAAAACAATAGTATTTTTAGCTCTAGTATCTCAAGAACACAATATTCATTAATGTTCAGTAAAGTAGCCTGGAACATTTTTAATGATTCCTTAAGGTTTTTGAATGACTGTATATTTGGAAATTAAGCAGTGCTACACTACAGGGTAGGTCTGGTAAATATTATATTTGTATATTTAGAATTACCAAAACATGTGCTTTTACCTTTATTTCTAACCCTGTGTGTTAGAGCAGTTGCATGCTCTCTTGCTTTCTCTCTAAATCACATTGTTAAGCTGTGGATTTTGTACTCAGTGATGACTTAGGATAAACATTTTTTTTCATTCATTATTTTACATATTAGGCATTTTTCTTTTCGTTGTAAGAAGATTCAAATTAGACAGTCAATAAAACATCTTTTAAATCCCTCAAGCCAGTTATGTCTCACTAGTCTGAATGGCTTCTAATGTTTCTCAGTATTAGAGATTATAGTTGAATTTGTTTGTGAAGGAGAAGGCAAATATTTATTTTTAGTAGCCAATAGTTTTGGGTACAGTGCTTTTAGCAGTTTTACCTCTCTCCAAAACAGACACATAGAAATAGTTTCCACCCGTATATGGCTTATATTCCAAAGTTTTTTACTCAGCTTTTGGGACTTGGGGCACATTTTTTCACAGAAACAGTAGTAATTAGTTTCTCTGTGAACACTATTACAGAACGCTCACCCAAGAACCTAATCCACTTAACCATGAATGTACTTGTGATGTGGGTGACAAACTACTAGTCGTAGATCCTGACCAGCATTTGTAACATCACTCCTTGCTAAGGAAATGGTGCATAGCAGCCAGACTCACGCACTGGGGTGTCTGTCTGTCTTGTGTACCTCTGTCCCTAGGTGTAGGGTAAGTAAGAAGAAGATTCAGCATGGAGGTGGAGGGTGTAACAAGTGCACAATTACAAAAACCTGGTTATACCTGTTCTGAAAGTATGCTGCCACGTAAGTTAGTTTTTGTTGTTAAAGTGAAAACAAATACTCGTATATTAATTTATTTTCAACATCTTGACCTTATTTATGATCTGCTAAAGTGGTGATTTATCCATTCAAAGTATATTTTTTTCCAATTTAAAAATAATGTATAAACTATGTACTCCTAGGAAGATTTGAAACCTATTAGAAGCTTGTGGAAGTATTTTCAACGTTTGAAACAGACTCCTGACTTAGATACTGATTTTAACGTCAGTGTCTGCCCTATTTATGATAAAAATGCATTATTTTTTTAAAGAGCTTGATGCGATTTGTAATAAATGACAGTACTCAAACCTGAATGCTCCCCCCAGGTTCACCCTCTGACCAGCCCTCCACAAGCCTTCAGCTGTTGGTTAATTCACTAACTGTAAACACAAATGATGTGGTCTCACTTAGAAGTTATGTTCTCAGCCTTGTGATGGTCAACATGATAAGCCTAAGCAGTAAATAGTCTTCATTTCTCAAAGGTAGACCATGGTTTTTCCAGACATGGGGTTAGATGGGGGTACTGTAATGCCAAGCTCTAAATCATGAGCATTTTCTTCACTGTGTACATGAGGCAAATCATGCATCTACTGAGTGCAGCTTGGCCTGGCCCCTCAAGAGAAACGCATGTCACCGAGCTTGCCGTAGGGGTACTTTGGTTTGAATGGATACCATCACTCTTTTCTCCACAAACAGTGCAGGAGAGCTGTCTGGAGTGGCAATTTGGACAGATTCCCTGGCATTTCCTCTGCTCCTTCCATCACTACAGTAAGTAAAGAACCCCACGGGGAACCCGGGAGTCTGAGAAAATCAGCTGTGCTCAGTAGCCGACCTCCCCCCTCCTAGGAAAACGAGCCCAGATGCAGCTGTTCTGGCACCTCTTCTCACATGCACTCTCAATCAGGGCTTTTCTGTAAGAACTCCTTCACGATCAGCAAGAGCTGGGATGACCTGGTCATGTTGATTGGCAAGATTGAAATAACAAAACTAGGTTGTCGTTTCTCACTGTAGATGAGCAACTTACTATCATTACTGAACTCGTTCTGAGAAGTCTGGAGAAAGAAAACACTCAAAAGAACAAATTTGTTGGGCAAGTTAGAATGTCCTTTCTGAATTTTCCATTCAAAAGATTTTTATTATATGAAATAACGTAAAGTTACTAAACTGCTTTGTATTCTACTAAGAAGTAGCTCTTAAGACGTAGTCTTGTTTAATAGTTGTTGCACTATATCAGAGCTTTTTAAAGTGCAAACCCAGTTCTCTGTGTAGAAAGGGAGCATTGTGTTACTTACTGACTTATTTATACAGACCATTAGTTGCCATCTGTAATGCCAGCCGTCCACACCTGAGTCTGTTCTGAGGCGGCAATAGCACATGGGAAGGTGAAGTTTCCCTATTTCTTTGGCCCTTTCTCTTTGATTGTATCTAATGACAGTATAAGATGTTCTTAATAAAGTTTTACGTTCTTTTTGAGATGTGTAGATCATTTTTGTGAATTTTCTTGATTGGCTTTGGGGTGGGGAGGGAAGAGATTAATGGACTGGGAGAGAAGCAAAGTCCTGGAAAGTACTCAGCGATGTTAACGGGGAGAAACTGCTGAAGGAGGATTCCATTGGCTTGGTCGGTGGTGCTAACAGCAGGATCACCTGGAGGGCTTATTAAACAGAGCGTCAGGGGTAAGGCCTGGTAGTTTATGTTTCTAACAATTTGATGCTGATGCCACTGGGTATAGGGGCCACATTCTAACAACCACTGCTCTAAACCTACTTTGAAGTCTGCGACTTGCTTCATGATTTAAAATTCCAGGTAATGTTAGGCAATTCCAAGTAATTAGATAAGAAAGTATGGGTTTTACAGTTCATTATGTAACAAGTTCCTTATGGGTGGAGAATGAGGCCCCATCCTTTGTGACCTCCTGCACAGAAGCGCCTAAGTGCCTTTGAATAAACAGATTTGCTTGGTACCTTGGACTCCTTCCTGGAGCACAGGTCCTCTCACCACATCTTGAATTTAAAGCAGAATTGAGAAATCCTAGAAATCTGTGGTAATCTCTAGCGCGGTGTTTGTCAGACTCCTTTGATAAGACTCACTTGGGACGGCACATACCTTCTGAATCAGAATTCTCTGCGATTCTTAACATCTAGAAAGTCTGGGAGAGCTGGTCCTCTGGCCAGTGCCCCTGGTTCTCCGTTCCTGGATGGCCTCTGCTCACTGTATCTGAATTCAGGTGTTTCCCATTCCCAGTCCATGTATCCCCCCTTGCAGAGGTAGGTTTTATACAGTGCAGTGAACCCTGTATCCAGAGATTCTGTTTCAGAACATTTGAGATAGACCTGATCTGCGTTTTAAACAAATTACTCAGATGATTCTGATGCAGGTCATTCTTGATTGCACTTTGAGGAACAATGCCCTACAAAGCAAGTTATGGTCTGTGACATACAATAATGGTAGCTCACACTTATATGGTAGTTACCATAGACCAAGACTGCTCTAAGAATTTCATACATGCTTTGCGATAGATGCTCTGATTTTTCCCATTTTACCTATGGGGAAGATAAGACGCAGCGTAAATTTTGGTGACCCTTAACAAGTCAAATGGTGAAGCTCGGATTCAGACCCAGATGAAAGACGGACTCTGAGCCTGTGCTTCTGAACTGGTGCATAATGCTGCCTGTCATACTGGTATGTTGTGTAGCAGCTCCACCATCACCAAATCCATGTTCTGCGTAACATGTGAAATGATACCATTATGCAAATATTCAAATTAAAAAGTAACATCTTAGCTAAAAGCACTGCTGAAGGATGGGGGCTTATCAAGGGATGTTATACCCAGTTGTCTTTTATATTGTTTTTATTGAGGTAAAATATATGTAACATAAAATTCACCACTTTTAAGTGTACTCTGGGGTTAGATACATTGATGATTAATATGGTTCTGCAGCCATCACCATCTATCTTCAGAACTTTTTCAGCTTCCCCATTTAGTCCTCTACCCATTAAACAGTAACCCCCAATCCCTCCAGCCCCTTGCAACCACCGTTTCGCTGTCTCTATGAACTTGACTTTCCTAGGTGCCTCCTAAATGAAATTATAAAATATTTGTTCTTTCGTGCTTGGTTTATTCCACTTAGCATAATCTGCTCTAGGTTGCTTCATGTGGTAGCATGTGTCAGAATTTCTTTTTGAGGCTGAGTAATATTCCACTATATGGATGTATACATTTTGTTTATCCATTCATATGTTGACGGACCATCGACTACTTCCACCTTTTGATTATTGTGAATAATACTGCTGTGAACATGGGTGTACAAAAATCTGTGCAAGTCCCTGTTTTGATTTCCAATTGCCTTTTTCAAAGCAATTGTTTGTATTCATATAAACAAGGTAAAATGAGAATGAACTATTAATAGGGATAGTTTAGACAACATTTTAATGAAACCTACTGTGCTTAAGGCATGGTGTTAAATCTTTTGAGACATACAGAGATTATTCAACTGCATGTCTGCTCTCAAATAGTTTACATTCTAGTGGGAATGGAATACAGTAACAATTTTTAGAATTGACCAAAGCTTGCTTTTATTTTTAAACTAATGTATTTCTTCCAAGCCAGTGGTTCCATAGGCGCTCAGTATTGGCCTCAGCTGGGAACTTCTTAGAAGGGCCAAAGTCTCGGACTCCAGACTACTGAACTAGAAAACCTGAGGTTGGGGACCAGCAATCTATCTTTTTAACGAGACTTCTAGGTAATTCTGACATGCACTCCAGTTCCAGTTTAGCTTTGTGTACCACTGTGCTAGGCATCCAACACTTTACCTCAACACTTTTGTCTCAAATATGGTAAATACCATTACAGTGAATAAAAGGACTTGGTCCAACAAAGCAGTTGTAAAAAAGTGTGCTTTTCTGACAAGCCAAGAAATGGTTTTCATCTGCTGTGTTTCTACCCTTAGGAGCCCCGCTTTCTCCCCCCTGGCAAATCCCCCCGACTTTCGTATTTAATTTGTCTGTCTAGTGCATCTCTTGTAATTCTTCCGAGGATGACAGAGTGAAGGAGAAGCAGTAACGCAGTCTGGGTCCTGACCGTCATCTGACTTTTTGAAGCCTGATTAGCCTTTGGTATGATTATGCCACCACAGGTTTAGCCACTTTAATTGCTGAAATCCCTGTGATGTTATTTCCAACTTGTTGGATGATCCAAGATGAAAACTATGTTTTACTGCCTTTTTTAGAAATGGATCACTGACTGAAATGGAATAACTAAAATGAATTTTGGAATAATGCATTTCACATTTGAATTCTATGCACCATGGGAAAGGTATGAAACTGAAATTTTGAATTAATTTAAGTGAAATTTTTAGGCAGAGCTATTGTTCAGATGTTTTCTAGAAAAATTCAGTTGTGTTGGTATTGCTATTGTATTGGTATTGAAAGTCGTATTTCAAATTTACAAAGAAATATTTACTTTCTAAAATAACACTTGTGTTTACTTATGGAAATACAAGTTAAATGAGAGGTATTAAGAAATTTAAATCATGTATTAATCTACGGCTTTTTCAAAATACTACATTAATATTTGTTGTCTCCTTTTTCCAGCTCTTGATATATAAGTTATAAAGTCATGTAGGACCGTTATGGGATCAAGTTATTAACAGAACGTTTACAATGCTACTTGATTCTTAAAGTCTTTGTGTAATTTAGTTATAACTGCCATAAGGTCTTTGTGGTTTGGACTGTGGTTTTATGATTTGAGCTGTTAGACTGCAGCTGGAGTGTGCTTAGCTGAGGGAAATTCTATTTTCATTCATCTTTTTGAGCTGGTATTTGAGCTCTGCAGGACTTCACGCCAGCTTCCCGTCCAGTTCCTGTGTCTGTAGCCGACAGCTCTGGATACCCTGGCTTAGTCATCAGTGTGTAGTATTCTCCCTGTTGGAGTTGCTAGTCTCGCCTTGTCTTGCCTAGCATGAGGAAGAAAGACTAACTTCCTTCCAGTTCCTTTATCTTTCCTTCCTTGCTTTTATGTCCATTGATGGACAGAGCAATTACAATTATGATAGGGTTTTACATCAATAGCATAAAGCTCTTTTTTTGGTTGGGTGTAAACTTCCCCACCAGGAACCGGTAAGAAGCTAACTGCTAATGATGGGGCTTATTGATTGGTTAAAATACAATTTTTTTCTTAACCAGCAGTTTTTGCGACATGGCCTAGAGTTGTCTTTTTTTTTTTAAGGCGAGTTTTTTTTTCAGAACATGACTTAGAAATATTTAAACAGAAAACCAATTTTTTTTTAACATAGAGGAAGTGTATTCAATGTTTTTTAAAGCTCTGTATTATTTAAATTAGTTTTTAAATGCAGTTATACAATGTAACAATCAGCAATTCAAATAACCCAGAGGAATAGGTATGCAATTCTATTTTTAGATGTTAATCATAGTCATATATAAAATTAAATATTCATTAGATACATATTTGGCAGCTTAGTAATTACTTTATTAAATACTTTGATGAGGTTAGACACAATGAAGAGATTTCCTAAGTGCTTGTTGGCTATCATTTTAGAAATTCTGAATAGCTGTTTTTATTATAAAAAGTTAGATCTAGTATTAAGCGTCATTTAAATATTAAATATTAAATTAAAATATTCCTCTTTTATATTTGTTTTAGAACAATGATTTGGTTTCTTTTCTTAATTGTCTTACATAGATAGGGTAGCACTCTGTAGGCACTTTATAATTTCTTGGTAGTGTACTAGAAATCTCATTTGTTAAAGTACAGTATTAAGGATGTATAGACTTGTTTCATTGTATGCTACTTAGTAAAATTGTAATTTATATTCTGTGTCTTCTAAGAATGCTTCTGCACAATGTACTTTTTCTAAAGGATAAAACTGTCAGTAATTGTGGAGGTCTTCAGATTAAAAAAAATTAAACCATCTTACTTTCTAGAAAGACATATCATCTGAAGCAATCAACAAGAGCCAAAAAAATTTAGTTATAAACTCAAAATTGTATCATCTTCAGTTCTTCTGATCTGGGAAAGTAGTTTTGTCAAAGAACTCTACAAGTATTCAGTTTGTCTAATCCCATGCCACATTTCCTTTAGAGCAGGGATGACAAGTGCTATTCTTAATTTTTTGGGAAATCTTTATACTGTCTTCCACAGTGGCTACAACAATTTACATTCATATCAAGTGTATAAGGGTTCCGTTTTCTCCAGATTTTTGCCAACATTTTATTTCTTGCCTTTTTTGATAAAAACTGTTCTGACAGGTGTGAGGTGAAATCTCATTGTGGTTTTGATTTGCATTTCCCTAATAATTAGTGATGGTGAACATCTTTTCATGTGTCTGTTGACCATCTGTATGTCTTCTTTGGAAAGTATCTATTCAGCTCCTCTGCCCATTTTGTAACCAGGTTATTTGTTTTGTTGTTGTTGAGCTGTATGAACTGTTTATATATTAAGCCCTTACCAGATGTTATCACTTGCACATTTCTCCCATTCAGTAGGCTGTCTTTTCATTTTACTGATGGTTTCCTTTGCTGTGCAGAAGCTTCTTAGTTTGATGTAACTTCATTTGTTTATTTTTGCTTTTGTTTCCCTTGCTTGAGGAGACATATCTAGAAAGATACTGGTAAGACTGATATCAACAAACACACTGCCTATGTTTTCTTCTAGGAGTTTTATGGCTTCAAGTCTTAACATTCAAGTCTAATCCATTTTCAGTTAATTTCTGTGTATTGTGTGAGATAGTGGTAGTTCATTTTTCTGCATGTGGCTGTCCAGTTTCCAACACCATTTACTGAAGAGACTATCCTTTCTCCATTGTATTTCTTAAGAAAATTTTAAGTTTTAAACTTTAAAGCAGCAAAGAGTCTTGGAACCAGATTATAGTTTAAATTGTCTAAATTATTTATTTAAAGAGTTTTTAAAAGACAGGTTGAACAGAATCCTAGCCTATCATTTAAAAAAAGCACATCTATGTTCCAGGAAAGATTTAGGATAGCTAAACTGTTACTATGGTATTTGATGTAAATTTTAGACCTAAAAAAAATAAGTTTTCGCCAGAGCAAATGAAATACCATTTACAGTGAAACATTATGAGGAACAAAAGAGAGTTGTAAAAATGAAAATTTTGATATCTGACTGAATCATCTACAATCAAGAATGTCCCCTGTATTTACTTTTGCACAGAAAGTAGGAATAATGTTTAAATTTTTACTAATATTCAGTTATGCGGATGAATGTGGCAAACGAAGACACACGTACTTTAAACTTTTTCTGAATTAGCAATAAGGCTATGGACACCGAGAAAGGAGTGAGTAGACCCTCTCGTAAAGATCTCAATTTCCTTATGAAAGAAAATGACGTAAATAATGAAAACTGTTAATTAAGGAAGGAGAAGACAGTAACATAGCCACTGAGTGTCCGTGTATATCCTTACTGCCTACCAGGACCTTTCAGACATGTCTGATTCTCACAGCCACCTTGCGACGTGTGCGGGTTTCGGTTTTTCATTCTAATGAGGGCTTTTCTCCATAAACACTGAAGCAAATGCCAAGAAAAATTCGTTCCTGGACCCTGGTTTTCATGTATTTTAAGACTAAATAGATTTTTTTTAAAAACCAGTTTTTCTAACTTTAGTTTCATAAATTGCATTAAACACTTCTTATTCTTCTAGTCCATCCTTTACAAAGAAGATAAGAAACTTCTGAAGTCCACCTTTGGATTCTTCTGGGATTCACTCTGGCTAAGCAACATTTTTAGTTGAGAGAAGTGTTTCTTTCTTTTGCTCAAACTCTTTGAGGAGCAAATAGGTGTTGACTGTCCGGATGTAGGTGTTCTGAAAAGAAACATAAAGCCACGCTTAGTATACTGACAAATGACAGTTTAAAAGTCTTATTCCTGCTTAGCCCAGTGCTTCTGAGCAGTGCCAGGCAGAGAGCAGGCCCTAAAAATACCCACTGAGTAAACGGCTCCCCATCTGGTACGTGTGTATTTATGCCCTGTTCTACTTCATTCCCGCCAGCTGTGTTCCATCCCCCCAAACAATCTTCAGGGTTTGTCAGTCTCATCCCTCTTCTGACTCCCCATCTGTGTAATAAATGTGAAATATCCTTCTCATTCCTGCATGTATCTAAGAAGCAGTCTGGTCTAAAAGCAAGTGAGTTATTTTAAATATGCCAAGTTTCCTTTTATCTGCATGTGCCCAAGAAAGTGAAAACTTCTATGCTGAATTCCTATCATACCAAACATCAAGATAACTAAATCAAGAATTTACAGGAAACTGGACTTGGAATTTTAGACATCAAGCCCAATAAAAGAAAAATTCAGTGGGAAGGGTATAGCTCAGTGATAGAGCACGGGCGTAGCATGCACAAGGTCCTGGGTTCAATCCTCAGTGCCTCCATTAAAAAATACACTATAAATAAATAAATAAACCCAATTTACCCCCCCCAAAAAAGCTTTAAAAAAAAGAAAAAACCCTCAATTCAGTAAGCAGAAATAATCTAGACCTTGCTGAATTTTGTTATTTATGTTCAAGAAACTACCAGAATCTTTTCTAAGAAAATGTTCACAAATTCCTTTCTGTTTCTATGGAGTTAAATGTACTGATTAGCATAGTGGATAAAGTATTGAAGATTACTAAAAATAAAACACGTGCCCAGTCACACAGTTAACTTCGTATCACTTGAGAAATCCCTATTCAGTTAATTTCCACAGGAATTTCCGATCAAGGAAATAGCAAGAACAACGGTTTGGAGCAGGAAAGTAACCTGAGTGGTTCAGCTTTGCTGACACAGAGTAGGAATGAAGACAAGTAAGACAGGCAGGCAGACTGGCACCAGGTAGTGAGGGCTCGAAACCCACCCCAGAGCACCTGTTCCGTATGCTACAGAGTGACGTGCTAAAAGGCTTCTAACCACAACTGTGCTTTTAAAAAATATCAGACTAGAAGGGCTTGAAACTAGAAGCAGGAAAACTCAGGAAATAATTGTAGTAGTCCTGGCCAATGAATGGAGACCTGAACAGACAGCAGCAGCAGGGAGGAAGGAGAGCTCACATGCAGACACCAAGGAAGTAGGATGCACAGAAGCCGGCGACTAACTGGACAAGGACCAAGGTAGCAGGAACTGTGAGCTGCACTCACCGTCTCAGGTCAAAATGTCTAGAAGGACATGTTCACTTACAAAACAAGCAACATAAGAGGATGGGGCATTTTGAGTAGTTAACTGTGGGGACCTGTGGGGACGGGGGAGTAGATATTTTGCACAGGCAGCTGGGAACAGGCCCAGGGAGAAGCTGGAAGCAGAAAAGCACGCCGAAGAACTCCCTGAGCTGGGTGGCAAAGTCAGGGAGTGTATATTAAACAGAGAACTTAGAAGAACTCAGAAGAGTTAACTCTAGCAATTTAAACAGCTTAATGAATTAAGATACCTGAAAGTCAGCGCTGGGCTCTTCCCTTTGGAACCAGACCTATCATGTTTCAGGTTTGCAGAACTTAGAGTCATCCTCTCCGGGGTGTTCAGGCCGAGTTTACTCGTTGGAGTGGTAGGATTGCTCTTCAATGCTGATAAAAAGCTTCTACTTTTACCATGATGTTTAACTGTTCTGTTGCATGTTTTACAAGTAACCAACTGCCATTAAAAGAAGAAATATTAGGTCTGATTTATCTTATAATTCATTCAAATACACTGCATGTTCATTAAATTCTTATACATAAGGGACTACATCAGGTGTCACAAGGTTGAGTAACAAAGGCTGCCCTTGGGGAGCTTGTAATCTTGCAACAGGAATCAGACAAAGACACAAATTTAAAAGAAAATCTTCAATAAAAAGTTAATGGCTAAACATCCGTATATAATTTAAAACATCTTTGTAAAGATGATAAAGCTCTACTCTCTCAATGTAAAACTCTGTTCAAAGGGAATGGAGGAGGCTGAGAATGAGCCTCCTCCATTTTGGAAGGATGCTCTTTGTAATAGCAGTAGACATTTAATATTTTTTTGTAGACAAACTCCAAGCCTTTTCCCAATAAAACATGGCTAAGTATCATTGAAAATTTAATTGACTCCTTCAGACAACTGATTAGTGATTCTGTAAAAATAGGTCTGAAGTAATTTATAAAACCAATCAAATGAATTCTCACATTCTCACACTTCTTCACCTCCTTAGCTATACAGGTTGACTCCTTTTTTCAGGATTCATTTTTCAAGACATGGTCCATTTTTACAGCTGAATGCCTTTCTTCTACATATCTCACTCAGTGCCCAGGACTCAGCCCAAGCCTCAACAAAATTAATACAAACTAGTTTAGCTAAGTACTCTGAAGATCATGAGCAGGTAAAAATGCAAATGGAAGGTCTTATTTACAGAGGTCTGTGTAAGTTGCTCCATGCTTTATATAAACAGTCAATTTTATGACAGAGCAAAATGCACTTACCCATCCAGTGCTGGTGAACTCCTAAACATGGCAGTTTAGGAGTTCTAAGTTATTACCAGTTGTAGTCTTGGGTCACACATAATCTGTTTTAGTGTTCAGTGTGCCCAGCACAGTGCCTGGTAGTAAGCAGGCACTCAAACACTTGACAAATGTTAAAAAGAACATGCAGATAAAGTGTATTGGAAAAACCATAAATAATTTGATTTTAGTTGTTTTATTCCATTTTATAGCCCCAATACACTGCACTGTTTTGCATAAGATACAGCCTCAAAAAATGTTTGATGAATGAACATAAGATGTACTTACCTTTGTTGAGCATAAACTTAAAAACATACTCTGACATGGAAGAGGGTGACTGAAGACATAACCCTCCATGGGGTACTTAATACACACTGCTGTTTGAAGAAAAGTACCATTAACTGATAAAATAATTGTGCTCAACAGTAAGATGTGAACAATTGAGAGCCCCTGCTGTTTGGTTTCAGGTAATTGCAAGAAACAAAAAATAAGCTATACTCTTGATGAAACAGTCATAATTAGAGAATAATTATGTATATATTTTGACAATTTAAATGTACTACTACAAATCTTTGAGTTATATTCAGGCTGATTCGTAACTTTATCTTTAGTGAAAGAAAATTCTCGTTTATTTATACATACTGGAATTGAAATCTTACCAATACACTTCTGGAGTCTTTGTACTTTTTCACAATTTTTGCTTCTTTAAAACTGAGTGTATAATTTCTTGCTTCTCGATTAAGAAGTTTCTGTATTTTAGGTGTCAGTTTGGCCTTGGGTTTGAGGCGCACTCTAGAGTTATCCAGAACCAGCAGCTGGAAGCAGTATGGACATGTTTCTTCAAAAGTGCTGTTATCATCTACAGTTACACAAATGGAACTCATGATTCAGCAAACCAGAATATTCTGCTACCACAAACTCAATATTATAAATGCAAAAGAGTATATTACTTAATGTGAGCAAATACACATTTTCAGTAAGCAAACTCAAAGTATAATTTACAAAAAGATAAATTAGCATTAATTACAATATATAATTATTTTACAAAAACTGTAATTCTATCCATTCACTCCTTTTAGCAACAAATAGGTAGGTCCCCACTCTTTGCTACATTCATTACTTGCTACCAAGTAAATAAAATCTGTATGTCTCATCAATTTTACAAACATGTTTATTACAAAATAACAAATTACACTGTGATTTTTCATTTTGTGATTTGTGAGCTGGGCTTTGTAGGTAGTTTTCTCAGTACAAGGTAACAGGACAATAGACATGCCCTATCCCCTTTATGCAATCAAGAAAGCATTCACTGACTGTCACCATGCTAGGCTGTGGAGATAAAAATACAGAAGCAAAAGAGTTGCTATCTTTAAAGAACTCACATTCTCAGGGAGCTCTAAACAAATGAAGATAAGGCTGGTAACAACAGTAGCAGAACAGGACTTAAATGCCCTGGAAATTATTAAGCTATGCATGGACCATCCAGAAACATTTCAAAGAGGCTTGAAAAAGGTCATCATAGATGACTATAAATTCTATCTGTATTTGGAAATGGCACTCATTATTTGTAAAGGGCTTTCAGGTAAAGCTACGGTGAAAAAGCAAGCATGACTTTTTTTTAGGGAAAGGTGAGCTATGAAGTGATGCAAATGAAAAGGAAGGTGGGCACACCATCAAATATTTAATAAACATTTATTGGTGAGCACTGTGCTAAGTGCTAGGGATATGACAGCGCCACAAAGGACCATGTCTGTGACTTAGCTCTGCCAAATGTAAAATTCTTTCATATTTACTGAATGACTGTTAAGTTCCAGGCACTGTTTTGGGTGTGGGAGATACCACAGTGAACAAAGGGCAGTTCATGGAGAGAGACAGTAAATACACCAACATCATATGTTTGGTTGGTGCTGGGGAGAAAAAAGTAAGATGGGAAAGGAGAATGGGAGATGGCAATAGAGCAGCCAGGAAAGACTATGCGGGGTGACATTTGCAAGAGACCAGAAGGAAGCGAGGGAGGAATCCAAGCAGGTATGAGGCAAGAGTTCCAGGCAGAAGGAAGGGCAGCTGCAAAGGCCATGAACAGCACCGGGGCCTGGGTGGTTGGATTTCAGTGAACAGAAGGGAGAGCAGGTCAGAGAGGTTAATACGGACCTATGATGCAGGGCCTTGTAGTCTCTTTAAAAGATATTCACTTATACTCTTTTGAGATTTCAGAGTATGTAGCAGAGAAGTGACATGATCTAGCTTAGGTTTTTATTAGGCTCACTTTGGTCGCTAGATTGAGAATGGACGTCAGAAATGCACCGGAGCTGTTGGCAATGACCCAGGAGAGACTGACAGCTTGGACCAGGGTGGTAAGATGGATACAGAGAGAAGTCGCTAGAGTCGCTAGATACTGGATACATTTTAAAGCCAACTGGATTTGCTGGCTTATTGGCTTGGGGAGGAAGGCTGTTAGCTACAGAGTCGCTTCTAGGTTTCTGGGCTGACTAATTCCTTGAGGATAGGGTTACCATTTATTGAAATGGGAAGAACTGGAAGAGGGGGGTTGTTATATTGGGGGATAAAGCTTTGGTCTAATATGACATTCAAAAAAAGTCATCAAGCCATCTGGATGAATCTAGAATTCGGGGGAGTAGCCTGGGGTGCAGATACAGAATTTAAAAGCCATGAAGCTGGATGAAAAACTGTCACCAAGGAAGTCAGTGTAGCTAGAAAGGAGGTCCAAGGGCTGAATTCTGGGACACTCCAACGTTGGTTTGTAAAGGTTAGGGAAATTAGGAGAACCAGCAAAGCATATCAAGAAGTGAACTTTGTGATGATCTGCAAGCCAAGTGAGGAAACTACTTCAAGTAGACCGATCAGTGTGTCAAATGCCGCTAACAGGTCAGGCAAGGTTAAGGAAACTGGATTTTTCCTTGCGAAACTGAGAAGCGAGCATTATGGCAGAGGGTCGATTAGATTTTTTCTTTCTTTTTTTTCTTTTTGATCATTCTGAGCGTTGTGCAGAATGGAGAGGAGCGGGGCGACGCGTGCTTGACCCACAACCAACGGGCGTCCTCCCTACCGTGTGACGAACTGTAGGCCCAGCTGCAAAAGAGAAAGAGACTCGTGAGGGAACAGAGAAAACCTCCTCGCCGCTCGCCTCCCGCTGCCCATCCCGTCCCTCTCTTACAGGAGATACCGGGCCTGGCCCGGGCAGCTATCTTGTAGTTTCCGCGCTGCAGCCTCAAGGTAGTGCTTCTGCCTCATTGCCACCACCAATCCCACTCCGCTGAGACCCGGAGACAAAAGACTCCGAAAGCCGGCTTCCCAGCGTGGTGGACTTCAACGTCGCGATCCGATCCCTCCGGAAACAGGCGCCCCGGGCTGAAGGGTTCCGGTTTCCTTCACATCCGGTCCGGCGCGCAGGCCGACCCACTGCCCACCATTCGCCCCGCCCCCAGGTCCCGCCCCTTCCGCCTGGCCCAGCGCGGGTCGCTTCAAACTCGAACCTGGGCAGAGAAGCTTGCTTGACTGGGCAGAGGTGGCAACGTCACGAATGGAGGGTGCTGCCGTCTGACAGCCCCCTGTCTGTTACTCCTGTTCCACCTCTTCAGCCCACGTCGCCCTCTGGATTTGCGAGCCAGGGTACTGACGTGCCCTCGGCAGGCGGACGCGTGGCCCGCAAGGGGGCAGCTGGGAGAAGCGAGGCCTCCAGTCCAGGCTGCTCTCCTCACGAGCGCCAGAGAGCTTGTCTTTTATTTTTTCCCGTTTTTTATTGAAGTGAAATTCACACAACATAAAGTTAACCATTTTAAGGTGAGCAACTCAGTGATATCTAGTACAATTGCAGTGTTGCGCAAACACCACTAGTTTGGAAACATCTTTATCATCCTATAGGAAACCCCGTACCTGATGAGCAGTTGCTCCGCATTCTCCCTTCCCTCCCAGCCCCTGGCAGCTAGTAGTCCGCTTTCTGTCTCTATGGATTCTGTCTCTGCTAGTCTGAACATTTCATTATAAATGGAATCACAGGACCTTTTCAGTCTGGCTTCATCCATTTAGCATAATGTTTTTGAGGTTCACCAACCCTGTAGCATATATGGGAACTTCATTCCTTTTTATGGCCAAATAATATTACATTGTATGTATATATCACATATAGTTTATCCATCCATCCACTGATAGACATTTGAGTTGTTTCCACCTTTTGGTTATTGTGAATAGTACTGCTATAAACAACAAGCACTTATCAGAATACCTGCTTTCTATATTGAATGTATACCTAGCGGTGAAATTGCTAGGTCATACTGTAATTCCATTTTTAACAAGGGTTCCAAATTCTCCACATCCTCACCAACACTCATTTTGTTTTTGTTTTTGTTTTTTTTTTAACTATAACCATCCTAGTGAGTGTGAAGTGTGGCATCTCTTTCTGGTTTTGATTTGCATTTCTCTACTGACTAATGAAATGACGTTAAGCATCTTTTCATGTGTTATTGGCAATTTGTACACCTCTGAAGAGATGTCTGTTCTAGTTAATTGCCCATTTTTAAACTGAGTTATTTGTTTTTTGTTGTTGAGTTGTTAGAGTTTTTAAATATATATTCTGGATACTAGACTCTTATTCATCTTTTATTTTTAAATTCAGAAAGGAGTCAAATGATACAAGAGTTTGTAAAAAGAAAGTACATGTTTACATCCATATAGATATATTTTGGTTTTTTAGAAGAAATGTTATTACGTCTGCTCTTCCCACCTTTCCATCCTCCTTCTCTGAGGTGATCAACATTAGCAGTTTGGTCTTTTCTCCTTCTATGTCCTTACACACACAAGCCCATGTATGAATGTATAAATATCCCCAGTCACCATTACCCCAACACATACACAACAAAAAAGCCAAGATATACACAAAAAACAAAAAACAAAAATGCAACGTTAGTCCTTTACTACACAACTCGCCTTTGTCTTTAACAGGCCACAGACATCCCTCCACATCAGTATATATAGTTCTCACATATGTTTTTTTTTTATAGCTGAAACTATTACAAAATGTAAGGAACCATAATCTATCGAATCATTTTCCTATTTATGGACATTCAAACATTTTTTTCATTTCAAACAGTGCAGCAGCAAAAAATCTTATGTATACTGGTGCTTTTAATCTCTTTTTGCCTGAATTACTAAAAGAGAAATTGCTAAGTGTAATGAAATGCACATTTTTATTTGTCAGATACCCAAAAAAGGTTGTAGCAACTCACACTCCTGGCATCAGTGTCTGAGAAGGCTGAGTCAAGTTGGATGGGTGAAAAGACAAAGGCCATTGGTTCCCCTAAATACCAGTGAGATAAAACCTCTTTCCATTTATTTCTTGATGGTTTGCATTTTCTTTTGGGAAAAGAAATCTGTTGGATTGTTTATTAATTTCTAAGACATCTTCATATTTTGTGGAAATTCATACTATGCTTATTATTTATAGTGCGAAATTTCCTTACTGAACACGTAACTTATCCTTGGTACAGTTTATAGCATTTTCGCCACAGAGGCTTTTGTATGCAGTCAAATTCTTTTCACTACTGGGTCTCGGTTTTCTGTGTAGCTTAAAAAGTCTTCTTTTATGCTGAAGCTAGACAGCTGACTAGTCATCCAAATGTTTTTCTCATCCTTTTCTAGTTCGATTTCTTCCGTGTACATCTTTAATCAATATGAAATGTATTTTCACTTAGGCATGAGGTAGAGCATCTAAATGACATTTTCCCCCTAGATGGACAGCAAGTTATGCAAAGATCCCTTACAAGCTAAGCTAGTCTTTTTGTATTGGAACTGAACTTAAAAAAAAAAATACAAGGAATACTGAATTTGTGCCAGGCACTTTTTTAAAGCTTCTTACTTGTATTAATTCGTATAATCTTCACAACCCCATGGCATAGGTGAAATGCCAGTTTATCTATGTAAGTTCTTTTGGAAAAAAATTTTTTTGGAGGGGGAGGCAATTAGGTTTATTTATTTATTATTTTTAGAGGAGGTAGTGGGGATTGAACCCAGGACCTCGTGCACGTCAAACGTGAGCTCTACCACTTGAGCTATACCCTCCCCCCATATAAGTTTTTTTCCTTTTAAACAAAGCGCATCTACTTCTAGACTGTTTCACTATCCAGTAAAACAGGAAAGAGGAGAAACGCATTATGAGCGGGCGCACACTACTCTCCTTCCAATGGCACACTTTCCTTTAGCTGTTTCTTCTCCCTCTTCTGAGCATCGCACTCCTACAACTAGATGCCCGCTCCGCACCCCTACTTGCATCACGACGTGTTTTCCCAAGCGCCCAAACAGCACTCCTGGCTTCCCCTGCCAACCTGCCCTACCACCCAGCCTTCTTCCTTCTCAGCCCCACCAAGCGCCATTGCTGTTTCCTGCTTCCACCCCTGGCAGCCAGTCCACCCACAGGGCCAGCAGCCCCAACACCAGAAGCAAATCAGGACTCTGCCTAGTGCTTCTCATGCCTTGGCCACCCTCTCCTCTTTTCCATGCACCCCTACCTTGGCCTCCTACATTCTTTCCTGCTGCCTCGTTCCCAATCCGTTCCTCACAGGGTAGACAAAGTGGCCTTCTTATAATGTGAATCATTTAGGGGGACATGGAGCATCCGTGCTCCCAGTCCTCTCCAAGCTCCTCATTGCACTTGGAACATAGACTCCTGCCTGGGCTCTCCAGGGCCCCGCCCCACCTCAGACCGCCCATCTACATTCACATTGCTTCTGCCACACCAGTCTTCTCTCTCTGTCACTCAACAGGTCCTCTTCAGACCCGCCCCAGGGCCTTGGCTGCTCTCCCCTTTGGATAAGGATCCTTCCCATGGCTGCTTTTGCTCCTCATTCAGTCTTGGCTCAAATATCACTTCCTCTGAGAGGCCTTCCCTGACCACCCCAATAAAGACCCGCGTCAGGCCCCACCCACCAAGTCAGTCTCTGCCAGATCTGGCTTTTATTGTTGTCATAGTAACTTTACTATCTGAAATTGCCTTATTTATTGCCGGTTTACCTGTTTTCCCCCGAATGCCTTGGCATCAAGGTTTGATCTGTCCTGTTTGCTGCTTGGTATGTGGAGCGCAGCCCAGGGATCTGGCACAGAGGAGGGGCTCAGTAGGGATTTGCTGCAAAGTCATACTGGGAGGAAAGGAAGTTGAAGGTGTTGAAAATAAAAGGAGACTGGCCATGAGTTGACAATTGTTGGCAGTGAGTTTATGTTTGTTTATTTATATTAAACTTTTTATTATGGAAAAATCTCAAACATGTACAAAATAATCACCATGATATAATGAAACTTCATACATACACACACAACTCTCAGCATCCCAGCATTGACCTGTACCCCTCCCTACTCCCCTTCAATAAATATAATAATAATAATAGTAATAATAATAATAATAGTAGTAGTAGTAGTAGTAGTAGTAGTAGTAATAATAATAGTAAACATGTTTTATGACAAAATGTACCTACAATGAAATGTATGTATCTTAAATGTACAATTAAATATCCCTATGAAGATATAAAACATTTCCAATCCCCAGAATATGAACCACACTTTATCAAGATTTCCATCACACCAGAATTCTCTCTACTGATCTCTCTGAATCAACCACCCCTCAGAGAGCCCACCACTGTTCTTTTTTTAAAACCACATCTTAGTTTTACCTTTTTAGAATTTCATAAAAATGGAATCATATAATGTACACTTTTCACACAAATGAGTTAAGACTTTGTAGAACTTCACATTAACAGAGCGAAATTGTAGGTACTTCTTTTACGGTCTCATTCATTCACAAACTGTGAGTAGTTTTTCTCTTTATCACCGAGTAGTATTCCATTTTATGGTTATGCTACACTTTGTTTATTCTTTCACCTGTTGATGGACATTGAACTGTTTCTCGATTTTGTCTATTATAAATAGAGCTGTGATGAATATTTTTGTACAAGTCTTTTTGTAACCTGTGTTTTCACTTTCCTTGGCTAAATAACTAGAATGTCTTGATCAAAGGAGCCTGTTTAACTTCACAAGAAATGGCCAAATAGTTTTCTAAATTGTTTGGACAATTTTGAATTTTCATCAAGAATATATGAGAGTTCCAGTTGCTCCATATCTTTGCTGATATTTGGTGTTATCAGCCTTTTGACTTTAAAACCATTCTAGTGGATGTGAAGTGGTATCTCTTTGTGGTTTCAATATTCATTTGACTGATAACTAATGATCTGGAGCACTTTCTCATGTGCTTCTTGGCCATTTGTGTGATTTCCATTGAGGTGTCTGTTCTAGTCTTTTACCCATTTAAAAAAATTTTTATTAGCAAATTGTAGGATTTTATTTTATTTTCTTAATAAAAGTCTATAGCTTCACTTTCTATTTTTAATGGTGTTTTTTCATGAGTAGCATGGTAAAATTTAATTTGTTAATTTTTCTTGCATGGTTATTGCTCCTCTAACCCCAGATCATAAGATATTTTCCTATGTTTTCTTCTAAAAACTTGATAATTTAGTTTTTAAGTTTAGGCCTATGAGGTCTATTCATTTTTCACAGAACTAGAATAAATAATTTTGAAAATTGCATGGAAACACAAAAGTCCCTAAATAACCAAAAAAAAAATATTGAGAAAGGAGAACAGAGTTGAAGGAATCATACTTCCTGACTTCAGACTACATACCACAACACTACAGTAATCAAAACAGTATGTTACTGGCACAAAAACAGACATATAGATCCATGAAACAAGACTGAAAGCTGAGGAAAACCATGCACTAATGGTCAACTAAAATCTATGACAAAAGAGGCAAGAATATCAAGAATATACAATGGGTAAAAAGTCTCCTCAATGAGGAGTGCCAGAAAAACTAGTTACATGTAAAAGAATGAATTAGAACATTTTCTGACACCATATACAAAAGTAAACTCAAAGTGGATTAAAGACCTAGATATAAGACTGTAAATCATAAAACTCCTAAAAGAAAACATGGGCAGAATACTCTTTGACATAAATCATAGCAATGTTTTTTGGATCTGTCTCCTAAAGCAAAGGAAGCAACAGAAAAAATAAATAAATGGGACCTAACTGAACTTAAAAGCTTTTGCCCAACAAAGGAAACCATTGACAAAATGAAAAGACGAACCTACTGAATGGGAGAAAATATTTGCAAATAATATGACTGATAAGGGGTTAGTATCCAAAATAAATAGACACCTCATAAAACTTAATACCAAGAAAGCAAAACAATCTGATTAAAAAATGGGCAGAAGACCTGAATAGACGTTTTTCCAAAGATATACAGATGGCCAACAGGCACATGAAGAGATGCTCAACATTGCTAATCATCAGAGAAATGCAAATTAAAACCACAATGAGCTATCACCTCACACCTGTCAGAGTGGCTATCATCAAAAAAGAACACAAATAACAAATGTTGGCAAGGAGCAGGAGAAAAGAGAACTCTCATAAACTGTTGGTGGGAATGTAAATTAGTGCAGCCACTGTGGAAAACAGTATGGAGGATTCTGAAAACAC
Source organism: Vicugna pacos (assembly GCF_048564905.1). Taxonomy (NCBI): domain Eukaryota; kingdom Metazoa; phylum Chordata; class Mammalia; order Artiodactyla; family Camelidae; genus Vicugna; species Vicugna pacos. The sequence continues at coordinate 11,171,105 of NC_133010.1, forward strand.
AAAAGATAGAACTAGCATATGACCCAGCAATTTCCACTCCTGGGGAAAAAAAAATGAAAACACTAATTCAGAAAGATACATGCACCCCAATGTTCGTAGCAGCATTATTTGCAATAGTAAAGATACAGAGGCAATCTAAGTGTCCATCAACAGATAAATGGATATAGAAGATATATATATATATCATACACACACACACACAGATATAGATATATATACACACATTGGAATATTACTCAGCCACAAAATAATAAAATCTCGCCATTTGTGACAACATGGGTAGACCTAGGGGGTATTATGCTAGATAAAGTAAGTTAAACAGAGAAAGGCAAATACTTTTTTTTAACTTTTTTTATTGAGTTATAGTCATTGGCAAATACTTTTTGATTTCACTTATATAGAATCTAAAAACAAAAACAATAGTGCAAACATGAAAGAAAAAGACTCATAGATGCAGACTGGTAGTTGCCAGATTGGAAGGGGTTGAGGGAATGGGTGAAACAGGGGAAGGGGACTAAGAGATACAGATTTCCAGTTATAAAATAAATAAGTTACAGGGATGTAATATACAGTATGTGGAATATAGTTGGTAATATTGTGACAAGTTTGATGACAGGCTGTACCTATATTTATAGTGGCAATCATTTAGTAATGTATAAAAATATCAAGTCACTATGTTGTACACCTGAAACTAACATAATATTGAAAGTCAATTACACTTCAATTAAGAAAAATAAATCTACTCAGATGTATTTTGTTTTGTGTTAGTTTTTGTAAGTTTATTTTAAGCAATTAGTCTATTTCACCTAAATTGTCAAGTTTATTGGCATAAAATTCTTTGTAATATTCTCTTATTATCTTTTTCATGTCTGTAAGATCTATAGTGATATCCTCTCTTTAATCTTTGATATAGAGGTTCTTGTTCTGGATAAGGATTGAGTAAGCACACTCCATTCTGCCCTTCCGCTGAATGCAACTATGAAACCCAGATGGAATGCATAGAGCATCTATAGGAAGACTGCAAAGTAAATAGCAGTAGGCAGGCTGAATGGAGAAGACGACTCCAGGACCAGTGAACTAGAGGTGAGTTTACCATTTTGTTCCTTTGATATTTACTAGCCTGTGTGCAATGCAGCCTGAAGCCCAGACGAGAGCACTGAAGGAGCTCCAGGGGACGCCCTTTATTCCGGCTGATTATCAGGAAACTCCTAACACCCAGAGAGAGTGTGGAATTCTCCACGCTTTTTTCTTCTTCCCACTTTCTTGAGCCTCAGCCCTAAGCCATCCTGTGGTACGGCAGCAAAGGCCACAACAGGAACCAGCAGGGATATGGCAGTGGCCTGTAGGAGCTGGGAATGACCCTCAGCTGACAGCCAGCAAGAAGGCAGGGAACTCAGTCCTACAACCTCAAGGAACTGAATTCTGTCCAAAACCTGAATGAGCAGGAAATGGAGTCTCACCTTCCTCCTCCAGAAAGGAATGCAGCCTGCCAACACGTTGATTTCAGTCCAGTGAGAACTGCACAGGACTTCTGGCCTCCAGATCAGTAAGATAATAAATCTGTGTTATTTTAAGCCACTAAGTTTCTGGTAATTTGTTAGGGCAGCCATAGAAAACTAACACAACACACATTCGTGGATTCATCCTCTCCATTGATTCCTCCCTGGATTTCTCCCCTAACTTTCCAACTCTTCTCCTGGCCTCAAACTCTGTTTTGTGTCCTTTTCAAGCCAGTCAGGCTGTGGCTCTCTGCAGGTGGAGCTGCTCGTAGATCTGGGGTTGCCCTCAGGTAAAACCCCACAACCTCACCAATCTCAACGATTTCCATTCATCTGTCAAATGTGGTCTCCCCTCTACCTTCTGCCTCTTTTGGGTCAATCTCCAGAGTCTTCAAATAATTTTTTTTAATGTTTTGCTCAGATTTTAGAATTGTTATCTGCAGGAAGATTAGTTCACATTACCAAAAGTTAGAACCTCATTGTACTCTTCTGCCTACGTTTACCTTTGCAATTTTCTACAATTAAAAAAGAAAAGAAACAAAAAAAAGGATTCCGTGGGATGTCTTACTTCTCTCATTCTCATTAATTCCAAGGCTAAAAGCGAGTTGCCGTCCCTTAATATGGCACCTGGAATACAATAAAATGAATACAAAGGAAAGTTTAAAAAGTTCTGATATGGCAGGCGTGGGGGGTGGGGAAGAACCCTAATCTTAGCTGCTAGGAGGGAAGGAAACCTTGTTAGTGCGTTTGTTCCACCACGTGCAGTTCCTCACAGTCACCAGCAGGGGGAAAAGTAGTTTTCTGTTTCCGATGGCTGGAACCCGGCGCCTCGCAGCTAATTCCCTAACCAAAGGGAAAGGAGGGAAGAGCGCCGGGGAGATCTCGGTCAGTCTACGGAGGGAGCTGGCCTAGAGCGGTCACTTGGAACGCGAGGACCGATGAAACAGAGTATCCACGTTCCCAGCAGGCTTCTCTTTCGAGGCTCTCGAGATAAGTTGGCTGAACTCCCTGCAGACCCCTCAGCCCGGCGAGCAGGGCTGCAGCCGCGCAAAGCCTGCTCCGGAGCGGCCGCAGCGGCGCGGGCAAGAGGGGGACCCGGGGCGGCCGCGCGCCACTCCGGGGGTGGCCAGGTGAGCCTGCGCCCAGGCCCGCGACACAGCCAGGTGAGCGTTCGCCTGGGTCCGCCGGTGACCAGGTGAGCTCACGCCGGGGTCCCCGACCGAGACAGGTGAGCCCGCGTCCTCTTACTCTACGGGTCTTGGTCAGAGACGGGTCACAGGACTCAAGCAGTCAGTGGGTAAAATGGGCTGAAGCGGGAACGAAGCCGGCTGGTGATTCAGGGTACCGGCATGGGCCCAGTGGTGTCTTCCCGGGCGGGGGTCAGGAGATAGGAAAGGACATTGTTCCGCCAAGTGAGTTCCTAGTATTAGCCTTAAAAAGAAACCATGCTTCTGAGAGGATGCGTGTGGGAGGGGCGGGAGAGTAGTTGTTTTATTAGCGCGGAGCGTTAATCGGTCCCTGGAGGACCTTGACTAAATTGTGTATCTGGTAGTCAGTCGTGGAGCCTGGATCTGTGCCCCAGAGTTGACTGCGTGGGCAAATGACGAGCTGCGCCTGGAAAGAAGCAGCTGCCACTTTAGGGGTCTTTAAGATGGAAAGTCATTGGATGCTGAGGCAGTGAGAGAGATTGGAGACGGAAAGCAAAGAACAGAAAGATGAGGAGCAAAGATATGGGAAGTCAAGGAAAGGAGCCTCAAGGAAGCAGCCAGGTGGACCCCACAGCTCAGTGGGGCGCGCAGGTTAGCAGCTGGAGCGCTTTCCGGGTTGATGTCTGTCAAGAGCCTGACCCTGAGCAGATTATTGGAATCAGAGAGGTCATTGCCTAAGAACCCTCTGGTTATCGCTGGTATTTTAAGGTTATTATGGTAGGAATAGAAACCATGTGGGCAACAAGTTTTCTTCTGACAAATGATCAAATGATAAGATGTGCACATTTAATTGTGTTCGGAGATAAATTGCCAGATGCTGTGTTTTTCTGATGAGCATTCAAGGAGGCAGCTCTGGAAAAGCCTTTAGTGTAAATAATTAGACTTTAGAATTAAAGTGTTGCAAAACAGCACAACAAATTATTCGTTACTCTAAGTCTTAATAATGTTGCATGTAGCAGCAGTAGCACTCTAATTATATTTAAAAATATTTCAAGAATGTGTCTTTTTTGAGATAGCTGATTACTAGCTTAAAATAGACAGGAAGATAAAATATTCCAATAATTTGAAATATATGCAAAAGTCAAATGAAACATTTGCCAAACCCTACACGAAAATGAGTGAAATAATAACGTAGCCAAGTTCAGCTACTTTTTGGAAGAAATATATTATGCTGCGAGGCAGCCATTTCTCCTTGTCCTTGTATTTGAGAATTGAGGGGGCTGTTTGTCATTGCAAATTTGATCTGTGTGCCCCGGTCATGCCCGCAATACCTGACTGTCCTTCCCACTTCTCAGCTTACCAGTCTGAGGGTCCTCCTATGCACATCTGTTTAAAAAAAAAAAAAAAAAACACCCAGTCTTGTGTTTTAAAACTTGCCTATTTGCTTGGCATTTTAAAAAAAAAATGTAAGAAAGAGGAAAAGGCAGGCTGCACTTCTATGAAACAGCCTCAGTGATTGGAGAAGGATTCGTTTGACTGAATGGGAAATGAGAAATTGGTGGGGGGTGAGAGGGTGCGAAGATACAGTGACCTCATTTGAACTTTACATACTAATTCTTCCTAAATGACGAGGAGTTCGGAACAGGCACTCAAGCTTAGTTTTGGCTGAAAGACATTTAAAGTATTTTTTCTCGGGCACTGTTTATATGGAAGTATTAAGGAGCCTCTAAACACTTACTCATAAGCTCCCCGGGACTAACTCCTAGTACCTTAGAGGCAAGGTGCTTGTCACTAAACCATTACCTTGAATCTTGCTTTAGTATATTTTATATGGTTCTAATGGAACTTAGCAATAAATCAGCAATTTTGCTATTTACTATATTTTTACACAATAGGAAGTTTTCTATTGTGGGCTGTGTGATTCCTTCTGTTAGTTGTTCATATTGGAACCTGTGCCTACTGGAAAAATGAAATAACCATTGCTTAGGTAAGATTGAGATCTATATGTTTTTTACTGTGTAAATACCCTGGAAGTAGGCAGTCCCTGGCTGGTGTAGCAGCTCTTCTACCATCAGGAACCTAATCTCCTTTCTGCTATCCTCAGTGAATAGCTTCCATCTTCCAGGCTGCCTCATGGTTGCAAGATGACTGCTGAACTTCCAGCCATCACATCCATGTTCTAGGCAGGGACAAGGAAGAAAGGGAGAAGGGCAGAGGGCTCCTGACAGCTGAGTAAGATTTAACAACTTCCATTTAAATTTTGTGTATATTGTCCAAAAATATTGTCTGCTAATAATTCTTGTATGCTCATTTCCCTTTTCCCATCAAGGAATGGAGTCTATTTCTTTTCTCCTTGAGTGGTGACTGGTCCAGTGACTTGCTTTAACCAACAAAATGCATTTGAAAGCCTTACTAGGCCTTGCTGTTTCTGTTTTCACCCTGGGGATCCAGCTGCCATGTAAGGAGGCTTGGACTAGACACTGAATAATAAATGATCACGTGAAGAGAGGCCTAGCCAGGCCCCAGCTATTCTAGCTACCCCAGGGAGGTGTCAGTCATGTTCATTAAGCCACCTTGGGTGTGCCAGCAGCAGCTGAGCTCCGGTGGACACCACGTGGAACACAAGAACCACCCAGCTAAGCCCTGCCAACCTGCAGAACTGTCCAAGATAAATCATTGCTGAATTGTGCTGAAACACAGTCGGTTGACCCCCTGCCTCCAAATGCCAGGATGGCCAAGAAGTAAGGTTCATCAGTTGAGCCTTTGGCTGCATTGGACATGGTAGATATCTGTTATCATAGAGCAAAGGGATGGCTCTCCCAGATGGGGAGGGGAGGTAACAGTTGTCCATGGCTGCCAGTTACCTGGTGGCAGCTTGGCACAGAGAAGTTACCAGTGGGACCTCAGGAGCAAGGTCCTGTGGGGACCATTGTTCTTGAACTTTGACGTTAATGGGACTGGACCACCCACATGGGCCATGCTCCTGGATTAGACCTCCACCCTCTCCCTCCGCTCTGAGGCGTCTGTGCCTACACGACCATAGGCTGCCGCGTTCCCTAGTCTGTCCCATTGTGAGCAGGCAGCTCCCCGCTGCAGTTGGGCTCTCAGAGAGGAAGCCTGAGTGAATCAGAGCACTGTCCAGCCAGGCCACTGCAGTCAGTGCTGTGCTCTGGGTTGGCTGCACATCCCTTATCCCTGATCCATTCATGTCTTATCCAGCTGGCCCGACCAGGAGAGGGCCAAGGCCCTTGGGCACTGGAAGAACTGGTTCGAGACCTCGCTACACCCCTTTCTGGTTGTGTGACCTTGAGCAGGCCTTATCGTTCTGCCTCAGTCTTCTCATCTGTAAAATACGGTTAATGGTACCCACTTCATAGGGTTATTGGGAAAATTAAAGAGAGAATGCACGTAAATACTATTGTGAACTCAATAAACAGCCGCCATTATGGTTACTGTTCTGTGTTAACTTACATAAGCAACTGAGTGCTCCTTTTGTGGACCTGTTGATCTTAGAAAGTTCGCTGTCAATCCAGTGATACATTCCTATAGACGTCTGTCATAAAACAAGAATTCTTTCTCACTGAAAAGTTTATTGTCAAAGCCGTTACTGCATTTAAAAGCTTCTTTTAAAATACTACAAGATTTCAAAAAAAAAATCGTGAATTAAAAGGAATATTATAAAATTAGATACCAAAGGTAACCCAAAGTCTCCCCATATTGTAAGTACTTGGTTTTGCTCTGTCCAGGGTAAGTGGGGTTGGAAGCATAGTGTGTTTGTTCTTCTATGTTCTATGTCACATGATCCCCCAGGGCTGCTTTCTGGGGGGATTTAGACTGCTCCCCGGGGACAAAGGCAGCTTGAGAGAAAAACCAGTGATGTCTAGGTGCTTTTGAAGACACACTTTGAATTTGTCTTTAGGCTGTGCTTTAACCACAGTAAGTGTGATCTTCCATGTGGGAAGGGTTTTAAAATTTTTTATAAAGTGAATTTTCTCCTAATTGCTTATATAATAGCTGTGGGCAGGGATGTTACAGGTTGTTGATGTATTTTTTGGATTTTTTTTGTAGCTGTTTATAGTGAGGACAGGTTGGCCATTCTGCTTATGATGTACCTTTAAAATTACTGCTTGCAATATATATTACTTCCATAAAGACAGATTCCTTGCGGAGGACTTCTTGCCCTTCCTAGATTGTCAAGCGCTATATAAATATAAGTATCGCTGTAATTCTTTAAGTTGGATACACCTTTGCTTGGTTATGACATTTCGTTTTATAACACCTGAGGGTCAGGTGGTACCACACATAGAAACTGATGATTGATTTTGTGAGCTTGAGGCTGACATGAGCTTTATAGTGGCTGGTCAGAGGATACACTCACATCTTAGTGCAATATATTGATATGACGCAAGGAAAAAACTTGCTTTTCCTAAAATAATTAGCTTTAATTTCTTTATAAGCTAATCTACTCTTAGAAAGTTCAGGCAGCTCAGCAGGGTATATGACCTCCCTCCCATCCCCCAGAGACAGGCAACCACTAAGAGTCTCTCATTTTCCAATTAGCAATTTTCTGTGCATTAACAAACATACACACCGTGTGATTTGTTTCTATTTTAATACAAATGGTGTCATGCGTATGTATTGTCATGGCATCTTTTTTTTTTTTTCACCTATCTCTAGGCCTGGAATGCGTTTCCATTGCTGCGGATAGAGCTCCATTTCATTCTTTTCAACTGCTCCTTGGCATCCCTTTGAATGGCAGGATCCTGATTGGCCAATCCTATATAATGATCATTTCCAAATAGGCTGTATCTAAGACTAAATGTTTAACTAGAATTTTTTAGAGTTATTAAAACAATTTTAATAGACCTGATTTTTATAGCAGTTTTAGATTCACAGCAAAATTGAGCAGAAAGTGCAGAGATTTCCCTTATAACCCCGTCCCCTCCCACTGCCTCCCCCATAATCACCATCCCCAGCCAGAGTCGGACATTTGTTACAATTGATGAACCTATACTGACACATCGTTATGTCCTGAAGTTTGTAGTTTACATTAAGGTTCACTCTTGGTGTTGTACATTTTGTGGGTTTGGACAAATGTGTAATGACGTGTATCCACTATAAGAGTATTGCACAGAATAGCTTCACTGCCCTAAAAATCCTCTGTGCTCCATCTAGTCATTCCTTCCACCTCCTACCCCAGCCCCACTCCTGGCTACCACTGATCTTTTTACTGTCTTCATGGTTTCACCTTTTCCAGAATGTCACATATAGTGGTCCCTGTTAATCTGTGGGATATACGTTCCAAGACCCCCAGTGGATACTTGAAACTGTGGATAGTACCAAGCCCTATATATGTTTTCTTCCTATTCTGATAGATGGGTAGTGTCTGCAGTGTGTATACACTGGACAAAGGGAGGACTTACGTCCCAGGAAAGATAGAGCAGGAAAGCACCCGATTTCATGATGCTACTCAGAATGGTGCACAATTTAAAACTTACGCATTGTTTATTTCTGGAATTTTCCATTGAATATTTTCAGACCTTGGTTTATCTTGGGTAACTGGGAATATAGAAAGTGAAAATGTAGGTAAGGGGAACTACCATAGCAGGAATCATACAGTATGTAGCCTTTTCAGACTGACTTTTTTCACTTGTGATATATATTTAAGTTTCCTCCATTTTCATGGCTTAATAGCTCACTTCTCTTTAATGCTGAATAATATTCCATTGCCTGGACGAACCACAACTGACATATTCATTCACTTACTGAAGGACATCTTGGTTGCTTCCAGAATTTGGCAATTGTGAATAAAGCTGCTATAAACATCTCCATGTGGGCTTTTGTGTATACATAAGCCTTCAACTTGTTTGGGTGGAAATACCAAGGTGTGCTGGATCATTTGGTAAGGGTATGTTTAGTTTTGTAAAAAACTGCCGAGCTGTCTTCCAAAGCAGCTGTACCATTTTGCTTTCCCACAAGCAATGAATGAGAGTTCTTGTTGCTCCACACTCTTGCCAACATTTGGTGTTGTCAGTATTTTGGATTATGGCCATTCCAATAGGTGTGTAGTGTTATCTCATTGTAATTTGCATTTCCCTGATGTTGAGCATCTTTTCATAAGCCTAATTGCCATCTCTATATCTTCTTTGGTGAGATACCTGTCCACATTTTTTGCTTATTTTTTAATCAGGTTGTTTGGTTCTTATTGTTGAGTTTTAAGTGTTCTCTTTAACAGTCCTATGTCAGATATATTTTCAGCAGATATTTTCTCCCACTTGGTGGCCTTTCTTCTCATTCTCTTAACTAGAATTTTTTTAAACATACAGATTTTTATTTAACAAACTATTTTTAAAAATATTTTTTCTCTTAATGGAGGCACTGGGGTTTGAACCCAGGACCCCATGCACACCAAGCACACCCTCTACCACTGAGCTACACCCCCAACCTTAACTAGAAATTTTTTAATTACCAAAAAAATTGTGTTCTTTGTAGCAAGTATTATAAAACAGAGATGTATTAAGAAAAACTCAATTAATCTTCTCTTTGCCTCTGGTAGTACCCTTTGAGGTAACTAATCTGAACAGTTTGATTTGTAACTCTCTACATCTTTCTCTCTGCTCAAATGTGTTTGTGTGTATGTGTATGTGTGTGTGTATTTATGGAAATGTATGTGGGTTTTTCCCTTATATTTTTGTTCAAGAATAAGCTTCTTCTCTATACATTTCTCCATAGTGTCTTTTATCCCCTTCCTCTAAATAAATTACCGTTGGTATGTTTCTAGGCAAATACGTATAAATATAACTTACTCTTTTTCATGGCTGTGCAATATTCCTTGGTACAGATATCATAATTTAGCCAGCCATTCCTCCAGCATGGCTATTTAGGATGTTTCCAGTTTTATTTTCCTGTTCCATGATAAACAATGCTGGTGCTTTTATTCTTTTTTTTTCACATTTTTTTTCTCTGTGATTTATCATAACATTTTGTGTATATCTGGTGCTTTTATTCTTACAGGATAAATTCCCCAAAGTGGGACTCTTGGGTCAAAGGTGATGTGTATTTCTAATTTTATTGGATATTGCCAGAGTATTTTTCGAAAAGATTATATTTCATACCCTCACCAGCAATGTATGAAAAGTGCATTTCCCCACATCCTCATCAGTGCTGGATTTTAGCCATCTGTAAAACATTTACCCAGCTTTTGGTATTGCTTTAATTTGCCTTGTTTTTACAACGAGTGGCCCTGGGTAGCTCATTATCAGCATGTGGGTTGGTTGTTCATATCTTTTGCCCATGTGGTTGTTAGGTTCAAATGTGGTGGACTTGGAAAGGCTGGAGTCGGACAGAGTAGAGCACAGCAGGCAGTGCAGGCACCAGACTGGTGAAGGGAGGGCAGAGGGTGCAGTCCCATACTCTGGGCAGCCGCCACCATCATATGATGGTGACGCCCGCCATTAGCACCTGCTCTGCCCATCTGAGTGTTCCTGGGTCACATCCAGGGCCTCGGGGTGGCAGCACTCCAGGGCCAGGTTCACATGGTGAATGCATAACGGGGGGAGGAGTGATGAGAGCCCCTCCAGTTCCCATGAGTGTGCCTCTCCAGCTGTGCGTTGCCAGGACCCTGGTTCTGCTTTGGTGATAGCACTTGCGGGGCTGCACCGCAACCTCCCTGTGATTGTCTGTTTGCCGTCTTATCAGACTCCAAGCTTACTAAGCTTTGATTCTCAAAACCTGTTTAGTGCCTGGCACATAATTGGGCCTCCAAAGTGCTGGCTAACTGAATGAACAAAAGTGTCTACAAGAGCTGGCAGGCCTCAGAAGGTGGTGGGTGAAGTTGATGGTGGTGGTGGTGATGGTGGGGTGTGTGTTGGTGTGTGTGTGTCTTTGAGTCTGTTTATAAATATCAGGCGTTTGGGCCAGCCTTTGGGTAGGGCTGCTGTCAGGAAGCTCAGGCTGGGCATGGAGGAGAGGTGCCCAGCAGGCTGCCCCCACTTTTTTAACCACTTCCATCTAAGAGTGTTCCTTCTCTTTCTGACTTTATGTAGGAGTCGCTGCACTTTCCTGAGAATTTCCCACCCACAGCTCAAGGGGTTTTTGTACACAAGGTCAAGGATTGTGTTAGATGAAGCCAATTATTTCCCGGAATATTTCTCCCAGGGAATGTGGGTCTGCAGACCAGCGGTTGACTTGTGTGTGGTTTGAAAGGAGCTGGCTGAACCCCCAAGACAGAGCTCAGAACAATCATGACCAACTATTGATGAAAAAGGAGCCAAGTGTGTGTATGTGAATAGGGGTGGGGATCAGAAATTGAATGGAGGGGGGTGGTGGGTAGAGCTCATGCTTGAAGTGCATGAGGTCCTGGGTTCAATCCCCACTGCTTCTGTTAAGGGAAGAGAGAGAGAAAAATAGAAACTGAATGGACAGCAATAGCCGTTTTATTCATTTATTAATTTTCTTCCATTCCTTCATGCAATAAATCTTAGGTTCAGGATTCTCAACCTTTTATGAGGTCAAGAAATTCTCTGGGAAACAGGTGAAAGCTACTGACATCCTCTCTCTTGAAAGCACCCCTTATGTACACAAAAGGCTTGCATACAATTTGAGGGGCTTCATCAAAGAAGAGACCTCTAGATTTCTTGGTGCTTTGCCTATAGCCCCAGAGAAGGAAAGATGTCCTAGAGCTCTCCGGCTTCTTAAAAGACTATCACCACAGTATAATTACTTTTCCCCCCAAAGCTAATTAAAGCACCCACAAAGCATTGGCATGTACTTAGTTGGGCTGAGTCACAATGGAACGAGGCAGAGGACAGAAGTGTCTGTTGCCAGAAGCACATGAATGCCAGGTGAAGACCAGAAAAACCTCATAAGAAAGATAAAAGGCAGAGTTTTCACTTTGAACTTGAAAAACATCCACCCTGCATAGAAGTGAGTGGCCAGAGTTAAACTCGCCAAAACCAAACAGAATTCAGGACCATAATCATAGGCTTAGAGCTGTGGGGCTTTTTAGAAGGTGCATCACGCATTTACCCCAAGGGCATTCTTGGACATTTATTCCCTGATTTTTGCCGTGTTTTCCTATCCTAAATTTAAATGTCCTCTTTATCATCATTTGATAGGAAAGGGCCTTGCAGAATCCCCAAGCCAGACTGTGGGCGAGGCTGGGGCTGAGACAGCTGGGAAAGGAGAGTGGGGAGTGGAGGGAGGGTCTTTGTCTCCATGGAGGGGCTGTGATTTCCATCCTGAGCTTTTCAAAATTCCTCTGCCTCTCACGCTTTGGCCATGAATATGACTCTTCTCACAGAGATTATTTCCCTAAGATTTGCCAATTTCCTTTTCTCAGCTGTCAGTAACTCATTGGCTATCCAGAGCTTTAAACAAGTTTCCTAGATAAACAAATGCCAGTCCTTTATGCCCACTTATTCCGTGCTTTAAACAGATATCATTCCAGAAACATATACATGTTCTGTCCTTACTCAGCTGAATGGGTTGCCTTGTTTTTTGTTTTTTGGGGGGATGGGGAGTGACCCCAGCACTGCATTGGTTAATTCCCTGGGATGGGGCACTTGTGGGCTCAGAAGAGTTCCAAGCACTGGCCTCCTTTCCACTATCAAATCATTTTCTTCTGCATTATCATGTTTATAAAATTACATGGATAATAAAGCAAAGGAGGGAAAAATGTTAATCAGTAGCCAATTTGGGTAAAAATGTAGAGGAATTTTTCTTGTACTGCTTTTGCAACTTTTCTGTAAGTTTGAAATTGTGTAAAATTTTTTAAGTTATATAAATTGCATTAACCACTAAAAAAAAAAAAAGAAAAAAAGAAAGGAAAAAAAACGGAGAAGTGCACAGGAAAATGTGAGGCTGTGGACCTGGAGGTAATTTCATGAGGCTGCTTTCTTCAACATTAGTAACTTACATGCAGAAGCAATCTTTTCCCAGGCTGCACAACACTTTCTTAAACGCAGGAAACTCCACCTTTTCCTTGGTCTCTGCCATTAACCACGTCCTTTGGTTTTCCAGTGGTATCCCAAACCTTGTCTCTTGTTTACGCATCTCTAACACAAGGCAAGCCTTCAGCCCACCCCTCTACCTCACTGCTAATGAAGGGGCTAAAATATGCAGGAGAAACATCCTTTACCGGCTTCAGGTTTTATCCAAAGCTTACCTTCTGAGCCGAGTGCACTTTTGCCAACATCACACAAGACAACGGTTCCTCCACAGCTCCTCAGTTATTGTATTTCTTTCCCACTGAATGCCAAGCACAGGAAATATTTGAAAATTGGAGCCTTAGTATTCTGAGGCTGAAAGTCTCGTAGAGTGCTGTGCCAGTCGTTAAAACTGCTGTTTCTAAGCTGCCAACCCATCCTGTGTGGGATGCTGGGGCAGGGATTCTGCAGGCTGCATTCTTGCTCCCCCCACCCAACTCCTGCTACCCGCCAGGGACACCCATTTAGGCTCTGCCAATAGGTGGTGCTTGATGGAAACGACCAGGCTGCAGGAGGAAGGGAATTGCTCTAGCCTCCTTCTCCCAGCTTGTGGTTCCTGTGAACATCACTTCAATCACGGTTGATCACCCTGGTGGTGACAGTTCCTCCCACAGAGGCAGCTGCATCCTGTTTAATCCTGTTTGTAGTTTCTCCAACACTTGCGAAGCCAGACTTACCATGTCTCTCTGTGAGACTCCAGCATCAGCTACCCAGTGTCTCCTCCTGGAGATCTGACTTCCAGGCATGTGGACCTCCGTCCAAGCTCAGAGACCCCACACCCCCATCTCAGAGTTTTGGGTCCCAAGTCTGGATCCTATCCTTCTCTGAGCAGCTCAGAAACACCAGCATGAGTGGAAAGAGCTTACCCTCTTGTGTCTGAGGACACTAGCCTTCCCTTGATGGAGAACTTTGACATGAAATGCCTCATGAAATGATATTCTCTAATGGCATTTTATTTTCTGAATAATGGCTGGACTGTAAGTTGAATCATTGAGGTAAGAATGATGGATAGAAAAAATAAAAGCTTAGAGTCTCCCCTAGCTCAGGGGGAGCTCCATGTCTTGTCTAGAAGTAGACTTATTTGTGGTCCTCAGTCAAACTCCTGATTCTGTAATGACCATTGGATACAGGTGCATAAATAAAATGCAGTCATGAAAGGTCTCTTTCTCAGAGCATTAGTTCATGCTTTGCAAACAGCTGGAGAAATGCGACAGCTTTGACGGCTTGGAGAAAATTAGATTCCTTTCCAGACACCAAAGTTTCTTCCTTTCTTCCTTTCTTCCTTCCTTTCTTTCTTCCTTTCTTCCTTCCTTCCTTCCTTTCTTTCTTTCTTTCTTTCTTTCTTTCTTTCTTTCTTTCTTTCTTTCTTTCTTTCTTTCTTTCTTTCTTTCTTTTCTTTCTTTCTTTCTTTCCTTTCTTTCCTTTCTTTCCTCCTTCCTTCCTTCCTTCCTTCCTTCCTTCCTTCCTTCCTTCCTTCCTTCCTTTCTTTCTTCTTTTTTTTTAACGGGCGCCGATAGCACTAGAATATGCAAAAAGAGTAAATGTGTCCTTTTCTTCCTGCTTCACATCAGGGCCATGTGCTCCGCTTATGAGGAAACTGACCAGCAACACTACAGAGACCCATTTCATCAGCTTTATATAACTGCCCAAGAGAAAGAGAACTTTGAAATGCATTTATCTGAGAACGCCTTATGTTGTCCAACAACTCCATGGTCTGATGATTCCTGTCACGACCCAGTTCAAAATGGACAAGTCAAACTTTAGAAAATACATAGTGCAGTCAAACGTATTTGTTCGTTGAAATCTTTTGCCTTTGGCTGAGCACTGATCTTTCCCTGAAAACCTCTCCCTACCTCTCTCTCTGAAGTAGGGCAGTGGTCAGTGGCTTTCACAATGAAAGGCTGAATCTGCTAAGAATTTGATCTGCTGTCCTTTCTGATCTCTGATGTCCTCGACGCTGATGCCTTCTCTTGATTAAGTTCACTTTCTCGTAGAGCCTGAGACCAGGGCTCTTTATTATGGAGGCAGTTTATTAGGGAGGTGATTCCAGGAGAAAGGGGAGTGAGACGGAGGAGGAATGGGGAGCAGAAATAGCGGTTATCTCTGGGTAGAGGGCTTGATTCGGTCCGGACCCGTGGGAAATATATGCAATGCTTCTTAGAGCTGTCTGTGGAAGGCTGGAGCCTGGATCATTCCTCCACCAGCTCCCATCGCCCGTTGGTTGAAGGCTACCCGGGACTTTTCCCTGCCTTACATCTCTGGGCTGCAGGCAGAGTGGGATGGTGTGACAATGCAGAAAGGTGCAGTGCAAGCTGGAAGGCCTGTCCCAGCTCACATGGAACTTTCCCCTGCAGCTGTGGCTCCAATTAGAGGGGACAGTGCGATGGACATGGTCACCAGAGGTGAGCAGCTAGATTTGCAGCCAGACCACCTGAGATCAGACCCCTGGCTCCATCACTGATTAGCTGTGAGACTTTAGTCAAAAAACCGAACATTGCTTTCCTCCTCAGTTATTATTATCCTCTTGGGGAAAATGATAGTACTTTACCCGCTGGAGTGTTGTGCCAATAAAGGTTAGCTATGATTACCCAACAACAGTCTCCTAGTCTACATTGGGTCCAGAGTTCTCTTTTCTCTTTCAAACTGAGCACAACTTCTCTGTGCTTCCATACTTCTCTTGGGAAATGGGGGCCCGGTGTCAGCACACACTGATGAAGGATGCTTTCTGTCTCCTGTTGCATACCTCAGTGTCTTGCAGCATAGCTGCCTCTCCCACCTGGTCTCCCGTCTCCTTTTCCATCCCTCTGCTTCTTCACCTTCCTGCCCTGTTCGTCCTCTGGGTGCAGAGGGTCTGTGGAGCTCAAGCCCTCACTGTGCCCTCCTGCTGCTGCTGGCTGCGCCTCTGTGGGGCTCGTGTCACATTGTACTTTCTTCAAAACTTCACTGCAGCCCGCTCTACTTTCCTGCAAGTGCTGATGTAAACGTTTCTCTGCCAGAATCTGGTAACATTCTAATACCACCAGGACTTAGATGAGTGTCGACACTTCAGTTGACCTTCTGAAGACAGATAAGCTGAAGTGGCTCAGCTAAAGTCAGCTTTCAAGGGCCTAAACTTTCCAAATTGACTGCAACCACTCTAGTGCTTACTTACTGTTAGGAAAAAAATGCCTTATCTTCTGGCAAACAGGAATGTTTTTCTTTTGCAGATAATAAGAGCTATGTAAAAATTAAGCTATTTTTTTAACCTTGGCTGCCAGGATGCTCTGAGTTAAATTGTATGTTCCAATGTAATAATTATACTTCACTGCTGTTTTCTGATATAGCCATCTTTCCCCCTGGATATTTATTTTGTACTTTAATTGTCCTAATATATAGGTTGTTATATTGTAAGCTGACTCAAATCCTTTTAGAAGCAGCGTGTAAGTAGAAAATGATGCGTGAATTACTAGAAGTCCCTTCACTAAAATATACAGTCACTGTTGGTTGTTTGGTCTTCCTGAATATAGCACCTTTCAAAGCCAGGATTTCTAAAGCCTGTTACACAAGATGTGGTAGTTTCAATTCTATTAATTGTTTAATAATTCAGATGACATGTTATTTTAGTTAGGATATTTTGGGTTGCAAGTCACTGAAAATCCCATCTAATGCACAAGATTGAATATTAGAAGAGATTCACTGAGTCTTGTGACCCAAGTGCTTGATGGGCTGCAGGCATGGTTTGATCAGGGTTCTGCTTATGGATCTATTTCTCTTATTTTCTCCTTGCTTACTTGCCTCTGCGTTAGCTTTTTCTTGAGGCTATCTTCCCTTGACAGGGCTGGGGGCTGCCAGCTGCCTCTGATGAGGGCCCTGTGCTTTACTCTGCCTGGGCCACACTCTGTGGGAGCCCACCCCTGAACCACACACCACAGCAACAGGAATACGGGTGCTCTGATTGGGCTGGACTGGTCTGGGCCTGCCTGCAGCTGTGCCCCAAAGTCCTCAGAGGCTGCACAGTAGGGTGGGGTGAAGTGGAAGACAGACAGGGAGGTTTATTGCTCACTCCATCTGACAGGGCCAATGAAAAAAGGACAAGGGAAGGACTTGGACCTACCACGAGGAGAGCTACTATAAAACGTATATGCGTAAATACATTTATTTGGGATGGGCAATGTCAGAAGTTGCCTTGGCGGGTCTTATAAGTTCTATCAAAGTGCTCTCACTCTTTCCTTGACCTCCAAAAAGAATTTGCCTTGAGATGCCTCTAGAATGGGGCAGGTGGAAGGCTTCCTGCAATTTTATTCCTTATGTGTAATGTATCTCCACCAGACATTTGCAGTTTTGTAGGGCGCATCAACCAATCCACAGGAGCTTTGAGATTTGAGTTTAGTGCATCAGAGAAGGAGAGGTGGGGGTCCACATGCCCAGGGAGCAGCCTGGTCCTTGGCTCAGTGTGTCCACCAATTGCCTTACAAAAGAGAGAGGCGTAGAGGAATTAATGCACTTCTGCAAAGAGGGCATAAAAGCATTCTGGACACTTTTCCTCTTAATTAACCAAGGAATAGTCCACTTCTTCTTAGAAATAACCTCTTTCTTTCTAAGCTCCTACATTTTCCTATGTCTGGGTATAATTTGTGTCTGAAGTAATTCATCAGAATTTATGGGAAAGAATAAACCCCGTGAGTGCACACACAGATACACATATGCCCAGATGACTGACACAGATACACAGTTGACTGTTTCCTTTATGTCTGGTATCTTTTCCGCTGCTGGACCACGGGTGGGACGGTGGCCACTGTCAAAGGCCATTTGCTGGAGGACACTGTGGCTTTCGAGTTCCCGTGCAGAGCTGTGGCTTGGCCATATGCCACAGCACATGTGTATGTGCTTTTGGGTTGGAGGGTAACATGAGCCAGAGTGGAAGGACAGGCATATGGGCTGAGGGAGGGTAGAACGTGCCCCAGCAGACAAGCTCTGCCATTTCTGTACCCTGACTCCGGTGTCCTGAGAGCCTGTTCACTGCCGGGTGACACCAGGGTCCCTGTGTCTCAGTTGGGGTGGAGTGATGTATGAGCCTTGGTGGCTTTGTCCTCAGTGAGGAAAACCAGGCCAAGGTGGCCCGAGGCTCTCTCTGTAACAGGAGCACTGTGTGCATTCTAGGTGTTGCTGCCATCTCTTTGGTAATTACTGTCAGCTGCTTAACACCTCTTTCCACCCAGCTTCACTGCTCCCTGAAAAAGCAGAAAGAAGGAAATCAAAAAGGCCGTTTGTTGAATCAGGTGTGTTTTGGGGGTTGGCACAAGACAACCGAGGAGCAGGACTGTTTCTTGCCCTGAGAAACGTTGCTGCAGGCCCATGTCAATTAAGGCAAATCCCCACCCAGATGGAGCCGGTAGGTGGAGAGGTGTGCAGATGCTTGTAGGGGTGCCAAGGAGGACCAGGGAAGGACTGGGAAGGGCAGGGGGGAGCGGGGGGGCCAGACCAGCTGGAGGGCTCACACTCAAAGAGAGTGGTCAACCATTCAAACAAAGGCTGCCAAGAGTTGTGGGTAGCTCTGGATTGATTGGGCTGGGACATGACCTGACTCTTGGTTGAAGCTCTAGTTCTTAGGACCCAGCCTGTTGATCAGAGCCCTGAGGCAGAAGCCCCGGCATATGAATGTTGTGAACACTAGCGATACAAGAAAATGGGGGGCGTGAAAGGATGGCCATGTCCCAGGACCCAGGCGAGTCCCTGGGACACCATGCCCCATCAAGTGAGGGGACTTGGCTTCGTGCAGGAAAGAATTCAAGAGAGAGCCATAGTTGAGTAAAAGTAGATTTATTCAGAGAGATGCACACTCCATAGACAGAGTGCAGGCTGTCTCAGAAGGCAAGAGAAAGGCCATGAGGTGCGGGGTTGTTAGCTTTTATGAGCTTGATAATTTCATATGCTAACAAGTAGGGAAGGGGCAGGGATTCCCAGAAACTGGGCCACCACCCACTTTGACCTTCTATGGCCAGCCTCAGAACTGTCATGGCGCCTGTGGGAGTGCCATTCACCATGCTAATATATTACAGTGAGCGTATAATGAAACTCACGGTCTACTGGAAGTCAGATCTCCTGCCATCTTGGGCCTCAAGGTCCACTGGGAATTGAATCTTCACCATCTTGGTGCTAACTGCTGTGTCATTTTCTTAATGGTTGTGCCCTGCCCCTTTCCCTCCTGTCTCACTGAGATTTCTAGAAAGGGCCTCTGGTGGATAGATCTGCCTGGGAGAGCAATTTCAAACTTAGCACAGTCTGGGCTTGAGCAAAACCCTGGAAGATTACTCAAAGGCTGTGGAACACACCTGCAGCTCCACCTGCCAGGGATGAATGAGACTGGGAATGTGGGAACGCTGGTCCCTGGACCCTGACTGGGCCCAGTGTCCTGCAGAATTGCTTTCACCTAATTGCAGTGTCAAGGTCAGGCTCTCTGCCTGGTGTTGCCGAGGACATTCACTACATGACACAGTCTTTGCTTTCCGGGCACCCTCAGGAGAAGTCTGACCTACTTGAGGAACAGGAAACTGGCACTTCTCAGCATGAGACTTATTTTTATCTTAAGGACACTGAATTGGGTAAGCTTCTTGCAGTGTTGGAAGTTTCTTAAAGCCAAGTGTGAGCATTCAACCTGTGTACAGGGCCTTCTAGTATTCATTTGCATATTTACTAATTTTGGGCTCTATTTTATACCTCTATCCTTTTTTCATTCCTTCTTTTTCACCTACTTTTTGCTTATGTTACCTTGATGCATTTTATGTATCCTGTTAGGCTGCCTTCCGGTGGTGAGCTAGAACTTTTGCTAAAATATTCAGGAATTTTATGAATCCCTTGTTAAACAGTTGATAGCTTGAAATCAGCCACCATGGGAGTATTTACACCACAGATACAGGCAGATACTACAAAACAGGTCTTTTTTCTATTTTTTAGAGAACTAGTTTACCAGCAGACTACTGTTTATGTCTAATGTAGAAAAGGTAGAATCTTAATAAATGTGTTTTTTTAAGTACGATGAAAGTATCTATCTTATTTAAATATTACACATAATTTTAACTCTTAAGAAAAGCGGCACTGTGTTGGGTCCAAAATGTTACAAGAGTAAATACATTTATGAGACTGTTTTTTATTGATGGCAAGGGAAAAATGGGATTTATCCAAAATGTGCCTTCTAGTCAACTTGGCTGCCATGCAGCTGTTCTGTAAAGGAGGATGTTTATGCATGTGGATGTAGTGGCAGCTGTTTGCATTTCTGTCTGTCACATTTTAAGTTGTACTTTGACAGAGCTAAGATTTGGGTAAATTGCGCAGCGTTAGAAGCAAGTTGATAACCCATTCAAGCCATGATGGTTGCTAAGGGACCATTCAATGCAAATTAGAAGTAATAATAGCTCTCGTTTAAAAGGGCAAAGAGTTAGGGCTGGGAAGGGAAAATGACTCCCTACAGAGGACAAGGGTTTTGCAGTGACAAACGTGGATACTTGCTCGGTCTGGAGGCAGGGAGCCAAGGAGGAGCGGGGGCAGTGCCGGGATGAGTAAAGCTGCGTCACTCCCAGCAGGGACCCAGGCTACTCTGGTCTTGGAGTGGAGTCAGTGCAAATAGCTACAGAAAGCATGTGTGTTACCCAACGTTGAGAGCTCAGCGATGCCAACTTTGGCAACGTCACAGAACAGAAGAGAAAAAGATCTCTTGACAGTAAAATGGCAGTTCCTGGGCCACAGGCAATGATACTGAAGACTGCTGGAAAGTTCCCCAAACCTGAAGATCCCCCAGAGGCATGGCAACGGACCATTTATTGACTGCAGGAGAGCTTCTGAAGACTGTGCACTGATCGCCTGGCGCAGGGCTGTGCTTGAAAACACTGTCCTTGTATTAACCCAGTTCATCCGTGCAACAGAAAAGAAACTGACGCATAGATGGGGGAAGTCACTTGCCCAAGGTGCTCAGTAACTAGGAGAAGGAGTCAGGATTTGAGCCTCTGCTCTCAACTGCTCAGATCAAACAGAGAGAAAGATTTGTGCAGGGTGTGATACCAAAATGCAGTGATCGGGGCACGTGGAACAAGTAAGTGAGGAGGGCGGGCATAAGCAGCGTGAGAAGAGTGAGAGAGAGAGGCCAATGGCAGCTTGGCGGGAGGGGACAAGACAGGGCCCAGTTACCAGCTCAGGAGACAGACAGCCTTGAACCAGAGGGAGACAAAATCCACCTCGCAAACCTAGACAAGCTGTTCTCTATTGGCCAAATTGCACCATATTTCAGGCTCACTGAGCCTGTTCTGTTAAAGGCAGCCACCAGTGTGGAATTTGGGCGGTTACGCTGGTTTAGGGCAGTTTCTAAGGGGACATGCTCAGCGGCACATCTGGAGTAATAACCTTTAATCCAAGGGGTGGATTATCATCATACAGAGAACTTTATTGAGCAGGGTATTGGGACAGAGATTCAAAGATCCCAAGATAGTCTGGAGCAAACCTATACGAGCACTGAGCTAAACCTTAAGGGAGAAAATGGGAATCTGTATGTAACTGAACAAGGTGAACGCCAAAGAAAGTTTGGATGAGCACAGCCGTGGTTCTTCCCTGTGAACTCCATCAGTTAGTCCTGAAGACCATTACTCCTTGCCGAAGAGCACCAGACACCGTGCCCTTTACCAGCTGATAAAAATCTTTGTGGATTGCTAGTCAAGCAGTTTCAGATTAAACCACCACGCAGGCACACACGGAGCTCTTGGCTGCTCATTTGGACAGAGCCCTGACTTCCACTGGGTGGCTTTGGTGTTTCCAGATCCCACGGCACTGAAGGCAAGCTCTCGCTTCCGAGAAGTGAGCTGGAGGGTGGCAGCATCCTCTCCCGACCTCCTCCCACAGGACCTGTGTCTTTCCCAAATCACTTTCTCTCTTTCTAAAAAGAAGTTTTATAAGATATAATTTACATACCATAAAATTTGCCTGTTCTAAGTGTGCAATTCAGTGGTATTTAGTACATTTACAGAATTGTACATATATGACAATCTAATTTTTGAACATTTTCATCATTCCAAAAGAGAAACCTCTTGCCCATTTGGGAGGGTAATAGCTCAGTGGTAGAGCACATGCTTAGCATGCACAAGGTCCTGGGTTCAATCCCTAGTACCTCCATTTAAAAAAAAAAAAAAGAATGAGAAAAGCTAATAAATCTTTTTTTAAATAGGAGGCAGTGGAGGTATAGCTCAGTGGTAGAGCATGTACTTAGCAAGCACGAGGTCCTGGGTTCAATCCTCAGTACCTCCATTTTAAAAAAAAAGAAAGAAAGAAACCTCTTGTCCATTTGTATTCACACGCCCTTCCTACCCCCAGGCCTAGACAATCACTGATCTACTTTCTGTCTGAACAGTTTTATATGCGGATGAAACAGGGGATGTTTTGCAAACACAGCATCTGCCCTGCACCTGGGATGAAGCAAAGCACAGACAAGCTGACTATTTTTGCATAGCCTCATAAACGTAAAAAATTCAGTAACTCTAATGTGTTATAATTTGGCGTGTTAAAAGATGCAATAACCTTTTGCTTGTCGTCTTTGAATATGTTCTGTGAAAGATCAGTTCAGAATCGTTGGCCAACTGGAAGGTCCTAACTTTCACATCGCTAGATGATTGTAGAGCTGACCTAGAGAAAGTAGGGTACATGCTTAGCTTTTTTGGCTTATTTTTTACCATTTTCTTTTTCTCTGAAATTCACATCATTGATTTAACTTGTATTCTTGGGTGCTCCTCAGAGAATGAGCTGCTATTACCAAGCCGACTCCACAAGGAAGTTGGTCCAATGTTTGAACGCCTCAGAACTGGGAAGCCAGAACATCAGAGCTGCATTTGAATCTTGCCATGTGTCCTGTAGGATTGGGTGGCCAAGCGTGAAGTGTTCCCTCTCCTCTCTCTGATGGACCCTTTCCTCCTGCACTTTTCTCCTTTCCCTCCTATACTGTCAAGTTTTCCCTCTAGTGGACCATTTGCATCAGGATGCATACTTGCTGCAATTTTTCTAAAAATGTTTTTATAAAAATCCTTTCTTTGATCCAGGTTCCCCTGCAGATACTTCCCATCACCTCTGATCCCCTTTTCAGAGAATTCTGGGATGGAATGGTCAAGGGTAGCTGTCCCTACTCTTCTCAAATTCCAAACTGACTCTGAGCAGGACTTTGCATCTGCCACTCCACCAAAATGGCCCACGGTATCGCTGCCAGTGGCCCCACGTGGTGGATCTAATAGTTGACCCTCTGCCTCTCACAGTGCCACAGTTGCATCTGACATGTGGATCATCCTTGCCTTCCTGAAACACTTTCTTCTCCTGGCCTCTGGAACAGCTCGGTCTCTTGGCTTTTCGTCTGCTTCATTGGTCCTTCCTATTCAGTCTGCTGCATTGGCTACTGCTCTTCATCTCTCCGGCATCTCTAAATGTTGGAGAGTCCCGAGGCTTGCTTCTCCACCGCCCCTGGGACCCCCTTCTGGTGATCTCATGCAGGATGGTGGGTACTTTAAATACCATCTCTGCTGACTTCCAGATTTGTGTCACCAACCCTCCTATCCCAAATCTATGGGAGCTCAGGCGGCTTGTTCACAGAGATGCTAGGAATATTAGGGAGCCCAGTGCCCTTGCCCCTCTTCTCTTCTTTCCCTGCACTCCCTCCCTGGATGCTCGTATCCAGCCTCACAGCTTTATTTTAGTCAAGTCCAGCTTATCAATTTTTTCTTTCATCGATCAGGCTTTTGTGGTTACATCTAAAAACTCGTCATTAAACCCAAGGTCACTATCGATTTTCTCCTAAATTTTCTTCTAGAAGTTTTATGGTTTTGCATTTTACATTTCCATCCGTTATCTATTTTGAGTTCATTTTTGTGAGAGGTGTAAGGAAGCCTGCCCTTCCTTGTGGCCACCATGATGGAGGGTCCTCTGGGTCAGGTGGTCACTGAGTCGCTCCCTGAGCTAGGGATGAGGGAACTCCTGGAGGCCAGAGCTGGGGTGAGGTAGGAAGAAGTTGGTCCCAGGTAAGGGAGGGGTAAGTGAGGAGGCCCTGCAGGCCTCCGAGGAAGCCTGTCTCCCCTCTCAAGACAGCCAGCAGCTGGATAACCCCCTCAGAGGGCATTAGTCGCTAGCAGGGTTGACCTTGAGGCACCAGACATGAGAGGTCACTTGTCCAGCTCTTTGCGGCCCAGTCCTCCCCACACTTCTCTGCCCAGTGCAGGGCAGGAGGGGAAGCAGAGGCTCCAAGCAGACTCCTCCCCACTCCTGATGCCTCAAGCGAGCCTGGCCAGATAGGGGAGGAGGCAGCCTTGCTGGAGGCTGTGAAGTGGATTCAGTGAAGGGTAAGGACTGAGACCTGCCAGAGTGTCGCTGATGGAGGGAAAAGAGCCACTGTACTGCACATGGTTGAAGGCAGTGGTCCTGGGAGACAAGAACGCATCATGTCAGCTAAGTAAAGCGTCTAAGGGAACACCAACAATGTTTTGAAGACTAAATTGGCAGATCCCAATCCTTGAAGAACAGCAAAGAATTACCTTGTGATAGCTTTACTTCAGAAAAAATGAGATAAAAAAGCGGAAAATTTAATTTCCTAAAAATATTTCAGATGTTGCTCCAAGTTTCTTCAGCACAAATTTGAAACCACTAAGCTAATCTGTGCTCAGAACATTGAGAAGCCACAGGCCCTCGTGGTGTTTGGTTTCTACAGGGACATTCTCCTCATAAGCAGAGAAACTGCACTTGACCTGAGCCCCTCTCTCACCACAGTATACTGGTCAGCCCTGGGTCCTGGAATAACAGAGTTTTGGAGCTCAAAGGCATGAAGTAGTTCAATTCTCTATGATGCCCAAGATGAGGCAGGCTCAGAGAGGTGGATGGTTTGGTTAGGATCACACAGCAAGTTGGAGGGGGTGGTTGGCAGAATAATGGCTCCAAAGATGCCCACATCCTCACCCCCAGAACCTGTGAATATGTATCCTTGCATGGTAAATGGGACTTTGCAGATGTGACTAAGGATTTTGTGATGCGGAGATTATCCTGGAGTGTCTAAGTCTAACCACAAGGGTCCTTATAAGCAAGAGGGCAGGAGGGTCAGAGTCAAAGAGGGAGATGTGACAGTGGAAGTAGAGGTCAGAGTGATGCAGCCATGAGCCAAGGAATGCAGATGACTTCTAGAAATGGAGAAAGGTGAGGAAACAAATTCACTCCTATCACCTCCAGAGGGAATGCGTCTCTGCTCTGCCAACACCTTGATTTTAGCCCCGGAAGACTCATATCAAACTTCCAACTTCCAGAACTGAAGGATAGTAAATCTGTGTTGTTCTAAGTCATTCAGTTGGTGGTGTTTGGTTAAAGAAGCCGTGGGAAACCAATCCAGCGGTGAAGCCAGTGTTAAGAGCCCATGTCCTGACTCCTATAATTCTGAGCTGGCGATGAAGTGCAGTGGTTCCTTAGGCAGGCGGAAAGCCCCAGGCCCTGGCATGAGCCCTGTGCCATGACAGAGGCCTGCAGGGGATAGAGGTCTACTGGGGTAGTGGGAGCCTCCTTCCAAAGGGTGTGGCCGGCTCAGGTGTGATTCAGACAAGGACTGCTGCCAGAGTTTTGAGGCCTAGGGGCCAGGGTGGTCAGTGCTTGAGAGCTGGGGAGACCAGTTGGAGTTCTGTGCCTAAGTGGTATTGGGACCTTGAACTTGGTGTCAAGAGGCCCAGTGGAGTGGGGCAGCGGGCCCTCAGCCACTGAACAGTGCTCCTGGGTTGGAACCAGAGTAGGGAGTATGGGTGGGAGGGTGGGACCTGCAGGGGTGCATGAGAGCCGGTGACAGCCATTGGGGTTAAAGGCAGGGGGTGAGACTCAGGGAATGAAGTGGTCCGCGGCCAGCCAGTTGGCTCAGGGCTCGGTGGGGAGGCTGGATGACCCAAACCACTTCCCTTTCCAGTTGGGACTGCTTTAAGAACTGAGTTGGGGCCAGTAGGGGTGGAGGGAAGGAGCATGAATGAAAGCAACTCTGGGAAGTTGAACATGATGGAGTCGACTGGAATGAGATGAAGGCTATTTCCCACCATCCTCAGAGACGAATTTAATAGTCACAACAAGGTACAGGTGATGCAAAGTCCTGCTATTGCTGGACTGTGGTGTAAAATAAGATCACATTTCCTTTTTTTTTTCTGAGTTTATTTGTTATTGAAGTACCGTTGATTTACAATGTTGTGTTAGTTTCAGGTGTACAGCAAAGTGATTCAGTTATACACACATGCATATATCTATTTTTGTTTGTTTTTTGGGGAAGAAGATAATTAGGTTTTATTTATTTATTTGTTTGTTTATTTTAATGGAAGTACTGGGGATTGAACCCAGGACCTTGTGCATGCTAAGCACACACTCTACCACTGAGCTATACCCTCCCCCCCTTATATGTCTATTCTTTTTCAGATTATTTTCCATTATAAGTTATTACAAGATACTGACTATAGTTCCCTATGCTCTACAGTAGGTCCTTGTTGTTTATTTGTTTTATATATAGTACTGCATGTCTGTTAATCCCGAACTCCTAACACATTTCCTTTTAAATGCCCAGATTCCAATGGCTCAGTGGCCCCACCCTTGCCTTGATACTGGAATGACCTGGAGAAGCTCTCAAAGCTCCTGGGGCCTGGTCCCACCCCACGGGGGTTCTTCTGCCCGTGACTTGACTTGTCTGGCGGCAGCCTGGGCCCTAAAATTTGTAGAAGCCCTTGAGGGCTCCTGCTAGTGTAAGCACCACTAGCTTACTGCCTATAAATTGGATCTCTTCAAGTATCCCACATCTGTGTCCCAGGGTCCACCACTCACTCACCTGGGCATGGGGCAGGGCGCCCCGTGGTTTCTGGCACAGCCTCCTGGCCATGGTGCTGGACCACTGCCTCCTCCTCTGGGAACCTCGGCCTCAGGATTTGCTACTCTCCCTAAAGCTACAGGCTCTGAGTGTAAGACCGGCCATCTTGTGAGTCCCCACAGAGTGGCTGCCATGGGACAGTACGCTGGCCTTCCTGAGGCCCCAGGGCAGTAGATGGGACACAACCAGAGGGCAACTGGCAAGTCCTAAGGATCAGGTGGCTCACAGGGCCCACAGGGCCAGGCCTTCCCTCAGGGACCCTCCCAGGGCCACTCACTGCCCTGCCAGGAAGGGCCAGCTCGTCCCCTGGCCAAGAGAGGTCAGGACACCACCACCACTCATACAGCAGACGGCATGTCTGTCACCCGACTCTCAGGCCAGACCTGAGCCCCTGCTCCAGCCCCAGGATGATGGACAGTGGGAAGGTCCAGTCTCCAGGAGGGAAACCTGCTCTCACCCACAGTTCCCTTGTGGCCTCCAAAGGCATGAGGTACAAACGTGCGATGTCCTCACTTTCAGCTAAGTCGGTGCTGAACAGTCTGAATTGAGACTGCCAAATCACCTCCTCCAGGGGCTGGGGGGACAGAATTCACGACTGTGTCTTTCTCACAGTCTGAACCTTCACTGTGGCCCCCTGGAAACAACCACCCAAATAACCCAGATAATAACCCAGTAACAGCGACAGTTCACAGCCTGAGTCCATCCAGACAGTGGCCGTGTGTCTCCCAAAGAAAGTCTTCAGAGTGGGGCTCATTCCAGAACTGTGAATACAAATTAGTTACAAAAATGAATATTTATATAGAATGAGGAAAAAAACACAACAATCTTCAAATTTTAAAACGCTTAAAAAGAACGCCTGAAATAGCACCAAATCCAGGAAAATGACCTAATATTTTAATTGACAGCCCGAGACGTCTCTACGTTTTTCGGGGCTGCATGCTCTTTGATCACCTATCATATTCTGCAGAGAGAATAAAAAGATAATACGTTCTATTTGGCACAGTTTCCAATTAGCATAATTTCCTTGTGCATGATTGATCAAAATGTACTTCATCTGAAAGCACAGACTTCATCAAGACAAGTTGTGTCAGGTATTTTAAAATGGATCTGACGTGTTGGGGTACCTAAGACATGTGACGTCCACAGAGATGTGCTCCGTGCTGGCAATAATTTACAGGTTCATGTCCCACGAACAAGGAGATTCTGACAAAAGTTTATCAAAAACGAGGAAAGAGTATGGTATGTTTATAATTGTATGAGCTTCATTATCGAGACTATTCCTGACAGGGGAGAAGGTCCGTTCTGACTGGTGTCGATGAGAACTGAACCTTCGGCTTACAATTCTACACGTCTGGTGATTCAAGGGATTTTCCATAGACCAGCTCCTGGCTGGGTACATTTCCAATCTTTCCAACCTCACATACTCCTGTTGCTGGGTGCCCCCAAGATGTGCTCATGTTCTAAGATGGCCCTGGGCCTTCAATCTTCATGGAGGCCAGGGAAGCCCACCCAGAGGGTGGCAGGACGCTTCCTCGGGGACATTCGTGTATCAGGGCAGTCGGTTGGCAATAACTTAAGGACACGTGGAAGTGCCTGCGGGCCACGGAAGTGGATCCCACCATCCAAACTAAATGCATCTTTATCTCCCTTGCTGGATCCCCAAATGCTATGGTCATTCCAGTGTCACCTGGCTGGAAGGGTGTGACACAGGGAGTTTGGAGTGGACCCAGGCAATGGCCTTACTCAATGATGGTAAAAGCCTTACTTAGAAAAAACTTACAGAGACATATGACCAGGCTTCCAGGGTCTGGGAAGAGACCTGGCAAGAGACAGGGCCCTGAAGTTGGAGCTCCAGAGGTGTATTTGGCTGAAGTCACCATCCCTGTACTGCACACATTTCCCTCCAGACCCGCGGAAGGGGACTTGATTTATATTTAAAAAGCCAAAAGTCCACTTAGAATGTTTTTCCTACAACAAAGGACACTGCCTCAAAACTAGCAAACAAACAAAAAACCCCAAAATAATGAAACCCCTCAAGCCTCTACCATTTGGGAGGAAGAAAACCACTTGAAACTTTAGGTTTTTCCAGTATCTATTCATTAAGTTTTTGTTTGTTTGTTTGTTTACATCCAGAACTAGCTACTTCCCTTTTTATAGCTTCGAGGACACCTTCTGATAGTTTAATTATCTGGTGTCAGTCACTACATCAGTGTTTTGCAAAGTGGAGTCCACTGGGTTTTTTTTTAGTTTAAGTAATTTCTTAAACTTTTTTTTTTAATGGAGATAATGGGGATTGAATGCAGGACCTTATGCATGCTAGGCACACACTCTACCACTGAGATATACCTGCCTTCCCCCAACTCCCATAAAAAGAATGAACTCTTCATACCTACTACACTTGGGATGGATCTTAACGAATTATACTAAGTAAAAAAGCCAGTCCTAAAATGTTGCACACTGTATGGTTCCATTTATATAAGCATCTTGAAATGACCAAACTATGGATTTGGAGAATAGATTGGTGGTTGCCAGGGGTTCGGGGGGTGGGGTGGGTGCAGCCGGTGTGGGGAGGTGTGTGGTTATAAAAGGATAGTTCTAGGGGTCCTTGTGGTGATGGAACCGATCCAGGTCTGGATTGTGGTGGAAACTAGACACACAATGAAACTGCAGAGAGCTAAATACACACAAAAATAAACACAAATGAGTCAGTGCATGTTCAGGTGGTGAAATCTGATTAAGGTCCGTGCTCTGTCATGGATGCTGTCAATGTCTGTGTCCTGGCTGTGATCTTGCTACAGTTTTATAAGATGTTACCACTACGGAAACTGGGTGAAGGATACGTGGCATCTCTTGGTATTTTTTCTTACAACTGCATGTGAATCTACAGTTTTCTCAAAATAAGAAGTTTAATTAAAAATGATGTGGATATTTTGATGGTAATAAAGAGACAAGTGTCAGCACACCCTGGGTGATCTGAGTGACCCCTTTCTAGACTTACAACCTAGTTCCCCAGTGGGTCATCAGAGATGTCTTTGGAACAAATGTTTACTGCCAGTCAGTCTGCACCAGTAATAACACGTAGGCAAGAACAGAGTCAATGAAAAACCTCGCAGTGAGCAGGCTGTGTCAGAGAAAGATTTTGCAAGGCAGAACTGAGAAAACTTCTTCTTGGCTCCCTAGGGTTGAATTTATTATTGTAATGCTAATTAAACTCGTATCAGCTCATGTACAAATTTCTAAGTGAATATAATAAAAGTTACAAAACCAATAAAATTCAAATTAGTGGCAGTAATTTAATAATGATAAATGATGCTGTTGTGCTGAAACACAAAGTGTAGATTATCTACACACCGCTACAGAGCATGCCTGCCACCTCCATTTGGAACTGGGACCTCTCAGCTTACAACTTGAACTTTCTAGGGAGCGAGGGAGCAAGCAGGAAAAGGCCTCAGACCTTCGGGAATACCTGTAACAAGGACCAGTAGTTCTCCCCCTTAGTAACACGGTTCTTGCTCAGACACAGCCTCGA
Source organism: Vicugna pacos (assembly GCF_048564905.1). NCBI lineage: Eukaryota > Metazoa > Chordata > Mammalia > Artiodactyla > Camelidae > Vicugna > Vicugna pacos. Next base: position 11,201,131 of record NC_133010.1, read on the forward strand.
CCAACTTGGTGGCCTTTGCAAACAGGCCGGGCTGGAGCGGGGATTGCTTCTGCAGGCTGTCCCCTCACAAAGTGACCACAGAGCATCTGACAGTCATGGGGAGATTGGCAAACTATGAAAAGCAGATACAGAAACTAAATATTTTAGCAAAGTGAGAGGAAAGAGCACAGAGCTTCTGAGAAAATCACAGTGTGACTTCACAGCAGACTGAATAATGTTCACGAAAATGACACTGCGATACATGGAAGGTCGAATCGGGTTGAGACTTTCATGCTTGGGAAGACTGGGCAGTCCTGTCTGGAGCCTCACGTGTTGTGGAATTCTGGTCCTGGAAAGAGCACACTTTGGTCACCCACAAAGATGTGCATTTGTGGGTAACTGTTTGCCAGCAGGGAGAAGGCTGGCTCTGCTGCACGTGTGCTGTGTGTTGGGCTGGGCTGGGGGAGGGAGACAGAATTCTATGACGTGAGAACAAATAGCCTCACACGTGATTAATTGTGCCCCCTCCACCCCGGCTCTCAAGGCTGCTGATAATTGCTTCCCATTTCAGGATTTCGAAGTGGCATCTCTGACCTTTCGAGCTTTCATCTTCACACCTCTTCATGCCTCTTATGACAGATAATTACAGCTGAGGATGTGCACCAACAGAAAAACAGACCTCTTATCTTCGTGTGAGGCACTTAAACGAACATTTTAAGACAAATTATTAATAACTGTGCTCAAGAAAATGATACCAGCAAAAGCTTCTGAGATATTGAATTGTTTTGTGACCATGGAAGAAAGAAGGCCATTTTCATGATAAACAGAGGAACTTTTATAAAGTAATTAAATATTCATTTGTCCAACAAATATTTATTACAAACCCTCCACGTTCAAGGTAACTTAGGGACTATAGGGCACACAAAGTCATATGTGATTCAGTTCCTGATTTAATGGAGTTTATAACTGGGGATTTAAAAAAGATTTGTTTGTTTAAAAAGTCCTATCGTATAAGGAAGTGTCAAAAACGTTGTTCAATCTTAGCACTTGAGGAGGTGAGACATGAGGGTGTCTAATGAGAAGGGACCCGGAGCTCCCCTTGGAAGGAGGGGACGGTGTGTGGGCAAAGTTGGGGAGCGGGGGCCAAGGAAGCAGTGTTTCTCTGGGCTATGAAATTGATGGAGGAGGAGCTGGAGGTGGGCAGAGACCAGACTGAAAAGCATTTTTAAATGCCGAGCTAAGAAGTGAAGCTTTGTTCTTTGGGATGTGGAGTGACTATCAGAGGTGGAATTAGGGGGGACAAATAGACAGGATTATGATGGCCCCTAACTAGGAGGCCACCGCAGGGGTCCAGGTAGAAGGCCTGGAGAGGGGAAGTGGAAATGTTTAAATAGTTTCAGGGAGTCTAGCAAGCCTATGCCAGTTAAGTTGGAGCGGGGTGAGCCTCACTTTTGGTCAGAGGATGGCAGGATAGAGAGGGCAGATGTCTGATAAGATTGTCTGGGTTTCAGCAGGGAGGGAGACCCAGCCTCCAAGACATTCTCCCGTTCTCCAACCTCAATGTTTTGAAATTAATCAACTAAATCTGTCTTACCTGCAGGGTGACATTTTGCCGTTTTGAACTGATCCTATGTGGTTTCATAAGATGCGGCTTGAAGCTCCCCAGCAGGTAACCATGCCTAGCTGTGAGTTCGAAACCTATTGCTACAGTTGGTCAAGACCCTTCTGGGGGGAAGGTATAGCTCAAGTGGTAAAGCACATGCTTAGCATGCACAAGGTCTGGGGTTCAATTCCCAGTACCTCCTCCAAATGTAAATAAGTAAATAAACCTAATTACCTCCCCCTCATAAAATAAAACAACAACAATAACAACAAAAAGACCCCTCAAGTCAGACCCTTGTGGTTTGTTCACTTGGCCGGGGAAGCCGAGCTCTACTATGTACAGGAGCCAGGCCACATGGCGGCCACTATGATCTTCCCCTTCTCTGACCTCTCATGAGCATGTGGTCCATCCTCAGTTCATCCTTCTGGAGGTGCCTTCTGGAGGTGGAGGGAGTAGAGAGTCCCCAGCCAGGTGGGATCTAGACTGACCACCAGCAAGGAAAGGACTGAGAGTCACCTCCTGGGAGTAAGCCATCACGTCACCTCTAACTGTGTCACCATGAAAGAAAGAGCATCACTGGTGTCTGTGACAGCAATGGCAGGTACTGCCTTCTGGCCGCTCCGTCTGTGCCAGGGGCAAGTTCTTTGTCACAGGACTCCGCAGCCCCCTCCTGGCCATCCCGTAAAAGCGGCACCATCACTCCCATTTTAAAGATGGAGAAACTTGCTCTCACAGGGACTATGTAATGGTCCCCAGGTTACACAGCTCATAAACTAGCTTTGAATCCAGAACATTCTGGCTCCAAAGCTGAGGCCCTGGCTCAGCCCACATGCTTAACCTCTCCCCTGTCCCTTTAAATATGAAATGGGATCACATTTGGCTGCAGGTAACAGAACCTGACCACCGGGCCTGAACACGTGGCGGGGTTTACCACCTTATTTCCCGTGCTTGGCACAGGGAGGGCCAGGCACACACTTGAAGCTCAATAAATGTTCATTAAATGAATCTCAGCATGAATAATTTCCTTAAATAATAATTCTGCTAATATCTTACATCAATAGAACATTTTATTGTTAGTGCTCACTGCCATATCAGGGGTAGCAGAGAAGACCCTATGCTACACTACCTGTAAAAACAGCCCTGTGCAGAGGCCAGGACAGGTTTTAATATCCCCATTTTGCAGAGGAGGAAACTGAGGCTTAGAAAGTGTAAGTGATTTGTCTGAAGTCCCAGAGTAAGGACATCACAGTGTAGAATTCACGCTTCTTTTTTCTCTCTCTCTTTCCTTTCTTTCTGTCTCTCTCTCTCTCTTTTTGTTTTTGTTTTTTTTTTACTTTAGGTCAGTACTTCTCCCTCACTCTGCCTCTTCCTCTAAATAACATGGTAGAAGCTAAAGTATATAGTCTTTCTTTTCTCATTCAAAATAGGCATAGAAATAGATAAACAACAAGGTCCTACCATATAGCACAGGGAACTATATTCAATACCTTGCAATAGCCTATAAGAAAAAGAATGTGAAAAGGAATATATATATATAATATATATGTATAACTGAATCACCATACTGTGCACCAGAAATCAACACAACATTGTAAATCGACTGCACTTCAACTGAAAAACAAATAAACGAAAGAACCCCAAACTAGGCATAGCGGTTTTACCAATGGGTCCGTTCCGTTAAATGCCGTAAGCCAGACCTGCAGTCTTCCATCCTGCTTTGGAAGCATCTGTGAGCCTCATGCTTTGGAGGCAAGGGGAGAAAACATATTAGGTTCTCTAATATGATAATAATATAAAAGAAATTTATGGCACCCCAGAGGGAGAGAATTACAAATGGATGAAAGGTAACTATTTAATGTCGAGGCTTTTTTTTTTTAGCATATAAAAATAAATAGAAGAAAATAGAGTACAAATAAGAACCTGCAGAAAATGGAAGGCAAATGGGCCTGTTTCCCTGGTGCTCCCGCCGTCGTCCACCAGATTGAATAATGATGGCCATTTCAAACGTTTCTGACTTTGTCATTTCTCAAGTCGCTCTACGGTCTCTGGCTTATTTGCCAGCCTTCAAGAGGTTTCTAGAGCTCCAGGGAACGAGGAGTGCCTTTGGCCCCATCTTTCTTTCCCTTACTTCACCACCTCCCTTAAGGTTCCCTGGTCTTCCCTGAAGTCAGGCCCTGGGCCAGGCCCAGCAGGGATGGGTGACAGCTACTCTTGTTCTGGTGCCCCCTCCACTGAATCTGCCATGCTAGGACATCTGTGTGACCGGCTGGGGACACTCTGAGGGCAGCCCCATGAGAGGCGGGGAGGGGTCAGGAGCCCATCTCCCCAGGAGGCCAAGCCTTTGCAGACACTTCACTGCTCCGGTCTCTGGCCCTGCCCTTTCCCCTCCCACACTCCCTGGCAGGTTGTCATGAGCTCTCTCCCTGCAGGGGGACACCTGCACCCCCAATGCACAGCCCGGGGTGGGGTCTGCCCACTGCCCTCTTATTGTAGGCCTCAGTCCGCCCTGCCTGTGCCATCCCAGCCATGCCCAGTGAGGAAGCTGCCAGGAGGCTCGGTGGGGCCATGTCTGCCCTGAAATCCACCCGCCCTTCACCAAGGCCACTGGCCACGCAGTAAGTCAATTCTGCTCCTATTTTTCTGAGTCCTTTCTTCCCCATTCCAGATGTCACTGATCTTGAGGAGGCCCCTGACCTTCTGCCTGCAACAAGCTCCACCTGCTCCCGATGCTCTTTGATTTAACCAAAGCATCTTTTCCCCTTTGTCCTCGGCCTGCTGCCCTTCTGGTGCGCTGGTTTCTGTGTCCTCCATCCTGCAGGTGGGCTCCAAGGGCTTTGAGTTTTGCTCTCAGCTTTTCTCTCCCATTCCCATTCTCTCTTCACTCTGATCTCTCGTTGGTGCAGACAAGCCAGGCAGCGCCATCTCAGCGTGGGCGTCGGAGAGACAATTGGTTCCCTCCAGGTCCATGAAGAGAGGGGTTGGGGTGGAAGGCAGGCAGCAAGGGCAGGCAGGAGGCTGGTCTTGTCCACCTCTTCCTGCAACACCGCCTCTCTCCACTGTTAAGGCCTCCCGGGTCACCTTGCAGCCTGACTGGGCCCAGAGCTCTCTGCTGGCCCACCTCCTGTTGGGCTCACTGCTCTCCCTCTGCTGTTCTAGGTGAGCCCACGTGCCCCTAGTCAGAAGCCCAGCCCACAGCACCTGGAGGATGTGCTGTGGGGCAGGTGCAGGGGCTCCCACGGGCTGGGGCTCTGCTGGTTTCCAGGGACAAGCTCTCCCAGCATCATGCAAACAGGCAGGGCGTGTCTACGGCCTCTGGGTCTGTTTCTGGGGGTTGTGCGTAGCGGCCTCCCCGTCTGCTGCGCACTGGAGTTTGAGCCCCTTCACCGTTGCATGACCACAGGGTCCGGCCTGACTCTGTGTCCCTTAATTTCTCAAAATACACCACAGGGTGCCACACATATTCACAGTCAGACATGCTGATTAGCGCTGGGAAACCTTCACTTGCTTAAGACAAGTAAAGCTTTATTGCTTAACTGTAACACCAGCTCGCTTCTGCTGTTTTTCAAAGGCAAGTTCATCGTGTGCAGAGTTTCAATTTCTTCTGAGTTTTGTCAGAATAAATCAGCCCCTTGGGGACAGATAATATCGGGTTTCTGGCCTTTCTAAACAGAGATCTCACCAGCCAGAAGTGGGCCACTGCATGGTGGCTCTGTGACATGTCTCCTTTCTCAGAGGTCCTGTCCTGAGCCCTGAGAACACAACAGAGTCTTAGAAAGTGAATGATTCCAGGAGATACAGGACAGAAAAGCCCAGAGACCCTGGAGAGCGCATGTGTAAGAAGGCTGAAATCCCCCCTCACTCCAGGAGCTTAGGGAGGGCAAGTTCACAGGAGTTGGGAGCATCTTGGAGGAGGTGAGCAGAGGGGACAGTGAGCCTTCCCCAGTGGGCATGGGAGTGAGGAAAGAGGCCTCTTGCCTGTTTTTAAGGGGGTCAGTTTTCTGTTCCATACAGTTGAGTGCAATTCTATTTAACATCCAAGAGGGCAGAAAACAAAACAGTAATCCTTTCCGTCTCTACTGCCATCCGCTGATTCTTTTCTCAAGCCTGTAATATTGACGAAGTCTGCTCTTTCTCTCTTCCTCCCTCCCTCTCTCCTCATGGCAGACATCATATGGTCCGTGCCCTGTCTTCCTTCAGATCTCAGGTCACCGCAGCACCTCTCCTGCCCTGCACCCGCCAGCCCCCTGGTTCTGCTTTATTTTTCTCCCCAGATGTCTTCCCTTCCATCATATATTTGCTTCTTTATTCATATACTATGTCTGTCTCCCCCAGAATGTGACCTCTGTAAGGATGGGGTCTTCGTTTGCCTTGCTCCTTCTGTATCCTCAGTGTCTGGTAGAACGCAGGCTGTAGGAGCAACTATGGTAATATTCCTGGAATGAACGCATGGATGTAGCTAGAAGCCTGGAGGCAGGAGGTGAGGGCTAGGGTGTGGCCCGTGGAGGACACAGGCTCCTTACTCCTGCTCCAAAGATGGCTTCCAGGCAGGACATCCATATTCTAGGCAGGATTCTAGAAAGTGAAGGCCGAAAGCCAAAAAGCACATGCCTATGCTCATCAGCCCTCATGACAACAGAAAAAGAATAGCTTCAATCCTTCATGGCTGAAACGATGTCACAGGCCACCAGCTACAAGGGATGCTGGGTCATAGCCCCTGGACACCCATCAGGTTCTGCTGGAGAGGAAGAGGTAGGGGAGAGAAGTGGGGAGGCAGCCGGCAGGGCCTGGACCACTGTGTGTTCTCTGTTGTTTCCCCAGGACCTGATGTAGTCCTGGCTTGTGAAGGGGTTTTGGGAAAAAGATAACTTATTTGGGGAGTGTGTGCCTCCCAGGCACTACACACACATACTCAGAGACGGTGGTGAGGATTTAAGTCATGTGGGACCAATCCTCGTAACTCTTTTAGATCATCTAGGCAGGAAAAGGGATTTTTTTTTTCCTTTGAAACTCTTCAGTTTTAAGTTTCTGGGTAAAATGTGGACACGATATTGTTCTTCCTCTTTCTCCTACTTGGTGGGTCTGTGGAATTCTTGTCTTCTTTTATTGGGAGAAAACCATGTGACATTTAATTTCCAAACTTTTATATGTCCAACCTGCGCTCAAAGCCTACTGCCTTCTTGAACAAGGCTGACAGGCTGCTTTATTGGAGCAAAAGTAGAGTGGACAACACCACAGTTTACTCCTCTGCCAGTCCTCAGTCCATGATTTCCACAAAGAGTTTAGCCAGCAGGGAGTCTGGAGGAGAAATTGCAGTGGGTCACCTTTGGGTAATTGAAGTTGGGTGCTTTTTTGATTCTGGACCGACCTTTTTTATTTTGCAAGAAAACCCAGAAATGACTCACCAAAAAGAAGCCACATGAAAATGATATGTAGGAGTTTTTGAATAAAAATAGGCCATAAATAAGTAATAAATCCTCCATAGGCCCATCGGAAATGGATAGCAATAATGTTGTGTTTATTGCCTTACTCCCGAAGCACAGGTATTTATTATAATTCAGGGCAATTCATTGTACTAGTCTGGCATTTATAAAATTCTCATCATAGCATTAGAGTAAGAACCCATTTCCTAGGAAGTATTGTTGTAATAAACTGTAATTAGTGGCTTGTAAACAGCCATAATTCATTTTTGGAAGGAAAAGGCATGTGGACAGCTAGGTATGTGTGAGCACGGCTGTTCTCTGAGCACGTGCGTTCTCCGAGCGGGTCCGTCAGGCTGAGCGGCGCGCCTGGAGCGCGCAGCACCCACGGCGCCCCGGGCAGGGCTCGTGCGGGAGGCAGCCAGGCTGGGGCCCTCGGTTTACCCTCCTGCTGCCGCGAGGACAGCCCAGGTCTCGGCGCCCCATCCCGAGGCCGACCTCTGTGGTTTTGCAGCCTGCTCCTCCCGAGTCCACAGCAAGATGGACTCCCCAAGGCCAAGCCGGGCGCCCACCTGGAAGAGGCAGCGGGGCAAGTGCCCGCAGGCTGGGCCCACCATGACACCGTGTGAGACCTCGGGCTACAACACGGGACCCGGGCGCTGCTCCGACCCCTCGTGTCTTGTGTTGCAGCCGGAGGGACGCAGTTCCGCAGCACAGCCTGCTCCCCGCCCTGGACTCGAAGCGGCGGCAGCGCAGAGACCACGGGAAAGCAAGGTGGGTGCAGTGCCCGGCAGAGTGGTCCGTGGGCAGCCCCTGCCCGGCCCCTTCTTGGTCCACGATCAGTATCGGTGCAGGGCTTCACCTCACCCGTAGTCCGCGTCGGGTACCTTGTGCCAGCCGCCTGGGCACGGCCCGCTTTGAGCTGGGCTTTGGGGTTGCTCTCTGGTCCTCACCAGCTGTCCCCCACCCCAGGTCAGGTGACCGAGGCTCCATAGTGAGGCTTGAAGGGCGGCAAGGAAGGCATTTGTCCCCAAATATCTCTCCCACTGGTGAGAAAGCCCACCGTTAAACCTGCCTTCCTATCGGAACAATAGCAAACATGGCATTTTTAGGAGTTGTCTATTAAATATGAGTATTTTCTGCAAGGTGGTAGATTAAACCACTGCAGGCATCAGCTGGGTTTCATTGATTACATTACTTTCCAACATGACAGGGACTTGAGAGGGAAATGAAATAATATAGTGAATTTCAACAGAGAAGAATCTCCAACAGAAGACCCTCAAACTGGAGGTAGGAGGTGTCAAAGGCAAGCTGCCTTCACCATCCGACAGTCACAGCACTGGGGTGGGGGCTGGGGACCCAAGGTTCAGAGAGTGACCCCAGCCTTAACCGCTGGAGTCTGTGGGTCACATTTCTGCAAAGCGTCTGTCCCCGGTAGCGTCCTTCAACCAGATCCGGATCACCCTCCGGTGCCACGACCATCTGGACCCTCTGCCCCATCTGCCCCATCTGCCCCATCCTCAGCAGAAAGCATGCGTTTATCCCTTGACTTTTCACCTCCTCTTTTAGAAGGAAGTTAGTAGTTTTTAAATGTAGTGGATTTCAGCGTTTTTCCTTCCCTTGAATGATTTGAGGGGGAGTGGAATGAAATGAGAGGCTGTTTAAACGAAACTGATGGGGAAAACAGGTTGCTGGGAGGATTGAGATGAAGTGATGGTTTACAGCTGGTCCTGGAATTCTTCTCAGACAACTCCTTTATTGAGGAAAACACCCTGGGATGGAAAATGAGTTTGGCAGGAATCAAGGAATCAGTAGAAACACCCCAATTGCCTTTTATTAGAAATGAACAATAATCTGGGGGGAGGGGAGAACAGAAAAGGGAGGGGGAGTGAAAAGAGTGGGTCAGAGGGCAGGGGGTTTATTGTGCAATTTGAAGTAGTTTGTGTTGCTGGAAAGAGCCCGTTCTGTGTCCCTGACATTCACTAATGTCCATTACACTCACAAAGGCCTTGTGTGAGTAGAGGGATTCTGTTAGTTTCCTGGTTTTGCTGGAACTTGGTGGAAGGGCTGAGTTTCACATTAATGGCACATGTGAGGTGGCCTGATAATTCATAAACTGAGCTCACTCAGGAGAAATATTAGTTTGGCGACCATACGAATGTTCATCCTTCAAGAAGCTTAAGAAATCATGGCGGGGAAGCGTGATGATGTGTCAGCTTGGCTGGCCTGCCGTGAACAGATATTTGGTCACATTATTCTGGCTGTTTCTGTGAAAGTGTTTTTGTTGGATGTTTTGTTGGATGAGATTAACATTTGAATGGGTGGACTTGGAGTCAACCAGATTACCCTCCATAAGGTGAGTGGGCCTCACCCGTTACTCAAAGTCTTACTAGAGCAGAGCCTGACTTGCCTTGAACAAGAAGGAATTCTGCCAGCAGACTGCCTTTGGGTTTGAACAGCAGCTCTTCCCTGAGCCTCTAGTTTGCCAGCCTCCTCTGCAGGCTTGGGATTTATTAGCCACTACAATTGTATGAGCCAATTAAAAAAAAAAATCTCCCTCTCTTTCCGTGTATATGTGTATACATCCTATTGGTTTTGTTTCTCTGGAGAACCCTAACACAGGAGGGAGTATCAGATTTCCATACATAGAGAATGAGGGTCTGAGACAATCTCATCTAGGTTACTTGAAGCAGGGAGACTGCTGACATATAGGTGAAGACTTATTTTGTTTTTTTAAAAAATTGATTTCTAGTTTAATTACGTTGTGGTCAGTGAACATACTCTATGATTGCAGTGCTTGAAATTCATTGACTTGCTTAATGGCCCGATAAATAGTCTATATTGTTGAATATTCCATGTGGACTTGCAAAGAATGTGTATTCTGCTATTGTTGGGTGCCATGTTCTGTAAATGTCAGTTCAACCTGGTGGATAGTGTTGTTCATATTTTCCATATCTTTACTAATATTTCCGTCTGCTTGTTCTAGAGATTACTGAGAGAAGTGTGTTAAAATATTCAAGTAAGGAGGAAGAATTTTTTTAGTGCTATCAGTTTTTGCTTTAGCTTTTTGGTTGTGAAAGCATGTTATTGGGTGCATAGATTTAGGATTGTCATGTGCTGTAAAATTGATGCTTTCACCATTATGGAATATTCCTCTTTCATTGGTGAGAACCCTTGTCCTAAAGTCTGCTTTCTCTGTTACTGACATGGCTGCACCAGCTTTGTTCTGGTTAGAATTTGTGTCACATGGCTCTTTCAACCCTTTTGCGTCCAACCTGTGTCCTTATATTTAACGTGTACCTCTTACAAATGACATATAATTCAACCTTTTTTTATAAAATTCAAATGATCTTTTATTGGAGTGTCTAGTGCATTTACAGTTACCATAATTACTGGTATGATTGGGTTAAACCATTTTGTTCCTGTTTTCTATTTGTCCCATCTGTTCATGGCCCCTGTTTCATGCTTTCTCTTGAATTAATCAAGTACTTTTTGATATTCCATCTTATCTCTTCTATTTACTTTTTAGCTATTGTGCTTGATAGACAGACAGATAGATAGATAGATAGATATTTAGTGGCTGTTCGAGGGATTATGTGCATCCTTAAGTTATCACAGTTGACTTTGAATTAATATACCACTACACAAACAATATAAGAATCTTACAACTGTATTTAATTCCATCTCTTGCTTTGCACTATTTTTGTTGTGCATTTTACTTCCATATTTGTTATAAACCCCCCATACATTGTTACTGCTTTTACTTTATTTAATTATTTATTAGGTTGTTATTTATTTACTTATATTTTTTATGGATGCTAAGCGTGTGCTCTACCTCTGAGCTATCACCCTCCTCCCCCACTTTTACTTTAAACAGTCAATAGTTTTCCAAATCTTTTTCTTTTGAAATAGTTATGGACTCATAGGAAGTTGCAAAATTAGTACAGAGAATTCTCTGTATCTTTTACCTAGCTTCCCTCAGTGGTAACATCTTACCTATACAATATCGAAACCAGTAAATTGATAGTGGTAAAATACTGTGCCTTACTCAGATTTCACCGGTTTTCACTGATGAGTGTGTATGTGTGTGTATATACAGTTCTATGCAGTTTTACCACATGTATAGATTTGTGCACAGTTGAGACACAAAACTGTCCCATCAATACCAAGAAACTCCCTTGTACTACCATGTTATAGTCACCTGCTGACCCCAAATCCCTATCCTCTGGCAACCATTAATTTCTCCTCCATCTCTATAATGTGGACAGTTTGAGAATGTTGTATAAAGGGGCTCATACTGTATGTAATCTTTTTGTTTTTATTTATTTTTTGGATGTAATCTTTTTAGATTAGCTTTTTTCACTCAGAATAATACCCCTGAGGTCTAGGCAATATGAATAACGTATCAGTACTTTTCTCCTTTTTATAGCTGCGTAGTATTCCCTTGAACCACAGTTTGCTTACCCATTTACTCATTGAAGGACATTTGGGCTCTTCCCATATTTTGGCTGTTATGAATAAAGCTGTGATGAACATTAATATACAGGTTTTTGTGTGAGCATACATTTTCATTTCTCTGGGATAAATGTCCCAGATGTGTAAGTGCTGGGTCAAATAATCAGTATATATTTAGTTTTATAAGAAATTGCCAAACTGCTTTCCAGATCAGTTGTTCTATTTTACTTTCCCAATGGCAACGTATGACAGATTCAGTTTCTCCCCAGCCTCACCAGAACTTATTATTATGATTTTTATTTTAGTCATCCTAATAGATTTGTCATGATATTCCATGTGGTTTTAATTTGCACCTCTCTAATGGCTAATGATGTTGAGCAACTTTTCTTACATTTATTTGCCATCCATGAATCCTCTTCGGTGAAATGTCTGTTAATGTCTTTTGTTCACTTTCTCATTGGGTTGCTTGCTTTATTGCTGTTGAGTTTGTGAGTTCTTTAAATGTTCTAGATACAGGTCCTCTGTCAGATATGGAGTTTGCGAATATGGTCTTCCAGTCTGTGGCTTGCCTTGTCATACTGTTATGGTCTTTCATCATAGAGCAAAAAAGTTTTAATTTTGAAAAATTGAATTTATCAGTGTGTTTGTTTAGGAATCATACTTTTGGTGTCATGGCTAATTACTAATGACGTTCCAAAGATTTTCTCCTGTTTTCTTCCAAAATTCCTACAGTTTTACACTTCAGTCTGAGGTTCATTATGCATAATTTTTTATGTAAGGTGTGAGGTTTAGATTGAGGTTTTTTGTTTTGTTTTGTTTTTGCCAGTTGCTCCAGCACCCTTTGCTGACTAGACTGTCTATTCTTCCTCCATTGAATTGCCTTTGTACTGTTGTCAAAAAATGTTTGGGCATAATTTTTATGGGTCTGTTTCTGGGTTCTCTGAATCTGATCTCAGTGAGATCAATTTCTCATTGATCTGTGTGTTTCTCCCTCCGGCAGTACCACTCTGCCTGGTTTACTGTGGCTGTATAGTAGTTCTAAAAATGCCTCCCACTTTATTTTTCTTGTCAAAGCTGTTCTGGCTCTTCTAGACCCTTGGCCTTTCCATGTACATTTTAGAAGAAGCTTGTCTTCAATTGTTTTTTCAAAGAGAAACATTTAAAATAGTCTTTTATGTTTACCCACATCTTCACCATTTCCAGGACTCTCCTTACGGGTCTGGGTCTTTTTAGGATCATTTCCCTTTAGCGTTCTTTTGCAGGGTAGTTCTGCTGGAAATAGATTCTATTTTTATTGGTCTAAAAATGTCTATACTTTATCTTCATTTTTGAAGGATTTTTCCACTGGGTATAGAGTTCTAAGTCGACTAATATTTTCTTTTAACACTTTGAAAAGGTCATTCTGCTGTCTTGTGGTTTCCATAGCTTCTGATGAGAAGTTAGTTGTTATTGACATTGTTCCTCTGAATGTAATGTGTGCCTCTCTCCACACTGGCTGCTTTTAGGATTTTTCTCTTTTTCTTTAGTTTTCTGAATTTTGACTGTAATATGCCTTTGTACTCATCCTCCTTGGGATTCACTTAGATTCTTAAATGTAGATTTACTTATTTCATCAATTTTCAAAACATTTCTTTCACCATCTCTAAATATATCTCTTCCCCATTCTGTCTTCTGGGACTCCATACATATATATTGGACTGAAAATGTTCCACAAGTCTAGCTGTTTCTGCTTTTTATTATTATTTTTTTCTCTATGTAGTTCATTTTGGATACTTCCTATTGACCTGTCTTTGATTTTTTCACTGATCATTTCTTTTTCTGTGTCCAGTCTTCAGTTAAGCCCTCCAATGAATTCTTTAGTAAGATATTGCATTTTCAAATTCTATAAAGAATCATTTGGTTCTTTTTAAGAGTTTCTCTTTCTCTTTCAGAATTTCCCATCTGTTCAACCATCTTGCATATTTTTCTCTAGATTCTTTAACATATTTGTACTAGTTTTTTAACTGAAATATAGTAGATTTACAATGTTGTATTAGTTACTGGTATACAGTACAGTGGTTCAGTTATACATATATATATATTCTTTTTCATATTCTTTTTCATTGTAGGTTATTACAAGATACTGAATATAGTTCCGTGTGCTATACAGTAGGACCTTGTTGGTTATCTATTCTGTATATAGTAGTTTATAATTGCTAATTTATCGCCCCCCCATAGTAGTTATTTTATTAAAATCCTCGTTTGGTAATATGAATATCTGAGTCATTTGTCTCCTTAGTTTATTGTTTTCCCTCTTGATTACGGATCAAATTTTCTAGTAATTTTTTTCCTGAATGTTGGCCATGTAAGTAATACATGGTAATGGATCTGGGCTATATTGTCTTTGTCTAAAGATTGTGAAGTTTTATTCCATCTGTCAGTTAAATTACTGGCAGAGGCAGATATTCTTGATCTTGTAGCTGCTTGGTTTTAGGTGAATATATATATAAATATTCTGATTTGGGGGGAAATGGACTACAGTAAATCTCAGTGGAAAACAGTAGGCTAAGACCTTAGGACCAATGAAGAATGCATATTTTAGGACTTAAGAGCTCATGATACAGATAAAGTTGAAAAATGGTGAGACACAGGTTTCCATGAATTTGTTGAATGAGAATCTCTTCAGACTCAAGGCTTACTTCATTGTGAAGAAGAAAACCTTAGTCCATGGTGCCAAATGACCTGAAAGTCAGAAACAGCCAGATAGGAAGGTGACGGAGAGAAGTGCTCGTCACTGTCGCCACAAGAGACTCAAATCTTTTAACACCACTTCGTTCTGGTAACTGTGTGGTGAATGAAGGATCAAGGAGGATTCCAGAAGCCTGGCTCGTTGACCGTTCATTGCACGCAGTTCCGATCACGGACTCAGAGATCAGCCGTCAACAAAAATGCTTTACTCTCTCGCTCTCTTGGGTCATTGCCATGTGGCGTCTCCTCCCTGGCAAAGAATAAAAGAACCGCCTACTGTAGGCCAAGTCCTGTGTTTAACACCTAGATCACGCTCAACCTTCACAGCTATTTTGGAAGCTATACATTATCATCCCCACTATATAGAAGAGGAAACTGAGGATCCGCACAAACCTCAGGACAGTGACAACGGGATAAAATGAAAAAGAGGTCTCTTCGTTACGATAGATTGTAGTAATGCCAGTCAAGCTACACGTTTCAAAATTCTCACAGCCCAGTGGGAGAGGCCTGAAACCTACCTGTAATACCCAGCTTTCCTTTTCGTCATCACAAAAAAGACAGAAATACGTTCATATTTGAGGATAAAATCTTTCCCTCTCAATGAGACAAAGTGGCATAAGGTAAAGAAAATTCTGAAGAAAAGGAGAAAACTACTAAGACATATTCAGCATAAAGCTGACAGTGCTTCCATAACATTTTGAATTGAGATCTGATTGTGAGTTATGTTTCAAGGGAGTGACAAATTCTGAACAAGTTGATTGAAACTAGAGAAACAGTTGCTCCAACCTACTCCTCAGTGGTTAATTATAGCAAAAACCCTGCTTCCTGGGAAGTGTTGTTATAATAAATTATAATTAGTGATTTGAAGCAGATACTTTTCCCTTAAAAAAAAAAGGTGTGTACCAGAGTAAAGAGCTTTGTGGGAGCTGTACTGTTTGAGTTAGAAAAGAGTTACGGTGGAAAATTGGTTATTCTTTTGGCAGCTGAGAAAAACGATCTGTCAGTCAAGACTGTGAGTCAAGAGCTCCGAATATTATTCAAACCGGAGAGAATGAACCTTGTAGAATGTTCAGGTGTGGAGAGGCCCTTGGAGCCTTGGCAAATGTTCTGCCTCACTTAATGCCGGATGCTAATTGATGGATCTCTGCTGATTGCTGTTGGTTTTAAAGCTGCATTCAAATTAGCCTTTCTCTGCCGCAGAAAATGTGGCAATTAAAACGTGCTTTAATATGACTGAGAATGGGCCCAGGAGCAGCGTGGATGGCTCCGTGAGTTTATCCAAAATAATGACAGATGTGGGGCAAGTGCTCAAGATGGGTAAACAGCTCTCTACACACTGATTTGTAAACAAAGGCTCTGGGGCGTAGCCTCAGATAGTTTGATAGCAGGGAGCATCCTTTGCTCTGCCCCTCTGCTACCTCCAAGCTGCCTTTTCTCCCTTCCAGTTGCCTTTTTTCCTCTTTTCTCTTGGAGTCTCCTTCCATTGCTGCCGGGGCCCTGGATTCTAGTTTCAGGGACGGAAACTTTCTGCAGCTGCTGTCTCTGCAAAGAGCTTGGCCAAATCCCAGTTATTTCTAGAACTACTGGAAATAGGAGTAAGCCAGGGTCTGGTAAGGGATGGATATTCTGTTGGCTCCATGCTTCCCTCCCATTCTGTGCCCTCAAAGGCTGACTTCTAAGGCTGCATTAGCTGAGGGGTTGTCTTACCCTCGGGCTTCTAATTGGATCACCGGTGGGTGGCACCGGCCACAGATCAGATGGTGGTGAGGCAAAGAGGTGGGGATACTTAACCTCCACCCCAATCCAGCCTGGCTGCTCAGCTCCCACCAAGGAGAGCTTCCTCCTGGGCTCTACCTCTCACTGGGTTCCAGTGACAGCTCCCTCCCCTTGCCCTTTGAGATTTAGGGGTTTAATTTAGGGGTTCTCCATGCTTCTCAGCTCTCTTAACACTACCCTCTATAAAGAGTCCCTTCTTTAAATTCTCTTCAGTGTCCTTCTGAGCAGCTGTCTGTTAGCTGATGGGACCCCTGCTGGTATGTAGAGCAACTTAGGTCCTTTCTGATTAAGGCAAGCATCAGGTACCATTAAACTCTGGCAGAGTCACTCATCACCTGAGCAGCCAGGCAGCTGTCTTCTGCTTCTGTGCTTCGGTTCCATAACCCTCTCATTCTGTAGCATTCCCAGGTCCCAGGTTAAATATGTTGTGGGGCCGCGATCTTGGAAGGGTCAAAAAGAAACAAACAACTGGGGTAAAAAGGCTCTTGCTACAGTCCTGTTTCTTTCTTTCCTTTTTGTAAATTTCTGGATTGTGAGTGGTGCCCACCAGACCTTGGTTTTCTCGCCTCCTTTTCAATCCCAATCTCTGTTCCATTTTACTGCCATCAGAATTGCTCTATTGAAATTGCTTTTTTAAAGTCATCAAGTCCCAGTCACAGACTCCAAGTAAAACAGTCTTCTTAAAGCTGATCTTTACACCCCTTCCCTGTGTTCTGGATAAGTTGTATCTTGAATCCCTGATTCCTGGCCCACTGTTTGTCTGTGTGCGTGTATGTGTATACACACAGGTATGTGCATGCGTGTTGTGTAAGTAAAGATGTATGTATTTATGTATTGTCTAGTGGCCCACGTCTCTCTGCTCAATTTTTACCTACTTTGGGGCACAATGAGGCTCCACCACAGTCCCTTCTATATAGTAGGACCTAGTGAAATGTAGCTGACCTCTGCGTTAGGCGGAATAATGGACCCCAAAGATGTGCACCTTCTCATCCCAGGAAGCTGTGAATGTGCTACATTATATGGCAAAGGAGAATTACGGTTGATGGAATTAAGGTTGCTGATTTGCTGACCTTAAAACTGGGAGAGTCAACCTAGTGAGCCTGATATAATCACCAAGGTGCTTAAAAGTGGGAGAGAGTGGCAGAAGGTCACAGTGATGTGTTGTAAGAAGGATTCGACTTCTTTTACTGACTTGGAATCTGGAGGAAGGAGCTACAAGCCAAGGGATGAGAGTGGCCGGTAGAAGCTGGAAGGGGGAAGGAAATGGATTCTCCCCTAGAGCCTCCGGAAAGGAGCACAGTCCTGCTGACACCTTGACTTTGACCCAGAAAGACCTGCATTAGATTTTTAACCCACAGAACTGTAAGATGATACATTTATATTGTTTTAAGCCACTAAGTTTGTGAAAATTTGTTACAGCAGCAATAGGAAAATAATGCAGGCTCCATGCAGAACTACACACGGGACAAGAACCAGCCTCAGAATAAGGACCACAGGGGGTCAGTGGTGGGCTAGGGTGAGGGTGGGCTGTAATGGGCCTCATTCTGGGACTGTGGTCAGAAACCAAAGGGTAGGGGTTTAAGTCTCTCACCCAAATTTGCTTCATCCTGAGGGGAACATCGTGGTGGGTGAAATGTGGTCTATGTTCGTGGGTGGGGTGTGGGTGAGTGCATCGGGGTGGCCGCACTGTACTGAGAAGGCTGCTCCTCAGACTGACTTCCACACCTGTAGCACCTGCAACTGGCCCCATGTTGTGTCAGTCTCCATGTGTCCCTCCTCCTAGCTGTGACTGACCAGGTGGGTTGGGCACGTGGCTTAAGGCTGCCGATTTGCATACTGCCCACGACTCTGGTGTGATGTCAAAGGGAGAGGAGCTGGGTCACACAGACTCTCTTTCCCAATAACCTGAACTAAGAAGGACGAGGGGATAGTGAGCCATTGAGGGAGGCGAGGCCATGGAAAGAGGGTGCTAAACCCACTGGGACTGGCTGGGGTGGAGTTAGTAATGAGTGGAGCGAAGAGGAGAGATTGAGGCCTTATGGCCCATGGGGGAGAGGGAGAGGACAGCCAGCTCTCAGCTGCCTCAGGACCTGAGGGCTCCCAACTCCGATCCCCAGGCTGCCCAGCTGTGCCTCAGGATTGGCTTTTAAGTTCCCATAGGATCACTGTCCTATATGCCAAGCAGACCCTAAGTAGCAGGTGCTTTAATAGATCAGTATTGTATAGACCTCGGATCTTCACAGTGAAAACAAGCCTAACTAAAGTGTGTGTGGGCCCTAAAAGTTGACAGACATCTCACTTGGGACCTGGAGACCAACAGCAGCCATTAAAAGCCTGGAGACAGAACGGAGGAAGTGGAGAGGGGTTGAGGGGAGGTGGCGGGGAGGTTCCCCAGCTCGTGCCCCTTTTGTAGTCTCTTCTCCATGGTTTCCAGCATGAGACCTGGCTGTCCTCTGTCCTGGTCCCCTTGCATGTAGCAGTTCCACAAGGTCTGATGCCTAAGGATGTGCTAGAATGTCATGATTGAGGGTAACGCCTGTTGGGGGTCTGAATTCCAAATCTTTAAACTGCTAGATGTGAAATCTTGAGCCAGTTACTTAGCTTCTAGTGTAACTTCAGTTTCCTCCTTTGTACCTGGGTGAAATAATAGTATCTATTCATAGTGTTGTTATGAGTGCAAAATGGACTCATCCTGGCTTCATCACAGTGGCCGGCGTATGATCAGTGTGTGTGATCAGTGTACTGGGTTGGAGCGTGTTCTCCAAAAAGATATACGTCCTAACCCCCAGCACCCGTGAGTGTGACCTTATATGGAAGTAGGGTCTTTGCAAATATTATTAAGTTAAGGATCTTGAGATGAGACCATCCTGAATTTAGGGTGGACTCTAAATCCAATGACCACTGTCCTCGGAAGAGACAGGAGAGGGAGATGTGAGACAGAAAACATAGAGACCCAGGGAAGAAGGTCATGTGAAGAAGGCAGAGATGGGACTGACATGGCTACAAGCCAAGGGAAGCCAGGGGCCATCAGAAGCTGGAAGAGACAAGGCAGGATTCTCCCCAAGAGCCTCTCAGTGAGCATGGCCCTGTCAACACCTTGATTTTAGACTTTGTAACCTCCAGAGCTGTGACAGAATAAATGTCTATTGTTTTAAGCCACCTGGTTTGTGGCAATTTGTTACAGCAGCCACGAGAAACTAATGCAATCAGTATATTTTCTTTTATCATTTTAAAGAGGAGCCATGTCCACACTAGCAGACAAAAAGTAAGGGCAATGTTCAGATGCGGCTGGTGGCAGTGTCTTGATTTCTTGATGTCCTCTGTTCACTTATAAGAGAAGAGTGACAGTCCGGACAGATGAATTTGCAAAATTGGCCTTACTTTGATTCTTTTTTTAATTGTTAACATGTTACATATATTGTGAAATAATTACCTCAAAAATTTTAGTTAGCATCCATCATCTCATAAAAATACAATAAAAAGAGAAAGCAAAAAAAATGTTTCCCCTTGTGTTGAGAACTCTTAGGGTTTACTCTCTTCACAACTTTCATATGTGTCACAGCAGTGTTAACCATGGCCATCATGCTGTACATTACATCCCTGGTGCTTATCTTGTCGTTGGAGGTTTAGTCTCAGTTTGATTCTTGAAGAAACAAGGAAAATGTCATGGAAGGTATTTTGACAATGGCAGAGTAAGTTGTTGACCCAATCCTTCCATTGAGACCAAACTAGAAGAACCGGGCAAAATAGAAGAGAGATATATATTTGAAGGCAGAACCTGGAGTTCAGTAGACTCACTGACTAGAACGAATGAAAATGGGAGTTCAGATTCTACCAGAAAGAGATTTTGCTAAGCTCCAAGTCTTTGGCTTGAGCTACATCCTAGGAGTAAGAATGAACCAGAAATAGATCAGTCAGCATATGAACTGAAGCCATTTCAAATTCTCTTTATCCCTCATTGGATTAAGATGGCCTGGGATTGAGAGTACCTTTAACTGCCTATCAGAAGCAAAAGCAAATCCTCTCTCAAGAAGCAATGAACATAGAAACACGCCCACAGGAGAGTCACACAATTGATATATCAAATATGGGATTTAAAATACTATTCAAGGAGTTAAAAGATGATCTTGAGAGCTGCAGGTAGCCCCAGGGAAATGGCAGCTGCATAAATCCAAATCACTCCGCATATCCTGCAAAACGCATGCAGACCAATAAGAGCAACAGCAATAGCAAAACCCATATGAAACAGATGCCTTTGGGGTAACTAGGAGACAGAAAACATGACAAACTCCAAGTAATCTGTCGGCAGGAAAATAAACAGTGAGTTCCAGCAGCGCTATCTCTCTGGCTTGCACTGCAGTCCTTTGTGGAGAATCGTTTGGGAGAAGAGGTGACTTGGAAAAACTGCCTGGAAGAGAGATCCATCTTAAATACAGAAACACTGAAAACTAATCCTAGACACAGGGAAAGGCTTTCTAACTATCACTCAAAATGTAGGTACAATAAAAGAAAAATGATTAATGTAACTACATTTAAAAAGAAAAAAACTTTGCATGGTATAATGAAACAGAAAACCTGTAAGTAAAGTTAAACCATGAATGATGAAATGAGAGAAAACATTTGCAACCTGTATTATAGATAAGGAGTTAATTAAAGAAAAGTAATCAAAGAACTCAATAGAAAAATGGACTAAAAATATGAATAGACAATTCTCACACACATAAAGATGTTAAAAATCACTTATAATTAGAGAAATGTAAGTCAAAACTCTTGTGAGGTACTATTTCTCCCATATCAGATTAGCAAACATTAAAAAATATAAAAAGACTCTACCTATTTCGGTGTGGACAAACAGATACTCTTATACATTGCTGGTATGAATGCAGAAGAAGGGGAATTTTGCAATATCTCATGAGTTTACCTTTGTACCCAGCAGTCCCACTTCTATGAATTTACTCTAAAGATACACCTCAATAATTTGAAAATGCATCTGCAAAATGATATACATTGCAGCACTGTTTGTGATTATGAAACATTGGAAACGAATATCCATGCGTAGAAGATTGGTTGAATAAACTATGGCACATCCACACAATGAAATGACGTGCAGCTGAGAGAGAGAGACAGGGAGAGAAACAGAATATCCACAAAGAAATGAGAATCTGGATTTCCAAAAACAACTTGGAAGCTTAATTCAACAAAATCAAATCCTGAAAGAAAATTATATTAGGCATAATTTTATATCTGGCCAAACTAGTATTTTAAGTGTGATAGCAAAAAAAAAAAAAAAAAAAAAAAAAAGGAAAAGAAAAAAAAAAGAAAGAAAGAAAGAAAAAAGACAGTTAAATGTATGAGAAATATGCTTAAACTATTTCAGAAAGAAACACTCAAGTTATTTATTCAGTAAAACAAGTAAGTTTAAAAAGATCCAGTAAATACAAGCAAAGGAACCAGTGAAACTTATTAAGTTTAAATAAGCATTGATGAATAACATTAATATAACCTCTACTATTACTCGTATTACCTTTGGAAAGTAACATAACCTTATGTAACCTCATAAACATGTTGGTAAGATTAGAAGATGCTTATAAGTTGTGGAATAGAATAAGTTGTTCTAGAAATGTTAGTTGTGATTATTATTATTAACAGTATTCTTATTACTGGAACTGAAATCCCAGATAATTGTGACATGGATGGTGGCAGGGATATATAAGGGGGGAAGAAAAGCTTGTTAAACTTCTTTTCCTTTTCAGGGGAGAAGGTAAAAATACTGATCAACAGAAATATATGTTTAAACATGTGCTTTAAATTTCGAAGGAAAACCACTAAAAGAACAAAATGGAATAAGCAAAATTTGGTTAATCTTATCAAAGGCAGGAAAGGAAAAAAGAAATACTAAAAAATTATAATAAATTTGAAAGAATAAATAGAACCTTTAAGTAATCATAATAAATATGAATGGACTATATTCTATTAAAATTCCAAGTGGTTACAAAAAATAACTATATTATCTCTGTGCAATGTCTGAATCTCTCTAAAACAAGATGACATAGAAAAATAAAGGCCAGGAAAAAGTTAACAAAAAATACACATAGCAATATTAATATAAGACAAAATAGAATATAAGGCAAAAAGCATGTTCTGGGATAAAGGGGTTATTTCATGTTGATAAAAGTTACATTCCAAGAGTCTATATGATTTCAAAATATATACAGTATGTTCATTTCACTCTATAGATTGGCCGTTGCCAATCTGTTTAAAGTATTATCTTTGTATTTACATTCAAGAAATTTGACTCTTACAAATATTTCCATATTTGCATTTTCCCTTCTAGGGATCTTATGAGTTCTTTCAAAAAATTGCAAGCAACTTTTGATCAGAGGTAGATAAAGCAATGAAGGAATTTGTTATTCTGCATTTACTTCTGGCCAACCAGGTAGAAATAAGGTGGACAGGTGGAAATGGGAGACAGTGAACTGGAAGGTCAGCATCATGCATAATGCAATGAATGTGCAATTTAGAATCAGATCTGAATTTGAATCTTGGTTTGTCCGATTACTAGATATATGACCTTGGGCCTTCTAAATAACCACTTTGAGCCTCATTTTTCTCAGCTGTAAAATGAAGACAATATTCCTTACCTTACAGAGTTGTAGGAAGTAGAGATAATAATAGTAGCTGTTATCATTTCCAACTACTAAATATGACCACTTACAACAGCTAGTTTACTGCTCAAACACACTGTGCTGAGGAATTTCCAGCATGGAAAACCATGTCTTTGTGACTACCTGTGACTGCGAAAAATTCCATCCTTATATTGCAGCGAACTAGTCATCCCTTTAACTTCCATCTAGTGTCCTGGTTTTGTTGTTTGAATCATTGTCATCCTCATGACACATTTTAGATACTCCATCAGTTCCCACCCCTGGCACCAAGTAGTCTCTCGGCTGAGTACTCCACACTACCTCCATTTTGTCTTACAGGACAAGGTTTCCAGATTCCCCACCATCCTACATGTCAGCTTGGTGACAGCCACTGTGATTTGCAGCTGAGACCATGATCTAAACATGGTCTGATTAACCCAAAAGACATTGAGACCATTTCCTCTCTTGGTGATTGTAATGGAAATTTTAGTGTCATTAGCTTGTTTAGCAGCCTAGTCTCATCCTTAGTTCCTGTTGAATTTGCATTTAGCTGAAACCTGTTAAATTTTTCAAAGGGACTTTTTTCTGAGTCAGATCCTTGGTCTTCTTCAGCCTACAGTTGTACACACACACATACATATACACTGACTTTTTACCCCATTCTCAGATGAAAAAACAGAGAGGTTAAATAGCTTGTGCAAATAGATGTATTTATAAATGTATATCTATATTCATTTATGTGAAGAGTTCCAGAAAGTACCAAACACAACATGCAAATAATATCTCACACTTACTGAAAATCTGCTATGAGCCATCACTGACTTTTTATCCTATTTTCAGATGAGGAAACAGAGAGGTTAAATGGTTTGTGCAAATTTTCACAGCATGTGAGTGACAGAATTGGAGCCAAAGCTCGTACTCTTGACCACTGGTCTATACCGACTCCTTACATGGCACCAAACACAGGCACACACCATGGCATCACTTCTCCAGGTCCACGTCCTTATCTGTCCTGTGACTGCTTGGGCTGGATGATTTCTTCTGTTTCCCTCAGCTCCAAGATTCTGCATAAATCCACCAACACTCCAATCAAAGTGTACAAGAGAAGTTAAATTTTTAATTTTCTTTCCTGGAGATTCTGTTGCATTGAGTTCATACATGGAGCCTCACATTTGTCACTACTGAATTTCGTCTTACTAGATTTGCTGGGGTGATAAGAGCTTCTGGAATCAGTATTTCCGCAGCAGCCACCTCACTGGCCCTCCTGCTCGGCAGTAGGCTCTGCAGGCTGACTCTTGGGTCCTTTTTGCCTTCTTCAAACTCACTGGACACACTGGCTGGCAGGATCTTTGCTTGAGGACATGGGGACAACTCTGCATACTGCTGTCTCCCAAACTTCTTTTTTAAATTATTATTATTTAAATTTTTTTTACTTTTTAATTTTTAGAGGGTGGGGGAGGTAATTATGTTTATTTATTTATTTCTTAATGGACGTACTGGGGATTGAGCCCAGGACCTTGTGCATGCTAGGCCCAGTGCCCTACCACTGAGCTATGTACCCTTCCCCGCCAGAATTTTTAAAGATCGGTCCTCAAATGTTCTTTCCTGGAACAGCTATCCAGGATGCAAACTGAGATGAACCATGACCACAGGCTCTGGGTCAGAGTGACCCTGAGCCAGTCCCTTAACTGGCTGGCTGTGGCCAGCGGGGTCAGCTTTGAGGAGACTGAGTGAGCTCCGAGGCCAGGATGGGGTGATGTTGCAGGGACACTGAGAAGCTTGCACACACCTGCCTCCACTGTCCTGTCTCCTGCAGGCTCAACCCCACGCGGCTCTGTGGGCCACTTGCCCTTCCTCTGCATGTTTCTCCCTTTGGTAAGATCAAAAGCTTCACTTTGGGTAGGAAGAGAATGTTGGGTCTTTTATTCCTGGCCGCCTTTCCCCCAGACCTGATCAAGAACCTTATCTTTCCTCTGTCAACACACATCCCTGTCTGCAAGGAAAAGAATCATTTTCATCACAGGAAAGATGTATTTTTCCGATCACGCCCAGTCTCTGGAATGCAAGTGCAGACCAAGCTGGTGCAACATTTGAGTGTAGAGAAACTCTGGCACTGTTTTGGGAAGGCTTGGAGAAAATCTTTCTGGGGCTGGAGATTTTTCTTTCTCATTGACAGCAGATAGGATGAATAGAACAATTGTCTTTTTCTTGAGCAACTATACAATGGATGATACGTTCCTTTCCAGGACATGTACTGTGTATCTACAGCAAGGAAAAGTATGCACAATTTTGCAAATTTCCTGTTAATTTTCCCTCTTTGTTTAAAAATTATGCTTGCTTGTTGAAAAACGTTTATAGTCAAGACTAGGGGGATGCATGTCTCACTGTGTCCCACATTGGGGAAGAGCACTGTCATTAGATGTCACCTTTAACCTAGAGTTTCTCCCCCAAAGAAAGAGATAGAAATAAAACAGAATCCCTTGTTCCCAGGAAATGTGGCAGGGACACAGCTTCATTCATAGCCCTCTCTGGTTTTTGTTTTTTTTGTTGTTGTTGTTATTTTTCTTAAAGACAAGTGAGCCAAACCAGATCCAGGGGAAATTGTAACCAGATAATGTGTGAATTTTATAGGATGTGTCTTTCATTGGGAGTCAGAGAGAGATACCCTTCATCTGCCGTCTGTCTCCCAGAGTCCTGGCTTTCTATCCCATTGCGATGAGAAGAATGAGTGTGACCTGGCTCAGACAGGAATGTCATCCCTAATTTTCACAAGTCCTAAAATAAACCGTTAAGAGTTTAAGTGCGTTAGCTAGGGTACCACAATACCGAGGTCAACTCCTGACTCTAAATCCAGTGTTCTCCCCACTTAGTCTCAAGGGCCAGGTTTCCTTCAGGTGTAGAGCGGACAGAAGCCACCCAGGTCAGGGTTTCCAAGAAGGGCCTCCACTGCCCTCATGTCTCCTCTCTAGCCTAGGCATCCAGCTTCAAGGGCTCTGGGGAAGGATGAGTGAGATATTCCTGCCGAGGATGCCAGCTTTGTGCACAGTGTAAGCAATAGCGTTCCTCCGCTTGGAGAAAGACAAATAATGGACCCGAGGTTCCTTCTGGGCAGCCTGTCTCTCTGGACAGCTGTGACCCGTCACTGCTGAGAGCATGTCTTCCATTCGCCATCATGTTGCTCTGAGTAGGAAATAGATTCCATTCCAACGTAGTGAACCATGGTGACAGCCGTTACGCTGGTTTTCAAGCTCTCCTTGGTTCATTTCTTCTGTTGATTGATCTGTCTTTCATCACTGGACCTTCCTCCAGCTCTGATCGGAGAGCGTCAGCTTTCAGGCCCCCATGACTGCCCACCCCTTGTCCCTGGCTTCACCACGCATGCATCTCGCCCATTCCTGGGTCTGGCCACAGCACGGGCATCCCACCAAATGTGCTGTTGAAGTAAGAGGCCCCTAATGGAGCACTGAGAAGCCTGTTGAGCTCGAAGCCCTGGAGAGGCACTGTGGCAGCCGTGTATCCTCAGACCCTTGGAGGAGAGTGCCGTTTCAGGTGTAATAATAGGTCTTCCTATATTGGTTGCCATTTGTGCTCCAGATTTGCAGGAGCTGTTACCTTAATCCAAGAATACGTCGTTTTCCCCGCTTAATGTTAGTTCTGATGATAAATACAACCCTGGGGAGAGACTGAATATACACGTGGACAATGACCAGACCAGATACGAGGTTGGAACTCGGACCCACCTCCTCAGCAGCAGGAGAGTCAGCACATGGACAGTGACTGCAGCCTTTTTTTGTCACTCCTCCCCCAACTCAGGACCAACTTGAGAAAGACAAATAGGCTCCCCAAACCACCCCCATAGGACGCCCCACTCTAGTTAGCCCACCTCCAGCTTCTCCGGGCCAACAATCTCCAATTACAGTATACCTGAAGCCTTCTGTTTGTTCCACTGCAAAGCTTTACCACTCCCCTGCATGCCTTTGAGTCCCTGCCAAACACAAGAGATGGTGGCTGACTGACTCCCTTGCCATAGCTGGCTCTGAGTAAATAGCCCCTGCCGGTTCTAGTTCGGGGAGTCTTTGTTTATTTCCACACTGGGGAAGTCGTCCAGCTCTTCCACTCCTGGCCCCTCCTACCCTTGGCTGCTCGAAGGGAAAATATCCTCAGTAATGGAAAGGGAGTGATGTTATGGTGATGGGCTCTATTTCCTTTAAAAGCACACAATAAAATGACAGCAGAGGAACAGAAAAGCATCTTTTTTTCCTTAGTGTTTGGCATTGTCTCTGCGTTATCCACGCAGATGTTAAAGGCAAGTGGCCAGCCTGGGGGCCAAGGTTCCACTGAATGGAAAACTCAAGAATCAAGCTTTACAGATTCTGAAATCCCCTGAAATAAGTGCCCTTTTATACTTACGGTGAAAGCCCCACCTCCTCTCCCGTTTCACCCACCCCCTGATTTTCTCTTAGGATACCTTTCTTCTTGCACGGGATTCGGGATTCGCACCTCCAGATAGTTCCTTGGTCCCTCTAGAACCTCCGTTTAGCAGCAATTAAAAAGAGGTCTTGCAGCAACTTGACACTTTTTGAAATGCTAATTGATGCTAAGCAGAGCCATCAGGCTGTCATTCACACCTACTCAGTCCCTGCCCCAGGCTTTTTTGCATATTTGAATCAATAAGTTTCTAAACCAAGGGAAGTGTGAGATATGCAAATAGAGTGTTCCCACCGCCCTTGCAGAGACTGGTACCTGCGGAGACCCAGAAAATCCCTGCAACACCCCCCCCACACCACCGTATTTTAACTCTTCGGCTGGTGGAATGCCCAGATCCTACTGTAAGTGACCTTTGTCCTTTGTTAGAGCTTTGTTCCAGCATTTGCATAAACTGGTTGATAAACACTTGGTCAAATCCGTTGCCTAAGCAATGAAAGGGTTTAAAATGACACCCGTGTATACAGCCAGTGAAGGAAAGGATGCAGAGATGAGAGTGCTGAATTAGGTACAGAACTGGCTGATGTCCACAGAGCAAGAAAACCATTAACACCAGGCAGAAACCATTTATGACATATGAATCGTCTGTTAAGTCAGTACCTAAGGTCACAGTATGATCAGTAGTCCACAGAATGCCAACAATATGTCAAACCAGGTTACATTTCTCTAGAGCAGCAGGTGACCCTCAGGCTTGTCAGGCAATGATCCCATATGGGTTTGGAGGGGCACGCTGTAATCTTTTGCCTTCATTTTAAATAGTTCACACTTTTAGAGGTTGTCCCTGAAGAGTAGCAGAATGTGATCTCCCCAAATATGCCTCTTTGGTGTAAGAATGATTTTGAACGGATTATTTTTGAGATAAAGCAGACACAGCTCTAAAAACAGCATAGAATAAAGATAAAGCTCCAAAAACAGAATCAAATTTACTCTTTGGTAAAAGAAATTTACATTTAAGAGGGAAATCTCCATTTGTAAGGACGTCCCCCTCTGTATCAGGAAAGGATGACAAGTCCCAAGAAACTCTTATCAGTGAGCCTGACTTAAATCTGAATGACAACCTTACCCATGTTTACTGTGCTTTTCTTCATCACCTCCCAAAATAAGCCTCCCCACCTGCCAGCATCTTTCTTTTGCCTTTAGGGGAAGATGATATTTAAAGTGATGGTTTGGGCCATTTCAGTGAGTTTGCTTTTTTCCTGGGTGTCCCCCAGTATATAGGAGGTATCCATGTTATGAAACTTTGATTTGTTTTTTCTCTTGTTAATCTGTCTTTTATCATAGGGGAGCCTCACAGAACCTAGGAAGGTAGAAGGAAACTTATTTTCCCTCTCCTACACCCCCACCCCCCAGGGCAGCCCCAAGACCTCCGTGGGGATGTTCTTGCCCAGGAACACATCCTTGCAGCTGATGTTGCCTCCCACCTTGGAGACCAGAAGTTCCTCTCCGCTGACCTTCTCTTCCACAAGCACCAGTGTGGCAGCCCTTCTGATGAAGGCTGTCCCCTTTACCAAATGTTAGCTAGGCTCCTGTAAGCCCTCTTCTCAAGTAGGCCTTAACCTTGGCCTTCTGAGTCCATCCTTGTGGAGTCCTCATGAAGTCACTTTAGAAAGAACACTCTACCCTTGATATCTGATCAAGTTCTTCACCTCCAACCTTTGACGTCTCTGCTTAGTAATTTTCCATCCACTGGCCCCTCACCCTGCTCCTTGGCTCTAAACCCCCACTGTGTTTGCCAGATACAGAGTTGAGCCTTATCTCTCTCTCTTATTGCAAAGTCTTGAATAAAAGTCTTCCTTACTGCTTTAACAAGTGTCATAATAATTTTTCCTTTAACCCTTCCACAGGGCACCACTCCTTCTGCCAGGACTTGGCGTTGCTGAGTTCTGGGGTTTATAGCAACACTGCTCAGCAGGCACCCTGGGATGCCTGGGATGGAGAAGGATGGAGCTATTGCCTTTGGCCAGCATAGTCTCCCCTTCATGCCCTCTTGGTAGTGCCAGCCTGTCTTCTTGGCCATAGGTGGGCACAGGATTCAGGCCTGGGCCATTCCCTGGACACAGGCTGGTCCACATGGCTGAGCCTGATACATGGACAGTGGCAGAAATAAGGTTTCTTCTGTTGAGGTTGCCAAGCTGGGAAGATGTTAAACTGGGGCTTTGATTCCATCCCCCATGGGGGTATCCAGAATGGAGCTAAGATGCAGAGGGCAGTAGGACACAGGAGGGAAGGATGATGAGTATATCCCAAGACTCCAGCTGGCATGGGTCACTCCTGAAGCCAGGACATTCCCTTTGGGTCTGAGTTGGGGGTTTTGTCAATAGCAGCTGAGAGCCCTGAGCATGGCAGGGTGATGGCTCAGTTACCCCCTTATACATTCCCAGAACAACCCTCCCATACCCAACCCACAGGCCCCCCAGGAACACCCTCTGTCCACTTTGCAGCCCCTCTCTGAGGCAGCACCTGCGCTGAGCGTGTCTGAGCCAGGTCTGGCTTTACTTTTCTCTTTACAGCATCTCTGCTTATTCTCTCATGACAATACATTAAAGGAGTGTTTTTCAAATTTGAGCTAAGAACGGACCCCATTCAAACAAAAAGAAACTAGCAGACCCCCTGTGTGAATTTAAATTATTTTTATACTAAGTGCAGACATATAACATATGCCTATAGCTATATAAAACCAAAATAAATTTTCAACGATAAAGCCAACAAAACTCAAATTAAAAACAGTAATTTAATGACAGATTATATTTTGCTAAAGCGGCATTGCTAACATTGAGTTATTATTAGAAAATGCTGTCTATTTAATTAGTTCTGCATTTTGATAGGGAATAAATGGTGGGAGAAACCCTTGGGCCAATTTCTGTTTCCCAGCATCCTAACATTTCCGTTTCCCTATGATCTTCCAGAAAGAGGTCAGCACTTCTGGGTCAGAGAAGGGAGCCGACCTCTAGGTTCCCCGTGAGGTTCTGAGAGCCCAGTTTGGAAACCCTGGGTTGTAATAGTCAGGTGCTCTTGGTGTTCCTGTTCAGGTCCCTTGTCTTGAGGGGAATGGAGGAGACCTGCCAGGAGACACATGGCCCTGGGCTCATAAAACACCTGCTTCACTGGGTTTTGATCCTTAGCAGGTGGGTGTAAAGGCCTCCTCACAGGGCATTGCTGCCCCAAGTCCCATTTGAAGAGCAAGAGGGTTCTTGTGATGGTTACATGCTCTCAGCATTTGGAAGGGATAATGGAAAAATGGAACACATTGAAAAAATGATGCGCATAATGACAAAATAGAACAATGTCTTTTTTCCAGAGCTGTTTTTTAAAAGCATATGGAGAAGAAACTGGGTCCTGGGGTCCTGGGTAGGGAGAGTGGGTGCAGAGAGGGGTTACTCCAAGACACTAGTCCCCAGCCTTGAATCCCTTACCTCTACCTCTCAGAACATCTGGTTCCTAGATCCTGGGTCTCCAGCTTCAAGCCCTAGCCCCTAACCCCCAGCAACCAGCACCCTATTCCTTTCTGTATTCCCAATAACTTTGTCCTACTATAAAATACTTAAGCTGCATTCATCACCAGATACACTTCTTTGTAATAAAGAGTATGAATGATCGTTGCAATGAAAGACTAAAAATTTTCCTGTGACCACAATGCCTGCTTCCATTTTTTGGAAAGCAAATAATTGAAAATAACATTTTGGAAGTGCATGTCTTAATTCTTCAATGTTTAATAATTGCTTATCAAAATTTATAATGCATAGAATGATACATCATTTTGATAAAATAACTATTATTAATCATTGTAATCTGAATCCCATCCAGAAAACTAAATTTAATTAAGAAGTGTGTGAACACGTGGAGTATTACTGTCACAGGAAATTTTTTTAAGTTTTAAATTTCAATTATTTGATGATATCTTCCTTTGTGAGTTTTGACATAAAATTGGAAGGTGTTCAAAGAATTGAAATGCTGTAACAAATCTCCTCCCACTCCCACCTACTTATTTATATGAATAAGGGTACTTACATCAATGAAGACGACAAATAGGAACAGAATCTTTGCTGAATTCAATCTCATTCCAGTAATAAGTACTATAAGATGGGCTTTCCTGGCAAGAGTAAGATCTGACTCCCCTTGAAGCCTCTTCCCCTCTCTCCTCTCAAGAGAATTATATGGCTCTTCTAAATTAAATCAATATTCAGCATTTGCATTATTATGACGGGGTAAATATTATTCGTGGCTGAACCAGCAGTGGACTATGCTTATGTTTCTGTTCTTCTATGATGATATTTTTTCTATTTCTTTGTCTCCTATATGACTAGTCCTAAACTCTGCTATAGAATTAAAAGTCTGCTGTCATCATGATTAAACACATCAGGTGTAACAACAATTTCAGTTTTTTCTTGGAGGCCTTCTTGGAACTCTCAGTCTTCTCCTGATTCAGCCAAGGCTTTGCTCCTTGTGTCCGTTAAACAGCAGTCGTCCGAGAATCACCTCCACATCCTCCGAGACTGACCTCCATGTCATCTGGGAAGTCATCTGTGCCTCTACTGGCTGGACCCCAGGTCTTTGGTCTGTCCACGGTTCTAGTGGAATGCATCCTCATTAGCTTCCTGGGGAAGCATGTCAAGGGAAGTCCTTGTTCTCTTCTGGGTCCAAATACCAATATTCAGGAACTAGAGAGGACAGAGGGGATTACTGTCATCAGCAAAGTAATCTAGAACACGGGCAACATTACAGGTCACGCAACCCGCTTTCTTCAACAAAAACATTTCAAGGGGGAAGAAAGCATTTGCAGGAAGATAATTTTCACAGAAAATGATAGAGGAGAGAGTGAGAGATTAAAAGATTTAGAAAACAAACAATTTACAATGTGTGGACCTTATACGGATCTTGATTCTAAAAAGTGTGTGACATTTATGAAGCAATAGGCAGTTTGAACACTGGACATCTGATGATGCTGTTCCATTTTATTTTTGATGTAATAATGACATTATTCTTATATTTTAAAGTCTTTATCTCTTAGAGAGACACACGGATAGGAGAGGAGGGGGAAATGTGGTAGGATTAGATGAAGCAAGATTGATCTGATAATTGTGGAATCTGGGTATTAGGTAGATGGGAGTTCATTAACCTATTGTCTCCTCTACTTTTAAATATGTTTGAGTTTCTCCACCATAGTTTTTTTTTTTTTAAATGAGGAAAGCATTAAGAGAAAGTCACTGTTTTATCCCCATACGTAAGTGTTACTCAGCTGGATATTAATTATAAAATAGAAATTCTTTTTCCTTAGAATTGTGAAGAGGTTTTTCCACTGATGTCTTCTAGTTAAGGTTGGTTTCTGAGAGCTCTGATGCCTTTCAGAGTCCTGATCCTGGCTTGATTATAATCTGTTTTTCTCCCTTTCTGCAAGTTTCTAAGAGCTTCTTTCTTTCATTACTTTTGTTCTATAATTTCTTAATCATATGCCTTGGTGTGGGTCTTTTTTTTCTCTTCTTTATTTATTGTACTGAGAGTTCAAAAGGCTCTTTTAACCTAGAATGTTTTGCTCGGGCAAATTGTATTTTTCTTTGATAATTTTTTTTCCTACCATGTTCTTGGTTCTTTCTTTCTGAAATTCCTGTTATTTGGATGTTGAGCTGGTGCTATTTTTATTGGGAACACATTAAACTAAATAAAATTAGGGGGAACTGACACTTTTATATGGTAGATTTTCCTGTCTTGAACAGGGTATGTCTTTCCATCTATCCCATTATCCTTTCAGTTTTGTCAATAGAGTTTAAAATTTTTCCACATCCTGCACATTTTTAATAATCTTATTCTTAGCAATTTTTACTTTGCTTTATGTCATTTTGAAATGGAATCTTTTATTCTGTTATGTTTGCTGACTAGTTATTGTTGTATGTAGAAAAGCAAGAATTTTGTTTACTATTTTTAATCCAGTTTGTTAAATTCTTTTATTTCTAATACTTTTCAGTTGATTGTCTTGGCTTCTCCAGGTACCCATCTATATCATCTCCGAATGAAACTAATTTTGACTCTTCTTTTTTATTTTAATTTTTGAATCTCTTCTTTCTTTCTAGTCTTTAAAAATAGATGGTGATGTTGGGGTATTTTTTCCTATGTCGCTACATTCTCTTTCCTAGTTTTTCATTCTGGAGTTTTCTTTCATTATTGATAGGATAGAGTGGATTCTGCTGGTCATGGTGCAAAGCACCATGTTCCTCTGTCGTCTGCGTTTCCTGCAAACTGGCAGTTGGAGCCAGAAACTGGACCAGACTCAAGTTTAATTCTTTTGGCAAGATAGCAGGAGACACAGGATGTCTGGCTGATTCTCTTTTTGTGATCATAGTAGTCACTGCTGCTTAATGTCTATGTTCACTCATTGGGGTATCGCAAAATGGTGATATTCTGACATTTGTTTTAAAAATGTTTAAATAAACTTTAAATTTTAGAATGGCTTTAAATTTACAAAAAAAAATTTCAAAGACAGTCCAGAGAATTCAGCATCCCCTATACTGAGTGTCCTCTGGTTTAACATCTTATACTGCCGTGATACACATTTGTTACAACTGAAGCATCAATACTGACGCATGATTAACTGAAGTCCATGCTCTATTCAGATTCCCTTAGTGTTTGCTCTTTTCTGCTCCAAGATCCCGTCTACAACATCACAGTACATATAATTACCATGTCTCATTCATTGCTAGTGGGAATGTAAAATGGTGCGACCACTTTAGAGGACAGTCTGGCAGTTCCTTACAAAACTAAACATAGGCCGACTATACAGTCTGATGATTGCACTCCTTGGTATCTACCCAAATGAGCTGAAAACATATCCACACAAAAACCTGCACACAAATGCTTATAACAGGCTTTATTCATAATTACCAAAAATTGGAAGCAACCAAGTTACCCTTTAATAAGTGAATGGATTAACATATGGTGTGTCCATACAATGAGTATTATTCAGCAATAAAAATAAACGAGCTATCATCATGAAAAGACATGGAGGAAACATAAATGCATATTGCCCAGTGAAAGAAGTCTATCTGAAAAGAATACATATTTTATGATTCTAAGTATAGACATTCAGAGAAGGCACAGCCAGGGAGACAGTAAAAAGACCAGGTTGGTTGCCAGGGTTCAGAGGGAGGGAGGGGAGGAGGGAAGAATAGATGGAGCACAGGGGATTTTTAGGGCACTAAAACTATTCTGCATGATGCTGTAACAGTGGATATATTTATTACACACTTGTCAAAACCCATAGAATGCACAACACAAAGAGTGAACTGTAATGTAAACTATAGACTTTGGTTTATGAGTCAGTTTTGCCTCGTAAATTGTAACAAACGTACCTCACTGATGCAAGATGTTAATAATAGTGGAAACTGTGTATGTGTGTGTGTATGTGTGTGTGTGAAATATACAGGAACTCTGTACTTTGTGTTCTATTTTTCTCTAACCCTAACCCTGCCCTAAAACAAAATCTATTAATTAAAAAAATTTTTCTCATCATTTTTGTAATTTAATTAATTAATTACTTTGTATCTTTATGGGTTCATAGATTCTTATTTTGTCCCATGAGTTAGAAGCCATTATTGCTGAGAAAGAAAGAGGCACTCCAAGATCTGGGAACTGGTCTAACGCTTACAGCTGGGCGTCACTGTTCAAAGCTGTCCTGGTGCTCACAGCCAGGCTGTGTATACTCTTCTGCTGGACACAGACTGACTCACAGAGCACCAACATCAGACAAAGTCACTCTGAGACCATAGCAAATTGAGGCAAAACAAGGCCACTTCATAATTCAGTCTAGGCACCAACAAAAACAAGATGCAACCCACGAAATACCAGGTATCCCTCTCTATCAGTTAACGTGAGTGCCTGCTTCTCCCTGACTATTGCAGCTTTATCCCCACTCCGATCTGCCCTCCCTATGGATAAGATGTATTGAGGCACCCAGTCATAGAAACGTCTCCGTTTTCTGACATTGTGCAATCCAGGGTGAACCCAATGTTCTTGGACTCTCCCCAAAGCCTTCCAAACAAAATGCCGACCCTATGATAGTTTCTTGCTGACATCCTCTCGTTGAGGTACCCCACGGTTCCCTATGCTGTGCGTTCACCCTCACTGTCGTGAGAAATAAACGCAAGAGGCTCAGCTATAGGCATTGACACTATCACCTGTTCTGATGCTAAAATTGTCTCGGATTTGGTCGATAGGCCAGAGTCCCTTTGAAATATCCCTCTTGTTCTCTGAGCTTTCCTACTTTGGCACAATGAGATATCTCAGGCTGACCTTGTAGGTTCCCTGCCCAGCCCTGGAATCAGCTGTTTCTCCAAGGAGCCCTGGTTTCTTTCAGTTGGGAATGGTATTTAAGAACCAAGACCTGGGAGCTAAGTGTGCTCATTGCTTTTAGGGTGCTTCTGCTTCCAGGTGTGGCCAGAGTTAGGGAATATATGTATGTCCTTTTATGCACATGCGTACAAACATTTGCATCTGTGTTTCTGTCTTTATTCCTGTCTATATGTATGACAGCATGAGTTCACACTGACGCTGTCAGTTTCAGCACCACAGGGTTCATTTTATTTTCTCCTTCCTTATTTGTAACTCTCTTTTCTGTTGGTGAGAATTCTGGCTTCCATTACCATTAATATATCTACATGTGTGACTAATCCCTCAGTATGTAGCCAAGCTGCCACCTCAGACTCCCCTCCCCCGTGCTGATGTCCCCTCACCTCACCTGGGCTCAGAAATCCTGTGCTGTGTTGCCCCCCACCAGGCCTTCTCCTGACCCCCATTGGGCTTTCACATGCTGCCCAGAGCCACCATGACTCCTCCCACCTTGCTCTGCCCCAACTGATGGCTTTAAGATTGAATTGAAGAGGGGAGGGTATAGCTTAAGTGGTAGAGTTCATGCTTAGCATGCATGAAGTCCCGGGTTCAATCCCCAGTACCTCCTGTAAGAGTAAGTAAACAAATAAACCTAATTACCTCTCCCCACCCAAAAAAAAAAAAAAAAGAGAGAGAAAGAGAGAAAAAAAAGATTGAATTGAGAGGAAGGGAATGAGAAGAAGAAGTGAAGAAAAACTTTTCTGTATTTCCTTTAAATAAAGTAATACTAATAATACTAATAATACTAATAATACTAATACTAATACTACTACTAATAATAATAATGAGCCGGTTTGGTCTAGGCAAAAAATCTGCCTAAGACAATATTCATGGTGGCTTGTACATGAAACATTAAATTTAACAAATGTTTGTCAAAACATATGTTTATATGTTATTTTAATGTACTGTTGTGGGCACTTTTAATGTTTGATTAGTATAGAATATATTTCAGGGACAGAGCCCAATTTGCCACCTTGTACCCAATTTGCCGGAGACGGGTTCACTGCAGGGGCACCAGTGTGACAGCTGTCAGGCCCTGGGGGCCGAGGTGGAGAGGTTCCTTCACTGGAGAGCAGCACCCAGCGGGGGGCCTCCCAGCAGCCCCACAGGTGTGGCACCACTGTGGGCAGCCCGGCAGGAGGGGGAGGGAAATGGGTATGTTTGTGGGTGGTGACAGGTACGGCAAGGGCGAGGAAGCTGATGGTCCTGTTAAAGAAAAGAAATACTCACGACATTTATTAAAGACGACATTTATTAAAGGCCGGGTTTACTCTGGACCATCGCAACAGGGTTTTGCAGTGGGAAAGAGAATGGACTTAACTCCGAACACAGCTTGGGCAAGGGGGAGGTTGTAGCCAAGGAGCAGGGCAGGAGTCGGTGCACAGAAAAGTGCTAAAACATCAGGTAAGAGGGGGCTCTGGCTAAGCCAGCCTCACAGGAGCCTTGCTGAAGGCGGGGCAGGGTGATCAGACATCACCCGGGAAACGAGGAGGATAAGGAACCTGATCAGATCTGAGGGTGATCAGATATCGAGGTTGGGGGTTCTTGCTAAAACTGCATGTTATAAGCGAGTGCAGAGATGAGCCTAGGAGAAGGTTCAGGAGCCTGACTCAAGTTTGGCCAAGAAAAGCATCTTTGTCAGTGTTCACTGAATCGTGCTGGCCCGGCAGGCCTGTCACCCGCTCTGACCCTGTCACAGGGGGCTGTCCCCACTGCTGGGCCACCATGGTCCCACATCACCTAGAATGCCCAGGAATCGCCATTTGACTGTTGATTCAATCATATGAGGTTCAAATTCAATAAAACCAATACTGATAAAGTGTGGATGACGTGTGTGACATGTTAGCACTAATCCAGCATACACCCACTGAGAGAAGGCACCTCCCCGGCACCCCATTCCAGACACACAGGAAGACTTACTGTCGCCAGACATGCTCTGTTGTCCCACCCCCGCCCCTCTGCTGAAGCTCTGCCTCTCCCTGGCCACAGACTGTGGCCCTGCTTAGAGTTTCCAGGGCCTTCTCTCCCCTGTCCTCTCTTCCTCCATCCCCCAAGAACTGTCGTTTATTTTTTTAATGGTCATCATGTGGACACGAGACAGGATTGCAGAGCTGTTGTGACTGCACGCTGACAGTGGTGGGGAGTGGGGCGGGGGGTTGTGTGGATTGCTCTAAGGAAATAAAACCCTGTCCTCAAGTCATGGCTGAAAAGCCCAGACAAAGATGAGTAAGTTCCTGGAGGAGCCATTCATGGCTTCAGGAGGCATGGAGGAAAGTGTATTTTACTGGCTACCTGGGGCTTCCGCCCCACCAAGTTAGGGGCTGGCCCACCCCTGTTACTTTCGCCATTGTTTGTCCGACTCATCCACCGGCTCTTGCTGCAGAGCTCAGGCCCCTCTCACCCCGCTCCCCGCTCCCCTGCCTGCTGCATCTCTGTGTGCTGGTCCCCAGGGCCTGCAATAATGAGAGGTTAACCCCCTCTCTTAGCTGCCTCTGCCCTCCCCGTGGTCGCCCCAGTCCAGGGAGGCCCTTCCAATTCTTTTGCTGCCCACAGAGGACAGAAGGGGACCCAGGACGTTCAGAGACGTCTGTTCATTACCGCAGGCCCACTGACTGCTCTTCACCCCCACCCACTCCCCAGGGTGCCCGACCCGGACTCCTGGCCTCCTCCACAGTGGGAAGGTGCAAAAGGCTTCCCCTCCCGTCTCCATGAGGGGTAACAGGACTTCCGTGGGCATCTGAAGGCTGTAAATTTTGTTAGCAAATGTGCGTTCTTCTGATCTCATTTGCTTCTGGGACTGACTTGACAGGCTGTGATTTGTTTTTTTTTTGTGACTAAGGAGCCACAGGCTGGGAAGGCAATTTGCTGCCTTCAGCCCTTTAGCACCCAGCAGTAAAGGCAGGCGGCCAGGAGGCTGTGCTTTGCTGTGCATTCTCGATGACCCCCCGCCCCAGGGATCGGAGCATCCAGGGGTCCTGGAGGATGGGTGGGGCTGCCAAAGCTGTGAAAGGAGTCTCTCACCCACAGACCAGGGCTGCGTTACACGAGCCCTTTCTGGGAGCCAGGCTCTGTGCTAAGGGCTTCCTTGTTAAGTTCATTATTTCATGTCATCCTCACAACAGCTCTGGGAGGCAGAGGTCAGCAACCCTGTCTTCCAGGAGAGGAAACAAAAAGGTTAGATAAGGTGTCCCTAGCCAGGACAGTAGGCTGCAGTGCTGGAGTCTGGCCCAGGCCCTCCTGGCCTCATAACCAGTAAGCTATCCCAGCTCACGACAGCACACCCGCCTTACAAAGTGTGAGGACAATTTTTCTATAGTGCAAAGCATTCGTAGTTCGGGTAACAAATAGGTTGTCCAATGTAAGCCCATGGAATGGTTTTAAAAACCACCTCTGCATGGCTGGAAGCCCCAGTCTAATTTCTCTCCCTCTGCTGTGACAAGGACCACCTCCAGCCCAGGTCCTCTAATGGGATTTGAGGGTTTACATTTCTGCTTCGGGCCAAGGCACCCCAACCCTTAGATCCCAGACCACCCCCAGCCTTAGGACTCCAGCCTGAGACAAAGCATCCTTATGGCCCTCTCAGCCCGCACCCTCCGCCCTCCCAAAGTCCTTCTGGGATCTTCTTTCATCCCCACATCAAAGCATATTCTTGCTCCTCCTCCCAAGGGCATCGTGGTGCCAGAAGGGCTGAGCTGGCATTTATTATGGGATGGCCACCTCACCTGTTGCTCTTGGTCTTAGTCTTCCTGGTCTGTAAACCAGGGCAGAAGGGAAGACTGGGCGCCTCCTATGCCTCAGAGCCATACCAGCCCTTCCTCTGTTCTTCCTTTGATCATAGGGAATTGCATTTCGTGGCTCCTTTCCCAGTGACCACTGGTAGGCATGCCAGTGGGAGGCCTGGTAGAAAACTGGAGAGATGGAGGGCGGGAGGGAGGGGGTAAGTGAGGGAGGGCAGGAAATTCTCTTTCGCTTTACCCCCTCTCTCTTCTCTACTCTTACATCTCAGCAGTGGCCTTTTCTTTCAAGGCTCCAGCTTCTGCCAGGCAGCCCCTCCCTTACAGTCCCAGCTCCTGCAGGGAGCATCTCACAGTTGCAGCTTGGTCCCTGGTCACACCCCCTGTTCCCACAGTCTCCAGGTCCTGGGGTGTTTGTGGCTTCCTGCTGTGGCTAATCTCTGCTTTTCCACTGTTTCCTGTTGAATTCCTCTGCAGTCCTGTTGCTTCATCAGCCGATTCCCTGTATTGAATTCCTCTGTTCTTAGACCTAGAGGGATTTCTGTTACCCTGGGCAGACCCGGCTCTCGCCAAGTGCTCTGCGAACCATTCTGCCTAGACAAAGGAGGAGGCTCCTGTTCCTCCGTTCCTCCCTGCCTGTCTTGGAAGTGAGAAGGTCTGAGCCCCTTTCTTTCTTTTTAAAATCAACGTTTGTTATGATTATACAAGTTGTCTATTAGTGAGAAGAGCCCTGAGCAGCAGTGATGAGACCCTCCACTCAGACTGTGGGACTGCCCCCTCCCTCTGTCGTCACCTCCCACACAAGGGGGTCAGATGAGCGTCTGGGGCCAATGCAATTCTTGCTCCCAGATGACTGCAACTGGGAGCAAGGCTGCAAGTCCTTCCTGGTGAGGTCACAGCTCAAAGCTTCAGTTCACCGGGCATGAGCTGTGCCTGGAAACACATGGCTGCATCAGACCAGGCGCTGGCAGCAGGAGCTGTGAGTGTGGGGGCGTCCTGTGTGGGAGTGAGCAAGTGCCATTCACTGGGATGGGGACTTTGTCTCCCAGGGTCTCGGGAAGCAGCGAAGGGATGGGGTGGTGGGGAAGAGAGCCGGAGTCTGATGCAAATCAGCCCTGTAACCCTGGAGACCCATGCAGTTGGTACGTTCGGCAAACACTGAAGCCTTTCCTCCACGTGATGTTTATTTCTTCTAATGTGTTACTATAGTTATTATACTTCGTCCAAAAATTTTGCTGCATTTGAAGGGGAAATTCAGCCAGTTCTCTCTGGTGGGAAGGGAAAGGAGAATGATGTTGGTAGAAGAAAATCTCTTAAAATCTGACAGGTACCGTTGGAGGTGGCTGTCCTGATGTTACCGCAATACCTCTTTCCTGATGCTCGGCTGGAGGGCACTGCACTACTCCAGTTCTTTCATTCTTTGTGTCAGAGGAGTGGGAGCTAATTATGAAGTATCATTCAATATACTCTGTTGAAGGATGACAGCCACTATGTTTTTCTCTTCTCAAAATGCAGCAGCAGCCGATCCACTTCTTTGCCTGGCCCAGCTGTGAAGTGCACACTCTAGATGCTAACTGTTACATTTCTTAGAACAACTTCCCTTTGATGAAACTTTTCCAAATAGTGGATGATGCATCCTTCCTGTAGAGCAGGAAGATAAACTGGGGCTGGAAGAGTCCTTTTCCTGCCCTCCAGCCCTGAGACTAATCCTCTGAGAAGGGTGACCCTTCTGCTTCTGAGTCTCTGAGGAGGGGAAGGGTGGAAAGGAGTGAGAGGGGCCATCTTCCTAAGAACTCCATTCTGGCCCACGGGAAAGCACTTCAGTTTCAAGGCCCTGCCCCAGAATTTAAACTAAGCTCTCAGCCGTTTGGTAAACAGTGAGAAAACGCCCCTCCCTTTGCACCCTGGGTGTGGTCTGGACAGAGGGATATGGACCAGAGGGCTCAAATGATTCTCAGCACGGTAATGACGAGGCCCACGGGTAACTCTTTCCCTTTCTGCTGCTGCACTGTTTGGCTTCTGGAGATGACTGTTCATCACTGGGAAGTATGTGTGTGTTGGGCGTGGAGAGCATTGCTGCCCACAGATTGTCACAGGGAACTGAGGGAAAGTGGGGTATGGGGGTTCCACCCCACCAAAGCCGTACATGGTGGCCGCAGTGTAGGTGGAGGGCAGCAATCCCCGAATTCCAAGTGGTGGTCCCTAACGGAGGAGCCCAGGGCCACGGGGAGCTGAGAGCCACGTCACGAGGCATCAGCAACGTGGCTGGATCATGGCTTGTGTGAGACCAACATCTCTTCCCTCAAAGCAGGGTGGAAAAAGAGCTCTGCCTGGTGAGGTCCGTGTACAGTTGTCACAAGTTCTTCCAGGGTTTCATGAGGGGCTATTCGAGATGGACCCATTGGTCATGATACTTATCAGGCACTTTTCCCTGAAACCCATGCTGTTAAGAAAGTGAGTTAATATCATAGGTCACTACCTGAAACAGAAATCCTCCAAACCCACGCTATTAAGAGAGTGATTTACGTAGAGACAGAGAGTGGAATGGTGGTTGCCAGAGGTGGCGATGGGGGAAATGGGAGATGGTCAAGGGTACAAACTTCCAGTTATAAGATGAGCCGGTCCCTGGGATCTAATGTACA
The DNA here is from genome assembly GCF_048564905.1 of Vicugna pacos. Classification (NCBI taxonomy): domain Eukaryota; kingdom Metazoa; phylum Chordata; class Mammalia; order Artiodactyla; family Camelidae; genus Vicugna; species Vicugna pacos. Next base: position 11,242,969 of record NC_133010.1, read on the forward strand.
GCATGGTGACCATAGTAACAATATTGTATTACGTTCTTGAAAGTTACTGAGAGATAGATCCTAAATAATCTTAAATAACATACATAAAATGAAATTATGTGAGGTGATTGAGGCGTTAATTAACCTTATTGTGGTAATCATTTTGCAAAATATACATGTATCAAATCATCATGCTGTATACCTTATGCCATGTTGTATGTCAATTATATCTCAGTAAAGCTGGAGAGGAAAGGAAATAAATTAATGAATAAGAAATTCCCCAAACCCCTGCTATTAAGAAAGTGAGTTCATATAAGAAGTAACTTCTTGCGGGAAAAGTCTCACCCTACATGTGGTGTCGCAAATCATTATCTGGAAATTTTGGAGTGTGGTGAAGAAAAGAAACTCAACGACAAAAGTTAAAATCTTCTAGGACCTCAGGGTATGATGGAGTTTAATCCCTATGAGCTAGGAGATTTTGACAACAAATTTAAATCTCATTCGTGGGGTTTATTAAGAACCTTGTCCTAGGGCCAGTGGCCTAAAACTAGCCCCATAATGAAATGGCTACCCATCCAAGTAAGATGTGGACATTTAGAATCTTTCACAATTGAGTGGGGGCAGTGGCATCAACCACTTTGATTTCCTATCAGCACTGAATTCTGTGCCAGATGATCACCCTACTGTTTCCAGTTGTGGAAAGGACTGGGGGCGTCGTGGGAGGAGAGAGCTAGCAGTCTGGACAACCGGGCGCACGTGAAGAGCTCAGGGAGAGACATCTTTAACCAACCAATGTGGAAGTATTTTAGTACTTTGACAACCCGAATGCCCGTACTGTTGAATACCATTTTGGCCCTGCATCCATCTGTTCACGCATCCATCATATCTATTCATCCACCACCCACCCACCCATCCATTCGTCCACTCCTTCAGTATTCCATCTATCTATCTATCTATCCATCTATTCAACAAATGTATATCGCCTAGGGACGTTTCCTGGGGGGATGTGTGTCACAGTGGACATACAGATGAGTGGGAATGGCTCTTGTCCTCGAGGACCTCACAAGTTATTCTTGTTACTTGTGGGAAGGATGTGTTTTAGCTGCTGCCATTTATCTTACTGTGATAGGGTTATGGTGAGATGTCGTGGAATGACAAATTAAATACATTTATAACATTTCACAGAGCATATGTTTACCATTTTATATTCCTCAAAGAAAATTTGCATTTTCTCAATTGTTCCTCCTAGCAATCCCCTGAGATGGGTAGAAGCACAATCTGCAAACAAAGTTACTGAAATACAAAACCCTTACGTGATAGCCAGAGGGGTACAGAGCCAGGAACTGGGCCAGGGGTTTTCATCAAGGGTTCAAACACTTTGCTGAGTGATTGTGGCTTCAGAGCATGGAATCCATTCCTGTTTTAACATTGACATTGGCTGACAAGCTGTATAGCCAGGAGTGGATGATCCAGGTTTTTGTGGTTGAGTTGATACTCTGGCTCTGCAGCTAGCCAAGTTTGGCTCTTTGCTGGTTTGTTAGAGTAAGAAGGAAGGAAGGGCCCACTGAAATTCAAAGTCCTCCGTGATTGGAATGGTACATTTTCATGCAAAATACAAGTCAACACCCTGAAATGAAGCCAGTGCTTCTCATGTTCTCCCAAGAACCTGCTGAACCAAGACAGATGTCCCAGTGTTCCCACGGGGGATTTACTTTCGTCCTTTTTGTAAAGCCAGTGTGAATGGTTACTTTTCAGTCGTCTGGATTTTTCTGTACCCAACTGTGACAGACTCTGATAGGTAAAGTGGCTGCCTCTGGCTTTGAGGGTGATTGGAAAAACATATTCTTGTAGCTGAATGAAAGAATGCCTCCCAGAAGTTGGTTAAGTTCGAGCCAATTTTTAAGCTGTCTGTAGGGAACAGCGTATAGAGTATTTGTAAGAGGAAAACAGGATTTACTGTCCTTTCTTCCCTGAATTTCACTGAAAGTGTTGGCTAGAGAAGAAGTAACTGCAAGAAGCATGACCTATCCTCAGGAGATTTATAACCAGGGCCTGACCAGCAGTGATTTAAGCTAAAAGTACCTGGTCGAAAAGCAGAAGAGTTCACTCTTGGGTTATTGGTCATTCAAGAGGTGGAACAATAACCAAGAATTATGACTCCCCCGCTGTACCTCCTTGAAGTGGGTCAATACCTTCTGTACCCAGAGCAAGGGCAGGTGTATCTTTCTACCAGAAACGAAATAGGCTCGAATATTGTTTGTGATGGCTGAGCCCACAGGCGGGTCTGTGAACAGAGTAGACTGTTCGTGCACAGACGATCAGAGGCTTTCAGGTGCCTGTCAGAGGTGCTAGCTGAGAAGAGATCCCGGGGAACTTGCCCTGCTGCCCTGCCTAAATGGGGAAGACCTAGGAAGGGGAGATGGAGCATCACGGTCTGGTCCTGGGAGATGGTTGAACCAGCCCTGTCTGCTGCATGTATGTGGCCACCTCAGGCCTCTGAGGTCTTGCGCTGCCCTTGTCCTTGGCTGGTCCTGGTCAGCTCCCCCAGGTTCTGCTTACCTCCTCCGCTTGCATCCCACAAATTTGGAGCTTTCTACGCATATAACGCCAGAAGGAATCAGAAAGCCCGTAATACTTTAGGGCTTTCTTATTGCAAAGAGCTCATATTAATTATCTATTGCTAAATTAAAAACCACCCCAAAACTTAGAGGCTTAGGACAACTATTTGTTCATGATTCTGTGTAAGAAAGTAAGCAGTGGCCCCAACAGTGGCAGCTGTAGCATTCCTGAATGTATATGAACAATTTTCACAGCATATTAACAATAGACAAGGCCATTCTTTGGCCATGATGGAATAAGACAGAGCAAGACTACTTTGTGATCATGCCTGAAACTATACAGAGATGAGGACGTTCTGCAACTCACAGATAACTAAACGTCTCCTTCTTCTAGGTAATATGAGTTACCACTGACAATTGTAGTCTGCTTTCATCCTCCTGCCTCATAGATAAAAATTACTAAGAGATTCGGTCACCACGCTGGCCCCACCTTCTAACAGCACCCAATCAAAAACTGGCTCCTGCTTCCCTAAACCCTTATGGAATCACCCAGCAGACACCCAAATCCTATAATAAGCTCCATCCAGGCTTCCCCTTCCTGGTTCCTCTGGTGTACACTCTCCCTAGCTGCAACACTTTAACTTTACTTGACTACCAGTGTGTTCCTAGTGGTCTTTGACATGTAGATCATCTTCCGCACCGGGAGACTCTTGTATGTCTGCAGTCACCTGGCAGCTCAACTGGGACAGGATGATCTAAGATGGCCTCACTCACTTGGTTGGTGATTGAGCTAGCTGACAGCTGAGCCACACATCTCCAGCAGGCTAGCCCAGGCATCTTCACATGGTAGACTTGTGTGGTATGAGAAGGCAAGTCTCAGTGCATGATATGTTAAGCCTCTGCTCATATTATGTTTGCAAATGTGCCATTGGTCAAAGCAAGCCACATGGCTACTCTCAGAATCAATGTGGGAGGGGACCATCAAGGGTGGAGATACAGGAAGAAGTAATTGGGGGCCCATTTCTGTAACCAAGTACCATAGCACAGAACATACACAGTCTCATTCAATCCTCGCAGCTGAAGACACCATTATCCTAATTTTACTGATGGAAAAATTCAAGTTTAGAGAAATTTAAATCTTGACCAAGGCCATAAAACTAGTCAGTTTCAGAGCCAGAGCCCAGGACCGATTGCTGTGCTGTACTTCAGAGTTCCTCTCCTCAGAGCCCTGCACTGTGGATTTGCCCTGTTGCTTTGATCCTGCAGGGCCCTTCAAGAACATTTTGTGACTGACTTTTTTCACTTATCATAATGTTTTCAGCTTAATCAATTGCTTTTCATGCATAGATAATATTTCATTGTATGGATATACCACATTTTTGTTTATTCATTCATTAGCTAATGGGCATCTGGGTTGAAGCCCCCAGAAGGACGACAGTCCGTGAGTTATGAACTTTATATAATAAAGTCATGCCACCCCATTTATGTATGTCACTGTGGCAACTGAATAGTGAGGCTTAACCATCTCAACGTACAAACTGCCTTCTCTTCTTTGGGTTGAGGAGGGGACGTACATCCCAGAAGGCAAGGATGGTGAGTGGGAGCAGTTATGAAGGGCTCCACTGCATGGGGCCTCTCCCAAGTCTGAAGCAGTCTTGCTTCCACATTGAGGGGTTCCCCACAGGACCCCATCTGGGGCCAGACTCTCACTTCCAGGGCACAATTTTACTGCCGTAACATCTAGACACAGCACATTTAATCAATCAGGAATTTCTTCTGTCACCAGATCAACTACTATGGCCTTGATTACAACTAGGGAAAAAAAATCCCTAAAAATACAGATTTGACTAATTTCTGCTTTTTCTTAGTTAAACAGAAAAAGCCTAGGGTGGGGATTGAGAAGGAGGAAAGGAAATAATCTCCTTCCCCAAAGCTACTCCACAGCAGACAGCAGGAAATGTCAGGTGTCTGAGAACTGGCAGGGCTGCAAAAGGAGACTGATTGGAAGTGGCAGAAATTAGAGAAGATTCTTTAAAACACACACACACATACACACACACACACACACAGGTGCATTTAGAAAGCATGTGTTTCTAGAAGTAACATTAAAAAGCAATGATGAAAATGAGTGTCAGGATGTCTCTGAGACATTCTTGCTGAGCTGTGCTCCAACTTCAGGGGGGTCCCTAGAGCTCAGCCATCCCAACAGGGTTCCCCAGAGGTGGTGTCAGAGGGGGCCCAGAAATCCCTGTTCATAATAGAACCCTGAGTGGTCTGAGCATCTTATTTCAGCAACACTGTCCCAGAGGCCACCTTAGTTCTCCCTTCCTCTAATTACAATGTTCATTTCTGAAGATGGAAGTCACAGGAGATAGGAGTCTTTGGGAGTGAGATGGATTAGTCCTCATCTAGCTGGAAAATTTAATTGACTGGCACCTTCCACTTAACACGCGTGCCCACGTTAGACCAGTGAAAGGAATATTTAAAAATCAGTTCAGCTTGTTTAACTGAGTTGAGAAGCCCTCCGGGAAGGCAGAACTACACCATTTCTACTGGAAACGAATGGATATTCACGGGTTGACTGTGTTACGGTGTATTAGTCAGGACTCCCCTGAGAAACAGAACCAAGAGGATATAGATATAAAGAGATTTATCATAAGGAATTGGTTTATGTGATCATGGAGGCTAAGAAGTTCCAGTCCAAGTCTGAAGCAGGAGAGCTGGTGGTGTAAGTTCCCATCCAAGTCTGCATCTAAAGACCAAAGTCCCAATTCAGAGACTGGCAGAGAGAGAGGGAATTATCCCCGACTCAGTCTTTTTTGTTCTATTCAGGCCTTCAGTCGGATTGGATGACACACTGCAGAGGGCAATTTGCTTTGCTCAGTGTACTGATTCAAATGTTAATCTCAACCAGAAACATCATCACAGACACACTCAGGGTAAAATGAGCCCAAACATCCAGCCATACCATGGCTCAGTTAAATTGACCCATAAAATGAACCATCACATACGCTATTTCACATTTTAAAGTAAAAAAGAATCTAAATGTATTATATTACTCTTAATTTAGTTAAACCTGGTGAAGGACCCGCAAGTTAAGAGGTCTCTAAAAAAATATCTCAATGCTGTGCTTTTTCTTGGGTGGCTGGCTGGTGACCCTGGTCTTTCCCACCTTGGTTGCTCTGCTTTGTGATGCTTTGTCTTCTTCACATAAACGTCTCCATCCTCAGATTGCAAGTTCCCAAAGCCAGGACCCGGGTCTCTATTGCCAGGCCTGGGGTGGTGCCTGCCACATAGAATGTGCTAGAGGGTGTTCAGTAAACTTTTTTTAGAAATTAGACTTGATCCTTGGCCCACGATCCTGGTATGTTGAGTTGGCTTCCCCATCCCCCACCGTATCTCTGGCAGAACAGGTTTATGGCATTGTGAAGCTTGGTTTGACAAATTAATATGAAATCCTAAGAGAAATTATTGACATTTTTATGATGGAGAAGGCATTAGCATGAAATGAGACTATAAAATAAAATTGTAGCAAATGACTAATAAAGAAGGGGCTCAACTTAATAAACAATCTTCCCGTAATTTGTTTTATTCCTGTGAATTGTGGCAGCAGCTGCTGATTTGCAACAGGCCGATTCTGCCCAAATCTAGCTCAGCTAGTGATGAAGAAATATAACGCAATATTAGATACAGAATATAGTTCTTTTTTTTTTTTTTTTTTTTGCTTTGCACCAAATGCCATTGAGGCATTCAGAAAAAGGTTGAAATACCTTTCATGGATGATTTTTCTCCAGTAAATTTTTAATCACAGCAAATATGCAATAAACAAAATGCAGTTATTTCCTGGATAATTAAATTGACTAAATTCACAAGTTCATCACATTAATTAAAATAGCACTCACCCAGTTGTAAAATTACAAATAGCTGGCTTTCTCTTGGGCTTCAGATGGTGGCTTTTGTTAGTTCATATATTTATAAATATACAGGCTATCATTTGCCCTAAACTGTTTCAGATTTGTTAATTTTGCAACAAATCTTTTGTTAGGAAAAAAAATGAAGATTTAAGTAAAATCTGGCCTTTAGCTGAAGCCCACAGTCAAACTTGTTGCAGTGTTTTTTCAGTCAAATGCCAGCTGTGTCCCTATAAATAAAGCTAATTACCAACTTCGAAGTAATAGATAAGCTTGAACTTTCAGAGAAAAAGCATGTTTATTTTAATTCAGTTAAGCCTGGATGTAAATGATTTCAGGACATAATGGTGCAAAAACCGAATATTCCCAGAGACTAATTGTATTTGACTCTGAAGACCCAATGATAATACAACATACTTAAACACATGGGGGAGGGAGTGTCTTTGAAACACATTATCTGCAGGGTGGATAAAAAGAAAAGAAGTGGGATTTCTTTTTTTTTTTTAATGAGATTTTAAGAATGTAAATCTGGTTTTCAAATGTTTGGCTAAATCATTCTCTTGTCTCTCTCTCAAATCCTCATGAAGTTAGTTTTCATAGACTCAGATTTGGAAGCTGAGTTTAATTCCCGACTCAGCACCAGACTCTTTTTTGTGTTATTCTAATCTCAAGCAGCCTCTCAAGGCAGCCCTTCCGTTATTTGAAGGCCTGATTGCTGGCACTGTCTTCTTTATGTTGGCAGAGCCTTAAGCCATGTCCCTGAAGTGACCCACAATCACTCACCTTGTTTGGCCCTTTTTTTGTAATTCAGAAAAAGCCTCTCTCACCCCTGGAATTGACCCAAATCCAACAACTGTTACTCGTATTACACATTTTTGGGGACGTCTCCCCATTTGGGATGCCGTATTCCTGACTGACTCAAACTTGTCAATACCAATTTCAAGATGTAAATCACAAATTCGATTCTACAAATTTTTATTGAGCAGCGTGTGCCACGTACATGCTGAAGATGTAAAGTTGTTATAAGCAGGTAATTTATAAATGTATAAAACAATAGTCCTGTGTCCAAGAGTTTACAATTGGGAATAGACCAATTCTGCACCTCTCTCCATGCTGCTTTTTCTATGCCACGCCAGGCTCCCTCTACGAGGGGAATGGTACCTGTGGTTGGGTTCCCAGGATAGTCCCTGGGTCATGTTTAGTAGAGAACTGGGTGGCTGAGCCTTAAAAGATACCACCCATTTGTGGCACCCTCTCCACCTTCCTGTTTCACACCACACCAAGACTTGGAGCCTAGTGACAGGCCCGCCAGTTGCTGTTTCTGTGTTAAGTGTCTACACTAGTAAGTGGACTCTGCCCACTTGGGTCCTATCTCTCCCTCTGCACTGGAGGTGCGGTGGGAAGAGTAAGTGTCTTACTTTGACTTTGAACCAAATCGCCTACTCTGACTTAATTTGCCTCGTGGGTTCTACTTTGTAGAACGAGGGCATTGATTCAAATTTAATCTTGGCACGTTATCATCATTCTGCTTTTGTTCTGTACACACAGGTTCCTCAGTCTGAGCCCCCATGATGTGAGGAGGGTGGAGAAGCATGATACAGACCTTCCAGGGACCATGTGCCTAATTTCACCAAGTGAACACCAGAACGCCACCTAGAAATCCCCAAACTCACAAATTGGACGTGATTTTTTTTTAAAAAAGTATATATATCCATAAAAGGAGAAAAAAAACATGGAGCTTCTTGAGTGGGAACTTGGGAGTTGAGGTGGAAGTGGTAAGGCAAGGTGAAGGAAGAATTGGGACTCCCAGTAGGTGCAGCTGGAAGGCTATGGAGGGAGAAGGGTGCCCATGAGGGGGTGGGGGAAAGGTAATATATTCAGGAAGTGGTAAGATCTCAAATTCGGCTGAAACATGTAGGAGAGAGTCGGAAGAAGAATACTGGGAAGAGGAGCTGGCCAAGCTGTGGGACACTTTTCTTCCAGGCCAAGGTTTTCCGCAAGACTTGGTAGGCAGTGAGGAGTTGGCTGAGAGTTAGGGGGAAGGGGTGTGGAAGTGGTCCCCTCACAGACGATGATGGAGCTGACCATACAGGCCAGGGAGCAGGGAAAAGGAAGGCCGGGTAACTGTGAGGCCAGTGAGGAGGCTCTTGAGCATAACACCCAGACGTGGTGGCTCATGGAGAGGGCAGTGCAGCTCTGACTTTCCACTCTCTAGAAAAGGTGGATGCACACCCAGGTTGGACTCATCTTTTTAGCTGCCACATCAAACCCTTGGTTGACATTGGGCTTGGCATTGACTGAGATCACCAGGTCTTTTTTTCCACAGGAATCCTTTAAAATTTCCCCCACACTCACAATTGGTTATGTCTGTGAAAAGCTTGACCTCCATCCTTGTGTAAAAAAGATTAAAAAATTAATCTTTTTTAGTGTTAACTTGACATTCCTGACTCCCAAAATAATTCTAAATCTTCACTCCATGGTCTATCACTTTATCTCTTCTTCCTGGCTCTGTTTTGTCAGAAAATGGAATAACCATCAAAGTGATTGATAAAAATGTTGACAAGATGAAGACAAAGGCCCCTGGAGCTCTAATTGGAAGCCCCACTAAGAGCATCAAAACCGTTGACCAACAGACTGCAAGAAACATTGCTTCCTGAAAGCAAATCTACCCATCGGCCTCATCATGCCCCTCAGTGTTACTCATTCATTTCCTAAAAGACTTCACAGTGACATCAAAGATTCAGTGCATTCCCCTGGCCTCTGAAATCTAGCACTGGCGTGATGGGAAGGAGAGTCACGTGACACCACTCTTCTGCTAGTTATACAAAGCCTGCTCTTCCTTGTTTTCATTTTAAAGATATTTTCATCTTTCACATACAAATATAAGAAGTAGAATTACTTCTTTTAGTCATTTAATAGTTTTCCACAGTGGCTGTACCAGTTTACATTCCCACCATCAGTGTACAGGAGTTCCCTTTCCTCCACATCCTCACTGTTTGTTCTCTCTTGTCTTTTTGATAATAGCCATCCTAACAGGTATGATGATATCTTATTGTCTTGATTTGCATTCCCTGATGATTAGTGATGTTGAGCGCCTTTTCATATATCAGTTGGCCATTTGTATATCTTCTTTGGAAAACTTTCTATTCAGTTCCTCTGCCCATTTTAAAATCAAATTATTTAGGTGTTGTTGTTTTTTTTTTGCTATTGAGTTATGTGAGTTCTTTATATATTTTGCATATTAACCCTTACAGATATATGATTTGCAAATGTTTCCTCCCTTTCTGTAAGTTGCCTTTTCATTGTGTTAATGGTTTCCTTTGCTGTGCAAAAGCGTTTTAGTTTGATGTGGTCCCACTTGTTTATTTTTGCTTTGTTGCCTTTCCTTTTGGAGTCAAATCCAAAAAATCACTGCCAGCACGGGTATCAAGGAGCTTACCTTCTGTTTTCTTCTAGGATTTTTATGGTTTCAGATCTTATGTTCAAGACTTTAATCCGTTTTGAGTTATGTTGTGCATGCTGTAAGATAGTGGTCCAGTTTCATTCTTTTGCATGTGGCTGTCCAGTTTTCCCAACCCATTTATTCAAGAGTACCCTTTCCCCATTGTATATTCTTGTCTCCTTTGTTGACCATATATACATGGGTTTATCTAGGATCTCTTATTCTGTTCTATTGATCTCTGTCAGTTTTTATGCCAATACCATCCTGTTTTTTATTCTTTTTTTTATTGAAGTATAGTCAATTTACAATGTTAGTTTTAGGTGTATAGCAAAGTGATTCAGTTATCCATATACATACTTTTTTTTTCAGCTTCTTTTTCATTACAACTCATTACAAAAAATTGAATATAGTTCCCTGTGCTATACATTAGGTTCTTGTTTACCTATTTTATATATAGTAATGCATAACTATTAATCCCAAACTCCTAATCTATCCCTCTTCCCTCCATTCCTCCCTGGTAACCACAGTTTATTTTCTTTGTCAGTGAATCTGTTTCTAGTTTGTAAATAAAATTTATATATTTTTTTAGATTCCACGTATAATTGACATCATATGATATTTGTCTTTCTCTGACTTACTTCACTTAATATGATAATCTGTAGGTCCATCCATGTTGCTACAAGTGGCATTAGTTCATTATGTTTTATGATTGAGTAATATTCCATTGTGTGTGTATATATATATAAGTATATATAGCTGAATCCCACTTTTGCGTGATATATGGAAGTGGAGCATAGTGATCTCTTACTGCATGCTAAGGTACAATGCTTGTTGAGGGTAGGATTCTTTTGGAATAAAATGTAGAGCAAATTCATCATTTTTTCTTTAAGGTAGGGAATTAGTTTGATCCAGCGTTGAAAGATGTGAATTGGACATCCAGACTTGCTGTTTCGTCTGATGTCTTAGATATTTTTAATGATCTTAAAAATTTCATATAGGAAGGAATGCACAAAAGATCAAAAGGCAAAAGCAAAAGTTAGAATTTCTAAGATTTTCATGACGTGTCTCAACAACAATCAAGAATGTAGGTGATAGCCTGTTACTGTATACTTGTATGTCTATGAACATGAATTTTACTTTCCACCAGAGGATAATGTACATGTAAGAAATTCATGGCTCTGGATTTTTTTGTTTTCATCAAAAGATATGGGTAATTTAAACTGAAGTACAACTTTACAGGATAAATTGATAGCACTGGCTGGGATCAAGGACTGAAGATGAATTTTGAAAATACAGCATTATTGGCTTCATTTTGGATACAAGTTAAAAATGAATATTCTGAGCCTGCTGAAATTACTTTAAACTCTCTTCTGCCATTCACACCTCTGTGAGTCTGATTTCTCTACCAGAAGTGTCATGACAACAAAACAAAAGTTTCAAGGCACATGATCCTCTGTGAGTAGCATTGCCATCAACCCAAACTAGGTTAGAGAGATTAAAAAGCAAGAAGCAAGCTCAGTTGTCACATTAAAAACTTTAAATATTGATGTAGATGGTTTTTGTTCAAACTGTGTGCAGAGGCATTTAATATAGGGGCTCACCATCTCACTCATAATTTTCTGATGAGTTATGATTATGGAATGACAAAAAGTTATGAATTTAATAGCAGTTCTCCATACTCATCACTTACATATGCACACTCACTGAAAAGCTTCCATGGTTTAAAAAATTATTTTCACTTTCCATATGGTATGTTTGTTCTGATTGTATTTATTAAAATATAATTTTATGTGTGTTGAATCCTATGAAAAATTCAGGCATATGTTGTACGTCTGATTTTTTATCATTTAATTTTTTGGCAGTTCACTTTTATTCTATTTTATAAAAGTATTGGCCTGCAATAAATTGGAAAATTTTTTTTTGAAAAAGTAAACCAGTCTTTTCTCCCAGATAGGTGGGAAGATACACAGGTGTAAATCATCCTCTTCCACAAAGACCCGCTTTTCAGCATTCTTGAGTCGACTGTTCTCCCATTTATATTTTTTTGCTGGAGTATTTTAAAGCCAATCCCAGATATCACATAATGGCACATGTGAATACTTCAATGTATCTCTCTAAACATAATGACGTAAAAATTCTAACCATAAAATCATCACATTCAACAAAATAAGTAATTCCTAATAGTATCCAATACCTGGTTTATATTCACTTATCTCTTCTTATCTCAGAAACATATGTTTGTATGTTTTTTTCAAATCGGGATACAAATAAGAGCCACATGCCGCATTTTGACTGCAACATCCCAAGCCTCCTTTGATCTATCAGTTGCCCTTCTCTGTTTTGAAACCATATGTTTGTTGAAGAAACTGAGTCACGTGTCTGTAGAATGTTCTACATTTCCGATTTTGGCTTATTGCTTTCTGGAACCCTCTGTTAACCTGTTCCTCTGTCCCTGAGAGTTTCTGTTCCTGGGAGTACAGTCAAGGGCTTAATCAGATTCAGGCTTTGTTTTCCATCAAAATAACTTCCTAGGTGGTGCCGTGGGCTTCCTATTGCATCACCCCAAGAGGCAAGGTTGCCCACTTTTCGTGACGCTAACTCACATTGATCAGTGGGTTGAGATTTTCTCTCTGATCCACTCATTATAATACATCCCATTGACTCTCACTGAATGGTTAGCAGCCGTTAATTATCGCTACCTAGATTCGTTTTTCACTGGGGATTTGCAAAAGGGTGATTTTCTAGCTATCTCATTGCTTCTTCATTTATTAGCTTGAATGGCCTTTTGTAGAAAGAAACTTTCCTTCTTTATTTGGTTATCTTGAAATATAGTCAATAGAGAAAAGCAGAATAAAGTTCAGTTCTTTCGCCTCCTTTATCAGTTTTCAGAATAACAGGTTTATGCTTTACCTAAGGTGATCAATTAGTTTTGTTTTGGTTTGGATTTTTTTTAGTATTAATATGAACCTGTGGATTTTTAATATATTTCATGTGTTTTGAAATGTTGTCTTTATTCAAATGGTCGCATCTGGGCAATGGGAGCCTTTTCCAGTTGGCTCTTGGGTCTTTGTCGGTAATGGCCCTTTGAGAGCCCCTTGTTTGCAGGCAGGACAAGATGGCCCAGGTTCATCTTATACACTTTGGGCTGCAAATGGAATCAGCCATTTCTTGAAGGAATTCTGGTTCCTTTTGGTGAGAGTTGGCATTTGGGGGCCACGGTCTGTGTTCTACACATCTAATTTCTTTAAACTTTTTTGTCGTGGAAAACTCAGCAGGGACTGAATACATTGAAGTTTATGACTAAGCCCAATGCTTTGCTTTGAGAGTCCAATGTACGTTCATCCTCAGGGGGCCCCGGAGGAGAGAGAGACCTGGGTCTCGGACCTAATGCTAGAAAATGACACTTGTACCATTCCCTGAAACATCTGAGTGACTTCATTTATTCATTCAACAAATACTACAATGATTGCTTATTGGAGCTATTGTCTGGGGCCCCGAGGTGGTCCTAGTCCCTGCTGTCATAGAGGATGGCATTCTGGTGAAGGGACATTCATGTAATTCTATGTAGGGGCTGCTTTTCTATACAGGGTGGCCTGATAAACATTGGAGCAGAGACCTGCAGGAAGTGAAGAAGGATGCCAGGCAGAAATCTGGAGGAGAAAAGCTGGGGCAGAGGGAACAGCCAGTGTAAGAGCCCTGAGTCAGGAGCGTGCTCGCTGTGGTTTCGAACACCCGAGATACCGACAAGTTCTTTACTCTCCAAGGTTTCCATACTTCTTATCAGTTTCAAAAGAGTTTCTCATGGTAAAAATGTAAAGTTTGCAGCTTGCCTCTTAATAGTGATCTTTTATAGGGTGACTTTTATGTCATCCCTTCATGATGTCTTGCAAGATATGCCATCTTGCCTCTCCCTCCAACACTCAGCTCCTTAAAAACCACTTTTCTAACTCCAGAAGTATATGTGTTTGTGGCAGAACACGTATAAAGCACAAAAAAGAACACAGAACAAAATAAAATTCAAACAGAAGCCATCTGTTATCCCCCTGCTCAGAATTAACCTCTGTAATATGGCAGCTGGCATCCTTCCATTCTTGTACAAAAATGCTTTCCAGATGTGAGTGCTGGACCCTGCCTTCCTGCTTTCAGACGTGGTCTTCAGTGGCTGCCGAGATTTCTAGCTTTTACCTGCTCAGGACTTCGTCAGAGCAGAAGTTTCTTGCTGAGGTTACACTTGCTGACTTGAATTGTCCCTTCAGACCCAGGGGGCACTCCTGATGTGCCCTGTGCCCCCATCCTTCCCTGCCTTCAGGGGACATGCCGCTGGGTCCTGCTGTTTCCACATCACCAGCCAGTGCTTGCTTCCTAGTCGGACAGAAGTGACAAGGGAAGTCTGTCCTTCCCTTCGCCAATTCTCCTTCCTGCAGAGAGAGCTCATGGGGGAGGGGAGAGGAGACAAGCAATATTTCAAAGGTAACAGTGAAGCCAGAATTTAATCAACTCTTCTTAAAAGAAAAGAATTCATTTCCGCGTAAAGTGGAATTTTCATTTACTGGGTTTGCTTTCATCACCCAAGGCTGCGTGTGGTATTATCGCAGCAGACCTGTTCGATTGGTAAGCCTCATCACAGTTACTGGAACACCGGTGTATGTGAGATATTCTTAACAAATTTAGACACGTGTGAGGAAAAAAGAAAAAAGCCGAAGACCACCCAAGGAGCACAAACAGCTCCCAGGTGTTAAGATTTCAACAGACCTTTCTTGGGGAAACAGTTCAGCCTACAACAGGCCCCTTGATAGTGCCAAGAGTATTCTGAGTGGCAGCACAGCCGGGGGAGGGATTCTGGGCAGGATTGTCCAGATTCAACATCTGGCTTTACAGCCTCTTGGCTGTGTGATCTGGGGAAAGACAGGAGGCAACCTGTGCCTTCGTTTCTGCATCTGTAAAATGGGGAAGATGCTAATAAAGGCACCGGCCTCGCTGGGGTTCTCAGGGGAGCCTGTGAATCAGCACAGGTGCCGCGCTCAGCACGGCACTGGCGCAGAGCAGGTGCTCCTCCCACGGTGGCTACCTTGAGTGACCTGAGCTCTTCGTGGTTATGAACCTTAATCTTCAAAACAACTCAGCTAAATGCATACCATTGTCACCTCTATTTTACAGAGGGTTTAACTGAAGCACAAACAGATTAACAACTAGTCCATGGTCACACATTGCAAAGTGGCACAGCTGGGGTCCAAGGTCAGAGCCTGCGCTCGGCTACAAGGTCTGACACCATGAGCCGCTGCTTAATCTCCCTGGCATGCCCGCCAGACCCAGGAGCGGGTTTCTTATGAATACTTTTTCTCCCTTATGTCTTAGACTCAAAAATGGATGTGACTTTGGTTCTAAGTTTTAAATGAGGCTTTCTCTGCCTCCTCAGTCCTCTGGGTCCATGGTCCCCTGGTCTGGGCTGTCTTCACTTCTCCAACTCCCCAGACCTCACAAAGGACTCTCCAGACCCTGCCTACCTTTGCCTATGTGCAGGGAGCTGCTGGTAAGAGTTCAATTACAAGATGTGTCTCTTCGCGGAGAGTGTCCTCACTGTCTGCGGACCATCTCTCTATCTTTGCCCCTTCTGTCTTCTGTACTTCTTTTTTTAGAAAAACCTCAGCCCCAATGCAGGTGACTTCATGCTTTATTTGTATCTATAAGAGATAGCCCCTTTCACAGAGTTCTTATCCCAGAGCCCCATGAGCAGGAGCTGGAGGACCACACAGGGACACAGCAGTGGCAATGCCTGGTCACAAAGGAAGGAGGGGCACGGCTTGGCATTGGGTTCATTTAGAATGAATTTATCCAGAGGCTGCTTTGGGCTGGGACTGGGAATAAATGACGAAGACATTCCAGACTGCTTTTGTGGTCTAGCAAGGTGGGGCAGACTCATATAGGTTCTGGGCTACTATGCAAGTATCATAGTAGAAAGTATGTGAAGATCAGGGAAGGCTTCCTGGAGGAGGTAACCTGAGCTGAGTCAGACCCAGGTTTGAACTGAGGCTTCATTGCTCCCTATTTATGTAACATTGTCAGCCTCTCTCTCTGGCCCGTTTCTTCACTGGCTAAATGGTACTGTTGTGAAAATGAGATGTGCACCATGTGTGGCACACCAATCACAGCAGGTGGTGTCAAAGCTGTCCCCACTATTTAATGACCGTGGTTATTTCCTAATAACATGCCCTCTTCATGTTATGTTCATTTCCAATAATAAATCCCAGCCTACATGCAAATATAACTCTTTAAAAATACAATTCTATATAGAAAAGCAAAGTTTTTTTTTTAAATGTATTATAAATGAATTTCGCCACAGACCATTTCATGCAGCTCCTGCGCCACTTTCCTCTTGGCGAGTCTGCCATGAGCCCCATTAAACGTTTGGGGATTTGCAGAATAGGAATCAGACCTTCTATCTTCCATCTTGAGCGACAGCAACAAAGATGGTTCCTCCACCTTTAATGCATCACCAGGGATGTGTAATTATGACCATGGCGGAACATGGGATCACATCTTAGCGATGATTCTTTTGTAACATTGCCGTTATTTCTCCACAGAGTACAACTGAGCAAAGCCAAGTTGCTGAGACAAATGGTATAAACATGTCATTGCATTAAATGGACATTTCGCCCCTTGGCCGTTAATAATTTATCCCTTAAGGAAGACAAGAAGCTGTCCAGCCAGCTAATTAAAAATACCGGATCTCACAGATGAGAAGAATGGTTCTTATTAAAATGTGCGTTTGCTACCTTGACAATTTCTAAGAAGCAAATATTTCTACTGCTCCAGATGTAAGGAAACAAAGTTTACTCGGCCATGGGAAATCCACTTTGGGAAACAAACGAATCAATGAGACTCCCCCATCATGGCACTGCCCTCAGTGCAGAATCAGATGATAAATTGGGATGCCTGCAGGAAAAAAAAAAAAAAGCTGTTCTCATTAAATAAGGGAACCAGAACCTTCTTGATCCCAGTATCAGCCTGTGGTCCACACATTTTCCCCCAGTTTATCAAGGAGGGGACTTGGGCTTAAGTGCCAGGCATCCCCTCACCAAGGGCAGAAGGACTTCACTGAGGAATGGTTCTCGGACAAATCGACCCCAGACAAAAGCCTGACGCAATTGTCAGTTACACATGCTGTGGAGATGCAGTCACTTGCCACTGCTTTGTCCCCAAAGTCCTCTAAAGACAGTAAAGGGACAAAAAAAAAAAAAGAAAAAATAGAAGCCCCCAAAGTTAAAGACACTTGGCCAAGAGACAGCAGAAAGAAGGCGATGAAAACTTGGAATGAGATCTCTGAGTGGTCACTGACCTAGCAAACCGGAGGGAGCTGAGGGTTGACAGCCGGCAGGGGGCAAGCTGAGAAGCAGCCTGTGAGCCTGATGACAGGGTGAGCCCGCTTCATTCCTCCTGACCCCTAGACAAGGCTACTTAAGCACTCACAGGATTACCCCTCATTCCCATGCAGCAGCCAATCCAGGGAAAACTGCCTCTTCCTGGGACCCTCTTCCACATCAGCTAACTCAGGTCCAAGTGGTCTTCTAAGTTCTTCCTCACGCTCGTCTAGAGGTGCCCTCCGTTCTCCAGGATGTCAGTCTCTCTCGTTGCAACAAGACAATAAATCCAGCTTTGTTTGACTCCAGGTATGCTCCTGGTGGTCTTTGACCAGTGAACATCAATAGGATGTGGACCCCACCCCCTGCTCTGGGGCGGCTGGGTACCCAGGAGAGACTGAGCCGGGAGACTGAGGCTGGGGGAGCACCGGGCCCTGCTGAAGAAGGGACGGATTCTCTAAAACAGGGGCATTAAATGAATGATGATGTCATAGACAGACTGCCAACCCTTCTCTGACCTGGTTCCTGGAAAAGACAAAGCGAAGAAAAATCAAGAATCTCACAGGAAGCAGAGACAGTGGCAAGAAATAGACCGGCCAAAGCTGAAGCATATTCTTCAACAAACAAATTACAAGGGAAAAAAAAAAGAGTTTGGAAGGGAGAAGTTATGCATTAAAAGAAACTTAAGAGCTTTATCAACCAATAGCAAACTGTGGAGCTTACTTGGATTCTGATTTAAACATGCCATGAAAATAAAACCACTTATGAAATGTAGGGGTTCAGAACGAGCCTCCCCCAAACGTTCCACTTTTGCCTGAAGATTATTTTGAGCTAAAAGCAGTCAAGATCCTACAGTTTCAAGAGAAACTACGGCCCCTCCCTTGAGCACCTGAAAGAATTTAAATTGGGGATTTTTCCCAGAAGAATCATTAGCAGCAATAAATTTTATCTAAGTGGTCCCATCTATATGGCAGAGCAAACACCTGGTTACCAGACATCTGCTCTTCTCACTGTTCTGTGAGTGACCCTCCTGTCTTTGGAAGCCCCAGGCCTCTGTCCCCTTCCTTAGCTAAGGATGTCTCATACACCTCATTTTTCGGTATTGGGCTGTGGGAATTCGATTGGAAAAAGAACCTCCCTGGCTGAGACAAGGGGTCTCGGCCCAGGCTAGGACCCTGGTACAGGCCCAGTCAACCCATTTGGTAGCAAATTGAGAGAATTATCATCAAAAATTTTTAGATGTGGTAACTGTACTGTGATAATAATTACATAAACGATTCCTTATCTTTCAGAGATACATATGAGAATATCGGCGAAACACTTTGAATTCTGGAATTTGCTTAAAAATAATTATCTGGGGAGTGGAGGGGAGATGAATCAGGACCGGCAGATGTGGAACTGTCCAAGCTGGGAGGGAGGTGTGCAGAGGTTTATCGCTCTATAAGCTTTACTTTTGCATGTGTTTGAAAGTTTCCAGGATGGAAAGTGAACAAAAACAAAAGGAAACACAAAACGTTAAAACTCCTAAAGTCTAACCTCCTTTAACCTTGAAAAAATGCCCCAGCTTATTCAGACCCTCCCTAGGCACCACGCCAGAAAGACGTCAGGGCAGTTGTCCTCAAAGCCTGCAGACACAGGAGGAAAGCTTTAGAAAGCTCTTGAAAAGGTCGTAAACCTTATCAAGGATCACAAAGCAGGGAGGTAGGAGGGCAGCCCTGAGCACAGTTGTAGAGAGCTGTCTCTCCTCCCCACATCCTCTGCTTCCACCTTTGAGTGAGCCCATGCTATCCATGGACAAGGCACTTCCATTCTTCGGGAATCTCCTAGCTGGGCATGTTGGCTGGTGGGGTCGGGGCGGGGGGTCTCGAGGGCACAATTCGGGTGGCAGCTCTGGAGTCAAGACTGGGCCCTGGGTGAGGGCAGGGAGGTGGCTTGCCTTTGATTCAAGAGAAGAAGGAAAAGGCCCTGCACTGACCCAGGCGGTGAGTGGGAAGTGGGCAGCAGGAACGAAAGGATGACTCCGCCTGTGGCACCTGAGTTGCTGGCAGAACGTAGGGGTGGGATTTGACTCCTGGAGGCAGAGAGCTGGAACGCAGGGTTCTCTCTAAGGGATGTTGTTGAAGGGGCTGTGACTTCAAAAAATTCCCTCTGGCATTAACGATGTTAATCTTGGGGGAAGAAATTCTTCATCTTAAAGTTCACTCTGAGACGCGGAGGCAGCTTGAAACAGAGCGTGTTCTTTTTTCTTTACTAGGAAATTTCCAAGGGCTCCCCTGCTTTGGAGTAACTTTTCTAGCGTTTCATATTTTTATGAGACTTGTTGCTTTCAGTCTCTTTGAAGCATGGTGAAAAATATTTTTTTCCATCTTAGTAATAGAGTATAGTACGTTTATGCTTTACAAATAAGGGTTTTCACCAAGTGTGTGGAGCTGGGGATTCACTTAATGATGGCTAGATGAAACTTTGTGGCTAATAAAGAGCTGTTTTCTAAAAATAAACAATTATCAGTGCAATTGATTCAGCAGGAAAGGAGCATCAGCACAGTCTTGAGAAATAGGCACGGGCCAGGGCCACGTGTCCTGGTCTTTTTGGAGTAATCGATCCTTCAGGAATCTAAGGGAAGATATGAACGCCTCAGAAAAACGCACACGTACAGATATTTTACATATAATTTTAGAGGCTTCAGAAGCCCAGGGAGAGCTCCTAAACAAGAACACAGAGATAGGAGGAAGCGACGGGTCATTTACATCACAAAAGAACTCTCTGCTCCAAAAAAGGACTTGCTCTGGGCTCCCAAATGCCTTCTGGTATATGCCGGTTGGTTTATTTGATTTGCAAATATCATTTCAATGAGACTTTACAGCTAAGACGCTGTTTAATCAGTTCAAGCCTTCTCCCTTCACAAACCCATTAATGTAACAACAAATTCTTTTAACAAGTGTTTATTGTACCCCTTCTCTGTGCCAGGCCTGCGAGCAGCAGGACAGACGCAGTTTCTGTCTTGAGTGGACGGTCAGCTGAGCGGGAGGCTGGGTTGTTCACGGCTGCATCTCCAGCACCTAGGACAGCTCTCAGGACCAGCAATCAGATCCATGTAGGACTGAATAAGCAGCCTAAACAGAAAATGCTATGAAGAAACCAAGTGCTAAAGGGGGGGGGGGGGGGGAGGGAAGAAACATTGGTGAAGGGAGGTGGGGAGGGATCAGGGAAGGGGTCCCCAAGGAGGAGAGATTTAAGCTGAGCCCCAAAGGGTGAGAACTGGGGAAGAGCATTTCAGAAGGGAAAACCAGTGTATGCAAAATCTCAAGTCAGGAGAGGTGTGCCATGGTAAGGACACGCAATGGGCCTGGAGCATAAGAAGGAACCAGACAGAGGGCCCTCTAGGACAGGGTAAAGAGTTTCTACTTTAATTCTGGATGCTATGGAAAGCAATTGGAGGGTTTAAGCCATGAAGTAATATGATTTGATCTACATTTTCAGAAAAATTGCTCTAGTTGCTATGTAAAGAATAAATCATTGGGCGTGAAGGACAAAGAGGGCAGCGAGAGGCCAGTTGTCTGGACAAGAGATGATGGTGGCTGTTTGCTGGGGGTGAGGGTGAGGGCGGGGGGTGGGGTGGGTAGTGAGTTAGAGATGTTGAGAAATGACTGGAGATGAGTGATCCCTGGAAGAAAAGTCAGCCAGGTGTGGGGACATAAGTTGGATGTGGACAGAGGAGACTTAAGGATGGCCCCTGACTTCTGGCTGGGGGGATGGTGTTGGGAGGAGAAAACTTTCCTCTACCCTTCTAAGGTTCTTCTGGCTGGTCTAAGAATAAAATTGACATGAGGCAGAGTAACAGGAGAAAATTAATTTAATTTCATACATATGGGAACACCATATGCATGAGAGGGTCGGAGACAAAAGGGTAAAATTAGGTGTATGTCCCATCCTGAGCTAAGGAAGGGGACAGGGGCCTGGGGCTTCCAAGGACAGGAGGGTCATTCTCAGGACAATGAGAAGAAAAGTAGATGTTTGGTAATTAGGGGTCTACCCTGCCAAATAGATGGGGTCACTTAGCTAAAATTTATCTCTGATAATAACTCTTTTTCTGGGAAAAAAATCCCCAATTTAAATTCTTCCAGGTGGTTAAGGGAGGAGCAGTAGTTTCCCTTGAGCCCACAGGGTCTCAGTTGCCTTCAGCTCAAAATAATCCTCATGAAAAATGGTGCATTTGGGGAAGGCTCGTTCAGAACCCCTACAATGGTGATGTTATTCACAGAGAGGAGGATAACAGGAGAATGGGTTTTGAGGGGGAAATCAGGAGGTCAGAGCTGGGTGTGTTGGATTTGAGAAGTTGATTGGATGAGTAAGTGGAGCTTTGAAGGAGGCAGGGCTAGAGGAGGAGTCTGGGGATGGGGTATGAACGGAGAGGGCATTAAAATCTGGAGAGATTAGGGGATGCAGCGAGACAAATATTGTCGGAGAATATTTGCCTTGCACAGGAAAGAATGCAAGAGCAAGGTGTAGTAAAGTGAAAGCAAGTGTATTTAGAGAGAGGCACACTCTGTAGACGGCTGCTCAGAAGGCAAGAGAGAGAGCAACCACAAGGTGTGGGGTTGTTAGGTTTTATGGGTTTGGTAATTTCATATGCTAATGAGTAGGAGGATTATTCCAACTACTTTGGAGAGGGGGTGGGGATTTCCATGAATTGGGTCCCGCCCTCCCTTTGATCTTTTATGGTCAACCTGGGAACTGTCATGGCACCTGTGGGTGCGCCATGAGGCTCAAGGTCTACCCGAAGTCAAATCTTCTGCCATCTTGGTTCTAACCAATTTGTCCTGTCCTCAGTTGCTGTGTCATTCCTTTAATGGCTGTGCCCTGCCCTCTTCCCTCTTGTTTCAAAAGTAGCCCTGAAGAGGCTGGCAGGAGACCAAGCAGGAGGGTGAGCGGTCAGGGAGGCAGGGCCCCAGGTGCCTTCTCCATTGCCTCTCACAGTTGCTGGAAAGATGCCTCTGCACTCAGCCAGGCTGCTGGCACCCCTGAGGGTGGAACGTGCCGTTTCTGCTGTAGCCTTTGCACTTATGCTCTGCTCCTCCTGCCTAGAATGCCTTCCCTGATCTTCCAGTCTTTTCTGAGTGCCACCCACCTTTAAAACTCAGTTCACTCTGCTCTGGCATCAGCCGGAGGGGCCAGAGTCCCATCCCCCACCTCTGTTTTGCTCTGTGCTGAAAGCCGTGGGCCCACCAGCCTCTTGCCCTGCATTTTCCAGGCAGCATCACGTACCCCCAAACCATTGTGCCCCCAAACCACAGAACACGAATCAAGCTCTTCAAGCACCCTGCTGGAGCCCCTCTCTATACCTGAAGTGAATGGGGACCCCCCCAACCCATACCAAATCTTGGGCCTTTTATGCCCTGGATAAGGTGTGGGTGGGAGCCACAGGGCTGTGACAGCAACATTGGAGGACAGGAAGCCATGGGGCAAAAAGCTCAGGGAATTGGCATCCGAACCATTCAAAAAAAATTTTTTTGAGAAATTTCTCTCCTTTTTTTTTTTTGGCTTTTTAACTTTAAAAAAAAATTGGGAGGTAGGTAATTAGGTTTGTTTATTCATGTATTTATTAGTGGAGGTACTGGGGATTGAATCCAGGATCTCGTGCATTCTAAGCACACACTCTGTCACTGAGCTGCACCCTCCCCCCGCTAAGTGATTTTCTTTTTGATAAAGAAGATACTTTGCCTTGGTGATGTCAGAGTAGGCAAATGTCCCCCCTTCTTTTTTTTAACCAACTAACATGCACAAAGATGTTTGTCACTTGCTCCCTCTCTGAGTCTCATTATAAGGAGTGGTGACTGGACTTTGGAGTAGTGTGGGGCCCTGAGAGGGGAGTTGGCGAGGGTTGTGGCAAGCAGTAGGGAGCCAGCGTAGGTCCTAGAGGAGTGGAGGGTCATCATGAGTTCCGTGAAGTGAAGGTCTGGCAGGTCGAGCAGGGCTGAAGGCTGAGAAAGCAGTGAGATGCTGCTCCCCGCCACCCAGGTGAGAGGCGAGAATCTTGCGGTGTCCTCAGGATGCTGGGCCTGAGGCCCCACACTTCTCCCAGGTGCAGTGGGTCTAGGGCTGAGGGAGAGGAAGGGGTGGAGGTCCCTTTGGGGAGTTTTCCCAGAGCCGAGAGAGGGAGGGAGTACACAGGCAGCAGGACAGACCTCAGCCGGCTCCCTCAGCTGCTTTCCTTTGCTACTTTGGGCTCGTCAGTAGAAACACCAAGTAGGCCTTTGGTGCTGGCCCCAGCAACCTCTGAAGGGCTGACAGTCGCCCTTCTAGGAGTCTGCCCGCCCGCTGTCCTGCCCGGCGCTGACAGACAAGGCAGGAAGGAGGCCCACAGTTCCTCCAGGTGGCCCGGTTATCAGTGGTGTGCTGGTACCGATTAACAATCAGCTCTTTGGGGAAAAAAAAGGGGACAGGTTTGTAGATGACCCCACCAATTTCAAGCACGAGCACAACCTTACTAAACACCATTACATAGTCCTCCCACCTATTGCTGAAAAAATTAATCAATAGTCAATCTAGGAAAGAAAGAGAAAATTTTATTCAAGCCAACCTCAGGATTATAACCCAGGAGTCAGCCTTTCAGAAAGCTCTGAGGACCGTTCTGCCCATTAGAGGACAAAGCACAACTATATAAGATTTTGAGACAAAGGGTCATACGTCAAGTGACGTAATGACAGTTTACACAGTCCAGATCTGCATGTACAAAGTAAGCAGTGGGTCATCATGACTCCTTTCAAGATTAAGACGCAGGGGGGAGGGTATAGCTCAGTGGGAGAGCACGTGCTTAGCATGCATGAGGTCCTGAGTTCCAGCCCAGTACCTCCATTATTTAAAAAAAAAGATTAAGAAGAAAGGTTATCCCTTAAGGAGGGCTGGTTACTGCAGATGCCCAATACATACTAAAGGGGAGGAAGGAGGCCCAAACAGCCAGAGCAAAATTTTGTTTGAATTTTTCTTGTCTTGCCATAAAATACAAATTCCATGTGTGAATGACCTCAGGGACATTGCGTTACTGAACCAGCTTTGTCGGCTGAATGTGCAGCAAGCCAAGCTGAGACACCGAGGTTTGCAGCAGAGAAAGGGCTTATCGTGAGGCAGCCAAGTGAGGAGGCTGGAGAACAAATCTCAAATCCACCTCCACGCAGGTGAAGGGCTCTCGATATTTCTGGGATAAAGCTAAGGTGTGGGGAGTGGGAGGAAAGGTCATTGGAGATAAGAAAAAGATGAGAGAATCGTCCTTCTGTGCAGGGGCAACTGAGCAACAGGCATCTGTATGAGACCTGTGCTCAGAAAATAGTGGCGTCAGCATCCTCTGAGGGGGCAGTTTTGGGCCCCGTGGCGTCAAAAGGTCATCGAGGACACTCGCACAGGCCCAGATGAAGGGTCGCTGGTCTTAGGCTTCACCAGCTGGAGCTCAGACTGGACACAGCTGAGTCCAAGTTTCTGAAACTACAGCTTGGACAAACATCTCATTGTTTAGGCCAGGCGAGGCTTGGAGAACATGCAAGGTCTTGTAAAAACAAAGTGCGCTTGATCAGTGAAGGCAGCTTACAGGTGTAATGGATCTAACTGATGATTACCCTCTGTTTCAACAGTAATACAACAATAATGAAGCGATGAGTTTTGTCTTCTTCAACTGCATTTTTAGGATAATTTGTTTACTTATAAGTTTACCTAATTTAAGTTTTAATAATGACCGTGGAAGAACTAGCTTGCAAAATTCCTGGAAATGCAATAATCGGCTCTTGAGACGTGGGACAAGCCCGTTCTGACACACCACTGGCTGATGCTAGGACGGGTTCTTGGTACAAAGAGCCCTTTCCCGGGGAGCTCTCCTGCAAGATGCATGGCTCCCTGATGTTGGGGAGCCTTGTTCTGGCTGAGGGAGGCAGTGGATTGCAGGAGACACGACTGGGCAACTCATAAGAAGAGTTCAGACCAGGGCCAGCCAGGCCAGCCTGTGGGACCAGCATCTTTCCCATAACATAGGTCCAAGAACTGTGATTTTTAACCAAAAAGAACAAAGGAATACTAATTTAAAACCTGCATTTGAAAATGTCATTTGAGCTGGAATGGCTAAAATCAGACAACGTATCAGTGTTTGAATTAAAGTGAAAATTAAGCACGTGCCTCCCTGTGAGTCAGCACTTTTAAGGCTATCTTCTTGTGAAGTTCAGAGAAAGAGTTAAAGAATCTATTTAAATGCAAATGTGCCATAAAACCGACTAACAGCGATGCATCTTCTGAATGCTCTCAGCCCTTCTTCCAGCAGGCTCTGCTCATAATAGTGTTATTTTTTCAACTTAAGAGAATAATATCTCTCAAGATATTATAATTGGAGTGCAGCTGGCGTGATTACCTGGTGTCGGAGAGGCAGCGGGCTGGAGGGGATCTGGGGCATCTTCTGGGGCAGGATCTGCACATGGGCCGCTGTGCCTCCTGGGACGGGCTGAGCAGCGCATAAGGCGGGCGCGACATGACCCGGCAGGGCTCTGGATCCCGGGCCTCCCCGTGCCAGGAGTTTCCTTCCCTGGCCTTCTGGTTACAGTGCTCCAGAGGAGTCGGGACTTACCTTTGGGCTCCGGTGAGCAGGAGGGTGTGATGCCCTGACTCAAGGACTGAAGTCGACCCCACTCAGAAGGAGGCAGGCACAGCGCCTGACTCGGGGAAGCGACCTGCCAAGGCTGACCGCTGACCCTCGTGCTGCCCAGGGCGGGAAGGAGGTGGGGAGGTGACTGTCGGGGAAACCTGTGTACCCTGCGGGCCCTCCTGGGTACAAAAGCCCCTCTGTTTGTTTGTAGGAAAAAGGTTTTAGTCTCCTGGACCTTCCCTGAGTTCCAAAGAGGAAATTCAAGCAGATACTAGTTAGGGAAGGGAGGGAATGCAGAATCAAAGGAAAAGCAGTCAAGAAATAGCAGTTCATCGATCAAACAGAGTCCGAGTTCCTCCTTAAGGGACATGCATGACAGTCTGACACACTCTTCGAGTTGTCCTTCGGGAACTAAAGTGGAAGATGGTGGATACACACTGAGCACCGGCACTGTGGACCTCAGCCTGGGGGGAATCAGAAGGTTGATGATTCAGAGTCCTGAAATGTCACCCTGTCACCCCACCACCAGCCAATGAGAAGAAAGTCATGCCCCCTGCAACCCTCACCCCAAATGTTGCTTTAAAAAGTCTTAAGCCCCAGCCAGCCCGTAAGATGGACCTGAGACAAACCTACATCTCCCATCTTCTGGCTTGGTGTCCTCTTGATCAAGGAATATTTCTCTGCTCCAAACGCCAACATTTTGTTTGTTTAGCCTCACTGTGCATTGGGCACATGAACTTGGGTTCGATAACATGTGTGTGTGGAGGGCACTGGGTACCAGGCAGCTGGAGCAGAGCTTGGTGGTGAGCCTGGCTGGCTTGGTGCTGAGTGAAGCCATCAGCTTCTCAGAGGTAGCAGGGCCTTTGTCCCCGCCAAGGCCTGGGCCCCTCTGGGAGCAGCCAGGGCACCCAAGCCGTGTCCAAGAACCACAAGTACCCTAGTGCCCTCGACTAAGAGGAGACTGTGCACTTGAAAGCCCGCAAACCCACAGAACAACCCAAGAACTGCCTGGTTCAAGGTGGACTCTTGTCAGGAGCAGGCAAACCCGCCGGCACGGCTCACCTCATCTCTGCTGCTGAACTGTGGGCACCCCAGTATGAGGCCATGGTCCCTGCTCCAGAACCACGGCCCAGCCCACGCGGGCAAGCAATTAAAATGTGCTGAGTCTTTGGAAACTGCTTTGCAGGTGCATAATACGTATAGGTGCAGAGTTTCTGGATATTAAGATGTTTAATATGAAGTTAGCTTTTATCCATCTCTTTTTACTTTTACTTATATGGAGTCATTTAGAATTTGCTTTGAAGGACCCTATGCTAAGATGGGTTGTTCTCCCCATATTTTTCCTGCCCCCCTCCTCAAAGAATCCATTCTCCAGGACTCACAAGTGGATGCCAACCTTGGGAAGAAGGAATGCAGGACTGTGAAAAACCCCACTTCCCTTCTTCTCTATTTTGGAGACGCCTTAGGGGTGGGCACATTCTGGGTCTGGGGTTGCTTTCTGCCTGGGAGAAGAAGCTGGAGCCAGGGGCGCATGATGGGGCTGAAGGAGGGGTTCAGGGGCTCTTAGAGTAAACTGGTTCAGACAGGGTGGCATCCATGACACTCGCCTCTTAGGAACCCAGCCAGGCAGGGACAGCCTTCAGAGGACTGACTCTGCGGGGGAGAGGGGCCCCCAGCTCTGGCAGTGAAACCGAGCAAGACCCTGTGTGGCCCTCCAGGTAGAAGAACTTTCCCGTGTCCCACATTTCTTGTTTGTAGGAAAAAATCTTCAGCCTCCTAGACCTCCCCTGAGTTCCAAAGGATAGATTCAAACAGTCACTAATCCTGAAAGTGAGAGAACACAGAAACAAAGGCAAGGCAGTCAAACAACAGTTCAGTGATGGGCAGAGTCCTAATTTGTCCTCAAGGAAGATACATAACAATGTATCTTTGAGTTCTCCTACAGGAGCTAAGCCCCACCGCACCCCTCAGGTGGAGGGTGATAACTTCAGGCTGAGGACAAGATTTCTGAAACACCACCCTGTTACCTCACCACCACCTAATCAGAAGGAAGTCACACACCCCAAATTTGCCTTTTAAACCTCTTCCCCTCAAACCATCATGAAGTTCAGGTCTTTTGAGTTCCAGCCACCCATTCTCCTGGATTGGCCCTTGAGGTAAGCCTTGCTCTGCTCCAGACTCTGATGTTTTGGTTTGTTTGACCTCACTGTGTGTCAGGCACGCGAACTTGCTTTTGACAATAATTTTGGTGAGACAGCCAGGAGCCTGTGCCCATGGCAGGTCAGCCCTGGCTGGGGGGCAGCCCCTTCCCTGAACCCCCAGCAGCTGCCAGAGCTCATTGTGTTCTGGGGAACCTGGAGGGTCACTCCTTGACAGGCACCAGCTGCCTCAGCACAAAGCAGTTTGGAGCTGAGAAATGTCCTGACTGAGGGTCCACTTTGGCTTTTGTTTTTGGTGTGAGTTGCTCCGGCTTGTGCGGGCTGGGAGTTCTTCCCCTTCCATCTGAGTTCATGCCCTTTCAGGAAATGTGTTTGGATGCCTCTGTCTGGGAGTGGGAGTGGAATTTCGGACTGTATCTCCTTTGATTCTTTTTGCATTTGTCAGTCGTAGCTTTGTGTGTATGTCAGTACTTGCACTGGCTGGTTGAGATTCTCTGGTAGCAGAGCTTGCATGTGATGACACCAGCGTATTCTTCCCTATTGCACTGGCTTCGCTTACGGCACAGTATTGGCTGAGAATCTTCCCTTTTTAGAGCTAGGCAACTGCAACCCTGAGAGACTGTTCTGCATTCCACTGGTTTGATGTTTGCTTGATACTTGACAACACCAGCCGTGACTAATTAAACAATGTTGATCAGAGCTCTGTTCCATCTTGGAGTCCCCTAGGCTGTATTTTACAAAACTGGGAGATCACCAGCTACGCTCCCATGAATGAAAGAAAATGATATTTTATTGTAACACTGCTTGGCCTCAGTCCTCCTTAGGATCTGGAGAACAATGGCCCCTCATGGCTCTTTAAATTATTACACCGTCTCTCAAATAGAACTGTTTTGTTACAAGGGAAAGGAAAACGGGACGAACTTCCTTATGTGTGGGCTTTTATGCTATTGCATCAAAGTAAATTCTTTTTGGAATTGGTTTGGTTTTTTTTCTTGGGGGGGGGGGTGTATGTGTGTGAGTGTCTCAGTACATTAGTCCAAACCCTATTCTCTCTTCCTGGCTTTGACCTTCGTTAGAGGGTCCTTGGTAACTTGGATGCTGATTCAAGTCCCTCTGGAAGTGAGGCCTGTCATGTAAGTGAATGATGTGTGTTATTATCTCTTACTGTTATCGATTTAAACTGAATTGGCTATTTAGAAACTGAAGGAACTCTCACCCTAAAAAGGGCCAAGATGGGGCTCTTTTGACATTGCAAAACTGGCTTTTGCACGTGCAGTTAGTGGAAGCTAGTTTTCTGGGAGGAACTTGCATTTCTCTTCCTGGGCCTTTGAGATGTAAATGACCTGCCTGGGCTCTCAGGGACTTTTATCTAATCATCTGTGATCCCTGAGACTGAAGGGAAAAAAGAGGCCTTTTTAAACTCAAGCAGGAAACTGTGGGATCTCTGCCTGTGTGTATGTATGTGAGTGTATGTCTGTGTGTACATTATAAATGTGATGTATCTCTGCCTCCAAATGGTATTGCCAAGATCGGTTTGTGGGTGAGCTGTTTAAATGGCTTAAAAGAAATTAAGTGCTTATATAAATTCTCAGAAATATAAACGAAACTGGTCAGAATGAATTTCAGGTTCACACGAGGGCTCACTGCCAGACACATGCACCACCTTGTGTGATCTTTCCTCAACTATGTTTGCAGACGACATGATCTTGAATAGAGAAAATCCTCAGGAGTATACTAAAAAAACTAATAAACAAGGTCATCAAGTTTGCAGAATGCAAGATCAATATACCAAAAATATAAATTGGACATATAATATACTAAAAAATGTATTTTTAGCACATAGACTGAATGAATACAAAGCAGTGTTCACAGTGCTTGGCACTTGGGGCAGGAAGCAAGAAGGATGGGGGCATGTAGTTGAGGAGGCTACGGTGTTTCCCTCCGAACATTCCTGCATTGTTCGAACCTTTTATGAGGAGTATGCATTCATGGATTACTTGTGTGACAAAAACATCAGTAACTGGTCACCTCCTCTAAACTTCTTAAAATGCAGTAAAGAAACAAGATTGGCCTTAATGCAGATCATGATAGGGATGAGTTTTTTTAAATGTATTTTTATAAACTTGCAATGCATAATCCAAAAGTGAAATTAAGAAAATAATTTCATTTATAACAGCATCAGAAAATAAAACAGGAATAAATTTAAAGTGCAAGTTTTGAACACTAAAAACTACAAAATATTGTTGAAAGAAATTAAGGAAGACTTAAGTAAATGAAGACAATCCATGTCCATGGGTTGGAAGATTTAATATTTTTCAGATGGCAATACTTACTAATTAATCTACAGATTCAGCACAATCCCATAAAATCCTGAGGGCCTTTTTGGCCTGAATTGACAAGCTGATCTTAAAATTCATATGGAAATGCAAAGGACCCGAATAACCAAAACAATCTTGAAAAAGAAGAACAAAGTTGGAGAACTCACACTTGCCCATTTTAAATTTGCTACAAAGCTACAGTATCAAGAAAGTGTGGTATTGACATAAGAATAGACATACAGACCAATGAAATAGATCTGAGATCCCAGAAATTAACTTTCATATTTATAGTCAATTGATTTTCAGCAAGGGTGCCAAGACAATCAAATGGAGAAAGAACAGGTTTTTTAAATAGATGGTGCTGAGACAACTGCATACTCACATGCAAAAGACCCCTCACACTACACATAAAAATTAGCTCAGATGGACCCTGGACTTAGTTGATACAGCTAAAACTATAAAACTCTTAGAAAACAATATAGGCATAAACTTTCAAGAACTTGGATTAGAACAAGCATTCTTAGATATGACAACAAAAGTATATGAAACAACAACCACAAAAGATAAAACACACTTAATCAAAATTTAAAATGATTGTGCTTCAAATGATACCACCAAAAAAAAAAAATGAAAAGACAACTTACAGGATAGAAGAAAATATTTGCAAATCATATATCTGACAAGGGACTTAAGTCTAGAATATATAAAGAACACTTACCATTCAATAACAAAAAGACAAATAATTTTAAGGGGAATTTTAAAGGGAAGGATCTGAATAGACATCTCTCCAAAGAAGATACACAAATTAGCAATAAGCAGATGAAAAGGGGTGTCAACATCCCTAATGATCCATCGAGGAAATGCAAATCAAAACCATAATGAGATACTACTTCACACTCACTAGGATGGCTAGAATTTTTCAAAAAGACAAATTATAACAAGTGTTTTCAAGAATTTTCATACACTGCTGGTGAGAATTTAAGTGCTACAGCTGCTTTGGAAAAGTCTGGCCATTCCTCAAAAAGATAAACGCAGAGTTACCATATGACCCAGCAATTCCACTCCTAAGTATGTACCCAGGGAAAATGCGAACATATGTCCACATTAAAACTTACACACAAGTGTTTACAGCTATATTATTTATAACAGCCAAAAAGTGGAAATAACCCAAATGCCCATCAACTAATGAATGGATTGATCAAATGTGATAAATTCATATTAATGGGAGATTGCTTGACCATAAAAAGAAAGAATTTATACATGCTATATATGACATGGATGAACCTTGAAAATATGGTAAGAGGGAGAAACCAGTCACAAAGACCACACATTATATGATTCCACTTATATGAAATGTTCAAGATAGGCAAATCCATAGAGACAGAAAATATGTTAGTGGTCACTGAGGGCTGGAGAGTTGGGAGGAAATGGGGGGTGATTGCTAATGGGTATAGGGTTTCTATTTGGGGTGATGAAACGTTCCAAAACTGGTTGTGGTGATGGTTACACAACTCTAAATACACCAAAAACTATTGAATTGCACACTTTAAATGGGTGAATTGTGTGGTATGTGAATTATATCCCAATGAGGCTGCTATATTAAAAGAAAATAATTTATCAATTAAAGCATCAGGGCCTGGAGATTTTTTTAGTGCAGTTTTAAATTACAAATTTAATTTTTAAAATTTTTGTAGGACTGAGTTATCCTTCATGTTGTGGGTAAGTTTTTTGGCTAGTCTGTGGGTTTTGAGGATTTGACCTATTTCTTGTAGTCTGTCAAATTCATCTGCACAGGGATGTTATTATTGTTTTAAAGTCTGTGAGGTCTACAACTGTTCACTTTTTCATTCCGGATATGGCCATTTCTCTCTTCTTTCTTTTTTTGTTTGTCAGTCTGACTGAAAGTATATCATTTGTCTTGTTTTTTCAAAGGACCCCCTTTTGGTTTCATTGATTTTCTCTGTTTATTTTCAATTTCAGTAATAACTGATCCTTTTTATTTCTGACGTCCTACTTGCTTTGGGTTTGTCTTGCTTCCCCTCCTCCCTTGTCTCTCCCCTAGTTTCTTGTAGGGGAAGCTCAGATGGTTGCTTTAAGACATTTCTTATTTTGTAATATAAGTATTTAATGCAATAAATTAGCTACATCCCACAAATTTTGATATGTTATATATTAATTTTCTTTCATTTTAATACGTTTTCTAATTTCCTTTGAGATTTCCTTTTAAAAAGTATACTGTTTCTTCCCTAGTGTTTGGAATTTTTTTCCATTATCTTTCTGTTACTGATTTCTAGTTTAATTTCATTATAGTCAGAAAGCATATTTTGTATGATTTCAATCCTTTTAAATTTTTTAAGGTTTGCTTCATGACTCATGATACGGTCTATCTTGAATGCTCCCTGTGTGCTTGAAACGAATGTGTGGAATGTTCCATAAATACCAATCAATTCAAGTTAGTTGATGGTGTTGTTCAGTTCTGTCCTTGCCAATTTTCTGTCTACTATTTCTACACATTACACAGTGCTGCAACTTCCCAGTATAACTGTGGGAATGTGGACTCCTTATCTGCTCTTACATTTTGCTTACAATTTTTTGCTTCTTACATTTTGAAGCTCTGATCTCACGTGTCTGTACATTTAGAAATGTTATGCCTTCTAGGTGAGCTGACTCTTCTATCAATCTGTATTGTCTCTCTTTAACTCTGCTAATTTCTTAGCTCTGAAGCTTACTTTGATATTAACATAGTCACCCTTGCTTTGGCTTTGGCTTGTTAAGAGTTTCCATGGAATAGCTTCTCTCACACTTCTTCTTTTACCCTACCTGTATCCTGGTATGTGAGGTGAGTTTCTCATAGACAGCATGTATGTGGGTCATTTTTTAAAAAATCCATTCTGCGCATCTCTGTCTTGAATTGATGTGTTTACTTCATTTACATTTAATGCCATTATTGATATGTATGAATCTAGGCCTCCCGTTTTATTATTTGTTTTCTATTTTTCCCTCTATTTTTCGTTTCTCTGATACCTCTTTCCTACCTTTGTTTAGGTTACTTAATGTTTTTTTAAGTATTCCATTTTAAGCTATTGAATATGTTTTTGGCATGATCTCGTCATACAAGTTTTCCAGTGTTGGGAGAGACAATTCTCCTTGAGTTTCTTGTTCTCCTACAGCTCCTGCTATGGAGCCAAGACAGCAAGGTTCTGACCATTGTTTCGCCTGGGCCATTTCTCAGCAATGGGTGGAGGCCCAAAGCACAGAGGACGCAGGCTGGAAGGCGGTGGCCTGTGCAGAGGAAGAAAGAAGTCGCTGGGCAACGCACCAGCATCGGGGAGGAAGAAGTGGCGTGCTCAGGTATAGGCCCTGGAGGAAGGGGGAAAAGAAGCTGACATTGTTTCCTTCCCGCTGCTCCCACTGTCCCCCACGGGCTAGCCTCCATCACCCCCCGCCCCACCCCGTGCTCCCTAAGTTCCTGGCCGGGGGATAACGTGGTGTCCTGGTGTTAGGGACATGTCGCTGTATCCCCTGACTCGCCTGCATGTTAGACTCCCTGGTCCATGTCCTCACGGAGAATCAAGGCTCCAGAATTCAAACGATGGGGTTTTGGCGAAGTTGGCTGAGGCGAAGGAAATCCTAAGTGGCCCCGTGGGCCGGTTCACTGTGCTGTTGTGGCTTCCAGAGCTGGAAGGATGCTAAGAACCGACGTGCTCTGAGTCTGCGCTTCCCCGCAGGTGCGCGTCAGAGGAGATTCTCCATCCGGGATCGCTGCATGTACAGAAGTGCTAGAGGTACGTGTAGACTGCAACCTCCCCTCTATCCTTTCCTCCCTAAACCATCCCTGGTGGTCCAGAAGAAACAAAAAAGAATTCTAGCAGGAGGAGGAATCAGTTTTAAAGATTTAATGGCCGCCATACTAGGCAGAGGCATTTCCTAGTATAACAGCGCCACCTGCTGGACAAGCTACCTACTACACTTTCTGTTTTCGTTTTTGAGAAAGGCGTTTCCAAGTTCTTGTTGAAAGTGCACGCTAGACCTATGGGTGGCATGTTCCTCTTTGGCCTGACACCCCGTCTTGGAGGGTATCAACGCAGACTCAATGACAAGCAAGGTGGAAAGAGCCCAACAGGCCTCTCTGTTCAAAAGGAAACGGCATATTCAAGAGCCTCTTGGCCTGGCCCTCTTGGCATCTCAGCTTTAC
Organism: Vicugna pacos; assembly: GCF_048564905.1. NCBI lineage: Eukaryota > Metazoa > Chordata > Mammalia > Artiodactyla > Camelidae > Vicugna > Vicugna pacos. Next base: position 11,277,509 of record NC_133010.1, read on the forward strand.
ATAAAAGGGAAAACAGTACCCCCCACCACTGCCCCCTAAAGCAAAGCCACTGACCTCATGGGGTCCTGGCTTTACAAAGATTCCTCTAAATTCCTGGGCCTGGTGCACTGGTAGTTTGGCCACGTTGATGGCGTCTTCAGCACTGTTGCAGCTGCTCAGCTCTGTCAAACAGAAAGTGACCGCGATTGTTCTCTCCCCTGAGTCTGTTGTTGCCCATGGCCCGCCATCTGGCCTGCTATGGGGAAGACTCTGGATTGGCAGATTAGACACCCCTCTGGGGGCAGCAAACCATGGGAATATATTACCACTGTTGATGGAATAGTTGTGTCACTGATGCAGATGTACTTGGTAAGGATTCTCTCATGAGACGACTGGCATCAAACTGCTGATCAGGCCTCCACTGCCCAGATCAGAGCCATCACCAGCCGGATCCATTTGCAGGTTTCCGGCTGCCTGGAGCTCAGGCAGGGAAATACAGGCTTACCTCTGAGGTATCTTAGGCTCCCTTCCAGACGACTGCAATAAGGCAAGCCACAGGAAATTTGGGGTTTCCCAGTGCATATAAAAGTTATGTTTACACTGTACCATAGTATATTACGTGTGCAGTAGCATTATGTTTTAAAAAAGCTATGCACTTACCTTAATTAAAAAATACTTTATTGGTTTAAGAAAAATGCTAACCATCATCTGATCCACAGAGTTGCCACAAACCTTCAATTTGTAAAAACGGAAACCAAACAATCAAACAAAACCCCGCCGCAATATCTGCGAAGGGCAATCAAAGGAGGTATGCCCATGCTGGAGAATAAGAGAAGTGAATCACTGCTGGTGCTGGGGTGGCTTTGAATTCTGCTCTCTTCCCCAGTACGCCTGCTGTGTACTTCTCAGAGCCTTCAGATAGCTGCTCCATGCCTGCTTTTGGCGGGGTGGGGGTGGGGTTGCATTCGGTGGGACAGACAGGACGGAGGTGCTGACTCCAGCTCACTTGAACTGGAACTGAGGGAAGGCTTTGAACAGGTGGCAGTGGGAGAAGGGGCGTTCCCGGGGAAGCCCCAGCACCAAGGCAAAGGCACAGAGCTGGGAACACAGGACAGGCTCTGAGGACAAGACCATCTGGCGGGGTCCTGAGCCCTGAAGGAGAGCAGAGAGAGAAATCTGGCTGGAGGGCTTGGCTGGAGTGCACGGGACCCAGCCGGGTAGCCATGACGGGGTGCCACTGAGGGGGCATCAGTTGAGATGGAAGCTGTGCTTCCAGCCCCATACATGCTGTTCCTTCCATCTGGAACACTCTTTCTTCTGCACTTCACTGGCCAACTCTTTCCTGCCCTTCAGATCTGAACTGAAATCTCACTTCCTCAGGAAGCCTACCTGACCAGTTCCCACAGAATTCTGTACTTTTTCCTCCTGGTCCTTATCATGTGGAAAGTTGCTGATTAATCTTTTGCAGTTGTTTAATTCACACTTGTTTCCCCTGTTGGACTGTGAGAAAACAAGGGCAGCAGCTGCATAGATCTCATTCATTGCTAAGGTCGGTCAGTCAGTCAGTCAGCAAACGTGGAGGGAGAACCTGCTCTGTGCCCACCATTGTACTGGGCTCCAGCATTCCCAAGGACAAGGTGTGGACCCGCGGTTGTTTGCCCACTGCCTGCACAAATGCTGAGCCCAGTGTCAACCAGATGCCAGCCCAAAAGTGGGTCTGGCTGAATGTGTGTGTAGCAGAGGGAGGAGGGGCTGGTGGCAGAGAGGCCAGGCCAGTGGCTGCTAGAATAGCCCAAAGGAGGTCCCAACCTACTAGGTAGTCAGGGCCTGAGGGGCAGGGCCGGACTCAAAAGTGGATACAGACACTTCCTGGACCGTTTTGAGACCCTAAGATCAGGGAGTCTGAACTGGGGACCTTCTGACGTTTGCCAGCCTCCTGCAGGCTCTGTGGGCCAGGCTGCCCCATGCTCTTCCAGCAGCCCCTCTCTGGGGAACCGTCAGGGCTGAGCATCTCCTGTGCCCACCAGAGCCAAGGACCCCTGTCATCACTTCCAGTGCTCCACAGATGAGGCAAGACCCTGGAGAGCCTTGAGACTCGCTCTGTGGCCACCTTCTCAGGGAAGCGAGGGAGCCAGGACAGCCCCCAACCCTCGACCCCAGCCTGTCTGCTTTGAAGCCCCCTGACCTCTAGGGGGCCCCTGTGCTCCTCACAGACCACCCTGGGGGCGGGGAGATCTGGGTGGGAGGCCCCCTCAGCCAGTTCCTTCATCATCCTCCATCTTCCACACCTCAGAGTTCCTCGACCTGTAGCCTTGCAACGGGGGAGACCATCCAGCTGCGCCCCATACAGCCTCCTCCCGCCGCCTCCCCTGCGCGGCGCCCGCCTGTAGGGCGACCGCCTGGGGCTCCCATTACAGGCTCCTCATGGGGAGTTGAGCCCGTGGGGAGGACCCCCACCAAATACCCTGTGCCAGCCGGCCCCAGATCTAACTTCAAGGGCCCTGGATGTGGCCCCTGATCCCCCGAGACACGGTGGGCAGGTAGGGAGAAGGGCTCTCCCTCTCTCTCAGGATCAGGGACTCTCAACCTCCCTGGAGCCTCGGGTCCTTATTGAAAAGAGGGGTTTAGCCTAGACAAACCCGCCCTACTGCATCCATAGGTATTTCCGCCAGAGGGCGCTCTGCTCACAGACTCTGGCACCTTCATCTTAACATCTCTGGCTGGAGTCACCTCTGGTGAGGAAGACCGCGAAACGAGAGACTTGCCTAAGTGTGTCTAACCCATAGCTTTCCAGACCTATGTAACTGGAGCATCCATTTTCTACAGGACACCATTTAAGATTCCTTGGCATCCAGACTGGGAAACTCCTCGGTGACCCTTTTTCCATTTTAGCTTTGTAAGGTTGTTGGGTCCTTCCCTCCGAATCTCTGTGCACTTGCTCTGCCTCTTCCAGCCCTAAGTGCGCGCTCCCAGGGGTCTGTGCACGGGCTGCACTGAGCCTGAACCATTGTGGCCTCCCCAGGAGCCTAGAACAGCTGCTCATTTTTAAGTTAAGGCTAAACCTCCTTCCCCAGGATAAATGGGGGTTGAGGAGTCCAATTTCCATAAGAGCAGGGCATAGTGTATGCCATCGGGATTGGGTAAACGCATTTCTCCAGGAAATACTGTGTGCCAGGCACTGGCTGTGTGATCACTTTGGGGCACATTTTCTGCTCTAAGGTCTTACTGCTTTGGTAAGTGCATTTTTGAGCCAGGAAGGACACTGGCTTGCCCTGCTCTGGCTCACCATTTCTGTAGATCAACCACACCTGGGGCCTTAGCGCCAGCACCTCCCACCTCAGGCGGCCCAGGGCAGGGAGCTGGGCCAGGCTGAGGAAGGTCAAACAGTGACCCACAGGGGCTGGAGCTTGGGGGCAGAGGTGATCGGTGACTGCCATCCTGGGGTCTGCCCCCAGCCCTCCGATGCCCTACGCCCCAGTCAGTCTCTCTCACTGAAGTCCTGCTAAACTGACATCTTTCACAAAAGCTGATTCCTCCACAAGTTCTGACTCCTTGCTTCTCACTGCTAAAAATAGGTGGAGAGTCCTGAAAACCCCACATCATGAGGTTTTAGAGGTGATTCTAGTCATTTTGGTAGATATTTACTCTAAAGACCTGCAGTGTCTCTTGGTAATTAAAGCCGGGTGTTTCCTGGCAAATTCATTCCTTTTAGAAGCAAATTATTTCACAGACTACAATAAAACAAATGACTTATTTCCAGTGGGTCCAGAAGCGTTGAGAAGTGTTACTACAAAGCTGTGATGCTCCCCACCATGGGAATCGAAAGTCCTGGTTAAGCTGACAAGCAACCTGCAACTGGAGGAGGGAGGCGGGCTGCCCAAGCCTCTCCCACGCATCAGGAAGGGTGATGGGGCTGGGGTTCCCTGGTTAACTAAGAGCCTTGGGCCTCGCTGAGGATGTGGCCCCTGTGGGCCAGGCTGTGGAGTAACCAAATTCTGTTGGGTCTTTTCATCTGAGGTTTCCCGAATTATCAGGGAAAATGTGTGCTTTAATAGAAGCTGTGAATTGTTTAGATCACATCCTTTGGGATTATCTGATTCTGGCCTTTCATTGCCAAGTGCTGTTTTATAACACTGTAGATGACTGATACCAATGCAAAGTGATTCTTGTCTGAAGACATACAAGTGAATTTTCTCTGCTGGAGGAACCCCCCCCCCCCGCCGCACCACTCCCCTTCCTTCCCCACCCGTGGGCGGAAAAGCCAATTTTAGATTCATTGGCAGGTTTATTTCAATATTATAATAATATCCACCCCCTACGCCGCGGGTTATACCTCGGGCATTAGTGCTCACAGAACCCCGGGGCAAAGGACGGACTGTCACTGCACTCTTCCCACTCCGGGTGCCCACCTCCGCGGGGGTCTCCGGCTCGGGGAGGGGGTCCCCTGCGGGGGCGTGCGGGTGTTTGGTGGGGAGGATACGGGCGCGCGGGGCAGACTGTCCGCAGTGGCAGGTCGTGCCGTGTGGGCCTGGGGGTTTTCCAGGTGCCACACGGTGACCAAAGCACAGAGAGGCGAGCGCACGGGGTCAGAGGTGGTGTCGGCCCCTCACCCACACAGCCCGCCTAAAAACTCGGACCACACCCCTGCCCTGGACCACATCTTCGGATTTGGGCCTCTCCCTTCACCAGGCTGGGCCGCTGGGGCGGCGCACCCCTGCACTGTGGCTCTGAGCTGGGGGTGGGGCACTGGCTGATACTGGTGTGAGCCAGGCCCGTTAAGGAGTCCGGGCGAGGGGCCTCCAGCACCTGGGACTCCCAGGTGTTCTCATCCCAGGACCCGCCCTGCGCCCGGTAGATCTCGCGAGATCAGGCTTCCCGGGAAGCGCCGTGGAGGTAGCGGGGCCTCGAGCTGGCTTCCGCCTTTCGCCGACCCTCCTGGGCCCTGAGTGCGTTCCCGGCCGTGCTCTGCCTGCTCCTCCTTCAGGACCCGCACTCACAGCACCCCCGGCACCGCACAGGCTGTGGGCTCCATCTGCGGGCTCCGGTTTGCCTCCCTGGGAAGCCCCACGCTCCACTCCGCCCCCTCCAGGCCCCGACCCCGGCCCTCAGGTGTGCGGCGTGCTGTTCAGAAGAGGAGCCCATCTCCTGACGGAGGCGCTTGGGTGGAGAGGCCAAGCCAGCTCTCCCGTCGCAGGGTGCTGGCCACGGCACTGGGTCCAAAGAGAGAGCAAGGCGTTGAGGCTGTTCTTCAGGGGAAAGGCTCCTGGAGTGGCCAGCCATGTCTAATGGGACGAATTGGAACCCTTCACTGCGGCTGGGAGGGACAACCGGCCCCGAGAATGTGGGTGAGTGAGGTTTTTTTTTTTTGCAGTTTGTGAGAGAGGGATAGTGTGTGTGCTTGCATTGTGGGTTTCTTTCTTCTGTGGTTTTTTTTCTCCCTGAAACTTAACTGCGTGACAGGCCTAGCTCTTCCTGGGTCAGAGCGTTTAGGATGGGTCGCCAAAGGCATTTTAGAACCAGCTGAAACCTCTGTACTCGTTAATATGCCTTGGGTTCTGAGAGCGCCGTTTTCCCCCTCGGGACCAGCTTGTGCTGTTAAGAAGGAGATTGGCTGCCTTCTTGAAGTTGAAGGAGTTGCCAACGGACAACGCTGACCGCCAGGTGTTGTCAGTTCCTCTGCCAGCCTGACGAACCTTACTTTCTTCCTTCCCTTCCCTTCCCTCTTCCCTTCCTTCCTTCTTTTCTTTTCTTTCTTTCTAGGAAGGTACTGGGGATTAAACCCAGGGCCTATTGCATACTAAGCATGTGGTCTACCACTGAGCTGGTAACCCCGCCCGATAAGCTGTACTTTATGATTTGGGAATCTGACAGTGTGTCTGGTTGCTGCGGCGTTTGGCCTTTCCAAATACAGCCTTGGTGCCCGTGGGGCCTGTGCAGGGGTCCTGGGGCCCTGGGCATCCTGGAAGGTGATATACTCCCAATACTCATGTGTGTAGTTCTCTCCCCTGACCAGGCCTCGCGTGTTCCTGCCCTTGCACCTCCTTTGGGACAGAGCCTGGTCCCTCGTTGCTGGGCCTCGAGGAAGAGCCACAGTTGCAGTGTGACCCTGACCATTGGGCTGGGGGAAGCGTTGATAAGTGCTGTGAGCCAGACTCTGACCTGTGGAGTCTGGGTACAGGCACCCAAGTGCCTTGTCAACCAGTTGTCTGTTGCCAGTGTCCTGTCCTCAACTTCTTGCTTTGAGATACCAGATTGAGAGGTCTTAACATGGTTGTGGCAAAATCGCTTTGACGTGGTCTCCTGAGACTGAGCAGGTGTGAGTGTAAATGTATTACTCTAACACTTTGACATAAATATCTCAAGGATCCAAATGAGCCCAGCATCTCAGCTTCTACAACGTACAAATGTCTGTGTGTCCTGGGTTTCATCCCCTTTGAAATTTTAAAAGTCATTACCTACGAAGATAATGCTCTGTAGATATCCTGAAATGTGACTTTTTTTGCTTTCGGGGAGGTAAGAAACAGATGACTGAGGATCTAATCCTAATAGTATGTGCAAAGTAACATGTTTCTGAGAGAAGTGAAAACAGACATTCTCTATGTTTACTGAATATTGATTTCTGAGTCTCTGGAGTCTGAGGAACCTGAGTTTTATAGGAACATTGAGAAATCCAAGGCTAATTTTTTTTCCAAGAAAACTTTACCTCCTTTTCATTCCTTTTACTCTTCCCCATTTACCCTGAGAACCACATCAGAAAATGCAGTCATTTTTGCTTTAACCACCAAACAATTTAGAAAACTCAAGAGGAAAAGTAAAATCTATTGGATTTACTCAGTGTTTTAGTCTTTCTGTTCTTTCTTCCTTATTGATGTTCTAAGCTTCTTTTATTTTTTGGTAACAGCTTTATTGAGATATAATTCACCTAATACAATTTTCTCATTTCAAGTGTACAATTCAGTAGTTTTTAGTATATTGACAGAGTTGTGCAACCATCATCACAATTTTAGAACCTTTTTTTCACCCCAGAAAGAAACCCCATACTCTTTAGCCATCACCCCCCCCCCAAGTCCTAGGCAACCACTAATTTACTTTTTCCTCTCTGTAGATTTGCCTATTCTGGGGATTTCATAGAAATGGAATCTTGCAGTATATAGTGTTTTCTGATTGTCTTCTTTCATTTCATATATTTTTAAGGTTCATTCATGTTGTAGCATGTATCAGTACTTCATTCCTTTTTACTGCCAAATAATATTCCTTTGTGTGGATATACTACGTTTGATTTAACCATTCATCAATTGACAGACATTTGGGTTGTTTCTACTTTTGACTGTTATGAACAATGCAGCTATGAACATTGATGTACACATGTTTTGTGGGACATTTTTGGGGGGGATATACCTAGGAGTAAAATTGCTGGGTCATATGGTAACTCTGTGTTTAATTTTTTCAAGTACCTGCCAAAGTGTTTTTCAAAGCAGTTTCACCATTTTACGTTCCCACCAACAATGTATGAGGGTTCCAGTTTCTCCACATCATCAACACTTGTTATCTGTCTTCTTTATAATAGTCGTGCTGGTGAGTGTGGAGTAATATTGAATGCATTGTGGTTTTTACTTTGCATTTCTCTGATGACTAATGATGTTGACCCTCTTTATGTCTGATTATTGGCCATTTGCATATGCTCTCCAGAGAAATGCTTATTCAGATCCTTTGCCCGTTTAAAGTTTTTATTTTATTTATTATTAATTGTTATTTAAAAATTCTTCCCCTTAACAGAGGCATTGGGGATTGAACCCAGGACCTTGTGAATACCAAGCACACACTCTATCACTGAGCTATTATGCCCTGACCTCACTCTTTGCCATTTTTTTAAATGTGTATATATATATTTTTTATTGAATTATAGTCAGTTTACAATGTTGTCTCAATTTCTGGTGTACAGCATAATGCTTCAGTCATACATGAACATTCATATATTCCTTTCCATAGTCTTTTTCACCATAAGTTACTACAAGATACTAAATAAGTTCCCTGTGCTATACAGTGTGAACTTGTTGTTTATCCTTTGCCCATTTTTGACTGTTGTTTTTTTAATGACTGAATTGTAAGAGTTCTTTACATATTATAAATACAAGTCCATTGTCAGATATGTAATTTGAGAATCTTTCCCCATTATGTGCGTTGTCTTTTCACTTTCTTGATGGTATCTTTTGAAGTATAAAAGTTTCAAATTTTTATGAAATCCAATGTATCTATTTTTTTCCTTTGGTTTTTACGCTTTTGGTGTCATATTTAAGAAACCACTGCCAAATCCAAGGTTACAAAGATTTACTCCTGTGTTTTCTTCTGAGTTTCATATCGTTAGCTCTTAAATTTAGGACTTTGATCTTTTTAAGCTAATTTTTGTATGTGATATAAGGTAGGGATTAAGATTCCTTCTTTTATCATTTACTTTCTGTTTTAAGTCCTCCCTTTAGCCATTATTTTAGAGTAGTTCTCCTGGAAACAGATTCTCTTAGTTTTTCTTCATCTGAGATTGTCTTAATTTACCCTTCATTCCTAAAGGATATTTTCACTGGGTATAGACATGTGGACAGTTCTTTTAGCACTTGAAAAATCTTGTACAGCTTCCTCTGGCCTCTATGATCTCTGGTGAGATATCCACTGTCACTTGAATTACTTTTCCTTTATGGGTAAGGTGTCATTTTTCTCTCATTGATAAAGAATTTTTTTTTGTCTTTAGTTTGCAGAATTTGTATTATGATGTTTTGATTTGGCTTTCTTTGGGCTTATCCTGTTGGAGATTTGCTCAGCTTCTTAAATCTGTAGACATATCTTTTGTCAAATTTGGGACATTTTCAGCTATAATTTGTTTGAATACCTTTTCAGTCCCGTACTTTTTCTCATCTCCTTCTGAGACTCCAGTGACAGAAATATTTGATCTGTTGTTTTGTCCCACAGGTCTGTAAGAGTGTGTTGTTATTTTTTTAACCTATTTTTTTCTCTATTGTTCAGATTGGATAATGATTCTATTGTTCTTTTAAAAATTGCTTACATGTTTGTTTACTTTTTACATAGATGTGTAATTTGTAATAGTCTATGTTTATAATTAAGGTTATACTATATAAATAAGTATAATTATTATTATAATAATTGTTGTTTGCCTATAGACCTCATCCCACTCGAATAATTAATCTCAGTGTTAGGTGCCTACTTGCCCTTTGGGGCTGTGTCACCTCGAAACATGATCCTCTCACTGATACACTCCCACCTTCACTACTCATACGTTGTTGGTGGAAATGCAAAATGGAAGACAGTCTGGCAGTTTCTCATAAACTTAAACATCCTCTTATCACACCACCTAGCAGTTAGTATTTACGCCAAGAGTTGAAAACTCATGTCCACAAAAGTCCACCCACAGGTGTTTGTAGCAGCTTTATTCATAATTGCCAAAACTTGCAAGCAACAAAGATGCCCTTTAGTAGGTGAATGGATACATAAAATGTGGTACGTCCAGATGATGGAATATTATTTGGTGCTACAAATAAATGACACCACCCTGATAATGTAGGATAATTTCCCCATCTCAGGGTCAGCTGATTAGCAAGCTTACATCCATCTGCAGACTTAATTCTCCTTTGCAAAGTAACCTAACATACAGTTTGCAGGGATGAGGACACGGCCATCTTTGGGAGCCATTCTGCCCACAATTATCCCCGCAATTATCCCCCCGATTGCCTGCTTTTGGCTGTGTCTTGGGCCCTTTCCCTTTGCTCAGCTGTTCTCTGTCCACACTGCCCTGCTAGTCTGTTAACTTGCTGATCTTGTTGCTGTCCCAGGGCCTGTGTCCTCGCTGGTCCCCAACCTGGAACATCACCCACTTGCCCCGTGGCTTCTCTCTCGTACCTTTCAGGCTCTGGTCACCTATTCCTTCCTAGGTAGGCTGTCCACCTGCTATATACGGCTTCTTCCGCCCTGTCACTGTGTCAACTGTTTAGTCTTCTTCAAGGCACATTGTTTATTTTGCTTCACTTGTTTTTCATCTCTCTCCACCCTCCCTCCTCTTGTCAGCTCCATGAAGGCAGGGACTTTGGCATTCTGAGTCCTAGAATGGTGTGGGACATAGCGGAGGCTCAGTGTATATTTGGTGAATTAAGAAACAAATAAGTGACGATCATCTGCAAGTAATGAGAAGAAATTTTTCTCGATAACTTTTTTTTTGCCTCCTTTGTGTTTCATGTCCTAATGTAGTACCAGAACTTCCTGAAAATTGTTTAGTGGTAACGATGATGTCAGGCATCCTTCTTTTGTTTGATTTGAATAACAGTCTGTAGGGTTTTTATCGTTAAATATAATTTGCATCTTGGTTTGAAAAAATATAAGTTAAAATACAAGAGAACTTAAAAAAAAGAAAACATGTTAAACATACTTTTGCAACAAGTGTCTACTGGTAATACTTTATCAAATATCTACTGGTCTAGTACATTCATAGATTTTCTGTTAAACCTTAGATAAATGTTGAGACGATCCCAACTTAGCTGAAGTGCATTGTTCTTTTACTGTAATGTTGAATTCCCCGTCTACGCAGTGTCTAGGAATTTGAGTCTGCAGTCATGAGGGTGATTGATTGGCTGGGACTTTGCTTTCCTCCCTTTTGGTCCCCTGTTTAGCTCTTGATCCCCAAAGCTGCCTGTGGACCGTGGGTCCGCCTTCCCCGGACGGCTGCGCACTCAGGGTGCAGGAAGGAGTCAGGCGGTCTGGGCCGAGTAACAGCGGCCGTGCTGAGAAATAAATACTGTCTGGTTTCTTTTCACTTTTTGCAGTTGTAAATGTTTCTTTGCTAGAGTCAGATCAAGTCGTGTGTTGGTCTGGATGAGAGGACTGGATCCTCTTCCAGCTGCCCAGCACACAGGGCCCCTGGGCTGGCCTGGCGCACAGCTAGGTGCCACTGCCCCCACCATGGGCACCAGCCCTACGGAAGCAAATGATGAGAGAGGCGGAGGGAAAACTCCTCTGTGCAGGCCCTCTCTGTCAGGGTGTCATACCCCCCTGACATGAGGCAGGCATTTTAGAGATGACCAGACAGAGGCCCCAAGAGATGAAGGGCCTTGCCAAAGGTCCCTCAGCTGATAAATGGCCCGCTTTGGATTTGAACCTGTGATTTTCTACTTCAAAGCCTGTGCTCTTCCTGCAGTGCCACTGTCTCCTTTCACAGCTGGCCCTCTCCCTTTGGCCATTCAAATGGCACAGTGATGAAGCGACTGTGGCCTCTCCCTCTCCCCTCTCCCTGCAGGATGTGCTGTACAGTATTGCCCGCTGTCTTGAAATCTGGCAAAGGCCCAAAGCCGAGGACAGGAAGTCAGGATTCTTCCCAGACTATTGAGACAGGAGCTGAATCCATCAGGGCGGCCCCTCCACACAGGCTAATGGGGGCGGGGGCAGTTTTGAGGAACGTCAGCCTCTCCCCGTCCCGAGTGTGTCCCTCTTGGGGAGAATGGGGTGCCTGCCTGGAGGGGAGCCTGGCCCTGCGCACCCTGCTCGTCTGCTTCGGTGGTGGGCTTGCTGGGGTTCCCTCCACCACCGGGCAGCAGAGAGAGAGTGTGTGGGGAGTGTTGCCTGGGGAGGGGTCCCTAGTTCCTAAGAGTGAAGGAGCAAGATGGCAAAGGAACCCACCACCTGGGAGCTGGCTTCAGAGGCCATTCCCCTCCCCCTCAACACTTGAGGGGAGGTGCAGGGGGAACAAGGTGAATTTGATCAGGGGATCCCCCACCCACGCTGCCTCCCCCAAAACAGTATGGGGAGGAGGACAGCAAGGAGTGAGCGCTGACTCCAGCCCAGGACTGTCAGAAGGGGGCAAATGGAGGTGGCTGAAAAGTGAAACTGAGCCAAGGTTTTTTGTTTGTTTGTTTGTTTGTTTTTAATGAAGCATACCTGGTTTACAACGTTGTGTTAATTTCTGGTGTACAGCATAGTGATTCAAACATATCTATATATTCCTTTCCATATTCTCTTTCATTATAGGCCATTACAAGGAACTGAATACAGTTCCCTGTGCTGTACAGTAGGACCTTGTTGTTCATCTGCTGTATATATAGTAGTTTGTATCTGCTAAACCCAAGCTCCCAGTTTATCCCTCCACCCACCCCTTTCCCCCTCTGGTAACCATAAGTTTGTTTTCTATGTCTGTGAGTCTGTTTCTGTTTGGATCAAGGTCTTCTTAAGTGAACTGCCTCCGAATGGAGGAGGCCTCCAAGAAGATGCGAAGGGAATAAGCAAAACCATTTCAGGTGAAGGCGCCTCAGTAAATTGGTTGCACACTGCTGACTGAGTGGATTCCTGAAGTCCCTCTACCCTGGTGCAAGTCCACTGGGAAATCCTGGATGCAGTTGGCATTTGGGGAGATAAATAGATGCTTCCTCACTGCGTTCGATACATGCTTTCATGTGATTCTTTTGCTGTGAGCTCCTTACTTAGCTCAAACAAGCAGCACTGCCCACGGGCTTTCAGAGATGGTTGGGGCCATCCACTCGGTAGCCCCGGCCGTTGTGGCTAAGTCAGCGCCTCCTAACGGGCAGGGGCTCTTCCCTTCTTGGTGAACCTTTGCTGAACAAACTGACTCTTCCGTGTGGACAATGAGGGTTTTAAGTGTCTGCAGAAATAGAAATGAGGAAATATGAAAAAGGGGGAAATAAAGGTAGGGAAAGCAGATGAAGGCAAAGTAGTGTCCCCCCCCCACCCCAGTTCCTACCAAGGGTCCTGTGGTGGCTGGAGGACGATCACAAATGACGCTTCAGGCTGCTTGGTGACTGGGACAGAGGGGACACCATCTGTGTTCGTGCAGCATCACAGAGCGAGCGCTCACAGCTGTTCAGGGAGAGAGACTGGAGGGAGGTATGAGTGCAGATCTTGATAAAGAGAGTGTTGGGTGGCAGGGTGAGCAGTGTTCTGGGGATGGTGGTTGGGGTGGCTTTCTTAACACCCATTGCACCCTAAAGGATTAGTGTAAACCCCTCAATGCATTCTCATCCCCCACCTCAGTGACTGCTGGGTAATGGGTAAGTGTCCCAAGCCAGGCGATGAGCTGTGAGAGACATGCTGGTGAGGGTGAGGTTCTAGAAAAGGGTTTTTTTTGGCACTAAGAAGAGATGGCCTTTCTCCCTCTGAATATGATCTCCAGTCGTGATGCCTGGAGCTGCTGCAGCCACCTTGGCCCCAACCAGGGGATGAGGCTACCAAGGAGAACAGGAAGGTAGGCCAGAGAACTACAGTAGAGCTTCCCTCTGGACCTCCGCTGTGTGAGATGATACATCTTGTTTTTAAGGCCCTTGAGTAAGGGGTTTATGTTACTTGGAGCTGGAAGCATGGAGTCTTTCCATTAATAAACATGGACTGTCTCTCCATTTTGGGAGGTCTTAGTTGTACTTTGTAATTGTCAGTATAAATGTCTTGAATGTATTTCATTAAATTTATTCCTATTTTATGGTTTTGTTGCTGCTGGATGTATTTATCATTACTATGGCTCTTTGTTCCTTTTTGCAGATCTGAATGTCTATCTGCTACCATTTCAGTATGAAGAACTTTTTAGCATTTCTTACAACGCAGGACAGTTGGCAACAGGCTCTCAGGTTTCATTTATATGAAAATGTCTATTTTACCTTCAATTTTTTTTGTTTATTTACTTTTTGTTTATTTACAGTTTTTGTTTATTTACTTTTTAAGGCATGCAGTTCAGTGGGTTTAGTATACACACCAAGTTGTATGTCATATCCACTATCCAACTCCAGAACATTTTTATAATCTCAGAATAAACCCATACCCATTTCCAGTCATCCCTCATTCCCTCTTCCCCAAGGCCTTGCCAACCACTAATCTGTTTTCTGTCTCTATGCCTAATGCCTAATCTGAACATTTCACATAAATGGAATCATAAAATAAAGGTTCTAGTGTGTCTGGCTTCTTTCATGCGGCACATTTTCAAGTTGCAGCGTGCCCTGTAGCAGGCATTAGTAAGTACTTCATTCCTTTTTTTTTTTTAAGACTTTTTAAAGAGCCGTTTTTAGGTTCACAACAAAATTGAGAGGGAGGTAGAGAGATTTCGCACATACCCCACTTCCCCCCAGCCCTGCACAGCCTCCACCATTACCAGCGTCACTCAGCAGGGTGGGACGGTTGTTATCAAGGGGGAACCTACATTGACAAGCCAGAATCAAAGGCCGCAGTTTCCCTTAGGGCTCACTGTTGGTGGTGTACACCCCGCGGGTTAGGACAAATGTATAAGGACATGCATCCATCATTATGGTATCATACAGAGCGTTTCCACTGCCCTAAGAATTTTCTGTGCTCTATTTATTCCTCTCCCCTTTCCCTCCTGGCAACTACTGATCTTTTTATTGTCTCCATTATTTTGATTTTCCAGAATGTCATAAAGTTGGACTCTTACAGGAGGTAGCTTTTTCAGATTGGCTCTTTGCACCTAGTAGTATGCATTTAAGTTTCCTCCATGTCTTGTGACTTGATAGCTCTCTCTTTTTTTTTAAGGGCTGAATAACGTTCCATCATCTGAATGTATCACAGTTTATCCATTCACTTTGGTTGCTTCCAAAGTTTGGCAATTATGAATAGAGCTACTGTAAACATCTGTGTGGAGGTTTTTATGTGGTCAAAAGTTTTCAAATCCTTTGGGTAAATATCAAAGGAGAATGGTTGCTGAATGGTGTCATAAGAATATGTTTACTTTTATAAGAAACTGCCAAACTGTCTTCCAAAGTGGCTGTATCATTTCACATTCCCACCAGCCGTGCACGAGAGTTCCTGTCACTCTATATCCTCACCAGGATTTGGTACATTCCTTTTTGGATGTGTGGTAAAACACACAAAAAATTTACCATTTTAACTGTACAGTAATATTAAGTATGTTCACGTTGTTGTGAAAATACCCACACACAGCAACTCCCCTTCCCCCTTCTCCCCCCAGCCCCTGGAAACCACAATTCTATTTTCTATTTCAGTGAATGTGACTACTTCAGATATACAAGTGAAAACAGGATGTTTGTCTTTCTGTTGCTGGCATATTTCACTTAGCAGAATGTCCTCAAGGTTCATCCATGTTGTAGCATGTGTCAGGATTTCCTTCCTTTTAAGGCTGAGTAATAATCCATTGTGTGATATGTGTGTGTGTGTATATATGTGTGTGTGTGTATCACATTTTGTTTATCAGTCCGTGGACATTTGTGTTGCTTCTACCTCGTGGCTATTGTGAATAGTGCCGCTATAAACATGGGTGTGCAAATATCCCTTGGAGACCCTTCTTTCAGTTCATTTGGATATATACCCATAAATGGGGTTGCTGGATCATATGGTAGTTCTGTTTTTAATTTTTTTTTTAATTTTTGAGGAATCTCCATACTGTTTTCCATAATAGTTGCACAATTTTATAATCCCACTAACAATGCACAAGTTCCAACTTCTCCACACCCCTGCCAACACTTATTTTCTTTTTCTTTTTTTTATGCTAAGGGTTTTTCTTTTCCCTTTTATTAATTCATTCATCTGACAAATATTTACTGAACATCAGCCATGGGCAAAACTTCTGGGCAAAGCTCTATTTGGTGGTCACTGTACGTGCTACAAAAGAAGTAGAGATAACAGGGTTCGATGTGTAGAGAGTCCAAGTGGTACCTTGGAATGTACATATGTTCTGTCTTTTTGATATTGCCCATACTAATGGACGTGAGGTGATGTCAGTGTGGTTTTGATGTGCACTCCCTGCTGATTAGTGATGCTGAGCATCTTTTCATATGCTTGTTGGCCATTTGTGTACCATCTTTGGAGAAATATCTATTAAATTTTTTAAAACAACCATTTTTTAGTTAGGTTGTTTTTTTTTTATTAATTTGTAGGATTTCTCTATATATTCTGGATATCAACCCCCTTTTTCAGATGTGCTTTGCAAATATTTTCTCCTGTTCCATAGTTTGCCTTTCGCTCTTTTGATATTGTCCTTTGACCCACAAAAATTTTTAAGTTTAATGTAGCCTTATTTGTCTGTGTTTTTTGTTGTTGTTGTTGCTTGTGCTTTTGGTGCCACATCCAAGAAATCGCTGCCAAGTCCAACGTCGTGAAGCCTTTCCCCTTTGTTTCCTTCTAGGAGTTCTACATCTTTAGGTCTAAGTGTGTACGTGCTCTCACTAGGACTTCCAGCACTGAAAAAAGAGAAGAACCTGTAAACTCGCCTTGTTCCTGATCTTAGAGGAAGCATTTTTGGTCTTTCGCCCTTGAGTATGGTGACAGCTGTGGGCTTTTCATATACGGTCTTTATTATGTTGCAATAATTTCTATTTTTAGTTTGTTAAATTTTTTTATCATGAAAGGATGCTCAATCTTGTCATATGCTTTTCTGCATCCGTTGAGATAATCACGTGGTTCTCACCCTTCATTCTGTTAATGCAGTGTATCGCATTAATTGATTTTAATAGATGGAGCCATTCTAGCATTCCAGGAATAAATCTCACTTGGTCATGGCATATAATCCTTTAAAAAGTTCTGTTGAATTCTGGTTGCTTATATTTTGTTAAGAATTTTTGCATCAATATTCATCAGGGATTTTGGTCTGTAGCTCTATTATGATTCACTGAAATTGTAGCTCAATTTGGGAAATATTACCATTACCATTCTTATTGGCCATTTGTGTATCTTCTTTGGAGCAATGTCTATTCAAATCCTTTGCCCATTATTTAATTGGATTAGTTGTCTTTTTTATTGTTGAGTTGTAAGAGCTTTTCATATTCTGGATATATGAATTTAAAGTATCAATATATGAATATATATAATAGAAAATTTTAACAATTTTAAGTCTTATTGATTCACCAACATGTGATTTTTTTTTTTAGGTCCTACTTAATTTCTAAGTTTTCAATAATAAGTCTTGCACGTTTTTGTTAAATTTATTTCTGAGTATTTATTTCTTTATGATACTATTTTTAAATGAATTGTTTTCTTAATTTTATTTTTGCATTGTTTATTGCTAGGGCATCAAAATACAACTGGTTTTTGAGTATTGATCTTGTATCTTGCAACCTTGGTGAGCTCATTTATTATTTCTAATGTTTTTGGTGGACTCCTTAGAATGTTCTATATACAAGATGATATCATCTGCATATAGAGATGGTTTTATTTCTTCCCTTTCAGTCTGGATGCTTTTTCTTGCTTTAATGCCTTGGCTAGAACCTCCCGTGCAATGGGGAATAGACATAGCAAGAGTGAACATCTTTGTTGTTTGTTCTCCTGATCTCAGGGGGAAAGTATACAGTCTTTTACCATTAAATATCATGTTACCTGTGGATTTTTCATAGAGGCCCTTTGTTAGATAAAGTTCCCTTCTATTCCCAGTTTGTTGAGTATTTTTATCACAAAAGGGTGTTGGATTTATCAGATGCCTTTACTGAATCTATTGAAATGATCATGTCGGTTTTGTCATTTATCCTATTAAATACAGTGTATTATATTAGTTTCATATGTTGAACCAACCTTGCATTCATAGGATAAATCCCACTTTATCATGGTGTTTAATTCTTTCAATATGCTGCAGGGTTTGGTTTACTAGTATTTTGTTGAAGATATTTCATCTATAATCATCAGGGATATGGGTCTTTAGGTCTTTTTTCCTTTCCTTTTCTTGCGATATCTTTGTCTGGCTTTCATATCAGGGTAACGCTAGTCCCATAGAATGAATTGAGGTGTTGTTTCCTTTTTTTTTAATGGGAGAGTTTGTGAAGAATTGGTGTTAATCCTTCTTTAAATGTTTGGTGGATGTGCTGATTTAAACAATGTTTCCCCCAAATTTGTGTGTACTCAGAACTTCAGAATGGGACCTAATTTTGAAATAAGGTCTGTGTTAGTTTCCCAGAGCTGTCATAACAAAGTACCACATACTGAGTGGCTTAAATACCAGAAATTTATTGTTCTGAAATTTCAGAGGCTGGAAGACCCAAGTCAAGGTGTTGGCAGAGTAGATTCCTTCTGAGGACTGCAAGGGATAATTTGTTCCATGCTCCTCTCCCAGCTTCTCTTAGCCTGAGGCATTCCTTGTCTTGTAGATGATATTCTCTGTGCCTTCTCATCATCCTCTCCCTCTGTGTGCCTCTCTGTGTGTTCAAATTTCCCATTTCTAAAAGGACATGTCATTGGATTAGGGCCCACCCTAATGACCTTATTGTAACTTGATTACTTCTGTAAAGATCCTACTTCCAAATCATTTCATATTCTGAGGAACTGAGGGTTAGACTTCAACATATCTTCCTTGGATGGACACAGTTCAACCCATAACTGTTTCTTTGCAGGTGTAGTTAGTTAAGAGGTCCAGTTAGATTAAGGTGGGCCCTAAGTCCAACATAACTAGTGTCCTTATAAGAGATACAGACAGAGATTATAATACCATGTGTAGGAAGAAGACAGACATTGGAGTGATGTATCTACAAGCCAGGGATTGCCCACAACCAGGGAATTGAGGAGAGAGACACAAAACAGATTCTCCCTCAGAGTCCCCGTTCTGTCTTACCTTCTTCTAAGTATAAAGTGCAGTACTTGATTATCAAGACTTTTTCTTGTTTAAAAAAAAGTCATTACATTATTTTTACAATTACAGATTCTTTATCAAACTGTGCCAGCTAATGAGATAATTTTTTTCTGCAAACCATATTATTTATTACAGTAAAATAGAAATAAATAAAAATTACTGGCTTACTCTTTCAACAGATATATATTATCAATGTTTCAAGCACTGTACTTGTCACTGAATTCTATCAATGAATCATGGTTTGGGTGTTTATATAGCTTATCATTTAGTGGTAAGGTAGGAATTAAATAAGTAAACCCCCAAATAGTTAAATGATCAAACATTTTGTTAAGAGCTACAAAGGACAAGATGAGGTAGTGAGTAAAAGGGACACCTACTTGGAATTGGGTGGCCAGGGAAGGGGCATTTATTCTAAGACATGAGTAATAAGTGGAAGACAGCTGGGATGTAGGACTTCTTAGGAAAATGAGGGCACACTCATGTGAAAGAGAGCTTGGTTTGTTGGAGGAACTGAAAGACCAAGGTGGCTGGATTGTAATGATCAAAAAGGAAAGAAGCTGAAAATAACACTGAAGAGGGAAATAATAGGCTTTTCTGTAGACGATGCACAATTGCCACGGATTTCTTTGAAGGAATATTAATTTATTGAAGTTATAAATTTTATAAAAATCTAGTTCTTAAGTTTTAAGATTTGGCTTATAATTTTTCTTTTCCTTTTCCTATTTATAAGTCTACCAACATTTAGCAGTCTTTTTAAGGGGCTTTTGGATGATGTTTGTTTCATTTACAAACTTAAATACCTTCAAATATTTAAAATGTCATTTGATAAATTTAATATACTTCATTTTAATTAAATTATATAGTTGACTTACAATACTGTATTAGTTTCCAGTGGAAAACATAGTGATTCAAAAATTTCATAGCTTATACTCCATTGAAAGTTATAAAATATTGGCTGTATCCCCTGAACTGTGCAATATATCCTTGCAGCTTATCTATTTGATACGCAGTACTTTATACCTCTTAATCCCCTATCCCTATCTTGCCTCTCTCCTCCTTCCTCCCCTACTGGTAACCACTAGTTTGTTCTCTATATCTGTGAGTCTGTTTCTGTTATATTCATTTGTTTGTTTTATTTTTTAGATTCCACATATAAGTGATAAAATACAGTATTTGTCTTTTTCTGTCTGACTTATTGCACTAAGCACGATACCCTCCCAGGTTCATCTGTGTTGTTGCAAATGGCAAAAGTTTATTCTTTTTTATAGCTGAGTAGTATTCCATTGTGTGTGTGTGTGTGTGTGTGTGTGTGTACACACATACTGCTGTGGTGTATGTGTGTGTGTGTGTATATATGTGTGTGTGTGTGTATATATTATATATATCTCATCTTCTTTATCAGTTAATCTGCTGATGGACACTTAGGTTGTTTCCATATCTTGGCTATTGTAAGTAATGCTACTGTGAATTAGTGTCTTCATTTTCTTTGGATTAGATTGCCTACCCCCAGTTCACTTAGTTCTCCTGGGGTTTTACCTTGTTCCTTTGTTTGGACCATGTTCCTGTCGTCTCATTTTACCTAACTTGCTGTTTTTATTGCTGTGTATCTGTTATGTTGGTTGTTTCCCCAACCTTGGAGAGGTGGCCTTTTGTAGGAGACGTCCTCTGTGTCCCAGCACCGCACTCCCCCACCATCACCAGAGCTAGGGCTGCCCCCTATACGGGCTGTGTGGTTCTTCTTTGTGGTGGACTGACTACTGTGGGCATGGCTGGTAAGCATGGTGGGCCCCGAGTTCAGTTGGCTGCCAGGCCCTGCCTTGTTTGGAGGCTGCCAGCTCCTGGTGGGTAGGGCTGGGTCATGAGGTGGCTGGCTGCTGCATCCTGGGGGTCCTGTGGCTAGTGCTGGCCCGCTGGTGGGCTGACCTGGGTTCTGGGGTGGGTGGTTGTGGGGCCGGGGTTCCAGGATCTAGTGTTGGTCTTTTGGTAGGTGGGCCAGTTACTGACATGGCTAGCTGCAGGGTCAAGGGTGTCTCAAAGCTGGTGCTGGCCTGCTGGTGAGTGGGGCCGGGCCCGTGGGGTCCGGGGGCTGGGGTCAGCCTGCTGCTGGGTGGGGCTGGGGCCTAGAGGGACCAGAGGCTAGTGCCTGCTCACTTGTGGGCGGAGCAGATCCTGGGGGTCGCTGGCATGCCAGTACTAGTGCTGGTGCTGTGGTGTGTGGGGCCAGGCAGGTCCTGGGGCAACTGTGGGCTCAGGGGACCTTAGAGTAGCCTGCCTACTTGCGGGTGGGGTTGTGCCCCTGCCTGGCTGGTTGCTTGGCCTGGGGCATCCCAGTACTAGTGCTTACAGGCTGGTAGGTGGGGCTGGGTCCCCGTGCTACTAGCCGAGAGGTAGGACTCCAGAATGGTGCTTGCTGGCACCAGTGTCCATGTGGTAAGAAGCTCCCAAAAAGGGGTGCCGCCAATTCTGTGTCTGCAGAATGAGCTCTCGTTGCCTCCTGCCTCACCGGGAGGCTCTCCAAGATCAGCAGGTGGGTCTGAGTCAGGCTCCTTTCAAAGTACCGCATCTTCCCTGGGTCCCAGAGCACGTGAGTTTGTGTGTGCCCTTGAAGAGTGCAGTCTATTTCCCGCAGCCCTCCTGGACTCCCGGAAGCAGACCCCACTGGCCTTTAGAGCCAGACTTTCTGGTGGCTCATCTTCCCGGTGCAGGACCCTCAGGCTGGGGAGTCCGATGTGGGGCTTGGACCCACCGCTCCTTGGGAGCCTCTGCAATTGTGATGATCCTCCCACTCGGGGGTCGCCCACCTGGGGCTCTGGATCTTGACTATGCTTTGTCTCCACCCCTTCTACCCATTTTGTTGCAGTTCCTTTTTTATGTTTTAACTTGTAGAAGATCTTTTTTTTTTTTTTTGCTAGGTGCTGATCTTTCTTATTAATAAATGCGCTCTGTAAAGAGCTGTAATTTTGGTGTGCCCATGGGAGGAGGTGAGCTCAGGGTCTTGCTCTGCTGTCTTGGCCAAGCCCCTGCCACTCAGGCTCTCTTTCTCTTTCTCCACCTTCTCTATCCATGGTTCAGTCTGAAACATTTTTATTGACTTGAGTCCAAATTCACAGACCCTTTTTTCTATTGTGTCCAACTTGATATTAATCTCATTCAACAAATTTTTTTTAATATTTTCCAATTTTAGGATTTTTTCTTTTTTCTAGTTTCTAAATCTCATCTGAAATTTCCCATTTTTAAAATTATATCCATTTTTTGAGCATCTATTTTTAAAAACACATTATTTTGAAGAGTCTGCCAATTCCCTCATCTAGGTTATTCGTGGGTCTGCTTTTATTGACTGTTAAACAAGAAAGTGACCTTTACTTTTTTATCTATTACTTTTTCATTTTGTACTGAGCATTGTGACTGACGTATTGAAGAGATTCTGTATTCTGTTATCTTCCTCAGAAGACTGTTTAGTTTTGTCCAAGAAGTCAATTAAATTATTGGCAGATCAACTTGATGTTACAGAGGCTTGTTTTTACATTTTAAATTTTTTGAGGAACCTCTGTTTACATAGTGACTGTACCAATTTACATTCCCACCAGCAGTGAAATAGTATTCCATTTTCTCCATACCCTCGCCAACACTTACTATTTGTTGTCTTTTTGATGATAGGTATTCTGACAGGTGTGAGGTGAAATCTTACTGTGGCTTTGATTTGCATTTTCTGATGCTTAGTGGTGTTGAGTATATTTTCATGTGCCTGTTGGCCATCTGTATGTCTTCTTTGGAAAATTGTCTATTCATATCTTCTGTCCAGTTCTCAGGTTGTTTGAATTCTTGGTATTGAGTTGTAAGAGCTCTTTATATATTTTGAATATTGACCCCTTATCAGACATACCATTTGCATAAATCGTCTCTCACTTAGTAGGTTGCCTTTCTGTTTTGTTGTGGTTTCCTTTCCTGTGGAAAAGCTTTTAGGTATAATTAGGTCCCATTTATTTTTGCTTTTGTTTCCTTTGCCTGAGCAAAAAATGTTGCTAAGATATGTCAAAGAGTGTACTGTCGATGTTTTCTTCTAGGAGTATTATGGATTCTGGTCTTATATTTAGGTCTTTAGTCCATTTTGGGTTTATTTTTGTTTATGGGATAAGAATAACTTGTTTCTTTTACATGTAGCTGTCCAGTTTTCCCAGCACCACATATTGGAAAGAATGTCTTTTCCCCATTGTATAGTTTTGTCTCCTTTGTCATGTATTAACTGACCATGGGTATGTGGATTTATTTCTAGGCTCTCTATTCTGTTGTATTGATCTGTGTCTGTTTTTGTGCCAGTACCATACTGTTTTGATTACTGTAGCTTTATAGTATAGCCTGAAGTCATAGAGCATGGTACCTACAGCTTTGTTCTTTTCTCTCAAGATTGCTTTGGTTATTTGGTGTCTTTTGTGGTTTCATACAAATTTTAGGATTATTTGTTCTAGTTCTGTGAAAAATGTCATTGCTATTTTGATAGGGACTGCTTTTGGTAGCATGGCCATTTTAATAATATTAATTCTTCCAGTCCATGAACGCGAATGTCTTTCCACTTACTTGTATCGTATTTAATTCACTTCATCAATGTCTTACACTTTTTAGAGTATAGTTCTCCCACCTCCTTAGTTAAGTTTATTTCCAGGTATTTTATTTGATTTTTGTATGCAATTGTAAGTGGGATTGTTTCTTTGCTTTCTCTTTCTGATAGTTCATTATTAGTGTACAGAAAAGCAACAGATTGCTGTATATATATTAATCTTGTATTTTGCAACTTTACTGAATTGATTTATTAGGTTTAATAGTTTTTTTGGTGGAGACTTTAGGGTTTCCTAAATATAGTGTCATGTCATCTGCAACTAGTGACAGGTTTACTTCTTCTCTTCCAGTTGGGTGACTTTTACTTCTTTGTCTCGTCTGATTGTGACTAGGACTTCTAATACTGTATTAAATAGAAGTGGCAGGAGTGGGCATCCCTGTCTTGCTCTTGATTTTAAGGAAAGGGATTCACTGCTGGGTATGATGTTAGCTGTGGGTTGTCATGAATGGCCTTTATCGTGTTGAGGTATGTTCCCTCTATAACAATTTTGATGAGTTTTTTAACCATGAATGGATGTTGAATTTTGTCATGTTTTTTTCTGCATCTACTGAGATGATCACGTGATTTTTATCCTTCATTTTATTAATGTGATGTATGACATTGATTTGTGGATCTTGAACCAACCTTGATTCGTGGGATAAACCCCACTCCATCATGGTGTCTGATCCTTTTATATATAATTGAATTCAGTTTGCTAATATTTTGTTGATGATTTTTGTATCTATATTCATCAGGGATATCAGGCTGCAATTTTCTGTTGCTGTTGTGTCTTTGGTTATGGTATCAGGGTAATGATGGCCTTATAGAATGAATTTGGGAGTATTCCCTCCTCTTCAATTTTTTAGGATAGTTTTAAAAGGACAGGTATTAACTCTTCTTTGTACGTTTGGTAGAATCCCTCCATGAGGTTGTCTGGTCCTCGTCTTTTGTCTCTTGGGAGTATTTTCACTACTGATTCACTTTCCATACTAGTAACCAGTCAGCTTTCACATTCTTCTGTGTCACTTAATCTGCTGTTAATTCCCTCTAGTATGTTTTTCATTTCATTTATTATATTCTTCAGCTCTGGCTGGTTCTTTCTACATTTTCTAGTTCCTTGTTAAAATTCTTACCGTGTTCATCTATTCTTTCCCCTCGTTCAGTTAGCATTCTTATTACTATTGCTTTGAACTCTATCAACTAAATTCTTTCTGTTTCATTAGGGTTTTTCTGGGTTTTTTCTTTTTCCTCCTTGATCTTTTGTTTGAAACACATTCCTGTCTTCTCATTTTAACTCTGTCTCTATGAGATGAGGTGCAGTAGTTACCTAGCCTGTTCTTGGAGGTGTGTCCTTGTATGGGAGCATCCCTATGCAGTCTGCGTGTGCCCAGTGGATTTGGTGGAGAGCTGGTTCTCAAGGGAGCATGAGCTGCATCTTCCCCCAGGGTGTGCTGGGAGCCACTGCTTTTTCTCTTGCCTTTTTTAGAATTCTCTTTAACTTTTGGCATTTTAATTAAATGTCTTGTTGTGGGTCTGGAGTTGGAGGGGCTAGAGCCAGAGCCAGGTGCAAGCTGCGGCTTTTCCTATACTCAGTGATTGTCACTGCCCTGTTGAGGCCAGGGCTGGGGCTCAAGGGGCTGCAGCAGAAACCCCGAGGGAGTTAGGTTTCTCCCAGTTGTGATGGAAGTCTCCACCTTGGTTTGGGAAGTGGCTGAGGCCTAAGGATTTGGGGCTGTACTCTGCTGGTTGCACTTTTTCTCTGGTGTGCACACCTTGGTTTTTGGCTGGGTTGGGGATAGAGGGGCTGGTGGCACACCACTGAGCTGGGACACATGCTCCTGTGACGCCTGTCTCTGACCTGGAGCTAGCTTCACTCCCTTCTGAGTCTGCACAGGGACTGCTGCTCTCATGACGGTCTCTACCCGGAGCCAGCCTCACTCCTTCCTGTGTGTGTGCACCGAAGTGCTTGCTGGCAGTGGTTGCCTCCGACCTCATCAGAGGTAGGGTCAGAGTTTGAGCGGGCTCAGCTCTTTCCAGGTGTGCATAAGCTCACTGAAATCTGCAGCTGCTGCCTTGGTGGGAAGCAGCCGAGCAAGAGGGACTGGAGGAGGAGCCCAGTACAGCCTAGGGGGTGCACTGGGGTGGTCCTGGCAAGCTAGCCAGAGCCCCAGGCAGTTTTCAGTTTGCTGCCTCCACACTGTGATGGGGGTAAGCGAGTCCATGCATGTATCTTCCAAATGGAGTCTCAGTTTCCTACAGCCCTCAGGTAAGCTCTCCTGGTTTCCAGACCAGCTGAGAGGGTGCATCTTCCTTATGGCAGACCCCAGGGCTAGGGTGCCTAATATGTGGCTTGAGCCCAGGGAGGATCCCTGAGCTGTGAGCTCCCCCTCCTCTTCTGTGTCCCCCACTAGGGGAACAGGTCCCGACCAGATAGCTTCTCTTCCCTTCCAACAGCCTCCCTGTCGATCTTTCTTCACAGCCTTGGTTGTAGGAGAGCTGTTCTGCCAGTCTCCAGGTTGACTTCAGTGTGAGTCACTCTGTGTAGCTGTAGTTTTGATGTGTTCGTGGGGGGGGGGGAGGTGAGCCCAGCATCCTCCACCATCTTGATCTCCAGCAAACTTAAAAAAAAAAAAAGTTCATACTGGGGGCTCACTTCCTCTCTTTGAAGATGATTCCATAATTTAATTTGTGGGGATGTAAGGGACTGGAATTTTTTCAAAGGCATGTATTATAATGATTTCCAGCAAGTGCCATAAGTCTACTCACTGTTTCTTGATCTGTAGACATCATGACTGTGGCTTTAAACCCTTGATCTATGTAAAATCAGGCTTTGTGATTACAGGGGAGGCGTCATCCTCGTCACCCTTTACACCTGAAAAAGGGGCAGAATCAGATTACCTTTGGTTTCCTTTACAAGGTGGCAGACTTCCCCAGCCACTCTTTTACTTGCAGATGTAACGCCTCTGACTCTCCCAGCTTTATGCAGACGATCTTCAGTTCTCCAACTCTGTTCAGGCCCCAGGCCTAAAATCCCATTCCTCAAACTCTGGTTACTGTATTTTGTTCCTAGGAGAAGAAGGGCTTTCATATTTAGCAATTACTTCTGCAGCTTAAGTTTATGAATCCCCTTTTTCCCCCATTTTTTCCCTAGACATTAGGGATTTTTCATATTTTCCTTCTGAGCTCAGCATCCCATAGGAAGTATGTTTGTTGCAATTTATTCAGCCTTTGGGCATTTTGTAGCAGTGGAGAAAATCTTGATGTCAGAAATTTATCTTCCTCATTCCCCTCCCCCAATGCTTTACTGAGGTGTAATTTACCTACAATAAAGTGCATGTGTCCTAAGTATACAACTCAATAAAATTTTAAGTTATGTGCATGTTAACCATTATCTGAATCAATTTATAGAGTATTTCCATTATTCCAGAAAGGTTTCTCATGCTTGTTTCCACTCTGTACTCCGCCAGAGATCACCCTAGGATTTGTTCTGCCTGTTCTTGAACCTGATATAAATGTAACGTCTTTCTTTGCTCAACATTTTTAAGACTTATCCCTATTGTTCTAACAGAAATTCACATTTTAAAATTCCAGACTAGTATCCCAATGTATAAATATACCATTATTTTGATTATCCACTAACTTGTTGATGGGTATCTGGGTAGTTTCAGTTTGGGAGTACTGTAAAGCTCTGACTATTCCTGCACAAATCTTACTGTGGGCGCATGCTCTCGTTTCTCTTGGTTGTGTCTGTGGAAGTCGGAATCGCTGAGTAGAGGGTGGGCATATGTTTACTTTTGTAAGGACCTGACACGCTGTCTCCCAAGGTGATCACACTGGCTTCCACTTGCACCAGTTGCTCCACCCTCTCACCATCCAGCAGGTGTGCAACGTTACTTCCCTGCGGCTCCGTTTCGCACTCCCTGGTGACGCATGGTGGGGCCTTCTTCTGTGCTAGCTGCACCTTTGGACAGCTTCCGTGAAGCGTCTATTCAAGTCATTTATGGATTTTTATATTGTGTTGCTTTCACACTGGCTTTAAAACATTATTTTTCTGCATACATGACTCCTTTGTCAGTTATGTGTCCCGCAAACATTTTCTCCATGGCCACGGATTGCCTTTTCACTTTAATAGCATATTCTTGATGAGAAAGTTTAATTTTGGTGAGATTTATGGGTTTTTTCTTTTATGGTTAACATCTTTTGTGTCCTAAGATATCTGTCTATCCTGAGAGTTATGAAGATGTTGTCTTCTTCCAGAAATTCATTTTGCCCTTAACATTTAGGCCTGTGATCCATTCTGAATTAACGTGCATCGTGTGAAAGCATCAGTGTTCACTGATTTCTCACGCAGACATCCAGTTACTCTGGCTCCAACTGAAAGCATTTTCCCTTCCTTACTGAATTTTTGTTGGAGTCAATAATCATACACGTGTGGGTATGATTTCTGGACTCTGTTCTATACATTGACCTGCCTGTTGGCAGTACCTCTAGTACCGCATTTTCTTAGTCTCTGTAGCTTTAAAGCAAGTCATAAAATTGAGTAAAGTCTTCCAACTTTTTTTTTCTTTCTGCAACATTTTCTTGGCTCGTGTGGGTTTGTTGCATTTCCATATATATTTGCCAATATCTCCAAGAAAACCTCATTTTGTGATTTCATTGAATCTATAGATCAATTTGTGGGCAACTGAGATCTTAACATTAGTCGTTCAATCGACGAACATAATATATTTATTGCAGTGTTCTGTAAGTTTCTCTCAGCAATGTTGCATAGTTTTCAGGGTAAGAGTCTGGCACATGTCTTTGTTAACTTACTTTGATGATAAATTACATGTTTAAAATGTAATTCTCAATTATTTGTTGCTAGTGTAAAGGTAATACAACTGAGTTTTGCCTCATATCCTGCAAAATTATTAGTTCTGGGAGATTTATCAAGCAAACACTTGGTAATCTTCAAGAAGTCAGGGAATGGGAGCAGTGTCATATAATTGGAAACATCTGATTTTCCAGAGCGCAAAACGATTCACGCTTTGTATTCCTCTTCTCAGTTATCACCTCAAAAACACTGCCTTTCTGATTTCCTTCTCCTTTGAAGCACATGTAATTCTGGAGTTAAGTTGTTCTTGGTGTACTTCTTGAAAGATGGAGACAGCACCAGATCTTTACAGAGGAACCTTTGTTTTTCAGCTGAATGTGGAACAGGGAAACGAGGGCACGGCCTACATGCTGCCTTTTATTTGCAGAATGGTGAATAAAGTACTATTTTCAAGAATCTCAATTAGAACAGAAAGACATATTAAGATGGGTTGGGATTGGAATAGGGTGACTAGATTTGTGAGATTCAAATTATCCTTAATTGTCCATTTATGAATTCTTCACTGGTCAGTAATCCCATCTTTTCATCCTTCGCTTTCTTTTTCATTCATTCTTTCCTTTGCAGTTTGATTTAGAGCAGTGATCAGCACACCGCCTAATCTAACAGACAGCTATAAAGAACAGGGAGCCAGTTTAACTTTAAATAAAACCAATGTAAGGCACAACTATTCAGGAATATTTTGTATTTCCAAAGTATGTAGGAATTCTTTAATTAGAAAAATAAAGGCAATGGGGTTATCTATCAGGTTCTAAAAGTACCCATGGATTAAGTCACTCACATCACCCTTTTAAAAAATACAACAAAACCTTAAGTCACATTGCTGTTAAGCTTTCTTACAGTAAAGAATATGACCAAGCTACACTAGAGTCTAAAACCTGAAATTCTGAGCATGAAAATAATTTATTGATTAAACATCTGGTTGATTCAAGCATTAGGCCTACCAAAGATAGAATTAACACAGCTCACGGAGTAGGAAAAAGTCCCACTCAGCACCTGCTTCACCTCAGATTTCCTGGGGACGAACGTCTGCATTCGGTGCTGCAGCCTCACCCCAGCGCGTCCGCGCACGCATCGTGCTCACCGACCTGAACAGGACACGAGACACTTTCTGCTCAACCTGCCAAGTAACATTAGTGATGCAACTTTCAGAAACATTCTTAGGCACAAGAAACAGCACTGCCTGCAGTGAGAGTCTTTGATAATCAAAGAAAAGAATATCATTAAATATAATCTTACAAATAGGAAGGAAAATATATGCACTTTGCTGATGGATTGCTTCACATATCAGGAAAAATTTCACAGTGAGATTTTTCTTTGTGAGATTCAAACATTAATTGATACTCAACTTCTAGTCAATACTCAGGCTATTTTGTAGTATTAAAAATCAGAAAAAGAAAACTGATTTAACCTAAATGGAATTTAGGGAAGAAATGCAGGTCTAATAGTACGGAATAAAAGCTGCACTTCTTTGGCTAACTCATTAAAAAATGCCAATTAAACATTTTCAGTCAAATTTTATTAAAAAAAAAAGAAGCAGCAGATCAACATTACAATTCAAGAACCTAATCTAAATATGCACTTGACAATGAAGCACATCTGAGTATGGAGTGAAAAAAGTTTTTCAAAAAACCATCAAATGTATCATGTCCAAATACCCAAATAATAAATCACTTGTGCAGGCCTTATGCTGAGTGGAATCATAAACAAAAGAACAGAAGATTTATTGCTGTGAAAACAAACCTGTAGTACAGTAGTATGAATCTTGGGTATTAAGCATTATCAGCTGAATCAAATTAGGAAGTTGAAAATCTAATAAGAAATTTGTGTGTGTGTATGTGTGAGACAAAGTCTATCAGCCGGCTGACCCAAGAGCAACTGAGATATCAAACTTGTTCAGTGAAACCAGACATTATTTTAAATCTCCATTTTTGAAGGCAATTAAAAATTACAATTCCAACAGTCCACAAACCAAATTAAAAACAAAAAAAAAACCATAGAAAGCAATTAAAACTACGTTCAAAGAGCCACTTTTTTCTCAGCTCAATTTCAGCACCCCAAGGAAAAAAAAAGCATCCATGACCATCACAGATGAAAACAAAATGAACGTCATTGGAATCAGTTATTTTTCCCAGTGAGGTATAAAATCTATATAGAAATTTTATACTATACTATAACAAATTGTACTTCTCATAGTTCTGTTTTAATTTCTTTTAAACCCTGTTTAATATAGTTTTTTTTTAATTGTTGTAAAAATGTTTTCATGATTCTGAATCTGGTTCCAGTTCTTTTTCGTTTACTTTTATATCCATATGTAATATACTGGCTACCAGTTCTAATCAGAAAAAAACCCTTGGACATCTCTTCATTATGACAGCACGTTCAGCAGAAATTCCTGATGTGCAAGCAAACCACAGAAGGTGCAGCTCTCCCGAAAGCACATTTTGTAGATTGTTTCAGTCTGAATATTCTTTACAATGATTCTGGATGAAAGACTCTTTCAATCGTGTAAACATCAGCGTGCACAGTCTCGCTACTGTGTGGTCTCACGTCCTTGGACAGGAAGGCTGGTTCACAGCGAGTGGGACCAAGAGCCGCTGAAGCTTTAATGGCTGATAAACCTTACATCCCGCAGGAGGAAAGCACTTTTCCTTTTTTGCTACTTAAGAATGTGGCAGAAATGTATGCTGAGGTAGCCCAGTCAATCTTTTTTTTGTTTGTTTTTTCGTAAATTTGGTCTCAGAATATTTCCGGAAGGGTGACGTTTCGAAGAAGCCACTGCTGGGACCGGCTTCCGTTGCAGTCTCTAATGCTGGGCACCTGGCTGTCCTCTTCGGTGGCTTTGTCCAGGCACTGGTTGCTGTTCACATGCTGCAGGGTTAATTTCTGAAAGTGACAGGAAAAAAGTCTTAAAGTGGAAGACAAAACCAAAACACCTCAACCATCGTTTTTGGTGATGAGGACATTTCTCTGTAGAGAAGATTTTTGTTTTTGCAAATTAAAAGGCAATGAAGAAAAGTTGTCTGTGTAAAGAGAGCATTAAAGGCTATGTGGTGGGAAGAAAGGCACTGGGGGTACAGTGGGTTACACTGGAGTTACAGGAGGATGACCTGAATTCTAAGTCCCAATTCTGCCATAGCTCTGTAATACTGTGAGAAATTTCACTTTGTGCTTCAGTTTCCTGAAAAAATGATCAGATTAGTGATTCCTAATTTAGGATCCTCAACCTATTTTCAAAAAGGTATTTCAAAACTGTTTCATTTTCCCATGATAAGGCTGTTCAAATTAATTCTGTGATTCCAAGCCTCAAGTCCTTAGCAGTTCGGGGCTTGAAGACTCAAAATCGTAAGAAATCACAATATTTATAAAGCAGTCCTTTATAAGTGGCTGGCAGATACGGCTATATGTCTTCCTGTCTACCTGTTTGCATTCCAGACTTGATGCTGTCATGGTGATTTCAAAAGGACAGGACAAACGAGAGTTAACAGCTACATACTGGCCCTACTAATGCACCCTACCCAGCCCCGGACAGGTGAGGGACGCCGACGCAGCGGTGTGGGAGCCTGCACTGCGCATTGTCCTGGTAAGTAGTGTGCACAGCAGTAAGGAAACGGGAAGTGTTCTTTAGCACACATTTTTACTCATGGCTCTATTTTAACGTAATTCTTTCATCTGGAGCATTTCATTTTCATAAGGCCTCTTGCCTCTTTAGTGCTTATTTGAACTTCAAACAGCAAAACCCAATGACTGCACACAACACAGCTACTTTGGCTTTCAGTCGCTTCTTCTGTGCTGTGGTCACAGTGGAAGCTGGCGAAAGGCAGATGTGCAGACGCCACAGTTTACTGTCAGCTCCGACTCTGGTTAGTATTAGATACTTTAATTCCTACAAAGGCGTAAGAACAGCGCCCGGAGGACAGTCAGCTTGGCGGGGGTGGCTTTTATTTTTATACAGATGTTGTGTAGTTCACGTGTTGGGAGTGAGCTCCAGATTTGTCAGGTACCAACAGTGTTGTTGCCCCTGAACAA
This sequence comes from Vicugna pacos, assembly GCF_048564905.1. NCBI lineage: Eukaryota > Metazoa > Chordata > Mammalia > Artiodactyla > Camelidae > Vicugna > Vicugna pacos. The sequence continues at coordinate 11,309,555 of NC_133010.1, forward strand.
AAACCTCTCTGAGCCCCAATTCCTCATCTATAAAATGGGGACAAAATGCTGCTGCCTAGCTCGGAGGCACTTACTACTGGAAAACAACATCCTAGCAACAGCCCGAGCAGCCACGGCCGCGCTCTGGCAGCCCCATCACTCTGGGTGCTGCCAAGGCTTTTAGTCACATGTAAGACAAAAACAGAGCGCTTTTAAAAAGAACCCCTCAAATATTCCAGAAGATCCTGCAGGGCCTCTCTGAGTGGCCACTGTCAGTACCAATAAAAACAAAAACACTAAACACAACAAAAAATTTAGTTGGGGAACTGGTCTTTATCATCCCAATTTGAAAAAATGTATTATTTCATTTATGTAAAATAAACTCATAACAAAGACATGATTAATGATCCACACTGGGTCTTTAACTGCTCAAAATTAAGACAGAATCTTCATAATTTCAGGAGACCTGGACCCTGGAGAAGAGTCCTGTTCCAGAGCCCGCTCTGGCTGCAGGTGCCGAGTTCTGTGGTCACTGGGCTCAGCAGAGGATCCGCCAGCACTGCCTGGTTTCCACAGAGAAAAGGTATGATTGAGGCAATGGGAAAAACAAGTGACAGGTAACTAATTGTAACCTTTGAAAAAGGAGGATAAAATTACTGCATAAAGTCCACCAGCCACCTAGAAAAAGTAGTTTGCTGCCTCCTTCCCCTAACTAGATATCACTATGTCAAAAATCTACACTTTATTCCCAAAAGGGCCGAGTGGAAGTAGTATGGTATTGTGCCCAGAATCCTGGACCAGGAAACCCAGGGCTGCCTGAGAGCTGGGAACACCATTTACCTGCTCTGTGACCTTGAGCAATTAACTTCCATTCTGGGCTTCTGTGTCCCTATATACTAAACGTTATCCTGGATTTTATTTCTTGGGTTCCTCTGAAATTTTAGATTATACATTACTGAGATAAATAGATTATCTTTCTAGACTGCTAGTTTCTGAGCTGATGGAGGCAGCACAACTATGCCGGTGCAGTCTGACTCCTTCCTCCTGAATGCTAAGCTGGTTGCAGTCTGTTTCAGGGAGAACCCAGCCTGCACTACTAAAATTCTATCTAAGGAAAGACACCTTGCAAAGTGCTCTAGGAGTTTTGAAACTTACACTCGTAACTGGTTCTTTCAGAATACCCTAAATAAAGCAGCTCCAGTTTCTAAGCATTTGCTTTTGGAGTAACTGTCACGGCAGACCCTACAGGTTCCCACAGTCTGCCCACAGCCATTCCCACTCCCTGTCTCCTGGCCGCGTCACACCATAAAGACGGTGCCTGTCTTCCCAGCCTCCCGTGCGGCTGGGGCATTCCTGTGGGAGGAGGTTCTGGTCCATGAGACAGAGCAGAGTCTACTGCGGGGGATCCAGGAAAAGCTTTGGCTTTCCTGATACAGAGCAGTTCATGGAGCAGTGCAGCATGCCCGCTTCCCGCCGTGAGCTGGCTGTGGTGCTGAGAGCTGTAGCACCCACGCAGTGGCCGCCAGGAAGAGCCAAGAAGACTGCTGCAATGTAACACCGCTACGCCATTGAATCCACTTACCTCCACACTTAAGAAAAAAAACCCCACTATTTTCTCATGCTATTATATAGTAAACAGGTTTGTTACCTAATTAAATGTATCATCATTTTTCAGTGAACATACAACTGGGGGTCTTTTTAATTTTAAAAATATTTTGGTTCCCACCACGACTGTGGGCTACCACTGTCAGAGATGCCATGTATCCTGCAGGGCTTAGGACGGCTGCACCCAACATGGCAACAGCATGCACCACGGAAACCACTGGAACAGGGTATTCGCACCATTTCCAATAGTCATGTTAATGGAACTACTGCTGCATGAAATACACGTGTACACTTTACAGTCTGACACTGTGAAGGGAGACCCTGGATTGGTTTTTGCCCTCTAGGATCTATCTAATAGGGATGAGAAGACTGGTAGACAGATGACTGTAAAGAAGTACAGCATTACAGGGGTCAGAGACGATAATTAAAAGACAGCTAATTTCTGGCTGGGATTCATGGACGTGATGTCAATTCTGGGTCCTCAAGAATGGGTAGGATTTGTTAGGCAGAGTGAACTGTATGATCTTAAGTGTAAAGTGAGAAAGTACAGGGTGTGTTCAGGGAATAGCAGGTTGACAATGAAAGTAGACCAGGGTTTGCATGTGACCCAGTGTAAGGAGCAAAGGCAGCTGAAGTCACAGCTTGGCTTGGATGTCTCCATTTAAGGGGTAGAATGAGGCGGCAGAATGAGCCAAGCAGACGAAAGAAGCAGAGAGAAGAAAGCTAAGACAAGAAACTAAACACTAGTGGATCTAAAGCCAACAGATAAGAGGATTTTAAAATATCTGCTTTGCAACAGTAAATGCTTTTGGAAGTTAAGGAAAAGAGACGGGAATGTCCTGGCTGTGCATCCAGGAGCTGTTCCGGTACAGTGTCGGGCCCAGGCAGGAGCCAGGGTGAAGAACCAGAGGCACAAGTGTGGGCCATTCACTTGCTGTCATCCAACACAGGGGAAAAGCAGGAGGGTAGGCAGAAAGCACAGTAGGAACAAGAGTCGTTCCTAACATGGAGAAGAAAGCTAGTGCTCATAAGCAGAAGAAAAATAACCAGAGAAAAGATGTAGTGAAGGTGCTGGTGCCAGAGCCGCAGAGCAAACGCACAGGCTGGGAGGTGCAGCCAGATACAAAGAGGTTTACTGGAGATCTCGCTCTGCCTGAACCAGTGTCTTTCAAGCACCTTCATGTTAAGTGCAACACACAGCGGGTGGGGAGAGGGAGCGGCTCCAGAGGAAGGCAGAGAGAGTTCTGTCACATGAGTCACCGAAGCATAATGATGAGCTAGAGAGTTTCATTAATTAATGAAACTTGTACCCAGGTGTTTAACTCAGTCATTTAAAAAGCCTGCTCACTGCACCATTTCTCCCACCCTGGACGGAGAGCTTGCTACACACAGATGGGAGAGTGGCCACATGGTGACAACAAGGACCCAGGGGCCGGAGGCAAGACCAAGTTAGTTACTGGGGAGATTAAATAAAGCATGTTGTTTTACTTACATTGTTTTTCCTGTCAGTTTTTAGAGTATGAGAACACTGATCCATATGCAGACTCCACAAGGGTTCACTCTTTTAGATACAAAGCAATGTATAAAATACACCCAACAACACACAACTTTATTCCTGTATTCAGCTGGATCACTTACCACTGGGTCATACTCCCAAAGCTGGTTGCCTTTTAGGTGGTGGCATTTGAGCATTGTGACTGGGCCGTTAAGTTTGGAGACATCCAAGCAGAGGTCATCTGTTCTAATTTCTTTGTTGGCGGTGTAAGAGAAAACCTGAAAACCAGAAGTGCACACGTATGAGCTTTGGCAATAAAGTAAATTAATCGCTGTTTTATGTGCCCAAGAATCTGGCAGGGAGAAAGACAAGTATTTCAACCCACTCCTGGGCTTGTACCCAGAAGGAAATCTACTTCAGGATGACACCTGCACCCCAATGTTCATAGCAGCACTATTTACAATAGCCAAAACATGGAAACAACCTAAATGTCCATCAACAGGTGACTGGATAAAGAAGATGTGGTATAAGTATTTCAAGATACGTATTTTTTCAACTTTCTTAATGTAATGGAGAGTAAGTGACTCAGAAAAGCTACTAATAATTTTGAAGAGAGGAAAGAAAAAATGACCTTGAGTTCTCTGTATACTCTGAGCGTATTGCCAAGGGCTGTCACCTTGTTTGACCAAAAAGGACAAAATAAATTCATTCACAACCATGTAAATACAGTTCTCATAAAAGGCCTTTTACAAATGTTTCATTTAAAAGTAATCATTATACTGAAGGCTCAATTCTCCTAAAGGGCTTTATTATTTTCTCTTTTAAGGTAGAAAACATTTCCTGAATGACATCATGAAATAAAAAAGTAAGAAGATTAAAACAAATCTGAAAATTATACCTTTAGAGCCTAAAATACTCACCTGATTACCTCCCATACCGTGACAGTTAAAGATCCCAACTTTTTCATTCTCTTTTCTAGCCATGTTATCTAGACACTGATTTGTTTCCACATTTCGTATCTGTGGGACAGTGAAAATGCCACACGTTAGCGAGGCTGACTGGACAGGCGCACACAGTCAGTCTGCACTTCCCGCTGACCCTCTAATTCCTGAGGTAAAGGCTATGAGTGGGGGGAAAAAATCACTGTATGGCTAAGATTGTCAGGTTGTTCTTTTTCAAATATACAAACTGATTTTATTTACAATATCCTATAAAAATGTGAATTTAGAATAGCAGCTGCTTAGTTACTGAAGCGATAACAAGCAGGCCACAGAGGGTAAAATCTGTTCCTGATGCAGAAAGCCAGCTGGCGGGGGCAGTAAAAGGCCGCCTGCCTTGGCAGTCATCTCCCATGGGCTAACAAGTGGCTCTTTGTAGTATGTCTGTATTCTGGCCCAGCTCACAATGCCTAGGTGTTGTCCAAAATCAGGTCAGTTCAAAGAAAACAAACAAAAAAAGCTCATTCTCTATTCTGCAGGCGAGCAACTGCCATAAATCTTCCCACAGCTTCACCCACCCGGGGCCTTGATTGGAATGAGGCTCCAGCAAAGGGAACAGATGCTCAGGAACGAGGCCAGAAACTCAGTGCACCCCTTGCTTGTTTGAGGGTGACTTCCTGAAATCACAGCGAAGTTCAGAGGCAGGGCACTCAAGTCAGCCCTCAGGCAGGCTCAGGAGCCTCCCAGGATGAGTGTGGGAGCCGGGCTGGCCCTGGCGCTGGGCAAGGTGCACCCAGGCCGGACAGCCTCCTCTGACCCACCGCCACCCAGCTCCCCTCTGTCATCTCTTCGCCCAACCACATCCCACTTTCCTACTTTCCATCTCTTCCTCTCTCCCCAAACCACTAACCACCTCCTTCACCCTCAGCCAACGATCTTGCGTCCAACCGCGTCCAACTGAGGAAACATCTCACCCGAGAACCCCCCCACCCTCCCACCTCAAACGGCCGGCTTCTAGCCCCCCACCCTGTCCCCTGCACTTGGCCCCGGGCCCCCCACCTTCCTCCCCGGTGCGGGGGAGGAACTGCCCCCCACGCCCCCAGGTGCACGTGGCTCTGCGGTCAGTGCCTCTTTTCTAGCATCTTCACACGCTCTCTTTTGTGTCATGTGCGCCAGCAGTTTCATCATAGCAAAATATAAAAAACCCTTCTTTAACCACCCCCCCACCCCAGCTACCACTCACTTCTCTGTTCAGCTTTACAGCAAAATTTCTCAACCACACTCGTCATCTCCACTTCCTCTTCTCCTGATCTCCTTTGAAGCCATGAGACATTCTGTCCCTGCCACCTCCACGGGAGCCCGCCTGACACGGAGAGCTGGAGCCTGACGGCGTCTCCCGCTAATCCAGCGGCCAGCACCCAGGCTCGTCTCCCTCCCCGTTCCGCACTGTTCCGCACAGTCCATCACGTCCTCGTCCGTGAAACAAGCCCTTCACTCAGTCTCTGGGACATCACTCCCTCGGTTCTCTTTCTAGTTCAGTGCTCGCTCCTTCTCATCAGTCTTTTTAGCTGATTCCTTTTCATCTTCATAATTTCTAAATTGTGGAGTTTTTTATGGCTTGGTCCTCAATCCTCCCCTCTTCCCCACTGGCATCCACTCCTCCCAAGGTGCTCTCAAAGTTCTGTGGTTTTAAAAATGACCTTTATACTAACAGCCCCTAATTTTCAATCTCCAAAATCTTGTCCAAGGTGCAGGTTTTTTAATGCAACTACTTACATACTGTCATTACCTGGATCAAACTGAACGTGTCCCGAACGGCACTGCTCAGTGCCTCCTGCACCTGCTCGGCAGGCTTTCCCATCTCAGTGACACCATGTTCCCTGTCCCAGCTCCTCAGGTGAAATTTTAATATAATCCTCGGCTACTCTTTTCTCACCAATACGCCAGCTCTACTCTCCTTCCCATATAGTTTCGCCTGAAACAGCAGACAGTCTGATCCTCCCAGTGAAAGTCTGCTCGTCGCTCCCTGTGGCTTCCCACCTCAGAACCGAACCCGGAGTCCTCCCCACGGCCTGCAAGCTCTGTGTGATCTGGCCTCACTACGTCTTGGCCTGTTCCTTTACTGCTCCCCCCGGCTCACTGCTCCAGCCAGCCAGCCTCTCTGCTGCTTCCGGAACGTGCCAAAGCGCATTCTTGCCTTATGTCCTTCGTACTTGTTTTCCCTTGTGCCTGGAATACTCTTTCCCCAAAATCCGTCTCTGCCCTCATCTTCATATGCCTTCTCCTGTGTGTGAGTGTCTCCCAACGTGCCCTTTTCACAAGGACCCCAGTCACACTGGAGTAGGGCTCACCCTAATGACCTCACTGTAACTTAACTGCCTCTGTAAAAACCCCATCTCCAAATAAGGCCACATTCTGAGATACTGGGGGTTAGGAGACAGGAATCGGGGTGACGCGTCCACACACCCGGAACACCAAAGGTGGCCAGCAAACCCCAAAAGCCAGAAGGAGGCAGAGGACAGATCCTTCCTCACAGAGCTCAGAAGGAAGCAAACCTGCTCAGACCCTCATCTCAGACTTCTCATCCCCAGAACTGAGACGGTACGTTTCTGTTGTTCCAGCCACTCGGTGGCAGCCCTGGGAAGCTAACAGAATCCGTGACTTGATCAGACCCCTGGGCTAAAGAGAAGGACCCACTCAGACTTGCTACACGTGGAGCCCAGCGTCGGCAGGGACGCAGAGTGAACGGCTCTCAACCCTCTAGGGATGCGGTGGGGAGGGGCACGAGGAATGCTGCCTCCTGAGCGTCCTGGCAGGAGGAGTCACACCGGAAGGGAAGTCTGTCTCACTCCAGACCCCACACTGTGGGCAGCCACAAGGTAAAAAGGCCGAACTCCAAAGCACAGGTAATTACATTAACTAAATATGAGCATCAATAAGTAAATTACTTATTAAGTTTCAAGAAAATCTGCTGCTGAATTCTAGGTGCCATGACTAAGGCATCATCAGGAATAAAGACGCTAACCACCACTCATTCCAACTTGCATCCCAAACTGAGATTTAGGGCTCCTGAAGGAAGATAAATGGATGCTAAAAATACAGCTTACCATAAACAGTCTTTCAAGTTTCCTTGTCAGTTCTTTACATTTATCTTTACTGGAAGTTCCTCAAACTTTGATTCGGGCTAATTAACGCTAGGACATTAGCTTCAGGAATATATGGTTTCAACTAAATGGGCCAGTTTGTCAAAATAAGTCGTCTACCGAAGACACTAATATATTGTAACAAAGGTCCAACTGTGAAAGGTTAGGGGCACAGCGTTCTTATTTTAACAAAACATAACATGAAAAAAAAAAAGTTTCAAGTGATAAGGTAGACTGTCAGCTAACAAGAACTTTCCCACACTGGACTATGTAATCTTAATACGAAGGTGCTCCCTGCTTACAAGTTTAACCTCTATTTTTTTTTGATAAATTAGTGAGAACATGATAACCACACAGAATACTTTTCTCCCCTTACCTCTCCCAAAGAGAAATAGTGACGTGGAATCTGAGAATCAGGATAAATGTTCTCCAGGTACCAAGAGAAAGGTCTGCACTGGAGTTTGTGTCTCAGACCCAGCCTTGATGATATATCTCCGTAGTCTACTTTTGTAACACCTGTCAAAAGAAGTGACTGAGTTACTGACGTGCTACTAGGTAACAAACAAGCCAGACGGATGGGAAAAGTGGCAGCAGTTGGTGCTGCGTGACTACGCAGGTGACACCATAAACCCACCTCCCAAGGACAAAACGAGGAAATCCATTAATATGTGTTTTTCAAAGAAAAATGAAATTTATGTGATGATACACATGCTAATATTATTACAAACAAATGTAAGTTATATGGGGCCAGAACACTTTAAGATTTGTTAAGGCAAAAACAAAAATAAATATCAGTGTTGCCCAAATACTGAACAGAACACTTGTTTTCAGTCAGGTTTCTCGCACACGACTGGCTGCGTCGCGCACCCTGCCACTGGGCAGCGGTGACGAGACGCGGATGGAATGGCCACAATGTCGGGCGGAGTCACAGCTGACAGAACAGCTGCTCCCACAACACTCGGAAGAGCAGAGCAAAGTTCCTGGAGAGAAGTCCCTTGAGGCATGCTGGAGGGCTCTGCACTCGCCCTGGAATACTTGGCGGTCTCATATAAACGCTAAATGCTGCAGTTGGGTTTTAAAAAAAAAAAGAACACGGACAGCACCTGGACCAACAGTAACTTCTGCAGCACTGGGTGACGCACCGCCGCCGTCACTGACATACCGCAGCAGGCATTCCGCCGGCACTCTCTGTGCTGTGTGTGCTTTCACTTATTCCTACAACAGCCTAGCAGGTAGATGTTTCACCTCTGCTCAAAGCTTCTTTTCCACCCCTTCTTACCCCTCCTCAGAATGCATAAGGATCAGGGTCAAGAGAGTCTTGTATTTCCAATGCAAAACAATGCTAACCTGGAGAAATTATATAGAAGAAATTCTTGAATTCATCCATCCACACTTCGGCAAGTCGTCTGTTATTTTTATTGATAATCTGTCCCGTGCCTCCTGGAAACGTGTAGGGTGTAGCTTTCCGGAACACATGTCCGACATGTGAGCATGTGACAATCTCCAAAGTCCCTCCACACTGCCAAATCTGAAAGCAGCAAGGAAGACCGGTTTTACACACCAATAGTTTTTTAAAAAATCGTTCACATCTATTGGGCTCAATCAAGGGTGTACAGTGGAGCTCCTGTTATATGGTCACAAAGCAAGTGCTTCCTCTATGTGTGGTTCTGATCGAACCAGAAGCTGAAGGTTAAATTCAGAAGGATAAGTTAAAGGCTAAATTCAGAAAAGACATGCCATCTACAGCAGTATTTTTCTAACTGCAGGCCATCACTCTTACAAGGGTCATAAAATTCAAATTTGATGGATTGCAACCTGTACTTACTAACAAGGACATACTGTTCCCTGAAATGTTTACATTTTGGGTTGTGCGTATAACTTCATTAATATGGTCAAAAAACCTTTGACCACGGAACATTCAGCCAGAGTCCTATCTGTTCCTCCTCCTCCAAACCTGTGTCGCAGCCTGTGCATCAACTAGAACCTAGGAATCGAACCTGGATGACTCACGCGAGACTCAGTGGGACAGTGAGAACACACTCTATTGTCTTTGTCAGAATAAAAACAAAAAGGGGTACAAGAAAGATCATTAAGTACAGTTTCACATCCTTAATTAATTATCCTTCTGCTCCTTTCAAAACATTTTCCCATAAGTTAAACATCTTCTAACTAATTACAATTAAAACACATTTTGAAAAGTTTTGATTTTGTTAAATATTCAGTGTTCCTACTTTAATGTTTTTCCAGGATTGTAAAGTGATACAGGTGGGTGGGATCTCCAAGACGATCAGGAGTCCAAACCTCTCCTTTCATAAAGGGCAAAGCGCCCCACCAGGAACAAGGCGAGCTAGCTGCGTTAGGCCTCAGGGCAACTCAGTGTGGTTTCCGCTATAAGCCATGTGTCTAAAGTCCATTATTTACGTCATCTTAAAAATATGTTGATTTTTATGAACGTGAAATGCATGAGACAAGGCTGACTGGGTAAAATTAATTCAGAGTGATTTCAGAATTCTTTTGCCTTTTTTTTTTTAATCGAAAAATACAAAGCTGGTGAAATGACCAGGTTTTAGACAAGAGAAAAACTTTCAAACCAGGACACAGCATATTAAAGAAAGTGAAATTATGTTTTTGGCAGTTAAGTAACACAGTAGCATCTACATGTTATTTTTTGTTTATTTTTAGAGTTTAGATTACTTCCTTGAAAGTAACAAATTAAAAACAACTATGGAATCTTGTGTGAGTTTTACAGGCGGGCTATTAAGAAAACTAATTTATTTGCTTAAAATTGTTCAGAATGAATCCTTACTAGTATCACCAAACTGTTTATGGACTGAAGACTGTTAAGTCTGATTAAACTCATATCATATTCACTTTTTATTTTTTATTTAGAGATAACATGAATATTTAAAGCATATCCATATTTGAGGTTACACAGATTACTTTTTTCAAAGGGAACTTACCCTAAAGGAAATTTCTAGGTTTTCTCCTCCCCAAATATCCATTCCAGCATCATATGTTCCAATTTCCTGAAAGTAATCTCTGTCTATTGAAAAAAGGCCTCCTGCCATTGTAGGTGTTCTGAAATTCAATCATAATACTATACTGTTAATTGTAACAATTTAAAATTTACTATCAGTTTTTGTTTTTAAAAGTAGTTTTATAACGGTTTATGACTACGGAATAAATGCTTATTCTCACACTCTTCAGAAACGTTCATTGGCCCCCAGGGCTCGCTTTGTTTTTATGCTGTGTTATTTGGCTTCCAGACATGACCTGCACCCCAGTCATGCTGTCACAGCTCCTGCCCGGACATCCTTCTCTGCCTGGACGTCCTTCCCGGCCCAGTCCCAAGGGCTCTTACTGTCTTTAGTACCCTTCCTGGTCCTTGGGTCCCAACTGAGCTTCCACCCCAAACTCCTTAAAATGAAGCTGCTTCTTGAAATCCTCTCCACCTGACTGTGTACCCACTCCATAGTTCCTAGCAACCGTAAATGCAGTTGAGCACATTAACCAACTAGACTCATACCAGCAGCTCTAACAGAGCAGCTTCTAAAGGGTGGCAAACATTGCAGAGATGTAAGATTAAATAGGATGAAAACAATGCAGCCCTTTCTGTGAACCTTTAAGGAAGGAGATGAAGAACAGAATAAAATCCACATGCTCCTCCTAGGGGCTCATCACCCTGACTGAGTCCAGTACACACTCTGCCTCGAAGCCTGGCCCAGGTATGCAGAGGGGGTGGGAATACACAGAATTAAGCAGAGAAATGATAATGAAAGAGGATTTAAATAAATGAAAATCAAACACTGGTTTCCTTGAGGAATGAGTATGGAGAAAAAAAGGACTCCAACTAGGAGAAAGTAATTAAGTTCCAGAGACAGAGAACACTATGCAGATCGTATTTTAGGATGAACTGGCCATCTCTGTAGGCCTAAAACATACTCATTCCATGCACTGGTCAGGGCGGCCCTAGTAGAAATAGTTATTTCCACAAAGAAGCTAGGACTTACTTTGATTTTAGAAAAGAAGAAAGAGGAAGAAGGTCTAATACCTTAGGAGGCACAGGACAAGGGCCAACACCCAGCTTCATCACTGAGTGCAAGACTTTCTTGACCTGGGTCTGGGGGTCACTCTAAATGTCCTAGGATTATATGCAGAACCTTCTGTTTGCCCATGTACATCCCTGCTCCCCCCACCCCCTTTACAGGAGACTCATAGCTTTTTATCAGATTTTTCAAAGAAGTCCATCATCTGTGAAATGCTTAGGAACACTTGGTTCAGATGGTGATTTGAACTGTCGTCAGTAGAAGAGTGGGGAAGTCCCTTTACTAGGAAAGGCCTCGGGCTGGCTAGGGAGAAAGAGCACAGAATTAGTGAAACCTCTTCAGCTTTGCCAGAACTGGACTTAACTCAAAGGAAGACAGATCAGGGAAGCCCAGGAGAGAAGAAAGCTAAAAAGCCTGGTTCTGCAGGAACTCCCAATTACTACAGAAGCAGCAGGCTGATGCAACCAGGACAAATCCTACGATGGCTCAGAAAGCTCAAGGTCTCACTCTAAAGGTCCTAGACAGCATAACGGTTTTTATCCCTTTCTGAAAAAAATCCACATATGACCAAATGTAGAGCAAAAGAAAAAGCAGAAATGCGTTCACGGAAATCCTTTTCCATACTTTTGTCAATTCTGGCTATTTTTATATTTGAAACAATTTTACTAATCTTATCAGGTGGTATGAGTCTGAACTTAAAATCTTAAGATTCTAGTGCAAGGACCCAGTTTTAGGTAATATTTTCACATACCGGCACTTACAATTAATTAAGGGACTGTTTAAGTTAAATATTTTTATCCTAAATAACTGAATTAAAGCATGAATCTGACTTACAGACTTGCAAAATGTTCATACAGGAACAAAAGAACATATGCATATCACCATCTCACTGGCACTAGATTTACAGAAATGAAAGATTCTAATTTTATTAATTCATCAGAGGAAAAAAATCCCTCTCTGAAATGATGATGTGTGTGAAAGATGGCTCCTAACTACACGTACAGTGCACAAACGCTTCATGTCTCTCAAAATACACTTCTAATCCTGCTAATACAATTCCCAAAACCCCTCTGCCAACAACACGTTAGGGAAAATGTTTGACAAATTAACTACCTGACAGGAAGAGTCCGATCACCTTTCCTTCTGTCCATCTCTCTCTGGGGAACAGGATACCAGCGGAAATTGAGCTTCCAGTTGAACCCGCCGTAGGTCATGTCAGAGCCGGCCATGTACTCAAAAGTATCGTCGCTGATCACGTCGATGATAGGACAGACCACTGTCCTCCTAAACTCATGAAAGCGAATTAAAAAAACCTTTTAAAATCTTCATTCTGAGGCCTGTCATAACAACTATGTAACAATTGTCTAGTGAGTGTTTTTAAAATAAAAATACATTCTATGTTAATGTTAAGACAATGGTGAAAAAACCTCTCTGCTATATCCTGCCAAGGTAGCAACATAATTACTCATCATATTTATTTGCTGATAACCTTCCACACCTCTTCCATTCATACTCTGACATACTGGCCACGTGTAAAAATCCTTCGACTTTTTCTAGTTTTCAAAAATGACTATATATTTAATAATTTTAAGCTCACACTTTTCCTAAAAAATGGCTCTTGGACATGTATGTTCCTTAGAGATTTCTGCTGTTAAGATACTAAGTGATGATGTTCATATATATATATATATATATATATATAAAATTTCACTTTTGCCTTAAGAAGAAACTTCCAGGAGTGAGATCAGCCAAGTCAAGAACCTTCCGTGGCACTATGCATCACCAATTCCCAAGTATCACATGTACGAGAAACGTCCTCACATTGCTATCAGCTTCAGACACTGTTTTCTTGTAATTTTATTAAGCAGTTATCTCAGGATTTTAAAAATTTGTATTATTATTAAAAAGAGTATTTTCGCTGAAGTTTGTATTTCTTCATACAAATTGCCTGATCACACACACTGAAAAAATTTTCTCTTGGTATTTGTGATTTTCACACACTTGAAAAAATTCACACATAACCACAGCCCATTCTAAGGAAAGGTACCCTGCTCAGAGGCCCCAGGAGCCACATTTTAGAGTATGTGATATCCTCCCCATCCAATTGGTGTCTTATTTAAGAAACCTTTCTCTATTCCCTAATCATAAAGATATTCTCCCATATATTATCTTTAAAAAGAATTATATTTTTGCCTTTCATATTTGTCTTTAACCCTCATGGAACTGATTTTGGGTGTGACACGCAGTAAGTATCCAACTTCATTTACTTTTCTTAAGGAGGACCAATTATTCCGGCATTATTTATCTAACGGTCCCTTCTGCTGCTGTAATTGTAAGTGCCTGCTCTGTCATAAGTCAAGTTTTCCCATAAACATGGGCGGCTCTGTTTTACTCGTCTGTTTGTGAATTCCTGCATCAGCACATCACTGCCACAATTAAAACGGCTTTGAAGTAAGTCTGACTCTAGGAGGGCAGCCCCACTGGACCTGGCTCCTTTTTTTCAGGGGTATTTTAGCTATTCTTAAAAACATGCATTTCCATGTAAAGGTGAGAATCAGCCAGTTTCTCCAAGAAAATTCTGTTGAGATTTCAATTAGAAATGCACTGAATTTTTAGATCAATGTGTGGGGAAATGACATTTTTCTATTGACTTTTCTATCCATGAACATTACCCTTCTCTCTGCTCAGATTACTTTCCAGTGAATTTCAACAGTTTTCTATTTCATGCATCATTTGTTAAACATATTCCTAATTACTGCCTATGATTTCCATTGCTATTATAAATGGTTTCATTTCTTTTCTTCTTTTCACATATTTTCTACCTATTCCTAACTCTTATGGAGAAGGCAATTGACTTTTCTATGGTGATCTTACGTTTGTCAATATTGCTGAATTCTTACTGTTTTCTACTATGTTGTGTATAGATTACTTTTCTTCATAAAAAACACATCATTTGCAACTGACAGCACTTGTATTTTCCTTTACAATTCTTATACACCTTGTTTCTTGTATTACTGCAGAGTCGAAGACTTCCAATAATACTGAGTAACAGTAATAATTCAGGGCCTCCTTCTCTTGTGCCATATCTTTCAAAAATTACTTTCAACATTTCTCCATTAATACGATGTTTGCTAGGTAAGGTGTGTGGTTTTGGGGGGGGTGGTTTAACTATCCTTTTTTTAGATTAGTAAATTTCCATTCTGTAATAGTTTACTAAGTATTTTTAATCATAAATTGATGTTCACTTTAATCATAAATGAACACTTTTTTCTGTATCTATTAAAGTGGTCAGAGTTTTAATGATAGGGTTTTAAGCACAGTTTCAGAAACACATTAATGGGGTATATTATGTGAACTGGTTTCATAATATTACACCAACTAGTAATGACATGTTGTTTATGTACTGATATAGGATATGACATGATATGATATATATATATATATATATATATATATTGCTCCCCCCGCTCCCAGTTGGACCGTTTGCTGGTGGTGTGAGGTTTCCGTATTAGCATTCATGAGCGGGTCTGTAATTTTCCATGCACCTCTTTTTTGATTGCGTATCAAGGTTACACTAGTCTCATAAAAAGAGCGGAGTGGGCTCCCCCTTTCTCTACATTCTGCTTACAAATTCTCGACAGAAATCTGTTCGCCCTCTTCCACTCCGTACCAGTTTTCTCTGGCGTGGTAGGATTCATTTCTCATTCTCACTAACAGGGAGGTACAGACACTGAGAGCCTCGCTTTATACAGGTGTTTGCTACCTGCCTTCCCACCGTAGGCAGGGCCCAGGCCTCGCCTCCACCCTCCCATCCGTTTTTCTTTCAAGGGAGAAGCCATGCTCCCCGAGCTCAGCAGGAGCCCCACAAGTGAAAGCTGGCGTTAGTGTCTGCGCTGCTTACTTCTCTGCACCTCATGCTGAGGTCTGCAAACTTTCTTACTTTGGTGCCAACTCAGTGATGCATTTAAAAATGTGTCTTCTATTTATCCAGCATTTAGCTTTCTCAGTTGGAAAAATTATTCAGGACACCTAATCTACCATTCAGCCCAACTGGAAGTTGTCATGGCTGTTATTTCAGCCAATTTCCCTTCGTATTTCTGTCATCACCTCACACTGCTTTCTCTCTGTGGGTCCAGGCTCCTGCTTCATAAAGGTTACAAGATGTCTTTAAGAAAGCAAATACTTCCGAAATCAGTCATCTGTTACACACAGAGAACAACGCACAGAGATACCCTATTCCTTCTGCAGGCAATGTGCTCCTTTCTAAAGATCTTCTCACTGCCCCGAAGCTGGCTTTTTCTATTTATTCTTCTTTGAAAGGGGAGAGATGTAGGTCCAGCATTTGCTTACAAACAGAACAGATGCAGTGGCTTTAGGTCCCACTCTGCTCCACTTGACTAGTAAAAGTTTATGCTGCTGAAATCTAAACCTTAATGTTAAGTAGCCACAGCCTCTGGGTCACACTGCAATGAGAAGCAGAAATTCAATTAGCACGGGTCTAGCAGACTGAGGTCCGGCTCCCTCCTGATACCTAAGAGCTAAGCCAGGGCCCAGCAGCAGGTCATCCTTCAGAAGCCGTGCATCATGAGAGGATGGCCCTGCTCTGCACGCTCCTCCTGTGTTACCTGAGATCACAGCGCTTCTCCTCACGCAGCCAAACACTTCCGCAGGCAGCGTGTGTCTCCCCGCCCCCTTCTGCTCCTTCGTGCTCCGGGCTGAGAGCTGCAGTCCCAGTAAGGATGCAGACAGAGAAGGGCTGCCCTGCCCGCCCCAGCGTTAGCTCGAGAGAGCAGGGACGAGGGTTTATCCTCCCTTCCCTGAGTTCACTGTCCTTGTGTTCTGCTCCCATTTAATGAACAGAATGTACAGTGTGCGTCCTAACACCTCCTCTCTTAACCCACCCTCATTAACAAGACTGCCTGCAGACGTTCCTTCTAGACTTCAGAACTTGGCCTTCTTCATGTTTAGTCTAGAGTGCTCCTCACAGGTATTTTTAAAAAGAACTTCAGGGGAAATTATCTTTGTATTTATTTAGAGATCAGAATTTTGCAACTTACCATAGGTTAGGACAAACGCAATGGAAACAACTTACAGACGCCAGAAAATTACCTGTCATGTTTGATCCTGGCTAGGAGAGGCTCCAGCCAGCCCACCGTGCACTCACAGTGCGCGTCCAGAAAGGTGATCACTTGGCCCTTAGACACGGCAGCTCCTTTTAATCTAGCTCGGATCAATCCAGAACGCTGCTCCATTCGAATTACATGAACTGGTACTTTTAATTTTTTCACATAACTCTCTAGAGGTCTTTTCAAAAAGTCTGAAAGATTAATAAAACAAAACCAATAAAAAATAACATGAAAAAACTGGGACCTGGCATTATCCAGATGTAAAAGAATTTTGATTTGCAATATTCATTCCACACATATTTACTGAGCACTTTCCGTGAGGCTCCCTGACTCACAAACCCTTTTCACTCAGGAAGCCTTTGTACTTCCTGAGAGAATGTACCAGAACTGCCTCTACCTCATTACATGAGGAATCAGGAGAGAACCTTTGGGCTCAGGCTGAATCAAAGATAACACACTTCTCTAAGCGACTCTCTGTCAGGCACAGTTCTTTTTGCTAATCGTGCTTAATGATCAGGAACAGAAAGAGCAGTCTGAGAGAATTAAATCCAGAACACAATAGAGAGAAGGAACAGAAGACACAATAGGTGTTAGAGTTTAGAAAATTGTGGGATTTCTTTAAAGGCAGAAACGAACTGTCTCACAGATGATCACAGACTTTGACTGCATAGCTCTTTTACCAAGTCAGAAGGGAGTGCTGGACTGCAGCCGTAAGGCCAAACAGAGATCCCTAGCAGACAGGTCTAGGTAAAAAGGGCTTTAAGAGGAAAGGACAGGTGAAGAGGAAAAGAGAAAGGGAGGATGAGTTCATCACGAAAGCCACTGTCCTGGAGGATTCCAACAGATGCTGTGCCCCTGAGCTGAGGATTTCCTGCCTCCAAAGTACACAACTGACTTCAAAAACCAGAAAAGGTTCCGTTTACTCAAAGAGAAGGAATTTTTCAGACCATGTTAGTTTGTGGTATTTATGCCACAGAAGCTATTGATGGTGGTACGGTCAGATGTCTTTCCAAACAGCTCCCATTCAACAGTGTAAAGACAATCTCTCTAGAGGAGGAAAAACTTGACATGGAGCTAAGGGGACTCCTATGACCAGCTCTGTACCACAGGACCCGAATAATGGAGATCAGGGTCTGAGTATTAAACACTAAATGTGGGAATCCACAGGGCTTCCTATATAGAGTGGAGAGGGAAAGACAAACAGGCGTGAAATGGTTCTTGCTCACTTGAACTGGTAAGACCAGACTGGTTCAATAATGGAAGAATCAGGGCCATGAAAACTGTGAAAGAAAAAGGCCTGTGTCCCACCACACCAGAACCACGGTTATTTCCATGTCTGCTAATGTACTTCCTGATGTAGCTGGGCTAGAAGGGGTATCTGAAAAATATGTGGAGAACTCCTACCTGACCGCATAGATTTTATGAACCAAATCTTAGGGTCAGAAAGATACAACTCAATTCGGAGTAAAAAGGCGAGGGCCGTGCGGATCTCAGAAAACAGCAACATTTCACTATTTTGGGTCTGTTTAGCACAACGCCAAATTCTTTACACTTTTTTTTCATTTAATCCTCATAACAACCCTAAGAGATTGTTATCACACACATTTTAGACACGAAAATATAAGGCTCAGAATATTCAATGAACTGATCAAGATGACACAGCCTATTAACGGGGGTAGATCCAAGATCCAAGCCCAGGTCTGACTTCAAAGCTCATCTTTTCATCCACAGCAAGAAACCTGAGAAGAGCTACTGAGAAGACGATCCAGGACTGCGGAATCACCTGGCCTGACAGAGACTTAAATTCCTTTGTGTCCAGAGTATGACAGACTCTCATCTGGTCAGGTATGAGATACATTCTAATACCTGAGGCCAGTCAATTTTGGCTGTGTCATAAACACTGTGTCTCCCAATAAATTTTCCCGAAATATCAGACAGTTTAAAGTGCTTCTTAAGAATCAGAATTCCTGAATCCTGTATCTTTGAAAATCATAATACTCTGTCCTGTCTGTAACTAAAATGAAAGATGCATGATTCTCTGGTCTGGTAGGCTCAAGAAAGTTGCTAATCCACAAATTTTCTTGGCATCTTTCTTTGACAGCTTTGTGGCTTTCATGCAATAAATGTAAGAAACAGCTGTCTTCCCAGACACAGAAAACAAATTTACAGTTACCAAAGGGGAAAGGGTCGGGGTGGGGGGTGAGGGATAAAAGGAGTTTGGGATTAGCAGATACAAACTACTATATATAAAACAAATAAACAACAAGGTCCTACTGTTTCGCACGGGGAATTATATTCAGTAGCTTGTAATAACGTATAATGAAAAAGAATATGAAGAAGATACATCTGTAATAAATATGCATAACTGAATCACTATGCTATGTACCAGAAAATAACACAACACTGTAAGTCAACTGCAGCTTCAATAAAAAAGAAAAAGGAAAAGAAAAACAAAACAGGAGTCTTCCTAACAGCTGATACAGAATTATGGACTCAGCACTGGGTGGGAGGTTAGGATCTATTTATTCAAACCTCATTTTACAAAAATGAAGCCATGGCAGTTTAAGTGACTATGGGCAGAAGCTACTATGTCATCTAAAAATAAGGGGGAATCTTGTTTCTTAGACTGTCTTTGCAGCTCTCAGTCTGTAAGCGGGTCCCTAGGCATCTCTCCATCACAAAGTGTGAGGCTGTCAGAGACTGAACGTCAGGGAAATTTCACTGCTCCCAGCAACATCTGAGAAATGTTAGCCAGAATAGCCAGAGCTCTAAAGAGCAGTAGAAAGAGCAAGGAATTTAGAGTGTAATAAATCGGACTCCTAATCCCTCCTTAAATGAGAACTTGTTTCCTGTTGCATAAAATGAGAAAAATAATAGTCATCTCAGACTGAGAATACTGTATCAATTCTAAGTAGTAAGATACTCTTCTGAGATGATGATTATGTAACTTCTGACATAAACTAGGGATTCATCCAGATTCCGTCTTCATTACAGACGCTGTAACAGTGAAGTCACAACAGACATGAAGTACACTGCAGCCAAGAGGTCAGGCCCGAGGTCCATGTTAAGCCTTATTTTGCTCCATCAATAAAACAGGGATAATTATAGCACCTACTTCATACTTAATAAATGGAGCTACTGACAACTCAGCAAGTTAACTGTGAAATCCAGCACCCGAGGCCATGAGCAGGCTGCCTGCTACACAACCTAGTTAGGGAGTTTGTGTAGACAAGGAATAGAAACAAGGATTAAGTGACTGGTACATTAACTTTTCACTCATTCAGTGAATAAATTCTGGACTATCTGCTGCTATGTAATGGGCACTGTGGGCATTTAGGAGCTAATGGTGAGCAAACGGTCCTGGTGAAGTCCGCAGTGTCTGCTTGGAGGGGCGGGGTGAGGGGAGACAGTCATGAAACAAACCAGTGAACAGGTAAGTCTCCGGGGAGAGCTGGGGAGGGTACAGAGCGTTCTGAGATGTGTTCAGAGGCAATGCCCTGGTCTTGGGAGGTCAAGGAAGGCCCCTTTGAATATAACTTGATTCAGAGGGTACAGCTGAGCTGAACTGTGGGGACGGGGTAGGCAAGGAGTGGTTCCGGATGCGACTGGAGATGTGGGCAGAGGCTGGTCACGCCGGCCTCAGAGGAAAGGTTTTAATCAGAAGTGACATGATCAGATCAGCATGTTTAAAAGCTCACTGTGCGTGCAGCGTGAGCAGATGGGAGGGGGCGAGAGTGTCTGTGGGGAGACAAGGCAGCCTTCCATCAGTCCAGGTGAAAAACAATGAATGGGGCCTTGGACGTGCCGCGTGACAGGAAAGAGCAGACTTAAGGAGCTTGCTCTGGTTCCTGGGCCCAAGAGTCCCCACCTAAACAGAAAGCTACACTGGATGATTCTCAATCTGGATAGCAAGACTGCAGTTATAAACACAACAACGCAATGCCCAGTGGTTCCCAAGTATCAGCAGTGGTGACCCAGGCACCTAAGGCTCTCCAGGCAGGAAAACAAGGGAGAGCCAGATCCCTGGTCAGGGCTCTGGGGGGACAGGCAGGGACCCTGCCCAGTGACTGAGAGCCCCCTTGGGAGTAGCGAGGCAGACACCTAACCACACACTTCCTCTTACAGCCGTCTGCAGGCTGGGGGACTCGGGAGGGCCGGCACGAGGAAGGAGAAAGATAAACTGGGATGCGTGACTTTCTTCGTCACTTCAGGCTGAGCACACACATGTCTTTCTGACTGGGCCACATCCTACAAAAATGAACTATTTCACATAGCCTTCTCAGGCACTCAACAAAATAACGGAGAAAACAAAGGGGGAAATGGAGAAACATTTCATCTGAAGCAAAGTATTTCTCCTTGAGGAATATTTAATTTAACAAGTATCAACATGTAAGTAAACCAAACAAGTCACTTGCAGGGTAGATGTTTGTATATATCATTGCTTAAATTAACTTCAGTTAGTTATTTTTAAAGAGGGATTAATTAACTCCTAGCAAACAATTATCCACATGAGGTTTATACTGCTGTTGTCAACAGTATTATTAAAATGTGGTATTCTTAATTTATAACAGTTCTTGTTCATTTTGACATTAATTACAATGTATGTTATACTATTATTAAATGTTTTGTGTCATTATAAACCATCTCCTTAATTAGATTAAGGAGGTATGCTACAAGGCGCTTGAGACAGTAGGGCTGTAACTTACTCATTTCTACCACTACAACCCGGCAAAGTTAAGATTTAAATTGTTATTAATGTGCAAATGACTCCCAATAATTAAGATATGAAATGATTAACTTTAATCACGGTTAAGTGTATATATTTAATGTGGACACAGGAAGGAGAAGGTATAATACTTGGCTAAACTTTCTTAGCAGATGCAATGAGAGATCAGATGAGAAAGCTGGAGACAATAACCAGAAGGTTGAAATGATGGGTCACGAAGTTTAAGGCTGCTTAAGGAAGGAAGAGCCATTTTCTGTAGTTCCCTCCGAATTTTTCTCATGTGAGTATAGTTATACTGGGGGAAACACAACACAAATGACCCTAAATAGCTGTGCTGTGGTTGAAAAAAAAAAAAAAAAAGCCTGTGAAAAATTCCGAGATTCTTGGAAGAGTATCTGGGAAAGTCACTGCAGAGGATCTTTATGAGGTCAGAGTCATGCTAGACTCCACTTTTTCAAAAGTTCCTTCTTCATCCTTTTATGCACCTAGCTACAGACCATTCTCGGACTTAGAAATGGAGAAAATGGGGAAACCTGAGAAGAACGTGGGGACCCGCAGCTCACCCAGCCAAGGCTCCGCTGCGCTGTCAGACACTTTCCCCTGGACGTGGAACTAACACTGCTATTCACGGCTCTAAGTAGGAGCTAATCTTTCTCCACTGACTCAGGGCTGCAGCTTCCCACAGAGAAAATCCTGACAAAATTATGTGCTTCACCCCCCACTGTTCTGCATACATTTTTATAGAATTATTTCTTTTTAAAACAAGATTAAGATGTGACATAAACTAAATGCTAATTAAAGTAATATTTTAAGTTTCACAAGGGTGTTAATTTTTTGCACATGTCAATGAGTCCAAATGTAAAATAACTTTTAGGATAAATTAAAAGTTTGTATAAAATTATTGGGTTAAAAATGATAGCAAGTAGATTTTTAACCATTCACGACAAAAGGTGTAGCATATTTTTGGCATTAAAATGTAAGATTTACCTCTTTCACTGGCATCATCTACTAGAACAATCTCTTCTAGCATGTGTCTTGGTGAGCGGTTAATGACACTATGGACCGTTCGCAGAAGTGTGCTCCAAGCCTCATTGTGGAAAACAATCACCACACTTGTTGTAGGAAGGTTATCTGGATACACCTTTGTTTTACACCTAGAGACAAAGCAAATGCCTTTGTAAAACTGTAAGGAGAGCATAATCAAGCAACCCAGGCTAGAAGGGGCAACAGAACAATAAAGACAGTTTGCTCTGGTGGTGCAACCCTTGGTAACTTTTCATTTACTTAAGTTTTAGTTAATGTTGCATGTTTAATAAAATAGTACCTATTTAAAGATATACGTTTAGATTAAAATTATTTTAAGGATGTTAACTGTGTTCTTAGAATCAGGCACCTCTTTCTGATGAGTGTTTTCTGTTGATTCATTTAATGGAGAATGTACTAAGGCTCTATCATCAATCCCCAACTGAACATGTCTCCAGAGTCCAATTAGACAAAAAAATCAGAGTCTAACGCTTTAATCATCTAAGCAAAGGATTATTTTCTACCAAGGAAGTGAACCAACATTTACTGAGTATCTATCATGTATTAGGCACTTAAGCTCCCTAAAAATTCGGAGGTACTTGGAGCCACATTTCACAGATGAGAAGCTGAGGACAGACCCAGGGAGGGAGTGCCAGGGCCTAACAACACCAGTCTTGGTGCTGCCTCCACCACACTGAGATTTCAACGTGCATCTTGTTCAGTACAGACTATGTCTATAAACTCAATCACCAAATACACCAGAAATATCTGCACACAAAATCAACATACTGATTCTACAGTCTCTTCTTTCAATCTTGTTGGCTAGGTGAAACCATTAGAAACGGACCACCAGAGAGCACTGATGGCAGTAAGCAGACATTCAGGCGTGTGTTTTAGGACTTAAACTCTCCTGAAGAGGGCATGTTACTCTCTCAGGGATCCCCAAAGAACAGTTGCTCCAGCCTCTCTTTCTACTTTTTGTTCTTGCTCCTGTAAATCCCTCAGACCTTGTGTTCTCTCCAGTCTCGCCTGTTACTACCTGTCAATGGGAGTAGGGAAAGGAGAGACGGGGGAAGAAATGAGAAAGATGCCAACAAGAGCCCGCTTCTGAAACTGCCACAACATCCCTGCTTACTGAGCGTGCCATCCCAGGGCCGCTGGTTGGCAGGCGGAAGAAAAGGAAAACAGAACTGAAAAACGATGACAAGATGAATAAAATAAAGGGGTTGAGAAAAGGAGAAATGGAAGGACAGGTCACTACAGGAGCCCCGGCAGCCCCTGCCGCTCCGCTCTCCCAGGAGAAGAGGAGAAACAAGCAGCTGCCGCTCTCCTTCTTCATTAAACCCCATCTCAGCACCTCCCACCCTCCCCCCATCCCCAGGGCTCCCTTTCACGGTGTGGGCTCCCGGTCCTCTTACAGTAACCCCACTGTCCGTCCACCGGTGCCTAAGCCTCACGTCCACGCCACAGTCCACTCCCTGCTCACCCTACGTTCGCTCACTCCAAGATCCACGAGAAGGCCGCCGCGCAGCCTGCCATCCTCTCTACGATCCCCTGCCTCCAAGGCGGGGGCGAGGAGGTGAGGTCCCAGAGACCAGCTGCCTAGGCCACGGGAAGGAAACCTGTGGGAAGGTTCTTAGCATGCCAAACAATACTACCTGAAAATAGTATTAAATAATTAATACAGTAACTAACACTATTTTCAGATAGTATTGATATAATAGTACTATATCAAATAGTATTATTTTGACAGTATTTATCAAAACTGTTCTAAATGGTGGCTAGATTCTGTCTGTCTGTCTGTCTGTCTAATCTATCTATCTACCTCATTAGTACTCTGCTTCAGGTAGCTCCCAGGTGAGCAAGTCAAGACACTCATGTTTCCAAGGGAAGGCACACGCTGAGCGCTGACTCACAGACGACTGGGGCAGGAATCTCAAGCCAGGAATGGCCTGTATTTGGGTAAAGGGGGCTCAGAAAAAAAGCTTCTAATATTATTTAACTGAATGTATTAAGTCATATGTAATCTTTTCCCCCAGGTTAATCCTGCTTATCATTACAGGAGAATTGGGAGACAGAACTAACCGCCACGGTGAGAGTGAGACACAGAAGGTGATGAGTCCCTGTGCTGCACAGGGGGTCTTTGTAGTTCATCTGTTTTACATGCAGTAAGGGGAACTAGGTTCAATTTCTTGCAATACGCTGTAATGGAAAAGAATCTGAAAATACATACATATGTGTGTGTAAATGTGTAACTTGAATCACCTTGCTACACACATGAAACTAACACTGTAAACCAACTACCCTTCAGTAAAAAATAAAGATTTTTTTTAATTGAAAGAAAAAGAGAAGTTTTGGTTTTATAGTTGCTGGGAAAAAAAAGATTAGGTAATGCTAGGTGATGCGCCGCGTACAAGCAGTGCCGGCAGCCACGTGCATGGCTAGGAAGGGGACAGGAAGACAACAGGACTCTGAGATGCAGGCTCTGCAGAAGAGACGTGAGGAGTCAGATTTAGTACTGGGATGAGATGTTAAAGAATTAAACTGTGAAGCTGTATGGAAAGGAAGCAAGGCTATAGGAACACTAGAAATAAAGGAGAGTAAAATGGAAAGCATTCACAGCACCACGGAAGAATCAGAAAGCAAAGTGAATAGATGATCCGGAAGAATAGATGACAAAAAAGGAAAATAATTTTCTGAATCTATTACATTTACTCATTCAGAGGACATACAAATTCATAAATATTCTCCCAATGCAAAATAGAAAACATTGAGAAAATATGGCAAAAATCATCACAACTGATCTCAAACAGGTAAACACATACAAACTCCTCTCTATCTGGGAAAGTCATACAGCCCTTAAGAAGAACCAGAGATCCCATTCTAGCTAAGCTCTTCCCACAGAAGGAACAGCTATCCTTGTGGGGCTCGGGGTGAAGGATCCCCTGGGGGTGGGGGGGCACAAAGATGAGGATGAGCACAGGCAGTATTATGAAGCAGTTTGCTTCCACCCTGTCCCAGCTGAGCCTTTCCTTCTCAGGGATGAAAATAAGCCAGGGCAAGGGTGTGCTACTTAAACAAACAAAAACTACAGACAGATCTGACAACAGGGTGTGCGTCAGGAAGAGAGGGGAAAAAAGTCTTAACTTTTTACTGAAATATACGCACAAACAAGCTGACAATCCTAAGCAGACAGTGGAGTTTCTACAGTGAATGCATCAAGTAGTCAGCAGCCAGGTGAAGAAACAAACCACTACCAACAACCCAGAGGCTGTCTTTGTGCCCCTTCCCGAGGTAGCCACTCCTCTGGACCTCTCACATGACACATGAGTTTTGCCTCTTTTTTTGAACTTTACTTAAAAAGAATAATATAGAGCAGCAACTCTCAAAACTTTTCCACTCAAAGCCTCTTAACGTATTTAAAAGTTGAGGACCCCGAAGTGCTTATGTTTATGGGTTATAGTTACATTATAAATTGAAACAGCAATTATTAAAATACAAAAATCCACAAACACATACTACATTAGCTATCAGAGAAAAGATTTACCACTTTTGTGCAGTATGCCCATTAAGAAATTATTGCCTCTTAGCTCCAAATATATCCTTCATTGCCTGCTCTGTGATAACGTAACTGGCTCCTACAAGCATTTGTGCTTTGCAGTTAGCAAGATGGATTCATAAGCTTTGTCAGTAAAGGATGTTGGGGAAACACTGCCGGAGAAGGAAACATCCCTTCCTGGTTATCTAGTGTGTCTCCACTCGTTTTCTTCCCCCTCTATTGCATGACTGTCAGTGGAGCATACGGTGGACACTCAGAGGCATGAGTTTCAGCTGCAATCCACAGGCAGATTCTTAATTACGTCTCCCAGGTACAGATATTCCCTCCTACTCTGTAGCTTGTCATTTTCCTAACAGCATTTTTAGCAGAGAGAAAATTTTTTGATTTGATGATTTTATTTATCAGTTTTTTCTCTTATGGAATCATGCTTTTGTGTCATGTCTGAATACTCTCTGCCTAACGCCAGGCCCTGACTATCATCCCCAAGTTAAAAACTTTAAGGTTTTAGATTTAGATCTCTGATCCAATTTGACTTAATTTTCATATAATGCATGAAATTAAGGTTGAGTCGTGTTTTTACCTATGGATTTCTAATTGTTCCAATATCATTTGTTGAAAAGATAATCTTTTCTCTATTGAGTTGGCTTTTCAGCTTTGTCAAAAGTCAAATAACCATATTCGTGTGGGTCTATTTCTGAGCTTTCTATTCTGTTCCACTAATCTATACATCTATCTTTTTTGCCAAAACCACACTGTCTTGATCACTGCAGCTTTATGGAGAGTCTTTAAATCGGGTACTGTGTTTTCTCCAACTTTATTCATCTTTTTCAAAATTATTTTAGCTATTCTATTTCCTTTGCCTTTCCAAATAAAATTTTAAATCTCTCCCTGGGGTTTTGAGTGGAATTTCACCAAACATCTATTGGAGGAGAACTGACATCTTGTATGTTTAGTCTTCCAACAGAGCCAGAGAGCCGAGGCTTCAGTTTCCTCACTCTGCTGCATACTTCCTGCGACTGTATCTGTGTTCTAAGCCAGTCTGTGGGAGACAGAAAACAATGGGAATTCTCCTCATGCTCTGGAGGCCAGAGTTCTTCCAGTCAAACAGACGATTCCCCTTCCCCAGAGCTTCACTGCTTGCCTGGGCACTGCCCCCATGGCTGTGCAGCCTTGGCAATATTGCCTAGGGGCTGGGATTGTGGGGAAGGTTGAAAAGGTTAAATAGGGAGATGGATTGGGAGAGAAATAAGGGTTTTACTTCACTCTCTAACCCTTAAAAGTCCCCTTTGTTGTATCTCAGACCAGAGAGGACTTCTGTATGCATGGCACACTTCTGAGTTCTGAACTGGTGCAATTTTGAATACAAGTGGAGAGCAGACATCCTTTCCTTGTTTCTGATCTTAGGAAGAAAGATTCCAGCCTTGCACCATGAGGTGGAATAACACATTAGAAGCACAATCCATAAAAGAAACAACTAATAAATATGACTTCATCAAAATTAAATTTTTTGTGTGCCATTCTATGCCTAAAGATACCATTAAGGAAATGTAAAGGACAAGCTGCAAACTGAGAAAATATCTGGAAATCAAACATCTGATAAAATGATTTATATCCGGAATATATTAAAAAAAACTCTTACAACTCAGTAACAGGAAGACAAATAATCCAATTTAAAATGGGCAAGATACTTGAAGAACTATTTCATGAAAGATGTAAGAATGGCCAATAAGTACATGAAGATATCCCCAACAGTATCAGTCATTAGAGAAATGCAAATTAAAATCACAGTGAGACACCACTTCATACCTAGCAGAATGGCTATAATTAAAAAGGCAAGAAGAAGTACTGGTGAGGATGTGGAGAAACTAGAACCCGCATACACTGCTGGTGGGAACGTGGGTGGTGCAGCAGCGTTAGAAAATAATGTGGCAATTTCTTAAATAATTAAACAAAGAGTGACCATATGACCCAGCAATCAGGAATCCATCCAAGAAAAACAAAAACCTATCTAAGAAAAACAAGAACATATATCCACACACAGACTTGTGCATAAATGTTCTTAGCAACATTATTCGTAACAGCCAGAAAATGGGAACAATTCAAACGCTCAGCGAGTGACAGAAGATATAAATGTGTTACATTCATACAGCTGAATAACACTGGACAATAAAAAGGAACAAAGGATACATCTCAGAAACATCATCCTCAAAGAAACCAGATACAAAAGACCCACTTTTATATGATTCTACTACTAAAAATCACTGAACTATATACACTTTGAATGGGTGTATTTTCTGGTTCCAGGAAAGATGGAGTAAGTGTACTCCACTGTTACTCCCAGTGGGTGGAACCCTAACTCCTGGACAGGTATGTGAGGGGACACCGAACTGTAAATGGCAGCAGGCCAGCTGACGAAGGAGACCTGAAGGTGAAGTTCCATCCAATCAGCGGGGACTCCCATCCTTCCCGCTCTGGCATTGGCCAGCCTGCACTCAGCAGCCGCAAAACTGCACGCGTGCACAATGAGACCCAAGAGAGGCGCTCTCTTTCTGGTCTGAGGAGCTAGTAAGGAGCGACCTAAAGGTCAGAGAGCAGAGAGAATTCCACATCCCCACCTGCAGCCTTTCTTCCTTCTCCCTCCTCTCCTACCCCAGCAAGTTTGAGAAGCACTAGACTGGAGCAGTGAGTCCCTGGGAGGCGGGATGTCCGCAGAAATTAGAATTACCTGAGGAACTTTATTTAGCTTTCATTTTGATCAAAGGACACGTACATAGCTTAAAAATTAACTAACTGCCCGAAGCACGTTAAAAAGGCTGTTCCCTCACCTCTCTGCCATTTCTCCCTTCCCATAATGCAAACCATGTTCTTTTATCTGTTTCTCTTGGCAATTACCTCCATAACTCTAAGTATTGTATCTGCAATTTGATTTGATTTTTTTCCTAGGCTGGCTTTTCTTCCACATCCCTTAAACCGCTGAGTCTGGAGGTGGGGGTAAATATCTCCCTTGTTCCTCACTGGTGATTCAAGACTACAGGTTCTCCTTCTTCCCTAAGAAGCCTCAGGTCCTTTAAAGAAGGTGCTATCAGAAGCTGCCAACCCATCCTTGTTACAGTCATCTGCCACCTTCCCTACCAATTCCAGCACTAATCTTGTCATCCCGTTCTCGGTCATCTTAAATCTCCATACAGTCGATTTTCAATACGTGGCCTCTCAGAGCTCTTCTCTGCTCGCTTCTCCTCCACCTCACCCACTTACTTTCATGCTCTTCCTTCATTTCTATTATCTGATCACTCATGGGGTCATTTTCTGCCAAGAAAATACCCACCAGCATTTTTTAGTGTGGGTAATGAATTATCTCAGTTTTTGTTGATCTTAAAATCTTTTTATTTTTGAAGAATACTTTTGCTGTGTATAGAATTTAAGGCTGTAGTTCTCTCTTAAAAGATACCACTCCATTATCTGTTGGCTTCCTCTTTTTTTTTCTCTTAAGAAGTTAGCTGTCAGACTTACAAGGGAATCTTTGAAGGGAATCTTTATTTTCCCTCTCTGATTTTTTCGTTTTTGACTCTTTTCTCTAGTTTTGATTTGCAGTGGTTTTACTACGATGTGTCCAGGTCGTTATTATGCGGCAGGTATCCTGCTCAAGGCTCATCAGACCTACTGATTCTGTGCCTCGTTTCCTTTCATCAGTTTTGGAAAATTCTCAGCCATTATACTTTGAAAAATTGCTGCCGCTCTATTTCCTTTCTCACTTCGTAACTGCAATTTGTCAATAATTTTAGACCTCTCACTGTATCTCCTGTATCTCTTACTGTTTTTCATGTCCCCTCTTTCTAATTCTCCATGCCTCATTCTAGATATTTACTCCTGTTCCTTAATTCAGTTCACTAATTCTCTCTTCAGTTATGTCTAATCTGCTGCTAAACCCATCCACTGTTTTTTATTTTTATTACTATACTTCCTCAATTCTAGAATTTCCATCTGGTTATTTCTTAATAGGTTCCAGTTCTCTGTTGAAATTCTCAATCTCATTTTTAATCTCCTTAAACACATTAATATTATATAAAATCATCTTAAAGTCTGTTTCTGATAACTCCATTACCTGGAGTCCTTTTTGGTCTGTTTTCATTTCTAATGCTTTGTTTTCTTTCATGCTGTCTTGTTTCCTCATATGTCTGCTCTTTTTTTTTTTTCAATTGCAAGCCAGACACTATATACGAAATACCATAAAGAAAAAAAAAAATTGATGCCTGAGATCTTCCTTCGAAGCGGATTTGTTTGCTTCTAAGGGAGCTAGAGGCACTAGTAAACCCTAAGCACCTTAATTTAGCTTCATATATTGAGATAGTTTGAAGTTGGGCTTCAGTCCCCACAAAAGCTGATCTGTCCACTTCAATATGACCATTACTTCTAGAAGCCTAACACTAAAGCATGCAGGAAGGGACTCCCGGATTCCAACACCACCATCACCCTTCCTCCTTACATGATAGGTTCTGTTTTCAGGCCCTACCTAGCACCAAAGGGCTGTCAAAACCACTATTTCTCAGTATAGTCCTTCTGGATTCAGCAGATGCCTCTAAGTAAAAAGTTGCCTCTAAATTCTAGGCTCATTTCTCTGGGTTTCCACGTTCTCTCGTATTTTGGCTCTGTAATTCTTCACTGCCTTCTAAGCTCTGCCTTCTAACTTCTGGATGTTTTCAAGTTTTTAAATTCCCAAAAGCTCTTTTTAGTTCTCTCAGTGTATCTTTTGAAGAGCATTCCTATTCTTGTTTTATGGTTGCAATAGGTTTTCTTACTTAATTGGGACTACTAATTGTTCTTTTTAAGTTTTCTTCCTCTCAAATAGTCTCTGCTTCCTCCGAGTTGTTTACAGTTTTGCATTATACTCTCCACGTCTGAGGGTTTCCTGGGATGTCTGTTCTTCTTGGTTACCTACGATTAAACATGGAAGACCAAAATGCTGAATATAAGCCCTGGATATAAATTGGAGAATCTCTGATGTTGGTGTCCATACTTCTTTTTTGTTTTCCTCTCGGGCTAGTCCAATTCTGTTGAAAAAGATGCCCCAGTCTCTTGCCTGGGGGGTAAGGCTTGGCTGTGGTTATTAACGGGAGCCGGAGAAGGCAAGGTGGCTGCAAGGGGTCTCTGCAGCCAGAATGTGTATGTCCACTTGATCTACCATCCCCTGTACAGTTCCCTTGCTTTTAACTGGGGCTGTTGTCCTCTAGCCCAGATCCCTCGTATTACCGTCCTCATGTGGCACAACTGGGTCTCTTGTATTGCTCGTAGGAGTGTAAGCTGGTACCAGTATCTTGGAAAAATGCTTGGCAGCACATGATAAAGTTATGTAAGTGTACACCTTATTCCTTTCCTCAGTAAATACCGAACAGAAATGAGAGCTTAAGTCCTCCGAAAAACACGCACAGAGGTATCACCACCACAGCTTTAATCATAACAGAAAGTGGAAACAACCCAAATATCTATCAGTGTGTAGATAAACTGTGGTATAGTCACACGACAAACCACCACACTGCAATGGGAAGGAATAAATCTCTGATCTATGCAGTAATATGGATCTCAAAGACACAAAAGAATATACATAGTACGGATCCATTTATAAAAAGTTCCGAGAAAAACAAAGCTCTTCTATGTTTAGAGATCAAAACAAAGGCTGCCCCTGGGGGTGGGAGTACATAAGAGAACTTGCAAGGGTGACGGAAATGTTCTATAACTTGACTTGGATGACACTCGAGACAGATACATACATATACAAACAGTCAGTGATCTGCACAATTACAATTGTATACGTCACTGCTTTAAGTTACACACAACTTAAAAGAATCTTTAAAAAATAGTATTTAAATGTTTTGGTAATAAAGAAGTTTAAAATCCCTACTAATCTGTCAAGGTAAACAATTATCTTCCAAAGCCTAAAATCCATAGTCCCAATGGTCACTAGAATTATTTTATCAGCATTTAATTATTTTTTAAGTGGGGTGTAAGTAGTAGCTTAGCGATATAACATTCAGTTTAAGAACAGTCAACACCACAGTGCAACCTACCAGACTCAGAACATACTTCTCATTCAAATTAAATACTGTCAGGACCACACCAGGTACTTACCCTTCTAACCTAACATCTGGTAAAGATCTGTTGAGTGCAATCATCTCACTTGCCATTAAGTTGAACTGATTGATTTTAAACATCTCTTTCATCTTTTCCTGATCCTCTTTAGGAATGACGACTGGTTTCCCCATTTCTCCAGGACCTTCATGAGGCTTTTGTACTGGCTCTAGAACTAAGAATAAAAGGAAACTTAATTTTATAGCAATTGATTCATGTTTCTGTTTAGTAACATATGAGTTTGAACTATGCCCTCAACAACCAGTGTTTCTGAGCCCATCCTCTCCCAAGTCTGTAACACTGCCAGCAGCTGCCTGACCCAAGACCTCCTCGCCTTGCACCACTCACCTGAATCACTGCACGGCCTCGGCACTCCCACCTCAAATACTGTTACCACCTCAGCCTCCTTAAAACACAGCCTTCATCGTGTTATTCCCTTGGTCTCCTGGAGTCTGTTTTCTTTAATAGGGAATTTAACTTAACGCTCCAAGACCACCACCCGCTGGGCTCTCCACCTCCCAAACAGCACACACCACTCTCCTCCATGTGCCTCATGGTTTCTTGCACCGGTGCCTTTGCTCACACTGGTCCCATCCTCAGCATCTCCTTCCCACTTCCACCTCTGCAATACCAAACCCATACTTGTCCTCCAAGGCCCAACTGAAATGGCTTCTCTCCTGCAGTTCTTCCGAAGCTCTCTAGTGACCATTTACCACTCCTGACTGCCACATCGTTTCATCTAGGGCTCTATGTCTCTAACCAATAGTTATCCCTTATTACAGTGACTGCTAAGGCTATCTTATGACACCCTCCCCCAACTGGATCATGATCTCTTTTTAGCTTAACTATGTGCTGAATTAATATGTGAGCAAAAGAGCAATGAATAAGTTTGGGGATTGGGATGTTCAGGGGTCAATGTAAAGCAGCAGAGGGCTGGAGGTGACAAGATCTTTTGTGCATGGCACAGAAAAGGTGGGTGGGAGACATCTAGCGGCCCTTATTATAAATATCCTGTTACCTGTGTCCTATTTTAGTATAAGATGATTCTTTAAAGAAAAGTTAAAATGGAAACATTTTCATACTGCTCAGTTTTAAATAAGAGTATTAAATTATACAGAACACCATCTATAACACATTTTTGCTTGGGGAAGGGGGAAGTATAGATCCTGAATCTGATCAAGCCTCTGAACCTACCTACCAACTCACAGGAAATAAAGGGGACAGAAGGATATGATTAAAAAACAAAAAATTAAAGGAATATAAACCTTGACTGTGGGAAACTGGAGAAGAGAATCAGCCTAATTTCTTCTTCTTCAACAACCACCACCAACACGGGGGGAGGACAGAGAGAAAAAGGTATCCATGCCACAAGTCTAGCTTTGAGTTGACAGCTGTTGAAACCAGACAATGGGTATATGGAAGATCAATTCTCTATTTTCCCTATTTTTGTTTGTTTAAAATTTTCTGTGGGGGTTGGGGGAGCATGAAAGAGCACTCAATGAATGATCACTGTAAGGACTAGTAAGTATAAACTTGATTGCTTACAGCCTAAGAGACTGCATGGCCAGAAAGTTAAGATCTTGCCCCGTCATTGTGAAGTAAAATTCTGGCCTTGAGATCAGCGTGAACATAAAGGATCAGTTCCTACCTGAAACAGGATCTGCAAAATATACCGACTCTTTTATACAACATCCAAGTCCATAAAGTGAATGAATGAGTTAATTCTAAAAAGCAGAAGAGTTGCAAAAAATATTCCCAAGACATAACCCACACTAACCTGGTTTGTTCAAGGGAAGCCCAATCTAATTCTCTAGCAACAGAAGAATTTTGCTATTCTCAGGCAGTCTGGGTTATAAAACACAAGTATAAAACTGTAAGAAAGAACTACTCAGGAAAATAAAACAAAACAAAACAACCCTCTGTAATCACCAGGACTACCTGTTGTTATTGGCAAGTAGCAAACTAAATGTAAGAATCCCAGAAAACTAACTGTATCAATGATAATCACATAAAAGGCCCTGAGCATTTTCATACAGACAAGGAATTTACTCTGCTTAAAAATAAGGCACCTTTTTACACAAAATAGTATAAAGAACAGAATTTGGTAAATTTCACCAAATTGGCTCTGAAAAGCAGTTCAAAGAATGGTGAGAAATGAGATTCTTACAAGACTGAAGCAACTGCCCTCAAGCGTCATATCGGCTCATTGCTTTTTTTTGCTTTTTCGTTTTTATTTGGTTTTTCAAATGCCATAGAAAATGAACACCCTGGAGACCTCGTGTTCTATCAAAAGAGACCTCCATTCTTCTAGGTCACTGAGCATACTTGCTAATTCCACTAAGAAGGTCCACGTCCTTGGTGGCATCACCTACCTACTCTCTTCCAACAACTTGCAGTAAAAGATCTCTTCGGTGGCACCACCACAATTCCTCACTAGCCTCGTGCTGAGAACCTTGACAACTTCAAGGCTCTGATGCTACTTGGGACCTCTCAGCTCCCACTGCACTGAAACTTCACATCAGAGCAGATTCTTCAAACTGTCCTTGCTTAGCATCAACTCCTCCCCGTCCCTAAATCATTTCCCTACTCTTTCCTTTCAATCCCTTAATGGTACATGGAACACAGTTTGAAAACAGATGCGCTAGGGGCCCATCTGGAACTGCTGGCCTCTCAAACCCTCTCCCTGCAGCTATTAACTCACCTCCTGGCTGACTGCTCAGCCGATCCCTCGTCCTTCTGCTGCTGACCTCCTTCTCCGTGTGTCCCGCTCTACCCTCTGGGCCATCACAAAGCTTCTCCATCATCTTGTCTCCTCAACACGGGGGCCCCATCTACCAGACAACTCAGATCTGACTCTCTCCCCCAGAGCCCACTGACCTCACAGCCTTTTCTGGGAGAACGTTCATTCTCCTGTTCTCAGCAGGCAGTGATCTACCTCATAGCTCCGCACCGTCACTTCCAGACTAATTTCCCTCTACTCTGTACTTCTGTACTTTGTATAAAACCACTCCTTCTCTTTGATGCTCACGCCACTAGTGGTTTTCGAAACCGTACTAACCTTAGAATCATCTTCAAGGATAATCCTTTTCTTACGGTTCTGATATCACACTCTCTCATCTGCTGAGAATTTGCTCTTTCAACCATTATTTCTTTCCCTTTTATTTTAAGTCTCTCCCTCAACACACATAAAAAATATATACATACATGGAAAACTAATTTTTGCTCCATTCCTTTAACTACTATACTACCCACCTCTCTCTGTGCCAAAGCTTCCTAAAAAGAGGCTGCACGCCAGTATATACATATCCAGTGGCACGTGCGAGGGTCACAAGGAAACCCATTAGGAAACATATCAGAAAAACTTCATCTCAGGTAAAATCTCTGAACAAACATCACTCCTGGATTCCCATGACCCAACTCCCTCTGGCCTCTCCTCCCACCTCTGACTTCCCAGAAGCCTTCTCTTCCTGTAGGGACCCTCCATGACCCTCCCCAACTCTGGTCTGCCTCTTCCAACTCTCCACACAGCCTGTGGCCGTCTCATGTGCACACAGGCTCACACAGCCACCCACGAGCTCCACCTCAACCACTCTCTGCGGCAGAGCATCTACACTGGCACCTGGAAGTGCTCCTCCTTCCACCTTCTCATCAAAGCTGCTCCACCTCTGGGGGCCTCATTTCACATCAACTGATCCAAAGAGGGAGACCTGAGAGTCATCTTAGACTTTCCTCTTTCCCTTATTACCGACATTCAATGTAAATCCCGCTATTTAAAGACTTCTCGTGTATTTTATTCCTCCACGTCCAGTGTCATTTTAGTGTAGACCCCAAGGACGCCTCCAAACTTTCTCAGCAGCACTAAAACCAGTCTCTGCTGTCTTACTCTCTTTCAGTATATCAGCCACAAGACCACCAAACTTTCTTCTGAAAGTCCAGATGCCGTCAGGTTACTTATTCCCTTGTTAGAAATCCCTCCACGGCATGCCACCGCCTACAGGAGGAGGCCCCAAACCCTTTGCAGGTCACAAACGGCCTTCTGTGACGGGGCCTCTGCCAGCCTCCCTGACTTTGTCTCGTGCTCCCCCCTCACCTTCTCCCATCCATCAACTCTGCTCTCTCTCTTGTTCATCTTGCATGTACTTCTCTCCTTTGCATGGAAGGCACTCCCCTCACCCATCAAACCTGCCAACACCTGTTCACCCTGATACTCAACTTGAGCATCACTTCTTTGCTGCACCTTCTCAGGTGCCCTGAGGTGTTCCTTCCTCCTGCTCTTACGGGCATCTCTAGTATGCAATGTATCATATCACTATCTCCCTACTATTCTTTCTCTCCTATTGGAGGAGAGGGAGTTCCCCAAAGGGAGGAACTTTTTTGTGTTGTTGAATTGTGTGTCACTAGCAGAAGGCACACTGCCCAGCGCATATCAGAGTTTAAAAAACATCCACCAAGTGGGTCTTTGATGCTACAGAGGTCCCATTCTGTCTTACTTTCGTGCCCTTCCATTTAAGGTAGAACACCACGAACTCCCACTATAAATGGCAATGAGTTAAGGTGGAGTGGGGGGAAAGTTAATCCGTTCTATTTAAGAAAAGAATACCCTACCTTCTTACTGATGCATGGCAATACCTGCCCTTTGATTTAAATGGAGACAGAGTTATAGCTTTAACAGCAGGTAACGAGGCAGGGTTTTGTCGCCCAACAAACTTACTAACCAGCAGGACCATAAAGGAAACCAGGGAAGTCAACAAATTAATAGGGTAACTTCGAATAAAAATATATTTTATTAAAAAATTACAAGGAAGGTGAAAATGAGAAAGTTAGGGGTTAGGCTAGGTATTACTAAAGTCCAGTGTTAGCAACTGAGCCTAATTTTAGGCAAATTTCCCAAAAAATAAATAGAACTGGTCACACAATCCCATCTATAAAAATTACAGGAAGTAGGCACACTTACCAATAATAAATAATTTTTAGGTTATAAATTTTAAGGGACCAGGTGCCTGCGCTGTAAAAGTGCAAAATATTTAAATGTGACAACATATTCAAAGAAAACTAATCATCTACATATAACTCCTTAAAACAGATCCTGGTTAGCCAGATATTCTATAACTAATCACGGAGAGTTCAGAGCCCAGAACAGTGGCATCACTGACTCACAAGGCAGAGTCATTTTCACCATGTTTAAAAACAAAAATAAAAGGCAGCATTCATGTGTTGGTTTAAACACAGAGTTTAAAACTGAATTTTTCAGGTGTCCTCTGCCAAAAATGTCAGTACTTGCCAACGTACGTCCTCCATCGTGTGCTGTCTTCCTTTCCCGTATCAGTTACTGTGGCGTTCTCACAGCGGCCCCTATTTTACAGCCTGATCTTTTCAAAAGTTCTCCTTAAACGTGCTAACTGGAGCTATCTCCAGCATTAACAAAACGAACTCTCCAGACATCTACCTAAAATGACCTCTTCCCTTAGGCCTGAGACAGGAAGGCTGGAGCAATCTCCCTGATGCTGCTACTGCAGCTGTAACGCCCTGCTCAGCATTATGGAGTCAGACCAGTCCTCCGTACAGTTGCCGGAGTTTCGGCTCTGAGAGGCCTTGCATTATTCGGTCATATAACTTCCACAAAATTAACTACATTTAATATTGAACACACAAATTGAATTTAGCAATTCTATATGTGATACTCGAATACTTTTAACTGTTGGAAGAACCCACTGGACAAGTGCTGCAAATATGACCATCATATACGGGAAGCCAGAGATTATGATTAATCTAAAACTGTTAAAACTTTATAGTTTCCAAATCAGTAAAAACAAGTGACATACGTATCAAAACAGGTCCATTGTGATAGAAAGTAACTCACCATCCCCAGCAGGAAGTCCTCTCTCTTTTTTTTCATCACATTTGTTGCATTCACTGAAGTAAAGCAGCAGGAACATATCCAAGAGTACCCAAATCAAGGAGGTGGCCAGGACCACCTTGCAATATGCAAATTTTCTCATGGCACTTTAAGTCAAATGCAAAATTTTAAAATATATATATATATATAAATATACAAAGATCATGAAAATTATTCCAATCCAGTTTCATCAGAAATCACGTTCATAACCTACAGAAAGAAAAAAAAACTTAAAAATTCAGAACGTAAAGAATGAACTGCAAGATTAATTTAAAATGCATGTGAAATTTTACTATGAAGAATAGTTTTAAAATCAGACTTGAAAAAATACTTGTAAAATACATAAAAACTAATAGCAACAAGAAAAAGTAACTCCTACAAATATCAATATACATGATCCAAGAGAAAAATGGACAAAGGATGTAAACAAGCCCTTTGCAGAAAGGAAACCTGAAGAATCAATAAACCAGCAGAAAAGTGCTTGATTCACCACAATTAGGAAAATGCAAAAACAGTGAGCTACTATCTTACATGGGACTTAACCGCCTTCTATTCAACTGTTCTATTAAACACTAAAGCAAAAGTAAAGCCATTAACTGCCACAGGAGTTTGAGAAACTAGTGATTCCCAGTCCGTTTCCACAACTCACATTCAGTTCCTGGGGCCCAAGGATTTATACGCACTCTCCTGGTAGCTGTACTAGAGCAGTTTAATTGGGGTGATTCTTGTCCCTCTGTTCCACTGAATCCCATTCTAAAAATGCTCATCACCAGCCACTCAGAAAAGGACTCATTAAAAGTATAACAGAAAAGAAAGGGCATCACAAGATCTGAGACCTAGTCCTTAATTTTATAGATGTCCCCCGATTTTTAGTTTCTAACCATCACCCCCTGCCCCAATCTGTTAAAATATCATGAGAAAATGACTGGAGGAACTGTCACCAAATTTGCAGTCATTTGGGACACCCTGACCAGAAACATTTCTGGCACATAGGCGCTCATTCTGGGGAGCTCTGGAGGAGTCTGAGGGGCCTCGGAGAGGTAGGGCGTCATCCCACCGAGCCGCAGACACAATGTTCAAAGGCAGGCTCATCAGGAGAGAGGTGAGCCAAGGGCATTCAGAGGAGCAGGTGGAGGAAACACTCTTGGCACAGGGGCCCCACACCGAAAGCCCACGGACAGGCGCACTGAAGGACTGGGCTGAGCGGCAGCAGAGCGGCTTCTTACAAGGGCGGCCTTATGTGGCATGCTCCCTGGCAGGCAGCTGAGCGGGGTTTACCCGCACAGTCCAAGACAGGCCAGAGAGTTTATCTACGAAAAAGATACGAGTCCTTGCCTACTCCACAAGGTGGCTAAATAGCAACCTGAAAAGCACCCCCAAAATACTCACTGATACTTAGAAACACATAATGTATTATTTCTGCTCATCTCTCTGGGGACTTTGCTCTCTTGCCTATAGTCCTCCTCTCATCAAACCAACAGTCCCTGACTGCACAGTGAGAACAGGGACTCTACTGTCACAGTCTTGTCTCAAAATCACACTTACTCCATATGTGACGCAGTGTCCCATGTGGTGAGCAGCTACCGGCACCTAAGGTAGCTGGGGTGAGGGGAGCATCAAAAGCATCACAGTGCACGGGGTCATGGAGCAACAGTCTCACTTTTCTGGAGAGAATATATATATATATATAGAGAGAGAGAGAGAGATAATATATATATAAATTTATATTTCAAGCCACATTACATGGAAATCTTCCTCTTTTGGCCATTGGCAAAGCAAGGAATCTGACTGCTAGAGCAATATGTGGGATTCGAATGTGGCTTTGTGTTCTTTAAAATCTGCTGATTGTTATTTTTTTCAATCCTTGCAGCCCAGAACACTCAAATGTAAATCTTTTTAACTTTGTACCCATTCCTATTTAATTTTTCCAAGGCAACACAACTAGATTCTAAAACTGAAGATGAGATGCAGTGGGTGTATGTGCATTTAGGAGGAGAGCGGTGTGGGGAAAGGACGATAAAGGAGAGGCAAAAACCTTTCAGCCCGTGGGTTATGTAAAGATTCCATACACAGGAACAATAAGATGCACAAATCATTAAAAAGACTGATCAACTCGACCTCATACTTAAAATCTGCTCTTCAAAAGACAGTCAAGAAAATAAAAACAAGTCACAGATTGGGAGAAAATATTTACAAGTTATGTATCTGATAAATTACTTGTATATAGAATATATAAAGAACTCTCAAGATACAATTTTAAAAAAAGCCCAATCCAATAAAATGGGCAAAAGGCTTGCACTGTCACCTCACCAAAAAAGCGATACAGGTGGCAAACAAGCATGTGAAGAGATGCTCAACATCATTAGCTATTGGGGAGCTGCACATTAAGACCACAATGAAACAACACTATGCACCAACATACACAGCTAAAGCAGAAAAGAAAAAAACACCAAGTGTTAGCAAGGAACTGCTGCAACTGGACCTCTAATACATTGCCAGTGGAACGCAAAATGGTACAGTCTCTCTGGAAAACAGTTGGCAGTTTCTTCCCACAAGAATCTGCAATTCCATTCCTAGCTATTTACTTAAGGGAAGGGAAAATGTACATCTATACAAAGGCTTGTATGCAAATCTTTATAGGAGCTTAATCATAATCATCAAAATCTAGAAACAACCTTTTGAGCAAAATAGCAAAACTGAAACAATCTCTTGGCCCTAAAACTTCCGACTTCTGAGTACACTTAGGCGCTTATCTCCTGTCTCCCAAGAACAAAGAATTGTCAGGCACCCACACCTAGAGTCACTAACTTTGCATTGTACTAACCAGGCAAAGGGATGGGGTAAGAGACCCTCCAACAGATCTATGCATGAAGGCAATGATCCACACCATGGAAGCTCTTATCACACTATCAAATACCAGTCTAAGAGATAAGCCATTCACACTGCAAAAGAGAAACATCAACTCAGGAAACCTGGCAGGAAAGAGACAT
The DNA here is from genome assembly GCF_048564905.1 of Vicugna pacos. Classification (NCBI taxonomy): domain Eukaryota; kingdom Metazoa; phylum Chordata; class Mammalia; order Artiodactyla; family Camelidae; genus Vicugna; species Vicugna pacos. The sequence goes on from NC_133010.1 coordinate 11,350,204, forward strand.
CCAGATAGGTTAGCTTCTAAACAGGTTTTGTCAGGCAGTATAAGATACTAAACTCTTCTGCAATAAGGTTTTCTTTAAATTTTTTCTATAGTTGTTTTGTTTCTGTCTCTCCTTTAGCTAAAATCTTTTGAGGGCTTCTCAATGTCCTTCTATTTGGTTCTAAAGAGCACTGTTTGCAGGATGCATACCTGAGAGTCCTCCCTAAAGAAATTCTGTAAATAAGTTAAGGAAATGTTACTCTATTCACTCTGGGAGATTCACACTGCAAATTACTGCGCTAAAGGTTCTGTAAGTTCTACAATAAGGAAACCCATGTAACCGTGTTAACTCAGAACTTCTCATATTCAAGCACGAAACTCTCCCCATCTACTTTGTCTTTTCTTTTTCTTTTCTGCATAACACAAAGCAGGTTTCAAATAGCAATAACTAAAGTAGTAAAGATTGGTTTCACATCCTGGAACCAGGCAGTTTTAAAATTACGGGTTATTTTCTTTCTGTAAAACTGTTATTTCTGTGAATCTGCAAACTGAAAAAAAAGAGAGACCCCACTGTGTTTAAAAGCCTCTCACAAGGCAGACCTTCATAAAAAGGTAAATTATGTGTTATCTTGATTTAACTATTTTAAGTTCATATTTCTGGATCATTCCTTAACATAACACATATCTATGTATAATATAAATATTGCGGACAAAAGAGGGAAATCCCAAAGTCACCATTATATAAACCCCTAAAAGAAAAGAATCTACAAAGCTCCCCTCAGATAAGTGAAATCTGTCAACTATTTCTACTATTATTTTTTCTAAGTACAGAGTATCATATTTTAAAGACTATATCAGCATTAAATTCTGCATTCAGCAAATGCAACATTATTTCACGTATGATACTGTGAAGAAAGGGTCAACACAGCAGGTCTGTTTTACTCAGTCCTTGCTAACCCCTTGGGGATGACTAGAGCCTTGGCAATGACCCCTGGCCAAACTCTGAGAACTAAACTCCTGGAATGTTCACAGTCACTGGTTAAGGATGTTAGAGGTGGTGGGTCAGGATATACCAGGCTGTCAGCAATGTTTAATCACCAAGATTTATGATGTGCACCTGGTATCTGGTCTGGGCCCTACGTTTCAGTTACGAGGACTGGCCACGTGGCAGGAATATGCCTATGTGGACAGCTTCCTGCAAGAACTCTGGACTGTAACACTCACGTACTTCCCCGGCCAAACGCATCTTGTACAAGCTCTATCACTCGTAGCCACAGAGAAAATCGTGTCCCTGCCATCCTCGCAGAGGGTCTCAGAAGTCCTGCCTGATCTCTCTAGCATTCACCTGTACACATCTGTTTCCTGTTGTTCCTGCACTGTATCCTTTGCTGTAACAAAACGTAGCCGTGAGTACAACACTACGCGCACTTGTGTGAGTCCTTCCAGCAAATCACACCAGTGGGCAGTCGTGGGACCCTCAAAACAAACACCGGTGAAGAATTTGGTTTGCCATAATACCCACTTACCTCACTATTTTTCAGAAGCTAAATGGTCATAACAACAACATTCTTAGATTAAACATCAGTGTATAGGATAAAAGCTAAGATGGAAGGTCTGAGATTACTGTCCTTAGAAAGGCTTGGTGCCAGACTGGCCCTTGGCTGGAGTCTGGGAACTTGAATGATAATCGTCCCTACACTGATATAAAACTTACCTTAAATGGTAAGTGTGCTCACTGCACCTAAACTGTCTGTGCAAACAGTACAGTTTATGCAAAACATCCGTTTTCCTTCTGGGAGCCTGAAATTTTGGTACATGCTAAGCAGAGGGTGCTTCCACTATCGGGTCCAATAAAAACACTGGCACTGAGTCTAATGAGTTTTCCTGGTTGACAACACTTCACATGTGTTGTCAAAATTCACTGCTGGAGGAATTACGTTCACCTCCTGGAACTAGTGACTAGTTTCCCCCAGACTTCACCCCATGCACTTTTCCCTTTGCTAATATTACTTTGCATCCTTCTGCCGTACTAAATCTTAGCCATTATTATGACTACATGCTGAATCCTGTGAGCCCTCCTAGCCAATCACTGAACCTGGGGCTGGTCTCGGGAACACCCAACACAAGCAGCATTTTCAATCGCAGTGAGTGTCTCTTAGGCCAAATGCTGAATTTCAAATTTCAAATTCTAAAACGTATCACTTATGTGAGTCTAACAATTGTATTTTATTTGCATAAACCTAGACTTCTTTATTCCTCTGAATGAGAAACACACCCACCTTATGGTCCCATTGCACTGAATTAAATAAAGTAATGCACAACACACCCATTTACTAAACACCTGGTAAATGTTAAATAGTATTTCTAGAGGTTCTTTCTTAGATGAAACCAAAAAACCAGGAATCTTTTATATTTGAACTGACACAATGAGAATTCAAATGGCCACCTGGAGCACTGCAGAGAGCAGCTCAGAGACCAGCTTTAACCCTCCACCTCAACACTGGCGCTGTGAGTGACTTCCAGTGACTTCCAATCCACAGACAGGATTATCAGGTGAGCTCAAGCAGGTTAAGCTCGCACAAGAATCTTTCTATTCCTAAATTTGATCTTCAGTTAGTCTTCAAACTGACCTCCCAAGTGAGACGTGAATGCACTATTAGTACCGGGGCTCTGCTTGCTGGTTAGTTCTCAGATTACTAAACTAGCACTTTAGCACGAGCCATTTTCTTGTGTGTATATGAGGCATAAAGTCCGATCAACGTACGTGTGAAACGTACAGCACTGTAAGAGCAAATCCCAGTGTAAAGAGAAGCACAACCCTGCGTCATTTACTCCCAGCTACCAACTTACCCCAAAGTGGCTTTTCAAATGAATTCAAATCCCAAATCCACATGTCCCACATCTCCTGTTGAAAAATAAATTTCCTAAAATCAGTTTGTTACAGAATAACTCTATCCTCCCCTCTTACCTCAGCTTCCCTATTCCACTGGACTGCAGGCCAGCCACCCCCTGAGGACAAGGACCAAGTCTCACTCAGCTACTTCCCCAATGCTGAGCACAATACCTGGCACACAGCATGTGTTCAGTTAATGTTTGTTACGTGAATAAGTGAGTCAACGAACAAATTATTACGGACAGCCAACACCAAGCTCAGTGGAAATACTATAAAGAGTTTTTCCTCCCCTTAGAAATCTGTGAGGACATTAACTTCCCGGGGGGGAAGGCCAAGGACACAAAGTTAGCACCCATGGCAGATGCTCCTTGTTTCTTATCGCACCCCCATCCCCGTATCTTTCACAGCCTTTAGACCCCCAACTGAATTCAAGTGCTCATTTTCTGCTACACTACCTATTCCTGACTGGTCCAAGCCAACCATGGCTGTTCCATTCCTCCTGCCAGCGCAAATAACCGAATCTCGACCAGCAGGACCTGAGGCGAAATCTGCTGGGAAGCGTTCAGGAAAAGCTATCCTCCCTCACAGCGATGCTGAAGGGTAAACTGTATTTTTCTGCCTTTGGGTATTGTTTGCAGAGCATACTTAGAAGTGTTGCAACCATCCTGAGGTCATGAGGGAAGCCAACATCAACACGCTAAGGACGACAAAGTGAAAACATGGACAGCAAAAGGGACCCGGATAATATCGAGGGGACACTGCCAGGCTAACCCTGAAATCCCCGAGGTCCGGGCTTCTTGTTACCACAGAGTATTCTGCTACTGCAGTCAAAAACATGCCAGGACATCACTCTGCAACCTACAATTATTGATTACGATAGGTATGTATCCAGTGAAGAAAAAAATGAGATGTGAACCAGTGGAAGATCCAAATTAAAGTCTATTTTTACAGAAAACTGCACAGAAGCAGAATTTCAATATAAATTTAATAGCTGTGAATTAGAACCTAGTGTATAACATGACCATTCTTAGCATTATTTAAGCTACCACAGAATCACATATCCCTAATTCATTCAACATTTAATAAACGCGAAGTATGTACAAGACACAACACTAAGTCGTTTGATGTACATGAATATGAGAATGGCTCAGTTTCTGCCCTCAACAACCTTGCGGTGCAGGAGGACAGACGCTAAGTTTGTGTGGCACTTTACAATTTACAAAATGCTTTTATACCTTTGCAACAGGTGCCAAGTTACAGGAAACGATAGCACATGAAGGAGAGAAATTGGTAGGGGATTGGTTTGAGTCAGGAAAAGGCAAAAGGGTACTTCAGGTGGACAAAACAATGTGAGCTAAAACAGGGAGGCAGGAAACTCAGGCTGTCTAGGGACAGCAGACAGAAACTGGGAGGGGTGGTTGAAAGAGTGTGTTCAGAACAAGGGAAATCTTGACTATCACACTAAGGAGTCTGGAAGAGCAATGGTCAAGGGAAGTCTTCCCATGTTTTGGCTTTTCTCTCTTGAATACAAATGCCAAATCATTACAACGGAACACTGAGGTTTCAGAAAATTTACATATTTCCTCCCAACCATGAACTCAGACGCAAGCAAATACTTTGCCACCATCAGCAGTGGAAAACCTCAGAGATCCTGGGGAGCAGTTTCTGGCAAGCAAAGGATCCAGCAGGACCTTCCTCCGGGCCAGAGGCCCATTCTACATTCTGACCATTGAGGTCCCAAGGTCTCCCAGGTTTTGTTCTGAATTTTGCCAAAACGCCAACCTTAGCCCTGAGTTCCACAACACTGCCCTCTTCCCCTCGAACTGTCGCTCTCTCTTTTTTCCTTTACCACCTCTGTGCAAGTAGTCATTATTGTCTGTCTCCAATTTTTCAACTCCTCAATCGAGTGTAGTCTGGCTTCACTTCAAGGAAACTGTTTTTTGATCAAGTCACTCTAATGTCCAAATTACCACGATCAGTTTCTTTCTCATACTCATTCTACTTGATGTCTTGGCTTCAAACTATCTGTGGACCAGGCAGGCTACCAATAAAATGTAACCTCTTCTTTCCTTGGCTCAAGGGTCATTCCTTGTCATCCCTCTTTTCTAAGCATGCTCTGCAGCCTTCTTCACTGCTCATCTCACTCTGCCCGGATCTGTCCACAGGCTGCCCGACGCTCTACACAGCCTCCTTGGGAAACCTACCAGCTGTAAAGCTTCACCCACCATGTGCCCACAGCTCTCATATCTGTAACTTCCTCCCGTGACTCTCTGGTTGGAATGCGACTTTCTCCAGCATGGGAATCATGTTTTTCACACTTGAGCCCTACAAACCTTATGAAATGTCTCAAGACAGCAGAAACTCATATACAAAACAGCATCTCCACCCCCAGGTCATTATTTTTTCCTAATGCTTTACTTTCCATCTAGCACCAAATACTAATTTACAACACACTATATATTAATTAATTAACTATCCTATAAGCTTCATGGGGGCAGAGACTTTATTCTGTTTAATATTATTACTACAGCACATGGAATAGTACTTGGCACACGGCAGAAGAGTTCGATAATTATTTGGTTAAATGAATAAAAACACCAGAAAGCAATACCATGTAAGAAGGAACAAAAGTAATCAAAATTAAAGCATTTTAAGGTTGCTGTGTTTAGGTAAAGGGCAGAGATATTTGATTAATTACAGACTTTTTAAGATCTTTTTTTTAATTAAAAGGTAACTAATTAAGTAAAAACGTATAATTAAAAACCAAACTGAAAAGAGGTGAAATAAGAAAACCAATCTCAAAATAAAATACGAAGGAAATTTTAAATCATTTTTAAAAATCCACAAATATAGAAAGCACAAAACAAAATGGTAGAAATAAATCCCTGTACATAAGTAATTAAAATGAAGATAAGAAAGACTAAATGTATTCATTAAAAGTTATCAGATTGGATTTTTTTAATACAAGCTGTATGCTCTTTAGACATGCACCAAAAGCATAAGGATTCAGAAAAGCTAAAAGGAAAGCAACCTCACCAAAGACATACAGATGGCAAATAAACATATGAAAAGATGCTCCATATCACTGTCACCAGGAAAACACAATTTAAAGAGCACTGAGGTACCACTGTACACCTGCTATCATGGCCAAAATCAAGAACACTGGTAACACCAAACACTGGCAAGGAACCCGCATCCAACAGCAACTATTCTCCATTGCTGGTGAGGATGCACAATGATACAGCCACCGTGGAAGACCATTCAGCAGTTTTTTACAAAACTAAACATATCCTCATACCATCCAGCAATCACATGCCTTCATATTTACCCAAAGAAGCTGAAAACTTCTGTCCACATAAGAACCTGCACATGGATGTTTACACAGTAGCTTTAATTGCCGAAACTTGGAAGCAACGAAATATCCCTTAGTAAGTGAATGGATGAATGAACTGTGGTACATCCAGACAACGGAATATTATTGTGTAAAAAGAAATGAGCTATGAAAAGCCATGAAGGAAAAGCAAATGCACATTACCGTGAAAGAAGTCAATCAGAGAAGGCCACATACTATATGATTCCAACTACATGACGTGACAGAAAAGGCAAAATTATGGAGCCAAAAAAATGAAAAGATCAGTGGTCGTCAAGGGTAGGGGTTGAAGGTCAGGCTAAATAGAGGACAGAGGACTTTTAGAGCAGTGAAAATACTCTGTATGATATTATAATGATGGATATACGCCTTCATACCTTGGTCCAAACCCACAGAATACACACTCCTGAGTGAACCCTTAGGTAACCTATGGACTTCGAGTGATTAAAATGTGTCAGTGTAGGTTTATCTTTAGCTTAAAAAAGAAAAAAAAAGGCACCACTCTGGTGAGTGATGCTACTAATGAGGTTACGCACTTGGAAGGGCAGGGCCATACAGACTGAAATCTCCGTACCTTCCTCTCAATTTTACTGAAAGCCTAAAATTGCTTTAAAAAGATAGTCTTTAAAAAAAATAAAAGCATGGAAGATTCACACACAGAAGGGTTAAATAGCGTATACTAGACTAACCCTCCCACAAACAATCATAAACTCTGGCCAAAATATAAAACAACTATAAGCAATGGAGAGCAGTCAAAAGGCAGAAACCAGAGAGAAGCCTTTGAAAGAGCGTTTCTGTGCTAGGTGAGATTTGCCTTTACAAAGCTGCTTGCCTGAGGGCCGATACCGGCCTACACTATGCAGAGCAGGCATCAGAGGATGAAGCCTGGAGCTAACAGAGCACCTGGAAAGCAAAGAGGGATATCCTAGAAAAGAGGGAACCCAAAATACATATGTAAACTGCATCACAATCCTTAGCTGAGCCCTGGACCACACAACACAGAAAAGAACCCAGAGGCCCAGAAGGAAAGCAACAGCCAGATGGCTGGACGAACTAAGCAAAGGTATCAGCTGCTGCCCAGTGCACAGAAACAGAGTTTGGGTGACTTCCTGCTAGAGTAACAAAGAGTCAGAAGTCTTTAACAAGACAGAACTACACAAAAACACATCCACAGTACCCCATATGCAGTAAAAACAAACAAACAAACAAAAAAACTAGACATGAAAATAAACAGAAAAATGTGACCCACAGTCAAGGAAAAAAAAGCAGTCAATACACACTGAACACAAGATTACTCAAGGGTTATAAAACAGCTACTATAAATATGCTCAAGGACCCAATAATAAAGAGAGGGGACTCTCATCAGGCAAAGGAAAACTATAAAAAGGAACCATATGGAACCACGTGGAACACAAAGATGCAGTTTGAAATGAAAAATTCACTCGGCAGGCTTAACGGCAGATTAGAGACAACAGAATACAGGGTCAGTCACCTGAAGATGACAATCAAAAGCAATTATCCAATCTGAAGATCTGAGTGGAAAGAAAAATATCTTAATGAACAGAGAGCCTCAGTGAGCTCACTGAGCAGAGGTACAACACCATGAAGTTTAACCTGTGTGAAACTGGAGTCCCGAAAGGAGGGCACAGAGGAGATTGTGCAGAAAAACAAGACATAAAAATAACAGCTGAAAATGTCCACAGCTGGTGGCAAACAGAAAACTGCAAATCTAAGACCAGTGAAATCTAAGCAAGATAAATACAAAGAAAATTACAACTGGAGCATATCGTTTTCAAACTGCTGAAAACTAAAGACTCAGAATTCTAATCCTGAAAGCAGCCAGGGGTAGGGGGCAGCGGGGAGACATATTATACACACAGAAAAAATGGATGACTTCTCAGAAACAAAGACATTTTCAGATAAAGAAGAAACCAAAACAACTCATCTCTCACAGACCTGCACTACAAGAAACGTTCACCGAAGTTTTTCGGGCAGAAGGAAAATGACACCAGATGGAAACTCCGATCTGCAGGGAGAAAGGAAGAATGTCAGCAATGGTTAAGTATCTGAGCAAATATAAAAGCTTATTTTTTTCCCTTTTGATTTCTTAAAAGACATGGCTGATTAAAACAAAATTTATAACTTTGTAATGTACAGTGTATTAATATGAAGTAACATCTGATAAAATTAGAGCAAAGGATAGAGTGGGAATAAGCTTAACTATACAGTTGCAAGGGACTTAACTTTTACGTGAAATAACACAATCTAACACCCATTCATGATATTTAAAACAAAAACAAAAGAAATTCTAGGAAACTAAAAGTGAGAATGAACTCTGTTAACCTGATAAACGATATCTGCCCTCAATCTACAGTAAATAAAACACTTACTGGTGAAGTGTTGAAAGCATTTCCTTCAAAGTTAGGAAAAGGACAAAAATGCCTTCTATCAGTTTTTCCTGCCAACAATGTACTAGAATTCCTATTCAGAACAGTAAAACAAGAAACAAAATATTTAAGAACTGGAAAGAAGAAAACAGAACAACAAAAGAAATGATTAAAAAAAAAAAAACCAAGAAAATAAAGACAATTCAAGCCAATGAGAACTTTTAGCAAGATTGCTGGATTCAAGATCAACATAAAAAAATTCAATTAATCCTTTTGCCTATAATAACTAGAAAACTGCATAGAAAGACCTTTTAGGAAATGGAGATGCACTTTAAAAAATGACACAAATGAACTTATTTATAAAACAGAAACAGATTCAAGGACATAGAAAACAAACTTATGGTTACCAGGGGGCTGGGGAGAGGGGGTAGAGGGATAAATTGGGAGTTCGGGATTTGCAGATACCAACCACTAAATATAGAATAAACAAGGTACTACTGTATAGCACAGGGAACTAAAGTCAATATCTTGTAATAGCCTATAGAGAAAAAGAATATGAAAAGGAATATGTATGTATGTATAACTGAATCACTATGCTTTACACCAGAAATTAACACAACACTTAAATAGACTATACTTCAATTTTTTTAAAAATGGAGAAAAAATGAAGCTATAGCATGATTCATAAGGAAGGTTTATTACAGTAAATTATCTCAATATTAATCTATATACTTAATAAAGTTCCAATCAAAATCACAATAGCTTTTTAATAGAACTTTAAAAGCAGCTCCTAAAATCATACAGAAGAGCAAAGCCATACAAGCCAGTAAGATTTTGAACAAGGCCAGGGAACTGTCTACCACATACCAATCAAGCCGTAGTAATGACGGCAGTGTGAATCATGGGCAGAGACCAATTAAAAGACCAACAAAACAGAACAGAGAGTCCAAGATCAGAACGACATGAACATGCAAACAACATATGACAAAGGGGGCACTACAGATCAGTACGAAATGGATGGGCTATTTAATGTGTTCACCCATATGTAAAAATAAAATTCTGACCTCACACCACACAAATAAACAACTCCAGGTACTTTAAAGATTTAAGGATACATATCTCTAAAACTTTAAAAGAAAATAAAGGCAAGTATCTTTATGTCCTTGGTTACAGAAGAATTTGTTAAACAATACTCAAAAAGCACAAATAATAAAGGAAAAAAAGGAAGAATTACTACATGAAAATTTGTTTTTAATACAACCAAAGACATCATAGACATTTACATGATAACCCAAAGACTGGGGGAAATATCCATAACAGAAATAATCAGCAAAAGTTTAGTATCAGAATGTATTAAAAACATTTCCTAACCAAAACAAATAACACACAAGTGAAAAACAGCCAAAAAGTATGAATGGGCAAATCACAGACAACGAACCATAAACAGCCAATGAACATATGAAAATTTACTCAACCTCAGTAGTACTTAAGGAAATGAATTTGCCCTCAACAGATTAGCAAAAAGACGAGTTGTTAGTAAGGAATAAAGAAATGCGATGATCATACAATGCTTTCCAAGTGTGATCTGGCACAGCCACTTTGGAGGGCAGCCTGACAATATGTAGGAAAGCTGAAGAAAGCACCCCCTCTATGGCTCAGTAATCCCACTTCTAGGTACAGAACCCGGAGAAACTTGCACATGAGCATGAGGAGAGCATGAGGAGACATACAAAGGCTGCAGCACTGTTTATAATGGGGGAAAAGGTAACAACTTAAATGTGCATCAAGAGGAAAATGGATACATGAACTGTGTAACAACACTGCAGAGCAGTTAGGATTAAAGGAGAACTCTGTGCCTCAGTATGGGTAAACAATGCTGAAGGAGGAGAAAAGCAATCTGCACGGTATGTACAGTACGTTCCATTTATGTACAGTTGTAAAGCAGATGAAAATAAGCACTATTCATGGACATGATCATATTGTAAAGATAAAACAATAGGCATGAGAACAATGTATCAAGTTCATATATGGTTAATTCTGAGGAGGGAGGGGAAGGCTTCAACTATAATGGAACTTCCTTTATATAAAAGATCTAAATTGTGGCAGATTGCTAGCTACTCAAGGAACATCTACCTTCCTCTTCTCTTACTGCTGTACTACTGAGTGGCAATTTACATACCCTGGCCTGCCATGCAGATTAAGATAGTCAGCAAGATAAAAATCAGAACCACTGGGTAGGGTATGGGAAAGATACAGAAAGGGCAGTACTGACATACTGCCTGGAATGTGAACGGCAAGGACTTTCTCTGCAACCGTGAGATGACCTTGAGAAAGCAAGCAAGGTCTTGATAGGCTAAGGCTTGAACAGCAGAAAGATAACTTTGATAACCACACAGCTGCCATGTCCAGGGAGGGAAAAAAATCCTCTATAAGCACCTTTGGCGGGGTGGGGAGGGAACTAGGGATCTTTCAGATGCAGCTAAACCTAACACTAACTGACACAGAAGCAAATAGGGGAAAATGTAAAGATAAGACACAGGGGAAAGGTGGGTTCATGACTCTTCCTTGTCTTCTGCTACTATACTTTTCTGTGCTTTAAATTTTTTATTTAAAAAATACTTTTTACTTCTCAGATTTTGAACAAAGATTCTCAAATGTTACCCACAGACAGCTGCTGGACCACAGATCAAGCCAAAATGCAAAGGCAACGTGTATAGCTATGAGGTGGCCAATGAGAAGTGCATGAAGAATTCACTAGAAACTGGCCAACCCCACTCTGAGAACGCAGTTACTGTGCTATTACCACCAGCACTGCTACTGCCAGTCTGGGCAACAAACAAGACCGTGAGACCCGACAGTTTATTGGCTCTGGGCTAGGGATGAGAAAAACGCAGAACAATTTGCAGACTAAATGGAAATCTCTACGGTCATTCCCTTTTCCCTTCTCCATGCATTCTCCAGGGCCCAGTGCCACACTTTTCCTCCTCCTCCACTGAAGATTCTGGGATGAAAGAAGGAAGAAAAAACATCAAAGGACAATAGTACCCTCAAATGCAATTTAGCTGTTTTTCCCGACCACAAACATGAAAGTTCTTTTGAGAGCCTTCACTTAAAAACACTGTTTGATGTTACTCGGATATTAACTTAAGTGATTTGGGGGAATTGAAAAAGTTTTAAAATTTGTGCAACAGATCAAATGAAAACAGAAATTTGGGATGGGGGTAGATTTCAGATTTTGGTCCAAGGTAATGTCTGCAATATTTAGTTACCACATGAAAAAACGCAACAACAACAACAAAATCCCTTTGTTCACTTATTAGCATGTTACAGACAGATAGGGCTCTAATTAGTCGTGAATTCTACGTCATAGATTTATCACAGGTGCCGCACACTACAAAACACACTCTTCATTTTCTTCCCTTAACGAGTCGGCTCTCTGGTACATCAGTTTTTGTTTGTGGGGGGGGGGGGGGGAAGCTCTTCCCTAATTTGGTTTCTCCCTAATGCCACTTCACTTCTTTTCCTTGCTTATATTGTTTCTGCATTCTCTCCTGCTGTTTCTACTCAACTTTCTGGCCCCTTGCCCTTTGTTTCCGTGAAGAACTATTCTCTGCCTTACTCCCTCAAAGTTAGTCTCCTAGTTTCCCACGGCTTCTGCACTGATACTAGTTAAAATCCATACCGGGAGATAACATCCCAAGTGCCTTTTCTTGGAATTTTTTTCAGCTCTTTGGGGGCAGACAGAGGATTTACTTCCTGCTCTCAGAACCTCCCCCCCAAACCACTGCAATTAGGATGTTATTCATTGAACAATAGAAAGCTAACAGTTGTTGAAAAAGTCCCTGAAATAATCCTGCTATTTAATTCACATCAGGAACTCAAAACATTACTTCTGCACTATTTTTTTAAATGCCACTTACTTCTCAAAATTGTATTCTGCAGAAACCTCTAAACACTTGAGTTCTCTCTCCTTTCCTTACTACACACACTCAAGAGTTGCACATGTTTTTCTTTGTTACCGACAGAGATGCCGTAACTAACCCTCCCGACAAGACAGTGAGCTAGGGACCGCTGCGCCCACCCCTCACAGGTAAGACGACTGACACTTCAAATCAGGTGATTCGCTGGCTAACGCACTATGGCTTCTATGAAGTGGTTTTGATTTTTTTTTTAATTGTGAGCTCATGTTCCTAGAAATTTTACTGTATCAGTTCTCTGAGGTTTGTGTTCTGTATTCCTTCAGAGGCTCTGGTTTGCTCCTCAGTCCTAACAAACTAAGACCACTTTCACTGATGTCTTGGCTTGGGTTTGGGGGGGGAGGGCACTGAGGTATGATGAGTTCCGACCCAAACCCAGTGACGAGTGGACTTGTCATCATGTCTCGGGGAGGCCTAATACCTTTCCAATGAAAGACAAGCTGAGACACAGAACTCTCCTTACCCAATTCCTACACTCATCCACCCCTGCAGGTTTAAAAATTTTTTCCCTAGCTTTTCTACCAACACCTTTCAGGCAGTTTCAGCTTTATACAGGAGTCCCTGGATGTTACTTCTCACCTTGACCCCCAGACTCTGTCTAGTACCCCATGGTCACCCTGCAAAACTGAGAGCTCTAGGCCTCCAGGGATCGACAGACACCAGCACTCACAGCACAGCAGCCAGTATCACCATGAGCTCACCTCCCTGGAGTCACGATTTTTTGTTTTTGACCTTACTTGCTTGTCAGCTCAACTATGCATTTAAAAGGTAGCTTGAATATCTGGTCCAGTTATTTGTAATGTTTCATAAGGGGAGACTTTCTAAAATTCTCTGATTTGCCACACTGCCAAGAAACCGAAGCCTCTAAACATTGTGAATAGGCTGCTGGCCGAGTATTTTTCCCCAGAAGAAATGTACCTCTACTTCTAAAAGCCAAAGGGAAAAATGACTCATTAGATTAACAAATACGTACCAAACACTGTTCTACGCACTTGGCATAAATCTCTAAACTAAACAAAGATTAATGCACTCAAAGACCCTATGTGGGAGGAGAGATGCAGACAGCAAACAATAAACACAAGTCAACTGAACTGTATCACAGAAGTAAGAGCAATGGAAAGAAGAAACAGAATAGTCAAGTAGAAGGATCAAGAGCAAGGCTGGGGGACTGCGATCTTCAACAAGGTACCTATTACTAAAACATTAAGTATTTCCCCCACATACCACCCATTAATCTTTATTAAACATACAGTTATAAGAAACTATGAGTATTTTCCTCTTCTCTTGACATAAAGTAGGATGGTGAGTAGCCTACAGACATGTTAATACTACACGACTCCATCCACTTCAAAGAAACAGGGACACACCTGAGTATTAATCATTGCAGGTGCTGCTTAAAAAGTTATACTACCTATTCAAAAAGTTAAATTAAATACATGAAATTTAAAAATATGCTTCTGATGGGATCAAAACAGGCACTTGAATATTTACTAAAAAATAGTTAAATGAGAATTATCCTTCATGTTTCTAAAGATAATTAGTAGTTAATTGGTAACACTATTAGGCAGTTCTTTTGAATGTTAAACCTAATTTAGAAGGCAATTTGTCCAATTATACCTCATTCTTTCATGGAGATGTGCCCTATTTACAACTCTTTAAAACAGGTTTTTCTCTTTTCATAAAAAGAATCATGTACGAATTTGAGTTAGTTATTAAATCACACCTTAAAACATTTAACTCCAAAACCAAGACTGTACTTTTCAGTCCTGTAATTACGTTCACTGCTTTTCTCTGCATCCCTTAATTTTTCCTTCCATTTCTTAAAAGGTAGACAATAAAGCTAGAGTTTACATCCAATATTCTATATAAACAGTGTTATCATTACATACAAAAGATGATCTTTTTTTTTTAATGATACAGGTAATAATGATGGTAACAGATTAATGTTTCTTTATTTTGTCTGTCAGATAAAAACTTTCAAAGGACAAGACCTGAAAAACGTAGAAACAGGATTAACTTGTAAAAACAGAAACTTTACAGGAAACTTATGATCCTTTTTCGAGATTAAAAAAAATAGAAACAAGTCCATGTAGTAATAAAATAGACAAATATGAGAATGTTTCCTGAGGCAGAAAAATAACTGCATTTTAAATAAACTGCATCCTAAAACCGGCTAGTGGTGATGGTGCTTACAGCACTGTCTGAGCTCTAGGCAGCTGCCACTCTCCCCTGGTCTCCAGACGGTAAGAATTCCTCCTGCATTTGGCAAGTAGAATAAGACTTCTTCCACCTCCTCACTTTTGTCTGACTGCATACTGGACCTTGACTCAATTTTATTTTACATACTCTCAGATGTGTAAAGAAAATGACTTGTCTTTAAAAAAGAATCTGAGTTAGGTAATGTTTAATGACATAACTATTTCTATAAGGTTGCTGCAAATTTCATTAAAATGTCTTACACAAAATTGGAAAAGTAAACCTCAGAAACAAAATTAGGTCTCTGGTTGCAATTAAATCTTTTTGTTTGTTTGTTAATGAAAGCAAACCAATGATCATGTACTTGAGGGAAAACAGCCTTTATAAAATACTAGTAGTTCATATTAAGACATAGTAAACTATGATATATTAAACACTATTAAATAAAATACTGAAATTTAACAATGGTACAGAGTGACACAGAGTAAACACAACATGCTCACCTGCCTCACTGTCTCACACAGCATCCCCACCCTAGAGGGATCAATTGCTCGGCCAATTTAGCAGCTTAGCCAAGGAAGGAGAAAGAAAGGGAATTCAGGGCTCCAGGGAACGAAGCCCCAGCATATATGCACTGTAACGCAATCAGCTCTGTATCTATACGTTGGAGCTTGGTAGAAGATACTATTTGAAAACATGCTCCTGCTACTAAGAAGTCAGAAAACCATCCACATACAGCAGCAGATCTTAAAATGGTAGCCCAGAAACCCCTTCTGGGGGCCCTCAAGATCCTTCTAAGGAGTCTGCAAGTTCAAAACTATCTGTACAATAATATCAAGTCATTATTTGCCTTTTTACTCTCGTGCCATCACGAGTCCACAGTCGAGTTCCAGAGGCCACATGACATATGCTATCATAAAAGACTGAATACAAAAGAAGATTTGAGAATCCAGCTATGAGAAGCTGGACAATGAGATTTATGCAAATGTAAAACAAAGCCACACTTGCCACTAATTTTTTGTTTTGGAAAGCTGTTATTTTCCAAAAAAACATATATTTGTATTAACAGGTAATGGGTTTATTATTATTTGAAATGAATTAATGTCTTCATAACATCTAGGTTTTATCTTTAATATGATAAACATTAACAGATAACCCACAAAACAAAAATCTTTGAGGTCTTCAACAACTTTGAGGTTCTGCTCCTCACCTCCTCAGACGTCTCCCTCTATACACCTCTACTGACACCACCACCAGTCGTAGTTTTGCAGGCCCCGTCTACCCATTTGACTGCGGGTCCTGGAAGGCATTTTTGAATTCATAGTGCAGAGCAGAATGATTCATAGCAGTAGGTGCGTAATAGCTATCAGATAAATAACTAAATCACTGAATCACAGTTTTTATTCTAACTATAACTATTTGTATGTCTTATCTTCAGGTGTAGCAGGAATTCCATCTCATCATTCTATCACCCACTGGGTCTAACACTGGGCCTTATACATCACACATACTCCATAAATGCTCATCAGATTACTGAACTTAATTTCAACTGAAAAGCACTTTGTAAACTTCAGAAACATTTTATAAAGGGCAACATTCTCCAACAGGAATGTCCCCTATTCTGTTTCCACCCTAATGGTGCAAGAGGTGGCTGAATCCACATCACGGGTCTCAGCTCCCAGGTCAGCATTTAACAGAAGCAAAGGCTCCTTGTTACACCCCAGACTGTCGTAAAAGTCAGCCAAAAACTAAAAGTGAAGTGCATTCAGCATTGTAGCTAGCAACTGCACACAGCAACCAAAACAGTACAAGATGACCCCCTAATTATTTAATATAGAAGGGTGTTAGTTCTTATTGTTTCTCATCAACTGAACTGATCTCTGTTATGTGACACGAGGCAGCTCTACTATATGGTATCTGTTGACATTACAAACTCCCGTAACCCCATGACATTCTTAATTTTTCCAGGCCATGAGTAGTTTGTCTGCTCATAAACTAGTCCAGTAGTTCCTTCCAGGTGGCTATCCAATGTAATCTCAGCGCTAGAAGAGCAGGTCTAACCTGCATTATGTTGTCAGTGAATTTTATTAAAACAGCATACAAAATTGGGTGAGCTAATGAAACAAGATATAGAAATGCCCCCCACAAGAAGCTGTCAGCAGATCAACATTTAAATGCTAAAGTGATCTGAATATGAATCGTGCTGAAGCAGCTAGCTGCTTCCATTTATTTCTATCAGCAGCCTTAATGAGAGTGATTATGAAAAAAAGAACAAAAATCATGTGATTACTAATAAAAGTAATTTAATTAAAAAAAACTACTGTGACAGGGGTGCGTACAGCAGATTTTCAGTAACAAACACGTGCTGCCTGTTCTTCCGTGTGTCCTACAGCAAAAGAACATCCACCACAGTCACACAGCCACCCTCCGCAGTTGTGAAGGGCTCACACCCACACTGTAGATCAGTAAGGCCCTTTGCTTCTCTTCCTTCCCCTTCCTGTGGGTCCTTTCAAGGCTCACTAGAACTCTCAGAGAATTTACAAGAAAATAAAGAATTTAAATCTAAGCTAATAAATTTTGCAGCAGAACAAACATGACAAAGATTTTTTAAAAAAGGAAAAATGAACTCTTGTTGGATGGAGAATTGGGGAAATAACTTAGGATAAAATTCCTTGGAATTATTTATTTCAACCACTCATGCCATTGTTTTGATGACCGCTGGGAATAACTGATAGTAGTTTTAAATTACACGGACTAAACATGCCTACAGATTTAAAGGCAGCATAAATAAATAAATGAACCGACCTTCGGATGCACCCCTTCGTAAGGCTGCAGCCTGGTCGTGCTGTACAGCAGGCATCACCAGCGTCCAGTCACATAGAGGTGCTGCGTATCCTTGTCTATATAAGGTGGGGCCTGTACTCCATGTTCTCTACCATATCCCTGCAGAGCAGGCTTCATGGACCTGTGACCTGTGCAGTCACACAGGGCCCCACACTTAGGAAGGCACTACACTTTGTTTAATGCTCTGCTGGCATGGTCTTGAAATTCTTTAGAGTTCTTAAGAAGAGGCCCCACATTTTCATTTTGCAATGGACCCACATCATACAGATGGTCCGTTTCCTTGAAATTCTAACACTCTGTGATTCCATGAAAGTGCCCCTCCACAGCTCCAAGCATAATGAAAATTCAAAACCACCACCACCACCTAAAGTGACCTATGATCCATTAGTTTCAGAATAATGACTTTCCGAACAATCCTCTACTTCTGTGAAAAACAAGCAAACGTACACTGAAGATAATTCAAATACTAGGGGTTCACTTCTTTTTTAAATATAAAAAATATGAAGTATTACTGAGATGTCATTATTACAATGTATGCCTTCAAAGAGAGAATCTAAAGAGATGAGTACTAAGCAAAGAGCAAGCAGCTGATTATAATCAATATAAAAAAATTAATTCACTTTGTCTCCTAGTCACTGCTCTCTCCCAAAGGCTTCTGACCATATCTGTCTTTCCCACCTTCCATTTTAAAAAATAATTCTCTTTCAGGAAAAAAAGGACAGTCCCAGTAAGTATCTATGATGTCGAGAAGTAAAACAAAATTTAGGGCTATAATTAATCCAAATAAATTATGATGTATAGGAGTGCTTTCAACTCATAAACCTAACATAATCTAACAGAGCAAACAGAGAGGCTCAATGGTAGCAACGGGCTGCAGGTAAAATAATCAGAGAGAAAACACCAAAGAGGTCTGAACAACAGCTATTTCCACATCCCAGGAGACAGGCTGCAGAAACAATGTTTTAATCTCATGTTATCCCCTAGATTCTGATAAGCTTACAGCACTTTGACTGACCTGAATTTTTTTGTATAAAAACTCCATTTCGACCTAAGATTATTGTGGAGATATCCCCTAATGCACCACTAATGTCAAAGATCAGCTTTCCACAGACAGATGCAGAGAAAAGGTAAACGAGGGTAAGATTTAACATAAAACAAAATACCACTGGTAAGTCGGTCACCGCACAAAGACTGTCATGTAAAAAAAATGTCCAAAAGAAATCTTAGTATTGATAAAACTAGGGAACTGGATTTCTGGGGTTTGTAATGAGAAGAATGTTGCATGACATAACGCACTGTGCATACGGTTACACGCATATTATATACACTGTGTGCAGAATGCTCTTTACTGCAGTAAATTTAGGGGTCTGCTTTTTGAAAGCTTTTACTCTGTGCACTGGGAAGGGAAGAATGGGAAGCCCTTACAGGAAAGAATATCTGAATTTGGACTGACAGTGCCCCTACCACAGCTAGTGCTTAGTTAGGGCCAGGGTGCGGGCCTTCATTTCCCGCGTCTTCAAGAAAGAAAGGGGTGGAAGACACTGCCAGTACTCGGCCCTGTCATCCCAGCACGTACACCGTCTACTTGGACAGGGGTCATCATCACTGCATCTATCACACAGCAGTGTCATTATTTACTCGTACTCTCTGCCAGACTGCATGCATCTTGAGGGCAGAGATCACACGTTGCTTCATTTTTGTGTCTTCGCAATGTCCAAGACCATACTTGAAGTGCACGATGGACACTTACAAAAGAACATTTCAGTAAACAAACAAATGAATCTTTGCTTGGTTTGGCTGAAACAATTTGTGAGCAGAAACCTAGGTACAAACAGGCATGAAATCAAAGAAGGAGGTGACTTAGATGCCTTTCATGACAACGTGCAGAGACACCCTCAAGCAGCAAAGAGTTTACTTTCAAGATACACCAAGCAGACTGTGAGGTGTCTAGTATCCATGCCCCCGTCTGCAGACACAGAACCCCCTGTTTTTGCTAGGCACATAGACAGCCAGTATCAGGATACACTTCCCAGTCTCCCTTGCAGTGAAGTTCTAGCTGATAGGAGAGAAGCCATGTGTGCGACTTTCAGGGGAGCTAAAAAGAACTGGAGCTCGCCTCCTCTTCAACTCTTCCTCCATCCTGCTGCGTGGAACGGGAATGTGATGGCTCAGACCCTGAGGATGAAGACTAGACTCTGGGATGCAGATGAGAGAGCGAGAACCATCAACATCACAGAGAACCACGGAGCCACCACATCAGTCAGGAGCTGACTATGTCCAGACTTGGACCCGAGAGACAAGGAGCTCTTCCTTGCCTCAGCTACCTTTGCTCTGGATCTCTGGAACAAGTACTCCTAACTAATCTTACTCTTCAGAACATGCATGGAAGACAGGAATCCCAAGCGAAGCAGGCCAGAAGTGACCACAGTGCTGGGCCTCACAGAGGTAAGCAGAAAGTCCACCAGTAGCCAGGATGAGCAGGGTGTACCTCCAGGACCACATGACACAACACCCCAGGAGCCTGCTTCCTTCTCTTCTCATCCCTAAGCCATCAACTCTCCACTCTGTCCCTTTCCTCCTCATCATCACTTCTTCAGACTGCCTATGAGTGATCATGACTTTTTCACTCTCTCACGGCATTGTGCTGGACTCAGAGCCTTGGTCTCAGTCTTCAAAGCTAAACTCTCTGGAAGAGAGTGGAGCTAGCTGGCCTCACTTATCTTTTCAAGCCAGGTCATATCACAGTGGCTGCTACTGGCCCGGCCGCCTTGCCTTGGTCTGGTACACATTTCCGAGGGCTATCAAATTATGATCAACCAAAAGCACCTCTGAGCAGGGACTGGGGTGGGGGGGGGGTCATGTAGCTTCCTCCAGGTGATATAAACGTGGGCGGCGCTCTGACTGACAGACTCAAACAAGATGGTCAGAATCTGTTTAAATCCTAGCCTCCAAAAGCAAAAGATACAAACAAAGAGATCTGATCTAGAGTCCTGAACCCTAAGGGTCTGATTTGGGACTTTATCCATGTCAGCATTCAAATCCAAAATGCTATTTTTAAAAGGATGAGCAGAAAAGATGGTAAAGGTCTTCCTCTAATGGAAAGTAAAGCAGCTACAATTATCCTGCCCCTTCCCTGATCCACTGCATCACCTGAAAGAGGTAAACATCTTTATTTTTCAGAAAAAAACCAGGGGTCTAATCTAGAAACTGGTTATTTCCTCTCTTGGGGACTTTTTCTAAATAACTGGT
Source organism: Vicugna pacos (assembly GCF_048564905.1). Taxonomy (NCBI): domain Eukaryota; kingdom Metazoa; phylum Chordata; class Mammalia; order Artiodactyla; family Camelidae; genus Vicugna; species Vicugna pacos. The sequence goes on from NC_133010.1 coordinate 11,371,098, forward strand.
CTGAAAGTGGCTTTTAAATAAACAAGAGCTAAGAAAACAGTGAAGTTAATGTTAATATCACTCCCTACACTTGTTCCATGAGGGTAAACAAGTTTTGAAGCCTTAGCTGTTATACGTAAAGTTAAAAGGCAGAGGACATTTTCTGTTTGTCACAATGCTCTGATAATCATTAGTGCTATCCACCCATTACTTCTGGTTCTCCTGAAAGGCACATGGCATATTTGCAATTTTCCATCCCCTTAAAACACGGGTAGCCATGTGACTTGCTTTGGCCCCTGATATGTGAACAGAAAAGACATGCCTTACTTCCACATAGAAGCTTTAAGAAACAGCACACCATTTGCCCTGCTCTCTTTCCCTCTGTGACAGTGCTGGCAACACTTGAGACGGTAACTGCTCCCTCAGCTTGGGTCCCAGAGAGGGAAGAGGCAGAGCAGAGTCCCCAGCCAACCGGTACATGAGCCACTGAGATCTGGGGGTTCTATGTGAGTAAAGGAGAATCCATCCTACCGCGACATGCACAAATATAAAGCCTGAACATTCATAATTGAGGACATTGCTAATATAAAGACTTGTTTTCACAGTTTTCTAACTCCTTTTCATGCTAAAAAGAACAGTATTAAAGAAGCATATGCAGATAACTGAAACCTTAAAGCAAGGGAGACCTAATTTAGCTCCAAAGTTTAGCTGGAAAAAAAAAAGTCTGCCAGAAGAGCCAACTTTAAGCACTTAAAAGCTACTGGTTTTAAGACTGTCAAAATGTTGATGATTACTGAGGTGAGATGAATATATGAAGGTTCATTATAACACTCTACTTCCACATATATTTGAAAATTCCCACAATAAAATGCTAAAGAAACAGAGAGAGAGAGAGAATGAACAATCTGAAGAATCTTAGAGAAACCAAAAACATTTTTTTAATAAATAAAAGTGTTACTGGTTTTAAGCCTTCAGGCCGGAAAGAGTTTCTGTGAAACTACAACCCAGGTCCCCTGACTCTAATTCATGCAGCTTCTACCTTGCCATGTTAGGGCACCAGCCTGTTTAAAGAGTATCTTGAGGATTTTACCTCGAACATCTAGCAGAAGGAATCTCGTTATCTCTTCCCATTGCAATTCCGCATTATGACATCCGTTGAGATGCCATTAGCTTTAAGTAAACAGAAATCACTCCTCAAACTGTTTACACATAAGGAAATGTAGCGGCTCACATAACTGTTAGTCTGGGGTGGGATGGAATTCAGAGCTGGCTCAACCTAGAAGCTCTAGCTCCATCCCTCTGCAATTCCCTCAGCCGCCCGCTGGAGCCTGTTTCCTCCTCGGGTTGGATAACAAGATTGCTGCAGCGGCTCCGAGCCTCAGAGTCACACAGGACAATCCACACAAACAGAGGGGTCCTCCTCCCCATGCCTTGGACAAGGCAAAAAGTCTTTCCCAGAAGCTTCTGCGAAATTTCCTCAGCCTCGTAAATGAGAACAGAGCAAGTGAGGGCCGGCAGCCAAGCATCTCTGTGGGTGTGGGGCAAGTGAATCACAGGTGGACCCCGCCTTGTGTGTCCTAAGAAAATGGACCAGTCTTGATATTCTTACATATTATTTTATTACATTTTTGTTATGTGTGTGAGTATTCCCACAGGACATTTTCCATAATATTACAATAGTGTACTGAAATAGTTCAGCGTGACTGCGAATTAGTCAAAACTGGCTGCTTCATTTAGGCCTCACCCCCAAAAGATTTATCCTTTTATACTGAGACTGATCTTCATGACACAACCCAACCTTCCCCGAAGGGCCGAAGTCAGCACTGGGTTCGCCACGTTCTTCCCCACTTCCATCCCACTCCAGCCTGTCGGCTGCAACATTCAAGCTGCCTTCTAATGCGATCATCCTCAGTGACCTCAGTCCCCCATCTTCTGTCTCGGGGTCCAACACCCACCGGCCACAGCCACCTCTCACTGATACTTCAGCCAAACCAACCCAGACATAAGCCACACCCGACCATCTGGGGCTCACATTTCCTCACCCCACCACACCCGCTCCTATCTTCAAACAAGCTCCTATTTTTTCATTTCTGTTAATGACGACATTCTTTTAAAGGTCGAGTGACTGACTTCTCTCTTTCCTCCACATAGTGACAAGAATATCTGATTCCATCTCTAAAAATGCACCTATATGTTCCTATATACACAGTCAACTAGACTAATGCATCAGCCCCATTTCCTACCTCACCTCTAGTCTTTTAAAATAAAAATCACCCTCATCTACACACATATTAAAGTTTAATTCTGATATGAATCAACAGTCTCATCAAAATCCTTCAACGACTCCCTACTGTCTTCCAAGTAACATCCATATTTTTCTGCTCAGTATTCAAAGGCCCTATCAATCTTGTCCACTGTCCTAACAAAGCAATCAAGTTCAGTGGTTAAGACCATGAACTCTGGAGCCAGACTGCCAGGGTAAATGTGCAGACGCAGGGGCAGGTGCAGTCACCACGTAACTCCCCTGGGCTGCGGCTCCATCTCGACAGTGGGGATAACGATGAGAGCATCTACCTCCAAGGCTGCTTATCAAGATTAAATGAATCAATGTAAGCAGAACACTTAGAGTACTGCCTGGCACTGAGCAGGGCTACATACACTGTGTCTTTTTTGCGTTTGTAGCACCATCTCCAATTATCAATAGCCTACGCCTTTGTCCATCTGAACCAACCTGCTGTTCCTCTAATACTCCTCAAACTTCCCCTTGTGGGGTAAGAGCTCACAACACCAGCTGACAAACACCAGCTGATAAACTGCCAGTGTTGGCACAGGAGTGCCTCTAACTCCAGGGCATTTCCAGGCAAAAGCTTCTACCACAAAGCTCCTTTCTCTCCAGGGGTGTCCTTACGGCTCATGCACTGAAATGCCCCAGAGGCTGTTCATCATAGGATTTCCCAGCCCTGTTCAAAGACTGCTAGTCTGCAATTAATCATTCTCTTCTTCCCTCTACTCTCACACTCCCCTCCTCGCCCAAGTTTCAGATCAGAGACTGGTCATCTTACCACCATTCTCCATGCTAAGTGGCAGAGCCCCTAATTCTGGGTAAAAGTTGAAATAAAACAGTCCTATTTAGTCAGGTAGTGTTTCCTTTGCGTTGAAACACTTAAAATAATGACAAGTAATTCTGCAGCCTGACTATGAGCAGAATATGGACTTTCCTCTTAAGCGGTCAGGCCTTACCACTGTTACCACACTGCCCTCTCCCCCTCTAGAGGTCCTGCTAGGCACAGGGACTTGTAAATACTAGCAAAGTGTTTACTGATAACTCACTAATTCCGAGAGATGGAAAAATGAGTAACAACATTCCTGGAGAACTTCACTCACTTTTTAGCCTTAAGAGGAACAACAAAATATAAAATGCAATGTGCAATTTTCAAAGACTAATCCAACAACTTAGCATGTAGCTTTCTACAAATGCAATGCAAATTCTACTCTTTTTTATAACTGAACTGACACTTTAAATTTTTTTTAACAAGAAGGAAGTCATTACCAAAGACACAAAAATCTAGCAAAAACCATGACATCTAAACCTAAAGAACTGTCTTCAAATCACCTCATGGCTCCCCAGAAGGCTTTACCTAGTCCCTGAGTGTCTGTCTCACAGCTGAGGTTGTCAACCAAAAGATTACATACCAGAAACCTATGCTGAGACCTCTTCCCAGAACCAAAAACAATCATATGCTCTCTATGTAACATTAGACGTCATAAATTACAATGATTATAAAGCGTTCTTATAAACACTCACATGAATTTATTCTATGACTTATCAGAACTCTAAAAATCAAAGGAGAAATAAGTCACATTAAATCAGAGATGCACTCTGAAGTCTCATCGCTGTTGCTACAGCTGCCCTAAAACACTCTTTCTCCTTGAGGACTAAAAGAATTTCACACTGAGGATGTCCCTACAAAAATACAAGGAAAACAGCAGAGGAGAAACTTAACTGAATGGCTGATCACTGACCTCTAATTTCAGAAAGAAGCAAGCAGCCATACCCCAGGCAGTATGAGTCACAGTGCAGTCCCTAGACAGCAAACTGCTTGTACCTTCTCCAAAAGAAGTAAGTATGAGACGGGGAGCAAGCACTTAGAAATGCTGATAGCAGTGTGACCGAGATTTTGTATCTACCAAATCTAATAATAAAATAGTGGAAGTTGTATATTGTAGGCTTTTAATTTCATCTTTCTTGTAATTCATTTTTTATATATGCTAGAAAAGAATCAGCCTATGACAAAGGCAGGTGTTAAAAACTGGGTCCTTCAGGGACATTTGCTCCCAGGAAGCTGGAGTAGATGTACTTTCCCCTATTCCTCCAGCTAGCTATAACTAGAAATCCTGGACACTGCATACAAAACAAACATAAGAGGGCCCTTAAATGTGGAGAGAAGGTAGACTGGCAAGGGACCTCGGGCCCGAGGAACAACATAATGGTGACCACCCAGGGTTTTATTGTTGCCTCATATATCCCAGACTTGGAGCTGAAGAAGCTGGCAAACTGGAAATGCCAACAGGCACGGACAAAAAAAGCCCCAACAAAAGCCTGCTCTCTCGAGCCAAAGGATCAGAAAAGGCACATCATAACAAGACAGAAAACTCTAAGGACAAAACCACTCTACTCCAGACAAACACCACAGAAAAAACCGTGGCCCCACCCAGGCCAGCAAAGCTCGGGTGCATAGCTCAGACTTCCATATACTCACCAGGCGGTAACAAGGCACCCCCACCCCCTCCACACGACAGTGATGCTGAGGAAGCCAGGTAGGGAGCCCACGCTTTCATCCATGGAAGCTGGTAACAAGGCACCCAGCCACACCATCTCCCTGGAGAATTCTGGATCTCTACCCCCATGTGCTGGTAACAAAACACTACTTCTTGGGGCAAGAAAGGCCAAGTGGGGAGCATGTACTTCTGATTCCTCCTCGAGGTAACAAGGCAGCATCGCAGGCGGCCCCTGCCCTGCTGGAGGAGCGTCCAAAGCAGGCAGCTAAAACAGAGGCTTAAATAAGATTCAGAATTTCACGGCATGATATAAACATGTTCAGGTTTTAATTGAAAAAAAAAATCACTCACCATACCAAAAGCCAGGACCACTTCAAACTAAATGAAAAAGACATCAGTAGACACCAACACCAAAATGACAGAGATGTTAGAATTATCTGAGAATGATTATAATGCAGCTGTGACAGAAATGCTTCAATAAGCAATTTCAAGCACGCTTGGAATTTAAATTAAAAATAAATAAAACAAATAAATAACCTCAACAAAGAAACAGAAGATATAAAGAAGAACAAAATGGAAATTTTAGAGCTGAAAAATACTGAAATGAAAAGCTAAGTGGATGAACTCAATAGCAGAATCAAAGTGACAAAGAAACTGGAAGATACAGCAACAGAAATTACTCAATCTAAACAACAGAAAAATAAACTAAGGAAGAATTGACAGCCTTAGGAACCTGTAGGATCATAACAAAACATCTAACATTCAAATCATCAGAGTCTTGACAAGAGAGAAGACAGAGTGGACTGAAAAAGCACTCAAAGAAATAATGGTGAATACTTTCCAAATTTGGAAAGAGACATAAACCTACAGACTTAGGGAGCTGAGTAAACGCACACAGGATAAACCAAAAGAAATCCAAACCAATATGTGTCACAATTAAGCATTTGAAAACTAAAAATAAAGAAAAAATCCTGACAATAGTGAGAGAAAAGTGACACATAAACTAGAGAGGAAATACTATTTAGACAGTGGATTTATCATCTGAAACCATGGAGGCCAGAGGCAAGTGGAATATTTTCTATGTGCTGGAAGAGAAGATCAACACAGAACCCTATACCCAAAGAAAACAACCTTTAGGAATGAAGAGCAAATCAAGACACTCTCAAATGAAGAAAACCAAAGAAAGTTTGTCATCAGCAGACATACCCTAGAAAATGGCTAAATGAAATTCTTAAAACAGGAAAGAAATGATAAGGGAAGGAATCCTGAGACATCAAGAGAAAACACAGCAAGCAAAAATACAGGTAAACAGGCTTTCCTTCTCCCCTCAAGTTTACTCATTTATGTTTGTGAAAGCAAAAACTGTAACACAGTGTCTAAAGCACTTCCAAATGTTTTTAAAAGAAATACATACAATTGTATTCAAACAGGGGAGGGGAAAGGGATATATAGGGAAGTGAGGTTTCTATACTTCATTGGAACAGGTAAAATGATGACACAGGTAAACAATGATTAGCTTTGTATATACAATACCTGCATCAACCAGCAAAAATATTTTTAATCTAAAAAAGCTATATAAAGAAATACACTCAAAAACAGTATAAAGTGGAATTCTTAAAAAAAAAAAAAAAAGTCAAGTAACCCACAGAAAGTCGAGGATAGGGAGAAAGCCCAGAAAAACAAAAAAAGGGGGAACAAACAAAAATAAAATGGCAGACTTAAGCTCTAACAGACCAATAATTACATTAAGTATAAATGGTCTAAATGCATCAATGAAAAAGACAGAGACTGCCAGAATCAATTAAAAAGGAAAAAAACATAACCCAACTGCTGTCTACAAGACACTTAATTCAAACGTAATAGTTTAGGCAGGTTGACAGTGAAAAAAAAAAAGAAAAAGAAAAAGGAAAGGGATATACCGTCCAAACAATTAAATGAGAGCAATCAAAGGAAAAAGAAAAGTAGTGGCTATGTTAATATCAGATAAAGCAGAATTCAGAGCAAAGAGAATTACTAGAGACAAAAAAGGACATTATGTAATGATAGAAAGGGTCAATCCACCAAGAAAACACAGCAACCCTAAATGTGTATGCACCAGAGAGCTGCAAAATATGTAAAGCTAAAAACTGATATAACCTAAAAGGAGACACAGATAAATCCACAAATATAGTTAGAGATTTCAACAACCCTCCCTCTTAAGAGCTGACAGACTAGGCGAAAAAACAGCGAGAGTGTAGAAGAACTCAACAACGCCATCAACAACTGATGGATCTAACTGATATTTATGAAACAGTTATAAAACACTCTACTTAACAGTATAAAACACATTCTAGTCAAGTGTCCACAGAACATATAACAAGACAGACCATATTTTGAGCAATACAAGTCTAAACAAATTTGAAAGAGCTGAAATCATAAGAGTATCTTCTCCAACCACAACAGAATCAAAATAGACACCAAAAATAGAAAGATAGTAAGAAAACCTCCAAGCACTTGGAAACTAAGCAACACACTTCTAAATAACCCATGGTCAAAGAAGTGTCAAGGGAAATAAAAATATAAAGTAGGTGAAAATAAAAATACAATAGAACAAAATTTGTAAGACACAGCTTAAAACAGTGCTTAGAAGGAAAACCTATAGTGCTAAATGCTCCCATGAATATAAATGCAGAAAGTCCTTATCAAATATTAGTAAACAGAATTCAGCAAAACATGAAAGAGATTATATACACCATGACCAAGTGGGGTTTATTCCAATAATGCAAATTTGGCTCAATTAAAAAAAAATCAGTCAAAATACTCCATTATATCAATAGTAAAGAAGAAAAATCACAGGACCATAAAATCAAAGCAAAAAGCTCATGACAAAATTCAACACCCATTCATGACAAAAACTCTCAGAAAGACAGGAATAGAGGAGAACTTCCTCAACTTGATGAAGAGCATCTACAAAAAAACCTTCAGTTAACATTATACTTAATAGTGTATAATATAAGTGCCTGACAATCAGCTTTTTTGATTGTATAACGTAAACTCCTGACATTAAGCTTTTGATTGTCTGGGTACCTACTTTAAAGGCATCCATCTCAAATAACACATTGCCAGCCACACAACCAGGTAAAGAGCCAGACTGCCCCACCCATTAAGTTTCCTTTTTTCCTTTTTAAGAGAGCTGTGGTAGATGAGACAGCTGATCATTTGATGGCTTACTTTTCCCTTCCTGTTCTTACACTTTACATTCACCAATAAAGAGTGAACCCACAAAACCCTAGGCACCCAGCCCTCAACCTCAATAAAAGCAGAAACCCAGGTCTGCGCCCTCTACTCATGACCTTGCAGTGTGGCCTCAGGCATGCCATGTATCATCCTCCAGCACCTGTGAGTAATAAACCTTTTCTTTTCAAAGTTCCCTGATGGCTGCTGCTAAAGTGTGTTTTGCAATCATAGTAAGAGCCACAAGGGCCAGTCCAGACACAACACTGGCTCCAAAAGGGGAAACGTCTGTGTGGGGCCTCACCACTGGCCCAGGGGAGTGCCCCTAGGCATTTCTAGCCAAAAGCATCACTATGGATTGGCTGAGACTGACCCAAAACATAGTAAAAGACTGAATGCTTTCTCCCTGAGATCAGGAACAAGGCAAAGACGTTCTTTTACTATTCTTATTAAACACAGTCCCGGAAGTTTTAGCCAGTGCAATAAGGGAGGAATAGGAAATAAATGGCATGCAGATTGAAAAAGAAGAAATAAAACTGCCCCTATGTAAACATGACATGGTTGTCTACTTAGAAAGTTGCGAAGGATCTACAGAAAAACTCCTAGAACTAATAAATGAGTTTAGCAAGATTGCAAGATACAAGATCAATGTAAGAAAGTTAATATTTCCTTATACTAGCAATGAACATATGGACATCAAACTTTTAAATACAATGCCATTTCAATTGCTCAAAATGCAAATACTTATATGTAAATCTAACAAAAATCCAACAAAGTCTAACAAAATATAGACCTGTATGATAAAACTACACAATGCTGATGAAATAAAGAAAAGAAGGTCCAAACAAATGAAAAGACATACCATGTTCATGGACTGGAAGACATAACACAGTAAGACATAAATTCTACTCAAATTGATACACAAGTTTCATGCAATTCCTATCAAAATCCCAGTAAGATTTTGTAATTATAAACAAGATTATTCTAAAATTTATAGGGATAGGCAAAGGAACAAACAGCTAAAACAATTTTGAAAAGGAATAATGAAGTGGGAGGAATCATTCTACACCTACTTAAGATTCATTTTATCCCTACCCTCAAACACCATACACTCAGGTAGAGTGACAAACAAGCATAAATCAACAGTTCATCAAAGAGTTCATAAAGGAGATGGGATTTGAACAAATCCTTGAACAAGAGGTAGTACTTCCACAAGAAGAGGTGGAGAGGGGAGCATGTTGGGAAGAAGAAATCACATAAAAACGCAGAGCTAAAAATAAGTGCAGTGCCTATGCAGAAAGGGGCCTGTGTGTGTTGTGAAATAACAAAAAGATGGGGTAAGCAGTGTGGGGTAACAATGGGAGGTCCCCAAAAGCTGGAGAGAGGAGTTCAAATGTCACTTACTGAGAGAAGACTTTCTCACCAACCCAGCCAACCAAAAGCAGCAGCTCCTAAGCCCTCACACACACAGCATCATTTACCTTTTCTTTATAGCACCCATCACAAGTTGTAATTATTATGTACTTAACTGCATGTTCATCTAATCTGTCCCATCCCAGTTATCTTGAGAATCTAGCTCTGGGTCTGGCACAACAAGTGCTCAATAAATATTAACTGAGTCAATGAACCAACAGTAAGTATTCACTCCTACTTCTCTTTTATGCAGTCTTCTTTCCTGCATTGTCTGTCACTCCACCTTGGTCCCTCTCTGATCCACTACTTCTTTTAGCTAATCTCTTATTTTTTCTGGCTCCTCTACCTCAGCCTGGCTTTGAACTCATCAGAAAAATAAAGACTCAGTATATTTTAAAACAGTGGTTAACACTGGCAATGCTGTAACATGCTTCTGAATATCAACCAATTAAGAACTGTATCCCAAGAATCTGTTACTGAAAACAACATACTGAAGTTGTAAGTTGTTACAGAAGCATAATAGATGTATATATTACATGAACAAATAAGAGCAGAAATAGCTCTTCCTGCTATGGTCTTCCTTTCCTGAATATGAGAGCCTTTTCCCAGAACTGGTCTATGAAAAGCTGTCCACCAAAGACAGCCAGGACAGGACTCCTCAAGGCTACCAAAGTTATGCAAAACTAGAGAAACTGAGAAACTGCCACAGACCAAAGACTGAGAAAACATGATGACTAAATGCAGCGGAGTGCAATGTGGTACCCTGGATTGGCTCCTGGAACAGAAAGAGGATATTAATGGAAAAACTGGTGAAATCCAAATAAAGTTCAGAATTTAGCTTAAAAAACTATATATATATGTATATATACACACACACACGGCACCAACATATGATTAAATATGATATATAAACATTATTCTATATTGTTAAAAAGGGAAAGAGCTAGGGCATGCAAGTGAGGCAGGAAATGAAACTCAGGCCAGGATAGTTGGGGCTTGGAGCTGAAAAGCTACACATAGCTCTACCTTCATTTTGATTCTGGTCCCGTGCTCTTACCTGAAAACTGCCTTGCTTGCAACTGCTTGAGAATAACTAGTTTTGACTTCTGAAGAGGCTCATTAATATACACAATATGCATTTATTGAGTGCCTACTGCGTCCCAGGCTCTGTGAAGTCTTTGGGGATACATGGCTGGAAAAGGAAAAGAATCTCTGCTCTCAAAACGCTTATACTCTATTGGAGACAGGCATTTAATAAGTATTTGTGTAAATAATGAGTGTTGCCAAGACTTTACAGCTGGCCTCTTAGGAGCCCTACCAAACAATCCATTAGGACATCTGTTAAACCCAGTTATCACCGGTGTTCTGAATAAGGCCTTCAGTGTGAAAACAAATCACTTGAGAGCCGTGATCTATCACCTGTGACCTGTTAAATCACCTTAACAGCACTCAATTCAGTTGATCTGGTTTGGGATCTGAGATTCTACATTTCTTCCAAACTCCCAGATGACAAAGATGCTGCTGCTGGTTCACAAACCACACTTTGAATTAGCAAGGCACTGAAGGTACCACAGAAACATTCTTCAAACTATCATGTAAAATGCAAGCCAAGGACATTTTGCCTCTTATTCACCACAGTATACCCGGAACTTAAAACTCTGCCTCATAGACAGATGACACTGAAAAAGTATTTACTGAAAAAATAAATCAATATATGGCCTAGACAAGGGCTGTCAATAGTAGCCATTGGTCACATGTGGCTACTGAATACTTGTAATGTGGCTAGTGAATTTTCAAAAATTTAATTTTAATTAATTTAAATAGCCAAATAGCCACATGTGGTTAGTGGCCACTAAAATGAACAAATCCAGGTCTTGACACAGGTGTGATATAAAGAGCACTGGATTAATAAGACTCAGGTTTGAATCCCAGCTCTGCTGCTTAGTTTGTGACCTGGAAAGTTACAATCTCTTAGGGTCCCAACTTCTTCATTTTTGAAAAGAAGACAAGACACTCCCCCTACCCCAAGCCTCTCAGGGTTCTTGACAAGAGTAATTATATTATATAGTGTATTAAACATAAGGTATGATCAAGGTAACACTGTCGCCCTCCAGAAACAGTTCACAATCACAAACACTACTCTGCCCGTTGCCAACACTTGCCAGGTTAGCTTAGAGGCTCTGCGAATGAGGCCAAGGTCATAAGTTCGGAGTAGGGGGACCTTCACTTAGCAAGGTTGACCAGGTAAGAGAGGCAATGACATTGCAAATCATCACAATTCCTCGCAAATCTTTAAATGGGCACGGTATAGACTATGGATGAGTAAATGACATTTCATTCATTCATTCTTCCAGGAAGCGCTGCCACATTACCTAAAGCCCGCTACTTTCCATCCACAGACATTTGCTAATTCAGGACCAGGTCGCGCTGGCGGGTATTGGGCCAGGAAGCCCCCGCCCCGGGCCGCCCTCGTGCCCTCCCCTCCCCCGTCGCGCCGGCCGGGCGGGGGTCAGCCTGGCACCGCGGCTCCAAGTACCACTCGGCCGGGCCGAACCCAGGAGCCATATTTAGCTATATTTTTGGTCAATAAAACAAACTTCCGTCTTCTAAAGAAAAACGGTTCTAACTCAATGTCAAACTAGGACGGAAACTCGCTGCTCGCCGCAGCTGCCAACCAGAGACGCCGCGTGTCCAGCAGCCCCGGAGTCCCCGACCCGGACCCGCGCCCAGCGCGCTCGCGCCCCGGCCACCGCCGCGCCGGCCACAAAGGGACCGGAGACGCGGCCGCGGCCGGGCCTCCTCCTCCCCTCCCTCCGCCGGCCCCGCGCAAGCGGCCGCGGCTCTGGGACGGCCCGGGCGCGGGCGGACACTCACCTCGGTCGGCGCGCGGCGGCGGCGGCGGCGGCGGGCGCTCCTCGGGGCCGGCCCGGGCGGTCGCGGCGCGTTCCCGCGGGCCGCAGCGCGGGCGCTACTCTCGGGCCGCCGTCCGCCGCGCCGCCTCCTCGGCCACTGCCAGCGGCTCCCCCGGCGGGCGGGCGGGCCCGGCGCGGGCCCCGCCTCCGCCGCGCCCGCCTCCGCCTCCGCGCCGGGCCTCGCGGGCTCGGCGCGCTACTCGGGGCCGCCCCTCATGCCGCCGCCGCTCCCGCTCGCTCGGGGCCGCCTCAGCGCGGCGGGCCGGGGCCGCAGGGCCGCCCGCGCAGGCCGCTTGGGCGCGGTCCTCCCCGCGCGCGGCGTGCTCGCGGCGGCGGCAGCGGCCCGTGCGGCTGCGCGGGGGAGGCGGGGGCGCCGCGCGCTCACCCGGATGCGCCGCCCCCGCCCCTGCGGCGAGCCCACCTCGGGGCCAGGGCTCTTCCCTCGGGGCAGTGGAGGTTCCGGCGTCTCGGCGCCTCTGCCCTTGCCTGCCCGTCCCGCGGGAAAGCGCGGAACCGGGGCGCCGAGGCGAGGGCCCCCTGGAGGCGCGTGCGGACCTGACCCTGGCGAGGCTGGGTCTGCGACGGGCTCGGCCGTGCCGTCCGGGCCGGGTGGGGTCTCCACCTGAACCTGTGGACGGACAAAGAGGCTGCCGCGGCAAGTGAAAGACAACTCGGCCGTTTCACGTCGAGCAGATCGTGGGGTGGGAGGAAAGGAATGTGCTCTCACCGCGCCGAGGAGATCCTTGTCCCCGGGGCCGGGGCCGAGGCTGCTCCTGACCCGGGTGGGGCCGCTCGCGAGCTGCCGAGGAGGACGTGCAGCTGGAAGACTGTCGGCGGCGCCTTGGTCCGGCCCTGCTGAGCGCCGCGCGCGGCGACGGGGATGCAGGAGGTGCAGGACCCAGGATGGGCGGCGATAGGGGAGGCCACCGACCCGCACCGCCGGAAGAGGCAGCCAGGCCTTGGGGGACAAATACTGCTCGGCCCCTGCGGGATGGGGACTGTTTGGGGGCAGTGTCTCCTGCGTTATGTTCTGAGAGGGGCCCTTCTACTGTGTCCCCTTAAGAAACACTTCTTTGGCACTGATTCCAATTCCTAGCCTACCCTGGTCTGAAGAGAAGACGCAGCCCTGGTCTTCCGTCACTCACTAGGCATAACGGTTATTTTAATAAATGTTCTACTTAAATCATTCAGAGGTTTGTGTGGCTTGCTTGCCAGCCAAGAGCTAGAATAATGAGATTTATGTTTACAATATTTAAGTGGCCCTATCTGCATTTTTTAAATAAAGGTATGTTCACAGAACCAAAAAGCTGTAAGCAAGAAGTGTTACCGAAGATTCTCTCTGGAATTTTACTATTCTGTTTTGTGCTTATCTACATTTTCCAAGTATTATGAAATAAAAGTAGCCTTTTAAGAGTACTTACATAATATTTTGAAACAAAATTAATCATGACTGGCCTGTTAATGTACCACAAGGAAACTTCACTTTGAAGTTTGTATCTCTCTTAAAAATAACTGTATTAAAGGAAAAAAAAGGACTTGGATAAAAAAAGATTTGTAAATCATACCTGATAAAGGACTAGTAAATAGAATATAATAAGAACTAATATCTTAATAAGGCTACTAATCTAATTTTAAATGGGCAAAAAATGAAAATAGGTATTTAATGAAAAAATATTTAAATGGTCAACGATAGCATGAAAAGATGCTCAGCATCAGTAGTCACTAGGGAAATGCAAATCAGAACCACAAGGAAGAAGCTCTTCATTCCCACTACAATGGCTGTAATAGAAAAGACTGACAATAACAAGTGTTGGTGAGGAGATGAGAACACTAATCTACATTTCTGATGGAAACGTGAAATGGTTGCAACCACTTTGGAAGTTTGTTAGGTTCTTTAAAAGTTATATAAAGTACTATATGACTCAACAACTCCACTCCTAGGGATTTACCCCAGAAAACTGAAAACATGTTTGTATAGCAAGCTGTACATAAATATTTATAGCAGCATTATTCATGGTGCCCAAAAAGTAGAAGCAATCTAGGTATCCAGTAACTGGTGAATGGACAAACAAAATGTAGTATATCCTTGGCAGTCGAATGCTATTCAGCAATAAAATGGGGTGAAAGATACACAGAAGTTACATGGAAGATAAAACATAGAGGAACCTCAAAAACATTAAACTAAGTGAAAGTAGCCAGAGGCAAAAGATCACATATTGTATGATTGCATTTATATAAAATATCCAGAAGGCAAATCTATACAGACAGTTGATTGGTGGTTGCCTACGGCTCAGGGTGGGAATGGGGAGTGACTGCACAGGGGCACAAGAGATCTTTTTGGAGTGATGAAGATGTGCTAAAATTGGATTGTAGTAATGGGTGCACAACTTTATAGGCATACTAAAAATCACTGACTTCTGCATTTGAAACTAGTGAATTTTATGGTATATAAACTTTACCTCAATAAAGCATTTAAAATACAAAATCTGGGTACCATTAAGTAGCCCAGGATAACCTTTTCTCATTGTAACAGTTCTTTGCAATGAAAAATACTTAGAGGGAAAATGGTGTGCTGCTTGCATAGTACAAGGAAATAAAATGCACTTTTGGCAATTGGTTATGTAAACAAGCACAATTACCCTTCAACGCTCCAATCTACCCACCCTTACTCATTCAAAAATGTATCTTCACTCTACCCACTAAAAGAATTGGAAATAAAGCAGATAAGGATAAAGCATGTTTGAGAGCAAGAAAGAGCTGGATGCTTTACAACAAGGAGTGTAAGGGCTTGGAATCACTGACATAATCGTTCCCAGTGTTATTCTTGTTTCCCCTTGGCCCTGTGCCCCGGACGCACTGGCTTCCTCCAGTTGTGCAGATGTGTGTTTCAGCAGGAGCGCTACCTTTGGGCTGGATAATGGTATGATTTAGATTTTTTTTCATGAATTTATGGGTTTTTCATGATTTCTGTGATTTGACCATAGAAGAGCTTAATCCCTAGAAGACTGATTAGTGGAGACACGTGAAAAGTGGACTATCCCACATGAAGTAGTCTGCCTGCCCTAACATCTCCTCACCACAGCCCCGGAGAAGCACAGCAGGGAAGCTGCTCCTTTGAGTGAATGATCAACTCGTTTCTACCGTTTCTATCAGGACCTCTTTAAAATGATTATTATCTGAATAAGGCTAATATTCTTTTAGCTTGTGAACAGGGACTAGTTGTCTGTTCCCAATTAGCTAGAAAGCGAGAGAATAGCACCTTGGACAGATTGCCTGGCCTTAACGCAGAGATGTGGGAAATTGACTAAATCAGAGTGAAGTGCCCAAGAATAACTGACCCACTCAGAAGGTGGGAGGAAGAGAGACAGGATCTATTACATAATTGTGTGTCAAATGTCCTGACAGGATGGGGAGGAACAGAAGAGGGTGACCCTAAAAGAGGGACAGGCAAACACAAGCCTACACACAAGTCAAAAGAGGTGAAGTAGGTGATCATGCAGAGTGCATATGTGCTGTCATTCTATGAGGGTTTTTTTTTTTTACTCCTTGTTTTGCTTCTGGCAACCAAAGGCCTGGCAGTCCTTCCTTGTGGCTGAAGCTTCAGGAACATGGGTACCCTTGTTCCTCTCCCTAACTACTCCCCGCCCATAGCACATTGTCATTGTCATGACCACTGCATGCTCTGATGCCCATGAACAAGAGGGTCAAGGCATGGAAGCAGGAGCCTTGTTCCGCTCATCCACTGGGTGGGGGTCATGGGTAAGGCCAGGCAGCGAGCATACGCCAGCATGGTGACGGCAGTCCTCGAGGTGGCAAATGTAAATCATAAGCAGGCGGGAGGGTGCCTTGCCTTGGATCTGGTGAGAAGAGTGGTACATCTTAGGCATTTGTTTGCAAGGGATGGGCAGGTAATGGTGACTCACGGTTGTAGCACGGTACTGGATATCTGTATCCAAAAGCCCCTAATCCTGGTAGCTTAAAACTACACATACCTTTCTGGCCCACACTGCATGTCCTTTGAGGGTGAGGGGAGACTTCAGCTCAGGCTGAAGAAGAATCCAGAGCAGCACATCAGTTTCTCCTTGGTGGAGACTGTAGAAGGGCACATGGTGGATGGCACATGGTCTCCTAACACTGCTTCACCAAGTATCACTTTAACGCATGCATTTCAACGGCCAAATCAAACCACCTGACATATGTAACTTTCAAAGAAGCAGAGAAATGTGGTAAATCCCAGCATTGTCCCCAGAAAGCAGAGAGCTACAAAAATTTGGGTTGTAACGTTAATGACAATCACAAGTATCAAAGTTGAAGGATGACTCTTTTTTTTAACTTTCTACTTTGAAATAATTATAGATTTATAGGACGTTGTAAAAACTGTACAGAGGAGTCTTTTGTATCCTTCACCTATTCCCCCCCAATAGTTCCATCTTATAACTGTAATTTGTAAGAAAGCTTATAGCTATAGTATAATAGCAAAACCAGGAAATTGACATTGGTACAATGTGTGTGTATCAGTCTGTGCCGTTTCATCACATGTAACGACCACAGCATCAAGATAGAGAACAACTCCACCACCACAAAAGTCTCCACGCTCTTCCTTCATAGTCACACCCACCCCTCCCCAACCCCCACCAGCTCTGGCCCCTGGCAAGCACTGTCTGTTCTCCATCTCTATCATTTTGTCATTCAAACATGTTATATAATGGAATCATCACTATGTGACCTTTTGAAACTGGCTTTTTTTTTTTCACTCAGCATAATGCTCTTGCATATAGTTGGGCCATTTGTTTATTTTGTTTTTTTTTTTGCTAGTCACCTGTCACCTGGGCTGGGATGAAAGTCCTGGCTCCCGACTTGGTTCTCTCTGACACTTGGTTCTCCTTTAGGGGTTAAAAGGGTCAGCAGGGGTCCCTTATAATAACAGGGTGAAGATGGGTCTCTCTCTATTCAGCCTTTGCTGACTGGGACAGGGGTAAGGTGACATTTTTGTCTGCAGGGTTGGCTGGAATAGAGTAGTTCCTGGTCTGAAAGTTCGCTAGGTTGCCCCTTTTCTGGTCTATTGACTTGTAAGAGAAGGCATTTCTTGGGATTTTTAAAAATCTGTTCCTGTGGTGTTTCCAGGATGCCAGTTTGTCCAGCACTCAGTCCAGGATATATGAGGAAAAAGAAAACTGAGAGAACTCATCACCCCGTCATTCCTCAGATCCCAAGGCCCTTAGTCAATTGCCTTCTTCTCTCTGCCTTTCAGAGTTTTCTCATGTTTGTTTCATGTACAATGTCCAGGGCTTTTAGCTGCTCTTAGTGGGAAATGTGCTCCATCCACGTTACTCCATCTTGGTCTGGAAATGGAAGTTGAGAATAAAGTTTTAAAACGTAAATTAGTGCAGATTGCAGATGATTCCTATTTTTTAAAATAAGGTCACCCTCAGTTTCTTGCATTCTAATAGGCTTTTATGAGTCAAAGAGGAAAGGGAAGATTTATTGCTGGTTATTGGGAATTCCACACATGCATTCTGGACATTTACATGGGCTATAAATTAGTTTGTCGTATGGGAAAAATCGGGGAAATCCTAGGAACTGCTAGATCAGAGACAGTGGAGCCCAAGGTCAGCAAGCGTGGAGGAGTGGAGACGCTGGGACAGCCAGTGAGAAGAACAAGCCTGAGGTTCCACGGGCGGCACAGGCCTTGCACTGATGAGGCACAAGATGCACCATCTGGGCACACGGCCAGTGACAGCGTGAAGAAGGCAGTGGGCAGAAGTGAACCTAAGAAACTGAATGTAACAGAGTCAGACAAGCCATTGATGTGAATTTTTTTTAAAGGTTAGGGAAAGCAGGAGTCAAGATAGAAAGAAAACCTAAGTCAGGTACAAAAATCATCAAGAGCAATGGAAGCAAGTCTTAGAATGGTGGGGGGCTGGGGGAGTCATTACTTAGAAGGAAATCAAGTGGCATGAACTTGAAATGAGAAATGGAAGAGATAATGGGTTCTTGATTCAAAAGGGGTACTATGGAGTAAGACAGACCCGAGTTTTTCACAGACATAGAGAACAAAATTATGGTTACCAGGGTTTAAAGGGGGAGGGAAGGGATAAATTGGGAATTCAAAAATCACAGCTCTTGGGGAGTGATGGAAATGTTATCTATATTGGGATGGTGGTTTCATGGAGGGTTACATTTATCAAAATTCATCAAATTGTACATCTGAAATATGTGTGGTTTACTGTCCAGGAGCGTTACCACAATAAAGGTGTTAAAAAAAAAAAGTTTTAACTACACATGCATACGAATTCACATTATTGTTAGCACAAGGTGAAGGAGAAGACTTTGGGTCTTTTCCAGCTAAGAATGGCTGTGAGAGATTTATAAAATACATTTTCTTGTCCTCTTCTTTCCCCAACTCATTGCTTTCCAGCCCCACGGGGCACCAGTCTATCTGATTAATTTTTTACACATTTCCAGCAAAGGAGTGAGGCACAATGCTTCTATAGATTTAGACCCAAAGGGTGTGGTAACAGAAGCTATGTGACTAATAGCAATACTTTCACATATGCCACACCACATGGCTAAATGACCCTTGAGATAGTTTCTGCCAGCTCTGGGGATGCTGAATGCAATCCATCTTACACAGCCCTGCCATGCTGTGTCTTCTGAAAACACCAAGTTCGCAAAGCCACACACGCCTTACTCAAGCAATCCAAGCCCCTCACGACATGGTCCCACTTGCGCCGGCCCTCCTGCCCACAGCTCACCCACAAGAATTCTCTGCTACGGTCACACCGCCCACCTCACTAGTCCCCACTCTCCACATTTGTTAATGCTGCTTGTCTCTTCCTTGCCCACTTTCCTCCACCTGTCTTAATCCCTAGGGATTCTATTGCAGTGCAATTTTCTCTGCCTTCTGCAACCTCATCAGTCAGGTCGATCTTTTCGATCTCTCTCTGGAATTCCTAAAATTTCATCATCTGTGGCATTTTTTCCCGATAGAAATTATCTGCCTCATGGTATTGTTGCTATAATGTTTTACGTGTTTACGGTTTATACCACCTCCTGAGTGGTATGCACTGTACTTTATATATTTTAAACGTAAAAGTAATACATACATATGATTTAAAAATTCAAATAGGACAGGAAGATATGGAACAAAGAAGTTTTCTCCCCCAACAGCATCCCCAAAGGTAACTACCTTTAACTAATTCTTTTTCGGTGGTTGCCACCTCCTGATGGATAGCTCCTCTAACTCTAAATAATAGAGTTATAATTCTTGATTTCTCAACTTTAGACAGTGTGTTTATCAATTTTTATGGCCATACAATCCCCAAATCATGGCTTATAACGAATACTTATTGCCAGCTCATGAGTCATTGGCTGCCACCATGCTGGACTTGGTTCGCCTTGGCTCTGTGTATCTTTTTACCTCGTGACTTGGGCTAAAGGAGCATCCACTCGTATTTGGGATGTGCTCTTCCCATGGCAGAGGGCCACAGCTGAAGAGAAGAAACTGAAACACAGGCTACTTCTGAAAGCCTCTGTTCAGAACTTACCACTGTCACTTCCATTCCATTGTTCAAAATAATTCATATGGCCAAGCCCAGAGTCAACGGGATTAGGGAGGAAACTAATGCCCCACCAGGAAGCATGGCAAAAGTCACACAACAAGGAGTGTGGATGTATCATCTACTACATAGAAGGAGCAAAGAGTTGGGAACAATGATCCTATCGACCACACACAAGCTTTTACTGATTTCCACTTATCAAAAATAAGGAATTGGGCTTATTAACACCACCACTGTCTCCCTGCTCTTCTCAATTTTTTTTTTCTAGTTGTGTTATAAGTATTTCTTCCACTGGCTCACTTTATAACCTTGAAATATATAAAGAAAGTATTTTCTTGGTCATTTTGTTTTAGATAGTATCTCTCAAATCTTTATTATAAGAAATGAAGATATGTACACAATTTCACTTTTATATCCTCTCTTTCCTTTCCATCTCATAACTTATATATTATAAAGGTTAATAACATTTCCCTCCTGTTTTGGAACTATAATTAGGTCTTCTATGCTTTGTACATAAATTGATTCAAAAAACTAAAATCCAATAAAGGGTGCTTAAAATACTAAAATTGTGTACTTATTTTCTGCAGAATCAAGAAATGTAAGTGGACTTCTGGAGAAGGAAATGCTTTTAGGCTTTTCCTAAATATATGTAGCTCCAAAAATAGTATTTCAAAAACCAAGATTGAATGTTTTATCATTCATTACACTCCATATGCTATTCAGAATCATGCTACATGTAATTTGTTTTACATAGGCCATGATTTTGCTACAGAGCTTTGCATTTTTCAGGGAGTTTCTGTTTGCCTTACTTTTTTCTTGTTGAGAGAAGAAACAATCACCTTCACTCTACCAGTTAAGTTCGTATAACTTTTTAAATAATACTTACTTGTTGAAGTGCATTTGCTTATCAAATACATTTATCTGCAAGTCTTCTAACTATGTGCTTTACTCTGAACTAATTGCTTTTACGCCTTCTGCCCAACAGCATAGGGATTCTTTTTATTGCTATTCTGAGTTGTGGCCATTATTTTTTTATTTCACATCTTCATCTTTGTAATTTCAATTTTCATTTTCTTAAAGCATATACTCAAGTGATTTTGTTTTCCATAAAGGGAGGTAAATGTTGAATTCTTTCGGTGTGACTTGCAGACTGGTAAACTAGCTAGAAATAGGATTCGATGTTCCAAAACGCTTTCTGTTAGCATTCTCAAGGCATTATTCTGTTGTATTCCAGCCTAAAGCTGGAAAATCTGAAAGCCAATATAATTCTTACTTTCCTGTAAATGCGTTGTTTTTGCTCTCAGGAAGCTTTTATGAGTTTTCTTTTAAACTTAGTGTACTGAAATTTCATAAGGATGTGTGAGTTCACAATGAGTGCTTTTTTAAAAAACAGTCGACTTTAACCCACAGGATATTTTTAATATCCTATTACATGATCAGCAGTGCTGAAGACACGTGGGGTACATGCAAGAGGGACACAATTATTCATCAGAGAGTTTCAAACTGTAGGAGGACATTGTAAAGAATGAATTCTTAAATGGCTCTTACATAATGAATTCTTAATAAGTCAGGTTGAATTTGGTCATTTATTTTGTGTCTGATGAGATTGTGTATAGCAGAGGCTACTTATTTTTCCACTTTCTGGCAAAAATATTAAATTCTGTGACTTTGTGTGGAGGAAACAAAGTCAGCCATGCCTTTGCTCTGTTGACTCTTTTTGGTGAAAGTTACCCTTTCCCCCCTACCTAACCCTTTTGCACTACTGTCATTAAAAAATAATTTTTAAATAAACATTTTAAATTATATTAGAGTAGGCCATTTATTTAGTAATTGACTACAGAGGTTGAAATTAATTCTTTCCATTCCCTCATTCTGGCTGGTCCTGCAACTTGATCACAACTACAATGAGCTTTTTGCTGGCTTGGGTGATCTTCTTGAGACTTTTGGCTATACCTTCTTTTAGGATCCTAGGACTCACGTCCCCTAACGTAGGTATCTATACTAGCAAAGAAAATAAAGCCATGACCATTTTTGTCTTTTTCTTGTGGGTACACTCCTAGGTCACTTAAACCACTAAGACCGGACTCCTGCCATTACGGTGAGTAACGACATCATCTCCTTTTAAAGCTGAAGAGAATAAATGAAATATTATTGGAAATAAAGACCTGAGGTGGTTTCCCCAAAAATAAAGTGAGAATACTACCTCCAAAGTTCTTTATAATCTCTGTGTCTCCAACTGAGAAAAGAAAAATCAAGGAATATTCTAAAGAAATTGGGATTTAAAAGCGTGGGAAAAGAGCTCACTTCTTTTATACTAAAGCTTTGAGATACCTTACATTCGTCTTTCTCAATCCTTAGTGTGATTCAGAATACTCTAGAGTTGTTTGTTAAAAGTAGGTCTCTCTGGGCCCCACCCTTTGAGTATCTTGGAGCAGGCAGGCTGGATCCACTCCCAGCCCCGGAGACCATCCAGGAAATTCTTTGAGATCTTTTTGATAGCTCTTGATCGAGCAGTTAAAAACCTGAGGATCTGTATTGCAAAAGAACAGCTGAATGCTATTGCCAAACAGTTGCCACCCACCCCACCCTCAAAACTGTTGTGTGTTCTGAAGGCCTTGCAATATTCATCTTTCTCTGCATATCTGTTAGTAACTCAGACAACTAACTGTTAGATAAGACTAAGTTAGATAAGATCGGACACTAACATTTTCCTCTGGCAGATTTCTCAGCATCCCTTTCAGACAAAGGGTTGGAAGACAAACCTTAAAGCCAAGGGAACTGAAGTCCTACCAACCAACGTGTGTATGTATGTACAGTCTAACACATAAACCACGCTCTTAAATAGACACGTATGTGCACCAGACTGTCTTTAGGGATCAGAGAGCATAATGAGACAGGAAGGTCAGAGCTTTCTTCTGAAACATGGTGAATCAGAAAATCTTCTAGCCATGAAACAATGAAATAATCTGAAAAACGATGGGAAAATGAGATAAAATATTAGGATTTCAGGAAACAGAGAAACTGTAGGGTCATTAAATCCCAAACTTTCTGTGATGTTAACATGTCCTCCATGACACACCTATCAAAGAGTCATCACCGCAGATTTGAATTTCTCAAAGTATGGAGAATTCAGTGACTGCAGAGTGCACTCATTTGACTCTGGTATAGCACCCTTAGAAATTTCCTCCTGACGCGGATAGGGAGACTGTGTCCTTTAGTTTCACCTTAACATCCATTTTGTCTGGCATTAATACAGTTAAACCACCTATTTTTCTGTTTTGGGTATATTGTTTTCTGTCCTTTCATTTTCAACTCTCTGTGCCTTATGTTTTAGATATGTCTGTTGAAAATGACATATAACTCAGCTTTTTTTAATCTCTGCAGCAAACTGTCTTCAGAACTGAGTTTATTCTATTTAAAATTACATTTGAATCTATTCCTACTTTTATTTTATACTTTCTACTTGTCCCATTTTTCTGGATTTTTTTTTCTTGTGTCCTTTCTCATCTTGTGAAAAATTCATTCTGCTTTTCTCCCTTCACCTTATTTTTGCCCATCTAAGTAGTTTGGAGATTATATACCCTATTTCTATTTCTTCTAGAAAGTTTAACAATGTTTAGATGCACTGACACTTCTATTGATGTATCTCTCTTTGAGAAATCTCTCCTCAAATCCTTTCCCATTAAAAAAATTTGGTTGTTTTCCTTTATATTACTGAGTTGTAAGAGATTTTTATATATTCCTAGACACAAGTCCCTTATCAGATATGTGACTTCTAGATGTTTTCTTCCATTCTGTGGGGTGTCTTCTCTCTTTCGTGACGGTGTCCACTGAAGCACATTTTTTAGTTTTGATGAAATCCAGTTTATCTGCTTTTTCTGTTACCACGTGTGCTTTTCATGTCATACCTAAGAAACCACTGCCTAATTCAAGGTCACAAAGATTTGCTCCTATGTTTTCTTCTAAGAATTTTCTATTTTTAGCTTTTACATTTAGGTCTGAAATCTATTCTGAGTTAATTTTTCAGTATCGCATATGATAAGAGTCCAATCATTCAATTGTCCTAGAACCATTTTCTGAAGAGATTGTTTTTTTCTCCTGTTGTATTGTCTTGGTATCTGTTATGGATTGAATGCTTGTGTCTCCCCAAAATTTGTATGTCAAAATGCTAACCTCCAATGTGATGATCAAGGAATTTTTTCCATTTATTTAGGTCTTCCTTAATTTCTTTCAGTCATGTTTTGTAGTTCTTAATGTACAAGTCTTGTACTTTTTTGTTAAATTTATTTCTAAGTATTTTATTCTTTTTATTGCTTTTGTAAATATATATTTTTCTTAATTTTATTTTAATCATTTATTGCTTATATGTAGAAATAAATTTTTTTATGTTGATACTGTATCCTGAAACTCTGATAAATGTATTTATTAGTTTAAATATTTGTGTGTGTGTGAATGTGAATGTCTCAGGATTTTCTATACATAAGATCATGGCATCTGTGAATAGAGATAGTTTTACCTCTTCCTTTCCAATCTAGATGCCTTTTCTTTCTTCTTTCAACTGCCCTGTTTAGAACTTCCAGTATAATGTTGAATAGAAGTGGCTTGTTCCTGACTTAGGGGGAAAACACCCAGTGTTTCACCAGTGAGTGTGTTGTTGGCTCTGTGTTTTTCATAGATGACCTTTAGTAAACTGAGGAATTTCTCTTTTATCTCTAGTTTTTTTGAGCAGTTTTTCATGAAATGCTGCTGGATTTTGTCAAAAGCTTATTTACATCTATTGAGGTGATTATGTGGTTTTTGTCCTTCGTTCTATTACTACAGTGTATTACATGGGTTGGTTTTCATACCTTAGTCTAACCTTGCATCCCTGTGATAAATTCCAGTTGGTCATGGCATACAATCCTTTTTAAGGTGGCTGATTTCAGTTTACTAGTATTTTGATGAGGATATTTGAGTCTGTATTTATAAGGAATTTTGGTCTATAGTTTTCTTGTGATGTCTTTGTTTAATTTTGGTATCAGAGTAATACTGGCCTCATAGAATGAGTTGAGAAGTGTTTGTTCTAATTTTTGGAAGACTATGAAGAATTAGTGTTAATTCTTCCTTAAAAGTTAATAGAATTCACTAGTGAAGTCATGTGGGACTTGATTTTGCTTTGTGGAAAGTTTCTTTTGTTTGTTTGGTTGTTTTTTTGTTTGTTTTGACTGCTAATTCCATCTCTTTACTTCCTATAGTTCTATTCAGATTTTTTCTTTCTTTTTGACTCAGTTTTGGTAGTTTGTGTCTTTCTAGTAATTTGTTCATTTTATTTAGTTTATCTAATTTGTCTTTTTACGGTTTGTTGGCTTTTTAGATTTATTGTTTTACTGACTGCCTGGCCTTAAGTGATGCAACGTACTCCCTTAAGTGATGCAATGTACTCCCTGATGCAATCTACTTTTTATTTCTGAAAGGTTGGAAGTGATGTCCCCTCCTTCATTTCTGATTTTAGCAATTTGAATCTTCCCTCTTTTCTCCTTGTCAATCTAGCTAAGGTTTTGTCAATTCTGTTGATATTTCAAATCAAGAAAACTTTTGGTTTTGTTTTTCTCTTTTGTTTTTCTGTTCTTGACTTTGTTTACTTTCTCTCTAGTCCTTATGACTGTGTTCCTTCTGCTTATTTGGGTTTTGTTTGCTCTTCCTTTTCTAGTTTCTTAAGGCAGAAGAGTAGGCTCTTGGAATTTTTCTTTTTTTTTTAAGTATAGGCATCTGCAGGTATAAATTTCCCTGTAAGCCCTGTTTGTGTTTCATTTTGATTGATCTCAACGTATTTCATAATTTTCTTTGTGATTTCTTCTTTGACTCTTTGGTTATTTAGGAACATATTATTTAATTTTTATCTATTTGTAAATATCCTAAATTTCTTCTGTTACTGATTTCTAATCTCATTCCATTGTGTTCAGATAACATATCTCGTATGATTTATTGGCACTTGGTTTTTTTGCCCTAGCAAATGTTCTATTCTAGAGAATGTTCCATGTGCCCTTGAGAAGAATGTATATTCTGTTCTTATTGGATGGCATGTTATATGCATGATTATTAGGTCTAGTTGGTTTATAGCATTATTTAAATCCTCTACTTTTTAAATTGTTCTCCTTTGTTCTTGAAATTTTATTATATTTTTCACTTCTAGAACTTCCTTTCGCCCTTTAAAATTATGCTTGATTATTTTTAATTAAGTCTTTTTCTCTAGTCATATTTTGCCCTCCCTTTTTCATTTCTATATACAAATTAAGCAAATCTATTTTATATTTAGTATCTAATAATTCCAATTAATATAAGTTTTTGCCGTCTGCTAATTTTCACTCATTTTTCTGGTTTTCTTCTATATTCTGTAGTACTTGACTGTGAACTCCCATTATTTGGATCTTTTTCTGTGAAAATTCTTTAAGATCTGACTTTAAGCTACATTCTTGCATAAAAGATTTGGCTTGCTTCTCTGGGTGCCTGAGATTACTTTAGCTTTTCTGACTGAGGTTTACAAAACCCTGGAGACTGTTGAATATAGGCCAAAACGCACATGAGACCTGCTGAAGATTACATATTACCAGGACAGATTTTCCTCCCTCCACCCAATGCCAAAGTCAAATTAAGAAGTTTCCCTGTTGTCTTTTTCATCAGGAGTTTATTTGTAGTTTATCACTGTATCATTGCTGTGTCCCTTGGAGTCCCAGCTTTAAGCAGGATATCCTTTTAGATTCTACACTTGGGCAGGCCTTGGATTTTAGCTTCTGTTTTCCTATCCTGAAGGGACGCCTAATGAAAGCTCAGCGTCACCAGGGCTGGGCTGATGGTCTGAAGGTGAAAGCCAGCCTCAGGGCTATCTTTCCTCTCTGGATTTAACTTTCACTTTATTTTTGGCTTTTGGGGCTTTTTTTTTCCCTGTGAGCTCAGTGATGCATTTTTAAATACATGTATTTTAAAATTTTATTCAGCAGTTTTAGTTGTTTCCTTGGGAGGGTTATTTTTAGGGTATGTAGTTCACACTGCCCCATGTTACCCATTAGTCCCCAGGAGCACAGCAACTTCTACAATTCAGAGAAAAGAACATATTAAGAAGTTGCTACTTGACTCTCTTCTTGATGCATCTCACAGTCTGAAAAGACACTGCTTTAAGAGGAAGAGCTTGGGGCACAACCATTTCCACTGCTCACACTTAGCTCCTCCACTCTTTTGTCCACCTAATCTCTTTGACATCAAGGGCTCAGGTCAGAAAGACAATGTTCCCAAAGCAGAGAGCAGCAGAAAGAACCAATAAGTGAGGATAAGCAAGAGGAACGGAGTGGCAGGCTGAAAGTCAGGAGCAGGTGGGTAGTCAGATAAAACAGGGGAGGGAAATGTGAAGGTCACAGTGAGGGACCAGGGCCGTGGCTGTGTAGAGTTCAAATGCCACAGGATAGCCTTCCAATACTGAAATCAGTTTCATGTCTCCCTGACTCCTTCTTCAAGCTGTGTGCCTCAACATCTTTCAAATTGTGGCCTGAGAACTGCCACTCTGAACACTGCTAGGCAGAGCCCGACCCACCCACGCTCGCTGGGGCAGGTGCTGTCACTCCATGAACACAGTCAGCCAGACTTTGCCCTGTTGACTCATTGTGAGCCATCACCTTAAACATCTCAATTCTTGTACTAATACTAGAACTAATTCATATCTCCTCCATTTCTTATCTTATTGGATGGGGTTTTTTAAAAAAATCTGAATCTGTGAACATACATTTATCACCTCACTTTGTTAGTTTCATCCTGCCATTCTAGCCAGCAAGAGCTTTTAGTCCTGATGCTGTATTCATCAGTGTTTCCTGCCTTTCTTGTCATCTGCCAATATGATGAGTACTTCACTATCTATTCATTCAAATCACTGATAAAATATTTAACTAGATCAGAGCTTATCACTTGAAATTTCCTTCCAAGCTGATGCTGATGCAGTACTCAATACCCTTTGGGTATGACTGTTCAACTAGTTATTAATCCATCTAGTCATACTTGTACCCAGAACAAGTCTGCATGGATGTCATGTGTGTTCTTGTCAGTCGCCCTATTACAAGTAAACATTTTGTTGACTTACCAGTATAGCAACCATCTCAACAGAGTGAAACCAAGACAAGTCCAACAAGACTTGTTCTTGACGCAACCATGGTGGAGCCTAGCAATCTCTGCTACCTTTTTAAGGGACTCACCAACAGACTTTTATCAATCCCCTCTAGAAGAATGACCCAAGATTGTCATCAAACTCGCCAGTTTGGGGTTTTTCCACCGCCCCCATGTCCGTGCTTCTTCCCTCTTTCGGAGATCAGAAACATGTATCTCCGTTGAAATCATTTAGCCTGCCTAGTTGAGCTCTTGCAAACCACATTAGGTCAGCAGCTGTAAAAGGAGGTGTAAAAGAGCTTAAGCTAAATCCCAGTTTGTTTCTCTTTTATGTGAAAGCTGGGGAGGCCCCCTGGTTGTTACAGCAGCTTCGTGATAATCACGGACTCCGCATCCTTCTCTCCTGCTGCTCTGGCATTCCTGACCGGCAGCTCCTGTCTCACAGAGTAAGATGCCTCTGCCTGTTTCTGCTCTCACTTCTTTTTTTTTTTTTTCCCCAAGAAGAACAATGTTTATTTATTAAATAAGTAAACATTTACAATGCAATTCTGTGATTCCTGAGGACACATACAAGTGAACATTATTGAAAGGCAGATTTGCATTCAAGATAAGGATTTTCAATCATTAGTCTTACCTAACAAAGATGGGGAGCTCCTGGGAGACCCTAAGAGAGCTTCTGGGTGGGGTGATCATACATTCAGTGCAGGAATTTATCAGCCTGCTCTCACTTCTTCCTTTGAGCTTCATGTGAGCTTTTAATGTGAACAACTCAGAAAGTTCAGACATCACATTTGCTTTTATTTCACTGGCCATAACAATTGCGTGGTGACATCTAGCTGAAAGGGAGCCTGAGAAATAATCTTCTTGATTTTGGACAGCCAAGGACATGCCTAGGCTGACCAGCTCGTCCTGGCTTACCCAAGTCTTTTCTAGAACGCCCTGCATCCTGGGAATCCCCTCAGCCTGGGCAGAAAGGAGGGCTGGTCACCCTGTATCTGACTAAAACTTGGAGATTCTGAAGAAAGAAAGAGGGAAGTGGTGGACCACTGGGTCTTTTCCCCACTCCAATTGTGTCTTGGATCTACTGTTTCTTCCTATATGCAGAGCTGTCTTTCCTCCTTTCAGCCTGACGACTTCCCCCTTGAAACAGAAGACTCAAGCAAAATTAAGTGTTAAAGATCTGCACTGCTCTTGTTATTCAGCACCACCGTATCCGTTATGCACTCTATTAGTCACTCTCCTCTCTCTTGCCTCTGAACATCTGTGTAAGTCCCCTTTTCTGATTTTGGCATTTAAAACAAAAAAGTCACTCAGACAACTCACAAAGGAATATATCAAAATGACCAAGAAGAGGGGAGGGTATAGCTCAAGTGGTAGGGCACATGCTTAGCATCAAGGTCCTGGGTTCAACCCCCAGTACCTCCTCTAAAGATAAACAAACCTAGTTACCTATCCCCAGCCAAAATAAAAATAATTAAATAATACAATAGAATATTTTTAAAAAACGGCCAAGAAGAGCATGAATACATGCTTAACACCACTAGCAATCAGGAAAATGCAAACTAAACCCACAATGAGATCCCACTCTCCATCCACTAGAATAGCTAAACTTTAAAAAGACTGATAATAGCAAATACTGGTGAGAACGTGGCAAAACTGGCACTCTCCTACACGACTTTGGAAGACGGTTTGGTGGCACCTTAAAAAGTTAAAAAACATTCCTACATTATGATCCAGCCAGTCCACCCCTAGGTATTTGCTCAAGAAGAATGAAAGCTTCTATTTCTTCAAAGATTTGATCACGAATGTTCTCAGCAACGTTACTTGTAATAGCCATGAGCCTGTGAACAAACCACATGTCTGTCAGCTGGTGAATGGACAAACACAGCGTGGTATATCCACTCACTAGGGTGCTACTCATCCATCCAAGGGGACAAACCACTGATTTATGGAACAGCAGGGATGAATCTCAAAATCATTATACTGAGGAAAAGAAGGCAGACCCCCCCCCCAAAAAAGAGTATATGACCCCATTTACTGTAGGATCCCATTTGTATACAATTCCAGTAAATGCAGACTGACACACAGTGATGGAAACAGATCGGAGGTCACTTAGGGACAGGGTAGTGGGAAGGATGGATTACAAACGGACAGAGGAACGTCTTAGGGATGATGGAAATAAATGTTCAGTATCATGACCTGGTGGCGCTTAACTGCACACTTTAAACATGTACAGGTTACACCCTAGCAAAGTAGTTTTAAGAAAGTGAACTACTTTTGGCAAAACTAAAGTGTAGTGTAAGAAGTTAAGATAGCAGTTAGCGCTGGCCAAGCGTGGGAGTTGAAGTCGGTACTGATTAGAAGCCATGAGAAGGTTTCTGGAGATGCTGGCTGGGTTCTGTTTTTTGAGCTGGATGCTGGCTACATGGGAGGGTTCAGTTTGTGCAGTGAGTGAGTGATACAATTGTGATTGATATGCTTTGGGGGCACGTATGCGGTCGTTCGATAATGTTAACTTCAGGGAAAAAAAAATCAAGCCCCATCTCCTTTTGGGCTTCATTCTTCCTGATACCATTCTCACACATCTGTCTAGTTGTGCCAAGTCATCCTTGATTCTGCTCCCTTCTTTCCCTCTTCTGTGTGTGTATTTTTCCAAAAAGACTGGATCACATTTCAAAGCCTTCAGAGAATCAGCACAGCTTTCTTGCAGGTATGTCCTTATTTACCTACTAGAACAATTTCGGTTTATTTATACCTGGTTGATTTCAGAAAGCGATTTGAGATCATAGACTGTAAGCTCCCTCGGAGCAGACATTGGATTCTAACATCCAGAACAGTTCCCAGCAGATTATGTGTGCTTGACAAGTAGACTGACTTCGTGAAGGTTGTTGCCCATGTTCTTGATATGCTACCTAATACACGTTTCTTTTGAATAAAGTAAGCTCTTCCATCATACTATGCTTTTGAATTTCAGCACACCAGTCTCAGGTAATCAAAACTGTGGATTTACCTTACTGGCCATTCCCTGCACACTGAGGAGACTGAGGCCATAAGCATTTTGTTTCTCAGCCACTTCCCTCATGAGAATCATGGGGAGCCTCCTGCCTTCTTCTTCTTCTCCATGCCATACTTGCTTTTTACCTTCCATCCTCGTCTGTATTTTGTATAAAAACCTCTCAGGTGCTCTCTCACGAGCGCACAGGTTACTTTATTTATTGCTTAATATTAAGGTTTGTTCTGCATGGTAGCCTTTGAATCATTTTTGTTTTCTTTATTTAAAACAACAACAGCAATGAGAAACCCATATGCTTTACTTTAGAATCCTCCTGAGCAAGTCAGCTAGTCTCTGAGCAAGCCTGTTCTGCTCTCTCTTTGTGGGAGCCACCCTCCCTAGTTAGAAACGCCTCATTCCAGACGCCCCTTACGGGAAGGTCCAGAATGCAAACGCTCTCACGGCATCTGGTAGAAACCACTTCCCTCCTCGATCTCTCTCCCAAAGTCCCACAGACAGCTTGCAAGAAGTAGCAGCAATGCCCTGCCTATTCCTTAGGTTTTCAGTCCCCTGCCTAATATTTTACAAATACTAAAAATTATTTCTGGTCTCTTTTAAGCTGTGCCACTTGTCTTTCTGTATCAGCAGGTGTGCACATCTGCGAGTGAGTCTGAGATAATATTCACTCAACACTGTGTCATCTAGGAAGGCGCCTTAGTCATACTGTATCCATCCATATCTGTCCACCCATCCTGTGTTTTTTTCCCAGGAGGTTTTTTAGACTGTCATTCAATTGTGTTTCTCTAGTGTTACACTGGTTTTTCAGTTTCTTTCTTTTCTGCCACCTTTTTGTCTAGTCAACAATATTTGTAGTTGTTGTTGTTATTAACGGAGGCACTGGGGATTGAACCCAGGACTTCATGCATGCTAGGCATGCGCTCTACCACTTAGCTATACCCACCACCCCCATTGACAATATTTTGATTCAAGTTTTATTTCTATTCACTTCCTTGGCATCTTACATTTCCTGGGTTCTTTTCTTTCTGGAGTGTATATTATTTCTTTCAATGATTAGGAACTTTACCTCTTTTCTCAAGTGGCATCAGAATAATATTAAATCGTTCTTTTGTCAGGGAAAATATGAGTTTAGAAACACAAATACCCCTTTTAAGAAGGGGATGGACTTTTGATGAAGGGGAAATGAGGTCGCAAGCTCATGAGCCCTTGTTTATTCAGGTGCAGCACAGTAAATTGCCTCTGCTCCAGAATATTTCCAGTGCTCATGAGTTACACAGCTCATTTCAAAGCTAGCCCAGGTGGACTGAGATCAAAGGTCTGCAGACGGCTTCTGCTGTACTCTGGTTTTCCCTCCCGTCATTTGCCTTTTGCATACTTCACTCAGGGTCCGAGGAGATAAGAACTCTCTCAGCTGCGTTACAGAGTTGGCTTTTATCTTTTAAAATGAAACACCCACCCCAGGCAAGTGTATGCCTGTAGGTTTGTGATCACTATCTTAGATAACCTCACAAAGCCACAAGCCCAGCAGCCAGAGGACAGTGGCGTGGCTGCTCAGCTTGACCTGAAGTTCCAGTGGCCGTGGCCCCTGGCGTGCGCCCCAGTGCAGAATGAGTCACACGCAGGCAGAAGCCAAGTTCTCTATGAAAGGAGAGAATGTGTTGCTGTTGTCTCTGAGGTCTGCTCCACCCTGCCTGGTCACGGATTATTTACTTTAGCCCACACATTCTTAATTTACCTTGCAATATCTGGGTTCCTGTCACTAGTAACCAAGAAAGCCTTGTGCCCCTCAAACCGAGGGGAACCCAGTCGCTGACAGCTCTTGTCAGTAACTGGACTTCAGGGAAGGTAGGGTCCAATCTGGACCCTCCAGACCTGCAGGCCTGAATTTAGAAGCCCAGATGGTATGGGGGAGGGGAAAGAACTGGCTTAATCAATAGTTCAGATGCAGAAGTAGTGGCTTGCTCCTCTGCATTCTGGGCCAAGGTCAACCTGGGAACCCAAGTGATTAGCATCTATAAAAAGCACAATGAGAAGAGTCCTCAAGCTTTAAGCAGAACCTCACCCTTCTTTCCAAAGCCCACTGATCCTCCTTGTTTCTGGGGGAAGGACCCCACAGAGGTGCTGTTTGCTCTAATCATCTGAGACTCACCTTCCCCTCTTCATCTCAATAATAAACCTCTTCGGGCTCTCAGGGACTCACTCATTTTACTGTATAACAACACTATGTGATGGTACTATCATTGTGCCCCTGCTGCACTGGTAAGAACACTAAGACACAAGGAGAAGCAGTAACATGCCAGGGTCGCGTGGCTGCGGACTGCAGAGCTGGGGTGGGAGCCCTGGCTGGCAGTCTGGCTACAAAGCTGGTCCAGCAGAGAGATTTAAATCCAACCCCACTCCCCGAAAGGCCGTTATGAGCTTGCCGTTGTCCTGGGGTCTCTCACCACCGTCTCCTCTTTATGGCTTCCTCGTCAAGGTCCTAGATGGCAAACCGATCTCCTGCACTTAAGCTCACTCCCTCTAAAGTCCCACTAAACCACAGTAATAAACAAGGAATACATTTACCCACGAGAACAAAGAACATAAAAGGCAACAATGGATGAGAAATTTGAACACATTTTTTAAAAAAGATGAACACAAAGAGGAAGGAGAGAGAATTGATTTAAGAAAGCTCAGAAGGAGGCTGCTGAGAAGAGAGGGGGGTCACCACGAATCTCAGCAGGAACCTCTTATCGGGCCTCAAAAACCACAGGCGAGGGAGGGCGGGAGTTGCCTCCAGGCCGGAGGGACCAGCAGGTGGCTGCTTCTCTTGAATGTCTCCATCCTGAGGGGAGCACGTAGCTCAAGTGGTAAAGTGCATGCTTAGCATGCACAAGGTCCTAGGTTCAATCCCCAGCACCTCCTCTAAAAATAAGTGAACATAAACAAGTAAACCTAATTACCTCCCCCCTCTGAGAAAGTCTCCATCCTACACTGCCCCTTGAAGCGGGACCTGGGGAGGTTACTCTCTTGAGGGCCCGCTTGACATTCCTGCAGCTTACGTGCTGAAATTCTTTTTCCTTTTCTTTTTTTTTTTTTAATGTTCAGTAAATCCCCTCATTCAATGGAGTTGAATAAAATGCTCACTCACTCTGTTAAGTCCAGGCATAAAGGCTTTCTCCTGTGCCTGGACATTTTAAATACTTTTTAAAGCCTGGCCTGTTGGTGACTGTGTTTCTCGCCAGTAAGAATTTGGATATAAAGGTTTAAAGATCACACTTGATGTTATTACCACTTCACCCTTTATATGATTTGGTTCATCATTCCCAACACAGCCACTTCTTTTTCTTTTTTTTTTCCAGCTTTGTTGAGATATAATCGATACAAGATATAAGCTATATGTACAGTATGATGACTCGGTACGTGTATGAACACATACACACAATATCTTATATATTACAAAATGCTAACCCCAGTAAGGTTAATTGACACACCCTTCACCTCACATAATTACCATTTTATTGTTGTTACGGTGAGAACGTTAAAGCTCTACTCTCACGGCGACTCCCAAGCACACAATACAGTATTGTTCACTACAGTCACCGTGCTGAGCGTCAGATCCCAACAACATACACATCCTGTAACTGAAAGCTTGTAGCCTTTGACCTGCATCTCCCCATTTTCCCCATGCACTTGTTAATACATTTTGAACTAGGGGTTCTGCACTTTCATTCTGCACTGGGCCCCACAAATTATGTGGTTGGTCTGCTGAACTGCTGAGGCTGGGATGGAGGGAGGCAGGGTGTGGTGGTGTCTGGAGGCCGCGTGCAGGCCTGGCAATGGATCAGATAAGGTCAACAGCCAACGCTGAACTGTGAGACCAGTCGCCCTCTCACTGCCCTGTCTCTACAACACAAGTAACCACACATTTAATACCCACCAGACCTTAGTGTTTATCTTAAATTTTTCCACTTTTTATTACCATATTTGGGTTTAAGTAATTCCCAACTCCCTACTGTTTACTTCACCATATTATTTGATTCCAGTAACCCCTTGACTGCACGTTTCCCCATTCCTTTCATCCATTTTTTTGGTTGGGTTCATCATCACAATTCCTTTCTCACTGATGGAGTCTCTTCTGGACAGTCTGAATGACTCAAAGGAAAGGCTTCTAGAAACCTCTGAGAGGAACCCACAGAAAGGGCCCACCACATTATAATGAAGCCCATGCTCCCTGAAGTTTTCGTTAGCTCTTAAACGTAAGTAGTCCCTTCCAGTTAAGATCACCAGATACTTGAGGAAGGCCTCAGATGAAAGTCAGATGGCTAAACAAGCAGGAGGGAAAAAAAGAGCCCAGCAAATGGAAAAGTCTCCCACCCAGGAAGGTTATCGTGACGTCTCAGAACATGAGAGATGAAGAGGAGACAGAAATGCTTCCAGATTGGTGGGGAGTGGCGGGGTGCAGGGGCAGGAGGGAATCACAGAGGAAAACAGCTGGATTTTGCAAAAGTAACTAACCCTGGGAGCTGAGAGAAAATGGTTTGGTTGACTGTGTTGTTCAGGGCTTTTCCATCTTCACAGATCTTCTGCGCACCTGCTCTATTAATCACTGAGAGAGGCCTGTCGGTCTCCCCTGCAGCTGTGAACTTGACTCCTCCTTCCTGCTCTAACGGTTTCTGTCTCCCAGCGCTTGGGCTTCTGTGGTTTGGTGCACATTTGTTTAGGGTCGTTACATACTCCTGGAGAATTTATCTCCTATCATTAGGTAATACCTCTCTTTATTCCTAATAATATTCCTTGTTCTGAAGTCTATTTTATCTGATATTAATATAGCTGCTCCAGCCTCCTTTTCATTACTGTTTACGTGTTTTATCTTTCAACGCAGTAAATTTCACTGCTAGGGATTTATCCTGAGGAAATCCTCATTTGAAACACAGATAATGAAGTGGCTTTAACCGTGGTTCTGCAGACAGAGAGATCGCAGTTGAAACCCCAGCACCAGTAATATGACTTTGGGTAAATTACCCCATTTCTCTTA
This sequence comes from Vicugna pacos, assembly GCF_048564905.1. Lineage (NCBI taxonomy): Eukaryota > Metazoa > Chordata > Mammalia > Artiodactyla > Camelidae > Vicugna > Vicugna pacos. Next base: position 11,407,107 of record NC_133010.1, read on the forward strand.
GCCTCTCTTTATCCTTCTACAAAATAGGCCTGAAAATAGTACCTGCTGGATAGTTCTTGTAAAAATAAATGTAAACATCTAATGCAGAGACTGGCCCACATAAGACAATAAGTATTTACACTTTTACTTATGGTAGTGGAAAACAGGGTACGACCTAAATATCCCAAAACAGGAAAATGGTGAATTTATCAAATGAAAATATGCAGCCATTAAAAACGATGTTTTAGGAGAATATCTTCATGATCTTTTTGTAGACAAAGATCTTTTAAACAAGTCACAAAAACCAGGAAAGAAAAGATAAATGTATTAAACATGATTAAAATTAAAAACCCTTCATCATCAAAAGATACCATTAAGAGAGGGAAACCACAGGGTAGGAGACATATCCATTATATCATATATAAAGTGTGCCTACAAATAAATAAGAAAGAGGCAGTTACACAAGTTAAAAAATACTCAAAATAATATCTGAACAGGCACTTCACAAAAAAGGTACCCAAACTGAAAAGGTGCTCAACATCTTTAGTCACCAGAAAATGCAAATTAAAACCACAATGAGAAGCTACTATATACCCAGTAGAATGACTAAAATTTAAAAGACTGGCAATACCAAGTGTTGCTGAGAATGTGAATAACAGGAACTCTGAACTGGTATACCACTTTACCAAACGGTGGGTGATGTCTGCCAAAGCTAAGACATGCCTTTATCATATGGAGGAGCAACACTACTCCTGGATGTATACCCATGAGGGAGAGACACTTATGTACAGACAGAGACAGGACAAGATTGCATGACAGCTTTACTCAGAGTAACCCCAAACTAGAAAAATCATAGATGTCCACCCATAAAAAAAGTGAATAAGCAAATGTTGATATTTTATACACTGAGATTCTGCACAGCAGCAAAACAAAACAAAAAAAGAATAAAATACTGGAATATTCAAAAACATGGCTAAATCTCATACAGCTAATATTTAGTGAAAGAAGTCAGCTACAAAAGTATACTTGTGACATGGCTTCACTTAAACCAAGATCAAGTATAGACAAAATTGGAGGGAGCAAAAGGGAGCCTTCTAAAGTGTTGGAAATATTTTATATAGAGATCTGGATGATGCTTACATGGGTGCATACATATGTCAAGATTCATCAATCTGTACCTTTAAGATTTGTAAATAAAGAGAAAAAATAATATTTACAAGAAACTGTAATGGCACGTGGAAAAGACTTTGTATGATGCCAAATTGGAATCAAAGTACTACATACAGAATAAATATTTAACTGAACAACTGGAAGAAAATACACTGAAATGTTAACACTGGGTCTCTCTGAGGATGGGATTAAATGTTTTCTTTATGCTTTTCTGTGTCTTCCAAATTTTCTTCAATGAACATGAAGAATTTATAATTGGGGAAAAATTATCTTAAAAAATTGGAATGAGTTTTTAAAATCTGAAAGCCAGAAATTAAAAGGAAAGGAAAGAAAGAGCCAAGCCAAATAGCATTTATCCTAAATGCTTTAAAATTGCTGTAATTGACTGATTTAGAGGCTTTAAACATAATTTTAAAATAGGTCATATATTCAATATCTTTGAATTGGTTCATTTTCTCTTATTCTTTTACATCACAGGCAAAAATCGAAGGACTAAATGGATCTACAGTTAAGGAGTAAAACGTATTTGAGACTGAAAGGATTTTATTGTACATTTTTATTGCAGATATGTTCTTGTTTCACTTTGGTTATTAATGTGCAGAACTGAATTAAAGAGACCTTATTGACTTTTAAACATTTCGGTGTGGAACTCCAATCTGTCAATGATAACCAGTTTCTCCTCCTCACCTTTAAAGGCATGGGCCTGAGGGCTCATTAGCTTGAGATTAAGTGGGCGATTGTGATTGGAGAAAGTATCAAGTCTGGGGAACGCAAGACCTGCCAGGCCCCTGGACCCTGCCTGGGGCATTGTACTCAGTCTTGCCTGACTGTCTTGCCTCCGACTAGAACCGTGTTGCCAGGCAATCAGAGCATATGGTGGAGGCTGTCAGAGCTGTGGTGGCTGTAAAACCCAACCCTACGCTCATCGGCCTTGCCTTGTTTTCCTGCTAACTAACCCCTCCCCGCCACAGCTACAAACTCCAGCCCACAGCCTGGAAGGAAAGAACCGCCATCATTAAAACTACAGCAAGAAGCCATTGCGGAGAGCCGAGGATTCAGGCAGCGCGGCCTTGCTGCCCAGCTGCTGTCTTCTAACAGTCATTGATACATTCAAAAAACAGTTACTACAGCCCCTTTACCTTCCAGGCACTGTACCCAGGGCTGGGGATAGGTCAGTGTTAGGGGCTGAACTGTATCCATATGTTGAAGTCCTCAGAATGTGACTGTGTTTGGAGTCAAAATTTACAGAGGTAGTTAAGTTAAAAGAGGTCATTAGAGTGGGCCCCCATCCAACGTGACTGGTATCCTTATAAGAAAAGGAAGATTTGGATACTGACACCAATAACCAAGGGAAGATGATGTGAAGACACTGGGAGAAGACAACCGTCTACGAGCAAGGAGGCACCTGGAACAGATCCTCCCCTCTTGGCCCTTGGAAGGAACCCAAACTGCCGATACCTTGATCTTGGACTTTCAGCCTCCAGGACGGTGAGAAAATACATTTCTGTTGTTTAAACCCCCAGTCTGCGGTGCTTTGTTATGATAGCCCTAGAGAAAGGAATCCAGAAGGAGGAAGATACAAGGTCCTTATCCTCCCGGAACCTACTTCAAAAAAGTACAGAAAACAGAACGTTTTCTATTATGGACATGCTCATCCTACATAAAAGTAGGGAGAATAGCGTAATGAATCCCCAGGTACACAGGGTCCAGCTTCAACCACTGTCAGCACATGGCCAGTCTTCTATCTTCTGCTCCTCCCCATTCCCTCTGGATCTCCAACTATTACTTGAAAGCAAATCCCAATTATCATATTATTTCATCTGTAAATATTTCCAAATGTATGTCTAAGAGATGAAAACTCTATTTTTAAAACGGAACAAGAAGACCATTATCATACCTTATCATTAATTCATTAATATCATCTAATATTCAGTGTTCAAATTTCTCTGATTTCTACAGTTTTTTTTTTCAGTTGATATATTGAAATCAGGACCTAAACAAATTCTACATACACCAGTTGGCTGATTGCTAGGTCTTTCAGTCTTTTCCAATTTCTAAATTTCCCCTCCCACACTCCTTTTCTTTTTGCTGTTTACTTTTTGTAGAAACCAAGACATTTATCCTGTAGAATTTCCCAAGCTCTGGATTTGGCTGCTTGCACCCCTGTGGCACTGTTTAACACATTCTTCTGTTCCTTATCTCTTACAAACTGGTAGTTGGTTCCAGAGGTTTGATGAGATGCAGGCTGATTATGTGACAAGCATACTTCAAAGGAGGTGCTAAGACAGGATGGAAGGGGGCAGGGCAGAGCCATTCAAGGAATGACAGCAATTTAACACCAAAATGGTGGAAGATTCTACTCCCAGTTGGCCTTGAGGATTAAGTTGGTGGGAGGTCTAACTTCTAGTAGACCTTGAGCTTCATTATATGCTCATTGCAATAGCGTGATAAATAACATGCCCGCGGGCGCCATGACACTCCCAAGGCTAACCACAAAAGGCCAAAGAATGGGCGGTGGCCCAATTCCTGGAAATCCCAGTTCCTTCTCCAGGGTAGTTAGAATGGTCTTACCCGTAGGTGTGTGAAGCTACTGAGCCCATTAAAAACTGGCAACACCACGCCTGGCTGCCCTTTTTCGCTCCCTCCTCTTCAGAGATGGCCTGCACTCTGTCTACGGAGTGTGTACCTACTTTTACTTCAGCCTGAGCACCCAACCTCTTTGCTTGCCTTTCTCTTGCCTTACACTCTATGCAGTATGTATCTCTCCAAATCAATCTACCTTTACTCAACTGTGTGAGGCGAACGTGATAACCACTACACTACGGAAACAACCTTACCTTTACTCAACTGTGGCTCACTCTTGAATTCTTTCCTGCGCGAAGCCAAGGACCCACACCTGGCAGGGCACGTCCAAGGGGTTCCACCAAGACCCGGGACTTGGCCCTCCTCAAGCCCCCACATCCATTTTCCTGCATCAGTACCGCGCGTTTTCTATTATATCACATAATGAAGCATATAAGGTCTGGTTATCTGGGTTTTCGGTGATGTAAGATTGATCATTGTTGAGGTGATATCATCCTGATCCATTATTCTGAAGTTTTGATGACATTGTAGGGCACAACATGTTTCTGCCCAGCTGGGGCTTTCTGAACAAATTTTACTGAAATGTATGATATATGCTTGTCCTGTATGTGTGTTGCAAGTCAGTAAAAAAACAAATTACCAAAGAAGACGGTGAGGGGGACAGAAAGAAGACCCCGTGAAGCAAAAGCTCACTGAATAAAGAGGAGAGGGGAAGAATGTAGATGGAAGCAGAGGGAAGGGCTACGCGCAACATCAGGAACTATTAGGGAAATGCAAACCAAACCCATCGTGGGCTATCACTCCACGCCTATCAGAACGGCTGTCACCAAGAAGACCACAAATGGCAAGTATCAGCAAGGATGTGCAGAAAGGGGACACTCACGCACTGTTGGTGGGACTGTAAATTGGTGCAGCCGCTATGGGAAACGGTGTGGAGTTTCCTCAAAAAACAGAACCACCATACAGTCCAGCAATTCCTTTTTTGGGTACTTTTCCAAAGAAAGCAAAAACGCTAATGCTAAAAGATATATGCACCCATACGTTCATAGCAGCATTATCTACAAGAACTAAGATATGGAAGTGTCCACTGATAGATGAATGGATAAAGAAGATAAAAATAGATCGATAGACAGACAGCAGATTGATATGCAATGAAACATCACATGGCCCTTCAGCCCTAAAAAAAATGAAATCTTGCCATTTGCAACAACATGAATGGGCCTAAAGGGTATTATGCTAAGTGAGGTAAGCTGGACAGAGGAAGAGAAATACAGTACGCCTTCATTTATATGTGGAATCTAAAAAATAAAAGAAATGAACAAACGTAACAAAACAGAAACAGACTGATAGCTACAGAGAACAAAAGGTGGTTGCCAGAGGGGAGGGGCACGGGGGATGAAAAGAAAACAAAACCAAAAAGTGATAACTAAGTGAGGTGATGAATGCCAATTAGCTTGATTGTAGCGATCACAATGTGTATTTATTTGAAACCATCACGTTGTACACGTTAAATGCATATAATTTTTGCCAGTTATGCCTCAATAAAGCTGAAAAAAGAAAAAAAATGTTATCTTTCACCTGGATTAAGCTCCTTTTCCCAGTTAAGACCATACTTGGCTAGGGACGTGCAGTGTGTGAGGGCAGGCGTGGACGACCAGTTTTCCCTCCTTTGTCTCTCCATCTGGTTCCCCCCTACTGCCTCGTCCTGCCTCTAGCTTCTCCAGGGTTGGCTCAAGGAGAGAGGAGGACGAGGGGAAGAGAAAAGTTCTTACTAGATCTGTATGATTGCCATCTGGCTTTGGTGTCCTCTGTGGTGTCCTTTGTGTGGCGTTCAAATGCTAGTTTTCTTCTCATAAATGTCTTCTGTGAGTTTGCCAAGATCCCCCCAGCCACAGTTTTCTGTCCTGGACGGTGCTTCCTCCAGGTGGCCACTTATGACTCCCTGCTGGCTCCTGAGTCCACCACAGGAAGAACCTCTGCTGGGCTGTCCCGCTCCTCTGGGACGGCCTCTGGGCAGAGTCCTGTTCAAGAGTGTGCACACAGCTCCCTCCCGAGGAGTACCTGGCCAACCCATGAGACCTGCGTTTCTTTTCCTCTGCAAGTTCAACTGGCTTCCCTTCTTCCTCCACCTTCAGGAGAGGCTTTAACCACAATATCTCCCCTCTAGATTCTTCTAAAACATCAGCCTATCACCTTCTAACAGATTCTCTGCCCCACTGCCTGCTACCTCTGCCTGGGAAACAGCTTCCTAATAAGGGTCCACTAGTCTTACTTGATCTTCTCCCAGCCTTTCTTCTATATCCTAGAAGGGGGTCTTGGTCTTGCTTTTGAAGATTCTAATCTCTTAGTAGGTACAGCACTGCTGACATGGCCCCTGTGGTTATCAACATCAAGAAATTTCTCACCAGCGTGAATGAAAAGTATCGACAGCTGTGTCAGTAAACAAAGGATGCTGTGGCCATCAAGTCATCAGCCGCTACCTCCACCCCCGACAGTGAGCAGAGGGAACTCGGAATGCAGACAAGCAGGCAGCCCGGCCTCTGCGGCCACCCCCAGCGGTGCCCCCTGAGGGGACTTGGGATGTGGCAGAACAGGACACCAGCCCTAGAGAGCTAGATGCATATCAAAGGAATGATTTCCATGAATCCAGACCTTTTCACCTTCTCAGACATAGAAAAGTGCTAAATCCTTTAACTTGAGATATCTAGTTTTCTTTAACAGTAATCTTTTGATGTTCCAACTACCTGGTCTTTGTTGCAAAAACTCACTTATCCTGGCTTCTACCTTGCTGCTTTGGAACAGCCTCGTAGAGGGATCAGAGATTCTATGTCCTGGGCTGAGTCCCAACAAAATCTGCCGAATAAAACATAACTTTCAACTTTTAGGTCGAGTATTTTATTTCAGTCCATCCTGTTACACACTCATTTAAGAATCTTTTGCACGACGTATTTTTCAAGTTGAAGGTTCAGGGCTTGGAACCAACCCCACATTCAAGGGTCCTGTTGAACTAGCTCAGGTCAAATGGCCCCTTTCGTGTGTGCTCAGCCTTCTTTTCCGGGCCTGAGCAGGGACCTGGCTTTTCTCTCCCTTTCACTGTTCCGCTCCCAGTTCCCTGCCTGCCTGACACACGAGGAGAAGGGGAGAGGATGCTGAATGCTGGCAGTGTCCGGTTCCTTTGCTGGGTCAGTTTCCCCTCCTGACAACCCAAGTACGTTGCTCCTGTAGCAGCATCTGATGAGTCTTGGCGCCTTAGCTTCTCATGACTGCTTCTATCCTGAACCTTGGGGTGTTCACACCACGAACCTGGTTGGGTTACCAGCTGCGCAGCCTGATTATATGGTAACCTTGCTATCTGCCTCTGGTGCTCAGCTTTGAACCTCGATGCTGCCTCACAGGACTCACACTAGTGCTAGCACTCACGCTAGGAACTGGAATACAGCAGTTACTTTCTACTAAGCATGTGCCGAGAACTACTTTAGGCCCTTTAATGTGCATTGGCCCATTTGTTTCTCCCAATAACTTTGAAAGATTACTGAGATTCAGAGAGGGTAAGGAACCCGCCCAAGCTCACGTAGCACAGCTAGTTCATTAACAGAGTTGAGAATAACACTCAAGTTTGCCTGTTTTCAGAGGGCATATTCTTTTCTTTGCATGACATTTGGGACCTTTTGCTCAGCAAGGGCTTGGAGAGGATGCTGAGTTCTGGTATTTTTGTGGACTGGACAATTTTCTTGGGGCAGGTTTCTGATTTGTTCCCTCCTTCCCTCTGGGGCACCAACGGTCGCATTGGAACCACTTCCCTGCTCAGTAGGCACAAGTCAGCTCCTATCAACGCCTCTGCATAAGTACAAATCCAACTTGTCCACCCCTCACTAAGTAAGCCAGGTATGCTCCAAGGAGAAAACGGTACTGATGTATTTGGAATTAACCAAACTGACTGATATTGCATCTAAAATTATTCAAAATACATCAACACAGTTGATATAAAAGAGAGATGGCTGCTTAAAAATATTGGAGAGCCTGGGGCTGGAGTTTTGCTCAAACTGGCAGTGGTGAGTTGGGAAGGACAAGACGCAGAATGCAGATTTCCTATGAAAAACAGAGGGGCAAAGTGACTGCTGGAAATCCTTGGGAGCAGCGGGTTGCCATGGTAACACAGGAACACCAATCTGAATTAGAAGGAAGTTACCATAGGCTGGACTTCACCAGAGGGAGAGGAGATCTTGTGGGGGAGGGAGAGAATGGAGAAGGAAAGCGGTGGGCTCAGAGGGGAGGAGAGGGAGGGAGGTGGTCCTAGAGGGAGGAAGAAAGAAGGGGAGGGGCTGGGGACCACCTCTCTCCAGGTTTTTCTCTTCTTCTTTTTAAAAAACTTCTGTAACTAAAAGTAGAAAAGACTGGTACTGGCTTGGCAGGTGAGGTCGTTCCCCAGGTCTTGGATGCAGGAACTCCCTCACTCAGCCGGCAGTGACTACTGCCAGGCACTGGGACAGGAGCGCCAGTGAGCCTCCCAGATTCTCCCCGAGTCACTTGCAGCCTGGAGCTGGGCTGCTGTCAGCTGAGTGTTGGCTGACAGTTCTGGAAGGCTCTCATTCAGAAGCTGCCTGAAGGGAACAGGTCAGGCTCTCTTATTTGCTTTGAGCTTTAGGAAAGATAAACCAAACAAGAGGTGAAGCGTTGTGTCAGAAGGACTTCCAATCCTCTAAGAGTGAAAACAGCAGGAGGCCAGTTACCACCCAAGTAAGTGCTGGGCCGCGAGGACACTGAAGCTCTGGAACAGGGGGGAAGAAGGGAGACCAGTCTCCCCAGGGCTATAAACAGGCCGGCTCTAAAGTGGTGTGAGCTTTATGAAAGATGAGAACAAAAACACCGAGGTCAAGCTCCAGGTCTGTTCCTCCTTAGCTATGTGACCTTGGGCAAGTTACTTAACTTCTTAGTGCTTCCAATTTCTCATCTGTGAAAGAGAAATATCAGTGGTTCCTATCTAATGAGGTCACTGAGAAACAATAGGGTTTAAAACTGTGAGCACTTAACAAATAAGCACTCAGTGCCCGATAATCTGCGGTGGGGTATATCATCACGATAGTCCACCTGGGAGCCACGATCAGGCCCTTGGCCATCAGGCAGGATGTCACTGAGCCTTCGGAGAATCCAGGCAGTCTTTTGTCCTTGACCGCAGTCTGAGGTGTTGACGGGGAGCACATGGCACCCAGGACCCAGCTACACAGAGTTGCATTACATCTGAAGGAGTTAGATGATCATACCATTAAGGACAATTCATTTTTACTTGTTTTCTTAAGACAAGTTCAATTTGGTTCAGAAAATATAAACTTAAAGACTTGGAAAATTGTCTATAAACTCCCACGAGTGGGAGAGGTAAACCAATAACAGTCAATTTGTCTGGGAAAACGAGCGCTAGGACAGGAGCCTCTAACTAACCTCTTGTCTGGCTGAACTCGAGCCAGGAGGCAGTCAGATGTGTCCTGATGCTCCTCTCCCCTCCAGACCTAGAGCCTCTTGAAGACCAGGATCAGACTGCTCCTCTCTTTACTCCTGGTCCCCAGCGCACCACCAGGCACATGGTGGGTGTTCAGTCAACATTCAATAAATGGATGAAGGAATGATAAAATGTGAGATCTCACCCGCCCCCCACCCCAGGCTGCATCTCTCTTCCCAAGAGTAACCCTTTCCTGACACTCCATCAGTTGAATCCAGCGTATGTTGGCCAAGTTTGTGCACAGCTTTACAGTCCTGTGAGAGAAGGGAATTTCATGATAGAAACTCCACGGAGTTAAGGTAGGTTACCATGAACTCTGATATCATCTAGTTGGCTTAGTCCATGTTTCAAGCATGAAACAGCTTTCCCAGTTACTCTCAGATCTCCATCCTTTCTGAAGGCTAGGCCTGGCCTCCTTCAAACTCCAGCTCTCATCATTCTTTACTGGCATTTTTATCGTCAAAAACAAACTTTTATTGAGGACCAGCTATCATCTGCAAGACTGGATTCTGAGGATTCAGGTAAGTTGGGTCATACCTCAACATCTGATGGAGATTAGAATCTTGTATTCATTAGCTTTTGCTGCATAACAAACCATCCCAAAATATACTGGCATATAAAAACAAACATCTTTTGTTTGTTGACAATTCCTTGGGTTGGCTGGGATGGCTTTTCTGTCCGGGACAGCTTAACTGGTGCTGGATGAGTCAGGATGGCTTCTCTCAAACACTTGGCAGCTGGCAAGCTGGTTGGTTTAGGACAGCTTGTCTTTGGTTGGTCAGCTGGGATGATCCATCTCTGCTCCTTGTGTTTTTCCATCCTTCTCTGGCTAACCCAGGCTCCTTATAGGGTCTCAGGATTTTCTAACATTCCACTGGCCAGAACAAGTCAGATTTAGAATCAAATTCAGATTCGAAAGAGTCAAGATATGGACTCTGCCTCTTGAAGGCAGAAGTGGCCAAGGCAAGTCACGCTGCAAAGGGACACACATCTAGGCAGGGGACAAATTATTGTGGTTGTTTTGCAAACAATCCACCACTTGTCCTATTGGGATAATAAGGGTGATACATAAAAACATAAATAAGAATGTGAAATAGCACAGGATACTTGCCAGGGAAGCTACAAAGAGGAAGTCAGACCTGAGTTGAGAAGGAGAGATGGGACTGAGACTGGATCGAGGCAGGGGAATAGTCCAGCTGAGGGAGTGGCATGGGTGTGGAAATGCATCTGACGTGTTCAGGAGGCAATGAAAGTGCGGCTGTGGCCACGGCAGAGAGCTCACTTAGGGGAAAAGGAGGGCTAAGGACACCAATGGAGTCGAGGCAGGGTCTCAAAACCGGCCAGAGCCTTGATGCAAGGCATTTGGGCTTAACTCTCTAGGCAGTAGGGAGCGGGGCAGCGTTTTGATCCGCGGCCAAATGGCAGTTTACTCCGGAAATGGTGTGCAGACTGGAGAGGGAGTCCTCTGATTCTGCCGTAAGATATGGATACACATCGGGCCACGTGATCCAGCACGAGAGGGACTTCTCAGTGGTGAGCGGAGGGTGGCTCTTTGTCACTGGGTTCGCTCTGCTGTTGTTATTGTTGTTGACTCTGTGTGTTCCGTGGTGACCCCATCATCGAAATGAAAACAATACTATACTTACGATCTAGCCAGACCGCGAGGCCGGACGCCGGCGCCATGGAGGAGTACGCTCGGGAGCCTTGCCCATGGCAAATTGTGGATGATTGCGGTGGAGCCTTCACTATGGGTGTTATCGGCGGTGGAGTCTTCCAGGCCATTAAGGGCTTCCGCAATGCCCCTGTCGGAATTCGGCACCGACTGAGAGGTAGTGTCAATGCTGTGAGGATCCGAGCCCCTCAAATTGGAGGTAGCTTCGCGGTATGGGGGGGCCTGTTCTCCACCATCGACTGTGGTCTGGTGCGACTGCAGGGCAAGGAAGATCCTTGGAACTCCATCACTAGTGGAGCATTGACCGGAGCTGTGCTGGCTGCCCGCAGTGGCCCACTGGCCATGGTGGGCTCGGCCATGATGGGGGGCATCCTGTTGGCCCTCATCGAGGGTGTTGGCATCCTCCTCACTCGCTACACCGCCCAGCAGTTCCGCAATGCACCCCCATTCCTGGAGAACCCCAGCCAGCTGCCCCCTAAGGAGGGTACCCCGGCCCCAGGCTACCCCAGCTATCAGCAGTACCACTGAGGAAGTGACCGCCTATCACCGCCACCGTGGGAGCTCCTCCTCGGTTCCCTCCCCGATGATCTACCTCAATGGGGGGGCTGGCTCCTGGTTGGCCCTGGGACCCTCCAAAGAGGGCCTCTACTCTGTTCCCTTATCCCAGTTTGGAGGTGAGGCACCCCAACTGCCCTGATGGATGGGTCTCTTCTCTCTCAGGGCACCCCAGCCCCCACTCACATGTAACAAGCTCTCACCCTAGTCCCTTTGGCACCCTGATGAGTATTTAAAGCCAGTTTTGAAATGCCAAAAAAAAAAAAAAATTTCTAGGGTTGGTTTAAGGATTGAATTTGTGAATTACGTGACTTGCTTGGTTTTTGGTAATACAGAATAGGAGAGATTTTTAAAAGGGAGTTGCAAAGGGAACTTGAAAAGTTTGTGATACACAAGGGGCTACTCCCCTCAGAAGATCCCAGAGCCCCCGCATCTGCACAAGTGAGACTCAGCCCCCTCGCCCCCCCCCCATATGCTTTCAGCTCTCTTCTGGGTGGAGGGACAGGCCAGGGGTGCAGATCGGGGGGAGAACTAGGGGAGTGGAAATGACCTAAACAACCTCACAGAACACCAACATCAGAAAAGGCCACCCGGAGACCATGACAAAGTGAGACAAAACAGGGACACTTCATAAATTTGTCCAAGAACAGGGAAAAACAAAGTCACTGTGCCACCCCCAGAATTCCAAACACTCCCTCTCTTGGCTAATATGAGTGACTGCTGCTTCTTTACCAATTCCAGATTTATCCCTGCTCTAGACAGCCCTCCCCAGAGGTAAGACACTTGTTGAGATAATCATAGAATCATCTCACTTTCTGTCCTTACTTTTTTTGTGTGCAAGCCAGGATAAACCCCTGCTTTCTTGGATTCTCCTCCATCACCCCAAAGCCCAAAATCTATAATAGGTTCTTTCTTCCTTTTTTTAATTGAAATATAGTTGATTTACAGTGTTGTAGTTTCAGGTACACAGAAAAGTGATTCGGTTATATATACTTATTTATTTATATATATATGTAAAAATTCTTCAGATTCTTTTCCATTATGGATTATTACAAGATATTGAATATAGTTCCCTATAATAGGTTCTTCCCAACATCCTCTTACAGAGACACTCCCCGGTTCCCCATGGTGTACATTCTCCCTCAAAGTAATGCAGGCCAACCACACGTGTGTTCCTGGTGGCCTCTGGCTGAAGGGCACTGACATCCTTTTCCTCATTATCAGTATTTTCAACCTCAACTGCACTTTTTTGGATAGACTGGGTGCATTAGTTACAGTTCTCCAGAGAAACAGCACCAGTAGGATGTGTGTGTGTGTATACACACACACACACACACACACACACACACACACACACACATATATAAATGTAAAAACAAAAGTTTATCTTAGATAGGTAGATAGATGATAGATAGATACGTAGTAGAAATTTTCTATAAGGAATTCGCTCATGTAATTCCAGACACTAAGTCCCACGGTCTACACTCAGCAAACTGGAGACCAAGAGGAGCTGATGGTATAAGTTCCAATCCAAAAGCCAGCAGGCTCAAGACTCAAGAAGAGCCTGTGTTTCAGTTTGAGCCCAAAGGCTCAAGGCAATCAGGCAGGATGCGTTTTTCCCCTTAGTCACCAGAGGTTCAGCCTTTTTATTCTACTCAGGTCTTCAACTGATTGGATGCCCACCCTGCCTCAGAGGAGAGCCCCCTGCTTCATTCAGTCTGCTGATTCACATGTGAATCTCATCCAAAAGCACCCCCACAGACACACTCAGAACAATGTTTGACCAAATATCTGGGCATCCCATGGCCCAGTCAAGTCGACACATAAAATTAACCATCACGCTGGGTTTTTAATGTTGGCTAAAGACCTAAAGAAAGGCCTGGATGCAGCTGGCATGCTGAAGGTATAGACCACTGAACAAGTAGATGTTAAAAATAGGAATCTGTGACCACTGCAGCCACATGTCTGTTGCCTTTGCCCCAGGGCACTGTGTTCCTAGTTTTGAAAGTCTGTCAGAGAGGAAGTTTTGTACAAGGTGCGGCAAGAGGTGGAAAGTTGGGCTGGTTTCGAGCACTGCCTGCTTAGCTAGATAGACATCAGGCCTTGAAGGCAGAGGGAGTCTCCGAGGCCAGGAACCTCTGGGTGCCTTTCTTAGGGGCCCTCTGCATGGTTCACACAATGGAAGGAGACTAAAGAAAGTCACCTGGGAAATCCCCCAGGTGTCCCCACGTTCAGGGCACTTCATGAACGTGTGGCTCCTATGCTCAGCTCCTCTGGGTTAGAACCTGGCAACTGAGGGCTGCTATTTTCTTTTCTTGCAGTTAAATTATCTTAATAAATTTAAAAGTAGAACTGTCAACCCCTCCTCCCCCCAAACCTCGATACCTCGTTTGCGGGTCCCATCCTTGCTAGAGGCGGGGGAGGAAGATGGAGAGATGTGCTAAGGGTTGGGTGGAGCCAGGAAGTGGTCGGTGGACACGGACAGTGGAGGAGGCTTGGCTCCGGGAAGTTCTACAGGAGAAATGTGTGGGTTGCTCCGACTTGCCAGGAATTCCATCACAATTTTCCACATACCCTCGTCCCCGCCTTGTTATACCTGCTTTATGCCCAGCACAAGGCAGGAAACAAGCACATTCAAGCATTTGTGGAGAATTTTAAAGCACCTGGATTTAAGCTGGTCAACCTACAATTACCCAGTCAATTTTGGTGTACTTTTTTTCCCATTTGGCTGCATTACCACATTGTAACAGTATTGTTTTCTACTAATTTGGCTGCACATGAATCATACGTTTGTTTTAGCACAGTTTTTATGTGAAACTGAATTCTGAGACCCAACTAACCAACCTGCATGTCTCCTTTTGGAACACAATTTGTTTGTAAGCATGTTTAAAATTAGTAGACCACTGTATTGCAAAATTCCAAAGAGAGTTTCAAAGCAAGAATGCCCTAAATATATCCTTCGGAGAACTATAGAGGTAACGGGTCTCCATAGGGGCCTCAGGAATTGGCAATGATGGCGACGGGAAATTCTGGGAAACTGTGCAGTTTTCAGAGTTTCTTTTTCATATAAGACCAAGGAATCGTATTTGATTCCATGCCACCTGGTGAGGTCGCTGGAACCAGCTTTTGATGTCTATTTTGACAGTCTGGAAAACCGAGGCCCTGGATAGAGATTCCTTGGCTGGTCTACAGGCCGAGGGTGCGTGTGAGTTGAAGGAGCCATCGGATCCCTGTCCCTTAAAGATTTGCAGAAGCCAAGGACGTCTCCTTGCTCCAGCAGCCCTCTTTATCACTCTGGTCTCTGGTTTGTTTTTTGTTTGTTTGTTTGTTTGTTTGTTTTGACTGGTGTGTCTGGACTGAGGTTTTTTGAGAGTGATCTCTACACATTTTTTCCTTCCTATATTTTCCTTCTCCCTGCTTCTCTCCTGAGCTGGAGTTGGCGCTCCCCTGTCCTCATTCCCCTGGGGAAGGATGCAGCAGGCAGGTGAGCAGAGTAACCTCTAAATCAGACTGAGTCTGTCTTCCGAAAGCCTGTGCTCGCTGGTCAGACCCAGATGGTCTAGAGTAAACACAGAATGAGAAGGATTTTCCCCAGAGTCGACAGGGCCTCCTGGGGCTGGAGGAAGCTGATCTATTTAGTAGCTGACCTTGCTAGGACACAGACAGGAAACGGCTTTACTTTACCAGCTTAAAGAAACACATGTGAACACGTTTAGTTGAATTTCCATTCCTGACTCCTTGACATCCCAGGCTTACTTTCACTTGGAGGGTGGTAAACGTCCAGGGCCGCTTAAGTTAAAATGTCAGCACCCCATCCCGATCTAATCCTAAATCTCTCCCCTCCTTGCTGCTCAGGGCCGCAAGAGGGAAAGGGGAGTGTACGGTCTCTAGTCTCTCCCTTCTCCACCTCTCAGTCTGCTCCAGAGCAAGGAAAGGCCACCTCCCTCTCTGGTCACTGACAACTCCTCTCTTTCAATGAACTCTCCCATTTGAATGTTTGTCCTTCCCTTCCACCTGGACGTGGGGCTGAAGGGCCGGGCCAGTTTACCCCTCTAGGCGGTTCTGCGGGATGCCCTTGAGGATGTGAGTGTGTAGAAGGGAAGGCAGCTGAGCCTGAGTGCTCTGCTTTCCAGAGAGCACTGCTGGGATCCTGGGGTTGGGGGATTCTGGCTGAGGCCAGTGGCTTGCTCCAGAGGCCTGATGGTGGCGCTCCTGTGCATGGGGCCATGAACCCAGGGCAAGACGGAGTCAGAATGAAGGGGGCCTCCAAAGATTGCCACCCGACGGAGCTGCTGGAACCTTCAACTTCCTCCTTCATCCGGTTACTGTCTGAACTGCCTGACTCATAGTGAGTAACGCACACACAGTAACACCTGCCGTGATGCTGTCAGGGGAAGGGGGCTCCCCCAAATTCAGTGTTGTGAGACACAGGGTCAAGTTATGAGGAAATAACCTGTGAAGCCAACTGACCCCTGCTCAACCTGGCTCAGACTTCTGCAGGTACAGTCCTGGTTGGAGGAGGGCCTGGCAGGGGTGGCGGGGCTGGGGGTGGTGAGCAGGGTGGCCTGGGAGGGGCAGAGAGCTCAGTTCCACACAGCGGTTTCTGTGGGATCACCATAATGGGCTGTGACAGTGGGAGGCCCGGAGCCACACCAATACCTCTGTGTATGAGACACAAGATCTCCCTTCCTGCTCGCTCCCGGAACTGTGAAGCCACCCTGTGAAAGGAGAAAGAGGTCTTTCCAGAGACCTTTCTCCCTCCATGAGACCCAACAGATGGGGCGCCTGGTCTGTGAGAGGTGTGTCATGACGTGGGCAGGAAGCGAGTCACCCCGGTACTACGGGGCGGTCCTAGGTTCATAACTTGGTCAGCTCGGTCGGGTGAGGTAACCTGAGGGAAGGCCCATGCAAGTTATTAGTGGTGTCTCCTTCCAAGTGAGGGGCTGTCTGCTTGCCTTGGTGGCCTGCAGGGACGTCACGGAATTGGGGACCCCAAAGCACAGCAGTTTGGGGACAGGTGAAGGAGAGAGACCCAGCAGCCCCATCACAGGACTGAGCTGCGGACGGATGGGGCTCTGCACGCTGGGCACAGGGCCTGGCATGCAGGATGTCCTCAGGACACAGAGCAGCCGGGACTTTGCAGGCGCGGTTCTCAGGCTAAATCCTAGCTCCCCCTAAACTTCACCAACCAGCTGAGCAAAGTGCAATGGAGTTGTTTATACGGGTGGCATAAAATCACAACGTGACTTCCCCTTACATGGAGAAGCTGGGAAAGAGTTTAAGAGTGCCATGATTCCAAATTCCACGTGTGATCGAAAGCACGTTTCAAAACAACTTCTATAGCATGTACTCCTGGCCTAGTAATTGTGCAATCTAAGTCATTAATCAGTCCCAGCACAGGATCTGCAGCAATAGAACACTGCGTTACGGTCATTACAGGATGGCTGGTTAAAGAGATGATACGTTGAGATGCAACTGTCTTCAGTGAAATCAAAGGGTTTCTCATCCAGGCTCCCATCTGGGTCGGGCACTCTCCTTTGTCAGGAGGTTACGTCTAGGCGTCTACCCGAACGTGGTGTGACACTGTCAACCTGCCATTTCCTCTGAATGAGGACTTCAAACACTTCTCACAGTCTATCGGCAGGAAACCAATGGCACCCTTGAGGGGGGGAAATTCCTGGAGGGTTCACTGAAGGAAGAGTTTAGAGGGGTGTGGCTGGGTGTCAGGAAACCAGAAGGTGGGGTGCAGCTCAGGGGCTGTTATGGAAGGAGAAAGCCTCACGGAGAAGGCTTCCTGGAGAGGACCTGGGTCCTCCGGTTGGGAGCAGGGACTCCGCCCAGAGGGAGCAAGGGGGACCAACATCCTGACAGCACTCTCCCCGCCCTCTCCTGCTGGGGCTCCCCGTGGGCCAGGGAGCCCTGGGTCTGCCCTGGATCCCTGTCAGCCCCCGGGGCAGGGAGCAGGAGGAAGAAGAGCAGAAGACAGACCTGGAAGATCGTCTGTCAGAGGAAGGTGTGTTTTCCAATTTTAGATGCACTTATTCGGGATGTGAAATATAGAGGGGGTAACACCTAAAGAAAAACTGAAAAGCAGCCTGAGTGGATGGTAAGCTGAACAGTTGCAAAGATGCAGCACTGGACTTTCAACGCTGAAGTGTTATTTTCTCTCAAGATGAATTTCTATCTAACGGGAACAAAAATACAATCACGTAAGATTCACATGAACAAAGCGTCAGTTAACCAGCACTGTGATCTGGGCACCCACTGAAGCTGGGGCTGTGTGAGAGCTGAGTGGCTCTGACTCTCAGGATCAGGGGGTTCAAGGCACTTGCTGTGTACTAGTCTCAGGTTAACAGTTGGTCTCCAGGGATTAGATAAGAAGGGGTAACTACGCAGGCACCTGGTTGTACAAGATTTCTCCAGCGGTTGTGCTGGATTTCTCTGGGGCAAGAGGTAAAAATGTGGTGCCTACCCCAGTGCCCTCACCGGGGCTGGGCTCCGAGGCTAAAAATGTTTCTGAGAGTCACTGTCCTTTTCGACTCCTGATTGCCAGGACCTGGTGTGACCTAACGCAGAGCCAGCCCAAGTTCCAAAAACAGTAAAAGAATTAGGAAGGCAACAAAGAAAGGCAGGAAAAGGGAAGAGAAAACAACAGCCGAGAGACGCAGGCCAAGACAGAGCCACGAGCAGACAGAAAGAGACACTGGAGATTATACACACGGAGAAACAAGGATCAGAAGAATGGGGAACTGGAAAACAGCTAGATGATATTTAAAGACTTCCTGGGTTTTGGTGGCAAACGTGCTTATTTTAACAATTGCTAACAGCTTGGGTTGGGTCCATGAGAATCAATGCTCAGTGCCTTTGGAAATACTGACAAACTCTCCAATGATGGAAATGACTGTCAACCTCACTATTTATTTTTGAAATGAAGGCATATTTTATTAATGAGTTTTATTAATGAGTTCTAAAGATTTTTACAAATAGAATGTGATGAGACAAATAAAAATGTGGTTTTAGAAACGTACGTTTGAGCAATTGATTCTGCTTGGGGGTGGGAGTGGATAGTATTTACTCGAAGATGTATCTGAAATAGACCCTGGTGGGTTGCCAGGCCAAGGGCACAGCATGAGGCCTGAGGCATGGAACAGCATGGGGCCAAGGAGTGAGCGGTGAGGCCACGCACAGAGGAAGCCGGACCATGCCAGGGCTGGTTAGACGGGCCTTGTCAAACGTGAGCATGAGAACTGCGCTCTCCACCTCATGGTAGAGTGTAATGAAATGGAGGGCAAGATGCTTCAGATATTAGGAGATTCTAACTTCTGTCATATATGCTTTTAGAGTTTTCATTTAAAAAAAAATCAGGTCATTTTGCCAATAGGAAAACCCAGTAATGTTTTAGGAGATACACAGACGTGACATAGATAACACGTGCAGTCATTTATGAGAGAAAGTTGTACATGAAAAGATGTTCCCCCTCATGTTTGTTTTCTAGAACCATCCCTGAATAAGCAGACATCGTGAAGGTAGACATTCTTCTGCCATATGCTGGGCATTAAATCAGTCAACCTTACATCAGGTGTGTGCGGCAATATCATACCAGCAATTTATAATCTAGTTAGAGAGAAACGTGTAGAAGAATCAACGAGAAAATAACACAAGGCAGAACTTAGCAAAGGGCTTAATTGTGCAGTTCGGCTGTCAGGGTGACAGGAGTTCAGATTCTTGACGGATTCTTAGGGAAGTCAAGACAGATGCCAGCTGGGCCTGGAAGGATGGAAAGAATGTGAACAGTGCAAGAAAGAGAATGTGCCCCTCGAGGGGTGGGGGCAGCACGGCCACAGGTGCAGAGGAAGGAGTGCAAACTGACAGCGCTAGGGTCCTGCGCGAGGCAGGTGGGGGGTCAGGGTCTGGAAGAGTTAGTACTAATTCTCAGAAGCCATTGTTTTCTGAGATGTTTGCGTCAAATGAAAAAGCAGCTCTTCGTGAATTCAGCCCCACAAGGTACTGCTAGAGCATCGTTCAGATGCCGGCCTCGTTCTCCCTGGGAGCCGGCAGGGATGACACACGATAATGGCCCGGTCTGCGGCTGGTGAGGATGCCGGTGTTCACAGCAGCAGTCGGGATTGCTCATTGTTGACATTTCCTGGTTTATGATTTTTTTTTAAATCGCAACCAAGGAGACTCAAAATAGCCCTTCACTGGTGAATTCAACGAAACATTTATGGAATAAATAACAGACAAAATGTTCCAGAAAACTGAGGAGGAGGGAATACCTCTAAATCCAATGTGAGAGGCTGGTATTACCCTAATACCAAAATGAGGTGAAGACGCCACAAGAAAAACTACAGGCTAATCATAACATAGATGCAAAAATTCTTAACAAAATTGTATCAAATCAAATCCCACATTATACTAAAAGGATAATACATTCTAACCAAGTAGGACTTAACCCAGGAATTCAGGATTGGTCTAACGTTCAAAAAGTACTTAGTCTAATTCTTCATATTAACAGATTAAAAAGAAAACTATATGATGACCTTAACAGATGTGGAACAAGCATCCGACAAAACCTTACTTCCTCTTCTGATTAAAAACTCTCAGCAAATAGAAGGCGACTTCCTCAACTGAGAAACGGCACCTATGAGAAGCCCACAGCTAACATCAGACTTCAGGATCAAAGACGAATGCTTCCCTCTGTGATCAGGAAAAAGACAGGACGTCTGCTCTCATCCCCTCTGTTCAACATTGCCCTGGCGATTCTGGCTGGTACGATAAGCAAAAAAGAAGGATCAGAGCTTTGAGTGGCTCGGGCCTGATGCTGGGAGAGGGGCCAGGTCCTCCAGGAATGCCTCTGATGTCCTCCAGCACACGACCAGACATCTGATAAGTTGCTGACTCAAACCAGCTTGATCACTATGTAGCTGTGAGACCCTCCCCTCCCCAACCCTTGGACACTATTTCATTTTATTTTCAATTCTCTTGAAATTTCTGTTTCCTAAGTGATGGAATTGGCATAATAGCAACCCACTGCCAATCTGTCGGGAAGACTAAATGCAATAAGTGTATGTGTACACTGCAAAGGCTCATTTCAGCATCTGGTTTTGCTACTCGTGCTGAGTGGCGAGCAGAGCGATGTGACCTGCTGAGCACGCAGGCAGGTAGGTGTGAGGTGCGGGACTGGAGGAGGTGTGGAGGAGGGGCTCAAGACAGGGCTAGAGGTGCGGGCCGGCACCTGCTGACCTGTAGCGGGACCAAGCCCAGAGCGGAGCAGGCTCTGCGGGCACCCAGCTGGGGCCCGCACCTCTTCTTCTCCTGGGCGGGGCAGAGGAGGGCTGCAATGGAGGGGCAGGGCGGCTGGTGGGAAGAAGGGATGGGGCCTCGGGAGCCCTGGAACAGATCTGTCAGCCAGTCTCCCCCTTACTGCTCAGCAATCTTCGCTGACCTTGAGGAGCTCTCCCCACCCCTAGGCTCCTCCTAGTTCAGAGGAAAGTGATCTGACGAAAACAACCCGCAGTGGGACACCAGGGGTGGTGACTCAACACTTGACCTCTTCTGGGAGTCTCTGCTTTTTGAAAGAGCCTCAGGACGAAGGCAGTGCCCAAAGTGACTCGCCCGGAGCGTGGTGAGGGCTGGAGCGCACGCCCATGAGATATTTCCGGTCATGTTCTTCGGGGACCGAGTGCCCTCCTCTCAGACTGAGTTGACTGACTGCTTGCCTGCAGAGGGGGCTGGAAGGAGGGCCCTCAGGAGAGGATGAGGCAACTTTGTCAGAGGAGGCACCATGAGGGGGGAGGTGATGCCAGGGAGAGGAAGGGCAGATGTGGTTGTTTCGTGGTCCGTAAGTGGCCCGGCGAGGAGGACTCAGCGATGTGAATAAAAGCCAGCAGGTCTGGCCAGCCACAGAGGAGTGGCCAGGAGGGCTGGGGGTTAAAGAGGGAGACACACTGCGCTCACGGAACGTGTGCATCAGGGCAGGCGGGAGGAAGCGGATTTCCATTCCTCTCAGAGTGAGTAGTACCTGCTCGGGTCTTTGTATGGAGACAGTCCTTTCATTGCAGAATCACGAACCATTGTGCCCCAGGTCTGGGAACACACACTCACCCTGCCCACAGTGGGAGCTGCGGGGCCTTGATCCATCCACCCCTCGGCCCGGCCAGTCCTGCATACCTTGCGTGGTTTGGAGAAGCTGGGTCACTTCTGAACATGAGCCGGTTGTGGGTGGCTCCAAGATGTGGCTCCTGGGAGCTTTAACAGGAGAAAACAATGAGGCACTAGAGTGTTTGGATCCTCTTTAGTTGTGATTTAAAAAACAACCCCCCCCCCAAAAAAACACCCAGGAAGGATGACAACCAAAATTGCTTCAGCTCTTTTCATCAGTACCCATGGCCCTAGTGGTCCAATGTCTGAACCCCTTCCTGAGCCTGGGGCCCCCTTCCCTCTACAGAAGCTGAAAATAACAGATTCTCATTCTCCGAGTCCCTCTTGAGACTTGGGTCCAAGCACAGCCACGGCCTCCCTCCACCCCCAGGCCCCGCCCAGACTCTGGGCGTAGAGGTGGTGGCGTGTGTGGCCAAGCAGTCTGGTGACTCGCCCGCAGTGGCCCAAGCACTGCCACGCCTGCGGCTCTTTTTGGCCTCAGATCTTTCCCTTCTTGCAAATGCTTCCTGCTCACTTCCCAGCAGCCCCTCCTAAGCCCTTCAGCCGTCAGCGTCCTTGCTGCAGTCCAAGCTCTGCTCCTGAGGCAGCACACCCATGGCCCGTATGGACACGTCTGCTGTTCAACGTCCACCCAGAGCTGGTCCTGGGCCCGGCACAGGGAGACACCGGATGAACCAAGCACTTCTCATGAGAATCACCAAATGATTCTCCTCAGAGTCTTAGAGATGAAAGTGGTCTTCGAGATCAGCTCTGCTTCAGGTATGAGGACTTCATGGTCCAGAAGGATTTTATGCTTCACTGGAGGTCTCCCTTTCGTGTGCTTTCTGCCACACTCCGCTGCTTCTCCTCTTACTAGGGGCATTTATTTGGCAAACACACTTATTCGTGATAAAGATTAATGAAACATTCCTTGACCATCTTATTTGCTGCTGGTGGGAAGGTGATTGGTACAATCTCTTACAGCTGTTGGCATAGCCTATCATCCAGCAATTCCATTCTTGGTATTGCCCACAGAAATGTGTACATGAGTGCACCAGAAGATACTTACAACGCACAGCTTCTTAATTCAACAGCATCCCCAAACCCTGGAAATCACCCAAATGTCCAGCAGAAGAACGGATACATTGTGGTGGGAATCTCAGAAGGGAAAACTATACAGTGATGAAAACAGAACACTGCTACATGACTCAGAGATGAATCTCATCAAAAAGAGAGACCCAAAAGAAATATGGTGTGCAGAACTTCATTTATAAAGACTTCCTTCAGAGGGCATAGGGGAGTAGAGGAGATTGGCAATGGGCATAAACCATGGGCTTTCAAGACACTGATGATGTTTTATTTCTTGACCTGGATTAGCAAGTATTTACTTTGTAAAGATTCATCTGACTGTACACTTGTGATTTGTCTACTTTTTATATGTGAGTTATACTTTAATACAAACTTTTATTTTTAAAACATCTCTAAGAACTCAGGTAAATAAGACTGGTAACTTACTTTGGAGATAAGGAAATTGAAGCCCAAAAGAGTTACAAGATCTTAAAAAAAAAATCTTGATCTTCCAAATTAAAGTCTCCCAAAGTCCATACACTGAAGCGCATGTCCCTGGTCTCTGAATGCTCACCCTCTCCACCCCAGGGCCTCACTCAGGCATCTGTGATGATTTTAGACACACTTCTAACACCTCTGGGGATCTGTCACTTCAGTCCATAAGCATATTAAGAAAAGAAAATCTGCGAAGTATATGAATGAGCTAGGAGAGATGTCTAAAGCCAACTCATTAATGGCAAAAATGAAAATCAGAAGGCAAGAACTCCAAGTGCACGCTGGTGCAGGGCCATTAGGTATAGAGGAAAACACCCTACACACCAGCTAGCACTCATGTAATGTTCCTTGTCTTAGAGCGGAGTACAGACGCTCAGATGTTCAATCCACACTGATGATTTCCAATCCTTCCAAAAGGTTCAGATCCTTAGTGCAAGTAAATGGGGAACCAAATAGATCATCTCAGAAATTGCTCCCCAACAGGGACAGAGAGTTGCTATAAGTGAACACAAGCTAAGGCAAGAGGCCAGAAGCCACTGGGCAGCCAAGTCCCGGGATGGGCTCAAGGAGCCACGGCAGGAGCTCGGGGAGGGGTGGGTAGGGCCCTCCAAGAGCTAGGAGAGAAGTGAGATGGAGGCCAGGGCAGCTGGACTCGGTCAGAACCCACTCAACACTCAAGTGCCCCAGGAAGAGTTAGCAGAAAAGATAATGAGATCAGTCATAGGGCATCATAAGTAGTTTGAGACTTTACAAAATGAATAGTTCTCTAAAAAATGGTCAGCGCAATCTCGCATTCCATTTCCTGCTTTTCCAAAGGCAGGGGTTGCCTCATCAGGAAGCCAGGCCCCCGTGGACAAGATGGGTCGGGGTTTCTGTGCCCCACGGGGCTCTGGGCCTCTCCAGTGCTCCACCGAGGAGGAAGCTGGCTGACACTACCCCTTTACCCAGAATGGGTTTCCTGCCCTTGGCTGGCCAGCCCCACTTCTGGCCCTGCCCTGTTCTCAGGGCTGCGCATGCTGTGGGAGCTGAACTGGTCGGTTCACCTGCCTTGGGGCAGGAGCAGCAATGTCTTGCGAGGACGTGAAATGACGGGCACCTGGGAGGAGGCCTCAGCTTCTCAGAGTCTTTTGAGGATTTCTTTGCAAGCTCAGGAAATGAGTATCTCTGAGCCTCCATCTCCTCACTGTTTTATCCCACAGCCAACTGTCTCCAAAGCTTTCAGAGTGACCTTCTTCTGTACTATCTAAAAGTGCAAGCACAGCTGACAGAAACACATCACGTGTGAATAAAACAAACAAAGGTCAACAACGTAGCAGCAGAATTAGGAACCATGAAACGGGAGGGGGTTGGAAATCAAAGAAGGTTGACAATTTAAGAAGGCAGGTGTTGTCACAGCCTGGGGATTAGCAAATTTGAGGTCTTCAGAGAGCAAAATAGGGAGGAATCTAAGACGACAGAATTATAGTAATTACATTATTCTTTCCCTATGATATGCACAAAGAGTAAGTGTTAAAAATAATCATTCATTTTAAGTAATGGGTGGGGCCTCTGTTAATAGTGGAGGGAGGACTAGTGCTCAGAGGCGGTTCCCCGGGGTAAAAAATGAGGAGCGTGATCCTGGCTCTCAGAATGAAAGGGAAGTACCCCACTATTTGGGAAGACCTTTGTCAGCATTTTGGCGTCATATCTGTAATGTTAAATTAGTGTTTATGTAACAGGCATGGGTTTAAGAAGTAATTCTAGTAAGCAAAAGGGACCTTAAAACTATTTTCTCTCATTCAGACTTTACAAAGCAAAAATCACTGTTGAGGTCAAAACTCAGAGAGGAAACTGCAGGAGCCTGGGACCCAGAGGGGCAACGCCCCTGGAGGGGTTGCCTTTGCAGGGAGTCGATGTAAAATGTGCAGCCCGGAGCTGAGCTGTGCGCAGCCTGCCCACGTGTATGCGGCAGCCATGGTGGGCCCACGGCACCGCCAGTCTCTTTGAGAGCTTCTTTTTAAGCCCTTTCTCATGATACTGTTTTCCAAACTTTCCTGTGACCTGTCCCAGTCCTCTGGCCCCACCCTCCACCCTGCACAAGAGGGCCATCTCCTGGTCGTGCCCTTCTGCACCCAGCAAGGAGTCTGGAGGCGGGGACACGTGCCCACCCAGGTCCTCACCTTCCTGCCTTTCCCCCTCTTAAACATGTCCTGGGTACTGGGGACCCCAGAATCTCCTGCCCAGATGGCCCCACGCATGCCTCCAGGGCCTCTGTGGGCCTCATCCCTGAGGTTCACATGTACAGCCGCAGGCCCAGGTGTGGCCAGGTGAAGGTTGCTGGGGAGGGCTGGGGAGAAGACAGGCAAGTTGGATGCGTGGGTTGGGGTTTCACCCACGTGCACACTGTCACCTCATGACGCCCAGTGGAGTAAGGAGTGAAAGGGAGGGGCTAGGCGCTGGCACAGCTGTCCCCGGGCCAGGCTGTCCTCAGGCTACCACCCCTGCAGCAGAACTCCATGGAATCTGAGAACCCTAAATCCGGCTTTGGCCTTCTCAGTTATGAAGGTATGTTTGCCGAGGCAGAAGATAGGACATACTCTATTCTACGGTTTATTAGCTTGATTTGTACATTTAAATATCCAGACACGTGGTTAAGTAGGCTTCCATTTATATTCTTGCCCCGGACCCTGCAAATGTTAGGGTCAAGCCTATTTTCAGTCACTCTCTCTTTTCTGCCGTTAAATATTTCCATGCATCTGTCAGGTGAAAAATAAGCAACTGTGGTAACAGAGACCCCTTCCCACCCTCCACTGACCTGTGTTCTCTCCTTCTAGACGATTAACAGTTTCAGTAACGAGGCAGTCAGCAGAGCACCAATGAGGGCCTGCAAGGCTCTGAAAATCGTGACAAAATAAAACCTGTCTCTGCCCAAGTGAGCCTACAATTCACACACTGTAGTTTGTCCTGTGATGGAGGAAACAGGCCACCAAGCACACCTCCTTGAGGGACGTCTCAGTTGGTTTTAAGGGAGGAATGGAGATCAGAGAAGGTTCCTGAGAGGTGATATCCAAAGAACAAGTCCAGACAGGACCGTGACCATCTCTGGGCTCCCTCCATCAGCTTCTGGTTACAGTGGGGCTATTCCGGGTCGCGCAGCCCCACAGTTCGGGACACGCACTGCAGGCTCTACTCCTCTCTCGGGGGCTGGGAGCTGGGGATCCTGAGGGTCTTGACTACAGCTTCAATGTCTCTCCGCATCACCAAGGAGTCCCATGCCAACTGGAGCAGCCACTGTTTATACAGTGAGCAACAACCATCACACTTCACACAAGTTTCCAAGAGAAGAGGGGCGGCGTGTCTTCCAGCTGATGGCATGATCCCAATATGCACTGTGTTTCCTGAGATTTTTGACACGATAGATACTTTACAGTTCAGACGATGTGGGGTCATTTGACAAGCACGTTACAGCTGACTCTTGAACAACACGGGGGTTGTGGGGCCCACCCTGTGCAACTGAAAATCTTCATATAACTTTATAGTCAGCCCTCTGGATATACGGTTCCGCATTCGTAGATTCAACCACTGGGGGACTATACAGTACCATACAGATGTATTTATCAAAAAAAGATCCTTGAATAAGTGGACCTACACCATGCAAATTTGTGTTGTTCAAGGTCAACTGTATTTATTCTTAATCATTATGTCTTAACTGGGATCAAGACTCTAGCTAAAGCTGCTTAATTGGCAGCCACAGTGAGGGCGTCAGCATTCGCTTTCACCACGGGAAGTGTGGCACTTGGTGAGGGACACAGGAGCAGGAGGTACCAGCGAGGAGGCTGGGGAGGAAGTACAGAGAGAGGCCCCGTACTGCCACAGACACGCCCTGCAAGTTCTTAGGAACAACTGGGGAAGGGACTTAGGGAAGGCTTAGGCCCTGCCTCCACGCGGAAGCTAGCAGAACACAGGTCATCAGCACTCACTTATCTCTAGCAGTAGGCATGGGAGCACGTGAGCTACCCCTGCAACCGAGTGCGTGGGGCCCCCGCATGGGCTCAAGCTGTGTGGTGATGGCTGCCAAGGTGGCCATGGAACAGGTTTCTCCCCAGCCCAGAACTTCTGCTCCCTTGAGTGGACATCCTCCCGCATGCCTCTCACTTTCCTTGTTGCTAATCATCTGTTGGTGTTCTGCCACTCAACCCTTGATGACCCTGGCAACTGCCCACAGAGAGTCTCTGTCCAGAGGAGAAGAAATCTAATGTTCCTCTTTCCCTGCTAGACTGGGGGCTTCCTGAGAGCAGGGACTATTCTGTTTTGTTTGCTCTTGTCTCCATCCTCAGGGCTTGGCATATTACAACCTCTCACTAGCTACTGGATGACTAAGACTGATGAGAACACGGAACAAGGGGTTTTAACCAAACCAGACTGATGGGGAAGGCTAAATATAATAGCATGTCAGCCAAGACAGGAAGGGTGGGTGGAAAAAAAATGAGACCAGAGGGTGGTGTGGGGAGACAAGCAGCTCCCAGGCAGAAGCCTGTGCAGCATGAATGAAGGCCCTGAGGGAGGAGGGAACACAGATGGTTGGGGGAACTGACAAAAGTGAAAACTGGACTGGAGTGCAGACGGCTGGGTGACAGGCAAGGCTGGAGAGATGGACAGCTCCCTGAAGGCCTTTACATCCATCTTATGGACATCTGACTTCATTCTAGGGACCATGGGAAACCCATGAAGGGTTTCAAGTAGATGATCTAAATGTGCACATCCGTATTGTTGAAGAGGTCATGTGGAATTGCATGTGGGAACTGGGCTGGAGGGACCAAAGATGGAAGCAGGGAGATAAAAAAGCAATGGAGGGGTCCTAGAGAGGGATGGGGGTGGCTGGAGTGGGGTTACAGTGCACAGGTGGACAGAAGGGAGGAGTCCAGAATGACTCCCAGGTTTCCGGTTTGAATAACTGGTGGATAACGGTGGCATTTACTGAGATGGAAAGCCCTGAAGGAAGAGTGTTCTTTTAGAAGAGGAGGGAGGATGATGACCTTTGAGTCATTCTGCAGTCTATTTCCTTCATATACCCTGATTCATAAACACCACTTTCCTCTATCAGAACACAGCAGCTTCAACCAGTTACTGCAAGGGTTCATCCAGTTTTTAAAATTACTTCATTTAAAAAATACTTACAATGTACCAACATCTTACAAGGTACTTGTGACCTGGGAAAGAAGGTGAGCAAAACACATCTGGCCTTTCCCTTACAGAGCCTACTTTCTAGCAGAAGCCAAAAAAGAAATTACACAACTAATTACATCATGTAGATCCTGTAATCTGCGTCATAAAGGTTTGAAGAAGTATGGAGTAGTATGTGGCAAGTAACAAGGCGGAGGGGTGTTCCACTGAAGTTCATAAACGGGTTTTACCACATCTGTGAACTGCTGATATCTGTATGTAAGATTTTGTCTATGCCTGTACACTTGGAGGGGCTTACATGCACGAAGGGGTCTGTGACCCCTAAAAAGTTAAGAACCCCTCAAGTCCATCAGGGCACCACTGAAACACAAACTTCTGAACAACAAGGCTGCGACCAAGAGGAAAGCTCGAGGTCTGGTGGTCTGTCTAATCCACAGAGAACGACCTTACCTTTACACTTACAGACAGGAAAAGTGATCAGTCTTCTGACTAACGTGAGAAGAGACAACATGGTGATGAATTTTTTAAAAACTTTAGTTTTTAAGAAAGATCGCGAGATGTTCTGGTCCTCAATCTCGGGACTTCCAGGCACGTGCCCGGCTTCGGGCCCGGCTGACGCCCTCCCGCCCGGAAGGAACAGACGGCTCCGAGCTCCGCCTTTTAGATTCGGCCGAGAGAAGTCGACGAAAGCTTTCCGAGTCCAGGCCGGGTTTTCAGAAGCTGAACGGCGGAAGCACCGGCGGGCCGGAAGTTCCAGGGCCTGCCCTGAAGCAGGGAGGGGGGAGGACGGAGACTCGGGGCAGGAATGGCGGCTCAAATTCCAATTGTGGCCACCACTTCCACCCCGGGGATCGCCCGGAACAGCAAGAAGAGGCCGGCGAGTCCTTCCCATAACGGTAGCAGCGCCGGGGGCTACAGCGCCAGTAAGAAGAAAAAAGTGTCCGCCTCCGGCTTCGCGCAGGTAGGCTGTCAGCCGCCTAGTCTGCGCGTGCGCGGGGCCGAGCGGCGCGAGAGCGCGTGCGCGGGGCCGGGGAGGGGGGCGAGGGCGCGTGCGCCGGGTCCAGTGGGGCGGGGCACAGTGGAGCGGGTCCTCTGCGCCGGGCTTTGCGGTGCTACCTCTCTGGTAGATGCGGGTCTGTGGTGCGAGGGAAATACTTTTTGCTTGGTATGAACACGTGGGATTTGGTTAAAGAACCACCCGCGTTGCACTGTCCATGGGGAGAGCAAGGGAAGTGGAGAGACTGCTACTTAGTAGAAGGACTGCCCCTCCCCGTCGAGGTCGCGTTTAGAGTGAGGCTTGGGACTCTTCGTGAGTTTCAGTGAAGCAGAAGTTTGCGTGTCTTACCGTGACCAGAGTGCCCATGAGGTACAGAGCGCCCTAATGAACCGTATGGAGGAATACAAAGATGTATTGATACGGATGATTTCCCTCATCCTTAGAAAAGTGCTTTTTTGACCCTCTGTTTTCCGTGTCCCGAAGTGAGTTTGGTCTTACCTCATGGGGTTGTTAATGAGAATTCAGTGAAATCATGGTCGTAAAGCTCTGGGCACAGCGCCTGACACAGACTTCACCGCATCTGGGCAGTCTGGAGTCCGCAGTTCCAGCAAGGAATTTTCAGCAGAAGAGTGGCTCAGTTAGATGAATGTTTTTCTTAGCTCCTGCATTGTATTTAAAGCAATAAGAGAGCAAGGATGGAGTGTGTTACTTTGTGCTCTCCAGCATATGGTCTGGCATGCTTCACCCAGAACTATGTTCTAGAGATTTTAACTGTCTGCGGCTTTCAACATTCGTAATTGTTAGTGCTTTCCACCTCACCCCCCTTTAGAATACTTTACCGAAGTATGCTTTGCGTACAGTAAAATGCTCAAACCTTAATATAGATCAATGACTTTTCATATATATATCTACCCATGTGGGTGGCCACCACCCAGATCAAGACAGCATTTCCAAGAGCTCTAGAAATCCCTGGTGACCCTTTCCAGCCAGTACTCTCTCCCCTCCCTGCCGGAGGTAAACACTACTCTGACATCTCTCACCATAGATTGATTTTGCGTTTTTGAACATATGTAAATGGAATCATACACAGCATATTCTTTTGTCTGTTTGGATTTCCCTGTGAGACAATGTTTTTGAGAGTTATTCATTCCTTCATGTTATTACCTGTATCAGTACATCTGGTACACTGTAAATATACCAAAACTAATGGACACTTGAGTTATTTTACAGTTTTTGCCCTTATGCATAAGCTGCTCGGAACATTCCTGTACAAGTCTGTGTATAATATGCTTTCATTTCTCTTGGGTAAATGGATAGTAGGGGAATTGCTGTATTAGAAGGTAGACACACACTTAACTCAGAAATTGTTGAACAGTATTTCCCAAAGTAGTTGCACTGTTAGTCATTCTCAGCAACAAAGTTTGAGAGTTCCAGTTTCTCTACATCCTCAACAATACTTGGCATCATCTGTCTTTAATTTTAGCCATTCTGATGACTGTGTAGTGGTACTTTGTTATTTTAATATTTGTGTCTCTGATTACTAATGATACCAATCATCTTTTCGTTTGTTTTTGACTGTTCTGATATCTTTTGTGAAGTGCCTTTTTTCCTCATTGGGTTGTTGTTTTTAGTTATTTATGTACAGGAGTTCCTTATATGCTCTTACTTGGAGTCCTTTGCCAGATACATTGTGAGTACCTTCTCCTGATATGTGCACAGTGCATTTTGATATCCAACTATGCCAAGGTCAAGGCATGTAGTCAGTACATTGGGAGGAACGGTTGTTTTGACCCTAAAAGTAGCACTGATCATGACTCCCACCACAGCAAGCTCAGAGAGTAGACGAATGCTTTCAGGATGCTGGAAATTCCCAGCAACCCAGCTTGGCGGAGACCACAACTCTGGTGGTCTTAGAGCTCTCCCCATTGGGAAGGGCTGCCTGCGTAGGTATTCCCTGTGGGTCTTCTCCGTCTCAGCAGCCTCAGCAAACCTTCGATCTGAAAAGAGAAGGGCATTCCCTGGAATAGTGAATTCTTCTCTTTGTTCTCTTCCCAGCTGGGGTTTAACTACCAAGGTACATAGCCTATTACCCAACTCCCACCCTCAGCATCTCATGAAGAAGGAAAAACACTTGGCTTCTGTCTCCAGAAAGGAGTCTTAGGTTTTTTTTTCCTGTTGTAACATGGCATGCCCTCCTAGTGCCCTTGTCCACAGCAAATGCAGGCGATAGCTCAGTGTTGCTCCAGGGGCTGTCTGGATTCTTCCTGAATTGACCCTTATCTGTTACCCTGCTCAGCCTTTCTGTTCTAGTTAAGTTCAGTTCAAGCAGCAAGAATTTATTTCTGTTTTGTCTTCAGCAGTATATTTAAGACATTTCAACGGATTATAATTTGTTCCTAACCTCCCAAAGTCCTTCCAGGAGGAGAATGACATATTGTATTAGTTTTCTATTGCTGTCATAACAAACGACCACAAATGTACTGGCTTAAATAACATCTATTTCTTGGTTCCTGATTCTGTAGGTCAGCAGTTTTGGCACAACAGGACTAGTTTGGTTCTCTGCTCAGAGTGTCACCAAGCGGAAATCAAAGAGCTGGCTTGACTAGTTTCTTGTCTGGATGCTCTGGGGAAAATCTTTTTTGAGGTCTTTGGCAGAATTCAGTTCTTTACAGTGGTAGGACTCAGGTCCCTGTCTCCTTGCTGTCAGTTTGTCACTGTCCACATTCCTTGCCGTGTGGCCGCCTCCGTCTTTGAAGTCAGCTGTGAAGAATCTCTTTTGTGTCTGATCCCTATCACTCCTCAAATGTCTCTGACTTCTCTTGTCTCTGACCTCTGAACCCAGATTTAAAGAGCTTATGTGATTAGGGCTGGCCCACCGGGATAGTCTCATTTGTTGAAACCAGCTAACTTGAGACGTTAATTATATTTGCAAAACCCCTTCATAGTGGTACATATGTTAATATTTGCTTAAAAACAGGGGAAAGATGTGTGTACACCAGAGGCTGGGAATCTTAAGGGGCATCTTAGATTTCTGCAGACCTGAAACATAGGTAAATCTTGTCATTTCTAACCATGTACCAAAGCTGATTATAGGTATTCTCTGGTATTGGTGCCTTAGTGGTGGGACACAGGAAGGTAAGGACTCAGTGTAGGTGATGGTCATCAGAGAAGGAGGTGGGGAAGAAGACGGACTTAAGGTGGCCTTTGAGGGGTGGTGGGTTTGGATGGGGAAGGCCTTCCAAAGTCGGGGCGGTGCACATATATCAGATTGCCCCAGGTTTCATCAGTGGGAAATGAGTGCTTTATATAAATCATTGTAGTTCTTGAGTTAAAAGGGACTTTACAGGTCTTTCAGTTTCTGAATTTCCCTACTTCAATAGTTCCAGCAATTTTATGGCTTACAAAAAAGCAGTACCTGTAAAACTTCCATGGGATGTGAAAATTTACAAAGGACATTTACATAGACATTAGAGTGCTTTTTGAAATTGATGAAAATAACTTGATGGATTCTTCAGGTGGGTTTTACTTTCCAGAATGTGCATGCTGTTACTAAAGTAAAACTGAGTGAATAGATGAAATTTAAAGGGCTTTCTGCTTGGAAGTCCTCAGGACTTGAAGGGCATATTTTTGATCTTAAAGTATTCTGAGCAAAGCATTTATAGAAGTCTCCTTTATGTCAGCCCTAGAAAATGATGTTAAATAGTGTAAGAGTACTAAAACAGTTTTGTTGTATTATTTCACCTCAGTGAATCTTTAGTTCAGCAAAATTCTTAGTGCTTATGTTTGCTAAATTGTACCAACTGTCACAGAATTACAACTCTTTGTTTAGATTTGTATTTTCAGTGTAACTAATGTAGTTACTGATTAATTATGTCATAATCTGGAAAGTGCCATCTCCCATCCATTCTGGTTGTGATACTCTGAAAATAATTAGTGTTAACTTGGATTGGAGAACAGATACACTGTGCTAAAGTAAAAGAAATTATGATAAATAATAATAACACTTACTGGGCATTTATTGTGTACCAGGTACTTACTGTTCTAAGAATTTTCTAGGTACTGTCTCATTTAATCCTCAAAACAACCCTCTGTGAATTGTTATTCTACAGATAAAAAGACGGGAGCATAGAGAGGTTAAGTAACTTCCGTGGTCACACAGCTAACAAGTGGTAGAGTCAGTGTCGGAACCCAGGCGGAGTACCCAGCATCCACATTGTTTTTTCTTGACCGCCTCTCTTAATGTCAGTCTTGCCACTGTGTACCTTAGAACATGTGCTTAGATCGCTAATATAACCAAATCCAAGGTGCAGAGAAATACTTTGGGAAGGAATTTTATTAGATCAATATGGAGCATTTTAGACTTTCCAGGTGCCTATTCAAGTTAGTAAGTTCTACAGAGAAACCTAATTAACCTATAGACAGAGTGTTACAGAACAAGCTGATTTGGGATGGTTGAGCAGTTAGCACATCTAAATAAGTTGAGAGGCAGCAGTTTCTTCTTTAGAAAGGTCAATGCCAAGTGCAGATGAGGGTAGAATCTTCTGTAATTGGAGACAGCCAGAGGATACTGTGCTGATTTGATTTATTCATCTAATTCTTTTAAAAAAATCATCATAATGTTAGTTTTCTTTTTTCCATTTTTAAAGTGGACATAAAACATCAGCCAGTCTTCTTCCCCCAAAACCATTATAATTTGTGTTTTCTACATGTATCTCTGTGTGGAACACATGTTCACAGTTTTCCATAAATTCTGCTGGGTGTACATTGTGTACATTTGGTGTCCATTGTATGCCCTGCTTTTCATTTAGCATTTCCTGACCCTTCCTTTATATTGTTGATAGTCTTCTCAAGGAATTAGGTGCTCTTATTTAACTGACTTGATTAAACATTAGGCTGCGTCTCGCTTTTTTGCTGTTTCAAGTTACCCGACAGTAACCCTGAAGTTTTAGACTGAGTCAGGTGTTTGAATCTAGAATACTATTAGTTGGATGTAACTGGGCACTTGACACTTGAGTGATGAGACAGAGGGCATTTGTGTCACTTCTTTGTAATCACAGACAGAAGGCCCCAGTTATCCCTGAGTCTGAGTCAGCCCTGCAGGCTGTCGTCTGGAGACGCGAAGCCATTTATTTGGGCTCTTGGGCTGGGTCCGCTGAGGCCTCCGTGACTCCAGTCTCAGTTGGGGCAGGCACTTTGATGGCAGGCTGGGCTACTCCTCCTGGGACTTAATCAGCTCTTTTAGTGCTGCAAAGAGGGGACAGCCCTTAGGGCTGGGTGTCCCTACTTCTGATCTCTGGGCGTTCATGTCTTGGGGTGGGACAGTTTGGCTTGTGAAGTCTTAGTGTTAATAATGGTTTAGTAACATGGAAACTATACATGTTTTCAAATTTTACTTCTCTGCAGCCCAGCCTCACAGACTCGGTCCTCCCCTTGACTGAAGGTCTCTCTCTCTCTCCTGTCCATCACTAACAGACTCAGGGATCTAGCTTGGCTGAAGCCCGGGGAACGGGGCAGAACGGGGGCACAGTACCAAGCAGGGTGGGTTTAGAAGGGAAAGAAAAGCAGAAAACCCAGCTCTGGGCTCAGAGTCGGGTGTTCTTTTGCACCTGGTCGGAGAGAGAAGTGAGCCATCAGTGTTTCAGAGGCAGGATATGGCCCTGGAATGACATGGCCCAGTTCATGTCACAGTGGCATCCTTTCTCTGCCCCATCCTCAGCTTGACTCCTCAGTGGGGGTCTGGCCTGCTGACGAGGGAAGAGGTGAGGGTGGGTGAGCAAATGAACAAGAGGGCCAGTTCTGGGAGTCAGTGCTTGAGCATCTTCATTCCCTTCTTATACCCGAGGGGCCAATGCAGACATCCGACCCTCTCTTCCCACTGCCGCCCCTTCCTCTCAGCATGTGCACCTGTCCGCTGCGCATCCTCCCACTGGCAGAGCTCCCGGACCTCCCAACCCACATGGGCTGCCGAGGCACCTGCTTTCTTCAGTGGCATCTGCAGCCGCACCGCTGCCCAAGTCTTCCTCTTCTCTCCTGTTCCCTTATTCATTCTTACAGTCATGTTTATGTTCATCCATTCTCGTTTTATTCTATGGGCGACAATCCATTACTAGCGTTCTTCATTCGTTCATAAGTTTATTTATTTGTAGCAGCTTTTTTGAGATATAATTCACATACCATAAAACTCATTCTTTTAGAGTGTACAGTTCAGTGGTTTATAGTATATTTACCGAGTTGCACAGCCATCACTACTGTCTCACTTCAGAATATTTCCATGACCCCCACCTGCAACCCCTCCCCATTAGCAGTCACTCCTCATTCCCCTGTCCTGCCAGCTCCTGACAACCACTGACCCACCTTCTATCTGTGCATTTGATTTCTCTAGGTACCTCAGATAAACGGAATCATACAATTTGTGGCTTTTTGTGTTTGGCTTCTTTCAGTTAGCATAATATATTCAGGGTGTATCCATGTTGAAGCTTGTATCAGTACATCACTCATTCTTACAATTGAATAATATTACATTGTGTGGATAAACCACATTTTGTTTATGCATATTTATTAGGTGATGGACATCTAGGTTGTTTGTACTTTTTGGTGATTATGAATAATGCTTCTATGAATATTTGTGTATGAGTTTTCGCATAGACATGTTTTCCGTTCTCTTGGGTATATACCTAGGAGTTGAATTAGTGGGTCATATGATAGTTCTATGTTTAACACTTTGAGGACCCACCAGGCTGTTTTTCATAGTGACTGTACCCATTTACATCCTCACAAGCAATGTATGAAGGTTCTAGTTTCTCCACATCCTCACCGACACATGTTATTATGTCTTTGATTATAGCCATCCTAGTGGGTGTGAAGTGACATCTCATTGTGGTTTTGATTTGTATTTTCCTAATGACTAATGATGTTGAGCAAATTGCCCACATTTGGCTAGTGGGGACCTCTTCAAACCAACTCCTGTGTCCTTTAACTTACCCCCATCATTTTTCGAGTGCTGTTGTGGTCTGAATTGTGTTTCTTTAGGATTCAAAAGTCAAAGTCCTAACCCCTAATATGCCTCAGAATGTTAATATATTTGGAAATAGGGCCATTAAAGAGGTAATTAAGGTTAAATGAGGTCATAAGGATGGAGTCCTAATCCAATATGACTGGTGTCCTTATAAAGAGAGAGAGAGACACTGGGGTGGAGTTGGGGGTGTACAGAGGAGAGGCCATGCGAGGACACAACGAAAAGACGGCCATCCACAAGCCAAGGAGATAGGTCTCAGGAAAAGCTAACCTGGCTGCCACCTTGATCTTGAACCCGTGTACCTGCTCTAAGTGCTATAACCATGAAGGGAAAATCTCAAGGCAATTTAAAAGTTAGTTACGTACAAACTGCTAAATCTAATCTTTGTTGTAAACTTAAAACTGACAGGGACTAATCCTGATGGAAATTTTAGTGAAGCATAAATAAAAATGGAAAACTTGGAAACTCTTTGTGCTGTACAGAAAATGACTCCATGGATTTTGCACCAGAAAATACAAAATACAGCAGGGAGGCGGAGGAGGCCGAAAGACCAGAATTTTTTCCTCATCCCCAGGGCAGTGGGAAGCACTAGCCAGCTGTAAATAGGAGTGACATCAAGCTTACATTTAAAAGCGTGTCACTGACTGTGCTGTGGAGAGCGGAGCGGGCTAGGTGTGTCCCACAGAGGCCTCCCCTGAGCCTCAGAGCTGAGGAGGAGCCGAGGGAAGGCCAAGGACTGTGGGAGGGAAGGGGGAAAGGAGGGGAGAGAGGGAACTGTGGCTACAGATGCTGGGAAAAGGATGAGAGATTGGAGCATCTTAGTTCTTAGAGAGTTGACATCTGAGCTAGGCCTTGGAGGGGGGAAAAGTAAGGAAAGACTGTGACTGGGGGCAGCATGAAGGGAGGGTTAGTCCAGACAGAAGAGGGGTCGTGGGCAGAGGAGAGGGAGAGCACAGGCCCTCGGGAGAGACCCTGGAGAGGAGTCTGCGAAGGTGTGTGAGAAGAAGCTGCTCAGAGAACTGATGCAGCAGAGCGAGTGGTCCTGTCCCCCTGCCTCTCTTCCCCCAACACGGATGCCGTTCTTGGGGGTGGAATATATATTTATGTATTTATGTATATATGTGTGTGTATATATATATATACACATACATACAACCAGAATTCTCGTGCGCTGCTCCTGCTGCTGGTGCATTTACCTAGGGGAAGTGAAGACACACATCCACACAAAGGCTTGTGAAGAGTATTCACAGCAGCTTTATTGCAATCTGGGAAGATTGGAAATTGCGTTACAGATCAGAAGTGATTTCTTACTTTGGCTTGTTTTTCCTTCTTGATTCTTAGCTTAAAAGGTTTTTTGTTGTAAAGCACGTTAGCCTGCTGGTCGGGACACTCTGTGGCCACAGCCAGTTGACTGTGGCCCTCCCTCCCCATCTCCCTCTGTTCTCCTTCCTCAGTAACGCCCCATCCTGGGGTGCCCTCATGCACCCCAGCTCGAGCCTGGGTCCTCCAGCTAATGGGCCCCTTAGAGTGGCTGGACCTTTTCTGTCTTAATGACACAGTGTGGTAAGAGCAGCAGGAGTAGGGGCCGTGTGGTGTCACGGAGATGGTGGGGGCTTTGGAACTGGAGCCACCTGGGTTTGAATCCAGAGCCAGTCACTGTGTGGCCTTGAACCCGTCCATCAGAGCCTCAGTTTTATCCTCTGTACACTGGGGATAATAGCACCTACCTTGCAGTGGTCCATGGGGGTGCCGGGGAGCTTGGTGGCTGGGGTCCTGGCCGTCTCTGCTGTAGCTTCTGCGCAGCAGGGGCTGCTCCCAGTCTGGTAGGCTCTCCTCCGGCGCAGGCTGTCTGCTGGAGCTCTGGATGCACCGTCTTCCCTCATTTGTCCTGTGGCATCGTCTTGTGTCCTGTGAGGAGCTGAGTTAGGAAGCTCAGCTACAGGAAACTGACCTCATACTTACTGTGTTTTAAGGGTATCAGCATGGAAGCCATGAGTGAGAATAAAATGGTGCCCTCGGATTTTAGCACAGGACCTATGGAAAAAGCTGCCAGACCTTTGCCATTTAAGGATCCCAACTTTGTGGTAAGCATCGAAGGTGTTTTATAAATTAAAAAAAAAACGGACATCCATACCTTGGCCTCTGATCTTGCTGGGCCTGCAGCCCAGGTGGCACAGGTGTGCCTTTCTCCATCAGTCCAAGCTACCACCTTCTCTGCCATGGGCTGCGTGGGAGGGACAGGGGCAGGAGAACAAGGGCCCTTCCTGTCCATCTCCCAGTGTGTCGGTTCCCAAGGATTTTGGTGTCCTTTGTGGAATTCATTAAAGAATACTATGTTGAGGGTAGGTCATTTCCACAATGATTGTTCAAGTTGCTTTTTCATTGGTCTTGCATAAGATTTAGATAAGGCTTGAAATAATGACCTAAAAGGGGAGTGCTGCTCAGTAATTTCTTTAGGTAAATCGAAGCCACTGGGTTGTAAAGTAGAAATAGGCAGCTCTTCCTTTTGTTCTAGAGGCGTAGGATAAATTACGTGATTCAGATTACACCATTAAAGTTTGTTTTTCATTAATTAGCTTTGAAAATGCAGTGTTTACAGTGCCTGCAACAGATTTTTAGTATTCTTTCCATTTTGTTTTGTCATCATCATAAGACAAAAAAGAAAAAAAGTTCCAGAAGGCTTGCTGTGCCATGATTGTGGCTTACGTGGGTTTTCCTGGAGCACCAGTAATTCACAAGGCGGAGATGTCCTCAGAAGGGAGTTTAAAGATGTGGTCATGGGTTTAAATCTAACTTTGTGGTAAATTTATTTTAAAGTAATGGGAAATCATGAGTGAATTCCACAAAGTTAGACCCAATAAAGGATGTGATTCTCTATGTGCATATAAAAAAATAACCTTTTATTTCTACTCCATCAGCAACTAACTCATGCATTTTGACAATCCAAAAGCTGTGTTTTTTATAAGTAAGATTAAAGTATATAGTGTCATAGTTTTTTAAAAAGCCTTAGGGTACAGTGATTGCTAATTGAATGAGGAGTTTATTTCGGTTATGAATAAGCATAAATGTCAGATTTTGAAATGATCATCTCTGTTGACTTTTGTTTCTTCTAATCCACGTTTTCCATTCGAGCACTCTGGCCATGGTGGTGCAGTTGCTGGCAAGAAGAATAGAACCTGGAAGAACCTGAAGCAGATTCTGGCTTCGGAAAGGGCATTGCCATGGCAACTGAACGATCCTAACTGTGAGCTGTCCAGAGCCTTCTGTGTGTTTATAATGTTCAGACTAGGAACTTTCTTATAACAAACCCGCATTATTTTATTGTGTTTGCATTTGTGTAGGAAACAGTTTTTAGCTTAGGAACTTTACAGTGGCTTCAATACAGGGAGAGTATCTGTGTACTTCCTCATAGCTATATCTGTGTCGAATTCGTTTGTTTGTGTTGTCGTGGATGTGTGGTTTTTAGTGTCACTGTTTACATTTCAATCTGGAGAAGCAGGTCCTGATACGATAATACTGGTGTTTCTGTCAGACCAACTTCTTATTCAGAAGTCTACTCTTAAAATTTGTTTCCAAGAAGGTTGCCCAAGATTTAGGAGAGTTTCTAACAACCATCTGAGAGGCCAACTCTGTTTTACTCTC
Organism: Vicugna pacos; assembly: GCF_048564905.1. Lineage (NCBI taxonomy): Eukaryota > Metazoa > Chordata > Mammalia > Artiodactyla > Camelidae > Vicugna > Vicugna pacos. The sequence continues at coordinate 11,447,080 of NC_133010.1, forward strand.
TGAGCCGATGTTTTTCCGAGTAGATGCTTTATGCTGCAGGATTTCCAAATCTGTGTTATGTGTTCTGTTCAACTTCACTGGAAAGTACAAGTTCGAAGTTCCTTCCATCTCCTGCCCCACTGCACGTCTTTCATGGGGGTGACTCAGACGGGTGACCAGTGAGCTAGTCAGTTGCCTGGGTGTGGTGTGTCCAGTGTCTGGACGCTCATATCCAATTAGTGGGTTTTTGGCATCTCCTCACCATCAGCCCGTGCAGCCTGAGACAGTGAGAGTGGCTTGTGGGCGGATGAGCTTTCCGGTGGTTCTACTGGAGTCGAGGTCCCTGGGGACAGGGCAGAGCTCGCTCTGGAGCCTGCACTTGGTCTAAGACTGCCTGCATTATTTCCCCCAGAGAATGCTCTGAGTACTTAATCACAAAGTAAAAAGTTTGGGAATACTTTCAAACAGTATTTTAGGGGAAAAAAAAGGTGTAGGGGGGAGAGATCTGAATGTTTTAAAGCCAGTTTATCTTCTTTTTTTATTTTTTTCCCTAGACTTCAGTATTGATGCCCCTCCATCCTTCAAACCAGCCAAGAAGTATTCTGATGTCTCAGGTCTTCTTGTGAGTATAATTCCATCTCTACGTCTCACAACACTGAATTGAAAAGATTTCACAGTCCTGTCTGTTCAGACAGTGCTGAATATCGACACTGGTCCTGCCTGGAGGCTGTACACTCTGAATAGGTAATGGGTTTGTGCTGAAGCGTTCACGCATTTATTTTCACGCAACCAGGGGCAGCATGTGGGCAGCCTGGAGCGAGGACTGCTCCAGAAAGCAGGAGGCCTGACTTTTACTTCCCCTTCCTCTGCTTCTTAATTCTATATGATAACATCAAAAAACCAAAAAAAAAAACCAATGATTTCTCTTTTTTACTGCTAAAGTTTAAAAATTTTCCTGCATTTTAGAGATGATATTACTTTAAAAAAAAATAGTTAAACTTCTGTAACGAGGCACTATGGTAAGAGTCATGATTTTCAAACTTATTTTTAAGCATCAGGATCCCTTTTCCAAATGAAATCTTTTACAGAATCCTCTGGGGCCCAGCTACCCACTGTTGTCCCATGTGGATCTGTTCCTCTGTCCTTCTCCCCACTCCCCACCTCAGGGACCCCTGCGGGTGCTCGTAGGAAACACAGTTGAAAACCGGCAGTGTAGTTGGATGAGTGGGACTTGGGTTGAGAACGTCATTTCCTTATTTGCAGAATGTAGACTAAGTGTGAAACTTTCCACTCTCCTTTTTCACTATTATTAAATTTGGAAGATGGGCTTCCTCTCATAATCGTAGAAATAATGAGACTTCACTTTTTAAAACTCATATACATCATTTAAATGCTTTATCCTTTTATGAAAATGTATGACTCCAACTTCTATAACAAACGAAATTAATGATGGGCGTTTTACATTGGGGAAGATTTGAGTTTTCATCCTATTTTTGAACATAATGTTAGTTTTCCTCTCTGAATTAGTCATGTTTTCTCCTCCAAAGAGCACAGCCTCCTCGTGTACTACCAGCTTGTTAGCACAGACCTTAAATATAATGATCCTTAAAAACAAGGAGAGTAGAAGCACTATCAAATGGTGTGTGTGTGTGCGTGTTAAGGTCCCCTGAGGGGACTTCAGTTTGAGAGAAATGTTGTAGTCTCAGGCTATCTCTTGTCTACTGCCTGAAAATAGTTGCCTCATATCTTTGACCCATTTTAATAGTTGTTTATAGAAGGAGAGCTAGTCTGGCACCAGTTATTCTGTGAAGGCCCAAGGTGGAAACTTCTCCCGGCACCATTCTGTGCTGAGCCTGCAGCACGGACCCCGTGGTTTATGGGCAGACTTGGAGGGTGGTTCCTTAGGATGGCGCCTTATCCTCCCCATTATCAGGCAGCTCATCTGTTAGGGTAGCGGTTTGTTTGCACATACTGGGAAGCATGAAAATCATTTTGAGAAGCATTGTTCCAGGCCCCTTGATGTTACTGGCAAAGGACTCATCATGTTACACATGACTAACCTCTTGCCCCACTGAATGTAAGACTTAAGCAATTCTGAATATACAAAGAACTCTCTCAAATCATTGAAAGACAACCCCGTAGAGGAATCAGCTAAAAGGATATAAACAGACGATCACAAGGAAGAAATATAGATGACCACTATGTAGATAATCAATCTCACTGATAATTAGGAAGAAGACTCATCAGGGAGGGAAGAAATGAAGACACTTGGTTACACACCTTGTCACCAACATAGAGAAATGGATACCCTCCTACGTGGCTGCTTTGAGATGGGAGTCCACATTGGTCCCGATTCTTGGGAGGAGAGTTTATACTACCTACCAAAAAGCAGAAGCTGACAACCCAGGAATCTGCCTTCTGCGCAGCTCCCTAGAAAAAGAGTGTGTACAAGGAGCTTCATACAGAAATGCGTATGAGAAAATGTGTTGGCAATATTTTAGAAACAACGTGAAGGTCAGCCAGTGGGGTGGGGCGGGGGAGGTTCATACTGTTCTGTGAGTTTGATGTATAGGTAACAACGTGGATAAACTTCCAAGATGTACTGTTTAGGTGCAAAGCAGTTTAAGGACCTGGTACCACTTAAGTGAAAATCAGTACACACTCACACAAAAATACCGGGTAACTTCTCTGGTGTGTCTGTGTGTGTAAGGGTCTGTATAAACATGGTCTGGAAGGCTGCCCACCTAGCAGTGCCTTCCTCGGGGGAAGACACAAGACTTCCGGATGGTACATGGTGGTAAAAGGGGACTTCAGTCTTATTCGTAATGTTTTCTTTCTTTTTTAGCGGAGAATATGTTCACCTGTTACTTACACAAATTAAAGTGACATAATTAAACAGTAAAGGCCAGCTGGTGTTTACACTGACCGCTCTGTTCCAACCTGCCAAGTGGCTGCTTCCCCTGCGCTGCGGCCTGGCAGGAAGGCGCACGGGGCCGCACCTGCGCTCAGCCCTTGTTATGAGGCTCTGGGTGAGGTGGGGGAGTAGTGAACACTGTCTGCCTCCTGCAACAAGGGAGGCAGTAAAGCCACCTGCTGCCTGCCCTCGGGGAAGGGGGCCTTTGCTTCCCCCAGGCTGGAAAGACGGCGACCAGAGGAGGGCAGGCGTAGGGGTGAGGTTCTTCCCTTGTTCGTCTCAGACGTGTCACTCAGCCTCCTTCCCTCTGTTCAGAACACCGAGTCGGGTCCCATCTGTTCGGGTTTCTGTTTGGCCTTTTTGTTGGTGCAGTGGTATTCTGTATTCCGCATTATTTGTTCAGCAGTCTTCTTGGCAGTGAGGTCTGAACTTGGGCGGGCCGGCTCGGCACAGTTCGGGGTGGGAGTTGGGCAGCCACAGGGATGGAGCCAGGCCAGAGCTGGTTCATCCATGGAGGCCTGATGATCAAAGCCAGACACATGCGCCTGCACCCCTGCTCGGAACTGCAGGGCAGCCTCCCTGCCTGTTAGGACATCTCACCGCCTCAGGCAGGAGCCCTCATAGGGACTTGCTACTGTTTTTCTAGTTAAGCCTTCCTTTATGTGACTGTCATTAAAGGACATGCAGTACAGAAAGGCAATAGTCAGATTAAGCCAGAGGATCAAAGTTTTGTTTCATACAGAGCTTTAATTAATCTTAGGTTTTTAGGAATAATCTCATTTTCCTGACACACAGACGTCAAATACCTTAGGGAGGTCCCCAGTGGTGGAATTGAAGACTTTTGAGATTGTGAGAAACCCAGGACAACTGAGTTCCCTCCAGCTTGGTGCTGCTTCATCGGGCCTCCTTCCTTGTTAAATCTCAGCATTGCTGCCAGTCTGGTCCACGCAGAGATGATCAGTGCCGGTACAGACAATCCACACTTGAGTAATTAGATGTTGTCTGTCTAGACGTTAATGGCATCTTTTATAATTTTTGAGAGGAGCTCCAAATGACTCACTTTCAGGTTTTCTGTTTCAAAGTCTGTCAAAGCCATGTGCCTGGAGGCACAGTAAGTGAATTACTTTCACCACTTGGCACATGGGGAGAACAAGACCAAAGGGGGATTTGGACATGTCTGCGGGAAACAAGTTTTCTTTCCCGTGATTGTCTTGATCGTCCATTTGTTCATTCATTCACTCATCCCTCATTCGCAGGACAAACACTAACTGGAGGCCTGCCGTGCGCTCTGCATCGCACTAGGAGACGGCGCAGCCAGGAGTCAGTGATAAGCCAGCCACAGGGTTCTGGCCTCGTGGAGCCGCTTCTCAGCCTGGACTGCAGTCAGGGAGTCAGGCAGATAATAAATGTAGAAGCAGCAGAGATAAGCCTTCTGCAGGAGCCAGATGTGGTGAGGGGCACGTGAGAGTGGAGGCCAGTGGGGGCACATAAGACTTCCCAGATGACGCGGCTTGGGGCTGAGTCCTGAAGGATGGGCAGGCAATTACTGAGCAAGGGAAGGGCGAATGGGGCACGACAGGAGGGAGGGACTTCGAGCCAGGGTCCAGATCCAGAGAGTAGGGACATGTGGCTGAGGAACAGGCTCAGGAAGGAGGGGGCCCAGGCAGGGTCTGAGGAGCCATGCTGTGGACTTGGCCCTTTGTCCTGAGAATGGAGAAGAGCCGTTGAGAGGTTGCACGAGGAAAGACATGATCAGAATTGCAAGCTGTGACAATGCCCCTGCCGTAGATTTAGGATGGCCGTCCCTTCCAGGGGAAGAGGCTGTGGTAGACAGTCCAGCACTGCAGTGTAGCCCAGGGAGCCATGGCAATGGCCTGGGGAGGGGGAGGAAGGGTGGGAGAGGAGTGCAGTTGGCAGGGTGCCCCTCCCTGCCTTGGGAAACAGATCCAGAATATGTGTTTGAAGCAGGTGTGAGTCTGAAGGCAGGGATCGTCACAGATTCAGTTTTGGATGTGCTGCGCGTGGCCCTGAGGCACCAAGCAGAGGAGCCCCGGGGTCTGATGTGGGGGTTTCCTTTCCCGTCTGTACCCTGAAGCATTTCTCAAGTCTGGGAAGCTCACGTGTCTTTGCCAAAGTGAGCAATTTTGTGTTCTTGGTGACAGATGAAGATACATTTCACTTTCAGTAAAACATAAAATAATTTTAAACCTGAACTTGAATATCACCTCCAACAACCACCTTCTGCCTTCTCCATGCCTGTTTCTCCCCCAGGCCAACTACACTGACCCCCAGAGCAAGCTGCGTTTCAGCACCATCGAAGAGTTTTCCTACATTCGGAGGCTGCCGTCCGACGTGGTCACTGGCTACCTGGCCCTGAGGAAGGCCACCAGCATCGTTCCCTGAGCCTGGAGGAGGGGAGTGAAGTGGAGAACTGTTTCAAAGGCAGACTTTGGACTCAAGATTTTGTTTCATGGAAACAAACTCATTCTGCTGTCAATCTGGAAATGTCAGTGTTGTGCCTTGGAAAGAATGTTTGGCTTTAATTTAAGGGTTTTTTTTTTCTTCTATGTTTTCTCTCCAAGTGTGATGTTTCCTGTTGAATTAAATTATACTTCAGTTGTTGCCGCAAGTAAAGTTGTTTGACAAGAAAATATAAAATTGTGCTTTTCATTTAACCCAAGTAAGTGCTCAAATTTTTGCTTCAAAGCTGTGAACTCTCTTATGACATGTTTAAAGACTCTACAGTGAGTCCTGACAGTGAGGCTGGATTGCCCCTGATCCTGGTGGCTCCCTCTTGGAGCACGTTCGTCTTTGTGTTTGTTCAGAATGCTGGAAAGAGGTCCAGAATCGGGGCTGGAGAAGAGCTGAGTAACTCGCCCTGTCGCCCTGGGCCCCGGCCTCTGAATCAGCCATTCTTCCCAGCCTCCAGAACCGAGAGAGATGTGTCTGCTAGTTAAGCCGCCTGGTCTGTCATTCAGAGCAGCCTGAGCTGCCTAAAACACCACCCTGGCCTGTTCCTGGAGGTGTGGGGTGTGAACACTCACCCCTTCCAAGACTAGAAGGGCCTTTATCCTGGTCTAGGATGCTGCTTGCTGCCGAACAGGGCTCGTGACCTCGTCCTCTGAGAAGGGGATGTGCTTGGGCCAGAAGGAGACGTACTCCGAGCCCATCCCCGCAGTTCTCTGGAGGACGGCGGAACCAGACCCTGGGGCTTCTAGGCCAGAGCTACCTCTGCTGCGGGGCGGGGAGGTTAGCCCCCCAGGTGCCTTTTCTTTTTGAGGGAAAGCCCCTCTTACACTCCTTGGAGCATAGAGAAAGGAAAAACAAAGCTGAGGGGCAGCTGGGAGAGGAGCAGCTGGGGAAGGAGCAGCCTGCCAGACAGGTGGCAGTGGCCCAGAACCTGACCTCCTTTCCTCCTGGCGCAGCAGCCCCTTGTGTCACCCAGCCCCTTCCCAGTAGCTGATGGGGAGAGGAGGGGTGTGGTGTGGCTTCTCCCTCCCCCTCCAGTGATGGCCAGGAGAGTGGGAACCATCCCTAAGCCCATGAGCACTGAAGACTGGAGCCTGTGGTACAGGGTCCTTGAACCTTGGCGCAAATAGAACCTCTGAGGCCTTGTTGTAACAGGCGGAGCCCCACTGCTGAGTGACTGACCCGCAGATTAGGGCTGGGGCCCAAGAACTGGCATTTCTAACAAGTGATGCTGCATTGCTGGCCCAGGAACCTCACTTTGAACCCACAGCCGACACGAAGTTCTCTGAGAGGCCAGAGGCTGCTTCCTGGGATCCTGCTCGCACTCCTGCCCCTCCTGCCAGCAGGTGGCCTAGGAAAACCCCCTGTTTCTCTCTTGGTGGAAACAAGGGGTGAGTTGAGGGCCCTTCCTGCTCGGCTTCCACCGTCTATTACACAGAGAAAACTTGGGGCAGGTCCACTTCTTTTCCATGAAGTCCCCCCGATTTGTATGGTGTCCCAGTATCTAATGCTAACCACTTCTAGAAATGGAAATTCTAATCATTTCTAACACTGATTGCTGGGGGCTACCTCGGTCCTAACTATTCAGACTCCCCTGGGCCAGAGTCGGGGAGGAAAGAGGATCCCTGCCTGGCACGCATCCACCATGGGGGCCCACAGACCCCTGCAGGTCAATCCAGGTTTCAGGGGAGGGGTGTGTGCGCCATAAGCCCTCTGTCAGAGTCACCTGGGACCTATTAAAATGCAGATTCCTGGGCCACACCCTGGACCTTCTAACCCCTTCAGGGAGTGGGGCCCAGGCATCTGCATTTGACAAGTGTCCCAGCCAGCATGAATGTGACGCACAGGAGGGTGAGAACCGCCCCCTTCCACAGGCAGAGGGGAAGCACGTGTGCCAGACACCTGGCTCCCTTCTTTCCTGTTCCCCTGCCAGGCCTTCCTTGCCAGCGTTTTTTTTGCCAGAGCTGAGTTCCGAAGGTCAGGTCACTTCTCTCACCCCAAGCAAGAGGGATCCAAGCTGAGCCAAACTCAGCTTCAAGCTGTGAGCAGCTCCGGGAAGGAGTCCTCCCACTGGTTTTGGAACAGACGGGTAATCTGGTGCTGAAACAGCCCTTGCTGTCCATGCCTGGCCCAGTGGTTCTCAGCCCCGGCCGTACGCTGGCATCGCTTCTGCTGGGGGAGGTGTAGAGGAAGATGTCAAAACGCACAGAGATTCGGATTCAGCCGGCCTGAGCTGCGGGGTGGGGGTGGGGCACAGTGTCTTTTAAACTCCCCGGACGATTCTGATGTGCAGCAGTGCTGAGACCCTCGCTGTGACTGCAAAGAGCACTTCACGTGGGGTGTGTTTTCTAATTCACAGGTCGGCTGGCTCTGCGCGCCCCAGGCCCATGGGCAGTTTAGAACGGGGTTCCTCGTGTGTGTGTATTTAGGATTCCTTTTTAAACTGTCCCAGCACTGGAGCCAGAAACATGAATGACACTGACAATTCCGCCCTCGTCTATCTTTACCTGCCATGTTCAATTGGTCCCCAAGCTCCCACTTCGTCCACACTGATCCTTTCTCTTCTATTAGCCTGGTTCGTACCCAACTTCAGGAACATATCGCCTCCTGCCTGGACGTTTTTGGTGTCCTTCTAACTGCTCTTTGCAATAGTCTGACCCTCACACCTCTGCTTTCCCCTCTGCCCTCAGAGGGCCTTTCCACAACTTCGGATGGTGTTTGACCTAGCCCATCACAGCACGCCCACTGGTGATTTGTCTCAGAGACCCTGTCAATTCTGGCACTGGCCTGTAGTATCCAAAGGATAAATTCAGTCCCTTAAAAGAGAAAACAATTAGCTGAGAAACCAGATTGTTTTCATAAGATCAAAATGAGGCCCAATCTGCTCTGAGTGGAGTCTGACTTTCCCAATATCTGATACTGGTCTTCACTTCAAGAGGAATAGTGCAATCTATCATCTGGCAGAGTTTGGAACTACCTGTAATGTTAGACAAATGCTTTCCAGAGCTGGGAGCAGCCCATGTGGATGAGGGGGACGCATTTTGCCCCCATCACCAAGGTTAAAGCATACATCCATCCGGGTTTTGGAAGTGTTCTGTAATCAAGCCGAAAGTGTTTTCAATGAGAAATCTCTCATTTCTGAATCCACGGCCACTGAAAAGTGACATGAGGTACTTGATGCTGTTCCTAGTGACCTGCAACTGTGAGTTGGGAGTGCTTAACTTAGTAAAAATGAAAGGTAATGGAGTACGGAGTAAGGAAGCCAGAGCATAGAGGACAGGTATCCTGGGAAGAGGTTGAAAATGATGTCCTCTTACAAATGCTTAGTGTTATTTAAAATAATGCCCCGTCTGATAGAAACGTGCAGGCCTTATTTGGATCCTGATTCAAACAAAAAGAAATTAGCACATTTTTGAGACAACTGGAAATTTGATATTTGATGAGTTTTAGGAACTCTTATGAATGAATACTTTTAGTGTTGATAATGGTCTTGTAATGTTAAAAGAAAGGATTCATATCTTTTAGAGACAGACACGGAAATATTTATGCATGGAATGATATGTTATCTGGGATTTGCTTCAGGCTAATACAGGAGAGAGGAAGTGGATGGGCTAGTGTTGAAACAAGATTGGCCAGGAGTCAGTCATTGTTGAAGCTGAGTGATGGGTACTTAGACGTTCATTATAATATTCTACTTTCATAGGTGTTTGCATTTCTTCATAATAAAAAGTTTTTTTTAAAGAATGTGATGTTTTTATTATAAAAAATTGTGATGAACTTTTACCTAAAATTGGTGATTTGCATGAGTGTGAAGTGGCTTGTGGAAATTAAAAATTTGAGGAATGCTGTTGAATGGTACATAGTCTTGAATAGAGGGGACACCCAATTCCTAAAGCATTTCACAGAGAATTAGTTGGAAGAAAAGAACCACAAGGCAGGTGAAAATGTCCTCGAGATATTCTCAGCAGAGGTCTTCATTGTGGGCTCTGTTGTCCGGGAAGGCTGTACGAGTATTTCCTGTGTAAGGGTAGGCATGGGAATGGAGAGACCAAAGACATCAGCTTCGTGTTTCTTATGGGGAGTAAATAAAAATGTACTAGAATGGGTTTGGGATGCATTAAAATGACTGACTGTAGCTTGAGAAAATACGTGTCCTCATTCCTGGTAGAACTTGCAATATTTATACAGCTACACAGAGAAGGAAATTAGAGCATCAAAGAACTAAGCATGTGGACAGAATGGTTCAAGGAACTGCTTTTACAGAATTTCAAATGCATTTACGCTTTTGTGCCTATATTAAGGAACTGTATTGAAAGAAGTGAAGACACACAGTCCTACAAAAATCCCTATTGCATCTATTGCAGAAACACCCTGGAGGGTCCCACACTGCCCTGCAGGGCGAGCAACCTGGCTTGGCCCCCAGACGTGGAGACGGATAGCCTGGGTTTGTCTCTCATTTCTGCAGCGACTAACTCTCTGATCTTGGGCAAATTACTAACTTACTCTCAAATTCTCAGTTTCCTTATCTGTAAGGCGAGCATCATAATCATCATATCCACCCGGCATGACTGCCAGAATCAAATGAGAAAATGTCAGAAGGGCATGTAACTCCGTCCCTGGCCCACATGCCCAGCAAGTGTGAGCTGTGATCCCTCATCTCTTTCTGGTCTCTGTATTTAAAAGGTGGGTCTTTTCCCGACTTGCCGAGTGCACCTTCTGCCTGACTACTTTGTCTCTTCTCTTTGGCTCCAAGGACTCCTAGATCCAAATGTGCAGCCCACTTGTCGTCACCGAGCAGCAGCGTCTGACAGACACTCCGTGTGCTCACCTTACTGCTGGCTCCGCCAGCTCTTTTCCTTGTCCTCTTCATCGCTTATCTTGGTCATTTATTCTATTCTTTATTCTGTGTATTTTTATAAGCTGTCTCAACTTTTTTATGGAGCAAGGGAATGAGTAAATAACTAGCTAAGTAAGTAAGTGGTCTATGGCTGAGGCCAGAGAAGGCGAGGAGTCATGGGGTGGGTGGGGAGGACTCTGACGAATGAGCTCCTCCAGGTGGGGGGCAACAGAAACCACCCGCAGGACTCTTCAAAACCATTTTTGGTTTATGCCTTCCTTGGTATTCACCATGTCTGCTACCATTATTTGTTTCCCTGTAATAATGGGCTAGGAAACCCTTAAAAACAAAAAAAGGGCCAACTGCCTACTTGTTTTTTGTTTTGTTTTCTTTTTTTAAAACTATTTTGGGGGGGTAATTAGATTTATTTATTTATTTTTAATGGAGGTACTGGGGATTGAACCCAGGACCTTGTGCATGCCAAGCACGGCCTCTATCACTGAGCTGTACCCTCCCCCTGCCTACTTGTTTTGGTGACAGGATTCGGTGGGAAAATGGGGGCATCTTTCTTCCCACTGCAGACACAGAACCCCTGAATTCAGCCTGGTTTTCTTCCATGACTCGGTGGCCTCTGTCCACTGGTGCCTCTGTCCCAGCTGCAGACAAAGGCTTTCCCGGGGAAGAGGCAGCGTTTTCCTGGCCAACAGGATGCTGACTGCTGACAGGCGCACAGTGTGCACCAAACACATGGCTTTCCTCCGCTGGGGTCAGGAAGATGAGTCACCCTCACCAGCCCCGGTGACTCGGAGTCTTGGGTCTTTTCAGCAGGAGCGCGGAGGGCACGGCCCGGGCTTCTGCAATGTGGAGTACTGCGAGGGCTTTTTCCAGGGATCCAGCTGAGGCCACGGTGACTGGTATCTCCCCTAATAACAACGGGGGAGGAAACTGCTCACCAGAGATAAAGATAAGAGAGTTTCTGGTCTTTTCAATATCAGACCTTGAAAATGAGGTATCCCCAGACTCCCTGCTTGCCTGGTCTGGAAGGTTTTGTAAAGAAACAATAACTGAAGAGTTTGTGCCCACTCAGTTACCATTTTCTCTGAAATTCGACGCTGCCATTTCTTTGCTTATGCAGCGGCAGAGGGCCAACTTTTGGCTCAGCCTCAGAGGCAAACGTGGCTACAGGAGCAGGGGAGACAGGCAAGACGGAACTCTGGGGACAGAACGCGTCGTGGGGACGGCAGGGGGAGGCCTGAGGGCCTCGGGGAGCAGAGGCACGCCCTCCTGGCAGCGCGGCCTGGCCAGGGCCCTCCCCACAGACAAGGGGCCGGACCCCGTGGGCACTCTGTCAGAAGCTGATTTCCTAGTCTACAGCGAGGGTCACCTCTTATTTTGTAAGAAGTCTTTTATTTACTTATTTTCCTTCTTTATCTTTTTTCTCTAATTTAAGTGAATAGGGTTGGTAAAAAAGCCCACTATCCAAAAAGTCAGATTTAGACATGAAAAAACACATATGGTATATTGCTAAGTGAACAAAAAAAAAATCACAAAACCACAGACAAACCCCATTTTTGTAGTAACAAAAAAAAAAAATCAATGAGAAAGGGTGTGAAAAGATTCATGCCAAGGAGTTAACAGTTGCCTCCTTTGGAGAAGGGAGTGGATTTGGGGTAGGAGTGATGAAGAAAGGGAACTTTTTACTCTGAAATTTTGGAATTTTTGGAAAGAGCACCTAGTAATTTTAAAAGAGCAAAAAACTCAATTTAGGAGCTCTGCGTTGGGAGTATGTCCTTGAGGCTGGACGCCCCTTCCCAGGCTGTCTCAGTCCATAAGAAAAGCTCCCCAACCGTATGCATCAGGACACGGGACCCTCTCTGCCCTGCTCTGTGTCAGGGAGCGAACGCCAGCTCTTCCTGACAGCGCGATGACTGCACCTAAAGGAATAAAACAGTCTTTCCATCTAATGCTCACTACAGTCCTGTGAGGTGGGCATAGCGGCATTTCCACTTTACACTGGAGGAGTCTGAAGTTCAAGGGGAGAAACTGCACAGCTACTAGGAAGAGGGAGGGGAGTGAGCCAGGCCCCTCCACCCATGCACAGGGTTCCTTCCAGCCTCTGCCTCCTTTCCCTGAGGAGCGTGGGGAGCACAAGGGCTCTGCCTGGCTGTAATCCGAGAACGCCGAAATTACCGTGCCCGTGCTGTTCCCAGGTAGCGCTCTGTGATGGTTAACTCTATGTGCAGCTTGGCTAGGCCGCAGTGCCCAGATATTTAGTCAATCAGCAGTTTAGGTGTCCCTGTGAGGGTATTTTTTTAAAGATGAGATTAACATTTAAACCAGTGGATTGTGAATAAATCAGACTATCCTCCATAATATGAGTGGGCCTCATCCAATCAGTTGAAGGCCTTAAGAGAAAAAGCCTGAAGTCCCTAGAAGAGAGAATTCTGCTTCCAGGCTGCCTTTGGACTCGAGTTGCAACATCGTCTCTTCCTGGGCTCTCCAGCCTGCTGGCCTACCCTTCAGAGTTCAGACTCGCCAGCCCCACAATCACATGAGCCCATTCCTTAAAATAAATCTCTCTCTGTATGTATACACACATCCTAGTGGTTCTGTCTCTGGAGAACCCTGACCAATACACTTTCTCTAAAGGAGAAGGCCAGGTGGACACATTTAATCTAAACTGCCTATCACTGGCATCACCACACCTAGCAGTAAGGCACTTGCATCTTACGTGCTTCATAAATATCCGAGTGAAAACCAACAGCTAGACTGAAAATGCTTGATGGCTTTGCCAGATATGATATTTATTTAACTATTGTTTGGTTCCCATCTGAGTCATTGAATCTAATGGAAAAGAACAGAAATTGTCTTGATAATCCAGGGTGGGAGGGTGAGAGCGATAAGTGGTGAGGTGCCCTCCATTTCTGAAGATTCTGTGATCGAGGGTCATTCCAGAAACTACAGGTTCTGTTTCATCTTTTAAATCAGAGTAAATGGGGACTGGCGGAGCCAGAAGAGCTCTCAGGCAGGCACTGTCTCTTCTCGGCCCCACCCCAGGTGCAGGTCCCTTCTGTAAGGAGGGGCCCAATCCCATTCTGTCCACACACCCCCTCACCATGGGCAGAAACTCCCTGTTACCACACCCACGACACTGAGACCAGCATGAACTCATTTAGGTGTCTAGCTGGATTTGCATTCTACAGGGCCTTAAAGAAGAACCGAAGGAAACAGCTCCCAATTAGGGAGCATCAATGCTCCAGTTTTCACCATGAAGGAAACTGAGGCTAAAGGACGTCGGGCAGTTTGCCTAAGGCTGCATAGGAGTCATGGTCAGAGCTAATCATGAGGCTACTGGGAAGGAGAAAGGTGACTGGGAGGACGTGCCCTGGCTCCTCTGGAGTCCGCGCTCCCCAAGCCTCACCACTTCTTGAGGGGCAGATCCTGATCAAGGGAGGGACACTTGGCGCCCTGGCTTCACCTCAGAGCTACCTCCTGGACATGGAAGAGTGCTTCTTAATTCCCACTTAAATTTCTGACATAATGTATCCTCTCAAATAAATTGTGTCCAATACGTTTCATTTCCCACAATGTGACAAGCTCAGTCCTTGTCCCCTGTTGCTTGGAGAGTTCCCTTATCCCTCAGCACTTAGCTCAGCAGTTACCTCCTCCAGAAAGCTTCTCTGTCCCTTCCCTGCCCCTAATACCTCCCCAAGCACCCTCCATGGTCCACAGACTCCTGGCACCAGGCTGGGTCTCTTAAGGGTATGGAGCCTGACGCTAAGAGCGTGCAGCACATGGTGGAGCTTGGTCAACATCTGCTGACTGAACCATGGAGATATAGAAGTGAGTAATTAGGGAATATTTCCTTTTTTTAGGGGAAAATGACTAGAAATTACTAATCATCTTGCCTGATACATAATGGGCATTTGATGCTTATAGAATAACTCTTAAAAGTGAGAGGGTTGTGCTCAAAATAAATACTCCTGACTTAAGTTATGCTGTGGGGATACTAGCCAGTCTCACTGTCATTTCTGGGTAAAAATATCAATGGCCACAAAGAGAATGTTTTCAATTTTAAGTTTTCCTTCCATACATTTTCTGAAACCACTGGCATGCCTTGTTGCTTATCTAGAATTTAGTAATTATCACAAAATTGACCCCAAATTATATATTAGAGGTATTTTAAACTGGCAATTCAATATGACATGATTCAAGGAGTCTGCCAATTATTTAAGAGAAATAAGATCCACCTGGTCTCAAATTTCCCAGTCCATTCAACAAATTCAAAATCACTTGGTTTAGACCTTAGGCACCATCGTGTTTGTTCCCTTTTCATTCATTCATGCAGTCATCTGGGGATAGAAGCCTCCTGCCATTGGAGGTTAGTAAGGTGGTCAAGGAGAGAAGACATTAATGAGCAAGATGGAGACAGTCAGAAGCTCACCGATGGGTGGATGGGGAGTGCACGGACCAAACCTAAAAGCATAGCCTAGACTTTTGATCAAATTGTGTTATAACAGTCAAGGAAAACTTGGTTAAAAAAAGTATACAGATAATGCTGTGATTTTAGGAGTGGAGACCAGCAGGGATGGGACAGGCTAGATCTTGATGAGAAGGATGCTGAAAATGAAAGGGGATAACTGAAGTATGGAAAAATTTTTTTGGCTAATAATAGCCATTCCATATAGGCAGTAAAAATAAACCTGTAGTAATTTTAAAGACTAAAGGGACAAGCAACAAAATGGAATGGACAAGGCTGGTCCTTAGGCCAAGCTGGTGGAAACGCAGCCAATGGCTTGGGGCAGTGACTCAGGCAGGATGGATGTGGCTCGGGCTGCCTGCAGCTGTGATAAGGAGGACAGGATGGGGCACTGCAGAGGACATCCTGGAGTAGCCTGGGGACTTTCCACACTGGAGCACAAGCAGAAACCCACAGCCCAAGAGGATTCTGGCCTGCATGCCAGGCAGAGTCCCACAATGGGAACAAAGGGAGAAGAGTGGAGAAGCTGAGGCACGGAGGCAGGTGGGAGGGCAGTGGGGCTGACGTCCAGTGCGCTGTGCAGACAGCTTCATTACACACCCAGCTGGCTCCTGCCTCCTTGCCCTGCAGCCCCTGAGCTGTGCTGAATGAACCCTTTCCAGTCTAGCCTAGGATGTCGCCACACTCTGTTCCTTCTAACCCATAGATTCGAACTCAGGCACGTTTCTCCTACTAGCTCGGTTTGTGCTGTATCTGTGTAATGCTTGTACCTTACTTTCTTAGGATGTTCCCTCGAGTGGGCTCACATCTTAAACATAGCCTCTGCCTGCTAAGGAAATACCCGTGTTCGTAAATTACTCTCACCTGAACCACCGCCGCCCCCACGGGATCCCTGGGCTTCCTTGCAGCACAGACAAAGCCCTTGCTGGGCATCCGCTCGCCAGGCCCCTGGTGGGACCAGGCACAGGCACAACTTCTTGCCTTTAGGAAGCAATCTGGTCACCGGGGAAACAGTCTTCCCCGGAGCAACAGGCCCCTGCTTTATCAAGTTTCTCTGCTTTTTTCCTTCTGTAACGGAGCCTGGGGCTCAGGCCCCTCCCTCATAACCTCACCTACACATGCCTGGGTGCTGGGGTTCTGGCCCATCCTTCAGGCAGCTCCGTGCAAACTCTGTGCACTATCTTTGCAAGTTTTCTGGAAATCAAAAACTGTTCTAAAAGAAAAGGTTTGGTTTTTTTTTTTTAAATAAAGGCTTTAAAAAAGGTCATTCTACAACCCCCAATAAAGCAGCAGCAGCTGGATCACCTTATCATGGAAGAAAATCTTACTCATGGATCTTAAATGCTACCTTCAAACTATAGCCATGATAAAGTATCAACTAGTTACTAAGTGAAAACTCACACACTTTTGCCTTCTTTACTGCTATTTTAAATATCTTGTATATATGCCACAAGAACTGTTATTACTATGTACTTTTAAAATTCTCATTTGACTTATTTCTGACTCAAAAAGTAATACGTTGCTCAGTATGACTTGTAAAGAAGAAATTGTTGCCAAAATTGTTTCTCCCATAAGAAATAGTATTATCTGCAAACTTCCCTTAAAAGCATTTTTGGAAATGACTCAGAATGCTCACTGACTCCACCGCATTCTACCTTGTAGGAACGGTGATAACAAAGCAGTAATTTCCAGTAATAGCTAGGTGCGATCCATCCCAAGCAAGCAGATTCCATATCCTGTTGTGCATATGTGAAGCCTGGCCCAGTCTTTTCTGGAGTAATTTGAGAGGCTATGAATACGTGTTACTCTGATTTCATGCACCATATATTTCTCGTGCTGTTGTATTATGGGGAATGAGGATTTGAGAAGAGGAGAGATGTTATCAAGGGGAAATTTGGAGAGAAGCTTTTCTTGTTCTTGGAAGAAGTATCTCAAACCTACTATTAATGCCTTAATTTATCTATGTGTGGCACATAACACATTATGACACCATCATGGAATCAGGTTATGGAAGACTTTCTGTTGAATGAAAAATAAATGGGCTGGAAAATGCCTCTGAAACCCTGAAATACACACCAGGAACCCTGTCATGCAGTCCTGCCCCACTGCTGAATTGAACGCCATCTATTCAGCTCTTGTGTTTGGGGCTTCTTCACACCTCACTCCTGGCACCCTTTGCCAGCTTCTTCCTGGTTTCGTGTTCCTCCCTGTCCAGCACATACCCTTCAGCTGTGTGTGAGTCAGGACAGAAAACCTGGCCTAAAAGGGCGAGGACAGGGAGCTGCTGGCATGACTTCCACTGAGTGCCCTGTGTGCCCAGTTCTCCGTCAAGTGCCCCCTACAGTTTGTCTCATTTAGTTAGCAATGGCTCTGGCTTTTCAAAATGAATGGATCAAGGATTAGAAGGCTCACAAAACAGTCAGCCAATCAAAAAGCCTCAGAGCAATGGAGTGACCTCAACATCTGAACGCAGAGCATGGCCCACACCCTGAGCAACGGCCTGATGAGATTCCCCTCTGCAGACAGTTTGCTCACTTCCCCTCCACTGGTAACCAGTGACCAAAGGATCCCAGTTTAACCAAAATCTGGCTGGTTGGCTCATACTTGGAGGTCCTAATGCTGCTTACTTTCATGAAACAAAACCTTAGGGTTCCCATACACTGTCCAAGATCATGCTGAGACAGGCAAATTTTCTGATTGGTTTCGCCACCATAAATTCTGCCACATGTTGTTTGCATGTGGATTCACCCCCATGCTGACAAAGCAGTGTTAGAGACTGATACTGTTTCTACCATGGTCTCGGGGACAGGCCTGACAATGAGGTGAGAAGTGCTGGATTTGGAGGCTGAGGATCGGGGTTTGAGCTCCATACTTTTTCTTACTAAACAGGTAAAGGATAGGTTACAAGAATGCTCAGAATCTTAATGTGCTCATCTGAAAATGAAGGTAATAATCCCTATGGGTTGTGGAGCTTATGTGAAGTTTGGTGGACATTTGTGTTGTTTCATCTTTTGGCTATTGTGAATAGTGCTGTGATGAACACTCATGTACAAGTTTTCATCTGAAGAGTTTTCAATCTTTTGGGTATATATCTAGGAGTAGAATTGCTGAAATCATTTGGAAATTCTATGTTTTAACTTTTTCAGGTACCATTACTATTTCCCTCAGTGACTGCAAAATTTATATTCCTATCAGCAGTGTATGAGGGTTCCACTTTTTCCATATCCTCTCCAACACTTGTTTAGTTTCGTTCTTTTTTAAAAAATTTTATAGCCACCCTAGTGGGTGTGAAGTGATACCCCACTGTGGTTTTGATATGCATTGCTCTAATGATTAATGATGTTGAGCATCTTTTCATGTGCTTGTTGGCCATTTGTATATCTTTGTTGGCAAATGTTTGCTCAAGTCCTTTGCTCATTTTTAAATTGGGTTCTTGCCTTTTTGTTGTTTTAATTTCTTTAGATATTCTGGTTGCTAGACCCTTATCAGATATATGGTTTGCAAATATTTTCTTCCATTCTGTAGGTGGCCTTTTGCCTCTCTTGATAGTGTTATTTGGTGCACAGAATTTTGATCAAGTCCAATTTATCTGTTTTTGTTGTTGTTGCCTGTGATTTTGGTGTGATAACCAAGAAATTATCACCAAATCCAATGTCATGAAACATTTCCTATATGTTTTCTTCTAAGAGTTTTATAGTTTTAACTCTTACATTTAGGTCTTTAATCCATTTTGAGTTAATTTTTGAATATGGTATAAGGTAAAGGCCCAACTTTATTCCTTTGCATATGAACATACAGTTTTTCTATCACTAATTGTTAAAAAGCCTGTCCTTTCCACATTAAATGGTCTTGGCCCTTGTTGAAAATCAACTGACCATATACGCAAGGGTTTATTTCTGGGCTCTCTATTCCATTCCAGTGGTCTATATATCTGTTTTCATGCCAGTATAACATTGTTTTGGATACAGTAGCTTTTTATAAAGTTTTGAAATCAGCAGTGTGAGTCTAACAACTTTGTTCTTTTCAAGGTTATTTTAGTGATTTGGAATCCCTTTAAATTCTATCTGAATTTTAGGTTGCATTTCTATTTCTGTAAAAAAAAAATGCCATTGGGATTGCACTGAATCTATATGCTGCTTTTTGGTCGTATTGGCATCTTAACAGTATTAAGTCTTCCAATACATGAAAATAAGATGTCTTTCCACTTATTTAGGTCTTCCTTAATTTTTTCAACAATGTTTTGTAGTTTTCAGCCTGCAAGTCTTCTGCTTCCTTGGTTAAATTTATTCCTAAATATATTATTCCATTTTATGCTACTGTAATGGAATTGCTTTCTTAATTTTATGTTCAGATCATTCATTACTACCATCATAAACGTGATTTCAATACCCCATAAATATGATTCCAACATCCCTCTCAGTCTGACCCATTTTGTCAAATGGTATTTTTTAAATTTAATTTTTAAATTTTGTGCTGCTAGTGTATAGAAATACAATTCCTGTTTGTATATTGACCTTGTATTCCAAGACCTTGCTAAATTCACTTATTAGTTCTAGACAGTTTTAATTCTTTCTTTCTAATCTTTGTGCCTATTGTTTGTTTTTTGTTTTGCCTATATTTTTTCCCTATTGCCCCAGTGAATAGTGCTGTTCAGCACAATGTTAAATAGAAGTGGTGAGAGAGGACAGACTTGCCTTGCTCTCCATCTTAAGGTGAAATTTCCAATACATATCATCACGGGTGATGTTAGCTATAGGTTTTTTGAAATTCTCTCCATCATGCTGAGAAAGTTTCCTCTTATTCCTACTGTGTTAAGGTAAGAAGAGTTTTATTATGAGTAAATGTTGAATTTTGTAGAATTTCTTCCTGTATCAATTGAAATGGTCATGATTTTTCCCTTTTCTTCTGATAATGTGATGAATTACATTGATTAATATTTAAAAAAAAAAAACCTTAACATTCCTGGAAAAAAAGAATTCCAGTTTTTGGTCGTGTTGTATTATCCTTTTTTTAAAAAATGCTAGGTTAAATTTGCTAATATTTTGTTAAGGATGTTTGTGTCTATGTTCAGGAGGGATATTGGTCTGTGGTTTTCTTTCCTTGTAATGTCTTTGTCTGGTTCTGGTATTAGGGTTGGGCTGGCCAAAAATTTTAAGAATTGAAAAATGATTTTCTTCTCTACTCTCTGAAATAGTTTGTGTACAGTTGGGATAATTTCTTCCCTGCAAGTTTGATAGAATTTACCAGTGAAACCATCTTTGAAGTTTTAATTGCACATTCAATTTTTAAAATAAACATGGGAATCTTCAGATTTTCTATTTCTTTGTGTGTCAGTTTTGGTAAGTTGTGTTTTTCAAGGAATTTGTCCTTTTTATCTATTATATTTTTTAGCATAAAACTGTTTTAAAACCCTTTATTCACCTTTATTAACCCTTTATGTCTGCAGGGTTACTAGTGATAACCTCCTTTTATTCCTGATGTTTGAAACGTGTGTTCTATCTTGTTAACTTAAGCTGATGTCATTTTCTACAAGCCTCAAGGAACTTGTTTAGCATTTCTTTTAGTGTGAATTTGCTAGAGATGACTCTCAACATTTGCTTATCCAAAAATGTCTTTATTTTACCTTAATTTTTATAAGATATTGGTAGTTTATAGATTCTAAGTTATAGGCATTTTTTTCGGCACTTGAAAGATCTTGACCTATTGTCTTCCAGCCTTCATTGTGTCTGATGAGATGTCAGCTTTAATTTTGTATGTGTATGTCTTTTTTCCTCTGGCTCCTTTTAAGATTTTTTTTCTTTAACTTTGTCGTCAGCATTTTGCCTACAAAGTGACTCAGTGTGACTTTCTCTCTGTTTATTCTGCTTGTGACTTGCTTAGCATCCTGGGTCTGTGGGTTTATGTTTGTTTCCTTTTCTTTAATCAGTTAAAGCTTGGCTGCCTCCCGCCCACATTGTCTTCCTCTATGGCAGGCCTGCTCTTCTATAGACCTATGCTGGATTGGCTATTTGCCTCAGCTGGGAATTTTGGCTCAATGAGGGGCTCATTCCTACCTGGAATTCAGTTAATCAGGGATTCTTTGCATCTACAACAGCAAATAGAAAAGTATGATTCTTCACTCATGTAGATTTATCTTGTTGTTACATGGCAGTATAGGCCTTTTGCATTCTTCTTCATCCTAATCCTGAGGAGAATTTGGGGTGTTTTATTCCTATTTCCTTCATTCTGCATACATAAGAGATTGTACTTCCTGCCTCATGAAAGTTAGCTGTGGCCATGTGACTTGACTGACCAATGAAACGTGAAGGGTGAATGCTTCTGGGCAGTTTATTTAAGGCTTGTGTGTGTTTGGACACTGTCACTTCCCTC
Source organism: Vicugna pacos (assembly GCF_048564905.1). Taxonomy (NCBI): domain Eukaryota; kingdom Metazoa; phylum Chordata; class Mammalia; order Artiodactyla; family Camelidae; genus Vicugna; species Vicugna pacos. The sequence goes on from NC_133010.1 coordinate 11,468,128, forward strand.
TGTGTTGTAAACACGGTGGTAATGGCCCTCCAAAGATGTCCTCTTAATCTTGGAGCCTGTGAATATGTTACCTCACAGGGCAGCAAGGATCTTGCAAATGTGATTAAGGATCTTGCAATAAGGAGATTATCCCGACTTCTCCACGTGGGCCCAATGTAATCACAGGGTGCCCTCATGAGAGGTAGGCAGGAGAGTCGGAGTGGGAGATGTGACGGTGAAGCAGCGGTCACAGAGAGGGGTCTGACGAGCTCCACTGCTGGCTCCAAAGGTGGAGGAAGGAACACAGGCAGCCCCTAGAAGGTGGAAAGGGAAGGAAACAGATTCTCCCCTAGAGCCTCCGGAAGGAAAGCAGTTCTGCCAACACCTTGATTTTAGCCCACTGAGACCCATTTCAGACTTTGACAGCCATAACTGTAAGACAATAAAATCTGCATTGTTTTAAGCCACGTAAGTTTGTGGTAATTGGGTATAGCAGCAATAGGAACCGAATATACTGTGTAACAACAACTGCAATGCTCCCAGCCAGGAAGATGGTCAGCCTGCGTTCACGAATGAGTGGCACAGAAAAAGACCGAGCCCCCAGCTGACCATGGCAAACCTGGAGTATAAGTATGAAACAAAACTTGGTCCTTTTAAGCCACAGAGATTTTGCAGGTGTTTGCTTTTATAGCATACCTATGTGTCAGTACAAATCCCACATAGAGAATACACCTCTGTACAACTTTGCTGTAGGACTTGAAAATTTTTTTCAGTAGGGCCTGGGAGTTGAGGCCGCTAGAGTGATGAAATATTTGGGCTGCTCTGACAGGAATGTCAGGAACAGCTTAGAATTAGTTCAGCAAGTCTGCTGAGGGCCTGGACTGTTACAGCTCCTCAGCGCCATAGAGGGCGCGCGTGCACACACGCAGACACACACACACACACACTCTCTCACACAGATTTAGGATGTTCTGCTCCTCCTTAGAGGGAGAGTACAGTCTAATTGGAGGGAGAATCTGTGTAAGCAGGAAGCCCAGGTGACAATGTAAGGTTTAGATTCAAGTGTACTTCAGAGGGTTCTGGTAACAGTGAAAAGAGTCACTTTGGGGAAGAAAACTTGTTGAGAGAAAGCCTCTTTTAAACAGTAATGTTTTGCTGGATGATGCTGTTCTCCATTAAGGATGCGGATGCTTTGGGGCGGAGGCCTAGTTGGGTTAGTTGGTTAGTTGAGTCGGCTTAGCCTAGGATAGGGGGAGAAGAGGGAAGAAAAGTAAGGATAAAACGAAGGAGAAAGAAGAGTCACGAAGAAAAGTGGGGAATAGGAATAAGGAGTCAAGGCACAGAGACGTCAGATCCTGCAGAGCCAGGCTGGGAGGGGACACAGACAGCATTTGTACACAGTGACACCACAGTCACCTCTCTGGATGACGCTCTGGATGACGAGACGTGAGTTCCCAGCACTCAGAGCCACTGTGCTCCTAATCCTCGTGGGCCAAATCGCACAGGAGGGTATTTATGGAGAAAAAGTCTTTCAGAGCCTTGACTAATTTTGGATTGTTTGTGAAGGTTTTTTCAGCCCCGAGTGTTTTCGAAAAAGCAGCACAATAGTCAGGCTGACATCATCTGGTGTTAATGAGAACATTATAAACATTTCCACTTTGAGTCAGGCCAAAGAGCCATTTTACAGTATTCTTTAATCATTTCTTCCAGCATTCACCTAATCAGTACAAATACCAAGCAAATGTTCAAAATGAAAGAAACCAGTGTACTACGAAATAAATGAATTTATGTAAAGATAATAACAACAGCCCCCAGTCAGGCTGAGTACACAGGCTTCTGGCTTTTTTCCAGGGGCTTCCACAGGGCAGAGGAATGTTTTTGCTGTTCACTTACACAGCTGAGCTGGCCAGCTGCCATGACAGGCAGCTTTGTTTATTTGGTTTTCACTTTTCAGCATGAAATACAGACCTGTCTTGATTCTCCTGCCTCTGGGGCTCTCTGAATGTTTCTAACTAGAATCCTTTCTGCTCATTTGCAAAGACTCCCTTCCCTGGGTCTGGTGATGCCGAGAAGCACTGCTGGGCCGGGGGTGAGGGTCTGTGCAGACCGCAGCTCTGCTTGGCCAGGTCATAGATCAACAGAGTTTCTGAGTTATAACTTTCTTGCACACTAAGTTTTGTTTTGGGGATAGCACTAATTTGGTATTTGCACTCAATGTGACTGGCTTGTAAACCTAGTGGACCACTTCAGCGGGGGAGTTTGTGCACAGTCTGTCTCATCATCACAACCACATTACGCAGTTCGTGGACACATTGGCCTTTGTGTGCCCTCAAGATCCCAGCAAGCTTTCCTCGGAAGGAGGTTGCTGGTCCAAGGCCTGACTTCAGATCTCGTGCCTACATTGGTGTTCCTAATGCTGGCTCAGGCCCAGAATGACTTTGAGGGGGATAGGGCAGATAGGTCAAACACAACACACCTCATAAATAAATAAGCCCAATATATAGTACATTAGAAGGTGAACTGCTGTGGAAAAGATAAAAGTAAAGCAGGGGTAAAAGGTGTTGGATATTTTGGGGTGTGTGGAGGGAGGCTGCAGATCAGAATAAAATGGCCAGAGTTTCCTTAAAAATTAAACATGCAATTAACATGCAACCTAGCACTTTCAGGCATTTATCCTAGAGAAACGAAAATTTGTGTCCACACAAAAACCTACACATGAATTTCCATGGCAGCTCTACTCGTAACAGCCCCAAACTGGAAGTAACCCAGCTGTTCTTCATCAGGTGAATGATCAGACACACTGGTGCCTCCCCACCGTGGAACACTACTCAGCAACAAAAATGAATGAACCACTCATACCCCCGACAACCTGGAGGAACCTCCAGAGAATTATTCCGAGTGAAAAAGTCAATCCCAAAAGGTTGCATACTATATGCTTCCATGTACAGAACATTCTTGAAATGAGAAAGTTATAGAAATGGAACAGAGATGAGTGGTTGCTGGGTATCTGGAATGGGGGCCAGAGGGGAGTGTGCATGGCTATGAAACGGCAGCATGAGGATCCTCGTGGGGATGGAAATGCCCTGTATCTTGACTGTATCAGTACCAGCATCCTGTTGTCCTGTTGTCCTGTTGTGCTGTTGTGCTGTAGGTTAGCAAGATGTCACCATTGCGGGTAAACAGGGTAAAGGGCACAGGAGATATTTCTGTGTTATTTCCTGTAACTACATGTGATTCTGAATTGTCTCACAATAAAAAGTTTAATTAAAAAAACAGGGTAACCCAAGTGGACCCACTGAGAAGGTGGCATTTGAACTAAGACTTGAGAGATGCATTCACCTGGGTGGACACTGTCCCTGGCAGAGGCCCTGCTGCAGAAGAGCATGTGGCATGCTCAGGGGGCACCAAGGAACAATTTGAGTGAGGAGGAGGGCACAGGAGATGAGTCAGAGGGAGCTGGCCCCTGGTGGGCACAGTGAGGTCCTGGCTTTCACCCTTTGTGGTGGGGGGAGATGCAGACAGTTCTGAGCAGCAGGGTGATGTGGGCTGACTTCCCTTTAACAGACCCCTCTGGCTCCTGAGTGGAAAACAGACTGCAGGCGCAGAGCAGAAGCAGGGAGGCAGTGAGCGGGCTGCTGCAGGCATTCTGGAGGACCCCTACTGTCTCCTCCACCCTGGTGAGCCATCTGTCACTCTCCTGGGTGTGTGTGCACACAGATCTTTGGTAATATGTGCAGAAGCTTCTCAAAGAAGCACTGGACCCCAAAACCACAAGTCTACACCAGTGACCCACGGAGAGCATACGGCAGAGTGGAGGATGAGAGTCATGAAGGTAAAGAGGAGGAGCTGGCTAAGGACGGGGACCTCAGGCTGCAACTAACTCGTTAAGCCTCAGGGCCAGGGGCAGGCAGGTATGGGAGCCTAGTGTTTTATTATAGTAAAGACAAAAACGCCCGTGATGGTGTCCAGGTGTCTGCATGTACATCACTGAGCCTTCCAGGTAGGAATGCATTTCGCAGGAGGTTTTGAGCCCCTGACATGTGCTGGGGACCGGTGCCGCTACCAGGGGTGCAGTGGTGGGTAAAGCTGGCCTAGCTCTTATACTCATTATGGCAAAAAACAAGTGAGAAGACAAATAAATAAAATAATGACCAATTGTAATGGAGGTTATGAAGCAAGCAAAGAATGGAGGTGGATTGTGTGGGGAGGGGGACATTAGCGCCCCTTAGGTAAGAAGGTGACACTGAGGTTGAGACATACAGTGGGATCAGGAGCCAGGGTAGGGTCTCCAGCAGAGGGAGCAGCCTGTGCGAATGCCCTGACGCAGTAGGTGGGACAGGGTCCAGAGATGCTGTCACAGAAGCCAGCATCACACCATTCAGCCCACTCCCCACCCAGCCTCACCCAAGGACAACATTTTGAACCCAGGACACCAGTCTCATACTCCTATCATTTCTCTTATGCACAGAATCACAGAGTCAGGCCTGGCTAGTTCTTCAGCACAGCCTGAGAAATAGCTATGATTTCACAGCGAGCATGAAAGATACTTTCTGCTGCAGCACACCAGATGCTGGGAAGTGTGAGAAGTTGTGAGAAATATAGAAAGGCTATCTTTTTAAAATCCAAGTATATAAAGTGATCCTGCTTCCCATTATCTCTGACTCCCACATGACATGATCATGTGGCCCAGAAGAGGACCTGGCAGCCAGGCTGGTGTCCTAGGCTGGGAACAGGCATGAGAACTGTGAAGACAAAGAGAAGAAAGTTTGACGAAGCCTGCGTATCATGTTTATCAGTTTCCCAGGACTACTGTAATGATGTACCACAAACTGGTTTAAAGCATCAGAACTTTCTTCTCTCACCGTTTTGGAGGCTAGAAATCTAGAATCAAGCTGGCAGCTGGGCCCCTCTCTGAAGTCTCTAGGGGTGGATCCTTCTTGCTTCTCCCACATTCTCATAGCCCTGGGTGTTCCCTGGATCACAGCAGTATCATTCTGATCTGTGCTTCCATCTTCACGTGGCTGCCTCCCCTGTGTCTGTCCATGTCTCTACATGGTGTTCTCCCTGTGTGTCTGTCTTCACATCACCTTCCAGTCCTACTGGATTAGGGCCCACCCCAACAACTTCATCCTAACTAATTACATCCACAATGACCCTATTTCCAAATAAGGTCACATTCTGAGGTACTTGGGGTCAGGACTTCAACATATCTTTTAGGGGCACACATTCAACCCCAAACACCAGGAAAGAAAAAGTGGTTAGAATGCACTGGGCAGCTGTGGGACTGGATCTTGCACAAGAGATGCCATTCTGAGCTCACATCCACACCCTGGATCTGCTGACTCTGAATCACTCCCATTGATACCCTTAAAAACATGCTTTACTCTGAGTGCCTCTGTTACATGATTTCAAGTAAAAAGAACTGTTATGCTCCTAAAGCTAGGGCATTTTTGTTAGTGATATAGTCATGGCTGTGCAGGCCTGAATGACTGGCCTTCTCTATGTCCCTCACCCCATGGCCATCACACTGTCCAGCTGGGAAGTAAGCAGGATAGGTAAGGCCAGGCCAGGTCTTGGAAGACCCAGGACCTGGACTAGGTTCAGTAGGCAGTAGGAGGCCATTCAGTCCAGAGCAGAGAAGTAACGTGGGAAACAGACTCTCCCAGGGCTGGGCAGGGCAGGATGAAGGGGACAAATCAGGAGTCACCTGGAATTGAAGTAGAGGCAAAAGATCAAGAAGGGAATCATCAATATGAGGGTGCAGATTATGTGATGCTCTGAGCCTATGGAGACAAAGATGAACCTTGGAGCTCCTCTTGAGGAAAAAGTGAGACTTAAGGAAAGATGAGTGAGTCCATGATGAAAACATGAGCTTGCAGGAAAAACAAGGAAGGAGAGCTTCAGGTAGAAGGGAAAGGTCAATGGCTTCAAACTTCACCAGAGACAAGTTTGTGGTGGTTCCAGTAAGAAGGCCTTCATTCTCAGATGTCCCCTCATCCTCCTCAGGGATGACTCTTTGCCCTGCTTCCAGAGTCCTGGAATGTCTGTCTCCCCTGGTGACTTTGTGGCCTCTGAGACCAGGGCTGGATGTCCTCTAGATCCTGCAGCCCCTCTTCCCATGTCCCCATCCAGAGCTAGGGGCAAGAGGGGAGCTGGAAAGGACCCAGGGGAGGTGGTGTGGCTGAGTACCTGAAATGGCCACAGTCCTGGTGTACTGGCAGACTTCTATGTTACCCTGATGCCACAGACATTACAGCTGAATCCTTTTAAAAGAGGATGGAAAATATATAAATCATGGCCCCCACACTCCCTCAATCCCTCACAGGACACCAGGGAAATATTTATCTTATGCCAGAATAACAACCAAGTCAGGAATAAATTTGGAATTCTTCAATTTAGACTCTAGTTCATTCATATGCTTGTTGCTAGATTAAATGTTTAAAATAATTTCCTGCTGTAAAAATATGAGACTCTTGCTATTCAGATAGATTTTTCAAGTCCAAGACTTGAAATCTTAGGAATTATTTCAAAATACCTTTTGAAAAGATTTTCTGTTTCTGATCATGAAATGTCAAAGTCACCTTATTGTGAACTACAATTTCTCTACATCTGATCTTAGCCAAAAGGCTGAGAAATTATTCAATTTTTCTAAATTTAGCTTTATTTATTAGCACTCATTCATAGTTAAAATGATAACATGTCATGCTTCAAAAGAATAAAATGTATTTCTTTAAAAATACATTGTATGTGGGTCCAACTTTCAGCCATGAAGGAGTAAAGAGATCAACAAATTCTCCCCACTAAAATCAACTATAAAACTGGATATAATTGTAAAAAGAACCAGTCATTTCATGGTTCTGGAAATTGGCCACAGGCAGACAACAAATTGAGAAATAAATCATCATCAAAAACTGTGGAAATTCAGGTAAAAACAGTGAGGATATGTGACCACCTTGCCTGGGACTGACTCCATCCTCCAACCCACCCTGGTCAGCCTGGTTGTTCCACCAGGACAGGACTGACTTTCACTTGATTTGGAGTAAGGAGTGGAAAGCCATAGACAGCAGCAAATGGGAAAAATCTGCAGATCTCCTAGCCTAAAGTTGCAATCTGAGCAGTATAAGACTAGCCAGAAATAGAACAGGGAGATCCTGGAAATGAGACAGCAACTGAAGTTTTGGTAAGCATTTGACATAACCATGGCTGCCTGGGAGCCTATGTGCATGCACAGTGGAGACCAAGAGGGCCTGGTGTTAAAGAAACAGCCAGGGCAGAGTTGAAAATTGCCAAACTTGAATACATCCCCAATTCAAATACAGATCCACCAGCAGAGAGTGGTGTTTAAGCATAATTTCTGATCAGTTATCGAGTGACCATTAAGCTATGCAAACACAGAGGTGACCCAAAGAAGCAGTGACCCTCAAATAAGAATTGAAAAAAAAACCCAAAACTGAGCAGAATCATAAGCAGATGCACACTGTAGGGTGACAGATTCTGCAGATCAAGTCCAGGAAAGCTATCAACAAACAAAAATCAGTAACAGCTAAGAATTTCCAAAGATAAAAAGAAAACAGAATCTAGAGTTGTTATATTATCCATAATATCCAATATTCAACAAAAAATTACAAGTTACGCAAAATAACAAGAAAGTGCAACCCACACTTGGGGGGAAAATGTCAGTAGAAATTGTCTTTGAGTGGCCCAGATGTTGGATTTTAGAAGACAAAGAATTCAAAGCTATTTTAAGTATTTCAAAAAACTAAAGGAAACTATGTTTAAAGAATTTGAGGAAAATATTATTAAAATGACTCAACCAGTAGGAATATCAATAAAAAATAGTTTTTTTTAAAGGGCGAAATGGAAATTCTACAGTTGAAAACTACAATAATAAAATGAAACTTTTATTATATGGGATCAGCAGTAGGTTTGAAATATCTGAAGAAGAAATCTGAATTTGAAGATGGATCAATAGAATGTTATTCAATCTGAAAAACAAAGAGAAAAAATACTGTAGAAAAACCACCTCACAGACTTGTGGAACAATTAGCAAGCATACCAACTACATAATGGGAGTCCCAGAGGAATGGGAAAAAATTTGAAGAAATAATGGCTGAAAATCTCTCAAATTTGATAAAAGCATTCATTTATAGATCCCAAAATACCAATGAACCCCAAGTGGGAAAAACACAAATGATATGATCTTCAGTCATATCAAACTCTTCAAAGCAGAAAACTAACAGAAAATCTTGAAAGTAATCAGAGAAAAACTAATCATAAAAAGGAACAGTACAAATAATGGCTAAATCTCATCAGGAACAGCGGAGGCCAGAAAGCAGTGGAACGACATACTCAGAGTGCTAAAAGAAACAACTCTCAGCCAAGAGTTCTATACCCAGCAAAACTATCCTTCAAAAGTGAAAGTGAAATAAAGATATTCTCAGATACACAAAGAATGAGACAATGTGATGCTAACAGAAAAGTCTTACAAAAAATACTAAAGAAGTCCTTCAGAAGGAAGAAAATTACTTCAATTTGGTAATTTGGATTCACAAGAAGAAATGAAAACTGGAAATGACAAAACTGTGGGTATTTATAAAATACTTACTGAATATGCATTTTTCCCTATTATTTCTTTAAATGGCATAAGATTATATAAAGCAAGTGTATTTTGGGTTTTATAACATGTATAGATGTAGTAATATACATGACACTAACAGTTTAAAAGTGTGGCATGGAGAAAATGAAACTATATTGAAACAAAATTGCTATATTTTACTAGATTAAGTTAATATTAATCTGAGGTAGGCTGTGATAATGTTAAAATGCATATTGTGATTCCTAAAGCAAATACTAAGACAAAAACTCAAAAGTATAGTTTAAAAATCAACCAAGGAATGAAATATACTATATAAAATTATTTGTTTAACACAAAGAAGGGAGTAAGGAGTAAAAAAAAAAGACATGAGGCATACAGAAAACAAATAGCAAAATACCATACAGAAATCCAACCATATTAATATTACATTAATAATAAATATTCCAGTCAAAAGTCAGGGATTGTTAGAATGTCATATAAATCCAATCATATGCTGTCTGGAAGACACACACTTTCAGTTCCACGACACAAATAAGGTGAAAGCAAAGGGTATCTGTTCTCACATATTCAGCATAATACTGGAGGTTCCATGGCCAGAACAATGAAACAGGAAATATCAACCAAATGCATTATACGCAGATTGGAAAAGAAAAACTGTTTTTATTCACAGACAACATAACCTGGTATGGAGAAAATCTCCGGATAAAAGATCAATATACAATACATCAATTTTTCCTGTATTCTCACAATGAACAGTCCAAAAATGGAACTAAGAAAATCCCATTCACAATAGCATCTGACAGAATAAAACACTTAGGAGTAAATTTAACTCAAGAAGTGCAAGACCTGTACACTAAAAAGAAAATTTAAAGAGAATACAAGAGAATTTAAAGATATAAATAAATGGAGACACATTCCATCTTCATGAATTGAAACAGTATCATTAAGACGGCAGTCCTCCCCACACTGGCCAATAGTCTTTATCTAAATCCCAGCAGAACTGCAGTTGGCAAGCCAATCCTAAAATGTACATGAGAATGTAAAAGACCTAGATTAGTCAAGACAATTTTTTAAAAGGAGAACAAACTTGAAGGACTCACACTACCTGACTGATTTTAAAACTTCCTACAAAGCCATAATAATCAAGAAAATGTGGTACTGGCATAAAGATAGACATACAGATAATTGGAACAGAACTGAGGGTTCAGAAGTTAACCCTTATATTTATAGTCAATTGATTTTCAACAAAAGTGCCACAGTAGTTCTGATGAAAAAGAATGGTCTTCAATAAATGTTGCTGAGACAACTGGATACCCATATGCAGAAACATGAACTTAGACCCTTACCTCATGACACACAAAAATTAACTCCCCAAATTAATTACAGGCTTAAAAGTAAAAGCAAAAACTATAAAACATTGTATGAAATCTTTGTGCCCTTGGGTTAGGTAAAGAGTTCTTAAATATTGTACAAAAAGCACACAGTATGATAACAAAAGAAGTAACTAATAAATTGAGCTTTATCAAAATTTGAAATTTTGCTCTTCAAAAGATACCATTAAGAAAATAAAAAGACAAACCACAGTCTACGAGAAAACATTTGCAAATCTATGTCTGATAAAGGATATTTATTTAGAATATATAAGGAACTCTTACAATTCAGTAAGTCAAAAACTCAATTAAAAAATGGGCAAAAGATTTTAATAGATATTTCACCAAGGACATTCAAATAATTAATAAGCACATGAAAACATATGCCTACCCAAAGACTTGCAGTCAGCGTTGGGATGCCCTGCTGTGCTTGAATGGACCTGAGCGGCACAGACTAATCTTGCATGAGTAGTTGTGGCAACAATAAGAACACTGTTATGTAATCTAGTGATTCCTGGCAACTGTGCATCCTGCCCCAGCACAGGCTCTGCCATTTTCAAGGCAAACCGATGACCACTATGCTATCTAAGCCTCACTCACCCAGTAGGTCAAATTCTCCCCAAGACCGGCCTCCCCAGCCACCTAGTAAGCTTCTCACCTCCCTTGCATAACCTAGCCACTGTCTCACACTGTCCCAGGCGGCAGTGGCCTGAGCTGCCTAGCCGGTCATTCCTGAGAGGGTGCATCTTGGCTGGTTAAGACTGAGCACTCCTAAGTCTCCTGATCTCTGTCTTTGAAACAAAAAGCTGTGTCATATCTCCCTGACAAGTCTTATAGGAGAAGAAAGGAGAGAGAAACAAGAGCATTTACTATGACTGGAGCTCCATTGCTTGGACTTATAAAAAATCAGTGCAAAACCACAGTAGCCAAAGAGGAGGGAGAAATGCGGTTTACTGAGCTTTTACTGAGCTTTGCTGAAAAGAAGGAATTTCTCTCATGAGACAACTTGCTTGGAAATAGAAGAAGCTGAAGTTTAGACATGTGATTCTCATTACCAGCTACATCCTTTCAGACAGGAGGCAGATATAATTGGATCCATTTCTATTTTAATTATAATTCTTTGGCTTTAAAGAAATCACCAGTGGAAATCTGTGAGCCACCACAAAGGCTGCCATTTCAAATTCCCTGGATTTTAATGTGGCCTGGATCGCCTTCTGCAGGGCTGAGGCCGCCTGCCACAACTGATGTTTATTGTTACAGAACTTCAGTTTTCCCCAAACGAAAGATGGACTGATCCCTTCTCTCTCTCTTCCTCCCTCTCTCCCTTCCTTGTTCTATTTTTCCTTTTTAAGTAAAGAGAGAGATCTTTCAGATTTTGTTAACCCTTCCCCTTACGAAAAACAGGAAGCCTTTTGTGAAGAACAACAGCAGAAGTGGGCGCACACAGCTTCCTTTTGCTCCTCCCGGCTGCCCGGAGGGCTCTGCAACCTCTCTAGAGCCCCAGATTCAGGGGTAGTCACAAGTCTTGAGAAGTGCTTGAAACTGGAGGGCTTATAAAGTCAAACAGTACAACCAACACCGTGAAACACCTGGTCCGAAGGCTCACTGCAGCTGCTTCCTACCCACTTTCTTCCCATCAGTCTCTATCTCACAAATGTTTGTTCTTGGCAGAGCTGGAAGGGAGCCCTGACAAGGTCAGTCCTGGTAAGCGCTGAGGGCAGCGCTGAGGTGCCCATGCAGCCTCTGAGAGGGTGTCTAGGGTCCCTGTGCCTGTCTTCTGACATTTGCCCCAACAGGGCTGGTGGCTCACTGCACATGGCCCACATGTGACGAGGGCAGGACGAGCCTTTCTCTTGAAGCTGAGCAAATCAATTAATCAATTTAAGGAGCACAACCCACAAAACTGTGGTTGCAGCCACAGCTTTGTTTCACACTAAAATTCAGATAAAACAGTTGAGTGTGCTCCAATGTTCTATTCACTCTAATTTGCCCTGCACTTAAATGTCTTATTCAAATTCACAATAATATAATTCAATAAGCCTTAAAAAGTCACTTTAGTGTGAAAGTAGAACAATATTTGGTTGCTTCTTTGGCTGGTTGGTTCCTTTAAGCAATACACAAGTAAACGTGTGCGGTGTATGCGCACACACACACATACACATCAAGAACAAAGAACAAAGCACTGCTAGTTTAATAAAACTAAACATGAGAGTTGCACCACATTAATAACACAATTTTAGAATATGGAAAATGTGAGTGAGAAACCCCAGAGTGATAGTATTTGGAAATGGTTTTCAAATTAACCTCACAGTCAAGAGGTTCTACAAATGAACAATAAGCAGCAAGCAGCAAGTGGAGCCCACTGTGTGAGTGTTCATGTGTCTCCAGTTTCCGGCAATCAGCTATCCTAAAGCAAGGAAGGCTGCAGGTAAACCCTGGTTTACAAGAATGCAGTTCTTGCCCAGAAACGATGCCCAAGAGACAGATGTGAATCAAACAAGTGTTTTTGTTCTTGGTTTTGGTTTTGGTTTTGGTTTTGGTTTTCAGTTTCTCCCTCTTCCATGCAAACCTGAATAAATCTGAAAAAACTAAGCCTGACATTTCCTAATGTTTCAGAAGAGGAGATAAAATGAAGTCATAAATCACCTCACTCCACAATATTTTCCCTTGGGTCTGCGTTCTTGTTCAGACGGGTATGCTTCACTGCATCTGAGTCCACGCGGCCTCTTTGTAAGCTGACTCACAGAGCAGGCACTGGGCTCCCCACGCTCATCCTGATGCTGTTCTCTCTCCAGCCCCTGGGTCTTCCTGACAAAGGCACCCTGGCAGCAAGTGCCAGCCACCTCATCGATGGGCCAAAGGCCAATCATTATCACTGGTTTACATTCCTATAATTTTAAAAATTTCCACAGTGACTTTTCCCATCACAACTAAATCCCTGTTTAGAGAGAAAAAGGAAGTACCTCACAATCACCCTTTTTCAAATACACGCAGCCAAAGCTGGCAAACCATGAAAGGGTTTTCTCAGTTTCCCTTGGATCTTTCAGATCTCTTTTCCTCGTAATAGGGATACTGGAAGCTTTTTCCCGACGCCTCTCATACAGAACTTGAATTCCTTCCCTCATGGTTTTCCAGATACCGTTATTATCTGCTTCCCCTGGCTGCTGTCCCCAACCATATACTAACTAAGGAGGAGCTTGTGGCAGGCCAAAAAATGGCCCCCTAAAGATGTCCACACCCCAGCCCCTGGGACCGGTGATTATCTTAGGTTACATGGGAAAGCAGAATTCGAGTTGCAGATGAAACTAAATTGATAGTCTAAACTGACCTCAAAGTAGGGAGATTATCTTGGATTATCCTGGTGGGCCCAATGTAGTCTCCAGGGTCCTTAAAAGTAGAACTGAGAAACAGAGGAGAGAGTCAGAGAGGGAGCTGTAACCGCAAAATTAAAAATGGTCAGAGCCATGCAACACTTCTGGCTTTGAAGATGGAGGAAAGGGGCTGTGAGCCAAGGAGTGTGGGCACCTCTAGAAACTAGAAAAGTCAAGGGAACAGATTCTCCCCCAGAGCTCCAGAAAGGAATGAAGACCTACAACACCTTTACTGTAGCTCAGATACTGATTTTTGGACTTCTGACCTCCAAAACTGCAAGGTAAGGTAATAAACTTGTGTTGTTTTCAGTCACTAAAGTTATGGTTGTTACAGCAGCCACAGGAGACTAACACAGGGTTGAATCCTTCACTCCTAGCCTTTCCCCTGTAATTCCACCTTGCAGCCTCCCGCCTAATGGTCCATCTCAAATTCTTAGTAATTTTATTAGGTGGTTAGGTGGAAACTAAGTAACACACTCCTAAATGATCCACAAATCAAAAAGAAATGAAACAGAAAGCTGGAAATTATTTTTGAAGAGAACGAAAATGGAAGCATAACATATCATAATGTGTAGGATGCTGCAATAGGAGTAATTAGATGCACTAATTACCAGATATTAGTGCTAAATATTAGAAAAGGAGAAACATCTCAAATGAATTATGACAGCTTCCAACTTAAGCAATTGCAAAAATTTGGGCAAATTAAACTCAAAGTAAGCAGAGGAAAGGAAATAATGAAGGTCAAAGTAGAAATCAATAAAATAAAAAAAAGTGAAACAATAAAGAAAATCAATGAATCTGCAAGCTGATTCTCTGATAATGTTAATTGATAAACCTCTAGTCAGGCTGATCAGGGAAAGTGGAGAGAAGACACAAATTATCAATACTAGGAAAAAGTAAGGTGACTTAGTATAAATTTTACAGATAGTAAAAGGATGATAAAGGGATATTAGGACATAGCACAGGGAAATATATACAAGATCTTGTGGTAACTCACAGAGAAAAAAAATGTGACAATGAATATATATATGCTCATGTATAACTGAAAAATTGTGCTCTTCACTGGAATTTGACACAATATTGTAAAATGATTATAACTCAATAAAAAATGTTAAAATTTTTTTTTAAAAAGGAATATTAGGAAAACATTCTGCTTATAAATTTGAAAACTGATGAAATGGGCAAATTAATTGAAAGACAAAAACTACCAAAGCTTAAGAAATAGCTCTATATTTGTTAAATAAATTAAATTTGAAGTTTAAAACCTTCCCACACAAAAAATTCCAGGCCTAGATGGCTTCACTTGTAAATTCTAACAAACACTGTGGAAGAAATAATACCAATTCTACACAAACACTTCCAAAAAGAAATTAATGTGGAATATTTCTCAATTCATTCCTAAGAGGCCAGCATTACTTGATATCATATGATTCACGGACATAAGAAGGAAACCTACAGACCAATATCTTCAACAAAATTTTAGCAAATCAAATCCAACTATGTATAAAGTGAAATAGAAAACAAGCAAGAGGAGCTTATCCCAGGAATGCAGGGTTGACTTAACATTTGCAAATTAATGTAATTTACCATTATTAACAAACTAAAAAAGCAAAACCATATATGATCATGTCAATAGATACAGAAAAAGCATTAGACAAAATCCACCGTCCACTAAAAAAAAAAAAAATCCTCTCAGAAAACTAGGAATAGAAGAGAAATTCTTTAACCTGATAAAGGACATCTACGAAAGACTTACAGCTAACATTATACTTAATGGTAAAAGACTGAATGCTTTCCTCTTAAGATCAGGAACAAGGTAGGGACACTGGATTTTGTATAGGAGCTTATGGCCAATGCAGGAAGCAAGAAAAAGAAACAAAAGAAAACAAAAATAAATTATATTTCTTTATACTAGTAATGAACAATCAAATTGAAATTAAAACAATGTCATTTCAAAAATATAAAATACTTCAGGATAAAACCAGACAAAAGATGTGAAAGATCTGTACAATGAAAAATACAAAATAATGCTGAAAGATCTAAATAAATGGAGATATATATCTTGTTCAGCAGACAGAAGACGAAACATAGTTAAGGTGTCAATTCACTCCAAACTGATCCATGGAGTCAACAGAATCTCAGCCAAAATTCTAGTGTTATTTTTATGAAAATTGACAAGTTGTTTCTAAAATTCACATGGGAATGCAAAGATCTGAAATATTCAAATGAGTTTGAAAAAGAAGAGAAAAACTGAGAGCTAACGCTCCCAGATTTCAAGATTATAAAGGACAGTAATCAGAACACTGTTGTGTTGGCATAGCAGCAAACAATTGGATCAAGGACCTAACAGACAGACAAAATATAAGTACAGACACACACATACATAGACAATAGATTTTCAAGGAAATTTTTTTTGTATTTTTTAACTAAGACTTTTACAGTAAAATTGAATGAAAAATACAGAGATTTCCCATATACCTCCCACACCCGTAAATGCCTTCCTCATTATCATCACCCCCCACCAAAGTGGTATAATGGTTACAATTAATGAACGACTATTGACATATCAATCACTCAAAGTCCATAGTTTTATGGTTCACTCTTGGTGTTGTACATTCTACTGGTTTGGACAAATGTATAATGACATGTATCCATTGTTATGGCACCATACAAAATATTTCCATAGTCCTAAAAATCCTCTGTGCTCTGCTTATTCCTCCATCCTCCCAACAAATATAATCCAGTAGAGAAAGGATAGTCTTTTCTACAAATGGTCCAGCAGCAATTGGCTAGGCACATGAAAACAAATGCACTTCTATCCATATCTCACACTATATACAAACATTAACTTGAAATGGATCATTGATTGTAGGAGGCAGAATTATGTACCTCAAGACGATTCCATACCCTAATCCCCAGGACTGTGAATATCTTACATAGCAAAAGGACCTTTAAAGATATAATTAAGGTTACTAATCAGTTGACCTTAAAACTGGGGAGATTACCATGGATTATCCAGGTGGGCCCAATGTAATCACATAGACTTTTAAAAGCATAAGAGAAAGGCAGAAGCGGAAGTTGGAGAGATTCAAAGTATGTGAAGGAATCAACGTGCCACTGCAGGTTTGAAGATGGAGGGGCCATGTGAGAAGAAATGTGGACAGCCTTGAACTGATGAGAAAAAGGCTCCTTGCCAACAACAGGCAAAGAACAGGTCTCTCAGTCCTACAACTGTAATTGAAATGTGCCCAAAACTACACTTTGCAAGCCCGAGATGGGAACTGGAGCCCTGACTAATATTTTGACTTTAGCTCAGAGAATCCAGCCATGCTGTGCTAGACTTCTAACCAACAGAAACTGTAAGACAACAAATTTCTGTTGTTTTAAGCTACTACATTTGTGGTAACCTGTTATGCAGCAATAAAAAACTAAACATAGACCTAAATGTAAAGCCTAAAACAACAGACCTTCTAGAAGCTCTAGAAAAATTCTTTATAAACAAATTAGGTGAAGATTTCTTATATACAATTTCTTTATATAAGAACATGATCAATAAAATAACAATTTGATAAATTAGATTTATTCAATAAAACTCCTGCTGTTCCAAAGACTCTTATGAGATTGAAAAGACAAGTGAGAGTCTGGGAGAAAATATTTGCAAACTACCTATCTGACAAAGGACTGCTATCTGAAATATATAAAAACTCTCAAAGTACAATGAAAAAGATTTTTAACAGGCAAAAGATTTGAATACACAGTTCTCTGAATAGAGTGTAGGATGGCAATAAGGCAGATGAAAAGATGTCCAATACCTTTGGGAAATTAATTAGGGAAATGCAAATTAAAACCATCTATACACCTACTAGAATGGCTAAAATTGCGAAGACTGACCATACCAACTGTTGGCAAAGATATGGAAGAAATAGAACTCTTAGAGTTCACATGGACTGATTAAGACAGCACAGGTTTATAAGGAGTATCTCTGCCCTTGTGGAGAAAGAAAGGGCAAGGTTAGGACTAAAGAAGTGTGGTGCTTAGAAAATGAGAAAATAGTCCAAAAGGTCGGCCACGTGGAAACAACTTTGAAAGGGAACTTCTTTATTTTCTCTTCCCTCCCTGCTTTATTGTCTCGCTCTGGCTCCAGAGGAACAAATCAAAGAGGAAATAAGATTCATTGCAATTGGATTATCTTAAAATGGTAATTTAATAATATTTCCTCTCAAGGGAGTGAAAGTACCAGTGCAGGCTGAAGCTGGCACTTATCTAAATTTCATTTCACTCATAGTAAAGTAGCAAGAGACAGCATGATTTATGCCTGTACCAGGAAAATGTGAGAAAGACTTTTAGCAGTAGTATCCTATCAGGAAAGCAGGCAAGGATGCCACAAAACACCTTCAGTATTTCCTATCACGTGTAGGATGAGATCATTCACCATCTTGCTCCCACTGGCCGTTTCCAGTCTCAGTTTCTATCCCACCCTTAGTAATTGTGCTCAACTTCACCCTAACAGACTGACTCACTGTTCCACCAATGGACCTTGAGATTTCCTGACCACCTGCCTGGGAAATATCCCTTGCTAATGCCTCGAGAGTGGCTGCTCTGTCCTTACCCATCTCCTGTAATCCTGTCATCTTTCTCTTGTCCTAAGTTAATGTCCCATTTACGAACTGCTAGACCATTTGTTTCCTACACTATCCTCTGGCAGATAGCTATTTTCTTTCAGCAATTTGAAGATATCATTTCACTGTCTTCCACATTTTACTGTTTCTGTTTAGAAGTCAGCTATTAGTGTATGACTTCATATCTTTAATCAATTTTTTAAAATTCTTAACTATTAACTCTTCAAATACTGCTTCTGCCCCACTCATCCTCTCCTCTTCTTACAAGACTCCCTTCTGTAACTTTCCCATCTCTCACCTTCACTTCTCAATTCTGGATATTGTCTTCTAAGCCATCAAAAATTCATTACTTCTCTCTCCAGCTCTCTATTCCATTGTTAAACCCATCCACTGAGTTACTGATTTGATCTCTTTGAGTTTTCTTTTGAAGATGTTCAATAAATGTCAGTGAGTTGAATAGAGGTTACCAGTTAAACTCTACAATGCCTCAAATGTAAAAACATGTAGAAAAACACCCACAAATGAACATTTACAATGTCTTTTCCACATACTTCTTTAATTAATATGCTTATTGTTTTGTAACATTTATATCTGTTTTCATCTATTTTCTAAGATCTTTGGCTCTTTTATGGAATACAATGTATTTCACAAAATGGAACCCTACTTTGTAAAGGTGCATATACAAGGGTACCTCTAACGGTTTAACTTGTGATTGTTTCCTGGGAACCAGAAAGGTCCAAGGTCAGAAACCTTGCACATAGAGATGAGTATGGGAGAGTGGACAACAAAACGTTCTCTCTCTTTTTTACAGTTTGTATCTCTGTCAAAATACTCAGTTTCATCTTTCACCTCTCCATGAACACAAGTGTAATTATTTTTAAGGCTAAGTTTTATAACTTCATTCTCTAGATCACCTGTGGGTCTGTGGTTTCTGCTGGTTCTTATTTATATTGCCTTGTTTCCTTGTATGCCTGGTTAGTTTTTTTTTTTTTCAGGTGAAATTCATATGACATCAGAATAACCACTCTAAGGTGTGTGATTCAGTGGCATTTAGCACAATCACAACAGTGTGCAATCACTTCCTCTATTTAGTTTCCAAATGTTTTCATCACCCTAACAGAAAACCCCGTACCAGTTAAGCAGTCGCTTCCCATTTCCCCTAGCCCTGGGCAACTACCAATTTGCCTTCTGTTTCTGAGTATGTCCTTTTATTAAATGGCTTTCTTGTAGGCAGCATGCAGTTGGGTCTCGCTGTGCTTGAGTCCCTTTTGCTGTACTGTCACCTGAAAATTCTAAAAGCAGTAAGCTGGGGCAATCCTTTGTTTCCCTTATCTCAGAGGTCACTGTCTTTTGTTGCCTGATATCCAGGGGCTTGAAAACCACTGTTTCATATACTGCACCCATTTTGTTTTTTTAATTTTCTCTCTCTCTTTGTTGTTGTTGTTTCAGGCAGGAAGGCAGAGTCTCTGTTACTCCCCCTTGACTAGGAGCACAATTCTGCTGCCTTTTAAAAACATAATTTATGGGCTTTAGTTTAGCAGTTAAATTCATTCTATTCAATTTTAATGTTAATTAACTAATTCAATTTTAATTTTTGTTCTTTTGAGGCATGATGTCATTTAATCATATTTGAACCAGTCCTGATATTCACCATGCTAGACTCCTCTGGTAGCTTGTATTGTACAAAAGAAGCCCATTTCACCTCAGTTAACCTCCCTTGCTTGTAACCAGCAAATGCCAGTCTCCACACCCTTTTTTCCCTGGGAGCTGGCACAAACAGCATGTGTTTATGAACTGCTGAAGGTGTTCCTAGTCATCAGATACACTCTGACTTTAGCTAGCCTCTCCCCTAAAATTGGGATCAGCACTCCTACCAACCCCTAGGATGTCCATAGACCTTTTGGAGTCTGGGCAAGCCTCTCAGAGCTCTGGTTGCGGAGGGGATTGATACTTGTTTTAAAACCCAACATAAAGCAGGGAGGGTATAGCTCCATGCTTAGCATACACGAGGTCCTGGGTTCAATCCCTAATACTTCCATTGAAAAAAAAAAACCTAATTAACTCTCCCCCTGCAAAACACACACACACACACACACACTCACACACACACACACAGAGTTAACTTTCAGGTGTTGGTAGATTTTTGTAAATAATTTCCATTTACATGAAGATTTTTCTGAGTTATTTTCTCCTCTTTCCTCATTCTTGATTTTTTTTCCCCCAGTAGGTTGCAGTGCTTCTAAATAATCCAGAGTTGTCCAATCCCAGCCCAGACTGTCCTGGGGTGGAACTTTGTCTCAGAATCACTGGCACTATTATATACTTGTGATCAGCTGCCATCACAGTCTTTGTCAGAGGCAGAACTCCCTGATTGTCCCTACTTACAGGCTAAACATCACATTGGCTTTAATGCTACAATCAAGGAATATTTAAACAAAAAGCAGGCTTTTCGTCATGCTCAGACCTCACCCATCATAAAAACACCTCCCCTGCTGTTATTGCCTCATCTCTCCCTGCCCTTTCTCAGCCAGAGTTCTTGAAAGAACTGTCTGCACTTGCTCCTTCCATTTCCTCATACCCGGCCCAACTGCAATCAGCCGTCTACTCCACACCCCAACCCCCGCCTTCCTGAGTGTCTCTCCTCCAGCTCCTGCAACCGCCCTTCAGGTCTCCTCCTGCTTGCACGGGCAGCACCTGATACCACACATCCACATCCTTCTCTTCCTCTGCTGTCTGCTACCCCTCCACTCTTTCTGCCCCTCCTTTTGCCCCCCCCCCATTTTGATGATGGTCCTGGGGGCTTTGTCCCCAAACCTTCTCTTTTTCTACGAGAATCCATGGGTTCCTGTGACTTTGATGACCCCACCCCGATGGAGAGTTAGGGATGAAGAATAAAGATTTTGTAAGGTTTCCTCCCCAACAATCTGCTGGGGGAGGAGAATTAAGTCAGCTGGAGGAGAGTGGAGATGCTAAGGACATGCCTACCGCAACCAGGTGCGGCGCCTAAACACTGACAAGTCAGCATCACTTGTGGATCCAGAAGGGGGGAGATGTAAAACATGCGAGGCAAGATGTTTCCACAGACAAATTATTATAACATTTGATATTTCAAGCAAGCACAGAGCAGTGTATCAACCTGGAATGCTGAATGCAGCTTTGCTGTCTCAAAGTACTAAGAGAAGTATGGTTTACATGTTGAACTCCCCTTCCTGGGGAGAAAGGACCATTCAGATGTGTTTGTTCCATTCTGTTTTACACATGTGTACGTGGTACAGAGAAGTGACAGAGGACACTACCCTTCTGTGGCTGCTGATTCAAACACCAGAACCATGTAACACCATATAACCATGATTATATCCAATTTTCAGTCCAGCCTGGAAAGCTCCTTCCCTGCTAAGACACCTCTCCTTCCCAGCTGAGCTTGCAGCTGCCTTCCCCAGGAAATCTGCCACCACCCCTGCTAGCCCCTTGCACAGCAATGCCTAGTTGTTCACGCTTCCTTCTGCTATGACTCAAGGGTCTCGTACAAACATTTCTTCAGCTGGTCTGTAGGCTTCTTAAAGACAGGGTTTGTCCCTCCGGGCATCCAGCAAAGCCCCCAGTGAGTATCTGTCAACTGGAGCTTGTCTGTAAACTCAAAACTCCTGTGGGAGGGCCGGGATTCCTGCAGGGGTGGTGCTGGGAGGCCTTTGGCCACTCACCCCAACCTCAGCCACCCCTGTCAGCCACAATGAGCCACTGGAGAAGCGTGATGTGGCACTTTGCCAGCCCCTGCACTTGGCAAATAATTCTCTATTCCCAGTGAAGGAGAGGGCTGAGGGGAAGCACGTCAGGCCATCATGCCTCGCTCATTCTGCAGCCGACCCATCCCAAGAGTCCTTGAGGGGCATTAGTGATGACAATGAGGGGTGGGGGTAAGGATCAGTCTGCCTGGACTGGGTCCAAGTAATGATCCAGGCCCTGGTCACTTGGTCAGCTCATGCTGTGTGTGTGTGTGTGTCTGTGTGTCTGTGTGCCTATGTGTCTATGTGACTATGTGTGGAAAGGACCAGAGCTTAATAACTGGAATATCACACTGCAGAATTCCAGTCATTCCAAACATCCAAATACATTTCTAATCCATTTCTCTTCCCCTGACATTGACCTTATGCCCCAAGACTTTACCATCCGTGAATCTTCTTGTGGCTGACTTACACTCACCTCATTCTACAGCGACTGTAGCACCTGCCTAACCAACCTGGTCCTCTCCCTCCTGCCCTGTCAGTTCTATACCATGAATGAGCCACTGCACCCTGGCTTCTCAGTCCTCCATCATCTCAACAATCATCCTCTCCCTACACCTTAGCACCCACAGCCTAACTCCAGATCTTATTTTCACAAATGAATGCCCCACTTTCAGGAACTTGCTGGGAAGCCTGCTGTTCTGGGACCTCCATCTCCCGTGGCTCTCGCTCTCTGCAGATCCTGGCTCCAACACCTGGACCCACAGGACCCTGTCTGCGGGGCCAGTGTCACACTTTCTTTCTCATCCGGCTTAGACTATCTGTGGTCCAGCACACCACCACTTGCCTTCTGATTCTCTTCTTGGACTCTTTGTCTACACTGGGGTAAAACCCCAGTGCTGGTTAACCAGAACCATCCAGCCATCGGACCCAAGGAGCAGGTATCAAAAGGACAGGGATGTCACAAATCTCAAATGAGCACCAGCCTGCCAGCCAGGCTCTCTGCACTCCTTGGTCAGGTCGCATCCACTCCCTCTGAATAGTCTCCTTCATCCTCTCTTCTTCAGTCTCCATCCTATTTCAAGCTCTGCAGAGATCCCCTGCTTCCAGGGGTAGTGAAAAGCCCTCTGCTCCTAGGAGTGGGGCAGGAACCCTCCTGGGCACAGAATCCTGCCCTAGAATAAAGTTCACAGCTGCTGTCACCCCTTGCGATCACTCCACTGAACACCTAACTCTGGCATGGGTTGTCAGCCTGGCTTTTATATGAAGCAAATGGGCTTCATGGAGATGGGCTCAGAGAACCCTTTCCCCGCGGTAGGGCTACTTCTTCCCTGCCTCTTAGAGACGCACTCTGGCAGCTCTTCAGCCTTTTCTGGTACTTATGAGTAACAAAAGATCCTCCAGTCACTGCAAGCTCAGCAATTAAAGTATGGTGTCCAGCATAATAATAATAAACTTCAAACTTCATATTTGGGCTGGGTTTCCCATCCTCTGCCATGACACCTGCAGGGGGAAAGGTCCTGATACATTCCTCTTTTCTCTCCAATTTGTTTTATGACTTTCGCTCCACCCTTCGTTGTGGTTTCTGACCTCACCCAGGATAGCAGCGCAGGTGGAGCAGAAGTCCTCATACAACTTGGAATTCCATGATGCTCTGGCATCAGCCCTCTCCATGAAGCACTTTCCTCCCTGAGGTACTTCTGTGGGTTTTTCTAAGACCTCCTAGTCTCTGGGGATCTCTTTCCACCCTGTCGCTCAAGACCCTTCCTCAGTCTAATGGAGCCTCAGAACTTACTCCGCTGTGGGATTCTGTCCTTCAGGCAGCTTTCTTGGTTGGGATATAAATCGACCCCATTCCAGCTTTCTCACTTGAGTGGCTCAAGCCTGGTGCTTGAGAAACACCGTGCATTCCCTCAGCCTCTGGAGGCTGTGGGAGCACCGGCCCCTCCTGTGCATCCCCGCCTCCTCCCCCTAAACACAGGCTAGAACCAGCATGCCCACGGCTCTCTCCAACATCCCCTCATCTGCAGCCTTTCATCAGCCTCTTAAACCTCTTTTCTGGGCCAGAGGTAGGAAGTCAGCGGGGGTCATAAGACCAGTTTTGGGAAACCTTTGGAAGCAGTCTTGATCGTCACTTGGAACAAACTGGGCTGATGCTGACGCTAGCCCGTTCTCAATCCCGCGCGTCCTGCAGGTGCGATGTATGGAGGGTTCACTTGTGCCTGCTGTTGTTCTAAAGCAGGAAGGCGGGAACACCAGGAAATAGAAATGTCTTAAAGGGAATGGGCAACCTGACCAGTTTAACACATCAGTGAAGGTTTTCAGCCTCCCCTCAGGCCCCATTGCAGGCTGTATTAGATTTTGCTCTAAAAGAGAAATAAAAACATTTATATACACCTGGGGGGTGTCATGGCAACCAATATGGCGTCCTTTGGCCCATATTCACATCTAGAAACCTGAATGTGAGCATAGGCGGTGGTTTGGCCGGGGATGCCACTTGCCTGGGGCTGACTCCCCAGATAGTAAAGCCACTGCACCCAGAACCGAAACCACGCGCTCTTTCAGAGAAGAATTTAGTACAAAGAGCTGTTGATTGAGGTGTTGCAGGGCTGGGGTGGGGTCGGGGATGCCAGGGAAAAGCAGATGAGGGAAGCTGTAAGGACTGAGTTACAGAACATGCCCCGAATGTGTGGCAAATCATATTTGACAAACTCAGAGGAAAGGGCTTGAAGAAGCGTCTTGGAGACTATCCAGGCTCTCCTTGGCAATCTCACTTGAGTTGCACAGGTGAAGATATAATAGCAATAATAATAATAGCTACATTTTTTTAATGTTTCCTTTTAGTGCAAAGGTTTTCCTAGATGCTTAGGAAATACTACCTCATTTATTGTTAGCTCATTTATTTCTCAGGGCAGTCCTTTGGGGTAATTGCTCTCACTGGCTTTATTTTACAGATGAGGAGACTGAGACTCCGAGAGGTACGTTCACCTGCCCAGGTGCCCTGGCCAGGAAGGGCAGCACCAGGGGGCGGGCCTGTGATCACAACCCCTCGTCTGGCGTAATTTCCATCACACTGTCACACGGCAGACAAGCTCACCTGGAACCAGGTGTAGGTTCGGAAAGGGCAGTGCAGACCTTTCCACATTTCAAGTTCAGAGTCCATAAGCAGTGCTATTGCTTCTGAAATATTAGATTGAAATGCTGAGGGTACAGCATGAAGTTCAGGCCACAGAAGTAAAATCTAAGGTGTGAAAAGAGTTTCAGTCATATTCAGCAGAGCCCCAGGGGTCCTGAGAGTCAGTCCTTTTCCAGGCCTCGAGAGAGGGTGCTGACAGATGTGAGACCAGGGGGAAGAAGGATGGGCATCCTGGTTGGGGGGGGGGGAGGGAGGACCAGGAGAGGAGAGGAGGCCTAGAGACCAAGGAGCAAACCCTCAGATAAGCGGGGAAAGTCTGAAAGAAAATACCAGTCCCAAAGAGGAAAGGGCCCTGGACAAGGGAAAAAACCTGTGTGAGAAGAGGGTGTGATACACTGAAGAAGGTCATAGAGGGGGCAAGGTGGGGGCGGAGGGATGTGTGTGTGTGAAGGTCACAGGGCCTTGAGGGAACAGAGCAGACTGCAAGGGACAAAGAAGGGAGAACTAACCTCGGAAACTGCCCCATGTTTGCAGACAGTGTTGACTACGAGCCCTCACCCCTGCCATCAGAGCCCCTGAGTCGGCTGGTGTATACACTCCTGCACTCCCACCGCCGCCCTGGGACCTCAGGGCTCCCACAGCACATCCCTCCACGCGCCGTCCCTCCCGTCCCACTGCCTCATCCAAATGCATCCCTGCCAACCATGCCAGCCTCTCAGAAGGAACACCGCAACTCGTCACCTGCAGGACGTCCTCCTTGGGTCCCTAGCATGCCCTCCAATTGTATCGCTCTTGTTCCCTCTGTGACCCCACGAGGCTACGAGTGCTTTAAATCATGACTTCTTTATCTGGATATCCCTCCAACAACTCCCTGACCTCAAAGACAATTGTTTAGATGTTAACAGTAGCAGTTTGTCAACTCTATCAAAATGGAAGGGTAGTCCCTTGGTCACAGCCAGAAGCCCTCGCTGAAACAATGGACTTGAAAACCTTATTCACCTTGCGCCCTCTTGTGGAGAGGAAGGCAAAGAACACTATTAATTATCTTGGAAGACGGAGATTTAGTTCTTTCCCTATCAGCACCACCTCCTCCTCTAATTGTAGTGATAATATAATCTTAATGAATTAAAATATATTTAAATATAAATATACTTTTCAATATTTAATCTTAAATTAACATTCTATATTTGTATATAAGTACTCTAAATATAGTTATAATACAATATTAATGAATAATCTTTACCATAAGCATAAGGAATACAGTCAATAATATGGTAATAAGTTTGTACAGCGACAGATGGTTACTAGATCTATTGTGGTAATCATTTCTTAATGTATACAAATGTCAAAACACTATGTAGTACACCTAAAACCAACAAATGTTAGCCAGGAGGTGAAGAAAAGGGAGCTCTCGTATACTGTTGGTTGGAATGTAAATTAGTGCAGCCACTGTGGAAAACAGTATGGAGGTTTCTCAAAAAAATTAAAACTAGAACTACCATATGATCCAGCAATTCCATTCCTGGGTATATATCCAACAAAAATTCCAAAATATTAATTTGAAAAGATTCATGCACCCCAGTGTTCATGGCAGTATTATTTAAAATTGCCAAAATATGGAAGCAAATTAAGTGTCCATCAACAGATGAATGGATAAAGAAGATGTGATATATATAGAGAGATATACATAGATACATATATATGTAGTGGAATACTACTCAGTCATAAAAATGAATGAAAATTTGCCATTTGCAACAATATGGATGGACTTGGAGGGTATTAATGCTAAGTGAAAAAAGTCAGACAGAGAAAGACAAATGCCATATGATATCACTTACATGTGGAGTATAAAAAATACAACAAACTGGTGAATATAACAAAAAAAAACCAGACTTACAGATATAGAGAACAAACTAGAGGTTCCAGTTGGGATAGGGAAGGAGGGAGAGACAATATAAGGAATTGAGGATTAAGAGGTACAAACCATTATGACAAAATAAGTTACAAGGGTATACTGTACAACACAGGGAATATAGCCAATATTTTACAATAACTATACATGAAATGTAACTTTTAAAAGTTGTGAATCACTATATTGTACATCTGTAACATACAATATTGTGCATCAACTATATTTCAATTGAAAAAAGAAGAGTGCCTTGGCTTTTCTTAATTCTTTGCATTTCCATATAAATGTTAGTATCAGTTTTTTAATTTATAGAAAAGTATTGAAATTTTTATTGGGATTGCATTAAATCTGCAGATAACTTTAGAAAGAACTATCATTTTAAGTCACATTATAAATGTTATATAGTATATCTTAAAATAACTTTGATATATTAATCCAAAATAAAATATTTTACATAAATCTCTGCTCTATTATCAAGCAAAAGTTGATGAATTTGCAAAAATTTCCAAATAATTTTGAGAAATTACATATTAATGTCAAAGGTGATTTCTAGCTAGATTAGGTTGGGAAACATTGTATTAGCTGAAACACTGAATTTGGAGCAAGAAGCAGATTAATTAGTGTAGTAAGTGAATAAGGACAGTTATTTAATTAAGGGGTATTCAATTGTGTATGTATTCATGTGTGTATTTTTGATGGATAATGCAAAGAAGGAATGAGACAGTCTTAAAAGAGCTCAGGATCAAGTGGACTGGTGCTGGTGGAGGGGCAGGGGAATACAACAAGTAATAGGAGGAAAATTACATTCAGAATATAATTAGGTGTTAAATGTGTGATACAGTCAAGTTCTTCAAGGTCGTGAGAAGAAAAAAATCACTGTAGAGTAGGGCAGCTGGAAGCAACCTCATGGTGAAACAAGCTGTGACTCAGATTTGAGAGGATAAGAGACACTTACAGGTTCAAAGAAGAGCTCGAGCAACAGCACAGAGATACAAGCAGGAGAACCCTTTGGCTCTTCAGTTCCCTGAGCACCCTTCTTTGAACTTCTGTGCATCAATAAGACAACTCTAATTCTTCCCATAACAAAATACAATTTTCTGTCTTCAAAGTAAAACACCTTTCCTCAAAATGTAGAGGTGCCCAGTCTCCACAGGCACTGTATCCATCGCTGGTTATATTAATCAGTCCTCAAATTCAAGCAGAGTCCTACTGAATGTTCTGTTACCTAAAGAATAAATTGTAAAGCTAACTTTCAACTCTGTGTATGTAAAATAACAACAGAAAGGAGACAGAAGAACACAGTTACCATATACAATAAACACATGTATGTAATGAGCAAATAGGAAATATAAGAAGCTACTTCCGCCGTTGTTTCTATGATTCCTGTTATGAGGCTGTCAATGTTACCATCTCTCCCTTTCCACTGCCCTGTCCACATCACATTTTCTCCATCCTCAGGCAGAAAGTCAGCTGGTTGGGGTTCTTTACCTACTAGAGTGACCCAGACCTTCACTCCCAGAGACTCTGAGTCTTCAGTCCCACCCTTCCCGGTTTCTGTAGCTTTCCATTTAATTTTACTCCTGGGTGTGGAAGTACTAAGAGTCACTCTCATATAATCCCCTAGGTTTCATAGTCCTCTTTGCCTGCATTGAGCAGTAGCAGCCCAAGTTCAGGCACCTTACCTAAAGCCTAGAGTAACTGCTTTTCCTTTTTTTTTTTTTTTTGCCAATTGATAAATAGAATAAGAGCTCCAAAATGTCCAGAAGGCATGTTCACTTTCCAATTCAACTGAACTACTGTGTCTGCTGGTGGAAATCTTCCTCCCCTGGGGACTATGACTTCCAAACCAGTATTACTCAAACTTTTGGGGGAAGAAAGAAAATTTCTGCAAATGAGTTGCTGAGTTTGAGAGTGAAAGGAGCCACTCCCACTTCCACCCCTTGAAGCCCAGATCCATGTGTTCTGACTATGGGAGAGAGAACATCACACAACAGTCACTGATTCAAAGCATATACTCCACACTGTAAGACAGAATCCCATTGTTCTGGGGGGGTTGTCTCCCAACTAGCACCACAATGGAGTCTTCAGAAAGTCATTCCAAATTTCAATTAGGCCAACTAACTGCTCTGAGGTGATGAGGAAGGCAGTAAGACCAGGTGACTCCATGGGCATAAGCCCATTGCTCTAGTTCCTTTGCTGTGAAATGAGCTTTTGATGAGAACTCTGTGCAGAATACCAAAATAATGCATAAAGCAACCCATAAGTACCCAGATGGTAAGGCTGAAGTGTCATGTTCAGGGAAGACAAATCCATATTTGGAATACACGTATATTCCAGGGAGGGTGAATCTCTGCCTCATCTATGAAGAAAGAGATCCAGTATAATCAACCTGCCCCCAGGTGGCTGGTTGGTCCCCATGGGGAGTGGTACCAGTGCCATTTGAGAGTCTTAACACTGGTCTCTGCTGTTGACAGACTGTAACCAGGTCAGTCTCGGGTAGCTCAAGTCCGTGTCTTTGAGCCTATGCATAGCCTCCATCTCTCCCACTGTGGCCACTTCATTATGGCCTATGGAGCAAGCTCTGGGGTGACTTGGGTAAGGGCCGACTTATGTACACAGAGTGTATCATTCTGGCCACTTGATTACTAGAAGCCTCCTCTGTAGTGCAGTCATAGCTCACTGGATAGAGAGAACTCTTGCACCATGGTAGTGGATCTTGCTGGAAATCTTCCCTCAGGAGTACAAGGGAGGTATCTCACTGGAGACACTGTGACTCCAAACTGCCCAAGAGGATACAGAAGGAAACTACTCAAGGGAGAGCCACATGCTGGGTGCTGGAGAGCCACATGCTGAGCCAGCACATCAGAACAAGGAAGGGAAGCCCCTTCGTCCTGCAGCGTTCCCTACTGACAAATCACAACATCATGCTTGTTGGTAAAGGGAACCTGTTTAGGAGGCCACTTTCATGTTTACAGAGCAGGCAAAGAAGAGTGAATTTCAATAAACAGTTTAGCTGGCAAAGGCACTGAATTAGGTTGAATAGTGTCCCCTCAAAGTTCATGTCCCCATGGAAGCTCAGAATGTGACCTTATTTAGTAATGCACATTTTTTGCAGATGTAATTAGTTAAGATGAGGGCATACTGGATTAGGGTGGGCCCTCCATCCAATGACTGTACTTCTGCCTGGAATATGGAGTTAACAGCAGTTTTCACTATCAAAGCAAGGAACTGGGAGAGCATGGCCAGTTGGTATAACAGGGAAAAGATGAACTCAGTTTGGGATGCTTCCTTAGCTGTTTTCCTAACTTGGTACTTCATTTATGTCTTTCACAAATGGACATATGGGTCCCCCATCCAAACTCTCATAGCTATTCAATGTGTACCCCCATCTGGACTTCCTACAGACACTCTATTATTCACCACTCTCTGGAAATCATAGTTCCATTGCAGGCAAATTGTTTTTTTATTTCTAAAACTAAATTTCTTGACTTCCTAACCTATTATCCTTACAGAAATATGGCATCTTGTCTCCAATACACCTGCCCCGCATACCCTAGGCAAGGAAAAAATGGGAAACAGAGCCACACCACTAAAAGCTTCTAACCAGGTAGAAAACAAATACGTTAGGATGAAAGGGTGTAGTGATGAAGGGGAACAGAAGTTGAGGAATGAAAGTCTCTATAACGTCATTATGAAGTGATTGCTCTCTTCCTTCACTGTGTAATAAGTAGCTTATAAAATTTATAGGGAGTTTAATATACTTATACACAGGAAGCATTCAGATGTAGAGCACATTTGATATTTGTTTTCACATAATCTCACAAAATGTCTAATTATGTATTGTATGATTGTATGGCATTGATTATAGCATCTCATTCAGCCTCAGATTCAGTCTACCGAAAACTCCCCTCAAATGTCCACATAGGCCACTGTCAAACCTACTCATACCATCGTTTTTAAAATTTCTTTAATGATACATTATCCACCCAGCTGTCAGCCTACCATCCAAGCAAACATCAGCCTCCCGAATGTTTCCTGAAATGTGCCTCCATCCTCACTCCTTCAGACTAGTTCAGACCTCCATCAGATGCAGCCTGGATCCCTGTAATAGCTTCAGAGCTGGTGGCCCTCCCTTGAGTTTGGGCTCCTTTCAAATCCATCCTCCAATACACATCGTCATCAGAGAGTTCTATCTGAATTGCAGATATGCTTGAGCCACTCACTCGAGACCCTGCCTAAAATTTTAGTTCACAGCCTTTTACCTGGCCTGCCAAATCTTTAAACACTAGACCCCTGCTTACTTCTTCACCATCCTCAGCCCCTCCTAACCTGACATCCTTCAATCTAAATATTCCACTCTGGTCCCTCAGTCTGAAATGTATCAACACTCAGCTCTCCAACAGCTCCAATCCCTGTCTATCCACCCCCACCCCAGCATCTTCCTTTCTTTGTGCTTTTATAGCATCCTGTAGATAGCTGCATCCAAACATCTGCCACTTAGATTGGAATAGCCAATTTACATACTCTTCTCCTTAAGTAGTCTATCAGTTCTTAAAGAGCAAAAATCTGTATCTTACATTTGAATTCTCAGTATTTACCATGAATCTGGTATATAGTACATGCACACTCTACTGGGACCTTGTTCCTACTCATTTCTTTCCTCTCTACCCCCAAACATTAAAACAAACAAAAGCCTGTCCTTTATCTAGTTTACTGTGAACTACTGTGAACTATTGTAGACAATCTTTTACATTTGATCCTTTAAAAAACAAAACAAAACAAAAACTTTAGCTTCTTGGCTGTAGCTATTTGGTAGAATCCTAACTGATGAATTCACTCCTGACTTCTTACCAAATCATGTGGCTTTTCACAGTTCCTTATTCTCCTTGTAGTTTTTGACTGCTATCCATTTTTTCCTCAAACCACCTTCTAAGACTTCACTCTACAGCCAAACATTGCCCTTGAGGAATTGTTTCAGACTCCTCATTACCTTGAGTCACTTAATCTACCAATTGTCACCATAAACAGATTCCCTTGTACACTTTTGGGTTATTTCTGTTAGCAGTTACCTCAGCAAAAAAGTCTTATCCCATGAAAGCCCTCTGTTGAAGAATTCTTTAAAAAAAAATTCTTCACCAACTTAACACTTATTAAAGCATTTTTAGGAACATTTTTGATACATACAATTTGAAATATTTGTTAACTTTTTCTCTAGTGGTCATAGTTGTTTGTGCTATGTTAGAAGTTACTAAAAAGAAGTAATAATAAAAAGAAACACTACATTAAAAGCAAGGTGATATAACAGAAGTGAAATAAATGCAAAAAGTCTTCTACAATGGAATAATTTTTAAATTTACACCCATAAAAGATTTTTGTTGAGAAAAAATGTGTCACACTAAAGCTCTTATATTCACTCATATGAAAAAAATGTGCTAAATGGAATTTCAATCAACTATATACATCTCTTAAACATTTTAAAAAAATTTGAAAAATTTGAGAAACAATTTTAAAAATTCTTCAAATTTAACGTCATTGTAAGTCAATTACGGTGTAAGTGTCTCTCCTAATTCCCTAGATCTGGTATAGACTGAATAAGCCAGCCTTTTCTCTTACCACTTCAGACTTCGGTACTAACATACCTTTTTTGTTTGTTTTTGCTCATACCAAAAAGATTTTTTTCTTGTTATTGTTCCTTATTAATTTTCAATCCTCTCCCTAATTCCCCACTTCCCTCTCCAAGTATATTCCCAAGAGTTCCTAGGGAAAGTGGGTGGAGGAGGAAGTCAGCATGAAGGGCTGTGGCCTTGTATTTCATTTAGACTCAGATTTATTTTTAAATTTACTTAATATTCTCCGAGAAAATACATATGCATTGGTGGGAAAATATATGCGTGCGCGGGTTCTCACCTTTTCCAGGGCCATTAGTTCCTCTTGTGAAGGCATGGGGTTGGGGTGTGTGTGTGTGGAGGGGTCAAACCAGTTCCTTACAACAATACTTGGGAGTGTAGCCAACCTCACGGGAGCAGACGGAATTACAGGAAAGTTGTGCGTAGCGTTAGACAGCACATAGGTCTCCCCTGTGATCTCGGGAAAGTCACAGAAACTTCGGGTTTATTCCCTGTAAAATAGGAATAACCATACTGGGTTACTGGACGAGTAAACGAAATAATATGAACTAAAAGTACTCTGAGAAATAATAATGTTGGCTTCTCTGAACGGGGACCCCAAGCTGCTGGACTTGCATCCATCGGGGTTTTGCTCTTCCCCTATTCCGAGAGCTGCCTCTCCGGGAGCCTGAGGTGGCGGCGGTGGCTCGTCTCCATGGCAACCATTCGGGCATCCCGAGCCCCGCCCCCTCCCCGCCCAGAGGACCGGAAGCAGCTTCCAATGGGGCGCTTCCCCCCTTTTCTCCCCCACAACGCGGGGTCGTCCTTCCCAGGCCGGAGGTGAGAGCTGAGGGATATTCGCACCACTAGGCCTCGGGAAGAAGCGTCGGTCACCTGGGGGGCGGGGAAGGGATGGCCGCGGCCTTGGCGCCACCTCACGACAGCCGCCCCCACCCCTCCCAACGCGCTACGGCGCACCCCCTCTTCATACCTCTTTCCCTCCCACCCCAGCTACCTCTTCCTCACGCCTCCCGGCGCTTCTCCACGGCCCCCACCTCGACCCCTCACCTCCTGGCCTCTCGCAGCGCGTCCACGCACCGCCTCTCCTCGTCCTCCCCCAGGCGCTCGGTGACCCTTGACCTCCGCCCTGAAAGCCGGACCGCCTCCCATCACCCCCCGCGCGCTTACCTGCCCTCCGGCGCACCCTCCCCCCCACGCCCATTCGCCTCGTGCGGGCTCGCGGAGTTGGGTCCCCATCGGCGAGCGGCGTCGTGTGGTGGAGGAAGGTGTCCCGGGACCGTCGGGGGCCGGCTCGCTGGAGGAGGTATTTCCAAGACAGAGTCGGTCCCCTCAGGGAAGACCCCTGGATCTGCGATTCTGGGCGACATCTCCCTTCTGGGCACCCGGTTTGTTACAGACCCTCGGGCAGTATTGGGGGTTCGGCGGTACTGAGGGGTTCGGTCTCTTGGGTAGAGCCGAGAGCAGTTATACATTCGGCTCTTGGTACCGGAGAGAGTGCGTCCCGGACGGCGGCCACTCTCCTGCGACTTCCAGAGGCTGCGTTAGCCTAGGGGCTCCCTTTGTAACTTCCCTAGACGGCTCCAAACACGTGGCCTCAAACCCTTCCTGCCCCTCGTGTCTCGACCCCAGATTCTGTTTTGGGCCAGAATCATCTGGGTCTGCTGCTCCTTCTCTGGGCCGGGACCCCGGCCACCGGCTCTGGACCTCTCAACACCGTAGAAAGTGTGGATGACCCGGACTCAGACCCCAGCCCTGCTCCGTTTGTCTTTGGTCTCCTTACCTGAGCTTGACCTGATCTTGCCCGAACTTGCCCTGGCGGGTTCCTCATCTACAACATGGCGATGAAAATATCCTTATAGTGCTTTTGTGAGGATTTAAATGAGTTTATATTTATTAAGATGCTTAGAAGAGTGCTTAGCACATAGTAAATTCTCCGTATGTCAGCTGTTGCCGTTTCAAGTGCAGCACATCACTGTTATAAAGTTTTATCATTTATTTGGTAACAACTTTGACTCCCCTGCTAGAGTATAAGCTTTATGCAGCCACAGGCTTTGTTCGGGTCCCCTACATATCATTCAGTGCTTAGAAGAGTTCTCAGTGAAGTGGGAGAAAAATGATAAAGAAAAAATAGGGGCATGTATATTTTTAACTAGTCATCAGTTACTAGTGATAAATCTGCTAAAATGCTACTAAGGAAAGTGTCCCACCCCTTCCTGCTAACAAGCTGGTGATACTGGGAGAAACCACTGCCCCCATACATCACTATGTTGCTGGTGAAATTGTGATTTGATACCCTTTCCTATAATTTATTTGATAATACATAGCAAGACATTTGCCACTCTTCCTTTGACCCCAATAAGTCAAGTTCTTGGGACATCCTTGAAGGAAATAATTTGAAAGGAGAAAAACAGTGTATTTTTCTCAAGATGTGCCTCCTAGCATTATTTATAATAGTAAAAATTAGATATAACCTCAATATTCTACAATAAAGAGATGGGTATGTAAATAATATAGACATTACAGATGAGCAGTAGATATGAACATGAAAAAGTGGAAATACATTAAAATGAAGGAATATGCGATTACTTTTTTCTTTTGAGTGGTTCATTTAATACCAAAGTAATGTTTTAAAAATTAGTAAATGTCAAAAAAAAAACACACAAAAATACTTCTCTCATGAAACTTAGGGCTCCTTGTGGCAGGCTGGAAAAATTAATTGGCTCTTTGAGCTTGCCCCAGAGTTATAACTTTACTCAGGCTTCCCTTATTTCTAGTCTTCAGGAGCTCCTCTGCAGCCCTGGCTGATCTCTGTGCTATTTAGTCAGCCTCGTGGGCATGATTTTCAGAATAAGTTGCAAATTACTCATGCATATGAGTTAATGCATTTAAGCTCTTTGATTTTCTTAAAGAAGGAAGTATTCTTTGAAAGCATGGTTTATGTCAAGATTAAGGGCAGTACTTTCTGTACAGTCTTATGTCTCTAATCTTGGTTATATTGTTCTAAGAAGCACTTGTCTTTGTCTTGTTTCCACTTGTCTCTTTAATCATATTTAAGGAGTGTCCATGAGGAGAGTCTCACCTCCTTGAAGATTAAAGCCTGGTGGTCCTGAACTATTCCCAGTCCAAATGTCTGCAAAATTGAGAGAGTCGTCAAAACTCCTTCCACGAACTTCTGAGGACCCTGACTGCATTATGGTGGTGAAGATGGAAGAGGGAGGGCAGGCCGGCAATACAGTCTCTGGCCGCCACTGGAGCAGCTTCTATAGCTCAGAGACCTACCGCCAGCGGTTCAGGCAGTTTGACTACCAGGAATCGTCTGGGCCCCGGGAGGCCCTGAGCCGGCTCCGCGAGCTGTGCTGTCAGTGGCTGAGGCCGGAGGTGCACACCAAGGAGCAGATCCTGGAGCTGCTGGTGCTGGAGCAGTTCCTGGCCATGCTGCCTGAGGAGCTGCAGGCCTGGTTTCAGGAGAACCGGCCAGAGAGTGGAGAGGAAGCCGTGGCGATGCTGGAGGAGCTGGAGGAAGAGCATGACGGGGAGGTGGAACAGGTGAGAGTGGCCGTGGGGATGAGTGCCAAGGCTGAGGCAGGAGCTCTGATGCTTCATTGCAGGTAGAGCTCCCAGATGGTACTCTCACTCAGGACACCTTGATGTGTAGTGTGGCCAGTGTGCTCCCAGCTGTG
Source organism: Vicugna pacos (assembly GCF_048564905.1). Classification (NCBI taxonomy): domain Eukaryota; kingdom Metazoa; phylum Chordata; class Mammalia; order Artiodactyla; family Camelidae; genus Vicugna; species Vicugna pacos. The sequence continues at coordinate 11,504,137 of NC_133010.1, forward strand.
CCAGGAAATAGAATGTGCCCCTGCTTTCTCCCTCCCTTGCCCTGTGTCCCAGGATAGTTTCTTCTCTGTTATTTTATCCTCAAGTCTCAACCTGATTCCTTTCTTCAGCCTCAGTTGTACCAAACTGTTTCTAGGTCTTTTTTGGGCAAAATGAAGACATGCTTGCAAAGAAGCTACCGACTTGTGAGATCACTCAGGAGACGCCGCGTAGCCAGCTGAAGCCCACAAAAAAGCAGCTGCCATGGGCATCGAAGGAGCTTCACTCCTTAAAGCAAAACGGTGAGGGGCAGAGTTCAGTTCGTGGTGAGGGGTGCGAAGGTGGCCTCAGCCCACCACTCACATCTCGGCTGCTTTCTGCAGAAGGTCTCCCGTGTGTCCTGCTAGTGCACATTCTCATTTCCTTCTAGATTCTTATATCTTTTAGTGTTTTGAATCCTTGACATCATCTTCATCACGATTTTCAAATCTTTTTTAAGCAGCATGACCCTTTTCTCAGTGAAATTTTATGTGAAGTTGCAATATATAAAACGGATGAAAACACAGCTGCCTTGACTGAAGCAGCAGCAAGCAGTCTCAGCCCTGTTCCCACCTCTTCTGCCTTCAGGCAGGCCCTGAGGTCCTTTTAAGAGACCCCTCAAGGTCATGGTCTAGAGACTGTGATTCCTTTATCATTATAATTCTTGTTTACTGATACTGTTGTAGTGAATCTTGCTTACCCCTACCCACTGCCACATTTGATTCCTCTCCTGCAGTGGCTCCTCTGCTTCTCCAATACTTCCTCATCTTTTAGGTCTTTTCTTTTCTTCCAGGCTTAACTCAGTCTCTGATATATCTTTTTACCCCTACTCACCATTCTGCCTTTCACACAGAGCTTTTCATCTTTAGAGTTGACTGCCTCAGCTGTATATAAACCTTTGTCTTTTGCCTTAAGATCTTCTCAGTGTGTTCTGCCTTTTCCTGTCTATCCTCCACATTGTGATACTGTATTACAAACATGCTAGCTGAAAAATAATCTCTGTATACTTCATTTGGATTATTCCTTTCTTTCCTTCCAAACAGAGAACTGGTTACATTTGCTTTTCTGTGTATTATTGCAGATAAAGACACCGGAGCTATAAATGTGAAATCAGCTTCAAGGCAAAAGACTTCTTCAGGCAAAGAACCACATTACAAAGTTTCTAACACCCTTCATGTGAATGCTTCCCAGAGTTTCACATTTAGAGGATCCTGTGAACAAGAGAGAAAGTCTGAAAGAAGACAAGGAAGCCGTACTCGAAAAAAACAACACAAGTGTGATGAATGTGGCAAAGTCTTTAGTCAGAGCTCAGCCCTTAATCTACATCAGCGAATCCACAGTGGGGAGAAACCTTATACATGTGACGTGTGTGCAAAGGCTTTCAGCCGGAGTGCAGTCCTGATTCAGCATCGACGAATCCACACTGGAGAAAAACCCTTCAAATGTCACGAATGTGGGAAAGCCTTTAGTCAGAGCTCAAACCTCTTCCGACACAGGAAAAAGTCTCATCAGTGTTATGAGGGAATCAAAGCATTTACTGAGAACTTCTTCAACAGGGGAGAAGACACAGGCACCAATACTCCGTTAGTATAAATCGGTGGTTTCAGTGGGCACCAGTTTCCTTTGAAAGGTTATAAAAGCCACAGGAGAGAATGTAGAATACTTTCTGTCAGCATCGTTTGCTTTTCTGCTTTTCAGTATAGTGTCAATTCAGATGTTTGAGATCCTAAAACTTAAATCATATTTCCATCCCCAGTGCAGCTCTTGAAAAGACATTCTCAGATATGTTCTACAATGTTTCCATTATTAACACAAATGATGACCTAGTATGTTCCTTTTTAGACAAGTACGTTTTCCCTGTTGGAAAGAAATATGAGTTACTCAGTACATAAATGAATATTCTCCATTATTTGAGCATTGGAGTTCTTAGACCAAAGAGTTAATTTCCTATTTTATTTTCTGTTCCAGATGCAAAATATGAGAATGGGATTGAGGAGACCCAAAAGAATATGTAGCTGAAGACCTAGGCTGAAATGTCCAGGGTCCTTGTTAGGAAGCAGGTGAGTAAAGGAACTTTACTCATCTCTTATGAAAACTCACAAGAACCCACATACTGGTTTTTTGGTTTTTTTTCCAATTTTTAAGTTGAGATATAGTTGATGTACAATATTAAGAACCTACATATTGTTAATGATACTAAATAATTTCCTATGTAGGAAAAAATAATCTCCTTTACAATTTATATTGTAAATAATCTCAGTGAAAGCATTAAGGTGGCTCGGCATGTCTTCAGGGAGTGGCCTAAACACAGTGAATGTTCTGATAACGACCAGCGCTATCTGGGTGCTTGTATAAAGCTGATGATCACCTTAACATAAAGAAACAAGGGAGATGAAGAAAAGTCTGTCCAAACAAGACTGACATTACCCAAATATTGGCAAGTGCAGCATGTAATAGAGAAGACTACACCTTACCTTGGAAATGGGAACCCTTAACGGCTCTGATGACTGTCCTTCAGCGTTCTTCATGTCCCCTGTTCTGGCATAAATCAGCTGTGAACATGTTTCAGGCATCACAAGACAACCTTTACAGGGTCTTACGCAGTTTTAGTGAGATGAATTTCTGGACAGCCTATCACGACATAAGACCCTGGATTTTGGTGCTTTTATACAAATGAGGAAATCAGTAAAGTTCAATGTCCATTGAGTTTTACCCACATTTAATTCAATCAGATTCTCTGTTTAAAAAGTAATTAGGGGAAGGTATAGCTCAAGTGCTAGAGCGCATACTTAGCATGCATGAGGCCCTGGGTTCAATCCCTAGTACCTCCATTGAAAAGCCAAATAAATAAATCTAATTACCTGCAAAAATTAAGTAAATAAAAATTAAAAATAGATAAATAAATAGACAGAAATAAACCTAATTACCTCCAGCCCCGCAAAAAAAGCAAAAAATAAATAAACAGTAAATGATGGTATGTTTTTAAAATTATTCTAACAGTCTATAACATCATGTCCCCTCCTCCAGGGATCCTTGATAAACCTCTGTATGTATTATAACAATACATGGATTATTGTGTCTCTCACGGTGCCTCAGTTACCCAATATGGAACCATGAGAAGTGAAGGTCCTTAGAAGAAGGAAAAAGAGGGCTCATGGTGAACTAAGTTCCTCAAGAAGTGTAAACATTTCATTATCAGAAAATCCACCCATATCTAGTGCTTGGAGTAACTCCAGAAACAAATGAGGGATTATGTGCTCTGCTTAGTTAGAATTATGCTAAATATTAGATTAGTAAGGGGAGAGGTGAATACAAATTTTAATTTTAGAATTTTCTGATAGTGATTATACTTTGTAGCTCTAGCAAATATGAATATATACTGGGTTTTGTATATTCCAATTTATTAAAAATGTAGACATTCTTGTTATTTGGGTCTCGTTCTCTTTGTAATTAAAGAGAGGAACAAGCCATCTATTAAAGCAGCAAATGCCTCAAGAGATATGTGTATTGTGAATTACTGCTTAATCATGGAAAAAGGTTTTTGGTACCATGTGAATAAAATGACAGAATCTAAATCAAGTATTCTGTGGGAAGTGTCTGTCTCCCCTTGGTGCCACCATAAACTTTGCAAGATTACATTCTTTTCATTGTGAATAATCTGAACTTCTCCACCAGAAGGTGATGTGAATCATACCATCTTTGAAGGATGAATCTTTAAAGGGTGTTGCTGTGTACTTTGAGTTCTCCTGCGCTTACATGGGTCTCTAAAAAGTAGGTTTATCTGACTGGAGAATTAATATGACTTGGGTTAACCTTGATACAAATTAGCATATTAGCACCCCCATTAAGTTGATTAATTACCATAGATAGTAAATACTCCAAAATAAGATATTTTTTAAATGAATTTCACTTCATCTGAGCCCTTATTATCTATAATCCTATGTTCCCTCTTTTCCTCTCTCCTATTCTCTTCAGAGACCAGATCAGATGTTTGTCACTGTCCTTAAAACTTCCTCTATCAGGAATGCTTCTGTATACAAAATCTACCTTCGGTTTTGGCTCAAGCAAATAAGACTGCAACCAGAAATTGGTGGGGAGTGGGGACGAATTGCTGCTGGCTGGCAGTCAGCAGCTGAACAATGACTGGTCTGGCTGCTGTCTCTGCAATTCTTTGGGCCTTTCCATCGTTCTCATTTTCTCAGCTCCAGGAATGGCCTCTGAGGTCAAGTCAGGAAGAAAGAGGAAGTGGGGCTCCAGCCATAGTCATTTCCTTTACAAGGAAAAGTAAAACCCTTCCGAGAAACCCCAGCAAAATTCTGTTTATGTTTCCTTGTTGCAAATGTGTCTGGTAAAGCAAGTGTTTTCAACCTCGAGAGGGAAAGCAGGGCAGATGGGGATTGGGAGCCTTGCTGAGTCAGCCAACAGTGTTTGCCATACTCCTTGGCCGCCTTCCTCTTGGGCAGATGGCTATGATTTTGTCCCCTTCGATACCAAAAAAAAAAAAAAAAGAACCCATAATCTCATGCCACCAAATTTGTCAACTTACCTATATGTCACCCATCTTTTACTCTCCCTATCAGAATGAAAGAGGGGTCTTTCTGTCCCTCATCATTCCTTCCCACCTCTGAAGGATGTTGGCTGCCATCAGTCCTTCTCCGTCTCTTTTATGCATTGTTTGCCTTCCTTCAGGATCCATTTCTTTAACATTTATTTATTTCTAATATGACCCATGCTGCAACCCTATACTTTTCTGGTATATTCTTAGAAAATTCAAGATGACGGCTAACCCCTGAGTGGGGGGAGCAAAAGGGCCCTCAGTTGTGCCTTCCTCATATGCATCCATCTCTTTCAACCACAGTGAACATTCTAAAGCATAAATTTGATTATGCCCCTTCCTTGTTTAAAACATAAGCCTCCCATTCTTTTAACGTAAAGTCAGAATTCCTAAACGAGGCTTCTGAGGCTCTTCATGATCTGACTGACCACAGTTTACCATTTCAGCATTCTCTCATTATTGCCTCTTTAATACTGTATGCCAAAGTCACTCTGAATTAGAAATCCTGCCCCTGGGCCTTTGTATATGTTCCTTTTAAACTCTTTTCCAGCTTCCACACTTTATCTAACTCCTGTGTATTCTTCAGGTTTTAGCTTAGCTGCCACTTCTTCCAGGAAGCCTACCATAACACCCAAAGCGTAGGTTGGGATCACCACAACACCCTCCTGTTGATTCCATAACAGTCTATCACCCTGGCATTACATTTATCACATAAAATAAAATATTTTAAAAATATCAAACTGCAAATACAGCCCAAGGAAGAGGAGGTTGAATGATACTTTGAGAAGAAAAAAGTCATAAGATAGCAAAAAAAAAAAAAAAAAAGAAAATAAAAAGAAAAAGCCCTCCCAATCCTGAGAATGGTGAGACAGAAGGTCAGACACAGGTGTCCTTTCATCTCTGCACTGAACCCCTGCAGAAATAGAGGGGGTTAAGAGAACTTGAAAGGGGAGAAATGACTCACTTGTCATTGAGTGCATTGGGAAAACAATTGCTGAACAGACATTTTGTGCGACAACACTGGACTATTGTAAAAGTAGCAATGCAGTGTTAGCAAACAGTCTCTACCATGTGACTTAGAACATGTGTAACCATTTCCCCAAGCCTGATGGGTCCTTGGAAAATAGCTGATTAAACCAACTAGAGAGTTGGGATCATTGGGTAGAGTAACTTTGTATATCTTGTAGCTAAGAGCTGCAGGACCCCGCAGACCCAGAACTGTGAGTCTCAGCCACATCTTAGACAGGTGGCTAGAACGATGGTGGAGGCAGGTCATCAGGGAAGGGATACTGGCCCCCTGCCTGGCTGAGAGAACAGATCACTTGCTGCTGCAGTTTTGCTGAGCAAGCACCACAGCAGACCAGCTGCCCAGAATAGTAACCAGAGAAGATCAGGAGGACAGCAGGCCCGCCTGAGACCCAATCCACAGCACCACCTCCCCACAGGGAGTGTAAACTTCCTGCCCAGACATCCAGATGGCAGAGAAGGGCAGAGGGAGAAACAGCCATGATAGACAGTTGAACTTAAAACAGACTGAATAATTTAATTCAGTTCTTTCACCACCACCATGCCCCACAAAATGGGGCGAGGATTCAAAGAAAAACATCAGTTATAAAAAAGTAAGCTCCATTTTCCTTTGCACATTTGAGAAGTAATGTGATTACTTTTTAACCCCAGTAAATCTGCTTCTGTGTTGCCGTCACGATTTTGTGTTTCTTGAGAGCATGAGCTGCTTCCTTCACTGGCGTTTCTCAGGCATCTGGCACAGTACATGGCGCATAATAGGCACTCAAATACTTGTGGAATGAAAGTATTTGCAAATCATTTATTAAAAAAAAACCCAAGAGATTATCATACTAAGTGAAATAAGTCAGCCAGAGAAAGACAAATATATGATATCACTTACATGTGGAATCTTAAAAAATGATACAAATGAATTTATTTACAAAACAAATAGACTTCCTGATATAGAAAACAAATTTATGATTACCAAAGGGGAAGAGGGGGATAAATTAGGAATTTGGGATTAAAAGGACCTATTATATAGCTCAGATATTTAATCTCTTATAATAACCTAATGGAAAAGAATCTGAAAAAGAGTATATATATGCGTGTATATTTATACCTGAGTCACTTTGCTGTCCACCTGAAACAGTGTAAATCAGCTATACTTCAATTAAAAAAGAATGAAACAACCCATTTTTAAAAATGAGCAAAAGACATGAATAGACACATCTTTCTCCAAAGAAGATACATAAATAGCCAATAAGTATAGGAAAAGATGTTCAATATCACTAATCATTTGGGAAATGCAAATCAAAATCTCAGTGAGATACCACCTCATATCCATCATGATGGCTGATTAAAAATACAAAAATAACAGGTGGCAAGGATGTGGAGACATTGCAACCCTTGTGCATTGCTGATGGGAATGTAAAATGTTGCAGAAACTGGAAAACAGTTCGGTGGTTCCTCAAAAAGCTAAACAGAGAATTACCATGGCAATTCCACTCCTGGTGTTTACCCAAAAGTTGAAAGCATGGACCCAAACAGACACTTGTACACCCGTGTTCACAGCAGAATTATTCACAATAGCCAAAAGGTGGGAGCAACCCAAGTTTCCATCAGTAAATCAATGGATCAGCAAAAATATGGTATGTACATACAGCGAAACCTTATTCAGCCTTAAAAAGCAATGAAATTCCAGTATAGGTATCCTCCACTCGTCCCAAGTTCACTTTACACCACTTCACTTTTACAGAAGACCTACATTAGTACAGGTTTCTCCCTCTGACTGAAAGTGGAATGTTCTACAGAAACTTGTAAGCCCAAATGGCGTAAAGCAAAGAAGCAATTACCTTAGACACAGCTGGAAGCTATGGCAGCGTGATGCTGAGATGCTTAGTTCCCGGGGAAGGCGTTTGGCGGTGCCCTTCTTGCTGCTTGGGCCGCGTGCTGCCTCCGGAATGGCTTGCCAAAAAACAAATGCTGAACGCTATCTTTGCATTTTGCCTTTTTTCTTAAAAGTGGAAATCCTACCAGTATATTTTAAGTGCTCAGAGGGAGAGATTTCTGAGCTAAGGGGAAGGAATGAGAGCTCCAAAATAATTGTCAGAGAAAATTCTAAAAAAGATTGTTTTTGAATGAAATATGACAACAACAAGTATGAAAGTCTGTGTTTTCATTCCAGTGTGAGAACTTTTCTTACTTCTGCCATCTCAGAGTGCCTCCCTTCCCCCTCAGCATAATAATTCATTTAGATGCCCCTTCTGGTATTCTTAAACTCTTTTCTAAATATTTGTTTTCTCGTCTACGTCCTAAATAAGACGGTTATGTTAAAAGAAGGAATCATGACTTTATTTTAATCATCTCTAGTTCTCTGGAACCCAGATAGCATCCATCTGTTTTGAGGGTTGTTTTTTTTTTAACTTTGTTTGCTTATTTTTATTTTTACCATTAATTAATGGATGAAATGCTTTCAAAGCAACGTTAAAAGATTTGGCTGGTAAAGAAAGGATGAGCCCTTTGTAGGTTTAGCGAGATTATGACTTACATAGACAGTTAATGCAAGAGTAGCCAAAGGTGCCAGCTCCCCATGAGCTTTGTCTCACACACCAAAAGGATGACATCAAAACGAAAAGAGCCAGGTGACTGCAACGTGAGCTGTGGAACTCCTTGTTGCTGAGGGCTAATGCTATGATGCGTCTAAGCCTTTATATAGTCTGCAGCTGTACACTAGGTGAATGAGGCTGAAAGCCTCATCACGAACGGGGAAGCCATGAGAAACGCTTCCATGACAGCCTCCTTGGAAGACAGGGAGCTGAGTAGCAAATGGCCTTGGAGCAGCAGCTCAGGAACCTCTCATGCTTCCATATTCCAGGAGGATCACAAGGTGTTCTGCCAAGACTCAGAGCAGCACCAACTCAAGCCTCATCTCTGCGATCTATGTAGGTATGTGCAAGGTCATCAGGCACTGGCATGGAGCTTAACTACACTCAGGTTGCCCAGAGGAACATGATGCACTGTCTTGACTAGATCTTCAAGATGGCAACAGGGGCTGCCATTTAGGAAAGCCCTCACATAGTGGGGCTCAGAAGAGTGGTGTTTCAAAATGGCATTGGCAGTCCCTGCCCTCAAAAGAGTAAATTAGAGAGGAACATCTCACTGTGGTTTCTACTTATTCTCTCAGAATTAGGAATGATAGAATAAATCCCAGGCAAAGAGTTTTGTAAAATTTTGCAACATTTTTAACCACCCCAAGTATTTCTGTTTGATGTGTACCTTTTTTGTTTTCCAATATTAATTAGATTTTTTCAAAAAAAATACCTCTTAAAGCAAAACAAAACGAAACAAAATGCCTTGAGGTAGCCTTTAGTGTCACAAAATAGGGAAAGGTTAGAAAGAGGAGCCAAGTAGGTTGGTGGCAGTAGCCAAGTAGGAGAGAAGAAAGGCTGAATTTCTGAAACCTCCTAAATGAAGAAAGAGAGAAGAGGCATCCGAAGTAGCAGGGGTTCTGGGGAGACGACGCTGTGGTCACAGAGTAAAGTAGAGCTATACCATCAGGGGCTAACTCACTCACTTTCTCATTCATGAATCCAGGAGAGACTGAGGGCAATTTGCAAAGGGTACTTTCCTGAAAGAGGCAGAAAGCTGAAGCCTGAGAATCTTGGAATGCTTCTGGAAGGCTCTTCCTGCACTTCTAACATAGACTTTAAATAACAGGGCTCTTTTGTGTGGCTTCTGATGCCTGAAATGTGACCTAGCAAAGGCAGCAATGTGACTAGCCCACACTTCATTCATTTATTCAACAAATGTTTATTGAGTTCTCTATGTACCAGGCAGTCAGCATCTTGGGACTAGGTGGGAATACCGTGGTGAACAAGACAGGTAAGGTCCCTGCCCTTACGGGACTTAGTGACAAAACCAAATCAAAACAAAAACCAGAGAAATGAATAAATGAGATGACTGCTACCAGTGCTATGAGACTGGGGTGGCTTCCAGGAGAAAAGGCAGTCAGGGAGGCGCAAGACCCTGGGCCACAATGAACCTAAGAGCTGGGGAATGGGGGTGGGTTGGAGGCAGGGAACAGACCACCGGGGGCCTTGCAGGCCCATGTAAGTAGTTTTTATGTCATAATTAAGGCAGTAGGGATCCACTGAAGGCCTTTAAATACAGGAATGAAGTGATCTGATATATGTTTTTAAATGATCACTTTGGCAGCTGTTTTGTAGTACAAAATGTCAAGCCTGAAGTCAGAAGATGACCATGCATTCTGCAAATTCACTGTGAGATCACTGCCAAAGCTCTTGGTTTGAGTCTCATCTTGTTTCTCTGACAAAGAAATTAGTCGTAATAAAGCTCTGTAGCATAGCCAGTGGGAGCCAAAGGTTAGAGTCATGCCTTGGTTTCAAATCTTGCTTCCCACTTACTAGTTATGAATTCTTGGCAAGCTATTTATTTGTGCCTCAATTATCTCAGCTGTGAAGTGGGGATAATAAATGTTCTCGCCATTGTAAAGTCGCTGTGAAAATTAAATTACAATACATGTAAAGAACGGTGACGGTGCCTGGTACAATATAGTTTGCATTCATAAATACTAGCTTTTATTACTTCTTCCAGAGGATTACTGTGAGGATCACATGAGATAATGCATGTGAAAGACTAACGAAACCGTGAAGACTATCTTAGTGGCAGAATTCTCTCTTTCTTTTCCTTGTCTTTTAAGCGGAACACAGAAGGCCGAGCTGTCGGGGGAGAGAGGCGCTAGGCCAAGAGTAGCCTCAAAGCAGCCATTGTCGTTGGACAGCCCTTCCCCCCGCCCGGAGCGCATCTCCATGGCAACGCGGGGCTTCTCCTCCCCCCCGCCTCCTGGGGCCCGCAGACCGGAAGCAGTCCGCGCCGGAGGCTTGTGGGAAACGGCTTGTGAGCGGCGTTTCTGCGTCTGCCGTGGACAGCTCAGCGGCTGCGGTTCCCGAGCCCGAGGTTTGCGCGAGAGTGGGGGGAGGGCGTGAGGGGTGCGCTGGGCTAGGGGCTGCGGACCGCTTGGCAAGAGTCAGCGAAGAAGCCTGGCGGGGACCTTCTTCGGCTTCCCGGGAGGCGTGAGGGACAGGCCGCGGTCTCCGCGCCCAGCAGTTGGGGAATGGGGAGGGGTTGACGGAAAGCCAGATTGGGCTTTCAGCAGCTTCGGAGAGTTCTCTGTCCCCTGTGTCCTCCGCGACCCCTGCCTTCCCCCTCCCCCATCGGCCCGTTTTGTTCTATTTCGAGGCCCTGGCATCTCGCGGAGGGTTCTGGGATTCTTTTCGGGCGGAGGTGGGAGGGGGCGGGTTTGCGCGGGGGCCGTCGGGACTTGTAGTTCCCCCCGCCGTGGGCGGAAGTGCCGTGACTCCGACGCTGTTGCTGCAGGGTGGCCTGGGTCTTCCGAGAGCCGCTGTCGCCGCCGCCGCAAGTGCGGGGAAGAGGGGCTGGGGTCGTTGGCTGGGGTCAGAGTTCGCAGCAGCACTCTGCTGGAGGGAGTGGTCAGGTCACCTGGAACGAGGCTCCCCGCCCAAACACTGTGGGGCCTGCCCTCCCCGCACCTCCTCACGTAAAAGAGAAATTTCTTTCGTAGAATGCTTGAGCCGTCGATAAGGTAGGGTCGTGGAATAGGAACATACCGATCTGTTGGCCAACCCTTGTTTATAAGGCCGCCACGCTTCAAAGTTGTTAATTAAACCTGTGTTTTTATTACCTCGTAAGGTCTTTTCTGATTCCCAGTCTTGATAGGGTTACAGAAAGTTTTTGGAAATTTTTGGTTTTCAGATCCCGGGCCCTGAATAGATACGTTGAGTAGCTGCATTGCTCATTCCTAATAGGTGTTGTAAACAATGGCATGGGCATGACTATGCAGATACTAAAAAGAACAGAAATAGCCCAAGGTTTCTCTGAAGGTAGAAGCTGGGGAAACTGTGAGTCATCCAGTGTAAGGACGAGAGTCTGTGCCACTGCAGGAAGATAAGTTTATGAGAGTGTCCTTTCATAGAATTTGCTGTAATTAATGCCTGTCATTACAAATTTAAAGGTATTTATGGTGGGTGAATAATACTTAAAAATTTATGGCATCTTGTGCTTTTTTTCAACATTACGTATCTGTTACTGAGCAAGTATTTTTTCACATATATTTTAAGTCCAGGAGTTCTTAAACATTTTAAAAATATTTCTTAGCCCTTAAAAAAATTTGCCAAAAAAAGTTTTTTTAAGCAGGTAATAATGCAATCCGTGCTTATGAGGTGACCTGTGTCAGGGAACACCAGTACAAAATTGCAGATAAATGTGTTTCAGGGTCAGGTGAGTTTAGATAACACTGAGGTGGGCTGTTTCTTCTTGAATTCTTTTTGTTGAAATGGGTTTTGTACATCATAGATTGGCAAACTTTTCCTTGAAAGGGCCAGATAGTAAATACTAGGTTTTTCATGCTATATGGTGTCTATTGCAGCTACTCAGCTCTGCTATTGTAGCATGGACAGTGAACAAATACATAGAATTATTTATGGAGACAGACACTTTAATTTTATATCTTTTCACATGAAGTGTTCTTTTAATTTTTTTCAGTCACGTGAAAAATGTGAAAACTGTTCTTAGTACAAGCATTGTGCAAAAATGGGCTGCAGGCCAGATTTGGTCATGAGCTGTAGTTTGCCAACTTGTGGTGTTATTGATTGGAATTTTTAATCCAGTGAAATAATACATTTGTATTTCCTTTATCAGTATATGTACAAATTCTTAGGATATTTCCTCATTTACATATTTTTTATTTCTTGTGCTTCAGAGTGCCAGTGAAGAAAGCGGGGTATTTCCCTAAGGCCTGTGTCCTACCTTGATTGTCTTTTCTTAAAGTATTACAAATCAGGATGTCTGCACAGTCAGTGGAAGAAGATTCAATACTTATCATCCCAACTCCAGATGAGGAGGAAAAAATTCTGAGAGTGAAGTTGGAGGAGGATCCTGACGGCGAAGAGGGGTCAAGTATCCCCTGGAACCACCTCCCTGACCCGGAGGTTTTCCGACAGCGATTCAGGCAGTTTGGATACCAAGATTCACCTGGGCCCCGTGAAGCTGTGAGCCAGCTTCGAGAACTTTGCCGTCTATGGCTCAGGCCAGAGACACACACAAAAGAACAAATCTTGGAGCTGGTAGTACTGGAGCAGTTTGTTGCCATCCTACCCAAGGAGCTACAGACTTGGGTTCGAGAGCATCATCCAGAGAATGGAGAGGAGGCGGTGACAGTGCTGGAAGATTTAGAGAGTGAACTAGATGACCCTGGACAGCCGGTAAGCCTGTCACGTTCCCAGCTCAGAAGCACTGGCATAGCAGTAGGCACACCTGATGAATTCATTCCATTCAGCCAAGTTAGAGTTACGTTTATGTCTCCCACCACGCCCCGTGATCTGTGCTGCTTTGCCTCCGCAGTATATGTTTTGTATGGTTTCTCTTCTGTGTGTTTAGTTACGATTCTCATCAGATTCCGTCTCAGTTGAACCAGACCCTATTATTTCCAGGTTTCTCTTCGTCGACGAAAACGGGAAGTGCTAGTAGAGGAGATAGTATCTCAAGAAGAAGCGCAGGGATTGCCAAGTTCTGAGCTCGATGCCGTGGAGAACCAGCTCAAGTGGGCATCCTGGGAGCTCCATTCCCTGAGGCACTGTGGTGAGGACAGAACTCCATGTGGGCTGGAGGGTGAAAGAGTGTGTGGGCCTTTTGTCCAGGACGCTTTGCTTATTCTTTCTGTGAGGGAGGAGGGGGATAATCACCTTAACCTGATTTCTTAGACATAGACACAGACACACTAGGATTTTGATTCTTTTCTCGTAACAGTTGGTTTGCTAACCGTAGGTCTTTTATTCCTCGACATTAACATCAGCAGCTTTTTCTTCTCTTTTACCTCTTTTTTTGAAGACCTGCCCGTTTCAGGCTGGCATCTGCCTTACTCTGAGCCAGCACCCACCCGTAGACCAGGTCCCTCTGTTCTGCATGCACTATTGCTTATTTGCCATCTATTTTGTATCCTTTCAATCTCCTGCTTAATCTTCCTAGTACAATAAGCTTATCTGATACCTCTTCAAATCTGCTTTTTTGGTTTGTTGTTTATCACTGAAGTCTTTTCTGAACTTTTAGCAATTTTTGCTTTTTAACATCCTACCTAGAGTCATTTTTTTTTCTAAGCTTTTTTTGTAAAAATATTTGGATAAAATTCTTCACCTGTTCTAAGTATGCAAAAAATACGCTCCTGAGCTATAATATGCTTTAAGTACAGAAAAATTAAATAGAAAGCTCTTAATTCACTTAGACTAGTCTTTCCCAATATATTGACAGTTAACTCCACATACTTATTTATTTTGATACAGCCCCATGTGTTCTCAAATTGCTAGATTCCTTTTTCATATTTATGTGAGTTAAAATGACATTTTATTTGAGACTGCTTTAGGAATCATTCCTTGAGGTAATGGGGGTAATGCTGGTGTGCCTCAGAATGAGCTCCGAGCAGGCTTTCTTCCCCTCCGAGGGGGCAGCGCTAGTGAGGCAGAACTTCTGAGGTGGGGCTAGAGTCTGCTGAGACTTTGCACTTTTCACACGTTTTATGGGACATCCTTCTGTGCTATAAAGTTTGAGAACCACTCTCCTTGGTTGTTGGAGGTGGGATCTTTCTGGGTGGAAAACTCCTCTGCCTGAACTTTAGGATTATTCTCACCTCTTTTTAAATAGCCTCATCTTAGCAGTCTAGTCTCTACCACACTTGGGAATGCAATTCTTTCTCTACCTTTTGTCTCCTTCACACTCAAATCTGTTCAAGTTTCCAGGCCTCACTAATCCCCTCTAACCTCTCAGTGTCTCTTTGTCAGCCTTCTTTCCTGAATTTATCTCTTTTGTAATCATTTATTATGGACTTGCTCACTTTACAACTTGTCTGAGTACCGCTGCTCACCATTTTATTACCTATTCTTCAAGGCTCAAAGTTTCAGGAAAGTTTTAATTGAGGCTTGCTCATACCACTGCTTGCCTACAGGCAGGCAGTAGTACCTCATGTTGGTAATTCAGGCTGTTCTTTCGCTGGACACATCTAACTGAGGCCTAGAACTAACAGATCATCTAAGAACCATGACAAATACCAAATATGGCAAGCTGCTTTTACAGGAAAACTTTCAGTTATTAAAGGTGCGATGAATTAGTGTCATGTCCTGAGCTAACAAGGATGCTTCAGCTCCTTGGCAGGACTTCTTCTGTATTCTCCTTTTAGTCTAATCTTGGCTGTGACCTGCCTTGTCTTGCTCAGTTTAGAAGTAGTCACTTTCTGACAGATGGATTATTATTTACACCATTGTATTTTGATGTAATTTCTCCCCTTTTCAGGGAGAAGAGAATATTAAAATGATTTCCTGGTGGCCAGTTTTATTTTATTTTTTTCTCAACCTGGCTACATTACTTTGACTGTCTAACAGTCTTAGAATTTACCATTTTTCTGCCCTTTGGTTTCTGACTACCAGTGTGTAACCCACTCGTCGATGTCACCGCTTTTATTAGGAGATGACCTTTTAATCCGTATGTTATCATGCTCTTACCTCATTAGCCTCATAATCAGTTGTTTCACTTTTTTTTCTTTCTTGAGAGTAGACAACCTTACCATCACTAGAGTCCTGATTATAGACATGCAGGCTATTTGCTTTTAGTTCATTTTTGAACAAAATTTTTCTTCAGGTTTTTTTTTCCTCCCAGAAGAGGAAATGAGTGATATTTACGTTTTCTGTTTATTTCAGATGATGATGCTAGGACTGAAAATGGAGCTCTAGCTCCAAAGCAGGAGATCGCTTCAGCAGTAGAATCTCATGAAGTTCCTGGCACTCTCAATATAGGTGTTCCTCAAATTTATAAATATGGAGAAGCCTGTTTCCCCAAGGGCAGGTTTGAAAGAAAGAGAAACCCCTCTCGAAAGAAACAACATATTTGTGATGAATGTGGAAAACACTTCAGTCAGGGCTCAGCCCTTATTCTTCATCAGAGAATCCACAGTGGGGAGAAACCCTACGGATGTGTTGAATGTGGGAAAGCATTCAGCAGGAGCTCCATCCTTGTGCAGCACCAGAGAGTCCACACTGGAGAAAAACCTTACAAATGTCTTGAATGTGGAAAAGCTTTTAGCCAGAATTCTGGGCTCATTAATCATCAAAGAATCCATACTGGGGAGAAACCTTATGAATGCGTTCAGTGTGGGAAATCCTATAGTCAAAGCTCAAACCTTTTTAGACATCAGCGAAGACACAATGCAGAAAAACTTCTGAATGTTGTGAAAGTTTAAGAAATTTAAAAAAAAATCAGCACTCAGGTCTTTTTCTTCTGAAATGAAGACAAAATTAAAAACATGAAATGATACATAATAGTTTCCCTGTAGACTGTTAGAAGATCCACTGGGAAATGTAGAAAATCTTCACCCACTATATTATTTTATCTTGAAAGAAATGGTGTCATACCTGCCTAAAAACTGAAATTTTAAACTTAATTCAGGTGTTAATGCCTAACTCTTCCATGTGATGTTTATATTATTATTTTTACAATTGATGAACTACCTGATTCTTTGTCCCTTTCTCAAAAGCTTCCTTCTTAGACAGATACGTTATTTATCTGTTGATCATTGAAATGTTCTTTTGCAAGGATACATTCCCTTCTACATTAGAAAGCACCATAGGAATTATAAAATCTGAAAACTTGAGACCATTATTTTCCAAATTTACCCTCATTTCCTTCTACCTAATTTGAATATGCATGTCAGAAAATAGAAGATAAAGGATGACCAAAAACCTCAAAGTGAAATGAGCCTTAAAACTCAGATATCTAAGAAGTGATGGTGATAAAACAGCCAAAAGTGAATGGGACACCTAGATTGGGGAAGATAGACAAATACTTTGATCCAAGAATTGAAGTATAGCAGGAATTTATCTGGGTGTAATGGGCTTGCAGCAAAACTGAGAAATAGCTCATCTTACCTGTAATTTGGAAGGATCCCACTAATGAAAATAGTTTTCTCTCATGTGTCATTAGAAAGTGGACAGTCTAAAGAATAAATAGTTGTAAAGCTCTGAAGGTAAAAATTGTAATACTAGGGAAGAATTTTGAATGGCGGTGTTGAGGGGCAAATGTGAACAAGAGTAATGGTTTGTCTTGGCTTTTTGAAAACAAAAGAGAATTGAAGATCTAAGTCATTATTATTTTTCCTTCATTTTTGTCAAGGACAGAAAAATCCCTGACGTGTGGGCAACAGTATCAGGTTTGCTGTTTTATTCCTTTGGTACAGAAGGGTTGAACACCAGGCTAACAAAGCAGCCATGCATTTATTATTAGACATTTTCTACCGACAAGGCACTGTGCTAGGTACTGTAACCCTACCGTAATCAGGTAGGCATTTCTTCCACTGTAAATCATTAGGCGTTTGGTACAAAGCTGTTTCATGTGAGTTAGCCTCTCCCCCCACCCCCCACCGTCTGCGCAGGCCTTGGGGAGGTCACCTCTGAGATTCCTAGAGCCATAGTTCTCTTACCAGTGTGTTATATTTGGGGGAAGGAAGACTCAGCTCAAAGAGCTAGCCAGCTCTCCAGCAATCTTCAGAGGTGAGTCCAAGATAACTCTATCCCAGTTTGGAGGTTTGTGGGTCTTTTAAAAAAACTAATCTCTAGTAGCATTGAGGTTGTACTTATATGTTAAGTTGAATGGATTGTTCTATTAAAAAAAAACTAGGTTATTAACAACTAGTTTATTATTAACTATCAGAATTGGTGGAACTTTTAAAAAAATTTTGTCTTAACACATTTTTAAAAAATGTATAAAAGTAATACATTGTAGTAGTAGGATTATGTACTTCTTGGCTGAGAATCCCAAGTACTGTGGTTCTGTTTAGTGGAAAACTCTGGAAGTTAAAATACAGAATATGAGAAAAGGCTTTTTTATAATGGGCATAACTGTGTAGAAAATGACCCATGTGAATAAAATTATTTCATGGTTCCAGAGATTTTGGTTACATCTGGTGCTTGGATCCAGTTGAAAAATGGAAGGTGAGATTTGCATGAGCCTGTTAAAAAGCATAGTAATAAATGCAAGGCCAGCTGGTGGAGAAGTGAGGCAGGATGGAGCTTGTTTATAGATTTTCTGATAACAATTATAAGAAATGTGCTTTATAGATTAAGATTTATTGAAGTATAAATATGTAGTAATGATATAATGTATTTTAAGTTATGCAAGAATATGTAGGGACTTTTGTTTGGGTCTTTTTCTCTTTGTGGCTGAGAGGAAACAAGTCAGTGTCCAATAAAGCTATAAACTCCTCCGCTCTAAGATAAAATGATCTTGAGTTGATTTATTTATTTATAACTGGCTTCTTTTCAAGTAGGTTTTGAGGTAGCATATTTGGAATACTGCTGGGATGACAGAGTTCTTTTATCAGGGTAGGTTAAGAAGGGAGCAACTTTTTTCTGGCTAGAATTTCACGCTGTTTTAGATCTTGCATCTTTCCTGTATGCAAAGAGGCTTCCCTGTGGTATATTTGTCATAAACACCAAAGATGTTTGGTATAATGTGAGAGCTTAGAAAAAGTTCTAGAGTTGGCAAATAGGAGTTTGTCTTGCCATCTCTGATAACCTGTGCGTTGTTTAGAAAGGATTCTGAAGCTCAGGCAAGGCTCTGTGGGGAAAATGGGCCGGACCCAAAAAAGCTGGATGACCGTACACATGAAAAGGAAGTGGTGGTCTTTGAACTTGACATCCCTGGTTAGGCTAAGTTCCCACTAGACAAACTGATTTAAAATAACTTCAGTGGCTTATGATTTCATCTAGACATAGATTTATATCCACACAGGTAATCACAGTTAGCAGTTCCAGGCTGGGGAGCGCCCAGCTTCTGATGAAATGGTCACCTGGCGGTTGTCAAGCAGTGGCGTCTGTTCAGTTATTAAGCAAGCAGTTGTTGACGCTATGCAGACGGCTGATGCCTGTCTGGTAGCCGCTGAGCATTTGGTGCGCATTACTTCTAAACTCTCGTGGTTTTCTTGGAGGTTAAAGTCCCCACATTCACACCCAGTTGGCACTTGGTCATTTAGCAATATGTCTACCACAGTTGTGTCAGTTGAAGGGAGGGTTACACGTGCTGAAAGAACCTGCATGCCAGGCATTGGGTTAGATGCTATACCTAGCTCACTTAGATTTGTAGCTTAGGAAAGCAAGATTCAGAGATCGTGTGACTTGCATGTGGCCAGTTAGAACTAAAACTCAAATCTAGTGCTGTGAACTCCAGGGACATATTTTTTTCACAATACAATGAATGATGGCTGTTGAACCCTGATTGATAAATTTTATGCTTTTATCTTAACGGTAAACAAATGTAAAAGCTATTAAATGTGCTCATTTGACTTTTCTACAGTACAGAAGTACAAAATGAAAAAGGACATTCCTTTTCACAGTCTTACTCAGAAGTAGTAATTATTTGGTTTGATATTCTTCCAGACTTAGGCTTATACATATTTAAGCAAAAATGTGTTAATAGCTGACACTTGTGGTCGCTGTATACAGGCACTGTTGGAAGCGCTTTATCCTGGATTAACTCGTAATCCTCACAGCAACCATATGAGGTAGGTACATATCCCCATTTTACATGTTACTGCACTGAAAAGTGTCTCCCTTCCCTCCCACTTTGATGTACACATTGTTTTTTAATGGCTGCATACTAATTCATTGCATCAATATGCTAACTTCTTTAACCAACCCCTGTGTAGGTAATTTGGTTATTTCCAGTTTTTTTATTATAGATCAAGATAGAGTTAACATCTGTATGTATTTGCTGCCCGTGTGGGTATTTCTGTAGGGTAAATAGCTGGAAATATAATTATTGGGTCAGAAGACATGCACATTTAACATTTTGAGAAACACCTTTGTAAAGATTGCATCAGTAGAGTACCTGTTTGCCTGCACTCCCACCAACCCTGAATCCTTCAGTATTTTTGCCACTCTGATAGGTAAATTTGTCATTCTTTATTAGTAAGGAGGAATATCTTATGTTTGTTGGCCGTTTGCATTTCCTATTGTGAATTGCATTTCCCAATTTTTCTTTTTTAATTATGAAAGTACAAATGTCTACCATCTCATTGTACAAAACTTAAATATACCCAAGAGCAAAGAGAGAGCTTTTTCTCCAGCATTTCCAATCACATTCCAGCGCCCAGTTTAGTGTACATTCATCTAGTCTCCTTTCCATAATTTCCATGTGAATATATGTACACATATAAGTGCTATTTTTACATATATAGGATCATATATATGTATTGTTCTGCAGCTTGCTTTTTTTTGTCTCAAAAACAGATTCTGAGGTCTTTAAATTTCTTTAATGATTAAATAGTATTCAATACTATGAAAATACCATTATTTAAATATTCCCATATTTTTTTCTTTTGCTGTTACATTGCCAAAGTAAACATCTCTTTCATGTATCTTTGTGCATGTGTGTGAATATTTCTTTAGGGTGGAGTATGAGATTGTTGGGTCAAAGGGTGTGCTTTCTGGTAGACCAGACCCCACCTTAGCCTCCCCAGAGGCCTTCATAACTTTCTGTTTTCACCAATTACACACAGAGTGCTCATTTCCCCACGTAGCCTTACCTACATTTGATAATTTTTATCTGATGGGCAAAAAAGAAAAAGGATCATTTTGCATTTCCCTGATTAGTGGTGAGGTTGAGGGTATTTTCATGTATTTATTGACCGTTTATAGTTTTATCATGGATTGTTTGTTTGTATCCTTTACCTGCTTTTCTGTTGGGTTGTGTGTGGGTATATGTTGTTTTTGTTTATTCAGCATCTCTTTCCCCATCTTGTGATAACAGAATCCTTATTTATTGTGGGGAACCCATTCCCTGTGGCGTAGGTGAGTACATGACCAGGCCTGGCCTTCCTGAGTCCCACACCTCCTTAGCCACAGTGATTAAAGCATGGGCATGTAACTCAAGCCAGGCTAAAGAAAGCCCTCAACAGAACTTCTGCTGGAACTCTCGGAAAGAAGGCTCGACAGATCCCACGAACTAAGGACTGTGTAAGCCTGAATCTGTACCATGTGGAGAGAGTCTGAGGAGAAACTCAGAGGCTAGCAGAAAGGAATGAGAACTAAGTTCTGATGTCATTTTTCTGGAGGCCCTAGATCCAGCTGTGCCTAAAGCCTGCCCTACCTCCGGACTTTAAAGTTTTGTGAGCCAATAAAGTCCCTTTCTTGTTTAAGATAACTGAATTGGGTTTCTGTCCTGATTAATATAGGTTATTTGTATTTTCTTATTGATTTGTAGAAAACCTTTGTAATTTTAAATTCTAGACTTAACACTTTATGCACTATATATAGGTTAATAAAATTAGCATGGCCTTCCATGATTTGGCCTCTGTCAACCTCTGCCATTTGTTACTGTATTCTCTCTACACCACACACCATACACATACTCTTTAAATGCTACCAATAACTGAACATTGCTGTTGGCAGTGTCTATAGATGAAAAACTTCTTACACAGTCACGTCTTTTTCATTTTCCTTCCATCCTTCCTACAGATTAACTTGGGCCTCAGACTGAGGATTACACTGCTGAGTACGCGGTACCCACTTCCAGCCATTGCTCTGGGGGCATTCCCCTCAAGCATCCCCTGTATATGACCCTGGAGCCTCCCCATGGCCTCCATACCCTCTCAACAGGGTTCTTTGGGGCCTTCTTTTTAAAATTCTCGGGCCTCTGGATTTGAAGTTGCTGAGGTCCAAGACTGTTTTGGAGTTTACATCGACTGCTTTTGTGTGTGGAAACTAGATGGCAGTGGAAAAAAGAAGCATATTGTATGTCTTGGCAAATGGTAAGGAGACAATATATTGGGAGAGAAGGGATACAAAGCATTGAGGAGGAAGGGTATTGCAATTTAGATAGATTGTCCAGGGAAGGTTTCACTGGGAGTGAAATATGAGAGTCAAGATATGAATGAGTATAAGGAAGCAAGTCATGAAACTTTGGAGGAAAGATGTTCCAGGCATACGGGAACAAGTGAAGGGGACTTGACGTAGGAGTGATACCTCATTTGTCCAGGAGACAGCAAGGAGGCCAGTGTGGCTGGAGCAAAGTGAACGTAGGGGGAAGTGGATGAAGCTAGAGAAATGAGGTAAGGATGAAGGCGGAAAGACCTAGTTAGCCATTGGTAGAACTATGACTTTGAATGAGATGAGAAGCTATTAAGAGGTTTTGGGCAAAGGAGTGTAATGACTGGGTGCTGAGAATTGAACAAAACAACATGTCCAGGTATCTTCTTTCCTTCAAATTCTTAAAAATGTCTCTACATATTTTCTTTATGTAACATTATATACTATTAATACATAAATTAATAGTGATACATAGTAATAGGAAAAGCTTAGAAATAAAAATCACCCCAAAAGTCACCTGTGAGTCCACAATCCTAGTTAACAGCCCATCAACATTTTTGTGTTCTCTCCACACCTGTGTTAACTGTTCTATATATACCTGTCCCATCTATACCTATTACACCATATTTACAATAGAAAAAAAATCTAGAAAACAGTAAATTAAGTGTCCATATCTTGGTTTGTTCATCTTAATGCCTCTTTCCTCTTAACTTTGGATCAGCTGTGCTTCTGAGACTCGCCTCTCCATTGGATCTAAGCCATCCTTTCACACCTTCTTCAGTAATCCTCACCTCTCACATTATCAATTTTTCCTCTCAAATTTTTCTAATTAGCATGCAAATGAGCTTTTTAAAAAAATCACAAAGAAAATCCTTCAAATCAAGATGACTAGATCTAACCTGCCTGAACAAATAAAACATCAGACAAAAATATACTAAACACAAGCAAAGGATGGGAGAGACGAGATTGCTGAGATGGGAAATAAAAGAGGCAAACTTGAGTTGCCTCAGTTTACTGACGAGAGTTCCTGGGCCACAGCGCAGGGAGGGGGAACTCAAGCAGAGCCTGACAGTCTCCCTAGTGGAGAAGATGGAGCAAGGGGCCCTGGGAGGCCAAGTGGCTAGCATTTGCAGGGCAATGTACCAAAGAGGAGAGAGCTCAACACTGGAGATCTGCAGAGGGTCCCTCACAAGTATTCAGTTGAGTAATGATGAGCACATGTGTAAAGAAACTGCTTGAGGTGGGGGAAAGAACCATCCAAAGGGTATTAGGGGGAAAATCACTGGAACTCAAAAACAGTCAGGAATAGCACCATCAGCCAGAGTAGAAAGCCTCATAAGTCACAGGACATCAGTTAGAACAGTGATTCTCAAGGGCAGTCCCCATCCCCCCCACCCCCCCGCCGCCACACACACACACAGGAGACATTTGGTAATATCTGGAGACATTTTTAGTTGTTAAAACCATAGGAGATGGGCTCTACTGGCACCTAGTGGGTAGAGGCCAGAGATGCTGATAAACATCCTACAATGAATTATCCAACCTTAAATGTCAATAGTGCTGAGAGGTTGAGAAATTCTGGGATTGAATAGAAGGAAGGGTCTTGCCTCCATAGGAGAAAAAAAATGAACTGTAGACTAGACACTGCCTAAAAGAGCTGAGAAGATAAAACTGTCCCAATAATTAAACACATCCCAGAACAAATCTCAAGAATATATATATTAAAAATACCATCACCCAACAAGATACAATACACAAGGTCTGGTATCCAATCAAAAATTGGATGACTTATAGGTCATGCAAAGAAACAGGAAAATATGACCCATAATAAGAAAAACCACTCAATTAAATTGACCCAGAAATGACAAAGAATTAGATAAGCATGTTAAGACAATTGTCAAACTGTATTCCATATGATCAGGAAGCTACCGGAAGTACTGGACGTGCTCAGTGGAGACGTGAAAGCTATAGAAATCAACCAAATCAAACTTCTAGAAGTGAAAACTACAATGAGATTTTTTTAAATGCATGGATGGAATTGTGGACTAAACATAATCAAAGAAAAGAAGAAAAAATTATGGTAGGTAATACATAGCAAAAGAAACCATCATACAAAATGAAAAACAGGAAAAGAAAACACTAAGAAAAACTGCAGAGAGCTGTGGTACAGCTTCAGGCAACCTAGTATGTGTAAATGTAACTAGAGTCCCCGAAAGTGAAGGGAGAGCGGAGGGATAAAGAGCTGAAAAAACAATCTCTGGGGCGCAGCACTTATAGGTAAAGGTATAGCAATAAAACACATGTTAAGAGAAAAAGGTTCTAATTTAATTACTTCAACTTTCACCTTAAGAAACCAGAATAAGAAAAAATTAAGCCCAAAGAAAAGAAAAAGATTAGCTAGGAAATCAACAAAATAGAAAACAGAAAAACAAGAGAAAAATCAATTTCTATACTCTAAACCAAAAGCTAACTTTTTAAAAAGATTGATAAAACGGATAAATTTCTAGCTAGACCTATCAAGAAAAGAAAAAAAGAGGACACAAATTAGATCAGGAATGAGAGGTATGACATTGCTGTGTATTATACAAATTCTCCACATACAGAGTGCTTGTCAAGTTTGCGAAATGAGTATTGCTGATTCCAACAGTCATTTATTAGACTTACACTGCTTGAGCCATCAAGCTGAAGTATCTTGCATGATTGGATAATTGATGTATTTTCATTTGGCTTCAAGAAAAACATGCTTGGTTTTTCTCTACCTCCTGGGACATTTCTTCTCAGTCTTGATGCTGGTTTTCCCTTCATCTCTCTAGACTTCAATATATTCGAGTGCCTGAGGGCTCAGTGTTCAGATCTCTTCTCTTTTCTATATATTCACTTCCCAGGTGATCTCATCTGGTCTTAATGTCTCTACTACCTAGGACTCCATATCTATATTTTCAGCCTAGACATCTTCTCTGAACTACATGTTCATATATCTATTTGCCTACCAGACATTTCCACTTTGAAGCCTGCTTAATCTGGGTTCCTAAGAAAACAGAGCCTTAGTTTAACCTCATTGTTAATACTTTATTGGGGTGATGCAGTCCCAGAATAGGATGACTGAAGGGTAAATGGGAGGGGAAGCAGGGAAGGAGAGAGAACAAATACAAATAGGTGTAACTGAGCTGTCTACAGCTAAGGCACTGCTGTTTGCTTAGTCTCACTATCTTAAGAGCACAGGGAGGAGGGAGAATTTTCTGCAGACTCCCCTCTCCCTCTGGTCAGTGTCCACCACAGAGCATCAGCTCAACACTCCCAGGTGGCACCATTCAGCCTCTCCAGCAGCAACCACTAGGAAGTCAGTCTCGAAGACAACACAACAGCACCGGGGCAGGGGGCCAGGAGTGGCAGGCCAGAGATCCAGGGGCAGTCAGTTGCGCCCTCTACCTGCAGCCTGGTGGGCCTGCAACCTCAAGGGTGGATGGTGCAGGCCATCTTCTTAGAGGGTCATCAGTATCGTGGAACAGAAACCCTGGCCCTGCAATTAGGAGAAGGCATATAAACTAGGTACAGTGACTAATAGGCAGCCTAGACCTAACATGCCCCAATCAAACTTTCAATTTCTCCCCAAACATGTCCTTGTAGTCTTCATCTTCAAAAGTGGCAGTTTCCTCCTTCCAGTTGCTCAGGTCATAGCCTCCCTGCTTCCCCTTGCCCTGCTTCACTCAGTTCTCCGCACAGCAGCCAGATTGTGAGTCAGACTATGTCACGGCACTGTGTCTGCAACTGGCTCTCACAGTTCAGCAGAAAAATTAACACAGATATAGACACAGATTTAGATTTAGGGACAGAGATATATATCTGGGTAGAGCAGGTAGAGAATTATAAAGCAGATGTGATAACATAATACTTGGGGAATCTGGGTGAAGTGTGTACAGGAATTCTTTGCATTATTCTTGCAATTTCTCTGTAACTTTGAAATTATCTCAAAATTCAGAGTTAAAAGAAACTTAATGACCCAGAAAGGGAGAGTGAATTACTAAAGGAAAATCAGGGTAAGGTGCTGTTATTGAGAATGTTTGTGGCAGGGAAGTGGAGGAAGGAATATTGAGAAAGCAATTATAAATACCCCCCCCCGTCATATTTAAAATGATGATGAAGGGATATGTTTACGGACATGTAAAATGTTTACGATGTACCAATGGGGACAATTTTCAATTACCATTATCAGTATCATTTTTGGAAAAAAGTACACAAATACATATGTAGAATGGCACACATCAAAATACTAACTTTGCTAAGTAGGCTTATGGAGATAAATGACTATTCTTTTATATATTACCAATTTTTTTTCACAATAAGCTAGCAGCACATTTATAATAAAAAATTTTAAAAAGTTAAAAAAAGAGAACTTTCTTTTTCTCTTTCTCATTTAGATCGGGATCAGCAAACATTTTCTATAAAGGGAAATATAGTATTTTCAGCTTTGTGGGCCAGTTTCTGCTGCAACTATGCAACTCTGCCTTTGTAGCAGAAAGCAGCCTTAGATAACTCACAAACAGGCAAGGCTGTGTTCCATTAAAACTCTATTTACAAAAAAATAAAAATTAAATTAAAATTAAAAAAAAACTATTTACAAAAACAGTGGCTGGCTGGCCTTCCTGCAGTAGTTTGCAAATCCCTGATTTAGATGGAAACTTTCCCCCTACAGCATGGCTTACATGGAAAGAACATTCTCGTGCCTTTGGAATTTTGCATAGGATCCCCTGGACCAAATGACAGTCTAGGAATTCCACTACCCCCCGCCATGTAATTAGCTACATCGAGTAAGCAGACTAAATAAAATTTAATGAAAATATTTACACAGAACCACACTTATAAACAAATAACAAACATGCTGTCTGGAGAAGTGTAGTGTAAGTGATAAATATACATTGTATGATACTGTAGATAGGTGGTTCAGTCTGCCTGCCAGGGAACTGGATCCACCTGATGGAAAGAGATTCCTTTTAACATGCCCTGGAGGCTTAGCTGCAGCTCCCTGACAGCTGGAGTGATCAAAGGCCTGATGGGCATCCTAGGGAGATGTGCTGGGGGATTATGAATTTTATTCTTTTCAAAAAATGAACTTCTGGCTTTTTTTCTTTTTTTAATGTTTGCTTTCTATTTCATTAATTCATGCTCTACTATTTCCTTCCTTCTATTCTGTCTTTTTTAAAGAAACTGTTTGTTTTCACCACCTTAATTTCCATTTTCTATTTAACAGTCTATGGAAGAATACCTTACATGCAGGTCTTTGATCCATTTTAAGTTAATTTTTGAACACAGTGTGAGGTAGGGGCCCAACTTCATTCTTTTCCGTATGGCTTTCCAGTTGCTCCCAGCACGATTTGTTGATAAGACTATAACTTACCTACTGAATTGTCTTGCCACCCTTGCTAGAAATCAATTGGCCAGAAATGTATGAATTTAATTCTGGATTCTCAATTCTATTCCATTGATCTCTATGTCTATCCTTATGCCAATTACCCCACAATGTTAAATACTGTAGCTTTTTAGTAAGTTTTGAAAGTGGGAAGTGTGAGTCCTCAACTTTGTATTTCTTTTCCAAAATTGTTTTGGCTAGTCTGGTCCCCTTACACTTCCATAAAAACTTTCATATGAATTTTAGGTTTATCTCATCAATTTTGGAAAAAAAAAAGCCTGCTGGGATTTTTATAGGAATTTCATTGAAACTGTAGATCAATTTGGGGAGAATTGAAATCTTAATATTATCTTCCAATCCATAAATATGTGACGTCTCTCCATTTATTTATGTTTAACCTCTTTCAACTGTTTTGTAGTTTTTAGAATATGCATTTTAAACTTCTTTTGTTAAATTTATTCCAAAGTATTTTCTTCTTTTTTGATGTTATAATAAGAATTTTCTTAGTTTCATTTTCAGACAGTGCACTGCCATGAAGAGAAATACAATCAGTTTTTGTATACTGACCTGGTATCCTGAAACCTTGCTGAAACTTATTTATTAGTTCTAAGTGTGTGTGTGTATGTGTGTGTTTCCCTCAGGATTCTCTCTACACAAGATCATGTCCTACAAGGAGACTTAGTTTTACATCCTCCTTTCTAATCTGGATATCTTTCCTTACTTTTTATTACCTGATTGCGCTGGCTATGACCTCCAGTACAATGTTGAATACAAGCAGCAGAAGTGAATATCCTTGTCTTGTTCCTGATCTCTGGGGAGGAAAGCTTTCAGTCTTTCACCACCAAGTATGATGTTACCTGTGGTTTTTATAGATGTCTTTTATCAGGTTGAGAAAATTGCCTTCTACTTTCAGTTTGTTGAAGTTTTTTTTTTTCCAGTTTTATTGAGAAGTAATTGACATAGATCACTGTGTGAGTTTCAGGTGTACAGCATAAAGGCTTGACTTACATGTATCGTGGAATGATTACCACTTTAGTTAACATCCATCATCTCATATAGATACAATAACAAGAAATGAAAAAGAAAAAAATTTTTTCCTTGTAATGAGAACTCCTAGGATTTATTCCCAACAATTTTCATATATATATCATATAGCAGTGGTAACTATAGTCATCACACTGTACTTTGTATCTCTAATACTTATTTATTTTGTAACTGGAAATTTGTGCCTTTTGACCACCTTTCTCCAGCTCCCCCTACCCCCACACGCCACCTCTGGTAACC
The DNA here is from genome assembly GCF_048564905.1 of Vicugna pacos. Taxonomy (NCBI): domain Eukaryota; kingdom Metazoa; phylum Chordata; class Mammalia; order Artiodactyla; family Camelidae; genus Vicugna; species Vicugna pacos. The sequence goes on from NC_133010.1 coordinate 11,532,345, forward strand.
ACAAATCTGGTGTCTTTTTTTATGAATCTGGTTTTTGTTTTTGCTGTTTTGTTTTGTTTTGTTTTTTAGATTCCACATATAAGCGAGGTCACCGGCAACTGTCTTTCTTTTCCTGCCTTATTTCACTTAGCACAATGCCCTCGAGGTCCATCCATATTGTCGCAAATGGCAGGATTTCCTTGTTTTTTGGCTGAATAATATTCTACTGTATTTATATACCACAACTTTTTTACCCATTCATCTGTCAGTGGATACTCAGGCTATTTCCATAGCTTGACTATTATAAATAAAGCTGCTATAAACACAGAGGTGCAGGTATCTTTTTGAGTGGTGTTTTTGTTTCCTTTGGATATATTCCTAGAAGTGGGAAGTGCTGGATATATAGTAATTCCATCTTTTTATTTTTGAGGATCCTTCATACTTTTCCATAGCAGATGAGCCAATTTACATTCCCACCAACAGTGCACAAGGATTCCTTCCCTTTTCTCCACATCTTCACCAGCATTTATTATGTCTTGTCTTTTTAGTAACAGCCATTTTAACAGACATGAGGTGATATCTCATGGTTCTGATTTGCATTTTCCTAATGACTAGTGATACTGAGCATCTTTTCATGTACCATTGGGCCATCTGTGTATCTTTGGAAAAATGTCTTTTCAGGTCCTTTGCCCATGTTTAAATTGGAGTATTTCTTATGTTTTGCTATTGAGTTATATAAGTTCTTTATATATTTTAGATATTAACCCCTTATCAGATACAGTTTGAAAATATTCTTCCATTCTGTAGGCTGTCTTTTCACTTTGTTTCTTTTGCTGTGCAGAAGCTTTTTAGTCTGATGCAGTCTCATTTATTTTTCATTTTGTTGCTTGTGCTTTAGCTGCCATATCCAAAATAATCAGTGCCAAGACCCATGCCAAGGAGCTTTTTTCCTGTATTTTCTTCTAGGGGTTTTGTGGTTTCGGGTCTTACATTTAAGTCTTTAATCCATTTTGAGTTAATTTTATGAGTGGTGTAAGATAGGGTTCTAGTTCCATTCTTTTACATGTGAATATTTTTGCTTTGGTTTTATCATGAGATGTTAGGTTTTTGTCAGACTCCTTTTTTATGAGTCTGTTGAGGTGATTATGTGGATTTTGTCCTTTATTTGATTAATATGGTGATTGACTGATTTTTTAAAAATGTTAAACCAATCTTGTACTCCTGTGATAATCTCAATCGATCACAGTATATGATCCTTTTTATATGTTGTTGGATTTGGTTTGATGGTATTTTGTTGAGGATTTTTGCTTCTATATTCGCAAAGGATATTAGCCTGTTTTCTTTAGATGTCTGTCTGGTTTTGGTATCAGGGTAATACTGGCCTCAGAATAAGTTGGAAAGTATTCCCTCTTATTTTTTGGAAGATTTTTTGAAGAAATGGTGGTAATTCTTATAGCTACAGTTTCATAGAATTAACCACTGAAGCCATCTAGGCCTGTCTTTTCTTTGTGGGAAATGTTTTGGTTACCAATTCAGTAAGTTTCTTTGCTACACATCTATCTAGATTTTTAAATATTTTCTGGATCATTTTTGGTCATATCTTTCCAGGAATTTGTCCGTTCTGGTTTACCTAATTTTTTGGCATACAATTGTTCATACTATTCCCTATGAATCCTTTTTGTTTCTGTAAGAGCAGTCATAATATTCCCATTCTCACTTCTGATTTTAGTAATTTGAGTCTTCTTTTTTTCCTTAGTTATTAGCTAAAGGTTTGTCAATTTTATTGATCTTTTCCAGGAACCAAATTTTGGTTTCATTCATTTTCTCTATTATTTTTCTATACTCTTTTTCATTTGATTCTGCTCTGATCTTCGTTATTTCCTTCCTTCCACTTGCTTTCGGTTTAGTTTGCTCTTTTTTTTTTTTTTTCTAGTTTCTTAAGATGGAGACTTAGGATATTGATTTGAGATATTTCTTTAAATTTTTTTATTGAGCTAAAATATACATAACAAAATATACCATTTCATCCATTTAAATGTACAGTTCAGTGACATTAAGTACATTCACACTGTTGTGCAACGATCAACACCATCTCTACAATTTTTTCATAAACACTTGAGCATGAGGGCAGGAACCATTTTCCCCTCAGCAGCACTCAGTACAATGAATATTTATTGAATGAATTAATGACTAAGGTCCATAATCTACATCATCTCTTCTATTTTCTTGCGTCTGGGCCTTTGTTGACTATTTCCTCCCTGTCTTTATGCCTCCACTCCTATCCTTTAAAACTCAAATCTCAGGAGTTCCACAAAGCTTTTCTTTTCTTTCCAATCCGATTTGAACCCTACCTCCTGTGAGCTCTTATAAGCATCTTATCTACCTTTATGATTGTATCAAGCCATGTGTTTCTGTATACATCACTCTTTATCACTATACAATACATGCTTTTTGGAGACAGTATATTCTTTGTGTATACTACAAAACCTTAAAAACATGCCTTGCACATAATTTAATGTGTATTAAGTAAAATATTGACTGGATAACTATGGGGGATTTTTTCAAAGTAAATGAAAGTAGCAGGGTTTTAACAAATGATTAATGCCAGAAAGGCAATTTTTTCTTTAAAAGTTTTTTTTCTATTTTCAGTTGAGAACTTTGTATCTATGTAGCCTATTATCAATATGTATGTCAGAAATCAACAGACAAAACAAAGCCCAATGAATGTTACTATTAAAAAAATCAATAGGTCTTTTTATTTTTAGATAGAATATGCTATATAAATTAGTCATACAGGTATTAGTTTAGCTAACGTTTTTGTTCCATCTATAGATGACAAGATAAACATAATAGTAATCTTCACACTTTAACATATGGAATTCTTAAAAAATTTTTTTCACATATTTAGAAGCTGTGATTAAATGGTAGTGTTAAAGGAGTAATTTCAAACCACTTAAGTTTACAGATGGGCTGCATGATTAACAGCAAAATAAGTTCGCATTTTCTGTGAACATCACAGGAACCTGAAAACTCATACTCACTAGGAAAACCAAAACTAGGCGAAAAAAGAGGATCTTTGAGAAAATGGGGCACTGGAGTTATGTAGTTAATAAGTTTAATGCCAGGAAAGCAAAGCATGTTCACACACACAGGAATGATAACCAGCAGTGTTAGCATAAGGTAGGGCTCTCAAGCTGCAAAGAGGTAAGTGGCACACCCATTACCAGAATGAATGCCAATTAAGATATGGAAAGGGTTAAGTTTTTCTGTAAACTAACTCTAATAAATTTAGTTTATTCTCTAAAGTAATTTCTCTGATATGCAGTAGGTGATTTGGGTTCACTGTAGGTTGGAGATTAGAATATTAATATACCTCCGAGTTCTGACTGCACACACCACCACGGTGATTTCTACGATGCCTGATAAGGCTCTGCGTTAATACTGTTATACATTTCTTATAAAGCTTTCCTCTTATGGACTGTGTTTGAATAAAAGACTAGAGCTTTTCTCACAATGTAGAAGACAGAAATTTCTTTCCAGAAGATAGAAATTTCTTTCCATTGTTGCTGACATTCAGAAAAACTTTAATTCACATTGAAGGCTTTCCCACAAGTCACAGGATTCCTCCTCAGAATTTTTTTAAGTTAGTAATGTTTGAGCTAAACTTTCATTATAAAATCTGAATTAGTATGTTTTCTCTCCAGTGTGTTTTTTTTCCTTATTTTTTATTTATTGGGGGGGTTTAACTAGGTTTATTTATTTATTTTTAGTGGAGGTGCTGGGGATTGAACCCAGGACCTCCTACATGCTAAGCACACACTCTGCCACTGAGCTCTACCCTCCCCGTTTTTAATGTAGCATAAGAGTTGAGCACTGACTTAAACCTTTTTCATAATCATCAATAGCATTCATAAGATTTTTTTCTGGCAGAATGTCTCTGGTACTGAATAAAGTTGGTGTATATACACTAACGGTGTTCCCACATTCATCACATTTAGAGTGTCTTCCCCAGGGTGGACTTTCTCATGATTAATAAGATCAGAAAGTTGGCTAAAACTTCTGCTGCACTGAACACACCTGTGGGGTTTCTCTCCAGTGTGGATTCCCTGGCGTTCCACGCGATCAGTGCACGCGCTGAAGGCTTTCCCACAAGCATCACACTTATACAGCTTTTCACTAGTGTGGATTCTTTGATGGTTGATAAGATCAGAGCGCCGGCTAAAGCTTTTGCCGCACTGATCGCATGGGTAAGGCTTCTCCCCAGTGTGGATCCTCTGATGCAGGATAAGAGCTGAGCACTGACTGAAAGCCTTCCCACACTCGTTACATTTATACGGTCTTTCCCCAGTGTGGATTCTCTGGTGCTTGATCAGGTCTGAGTTCTGACTGAAACTTCTGCCGCACTGAGTGCACGGATACGGTTTTTCTCCAGTGTGAATTCTCTGATGAAGAATAAGGTCAGAACTCTGACTGAAGGCTTTCTCACAACTATCGCAATGATAGGGCCTCTCCCCAGAGTGTACTCTCTGATGCTTAGTGAGGTCTGAGCTTTGACTGAAACTTTTACTGCACTCATTACATGCATATGGTTTCTCTCCAGTGTGTATTCTCTGATGTTTAACAAGGTCTGAGCGACGACTAAAACTTTTGGCACAATCACTACATGGATAGGGTTTCTCTCCAGTGTGGATTCTCTGATGTAGGATAAGGTTCGAGCTCTGACTAAAGGTTTTCCCACACGCATCACATTCATAGGGTTTCTCACCTGTATGGATTCTATGATGTTTAACAAGGTCTGATCTTCGACTAAACATTTTACTGCACTGGTTGCACGGGTAAGGCTTCTCTCCAGTATGAATTCGTTGGTGATTAATAAGATCTGAAAGTCTACTGAAGGTTTTGCTACACTGATTACACGGATAGGGTTTCTCTCCAGTGTGAATTCTCTGATGCAGAATAAGGACTGAGCTCTGATTAAAAGCTTTCCCACACTCATTACACTTATATGGCTTCTCTCCAGTGTGGATTCTTCGATGTTTAATCAGGTCCGAGTTCTGACTGAAGCTTTTGCTACACTGATTACACGGATACGGCTTCTCCCCAGTGTGGATTCTCTGATGCAGAATCAGATCTGAGCTCTGACTGAAGGCTTTTCCACACACGTCACATCTATATGGTTTCTCACCGGTGTGGATTCTTTGATGTTTTATAACATCAGAACTCTGACTAAAATGTTTGTTACACTGGTTACATGTATAAGGTTTCTCTCCAGTGTGGATTCTCTGATGTTTAACCAGGTCTGAGCGCTGGCTAAAACTTTTACTACAATGACTGCACTGATAAGGTTTTTCTCCTGTATGGATTCTCTGATGTATAATAAGATCAGAGCTCTGACTGAAGGCTTTCCCACATTCATCACATTTGTAAGGCTTTTCACCAGTGTGGACTCTTTGATGTTTAATGAGGTCTGAGCTCCGACTGAAACTTTTAATACACCAATTACAAGGATAGGGTTTCTCCCCAGTATGAATTCTCTGATGCAGAACCAGGGCTGAGCTCACACTAAAGGTCTTTCCACATTTATCACATTCATAAGGTTTCTCCCAGTGGGTTCTTTGATGCCTAATAAGGCCTGTACTCAAAGCAAAGCTTTGCCCACATTCATCACAGTTATGTTGTCTTCTTTTGAAGAGATTCTGATCATTTTCATTTAATTTACCCCCAAATTCACAGAATTCTCTGCATTCAGAATCTTGGAGAACATCATCTCTGGGGTTGCCAGACTCTTCAGTTAATGATTCAGTTTTTCCTGTAATTTCCTCCTCTGAAGCCAGCTCTCCAATCTTGGCCTCAGTCTCACCATCTAGAACAATAAACAACATCCAAATGGAATGTGTTCTCCACACTGTAAGACAGTTTCTGATGAAACAGATCAGTATTTATCTACAAAATGCTGTCACAGTCTAAGAGTGCTCCAAAACACTGGAAGGGAAACTGGGAAGAATCAGCAAATTATGGATCACAATAACCATCTACTGAAGTGGTTTACCAGATATATTCTGTATATGTCACAGGAGATTTGGTAACACTGAGCCTAATCACAGCGACTAGAAAAGTCTGACTAAATTAGAGCTAATACATAAACAATGTATTGACATCTGTAAAGTAAGCAGTATGAAAGAGAAGTGGGGGGAGGGAAGAAGGAAGAGAAAGGGAGGGAGAGGAGAAGGAAGCAGTGGCAGCCAGGCTGTCACTGTGAGTGAGTGTCTACCAACCAGGCTGGTCACACGCTGCCATTAGGGGAAAGAAAGACGCATCATGCCCACGAACGGTCAGGAAAGAATCCTGACTTCTCAAAGTAGGCCTATGTAATCCTCCACCTCTTTTGTCCTAATTATTAGAAGGAAGTGGCCAAGAAAACACAATCCCTTTTTGGAAATAGCCATATTCAATGACCAAACTTCCTTACTAAAGTGTGCAGACCAGAAAAAGCTTAGGGCGATAGAATCAGAAGCCTCATTTGAGTTGATTTTTGAGTAGGCTCTTCCTGTGTTCAACAACACCAGGCCTGTAACGGTAGGGAGCACAGGCGCGCCACTGGAATTCTTGACTATCGCCCATTGTTAAGTGGTGTTTAGTACAAAAGGCACTCCACCGTCAGGCTGCAAATGGTGTAGAGAGCTGAAAACATGGCACAGATTAATTACAAGGACAGAAGTCCAAAATCCCAAGCCACCAAGTGGAGGCTTATTCTCTTTGCCAGAGGCAAAGAGTAGTGGAAAAAGTGAAGGATGGGGTAAATCTAAATGTGTATGTACAGAATGATGTAAGCAATATGTCTTGTGGAGTTTACAATATATATAGAATTAAAATACATGGCAAAAATAGCACAAGAGGAGGGAAATAAATAAAACTAAATATTACAAGATTTTTGTATTATCCTAGAGATAGTAAAGTAAGATAAACTGTTAATAAATCAAATGTGTATGTTATAATTTCCAAGGCAGCCTTTTTTCAACCAGGGTTCCACAAGAAACTAAAACAGAAAATAACCTGAGTCACTATTTTCTCAATTCTCCTAAAGATGTACATAGCTAGTAAAATAGATGTTAAAGAGATTAATACATTACTTAAAATTGATGCCTTAGAGCATTGGGGCTTAATTCTCTCACAGACTCATACTTGAGAAAGGCTGCTATGAAGTAACCATTAAATAATAATAAAAGGATGTATGAACAAAGACCTAATAGAGAAACAAATGGAAAAAGAAAAAACTTGATAATGTAAAATTAGGCACAAAAGGAGAAAAAAGAAAAACAAAAAAATTAAAAACGAGATAAATAAAAATAAATAAGATAGTGCATTTAAATACAAACATCAACTACATTATATATAAGTTAACTACTCCAGTAAAGAAGCAAAGAAAAAAGCAACAGCTAACATCATACTTAATGGTTAAACATTAAATGTTTTTCTCCTAAAGACAAAGGAGCAAAACAAGGATGCTCTCTATTAGCACATTATTCAGCACTGTACAACTTTTATTTAATATTCATAGCCAATGAAATAAGACATGAAAAATAACTGGGACATACAAGTAAGAAAGAAAAAGGTGAAACTGTCTTTACTTATAGATCATATATACAGAAAATCCTAAAGTGTCTCAAAAAAGTTATTAGAACTTGGAAATGATTTTATTAGACTGATACACAAAACCTGCTTGTATTTCTATATACTATCAATGAACAATTAGAACCTAAAATTAAAAACATTTTTTCAATTGCACCAAAAAAAATCAAATACTTAAAAACAAAATTTTTTAATGTGCAATATCTGTATAATGAAAACTATAAAACATTGTTGAATGAAATTAAAGACCTAATAAACAGATATATATGCCATCATTTATGGATAGGAAGATTTACCATTAAGATGATGGAATTCTCCCCAAATTGATCTATGGAGTCAATGCAACACCAATCAAAATCTCATCAGGACTTTTTATAGACATTGACAAACTATTCTAAACTTAATGCAGAAAGGCACAGAAAAGTTTAAACAATTCTGAAAAAGAAGAACAAAACTGGCAAAGTTATACTACCTGATTTGCAGCTTTAACTATAAAGCTACAGTAATCAAGGCAGTGAGGTATTGGCATAAGGACAGATGTACCATTAATGGAATAGAACAGAGTCCATAAATACATCCAAACATGTATGTACAACTCATCTTCAACAAAGTTGCCAAAATAACTCAATGGTAAAAGGATGGTCTCTTTTCAATAAAAAGTGTTAGAAATGGATATCATAATAACAAAAATTAACTCTGACTTTTATGTTACACAGAAAAATTAACTAGAAATGTAATACAAACCTAAACATAACAGCTAAAACTTAAAACTTCTAGAAGAAAGCAAGGCATGGATAACCAAAATTAATGCACAGAACTATGAGAAAATAAATCTGTGTTGTTTAAGCCACTCTCAGTCTGTGATATTTTATGGCAGCCCTAGCAGACAAATACAGCATGTTTCTGAACTTTATACATTTATGGGATTATACCACATGTACTCTGTGACTTGCTTTTTTTGTTCGGAAGACTCATCCATATTCATGTGTGTAGCTGTAGCCCATTCATGTTCCACCACCAGAGTGTGACGTAGACCATGAATGATTTCTCCATTTTCCTTCAATGGATAATAACAATTTGCTGTTTCAGAACTGGTTTATAGATGGGCCTGCTCGGTGTGTGGGCACCAGCTGAAAGTGAAAAGCTTGCACTTACACCCCTACACAGGGGTGGCCTCAGACAAACTGGTATAGGCAGGTCCTCCCAGTGGGCAGAATTTCAGGCCTACACCTGGTTATTTACTTTCCATGGAAGGCAGCAAGAGCCTAAGATACATGTCTACATTGATTCATGAGTAGTGACTAATGGATTATCTGATTAGTTAGGCACCTAGAAAGAACAAGATTGGAAGATGAGAAATAAGGATTCTGGAGGAAAAGTATGAGGATGGACCTCCTAGAATGGGGCAAAGCATAAATACGTTTGTGTCCCATAAGAATCCTCACTAAAGGGAGAAGCCTCACTGTGGAAAAGTCTCTCAGTTATATGGACATGGTGATCCATATTGTGAATGTCAATCAGCCTTTTTACCAACGTTTGCCCAGTCGGTTCATGTACAAAGTGGTCACGGCAGCAGGGACAGAGGCTATGTATGGGCTCAACAACACGGACCTCCACTTATCAAGGCCGATATGCTAAGAGCCCAAGAAGCCAACCGCTAAAGCCCACACTGAGCCCCTAATAAGGTACCATTTCCTGGAGAGGAACTAAGCAGCCACTGGGTGGGGAGGAGCAGGTTTATTACTTCTGTCATGGAGAGGACAGCAATCTGCTTTCAAAGGACTAAATACATAGTCCAGATACAAATTTGCATTGCCTTAAGAGAATGCTGTATTTACTACCATGATATTTTATACAAAATCATCTCCAAAGAAGTCATTCTACAGGTAAGGACGTATAGCCAGGAGCTCACACACATGTAATTCCCAGGTCTTACCACATGTCCCATCACCCGGAAGTAAGTGGACTGTGATAATGCTGGAATGACTTACTGACAGCTTACAGTACCAGCTAGGTAAAAACGCCCTGTAAGTCTGGAGTGCTGTCGTACGGGATGCAACGTATGCCTTAAACCAGAGGACTATAACGAGTGTTGTCTTCCTCAGGGCCCTAAACTATGGATATGGGAGCCAAGGGTGGTAGAGTAGTAATAATGTTACCTATATACCTCATAATTCACCTCTATTATTTTGTCTTCTATCCTTATAATCTTGGGTTTGGTGGGTTAGGGGTTCTGATTCTCAAAGAAGAAATACTTCTACCATGGAAAAAGTTATAATTTTGTTAAATTTGAAGCTAAGACTGCTTCCTGCTTCAACATTTTGGGCTCCTCAAGCTGCTGAAACAGGCAGAGAATGGGTCATGCTACTGACCAGAATGGCTGATACCAATTACCAATGGGTAACTGGTTGCTGTTACATAGTAGGAACAAGGAAGAATATGCCTGGAACTCAGAGGATTCAGTGGGGCTACATCTTAGCTCTCTCATGCCTAACAGGCCCTGTCAATGGAACACTGAAGTAACCTGAAAGAGACCCCCAAGGACTCAGATCATCCAGTAAAGATGGTTTATGTGACCTGACTAGATAAAGAACTCTGTGTCACCGAGACTCTGGCAGAGGGTAAGGGCAATATGGAATGGGTGACGGAAGAAGACTGTTACGAGTATCAACTTAGGCTTCGTGAACAGCAAAAACTTTAGCAGCTATTTTATGTTAATTATGTCTTTTCCCCTTTTCCTCACTACCTTATTTTTTATTTAATTGAAGCATAGTCAGTTTACAATGTTGTGTCAATTTCTGATGTGCAGCGTAATGTTTCAGTCATATATAGGCCATATATACACATACATTTGTTTTCATATTAATTTTATAGGTTACTATAAGATACTGAATATAGTTCCTTATGCTATACAGTAGGACCTTGTTGTTTATCTATTTTATACACAGTAGTTAGTATTTGCAAAACTTGAACTCCCAAATTATCCCTTCCCTCCCCAATAACCATAGGTTTGTTTTCTATGTTTGTGAGTCTGTTTCTGTTTTGTCAGTAAGTTCATTTGTGTCCTTTTTTTTTTTTTTAAGATTTCACATATGTGTGATATCATATGGTATTTTTTCCTCACTACCTTGTATGAAGAGCACTGGTGGCAGTGAAGTTTTAGGTTTCAGGTGGGAGTATAATTTAATTGTATGTCAATCTGCATGAAATGGTAGCTTAAGAGACCATTTTTCTGCTGTTGGGAACAAAACAACCTAGATAAAGGACAAAAATGGTTACTACAGGTTAAAAGGGATAGACTTTCGCCTCTCTAGACCTACTGTTAACCCTGATCTGTGCCCCAGGAGACTGACAGCAGTTTATGGACTGCATCATCTGAGGTTCCATGCCCTCTGGCTTGCAATTAGATGTGGCCAAAAACAGGAGGAGAATTGTAGAGTAACAAATGTCCTGGGCCGCCCCGAACAGAGAGGGTTCTTGGGATGTGGGACTTACAGTGCTAAATTTCAGACAAAATGGGATGAGCTGGCCACCCTACACCTTGGCTCCCTTTGTGCTGGGCCAGCGGTCAGAAGCAATTGTGTTTCTTTTAGCAGACTCCTATTGGGCAGCTCTGACTGATACATTCTGGTTTATTTTCTCCATAACATAATTACTGTCTAATACTATACTGTATATTTATTTATTTCCTGTTTCCCCTACTGGAATGTAAACTCCCCGAGGGCAAAGGCTTCTCTGATCAGTTCACTGCTATATCCCTAGCACTTAAAAAAGTGCCTGGCACAAAGGAAACCCTCAATAACTAATAGTAATAATTAGCAGGCTATAATCTTATTAATAAACATTTATCAACAGTAAGTATTTGAATAGTTAATTAAATGACTTGAAGGATACATTAATGTTAGCAGTGACTAGCTCTAGATAGCAGAGTTGTAGGTTATTTAAATTTCGTTTTGTGCCTTTCTATATTTTATAAATTCACTTTAGTACAATTATATTACTCTAACATAAAAAAAGTTATTTTATACACATTCTGACACAAACACATATAATATGTATATCAATTTATGTAAAACCAAAAGGATGACTTCTAATTCTGCAGTGATTCCCAGAAAGAAGAGAGCTAGAGGCCTCAGAATAGACTCTTATGGAAAGACAAATTCCAAATACAGGAGACAGAAACAAAATAAACAGAATAAAATAAAGATGCTCCAAAAACAAAGGGAGTCAGAAGATTTAGAGCAAGAAAAAAGAACAACAGAAAGTGAATTTCATGAAACATTATGCTGGACACCAAAAATCGACACACTGTAAACTAAGTACTCTTCAATTAAAAAAAAAAAGTGAATTTCATAGGCAAAACAGCAATAATGGGAGGACCAAAATAAAAAAGCAGTAAAATACAATGTAGAAATGAGAGCCTGCAGAACATATGGACAGAGTCAAGACTGAAATTATCTTACTAAAAATAACAGTGACTACCATTCATAAAGAATTTACTACCAGCCAGGTCTGTGCTCAGAGCCTTATAAAGGGATTTCACTTAGTGCTTGTGGTGTTTATTAGAGCAGTCATGAACTCCAAATGTATCATCTATACATTGTCTCCCAGTATCTGTATCTTTTTGCAGTTCTCTCACAGTGACTCTGGAACTGGTCAGCTGACTTGGCTTTGGTCAATGAGATATTAACAAACGTAACACAAACACAGTCTAGAAAGTGGTTACACATCCTAGGGCTTGCCCTCCCTCTGATTTTGGAAATTAGCTGCCCCAGAAAAGTCTGGGCTAGCCTACTGGCGATATGGGACCCAAACCACAGCCAGCACCAAGAGCTGGACATAAAATAAGATTGACACCAACCTAGACCCTGACCCTAGTTGAGCATAGTGATCGCAGAAAAAAACTGCCCAGCTGAACCCAGCCCAAGTTGGTGACCTACAGAACCGTAAGAAAATAACATGGTTTAAAAATGTCTGATGTTTAAGGTCATTAAGTTTTGGGGTCTTTTATTATGGAGTAATAGACACAATCCTCAAAATAACTTTCAAGGTTATTATACACTTATAAAGTGTGGAAACAATCATTAAAAAAAAAGTAAGTTAACTTATTGAAGCTGGTAAACGACAAAGCCAGTATCTGAACACAGGGTGTCCGATTCCAAAATGTTTAATTACGCCCCGACAGTACATGAGAAAGATGACTTGAAAAGATTTTAAAGGGGAAATACCAAACATTGACAAGACTGGTGATAAGGTGACTGTAGTGTAAAAAATGGATGACTTTAGTGGCTTAAAGAGAGAAAGGAACTCCAGGAGAATTTGATTGTCAGAATGCACAATAAAGCCACGGGCTTGGAGCACTAAAACGATCACACTGCCTAAAATAGTGAAGCGCAGGCAAGGAGGAATACCAATAGCATTTGACCACACTAACGTAGCAAGGCAACATCCCCCACCGCCCATAGACCATTAAGAAAGATATACACTGGTTCTCACCTGACAGAGGGCGGTGTTCTTGAGATTCGTCATTGAATTGGCCCTCCATGGACTGCAACCGGACACTTGACACCTCAGGGAGCAACTGGAGAATTACCATATCCTCAGTAAGCTTTTCTTGTCCACATAGTAGGAGTCTGAGACCTAGAGGCAGCTGGGTGCCACTGGGCGTGGAAAGGAATCATTGTGGAGACTGGAGATGTAATTTCTGACACTAGACCCCCAGACACATCCTCTAGATATAAAAGAAGGTAAGGAGAAAACAAAATCTCAATTTAATTTTCAAGTGCTTTTCTCTCAAACTTACTAACTTTCCTCTCTCATCATCCAGGAATCAGGCATCACTCCTCTAGGACATGCACTCTCCGTTACCCAGCCTAGAGACCTTCAAAGACAACCAGGAGGTTGATGCTACCAAAATCAAGGTATCATTGGAAAGACACGACAGGGAGGAGATTGTAGAATTTTGTCCTGTCGGTGAGCTAAGTTACTCGCTGTCTTTCCTACACCAATGACACTCCTGATCCACCATCAACGATCTCTTTCCTTGCTTCTGGTCTTCCCACACTCACACGTCCAGGTTGCCCTTTCTCAGCACTGTCCGCTGGTTCGGGTGGACGCATCCCAGCTTCTGGATCTCCCCGCCCCCCGTTTCTGGTGCTCATTCAGGCGAACCCCAGGCCGGGCAAGGGCAGACCGGGTCCGAAAGCACACTAGGCCAAGAACCGAGGAGCTCGCAGCGCCCAGGAGCCGCACCTGGGGGCCTGGACTTCCTAAGGACTCAAGAAACCGCACACGGTTCTCTGGCGGCGCTGTGAAGCCGCTCCGGAGTGGAAACCATGCGAGTACCTCCGCCTTCCCTACCTCGATGTGTTCTCAGGTCGCCGTCAAGCCTCTCTCGCAGCAAACCCGCCATCGCCAGGTCCGCTCTAGGACTCCGGGAGGCTTGTGCAGCTCTGTGGCACGCGACCTCGCACGTGCGCACGCGCGGGGAGGCGGCAGGGTGAGGTGGGGGCGGGGAGATGCCGAGATTTAACCCCTGAGCATCCGCGGAGCTGGCCCCAGCCTAGCTGTAGCGAGGGACCTGGCTGGCCCTATCTGTCGGTTCTTGACATGAATGTTGGAAAACATCTTTCGGGAAAGCTCTCTGGGGCAGGGAAGGTTTTCTGATTGCATAGTGAGTTCTTTAGTTCTCTCTCATCTGTTCCCCGTCCTTCCTGCCCCCCAAATCAGTAAGATTTGCTGGTGTGCTTCCATTTTAACTTTCTTCCTGTCCTCTCTGATTTCTGCCCCCAGAGCAGTGGCATGCCTCTGTTCAAATACTGATTGCTGGGCCTCACCGTAGTTTCTGACTCAGTAGGTCTGATGTGGGAGCCCAGGTTCTCAGGTGATCCTGGTCCTGGGACCACACTTTGAGAACCACTACCCTGAAAATAAATAATGCTCAGCAATTAATCCATGAATTGCTGTGTGCCTTCTGACCAGCAGAAGTCCCACCGAGATGGAATGAATTACTCTACTCTGTGGAAAAAGTCAAGGGGGCGAGAGGCAGTTGGGAGCCAACTTCACGAGCCTCTCAAATGCTCCCACATTTATTGTGTATAATCAAAGGAAAAATCATTAACAGTTGTATGATGAAATGCAGGAATTTAGGGAAAGATCGAGACTGCAGAAGTCACAATAAGTACACAGGCTTCGTTTATCTTTAGGGAAATCATGGGCAGAGGGGAACAAGATACATTCTTATAGATATGTTAAAGCAGACCACCAGACCAGCCAGTTCCTTGTTTTGAGAATAATAGACTATCTAACAGCAGGCAAGCCCAGTGTTTATAGCTGAGGGCCTGGGTCTTGCTTTGCAATGAGAAGAGTGCTATCTAAAACCTCAACTATGCAAACAAGGCATTGTCTCTGCTTTTTATGGCAAGGAGACAGAAGTGCGGACGCATAGGCGCCTGCTTGCAAAGCAGTTACTAAGCACATTTGTTCTTCTTAAAGTAGACAGGAGGCTGGGGTCTGTTACAATTTGTTAACCCAATCATGGGCTCCCACATTGCTGGAAACTGGATTTTCACCTATTTTGCAATCAAGAATAGGCCATGGGGTCTCTTTCTAAGCAAGTCGGCTTGCCAATACAGTCCTCACTGTGGCTAAAGGATCAGGGTGAGTACTTCACAAAGTACTGTCAGATACTGCCCCACAGTACAGTTCTGGCCGTCTCCCATGTAAATGGCTTGCACTGTTACTAAATGCATTCCTAATTCACCAGCGTGCCCAGAACTCCCCACGCTGTGCTCTCGGTCCTGCTGCTCCCTACGTGGGAAACACTGCGCTCCGTTACGCACCGCTAAGCTTGAGTAGCGAGTTCTGCGGGTACACTACTGACCTTCTCCCGCTCGGCCCTGGCCCCCCACGCTCGCCCTAGCAGTCGGCGGTAGGGTCGATCTCCGCCTGGCACCCTCGCCATGCCTGGGCTCCTTCCCCTACACTCCTCT
This sequence comes from Vicugna pacos, assembly GCF_048564905.1. Taxonomy (NCBI): domain Eukaryota; kingdom Metazoa; phylum Chordata; class Mammalia; order Artiodactyla; family Camelidae; genus Vicugna; species Vicugna pacos. The sequence continues at coordinate 11,547,944 of NC_133010.1, forward strand.
CCGTAGCGTCTAGAACTGTCACTGTTGGCAGCCAATGGATTCTATTTTTATTTCCTTGATGCTACACTAAGCTCTATCTCTATTTCTTTTTTCCTCTTTCAGTCTCCCGTCAACCGTTTTGGACTCCGGGCTGTTCCCACCAAGTCCCACCCGGAGATGCGCTCTTTCCCGCGGGGCAGCTCACACCGTCCTCCGAACCCAGCGCCGCGCGCCCGCCACAGAGCTGCAGTCCTCCCGGCGGCCTAGAGGGGCGCGCCGCGCCCACTTCCGGCGCGCGCGGCCCGAGGCCGCTCGGCTCCCTGTTTGGGGCGGGTCCTCGCAGCCCCCGGAGCGAAGGGTGAGTGAGGCGGTCCGGCAGCGCGGCCCCGGGTGCTTCCCAAACCACCCCTGTCCGGCCTCGGCCCTCCCCGCCGCTTCGCCTCCGCCTGCCTCGGCCCCGGGCAGAGCCTGCGGCTGTACCGGGTGGCCGCGCCTCCTCGACGCTACCGTCCGCCCGCCCATCCATCCGTACATCCTTTCATGCGTTTGTCCGCTTGCGGGTTCCTCCACCCGCCCTGGTGTCCGCTGACTCGGCAGGCTCTGACGGGGCGCCTCCTGTGTGCCAGGCTGCTAGCAGAGGAGTCAGAGAGGCGCTGATGGGCTCTTCCCTCCCACTTCACGGGCCCAGAGCTCGCTCTTGAGTCCGGGCTCAGCCTTCCTTCTTGGCTTCCCCAGTCTAGGTTAGATTCTTTACCTGTCACTCTCAGAGCACTTTCGCCTCTCTCCCTTGTAGTTCTTACCGCGATTAAATCAGGTAATTTTGTGCGCTTTTTAACACCTGATTCCTACTATTTTTAAGTTCCGTGGTGTGAGTCTTTGATCAGCGCCTAGCACAGTGCCTGCCCGAAGTAGGCACTCAATAAACGTTGTTATTGGTAATGTGCAAAAACACAAGCTCTCTTAGAAAGGGCTCTGGTTGGGGAGGCGGATGTGAAAGGGCAGGTCAGCAGAGTACACATCGAAGCGTATGGACTCTGGAATCAGACCATTTGGTTTCAAAACAGTCCAAACTACATCACTTAGAATCTATGTGACCTGAGACAAATTGCATAACTTCTCTGTTTCTCTTCTGTAAAACAGAAGAATCTAGACTAGGCCGTAGACTGCTGTGAAGGTGAAATGATTGAAGACACTTGTTTTAAGTGCTTGACTTAACTGGTAGACACTGCTTGACTCTATAATAAAAGCTCAATTAGTGTCTTCTGTTACAATTAAGTAAGCAGACAATGCCCATACATTATACTGCAGCCAGCAGGATTGTCCAGAAGTGCCCTGGAGGTTCTTGGGTTGCTTGAACTAAGAGGTGACTGGGACCAGAATCTCATCTCCCAGGCTTCCAGTTCCCTACCTGTGTTCCCTAGGCAGCTCCATAAACAACTGGCACTTAAATCCACACTTCTGGTCCAAAGCAGTTGACTTACGCCCCCCATTGACAAGGCTGCTTTCTCTCATTTACACTATAAGAAGATAAAAGGAGCTCTCCCCTGAAATACCAGTGCCTCTCTCCAGAATTCCCTTCTGTGGGATGTTGGAAGGATAGGGAACCTATGCTCCTTTTCCTCACCCCTGGCTGGTAAGTTTCCCCAGTAAACTTACCGTATAGTATAACTAATGTCTTCTGACATGAAATTTACCTTTTCCTTGCCCCGTGTCTACTGTCTGTTGAGTACCTACTCTGGGCCAAGTGTTTTAAAATGTTAAGTTTCTTATTCAGGTATGGTGAGGCCAACAGGTCAGGAGATGATTGCCATTGAAAAGGTAGTTTGTTACAGTTCCCAGGAGGGCAGGGCATGCCATGTCCCACAGAGCCACGTGGTGAAGCACCAAGGTCAGTCAGGAGGCAAAGTGAGGGGAAAGTGGGCAGGAAGGTGGTTTATGGTGGTTTCTGTGGGAAGAAACAGGTGAGGCAAAGTAAACAGATTTAGGATGAGCTGGTTTGAATAATTTCAGTGAGCTCTGAGGCATAGGGATTGTCCCTAATTGTCTGGCACCTGGCCTAGGGAGTGGTTAGGGCAGGGCCAGGATTACCCTGGCTGTGAAAGCCCCTTACAGGAGGTGAGGGGCAGCGGGGTGGGGTGGGGCAGTTCTGGATTGGTTGGTCTGCATGTGAAAGACATGCTTGCAGGCTACTTTACTGTTTCTTAGATTCTGCTAACCCTGGGAAGGGCTGTCCTTCCAGTATCAGCAAGGCCCCAGATGTCAAAGCATCAGAATAAAAAGACATGCTTAATACACCAGGCACTACTCTAGGTATTTAATGTTATTTCCAGTTCCTATAAGAACACTGCAATGAAAGCATTTATAACTCCATTTTTAGGAGAGGAAATAGAATCTCAGAAAGTTTCAGTGGTCATACAGCTAGTAAGAGGCTACCCTATGATTCCAAATTGTTGGGTTGCTGGACTCCAAGACTGGTGCTCTTCTTGTGAGCTGTTACCTCCCTGCAGTATGAGAAACGGGGACATTTTTCAGACTTGATTAGGCATTTGGCGATGTTGACCACTGCCTGTTTGAAACTCTCCTTTCTTGACTGTAGCGACACTCATTCTTTGGATTCTCATACTTCGGATTGGGTGATGGAGAGAAAGTGGTGAGCCAGAACGTTGATGCAGCTTACAGTCTAATCGTGGAGAAGACAGGTGTTAACCCAGGAGTCCCACGACAGCATGTATACTGACAAAGTGAGAGATGTGCTCTGAGAGGGAAGGAGTGCATTTCTCATGATTCCTTGGCTGGCGCAGGGTTCTCAACCCTGCCTGCACAGCAGAATCACTTGTGGAATATTTTACAAGTATATAACGCCACCCAGGAGGTTCTGACTCAGGCTGGGGTGCCGCCCAGGCATCTGTAAGATGAGATGAGCACAATCAAAGAGAGCCTCTCCGTGTCTAAAGGATTTTCTTCCTGTTTTTGCTTTTGCTTTATTAAAACTGGTTGGAGGAACAAGATGAGATTTGCCATTTGGAAAGGTCACTGTGGTTACACTGTGAATAGACTGTGGATTACTGTGCAGTGTGACAGAAAGGGTAGTTGCTGGAATGCAGATGGCTGTGGCAGAGATGGGGAAGGGCAGATTCTAGAGAGAGGAAATCGAGTCAGTAGGACTTAATTTGCAATAAATACAGGAAAGAGGCGTTAGGGATGCTTCCAGGTTTCTGGCAGTGCAGGGGATGGTGGTTCCTACTTCCTGGGAGGGGACCACTGGGAGGAGAGCAGGTTGGGATGGCAGGAATCATCAAGTGGTCATGGTTGTGCTGAGTTGGAGGTCTTTTTGAGAAATTCAAGAGGAGTTGTGATGGAAGTGAGTCACAATGGGTAAACTAGGCTGGAGCTCAGATGGGAGGTCCAGACTAGCGATGGCTGGTAACGCAAGGTAAGGATGAGATTGCCTGGGAGGGAGTGAGAACACTGGTGGACTTAAGGCTGACCTCTCGAACTCTGATGTAGAGGAGGGTGGACTTGTGAAGGAGATGGAGAAGGAACAGCGACAGTCCTTCGTAATGAGAAACTTCCCTTCAGCCACCCATGGAGAACAAGTTGCTGAGGCACAATATTTATAATAAAAATTAAATCCTATCACAAACATTTTGAAAATAAAGGCAAGATACAAGACACTGACCAGTGACCATTAAGTAAAGAGCACACATCAGTACGATACAGCCTTTGGTAAATGCTGCATACACGATGCACAGGTCTGACGATGTATTGTCGTGGGATTTCTTAAATGTAATTTGTCATAATAATTAAGGAGATGAGTTTAGCACTTTTCAAATATTGCAAAATAAAGAAGAAAAGTACCGCCAGGTTTCTCTGTGTTTAGGTCTGTCCTCTCTCACTGTTCCTTAGCTCGGCCCCAGGCTCTGGCTCAGGGTTTTTACCCCTGGCTGCACATCAGAAGCATTTGTGGCACTTACTGAAACTCCAGCCATGGAGATTCTGATTCAGTAAGTCTGTCCTGAGGTCCAGGCTCGGTAGCTGATTCTGAGCCATGGCAAGGTGACAGTCTGGCCTCTCTGAATCACCTGCAGTTTCCTCGGTTGGCCACATCCTCTCATTCCCACTGTCCTTGCCTGAATGACCTGCTTCTGCATCTTCACGCGCCTCACTCATATCAGACTCCGCTGAGATGTTTCCTCCCAGGCAGGCAGCTCCCCCGGGTCTTGGTGTCTTTCCTTGTACTACTTCGCTTTGCTCCATCCTTGGATTTGTTGCGCTGTGTTTGCCTGTTTGCCTGTCACTTTCCCATACTAAACCAGGAGTCCTTTAAAGACAGACATTTTAATCCTGAGAGTTTGTTCAGGATAATGCGGAGCACATAGCTCAAGTATTTGCTGAGATAATGGGTGAAGGAATCCATTTCTCTCTCCTTTGTGCTGTCTTACAACTTTGTGACTTAAAGTCAAGAATAATTCTTCCTTGTTTGTACCTTCATCCTGGCCGTTCTCCAGGACCTTTTCCTAACGTTTTCACATCATTCTTAATTTATAGTATCAATCAAGATTGTCCTGGGCATTAACCCATTCTGTAATTTTTATAAAAAGCAAGTACTTTAGAGTTGGGCTATCCTAGCCTTGACTTTGCTGTATACCAGTTTGGGATGTTGGGCAAATTACTTAACTTTCAAGAACCTCGGTTTCCTCATCTGTAAAATGGGGGTGATAATACACACCTATTAGTGTTACTTACAAACCCCAATAAAATTGTATTTGTAAAGAGCCTGGCCCGTGATAGATGTTTCCTGAGTGCAAATTCCCTTCCTTGGGGAGACCCTGTGGCTTAATTGAAAGAACTAAACACTCTGGTTCAGAGTACAGCTCTGCTTCTTACTGGCTCCCCTCATGATTCTCAGTAGCCTCGTTTGGAAAATGGGCATAATTATGACTGTCCTAATAGAATTATTAGGGAAATTATAGAAAATTTATGTTAAGTATCTAGCTAGTGCTTGGCATCTGGTAGGTGCTCAGTAAAACGGAGCTTATTCTGAGAAGTAGTAATATACTGGAGTGTTTTCCCTGCTTCCCATGATCTTTCAGCACTATTTATCATCCCTGATGTTGTCCCTCACATTGTTACCAGAGGTTGAATTGTTTTCAGTGATACTTAAATTTTCTATTTCACATCCTGAGAAACTCCTGAATCACCTATAAATGTATCATTTATACGGAAGCTCCCTTTTGGGCAGTTTTCTTTACAGTGCTTCACTCCATGGCAGCTGGTCTTTAAACACCTGAGTTTATATTCTAAGCACATTTTCTTCCCTGTGTAACATCAGCATTTTCCACCTCAGGAGCTCCCTGGAGAGCTGGAATTCAGAAAGGTCTCAGACGCAGACCTCCATCCCATCCCCTCCCTGCTCGACTGGGCAGCCTCTTCAGACCATCTCTGTGCAGAATGGCAGGAAAGTCTGCAGCCTTGACCTACCATGCTCCAAAAGAACAAGAAGGACTCATAATTGTGAAGGTTGAAGAAGAAAATTATGTTTGGGGGCAGCACTTTAGCCTTCAGGGAAAGGCCTGTAGCCGGGAGGCCTTCCGCCAGCAGTTCAGACAGTTCGGTTACTCTGACTGCGTGGGGCCCCGGGAGGCCCTGAGCCGGCTCCGCGAGCTGTGCTGTCAGTGGCTGAGGCCGGAGGTGCACACCAAGGAGCAGATTCTGGAGCTGCTGGTGCTGGAGCAGTTCCTGGCCATGCTGCCTGAGGAGCTGCAGGCCTGGTTTCAGGAGAACCGGCCAGAGAGTGGAGAGGAAGCCGTGGCGATGCTGGAGGAGCTGGAGAAAGAGCTTGATGAGCCACGGCAACAGGTAAGCAGATGTTTTCTTTCCAGTGGGGGGAATGGTTAGGTAATCAGATCTGTTTATTTAATTATTTGTTTAATGGCAGTACTGGGGATTGAACCCAGGACCTTGTGTGTGCTGGGCACGTACTTTACCACTTGAGCTACACCCTCCCTCCGTAAGCAAGTGTTTTCTGTTTGCTTGTTTTACCAATTGCAAGTTGCTGGGGAAGCCGTTCTGAGTGGCCTTGACTCGGCTGCCAGAGAATCGTAACATTTTTGTCTTTCAGGTTATTATTTGTCCACTGGGATTGAGTCAGTAGGGCTTTTTAGTTTCTTGTTTTCTGTCTAATCATCCAAATGAGTTTCTGACTCTGGCTGCCCTGCCCTGTTATTCTAGGGGTTTTCCTCTTGTCTGTTCTCAGAATCATAGTGTTGGTGCTTGATTACTCCTAGGACACGGCTCACGGCCAAGGAACGATCTGGAAGGAAATGACATCTGTGGGAGTGCTGGAGTCACTGAGTATCCAGCTCCAGCCCTTGGAGAACCAGTGTAAGAGTAAGACGCAGGAAGCCCAGGCTTTCTATGAGCGAGGTGAGGAGCCACAGTCCGTTTGGGGTTGAGAACGGAGGGGAGGGCTTAAATCCATGGCGTGGTTCATTTTCTTGACGAGTACACTTGTGGCTTTCATTAGTCTGGTGGAAAGGCCCCCTTGCCTAGAAATATTCTTCCATTGACTCTGCCTAGAATCTACAATTCCAATATAATATCTGATTTGGGGGTTAAGAATTAAGGTCTCTAATAAAATTCTCCAATAATACCCATAATATTCAAAGACCAGTTTTCTGGTTTTTTAATCTTATGGTCCTACTGGCAAGGTAGTCCCTCAGATGGAGATGAATAATGTATCAGAAAGCACATAGTAGCTTGAACAGGGAAAGTTTAATATTAAGAATTATTAACTGTGACAGGGGATTAATTATTGATTGAAAACAATCCTAAAGTATACAGAAATAACACACATAAGGAGTCTCTGGGGTCGAGGCCAAGCGTCCAAGGGAGGAACAGATCTGCAGGAGGGTGCCGCATCCTCCCCTCCCCTGTCAGAGCTGAGACCCAGGGCTTGTTGAAGAGAAACAGCTGGATGGACATGTTCGCCGAAGCGCTGTGCTGGCCAACTTGCTGGGAAACTGTCTTTGGGGTACAGAGAGAAGCCATTCACGGATACAAGGGAAGGGCGTGTGTGTGCTGGGGAGCAGAACTTACCCTCTGGGGTGACAGGAGGTCCCCCGTTGCAGAGGTACCATGACTCAGAACTTGCTGGAAACTTTCGGGGATGGTGCCCCTGAAACTAACCGGAGGTGAGCACTGCTGAGTGCTCACCATGCTGCCGGGACAAAAGCACACCAGAACCAGAAAGAAAAGCCCCTTCCTCCTCCAGTGTCTGTCTGGCGCCCCTGCTGGTAAAGCTCACATCATGCCTGCTGGCCAGGGAGAAATGTTCCAGTATCACAGGCAGGGCACTGAAGGGTGGATGTGAGCTTGACCAAAAGGGCTTTGATGCTGTTACTGGCCAAATCATTCCTATGGGCAGCAGATACATCAGGCTTATTAACTTGTTCTCATTAAACTTTTGTTACACCCAGCTACCCTTCTGATTTTATCTTTACCAAGCAATCTTATTAAATTCCCATGATGCTTAGCTATAATAAGAAAATGCATTAGTCTAGTCTGGTCTGTGTGATGGTTACATAACTCATTAATTGTTATTATGGTTTCATTGTTCAGTTTCACGAGCTTGGCTAATGGGAGTTAACCCCCAGAGGTAAATCTGTTCATTGTATGATGATAAAGTTAGGTTTACGAGGCCACAAGGTCAAGGGCCAGACCTCGGACCTTGGCAATTCAGCAAGGGAATCCATGCATCTATATACCGAGGCCGAGACGCCTTCCCGGCCTTCCCTGACACGTCATTAAAGTGAGCCCACTTAATATCTTCTGCACCGAGCAAGAACTACATTAAAGTGGATTTAAAAAAATCATCTCCTGAAGTCCCCTGCCTTGAAGTAGGTAAATGTCTAAGTCAGTTAGGGTAGCATATTTCTATTTCTTTCTTTTAAGGTCTTGAATAACAGAGACTGCTATAATTTTTTCAAGTCTTTCTTGGGCTTTTCATATTGATATTTATTATGGGCTGAATTATGTCCCCCCACCACAATTTTTTTTTGGGGGGGATCTTGGTTAGGTTTACTTATTTATTTATTCTTATTGGAGGTACTGGGGATTGAACCCAGGACCTTGTGTATGCTAAGCATGCGCTCTACCACCTGAGCTATACTCTGCCCCTGCCCCAAACTTCTGTGTTAAAGCCCTAGCCTCCAGTACCTCAGAATGTGACTGTATTTGAGATTGGGCCTTTAAAGAGGTAAATAAGTTAAAACAGGATTGTTAGGGTGAGCCCTCATCCAGTACGGTTGGTGTCCTTATAAGAAGAGGAGATCGGGACCTAAACAACACAAACTGAGGGACAGCTGTATTAGGATACAGGGGGAAGGTGGCCATCTGCAAGCCAAGGAGAGACAGGCCTCAGACGAAACCAGACCTGCCAACGCTTTGATCTTGGACTTCCAGCCTCCAGAACTGTGAGAAAATAAATTTCTGTTGCTTAAGCCATCCAGTGTTTGGTATTTTGTTATGGCAGGCAGACCAGCAAATTAATATGGTATTAAGCTACTGCTCTGTGTCCATATGAACTACTTCCAGCTTTAATTTCGTTCCATTTTATTTTATTTGTTTAGCAGAGTCCTCACAAAACAACCTCTGCTTGAGGGTAGTGAGTACCCTGCCCTTTGACTTTGTTCTCACTGATGGTTGCACTGCCTCTGATTCCGTCTGTGTTCCATCTCTCTGATCTTCGTAGCTCATTTCTCTGGACATGCTTCAGCGTCTCCATGTTCATTTGAAGTACGGGGATCAAAAAATAAAAGCACTCCAATGAGGATCTGATTAGTTTAAAATGTAGAGTAGATTCATCCCCTGGCTCTTGTTGCACTCTATATCTTTTTATTTGTTTGCCCCTTCACAGTGGCATTAGGTTGTTGACTCAGTGAGCTTATCACCGCAGTGATTATATCTTTCAGCCTTCCTGGGCCTTAGCAAAATTTCCTCATCTTACATTTATGGCTGATCCCTAAGTAGATGGCTTTGAATGGCCTTGACTGGGCTCCTGATAAATCTCATTATGCTGATATCCCTTTAGTCTTGAGGGTCTTAGCTCCGCCTCTGAAGAATTAGTGTGGATCATTTCACATCTTTCTCCTAGGTCCTAATGTTTAAATCATTGGAGGGATCCACCGTGATGGGACTGTAAGAGTCACCATGTCATTTTTACAACCTTACACCTTTGGTTATATAATATATAATATATAATTTCCTGTAGGTTCTTCACTAGCCTAACAGTATGTCTTGCTGGAAGAGCCTGAGATGGAGATTTGAGTGCAGGTGATTTACTGAGGGCATGCTCTTCAGGAGAAATCTGTGATGGAGTGAGAGAGGTAGGGTTAGGAGGGGAAAAGATCAAGCAGTGATGTGGTCCTGGGTAAAACCTGGCCTTGGCTTAATCCATGAGGTGGGGTTTTTGGGGGGATCCCCTAGAGCATAACTGGACTACTGAGTTGTCTCTTCTTGAGGCAGGGACTGGGGGGGCCGGTGAGGATGGAGGTAATTTCCTAGGCCAGGCAGCTTTCATCAGCCAGGGCAACTCTCCAGAGAAGGGGGCAGCTGCAGGTCGTTAGGAGCCAGCGCTCACAGCAGCTGGGGGAAGGAGGCACCATGCTGTAACGGGGATGCGGGGGCAGTGGAGCATCATCTACACAGCATTAAGGCTAGAAGCATACTTGTCAATGAGCAGCTAAAGTCCATGACCCTAGTTAAAAGGGTTTTAGGCCATACAGGTCACTGAACAGGTAGGGAAATAGTCGGGGGAGGGGATTGTCATAGAAAAGAACTCTTCTACAGAGAAACCCATGGCTTATTTCTCCTCCAAAGTGCATCTATAATCTGTACCTATAATCTGAAGATATTAGATTACTTGAGTTATTTCTGTACCAGAATTTCTAAATATTCAAGTAATCATTTCTTACTCTACTTTTAATCTCCCTTTGTCATTTCCAGGAATTACTCCAGTTAACTGTTGATCCTAATATTTTTGTATTAATGTAAATATATAATTGAAAGAATAAAAAATTTTTTGTTACTATTTTTTTAAATTGAAGTATAGTCAGTTACAATGTGTCAATTTCTGGTGTACAGCACAATGTCCCAGTCATGTGTGTATACACACACACACACACACACACACACATATGTTTTCATATTCTTTTTCATTAAATGTTGTTACAAGATACTGAACATAGTTCCCTGTGCTATACAGAAGAAACTTTTTTATATCTATTTTTATATATAGTGGCTAAAATTTGTATATCTCATACTCCCAAATTTATTCCTTTCAACCCTCTTTCCCCTGTAACCATAAGATTGTTTACTGTGTCTGCGAGTCTGTTTCTGTTTTGTAGATGAGTTTAGGGTGTTCTTTTTTTCTTTTTTAGATTCCACATATGAGTGATATCTTATGGTATTTTTCTTTCTGAAAGAATAGGAATCTTAATGTTTTCCTAATCAATTCATCTAAGATCACGGTTTTCTCTGATCTCATAATTTGACTTCATGTAGTTACAGACTTTGAAGAGGTATTTTAAATCCTATAAATTACATTGCTGTTCTGATTTCCACAGCCCTAATTTTGTCCCTGCATGATTTTATTACCACTTTATACCATTTACAATTTATACTCTTTATATGTTGACCTATTTACTACTTTCAGAAAATTTCTCATTAGTGGTGAAGTCGGAGACTTCATTAGTGGTGCTTATGATTCTTCTACCTGTATTATGTATTATGTATTATGTTTTGGTTCATAAATTGTCCCCTTTGAACGAGCACAGCCTGGAAACTTGAACTTCTATCTAAGACCCAGGAACAGTGTGAACGTTAGTGTTCTGTCCTAAGAGGTGGTGCTGTCCATCTGGGATTTCTGGTAGGGAGTGAGGACAAGGGAAGCTGGCTAGCCCTCTCCTTTGGTCAAGTAATCATTGTGAGACTTTATTGTGTGTTTGAAGTGTTGTGAGCTCTAAGAATATCAGAAAGAAGTAGTTCTTTTCATATAAAAACTAACTTTTCCAAAGCTAAATAAAAAGGGTTTTTAAATTATTTTTTGTCTCAGTGCAACTACAGCCCTGCTTCCTTCCAGCAGGGAAGGCAGATGACCTAGAGGGAAACTGCAAGCCTTGATGTTCAGCATCTCTGCTTGAATCCTGACTCTACCAGTGATTAATTCTGTGGCCTTATGCAGCCTCTCTGAGCCTCAGTTTCCTGATCTGTAAAATGCATTAAAGTTTAGAGGACTTTGGGGAGGATGGAAGTAACTTTTGCAGTTTCACAGCTTTTCTCCACTCAAAATAATTCATTATCTCGGCCATTATCTAGTAGTTTCCTGTTCTAAGTTACTAGAAATCTAGAAATGAGAGGGGCAAGTTGTATGAGAGCTGAAGGTTTGTCACCAGCCAGTCACATCTGCCTCTTGTTTCCATCCATTTTCTTTGACCATTTATACATAAAAAAGAGCATATAAGACTCCCACCTGACCCCAGATGAGCCAGGAACTCACAGCATTCCTTTTCTTGCACTCTGCATGTCTTATTCTATTGGCTTATAATCATTTGATCAACTTAGAACCTGCCAGAATCTGTGATTACCTTTGCACCACTTATCTCTGTCCAGTTCTAACCCCTAGAGCATTTTCTAATTGTATCTTCTGCTCTCCTGTTTTTCTAGAAGCACTACCAAGTCAAAACTCTTAGACACTTTTTTTTTTTTAGTGGAGGTGCTGGTGATTGAACCCAGGACCTACTGCACGTTAAGCACACAGCTCTACCGTTGAGCTATATCCCTACTCCCATCTTTCTTTATTCTAATTACTCCTTAATGCCTCTTCCTTTCCCCTCATTATCTAAAACCTCATCTTCTCCTCTAACCCAAGATTATCTCCTGGCTAACTGGTCTCTCACTGCTACCCCTGTTGATCACCATCGCCCTTAACTAATGCCTTTCCGTGTTCACCATCCCCCCTTTCCAATGCTGACTCTCATTGTGTTTGAATTACTCTTGAGGTGCCGCCTGTCGCTGCTTCAGGCCACTTCTCTAAATTCTAGACAGGGAAGCTAGTTTTTTAAGACTTTTCCTCCTACTAGGTAAATAGCTATTTCATTTGGTTTCTTTTCTATTCCTGCTCTACTTGGTTCTTTTCTTCCAATGAGGGGAGCAAATGATACTTGCATTTTCTATTCGCATTTTTAGATGGCAAGCTGGTGGCAGACAGAGTATTGACAGCAAAGCAAGAAAGTATTGAATGTGAATGTGTGGCCTCGGCAGCCATGAGAGCCCCAGGGAGACTCCCTGGAGAAGGTCCTTCAGGACAGGTAGTTGAAGAGGCTTTGGGAGGTCTGGACAACTTTGAGAAGCCAAGAGGAAGTGCTGTGGGGAATAGAATGAGTCGGCGTCCTTCTCAGGGAAGACATTTCAGTCTGGCAAGCTTCAACAAGAAGGTCTCCACAGAAGAGCCACTGCAAGGTAATGAAAGTGAAGGGGGTCTCAGTCTGAACTCAAACGTTGTAACGCAACCGAGAATTCATACGGCGGGAAAGCTCTATGAGTGCTTTGACTGTGGGAAAGCCTTTTGCCAGAGCTCCAAGCTGATTAGACATCAGAGAATTCATACTGGAGAGAGACCTTACGCCTGTAAAGAATGCGACAAAGCCTTTAGTCTGAGCTCGGACCTCGTTAGACATCAGAGGATTCACAGTGGTGAAAAACCCTATGAGTGTTGTGAATGTGGAAGAGCTTTCAGGGGCAGCTCAGAGCTCATCAGGCATCGCAGAATTCACACTGGAGAGAAACCTTATGAATGTGGCGAATGTGGGAGAGCCTTCAGCCGGAGCTCAGCCCTTATTCAGCATAGGAAAATTCACACTGGAGACAAAGGCTATGAATGTATCGAATGTGGTAAGGCTTTTGGTAGAAGCTCTATCCTTATTGAACATCAAAGAATTCACACTGGAGAGAAACCTTATGAATGTAATGAATGTGGGAAGTCCTTCAATCAGAGCTCTGCCCTCACCCAGCACCAGAGAATCCACACTGGGGAAAAGCCTTATGAATGTAGTGAATGTGGGAAAACATTTAGGCATAGATCAGGACTGATGCAGCATCAGAGAACTCACACCAGAGTTTAACTCTGTGGATAATTGTTGTACAATTGTGAAATTCTAGGAATTCACTTCATGGGTGAGATTCCACAGAAGATGGAGGTTTCCTGAGAGCAGAATTCCTGTCCTTCCACTGCAGTTAAGTATTGTAGATCCACACAAAGATGCCTATTGAAGTGTTGCGATTCACAGTGAATCCAGGATTGCGGACAAGATCCTGCCTTGTCTGATGGTCTAAGAGGGGATGCCTCCGGTGGCAAGGAGCCCGTCCTGTGCCTTTGGCAGGTGGAGGCACGTGCTGGGAGTTATTCTGTTCTCTGAAATGTTGACTCGTGAGGTTGTGAAGTGTTGAATGATGCCCTGGATCAGTTTAGTAGTATCTGGGGAATGGTAGCTCATTCCACTGCCTTGCTCTTTCTCTCCTCCGCCCTGAGCTTCCTGCTGAGGTCAGCTGAGGTCTACTTATTTACTTAGCGTGTGCTGCGTGCCCACCATTGAGGCAGGCCTGGCTGCTGCCGTCCCAGAGTTAAGTGATTGCAGTGAAATGTGATCAGTGCTTTGGTAGGATAAATCCAGGATTCTGTTGACATGCATGGCAGGGGTATCTAACCTGGTCCATGAGTCACTAAAGGCTTCCTGAATGAGATGAAATCTCAGTTGAGACATAAAAGGTGGGTAGAAGTTGGCGGATCAAGGCAAGAAGGAAGAGAAGACTGTTCCAGGTGGAGGTTAGAGCACATGCAGTGACATGAGGAGAGGATCTGGAGATGTCCCTTCACCTGGATTCTTCTCTCGCCAGAATTTGTTCTCGTAGCCCCTGGTCCAGAAACCAGGACAAGTGTTGGTTCCTCTCTTTCTGTGTCACTGAGCTGGGTAGCCTGTCTCAGACCCAGAGTGACCTGAGAGTCCTGGAAGTACTCAGGGGAATTAGTGTAATGGAAGGCTGCTGTGTTGTATGGAAAAAGGCATGTTTGTCCACTAAGGAAAGATTACATGTTGGAGGCTAGAGGGACAGTGGGGACTGGAGTGTTTGTGTCCCATGGCCCTGGAGCCCAGGAACTGGGAAGCTGACAGGAACACAGGGATGGGAGGTCTGCCTTCTGAGGCTCCACTATTCCTCACTCCGTGTTCCCTCCCCTTGTCACCAGGCTCACAGATGCTAAGCTACCTGAAGTCAATGAATATTTGCTGAATTATCCCCTCAGCTTCCTCAAAACCCTGCTTCTCTGCTAATTCTTATTTTGGCAGTTTTAATTAACCCACAGTTAACTGCTGAGGGCAGTTAATACCGAAGAGAAAGTCTGAGTCATCTTCTAAGATGTGCTGATTTCCTGTCCTGATACTGTCACTCGTGAAGAAGTGGTGGTCAAGACGCTGTTGTGGGTGACAGAGGCGGCGCAACTGGGGGACAGCCTTTGTGTCCAAAGGTTATGGGATGTTTATGGAGCGAGGTCAATCAGCAGTTTAAAAAGATCCTTCAAAGGGACAGAGTTGCCTTTCCTATAGGTGGCAATCAAATGAGTTCATGTTTTTAATATCATTTAATAGTTTTTTTCCTGATTGTGAATTAACTGTAAATGTTGACAGTACAGAAAATGAGACAGTATAAATCGCCCATGATCCCGCCATCCGTAGAAACATTGTGGACATTTTTGGAGTACTTCTATTAGCTTCTCCCCCCAGTCCTAATATTTTTTGGGGTAGAAATCTTATTTGGTAAATAATTGCTAGTAACTGATTTTAACCTTTATACTTTTGAATATATATTTCAATTGTTTAGTATTAGAATGTAATGCAAAATGTCTTATAATAAAATTTAAGTTTTAAGTTTTGCATTGAAATTATTCATTCAGGAATAGGGAGCACACAAACACACTTGGAGAGGTGCTGGGGGTAGGGGGAGAGTTGTGGGAAGAAGCCAGCGAACTGGTGTTCTTAGCTTTTACTCCCTGGGCCAAAGCGTGTCTGGACATGACAGCTAAGTCCCTGAGGCTGCAGTTCACCAACTTCGTGAAATCACAGAATTGAGGGGACTTCTGGGGCTGCACTGTGGTTGGAAGAACGTGGGGATGAGATCAGGGAGCTTCTATAAACACACAGGCATTCTGTGTCCACCAGAATCAGGACGCTTTGCTTTGGGAGTTGAGAGAATGCCACGGCCTTCCCCTCCCCTCTCAGCAGCGCCTACAGAGAAACACAGGTGCAGAAAAAACCCATGACCCCTTAGAGCTGTGATCCTTTGCACCTGCCAACAAGACAGCTGTGAACAGTAATGTTACCAAGTAGCAAGGTCTGGTTCTGGCCCATCCGGAAGCAGGGGTTGGGTCTGCCTACTGGCTCACCCTTCCCCTCCCTTCGGCAGACACACTCTCCAGGTCAGTTCCTTCTGAATGGGGAAGGACGGGCCGTCCTTGCCCGGAGGGTTCACTTTGTGGGGCAGGAGCAGCAAAGCTGTTCCCAGGGGAGCTTGGGGAGACCAAGGGCAGACTTGTTTCAATGTCCAGTCCTTTGAGCTGGACAGTGTTCACTGTGGCCTGCGGAAGTGAGGAGGGAGGACGGGAAAGATAGCAAGCTGTTATTAAGCACTTTGCCTGAATTCCACCTCTTTTTAAGTCCGTGAATCTGGGCAGAACCCATTTAAGGTGAACACTGGACTGCTTCTGTACCAAAAGAAACAAGAGAGCTCTGAGCAGAGAAGCAAGGGATGGCTTACTTTTCCCGCAGCAAGGCTGGGAAGGAAAAACACAATGACCTTTGACATCTGCCTTATGTTGGCCCCCGTTTCATAAACGTAGAACGTTGAAGCTTTAACTGCAAAGAGATCATCTACTTCAGCTCCTCTCAACTGAGTTGTGAGGGGACTTGCTTGTGGCTGCAGAAGTCATAGAAAAGCACGAATGTGAACAAGTCTCCACTTCAAGGCTACTGCTTTTCTCATCTATAAATCTTCATGCAAACAGCTCACACATGTGCACAGATTTATAACTTGCAGGGTTTTTTTGTACACTAGTGATGGGTATTGTCATTTATCAGTGAGGAAGTCCCAGAGCAGTTACTGAGTTAGCTAACCTCCTAGGACACGGAAGCCACAAAGCTGCTATGGAAAGCACAAGCTTTTCTTACCTCTCAACTATCCTGGGTTTTCATTCTGTTTCTTTTTTCTAACTTTATAAGTTTTAGATATTTATGTAGGAAAATTTGGAAGACCAAAACACAAATGTAAGTCACATATAAACTTCTCACCCAGGCATAACCAGTATAGCATGTTGAGATGATATATTTCCAACATTTTTAATGCATAAATGTTTTTACATGAACCATATTGTATATGTCATTTTTATTTAAGCTATGAACGCATTGTCATTTTAATATTAATTAACATCACTTTCAACAGCTTTCAAGACTTTGTATACATTCGTGATGGTTTCTGAAGTATACATTTCCAGGTAGAATTTTAAAGTCAAAAGGCAATGCTTTAGGCTGCTGGTATTAATTGCCAGAGACAGCATCTATTCACATCAGAGTCCCAATTTCCCTGAATCTCTGTTGATTTTGTGAGGGGGGGGGAAACCTGACATCTCAACTCTTGCTTTAATATACATTTTTAATTCCACCAAGGCTAACATTTATCGTCCATTGGCATTTATTCTTTTGTGATCTGCCTTTGTAAGCACCCTTGTTTTCCTACTGGGACTTTTTCATGGGAAGATAGGACAGAGAAGTGGCTCCACAGACACGTTCTGGACTCCTGCTGCCAGGGTTCAAAGTCTGACCTTACTTACCTCTTTGTAGCTCTATGCCCTTGAGTAAGCCGTGGCCCTAAGCCTTCATTTCCTCATCTGCAAAATGTGGCTGCCTGAGAAGTAATACATATATACAAAGCCCTTTGCAAGTGCCTATTACTTATCAATATCTGTTAAGAACTCTATACTCTCTCTTTTGTAATAATCACTGTATCAATTCCTACTTAACCCTGTCCTGTCCTTTTCAGTTTGTTTGTCTTCCTCTGTGGAAGAGGAGTATGAGTTGAAGAGTTTTATCATGCTATTTCGTTACACTTCATGTCCCTTTCTTTTTTCATTCTCCTTCCAAGCATGGACATTTAGCCCTCCCGCCACGCTTACTGGCCAGTACAGGCTCATCTGTGTGCCCCAAGAGGGGCATGACCTATATCCTTATGAAAACTCTTCTGTTCCTATGCACAGGATTCTAGATTCCCAAAGATCCGTACTTCCGGTAAGGTGTGTTACAACTGTGATCTATTAGTTACTTTAAACAACAAATCTCTGTTGCTGACTAACCTCTACACCTTTCTGCTCTGCATTGAGAAGCACCAGTCTGGATACTTTTTTTGCTGGGTCCATCAGAAGAGGGCAGTCTCTGGAAGGACCACGACTGTCACTGTCACTTCCCTTCAGCATTGTCTTTAACAAAATTCACAAGACTGTGAAATTCTGCGGACATAACTCAAAACTGAACACGTGTGGTGCCTGGAAAGTAACAGACCAGCAGTGGACACATTTTTTAGCCCCTGAGCCCAGGGGAGTGCACCAGGAACTGTTGGGGCACAGCCCCAGAAACCAATACGGCAGCCACCGCAGCTTCTGACCCACAGCCCTGGGAGCTAGGAGGAAGCGGACAGCAGCTCTGATCAAGTCTTAAGAACCAAGGCAGTCCTTAAGTCTGGGAGAGAGATTTGGAGCTCTATGACTCTTAACCTCTAGCCTGGGCTTCTTCTGGCTCCCCTACCCCCACCCCGATGGAAGGTGGAGTCTAGCCTCCAGGTTGGACAAGGAAACGACACATTAACCCTTTCCCTGGGGTCACACAAACCAAGACAAAGCTGATCACCACCCTGTGTTCCAAGGTCTCCAGGTGTTGCCTATTAACAAGTCTCCACTGGCTCCTGTTTTACTTCAGGGCAGGGTAGTAAACAGAGATCTGGCTGCATCCACGCTTCCCTTACAGATAAAAATCCACTTCAGAAGGAACTCAACAGGGATGTTCCACGCAAAGCAGTCTTTTCCCTCTAGTTTCTCAGACATGCCATATTCTCCTCCTGGCCTGTTTACCTCCCTGGCTAACTCCTACCCATCCTTTAGATAATTTTTCTCAGAAGCCTCCCCTTACCCAAGGTTGGGTCAGGTACTCCTTAATGTCACGTGATCATACCAGTGTCACTGCCTGTTTGCTTTGTCCATTAAACTGTAAAGACTATCTTATATTCCACTGTGTCCCTAGTGCCTGGCATAGAGCAGCCACTCAAAAAGGAACAGTTGGGTAAACTAATCTGTACTCTTTCTTTTCGCTGTCTCACTTCTGGCTTGCCCTGGGCCCCACAAATCAGCAGGTGCAGTGAGAGCCTGGGCTGCTGTGCCCTCTTCATGACATTCTCATGGCAAATGAGGCCTCAGGGTTACATCCCCATCTTTCGTACCTCCTGAGTATCCCTGATGGTAAGAGGAAAGCTGGAAGCAATGATCCTTTCATCTGAGGTTCTGATTAGTCACAGGAAAGCCTTCAGGGGACAATGCACATCAGCACTGGGAAGTGCTGTACAAAGTCAGACTGACTCAAGATCTAGTACTTTACCATCACCTTCCTGAGTCTTACCCTAAAGTAAATTAAACCCTCTCGACTAACAAAAGTATTTACAGTACTCATTGCATTCACAAGTCACTTTACAGTGTGGACTCTCTGATGGCGCAGAAGGACTGATCTGTGTCTGAACGCCTTCCCGCAGTCGTTACATATATAAGCTTCATCCCCAGAATGGATTCTCTGGTGCTGGACCAGGGCTGAGCTCCTTTTGAAGGTTTTGCCACATTCATTACACTGGTAAGGTTCCTCTCCACTGTGAATTCTCTGATGTCTGATGAGGTTCGAGCTCAAACTGAAGGCTTTTCCGCACTCATTACACTCATAGGGTTTCTCTCCACTATGTATTCTCTGATGGGTTATCAGCTCTGAGCTCTGCCTGAAAGCTTTTCCACACTCGTTACATTCGTAAGGTCTTTCTCCTGTGTGAATTCGCTGGTGTCTGATAAGCTTTGAGCTTTGGCTAAAGGTTTTCCCACACTCATTACACTCGTAGGGCTTCTCACCGGTGTGGATTCTTTGATGTATAATGAGATAGGAACTTTGACTGAATGCTTTGCCACATTCGTTACATTTACAGGCTTTCTCCCCCGTGTGGATTTTCCGATGTCTGATGAGGGCTGAGCTCTGGTTGAAGGCCTTCCCACACTCACTACATTCATACGCTTTCTCGCCACTATGAATTCTCTGATGAATAATAAGGTATGACCTCAAACTAAAGGCCTTCCCGCACTGGTTACATTTATAGGGCTTTTCTCCAGTGTGGATTCTCTGATGCTGTGTCAGAGAGGAATGCTGCTTGAAGCTGTGCCCGCACACCTCACACCTGTGAGGTCTCTCTTCTGTAGGAACTTTCTGATACGTCATCGAGTTTGCACTCAGGATCAAGCTTCTCTGAGGCTCGTGATGGTCTCTGTTTCCTAGAGATTTGTGGGTGAAGATGACTTGACTAAAAGTGCCCCCTTGGGAAGGGGATCTTCTCAGTCTCTCCCCGGTGGCACTGGCTTGCTGCCACCCTAAACTGCTTTCGTGTTCACCGACTCCTCCAAATGCAGGTTCCTGGGAAAGTCTTTGCGATTTCTCTCCTGGAACGTGCTTCTTTGGCACGGATTCCTTAATCTCACAATCTGAAATGATAATAGCAAAAAACAATCTGTTATTTCTCCAGTCCCTCTCAATACTCACTTTCAGTGTGAGAGAAAGCGGATGCTTCTGTGCAGAGATACAGCCATCTGCATGTATCTTTTCACCTCCTCCTTTCTAATACGGAAGACTACATCTGCAGTTTGAAATGTGTCCTTTCCTGCCTCCTCTGAGACTTCGGCTGATCAGCTAATTACCTACTGTTCCTTTCCTAATATTTTCAACTTCTTTCCCTGCTGATTCCTCTTCCTCAACATTCAAATAAATTCAAATCTTTCCCATCTCTTCAAATCCAGCCCCTTGCCTGCACATCTCCCTCACGCAACCTCATGCCCATTCAGAGTAAAGCTTCTTGAAAGGGTTGCCTGGACTCATCCCCATACTGTAATCTGGTTTGTCCTACCTGTGGGCCCGCCACGTAGGACTATCATTAAAATCAACCACCTTCATAGCTGCTTAATCCAACGGGTACTTTCTGGATCTTACTTACTGGCCTCTTTACAGCACTGACTCTGGGGACCACACCTTCCTTCTAGAGATATTCTCTTCCAAATACATTAGCCTGATTTCTGTGGCTGTTCCAACTTAGATTCAAGGTCAATCACTCAAACATGAGTTCCTCTGGGTTCTGTTCTGAGCTCTCATGTATCCTCTACCTCCTACGCTTCAGTCACTACTTACTAATGTCTAAGCTAATGTCTCCCCAGATCCCCAATTCTACCCCAGTTCCATTAAGCTCTGGATGCTCATAGCCAATGCTAACTGGCCATGTTACTTGTAAATGTCTGAAAGCACCAAAATGTCCCAAACTAAACACATCTCATATGTATTTTTTTCCCTTATGTTTTCCCATTTATACGAATAGCACCACCATTAACCAAGCTGTTCAAGACTGAAACCTGAGTATCACCCTCAACTCCTCTCCCTCAGGCTCCAATTTTTTTTAAATTGAAGTATAGTTTCAGGTGTACAGCAAAATGATTCAATTATACACACATACATCTTTTCCAGTTTGTTTTCTATGTCTGTGGGTCTATTTTTCTTTTGTAAAATAAGTTCATTTGTACATTTTTTAAAGATTCTCCATATAAGTGGTATCATAGGGTATTTGTCTTTCTCTTCATTTAGTGTGATAATCATGTTGTTGCAAATGGCAATATCTCATTCTTTTTTATGGCTGAGTAATATTCCATTGCAGATATATACCACATCTTCTTTATCCATTCATCTGTTGATGGGCACAAATTGCTTCCATGTCTTGGTTATTGTAAATAGTGCTACCGTGAATACTAGGGTGCATGTATCTTTTCAAACTAGAGTTTTTGTCTTTCCCAGATACATGCCCAGGAATGAGATTGCTGGAGCATATGGTAATGCTATTTTTATTTTTTTAAGGAACCTCCATACTGTTCTTCATGGAGCCTGCACCAATTTACATTCTTACCAACAGTGTAGGAGGGTTCCCTTTTCTCCATACCCTCTTCAGCATTTATTATTTGTAGGTTTTTAAAGATAGCCATTCTCACCGTTGACATGATACCTCACTGTAGTTTTGATTTGCCTTTCTCTAATTACCACATGCTCCACTTTTAACAACGACCAGCTACTGCAATGCAGTTTAAATGCTGATGAACAGAAGTCAGCTAAGATCTTCCCCACCTCTCACCAGAACGTATCTTGATTTATTCACCGTGGCCACTTGGATTATAACTGTCTCTAACAGGACTCTACTCTTGCCTTCCTCAAATCCATTCTCTACTCTGCAACTAAGTTCTAAAACAAATCCAGTCCTGTCAGTCTCGTCTAAAACCCTTCAACTGTACTCCACTGCACAGGACACAAACAAATCAGGGTAACAGACATGTTTTCACAACTTGGGTCACAGCTTCCTCTCTGGTTCCTCTCTCACCACCTCTCCTCTAAGTTTAACTGAAGTTACCCGCAATTCCCAGACTGGGTTGTATTCTCTCACCTTCAGCACTTTGTGGCCTTTGATTGTGCGACACTGTAATATAGGAAATATATACTGGCCTTCACCCCCAGTTCCTGGCACAGAGCTTTTTAAACCCCTGCAATTTCCTATGTGGTAGAGATGAAAGGATACCGGAGTTCATGCTAAAGTGTTGGCTCTTGGAGGGTAGGGGGGCTGGTTGCCAAAGGAAACAACCATTTGATTAGAGGGTTGGAACTTTCAGCTCCACCCTTTGACCTCCAGAGGGGCTGGAGTTGGAGTTAGTTACGATGGCCAATGATTTAATTAATCGTGCCTACCTAATGAAACCTCCACAAAAACTTTAAACAAAGGGGTTCAGAGAGCTTCAGGGATGGAGAATGCACCCAGGAGAGTGGTGCAACCCAAACTTCAGACAGGTGGATGCTCCTGTGGTCAGAACCCTTCTGGACCTTGCCCTACGGACCACTTCATCTGGCTGTTCATTTATATCCTTTACAATGAACCAGTAATGGTAAGTAAGGTGTCTCCCTGAGTTCTGTGAGCCATTGTAGCAAATTATGAAACCTGAGGAGGGGGTTGTGGAACCTCCAATTTGCAGCCAAATCCGACAGAAGTGCGGGTAATTTGGGGACTCATTACAGGCGACTGGCATCTGACGTGGGGGGCAGTCTTTTGGGGCTGAAACCTTAACTCGTGAAGCCTGCACTAGTCCTGAGCAATGTGTGTCAGAACTGCTTAATGGGAGGGAAAACCCCACATATCCAGCGACGGAAGTGTTCTGAGAAGAGAAAGTTTTTCCCTTTAGCTTAGAAACTCCTCCTCCCACCGATTTACCTGGCTTTCTTTTACCCACAGTTCAAGTCTCAGTTTAGAGGTCTCTTCCTCCAGGAAGTATTCCTTGAACCTCTCAGGTTGAGTTAGGTGCCTTTATATGTGCCCCTACAGTAACCAGCACCTACTTTTATTCCATAACTGACTACGCAACACTGTATTATCATTGCCTTTTCACTTGTTCACTGCCCCATGTGGATGGGAAAATTCTTAAAGATTGAGACCCGGTGCCTACCACAGTATGACATGTATTAGCCCCGTTAAGTTATGTAATGAAGGAATTAGTGAATAAATGACACAAGGAGGGCTGGCTACAATTCATCAGGATTACTGAACACAAGGCTGCAAAAGTGAGCACCTCTGTTAGAATAATGAAGGTGAGGCTCGCACATTGCATGTTGTAAAACGCAGTTAATTCTGTATCCTCAAAACCACAGTCCAGATGACAGCTCCCAGGTGAGTTTCTATTTCTTACCACTTTGGGGGGAAAGGCAAGGTTCCCAGGGTTTCAGCTGTGTCTTTAAAGGCTGGAACTGGATGCCTGTTAACTCCTGGGATGCTCCAAGACGGGTCAAATCCTTCCATGGCACTGCTGGTCCCTGTGGACTAGTGGGGACCTGAAATCAGTAAAATATGGTTAGCTATGTGAGAAAATCCCTAGGGAAAATGCTTAGTAAAAAATCTCCAAGAGGTCTGCAAGACAGCTCCAGGGATGAGGGACAGGAACAAAAGAACTATTCAAGGATAGAGTCAGGCATGGCCCCAGTAGTCACTTCAGGGTTATGGTTCAGTAGAGACAAACAAATTCTCATCCTACTCTTATGATGATGCCACATGCTCCAGTCTGTAAATTCCTTTCCCCACAACACATCTCCCCGTTCCCACCTGCTGCCCTGGGTCATCAAATTCCCTCTCCAAATCCTCCAACAGAGTCACAGCTTCCTCGCCACTTTTTGGACTATGTTGCTGAACCCAGACCTGCAGCTCCTCAGGCAGGATGCTCAGGAACTGCTCCAGCACCAGCAGCTCCAGGATCTGCTCCTTCGTGTGCACCTCCGGCATGAGCCACTGATAGCAGAGCTCCTGGAGTCGGCCCAGAGCCTCCCGGGGCCCAGGTGTCTCCTGGTAGCAAAACTTTCTGAACTGCTGGCGAAACAGTTCTTGGCAGGATCGGGTACTCCCATTCTGCTTCAATTTCTGACCCCAAGAAAGGCTTTCTTCTACTTTCACTAATATCAGTTCTTGTTCCTGAGGATTCTGAGGTACTGGGGTTGAAACTGCTCTGGATTCCACAGCCATTCTGGGCTGAAACGGCCTCAGCAAAAAGCTCACTACAACTGGGCACTGTACTCCAGAGTTTCTTTGAGTAATCTCTTCTTTCCTGAAGGATATAAAAGCACTGTTAACTTCTAGCAATGAAAAAAGTCTTTAAGAATTTACAATAATAAAGATCAGTTATCCAAGTAACACATTGAAAGGGGTTAGGTTTGAGACTGTAACTAAGTAATAGTCAATTGATAACCAACTGACAAACTGAAAATCACTCACCTCATTGTCTCCCATTTTGTAGAATTCCTACCACTTTTATGCTATGAGAAATTATTTTAGATAATTTGTTTGGCAAAAGAATGCAAAACTAACATG
Organism: Vicugna pacos; assembly: GCF_048564905.1. NCBI lineage: Eukaryota > Metazoa > Chordata > Mammalia > Artiodactyla > Camelidae > Vicugna > Vicugna pacos. The sequence goes on from NC_133010.1 coordinate 11,572,247, forward strand.
AACTAGAGATTGAGAAATCTCCTTTTCAATTCTTTCAATCCTGATCGCATTAAGGAAAATTGTCTGTCTCTTTAACATTGTCCATAAAACTTTAGGAATTCCCTTTTTAATAAAGCACAGGCTTCAGAATTCCATGGGTAACTAGCTAGGATTTGATATGCTGATTTTTAAACATTTTTAGTTACCTCCTACCTATGGCAAATAATGTTCTTCATTTGAGGTGGTAATAAAGCATTAAAAAAAATCCACATTAAACATGAGTTGATTTAGGGGGGTGGGTATAGCTCAGTGGTAGAGCACATGCATAAGGTCCTGGGTCAATCCCCAGTACCGCCACAAAAAACAAAACAAAAACATGAGTTGATTTAAATTAAAATGTTGGATATTCGGTCAAATTTAGTATTTAATGCATTTTTAAAAAAATGGTGGTACTGGGGATTGAACGCAGGACCTCGTACGTGCTAATCATGCGCTCTACCACTGAGCTATTTACCCTCCCCCTCCTATAATGTACTTAAACAAACACAGGCACTTATTATGGGCTTTGTCCTGAGTGGGATATTCCGGATACAAAGGTTTTCGCTCGTGAATAAATAAGCCTACCAATGAAATTAACCAAGTATTAGGTTACCATGTGCTCAGAAACATGTCAGATATTATAGACACACAAAAGCAGCAAAAAGGTTAATCTCAACTCTCAAAAAGCTTAGAATATACGGAAGTAAACCTTTTTAAAAGTGAAAAGTGGCAACAATTTTTTTTTAATTTTGTTTAATTATATCGAAAGAAGGGTATGCCCTTGAATTAGCCGGATCGATCAGTATAATTTACCCCAACACTACAGTTAACTTTAGAGATCAGAATATTTAGCCTACAAATGTGTGGTTTATTAACGAGCCCTGCTGCACGAGCCTTTCTATTTTCACATCACGGTTAAGTCACGGCATCTACGAAGTCACGGGGTGGGGGAATAACTGCACTGGCCGCTGGAAAGCAGGGGCTTGCGGGTTGGCCTCCTCTGCGTCTGCAAGACGCTCGGAGACGCCGCCCGGACAAGAAGTGCTACTCGGGGGCCGGCAGGCCGAGCAGCGGGGCTCCTCCACCCCGCGCCCGCCGACCGGGCCGCGCGCCCTCCCTGCCCTCCCTGTGCCTTGGGCCCCGCGTCCCTCACCGCAAAGCTCGAAAGCGGCCAGGGAGCAAGCCGGGGTCCCGGAGCCGCGAGCCACAAAGGCCGGAAGTGCGCGCCCGCGGCCTTCCGCTCGCACGCCCTCGCGAGCCCCCGTCGGCCCCGCCCCATGCTCAGAGGCAGCCAATCAGCTCGCGAATCCGGATCTTCCCACCGCCTTCCCGCGGTGGCGGCGGGCCCTGCGGAGCGTAGGCGCCCCGGTGAGGGTGCGCTAGAGGCGGGGGTCTCTGGGAGACGCCGCCCCTCCCCGAGGGCAACGCTCCCTGCCTCTGCCGCCTCCTGCTTTGGCTTTCTCCCGCCGCCGAGCACAGTACTTGGTGTCCCGTCCCTCCCGATGCATCTCGCCTCCAGTTTTCTAGAGGAGAATTCGGATTTTCCTGTAACTCCTGTGCGTTTCCAGTACGTCGGACAGAAGTGAACGCGTGGCTGAACTGGCTGAAAAGTAACAACCGCTTATATTGCTCTTCCCTGTGCATACCGTTTGAGCTTCACAGCAGCTCTCTGCGGTAGATATACTATGCCCATTTTGCAACCGTAGACACTGCCCAAGTCAAGCAGCTCGTGACCAGAGACCCCTAAGTCACCATGGTTCGAGGACACTCTGGATTCCCAGACTGCGCCTCTAATGCAAGATTTTCCCATTTTTCACTGGAACCTGGCTAGCTTAAGCCTTAGTGTTTCAATTTTCCTTTGGCCATTTAGGAGATAAAAAACGACGCCTCATGTTGTTTTAACTTGCATTTCTTTTAAATTAGCTTGAGGTTAAGGTATTTCCATCACATGTTTATTGAACATTTATGGTTCTTCGAGTAAACGGCATTTCCCATTTTTTAAATTGAAGTGTTACAGTTTTTCTTTTATATTTTCCACAGGTTTTTACGTCCTAAGGATATAAACTCATTTGTTGCAGGTTGCAAATATCCCCCGCCCGCACCCTTTTTGTACTTAATTAATTTGTAAGTGTTGGTACAGGGTGATACATCAATGGGAACAAATTCTCCTTTGTGAGCTGGGACAGTTGAAACACACATATTTGGGAAAAAATATTAATTAGCATTCAGAGTGACTCACTAAATAATTCATCATTGTGAACGGACTATGGCAATTTCACAAAGCCAGAGAGCAAATAACACTACCTTGTGTTTCAGCTGTTGCTTCCTCACAAACCCTTCCAATACTTAGTGACTAAAAGCAGCAGGTGTCTTATTGCTCACAATTCTGTGGTCAGTAGTTCAGGCAGGGCTTAGCAGAGATGGCTGGCCATACTTTATGTGGTGTCAGCCCACTTGGCTAAAGCGGGACTGGAAGTTTCAAGATGATGTCAGCCATATTGCTGTGTTCCTGATGCTGCCTTTGGACTGGAGTTCCTTGATTCTCCGGCATAAAGTGTCTCTCCATGTAGTCTCTCATCATTCGGCAGTTTAGCCTAGGCTTTCCTACATGGTCTTGGTTTCCAACAGATTGAAGGAGGAAGGGAAGATGCTTGTTCTCTTAAGGCCTGGGTCTGGAACTGTCATTGTATTCTGCTGTATTCTGTTGGCAGGACTAGACTCATAGGAAGGGCTTTGAAATAGACTCCACCTTTTAATAGGTGGAGCAGCTTGAACGTAAGAAATTTAGACAGTTATCCTTGCATTCAGTCTACCACACCTTGCTAAATTGAGAAGCCTACTATTAGAAATGGAATTATTGAGAGAGAGAGAAGAAATGCTCTTAACTGCAGTGCTAGAAAACTTTACTAAATGTCCTTATTGTTTAAGCCTTTTTGTTATCCAGCATAGCTAGGTGTGGAAGTAATGCCATCCTCAGGGTTGGTTAATTTAATGACTTGACAGTATTATCAGGGAACCGGGTCTCTTCCCTCTTTTTGCTCTGCCATCTTTAAATGTGTTGGCTTGTTTTCCAGTCTGGCTTCCAGTATGGTCCTAAAATGGCCATTTCAGGTCCTGATCAAGGACGATATCCAGAGGCAGGGGAAGGGAACACTCTTATATTCTGCTCCTTTTTAAGATTAAGGAAAACCTTTCCCCCCCAGCAGACTTTCCTGGATAGCTCATTAATTAAAATTGCCTCAGCTGTCTATGCCTAGCACTAACGAGGTGGTGAGGCCTCCAAGGGAAGCTTGGCTAATTGAGATTCATATCCCAGGGCTGAGGAGGGCCCAGCCTCTCCTGAAAGACACAGACAGTCCGGGGAAGGTGAATGAAATTAGGGTTATGTTAAAAAAACAGAAAAAGGGGATAGAGGAATGATGGTTTGTAGCATCTCCTTCAATAGGTGCTCTGATTATAGGTGATAGGCTTAAATTGGTCAGAAACAGAGACACTAGGGAAAAAAATTCAAATTCTTATTCCTTATAAAAGCTATTTAAAATAGAAATTAATGACTTAGTTACAAGAGGTATATAGGAGGTATCTGGCTTAGGTTTATAGCAAATTTCTAGGACTTGGTTTAAATTCCCAGTGGGATAGTAACTGATTACTCTTAAGAGCCTTAGCCAACAGTTTCCACTTAATGGTGTCTAGTCCATTTTGCTATAACAGAAATATCGTAGACTCAGTGGCTTATGAACAACATAAATTTCTTTCTTACAGTTCCGAAGGTTGGCAAGTTATGATCAAGGCAGCCGTAGATGCGGTGTCTTGTGAGGACCCACTAACTCGTTTGTAAACTGGTGAGTAATGCTATTGATTGGATAAAGTCCAGCTACTTGAATTATGTATCATTTAACAGTGCTGTACTTCGTGGTCTTTATCAAGTGAGATAAACTTAACTGTAAACCACTGTTTGATAATCAAGATAAAGTGGTTCTGATGCTTGAGGAAAATGGATCATTTTCTCATTCAGTGAATAGTATTAAACATTAGCATATGTGAAACCCTGGTAAGAAGAGAGAGATTCAAATGAAATAATAGATTAGCCTCCTCCACTTCACTTACAAGTGTAACTCCTAGAGGATAAACTCCATGAGGGCCGGGGTTTTGTTTTCTCCTTGTTGTCTCCTGTATGACTAGCATATGAATACACAAGGGAGCACTGGTGCTGGTAAAGTAATTAAACAAGGAGGTCATTTGATGGTGGTGGCTCTAAGGCCTTGGCAGCCTACCTAAGCAAATGAAAACCTAAGCCAGAGTTGATTCCCGTAAATGCCTCAAGGAAAGAAATGGAAACTTCAGAACAGCTAATCACAAACAGCCAACGAGGCTTTCTCAGATGAGGCCACCACCCAAGCTGTGGTCAGTCAAGGATTTCCTTGCTTTGCTTCCGCGTGTGCTCTGGAAGGCCTTTCCTTGAGCTCCCGCTGCTGGGCGCTCCTAGGTGTTTTCAGTTTGGCGCTGCCTGGCTTGCTTTGATGTTTGCTCAGAGAAACTCTGCAAAATTTTCCTGTACTTCAGTTGACCTTTTAACAGTGCCCAAACGAGTGATAGTAAGTAATTGAAAGATTCAAAGAAGTAGAGTATTCAGAAGGGAAAATTTTGAATAATATACTTTGTTTATTTTGACTCAGGATGTATTTTCATCAGCTGTAGCAGGATGACAGATACAGAGACAACTGCCTTTGAAAGAGTTTCTTACTCACAGTTCCCCAGAGGATGGGAAGCACGGAGTGCCACACGGGTCCACAGGGGTCACTCACAGGGAGAAGCAGGGAGAGAGAAAACTGGGACTAAATCTTTACTGTAGCGCTGGGAAGCAGCTGGGGGGATGTCCCCTGTTGAGTGGAAAGCAGATCACACAGTTGATGCTGTGGTTGGAGGGTTCGTGATAGATTTTCCGAGCGCCTGACGGTGGAGGTGTCTGTAAAAAACCTTGGGTCGTTAGCATGGTTCTGTAACTCCAGGATGCCGAATCATGACTACAGAATATCAAGAATAATTATTACACTATTAAGTTCTGTTAGTGTTCCCATTATATCACCAGCTTAGCTTTGTGTTTTTTTACAGACAGATAATAGACGTATTAACAGAAGGAAACAATGCTTGTTTGTCGTACACAAGACCGTAAACAAAAGCTTTGTTTACCAAGTTGTTTCTCTTTGCCTCAGTGCCAAAGCAAGCCCTGGAGGTTGCTCAAGAGGTGCATTTATCGTGCCCGGAGCAGAGTTAAAGCTACAGACACGCGTATTATGGTTTTACTTTTTTTTTTTCCCTCCCTTCACGGATTAACCAGAGAGAGATCTCATCCTTGCTCTTAATCCTGCCAGCCACTTCCGAAGGCTCTTCCACCAGGACTGTGTTCTGCCCTTAGGGGTGATTCAACAAAGAAAGATACATTCTAAGATTGAGGGGGAAAAAAAAAACTGCTAAAGAAGCTGAATGAAATATTTTCTAATGATTTTGTGGGTAGGAAGCAGTGTGTGGAAGGAAAGCTTTTCTTTTTCCTTTTTTAAAGCTGTAGGATTTGGGTGTTAAGACGCCTCGTTTCATTATACCTATTATTTGTGGTAAGCTGGGCATGTTTCAAAATCTAATTTGGTTGCCATGAGCTTGTATTATTTGCCTAAATTCTTTTGTTGTTGTAGTAGTCATTACTAGAAGGAGATTTGGGTTTTAATTAAATTTTTTTACAGAACAGTGAACGTACTGAATACTCATTGGGTTTATGTTTGGCAGCATCTGTTGAGAAGTTTTATTTCTTTAATCGCATGGCGGTAAATGACTAATTTATATACTACCCAACATTACTTCTGGGCCTTCCGAATGCCAAAATGTGTTTTTATTTTTAAAACATTTTTCAGGAGGTACAACCCAGTTTGCTTATGTTTTCTGGATTTGTCTTACTTTTAAAAATTCATTATTTTATATCATGTTTTTATGATGGGGAATATACTGCCACAGGTAATAACACTTTCCTTATAAATGGCTATTGATTTTGGTTATATTAAAAAGATCCAATTGAATACCTTTTGGTGGAACTTCCTTTATTTATATATAAACTACCAGTTTGAAGTTTGTGATCATGTATACACTGACCAGAGTGGACTCTCACTACCAGAAATGGAAATGTTACCCAAAGGGAACATTTGGGGCCAGCACTTTGGGGAGGATGGGACAAGTGGGTATGTTCAGAATAATGTAAAGTTTACCAGATTCAGATTCCGGAGCGAGACTGGGTTCAAATCTCTGCTCTCTCAATTATTAGCTCTCTGACCTTGTGCAAGCTTCTTAAATTCTCTATGCCTCTATTTCCTTTTCTAAAAAATGGGGGTAAAGTACCTACTTCTTAAGGTTGTTGGAATACATTTAGAACAGTGCTCAATGAATGTGTTTTGTTGGTATTTGGGGGAGGAGAGATTGATGAGGAGTGTGGAAGCTAGAAGAGGGACTATTTCTGCAAGTCTTGATCTGCCTAATGCTAAGAATTGTTTCGTCTTTGTTAAAAATGCACCTCACTAGGCCTTCAGTTAGAACACCTAAGGAGGGTTCAAAGAATTTGTATTTTTGACATATAACCCAAGTGATTTTTATTATCAGATTACTTTGGGAAACTGGGATGTAGTAGACAGAGTGTAGACTTCAGACTCAGATGTGGATTCTGATCCATTCATTGAACACTTATGTCCAGATGTCCACATGGATCAGGAACTGTTTTAGTTGCTGGGCATGCAGCGCAAACTAAAACCGATGGAAATCTCTCATTTTTGTGCCTTTAGACCTTAGAGATCTCCTGTAATTTCTACTCTAAAATGTCAACCAGGGCCTGTCTGAGTGACTTGAATGAACTATTTAAACAATAAAGACTTTTCTTTCCCTTGTCACAAAAGCATTATGAGTTCATTAATGAAAAAAAAATCAGAAATTGTAAGCCATAGCCCACTGAGCTCATGTTGGAGAGGGAAATCCTTAGCTGTCCAGAGGTCTGCTGTTCATATTATGTAAAAGAATTTAGAATAGAAAAAAAAAAGTGGTGGGGTTAGTGGTTTGATGGTGGCAGAGATGTCCAAGTGGTTTTACCTTTAAATGGGAAATTGAGCCACTTGACCACAGAAAAGCAAATATGACCAAATTTAGTTCCCTTGGGTTTTGGGTTTTGGGTTTCTGTATTTATTGTCTGGTTGGCTAGTTGCCAAGCCCAGTAGGTTATTTTGACAAATCCCTTCAGAATTGTCCTTTGAAAGGGAAATTATGGCGGCTTAATTTTAGTGTTCTCTCCCTCCTGGAAGATATGATTAAAGCCAGGAATGTTTTCTTTGTTGATGGCTTCTGTAAGAGGGCATGGTCACCTGTGAAGGTACCTTTGCTGCTCTCTTGTCAGAGAATACCAAAAAGTGTCCAATAGTGGTTTGAACTTATTAATTATTAGTTGTTACATTATGGAATTATTATAATGGAATACTTACTAACTTGAGTTTTTGCCCTCACGCATCATGGCTAAGTAGAAATTTTAGGGCCAATGGAAGGGATTAGGAAAAATTGGTCATTTGAAAACTCTGGTCCTACTTAATTATCATCTGAAATAACTCAAATTTGTCTTTTCCTTTTTAATGTTTTACTTCAAGTGTTTATTGTCTTTCTAGCTTCTTAATTGATCTCCTTGAATCACACCTGCCCTCTTATCTGAGTACATCTTTCAGATCGCTGCCGGAGTCTTAACGTGAATCTGATGATGTCACCGTCCTATTTATAAGTCTTTGCTGCCTTACTGTGCCCTCCGAATATAAGGTGCACACCCTTACCACACCATTCAGCATCTTCCTCCTTCTGACCTGTAGCTATTATCCCCTGTGTCCCTGGGCACCAGAGCTGATACACCATCTCCCTCATCCTACTATGTTCAGCATTTTGCCTTTGCCCTGACGATTTTCTTTAACAACCTTTTTGCTTTTGGAATAAGTCCTAAGCATCCTTCAAGGGTGGTTTGCTTATGGGTTGTTTTCCCTGTGAAACCTTCCTTGGCTCCCTAGGAAGAGCTCTGTTTGAGTTGTTCCTCTTGTAATCCTAGGATCTGGCTAAGCACTTGGAGCATACCTATTAATTTCTTTTTAAAATGAAAAGTACTTTTTTTAAGGAACTATCCTTAAAAGTTACTTTTTTTACCATTTAGTTCTTTATATGGTAAATTTCCTTTGTTTGATTTCTTAGCTAACCAAACTAATAGCATTGTCATTGTCTTCATCACTGACATTTAACATACCTAGACTGCTTGCATACAGGTGGGGTGCAGAAAGATCTGACAGTTGGTCCTGCACGCATTGACTCAGTCAGCTGTGTAGGAGCCCTGGAGTGATGTTGAGTGAGTGTACTTCTTTCGATGTTGTGCTACCATAGAGCCCACAGTGACACCTTGCTGAGACGGTCCTACGTCAGTCTCCAAGTTTCATTTAAAATTCAAGGTCATAACCTGACTCATACCTGACACATTTCTAGGCTTAGTAGCTATTCCCTTATATGATTTTAAGCAGGTCTCAAGTCAATTTTGCAGTTAAGCAAGTCTAGTCAGTTTAGTTTTGTGTTTAAATAGCAACTGATCTCTCAGTCTCCTAGGAAACTAGGAACTCAAATAATAACCCTTTATACAGAGAGCATGTCAGGATCTCTTAAATCTTTAAATGCAAGGCAAGCAAATGCTATGAATTAACAGTTTATGTAGGTAAGCATGATGACATGGCAGAATAAAATAAAATTAGGAAAATACACAAGTGAACAGAGTCTGCTAATGACTGAATCTAACCAAATAAAATAAACTTAAGAAATTGTTTATCTTTTTTAGTCTAACTTGCCCATGAAAGTCAGTCAAACAGAAGTACCTGTTTACCGAATTCAGGCTTGGCTGCTCGCCGCTCAAAAGCCAATTATTTGAGAGGCAAGGATCAGTAGAAAGGAAAGGTGCTTCAATCAGAGGAGCTGGCCATCGGGGGAAATGGTAGACTCATGTCCAAAGACCATCTCTGAAGATTCTGCTCAGCTGTGACGGTTTTTAAAGGGAAAAATTGGGGGAAGAATCTGAGTGAATCATGGAGGCAGGAGGCGGGTTCTGCATCCTTCTCCATTGTGTGCAAACTGACTCACTCTCTCTTCAGTTATCTTGCCCCATGATCTACCTGCAGGATGGCTAAGGGGGCTGTTGGGGGTGGAGAGCTGATCATTCTTTAACTGCTTAATTCTTCATTCTTCTTTTCATCAAGGAAGAAGAACCAACAGGTTAGACAAGGCATGGTGTGCGTTCAGGAGAGTGGACGTCAGGAGTTAGTTTCAATTGCTTAGTGATCTCATTCCTATAATTAGGTGCTTATAAGGTTATTGGGGGACAGAAATGGGCAAATGGAAAAGGGGCAGAAGAGCTACTTTGATACCTAGGCCATGGGATAAATTCTTCTATTTTTACTGAATTGTATACTTTATTCAAAGAATGAGTAAACTAATCAGCCTTAAAATCATCACTGGTTTTTGCAGTTATTTGATCGTATTATTATTATTATTGTTAGTATCTATGTTAATAATATAGTTATATATAAAGGGTTAGTATTATAGATAGTAAAAACATATCACATATTAATCATGTTTATGAGACTGAAAGGTCATTGAAGGTGCGTATGAGAGTTGTTCCAGAATACTCAAGGAGTTTTCAATTTCTTATATTCCCGAGCTCCTCTATTCCTTTTCCTCTCTCCTCTCTGGTTTAGCCGAGACCTTGCTGTGTGGTGTTGTATTATGCCTGTTGTGAATTAACCAGCAGGTGGTAATGAGCAACAGTGGTGACACTGGATCTAGCTGTAAAATGATTGAAACGTACTACGACCTCTACTGCTTTGGAAATGCAGTTTGGTTGGAACCAATAGATTAGCTAAATTTTTTTTGAATATGTATATTTTTACTGAAGTATAGTCAGTTTGCAATGTTGTGTCAATTTCTGGTGTACAGCATAATGCTTCAGTCATACATGAACATATATTTGTTTTCATATTCTTTTTCATGTAAGTTACTACAAGATATTGAATGTAGTTCCCTGTGCTATACGGTATGAACTTGTTTATCTATTTTGTATCCCAGAGTCCTACAGTCCCGCAGTCTGCAGTTCTTTGGCGGTTCTAAATACTCAGGAGAAACACAGGATGCTTGAGACATTTTCCTGGAGCATGCTGCCACCTCTTGTCCAGATCAAGCAGGGCGGCTTTTGTAGGATCCCAGGGGAGCCTGCAGCATAATTCCTTGTTCCCACTAACACTGAACACTTTTTGAACACAGTAATTTGAATTTTCTACATCTAAAGGATTCATCAAATATTTAAATAATAAAGAAAAGGCACAGGCAACTAAGTTCAGTATCATGCAGTAACCTATAATGAAAAAGAATATAAAAAGGAGTATATGCATGTGCATGTATGACTGAAACATTATGCCATACACCAGAAATTGACAGAACATTGTAAACTGACTATACTTCAATAAAAAAAAGGAAAATAATTTAACAGCCAAAGGAACCGAATAATCTGAAATATTTTCCACAAAGTTATATGAAAACAAAGATGCTATAAAGGAGTGAACTCTGTTACTCCTACTTTTGAGCTGTATAAACAGAAAGAATATTAGCCTTGAAGAATTTTATAGTGAAACGCTTCAGGTTCAGTTTCTTTTATGCTTATTCAGTCTTGTAAACTTGTCATCTCTTTTTAAAGTTGGTGGCCTACATAAAAACTGAATAGCTTTGGCCTAGATGAAAAAGTTGGATATTTAAAATCATTAATATAGTAAATATGTGCTGTATCACCTAAATTTTTTTACATTTAATTAAATCAACAATGTTTATTAATCACCATTGAGCCAAGCACTCTGTCAGTTTCTGTGACTCCTGCAGTCAATAGAAGCCTTCTGGAAACCTGTGAGGAGGGTGCCATGGAGACATCACAGAATTCTAGAACAGTGTAAGGTACAGTATTCATAGAGTGCTTTGGGAGCATGACGGAGGAACTCCAAACCCCAGCTTGGATTATGGAAAATAAAAGGCAAAGTAGATTAATGAAAATATTCTTTTATAGGCTCACTAGTTTGTAGCTGACAAATACAGACTTAAATTTATGTCTCCCATAATGACAACTTAAACTCCAGTTTTATATTGTTGGGTTTCTGTTCAAAGTATGTATTACTCATTGTAAATTTTCCTTCTTTTTCTTCTCTCAAGGAAAAATACTTAAATTTGGAAAAATTGTGTACTGTTTATGTCGTTAAGATATAAATCATTTAATAACTAAGGTTTAGACAGAAACGGCTAGAGGCTATAAAAGTATATATATTTATAATCTCTCTAGGCTTACTATTCACTGCCTTAGGAATGATCACTTTTCCTTTTTTAGTGATCACTTACCAATGCTGTAATCATGCTGCCCCCCTCCTCCAATGTTATAATCTAGGCTCATGTTCTGTAAAGAACCACTTCTTCAACTTTAAATCGATTTTTAGCTCTGTAGGTCTGTGAGCTTTGAGGATATAATTCCCTTCAGCTTTTAATTTTAAATTTGTTTAAAAATTGAAAGGACAAGCTGCCAGTCCAGAATGAATGCGTGACTAAAATAAATAAATGAACAAGCAAACAAATGAATAAACAAACACACGCACTGAGTGCACATGTGCACAGACAGTGAGCTGTTGGAATATTACTCTCAGACTTTAGGCTGCTGCTGTAATAAACTATAGATCTTTGGTACTTTCTTATTCGGCATCTTCCTTCTGCAAAGGGCCCTGTCAGTGGCCCACCTTCACTGTTGTCTTTTAAATAAGTATTTTATATCTCTTTAAAATAGCGTGGCACTTCTAGACCTCAGAATTTCATAAGGTTCAGTTGTTAATGCCTTTAAAATTTGCTAAAATATTCTTTATTATTGTTCCAACTTTGAATTTAAACTCATTTCTTAGACTGTTGAATAAGAAGTCATCTTTCAGCATTTTGATCCAGGGGCTCTTGGTAGCATCTTAAGACTCCTAGTCTCTGATTATGTCTTTAATAGAATATTTTCAGTCTATAAAAATTAGTTGGGATACCTTTTAATGGAAGTTAAAATGAATAAAATGATCTTTTCCTAATCTGCTACATATTGTTTATAATCCGATGTTCTGAACAGATTAGTTTTTGAATGATTTAAAAAAATAGCAAAAAGTATAAAATGAAAAAGTTTTCTTATCTACTCGGTTCCCACCTACCTGCCTACTCTCTGGATAGCCAGTATAAGTGGTTTGTATATATCATTACAGAATTTCTTTATTCATATAAGAGCAAATCAAATATCTTTTCTTATTTTGCCCCTTTTACTCAAAGGGAAGCATACTATATATTGTTTTCATTTTACTTTAAAAAAAACTAATAATAGTTTTAATAATAGAAATCTTTCTGTATTAACTAAAGCGCCTTTTCATTTTCACTACAGCATAATATTCTATCTTGTAAAATTTATTAAACCATAACTTAATCAGTTTCCTACTGATGAACATTTAGGTTGTTGCCAATTTTTTTGCTGTTTTACACAGTGCTGCAGGAATAACCAGATATATTTTTAAATAGGATAATTGATCTTACTTTTTTCTGTGAATATTTTTCCCTCATTTATTTTTTACTTTTTTCTTTTAGTCTTTCTTAAAGACAGGTCTGCTGACAACAGATTCTTTTACTTTTCTGTCATCTGAGACTCTGATTTCCCCTTCATTCTTGAAGGATATTTTCACTGGATATGGAGTTCTTTTCTTTGCATACTTGAAAAATATTCCAAGTCTTCTTATGTGTGTTTTATGTATAAAGTCTCCAGATTTTAGCTGTGCTTAGCAAAAAGAAAAGAGAAAAGTACATTTATGCCATCTTGTCCTGGAATCAGAAACGCATGGGACAGTTTTTAATATTTATATTATTTGTGTTCAAATTTCGAAAATGAAGACTCTAGGAGTCACCCAATGTATAGTTGATTTTTTCAAGTTTCTAGAATTATCATTAGTGGTACTAAAATTGTATATCCTAAAGTCACCAGAAAATGGTGTCAAGAACAAAGTTTAAGATGTTGGATGTACAATCTAGATGCATTTCTAGGAAGTGTAAATTTGATTTATTTACCAAAAGAGAAAGATGTCAGGGTGCAGATCAAAGTGCCAGCTGAATGTGTCCAGTGTTGGTCATTCATTCTCTTTTGGACTGATTACTTTCTGCGAGATTAATGAAATAGCTCTTTGTGAAAGGAAAGGACTCCTTTCCAAAAGTACACGTGCAAGATTTTAGTGAGACACACACTCATTAGTGTTGATCGGAGTTATGTAACTCATATTACCCAGGGTATTTAGCTCTCTTTGTTAGTGTCTAATCTAATGCCAGACTCCCAAAAGGCCCTGAATTTGGCAAGGCTGCAGTAAGATGAAATGCATAACTGTTTCTTAAAAAAAAAAATGCAGTCCAAGCTGTTCTCTGTAAGTTTTAAGCTTAGATTTAATCGAGTCCAGCCAAAATTATCCCACCCAGGAGCTATTATCACATTCTTCCTTTTGAAATAGCTAAAACCATGGAATTGTTGGCAGTCACATCCAATCCTTTAGAAACGAAAAATTCTTGGAGCCTCGCAATTCCTAACTCCAACTTCCTTTTTGTGTTTAACATGTTTGTGAAGTTATTTAGGGAAAAAAAGATATGAGTTTTAATTTGTCAATCTTTGATTTAATGCAAGATTATCTTTCTGCTAATGAAATACTGAATTTGGGAGAAATAGTGATTGGAAAACTCTTGCTTATAATGGATGAATACGGATTTGTCTGTCTATCTGTCTATCTTTTTGTAGTTAGAAAAAGAAAAGAAAACAAAAACAAAACCCAAGAGATAATGGCAGTAACTTCAGACTGACATTAAAAACTGCCAGTTTTTATTTTTAAAAATATCTTTTGAGCTGAAAAACTCAAAGCTGGAATGGACTGAGCTATAATCCCCCATCCAAATCTGTTTCTTTACCCTTTTTTTTTAAATGGATGTTTACGTGAAAAGGAAAATACTTAAAGATGTATATGTTCTACTTACACCATGTCAGAAATATCTATGGTTTTGGTTGGGATCTTGTTCTGTTTATACTTGCAACTTAAAACAGATGCTTTTTACTGGGTTGGACAGCTCATATCAGGGAAGGCCTGTTAGAGCTGATCATGAGTCGTACGGGATGTACTCATTCTAAACAAAATTGAGAAATACACGAAAGCATGCTTTTGGCTCCTTCTTAAATCGGTACCCTGTTTCTCTTTCCTGGGTTCACCCATTTCTACCTTCGGTTCCTGTCCTGAGGCCTGATTCTGCTTACACATGATTGTTGACAAATTTTTGCTAACATTGGCTTAAGGTATATATACAAAATGATTTAAGTAAGGTATAGTTCCTCCAATCATTTTTGCTTTTAAAATAGGATCTTTAGAAGGTAAAAAGGTGTTTTCTTCTTCCGGTCTGCCTGCCTGAGGCTGAAAGGAAAGAGTGAGTTAGCATGCCGTGATGGAGTGTGGACCCCCCTGTCAGTGCTTGTTTGATAGACACATTAAACTTTTTCTGAATTATGGAAGCATGTCTAGGAGGACAAGCACTCAAAACCTGAACAAATCACTGGAGTCCAGCCATCTAGGGCTCTCAAGGGAAGAGCTTAAGCTAAAGACTTTCCCTAGTTGGACCATCAATCCAAATCAAACAGTAAATTGCAAGCGGCCATCTGCTCGCTTAATCATGTGCTTCTTTTTTTATTTTGGGCTGGTTATCATCATCTGGTCTGTCTCCTTTTACTAATTAACCTAAGCTTGATCTTTAGGTGAACCACAGGTTCATTTTACCCTGAATGGAATATAGGTTTATTTATTCTTCCATTTGGCTAAACCATTTGAGGGAAGATAAAAAAATGGTTTTTTTATCTGTTGTTATTCTAAAGTTTACAAGGATTGGTTATTTAGAATCTGGGTTGATAGTTTCCTTTGCTGAGTACATTTGAATACTCCCAAATGAATTGTTTTATTTTATTCCTTTTCTCAGCTTGGCAGTGAAAATGGTAATGTTTACATATACCATTTTTTTTAAGAGCTAGACAGTATTCTTGTTTGTTTATTAAGTAATACATATATATTACAAAGGATCCAGTTCTATCATATGAAGGCAAAGTTTAGAGAACTGTAGCTAGCAGTTTACTCTGCATCCTTTTGCTGTGTTTATATAAATATGAGTGTGGGATGAACTAGATATTTAAATGTAGCAAATGAAGCTGTAGGAGAATATTTTTATAATGTGGTGAGGTGGGATGTGGGAGTGAGGGAGAGGAACTTCTTAGGTAAACTGGAAAACCCGGAACCTTGAAGTTAGATTTGAACTACATTAAAAGTTGAACTTTCTGAATGGTAACCAGTTGGGGAAATTGTTTGCAAGTCCCAAGCAGTTGAATGTTTATTTCAATAACCATGATGTTTTCGAGGTCCATGTTGTAGCATATATCATGCCCCTTAGGCAAGGAACTCCAAGGTCACAGGGCCCTAGAGCATGTTTAGAATGGGGATGCCTTTGTGTGAAGAGGAGTTCAGTGAGAGGAGGACCGAGGGGGGACTTAGGGCAAGATACGGTGCGTGAGGAAGCGCATCGCATTATTTATTGAAGCAGGTATACCTAACAATAGAGCGAAGGTTGAATAGATCCCCTTAATAGGAAGCCACAGACCACTGAAAACGTTAATCTTGGAGGCTGCATAGCAACATGGGAAGTGTTTGCTGTGTGTAATACCCAATGTGAAATATGCAGGCTGTAAAATTGTATGGATGCTGTGACTTTCACTACGTAAAACATCAGCTAAGGAAGATCCACTTCTAGGAATTTATCCCACCAATACACTTGCATATCCGCATAAAGAAGTGAGTACCAGAATGCTGCTTGTGGCATTGTTCATAATATCAAAAAATTGCAAGCAAGTGACTTGGTATTTTATAGGGAATGGGTAAGTAAATTATGCTGCATCCACATACTGAAATAACGTGCGGCCGTTGAAAAGAATGAGACAGCTTTAAATACCAATAAGAAAGCATCTCCAAGAAACATTTTAGGTGAAAAAAAAAGCAAGCTGTATGTAATATGACCCTATTGGTGTAAAATAAAGGATTTTGTATACATGAAAAAAAAAAAGACTAGATGGGGATAATACAAATGATAGTAGTTTTAAGGTGGCAGGGACGTGATGATTTTCCTTTATTTTCCAAACAATTGTTAATGCTTTTGTAACTTAAAAAGGAATATTAAGGAAAAATGAATGCCTAAGCAGCCGTGAGAGGGAGGTTTCATAAGCTCTAATCACCTCTTTTTAGGCTGTTGAATTGTGGCACTACGTAGATTTCAGCACACTTTGTTGTATCACAAGCCTTCATTGTCCCTGTTAAGTTCAGAGGCAGAGTGCTATGATTTGGCTTCTAGTAATACAGTCATTTACATTGAGCTTGTCTATGCATTATAAAATGATGAAAAATATGGTTTCTGAACCTTGTTACTCGGTTGCATGATATAGCTACACTCGAGAGAAGACGGAATTCTAGAGGAGTCTCTGGCTTTGGCTAAGATTTCCTAAATGGTTCATTCCTGCTAATGATTCCTGGCACAGTCTCATACATAAAATAAGGCACCTGGCTGCTGTTTTGGCTTTTCTGAGCCTTATTGTATTACTTACCTTTAGATATTGTATTATTTTACAAAAAAATTGCATCATTTTACCTTTAATTATTCTACTTCCTTTTGTTATCTATACTCCTGACACTTGATAACAATTTGGTTCTAATAGAAAAATGAAAAATTAAGGCACGTAACTTCTACAACAAAAGGATCTGGTATTGTTTTGAAAAGCCTGGGGTGCTGAGGTGATAAAATCAATTAAATCTACTGAGTTTCTTCATTCTCTGTGTTCTGTGAGACCTAGCAAACTCATAAATATCATCAGCCTGCTTGGCTATACAGGTGACATTTCCAGGACTGAGCTGGTACCTGTTTCTTCCCAGGAGCACCTGTAGAAGTGCCTGGCTTACGAGTCCATGTTAGATTTTCAGTTGATGCTGAGTTCCCTACCCTAGTTCTTGCATTCCAATATTTTAATTTTTTTTCCAAATTCTTGCTAATCATTGCCCAGATAAATTACTTCTTTTTTTTTTACACAGATGAAAAGGAAATGATCCTAGATTGATTAAATTTTATTCCAGACACAGGCAAATTGTTTATGATTATAGCTTCCTTAATTGGCACATAAACTAACTTTTAACTTGGCTTATCTCCTGAGAGATATGATTCATTAAAATTGGAGAAATTCTCTTGATTTATGCATACCGTTTTCATATGCCCTTTGTGGTGCTTTGTTCAAATTAGTTAAGTAGTCAAATTGCCAAGCTATGCCTACAACTGGTATTCTAATTATTTGGGGATGGCAGTTCATTCATATTAATTCACGTAATAAACTGGGAAAAGGGTGTTATATTTTTTAATTGAATTGTTGTCTCAGATTAGAAGTCTGTTGCATTTTTTTTAACCTTCTATTTTTTGAATTAGAAATCTCTCTATTTAAGAGATAGTACATTAAGTATATTCTGTAAACTTTGCCATTTTTTCTTCTAGGAAGTTATCAGATTGATAATGGAGAGAGTAAGACATTTTATAAACAGAGTTCCTGACTGGTTTGAAAATTATGTGTTTTTCCTTGTAAAATTTGGCAGGCAGCTGAGTATGATTAAAAAAAACAACATGGATTTGAAGTTAGGCCAAGGTTGGAATGCTAATGTACTAATTACTAGTTACTTTCACACAAGTTACTAGATGTGTACATTGGCAAATTAAGCTTCCTAACACACAATTGCTTCAAATATAAAGTAGACATATAATCTCTGTCATGCTGGGAAAGGATGAGACATAATGGGAGAATGCATAAAGCTCTGGCATCTGTGATTTTCAGTTTGGCCTTCAATTCAATAAATATTCATTGAGTACCTACCACATTTTCAGTACCTCTTACAAATAAATCTTCTTGATGACTTAATAAAAGGATATATTATAGAATATTGTGCTATAGTAAAAGAATAATATTTTATCATCTGAAAACCTCTTATTCTGTATTTCAGAATATCTATTATATAATAATGATGATTAATATTTATTAGTGTAACCCTGAGCCCAGAGGATCCTCCCAGATGATTAAAAATAGGGGAAGGCATATGATTTTCTCTTTATGCATTTTTATATGCTCTAATCCTTAAAAATCAGTGACTTAATTGATTGGGTTTCCTTTTGGGTACAGGCAAAAAGTCTGTGGTTTAATCCTACATATTACTTTTAACAATGATAAATATAAATATGAAAACTGTTGACTAGGATATAATTTTCTGTGATCATATCGGGTAACAGTCCATTGAAAATTACTAAGGATGCTGTAATAATACTACCCATTATCCAGTGCTACTGTGTGCCAAACTCTTGTGTGTTTCGCATCTAATCTCAGCATCTGATCTCAACATTAATTTGAGCCATGCAGGATGTGTAGTATTATCACAGTTTCACAGGTTAAGAAAGTTGGAGAGGTCAAATAAATCGTTCAAGGTCACACAGAGAGTGAGTGGCAGAACCCGGACTTGAGCCTCTGTCTGTCTCAGCCACCTTACTCCAAAGCTTGGGCTCTTAACGTCCATGGAATTCTGTACTGCCTTTTATAACCAGCCTCTCCTAAGTCTTTTTCTTATGTCCTGTGGTCAAACCCTTTCTCTCCGAATGATTCTATGCTAGGAAAATGAATTGTGCCTTATTATTATGTGTTCTGATAAACAAGTCAAGATTATTTCAGCAGGAGGGAAGAATGTACTGGCAAGTAGCAAAATAAGGCCACGTCTCTGCGGCTGATGGGGTAGGAAGGTCACATCTTTAACATCATTGTTGAAGGCGTGGGGATTTAACAGTGTGGAAAGTCCATCGTGAGTCATTTCCTTATGTCGTGGCCGGAATGTAGTAATGGAAATGGTGTATTTCACTTCACTAGAAAGTAAAATCAAAGAATGGGAGGGTTTGCTGGTAATATCTGCAGAGAGATGAGCTGGCAACGTTTTTTAGCCTATGATTGAAAAAGATTCTAATCTGTCAGTGGAGACACCTTTAAAGTTGGCAGCCATCTAGACTGTTGTCTTTGTGGGATGTGTTTTTTTTCCTGGGCAAAAGGTCCACAGCATTGTCATTTTCTATGGGATTCATAACCGAAATACTGTTAAGAATTAGCTCATCTAAAGTTATAAAAGTGATTTTAAAAAAGATATAGTTTAAAAATATAGTTGAAGGTAATTTCTGAGAATGTAATTATGTGTGATTTTATATTAATCACTCCAGATAAAGAGAAATTTATAGGCAATGTTGCCTAATGGTTAAGAGCAATAAGTTCTGGAAATCAGTGAGTGGGTCTGAATCATTATCACTGTTCTACTCATTTCTAGTTTAACTTTTTTTTTTTTGGTGGGGAGGTAATTAAGTTTTTTTTTCATATTTAATTTTGGAGGAGGTACTGGGCATTGAACCCAGGACCTCGTGCATGCTAAGCATGCACTCTACCACTGAGCTATCCCCTCCCCCGTAGTTTGACTTCTGAGGCTCAACTTGCTCGTCTGTCAAATGGGAATAGTAATATATACTTCAGCGGGTTGTTATGGGGATCACACGAGGGAATTTGAATTCTCTGTGCAATGAAAAATATCAATTGTTTAAATAGAGCAAACAGTATGATATGGGTTCATATGTATTCAGTAAATGAGTATATTCAGAGCCCCATAGCCTTTATTTTATTTTTTGCACCATAGTCTTTATTTTAAAACTTCAAACAGCTAAGTGAATCTAGCCATCATCCGGGGCACAGAAAACATAACAAAAAGAGTAAATTAGTTTAAGTCAAGGAACGTGAGTTTTCAGCAAAATTGAGGCAGGAAATGTGAGAGGAGGCAGCTAGTTGTTGTGCTTGGAGCGGTCTCGAGGTTAGCAGGGGAGGCCTGCTGGAGGGGTGAGGCGTTAGGCGTGATCTGATCGAGCAGTTGCCAGAAGTGTGCGATGCTGCTTTGAAGTCACCTCAGATACAAGAGTGGGTCACACCCGATGCGTCCCATGTTCAGATGCTTCAATGTTTAATTATGTAAATGACTTCTCAAGGGGAGAGTCCAGCTGCTTGCAAAGTCATGCCTCATTGACTACAATCGTGAACACACAAGAGTCCTCATGTTGAAGAATACATTAGCTTATAATGGGGGGGTGGGAGATGGAAAAGAAGGTCTTAATGCTAAAAATGCCCCAGAGGTCCCTTTGCTCTTACAGCAGTTACAAGATGGGCAGCCACAGTCCCTTGGCCTCAGGTAGGAAGGTCGGAGAGAGACCCCTTCAAGCAGCAGCCTTCCTCAGCCTGCTTTAAGAAAAAGGTGTTAGTGTAGAAGAAAAGTGCTTTCAAAATAAAGTTTAAAATTTCCAAACAGAAATTGAAACGAGAGAAAATATTTTTAATGATAGCAGTCTTCAAAACTTGAAGACAGGAGCTAACATTTTAAATTAGCTGTGTCCTTCACGTAATCGTTTGTATTAGATTTCCCGGCACGGAGCTCGGAACGTGGTCGGCTTCACCTATTTTTTCATCCTCTGTCCCTTCACATCTTTCCTGTTCAGTGAAAACTTCAGAGCTCGTTAGGGACCCAGGTTACAGTACCACAGTGGTGTTTTCTCATGAATCACCAAACACATTTATGTGAAAAAATATCTTTTTTTTAAACTTATAAATATATCCTGTGTAGGATTTTGTGTGCCCCTTCAGAGGTAAACATTCTCTGTTCTCTCAGGATAGGAAAGCGGAAGACTTTTAGCAAACAGAAACGGGATTTTCTTTTCTCTGCAGTAAAGGCCATAGAAAAGCATATGGACTTGCCCTTGGCCTTTATGCATGGGACGTGGAAACATGCACTTCCCTCTCCCAGAGGCTGCTTCACAGAAAACCTCTTTTCTCATTCTACTTATGTTCTGAATCTTTGCACAAAGCAATTAATGTTTGCTGATTTGACTGAATGTATAATCTCAATCTTAAAGCATTTCAAGTTCTTTTTGGCAACCACAAGGAGTTTCCACATTCCAAAAGGGAATGTTCAGTTTACTTTCTTCTTTAATGATGTGGTTTTAACCCTATCAAAAGAGGTTAAGACGTGATTGAAAGGAAAGTCTAGATAATATGATGGGATGGTGAGGGAGAATCAAATCATGAGGAATGTTCAGCAAGCAGCAAGTTAAAATTGAACTCCCATCCTTGGTATTATCAGAACACCAACAGCCAGGATCTGTTTACTTTATTCAGAATTAAAGAGATAAATTCCAAACCTCATGATAATATCCTGTTACTTACAGTGACAAACATCATCGCTTTTCATCCAGATGACTCATAATTTTGTGTTATAAGAGAACTTTGGGCTAATTTTTTTATTTCTATAGTCCTTAATTTTACATGAAATATGATAATTTTTTAGTGTCTTCTCGTTTTTTAAACGGCATATTTTGGTAGCACAGTATTGTCCCAAATTATTCCTTGGGGGACATAGCAACTCCGAGGCTTATAGCAAATTGGGAAAAGATGCTGGATAAAGATCTAGAATCTGAGAGCCTCCAAATGCCAGGGTAGATTCGGGACCAACCCTCAGCATCTTCCCGTGTTACCCTTATTAGAAATCTCACACAGAACCACAGTGAACCTGGAATCCACTTGGATGGATTCCAGCAAAAATAATCTACTCTGAGTAGCAGCCAGACTTGGAGAGCTTCTGGAGTCCCTGGAAGGGTGGGTGAATTTCTGAGGGCTCTTAGCACAGTTAAAACCTCACAGGCGTGGGTGGCAAGCTGTGGTCTCTGCGGTCAGACTGCTTGGGTTCAAGTTCTAGTTCTACTGTTTACTGGTTGTATAACCCTCGGAGAGTTACCCAGCCTCTCTGTGCCTTAATTTTCTCATCTATAAAATGGGAAGATGCTAATAGCAGAGTTGTTTTGAGGATTAAATACATTAATTTTTTAAAAGCCGAATAGGGCTTAGGACATAGTAACTGCATGGTTAGAAAAGAAAATACCAGAGAAGGAGAAGATCAATATAGTCTAGAGCAGGAGGTGGTAAATTTATGACCCACAAGCCAAATCTGGCCTATCGCTCTTTTTTTTTTGTAAATAAAGTTTTATTGGAACACTGCTACATCATTTATGTGTTGTCTGTGGCCGATTCCGTGATACAACAGCAGAGTTTAGTAGTCGTGACAGACACCTAACGGCCTGCAAAATCTAAGATATTTATAATTTGGCCCTTCCCAGGGAAAGTTTGCAGGCTCTGAACTAGAGTCTTCTTTGAAATTAGTATATTTCCTTTACTCAATAGTACATGCTTTTGCCACAGTTGAAGCAAAAGTACTTCCAGCTACTCTTTCCATCTCCAAAAGCGTGAGAGTCTGTAGGTCATGAAACTCCCACGAAGCAGCTCATTGTATCAAGCCGACAGGCCGCCCGTGTCACAGAATGAATTGTGACTGGATCTTTTGTGGTGGTACTGTGGACCATTGAGACTAATATGAAAATTACCTTCTGAGTATTTATGTGAGATAATTTAATTTTAGAGCTCATAAACAAGATCAGAGTTATGTGGTTTAACAAAAGCTCTCCTTATGTGTACATACTCTTGCCAAAAACATGATGAAATCCTGAAACATGGCAAGCTTAATGTGTACTTTTCGATTTACATGTGGCAAACAGAATTTGAGTAGTGGATCTGCTCGTAAATATGCCTGCTGTGATTGGAAGGCAGTTGGGAGACCTGGATGGTTCTAGTCAATGTGAAAATGATTTCCTTCCTCACGGTGGAGTCCCCCTCCCAATAAATACACTCATACCAGCGTCCTGCAGGCAATTTTTCTGTTCAAAATTTTGCTTTATCCCATTGAAGTTCAGCATTGAGGAGTTTATCCTAAGGAAATGACCAGAGATAAAATGATAAATGTTCAAAGATAAAACGATAGATGTTCAGAGGTGCCCACTGAAGCTTTGTTTATGAGAATGAACTATTGGGAATTTAGACAACAGGGTGTGGTGTAAGGCCTAGAATTAAAATTCAAGGTTATGTGCTGCCTTGACATCTGAAACTGGGTGTGTGGAGAGGCTTGAATGGCCTAACTGCAAGTTCTCCTCCCCTCCCCTCCCAATTCTGCTTCCTCGGATAAGATGCGCTGGCCCCAGACCCCTCCATGTCATGGAACTAGGCACGGTGTTGCTTATCCCTGAGTCGCTGGCTTCAGTTCCCTGCCAGTCAGCAGGATCACTCTAACAAGCCAGTCACACCCTCCTGTGGGGACCGGGGTCACCTCATCCTCTTGTCTCTGCAGAGCCTGCCTCCCACAGACCCTGCTTGTTCACTCTGTCCTCGGAGGCAAGCCCCAGGGGGCCGTGTGGTGTGCACCTTCCTCCCTTGGACCATGAGTATATGTGACTAATAGGTTGCTGTCATCTCATCTGTCTGGTGTTGGGTGTCGTACATCCAGCCATCCCTGTCCCCCTAGGGCGGGAGTCCCTCCCTTATCAGTGGGATGAAGAGGAGGTGACTGAGACACAGGGGATTGGTGGATTAAATTACAGTACATCCAAAAGCCTGATGGCTCTACAGTCACTAAAAATCTTGTAAAAGATTTAATAATATGCAAAACTGTTTATAATCTACTAGGCTTAATAAGTAAACACTATGAGACATTGTGTCATCTGTCAATCTTTGGGTGGTTTTGAGAATTAAGTGGACACAGGAGGCAGTACCTGGAGTACCTGGAAGAACACAGGACCCGGAGAGCCTGATTAATCATATCAGACTCTTGGACCAGAAATCCACAGACATCACTTCTTGCCCTGCAGCATTGACTTATCTGAAAAATGAAGGGGTTGGATCTCTTCCTTTTGTATCTCTAAGGTCTCAGAATTCTAACTGTAACATTGTGATTCTATAAGGTTATTTTCAAGGGGAACTGCATCCTAAGCTGCATTGTTAGAATCACATTATAGTCCTTTGAGTGTAGTGACAGCACTTCCTGCATTGACACAGGGACCAGGGCCTTTTTCAAGACTGCTTGTGTATGTAAATACACAACACGCACGCACGCACACACACATACACACACACACACACACACAGAGGCTCTTTTCTATTCTCTTTGTCCAGCAGACTATGATTACCTACACACTAATACGCCTCGTCAAAAGTTGGTTCTTGGGTCTCATGAAATCCCAGGACCACCGTTATGGCATGTCAGCATCCCAGAGTCCTGGTTGGGAAATGCTACTCTAGGAGCAGTGGCTTCAGAAATAAAGGTGGTCTTTTTTCTTCTCACCTTTTTCGCTTTTCGGTATTCTGTGGAACTTGAACAGAAATATTCATAGCAGTCTTTACTGCTTAGAGTCCCATGAAAGAAAGGCTAAATCCTAGACAGCTGAGACCTAAAAAGAAAAAGCATGAAATTTCCTGAGAGATCCAGTTTCATTGGAAATGATTAATTTCATAAGTATTTAAACCGATAATTCCATACCATAGTATGACATATAATAGGATATAAAAGGGAATAAAGTAGTGAAGGGAAGATGTAAGAAACTATTTAACAGACTTGGATCCCAGGAGGCCCCACAGAGGTCAGGACTGTTCTAAGGTGATACTGGACTCCATTTATATTTATCCTAGAGAGTGAAAACCTGAGATTCTCAAATAATTTAGGAGGTAGTTTAACACGGTGGTTGAGAGCAAGATTTCTGAAGTTGGACTGTGGTAGTTAGGGTCCCAATAGGAATCAAACTTTATGTTCAGGTTAGGTTAATTTATGGAGGATTTAATTCAGGGACGATTTACAAGGATAGAAATCACGTCCAATAGTGTGTGTCCCTGAGAGCTAGTGACAGTGTAGCCGTTATCACCTCTGGCTTGAAAGGATGAAGCGGTGGGGGCAGCTGGTTGTTGGAACTCCACGGGAGGCAGTCGTGTAGAGAGCCGCATCTTGAGAAGAGCAGTGATCTCACTTGAGGGACAAAGAAGCTTGAGGTGACTCCACAGGGAGGAAGCCCAGGGAATAAGCACCCAGCCTTTGTCTCCTTGCTCCCTCTACTCCCATTGGCTGAAGCAGCTGCCACCCGGGAGGCAAGGAAGCCCATTCATTGATGCAGTTCATAGTGGTCAAGCATGTGGGTATGAAATTGGTCCAATTTATAAAATTGGTGCAGAGATTAGGGTGGAAAGCAGATCTGAAGGGGCAAATGAAGAGGTCCAGCTCACAGACCCATCTGAATTTGAGTCGAAGCCTTGCTGTCTCTTAGCTGTGTAACTCTGGGCAAGTTGTTTAGTCATCTTAAGCTTATTTCCCATCTGTAAAATGGGGTTGGTAATACTATCCCAGAGAATTGTTGTAAGGATCAGATGAGCTAATTTCCATAATGCTCTTTGTGTGATGCTTCATTTGTAGAAATGGACAGTAAATGCCAGCTGTGTCATTGTCATCACCATATCCTCCTCCTCCAAAGATCACGTTTTTAATGTATGACCACCCTGGGTTTGATTTCAAACATCTATTAACTAAGTCAAGGATCCCTTGGGGGCTGCTTTGATCCGCTGCAGAGGGGAAGCAGTGTCTCGTGCTGTCACTTGGCCTCGCATTGTCCCAGTCAGCTCCATCTTGGAATCCCATTTTATTCCTGTCTGAAGTCTATCACAATGGTCCTACCACAAAATGGTATTTCTCACATTTAGAAAAAATGATTAGAAAGAGGAGGGGAGGGTATAGTTCAAGTGGTAGAGCGTGTTCTTAGCATGCATGAGGTCCTGGGTTCAATCCCTGATACCTCCATTAAAAAAAATAAATAAGTAAACCTAATTACCGCCCCCCCCCCAAAAAAAAAGAAAGAAAGAGAACTGGAATTTCTAAGACTCCTGGCATGGTGTATAAATCCCTTTCATGAAAAAAGATTTTTATTTCCTCTCAAACCAGGGCAACAGATTTTTTATAGAACTGCCTTGATATTTTAGTTACAAGCAGTTTTTTTTTCTTATAATGAGGCCTTGTAAGATACACTCTTTTAGCAACTTTCAAATATGCAGTGCAGTATTGTCTATAGTCACCATGCTGTTACATTACAACCCCATGACTTATTTATTTTATAACTGTAAAATTGTACCTTTTGACCCCCTTCCCCCTTTCTTTGCATTTAATTTTTCATTTTACATGAATACATAATGTTCTCAGAGTATGATAATGTTAATGCCTACTGTCTGGTAATGAGTTTGTAAAGTCCATGAAACACATGTCACCCTAGTTGGGAATAGGACAGTCACTTTAACACATTGCTGCCAGGATCCTTGGATTAGTTCCTGAAAAACTGTGCATAAACTTTTTCTGGAGCCTGTGTGCAATTCATTTTATTTTTGTTTAAAAATGTGATGTTTAAAAAATGTCTTTAGAAAAGGCGTCTGTGCCTCTCATAATAAAACGCAAAGTGAATAGAACATGAAATTTCATTGAATGGGAAAACATTATCTTCTTGACAGTAACAGCTTAATTCCTCATAGAAGGAAGACGTGTGAGAGAATTTCTTAGAGTAACATGTTTTCATAATTATGATTTCTTGGATTGTAGTTTTTTAATTGAAGTATAGTTGATTTACAATGTTGTCTTAGTTTCTGGTGTACAGCACAGTGATTCAGTTATATATATTCTTTTTCATTATAGGTTATTAATAAGTACTGAATATAGTTCCCTGTGCTATACAGTAAGGCCTTGTGTATCTATTCTGTATATAATAGTTTGTATCTGCAAATCCCAAACTCCTGATTTATCCCTTCCTCTCCCCTTTCCCTTTTGATAACCATAAGTTTGATTTTTATGTCTGTGACCCTTTCTATTTGATAAGTAAGTTCATTTGTATAATTTTTTTAGATTACACATATGATATTTATCTTTCTCTGTCTGACTTACTTCACTTAATATGATAATCTCTAGGTCCACCCATGTTGCTGCAAATGTCATTCATTCTTTTTAATGGCTGAATAGTGTTCCATCGCATACAAATACCACAACTTCTTTATCCAGTCATCTATTGATGGACACTTAGGTTGCTTCCAGGTCTTGGCTATTGTAAATAGTGCTGCTTTGAACATTGGGGTGCATGTATGGTTTTGAATTAGAGTTTTCTCCAGGTATGTGCCTAGGAGTGGGCAAGAGTTAGCATATGACATGCTAACTTATGATATACAAACTGTTTTTATTTTTTAGGACTCTCCATACTGTTTCCCATAGTGGCTGCACCAAATTACATTCCAGATTGTGGTTATTTTTTTTTTATCATAATAACCATATATTGAAAGCTCAGTCTTGGAACATGTGAAATGAGCCAGTGAAAAATCAGGTTTCTGGGCCTGTTGGTTCTGCCTCTATCTGAGCTGTCTTCCATTCAGAGGTTGGGAAGTGAAGTTCTTGTTCTATAATCTCAAACTTCTTTCACAACAATATCCCAGGATCTCTCCATACTCCCTCATAGCATCAAAAAGTTACTGTAACATGCTACACTCCAGACCCAAGGGTTACTGTGTGTCTGAGACTTCCCTGCTTTGGGGAGGGCAGCTGAGAGGAAAGTCTTTTCACTTCATTTTTTTAATTTCAGAGAGTGCTAGTTATCCTATTGCCTTTGTTAGAGCTGCTTAAGGGATAGACCACCCTTTCCTTTTTGATTTTAATTTTGATTTTGATTTCCTTTTTGATTTAATATCAGAATGATGCAAGGAAGAAAATAAAGATTAAAACAAAGTGTATGTCAATATTATATATTTTTCTAAGATTTTTGAAGTACTTTTCATGAAGTATAGTAATAACTGCATATAATATCAGATTTTAAGTAAAATCCATGTCAGTCCCCTTCCCTCACTCCTCAGACACACACACACACACATACGTGCCCAAAAGAGAAATCAGCCATTGTCCTTAGAAATCGTGGTGGTTTGGTTAACTAAAAACTCAAGTACATCCAAGATCTCATCCAGTGTCAAAGCTCAAACGTTGTAGAAAATCAACTCCAGAAGAACATGGGAGATATTTCCTAACTTCACCAAAGGTTTTTTTGGTGGTGGAAATCTATAGTAGTAATTCAAACAGTCTCCAACTTGCAGATTGATTTTGTTCCAAAAGTTCACTTGTAAGCCAGTTGTCGTCGCTCATAGCCCGTTTCTCTGTGTAAGCAGTGTCGTGCTGTAAGTTCCATTCCTGGGGCTGGTTCCCGAAAGCTCATTTAACACATGTGCAGTTGAACGATGCTCTTGACTCGCAGAGTGTTAGTACCTGGAGGGTCTTCAGAGACCTTCAGGTTGAGTAAAAACATCAACTTATACAAAGGATGGGAGCAGGAAAGTGACTTGTTCAGGGTTATCCAGCAGAACCAGGACTGGATCCACATCTGACCTTCAGGCTGTCACCTTTCCAGTGTCCTGTAATATAGAAAACTGGACCACTGTTTACTACCTTAATCCTTCTGAATTTGTGTATATCAATATAGCACTTAGAAAATGCTTTCTCATATAGCAGGCTCACAAAATCTTCACAACAGCCAATGAAGATGGTAGAGCAGATTGTCTTCCCTTTTTAAGGTAAAGCCATGGAAGCTCAAAGAGGTTAAATAAATTACTTAGCCACACAGGAAGTGGAGGACCTGGGACTCAAACTTAGCTCTTCGGAGTCTGGGGCCAGTGTCCGCTCCTGCACTGACATTACAGCAGGTGTGCAACCCAGGGCCGGCTTGCACATCAGCGTGTCCCCTGTGGGGAATGGCAGCTGCTGGGCAGGCAAGGGACTGGGTCAGTCTTGGGATGAGGGGCACCTGCCGTGGAAGGCTGCAGGGCTGATGGGGCCGCAGAGAGGAGGAAAGAGGGTGGGAAGGAGAGATCAGGGACTCTGGTGATTGTGTAGTGTCATGGTGGGGGGGCGGGGTAAGTGGTCCTAAGTGGTGGAAATGGGTGGGTGGGTTGTGCTTGTCGATCTGTTCATGTCACTTTTCCTTGGGGACTGCCTATATGTAATGGTGACCTTTGCTTTAATATATCATCTAGCATATGGTTGACGTTTTAATTTTGTAAGATTGTGTGGCTTCAGCCTCAGTACCTTGATACAAATAGGTACTTGTTAAGGATTTAACCTGAGTCCTAATTGAATTAACCTAACTGGAATTAACCTAAAACTTCTCTATAAACAGATGAAATTACCTTAAAATACAATCTTTAAAACGCACACACACGCACACACACACACACACCCCCAGACTAGTCCCCATTTGAGGAAGAACAAGTGTTTAATTGGGCAATAGAAGCTAACACTTTGCTGTGTTTCCCTCTACAGCTTTATGGATTTTAAACTCTACCTTTTTAGAAAGAAATATTTACCTATAAAAAGGAACATAATGAATCTGGAGGAAAAACCGATTACAGCCACGGGGTTTAAAAGACTGACATTTTTGCACATTCTGAATGTGATTTTTAAAATTCCCTGAGAAGGGAGAGAGAGAGAGGAAAAACATTCGGAAGTGCGCACCTTGCTCCTGGCGCGGGTCACTGCTGCTTGGCGCTCAGCCCGCCGTCGTGCTGGTTAAAGGTGTTGGCAGGCGCGGGTGTGGGTTAGGGGTCTGTTCAAGAGGATTCCTCCTGCTTGCTCGATGGTCAGATGGAGTCAGGTTCCAATCTACAGCGGTGGACTAATAAGCAGGGAAGAAGTAAAACCTGTAGCAGCAGCCTGCGGTCTGGAGGCTGGCTGCAGAACTGAAAGTGGGTCCAGGACAACATTGTGTTTCAGTGCCACGCGCCGCGTTTCTAAGTATTATGTCATGTTGGAATTTAATTTGCATTCTTCAGCACTTAGTCTCCATTGTGAAGGCCTCTTTGCTCACTGATACTTTCAGTTTATTACGCAGCTATTGCAAAATGTATCACTCAAAGTTGCTGATCCTGTTAATGTCAGGAAAGGGAGGGAAAACCCCACACGGCAGGGCAGGGAACCACTGTATGAAATGACTGGAAGGCTGCATCTGCCTTCCCCTTGATGTCATTCACTCTGTCCCTCATTTCTTTGTCCCGCTCGTTTCCTCTAATTTTATTTTTTTTCTTATTCTGTACTGCTTTTACTTTCTCTAGCTCTTGTCTTTCTCCATCTCCTAGTTCTTTTTATGCCTCCTTTCTTTATATAATCCTTTCTCTCCCACTCTCTGCTCTCCTTACTCTTTGAGTCTCAGGATCCTTTCCCAGTCCTCCTCCAGAACTCACTCACAGTTTCCTCCTACCCACCTGCTGTCTTTGGTTTACTCATTTTTCTTCCTTTGTCCATAATAATGCTCCTTATTTTTAATTATGCCTTGGACTGTAAGAAAGAGAGGCCGGTTCTAAGTTTGTGGGAAATATTCTAAGATGCTATTTGAGAAGAGGGGATAATTTTCACAATCTCCTGGTCTAGGGTTACTGAAGCATCTCACAGACATTGGGAAAAAGTTAATATATGAATCCAACATATTTGCCACACATGTATTATTATTATTCCTGCTAATAATAACTCTGTTTAATGATGAGCTACACCTACCTTACAGGTCTTCCAACTTGGTTGTATCCTAGTTCAAGCAGATATAATAGTTTCTATTTTTGGAGCAGCAAGGCAGCACAATATTGTGGGAAAAAATATGGGCTTTTGAGTCAAACAGATGTGAATTTAAATCGGTTCTGCCCTTAATTAGCACTGTATACAGGCAAATTATTACCATCATGTATTGATTTTTTTAAATTATGAAATATTTGAGGCTCACAAAGATGTGCACACAGTAACATGTTTAGCCACCATCGTAACTTTGTCAGATCTTATCATTTTTCCATATTAGTTTCAGGTCTTTTTTAAAAAGAAATAAAACATTACAACAATTACTTAGTTGCTCTGATTGGAAGTTTCTTCTGCATTGAAACGGGCCTAATCATACTTTTATCTCAGAGTCATGAGAATTAAACAGCATGACATACCTAAAGTGTCTGCCATATTTAATGCTTAAAACATTAGCATTCTTATGTAGACAATCACGAATAAATCACTTTAGTGGTCTTTCAAAAACTCTATATGAATTTTTTTAGAAAGGTAACCACATAATTTTGCTGATAGGTAGCCTCGAACCTTGATTTTATTCTTATGAAAATAGTTTCTCTACCACTGACTTAGAAAAATAAGTTTAGTATTTCCTGCAACTAAGTTTTTGAAATGTTAATATTTCACAAGTATTTGAATTTTTAAGGACCAACTAGTTCCTCATGAAATGCATTTTGAAAAATAACATTTTATAGTCACCTGGCTACTTTGTGAAAAGTGAAAAAGTTGCTTTTCTTGGCACATGAGGGCTTTCTAAGTGGGTTTTCCAGACGTCGGGACGGGAAGTGTTTCCTTTGGTAGCTGGTTCTGCCAACTGCCCTAAAATAAGCTGTTGTCCAGGCAAATGAGGGAACTGTGTCCTGGGCAGCAAGAGGGTGGCACATCAAAGTGTGATTGCCAGGGAATCCAGGAGGATCACTGCCTAGAAGATGGCTAAGCAGTGGAGGCTTGTCATTCGTGTGCATTTTTGAAGTGCTCACTGAATGCCAGCTGCTGCAGTACACACTTGGGATACAGAGAGGAACCAGCACTCAGAATCCCTTCTGTCTGGAGCTTACATTCAGGGGGCGTGTTAAAAAACAAAGAGATAGTAAATACAAAGAGTAAGTAAAATTTATAGCATGTTACAGCAGCAAGTGCTATGGAGGGAAAAAAATTGAGGGGCAAGGGGTTAGCAAGTGCTGAATGGGGGCATGGTTTATAATAGCTGTGGGTTTATTTGATTTGTTCATTCACTTATTCAACAAATGTTTGTTGAACAACCATGTCATCTGGGTCATCTGGACAGTGGAGCAAGCCCGTCCAGGATCTGAAGTTACATAAGGTCTAGCCAGGTAGCAGGAGTCTGCAGGGTCTGATCGAGGTGCGCCGTGGGAAGATGGGGAAGGGCATTTCAACTTTTTAGGGTCAGGGAGGAGACCGTATTGAGTGACAATAAGGAATTGCAAGTGACAGGACGTGAGTGCAAGTTTGAGGATGACTGGGGCGAGCTGTCCAGGACGAGGCCTGGTTCCGGCAAGGCCCGCTGGGTGGCAGTGGTTCTGCTGCATGGAGTCAGGGAACGCAGGAGGAACGCGGTGATTTGGGGCATGATGATGAGCTCTGTTTGATGCTTGTGGGGATCTGGGGCAGTCAGATCGATGGGCTCACAGCAGAGAAGTCTGGCCTGGAGAAGCCACGTGGTGCAATGGGGATTCCTGGCGTGTTGTCCAGAATGCATCGTGCTTGTAGGCGCAGCCGCCCTCTCCGCAGAACGACGGAGAAGCAGAAAGCAGGGAGGGGCCTCACAGACTGCCCGGTGCTCTGTTTGATGTGGGAATAGCCACGGCGCTTTCTGTCCCTGCCGCTTGTTCCCGTCCTGTGATCTTACACCCCAGGGTTTAGGATTAATCTCTGGGGGAATTTAAAGAACCCTTGTTTAAGAGCTCAGGCAGGTCAGCCTTGTGGCCAAACTCAAACCTCAGCCCTGATCAGCCTAGGACCTCGACTACCACACAATTTAATAATTAGGCCTTAATTTTCCTGGATCCTCAATCCTGTCCTGATACCCAGCCCTGGACTCTCATTCCCGCAAGACCAGTTCCCTGCTTTGACCTTAATGGTTCAGTTGCATTGATTCCTGAGCACTTGCTGAATCTCGGGCACCAAAGGCACCATGCAAGGTGCTGAAATTAAAAAATGAATTAAACATGTTCCCGCCCCTTACAGAGCAGGTTAGTCTAGTAGGATGGCTGGTCATATACGTTTGCAATGATGATTCTGTATGATTCGATACAGCAGTAGCAGAATGTTTGCTGTCCAGAGGAAGCACAGTTCTGCCCAGGGGCAAGGGTACCAAAACTCCATCCTGGCCTCAAAGCCCCCCGTACCTGCTGCCGGATGTCCCTGTTAGTGGCTGCTGGCCTGCCCACCACTATTCTTCACTCTGCGCTTACAGGACTGACCCATTAGTGGTGCTAAGCATTCTTTTGGAAATCTGGATACTGTGTTTTGCCTGGTGCCTCCACTGCCTTTCTCTGCTACATCCCTGAACCGTGCAGCCTGCGTCCCTCCCCTCTGTCCTCTCCTGTCCCACTTTAACCTCATCTGTACACTAGTTCCTAGTCCCCGTTCTTAACATGGAAAACTAGCCCATGTAAGTGTCTCAAATCTGTATCAGAATTTGAATCCAGTGTCCTGGAGTCCCAGTGTGGTGTGCTCCTTCCGTGAAAGCTCCTGGCCACGAATTTGAAAGGATGATGAGGAGTCTGCATTTCTGATAAAACGCTGTAGGGTGGTTTTCAAACACGTCTGCAAATTCTTTGACTTTCCTCCAGTCAAAAAGTGGAATCGAATTCTCCCTCTAAAACTAGGGACTGCCCTTTGCTATTTGATTTTAGAGAATAGAATGTGGCAGCACGGCAGTGTGTGAGAAGAGGCGACACAGCTTCTAGCTGGCTGTGTCTTGGGATGTTAGGGTGTGAGACCCAGACGTCATTTAGTGAGGAAGCCCAGGCCACACAGAGAGGCTCTGTGTTGTGGCTGTAGCCCAGCGAAGATCCCAGCCAACAGCCGGCTTCAACCACTGGGCTTGTGAGCGGCGAGCCTTCAGATACTTACAGCCCTCAGGCTGTGCGCTATTTGAGATGGCTCTGAGTGAGGCAGAGTTGTGCCCAAACTGCATCTAAGACATTGGCTTTTGCAGTGGTTTTTGATGTAGCAATAGATCATCAGAACACATAATGAACAGAACTACTGATCATGTTCAAAGTTGTTTGTAAGATATTTGAAACCTTGATTTTGCATAAGGAAGGCAAAAAAGTATAGCAAAACGGCTCCTTCTTGGACTAGAATTGGTTGATCATCTCTGAATCACACCCGTTTATAACATTCTTTTGAGGAACTAAATCCTTGGCTTTTGTCAGGACCGACTTGTCTATTTGCAGTTAGGTATGCCTGTCAGTAAAAGCGATATAATTTCAGTAGATTTGAGCAGAAGGAGGTCAGTTTCTAGTTTCTTATTTATTATTTTTTTAAAAACTGCTTTATTGAGGTATATTAGATGTTCAGTAAACTGCACGTGTTTAAAGTATGTGCAGATAGTATCGATAAATTTTGACATATGTACACACTGGTGAAATCCTCATTACAATCAAGATAATGAACATAGCATCACCTCCCAGAAGTTCCCTTAGGACCCTCTGCAGTCTTTCCTTCCTGACCTCTTCCATCTGAGGCAACCGCACTGATCTGCTTTCTGTCGCTATAGATCACTTTGCATTTTCCAGGGTTTTATATAAATGGAATCATATAATCTTTTTTGTCTTTCTTCAGCATAATTATTTTAAGATTCTTCCTTGTGTTATGTGTACCATTACATCAGTCTTTTTTATTGCTCAGGAATATTCCATCGTACGACTATATCACGATTTAAACCATTCACCTGTGAACGGACCTCTGAGTGGTTTCCAGTTTTCAGTTATTACAGATAGAGCTGCTATGAACATTTGTGTACGGATCTTTGTGTGGAGTGGCTGGATCCTATGGCAGGTGTACATGTTACTGTTTAAGAAATTAACACTGTTGTTCAAACTGGTTATACCATTCTACATTCTCACCAGCAGTGTGTACGAGTTACAGTTGCTCAGTTCACTATCACCAACACTTGCTACTGTGAATTTGTAATTTTAGCCATTTCATTCTAAGAGTTGGAGGGCGGTGTGCACTGGAATGACCAATTTAAATATGACTATTAGATTATGTGCAGATGTAATAGATATATCCTTTTCTGAATTAAAAAAATTGACCATTGATTATTAAATTAGTAAAAGGGCTCTGATGACCTGAAGGAAGTATGTAGTAAAATTGTGTTCTTCGAGACTCTCAGTTTCTCATCAGAAAAGTGCAGATATCAGAAATCCTTGGGTCCAGGTATGTTTTGGAATTCAGATATGTTTAGATTCTAGAAACAAAAAAGTGCATTTGTATTCTGTATTACAAAGTATGTTACATTGCAGTCGGGTCTGGAGCAGTGCCCCAAATCCAACACATTAATGCATTTTGCAGCAAAATGTATGAATGTTCACACTAAGTGGGTAAGTTAAGACTATAAAAAGACTCAGCTTTGATTCAGATTAGGTTTTGCCACCAAAAGAGTTTCCTGTATACTTGGGAAAAAACATTTGTGTTTTCAGAACCTTTTAATTTTAGAATTGTGGGTATGAATTGTG
The DNA here is from genome assembly GCF_048564905.1 of Vicugna pacos. NCBI lineage: Eukaryota > Metazoa > Chordata > Mammalia > Artiodactyla > Camelidae > Vicugna > Vicugna pacos. Next base: position 11,607,786 of record NC_133010.1, read on the forward strand.
GACATTTTATGATAAGGTTTTGAGGAAGATTAAATATGTAAAGCACCTGGAATAGAATAGGAACTCAATAAATTATTACTACCGTTGTCTTTCATTGCATCGATCTTAGTAGTAGTATAACGTTTCAGTAGGATAGTAGTAGTAATTGTTCCGAGTGTGTAAAAGTAAAGGCCTGTTAGGAATGTTAGCCAGTTTCTCTGATCATTCAGGCCAGGTTGAAGCTCTGGATGATGTTTTGGGGAGGGTTTACATAGAATTAAAGGGGCTGGGAGTCCCATTCTTTGAGGTCTCTCGTGTGTTCACTGGGGACGAGAGGGTGATAAATGTACGTAGTGGGGGTGAGTAGAGCCCTGGGTAGTGCTACCGTGGTTCCCCAAATACTGCGAACTGCCTGTTCTCTCCTCCTCCTTCCCCTTCCACCTCCCATGTCTTTCCCTTCCCTCTTCCCCCGTCTCCTTTCTCGGGACGCAATCTTATGACTATCATCTCTTGAAGAAAGGAAATTACTTCAGCCATAAGCTAGAGGTGGAGTTCACATGTGGCTGGTTTTTTGATCCTGTGAGAGGAGAGAGTCCCTTCCTTACTGCCTGCACTGGGGCAGGTGAGACTCCAACCACTCCTGCCCGTTCATGCTAACCCAGCTCTCCAGGTACACCGCGGCCCTTCACTGGTTCCGCAGCACCTTGCTTTGCTCTTCTTTCCTGGGTGTGGGTAATAGGCAACTGACCGACCTGGGGGTCGTTAGGTTGGGGTAGGTTCCTAAGGAAGCCGGTAGACCTGCAATTACTCTAGGAGTGTTCTTGCCTTAATTGGAAGGGGAAATGGTTTATGAAGTCTTTCCCCCAATGCCCAGTGCCTCAGAAATACAGCCTTTGGAATATTTTGAATCCTGCCTCCTCATTTTTGAGTGTGCCCAAGTCATTAGCCTCTCTGAGTCTTAGTTTCAGGAGATATTAAAAATAGAAAGAACAACAGCTTCCTTAGGATTCTGAGAGCTGAACGTCCCCAAAAGTGCCAACACCTAGTCTATTCCGCAATGCATAGCAGGTACCCGATGAAAGTAGCTACATAATCTGTATATTTTCTTAATTTTTATCTAATAAGAACATGCTAATCATTTGAAGATTCTTCATAGTTAAAAAATGAGGATGAGTTTTAACAAATGTATTACTCCCATGGGGGACACTGATAATGGGGGAGGCTCTGCGGGGACAGAAGGTATACGGGAACTTCTGTACTTTCTGCTCAGTTTTGCTGTGAACCTAAAACTGCTCTGAAAAATAAAGTCTATTAAAAAGTAATAAAAATTATTATGATGTGGTAATTGCAATAGCAGCTGTTGAAGTTATTTCTTAAATAGTTGAGAACATGACACTGTTGTGGAAAGACCCTAAGACGCAGTAACAGAATACCTGGCTTCCAGCCTGGGTTTTATTGGTCGTAAGATCTTGAACAAGTCACTTAATCGGATTTATTTTTATTGTCAGTAAAATGAGGATTAGGATGTAGACTTTGCCTCCCTCCCAGGGCTGATGTGAAGATTAAATGAGAGAATCTTTGTGGAAGCATTTTATGACACTCTAATATGTCATAGAAGTGATATGGTTTTGTAAACTTATCTGTGCCGTTGCCTTTTTGGCAAAGGGACCCCAGGTTCTGATCCAAGGGAACCATGGGGAAATAGCCGGCAGTCAGAAGGAGCCCCCTCTTCATTCCTGCCGAACCAACGTTTTGGTTAGAGGCGGGAGAACATTATCTCTGAAAGCAGGGGCAGAGAAGAGGCCAGGAGGAGCCTTTGAAATGAAGCAAAATGAATAAAACACATTGAAATTCCCTATTTTTCCCCTTCTCACTTAATACCTAGCTCATTCCTGGCAAGGTACTCTTACTTCCCTCCTCCTGCTGGCGTTTCCATTTATGTACATTTCTTGATTTCCATTTATATGTCAAAGAGTGTCATTGGGAAAAAGAGAATGCTTGCTGCCCTGTGCGCTGACCAGGCAAACTTGGCTGCTGCAACTCCACCTCACGTGTATTTTCTCCTTCACTGTGCCGTCAGGTTGTTTTACTTCTATCCGAGGTGCTGTCTTCGTGATGATAAGCCTGTGAAAGTTAGCCTAGAGTTTCAGTGACACTGACTGACGGACTAAAAGGACCTGGGAAAGGTGGCCTGGAGCGTGGGCTTGGAATCCTCAGACCTGGCTTTGAATCCTGGCTCTGCCGCTGGATACCTTTGTGACATGAACAGTCAGGCGACCTGTCTGAACGTCACCTTCCTCCTATGGAAAGTGAGGATAACACCCCTGTGCCTTTAGGGTGTTTCATGATGGTTATACATGGTTTAGGACAGCACTCCATGCAGGGAAGTCTTTTGGGTTTTTTGGGAGGAAAGGCTTTGCAATTTGAATCTGGCTGTAGGCTAGTGGGCAGGTCACTTAACCCTCCTGAGTGCCGGTCCACTCAGATGTGACAAGGGGGTCACAGCAGTCCCTGTCTATGAGGGTCACTCTGAAAATGAACACGAATGGAATTCAAGTTCTGGAAAGTAATGGGAACTGGCTCTTTGTAATGAGTCTGGTTCAGGGGCTGAGTTTGCAGCTGGGAGGACCTGGGTTAAACCCTAATTCTGCCACTTAGCTCCTCTTTGAACTTCATTTCCTCTGAGAAAAGTAGAGACGACATCCTCCTTGACTAATTTTTGTGACAATTAGAGATAAAGTATAGAACACGTCTGGCACTTGGTAAACCTGCTTAATGGACGCTGGGAGTGTCACTGTGATGTGCAGCATCAGTAACTCCCTTGGGTCTGATTTGCTAACGGTGATTCTTCGTTTACTGGAAAATGTCCAGTAACTGACAGGAATGTTTACACTTCAACTATTCTCTTTCTAAACCTGCGAGCATTGCAGCGATGGAAAAAGTGAGTTCTTGACATTTAGCTCAAGGAAGAAATGAGGCTGGGCAGATGGCATCTGATCTGAAGGCAGAGGAGGGGAAAACAGTTCAAAGTTTTTCAGGCTCTTGTGACAGTGGGCTCTGTTCTCGCCCTCACACCTCGGAAAGTTCTGATAACCCGAGTCTCTCGGTCTGCATGGGAATTGAGCTGAGTTTACACTTGAAGTATGAACTTTAAAACAGTGGCTCTTATTTTTTTCCATTTTAGAATATGGTTTGGAACCTAAAAGCGTTAATTGTGTATTGAGCCAGAAAGCAAGGCACTGTAGACAGTTGGTCCAGGTAACTCAAACCAGACATTTTTCTAAAATCTGAACCAGTGAGGTTGAATTTAGTTATACAATTTTAATGGTTTTCCAAATTGTTTTTCTCCCCGTGTAGACCTAATTCAAACATATAATTGCCAATTAATAGTTTCGGCTTCATAGGCCAGCTTGCCTGTAGAAATTATAGGGCCAGTGCGTGATCCTCCCTTGTCCTCACAAGAGAGCATCTTTTTGACACTAGAGTAGAGAGACAGTTCCCTTACTCCTAATTAAGTATCTTATCAGTGAAACGATTTTAAAGTGATGATGACAAAGTCACTTTTTAAAATCAAGACAATCAGTTTAAAAACTTCAGTTTCAGGGCAAATGGTTGCAACCTAAAAAATTTGAAAATGTGGGTATCTCACCATGTCTCAGCTCAGTTTACTGCACCCAGGTAATGGGTGCACTGGTTTCTTAGGGCTGCTGTAATGACGTACCACAAACTGGGTGGCTTAAACCAACAGAATTCGTTGCCTCACGGTTCTGGAGGACAAAACTCAGAGTGTTGGCAGGATCATGTTCCCTCTGAAGGCGCTAGGGAAAGATTTGTTCCAGGCCTATCCCCTAACTTCTGGGACCTCAGGCTTTCCTTGGTTTACCCATCACTCCAGTCCTCTGTCTTCACGAGGGGTTTTCCCAGTGTCTTCACAACATTTTCCCTCTGTGTTTGTTTGTGTCTAGATTTCCCCCTTTTATAAGGGCACCGTTCATGTTGGATTAGGGCCCACCTTAATGGCCTCATTTTAATTTGATTACCCCTGGAGAGACTCTGTTTCTAAAAAAGGTCACATTCTGAGGTTTGAGGGTTAGGACTTTGACATAGCTTTCTTGGGGGACACGATTCAACCCATAATAATGGGTTTGGATTTCTCACCAAAGAAGGCTCCTGAACTTTTCAGTATTCACCCTATGACCAAGAAACTTTAATCTTTCTTTGTCTGCGTCAGATGCATCTCTTAAAGGCATGAGACATTCCCAAATTCCAGGGGCTACAGTTCTTAGAAAATTTATTGTAAGAGAAAGAACTGAGAGTTCAGTCATGTGTGCGTATGACTTAAAATTGACAGAGTTGGCAAAGGTGCTAATGCGAATTTTTTTGTTGACTAAGTGTATAAAACTCCGTAGCCAATAGAGCAGAGTTAATGTAGAAAAGATTTCAGAGGAGGAGGATTTAAGTTGGTGCCTTGAAGCGAGGAAAAAAGTATTTAAATTGCTAGAGAGGCTGAGGAAGCTCCATCTAAAAAGGGAAACATGGCAGAAATAAAACTTCAGAGAACAGAATGGGCAAGTTGGTGGTGGTGTGGACCTTAGTAAATATTCACCCTGTGTGTCTGCGTTCTAGGCCCTTGGGATAGCTCAGTGAACAAAATAAAAATCACTGCCCTCATGGAGCTTATATTCTTGGTGTGTGTGTGTGTGGTGGGAAGAAACAGACAATAAATACATATTAGAAGGTGATAAATACTCAAGAGAAAGAAAAAACGTCTGGTGGGGGAAAGAGGATTGGGAGTACAGGAAGGAGGTGGTTGCAGTTTTAAACAGGCGTTCAGGGCAGGGCTCACTGAGAAGGGAACAGCTGAGCAAAGACCTGAAGAAGGTGAGGGAGCCATGTGGCTGTCTGAGGGAGGAGCATTCTAGAAAGAAAGGGGCACCAGCGCCAAGGACCTAAGGGAGGAACGTGCCTGAGATGTTTCAGGAGCAGCCAGGGGCCATTATGATTGGAGCAGGCTGACAAGGGGCACAAGAAGGAAACCAGCGCTTTGTGAGGACGTTAGTTTTTATCTGAGTGAGACGGTGAGTCACTGCAGAGTTGAAGCAGAGGAGCGGAATGATATGGCTGACGTTTAAGAAGGGTCTCCTCAGAGGGAAGGTTAGAGGCAGAGAGACCATTTAGGAGGCCAGTAGGTAACCCTGGTAAGAAATAACGAGGCCTGGATCATGGTAGGAGCCGTGAAAGCGATGAGGAAGGGGACTAGATTCTCGATGCACTTTTCTTGATGGCTTTCTTACAGCCAGTAGGACTTTCTGACAGATTGAATGTGGGGAGAGTCAAATGTGACACTAAGACTTGAGCAACTAGAAGGATGGAGTTGCCATTAGCTGAGAGCAGGAGGCCTTGTAGGGGCAGGATGCTTGTGGGATGGGGCAGGGAGAAACTGGGCTTCAGTTTGGGACATGTAAGTTTGAGCTGTCTATTGGACGTCCAGTGGGAGATAGGGAATGGGCAGTGGTGTATGTAAGTCTGGAGTTCAGCAGAGAGGTTTGAGCGGAAAATGTAAATTTGAGAGTCACTGGAACCTACAGATTGGATGAGCTCTCCCAGGATGTGAGTGATGATAGAAAAAACATCTAAGGACTGAGCCCTGGGACCTTCTAATGTTAAGAGGAGAAACCAGAAAAAAAAAAAAAAAGACTGAGAAGGAGTCACGAGTGAGGTCGAAGGAAGAGCAGTAGCATTTGTTTGACTAGCCGAGGGTTGAGAATCCATTGAGACAGGACAACGGATAACTTGGTAAAAGGTCTTGAAGATCAGGCATAGAATCTAGATCTTTTTAGAGGCTGAAACTGAGATATATCTTGATCTAAGATGTGTCTAAAATGATTTCATGGTAAATCTCTCCTAAGCCCAGTCTGTTGATTCAATCAGAATCTTCATGGTTGAGAAAAAGTTCCTCACGTACAAGGTTTAGAGATATGCATCTTACTCTGCCACGGAAGTTGGTATGAGAGGATGTTTCATCATGAGTTGTTCAGAATAACAAATTCATTCATTTGTGTGTGTGTGTGTGTGTGTGTGTGTACTTCTGATCAGTGGCATTTAAGAGAAGCTTCCACAGAGCCACCAAAGCTAATAGGTCAGCATTACTTTCTTCAGACATAATTTTACTCACAAGCTTGATAAAGGAGAGGCTGCAGCTTGAGAGCCAAACTGAAGCAGTTTCCTGAATCCTGTTTCTGGTCTCATGCTCTTTTGTTTTTGCTGAAATAATTAGTCTTGCTTGTTGACCTTTGACTTGCAAGTTTGGGTTTTCTTTTTGCAGTATGAAATTAAAGTTATGAAATTAAAGACCAGTAGATTCCAGAGGAGACTGAAATAATGTCTTCAGAAACTCAAGTGTGACGTAAGAGTGTACTAGAGAGGAAGATGCGGAAAATCAACAGCATCCCACAAGACATGGAGAATCAGAGCTGGCGGTTTGGCACCTCCTATGACACACAGGTCCCAGGTGTGTCATCTCTAACTTGGAAAAAGACTTGAGCATGGTGTAGACATTTCACTGATTTTTGTTTGTGGCTGTTGGGTAATTGCTAACTAAATTGGCGCTTCAAAGCAGTAACTAATTGTTGGCATTTAATAGCCTTTGAAACTTGTTTTTAGACATTTTTGGGTCCCATTTCTTTGTTGCCTTTTTGATCTGAACTCTCAAACTCTTTCAGAACTGAAGCAGGAAATTTAGATTTAACCTCAAGAGTCAGTGTTTTGTCTTGTGTCTCCTCTAATATAATACAGATGTTCGGATGGCTATATTTTACTTGAACACTTACTGAGTTTCTGCCTTACTGCTTTCTCGTTCTAATGGGAAACAGTCTAACTCCAGTCCTCATTAAACTCAGAGAATCCAAGTTGTAATCTTGAGAATGCACATGGAGAGAAGATATATTTAGGTTATTTGCTTAGATTACAAAGCCTTAAACTGCTTCACTATTTGAGAAAAACCTCCCGTACAAGAAAAAGACACTGAGAAACAAAGAAAAATGGATAAAGAGTAAAAAAGTATTCATTTAAGAACTGAAAAAGTTGCCCTCCAAAGTGCTCTTTTTTGACTAGAGTGAGTGTCAGCTCATGACCTGGGCAGTCTGTAACGTGAGCGGATGTCATTTTTAACGCTCAACATTCTAAGTTTACAGTGCCTGTATTTTCTATCTACAAAGCTAGTTCTCCTAAAGTGCACTGTTTCAGAAAATTGCACACACCGTCTGAGTATTTCAGCAGCTCTGAGATTACCGTTTCACTCCATTCTGTGTCTACCCTCTCTAGGTCAGCTGGTCAGAGGACGGCCAGCACGTCCAGTGACTGTGACACAAAGTGACACCCAGCTCCTTTGGCCGAAGTGCTACATTTATCTCTTAGTGCTGATCCAACAATCTGAATTTTTTTTTTCAGGTTGGTGGCAAATTTATTAAGAGGAAAAAGTACTTCATAACGTGGATGTGTAATGTGAGCTTGGCTGTATGGTTTAGATATGATTTCTTCAGAGGCCCAGTGACCTGATTGACTTCAACTAGTCTAAACACATGTCACAATTATGTTTGTACCCTCTTTTGATGCACTCAGTTACAGGATTTCTTGTTGACTTGTGTTAACAGAGGAAAATAAGCACGTATCCCTGTCCCCAGACCAGTCACAGATTTGTTTGCTCTGATGGTTACAACCAATCAGGAAGCAGTTAGAGCTGTCCAAAGGTGGGATGGCGGCCTCTCCTGGGATGCAGGGTGGCCAGGTGACAGGCCTGACTCTTACATGTGGCCGGGTGACTACATGGCTGGGATCTTACAAAGACACTCATACACTGAAGGAGCAGTTGGTCCTGATGACTTCCACGTCCCCGTTTCACTTCTGGGTGCTTTGATCAGTGCATGTGATGTAGCCCTTTTGGGACTGACAGTATCTGAAGAGCTTGGTGATTCAATGAACAGTCTGGAGTCATGTGTACACCTGGTCCATTGTGTACCAGTGAGCCAGCTAGTAATTGCATGTGCACACTTGGCCATGGTGTGTAGCGTCAGTCAGCACTCTGGGAGGAACATTTAAAATCATTTTTTGTTTTGGCATTGACATTTTCTTTGAAATTTAAAGTTTCTATCATGTGTTTATTAGAAATGCTGGGCATCGTTTTTTTTTAATTTTTGTTCTTTCTTTATAATTTAATTTAATTTTTTTTTAAATGGAGGTACTAGGGATTGAACTTAGGACCTTGCACATGCTAAGCATATGCTCTACCACTGAGCTATACTCAGCCCACCCAGGGCATCTGGTTTTAAAAAACCCCAAACAACCTGTGTTAGCGGGTACTAAATATATATATATATATATATATATATATATATATATATATGACTATAATAACAAACCTAATTACAGCAAAACCACTACTGTGGCAGAATGCAGTTTGGTGCTTCTGGTCAAGAACTATATTATTTTCTAATAAGACAGTAAAATAGTTCTATTGTTATCTCTCTGGTACACCTTATCATCATCATTGTGGAATCATAACAAATCTTCATTTATAAATGTCTGTTTCGTCCTCCAGATCCTGCCATGTGTTCCTTGCTTTTCATAGACTCTGCGTGACATCTCCATTTATGTTTAAAAAAGGTGAACGAGAAGGCACTAGAGAGGCAAGAGGACAGAGTTGTTGGTTCGGATTGTTTTGGGTTTGAAACTCCTTTGTGAAAGCTCATTGGCTGTGTTGCAGAGTTTCCAACTTCTTAGATTCTTTGGAAGAAGACCCTGGACTTTGTGAAATTCTGCGTGATGCGGGTCTTACGTCCAGAGAGACATCTTTCATGAGAGGGACCACTGTCCCCAGCAGGGCCTGGGGCATCAGCGAGGACAAGGCACAGCAAAGTAGCTGAGAGGCAGCGCATCCTTTGTCGTCTGCATTTCTGGCCTGTCCCCTGTTCAGTGGTTGCTAGGAGATGAGAGGTGGAAGGGAAGCCAGGGTGTGCTCAACAGCAAGGGTCCTGATGTTCTCAAAGGGTGCTGTTTGGCTCAGATACCTCTGTGTGGCAAAGGTGAGAGCGTATGAGAAGTCCAGGGGTTTCTGTGATGACCAGAAAGTCTTCCAGTGGGTCTGTTTGCTTGTCTTTATAGGGCATATGTGGAGAAAACCCCAAAGAAAGATTGCTTTTGGAAAGCTTTGCTCTGTTTGCTGTCTCCTGCCTTGCTCTCCCTCCTTACGCTATGGGTGGCCTTACTCCATGTGACGTATCGACCAGGCGACCAGACTGCTTATCTTCACGTCCCGTGTTGCCTTCCCCAGTGTGTCTGTAGAACCTTGAGGCCTCCCTTGTGCTGTTTCCCTGGCAGAGGCGCTTCCAAAGTGGAGGTGTGAGTTCTTGAACCAAGCTTGCTCTGACAAATCCAGCCAGTGTATACACTGCACATTTAGTAACTGCCTGTCTTTTGGAAAGAGAGCTTCAGGCCTTCAGGTGCTGGGGATGGCAAAAATTATTTCAGGATGCCCTTCTCATATTTGATGATCCTATAAAAAGACTTGGAGTTTATATGGGTTTGCATATAGAAGATTCTCAAAACTAAAGTTCCTGGAGGCAGGGAACTTGAATTTAAATCATGCGACTTAAGCTTTTTGACATTTATACCTGCTAATGATTACAAATTGTTATATAAGTTTACTTATGGAGGATTTGGCAAAATATACTCTGAATCATGTGATGCTTATGCTGTAATTTATAATTAATCACAGTATGAATGACAGATTTTAATTTGTTTGGTTAATTCAGGGGTCAACAGCAGCATCACAAGGACCCGCATGTCTGTGACTGTTTTTGTCAGACACACTGAATCAGTGACTCACTTTACTTCTCTTTGGGAAGATGCTGAACTCAGGTGACGTGACAGGAAGCTCAGCGCTACTGGAGAACGCCTATAGTTAAAGCTGATCTGTGTCCAAACTATTCCACTTGCCAGGCAAGTGGCTTGGAGCTGCAACAGACTGGGATTCCTAGAGCTGGAGAGGAGGGTTCAGAGGAAGGGCAGGGCTGGCCCGGCACTTGGGCTGCATGGCACAGAGTCTTAGGAGATTGAATGACAGCGTCCAGACCAAAGTTCGCATAGGGTACCAGACTAGATGAAGGAGCAAGCCAGAGCAGAGAGAGGCATGAGGCTCCAGCAGGGTATCTGAGGACACCAGATCAAGGCCGTGAGGTTACAGGGGCAGGCAGGAGGCAGAGCGCTACCAGGGCCCTGGTCTGACAACCAGCTAATTGGAGAGCGACATGTAACCAGCTGACTTACTTGGCAGTGAACATGCCTTAAGGCACATGCACTGTGCAAAGATCAAATCACTGGATACCCTAACTTTGAATGCCGGGGAGCCCTAGAATTGCAGATCTGACTATTCTGGTTTCGGGAGAGTGAGCTTTGGAAAGGGACTAAGTTATCCCAAGAGAAGCTGGGGAAATCTGACCGTCCCCTGCTGGACCTCCCTCACCAATCAAATATAGCGAACCTCGTAGCAGGTCTCAGGGAGTGTCATGGTTAGAAGAAAATGCTGGAGAAGATGTAGGAAACTTTGGTCCTTTACAACTGGTTTGAATCTTTACAATCTGGCAGCTGAAGATGTATTGAGGCCACATTTCCTGTTACCTGCTTTTACTATTTGGCTTGCAACAAAATGCTTTTAATGCACGTCTCCTCTTGAATTTTGGTGTGGGCCTGTAAATATCAGAAGTTGACGGTGAAGGGGACAGGGGCATTGTAGTGGAGTAAGTCATTAGATAGTCTTGGTTTCCAGTTTCATATCTTAACTCCACTAAGATGTAAATGATGGTCTGCTCATTTTAATTTGTAATACAAAGAAGCTATTGAGGTGTAGGAATGTTTTCATGTTCTCGTATCAGAGCCAAACAAGCAAAACATTAAATAATAGTACTAGTTGAAATGGTTTCCAAATCAGAAAACGTCACATTTCACTATAATTTTCTCATTCTGATTCCTATTTATATTTTTGGTGGAGGCTGAGTTGTGGTGGTCATAGCAATTCCTTTTTTTTCTTTTAACACAAAACTCGGATACTTTGATTTTTATCATTTGTACCTCATAGCAAGCCAAGATCTATTCAGATCTAAATATTTTGTTAAATAACCAGAACAGATCTTTTTAACCTTTGCTTCATTACCCTTAATGTCTTTAGAGCCCTGAATTACAGGATTTCTTAGAATTCTCTTTTGATGGAGCAGGAAATGGTCCCATGAACAGGGTCCTTTGAAGACGGTGAAAGTCTGTGTCCCGGTTACCCACCATTCGTCCTTTGTCGCCTCTTCAGCGGCTCTGGGGCCACTGGGAGTTTCTATCATGGCTGTGCACAGGTGGTCCTGGCTTAAAGACCAAAGTCTTGCAGGTTATTCCCTCTCAAGAGCCTCCCTTCATGAGAGTGGCTTAGGCTGCAAGGGAGAAATTCATTTAAGTTACCTCTGATTTAAGATTACACACACACGTGACATCAATAAAACTGACTAACCAGATTTCAGGAGAAAAAAAAACTCAGTGGGTGGTTCTGGATTCGAGGAAGCAGATATTTGTGGACTTCAGCTAATGGTCCTTGGTTCTTTCCTGAGTGTCTGCTTTCTTCTTTCGCTCCTCCCATCTTCTTTCTGTTTCAGAGCAACTGCTTACGTATAACATCAGTTGGCATGATTCTTCCCCCGGGCTCCCTTCACTGTACAGCCTTTTAAACTCTCGTTCTCATGGCTAAGGTCCTCAGTCTTTAGTACAAATGAAAGGGAGGGGAGGGCAGGGGACTCTCTGACTGGCCTAGCTCATAGGCTGTGTGGTCACTAGCAAACCACAGATTGCTCCTGGGGGACCTGGAGTCTGGACCATCAGCTGTGTCTGGGAGCGGGCAGGATTCCATGGAATAACGTATGGCTGTTGGGCTGTTCCTGCAGGGGTGATGGGAGCCGTGGGCAGCATGGAAATGTCTAGTCCCAGGGCAGTGGTAGCATAATTTCTACATTACCTCCCTCTCGGGGATAGCAAAACCAAAATTAGTAATGCTAGGTACTATTTATTAAATATCTACTATGTGTAAGGTACTTTATACATGTTGTTTATTCTTCAGAACAACTTTGCCGGGGAGGTTTAATCTGCATATTCAGATGAGGAAATAGAGGCCAAGAAACGACGTGCAGTTTGCTTAAAATCACAGCTAGAAGTGGTGTGGCTGGGATTTGACTCCAGGTCAGAGCATTTTCAAAGCTTATTCTCTTTTTCCTCTACTTGGTTACTGGTGAAACTATTTTGCAACCTGTAAAGCATTTTATAGATACAGTTAAGATTTTTATTAAAATATTATCCCCTTTTTCCCTGCAGACTTATGGTTGGACTTGGTCCACTGACAGTGTATTTCCTATCTCCAAGATCACTTGGAGGGTTATGGGAGTGTGTAACTGCCAACAGTTTCAAATTTATAATCTACACTGAAAATTGTCCTATCAGTAAATTGCCAAGGATAATTAAAAAAACAGAAACTCACAAGTCAGATCTTACAATGCTTCCAGGGAAAACCGTGACCCTGCCCATGGGTCTCCTCCCATCTACACAAGGGGTGGTGTGGCCTCCTCTTTAGACACGTGTCCTGGCCAGGCTCCTCAGCTGGCAGCTTGAGAGCTCCCCACACCCACATGTGCTGTTAGGAAGGGAACTGGGTCTTGATCAGTAACATTTGGTCCCAGAGCTGCCCTCTAGTACCGGTCAGGTCACAGGAGGTCACACTCTGCCCTGTCCTTCAGTGTCTCCCTCGGCCTACACTGTGGGGAGCAGTGTCTCCCTGTTCCTCTGGATACTCTGCTCTGCCCTGGGGTGAAGCCCCGAGCCCCGGGAGCTCTTTCCATGCAGACAGTTTTGGTTCCTGGTAGATGAGTTTTTACTGCGCTGTGTCTTGGCATTATGACTAATAGGAACGGGCCAGTTAGACTGGTACTGTATTCGCTGTGATCACTGAATTTCTTAGGAGGAAAGATCTCTCTGCCCTAAGTATCTGTGCCCCTGAGCAACTGAACTGTGTTCAGCTTATGGGCAATTTACCCTGAGTAGTAATTACTTCCTCTCTATTGGCAATAAGGAAGCTCAGAGGTAATTTTTGCCCCTGGGTCCTAGTAAAGTCTAGAAGGCATTAGAGCATGTGTGAGGCTACTGACATGCCGCGGCTTCATCGTCCCCTCCTTCCTACTTCCCCTTGGTGCTGGTTTCCTCACTTACATGTAAGATGCTGCTTCAGAACCATGCAGACTGCTTCAGTTTGCTTTTTTTTGGACTGAGGCGGGTATGGTGCAGAATGCCTCTTTCTTCCGAGTAACTGAGGGCTAGTGATGTGATATTTTAGGAGTACAAAGTCGCTACTGACTGCTGCCTTGTGCCTCTGGTTGGTGCTCAGCTTTGAAAAGAATTAAATTGGAGGAGGAAAAAACACTCCTTCCTACCCCCTGCTTTTTTTTAGCTTAAAAGTTGGAGTATTTCTGAGGTAGTATTAGCAGCTTTCTTGGATGTTATGTTTTACATTGAGAGGCTGTGTTAGGTGATTTTTCCCTCTATTTCTCTTGGAGAGACAGTTGAGTCAACATTTGAACATACACACCTTTTTAAAAATTTCTTCTCTAATTTCTAAAGGCTCATTTAAATTGTCAGATTTGACCAAAACATTTTAGTGAATAAGACAAATGTATCTTAAGAAATTTTAAAGTTATAATGTACAGGTAACCTTCAAGACCGAAAGGAATACCATCGTGTGAAAATGAGGGATGTTTGCTACACAGAAAGAAATGTGTACTTAACTTTTTAAAATTTTCTGAAAAAGAATATACTTAGGTACTGGACTAGTTTCTAATGAAGATTATGAATTCAAAGGTACATTAATATGCTATTGCCCTTTGAAAGCGATTTATACCATCTTGATAAAATAGTTACAAAATACCACTAGAAACCTGTTTCAAGAAATTAAAACTTGGCAAGCTGAAAAAGGTTCAACATTCTCTGTCAGTGGAAAGAGAGAAAGACGCATTCAACAACTTAGCTCCAGCTGCGCCTTCCAGTTTTGTTACAGCCCTAAACCCAACACGGGAGGAGGCAGGGCCTCGGCAAATGCATCTTGTGTGTGAGTCCTACCGATACACCGTGTGGGGTCCAGGCCAGAGCTTGGGGAAGGGGTCTGCCCAGGCAGTCTTGTGATCTGAAGTCCTGGGGCCACCCGAGGGTCCTCCAGGGCTCGGTGGATTTTAAGCTTTGCCTTCTGTTAAGCAGTAAAGCCAGAGCTCTTCCGATGAAAGACGAATGTCTCTTATGAGCTCCCAGTTCAGCAAAACGAGTTGTTAGACATCCAGGGAGGCGCTCTGCTCTCACACTGGTGCTGGTTGGCATCACTGTGTTCGTGCTCAGAAGTTGGGGGTTCACAGTGGCTGTGTTCTAGCAGTTAAGAGGAAGACTAAGAAAATGAGACAGGTCAGCAATGAAGTTGTGTGTTAGTTTTAGAGAACTGGCATCTTGTAACTCGAATTTAGTTGGAAGTACGTGATCTTTTCCAACTCTTCCCTCTGGACTCGTGGGCCTACCCATTATACCAGTAGGAAAATCTCAAATTTTTATAGATGATCTCAGATTGAATAAAATGGAGTCAACATGTTATTTCACCCCTTCTGAACCGTTTGTGGTGTGTTTAGAGCCCACCCGTGTGCCTTTTAAGTAAGATGAATCATGTGTATTCTTGACGCTTGTGCACAAATGTCTGCGTATAAGGTCGTGTTTAAAAGCCTAGGCTTGATGAATTAAGTGGAAACACACGCGTGCCCATCCCAGGGAATGGCTGTTGTTTTCCTGCGTCTCTGCTTTTAAAAGAAAAGGGCCTAAAGGCAAGTGAATGGAAAACTGTTGCCAAAGGTCAATATAGAAACAAAAGTGGCCTCTAGGTGGTGCTTGTAAGCAGGTTCAGGAAGGCTGGCAGCCCTCGGGGTGAAAGGGGATGGACTGGCTGAACCTCAGTAGCCCACAGGCCCCGGGGCAGTCTTCCAGACCGACGTCACCTGTCTGCAGGACCTGCAGGCGGGCGCTGGGCCACTTCGCACACCTTGCTTTTCCTCAGCTATTCCTTTAAGGTTTGTATTCAATGTGTGTCTGTAAACCTCACTGTTAGTTCAAGTCAGCAAACCAGAGGGGGAAATACACTTAATCAAAGAGCCTCTGCCAGTCATAGGTCATTTTGCCACAAAGCTTCATTTCACAACATCTGTCTGCGTCTCCCAGTTTCCTATTCGTCCCGCCCTTGTCCAGATGGTGCAAGCAGACCTGCAGGAGCGAGGCCTTTGTTCGCTTGCAAGCGGAATGTTTCCTAAGGGAATGGTTTATTCTTATTTATTTTTGATAAAAAGAAAGTTATGTAGAGTTTTTAAAAGGTATTACAGCTGCTGCATTTGATATCAGATACTAACCTGTAATTCCCGTTAAAACATTTGCCATCAATAAAAAGACTCCCCCACCGTGTAATTCATGATAAAATGTGGGACCGACGTGTGACTCCACATAATAGCCTGTTCATAGACACAGGCTCACTCAAGAGGAAACTGTTAGCATAAAAATGTAAGAATCTATAGATCCAGGCCGATTTTAACATATACTTTTTTTTTTATTAAATATGTAAAAAGATAAACGCAAGTCAAGTTATTCACATATTCAGAGACAAAAAACTATTCTACCATGCGACAGTAGGTGGGTAATGTAAAATGAATGTGATACATCTGGATAAGACTTTTTCATCTATTATGTCATTACTTATCTATATTTATAATTAACAATACATATGTTTACATTCCTTTCAGTTTACATTTAATATATAACAAAAGCTTTATGGTGTACTATTTAGTAAAAGTAATTTGAATGCATATTAAACCTTAACGGAATAATGGAAATACTCACCAGGGAAGGGAGGAGTTCATGGTTCCCTTCTGGAGTTTACTTCTCTCAGGTCAGGGTGTGTCTTTGTCTTTTTCTGCTTTTCTGCTCAGAAAGACAACGGGCTCTCTTTACCCCCTGCTTCAATCACTTCCTACCTGATAGGAGCAGTGTGAGTGCTATAACCAGTCGCGGTGGGTGGGAAGGGGAGACTAAGGACCAAGTCTGGCTTCAGAGAGGGAGGAGCAGAGCACACAGCAAGGGATGCTTCTTGGACGCGGGGCCACGGAGGAAGGCGTGCCCTGGATGCTGAGATGAGCGAATGATCGGGTACAGCCACCAGGGGGAATGGAGCGGCCCTGGGAGATGAGAGATGGTCTGCACAGAAGCTGGGGTGCAGCTCAACGGGACTAAGAAACATAGCTGTCAAGACTCCCCAGAGCATCAGTGATGTCCCATGTGATGCACACAGTGGAAGATATTTCAGATAGGGACAGGGAGAGAAATAGATAGCTCTTCTCTAAAAAAAAATGGTCTGCCCCAAGACTCCGGGAAGGAGAAGGAAGTATGACGATTGGGGAAAGTTATCTTTGCAAGATATCTGGCCAGTAGGTTTATAGCCGAGAAAGTTGGAGATTTGGGGAGGAATGGAGGGCCTGAGTGTCACTGGTGAGCCTTATGCACGTTACACAGTAATCATGTGCACCCACACGATGGGAGTCTAGGTGGTGAGCCACCTGGCACTGGGTGCTCTGACCTGACCAGGGCAAGCAGAGAACATCCTGGGAACCACTGAAGTGTCACCTGCAAGGAATTACTTATTGTGCCTCTTTACAAGAGCTATTTGAGAAGAAGGAAACCCAGTTTTGTGCAACAGGCCTGGGGGGAACGCGCTGTCAAGCATGATGCTGCGTATATATAGCACAACCACTCCCTGTAACCAGGTGTGGGAGGACGTCACTGCCGAGAGCCAGGCTTTCCAGCCTGAGAGGAACGAGCTGCCGCTGTAGTGCAGAGCAAGCAGGAGAGAGAAGAAAGGGAAACCAAACACCACGGAACCTCTGTCCAATTCTGCACAGTGTCTTGTAATAACCTCAAAAAATACAAGCGATCTTTTTCACATGTAACTCAATAAATACCACTTTGCCGCAAAATGATTCATTCTGAGAAGACTTCTTTTGGTGGAAAGCTTCCATGCTAGAATTTAGAATTAGTATTTCATCAGTTAATAAAGAAATGTCAAAGCTTTATGATACATAATTCAGAAATTTATTTTAAGCTTTTCAGTCAAGAGGAGAGTGGGGTGGGCACACTTGTTTGTTGTTTTTTGCTGCACCTGCTAAGTTAAATAACAAGTGAAAGAAAACCTAAAGTTAGAAACCAAGTGTAATGAATGATCTGTCAAAGGGGGAAAAAAAGAGGCAAAGATTTGGAAAGATGCTACGAAAATGTGCAAATATTAGTTAAAAAAATAAGGAATGCTTTTAATTCATTAATGTTTCCTCTGTTTATGAGTTGCCACGGTTTAGCACAGGTCAGTGACAAGGAGGGCCATGGTATTAAAGAGGGGAAATTCCTTAACTCCAGACGGCATTGGGAGTCAGATTTTTCTGTGCTGTCATTCCAGTGTCAACACCAGACTTCAGAACCAGGAGTCTCCCTTGGGCTGATGCTCCTGTTTGTAAGGTCTGCAAACCCTGAAGTCAATCTTTAGTAGGAATTCCCTCACGTGGATGACAGGACTGGGGCTGAAACCCACACAAGGAGGCAGGAGGACCTGTACCCCTGCAGACCCCCTTTGACTGCAGACAACTGATGACAGCTTTTGGGGCGATTGGCTGCCCACCAAAGAGGACCCTGAGAAAGCAAACAGCATGAGAACCTGTGTGTGTAGGAGGTGGCAAGCAGTTAGTTAGAGGGCCAAGTTGAGATGGTGTTTTCCTTGAGTGAATGTCTTTCAAAACTAACATACTGTGTGGTTGTCTAACGTGCTGATGTATGAACACTGCTGAGCCCTGAAGTCCTACTTTAGATTCCTTTCTTTTTCCCCTTTAGTTTGTGAGTAGAGGGAGAAACTGACTGTGTGTTTTTCCCCATGAAACAAGTCACTGTCATTATGGCTTTCATATCAAGTATCTCTTTCCCTTTGTTCCAATTTATTATTTGACCAAATTTATGTTCAGAGGTTAAACTTGCAAACATCAAAGCACCACAAATGTGTGTGATATCTAGTGACACTGGGTTGAGAAATGCCAATATAAATACCATATATCAAATTACCATTGTTTCACACCAGGATAAAAAGGAGGGTGGGGGTGGGGGGGTGGGGAGAGTTATTCTGGAAAGAAATGCAAAGAACAGAACCAATCTCAAGCAGCCAAGTGGTGAAGTTGAAGGTATGTGACCCCGTGATGTCTCAGGGAGGCTGCCCCACGGTGCTGCTAGTGTGTCTTGGCAAAGAAAGGGGGACCGAGCGCAGTGGCTGGCACGGGCGCCGGCGCGTTGATGTAACAGCAGACGGGGAACAACTGGTTTCTGATGAGCTCGAGGCCACACGTGTTCCAATTCTCCAGAAGAGAAGTTCCCACCCAAACGGAGGTGTGGAGAGCTGCCGAGATGGTTCAGTACTCTTCCTGCTGCTGGGGCTGCTGTTCGTGGACTTGTTCCTCTGCCTCGGGCTCCTCCGGGTGGCCCTCCTGTGGGGCAGGGGGAGAGGTTTCAGCTCAGTCTACTGCCGGAGGCCCTGCAGTGTCCCCCGCCCCCTCGTCCCTGCGCAGCACCGCATCTCCAGGCTGCGGAGAGCGTGTGTTTAGCCACGCGAGTGCCTCGCCGAGGCGCACACAGGCATGCCTTCGCTTCCCCGCTCCAGCAAAGAGCAGCTCATTCTAGAGCACAGCCAGCAGGCTCTATGCACGTTTTCCTTCTAGCCATTTTGGAAGGACATCTCACAGAACATGTTCCATACTTTCCCACCCTCTGTAAAACAGTAAACCAAACGTAAGGACTCCAGAGCTTCATGACGGCCACGAGCAAGCCTGCTGTGACCCAGGCCCTGCGGTGTGACCCATGGCTTCCTGTTTCCTGCCCCGCTGTCTCACCTGGTACACGTCTGCTTGAAGTAGACCCTTTGTCATAAGCTGTTACTCACTGATGCAGAGAAGCAGCTCGTTAGTGCGGTCAGCTAAGCAAAGGACAATAACCCCAATTCCGGGCTGCCCCCAGCAGCTGGCTTCTTCAACACGGGAGCTCAAGGACTTCGGGACTTTGATTTTGAGTACGTGAGGCCTTTTTTTGCTTACTTTCTGATGGTTGAGGTGTTCCTCTACTTGGCTCCAAATGACCTATTTACTCATTTGCCTATAACCCAGGGAAGCACATCACGAACACCAACTCCGGGGATCACCCACCCTGGCCAGCCACTGCTGCGCATTCTTTAATTTTTGGATCTCACAAAAATACTTTAGTACCCAAGCAGAGGGAGGGTGGCTAGTCAGTACGGCGACTGCTCCCTCCAGAATGCACGGTGCTTTTGTGATGCAGTTGGGAGTGTACGCTGGACCTACAGATGCGCCGTGTCCTCTCGCACTTTGCACGCCCACTCCTGTCTGGCCCCTGTTCCCTTTAGCCTAGGACGCACCCGTCAAGGTCTAAGTCAAATACGGCAGGATCATCACCCCAGACCCAAGGATTCTCCCTCTCCCTTCTCCTGCAGCACTCTGCTTCTTCCTTGCTATGCAGCTCTGACTTGTAATCTTGTCTGTCTCCAACTGTGTGGCCTCATCCTCTGTGTCCTACGTCGTGTCCCGTACAACTCTGCATGTGTGTCCAGAACGAGACCTCAGACTGGGTGCAAGAATGCACGACCGAGACTACCAGTCGGTCAGCCAAGGTCGCGGGCCGCTTGTCTTCTGAGAGGCAGTATAGGGTCAAGGTTATAAGCATGGACCTAGAGTTCATACCCCAGCTCCATTACTTACAAGCGGCGTATGTAACTTAACTGCTCTGCGCCTCGGTTTTCTCAGCTGTAAAATGGGGGCTAGAATGGGTACTTCTGTGTCCATTTAACAGTTTTCAGTGAGTGTCATTGATCAGTGAATCAGTGGAATCACTGAATTATTCAACAGAGGACTCTGAGTTGAAACAGTGAAGTACCTGGAACAGTGTTTGGCACATAATATAAGTGAGCTGTGTTATTTCTTGATGAGCTTACTTCTAGAATATATTCCAATCAGTTAACAGGATTCTTAAAAAGTAATCTTTTCTATGGCCACAGTGGAAAGTGACATTGTATTGAAGATGCAGGTTCAAATTGAAGGGCAGGTTCTAGCGCTGCCCCTTACTAGACTTGTGTCAGGAAGCACGCTACTTAATAAACGTTAGCTCTCCCCAGGTCGTGACCACACCCTACCGTCACACCCAGAACTGCACCTCTGAAACGTGCAGGCCCATATCCTACTCTCTGCCCACATCATCCTAGGACCCCTTGCTCCTTAATTCCTTAACCACAATGTCTTCTGACCTCAGAGACCCGAGCAAACTTCCCAGGTTAACCAGTGTACTGTTAATGCTTGGGGTGCAAATTACGGCGCTCTGAAAGGCCAGCAGGACACACTGTAACCCAGGCAGCTGTTACGTGTCACCACCAAGAGCTGCCAGCCCACAGTGCCCTGTAGGTCCTCACGCACAGACAGTCTTTCTCTTACGCCCCGTGCAGGAGCAAAGAACTCAAATGCACATGTCAGGGGGAGGCCAGGCGAAGCCTAGGCCAGATGTGTGACTAATGCACCGGGACGCCTAGACCTACTTAATGAATTCTAGTATTTGCACATCAGTGCATCACAGCTCCCTAAATGTTTAGCTGTGAGTGACTGCTCTGGAGCTCCTTATTCTCATGATGATCATTAGGAGAAGGAGCACGTTAGAAGACAGAACTGAAGGCTCCAGGCCACTGTGGGAGGAAAGCAGGGGCAAAGGAGGGAGAAGCGGTTCCTGGGAGGCTCCTGGCCCCCGTGGCGCCCACCTTCCCGCGTAACAGGCTCCCACTCACACCAGCGCAGAGCGCGGGCTGTTCTCTCCTCCCGGCTCTGGTCCTGCTGCTTCCTCTGCCTGAAAAGAGACTCCCCCGGTCTCAGCTCTGTAACTGTCCACATTCCTAGCCATCTTTCAACATCCAGCACAAATGTCAGCTTCTCTGCGAAGTTCTCGCCTGTCCCTCCAGGCTGTCTTGATGTGCTCCCCACACACGTTTATTTATGTCTGTATTATCGCATTTATCACAAGCTGACATATTCCAGTTACTGGTGCCCCTGTCGGTCCCTCACTGGGACCGCAAGCTCTTCTAAGGCTGGAACTGCGTCTGCTTTCTATATACCCGATGCTGCGTCCAATGACAGAAACACAGGCGGCATCCGAAAGACATGGGTTGACTGGGGGAGGATCTCAAGGTCATTTGACAGTGGCTTCTGTGACAGGACCTTGGGAAACAAGCGCCTGTCTATCAGCAGGTGTTCCTCAGCCAACAAGACCCACAGAGCAGCGGCTAATCAATGACCAAGTCCGGGCGCCTGTGCCCCAAGTTAAGTATTAATGGAAAAGATGATGAGGATCCTAGAGAGAGGCACGGGACATCTAGCTGGCCACCTGCTCTGGAAACTTCCATTTGGTTTCTACAATTGCACAGTGAATTGCCTCTGTTTACTTCCACACTCAGAACTCTTATCTGGATTTCTACACCTTCCAGGACTGTTTGACTAAAAGAAACAAAGAGCAGCTGTCACAAAATATAAAGACTGAGGGAGGAGGTCTTTCCAGCAAATACCTCCACCTGAAGCGTCAGTGCCAGGGCCGTCTGGGTTTAGCTGAAGAACAGGCACTCAATCCAGCCTTTGATTCCTCAGCACCTCGCCCACCTCCAGGAGGGAGGCAGCCAGAAGTCTCTACCTCTCAGATGTGCACAGAAGTCATACCAGCGGCATCATGAATAAAGTACTGACATTCGTCCCCCAGACACCATGCACATCATGGCTGCACGTCCACCCAGCACTCGAGTGTGTGAATGACCTGAAAACAGGACACAGTGTCGGGGTCAAGCATGGGGGTGGGGTGGGGGAGGAGGCTCCGAGAGCTTGGGAAGTAGGTGCAACGGCACAGCAACCTCTGAGCATGTTTTTGTAAAGTGATGCCTTTCCTGGGCACGGGGAGAAGCCTGCAAAAGGCTCACTCCCTCAGCGGCAGAACCTGGGCAAGCTGGGAGGCTGCCACAGAAGCAGGGCTCATGCTCAGGGAGGGAGGCAGGCACACGCCTGAGGGCTCTAAGGCGTCTAGGATTATTCCTTGAACCTCTAGGAAGAGAAGAGAAGGCAGAGTAGGCTAGCTCTTCGGGAGCCTCTCCGGTCCACTCCTGTGAGAAGGTCGTGTGCACGCACGCGGAGGATGGAGGCTGCCCCGCGGTGTCCAGACACACAGCAGTCTTCCCCTTCTCTCGATGTAGAAACCAGAGTTTTAGACAATGGGAACTGTCACATTCTAAAAAGGACACTTGGCATATTCCAGCCTATTCGCTATAGAAAACTCAGCACAGCCTGATGTGTTTCAGAGTTGTCCAGACACGGAGTTGCACTGGAAGTTATCCTGGAACTAGAAAAATTAAGGCAGCAACTGCAGGAGAAGATTTGTCCTGCTAACACACATGTTGGTTGTGTTAAGTCTGTTTTCTCTTCCGGATTCCAGCTGCCTGGTTACTGTCCCTAAATCTCTTCTTGGATTTTGCATACCCCTTAGCATACACCCAGCAGTGATGCCACTGCCTCCTTCTCCTCCTCGCTACGTTTCTGTTTGATGAGATCAGCATGGTGCCAGCGAGAACAACAAAGGTGGGTTTTGAGATGCTACCAGCCAGAAGAAAAATGGAGGTTCTTGGAGGATGCCAAATTGAACAGATGAATGCCCAGAGACAGAGGGCAGGACACTTACTTTTAAAGGTGTCAAACAACAAAATGAGATGAAGGGAGTTATCAGAAGACCCAGGTAGGAATTTGACTACATCCTTCCTCACACAGAACACATGCAACTCAATATTGGTAATTAGATAAAGTCTATCCTGCAGTTTCCCCCAAGTGGTACCACCTTTATTTTTCCCTTCCTCATGGCACCCAATATACTGAGAAGCAGGGAACACAGTCCTTAAGATTTTGGGCTCTGAGTTAGAGAAACCTGGGCAGTGAGGTAGTGATGGAGCTTATTAAGGACATGTTATTGGGCAAGTAATTTTATCTATAAAATGGAGATAAGTAACAGTACTCACACCACGAAGGGATGTGGTGAGAAATGTATCTGGAACAGGAGTGTAATATCCAGCACATGCTAAATGCTCAGCAAACATTAGCCATTACTACTAGTATGTTCCCCATGTAAACGGCGGCTCAGGCTTGGGGAAGGGCACGAACTCAGGACTAGGAGTTCAGATGCAAATTTGCTGCTCATTCACTTGGGAATGTTACTTAATCCCTCTGCTGCCTTATTTCTCTCACCTGTAAAATGGGATAATACCCATGTCAACCTGATAGGATTCTCCAGAGAAATTAAAGGAGCTGATGATCATAAAGCCCTCCCCCCTTGTCTCCCATCTCAAGAGTCTGAGGAAAGGACCTGCTAAACCCATGACTCAATGACTGATGATGCTCTGAAGTATTACATCCTTTTGGGGTGTCTGCATTAAGCGCCCCTACACTGCCAGAATGGCTCTCTGCATCCAGACCGCAGCGTGCTGGGGGTGGTGGTGATACAAACGGTAGAACAGAAGCTGAGAGCAGTCATCCCAGGAGACGACTCACCCGGGAGGCAGGAGCTCTTGTTTAAGCGCAGCCCTACCTGCCATTCGCCAGGAATTCAGTGGCCCTGCCAACTCTTAACTTGGAGTCCACCTGACGGTGCTCCCACACAAGGACTCCCTTCCTGGGACAAGACCCGGCTTGAGGTTAGAATCAGAAGGCTTTTCCTCCCATTGGCAGCGCAGGGCTGGGAAGAGTCCGTCCTGCAAGCCTCCTTGCTCCCGGGAGTGGGCGGGTCCTGGACAGGACCCAGCCCTGTGCACTCGGGTTCACGGCGCTGCGCCGACCTCAGCGGACTTAGCCTTCATCAGACAGGCTCGCAAAGAGAAGAACCATGATTCACGTCGCACGTGAAAGACAACAAAGCACTCTCTACGTACAGAGTGTCATATAAATGCCACTTCAGGTGGTGCAGATACACCACAAACCAACCTTTGATTTCTTCCATCTGATCTGAAAATATTGAGAGTGGTATTTGGGACCATCTCTAGAACCTGACCAGGCGGATTCCCAGGGCTTCAAGATCTACAGCCTGAGCTAACCAAGAAAGAGGATTTAAAATTATGTATGTATCCAGGGCAAATGAAAAAGGTGGTGGAGAGTCCCCAAACTCCAGACAGTTTCAGAAGATTTCAGAGCTAGGATTTTAATCTTACGTGGAGTAAACATCTGCCCAGTATTCAGTGGGAAAAGGAGGCAAAGCCAACTTGCTCAAGGCCTGTTACATTCAGTGGAAATACCAGCACACATGCAGCTCAACCACAGAGCCCTTAGATGCCCCGCAGGCCTCCCAGTCACACAGACCACACCCTTGCAGCAGCCTCCACCGGGCAGGAGAGCCGCCTGCAGCCTGGCCCGTGCTCCCTGACCTTCCACGGCGCGGTCCTCTGGCGGGTGAAGCCCGGTCAGGCCCTCCCTCTGTGTCTGGGGACCCGGGGTGACCTGCCTCGCCTCTGCCATTTATCCTGCCCCTCCCCCCTCCCTTGCTTCTTGAGCCTTGTTCCTCAGCCACTCCCCGGACGGAGCCACCTCCTGGGTCCCCCCCTTCGGCACACTCACGCCTGGTCACACCTGGGTAGCAACCCCGGTGGGCAGGGCAGCCCCACCGAGGAGGCCTTCGAGAAGTATTTTTCAACAAAAGGCTGTCCCACAGTGAGGCTCTGCTGGTGCTGAGTAACCAAGACAACCAGCTATGAAGTAAAAACAGACAGTTGTGGGACTTACGGGGCTGAGCAAAGCATCTAGGATCATTTCTCCTTTAACCACCGTCTGATCTTGCACGAAGAAACCAGAATCCTTACACATGTTCTTACTGCTCAGGGAGGTGCAAACCACTGGAGAGCTGGCTGTGTACACCTGTTTTTCTCAAAGTCCCCCAATTCCACCCCCACTACCCCCCCCCCAAAGTCACCCACCCATCTCTTCCCAGATTTATGGATGCAAGTCCCATAAGCATGGGCCGGTGGACCACGCGGATAATGATGTTCGTTCCTCCGGGAACATCAGAGGCACTGGCCGAGCTGTACTTCTCACTCAGGTCCCAGGGCGGTATCCGAGGGCACGGCCTCACCGCGCGTTGACCAAGAGCATCACTTTAGAACCTAAGAGCCGAGGGCTCTGCTCACACTTACGTGCTCTTCCGAAGCGTAGAGGACTTCCATTAGTCGCTGCACGAGGTCATCGTTCTCCTGCCCGTGCTCCTGGCAGAGTAGCTCAATCTCTCTCAACTTCCCGAAGTAGAAATCCCTTTCCTTTTCCACGCCTTCAAGGGCAAGTTTTAATGAATGTACCTGTAGGGGAGCAAAGGTGCGAGAGAAAACCTCAAAAATACAGCATAAGAAGTAAGTGACCAACTGTGCCTGTGCAGAAAGACCCGAAATAGAAAGACAGAAACGTGAAAAGAACCGATGTGCAAGTCTGGGGAGAAACACAGGCTGCTGCTGCTGCTGCTGGCGCTGGAGCCTGGGCCAGATGTCCACCGTCAGCAGCACCCAAGTCCCCCCCCAGCAGCTGAGTGTTTGTAACAGAGGCTCAGGGGTCGTTCCACCCAGGCTCCGAGTCCGCTCACGTGGGCCGGGGCACATCTTCTCCTAACTTGTTCGTCCCCTGCAGGGCGGGGAGATGAGAAGGGGGAGCGGGGTGGGGAGAGGCTGGCACCGTGGTTCCCTTAGCTGCGCTGTGAGGACCCTCCTTTCTTCATGTCACTTGCATGAAGCTGCCCTCAGGTCTGGACCCCTTTGTAGATGTCCCTGAGCCAAACCAGACAAATGCTTCTACTCAGAGACTGGGTCGTGGCTGCACAGGGAAAACTGGGCAAGACTAAAAGCCAGCTGAGTGGATCCACATTAACGCCTCTGGTTCTGGCTTCGAGTACATCACAGGAAAGGTGGGGAGATGTGGGAGCTCCAGCCCCTCACCACACAGCCCTCACTCCCTTTCTTCTCCCTTGATGCTGGTTCAGGGCCCTCCCGGGGCGGTGCAGCATCTCATGGTGGTTACACAGCTGGTGCTTGTGAAGGGACGGGAGGGACGGGTGAGGCTGAGTCGGACAGAGCCATCACCTGGGCCGAAAGAACACCGAAAGGCGTGTGGACAGATCTGGTCTCAGATCCCAGACTGCCACGCTCCCACTGGCACGGCAGCAGCACACAGGCCCAAACCATCCCCTCTTCCTGCTGTCCGAGAACACCTTGAGTTTTTTTTTTTTTAACCCTTTGAGCATTTATATTATGCAGAGAGTATCTTTTGGAGGTAAATTAAGTCTTTCATGACCTCCTGAGGTGAAATCTCTTTCAGTATACTAAAAATCACCCTTAACAGAATTTTTAGAAATTACATTTGGAATAGAAAATTTCCTTCTCTCTCTTTCCAGTAACTTGGGGCCTTTCCACATGTTATTTGTCTGGCATTACTGGTTCATTCAAACATGTACTGAGCACACACAGTGTCCATCTCCTTGTGCACCTAGCAAACGTGTATCCATCTGGTGAGACTCAAGGATAAGGCTCTTCCTCAGAGTTAACCTCAGTGATGCCCTCACATAACTGCTTACAAAGCAAAGGAGGATCAGTTGCTAACTTTTAACTATTACTTCTGATAATACATACTATGGCCTCGATATTTGTAAAAACTGAAGGCGAATAGTAGCTTGAAATCCAGAGAAAAGAAAACTCCCTTTATTCTAGAGCCCCCTCCCTAGACTTGACCACAGAACCCATCTCAAGCCTGCACTGGTGACAGCAGATGAGTCCATGGCAGTTCAAGTGTCTGGTGTCTGCCGGCTCCCCCGTATCAGGCAAGAAGGGTCTCTAGGTGCTCTGACCCACGGAAGCCAGGTGTGTCTGCCTCTGCAGTGCTGTGGTCCTTACGCTGAACGAAGAGCTGAGGGTCTGTAGAAATACCCAGCCCCAGTCAGTTTGGGCTGCTGTCCTAGACGTGTCAGGTAATAGACACGCAGCTATAACATTCCCCAGTAAAAACCAACAGGAGCTAAATCATATGATGAAAGATCATTTGGCAAATGGGATTCCTTTCTCACAGTCCCACTCCGATGCCTCCGGGTCTTTCACAGGTCACAGTAAGAGCCTAAGCGCAGGAGGGGAGACGGAGGGCGGACCCTTGAGAAAAGTCAAGGGCAAGTTGTCTTCTCCCAATTCCCCACTGCTCAGCTGTCCACACACTGCAGCCTTCCAGTCTGATCCACAGACTGTCCGCGGGGGCTAACCACGGCCCAGTCTCCACCTCCCAACCCCGTGGCCCCTGATCGCAGCAGTGACCACCCCGCCTGCTTGCTGACCCACTCCCCAGAAACTGTTCCTAACTGTTTCAGTCATGTCTTTTCCTCCCCTGTGTCTTTTGATTAATTTCTGTCATTGAAACTGTCTAGCACAGTGGTGCTTTCATAGCACGTCAGGGGAGCCTGCCCGAGGAAAGGCATGAGGCCAAGTGAATGAGAATTCTTTACGTTTACGGCGCTTGTCACTTTCTCTATTACGGCTGTAATTCACTCTCGGGGACCCGGGCATTTTCACTCAGCCCACCCTTGTCCTCGTGTCCTCAGTTCCGATACAGTGGTGCCCGTGTGGCTACCCACCAGCTTCAGAGGGGCGCCTGCAGGCTTCAGGGACAGAAGGGAGGAAGTACTAACGTCACCTTCCCTCTGGGACACAGGGAGGTGCAGGCCCCCTCCCCCATGTGAATGTGTCAGGGGCGGCCGGGAGAGTGAGGCTGTTGAAATAATGAAGGAATTACAACCAGAAGGAGGAAGACCATTGGAATGTACTTCTGTCTTTTCAGTCTTCTCCAGAGTGCCGTTCTGGACGGTAGGACAATTTAGCTGAAGCATCACAGAGGGCTGGGTCCTGAGGGGATGGATGGCTGTATGTGTGACTCAAGAGCTAATGGGAGCCTAGAGCCCCAAGGAGAGGAGGTGGGGCTGGTGGGCAAGGCTGTAAGGGAGGGCGGGGCAGGAAGGGTCTCAAGGTTCCCACGTGGTTCTACTTTGGGTTGGTGGGTGGGGAACCTGGGCGTGGTAGGGGCAGATGAAGATGAAGAAATATGAGATAATAAAGATATCCAAAGAATTTGAGTTCCTAAGGAAAAAAGGTTTATAAATCCAAAGTATCCTGGACCCACGCCTGAGGCACGTTAGGTCCACCCTGACTTGCTGGGAGCCTCAGGCGTGTGGCCCAAGGCTGATCACAGCTGTCCTAACTGCCGTTTTCCTTAGAAGAACTTACTACTGGAAATTGTATAAGGGCTCCAGCAGAGAACCGGCAGGGAATGAGAGCAGTCCACAGTTTCTAAATCAAAGTCCTACCCACCGGATGACTTACGGTTTTACTTTTTTCGTGAAAGCGTTCCAGGTTGTAAAGAAACACCCCAGTTAAGCAACTGCTTGCTTTCAGACCAGATTCTTGTTTGCAAATATACAATTATCTCAAAAACTGTTCCCAGACTCTTGCTGGCTCATCAAGAATCAGATTAATCACTGGGATTGGCTGGGTGAGTGGCTGGGAACAGCCTGAGGACCTGGAATGTAAAGGCTGCCCTCCTGGGGTGGGAGGGGCCGGGGTAAAACTCTCCTCCCAACTCAGGGGGAGGAGGGGCAGCTTCTTATTACTTCTAAACTCTGTATAATCTTAGGCAAAATTCGCTGCTGTTAGTTAGAAACCGTACCCAAGCTTTCACACTGAAAACTGCAAAGGCAGTAGAGCTAGATTTACTGTAATGCTAAGGATACTAGATAAAAAGGAAAGTTCTCTATGAGTGTGGCCTTTCTGATCCCCCATCACTGTGTTCAGTGCTCTGGCGGGAAGTGTTGGTTTTTTGGCTTGTGTAACAGCCTATGCTGTGTGACTGCCGTCTGGAAGTTCTTTCAGGGAAGGGAAGGTGCCACTATATTGCTGCCATTATATTATTAGCATCAAACATAGTGTCTGTCACATAGGACAGGCTTAACCAAGAGTTGCTGAAAGAAAGGAAGGAAGGAGGGAGACAGCCCCTAATGCCTTAAGCACCATCTAGACTGGCTAGAAGTGGGCAGATGGCCATGGTCTAGCCTGGAGCTCCTGCTAGGCACTGAGGTGGCAGGGCGGGGTGGCCTGCACACCTGCATTTACCTGAGGCTAAGTCATCTGTCCTGTCTTTATGTGCAACGTTGAGATTGGTGACTTAACATCTTTTACTCATAATAGGCCCCTGATTTTATCTGCCCCAATGGTCCCTTTCATTTTTACTTGCCTGAAACCACTGGTTCCATCCCGTCCCCTCCCCATCCCAGGCCCTGCTCGTCTCACCCCTTACACCTGTCACTGCTCCCCGAGACAGGGTCAGGAGGACCGGTTACCTGTTCGTTAAGCTGTATGACCTGCGTTTCTAAATCTTTATCAGATTTGGATGCTGAGCTGCTGGACGAAGCCCTTTTGGCTGATGAGGGACGAGAAGGTGTGGATCCTGGTTTAGATGCTGGACTGGATCTGGCTGCACCTGAAAGCAACCAGAATAAATCATGAAGATTGGCAACGTTAAAAGCACTTTTTAGGTATATAGCAAATGATAGAGAAAAGGAATTTACTAAAACACAGAAGAGATACTGCCAGCAACCCCCTCCCATCACAGAAGTACCACAAATACACTTAGAAAGACTGCGCTCAACAAAACGATAGCATCATCTTGGACGACTTACTGAACTTTCTGAGCACGGTTTTTCCCCCCTCAAGTAACATGAGATTAATGCAGTTGTCCTTTCTCCCTCTGGAGAGATGAGAGTAACAGATACAAAGGGATTTTAAGTTTTCTTTAAGAGTTAAGGTTCTATGATGAGCTCAGAGCATCACCGTAATTGAATTTCTAACCTAGACGTTATAACAGACTAACACTTCAGGAGAAGTACCAATACAAATGTCTTTTTTTCCCTCTCTTTTAATGCATTTCCTAGTTTTAGCCACTGAAAGAGTCTAGGAGCCGTGACATCTCTGTAACAACAGGCACTCCTGGTGCCCAAGTCCTAGTTTCTCAATGTTATTCTGCAATAAAAGGGCTTCTTGAGATCTGGCTGATCGCAGGGGTGGGGCAGGGAAAGGACAGGGTGGGCCTGGGAGAATGTGCTCAAGGATTCATGTCAAAGGACACAGAGGCCAGCCTGAAGGGGCTCCCAACCGGCCACACTTGGACTGGTTGCATAGCATAAAGACTAACGGCTGTAATGCATTACAAGGCACTGAATAAATGCAAAGCTAGTTCATGATGATGGGCAGGGGAGAGGCAGGATCTAAAAATCTTTACGGAACACTGACAGCTAGTAAATGCCCAAGAAATGCTACAACTAGAAAAGTCACACTGTTGCAACACACGTAACTGATTCAGGAAAGTTCATCCATTGACTAAAACACTGAGAGGTTCTTGAGGAAAAAGATATTCACACGTATCAGGATACTACCCTATAAATCACTTATAAAGGGAAAGAGATACGCTTTCACAACAGGGAAGTCTGGGGATTTAACCAAGTTATTCAACAGCATCCCTAATAACGCTAGAAATCGGCAAAAACAAACAAACACTGATGTCGGATATGAACTCACCTGCCTGGAGCTCAGCTCGGGACGGGCTCTCTCTCTAGAGCTTGATACAGACATAGGGAACGGCCTCTGCAGCCAGAACAGAAGCCACAAGGCCCATGCAATGAAGTTTACACACTTCATGCATTTAGACATTCAGGGGCATTTCTGGGGCCCAGGCACTCGTGCTCTGAACAGCTCCATCTGGTGCAGGTGCTCCCACTGGCCCGGTCCTCTACAACCCCCCCCCCTGCCCCACCCCTCTAGCAGGCTCCTGGAGGGCAGAGGCCTCGTCACACTCAGCTGTGTGACCTCAGCGCTCAGCACACGACTTGGCTGAACGTGTAACTGGTGAAGGAACAAATGTTTCAATAAACCCATGAACAAATAAAACCTGGTTACAGGGTTTCTGCTTTTACAGTTTATTTCCAAGCTTACAGTTGATCAGGATCCCTCATCTCTGCAGAAGCCCGGACAAACCCCTCGTGGACACTGCGTCCGTGCCCCGCTGGCCGGGCCCTCTGACTCCAGGACGAGCCCAACAGGGTGAAGAGCACAACATGGAGATGTGCAGGGGAGGCCGGGCGAGGACGTGCTGACCTGGCAAAGAGCCTTCCCCACGGCGGCCACCATGGCACCTGGCCTCCTTGGGGAAGCAGCTTTTGAAAACTCAAGTGACTTCAGACCTTTGCGTGAGCAATATGTCCCATGTTAATATAAACAAAGTCTAACAGAAAGCGGCTCAAAGACTGTCTAGGACCAGCTCCTCTTATTTACTGAGTAGGAGCCTCGACCTGGACGTCCCTGCTCTGCAGGAGCTCACGATCGTGGGAGTGAGTCATTTAAGAATGCCCACATATGGCAGCTCACAGAGAAAAAAATGTGACAATGAATATATGCATGTTCATGTATAACTGAAAAATTGTGCTCTACACTGGAATTTGACACAACATTGTAAAATGATTATAAATCAATAAAAAATGTTAAAAAAAAAAAAGAAAATGAAAAAAAAAAGAATGCCCACAGACGGAAGACAAATACTGTTATGTATGAAATTGAAAAAATAAAGCAAATGAATGTGTAAATACACACACACACACATATATATAAAAAGCCCGGCCATGGCCACACTCAGCACTGAGGAACACGGCAGTGTTCCAGACTACATGACCAGGGAGTGCAATCTGGGCTGTATTCTCTCTGCCGGAAACGCCTCCTCTCCTCCTCTGAGTGACTACGTCTAACATCCTTCAGGTCTCAGCTTAAACGTGGCTGCTCAGGGAGGCCAAAGCACCCAAGCGCCTTCCTCACAGCACCCATCCATTGGATTGGCACAGTTATTTATTTAGTGCCGACTTCTCCCTTAAGATTTAAACTCTGACGAGGCAGGAGCTGCATCTGATTTGTTTGCCATTTTATGTTCCCAAGGCCAATCACAATGCCTGATCCAGAGGAGACACTCAACAGTAAGGTTTTATAACTCAGGAGAGAACTCCTAGGAGAGGCATCTTTCTAGGGTAAAGATCCCAGGGAAAGCTCGAGGAGCTGATGCTAACAGCAAGAACCAGCAGTATCTGAAGGAAACCGAACCAAACCCACCAGCCTCCCGGAAAGAGATCTCTTACTTGGTTTCAGGTTCACCTCCCATTGTTACTTAGGCCCTTTATAGACAGCATCAAGACAATAATTCAAGTGGGTAAATTCAGTCAGTGAACGGTTAACTCTGAATAGTGAGGAGCAGGGTGGTTTGTGCTGGGCTGTCAAGCCTCTGCCACGGTCACGGTCACCGTCACGTCCGTGCCTCTTCTGAAGGAAACAGCCCTGCAGAAGGGGCCTCCCTAGAGAGCAAGTGACTCCCCACCCCAGGCAGCACCCCCTAAACAGGCTGACAACTATGAGGTGGCTGGTCGCAGAACGGAGCTGGGTCCGACAGACACAGCTGTGCTCTTGTACTCTGCCTTATCCAGTCTTGTGTAAAGTTTAAAAGAAAAACACAGGAGGAACAGAAGCTGACTGCCTGTAAAACAAGGTTCACTGATTCTATTTTCAAGACATCATCAAATGCAGCTTGGGAAAAAAACTGAAATGTCTGACGTGAAGGTAAAGTAGAAGGGGTCAGGGCAAGCCCAAGCCCCACGTAAGACCAAGTTATCAGGGAAGAAAAACTAAAAAAAGCAGGGGAAGCCGGCTGGGTGGCCCAAGGCGGAGAGGCCAGAGCCACTGTGGTTACTGATGCTGTCCCAGTTCCAGCTTTTTCCTGCAGAAACACATCCCCTGCTTCTGACGGGGTCCAACTTCACAGGGTCTCCGAGTTAAATCTGCGTTTCACGGACGCTGTAAAGGTCAGTCGGGGCACAGAGCCCCAGGTCTCTCATGCCGGCACACGTGCACGCAGCCTGGGGTCTCTTGGAGATGAGAGGGATGAAGGCACGGAGGATCAGACCCGGCATCCTCTGCTGGGCGGGGCAGGGATGGTGGAGAAGTAGGGGTTTGGTCCACGCTTCATCCCCTGTACTCGCCACATGGAGGATGAAGAAAAGCTTCTACACACCCCCATCCCACCCCACCAGTCACTCACAGGCTGGACAAAGAATGAAAAACAAATCTGAAAAATTTAATAGATCAATTAAGTAATTAGTATGTGATATTTAAAATCAGTAGGGTTTTGAAATTCTGATTAAGCTGTTTGGAAAGGGACTGATAAAAGAGAAATAAATCTCTGACAGATGAGGACATGAGCGGTCAGCACCAGTCAACTGCACATTTTACCTTCTAATGAATAAATGCGAAGAAATGAAAGAACAGGGAAGATCTTAGTATCTTTAGAGCTTAGAAGTTTTAAAAAAGCCACACAATTAAAGCTCATTTTCAAAAGAATGTAAACTGAGCTCTTTACAGCCTCAGAAGCTGCAATTTGAGATGGAAGTAATTTACCCCTTACGGCTCTCACGCGATTCGCACACACTGAGAAATACTGAATCCTAAAATGCTAAAATGTATAAAGATGAAAATGTAACGTTTTGTTCACTATAGTAAATGATTTCCTTCATGGTTTAGCTTTTTAGAATAAATAACAGTAGACAATATTTTACATTATATCACATTCATTAGATAGTTAAGAACTAGGGTTTTGTGTATTTATTTAAAAAGTCTTGCTACCTTCTTTCAAAAAACCACACCCTAAGGTCTGCCCAGCTTCTGGGGTGCCTGGTATCCTTTTTTCATTCACCTGGGCTGCTATAATATGGATATTATCAGAAAATTGTACTATTATCAGCGTCAGCAAACTTAACACCAGTATACTTTCACGTAAGCTAACATTCTTATGCCAATTTTGTCAAGTGACCAATAATGTCCTTGATAGCTTCTAATCTTGGCTTTAAACACTGGGGTTCTCAATAGCTGCCCCCAAATCCACTGGTGATTTCACTTCCATGCCTTCCCAAACCTCTCTGCTCGATGATACTTCCATGAAAAACATTCACATAATGGCTTTTAAGAGAGCACAGCTACTCTGGCTGTAATACAGATACAGATATTTTTCACACAGCTATCAAATATTTCAGTTTTTTTCTCAAGCTGCACTTGATGATGTCCTGAAAACATAATTAGGGGTAGCCCTGTTTTACAGGAATCATTTTTCCCTCAAGCGTCTCTCTCTCTCCCTAATTTCCCCTTTCAAAATAAAAGGAGTTTCAGAAGCAGAGGAAAACACATAAATTGTGTACAAGTCCCTGTAATTCTCTGACTTTACCCATTGGATATGGACATGATTTACAATGCTAGCCTTTGAGCTGTTGTGTCTTAATTAATGCCTTTAGGATTTGGAGTATAAATATGATTCTAAGACATTTTAAACCACAGTTGTAAAAAACAAAGAGTGGCCTGATTCACTGCCTTAGTGAAGCCAGAGCATTGCTTTGTCTAATGTCAATAATGAGTAGGTTGCTTAACGCTTATGGAAAAATGCTACAACATTTTGGGCCTATGAGGCCCAATGAATTCATAACAATGAAGCAAATAAAGACACTTTATCCTTTTTTATACTTGGCTTTATAAACTTCATGGTTGGGGCTCTGATGGAATTTAGAAATTCTTCTCCCATAATCTGCTGTATTCTTCCTGCCAAAATCATAAACAGAGGAGCTAAAAATATAACATTAATACTGTTGACAAGAACCACAGAGACATTAAACACACACACACACACACACACACACACACACACACACACTCAGGAAGCAGCCACACTCTGGTCATCCCCATCTTCCTCCCTACTTTGAGAGCATGTTCCTTCCACTACCGCCCCCGCCCCCCACCGTCCTTCTCACTCAATTAAAAACCCCACGGGGGCTGGGGGGGTGTATATGAAATGGATGAAGGGGGCCAACAGGTACAGGCTTCCAGTTACAAAGAAGTCCCGGGGATGTAATGTACAGCATAGTGACTATAGTTAATAATATTGTATTGCCAATTTGAGTTAGGAGTTTGGGATTAACAGACACGCACTACTGTATATAAAGTAGATAAACAACAAGGACCTACTGTACAGCACAGGGAACTATATTCAATTTCTTCTAATAACATATAATGGAAAAGAATCTGAAAAAAATGCATAGACATGTATAACTGAATTGCTTTGCTGTACACCTGAATCTTATACTGTAAGTCAACTATACTTCAATAAAAAACAAATAAAAAAAAAAGAGAAAGAGTAGAGTTTGAACGTTCTCATCACAAGAAAAAAAACTTGTAACTAGGTGTGGGGATGGATGTTAACTAGACTTGTAATGATCATTTCACAATATATACAAACATCGAACCATTATGTTGGACACCTGAAACTAACATGTCAGTTATATCTCAATAAAAATGAAACCAAACTCCACAAAAGAGCTGAAACCTGGCAGAAGCTACCTTGTACCTCCACTGATAAATCATTTGTGGATGGACCTGACATCACTTCCTTATCCCCTCTGCTTTGGCAAAGAGATTTTATTTTTTAACTGAGATAATGAACTTGGTTAAAATAAATAAGTAAATTAGGCCACTGCTGGGGCTAGACTGCTGAAAAGAGAGAATTCCCGCAGGAAGAGGGTTTCCTAAGTGACTAAGCAGACAGCAGAGCTGTCACACAAGAGGGATGACTCACGGCTTCTACACGACTGATGATCACTGCAAATTCAAGGTCTAACACTTTCCTTCAAAAATGCCTCCGTACCTCCCCTTTGTAGATTCTGTAATCTGCTCTGCCCTGAGGGCAAAACAGAGCACCTCAGCGACCAGCATTCTGTCCAAATGGAGCTCTAACAGGGGTTCTGGGATGCCCTGATTCGTGAGATCATGAAGAGGTTGGTCCTTTAATCCCAAATTAGTAGTTCGGAGCCCTTATGGCTTCTGTCCCACCAGTGCAGCCAGTGGCAAAATCAGGCTCTTTCTTTTTGCTGCTTCAGTGCCCACTTATAAAGTGGGCGGCTCCTCTTTTGAGCAGCTTGGGGTGGGGCTCCACACCGCCCAGCAGGATCCACATTCATCTTGTGGGAATGAAGAGCCGGGATGAAACTGGGTGTCCTTTATCTTCCCAGGGAGGCAGTGGCTCGCAGCGGGGCCCTGCCAGCAGGCAGCCTGCGCAGGAACCCTGGCTCTGCTCCTGCTGAGTAGGGGGATTTCCTCTGCACCTGGGTGTCTCCATGTCCTACATGCACAGCAGCAGTGCCTGCTGCAGGGCTGGGAAGGATGCACGAGTTAATACATGGAAGGTTCCTACACAAGAGCCTGGCACACCATACGTAAGTGTACACTCTGATCACTCAGCAAACGAGGTCTGAGTCAGCTAACGATGAGGGAGCACACAGGTCTCCCATTTGTAGGCACTAGCGAAACAGAAACCAAACTGCTGAAATAATAATAAATTGAGACTCATTTATTTAAAGAAAATCTTCAAAACTGGGTTAACCCCATAACCCACCAGTGGGCTCCCAGGCATCGGGCCCTCCATTCCTTGCGCTGTCTTGAAAACCAGCCTACTGTAGCTCAAGTCTCCTTGCGCCTTCTGAAATTACCCTGATTCACACACTCCTGCAGTGAATATTTACTGAACCCCTACTGTGAACCTGGCAAGCTGCAGGCAGTTGGGATAAAACAATGAATGAAACACAAAAGATGCCGCTCTTTGTGGCATTTATGTTTAACTGAAATCAGATAAACGGTAACGTTAATAAATTAGCAAGTGACACAATGAACTAGAAAGTGCGTGCTATGGGAGAGAGAGACAGAGAGCAGGGCTGGGGGAAGGAGTGCCGGGGAGCGGCGGGTGACTGGCAGTTTGAAAGAAAGGGAAGGCCCGAGCATCCATCATGATCCTCTCCAGTCTCAACCCCTGGCTCAGACCCATCGGACTTTCACGAGTCCACCCAGAAGGACTGGGTTCAAAAACATCCAGTGCCCTTGGTGGCAGTCCCGCAGCAGCCCAGCAAGGACGCAAGTGGCCGAGATCCACGTCAGGCACGGGTGGGGCTCCCTCCTCACAGAAGCCGGCATCTTGTCACAGCTCCACAGTTGCACCTTCTGGGATCCCTGCAAGGGACGTGCCAGTTGCAGGAGTCACCCTGACTTCTTCCAAGCCTCTTAGGGATAGCCAGATTTGAGCAAAGACTTGAGAGAGGTGAAGCTGGCCTTGCAGACAGCCAGGAGCAGAACACTCCAGGCAGAGGAGAGGCCCAGCGCAGGTGCAAAGGCCCTGCCCTACCTGCACAGCAGCCAGGCCAGGTGCTGGGCCAAGGGGAGCCCAGGCGCTGCAGGAGGGGAGGAGGTCTGAGCGGTACCGGAGGGGGCAGGTCACGAAGGACCTCGCAGGCGACTGCCAGGGGGTCGGCCTTCACTGAGGGCAAAGGGCAGCCACAGCGCGGTCTTGAACAGAGGAGTGACAGTGACGTGATCTGATTTTGATTTTAGGAGGCTCACTCTGCCTGCTGCGTGGAGAACAGACTGCAGGAGGGGCGGAGGGGCGGTGCAGATGCAGATCGGCCAGTTGAAGGCATCAAATGTCCGGCCCTTTATCACAACTTAGGTTTGGCCTCATTAACAGCAACTAGAAGACGTTGTGGGATCAACTGCATCTGCTGTTGCTTCCAAGGGGCGGGCGGAAGGAGAAGCAGGCAGTGACAAGCGCTGTGAGTCAGCGGGGTCCCTCCCAGCCCACTGCTCAGGGTCATCACAGGGTGATGGCTGGCTCCGTCCGGGGAGAGCCCGCCAGGGAGCAGCGCCGAAGGCCAGGGCCCAGAGCCACAGCGCCGTCCCTGACCAGCGGTCACACAGCCGAGATGGGCCAGTGGGCCTGCCTCCAGTGCGCACGGCCAACGCGAGCATTCACGAACCGAGTTACTTCTGCCCCGGTTACTGTCCCTGCTGGAGAAGATGTGCTTATTTTTAGCCATCATGTGATTCTCCAGTATTTTCCAGGCGCTGCTTGAGTCACTCTAGTTTCAGAGAATTTTTCATAGGGGAAAAAAAAATGCCAGAAAGAACTCTTCATCTTGAAATGGCTCAAATATTAAAAATTCCAACTTTCCAGGAGTGATTTGAATGTGGTATATATTTCTTTCAATAAGCGGACTTTTCACGCCTTCCACATCCCGGTAGGAAATTAAGTGTGCTCAGAAACGCATTCGGTGCCAACCCATCACTCTCTTAGTTCAAATTCTTGTTTTCAAATTGTTCTCAGACTGATTTCTCTCTAGAAATGGTGAGGGCTCCCTCACTCCCATGAAAACAGTGCACAACAGAACCCCAACAATAATTTAGGGAAACACTCCTTTTGCCTGTTTACTGCAGCAAGAAGGAAAGCTGGTGGTTGAAAGAGCCCCCAAAACAGAGCCAGCCCACTGAGAATGAAGACACACAGGCATCACCATGACAACAGCATCAGGCTGTCACGCACCCCTGGCACACAGCGGTCCTTTAGGCAAAAAGCTTACAAACTAAGACGGCTATTTTGGGGGAATATAACTACTTAATTCCTTCACGATGTTCAGTCAGGGTCCTACTGACTCCCCTGGCAAGACCAAGTGTCTCAGGTCATCGTTCCGGTGGTGGGAAGTCTGCTGTGCTCCATTAACACCATCTTACCCAGACCCCCCTGCAAAGGGAGACATCGTCTGAGGCCACGGAGCAGCTGGAGCTCAGGGAGGTGAGAACCAGAGCCGAGCCCCACTGGAGTCACCCACTTTCCTTACTCCAGGGGGCTCCCACTCTAGGTTTCCTTCTTCCACCAACCAATGACCAAGCCAGAGACTTGTGCATCATTTATCCTTGGCTTCCCCTCTCCGTTATGTCTCATATCCCATCACCATCACGTTTTGTTGATTAAACCTCCTGAAAGTCTCTATAACCCACGTGGCCATGACCTTTGTTCAGGCCACCCTCCTCTCCTACATGGTTGGCGGCAACAGCTTCTTATCTGTTGTACCTGGAACCTTTCAGTGACTCTCCAAAGTCCCCATAATAAAGTGTAAGCCTCTGTGAGTATAGAACTTAATTTGATCTTCACCTCCTGGTGTTCCCACCCGTGTGTGGTCCTCTCCCCTAGAGGGTGGATGGGATCTGTGATTTGCTTCTAACCAAGAGTGAAGGTGATGGGATGTCACGCCCATGATATAGAATCCCATGGGGCTCTACATATGATTCATTTTGCTGGTGGACACACTAGAGAGACTCCCCCTACTGGCCTTGAAGAAGTAAACTGCCATCGCAAGCCCCCATGTTGGAGAAACCCACTTGGCAAGAAACTGCAGGTGGCCTCTGGGAACTGAGAGCCTCAGTCCTGCAGCCTGGAGGAAGCTGCCAACAACACAAGGGAGTTTTCCCCAGTTGAGCCTCTGATTAGACCACAGCCCCAGCACATACCCGGACTGCAGCCTGGTGAGACGCTAAACCAGATAACACGGCTAAACTGTGCCTGGACTTTAGAAGCTGTGACACAATACACGTGTGTTGCTTTAGGCTGCTAAGTTTGTAGGAGCTGTCTTGCAGCAACAGAACACGAATACCACCATTCTTAACCCATGAAACAAGGGCCCTGGCTCGCTTGTGCACCTCACATCTCGACGTCCGCACAGAACAACACGCACTTCAGTGAGCAGAGCACCGTCTCCCTTGACTTCAACATCCTGTTCTTTCCACCTGCAAAACCCTCTTCCAGACACTTCACCTGGCTACCTTCTACTTATTCATTAAAATCTTAGTCCAACCTCCCCTTTTCCAAGAAGCCCTTCTAGAACACACAGGCCAGCTCAAGTGATCTTCCTACACGCCCTGACTGCACTCACCCGATTTTAACCTTACTGTCTATGTAGTGCCAGGTTTCCCCACCAGGCTGTAACTCCCCTGGATCACGGTGTATCTCCAGAACCTCTTACAGTGCCTTAACAAGTATTTGTTGAAAGACTGAATGAATGAGAATTCAAGTAAAGCCTTCACGGGAAGGGCAAGGAATCCAACAGGCAGGAACCGTGGTTTAAGAAGTGTTCTCTGAGCTACTGTGTAATGCGCTGTGCTATTTTTTTTAAAGGCGTTTTGAATTATGTTCTTTATTTAGGAATACCCATGTTAAGTACAGTGAGCTCTTCACATTCTGCATCCATGGATTCAACCAATTGTGGACTGAAAATACTTGGGAAAAAAAATTCCAGAAAGTTCCAAGCACTATGCTATTTTCTAAGCTACAGCGCAAGGGGTTTCTCAAGTGACAGACGTGACTGAAGAAAACGTCCAGAACAGCCGTGTGCTGACTTACATACTGCATTTTCCTTGATCCAGATGGACACCTCGGTGATTCAATTTAAAATCAACTCAGCAAACACTAAGACCGTCCACGTGTCACGCAGTGGGGAAACAGTGACAGAACAAGACAACTGGCCAACAGTTCCATTCACTCAATTCAAAGGGAGTCTAGAAAATTCTTCAGGTCAAAACTATCTTCTGTTCCTGCCCAACATACCAAGGGACAAAGAAAGGCACCAATAATAGAGAAAAATGGGCTCACACATGATTTGTGCTATTCTGCTTATGGAAACTGAAATAAATGCTAAGTCACTGCCTTTTGAGGCCGGGCAAGCTTTACTGTGAGGCTGAGAGGTCAAGAAAGGCCATGTTATCACATCTACAGAGAGAATTATCTGAATTGAAGGATTCAGAAATCAGAGATCCGTAATCCCACAAATCTAAGGCTCATTTTTCTGGGCTCGATACACATTTTTGCTTCGGAGCTGAGAGGAGACCTGGGACAAGGGGCTTAACGTTTCCCGTGTTGGTCAACGTTTATAGAATATAATGACTCTCACCCAAGAGCAAGGATGCAAGGATGAATGGGGATGTTTCTGAACTTTCAAAAATTATTGCTATTTAAAAAAGTAAATGCCATTCAGATAGAACAGCATGTACTCTGCTTCAAGCCTTTACAACCCTGGAGGACCTTTTATACCCCCTGTTCACGATGCAATTTGAATTTGGTTTGTGAGCGTTTACCGTGGCTGAGTGCAGTGTGGGCAGGAGATAAGAACATAAAACAAGACCATATCCATGATACTTGAGAGAAGCAACATGATATGATGGCTGAAGAGCACTGGGCTCTGGAATCACCTGGTTCCTTATTTCAAGCGTGTGACCCTGACAAGGTACTGAACCTCTCTGTGCCTCAGTTTCCTCAACTCTAAAACAGGGCTACAGTCGGAATGTCTACTGTTTAGGATTGTTGTGAAGCCAAATTAAGCTAATGCAGATTAAGTGTTTAGAACAATAGCTGGCATTTAGCTGACTCCCTCTACATTTGATGACTCAATTTTTAAATTTTTATCAAAGTATAGTTGATTTACAATGTTGTGTTAGTTTCAGGTGTACAGCAAAGTGATTCAATTATACATACATATATATATATATATATATATATATATTCTTTTTCAGATTCTTTTCCATTATAGGCTATTATAAGATATTGAATATAGTCCCTGTGCTATACAGTAGGTCCTTGTTGTTTATCTATTTTATATATAGTAGTGTGTATATATTAATCCCAAACTCCTAATTTATCCCTACTCTACCCACCTTCATCTTTGGTAACCACAGTTTGTTTTCTATGTCTGTGAGTCTATTTATGGTTTGTAAATAAGTTCATTTATATATATATTTTTAAGATTCCACATATAAGTGGTATCATGATATCTGTCTTTCTCTGACTTACTTCACGTAATATGATAATCTGCTCTCTCTATATTTTGGATATTTCCCTTTTTCCTAACTTCATTTTTATTAAAAATTCTATTCACATTAGATTCAGATTTTAAGAGTTATATACAATCATAGCACCATAACATTTTGGAGGTTTTCATCACTAAGCTTAAAAAAATTCTGGTTTAAAAACAAAACTGTGACATATTTTGATTCCAAAAAGCCAAAATAATGAAAAGCTTTATAAAATGAATGAATAAATCATCTATCTAAGGTGCTATCTCATTAAGCA
The DNA here is from genome assembly GCF_048564905.1 of Vicugna pacos. Lineage (NCBI taxonomy): Eukaryota > Metazoa > Chordata > Mammalia > Artiodactyla > Camelidae > Vicugna > Vicugna pacos. The sequence goes on from NC_133010.1 coordinate 11,650,133, forward strand.
AACAAACTGGGATGGAAATGAAAATTGCATGGCTCTTCCTTGGAAGACGCCCTTGTCCTCTTCCACAGACACTGCCAGAAAATTCCTACCTGAAGCTCCTGAATGCTTCACGACTCTCAGTTCCACTCTGTGCCCAGTATTTCCAAACTCTTTCCAAACTCATTCAGCATCCTGGCAAGGCAGAGCACTGCTCATATTTTATGCTGTGGTTTTATCAGTATTACAGGTAGGGAAACACTGTTTCGATTATTCTTTGAGGAGAAAACTATCCCAAAGCTCAGCAGTGCATCTTACATATTTCACACAACAGGTGTGTGACTGGAGGAACAAAACCACCAATACCCCTCTCCTTCCAGGGAGTGGGGGGGGGTCTTCTAAGAAGTTAATTAATTGGCCCCTTATAAACTTTTTCCCCCGTTTTCTCCAGGCCTAAATGTAGCTAATGTAGCTAAGGGAGCAGGAATTAACTTGTGTGCAGCTTAGCAAGAGGATGGTTTCTTAATATGAACAGGCCAAGGCCATGCAGTGCTGATACAGGGCAGGGACTGAGTGAAAGATACACTGTTCAGATAACAAGGAGAAGGGCTATCACCTAACTGAAAAGAAGTCTCTCTAATTATGGGACTGGTAAGAAAAATACATCTTCTCCTTGTATGAGTTGACACTGCATGGTCTTTTAGAATTAACAGTTGATTCTTTAAGTAGGTATATGGGTAGCAGAATATGTGATTAGGTGACCGGGGACTGTGAGACAGCAGTATCCAGCAGGTATACACTGGGAAGTTGTAGGAATAAACAGGCATGCCTCATCTTGATGGAGAAACCATGAAGGGACAAGAAAGATGGCGTACCCCCTACTGGGTTCTAGAAGGTCAAATGCCATTATGGACTGTTCTAGTCTGAAGAGCAGACATGTCTTGGAGTAAATGATGGCTCTGAGATGAGAGCAATATTTGTGTTTAAAGGGTGGAGTTTCTCAAAGGTCAATGAAGACTTGCATCTTGGCAGTTATAAGGAAAAGGAGGTCCTGTATAAAGGCACAGGCCTGAGGTCAAGGTTAAGATCCCTTGAGAGACATTTAATGTCTTCAGTACTTTTCAACTTGGACTCTAATTGAGTTAAGTCCGTGTTAAATCAAAAACATCAACACTCATCAGAGCAATACCACAAAATCCAGAGTCTCCACAACATAATATCACAATGTTTGGACACAATCCAAAATTATTCAACATATGAAGAGCCAGGAAACAAGGAAAAGATAATCAACAGATGCTAACTGTGAGATGGTCAGAATGGTGGAATCAGCAGACAAGAACTGTGCAGCAGCTTCATGAACGGTTCAGTATCCTCATAATAAATGAAAGGTAGGCAATCTCAACACAGAAAGAAAAAAATAAGAAAAATTACAGCTGAAGAAATACAACAGTTGAATTTTTTTCATGCTCAATAGTAGACTGGAGGTGACAGAAGAAAAAGAGGGTAAACTTGAAGATACATTAATAGAAACCATCTAAAGAAGAGAGAGAACACTGGAAAAAAATGAAGTGAGCCTCAGGGACCTGTGGGGTAACTTCCAAACCTCCAACATATGGAAAAATAGGAGAGAGAGAATGGAGCTGAAAAAAATGTTTTTAAATATCTGAAAACCTCCCAAATATGGTGAAAGACATAAACTTACAGATTCAAGAAGCTTAATGGGCTCCAAAACAAGATAAATTCAAAGAGAACCATGATTAGGCACATCACAGCCACACTGCTGAAACCCAAAGATAACGACAATCTTGGCTGCTCCCAGAGAAAAATGACATATTGTGTACAGAGGAAGGATGACTAGAATGAGCATGCATTTCTTATCTTTGGAGACCACAGTTAGTGGAACAACATCTTTAAAGGGAGGGAGGGAGGACTAAAAGATCAGTCTGAATTCTTTATCTAGGGAAATAGTCATCAAGAATGAAGATGAACAGGGAACTATTATCTTGTAATAACCTTTAGTGAAAAAGAATGTGAAAACAAATATATGTATGTATATGCATGACTGGGACACTGTGCTGTGTCTGCTGCTGTACACCAGAAATTGACATATTGTAACTGATGATACTTCAATTAAAAAAAAAAAAGAATGAAGGTGAAAAAAGATATTTACAGAAAAAGGAAAACTAAAAGAATTTGTTGCCATTGCACCTGCTCTACAACAAATGCTAAACAAAGTTCTTCAGTTTGAAGAGAAATGAAATTAGTAGGGAACTCAGATAGTCAGGAATGAATGAAGAACACTGGAAATGGTAAAAATGTGAAAAATAAACATTTTTTCCTCTTAATTTTTAAAAAAAATTATGACTATTTAAAGCAGTAGTGCCTAACAGAAATGTAATGGGAACCATGTTAAGTCAACATTTTCTAGTAACCACATAAAAAAATCTTAAGATATTAATTTTAATATATGCAAATTAATATAGGCAAATTATAATTTTTACATGTAACCAATACAAAAACTAGTAACTAGTTTTATGTTTTTTTCCCTACACTAAGTCTTCTAAATTCAGCATGCATTTTATACAGCACATTTCAATGCAAAATAAGCACATTTCAAGTGCTCAAAAGCCATCATATTAGACAGTGCTGGTTTAAAACAAAAGTTATAACACTGTCCTGTGGGGTTTATAATGTATATATGTTTATAATATAATACATACGACAGTTATAACAAAGGACAGTGGAGGGAAGGGTTGCCAGGGTTTCACATTTTACATGAAGTGGTGTAATATTAAGTACACTATGAAAAGATGAGAGTATATATGGTACTCTCTGGAGCAATCACTAAAAAAGTTAATGCAAAGAGGTACAGTTAAAAAGCAATAAATTAAGATAAAAATTTTAAAAATATTTAAAAAATTCAGAAGACAACAGGAAAAGGTAAACAGGGAAACACAAAACAGAGGAGATAAGCAGAAAACAAATGATAATATGGTAGATCTAAATCCCACCAAATCAGAACTTATATTAACAGCAGATTGGACACTCCAATGTCCAGAGATTATCAGAATGAATAAAAATGTAAGGCCCAATTACATGCTGTTTCTAAGAGACACATTTTAAATATAAAGACAAAGATAGGTGGAAATTTACCTATCATGGAGAACGATATACCATGCAAACAATAAGCGTAGGAAAGCTGGAGTGGCTGTATTAAAATCCGATAAAACACACATCAAGACAAAGAGTATTACCAAAGATCAAGAGGGAACCTCAAAAAATACAAAGGTCAATTCATCAGGATGAGTCAACAATCATAAATATGTATGCACCTAACAGAACCCTAAATACAGGAGACAAAAATCGAGAGAATCTCAAGTTTCTTCCCTTACAGAGAAACAGGTAATTCCACAATCAGTGTTAACACTCTTTGCAGCAATTGTTAGAATGAGATAACAACAACAAAAATCAGTAAAACCATAGGTGATCTGAATAACACCATCCACGACCTTGATCTAACTGATATTTCTAAAACACCATACAACCAACAGCTGCAGAATGCATATTCTTTTCAAGTGACACTGACCAAGACAGACCACATTCTGGGCTATTAAATCAAGATCGGAACAAGGATTAAAAAAAAAAACACCCACCATAAACTGTTAAATTTCACTGCTTCTCCTAAAAGCAAACTTTTGGGGAAAGTTAAAGGAACTCTTCTTTCCCCAGAGGTGACAGGCGATGCTTACTTTACACGTTCTCAACAAATATGTAAACACTGCTAAACAAATAAAATCAATAAATGTGGTCACCTTGTTAAGGTTATACGCACAGCCTTAGAGAACTCCAAATTGAAAATAATTGGCAGTATTCAAATATAGAATACAACTTTGGAAAAACACTGTTAGGGTTTATTTAAATCTACATTTACGAATTTAATTGTGATCATTCAAATAAATACTCCATTCTCTTCTACTTCTTAGGTTGCTGCCTTTTTGAAATCGTTTTTCTAGTATTTCTATTAATCTTATTTTGAGGCTAGAATGCTGAAGTCCCTAAGGAAAAGGAAAAGCTCAAAATCAATTTCCATAGCAACTCTAAATCCATCACACTATATTTGTAGATGGGAGTTTGACTTAAATACATTAATATATGTGGGTTTGCAACATGTCTAAGCTTCGGTTGCTATAGGAACTGCAACTTCAAATTTCCTTTTAAGTTTGGTAAATGCACACACATCTAAACTCATCCCTCCCGACAGCCACCTCGAGTCACAGGTATGGCTCATAGCAATAAATTCACAATCATCATGACTCACGATGATAAATGCACCTAAATGTACATGTCATTATGAAAATGTGTATTTTCCCACATGCTACTTGTTGGTAGAGCAAAAGCAATTCAAGACGCAACTTCTCAGAATGTAGATAAAGACTCACCCAGCAGCCACCCACCCTTAGCGACAGCCTCTGCTCTCTGTGGAGCTTATTACAGCCCAGCTAAGTCACCCAAATACACACAAGCACCAGTGGGCTCCATGGCGTCTCTGAATTCACAGAAAAATATCTTGTATCCAGACTGAAATGGCAGGAAAATCTAGCATGTTCTCACCAAGCATGTGGAGCGCATCTATTTTACACACAAGCAAATAACCTACAGTGCATGGCTAGATATAAGGAGTCTGTATGATGTAAAAACACAATTCTTTTCTTGCCCATGTAGACAGTCCTTTCTTAATGATCACTGTGGATAATCCGTCCCACGATCACTTTTTCCACCCTAACATGGCCACAGCGTGCTCTGGGGCTCCCACGGACCGCTCTTCATGAATTAGAGACAGGACATGCAAATTAGGTTTAATAGTAGCTTAAGGCAATACTTGGAGAGAGATCAAGCCACGCAAAATGAACCAAATATTCCAAAGCTAAAATGAGAAAAATGATTACAAGACCATCTTCTGTTTTCGATTATACCAGTCATTGCTTGTTTCTACCAATGCCGCTAAGAGATGCCCAAGGCTCAGAGGTGGAGACAGAAATGAGCCTGCATGTTACAGTGAGATCAGTGACGGAGATGCGTGAGGCTCCCACAGAGCTGGCTCTCGCCTCCTGAGGCACTTTAATGTGTCAAATTTTGAATGAACAAAGTCAGACTTACATATGATAAGCATCACCTCAAATGGTTCAGACCAGAGGTGGAAAGGCCAGTTTAGAGACTAAAAAATAGTTCATGGGGGAGATGATTAAAAACAGTAAATTGAAGAAAAAAATAATCAGAAGGTAACTCTGAGTGTATTAATTAGTACATGCCAGTGTCACACAGATCCTGACGGCTACTGAGAGGCACAGAGCCATTTGCTTCAATAATAATAAAGAGCTCAGGCCGCTGGGCTATTTATATGAGGTTTTGATAAGTTTTTTGGGCTCTTCTTTTACTGATGCTCATACTTTTTATTGCTATCAGTGTATTCCTTTCCATAACAGGGTATGTGCTGAGAAACGATATCCCCATGTTTGTTATAATTATGTCCAAATTAAGAAAGAGCAAATAAAGGGGATCAAGAAGTACAAATTTCCAGTTAAAACAAATTAGTCACGGGGATGTAAAGTACAGCAGGGGGAATATACTAAATAGTACTGTATTAACTCTGTAAGGTGCTGGTGGTAACTAGACTTACTGTGATGGTTTCGCAATGTATAGAAGTGCTGAATCCATGATCCAGCAATCCAACTCCTGGGCATGTATCAGAGGGAACTCTGACTTGAAAAGATACATGCACCCCCATGTTCACAGCAGCACTATTTACAATAGCCAAGACGTGGAAGGAACCTAAATGTCCGTCGACAGATGACTGGATAAAGAAGATGCGGTGTAGTTATACAAAATGGAATGTTACTTAGCCATTAAAAAAAAAAAAGAATGAAATAATGCCATTTGCAACAACATGGGTGGACCTGGAGATTGTCATACTAAGTGAAGTAAGCCAGAAAGAGAAAGAAAAATACCACATGTTATCACTTACATGTGGAATCTAAAAAAAAAAAAAAAAAGAAAAGACACAAATGAACTTATTTACAAAACAGAAACAGACTCACAGACATAGTAAACAAACTTATGTTTACCAGGGAGGAAGAAGGGGTGGGAAGGGATAAACTGGGAATTTGAGATTTGCAGATACTAACTACTATATATAAAATAGATAAACAACAAGGTCCTACTGTTTAGCACAGGGAACTATATTCAATACCTTGTAATAGCCTATAATGAAAAAGAATATGAAAAGGAATATAAATACACACACACAACTGAATCACTATTCTGTACACCAGAAATGAACATATTATAAATCAACTATACTTCTGTTAAAAAAGGAAACGCCAAATCACTATGTTGCACAGCTGAAACTAACAATGTATGTCAGACATACAATGTATATAATTATAAATGTATTATAATGTATACAAGACAGCAATTAAAAAAAACCAAAATATGAATTAAATAAAATAAATAAATAAATAAGAAAGAGCAAATAGATTTTGGATAAGAATTCTAGGAACTCTTCCTCATGTCAAGAATACAGTGCATGAATTTTATAGCACAGATTTTACACCTGTTCTGACTTTCAGATGACATTTTGGTTTACATTCTCTTGGCTGTATTCCCAAGTGTTAGATACATGACCTCTAGAAAAAAATGAAGTCTCACTGTATATTTATAGGAGCTTTCTCCTATTATAGCTTTTAAAACAATGTTCTACATGTGATGTATACCTTCCTATAACTTTTTTCACAGCACAGTTTTACTGTCCCACAATGTTCACAAGTCAGAACGTATTTCATACAAAAGGGTATGGCCGGTTTGACTCCTGAAAATATCCCTTCTCCTTGATGACGACCAATGAAGCAAACGTGATCAAGACCAGGAACACAAGCCTTAGGAATACTGCCTTCCGGAGCATTAAAACCCAAATTTATCATCTGCTGACTTTAATGTGTTTCCTGAGCTTTGTCACCCGAGAGGTTAAGCTCTGGAAACAATATATTTCTCATCCGGGTTCACAGACATTCTATCAAAATGGCACAAGTTTCTCTGTGGCTTCTGTGAAAGACAGATGAGGGAATTCCTGGAACACGAGGCCAAGGCGGTGTGATGACCGTTCAGTTTGGGGGAGCAGAATTGTCGGTGCTGATTTAAGGACACGTTATGACTATGGAAGAAAGCTGTTCTGAGGCCTGTGCGATTCCACTGCAGAAACCTTGAAAAGGGGGCAGCTGGGTTTCCAGATCAGTCCGTACATCATTAAGGGCTATGGAAACAGACCTTCAGGGGAGAGGTGCCAGCCACCCTTGGTTTTCTCATCCTCCGGTCCTCCCACTCATCTGACCACCGACTCCCCAGCCTGGGAGAAACACACCGCCCCTCCTCTCTGTCCTAGTCTGAGAATAATGACAGTTTCTGACAAAAGTTGAAGGCCAATTTGAACTGCCATACATTTTTGTTCCCCAGACTCCTCGTGGCTTAATTTTTACCCAACCTCTTCCCCGCACTTCTGTGCCAAAGCAGTCAGCAGTCCCTTTCCTCTCTCCCCCTCTCCCCATGCCTTTGACCCTGTCTCCTCTCCAGCTTCAGGGTCAGGCTCCACCAGTTTTCCCCTCCCTTTCCCTATTTTCAATGATTCCTTTCTCAGGGACCTGTCTTCCCATCTTCCAAACCTGCATATGGTGCCTCATCCTAAAAGCAAACAAAATCCAGTCAAGGACAAGCCCATTCTCCTCCCAGCCTTACTGCCTGGAGCTGCTGTCGGCTTCTTCCCGACATGGACAGAACCTTTTTATTTTCCTCCCCTTTTTTCCTGACTGATTGGTTGAAGGTGAATCTCCTCTCCCATGTCCCTTTCGCATCTGCCGTGTCTGCCCTGGTTAAGCCGCTGCAGTCTAGGTGTGCCGTTCAACAGACCCGTTCTCTAAAGGACTAGCCGTCACCTCCCAGGAGGCAGGTTTCTTTGGCCAATTTTCCTGTTTGATCCCCCCCAACAATTACTATTCGGTGCTGTTGGTGATTCCTCTTTTCTAGAAATGCCCTACTGTTTGTTCTCTGATGTTGAACTTTCCTGATTTTTTCCCTGATGTTCCTTCTAAGCTTCCTCTTTTCCCCTCTTGCCTCTTAAATGTATGTGTTCCCAAAGAACTGTGCTGAGTCTGTTTCACTGAAGCTTATTTATCCTATGGCTTCAGAGTCGTATTTTGAAGCTGTCTCAATCTCCTTCCTCCCATTCCTCAACCCACTCTTGGCCCCATCATTCCACTGAGTGACCCCCAAGTTGAAAAATCCAAAGGACTCTTCCAGCCCTCCTTTTTCTTGACTTCTCAGCAGATTTAACTGTGGACCGTTCTGCTCCATTCCTCTCGATTCCCTGATACATCACTCCTGCATGTCTTTGCATCTTTCTGGCATCTTCCTTGCTCCTAGGCGAGTCCTTCCTTTTCTGCCCAAATAGTAAACGTTCGAGCTCCTCAGAGACTCTGTCTTCCCACTCAGAACTCGCTTCCAGCCTCAATCACCTGGATATGGAAGACTCCCAAATGCTGACCTCCCACCGACACTTCGAGTTCCAGACGCATGTACGCACTGTTCAGTATTAGTCCTGTAATAACCATTTCTAATCATTCTTACCGGAGGTTGGGCATACATAAGGAATTGGTATTATTTACACAACTAAGGTTATTAATTTAACAAGCATGGAACACTGGTTTTTAGAACAGAAACAAACGGTTTCCAAGGATTTCACTGTTTTAACTGTCCAGTACCACAGCTGGTGTTTATAATAATGACCCTCATTTTACAAGAACACATTCTAATTGGTAAAGTCTGTTTTTTATGGCAAGAACGTTTATATTTCAGAAAGATTTTTATCCAAAATAGTTAAAAAATTTTTTCGTAAGTTTTTGGTATTTATCCCCAATGATGTAACCTTTGGACGAAATTGGATAAGTGAGGTCCTGCTGAATGTTGTCCCAGAAAAAATTGGCACTGCCTGTACAGGAGACCGGATGGATATTTCCTGAATTTCCTTCGAAGGATTACAGATGATGATCCCTATTTAAGAGTGTAAATCGGTTCATATTCTACTCTGTACTGCCAGCCATCAAGCAGTAAAAATATTTTGCTTGGAATTTCAGCAGACTACTTGAAATTTGTCAGAAAAAAGTACAAAAAGAAATCTATCCCTCAAGTATTATTTTAACATACAGCTTCATATATGATATAAAGTGGACTGCTCTACCTTTTTAACAGTTTAAATCCTGATCATTAGACTTTTAACAGATGGGTCACTGCTGAGAAGATAAATGTGGTCAGACAGACAACAATAAAAATCGTCCAGAGGCTTTACAGTGCTGACTGCTGGGAAGAATCCATCAAACACAGTAAAACACAGGAGGGCCTGAGCCATTTTCTACAATGACAGTGACTCGAGGATTTCACGCACCTGCGGTGGGGGAGTTTGCGTGGTGAGACTTCTTGGGCAGGTTGAAGATCTGTTCGCCGGGGTCGGGAGGAGGAATTGCATCTTGCCCTTGTCGTGCTTCTACGGGGTCATACTCCTTCCCGTCGTAGTTAGCATCGTAGAACTTCTTAAACCACTGAATAAAATCCAGGTTGTCCTGGAAGCGCCCTTTCACTAGCTTCTCCACTGGAATTACCTGCGATGTAAAAGCAGCGTGTGAGGCACCATCCCCAGGTGTGTTTGCCTTTAACACCACTGAAGCGCTCCCCAAATCTACTTCCTGCGTGTCTGTAGTTCACGACGCCTGGCCTCTCCCCCAGCATCTTAGCCAGGGTATTCTAGAATTCATGTATTTTTCAGTATAACAGAAAAATTAAATTAAAACATTGTAGTTGGTTCTCTTAGACTATTTAATACTTTTAATACAAAGCAAGTAATACCCTCAGCTGTCAAGAGGGAGGCTGACCCTCTTCATAGAATTTTTTTTTCATAGAATGTTTATTGCCAAAGCACCCTCCCTTAAAAACATGGATCTGGGATGCCGTGCTGTTTCAAGACTGATGGGTTTTCCTTATTTCTTTGTAACATTCTGTCCAGTTACGCTGGGATAAGCTCTTAAAAGGACTGTAGCCGCTAGAGAGTGTGAATGAATAAAGACTTGAAACCAGCGCAAACACATACTAATCTAATGGTTCATATGAAACAAAATGGGCTTTTTTATAATGTAGAGATCAGCATAAAAACACCTAACCACAACACAGGGCCCGGCAGCTCACGGGCTGCACAGGAGCAAGCTGGTGTGCCGTGGGGTGTGGAGGAAGGGAAACGGAGTCTGATTAGGGGAGTCACAGAAGGCATTCAGGTGGAGGGCGCGCTGGGCATCAACTTCTGAGTCGAGAATCTCGTAACCTTTCCTCCTGGCAACCTAAAGAGCCAATCAGCGTTCCCTTTAGAGGTCTTTTCATCGTACTAAATATTTTCATGTTTTCTGATTTGCAAGTTTGGTTTCTGCTGATACTGTTTTAGAAAGCGCCTTCTTAGAGCAGACGGCCCCTTGATTCACATGCCGCTATACTCTGCCTTCTGCCAAACGTGAAGGTTTGTAAACAGTTTTAGATGAGGATGCTACGTTAGCCGATCAAAGCAGGCACTTCCTTCTGCTGACTTCATTTTGCATCCCCTATCAAAAGGAAAGTTCCAGGGTCCTAAGTTCAAAATCTTAAATGACAAGAAAATCATCTGCCCAGAAGCTTCCCATGTGCTGTCACAGGCTATAACAAACATGAACGGGGACCACTTTCTCTATACCAGGACCTTTGGGTAGAATTATCGCATATTAAGCTAGGGAGGCCAACAAAGGTCACCAAGGTCAGTGTCCCTCCAGTACCAGACTTTTATCTTCAACATTTCTAACAATGGCTAACCCACTCCCTGTGTGCATACTTCTATGGAGATATGGAGCCCCCGACTTGGTTACACAGCAAGTTCTATCAGTAAACTTACGAATGGATGTTTCTTTCCTTTTTGATGTAGAAGCGTGTATAGAGAAATGATATAGAAACATACAGAGAAGTGATGTGGCTCTTAAGCAAAGGGAACCTACACAGCGCTGGTTCTGGATAAATAAGGAAGGAGCCGACTGGAAATTAACCACAGCAGAGGACATAAAGTTGAAAAGGATCAAAAGGTTAAAATGTTAAAGAGAACACATGTTTCGAAATAAAAATCCTGAGAAAGTGAGCAGCCAAGAGTTTCTTAATATTTTGATAAGAATGCTTTGGTTTAGGAAGATATTAATTGCATTAAATTAAAAAAATATATACAGTTCAGCACACCTCTCTTTTCCTTTAACCTCTATCTCTTATAACCCAATATTTATTTTTTTATTTCCATGGCTTATTTATTGCTACTATTCATGCAAAGAAAAGTATTCCATTTCTCCCTTGCTGGTTTTTCTCTTTTCTCCTATTCAAAATGCATTTCTTTCAACATATCCCCTTCAAGAGCTATATCCTAAATAAAGACTATGAATTTATTATGTATTTTAAGAGCAGGAAACATGCAGAGACTGAATGGGCTTCAGCAATAGTCCTTTATGGAGGGAAAAAAGGACTCTAGTCTAACTCCATCTGTATCATTCTAGGACAAAATTATAAAATTCAAGGGAGGGAAAAGAACATTTTACAGACACCGAATGAGAATCTGAGTGTATACATTGGACACTGACACGCAGTCCCTCACTTTAACTTCATAACCACAAGGAAGGGGGTTTTAGTCCCATTTTACAGATGAGTAAACTCAGACTCAAAGAATTTAAATAACTTGCACAAGTCATAATGCTGGGATTCAAACCCATGCCATTTCTACTGTAATACACCGTTTCTTCAAATAAACAAAACACACAAAGAACCACAGTGGCATCTGGCAAACATAAAAATTTCTCAGCTGTAATGCTAATATGGAATAACAACATTTTAACATTCATCATTTCTGTTAGTTTTTAGTCCAATGGCTACAAGTTTAGAAAACTCATTAAATAAAAACCTCATCCAAATATGGGAAGCGAGGGTTGATGCTTTATACTATGGACAGAACCCAACCTACTGTGGCGATAACCAGATATATCCCATTGATAACGTTTTTGGATTTTTTGTATTTCTGCATGAAAACAATTTTAAGCAAAGACAACGCATTTCATGGAGGTAGAAGTTAGTCTCCTACCTTATCCACGTTCATTCGCTTAAACGACGCTTGCAGAAGCTTAAAGTTGTGAATGTACTCGTGCTCCAACTTTGCTTGAAATTTTACTTTCTTCAAACTGATGCAGCCTGGAAAGAGCATGTCCATGAACTGGCAGTAGGCGGCTCCTGGAAAGAGACAAGAACAGGGATGGTGTTGAGTGTGGCTGCACCACGTGCGGCTGAGGATTGCCTGCTGGGCAGGAGGGAGCTCTCAGCCCTCAGCCCTCCTGGCCACGTGTGCTCCCCTCCTCAGTGCATTTACACCTCCTTGTCCAGCAGGGCTGGGCGCTGGAGGGCAAGGACAGTGCCTTCATGCAGTTCCTGCCACATCGCCATCCCTAACCACTGTAGAACTGACACTGTTCACCAGAGCATCACCAGATTCCACGAACAATGAACAGAACTTCATCCTTTAACACCAAGGAAATCAGAGTGAGAACAACTCTTCTTAACTTCTAGCAGAAAAAAAAAGGAACACATTTTCCTTTCCATTGAGCTGCTTCCCACTCCAAATCATTAAAACATTAAGAGAAAAAGAGCAGAAAATGTCAACATGAGAAAACTACAAAAGTTCTCATGAAATATGGAGCTCAAAAAAAAAACCACGTATGCCACCCAAGCTGTTTTATATCCATCTTGCAAAATGACTTAGGTGAAACTAACTAAACTTTTTATTACCAAAAACAGTTCTATACCAATTTAATTCCAGTCCAGAGCAATGGGGTTCCTATATTAACGTGAAGGCTGGAGACATGGAGATTCTGAAACTTATGGAAGTTCAGAGCCATGCCACTCATGACTGAGAAATAAAAACAACAGAAATGTTCAATGAGTTCCCCAAGGAAATGGTCATAGGAAAGGGACATTATTAGTAAATCTTTCATACACATATATATATATATTTGTGTGTGTGTGTATGTGTGTGAGGAACTCTTACATCATGACAATTTCAACTAGAAAACCCCAGAAAGATCATACATACTGATTCATATCTTCTTAATAGTAAAGACTAAAGGCATTTAGAAAAAGAAACTTAAAACCAGAATAATTTTCCTTTGACAAGGAAGAAAAGCAATTGAGTGGTAAGACTGGGAACAGTCTCTTTCCTTCTTCGCGTCTTCATACCTCTTGGTCTGTTTCTGTAATGTGCCAATGACATGCCTTTCTGAACATAAAGGGCTCCCCTCCTTCTTATGGTATCAAGTGGTATCTGTGAGAAATCTTTCATTCCATTCAGACGACCCACCTTTACATACGAAGAACCCACTCGGTCCTTATGTCAAATAGATGTTGAGCATCCTTGACTGACATAGGAACCCAAAAGAGGGAAGAAGATATCAAGGAGGTAAGGGCTGCTAGAACAGGAAATGGTGGGGCAACTCACTGTTTGTAGGGAAGAGCATAAACTGATGAAATACAGGCCACAATAAATATCACCCCCAGACTCTTGGCATCTACGATGCTTCCCTTAGATGCCAATACCCTGAGTACAAACTGGTACTTTTGCAGTCAAGCAGATGGGTTCTCTTAAAAACAAGACAAAATAAAGCACACCAAAACAAAAAACACTGGGGGAGGTAAGAGAAGCATCATGATCCTGGGGTGGGGGGTGCATTCTCATAGTCATCCAATTATTCAGACCCTCCTTTTGAAGTGCTACCAGTCGGCACAAATTCTAACAGCCACTTCATATTATTTTTTTTTTAAAGATGGGAGTGTCTAAACAGAACTGTCTCATCACCTGCTCTCAAGAGTTACTTTCACTTTTGCAGTGTTTAGCATAAAATTTAATTTTGCAGACACTGATATCTGTGTATTCTTATAAACCCAGCAACCAAATCGCTCACCTTCTAAATTTAAAAAGGAAAAACAGCTTTTGAAAAAAAAAATTAAATAGGGAGCAAAGGAAGGAATGAAAAATCATCTCTGGTCTCACCATCTAGAGAAAACCACTGTTAATATTCTAGCATATACCTTTTTTTTTTTAATTTAACAGAGCATGATTCCCTTTCCAGATTATTAAATATTCTCTACTGACATTTTTAATGGCCTTCTGATTTTTATATCACGCTTAGCAACTTTCCCAAACCAAGATTACATAAATATTCATGTGCATTTTCTTTAAGTACTTTTATGGTCTCAAGTTTCACATTTACATTCTGAATCCATGTAGAATTTATTTTGGTCTGTGATGTAAAGGATGGTTCTAATTTTAGCTATTCCAAATGTTAGTGGAAATGTCATTTTTGGCTCCCCAGCATTTGGACACCTTCCTTTCTGAGTTGATGCAACAGGGCCCTGCCTCCCACCACCGTACGAAGGTGGGCAGACATCCCTTTCCCCACCCCCAGCAGTAAAGATACAGGCCTGTGACCGAGGCTCTGCCTGTGGATGCTCCTGCCTGGGTCTCAGAATCTTCACAGAGTGACTGAAACACACAAGGGCCATTCGAATTTGGTCATGGTGTCAGTGGTGGGATCTCACGTCCCATAACAGCTTCAGCAGCACGGCAGCATCCTAACCATCCTCTCCAGTGGCTTGAGGGAGGCCCTATTCCTAGCTTCTTAGCATCTCTTGGTTGCTGGCATCTTCTGAACTTGGATTCCCACTGACTCTGAGCTGCCCAATATCCCTTCTGTAAATGTGTCTCTGCTTAAACATGCCAGAACTATTTTCTGCAATTTTCAACCCCAAATACGGACTGAGAAAGTTAGCTACGTGTTGAACACCACCATTTCATAAATAATCTGTACTTTTCCCACTGAGGAATCACTCTCTTTACTATCTATGACTTCCCTAATACATGCAATTGAGATCGCTTTTTAGACTTGAATTTCTTTTTTTTTGCGGGTGGGAGGGGTCTGTCCCCATGACAGTTTCACATTCTTTATCACTGAAATACTATATTATTATCTGTAGAATAATTTCTCCTCTCTTTTTCCTCAAATTTTCTTAAATGTTGGCATGCATTTAATTCTTCCCATTATATTCTTGAATTTGTCATTCACGGCATATAGAAAACAATTCTTTAAAAATTAGTCATTTATTTAACTATGTAATAACAGAACTTTTCTGAGATATAATTCACATACCATAAAGTTCAATCTTTTAAAGTATACAGTTCAGTGATTTTTAATATAGTCACCGAATCATGCATCCATCAGGACTAATTCCAGAGGAATCAGATTACCTCCAATTAGAGGAATTAGATTAGAATTAGGAATTAGAGGAATTTTCACTACCCCCAACCCAAACCTACACCCATTAGCAGTCAGTCTAGATTCTCTCCTCTCCTCAAGCCCTGGTAACCTCTAGTCTATCTTCTGTCCCATGGATTTGCCTTTTCTGAACATTTTGCAATCATATAAACGTACATGGTCTTTGTGTCTGGTTTCACTCATTTAGCAAAATCTCAAAAAAAAACCAAGGTTCAGCCATGTTGTGGCATGGACCAGAACTTCATATTCCTTTTTATGGCTGAGTAATACTCCATTGTATGAAAACACCACATTTTATTGATCCACTCAGCAGTCAACGAACATCTGGGTTGTTTTCACTTTGGGGCTATTATGAGCAACACTGCTACGAATATTCATGTACAAGATTTTGTGTGAGCATTCGTTTTCACTCCTCTTGGGAAACACCTAGGAGTTAAATATAGTACCTCTGTGTTTAACATTTTGAGGAACTGCCAAACTGTTTTCCAAAGCAAGTGCACCATATAACATTTCCACCAGCAACGTATGAGGGTTCCAGTTTCTCCACATCTTCATCAATGCTCACTGTCTTTTCGGTTCTAGCCATCCTACTGGGTGTAAACTTTGATTTGGTTTCCCTAGACTAATGATGTAGAACATCTTTCTCATATGCTTTTTGGCCATTTGTGTATCTCCCTTGGAGACATATTTATGCAATTCCTTTGCCCATTTTTAAATTGGGTTAAATGCCTTTTTACTGTGAGTTGTTAAGAGTTCTTTCTACATTTCAGATATAAATCTCTTATCAGATATCTGATTTGTAAGTATTTTTTCCCATTTCTGTGGACTTTTTCTTGATGGTATTCTTTGAAGCACAAAATTTTAATAAACTACAATTTATTTTTTCTTTTGTTACCTGGCTTTTGTCTTATCTAAAAAAATCACTACTTAATCTAAATGCATAATAATTTACACCTACTTTTCTTCTAAAAGTTGTATTTTTAATTCTTACATTTAGGTCAATGACCCATTTTCAATTATTTCTTGTATATTGTGTGAGGTTTGGGTTCAAACTTCATCATTTTACATGTGACCATTCAGTTGTCCCAGCAGTATCTAATTATTCTGGCACTGTTGTTGGAATCAATTAAGTATACATATATGGCTTTACTTCTTGACTCTCAGTTCTGTCCCATGTCTACATCCAGTAGCACACTGTGTCTTGATTATTGCAGGGTTGTGGTCAGTTTTGAAATCAAAAGTAGAAGTCCTCCAACTTTGTTCTTCCTTTTCAAGATTGTTTCAGCTATTCTGAGTCCCATGCAGTTATCTATTAATCTTAGAATCAGCTCATCAATTTGTGTAAAAAGGTCGCTGAGATTTGATAGGGACTGAATTGCATCCGGAGTTTAATTTGGGGTACTGCCATCTTAACAGTATTAAGTTTTCTAATCCACGACCATGAGATGTCTTTCTACTTATTTACATTCCTCCAATGATATTTTAAAGTTTTTAGTATACGAGCCTTACACTTACTTGGTTAAATTTATTGCTTAACTTACTTATTAAAGTAGTTTTTTTTTGTTGTTGTTGGTTTCTTAGGGTTTTTTTTTTTACATACAAGATCATGACATCTGCAAACAGAGATAGTTTTCCTTCTTCCTTTCCACGCTGAATACCTCATTTTGTTTTCTTGCCCAACTGCCCTGGCTAGAACCTCTAGTACAATGTTGAATAGAAGTGCTGAGAATGAGCATCCTGCCTTGTTCCTGGCCTTCCGGGGAAAGCATCTAATTAATCATTAGATGAGGATGATACTAGCTACAGGCTTTTCATAGACAGCATTATCAGAATGAGGAAGTTCCCCTCCAGTCCTCGTGTTTTTATCATGAAAGGGTATTGGATTTTGTCAAATGCTTTTTTTTACATCCACCGAGATTATCATGGGGCTTTTGTCCTTTATTCTATTACTGCGGTGTATTACACTGGTGCTTTTCATATGTTACAACAACCTTGTATTAATCCCATTTGATCATGGTGTATAATCCTTTTTATATGTTGTTGGATTTATTCCACTGGTATTTTGCTGAGGATTTTTGAGTCTATATTCATAAGGGATACTGGTCTATAGTTATCTTGTGACATCTTTGTTTGGTTTTGGTCTCAGGGTAATACTTGATCTCATGGAATGAGCTGGAAAGTGTTCCCCCCTCTTTTACTTTCTGGGAGAGTTTGTAAAGGATTGGTGTTAATTTTTTGCTAAATATTTGGTAGAATTCACCATTAAGTCTTCTGGGCCTGGGCTTTTTGTGAAATTTAAAAAAAAACTTATTCAATTTCTTGTTAAATAGGTCTATTCAGAACTTCTATTTTTAAGTTTTAGTAGTTTATATCTTTCTAGGTGTTCAATTTCATCTAGATTGCTGAAAACTACTGATTTTTGAACATCTATTTTTATTGTTACACAGTTATTACTCCTGAGTTCTAATAAATTTTCAGTTACTTCTCTTTGGTTTTCTAGGGAGAAATCAATGCATAAAATGCATCTGTTGTATCATATATACATAAGGAATATAAAAGATACATATCAATCATCTTTTTAATTACCATGGAGAGCACAAAATGTTTTCCTCCTTTGATTAACATGATCAATCACTGTCACTGATTTCCTAACGTTGAATCATCTTTGCATTCCTGGACTAAGTCTTACTTGGTTTTCATTACAGTGCTGGTTTAGATTCACAAACTTGTAAGTTAGACTGTGTGCAACATTTTTTGTGTACTTTTGTCTTATTTTCTTATGGTTCTTTTAAATTTAAAAAATAAATTAAAAATATGGGAAACCTTCCATATTTTTTTGAGGGTCTAAAAGCTTGAGCACTAAAGTTAAAAAAAAAAAAAGATTCAGTTAGAATCCTAACTGCACCATTTGCTACCTATGTTCTGGGCTTTCCACACCTTCCCCATGCATTTCAGAGCCATGTGAGCATCAAATAAGCTGATTTTTTCCCCAATAAATAATGAAGAAAGGGTAGATCACATTAGTATTTCCAGTAAGTGACTGCATGATCATTTAGGTATAAAATCATATGTCATACTTTCTAGAATCAAAGGAGCCCCTGAGAATTTTTAAGAAATATCTTATTGACTTTGGGAACTATGTTAAAGATCATCTGTTTCTTGTTGCCTCCAGGTATGTCCACTGGGGCATTTTCAACTTCTGTTCCCCAAATCTCTAGTGCTCAGAAGAGACATCGTGAAAAGGATAACTTGACACTAACTGCTGCTACTAAGAACATCATCAGGCGTTTTTGCTGGGGCAGGAAAGGCCTCAGCTGAACAAGGCTGTTGTGCTCGGATTCCCATCAAAGGCTGACCCTCCACGTGTACTCTGGATCTCACCTCTTCTCACCTTCTCGTTGATTTCACCCCTGCAACTATCCTCACAGTCTCTTGCAATGGCACTTTCTCTCTGTACAAACTATTTTTAATGTGTGCAAACAGGCTCTAATATTATTTGACTTTGACGAAATAAGAAAAAAAAAACTTCCTTAATTCCACATGATCCGTTAGCTACTGTGCCATGTATCTCCTCCTGTGCACAGCAAAACTTGCCAAAACTGTCTCTGTTTCTACTGTTTCATCCACCACTCAGACCAATTCAAATTGTCTTTCAGTCTCACCATGTTCTGGTCAAGGCCATCAGTAGTTTCTGTTCCTGAATTTAACAGTCACTTTTCTCTCTCTTTTCTTTTGTTTCTTTCTCCCCCCCTCCTGTTTTTTTTTTGGTGGGGAGAGGTAATTAGGTTTGTTTATTTACTTATGCTTAGAGGAGGTACTGGGGATTGAACCCAGGACCTCATGCACGCTAAGCTAATGCTCTACAACTTGAGCTATATACATCCTCTCCCCCAACAGTCACTTTTCTTTCTTCATCCAACTCAACCTCCGAATAGTATTTGGCTGTGATGACCACTCCTTTCTTCTTGAAATTCTGTATTTTATTCCTTAAGTAGACAAAATGGGTACCAACCAACTTGAAAATTCAGGAATCACCGCCATGGCCCTGGAAGTCTGGCCAGCTGCAAATCAGAATGCTCCTCATTGGCAGGTGTACAGATTTTGGGGTCATTTCATTAATCTTACAATCATGTGGGCTGCGCTGTGCACACATCCCATTTTCATCAAATTGTGCCAAG
The DNA here is from genome assembly GCF_048564905.1 of Vicugna pacos. Lineage (NCBI taxonomy): Eukaryota > Metazoa > Chordata > Mammalia > Artiodactyla > Camelidae > Vicugna > Vicugna pacos. The sequence goes on from NC_133010.1 coordinate 11,669,751, forward strand.
GTTACCATTATCTAGATCATGAACCACCCCTCTTGCTAAGGCTACTACAGGGGTTCCTATGAAACCACTACAAAGTCCAAGCTCCTTCCCTCGCCTGCAGTGTCCTGTGACCAGGCCTCTGTCCACCTCTCCCTAGCCTCATTTCCCCTTAGGAAGCTCCCGTCACATGGTCTTCCTTGTTACCTCATGTGCCACCTGCTATTTAGATCGGGGCGCCGCGTCACCTCCTCAGAGAGGCACCCCCAACCACGCCATCTGAAGTGACCCTCCAGTCACTCTATGTTCTGTGTCTGCTGACTGTTGGTTTGTGGTTGACACCCACCTTCCTCAAGAGAGTCTGCACCTAATCTATCTTGGTCTCCTGTGTATCCAAGCCCAGAACACAGGACCTGGCACAGTGTGGGCTTCACTAAGTAGCTGGTTAATGACCTAAGCTCTCAGGGTGTAGCAGTTGAACCACAAACCAAACCAAAGCAAACCTGGTAAATAATAAAATTCTAACATTACCAAAGTCCCGAATAAGAGGCACTGCTGGAAGAGTTGCTCTATCTTCTCTTAAGAATTAATGGGGTACATGTACATTAAAAGCAAAACAAAACCAAAACCTAACCAAAACCGAGCCACTCTGGGTATCAGTCTGCAGAAAAGTGAAAGATAAGCTTCAAAAGGCTAAATATTAGATATCATACCAAGGTAAAAGCAATCCAAGAGATTACTTGTGATGGACTATGCTGTAAGCCTGTCCGCGCAAGGTGCTAACTGAAGGCCAACAAGGTGCTGGAAATTATCCAGAAATCAGTAGAAAAAAGGGAGACATTCTGTCTGTGTGTAGTGCCGTGTGTGGCCCACACCAATGGCCTTGAGAGTGGTTTCAGCTGTTCTATATCCAAAGCAACATTATGGAGCTGAAAGTTTGGGGACAGAAATCCAAAATGCACAGATGGTGCACTGGATGAAGGCAGAACCAAAAATGAATATCTGTACGAAAAAGATCAGAGGATATATGATTTAAGTCACTGAAATCATGAAAAGCATGAGAAGATACAGTCTCAGTTTCACCAGACCCCAGGACTTCAATAGCAGAATATCAAGGAAAACTGACATTTTAAAAAGGAAATTTTCAGATAAAAAGGACATATGATTTAATAATAACAAATGTATGGATTATATTAAGCCAAGAAATATGAGAAATGAACACACCTACATTTGTGTAAAATCTGTTAAAGCTCTCGTATCTATTTTTAACATTCTGAAACCCACAGTGGAAAGTCCTTTTAATTATCAACACTCTGTTTTACAGATTTGGGAATAAGGCTCAGAAAGTCATTCAGCTAATAAGTAACAAAAGTGGGATTTACACTCCGTTCTAAAAATTTTTCTCTTCTTCTCTATGCTGCTTCTAGGAATTAAACAATTTTAAAGGTTCAAAGAGTTCAGAAAATTTTCTAGATGAAAATTCTGTAAGGAGTCACACAGGAAACTTCAAGAGAACATGTGAACCTTTCAGACTGACGGGAGGGGCGTCCATCAGACCATTTCCTATTCATAGCAGACTCCTGGGCTGGACAGACAGCTCATTGATCTGCCCTAATATCATGATTTTATATGAGTATACATACTCATAATACATATACATATAGTGTACATATGTGTAAATAAATTCAGGAATTTTGTCTCTACATAATATCTCACTGCTGACAAGATCTCACAGTACCTGCCACAGACTGTAGAGAAGACATCAAGCTATTTTGGGTTCTGCCACGAACAGCTCCTCAAAATTGCCCACCTGATTTTCTCACAGAAATGCCTGTGTCACTGTATTTAGTTACAACTTTCCACCTTCCCACATTCTTATCTGGTACTGGGGAAGAGTCAGAAGAGTGACAACTGCTATCTACTGGACACATCTATGTAATTACACTTTTTTTAAAAAAAAAACCTGAAGTATAGTCAGTTTACAATGTGTCAATCAATTATACCTTTTATCACAGAAATCATTACAAGGTAATTGCTCTGTAAAAAAAAAAAGCGTATTCTCTCAAGCTAGTATCAATGGGGATGAGGGGAGGGGGCAAGGGTGGGGAGGATAAAGGACCAGACTGTTAGTCCTTGGATCTAAGCCTCGATCATCCTGAACAGTCTATGGCACGTCATCACACCCTTCTAAGCCAGAAGTATTCCTGTCTGCAAAATGTCCGATCTGGACAGATCTCTACGCTCTAAAATTAGATGATTCTCTAATTCATAGTCCTTCACCAACTTCTCTTTCAAGGGATACTTGATAATTCTGCTAATTAAGAGATGACAATGTATTTCATCCTCATATGACTAAGACTTCCGCCAGCGTTCTCGCTTGCAGCCATCGCCGACATTCGCGCGGTTGCTATGGGAGACGGAAGTGCACAGCCACACCTGGAGGGGCACTCCCAGGAGCAGCCGCTCACGCCCTCCCCTGATTCCAGTCCTGGGAATCCCATCTTCCAGGAGCTCCTCTTTGAGCTCCTGGTATTGATACAGTCAGCAACAAAACTGTATTTTCTGTCATCTTCAGCAACTATTAAAGATCCTTCCTGGTAGAATATTGTTCTTACACAATGATCACTCCAGCTCTGTTTTTGCATTCAATTCTGTCTTTCCTTGAACTGATCCCACTGCAGAGCGGCATCTGTTACCAAAGCTCAAGCCTCATGCTGAAGGCAGTGATCCCCTTTGGGAAATCAGGGCTTCCTAACAAGAAAAGTGAGGCTTACATATTTCCAGTACGTTAGCAGGAATCTTTCTACCTATGCAAACACGAGGCTTGAAGAGCTTCATGGCAACTGTGAAATGATGCTTTGGAATATTAACATTTTAAAGGAATTTAAAATCCCCAACTTCAGCTGCATTTTTCTAATCCAACAAAAATAGGCTGAAATTAGCAGGAGCTATGTGCTGTTTTCATAGCATCTTTCACATTCCTGGCATGAACAGCAGCTTGATAGCTTTGGTTACCACAATACTGTTTCACTCTGTGAAAGCAGACTTAGGACACTGTCTACTTCACCTGCCCCGAGTCACAAATGCAAAAATAAAGATGCGGAATTGAGAAATCTGGTTTCCACGAGTTCAGAGCACGTTCCTTGGAATTCCCACAGTCCTCAGCTGAGCTTCCCGCTCCTTCCCGCTGCTTGGAGTTACGTCAGAAAATTTTAATTCATATTTATTCATATTTTAAATAAGTCTCAAAGACAAATAGCTTTCAAACTGATTCCGTGAAGAGGAAACGGAGTAAGAACCAGCGGGAAGATTTCAACTCCCGCAGACACAGACAGAGAAGGCTTCTGTGAGTTATGCCGAGTGCTGAAAGCACCCCGTCCCTGCCCTTCTCCACAGCCAGAGGAAGCTGTCAAAGGACATTTTCATCTCCTTTCTTTTATAGAAAAAGAAATAAGCCAGCAATCATTATTTTGGCAGATGGATTTCTAAGAGTATCAGCAGATATATTAAAAAGCCTTGTCAAACCACGTGGTTGGGCTCTCATCTGATACATGCCCTCAAGTTTTTACTGATTCATGTGGTGTAAAACCTTTGTCCGAATCTTATAAGGCTGCAGCAAATTGCAGTTAAAGATGTGAAAGTTCTCTGTTCGTGACCTGCCTGAACAATGTTAAAAGTGAGACCTGCCATACAGAAAACTGATCCGATATTAAGATCACTGTACCAAGTTGGTTTAAAGTGCTTCTTCATCAAAAAATCATGGAAGAATGAGGACTGTTTTTTATCTTTTAATACGAAATTTCAACAGTAATAATCAAGGGCTATTTGGTATATAGATTAAGATTTAGGTACTCATTTTTTTAAAGTAAATTTTAAGAGAAATAATTAGATTATAACAGGTAGAAATACATAATGCACAGAAGGGGGCTGGTATTTTAAGACTGGTATTTGTGAAAATAATTTTCATAGAAATTAACTGTAACTCTATCTGAGTTGAAAACTAGAATGCAAAGAATGCTAGAAAGTATAACTGAACTATTTACAGTGGTTTTCATCAGCAAAATCATAATTACCTTGCAACTACAATCCTGCATTTGAATGCCTTTGGGAAAAATACAGAACTCTATATCTGCCTATCAGTGCAGGAAAAGATTCAGCCAACTGAAACAACAAAGAAATGGAAGGTGCAAAATTATCTTGTAGGTTTGAAAAATTTCATTTCACCCGCTCACTTACAACCCAGAGCCGGGCACTTGGTTTCACTTTTAGTTTCTAACATCAGTGATTTCCTTTAAGGTAATGTGCTCACCAGATCTTACCAAAACAAGCTGTCTGACACTCGCAGCTTAGTACAGTTAAGGTTTGGCTTCTACATGGGAATCAGGAAGGAAGGAAGGGGGAGAGGGACTTGGAGCACAGGCAGGAATGGTGCGCGGGACAAAATGTCACTGGCTTGCAGGGAGTCTGATATTGAAACTGGCAGCAAGACGTCCTGAAGGCTGAAGTCCGAGAATAGAGCTGAAGTTAGAACTTTGCATTCCAGGCAGAAGAGGAAAGGAGGCACAAAAAGCCTTTATTACGGATGAAAAATGTGTTAGAAAGGTACACATGAAACCCATTCTGAAGGGGTCAGTTTTCTCAGTAGGGTCATCAAAATAGAAAGTTCGTAAAGCTGCAATACCAGAGGATATCATGTGTTTTTCACACATTTGTTTGTATTACCTCCTCTACTTTAATGGACAAAAAGCGTTTTTTAAAAAATTACTGAAATCAAATGACTGACTACGTAAAAAGGCAAGATTTAAACTATGAAAAGCTTGAGGAGGAGGTAAGGATCTGAGAAGAGAGGGCATTTCCTATTTAACTTTTGTGGTCATAGGCTAAAGAAATGCCTGTCTGTAGATGGCTCAGAGGCGTGTCACGTGGTTTATTAATCAATGAAAAACCAACAATCCAACAAATACTCATGGAGGAATATGATTTTACTCTTAAAGAACCCGAGTTTTGAGAGACCCAGAGAAACACACATGGAAGAAACTAGCAAAAGTACAGAACAACTCTAAGTGTTAAACTATATGATAGAGATACAAAAATACGAGAGGAGTGAGTTCAAAAATTCTGCCCAGTAGACACCCCCCCAAGAGAGTAATTAATATCAAACAGATAAAGTCAAGCCGCACTTGCATGGTCCTTGCCTCACGGAGCAGGACCTCTCATGTTGAAGTTACAGGTACTGAAGGACCTCAGGACTTTGGAGAGTTGTAGACGGGGACCAGGAAGCCTGCGGGGGAGGTGGCACTGGAGCTGGCCCTCTGAGGAGGCATTCCAAGCAAAAATAGCGAATGACAGCATGTGGGGAAAGATGAGGTTGGGCAAACGCAGGCTCTGGGTAGAGGAGTAATGGGGGCAGATGCTGGAAAGATGGGTTGCAGGCAGACTGCTCAAGGCTTTAAAAGCCAGCAAAAGCGGCAGCTTCGTTTAATTTGGTAGGTAGCAGAGAGCCAGTGCTTGTTTCTGGGTGCACGTGTCTTTAGAGGAGAATACCTAAATCGTGCCATTTTTTAAGCTCCGATTTTAAGAACCTATCTAATTTAGGGGCAAATGAGATTAAAGATAAGAAACCTAAAGCTTATAAACTTTCCCCAGTTTCTCGGGGACTTTCTACTAAATCATTGCTCGTATCATTGTATTAACGGTTCCACACGCCAGGGCACTGGGTGAACTCCTGGTATCAAAGCGAAGAGGCGGCTTTCAGTACAGTGTAAGACGCAGCGGAATGAACGGCCCAGCACAGACCCGCAGTCCATCTCGACACAATGCACCACTCGCTCAGGCTGCTTTTTCATGGGTGAAAGTCACTGGGACTGAGGACTGGGAGCTGCAGGGTTCTTCCCAGATCTAAGCCATGTCACCTGCTCTCCAAGGCTCACAGGGAGGGCTCCTTCCTCACTGCCACCCCCCCTCCACTCCAGTCCACCAGCTCTCACCCGTATCAATACCAGTAACACCTCCCACTTTCCAGAGGTGAGCAGTCTCTTAGCCCCCACTCCTGAGAAGAGGCCTAGGGGGCCAGAGGAAGCCCCCGGCCATCACAGAGGAACAACCACATACCATTCATACCAACTGTGATACCCAAGGCAATTTTTTTTATAATAAATTGCTTTTTGCATATTTCACAGGCTAATCCCAGAACATTCTGCTTTTCTAAGCACAATTCTAGTATGAGGAGGAACCCAAATTTGTATGAGGAATATATAAGTATTTACTTCTGAGATTCAATCATATGACAACAGAAATAGAAAAAAATTGAATTTAACTTTAAAAAAAAAGCAGGAAAGGATTGTTTTTAAACACCGAATTTAAATACAATTATGTGTAATTTTAAAGCTGTCATACGAATTGTCACATGGATGTCATCTAAAAGAAAAGTGGAGAAATGACCCTCCTTAGGCAGCACGTTAAGAGACACTGCAGGAAAGTGTGCTGTCATGAGTTCCACATTTCTATGCTTCTTATTGTCCAATAGTTTGGTCATAAAAGCTTATGAGTGTTAATACTTGGGTAAGAACAAACTCTTGCAAGGGAGGGGACAAAGAGGGGTAACTTGTAATCTGCGTGCATTACATAATGGTTACAGGGTGGAGGAAAACCAATCTGAGGAGTGTTAGTTTATTAAGAGCTGCCAAGCAATTCAATTAGTGTGTCCAGGTATGTAATTCTAACGTGCCCAAACATTTGACAGTGACTTCTGACACTCCATTTTTTTTTAAATAGTGTCTACATGTCTGATAAACTGTAAATTCAGGAAAAAGTGAGTTAGAAAGATTTTCCTTTGAAGACCAGTAGAACTTGAAGATGGCTGGCTTGATCATCTTAGCTGTGTAGAAACTGCATGGCGTCCTAATGTTTCTACTGTTCAGAGCGGCGACTGCCCACTAGTGTTAGAATGCCATCCGATGGTGACACAGGCCATGTGACACGACTTCTGTCCAGGGCCCTTGTTCCACCTCTGCTTCAAAGTGAAGCTGAGGAAAAGGAACTTGAATGTTCCGGATACAAATGTATCAAGAACTTCAGTAAGTGAAGGAATGGGCCCTACCTAGGTGCAGTCTGCATTGCCTTCTGTATACAGTTGTATCCTCAGATCCCAGCCCGCCTTCGGACACATGGCAGGAACTCAACTGACCACCTGCTGACTTCAGCAATACATAAAGCGATATGTAAGAGCATCAGCAAATATCTCAACAGTACCTTTACTCAAAATCTCCGGCTTTCTCTCCTCGGCCGGAATCTTATCCTAATTAAAAACCTAGGCTGGAGAGCATTTCAGTTAAACTCTATTTCATAAATATTTATTGCCCAGCCACGAAACTTGCATGGCTGCTTGGCCAGAGACCCAAGAAGCTTCTCTGGACCGAAATAATCTTCCTTTTCTTTGAATTCTACAGCGTTTATTACCTGAACCTTTACTGTCCCTCTTCTGCTGCCTTGAATCTTAATTTATGTGTCAGAGTCTTCTGCATGCATGGACGTGCATAAAACCCTGCACCTCCCCTCTGCAGCCATTCTGTTCCCACTGCAAAATTAACCATTTGATTACAATGGCTATGTGAGCCCAGCCGCGGCTGGACTTGCATTTTCATTAGCTGTCTCTCTTAGCCGATTGGTGGGAAGCTCTTTAACACTGGGGATGGCGTCCAATTCCTCCTCCTACTGTGACTGTAAGCCATTGGCAGCTCTAGAATGTCTCTACAGAAGAGGTTTAGGAGCTGCCGCCTGGCTGGAGCGGGCAAACTGATACGGTACTAAGGGGACAGAACTGGACGGGAAATGGACGACTATTCTTAAATGTTGCACTAGCCTGTCCCTTCGTACAAGACTAAGAGAACATCAATTTCTCCTATTAAAAGAGTTGGAGAAGTACTGACAGAGGCTGTCAGCACAGCTACAGCAATACAGGTTTACTGAACTGAATTAAATACGTGGAAAACAGATTCTTTGATGCATAAATTCTCTGGGGTACCAAGCTTCTCACAACATTATTCTAGAAGACGTTCTTTTGTCTCAAGAGCATAGGAATAGAGCAGATGAGGATGCTGAGTCTTCTCAGCCAAGCTTATTAAAACAAGCCTGGGTTCAACGCGAGGAAAGGGCCACATTTGGGGGATTCAAATGGAAGATGGCGCGCATGTGTGCACGTGTGGGTCTCTAAGGAGGCATGGCTCTGGTTACTGTTCCGCTGGCTGGGGGTTCTTCTGAGAGGACCGAACAGCTACAGGCGGCAAAATTTCAGAGCCACTTCGTCTGGCTTGGAAGACAAGGGAGTTCAGAGCAGGAGAGGGAGCAAGGAGAGCAGGCGGTGGGGTGGGGAGCCCCTCTCACCACCCGCTTTCAGCAGGTGGGGGGGAGAAGAATTCTGTTAAGACCAGGAGCAACTGCCTGTGTTTCTGCTGGTGTAAGACAGTTCTTGACGATGCGCCACCAGGTCACAGCATGTCATCAGTAGAATTACCAGACATGCCTTACTTCCTCAGTTAGTCATTTAAAGCATGGGGATACGGACTTCTTTTCTAAGTCCTCTGTTCCTACAGGGCTCCTGACAAATGGATATGGAAGAAATGAGCAGCACACACAATGCGTCCTCCATCACATTCAGAGTGCCCCCCCACACACACACAGGAGTGCACAAGGCTATGATCCAAGGAGGCTGCAGTTCTAGCATCAGCTGTGAACACTTGGCTTTTCTGGCTTTTTATCCTCTTATATGAAACAGGAATAAAAAAAAAGTCCTATTTGTCTTCTGCCTACGGTTGTGGTAAGAATTAAAATAAACAATACACTTTTAAAAAGCACGATGAAAATGGTTAAGAATGGCACATACAAGTTGACGCCTTAGGACATCATTTTGCTCCTGAAGTTTAAAAGCATGAATTACGTGGCTGGTTGAAATAATCAGAGCTATAAAAATAAATAGGATTGACTGGGACTTTCAGATGTGAAATAGGAATCTCCAAAATGCACGCTTTCTATTCAAAGGGCAAAGAACCAGAGAGCAAAATGAGGTCCTTGGCCTCTCCTTGCGGATAAAGGGTATGACCACGTTCTGAAGATCCTCCAGTTTATCTGTCAAAAAACATTTGAGGGTTTCTCCAGTCCCTAAGTCTCTCCCCAGATAAACATATGAGATGCTTAAGTAATCACAAATTCATGTGTAAAAGGAAATGACTATTTTCCTCCATTTCTACTCTTTCTGTTAAAGTCTTTAGATGATTTAAACTCAAGAGGAGAAAAGGAAAGGAAAAATGGCAATGTGAATACAGAATAATGTTTTCTAAGGAATATACCCATCACGTAAAGTAACTGACATCTTTAGGAAAATCAAGTTAACTTACAATATATTGGAATATACAGTTTTTTTTCCCTGTTAAGATACTTGTTTACAGATCTTGCTGAATGATTTCAAAGTAAACATATTACCGTCTGCTAAGCATCTTATCCTAAAGCAAGGACAAAATCAAGGAGAAAGGGCTCTAAAGGTCTTTGAAATTAGAATTGTGCATTACAAAACCCACCATGCCCTTGTGTTCCGGCCCTATGCTTCCCACACCCCTTCACGGAGATTTCTGGGACCAAGGAGTCAGGGCTCCAGGCACAAAGCTAAGGAGTCAGTGCTGTGGATTAGAAGGTTTATTCCTTGGTCTAAGCCCCAGACTCTCATCGGCATCTCCTTCATCTCCTGGGTTCACCCTACGCTTCTTCTGATGACCTGCCCGTGGTACAACAGCTCTCATTTCTAGACTCACGACCATGGACCCACTGATGGTTTCTGAGCAGGTAAAGCCTCCCAGTCTTACTCACAGCAGACCAGAAGGAACAGAACCTGAGCCCCAGGGGAAACTGCGTGAGAAGGAGTTTATGAATTAGTGATGTACTTACCAAGAGCACTGGAGACTGCATTCATCTATGACATCTGGGGATTTTCCCAGATAAGAGAAAACAGAGATGAAAGTGTAGGATTTAATTAAGTGTACTTCTTTGTACAAATTCCTACAATTACTACATTTTGTGATTTTACTGAGAATTCTCAAAGGCAATTGTTACTCAAAATGTCTAATAATATGTCATCAGTTTGCTTTGTTCCTCGTAAGGCACTGCATTAAGTTCACTGCGATTACATGTTCCTTGATTTTTTGGTTAGTGTGTATAGGTGGATATACATATACCCAGGTGATCTGTTTTCCCTAGCTGTTTTACTTCCCTTAGTTTACGGTGTTCATCACTACCTGGGAGGGACTCCAGTAGAAACAGTTAAGACCAGAAAGAACGCATCTGTAGGTCTGTCCCTCTGGAAAATACTACATGGAGTTGCCTGACACCCGTGCAGTTAGAGACCTGAGCAGTTTAGCACTGAAGACTGACTTTATGGAACTGAAAATATTTGCTGTGTTTCTCCCAAAGAAATGAGCAAGTCTCTGGTTTCCTGAGACTATCCCAGATGTATGCACAGTTGCTTCAAACAAGTAGAGTAAAAACAATTTTCACATACTCATATGATGAGATCATGAGGAAAAAACTCTCCATTTCTCTTAGAGAAAACAACATGTTTCATGCATTTAAGGGCTGTACCTAATAAAACACATTATCCTTCGCTGCTCACCCCACGTGACTCCAGAGGGAGGATTTCTGAGCTGTTTCCCAAACTGTGACCATTCTAAGTCATCCAGGCAGCACCCGCCCCCTCCCGCAGAATCTGAAGGTGTTTCTCCAGATGCCCTGTGTCGCCCCCATCTCTCCCTTGCAAGCTCAAAGCTCTTCCAGAACAGAACTTACTACGGTGTGCTCTCTGGTGCTTTACAGAAGAACAGTGCCCTGCTGTCCGGAACTCTTAGAGGACAACGACTCCATCTTATTTATCCAGGTCCCCAGAGCCTGGTCCAAAGACGGGCTCAAAATGTGTGTCAAATGAAACGAAACTGATTATCAGCACTGAATACAGGAATGAGACAGATGAAGATATGGTTGATTGCTTTCAATATCAATATGTATACGTGTATGTGTGTGTGTGTGTGTATCAATACATATATCATCCATCTAGGGAAAATTTATAGGGGCAGTTTGATAAATGAAGATGAAAGCATACACTTTTCCCCACGATGCATGACATTTACTAGCATTACAAAATGCAGGAAACAAACAAAAAAATCCCAGCAAAGACAAAAACACCAACTTACGCTATTTTTGGTAACAAAGTAACAAATAGATGTAAACACACCATTTAGAAGGAAAAACACTGTATTCCATTCTGTGCTCAAAAAAATAATCTTGCTTTCAACCCGCACTTAGTTGAGACAAGGAATGTATTACCCACTGCAGCAGCTGAACCCGAGGCTGGACCTCCCCCGGACCCCTGCCCTCAGCCAGCTCACTTTTTGCCCCCTTGCTCTTTCATTAGTTGGTTTGCTGAGACTCAGTAAAATGATTTTTAAAATTAACTTCAGCCAAATAAAGGGAGGGCAAAACTGTCAGCCAAAAACCCCAAAGCCCCACCTCTCTGCATAATACATCACAAATATAAATGTTCCATTATAATACAATTCCATCTGCAACAACAGTAACACAATCCAAGATGACTTAGCTTTCTTAAGGCAAATAACAGCCTATGATTTTATAAAGCTAAGCAAGCTCTGGCGCTAACAGACACTGACAGAATATCCTTACTTGGTTTCAGTTCAAGAGAGCCCAACAGGAGAAGGCGGACTAAATTTAGACTCTGAGCTGATTTCATCACTAACCTGTCCCCCTGACAGAGGTCCCTGTGGACAGAAGGCACAGGGGACACCAAACTGGGGGGGGGGCGAATCAACCTATTTAAGACGCACAGATTGCAGCCCAAAACGGCCACAAAGACTGCACTGCTGGGCTCAGAACCTCTGCGCTGCAGGTCCCCGGCACGGCTGACGGCCACACGTCTGTGAACCCTATGCTGTTACTGTAAAGTCCCACCCCTTCCAGGACCCATCAAAGACTCGGAATTCTAAATGCGACTGCAGTACGACCAGCTGGATGCAGAAGCTTTCCTGGAAGAAGAAAACACCAAAAACCTGATCCAAGAAACAGCCTGAGACAATCTGGAGAAGCACAAAATGAAACTGAATCAAATCCTGATCATTTTTGTCTTTTTGTTTTTAATGCTAATCAAGAGAATACCTAAATTTTCCATTCTAAAAAATGGTTTAATTCAAACTAAATTTTATTCAAATACTAACACACTCAGGAAAATGACTGAGCAGTTAAGCAGGGCCGTGACAGTACAGGCAGGGCCGGCCTGACATGTGGACGGCATCTCAGCACCTGTAAGGAGTCGGGGTTTGCCTGTCCCGAGGAGGGAGTGAGGAGGAGGAAGGGAACGTGGCAGAGAGAGGAAAGGGTGGTCTGCACTAGCCTTTGGAGGCGTGGGAGAGTCACTCGCCAGGTGCTCGCTGGCCCAGTGCTGGCAGTGACCCAGCAGTGGCCCCAGCGGCTCTGTTGCTTACGTCTCAGGCTAGGGGAGAGGCCTGAGACACAGAAAAACAGACGTCAGAAAAAAGTTTCAAAGGAAATTTGTACATTAGAGGAGGGGGTGAGTGGTGAAGAGGAAAAGGAAAGATGCGTCCCTTCCCCTCCCATCAAACTCCCCGCCTCATTTCCCCTCATCTCTCTCCAGACAGTCCACTAGCTTTTCATCATCTCCAATATGGTACCTCGAGTTGCTAAAGCTGATTTATAAGAGATTCTTAGCATCATGCTGCCCATTCTCTCTCTCTTGAATACCTTATAAAATGTCTAGTAAACTGGTTTGAGCCGGTACTAAAGTAAAACCATACTGTGTCACCCCACAAAAAGCCCCGCAAATTTTATAAAGCAGTTGAACTAAACATAAAATATTTTTAAGCCAAACCAATCTGGTATTTCAGGTGGTTCAATTCCCCACCCCAACGTGGGAAATCCACAAACGTTTTTCATTTTCAAACCAAATGTCGAGGAGCCGTACACCACCACACTGCTACCGGCAGTATTCACATCCACCGACAGCCTGTTCCTCATTCACACAGCCCCGTTTTTCACTTGAACCTTACAGGCTGCTGTTCACAAGAAATGAATGTAAACGAAATATGCATATGATTACATGACCCAGATTCCATGTTCAAAGAAAATTTCATAAGGTTACACCCTTGGGATAAAATAATAGGAGAAGAGAGTGAGTCATTTTCATAGTTTTGCAACTTACTGCAATGTGTTTCCAAGTGTTAAACCTTCTCACACCATCTCTCCTTTAGAAAGCTTTTAAAATGCTTAGATGGAAACACATAAGATGTTATATAAAAGCAGAAAATTCTGCAGAAAAAGGAACACAAATGTGAGGCAGTCTGTCAGCTCTTAATGAGCTACAGAAAAGCTGATGTGAGTTCAGTCATCAGCTGGAGGGAGATCTTGGGGCTGGAAATCAAGAAAGAAAGAGAACATAATGCAAATGGGGGAAAAATACCACCGGGGCACTGCCAGGAATGGAACATAAACCTTTAGGCAACAGTAAGGAACAATTTTATTCAATGAGGAAAAAAAAAATCAGGTGACTATGTGAAGGTATTTTGTGTATGTATTTTCCACGGCATACTACTAAAATAAAAATCACACGTAGTAAACTAAAGGAATTAAAATAAGGGGGAGGATTTAGGTCAGTGGTAGAGCGCCTGCCTAGCATGCATGAGGTCCTGGGTTCAATTCCCAGTACCTCCATTAAATAAATCAATAAATAAACCTAATTACCTCCCCCCCATTAAAAAAACACTAAAAACATTTTTTTAAATGCAAGTTGAAGAAAAGATACCAGGCAAGAAATTGGACTGCCCATAAGTACAATGAGGATAAGCCACTTGGGTCCCCAATATCTTGGTTTTGCTCTTACCCTCATAGCACCGTCCTAGCTGCCTTCAATGTCTTCAAGCACAAGGAAGGGTTTAAGTAAATAAATTCATAAATAAATAAAAAGATAGCACTTCCTGCCAAATGCCACCGCTGAAGACAAAAGTCACAGACTGAATTATGAATGAGGAAACTGTGCCAGATACATTTGGGACATCTTCACTTCACTTTCAGTGGTCTGGGGTTTCTCTAAAATGCACTGCAAGCTCTTGGTTTCAGGACACAAGCACTCGGGGTGCTTATTAGAAATGCAGATTTTAGTCTTCACACATCCAGAGATACTGATTTTGAAGGTCAAGGATCCCAAGATTCTGAATTTTTAAGCAGCTCCTCAGAAGACCATAAATGCATATGGTCTGCAGTTCACACTCCAAGGAAAACGACTGCCTGAAATAAAAGACCTGTTTCTCTACTACGGAGATTAACATTTTTTGTTTTTGAGCCAAAAAAACATATTTCAGAGCAGAAAGGAACCTTTAAATACACTTTATTCTTCTGAATCATCAACGTTGTAACCTTAGGTGGTAGCCAATGGGTAGCTCTAATGGGAATTATCTTTCGGTGGTGATGAAAACGGTTTCATCAAGCCACATTGGACAGCAGTGTAGCTACAGATGGCTGTAAAATGCTTTAAGGGGCCTGCACAAGAACCCTTCACAAGGGCTGCTTAAAAGTGTGCTGAATTTTCCTTATGGGAAATCTGAAAGATCAGTAAAAAAAATTATACATATATACATATATATATATATATATATATATATATAAACACACAAGCACTTATCACTACTGTATCTAAAAATTCTAATTTGCTTCTCACTTCATTTGTCAGCAAAAACACCCCAAGTGCATTACGCAGGAAGCTCTTCACGGGCCCCTTCAACACTTAAGACCCATGACTGGGCATTTATTTTCTCTATGGCTTTCTTGCTTATCTCCTTCCTTTCTCTGTCTCTTCTTTTTGATAACCAACAGCATGACCCTTATCCACACGTACATTCGCCCGCCTTGTCGGAAAGATAGACATTGTTGTCTTTGCCCCAGAGGAGCTGCAAATTGATTTTCATCCCTCCCAATATGAGCGTTTCTGAGGGAAGAGTAAGGGTCAGGCCCTGCCGAGAAAAGGACCCACGATTACAATATACGGTGGCATCTGCTACGAACAGCAAAGGGATTGCTATAACAACAGAAAACTCTTTGATTTTTGTCTTCCTCCAGCAAACTAAAAATAAAATATTAGGGAGCTCCAGAACGCATGGCAAGAACAGCACCATAAAATCTGAGTGGAGATTTGCGGCTGACAAAGATGCAGCAAGGGTTGATCCTGACGGTCACTGTCAGAGTAACACGCCAGCAACACAGACGTGGAGAAATCGCAGTCTAAGCTGGCTGTTCTCTGCGTGTACTGAATGGCAAAGAACTGGTCACTAGCATCCATTGCTGGCCTCACAGATCACAGGACTTATGTTCCAGCACAGAGAGGGTGGGTGAGGCAGTGCCTAGGTTCTGGCCAACCTCACCATCTTCCTCATGAGAAAATGATCATGGGGGCAGAGGTGTCAGTACACTGGAAGTCTTGTCCACTAGTCTGTTCTGATCCAGTCCAGATGTGGAGAAGGGAGGGTGTATTCAGAACTGGTGGGCACTGGACTCCGGCATATCTGACAGTGACACATGGGGGCTTCCCAAATTCTGACGGCACGGCATAAACTCTTTCTCCACGTGACCCAGTGGGAAAGACGGGAGAACGTCCTTCTGCTCCCCCAACACCACCGCACCAGCCACAACTGATGACTCCGCTGTAGCCTATCATGTCTCATGGGACTTCACATGAGTACATTTCAGCAACATTTTCTAGTTTCTAATACCTAGTTTCTAATTCTAATATCAGGTCAGAGCCAGAAGCAGAGAGGAAACCTCTTACCACCTAGTTCACAAGAAGAAAGGACTTCCAGTTCCCCGAGGCAGACTATTTCTTTGATAAATACTCTTACCTAAGAACAAACTACCCTACTAGTGATATGTTCTTACAGTAAGCCCCTACTTTATCACTGAAGTCAAAACAAATTTTTAAACGAGTTTAGTTCAATGTGCATTCCCTACAGACCTACTTTATACCCAGGAGGGGCCTTCCAAGACATTCGACAAAGGATGAAACACAGTCCTGTCCTCAAGGACTCTGGGTACCTTCAGGGGAGTAAGAGCTGGGCCTTCTGACTCAGCGTGGCAAACATTTTTCTGGAAGGATGGGCACGGTGTTCCAGGATCACTGTGGAGCCTGGGAGATCTGGGGACCCCTTCAGAGGGGGCGACAACTGAGTTACATTTTAAAGTCTGAATGACATTTTACTGCAAATGGGAAGACTGAGAAAGACCTCAGCAAAGGGAGCATGAAAAAAAAGCTATGGGGTGCAAAAGGGGAGTCTTTAGGGAACAAAGAGCATTTTGTGGGATTGAGGCACAGGGGAGAGCGATGTGGACGATGAAATCGAGGGGCTTGGTTGCAGCTAGAACAGAAGGGACTTTATCAGCCACACAGAAGTGTGAGTTTTATCCTGTGGGAAGCACAGTGTGGAGCCCTGAGGGGTTTTTAAGGAAGGGTACTGCCAGACACAAACTACATTTTAGGCGGAGATGTGTGGAGGCTGACAGGGGGCGACAGAGAGGCTGGAAGACCAGTCAGAAGGCATTTCAGAGCTTAAACAAGACCATTCATGACCCGTGTCGGAAAGGCTCCACACTCTTAGATGGCCATCACTTCTCCCATCACTTCTTTAGTTCTGAGTTTCCCCCTTTTTAATTCTATATCAATACTGATATCTATTTTTTTCTACCCAAAACACACCATCTGCAGTTCACAAAATCACATTCCACATGCTGGAGAGTCAACGTGTAGGTAAACGCTTAAAAGAATCTCTTACCTGAACAGAGCTGCTCCACTTTTGTGTAGTTTAAAGATACTATGTCGTTAACCCATGCGATGATGTCATGTCTGCTCATAGTCTCTTGGGTTATCGAGGTAGAATACACGTTGACCGCCATTCCCCAACTAGAAAAACAAACAAACAAGTTAATGTAACTACAAGGAAGAAATTAACTCAGAAATATGCAAGACGTCTCTTCCAGGTCTGGATTTCTGGCAGAAGAACTCAAAGGCGTGTCGAAGTCCTGCTCTGGCTAAGCCCTTCCCCTTCCCTTTCTCTCTACATATTTGCTGTAATATGGTTAAATCTCATATACTGTTCACACAGTATCATTTTCTCTCTCCTTCAACTTGACTCAAATATTTTTCAGGTCCTGAGATCCCTCATCTCTCCTGTAACTTAGTGTCTTACTTTTGTACTTAAATCTACGTGTGGTATGAAAAAGTGATCAGGTCTCTTAACAGTACACACTGGAGAAGACTCTTTGTTTTACAAACGATTTCTTAATACTTTTCACCGCAAGTCCTTGCAGACGGCACCTCCCCTAGTCTGCTCATCTCTGGACCTGTAAACGGCAGCTCCACTGACTCCAGTGGCTCAGGCTGAAAACACCATCATCTTTCTTGCCTCCTCTCTTTTCCTCGCCGCATCCATTCCACCAGCTAATCCAACTGGCTTGACCGTCAAAGTATTTTCAGAGACTGCTAGCCTGATCCAAACCTGTGTCAGCACTCCTGGGTATTTTGCAGCAGTCTGTCCGTGAGTCTCCTGCTTGGCCCCCTGGCCCCCACCACCTATTTTCAACACAGCAGCCACAATGATCCTATTGGCAGAAATCAGATCCTCTACTTCTTGGTTCAAAACCCTCCAATGGCAGCTCATCTGAGTACAAGCCAGCGTTCTCACCGCGCTTCACAAGGCCTTATGTATCCTGTCCTTCCACACCTTCTCCCACCGCCCTCCCCATCACCACACTCCATCACCACCAGCCTCCTGCCTCTCTTGGAATCTTCAAGCCCACTCTCGCCACTGCTGTGACTTCAGCCAAGACCACCTCACCAAGGAGGCCTCCTCCTCATTATCTCCTTAATCCTTTTCTCTCCACAGACAGGACACACGCTCCATGGGGACAGGGATTTCGTTCCTTTTAGTCTCTGTATATTCCTGGTGCCCAGTCCAGTTCCAGACATCAAATAACAAAAATATAAAATGTTGACTGCAGGACTGTGCTTTTTTCCCCACAGAAGGGAAGCATGGCAGGAGGTGAGTTAGGAACATTGTTTATCAGCTTTAGAGAAAAGGAAATTCACTGTAGAGACAGGTTATATACACATTTCATTAGAAGAACAATCCTCGCAAATGCTAACCACTATATATAAAAATAGATAAAAGACAGATTTCTTCTGTATAGCACAGGGAACTATATTCAATACCTTGTAATAACCTTTAATGAAAAAGAATATGAAAATGGATATATGTGTGCATATATATGCATGACTGGGACATTATGCTGTAACCAGAAATTGACACAATATAACTGACTATACTTCAATAAACCAAACAAAAAACAAACAAAAAACAGTTTCGTATAAATTTATGCACATGCATTACTCTCTAATAAATACAAATTAAAACAACAACAAAAAAGAAAAAAGGAAAAAACCTTCACCTAACAGTCTCCATCCCTCAAAGCTTTGGGCAAAGCCTTGAAAACCAAAGTATCTGGATAATCCGGAAGTGCCGCCTGACTGCATGAGTCTTCCCTTCACCTGTGAATGTTAAGATACTTCTGCCCATTTCATGACACCTACTGTTTTCCCCCAGCTTTTTGCTGGAGGGGCATACACTGGCCACCAGTAACAGATAAGGTTTGTTTTGTTTAAAGCACTTTGATAGCTAATTGGTTTCCTTTTTTAATGAATAAAACATTTTTAGGGCAGCTTTAGGTTCACAGCAAAACTGAGTGGAAACTACAGAGTCTTCCCATTTACACTCCTGCCCCCGCCCTGGAAACAGACAACCTCCCCACCATCCACACCCCCACCAGCTGGTACATTTGTTACAACCCGTGAACCTGCACTGGGGCGTTATCATCACCCAAATGCCACAGTTTACATCAGGCTCACTCTTGGGGTTGTACATTCGTGGGCTGAGACCAACCTCCGATGACCTGTATCCACCACTATAGTATCATACAGGAGAGTTTCACTGCCTGAAGAATCCTCTGTGCTCTCCTGATTTATCTTTCCCTTTTACCAGCACCATAGTTTTACCTTTTCCAGAATGTCACATAGTTGGAACCCTAGAGTACGCAGCCCTTTCATACTGGCTTCTTTCAATTCGTAATGCGCATTTAAGGTTCCTCCTGTATCTCTCCTTTTTTTTTTTTCTGTTTTTGTATATATATATTTTTTTATTGAATACAGTTTACAATGTTGTGTCAATTTCTGGTGCCCAGCACAATGCTTCAGTCATACGTCAACATACATATATTCGTTTTCATGTTCTTTTTCTCCAGAATACCATATGATATCACTTATTTGTGGAATCTAAATAGAAAGACAAACAAACCTCCGTGTCTTTCTATGGCTTGAGAACTCACTTCTTTTTAGCGCTGAATAATATTGCACTGTCTGAATGTACCACTTACCTACTGAAGGGTATCTTGGTTGCTTCCAAGTTTTGGCAATTATAAAGAAAGCCGCTATAAATGTCCAGGTGCAGGTTTTTGTAAGTTTTCACTTATTTCACCAAAGAGCACAACTGACAGGTCGTATGGGAAAAGTATGTTTAATTTTATAAGAAACTGTCAAACTGTCCTCCAAGGTGGCTGTACCATTTTGCATTCCCAACACACAGCAATGAATGGAAGTTCCTACTGCTCCATAAAAAATTTTTCATATTATTAATATTAAATAATAGTTTATACTTAAACCTGGTTGAAACTTTGTGTTTTTACTAATTTTTGCAATGTACCGTACATAATTTTATATAAAATGTGTGTGCCTAAACTTTATATACGTAAAAACTTTCAGAATGAAAGCTTTTTGATACATGCAAAAGGAGAAAAGAGTAACAGAGCAATTGTGTTTACTTCTTGGTTTCAACATTTATCTACACTCGGCCAATCTTGTTTCATTTATACTCCCATCAACACTCCTGTCCTCCCCTGTCCATCCCCCAAGCCAGATTATTTTAATGCAAATGCCAAGCATCACATCATCTCACCTATAAGTATTTTAGCATGTGTCTCTAAAAGACAAGGACATTAAAAAAAGACAAGAAAACAAAACTGCAATAGCATCATCACACCTAACAGTAAAAATTTCTTAATACCGAACATGCACTGTAATTTTGTTTCAGTTTGAATCTGGATTGAAATAAGGTTCATACACTGTGATTCTTCAGTGTGTACTTTCTTTTATCTATAGGTTTCGTCTCCATTTCTAATATTTCCCTTGCATTTTAAAAAATTTATTGAAGGAATATAGGTTGTTTGTCTTGTAGAATTTCCACAATCTGGAATTTGCTCACTGCATCCCACTGGCATGTTTCAACATATTCTGCTGTCCCCTCTATTCCTATAAACTGGTAACGTGACCTGGAATAATTCCACAAGGAGATATTTCTCCTCTGAGATATTGATCATATAAGAAAAGGAGGATCGCTGCCCGATTCTTTCCCTTTATTTACCAGTTTTCAAAATGAGGTAAGCTCTTGAACAGTCTCCAAACATGACCAATGAGGTTTTTATTTTTAAAGTATAATTATGAACTCATGGATTCAAATATACTTGACATGTTTCAATCCAGTGCAACTTATATCTTTATTCAAACTGGCTTTGAGTTTTTTTGTTTGTTTGTTTTTTGTTTTTGTTTTTGTCTTTGAGTTATTTTGACAAGATCCTGGTGGTCCAGGACAACTTCCTTGCTTTCTGGTATGACAAAATGTGTCAGGCTTAACTTGTACACTTGCTACTTAGACCTAAAACCAGTCATTTCTCCAAGGGTTCCTTACTCTTTTAGTCACAAATGGTATTTAGAGATAAAATAATATTTTTAAGCACAACTACATAAATGAAGACTGTGTTTATTTATAAATAAGTGTGAAAATAAATATTCACCCATCCCTAGTTGCACCCTCATCTCTAAATTCTCTTCCCCTGAAGATCTGAAAAAACTCACAGAATTGGCATCCCAAATAATGTAACCAAAGTTACTGCTTTTCCAAGACATTATTAAAAGGCTTTTGATTTTTGGGTTAATAATGTCCACTGTTTTCTGTAGTCTATCGTTTATCAAACAAAAACTATCTGCTTTTAATTATGAGTTAAGTGTTTTAATTAACTATGTAAATTACATAAAATGTCAGTAAAGATAGTTCAAAATTTACAACGTTTGGGACCACCTGATGTAATTGTCATACAGCAGCATAGATTTTGGCAGTTCACATAATTTTCTGATGGCTTTGTCTTCAGGCAGTATTTTCAGTGAAAAGCTTTTGCTTTCCCAGGCAGTGGATGGATGGAGGGTGGGGCACCGAGGCGCAGAATTCTGCCAAACGGCATCAAGCCAAATTGGGATAAAATTTTTGCTCCGGACGATTTAAAAACAAAACTAAATGTAAGTCAAGAGAGACACGATCAGATGTGTGTTTTATAGAAAGAGAATCCAGAAAAAAGTGAGTAAATATGGTCTGTGGTTACACAATAGAAAGAAACGTACCACAGAAGGACAGGTAGGAGACTTATGGTAGCTTTTAAAAAATCCCTAAGAACAGGGAAGCAAGTCATTTGTTCCCTGTTCTGTCAATGAATCACACTCTTTTCTGGGTCTTTACTGATAACGTTCCCCAAAGGACAACAAAGCTTCCATACCTAGACCTTGGGCTCACAATGGCAAGGAAGGCATTATCTGCCTTCCAGGAGCTCATTAAGATAAGCAGGTAAACAATGGAACAGCATCTGATTCTTTCCTTTAGAAAACCTCCAGTTAATGAGTTACCAGACTCACCACTCTTAACCTCTACCACAACCCCTTCTCCAGCCAGCACAACTGCCATTCCCAGAAACCCCGCAGGAGGAACCACCATGTGTTAAGGGACCTGTGGGAAAACCAGGCGACAGGACGGACCAAGAGTGAGGGTGAATGAGTCAAGGTCAGGGAGATTTTCTGACACGTTCTAAAATAAAACTCCTGCAACATCAAATAGGTTTCCATGCCTACCTCGGATTAACAGCAATGGAGTCAACACAGTTAATTTCTATTTACCACCCATGCTCCTTAAGGTATTCTTCTAATTTATCTTCCTCCAAATTTCACCACGATAACTTCTAAATTCATTCCACACTGTGGTGATCTTTCGCTCCCTTTAGCAGTTCCCCATCCAGATGTGCGACACCTTCAGATTTTATGAGGGAGAGCTCTGGGTCCAGATTCCCCCTCCGCAGAGAGGGAAGGGCTCTTCCCAACCTCCAGTAAGTCTGGTGGCAGCCCAGGTGGAAAAAGAATTCTATTTCTGCTCTGCCATCCACTCTTTTCTCCCCAGCTTCCTTCAGCTTCCACTTTCTCTACAGGTGCAACTTCAATACATTCAAGCCTAAATTATTCAGGTGACTCAACAGTTCACAGAAGAAAATTTCTATTTTCCCAAATGTTAAAGTCGGGGCTGGTGGTGTCTTATTTACTAGTCTCAGCTCTTCTGTGGACAGCCTCTAAAATCCGAAGATTTCATTACAATTTCTTGGGTGTCAACCCTTAGGACAGTATTAAGGTGCAAGTACTGGCCTCTGCTTATTCCTCAGAAACGTCATGTGGGTAACAAATTGACTTTTCTATCATTTTAGAGTTAAAGTGATTTCATGCTCCCATCTTGATTCTTGAAGAAAAAAAAAAAAAACCCTGCGAAGGAAGCAGGGCAGGATTTGTATTCTTCCCTCACAAACGTGGATTCCTAGTCCTTTTGAAGGTATAAATTAAACCAATTCAAAATATTAATTTCTTAAAATTTACTGAGTAATTTCCAGAGACTCAGGCAAGCAAAATAAAGGGCTAAGAAAGGTAAAGCACCACCGAATGATAGAGAACTGAGAACAGCTGCACTGTGCATAATGCGTTTTTAAAATCAATTAAATTGAAAATAAAGAGGGTTTGTTCTGTTTGGATCTTCGGCATGCCTTTTCCATAGACGTAGCAGTTTATTCTTTGACAACCTGACATCTCGTCTGTGGGACAAGCATTTCTCTCTGTGCCATCCTTATATATATTTAAAAAAAAAGGGCTTGGGGGAGGGCATGGCTCAGTGGTTAGAGTACGTGCCCAGCATGCACGAGGTCCTGGATTCCATCCCCAGTACCTCCGTTGATAAACAAATAAATAAATAAACCTAATTCCCCCCCTTCACCCCCGAAAAAGGAAGTCAAAGCACTGTCCTCTACTGTGTGGCTTCCACTCAGAACTTTAACCAGATTACTGTGTTTAAAAGCTGGTAAATCCAATAGCGCTAAAAGCAGTAGGTGAGAAAGGGACACTTCCCTAGCACGTCGGTCTCTGGATCATATATTTTAATACAGCCTTTAAATTTTATTTTAAAATGGATTTGCAGCCATGGCTCCTTCCTGAAAATAAACTGAAAATCACCAGATATTTCATACGCGGCTGTTGTGAATGTTTGAATGCCTGTCTGGGAAGCTGGCACTTGATACATCTTTTGCAAATGGAAGAAAGAAAAATGCACAGAAAAATGAAAACCTCTTCATACCTCTGGCAGGCGAAGTCGTGGCTTGTCAGTGGAAAAGTGACCAGAGATGCACGTGACTTCAGAAAAAGGCCAGCCTCAGGCTGAGGGCCAGGGTGCTGACAGTGCCCTGGTCCCATCCTGTATTCAGGTATCTGCTGATGGGGTGTGGGGTACAGCAAGTCTAGGCTTTGAAGCACTTACTCAGTCATACAAATTAGAAATTACATTTCTGCTTACTGAAACCAAAGGAATTTTACGTGACTGAGTGAGACTTGAGGTCACCCTCTGATCAAAGCCTGGATAAAGACTTGGCGAGCCCCGAACCCTGGAAACCAAAACATGGATTCTACCACCTTACCAGCACGGGCCCCCAGATCAATTACAAGTATTCCACCATTTCGTCCAAGAACCAACATGGCAAAGTTTGTGAACTGTTCCAGAGGAGTGCCTCTTCAAAATGTGACAAACATATAAAATGTCATAGCGACTTGCATCATGTGTGGCCTTTAACTGAAATTATTTCTCATGTATTTTATTGCCATCCTTACAGACTGCAGCCTGACTTGTGTCCGTGTAGGGGGAAAAGTGACCTTTGGAGGAAAAGGCAGTGTTTTTTTTTCAGCAGGGCTCACGACAGGACAGGTGTCCTAGCATCCTGGCTCTGGTGCTGTGTGGCTATAAGGAGAGGGGTTTGAGAAATTAATTTTGGGAATGAGGCATGTGGAACCTATTTCAATTTTGATTTTTTTTTTCACAACTACCGCCTGAGTTTGCCAGGCTTCCCAATTTTAGACGTGACCATCTGCAGAAGAACAGCCTTCCGTACGTGTTGACTACTGTCTGCTGCTCTGAAAGGAGGCCTCATTTGGCTTAGATTC
Source organism: Vicugna pacos (assembly GCF_048564905.1). NCBI lineage: Eukaryota > Metazoa > Chordata > Mammalia > Artiodactyla > Camelidae > Vicugna > Vicugna pacos. The sequence goes on from NC_133010.1 coordinate 11,694,226, forward strand.
ACCCTGAACGCATTTTGAAGCTGAGTCTTTAAAAGCCACTCCTCCCCACCACCCCGACTTAACTTACTTTCTTTACTTCACTCCCTAAAGGAGTCTATACACAACTGGAAACTTCACATTCAATATAAAACGTTCTGTACACTCAACCCATCCCAAGTCAATACACTCTGTTCACACAATTTCGCAGACAACTGACAACCAGACTCATGGCTGTGACCATCTCTCTTCTCACTCTCATGATAATCTGTATCTTCAATATGTCCCTCCATCACTGGGAGGAGCAGTCCATCTCCACCAGCCTAAGACCCACACGTGCAATCCACCCTTCACCTAGTTTCACACAAATGAAAAGAACAGACTGGAAAGGAGGTATGAAGAATGGTGGCATTTTTCTTTCACCTGGAAAACTGATTTCTTTGAGTTTAGGCACAGAAGGATTTCTGAAGTCCGTATCATAGGCTATAACCCAAGTGGTCTCTTAGGTGATGTCTAATGGTATCAGTGCTTCACAGGAAACCATGTCCTACTGATCAGGTGTTAAGGGTTCCTTTTAAAATGGCTCTAAAGTCTCCATATGTGCCAAGGTGGGCAAAGCACCGGTGAGTCACAAGAACATTTTCCATTGGGTTTTTTTTTGTTTGTTTGTTTTTCTTTCATGGAGGCACTGGGGATTGAACCCAGGACCAGTTGTGTGCTAAGCATGCGCTCTACCACTGAGCTCTACCCACCCTACTATGAACACTTTCTTTACCAGTCACTGGACTTACACTTGGTCCAGGATCAGGGTCTCACCTTTAATTCTCATCTCATAGGGTGGGCTTTGGTTCACGTTTTTAGGACTGTCAAGGTTGGCCTGTTCCTATACACCAGGTAAAGGGAAGGGTATTATTTCAAACACACTCATAAACATGGCTTTTTACTCAGAATTTTTTTGGGGGGTGATCATCCTGACAGAGATAGCCATTTTGCAAACACTTCTCTATATCCACAAGTATTGTAAGAGTTTAAAAGAGTTTGAGGCAATCGCTGATATAAAAATGAGTATTTCCTTCTTTTACAAGTGGCATCTTTCTAAAATAACCTGTAAATATTCTGAAGAAAAGAAGTATAGATTTATATCCACCAATTAACTATCAAGACAAAGGAAGAAACTCCAAAAATTGTCCATCAACCTGAGCGGGGAATGAAGAGATTCGGTCCCACAGGAGACATTCACTAGTGTGTGTGTGTTTTCCTCTGAAAAACCTTCTAACAACAGAAATAGATTCTGCCTGAGTGCCTCCTTCCTGGCTCCCTCCTAACAAAAGGCTGATGTGAAACCCCCGTGGCTGGCCCTCATAATGAACTGGGCATCCGTCGGGAGTGACTCGTAAATGTGTCCCCTGAACCAGAAACTTCCCCCCGCTTTTCAGCTGTGCATAATTCATTCTCCAGATTCAATGCCGCGAGGGGGAGGGTTTAAACATCTCACCAAGGAAAGAACGTGTCCACATAATTCTCAGTTCATCACTTGCTCTTTATTTGTGACCTGAAATGCAGGGGCGGGGGGACAGTATTTGGCTGGGAGGAGGAGGGGGTGGACTGGGATGGAGGGAAGCTGGAGTCAAAGAGGGTCTCTGAAAGACAAACCCTGACAAGATGAAATCTCCCTGGAGAGACGTATGGAAACTGTACTGAGTTTCATTTAAAATTGGGCATTAAAGCTTCCACTGAACTCGTGGAATAACTGATACACGCGCGGACTCAAGGGCTGGAACAGAAGAGGTCGTTTATTGTCTTCAGGTAACAATCACACAAGCCACTGTGGGCACACGTGCATCTGTTTTATTTTTACAGGGCTCTAGGACTCTCTTATGGGATTAGACAGGCAATGCAAGGCTGATTCCTCCAGGCACCAATTCTCCCCGCAGAGCCTCCTAGGGGAGCTGAGGTCTCAGCACAGTGTCGACTTCAGACAAGGACGGTGGAGAAACAAACATGCCCAACAATTATAAAACGCATGTATTTTTATTAAAACATAGATATTGAAATATACTTTTTTCCTAAAATTAGGCTGTTCACAATTTAGAGCTAGTGAAGAAAACCCATGTAAAGAACATTAATACTAAGCTGCTTGGAGACACGCTGGATAAAACGTGAGTTTTATCCGCGGGCAGAGCTGCCTGCTCTTTATTCCAGGCATTTCCAGGCAGCCGAGCACTGTGATTATTAATGTGACCTTCGTTATCATTCATTGCTTAGTGATAATGCTTTTAATGTAGGCACAAAGCTCCACGTCGTCTCACAATCAGAAGTCCTAACTCCAGCTAAGAGCTGCCATCTCCCAGAGAGAATGAACAGAAAATAACATTTTTCTGCGTGTCCGTCCCATTCACCTTTAACTGCTCCTTTTAAAAACTGAGAGAAAACTGCTTCCTGCCATATCCCCAAGTATTCCAAGTACTATTTTTAAAAAGCAGAGTTATGATTTAAACACACAGATTTCTCCAACCACCTGCAAAAGGAGATTCTAGAACTAGCCCTGAAACTCAGCCTCCATTTTAACAGCCTCGCTGTCATCTGCATTAACCCCATTAGGTACCACTCGGCAGGCGGCTCCTTAGCTTGGCCACATTGGAAGGAAATGAAACAGACATGCAACTTTCAAAACAGCAGATACAGGGTTTGGGTTTTGTAATTCAGAATTAACAGTCAATAGCTTTGGCCCTGAAACCAGTTGGAAACTTGGCTCTTCTCCAAGGAATGAAGAAATTTGGGAATTCTAAAAAAGTTCTTTGTGGCATTCATAACGTTCACTGACATGAATGAAACTCAACTGCGTATAACAGAAGCAAAAGGGCTACAGCCATACACACACACACACACACACACACACACACACACACACACACACACACACACACACGACAGGGCATATATTTCTTCATATGGTCAGAAATGCAACTGATTATAACTGATTACATTTGCCTAAATGTCCATCTGTTTCAAACAGTGGGTGGCTTGGTCCATGCTCTGAAAATAATTTCAATGACCCGGAGCTCATTCCCATGCCACAGGCTTGGCTGGCCTCCTCAGGGCACCACCTTCTGCCCAGTCCCCTCCCCCTCAACTTGGCTCCTGGTACACCCACTCGGTCTTTACCATATGCCTTCTGTTTACTTTCCCAGCCCTACTTGGCCCTGGTCCTCCTCACCCTGACCTTAGCTCTCTCCCATGATCCTAAGTCATTCCCAGTCAGGTCCTGAGCCTCCTCCTCCCAGCACAGCCCCAGGTCAACCCTTCAGGGTGCATGTGAGTTGTTAACCTCTTCCCCATCCACGCATAAAACTAGGTGCATCAGACATAGCAGAAGAACGTGTGGCGACTGCATGAACCTGCCACCGCTACTAGGCAAAGTCGTGTGGGGGGCGAATTTTGTTAGAGGGCCCCCCACCTCCTGGTTCTGAACTACTTTATGCTCCTGGTGGTGCTGGTTCCTTCTCAGGTACCTCCTTCAGCTGTCTGAATTCCCCAAATCTTCTCATAACCAAAAACAAATGAACAGGGAAGGGATAGCTCAGTGGTAGAGGGCGTGCTTAGCATTCACAAGGTCCTGGGTTCAACCCCCAGTACTTCCATTTAAGTAAATAAGTAAATAAACAAAAACAAAAAAACCTCATGACACCTTCCCCTCCACAAAAAGAAAAAAAAAATAAAACAAACGAGAGATGACAGCTTCAAGATTAACCCTGGGATCATTGCGCCTTATGCCAAGGAAGAGGTCGTTCCCAGCACTTGGCACTACTGGTTGCATCTCCTGCTTCAGGCACAGCTCAGGTGTCACCTCCTCCGCCAGACTTCCCTGACCATCCGCTGAAGCAGCCTCCTCCAGGCCCTCCTGCATCACGCTGTTCTCACCTCCACAACACTAACACAACCTGTCATTACGCTGTTGGTTTCTGTCCGCTACCCCTCACCCCCATCACGTTAGCTCTGTGAAGGCAGGTTCTTCACAGAATATATTGCGTTACTGTGTGTCCCGTGTCTAGAGCAGTGCCTGGCACACAGTGGGCGCACAGTAAATAAAAGCCGAATGACTGCTCGTGAGGGAGAATTTCGTGGGGAGGGGGGAAGTCACTGAATCACTGAAATCACACCATGTAAGCCAACTGTCAGGATGCGTCCCCAGCGCTATGTGAGATGGGTAAGAGAGGCTCAATCAAGGCTGACTTTGTGGTCTGATGTCTAAAAGAAAGGAGCGGAGAAATGTCCCATTCTTCATGTCTCCAGCACTGCATGAAAAGCTCACTCAGTATCTGTACGTGTTTCAGCTTCATGAGAGCGCTGGTCTAGGGGTTGGGGCACGGGCTTCTAACTCCAGAGCTACCATCAACCAGTCGGGCGGACTCGCGCACATGTGCCTCACCTCTCTGGAGCTCCTTTCCTCCCCAGGAGTAAGTAGTTACCACTCACTTTCTCACCTTGTCTTCACAACAACGCTCTGCTTCCCGCCATCATGCAGGAAAAGATACCCAGACTCGGAGAGGGGGAGCGACCTGCCCGCTGCCAATTATTCAACGGAAGAGCTGGGATCTGGACTTGGGGCTGATTCTAGGATTCTTGTCCTCAACCAGGTCTCTTTCTGTTCTCGGGTTTTATTATGTCACAAGAGCAAGTGGGACGAAGACAGACCTCCAAATGAGGACACATCTATGGTCTTGAATAGAAACCATTTTCCCTTTTTCAGTTCTCCCCAAGGCCTCACTGTACATTTTCACGGTAAGCAAGATGATTTCTTAACATCAGTTTCCCTGAAGAAGGGCGTGAAATGGAGAGATGTGGGTGACGAGTTACTCAGTGTGTTGCTGGGAATGATTTTTGGCTTAAAAACCCGCCAGCTGTAACATGCTAATATTTGGGGAACCACCACATTTTACGTTTCTAGTTACTACATATCTTGGACTCTCTACATATCTCAGAGTCTCTCAATTTGCTCTCTGTGGTAGCTGAGTCAAAATGGACAGAGACCATGTACATCACTGCTTATATATTTTTCCAACTAATAAACGACTTCAGATTGGTGCCTTCTTAATTGAAGGAAAGTTGATTTACAATGTTGTATTAGTTTCTGGTGTACAGCATAGTGACTCAGCTATGCATACACACATATGCATGTTCCTTTTCATTACAGGTTACTAAAGCCACTGAATATACTTCCCTGTGCTAAACAGTAGGACCTTCCTTGTTGTTTATCTGTTCCATACCTAGTTTTGTATCTGCCAATCCCAAATCTCCAACGTATTTATTTTTTAATTGACGCCAAACTCCCAATTTAGATTGCTATCTTGACTGTATGTTTAGAAAAATCAATTTCTTAAAAAAAAAAAAAGAAAGAAAAACCAAATCTCTTGGCGTCTCACTCTTAGAGACTGGTGCCTAGCCAAAGGTCTGTATTTACATTATGGCAAAATTCATTTTTAAACTCATGAGAACGTTTTGAAATGGAAACGGAAAGTGAAGTACCAATAAATTTAAGTCTAAAAGAAGGAGGGAGCTTCAGGCCAGTGTTAAAATATATCCCAGCGAACTGAGCTCTAAAGCACGGGATGTGCAATCTCATAACCCCAGCTCTGCTCGCACCGTCGACTCTTCTTCATTCTTTCTAGAGTAGACTCCCAACGCCGAACCAATATGGCCAACTTCAAACTGGGAAACAGTGGAACATTAAGCTTCTTAAATATTACCTTTAGTTGACAAGGTGCTGACCAGCTTCTGCCTCAAACCTGCTCCCCCGCCCCAGAGGACATCCCATGAATTACAAGACGGCTGCACACCATGAGAACAGGAAATGGAAATTTCGGTTGTCTGAGCTAAGGTTAGTAACGTTCAGCCAAGCTGGTGTAGCAGTGGGGAAATACGACCAGAACCAGGAGCACGATTTCATCACCAGTTCCCCAGGCCATCATTCCCCGAACTTCTGGTCCCAGGTGAAATGATTCATTTAGGCCAGAGAATAGATTTTCCCCGATCTGCCCACAATTCCACTCCAGAGTCAGAGTTCATCCTTCTTTCCCCTTCCCTGGTTTCCTGCTAGTCTTGTTTGGGCAACGAGACACCAAACCTACCTGCCTTGTATACAGGAGCAGAAGCCGGTTTTTAAAAATTATTTATTCATTTTTAACCAGTAAGCTCATTTACCAATTATTTACTGGAATGAAGAAAGGGCTAACAGACTTGCATCAAAATACCCAACAGCACTTGACAAAAATCAGTTCACACACACACAGTCTTAACTTGCAGAACCTCTCTGCTCTCCTACCTGCTGCCTTGACACGGGTCAAAAGTAGAAACATTTCCAGTATCAGTGTAGTAACACTGTAATTCTCAGAACAAAGTGCAGATAATGAGCATTTGAGTAGATGGTGGGTAAGAACTCTGCCATGTCCAAACTGAAACAGGTACAGAAACACCAGAGGGGCAGATACGTGGTAAGACCCTCGGTTCTGGGAAAGGGTGGATGCACAGAAGTTACTTAAGTTGAAGCCTCTCTTTTTGATTCTGTAGCTCTACGGTATGAGGACTCTTGGGAACAAAGGACAAAATTTAATATGCTGTTGGAGTTTAAATAACGTGGGGGGGTTGTGGTCTCTGCTGAATTGAGAATGTTTTGTTAAACTTGGGATAAAGACAGAAAAATAACAGTTGATTAATGAGCGTTCAGAAATAATTAAGAGAAAGGAAATTATTAATGGGAAGACCTTATAAACTACTTGACTAAATACCTAGAGATGTTACTATGGACAGAAAAGTCTAAAGGAATTCGGTGAATAGATGAAATCAGTTCTGGAGCAAATACGTGTGTTAAAAGTTACCCAATATCTGAGCCAATTTGAATGGATGAAATTTGGCAAAATGCCTCCCCATGTCTAGTTTCTAGGTTCCTAGGATTAATTCAATCTAGAGACTTTGAAGTATATTTAAAAAATTAATTTCAATTCAGCAATTGAGTATAATTGTAACTTTTTTTTTTTGCCTTCCTGGACTTAAACCAAAGACCTGATATTATCCTGGTTGACTCAATGTCTCACAGACCTGGTTTACTTTGCATTATTTCAGTCTTAGCTATCCTTATAATAAGCATAACAAACACAATACCATAAACGTATTAATTGACTGTATTTTTGCGGGTATATATGCTATAAAGGATTAATTCTTATTTCAAATTAAGGTTAAAAAAATCTCCTAATAGTTTGATGAAGCAAAGAAAACAAAAACAAGGTAGAATGCTAGTTTTAAAAACTATTTTTAAGAAGATGTCTAAGTGCTGTTTTTTATTTTTTAAAATATTTTTATATTAAAAAACACTACATTTTCACTATAGAAAGGTAGAAAATAAAGATAAAAATAAAATTAAAGACCTCTTTTATATGAGTGTGGGGGGTACATCTTATACGTACAGTTATAAAAATGGTATACACACATGCATATATATAGACACTAGACTGAACAGTGTCCCTCTGGAATTCATGTCCACTCAAAACCTCAGAATGTGATCTTACTAGGAAATAAGTCTTTGCAGATGTAATTAGTTAAGCTGAGGTTAAGGTCTTAAATTCAATGACTAGTGTGACTTATGAGAAGGCGGTGTGGAAACACAGAGAGACACAGGCACACAGGGAAGGTGGTCACGCGATAACAGAGGTGGAGACTGAAGAGATGCGGCTACCAGCCAAGGAATGCGTAGGGCCACGACACTAGGCAGCAAGAAGCGAAAATGATTTCCCTCGGGACGGGGCAGAGCCCTGCCGACACCTTCTTTTCAGACTTCCCGCCTCCCCAGCTGTGAGAGAACACATTTCGAGCCACTGAGTTTGTGGCGATTTGTTCTGACAGCCCTAGGAAACCACTGCCGTGCACATGTACATTTGTACCCATCAGCTTGTTTCTCAACAGAGTGTGGACATTTTTCATATCTTCTTGGGCAGTATTTGCACTATATTTCTTTGTTAGATCGACCATAATATACCCAATTCCAGATTTTATGTTAACGTACTGAATTCCTAGAACTTCCACAATGGTCACTTCCTCTCTTTTTCAGTTTTATTTCAGGACAACACAACTGGCAACTGCTTACATGCTAATAACGACCAAACCATCGTTGGCCCATACAGAGAGACACGGACGTTCTTCCAAGTCCTCTGATTCTTCAGGTGATCCTGCGGGGAGATTCAGTTGTTTGCTGGTTATAGTCCTTAGAGGCCAATGGACATCACTGGTTCTGGCCTCTCTTGTTAACAGGAAAGGAAGCAAGCAATCATCTTATTTAAAAAAAAAAAAAAAGTCATGTCCTCGGCCTTGTAAACTAAGGGAATCACAGGATGTCCTGCCGAGTGGTATCTGGCTTCCTTTCCTGGAACAACCACAATTAAAGCAAAAAGAACACTTTCAACTCACAACTGATACTCGACTGGCTGTGACCTGCTCAGTCCCAACCAGAACACAGAAAATAACGATCTACGACCTAGTTAGGAAGAGATTACTGCCATCATGGAAGCTATAATGTCTGAAATCTGGCCTCAAGGTTTTGCAATAAAATAAACAAGCGATAGATGAAATAAACTGCACTCATAATCTACTTGTAGACCTAGGGCATTTGTGAAATCATAAGTGACCTTATCTGGTACAATATCTCTGAATGTTGAAACACATGTGGTTAAGAAATCTGGTTTGCAGCCAGAAAGACTCTGGAAGCCATGCATTCTCATCCTTTCAAAAAATCACAAGGGCCCTCGGCAGATCCTTTCAGGTAAAACCTAAGACCTTACTGAGCTTTTGCTTCCCAGTTTCTAAATTCTACATGAGGCAATTTCTCCTTTGGTGGTTTAGAGAAGTCAGGAGCCCAACTGGCAACAACAAAAATGCCAAATTAGACAGAAGACGGAGTGAGCAAGAGTTGGGGAATGTTTTCCTCAGAATTAAAAAAAAAAAGAAGAAGAAGAAGTGATGGGCAGGGCGGTGGGGTGGGGCGGCATGTAATGCTTTGATTATCCTGGGCAAACTTTCTAACGTAGGAAAGTGGCTCCATGCTGTCTTTAAAGAAGAAAACATTTCTACACATTTTCCTTTCCAACTGAACAGTAAAGAAAGACACAGTGTTAAAGGGACACTCAATACAAAGAAAAGAATATCTACAGAATTACAGGGTTCTTCTCCACAGAATTAAAAGAGCATCTCCTCTTAAGACCCCAAAGGAAAGACAGCTCCTAAAGTTAACTCTTTCATACCAACTTTTAAAGGGGATTTAGTGGCATTTTCCCCCCTGAGTTAAAGTATGCAGTCTATTTTAATAGAATCATTTAATATGTATTTACTGAGACCTGGACCTAATTGCTGGAAGAGACACTGTGGATAAAGAACAGGTAGAAACATCTATTCTTTTTCTTGAGAGGTTTATATTCAGGTTAGGAACACATTAAAATCTAGGTCAAGACTATATTATAGCATCCAGATTATATTTTTTACAATCCTCTTTTCTATCAATCTTTTTTTTTTTTATTGAAGTATAGTCAGTTACAATGCATCAACTTCTGGTGCACAGCACAGTGTCCCAGTCATGCATATAAATACATATATTCGTTTTTATTAAAGGTTAGTCCAAGATATTGACTACAGTTCCCTGTGCTACACAGAAGAAATTTGTTTTGGTTTTTGATCTATTACCACCTATTTTAATGAGAAAAAGATCTTAACAGACACTCCACTAAAGAATATATACAAATGGCCAATAAACACATGAGAAGACCTGAACATCATTAATCATCAGGAAAACATACATTAAAATCTCCACGGGATACCTGGACACATCCATAAGGATGGCCAAACTGAAAAGACTGACAATAACAAGTGCTGACAAGGCTGTGAAGCAAGGGGAACTCTCCTCACTCTCTGGTAGGAATGTGAAATGGTACAACCACTGTGGACAACTATTTGCAGTTTCTTAAGTTCCTTAAAGTTAAATACCAATTATATTACCCATGCCTTCCACTCCTAGGTATTTACCTCAGAATATGAAAACGTTGGCTCCACTGAGACTTGTACATGAAAACTCACAGAAGTTTTATTCATAACTGCCAAGACCTGGAAACCACCACCAGCAGCTGGTAACTGATCACATATGGTGCAGCCACACAATGGAATACTACTCAGCCACAAAGAGGGATGAGCAGCAGATACACCCAATGGGGATGAATCTCAAAATCACCGCACCGAGTGAAAGGAGTCAGACACTCAAAAGCACAACCTGCATGTTTCCATTTATGTAACTGAATCTACAGTGACAGAAAGCAGAGCAGTGGTTGCCTGCAGCTGCAGAGGAGTGATGGCTTCAAAGGCATATACATGCCACCAATACCCACAGAATCATACAGTCAACTGTATCCGTTTAAAGTGTACGTAAAATTAATTCTTAATAAAGTTGATACGGTGGGGGAGACCACAGTCTAATTTGGTTCAATTTTCCCAGACTCAATTTGGAACTTTCAATGAACATCTGCTACATGCCAGGTATTATAACAGGTACTGAGGACAGAGCTCACAGCATATTGTAAAGACAGGGTAAAAGAGTACACTGAAATTACAGGCAACAATGCCAGCTGACATTTTTAAAGGCAATTACTCTGCACCATTCACTGCCTGGTATGCTTCATATTCCGTATCTTGTTTAAATCCTCATTAAGAACTCCCTAAGGCCTATGCATACTAGGAAAACGAGGCTTAGAGAGGATACAAAATTTGCCCTAGATGAAACAGTGAGAACGGGCTGGAGCCGGGATAGAAAATAAGTCTCAGGCCAGAGCCCAAGCTTTGCCTGCTACCCCTTCCCTGCTTCTCCAAGCAGCCATCTGGGACTTTGAGGACCCCATTGAGACATGCGGGGTTGACCAAGTTTTGAACTGGAGTTGAGGCAGCAGTGACACGCATCACACAGGCTGGAAGTACATGCACCGTTATTCACGCTGACATCTTAAGGTCAGCATCATGGCAGTGTTACCTGTCTGTCAGAAATTGTGGGCGGAGAACAACTGGCTTCCCAAACACCAAACCTACTTTTCCATGTACTGTGTGTCGCCAGCCCCGTGAAGGGATGTTGGAAAGATCTACAGGTCCCCGTGCCCTCCTGTCCTCAGCCCCTGCCTAGGCAGCTGACGACTCTCCTCTCTTTCTCCTTCCCCCTGGAGAAGAAGTGTTGGGGGACAGATTTGCTAGACCTCCAGAAACGGAAAGAGACAGGGAGCCAGGAGGGAGGGGGAGGGGCCGGCACATCCACCCCCAGAAGCCCTCGCCCTGCGGGGGGGCTCGCACCCACCCATCACTCCCTCTTCCGCTTCCTCCTTTTCTAGCAGAGACACTGACTGGCTCACAAGCCCCACCAGCTTTCTATTTCACGGGTATTGATGGTGAGCAGCAGGTCCCTACAGAGGGGATAACGTATTCAAAGCTTTCCTTTTGTTTATTCTTAATTGGTCAGTCTCTGTGGGGTCCACTCAGCCTTCACCCAGACTGGTGGGTGAGGGGGCAGGGGCCGGAGGATGCAGATGGCTTGTTTCCTGGCTGTGGTCCTGCACTATCACGGGGGTGACATCAAGACCAGATATTGCTCAATAACTTCCGTAAGGTGGGGAGTTAGACTCAGGGTTGGGGGGTGTGGGTGGGCAGAGAACGGCAGCAGGGTGGCTTAAAAATGGTCATTAACTGTCATCTCTCATTTTCAGGGCCCCTGAGCAGTACCTGACCTACACCAGGTGCTCGATAGATGAGAAGAACACAGACATCCGAAGAGGTTACCGACAAAGAATCCTCGCGGAGGATTACTTTGCAGTTAGTGCAAGATTCACGCAGCATACTAAGCAGGCTGGGCACGTCACAAAGAACACCACCTACGGCAGCTCCGACAGACTCTGGAGAAAATGAAGCAAAACACAGACTATGCATTGCCATGTGTGAGACCTCAAAGGGCGGATGCTGCGGGAGCGCGTTTCATGTAATCTGGGCCATTGTTTTAGCTTAAGAGGGGTACTTGCGTTAGGCAAAGCTTTAACATCCATGTGACTTCAGTAAGTCCGTGGATATTTTGAGATGCTTCCCACATATTTCAGTACCTAAAACTCACTGCTGAAAACAAAACCCATTTAATTTTAAAAATACTATTAAAGTGTTAAATGAAACACCACTGGTCAATTAGGTAGTCTGTTTACATAGTTCCAATTTTTTTGCCAAACATAGAAAGGCACACAGGGACTTCTCTGTTCAGTTCTACTGTGATTAGTTTGTGTTCTGTCAATGTCTCCATGCACTTCAAGGAAATACGAACATACATATATTTTACATAAAAGTTAGTATACCTTTGGGGGGAGGGTACAGCTCAGTGGTAGAGTGCTTAGCATGCATGCACGAGGTCCTGGGTTCAATCCCCAGTACCTCCTCCAAAAATTAATAAATAAACCTAATTACCACCCCCCCAAAAAAAGTTTAACGTAGTGATAGTCAACACAAATATCGTACCAATTTGGGGATCAAGAGAGATAAGTCTTTTACTTTGCCTTGTGACTTTTCGTAAGGGAGAAGTAACCTTCCCATAATGGGGGTCACTCAACAATGCTCAAACCTGTACCCCAAGACTGTATTAAAACTTATCTACAGAGGTCATGGTAGGGGACACACACACTCTAACACAGTTTTCATTTACATGCACCATTTCTGAAAGCTTTTGAAAAGTACAGGAGTGGTCATTCTGCCCTGGCCAAGTATCAGCACAGTAATCACAAAATTACTTTCTTGGGGTCAGATATACTTCTCCACCTCAGATTCCTTCCATCAAGCAGTGCCTCCCTGCCTGATGCCCCCATCACCAGAGGCTTGTCAAGGAGGCGCTATGCGGGGTTCATCTCTGAATTCAAGTGCCCGGCACACAGCCTGGCATATAGAAGGAACCTAGTAAGTCCACGGAAAGAACAGATTCTTAGGCTGCTGCTGGAACTCCGGCTTAAATTTAAATAAAACAACAACTGTGTAATTATTTAAAGTGTGAGGATTTAAAAGATTTCATTTTTAAGCAACCTGAAAACATCTTTTGGCTTTCCAAAACGTCAAAAAGGAAGGAGGCCGGGGCTGGAGATGGAAGTCCATTTTAGTGTCTTTGCTTTCTCCTGATTTACTGAGCACCAAATACAAACCTTGCAGGGAACCCAGAGGGCTCTTGGGTGAGCGGATACTACTGACTGTAACCAAAGTAGAGCTGTGAATGAAAGACTGCCTCCCTAGGAAGTCAATGCCTCTGGCATTTTTGACAAATTACCTCTCAGGGCTTTGCCAGGGTAGGCGGACTCTAAGGAAGAACAAAGAATTAATATGCTCTGACACAAAAACAAACATTACTTCTAGGAAAAAGAACAGGATCACAGAAACCTAAGGTGTGCCTCACAAGAAGAGCAAGGTCACTTTAAAGATGATGCAACAGCAAACACTGGCCATGAACCTCAGGACCAATTCTGCATGCAGGATCGCAAGTTTTATGGACTTCCACCAATGCACTCTCTGGACTGATAACACATTCTCTTCATTTTCAAGTCTCTCGCCCTGTTCCTCTTCTGTTCCCAAGTCATGGCCCCACACTGGTTCTTTTGGCACATTTTACCTGCCCGAACCAAATGTGGTCTAGAAGTAACAGAAAGACTGAGTTACATTTCCTAACAGAAATATCACAGAAATAACAGAGGGCTCTAGTTATATCTCCTTTACTGGATGAATTACACAAAAGTGTTCATTGATTTGACCATCCCATATCTCTATCACCACCTTCTGCTCCTTTAGGAAAAAAAAACCCAAAATAATGCTTTAAATAAGTTTGTCCTGGTTCAAATGACTAAAATCCTAATTAGCCTGGGGAGACTTGACACTGAAAATGTACAAGTTGTTTTTTCTTTCTTTCTTCTCTTTAGTAACCTACTAAGAAATTATTTCTTGGTGGCCTATAAAACTCTTGTTTAATCTTTACCACACTCATGATTTATTTTCACTAAGATAAATGATCATCTTTGGGGACGCATCTAGCATCTAACAAAAACATATTTAGGAGAAATGTCTTTGATTCATGCTACAAAAGTGAAAGTCCTGTAACTTCAGGTTTTGCCTGTGTGAACTGTAGGTTTCCATTTGGAAAGAATTCTCTCAATATAATATAAATTCTAATGGCTAAAAACACCAAGGTAAACAATCGGAATTTTAAAGTGAGCAAGAAACAAGGTTCATGTGATACCAGTGGGATGTCTGTACAGTGTTCCAAGAGAAAGGGCTGCTGGAATAGTGCTCAAGATACTAGATGAGAACTACCACGTGACCCAGTAATTCCAATCATGGGCATATATCCGAAAAAACCCAAAAACACTAATTTGAAAAGGTACAAGTACCCCAATGTCCACAGCAGCATTATTTACAGTTGCCAAGATAAGGAAGCAACCTCAGTGTCCATAATCAGATGACTGGTAAAGAAGATGTGGTATTTATATACAATGGAATACTACTCAGCCATAAAAAAGAAGGAAATTTTGCCAACTGCAGCCACATAGATGGTCTTGGGAGGGTACTATGCTAAGTGAAATAAGTCAGAGAAAGACAAATACTGTATAATATCACTTATATGTGAAATACAACGAAGTAGTGAATATAACAAAAAAGAAGCTGACTCATAGATGCAGAGAACAAATTAGTGGTTACCAGTGGGGAGAGGGAAGAGGGAGGGGCAACATAGGGGTAGAGGATTAAGAGGTACAAACGAGTAGGTATAAAATAAGCTACAAGGATATATTGTTCCATATGGAGAACACAGTCAGTATTTCATAATAACTATAAATGGAGTATAACCTTTAAAAACTGTGAATGACTGTACTGTACACCTGTAACATATAACACTGTACAGCAACTAGACTTCAATAAAAAGATATTGGATGAGTATGACATATTCAATTTAGTATTACAGAGGCTGACAGCTGAAAGGCAGCCTCAAGTCAAGAATGAAACTACTCTAACATATATTCTAACGTATTTCATCGTGCAGAGAGATACTTTTCACAGGAGAGGAGCAAATCAATTCCCTGAAAGTGAAAGTGATAAAATTCAAAAGGAAACAAATCCCCACAACCCAGGTCAAACGCTCAGTCCACACCAGAGCCTGCCATCAAGGTGATCACCTTCCAGCTGCAAGAGGAATTAGCACCGGGGCCATAAGGAGCATTGTAAGCAGCTTCACCTGTCACATCTGCATGCTTCACGGCACTAAATGAGTGAGGAGGATCTTTCACAATGAAATACCGGACGCCGTGCTTCTGAGTACAGCAAGACCAGAACAGTGTTAACTCTACCCGACAGCCATCCCTTTAGACCGCCAACTAGGATGTGGGCAGCTACAAATACAGAAGCCACCATCTGACCTAAGTACCAGTCCTGTTCTGGGATGAAGTTGCCCTGATTGCTTCCACTCGGGGAAAGATGACTTGAGCGAGGAGCGTCCATCTACCTTGTCCTGAGCCCTACGTCAGGGTTAGAGCCTTCTCTCTCTTATAGTGAATTAAATATTCTCTATGAATTCTGGGCTCGGCAGGATGGGGCACTGCAGGATTCCATCTTCCTTTCAATTCTCACTGCAAAACAGGAGCTCAATTCCAGGATGCACTTCGGTTTTTATTACACCGTTTTTCAGTTAATGTGCTTTCAATGGCTCTCTATTTTCAAGTTCTGGCCTCCCTGCCCGCCTTCCAAGGCTCCTGACTCTCTTTCCACTACTGCTCAACGTGCACCTTGCCAGGCCGATGAACATTCTGATTCTAAAGCCTCCACTCTTTTCTTTTCGCTTCCTATAGCTACTGGCCTTGAGGGTATCTTTTTCTACTCTGAGTCACTGTGGGCTCAGGAAATGCAAACCACTTTTGCTATCAGACCAAGTCAAATATTGACAACAGAGTAAAACTTAGAAAATGAGCTGCATAAAGCATCTGACTTTGCTAGAACACAAGGTCCTTGAAGGCGCAGCTAGCAGACAGCCTGGTAAGTAAGACTCTCAAGTATTTGTCTAATCAATTCTCCAAACCAAATGAAATATTTAGGTTAGTCCCAATATTTCCCCCTCCACTAATCTAAGGGATTATTCATTGCAGCTTCAAGAGGTCCCTGTATCCAAAGGAAAGAGGCTGCATGTAGAACTCAACCTCGTAAATTCAGAGGACCATCTCAAAGCACTGTTCAGCTAAGATAACACACTGTAAACAGACCAGACCAAGGACAACCGCTGCTGAGCAGGGGTGAGCCTCTCACCAAGGGCACCCGGAAGACCATCCCTTTAACAGAAGCTCTGACAAAGGACTCTGCAAAGAAGTTCAAAATTGGGCACCTAATGAAACACTAAGTAATCCTTTAAAAATACTAAGAAAAATAGTAAGGACAAAAATCAGTTTTTAAAAACCACCTATGATAGCAGTGAACGGAGATGATACCGATACATGTGTACACACATACGTAACAGAGCTGCATGGAGACTGCTGCAGCCTGCAACTGCTTTGGGGGGGGGGAATATGATCTGAAATCTACATTCTGGTTAAAGTGAGGCATGTTACCATAGCTTCTACTAAGTGGAACATGCTTCACTATACTCCCTGTTACACACAGAATATTTCGTTTTGTTTTCCTTACCAAGAGTTCATTTTTCCACACTGGCAAAGTTGGATGTCAAAGCTAATGTTTTAGGCTTATATTTTTGTTTTGCCTTTCTTTACTATCCATTTCCTGGGGCCAAGTAATATATATATATATTTTAAGTATTCGGAAACATATGCTACTGTAGTTGCATGTTCAAACACCCATGTGGAAACAGTCCTCTGGATTTATACATTCATTCGGAAAAGGCTGAAATATGCAAACAAAGATGCGGTGGGCAGAGGGCCAGTTAATGAATCTCATTTCCTACGAGCATCTGCATGAAACAGAGCTATAGGGAGTCGCCTCTCCAGGGAGAGCCAGAGCACGACTCTGTGAATTAAACAGCATCACCTCAGATGGCCTGCACCACATTTGTTTTTTAAGCAGCTCTGAAAATACATGGATTCCTAGCGCTCATAAAGGAGATGAGGGTGGGGCCAGGGAGGCGATCGATCACAGAGTAGCGGCCGGCCGTGAGCCGTGGAAACACGTCCACGCGGCACCGCTGAGCCCTTTCTGCACTTGCTCTTTTCAGCTGAAATTACCAATGGGAGGGTCGTTTTGTAAAGGAAACTTGCCCTTCAAATCAAAGTGCACGCTGTTTCAATAATGATTTACCACCTCCTCTAGTCCAGGCTGTAAAAACGGCCTCTGTTTACACCAAAAGATACCTGGGTTAAGATATCTGGGTGGTGAACCATATTTTGATCCTTATTTATCAGCAACCTGGTGCAAATGTTATGACAATAATGTGTCCTGCTGGGAAAGGGGACTCCCTGCTCCCCACCCCAACCCAATCGATCGCTGGGTGTCTGCTCCCCCTCACACCTGTGCTCCCAGGAGGGTGTCCTTGTCCTGGAGTGCCTGAAAGAGTCCCCTTTCTACAACAGCATCTTTCTTTTACTTACAGACCTCTTTTAAGATAGTTTTTGTTTCGAGCGTTTGAAATTAACCTCACAAAACCTTTTATAAGAATGCAATGTTACATCCTTGTACGTAACAAGCAAGTGTAGAAAATAAAGCCAAAGATGAAGGACCTGAGGGGGGGGGCTCTTCCTAGAAGTCAGTAAAGGAACCAGAAAAGAACCCCTCTGGTCATTCCAGGGCGCTGGGCTGACCAGGTCCCTCCCCGGCACTCCAGCAGAACTCTCAGGCACACCTCATTGTTGGGGTCCACAGTGAACCTACAGCCAAAGTAAAACCTCTGTGCTTAAATCTCTACTCTGGCTTTCAAACTGCCTTCCAAGTTTCCTCAGCAATTAAATAGCAATATTATCCCAGCCTCAGGATGCTGAAATAATTATGAAACACTTCCTGGATAGAAAAATGTGTTACATTTTTCCTTCTCCTCTGCTCCTCCAAAAAAAAAAAAAAAGTGGAAGTTATACTACACTGATCTTCCACTTTGAAGGAAAAGTAGACCAAGGAAAACAGCAAGTGTGTTGGTCTCCATGTGCACCCTTTGTATAACATAAAGGCAATTTTGGAGTCTTCTTTCTTCATTTAACCTATGACATCTCCCACTTATATGTCCACTAATCCTATTATATAAAATACAAATGCAGCAATGCTCTTGGTGACTTAAGATTTTGCTCAGTCAGATCTTTATTCAGATTCAGTTTTGTTTTTCACATAATTTCAGGCACCATTACAGGGACTCAGGAAGCGAAGTGGAAATAATTCAGGAAATGGAAGTAACAACTTGGACTGAATTAAAAAGGTGAATAATTTTTTTATTTTAAGGCAGTCATTGATCGACAAAAGGTAGCATTTAACTTTTCCACCAAGTGATTTTTCCATTGCCATTGCAAGTGAGTTCATATGACTAAAAAAACCCAAGCAGGCAACTGCCTTCGGCCCATGTGGTAAAATTCGAACTCCATCTTTCAAAGCTACTTACAGGGCAAAGATTAAATCATTTAAGAAATAAGGGCTTCAAATTTATTCCCTATAAGAACAGTTTAAATAAGTGAAGTTTAGAAGCAACTCAGGGTTTTTGTTTTTGTTTTTAAATTCTATTTTAAGCTTTGGAATGCTCACAGAGAAAGGTGGAGGGGTAAGGGCGAGAAGGGACCCAACTTTCCAATCACATGGGTCTCCAAAAGGAGAGTCCCAGAGCTTGTGGACCGATTTCGGTTTATATTAAGAGAATAACAAGCACTTGGAATCTGTCAGGATGCCATGTCAACATATCAGTTGGAGCCATAGGCATGAGATTTTGGTGACCTCATTGGGCACAGCCAAAATTAACTCCCAGTATTTATATAACTGCCAGGGATGACAGGGCAAAGGTTGCTTTTTTTTTTTTTTTTGTCAGCTAATAGGGTTTCTCTGGTCAAAGAAAGAGGAAGTGGCGTACTTTCGATCCTATTTTATAAATAGGCAACATTTATACACACAGACTATACTGCCCATAATACCATCTGAATGTTTAGATGAAGGCATAAAAAAAAAAGAAGAGTTATTTCCTGTTGCTCAGTAGCTGAGAGGATGCGTTTCAGAGGTATGTGTGCTCTGCCTCAAAGCAGAAGCATTGTTAGCAGTTATCAAGGTAACATTTAAAAATAACTACCCCCAGTACAAAAGAACTTCAGAGGAAATATGAGCGAAGCTATCAGTCTCCCTTCAAGTCTGGCTTCGAGCTACATCAGACTAGCTGCATTCTCCATTACATTGTTATCCTTATCAAACAATGCAAACAATTTTAATGAGCTTATCTACTAGAACATATTGCCAGATATGCTAATGTAAAAATGATGCCAACCGTACAGGCTGACTCATTAATCAAAAGGCTCACAATACAATGACCAAGATCAGTCCCATCCTCAAATCAGACCTCGACGAATTACCTTCCTACTGTAAGTAAGAAGGGCGGACTCCCCCCACCCATGCGGAAGCCATAAACTCCTAAGAAAATGCATAACGGCGCCCAGTTCTTTTCAGGTCCACTGCAGTCCAGTCTCTTTCTAATAAACCTTGGGTTCTACGGAGAAAATTTTGGTGAATGTCTGACACCGTGACCTCTGCTGTCAATCCTTGCACCAATCAGCGAGCAGAATTCTTACAAAGCTCCATCAATCTGGCGGTTCAACATCACAGACTGCAGCTTAATCTAGAGGATTCCATCTTTCCTGCACACACACACCAGGGCAAGCGCATTTTCCTCACCATCCTCCTGGTTCCCTGTCTTCAGGCACAGCCTACCTCCCGGTTCCTTTAAAATCTAAAAGGGAAAGAGGAAAGGAAGTGCTCCAGCCTGTCTCCCTTTGGAGAGGGGGGCCAAAATTGCTTGCATTTTTATCAGTGTGGAAGGAAAGAGATGGAGGGAGACCCCTTGCAGGCAGCAAACCTATTCACAAAATGCTTTCCATCTGCAGTCGTGAAGCCTCCGTGCACACCCAACATGACACATGGAAACAGATCGCAAATAATCACAACCGCCTTTACAAACGCACGTCTGCAGCCCGGTCCGGGGCAGCGGCCGCTCCATTATATAACGGGCGGATTTCCGCGCGCCCGCCGCGGCCCCCCGCCCGCGCCGCTCCGTGCCAGCCCCATTACCTGTAGGAACGCTCCCCGCGCACTGTGTGCTTCCGGAAAGGAATGATGGTCCCGTTATCCTGGATGATGTCGTTGTTGTTCTCGCCATTTGGGGACAGGGTTTGGGTCGGCCCAGGCATTGGCGCACTCCCGAGGATGGGAACAAACCGCTGTGGGCTGGCTGGGGACGGAGGTGGCTGCGTCTCGCCTTCCCGCTCGCCTGCTCCTCGCGCAGACCGCGCCTGCCGCCTGCTCGCTGCTCGCGGCTCCCTTCTCCCGGCTCGGCTCCCGCCCCGCCCTCCCGCGTCCCGCCCTCCCGGCTGCTGACGTCAGAGCGCCGGCAGCAGCAGCCTGGTCACGTGGGCCGGCCCGTCCCCATAGCAACCCGCTAACTCATCACCTCGCCTGGATTCGCACAGGGCCACGGCGCGACCACGCCAGCGGCTCCAGGCAGGCACCCGGGCAGGCCTACATCTGGCACGTAAAACCCCAGGCCACCCGCGGCCCCCCTCGCAGACTCGCCTGGGTCTGAAAACCAGCTCTTCCTCTAACCATTTCCTTTCCGAGCCGAGCTCCCACTGCAGCTGTGTACACAAAAGAACGATTCAGGCAGAGGGGTGTGGGAGACCCTTTAACTCCTTCGATACCAAGTTCTTCTGCCGTGAAAATTAAACTTGGTCTGCTTTTAGAAAAATACAACATGGTGGCCTGCTTCTAGAAAATGGATCAGACTAAGCGGTTAACATTTCCAGCTGCTTCTCTTCCCCTATTCTCCAAACAGGAGCAACCTCCTCCCCAAGAGTAGCCCCAAACCTGAAAATCTAAGAGGAAGCTGCATTTCCTTCTAATCAATGTACCTTTACGTTAACAATGGGAAGATGAAAGATTGCAAATCGAGAGATTTTCTGCAGAAAAGAATCCCCAGAGAGGTTTAAAAAAAAAAAAGATAACCAGCATTTTAGAAGATGATTGCCCAAGACCTCTCAATCAAAATTCTTATACTGCCTCCTGATACAGATAATTAAATCCTTGTCTTACATTTTATTGTCCTTGAATTAAATAAGTGAACACCCAATTTAGTATTTGGAAGCTCTCAACATTCAAGCTGTTCCATATCATTAAAATTCAGTTTTCCTGCGAGACATTGCCTGCGAGACAGGTACTATTATTATTATCATCTCTATTTGGTTTTTTGTTTTTCTTCGGGGGGTTAATTAGGTTATTTATTTATTTTTATTTAACTCGAGGTACTGGGGATGGAACCCATGACATTGTGCATGCTAAAGATGCACTCTACCACTGAGCTATACCCTCCCCCATCCCTATTTTGGAGATGAGTAAACTAGTGAAATTGACTAACTCGTCCAAGGTCACACAGCCAGGAAGTGGTGAACTGGAACTTCAAAATGACGTGCTTTTATCAATGTGATTGGACAGTGGTGATCTATGTTTAATGTGAACTCGTAAATGTTATAGATCACGGTAAGACCCAAGTACTTTATGTACACTCTCAAATGACCACTATGAAAAGATAGCCTTGAACAGACTTGCTAGTATTGTGCAAAGTCTATGGATTAGATTATAAATTCCGAACAGATTCCAGATGTGTCCAGAGCTTTCCTTCAGAGAGAAGAAGAGAGTTTGAAGGATTCTCTGCTTATCAAAAGTGGTCTCTGACCTTTTGTGGGGTGGGAAAGGAAGAAGAATTGGGATGCAAAAGACAATAAATGTATGTAGCAGAAAATACCAGGCTCACCCCATCACATCATTGTATGGCTTACTTGCATAATTTTGTGAAACAGATATTAGAACAAGTAAGAACTCTGTCATTCCTGACAATTCTCCAGCATATCTCCCTAGTAATAAATTATTTCTGGCATCAGGCTTCTCAAATTAGAATCAAATGGTTTACAACCCAGATGGTAATGATAATCTCAAACAAGGAGGCATTTTCCCCCCCATTCTATATTCTCCTTTTGAACTCCATTTTTCTAATTTTATTTTCTACTTTCTCCCGTGAATTCAGAGAGCACGAGTTGATTCCTTCATATCTCAGCTTATATGAGAACTTTTTTTTTTCATACAGTAAGGATCCAATTCTAACCTAAGACTTAACGAGGTACCCAGATCAGTATCTAAAGACAAGAGACACACAGCAAGCCTCACGTTGAACAATGAGCTCAAGGGGCTTGAGTGTCCTTACTGCTACAAAAGATCAGAGCTTCCTCTTACTATTTCTGTTACTTGACCCACGCTGTCCATTTCCTCACTAATTTGTTCCCTTTCACAAAAGCTTCCCCTTTCTTTGGGGAGGGTCTGAAGTTAAAAGGCATAGTCCACAAATCAGATATTGAATGTTTTCATTTTGGGCTCCTGAGTACAGCTTACTTTTCCATAATCCTGTACTTAAATAACAGGTTACATAATTAGTGTTATCATAGGGCCTCAGTTTGCCAGAATTTGAATGTAGTATAGCTCACTGACTACACCAACTAACCGTGTGGCGAGAACACTCCCACTGTTTCTCAGCCGTTTGTGGAGGCGAGGACTCTGACCAGGAATTTGGGTCGATGGGCTGAAAGGGGAGCGGTAGTGGGGCAGGTGGAGGACCTAAGACCCCTTGTAAATCTTCCTCCAGGACTGCTCTGAACCACGCCACTATAAAGGGACCCAGAGAGCCCCAGAGACCTGTGATTACCCTCCGAGATGCAGGGGTAACACGGGTAATAATTTGAAAATATTAAACAGATGTGTTTTCATTCCTCGCCCCATAAATCAGGTTACCTGGCAGCCATTCTCCAGTTTAGCCCGTGGGAGAAGGGAAGGCACATTCCACTTTGGGAAGGAGGATGCTAGGACACAGGGAAAGCGCTGAACGGGCAGGAAGAGGATGGGGAGAGGACCCTTTCCAACCCCAACTGGAGGTGGGAAGAAGAGGGTGAAGGTGGGAAAAAGCGTCTCCCATCTTCAGGTCCCTGAAGGGAGATGTTAGAGAGGTTTTGGCTTTGTTCTCACCCTAAGGGACTTCCTTTTGCATAATGAGGTAAAAGGCCTATTTGAGACTCCGGGAAACGATGGCCTTAAATAGTGTCTCCCCAGCACCTTCCTCTCCAATCAAGGCACGGCATCATCACGCTAAAGGCTAAGATCACAGGCTTGGTACGGTTAGGCGGGGGGGGGGGGGCTAGGGAGAAAGACGGACATCTAAAACACCGAATATTCACCCAAGAGATGGAGCTCTCCAAAGACAGTCTAAAAAGGAAGAAGCTGTCATACTCTGAACTGGCAAGTCAAAAACCTTTCATTTCCAGCCCCCTTCAGCAGGGCGAAGAAAGTTGCACAGATTACAGAAAAAAATAACTAAGCTAACGTGTGTGTACATCTGACTATGGGTTAAAGTTTTGTCTTATGTACACAATTATATCTCAAATAAAGTATATGCAGACCATTGTCCTACATCACCAACTAGCATCGTGGATTAAAGTTGGGGTTCTGGAGTCAGGCAGACCTGGGTCCCTGGCTTGTTTTCCCCACCTGCTGGCTGGGTGACCCTAGCAAGTTACTCTGCATCTCTGAGATTTCGTTTTCTCACCTACGATGTCTGTGTAATAATACTGATTTCACAGTGATGCTGTAAAGATTAAGTTACATAATATATTTAAAACAGTTAACACAGTGTCTGGCATATAGCAAATGCTCTTTAGTGGTATGTTATTTTTAAATATGTTAGGCATCCTTTAAAATGTTCATTCATTCATTCATTCACTTGACACTTATAACACAGTTTCTTGTGTCCTAGAAGCTGATAAAACAAGACAAGTCCAGGGTCTGTCCTCAAAGAACTCAGAGCTATGGGTAAGTAAGATAAAAATATTGGCAATTATGATACATGATGCTGTAATAATGGCACTGTATGGGGTAATTTGGGACCACAGAAGATGAGCACCTAATTCAGGATGGAAACTGGGAAATAGGTCTGAAAAGTTTCCCCAAGGAGCTATTATAATTATAGCCTTTTTTGATCACTTCCTTAGTGCAAGACAGAATATAAGATCCTTTAGGGAGGGGCTTCAACTGTTTCATTTACTGCGATAGCTTCGGTTCTCAGAATGAGACCTAGCAGGTCATAGGCACTAAATGAATACGTGCTTCATTTATTCAACACATATCTCATTTGATTCTCACAACAACCCTAATGACAAAATTGAGGCTCAGGGAGGAAAAACAGCTTGTCCAGGATTGGATAGCTGGTTTTCTTGGCCTCAAAGTTTACATAATTATCCACTAGGCTCTATTGTCATTTAGAAGAGGGATGGTGGTGTAGAGGAGAACAGAGGGCTTCCCAAGCAGGTATACTTAGGTACTGAGGTAGGAAAGGGCGTGATGTCCCTGCGAGACAGCAAGTTGTTTACTATGGACCAAGAACAGAGCACACAATGGCAGGGGACAGGGCCAGGATCGGGGGCAGGGAGGTGCTGTGCCCAAGCTAAGAAGATTGACCTTCATTCTGAAGGTATCTTGGAACCATGAAGTTACTTTAGGGAGGGAAATTCATGATGAAATTTGCATATCAAGCAATTCTGCCACAGCAGTAGGATGGAAGCTATGCTGGGGAAGATTAGAATGAGTCAGTGATGAAGGCCTAGACTTAGACAGAAGCCAACGGGTTGGAGAAGCCAGCAGAGATTGGAGATATTCACAGGGTATAGCCGCTGTAATTTGCTGATCAGCTGGATGTGGGCATAGACATTGATGGGGACGAAGGATGGGCCGTGAAGGAGAAAGATTTCAAATGAAATCCAAGTTTACAGTTTGGGTGACCAAGTGGTTAATGAATGGCATCATTTATTAAGATGGGAAATACAGATTGAATCGCTCTTCTGGAAGGAAGATTCTCCTAGTGTTTTGGACACGGAGAAGTACCTAGAGGACACCCTCGGGGTGACAGGAAGTGGTCACCGAGTGGCCACCAGGCTTCACACACAGTGGGGATTCCTTAAGTATTTGTTGATTAAGGGAACAGGTGGGTCTTTGAATTTACGTTTGACTTGGAGATACATAAGATTTGGAGGAAATTATCTCATAGGTGAGAACTGAAGCTGTGGGTGTAGTTGCCCTCACTCAGGGAGAAAGAGAAGGAACTTTTTAAAAGCTGAGTGGTAAAAAAGAAGTCTGAAAAAAAGAAAAAAAAAAGAAGAAAAAATAAAAAAGACTGTGAAGGATTCTACCTGCTGGGGCAAATCACAGGAGGGAGCGGTTTTGCTGGGCCCAGGGGAGAAGCAGGTATCAGAGACGAGAGAGGTGCCTCTAGGGCCAAATGTCACAAAGTTTGAGTCAGGTAAGGGCAGAGAAATGTGGACCGGATTTGAGAAGGTGCTCTCAGAGATGTTTTTAAGAGGGTGAATTTCAGATCAGACCCATCAATGATTACTGAAGAAAATCAGGGCATCTTCAACAAGCCGGGAACCTGTTAATTCTTTGCAAGATCACTAATATTCTGACCTAACAAAGATACTGAAGGAATGAGGTGACATTAAGAGTCATGAATATAGTGTCAGCAAATAACGAGCGTCAAATATTTGCACGAAAAAGCTCGCAGCAATATTGGAAGGGCCAGTGTGTTAATTAATAAGCATTTGTTATGCACCAGAGGAACTGATCCTGCCTCTGAGCTCCTATTCTAATGGCGTTAAGACATACACCAAAAAAAGGTCAAATGAGTATTTTTTTTTATAAAATGCATATTTGGAGAGCAAGATCACTAAGGGGAACCCAGGAGGCACAGGGCCAGAGCAAAGAGCAAAAAAGGAAGCCGGCAGCCGTCCCAGGACACAAGTCCAATCAAGGAAGACGGAACTGGGCACCAGCCCAGACTTTAATTTTCTGAGTCCCTAGGTTGTATAGCACAATCCTGTTTCTCTCGAGATGAGGCCAGCGAGCACTGGCAATTGTGTCTTGGCAGAAATCAACACCTCTCTACTCCTCCAACATGTGACATGCGTCTCAAACAGGGATTTTTGCGTTGCCTTGGATTTGAGAAATCTCAAAATACAACAGCAGAGAAGATGTGAAGTCATTAGCCAGGAATGGATGTTAATTCCGATTCCACCCCAGCGGTACCTACTCATCACGAATGCCTTTTCCAGGTTGAAGCGTGTTCACTGAGGCTGATAATCATCGCTGTCAAAGGCATTCACAGCTGTCACACTGCCTTAGATGGCGGCTTCTTAGATTGTTACCACCTCTGAATGTAGACAGAAGATTCCACTTAGCAGTCACCATTGCTGCCCTGGGACAAGCAATTTCTCCCAGGCGTATATCCTAGTATTTTCCAGTAGGGAATGGCAGGGACAGGTTATCCATCAATGGCTTAAAATATGCTCCGCACCCAAATTGACAGCAGTGACTAAACACATGACTGGCCAACCAGTGGTGCTGGTTCTGAAATCACATTGCTGGCAGAGAGATGTACTTGAGAGTGGTCCTTGCTCACTACTTTCTCCCTGAGGCACAGAAGATTTTATTAGCTCTTCCTTTAGACCTGATGAGAATTCTGTAATCTGTATGTGCCTCCTGGCTTTTGGCAATAGCATTTTATTTAAGAAAAAATTGGTGAATATTTTCCCCCAGATGAAGAAAGCTCTCCTTCAAAGCCAACCTGAACAGGCAATGCTCCTCTGGGATTGACTTTCGAGATTACTCGTCTTTGCAGATTATTTATCAGCCTCATTTATGGCTATGCTGATATGTTCACAAGGCAGAATTTTGCAAGCCTCCTTCCTATGTGCTCGTAAAATGACAAGCCTTTCATAATGTCAAAACATAGAACATGCCATTCCTTAGGAGATTTCTCTGTGTATTGGAATTTGTTTCCTAATTTGCTTTTTTTTTGGGGGGGATTTTCTCAAGATTGGACTTAATTTTGTGGAATAACTCATAGAACATGATGGGAATGTAATTTACAAACTTGCAGAACATTATGATTTCTGTAATCAATCAATCAAATCTGTGCAATGTGAGGTTTCAGTCTATTAAATAAAAATGTGCTTTTGAATTATTCCATCTGGTTAAATTTAAGAGCTTTAAATATGTTTTCCATAAAAATACAATGTGATAAATGTTATAATTGAAGAATGTATTAAGTATCATAGGAATATAGAAAAGAAAGTAACCTTGCCTGGGGAGACAGGAAGAGCTTCACCAAGGCAGTGATACTTGTGTTTGGGCTCAATCATTCATGCAACAAATATTTACTGAGCGCCTACTGCGTGCTAGAAAAAACTGACTCTGGAGATACAGAAATTAACAAAATAGACAAAATTCTCTGTCCTCATGAATCCTACACTCGAGTGTCTGAGGGTTCATCTTGTGGGGCAGGAGGGTAGTTGCAGGAGATGAGGTCAGAAAGATCACAGAGGAAAACAGAAACAGATTTGCAGACATAGTAAACAATCTTATGGTTACCGGGGAAAGGGAGTGGGAGGGGATAAATTTAGGAGTTTGAGGTTTACGAATGTTAGCCACTATATATAAAAACAGATTTTAGGAAAAAGTTTCTTCTGTATAGCACAGGGAACTGTGTTTAATATCTTGTAAAAACCTTAAATGGAAAAAAAGAAAGAAAACGAATATATGTATGTATATGCATGACTGGGACATTGTGCTGTACACCAGAGATGGACACATTGTAATTGACTGTACTTCACTAAAAAGAAATTTAAAAAAAAAAAAAGGAATAAAGACCACAGAGGGACCAGGACGTACCGGGCTTTGAATGGCCACGGTGAAGACCGGCTTAAAACCACAGAAGCCATTGCTTTGTAGTCGTGTTAGCAGTGCTGGTGGGCACAGAAGTGGAATTCTCTCCAACAACAATCATAACAACACCTAATACGTACTGAGTACTTGTGATGGGCCAAGTGCTGTATTTTAATTGGATAGGTATTTTCATCCTCACGGAAACTGATGAGGAAGGGGCGATTCGAAACCCCATTTGTCAGAGGAGGTAACTAGTTACATAACTTAGGCAGATCACCAGCCAGGAAGTGGCAAAGCTGGGCATGAACACACCTGCCAGGAGTCAAAGCCGTCATTCTTATTCACTAACTCAGTCTGCCTTCCACTAGGGTCTGATAACACCTGGGTGCAAGAGTGCAGAATTTAGGGTTGGGGAGGAGCAGGGATGAGCCAGCAGAAGGATACGGAAGCAAGAGATGGCAGATGCTGCCCTAAAGGCAGTTCAGTCTGGGGAGCCAGAAGTTAAAGCCAGGAAAAGACTGGAGGCAGAGAGAACGTGTTGCGATGAGAGACAGGAGAGGGGAGCAGTATTCATGGGAGAGAGGGATGGAAGACGTGGGGGGGGGGGGCAGGAGCTGTAGATTATGGTCAAAGAAAAGGGAGGAGGGGGAGGAAGAGATGCCGGCACTGGGGGTCAGCAGTATATGCGATTAATAGAGAAAATTAAGTTTCATACCCTTATTTATAGCAATTAACTATTTTCTTTTTCTGAGTAAGCTTCAATTATCAATATCCATTTCTTTGATATCTTCTGGAGGGGAGAGGCAACCACAGGCATTTTTTGGTATTTCTTTGCAAAGCTCAAGTCTGCTTTCATTTTCACTATGTGAAGACTGTTACAATTCAACCATCCAACGCTAGACGTGCCTGTTCAAATGAATGCTCTCACTGAAATATGTCCGTGCCCCAGTTCATGAAATACCCTTGTTTCCTTCCCCTATTTTATGTCCATGTTTAAACGAAACACATCCTGTTGAACTGACGGGGTAGGACAATTGAAAAAGGATAAAAGGCGTCTTGGACTCAGTTAAGTGGCAAGGAATATTAAAAAATCCAAACTGAATGAGACTCTTTAATATCATACAAAGCCAAGGTGGAGAGACGGTTGGGGAGACAGTGGTTCTAACAGGTACAGTGGCCTCCAGAGCTTCAGAGCCACTCAGAATGGAAGCCACCAATGGCAACGAGGGACATTGGGAGGGAGGGGCTTCCTGAGCCTGGGGCTTCTCTGTCCAGGCTGGTGCGCATGGGAGCAGAACTAGGGCTCAACGGATGGTCCCTCAACAGTGCATCAAGGGAACATGAGGCCGGCAGCTGGGAAGCAGTGTGAGTAATGGAAGAGAAACTCCCCATTTTCTGACCTCATCCAAATACAATTTGTAAGAAGAAAATTAAAGAAGCTTCATCAAAAAAAAAAAAAAGGTTGCAACTGGAAATTATGAAGACTAAGTTTCCATCAGAAATGTTTTAATTAGCACTTATGTTTTGTTAACTTGAGAGCTTATAATGCCAAGCATCTGCATGTGCTCAATGTACATTTGCTATAGAACATGAACATGAGAGGTCCAACTGCAGAGAAGAGCACATGAGAACATCAAAGGTCACCTTTAAGTAGCTTCCAGTTCATTTCTATATGGAGGAATTTGCCCTTAGGAAATCCAAAGGGATCTTAGTCTTAACATACAGGGAGCCACAATGAGTTAACAGTTCGCTGATGGAACTAGATCAATTCCTGGGTTTATCGCCTCACCCAGCCTGCCTTTCATACCCTCCCCAACAGCCCCATCCCCAGTCTCTTCAGTGAGGATACGATCAGCCTTCAAAGAGGCAGGACTGGAATCAATATGAATGAGAAGTAATGGCACGTAGTGCAAAAAGCATGTCTAGTGAATTATTATTTTTGTCTTACCCTCCTTCTTCTGGGAACTAGTCCTTCAAACCTTGGCAAGAATCTACTAGAATGACAATGATAATATTCCATCCTCCTGGACCTAGAGATTGGTTCAGAGTTAGGTCTGTGACCCAAGCCAGGCCACTGAATATTTCCCAAGATTTTAAAAAATTAGACATGCAGTGTGTGTGTGTTTTGGGGGTGGGATGGGGGAGACAGTATCTTCCTTAATGAAGACAGCACTTTAGAATTAATATAGTATAAAGTCTTAGACAATAAAAAGCAACACAAGGTACCCAAATCAGAATGGATGGAGTGAAACTCTCACTAGTAACAGATAGCATGATATCGTATATAGAAAACCCCAAAGACTCCACCAAGAAACTGTTAGAAGCAATAAATTCAGTAAAGTTACAGGATACAAAATTAATATACAAAAACCCATTGCATTCTATACACTAATAATGAACTATTAAAAAACCAATCCCACTACAATTACATAAAAAATAGTAAAATACCTAGGAATAAATTTAACCAAGGAGGTGAAAGACATGTACATTGAAAACTATGATGAAAGAAATCAAACTAATTGGAGAATATGCAAATAAATGTAAAAATATTCCAGGCCTGTGGATTGGAAGAATTAATATTGTTAAAATGCCCATAATACTCAAAGCAATCTACAAATGCAATGCAATCCCTATCAAAATTCCAATGGCATTTTTCACAGAAATAAACAAATAATCCTAAAATTTGTATGGAAGCACAGAAGACCCCAAATAACCAAAGCAATCTTGTGAAAGAAGAACAAAGCTGGAGGCATCACTCTTCCCAATTTCAAACAACATTACAAAGCTATAGTAATCAAAACAGTATGGTATTGGCATAAAAACAGATTAACAGATCGATGGAACAGAACAGAGTCCAGAAATAAACCCATACATATATGGTCAAATAATTTACCCAAAGGAGTTTTGACGAATACATGGTAGGGAAAGACAGTTTCTTTAATAAATGGCATTAGGAAAACCCAACAGCCACATGCAAGAGAATGCCACTATTTTATGCTATAAACAAAACTTAATATGGATTAAAGACTTGAACACGCGATCTGAAGCTATAAAACTCCTAGAAGAAAACAAAGGCAGTAAGCTCCCTGACATCGATCTCAACAGTCATTTAAAAAAAAATTTGACTCCAAAAGCAAAGGCAACAAAAGCACAAATAAATGAGGCAGCATCAAATTGAAAAGCTTCTGTACAGGAGAGGAAACCACCCACAAAACAAAAACACAACTTACCGAATGGGAGAAAATATCTGCAAACCATACATCCGATAGGGGTTAATATCCAAAATATACAAAGAACTCATACACCTCAAAGGTAAAACAAAAAAAGAAAAAGAAAAAAAAAACAACCCAAGCAAAATTTAAAAAATGGACAGAGGATCTGAATAGACATTTTCCAAAGAAGACATACAGATGAACAACAGGTACATGAAAAGATGCTTAAAGTCACTAATGATCAAGGAAATACAAACCAAAAGCAGAGTGAAATATCACCTCACACCTGTTAGAATGGCTATTATAAAAATAAACAAATGTTGATGAGAATGTGGAGAAAAGAGAAAAGATCTCCTTTGTGCTCTGTTGGTGGAAAAGTAAAATTGGTGCAGCCACTCGGGAAAACATATGGAGTTTCCTCAAAAAAATTAAAAATAGAACTACCGTATGATCCAGCAATTACACTCTGGGAGATGAAAACACTAACTTGAAAAGATATGTGCTCTTCCATGTTTATAGCAGCATTATTTACAATAGCCAAAACATGGAAGCAACTTAAGTGTTCACTGATAGATGAACGGATAAAGAAAATGTGATACAGACACACAATGGAATATTACTCAGCCACAAAGAAAGAGGAAACCTTGCCATTTGCAACACCATCGATGGACCTTGTTGGTAGTGTGCTAAGTGAAATAAGTCAGACAGAGGAAGACAAATGTCATATAATCTCAATTATATGTGGAATACCATAAGAAAACAAAACAAAACCCCCAAAACCTCATAGACACAGAGAATAGATCAGTGGTTGCCAGAGATGGGGGTGGAGGTAAGGGGTGGGTGAAATGTGTGAAGGGGGTCAAAAGGTACAAGTTTCCACTTATAAAATAAGTAAGTCCTAGGGATGTAACGGACAGCATGGTACCTATAGTTAATAATAGTGATTATATATTTGAAAGTTGCTAAGAGAGTAGATCTTAAAAGTTCTCAACACACGAGAAAAATCTAGAGCTGTGTGTGGTGATACATGTTAACTAGACTTACTGTGGCGATCATGCTGCAATATATACAAAATATCTAATCACCATGTTGTACACCTGAAACTAATGTGATGTCAACTATATATCAATAAAAAAATAGAGTATAAATTGTACATTTACTGTATTTTGCACAGAAGGGAAGTGGAAAGAGGTCATGGTTTGAATTAAAACAGACTTGGATTTGAAATCAGATACTGGTGCTTACAAGGTAAGTAACCCTGGACAATTACTTCTCCTAGCCTCAGCTTCTTCACCATAAAACAGGGGTACCAAGATTTACGAGGTAGTATTTTGAGATAGAAAGCTAGGTTCCCACTTTGTCCACTGGGGCCATAATTTTTGACACTCTTCCCTTCCAGAGGTTGGATCTATTTTTCCTCCTTGAATCTGGACAGGCCCTGTGGCAGCTTTGAACAATAGATTTTGGTAAAAAAATTATGCCAACCAGTTCCTAGCCTAGATCTTATAACAACTGGCTTCTGTCTTGGTCTGTTGGAAGTCAGTTGCTCTGTAAGGAGTTCAGCTACCCTGGGACCACCAGGCTATGGGAAGTACAGCCACGTGGAGAGGCCTCAGAAGATGAGACCATGGGGAGGAGAGAGTGGGGATGGACAGAGAGGCAGTGAACCTGCAGAGTTCTAAGCCCCCAAACATATGACTAAAGGACATCCTTCAGATCCAGCCACTACAGCTGATGGATAAATTGCCCTGCCAAGACCTCCTTGAATTTCTGATTCATAAAACCACAAGCTATAACAAAAATGGTTAAGCTAATGAGTTCGCGGGTAGTCTGTTACACAGTAATAGACAACACCACCCAGCTGAGTCTCGATTTCTGCATAATGAATCATCCTAAAACTGAGTGGGTTAAGACAACAGCCATCATTTTATAACCTCTTGTTATTCTGGAGGTTGACTGGGCTCCGCTAGGTGGCTGTCACTCATCTCTCACAGTGGTAATTAGAAGGTGGCTGACAACTGACATCATCTTAATACCGCCTCAGTCTCATGAACGGTGGTTGCTGCTGCCTTTTGGGTGGGACCTCAGCTGGGCGCTGGCAGAACACCTGCACAGACGTCTCCGTGTGGCCTGGGCTCCCTCACAGCACGGCAGCTGGGTTCCCAGCACGATACTCCCTAAAGAGCAGGCAGAAGGGCGTGGCGGTTCGAAAAGCTAGTCTTGAAAGTCACAGACCATAACTCGTGCCATCCTTTGCTGGTCAAGGCAGCCGCTGAAGTCCACCAAGATTCAAGAGGAAGGGATACCGACTCCACCGACATGCTCAGCGGGAGGAGTGTCAGCATCACGCAGGCAGGGAAGTGTGTGGGAGGTGCCGTGGTGGCCAGCTTTGGGACATGCACCCTATCACACACACCCTGCCTCACCGGCTCACCCTCCATCTTCTCAGCAAGGGGTTGCTACAGCAGGAATTCGAGAGGAGAAAACAATCAGGGTTCAAGGACCAAGTTTCAAAAGAGACTTTTAATCCCATGGCAGAGAGAATAACCTGAAGTCTGGGGGCTATAGAAGTCTGATTTTCAATTACCAAAAGCTCAAGACCCAGGAATGGCTCAGAACCTCAAGTTCAAGCCATAAGATGACATGACTAGTTGGAGACAGTCGAGGTAAGGGCTGGTGAGTGTTCCTGAGAGGAATCCTGCCCTCTCTCCTATCCCAGCCACACCCCAAGCTGGCTTGGGAGTTTGCAAATAGAGGGAACCTCCCCTCACCACCACCCCCACTTTTTTTTATACCTGGAGCTCTGAAGGATGCCAAAGACACCCAGAGGTTCCTGACTCACTACAGCACAGTGAGAGGAGGGGACAGATGCCGGTGAAGGGTTTCTGGTGACACTGATTTTTCTGCAGAGCTGCCAAATCAACTCAAAAAAAAAAAAATCAAATCTCCACTCACGTTTCCAGAAGTACCTTGTAAAAATATGGTGTGGGGTCTCTGCTCATCGCCACATTCTCTCACTCACAGACCAGAGGCAGAGGCAGGAATGAGGTTGGCACCGCAGTTTTAGACAATTCACAGTGCATTTCACGTGCAAGACTCTCCCCTCCTTGGCTCTCTCTTTTTCCATGTCTACTGCTTGAACTGGACCCAAATCCAGCACTCAGTTCTGAATCCTCAGAATCTTTGCCTGCCTTCCCTCCCCATCTCTCTGATTCGGTCACCTAACTGTTCATTTCACCGTGTGACATGGAGGCCCCTCTGCCTCCTCTCCCACTTCTGACATCCTGCTCCCAACACAACAACCCATGCCTGGCTCGAGAGACCCTGGAGGGGTTTCCTTGCTTCCTGATGCTCCGGTCTGTGCTTCTGATGTATCACCGTGAAGACTACCTTCCCTCTCTCCTTTTTCAAAAGTCTTCAGTGGCTCCCTATCACTCGCAGAATGAAAATTCTACAGTTTACTTTTGGCACTTAAGGCTCAGCACAATCTCACTACCCTTAGAAATGCATTCCCCACCACATACAGCAAGAGTGGAATTTAACCGGGTTGACTCTTAACCGGGGGTCCTGGCTGTGCCCCCTCGTATCAGCAGAAGAAAAGACTTTGTCTGTCTGTAGTTAGCGGAGAGAAGGATGTAAACTTCCCATTTTGAATCCATTACAAATGCTCTTGTAGAAACAGATTCTTCCATCTGACCTTTGCATCGGTCTATGTTCAGTGGGACTGCTAGACCTCTCAGCTGCCACTTTAAAATACTTCAGCTTGCTTCATCACACAGCCGGGAAGAGGAGAGCAACTTGGTCAAATGAATGATGATGTAAATGTAACAGGATCTGAGCTGTCCTCTCAGAGTCCCTGTCCGTCCAGGACGAGGAGCGGGAGCCAGGAACATTCAGCTACCGCCATCTCATCTTCACAATTGCTCTGACTAATCAGATTACATCATTCAAGTCCAAAGCACTATGCTTTCAGCAAATGAAAATATCAGCTTAAAAATTCATAAAGCGAGTGCGGCTTAGAAGAAATAAAGCACTGCTGTTTCCTTCTGCTGGTTAGAACATTTCAAGTTTCTTGGAGGGTAAGTTCTGAGGCTGGATGACAGGTCCAAAGACAATCTCTCTGGCCCGGTCACTTACATTTGGACACAACCTGTTGAACAGCAGCCCCACATTCTGCACGCAAAACACTCAACTCTGGGAAAAGTAAATCATTCCACAAATGGCCTCCTCCCACATTCGCAGTGCTCGAGGAGAGTTCCTGAAGCTTGGACACAGTGCTGTGGAGCTGAGCCAACAAACTTCACAGCGGTTATGAAACAGCTGCAAATCCATGCTTATGTCATGCATTGTACGAACACTATATAAGAGGACACATTCAGATCAAGACAAGAAATATGGCTTCGCTAGTGTTAACGCGAGCAGCTCGATTTCACTAAGAACACTTTAAGAATAACCCCCAATGTTCCCTAATTATGCGGTTCTAAACTGTGTAGTTAACCTGCATGACATATTTTATTTTCTCCACTTCCCCTCCTCCAAGCAAAAGAATCGTTTACTTCCATCCTTTAAATTCATCACTTTAGCCATTCGCAACATGCAGGGGAAAACCCCAACCACAAAACAAAACAAAAAGAATTCGTCCAAAGTCTTCGAATGTCTTCACACTGATTTTACGTGGCAGAAGACAAAGCCCTACACTGATGAGAGGTTACTGTCCATAATGCTGTCTGTGGCATAAAGGAAGTTACTAAATTCACTGGAAAGACATTTTCCTGATTTCTTTTGAATATCAGTCAGGCAAAAGTAAGAGCCAGGCTTTCTGCATAATTTTAACATTATTACAATTCTCTCCAAAATGAGAAATGGAGGTTAAGAGAACTTTTAGATCCTGTTCCCTAGGTCTTAGTAAATTTCATTAATCTCGAGAATCTTGTTTCCATTTGCTAAAGAAAAGCAAGTTATATATACAGTTACCGGTAGAATTGAAATATGTTTATCTGTATAAAAGGCTTTTCAGCCTGCAGGCTGAAAAAAGTGGTATTTATAGTCAAAAGCTTTCAGCAAATAATTGTAAAGGACACTCCACGAGTGAGGGATGGGTCAGGATGTGAATGAAAGGGGAGTTCAACATTTACGAAGCAGTTTGAGAAGATCTCTATCCTTCAAAGCTTCAAGTTAAGTGTTTAAAACTTTTAGTAAATAGGATCAAGTCTGGAAAGTTGCTAAAATCCCAACTGCTCATGGTAGCGCAGCAGGTTAGAAAGTCACTGAAAACTCGACGAAGATTCAGAATCCTGGGACTCTGAGAGCTTCTAATTTAATACAATGTGAGCACTTTTCTCTCTGCCACAAATCAAATCACTGAAAGAGATCTGACAGGGCCAGTATACACGTTAGCCTGAAGCATTGATCCTTTGTTGTTTATATGAAAGTTCTGACCCCAAAAATGATGTTAACTTATTCTTTACTGTGGCCTAAAGTGGGTTCTTTAGTGTAATATATTTGGCATTTATGATTAAATACAAAATAACTGGCTTCCTGTATTCTAATTATGATGAACATTTGACCATATTATAAGTTTCACCTAATAAAGTGCTACATTTTCACTTCTCAACCAGCCTGGAGATATACTACTGAGTAAGAAACAGAAAGGTAACAGTACGTTTTAAAATAAGTATATTATCTTGAGTGTCATTTTGTCAGTAGCTTCAGTTTGAAAATATTATATATCTTTGCTTTATTTCTTTAAAAAAATTATCTTGTTCAGTTGTCTACCCAACTACCAAATCCTATCAATTCTTCTCAAATTGCCTCAATTTTTTTTTTTGTTTGTTTCCACCAAATTCACATCACCTGAGATACAGAGCAATGTGATCGTTTCCAGGACTCTTCGTGTCGAGGCTCTTTCCTTTCAGCCCATTCTACATATATGAATAGTTAATGTTTGCACTTTATACAAGTAATATGCACATGTTAATTTTAGGACTACAGAATGTATAATATCAGATGTGTAATTTTTAAACTATTTTCAGTTCTTGTGAGTTACAATTGTATCTAAAAACTTAGATATGTTGTATTCTTGATCAACGCAGTATCTACTTTCTTCTATAAAAGACATTCAACATCTATTAATTTTCTCCTCTCAATTACTATTAACATTTAACGTTATTCCAGTGGTTATCTTTACAACTTCAAGTGATATTCTTAAAATTTCTTGACTTATTCGGAGAAATATTACCTACTGACTCTTTATCTTGTGTGTTTCTTCTCAACTCTCTGCTTTGAATTTGCATGGTTTTACCACGGTGTCTCCTTTATCCCTTGTATTTACATTATGTTCTATGACTGTAGTTAAGTCTTCCTAGATTGCTTCTAAACTTGAACTAGTGAATGACATTTATGATTATGTAATTTCTTATT
The DNA here is from genome assembly GCF_048564905.1 of Vicugna pacos. Taxonomy (NCBI): domain Eukaryota; kingdom Metazoa; phylum Chordata; class Mammalia; order Artiodactyla; family Camelidae; genus Vicugna; species Vicugna pacos. The sequence continues at coordinate 11,731,881 of NC_133010.1, forward strand.
CTCTCCAAAATCAAGTGGTCCTAACTTCCACAGAGAAAGAAATATTTCATTGACTCTTGCAATGAAAATAAGCATCAAGGTCAAATGGATTCTCTTTTTCATAGGCCATTGATCCAAAATATGCCTCATTTTAAAACTGAACTTGAATCTTAACATATCTATGTACTAGGCATATCTGTATCTGTATCTCTGTATTTCTATATTTATATAGTTTGCTTTTCCTGGAGATTTTAACTTTTTTTTGACAGAAGCAGCATATACTATCATCATATGATAAAAAAACCCCCTCAGATTCTAAGTCTAAATATAAATAGAATTGACTTTTTTTTTTTCTGTAAGACATTCATCATGGAACCCACTACCTAATTTGAGCAAATAGCTTTGATATTACTGCTGGCATTCTGATATTTCTTACAGTTGGACTCTTCCATTAGTTACATAGTTTTTTGGATGTAAATTTATCCTTCATTTTATTCTCTTGGATTTTCCTAGACTACATCTTCAAGTTGTTTTTTTGAGAGGTAAGAGAAATTTAAGCCTTTTCATGTCAAAAAATGTCTGTTTGCTCTCATACTTTATTCATCGTTGGGCTGAGTACAGAATTACGGTTCCAAAATCAATTCCCTTCATACTCTGAAAGCATGGAACCACTGTCTACCCCAGCCGCCAGTATCACGTATCAAAGTTTATGCTATTCAAGTGATCACTCTTCTGTGGGTCATCTTTTTGTTGTTTGATTGTTCACCTCAGAAGCTCTAAGCTTCTGTTACCCTGAAATTTCACCAAGATGGGTTTAGGATTTTTTACATTTTACTCCACATTCAGTGGTCTCCTTTAATCTGAATCCTTATGCCTTTATTTCTTTCTCTCCAATGTCTTTGTTTTTTTCTTTAAAAGACTCTTAATGTTGGACCTAGATTATCCATCCACATCTCGAATACTTTTCTCACATTTTCCACCTTCTCATCTTTTGCTTTATACTCTGGAATACTCTTTAGCTATATTCACGAAGTCTTTCTCTTGACTTTTAGTTTGCAAGAACTCATGTTTTCTAATTGTTTCTTGCCCATATCTACTCTTCTTTTGAAAAGAGGGTAGTAGAATTTAATGGATGCAATATGTTTCATACTATTTAAGGAGAGTAATTAGGTTTTGTTGTTTTCTTCTATGCTCAAAATTATTTTATCTGGATTATAGTAATTCTCTGAATTATTTCATGTTCTTTTTTTCATTTTTCTTTTGATTCAAAAAATTAGCTAGCAGTACAATCCTGTCCCCTTTTTTCATCTTTGAGAACTTTGTCAATTTCTGGTCCTCATGTTTCCAGAATTGCTATCTATCTATCTATCTACCTACCTACCTATCTATTTTTTTGTTATTTCAGTTGAAGATCTGGAGAGAAGGGAAACTATGTAGATTGCCATCTTAAAACTTATTAATTTTTCTATAGAGTATTTGCATCATGTTCAGTATTTCCTACTATCTTAAAGTTTAAATAACTTAGTCAGGTATTTGGGACTTGGTGCGGTTTGACCCCAGCTTATCTTTCTTCTTAATCCTCCATTTATCACATTAAAGAATAGGTCATCCCCCTGCCCCTTTGAGAGGGCTGATGCTCTGTTCCCTGAATCTTCTGACTAGTGCCTGCAATGACATTTTCCCTCTTTTTTACCTACTCATATGTTACAAAGGTAGGCTCAGCTCAAAGTCTGCCTTTTCTGAAGTCTTCATGACCCTCCTAAGACAGGCAAAATTCTGTATTATTCAAAAACATTTAAGTTCTGGCCAAGTAAATGATTGTTCTTTGAGCCAGCAAGGTCAGTTTTTTTCCCAACCAAAAATTTTATCTACTATTTTCACCCTGAAATCCAAAATAATTTTACCTAATGGAATCAACTTTTAAAAGCAAATGTTGTATGTTTTGATATCTTACTATATGACAGAAAGTGTTTTGATGAGATGCAGCTTAAAAAAATACTGTACTTGAGTTAGATAATTTTTATTATACATTATTTTTTTGATCAGGAGGCAAGAGTGGTTAGCTATTATTATTTCAAGACACCTTCATAGAATTGTTACTCCTGGTTGGAGGCAACAGTGTCATTATACAATGTTCCAAGCACTCAATTCATATGTTTTCACAGACCAAGCCAAGTTTCTCTCTAAGCCAGGCACCGGAAAAAGATGCTAATGGTTCAGTTCAGTTTATAAGCCAAAGTAATGTCCTGTGAGTGGCATTACCTCACTCAGATCTGAAACATATCTCTCCCTAAGAGCAAAAATAAAGTTGGAGACACAAGAATCCCAGGAGAGAAACTCTACCAGGCAGATATTATATAGCCTAGTCATTGCCTTGAGAAATAACAGGATAACACAACCACATTTTGAAACGTCATGGTCCGGTAAAGGCTTAACACCATATTCCGAAGAAGCACTGGAAAACACAAAATCCTCATGGCCTAGAACTGAGTCCTCTGCAGAGGCACTCTGGCACTTATCTTAACCTTGACTGTCCTTGTTCCCTAATGGAGTTTGATATCAACCTGACAATCTGAATTGTGGTTCATCCGAATTGCTTTCTCGAAGACTCAAACATGACTAACTTTAGAACAGAGACAAACACCTCAGTGCATGCATTTTAAGTAGAATGATATTTGAGGTAAGGGATGCTGAAAATCTATCATCCACAGGTCACTGGGCAACATGACACCAAGCCAGTTTTATAGACTATACAGAATTCAAGAAGCATATATTAAGTGCCTAATGCCTGGGAGGGCGTGTGATTATTAAAATAGAATGTATCGTCTATTGCTGTTGAGAATATCACATTTTGGAAGTTAAAAATTACGTATATGAAACATTTGTTTAATATCCAATCAGAAAGGCCACAGTGGCATGACTGGGACATTGTGCTGTACACCCAAAATTGACATACTGTAACTGATTGTACTTCAATTTAAAAAAAAAAAAAAAGCAAGCCTATAGTGTAATAACTTTTCACAGGGGATGTGGAAACACAGGTATGAGACTTCCAGTCAAGGGAATTAACCAACCAGTTATGACCTATAAGCTTAAAACCTACCCAAGTTCGTTTTGAAGCAGTCTCCATACATCAAACAGTGAAAATTTTGGATAATAATGGTAAGTCAGTTCTAAAGACTATTCTGTACACATTAACGCTACAACCATGAGTATGTGTGACAGCCCCGAAACTGCCCATCACAAAGTGAAACAGAAAGCTGAATGTTCAAGTACGCACAAGGTATGGTCACCGCTATGTCAAGTTAGATGAATGAGGGCTAGAAGGGAAAAAAATTTTTTTAAATGAATGATTTGTTAAGGTAGGGCTCTCGATGTGTGCTTTCTGTGATTTCCACTGTTATTTTCAACAATGGGAATGTTGGAAATGCTGTGGAAGCAACATTATCATACACGTAGGAGACATTTCAGAAGGCAGCCAGTGTGTGAACTCTGGGAGATGTTGGACTAGATGATTGTAGATAACCTAATCCAAGTGTTTACGTATCTTTTAAGTATAGGAAGCAAGAAGCTTGAGACTCTTGCCTAGGTGGTAACCAAGACACTGGGACATGTCTTTGTTTCTTGAGTCGTTTTAATCCAAATGATAGACTGCACACTATGACACTACTAGTGAGACTTCCATGGGGGGTAACCTGCAATCAAGGGAACTGAAGTGGCTGGAGGGGTAGGGAGGGCAGGGAGAGGAGGAGAAATGCAGGTGTAACTTCTGAGTTAATCAGATCACAAGCACACACACAGAATTAAAGTCTCTTGCCTCCTATTACCTCCCCTCTACCTCCAACCCCACCCTGAAGGTTTCCTGCTTCTTGGATAGTTTCAAACACGCGCGTTCTCCTCTGAGTACCGCTTGTGGGAATAACTTTGGAGTCATACCTGCTTGGATTCTAATCTTGCCTCTACTCCTGACTAGCTGTGTGCCTTGAACAAGCTAGTAATCTCTCTGAAACTCAAATGTCCGCATTTCTAAAAAGCGTAAGTTTCACTCAGGACATACATAGATTAACGAGACGTTCATGTGTGTGAAGTCACTAGCAGAGTATTGGTCCACGGTAGGCATTAAATACAGATTGTTCTCTCTCCCACGTTTTTCTTTGTGCTCAGGACTCTGGTGTTCAGGTGTTGGAGACAATTTAGGTACAAATGAAGATGACGCCCGTTTAGCAGTGGGCTGTTTTTAGATCTTGCTCCCACCCCGTGTTTACCCTCACGAGGGCCAGCATCCCCAGGCTATAACTTGAGGACAGGATGAGGCCAGGTCAGTCTTATTTGAACATCAAAGACCCGAGTGAGTTCCCTCAGCTGGCTCCATTTGTAACCTACACTTAAAATTTCAGTTCTGTCTAATGTGGCTTCTAGGGCCTGGCTGTCTAAGACAGTAGCCGCTGGCCGCATGTGGCTACTTACACTGCATTAAAACGTAATAAAATTTAAAATGCATAATAACATGTTCCTCTGTCACACAGCCCCATCTCAAATACTCAGTGGGCACCTATGACTAGCGGGCCACCAAATTAGCTGGCATCCAGAGAACGTTTTCATTGTTACAGAACATTTAGAAACCCGCTCTGAAGTTCTGGGCGTATTGGTGGGAGTAAGAAATGTCTCAGGATGAGTACCCACCATCATTGTTCACAATTTTTAAATGATTTTCAGACCAGAAAAATGAATTCAGGTAGGGGAGCCGGATAGAAGAAACGCATTTCCTGATTAGGGGGCCTCAGCACATACAAGCATTCCAGGCACCAGCCTGTAAGACATCAATAGCATTCCTTCCACATACCACAGCCCACTTGTAAAGCAAATTTTGATAAGACACATCAACGTCAGAGTGATGTAAGTGGCATTTTTGCTTGCAAAAGTGAAAATTTCTTAACCAGAGTGTGGTACTCTACAGAAAAGGCAGAAATCTCCTATAGGGGCCAAAACTTACAAAAGGTTTGCTAAGTAGTTGGCAGTTTTATTTCTGTACACAGTGCAGTTAATGCTTCTGGTGCCACAAGTACCTGTGACAGGCAATACAAGTGTGTGAATGAGATACGTAACATCCAACTATTCAAACTGTGCAAAGGTTCACCCCGAATCAATCGAATTGATTTTTTTTTTATTGAGGTATAGTCGATTTATAATGTTGTGTTAATTTCTGGTGTACAGCATCATACTCATATATATTCATTTTCATAATAGGCCATTACAAGGTATTGAATAGAATTCCCTGTGCTCTACAGTAGGACTTTGTTTATCTATTTTATATGTAATAGAATCTGCAAATTCTGAACTCCCAATTTATCCCTCTCTACCTACTTCTCCCCGCCCAGTAACCAAAAGTTTGTTTTCTATGCCTGTAAGTCTGTCTGTTTTGTAAATAAATTCATTTGTGTCCCTTTTCTTTCTTTTTTTTTTTTTTAAGATTCCACATATAAGTGCTATCATATGGTATTTTTCTTTCTCTTTCTGGCTTACTTAGTATGATGATCTCCAGGTCCATCTATATTGCTGCAAATGGCATTATTTTATTCTTTCTTATGGCTGAGTAGTATCCCATTGTATGTATATGTATGTGTGTGTGTGCGTGTATGTATATACAGCTTCTTTATCCAATCATCTGCCAATGGACATTTAGGTTGCTTCCATGTCTTGGCTAGTGTAAATAGTGCTGCTGTGAACATGGGGGTGCATGTATCTTTTTAAATTAAGAGTTTACTCCAGATATATGTCCAAGAGTGGGATTGTGGGATCATAGGGTAAGTCTATTATTAATTAAGTCTGGTCCCCAACAATCTATTCTGTGTACAGGGGGACTCGTGAATTGGTTACAATCCCTGTGCAAATATCAAACTCATTATGAACCAAACCATCAACAGCTCTTAACCCACTCATTCAGCTTCTGCAGCAATTTAAAAGGAAAGAAAGGAAGCATTTGCCCATTGTAATGGAAACATTGTTTTTGAGATCAACGTCACGTTTTCCTAAAGAGGAGCTCTCAGGAGGATTTCATCGATGCAAGTACATAGGCCTCATTTGGAGTGCTGACCCCTGCTGTGGGAAGAAAGGCACGCTACCTGGAGGACCAGCATGACTGTAAATTCGTGCCTCCAAACCCGAGTGGGTGTCGATGCTTCCAGAGCTTCTGCTTCCCTGCACAGACCTCTCGTTATTCATAACCCAGACATTTCAATGCTTGTTCAGTTTCTTTAGATCTCTGACGCTTCTGTCTTCCCTCCCTCAGCAGATGGCCTTGCCCCCGACTTCAGAGGGTAATTGAAGCCATTAGACAAGAACTGAAGTTTCCTGCCCCCTGACTGATGTTTACCTGCAAAGTTGCCATCTTATTCTGTATCTTGCTTGTTGCAATGAAGGGGTGTATCCTGGCCAGTTGTCTCCTGCTGGGTAACCTTCTACCGGACCCTCACACACCTCTTCTACTGGCTCCTTCTCAGCAGTCTTTGAACAGATCAAGTCTCTTCCACCTTAAATCAACTCTTCTTCCTTACAGGTCCCTCTTTCTCTCCTCATCCTTACAGCCAAATACCCCAAGGTTTATCTAAAGCTGCCCTCTCTGCTCCTTCACTTCTCCCTCACTTCTCAATTTCCATGCTGGGTTCCACTTTGACTGTGAGATTGGAATTATCCTATCCATTTATCCAAATTAAATGTCTATCAACAGACAACTGGATAAAGAAGATGTGGTATATACACAATGGAATACTACTCAACTATAAAAAAAGAATAAAATAATGCCATTTGCAGCAACATGGGTGGACTTGGAGATTGTCACACTAAATGAAGTAAACCAGAAAGAGAAAGAAAAATACCATATGATATCACATATAGGTGGAGTCTAAAAAAATGACACAAAGGAACTGATTTACAAAACAGAAACAGACTCACATTCATGGAAAGCAAACTTTTGGTTACCCGGAGGGAAAGTGGGATGGGTAGAGGGATATATGGGGAGTTTGGGATTAGCAGATACTAATTACTACATATAAAATAAACAACAAGATACTACTGTATAGCACAGGGAACTATATTCAATATCTTATAATAGCCTATAATGGAAAAGAATATGAAAAAGGAATATATATATATATATATATATGCATAACTGAATCACTGTGCTGTAAACCAGAAATTAACACATTGTAAACTGACTATACTTCAATTAAAAAAATGTTTTTACTGTGGTCCAAGATGGGTAAAATACCTATTATTGTTTCTACAGGTACAAAAAAATGCTTACGCTAATTCTGTTTTTAGTTCTTATTATCCCTGTGGTATAGATGAGGCAGGAAGAATGACAGCAGTGAGCGTGGAGCTAGCAGCATGGGAGATTCAGAAGCCAGGCTTCCGGTGCCATGGCTTTGACCAGATGCCTGAACTAGGCTAATAATGCAACTCTTCCCACCCAAGAATGTTCCTCTGTAACATGAATGAGTTGGATTAGATGATTACTGACGTTCCTTCCAGCTGGTATAAAACAACACACAAATGAAGCCCTGGCGTTCTTAGTGACTTGCTCAGGCATCCGCTGGGGAGGGCCGGGACGGAGGTCGCGCTGCCCCCAGCCCCAGGCTCTGTGTATTATGCTCAGTGAGTGTGCTCACTGCGGGGACCAACCGAAAACAGAGGCCAGTTTTAATTGCAATGCTGGCCAGTACAACCTGAAAAGCCTTCAAACTTTCCAGAAACAGATCTCCCCCAGATTCTGACACAATCACTGGTGACGAAGACTGTGCCGAAAGAGGAGCCAGGAGAAAGCTCCTTATCAAAGACCCTGGTCTCATCCCTACCGTGGCGAACCCGCTGCTGAAAGAGCCATCCCACTTCTCATGCTTACACTTTTTTTTTTTTTTAAAGGCTGTCCTCTCTACTAGAGAGTAAGCTTTAAGAGCTCTGTCTGTCACCTTTAGATCCCTAGCTTTTAGCCGAGGACTTGGCACACAGTCGGCAATCTAGACATGTTTACAGAATGAAGCGCAAATTCACCACCTCGGAGCATCCCAATCAGACTTACATTCAGAGATCGGCTCAGATGCCATCTCTCTCCCCCGACCCCTCCCAAACTTCCATCCTATTTTGACTGTATTTCTCCTACGTTGTGTCTCATTTTGTATATTTTATTACGGTTATTTATGTATGTATTTTAGCTCTCCAGTAAGGTCAAACTCAGACAGAAGCCATTTTCTGCTCACCACTCAAACCCTGCAACACATCGTTCATAGCAGGCACTCAGATGTTTGTGGAGGAAGCACATCGCTCATTTATATATTTACGTATACACATGCCAAAGTAATTGGTACAGCTTTTTATACACAGAAGACATTCACTCAATACTATGGAATAAATTAAATGCTGTTTCTCCTAAGTCATGGTGAGGCTAGTACCCTCCGACTATAAACGCTTGTAAAGACTCCAAATCTCTTAAGAGAAGACACGATAAACTAGATTAAGAGTCATAAAAATGGTCATATCCTTGGGTAATAATCCCACTTCTGGGATTTTGTTCTAAGGAAATAAACAAAACCCCCGGAACAAACTGAACTCAGCCAAACCAACCAAAATAATAATAAAGTCTACAAAAAAATTTAGTACAGCACTTTTTTAGTGAAAATTAGAAGATATTATGGCACACTGACATAACATGATACTATTCTAATGGTAGCTCTGGTGACTCATGAAAGATGCTTGTGACTAACACTAAACAAAACACCAAGTTCACATGCGCCCTATTTTCCACTAGGGAAAAATATGAATACTTATGGGAAAAGCAAAGAAGCAACAAAAGAGAAAAAGTTATTTTGGGATAGTGTTGCTATGGGTGATCCCCCCAGCAAATTTTCCTGTAAGTTTATTGTTTTCATAATAAAAAATTTGCTATCGTCAGCTTTAACCTTTCCTTAATGTGGCTCTATTTCCTATAGACAGTTATCTAGTGAGGACCAAAGCATAAATTTAGGTGTCTGCTGATACCATTGCTCCAGTATTTAACTCTAGGATTCAGGTGGTACCCGAATAGGGGTGCTATTCTGTGTTGCGAGGTACAAAGCACACGCATGTGCAGGGGCAGAAACAGATTTGGATGAGAAACAAGCAGTTAGACCCAGCAAAGGCATCTCAGGAACCACACAACTGATGAGATGACTCACCAAGGAAGCTATTGATGCTAATCTCTGAGAAGGTTAAATGAGGAGGCTGCAACCCAGGAAGGATGTGAAGAGGAGGGGGAGGAATAATGGAGGACCATCTTCTTGGTTCTCCACCGTCTCCTGTCCCCTCCTTACCATCTATTCCCTCACACAAGTCTGCACACTATGGCCTGCCAGCCAAATGCCACTGGCTGCCTGTTCTCCTTTTAATGGAGGTACTGGGGGTTGAACTCAGGACCTCACGTATGCTAAGCATGTGCTCTACCACCAAGTTACACCCAGCCCCGCCATGGCTGCCTGTTTTTGTAAATAAAGTTTTATTGCAACACAGCCAAACCTGTTCATTTATGCCCATTGTGCTTTCACCCTGCAATGAGTTGAATAGTTATGACAGACACTGAACAGCCCACAAAGCAAAAACATGTTTACTATGTGGCTTTTTACCAAAAAAGAATTTGTCCCTTAGCCCCAAATATATACGGAGGCTTACAAACAGATACTCAGTTTAGGTATTTAGGTATTGGGCCTTTTTCTATTCCTTTTTCCTCGGACATGATAGCCTAGAAGACAGATAACAAGGCGATCATTTACTTTAAGCTGAGAATTTCAAGGGGGCCGGGGGTGTTAGCTAGATGACACTCTGGGACAACAGAAGTAAACGAGGACTGTCCTGGACACCGGACCTCTGGGCCCTCTACTGGAAGGGGCTACTAGCATAAGAGCAGGTTTCGAAGGGCACTCAGTTCAGGGACTGCGGTTAGATGCACACAGAAAGCTCACGTGGCTCCTCTTACTGGTTCTTCCCATTTCAATTGCCTTCAGATGCCTCTCTACTTCGTCTGTCTGTCCATCCATCTTACCTCTGCCCTAGGGTAGCCCAGCTGTTTGGACACCACTCGAGGTACATAGAGCATCTCTACTATCATTGGAGCAAAATGGGCAAAGTTCACCCACCCTATTTAAATAAACTTAATTATTTGCGATCATCACAAATAATTTTTGTACCTGTAAGTTTCACTTGGTTCAATATCTAAGCAACTCCTCAAAATTCTCCTCCTCTGTAAGAGAAGAATTTTAGGTTTGTCTTCCCAAACAATTTATTTAAAAGTGACCCTCAACCGTAACATTTATCACAAAGAGACCCTAAGACAAATATGGTACATTATCCATTGATCTGAGCTTTTAATACTCAACAATACTGCTTGGAAGAATTACTGAAGAATGAAGTTTCTGATTCTACCCTTCCAGAATGAAAAACAAAAGAAAACAACACATACCACCCCATACACCTATTTTCCCCTAGTAAAAATTCTGACGCTGTGCACAAAAAGTAAAACAAAAGATGTTTAGAGCACCTTTCATGAAATCTAGGACGCTATACTCTGTGAGACTAATCTCTGAACAATAATAGCTCACAGCTTTGAAACCTCTCTGGATGGCTTTCCGAATATTGCCATCTGGTGGAATTTCAGTTAATTGTCCCTTTGTTCCAGGGAGCTCCTGGAGTAGGGGGTCTCAGAGCGCCAGTGGGCAATAACAGGCCAAATGATTGCGTCTCAAACACAAACCCCAAACTGAAAAAAAAAACAAAAAACAAAAAACCTTTCTGGGCGTTTATCACCTTTTCAAGATACCCACCCTCTCTCTCTTGTAAAGTCAACAGAGCAGTTGCCTTGATTTTTAACAAGATCAAATCATCACTGATTCACAATTAGGAACGTCATGAGGTTTTTTGACTATATCTTGGCATTTATTTCCTCACTCCACTTTATCACTAAAAAGATCTCCAAAAATTAAACTTTAACTGGCTTGAACAGCTTTAGAGGAATTGCCGATGTCGTTAATTAGGCCTTAGTACACATGGGAGATGGATTATAGTCTGAAAAATAACGTCTTAATGAAGCATGTTTACTCGAATATTTGCTTTAACTGTATAATGGAACTCTGAAAATAAATCTGTTACAGAGGCATTTGTACTGTGTGCTCCAGTTTACTCTGCAAACATCATTTATGCTGAAATCTTACCTTGAGCATCCAGGCTCTCTCCCTGGCTGTCGGGATGAAATGTTCCTCTGAGAAATGGGATACTGGGAGAGTAAACATGAAACAAAAAAAAAAAAAAAAGAGAGAGAGAAAGAGACATTATTTAATGTGATGAAAACATAGGCTCAAAGAGTTATCATTCAGCTCATTGGGTGTGGCTGGCAGTGGTAGAGAAAATTAAAACACGTACACAAAATATCCAAATTTAGTCCATTTTACCATTTGAGAGAGATTAAGTCAGCCAAACGATGGGGTTCTCAGTCTGTATTGTTAGATCAGTTCTTGGGTTAATTATAGTTTGTGAGTGTTTATATAATGGCAGTCCTATGAAGATAATTTTTTTTACCTTTCCCCCCGACCCCGCCATGACGAGAGTCCTGAGTTACGCAATTACCCAAGGAGGCAGTGCCTCCGGGGTGGGGCATCAAAGGCCAACATCAATTAAAGTATCCACTTCCCCAAACTTGGGTTAATTCGCAGATTTTATATCTAGTACCATCACAGGCTTTTTCTTGTAGCGAAAGATGTGTTTCATTCAAACAGGATAAGTGTTATAAACAACGCCAGGATCAAACTTCAAAATACACACACCATCTAGTAATTATTCACTTTCTACGAATGAGCTACTGATCTTCAAAACATGCTGACAAAACAATAAGGACAGATCCAGTTCCAGGGGCTGAGAAGTGCACATGAGCTCTGAGTTTTGGGGGTCCCAGACTGGGGGCGGGGTAGATGGTAACTGGAGAGGCTGCTTGTGGCTCCAGCAGACGCAGCTCAAAAGGACCCGAGACGCAGATGTGCGTGAGCCTTAGTGGTCTTCCCACCACCCCAAGCAGCAGATCAGAAGAGACCCCCTCCACCTTCTATCTGCCCTCGCCCCGCATGCTGCTCTTCAGTGTTTGCTGGCAGTGACCAGTTCAGAACTTCCTTTGGGGCCTGCTTAATTTAAAACCAACTGTATAAGAAGAAAATATTTGTGGCAGATCCAATGCAATGTGATTCATCCCAGACCGTTCTGGAGATGTTACTGGGAGAAGGATTTTAAGAAAGGGAAGGGGAGGCATTTTACACTTTTTGTTTGTTTGTTTTTAATAAGGGAAAGAGGAGATAGTGAAAGGATGGGGAAAAATGCGAATAAAACAGCAGGTGCTCAGAGAACAAACAGAAAGGCAGTAGCTGAATTTTCCACAATCAATCAATAAGGGAGTTCAAAAGTAATTCATAAAATTTGGCTTGTATAAAAATCAGGGAATTCAATGTGAGTGGTAGACTGAGTTTAAGAACTGAACTCAGGTAAGCTGACAATTTTTTTTTCTTTCCGATAGACCAGGTAGGATTTCTTCACCTATTTTACAGAATTTAATTTTAATGAGTATTTCACATTTTCCCATAATTTAAAGATAGTTGATAAAACTAAAAAAATCAGGTTTAAAAAAAATCTGTTCCCATCCATGTAGGTTTCTTTTCCTGCGTCCTCCAATCTTCTAGGAATTTTAACTGAATCAGAATGAAAATTTCATTTGCTCTATTTAACTAGTACCAGTAGCTATGTAACTAGGCAAAGTATTGGCTACCAAGCTAGGAATCAAGAGCAGAAGGTTCCTAGTTTATCTATAAATGAGCTAATTAGCCCTTAGAAAATTCAGGATCAGTTGGATACAATTGGCCTTTCTCTGTTCTGACAACAGCCCGTGGTTAATATTTAACAGCTGCGATGGATCAGTTTGGAGAAGAATGAGACATTTATTGGCTACCCCTGCACAAGTCGTTTCACATATTTTATCTAATATAATCCTCAAAACCATCTTATTACAAATGAAAAGACTGAGGCTCAGAGCAGTGGAGTGGTTTGCCCGACATCTGGCAGCTAGAGTGACAAGTTGTAATTGAGACGGATGGGCTCCAGGATCTGCTGCTGTTTTATCTAAGACAGCACCTTAGAAGCCAGGTCTTTGCCATCGATTTGAAGCACTCGGGGAGCTCTGGGTCCACTCTCGGGGTTTAGTAGATGCTCAGTAAGGCACCGTCTTGTGAGGGTGGAGGTCTGGGGTCCCCCCAGGTGAGGCAAACGTGTTTTCTTTCCTTGTGGTGTTTGTTGTGGGTAGAGCAGTTATTGTCTATGAGTTTCATGTTTTATGATAAAAATTAACTCAAAAGGGATCACTATGTAAATGTGTAATGTAGAACTATGCATCTTTCAGAAAAAATTAAAACATAGGAGAAAATCTTTGGGGTCAATGGTCTGCCAAAGAACTTTTAGCCTTGACATCAAAAACGCAATCCATACAAGGGAAAACTGATAAACCAGACTTCATCAAAATTAAGACCTGTCATCCTTGTGAAGCAGATGTAAATATAAGGTATATACTAGGAAAAACACTTGCAAACCACGTATCTGACAAAGGACTGGTATTTAAATATATTAAGAACTCTCAAAACTCAAGCTAAAAAAAAAAAACAATTGGAAAATGGGCAAAAGACACTGACAGACATTTATTTAACCGAGGAGGACAGACGGACAGTGAATGAGCACATGAAATGTTATGCAACATCAGTCGCCAGTAGGTAAGAGAAAAATAAAACCATCACGAGGTATATCACTAGACACCAGAATGGCCAAACTAAAAAGTAGTGATGACCTGAAATTCTGATGAGGATGGGAAGAAACTAGATCATTCACATATCACTTAAGAGAATGCAAAATGGTTCAGCCACTCTAGAAAATACTTGACTGTTGAAAACCAAACCAAACCAAACCAAACATGAAACATGCAAGTACCATACAACCTGCCAACTGTCCTCTTCGCATTTTTCCAGGAAACTTGAAACTTATGTTTATGGCAGATTTATTCACAGTAGCCCCAAACTGGAGACAGCCCAGATGTCCTTCGACAGGTTAAAGGCTAACCAAACAAGCATCCATCGCAGGGAATGCGACTCGTCCCCCCAAGATGAACAAACTGATACCTTCAGAGAATTACACTGAGTGAAAAAAGCCAGGCTGTAGGTTATGTGCTATATGAGTCCATTTATCTAACATTCTTGAACTTAGAAAACCACAGGAAGGAAGCACGGACTCATGGTTGCTAGGGGTTAAGGAGGGCGTGAGGGCTGGAGGAAAGAAGGTATGATGTGCAAAAAGGCAACATGAGATACCCTTGTAGTGACCCAAGTGTTGTGTATCTTGAACATGTATCAAGGTCAATAACCTGGCTGTGACCTTGTATGAAGATTTGCAAGATTTTGCCACTGAGGGGGAAACTGAGTAGAGGATACAGAGATCTCTCTGTATAGCTTCTTAAAACCACATGCTAATACACAACCATCTCAAAATAAAAAAAGTTTAATTTAAACAAAGTCGGGAGATTAGATTGCAACTTGAATTGAGCAAGATACCTCCCCCCTTCTTTTGTTCTTCTTTCTTTTTTACCTTTTCAGAGAAGAACAAAAGCCCCAAGGCGGTGGGCCAGATGGGGTTAAGAATTTGCCCCATCGTGTGCAGATCCAAGAAAAATCATCTCTCACCCACGATTTCAGCATTCAGGACCCACTGCCAGCCCTCTCTGTCCGATCTTGCCTGTCTTGGAATTTTCTCTGCTCTCATCCCCTCTCCTACACTTACTCTTCCCAAACTTAAAATTCAAAATATCGAAACAAATAGACACGCTCAAAACCAGAAATGACATCTAAGTAGCAGTTTGATCGACTCTGCAACTTGAAAATGATCTCTCAGACTTTCGAGTTCATGCTCTCCACGAATTTCCAAAATTCCCACGTCTTATTTGCACAGGAATAGAATTTCATCCTCGGTGGTTTGTTGATGACAAGGCGGGGATTCTGTATTCTAACCTGGGCCACACAATACATAAGGGTCTAAACCGTCATCACCCCACGAAGAGGAGCTGGCTAACTCTCCCTCCTCCTTCGGAGAGACCCCATTGATATCTACTTTTCTCATTCTGAGCCCTAGACAGCCCCTCACAAACCAGCAGCCGTAAGCCAGCTGCCTCCTCCCCGCTTGCTTGTTGGGTTTGTTTTACTTGAAAAGACCAAAATATCTCTGCTAGGATAAGAGTCCCGACATGGCCAAACTCTTTAACAAAGCACATTTTGTTTCCCCTCATCCTCTGGAAATTTCAAATCCTCCTTCTTTGGACAAACTGACAATTCTGGCATCCCATGTGTGGGGCACGGCAGGCGTTCTGTCCTAGCTCAAGAATCCCCCTCAAAAGACTGCTCCCTTGTCTGGCCGTAAAACCACAGGCACCTAAGAAATACACCAGAATGAGAAAAGGGTTGTAAAGATATTTCCAGTCATGCCACCATGCCACCGAAAGTAAGAGTTCTTTTTTCAATGCTACGTAACCAGCCAGTGAGACTTCTGATCAACTCCAGGTTGAAGACATCTCTTGGGGAAGAGACAATGCCTGGTTCCCCACCTGCGCCTGGCTTTTCTGAGAAGAGAACACCGCTGGGACCTGAACCCAGCTTGCCCCTCAGGACTTGACTAAGCTATCTTTGGGTCTTCACAGTGAGCTGCATCGTGAATTCCAAACTCCCTGTAGCTGCTTGGAGATCCTGAAGCACCCCATCCTTTAGTGTGGGAGGACCACAGCTTTCCAGGAATAAAGCAGCTCGTAAGCATCAACAGAAGATCGCAGACAATGAATTCTTAGACCGGTCCTACTCAGTCGTCAGCCTTCCAGAGAGCCCTGCCTCCATCAGTGGGCTCCGGTTGGGCTCAGGGCCCTCCCAGGGGCATCAGAGGGAGGCCCAGAGTCTGCCCAGTTCAACTCCCCAGGGAACCAGAGGCATCCCTGCCGGGAAGCAGAGAGCTGAGCACACACCAGGGAAACCAAACCCGAATGAGGTTATCTGGCAAGCCAAAGTCAAATTACAATGAATCTTGGGTATTGAAAATGGTACAACGCATTCTTCTCCTTAAGGGAAGCAGGCTACACATGACCCAGATTGTATACTTAAAGGGCTTTTGAAAAATTATAGCTGGCTGACAAAGGGATTTTGGTGGTCTATATTAAAAATGGTAATGATGTTATAAACTTATGGGCATGTGATTTGGGCTTCTATAAAAATACAAGATAATTCCAAGAGATTAAAGTGATAACTATAATTAAATAAAAATTCAGTTCTTTTCATACAAACTGAGCATAACCTCTGTTCTAGAATCCTCTGTCCATCTGCTACTGGCCATAGCAGTAGACAGACTGACCTTTCTAGTCTAGAATATTCATAGTGCTGAGTACACAAAAGAAAACTTAAAAAATGACGTGAGGAAAGTTCTGGGAAATGCCACAGGCATCATTCTGTGAAAGATTTTTGATAATTATTTTCACTTATCCTTTTACCCATTTTCGATCAGATATTCTTGAGAACAGAGCAGTTGGACTAGAAGAATGGCTCCTTTCCCCACAAGTGTGATTGATAACGAAATGTTGCAGAACGTTCATGAAGCAGGGAAGCAGCACAGAGAATGGTGTCAGGTTCACTTAGAGTCCAGGGTTCACGTTTATTGCTCAGGCCACAGCGGGAACTAAAACCTTGCTTTCCATGTGTTCCGTCTTTAGTTTGCTGTTCCTTTCACCATGACTTCTAATGGACTCTGTTGAAATGTTACAGAGTTTGAAAAGATTTCCACACAGCACACGTTGGATAATGACTATCCATCTTTTGAAGGATGTCACAGCAGTCCTCCGTACCGGGCATCCTAAAAATGCTTTGCCCAAGTCTTTTTTATTTTTAAATTTACTTATTTAAAAAATGTTTTTAATGAGGTCTGTTAGAAGTCTTGGCCAGTGGACAGAGCTTCTTGAAATGCACAGGAATGTTTGCTTAGCCTCTGCGGGTACTTTTTCTCTTTGAGCCTTGTGGACCCTCGAATACTGATGTAACACCAACCCACACCACCAACCCGTGGGGTCCGCCTTACAGAGCTAAGGGGGCTGTACCAGTAACTAGACCCCTTAATGGGGAAAATCATGCTGAATTCCACCCACCTGGGAGATAACCTAGTGAAGTTCCGGAGCAGAAGCTCATCAGGGATAAAACAACTTTGTGGGGAAAAAAAAATCAATCTATTACAGAAAATAAATCTAGGTAAGATAGCCAACTTGAAAACACAGCTGTCCTTCTGCATCCGTGGGGGAATGGATCCAGGACCCCTGCAGATACCAAAATCTATGGATGCTCAAGTCTCTTTTAATTAAAAAAACCTTTAAAAAATTTTTTTTAAAATTTTTGACGAGGGGAAGTAATAGGTTTATTTATTTATTTAATGGAGGTACTGGGGATTGAACCCAGGACCTCGTGCAGGGTAAGCACTCACTCTACCACTCTACCTCCCCAAGCCCCATCAAGTCTCACATACAATGACCTAGTACAGTGGCCCTCTGTATCCACACATTCGAATTCCACATCCGTGGATACAGAGGGCCACTTATTTCTTGAAGGCTTTTCTTTCCATAATTACACTCTTCATTTTGCAACATTCTTTCACATGTTTCTTCTCACCTAGATCTTGAAATCGTAATTCTTCTACTTCCAGACTTTCACCGGGCTTGCCTTTTGTCTAGCTGCTTTTCTTTGATTATGTCTTTCCTTAGGAACTCTCATCTGGTACTGAGTTGCAGAGCCAAACCTCTAATTCAGAGTTTTTTCATTATGGTCTCCTTCACTCCCTGGCCACAAGGGGCCTTTATAGACTTTACCTGTGCCATACCACTGTCTACTTTCAAGAAGTTCAATGTTAAGGAATAGGATTTTGTTAGGGTTGAGCTTTAGAGGGCTACAGACCATTCTAATATCCAAATTTCATCTCCAGTGAGATTTTCACTCTAATCCAATTGTGCAAACATGCATGAGGGAGCATCTCCTGGGTGCCAGGGCCGTGCCGAGACACAGGGATACAAAAATGAGGAAGGCGGACCTTGCCCTCCTACTTTGCCACTTACAAACCTTTTGTGTGTGTGTGTAACCTGAAGAAATAAAGATCATTAATCCCATTTTGCAGGTGGAGAAACTGAGGCTCAGGGAGCTTGTGTGTTGTAGGAGATCACACAGCTAGTGAAGGACAGAGCTGGGATCCAAACTCTGCTCTTCTGTTTCTGAATCCTGTGCTTTTCCAATGGCTCCATTCTGACCCATTCTACTTTTTCCTTCTCTAATGTCAGGCTTCCTTTGCATACTACTGTAAAATTCAATTGCATCTATTTGAAGCAACAGGGCACCAAATTTTGACATTGTAAAGATTTTTTTAAAAATATGAAATGCCTATTCACTTGCTTGACACTTACTGAGCACATAACAGTTCCTACGGACATGGAGCTGGTCTGAATCAGGTGATGGGCTAACTTTGTTATGTGCATCAGCTCATTTACTCCCAGTAACCCCATGAGGGGTGCTATTTTTATTCCTCTCTTATTATAGATACATGAACCGAGGCTTGTGGCAGGGCTGGGATTCAAACTCAGCTTTTTGGATTCAGAGCTGGAGCTCCTGAGTGCCACCTTATACACCTGTTTTTTCCCCAGCCATCACGCTAGGTGCTGGGGCTCTAATACACAGTGCAGCCACCAAGGAGCTCACAGACACGTAATGATGATACCCTGGGGTGGCGAATTGCAGTGATACTGACAGGGAGAGGGGAACAGAAGGGAAAATACATGACTGCTGCCCTCTTGGAGATCGTGTAGAGTTTGAAGGCCATTTTACATTTTTCAAGTGCCACCTGAGAATCTTGTTAAAGTCCAGATTATTTATCACTAGATCGTGGGTGGGGTCCAAGAGTCTACTTTTCTAAAAACTTCTGGGGGATGCTGCTGCTGCTGCTGGTCTGGGGACCACACCTTGAGCTGCAAGGCATATGGTCTCTCCATTCCAGAGCTCTTCCCGCGACCTGCTGGGTGGTAATCTAACCTGTGCTTGGTCAGATGGGCCACTTGCTCAGATGGTCTCAATTGCAACAAACTAATTTATAGCTCAGATCTTGCTGTCAAGGACAGACCAAAGCAAAATTAAAGAAGTGAAGTCCACCCTAGGTGCACATCATTTTTAAAAATTGCTTCTCTCCCTTCACATCCCTAATCTCCCAGTGGTCATGTATTCATCCAGAGTTTTAGGTTCTTAGAGAAGGTTCTCTACTTTCCAGGATGGTATGTACTTAACTGAATAACTAATCTGTGCACATGCATTGGAGTGTGATATTAAACATTTATTATTCTCTGCAGACCTGAATGGCTGGTTCTGAATCTTGCTCCACGAGCACCCTCAGTGAGGCCCCTGTTGTTTTTCCCTTGTGTAGACAATCGAT
This sequence comes from Vicugna pacos, assembly GCF_048564905.1. Taxonomy (NCBI): domain Eukaryota; kingdom Metazoa; phylum Chordata; class Mammalia; order Artiodactyla; family Camelidae; genus Vicugna; species Vicugna pacos. Next base: position 11,751,441 of record NC_133010.1, read on the forward strand.
TCAGCTGATGCTGCCACGCACACATCCAGTGTGCCTGAGTCAGGGTGATGCTTGGATGACCTGCCAAACTCTGTTCCAAAGCAAACGAGCTAAAAGCTTAACTTCGCAAACACGAAATAGCTCCACAACTCCACAGTGTCCTTGGGCCATCGTTCTGCCTAAAAGTGTCAGGTTCAAAGAGAGCTTTGAGATCACCAGCACTTTCTAACAACGCTGCCGGACAAATCATCACGGCCTTACCAGCCACACTTGCACTGTCAAACGGAGAGAAAGGCCCGAGTATCGGGAGCCCTCACTACGGGCAGCTGTGTACCAAAGATGCATCGTCGACCGATGTTTGGAAACTCCATGCATCTTTCCAAGGGAAACACGAAGTGGTCAGAGGTTAAGGTCTATGTTATAATTCAGTATCTTTAGGGTTAAAGGGACCTGTGAGGATTACTCGGCGAATCCAACCACCACTTGTAAACCTGCCTGGTAAAGAGTGTATTGGACCTGGAGTAAGTCCCTGAGGCTTGATGGTTTTCCAATTACGTGACTTTGGGCAGGCCATTTAGACTCCGGGCCCTCGTTTTTATGGTTTTCTGTAAAGGTCTATGATTTTCTGTAAAGATCCACTTAGAGTGTTGCCACGTATAAAAACTCTTTAGCAACTAAATTTCTAGGTAGATGGAAAACACTTTATCATCATCACCGTTAAGTAATTGAATTTGAACACATCTCCCTTGTAAACTGGGTGTGATATTAACTAGAGGGTCAGGAAATACGAAAATAAAGTCAACTCTAGGGAAAGCCAATAGCTTAAACAGAACAGGACAGAATGCCTGTCCCAAGGGTCCTTGTCCTACCGTATAGCACAGGGAACTGTATTCAGTACCTTGTAATTGCTTAAAATGAAACAGACTATGAAAAGGGATACATATAAGTATATAACCGAATCATTACGCGGAACATCAGAAATTAACATTGTAAATCAGCTGCACTTCAGAAAATAAAGGGGACCTTGTAGATGTGGCCTTGATGAAAGGGACCCCAAAGAATCTTTGGAGCAGGACCCTCACCGGTCCTTCTGAAGCCTATTTTGCTGCCTTTTTTTTTTTTTTGCTGTGGTCTGTGACCTCAGCAAACCCCACATTTTGACCACCATCTCTCTAAGGTTGCCAGCCAAAGGAAAACAAAGCAAAAACTAAGACTTTATCTTTTGACCACAAGTGGAACTTTTCCTGTTAGCTTTATGGAGAACCCTAGCCTGTAAGACATTGGTAGGGATTTCATGCTTTGTAGATATCACTTCATTTAATGCAGTGTTTAATGGTCTGATTTCAAGTCTTCTGGATCCTAGAGACGCTGGTTTTTCTGCCTTCTTGTTCCACCCCACCCCCCAAAATCCTTCCCTTCTGCTCCCCACAGGGACAGCGAATGCTGAGCTGTTAGCTGAGGACCCACAAGCACCATGTGCTTGAGAACCAGGGAGATGCTCAGATGACCCACCAAAAATCGTCAAAAACAAACAATAAGCTGAAAACAAAAACCTTCAAGACTCTGAAATTACTAAATATTTAGCAGGGAAAGTCTCCCGGCCTCTGTTTTTCATTTAAAAACATAATGGGATTAAATGAGATGTGTCCAAGGCTGCCTGTGGCTCTAAAAATCCAGCTGACCCTTGAACAAGGTGGGGGTTAATCCAAGTATGATCTATAGTCAGCCCTCGGTAGTCAAGGTTTCTCTGCATCTGAGGATTCCACCAACCAGGGACCATGTAGCACTGTGGTGTTTACTACTGAAAAGTATCTGGTTGCGGGGAGGGTATAGCTCAAGAGGTAGAGCATATGCTTAGCATGCACAAGGTCCTGGGTTCAATCCCTAGTACCTCCTCTAAAAATAAATAATTAAACCTGATTACCACCCCCAAATTGATAAATAAAATAAAATTTAGAAAAAAGAAAAATATCTGAATATAAGTGGACCCGTGTGGCTCAAACCCATGTTGTTCAAGGGTCAGCTGCACTATGATCCTATTTGGCACGATGAAAAGCACACACAGAGTTGTGTACACTCTGAGACCCCCTCCATCAGAGCACACGGATGATAACAGACCTTCAAGACGGCGGAACACGCCTGCTACGTCTGTTCCCATCACGAGTAGGAAGGTACCCCAGGGCCGTGTCTCCGGGGCCCAGAGTGCAAGGGAGGGCTCTGTTCCTCATAAACCCCTCCTCAAGCACCACCTGGCATTAAAGATGGTACCGGGGCCGTAAGATCCAAGCGGCAGTCACTTACTAGCAGTCAACTGCAGTTTTATAGAAGGGAGCAGCTTTGTACCATGGGACGCAGGCCTTGCTGTCTCTGCCTGTATTTTGGGGGCAGCACAATACAGCTCATTGCTAGACTGGGTCAGTAGTTCTGCTTTCCCCCCACATCTTCCCTTAACAGGATGTGATACACAGTGTCTCTTTATCTCAGGGCAGGCTGATCGCTGGACAGAGGGACCCAGTGCCAACCACCGCGTGCTCGGGTAAATGTGAGCGTGTGAAGTTCTCTGAGAGGATGCTTTTTAAAATGTGTCTGCTCTGCTAGAAATCCCACTGCGTTCGTAGTTTGACAGGCTGCGATGGCATTCTCCGTATGTTCAGTGGAAGTCTGAATCTTATCACTACTTCTGCCTATTACAATTTAAATAATTCAAGGTACTGGTGGGCTGTCAAAACTATATTTTCTTCATGTTTTGAAAGATGTGTGGCTTCTCCAGAGGGGGAAAAAATGCAGTTCTCAGGGCATTTTCTACTTTATTTTATTCTAAGAAAGATGGATTAACAACCACCTTTCAGAGCACTGGGATCTCTTGTGGGAAAAGCGCAGGTTAAAGATAAGACACCCTCTTTACTGATGAGCTCAGGGGCCACAGGTGAACTGAGCTCTTTTGGATTTGCTCTTTCTGGGAGAAGAACCAGGTCCCTTGACAATCAGTTTAAACTGACTTATTGTTAATAAAAACAAGGATGATGCTGTATGTAACTTGCAAAGCTTTTAAGAGAAGATCATTGTTTGAATAAGGAGGTTAATTACAGACAACCATTTTTTGCCTTAACTCATGTTTACTTTTCTTTTGAACATTTTGGTAGACGTTGCTGCTGCTTCTTTGAGTATCGTCTTCCTAGTTCTTCCTATCTGGAATAATTTCAACTTGCTCTTTTAATTTTTTAATCTCTAGAACCTATCCTCATGATCATTAAGTAACCAACATTGGCATAGTTTTTCAGATAGACAAATCGAGGTGGAAAAACCCCTCAACGTATTTCATACAAAATTATTCACACAGGAACAAAGTCCAAGGTTAGCAACAAGGTTACTTAACATTTTTTAAAACAAACCCCCAAAATGTGAAAAACAAAAAATGCACACGGCTTTCAGATCCCAGGAGCAACCCTTGAAATACCACTAAGCCTCAACAAGAGTATATTGTTAAAAACCTCTTTCCACTGGGATGGGCCACAAACCCCATAGGAAAGTATGACTCAAATGGACTCAGGCTTGATGTTACAGTGTATAGAACACACGAATTGTCCTACCCAGCCTGCAGGGCTCACCTGCGTCCGATTGCTCAACGAGGTACACTCTGGAGGTGTCAGATGACTTACAAACCCCACCCAAGTTCCCAAGTGTGGGCAAATTACCAAGAATAGTATCAGACATTCAGATAAGCAGGTTAGGACTGAAAGACAACCTGGTACATTCTTCCACAACAGAGAAAACTGTTAGATTCATAATTCGACAGGAGTTGGTGTCCATGGTGGTGATGGGTTAAGTACAGGGGTAAGTTCCCAAGGGGTTGGGATGGGGGTGGAGGGGAAGCGACCCATGCTTGAATATAATTCTGTTCCTTGTGGTCTGTGTGGCTAATTGTAGGAGCTGTTGGTAAGCAGTACCAGGAGCCTCTTGTTCCTTTCAAATAAGACAATAGCCCTGCAGGACAGAAGTTTCTTGTTTCTGGATCCAATTTGATTCCAAAGCCCTCAGCAGTCTCCTGCTACTTCAAAACAGCAGCCCCCGGGGCTGAGCCTCCCTCCATCAGATGGTCCATCCCCAAGCTCACAAAACATTCCTTCCACAAGCAGAGACTTAGTGGTTCATAAATACAGTGAGAGCTCCCCGCGGTTCAGGAGTTGCCTAGTTTTAATGTTGAGAAACGTTAGTTTAGATGTACCTGCATTTTGTCTGCCGTTTAAAAACAAACATCTGAAAAAAAAAAAAAACAACCCAGGGTATCAGTTTTGCTCTGAATGTAGGGGGTAGGTGAAATTTGTCACAGAAGAAATGCAGGACAGGGGAGACGAGTCCCATCCTGAGATTTTATAGATAAAAAGTGTGATTTTTTTTAAATGGAAAAGTGACCAGTGGTGTGATTTAGGACAGAAATATTGTAACATTTGTCAGGATTAGAGGTTGTTTTGTAGTCTTCCAGTATTATCTTTTCTACCACCTGCCAGTGTTTGATACTAGATACTCTATCTTTTCCTGTCAGATAACCATCATCTCTGCTTCTCTCTAAACACTTCCCCAAATCTGCCAGCTGCTCCACCTTCACCCCAAGTGTAGAGTGCGGTGCCTCTCAGAGAAGCTGGTGTTTAACAGACAGTAATATTTTAAGCAAAAGAGAGAAAGCTCCAGCAGTGGACTCTCAGAAATTATTTGCAGCTAGAGAACCCCCACCCCCACCCCACCAGTTTTCCATCACAAGGACAAAGGGGAACTCTCCAACTGCAGGCCAGTGACCAAGGGGGCCCTACCTGAGTACCCCATTTCCCAGCAGGAAAAAAAGCTTTCTTCTGCATTTCTTCATCTATAAAGCGCCGGTGTTGGCAAATGATGAAACAATTCCACTTGTAAAATGCCTGCATGTCAAGGGCTGCACCCAGGACCTGAGGATGCAGCGATGACTACGACTCCATCACCACCTCCAACCAATTTATGTGCTGGGGCGGCCCACGTGGGGGAGTTAAAGGGCAACCACCAGGAGCCACCTAACCAATCCTGGGTGGTTGGGCCAGTGAGGGGTGGTGGGAAGCCATGGTTAGGAGGTTGGGAAAGACTTTCCAGAACAATGTTTCTCAAATGTCAGCCCCTAACAATGGACACCTGTGGATCTTATTAACGTACAGATTCTGATTGAGAATGTCTGGGGTGGAGCCCGAGCTTGGGCATTTGTAAGATGCTCCACTGGTCTGGGCCACACACTTGGAGTAACGAGGACCTAAGAAGAATTAACACCTGTGACAAGACAAAGGTTGAGCGTGAATTAACCCAGGAAAGACATCGCAGGCAAGAGAACATGCAGAGGCACCGAAGCTAGAAACAGTTAATTTGGGAAACAACCTTCAACATGCTAAGGAAAATTTATGTGAAATATTGCTGAATGTGAATACAGACAATAAGAGCTTTACACAAACATTAAAACAGATCTGTAATAACTACACGAAGGTGGTAAGATCAGGAGTGCTTCCTCTTGCGCCTTTGCCTCACCTTTTCGCTAATGAATTTATGTTGTATTTACTAAAACAACAACAACAAAAACCAAATGAGTGTCTCCTCCATGTGCTGGCATTAGGATTCTGTACTGGGGTGCCGTTCACACAATGACCACACAGCTTCTTCCAATCTGGGATGATGTGATTGGTTAAGCTACAAAGCTGATTAATAACCGATTACAACAATTATCTCATGACGTGGTGATGATGGCTACATAAAAACGTGTATTTTCGAAGGAATAATATTTTATTTAACAGTTAATTTAAAACATTGAAGCATGTTTTTATAACCTATCAGTAAACTTTTCCTAGGGGAGGAAAATGCAGAAGGAATTGTGTAGTATTCTGGCAGGAAAAAAAACCTTGTGTCTTTTTTTTTTTTAATTGAATTATAAAAGTGGTTTGGAATTTGCCATAGGTCCAAACTGCATGTCCTTTGTTCAGTTTTAGAAGCACCTAGGATTACAGACATAGGAATGTGTGCCGTTGGATACAAATATTCTTATGTAAGTTACAATATATGAAGTTTTAAAAAAACCAAAAAAAAAATTACTGATGATTTGAGGGCCAGGAAGTATCTGCCACCTAATTTAAAGGTTAGTCAAGGACAACCCAGAGTGTTTTAACAGGCTGTTTTATTAGCTCTAATGGAAGTCTTTTCTAAACATTTGTCTTATTTTGTGACACATGCTCTTCATAAAACCATGTTAGAAATGGTCATTTGGAATTTTCATATGAATAAAACAGAAATACAATAGTTGTACATCTTGAAGACATTTGATCAAAAGAAACTATCTCTTCTGATGTGTTAAAAGACACGGCTTGTTAAGGATTATTTCAACATGGTATTAAACGTATCAGGGCTTCTCAAACTTTAATGTGTATGTGAATCACCTACGGATCTTGTTAAAGTGAAGATTCTGACTTAGAAGGTCTGGGAGGAGCCTGCATTTTAAAGCAGTCCAGGTGATGCTAGTGCTACAGGTCCTGCGATCTCACCTGACTGGGGAGGCATCATTGGAATCACCTGAGGTTGAACTTCGCTGCTTTTTTTTCTTTTTGGAGGGGGAGGTAATTAGGTTTATTTATTTGATGGGTGTACAGAGGATTGAACCCAGGACCTTGTGCATGCTAAGCATGTGCTCTAACACTGAGCTACACCTCCCCTCCCACCTGAGGTTGAACTTTGATCCAAGATGTCCTGTGGACGTGGTTGATGGGTTTCTCATGTTACCCAACCTCAGCTAACAATTTACCTGTTGATGTATCTGTTTTATTGAAAGGTCTGTGAAAGAATAGGAGGTACCTTGGAATATTTAAAAAAATAAAAAAAACTAACTCTAGATCTGGCTTTACTTTTTCTTTCTCTTCCTAATTAAGCAAACTGTGCAGAAAACTTCAGATAATGGTTTGCTTTTTCCCTTTAACTGGTGAAGGCAGCACGGACATTTTATTTTCCCACAAGTATATTCTCAGATCAGATATTTTACAGACCAGGGAAGTTAGTCATTTTGAGGTTTATCAAGGGATAGAGTAAGGTTGCAAAATTTAGCAAAAACCAAAAGAGGAAATAAAAATAAAACAAAACCTTAAACAAACAACAACCTCCAAAAAGATGGGATGCCCAGTTAAATCTGAATTTTAGATAAAGGGTTTTTTTTTTCAGTATATCCCATGCAATATATGGAAGATTGAGCTTTATACTAAAAAAAAAAATCATTATTCATCTGAAACTTAGGTTTAACTGGGTGTTCTGTATTTTATCCGGCAACCATTGCTAAAAGCATATCCTAGGTTCTAACTCACATTTAAGTGCTAAGAGAGCAGATGCCAGGATGGAGAATTAACAGACCCACTGACAGTGTTGTTTAAACATTCCAGCAGGGAATTGCTTTCTGAGTTTGCCAGTACCACATGGAGCACTTGGCTATTCCTGCTGTTAATTCACGGAAACTCCTTTTAGGAGTTTTGTGCCCAGAAAGATCACACTTAAAAAAATCATGATAGAGGGCAAACGGGAAGTGAAACTAACAAGAGTCTTGTATCAGTAGCTTTCCTTCCGGGGAAGGACTAGGTGGCACAAAACAGGAAGGTTTTTCTTCTAGTTCACTGTCTTTCCCTCTTCTGAAGAGCTGAGGATGCTCAGTGGGAAAATGGAGACAGTGACTTCTCAGAATCCTGAGAGGTTCTTCTTAATACATCACATTTTGGCTGGTTGACTGGACTTCAGATTATCTTGGAAGGAAGGAAGAAATCTGTAAGATGGTTGTAGGCACTTTCTCTCCTCTTGCTTATCAGTTGTTGAAAGCAGTCTTTACCAGCTTTTAAAGAGGGTCATCTAGTCCTCTGATTTCACTTTTATGTATGACAGCCAATAAAGAGGTTCAGATACTTTAGCAAAAAAAGAGGAATTGCCTCATTTTCCAGCTGCCTTTTCTTGCTTATTTTTCGTTTCTGCTGACTTCAAATGCCAAGTCATTCCTGCCATGATGTTTATAATCAATCCTAAGTTAGAACCAAGTCTTGCCTGCTAGCAAAATGCTTTTGAGTGTTTTGTCCTTGTTTAAGCATTTGAGAATTATGAAGTCCCTATTCTGGTTAAAAAAAAATAGTAAATCCAATTACTTTGGAGAAAACTACAAGTGATACATGTATGACACACACTTTGTCAAACAAATGTATTTAGTAAAAAAATTAGTGAAATCTAGATTATGATAAGGGAGGAGAGTTAATTTCACTTGAACTCATTCCTTATCCCGTCAGCATAGGCATTATACAACCTACACATCCACATGGTTAATTGTGGTTTTTTTCTCCCCCCATAGAAATGGGTAGAAAGTGAAATTTTCGTGACGTGAAGCTTTGATCCATGAGAGTGTAGTTAAGTATTAGAAATTAGTAGTTACGCTTGGAATTGAACAAATGAGCTACCATGTTATAGCTCTTATGAACTGTAACAGAACTTTGGTTCCTACATAACCAGAATAATTTATTTTGGAAAAAAGTAAAAATGAGTGTACCCAGGATGCTTTGCGTACAAATGCTCCCCCACCTTCTGATAATGTTCAGTATAAACACAAAAGGCCTGTGCTCTCTGCTATGCAGGGGGTGGGGGGGTGCAGACTTAAAGGCCCCTTCGAGATCATAGACTACCAAGCAAGGTACAGAGATTCTATGAGAGGCTCAAAGTTCAATAGTTGATGACGGTGAATGCTTGCTATGTGCCAGGCATGGTTGTTCCCCTTAAAGAAACCCAGAAATGGGAAGAAAGCATTTAAGCAAGAGAGTCATGGTGATATAGGGAATAATGAGGACATCAGAGGTATGAAAATTGAAGTCAGTAGTAACATAAAAATAAATATTTAAGAAACTGTGTACATCTTTAAATAGGCTCTCTTATTCTGATCATGCCTTGAGGATGATTTTTTTTAAAAAGAAACTTTTGGTTAATAGCAAACACAACACTTCTTGTAAAATATTGGATGTAACCATTTCTACTAAAATAGATCCTTTAATCCACTCTGGAATGTGTAATCACAGTTATCTGATTGTTTGGTATTCAGAATTTACCTACTACAAATGCATCCTCTCTACTTCACATAATTGAAATAATCCAAACCCGTTCACACTTCTCCAAGTTTTTTCATATGCCTCCCATCAAGGAAATTATAAGATGTCTAGACAGGTGGCTTTGCGTTTCCCCTTCTGGGAGACAGTATTATATGAGGCGGGCAGACTAGGGTGCTGGAAAAAGGAGTGGCTCACACTAGCAGACAGATCCTGATCAGATATTCAAATGGGCTTTCAAAGGAGTGCAACAGTGCATGTCAATAAGCTCCTGGATGTAATTACTTCCTATTCCCGGGATCCGCCTTGGAGAACGGCTTGCTGACTCACCAGACTGCTCCGAGTTAGTTTCTGCTGGGTTTCCCCACTGTCTGCTCCACGTGAGTCACCACTGGAATGAAGTTTCTACCCGTCTCCTTAACAACCATGCAGAAACCAGCCACTGACAGTGAAGTTGGATCTTTCCAATAAGAGCCAGACCTTAGGCAGAGAGGGTGAAGAATGATGTGGCAGGTATCACTGCCAGCCAAGCTGCCAGATGACAGTCTTCCGCCCAAAGGCGTTTGTCAGCGGCACCCCAGTTTCAGCATGGTTTCCCCACCCACCCAGGTAGTTAAACTGGCATCCTGTCTTGCAACGCCTGCAGCTGCGGGCCACTGAACTCTGCCCTTGCCTCACTGGTTCCCAAATTTGGCTGCACAATGAAGTCGCCTGATTAACACACACACACACACACACACACACACACACACACACAAGGCAGCAACAACCCCCCATATGAATGCCTGGCTGTCATCTCAAAACAGTCTGATTTAAATGGGTTGGGATGAGATAGGGACGTCAGGATTTTTCAAGGCTCTCCAGGCAGCAAAATTTGGGAAACTTTGCACTGAATAAGTATTGCCCTTTCCACGCAAGTGAAACCTGCCAGTTGAGCTTACCTAAGGACCACTCTGTGGGCTCCCAAACTTCCTACCTTGGAGATCTACTGACAGCTCCTAACCGATATCTTGATTAATTTGACAGCGAAGAACGCTAGCAAAGCAAGGGGGCATTTCCAGAAGGGGCACTGGCTAGACAAGGACCCCACCCCCACCCGCCTCTTTGGCTTGCTAAAAACTTAGCTAAATTTAGTGCCTAAGCGAAGCATCTCAAATGTTGCTGTTCTCTCGGTTACCTTTTGATCTCTGTTCTGTTTCATTCCACAGTGTCTTGTCCGGCAAAGTTGTAAGGCTCGGGTCCTTCAGATTAGAAGCAGGTGCTGCGTCAAACCTCAGTAGAGACGGGACTGCACGCTTCACCTCGCCAGGACCGAACCGCGCCTCGCAGTGCGGCCCCAGGCCAGATACTATGCTAATCAAGAAAGTTCTTCCGTCTCCTTGCGGGCGGGCGGGTGCAGGTTTGAACACTTAACCCTTGATTTTACGTGACTGCACTATAGTGCGTTTAGTGACCTCGTCTTGCCTAGCAGGTCTGGACCACGTTCCATGTTTTTGGAAGAGGCAAGGACGTGCGCAAGTGATGGAGAAAGCCGGCAGGGAGAGGACAGCAGTGTTGGCTGGTGGCCGGGTGAAGGGGCGGCTAATGGTCGGAATATTAATTACTCCGCGCGCTACTGACCCAGCGCGGACTGGCAGAAGACAAAGGCGCTCCCGATCAAATGGCTGCAGCCACCCTGCCCCCGTGGTTACAGCTCTGCCCTCTGCACTGGGCGGCCCTTGGCACGGGACTGGCAGAGGGACTCAAGGGGCGACCAAGCCCACAGGCCCTTTTGGCGTCTGAAAGTCTGCGTTACCGAGCGCTCCGGGTCCAGAGGGGAGGGTCTTTCTGTGCCCATTCCTCCTGCGCGCCCTTTGTGGGATTTCTGGACACGGCCCAGCCCTCCTAAGGGTGAACTAAAGAATTTCTTACGGAAACCGTGAGGAGTTGCTGAGCAGGGTGCTCCCAGCGGAAGAACCACTTGGGCTCAGAATGATAACCCGCTCTGTTTCCCACCCGTCCGGCTCCCGCGTTGCGGGCGCCCGGGAGCACGAGCCGGAGCCAGAGTCCGCGTGGGGAGAGGTGGGGCTGGTCCCTGCTGGAGGAGAAGCCCTGCGGGCGGCAGCAGGGCCGGGGGTCCAAGCTTTGGGGCCCCAGCCGGCGGGCGCCCGCGCGCTGCACTTCCTGGTCTGCCCGAAGCGCGCAGCCCTGCCGGCGCCCCCGGTTCTCAGTGCCGGCGCCCCGACTCTGGCGCCTGGAGGTCCGCGCGCCGCGGGCGCGCACTCGCAAGACCCCCTCCTTCACCAGGGCCAAGTGTCCCTGTCCTGGCCAGCCCGGCTCTCACCTCCCTTGCCAGTCCACTTTGCCTCTGCCAGCGTGGCAGCCTTGATTCCCTCCCCTTTCCTGGGGTGCGCGGCGCTGGGGCCCCGAAGCAGGGATGCGGCCCGCGGGAGGCCAGCGGGTGCACCCCCGGGGGCCGCGGCTCCGACCCTGCGCAACTTCTTGCTGGGCTCGGAGACCCCAGGTCCCGCGGGCTCAGACTGCAGCCCCCGGCGGCGGGAGGAGGCGCGGCCCGCGCCCGACCTGGGAGGGACTGCGCCAGAGCTGGGGGGGTCGGGGTGCGCCAGGGCGGTATCGCTTTAAATGCACTTGACTCACCTGCTCCGGCGCTGTCGCCTCCTTCCTCGACTGACAGCTGGGGGCTTTGTTTTCTCCACCCACCCGGCCGGCCGCGCTCCGCCCCCACCGCCACACGTGACTCGCCGTCTGCCACCGCCGCCGCTCGGCTGGTGCACCCGAGGGAGCGCTGCCCGCGCCACCCCTTCCTGGGGGTGCGGGGTGCGGGTGGGGATCGCAGCCGACGAGAGGCCAGGGTAGGTCTCCGCGGATAAGTTGGAAGGTGGCACGCTGGTTAGGGCCCTAGGAAGCTAGGGTGAGTTGGTGACAAGCAATAAAGTGCCATCCGGTGAAAGGAGCTGAACTGTTGGGCCGCACCCGAGAAGGATGCGGGCCGGCGCCGCTTCAAAGGGGGCTGGAAGAGGCGACGCCGCACCCTGAATTAAGTACCTGTAACCGGGGACGGGCACACCAGCCGGCTTGCATCCGCTTTTTACACCAAGCACCCATACCTGGGGAGCAGTTGATACTGAGGAGAAAACTTGTTTTGTTAGGCACATTATTCTTTAAACTAGTCAATTTTAAGCTGAGCAATATGATAAACTATGTAATAAATAATACCAAGTTCTACTGAGGTTTCAAATCTGCTTGTCCGTGCGGTTGATACTTGGATTCTATTTGGAAAATGGAATGCAGGCTGGAGAGGCTAACTCCAGATTATTGATGTGGGCACTTGTCCATTTGGAAGAGCACCTAGTTTTAATGAAATGAATTGAGAAAATGTTCTGGCTTCAAGACCCAGCTCAGTATCTGCTGCTCTTGAGACTGGGCCAGACCCTTGCCGACCTCCAGTGTTTGAAACCGCAACCTGTTGTCTGAATCCTTCCTTTTGCCAATGGACGGACGGACACACACACACACAGACACACACACACACACACACACACACACACACACACACACACGTTTGTTCCCCTAAAATTTTACCTCAGGGGAAAGGTGGTTCCCATCTCCCCGGGGCCCTTCAAAGTGAAGTCTGCCTAGTGGAGTGACAACCCTGTGCTTCCCAAACTTTCATGTGCAGAGGGATCACCTGGGGACCTTGTTAATACCAAATTCTGACTGAGCCAATATCATCATTGCTGCTGGTTTGAGGACCACGCTTCGAGCAGCAAGGCTCAAAGCAGCCTCTTTGGTATTGGTCAGCCTATATAGAGTCTTGACTGCACCATTTAATAGCTTTGTGACCTTAGGCAAGTTTCTTAACATGTAAGACTCCACAGCGGTAAAATAGGGGTGATATTAATATCCACTTCAATTTTGAAGGTGAAATGAGAAAATCCATTTATAGCACCTAGTGTAGTGCCTGGCATGCATACCTAGGGTTTAACAGACGCTAGCCAATGAGCCCCTGTGGTCATCCTTACAGGAGCAAAGGTGGCAGTAAGTCCACCATACCAGTAGGGGGAGCAGTGTGTGGGCACAGGGAATGAGGCAGCCGGCCCAAGAAAAATGACTGCATGCCCATTGCACCTAACGCTGGCCAGAAGGGTAGAATGTTTGTTGAGTAAAAGAATGATTACAATTCAGAACAAATCATACATGTCTAAAAGTTCTTCTGTTTCTTCGGCAAAACTTTAAGTCTTGATAAATTAGTTCTGGGACACTGAATTAAAAAAAAATCATTTTGCTTTTCATTACAGATAATGTCCAGTTGCCTGTCGGCTGGGTAATCTATTTTAATATCCGAGCGAGTAAATGGATTGTTATAGAGGAGTACATTTTTTATCCTCATTAAAAACCTTGAAATTTAAATTTAAATGAATGTATTAATGAAGATCTGGTATTCTTAGCTCTCAAAATGAATGAGTATTGTCATCAGAGTTCTCATATTTCCCTTCCTTGCTTCTCCTCTCTCTGCCACCCCCTCAAGTATCATTGTTTCTGAAGACTTGTTTCTTGGCTTTTTATTTTTCTCACTTCATGTCATTTCCCTTAGAAATTTTATTCGTAGTTTATGTTCAACTTTCAAGTGTGTGGAGATTACTTCTGAATCTATGCCCACATTCTCTACCCATTTCCAAGACCCATTTCTGGATTACCAGTTACTTGCTAGGCATTTCTACTGAATTCCCCACTAGCCTAGAAGTTTCAGTGTGTCCTAAATTTAACCCTTCTCCCCTTCCCTAAAACTGATACATCCTCAGTAATAAATCAAGATGGTTATTCGCACTGGGACGCCCTCAGGGGTAATTCAAGGACCTGGCAGGGGTGTGATTCTGATTGTCCCACCTACCTTCTTGCTGCTCCCAGATATTTCCGTGAGACTTTCCTTCAACAGTGACTGGGGCCAACTACACAACTCACTGGCCTAACAGCCACATTTGCAGCTTTGGGCCGCTTCAAAAATGGTGAGCAGGGCGAGTTGAGCTGGTGAGAGACTGCATCCCTCAGGGCAGGCTAGATTATGCTGCTGCAACAAACACCACCAAAATCTCAGGGACTTCATGCAACAAAAATTAATTTCCTGCTCAAAGCAAAGTGTCCAGGGCAGCCCTCATGGCGACTCATCATTCAAGCCTGCTTTCTTCCTGCGACCTCTACACGAGCACAACGGAAGAGAGTGTGGGAGAACTTAAATGCTGTCATCCACCTCACCAGTCAAAGGAGGTGACACGGTGGTTACCTAACTTTGAGGGGGCAGGTCCTCAGAAGGACTGGTAATAGAAATCTCAGGGAGTATGATTACCACCATGGGATCCATTCTGCTTAGGAGGATGAGGGATAAAATGAAACTGAAACATTTTAGTTATACAGAGGGTGAGCACAGATGACCAGTCTGAGTAAGGTACCCAGTTGTGAGTGGAGTCTTTGGAGAAACATCAACATTGATTTTATGATACAATATTATTATATAGACACTTAAAAGTGGGAAATTGTCTCTCTGCCTGTCAGGGTCACCTTATGATTTAGCCAAAGTCAGTCTATTCCATTGATCATCCAAACTTGTCTGCCACACCAGGGCTGGGACATAGCTTCCATCTTGATTATACCCCCAGGGAACACACCAACCAGTAAGTAAGTAAGGTTACATCAACACAAACACATTTACTAATTCTGCTGACTCTGATGATCACTCTCTACTTGAGGAATGAATGTGTATCTATGAAGAATGAAATTTTTCAGCTGGATCAAATTGCCCCATGTTTCTCCTATGATTGACTGAATTACGCCTTTGACAAAGAATGTTCTTGTCTTCAAGGGAATGCTGAAATGTAGCCTTGAATTGAAAAATCAGTCATATCAATGTGAAAAAAATAATCATGGTTTTCAATAAGCTTTTGGGCTTCTTTCTCCAAAGAGCAGAGATTCTGTCAACTAAACTTGCTTCGTATATCTCTCAACACTTCATGTGCTTAAAAAAGATAAAGTATTGATGAATGCTGTAAGCTTTAAAATGCTATACAGATACAAGGTGTTACAGTATGTTCTTGGGCACAATAGCGCCTTTAATCTCAACAATTTTATGTTATCTTGTACACATCCATCAGTGATAGCCCTTTTAAAATATTTACCTCTCATAAAACTCTTCCCCCCCAAATTTTTATATAACACCAGTATCTTTTTCCTAAGGCTAATGTTCTAAAAGCTGCAATCACACATTTCCACAAGTATCTAACATTGGGGATTAAAAAGGAGAGGCAGTTTATCAATTAATATTTTAAACTGTTTGCTCAAATGCTTTTCATTTTATCCGATTTATTTTTGGCTCAGAGTCCTTGCTAAGCTGTAATACTGCTCTAAGTATAAATCATAACCTCAAGGGATACGCTACAGTGAACCACTTATAAATGTATCAGTGATACCACGTACGACTGAGATGGAAGTGTTCATTACCAAGATATGATAGCATTTATCAAGATGAGTGGAAAAGGTGGCAGAAGATGACAGCTTCACAGGGATCACAGAGTCTTGTGATGACTCTGGTGTCTAGTTACTGAGTAAATGTGAGAATAAAAAACATTGCCACGTTCAAAGCATAGTCTGAGCTCTTATGAGTAAACATTTGTGAATTAGCTAAAAAGTATCATTATTTCATAGAAGAAGTTACAGAGAGAGCTTAAATGACTTATCCAAGTCCTAATTTCTAGGGATGACTGCTAGCAAAAACTACTGCCTCTGGAAGATAATATAGAATGGCAGAGAGAAAACATGCTTGTTATATAATATTTATCGGTGTATACATCACAGACTATGTTTAATGTGCATCGAAAGAGCAAAATGTTACCTTGGCTCCTACAAAGCCATTGTGTGATAAAGGTGTCTGTTTATAGAATATTATCAAAAAAACCCCTCATATACAAAGAAATAAATTAGGCAGATATATTCCTATACACTAATTGGAAGAGGTGTAGCACAGCCATAGAAGTATCAGCTGTTTCTGTATTCAGTATTTTTATCACAGCACATTTTAATGGCAGCAGATATAATGAATTAATTTGTTGATATTAATTATCCCTTAACGGATGAAGTGTCTGAGGCCAAGAGATGCAATCTGTTAAAGTTTTCTGTGGCAGCAGCATGGAGCCCAAATGACTTTCTGGGGACCGATGGGATCATCATCATCTCAGCTTGGGATCCCTTGGGAGACAGTTTAGCCAATTTCTGCTGGATTGAAAGCTAACTTTGATTTATTAAAGACGGCCTTGCCAATGCATTTTCTTTGCATTTCTCCTGTATCCTGTCCATGAGTTGATCAACCAGTGTAAGAATATTAGGTAATTGATTCCTTATGCCTCCTCCGAATCTTCTTTTTCATGGGCTTTGATTCTTGAAAAGAGGTTTGCTCTTTGGCTTTTCTAATTTTAAAATCACTTCCTTCTTTCTAACTTGTAACATATCCAACAAACAGTTCTGTGACGCCTGTTACCGGGCAGTCACCGGGTTAGGTGCCTGTGGTTATGCAAATGGTCTTTGGTCTCAACGGACTTACAGCACAGGGAAAGTGTGTGTGATGCAGCTTGAGGGGTATAAAAAGGTATGGATAAAACGGTAAGAGAACACTGGACAGTGAGGGGGAACATCAGAGAAGGGCACACCTATGTGTTGGGTCTTGAAGGCTGAAGAAGAGTGTACCAGGTGAAGATGATTTAGGGTGAGGCGGAGTGTGTGGGCAGAGTATTCTAGAGCGGGAAAAGTGAAGGCAAAGATATGGTCAGAGATAAATCAGAGTTATGATCAGAGGATGGTGAGAAGTTCAGTGTGGCTCAAGGGTGAGTTGTGGGGAATGAAGACGTGGCTGGGGTAGACTAGGAAACGGCTGGGGTGTCCAGCTGAGATGTCTGGATATAATACATTGGCCAGTGGTCTCCAAAGTCGGGTGAGAACACTCTGGGATTCTGTGAGATGCTACACCAGGGTGTGGGAGGGAAGTATGAAACATGCATATCTGTCTGAAGATAGAGGAAAGGACTTAGTAACAGATGCGTTGGCATCGGTGCTTTTGCTTAGTTTGAATGTCAGACAGACAGAGGGACTTATCAGGTGCAAAGAATTTTTGACGGAAGGGTTGGTATCCACAACACAACATGGAAAGGAGGAGGGGGTGGTCTGTCCCTAACCTCCTTTCTAATTCTGAAAGCAACTGGAACTTACTAACATTTTATGTGTACTTGGTTAAGTGGACTTATGTATGTAGTCTAGCTTGACTAGTCTAAGCCTCACAGAATGGATAAATGACTTAGAAAGATTAAAGATAACATAAGTTGTAGAAGCATTAGTGAGTTTTCAGAAAAGCCCTTGCAAAATTGGTGGATAATTTTGAAAAATGAGTATTATCATCTCAGAAGCCCATCCAATGATACATTTCCTCTATTTGTATATGGGATTCTTCGTAAAATGCACTCCACAGCTCTGACACCCAGCAAACTCAACGTTGAAATAAGCTGCGCTTAGAACCCGATTTTAAGTTGTTTTATCACAGGGTAATAGACCTTTTTGGAAATTACGAAGCATCTTCAACCACGTTACTCTCGTTAAATAACATTTTAGTGATAACAAAATATTTTATCTACCATTAACAGTTTAAAATAATGTATATTTCATCTTTATCTCACCCTTTAAAATTTTAATTTTTATGCTGTTTTCTTATGTGTACAATATATTAATACAGTAGTTGTGTATCTGTATTATTTACAAATGAATATGTATGTGTGAGATAAGAAATGTCTTACTTCACAGGAGTGTGCAGGCAGATGGGAGCCAAAAACGGTATTAGGGAAAGTGCCTATGATCGCGTTTATTTTTAGGATGATGGCTTGGGCAACAGTGCGGAATGGAGAATGAGAGACCAGAATTTGGAATATCAGCCAGAAGGCTAGCCTGTTTTGTGACCCGGAGGAAAACTGGTGACGAAGAGGAAAAATGATGAAAAAAAGAGAGATTCTCAGTCTGAGTGGCTGGTGGAACTGTTACTTGAGATGAAGCAATGGAATATTGAACAAGATACAGAGTTCAGTTTAGGACATGTTAAGTCAGAGGTGCCCAAGGGATCCCCAGGAGATGACTAGTGGGTGTCTTAAATGTAATTCCGAAGCTCAGAAGAGCTTATACAGATTTTATAGTAGCTTTAATTTCTCAATCTGTAGCCCTTTCTGCAGCTGCTGGTCTTAAAAATATTCCTTCATCTAGAAACAAATTAACACAACAGTTTAACATTTACAGTTATTCATAATGAGATGAAAATGACCAAGAATCAGCTTATCATTGCTTGATGGTAAGACGTCATCACTAAACAGAGAATCTTAGAATTACAATTTGATGAATTCTTTAGGCGAATTCTGCATTCTGCTTGACCTCATTCAAAGTATATTGTCCTTGGCTGATTTTCCATGTTTACTCTTTTAACTGTTTGGTGACTTCTCAAGTGCTATCGAAGCTATGATTTATTGTAAGATAGTCACTCTCTCGTACCCCATTTTATTTTTGGGGGGGGAAGGTGAGCTCCATGACCTCCTACTCTGCCATCGTGATCTCCCCTTGGTCTGTGCGACCTTCTGTCTTTTCACTCCTAAAACCTTGTTGTTCCAGCCAGCCATTTCTTTTCTTGTATGATACTGTAGAAACTGTGAATGTTTCCCGATTCTGCTGTATCATGTCCCTTCTTCAGGCATCACGAGCGTTGTAAAACCCAGGCGTGATGTCCTCCATCCTCTCCACGTTGTCTGTGTTTATCCACCGATCTGCAAAGCGTGTTCTTGCTAAGTTACGGGGATGCTGTTCATACCAAGTCTTGTTCCCCAATTTCTTACCTTATGCTTACTAAGAATCTGTGGATAATTTACCAGTTTAACTTTTAGGTTTCATACAATTCTATTTTTAATCTCATACATGAGGTTTTGTAATTAAATAGTACCAAATAAGCATTCGTTTAAAATCTGAAGTTTCTTATACCATAGCTTTGCGGCATTTTTATTATTTAACATCTCAGGCGCTTACACACTGTCATCTTCATTAAATTGGGGTTTAATTTTAATTTTAATCCAGGGAAACATCTCTCTCCACGAGAATGCAAGTCCCATGAGGGCAACAGTTTCTGTGTGTTCGGTTGACTGTTCTATGTCCAGTGTGTTGAACTGTGTCTGTGACATGATAGTTGAAAATAAAAATTTGTGAATGATTGAAGGAGCCAGAATAGACTCATAAATATGTCTTGAATTATCTTCATTCCTTGAAAGAAATCTAAATCTTCTTTGTCATATTGTATTTGTCTGTAATTTAGCCACTCCATTCATTTTTTTAAAAACTCAATTTAATAAAAGTCTTTTGAGAGGTTGTTGCTTTCATATACACAACACTGTTCATCTTTCAGCATCTGGGAGAAAGTTTTTCAAGCTTCCTTCGGCTTACAGATAGACTAAAGACTCAATCACGTTTTATGAGAGTCAGCAGTACTTAGGTAGGAAGGCTGTTTAGTCTTAAAAATAAAACTGAGTGTGTATAAGCAAAAGTTATCTCTAGCGCATGGAAAAAGGAAATACATAAAATAATAAAATAATAGAACAGGAGACTTAGGAATCAGTTTCTTAAGAAACTCTATAATCAGATGCTAGATTCCAAGGCCTTTTAAAAATTGCCTTTAACCACATCCACAAATTAATTCCTGCCATTACTATCAGCATTTCATAAAATGCTTTTTCCACCCCCATCTAAAGTCTGAGACGGGTAATTGGAAAAAAAATGCCGCTTAGCTGTCCCAGAGAATTCCAGCTGTGGGGGGCTGTATCTTGGCTGTGGGGACTTGATCAGACCCCCTGTCCGGGAGGGTAATGGATGGAGAGAGAAACTCGCGGTGGTCGGGCATCAGGCCCTGAAACTCCCGGGTCAGCCGTGCCTCGGAGGGATGCAGACGTGGCCCACCATGCTGCCACGTGTTTCTTTGTTCTCCAGGAGCGCACCTTCTGTTCACCACTCACACGCGCACGTGTGGTTTCCTCTCATAATTAGGAGTGTAAATGAGTAAATCCAGAGAATTTTCCTGCTGAGTTTCCCTATAGGCCCATTTGTAGCTCCCCTCCCTCCTTTTATTTCCTTTGTTGTTGTTTTTTCATTCTTACGAGGATCTTGTAAGATTCAACCCATTTTTGGACAAGTCACAGACATTACTATGTTACTTGAAGACAACTGTGTGCTCTTAACAGTGCTGTTGATGCAGGCTCAGGGACCAGGGGTCCACGTCACTGCTACTAAGACCCTTAGGGTGGGTGCAGATCTTCGGGGTTATCTCCAGAACATTGACTTTTTTTGATGCCAGGTCAGACTCACTCTGGGTAAAGGCTGAACTGGGAACACAGTCTTTATTCATTATGAGCTCTAGCTGGCACCAAGCGCAACCAAGTGTAACACTTTTCTCTGACATACAAAAAACTGTACATATTTAATGCATCTAACTTAATGAGTCAGCAGATGAGCGGACTCCTGCTACATACGGCACTTTTGCTCCCGATCTCAGGACGCCTCAGAACCCAGACGCAGCACCTCTCTGGCTTTGCGCATCAAGAGAGAGGGTTGCGCATTTCAAGAATAAAATGAAATCATCCCCAGACCCAGAAAAACAGTCAAATAGCCAAACAGATTATCATTCGGTTTTGTGACGGATCATCTGTTAACTGCTAAAAAAAATCACGTTCAAATATTTAAGGGCATGGAAAAATGATCACTTGAACATACGAAGGGACAAAAACAAGACTGGGAAGATCTGAATCCGGTGTATTCAGTGTGATGTCATTTGAGTGAAATGTTTCCATATGCTTCTGTGCATAGAAAAGCAAATAAATAAAGTTGGAGAAAATATTTTCAAATGGTATCCCTGGGGGGCTGAGGGAGGGGGAAGGGAGAGAAAGAGAAAGATTGATTTTAAGGAGAGAGATTGATTTTAAGGAATTGACTCCCACAATCGTAGGATGATTGTGGGGACTGGCAAGTCCGAAATCTATAGGGCAGGCCAGGAGGCTGAAGACTCAGGTAAGCGTGGATGTTGCATTCTTGGGGAGAATTCCTTCTTCTTTAGAAAATCTCAGTCATTTCTGAGGCCCACCCACATTATGGAAGGTAACCCAATTTTAATCACATCTTAAAAATACCGTCACAGCAAAATCTAGGCTAGTGTTTGGCCAAGCAACTGGGCACCATAGTCCAGCCAAGATGACACATAAAATTAGCCATCGCAGTTTTCAAACAATTCTCCCCAACCCCCATTTTTTTTCTAGCAACAGGCAGATTTTCCGGGCGAGTGTGACTCCCTTCCCCAGGCGGTCCGTGCACTTTTCATGGACATTTGCATTTCCCCAGCAACAGTCACAGCTCAGCTGAGGTGAGACGGCTGAGGTGATCTTAGCAGTCCAGGTGAATTTTAGAGTTCTTGCTTGGAGTGCTAGTCTTCTGTGCTTTATCTCCAGTGTAGCGTGGGGTGCAGATGGGACACCTGGAAATGATACCATGGAAGAAGCTTGTTTCTGGAAGGCTGCCTCTGGGGAAGGCAGAATAAAAGAGATGGAAAGAAAATGCTCTTGAGATAGCCTTCAGTCCCTGAATTAAGCCAATCCGAATCTCTGTCCTTCCTCTGAATTTTCAGTTCGCAAACTCTTACTTAATCTAGCTTTTCTGTTTCTTGCAACCATCTTTCTGCTAATACGCAGTCTTTTCCAGCTTTTTAACAAACATGGAGTCCCTTTATAATAAGAAAGCGATGATTATATTTATTGATTCTAAGACAAACTTTTTTTTGCATTTTTAAATCTCTGGCATTGGGATGTGTCACGGCATGTCTTTTAATAGAACTTTCTTTGGTAGTGTGTATAAAAAACGGGGTACCTTGTGTTCAATAATGATTTAGACTTGATGAAAGATATATGATGCTTTACATTTGATAAAGGTTATTTTTAAGAATTATGGAATGTAAATAAATGCTCAGGACACTTGGAAGGATATGGCTCATATATATATATGGGGCTATATATATATATGATGACTTGGATGCCCCTAGATTTTTGGAATGGTTCAAGAGGAAATAAAAAAAAAAAACCTAGAACTTGGCTTTGCCTTACTAACTTAAAACTGATATAAACGAGACTGACATAGAACACTTAGTTCTCCATATTGGAAACGGGAGCACATCTTTTCCTTTCAAAGTATCTGTAGACATCCTTGTTGCTTATTTGTTTTATGTATAGTAGTTTGTATCCATTAGACCCGTATTCCTGATTTATTCCTCCCCCCTCCCTTTCCCCTTTGGTAATAGCCTAGCAATAGATGACATTTCAATGTCTATTTTTCTTTTTCTTGGACTCTATCTTTTAATAATTTTGGTTTCAAATGGTTTCAAAGTCAACCCCTCCCCCCATTATGCTATTTCAGGCTCTTGCACATAATAATAATAATAATAACAACAACAACAACAACAACAATAAATAATAATAATAATAATAATAATAAAATAATTTCCTCTATGTAGTATTAAAAAGTTTTCAAATAATTTTTGGATCTATGATGTGATTTGAGTCTCATAATCTTTATGTGAGTTAGGCAGGTTATTATGATTCTGTTAGTATTCAAGAGACCTGTGTGCTATCACAGAGTACTTAGTCATAGAGGTGGACTTCCAGTGGACTAGAAAGAAAGGGCTGAGATGAAATGAAGTTTTATTGCATGAAGTTATGATCTGTGTCGTTAGCAAAGATAGAATACAATTTTAGAGTTTTTGAACCCCAGTTCAAGGTTATGGTCATCAATTCATGACCATCTTTCTGTTCACATATATATTCCTGTCACTAAAAAATGGTCATTGGTGACCTGAGGCCATTGTGATTCACTAGTTTTTAAAAAGCCCTATTTATTTTGTGCGAACTCACACTGTGCTGTAAATAATTCAATAATGAACTGTCCTAGGAATGAAGGTCTTAAGCACTATTATAATTTATTAGATTGATTTGAATTTTAAACACGATTTGGAATGTATCTTATATTTACATTTTCTAAACCAGATCAGGCAGAAGTTAAAGATACGGGAATGATCATAAATTAGAAATTAGGAAGTAATTAGAATGAATTCAGAGAAAAACCCCAGGTAACTATTTTTTTTTACTTCCAGTTGCTTTTATAAAACCTCTTGTGAATTATGCTTGCCTTGTGAATTACGATCTCAGCTTATTCAGCTACAGTTACTACGTTTTGTTTCAACTATTTCTTCCCCAAGTCCTCCTCTTCCCTAGGCAATGAATTTCTGGAAGATGGCACCTGCATCTTTTCTCTCAGGTATAGTCTTTCTAGCGTACTGTCTAGGGCTTCAAGACATGCAGGAAAAAATCAGCGATGCTCTTTATTTTCTTGGTGAAGCAAGTAGGCTCTTCTGCTGAGAATTAAGAAGTAGAATCAGGTTTGGAAATCTGAAAGCATGAAAGAAAAATTTCTAGGTTTAAGTCACAGGGTTTCCAAGCAGCACACTGAGACTCCCAGTGAGGTTGGCAGCTACAGGATTTGGGCTTGGATTTGGGATGGGGCAGATGTAGGATTCTCAATGTCCGCTCCTTCCATTTGATGTGGGAGCAGCACTGAACTAGATAGATGGAATGTTTGGGTCTTTTAGCCTCCACTTCTGACTGATTTATGGCAGTGAACAGTAACCAACATTTTTTTTAAGTGTAAGCACCTCACTTACTTTCTTTGAGAAGCCCATTTATGTAAAGCAGACACAACTATTACTATTCCGTACTGCCTAGAAGAAACAGGGCAATGCAGTGCCTTGTTTCATTTATCTGGACCATGCCAGTGTAGAACATGTGTCCCAGGGTCGTCTGTTCCAGGGATGAGGGAGCTGGGGTATTTATATACCAATTTCCATTGAACACAGGCTGAATGCTGTTCCTAGAGGTCATTAATTCCCAGCACTGTCAGTTTACTGCCCACAACGGCTAAATGGCGGCAGTGTCCAAGCATGCCCTCAGGCAAAGGAACACAGGTGCTGAGTTGGTAGAAACATGAATCTGACTGTTATTTTCTTCCTTCTGAGCTTCAGTTGCTTTAACAATGAGCCGATTTCATTGTTTGTAAATATCAAAAACCTCAAATCTCCCAAATGCTGGAGACACTGCATAATCCAGCATTTCTTCCATCCATATCGTGCTCCAGTTCATCCCAGGTGAGAGTCTTACCAACTGGGTTGCCACAGCGCTCCTGGGATTGTGCCCACTCCACTTACACCACCAGGAATGGAGTCTTCATTGTCTTTTGGCTGGTGAGTCACTCAGTTCCAGAGTCCCAGACTGAGGATCTGCTTCTTAGGACCTCTTATCCAACCAACTATCTTAATTTAAGTTTTGCAGAAGTAGACCCTTAGAAGAAGACTGCAGAGCAAAAGTTTATCTGGGAAGTGAAGCAAACTTCAGCAGGAGAATTGGGCAGTAAGACAGGGAGGGAAGACAGCCAATAAAAAGGTACATTGCCCGGCCAGATACCACCGTGTGCTCGTGGGCATAATTCCACTGGGAGGTGCGGGGTCTTTGGGAGCTTATGTAGAACACATAGTGCAGTGTTATCTGCTCCTCTCCAGGGTAAGGGATCTAGGATATTTATTTACCAACTCCCTTCCACATTCGTGGAGAGCTCCAGCTTAGGGATGCTAATTCCCCGGCATTACTGACCTGCTGCAGAATGGCTAGAAAAAGCCCTTAGGTAAAGGAACCCAGGTGCTGGGTGTTAGAAGCCTGGTCTGCACGCACAGAAACGGTAAGGTCAAGGGGATACTGATGGGCTCTCAATAGCGTCCCTTACACCACTGCCGCCACCTTCTTAAGATTTTTGCTCTAATTTGAGTTTAGGTATTTATATAAAATAAGAATATTCAAATATTTGTAAAAAACAAACTGCAAGTTCCAAAATCGCCAAAGCTTTGAAAATAACTATGAGACATTTTCAAAGTGCTAGATAGTAAGTGTGAATTTGCAGAAGACAGATTTGCTAAGCTGAGCTATTTAAGCTAAATTATTTATTTTTTACTTCTGCTAATAAGACTTCCAGATGTAGCTGTGAAGGAAGAGAATAAACATGTTTCTTGGATCCCTAGAGGAAGGAAAGAATATGAATCATGTGTCTACAGACAGACAGCGGTTTGCTTAGAGAGGAATTAGCTCTGGTGGGCCTGAATACACCTACTTTAGAATAAATAAATGAACTAGCATTGCGGGTTGAGACCTTTCTGGTACTATGTGATACTAAAATGGAAATAAGTTTTATTTTAGTATTTAGCATTATTGAGTTAAGTTTTTTTTAAAGACTATATCTGTTAGA
This sequence comes from Vicugna pacos, assembly GCF_048564905.1. Taxonomy (NCBI): domain Eukaryota; kingdom Metazoa; phylum Chordata; class Mammalia; order Artiodactyla; family Camelidae; genus Vicugna; species Vicugna pacos. The sequence goes on from NC_133010.1 coordinate 11,776,970, forward strand.
GATTAAAGGAAATTATTACTGACAATACATGAACCAGGGCCAGTCTTGTGCTCATGGGATGACCACAGTGAAAATTTTCATTATCCAAAATTTTGTAAACACCAAAATCTAAAGTGAGGAACATAATATCAGCTGTCAATAAAACCTCTTAAAACAAAATTTTATGTCTGAGCCACTTTCTCATTACATACATATTCCGAAGACACAGTAACGAAGTGCAATTAATTGTGGTTAGGTATTCTGACAGGATAATAGCGGTAACAGTACAGATAATTTTTTGTGTGTTGGAAAAGCAGATGGGTTCTTCTGATTTCCAAAAATCACAGGGCAGTTTTCACTAACACATGCCAAAGATTGGGTTTTCAATTTGCTGAAATCTCTACTGTCATTTGTCGTCGATTTTGTGAAAAGCATTCTGCTGGGCACTCTGGAGAGTACAAAGTCAAGTTCCACGGTCGCTGCCTGCAGGTTGCTTATGGACCAAGACGAGAGAAAACGCCAATTCGCTGAGCTACAAAACAATGGCGACTCTTCAGACCTTTGTAGATAAGAGATGTCAACTGACTTCAAAGGTGGGGCAAGTGACTCCACCATAAAACTAGGCCCTGAGCAAAGCTACTGGCTGCTGGAAGAAATGATCGGCCATGCGGGGTTAGAACAGCGAATGAGAACCCCCTGGGAAGGGTTCCTGAGCGGTCCTGAAAACGTGAAGGCTGCTCGTTGGATACATCCCAGGTGGAGTCCTCTTAGGCAGGCAATGCTCCCATTCGGAAAGAGGCTAGTCTCCTCTTCACAGCATCTCTCCGTGGCTGCAGATGTGGGATGGGGATCCCCACAAATACTCGGTGGCGCTGAGTGTATTTTGCCAAAATAAACTCTATGAAACGAGCCTCTGCTAGATCCTTGGTCTGCATGAAGGCAATTTATCTGAGCCATTAGCTGCGATTACAGCTGATGGTCCTGGCCTACTTGCATGGCCGTAAGTGGACAGATCTGCTTCATTATCTACTTAGTGAAGTCGCCGGAGAGTCGGTAGTCCTGTCCAGCTCTGTGTGACCTGATATTAAGTAGGTGGGCAGCCAGCCTGGAGGAACTTCTCTGCACTGTCATCACAGCCTCCCCAAACCCTCTGCTGGATGGAAGCCAGGTCCGAGGCTTGCCCTCTCTGTCGTTCCCCATAGAACTGCTGAGGGGGCGGCGAGCAAATGAATTCTGCTTAACATGCTCTCAAAAGAGCAGTAAACAAAGCTTGACCTAACTTTAAGGAAAAGCTCACATTTCTTTCAGTTACCTTTCTGGGTATGAAGTTTTGTTTTGTTTTGTTTTCAAAGGCAAAAAACAAAACCCAGACCATAATCTGGATTTGTGCCTTGACTAACTGTTAGGTGAACACGGGTCAGTCAGCACGTTCAGGGCCAGAGGGAGTCAAACTATTTCATTGATGAGTCTGTTATTCAGACCAGAATAAGTTGATCGGAGTGAAAAAAAGGACTGCATGTAGGACAACAGTTACTGACAAAGATAATCAATATATATTTATGTTTTAAAAGTATTTCATCTTAAATGAGCTTTCTAAGGAGAAACTTTTATTTAAACATGAGGCTCTCCGGGGAGGGGGAAGGGCGAATAGCTCAGTGGTAGAGCGCATGCTTAGCACACACGAGGTCCTGGGTCCAGTCCCCAGTGTTTTCATTAAAATAAATAACTAACCATGAAGCTCTACACAAGCTCAAGAGGAGATTTTTAGATTGGAAAAGGGTCTGAGTTGCAATCCAATCTGAGAGTTAGACATTCTTTAATATATTGTATTTGCCTGCCAGACACCAGTACCATCAGCCCCTGGACCCACTCATCCAAACTCCAAACTTTAAAGGGTAGTGAATTCACTTAAGGAAAACGAAAGGCTTTATCCGAACACCTTCTGATCATCTCCAGAGTTGGTCTGCTTGAGTGGCTGGCCCCCGTGACTGGGTCGCTCAGTGGTAGCCCTTCTTTAGGTCTGCGGAGGTCGTCGGTAATCTTCCTTGAAATGATGAAAGATCACTCTACAAAACCAGCCCCTGTTTTGGAACAGCGAATAAGTTCTGCTTCAGAGAAGGTGGCAATGAAGAAATTCTACAAAGTGTGAAGAAAAGTACAGCATGACAATGCACTCCCGTCTTTTCCTAGTGTACACATATTTCAGTGCCTCTGTGACTTGGAGTGCTGTCTTCCCCGGGTCAAAGATCAGAAGGTTCAAATGTATGTGACTCAGAGACTTACATACTCATGGTTTTTAATGTTGATTTAATAAACACATGGCCGCAGCTTATACAATATGAGGCATAGATGCCAGAATTTGCTGTGCGTAAAGCATTATATTAATGAATGGTCATAACCACATCCTTCCGTACTTCAGCAGTCTAGATAATGATTCTCCTCTCGTTTCTTTTCTCTGCTACCAATTTTAATGTAGTCCAGTGATAAATGTTTAAGAATATGTGCTTTCAGTGTTAAAAATGGCTGTCAAATGTGAATACACTCCATGCTTCCTATGTATTCCATCAGTTCTTATAGGAGGAAAAAAATGTGAATAATTTATTGGTGAAAAGTTCAAATTAATCTGCTGACAACGTAAATCATGCTTGATGGTTGCTAAGAATGTGGGGCTTTGGGGGAAAAAGGCATGATCTTTGCTAACAAGAAGAGTGACTCCCTCAAGGACCAAGAAAATAATTTTGCCTCCTACAGAAACAGTCAGCACACAATTATCAAATCTATTTCCTCACAATGTAACCATCTTGGGTAAACATTTTTTCTTTCATTACGTTTGTAACTGGTGTTTCTAAATATACCAGTTTTATGTGGATTCATCCACAGATATGTGATACTACAGTTTGTTTAAAATTATATTTTAAAATGCACTTATTTTTAAGAGATACATTTTAGATCATTACATTTGAAAAGCTAAAAACATTTAAATGTAGGATAAAAAATCAAAATGATTAAAAAGTGCAAATTATAGAGAATAGCGGTTTCCACAGAGAAGGCAGGTGGGGGCAGGGATTGAAATGTAAAGAAAGAAGGTTTTTGAAAACAAGGAGGAGAAGAGAAAAATAAATGAATTGAGATACTTTAAGAATTGCCAGTTTTAGGCAAAATTTAGGTGAATTATAGTAATAATTAAAAAGTTAGAAAGGATTGAACGCTTACGTTATATATGCAAAATTTTCCATTTAATTCTCAAAATGAGCTCTCCAAGAGGATGCTCTGATTTTTCCTGTTTTCAGATAAGGAAGCCGAGGCAAAGATGTTTCTTAAGGTCACACAGCTTTTAAGTTTCTGAGCTGGCATCAGCCCTAAGAAGGTGGAGTTCATTTTCCTGAACATTCCACTCGGCTGCTGGGGATGCCTGCCCCTCCCCACCTCCCTGAATCCCACTCTGCAGGGCCTGTTCTGTGAAGGGACCCAGGTAGATGCTTTTCCAGAATGATCTGCACTCATTGACTCCACTTCCTCACCTCCCATTGCCTGATCAACCCTGCATTCAGACTTCCATTCTCACCACTTTTCAGAAAGTAACTTTTTTATTCTGAAATAGCTGACTCACAAGGAGTAGCAAAAACAGTACAGAGCTGTTGGTATTATTATTATTTTTAATTTTGGCCATCCTAACAGGTGTGTAGCGGTAGCTCCCTGCAGCTTTCATTTGCATTTCCCAACTGGCCAAAGAAACTGAGGGTTTTTTTCATGTCCTTATTGCCATTCAGACACTACTTAGTGAAAAACCCTTCATCCTTTGTATGGCTTCTAATTGGATTACTTGTTGATTTACTGCTGAGCCTGGTGATTTCTTTATGCATTCCGAATACAGTTCCACTGTGAGGCATATGATTTGCAAGTATTGTCTCCCAGTTTGTGGCTCGTCTTTTCATCAGAGCAGAAGTTTTAATTTTGATGCAGTCCAGTTTATGGATTGTATTCTCATAGGAAACATGTCTTTGGTGTCATGCCTGAGAACTCTCCTCCTGACACCAGGCTGTGAAGTTTTTCTTTTATGTTTTTATTGAAAAGTTCTATGACTTTGCATTTTTATACTTCAATCTATGATCTATTTTGAGTTGAATTTTTATATGGTGTAAAGTTTAAGTCAAGGGCCTTTTCTTTTTCTTTTGCCTATGACTGTCCAATTGTTTCAACACCGTTTGTTGGGAAGACCAACTTTCCTCCCCACCCATTTTTAAAAAGTGCTCTCACTATGGTTGCTAATGGTCTCTTACTTTCCTAATCAAAGGAACAATGGCCAGTAATGAATTTTAGCAAAGTAGTGTTGGTGTAGATGGTGTGCTGCACACCAGAGTGAGACCAGGAGCTCACTCATCTGGCTGTTGAGAGGATGGAGGGGAGTGCTGGTCCCGGCCACCACCATTGGAGAAGTGACATGCATTCAGGGATGGCGGGAGCAGCCCTCACCCTGTACATGCCCTGCTCAGGTAGAACAAACCAGGTCTGTCTACATATCCTTTCCCAAACTGTGACAGAAAACGATCTTTCCAGAATATTTTCCATCTGTACTTCTTGAAATAACAAGATAATATTTTTGTTTTCATTTCTACTTCAACATGATTTTTTTTTCTTATTGCAAAAGTAATATGTGCTCATTGTAATAAATCTGGAAAATATTCAAACATCTCCTCCTTTTCTTTCTGTTCTTCCTCCTCCAGCTCCCTCTCTTCCACTTCCTTTTTCTTCTCCTCATTCATGGGGATGATCCACATAGACCTTACCACGGGGGCTACTTCTGGGGAAGAAGAGGAAAGAGTGAGGGGTGGAGGTAGACAGATGGAGAGATACAGGGGTTGAAGCCAATATGCTAGAAAGTTAACATGTTTAATCTTGGTAGTAGGGATATGGGAGTCTGTATATTTTTTCCATTCTGGTCTGTAGGCTTGAAATGTTTCAGAAATAAAATGAAAATGGATAAAAGCCCTCAAGGCATTTACTTTTAGATGAAGAGACACTAAACATTTATGATCTTTACTATTAAAATACACCGGCTGGGAGGTCAGAGGTAGAGTGTCTGCCCCCCACCATCCCAGAGATGGCTGAATGCTGCTCTTTCCTGTGTACCATGTCCCAGTGCTGTTATTCAGTGACATGAAAAATAAGACAGAGTGTCATCCATTCTGGGTGTTTGGGGAGATGATGGATGGGAGGTGGATGGTACTTTCTCTCGGTCTCTTTATAGACATGCTATTTCTTGGTATATGTGACAGGATGAATAAGTGACCTGTCTGGCAATTTGGGGAAGGTTCCCGACATGTTAAGATAATTAGAACAGGCAAGTGAGCTGACTGGGAGCTATTAGCTCAGCAGGTCAGAATTGCCCTTCAGAGTCAAGTCACCAGTTTAATAGAAGGTTTTTCTAGGTTTCATTTGCTGATGGGTCTGTTAGGTTTGCATTTGTTCCCTTTTGGCCTCCCCCTGCCACCTGATTAGGCTCTGGAGACTTCATTCTCAAGTATAAATATTAATTGGCTCTAAAGCTGGAGGTGTCTGTCGAAAAAGGTGTAGCATTTTTAAATTTGTACTTTATAGTGGTGTCCATGTATTAAAGTGAAGCAGAGAATTAGGGCAATCATTTAGATGATTCGAGAAAAAATTTTTTACAAGCTAGCTAGTTCAGGCTAAATCTATTTTTGGTACAAAATATTCAGGAAGTTATTTAATTTGTATATATCTATGCAAAAATGATGTCAAACCGGATTTGTTCATCTGTACCCAAACACATACTTTTACACATATGTTTTTTTTTCCCCTTTGGAAAAATGAGAGCAATACTTTTGCTTGGAAAATTTTCCCAATGTTGGAATCTCACCTTGAACAAGTCTCTCACTCTCCTTGGATCTCCCTGTCCTTGGCTATAGAATGTAGGGTTTGGACTTGATGAAATTTCAGCTCCCTTTTATCTTCATGCTTATAAAGAAAAACCCTTGTGGGTTCCCCCTCCCATTTAAAAAAATAAAAAATAATAATAATACATAAAAAAAGAACTATTTTGTTAGTCCGTAGTGTATCTTTTTTTTTTTTAATTGAAGTATACTCAGTTACAATATGTCAATTTCTGGTGATCAGCACATAGTGTATCTTAAATAGTTTAAAACATGTAAGAAAGTAGTCTACACTTATCAGAATTATTAGGACTTGAAAGTTAAATTTAAAAATTCAATAGACAGATTTATTGCCAAGGAAAAAGAAAACAACAAATTTTTAAGACCAGTTTTAGGCTCCCAGCAAAATTAAGGAGGAGGAGAGATTCCCCTGCCCCCACACAGGCAGAGCCTTGGCCCATCATCCACATCCCCACTAGGCTGGGACAGTTGTTACAATCCATGAACCTGTATCTGCCCATCATGATCACCCAAAGTCCATAGTTCACATTAGGGCTCACTCTTGGTGTTACCTATTCTGCAGGTTTGGACAAATGTATAATGACAAGTATCCGTCATCATAGTATCATACAGTCTTTTCACTGCTCCAAAAATCTGTGCTCCACCTATCTTCTCTCTCTCCCTCTTCCCTGCCCCACAAAATCCCTGGCAACCACTGATACCGTTACTGTCTGCAGAGGTTTGCCTTCTCCAGAATGTCATAAGTGGGAATCATACAATATAATTGTAGCCTTTTTCAGGTTGGTTTATTTCACTTCATAATCTACATTCACGCTTCCTTTATGTCTTGTCATGGCTTGATAGCGAGTTTCTTTTTAGCGCTGAATAATATCCATTGTCTGGATGGACCAGTTTCTTTTTATCTGTTCATCTTCTGAAGAACATCTTGGTAGCTTCCAAGTTTTGGCAATTATGAATAAAGCTGCCATAAACGTTTTGTGTGGACATAAGTTTTCAACTCTTTGAGTAAAGACCAAGGAGTGCTACTGCTGGATCATATAGCAAGGGGCGTGTTTAGTTTTGTAAGATACCACCAAACTGTCTTCCAAAGTGGCTGTATTATTTTGCATTCCCACCAGCAATGAATGAGTGTTCCTGTTACTCCACATAATCTCCAGGATTTGGTGTTGTCAGTATTTCAGATTTTGGCCATTCCCATAGGTATGTGGTGGTATCTCATTGTTGTTTTAATTTACATGTCTCTGATGACATACGTTGCAGAGCATACAACCTCTCTGGAAACAGCTGGCTGGGACGGGGGTTCTAGATGGGACAAAGGCCCAGAGATAAAAGCTACATTAAACTGCTTGTTAAAATTAATGTCAAAATATCTGTTCTATTCTATGCTGCCTTGTGTTTTTAAAACCACGCTTGGAATGATTGCTCTTACATTCATCTTGTGTAAAATTTTGAGGCAGAATTAGCATAATTGTCATTCAAATTTTAATATCAATCCTTCTATAAATTGTATTTGTTATTCACTCTTTTAAATCATTACATGTCCACCCCTCCCTTTTGATTTTAAGTAAATTCTATTCAAGTTTTGAGTGGTAATAAAACACAAATGAGTTGTCATAACTTATAAATCTTTGGGGCAGAAAAAGGCATTTGTCTGTCGTTAAAATATTTTAGAAACTCACAGATGATTTAAGAAGGTATTTTGCCAGAAGGAAAGGGCTTGGGGTGAATTTTTCACTTAATACCTTTATTTACTAGCTCTTCTAAAGTGGTTTTTAATAATCCTTGGGCAGTTTTTGTAAGCCAGTATTTTTGTTCAAAGCAAAGTTGTTAGGAAACTTTCATGTAATAGACTTAAGAATTCTGGCCAAGTTTGGCATTATAAAAACATACATTTTTTTGAGGAATAGAGCTTTTCTATAAATATTCACTCTGGATGAATATTCTTCCTTGGAAGTGTTCTATATTTCAACTCAAATAATTTTGACGTTGGTTTATCTGTCTTTTGCTTATAGAAAAAGAGATATAAGTAGCTTCAGATGTGATGGGAATTCTTTTCTTCAACTGACTTTTATTTAAACACTATTGATAAAATACTAATTTACTAGAGTCTTTTTTTTTTTTTTTTGGCCTTGGGATGGTTTAAAAGTGCCGAATTTTTTTTTTTTCACACAGACTAATTGTTTGAATTTGAATCTAAAGAGTTTGGGGCCCTTTGGAGAAATGCATGAGTTGCAGGTCAAATATTTCACATTAAATTATCCATTTTCTCTGACCTGTGGACTAGAAGTATGTTGCTGTGAACTAGAAGTATGTTGCTGTGAACAAATGGAGAACAGTGTTTTAAACACATGGCCAAACCGTATTTGCCAGTTACAGGAGCTTGCTAAGGGACCTTGCATAATAGCAGATGTCTTTGAGAGTTTATTGTTGGTTTAAGGAGTATCATTGTGAGAAGTTTTTAAAGACAAACTCCGAATTCCTCGAACTTCTGCGTAAGAATGTCATACTTCATAAAAAATGAGTTACTTATGTCAACATACTTTCACAATGCCTCTGTGGTTTCAATTTGATGACACAACAGTCACAAATGAGCATTTGGGATAGTATTTCTTAAAGTCATTCAAGTGATATATTTGAACTGAAATGTGACCTCTTTTTCTGTTTGCTATTCGAAGTGGATGCAAATGTTTAAATTGTTGGTAGAGAGCGCGGAGTTACTTAGTTTCAAGGGGGTGAGTGAGATGTATTGAAACTATTTTTTAAAAAATCGTTTCAGTAGACAAGAGAGAAAAACTACCAAGTTATTAATTTGATATTTTAGATGTGAATGAAATGGCTAAAAACAGAAAGTTTATACCACAGAATTACAGCCAAGAGAAAAATTATATTTGCTTTAGACCAAATGTAGCAGAAAATGAGTTTCAGGAATATTCCCCAAGGCTTATCCAGAGCAATGATCCCCAACCTTTCCTCTGTTGTAATACCCTTGACATTCACATACATGATGAATTCCCTTGGGAATACTCAGATGTTGAAGAAATTCTCGGTATGTTTTCACATACCACAGTAATTGTGACAACTACTGACATTTACTGACTGGCATCATGGTAAACTGTGGGCTGCTATTCAGGACAAGCTGTGGTTATACACAGTTCTCATGTATTCAAGGTAAATGAATGAGAAAGACATAAGGACATGCTAGAATTCACCCTGTATCACGTTTAAAAAAGAAAATAATTGTAAAATGTTGATACTATGTTTTCAGCAAGCACACCACAGTATGCCTGTTTGCTCGTCGCACACTAGTCTATTCTGATAGCATAGGTGATGACTGCTAGTCTACAGGATGCTGGCTTCGGAGAACACCCAAGCCCTCTGAGTTATCAAGATTTCACTATTACAGGAAACCAGAAGCAAAACAAAAAGACAACCTGCAGAATGGGAAAAAATATCTGCAAAAGATGAGACTGACAAGGGCTTAATTTCCAGAGTATATTAACAGCTCAGACAACTTAATAAGAAAAAAAACCAAACAACCCAATCCAAAAATGAGAAGAAGACCTAAACAATCAATTCTCCAATGAAGGCATACAAATGGCCAATAGGCACATGAAAAAATGCTCAATGTCGCTCATCACCAGAGAAATGCAAATCATAACTACAATGAGGTATCACCTCACACCAGTCAGAATGGACATCATTCAAAAGTCCACAAATGATAAACGCTGGAGAGGGTGTGGAGAAAAGGCAACCCTCCTACACTGTGGGTAGGAATCATTTAATTGTACACATGCTATGGGGAAGAGATTGTGCAAGATATCGGGGGTGGGCAGAAAATGAAAATGCAATAAAGCATTCCTTAAGGAGTTTTCAATCTAGTAAAATAATTTCTAGGTATAAAAATCTAGTGCAAAACTCATATTTTTCCTCTCTTAAAAAATATAGATTACTCAGTATTCAAAGACTTAGTGTAACTAGGAAAAGTGAGGTATTCAGGTATTTAATAAACAGTGGGTGACTACTATGATCAGGTGACACCCCAGGCCTGTGGGTGCAATGGAGCCTGAGACCGCCTTATCCCTTGCTTGACTTAAATGGGGGAAATTATTTAAAAAGAAGTAAACATACAGATAAATGGTGCAAGTTGTGTTAAGTGCAATGAGGCAAAAAAACAGGGCTAAGAAATGGAAAAACAGATCTGAATAGGGAACCTTTAAGTAGGATGCTCAGGAAATGCGTCTCACAGAAGATGTACGGGGAAAGGAGCCCGTCTTGTGGAGAGGGAGGGGAAGGGCATGCATGATTCTAGGCAAGGGGAACAGCACACCCGTGAACTCCAACTCCAACTAGCCAAAGCAGAAGGGAGTTTTTGGCTAAGTGAGCAGAAAGCCCTCGGATAGATCTCATTTCACGCTTAGCTAGAGTCAAGGCCTCAAAGGATGCTGTCAGGACTTGGTCCAGCTTCCACCCGGCACCTCTGCTGTCTATGTATTGGCTTCGTTCTCAGATGCGCCCTCAGCAGCTCACAGCCTGCCTGGCGCTCAGAGTGTGGGCAGCACTGGTTCTTCTGAACCCAGTGGACTGATGGTGGGTGGGGGTTACCCCAGGGGAAAAGGGTTCTGGGTTAGTAGAAACAACAGCTCCATAAAGGTGAAAAGACTTGAGGCTTGAAAGAGTTCAGAATGGAAGACAGAAGGCAAGAGTGGCCGGTGCTGAGGCTGCGGCAGGAGAGAGGCCACGGCTGGGCGGAGCTGGGGTGGGAACGCATCCGGCGGGTGTCGGAGGCAGCAGCGCGAAGTTGTTCAAGGCTGTGAAATGGGAGTGACATAATTTGATTTGTCTTAAATTATAATTTCTAAGATTTTTCATGCAAATATCCTATTTCTCATTTAAAAAAATCCTTTCGATTTAGCATCCAGTCATTATTTGCTTGAACCAATCTTTACTAGGATGGTGGCGAAGAATTTTTTTCCAACTCAACACTCCTTCCACACCTATCAGTCAGCTTGATTATAAGCAGGCATCCTCCCTTCCCTTCTGTGTATGTCTTTATTTATACTGGTGTGTGGACGCATGGGTTCCTATTTTTCCCTGTAGTCTGTAATTTTTTTTACCATTCCTAATTGTTTTGGCCATCAAATTGTCCCAGGTTTGGCCAGGGATGGCCCTTTCAAGCTGAAACCTGAATCTGGTGATATGCCCTGTTGCTTCTTTTTTAAAGTACAGTTTTGCTTTCTGGCACAATTGGATGTTTCATGAATTCTGTACCCACCTTGACTGAGCCTTGGAACAGCTACTTCTCTGAGGATCCGTGGTGCTTTTTAGTGGGAAATGGTATTAGAGACCAATACCTGGGTGTTAGGTGAACTCACTGCTACTGGGCTGGCTCAGGAGACAGAGCCAGGAAATGTGTGCATGTATTACAGACACATAAATATGGATACATATATCCTTGTCCCTCGTTGATTCAATTTTTGCATATGGAGAACCTTAACCTCCTTCTGAAATAAAAATTTCATGAAGAATTATACTTAGGCAAGTGTTACTCCCTTCTACACTCCTTCCACCCTTCTTCACTCCACTCCCGACCCCTTGTAGCGGTCGGGAACCAAATTCATTGCTTTTTAGTTTATCTTTCCTGAATTTCTTTTTAAGGATAAGCAAGTAAATTCACGTTTTCTTTTTCTCTATTTCTTTCTTACAGAAAAGGTACATCCTACATGTGTTCTTTTGTACTTTTTTTTTTCCATTAACAATATCTTTTGGAAATTCTCCATATCAATTCATAACTATCATCCTCATTCTTTTTTATAGCTCCGTAATTCTCCATTATGTATATATACCATTGTTTTTCAATCTCCTATGCTCTCCATAGGAGACATTTAGATAATTTCCTATATTTTTAATTGAAAAATAATGCAATAAATAACTTCTTTTGCACATGTATTTCCTTACCATTGAAGAGCTGTCTTTAGAATCAATTCCTATGTGTCAAATTGCTGGATAAATAGCTAGATGTATATGTCGTTTTATTTAGATGTTGAAAAAAATTCATTCCAAAGAGGATATATTAACTTCTTACTTTTTCCAGCAATGTGTAAGGGTGCCTGTTTTTTTTTTTTTTAACATTTTTTATTGATGTATAATAAGTTTACAATGTTGTGTCACATTTTTTTTAACAGCCTTACAAACAGCCTTAAAAACCCTTTTTAAGGTAGATTCTTCAGGAAGGGCACATGAGGACGTTAGGAAATAATTCCCAGAATTCTTTCATTTTTAAAGGCATTTTTTTTTACAGCTTTGATTATTGAAGGATAGCTTGAGTGGATGTAATGCTTTTAATTTACACCCTCTTCCCTTAAGTCTTTTGAAATTGCTAGCCCACTGTTGCCTTACTTTGTTCTGAGATGTCTGATGCCATTCTATTTCTCTTGCAAAGATAAATGGATTTTCTGAGTTTTTGTTTATTTATCTGGGAACATCTTTATTTCTGAAAGATAGTTTTGCTAGATATGAGACTCTTGATTGACAGTTTCTTTCAGCACTTTAATTATTTTATCCCTTTGTCTCCATCTTTTCTGACGAGAAGTCGGATGTTAATCTTATTGGGGTTCCTTGCATGTGACAAGTCTTTTTCATTTTCTGCTGTCAAGATTTTCTTTGTATTTTCCTTTTGACACAGATGTGGTAGAGGGTGAATCCCTTTGTGTTTATCCTATTTGGATTTCCTTTTTACTTCTTTACTTCAGTTTTATTCTCTTGGTTTTCTGTTCTTAAATTTTCATTTGAATCTTCTCCTGAGTACTTTGTGATTTCGTCTTCATTTCTGATATGATTTTTGTCTTGTTTTCCCCCATCTATTTCTTTCCTGAGTTCAATCAACTCTTATTTTCCTTCTTCCTTACTCCTTCCATTTCTCTTCTTAGTTTTGGTATTTCTGATTCAAGCTATTTTTTTTTTTCATACTTACAAATGTTTATGTGAAAATATTTGGAGTGTTGTTTAAAATCTCTTTGGCTTTACAGTTGATTGGGGGGGGGTAGAATTTTTATCAACTGAAATGCCTTCGTTCACATTTTCCGAATTTTTATAACAGTTTTACATGGATGTGGTCTGCTGTTTCTATTCTTATTCATTTTGTGGTTGGTGCTCCTAGCTTGATAATTCTCTGTTCTGACAGTTCTGCCCTCCTCCATGCTGCTCTTATAGTTTTGTTGATGGTGTTGGGAAGGCAATGTTTTGTTTCTTTGTTTCCTTAGTTATTTTATTTGATTTAATACAAAATATTTACTCTTCCTTTCTTACCACCTTCTTTTCCTTCACTGCTATGTTTGCAAGAGCATCTCCTTCTTTCCCTGAGCAATGCTGGTGCTGTTCATTTCCAAGACCTAACCTGTGGTCAGTGTTCACTGCTGGATTTTCTCTTCCCGGGGAAGATTTTGTCTCTAAGTCTCCTGCACCCCTTCAATATTTTCATGCAGTCTGTTAAGCTCCCCTCCTGCACCCCCTGCACCCGCAGGCTTGCAGTGGTGAGTGTACAGCCAGAGCTCAGCTGGAATTTGGTTTCTTTCTCAATTTAACAGATCACTTGAGTATCATGATATTCTCTGTTTTATGGTATTACTAAAGCAGTGGATTACGTATACTTTTATTCCCTCCCTTTGTTGGTTTTGTTTTTTTCAGGGGGTGGAGGGTGAGTGGGTAGATTCAAAATCAGCCAGTTGCCATTACTATTTTAAAAAATTTTTTTTAAATATCTGACATCAAAATGTACTTATAATTGATGTAACAAGAACGCATCGTGTCATAGTCCAAGTGGTATGTTATTTCCTTCATATGTAAGTTATGTTTAAAAAGTGAGGGCTTCAGAGATTTGATAAAGTCTAGTACATCTTAAATAGATGACTCTTGCTGAGCTGGGGAGAACGGGTTTCAAGGGGCAAGTGTGGAATTAGCTAACCTAGTTAGGAAGTTCCTGTGGCAACCTGGGTGAGGTGAGACAGTAGCTTGTATCAAGGAGACAGCAGATATATAGCTAGGCATGGACAGGGAAGACTTTTTTGGTGGAGGCTGTGCTAAAGCCAATAGGATTTATCAACAGGCAGTGGAGGAAAGGAAGGAGTGAAAGTGATTCTAAGGTTTTGAATTTGAGCAATGGATGCCATTTGCTAACATGGGAAAATTACATACAGGAAGATTAGCAAAGGAACAGGTTTAGGGGAAGAAAATCAGTTCTGCCTTAGCCATGTGACGTTTGGTCTATCTATGGAGATTTCAGATGGAACTGTCAAGGAGGCTGTGGTATGTGGGAGTCTGAAGCTCAGAAGAGCAGCTTGGACTTAAGATACAGTTTCAGGATCCTCAGCCTAGGAAGCAATAAAATTGTCTAAAGAGTCCGTGTGGTGAGAGAGATGGTTAAGACAGAGTCCTGAGATGTTGCAATAAAAAATATTTGGGTGGAGATTGAAAACTCATCATGGTGGACTGAGAGGGGGCAGTGAGAAAGCAAGAAGGTCAGGAGGATGTCCTGATGTGGAAGCCAAGAAAACAGATTGTTCATGGATTCAGGAGTAGACTTTGTTAAAAGCCGCTAGAGGGGGAGGACGGCAGACACAGAGACACAGAGGTATCTGCTTTTATAACTTTTTGGTTGAAGATGGATTTGAATCTTGAAATACTAGAAAACAGATAAGTTGGGAGATAGTAGGGAAAATCTTGTGGAGCCATAATTCTCTTGAACCATTTTCAAAGCATGTTAACATTTCTTACTCTTTTCTCTACAATGTTCCTGCGGGGTGGCAGGTCAGTTATTGTTATCACTTCACAGAGGACTAAGTAGAGGTTTGATGTGTGGAAATGATTATAGCTGTGTACCCCAAATTCATGCTGTCCCTCACTGGACTGTATTTCTCCGTCCCTAGCTCCTGTCTCTGCAGTCAGGCATCGGCATATGACTAGTTCTTGATGTTGGAATAAAAGTGGAGGTGAGGCATGTCACTTGTAGCCAGATTATTACAAAGAGGGTGGGGTTTTTCCATATTCTCTTTCCCTTTCCACTAGCACGAAGCAGAGGTCTTTGATGTCCTCATGAGCAGGGCAGTTTTAAAACAGGAAGACGCTGGACTTCTGAATCATCGTAGGAAGGAAAGTTGCTTGCTGACCAGGGATATCTGCATGGACCTGTCCTGTGAGCAAGAAACCATCTTTTATCACCAGTGAACTTTTGGTGTTTGTTACACAGTTAGTGTTACTTTACTTTTTTTTATTTAAAACTGAAGTATAGTTGATTGACAATGCTGTGTTAGTTTCTGGTGTACTGTATACTGATTCAGTAATACACACACATATTCTTTTTCAGATTCTTTTTGATCACAGGTTATTACAAGATATTGAATATAACTCCCTGTGCTAAGCAGTAGGACCTTGTTTATCTATTTTGTATATAGGAGTTTGTAGCTAGCGTTAACTAATGTATTGGGGAAAATTAAATATCTCGCACACTATCCCATACTAAGTTAATGGTAGAGTGATGACTAGAACCCAAGTCCCTTAACTCCTTGTTAACGCTTTTTTATGGTCTTCATTGCAAAAGGCACCATGGGATCTGGGAACACAGGATACACTTTATAGAAAACTCTAAAAACAGGCAAGTAGACAGTTGTACCAAATGCTCATTTTTAAAAAGTGACAACATTGTTAATCACCTATGCTTCAACAAAAAATTTTTAAAAAATGTTTTAGATTTTTGAAATAGGTAAAACCAAACACTCATCCTCATTTCTTTATACATCTGTGATTTATTGTGAAGTAGCCTCTATTGGCTGCATAATATCATTTCTTTTTTGTGGTAGAAAACTAAAATACACTTCTAACAGTGAGACACCAACAATGTGGATAACATGTTATCCCAGATGGCTCTCTCTTTTGCCAACTTTTATGTGGAAATCAACAGCTTGTCTGGGAGAATGCCTGAATACCCTCCCCAGGTCAAAGTTCTCCTCCCATAATAACACATTCACGTGTTTTTCTCTAAGATGAGAGCTGCATTGTAAGGTAGAATCATTCTAAACTTAAGTATAATGAGCATTTTTTAGGAAAACCCCCATTCTAACAAAAACATTAGATTTCATTATCCGGGGGCTGATGATCCCCTTAATGGATCATGATCAAGAATTTATTGTTACCAGGCTTTTGCTTAGGACTATTTTGGTTAGGACTATTTCTAGTATTTCCTTTTTAAAGTATTACTAGTCATCAGAGGAAATGATGCCAAAACTTCCACAAGTGGTTTGTCATTTTTTAAAATACTCTTCCTGTTGGCCGCTCTCGGTCCATATCGACAGTTTGCAGCTCTGTCTCGTTCCCAGCGGAGAACAGTTCCTATCTTGAACCTGATCCCAGGATGATGAAGCTGGAGTTTTCCCTTTTAACTTGAAAAACCTCTCAGCAGCTTTTCCAGGGTAAATTCAGTGACTTGGGGAGCTTGTCCACAGCACAGAGAATGGGTGGGTGCACAGAGCGAGGCAGAGAAGCAAATCCGGGGCCTGGGGCATCTTCCAGAAATGCTCCCGTTCAGTCCTATACAGCGACACGCTGGCTGGTCCTCCAAACTCCTCTCTCCTCTGTGGCTGTAGGTTCTTTTAAGTGCAGAACCACATCTCCTCTTTATTGGAAGAGGTGACGTTTTCTTACATCCAGATGGTCATGAGTGATGGTCAGTAGTTATCACCCCCTCCCCAGAGGGTGGAGGGACTCTGGCAGAGTGTGTGGGGTCCTGGTGTATGTGGGTGTCTGTGAAGTTAGAAATGGAAGCATGGAGTTGCACGAGAGTTTGTTGGGACTGAAGGGACAGGTCAAGTCGGAGATGGGCCAGGAAAGTTTAGGAATGAAGATGGGGATTGAGGTTAACTGCATGAAGCAAGTGCTCAGGAGGAGGACATAGTGTAAGAAGAGCAGGCTCACGATCTAAGTAAGCCATTGCTTAATTCCCAAAGTTAACTGTCGCCTATTTAGGGGAAACAATATTTCCTTAAAAAAAATCCCTTTGAATTCTCTTGAAACCTTTCTAGTCGTAGCTTATTTTGTGCGTAGATGTATTTCCCTATGGGGAGACCCTTCCAGGGTTCCCGTATGAGATGCCAGGAAGCACTCTCCCGGCTGCTAACTTCCTTGCTTCCTTCTCTAGGCAGTGGGACCTGCTTGGGCAGCTGTAAAGCAAAGCACCAGAGATTCAGGAATGCAGATCCAGCTGGGAGCAGAACCCAAATTCTGATCAAAGGAAGGCTTTCTGCAGGTGAGGAAGCCCTAGGAAACCGGGCTGGAAGAATCTTTCTGCCACGGAGTGTCTACAAAGTGCTAGCTCAGGGGGCGCAGGAGATTTTGAGATTAAGATTTGAGATTGCTTTGCTGAGGGTGGTGTTTAGAGAAGGAAGTGCAATTAAAAAAGCATGGTCTTAATCAGTGTAACTCTCTTATCTCATAGGGCTAACTGGAGAGAAAATTGTTGTCTTATTTAAGTAACGGAAAAAAAAAAATCAAACCCTCTATCGGTTTCTCCCGGTTTTTACAGAGCAGCCCCGAGCAAAAGCAGAGGCCGACTTCAAAGACGGTGGACCCAGAGTAGCCAGCCACAGGTCGGGCTCAGAGACAAAGGGGGGTGGGGGATGGGACATGAAGGATTTCTAAAGCGTCTGTAAAAAGAGAAAGGAAGAAAGTTAGCGGGAGATCACTGGAGGCAGGGCATCAAATACCAGTGCCCGGCAGGGGACAGTGGGAAGTTTGCATTCTTACCTAACCACCTTCCCCTCCCTTGTTTTTTTTTTTTTTTTTAAACTATTTACAGGCAAATTTCATTCAGTTTTACTAGGATTTAGGTTATTGTGGGAAAAAAGAGGTTAGATGTATACAGGGCTCTGATTTGACTGTTTTGCTTGAACCCTATTAACGCAAATAACACAACATGGATGGACACATTTTGAGAGCAGTTCTGGGAGAGATCTATGTTGACTTTCTAGGTTTTTTTTTCTCACCTCAAAATGTTTTTTAAGCGATACTGCTCGCATTCCTGAGTGAAGGCTCTTCCCCTCAAGATGATCATTTTTTCTTGGTTGGCACTTTTCTATTTTTTTTAGCAAGTGCAAAAGTCAGAGTCCCAGAAGTGACCAAAATGAGGCAGAGTCTGAAACAAAGTGTTTAGGAAAAGAAGAATTTTAACAAAAGAGAAAATTTTGGCCATCAACAGATGACTGGATAAAGAAGATGTGGTATATTTATACGATGGAATACTATTCAGCCATAAAAACCGACAACATAACGCCATTTGCAGCAACATGGATGCTCTTGGAGAATGTCGTTCTAAGTGAAGTAAGCCAGAAAGAGAAAGAAAAATACCATATGAGATTGCTCATATGCGGAATCTAAAAAACAAACAAACAAAAACATAAATACAAAACAGAAACAGACACATAGAATACAAACTTGTGGCTGCCAGGGGGATGGATGGTGGGAAGGAACTGGGATTTCAAAATGTAGAATAGATAAACAAGATTGTACTGTGTAGCATAGCGAAATATATACAGGATCTTGTGGTGGCCCACAGTGAAAGAGAATGTGACAATGAATGTATGTATGTTCATATATAACTGAAAAATTGTGCTCTACATTGGAATTTGAGACAACATTGTAAAATGACTGTAACTCAATAAAAAAAATGTTAAAAAAAAAAAGAAAATTTTGGTTTCATCAGTTTCTTCTTTCTTCTGATTGTTGACATCAGGGCTTGAGTTGTGACTGGCCACCCCGCCCTGTGAATTATATGCCACGCCTAAGGACAATTTTGTTGACTGATTAAAGTTTTTCAGCACAAGTATGTATTAAATTTTATCACCAAGGGTGACAAGTCTAGCCAACATTCAGATTTTGTTTTCCTTCTCTCAGCCTCTCCTGATATTTTGTTTTGAAAACTGGGGTTTTGTACAATGTGAAGTTTATCGACAAGTAACCACTTGCCTGGGCTCAGGCTTTGGAACACAATGACATCTGAGGAATCCTAGCTCATGGCTGTGGTTTTGGGGCCTGCTGGTTTCTTTTGTTCAGAAAACACTGTCTGGGGAACAGTAGAGTACTTTAAAAATGTACACAGAAGAAGAATTTGGCTGTCGAAGAAGCTTCCGGTCCACAGTTCCTTGGATTCATGTAGAAACTACAACTTTCCTTTAATTCCAGCAGATAGAGAGTTTAGTATTGGTTTGCATAGGCAGAGAATGCATATCTTTTAATAACATCAGCTTCTATTTTCTCTCTTTGTTTTCATGGACTTAATGTATAGATTTTAAGAATTTCTGATAGCAAATGACCTCCCTAACGATATCCTTCATTTAAAGATGTGGTGAAACTGAGTTTTAGTTATGCAGAATGCTGTTTTTAAAAAAATTTTTTTCAGTGTAATTTTGATGCATAGAATTTTTTGCATTTGTAAAATGCGTTATTATGATTCCACCACAAATGCCAAAAGAAGTGGCAGAAATATAAAGAATGTCTTCTTTAGAATGCATTTGGCTGTCTTAGAGCTAGTGAAATTTCAGTTGGAAATAGATTCATATGAGAAGGACAAATATGTTCCATTGAAATGAGCTATAGATGTCTGTCAAATGGCTTCGCACAACATGGTTGCTAAGTGTCATGTTAATTTTTATTAGCTATCCTTCACAACAGACTTGAGAAGTGGATGCATTATTGTTTCCTATACTTTATTATTTTTAATTTCTAATTTATTTATTTATTATTTTTTAATTGAGGTACAGTCAGTTACAATGTGTCCATTTCTGGTGTACAGCACAGTGTCCCAGTCACTCTACAGCACAAGGAACTACACTCAATAGCTTTTCATTACCTAGAATGAAAAATATAAAAGAATATATATAAAGAATATAAAAAGAATATATATAACTGAATCACTATGCTATACACCAGAAACTCACATTTTTAAATCAACTATACTTCAGTTTTTAAAAAAAGACAGTGTCTGGGGAGGAGGTGCGACACATGGTCAGACAGCTGCTTATTCGGGTGGCTCCTAGGTCTGCGCTGAGATACTTCCCCGTGTAAATAATCGAGACATTTACTCAGCCATGGAAGAGAATTTGAGGGCGGTTTTAACTGCTGGATGGGAAGGAGAGTAAAAAGCCCACTGGTTCCATCTACTTGTCAGTTACTTCTACCCCTAAGTGACATAAAGCCAAAATGATAGACGTCAGCTAGAAAAAAGTTAAACTAACCATGAACTAATGAAGTGGGTAATTCCTCCCCTCCCTCCAGCCGAGTGCCTTGCAGGGCTCATGAGGAAGCTTCTGCTTCCCAAACAAGTAGGAATCACTGAGCACACCCCTCATCAAACCACCCAGGGGCTCCGTCTGCAAATTCCGAGTTTCATATAGCATGCCTCTTTCGTTTCAATAAACAAATACTTGGGCAGCACTGGGCCAGGAGGGGAGGGATGGCTGGCTCTCAAACCCCAAGGGGACACCAGCCCTGCCTGCGGGGTGAGCTGGGTCGTGGGTCCGGGTGCGGCCAGGCAGGCTCTGCTCCGAGTCCAGGGATCTGGCTCAGAAACACTGACACCATTGTCTTCAGAGGCAACCAAAAGGGTGGTTGAAAAACCAAGCTTTCATATACAGCCAAAAATCTGTGCTTGTCATTTTGTGTTTATTTGGCATTCAAGCACGGCCATCCTCCTCGGCTCTCGGCGCTGTTTATACTTAAAGGCAGGCCTATGGCCACAGACTGAGAGCCAGCTTCCCCTATCTGACTCTTCCAAAAAACAAAAACAAAAACCCCTCTATCATTTCTACTCATATGTCCTTTGGGATCCTGTTGAAACTTGGGGGCTGGTGAGTGACAGGTCAGCAGGCGCTCTAACACCAGAGCCTGCTCACTGCCCTGGGCCGCCCTCTCATAACCAGATACACATTTGTATTTACTCGGAAGAGGGGGACAACATTCCTTCGCCATTGGGTCAGATTTTCCTGGGCTCTCTCCTTTTTTGTGGCTCTTGTTGGGCAGTTCCTGTGAAATTGCAGGAGGAGGGAGCGTGGAATCCTTGTGCAGTTAACTTTACTTTCTTGGTTAACGGTTACATGGGGCCCCCCTGTTTATGGGAAATCAAGCTAACCTAATCTTGAAAGTTAGAGGAAACTGCTGCAATTATGTAACCTCTACCCTCATGGCCTGATTGAAGGAGAGCTGAAAGGGAGGGTGATGGGGTGGGGCTGGTAACTTGGCAACAGGCAAGGGTCACCATGTGTTAATTGGTGTCTGCAGAGCCGACTCGTTTTTCTATGGTCATCAGTTGAAGAATATCATCATTTGCTGAAATGAACCAATGCCCTTGACTTCTCAGGAGTGGCAAAGAATTGATCAGAGAAAGTTCTCTGAATGTAAAAATAAACTAAAATAAACCACTAGAACTGATGTGTGTGTGATAGCAATAACTGGTCGTCTGATGGTGAACTGCATCTTTTCATGATGTGTTTTATTTGTATTACTGTAAATTACTATATGGCTATATTTATAGTTCATGATATTACTTTATTTGATCACATAGTAAATCAGTAAAGAAGTGAAAATAGGTGTCCGTCCATCCTCTCAGTGAGTTGGTGGGGAATGAGAAGGTCCGTGATCTGCCTAGGGTCAAGTAAGCCAGGTCTCTTGTTTCCCAGAGCCGCATGATTTTTCAGTACATCATCTGACTTCATGAAATGTTGACAGCTAGCCAAAACATTACGATTCAACAGTTGCAATACCATAAAATGATGACATGTCATCCCGTGGAAAAATCTCTAAGGGTAGATCCCGGTTCTTCGACTCACCCATTTCTGACCTGGGAAAAGAACAAATGCTGGGACGAGTCATTATTTTTTCCTGCAGGTCTGCGCCATGACAGAAGGCTCATTGCACCCTGTCTTCTCCCTCTACCCTCTTTGTTTTTGGCCATTAAAACTTATTTTCACTTGACTTCAGTGAAGCCTTTGGCTTAATTCTGTTTTCAGTTAACTTAGGATAAAGTCTCTTATCCATCAAACCTTAACGTCAAAGGAGTTACATTTCCTAAAGCTAGTGTCTTGTAGTGTACCTCCACTCCATCCATACTAAAAATGCTCACAGTGACGACACATCTTATTCAAAAGTGGTTGTTGGATTTCCTGGCCCAGGTAGCTCACTCAAAATGTTCTTAACCAAATTTCCAAAGATTCAGTGAAAGCTGGTGAACAGAGAGTAACTATAGGATCTGATGAAATCCCATTTAGCCAACTAGGAGTCTGAGGTGTAACTCTTCTGTGAATACTGTGGACCTGCTTTGGGCCACGAAGAGACTGGTGGCTTCTCACATCTCAAAAGAGTTAGTTATTCAATAAATATTTGTTGATGGTAAACAACAAGACTGGAAATACTTCTCTTTGGAATTTTTTTCCAAACTTACAAACGGACATTTTGTGGGATGTTGAATATAAATATTTAAGAGACTCAGTTAAACCCTAGTTCTGAGTATTTCCTGCTTCCAACCTTTTGTTTGTTTTCCAGTGAGAATGTACAGTAATCCATTTCAAACTCTGGCTTTCGTGGATTTAGACCAGGCTCCCTGGAGGTAGGAAGACCAGGGCAAGAATGAACCAGATTGTAATCTCTGTGCCTGGCAGTCTGACATCACTTGTAAACTCTGCCAAAATTCCCTTGGAAGCAGATGTTCCTAGAGGGGGAATGGTAATCATTTATGCTTTTACATTTGTTCAGTAAATGCTGATTCGTGGGAAACACAAGGATTTAGGTTATGGTTACGAATATTTCACAAGGGATGTACGTTTTCAGAGAGAATAAACATGATTATTCCAAACACATTTTTCCTCTCTCCCAGCACTTCTCATGTTTTAATTCAGGCTTTCTCATCCACTTACAGCCAGGGGGGCAGTTGTCAGATCTTCCTCCCCCTTCCCCAGTGCAATAGTTCCCATGTCAGGCTGTGGGTAATTTATAAATCTTGGTAATATTTCCTAATCGCCAGTCTAACATCCAAATATAAACTTCAAGCCCTCCTCCTTATATTTGTAAATTATCCTTTTCAGCCAAAAAGAGTGGAATTAAAACATAAAACTCTGGAAGGGCCAAGTCTGTTGATGACTTATAAACTAGGGAAACTGTGGGTCCCACCCATGTTGGCCTTTGGATGCTATAATGAATGGGTGTGTATTGACTATGGATCTGAAGAATATTGCCGCTGATTATCAAAAACGATTTTTCTTTCATATATTTTTTGCATTCAAGGAATACATGCTATTTGGAACAGAAAGCTGAGTAAAACTGACGTAAGACTGATTTATACTTGCTTAAGTCTACAGCCAAAAACTTCTACATTGGCAGTTAGTCTTGAACTGAGTAAGTAATCAACTACTGATAAGAATGAGTTCTGTCAGAGGTGAACTGGGGCCAACAGCGGAAGCATCTCACCTAGGAAGTCTTGGGGACCTCTTATACAATTTGTAGTGTGTTCTACAGAGCATTTCTCTGTCATCAGAATTTGTTCATTACGTACTCTAAACCTTCAGTCATTTAGAGAATTAAAAAGAAAAGTGTGTTAGAATAAGTTTCCTCCAGAAATGGCAGGATGGGGCATTCTGTAATGTCATATATAAATCCTACTGTATGTTAGTAGCTATTCCAGAAATACAGAGGTGGTACTTTTAAAATTGAGAACACAAGCTTTTATAGCATGTATCTGATTCAATAAATGGAAAAAAAAATCTCTTAAGAGGCATATTGTCTGTTCCCTCTATAGAGTCCAAGGTTATATGCTCAATTCCAGAGTCTGTTCCAACACCCCACTGAGATTACAGGGGAGAGAGGCAAAAACAGGGCTGAGCCTTAGCCCCCTCTCTCTGAACTCATGTCTAAAGAATTTGATTCTGCTCTTAGATGAGGTGAAAAATGTCCTCTCTTCAAAGAAATGGGAGGGCAAGTGAATGACCCGGTCAAAATTTCTGAGGTAGAATCAACTTATTCTTGAGGCTCCTAGTCAATCACTGTCTTAAAATAAAAAACCAAAACAAAAACAAAAAACAACACTCATGATCAATTATGCCAAATTTCAACTTGATTCTTGCAGGCTCTTCGGCATTTAGATGTTTCAACAGTTCTTAGCCATAGGTTATCTCCTTTTAGAAACACCAAAGTGAACCCACAGGTGTTCTCATTTTAGTGAATTCTGCAGCTAATATCATCCTGGCAGGACATCAGAATGTAGTCCTGCTAAAAGTTAAACTTTTGATGAAAAAGATACTCATGGGAGAATAAGCATTCTCTGTTCTCCAAATGTCCCACTGTAGGATAACAGCTTACTTGCTTGATGGTGCAGAATTCACCCGTATTCCTGCCTGAATGCCCGAGCGTCTCCTTACTTGCTTGCTTGGGAGATAAGTTGCTCTGATTTGACTGGGACTGAGGTATTTCTCAGGAATCTGGGCTTTGCCTGCTAAAACTGGGTAAGTCTCGGGCGAACTGCTGAATCACTTTCTGGGAGGAGTTCTGGCCCCGTTCTCAGGTCTTTTTGCAACCTGGAGGTGCAGAAAAGAAATCAGCATCTTCACTTCTTGGAACAAGCAAGGATCCCTTCCACGCAGCTTTGGAGCATGAGGGTGGCCCCCTCAACCTCCTACTTCTAGTGTTTACCAGTCTATTCCAGATACACTTCCATCTCTTCCAAAGCTTCCCTTAAATATCCTGGCTGTGACTGTCGGTATTTAGAAGAGCAGCCTGAGGAATGATGTGTTTTCTTTAAGTGCCTTCTTTTATTTTTAAATTTCCTCTGTATGTGTTGCTCAGCCACTTTGTAGCAGGCATTGGGTTTGGTGATGTTCTAAATAAGGGCACGCTCTTCTCACCACCAGCACAGAGTCTGGTAAGACAAGTAACTAACCAGTAATTACTCACAAAGCTTCCCCCTTCATCAGGCCAGGACAAGGCTATATAGTCTTGGGGTAAGTTCTGTTCCGCTTACTCTACTCACCCTCACAGATTTGCAATGTAGCACCAGGCTCAGCGAGTAGTCATATGAAAAACAACTTTGTGCATTTTTTAATTTTTAAAGGTTACCCTCCATTGACAGTTATTACAAAAATATTGGCCATTCTCCCCATGTTCTACAATGACATCCTTGTAGCCTATTTTACACCCGATAGTTTGTATCCCGCAACACTGGTAATGGCTAGATTTTTCTGAGTCTGCGTCTCTTTGTCATATTCACTAGTTTGTTGTATTTTTTAGATTCCACTTGTAAGTGATATTGGGACCCAGTCCAAGCTTGTACTGCTCACTGCATGACAGGCCAATACATCGAGAGACGAGTCGCTGGGGCATGGAGTAACGACTCTGTTCAGAAAACCAGCAGATTGAGAGGATGATGGACCAGTGTCCCCCAAACCATCTTGCCTGAGTTAGAGTTCAGCCTTCCTTTATACCAAAAGGGGAAGGAGTGAAGTCAAACATTTCCTGGTTCCTATCAGCCTCTGGAGGGGACGTGTTAATTTCTTCCTTCCTGCGGTCATTCGCAGAGGGACCTGGTTGGGATGTTTCCTGCGAGCTACACAGAAGTATTTTAGCCTAATGCTCGTTACCTGGGTGGCAGGGTTCCCAGAGATGGGCCGTTATAATCCAAGCTTTAGGCAGCATCCCTTTAGTGATTAACTTGCAGCAAAAGCAACAGAACACAAAGGTCAAAGCGAAAGAAACAGGTCCAATACGGAGTCAGATTTGGTCTTTCCTGTTACAACTCCGCACTGTCAGGGTCCGTTCCCCTGTCTTGTGGGGAGAAGGGGTGATGACTGCTCTGGCTGTTTCCTGCTGAACGGGGGCCATGAGAGGGTGATTGTGGAAGGGAACATTCCTTAGAATCGTTAGCAAGTGGTACAATCCTCTTTCCTTCTTTTACAGCTGTTTGAAACTGATGAAACCCCTCAGTTTGTTGAACTTGGGGAAGTGGTTCCAGCTCCCAATATGTATTTCTATACAAATCTATCAGTTTTACCTTTCTGACTGTGCTACAGTTACACTAGATTCCTTTGCTGTTTGGACAAGATTGAGCAAATAGATTGATCCTCCTCCAGCTTCAATGAAATTATAACCTCAATACTTATCCCTTTTTATAAGAAGCCACCTGAAGTCTTTTGAGTCTAAGGGTTCACACACCAATGTCCCACTCTCAAACAAGAACAGACAGGTTTTTTTCCTTCTGTTGCTTTCCTCCATTTGACATCAGTAAAAATTTCAAAAATCACAAAACTAGTTTGGCTGTAAATGGAGAAACAGTACCAAACAAAATGGAATGAAAAACCCCAAGGACAAACAGAAAATCCTACATAAATCCTGCAGTTTGGTCTTGGGGTTTTACATATACTAACAACACAGGAGACCACGAGTGAGGTAACACAGCAAGGTGGCAGTACCCCGTGCGGAGATCCTGACAGGTGCTGTGGCCACACGTTGTTACAATAAAGTGTCATCTTCCTCTCAGTCACAGGTTCATAGCTGTGGCCAGATCACTCACCCAAACTGCGCCTCGGAGGACTTTCTTTATGAATACTGGAAACATTGCCCATCCTTTAAAGGCAGAAATACAAGAAACACAAATGGCGCACACAGATGCTAGCATCCAAAGAAACAAATCGGTTTACAAATCTAGCAGGAATCCAGCAACTATTTCCTCTCTCCAACAGGGTACCTCACTTAAATGCAAAACAAACTGGCTTATTCCGGAGGAAGAAAAACCTAACGGAGAAGAAATAAAGTTTCCGGCTGTACACTCCGGAGCGACTTACCCGCAGGCTCCCGGATGTCGAGTCCTTGCTCCCGCTGCCGAGCGCCGGAGCAGCCGGTGCCCCCTCGGGGAACTCTGAGGGGACGATCCTCAGGACGAGTGGTCCTGGCAGCTGCCAGAGTCTCACCTGAAAACTCCCCAGCCAGGGCCAGCTGGTCACGAGCTCCCTGCAGATTTGCTACCGAGCCCAAGCTTGTACTGCTTGCTGCATGACAGGCCAATAAATCGAAAGAAAAGTTGCTGGGGCAAGGAGTAACAAGTTTATTCAGAAAGCCAGCAGACTGAAAAGATGGGGGCCTCGTGTCTCAAAGAACCGGCTTGCCCGAGATAGAATTCAAGCTTCTTTTATATTAAAAGGGGCAGGAGTAAAGTCAAACATTTCCTGGTGCCCGTCAGCCTCAGGAAGGGATTTGCTCCTTTCTTCCTTCCTGTAGCCAATCACGGGTGGGCCCGGCCAGGATGGCCCTCCTCCTGTTTCCTATGAGCTAAACAAAGGTATTTCAGCTTAGCACCCGTTACCTGGGAGGTAGGGTTCCCAGAGATGGTGCCGTTATGTATCATTTAAGCTCAAAGGTAGCGTGAGTGATTAACTTCTTGAAAAGCAACAGAACACAAAGGTCAAAGCAAAAGAAACAGATCCAATATGGAATCAGATTAGTTCTTTCCTATTACAATATTGTACAGTATTTTTCTTCCTCTGACTTATTTCACTTAGCATAATGCCCTCCAAGTCCATCCTTGTTGCTGCAAATGGCAAAATTTTGTTCTTTTTTTTATAGCTCAGTAGTATTTCATTGTATGTATATACCACATCTTCTTTATCTATTCATCTGTTGATGGAAACTTAGGTTGCTTCCAAGTCTTGGCAATTGTAAATAATGCTGCTATGAACATTGTGTGCCTGTATCTTTTTTTGGAAACATACTCAGGAGGGGACTTGCCAGGTCAAATGGTAGTTCTATTTTTAGTTTTTTGGGGAAGCCTCTATATAGTTCTCCACAGTGGCTACATCAATTTATGTTCCCACCAATAGTGTGTGAGGGTTCCCTTTTCTCCACAACCTGACTGTGCTTTTTTAGGAAAAAAAAAAATTGAAGACCATTCTGTACACCACTCAATGTTCATAATTCAGAGACCTCCACAATGGCTGGAAAAAACATGTCTTGGCCGTTGAATAAGCATGTTTGTTTGCAGTGGACGCTGAGAACTAGGAAGCTAAGTTACGTTTTACCAGCAGTTTTCAGTATCTTTTCTTAGACTTGCTTCAGTTTTTCTGGTAAAATTATACTCTCCCTATTATCCTGTTAAAATATTGGAATCCCTTTACATCAAAGAGGCTTCTTGGATCTCTGCAACAGAAGGGAACTATTTCTCTTTTCTCATACCCCTCCGAGGCAGCATTTAAAAAAAAAGACTATAAAGGATTTTATTTTTCAGAGGACTATTATTCCCAAATTGCCTATGAACCAGGGAAAAAGTTCTTGCCCTGAGCTTCTCCAATATTTGACAACCAGATCTGCCCCATTTCTCCTGACTTATGCCAGTGAAGTCTTAGGGGAATGTTTTGAGCAGTGGGTGGTTCTTGGTGTCTATCACAGTCTTGCTTCGGGATCTGATGTCTTAGGGAAAAAATTGATAATGAACATCTCTTTTCACCTTTGCAGCACCTCCCGGTTCTTCTTGATTCCTTTACCAGCTCAGATAACGTTTAGGACAAAAAAATTGCAAAGTTTCACATGTGTTTCTAGGGCAACCAGAAGACAGCAGTAGGAATTAAACCCAAGCCAAGAAGCTGAGCACAGCTCCTTGAATGAATCTTCATCTTGGCTGATGCCAGATCTAGTAGGGGTGAGCTGACATCTTCAGACACCTGGAGAGAGGGAGAAGCCTACTGTCTGAAACCCCTCTGAGAAACGCACCATCTTCTCCTGAGTGGGAAATTTCTTGTGTTTTCCCTCTGACTCTTCCCATCTCAGCCTTGCTGCAGATTTTTTTCACAACAAAGGCAGCTCCTAGGTTATACTCCTGGATGACTAAGCGCTCCTCAGATGGGTGTTGTGAGGATTAAATGTAAATAAAACAAGTTTTTTGAAAGTTGTAAAGGATTACACAGATGTTATTTATTTTTTCCTCAATATTTGGAACTGGGGGGAGAAAAGAAAGCAGAAAGCAGAAAGAAGAGGAAGAGGAGAGAGGAGAGGGTTATGGATTTTTGACTTTGAGACAGTTATCAATTTGTGGCCAGTGAGGCAAAACAAATGACCTGAAATGGTATTGGAAGGAGCGGAGCGTGACACACATAGCTAAGGTAGGACCTGCTAAGTGATGTGCTTACGGTCAAGTTTGCCTTACATTAACCCTAAAACTTGCAATAGAGAAACATTTAACTTGTTGTTAAAGGAAAAAACAAAAAACAAAAAACAAAACCCAACAGAGTTAAGAAAATGAGTGGAGGGAGGGCCACTTCCGGTATTTTTTTTCCCAAAAGAATCAAACAGATGCACATTTACATCAATCGGAAGAGTAATTTGCCCTTGTGAAAATTCATCTCCTGTTTATTTAAGTCAAAACTAGCTAAATAATTAGAATAATTTTCCATTGCTTAAAAACAGCTAAATAATTAAAGATGCCAATTACTTTTGAAGTATTTCACATTTAATTCTTACTATTTTTGACACAGGAAAACAACTTTAAAACTTTATCTAATTTCAATCATAAAAGTAACCCATGTCTATTTTAGATTATGCAGAAAATACAGATGGAAGAAAAAAATTCCTGTTAACACCTAGAAGTCTTCTACCATATTTCTTTTTAAAAATAAAAATTATGCTTAGTCTAAAAACAATCACTTCTTCTAAATTTCCTTTCTCAGAAACAACTAATTTTAATGTAAGCCTATTCATTTGGTATCTTGTTTTCAAGTTGGAGGCATTGTCTATGGTCTCCCCATCACGGAAGATGAGAAGTTAGCTCTCCTGGTCTGCCACATCCATGCTCTCATCCCGTCTGCTATCTATTCAATATGGTTATGTGTGACTTTGGTCAATCAACATTCCACACTTAAGTTGTTACCGAACGTAAGTCTGTGTGCCTGATGCACAGTGAGGCCAAACAAATCTAAACATTGGAGTTTAGAGCAGAGAAAGGTTTACTGCAGGGCCAGGCATGGAGAACGAGTGGCTCACACTCAAAAGACCCAAACTCCCTGAAGGGTGTCAGCTGAGCATCCTTAAAGGCCATGTGAGGGAGGGGCGTCCCAGGGTACGTGATCAGCTGTGCACAATTCTCTGATGGCTTGATGGTGCTCAATCCTTAGGCGCCAGAAGGTCTGGGGACCACTCGTGCTCATGATCATCAAGTAGTTAATTTCTTCCCTTTGGTGGTGGTTTTTAGCACCTGACAAACTCAGGAAATATGCATGAGATACTATTATCTGGGTACTTCAGAGAAGAGAGAAGACAGAGAATATTGGGGACAGGGTCTGTCCCAGGAAGGCCCCACAGGGTCCTACTCGATTACAACACGATTATTTTGTGCGTGCTGTTTGGAGCTGAGGGTCAAAGCTGAGCTACATGGTATACTAGGAGTATTTTTCCTCTTCTTGCACAACTTGGAAATTCATAATTATCTTGTTTTTCTTTTAACATTTCCTTTCTGGGTATAAACAATGATAGCTCCAGGTTTTGTTGGCATGGGCATTATACAATTTGGGGAACCCACTACAAAATAGAATACAAATTACAAATTTTCAAAAGATGTGAGGAGCCTGGATCCCTAAATCAGTGTCTAGAGGAGAGCAGCTTCCTTAACAGGAACGTCCTTTTTACAAGACGTTATTATATACAGGTTTGTTTTAACAGCTAGCATTACGTAATCTGATTTCTTAGGCGAAGTCTGTTTTGCTTCTGAGGTGCTGTTTTTTTCTTTTTGTTTTGGTCTCTGTCACTCCTATTAAAGGCTTTTCTCAAGTGTCTGCTTCTACTTGATTGTCTGCTGATTTGTAAGAACAGAGGTCTAAGTAGCTGAGTGGTGGTCTTAGTATATGAGCTCTTCTGTAGCATGCTCTAGGTGGCTCCACGTCTGTATTTTTAGGGCTTTTCTTTTGGCTAAGTCTGAATCCCCAGAGACGGCTCTTTCATCTTTTATCGGCCAAGGTTCTGCATGTTGAGTGGGAAAGTTGGCTTGAGGGTCTCAGAATTCACTGTTCATAGGATCATTAAATCCCCTGGGTATAACAATGTCTTAATTCCCAGTCTTTCCATGCCTAATGAGGTTGAATAGATTTCCTCCTATTTGTTTTTAAGTTAAATTGATTTCTCCATGAGTTTTCTGAGAACTATCACCCCCATTTTATGAACAAGGATTGTAAACTTCACAAGGGAAAAGGGAAAAAAACTGACAGAAGCTGAATTAGTTTCCATCATGTTTAGAAACCTTGCTAGGTGCTTTACATGTGCTGTCTCCTTAAATTTAACTCTCAAAGCAACCAATAGATAATGTCAAACAAACATAAATTGCCATAAGATGGAATAGACATTTAAAAGACTTTATTTTTGCACAGTCAGAGATCAGGGAACAATTACATTATAAAATTTAAAATGAATTGTAATTTACATAAAACTATACATTATAAAATTTAAACCTTTTTCTGAAATATAACTAAGGCAGATGACATTCCAAAATCAACAGAAGGACTCCTCTCCCCAAAATAAAAATTAGTATACCCTTTTCACTAAAAAAAAAGTCATTTTAAAGAGTCCATAAGGGAATGTTGTCTATTTTAATTTGCTTTTTATCAATTTATTGTGTCTATCACAACATGTAAATTGTCACTGTTGTCTTTGTGGGCTGATCTCCCCAAATGGGAACAAAGAAGGGGAGGTGGCCAGTGGGGGGGGTGTGGAGATGGAAATCAGAGCCCATCTTGTGGATTTGTTATGCTTTACAACAGCCCCCCTCAGGCCCTGAGAGCAAAAGCAAACATGAATTTCCATTCAGTGTTCCTCAAGATTTCATTAAGAATGTAGAAACTGGGAACAGCAAAGAGATTCTTCAAATGTGATCATGTTAATTCCATTCAACACACACGTGATGCATCAGTTCCTTGTTCTCGTCTTACCTGACCTGTCAGCCGCCCTCAGCATAGTTGATCGTGCCTCCACCTTGAAACACTTCCAGCACTTGGCTTCTATGTCACCACAGCTCCTGAAAGTCTTCCTTTCTGTCCACTCCTACTCAATCTCCTTGAGCATCTCCATCCAAGATTTATAGCTCCAGTCTAACGGTCCCTCCCGAAGTCTAGGCTTAGATTCCTAACACTACTCCCTCTTTCCACCTGGATGAGTGATAGGCTTCTCAAATGTATTACGTCCACAGCTGAGCTCCTGAAATTCTCCCCATCCAGTCTTCTCCATCTCAGTAATGCAGCTCCATTCCCCCAGCTATCTGAGCTCCCAAATTGTAGTCGCCTCCTTGTCTCCTCTCTTTCTCTCACACACATACAATGCATTCACACAACCTGTTGGTTTTACCCTCAAAATATATTTATAATATGACCACTTTCCCTCTACACTTAGTCTAAACTATCATCATCTCTTTTGCCTGGATTACTGCAGTGACATCCTAACTAATCTCCTGGCAAAATCATCTGTGGGGTTTGTTTCGACGCATTCAAGGAGCTCAACAAACATCAAGCGGGAGAAACTCAATGAGATCTACATCGAGACTCATTACAATCGAACTGTTGAAAACCAAGGGCTAACAGAGAATCTTGAAAGCAGCAAGAGAGAAGCGACTGCCACAGTCAAGGGAGCCCCAGTTATTTCTCATCAGAAACCATGGAAACCAGAAGGCAGTGGAATGACATATTTAAAGTGCTGAAAGAAAAACCTATCAACCAAGAATTCTATAGCTGGTAAAACTGTCCTTCAAAAATGAAGGAGAAATTTAGACATTCTCAGATAAACAAAAGTCAAGGGAGTTCATTATCAGTAGAAGTGCCCTGCAAGAAATGCTAAAGGGTGTACTTAAGTTGAAGTGAGAGGACCACACTAGACAGTAACTCAACAGTGTATGAGAAATAAAGGTCCCCTGAAAAGGTTAACTATATGGGCACATGTAAAATTGAGTATGATGGTGTGGTACAGTAAAGAATATATCTGATCTTTGTCCCTGGCTCCTGGCACAGAGCTTCAAAAACCCTTGGAATTTTCTGAATGACAGGAGTTCCTTTGTTATGCTAATGGAGTAACTCAACCTGGGTCCTGGACAGCTTCAGCATGGGGGCTGGTCACCAGAAGAATGGACCTTGGGGTTAGATGGTTGAAAATTTGGGCCAGGCTGACCTCCAGGAAGAGGAATGGGGGGCCAGAGACTGAATTCAATTTGTTTATCAGTTATGCCTACCTATTGCTGTCCTGATAAAGTCTCTGGAAACAGAGGCTTCCTGGTTGGTGAATATTGCTTTTCTGGGATGGTGGTGTGGCCAGATTTTGCAAGGAGAGGGCGTACAAGCTCAGTATCCTGCCTGGCTCCCCTAGACCTTGTCCCACGTATCTCTTCATTTGACTATTCTTGATCTGGATCCTTTATGATAAAACCATAATAGAAAGTATGGTGCTTTCAGTGAAGTCTGTGAGTTGTTCTAACAAATTATCAAACCTGAAGGGGTCATGGGAACCCCTAAATTTATAGCCAGTCAGAATTGTGGGTAGTCCCACTGACATCTGAAAGCGGGGGCAATCTTGTGGAGGGCTTTATCGTTAACCTCTGGGTAGTTAGTGTCAGAAGTGAAGTCCAACATACCCACTTGGGGTGGAAATGGAAGATAATTGTATTTTTGGTTTGTAACCACTATTTTTTACTTTCGACATTATGTAAAAGACAAATGCATAAAATTAATTATAAATCTATGTTATTTGGCACAGAATAGATAAAGATTCAGGCGAATGAACACTCGTTATTACCGTACGGTGTCTGCCCCACACTTGGCTAGATGCTGCGGATTCAAAGGATGGAAGGAAGAAACGTAAAGCACTAATAACAGTCTCTGATATAAAGTGGAACAAAACACGTTAGCGATGGGTATTCCCAAACGCACCCTGACATTGATTATAACAAGGCTTCCCATGAGCAGCAGAATAGTATCTCATTTAAAAAAACTGCATCCCCAAGGGCAGGAAAAGGTGAGGTGTTTTGCCTCAACTGCTCGATACTCAATCAGCGGTGCAAAAACTGACCTGTGGACTTTCTCATTTAACCAGACTAACCTCGTGTTGCTTTAGGGAAAATTCATCGAAACAAAGGCACAGAACACACAAGATATAGTATTTTTAAAAACATTTTTTTAATGAAGAAATAATTCCATTCCAAAATATAGACACACAATTAAATAGTTTAATCACTTCAAAATATAACATGTTCCCAGGAGGTTCCAACACACACACATACACACAAAACAATACTTAACAGCAATACAAAAAACCCATACAATAGTAGTTTTGTTACAATACCAATGAATCTTGTGAAATCTTTAGCGTCTCTGAACTGGTTATTTTAAATGGTGTCAAATTACAGTAGTCATCATTAAGAATCTCTTACAGTTAATTAGCCTCAGGATGTAATGCTTCTGATTTTTTTCCCCCTCTTTTTGGTTCAAAGGTAGAAATGCCCTTTCTTCTGAGGACACAGTGGAGTTCTTGTTTGTGGCTCCTTGCGCGGAACTGAACCAAGGTGACTGCAGCAACCGAAGGCTGCCGTATTTACAACGTCTATCTACAGGTAACAGCCAAGAACTAAGAAGGGTGGACAAAGATGATCAAAATAAAAGCAGACATCAGTGCTAAATTATGATGCAACAGCTGGGCTCATGCATATAAGAAAATACATAGGCTCTCACAACAAAGGCCACACTCTTCATGTAATTCAGTTCACATTACTACTTACAAAGGGACCTTCCCTGCCTGATAGTAGATCGTTCGAGAATCCATTTTTCACAATCTCCAGCACATCTCCCTCTGACCAACCAAACGTACCCCGACTTCCGTCCTGACCAACCACAACTGATTCCTGAATCCCCTCCAGTAGATTCCATAGTCCTCCCTCCCTCCGCTAACATGGCGCTGCGGGGAAGGGCTGGCTGTGTTAGACCAGTGCTCACGAACAGGCCATCATCCCTAATGGAGATGGATGTGCAATTCATCGTGGAACAAGAAAGAAACAGCCCCCGCCAAGATATATCTAAAGGACAAGACAGGTGACACCTGCTGGATTTGCACTTAGAACAGGCCCCACAAGTAGATCTGGAGAGCCAGGGAAAGAAACCCACCGAGTAACACAAAAACCCAAAACAACACACGCCATTTTGTCTCGTTTACAGGACAGGGGTGCTTGAGTCTGGTCTCAGTGCTGACGTGGAGCTAAGAGAAAGAAAAGGCGGCTGGTTAGTCAGGAACTGGTCATTGGCAGCAGTTTCCAGAGTCCTTGCAATGGCTTTGGACGATGGTTATCAACAACCGTGTGATGGAGTTGGCAATAGGACAGGGGGAAGGTTATCAGCAAAACAGTTCAGACCTTAGACAGACGTTTTGATGTAGAAACACAAAATGACCACACCTGTCAGCTCGGTCCAGCGGGTGGCTGAATGCCACTTGCAGGGTCAGAGTTCTGGGGTCAAGAACTACCCGGCTATGATCTAGAGCTGACGGCAATGCAGGCAGCCAGGATGCAGTGGTTTTAGGTACTGAGTATGAGGCACAAGTGGCCACCTGCTCCATCTAGCGAGGTAAGGTTTCACAGGGGATGGGCGGTGGAAAGAGAGACGAATAAGATCTACCAACAAAACCCGCAATAAAATCCATCTGTGCAAAGAGATGTGAGAACTGGGCAGCTGTGCCGCTTTGGTGCCAGCCTGTTCTCAGGGGTATCTGCCAGGCTGGTTCTCCGGAGGGAAACAGGATTAAGTACATCAGTGGACAGAACAGGCTCCTGGCTGGAGTCAACCCAGAGCTTCGCGATCCTCAAGGCAAGTGATTTAGTCCCACAGGGCAGCCGAGGGGGTGGTTTCTGACCGAACGCAGAGACACAAACATCTTAGAACCCTCTAGAGAGGAGGCTGGAAGATGTCAGGGTGTCTGTGCTCAGCTGGGCACCCATCAACCACTGATGATGTGGGTGGGAGGAGGTTTTTGCCAGCCCTGGGAGCAAAATCGAGTTGCTGAAGCTTTGAGGTTGACCCAAAGCCTGTCTTGCTTATTCTGAATAAGGCCTTTTCAGGGATTTTCTTATACAACTTTATTCTAAAGCAGTGGTTGTCAAACTTTGGTGTGCATCCGAATCACCTGGAGGGCTTATTCAAACACAGATTGCCAGGCCCTGCCCCCAGGACTTCTGACTCAGTCGACCTGGGTTAGGGTCTAAGAACCCACAGCTCTAATCCATTCCCAGGTGCTGCTGACGCTGCTGCGGGCCCAGGGAACACGTTTTGAGAACCGCTGTTCTAAAATGTTCTCTTCTTTCCCTTAAAGGAGAATCAGGAATCCAGAGAAGCTGCCAATTTAAGTATAATGTATCCACTACGTTGCAGGATTTTTAGTTCATCGAATCTTGAAACTAGTAGAAGGTTAGTTTTTCATTTCCCCAGAATCCCCTAAGGGAGATCTTTAGCGCTCCCCCCAAAAAGGGCCCTCGGAAAGGACCATCGACAGTCTTTCCTCCTCCCTCCTCTGACCTGTTCTTTTGCACATCAGCCTTTCACGGAGTGCAAAATCCCAACTCTGCTTCGAAGAGCCTGTTTCCTCTCACATGACCACAGGAGGCTGCATGCATACACCAGGTAGCCAGCTAAGGCAATACACATTCAGAAATAAAAGGAGAGCAAACGTTTGCAAGCACACTTTAAGCCTGTACATTTAAAGCTGAAAGGCCTCCGAACGACCTGATAGGGGAACGTATGGACGAACGGTGCTGTTAGAAACATGCTCCCTAAAGCTACACCGAGAGGATCGAGCCTGGGGAAGAGCAGAGAATCTGAGTCCGTTTTGGGGAGTCTTATGGCACCTGTGGTTTATAAACAGCTTTAGTAACGAGTATTTCAAAACAGAGTTCACAGTTTTTAAGAAGATCTGTGCTGATTTTAAAAACTAGATTCTATATAATTTGAATGTTGTCTCTTTTTTTTTTGAATATGATATCTATTTGGAAAAAAAAATATTTACACTAAACTCTATGGCTGATTGGTTAAGAGTTCTCTTGAAAGAAAACAACCTCAAGCTGGAAAGAGGCCCCGAAGACTGGATGATCCTGGTGTGTTTGTGTCCAGCCTCTGCTCTCAGAGACCTGGAGACGAACCCAGACCGTGCTGGCCGAGGACCCTGCTTGGCTTCGGGGCTGGGTCTGTGCACCCAGGCACCAAACCCTTCAGGCTTAGTGAATAATGCCAAGTGGTTGTTTTTTTCCAGTTGCTATGGAAAAAAAAATGTACAGTGTATATAATCAACTGTCTTGCTAAAATCTCAGAGAATTCGGAAATTGAACGTCTAGCTATAAACAGTATTCATATTGTCATTGTAAACTGACCAGGTTCAGGGTCATGTACGAAGGCTTAAGATGCGTGTTAATACTGCCATCGTGAGTAACTGCAGCCTGAGTTTTCAGCCTGGGTTTTCATTTCGAGGGATGAGCCATGTTACAGAGGATGTAAGCTGATAAGTTAGCTTTGAACAGAAGTCTTTTTTCTTTTTTCCTTCTCAAAACACACACCTGTGAACTACAGATCTTGGAACAAAAAGTGAGCTGCACTAGAGTCGGCAGAACATGAATTTAGGGGGTGGGGGGGTCTGTCGGGAGCTGCTGCGGGCGGTGGTTCCTCTCTTCCGTGAGGTGAGGCTGCTGCCCGGCTGCCCGGCTGCCGTCTTCTCCTCTGGGGGGGTGGGTGCAGCTCAGTCCTTCATCACCAGCTCTCCTGTCCCTTTCATCATCTGTCTGACTATAGCTTGCCTGGGAATAAGCAATGTGTAATTTTTCTTTTAAAGATGGAAACTGTTTTCTCAATTAGGGTTATGAGGCTTAGAACCCCCCTTTTTCCCTGACACACACACACACACACACACACACACACACACAGACACACACACACTCTCTCTCTCTCTCCCTTCCTCTGACACCAGGAACGAATGTTCTGGGACACTGTGTGCTACTGCACCTTCTGAAAGAAGAAAGGATGAGACTCCTCCTCCCGCTGAGTCTCTTGCCTCATGGGTACCCGAGGCACCTGGAGGGTGTAAGCACCGTAAACAGAGCTATTTGTGCTGTCCTCTGGACAAGGAGGTGGAAGCACTGACTCATTACCAGGATGCCATGCTCATTTTTAAAAACAAATCCACTTTGGATCTTCTAATCCCCCAATGTCTGAAGTTAGGATGTGGCTGGCCAAGGTGAGTGGAGTACCATGTGGCCAGAGGGATGGAAAAGGGACCAACTCAAGGTTGGACTGGGCACAAATGGAATTTTGGTGAACTCTATGCTGAGTGCTAACCTTCATGTAAACTGTTTCTTCCATCATGGCCAGCGGAAAAGCAGTAAGTCAGGTTTCACTCTATTCACTCTTGTTAGTGTGTCGATGAATGCATGTTTATCTCCAAACAGGCCGAAGGCTCTTCTTGAGCAGAGAAGGGGTCCTCCGCGCTTCTGGAGTCCCACCTTTTGCCCCTTAGTCATGTGGGGCTCAGCTTGGTAGATGCTAATTGACTGTGAGCTGATGAAATCGGCTTCAGGACCCTTGGCTAAGAGATGCATGTACTTTGGGATAATTTCTGATCTTGCAGTGTAGCCAGGAAAGTCCAACCAAATAGATTTCAATAGCACAAACCATTAAAAAATTTCAGCTGTATTTCTTGGCTACATCAAGAAAAACGACAGTGGGTTAGAACTAGCTGCAAACATGGAAAGCCACTAGCTTCTGCAGTGTTCTGTCAGGTCCTAAACGAATTTTGTCTGACTTGCTGATTTACTGACAGGCTGGTTTATATTTAGTGGCCTGTGGAATGCCAGCTAGTTAGGTACGGGATGCAATAAATGGCATAGGCCACAACTGCTTTAATTTTTCACTGCCAGATTGGCATCAAAAGATTAAAAAAATGGTTTAAGAACTTTCAGAGTACTGAAATCTTTGATGTTTATGAACGAGAACCAAATACCACTTTTTTATCTGGGTGTGTGTCAAGGGCATTTTCTTAGGCTTTCGAAAAAGTATATTTTTCTAAGCACTACCTACGGATGTTTAAATAATGTGCAGAGCAAAAATGATCAAATTGCTGGAGCTCAGAGAAAGAAAATGCTATGTAAGGAAAAGGCTTGCTCCTTTGGGACTAGATTTGTTATAACTGGAGTGAGTATTTTCAGAAACAGCTCCTGGGAATTTTTTCCCCCGTAGTCATCATGAATCAGGAGGACACGTGGTGTGGCATTCTCAAGCCCAAGGGACGCAGACTAGCACACACTCGGTGAGATCCTTCCTTTTACACCAAACGGGCCTCCCAGCTCAAAAGGTCCGTTTCATAATAACAATTATGCCTCAATTGTTACTTGCTTACTCTTAGCCTGAGGACTGAGACGGGAGGTCAGTGGTGTTTGAGCTGGAGTGTATTCTTTACTAATGGATATGTCATTAAGGAGATCTATGTCCCCTTTTTCAATTTGGCAGGCGGAGCTTACTGTGAACTGTGCTACAGACTGACGGGATTCCATGGGTGGGAAAGGGCTGTACAATTAGAGTAGGTGCCAGTCCTTCGGCTCACGCAGCCAGAGGACTGTGAGAGGCGTGTTAGCTTTGAATTGTAATGTGGGACGTCTAACTGGCCACCAGCTGGAGACAGAGAAACCGTCTAGACTCACGGGGCAGGGTAGCTGGAGGTGTTTCAAATCCTTGTACAAAGCTGAGTTCCGGCCTCATTCACAAAAGTAGCCGCTCCCAGGGACTGAACTGCTTGTAAAGCACTGAGCAGAGTGCTAGGCATGTATGGGTGTGCTCGGCATAAAGCTACAGCGTGTCTGCCACTATGGTAAGTCTTTAAAAACCACACCCCAGTGAGGACAGCCTCTCTGTGATTTAGGTATTACGATACACATTGTACAGAGGGAATGGAGGCTCTTAGAGGCCTAGTAATCTGTCGAGGATTAAGCTGCTGGGACTTGGTGAAACACATGATTTGACATCAGTCTTTTAGAATCCAGAGACTAAGCTTCAGATCACTACAGTCAAGTGACCCTGCCGATCGTTAAAAGAAATTACGGAGGATTTCCCATGTATTTAGGTAGACCCTTGAAGCTGGGAGAATCACACGCCACATAAATGCTATTTTAAATTAATTTATATCTTGCTGAATTCCACAGTGGCTTCGAAGCGGCTACGGCAAAAGCTTACCTCTCCATTTTGCTTTGCTTGTTTTCCTTAATAATACATGCTTTTGCTTTCACTTTTTTTTTTCCCTTAGATTTGTTTTGTTTTAGTTTTTTTTGGCAGGGGGTAATTAGATGTATTTGTTTATTTATTTTTATGGTTTATTTTACTTTTTTAATGGCAGTACTGGGGACTGAACCCAGGAACCCTTGCATGCTAAGCAGGCACCCCACCGCGGAGCTCTATCCCCGACTCCCGCGGCCACCTGTTAAGGTGCACACCTCGATCTCCGGGGCGCTGAGCACTAAGGAGCTTACTCATCTCTGCAGGTGCTCAACAGATCTGGGCTATTCTCTCTCAAGCGCAAGCGAGGCTGAAAACTTGGATGCTGTTGTGACTTCACCGTCACAAATTTCTGGGGCCTCTCTGATGTTATAAACATTTCTGTGCCAGTCTTCCAAATGAATAAAGTCAACTCCCAAGTTTGCCTGCCAAATCTTCACTGGATTATAATGAAATGCTTACGTAGGCCAGGGTGATTCTTTGATACCAGCAGGGAAGGAGGATATTTCATCATAGAGAAAACCTAAGAGACAGTGCTTGTGAACGCGGGTGACAAGTTATCAGAATTCAGTGTACAGTGGCCACGTTTCCTCCTACTGGGGGGTACTTACTTGAGAGGAGAGTGATAAAAGGATATTGCATTCAACCTTGCAAGCTGACCTGCGGGTGACAAAGGACACAAACAAGAAAGGTGACAATGTCAAGTCTGTGCTGCAGTCAAGCCGGTGAATTATTTGGTTGGAAGCCATGCAGAAAGATAGACGGAGAGAGAAACACAGAGAGAGTCTGATGAA
The DNA here is from genome assembly GCF_048564905.1 of Vicugna pacos. Taxonomy (NCBI): domain Eukaryota; kingdom Metazoa; phylum Chordata; class Mammalia; order Artiodactyla; family Camelidae; genus Vicugna; species Vicugna pacos. The sequence continues at coordinate 11,817,974 of NC_133010.1, forward strand.
TGAAAGTAACTTTCTGACCCAGCCAACAACTAAATGCTCACAGAGCAGTCCAGGAAAACCACTTCAACCTTCCCCAGGGCATGTATCTTGCGTGGGCCTGTTATAATCTCCCAGCCCTTTGCTTTGCCTTTTCCTTGAAGTCACTGGGTATGGAAAGGAAAGGAGAGACAGAAGGAGCTTAAGATTGACCAGAGATGGCACGACCTCCAGTTGGAGCTGACGCTGTTTATAGAATTTCCCTTCATTTCGCTCCTGTCAGGTTAAATTCCTAATTCATTAAAACAAATGAAAAATCTACCATGTATGAAAGACTCTCTCTCTTTAAAAAAAAAAAACTAAAAATTCAGTTACTGTTGTCACCAAAATTCAGAAACCCACATAGGCTCCAAGAGGGAGGCCAACAGCTGCCTCTAACAGCACGAACCAGAACATTGATTAATTAACCAGCTCTCTCTCTCCCTCCATGCAGCAGAGCCAAATGAGGCAGGTGGAGGAATATCCTCCCTCAGAGTTCCTGGAGACACCCTGGGCCTTCATCCAGGCCAATTCCCTTCTGCGGACAGACCACAGAAATCCCAAACGAAGAGCATCCTCCTTGCTCTGCCTCAAGGCAACTTTATTTCAGCAGCGTTGACGTATCTGATCACTGTTTGCTTTGCATGACTAGGCCTACCCTGGGGTTGCTTCTGAAATGCGGCTGTTAAATGGAAAAGACTAAGGGAACATTCCAGAACCTCTATTTTATACTGTCAAGGTGGGGTTATGGCTTCCTTCTTGCTATATTCTTCTTGGGAAAGTATTTCTAAACTGAATCCATAAACAGATGAGGAGAGGAGAGTTTATTCTCTCTGCTTTTCTTTCTTCTGCCAAAAGAGTAAGAGAGGGCCACTGCTGACTTAAGAAGGTGGAGACAGCTTGTCTACCCATCGGACAGAAAGCCTGATGTGATAAATAACCCACTGGGGTCGGGGAGGCAACAGATCTCGACCAGGCAAACAGCCCCGAACTCTTAGAACCCCAACAAAACACAGGGAGGGGAAACAGAAGAAAAATAAACATGGCAGTTGAGTAATCTCCACGGAGAAAATGCGTTCCCTTAAGGATGAGTTACTAATTACATTTATTCCCAATTGCACGTGTTATATCCAGTGAATTCGCAGATGGATTAATACGCTTTAGTATATATGACAATCTGTCCATCCACACTCTGCTGAGTGTGAGCCTACAGCTCCCCCAACATTTCTTGATGATGTCTGTCACTCTTCTAGTATTGACATCTTAAAAAAAATGGAGGTACCGGGGATTGAACCCAGGACCTTGCACACGCTAAGCATGCGCTCTACCACTGAGCTATACCCTACCCCATACTACTGACGTTTGATATGAGGCGGAAGTGAGGGAAGCTGAGGACAAATGGTTCGAGGGAGGAGATATATGTATGCTTATTCAATTTCCTGGTGACTTGTTCTCTGTTACAGTCATCCCACAGTATCCGGGGGGGACTGGTTCCAGGACCTGCCCTTGCCTTGGACACCAAAATCTGTGGATGCTCGAGTCCCCTATAGTTGAACCTCAGTATCCACAAGCTCTGAATCCGTGGATATGGAGGGCCAACTGTGTCTTTTCTCCAAAAGCATTTTCCTAATGATCTCGGAGGACGAGGGACAGTCAGTCACCAGGTTTCCACTAATGTTTCCACCATGCTTTCACTTTCCAGCTCAGCATTTATAAGACTACATGGTGAGTGACAGCTCTAAGAAGTATTTAGTATTTTTTACTGTCTAGAATACGTGGACTCGGGAGTGCTGCCGGAATATTGCAGGCAGGGAGGGTGGAAGGATGGAGAAGGCACCTGAGTTTTGGAGCCGGGTGAGAGCCCCGGCTCCCGCGGGCGGGGGCAGAAGTGGGGGGTGGTGTGGGGCTGGCTCTCGGTACCTGGTAGGCTTCGTCCTGCAGCTTCTGTTTCAGGTATTCCTCCATCTTCAGCTCGTTCTCCAGCTGCCGGACAGATTCATCTTCATAGTTCTCATCCTCTGGCTGCACGTAGGGGTCCCCATCTTCTGTGACCCTGGGAATAAACCACAGAGGGCGTTTGGGAGCAAATCTTAAAAGGAAAGTATGGATGGAATTCATGTGTTAGCTGTAGTTTCGGGTGCACATTTATTCAGTCCTCCAATTCGCTGTGCTTTAATTTACTTCAGTTCAGTGTCTTCTTTCCCCTAATGAAAAACTTTTAAAAAAAACTTCGGAAGTTTGGAGAAATATATGCTCAAGGTTTTCTCATATGCAATTTTTCCGTGGCAGCCTGGTGATCACTGTCATTTATGTTTTTCTAGGGCTTACTGGAAGGAGTTGCCTTTCAAATGTTTGTTAGTCTTAAAAAGGGCAGGTTTTTCTTTTGGGAGGATATAGTTTTCCCAATTTGGGGGCTTTAAAAAAAAAATGGAATCCAAGAACACTTTCTATAAGCAAAGTGAGCCCCCTAGTGAAATAATGATTAAGGACATTTGTTCACGATTTAACCCTCTTTGTGTTACGTGTGTACATAGGCACGTGCGCCCGTGTGGTTTATTTTTATGGTAGAATCAAGTCTCTGAATAACAGCTAATTGATGTGAGGAAGACTAAAGTTCTACCCCATAGCTCTTGATCTTAAAAACTTATACCAACTCTAAATGGAAGAAATCCATTTAATTGTCCAATTCCACTATGAAATAAATAGGTAAGAATGATCTCAGTCACTAACGTGTGATTCCAGCTGTTCATCCCAGGATATATCAAGCTCTTCCTGGGACTGAATATAAATTCATTACCTAAATCATAGAACTAAAATATTCTCACGGTAAAAACAGAGTCGATGTTTAGATAGTCCAGATATTAAAATATCCCCTAAAAAAGACTGGTCAACTAGAAGTTTCTGGGTTGGAACTTAAATGCCATTGTTCATGTTTATTTATATCCGCATGACATGTTCTTGTTATTTTTAGAGGTTTGGGGCCAGCCTAAATAGGTCTGTGAGACCTCTGTGAACTTTCTCTCCTTAACTCCCACAGCCGTGTTGGTAGCTAGTTCTGCCACCAGCATACGGTCTTGGACTTGTCTGAATTTTAGGTAATCACCATGTAAATGCTTAATTATAAAAAATCAAATAGCTATGTATTTACCAGACTAAACGGATGACAATTAATGCACCGTTTTGAACAGCAAACAAATCAAATGACTCTAAATTATAGAGGACAGGACAGAAAGCAAACTGAAATGAAAAAGCAGCGGCCTCCTGCCATTTTAAATTATGTTATAACTGTTTTGTTTGGATCTAATGCTCTGCCTTTTCACAGCTGGCTTTCAAACTACGTCTATTTATAATTCCCATTATTACTGATCTTTTACTCACTACTTGGTCTAAGAGCCAAAACACCAGAAAGGCTTCTGGTTAGTTTCTTCTTTGGGTCTTTAAAACAGCCAGTTTATTTTTGTAGACTTGTCTGCAGTACTTTTCACATTAAGCTCCATCACTCTTCCGTGGTTTTTTTTTTTTTTTTTTTTTAACTATTTATCAATTCTCTTCTCCAGCCTTTGGTGAGCCCCTGCCCCCATGTCTCGGAACTCCACTTCTCGCTCTTTGTTCTACTCTTTTCCCTCCCAAGCTGGGCTGTGCCTTGCCTTGCCTTTGTTTCTTAGCTTTGCTTTCCTCTGCCTGGCTATTCTGAGCTGATCCAAGGTCACAGAGAGTCTAGTGGGGACGTCACTGATTCTGCTGGCTCCTGTCAAGCGACCGAAGCCTAATTGGGTGAAAATCCTTGCACGATGTCTTTGGAAGATCAGATTGATACATATTCAACAAGTCAAGGAAACTGGATTTCTTTATAATGGGATTTTATACATTATACTTATTTCAATCACACGTGTGTATATGATGTTGTTTACACCCACTCTGAACAGAGGCCTCTCCAGTGTCACCAGGTCCTTTAAGAGCAAATATAGTACATTCAGAAGATAGGATGATTTATCTCCCAAACTGGTCTGTGAGTCCTGGCAGGCTGCGGGCAATTTTTCACACTACTTAGTACCCAACCAGCACGGCGCCTTGGGCGAGCCAGGCTCTCAATAAGCACTGGTTGGTTTTAATTATTGATACTCTGGAAATTGTGAGGGAAAAGTCACAATGACAAATTTAAACGTACCTTTCTACTTTTGGCAGAAAAGGAAACTGCATCTTCCCTTTCCAAAATAAAGAACTAAGCAACCATGTTTTTATGTTCCTTTGCTCCCTGCAGAGTGCTCTGTTACTGCAAAAACACCTCCAAGAAGGAGATACTCACATGTCCCCACGCATGGTGCTTGGGGTGGCTCCACTGTGAAGGTACCCGGGTTTTCGGGCGTGGATTTGTGCTAGAAAAGCCTTTTCAGAGGTTGGTGATGGAACCAGGTCCTCAAACTGAGTCCGTGCAAATTCAGAATCCACATTACTCTCGGTGTCACTCCTCACGTCTATTAGGTACAATGGAAGAAGTAAAGAATGACTTAGAACTTTTTATGATTGGCCAATAAAGGGCTAGGCTTAATATAAAACCAACCTGTGCTGTATAAAACACTGACCAGTTAGTGTACATAAGTAAGTGTTCATTTCTTTCAAAATGAGAATTGATACTGCCATGAATTACCATAACATCACTTAGTAGACCATATTGTCTCTTTTCTTACCTTAATAATGTTATAAGGAATTTTTGTCTTAATAACTGATTTAATTCTTTAAGCATCCAGCTTTTCCCTCTATAAAATCTTCCTTAAATCTATTGTTAGTTTTGCTTAATATTACTTTAATTTAGGAAGTACAAGGCCAATATATTATATTCACTTAATATTTCAAAATATTGTAAGAGTATAAACTAATAGTAATTGAAATGGCCACAATGAGAATAATGTTTTTAGTCATCACTTGCTACAGCAGTAGGTACCTGCCATTACTCAGGATGTATTAACTACTGTCATTTTTGTACTATTTGGTAATCTTAACCTAAAATAGCAGCAATAATTTTCATGACTTTAATTCTAATTATAGAGGCTTTAAGAAGTTTAAATCCAGATTTTTTTTAATATTGAAGTTTTATTTCTTATAGTTGTTGTAATCTCAACTATATGACCGCAGTCCTACCAAACAGAGATCTTGCCAGACGGGCTTTAAGGAATACGTGAGATATATTAGTAACTGGTAAGAATATCTGCACATTCATGCTGTTCAAAGTTTTTAAAACTCCGAGTAGTATTATTAGGATAGTGTTGCAATTTTACGCTATTTGTTTCCTGTGCAGATCTTTCATGAAATTGCAAAGGTAAATTTCAGTTTAGCCTCATTCAAATAGCTCTGCATTCCAAATTAACAAAATCTCAATTAGTAAATAAGACATAAGACCTTATAAAAATAACTTTAGCCTCATGCCACTTTGGGTCATGAAACATTTAACAGTGGCTAACTTAGGATCCTGGAATTACAAGTCAATCTTAATGTTTTTCTTTATTCTTTTCTGCATTTTTCAAACTTTCTGCATTGATAGATTAATAGTCTTCTCATCAGCAGAACATAAACAGTACTAAAAAAAAAATCTAACACACCCAACAAAATAACACATAGCCCTTTAAAAAGTCTTTTAATACTTGGCCACGAGCAGATCTCTAACAGAAGCTTATGGGTCCCCCGCAACGAGTACACCAACGAGAGGGGACCCAGGGCTCACCGGAATTCAACTCTTTCACAAGAGAGGACATGGTGTTAGTGATGGAATCCGCCGCTACGAGTAAGTCATTCCTTAAGTTTCTTCTTGAACCTTAAGCAAAGAAGGAATGATAATTGAAAAAAAAAATCAAAGCTTTCCTTTTTCCCAAATTCTTATGCTAAACTCATAGGATATGATATCACATGATATCCTATGAGTTTTTATCAAATTATATGATAAACTCACTTCCATTAATACCCTAAAGCAAGAACACTTTTCAGAAGTGCTTTGTTTTACTTCCTGAAAAAAATACATTGTGTTTAGGGCAATGGCCTTTGATGTAAGAAGACACGGCAACTAACGAGGGTTCATATAATTTACCGTCCAAATTGGGACAGTTTTGCAGGTGAAAGGGGTGGGATTAATAATAAGACTGGGTGACATGGCACAAACTGGGACGGTCCCAGGTAAGCCAGCAAGTGTGGTCCCCTTTCTTCAGGATAACCCAGGCGGATGACGAGTCTGGTTCTGCCAGGTGAGCTGCGCCGTCCCAGCAGCTGCTGCTCTTTCAGACGATACCTGGAGGCTGAGAGCATCCAATTCTGGTCCCTATCACTGTAGCCTCTGTTTCCCATCAGGGCTCTCAGTGGTCCCCCTACCATCTCAGGTATCTCTTGGGAATGGGAACCCCATGCACTGAATGTCCCCAGACTGTGGAAAAGGGGTGAGGATTCTTGCTAATGCCACCAAGACCTGGGCGGAAGACGTACGCTTGGTACCCTGAGCTGGAACTCAGGCCACGTTTCTCCGTGGTAGAGAAAGAGTCTTAGGATGTTTCCGGCACACTAATGGTTAAATGAGTATTTGTGGGCTGGTCTGGGAGTGGGGTAAGTTGGACACGGAACAGAGGACTAAATCCATAATATCTTTGGGAAAAAAGGCTCAAGATTCCAAATACCTGACTCACAGATGAACTTAAGCAGGGTGAGCTCTTTCTGAAGGTGGGTTGCCCAGACAGGCCACATTTCATTCTGTCATTTCTCAGAAAGTAAAACTAAATAAGTAAAATAATAAACCCGTGGAAATTAAAAAAAAATCAATGTAGTTAGAGGAAACATTAATTATAACAGGAAGCTCAAATTGATTTAAAGTACCGTACATGTCTTTAAGATTTAGGGAAAGGACAGTTTCCCTTCCAAAAATTAAAAAAAAAAAAAAAAAGGAAATTATTTTGTATACTGTAAGTGATATTCGTACAACTTAAATTATTTTCTTTTTCAAAAGAAAAAGCCCTGTAAGGAATCACCCCTCCTTCCCTCATAACAGACTAGGGAGTAGATGAGTCTGTCCTTTCAAAATGTAAGAGTTTATCCCCCATACGCAGTGGATGACAACATCTGTTTCTTCACAGTCTCCCTGGGACATAACTGATGTTAAACAACTTTTTTTTTAAATCTGCTAGGGAAAAGGTGTTTTTTTTTGTTTGTTTTTTGTTTTTTACTAAAATCTGTATTTCTGCAGCTTTTTGTGAGATTGAACATCTGGTCATATTTTTCTCGGCTACTTATTCCTCTGTCTGTTCCATCCCTCACTTATTCAGGTATGTCTTTCTGACGGATCTCTATAGGCTTTATGCTGAAATGATGAAACTTGACTGCCACATATGTTGGAAATGGTTTCCTCAAGTCTATTTTATTGTCTTTTGACTTTATGTTTGTTTTTGCCTTAAAACTAGTAGTCAAATTTGTCTCTCTTTTCCTTCAAGCTGTATATAAGGACCTGGAAGGACGCTGGTGATATTTTGCGAATCTAAGGAGCACTGCAAACTGCAGACCAAAATGCAAAACATAATCGAATTTGTGTGAAAAAAGAAGAGTATATATGTCCATAAAAGCACACTTAAACATAGATATTTATACTTAAGTGAAAGGTTGAGAAGGGCCAAGTTGTTAATGGTGTTTACTTATAGGAATCAGACCGGCAGGGTGAGGGTCTGCAGCAGGATTTTTTCCCCTGATTTTCTATCAATTTAAAAAGTGATAAGAAAAAATTTTATAGAGTGTTAAAATAATTCCATATGAATAAGATCACTTGCTTTGGGACCTCCCCCCCACCTCCCCCTCCCGCCCTTCACCCCCTCCCCCCTGCCCGTCACTGCCCTTCCCCGCTCCCCACCCCCCGCAGTTCGTATGTAGAAGAGGCAGCTACGGGAGAAGCTGTTTGTCCCTGTTTGTCATCTCACATCACCCTCTGCCCTCCTATATTAACTCTGAAAGCCTAGCCTCGTAGCCCCGTATCACAGAGGCAATGACTCAACTCTTTCAAGGCATCTGTAAATCGACTGAAACACCCTTCTTGATCGCCTCAGCGCTAAAGAGCTGGGATTGTTTACTCCCAGTCTTGAGTTTGCTTTAATGTAACAAGAAGCAAGCAGGAAATAGGACCTTTCAGAATTTTAAAACGCATTACACTTGATACAATTTCCTGGGATAGTGCTGAAAGGATTTCCCTTCCCTTAAAGAGCAAAGACTCATAAAAAACAAGACAGGGCAACAGAAGCCGAAAGAAGATACAAGATGGTGAAGCGAAGAACCGATCAGCGTCGGGAGTTGGTTTCTGAAATGCCTCGCGGGCCCGGCTCTGACACAAGCCAGGGAATACTCTAGAACGCCCCAGGCGTGGCTCTGATTGACCCTAGACCTCGCAGTCCTGGGTGACTTATTTTTCACGTGAAAGCAGAACACAACCAAAAAACGAAGCCACTTACTTTGTGCAAACGCCTCCTGGACATCGCCCCCCACCCCTGTGAGCGAGTCCTGGGGCGCGTGCGTCGGGGTGGAGCAGGCGGACGCCGAGCGGACGGGCGTGGGGATGGGCCGGCTGATGGTGTGGCTGGGGGAGGAGCGGGGAGAACCGGGCCCCTGGGTCTGGGGAGACAATGCACGTCGTTAATTTGCTTTCCCAACAAAGAGCCAAATGCCATTCCCAGTGCCTCAGTCAGATGTTAAAAACCGTGACTGTGAAATTCCAAGAGCAGGTGGAAATCCTAGGTGACTGAGAAGGTAATGCTAACCCTGAGCTGCAGGTGCAGGTGCTTTAGGACCTTACTGTATGTCATCTGAAGTTTCGGTTACAAATTGAAAGCTAGGAATATTAGTACAGCAGTCGTTGTTCTGTGATGTATGAGATGTGTGCCCAGGTAATGGAGCTGCTGTTGAGCAGGGATAATTACAAGGTGTGTTTATTTTCTCCTTGAAGGGAGTTCTACATAGAATAAAAAGACATTAAGGAGAAAGCTTTAAATATAAACTCGGAGACTCCTGGGGAAGGGTGGTTTATACACTTGCTAAATTTTCAACCTGTCTGTCCTGGCATCACCTGTTGAGGATAATGCCTAGTTCAATTCATATCATGCCATATTGCATATATTAAGTCTCAAATTAAGAATCAAATGAGATGTAAGCTGTTTAATCCTTCTTTTATAGTAAAAGTTGTCAAATTGCTCAGTGATTCAGGGATTCAAATGAGGAAAAGAAAAAAAAAAACAAATCTTGGTTTCTAATGTTTGGTTAATGTTTCCTGTAGGAAATGTCCTTCTCCTTGCCTATGAAAAAACAATATTCTAGCAGTAGGAAAAGTGGGATTTTAAAAAATGAGTAAAGAAAAGAGGAGAAAACAACTCAAAAGCCATTTTTCTCTGCGGGCCAGTCCTTGGCATGAAACTGATCTGAAACTGTCACACCTGGAATTTCATAGCCTTGTCTCTACAATGAGGTCTCTTGGAAACATTTTTCTCTGCTTTAAAAATTAGTTTACAAAGGAAGTCATGTCAGCACATATGAGAAAATGCAAAGAGATTAGGTGTTCACATAAATTCCACTCCAGTCCTTTGGGTCTGGCCGGGGAGAGTGAGGACTCTTCCACAGCAAGGCCCAGAAATTCATCATCACCCCATTCAAACCCCAGACGTGCACCACCAGAGCAGTGCTCTGGAATATTCGATTTAAGTCTTTTGCTGTGGGCTCAGCTCCTTGCAGTTAAAACACACAACATCAATCCTGTAAAATGCCATGCTGTTAGCTTTCCAGGGCTCTGCGTCACACATAAAAGTCACATCTATGAACTGAGAAAAACCCAGAATTAAAAATGAAGCAAAACAGAAAGTAACTCATCTGGTGCTCGAGGGGCTGAGGACTCCACTCTTTTCACTCGCAACAGTACCTTGGCATGGCCAGTCCCGGCCCCAGGAAGAGAAGTTTGCCCGCTGGCGACGCTTCGCAGCCTGCTAGACCCAGCCTGCTCGAGGACGGGGCTGGTTTTCCCCCCGCGAACTTTGGCAGCTCAGTGTCATCACCACGAAACCTCTGCGGCTGCGCTACCCGGCCGTTTCCCTGCTTCCCACGCCAGTGGTAAGTGACTTCGCATGGGACTCTTTTCGCCATGTAGGAAAGCTTTTGACGTATGTCCTCACTGATTTCTCTCCGCGACCCACTTAAGTAGGTCCCCTTACGCTAAATGTGCGATTGTTGATCTCAGAGCTCCGAGAGGTGAAAAGAACTGCCCAGGAGATGGCGCTAGAGAGTCCGGGCTGCAGCCTGAGTCCAGGTGCTCTGCCTCCCCACAGGACGGGCTCTGGCTGCTGGAGGGTCCCTCCAAGGAGACAAGTGTTGGTCAGGTACCCTGAGGTGAGGGGCGGCCCCCTCCCTGGCAGCAGCTCCTGTGCATCCTTTTCCAGGCAGGGTCCTCAGCGGGGCCCTTCGCCCTTTCTTACCTGTCCTCTTTACCAAGGGACCAGGTGCAGCAGGGAGGTGGGACTGGGGACGAGGCTTTGGGCAGAGGAGTTGAAGGAAGAAGGCTCCTCTTGGCTACACAGTGTAAGTTACCCTCTCAGCTCTGGAAGCCAGATCCTCTTCTGTGATGAGAGGTTCACAATAATAATAACAAAATTCTACTTTTGGTGGGGGTCGGTATAGCTCAGCGGTAGAGCGCGTGCCTAGCATGCATGAAGTCCTGGGTTCAATCCCCAGTACCTCCATCAAAGGTAAATAAAAAATTACCTCCCGCACCAAAATTAAAAAAAACAAAAACAAGGAAAACTCCACTTTTGTATGTAATTTTCAGTGTCTAAAGCACATTTACATACATTGTTTTGTTTTATTCTCTCACTAATCAGTGCTAAGAGTGATAGTAGCTTCTATCTGAACAGCAACGTGCAGTCTGGACAGCACTTTAATCCCAACTACTTCACAACAAGCCTAGGATGTATTATTACTCCCATTTTCCAGGTTAGCAAACTGAGGCTCAGAGGTGCTAATTAGGTTGCTCTAGGTCTCTGAGCTAGTGAATGATGGGGAGAAAATGGATCCCCCACCTTTAGGCTACAAGACCAGGGCCTTCCCACGGCACCACAGCTGGATCAGGATTGCAGGCCCAGTGACCAACCGTCACATGTTTCCATCTACACTTTACCCCAGTAGGAAGGTTTAGTGATGGGAATACAGAAGGTCTAGGGCATGGGCACACCAGGGAGGGGTGTTGGGCATCGGCCTGGGGCTTCCTGCCGGGGCAGGCAGTACCTTCTAGTTACTGGGTCATGGGGAGCCGTGAGAGTGCCCAGGGGAGAGAAACAGCCTTTGGGCTGTTCATCAATCAGTACAGAAAATATAGGCCCACGGGTTCTCATTTCTCTGTAAATGTGAAACCCAGAGCCACACGTGTTGTTTCATAACCGATGTGAGGCTATTTACGTGGTGTCTGCACTGTATTTGCATTTCTAAAGCCTCCAGGGTTTTGGATTCTGGAGCACATCTGGACCCAGTGATTGCAGAGATGGGGCCGTGGGCCTGCCTTTCGACATGTGATGGCTGTGCTCAGGCTGTACTCACACCAGCCCTGCTCGCACCTGTTCGGCCCGGCTCTCTAGCGCAGGGTGCGCATGGGGCCGCCCCTCCCCTTTGGGCACCACACTGGCCCTTCTGCCCTTCCTTTCTGTGAGCCTCTTACCTCTGGCAATGCTCTTGCCTTCCCCCCTGCATGCCTGCCGTGCTCTCCTGCTAACTGTCTGAGACATGCCCATCCCCACCTCTTCCTGCCTAACACCCTGTCTCCAAACTTTACCTATTCCTTTCTGTCTGCTTCCGGCCTTTAAAACTCCTATTCGTGGTCTTGTGATAAAAGTGACATGATGGACTGTGGTGATTTATTAAGGGAAACTGACCAATTGACTGGGTCTAAATTACACCAACATGTGAATTACTAACAGCCACCAGCTCCTAAATGAATTTCTCATTGGTGCAATTTCAAGCAGTCTGATTATGTGAACAATTAAGGTGGAAGATTCTGTGCTGAAGCAAAGACTCAGCTGCATCTTTCCCACAATCTTTAACTCCCCAGTCACATTCACTTTTTACCCAGACGTGGAGTGGGGGCAACCCTGGCTCCCTGGGCGATCAGGGCCCCATCTGTCTTCGTCAGAACACTGCCCAGACTGATGCGTGGTAGACTTACTGCTGGGAGCGCCATCTCTGGCTTTCTTTCCTGCTGTTCCTGTAGGACCACTAGGGAAAGGCAATTGCCTCCTGGGCTTGGGGTAGATTGGTGAAGACATCATGGAGTTTCATTTTCACAGGTAGCAGCCACTAGAGAACAGTGGCCTCTGGCCTGGCCGTGAAGCATGGTGGAGTGAATGATCACTGTGAACCTCCTTTCCTGGAAATTACTCGATGATTAATGGAGCAGAAGACTTAAGGGACAACGGTCCATGCTGATCAATATATAGATCTAAAATTCCTGAGAAGAGGGTTGATTTATGGCAGAAAGAAAACATACATCACCCTTGGCAAATTTAAAATAGCTCTCTTCCTAGAGAATAAATGAAAAATTCATTTCCACCCTCCATTCTCGGAGTCCAGTCAACCTGCTGTTATATCAATTTTTAAAAAGTCTGACAAGATCCATAAATTTTCAGATTTTTTTTTTTTCCCGGGAAGGATTTGGGTTTCCACTCAGCACCAGAAAGGAGGAGGGAATGCTTCAAAGAAAGGGCCGAAGTTCTGTCTAATTGTGGACCCAGCACTGCCTGGAGAAAGGGCAGAGCAGAGGGCTGTGAGACAGGAGTGGGTGGTGGAAGGGACCCTCCCCTAACCAGGTGCCCCCTTCCAGAAAGTCAGCCTCTGGGGTTTGGTGGCGAACGCGGCGTAGTCAGGCCTGGTTTTACCCAGCAGCCTGGGAACGTGCAGCAAAGCGGTGTTTGGCCACATTCAACCCTCTTTTTCATCCCTTCTTCCAGTGTGCACTTCCTGACCACCATCGGGTTTGCTGTGGGGCTACAGATGAGGTGACTAATTCTGACTGGCCAGGCAGGAGGCATCATTTGACTTGGGTCTTACAGTGGAGATTTCCAGGCAGCAAAGAGGAAGCATCGCAGGGCTTAGAAGAGCATTATGGTGGGCAAGGCTCGGGGTGGGGTGGGGGTCCTGTAGACCCACTGCGGAGCCAGTGTGGTTGATACAGTGGGAGGCCAGTGTGGGGAGTGGAGCCGGGTGAGGCTGGGCAGGGGTGGGGCCAGGTTTGGGGGCCTCCAGGGTCATCAAAGGCGCTTAGCCTTTATCCTGAACTGGAGGGTCATTTTCTAAGGTTTTTTAAGCAGAGAAGAAATTTTTACTTTTCCAGAATTAATTAACCAATTCCTAATTTTAAAAGGCATGAGAGGGAGAAAGAGAGAGAGAGAGAGAGAAGGAGACAGTGAGTGAGAGAGAGAGAGACTGGGAGGGTAGGTTTTTGAACACAAGATATTAGTCCTAGAATTGCAGGGTGATTATTTCCGACATGAATTACCCCCACCCCTCTCACTTTTGATTGCTTCATGACACAGAATACCCACCAGAGAGGATGAGCAGGGGAAATAATGGAAAGTGAACATAAACTGGGGAAAAGCTGTTATTTCTGGCTTGTTTATTATATTCCACAGAAGAAGTAGGAGCCTGAGCCACCCAGTTGGAAATACAGAAGAGAAGAGGAGATGGAGTTTGGCTGACCTTTGACTCTCTCCCCGATTGGAGGCACTGCTAGTTAATGTAAGGAAGAGAAGTGAATGCCTACATGCATGTGTGTGTGCGTGTGCATGTAAAATATGAGTCAAATTAGACAAGCAGATAGATTCCCGTGTGTGTGTGTATACATATATACATACATACATGGACACTTGTATCTGACAGGCATGTAGCATTTTACAAAGTGCTTCCGCACCAGTCATGTTTTTAAATCTACAAAACTCTGTGAGTCATGTATCATCAGCGTGTTGGAAATAAGTTACTAGGAAGTTAATTGACTTACTCAAGATCTTACAGCTGTGAGTGAAGAGCTGGGACCGTTATAACTCAGGTCTAACTCCAGTAGTCTTTCTAAGAGAATTATTATTGGGACCCTATTTCCTGAACTCAAAGAGTCAGGATGTTTGGTTTTAGACCAGGTCACACTGTTTGGCACTGGAGGTATACCAGAAACTCTGGAATGTATCATCACTGCTGTTACATCCCAGCCGCCTTCATTATTAAACTTTTTATGAGTGTTCTTTTTACGGCTCCTTCAATAAATCTTAAAAATACACAGAGAAGAAAGAGGGTAGGATAATTTCGATTCAAGGTTTGTTAAAAAAAATTTATTGCTTATGATACCATAATCATCATATTATATTACAGGCACTATTTTTTTTAATTCATGTTCTCTCCTCAAGGGGATTAAATTCATGCATTACCTCTAACAAGAAACAGTATAAGTAGGAATTATATATACCAGTATAATAAAATACATTGAACCACACAGACTTTCATGATAAAGCAAGTAGAGGCTATTAAATCAAGCACAGTTTGTTGTGTGTGGTGTCTTAAATCTGATTTTTACAAAGAGAATGTCCCCAAAGGGGAAAGGCTCATAAATAGAACCAGAATTTAGAAGCAGATGCCAGACTGAAACCTCTAAATTCTCTCCTTAGATCATGTTATACCATGAGAAGTCTATAAATTTGGACGGCATTTGTTTATTTCCTTGTAGAATTCTGCCCCTGCAAGATTGGGACATATGGGGTTCTGTCTTTAATTTCGACTGAGGGTCAGTATAAGAATCAGCTACACGAGATCTACTACCGTATTGTCCATTTCATCACTCACTACTCCTCTGAGTGAAAACTTTCTTTTTATCACTTATGCCAACAGAAATCTGGGTCCTTTGGAAAACTGGCATTTCCATTCTGATAAAACCGCCAATTACGTTTTCCCTTTTCTTTGCCTCATTGCTAGAGAGCTCACAGGAACACCCTGGTCCCTTGTGATGAGCGTATTTGCATTTTCTTTAGTTCTTGATTTTTCTATTTCTATTTCACGAAGTCATTGTTTCTTTTATCGTCAGCTGCCTTGGGTCCTTTTTTGAAAAGAGGCTTGAATATATAAGCAAATAAAGGAGAAAGACCAGCAAACACTCTCCCCACCCAGACAAGGCATTGCTGACATCTGGGTGTTACCAATAATGGCCCTTAAGTACCTATGCAGCGGTACCCACTGCTGGCCGGCTGACAAAGATGTGGCCGCTGTGGAGGGCTCCATGGGGAGGGGCTGGAAGGAAAGGCGGCTGTAAGGCTCTTACAGGCGCTGCTGTGGTTTGGCTTTATGCATCCATCTGTTTATGAACTTCCTGGTCCACTGAGCCTTTCAAGAATGTGTTGCCTTGGAAATGGTAGAGAAGGGGTCCCCGGGGGAACCGCCTAAAGCCAGGCTGACTACAGGATGGTTGCTGTCTCTCTCCACTAGGAGGAGGAAGGTTATATTTGAGCCTTATTTCCTTTTTCTATGCACATGCTGAGTAAGAGACAGGAAAGAAAAGAGGCTGTTTGCAGAGAAGCACCATGAGATGGCATTTTTCTTTACATGATCTAAGTGTGTTGGACGTACAATCGCAATATCCCATGTACACGTTAATGGGCAATTACACAGGCAGCAAATGCGTGTCCTTTACCCGGGGGGACTGTTTGCTCATTAAATTTGACTTCGGTTAAGTGAAGTGATTTTTTTTCACAAAATACAAATAATGTAATACATTGTCTTTATTGTCTGACATTACAGATTCATTTTACACTTTCCTTTTTTACAGACGGGCGGGGAGGTGGGGTGGGGAATGAAGGATAAAAATGTGTCCAGCATTTTGCAAACATTCTTTGTAACACACAAACACACACAATGAATAATAGGAAAGAGAATACAGAAGAAGTAAAAGGTACGCTGAAATCAGACAGGCTGTGGTTCTGATCGATCCATGGAAAGAATGTCCACAAGTGGGACATGTTGTCATACGCAGCTTGGGACATGCACTTGAAATGAAAGCTGCTTTTATTTTGCGTTCGTTTTTATTACTACTATATTTTGAGTACGCTGCTCCCTCTGCTGGCTTCTGCGCCTGGCCACGTGGTCAGACAGTTCAGTTTACAGTGAGAGAGTCACAAGGCTCCTGTTCCCAGGGAAACAACTGTATGTATGTAACAGCTTGTGAACTCCCAGAGCAAAAAGTGCTTGGTGATAAGAGAAAGGCTGAAAGTTACCTAGTCTTTGGAGATTACTGTCAACTAATGGTAGGGATTCTGCTTCGGGAAGAACGTAACAACAGGAAGTGAACAGATACCAAGCACAGTCTTTCTTTTATTAGACTGGGCACCTTACGGTGAGCAGTGGGGAGCAGGGCTTAATAAGTATGCAATGAAAAGAGATGTAATTGGCTCATTTTTACAAAAAGAGGTTCCATAACTTTTTCAGTAAAATGGAAACTGAACTGAATATTCTCAGCATGACAAGATGTCAAGGTTAGCATCTGAGTGCTGTGGGTTTTACCTAGTGTAACTGGGGTGGGTGTCTTTCTATTACGAGAAGGGTCTGATCAACAACCCAGAAAAGTGTGAGACTGGCTTGAAACCTAGACCCCTGGAGATCTAAAAGGTTTCCAACAAATTAATGTTTTTGTTCCCTCTTCTAGAAGATGTAATAGCTCTTCTTTTGATGCTGACAGTAGTAATAGTTACAAAAAAATGCTAAATTGTATACGTCTCAATTCAAGCACTACATTGAAAAGGAAGCAAATTAGTAATTTTTTTTCTCTTTCCAAACTGAAGCATGAACATACATTAGAGGCAAAAGCAATGAGAAAAACAGCAGGACGGCAGGCCCCTCCACTGTTAGTTAAGACCTGCAGTAGGGGACATAACTTACTCCCTGCTTCAATTCTTCTTCCTACAGAAAGATTGAATCAATAACAGTTAGATTACCCAGGGTTCCAATACGAGCAAGTACACAGTGAATGAAGGTGGGGAAACCTCAATACGGCTTGGATGGCAGGTCAAGCCTCTTCTACCTTGAGGCTTGACTTCCAAGTCTATTTAGGTATCTGAGACTCCAGACCCCTCTCTTTCCTCCCTGCATCCAACCATCTTTCAACATGATTTCTCTCCCTATCCTGCTGTTGCTACATCCTGACCCTATAGACTGGGCTCAGTTAGGCTAGGCTGATGCCCAGATGGCTGGTGGGAAATAGACTCCCGTCTCGTTGCTACAGTGATAGACGCTATAGGAATAGACCCAGGGGGCTGTTTTCAGTTTCCTCATTCAGTGAAGGGAAAGATGCGACTGGCCCTCTTCCTCTGGTGTATTTGGAAAGGAAAACAGAAAGAGCTTTCCTGGACCAACAAATGAGAGACGAGGGCAGAAACAGCAAGAGGTTATTCATTATCCAGTCCTGTCTTAACATGGACAGTACA
Source organism: Vicugna pacos (assembly GCF_048564905.1). Classification (NCBI taxonomy): domain Eukaryota; kingdom Metazoa; phylum Chordata; class Mammalia; order Artiodactyla; family Camelidae; genus Vicugna; species Vicugna pacos. Next base: position 11,835,481 of record NC_133010.1, read on the forward strand.
ACAAAACTGGCTTTTGCATGTCATGTGTCTAGTACAATAAAAAGTAAATTTGGTTTAGTAAAGACACAGCGTTCCCAACACTGATGGCAGGAAAAGTCGACTAAGGGACAAAAAAGAATAAAGAAAACAAAAGAAAACAGTGTTACACTTACTTCGGTGCCTGGGACACAGTAGGTTTCAACAGATATTTGTTAATAATTTAATTTTTTTATGTAAAAAAAAATAAAAGAAAGGGAGGGAGAGAGAAAAGTAAGAAAAGGAAAGGGAAGGAAGGGAAAGGAAAAAAAGAAAGAAAGAAAGAGAAAGAAAGAAAGAAAGAAAGAGAAAGAAAGAGAAAGAAAGAAAGAAAGAAAGAAAGAAAGAGAGAGAAAGAAAGAGAAGAAAGAAAGAAAGAAAGAAAGAAAGAAAGAAAGAAAGAAAGAAAGAAAAAAGAAAGAAAGAGAGAGAGAGAAAGAAAGAAAGAAAGAAAGAAAGAAAGAAAGAAAGAAAGAAAGAAAGAAACAATACAGGAACAATAAATGATGGGGAGTCAGGGATGTGGGGGACTCATGGACTGAAAGGCAGGACATCTTGTCCCACAAGTGAGCTGTCTCAGAGACTCTGCTCTTGTCATTCTGTCAGAATTTTAGTCCCTGCCTTTGCAATGTCACCATCCCGATCCGTACTGGTTCATGCTTATTTACATCAGGCAGGCTGACCACAGAGCACTGAAACCTCTGTGTGGGGGCAGCTGTGGACATGCAGCCATAATTAGTCTACTTTTGACTCGAAATGTAATTTAGACTAATTTTTAACTGAAAAAGGGAATAAGGATTTGTGACAGGAAGAATGCCACTTCCCAGTGAGAATCAGAGATTACAACACTCTGCAGAGGATGTTCAGAAATCACCCTCTCCCTGCAGAAAAGTATGGAGATTTGCCCATTTACAGTTTGCATTTGAAACCCACAGACATTATGTGACTTGCTGCTAAAGCCACACAGATTTGATCAAATTTACTGACATTAACAAAGTCACTCCTCTTAATGAAACTATAATCACCAAAATTATTTCATGCTTTTATCTTCATTTCCTGAATTAGACATTAGCTTCTGTTCAATTTAGTCAGAACTGCTGAAGGCAATTACATGTAAAATGTTTCTGAATAAATCCAGTTTTATTACTTCGAAGGACATAAGGAACTGGAAATAAGCCAAGAAGTTGTCCCCTGAAGGTCCTCAGTAGTCTGGTTCCAGGAAATGGATGCGAATGAGCCCTATAATTGACTGCTATCATTTGATATGTCTAAGAAAAGGTCCTATGGCTGAGTTTGAAATCACATCTTGGAGGAAACCACACGATAGTAATTGGAAAAACCATTGCACATTATGTGCATTTTTGTTTAAACAAATGCCACAGTCGTAAGTCTAAGAAACATTTATTTGAAATATCTTACCTTTAGTAGCTTCATGAGACCTTCCAACTGGACCATTAGCTCTCTCCGGCTCTCCTGGAGAGCAGACATTCTCTGTTCCAGCTCATCCTTGCGCTGTCTAAGAAAGAAGCAGTTGTTATCAGAAACAGCATTCAACTCACTGCTAAGCACACGTTCCAATCTCGTGGTGCTGCTGGACCACTAGAAAAAGGGCATCTTTGGGTCTTTGACATGGTTTCCAGGTAGGGAAATGGTGTTAGATAAATGAACAATTACAGCCTGGGGGTATGTCTGTTTGTAATGGGTATGTCTGTAATACTGGGTATTTCCCCCATCTACCCTGAATTAACCATTTAATGAAATCTTTTCTGAACACATGTTATGCCATGGGCCTTGTGTTGTGCCTTTGGGTCCCCTTCAGATAACAAACAAAAACCAAACTGTCCCTGAAAGAGGCCAATCCCACAGATGCTCCAAACCCAAGGACCCTTATGTAACTCTTGCAGAAAATACCGGTCACCTCAGTATGTATGGAAATAAGATTAAGAAAAGTAAATTTGTCACCTCTTCAATTCTTGGTATGCAAGGTGGCGCCTTTCAGAGGTGAAATAGTCATGGTATATGGTTTTTGTAGTCAATCTAAATTTTCTGGTTTGGGTTTGGCTTCAGAGAGTGAAGTCAGAATAAAGGAGTTCTTACACAATTATTCCAACTGAAAATAATCTACAAGGCTTGTGTCTAATTTTGTTCTGTCTTGCAGAGCTTCTATTAAACTGTCAGTGAGAATGAAAACCACGAAGGACAATCTGTATTCTATCCTGTATGTTGACACTAGAGGTACCAAAAATATCTTCCAAGGAGGGAAAAGAAATAAAATGGTGTGGAGAATATTAATGGTTCACATTTTTGAGTAGAGGTGTACTTCCCAAATCAATTTCAAATCTATTATTTCATGACTGTTAGTGAAAAAGTAATATGTGCAATTTTTTTCCTTGCCCCAAAGGCTTCTCTCTGATTTTGAAATATTGGAGCTTACATTTTAAAAAAATGTGTGGATGCTTTAACCATGTATGTGTTAATGTTAATGAATGGACGTGCCTAGTCTCAATGGCACAGACACAGAAATAAGTCGAGCTACAGCAGGGACTCTGAAATGAAACACTGACAATATAAAAATGTCACACTGAGTTAGGTCAATGACTCATCCAATTGCAAGATATTCTGTGGGAGGACAGGCTCTGGATGTAAGAGAGACATCTCTACTTTGCTTTCATATCGGCTTTCTCTATAATGAATTAGGAATTGAAAATTTATAAACACATCTCAACTCTTCTTGAATATATGTATATTTTAGGCTTTTATTGCCACTTAAAGCTTATTCCCAGAGTAATCCTTCCTTTGATTCCCTTTACAATCGCCTCTTTTCTGAATCCTGAGGACAAGGAACATCATAATTTTATAGACTTTAATGGTATCTTATTTTAGTCTTTCTCTTTCTAGTCTGCAGCACTGTAATTTTGAGAGTCTTGCCCAATTCAAGAATATTCTTCAGTGACAAATCCATTATCTGTTTCTCCTTTGACCTTGTCTGCACATAGTGTTCCAACTACATCCTCTCAGTAGAGCTTGGTAGAAGGCTGGATAATGTTTCAGATTTATTTCCAGTTCTTTTCTAGCTACTGCTCTGTAATTTTTGGTCTTTTGATCATAAGAGCACTTTGAGAAGAAGGTTGAAGCAAACTTCTAATATTGTAGGTAAAAAATATTACGAGAGGCATCCAAAAACTATCAGAAAAACTTTGCTGATACTAGTTTATAATTAATCAACATTGAAAGAAACCTTATTTGTGCATTTATCTTATGGTAGTATTCTTTCAAAACATGACATTTACTCTTTTATGCATTTGACTGAATTCAATTTAAAAAAAACCCATTAATTTAATAATATATTCTGTAAGTGTTTACACCAGTGGTTACCAAATGTGGGTTTGATAACAAATCTGTGGTATAGCCTCCAAGGAGAAATGAGAAAACAAGTGATTTTCTTTTCACAGAGCTAAATATTCTGAAATACTGTCAGATTATTTCTAATTTTTCATGTGCGTCAAAACCTACTTTCCTTTAGGACAGTGTTTGGATAATAGGCAAAATACGTATTGTATATTAAACAATATTAAATGGTAATATTAGCTTTCCTGAATTTGATGATGGTACCATGGTTATATGAGAGAATATCTTCTTTTTTGTCTTAGAAACTATACACGTAAGTATTTAGGGGTAAAGGGTTATGATGTCTGCAATTTACTCTCAAACTGCTAATCAAAAATCTGTACGTAATTTATATATATAAACATATATAGGGAGATAGAGAATGGTATGGCAAAATGTTTGCAATCTCTTTGTGAAGCGTGGAAGGAAATTCATTGTGATATTCTTACAACTCTTCTGTAGGCTTAAATTTTTTTCAGAATAAAAAGTTAAAAAACATACTGCCACTCATGAAACTTGTGGTAACAGATGACGGTAGTTTAAAAACAGTCATCATATGGTAAAACAAAAAGTACTCAACTTTATGTTGTTCCCCCAAAATTATAAACAAAAGTTAAGAAACTGGTTTAATGAAATTCAAGTCTGGAAACCACAGACTTGCATCAGAGAATATAATTTCATTTTTATTGGTAAAACAAAAAGAACCCCACTTTATATTAATAAGTTTTCTCAAAGAATAATTTCATATGCACTGAAAAGAATGCAACTTTTGGGGTATAGACAATGATGCTTATTTTTAAGGCAAGGGGTAGCTATGGAAATTTATACTTGTTTTTTCCCAAGATTTGTAATGTGAAGTTGCTTCACGGATTTAATGAATGTTTTCTTCATCATAGAAGATGGTATGGTCTTTGCAAACACAGTTCTTAAGCTGTCTCACTGGTTCTGCAGTTTATCTCTTCATCCCACAGACATCTATTCAGCACTTTTGTTTTAAGACACTATAAATAAAATAATGAGGGGGAAACAGTTTTGGTCCTTGGGTGTGAGAGACGGAGATATAAGTTCAAAACAATGCTGGTGAGCGTGTAATAAAAATAAGGACAAACTGAGAAGACAGTGAGTTCTGCATGGTTGGTGGAAGTCAATATGGTGGAAAGGCTCGCTGGATCACCTTGCAAAATTACCTCAGAAACTCCATCCAATAGGGGAAGAAAAAACCTGGGGAACTACATGGAATGTTCCAGACCTCTCTCTGCCTGTGCCTCCTGTCTGCCTGTATTCTTCCAATGATTAGCAACGTTCAGTACTGGGGTGAGATCTCTGATGCAGGTGAGTCTGACCTGACAAGCTAATCCACTGGGCTCGATATGCAACTCGATATGCAACTCTCATCCCTCAAGGGCTTCCTGTTGTTGGATTGACAGCAATATCCTCAAAGTCGGTCTGGATGGCCACATAGCATCATGGTCTACTCCCGCCTACATCCTCAGCTCCATCTCTTACCAGGCACCCCTTCGTTCACTACATTCTAGGTCTATAAACCTTCTGGTTCTTAAAAAAGTGCCAGATGTGCTCTTGCCATTTGGTCTTTGTACACAGAGCATCTGTCTCCCGGAGCCCCTTCCGGCAGCTGCTCCCGCGCCCGTCCCTGTCCGTAATCCCCATCCCCTGTGTTCTCTGCTTTCACGCTTCAACTCAAACAATCCTTCCTCCTGGTAGCCTCTTCTGACTGACGTAGCAGGTTTGATAGTTACGTCTTTTTTTTTTTTTAAAGGAAGATTACTTAGAGCACTTTTCTTGGTTCAGAATTATATTCTTCTTTGTGTGATTATTTGATTTATGTCATTTTCCTGTCAGACCACAAATTCTGTGAGAGTGGGGCGACCAATGGAAGAGATGTAAAGTACATTCCAGGCAGAGATAGGGTGCCCTGAGGTATAGATGAAAATGACTATTCTATTTCCTAGTTGGTTTATTCCGTTATATTTCTGTGTACACTAGACTCCACTTTCTTAACTTGTGAGTCCGGAGGGCCTACGTAATCCTATTTGACAAAGGATGCTTCCAGGCAATAATTTACTTTTATATGCTTTTGAGAAGGAGGAGAGTGTAAAACATCACTTTTTCCTTCTTTTCTATTTTCATCCCTTCTGGGTCACGGTGTCATGGAACGTGCAAGGATTTCTAATACACCCCTCTGAAGGGAGGATCAGAAATCACATAGGTGGAACAGGGAGAATCAATGTTTCTTCCATTAAATTCTGTTATTCTTCTAAAGTATGATGTGATCTCTTCTCTACAAGCTACCAGTTCTGCAGATCTTTCTATAACTCAAGCCTTTGGTGGGTTAGCATCTCCAGCCAGGGACATGAACCTGGGAGGCTGGATCCCAGCTGAGAGGAAGCGCCTGCAGCCTGGCCAGGTGGGCTGAGTCCCCAGATACTAACGTGTCCAAAGAGCAGGGCTAGGGTGGAACTCCCAGGAACATCCCTGACTATAATCAGCAGGGATTTGGGAAAACCCAAATATAGCCATAATGAACCTGCTTCCTTTAGTCTCTCTGTATGGAGGAAGTAAGTGGCACCCTAATTCTGACAAGGGTTTCTGAAAAGAGGCATCCGTATTTACTGCAAAAAGTGTGCCTCCAAGTTAGATACACCTGAAAAATACTTGGCACTCAAACTGAAAGATGGAAAGAATGTCATACTTGCTAATTACAAGTGCCTTGAGAAATAGGACATTTCCAAGGGGGAATGTCTTTGAGTTTATGTCTGTGTTGTTTTCTGCACAGACAGGCTGGAATTATGTGCCGTATTCAGGGTGTGGTGGTAAGTGTGATGTGGAGCCCACAGCGTGGCTTTCTGTCTGCACGTGGGCACAGCGGAGGCACCGCAATTCTCATCCACATCCCACTGCTCTCTCCTCGTCCGACTCTGAGAAGTGCCCTGAAATTCAGGGGTTGAACCACATGACCTTCTTAGGTCCTTCCCAACTCAGGTCTTTCATGATGACAGACTAGATAACACCAGGCATTTACATTCATTGGTAGAACCAGAAGATAGGCAGCTATGTGAAGCTATCAGGGACCAAGATTTAGAGAAAACTTATGGGTCCCAGGTAAGTTTGTAAATTTCAAAACCTGTGATGATTCTTTAGTTGTTTACGTGTTTGTCTGGTTGATCACTTTTTATCATAAACATACTGTTGTTAGTGCAGATAACGAAAAAGAGTTGAGTTCAAACTTCTTCCCATGAGACAGATATAGAGAAGAAAGTAGTGGTGGCCAGTGAGGGGAGGGAAGCAGGGAGGGGCCACATAGGGGTAGGGGATTAAGGGGTACAAATTATTATGTCGAAAATAAACTACAAGGATATATTGTACAACACAGGGAATATAGCCAATATTTTATAACAACTATACATGGGGTATAACCTTTAAAAGTTACAAATCACTATACCACACACCATTATTGTATAATATATATTGTATATGTACTATTGTACATCAGGTGTATTTCAATTAAAAAATAGTGCACTATAAAAAATTTTTTTTCCCCAGGGAAACATTTTATTTTGGAGCTAAAGAATGCTGTTTCCTTTTCTCTGTGTCAAAGGAAAAAATAAAATACAAACAGCCTTCCCACCGAGCCCCCCAGATCTCAGCCACGAGGTGTGTGCTATTAAAAAAAAAAAGGCCAAACCACAGCCACCAGAGTGGGCGAGGACGGTGTTCTGGTGGACACTGGGAGGCTTCCGTGAAGATCTCACACACCTGTCCTTCTTGGGATGCTGGGGAGCCTTTCCTTACCTGAGGAGCCGGAGTTCCGCCAGCAGAGTGGGGTTTTGCTGCGCCTTCTCTGGCGTGGGCTGAGAAGCTTGTTCGTGCTCGAGCCGAAGCCTCTGGATCTCCTGTAAGATTTCTCTTGGGAGAGAGGAGGAAGGTAAGAAAGCCGGTCAGTTAACTCAGAGAGCATCTTGAGCCGTCAGAGCCAAGGAAGCAGGGCTCACCCTACGTCCTGGAGCAGAGCCACCCCTCACTAACCAACCGAGCTGACTGGAGCTAGTTGGGTGCTGAGGGTGTGGGGACACCACCTTCATCTCCAGGACATCCAAACCACGAAGACTCGGCAGTATGCCACCGGAGCCCTCAGGCTGAAGGTTCTCACCAGGACCTCATCATCGCGCTAGTAAGTAATAGAATGCCGCGCTAATGTGTTCAACTTTGAAACGTGCACGGCTTAAGAGACAAAAATGAATCTTCCTTTGATTTATGATCACAGCCCGACGTGGTAAAGTCCCTGCAGCTACCAAGTAAGAGGTGCTTGGCAGGAAAATAAGGATAAATGGTGCTCATTTTACAAAACTAAATAACCCCATTCTCTCATCAGGAATGAAACTCCTCTCACTGAATTTATTGGAGAAGCCCCCAGTGAGGCCACATTCTTTCTCTTTTTCTTAACAGTTCCAGTCTTCACAATGGATTTCAACGAGGGCAGCCTTAGGAGAAAAGTGCTTTTAAAAGGATTTGCTATAATTGAGTCTGTGGCATGAGAGTTCTTGGTGTGACCCCTGTCAGGGGTGAGACATGTCACTCTATTAATGATGTTGGGGGTTGGGCTGCCCTGCCGTTGAGGTGAACATTAGGCCGGCCAGAAAGGATAGGTGACCGATGCCAGCCACATTATCCCTAAGTGAGTTAGAAGCCATTAAGCAAGGTTACAAGTCACAGATTCTCAGGGGAGGGGTCAGTCTCCCCTCCAGCGAAATGCACAGGAGCCAGTAAGACAGAACAAAGCGCCCAGGATGGAAGGTGAACTTGGTGAGCAAGGGGGCCGATGGCTTCTCATCTGAAAGGCTGATTTACAACCTCTGGCTTCACAAACACACCAGATTCAAGGAGCTAATGACCAGTGGGTCACTACACCTCTCAGGGTATAATTCAGTGGTTTTCAACTTTTTCTTGGTCCCCTTTGGTGTTCTGTAGTGGAAAACTCTCTTTAAAAGAAATCCTGACAGGTCTAGCCTAGGCAGGCTGTGAAATATACAGTGTAATGTGAAGAGTCCTGTTATTTCTAATACTGACATCAACTGGCTCCTCTAAGGATGCTACAAAGAAGCATTATCTTCTAAAGGGCATTGCTGAAATGGCCATGAATTACCTAGGGCAGCCATGAAGTAAAGCGAGAAACTCCATCCTCCCCAGAAGCCCAGAGATCTGATTATGGGGTTAACTGGCACTTTGGAGATCATAGGATCCCTGGGTGATTTCCATGGGGCAGGAAGGTGACCTGGATGAGCTTCTGGGATGTGGTTCTGGGGGGTTTGGGAGGCTGAAGGCTGCTGGCATACAGAGATGAGTTCAGGGTGGACTGGAGGCTCTTCACGAATGGGTTAGGGAAATAACTCAGGGACAGGAGGAAGCTCTCTTCCTGTCAGCTCTTCTCAGTCCCGTTGCTTTATTCTCTCCCTGGGTCTAAAAACGTGCATTCAGAGTGCCGTCCCCAAATGTCCTAGAAGCAAGCAGTGAGAGTTGCAGCATGGCACAGACAGGGCCGTCAGCATGGCCATGGGGCTTCTTGCTGGCTGTGGAATCCCACAGGGAGGCGGACACTCCTGGAGTACTTCCTTAAAGGAAGTCCCAATGTCCCCTCAAGACCCCAGGCTGAGTGGAAGCAGAGGATTAACAGGGGAGACAGAGTGCTTTACGGGAGAGGCGGGAGAGGCGGTCAACACTGCAACCCAGATAAGCTATTTGTGAGCTTTTGAGTTTTTGCTTTAGTCTTTTTTCCCTAAGAATATAAAAATGTGTCAACCAAAACTGTACTTTCCTTTTAATTTTTTCCTACTGAATTTTAAAGAATACTTTGACCGTTTATCCCCAAATTCTCAGGTCCAACTCTACAGGCATGAAACTGTGATCACAACCTCCCCCCTTTACCAGTTTGATCTCAGAAGTGACATCAGTGCTTACAAAGGAGATTAGCGTTAAGATAGTTGGGTGCTGTTTTAAGAAACATAGAATGTACAAGTTGTTCCCATGCGGGGCTTACTCAGCATGGAGTTTGAGATCTGACTCAGCTATTTATTTTTTTCTCACTCAGTATGTATTTACTGAGCTTGTACAGTGTACCAGGCATGGCTCAGGAACCAAGGGGCTATTTAGCATGGGCTCTGTTCTCAAAGAACTTCCATATCAGTCAGGGAAGACATACAATAAAAAGGAAACACACTAATAAGCTATTTTTTCAGATAGTGATGTCACAGACACACATACACAGATGTACAGAGGGTGGTTCCTCGGGTAGGAGGTAGTGGGTAAAGATTAGATAGGTGGTCTTTTAGGAGCTGACACTTGAGCTGAGACCTGAGCGATGACAAGGGACCATCATGCAGAGACCCTGAGGAAGAGCTTTCTAAGCTGAGAGGACAACCAGGACTTCAAAGGCTGTGAAGGAAGAAAGAAGCAGGTGTGTAAAGAACAAGGTGGGCTGTGGCTGGAAAGGGAGGCAGGGATCAGGTCAGGTAGGACATGCAGATCATGGTAAGAGGGGTGAGTTTTATCAAAGTGTGATGGAAAGTGGGAGTGGGGATATAGCTCAAGTGGTAGAGCGTGTGCTTAGCATGCATGAGGTCCCGGGTTCAATCCCCAGCACCGCCATTAAAAACAAACAAACAAACAAATAAATAAATAAAAATTAAGGGAAACCCCACAAAGTGTGATGGAAAATCACCAGAGGGTTTTGAACAGGAAATAACATGATTTACGCTTTATAAAATGACAGGTGAGATCGCGTGGTAGTGGTGGAGTTGAAGTGGATGGTTTTAGGCACCTGCCATGGGGGGCAGACTGTGAGTCATCCTGTGTTGAACAAAGAGAGGACTTACTGATGAACTGGACGTGGCAATGTTTGGCTTGAACAACTGGTTGATGGTGGTGTCACTCCAAATGCCTCTTTAGCCTGGGATCCTCAGGGGACCCCTCCACCTGGCGAGCCTTCTACTTGTCTCTGGGTGGCTGAAATACTTTCCCCCCGGCCCCTAGAAGGGCCCTTCTGCATTAGATGGCTCCTTAACCAAAATAAGATGTCAGAAAAAGGGAAATGAGACTGTCTAGGGAGAAAACATTAATTGCATTGACATCTCAGAAATATATAAATATTTGTTTCCCCTCGTGAAGCTTCTGAAGATCTGAAATGGAAAGATTAGTTTTTCAGAAGCCAGCATCGCTGGCTCCAGACGGCTTCCCCTGACTATGCACACAGGGTGAAAAAACCTGGGTGTTTGAAAGCATGACTCTAGATTATCAATGAACGCATATTTGGATCAAGAAAGCCAGCACGGCCAAAGGGCCTTACCTGTTCTTGTTTTCTAGCTCTGCGATCAGCTGCCTTTGCTGCTTGTTTGCATCAATGGTGAAGGAGATGTCAGGAGCGCTTCTCTGCTGAGCCGGCTGCTGTAACATATGGGTTTACACTATTTAATAACGGGAAAGGGAACCTGCGTCTGAGAAGACGGGGTCGTGAGATGCGCAGACAAGAAGGAAGAAGCCACTTCCATCAAAACAATAAAGCCAGTGCATAAAATTAAATGGCCACTCCTCTTCTACAGACCGAGTGTTTCTGTGGATCTGGAGCAGATCCATATGTGGTGGAAAGCAGAACAGAATTCTTAGGCAGGCAAATACATAAAACACGGGAAAAGTTGTTTCTGAGCTTTCTGACTTGAAGTCTTTGGGGAGCCGTTTCCTTCTTGCAAATATTCTTTCAATAAAATGGGGTTAAAAAGGTTTCACTGCTGAGGTGACACTTTCTCTTGAACTGCTGTTACACCACTGTAATGTACCAGTAATAACTGTATGTTCAAAAAAATTTTATTATTATTTTTAATGTAAGTACTGGAGATCGAAACCCAGGACCTAGTGCATGCTACCATGCACCCTTCCACTGAGCTATACCCACTACCCCCATTTGATACTGTTTTATAAAAACTGCGTCAGATTACGTAGACTTCCCTGTGCCTTGCTTTCTCTATTCTACAGTTCATTATAGAAACTCCTCGATGTCAATTTTTACTGTTTTTAAAATGAATTCAAAATACCACAACTAACCTTTCTACCAAAGAATGCCAGGCTTTAAAAACTAGCACCCATTGCCGTTGCGCAAGCTATGGAGAAACTCAACCTGCTTTTTAATTGACAGAAAACTATTTTTAATAGTTTTTAGGAAAGGAAAATATTTAAACTTGGTAAAGTTCTGGCTTTCAGAAAGGCCTTTCTATTGTTTTTCATCAGCATTTCTTTTTTGACTGAAGTATAGTCAGTTTACAATGTTGTGTCACCATTTCTGGTATACAGCATAAAGTTTCAGTCATACATACACATACATGTATTTGTTTTCAGATTCTTTTTCATTATAGGTTACTACAAGATGTTGAATATGGTTCCCTGTGCTATACAGTAGAAACGATGTTTATCTAATTTACATATAGTAGTTAGTATCTGCAAGTCTTAATCTCCTAATCTATCCCTTCCCACCCCCTTGCCCCACTGGTAACCATAAGTTTGTTTTTATGTCTGTGAGTCTGTTTCTGTTTTGTAAATAAGTTTATTTGCATTTTTTTAAGATTCCACATATAAGTTATATCATATGGTATTTTTCTTTCTCTTTCTGGCTCACTTTACTTAGAATGACAATCTACAATCCATCCATCATTAGCACTTCTTTTAACAAGGAAACCATACGTGTTGCTGGTGAAGAATGTTGAGGTCCTGAATGGTCTCCTATGGCAGCTTTGACATGCTGTGCAGGGTCTTCTTTTGAGTTTACGACATAATTTTCTCTTTCTTGTATATATTTTACATATTGATAAAAGCAGAAAGTTATCTGAGCCAGTTGTGGACCTGAATCGTTGCTTGCTCTTTAGAGTAACTGATGAGGAATTATGCAGAGAAATCAAGCGTTGGGCTGGTTCAGCACTGCTGGAACAGAACACCTTGGGCTCTGATTCATGCTCTACCAGGACGGTAGCTGAGCAGTGAAACACGGGAGCAGCCAGAGCGTGTCTGGGTCTTGCAGACAGAACTGCAGGCAACTGTTCAGCTCTGCGCTTGTCACCCTGGCTATCAGGATAACGATGAACAGGACATCCTTTCACTCAAACTACTTACGGATGAAGTGGACTCGGCTGCCAGTCTGGCCGCGTATCTGGCGATCAGCCGGTGCTCCTCGTCAAGCCGGTTGGAGCTCTCAAGCATACTGTTAAGGACAGAGCAAGAAGGAGCCTGTTAGGCAGCTGAGAAAGATGGACATGTTCATACTACCACCGTGGTGGGAGTTGGGGAGAGTTGGGGTTGCAATTTCCATTTTTCAGGGCAAAACATTTGAAGGCTATACAAAACCCCGTTAGGTTAATGATACTAGACTTAGATTCGTGACATGATCTAATAGTGGTCAGGAACGTCGTTAATAAATCCTGTCTTACTAAGAAAGCTCCAAAGAGGAGCGACTTTTCTGATAGAAACTGAGAAAAGAGAAAGAATATCTTCTCTTTAATTGAATTTTATTGCCTTTAACAATTTTATTTCCTTATTACACAAGTCATACTTGTCTGAAATCAACACGTAAGAAAATAGGAAAGCAAAAAGGAGGCAAAAAGCAATCGTGGTCACTGTGGTCAGCCCCCAGTGATCCCGCCTCCCGGCATTCACACTCCTGTGTGTAATCCTCTCCCTTTAGTATGGGCTGGACTTAGCGGATTTCTTCTTCTTTTTCTTTGTTTGCTAAGAAGCTTATTCATTCTTTGCATTTCAGTTCACATGTTGTAACTATAGTGATTTCTTCTCTAAATGCCTAATCTACATTATAGCGAGGTCTCTCCTTCTGGTCTTGCTGTTCTTTTTCATTAAATCCTGTTGAATTTTTTTTTTGTAGCACTTATATTGTGAATTTAAAATATATGTTGTTTGGGTAGTTTGTTTTTGTTTTTGTTTAATTGAAGTATAGTTGGTTTACAATGTTGTGTTAATTTCTGGTGTACAGCATAGTGATTCAGTAATATATTATATATATATTCCTTTTCATTATAGGCTATTTCAGGTATCGAATATAGTTCCCTGTGCTCTACAGTAGGTCCTTGTTGTTTATCTGTTTTATATATAGTAGTGTGTATCTGCAAATTCTGAACTCCCAATGTATCCCGCCAACAGCCCCCTCAACCTTCTCCCCCCCCGCCCCCTGGCTTTCTTCCAATGAATAGAATGTGGCAGAAGCAATGGAAGGTAACTTCCAAGATCATATTATAAAAAGATCCTGGACTGGATCCCCTTTGGAAGAGCCTTTAAATGAGACCACAGCCCAGCCGAGAGCTTGATTGCAACCTCATGGAAGTCCTGAGTCACACCCCCCCAACCAAGCCCAACATGGATTCCTGACCCTCTGTGAAATAATATGTGTTTGTTGTTTTAAGCTGCTTAGCTTTTGCATAATTCATTACGCAGCAAAACATAACTAATATAATTCTCATTTATCGTATTACTACCCAGGTAACTTGCCATTTTATATTTACTTTCAGAGAAGTAGAATTACGGTAGCGGCTTCTAGTGACATTAATGGGAATTGTTCAGGGTCTCCTGTACATTTATAAAAATTGTTCCTACTAGAGTGAGGATAATCCAACCCGCTAAAAAACTAATGCAAATAGACGCATTATTAACTCTCCCTTATTTCAGAAAGCCCTTTGTTAAGACTAGGTTTTCCGTGCCACTAGAAAAAAAAAAAATCTACGAAACATACCGGTAACACTAGTCCTGTTAACAGACTAGCTCATCATAGTTAGCAGTTATTATGGTGAGTGTCATGTCAGGATCAAGATTAAGGAACTAGTTCCTCTCAATCCCCAAATATACGGATTCTCTCCTCCATTGGCTCTTATACTTAAGCCTATTCCTTAAAGAAAACAATTAATACTCATGATTATACATTAAAAATGACACATTTCTTTGCCACTATTAAGGTTCTAAGAATTATCCACTGAAAAGACTTGGATCCATATACAGTACCAGACATTTATATCATTTATGTGTACATTTGCATACACAGTAAACATGCCACATAATCTCTTACCCTTTGTTCTAAAGTAAGAAGATGAGTAAAATCACATTAGCAAGTCACTTCCAAGCAGCTCATCTCTCTCTGGAGGAATCCATTACCGTAACATGTTTTTCTGGTCATTTGGAAGATATTCACGTCTCCATTATCTCTGCTCTAGTCTATACACCTCCCATCCGTAAACTATACCTGTTCTTATCCTGAATTCTTCCACTCCAGGTTAGCCCTTTTCTCTAAGTTACTGTATGCTACCTAAGGTATTCCTGAATTTCTCCATTTACCAGATCGCTGTTCCATCCTCATAAAAGGAGTCTCCTCTTTCCTGTTGCCCAAATGAGGTGATGCATGAGAAAAGCATCGAGCTAGTATGATGTCTGGAATACATAAAATGCTCAAAAAATTAGTTAATGCAATATTATTATTATTTTGCCTCTTAAGTAACCTATTGAGACTCATTAATGATTCTTATCTCCTTTAAAATGCCATCTACCACCCAAAACTATCTAGAGCAGGGCTCTTAGACTTGAGTCTGTGCACAGGTCACGTAGGGATCTTGTGAAAACGCAGTCTCTGGTTCTGCAGTGGGGGTGATGGGGTAGGATGGAACCTGAGAACATGCATTTCTAACAAGTTCGCAAGATATGTTGCTATTGTTGGTCCCTAAGACACTTTGAGTAGCAAGGATCTAGATCTTGAAAATAAAATTTAAAAAGTTAAACACATGAAATGAACCCCAAGTGTAAACCATGTAAATAAAAGAGATCATTTTTCATGAGTATTTAGGTGATATTCACATAGCATGTGTGTGATACTTTACAAACATTTGCTTAAGACAGAAATTCTAGGATTCAGGGCTCACACATGTGTAATATTAATCCCAGTGGACTGGGATTTCAATCAGCCTACAAACTTACAGTTGGAATAAAAAAAAATACTTTTACTAGTAAAAGGCAGAATTAGTTCTGGACAACTGATGCTTTAAGGCAGATAGTTAAAACAGATGTATTACAAAACACGTCTGCACTCTGCAGTGGTTAAAAATAACTGAATTTCTCATTAACAGCTTCAATAAGAAAGTTATGTTGTCCTTGCTTTAAACATAAAATCACCCCACAAAGAAACAATTTAATTTGATTTTAATACATTTATCATTTCTGGTTGGTGTGTTAGAAACCATACGCCTAATTCAACACAGTTCGTGCAGGCGACCAGGCCCACTGCTCCGAGCCCAGGACAGTGATCTGTTTCACCGCCTGAAAGTGACTTTGTCAAAAACGTTTGTGTTTTGATAAATAAATAATAGAAAAAAACCCCCTTGATTTAAAAAATAAAAGCCTCATGATAAAAGTGCCTTTTATCATGAGTGACCAGCAAGCATAAATAATATGAAGGTTATATAAAAATCATTTTGGAAAATGTTAGATGTGAAGTTCTGGGTTTTGTCTAGTAAGCTATAACTCATACTTCCATGCCTCTCCTCCCTCCTGCACTGAGTGAATGAGGGGTGGAGTGATGTATTGCCCCTTTGTGCACATAAACGATTTATGAGTCCACACGTGCCATTTTGGTACGTTCACATTACACAAGGGTGAATGAGGCATTCCTCTAATAAATTCCATTATTTCAAGACTTCAATTACAAATAGTTGAAAATGAATGGCCAATAATCCCTAAATCATTAAAGAAATACCAACTCCAACATTTTCTCCATCCCTGCCTATTCATTTCCAGACTTTATAATCAGTAATCTTGCTACAAGACCATGATGAATGATAAAGGGGCTGCTGTGGGGACTGCATTTCAGAATGGGGAAATCTATTATTTTGAAAGCTCTTCCACTTTCTACTTAAATACACGGCCAGCGTCAGCTGCTAGTGATTTCAAAGCGGCGTCAGGAAATGCAAGTGGCCCCCGTTGTGCCAGAACCTCCTAAACTGTGATTTAGCAGGGATTTCTGGGAACTCAAGGTTTGTTCACATGTCTCTGGTTTATCTGTAGGCCTGTTCTGACTTCCAGGGTGGGTGGGACAGTCAACCAAGTAATAATGTGATCCAAAGGGCGCCAGAAATACTTCTACGTTTTTCCTTAATATTTTTTCCATTTGTCTGAATGGTGCCAGGAATTTATCGCTAGATGAATTTTTAAGGTCATTAAGTGTCACTACTCTTTTATTAAAATGCAGATAGCTATTCGGAGGATTACTGTTCGAGAAGGCATTATTAGTTAATACCTAAGTGGAGGGTGACTTTATCAGGGTATTTTCTGTCTTTTGCAGTTGGTTGGGAGCAAAAGACCACAGGGTAGATACTGTCCTCCTGGCCTTTAGGAGTCAGTGACAAGAAGCAGGTGTGGGAAGGAATGACATGATACCGGGGCCCAAGAAGTGGTTTTATGGGACTGAAGGCTGGAGAGGGAAACTAACTAACTCTCAGAGCTTCAACTGTTGACTGGTTTGCAAGGAAAAGACAGGAAATCACGAAATGCCCATCTTCATGGATAGTCAGCATCATAATGATAACTTATTGATAATAGTGGCTTCTCTACAGAGATGCCTTCAAACTCCTTTATTGAGACCCTGACTTTGAGAAACCACTCCGTTGCGTTATAATCGATGATCAAGGCCGTGCCTTCTACCTTCTACAAACTCTCAAGTTCCTCCGTTTCCTTCTATTGCAGCTGTCACTGACGTGCCCCCGGCCAGCGTCATCCTATCCTGAATAAGGGTAAAGTCCTCTCAGCAGGTCACTCTGATTTGAGAGTTATTCTGTCCTCCAAATCGTTTTCTACCCCATAGTCAGCGATCTTTCAAAAATGAAGTTGGCTGGAACATCCCTATATGTATAAAACTTCAATAGGTTCTCATTTCTCAAACTCCCCAAATAAGCCCGAGAAGATCCTGCATAATCTAGCTTCGTCCTTTACCCCGTGGCCTTACCACACTTAAGTTCCTCGAATGCACCACATCCCCTCTGCCCTGAGCAATCTCTCTGCCTTCTCCACCTGCTTCCGCTCGGCCAATTCCTCTTCCTTCTGCTGTTGCCTTTGGCTGTCGTTTGCTACCCTCATGTCCAAACTCCAAATTCAAGTCCATCGCATCTCATACATCCCACAGCACTCTGTGCTGCACTGCCTTTTTTTTAGCTGTTACCTCTTTGCATTGTGTTTATCCTTCACTAAACTGCAACTTCTCTAAAGACAGCCTGGTTCAGTCTTTTCACTATGAGAACCTGAGTGTTTAGCTCAGGGCTTGGAACACAGCAGGAACGACCCAAGAATCAGTTGGACAAAAGAGCTAATAGAGGGTGGCTCCCTAAGGCTTGCAATGTCATGCTCTTTGGCTCAACTTTTCTATATCCTGCTTGGCTCTGCATGCATCCTCAACACTTAGAGAAAAATCAGAAGAATACAGGTGGAATACTGTACCTTAACACTAGCTATGCTACCTAAAATCAAACACCTGGCGGAGTTAAAATCAAGATATATTCTATGGCTGCAGACAGATTCCTTATCTGCTCTGTACAGGTGTTAAAGTTCATAGAAATGTCACTATACATGTTCATATTTGTCAACAGATCTCCCCCATCCCCAGTCACGGCAAATTCTCTTTTGGCTCACATTTTGTTGTTGCTGTCTTAAAGATTAGGAAAGCAGATGGTGTCTGAAGAGGTAAGCTCCCACTCCAAAAAAATGCTTACTCTTAGGAAGGGTGAATAACTGACAGCAGTATACAAGAGTGGGTGGGAGGCTGGACTGGATCAATTCTGTATGCAAACCCTAGCCCTCTCACCTACGAGCTGTGTGGCTCTGGGAAAGTCACCTAACCTCTCTGTGCCTCAATTGTCTCATCTATAAAACGGATACAGTGGTAACTTACTTCGTGGCTTATAGGAGGATTACCATGTGTAGTGTTTATAGCAATGCCAGGGTACATGGTAAGACTTGACGGGAGCACTCTTTTTAACTCTTACCTCTAAAAAGCAGGTAATATTGTTTGCTATGACCATTTTTGTACCACCACTTCCTTATCTATAAATTAGCTTTTTGCTCAAGAAAATGTGATTGGTTGCCAGCCAGTATTCTAGGTTATACCCCAGTAAAGAAAAACAGTTCAGTTGAATCAATGACGGATTTTACAGAAGCAATCGGTGGTCTTCATCTCTCTGATTTCCTAAACAAAGGAAGAGTTCAGCTTAACAGTGATACCTTCTCTATTTCTTCTCGCTTCTATATACAAAGCTGAATACAGAATTTTTAATTTGAATTTTTAATCAAATATCCCTTTTGCACAACTTATCAAGCAGCATATGAGACCATGTCCCATTCTGAATTCTTTATTTTAACACATTCAGAGAAAGTACACTCTGAAGTTCATCCATTCAGAAATACTGATAAACATTCATGAGCTATCAGTTTATTTCTATCATATGAAAATGGGCAGGTTTTACAAAATGGGATTTAAAATCTAACTTATTATGTGCCTTCAACCCTATTCAGAATTAAGTGAGGAACTAACACTGAGTTATTCCCATGTTCCCAGTCCCATGCTAGCTAATTTACATCAATGACCTCATCAAATTGGTAGTGTCACTCTCGTTTTCCATAGAAACTTAAAACGTATTAGAATCTATAACAGGGAAATGAACTCATCTTAAAATCAATTTATCATCTGATTGATTATGCTGAGAAAAACTGCTGTGAGTAAAATGCAGCTCATGCAGATATGTGCACTGGTGGTGTGACATTCTTTGGGTTTATGCGTTTAGGATTCTAAGGAAATATCTTTCTCAGAAGTCTAGTTCTACAACTGAAGGTTCTAAACATTTACAGAAGAAAGGGAGTAGTGTTAACAAGGAGATAAAAACTCATAAAAGAAGATACTGTGGATTAAAAATACTGCCTGCCGTATCAGTAAACAAGGATGCTGTGGCCATCAAGTCATCAGCCACTGCCACCACTTGTGACAGTGAGCGAAGGGAACTCAGGATGCAGACAAGCTGGCAGCCTGGCCTCTGCGGCCACCCCCAGTGGTGCACCTTGAGGGCACTCAGGATGTGGAAGAAAAGGACACCGGCCCTAGATGGCTAGGTGTGTATCAAAGGAATGACTTCAGTGAGCCCAGACCCTTGCACCTTCCTAGACATAGAAAAGTGCTAAATTCCTTAACTTGAGATACCTGGTTTTCTTTAATCAACAGTAATCTTTATTTATTCATCTTTGTTTTTGCAGGGAGGAGGTAATTAGGTTCACCTATTTATTTAGTTTTTTGATGGAGGTGCTGGGGATTGAACCCAGGACCTCATGCATGCTGAGCATGCGCTCTACCACTTGAGCTATACGCTCCCCCCAACAGTAACCTTTCAATGTTCCAACCACCTGGTCTTTGTGGCAGACACTCCTACACAGCTTGGCTCCTCCCCGGCCTCTCTGCAGCAGTCCCTCACAGCAATCTGAGAGGCTGTCACCCCAGGCTGAAGTCCTCAGGATAAAAGTCTCAACCTTTGGGTTGTGCTTTTTTGTTTTCCAGTCGACACAGGCCGAAAGCTTCTGACTGGTAAATACTGAGGCTTATAATTATGGTTAAAAGTTGGAAGTTCTGGGCTGGTTTCTGATTTCCTTTGGTCCGCCTGCCACAGTCTGCGCTGTAAACCACGACCAAGCCCAGGCACTCTATGAGCTCTCGGGAAGGCCATAGAAAGCCCCCCTTCTGTGACTCTGAGACCTCTCCTCCCCCGTGGAAGAGGGGCTTGAAAACCATTCAGGCTTTTAAAACTTCACTTAGGAATTAGGAAGACAGCAGGAATTCTCCCTTGAGCTACAGTTTATTTATGTGGTTTATCTGACATCAGAACCAGCAAAGACACATAAGTACATCTTTGATGTAGTGGCAGACTATTAAGAAATGAATCCTTTTCCCATGGTGTTAAGTAGCTGACACAGGGGAGAAGGTCCCCACGCAGAGTGGATCAGGGGCATATATGAATAACTACAAAAACACACCTTTTCATCACGAACAACTCTTAGGTTCCTATTTATTTGTGGACCATCTCATGAAGGGAGGCTGAGGAATGAGGTGGGAAAAAGATGGGTCCAGTATCAGAAGACCTAGCTGGCAGGTGACCCTGGATAAGTCACTTACTGTCTTGGAACTGGCATTTTCTTAGCAGTGAAAAGGCAATAATAATAGCCAAACGTACAGGGCTTTGCCAAGCAAATTAAACAATGGGTGGGAAAAGGCTCTATAATTTCCAAAGCGCTTCATAAATGTAAAATTTATTATTCATATTCTGGCTGCTGTGATGAGGTGCAAGGGACCGGAGAGAAAATTATCATCTTTTTGAAGCTTACAATTAAAATGAGAACTCACAACGCATAGAACTAAATACGTAAGTGGCGACTTATTAACAGCCACTATTCCTATGACTGGTCTGTGCTCAAAATATTTGTTAAAAGGAAATAAAAATAGTGTAGTAGGCGGTGGCTACTACATATGTGGTGGCTCTGAATAGGGGTGCAGAGGATACAGTGCGGAGAAATGTCCAGAAAAGCTTTCTGGAGGGGATGCATTTAAGTAGGTTTTTTGCTTTTTAATTGGAGGTACCCAGGATTGAACCCACGACCTCATGCATGCTAAGCACGCGCTCTACCACTGAGCTAACCCACCCCCAAGTAGGTTTTATAAGACGCGATGTGGCACAGTGGTTATGAGCCTGGATCAGCTTGAAGTCCCTGCTCCCTTGTGTAGTAGCTGTGTCCCTAGGGGAAAGTCATGTGAACTCTCTAAATTAATACCTTTACTTGCCTATAAAATGGGGATGACAGTATTTACTCTACAGGTTTACTCAAGTTCTAGGGGAAATTCTGTAAATAAAGGGTTTTAACACAGTGCTTTTCTTGAGGCAAATGCTTTAAAAATGGTGGCTTTTGTGGTTACCACCATGCTATAGCTCACCACAGCTGAATGACAGGAAAGCATTATGCTCTAATGATGATAAGGGAGGCGAGAGATCACTACTTCATTTACATGATCATGGCAGGTGTGGGGAATTGCCAGGATCTGATTAAACAGAAAGGAAAGGGAAGGAAAAAATGAGAAATTCGAAAAAGGAGTTGGAGTTTTTAAGGATGCCAAAAAGCAGTGAGAATCGCGGAGGCCAGTAAAGCGGAGCCCGCTTCATTGATCAGTCTTAAATTCCGCTTTGTATTCAAAATACAAATCACATCCAGCTTTCACCAAGTAGATGAGACAGTTTTACGGTCTTAAGTGACCATCAAGTCAACATGATTAACCACTTGAGGAGAGAAAAGGGCTGGTAGTGACAAACTCTTGAGCTTTCCTCTTTAGAGATTCCTTTGTTACAACTTTAATTAAGAAAAGGTCAAAGAAGAGTGGCAGAAATAACCCGCGTGTGCTTAGATTATGGGGGAGGGGACACGGTGTAGATCACATCACTGCCTTCAGACATGATTGAATCTTTATCGACTATATCTTTTGAAGATTACTGATACAATCTTTTTTTTTTGATAATTTAGTATTTAGCTCTATTGTTTCAAGCACCATATAACATCAGGGAACCAAACTCATTGGGAATTAGATTAAAACAATCACTCTTTCCCTCTTGTAGTTTTGAGAGGCTGAGATGTGAGAAAGAAGAACCGTTTGATCGACAAGCTTGGAAAATCTGAACATAGCGATGGGCTGAGCTGAAGAGTGCATTTGTATCTTCTGAAAGGGAAGGCTATAGTATAAAATTAAGCCAATATCCTTGTCATCTGTATTTAAAAGATACAAATGAAGATAAACATGTAACTAGTAAAACAAATAGATGTTCATCAATGTTATCATCTAAAATCATCTCATGTACTAATCTTGCAAAAAATCGCTCTAAGGTATCAGAAGCAGGAATAGGAAGGAAGTTTGGAAACAGTCAAGGGGAGAAAGTTCTAGAAACAAAGAAGTGGGTCACAAGATCAGTGGCGAGGGCAATCAGCAATGAACATTTGAAAGATGCTTTCTGTGATATAGGAGAGGAAAGGGGACCAATTTTAAAGGCAGTTTTACCCACTGGATCATTTAATAGTTAAAACTGCAAAAAAATCCATAGGCTCTTAGTTCAGAGAAGATTAGGGTTATTAAGCAAAAGCGAACATTTCTAAGGAACTGGTTTGCTAAACATGTTTATAAAACAGTTTCCTAAACTAGGGTTAAAAACACAGGATGATGATACAGTCTGTCCACTTATTTTCATTTAGATTGAAAATGTACACTTATTATCAAACTAAGTAACTTTAACCAATGGGAGGAATTGCCTATGTCACAATTAAAATAGAAAGGGAAAACCTTCATGAATGCCTTTATCCTAATACATAGGGTTATCTGAATTCACATATTTAACACATCTGAAAGTATGTTTTGCCCTATTGTGGGATTTGGAAGCAGGCTTTATCAGGACGGCTACCCAGAAACATTCGTAAGAGAAGAGCTGAAAGACAGTTTCTCCCAGTTATCATTGTTGGGGAAGAGATTTCCAAGGTATGAGCCCATCCAATCACTTTTCCTCTTTTCCACTTCTATCTTAAGGGAATGTAGCAGTTTCCCAAATCAGTGGAAACACACCAGTCCTTGGAATAAGACACCCTCTTGCGCCACCACCGGGCGGTAGTTTGACATGGCGCATGGAAGGCAGAACCAACCGGTGGCACCCAGAGTCCTGCGTCCACCTAGATCCTAACACTTAGCGCGGTACCCATTTACACCAGTTGTCTCTTTAGCTAAGATATAAACAAGGATGTGAATTCTATGATACATTAACGGGAAGCATCTAAACTAACAGCACAAAAGACATCTTAGTGGAATTGGTTAAAAAAAAAAGTGCCTTGGTGGCACCTCTGGCATCCAATGACTTTGCCCCTTTGCTGAGACTGCTTGTCAAGAGCTCACACTGTTCCCCTCTCTCAGGACAGTCAAGCAGCCAAACCTGCACTAACCATGATGGGTTGTTCCGGAGCATGTTGACATATAACCCAATGAGAGCATGTTCGTCGCCCAGCCTGTCTGCCACGTTCAGGCTGTACTGTATCCTGAAACAGGGCGGGAGGAGAGAAAGGGTGCCGTTAGGACAGGTGGACAGGACCAAGTGGAGCGGGTAGGAGTGAGTTTGCGGGAGAAAGGACATTCAGAAAACCAAGCAAAGTAAAGGGAAACTAAGTGATGGTCTATGGAAAAAAAAAACAAAAAACCCACAAGCAAAATCCAAGCAAGGGAATTCACAATTCCATTTCACCATCTTTACAAAAAATTAAAGATTTCCACTTAGGGAGAGTAACTTTTAAGAAAACAGATTCGCATTCTTCAAACCACTAAGGCCAAGAAATTTATCAGTACAGTAAATGCACTGAAATCGGCTGCAAGCAAAGATTATCCTTTGGAAAACCAAATCTGAAGCTTAGTCATTTAAAAAAAAAAAAAGAAAGGAAATCAGGGAAGGTAACAACACAGATGTGCCTGCTCAAAATAACTATTCGGTGCTGTTAATGGGGTTATGGCAGAGCCGCTGTGACGACATCAAAGACGGTCTTTCAAACACAAAGCATTTTTAACACAAGAAAACCCGCATTTTTAGTTCAGTTAATTCAGGACTCGAGCACACTCTGGCTTGAACTTACCCTCTGCCCTTCAGCAAAGCTGGAGCAGCCCTAGCCAGCAGTTTGCTCTGCTCTACTTCACTGTCCTTGGGAGAAGAGCTGGTTAATAAGATGGGAAAGCCAAGAAGAGCGTAAACACGGCAATGCATTCAAGAAGAGACACTGGCAACACAAACTCCCGTCTACCTCCGCGCTCCACTTGGACAGCTCTTTCAGTATTTTGAAACGTTCAAGATGTTTCCAGATTTCCACAGAGTTGGACTAGGAGTAGAAACCTGGGCCGAGAACCACAGTTACAACTACACAAGCCACCTCGATCCCAGATTTGCCCTCTGCTATTTGCTCAAATCGATGGCATATGCCGAGACACAGTGAAAATTCCGTCAGCGTCTGTTACAGGCCACCCTGCACACAGACCAAGGGTCCACTAGGTCCTGCCAGCCTTCAGATCCCACACAAGGAGTTTACTTCCCCAGTCTGCCCTATGGTCTCCGCGTTTCCGTGTTGACTAGAGACTTGAAAATCACCGAGTTAGAGGCTGGCGGCATATTAACCAGCTTTGCTACCTCAGGCACAAGTCACCTGACCTTGGCTGTGAGGCTGCGAAGAAAACTTTCAGAGAAACAGAGAAATAAACCTTTGAACCTCATACATATACATCCATGTTCCTTGTGTCTTTAGCTGGTGAATAGAGTCCCATCCATGTAGCAAATTCTGACCATTTTAGATTTATTAGGAAGAACACTCAATTTAATTAATAATATTAATGACAGTTTAAAAAGTTTAATGTAGTTTTACTTAAGGATAAATAGAAATAGAAATAATAATAAAATGCGTCCAAGCCAAAGTCACCAAGATTTACTGTAACCAATAGGCATGCTTCATTGGGAAACATGCTATGATGTTTAGTGTTAGAAGTGGACTTGTGCTTGAAGAAAGTTTGCTCTTTTCCAGGTTAAGAATTTGCTCTGCATCACTGGTGTACCCAAAACCGTCCTTCTCTCTCTTCATGGAGAACACAAAAATGAACTGTCTGACTTTGTTTGAACACCAAATTTTTAAATGAGGTTATGAGGTTTTTTTTTACCACAAACATTTCCAGCTTTTCAAGAAGTTCTAAATCTAATATATATATATGTATGTATGTATAAGGATGGCTAATAAACTTTTAAAAACTTTAACTACAAGTTTCACTACAAAGGACCACCTTTTCAGACCACAAAATGCTAAATATAGAAACTTATAAATGAATATCACATTAGAATGATGCACATTATAACTGGAATTCTTGTTTTAGAATACTATATATTATAAGATTCCTTAAATAGTGAGGCTTCTGGTAAATTTAAAATCAACTCCGATTTATAAAGAAAATACCTAGGATTTTTTTTTTAAGATTTAGTACATTTTTTAATTACTTTTTTTTTTGGAGGAGGAGGTAATTAGTTTTACTTATTTATTCACTTATTTTTTTTAACATTTTTTATTGATTTATAATCATTTTACAATGTTATTTGTAACATTGTAATTCCAGTGAAATATATATTCATTGTCAAATTTCTTTCTCTGTGAGCTACCATAAGATCTTGTATATATTTCCCTGTGCTATACAGTATAATCTTGTTTATCTATTCTACAATTTTGAAATCCCAGTCTATCTCTTCTCAGCCCCCACCCCCTGAAAACACCTAGTATTCAGTAGGCATTCCTGTTTGTTGGATGTATATGTTGGCTCAGCTTTTCAGGAATGCACCTATTGCTTAAAAATAATCACTGTGCAGAAATGAAATTGACTTTAACAATGAAATGAATGCTCTAGGAGAATTTACTTTCCTGATGAACTTATTATTTTTAGCATATTGATCTTCACCTTCTCAGACTACGAAACCTGCCCATCAGGGCCAATTACCACCTTCAGCCGTTGGAATTGATTTCCCCATCATCCCATTGACACAGCATGCCACACCTGTCTCCTGAAACACGCCCCCTTCTGTTCATTACCCAGCAACCACAGTCTCACTGCTGCCCAGTCACTCCCCCCACTTTTTTTTTTTTAAATAACACAAGCTAGGTCTACCTGCTATAGAATTGATTTCAGATCCCTGCAAAGCCACTCAAAACACCGTGTGAAATAGTAATGATTTTTCCCTCCACACGAAACGACCTCCCTGCCTGGTTTTGCTTCATTGCCCCTTCAATTCTAGAAATTGTGGTGATACTGCCTTAAATCAAAAGTCTACTAATTACAGAGGTACAGCTTCCAAGGATGAATGTGCAAGAAGAAAAAAAAGCAACACAAGGGGATCGACCACGAGGATGTGTGTGCTTGTTACAAATTACTCTGGTGACGTCTGGTGGGAGGAAGGTGATGTGTCAGCGACGTGCACCCCCCCACTGGCTCCCCGACCAGCACCAGCGCTGGCGGAGCCTGAGCACATCAGTGTGGCACAGGGGTGGTGGCAGGAAGTGAGTGGCTGCTCAGATTTTCCCTTGGATGGGCTCAGTCTCCCCTTCTCTCCAACTCTTTGGTCCTCTCTCTCCTTCCTCTTCTCCACTTGCCTGTCTCCCCTCTTCTTCCCAGGTCCCTTCCTCCCTGAAAGGGATGAGCAGATGTTTACATACGCACATCTCTCATCCTTTTGTGGTCATTTTCTTTGCCTCGGCACTTGCCAGTGCTGGTTCGAAGGCATCATTCAAGTTCTTTCATGCTCCCTTCCTTTCCCGCGTGAGTCCTTGGGAAAACCCATTCTTGGAATATACGGGGATTACATTATCTGCATTTATGAGTTTGTGGAAATAAGCCATTTATCTCATTTTGCTACAGTTTTTAGTCCCTAGTGCCAAGAGCATTTCTGACTTTTGGTACTCACTGTCCACACAGTTTCTTTACTACCTAGAATGGGCCTCAAATTCTCCTCATCACTTACTTCTGGGAAGCCAAGAGTATGACCATAGCTAGAGGAAGCCAAGTGCCTGGGGAAAGTGAGACAAAAACCTTCCACTCTCTAAATAAAATGGATCGAGAACTTAAGAGAGTCGACCAGAGGCAGGTTTCCCTTAACACTTGGGTCTATAAAGACGGTCCACGTGAAGTGTCTTCACTGGGATTTCGTCTGTAGCTCCCAAGGAGCTTGAAGGAGGGAAGCAGGGTGAAAAAGCAATTTCTCCTGAGTTGTTGTGATGGCAGTGACATTAGGTAGCGGATGGAGATCTCTTCAAGCAACGTGCTCTCACAATATCTTATAGCATAATTTAGATGCTTGAACTTTCATTTCTTGGCGCCAGCAGTTTGCTGGGAGAAGTTTGGTGTTATTTCCAATTCACTGTGGGCTTTGGGGGTCAGGAAATCCTGGAACCTAGGACCTCATCAAGAAGTAAGGATTTCCGGAATGTCAGTGCGTCATCATGTTCCAATGGCTTTCCTGTAGCGCTGAAAGCTTCTCTTTCTTCTATGTGCCTTGTCTTCAAATTTACTTTATTTAAAAAAATCTTTATTTATTATTTCCCCCTTAATGGAGGCACCAGGGATTGAGCCCAGGACCTCGCGCATGCCAAGCACGTCCTCTACCACTGAGCTATACTCCCAACTACATCTTCAAGTTTAAACGCATTCTTCCTTTTAACCCCTGAAACTGGGAGCTACCCGGGGCTCCTCTTGACCATGGGTGGGAAATCTGATTTAATCTGAGCCCACGGAGAAGCAAGGCTACCATCCCTAAAATGGTGTGCATTAATGTCCCTTTTTCTCCTTATCATTTTCTTTTCACCAAGACCTGCCAATGTATAAACACATCCCTCTGCACACATATTGTCACTAGTGGGTGTGGTGACAATCATACCCTGGAAGGTATGACAAGATAAATTTTGAAGTTCATGTGTTCTGCTGAAAGAAGAGAGACGGGAAATATCCCTTTAGATTATTCTTTTCTAAAAAAAATTATTTTCCCGCTAATTCCTTTTTATACTCTGGAAAAGACTATATGTAAAGATAAATGGCCTTTTCCCAGAATTCTTCATACACACATGCACAATGGCACAATGGGTTCTGGAAGGACTGGACAATTTCAAAATACTTCCTATTCATTTATTTAAATTCACCCTTTAGTTTTGGGGGATGAACAACTCATGCCAGTATTTTTCCCTCAAGTGCGAAAACTTTTGGGGTGTTCTAAGGTAACAAAATCACACACGAACGCTACCTGGGTTATTTTCCTTAAACCTGCAATACAGTTTTAAAAACCACTTCTGACTTGCTGTGTTATTAGCTCTGGCCAAATTTGTTTTTTTCTTTTACTGAACATGAAAATAAAAGGACTTGAATAAAAGTCCCAGAGGCAGTCTCCCGTGTGATATAAACAAATTATATAACCTGGCATAATTATTATCACAGTGGTTAAATGGAAAGTGACATTTGAAGCATGACAAGTTAAGAACAGACATTTCCTTTCTTATTGATTCTTAAATAGTTGACAAACTCGTGCGGTGTTTGGGCTTGCGAAGAATCAGTGGTAACTTCGGCCCCTCCCTTAGCTGACAGTCAGTTCTGGACTTCTCACTCTTATTAACACAGTCCGTAACAAGGTCATCCCACTAACTTTAACACAATAAAAAAGAGTCCACATGTCAGTTCCATCAAGAGAGAATTTCTTGAAAAATTATTTTCCCCTTTCTTTTTCTGGCTTTCAATACCTTGATCTGAAACATAATATATCTGCTGCATGCAAATCAGCCAACGAGCATAAAAACATAGCTTAGTATCTCCGTGGGAAAATGAGCTGTCATCAATTCAGGCTGGCACGAAAGTCGAACCATCGTAGGCAGGTACCGTGGAAGAAATAATAAGAATTCTTAGGTCATATTTGATTCACTACATTTACTATCTTGTCCCCCAGAAACTCTCAAGGCATATCAATTGTATTTTTGCTGAGAACAGCTCTGGAAAAGTTTGCTGGGTACAGGACACGCACAGACAACAACTAAAGCAACTCTAGGAAGAGAATAAAGGTTATCGAAGTGAAGAAGAGGTGACCACAGATTTAATTATACACTAACAGTTTAGTATAGGAAACAGAGCTGAGTTTGATGCAAGGTTTGAAAGAAGACCAGTTTAATTCAGGTTTGGAATAAACCTAGCATATTAGTGGAGCTCTGGGGTTACATGGAATAAATAATTATTTGCAGAGAGTGTTTACTTTCAAATTTCATACAACATGCTCAGAAAAGTGTGAAAAGAATGAAGACATTTTCAGGGTGGTTGATTTATCAATTACTTATTTTGTAATGCTGATTTAGAAATGTATTTACTTTCCTGACTGAAAAGGGACAGGCTTTAATCTTAGAAAATATTAACTGTGGAGAAAACTGATTTTCAGAAGCAAAGGCTGAATGCAGTACCTCAATTTTATTTCTATTCGCTTCTGATGACCAAAGCACAAGTGCTTAAAATTTAGTTTGAACGTTAAATGTCAGGTTAAAAATCTGGGCTGCTGGGTAAAGACTCTTTGGGAAAGCAAAGTATTTGAAAAAAACTGAAAAAGACACATGAATTAGCCTTTCTGTGGTTGAAAACCCAAACAAATCAACCAACTGACCAATCAGTCAACCAACAAAAATAAGTTGTTCCACTGAGAAGAATCAGGATTTGGGAAGTTCTTAGGATGGGCGGTGTGTCTTCCCCATATGCCCTTCTGGGCCCAACAAGAGTATTAGTAATGAACCAAATGATAACGTTTCAAACCAGGATAACATGTTAGACTGTGTTCAACACACTCTATGGATCATAAGCAATGTTCTGATATTTGGGAGAGTCAGAAGATCTGGCTAGATGCTGTCTATAATAGCTGAAGTGATTCTTTCTGTGAGTGGTTACGAGTTTAGAGGATGTATTACGAAAATATCTGTGAAACCTTCAAGAGATGTTTCTCAAATCGGAGGTAAAGGAATCTAGCCATTCAAACTCTGAGAATGTCCTTATTGGAGCTTATGAAGAAGATGGCCATAATTAATGAAACTTATTTTGCACAGGAAAGGACTGGCTGACTCCCACACAGAAACGAGACAAGGATTTTGGCAAGACAGTTCAGATGTTACAAAGGGGCCATGATGCCGACAGAGACAGCA
This sequence comes from Vicugna pacos, assembly GCF_048564905.1. Taxonomy (NCBI): domain Eukaryota; kingdom Metazoa; phylum Chordata; class Mammalia; order Artiodactyla; family Camelidae; genus Vicugna; species Vicugna pacos. The sequence continues at coordinate 11,865,751 of NC_133010.1, forward strand.
GACGTTCAGATACACAAGGCTATGAGCAGTGAGGGGGAAGGGGGCCTTTGGGGCCTGACTTCGTAGTCGGCTCTTGCAATAATACTTATAATCATGGCAGGCTATCTTTCATGAGCTTAATATTGCTGTCTTATCATCCATCATACACTGGAGCTCTTTTCCTAGTGATGATAATAGATTTCCACTGAGCCAGCTTTTTTTTTTTCCTCCTATAAATTTCATGCATTTATAAGAAAATCTAGGTTTAGGGATATATAGTTACGATCAAGAAAATGACCGACATGAATTCGTCCATGAATTGTTATTTGACCCACATCATTCCTAACTGCTTATCAGCATTGAGTGTATACACACACACTCACACACGCAGGAAGACTTAGGGTTAAGGGCGAGTGCCTTTGAGAATTCACTCTTTTCTTTCAAGTAAGGGGGAAGTGAATCAAAAATACAGCTAGAAACAGATTTCAGAACGGATGGGACAGAGTTATACACTTGTCAATCTGTGTAAGTGAGGTTTACCAGGATGTCAAAAGACTTCAAAGATAGACCCTAGTGTCCTTTGAAGATCAAAGTGGTATGCCCGTAAGCGACTCTAGGTGAGGAACACCGAGCGTTTGTAGTGAGGATTCTGGTGATTTCAATTCATCCTCATTCTGCTTTATCTTTGTAAGATCTGTTGCAATACAAAGGACCAAAAACTCAGGCTAAATAAAATGCCTGCAGGGCAAACCTCTTCCCTTTCTTAATGCGACCCTAACACTGACCAGCACCATCCTTGGCTTGTTCAGGTTTCAGGCTTTATCCAGTTTTGGAAGGGGCAGTGGGGGTGGGTCAGAGTGAGGGCAGAGCTCTAGGTCCCGTTTCTGCGGTTCAGTTCCCATCGTAGGAAGATCAGGGTCTTTCACTTCTGCCTGCATTTGGTACAGATGGGTTTCCATCAGCCTTCGTGTGCGGACATGGCCAGGAAAGGCACAGCTTTACCAAGTGGGAGAAATTCAGCACTAAGAGCAGTTGGATTTGAACTCGCTACTTCAAGAGGAAGCCGACTGCCCTAGCTGGGGCAGGGGAAAATGGCCCAAGGCCAGTGGGGCAGCAAGGTGTTAAGTCCCCAGGTCTTCTCCTGTGACATGCCCCAGACCTGTGACACTGGCCTGGCCTCACCCAGTTCGTGCTGAAATCATTTCAAGAGGCTCTTTAATTCGAGTCTAAGGAATCACTATCCGGGGTCTTGCAAACTGTACAAAAGCAGAGAATCGTCCAGAGAAGGAGATCCAATTTGGTTCTCTTCATAGATACGCATCTCATATATACTGTTACGATGACATCAAATCACTAAAACCAGTGCAGAAGTGGGAAAGAGAGAAAAGAGGCGAGCAGTCCAGCTCAAGTTGGAAATTCTCAGTGGAATCTCATGAAACCCCAGAAGACCTCTATCTCCAGCGAAGCACACTACAAGAGGATTTTTAGTGATGGAGGACTAGCGTCTCGCTAAGGAACTACTGCTACGATTAGTGCTTGGGGCTGGGGTACTGACCGTGCGCCGTGGTCAAGCTGACTTACATACAGCTGTATGAGCGAATGCTCCTCAGCCACGGGGCTGGACGTACTCACCCCCTCAGGTAACCTGAGGGATGCAAACAACGAGACCTCGTTAAAACCTCCCACTGGACAGAGCAAGGCCCACTCAGAGAGGAAAGACGTTCGTGTACACAGCTTTATTGAACAGCACCCTTAAAACAGAACACGGAGGCCAACCTCCGCGATGAGAAAGAAGGACCGCAAACATTCAGCAATGTGCTTGTGCTTCAGAGGAAACATTCCAGAAGGACTGAAAACCGGGAAAAAAGGGAACGGATCATATTTTGGGTTAAAGGGTACCGTGCACCCTGGAGGAACCAGAACAGCTCAAAGTACAATAGGAACATTTTAGAGGAGAGGAAGCCATGTTATCCATCTAGACGCGTCCACCATAAGCACCGCCCGAGCTGAAATGATATAAAATGACCTTCAGTAAGGATGGGGTCTCTCTCCGCTCGACGTTTGCAGAATGCAGAGCTGCCTAACAAAAGCACATCTTTCTTAACATCACGCCAGGTCTTCCCAAGGCAGAGGCACTGGCCCGGGTTTCTAACAGACTCCACAGTTTCAGATTTTTGTTTTCAAAAGGATGGTTGAATTTGCTGGCGCTTCTAAAAAGGAAGGCTAAAAGGAGCAAGCTGAGGGACTCAACCATGTGACTTCACTGGGCATGTCCTGCAGGTCAATTGTCTCCTCCTTTCTACCTGTTTCACACATACTTAACTGGCAGGAAGGAAACACCACGAATGGCCACATTCTGTTTACTCTGCTAATTAACGATTATGGGGAGCATCGCCATCTGAGGCCCCTGCTGATGGGCAAATCCAGGAACTCAGGGGGAAAAATCAGCAGTGCTCTGAGCCTCACTGCACATCTTCACAGGGAAACTGGCCCCTCAGCAACTCTTCAGGGAAAAGATTGACTATGTTCATTTTATGACACATGAGGCCATTTTTGCCCCCCTACTGAAAGGCATTTGAAATCTTATATTCAATTACTCACTCCAGTTTTCCTTACCGTTGTTTCTGCTTCCCTGTGAGCCTTCTCCATGCATTTCAAAAAGAATTCCCTGGTGCTTTATTTGTGATATTTGATCAGATGACTTGGGGTGCCTCTCGATCTCTGTATGTTTTATCGCGTTGGGTCTAGAAGTACCCGCCTCATCTATGTGCTTCCGTGGCTGTGGGTCTCCACGCAAAAGATGAGACACGTCTGCACTCTCTCTTTTTAAAGTTCTTGTTATTATCCACAGATTATTTAAATAGAAACTTTATTTCTAAATTTGATCTTGAGTCTCTAGCCTCAGGAGTTCACCAAGAAGAGTCCTTTCTACCTTGAGCTTTACGTGATGGGATGTTTCAGAATGTCCTTAGCGTGCTCCATCGCATCTTGAAATTCCAATTCCCTGGCTTAAATGGGCCATTCTAAGTGCTATGAGAGTGACCTTCTCAATGGGCTAGAATGCACGTGTGTCATCAGTAGTAAAACTTAAAAGTCTTCTGCATTCATACCATGGACAGATTGTAAATGCAAGTTTCCAGAAGTGACATGAATCCCCAATCACATCCCAACGAATGCAACTGAAACTTGTGACAGATATTCACAAACCAGTTTCTAACAATCATCTTCCACACTTGGCTTAAATGAGAATAATTTTCTTGCCACAGAATCAAGGCTCATTCCCAAAGAGAGGGTTGATTTTATAACAGGATTGGAACTTACCTCCTGGTAATAAAAGGACTTCCTGAGGAGGGGACAGAGTGCGAGAACAGGGTGTCATTCATGCTGGTGACAGGTCTGGGAGGCCTAAAATGAAGTACAGTGCGGATGGCAAGTTAAAACATGCACAAGTCAAAACAAGTTAAAACTCATCCACCATCCCTCAAAGAAAGGACCTGGGAGACCAGAGTTCTTATCTTACCCAGGACCCATGTGCAATTTTACACTTTCCAGTTAAATTCATGAAGTGTTCACGGAAGTGACATTTCCTTGAGAATAAAGAATGTCTATTCATCACAGGGAGGAAGATCTCTGGACACCAAAGGAATGTTTATCCATGAGCTTTGAGCCTTGGCATTTTATTGAGTCATATTTTCCAGTGGAGTGAAGATTCTGAGGCAGTCGACTGCCTTCTAAAGAGAGAAGCTCAGAAAACTTGATGATTGTCAGAATCTACATCCTCATGGAAAGAGGAGGATTCCTGAAGCTTTGGGAACATCTCCCTGTGTTCCCCATGACAGTGGCCCTCTCCCAATATACCCAGCCTGTACGAATCCAGCTGCAAAATCATATGGTGCCCTCTTTGCTCATTGTTCTTGGTGAGGATGCCAGTCAGTACCAAAGGGATTCCCTGACTTTCTGTTACCTGAATGGCCTATATGATGGGATACCTAGTGCAAAGCAGACCATAAACTTCACTTTGTTTTCATATGATTAGGGAAAGAAAACAGGGTTCAATATTCCTCGGAATTGTCCACGGTCTTAAACACCAAATGCATCAGGTCTGTCATCCCCTGTCCTAATTTTCATTTCATCCTGTCATTTTTCTCCCTGTCGCTGGTGTCTTAGTTCAGGTAAACTGATAGAGCCAAGATCCTCATTTCATCTCCAAGCAGGTTTCAGCCTTATTTCAGGTTCACGGCAAGATGTTCCGTGTAGGATGAGATGAGGTTTAGGGTTCGGAAGATGGATTGTGGGGCAGGGCATCATTCTGATATTCCGAGTCAGAAGAAGCTTTGGTTTCACTATAATTCTCTATTTCAGTTTGATAGTGCAGAATTTTTTGAAGATGAAGCAGTAGCCTATAGAATCTACTTGTGTTGGCTTGATCAAGAACCAAATTTGTCACGTTTATCTTTTTTATCTAAGGAAGTCACAGTTGGTTTGGACTGTACAATGAAGAGATTCTGGGGAAAGGGTAGACTTTTTAATCCCAGTGTATTTATGGATATGGACGTGATGCTACGCAGGTTTTTAAAAAGTCAGCACTACATGCAAAAATTCATTGAAACTTTTGGTTCCCGGTGCCTGGGTGCTAAATTGTAGTTTTGTATTTTTAAGACACATTATCTGTTGGATGAGGTCAAAACAGCAGGTTCACTGTTTGATCTACTCTAAACATATCAGCTGAAGTCCTGAAAACTATCTTAGTGTTTTGTATTACTTATCTAGAATGTGTCTTTGATACATAAGACTCATTTGAAATTAATTCTGCTCTGAGCAAGACACTTTCACTTAATAAAAGATGCTAATTTTAAACAAACGTGTCCTGTGAATTTGGACAAGTTAGGTACATCAGACTTTAAAACAGTAAGCAGAATTAAATAGCTTCATCTTAACTTTGCAAAAGGTGGAACAAAATCAACTTGACCAACATTTCTGGTTTTCTTTTGTCTTTTTATAAACTTTCCCATCTTGCGCTAATCTCTAAGACATGAGACAAAAAGTGGATTTGGAATGCTTTTTAACCAGCCTGGGATATTTACTGTATTGAACCTGGTCACTGGAAAGCGGATGTTTCAGTTTCTTAGTAAATGGCTTCATGTTTAAGGTTCATCCTGAAAATGTTGAACTTGGGTCACAGAATAGCTGACCTTGGCACCAAAGAATGGCTTTCAAAGGGACCTATTTCCTCCATAATCAAATGGTGAGTTATCTTATATAATAAATAGGTCACACTGAGAATTTTAAACAAATTTACTCTTACGAAAAAGAAATAGTTCCAGAAGATAAAGTCCCAGAGGCTAGTGCAAAGTTTTCTTTCTGGACAAGACCTTTGTTAAGGACATTATCATAAAATTGGCATGCTTCTTGTAAATTGCAAGTGTTCAACTTAAGGCAGACTTAATTTTAAACTAGACTCCTGTCTCTCCCTTGTTTTGTGTCTCATAACCACTTATGATTATAAATCTTTATAAGCACACTGGGGACTATTGAACTACTTACCAAGTATCTCTTTTGGCAGCGAAAAATTAAATAGAATAGACACAGTTAATCACGGTAACATTTACAAGTAATACAATAGCCAAGAACAAATGCCAAAATACCAAATGTCACCACGTTAGTGGCTTTTATGTGCCCAGGATAATTTAGAATAGCTAAACCAACAGCATATTTTAAGATGAGAAGTTTAAGATATCCCCATCAAACAAAAAAAAAAAAAAGAGAGAGATGTGAATATCTGTTCAGGGCAATACCACTTGAGTAATAAATAGAAAAATGTCTAAAGCTACAAATAACAAAAATCCAGTTCTAATAATAGATTGAATATTCTGCATCTGGAGTTCCTTGCATATTATTTTGACAATTAAATATCTTGTACAATTTGTCTTGTAAAATTCAGACGTTCACCCTGGAAAAATATATTATCAGTGGGTATAGATCAGTATCTTGACTTAAGGAGTATTTTAAGAATCTGGTTAAATATATAGAAGGTTTTTTTTTTTTTCAGAAAAAGGTACAATTTGTGTAGAATTTTAAGGGAATCCTGAAACTCTCCATGGAATCCAACTTGTGTAGCTACTGTCTTTAGTTCAGCAAGTAACACGTCGGATCGTATTGCCACTATTAATTAAAGTTAAGACATTTTTACTCATTGGCCAGTTAAATCACATCCCCCCCACATACACCCCAATCCTGAGCGCTGACTGGACACCGCGCTGCAGTGTGACTGACTGTGGGGCTGACTGGACCCCACGTGGCCTCGCTTCCTGATTCTGTCTCGAAGTGGGAGACTCCATCCTAATTCTGTTCTGCTGCCAAGCTCTTAGAACCAGGCTGTTCACATCCACCCTCTCTGTATCTTCCTTACGTCCACCAGCCCGGATTGAAAGCTGCTCCCTTGGGGTGCATCCCCTAGTGGGACTGGTAGAAAGGGACTTGGTGGCACAGCTCAGAGAGCACAGACTCACTCTCACTTGGCGCGTGTTTTTCAGGAACAACTTAGCGATTCTCCCTGGCCAGGGCAGGGAAGTCAAGTCTTTAGAATTCAGCTCATATAAGGTCAATTTCCACAAGTGATTGGTCCTTTGGGTCACTTCCCAGATGTATGTACCCTTGGTTTACTTTAAGGCTTTTTTTTTTAGGAGCAAAATTTCCAAAAATAAGTTTAACCACCTTCTACAGAATCAGCTTACATCAGTTTTTGGATGCTCAGCCCATGGCAGGGACAGACGCTTTCAGAATGTGCAGATGGCTGAGAGCAACCAACCCTCAAAACCTAACCAGGAGCAAACCAAACAAAGCCCCGAAGGATTTATATAAAGTCCACAGACACGCTGCAGCATGGTCCTTCGATGGGCTCTGTTCGGGTCCCTCAGAGGAGAGAGTTACCACTTTCACAAGTCGCTGAGATCCAGCCCAGTGCCTCGAACGGGTCATGCTCTCATCTGCCGGAAGTGTGACCCTCACATTGGTGGGTTCCTGATGTCAGTACGTCAACTTTTTTTTTTAATCTCTATATTTTTATTTTTATCTCTATATTTTATTTTTATCTCTATATTTTTATTATTATATTTTTATAGTCAGTTTACAATGTTGTGTCAGTTTCTGGTGTTGAGCACAATGCTTCAGTCCTACATGAACACACATATACTCGTTTTCATAGTCTTTCCTACCATCAGTTATTACAAGATGTTAAGTACAAACAAGTTCATAGTGTACAGCACAGGGAACTTTATTCAGTATCTAGTAGGTCTGACCTTGATGCCAACAGGCAAACACAGCCCCAGCAGTGCGGGAAGTCGTGCTGAGCTGTGCAGAGAGGCGGCACAGAAGGCGGGGGCCCTGCGGCTACGTAATTCCTAACTGGGCCTCGAAACAGGTAATGAGCTTCTTTCTTCTTTTGAGCCCAAGATAACACCAAGGGAAAGATGCTTGCTTCTACCTAAGCCTCCTTTGTTTTCCGGGCCCCCCAGACCTGAGAGAGGCATTTAGGAGGAGGAAGGGGTACACCGTCCCTTGGCCCAATTTCCTCTGCTCCCCAACCTCACACGTACTTTGGAGAATTTTTTTTTCCTAAGTCTGTTTTTAGATTGTCTGATGAATGTCCCCACCAATCCCCCTCTTCAACCTTCCCCCGCCCAGGCCACCATTCCAGTAGCTTGGGATTCAACTGCAGCCACAATTTCCAGGTTTGCTGGTGTCTCCAAGATCACTGGCTCGGCAGAGAAAGGAAACAAGGGGCTTCTATATTTGGGGCTCAAAGCATGTATGATACTAGGGTACAGCGTACCTTAAAATTCCTTACTACAGTAATTCCATTGATTATTAACATCCCATTGTGCGAACTCCACTAACATCCTATTTTATAATTAAGCTTTTTGAATATTTTCCACTTCAAGGTGAATGACAAGAGCGCTGCATACTTGTACAATTGGACAAAAGTATGGTATATTCCTCCAAGAAAAAAGTTATCATAACATGACTTTCACTCTTTTTTAAAGAAAAGAAAATTTAAAACTTGGCCCTGGACGGTGGATATGAAATCAACTGTCTTTGTATGGATCTGCCTGGGTGTCAATGAGGAGAGACGTGTCTTGGTCTGGAGGGCAGGGATACTCACACGATGTGGGCCAAGTTGAGCGGCTTCTCAGGCTGGTCGGGGAACATGGGGTGCAAGGGTTCACGGCTGGAAGCACAGCTCAGAGATTTGCTTAATGCATTAGTTAGCTTCTTAGCGGGGGATTTCTGGAAGGGAGAAGAAAAGCAGAAGGGATAACAGTCGACATCTATGGAACATTTTCTCAGATGATTTGCTTTATAGTAGATATTCATTCATTCATCATTCAAGGAATCTTCTTTGAGTGTCTAAGTCAGGGAGTTTGCTCATGGCTGGGAATAAGATGCTCAGAATAAGCCACCAGGGTTCCTGCCTGGGGCTGCTTACTGGCAGCAAAGGCTGTGAAAAATGAAGCAGTCCTTGTGCACAGGACCTATGAGCTGGACTTAAGCAACAGCAGGGGTCCTTTGGACAAAAACTCAGGCAACTGGGAAGGTCATTCCAGACAGAGGAAGAACAGGAGACCCTGCTCTAGACAGGAGAGCAGGAGGCAGATCATTAAAGTTTTATACACGGCATCCAGGAAGGACTGTGGTCTTTGCCCCAAAAGCAGAGGGAGACAATGAAGGATTTAAATCTCAGAGGTGACAGGATCAGACCTGACTGACTGCTTCTGCTTAAGATCAGAAAATGGTCTGAGAGGGGATGGGAGTGGAAGGAAGGAGCCGAACAGGAGATTCTGCAGGAATCCAGGTGCAAGATGTTTCGGGTGTGGCTGGATACAGCCAGATGGACGAGCCAGTGGAACAGTCTGAGTCTTCAGAATGTCAAGTTCACGTTCTTCCCAGAGCACCACGCTACCTCTTTTTCATTCAGACTAGCGAATGTTTATCTTAATATCTCACAGCCAACATTATCAAAAACAGTCTTCCACATATAAGAAATCTCTACCCCAATTTTTCCTTTTCAGGAGAAGTGATTTATAATTTTGTCATTTTTTGAACACACAGAGTCCATAATTGACATTATAATGAAGTGACTTTTGTCCTCATTATTTAAAAGCTACTTTAAATAATGAAAAGAAGTCCCGCTTTGAATTTCCCCAGGAGATGTAATTCTTAGAACACTTAAAACAGCAGCTCTTCACCCCATAAACATTGGGGCTCCTTGGTTCTCTCGAGTGGTCTGATCCTACTTTGTAAAGAAACTGTCCTGCCATATAATTGCTGAGTCTACAACTTCTAAGAAAAAGGCTTCTTATCTGACTTCAGCATTTACATAAAATAACAGTGAAAAATAATTAGTCCTTAAACACCAACCCTCTAGAATTTGGGACAGGTCATACCTGAAAACTGGTCCTACACCGACAATAAGAAAATAGTATTTTCCCCTACCTTCTCTGCTAAATTGTATTTCATCATCTGTATTAGTATATCTGTTCTCAGCATATGATGAAGCCAGCAGTGACAGGTGGCATTTGAACTGGTTTCAAGCCCTCAGTATACAAAGTCTTAGTGAAGAACTCTTACTTGAACTCAGAATCTGACATGTGCTAAACCATTAATATATTTACACTGAATGTCAGTTTCCAAAGATAATTCCTAGAAAGAACATTCTGATTTGAAATGTGTATTCTGAAAACCTTTTTTTAAAAAAAAATAAGACAAGCTACTCTTTAAGTAATGACTATAGGTTGATTTGAAATACATTAAAATATAGAAAAAAACACTCTTTAAAAAGTTTGCATTTTCTTGTGATAGAACTATTCTGAGAGGGGTTGGCAGGACTCACAGCACATCCCACAAAAACCAGTCTGTGTAGAGAGCAGTACACTCACAGAAGCATGAGAACAACATCACTGGATCTGCTCTGAGTTTAACTGAGATGGGGTTCAGCAAACTGTAAACCACTTGAACAGCAAGCTCACTGAGTCAAACTCCTCCCACAGACCCAGTGCCCTGTGTTCCTGAAAACACATTCATCACATGGACAAGTCACCTTTAGCAAGTCACTCTCACAGGTCACCTTCAGAAAGTTAGTCACTTGCACTATTCATGAAAAGATGATTTTCTAATATAACCACAATCTCCCCCTTTTCCAAAAAATTAAAATGGAACAGACTTGTGAAGCCCATACGTTCACACGTCTTTCCTGAGTGTTCTGTGCACTTAAGAAAATTCCAGAAGCTCAGAGAAAAGGAACTAATGAAAATTTTTAGCCAATTCCCACATACACACACAAAAATCCCCCAAACTTGAAAAGAATCTTAACTTACTGTGAAAATGAGATTATGTTCCAGAGGGTGCTTGCTATTTGGTTGCTAACCTAAATCAATACTGAATTATCTGTATTCCAAGAAGTGATATAGTTTGAGTCTTCCGATATTTGAAGTCAGGAAGCTACACCAGTTCAGACACAATAAGTGAGGGGTCCCAGTAAGATGGGGAGCGGAAGGGGAAAGGAAGGAATTTTGGAGAAGAAGGTAAGTTTGCCCCCTGATTCTGTCACCATCCTTGAGAATCCCTTGCGTTCTGCACAACACGCACACATCCAGCCGGAAGCATTGCCCAGACTTCGCCTTACCCAGGATGTGTACTCTTTCATTTGGTGCTGGTTGCTATGGGAACCGCCGGCGTGCCCCCTCCAGAAGCAGTCCTGGCAGAGCTGGTAATTATGGCACTGCTGGCATCGGTAGCGAAACCCCATCATGCTCTCACTGTGGCAGTAGGAACACTCGACCGGATGGAAGACTGAGCGGGGAGGAAACAAGAAAAGACAAAAAGACACAGAGGTGTGAGCCAGACACACAGCCCAGCGGGAACTGCATTCTTCTGCTGTGCGCCGTGACGTCAGATGATGGTCAGTTCTGGCGAGAGAAGCATTAGGTTTATTCCAAGACGTTCACTACCCTCTTCAAGCATGAGCGTGGGGGTGGAAGAAGTGAAATGAGATGGAGGACGGGGGTTCCTGAGCAACAAATCTGTGGAAGGCTGTCTGCTCTTTGGACTCGCATCTCTTCCACTCCAAGAATATAAATTACCCAAACTGGCTCGCCTTTCCCCCAAACTGCCCTCTGTCTCCAGGAGACCCGCACAGCTCACTGAAGACTGAGCAGCACAAAGGATGAACGCAGCTGACTGTCCGGTGGGTGGGGTGCAAACATTAGAGAAATGGAAAACAAGGACAGGGAAGTGGAAGGAGAACAGAAAAACTGGAGAGAGTATTGAGTTACTTTTTAAACAACGAAGTAGCTAGTGGGCTTCGTTAATGAGTGACAGTGACTTGTTTAACAGATTTTTTTTTTTAATTTCCTGAGAGGCAGATGGATTGGGGCCCAAAGGGATGAGTAAATTATCTGAATACAGTTCTAATTCAGACAGTTCAAGAGATACTTAACTGTCTTTGGCTGGAAATTTGAATGATAAAGTGGGCAAGGTGAAATATTTGAGATTTGAAGGTAACCAATGGTCAGATCCAATTGGCTGCATGCTCTGAGCTTAAAGGCACCAGCAACAAGAAGGGCCATTCTTGCCTTTAGTTAAGTTCTTTTCAGGCTAACCAACCAGGAAGAGAAATGCAAATAAAAATAAATAAAGACGAAAAGTACCCGCAGGAGAGGGATGAATTAGGAGTTAGGGAGTAACAGATACACATTATTATATAAAAAATAGATAAACAACAAGGACCTACTGTATGGCACAGGGAACTATACTCAATTTCTTGTAATAACATATAATGGAAAAGAATCCAAAAATATGTATGTATATGTATAACTGAATCGCTTTGCTGTACACTGGAAACTAACAATGTAAATCAACTACACCTCAATAAAAAATTTTAAAAAGATGTTAAAAAATAAAAAAATTAATTCTTCCTCCCCAAAAGATGAAAAGGCAATTGTGAAAACAAAGACATAACCAGATCTGAATACTCTTCTGAACCAGCATCGTAGCTTCCTTTTCTGGCTCCCGAGACAGGCTGAAGTGAGACCTGAGTCTAGGGACAGCTGCTCTGGGACAGGGCCTAAGGAACTCATTTCCTGCAACAGGAAATACTGAGAGAGAAGGAATGAAATGACTACTTTATAATTGGAAAATGACTAGCCCTCGAACTGCGAACAGTAATATGAACTCATCCTGCATGATCTGGACCTGGATTGCTCTTTGCCCTTATAGATGAATAAGAAGCATTAAAAAAAAAAAACCAAAAAAAAAAAAAACTATGGTGGGGAGGGCATAGCTCAGTGGTAGAGCGCGTGCTTAGCGTGCACAAGGTCCTGGGTTCAATCCCCAGTACCTCCATTAAAATAAATAAATAAAAAATAAATCTAATGCCCCCTCTGCCAAAAAAGCCCCACAAAACAAAAAAGTAATAAGATTTGAAACAACTGAATCTTTTAAAAAAAATTTGTTCTGGTAGTGCTTACAGAGAAACTAGTAAGTTCATTCTTTAAATCTTCTCCATGAGCAGAACAGAATAAATTTATAACTTTCAGAGAGGCAGATTAGGGCAGATGCCAAATGTTCTAAACGGGGATTTAAAATTAGGCTAACTTTGACCCCAATGTCTATTAAAGAAATGTGCAGAAGTTAAGATTCTAGTAAGAGACACGGGATAAATTATAGGCTGGAGAATTTCCAGAGTTAAACAATAAATAAGAACATCTAAAGATCAGATGGAGGCACTGAATTATTACATGTTTCAATTTCTTTAAATCGGGTTCTGAACTGTATTTCATATGTAAGTTTGGATATGCCATTGGTAACAACTTTCATCACAGAAATACTTACTTTTATTTTAAAAAAGCACATTACAGAAGTTACATTACTCATTCTTTTACATAACTACAACCATTGAAAGCTTACAATTTGGAGCATATAACTAAAGATTAGCGAGGTGCTACCACTCAGTTTTTTTCCAACTACTCCATCTATTCTTGGTCGAGTGCCTAGGAAGAAACAGTCAATGCCAGATATACCAATGCTGGATGTTCATACCTAAAACATTTCTTATTGAGATTCTCCTTCTGTTATAGCAAGTCTTTAAGCCACACTGGATGTGTAACTGAGAGGGAGACTGTGAGATTTAATACGTTTTTAGGACAGACAGTCCTAATTTTGCAGTGCACCTATAAGGCTATACTGACCAGGAAGGGAGTTCAGTTCTATTAAAACTCCAAACTACTAAATAGCCTTCGCTAAAGCAGTGACCTTGGCTTAATAACTGTAGACTTGATGGCCTAATTTTAATAATTAAAAAAACCACCTTAGCTCAGCAGTGACTACTCACCATTTTCAACATTTGCCAGTCGATGCAGAAGGGGCAGCCAGACCAGACACTGCGGGGGAGGATCTGACATGAGCGTGTCCAAGAAACCGTTTAAGGTGACTTTTTTCTGCATCAAAAAACCCATAAAAATTTAGAACAGAGAATAATCTTCCTTTACCTGCTACATAGGTATCATTCGAGATAGAAGAAACAAGACATTCAACTAACCTCCCCTACATAAAAAAAAGAGCTTGACACTAGTTCCAAATTTAAAACATTAATTGCTTTTTTATATGTTAAGTATACATAGGACTGGATTTTCTCCACTGAGGCTGAGTTGATGCTATCATAAGGAGAGGAACAATTCTGAAAGGACCATTTCGTACAGGAGGGACAGTGTGAAAATGGCGAGGAAGGATGGAGAGTGGATATTCTCCATGAAATTTTACCCCACAGTGCATCACAGCACACAGTACAATTCCCGTATCAGTAGGTCCTCTAAATGTGTAGAACAGTGTCCCTCTCAAACTTCCACAAGGACTAAATATTTTGTGGTTAATGTGACTGGTTCTGCTGCACAAGATTAGGAGTGAATTCTCTTCAAAGGGAGCTATGCCTCCTTGTTAGAAAAGAACAGTCTAAATTTTAAAAAATTTTCTTCTCTCCTTTCTTTATATATCTTTTCTCACAACCTGCTTCTGTGTCAGTATCCTGGTCCTTTCTGATGTAGAGATGAAATGTATTTTATCTATAAGTTTCTTCCAAAATGACAAAAATAAGTTATATTAATACATGATATTGTAACAGTATGAATGACAAAAATTTACATGCAAAAATCACTATTTTGTTTAAAATTGTGAATTAGAATATCAAGGTGGGTGGGACAGTTTTTATTTTTAGATAAGAAATCAGTCCTGAAGGGCTACAGTACCTTTTTAAGGCTTAAACCTTACACTAGTCCTTTTAATTCACAAAACAACTGTTTTGGTACCCTTTTATTAGTTTTTTTTTTATCAGTAGATATTTACAATTTTAGCCTTATTTCATAATATTAAATAACTTAAGCTTTTTTAACCAGGTTGTGATGAACATTATTATTAAGAAAAATTATGTAAAGTATAAGTAATGAGACTGTATTTTTTTAAAAGCTACTATAATTCATGTATCTAAAATGGTACTGTCTCTCAACACAACCACTTGGGGTGGCTTTCCAATGAAGCAATTAAAACAACTCAGGAATTTCATCATTCAAACTGCTGTTATAGCCAGTTTATGAAGCACAAAAATAAACTAGTCTAATTATTTTTTTGTGTGTTGTCTCTTTTTGTACTTCATATGATTTTACCCATTTTGACCATTCATCATACTGGCTAAAAATCACTCCTAGAAGTCAAATAATGCTCCTATGATTCCAATATAAATACATTTCTCATCACTGAGGATACATAACAGGTTATATAATGGGACAGTCTACAGGATATTTCAAAAGGAATTTTGAGCGATGGCAACATCGTATATAATTCTTTTTGAATATAGAGATCCTATTAAATTTAAACAGTCCTATCATTCCAGCTGGTTTTTTTTTTTCTGAGGTATCAGTATATTTCCTGAGGATCTGACAATGTTCCACCCCAAATCAACAAATGTGCAAACAAATCCAGGGGCAGAGAGGGCAGTTTGGGGTTTAATGCCACAGGCCAGGCAATAGCTGACGATGAGGAAAGAGACCTGAGAAACTTTAAGAAGGTGAAATCGGTAGGCCTTGGTGATTGTTGATACGTTCTGGGTGAAGAAGTTGTATTGCAGGAGGCTTAGGTGAATGGATCCATTCTGATGGCACCAACTCGAAAGGGAGGCTAAAGAGGAAGGTGCTGCAGGTGGGGGCAGCCATCAGGCACCTGAGTCAACCTGGCGGTGGGGGCGTGGTGATAAAAGCAATGTTCACATATTGAGATAGAGGGGAGTCATTCTGGCTCATATATGAGTTCACTTGAATTGGATGCTAACTAGAACAGCCTGTTTGTGGCCTATCAAACATACATGATACATCGGCTTTAATTATTAAAGAAAAGGGCACATTGACCAGAAGTAAAGAATGTCCATGTTCAAAATGAAGATTAAATGCCCCTCTTCCTGGGACGCCAACGCTGGTCCTCCTTTGATGATAAAACTCCCTTTCCAGGCGCCAAGGCACCAGGGCCACAGCGTATGTGCTGTATGTGTACATGCTGGTCTCTTCCCCCTAAACCTTGAAGTAATGTATCCCTCACTTGTCTAATACTCTTTGTTCTGACAAGATATAATACTGTGCTGGAAACCCTGCTTCTCCAGAGCAGTTTCCCATGGTCATTTGGGAATTGGGCTTCAGGCTAGTCCCCAGTTTGGCTCAAATAAAATTCTTTTCTATTCTTTTTTTTTAACATTTTTTATTGATTCATAATCATTTTACAATGTTGTGTCAAATTCCAGTGTAGAGCACAATTTTTCAGTTATATATGAACATATATATACTCATTGTCACATTTTTTTTTCTCTGTGAGCTTCCGTAAGATCTTGTATATATTTCCCTGTGCTATACAGTGTAATCTTGTTTATCTATTCTACAGTTTTGAAGTCCCAGTCTATCTCTTCCCTCCCCCCACCCCCTTGGCAACCACAAATTTGTATTCCATGTCTGTAAGTCTATTTCTGTTTTGTATTTATGCTTTGTTTTTTGTTTTTTTGTTTTTTGTTTTTTTTAGATTCCACATATGAGCAATCTCATATGGTATTTTTCTTTCTCTTTCTGGCTTACTTCACTTAGAATGACATTCTCCAGGAGCATCCACGTTGCTGCAAATGGCGTTATGTTGTCGGTTTTTATGGCTGAGTAGTATTCCATTGTATAAATATACCACATCTTCTTTATCCAGTCATCCGTTGATGGACATTTAGGCTGTCTCCATGTCTTGGCTATTGTAAATAATGCTGCTATGAACATTAGGGTGCAGGTGTCATCCTGAAGTAGGGGTCCTTCTGGGTATATGCCCAGGAGCGGGATTCCTGAGTCATATGGTAAGTCTATTCCTAGTCTTTTGAGGACTCTCCATACTGTTTTCCACAGTGGCTGCACCAAACTGCATTCCCACCAGCAGTGTAGGAGGGTTCCCCTCTCTCCACAGCCTCTCCAGCATTTGCCATTTATGGATTTTTGAATGATGGCCATTCTGTGAATTCTTTTCTATTCTTATTATTGATTGTTTATTGATTAGTTTGGTTAACATTATGAAGGGTCAGAAAGGCTTCCTGGGTGAGATGCCCCAGGAGTAGAGTTTGATACTCACTGTATCTGAGCCTCCTTTCTCTTCTGGATTGTACAGATCCATTTATAATTCTACATAAGTCCATGACCAGCAAGGGTGCTGGAGGCACTCTGGACCTCTTAGATCACCAAGTAAACAGGTAGATGAGGTTTACCAGCTGGACAATAAATTCAGTTTTTCAGTGGCTGCTAGCCCTGACTTCTTATACAAGGGATCCCTTTAGAGGACATACTTGGTTAGGCTGGATTTTTTAAAAACTGTAAACAAATCTTCAACTTATGGATTTACACACCTCCACTGTGCTGTGCTGGAGAACAGCTCTAGACACAGAGACTTTCCATGTAACTGGAGAGATGTAAACACGGAGATCCCTCCAAACGAAGCGGCTTCCCTTGGCTAACTTGGACCACTCCCAGCTAAAACACGTCGCTCTGAACCCCAGTTTAGTGGACGATTTAGGGCCTCCCAGACTGCATGTGGCATGTGCTGTGGTTCCTTTCTTGTCTCCTTTGCTGAACACTGGTGAAGCTTGGTGCAGGCCAGACTTGCGTTTCAGGTGAGGCTGAGCGATAATTCAGCCCTTTTGATAGTGTGGCGATAATAATAATATCGAGGGTACAGGGTTGTTGTGAGGATTAAATTAGACAATGCAAGTAAAGAATTTAGCGTGGTGCCCGGCTCGTGCTCAGGAAACATCACCTATTATTATCATCTGGATTGTTGAGTTTAGGTACTGACTCCGAGCTCCTTTGCCATGAGCTAGAAGATACATTCCAGGTAATCATGAAGAGTAATGTGTCTAAGTGGTGACTTGGAGTGACACACAGGACAGCAACCACGGAGGGACACTTCCTTAAACAAGTTTTTTCCTACCTGTTGAGAGAAACAGGATCTAGCTGACTGTTCTGTGTAACCAAATGAAGGACCTTCAAAAACGGCCGTGGGTAGTTTGAGAACTTCGCGAAGGAACTGATCGTATCGTCCATAAACCATCACTCCACTGGAGTCAGAAATCATTGAGAAAATATCTGATGGATGGAAAAGGAAAGGTATTTATTCATCACATTAAGATTCCTTTTGTTTTAGTTCAACAGGTCTGCTGGACATAATTAAAAATGTGGCAGAAATTAAATATGTAATTTATTAAGAAAATAATGACATGGGAGAAGGGCATAGCTCAGTGGTAAAGCATGTGCTTAGCATGCATGAGGTCCTGGGTTCAATCCCCAGTACCTCCATTAAATAAATAAACAAACAAACAAACAAACAAACCTAATTACAACCCCTCCAGAAAAAATAATAATGTATGAAAGCTAATTTTTATGCCAAAATATTCCTGCCATGGTGTTTTCTCTGGTGTCTTTCTGCAGATGATTCTGGCACAGAGCATTAACAGATAATTTGGATAAAATTAGCGTATTTTCATAAGACAGAGAAAACCACAGTTTTATTTTGAAATCAACTATCAACTCATATATAACTCCACGGGAGGAACTTCTGTATATGTTGAGAAATATGCTGACCTCATTTGAGACACAGTGAAAATTTTACTACAGTGTTGGGGTGTGTGTGTATTGAGTGAGCTAATTAATTACCCACCTATATTATCACTTAAAACTTTTGGGGTTTGGTCTAAGATACTGAAAAATGAAAGACATAATAGAGATATGGATGTAATGAAAACACTTGATTAACTTCGCATAGGAGCAGAAAAGTTCCTAAAAAATCCTAGTGTTCTGGGTGGAGGACACTTGGTTTGCAGGGAAGGGTTTGTCTCATGCAGCCAAGAGGAAGCTGGCTTTGCCCAGGATCAGTGAGCACAAGTCGATGTTCTAGGTCACTCTCCGCAGAGCCACTGGCTTCCCCGAATCTCTTTTCTTCAGTTTCCGCCACTGCGTGCACTTAATGAATACTAATGGCATAATTTCCCAAGGTCCTCTGTAATTCCTCCGTGGAAGTCACTAACGGAAGGAAATGGTTTGCTATGACATGGTTTGTCACCATGCTGGATTGTGACCAGGCCAGCACACAGCTGGAAACTGCTGTAAATTCACCGGGCTGCCTCTGCTCATTTTGGACTTAATTTCTCAAGGTCAAAATGTTGTCTGGGGACATTTTAAAACTCAGCTTTACATTTGCTGCTGTTTTCTACTCGTTTGCTTTCTAAAATTTCTAAGTCATTTTCAGCCAATTACCCTTGCTCTGCCTTCTCCAACATCAAGAGGCTAGTTGGATTGAACTAAAGATCTTTCCTCTCTACGCACAAAAATAGAAAAATTGCCAAAAAAGCACAGTTGGCGTGTTGGCTACAAATGAATCAGATTTTAAAGGAGGGAAGAAAAAACCCTCCAGTCCTGAGAAGTTTCATAGCCCTTCATTTTATTTTTCTTATTATAAAACCAGTGCTTATTATGAAAGCATTACTTTGCCTGTTTTATGATGAAATGCCAAGTGAGCAAAAGAAGACTGGAGAAGACGCTCACAGTCTGCTCACCGAGACGCAGCCACTGCCGTCTGGGGGCCGACTGGCCCACATTTGCTCATTCAGTCAATAATCGTCACTGAAATGTTGGTGACTAAGGATATTCATTTTGGACTAATCAACATTTGGGAGAGGTTCTTCCAACAAACTGCTTTTAGCTGAATTCTTTTTGGCCAAATTGCTTTCAACCGACTTACCTGGAAACCATTAAGACTACCTTCCTGGGATTAACTATTCAGAGAGCGACCCCCCAGTCAGAGCCCTGGGGACACACCGGGCTGTGAGTCAGGCCCGCTGCTCTGGGAGAAGGCAACGTGATGTGTCGTGATCACACTGTCTGTTTCTCTACAGAATTTGTGACACTCTGAAGCTTATTTCTGCTTGGGCTCCTCTGAGTCCCAACTGCACTTGGCTAGTCCCTGAAAGGAAGTTTCTGGAAATGAGGGAAGATGTGGGGTTATGTGGGGTTTCTATGTGCCTCCCCCTTATCTACTGCTCAGATGATGTAACACTTCCTTGAAGCATGACTGAGGAAATTCCAAAGGAGTAAAGCTTTTTTTCCTTTTTTTTTGTTTTATATCTTTCTTCGCTCTCCCCCTCTTGGTCCACGAAGAAGCAAGTAATCACATCTAGAAGCTGACAGGCAGCAGGTGACAGAAGAGCCCCGAGGCTGTGAGTCACAGGTGAGTGCAGCTAGCAGGGATGCTACAGGTGTCTAACAAACTCTCCAAATTTCAGGTGGAGAAGGAAGCTTCTCCAGGAGGAAGAACGTGATGCCTTTAGTCTTTAGGAGGACTGAAGAAGTGAGGTGACCTCCACAGGGTAACCCAGCAAATTAGTGACATAGCTGGGCTCGCAACCTGGGACTCCCAGCTCCCCTGACAGTGTTCTTCCTCACGCAGCATTACAAGCAAAACTCACAATACTGAGGGGAAAGGACACGGTGACGTGACAATTTTTCTTTTAAACAGCGACATATACATAATTTCAAACTAGTTAGAAATAAAAATTCTTGCCCGCTCTCCCCACCCTAAGCCTACTGAATCAGAAACTCTGGGAATGGGACCCAGGCATTTACTATTATTTTTTAAAAAGCCCTCCAGGTGATTCCATACATATGAAAAGTTGAGAATCACTGATGTAGGATTCAATTCCTGGTACCATCTATGATTCACTGTAATTCTCTAAATCTCAGTTTCTTTACCTAAAACATACAAACCAAAAAACTTCCACTGTTTTGTTGGTTGAAAAACTACCACACTTAGTGACAAAAAGTACATGAAAGGCGCATAATCACTCAATGCACTTTAGCTGTCATGTCTTTATGGGCATCAGTTAATTCTGTGTCTGTCGAGTCCACGTGCAATTTTTATGCCTACCCTCTGGCCATGTCTACTGGGAGCCTTTGGGGTTCCCAGTGACGTGAACATCATTGGCTGGGAAAAATGAGGGAATGTGCTGGGATTTTTGGCTTTAGATGGTCTAAAAAGGAATGGCCTTCATCTCCCTGTGGCAACAAACTTATGCCTACAAGACAGCACAGTATAACGAACTTGAAAGAATGTATATCTTACTTTAATATCATGAACAGTCCAATTAGCCATACTCAACAGCTTACAAGTAATGATAATCCATAAATAGAAGAAAAACATTCATTCCACGAACATTTACCTAATATGAAAATATTTCTACGACAAAAATCCAAAGATCAAAGAAGACGGCGTTTCTTTTTTTATGACAGGTCATCTTGGTTTATTTCATTTTCAGTTTTACAGAGAGGGTAAATTAAAATAATCCCATTGATAGCTTTAGTCATTGTCACCTTCGCTATGTACTCTTTGTAATGGAATGACAAGGCATAGCAAAGCTTAAATATTCACTATATTAGTTAAAAGATGGAAAGGTTGAAATCTTGCTTTCGCTTAAATTGATTTGTACCATGTTCCTTTTTTTTTTTAAAAAAAAAACACTTGTATTGTGGAATGGTTCTTGTATAGTAAACTACATATATTTCAGATGTACAATTTGATGAATTTTGATGGATGTACACACCCGTGAAGCCACTGCCACAATCAAGATGGCTAACAAAAGATATTTCTTAAACAACTCTCACAGAATGGGGGAAGTCAAAAGTAGGGCGTGGAATGGGGTGGAATGGGGTGGAGGAAAACGTGCTACACAGGAGGAATAAGCAAAGAGAGACGGAGAGAATCACTTACATCTTAATTTGTCCATGATCTTCCCTCCACACAACGTGGCTAACGCCATTTTGACAGCAAATACTGAAATTTTACCATGGCCTTCCCTGTTTAACAATAACAGAAAAAAAAGAGGTGTCATTTGGAGAACTTCCAGTAATAAGGGATGACATTTCCTGTTCTGCAGAAGTCACAACGACATCGCAGCAGCATGCATTATGTGAACACATCCATTTCAGAAAAGGTTGTGCAGACAGTTCAACACACACTTCTGAAAAACGCTCTATTTAATGTTTCCCTTTTTCAAGAGACAGCAGAATCTTTACGTTATTCTTTGCACTTGCCACTTGCTCAAAGTACCAACTGGTAGCCAACAGGCTATATATGCTGTTTAACTGTGGATTAAAATGATAGAACATCCTTTTCACTTTGGGTTTCCTAAAATAACTTTAAGCATGATGATTCCACATTCTTTATAATTTATTTAAATGAGCCTTCAGAAAAATCTTTCTTTTTGGTCAGATAATTTCTGAATTTTGTTAGGGGAAATACGGGTTTTTTTTTAATCACACTTTTTTTCAATCACACTTTTTTTCAACCATAATTTCCTAGCCACAAGCCAACTGTCCTTATGTGATACATTTATTTTTCAAAGGGAGTTGGTATTTTAAAGGGGCAAAAAGTAAGCGCTCTTTTGAATAGTTCTCTGACCTAAATGACACCAAAGCTGTCAAATCTTCATTGATTTAAGAAATACAATTAACTGGTCTTTCACCATATGTGATGTAAAGGGCATATTGTAAGCCGTAGAGCATTTCAGATCAATGATTTTTCCAGTTGAAATAAACTGCTTATTCTTATATCCTTGGAACCAGAAAGTGTATCATACATTTCCTCGGTAGTTGCTACTCTTAAGAATGATCAAAAGAAATATTTAAAATAATAATGTAGCTGAAAGATAAGCAGGGTCTTTACTGACAAGGGTTTACTATATGGAATAAATAACTTATATGAATAGAAGTCATATATCTGACATCTTAGAAGAACAAGACATAATAAATTATTGTGCCTTTTTCCTTACTAGACTTCGGAGACAGAAAGCGAGCATTTGCTATTCAACCTTGTTGCTGTCATTCTTAGCATAGTACCTGAAATACAGCTAGCTGGAAAGCAAAACTGACCCAGTCCTATGCTAGGGACTCTCCCATTTATATTTTTAAGCTTAAGCACCAGACTCACATAACCATATTACTGGAAATCTTCACTTGGGTACCCCACATCAAACCAAGTGTGTTCAAAGTGGAATTATCTTTTCAAAGCCCTTTTGTAATTCTCCCACCAACTTACCTACTAACCTCCTCTTCCCGCTACCATCCCTCTTCTGGTTGTCAGAATCATCAAGTAACTAGCTACCCAAAAATGAATCCTGGGGAAGGGATCGCCTTTGACTTTTTGCTCTTTCTTAATTCACTACCACCCAAATAAATGTTTGAGTGGCTCAGATAGACCCACCTAGCTGTATACTAAACCCATTTCCTTCTTTCCCTTCTGACTGCCATTGTTTCCATCAGCTCTTGCTTTAACACTCTAATTATTTCTTAAATGACCTCTCTGCCTCCCCACTCATCTCACAGATTTGACCATATTGTAGTCAGCACCCGGTATCCGCGGTTCGGCATCCCTGGATTCAACCAACTGTGCGCGGATACCAGGGGCATCTGGAAGGGACTTGAGCATCTGTGGATTTTGGTGTCAGTAGGGGGTCCTGGAACCAATCCCCTGCGGATACCGAGGGATGGTGGTGTTTCATTATTTAAAACCCTATTGCCTTTGTTTGCCCACAGGATATAGTTCCAGCTTTATCTGTTTTCTCTCATCCCATCTGCTACCATTTCTGCGGCACGCCACACCCCACCCCCGCCCAGTGCTCCTGCCCTTCCCACACGGTCTGTCCAGGACTCTCCCACTTATTCATCAAGTCTCAGCTCAGTATCATCACTAATTCTGCTCCCAAAACGTCCTTCCCTGCATGTGGAGGCAATCGCTTCCCCCTTCGCTTGGTACCTTTTACCCACCCATCAGTGAGTGATCACTGACCCGATTTGTTTATTTACGTGCCTGCATGTGATTCAACTCTACACCGTGAGATCCTCGTGGGCAGAAATCTTGTCCTCTCAGTTGAATGCCCAGTGCCTCACACGTTGTCTCCCACAGAGTTAGTGAACAATACATTTCTTGCATTAATCATTATAATAGGTGCCCTAGAGTTTTGAATAGCCACTCACTAAGTTGTTTACTAATTTTAGAGCAAGTAGTTATAATAAAAATGCAATCTTTTGTAAAAACTGCCTTGTATAAAATTATTCCACATCCTCTGCATTCCCAACTGCACAGATAACTGAAAGTATCGACAATTTAATTAGCTTCTTTTCCTAAGCTGAAACACAGTTCAAATAATAACAGGGCAGTCTATGAAGTGTGGAAGAAGAGGAATAATGTGGCAATAAAGCAGCCTTCAAAGTGCAGAGAAATGGAAGGGTATTACACATGAGGCTTTAAGAGCAAATACAAGTTTCTTTTAGTGAATCAGAGAGAACAATTTAACTCAAGAAAGAGGCTCGACCACAGATGATGTTGAAACAGAGAGTGCTCTGAAGAATCAAAAAGATGATAGCTCACGGGTGAATTCTGAAACCTTAGCTTTTCATGAAGAAGATCCTAGGGAGATCACCAGTCTTGTATTGTCACTGGAAATGCGAGGTTAAGGCGATTAAATCCAACAATGGTTGTATCAGAGCTCTTTTGTCAAATTGACATAATAAATCAAGACACATCACCCAGTGGAGGGCAGCTCAATGAGAGTTTTGCAGGAACTCAAGGGTGAAATGAGGCCACTAGAATTTATTGTTATACCAGCTACTGTGCCAGATTGCAAATATGACCCCTGTCACCAAGAAGATTCAGGGGGCACGCAGAAAGGTAGATCGAAGTAAGCACACAGCTACCGGGTGAGCCCAGACCATGGTCAGCCCAGGCTTTGGATAAACCTTTAAGGAGTTTAAGGAGTAACTGGAGATGACCCACTCAGCGAGGGAGAATCCAGACATCAAAGATTTAAACACAAACGGATCAGTTTAAAGAACATTTTCAGTAGATAAAACAGGATGAAGAAAAGGGGCAGAAAGAGAAGATTTTCTAAAGGCCTCTGACAAGATTCCACACCAAAGACCATTACTTAAACAAAGTCACCTTGGGGTCAGGGTCCCTGTTTGGTTGTAAAAAAAAAAAAAAGAATTGGCATCGATACGGGAAGTAAAAGTTAGGGAGAAGTTGGTGTGCCCCAAATAGAGAATGCAAGAGCCACTCTCTGTAGGGAGCTTCCTAACTCAGGGCAGCTTGACTCACGAACAGTGAAACCCCTAAAGTGTCTATGACATGAAAAGTCAAGCTCATGAGGATGGCTAACAGGAAGTTCCCAGGAGTCTAGGGCAAACGAGCAGGAAAGCGGCATATTGTTCCAAAGTGAGCGCTGTGCACGCGACGCCTCCAGGAGTCAAGTGGTTAAACGGCGGTGGCAGGTGGAATGTCGGCTGTGGCCACGGTGGCGCAGCGCACAGACCCTCCAGGGGATGCTGAGGACGGGAAACAGAGATGGTCCCTAGTGCTGCAGGCCAGCGCCCAGAGGAGCCCTAGGAAAAGTCTACACCCTCGCCTTGCTTTCGTGAAAAGCTAAGGCAGCACAGCTCGACTTTCCTGCGTAGTTCAGATTGCCACCTCAAGGAAAAGGCAACAGACCCAAAGGCGTTTGACAGCACTGTGTACAGCACCCAGTGTGTCCATCAGACCATCAACTGTTAGGGCTGGGGTGGGCCTTAGAATCAGTGTTCACTGACGTGACCGCATAAGCTTTTCTTTGTGACTGACAGCTGCTGGTGTGAAAGGTACAGTAAAGACTTTAAAAATAAGTTTATTACCAGCCTATTATTTTTATTAAAAGGATAATTTTACTTTTAAAGTAAAACAAAAATTTTACTTATTTCAGTGTTTTCTCTTTCAATGGAGAGCGAGAATACAAAGCATAATACATATTTTACTCATTTTTTTCCTCCACTGTTTGTTTTTTGGCAGCATGAAATATATGCTATTTTTAAGCCATTTATCCTAAAGCTTTTCCCTCTGCAAACTTTACTTTCCTGTTCTAGCTTGATAACAAAATATACCTAGTGAAATTATTAGTTTGTATTTATTGAACACTTAAAAGGTTATTTAAGAGAACCAGCAAATGGTCAAAGGTATAAATTAAAATTGTTTCACAAGTGATTGTTTCTTGAAATGTTTTATTTCCTCTTGTACTTTGTTTACTCATTCTGAAAATTTTCAAATTTTCCTAAGGGACAACTGATTAAAAATGGAAAAAGAAAAGCACTTACTCTCTGGTTAAAAAAAAATATATATATATGGAGGTTGGTAGAGTGTCTTAAAAACATGGATTACTTCAAAGTTTGACCCATCATAAGAAAAAGTGAGTTAACTGCTTTGCACTGGGCTAAGTTTTCCATGACTACACAGAGACAAACTGACTTCTTTTAACTAAGAAGCTGTTACTTTTAGGGAAGGAAAATCTACTAACAACTAAATCTAAAGGCAAATGGATATTGACAGGTCTGGGGTATTAGGCTGAAGTTGGAACTGGAAAAATTTAATAAACAGAAAGGCTCAATTAAACAGAGTCAGGAGACCAGCAGGGGGAGCTCTCACACCCTGTGATGGTAACATCCCAACAGGAGGAAGGAAGACTTTTCCTGGAAAGGACTCAGCCAATGAAGAGCCGTGGGCTCTTCGTTCACTGTGGTCCTCCCAACTTCCTTCTCTTTCTGTAAAAGAGTTCTCCTTCCCTTGCCCTTTGGGGACGCGCCATGGTTGCAGCCCTTGAATGGCAATTTGCCGCTGATCCCAAATAACTCGTTCTGAGCAGGCTGAGGGAACAACCTCTCTATTTAAGAATACAAAACCCAGAAGCTCTCCTCTTACCAACGTATTTTGCACAAGGATTTGGTAAGCACTCCCACTTTTCCTCTTCTCTTTCTCACACACTTTGGTGGCTTAACTAACTGAGAGAATTGCTTCCTCCCCTGGCTTCTACAACGTGCCTCTCTGACAACACGTTTCTTTCTCTGGGACTTACTTTGTTCATATGGATCACGCATTTATTAACTCAGTACATATTTGGGCATCTCAAGATGAGTAAGATATGACTCCCACCCTCCATTGGCTCATCATCTACTGGGGAGAAAGAGTTGAAACCAGCTAACTTTAATACAACACATTTTAAGGGTGGGGTCCACCTTCCTCACCTAACACATAGCAAGTTTTCAAGATACGTTAGTTAAATGAATAAATGCACAAGTGAAATGTTCTGATTTTACACTTAAGTTTCCTATTGTGCATTATTTGAGGAAAATGAGAAAGATTGACTTTACGGCCCTTAATATTAGATTCTGCAGTCATGTGGTGTGTTGGATTGAGAAGGGAACACATACATAATTACTCTTGTTTGGGCGACAGTGAAGTTAACATGTGAACAGAGAGAAATCCCTTATTTGGTCCTGGCATCACTTCGGGTCCCCAGAATGTTAGCAAGACATCTGGGAAAAGAATTCCTCATCGCACTGGGCCAGGTGAGTTTGCCAGGAGTTTGTCCAGGACGCAGGATGGAAGGGGCCGAATCTCTTGCCATGTCTCCCTCACTACCATGAAATCCCATCTGCCACTCATCCAAAGTATACGTCTGACAGAAGGACGAGTGACATTAAAGGATGCTCGGTTTACCTACAATTGTGAAAATTCTTTGGAAGGAGATTCCACTTTTGTGACATGCAGGAATCTTGGAACAAAGTATTTTCTACCAGAACAAAATTTTAGTGACAAGAGAATGTGGACATCTTGAATTTCATATGTGCTAAGAAAAACCCCACTAAGCCAAGTAAACTTGAAATAACGAGTTTCAGCCACAGATAAAATAAAAAGCAGAGAGAAGAACATTTGGTTTCGTGTGATTCTTCCCTTTTTCCTTTGTTCTCACACATCCACAGAGCCTCAGACGTGAACAGCACGTTTTGCGGGTGCACGGAGAAAGAGCTGTGGGTTCTCTAGTGCATCTTGCGTTAAACGTCACAATCATTTTTAAGACTCAAAAGGCGGAAGGGTTTTGGCAGAGTTTCAGGATTACTTGACATCCACGCATCGGAACTAGGGCTGTGGTACCTTTCAACGCATCGGGGGCTCAGCCCTGGGAACGGATGTTCACATGACTCAGCCAGGCTCCATCTGTCTAACAGAAAGGAAAATTCCAGGCTTCTGTGTTCTCTATGAAAGACTATTATAAGCTGGATTGGGCGTTCTGGATGGCTGTCGTAAAACTGACTCTAAATCTACAACGTAAAACATGTTAAGTCCCACTGCCTCTTTCACATACACTCTGTCAAATACGTCTAAATACCACACACTGGAAAGGTTAGGAATGTGAGCATAATAAAAATGCCCTGTAATAAACAGGGTCGGTCTGGGGGAAAAAGCACATTAATTCTCATTAAAAAAAAAAATGAAACAGAAAGCATGAATAGAGCAGAGTTTAAACTGATGCCTGAAACAAAATGATTTTTCCCCACTTTCCCTCATCTATGAGGGAAAGCTCCATGATCTGCAAATTATTTGACCTTTTTATGTCTCAGCCTCATCACCTACTCAACCTGGAAAATTAGAATCACATAGCACCAAACCGGTAGGACTGTCGGCACACAGGAAACGCCGAGTGTATCTTGGTTATTACTACAATTATTCTATTATTCTTATTATCATTAAAGAATTGGCATTAAGAATTGCCCTGAAAATTTTGATAAATTTAGTTTAGATGTGCTGAGTTTGTATGTCTGTAAATCACCCAGCTGAACAGATCTAAGAGGATTGTATACGGATTTGGAATAGTAATAAGTCTATGAATGGAAATATAGATTTGGAAATTTGAACAATTTAAAGAACAGGAGTTGTTTGAAGAAATAGAGTAATCAAGATGGATGGGTGGATGATTGTAGCCATAGACTGTTGCATCACAGTTCAGGATTTTAGAAGTAGTGCCATCCTGTGTGATAAGAAACTCCAGGATGAGAAAGTTGAAATTAAGATGAAGCAAAATGGCATAATGGATCAATTTTATAACCACATTTTAAAATGACTTGGCTGTTTTTAGAATTCTTTTCAAATAAAATAATGAAGAACGTTAAAAAAAAGAAAAAAGAATTGACCTCCAAAAATAGGAAAATCAGACTTTCCTTTAACATATATCATTGTCCTACTTTGAGTCTTGAATCTATGTGAAAATAATATTTGCTGAAAGCAAGGCCACTGTCACAAAATCTACTTTATGAGGGACTGTCCCAAGAAGGAAGAGTCTCCTGAATTGAAATGAGATGAAGTCACTGACTCGTCGATGTTTGCCCACGTTAGGGACCATGAACGTCTCGTCTTCTCTGCGGGACATGAGTAAAGCCAGAGGAATGGATCTCAGAGCAAACTTAGACTTGCTAGCGTCAGTCAGATGTCCGAGATTAAGGAGGACTTACTCTCAGAAGAAGACTGAAAAGAAATTACTGTGAGAAGAGCTAAGAAAAGTCAACCCTTGACCTTCAGTCATTAATTTGCTCATTCACTGATTTCTAATGAGCTGGACAACGTCTCCGGGTTCTATCACCAGCCAGGTGGTAGGAAGGGACATCAGGTTTCCACACTGGCCCTTGTTTGGATAATTAGAAGTTTATTATAAGAGATGGAACTGGACATTCATTTTATTCTTGTTTCTATTCTCATATTTTCGTCTGAGTTAGATTTCCAGGTAGCGGGACGTGCTGGCTTACCTCTCACATTGTCTAAAATTTCAGAATCCGTCAGACAGAAAGTCTGCTTGCAGTAGGGCTGCCTGTGCCCGTCTGCTCTGCAGCCCGGGGGCTCTGTGTGGCTGCGTCTGGGGGTCTCTCCGAGGAGATCGCTCTGTGTGGACGTGTTTGTAAACCTGCATTACAATGAGACTACTCACTGTGTACCAAATAACTGCAGTGTAGACACAGACGCCTTCCTATCTGCCGGAGCAATAGGAACCAAGTATTTCTTCCAAACACTTACATGAGCTGCTCTTTACCTCGGCGTAGTCCTTAAGCTTAGCATCCATCAGTCTCGAAATGATTCAGCTACATCATCATAGCCACTTAGAGAACACTTGCAGCTCTGCTGCGCGAAATGCCCTTCCCAATTTCCAAACGAGAGTGAAAAATCTGACTCTATTAGTTTAAGCTCTATCTACTTTACAAACTACCCCTCCTTGGTGTGAATGTGGCTCCATTTCTGTATTTAAAGAGTCAATCCAAATTATTTTTTTTAGCTTTGATTCCTTATGAAACCTCTAGCAATACCCCAAGATTTAGCAGGAAATTACGTCTCTCCATTTACATTTTCTACTGTTGCACTTCTAACAGTAAAATAAGTCTCCCAAAGACTTTATGGCAGGTCCGAAAGCTGCCATGCTCTTGCTAAGGGGACGGACGGAAATGCTGCTGCAGAAATTCCAGGGCTTGGTTCCACGCTGCCACCTGTCACGTGCAGCCACAGCCTCCTCCCCCTGGCCCACTGCTTGGCTACCATAGTGACTGGCCCAACGCAGCACATCAGTGCTGACGTCTGCACAGACTAAGCGCAGGATCTCTCACGCTGGACTGCTTGTTTTAGAATGGTTTATTTCAACTGGGGAATTTCTCAAAACGTAAGTATCACGGAGACAATAATGTGCACTGGTCAAACTGAGCACAGGCAATTCTGTCACCACGCTAGGTTGAGAAAGTGACAGCTGGTGACTCTCGTAAGTGCGGGCATAATGACATTAGTGTGGCTGGAACATCTCCAGGGCTGGGCTCAAAGACTCCCAAGCACTGGCCGGACACTGAGACTACACAGACTCTTCTGAGAGTCTTAAAATGTGGCTGCTGGAAGGCCCAGCCAGCAATTTCCCTTCTTCATATTGCAAACCAGCGGTGAAACCGGAGGTGCTGATATCACATCCAGACTAGGCGCTATCAGCAGAAGCCCTTTTGAGATGATCGGCTGGCGACGTGATGCAGGGGCCATTTCACATTTCTCAGGGCCGCCACATATGCCTCAGAAAAGAAATCTGAGCTGAGTATGTAAGTTCCCGCTCTGCCACTATCATGCTGTCACTGGACAAGGGGCAATCTCTCTGAGTTTTGGATCCTTCATCTGTAAAATGAGAGGTTTGGAAAGCACAGCCTTTAAGATCTCAGACTGCTCTGAAATTCTCTGAGTCTGTGAGGGGAAGTGAGAAGATAATGAGGCGGAGTTTCAGTCATGCTGTGTGGACGGCATCATTGTCTTAAGTGCGTGGTACTTTACTGACCAGTCCACCTAACGCAGGTCATGGCCACTTTCACTCGGCTGGTCAAGGAACCCTTTTCAGCTTCTCCCTGCTTGCTCTGGGGTCTTGTATAACAGCAACGCCTCAGAAACACTGTCTCGGACAGTTTGCAAAGGAGAGAGCCAACACATCCTCCCACGTCATGCTTCATTAAATCGCTCCACAGGCCTGCCATCACCCAACGCTTTCAAGTGTCCATAGCTTCTGGAAAGCGTAGGATGAGTTAATAAAGGTCAGCCTGTAAAATACAATTGTCCTCCATCTCCTATGGTGCTAATTGACTCTCCGAGTCTTTTCCAAAGCATTTGAAATTTATATTAACCACACAGACTTTCTTGAGACAGGTATCTGGTCAAGAGGAAAAAAAGGCAGTTGGTTACCCTAGAAAATCCTTTGGAATGAAGACCAAGAGGGACAAGAGGAAGGGAAGACTGGACACAGAGAGGGTAACAGACATTCAGAGGGAGCTTACGGATCAAAGGCTGCCAGCAGGAAGTTAAGCAGGAGGCTGATGGACTGCTCCACCTGGATTTGGTGAGTGGTCGGCATCCTTTTGTTAAGCTGGTAAAAAATGGTGGACAGCACGGCCTCCAGGCGGGCCACACTGAGTTCCATGTTCGGGTCCAGGTTGTTCAGGGCGTTTTCCCGCAATGCTTCTATGACGTTCCAGATGTCCACCAGGTGCACTGCATACAACGAAAGCAGAGCGAACACATCAGCCCAGAGGGCATGGAAAGGAAAGTTCATTATTCCACATGGACCATCTGTCCTGTTTTGTCAAGGTGCCTGCCTCACAGGCGTTAGTATTGATATTAGTAAAGGTACATAGTACAGGATCTCAAAGACAGTGTATAACAGCAAGCAAATGATTTTCTGAACGTCACACTAGAGAGTTATTTCTCTTCTTCATAATGACCCTTGAAATACATGTGAGGAATTTGAGGATCAAGGATGTTAACTGACAAATGCAAAGGTCCAACTGATATTCGCATCCAAGCCTACCTGGCTTTTTAAAAAAAAATATTGAGATATAATTGATCTGTAACATTGTGTAAGTTTCAGGTGTACAACAGGTTGCTTTGATACATTTTCATATTTATTTGATACATTTCTGTATTGCAATATGACTACCAACGTAACGTTAGCTAACACATCATGTCCCGTAGTCATCATTTTTTTTTTCCTGTGGTGAGAACTTTTTAAGATCTAGTTTCTCAGCAGCTTTGAAGTGCGTAGGACTTGTGATTAAATTTAACAAGTCTCTCTGACTTTAAAGCATTTTCCCACTGCACACACTGACCCCTTACAAAGAAAAGAGAAAATCAACACTTTAAGTCTAGTGTTTGAAAGGATATCAAAACTGCCTTTGAGTATTTAAAATATTTTCATTTATTTACACATTTTTTTTTGTAGTATAAGGTTTGAAATTAGAAAAAAAGGTAAAGTGACGGCAGGCAGGAAGAAGGGAGCGTTATCTCTACAATACAGCAGCAGAACCAAGGCACAGATTGCTTAACTAACCAGTCAAGAACAAAGAGTTTCTTGGTTACACTGTTAGCAAGCTCATTTAACTTAAGTCTTGGTTGCGTTCACTAGGATAGTCGAGAAATCCATTTCTATTTCTTCCTTGTTCACCTGAATCCTTGTTATGACATCCCGGATACCATCACCACATCAAGACAATGAACATGTGCATCACCCCCAAAGTTCTTCTCAGGCACCTTTTGATCCCTCCTGCTCCCCATTCCAGGCAACCGCAGCTTCCCATCACAACTTTCTAGAATTCTATGTAGCTGAAATTGCACAACATGTATTCTTTTTGTTGTTGTTGTTCTGTATTCTTTTACTTAGTGTAACTATTTGGAGCATCATCTACTTTGTTGCATGTAGAACAGTTTGCCCTTTATTAAAAATTGCTGAATGGTATTCTATTACATGGATATAGCACAGTTTGGTTATCCACTGCCCTAGTGATAGACATTTGGGTTGTTCCAGTGATTGGTTATTATGACAAAAGCTGCACTGAACAATCACGGACACATCTTTGGATAGACGCTTCCATTTCTCCTGATAAATACTTGGAAACAAAGTGGCTAGGTTGTATGGTGGGTGTATGGTTAATTACAAAATTTCCAAAGGGTTTTTCCAAGTAGTTGTACTGTTTTACATTCCCATTAGGAGGGGAAAAGCCCCAGATTCTCCACATCCTCGCCAAGTTTAATTACACTTTGGTATCTGAAAATACATATGTTGTCTTAATGAAATATATACGACAACTGTACACTCCACCCACGCTTTACCACCAACAACTTTCAAGTCTTAGCCTCCTATATCTTTGCTCACTTCTGATACTGTATTTGAAAAGCAAAACTAACATCTGTTGAGATCCTGGACTTGGAGTCCAAAGACCTGGGTCCAAATCTGGCTCTTCTACTATAAGTGCATATCTTTTTTTTTAAGTGCATATCTTTTTAATTTTGACTTAAACCTCACTCTCCTTATCTATAAAGTGGGGCTGGTGTTCATTGAATGGAAAAATGCATGAGATCAAAAGTGCTAGTGCCTGGTACATAGAGACAATAAATTATACACGAACAAATGAATAATGTGAGTCATGTCAAAAGAAAAACTTTTGAGCATATCTCCAATTTGAGGCAGAGGAATACAAATCACTTTCCAACCGAATTACTTAAATATTTATTAGATTGGACACACTCAGTTTTATGTGATTCCAAATTTGCAACCTTCTCTGTGTATCACACAAGGACATTATTTATATTTCTTACTGTTATTTATCCAAGTTTTTCAGCTGAGCAGACAAGGCACTCCCAGGAGATGGCATTATAAGTTAAATTTATTTATTAATTATATTTCTTGAGGGAAATAGCTGGGATTCCTAGGGTTACCCACTATATATTCGCTCTACAAATCCTCTGGATCCAGTCCTTGGGGATGTCTGGGTACAGGACACTACGAGAGCAGTGATGTTGGGATCTGGCCCAGGGACCCACAGGGAGTAGGCTACTCAGCTATTCTGACCAGGATCCTAGCTATGGCTCATTTGAAACAGGCATTGGAGAAGAGGAACACGGACTGTGAACTTGGCCACAGGAGCGAGATGGCTCCCAGCCAAGAAAGAAATGGTTGCTGGTGGAGGGAGATAATCTGGCTGGGTCTCTCTTGGTGAGGCTTTGTAGGGCAAAGGGAGGCTCTCAGGATTCCCAGAAGTGGAATAATAAAAGTCCACGGGCGTGGCCAGCGTACCCACAGGGAAGTCCGTAAGGCAAGTTAGCCTCTGCTTGTCCAGCCTAACCTCATTGCTTCTATTCCAAGCCCACTTTCTCTGGGGTTCCCTTCCCCAGTGAGTATCACCACCTTCCCATCCCTCCTCCTGCTCCAGCCAGAATCTAGATTTCATCCCTGGGTCCTCACATCTCACACGCTATCAGGGACCAAGTCCTGTGGATCCGTCTCCTACGTATCACTTTAACGCCTCCATTTCCATGGACCTTTGTTTGCATCCCCCAACTCCATCATCAGCTGCTGTCACCATTATCTTTCACTGGTTGACTGAGTCAGTTCTTTAGTCTTTCTTCTTTCTCCACTCCAATCCTTTCCATACGCAGAAGCCAGAGTGCTCATTCTGAACTGCGAATCTGACACAGCACTTGCATGCTGTCTCAAGTCCTCTAATAACTCCCCATTAATTTCAAATCCAAACTCTTCAGCATGTCCTGCCAAGTTCTTTTTGATCTGGCCTCATTGATTTCTCATCTACGTCTCATCCATCATATAACTTAGTGTCACCACGACCTCTTCAAGGATGTCTCTCTGGATCCCCTGCCTCTAGTTTTGTACCCCTCTCACGTGCCACCTTAGAACTCTCTTCTTTCCCATCCCAGCATTTAGGGGGCTCTCTGTACAGACCAGCTGATCATCTGTTCCCCGCTCTGCACCGTACACGCCACGGGGACAGGACAGACTGCCTGTCCTGACACCTGTTCATACTCCTGGCCCTGTCACAGGGCCTCACACATCACAGGAGCTTCATGAATATCTATCTGTTGGCTACGTGAGTGCATGACAAGGAAGTGACAACAGTGAGACAGGGCCTTCTAAGGATGCATTTGATAGCTAAAGAGGCACTAAGGCGTAGTCATGAAGAATCACACAGCCCTGGTTTGAATCTTAGGTTTATCATCAGTCAAACGACTTGACTTCTCTGGATCTTAGAAAAAAGGGGCTGATAACAGAGCCTACCCCCTGATGACTACTACGGTATGGTCAAATAGTATGATGCTTGTAAAACGCTTGTAATAAGGCATGCATGTACCACAGGAAATAATAATGGCTTATTATAGACAAGAGTCTGGAAGTCATATGAAAGTTATTAAAAATAAATATGTTCCATATTTGTGTCTTTACACATTTAAGGTCTCACTATAAGGAAAAATAAAATACTGATTTTGGCCGTGAGGATAGATCGTTACAAATGACTTAAAGAAGCTAGTTTTCATAATTCTGCACCAGGCACTGTGGTAGGTCCTGGGGACTCAATGACAGAACATCCACATGTGGTTCCTGTCTCAGGAGCTAACAGCCTGGTGGGGGAGAGATGTGACTCACCATCGCATAAACAGATAAGCGGCAATCATGACTTACTGGACAGATAAAGCGCCAGGTATGGAACAGGATTACATGGTTTTGAAGGGACCAGAAGAACGAGATAAGGCGGAGGAGCACTGTAGCCATGATAAGGATTTTGGTCTTTATGCTAAAAGGTATGAAGACCCTCAAATGGGTTTTAAACGGGAGAGTGACATGATCAGGAATGCAGCTTAAAAATATCACTTCTGACCGTGAGGGAAGAAAGGAGCAGAGATGGACAGGCACACACGGGGAAGCAGCTGGAACTGCAGGAGCGCACGTAAGAGAAGGCGGTATTTTTGCATAGGGGATGGAAGTACACAGAGAAACTGTAACCACGCACATTGTACATACTTATTTTCTAGGAGTGGCAGAGCAGAAAGGATGCAGATTTTGCAATCACAAAGATTGAGGTTTCATTCCTGGCTCTGCCAATGACTCTAAAACTGTGGGCAAGTTATTTCACCTCCCTACATTTTACTACTCCCTTTTTAGAGATGAGGAAACCAGTATCACCCAGAGGGAGCTGCAGTGAGGAAAAAAGGTATATACCTGTGTTGACCACAGGGCTTGGCACATAATAGAAGTCTGACAAATGAGTTATTAGTGTTAAAATAATGAAACACCCTCTGACCTACAGCCACGCTATGCTATTATTAAGTGATAAGATTTATTATGAGTCCAAACCCAAGTTTTCACCCAGTCCTTAAATTCAATAAGTGAATTAACATATAATGCTGAGCACATATTGTGGAGGTGATAGAAAAGAAGGCTAAACCACAACCCAGCCGCAAAAACAGGTATTTATTTAGTTCCGTTGTCATACATTCTGAGTTAGGTTAGTGGAGTCTGAATGGATTTCACTGTCTTTGACAATTAGAGACATGTTAAGGAAGACCTCCTTTCATGAAGATTTTTTGGAAACTTTATCTCATTGGTAACTACGTTGAGAGGTGCAGGTCATCGTGCAGAATAGTGTAAATTCCTGGACAGCTGACTGGGTTCCCACTGGGCTCCCCTACTGGCTTTCTATATGACCTTGAGCGAGTCCCTTAAGGTCATTCAGTTTGACTTCCTCATCTGTAAAGTGTGGACAATGACAGTTCTTCCAATGTAGGGTTACTTACTGTGGGGGCCACCCGAGGTAATTCACGTAAAGCACTATGAGCATTCAGTGTCTGTTCATTATTATCGAGACAGAAAATATCACAAGCCTTTTGCTTAATTAAATAGCAACATTAAGAAACGTGCTAAGTTGAGAGTCATCAGGAAGTTATTAAGAGGTCTGTTTTAAAAGTCTGACAGTTGTATAAATATGTTAACTTACTGCTGAGCTATCAAATTGTTTTAGAAAATGAGGACTCCAGTTAGGCCATGCAGTGATGACTGTGCAACACTAGATGGCACTGTGCACACTTTACTAAATATCCATCAAGCGAACTGCCCATCCCAGAGCACCTGCTACCAGGCACAGGAGGTGAGAAGCGGGCTTTCCTCATCTGTGTAACTGCACAGGCTACACTAATCTACTAGATAAGGCATCTATTTGAAAAATGAAAGTATTCGGCTGACACCAATCATATCAAGAACAAACAAAATGTATTCGTAAAAATAGTATTTTAGTACTTTATAGAATCTTCAAAAGAATATGTGTTAATTTCAGACACTTATTATTAATACCTCATGTGTTGTCTTTATAAATAAGTGGAAATAGACACAGCTTCAACAGCTTGCCTTCAATCCAGGCGAAATCACGAAGACAAGAGCTAGGTCGGGGCAGGATCGGGGGTGGGAGGGAGTGCTTGTGTATGGGTAGAGACGACTTTGCAGATCTCAAGCGATGTTTCTTATCTGTTCACTGATGTCTTACATCCTATTAATAGGAGGAGACTCTTAGTTCATAGTTAGAGATGATTTAAATCCAAGTATCCCTGAGAGAGGTGCAAAATGCCAAGCTCACTGGTGCCTAGATAGGAATGACTGATGTCATAAAACTGATGAGAAGTGGGAGAATCGCAGAAATAGGGTAGAAGACGGGACTTCACCTTAGTCACCTCGGAGTGGTGGTTCTCAGTTGTGGCTGCACACTGGACTCCCTGCAAGGCTGTAAAAATAGGTCCCCGGTGATGTCGCTGCTGGTCCAGGACCGTACTTGGAGCCACAAGACACTAGGCTTGTTAGACATGCAGACTCTCAGGTCCCCACCCCAGACCCAGAGAATCAGAATCTGCATTGTAACAACCTCCCCAGGCGGCCTGTATTCACATTAAAACAAGAGAAACTGCTCGAAGTCAGCAGTTCTCAGTCCTCCGGCATCAAGACAGCCTCCTATGTTCTAACAGGTTGTGAGGTGTGTTTCAAGAAGCTGGGAACACAAGCTTTTTCCTATAATTTCAGGTTTGTTTTTCTCTTAACTGATGTGATGTTATAAAAATCCATCAGATTGTATCAGAGCGATGACTATTTTAGTTCACCTTCAGATTATATACTTATCTGGAAATTCAGAAGGCAGCAGTTCATGAGAAAACATTTCAACGTGTAAGTATTTACCAGGTACGTGCAATAGCATGTACAGGCATTAACGTATGGAGAAAGATTGCTGTATGCTATGCCTGCAGAGTTGGGAAGAGAGGTAAGAAATGAGATTCCGTAATATTTTCAAAAGAAATTAAATCTAACTGGTAATTTTAAAGATTCTACACTACCTTGTGCTTGATGTTACAGGTGATTTAACACAATATGAGAGCCTGGCCGTAAAAGAGCTTGTAATTCCCATGGCAGAGACCCATTCAGATGGCCTAACCAAAGCCCCGGATGAGACCCTATGCTATTAAAATCCCACATTGTAGAGCAGATTAAAAAAAAAAAACTACTGGATCTCAACGTATAGAGATGTATTATGGGCTGGAGACTTGGGAAAGATTTAGAGGAGGATGGTTCCTGAATCACAGGAGGATGGGAATACATAGAGATGAGGAGGGGTAGGTACCCCAGGAGAAGGAGGATCGAGGGACCAACGGCAGAGAGCAGTGAGTGACCGTGATGGAGCCGGATCTTGTATTGACCTGACTGCTCCAGCGGAGCTCGTGTTGGGGTTTACTGGAAAGCAGGCTTGAACACTTCGTAACCTTTTCTCTTGCCCGTTACATAAGACTTCTCTAATTTTTCAGTAATTAAATAGATTGAGACCCTGCATCCTGCAAAGTTTAATCTTAGTTTCATTTTCAAACTACCATGCCAGCTAATTCATATTCTTCACTACAGCCAACCGGTCCAGCAGTCACTACAGGTAGTCTTGAGAGCAGTGAGTGGGTCTCAAATCATGGCCACTGATTCCGCAGGTAAAGAGTGTGGCCAGGGCATCGCTAGGTCTAAGCGGCTCCTTAGGGATTTTGAAAGACAAGGAAGTCTGAGAACCACCGCTAGGGAGTGTGATAAAGGATCAGGTTCCCAAGAGACCGGAGGAAGAGGAAACTGATGCTCACTGGAGTCAGAGGAATTTATTTAAAAGGTATCATGAGAGTCCCAGGAAGAGTGTGGTCAAGAAAGACATGTGCAAATTAGCCAGTTAAGATTTTCCAAATGAATAATTTATTCTGATGCCCTCCTTCAGGTCTGTGAGCATGACAAAACTGTGTTTAAAAAGCTGTTAGGGAGGAAGAACTCAGTTGAGTGGTTATGCTTGGCCAGGGTCCTCTGGCCGGATGTGACTGTGTTGAAAATATCAGCCATCACTCACATTAACCAAACACTGAGCTCAGAAAGAAAATGTTAGTAAAAGACAAATTTCAGACTTGATCTCTATTAGTGAGCCATGAGTGATATTCCTTTCAAAAATACGAATGTAAACAACATCTCAGGCGCTCACCAAATTACTTTATGCTCCTGAACTCAACGTACGCCTTTATCACCAAGATGGTTCTCTTTGGTGAGGATCCTTGGAGAGAAGCATCATCTCTTACAAACATAATGTTTCAGTTTCACTTTAATTTCCTGGTTAAGGTGGATGATGAGACAAGGGCTTCAGGAAAAACTCTACAATGTATTTTTGGTGTAAAATCACCCTGAATATCGTGCCAGTCCTCAAAGGCTATGGCGGTACATCCACTGCCTGTTAGGAAAAAGTATTCAGTTTTCCTTAAATTGTGTTGGTAGACTTGCATCATTATTTAAAATGAGGGATCATAATTGTTGGCTCAATAGCTGTCATACTGTAAATTAAATTTAAGTAAATTCAATTGAACAAGCATTTATTAGGCCCATTATTTTTCAAAGTATTGTACCAAGGATAGTAAAAATAATAAGAGAAGGTAGATGAGGAGAAAGATCTGAACAATAACTAATTTCTCACTGCCAGTATTTCACTTTGTTCAGAATGTATTTAGCAACCTTGCTTCGAGGAAGAGAATCTAGCATCTTACCTCCCCTCTGGGCAGTCATTTTAGACTTCACTGGATAACTCTGCATAGGTTTCCCGAACGTGCCCTAACTGTACCCTACATTCTAGTGCCCTATTGGGGGCTTTTGTCACCTTCCGTTTAGATTTTTACAGCAAGCCTCCTCCCTTGTCTCCAGTTCCTGCCCTTTTCCATCTGTCCTAAGAAATGTTATAAGGCTCAGTTCTGGTCATGCCGTCCTCTGTCGCCCATGGGGTAAACCCAGACTTCAAAGTATTTTCAGCATAGTTTGGACTTGAGTCTTGTAAGCCTTATCCCCAGCTCCCACGACTCTCCAGCTTCTCCCAAGAGTCCTGTGCTCCAGCCACATGGGACGCCTCACAATTCCAGATCATGCCCTTGGCTTTCTTGTCTGAGCGATTCCTCAGCCCGCTCCCTCCAGGGGACACACTCTCCATCCCCTGTCTTTCAAGGCAGTATGCACACATGTGCCCCGAGGAAGCCCGTCTGATAACTTCAGGTGGAATTATTCTGTTCCTTTTTGCTCCCAGACATCCTCACGCACTACATTTACGACATTCGGCATTTCGCAGAGTCATTCACGTACAAGTTGTTCCTGCCACTTCTTAGACAAGCCCTTGACTGGCTGTCAGGGGAGAGGAGGGTCTCAGAAATGATGAAGTAAATTTTATAGTTAGGGTCCTGCGTGCTTTGGGGGAAAGGGTCCGTGGCTTTCATCAGTCTCCCAAAGACATACAGGAGGAAGTCGAAGAGCCACAGCGCTAAACTATAAGCAGCGTGAAGACAGGGACTGTTTCTTGTTCATCTTTGCATTCCTCAGAGCTCCTTGCATAAGAGCTTATTCACACTGGGTGCTCGGTGATGCTGGGTGAATGGAACAGGGTAAAGAGCCTACTGTTTGCCGGACGCTGCATGTAACCCCTAAAAGTGTCTCCTTTACTGCAATGTTCTAAGAAAGCTCACTGAGACCTACTGCACATGGCTTCCCGCAGCACCTTTATCATCCCTTACCTACTAGGACTTGAGCAGGTGGCCAGAATCCTAGGTGTCAAAGGCCATATTTCCAGAAAAAAGGGCATCCATAGGCCGGGCAACCATGAGGCACTGTCTTCTACTTCTTCTTCATTGCTGTTGCCTTGTGTGCTTATCTGGCCAAGATGAAGGCTAGCCGACCAAGCACGCGGCGTCGCTGAGAAGCTGGGTTCGCAGAAACTGGCTGGGACGTGCTGCTTTTTTCTGCACTCACTCTGTACTGTTTAAATATCGAATTCATTGTCTTTGGACAATGGGATGGAAAATGGGAAACGCATCTCATTCACCCATTCAGAGAAGAGCTAGGGCGCAGCTTCCTGGCGCATGGTGAATTATTTGGGAGATGGGCTAGCATTTGGGGTGAAGAGATCTCTAGGCGGCTCTTTGGCAGGACAGATTATTTACAGACATCCTGAGTGAGGTCAAGGTCTGTAAAAGTCAGTAGAAAGGGCTGATGAGGAACTTGTAATCCAGAAGGTCAAGGTGCACAGGAGTGATGTTTCAGACGTCTCTTCTGCGCCTTTGGCTCCATCTCTTTCTCCAGCCCCTGCAGGAGTGACCACTGTGACACAGACTTTGGCTCAGGGCAGCTGCCACCAGACAGCACTTGGCCTCAGGCTCTGTCTATGGACCTCTGATGCCTCAGCCGAACACGCCCACAGCTACCAGCCGGCAGCTCGGGGTGTCAAGTCCTGTAGGTCCCCCTTGACCAGTGCAGGACAGAGCAGCTGGATCATTGCCTCCTCCTTTTCACCCCTGGGTGGACCGTTCTGGAGCGCCCTTCACAGGGGGCCTTAGGAGTTCCGCATTGTCTGTGGGCTTTCCTTTCTTGTTCTGCTCTGGGTTCACCATCCAAACGAGCTGCTTCCACACAAGGCTTGTCCTGGAGCCTGCTTTCTGGGGAAACACAGGCTAAAGCACTAATTCTCAACAAGCCCCCACTCATCCCTGCCCGACCCCTCCCGGAATAACGCATGAGCAGGAAATGATTACGACCACGTTCAAAGTAGATTCTGATTCTGTTTGGTCAGACAGATCTTCCTCAACTTGACCTTCTCCACAATACAACATCGCTGTCTTATTCAGCCGTGTTGATCTGGAAAGTTAAAATGAATCGTATTTGAGTTTCCACTGAAGTTCATTATTTCTCTGAGAAGCCAAGCTAAGTCAGGGCTGGTGCCGTTATGCCTGGCTTTGCAGCAAGCCTCGTGGTCCCCAGGCCTGCCTCTTGATGGCAAGTCTTGACAGACATCATAGAACAGCGACTCTGTCTACTCCCGGCTAATACTCGGACATCAGAAGTTGAGTTCTCAGTTACATGACTTTATCTGGTGTTTATCAAGGCTTCCAAGGGAAGCCGCTCAGCATGTCTTGTGTGGTGCTCTCCTCACCTAGAACAAACAGAGCTTCCCAATTCCTGATGGAAAAGGAGGTAAATAAAGCAGAAGACCAAGTCCAACTGCGCGAAGGATTAAAAACAGCGACACACGCCGCCTGTTTCAGTAGACACAGGCTTACTTGATTTCTCTGAACCGCCAAACATGCAAGTAATTTTTGTTTTCTTCAGAAAAGGACAATTCGCTCAGGGCACTGACAGGCTAGATACAAGTTTAGTCTAGTGAAGTTGTAGGGTGTATCTATTTGATATTCACAAATTGAGAAGCTTTGAATAAATAGGGCACATCCTTCAATTCTAAACTTGAGAATACTAATGCTAACTTTGGACATTAGGGAATCTTATGACACTTTTTCTCCCCTCCGTGGTCTAGCATAATGCCTGGAACTGAGTAAATCTCAGTCCATCTTTGTTGAATGAATGAATAAATGTGTGATTGCTAATAACAACAGCAAAACGCCAACAAAGCTTCCTTGGGGAGTGAATCAAGGTGGATCAGGAATGACTTTCTTGCAGGATCACAGGTGTGGTTATGTGGGAGGGGCCACTCTTGCATTCCTGTCCTCCAGACTGTCTTTTGTTTTCTCTCCGTGTTCGCCAGAGCCCCGGGATCCTGGGAGAGCACCCCCTGGGTATCCCCTCATCACTGACTGGCTCTGGACTGATCCGGGAGGCTCTCAGGAACATAGTTAGGCAGACCCACTGAAGCACGGTCACTGCATCTTGCTTTGGCCCCCAGCAGACAGGCTGGGGGAGCGTGAAAGGCACTCCTCTGTATGTACCACTCTTTCCCAACTGACTGGGGCATTTAAACATGATGCTCTTTCCTAAATTGTGGGAGTAAAAGTGCTTAGTTGGCACAGTTTCCTGGCATAAGGCAGGAGCAGGACAGAGGGAAGGAAACGAATGGATATTAACATCCAGATGCCTGGAAACTAGACTATATAGGTGTTGGCTTAATTCACAGCTTGTGCATGCAGTGGCAGCAGCTTGAGCAGACAAAGCTTCCAGCATCCTCCCAAAATAAAAATCCTAACAAGAAAACAAAACCCTGGATCTTTAAGATCTTGTAAAGGCAATTAAAGGGAAGCAGCAGCTTCAATGAAACCCACATCACAAGATCAGGACTTTGGAGAAAATCACAGCTCTTCTCTACCAGAACTTTGCCCCGATGAAGGGGAGACATTTTTGCCGCCGGTCCAGCCTGCCCGGCAGGGAGCACTGTTCCCATCGCCCTGGTGCACCTGCATCTTTAATGGGTCTGTTTATATATCTGCTGTCACCACCAACTTCCCCACAGGGAATTTTTGGGAACATTGTATTTGACTGCGATTCACTTTTCTTTATTCTAAACAGGCGCCTGGAATGATTCAATGTCAGGAATGCAAATGTGTATCATAAACATTCGGAATAATACAAAGATATGTGAATGCACCTGCTCTTGCTTCTGACTCCTTGACTGGAGAGAGCTCTTCTGTCTTTCTCTTTTAAACACATCTCTTTAGGGGGAGCTAGTTCTCTTGCCTGAGTTTTTACTGTAAACTTTGGGCCCTGGGGTAGGCAGAATCTGAGGATGCCCGACCTCGCCCCACCCCAAGGTTCCTGGCCCATGGACTGCACACACCTTGTCCCAGGTATTCAGTCAAACACTAATCCAGGTACTACCGTGAGGAATTCTGCAGATGTAATGAGTTTCCCAATCAGTTGGCCTTAACATATGGTGATTATCTGGGTGGGCCTGACCTAATCATGTGGGTTGGGGATTACAAACACACATTACTACATATAAAACAAACAACAAGGACCTATTGTATAGCACAGGGAACGCTATTTGATTTCTTGTAATAACAAATAATGGAAGAGAATCTTAAAAGAAAAAGTATATATATGTATATATACGTGTAACTGAATCACTGTTGTACACCTAAAACTAACATTGTAAATCAATTATATGTCAATAAATTTTTTTTTTAAAAGCAGATAAGTTTTTTTTTTTTTCCTGATTGCTCACAGAGGAGAGAGTCAGAGAAATACAAGAAAGAAGCAGACATCTGAGCTCTGAACAGCTTGTGGGGAGCCACGTGGCAAGAAACTTGAGTCACCTCTAGGAACTGAGCGGTGTCCCCAGCTGACTGTCAGTAAAAAATGAGGACCTCAGTTCTTCAGCCATAAGGAAACGAATTCTGCCAACTGCCAGTTCACTTGGAAGAGGACCTGGAGCCCTGGATGAGAACCACAGACCCAGCCAGCACTTAGATGTCAGCCCCTGAGACCCTGAGCTGAGAATCCAGCCATGCTGGTTGGATTTTTGCCTAGAGAAACAGTGCGATGATAAACGCGTGTTGTTCTCAGCTGCAAAGTATGGTCATTTGCTCTGCAAAGAGAGAAAACTGACCCAGAAATCCACAGGCTTAAAAAGTGAGGCAGAGATGAGGAATATGCTGATACACTGGCTTGAAAAAAAAATGAACGGGATATTAGCATTTGTTACTAAAAAATATCTGAAGGCAACTCCGGCAGCATAAG
This sequence comes from Vicugna pacos, assembly GCF_048564905.1. Taxonomy (NCBI): domain Eukaryota; kingdom Metazoa; phylum Chordata; class Mammalia; order Artiodactyla; family Camelidae; genus Vicugna; species Vicugna pacos. The sequence goes on from NC_133010.1 coordinate 11,910,572, forward strand.
ACTAGTCACTTGGCTGGGGAAGAATGAACCTCATGGGGGCACAGTCAGTCATTCAGAGAAGAATATTTATTCAGGACCTACTGCACAGATAGCCCTCACTTGGGTTAATTGCATAGTGATAAACATTCAAGGAAAAAGGTAACTGTATTTATTTATTTATTTTTTGGTTTGCAAGAAATCTTGTAAGAAGATTCTACCACACTGGGTAATCAAATGATAAGTATTAAAATGTTCACCTGGGAAGAAAAGTAACATATAATGATTACTCTTAAATTGCAGATTTTAAATTATTCACTTTATCCTAAATAATGTCAAGTTACCGTCATTTAAATAAATGTTGACAACTGAAAAAAAGTTTAGAGATATTACAGACAAAAGTGTGTAGTCTAACTTGAAATTGTACCTGGGTGAAGGATACTTGAAAAAAAATGTTTCATTTACTAGAGGAAAGATAGTTGGAAAAACTCTGAAACTACAGATGCACACGTAGACCTTTTGTCCTCTTTTTCTTTTAAATGCAATTTTAATCAATATGAGTGATAGAAAGAAAATTCAGACTGTAACCAGAAGATCTAAAGATGGTGTAATGCCAGCGGTGGGTGTGGGGGAGAGGATCGCCTTGGCTCCTTATTTTTTTGTTCCCACATTAAACAGCAGGGATTCGAGGTTTCTGATTTATTTCTTGTCGCCTTTTGTTGTTGATGAACTTAAGGTTGCGTTTCACTGACTCCAAAGTGATTTCTGAAAAAAGGATCTGCTGACATAACGGGGTATCTGGGTCATTAACCATGTCAATGCTGACCGAGGAAATAATGTTCTAATAGGAAACGGCTATTTGTTCAAAATAAAGGCTGAGATGTTGCCATTTCCACACATGCTTATGAACGGTTTATAGGGTACTTATTTTGTGCAAAGTTACCAGGGCTCCTGGAAGCTAACGGGAAGGCTGATGATTAAGAAGGGGTATTGGAAATATTATTCATACTCTCCGGTCTGTCCCATTCCTCCTAGAAAATAAACTAGCCAACGTGTCGTGCCCTAATTTTTAGAGACATTCGTTCCTTTATTCTAGTAGAGAATGTGCTAGTCGTGGCATGGGGAGGGAGGGTGTCGGCGGGTACAAAGATGGGTGTAAGGGGAAGAAGCTGATTTGGAAAAAGATCCTATGGAGAAAAGTTGAAGGAAGAATTTCTTGCCTAAAAAAAGAAAAAAAAAAAAGAGATAGACTTCTTCAACTCTTCTAGCAGAGGCTGGGAAATGTTTTTCATATACCTACAGGCATCACCATGTTATATAGTAATATTATATAGATATTAGGTAGAGGAAACAACTTTCCACAACATTTTTACTTACGAAGTTAAACATATAATAATTGCATCCTTTTTTTTTTTTTGAAGCACATCGACCAACGAGAAGAAAGGAATTATTTAGGGAGAGATAATGTTTTGCTTAAGTGGGGTTACAAGTTACTGTTCCCCATTATCAAAAAGGACACAAGTGCTCATCTGTGGAAACTACTCTTAGTTCACAGTCTATTCAAGATAGATTCTGGGCTACATTCAGTTAACAGGCCACAGTTTTCTGGCTTCTTCTTAAGAGCTTTTAGAGCACTGGGAAAGAGTTATTCTCAGCATCCATTAGGAGCTGCCTTGCAAGGAATGAATATGAATTGTCAGTGGTAGGAATCAATGGTCTAGAAACCGAGGAAGGCAAGGCGGGTGGGGAAGGAAATACAGGAAATATTAACTAACACTATTGGTCCTTGAATTTAGACAAAAAAAGAAATCTCCTGAAAATCTACACACTCCATGCTATATATCCAGCCAACATTTATTTTTTCCTAGGTGATAAGTTTACAAGTACCAGCTTTTATGTTTTTTCTTCCATTATGTGGTTTTTAAGCTTTTGTTAATATAAAAAATAAATTTTACCTGTAAATAAGGTCTGAACCTAAAAATGAACAACCTGTTCTCAGTTAAGGTCCGCTGATTTCCATGAAGTAAATAGTACGTAACAGGAGTTTCCAAAAAAGCAGCGCACTCACAAACACCACCTGGGTTTTTTCTTATTTCTTTGATTGTGGAGTAAAACTCCACTATCATAACTTATTGTGGGTTAGGTTTTATTGCAGACAAAAATTGCCCCCTCTAATACAGGGGTGCATACTCAATACTGATTAATGTTATGTCACAAACACCAGTGCTTCTGGTTATCTTCCTAAAAGGAAGACTTCAACTTTGATTAAGATGAACCAGGGTCAATTGTGGGAACATTTTGCAAGTATCTCAACATCACAACTGTCACATTATTTTTTTGTCAGTAAGGAAAACTCACCAAATTACATAGAGTTACTTGCATTGAAGGCTTCTGATCAAAGTAGATACAATTTTAAAATGAAACTTTTTTTTTTTTTTAACGGCGGTACTGAGGATTGAACCCAGGACCTTATGCATGCTAAGCATGAGCTCTACCACTGAGCTATTTCCCTCCCCTAAAATGAAACTTAATTTTAGCAGAGCTTTCAAAATACGCCTCTTTTTCCTGCCTCGAGCCCTAGTTTTGTCTAGTTTGTAACGAATGTGATACCTTTTTCTAAAATGTATGATGTTTATAACGTACATTGTATAGTAAACAACACTTCTCTGTGTAATGTCTACTCATTCTTTAAGATTCAGCCCAGATATCTCCCTCTCCAGGAAGCTCCTGATAGCAGCCCCCATACCCAGGTCAAGGCACTGCCCTCCTGGCCACCACCACCCCCCACTTCCCTTACTTCTGTCATTACACCTCCACACTGTTCGATACGGCTCTTTAGGACTCTTTCTACCCAATTAGGCGTTGGTCAACTTGAAGGCAGGGATCACATCTTATTCACTATTATTGCTCTATCCTTGGTACCCAGCGCAGAACCAGACCTATAGCAGGAGCTCACTATTCACTTGCTAAATTAAGGGGTAAATGAACGGATGTCTCGAGGGGCAACTGGACAGGTGTGAAGGTTCTATTCTCACCCAGGGATGGATCAATACTGCTTTCCAAGAAAGTCACTGTCTTCCCCACTGTTTTCCAATAGGGTCAATGAGACTCTGACATGATTCTGGATGTAGGATAAGGACGAGGGCCAGAAAAGAACAGGAAAAGGAAAAGGAGGCGCTCAAGAATGAGAGAGGGCCTTGGGCAGAGAGTAGGAGGAAGGGGATGTGGCTAACAGTGTGTGCCTTTTGTAACTTTGGCTGCCAGTTGCCAAATCAACGTGGGTCTTTTTTCCTTTCTTTTCCTTTCCCCTTCCTCCCTCCCTCCCTCCCTTCCTTTCTTCTTTCCTTTATTTTCCTTATTATTTATTTTTGGGTTCATCCTTGCCATTCTGTAATGTCTTTTTTTTTCATTTCCTTTTTTTGGGGGGGGGGTATTAGGTTTATTTGTTTATTTATTTATTTTTAAATGGAGGTGCTGAGGATTGAACCCAGGACCTCGTGCGTGCTGAGCATGCACTCTACCGCTGAGCTGTTACCCTCCCCTCCTTTACATTTCTTTTTTTATTGGGGGGTAGTCAGTTTATGATGCTGTGTTAATTTCTGGTGTACAGCAGAGTGAGTCAGTATACGTGCATATGTTCCTTTCCGTGCTCTTTCCCATGCCAGCTATTGGATACAGCTCCCTGTGCTATGCAGCAGGACCTTGTTGTTCATTTTATATACAGTAGTGTGTATCTGCAAAATTCCCCATCCCTACTGAAAGCAGCCTAAGGAGGGCTCTGGTGGCCAGGTTTTAAGGGGATGGCACTCCCATCCCTAATGCCTCTCCCCCAGCCTCTATTTTGAGGGCCACTGGAGTGGTAATGGGGAAAGAAAGTGGGAGGATCCCAGCACTTTTTTTATTGCTGAAAACACGGAGATTCTCCCCTTTGTTTGAACATGGTGATGGGGGGGAGGGGGGAGGGGGGAGGGGAAGCTTTTCTTCCGTGGGAACATTTTCCTGGTCCTTTAACCTAGTCCTGGAAGGGGCTTTTATGATTTATCAATGCCCAGGACTCTGAGGACAAGGACAGATTCTTTCCCACATTAGTAGAGTTTTTCTCATTGTTTTGGAGGGTTTGGTTTAGATCCTATGAGGAGTCAAAGCCCATCTTTGATATCTGACCAACCCATGTTTTTTCTCCCTTCTTGTCCTGCCCCAAATTTTAGCCCCATTTCTAGCCACTGGGCCTGGAGAATAAGCTGCAGCTTGAGGAGTAGATGCACCCTGCCCTTCCTCATAGTTGTTGTCAGCTGCAAACCAAGGAGCCCTGGGGTCGGGGGTGGGGGAAGGGGCGCGGGAAGGGTTGGGGGAGGGGCAGTCTGCTCAGGGCCCCTGGAAGCATCTGCCGGAGACTCTGGGAGGGTGGAGATGTGGACATGTGTCCAATCCCCGTGCCACAGAGTCAAGAACCGTGTCTATGTATTCAAGAGAATATTCTGGTTTTCATGTTTTCATTCGTCCAATACTAATTAGAAAATGAGAACAAAGTTAGTAATTTTTTATAGCAGTCAGTTTTCACAAAAGAAAAGGGTAAGTTCATATACATGAAGTCTGAAGCAATATTTTTTTTTCCCCAGGAGAAAAGGGATGCGATAATGTGATGGAAGCACTGACCGACAGGCAGGGAATGGGAACCTGCTCACTGTGAGTCTTGACCCTGGACCTAGCTTGCTGCTTACATGAAAAAATCAGGGGAAGAGCTGAAGCCAGTTTCTCTGTTCCTTTAAGTCTTGTCTCTTCTCTTGCCGTTGTCTGATGGAGGCAAAAGTAGTTAATCCTCTAATACAAAGGGCTAATTTTTGTAGTTTCTGAAAGAAACTTAGATGTTTCCCAGGAACTTATAAACATTTTCCTATATTTGTAAAGGAAATATAAATATAAAGAGGACTTAATGTTTGATATTTTATAAAGTTTTTGGAAACCACTTCGATGGCGCTGCGTTTACAATACCAAAGCTAGCAAATGGAAGAAAAACATCCATGCAGATTTAAACTATTCCAAGGGCAGGATTTTATACACTATGGCTCATCTATTCCAATACTTCGGCAGTGGAGTAATTAAGCCTCCAGATGACTTAGGAACAGCCTTTCTACCATTTGTGTACCACAGTACTCCTTTTATTGTTGTGTAAACATGTTTTTATCTATACTTGCAAGAGAGCCTACTTTTCATAAACAAAGCAACAAATGTAAACTATAGGATTCATGAAGGTGATTAGTCCAGACAAATGGTATACTTACAATTGCATTTCTTCTGAACAAACCTAAGCTTGCATGCTGTTCTGTAGGTGGAGAGTCGGATACGATCCAGATCTTGAGCCCCTGAGGGGAAGAAAAACGCACACATATGGTATGCCGTGCGTGTGATAATGTGTATACATAAAACAGCCATGGATTTAACCTACACGATTTAATTTTTATTTTTATTAGGATAGAAGTTTAACAGGAAGACTTGAGAAGGTCTGTCCCGTCCTCCTCAGGCCCTGGGGGAAGAGAGCACGTGGAGCCAACACGGGACGCCAGGTTGTCAGCTATGTTTACTGGCCAAGGGACACCAACTCAGCCCTGTGGTGTCTGCCACTTCTGAGAACAGTCGGCTCCAGCTGTGACTTCAACAGCTAGATGAAACCAGGTAGTAATCTCACCAAATCATCATTTTAAATGCACTCTGATGGGTCATTAGACCATGGCTGTGAGGTGCATGCAGGTTGAATGCTGGGCATCTTTTCTTAGTGATCTTAGGCCAGTTGCTTTTAGAAGCCTCAGTTTTTTCATCTGGAAGATGGGTCTGATGATAATACTACTGCTTATTTCACAGGGTTGTTGTCAGGATAAATGAGTGACTATAACCTAACATGCTGGGAACACTGCCTGGCACACAGTCAGTGCTATAGAAGTGAGCCAGGCTGGGTCCTGGGACCCTGGGCTGCAATGCTTGCGCTGGGACAGATGTCTCCTTGAACAACAAAATACAAAGAAACTACTATAAGGGACTGAATATAACTGTGGCTCCTGCAGTCAGGTGAGTTATGAACAACAAGATACAAAATAACCAAAAACCCAACTGCCACTTTCGAGATGTCAGGAGCAGAAGCAGGGACTGTACGTGACCCCTGCACACAGGACCACAGGACCAGCAAGGCGGTGGGCTGACCACCTAAGCCACCCCTCCAGCCCGACCCCTGGACCTGTCCCTACCCCCACCCTATTTAAGGGACCAGTTCGCCCCTCCACTTAGAGAGGGAGCGGGGCACCTGTTACTTGTTTTCGCTCCCTCCTGCTGCAGCGCAAGTCCCAGAAAAGCCTTGCCTGAATTTCTCATCTGGCCTCTTATCAATTTCTATTGATTAAGGAGACCAAGAACCCTGGCTGGGAACATAAGTGCTCATTATTACGACTCGTGTCTATCCTGCAAAGCTTCCAGTCACCCTCAGAGGAGAGTCCTTTCTAAAAAGAACCACTGTTCTTTCTGACGCTGTGGCCTCCCCCTCCTCACATGGAGGAACACGTTCCGCATATTCTTGACTACTTTCCTCAATCCACTCATCTACTCTTGAATCCAGCGTGGCTTTTGCCGCCCACGGCATCAGGTCTGAATGTTCCGCTCAGAATCCGAGCCCTCCGCAGGCTCTTGCCCTCCCACCTCCCCTACAATACTCCGCACCGCTCTCTGCCCTGGAACCTCTGCCAGACTCAGGCCTCGCAGCCCCTCCCCGGTGGGCCGCTTGTCACATCCACACCCGATGTCCTGGTGATGCTTGCCGCCTCCTCTGAACGGGCTCACCTCTAGACTGTGTCTGGAACGTAATAAGCTTTCAGCAAATGTCTGTTCTTCTCTGCTTCTAAATATTTGGCTTTCTTCAAGCCCGTGTTTATGATTCCCAACAGACAGGAAGGCACATAGCTGTATTTTGACATGTATCAAACTTTCTCTTTACCAGGAAAAGCGCTGCAGAGATGCTTCAGAATAGAATCAGGGTAGCAAGTACATGAACAGGCCTTGATATAGTAACATTAGGAGGCCAGTTAAGTGCTTTCCTAGTGAAACCCAAGATCAGTTAGCAAGTGTCCCTCACTGAGTGCATCTATCAATCTCTCAACTCAAGCTAATCTCTTTAGATTTATTTAAAAATACTTTCAATACTCCTATTACTTTATGGTTTTATGAGGCAGATCATTAAACATTCATTCTTATGAGAGTGTATTACTTGACAAACAGGTTCATTGATACCGAGCACTTGAAGGATCAAAGAGGTAGGACCTCACCCAATGCAGGAATTTGCCTCAACACGTTCTTAACAGGTGGACATTTAGTCAACGGCCATCCTGTGAGATTATTTCCATTCACAGGGATGATTATAACTTAGGGAACATACACGAGCTTTCAAGTCAGTAAACATTAACCTTTCACCTCGTAGTTGTGAGAACTCTGACAAGTTTTTACTTTGGGTCTGATGTCTTTTTATTTTGCGGTGGTGGAGGGGAGGTAATTAGGTTTCTGTATTTATTAATCATCATTATTTATTTAATGGAGGGACTGGGGATCGAACCCACAGCCCCGTGCATGCTGAGCATGCGCTCTACCACTGAGCTGTGCCCTCCCCCGATTCCTTTATGTGTAAAATGCGGATAACCGTACCAATCTCATCAGCTGGTAACCTCTGTAGCTGGTACCCAGTGAGCACTTAATAGCAGGTGGGCCTCCTTCAAAGGTTTCCGGGGCCATTTTTGTGGAACACTAAGTGATAGAAATTTCTTTTATATCTCTGGGCTTTAATTTGCTTCCCTTGGGGGCAGGTACAGCTCAGTGGTAGAGCGCATGCTTAGCATGCATGAGGTCCTGGGTTCAATCCCCAGTACCTCCACTAAAATAAATAAATAAACCTAATTGCCCCCCTGAAAAAAAATTGCTTCCCTGCAACTTCAATCCATGGGATCTGGTTTCCCTTCTGGAGCCACATAATCTTTTTTCCCTGCCAGTTGATAATTTGTTTCTTAAAGATTGGGGAGCAGCTGTTGGGATCATTATTAGCATCTTCATCACTATCCAAAGATTAAGCACCAAGGTCCCTGCCATCACGGAGTTTAATGTCCAATGAGAAGGTCACTTCTCTTTGACTTTGTTAGGCTGAAGACGTCCAACTCCAAAGCCATTTCAAGGACAATGTCTACCACAGAGCATGCACACAGTGGGCTTCAGTCCATGGACGTTGCTACGACTACTATTCTTATCATCAGACAGGGTTTTGAGAGATCCTGGTCTATGGCTGGCTATTATCTGCTTGAAATGTGATACACAAAATTAGCCCAAAAGCCACAGCTATGGCCTCACCTGTATAGAACGCAGAGAAAGTAATTTTAACCACCATTGATAAGGACACTTACTGATGCAATTTTTTCCAGAGCTGGCTCATTCTCCTGATTCTTATTAAGCTTGTAGTTCATTATAAAGCTGGTTTTAAAAACCAGATGCACTTATATTAAGTCAAACCTTTTCTATTTTCCATTTAAATGCCTACTGGGATGCTAAAAGTAGGATTTTTTAATTTGGTTAGTTTCTTTTACTTTTTAGATCATGCCTCTAAGCTTCCTGGTATTTTAAACAATTTGGATCTTGTCACTGGCATTTCAAAGGACCTTCTCAGTTTCATGTCCTCTGCCAACCTGAGAGGCCATGTGGGAAATGAGCTCTCCAGGGTGCCTGATTACCAGAGACACAGAGACCATCAGAAACACACGAATGCTAAATCCACCTTTTCCGCCCGATGAGGATGCAGTTTGAATGATGCTGAGTTTGGCTCAATCATCAGGAGAGTCTCAACATCTGTAAATGACCCTTTAAAAGAAGATTTTAGGGACCACAGATAATTTGTGTAAGACTTTGACAGTAATGGTTTAAGCCCCAGGTCTAAAAGAACTGTGATGCAGCATACAATTAACTTTTCTCAGTTTCAGCCGGACCTCATTCTCTGAGAACAGAAAGCGTGAATTCTCTGCTCCTCCCTCTTCTAGAGGTCCTAGGGGGCATTTGGCCAAGATGTACTTCTCCGGGATGCAGTAAAGAGGGACGTAGAAATGATGGTTAGGGTCAGGAGCGCACTGACTGCTCTCCTCTGCTCGTTGACCGTGTGGACTGAACTGACCCTCTGCTCTGTTCAAGCACCAGGACAGGGTCTGGAGGTCTGTTGATATTTCCTATTTGTGAAAGTTCTTCCTGGCAGAGGATAAAACCCCTGAACATAAAAAGGGAAGTGGAGAGCAATGAAGTTTAGCTTTCCAGATACAGCAGTGCACTGCCCGTATGGACAACCTTAAGTAGCCACTACGGAATCCCTAATGAGTTCTGGGACCAAAAAAAAAAAAAAAAAAAGCTGAGCTGAGATGGGCCACGCAGGCTCTTGCTCGACTTATTCATCTTGTTTAAAATAAGTTTCTTTGTCTCTGGCCCAAGAAATCATGATCTTAATTCAGTTTTACATGTGTGGTCTCTTCTTGAAAGTCTGTACATTCATAGTCGGCCTTGAGAGTAGCTGCATGTCTTCTGTGGAAATACTGGAAGGCAGCAGGCTTGGCTGGACACTAGCTGTGTTATGACGGCAGTCGGTGGGGCTAATGCTGGGTCCACCTCAAGCTGCTTTCTCAGCAGAAGCTTTGACAGCGAGGAGGCAAGTCTGGAAGGGACACTGACTTAACATGCCAAAGATCCTGAATCAGCTGGTTCACGAGACCACGGGAAGTGGCTTTGAAGGACTCCTTGAACACTTGAGAGCCACAACCGTAAAGGTGAAGCCTTGAGAAAAAGTCAAATTGTAAAGGGAGAAAATCGCTCAGGAATAAAACTTTGGTTAAAATCTGGCTTCCAGGGGGTTTGGAAGCTACCAAGAGACAGAAAAAGAGAAGTAAGGTGGTCAGAAACAGCAGGAAACCGGACCCCGGTGGTGACATAAGGGAGAATTTCCAGGATGGTGACCCACGTTGTGGACATCTTAAAGATGCTGAAGACCATGAAGAAGGGAGATGCGAGTGATAACAGAACCTGGATCCACCATGGCCTGAGGGTGCGGCCACTCATGCCATTTCCCTGAATTTTTGAAATCTGTTTTCTTGCAACTCATCGTGTGCATTGCAAAATCATGTTCTAGGCGCCATTCCAACTACGCACATGCTGACTGCGCTCAGCATTCTGGGGGGCTGTCTGCCTTGGAACCATTCAGCAAGTGTTTGTTGAGGACCTCCATTTGCCTCCCTTTGATTTCCGGTCCCTCCTCACTCTGCTTTCTCCACACGACCTTCTTCATCTTCTTAGGCAGCCTTCTATGCTCTGACAGAGTTTTCCAGTCACTTTCCTTCCGTTCAAACCGACCTCTCCTGTGCCCTGAGGCTTTTAAAGCCACGTGAATTCAGCATCTCAGGTGAATGGGTTTGAAGAGGGAGGTAGGGTCTGTCTGTCAGGAGGAGTTCCTGTGAGTGACTGACACGGACACGTCCACAAGTAAGTGCCACACAAAGCGGAGGAGATGTGCGCCGAGCAGAAAAACAGAGAAGACAGCGAGCTTGAGTCCGAGAACAAACTATTTGTTCTGCTGAAAGCCAGTCTGATAGACTTACCTGAGCTGACAAACTTTGATGACTGAAAAGGGCAAGGTGAGGGGTCTTTTCAGCTTTAATTGAAGGTACCAAATAAATTGATAATTAGTGCATTATACCCGGGGGGGGGGAATTTTTGGCTGAGGGCAACTTGCCGCAAATTTCTTTAATCAAGGTATGCGGCCACAGAGGTTTTCTTGTTCTGTTTCGTTCTTTTTGGCTGATTCGTGAGTCCATGCTTCTTAATTTTGTTTCTTTGCCTTTTTTGTTTATTTGGCTTCCGCTGCTTGTGGTTCTGAGCTCAGAGTAGATGTTTAACACATACATGTACTGAAATCACCTGAATTAGCCAAAATTTCCCAACAATTGTCCTTCTGTGTTCTGTGTGTTCTCCACTCAGCGTGACTAAGCTTTAGACAGGTTTCTCCTGACTCTAGGTCTTCAGCCTCCCTTTTCTTAGAACACTTACATTAGAACACTTGCCTTTGTAAATTCTTTGCCCCTTTAAAGATGTAAAATCTCCCAGCCTTTCGCCAGTTTCACAACCCAGGAATCTTTCTCAAGGACTGGGAGCCATTCCTGGGAAATGTAATTACTGAAGGCAGCCTCCTAGTCTCTGTGGGAGGCTAGGAGCCTAACTTCCTAATCGTGACAACTGGTTAACACGGTTCACCAACTTCCCGTCTGATATCCTTCAGCACTTTGCTCTAGCTCACCCCAGTGCTTAAAATCCCTCCCGACTTTTGTTCCAGCAGAGGTGAGTTCAATCTCTCTCCCCTCTCCCAACAGCCTTGAATAACGTCTTCCCTGCCTTTTTAATGCCTTCACATGGCATTTTTCTTTGACATTTGTAATTTCCAAAACAAATGATCTTTTTGGCACTTTCCTTCGATGTTTAAAAAAAGCACTACTTCTAGGTAATACTTAGCTGACCAGATTTACAAGTTCCTCCTACGTTTCCAGCTCCCTGTCCAGACATCCCAGACTCCTGGAAGAAATGACTTTCCAAGTTTCGATGTCAGTCTTCTCTGGTAACAGTTTCCTTGTCTTTCTTCGGTGCTGATAGAGCTGGGGTGACCCATATATTTTTAAAATATTTAACACGTTCTTTTTATGAGATTACCTTTTTCTTTCGTATGACAGTTAATCAAAGTCAGTTTCTTCCTTTGAAATCAGCCAATTGTTTTATCTGGCAGGGTTCCCTTACTGTGGACACGCCCGGTTCAGCGTGGGTCCTAACACGATTGCTCACTAATGGATTGTCAAGGTCAGATGTGTTTACTTGGTTTGGAAGAAGGGAAGAAAGGAAGAAAGACACATATCTGTGTGGCTTGCTTACCTATTCTGACCACTAATCAGGAGAACTCAAAATGATTTAATAAGCTGCATGACCTCCCTGAAAAGTTTCCATGAAAAGGTTAAGTTCCTTTTTGGGAAATGAAGGCACCCTTTTCCTAAGTCACTCTCCCTTGAAAACGTTAGAGCTTTTCTGTTTCTATGGCTATAAAACTTACATTGCTCTTCCTTTGAGTTGGACAGATTTCATTCCCAAGACATTTGTGACACCTGTATTTTGTCTGTGTCAATTTTGCACCAAGTGCAGAAGAAGCTGGGACAATGTACTCAAATTCAGACACATGTTTACAAAATCACTACCTAAGCCCATTTTTAGAATTCTTACAGTCTGTTGGCTGATTCAGGCTTTAATGTAACAATGATGAAGTCAAAGATTTCTCCTAAGATTTTATTGCTTTTTTATGCTAAATATTAATATATTTTTTCCTCCTCTGACAAAACGCTGGCCTGTGATAAACATGACGGTTGGCTTTTCAGTCTAAGAATCTAGGTATGGGAAGAGACCTGGGCTGCTTTGAGCCTTGGTTAGCTGGGCAGGTGGTAATTAGGTTCCTTCCTCTGTTAGATCTGTCTCAACAAAGGCAACACTTCCAGGTGAGCGGTCTGGCCAGAAGTGAAGCTACAGGGCCAGACATGGCCTAGGAAATTGGAAGGTCATGGCTGAAACTCTCACAGGCACTTCAGACATGTTTCTAAAAGTGGAAAACGCAAGGAGCATGATTGAGATTCCTCACATCAATTTTAATTTTCTTTCCTCTTTGTTAGTTCTAACGCTGCCTTGGTGCCTCTAGATTATTGGGAAATGATAAAGGAAACTGTGAATCGTATTATCTGGGGTTTTCCTTTATCTGCTCCGACCCTCCTTCTTGCCAATCAGTTCCAATCTTCAGTAGAAACCTAATTTTGTCTCTTGCCTTCTCAGAGTGAAAGGCTTACATCTCACTCCTGTTCATCTTCCTTCCTTTCGCAGGGAAGGAGAGATAAAAAGACAATATGAGAATCGTACTTTTTCCTTCATAACATTGAATTTGAGATGTGTGTTTCTCCCCCAATGTCAAGTTCTTCCTCCTCATGAATAAGAAAAATGTCTGTAAGGAGAACCGACCACCCAATTACTTACACAGCAACCTCACATTTACATAAACCAACAACCTTTATTTAATGAGCTCTCCGTTGGAGTCAATAAATAGAATCTTGGTTTGGTTTTCCTCGTATAGCAGGTCACCTCCAAGCTCTGTTCAACTTTTGTTTTCCTTTTCACTTTTTAGAAGCTAGTTTGCAGGGCAGATTCTCCCCCTCTGCATGAAGTTCAAGGGACAGCTTATAGTTTGGCTTGCTTCTCACACCGGATTGCTCTTTGCCATATGAACACATGACATCACTTTACAGGGAGGACATTCAATGATTCATTCAAAAAATTTTATCTAGTGCCTACGATGTGCCAGGCACTGTGGTAGTGCAGGGAGATGACAAGAGACTTTGAAGTGTTAAATGGTGTTTACTAAGTGTCCGTGTGTGTATGTACACATTTAGGTTCCGCGAACCCTTTTCTTTCATATAAGACATACAGTCCAAATAACAAATTACGGTGATTCACTGAATAATTTAATTCTTACCTAAAAGGAGGCAAGAATGCCCAAATGTACATTTTATGTAACGAATTTGGGATTTTAAGGCAAAGTACAAATGCCATAAGGAGTGAGTTGCTATTTCCAGCTTTTTTGCGAGTACTCAATGGGCATTTCTGTACTTACTCATCTCTGCAAACAGCTGTCTTCTTTCTGCCATGGTATTTCCTCTTTTCCCACTATCTTCAATCATTCTATGAGACAAAATGGTGAGAACGTGTATTAGCCTCTTGCTAGTGAGGCAAACAGTCATTCCCCTGTAAACACATTTGCTGTAATTATGCCACAAACTATTTAAAACTGCATATTTAAAAAAAAGAATAGCTTTCCTTTGACTAACTTAAATGCTTGTACATATTTTCCATATATAATGTTGTTGTAGTTGTTGAAGGGGGTATAACATTTTGATTTTTTTAACTCACGAATAACCACAAAAGTATCCTGCCAGGTGCTTAGCTTTCCATCGCCCTACTTAATCACACTATTGTCTGCAAAGGAACTATTTCAAAAATACTATGAAAATGCCAACAGTTAAACCAGAGAATAAAGAAAGGATTAAAAAATTAAAATTTGACTTGAAGAAAAAGAAAATAATGAGAGTTTATGGAAAAGCTGCTTAGCTCAATAGAGGGTTTGGGCTAAATATTAAGTGTTTTGATGGAGTTGACTTTTTTGTTATATCTAGTTAAACTTTAAAAGTTTTCTTTCATATCGTATTTACATATATATATATATATATATATATATATATATATATATATATATATATATATTCTCATTACGTTTTGATCCAGGCATGGTAAACAGAAGGCATAGCTGATCTTTTTGCTCAGAGGTAGAGTTGAGGGAACAGAGAGGTAGGGGATAGGACCAGATGTTCCTGCATCTGTCTGTATGTTGCAATGAGATGAAAAGAACCATCAAAAATAAATCACAAGGATGGCAGGTCGGAAAGCTCTGACTGAAAACGTCAGGGAGGTGAAGACTGGCTTGTGAACTCGAGGCGCTTACTGCCTGTACTACACACTTGGTACCGTCCCTGACATCTCTTTTTCTAGGTGACTTTTTGTATGTCTCTGTGAGGTGTTTAGGGGCAGTGACTTAGAAAATTTTAAATTCTTCACAGTGTCTGGCCAAATCCAATCAACAAATACTATGTCCAGGTAGTACTTACTGACCAAATGAATAAAACAGAAAAGAAAGAGGAAGGAGAGAGGAAAGAAAATTTTTTTCTTTCCTTGAAATGGATTTTTAATTATATTTTCCAAAACTGACTCACACAGTACCTCCATCAAAAAAAATTAACATAAATAAGTAAATAAACCTAATTAACTCCCTCCGCCCCCCAAAAAAAACTAAAAAAAAAAAAGAAAGAAATTCTAAATAAAAAAAACTCACTTCCAGAAGAGTGAAATTCCAATTCTGTTAGTTTCAGAGATTAATTTGACATGAGAGAAACCAATTTATATATATATTTTATAATATAGGACTATGCATTTTAAAGCAAAATCTTGTCCCCTGAAACAGAAGGTGAAATACACACAGACCACTGCTGTCACCTTCTGGTCTATTCATGCCTGTTTTTGGCTATTAACTCATAAAAGAACCGTCATTAGTGACACAATAGGTATTAATTCTCCCTTCTAAGTAAAATGTGTACCTTATGAGGAAAAGAAAGAAAAAACTCAGTGGTGTGAAATAATGGAAAGCCTGGAATATAATTACAAACACAAGAGGGAAAATAGCACATCTCTCGTTTTACCCACAAAGTTTCCCGGGAAGCAGCACCGTTAGATAAAATGGAGAATGTTCATGTATTCTCCAGTCATAATAGGAAGAAATAGGGGAGGCTAGCTTACAGCTTACGCTGATTCCATACAGGGACTCGTGGACAAAGTGAAGCTCAGGAATCAGAGAGATAAGCAGCATCACTGAGAGCTCCTCACTTTCCAATTTAACTCCGACCAATGGGACTTGAGAGACACCACGCCTGACTCCATTCTCCTTGCTTTAGAAAGAGAGCTGAGCATAGCTTTCCGGAGGGGAAGGACGGGGCGCTTTTACTGAGAGCCATTTTACTCCTGAAATTGTCAAGAAGCTCGGCTTTGTCATGAATTTCAGTATAACAATAAGTGCTCAAAGTCACACGGAGGAGGTGAGGGGGAAGAGAACCCATCTGGGATCATACTAAAGTCACCAGGTGTGTGACTCACCAACAGGCTTAATTTGGTCAGTTCCTATTGCTCCTTCCTGTCGACACGGCGCTTAACTCAGAATTTACCAGAGGGTCGCGTACATGTCCAAAGAGCACAAAGAACGAACAAGGACAGAAAAACGACGAGCCCGGTCAGATGTTTCTTTCACTAGCGCTCAGCCCCGCGAATTACACAGGGTGTGTGCTGTTTTCACTTATGAAATGAATCCATCCATTCATTTACTTCAGAAATATTTATACTGTAGCTATAATTTGACACTCTGCCAGCTCCTGTAGATTCAAAGATGAATGAGACATGATCCATTCCCTCAAGAAGCTCACAGTCCAGAAGGAGAAACAAATTATTCTAACTCGGTGTAATGTGTGCAATCATGACAGTATGTACTGCTGGATATGGTAGTTTACCTCTGGGGAGAGCTGAAAGAGACAGGAAAGAGCGGGTGACTCTGGAGCAGAGTTTTAAAGGGTGAACAGGAATTTCCTAGATAGAAAGGAGTAGAGGAAAGGTAATCATAGAGTCATGAAAAAAACGCAGAGCTTGCAAAAGGGAGGATGGTGCATTTGGGAAATGGGAATAGATCAGCACTACTGAGTGCAAGTATGAGTGGGAACATTGGAGAGCTGAACAGGCATCAGATCTAGAGAGCCTTATTTATCAGGTCTAGACAGGATAGGGCTTTCCTCCAGGAGGCTGGGTGCCATTCAGGATTGAAGGAGGAAATTAATGTACACAGACATTGGTTTTGTTAAGACTGCCAGCATGCTGAGTGGAGGAAATATTGGGTAGGCAAGAGGGAAGGGGGTGGGAACCCATAAGTTAGGGAAGAGTCCAGTTCGCTGAATACTTCTGTGATTCAGGAGTGGGAATAAAAGGTCCCATGTGGAAGGACTGACACATTCAATAGTGCTTGGTGATTGGCAGGTCACGGGGAGAAGGGCAGAGGCGAGGACTCAGCGTTTGCTTTTCCACAGCACTTCTCACGTATAATGAGCGTGTAGGAGGGGAGGTCACCAAGTCATCCTTCTCCCAGCATAGTCACTAAAAGAGGCTGAAAATTGGACAAGGAGGGCCCCTATATGTGAGGGAGGGATGAAATAATAGAGTAGAACAGGGTGAGAACAAGCAAGACCCAAAGAACAAACCCACCTGCAGGGCACCGAGTGTTGGAAGAAAAGTGCATATCATTTTGGCACAGGGAAGAGAAGTTCACAACGAAGCAGCACGTCCTTCACAACATGTCTTTAACGTCATTCATAATAAATGTACATTTCTATTGCACATGACATAGAAGTCATTTTAAAGGTAGCAGCTTTAACTCACGGCATCTGACATTTGTATAACTTTCTGAAGATTATAAAGTGCTTTCCCCTATAACCTGATGAGGAGGCTGGAGAGATTTTATTTCAAATTATAACCAAAGAACTTGAGACTCAGGCAGATGAAGTGGCTGCCCTGACTTCCACTCCCCCCGCTCCTCGCCAAAAACATAGAGCATTTTCTGGCAGGGCAGGAAGTTGAGTTCATTTTTCTGCTTTTAATTTTTAAATTTCTCAGCTCATATGGGTTCTAATCGCCAGTAATCTTATTCCAGCTGCCACCGTTCCATACAAACTAAGATTTTTCTGAACCTGGTAAACTACAAAGAAGTTGACAGAGGCTGGGAATTAACGGGCCAAAAGAAGACGAGAGAGGGAGGGGCCACAGCTCAAAGGTCACTGAGAAACTCCTCTGGAGGCTACTTCTTAATGGAATCTCCCCATTTTAAAACACTGTTGTACTGAAAATTATCAGAGGTGAATATTATTCCCAGCGTCCAGATTTATGTAAACCCAGACACACAGAAACACACCAATTCACACACTGATCCACACTCTCACGTTTTAAATCCACAAAAGCTAACAGCGTTTTTTAGAAACGTGGGGCTCTGCTTTGCTTCTGCTCCACATCCACAAACACTCACGACTTGCGGGTTTCGTGCTGAGTATGACGAGGCTCTTCCCGTGTTTTATGTCCCTCCGCTCTGCTCCAGGTGCTTGACAGGAAGGCGCTGGGTTCAGCAACCGCTGTAATCCCCAAAGTTAATAACTGTGATGAAGGCCAGGACAAGCTCCTTTCCCCCTTTAATTGATTTACTGGTGGCATATAAATGCGTGTTTCCATTTCTGTTAATGAAAGAGGCCTCTCGGGATTAGGCCAAGATGGTGGAGGAGAAGGACCTTGAACTCACCTCCTCTCATGAGCACACCACAGTCACCACTCACTGCTGGACAAGCACTGATAAAAAAGGGCACCTACTGAAAATCATCTCCCACAACCAAAGGCATAAAGAAGGAACCACAACGAGATGGTAGGAGCAATGCACTCGCGATATAATCAAATCCCATACCCGCTGGTGGGCGACCCACAGACTGGAGAATCATTATATTGCTGAGGTTTCCCCCCAGGAGTGAGGGTGCTGAGCCCCACATCAGGCCCCCTAGCCCGGGGGTCCGGCGATGGGAACATTTACAGTAAGCCAAGACCTGGAAGCAACCTAAATGTCCATCGACAGGTGAATGGACAGAGAAGATGTGATATACATGTGTATGCATATAATGGTATATTACTCAGCCATAAAAAGAATGGAAAAATGCCTTTTGCAGCAATGCGGATGGACCTAGGGATTATCTCTACTAAGTGAAGTAAGTCAGAGAAAGACAGATATCATATGATAACGCTTATATGTGGATCTAAAACAAATGATTCAAATGAACTTACTACAAAACAGAAATAGACTCACACACACAGGAAACAACCTTATGGTTACAAAGGGGAAAAGGGTGGGAAGGGATAAATTAGGAGTTTGGGATTAACATATACATACTACTATATATAAAATAGATAACCAACTAGGACCTACTGCAGAGCACAGGGAACTATATTCAATATCTTGTAACAATGGAAAAGAATCTGAAAAATAATATATATATATATAACTGAATCATTTTGCTGTACACCTGAAACTAACACAACATTGTAAATCAACTACACTGCAATACACTTTTTTTTTTTTTTTGCAGGGGGTTCATTGATTTATTTTTTTTGTAGAGGTACTGGAGATTGAACCCAGGACCTCATACACATGCTAAGCATGTACTCTACTACTTGAGCTATACCCTCCCCCTAACTATACTGCAATAAAAAAATTAATTAATTAAAAAAAAGAACGAGGCCTCTGACAGGGCTTTCTTTGATTATGCTAACCTCTGGTGATATAATAAAAAAGAATTCAGAGCTCTTTCCTGAGGCTAAGTACCACTGCATTTGCTTTTACTTCCTAGTCCTTTATCTGGATGAGCCCCTGACAGTAGGGAAGTGATGTTACTAAAAAAATGGCTACGATGAGTTTCTGACTTTGCCTTTTACTTTAAGCATCATCTTCTGCTCTTGGAACTTGAGCCTTGTTTCTGGAGGGCGAGGGGCGTGAGCTCACTATTTCTGTGTCCTGAGCAAGCTGGATTTGTTTTCAGGGATTCGCTCTTCCCTCAAAAGTATCCACCCTTGTGGTTCTCAGCTGCGGCTGCCCATCACTCCAGCCTGGAGACTTTATCAAAAACACAGACACTACCTGGATCTACTGACTGTGGGGTTGGAGCCGGGCATCTGTGCTTTATAAAAAGCACCACAGTTGCTCCTGACACACAGCCAGATTTGAACTAGACAGAGGACGCTTGTTGAGTTTGACCGTGAACTTAATTGGGAATTCTTATGTAACGTTGTAATACGTTTCTCCAGCTTGTAAGACCCACTTTAAAATGTCCTTTGAACCAAGGGAGAAGACAATTAATTCTTTGGGGACTGTAAGTACACAAAAATATATACATACATTGATATGAGTACCTGATGAGGCAAACTTTAAGAAACAGGAAATGCCGTTAAAAAGTGAGAGACCCATTTTTATCCGGAAAAGAACTATTATCATTGGTACTTTCAAGTCAGGAAGGAACCTGCTGTTCTGGGGTAAGAGTGCACAAGACGTTTAGGGACATTTGGTTCTGTCTGACTTCACTGGCTTGGTAACGAGGCTAGGACTTCTGCTCGATAGCAGCTGCTATCTCCCTCACCTCCTCCTTCCTGTTAGTGAGGGTTTAAAGATTGCAGAGCAGGGCTGGGAGCAACTTGGCGTGGTTGAAAAGAAGCCTTTTGGGAGGAAGATGATAAAAATTTGGACTTTGTCATGCGAGGTTCAAAGTTATTAGAATGTCTCGGAAGGACTGGGGAGCCCTGCCTAGGAGCTTGAGCAAAAGGACCCCAAGGGTCCCTGGGGGAGACAACCCTAAGGAAGGGGCCATCTGTACTGCTGCCTCCAGCACCGCACTGGGACCTAAGATTTTTCAGAGCACCGTGTTTTACCCAATCTGATGTGACTGTGGTTGTGTGTGTGCACGGGCACACGTGTGTGTTTGCATCGGTATTTCTCAACAATGTTACATGTTCAGGTCCACTTGGTCACGGTGCAACTATGGCTGACCCTGAACACTGGAGTCAGTCTTCCCTGCCCTCCTGCTGGGATTGCCAAGTTCTTAACTTCTCGGCCGGGCGGGGTGGGGAGCAGGTGTTAGGAAAGGACTGCCCTCTGATTGTTTGGAGTCTTCTTGATTCACTGTAGGACGTCACTGTTCATAAACATAGCTCTGCTTCTTTTCCCTACATAGCTAATAAATGAAAACAAATAAAAAAATAAAAGTCCCCTCCCCCCATAATTACAAGGCAAGTTTTCATTAATCTTGCAAACAAGACAACCCCACATTTTTGAGGTTTTAGATTTTTGAGCCCCACTTACCTCATTACAGTAGGATTAGACTATATATATTATATACTATATATGTTATTATGTTATTACTATATATGTTATTACATAGTATATAAAACATATAATATGCTATATATATTCTTTTACTTGCATATGTAGAAATGTGCATATATATATGCACAGTCATGCAAGTAAAAGATAATTTGGAAAAATTTAAAGATTGTAATTCAAAATTTTTTTCAAGTGACTGACTTACATTTAGCTTCTCAATGAAGAGGTGTTAGCTGATTAAACAATGCAATGCAAAGCAATGCATACTTTCTTTTAAAGTTTAGCTCCTTTCAATGATCCTCACCCCACCAAAATGCTCATGTCCCTGGATATACAAATAAAGGAATTATAACTCCTTGCATGGGCTGGTTTAGGGGAAGAAAGCCTGGATGTGGTGAGAATCAAGGGTGGCTTTATCTCTAGGGAGCACCAACCATCAGTGAAAGGGAGCAGCCAGCGGGTGCGTGTATGGAGCAGCTGCCCAGGGGAGAGGGCATGAAGGCTCCTGGTGGCCTCCCAAGGCCAGGAAAACAGCAAAGACATCGAGGTGGAGCACTGATGATGCAGACACGGCAGTGACGGGCTCCTCACAAGGTAGAAACCAGGGGGCCGGGATGTACAAAGTCAATACCCCTTGTCAGGCAGAAGCTCTCATCTGGAAATGCAAAGTGCCTTAGGACATTATCGGCATGACTCCTGGAGCTTGAAAGAATTCTAACTCATCTTTTGTTTTGGAAGATCTTAGAAAGATTAGTAGAAAGAAGTAGGTCTGCCCTTGCCTATCTCTAATGCGCTGAGAAGACAAAACAAAACTGGGGCTGCCACTGACCAGGGGCTACTTGTTATCCGGGCTTGTAGGAGTGCGCTTTCCACGAGGAGAACTGGGAAAGGGAGAGTGAGAACAAAAGTGTGGGGCAGAGCATCTAGCATCCAGATGTACGCCAGGCAGACATGTGTGCTTTACATTCTTTATTTTTTTACTGTTTAGGCTTGGGGAGTGGTGAATTTGGAGAGGTGGCAAAGGGAGGGGCAGGTAAGTATATTATCTTCTGCAATGGGACAAGAAAATCGGATTTTTTTCTGGGAGAAGAAATAGTAATAATAATATTAAGGAGAATTGCCACAATATTATTTAAAACAATTATGTTACAAAAAAGCACACAAGGTACCAAGCACTATGAAGGCATTTTCTCATTATGCTCTTAGAAGAACACCATAATACTGGGTGCGGGGAAGGTATAGCTCAGTGGTAGAGTATATGCTTAGCATGCAGAAGGTCCTGGGTTTAATCTACAGCATCTCCATTAAAAATAATAATAAATAAAATAAATAAATAATAAATAAATAAACCTAATTATCCACCCCTCCAAAAAAAAGAAAAAATAAAGGGCTGTTAAAAAAAAGAACATCATAATGTTGATATATTACTAGCCCCATTTTACTGATATGGAAATCGAGCTTTAGACAGATCAAGCCATTGCCCAATTTAGGGTTTAAAACCAGATACACATTACTATATATAAAATAGATTAATAACAAGGACCTACCATGTAGCACAGGGAACTATATTCAGTTTCTTGTAATAACATATAATGGAAAATAATCTGAGAATAACATATGTACGTATGTATATGTGTAACTGAATCGCTTTGCTGTACACTTGAAACTAACATGGCAAATCAACTATACTTCAATAAAAAACAAAATTAAAAAAAAGAAAAGAAAAAAACCCAGACATATCTGACTGGAGTGTCCACTGGGCTTCTTAAGAAAGACCAAAATGGAATTGTGTGACGTTAAGACGCAAATGTATTTGTCCCAGAACAAATATTTTTAAAAGGTAAACCTCAAGAATTCTAGATTGCAGGAACGGCTATTCTGTCTTCATTTAAAATGAGAACTTAAGGAAACCCACATTCAACAACTTTTCAGTCTAGTTTAATGAGTCAGTAAGAAGTGGATTTAACCCATCGTTAAATATTAAATTAATTAAGATCATGCCGTTTTCTTCCCTTCCCCAATCAAATTGTCTCCGTGGAGACTTTCTCGGGCTGATATAATATAGAAGGCTCAGGAAATAGCAGCGACAGTGTAGGGACTTTGATGATTGTTGTCCAATAAAAGCACAGACAAGCATACGGGGTTAATGGACGCACATGCCAAAATTAAATAGGCCACAGTGAAAAGAAACAGGCAGAGTGTGGGAGCAGCCAGAAAGTTATGGCTGCAAGAGTCTAAGAGCAAACAATGGTATTTTGAACACCAGGGTCCTTGCCCTGAGACGAGGGTTGACTGGTAGCACAGGCGTGTGGAAGGGAAAGAGAAGGAACAGAGGCGGCCCTTATTTCTTGCCTCTGGGTCTGTTTCTGTGAATTATAAGGCTCTCAGTTATAGCCCTTCCATTGAAGAGAATTTTGTCTGAAATTAAGGAGCGTCTGGAAGAAATCTCCACCTCTTGAGCAAGCCATGGCTCTAAGTTGGTAGTTGCCAAGAATCTGAGTCGGGGAGAATAGCTGGTGGGAACGCGCCTTCTTTTTTCGTCTTCAATCAGGCAGGCATCTCTGAATCACCTTGCTGAAGCAGAGGCATGGGTGCCTGGGTTGTGTAGCAGCAAGGGACTACGAGGTTCATTCACGGATAGTAACAACAATAATAGTCATCATTTAGTATGCACTAACATGGGCAGGTAGGCTCTGAATTAAACATTTTATGTGAATTAGCCTATTTATTTTTATCCTAACTATTTTATTTTATCCTAACTGTATCCTATTGATGGGAAGACCAAGGTTGATGAGGCAGGCAGAATGGTCTCCCAAGGGTGCTCACGCCCTCATCCCCAGAATTTGTGAATATGTTACCATGGTGAAAGGGACTCAGGGGATGTGATTAAAGTAAGGATTTTGAGATGGGGGGATTATCCTGGATTATCTGGGCAGGCTCAATGGAATTATGAGTCATTATAAGGAAAAGAGAAACTCTTGGAAGACAGAGGAAAGGCCCCGGAACCAAGGAGTGCAGGCAGTCTCTAGAAGCTGGAAAAGCCAAGGAAATGGCTTCTCCTTGACCTTCCAGATGAGAAGCAACCTGCCAACACCTTGATTTTAGACCCATTTTGGACTTCTGGACTCCCAGAACTGTAAGGTAGTACATTTGTGCTGTTTTAAGCCGCTAAATTTGTGATAATTTGTTACAGCAGCAATAGGAACCCAACATAGCTGAGAGGGAGTAAGAAAGCTCCACAAGGTCACATTGCTGGTGGCCACAGATCCAGGATCTGCACTTTAGAGGTCTCTCCACAGGCCATGTTCTAGCCCTCAATGCTATATTCCCTCCCCATTTCACCTGATACTCTACCAGCTCCTGAGTTTGACTTATTCATTTATTGAGACCTCCTTGTGTTCATTCCTAATTTTCATGATCTTATTTAATCTTCAAGTCTGGTAGTATTATTCTCCCCATTTTACAGATGAGGAAAGTGAGGCTCAGAAACTTTAAAGAGCTGAAATGTAAGCCTAGGTTCCTCTGACTTTCATTCCAAGCTTTTAGTCTCTTCATCCTACTGTCACATACTTTGGACCACTGTTTATTGAGCATCTGCTAAATGTCATCATAAAACACAAACTCACATTTGAGTAATTTGCCTCTCAGTAATTCTTGAATGCATCTAGATGGCTTATACAGGAGTCACTATGTCAACTATGCTCTAGGAATATTCCACTCCAGTGGGCTAGCGGTGGAATCCATTGACCCAAACCCTCTCCATCTCAGGGGGTTCCTGATTAGAATCAATTGGGCTGCACTCTGATGCCATCTATATTACCATGTTGAAATTAGCTCTGATTGCTTAATTGATATGGTCAAACTTAATAGAGGTAAATACGGTAAAGAATATTTTCAGAGCATTAAAACACAAGATCATATCTAAGACTATCATAATAGAAGCATCACCAGAACCCCCAATCTATCACATACCAAAATCATTTGGATGGGAGAATACCCTGCCTATAACAGAATATTCTGAAACATAAAAGTAGCTAGTTAACCAAAAGCTGTGAATATAAGGTGCCTGCTACTGGAAACTTTATGATCTCCAAGTCAGTACCACAATGAATTACATTAACCCAATTAAAAGATCACATCCTTTTACTGTTATGTTATTCTTACGATAATATAAAGGACAAGTTGATATACAACACAATCATGTTGAAAACAGACCTGCCCAGAGAACCAGAAAACACAGCTAATTTTTGAATCATAATCCCTCAGGTTAGTGCCTGTAAATGGAACAAATAAAACACACACACACACATGCACACACACATACACACATACACTCTGTGCCTCTCTGACTCACGATGCCCACACTTCAAAGTACCCCCTACTCCACAGACACACCGCTAGAAGCAGTCACGGTGACACAAAGTAAGAACTGAACAAAATGTTTTAGCCAAATAGCATTAACACCATGGTGGACACACTTTTGAGACTGTAAAAGTCACTCTTGCGATGCTTCAGCCTACGAACCTGTGAATACTGAAAGCAAGTGTTCCATATTCATGCTTCAGTGTCCGCATTTATGGAAACAAGCGTCCCTGACCTTTGTGAGAACGTAGCAAAGGGTAATAAGCAGCGGGCTCGGTGTCCCAGACTGAACAAGCAGTTCTTTTTTTTTAACAAAGGCTTTTGCTGAGGGGCACTCAAGCCATTTCCTGATGCTCTGGGCAGACAGACTAGCTCCCACCATTCCACTGTCATTCAATGCACCAGAGCAGTGATGCATTTAAAAGCTCCTTAGAGACTTCAAAGACTTAAAGAGCCTAAATTACTACCTGGAAATGATTACACACGGAGAGAAATAACTACTAAAAAACCATGCTTTTAAAAAAGCTCCAAAAAGCTTCTGAAAGGGACTCTGGGACTTGGGAAGTTTACTATGGGTGACCAATGATATCCTTTGAGCTCACGTAGCATAGAAAGCCACCTCAGAGATGCTACCTTCCAGCTGTGAGCTGTTACATGATCAGACTTGAGACGTGCCTGAGTCTTGTCAGTAACACAGTTACCTAAAGTCCAACCATTTCAAATAGAAAAGCATTTCAAGGGCAAACAGAAACAGTGTGTAAATCAACGAGTCAGATCAAGAAGTTCCTCATCGTGGCTTTTCCATTTGCAATATGTTGTCTGGACGACTGTTTCTCAACTTTGTGGGGTCACTTGGTGAAACCAATGACACTCAGAAGTCAAATGACAGTGGTCCAAGGCTGCAAAGTGACGTCACACAGTCAAAACTTAAAAATTCTTGGGTCCTGGTTAGAGATGCTTCTCAGCATGATTGTCTTCACAAGTCCACGTCACTTTTTCTCTTTTCTGCTTTGCAGATCTATTTCTTTGAGCCAGTCCCTTGAATGTGAAAACTCTCTAGAGAACTCCCGTCAAGAAATGAAGATGGCGTATTAAGGAAGGGAGGAGGAATGAAGAATGAGAACCTTGAAGTTCACAAGCGAGTGTCACCATCACAAGGGTCTGCGAAGTCCTTTCAAGCCAGCAAGTCATTGCCCTGTGGCTCCACGTTTTAAACTTGAATTATTGTTCTCCAAGGTCCATTAATAGTCTGAAAAGCAGCCAAGCTAATGAGACCTTGAAATGATGGGCTTTTTAAAATTGAATGTGCCTTTGTTCATCCAAACGTTAGGGTTCTGCCAGTATTTTACGGAGGCATGCAGAGGGAAGGCTAGTTGTAATAGTCACGAATAGAAAGAAAACTGGGTCTCTCACCTCCAAACAAAAACGAAAAAAAAAATGACGGTCAGTTTTAGTTTTAAATACGTCACTTAGAAGAGGACAAATGTGTTTATTTTTAATTCAGAGCCAGCTAGATCCTAATCCCACAGAATCAGAGTCAGGCGTTTTTTAGTTCAAAAAGTTCAAGTTAATTACACAGCTTGTCTCTGCAAAACTTGTCAGGAGCTATTTGGAACGCTGATCTGGGAAACGTTCCGCACTAATCCTTCATGAATGTGCTCCCAGCTCCGGGCTCGCAGAACCAGGACCAGGACCATGTCCTCTGCACAGAACTCTAGCTATGAGGGCATCGCTATGAGGTCAGCAGTTCTTCCTGTCAAATACTCTCCTCCACAGACACAGGAGACCCGAACAGTAGAGGGGAGGGCTCCATCAGATCAGGGCAGCAGATAGAAGGAGAGAGAAAAGAGACCGAGGGGCACTAAGAGGGAACAGGAGAGAGAGCAGCTAAAAGTGTGGGGGGGGGATGGTGACAGACTCAGCCTCAGAAAGGTGTCCAGGCTAAGCCCGGTGGTTTGCTTGGATATCTGGATTATTCGTAAACTATAGGTTGGACTATACGTGGAAGAAGCAGACACAGGACGCTGTTTGGTTTCTGGGGTTTGGGATCGCCCCTCCTCACCAGCTGGCCCTGTGCCCTGTGCCTTCCTTGGTTTAGACGCTGTCCTTCTATTATGACAGCCTGTGACTAGGTGAGCTGACTCAGCAGACGTGCCTGTTGGGGCTAAGGGCCCCTGTCAATGCATTTGGGAAAATGGCGAGTAAATGCCAGATGGATTTCCCTCTGACTTCAGTTTAAAGTCCAGAGCCCTTAATTGGCTGTGTCGGTCCTGAGCGACCCGGCTCTCACATCCATCCTCGGCCCACGTCGCTCGGCTCGCTCGCTGCACTGCAGTCACACACGCCTCTGGGCCTTCCTTTCTCCTGATTCCATCACCTGGAACATTCTCTTTTCCCTCCCCCTTGCATGTCCCAACCCCTGTCAGCCCAGACCTGGCCAGCTCCCATTAGCAGGGTAGCCTCTCCTAATTTCTCTAGTACCCTAGCAAACTGCTTTCTTACTGCCTTCATAATTTACTTTTATAACAGGTATCACAATTACAGGCATAAACCATTTTATGAAATTGTTTTTGGTGTCCTTATCACTCATAAGACTATTGGTGCCATGAAGGCATGTGCCATCTCAGTGACGTTTATTAATACTACAGCCAAGCAGGACCCTATGGGGCCTTCCTGGGCAGTCACCTCCCCGCATGTCCTCTGCCTGCCTCTTGTTAGTAACCAAGCTGCAGTGTCCCAGGCCTCCCCCTGAGTCACAAAACACTGGCTCAAGAAGGACTGATTGAAAGGATGTGAACATGTGGTGACAAAAATAGAAGCTGGTAACAACTTAAACAGTAAATCAGCCACACGGCTGTCACAGAATCTTTAGTTCCTCCCTGAGGTACATAGTCCCTGACGCACAATCCTGAGTTGTTTTACAGATACTAAAACCCCCATCAAATGGAAGATGTTAAACACATGACGACCACAAGCATGTAGCCCCCAGACCTGCTAGAGCCTGAGAACTGATAATGTTAACCCGTGACACCACTGTTTACCTCACCGTCAACCAGCCAGAGCACTGTGCACGAGCTGATCACACACCTTGCCACTCCCCCTCCTCACCTTGCCTTTAAAAATGCTTCCCTGAAATCCACTGAGGAGTTTGGGTGTTTTTTTTTGTTGTTGTTGTTTAGCATTAGCTTCCCACACTCCTTGTTTGGTGCCTGCAATAAATGTTACACTCTCCTCCCTGGCAGATCAGGGTCACCGTTCATGGGTGAGTGGACCCAAGTTCTGTCTGGCGACAAAACCGTCAGTGCCTAGAATGAATGAAATCAGGGAGTGTGGCACTGACTGCAGGTCATCTGGGGGAGCTTACACTTCACAGAGGAGGAAAGAAGGAGCTTGGGATGACTCCTGTGCACAGGAGTTAACTTATGCAAGCAGTAACTAAAGAATAGTAATCTGACAGTAAATGCACCAGATGAATTGGTGGTGCAGAGAGGCTGACGAGCTTGGGAAGATTTGACCTGGAAATAATGGCAGTGGAGTGCACATCTGAGAGCTTGTCCCAAGAACGGAGGGGCTTCCTCTCTGAGCAGGCCTTGGTGTATGTCCTGTTAAGATGGAGGACCGTGACACAGGTGGCTTAGTTGTTGCAAAGACAGACTACTTAGAAATAAAATGAGAAGAATCATTCACTTCTACTCTTATGGCTTCAAGTATATTTTTAAGAGATGAGGACAAATGGTAAAGAGCAACAGACCATCTGAGAAGAGATAATTAAGATGTCACCTAAATAAGTAAGTTTCATGATCATTTTACAAAATAATTTTGCACACGTATCATTTAAAATTGTAAACTGTATGCTGTTTGTGCATGTGAACTTAGCTAACAACTTCCATTGGTACAGTCTGACTCACCCTCCCTAGTAAATGTTAGCTAGCTCTTCCTTTAATGATTAAGATAATCTTTACTCACATAAAAAAAATACAGTCCTATTTCAGTTAAGCCTCAAATGGTCAATTTTGGATAACGCTGAATGTTTTCAAAGACGCCAAATATCCTTTGACTACCAATACTTTCACTATCTACACAGTGATTTAAAATGAATACCAATTAATTTTTATTACTGCTCAATTTTGAATGAAGCTAATTTTTTCCTGCGCCAAAGAAAGGGCAAAGTGTGGCCTCTGGCAGTGGAAGCCCTTCTTGGCAAAACTGAGGACGTGTGACAGTAGGACGATCACATATAGGACGAGTAGAGAATTATTGTCCAGATTCTGTCATTTCTAGAACCAGATAGATTATTTTCAGTTATTAAAATTCACTACTGAATTTTCCATCACTACTTTCAAACAGGATCTATATTCAAGAAATGTGACTGATTCACTGGATTTTTGGCAAAAATGTACTATAAATATTTTTTGAAAGTTCATAATATCACTCTTGTTTTAAATGCAGAATTTTGAAGAGCCCAGGAACATGTGACAAAACGTCTTTCCATCCCAAGAGGTTCAAGTCATTTAAATGAAGCCTTAAATTTCAGAACACTCAGATTTTTCCCTTTACAAAGCTGTCTGTACCTTTTTACTCCAGCCTAGTGGTTTTAGAACCTGGAGTTCAATCCTGTCTGTGTAATCATTCATTCTTCTTCCCTTACCTGTGACTTCATTTGAAAATCTATGACCTAATGGCTTTGGAAAGCAGTTCATTTCTCTCTTTGGTGATAAGTGCTTAGTATAAAGCCAATGGGAAATGTACATCTTAAAATGTTTTGTCTGGATGGATATAGTCATATTAATTATGGCTCACATCTAATCTATTTGAAAAGATTCTTCCACAGTCTTTAGAAAGTCTCAAACAAATGATAAATAGCATACATGCATGTAAGTGCAGCAGGCAAATGCCCATTAGGAAAAGTTACATTTTAGAATTTAATGTGGTTTTGCTCTCTTGTAATTATAACTTTTATCAGTGTTAACAGCCAATCTGAAGGTACAACATAGTGCTCCATCACTGTCATGGCGAGCTCTCCACATGCAGGGCACTAAGAACCAAAATTTCTAACTCCATGGTATAGATGCCCCCTCGGTGTATTTCCTGTAAACTTCAGTTCTGTATATTGAGCACTATTTTCCCATTGATTTCAATTTTTAAACGAGAAATCAATTCCAGAAGTGGGAAGGTCATGGGATGCAGTCTTTGGGAGGGAGGTGGGGTGAGGGCCAGCATGATATAGTAAAAGGAGGCGAAGATGAAGCTGAGAGAGTGGCTAGCTTCTTGTGCGCTGCTTTAGAACCTTGTGTGAACAGCACATCTGAAAATCAGGCCCAAGAAGAGCCAGCCCACTGGCTGGCAAGGGGAATGACGGTGTTCTCCAACGCCAGACAAGCCAATGAAGTGATGCAGTAAAATTTCAAGAGCCATACCAATTATTGCCTGAAGCTGAATTTAACCACATATCCCGCTTTTTTATCTGACACTCCTACTAACATAGTGCTTTAGACTCAGAAAATATTTGGTGGGTGATTTAATTTTCTTTGCTTTGGCTTACAGAAAGGGTCTTTCCCCCAGCTTGCTTGGTTTTTATTTCTGTCATGCAATCTTTTCTTCAAATGAATTCATCAACTGGAGCCAAGCATTTAAAACAGATAATCATGGAGTTGCCCTGGCCGGGGAGGGAGGGCAGAACCCAGCCCACTCAGGCTCCACCCCTCGCGATTGTGTAAAATTCTTTTCCTGAGGCCAGACTCCTCATTTTCAGGTGAGAAAAAGAGGCCCGTGGAGGAGGCTGACTATAAATCCAGTGTCTCAGCTTTGCAACGTGCTGTCACTGCACATAGAGGCAACTGTGCAGGAGAGGAGTGAGTTATGTTCCTGAAGTTCATTTACAAGTTTCATTACAGTACACAGCCCATTTTGTTCAGAAAATGCAGGAACATTAAAGTTAGATTATTAGGTGATCCCACAAGGTCGCTAAAATGCAAATTATCTGCCATGGAAAAATACTACGGAAAAAACAGCAACTATTTCAAATAAATTATGGGTAAAGTAGGTTTTCTTGCACGAGTCGGAAAACCAAATGATCATGAGTTGTGTTTGTGAGGCAAAGCGGAGGTAGGCAAACGAATATTCTATTGTCTCCTTTTCAGCTTCAGGGAGGCCAATAAACCTGATGACAACAGGTAGGAGACTAATGCTGTGGGGGGGACAGAAAATGCAGAGAGACAAGGAGTACATGAAGGAATGAAGGCTCTGCTAATCTTTTCCAAACTCGTAGAGCACTCACAACATTCCAAGAACATCTTACGTGCCTCCTCTATCCCTCACCTGCGGTCACTTCTTCTTCCTCTAATGTCACTAACTCTAAAGAAAAAGTCCTCCATGCCTAACATCGCTCCATTTATTCATTCATCTGTTCATTAATGCAGTGAAGAGTTAAATATGTAGGCCAGGCACCGTGTAAGGCACTGGTGATGCACCAGTAAACGAGACAGAAATAGTTTCTGCCCTAGGAGAATTTATGGGGGAGACAGACATTAAAATCAGGTTGGAAAAATAATTATTCTAATTGTGATTGAGGCGGGAAGCCCCATAAAAAAAGACCGGCAGGACCCCCAGGCAGGACCACTACTCTCCTGCCAGCACCATCCAGTTCCCTGGCCCAGAGGCTCTATCTCACTTTTTGCCTCTTAAACAGCTTACATCTAGGAAAGTGGAACTTACCCCTAAAATTCTATTGGTTCCCTGAGCTAACTCCTGATTGGCCCATTAGTAGTGCTTCATTTGCATGGAGCTTACTCCTGATTGGCTATTTCTCTCACTCCTTATTGGCCCATTTCTCTCACTCCTGATTGGTTATTTCTTTCACTCCTGATTGGTCCATTTCCCTCACTCCTGATTGGCCCATTTCTCTCCCTCCTGATTGGCCCATTTCTACAAAGCTTGTTCCTAATTAGTCAACTTTTGTTATACCTTATTTGCATATGATGTTGCAAAGTGTAAACTGGCAGCCTATAAAAGCCTGTGTAAACCTACAGATGGGGTCCAGAGCTTGGAGTGTTAACTCCTCTGGGCCTGCTTGTGTAATAAACCTGAGTTCTTCAACTCTCTTGAGTGCTGCTTGGTCTCTCACCCAGATCCAGGTTGCTGTCACAACTGAGCTGTAACACTGAGCTGTCACACGCTTTTCTGCAACATGATAAGTGATATCCAGAGAAGTACAGTTACTGCAAACACTGGCTACCAAATACAGAATCATCATCACCATTATCATCACTTATTATGTGTTTACTATGTACAAGTATTTTACATCCTTTACACCTAAAATTCAAACAAATCTCGGAAAGGAGCAGAGGAGGGATGACTATTACTATTTTAAAAAGCTAGGGAAAACTTTCTCTTTTCTGTGTATAACCTGGACTATCTCCTGAGGAGGCCACTGGAAGACCCTTTGTTCTGCAAGCATCTTGATGTATTTGAGAATGAAAGTTTGGAACAAGGACAAAGGAGGGCTAAACCTCTCTGCGTAGTGAGAGGGAAGATATTTGCAGTTTCTAAGAAACAATCAGGAGGCCGCTGTGAGGAGTGAAACAAAGGAGAAGCAAGCCAGAAGTTGCTGGAGAGATGAAAAAAGGCTGTGTGCTTCCTACCCTCGCCCCATCCTACCCGTCCGTGTCAACCCCAAACTCTCAGTGACGTTACTGGACCCTCAGTCTGAGTGGATTCTTCAGTGGACACTGGCCAGGAGGCAGTCTCACTTGCAACCTGATAAAGAAGGAAACGAGAACACAGCTTGCCTACGATTGGAGTCAGACAAATAACAGTTTCAGGGACAGGAATCCCAAAGGTGGTGTGTGGGGTTTAGATGTACATATTGGTTTGCACCAACTTGATCTGACTCCCCTAAGGGGAGAGGAAGTCCCGGCTGACAGCTGGCTAATCCAAACGAGGACCTCTGGGCTTGGAGAGGTCCCAGCGCTAGTTACTGTGTGAAGATTCTATCTGAACTTAAATCTGACTTCAAGATCTGTACCCTTCCTACTTTGCCAGGCTCCCTCGGTTTTGTCAAGAAGAGCGCAAGTGGCCACAAGGCAACACTACCCATCCTCTCTGGCTCCGGAAGGAATTAGCTCCCAGCTGATGGAGGTGCCGGCTGGCCATTCTCACTTCAGAATCCCAGCAACTGCGTGCTGCGTTAATGCTCAGAGTCCAAAGCACTTCTACATACATTACTTAATATATGGAATTTTACTTCTTCTGAATGAAGAGTGAGATAAATTATGCTAAATAAATCCTCAGGGTTTTTTTTGATGCTTTTTACTATAAATTACTCATCTAAGCAGTTCCTTCGAGGGCATTGTCTACTACGTGCAGCTTTGCCTAACACGGACACCACACTGGGAGTAGAACCTGCATTTGCTGTGCTAGTGGACAGACTTCAAGAGCAACCTGGATGTCCTGTAGGCTTTGGAAAGAAAAATGAGGACATGACGTCCCGGCTCAAGCAAATGCCTACATTTATTTTTGGAATTGCTTCTTGGAACTGTGGGGAGATGAGTGTTTTCATGCAGAATCAAGGGCAGGAAATAAGAAGGTTAAGGGAATGGAAACCCTGAGGTCTTAAAGTGCTACTAAACTTATCTAGTGTGTCCTGGAGGCTTAATCACTAGGTAGAGTAAATCCTTTGCAGGTATAAATACACTTGGGTTCCTTTTAGATGGTCTGCTTTGGTTGGGGAACTGGCAGACCCACAAAGACCACTATTCCAGGTGGCCATTTAGGTCTCCTCACCTTGAATTTCTCATCTCCTGCTTTAAAAGTAAAAAAAGAATGCAGCAACATGGATGGACCTAGAGATGATCATATTAAGTGAAGTAAGTCAGAAACAGAAAGACAAATATCACAAGATATCATCTATATGTGGAATGTAGAAAAATGATACAAATGAACTTATTTACAAAAAGAAACAGACTCACAGACACAGAAAACAATCTTACGGTTACCAAAGGGCAAGAGAGGGGAGGGATAAATTAGGAGTTTGGGATTAACAGATACACACTATTATATACAGAACAGATAAATAACAAGGACCAACTGTAACACAGGAAACTATATTCAATATCTGGTAATAACCTATAAAGGAAAAGGGTCTCAAAAAATGTATATCTATATATGTATGTATAACTGAATCACTTTGCTGTACACCTGAAACTAACACAACATTGTAAATCAACTATACTTCAGTCAAAAATTTAAAAAATTATCTGCGTTTGCTCACTAACTCAGTGCCTCAAAGACATAACATAGAGCTGGATTCTCTTCCTCCTTAAAAAAGAAATTATGACATCACCTTATCTGCAGGATTGCTAGGAGATTCAGATACAGTGCAACTGAAATACCTTGCAAACAGTAAATCACGATACAGCATATTAGTTATTATGGTTAATAAAAGCTTGCTACTTCTCCAGATAATAAACCACATGTAACATTTGCAGAGATTGCTTTGGAGACCTTGTGGGTCACTAACATTACCAACACACTCCTTAAGTGTTAAAAGAAACTCTTGTCATGGAAGCTCATGGAGAAGCAGCCCACCGAGATGGGGGGGCCATAGCAGAGGACAAATGTCCAAAGAGAGATTTTCCCACCCCGTTCTCCCAGGCCGTCCTTGCCGAGTAGCAGAGTGGTGGCAGGTTTGCTGGTCTCCTCAGTTGTCCTCTTACTGGGGGAGGTGGCCTGGGACACTTACCCAATGACATCATTACCTCCAACACTCCGAGGTCACAGATAAAGACTGCGGGAGCCACAAGAGAGACAAGGCAACTGCTGGTCACCCAGCTTGAGGCTGCAACATAGCCTCTCTCTTCTGCAGTCTCTGAATCCCTCTAGAGTCCCCACATTTCTGCCGACCTGAGCCAGGCTGTCCTCAAACCTGCTTTGCCTTGTCTGTTGCTCATTTCTCATGCACCTCCCCAGGCAGCATCCTTCTCTCCAGGAATTCGCGCACAATGGCGCCGCTGCTCCCTGGCTGCCTGTGTCTGGGACATGCAAGTATGTGTAATTCTTCATCTGTTACATTCTTACTTCAGTTAGATGTCCCGTCACCTAATTTTCTATACACTTCTTTCTGTACAGAGGATGACAACCCACCTATCCCCAACTAACCCATATTACTGGGAAAAGAGATCAGAGCCCAAGTTTGCACCTGACTTTTTTCTAGGGTCTGTTTGGGTTCTGCCTGGAACCACGGCATGACCTTGAGGACTCCGTTAACCAATCCATCCCCTGTGACTTAAGGCTTTCCAGCCTCTGGCCTGATTCCCTTCCTTGGCTGCCAACCTCTCACGAGCTCCCTTAGGTTATGCAAATGTCAGAGCGTTTAATTCCTAACAAGATGGCCATGAACAAATTGACATATTATTCAAATACCAAGCGTGGAAGGGGATTCCACTTGCTCTCATTAGTACCATTAGCTGCAATCACTCTCTGTCAAAAGGTTAGAGCTGCAAAGATGTGTATGTGGAAAATTTCTATCAGGCATATTCTTTTGGGTGAAAACTTCAACTGTGCGGGTCAAAATGATGGATAGTATTTGAGCAGAAGGAGGATTTCGCCAATTTATAACAGGCATGCTTGTAAACAAAGCTTTACTCAAACTTACATAAGAAATATCCAAAGCTGCCCTAAAAATCTTACTATTTCTAAGCAGTGTTGTGTAGAATAACACACATACCAGAACATCTTCTAAATCTTATTATGTAATGATAATTGCTAACATCTTTAAGAATTTACCACAGGTCAGATACTTTGTGAGCACTTAACAAGTATTATCTCTTTACATGTGATAGACTCGACATAGATTAAGGCAAGATGGCATAGTGGTTGAATCCCAGTAACTACACCTCTCCTTCTCATTAACTGTTCACCCTTGGGGATATTGCTTAACCTCTCTGGACTTCATTTCTTCCTCTGTAAAATAAAGACGATTAAAGTACCTGACTCACGAGGCTGTTGTGAAGATTAACTGAAAGATAATAACTACATATATATATATATATATATTCGGTGATATCTATGTGTTAGGTATGGTTTTCTAAAAGAGGCTCAATTAACTGAAAATTAAATGGCTTAAATGAAAAGCACTTAGAACAGTATCTGGCACTTGGAAACTATTCTATTACAACAGAGAACTCACAGAACTCTCATAGAACACGTTCCTGTGTGTCCTCTTGTATGTTTGGGTTTCCCACTGTGGTCCAACACGCTGGGAAGAATGACATGGTCAGCCCATTGGCCAAATAGCTGCTATTCCCTCCTCACTCACCTTGGCTGGCAGGTACTGCCAAAGTCCTCCTTACAGCCAGGCTGCTCTGCATCCCTTCCAATGGATGCACAGCAATACCCTCTCCTCCTCCCAGCTCTTTATCGTCATGACAATGCTCTATCTCCTTCATTTTTTTCCCCTGCATTTCCCCAAAGTCATAAGACTTTGGAAGAAATCAAAAGTAATTTACTGGAAAACGTGGAGGCTCTGATGCTGGAGGTACCAGCTTCTACTAACTTCCAACCCACAGATGAACCTGGATCTACTGCCAGGAGAAAAGAAAATCGACCCAAATGGGGCAAAGGCAGGAGAATACTAATGTACCCAAGTCAGAAATTCGAGTAGAAGACTGCTTCCACAATGATAAAGGGAGCTGTCTTTGACCTTTCTAAACGAGCTTGAATTATATATTTTAAATGTTCTTGTATGTTGGAAAGAAAAAAAAAGCACAATTTGTCAATAGCGAAGAAAAGATTTTCATGATAGGGAAACTTTCGTGAATATAAAGGTCCACCTTGAATGTAATTTGGTGCAGCCACTATGGAGACCAGTTCTTTAAAAAACTTAACAGAGTGTCCGTATGATCCAGCAATCTCATTCCTGGACATATATATGAAGGAAACTCTAATTCGAAAAGATACTTGCACCCCAATATTCACAGAAGCACTATTTACAATAATCAAAACAAGGAAGTAAGCTAAATGTCCACTGACAGATGATTGGATAAAGATGTTGTGGTGTGTCTGTCTGTCTGTCTGTCTATCTATCTAGATACAATGGAATATTACTCAGCCACAAAAAGAAAGAAATAATGCCATTTTCAGCAACATGGATAGACCTAGAGATTATCGTACCAAGTGAAGTAAGTCAGGCAGAGAAAGACAAATATCATATGATATCATTTATATGTAGAATTTTAAAAAATGATACAAATGAACTTATTTACAAAACAGAAACAGACACACAGACATGAAAAACAAACTTATGACTGCCAAAGAGGAAGGAGGAGGAGAGAGAAATTAGGAGTTTGGAATTAATACATACACAGTACTATACATAAAGTAGATAAACAACAAGGACTTACTGCATAGCACAGGGAATTATATTCAATATTTTGTAATAACCTATAATGAAAAAGAATATGAAAAAGATATATGTGTAACTGAATCACTATGCTGTACAAGCAGAAACTAACAAACACTGTAAATCAACTGTACTTTAATCAAAAAATAACGTTCCCACCTTCATTGTTAGTCATCTATGGTAAAAAATTTTTGTACCATTCTGGTGATGTTGAAAATGGGGGAGGCTATGAAGGTGTGGGGACAGGGAATGATGGGAAACCTCTGTACCTCCCCTTCAATTTTGTTGCAAACCTTAAACTGCACTAAAAAATAAAGTTTTAAAACATTAGTGCTGTTCTCTTTCTTACTGATTTATGAGACCTCATAATATACTATACAGATCCTTACCTTTTCTTTCATGTACGTTGCAAAGCACATGATTCTAATTAGCTATTTGTCTTTTAATTTTGCTTATAACATTTTCCAGAAGTAATGACTTTTCACATAACCATTCATTTAGGGTGTCTGCCTTTGAAGGCATGCTTTTCTACCTCAAGTTCTATATTTTCCTCCACTAATTTGATGGAATTGCCAATCCGTCTGCTATTTTTTTTTCATATGAGAGTAGGTAGAGGCAAGTGGTTTTTCTGAGTATAATTTTTCCCCAAACAAACCCTAATTAATAAGTTTCAGACACAAAATATCATTGTTATTTAAAACAAGTAATTAAAACGTATACAATAATTAAAATACTTAAATGGTGTCAACAGTGAACACTTTATAATGTGCAAGACAGGTAGAGGGGAATTATAATTATATTACTCTAAGATGTATCAAGCTAATGTTACCATGAAAATGAAACCAGTTGATTGTACCTTTCCATATATTAAAAGTGTAACAAACTGTTCATTTCTAGCAATGCATTTACTCTTTTCCTATCAGATATTGGTCCACACACTGTACAATTCTTGGTAAGTTTCACCATTAATGATGAAAGCCTCTACTGCTTATTGAACAAAGTCGACATCCTTTATAATAGGCTCTGATAAGAACATCACTAGCACATCTATTGTTAGTGATTTGTAAATGCTATTAATGGATTTAATCAGGTTGGGAGTAAATATCTGAAAATCATACCACCCATTAGAAATTTCTGGTTTCTTTCTAAAAACATTGGCCTTTGCCTACACACAGAGCTTAGAGCTTTCGTGATGAAACCTATCTTACTCTCTGCATTAATCATTACTGCCATCGTCATCAACATCACGCCCACGATCACGGTACCATTACTTCTTTTTTCATTTGAAATATTTAAGAATCTTAAAAAAGAGCCCAAGTCTTTCTAGACAAAAGGTCACACAGTTGTCAACAATAAAATCCACCTTAATGAAGTCATAGGTTTAAAAGTAGCAACTCCTAAAAGTGGAATATCTAGCTGATATGGTGTCGTTATTCATTGCTCGATCTTCATCTATTTCAGAAACACTGTCCTGGGGCCAAAAATTATCATTAACTTTATTGAAGAGGCTATAATAGTCAATGATTCTTCCTTATTATGACTCTGTTGAACATCTATCTCCTTAATAGAGGTAAATGTTTGCAGACAATTAGCTATTTGTCTGAGAGGCTAGGGAGCTCTAGAAATTAAAGCTAAAATGTTTAAAAGAAATATTTCCAGTTCATTCAAAATTAACAATAAAGCATGATTTAAACAAAGGTTGACAAAAATGATCTAATTAAGACATCTTTTGCAAAATTGCTAATTTAAAGCAAGAATACCCAAAGTCATTTTGCTTCTTAAGAATGTAAGCATCAAAACAACGATAAAAGGAGCTTCCATGGAGCTATTATGGAAAACAGTGGGGAGGTTTCTAAAAAAAAACTAAAAACAGAGCTACCATATAATCCAGCAATCCCTCTTCTGAGTAAACACCCGAAGGAAATTAAGTCAGTACCTGGAAGAGACATCTGCACTTCTATGCTCACTGTAGCACTAGTCACGATAACCAAGATATGGAAACAATCTAAGTGTCCTTCAACAGATGAATGGATAAAGAAATTGTAGCATATACATAAAATGGAATATTATTCAGCTTTGAAAAAGAGGAAGATCCTGCCATCTGTAACAAAACAGATGAACCTGAAAGACATTATACTAATGAAATAAGCCAGACACTGAAAGAAAACTAGTGCATGGTCTCACTTATACATGGAATCTAAAAAAGTCGAATATATTGAAGCAGAGATTAGAATGATGGTTATCAGGGGCTGGGGCTGGGGGGGTGAGAGAACCAGGGGGATATTGGTCAAAGGGTACAAAGTTGCCTTTACATAGATTGAACAAATCTAGAGATCTAATGTACAGCCTGGTGACTACAGTTAATAATACATTATACTGTGTAACACAAATTTGCCAAAAGAGTAGATTTCAGGTACTCTCATCACAGACACAAAATGATAACTATCCAAGGAGAAGATATGTTGATTAGCTTGACTGTCATAATCATTTCACTAAATATGTGTCTATCAAGTCATCATGGTGTGTACCTTAAATACATACAATTCTTACTTAAAATTTAAAAATAAAATTTAAAAATAAAATGCTTACATCTAATGGACCTCTCAGTTACAATGACCTTAAAAATGGACATGTGCATTTGAACTAGTGTCAGGTGTATAAAAATCAGAGAAATTGGGTATGGACTGATTTTTACACACTTCTAGCTCTGATGTCTAAGCTAGCTGATATCTTAGCCCCAAACAACAAGGACTAAAACAAATCCCACTATAGGAATTTGTTTTCATTTCAATTGATAGACAGGAACTCTCCATGCCTTATCATGTACTCGAAACATCGAATGATGGAAACTAGTACTTTTAACTAATTTCACCTCATCGATGGTATACTATCTTTCTTCCTTTGTATATAGAGAGTTAACCCATTCTAGTACTGAGGGAAAGAAGAAAGTTTGGTTAAGAGATCATTTACAACTTATCTTTACCTTTTTGTCTTTCTTTTCTCCTGTCCTCTCTCTGTGTCTCCGTCTCTTTCCCTCTTTTTACCTCAAGCAGTGCCAGTATTGAGGATTTCACACTTTAAAATATTTTAAGAGGTATCATCTTTCACCAATTCTTGGTAACTTCTTTTTTTTAAGTAATAACCACTTAAGCTTGTGAAAATATTTTATGTGAGTTCTGTATTCAAAGCAGCAAAGGGAAAAAGGAAAGAATGAATTTGAAGACAAGCATGGACATTTAAAAAATGTTACGAATGCGCTATTATTACCTTTTGATATTTGTTATCATGGAAATAGTTCCCCTTATTTGCAATCTTG
The DNA here is from genome assembly GCF_048564905.1 of Vicugna pacos. NCBI lineage: Eukaryota > Metazoa > Chordata > Mammalia > Artiodactyla > Camelidae > Vicugna > Vicugna pacos. The sequence goes on from NC_133010.1 coordinate 11,951,294, forward strand.
GCAAAAAATTGCTTTGAATAATGATAACCCCTTGTTCAAATTTAGAAGAGGGCCTGAACGTAGGAAAACTAGAAAGACTAAGGAAACAGTAATAAAAATCACAGAGCATAAATGGACTGAACAAAATCTAAGTGTCCCTTTTTGAAGAAAGAGTGGTATATGAGGAACCTTGGGATAATTTATTGGCTTTCATCCCAATCAGTGCCAAGTAGTGGCAAATAAAAGGCTTCTAGCTAAGAAAGCTAAGAAAGACTCTGTGCTATGAAAAGAGCCCACTGAATACTGGACAGTGAATACACTTGAATAAAGGTGGGTTCTGCTACTGTTGAGTTAGGTTTTATCTCTGGAGCTGCCAAGACAACTTTGCTCCAAGAGGAAAAAAGTTGCACAGGTTAGTCCTTAACTGAAAAACGAAAGTAAACGCTACTGTCTTATGAGAAAGCCAAACATCTAACATCAGCCGAAACCACGAACAAGAAACAAAGACACGTTATTTATAAAGAAATTTTCTTCTTCTTTAACTTGCTCTGTGCCTATGGAAGCCTCCCCTTTTGAAGCAAGCTGCTGGGGAGATCTGTAAACAACGCAAGGGGAGGCTCCTGTGCTCTGGGAATTGATGCTTCACTGAGCCACCCTGAATTGTTTACATTTGGCTTTTACCAGCCTCTAAGCAAAAGAGTTCATTTTCTACTACCCCGTATTGTACTCACTTCTATTTTTAAATCCTCTAAGACACACACGACCACAACGTCGGAAAGAATGGAATAGTAATGGAAATAAAATGTGCTGTAAACATTACAGATAAAACGGAACTCTTCATGTTGGACGAGGCTGGTAGTAATATGAAGAAAGAGGGATAAAATCCTAGACACAATAAATACACTGAATAACATGCGGCAGAACTTTGTCCTCCTGCTTAATTTAATGTAGGAGACAAGCAGTTTTGGACCAATGCCACGAATAAGGTGTCCTTGAAGAAAAGTGGACTGTTTTCAAAGAAGAAAACAAGGAAACACTTAACTCCGTTTTACACTGATCTAAAGAAGCTAATGACTGCATCTTTATTACTTCCTTTCCAGTTTCCTTTCTTTTTCTTGCACGCACCCCATCACCCACCCTGCCACAGAGCTATAAAAATTCACAACGTTTCAGACTTTCAAATTAAAAACAGATTAAGTCAGAGGTAGGGGAGTTGGGGAAGGAGAGACAGGAGAAATTGGTCCTGTGTCCATGTGGGGGTGGGGGTGACAATGAAATTCCACCCAGCAGATTACACCACTGCAACAGAAGTCAGAGTTCAGTTTCATAGATTCAATCGAACCTTACCTGGTTTTGTAGTTAAATGCACCAGCATGCCCCTAATTCTTCCTCTAAAGTGCTACATATGCTGAAAGCTATAGTATTTGACCTTACACATTTCCACAGAAGAAACTCCAAAGTAACCTTTAACTTCAATAAAACGCTGTGTTCATTCTTCCCCTGGTGCTCAACACACAGCAATCTAATACACCTCATCATGTGGTCCGTTACCATGGCAGCGATGAATCCAGCTGCTGAAATACAAAAGACTGACAAAAAGTTGCTTTTTTCCCCTCCACCCACCCTGACAAAGTCAGATTTTTTTTTCTTCTGTATGACAAGTCTAATTTGAATATGTTTCTCTTGCTGACTCAACTTCGTGAACAAGGGAAAAAGAAAAAGAAAGACGAATAACAGAGATGTAAGTATAAAAGATCTCCCAGAACCTTTAAACCAACAAATGAAGTACCTATATGCACTTTTAAATTGCCACTAATCCCCTGTAATACTGATTAGTATCTGCTACTTCTGCTAACCGAATATTCTGAAATGCCAGTTACTAACTCAATAGGAAATGCAGCAATAATCTCACAGCTCCCTTAAAAATTAAAAAAAAATACATTAAATGATTCAGTAAACACAGACACTGAAAAATAGTACATCAGGATATGAAGGGCTAGTCTCAAAGTTTTCTAGGGCAAACTTCTAATCACAGCTCAGAGGTGGGAGGTAAAAATGCCTCCTTTTCTTTTCATCAAAATCCCGTGTTTAACCAGTATCTAAACAAATTAGATTTCAGTTCTATTTAACATGTTCATAGATTTGGATCTATGGCGATACAGCCCACTAGAATCAACTAGACTGTATTTGGGGGCTCTATATTAAGAGTAGAGACCTAGGAGGCGGGATAATGTAAAGTCTCAGCCATCCTGGGACTCCCATACCCAAGGCTGCATAATTAAGATTTAGAGAATCACCTTCATTTTATTCCCAGTACTTTGAGGAAGGCTGATGGGAGGAGTCCGGGCGGGGGGGGGGGTGGGCGCTGGGGCTTCACCGCATTTCAGCTGCTGATGGCCCCCCACAAGGACCTCGCTGATACCTGGTGCTTTGTCCCCCACCCAGCGACTGCTTTGTTCTTCTGCTCTTGCGCTCCCTAAGCCTTGCTTAGTCCCAGATTTAGCTCATATTTCATAGTAATTTGTTTATGCATCCATCTTCTCTCCTTAGATACGGACTTTCCTAGCAAGGGGAAGGGTGTCTTATTCATCTTTCTGTACCAAGCAACCAGCAAGGGTTTTGGCACAATGGAGGGCTCTGGGCTGTTTGTTGAATGGATAAAGCAGGGAATGAGGGTTTTGCCCTAGTGCAGTGGAGGAAACCCTAGCCCCTCCAGCACTCTGTTCAAACTCTGTGGTTTAAACCCTGAAGGGGTCTGCACAGGTTTTCCCTAATGTTCCACAGCAAAAAAGGAGGTGGGCAAGAAGAGCTCCCAGCTCTTAAGAAGATCAACTGTGGAGTTACCCAGTCGTGGGTGAAACCTAGTGCTAGTCTGTGATCTTGGATGGATTATTTAACCCCTCTAACTCTGGGTTACTCTTCTGTCAAGTTCCGACTTCAAAGAGTTCTGGAAAAGGATTAAATGAGATAGTTCAAAGGAAGCTCCAAGCACTGAGCTTGAAACAAACTAAATGCTCAATCACTGTTCAGTAAAACTGTTTCTGATTTTTGAACAAAAGGGACGATGAGAAAGCTCACTGACACCTGACATTCTTTTGCTGATTAAGGCTGTCATCTTCAACCAGATACACATTATCAATCACTTGCTCCACGGTATAAGTTTGGCTGATGCCACAGCAGAGATGTAATGACCGTTTCAGGCAAACAGCTCGGCATGCTTGTTCCCACCTACAAACCATCTAGGCGGGACTGACTGGTCAAAAAGTTACACATCTTCCCTGTGCAAAGTGGACTGTGGGAAGGATCTTACATTTGGTAGCCGATTTTTAAGAATTTTTAAATATGAAAGAAAAACATGTTAGGGAAAGCTGTTCACTTTGATTCTTATACTGGGTTCTCAGGAAAAGGTCTATATGTTATTTACCAGTATTTTTTTTCAAATTAAAATGGTGTATAAAAAACTTTCATCATACCGAGCTTCAGGATAGAAATTAAATACATAGATCACAATTTAAACAAATTATCAATGTTGGATTAGCAGTAGCCTTTAAAAGGTCACCTTGGTCTTTAACAAGGGCTGTAAACTGCTCACCAACAGACTTCTGGCTGCTTTTCTTCACAGTCCTCTAACTCAGGAAATTACCTGACACCAAAGCCAACTGCATTGGAAAATTAGCATTAAAATGCCTTTGAAGACTTGTGGTGCAAAGAAGCAGCCAGGGGTTTAGGGTGAAAAAAAAAGACAGCAACAACCCGTGGGAGAGAAAAAAAAACTTTCATCGTACGAAGCTGCCAGAAAGAATAACATGAACGTTGTACACTGTAAGATTTCTCTATCACTACGGGATAAAAAAAAAAAGGGCCTACAACAAATCTGTAGAGATGATGAAAATAGCCTTGGCACTGTTACAACTCGGAAAAATCCTTAAGAGTTGTGACTCACGATGACACCATCCTAAAAGGCAGAAAAGGCGAGGGGGCAAGAAGCACCCACATTGGAGAATCAGCACCTCTAATGCTCTTCAGGGCAGCCGACGAAGGAAAGACTAAGAGAACCACAGTCTGAATAATTCATAGCTGTTCTCGTGTGTGGCTGGCTGAACTGAAACTCTTCCGATGCTGGTATTCATTTCTTTGGGAGTCCTTCCCGTGGGCCTTTTTCCTCTTACGGATTGGTTAGGTGTCTAATTGTTCTTCATTTTGTAAAGTAAGAGCCTGTCGTTTCTCTATAGGCAACATAGACCGCTACCAGGGCATCCGATATGATTGGCAAGCACCCCTCGTCAGGTGTTAAAGCGACTTGTTTGATTCTCTCTCTTGAGCATCAGGGAATATGATGTCAGTACCCCTGGTTTCACAAAGGTTGAAATCCCCCTTTCGCGAATGTTAAGATTAACTTCTCGCTCAGTGTGAACAAAACTGGTAACGTCATCTGTGCTGGTGTGACCCACTTAATTTCCTAGGAAGAAGTCAGTCACCCAGGGAGAAATGCTCCTGTGACATCATGCTTCAGGAGGTACGCCAGGAAGTCAATCTGCCAAGCCCCGGACCCAGAGACGTGGGAGGGAGCTTACAAGGGTTCTTGCTTCACTGCTCTCTCCCTCTTGATGTGAGGGCACCTAATTTCCCACAAACTCAAGGTAACCACACAGTCTCAGAGGTCACAAGCATGAATCATGCAGCATGGCTACAAAAAAAAAAAATAAATAAAAGAACCTGGATGCTCATGTCAATGAAATTAAAACAAGACCAAACAATCTGAACTTCTGTAAAGGTGATCTTTTTTTTTTTCAGGTCACATTTTAAACCTGTTATTTATTTTATCATACCACGAAGTGCTTTATTGTTAGGGAACTGGTTTAAATCAAATAAGAAAACTTGTTAACTGCAGCAACAACAAAAAAAGATTGTGGTCTTCATACTGAACAAAGTTTGCAAGCACAGAGGTTCTTGGGCTGCTTTGAGCAGCTGACCTAAAAAATATTAATCAGATTAGTATCTATTCTATTCATGAAAATTTCTTATGAAAGAACAAGGCCCTTGCAAGCCATTTCAATTTATACAGCTCGATATCAAGATATTTCATTTTACCCTTAAGATGCTCTCAAAACATGCACTCCTCTTTTGAATTCTATTAATGTTGCTATAAATAATAAGGATTTCTTTGTGTTTTTCTACTGTCGACACGTCACAGAAAATATCTGTTTTTAAATAGCACTGTGCAATTGATGGCTACACAGCCCACAGATAACTTACTGTAAACTGGAATCATTTTGCCCTACTCACTTATGGAAATTTATTCCCAAGTTTCTGTTTGTGTGTTGCCCATCTCTTTAAAATTCATAATTATACAGACATATTCTGGATTTCTCCTTAGTGAAAAACAGCCTTGGTTTTTAAACTTAATAACAAAAGCTACAGTTGTCCATTTTCTCACTAAAAGATAATATCATGTGTCCACTGTAGAGAAGTTGAAAAATGCAATTTATGAAATATCTTTGAAACACATATAATTCAACTACCTGAGGTAACCGATATGGACCTTCTGATGTATTTCCTGAACTTATACATGAAAAATCTCGGATAATTTTGAACATCGCTTTCTTTTGCTCAATGAAAGACACGTAAAACAAGAACACTATTACGTGGTCTTTGAAAATATTTTTTAATAGTTGCATAAAATTCTACTATTTGGATGCATCAGAATTGATCTCGCTATCCCCATTGTTAAATACATTTTTAGTCTCTTCCAGGTTTCTTATTATAAACAGTATAACTTTGTATATAAACTTTTGGTTACATCTTGGGTTACTTCCTTAGAACAGATTCCTGTGAGGGCAAGGGGTGGGGATTATTGGGTTTAAGTTAGAAAATCTAAGCACAGAATTTTAGACTTGACAGGATCTATACCTGTAATTTAGTCATAATACTTCATTTTATTGAAAAGAAAACTGAGGCTCAAAGAGGTACAAGAGCTGGCTCAAGGTCCTCCTGTGAATTCTTCTAGTGATCGGACAGAAACTGGGCTTCTCTGTGAGTCCATTTTGCTTTCTGCAATCTCACCCCGCCAGCTCGAACTGGCCCTTACCCTCCCAGGGACAGTTTGGCGGGATCTGTGAAACTCCACCAATGTGCTCTGAGCCTAAGGCAGGAATGGGAGTTATTTGGAGGCTGGTTTTTCTGTCTCTAAAGCTACCTTCCACTGAGAGCAAAACAGAGTGGGTGCGGAGAAGCCAATATTCTCCCCGACCAAAATCCATCCTGCGGAGAACACACTGGAAAAGGACCCCAAGGGAGTTGAGAGAACTCAGAACGTTGGTAAATTCAAACTGATATAAAATTTGGCAGAGCTAAAAAGTCGTACAAGTGAACTTATTTACAAAACAGAAACCAACTCACAGACGTCGGAAACAAACTTGTTACCAAAGGGGAGGGATAAATTGGGAGTATGGGATTAACAGATGCCTTACATAAAATTGATAAACAGCAAAGGTTTACTGTAGAGCACAGGGAACTAGATTCAATATCTTGTAATAACCTGTAATGGAAAAGAATTGAAAAAGGAATACAGAGATATATACATGTATGTATCACCGAATCACTTTGCTGTACACCTGAAATTAACACAATATTGTAAATCAACTATATTTTAATAATTTTTTTTTAAGTGGGTAGAGCTCTTGATGGGGTCTGAGTTCTTTTATGGCCCTGTATTTTGTCAGGAGAGCAGGGAGGAGCTGTGTGGTTTGAGTGGCAGATTGTCAGGTAACTCACCGGGGAAAGGGGAGTAAATATTTGTCTGGCCACCCTCCCTGACAATCCCATATCCTGTAAATTCAGGTGTGTTTGCACAGCCATGATGAGGTCTCCATTTGACAGGAGATATTATTTCTCATCTAGAGAGAAAAGGGAAGGACGTTTCTGAAAATCAGGTCTACCTGTGAAGTCAGGGAAACAGGCAGACTCCTGAGACCTCACTCTTGAAAGAATTCATTTTCTCAGTCTGAATACACAGTACACAGAGATCGCAGTTTCTCGGTCTCTTCTGTGAGACTTACTCTAACATTAGATGACGTATTCTAATTTAATAAATATGAAGTGCCTTCTAAAAGCACGTATTGTACTAGAGGGAGACAACGCGATATAAACGGCCTGCAACCTGGATGGGGAGATGAGAACGTGGATAAGGAAAATACAGCTGCAGATATAACATACGAGAAAAAATAAAATCCACTGACTTAGATGAGTCAGGTAATTGAATTAGGTCAGTTTAAGCAGAACATTTAGGGGCAAAATCACCCATTCACTGAGCCCTAAGCTTGGAAAGCATTTGCTGTTGGGCTATTGAGTGTGTTTTCCCAGATTCTTCTACCTCGTGTTTGGGACTTGGGACACATCAGCACAGCAGACATTTTAGAGCTCTGTGAGGGATGCCTAAAAGCATTTTCCGTGAGAAAGATTAGATGAAGGAGTGATAGAAGCTACTGAGTTTCTCCCTTCCCTTGGAATGTGCCCCTGGGAAAGGACAAGTAATTAAGAGGTCGGTGGCAAGGTGACGGGGGAGGGTGGACAGGAACTGTCCATCAAGTAGTACGAGTATATATGTTACAGGAACATTGGGTGCGAGAGGATGGCCATGTCCCAGGCGGTGTCCCTGCGACGCACCCCATCAAGTGAGGGTCCTTGGCGTCGTGCAGGAGAGAATTCAAGAGCGAGCCATAGGTGAATGAAAGTAGATTTATTTAGGGAGATACACACTCCATAGACAGAGCGCGGGCCATCTCCGAAGGCAAGAGAGCGCTCGAGGCCTAGGAGCGACGCATTCCACAGGCAGGATGCAGGTCATCGAGAGAGGGGAGGGGGAGGGGGCCTCAGAGCACGGGGTCGTCTAGGAAACGGAGCTCAGCCATGAGCTTGGGGGCGGTTAGTCATTATGGGCTGGGCAGCTTCATATGCTAACACGTAGGAGGGTCATTCCACAATTTGGGGAAGGGGAGGGGACCCCCAGGAATTGGGCCACCACTAGCCGCTCAACAATGCTGTGCTCATGGTGGGCGGTATAACTGGAAAACTGAGCTATTAACTAGATCCAGGGAGGATGAGTGCTGGAGGCCTGGATCCCGGGAGCAAGGTCCGGGCCAAAGGGAGCACTCATCTGAAGGGGAAGCAGGTTCTAAAACATGGTGGCCCAGGGGCAAGGAGCCAATGTGAGCCTCCTTCTGAAGGATGTGACCAGGGTCTAAGGAATAACTATGCTCATGACTAATTTTAAACATGCTGACTGCTAAAATCTCTCTGTTATCATCAAGATTTTATGAAAGCTGTGAGAACTGTTCTCAGCCCCACAGTGGGTGATCGTGTCCATGCCTGGACTGGGGTACAAGGAAGGAATGTCCTCTCTCAGGTGACCCATGGCTACCTAGACCTCTCTGAGAAAGTGACACTTGACGTGACGCCTGTGAAGAATGAGGAGGAGGCCTTTGAGGCAAAGGGAAGTGCTTATGTGAGGTCCCTGAGGTAGAGAGAGCCCGATGTGCACAGGGAATACAGGAAGACGGTGGAGGCACCGGAAAGTCAGGGAAGTCTCGGCTACTGCCTGGTGGCTGTGATGGGCGAGAACACAGGCGATGGAGTTGAAGGCATATCAAAGGGAAGTTGGTACAAGGCACAGACCATGGACTCTAAGCTGGCATAACGCTACTGCACACTTAACAGACCACAGTGCGATGTAAACATAACTTTCATACGCACTGGGAAACCAACAACTTCGTGTGATTAACTTTACTGGGATATTCACCTCATAGTGATGGTCTGAAACTGAACCCGCAGTCTCTCTGAGGGGTGCCTGTGGTGGTCCGAGTAGTGTGGTGGTTCATTTTGTGTGTCATCTTGACTGGCCCCAGAGGTGCCCAGATATTTCATTCAACACTATTGTGGGCGTGTCTGTGAAGGTATTTCTAGATGAGATTTAGTGAAGCAGACGGCACTTTCTAATGTGCTGAGTCTCATGCAATCTGTTGAAGGCCTAAATAGAAGGAAAGAGAATTTTCTCTCTCTGCCAGATGGTCTACAGGCTGGGACATTGGTCTTCTGCCTTCGGACCCAGACTGGAACTTACTCCACCAGCTCTCGTGTTTCCCAGACCTTCAGGCTACAGATCTGGGGACTTTGCCTGCAGAATTGTGTATAACAATTCCTTATGATAAATCTCTTTCTTTATATAACCTATGGGTTCTGTTTCTCTGGGGAACTCTTATACAAGTAGTGTCCCTCAAAATATCACATTTGCTCAGAAACTCAGCATGCAACCTTATTTGGAAATAGAGTCTTTACAGATGTAATTAATTAAGGACCAAGATGAGGTCATACCTGAATGGGTGTGCCCTCCATCCAATGACTGGTATCCTTATAAGAGGAGGTAAGGATAGAGAGAGACACACAGACACAGAGAAGACGAGGTGAAGATGGCCGCAGAGGTGGGAGTCACCCAGCTACCAGCCAAGGAATGCCAGTGAGTGCTGGAGCCACAGGAAGTCAGGAAGAGGTGGGAAAGTGTTCCTCCCTAGAGACCCGAGGGAGCATGGCTCTGCCAGCACCTCGGTTTTAGACTTCGTCCCTCTAGGACCACGAGAGAATAAGGTTCTGTTGCTTTAAGCCACCTAGCTGGGGGCAATTTGTCACCGCAGCCCTGGGACACTAATAAAGAGAGTTTCTGGGAAAGGTCTCTTTGCTCAAAAAAGAGACACACAGGGAGGAAAGAAAAGCTTGGTGGACGAGGACATGGCGAAGGGCTCTGTGTGGCTGGGGCACAGGTGAGTGGGTGCTGAGTCAAGGCCCTGGAAGAGCCTGGGAAGGTGCAGGGAGCCTGCCCCCCCCAGAAGCGCTGAAAAGCAGTGGGTGCTAGACCGTGTGAAGGGCTAGGTCTAGGAACGATGAGTCAAGTCACTGTTTCCTTTCACATGTTATAGATGATAAGGTTCTTTTTCTTGCAAGTGTTGGCTAAAGTGAACTGTTTCCTTCCTGTCTGGTGAATACAGACATTTCCCTGGGGTGCCAGGCTGCCCAGGCCTAACGGCTCCCCTTGCCCTTCTGGTGGCTTAGACTCACCGAGGGGCAGCCCTGGGGGCTTCTCCAATAGGACGCAGTAGCCTGTCATCTCCTTCAGGACGAGACGCTTGCTACCTCTGACACTGTTTCACACCATCAGATCTACGGTGCACAATCCGGACTTTTCTAGACTCCAAGTTCCCATCTTCCTCACCAAAGGTGTCTTCCAGAGAGGGACTTTTTAAAGTCAAATTTCCTTTTCCAGGAACTCTTTGGCTTCCCTTCTAACAGCATCATCTCCTCTTGTCCAGTCCAAATCCCTAGACCCAGTCAATTCACTCTAGACTCTGCGGATGAGTGAAAACCCATGAGTCACTCTCTTGCTGCCCTGCTCAGAAGATACCAGGCACTTTAATAGGGGCCCTCAGGACACACAGGTTCACACTGTGGCTCTTAATATTTTAGAGCTGAACTTCTCAACCTGGGCACTACTGACGCGGCGGGGCAGATAAATTCCTTCCTTTAGGTGACTCTTCTGAGCACTGCAGGATGTTTAGCTGCATCCTGGCTTCTGCTCACTAGATGCTAATAGCCCTCCCCACCCCCACGCCCACAGTTGAAAACCTCTGCTTTAGAGTCAAGTGGGCAGGTCTTTGTATATCTTTTCAGAAACAGAGGCTCATTTGCTGTGGCTGAATGGTAAGACTGTAGTTTTATCTGGAAAATGATAAGGCTTTTTTTCTCTCCAAATAAGCCTTTTGTGGATGCTAGTACCCTGGGAAGAAATTCAACTTCAGAAGGGGAACCATATATATGAACAGGAGTTGTTCATATATACTAGGAAGGGATGGTATAATAATAAAATAATAATATATAAATTATTATAATACACAACAACACATTATTAATTATATTAATAATTAATTAATTATATCATATTAATTATATTATTTAAATATATATTTAATATATTAATATATAATATGTTTAATATTATATAAATATATAACTAATATGATATAATTATATAATCATTATATAATAACGAAATGCTCTTAGAAACATAATAACAAACAAATAATATAAATAGTAATAAATAATAATAATTAATAAATAATAATAAAAATGTTCTTGGAAAAAGACAGCTGCCTTACCTTCTATGCACTTAGAATTGGAAGAAAGATTATGACAAGTATTTATCTGGGTTGGATAGCATACTAAACACACATATAAAAGTCAAATTTCCAGCCCATGGTTACTAAATTGTTAGGAACTGACAGAAAAGAGGCCTACCTTATTCATCTGCTTCGATGATTTGAAACTAACAGATTTGCAGTTTAAGATTTTGCTAAAAAAAACTCTGGACAGATTTAAAAGTCAGGCTTTGAAAGTTATGAAAAACCAACTGATGCTTAAAACACAAGCTAAAACAATAAACTGTCTCTCACAAAATTACACTAGCTATAAAGCCCATTATTACTAACTTGTAAACATCATAATCTTTAGTTTTTTGATGAAGACATTGTTCCATCCATTTTGGTGATGATCAAAATATTTCAAATCATATTTACATAAAGCTAGATAGCTTTCTGCAAACTTCTGAGGGAAATAGAGGAGAAATCAGCCAACAGAAGATAACCCAATAGGCGGGAACATCATCTGGGAATGTGAATAGAATTCTTATATTTTCTAAGATACTATATGTTTCTCTTACTCAAAGATCGACACAGCACAAAGGCTCGTATTTTTAAACAATTCTTTCTCACTTCTGGAATGTTAAGTTATCCATATAACAGTGGTAAACCAAAGACACAGACATGTATCTTTTTGTTTGAATACATGAGGTACTTCTGGGTTGCACTGTTACACTATGAATATGTTACAAGCACTCTAATTGCCATTTTTAGCATCACAGTATGCCTGTCATCACCTGGGCTGTTTCAGGATTCCCATTAAAGGGCAGTTCGGGGCTTCAGTGCCGGGGTTTCACACATGCGCGCACAAGACAGGAAGCAGGGTGTGGGCCAGGAAGACAATTCTGGTTTTTCTAGGCAAGATGTCCAGCACCTAGCAAAATGCCTAATATTAATTCTCAATAAGGATTTGACGAATAGTAAATCTACTTCTATGTATTATAAGTAAAACCAGAATCAACCTGACTTTCTTTGTCTTCTCTCCTTCTTTGTAGAAACTTCTCCTGGGGGCAAATAAGATCAAGATTAGAGGAATGTAGTCTAATTCGTTTTACGGTGGAGAGGAGCCAGATGGTAAGCGTCAGATAGGTCCGTTGCTGCTAACACAACTTTTCTGGGTCTCAACTTCCTCAGATAGAAAAATTAGGGGGTTGCTATGGTCTGAATGTTTGTGCTCCCCCCCAAATTCATATGTTGCAATCCTAATGCCCAGTGCGATAGTATCAGGAAGTGGGGCCTTTGGGAGGTGATTAGTTCATGAGGGTGGAGCCTCATGAACGGGATTAATGCTTTTATAAGAAAGTTCCCAGACTTGGAATGTGAGGACACAGAGAGAAAGCACCTGCTGTAAACCCAGAAGCAAGCTCTCACCAGAACTCAACCATGCTGGCGACTTGATCGTATACCTCCCAGCCTGCAGAGCTGTGAGAAATAAATCTCCATCCTCTATAAGCTACATAGTCCCTGGTCTTGTGTTATAACAGCCTGAATGGACAAGAACAGGGGTCCAGGTTAGATAATCTGAAATCTCTCTTCTGAAGCTTCAATTCTATCATTCTAAGACATAATCAGTGGCAGATCTAACTAGGATATTACTTGGAATAATTATACCTTATTTATCTCAGGCTCCCAGGTACCTAGCACAGGGTCAGGGAACAGGAGAGATACATAATACATATTTAAAGAACAAATAAATAAATGAATGATCATGATAGGTACAAATGCGGCATAAGAATCATTAGGGTTTTTCACAAAAGGAAGGACCCCTTCTCTCGATACTGATTTTTGGCAAGGAGAGTGAAGTGAGAAGATTGCTTTTTGGAGATTTTGAGTTTATTCATGTCAATGATTATTCTTCTACATGGTGTTTGAATCGTGTGATTAAAAAAAGTTCAGACCAAGTTTGTGGGCTCATGGTGTCACTAGGTCTAGAGAAATTTTTATTTTGCATCCAAAACAAACCCTTTCATAATGAGTTACAAATACTCATTTCCATAAATATGCTTAAGGAGAAAAAAAGAAGAGAGTCAGAAATTCTTGCCTTAAAAAGCCCCCAGCTCTCGTGATGATTCTTCATAACATTTATCCTTCAAATTCTATCAGTCTACAACTTAAGACATCATTTCCAGGCTTATGCTCACATCAGTAAATGAGGTTTTTGCAAAAATTGGTTCAGAACCACAAGGTGCTGTATCTTTTAAACTCTTGTTGAACAGAAACAGTGCTAATTTTAGCATCAAACTAAACATAAACGCATTTGCCACGAGAAAAAAAGACCCATGGACTTCTAAGTAGCTGACTCTCAGGAAATATTTTAAATGGAAAATTCTAGCATTATCTTAGGTACGTATTCTTCTTACAGGATTAAGTTGGAAAGCTCTTTTAGAGGGGTAGTTTGCTGGAGTAGAAAAATATGACTTAACATTCTTGTTGTGCCTCTTACTACAAATATGACATTGGCAACTTACCTAAACTCTAGTTTTCTTCTAAATAAAGAGGGAAATAATAGCTAATTTGAGAAGTTATTATGAAAATTAAATAAGGTAATGTTCATGGAGCATCTGCTTTGGTGCTTGGCACAAAACGGAACAGATCCGCTCTGTGAGGTCCCCCTTCCCCGATGGAACGCTCCTTCTGCTTGTAATGGCTGGATGAAGCGTTATAATCTTCACCACATTACAATGCTCAAACCTATCTCAAAATATGACCCCCTCATACTTCATTCAAAACCGAAAAGGACTACACTGCACTTGGTAAAGAAGATTCACAGATTAGACAAAGCGGAACCAAACCAAATCAAAGCAAAACCTTGGCACTTGTCCTGGATGAAAATTTCAGAGGGAAGATGGACAGACACCAGGAGGAATTACAACGTGAGACTGTGAGCGACTGCACAAGACGGCTTCTCTTTCTGCTGTCTACAGCAGGAGCCGATCTCCTGGAAAAGGTGCAAAGGGCTATGCGAGTTCAGAGACGGGGCTGACACCTGCTGGAGGAGGAGGAGGAGGAGGAGTTTATCAGTGACCTCACCGAACCCAGAACAGCAGCAGCAGCGACGAATCCTGAAAGATGACTAGGCTATTCCAAGTCTCTGAGGAGTGCACGCGTGCTCGCGGCGGAGCGGGCTTTGGAGAGGGGTGTGGATGCGAGGAGCAGTGTTTAGGCAGGAGAGCAGCAGGAGCAAAAGGCAAGGCACAAAGGGCACGGCTCCGAGGAGGCGGATCATTCCCATGTTAGCAAAGGTCGACTGCTGAGGAGCAAAGGGAGATGCCAAGACTCAGGGGGTCTGTGTGCCTCTGTGATGACATGCTAAGGGATACAGGAGGCAGGCTTTGTCCTGCAGTTGGCGGGACTGCCAACACTGGCTTCCTGATCAACGTGGGCAAGGCTAATTAGCTCACATTGGCTACTGTTGGCTACTTACGAGGTACCAGGAACTGTACTTGCTGGTTTTTCGAATATTATTTTCTCATTAAATTAGACATATCTTTTCAGGTGGGGAATCTGAGGCTCAGGGAGCTTAAGGAACTTGCTGCTCAAGATTATAGATTCTTCAATTAAGCAAATGGCATAAAATAGCAATAGAGTTTTTAAAACATTAATTTCAGGACAAACCATTAAAGAATGGGACTGATGAGATCTGAATGTCAATTAGGCAGCTGATTTAGGCAGTCATGTTTTAAAAGGAAAGGAGAGTAGAAACACTGAAAAGAGGGAATTTGTGTTCAGAGTGAGGTTGTTCAAGATTTGAGCAAGACTTCATAATACAAGTGTATTCTAGAAAGACACAAATTTTAAAGTAATAAAACAGTGTTGCTTCTGTGTTTTATAGTTACTTGATGACTGCATTACAGGAAAGACGGGGAAGCATAAAAATTAAAGGTTGAACTCTAAGTCAGACTGTCTGGCTTTGAATTTTCACCCCAACTTAGTTAACCTCAGGCAGGTTATTTATCCTTTCTGGGCCCTACTTTCCTCATCTTAAAAAAAGGAGATAATAATATTACTTATGCCAGAGGACTGGTTAGGCATTGAAAGGAAGTTTACCTGCATTCAAAACGGTGTTCAGTATAAGGCAGGAACTCAAGCCGCATCGCTTTGTGCCTTTGTTCTTATTCACTGTAGATAATTTCTAAGTAAATTCAGCAATTTATTCAGAAGTTATCTACAGCATGCCAAGCACGATGCTTGTTTCCAGGGATGTAAAGATGGATAACAGATGATTTCTGCCTTTTAAACACATTTGATTTTCCCAACATCATACTTGGTGGTTCAACAGAAGTAGTAAGACTACTTCTTGGTTAACGCACCTTCCTCGATTCTTTGGGCACCAGTGATTTCAAATCTCTATCCATAACGTCACTCATTAGTGTAACAACTAACGTTTCCATTCCTCCGACCCCCTCTTCCAATGTGACATTAAAATATGTTCAGCCCGAGTTATCTTTTAGGACAGGTGGTCCCCTCCGCCCGCAGGCAGTACTGTGAAGTTAGCGAGATGATTTCATTGTCTCCACCTGCTTATGGGTACCAGACTCTCCGAAGCTGAGTGTCTGCACCGCTGCCGCAGGAGTCTCTTCCTTGCTAATTCATCAGACTTCTGTGTGATGTAGTATATATTATTAAAGGATGTATTCCTCTTCCCAAGAGTATTTTTTTTAAAATATGACTTTATAAAGCCTCATTTCCAAAAGCTAGAGAGAATCATTAATGACTAGAGTGGTCAATGCCATACCAAACAAAGGAAGACCTGAGAACCCCCATTACACACTACTGCATTTTCAACTGCGCCATAAAGCTGCTCGCCCCTGTGTCTCCCAATTTTAGGTTATGGAGGGGTCCAAGTAATTTTGCTCCTGATGGTATTGTCACATTGTCTGAAAGGATTCTCAATTAGGCATTGCAGGTGAAACACTGACATTGGTAGAATAGATGGAAATTGTTGGTCAGAGGGATGCCATGTCCTTCTAGGTGTACGTACAATACGTTAGAATAGACAGATGGGCAGTCATGACGACCTCTGAGAAAAGCCTGGAAAGGAATGTGTCTACGTGAATAAATGGGAAGGAAATGAAAATAGCGAGGCACTTGCATTTAAAATAACCAAGTGAAGTGCCAAAATAATGACGTTAAAAAGCTTCTTGCATACCCAGGAAGCCCTTTAGAGCGAGTGGGGTTGCTGGGACAGTGGCGAATTGTTTACCTGTCACAAAGGACAGACACTGGCATCCTCATCACCGTGCTTTCCAGTATATTCACTGTTTATTATGGGAAATGGAAAATGTTCAGACCATAAGGCATCTTCTAGTAGCAAAGAACCATTACTGGAAGAGAGATGTCAGAGCCATCATAAAATAAATCCAAAGCTCGAGATTTAAATGTGAAGGCAGAAATAAGACTGATGCCCTGAGAAGTTCTTATGTTGCACAGACAGAAGTTTGTGAAATGTGAATATTAAAAAAAAAAGTAAAGATCATATTCGGTGCCTATCTGAGAATTTAAAAAAATGTCCCATTAATTTGATACACACAATGGGAATCTCAACAATGATTTTGTTAACAGCAACAAATTAATGCCACAACATTGTGGGATTTGGAAGATGGCTTTAAACACGCCAGGCTAGATGGCTGTTCAGTGTGAAAATATCCAGCTTTACATTTAACTTAAAATCTTCTTTCCTGAGAATCATTTATTTTTCTCTTCGGAGAAGCAAGTAATCCTTGTTCACTCTTCTTCCAATAATTTTGGGAGAAACTAGTGGAGCACTGATGGCTCAGTTAGGAACTAACCAAGGGAAAACGGTAAACATGTAAAACAGATGGAATTTAATCCAGGAAAATGGTTACACGGATGATGGAAGGACTGAGAAGCTAAACTGAAGCCAGTTAATCAACCTGGAGATGTAACAGCAGCAGGAAGGCAGACACACGACCACCCACAAGTCCCAAGGGACAGAAGGAAGCGGTGATATTAATGGAGCTCAGAGTTCAAGGTCACTGGGGGAAGCCAGAGGCAACAAGAGGGCAAACCTAGCCCATAGGGGACAGCCCCCAAGGAGCCAGCAGAACAGTGGCAGGGCAAGGAATGGATGCGAAGTCAAAAACAGGCACAGACCAGCACAATCGGAAAGGAGGGAGTTAAGTAAGTCATGTAAACACATTTTCCACTTTCATTTTCTCCTCCAGAGTAGTGTTACACCAGGCAAATTGATTTACTGATATTTTCAAAGGGCATTAAGTTTAGCTCCTGGGAACTGCGTTCAACAACATCTTGTAAATAAATGAAATCACCATTTTGGTTCCACATCTGACCTCGATAAACCAAATTTACCCCCCTCCTTAAGATTATGACACAACGATCCACTTTCACTTTGAAGCTAATGAAGATTATAAAGGGAGCATCACTGACTTTTTAGATAAGATCCAGCCAGTGGTCGCTGCTCCGTCAGCTGCTTTGCTTTATTCAGAATTGTGAACACAGGTACAGTCTGATTTTCTGGAAAACACTATTCCAAGTGGGTAATCAAACCACACTTAGAGAACAGGACTCAGCTGGCGGGGTGGAAAGCCACACAATTTCCACCATAAGACAACCGCTCCGTTCCTCTGTTTCTCTCCGATTTGCTGAGAAGTGACAACGACATACTGCAGACTAAGAGTAAAGCATCCATTTGTACACTCATGTCTTTTGTAGCATGGAATTACGTATGGTGATGAAAGAAAAATTAATCCGTCCATTCCATGGCCAGGCAAAACCAGGCTCGACGTGTGAGCATGTGTGTGTGCTTAATCATACAAACAGCAGTCTGAAAACCATACCTAACCTAAACCATGCCCTGTGTTAATTTAAGCAATGTACAACCTCCCCACAGGGCAGGGCAGCCTCTGAAACGTCGGCCTTATCTCACACTCCGACTTGTAATGATTAAACTGTCATCACCACGATCAAATTTGTCTCTCATTTATGTCATTAAAACATGGTTTTGTCTCATTATGACTTATTGCTCCGCTATTAAGTACTTTTATATATTTTAAAAATTAGATGACCTTTAGGACAGAATGAAACATTACTGCTTTTATTGTTTTGATGTTTCCATTAAGCAAACATTTGCTTAATGGAAATCAGGAAGAGATGGCAAGGCTGTCTCTAGATCTAGATGGTTTCTGATAATAACAAAAATAAACAAAAGGCCCATCAACAGAGCCTTCACTGAGTGGCACCTCACTTAAAAGCATAAAATGCTGATAACAGGTAACCCCATTTTCTTTTCATGCAAAGAAGAGACACACTTTCAGGGGAAATAGTTCAATGTCCACCTTAAGTTCCTTGTCTCAGACACACTCACCTAAAATTCAATGAAGGAACAGCATGAACTTTCCAAAACCATCTGTTTTCTCTCCTTTGAAACGGTGGTTGCCTGTGGCATTTAAAGGCTTCCCAAGCACTTCATCCAGGAGCTGGTAAATCTCACGTATCTGTAATGAGAAAACACACTTTTACTTAGCAAAGCAACTCACACTTACAAGCTGATTACAGAAACAGAATGGGCTGATCTGGAACCCACGGCGTTTTTCAAGTTCCCTCATCCACTGAGAAAGATTTGTAACCCTCAACTCAGAACTTCGGTTTTTCATTTACTATAGGAAATATTTAGAAAAATGGACGTTTGTGCCAGAAGCTTCACAGATGAGGACGGGGAGGCCCGGGGGAGTAGAGTGGCTGCCAAGATTGAGAAGCTGGTTGGCAACAAAGAGCAGCCTTGAACCTTGGGCTCCTAACATAGCCTTTCATTTTTGGTTGATTAGAAACCCGGAAACGGGAAAACAGAGAATCTTCTGTGTTTTCCAAATTGGTAATTATCTAGAATATTGTGTCACCGTAACTATACCAAAGACAAGGAAACTGGAGTTGAGGTCAGAGCCTTCAGACCAGCCCTCCTTCTAAGGGTAGACATCCAGCAGGAGCGGACTGCCGCAGAGGCGACCTGACATCATTTAATGATCCATAAAATTTATCGCGTGCATCATAATAACATAAATAGTAACTAGTCCAGAATATTGTCTGCTGGTGCTTCCTAACAAAGTGGGAGGATGTTGCAGTCTTTCGCCTTCTGAGAAAACTCACAGAGGAGAACGGAAAGAGAGACGCCAGGTTGCACGCTGCAATGTGTCTGAGTCCCTGTCCCGAAGTGCGGAAGCACCTCTCTCCCCAGCATCTCCCATCAGCTAGTCTCTCCCACCTTTCTTTCTTCCCCTTCTGCTTCCCCTTTTCTTCTCACCAAAACACAGGTTGGATGTTACTACCCACGTGCCAGATGGCTTGAAGCAGCAGAAATTTGAAGCTCAGGAAATCCCACATTAAGATGAAGGAAGAGTGGGAAGAAAGAGGACCCCAACGAATAAAGCAGAGAAGGTGTCTGATGGTGGTGGGGCTGGAAAAGCAAGGGACAGAGGAGCCGTGCTCTGCACCCTGGCCGGTGGCAGGTGGCCTCTGTCCCCAGGGCCACCCTGCACTTCCTCTCCCACTGTTTTCCTTGGCCCAGGTTCTCTACAACAATGGGAATAAATATTTCAGCGTTCATGGCTTCCAGCATCCTGTGCTTTTAGGTTTGTAGAGAAAATCCCGTACAATAACTTCCTCTGCCTCTAGTCCAAGTTCTCAGATGTATTCATGATTGCATGAGGTTTACTTAATAGGAGAGAAAGAAATTTTCATTAAAAGTTTAGAACAATTAACACCTTGTTCTGTCACATTAGAACCCAACAGCCTCTCACTCGACTTAGATTCTGGCTACATGCATGTATGTGGCATTCTTTGAATTAAATGTATTATTACAATAATAGTACTTTTAGATTTTTTTTGTTTCCTTAAAGTACATGCTACTATTTTTTTTTAAACTGGGGTTCGGGTAAATTAGATTGATGCATCAGGGAATAAGTGATATATTAAAAATACTAGGCTTCCTTCATGAATGCAGCTCTCCAAGCCAGAGCACTAGGAAATAAATGGAAATCTTACATAATCTTATAAATATTTTAATTTTATTTTTGATTGAAGTGTAGTTGATTTACAATGTTAGTGTCAGGTGTACAGCAAAGTGATTCAGTTACACCTATATATTTCTCAGGTTATTTGCCGTTATATATCATTACAAGAAGTTGAATATAGTTCCCTGTGTATACAGCAGGTCCTTGTTGTTTATTTATTTTATGTATAGTAATGTGTACCTGCTAATTCCAAACTCCTAATTTATTCCTCCCTGCCCCTTCCCCTTTGGTAACCATAGTTTGTTTTCTTTCTCTCTCTCTCATAAAATATGTATATATATATATATATATATATATAAAATAAAGTTTGCACACTTAGATAAATGTACCTCTAGCTACACCTGGCAATGTAAAGTCACTCAAGAAAACCCTTGGTATTGGCTGGCCTGGGCATCTCTTAGGAGCGTTCTGCTGGTTGATGCTCCCTTGCCTGAAAATTTTGGGAAGGATGTTTTGCACTTCCGTTTTTGACCTGGGCCATCCCAGCCCCCAGTGGACTAGGAGGCAGATGAGAGAAATGCTCAGACAGAGGTACTGGGTGAAAGCACCCACAGGGAAGCTCAGGATGCGCACCTTAACCGGGACCTATAACTGCAATAAGAGGGGCACTGACGTCCTGTTATGAGCCAGTTGTTCTTGCTGTTTGTCCCCTACCAGCAAGTGGCCCCCATCTCAGCCTGCATCCCACAGGCAGTGATCAGAAACAGCTGTCTAGCAGGCACCTCCATCCCTACCCCTCTCGGCTTCTGTCCCCTGTGACCTCTTGACAATACTCAGAACTGATTATCCACAATTCTCTACTCTTGAGCCTGAGGGTGGCCACCTCTGAATTAAAGGCATCAATCCTGCCCTCTACTCTCCCTGCAGCCCAATGGACGCTTGCAAAGGAAAATTCTTACATGAACACTGATTGCAAAGAGCCAATGATACCTTTCTCTCTTAAAATTCTTATTTAAAGTCTGTGTCAGCTACCAAATTCTAGCCTGACTAATGTGTGACTTGAAGTTAAAATTTAGTGTCACGTCTTCAGGATTTAAGCAGTCCTTTTCGAGTGAATAACTAGGAACAAAATGAATGAAACTGATGCATAAATGTGGCTTATATATTTATATGTGTTTCTATGTCTACGTTTTCATCTGTAGGAAGAGGGGCACCCTTTACAAATTGCTCATTGAATTACTGATGCAAATTTCTTAAACCGTTTCCTTTTTCGCTATTAACTGTTTAAACTTTAAAAAAATTTTTTTAATTGCAGTATAGTTGATTTACAATGTTGTGTTAGTTTCAGGTGTACAGCAAAGTGATTCAGTTATACATATGTATACATTCTTTTTCAGATTCTTTTCCATTATAGGTTATTACAAGATATTGAATATAGTTCTCTGTGCTCTACAGCAGGTCCTTGTTGTTTATTTTATATATAGTAGTGTGTATATGTTAACCTCAAACTCCTAATTTATCCTTCCCCCCCAACCCCTTTCCTCTTTGGTAACTATAGTTTGTTTTCTACGTCTATGAGTCTATTTCTGGTTTTATAGATAAGTTCACTTGTATTTTTTTTGTAGGTTCCACAGATAAGTGATACCATATGACATTTGTCTTTCTCTGCTTCTTGCTATGCAGCCACTGATTTCTGTGAAGTTTTGAAGTCTTTGGCCAAATAATCAGGGAAATGAATCTAATCTCAGAGGGAGCAGCGTGCATCTGTAATTCTTGCCCATCACATTAGAGCAGGTGGTTGCAGAAACATGGACTGTACTTCCCAATACGAAACATCTAGGTGCCTGCAGAGGGAAGGTAGTCACTACCTGCCTCACCGCTCAGCCACCTACTTACCTCCCCTGTGACACGGAGCCAGACCGCCAGGGAACATTAGAGCAAGAGGAAGCCAGTAGCAGGGTATTCAGTTTCCCTTTTGATATTTCACCAATAGACGAGGATAAAAGAGTCATCCTTCGTCACTCAGGTTAAAGTAAGATAAAGAGAGAGGACAACAATATCTGGACAAGACAGCTGTCAGAAGGAAACAGACATCTACAGTTTGCCGTGAATGTAGAATTTTTTATAGCATAAAGCCAGAGGCCCGCTGACATTCAGGAACTGGCAAACATTTTTTGCTTGTCAACATCAGTTCAGAGGGGTTTTCAGTCAAATGTTTTAAAGTGGCTGAGAAGGAAGAAGGGGGTTCATAAAGGACTTCTCAGCTCTGTTCCCTGCCCGGCACGTTTTCCCGAGGGATTGCCTTTGTGTTTCTATCTGCTGCCTCTCACTGTAAGGCTGGGCAGGTGCTAACCCAGATGGCAGTTGCATTTTAAAAGAACCTCCCCCCTTCCCAGCTGCCCCCGCATGTTTAATGATTTGCACTGCACCTGGGCAGTGCCCTGCACAGAGGAACTCAGTTGTGGAGAACTCCCTTGAGTGTCCATCATTTTTTCTTTTTTAAAATAATAAGTGTAAAAATAATTAGCTATATGTTAGTACATATGCGTAAGCAAGTTTAATAAAAAATGAATCAAGAGATGGCTGGAAACTTGGATTTTTTTTTTACAATCCAAGGAACTTTCTACTTTACGAAATGTAGAAAATACAATCAATTGCAAAGAAAACTAAAATCATCCACATTCCACTACCCAGAGGCAATCCCTATTAAGATCTTGTACATTCACTTCCAATTATATATACATATATATGTATACACACATGTAATCTTTAATGAAATTGAGGGATTATAAACTATATGTAATTTTATTTCGACTTATTTTCATTCTTTGTATTCTTCTAGTATTAGTGATCCACACATATTCAGCATACACAATTCCTCTTTCACGGCTCTGAGATTATTTGCTCAAACTGGCTAATTAAAGATGCGCATCGAAGTTTTAAGACTGAGTAAGATTTTTGCTGTTGTTGATGCCTGCCTTGTTTTTCACTGTAAGTGCACGGCAGTGAAGAATACGATTACTACGGTACAGTTTGGTATCGCTGCCTTGATTTGTAATAAGATTACAGCAACTTCACCCACCATTACTTTTTCGTTATCGCTGCAAATGTCCACACAGTCAAAATGGCTAATAATCTGTTAGAGTTATGACTGAAATAGTTTTGGCCTCAAGGACCCTGGGAGAGTGTCTTGGGGACTTTACTCTGAGAACCACTGTCCTAAAAGGAAGGGGATATAGTAAGACGGTAGAGTGAAGACACTTGGACCGAGCCACTGGTAAACTTCACCTCATTTCTGACTTCACCTCTGTGTAATATTGAGCAAGTTACTTACCCTCCCCAAGCTGCATTTTTTCCACACCTCAAAAATAGGAATAATAACAGAGCTCACCTTACAGAGTTGTTCCAAGGATTAAAGTCAGTCACTTAGCCTGACACACGGTAAACTCAACACACATTAACTATGATTACTAATATTTATATCATCACTTCTTTTTGAGACCAAGCAGCAGTGATGTGAGTAAGTCAGAGGATCAGCTGTGTTTGCTGGGATTTGTTTATGCTGCACCCGTCTAAATTTAGCTCTAGATTTCCTCTGTGAGTACAAGCTACAAGCAGATATATATATATTTTTTTCCTACTATATTGAGCATAGAGATTGAACGTTTGCCCTTAGGATGATGATTTTGCAAATCTCTGTGTAGTCAGTCACGAGAGAGATCTCTGGGTGGTTAGAGCTACTGATGACAAATGATAGATGGTATTTTGATGGGAACCGTGATCTCTCAGCCCCTGTCTGCTGCCTGTCACAGTCCCGTGAGGGAAGCAGATACGACCAGTGGGTTACACTCTGATCAGAAAGCCAGATTTCAAGGAGTCACGGGGGCCCCGGTTGCTAAGGCCTGGAAGAAACACTTGACCAATGTCTTTCCCAGAACGTTTATTCCTGCCCTAATTTCAGTCCTCCAGATTTCACCACTTGGTGGAAAAAAATGAATTCAAGGAAATGGTCTCTAAGGAAAACAGAGGGAACGAGGTATTTGTGCCAAGAAAGAGTGAGGTGTGTGTGTGCACACACACGCGTATGTATGTGTTGCACTCTCACCAACAGGAATTTGGAAGACTGTGTGGTGGAAAATTCTAACCGCGTAGACCCATCTAACTGATGTCAGTGGGGATATAGGTGGGGGTACGGCAAGGAGACCCAGGTACACTCTGCCAGCACATTGTCCCCCTATGAATATTTTTTACTGCCTCAAAGACCTATGCTCTGTCTTATTTTCCTTGTAAGTGTAAGAGGTTCACTTCGTCTGTTTTTCTTTTTATTGCTTTTGAGACTGACCTGAGTACAAAAGAAAAATCCAAAACCAAATAGCTCTTCACAATGCTGCAAGCTTGATTATAAGGGGCCCATGATATCTGGTCTCCATGTTGGAAAAATAATAGCACGGGGGTAGCGATGGAACTGAAATGAAGACTGTGTGCCCTGTTAAAGAGAGCAGTGCCCTCCAGCTGAGCCACATACAGGCGTGGACCCAGGATGGCTGTGTTTTCATGTTCAGGGCGGAAATCCAGATTTTTTACAAGAAATCTTCACATTTATAAACAGATCAAACAAAACATGCTGGCGAGGTTTGCAGGCTACCAAATCTGAGATTTCTCCAAAGATATGATTTCATTTCCCGTCCATCTCTTGAATCAATGTACTGTGCACCTGACTCATCTGTCACCACAGGGTGGGAACAGAGGACAGAGAGGAGCCTCGATCTCCCTCTAGTGGTTGCAAAGTGCCAAAACAACTAGCTGAATACCCATCCCATTTATTTCATGAAGTCCTTCCACATACTGGAAACTCACTAAAATCAGTAAAGCCGACTCTGGCTCTTCTGTGTGAGATGTGAACCACATGGTGATATTACTGTTAGTTCAGATTAGACTCTGGGATAATAAGCAACAGGAAGAAGGAGCAGGGAAATCAGTTCACGTAGAGACCTGAGACTTGAATGCATGAGTTCTAGAGCGAGCCACCAGGAAAAGAGAAGACTCTGAGAAGCTGTGCTCTCGCTGAAGGCAGGGCCAGCAGTCCACGCCGCTGGCTGCAAGGTACACACTGTGTTTTACACGTACAGATGAGCGTAGTGTGAAGAATCGTCTTATCCACTGGCTCATTTGATCCCTGTCTTAAGAATCCGATGGCAGCTTAGCATTTATGAATTAACGGAGGACATCCCATCCTTTGGTTTAGAAGCTAAACTCGAGGAAGAGCACTGTTAGGGCGGGGAAGGAGATAAATTTGGTAATTTTGAAAAGATTAAACAAAATTTCAAACAGGTTAATAATATAGAGCTAATAAAGGATGCTGAGAAAGTTGAAATATGGATCCTGTGACAGCCTTGTTTAACTCGGGCGCCCGTGTTGTCTGAGAACACTGTCCCCAAGCGTTACATGCCTGCAGCTCAAATGTCAGCTTCCAAGGACGGTTCCCCCTGTGTACTCACTTCCCTGCTGTTCTGCCCTCTGTGACACACTCAGATAATTTAACGAACTGAAATACAATGGCTTTTGGAAGCTCACGGCTCCATTTTACTTTTGTTTTAAAAACAGTGTTTGAGTTCAGAGCATGTCAGCAAAACCAACCGAAAGAATGTGGATGTTGCTACAAAGTCAGCTTTTCAGAAGCTGGAGGCGGCGTCGCTGGCCGGCTGTCAAACTGTCCCCGGGGCGGCGGCGCGGCGGGGACGATGAGTCAGCACCAAACACGGTGACCCATGAACGTGCCCGGCAACCGGCACACACGCGCCTTCAGAGAGCTCGGGAGGAGGGCGATGTTTTATTTTTCACGTTTATTGAGAAAGAAATCCGGACAGGTCATTAAAGCTCACGGATGCATTCATGTGTGTCTGTCTGTATCGGAACCCGGATTACAATATTTATACATACGGATTCCGTCTGTCGAGAAAAACATATTCGGAGTGAGAGCTGAGATGTCAGAAGCGAGGCATTTCAAATGGGATATTGCTGTGGGAAGAGGGGGCTGTGTTTTACACCCGGGCTGTCCAGTCCAATAGCCGCTGGCCACGTGTGGCTCTTGGGCAGTTCAAATGTGCCTAGTCCAAACTGAGATGTGCTGTAAGTGGAAAAACACACTGGATTCCAAAAATTCAGGGAAAAAGAGGATAATGAAAATATCTCTTTGATAACTTTTTATATTGATCACATGCTGAAATAACATTTTTGATATATTGGATGAAGTGGAATATATTTCCATGAATTCCACCTGTTTCCTTTAACTTTTTTATGGCGGCAATTAGACAATTTAAAATTCCTTATGTGATTCATATTGTATTTCAATTGGGCAATGCTGCTTTAGAAGAGGAAATATGATTTCATCTCCTTCCAGTCCCATCCCGCCACACACACACACACACACACACACACACACACAAACACGGGATAGGAAGGGAGCTAGAGTAGTGAGCCATTTCAAAATCACAGGCTTCAGAATTCCATTCTAGGTGCCGATTTGGAGATCTACACCAGAGAATGGGTATAATATGAGCCACAGTGCTGGAAGACATCCTATCTTAAATTGCCAATCGGCCTCAACTGTAGGTCCAGGGATGAAAGGGCAGGTGTCAAAGTTCATTTAATTCTAGCCACTTCACTAAATTGAAAGGGGACTGCCAAAGATGCTGAAAATGCTTTTCCCCCTTACCAACCACTCTCATAGAAAAACAAAATGAGCTCTGTAGAAAGGACCTGGGGTAGCTCCCTGAAGTCTTCAGTCTGATTTAGACATGGATGCTCTCAAGAATGATTTGACTGTGGTGGTTGAAACCGTTATCATAACACATTGGGCTAAAACTTTGACTTCATAAGGATTTTGATGAAAGCAAAATCTAGACACTCATTTGGCCATTTGAATCCACCCATGAAAAATCCTACTTTCTAGATCTGCCTGAATGTGGCTTTGTGTGTGTGTGTTTTAAGTTTGACTTCTCACTGCTACTAAATTATCCCCCTAAATTCCGGCTAGTGTTGAGAGGTTTCTCCTGTCCCTTGCTGCTCCATCCTGTTTAGTTTCAGTCCATGGATGAGATATGTCACCCAGCTTCTTTCACCCTCATCTTAGCCATCACCTGCTTTGATGACTTTGGAGTCCTGGAGTGAAATAGATGCCAATTTCGGGCTCCAGAGCCATCACCCCTTACCCTTAAATTTCTCATTCATCCATTTTAACTGTTGACTTGACTTTTTATGAGCAGAGCTGGAAAACAAAGAGCTGAGCAGAGGGTTCATTAATGGGGGCCAGGCTAGTCTGAACGATTGTCCAATGGTATGTTCTCACAATAAAAAGGGTGGTGGTGTTCTTGGCTCCAGAAAGAGTAGGAAGAAAGGGTGACATTTCTCAAATGTTTCTTCACTTACAGCTATGCAATACCTCCCCTTCCCAAATAAGCAACCTAATTTTGTCCCTCAAAATCAGAAATTGGGACAGGTTTCTGGAGGTAGGGGGACTTCTGTTGGAGAGTGGCTTGTGACACTTCCCTAAAATCTCTATTATATTCTTCCTTCTCTAAATAGACACATATGAAATGCAGTGTATTCATATAAAGTTACAGAAATGTTTTAAAGAAAAATTAAGATGTGCACTTTAATAATGTTTCCGATTATTTTTCATATATTTTCATATTTTCATATGCTTTCTTATTTTATTAAAAAATTGAATGTTACATTAAGTGGTACAATATGAGCATTTTCATAAGGGATCAAAACTAGATAAACACTTTTATTACTCTCTTGGGTAATTTAAAAAAATCTTTTCAGTTTGGACAGGGAAAGGAAATTGATTTATACCACATTTAACTTTTTGACAAGTTGATTTTTTCAATCTAAATTCTTGACAAGTATTTCTGAGCAATATAAAAAAAAGCACCTATATTTGGAAAACATACAAAAGCAAGGGAAGTTCAGGCATGCTAGGAGAAGCCTACAGCATGTGGAGAATAGCAATCTTATATTATCTGATTCCAATGGTTGGAATTTGTGAGATGTTGAAGAAGATTGCAAATATGCAAAGACTATGTAAAACAGGCTGATTTAATTTCACAAAATTTTTAGATAACTGCATTACACTGTTAAAGATTCCAACATCTAATAGATAGAATTTTCCTCTCTTTATTCTAGATTTTATTACCAAAAAATATAATAAAAAATATGGAATCCTATACATTCTAAGATTTTATGGGTTGTTGACAAAACTCTGAGAAACTAATGAGAAAAAAAGCCACACCATTGAAGGCTGTGACATCTGTGAAACGTGGTTTGGGAAATTGACAGGGCTTGGAAGACTTCAAATCTGAGAATAAAAAGCAATTTCAGATTGCTCCCTGACCCGGAAGTTCAGGAAGAAAGGGGTTATTGGTGATTGACAGCTCATCTCAAGTCCTTTTTGCACGCCATCGGCGTTGAAAGATGACACGATTCTCAGACACTTAAGGTAAGAAGAGCCCCTCCGTTCTCCTGAATGCGATTCCTAGCAGGACAACGTGCAGAAGACAAACCTCAAAGTACACAGCTCTTACCGGCGCCACCGAGATGCGCTGCTTTAATGAACGGCTTGCCTCACCTGTTCTAGGGTTGACAGTCTGTGCTCAGTGTTTAATAACACTGAAATGAGAAATAAAATCATGGTGGGGCTATGTCTCATTAAAGAAACTAAAGGAACGTATAACTCTAGCTTTATAAAAGGAACTTATAAACTGTGTTAAAATGTGACAACGCTATATAAACCGTGCTGCAATGGGATTCCTCAAAGCGCAGAATTACGGTCAAGAACGTAAGGTCCATTTGCATAACTTAATTCTTTCATCTGCAGCAAGAGAAACAGCCAGTAATTAAACATTACTGTGTGTGTATAAGCATGTGTACGTGTGTGTGTGTGTGTGTGTGAAGCATCCCTTGTCTGCTCATTTAAGGGTAGAATGTGAAAGCTGACAAGCCGGAGAATAAGGGAAACTGACAACTTAATTTCTTTGTGTATATGAATATTGACTTTTTTTCCCCCAGAGAGTCTGTGTACTCCATGGCAAGATTATAAGACTCCTGGAAAGACTGACTCATTCAGACTCTAACAGAAGAGTTTTATTGTACTCAAATGTATCAAGTTCTTAGAAAGGAATTCGGGCAATCTAACTTCCAGAAAAATCTATTATTACTTATTAATTGTAAACCTAAGTGCTTACAGGAAACAGAACATAATTTAACCAGAGTAGTGACCCTTTGAGTGTTTTTAGAAATTAAAGCTATACAATTTCTGTGATAAAAGGTGAAAACATAAGAAAATCAACAGCTGAACTGGCAAAATGCACAACAATCTGCTCACATATCTAAGAGTTTTTCCTTCTCATTTAATAATAATTAATAACAGCAAACACACTCAAAAACAATTACCCGCATAGCTATGCCTTTAACCACTGCTGCCTTACCAGTGGTAGTTAAGCAAGTAGGCTTCTGAGCATCTTTAAGCAGGAAAATGATGGAGTTGGGGAGAGGAGGGGAGGTGGGGAATGACCTGAGTTATGCTCGGGGGATTCTCGTCTTCCTCTTGCTCCAAAGTACCACCAATTGTGTAAGAGAAAAAGGGGTAATAATTTCCTATAACTGACCCAGAGAAAGCTAGGGGTGGGAGGCTGTAGTATGGGACGGTCATTTCTTGAACCCAGCAGTTTACTTGCCTGCCTAGCAAATTTTGCGTGGCTGAATAAGAAAATATATGTTGCCAGCATGCTACAGGGTTCTGAAAAAAAATTACATATATTTGTAAAAAAATTCCTTAATTATAAATATATACATACATACATATGTATGTATAGATAATTCTTTTGGAGTTTTACAGTCGACTTCCTAAATGCATACGTAGTGGAAAATTACCCTACATGGAAGATCAGTTCCAAACTCCTCTGCATTTGGGGTTCAGAATATGAGGTTTGTTTTCAGAATGTGCCCAAGAGATTAACTTTCACAACTAAGCTCTGCTCCAGCTCGTATTAATGGTACTGCTCTGAATATACACTGGCAAGATGCAGAAATACAGAGTGGCCAAGAGCATGGAGTTACAGCTATTCCTTATTTTCTCTAGAATTCTTTCCTTATCGTTAATATAAGGATAATAATAGTGCTTCCTCAGAGTCATCTGGTGGATTAACTTAGATAATGAATGAATGTATTGTACCTGGTACACAGCTAGGTCCCCAACGACAGGTAACTGCTCAGGGATTATTAACCAGGTGAGGAGTGGGAAGTAACTAAACAGAAAGGGGAGCATAGGAGAATTCCTTTCTTTTTTTTTTCCATTAAGAAAAAATTGAAGTAGAGTCAGTTTACAATGTTGTGTCAATGTCTGGTGTACAGCACAATGTTTCAGTCATACACATACATACATTTATTCATTTTCTAAGTGAGGTAAGCCAGAACGAGGAGGAGCATTTCTAGTCTTTTTTTGTTTTCTTAGGTTTACCTTTGTTACTTTTATTCTATTTTTACTGAAGTATAGTCAGTTTGCAATGTTGTATTAATTTCTGATGTACAGTGTAATATTTCAGTCATATGTATACATACATATATTTGTTTTCATATTTTTTCATTATAGGCTCATTATAGGCTACAATACCTTGTAGTCAAGGTATTGAATATAGTTCCCTGTGCTATACAGAAGAAACTAGTTGTTTATCTATTTTATATATGGTAGTTAATATTTGCAAATCTTAAATTCCCAATTTATCCCTTCCCACCCCTTTTCCCCCTAATAACCGTAAGTTTGTTTTCAATGTCTGTGTGTTGTCTATTTCTGTTTTGGAAATAAATTCACCATTTCATCTTTTTTTTTTAAGATTCCACATATGAGTGATATCATGTGGCATTCTTTCTCTTTCTGGCTTACTTCACTTTAGAATGATGATCTAAAGAGTCGTTTCTTAAGTGAAAATCTCCTCCCTGTCAATTCTCAACAGCTCTGTTACATCAGCTACGTGAGAATATCACCAATCCAGCTAGAAGACTGCTGTCCAGTCACAGAAGAGAGAATTGAGGACAGTGACCAGGTCAATGACTGAGGCCACCCAAGCACATCACTAAGTCCACAGTCCCTTGGTGAAGCCCCTACCCTCAGCCCAGACTTGCTCTCAGGGGAATACTTTGAATGTGGGCCTTAGCGGATTATCTGGCATGGCCTCTGAAGGCTGACAAGGAAAGGCCTCACACCCTTTGACACAGTTTGCATGAAGCTCAAACAGCATTCGCAAGCCTGGGAATGTACGAACAGGCTGAAGGGGCCCACAGATCTGAAGACGTGTACGTCGGGTCTCTGGTTCAAAACTGTTTGGTCTGTCAGCACGGATTCCTCAGTGGCATTTTAAAATTCCTTAGCGTTAAGTGGTTTTTCCTTGTCCTGTTATTCAAACAGACTTTAATACACTGGAGAGAATCAAGCGTTGACTACAGTATTCACCGTGGGGACAATCAGGATGCAACTCGAATATTCCCTGTGTATCACAGAACCGGCCCAGAGTATGACGGGTGGGCCCAGGAAATGCAACAGTTAATCGCTAAAAACGCCAGCTGTAAATCCATGCGGAGAGCTGTAAAAGCGAAGGCGAGGAAGAATCTTACTTTTAGCAATCAACAGGTCCAAATCTACTCTACTTTACTTCTTTTCTGAATGAATGTAATTATAAGAATACACAAAAAGCCTAAGTAACACACAGAGCACAGTGCAGAGCTGATAAGAGGGGTTTCAAGCACTTTAGAGGCATAAGCCGTAATAACATCTTATCCATCTGTGGGATTTTTATGTAAATCTTGGACTCTTGTCAGAAACGGCAATTTTTTTTTAGAGGAATTATACTAGATTCAGGCTTAATCAGTTTCAAATAAATAATTTAATTGATCTGCTTGACGACGTGGGTCATGGTTGTTATATAAGTGTGTTCATTCGTTTATGCATTTATTATGAACACTGCGGCTCCCAGTGCAAAGTTAAGAGCTCTGGGAAATACAATGGTAAATTGGACCTGGACTCTGTCCCTGATGGCCCAGAGACCTTGTGGAGCACTGAAGACCCACTGCTCATTACTCAGACCCATGAAGTTTCATCATTAGCCCTAATGCAGTATCAAAAGTGCCAAGAGCCGGAGGAGAGACACATTTCAGATATTAGGATTTCAGAGGATGAAGACACGTGGAAGAGATGAGTCCAATTGAGGCATCTGGGCGCCTTCACAGAAGAAAGGTCATTTAAATGTGGCACGATTCCCTCTACATGGTAGTGC
The DNA here is from genome assembly GCF_048564905.1 of Vicugna pacos. NCBI lineage: Eukaryota > Metazoa > Chordata > Mammalia > Artiodactyla > Camelidae > Vicugna > Vicugna pacos. The sequence continues at coordinate 11,983,829 of NC_133010.1, forward strand.
TTAATAAATATTTATAGACTGAATGAATGAACGAATGAATGAAAAGACATTGGAGGGATAAAGGCGCACAATGCCTGGCACATAACAGTTACTCAGCGAATGCTTCCTGCATCGAACTGCAAGCTTTGAGGAAGGATATCGTAGTCAAGGGAAGAAGCAAACGCGGGGGTGAGCAGAGGACACTAAACAGGGCTACGCGGAGGAAAGCGCAGGAAAGGGGCTTCAAAAGGTGCACGTGGCTAAATCGTATAGCGTCTAGTTGAGGAGGCTGGATGGTATTAGATGGAAGGAGAGATGCCACTGACACTTTCACAGCTACTGCAGGATGCAGTCCAGACTCCCTGACATCAGTCCCAAGGCTTCCCGAGATCTGGTGCCTGCCCGCTTCTCCAGCCTTCTCTGTCTGTCACTCCCCGCTCCATTCATGCTGGACTTTGTTCAGTTCCTCAATAGACAGCATTTCTTCCACCTCCTAAGGTTACATGTACTTTTCCTGCTGGTAATCTTTCCACTTTTGTCCTTCTCTTACCCCCTTGGTCTGGCTAACTCCTACTTACCCCCAGGTAAGACGGTAAACATCACTTCTTCCCGGAAGCCTACCTGCCCCCTGTATTAGGTTGGCTCCCCGTCTATGCTGTTGCATTGATCGTGTACCTCTCCTGGTACCTTACTGTAATGACCAGTCTGTTGTTGGTCTCCCCTGTCTGCGGCAGGCGCATGGAATGCAGGGACCTTGTCCACCTGGTAGCTGTATTCCCGGTCCCTAGCCCACTGCCTAAAATACTCATTAAATGAATTTGCTGAATGAATGAAACAGACAGGTGCAGACATGAGTCTTAGGAATGTTAATCTGACTGGAGCATATCCCATATTATTGAATGAGGGGAACCCAGGCTTTAAAAAATAAAAGTGGCTGGCAATGGTATATGGTCATTAAAGTCTTATGAGGAAGGTAACAAGGAAATGGAATCATAAATACAATTATGCAGAAATAAAATCTGACCAACTCACAAAAACACTGTGTTTCTATCTTAGGTACCACTTGGTACCAGAGCTCACAGGGCTATATTTGAAGTATCTAAAGGGAATAATGAAATAGGTGTATAAAGACAGACTGAAAAATACATGGTATTAAAAAGAAGATCTGAAGTGTATAAAGCTTTGAATGATCTGGAAAAGATGACAACAATCTCATTCCCTGAAAATTCACTGACACTTCAAAGAGGTAAGTTTAAGGTCCATCAGAATGTACTTCTAATATTACTAGGAGGGGGATGAAGGTGGAAAACAATTTTTAAGCATCCAACTGACTCGTGAGCCATTGAGCTGTAATAAATTGCCAACGGACATCAGGATTTAGAGGCAAATTCTTAATCTGACAGGAAGAATCACTGCATTCTTTCATAACACACCTCCTGATGCCATTGTAACAACAACAAAAAAACAAGCCATGTTTTTATCAGAACCAAGAGTCTGATTCAATACTGGTTTTATGTTCTTTACTGACATTAGAATAGATTCTCATAAATACTCAGTTGTAGCAGCTTTTTCATACAGGCCTAGTAACTTGTCTCCAAGCTCAATAAATATTCATTGAATACTCAGAGTGACCAGGGGTGCTACCAGCTAGGAGAGAACCCGAATTTTCATTTATTTTGAGGCAGAGACATTGGCTCCAAATCTAAATGATGATTTAGAGCATCTAAAAAGGAAGGGATCTAATTACCACCATTACTATAAAAAGACTATGTCCCAAGGGGAGCATAGGGGCAGAGCAGGTGTGTACATGTAGGGAAAACAACACATCCACCCACCCACACACACACCCACACACACCCACACCCCCCACACACACCCACCCACACCTACACACACCCATCCACACACACACCCTACACACACCCACACCCGCCCACCCACACACACCCACCCACCCACCCACACACACACACACACCCTACACACACCCACACCCGCCCACCCACACACACACATCCACACATCTCTTTCACCGTTTTCAGTTGACTCATATAACTGGAACTTCACCCTTGAAGTAGAACGAAGAGTTCACCTGACTCATAGTTTTTCTGCTTACAGTTCATTTTTAGCACTTTGGCAGTAAATTCAAGTGCTTGGAAGGTCAATTTTTCTCGTCAAACACTTTGCTTTTAGGACACAAGGGTTTTCATTTTCTGTGCCAGGTGCCAGAACGCGGTGTAATCCGAGCTCTGCTGGGCTGTTCTGTGCAGTTGGGAATCTTAAAAAAAAATGTAAGACTCCTTTGACTCTCAAATTCTCCTGTGTAACTGACTGTCTAAAACTCTGAGTCCCAGACTTTTTTTTTTTTAAGTAGGGTGAGAAGTACCAGCTTTGAGATAAGCGAAGTACGCAAATACCTGCCTGGAATCAGAAGGAACACCTCGGAATCTGAAAGCAAACTTGATGTCATTTTTATATTTCTATCCTATTTCCACATCCAGACTAGTGGCAGAACAACAAAGTGAATTTCCAAGAGTTCTCAATTTCCTACTCTGGCTTTGGATCACGGGTAGCGTAATCTTGGAGTGAGGTGGCCACGTGACACGAAAGAACAAGGGGGAGAAAACAAGAAATGGCTTAAAAGATTTTTGGGGAAGTTTTCTAAACAGAATGGGGCATATGTCAAAGGGAAACTAAAGAACATCACAAGGGACACAAAATGAAAACATACGATTATAAACATCGATGTGTTTGGCAGAAACAAGCACAAATTTCTTGGTAACAAATTACATTCCTCCCAGGTTTGGTTTTTTTCCTTCTCCAGAGATCAACAGGCCATCAAAGAGTTTTAGCCACTGACTTGTAGCACAAATAGCACATTCTGGGTGAAAATTATTCAAATAAACTCTTTAAAATGGAAATGTTTAACCAATGTAAAGGTCATTGCCGGAAGAGTCCCAGAAGTGAGGCTCTATCTTCAGAGTGAGGCAGGGAACCTACCGGATGTATTTCACTGACTGTCGGTACAATGTTCGCGAAGGAAATCTGCCAGGGGTTCCCAGCAATTCTGACTTCTGCGTTTTACCTTGTTGCCGACATATCAATTCCTAAGATCATAATATTCCTTTGCCCAGATCATCTTAAAAGCTGATGGATAAACACTAAAATAGCACTCCTAACACCTCTGGGAAATCACTCTGATGTCCATTTTCACGATGATTAATACAGACAGAGAGAAATTTGCAAGCCAAGAGGGAATGAGGAAGGGAGGAGGGCAGAATGGAATTCAGGAGCATCGAATTTCCAGTCCTCTGTACAGAGCGTTCTTATCTCCAAAGAAATTCTAATAAAGGCCTGAGCCATTACAACTAACTCTGAAATAGTAGAACACTGGCTTCAAGGATACAGTTTTAACTCTATTACAATATTTGGATTACATCCTGAGACGTTAAATTGAAAAATTAGAACAAACAGTACCACAGTACCACAGATGGTCCCAAATGTATCTTTAAAACAATGTCATGGGTAAAATATTTGGACACTAAAGATACATTTGCAGTTATATATACAAATAAAAAACCCTCCACTTTAATTTTGCAATTTACCTAAATAATTTGTTGAAGACAAGGAGAAACAGAAATACAACAAAATCGAGAGTTTTGAAGAACCCCAAGAATTTAGCCAAACTTAATTTTCTTCTACATTGAATGTGAACTCTTTTATTGTTAAAATAAAATGATACATTAGATATCATTTAAAATATAGTGTGTGCTGATTCTGTCTATGTATAATGCATATATTAGCCAAACTTTAAATGCTTATTATTTGACTGATCTCTAAGCAAATCATCAGAGTTGGGACAAAGCTTCTAAAAGAATGTGAAGGAAGCGGAAATTATCTTGAAAGGTCTCCTTTTAGTGGTAGTAAGGTCACTGTAATGACATTTCATAGAGAATAATAATGCAGTGGAGAACCAAGGGACTCTCTTGCTGTGTTTGTTCATTGACTCCAACTTCCCTCCATCTGCTCTGCCTCCACCTTGTTCAAAACCACTGTCCTGGTTCACTCCTCTTATTTGGATGATTTGAAATCGTCTCCCAACTAGTCTCTCTGCATCTATTCTCATTTCAACTCATTGTGGACAGAAAGCTGGAACGATCTTTCAAAATGAAAATGTGATCGCATCACCCCTTTTCTGTCATTTTCCATTCCACTGGCTTTCACTGTGCCCGCAGGAAAGACCACAAGGCTGAACACATCCTAGACCCCCTGCCTGCTACGGCTCTTGCCTCCTTTTCCAGCTTGACTTGTACTATTAGCACCTGGCCCCTCTGGACTCTCTTTGAGCTCTTGACTGTATCAGTCTGTTCCCAACTCAGATCCTTTAAACCTGATGTTTTCCCTGCCTGCAAAACTCCACCTACCACCCAACCCTTCTCTTTGCTAAATTTTACTCATCTGCCAGGTTTCAATGTCAGTATTATTTCCTCAGAAAGACCTCCCCTAATTGCCCCCCAAAATTTAGCTCCCTCTACTGCTTTCTTTCACAGCACCTATTTTTTCCATCATATGTTTTCATTCATTCATTCATGCCTTTATGGATGCGTTCATTCAGCAATTATTGCTAAGCACGTACTGTGCACCAAGCACTGTGTTAGGAGCCAGAGAGACATGGTCCATGCTCTCAGGAAGCCTACATTAATTTTTAATTTTACATTGATTTTCATGTTTATTTGATGTCTGTCTTTTCTTTTGGACTGTGAGCTCTATGAGACCAAATAATATGAAATGTAAGGAAGTTAGTTAGAATCTGTTAAATTTTCCACCATTCCTTAGTGACAAAGCTAGCCCTTGAAGCCTGTCCCCAGGAGGCCAGTGCTTTCCCTCAGTTCCAGGAATATGTGACATTGTAGGCGTGGCTAAGACCACGGGTGTTCTCTTCCTCCTGGGAACACAGCTGTACTACATTTCCCAGATGTCCTTGCAGTTAAGTCATGTGATTAAGTTCTAGCCAATGGGATGTGAACAAAAGTGAGGGCCCGCCCCTATAAGGCTTCCCAGTGTGTTCAGCTCTGCTTTCCCCAACTCCTGCTGGCTGGAAAGAGAGGACTCTGGAGCTGACGAGGATGGCAGAGCCATGAGATGAAAGGGCCTGGTTCCCTGAATCACCACATGGAGGGAAGCCACCGTGGTGTTCTACTGACCAAGGACACCTACCTGAGGCTGGTACATGAAGGAGAGAGTTGGGGATTTATTTGTGATAATGGCAATTATTACTACCTCACTCATTTGTTACACATGTAGCTTTTCTAAAAAAATGTTAGAATTTAGGGATGTGAGCCAAGGAGGCTACTGTGCATTATTTCCTTTTGGAATACTGAGTGATTTCCTAGAAAAGGCCATTGGACAGTTCCTCCTGTATTCAGTCAGATGAAGAGCATAGATCCACCTTAATTCTTCTCAGAAACCTGTAAGCCACTTGAGCATAAAAATTATAGACATTAAATGGAAACCTGGAAAGAACAATAAGTAATTTGAATATGTGGTTTATGCTTTTCAATAATTTTTTGGGGGGGGAACAAAATTTGGCACTTCTGACGTCATGCTGCCTGTTAAAATAAAAGTTACCTATAATGGCCAGTTTATCCCCAACAATGACTTGCGGCAAACCAAGTGTTTAAAAGTGAAAACTGGTGATTATTACTCTAGTAAATTAATGTCATTTGCTTATTACCTCAAAGTGACTTTTGGATATTACACAAATAGAAAAACTCTAGACATAAAATACACTTCGATTTTCAAAATAAAGTAAAAATATGACATCCATGGTGTCTGGTTATTTTTCATATAAGCTGCATCTTTCTAATTTTAAAACGACTAAGTTTAAAATGCTTAGATCTAAAAAGTAAGTTGATTGGTAATCCTAAACATAAATAATTTTTGAATTTAGTATAGACAAATAAGAAACAGAAATTTAAGTAATGTACCCATTTTTTTTTCCCTGTGACTTTTCATTATGCAGTGAGCAATGTTTTACTGTTATTTGGGTCATTCTGAATTAACTGATACGATGCCTTTTAAAAATATTTATTTAAGGGTAAGGGTTGTTGAAAAATCAGAAAGCACAAACATTCCTACTAAACCAAGAAAAAAAAAATCGAACTGAGCAAATACATATCCAGTCACTGTAATTTAAATTAAGCACATCCTAGGCAGATAAACACACCAATAGGAAGGGATGGGATGTCTCGGACATATGTCTCCAGCTCTGTTTCTTGATGTCTGTATTAGATTAGATGTGAAGAAAATGTGCTTAGAGGAAATATTAATAAATGAGACCCAGTTTTTCACAAAATAGATACAAGACAAGGAAATATGTTAAAGAGCAGAAAATGATGTTAGTTCAGTATCTGATGTCGATACAGCTGAGAAGCCTCCAAATTATTCGTTTTTTTCCCCTCTTCCAGCCTTCCAGAAAAGACACTGTGGGAGAATGAAAGGACTCCCCATTTGCCCCGATAGCCTGTATTTTATGTCCTTGCTCAAAGGCCCGGACTAGGAATCTTTCTTCATTGTTGGTGTTGATGTAACTTCTCCACGTACCTGAGTCGAGTGTAGACACACACTGTTCATATAAGCTGATCCCTTATTGAGGGACTGAGGTCTGTTCTTCACCTTCTGCATATAGAGATACATCTGGGTTGATTATTCTATGAGCAGAAATCTCCGCTCTGCTGTATTACTGAAGCTAGTATCTCTTTAACAAAACCTAAAGTCAATTTCCTCTTTCCGCAGTCAGCAGTAACTTTCAATTACCTGCCCACATTGGGGAATTAATAACACTCTCAACCTTCGCCAGTTTTCTGGACAGGCTCAAAAACCATATGCAAATCTTATTAAGAGCAAAGGGCACCACCCTAGTGGGTATATCCAGGGTTTACTCTAAGTGCTTAATATTGAGGGTAATAAACACATCGAAAATCACACTGTTCATTTAACTAAGTCCTTCACATAATGTGAAGAAAAATCTTCAAAGGTCTTCCAGAATCAGGGTCTACAGGCTAGAGCCTGTGTTTGTGATAATCTCTTTCTAAGGTAACGCCTACATTATGTCAAAAAGCCACGTGATAAATAAGCTTGAGAAACTCAGGAAAGGATTGAATTTTCATCCAGTGTGAAAGTGATCGCAATGAACATAGCCAGTTCATGACCTCCCAAATGTGCACTAAGAACTCTGAAAGGGCAGCAAATAAAAGAATGAATTTACCATTTTGAAAATAAATTCAAATACTTAGCATATGTTAAAATCTGCTCCTGAGTACAAGGAATATTAGAAGGAATGTGATGGGCTGTTTTGAATCTTATGTCTTTTTATATTCACTGTAATAAAGGAACCATTGTGCAAAGGTCCAAACATTCTGGCAAGCTGTGGCAATACTACGAAACGCTACTGCCAGATACATTTTATATCCATATTAGGCTGAAGAAAAAAGACGGGTTGAAGTGAGCTGCAAATTCTGGTCTTTTGCTCGAACATTTTGTAAAACACCAGTGACATTCTCTTCAGATTATAAAGTGAGGTGCCAAATTGTATATTTCTAGAATATTCCTGATTACAAGGACACAAATCGACAGTGACTAAACCGAAACCTGGAACTCGAAAATAAAGTGAGATGCTCAAGTGACTGTAAATCCCGGGAGAGCCTTCTAACTCCCCAGGAGGATTTAGGATAGATACATCTCAGAGTTTGTCATTCCAGAAGGTCTTTTGAAATGATGACTCTGTTTAAAGTTGGAATCTTAAAAACGTTATTTTATGTCTGTGAGTCTGTTTCTGTTTTGTAAATAAGTTCGTTTGTGTCATATTTTAGATTCCACATGTAAGTGATATGATATGACCTGTCTTTCTCTGACTGACTTCATTTAGTATGATAATCTCTAGGTCTCTCCATGTTGCTGCAAATGGCATTATTTTATTCTTTTTGTCTGACTGACATCAACTAAAAAAATAGAAAGTCAAAAAATTATTTTATTAGCTGCTTTGTAATTTTATTCTATATATCTCAACTAATAAATATGAAGATGATAAATAAATAATCAACATTCACAAAAATGTCCTCTTGATAATAGTACATTCAACTCCTATGTGTCCCACGAATCATTCAGTTTTGTGGCTATTTGGACCCTCTGCTCTCCTTTCTATAGTTTGAGTCTCTCTACATGCATTTCCCCTGCTTATTAAAAATTCCACTAAATGGCGAATAGGACAATGAAAGGCTATACACGGGGTAAGGATCTCGTGAGGGAAGGCGGAAACTACTTACTCAAGTGAGGTTTGGCTTATTTGTGGATTTCAAATATCTGTTATCCCTATCTCCCATTATCTCCCATAATCACATTAGCCATATAAAAGTGATAGGTAACTTAAAGAAGAAAAGCTAATAATATGAAATTGAAGAAAGATGAGTTGTAGAGTTTTGTTCAAGCAATTTAGGTTTGGGTTACAGGAGCTTACGGTTTTTACAGTTATATAAAGATACTGCTTAATGCTGTATGGGGATTTAACAAATTATGGAATTAAGGAAAATACAATCTGATTATTGTGTATTATATAACAATAATTTCATTAAGATTTCATATTGGCAACTAACTGATGTGTAGAGCAGAAAACATCATTCCAATTTTTTATTTTTTTTTAAAGGCAGCTTCTACCATTAAATCTGAAATATGTTTAAGGATAAAATTGGAATAGTGCTCAGATACGTCTGGCCAACAGCCTAGACAATGAAACTGGATCTTGGTGACAAGGGCCAACATTTCTGGTCCACCCAGTGAATGTACAAAACTTCTGCACAGAATAATAAAGATTAAATAGATTTCATTAAAGATACGAACCAAACTAATTAGCACATTGCTGAGGAAATCTTTTAGATTTTGGCATTCTACATTTAAATTCAAGAGCTGGAGATAGGGTACGATCATTTAAGAGTGATTCGTGTAGATTCTTGTCATGAAATAGGAACGTGCTATTATTGCAAATCACATACCCTTTAATGAGTGTTAATCTTGAAAATTGAACTAACATCTTGCATTCTCCTAAGAGTGGTATTTCCATATCTGGGGCACATGTTTTACCACCATGACCAAAAACCATGGGTCCTGATGGTGGTTAGAAGCACCAATGGTCAACATAACAGAGGCTCAGAAGGCAAGCACCATGACATATCCTGCACCCCAAGTGAAAAGGTTGTTACCGGAAATAGGCACCAAATTCCTTTTTCTTCCCCTAGTCATAGGCTCCAGCCCAACCTAGCAATCAAGAGTTGTTTTGCAACAGCCTGCGCTGAGTTCTGGATGCTAGTTATTGGCATGGATTCCAGGTTAGTGTTCCACCAGTTTGGGACACGGTAATGCCACTGTGACATTTCTGGGAGGCTCTGAAGCAAAGAGACTCAGCATCGCAGCAAGGCAACATGATGCCTCAGGAAAGCCAGCCTGGAGTCAAGTGGAATGTGTAAGCTGTTTTCCTGTCAGGAGACTGCGTTCCCTCTATTAAAGCGGTAAGATTGCATATTTGAATGGCATTCAAGAGTTTTGAAGAGTGAAGAAAGGTGCTCATTCTCAAATCAGCAGACTTTCTTAGAGCCCCGTGAAAGGCCTACATGTACCCAGCTTCCATTTGGGTAACCACAGAGGGGGACCCCAGGGCAGCTCCACACACCTTCATTCTTGTTGCCTTGGGGCCACTTTTGATTTTGCTCTGTGATGCCCCCGCGGACTCCCAGAATGCCTCAGCGGACCTGCAAGGACTCTTGCTATGGAAAAAGTTTAAGAATAAAGTTCGAAAAATAATATAAAAATTGTTAGTCGTGGTGCAGGTGAGGCGATGGCTGGAAGGAATCTAAACTCTGGCTTGACTTACACAGATGGAACAAACAATCAGGCTGGGCTGAGGAACCAAGACTGGGAGATGTTCTCAGCAGCTGGGCCAAGCATGGTGCTCAGGGAATCTTGAAACAAGCAAGAAGGATGGGCAGGAGTATCAGGAGGTGGGCACCTGTGCTTAGCATGTGGCTTGGATAATAGGGTTATATTACTATTGTTGGTAAATGCTGATAGGATAAATGGACAAAGAAATGAATGAACGAATGTCTGCACATGGGCAGCAGGGGTCCTTGTCATGGGACCAGGCATTCTTGGTAAGGCGACCATCCCCATAAGAACAGAGATGGAGGCTGGGAAACGTGGCAGGTACCGGCTCCTGGACCAGGGGCACCATTGCAGAATAAAACCAGGACAGTTGTCTACAGACCAAGAGGAAAGGATTGTAAATCTGCAGGTGCTTGTTTTTCTGCTCGAGAGTGTGGGGGAAAGGGAGCAGAACTGAGCTGTGGGACACATGGGACACAGGGAGCTGTCGCTGTCGGGAGAGATAAAGAAACAGTCTGCAATGTACAAATAGTCGAGAGCGGCTAATGACATGGTGTGGAGAATATAAAAATACAGAAAGGATTATTATCTCTGATTGTCCCCCAAACGCAGCTAATAGTCTTTTCTGACAGACTTTGAAACATAGACCAGTGGAAATTTGCCTCAAAGGCTTTTATTAGAATCTGTAAAGTCCTATCAGTTATACCTTTAAGGACAGTAGATGTTCAGATATTCACCGAGTTGTGCAGAAAACATTCTCTTAACTATTATCCTAATCTTATCTCAGTAAATCTTGGGGAAATGTGTCCAAATGAAAAAAAAAGAGCAGAAATTTAACATATCCCACATCTGCAGTTGTTTGGCCCCAAAACAGCTCATTTTAAGCACCACCAATCCTCTGTATTTTAGCTGACAAGTGCATGTTCTTATGACATTGCCATGACTTTGGATTTTGTGACTCAATGGTTTAAAAGCTGGGGATGAGAAAGGAGATGCTTTAAAGTAAGATAAAACAAGATACATTTGGGAAGGGATATTGTGTCCAGAAGTGTCCCTCAAAATGTGGTCCCTGGGCCCCTGGAGGTGCCCAAAGAATTGATATTGTTTTCATAATATCACAAACATGGCTTGGCTCACCGTTACCATTTGCATCAGTGGCGCAAGGACACTGGTGAGTAAAACTTTTAGCACCTCAGCCAGAATTGAGGGAGTTACATTAGACTGTGATCGTGGTTTTTAACTGCAGTAAAAAAAAAAAAAAAAAAAGAAAAGAAAAAAAAAAAGCATTTGCTTCACTGAAGACGTTCTTTGTTGGACCAGTAAAAATGATTATTAAATTTATGAAATCTCAACCCTCAAATACACATATTTTTAAAATTTTGTGTGATGAACTGAGAAGTATACATAAAGTACGTCTGCTGGACACCAAAGTGTGTGTGTGTGTGTGTGTGTGTCTGCAACCGTCTATGAGCTGGACTAGCTGCTTTTCCACACAAAGCCACTTCAAGTAAAAGACCGACAGATAAACTGGTTACTCAGGCTTGGGTTTTTCACAAATGCTTTTTTCCAAAAATGAACAAAGCGAGCTGTCATTCGAAGCAAAACAAATGGCAGTACTTGTTGCCAATGATAAAACTGGAGCTTTCAAGCAAAAACGTGAATTTTGGAAAGCTAGCATCAGCCACCACAAGCCTGACAGCTTCTCAATATGTAAAGAACTTTGTGGAAGAGACTGATGGTGATGTTAACAAAAGTGACTTTTTTGTTAGTAAAAAGGGAACTGTGTGAATATTTGAAAGATCTGCATAATTTGGTAAACCATTGTTTTCCAAATGACCAATGTATGATGTCATAAAATCATACCAAGGTAAAAAAAAATCTATATAAAGTATGAGGAAGCAAATGAATTTTAATGTAATAGACTACACAAAGTTCATTGATATGGTTTCAGATTCCACATTGCAATTCACCTTTAAGAAACAATCATTTTTTGAGTTTGGGTGTCATATCAAAGAATACTCACATTTATCTGAAAAGGCTATGAAAATACTGCCTTTTCCAACTGCATATCTGTGGGAGACTGGATTTTCCTCATTACTTCTACCAAAGCAACATATTGCAATAGATTAAATGCAGAAGCAGACAAGAGAATTCAACTGCCCTTTATTACGCCAGACATTCAAGAGATTTGCAAAAGTGTAAAGCCATGCCACTTTTCTTAATAATTTTTTTGCATCAAAATTATTTTTTATACAAAACATTATTTATATTAATGTGCAAATGGCTTGCTTTTATGGATTGCATTCATAAATTAAAAATGAAAAATTTCTCAGTTTTGATTTCTCATTTAAACATCAATAGATGGTACTCACATAAATGAAAGAAAGCTCTTTGGAGTTAATGATTTTTAAGAGCATAACGAGGCCCTGACCTTCAAAATTTCAAGAATAGCTAACGTCCAGAGTGCACTGGGCAAAGGAAGCAAATGCTTCAGAGAATTTTCATTGATGAAAAATGCAACCATAAAGAAAGACAGACTCTCTGAACGTTACATTGTCCAAATCTCAACCTCACATCCAAGAAGTGCCTTAAGATACATTAAACAGATAGCTACTATCATTTGTCTTTCTTTCTTTTGGTTTGAGGGTTTGGATGAGCAGCTCAGTTTTCCCAGTAACACTGTTAACTTCCATCTAGAGGATGCCTATGACTTGCAGCACAAGCTACTATGGAGGTTTACATTCGTTATCTCATTAATCAATTGAACTGATATTTAAGCCCACGTTTTTCAATCCAATTTTGATAATGCCTAAACATCTCATTGGATTCTTAAGAAATGTAAGCTCTGTTTTCCCATCAATTCTTTTTTTTCCCCCTAAGTTAAAAACTCAGGAAACTGTGCACCACTGGACAGTCCTTCAGGAGTGGGTGTCTTTGGGGCTAGTACAAGTCTTACCAATACGATGATGGATGCTCAGACAGGGAAGCTGAAATGTGGTTCGCGTGCATGCATGTGTGTGTGTATTTCTTCACAAAACATATTCTATTCAGCACTTCTGGGGCCCTTTGAGTAGATGACCTGTTAATATTGTGTGTAATTCAAAGAATTTTTCTGCATGCCAGCTCTCTCTTTCCCATTTCCACCTGCCTTCTTCTCTTGTTTCTCAACATGCAACTTTCCCACCTCATCAAATATTATTATGCTTGGTAATGTGCCTGATTCAGTCCCTTTTTTTTCTACAAAAGAGCTTTATATATCTTTTCATTTTATAGTTAAATTGAACATTTATCCAAGCAAAACTACTCAAGATTTTTTTTAAGTTTCTTATTGTTTTATATTTTCCTTGATTTCTGACATCGCAACAGCATAGCTTCTACACTGGTTACTAAAAATAGATCACATTTCAACTATCCTAGAGTTTAAACATGATTATGTGGGCTGGTTGGGAGCACCAGCTAGTATTGTATCTGGAATTCTGAATAATTAACTTGCGGGGACTCCTGGAACTCAACGTGTGTATAGAGAACTGTCTTCATTCAGATATTAGAATAGTTACCGCTGCTTTATCACAAATGAGATACATTGACTTAAACTGCTGTATCTTCCTCATTCATCAAATATAGCTTAGTGCTCACCTGTTCAGGCACTGGAGTAGGAGACTACCTGGATTCAAAGATTGGTTTTACAAATTACTAACAAGGAAATTTCCTATCTTCTCTCTGTCTCAGCTTTTGTCAGCTGTAATTGGGTTTATAAGGAATAAAAATGGTTATTTGGTTTAGAACATCACAAAGGACATACTGACTTAAAATTTAGCAGATGATTGTTATTAATTGCAGGCGGCACTGACCTACAGGGGAAAAAATACATCATTTTATCGATTAAAATGAAAGTAAGCACTCACATGCTTTATATTATTATATGGTCAGTTGAAAAACAATGGAAAAATCTTCCATGAATTAAAATTAAGATTTCTATCTAAAAAAGTTAGTGGAAAAGGCTGAAATTTCCTGATCAAATATTTTGCTTTTAAAGCTCATAAGATGAACAATCAGGGTAATCTATAGTTGGCATATTCCATGGGAACAGAATTTACTAGTAAAGCGCTGAATGAGTTTTGAAACAGCTGAGACATCCTGCTGATAGAAAGATTCTCCCTGACAGGGGACAAGAGTTCAAGCTGAGTTCTGGCATTTTCTGCAGAGGACTTTTCCAAAATAACACTAGGGAACTGTTAAAGACGGCAGCATGCCCAGAGTTATGTAGAAATCTACAACAAAGCATAGCAACATCATTTGCAGCTAGAAAGAGCTGAGATGCTATGGGAACCACTTGGCTTACTTTCTAAATGATCTCCCTTTTAAATCATCATAGCAATGGGAACCATAAGCTTCAGGGACTGGTTAAAAAAAAAGTTGACACAAAATGCTCCAAATGTACAAGCCATTTATGTCTGTGCCACCACATGAGCAGAAAGGGACAGCATAATGCCAAGTTATCTGCTTCTGATGCCAAGAGATTTATAAACTATTGTGAAGTTTACATAAATTCTGTTTTCTTTAATGAAAAGCATTCCATTGAAAATGTTACGAGACATACAAGATGATGTTGTTAAATAAATTTCGTTATGATCATGCAAACTTGTAAGCAAAAACAAAAACAAAACCCCCTGGCATTCTGTAAAATGTAGAATGAGCAGATCCATATAATTGTGATCAAAAACAATGTAAGACAATGATCACGGAGGATGGATTTCAAACTAGAATGAATCAGATGTTAAAATAAATAAAACATGCACAATTGTGAAGCTCCCAATGGGAGTACAGTTGACTAAGTGTGAAGATAAACCCAACTGTCTCACTGCATTGATGTAACAGGAAATCATGCTCATGAGCTCTTCCAGGCACCATCACTCTTGGGTGATGACCAAGTTTGCACATGGGACTATTCGGTATACAGCTCAGGTGAGGAGCATAAATTGGCTTCTGGTAAAAGTTGCCTGTTATCACATTATCCTCATAAAAACCTCTGTTGCAATTGTTTAACCTAATGAATCAAGAGAACCGGGTCGATGGATTATTTGCATGACAACTTCGTTACATTTAACCGATTAGTCACTCTCAGCTTCTTAAAATATTTCCCTTTGTCGCCTTCTGTAGCACCCTTTCTGGCGAGTTAAGTACACGGGGTCCCTAGTAAGGGACCAGCCCCTTTCACTTTCAAATACCAGCCCCACCGCTTACTTGGAGTAAGTAACGTAACCTTCTGAATCTGCTTCCTCAATTGAAACAACGGGGATAATTATAGCTCTTCATGGAGCTGCTGTGAAGATTAAGTAAAACTGCAGTGATAAAAATAACTGGTAACCCTTGAATGGGGCTTTTTGTGAGGCAGGTTCTGCCGGACATGGCGCATTAACCATTTCAGCCTTCACACCAACCCACAAAGTTGGTACCGTTATTATCCCCAAGCTACAGAATCACCGAGAGCTTAACAAACTTGCCAACAGTCCCAGTTAGTAAGTGACAGAGTTGTGATTTGAACCCATCTGTGCTCGAAGCCACCAACCACCTTAGTATAAAGCACATAAAACACTGAGCAAAACTGCACTCACTCCATGTTATTATTATTGTTTTCATCATTTTAATTTGTAAGCGTTTCTTCTTTCTCCAGCCCTGTGGTTGACTGTCTCCTAATCACTCCTACCATGTTCCAGTTCTTCCAAACTTACCCCTTTCATGATTCCATACGCTCTTCCTGGCTAGTTCTTTCATAACTTCAATTACATTTACATGCTGGTGATTTCCCAAGCTTTATCTTCTCCTCTGACCTCTCTTCCGAACTCCAAACACAAATATCTACCATGTTTTTGCATAGATTGACTCAAAAACACCCAAAATTTATCATCTAACTGTTGTTCCATTCTCCAGCTCCATTAACAGAGCTACAATCTCATTCGTCTCCCAAGATAGACACTTCGGAATCAGCCCCCACTCCTTGTTTCTCTATAACCCAAGTGGTTACGACGTTTTCTACAAATCTTTACCTCAAGACCAAATTCTCCTCTCACTCACGTCTTTGGAAAGTAACCACTAGGGAATTCTTCATTTTCTTTTCTCTAACTAGCTCTCATGTAACTCTGTGATGTATGATTGATTATAACTGACCAATATTATCACATATTTCGTATGACTAGTCATGGAGGGAGTGGGGTCTCTGAAGCAGGAAGAGAAGATGCCTTCACTTAAGGAGGCCAAGGCCCTGAGACACTATAGTTTTCATGGATCGCCCAACCCAGACGTGAAGTCACTTAAGAGGATGGAAGTTGCTGGGGCTGTGATGTTTACCATGTGCTGGCTTCTAAACTCAGTATGTGGGTCGATGACGGTGATCAATGGAGGTAGACAGAGGTAAAGGAGGACTTCCCCAACCCCAAGATGAGGTCTTTATCCAAGGATTGTAGAGAAAGATCTGGAAACCACTTTAGGGAGGGAGGAAAAATGCCAACCACATCATCTAATCCTGTGGCACAGAGGGTGAGGAGGGATAAGCAGCCTTCCCGGGTGGGGCAGCTGGGGAAGCCATGTAATCAGAGGCCATGCTGGTGCCCAGAAGGCCAGGAGATGGACAACTGCTCAGAGAAGAGAGTGAGTGTGGGCGGTTGTGAGGAGCAGCAGTCAGTCCAAACTGGAAAGACTTAGGAGGGAAGAAGCTCAGGGTGTTGAATTTGGTGACAGATGTCAGGAGAGGAAGGAGAGGGGCTGGAGGGCTTTCCATGCTGGGCTGTGGCTGACCAAAGGAAGCAGGTGTGAGTGGCGTGGAGGACCGAGGGTGCTGCAGGTTTTCTACCACACTCGTCTCAGAAGTCCAGGCAAACGGGACATGTTACGCATCCCTGGAATGATTTCACTAAGACCGCATCTACTGTTTTTCTGAAGAAATCCTAGCCCAGGAGAACAATTAGCATGTTGAGGGAATTCCTAAGACCCGTACTAGAACCGTTCTGAGTTAGGACAGGAAGTTCCACACTCATTAGGAATCTGAACAATAGCAGCAATAAGATAAAATAAAGGGAAGACAGGAATAAAAACAAAACCAGTTCTGAACTTCTAAGTCCTGATATAATAAGAAATAATAATAAGAAAATTGTTCAGGTACCAGGGAAAAATCTGAGTTATTTCTTAATATAAATAATGTGGCAATTATATTACATATTATCATATATTAACTATATAATTAATTATATACTTATAATTTACATTAATTTATATATTAATTATATAGATAATTATAATGTAACTATGTTAATTACATATCAAATTGTGTTTGTAGTTGAAACTGAAATTGAGCTGTAATGAGAACTGAATTTTTCTTTAATTAATTAAGAAACTACAAGGGCTTGTGTAAACAGGTGAGAATTATTAGAATATTTTATATGATATGCCATTTCACAACTCAATAAAACATGTGATTAGTAATGAAACATGTGAAATTATTAATGCTACTAAGAAGAAAAGTACTAGATAAGTTATTAACGTTAACATGAAGAAACATTGTATTGTGAATGTTATACATTTTAAATAATTGATAGATTAGGAATACCGTAGGTATAAATTATCTCAACCAGTTGGAAAATATTAGCTTATCAAGTATGACAAACAGTTTGAAGGATGAGAAAAAGGAAAAGTACAGAGCTTGGATGAAATTGAGGTAGCCAAAATACTTTACAGAGCTGTCTTTCTGCATTAGCTATAGCTTTAGGAAGTTTGAAGCTGTATAATTACAACAAAAAAAATTGCTACCCAGGGAATCTGCAATTTTGAAATGCCAGAAGGTTACTGGAAATTCTCTGATAAGCAGTTCTTTGAAAAGGCATCAAACAAGAGTTATCTGGATCAATGAAAAGAAAATCTCAAAGAACAGAATGCAATTTGAACATTGTATAAATAGAGGCCAAGGGAAATGAGCCTTTTTCCATAAACGGATCACTAAGCCGACGGCTAGCTTCATAAAGTGGCATGTCACATCTAAAGATCCTTATGGTACAAGAGGATCAAAATAACTCACTGGGTCACAGGAATATGTGAATCCCTTACCAAAACACTTAAAGATATTTCAGTACAATTTATTTGGCATAGAGATCTTTGAGATCTTTTAATTTTTTTTTTATTAAAAATAAGATAACTTAGAGATGATGGTTAGCAGAGAAGGAACACAGAAAAAGAATTTTATATGTCCTTTATTAAAACTAGAAAAATGACCAAAAGAAACACTTGAGTGTTTACTTGCTATTAACATTTATAGAAAACTTGACTAAAGATGTAAAAATTAGAATTCATATTTAAAGATTAAAATTATAGATTAGAATTCATATTTTCAGAAATAGGATCTGGACAGACAGAAGTGTAAAAAGAAATTCCTAAAAGAAACTAAGGTTAGAAGAAATGCTAGCAGCATTGGAAAGTCATTCAGCATAAAGAAGCAGAATGAAGACTTTTAAGGAAAATCTTTCACATTTTGCCTCAGGCTGAGCACACTTGCCAAAGAGAGGCTGGGATGTGGGTGGAATTTTCCACAAGCACAGCTGCCCTGGTACAGATCAAGGATGGCATCTTTCCTTCCCAGACACAGGAAGTCAAGGTGGGGGACCATGCCCCAGGGACACAAAGGGCAAAGAACACGGGACAGGGAGTAACACAGATAATGGCACTGAGACCTGAAAGCCACTTCATGTGTGGATACTGACGAGGACTTCTCAGATGCCACGCCTCTCCATGACCCCCAACTGGCATCTGCAGACTTAAAGTTAATGTCTTGAGTGGATATGTGGGTGTTAGTTGGGAGGAGGCAACAGGGCATAAAAATGTTATGGAAGCCAGTAGGGACCTGGAAGGAGAAGGCTGAGAAGTCGTGGGGAGCTGGGAAGAGGGAGCTCTCCTGGCTGAAGAGAGCAGTGCAGATTCCAACAGTGGGGTAAGGAAGTGAGCACAACTAACACAGACCCTACCTGCTATCACTGTTGGTTCCCCAACTGCCATGTCGTCTCACACTAGTATTCTTGGTCTTAAGGGTGAATCTATTTGCTTTGACTAAGAGAACAATAATAATAAAAAAAAGTTCAAGGCAGTTAAACCATCAGCTTTCTTGATACATTTTTTATTATTATTTTTTTTTTACTGAAGTCGAGTTTTTTATTGAAGTAGATTTACAATGTTGTGTTAGTTTCTGGTGTACAGCAGAGTTACACCCATATCTATTCTTTTTCAGATTCTTTTTCATTGTAGGTTATTACAAGCTATTGAATATAGTCCCCTGTGCTCTACAGTAGGACCTTGTTGTTTATCTATTTTATATACAGTAGTGTGTCTCTGCCAATCCCAAACTCCTGATTTATCCCTCTCTGCCCCACCTCCCCCCTTTTTGGTAACCATAAGTTGGCTTTCTATGACTGTGAATCTTTTTCTGTTTTGTAAATAAGTTCATCTGTATTTATTTTTATTTATTTATTTTTTAAGATTCCACATATAAGTGATATCACAAGGTATTTGTCTTTCTCGGTCAGACTTACTTCACTTAGTATGATAATCTCTACGTATTCTGAATGTGCCAGTAGGTTTTTTGACTGTCAGACTCATCTCTGCTTATAGACTTTTGCCTAAGTAGGATAAAAGGGCATTTTTTCTTCTACTAATGGTGACGGATTTCTTGTGTTCTACCATTGCTGTCCGGTTCTGTCAGTGACAATAGCATGCATTGTGATTCAGCTGAAAGGAGGGGGCCCGGCTGGTCATGTGACTCCAGGAGAAAATGCGTCCACTTGGAGGGAAATTTCATTACTCTGACACCATTAGCACGAACCTTCGACCACTCAGTTTATAAACTACAGAGAAATGTTTTCATATTAATAGTGAGACATCCTTAATCAATAATTAATATATGAATATAAACCCATCAGCTATGCCCACATGCAAGACCCACAGACAGAGTCTGTGCAGCTCATTCAAAAGGATGCCAAGTGGGGCAGACACCAAAGTCTAACAGAAATTCCGGCACCTTATAACCTCCTTATCACTAAGATCTGTTTCTGTGTCTTGGGTGGAAATTGAATTGATCTGCCCTGATCTTCTCTTCAAAAGGTCTTGTTGATTACTGACTACAGCAAACGCTCTGTTGGTTGCTGGAGAGCTGTTGAGTCTGTCCTTTGTCAGGAATTAAAGTTGAAATAACCAATCTGTAATTCCAAAAGATATTTCTCACTTTTTAAACATTTTACCAAAGGAAGCTTTCTTTTCTTTTCTTTTCTTTTTTTTTTAACCACAGACAGGGCACCTTCTGAAGGTTCCTAAAATATCTGAGATAGGTCCTTTTGGACATAAATCTTTCTTTACATGTAGCATTTCCACTTCTGTTTCTCTCACGTTTGTTTTAACAAACGCTAAGCCATTATATCTGTTTTTTGTCTCCTCCTTTATGGTAGGCCAAGCCAACCAAATGACTTCTTCTAAGAACTGATTTCAAGAGTCTACAGAACACTTTCTACAAGCGTCAGGGTTGTATACACACTCACGAGTTCTCTGCATGTGTCTAAGGTAATGATAACATTGTACATTTAATGCCTTACAGATGCCAAACTGTTTAGAGGAGCTTTATATAAAACAATTCTTCAGAAAAGCAATCACTGCCAGGCTCATCTTTCTAGTGTGTCTTTCTAGCTTCTCTGCTTGTGCCACTGGGCTGCTGGACCAACGACAGGAATTTCCTGTTCCCAACAGCTCAAGCCCGGATTCTTCCTACTCTTGGCATTCAGGGTGCACCGCCATCCTACGCTTCCTTAAACAACCGCTCTGTTCTTCCAATACTCCCCAGGGAAGGCCTCCTGCTTCAGCCAGGTTGTCCTCTGAAGGTCGCAGAACAGGCTGTAATCAGCCCTGCCCCAGTTCATCGTCTTCATCATTTCTGTTTTTCCCTTCGGTGGCTTCTGCAGATACCCCCAGCACTTCCAGCCCATATCCTGGTCCATCTTCTCCAAGGCATCATTCAGTCTCTCCACTCCATACCAATTCCTCCCGCTATTGCATCTTTATTTTCTAATTAGAGAATCTGGGGGCTAATTTTTTTGGGGGGGTAATTGTACACTTTATAATATCGTCTCCATTTACAGAATCCTCTAACTATTCTATGTATAATTCTTATCTCCCCAAGAAGACAATAAGGTCCTTGAAGGAAAGGGCCATATCCTAGGTGAGCATTATTGCTCTCTGATGCATCTAATGTTCAACTCGGTGTACATCATTTAAGAGGTTTCCCCAACTGGAATTAATTTCTCTGCTCCCTGCAGGACTTTCAGGTTCAATGCTGTTCATTCGGCTATTAAAACACTTATCACAGTTGTTTCCCACTGTATATTGTGAGCTCTGGCTGAGTCTCCATCCCATCTAATTCATCTCTTTATCTCTCAAAGCACCTAAGGTAGTACTGTGTGTAAAAAAGAATTGAATAATAGTTGCTAATTAAGTTTCTATTAAATTTCAACTGTGTTTAACATGGCAGCATTCCCTGTAGCCCTCTTTTTGAGGAACAAACACTTCCAGAATTAAAAATCATTATACTTGAAGAAATTGTGTTGACATTTGCCATGGGGGAAGAAAATCACAGTTTGATGCTTTCCTACCCCCTTTATTCAAAAATAATGGTTAAGTCTACATTTAAATACAATTTAATCAGCTGTGATGTCAGATATCAGTATTTAAGAGGCATCTGCTATATAAAAATGCAAAAATAGACACTGAATGTAGTCAGTAGGTACTTTGTATAGAAATGTTCATGTATCAATGAATCTTGTGACACTGTTCTCAACATAGATTTCACACCAACATTAATTTCTTGACTTTAATATCTTTACAGATTAGTATATGTGTAACTGCCAAAAGTAAAATGAAAATTAACTGTACTGTAACATTTTAAGGAAATCTCATAAAATCACCAATCAATAACTAATTCATTTCTTTTTTTTTTCCTTGCTATTTTGATTTAAGTCTGACACTTTCTTTAGAGGGGGCAGAACTTTTGATGGACTCAGATGATCACAAGAAAACTTCTCACCAGCCCTTTGAGCAATTTTAATTAGAATTTGGTCCAAAATCAATCCCTTAAACTTAGCAAAAGCATCTGCCATGTTCCCCCACCCCTAAGAACTTGAGCTGAAAATATGAACATTTTCCTGTTATAATAGTGCTGCGTCTGTGTAAAGTTAAAATAGCTTCTGAGGACAATTTTCAACGCATTGGGAAGAATTATGGCTGCAAAAATGCAACTTTCAGAAAACAACACTGATTCCTCATTCACTGATGGGCTGCACTGCTCGCTGCTCATAGTGCCTTCTCTCTCAGCAGGGCCGTAAGGCCTTGAACTGCTAGCTTCCTCTCAGTCTCACCGCCTGGCAGTGGTCAGAATATAGCACACTGCCTGCCGAGTAACACGTGCTCCAAAGTATTTCTTTTTTAAACATTTATTTATTTATTCATTTCAATTTATTTTTAAGTGATTTTTTGTCTGCTTTTGGGGGATCATTTGGTTTGTTTGTTTGTTTATTTAATGGTACTGGGGATTGAACCCACGACTTCATGCATGCTGAGCATGCGCTCTACCACTGAGCTATACCCTCCCCCCTCAAAAGTATTTCTTGAATGAATGAAAGAATGAATGGAATGAATCGAAGGACATAAAACCTTGCCATAGTCCCTTTATGTTACCCTATCTGGATTAACAATAGTTACTGCTTCTAGATTAGAATGTTCTCCTAATACAATGATGCCTTTGAGCTCTTGTGATTCATTAGTGAAAAGTGAATAATACAGAAGCAGAGGATCCAGGAAGACAACTTAAAGGCCTTTGTGCAAACAAGAAAAGCAAAATTGTTGTTATATATATATATATATATATATATATATATATATATATATATATATATATATTTGTTTTTTTTTTTAGAAAAGGCACTTCTGCCAGAACATTCTCTAAAAATCTAGTTCTAAGGAATTTACAGTATGAATGGAGCTCCCCTTTGATTTGTTCCTTATGTTCACTGCAGCTCTTGTAGAACCAACGTCAAAGTCCTGCAAAGTCTGTCCCCCGATCTTATTCGAGGCTCAGATTCTAGTTCATGAATCAGATTTTTGTTTCCTGCTTTGGTGAGGCCTGCATCGTTTGGTCCCTGACCCTACACTGGCCAGGTTGTCATGCTGTGTAGACCAGTGTATTCCTTGTGAATGGTGCATCCTGTCATGAGCCTAAACATATAAGCCACATTTTTTATCCCATGGTATATATATACTTTTTTTTTAGAAGAAAATTCTGTCTTATTTCTAGAGAGTCTGAGGTTACCCTTGTCATACATATCAACTCGGCATTTTGGATTCAACCAGTGTTGAATTCAACAGTGACAACAATTCAAAGTTGCTCCTTTGATGGGAAAACACACTCACTAAAAACGCTGAGTTAGCTGCAACGTTTGGAGGCCAGGTCTGATTTCTTTATTAAGAATACAGCGCCAGTTCCCACATAACTTAGTTCTTTCTAAAAACGTTTTCTGCTGAAGATAGACTGTCATAATACATAATGATCTCTGAGAGATCTTGTTTGTAACCCTATGTGATCATCTGGAGAAGTGAGACCCAGAAATTTTTCTGGACTAAAGGCTAGCATAGTGTCTACTTACCTTCCCTTGATCAAGAAAAAACAGCGTCTGAAATTTGCAATAAATAGCTGAAGTTTTTTTTTTTTTTTTTTTTTTTTAAACAACGCTATTTTCATGAAATAGTCCCCTGGAGCAATTCAGTCACTTCAAGTGGGCTTTTCTTTTTTTTTTTTTTTTTTAAAAATGTCCTTCAATGTGGGTTCCCCTTTGGCCAGCCACCCTCTCTGAAAGCTGGTCTCTTATCCACTCTTCTTTTCCCAGCGAAGGGACCTTTTTTCCAGCGAGGAGTTCCCTTTTGGGGCCGAGTAAAGTTGGCCTGGGGATGGAGTGATTCAGAGGAAGCCGTCTTCCTCCCCTTTTTGTGTGGTTCTCCGGTGTGTTGTTCCACTGTTTCGCTGTAGTTTCTGAAGTGGACCCCTGAGTTCTCCCAGCGCTGCCTCTGCTCATGGATAGCTGACTGACTAATTATTGTTCTTTGCTGAGGGGATGGAGGCCATCATTTTGGTAATGTTCCTCCAGTTAATTCTTCTCAATGTCTCTAGAAGATGCTCCTTCTCAATCCAAATCACCACTGTTCACCAGGTTCTTCCTCAGCCTTCTTTTCCTTTCAGTTTGCATTTCCTTGGGATAACTCACACTTTTCACAGCTTTAACCACCTAGACACAAATGACTTTTAAATCCACGTCTCTACACGAGACGTTTCCCCTCATTTATCTACCTGCCTACCAGACATCTTTGCATGAATGGCACACAGAAGCTTCCAACTCAAAATGTCCAAAGCCGTTGTGTTCACCCTTCCCCTATATGAATCTTTCCCGTATTTCCTGCCATCACTAATGACATTACCATCCGTCCTGTTGCCAGACCAGAACCTCAGACCATCCTGGATATCTCACTATTCTCTGAGCCTCCTGCCCAATTGCTAAATCACACTGAATCTATTTGTGAAATATCATTTGGGTTTATCCTCCCTTTTCTTTCTCACTGTGATTGACTGTCACTGCAACGTTCTTGAAAAATGCTTCTTGCCTGGCGTCTGCAGTGCGTCACCTTTCCGCTGTTCTTCTGGTTTGGGGTCCTTTGCTCTCCAGCGGTTCTTACAGACAGTGGCAACAGTGCTTTTTCTAAAATTCAGATTGACTAATCCATTGCCAGATCTTAATTCTTGAATGGTTTCTCATTGCCTCAGTATACATTTTAACCTCCTTACCACAATCTTAAAGACCTTTTATGCTATTTCTCTCTGTCTGTCCAGTCTCAGTGCATGTCACTTATTCTAAAACATTTTATGCTTTATGCAGAGTCATTTTCAGTTACCTAAGACTATCATACTTTCTTGCCACTCCGATACTTCTGAACTGATGTTTGCTCCTCCCAGAATATTATTTTGCATTTGGATTGGGTAGCCCTCCCCTCCAATCTGCCTGTCAAACTTGGGAGTCATCTTTCAAGTTTCAGCTCATTTATCTTTCCCTCTATTAATCCTCTGCCCTCTCTGTTGTGCCTTTTGGGGTTTATGTTGTGGCATCTGTCACATGAAATCATGACGATTTGCTTGAGTATCTGGCTTTCTCCTGCACTCTGTGAGCTTCCCAGAGGTTACACCCCTAGATCTCAGACAGGAGCTGGCACATGGTTAGTGACAAAGTAGATGGCGAATGAATGAAAATAGGAATTAAAAAAAAAAGATTCTCTTCATTATTAAGGACCACTCATTTGACCAATGTGTCCACGAAAGGTGAAAATGCTGAGTGAAAACTGCAAGTAATTGTATTTTTGTGTTTGTTTCAACAGAACGCTGATTGGAAATTCTCTCTCTATTCGCAGCACAAAAGCCCTTGAAAACATCAAAGATACAACTTCCTGACAATAAACGGTTTGGTCTGAGCCTCCAAAAGTGACACGGGCAGAAAGGAGTTGAAAAATGAGAAATTGAGAGGATTGTAATGCGAGTCACAGAATGATGACCTCTCTGCTCCAGCCTTTGAAAGAAATGTTTCCATTCGCCTGATCTGTTTGCAGGGAATCATCTGGCACTGTGTTTGCATAACATGGTGACTTACAGTCACCTGGGGTTCAAAATGCTTTCCACCCCAACTTTTAATTCTTCTCTCCCTAGTTTTTCCTTATCAAAAATGATTTCATGATATTGCCTACAAATAGTCCAAAGCAGGACAACCTCCACAAAAGAAAGCAGTTGGGGCTGACAAATCACTATTATAAGGGCCAAAGAATGGGTGCCATGAACTTTTAAAAGGCCCCAAGGTGTAGCAGAACCGAACTGGACAGGGTGCTACTCTCGGTCCTCGTGTTCTCGGACAAAGCTGATCTCTTTAGGATGTGGTTTCCTCTTCGGTAAAACTAACAGATTGTACTTGTCACTGGAAGATGTCTAAGCCTTCTCCCAGCTCTAAAATTTGGTGACTCAGTTCAGAGATGAGCTTCTCTGGACCCAGGATAATATTAGAAAATTCATGATCAAAGAGGTGGGGGAGTATGCAGAGGAGTAAGAGCTCACAGAATTGTGCACACTTGTTTTCTAAAGCAGTAAGAGTATATAGTATGAAGGCTGACTCGTTAGAATTGATTGATGCACTGAAAACTTGCCCAGCCATGATTAATTCTCATGAGTATAATAAAATCTTCATTTAGGTGCAAGTATATAGGGCTTCATAATTATAAGGTAAGAGCACAGTGCACTGGTGGGGAGTTGTTCACAGGTAAGCTGAGCATCACTGAAAAGGTCAAAGTGTAACAACGTTTACTGATGAGTCTAGGTGCTGCAGAATTAATGACAACAACCTTTCCTTGTTTATTGCTCCTCAGTATCACAGCATGGGCAGAGAGGATGCTCCCTGGTTCATTTCATTTCTGTAGGTGCCACCTCACCATAGTTATCCACCCCCATGTCCTTCAAGGATGCATATTTCCTCCAAGCTTTTCCTTTGCTAAGAGAATGACCCAGGTTCTTGGGAAAGAAATAAGCACCTATGAATCAAGATTTATAGATCTCAATACCTGAGACTGGAGAAAACTTCTAAGAACAAATAGGATCACATCCTCCTCCACCTGGCAAATTTTTATTACAGGTGACTGAACTGGTGTATAAGACTGGAAAGGATCTGGACCAGAATACACTATTTCCTCCATATATGATGAACACATTAGGAGGTGAATGTTTGTAAGCAAATAAAGCCATGCCAGGTCCCTATAAGGATACAAGAATTGTTAAGGTCCAAAAGAAGAAATGTTTACTGGGTTGAGATTTATTTTTATGAATTTTATATTTTCCTAAGTGTATTTTGAGCACACTTTGTGGCAAATTTGCATAATACAGGAGATACAAAAAAATTATTCTACATCTCAAGATTTAAAGATATTTGCAATTACTGTTTCCTTCTAAGCTTTTTCTATCAACACATCCTCACAATTATGATCAACAGCACACTTTTGTGTCCTCATTGTTATTGCTACATTATGACATCAGCATTTTCCCTGAATCATGAACACTTTTCACAGATATCATTCTACTCTGTGTAATGTGTGGAGCTCATAAATTTTTCACACGGATTAGCTCACAGAAACCTCTCAGCAATCCCAAAACACGGCCCTATTATTATCCTCATTTAACAGATGAGAACAAACAGTTAAAGAAATTAGACATCACACTGTTTACATAAAGATGTTTGGTTTAGCTCATAAAAGATATGTACAACAAGATTAAATGCATAAATGACCACGTAGTATTTTATTGAGCAGACTTATCAGAGTTTTCTTAACACTTTCGTGTTTGAGTGTGCATTATTATTCACAGTGTCCTCCCCCATCTCCATTCCCTTGGACCTATCCATCTTTCAAGTGCACCTCAAAGCAACCTATCTGTGCCACCGGCGCTAGAGAGACAAATGACAACACCCCACATCCCAAAATGGAGCTCTGTATGGTCATCTCTACAATGAGGGAATGCGGGTCATTTTTTCCCCCTGCACATTGTTTCAGAGAAACTTTGTGAAATACCTTAGGAGAATCTGAAAGAGTTCTGGATTATAAATCAGGGTTTTAGACTGCCAATTAGCAGTCTGGTTTGTTCTTTGTCATTTATTTAATCTCTCCAGCCTCATCTCCTAAGATGTCAAAAGACTTCCAGGAGGAAAACACCATCCCCTGGGAGTGAAGGTTAGTCTGACTCACCCCAGTTCTCATAAAGACAGCCTCACAGGTGAAATCTTTAGCCTACAGAAGCCTCCTCCGTACTTGGCTAATAGCCTTTGTCACTTGAATAGGACAAACTGATGACATTAACACATTGTAATCAAGCATAACCTTGTTGCTTAACTCTTCTGTCAAAAATCCTCTGATGCAAACTCCAAGAAGGTTAAAACTGGTTGAAAATAAAACTTAACAAAGTACAATGTGACCTGACGGATAACAATAAATATAGACTGGGCAAAACTGGGGTGCAGATTACAGGATATCACCGCACTCTTCAGAGGAATTTGAAATGCCCCTAAAGAATGTTACTGTTGATAGTTATTCCATTTTTCTCAACAGTCTTGTTAGTCATCCCTAATGGTTTGAAATTTTACTTCTTATTTTCAAAATGGAGTAATTCAATGTTAAAAACATACAGGGCAGGGGGGTGGATACAGCTCAGTGGTAGAGCACGTGCTTAGCATGCATGAGGTCCTGGGTTCAATCCCCAGTACCTCCATTAAAAAATATATATATGCATATATTTATATATGCACACATACATAAAGGACAGTACAAAGTCATGTTAACTCCACAAATACTATTGTCTGATCAGTGATGAGAGATAGTGGGGCACCAGGCAGTGTCACCTGAGTCAGAGATCACAGGTGGGGAAAGCGTGAATTGCACCCCAATGACATAGATGAGTGTTACTATGAAACAGGAAGTAAACTGAGCAGTTGCAACAAACAAGGAAATTGATAAGATACTAGTTTTTCCTAACATAATTGAAAAGTTTATGAGTTTATCTTGAGAAAGAAATGCTTTCCGGGCACAAATTCCTACGCGTGGCATAACTCCCTTCTGAAGGTATCAAGTGACATTTAGCACAGTGTTACTGCAGTTGTTCAGTGTCATTCTTTATTTTCCCCATGTGCCTCATCTGAACAGTAAACCTGAGCAGCACCCAAGGGCACCAAATGAAACAGCTGCTCAGTAATGACATTATATGCACGTGGAGAGGGCAGGGAAGAGTTAACTGAATGAGCTCCAGGTACGTGATTCAACAGACTATAGCACTGGGAGAAGGTGTCCTGGCACACTCTTAGCACAGTCAATTCAGGGTTAAATCTTTTAATTGCTGCTGAAAACACGAATATTCTATATGGTTGATTGAAGGAAGATCTATATGTTGAAACAGCAGGTGAAAAGGCAGCAGGCTGACATTCTGATGGAGAAATTAAGAAGCCTGATTTATATTCTCACACAGGGATGGATCACTCGGGCCCACAAAGAGACAGATAAGCTTTTTTTTTCCAAAAGATTTTTGAAATCGTGATTTTACAAGTTCCTTAAGGTGTGAAAGAAACACTTTGGGCCTAGAAATTTTTATGGCTAGGTCTCACCATTACACTATCCAAATCTATAAAAAAACCTCAGAGATGCTTTTGTCAAGTATCTGAATATTTGAATAGATGGACTGATGGGTCCTCCAGGGTGTTAAATGCTTCCAGTAGATGAAGAAACTGACCAAGTAAGGTTATTTGGTATTAGTCTTCTGAATATTAGAATTTTACTTTTTTTTAGCATTGCTAAGGTAACGTCTTTTGTCCAGGTGACAATTTGTAAAAGGCACAGACACTTACTAAGGCCACTCCTGACTGTGATAGCAAAACCAAGTCATCATCGTGGCTCAGGCTGCCTACAATTTACCTAAATACCAACCCAGTTATTTAGATCTATAAAATGAGGAGGACGTGGTATGGCTTTTTTTTTTTTTTTGGTAAGACTTAAAATTGTAATTGAATCTGTCAAAAGAGCAGGATGTTTGGTTTCATCAGGGATTGAGAAAGCTTTCTGGGTTCCCCTTAACTGGCATCACAGCCACTTAAAGATCCAAATCAGAGGGATCTGGAGCCACAGCCACTTCCAGATTCAGCGCTGTTATAATCCTCCATCTTGAACTTCACTATCAAGCAGAACCACTCTGGAAATAATCTTCCTCACTGAGTATCGAAATGCTGTCTCTTTGCCCTTCTCCTCCTTGATCCATGCAATTCTGTATCTTCTGACCTACTGATGCTGGATAAGGTGCATTATGTGCACCAGTAAAGAGACGTCCAGCAAAACTCAGAAGTTTGAGTGTTTCTGGAAAACTCCCACAGGAAGCCAAGAGGTCACGAGAAGAGAGAAGAGGGACCCTTTGGGATAAACACCTCTGTGCTAAGAGTGCTGCTTACAGTGACACACAGTTCTCCCATCTTTCCCAGGAGGTATTTACATTGTTGCTGAAGGGCTGAAACTGGGAGAAAATTATGACGTCTTTTTTTTTTGGTGTAAGCTTTGCTTAGAATGTCCATTTTGGAACGAGGCTAGAGAATATTCAGCTATATCAGATGGATTTCTAAAGAATTAAACTAAAAAAAGTATACGGGAACCCCATTCTTGTGGTCCGTCTAACTCGGCATTATGGGATCAGTTAAATCTTCTCATGTTTTATGAACAGACTACTGCCCTCCATTCCTGCCTTCTTTAAAATCATCACCCAGAGGGATCAAGATATCCATACTGCATCGCATGCAGTTCCCACTACCTGCAGCGACAGCCGTGCTCCTCAAGCAAAGCGATTTATAAGCAAAAGAAGTTCTAAAGAACCTGGAAGGATGAGAAGGCTACTGGATAAACAGGTTGCATCTTCCTAGAAACTTGGAGAAAAATACTTTTTTTTTTTTTGCTGAATGAAACAAAGATTTATTTCAGAGTAAATGCAAACACATGAGAATTCAAAGAACTTGATACACATGGTGGACCATTTTGAACTCTGGCTCCGGGCCATATGCCCTGTGAGTGTGCATTTATTCTCTGTTTTGGCTTTGTCCTTTAGGGGCGGGGTTTAGATTTCAGAGGTACTAAGTACCCTAAGGAATAGAGAACAAACCCCTTGGAATGCCATAAAAGGCCTTCCATGGCAGGGTACCTATTTATCTCTTCGAACTCATTTCGCATCACTCTAGCCTCAAACTCTGGCAATACCAAACTGTTGATCAACCCCTCTGCTATCGTTGCTCATGCTAGTCCTTCAATCTTGAATACCCTCCCATCTTTCTTGATCAAGGTAACTCCTACTCACCTGTCAAGGCCCAATATTGTCCCCGCCTTCAGGACATCTTCACTGAGCACCTTAACCCCTCAACCCATCACTTCTGACATTATGACTAAATCATCACGACATGTACCTGGCTTCCCAGGACGCTAGTCAAAGACGGGGACTTGGCAATGTGTGGGTTGTCCAAAATATCAACTACAGGGTCTTACTCAGAGATTTAGGAACCTCCAACTCTAACAGACAGGATCATGTAATTTTGACAAGAGTCCCAGTAATGAAATAATAATTTAAAAAATAGGCATATGGTTCATTTCTCTTACTGGTTGTGAAATTATTTTGTTGTAAAACAGTGAAAGAACACAGTAAGTTAAATCTGATTTTCCTTTTATTTTGTATTTTGAGAACATGTGCCATCTTAAGATAGCCTTCATGATTTAAATTTGTTATACCAACGTTTCAGCCATAGCAGATGATTTCCAAAGAGTTGAAGCAAAAAAAATCCGAGAGCCCTCTAGTGGTCAAAATAATAAATGCAAATACTCATCGATACTTATTCAGTATTTCTCCCTCCGAAGAACTGAAAAGATTTCAATCTTCCTTTACACAAATGCTTGCTTTGATTTCTTTCTTAGATCTCTATTACATTACATAATTTTTTTAGCATTTTGGTAAAACATATGTTTACCCAAATCATTTAAGTCTACCACAAAAATTAGCAGCCCAAACCACACATTGATCAATGAGAGGTTCTGACCACCATCGACAATCCTAAATCTTGTCCACATAGGAGAAATTTAATTCCTTCCCTTGCAGTTGTTGGAAGAAATGATAGTGGATATTAAAACCACTCAGGATAGAGAAAGGATCTGGTCAACACCAACTGGGTCTTATAATGTGTTCCCCTTAAGAACAGAGTTGGAATTTAATGTGTATCTTCCTAGACTTATAAAAGCATTGTGTGTGTGTGTGTTCCTAAGTTGTGATTTTGATGGTTGCATAAGAAACGTGTTGGCTTGTCTTTTAGCAAACGTGTCTCTAACTAAGCCAGGCAGCAGTACTTTTCATTTGCTTCATCTCTTGATTACCAGTAATGGTTTGGCAGAAAGCCTGGAGTCGTGTCTCTGCCTTGAAAGCTGTCAAGCGCTAACATTTACCCAAATGCTGCAACACTGATTGGTGAGGGGATTTTTTTCTTGTTTGTTTTAATTCAATTCCTATATTGCCGTATTAGAAAGTAAAGCTTGTTTAAAAGACTCCCACACACATTTTGATTCATCCATTTGGTGCTGAAGAGAGGATGAAGTTTTTTTGTTTTCTTTTTTTGTTTTTGCAAATCTGAAACTACATATTTAACTGTTACAGTCCTAAATCTTTGTGGACCACCCTGCAAAAGCCTGTGCTTATTTATTTAGAAAGTTAGCAACATCAGAGCTCAAATGCTCAGAAAAAATTTTCTGTCCTGTAATATCATTTCTTACTCAGAATTTTAGTGCTTATTTTCCAGTTTTAGATAGAAAGAAAATGTCCATCATTTTCCCTTTTGTATAGTGATGCATGAAGAGTTACCACGTCAGTCAATGTCCCTACGTTTAAAAAAAAAAGTTAAGTACAGTTAGCATCTGTGAATGACCTTCAAGAAATTCAGCCCACTGCAAGAAATGTTAACGGGTAATTCTCCAAAGGCACACTCTAGTGAAGTAAGTTATTGCCGAAGACAAAAGTAGACGTTTCTGGAAAGCTACATTGTGTCTTTGAGGCCACTGGGGTACCATATAGGAGACTGGAGCAATAATTTACCCTTGTGGAATGAAAAATATAATGAAACTTGCACACTAGGATCCTCTGCCTCATTAAGTTAAACACTTCCCTCGTCATTTTAAAGGAGAGATTATAATACTGTAAATCTAAGTAACTTAGATTTATGTTCTGGTGTCTGGCAAATGGTTACACAGCGTATTTTTCAGCATTCCTAATGCTTAGGTGCTAGGCAATTTCAGAATGTAGATATAATTGCCTTCATAATTTGGCAGGCGAGGCAGAGGTGAAGTTGTGCTGTGCGGTTATGTACAGAGTTGCAGAGGAGCAGCCCTGCAGTGCTGAGAAAAAGATCTTCAAATCCTCCTGCAGTGAATTTTTAGCAGTGTTGCTGACATCATTATAGTTTCTGAATCTTTTTATAACTCCCAGGGAAAAATATAAACAAAAATCAATCAGAGGAAAATATGTGTGCTATGAATTTATGCTGTCCACACGTTTGATTGAATGATTCCTCTTTCTATGGAGCAGAAAGAAGGTACATTTCCCCCAATAATTATCTTTCTAAAAAATATATTGATTTATCTCATTCTCTTAAAATCAAGGGAGGAGAACTGGGATGCTAATGAATGAAAAGCAGAATAACGTCACATTCTCTCTGTCACACCTAAGTACCCTGATACCTGTAAGTGAACCGAACGTCCAGAATTTTCTTTGAATAGAGTTGCTGGTGGTGTAGAAGTTCGTGGAACAGTTAGTTTGTTTTAAGCAATCACAGCACATAATTGAATATAACACACATTCAAAAGAAAAGAGTGGACATTTTGTTCTTGTTAGTCTATTACGCTGCTTCTTGCACAGAGAAATTCCCATAGATGGTAACTTTCGTAGAGCATCTTTTGAAACCCAACAGTTTTTTTTTCCTTTTTAACCTTTAAAAATCTTGAACTTAAGGGAGGTGAAACAAACAAACAAAAAATCAAGAAACAGATATTGAAGATGACTTTTCTTTCCACATGGTCTTCATAAAGAAGACAACCTAGCCTAATAAATTATTAATGTATGATCAGATTCTAAAAATGGAGCAACAGTTTTAGAGCTTCCAAAAAAATGGATATAATAGTACAAATCCCTATTGAATTCTGGGTTCTGAGGGACACAGCCAGGGTCCTAGCAGTGCCTGTATCACAAATTATATGCCCGAATAAAGTTAAACAAATGTCCCTGGCTGCCCTATCAGACTAAGATATGATTTCTGTTGGTGTTTAAAATCAGTGTCACTTATGAAGAGAATACAAAGTACCCAAAGGTAAAGATATTTTTTAAAGTCCTTATAATTCTCAGCTTTACATTCTCAAAGTATTACATGAGCTATGTGGTAAATATTACATCATCACATTTTTAATTACTAATACAATCAACTGGGAGTGATTTAATGCAGAATTTATCGAGTGTATTAAAGTATATGTTAAAAATGATATATATAATAATGTTGATATATTAATGCAGAATTTATCGAGTGTATTAAAGTATATGTTAAAAATGATATATATAATAATGTTGATATATATGTTTATATATTTAAATTATATATATTTAAATTATACACACACACACACACACACATCTATTCAAGTTAGCTTAAGAAACACTGGGTTAAAGAAAATCAACCACGTCTCTTTAGTGTAAAATTTCAAGAGTCTCTAATGCAAAGGTCACCTTAATCTCCAAGAGAGTGCTACGGTATACAGTATTTCCCAAATTCATCTGACCCAGGACCCTCATCTTTTTTCTTTTTCTTTCATACAGCATTTCCTAGAATTATTGCTCCAGAGAACATAAATTGGGTTTGCTGAGTTAAATTAAAATCCAAAAGACCTTAAAATATTGGCTTAATAATTTTTCAACTTTTAAGTGTCTCATTAATCTCTGAATCCCCATTTTATCTTGTTAATGCTTAAACTAAACGCAAAGCAAGAGTAGAATATTAGTGTGATGTAAATGCTGTTCAAAACTATGCATTTCTTGCTCACTTTCACTAATTATCAGAGAAATGCAAATCAAAACTCCAAACGTCTTACACCAGGCAGAATGGCCATCATTAAAAAGTCCACAAATGATAAATGCTGGAGAGGGTGTGGAGGAAAGGGAACCCTCCTACACTGCTGGTGGGAATGTAGTTTGGTGCAGCTACTGTAGAAAACAGTATGGAGATTCCTTAAAAAACTGAAAATAGACTTACCCTATGATCTAGGAATCCCACTCCTGGGCATATATCCAAAGGAAACTTGAATTCAAAGATACATGCAACCCAAAGTTCATAGTGGCACTGTTTACACTAGCCAAGACATGAAAACAACCTAAATGTCCATTGACAGATGACTGGATAAAGAAGTTGTGGTATATTTATACAAAGGAATACTACTTGGTCATAAAAAAGAATAAAATAATGCCACGTGCAGCAACATGGATGGACTTGGAGATCATCATACCAAGTGAAATAAACCAAAAAGAGAAAGAAAAATACCATATAAGATCACTCACATGTGGAATCTAAAAAAAAGGACACAGATGAACTTATTTACAAAACAGAGTCAGACTCACAGACACAGAAAACAAATTTATGGTTACTAGTGGGGAGTGGGGGTGGAGGGATAAATTAGGAGTTCTGGATTTGCAGATGCTAACTACTATACATAAAACAGATAAACAACAAGGTCCTACTGTAGAGCACAGGGAATTATATTCAGTACCTTGTAATAGCCTATAATGGAAAAGAATATGAAAAAGAATACATATATGTATAATTGAACCACTATGCTGTACACCTGAAACTAACACAACATTGTAAACCAACTATATGTCAATAATACAGATGGTCATTCCTCTGCGGCATTTCCCCTCAGCCTAGTCCTTTTCTTTGCGCCTAGAAGTGGGGGCTGGGGATTAGAATTACATTCAGTTACTTGTTCTCCATTTCTCTGCTACACGTGGTCACTGCTTAGAGATGGGAAAGTGGTAACGTTTCACAACTTCTCTCTACGCTGTATGGAAATTCCCCTGTCAGAGGCTCTTTTCCCTTTCCCAAAACTGTCCGTGGGCACAACTCCCTGAGAGATAAATGTGAGGAGAGGTTAAATGCCAGGTTCCCAAGGACCAGAAAAGCTGTGAAAGGAAAGGTCACAGATGCTCCAGAAATGGCCAAGATTTAGAGAGCCAAAACCGGCTCAGTGGAGCTGAGAGTCAAAGGATGAAAACAGACCAGAGACATTAGCATCAATTTGCAGGTAGCATCAGTATGGACCAAATACTGTGCACAGGTATGTAAGAGTTTAAATCTAGACCTCTGTTGGTCTGGAGGTTTAGGGCCATCTACCATCCATGACTGTGGAATTCATTAGAGCTCTTCATGAATATTCCTGCTCTTTCTCTCTCCAGGCAAGTGGAACAACTGTATTATTCACCCAGCTGAAGTCAGGTGTGATCACGTGGCAAGCTTTGGCCAAGGGAATGTGAGCATAAGGAACATGGGTCATTTCCTGGTGAAAGCAACAATGTGGAGACGGGCCTTCCAACCCCGTGGCTGATGAAAAATTTGCCTGAGTGGGAAGGAAACCTTGGTTTTTATAAGCCACTGAGATTTAGGGGCTGTTTTTCACCCCCAGGAAACCACATGTAGTATATCTGGAGCACTGCGTATGTCTGCATCTTAGTTTTATCGTATAGAAGAGAAAATAACAACATATGTCTCTTACCCACAAAATAGTATGAAACATTGGATGCATTTTAGGAGAGAATCGTTACACTTATCTGAGGTGTTAAAAACAACATCTCTTGGTGAGTAAATATGTTTCTACAAATGTGTAGGAATGAACCACTAAGACTAGAAAGTTCATATGTATGAGAAGACACATTTCATTCAAAATGAATCTACATCTTTTAATAAAATTAATAAAGGAATCTGTATTCTTGAATATATATATCAACAAACTATGATTAATTCAGCAAATCCATTCTTTCAGCACCCAGAAATATGTGTGCTATGTAGGAATGGGGTACAAAAGTCAAGTGAGACCAAGAAAGAAAAATAATAAAAATAACTCTATTGCTGTCTTCAAAACACAGAGCTTTACAAAGCCTTCATGACTCAGAGTGTCTCTTGAGTCATCTTTATGCCATATTTATCTTGCAAGAATGCAAAGTCCAGCTTTATTTATGCAAATAAATGCATTTTTACTTTATGTTCAGATACAACATAGCTTCCTATGTGATAAAAATACATTTTCTACGTAACTTTTTCTTTAAAAATTTGTTTAGGTCTCTTTAAAATATTCTGTAATAAAATATCTGCTGAACAATTAAAATTTAGCTTTCTGAGAGGAAAAACACTAATCGTTGAGGAAAGGCAAAGTGACTTTTTAACAAGTGTGGAGATTAGTACAAATTAAATAAGAATATAAATGAGAAAATTTGCAAATTGTATTTCCATTGTTCTAACACAACATATTTCAGTGTCAGTGGCTAGTGAAGGGGGCTATCTCAATTTCATGGTCAAGTGCAAGCACAGGTAAGGCACAAGGTATGAGCCTGGTAGGGATTTCTTGAGTTAATAAGACAAATTAGCTCAGCTGCTTGGATGCTACAATTTAAAATCAGCCAGTTTTCAAGAGCTAGTCTTAATTTCTTTGATTGATGAGGTAAAAAAAAGGCCAATAATATTATATTGTCACATTTTGGGTTTTTTTAATATATATTATTTTCACATTTTGTGATGGAGAAATCTGTGTTTTCATCTTAACAATGACTTGAACATTAGAGTCAAAAATAATTTAAGATAAATTTTAACTCCATTCATATTAGGGCTTTTTGTCTTTGTGGAGGTAAAAGAGCCCCATATAAGGAAAAAAATAAACCAAGTTTCTTATTTTTTTCTAAATCGCAGAAGTTTGTATATCAAAGGCATATAATATGTGTGTGAAAAGTTTATAAGTGATCTGAGGAATACGAAATTGGTTAAACATCCTTAGAATTAATAAGCTGTATTTCCTCTTCCTCTGATTCCCACCAACTCTATTCAGTTTTTAACAAATAAACGCAGTTTTCTAAACTCAGCATAGGAAAAAGATTAATTCTGTACTTTAAGGCCTTAAAATTTTTTAAGGAAAAAGTTTAACCGACTTGAAGATTTAGGGTCACAGTGTCATATCCCGTAAGCAAGCCACCACTTTCCTTCTAGCACACACTGCGATCGGAAAACAAGCCAAACAACCATCGGAACCAGTCTGATGGTTCAGATTCAGGCTGTGTGCAGTGAGATGCTTTTAATTTTGTTGTGTCATCCTGACTTCTTCCATTTGTGCTGTCTAGCATACTGGGCTGGATTTGTTGGAACATGTCTATTTTCCAACTCGATGACTTCCTTTCTGATTATGAATCTCTCTGATAATACACAGCTAATTTATCATACTTACACTTTGACCATCTCTTTTGTCATCACAATCAAGTTATATAGTCTCATTTGGCAAAAATGAAAACAGATAACCTTCCCCCCTCCACCACCAAAGTAACAATAACGAAACATTTTTAACTGATTCTACTTGACACCAAGGATGACAAATGATCACCATTCTAGACAAAGAGCCTAAGGTGAAAAGAATACGCTGTTTAGAATAAAACAGAATAAAGTCAGAAAGGAGTGGTTGAGGAAAACCTCCTTCCAAATTGTTGTGTGTTCACTCCTTAAACATATATTAAATGGTTTCTATGTGATGGTCACTGAGATAAACGTGAGTAAGACACAACACCGGCCGTCAGGGCCGCCCAGAGCTGGGGGTGAGCTACACAGTGAATGGACAGGGGAAGTGACGTATGAGATCCATCTCGAAGGAGGAGTGGGATTTGCCCACAAAGAAAATTGTGCCCACAATGGGCATTCTGGGAAAAAAAAAAAAAACAACCCAAAAAAACCCCACCAACAGACTAGTGGGTAAGACAAGCAGACATACGACTGTGTGTGGGTTTCTCTGGAGGCAGCGATCACGGGGGACTAACGTGTTGGAGGTAATCAGTGGTTGTGGCGGTGATGTTAGAGACACGGGTTGCGGCTTTGTGACACAGTAAGACATATTAAGGAATGTATATTGACGGGAACGGTGAGCCACGAGAGATTTTTAAGTGGGGGAATAACCCACTCACGTCTGCGACTTTTAGAAGACGGGTGTGCTGGTCCCAGTAGGGGGATATGTTGGAGGGTAGAACCTGGGGACAGAAGAACAACTGGGAGACCATAGGAGCAGCCAAGTGAGGGGATGAAGCCTTGAAGGTGCAAAGAGAATGGAAAGCGGGGAACTTATTTACGATGACTTTTCAAATGTGGTGATACTGGATACGGGCCAAGGGAAAGCGAGAAGAGTCAAGGTCAACAGCTGAGAGTGACGGCCGTGGGGGTGGATTAGAGAGACTGAGGGGCCCAAGAGGGACAAATAAAAGGGCGGCTAAGTATTGTTGACAGCTCAGATCAGGCTGGAATGCGGGGCTCTTCCAATCAGAAACCTGCATTTGCAAAGTCCTCCAAAAAGCCGAAACAGATCAGGCCACAACCGTAACCCCAAATCAGACAAATGGACCGAGATCATGAGCCACCTCAGCAGACTGCCCGAGAGCCTCTCTAGAATGAGCAGTACCAACACAACGAGCATAAAAGCAGACGAGTGAGTTTCTATTTCTGGTCACAGCAACGAGATAATTCGGACCAACATTCCCACCGAGGTAACAGGAAATATTTAAAATGTAAAAACAACAAAGAGCCAACAAGATGGTGAAGACACGGAAATTCAGCAGAAGACCAGAACTCAGAGAGAGACGCCCGTCTTTGAAAGGTTTTGCTCGTGGGCATCTGAGTGTCAGGAACGAAAGGTCTGGGAGACCAGCTGGACGCCAGGTGGCCTTACGAGCTTCGTGGGAGCGACAGGGCCCATGGCCGTCAGATGAGAGCTTTAACACGCTAGCCAGCTTTCACTTGGGACCTCAGCAGGCCATCACTTCCCTCGGGGTAGGCGTGAACCCCCAGTAAACCGCTGTGCCTCACACAGACCTGCAGCCTAGCTTCTGGCACCCGTGTTGCCCTTGGACTAAGGTGATTCTGGCCTGGTATTGCCCCCAGGGGCCTGGCAGAAGCAAACCCAGACCCTCTTTGCAGGAAACCATCATCACCACTAGCGCTCAACTTATTCTTACCAGTAATTTAAAAAAATACATTTCCAGCAGAGAGTCAGAGGTAGCCAAGCAACCAAGCAAACAAGACACCATGAGTGAGAACTGATAGGAACAATAATTATAAGAACAAATCTCAGTAATTCTTGAGAGATGAGAATTAGCAGACATACATCATAAGACGACTTCACTTGCTACGTTTGAAGAGATAACATCCAAGCTTGGTGACGTCAGCAGGGAACTAGAAACAGTGAGTGAGTCACAGGAGCAGACAAATGTTCATTGGCCCCCTTGTCAACACTATTTGGCCACTTAAGTTCAAAATTCTTACACTTTAGAATTTTAAATTTAGTGTTTTTTTGAGGGAGGGGTCTTCTTTTGACACACTGGAAACAAAAACAAAACCCCACACTGATAAGCCTAACATAATTTTACTTATGTGCATAATTCAATCAGAAATATATTAGTTAAGTACAAGGTAAGTTTACACGTTTGTGTGTCCTTATGTGTACGGTGCTCACACACACACGTGTGCGTGCCCTCACAAATTTCTTGGGAGACACCTACGATTCCTGCCAGGCTCAATCCTCTTGCCAACAGTCCAGGACAGAGCTGGGTAAGGCAGGGAGGACACACGTCCAATGTCACCAGGGAAAATGTACAAAGGTACCATCTGCTCGCGGAGAAGTGAAACTTACCTGCGACTCTTACAACCTAATGGGTTAATTATGAGGATTAGGGAAGGTTAACTGTGATCTAACGAAATGATTGTAAGAACAAGTGCCTCTCTCATTTTTCACGGTATCAGAGTAATACGGTCCCTTATTTATCCTTACCAAAGTTGAAGGAAAGGTTCATAGTAAGTCATTCACTGTTTGTACGCAGGTCAGCCAGCTTAGTTCACTAGATTCCGGTCTATTTGACAGAACGAAACCTGGCCAGTTACATGCAACAACTGTTCAGCCCCACACTCTGTAATAAGAACGTCAGCACGTTTATTTATCCCATATAAAGTAGAATTTGCAGTTCAGTCCATGGACTCTGTGACTATTATGGACAGTATTTATTCAGAAGGAACACTCTGCAAGTTTGGAAAAGCTGTCTCTATGAGAGCCGAGAGGTCACTGGACAAAACAAGAAACCAAACCTATACATGGTCAAAACATGAAGAGGATTAAAGTTTGTCATTCTTCCTTTGAAAAAAAAGAGTTCTGAAATCCTTAACACCCAGCGAGGCAGGAGCAAATCAGACAACTTTCCGTCCCGCACCCTCAAGCTCTGTATAATCAGAACGCCTCTATTTGCTTAGCAAGTATCAGCTTTTTTTGGAGGAGGAGAACCTGCTTGGAATTAATGAGGCGACACCAAAAAATAACTTCTATTAATAAACTGTTCTCTTCAATGGAAAATTGCCTATTTTTCTCATTTATTTTTTTCTAAAAAATAGGATATCTTCTAAAGGCTCCTTAATGCACTTCACACCACCTCTTTCCCCCCTTCTTTTATTATTTTCTTTTCTCATTTTTTTTAATTAAAAACAGCCATAGTGCCAAGCGAGGGAAATAACTCTTATCTCCTGATAAAACAGTCACATCCAATGGCATCCCGGACTTAGGAACACTTAGTCAGTGTTGTGACATTTAACTACCAACATTGTAATTCAAGAAACGCCGGGTGTTTAAGAGAGTTAATAGAGAAGAAAGTAAGTAAGGGTAAATAAAGCAAAACTGAAGTTACAAGGTCAAGCTCCAACTATCTGAAATACTTTGTTTCTTTCTACTTCACAAACTGTAAAATGCCAACTATCTCAAGAAAGGTAAAGCAAGTTCCAACGCTGGGAAATCTGCACTCTCACATTTTCACTCGCACCCATAAAAAAGAAAAACTCAACATGAAGCTTCCCAGAGGAGCAACGTGCCTGACACCAATCTTTTCACTTACCCTAGCGTACGCACACCACGATCTCTCAAATCCTTTTAACTCCAGCACATCCCGAACGTATACGAATTCTTAGCACATTCACTTAAAGAAGAAACCTCAACCAAACGGTTAATTACAGAGATGGCAACAGGACTCTGAAATGCTGGGGAGAGGCGCGAGTTTAAAATCCAGCTTCTGGATCCTGGTGTGTACAGTGTCTATCTTTAACTTGAAAATGATTTGGTTTCACATTCCACTCAAGTCCCACTGGCAGACGCCTTTGGTAAACTCACCAATGGCAGCCTGTCAAACGCCCGCCCTCCACCCCCCACCCCCATGCTCCGGCTGAGCTTCCGCTGTTACAGCTAATGCTGATTTATTCAGCTGTCTCTTTACCTGTCTCCGCTTGGGTAAAAGGAGATGCTTTCATTGATGGCTATTACGGAAACACTTGGGAGCTGAAGACCAGCCCAAGGAGGAGGACTCGCTGTGCTCTCCCCACCACCATCCCCTCCCCCTGCTTGCTGCCAGAAACCAACTGACTTCCAA
Organism: Vicugna pacos; assembly: GCF_048564905.1. NCBI lineage: Eukaryota > Metazoa > Chordata > Mammalia > Artiodactyla > Camelidae > Vicugna > Vicugna pacos. Next base: position 12,026,169 of record NC_133010.1, read on the forward strand.
ACTTGGCTGTCTGAAAAAGAATGTTCTCTGATTGGCATTCCTGGAAGCAGAAAGCGAGGCAGCTCAAGTTTTGTTCTGTTACTCAGCAGGAAAAAAACTTCCCAGGTATACATAATACAAAAACAAGTAAGTTTCCTGATTTTGTGTTTTCTTAACTTTGTGGAGAAACGGGGCAAATATTTGGGAGGCATTACAAAGATTTTTCTTGTTGCATCACGTTTAAGTTTTAATGTTCACATACAATTTTACCCCAAATGGCCATAGATGCGGGGGAAAAAAAAGAAAGTGAAATGGCAACTCTTTTGTTAACAGCTGAATTTCCTTATTAGCAAATGAGTGGGGACCCATTACGGGAAGAAACAGTCACGCTGCCTGCTTGACAGTATTCTAGAGGCAACTGTTCATTCTGTGGCTTTGCTGCTAGAGAAAACCTTGCTCATAGGAATTGTGAAGAAACTGATTCAGGTGTCCTTTGTTTTACATTGCAGACAGCAGGAGGAGAGGGTGCAGGAAACACTTTGATCTCCCTGGCAAATCTTTTCCAGAACTGTCTTGCAAACTTTGGTAAGGACTGGGAGGGAAAGTGTGTGTGTGTGCGTGTGGCGGGGGGCATATATAATACACCTCCACACCCATGTCCAAACAAAGAAAAACCGAGTGAATGGAAATGAGGGGAAAATATATTTCCTCCAATAGGATCTGGCCAGAATGAATAATGTGCAGTCCCTTCAAATCACTACTCATAAAGTTGTGTTTAATATTGATGTAGTGGTTACTGGGGTCAGATCTGCCGCTGCAGAAAATAACTTGCCTCTCCTTGTTCAAAATTGTGAATGTACTTTGTGCAATGTGATGGATCAGACACCTTCTTGATAACCCTGACAGAGGGTCTGTAATTTCGGCAGTCAGACCCACCACAACCCCAGGCACCTTGGGGTTTCCAGATCTCCTCTGGCAGTGGAGGCCGACTCGAGGCCAGCGTCAGCTGGCTGGGCTCAGGGCGGTGGTGTGGGCGCAGCTGCTCCTTGCAACTTGTGCAGCCGTCTCAAAATTATCCAACAGCAGAAGGCTAACTCCAAAAAGAAAGCTTGCTCTTTGTTTGTTTGTGGTGGGTTTGACATTTTCTGCTGGAGGTGATCTTTTACCACATCTGAACAAGACCATTTTAGGGAACCGTGAGTGAACACTTGATAACCTAGCATCACATTACTAATTTATTTCAGGCTATTTTGATGCCCCAGATAGATGGGCATGCTACCAACCTGCTCACTCTTTTGCCTGTTACTGGATGTCCTTGAAAAAAAAAACAAAAAGGTTATAAGAAGGAGGGAGAGGAGAAAGAAACTTCCCTTACTCTTCTTCCAAAAGCCAATTAACTAAGGGAAATTTCAAGTTCTATGTCATAATGATAGATAAAGGCATCCGAATGCCTTCAGAAATAAAGAGAACAAACCACTCACCCAGAGAGCACGCAGCCCTGTCTTTGTGGTTCTTCTTCCCTCTGTCAAAACACTCCTCCCCGAGACTAATGGATGGTGTCAAAACACATGTGAGCTAAGAAGAGTGGACAGAGTTGGCGGCAGGCCATCTGGTTCACATTCGGTCTCACTACTTACTTCCGTGGTACCTTTGAGTGAACATTTATATGTGACCGACACTCAGGAGATGTTTGTTGAAACTGCTTATGTAAAAGTGTACATTTTAACCCAAGGAAAATGGTTAGACATTGGCTCACATTTTAGATAATATATCTTGCATTTGTCTGAATGATTTGGGGGAGAAGATTATATCTCTTTTCAAGCCATCAATCAAAAGATTATATGGAGGGTATATTAGGCACTGAGCACCTCTACTGAAGCAAAAAAAAAAAAAGATCATTATGCGTTTCGTGTCTGTGTGAGTGAATGACTCTAAATACCAACTTGGCATAGTCTGCTAAGATTATTTCTGTTGATCTTGCTGGCTTCTGAGGGAATAAAGAAAAAAGGAAACATTAGGCCCTCCTAATATTTCATATTAACTAGTAAACTAAAACAGTTTTCTTCATTGGATTGTCACTCGCCATTCCTTAAGAGTACAACAGTCATCAGTCACATATCTCCATAGGTTTCCAACTTCATCACCTTTGATATTTTCATCTGTTTCGATCCCTGAAATTCCAGAACATTCTGCAAGGGTAGTGACAGCATTAGTCCAAACCCAAGGTTAAGTGAGCACATGGGAATTTTTTTTCTTCTTTTTTCCCCCCCTAACCTTCACAAGGCAATTGATAAGATTTATAATGGCTAGAACTCAGTCTTTATCATGAGTAAATGTTATTTTTCTCCTTCATAAGCACTAACAGGAGAGTTAGGGTTTGATCAGAAAAATAGCTTCCAGGGCTTGCTTCCAAAGAAAACTGGGCATGTAACAGGCAAATCAAATACCCTTGATTTATCACGAGCGAGCAGTTAATCTCTGCTCCATTCTCCAGAAATAGACTGTCTTAGCACAGTTCTGTGGATGGCAAATGCTGGTAGCAGGCTCCTTGCCGGGTAAACAAGGTGTTCAAATTCAGGTCTTAAGAGCTGATCTGTCAGGCATCCCCCTGCGTGAAGTGTCCGGTCATTGGTACCTTTTCCTCCCTGGCGTCCCGAAGACACGGACAGAGGCTCTATTCTCATGGTGATAGTTTTGTGGATGATTTTTTTTGTGTGTCTTTTCCATATCATTATTTTTTTTAAATTATACACTATTTGCTATAGACTGAGTATTTGTGCCCCCCCCCCCAAATTCATACTGAAACCCAATCTCTCATGTGATGGTATTAGGAGGAGCGGCCTTTAGGAGAGGCCTAGATCATGAAGGTGGAGCCCTCATGAATGGGACTAGTGCCCTTATCAGAGGCCCCAGGGAGCGTCTTTGTTCCTTCCACCGTGAGAGGACACAGCAAACAAGACGGCCCTCTATGAGCCAGGAAGCAGGCACCAAATCTGCTGGCATCTTGATTTTTGACTTCCAGCCTTCAGACTGTGAGAAATAAATTTGTTATTTATAAGCCACTCAGTCTACGGTATACTGTTATAGCAGCCTGAATGGACTAAGACACTCTTTATATAAAAGTGAGTTTGTTTTTTTTTTTGGGGGGGTGTATAAATAGTGGGTTTTGTTCCTATGGAAGAAATGAATAAATCCAAGTAGTAGTTGTTTGAAAAGAAATTAAAACAGACACTGCCCAAGAAAAAGCAGAAAAACTATATATACAGTGACTCTAACAACAGATATGGAATGGATCCAAAACAGCAACTTGAGGTAAACAACAAGGTCCTAGTGTACAGCACAGGGAACTATGTTCAGTATCCTGTAACAGCCTATAATGGAAAAGAATAGGAAAAGGAATATATATATATATATATATATATATATATATATATATATATATATATATATATCTGAATCACCATACTGTACACCAGAAAGTAACACAACATTGTAAACTGACTATACTTCAATTTAAAAAAATCTTTCTTAGAATATAAAAACCCAAGCAGCATGCTATGTATAATCTTATTAAATGCCAATCAATTTCAAAATGGGATGAAACAGGCACTCAGTTTGAATGCCAAGGGTATGAAAATATCCCTAGTTATGAAAAGGGGCCATATGTATAAATATACTAATTATAATTTCATGTTTGGTGGAGGATAACTGGGAACAATGATAATTTTGAAGACAACAGAAAGATATGGATTAACAATCATAGCATATAAACGTACATGCCCCCTGATTTTAACTATCTGAGAACACCTGTGGGCACTAGGAAGAAAGGTAAAGGCCAGAAGGAATCCTAGTTAAATGATTTATGGGTCCACACATATACACACTCCCAAAAATACTCAAATAAGAATACATGCAGTCTGTCCTCATTCCTTCTCTCTCCTCATCTTTGAGGAGGCATCTCTCTCTCATTCTCTGAGTCTCTGGAAAGGCAGGTGGGTTGGGAGAGGAGCGGAAGGGAAGTGGGAGGCTCTCCAATGGGGAAAGAGGCCCAGAAGAAGCTTAAAGGGGCTTCTGTTGATGCGAAGAAAGGGCCTGGAGAGAAACATGCAAGAAAAAGAGTGATCTTGAAGGCACTAGTGAGAACAAGGGAATGGATCTGGGAATAGAATCTGGCCCAGCAGAAGCAGGGACCAGGCTGTAACCCAGACTGGGAGCAGCACCTTGGACGCAGCAGACTCTTGAGGACAGCAAGGTGTAAGGGGGGGATGAGGACGACTGGTCCTAGGACGTCTGGCTGTGTGTTTGGTGATTGCTTCTCATGGGATGCTTCACGTTTCAAGATTTGGCAGTGTCCAGTTTGGGTGTCTTTTGGACCCTTCATGATATTGACATGGATCGCGAAGCTACAGATGTATTTATTTATTTATAGGAAACTTTTTGTCAAGTTGTGGTAATTGTTCTGTCGTATTGCTGTGGTTGCTAAGACCGATTTTCTTTGATATGGGTGAGAAATCATCTTCACCCTTGTCTCCATAAACCATCTCGATCACTTTCCTCTACTTGCATTTCTTGTCTCTCTCTCTCAGTTCCCATGAAAGCCTCTTAGGCCGAGTACTGTCTGTAAAGTGACCAAACACCCCGGTTTGAATGGCACTGAGGGGTTTCCCTGCAGGCAGGATTTTCAGTGCTAAAACCAGGAAAGTCCCAGGCAAACCAGGACTAGCTGGTCATCCTATATATGCAATCTGAGATTTTTTTTTTATGTACTATGCATGCTTTTAATAAAAATTAGTCTTTGATTAATTAAGGGGTGTTTGGCCCAAGTAGAATGTTAGAAAATATAGATTTCTTTTTGTGTTTACCACCAGTCAGCCATGCAACCTGGGGCACTGTTTCCTCATCTCTGCAATGGGAATACTACTACATACGTCAAAATGTTGTCAACTTAAATGAGATATACATGTAAAATAGGAATATATAAAATACATAAAATGAGTGCATACATTTTATATGTTATATTTAATGTAAACTTTATATAAAATTGTATGTAGTTATTTTTCTTTTTTATTGACATATAGCTGATTTACAATGGTATATAGCATAGTGATTCAGTTAAACATATGTGTGTGTGTGTGTTCCTTTTCATATTCTTTTTCATTACAGGCTATTACAGGGTCTTGAATATAGTTCCCTGTGCTATATAGTAGAATTGTGTTGTTTATCTATTTTATATATAGTAGTCTGTATCTTTAAATCTCAAATTCCCAGTTTATCCCTCCCCATCCCCTTTCCTCCTGGTAACCGTAAGCTTGTTTTCTATGTCTGTGAGTCTGTCTCTGTCTTGTAAATAAGTTCGTGTCCTTTTTTAAGGTTCTACATATATAAGTGACATCATATGGTATTTTTCTTTCTCTTTCAGGCAAAGAAGCTCTTAGTTATTTTAGACTTAGAAATAGTGGATGCCCACAGAAGAGGTACAACACTTCAAACTGTGTGTATGTGGCGGGGGTGGTGGGAGGGTGAGAGAGAGAGAGATTGGTTGATGAGGGAATAGCTTTCTCGGGAGTATCTGTTTCAGCATTTGATTTTTCCCTAAATTAAACTCACCGAGTTAAGGATATTTTGTTTTTGAAAGGGTCTGTAGCCCAGGGAACAGTCAATACTCCACACATAGAAAAGATAGGGACTATCCTCAGTATTAACAGTCGCGATTTTATTTGGATCTTTTCCTTTAAGCCGGGGGAGGGGTAGTTTTCCTTATGGGACTAAACTCAACCCTAATTTGAGCACAATCATAACTATATCAATCACTAGGCAAAACTAGAACACCTAACCTCCTCCTAGGGACACACAGAGTCCTGCTATTACAACACTTATTTGAGCTCCGGCAGCATTTTCCACATTTGATGCCTCTTAAGAGGTGAGGATGCAATTTGGTTTGGGAGAAAAGTGAAAAGGCTTTTAATGTCATCACTTCAAACCTGTGTACATTTTCATCATCAACCATCCAGTCCTTACTGGAAACCCAAACAAACTGGTTCTACGCCAAGTTTCTTGAGATTTATCCAGAGTTGGAAATAGGACAATTGTACTGGACGAGGTAAAGGAACAGGAAAGGTGATGGGCAACCCGGAAGGAGCCTGGCGATGACTGTATTCAGCTAATTCATTCGGGAGCAGATTTTCTCCAGATGAGCATGTGGCTAATCAGGGCTTTTCAAACCTGTTGGTTGTTGTCATTGTTGTTTTGCTATGGAATCCTTTGTTCAAAGGAAAGAGTTCACTGAAACTTGACCATGACGTTGCACAGCTTTAGCAGAAGCTCAGGACCCCCTCCCCAGCTCCCTCTCCCATATGCAGTCCCTGAAGAAACCTCCAGGCATCTGGGAGGCTCAGCTTGAACACCGCTGAGCTCTAGAACTCACTGCATTCAGTTTATTTTAAAAGTGTAACTTTTATATATTAAAAAAAAGGTATGCACGTATTTTTAAAAGCCATATAGAATGACAGAGCTTAAAAGGATGTCCCATCCCAACCCTGCCGCTCCTTCCACTTGAATCCCAGAGACCAACGCCTTCAACTTGCAACTATTCATTATGACGATTATCCGATATTTCTAAATGATGCTCTCGTATACACCTATTTTTTTTATTTTTCAAATGTCGATATTATCTACTGTCCTTCTACTATGGAAGATGAGAATGTAGTTCTTACACACACTTCCTCCAGCACGTGTGCTCTAAATCTCTCTCCCTCTTTCTTACACACACACACACATACATACACACTCTTCTTCCCTTAATCCATGCAGTTTAATTACACAACGATTTTAGATGAAGCACTAACCAATGTTTACATTGTTTTGGCCACGTGCATGTATCGTTTACATGTAAACCACATGGGATATATGATCCATTTCCTTTCTTTTATACAGTTTTCTTTTTCTTGCCATTGGTAGTTGTGTCATGTTTTAGTTTGCTTAATTTTCTATCTGCCATTATTACATTTTCCCCCCAAACTCTCCGATAGACATGCAACATTCTTCTTAATATAGGCAAATATATCAATTATTTTTTCAGCATCCCCCTCCCTGCCCCAGCACTGGTCCTTTTTGTAGCAATAGTGCTTCTGAGCTGTCATCCTGAGACTGGCTTTTGCTTCTCTGCGGTGTTGAGCCTCTTTGCTGGATTCTTTGTTCTCTTCTTCCTGATGGACTCCCCCCTGGGTGGGTGGGGTAGCATAAACTCCAACCGCTTCCTGAGAAAGATGCTCAGGACAGACAAAGTTTTGGAGAACTTGAATGCATGAAAATATTCTTACTCTCTTCTTTCATTAATCAGTAGCTTGACTAGAGTTCATTATTTAGAAATACTTTTACTTAAAAATTTCAAGGAATTTCTTCACCTGACTTGTAGATCCTAGGGCTGTTATTGAGAAGTCATTCTGTTCCCTCATCCAAATATGATTTCTTCTTTATTCCTGATGTTCTAAGAGCCCATGGCAGCATACTTTGGTGGGGTCCTCCTTCCCCCTCATTGTGTTTGATTCTCAAGGGACTTTTTTACTCATCATCTCTAAGTCTAGGGAAATTTTATTATATTTTTGTGTAATTTCTGAGCCCTGTTTCCTCTGTCCTTTCATTCTAAAACTAACCTCCTTCCAGTTAATGTTGGACCTTTCAGACTAATCTCATTTTATTATCTTTTCTATTCATCTTCTTTCTACCACTTCCTCCCTAAAATAGTTCCTCATCTCTCTCTTGTTGGATATTTCATTTCTGCTAACAGATGTTTAGTCTCTAAGAATACTGTTTGTCTTTTAACTGTTTCTCTTTCATAACACCATGTTTTGTTGCATGGATATAATTCCTTTTCTAATATCGAGTACATACATTTCAGGATTTTTTTTTAAAGCTTTCACCTCTATCCTGCAATCTTTGTTTCTTTCAATTGTTTGTTTGTTTTGGTATGTTTTACGTTAGAAATTTTCTGCCACTTCTCAGGTTCCTTAACTAGCCACTCAGCCACTGCGTTATGGGCGTTAGGACTAGACAAAGCTGTGACTTCCCTGACACATCCTTGAGGGTAACTAGATTTCTCCCCCTATGGGTAGTCAGATCTTCTAGAGACCTCCAATGTTCTGCCTGCGAGGGACAACCCTGATTACCAGGATCCTGGGAGCAAAACTGGGTAAGAAGGCTTGAAATCGAGGGAAGTTTATCACGATTCAACACGCAGATTTCCACTTCATCTACCAGACTTCACTGTTACACCTCACCCGCACCTGCCACTGTTTCCACACTGCTGAGTCTGCAGCCTGTCTAGCTAAGTCCCTCCGGAGAGCGACGCCCCCTCCCGCCGTGTCTCCTGCAACGTGAGGGAGAGGTGGCTGCCAGGCTGCACAGGGTGAAGGAGGCGACTCTGGGGTCCAATTACTCGCTGGAAGACTTTCAACCAAGCCGTGTTTTCAGTTCCACTTCTCACCTCCAGCTTCCTTGTGCTTCCCGTCCTTGAACCTTTCGAGGATTCTCTAGGGAGTCTCCATTTCCATCTCGTTGGCATCTCCTCTGCAGGCACCCAGGTTTCCACATCTTTGCCCAGCTAAATCAAGGACCACTCGGCCATTCCCTTCCCATTTTTCCAAATATGTCCATAGCTCTCTGCTGTTCTATGCACTCCCTTTTCTTTATTCTAGTGAGTATTTTTGTTTACTCTTAATATAGGGTTTCTTTGGGAGGGAGAGGGTGGGATTAAGTACATGTTCCACCCACCATATTCACTATAATTCTCTGCCTTCACTCCTCAGCACTGCTTCAAAAAGGAAACACATCCTCCAACCTCTCTCCAAGATGATCCCAACAAATTCAGCATTTGTGCGTGTGTGTGGGGAGGCATAATATTTCATATTTTTCTACAAGTATATCTTAGGCTACAATGAAAGCTAAATCCCAGAAAAGCATACAATTATCTGTATCAGACACAGTGAAGAATAACTTTTAATTAAAGTTATCTTTTTATTCTGAAGTTGGTTGTAGTTCCTTACATTAAAACTTCCATCATGTAATTAAATATAGGAACACCTATAATTATAAATAATTCCTTCATATGTAAAAACTATGTACCTTAAAAAGTGAATATAAGTTTCTTTTGCAACTGAAGTTCTGCCTAAACTATCAATTAAATCCTAACCCAGTCAAGACAAGTAAATTATCTTAAGTTTATCTCAGCAGTCATTCCGTGCTTGCTTTTGGTTGGAGGGCAACGTAAAATCTGATAGTGAAGTCATTTCCCCTTTGAGTTGTCATAGTCATTCTCAGGTAGGCCAAGTTTGTGTATTTTATTAATTGAGGTAAGCTTTTACATTAGTTCTGTTTCTTATAATGTGTCAGTCTGGAGAGATTAGCTTTCTAGAAGATGTGCTGTACCCTATTTCTTCAAGACTATCCCAGCAATATTGAAGCCACCTCTACTCTTAGAGAGAAGATGTCTGTATTCTATTTCTATAGCTCTAAGAGTTGGCCCTGGGCAGAGTCATAGGTCATCTTTAGCATCTTTTATTTTCCCCTCTACATTTGCCTTCTCTTTATGAAGTTTTCCCACCTATCTCCAAAACACTATGTTATCATCAGTACTGACTCAGACCTAGCCAAGAGAGCAGGGAAGGCCCTGCGCTGGACCTCCTGGTCCTCCTTGGCCTGTGTCCTTCCCTACTCAGCTATGAGTTAGAAGAAGAACCAGTAACTCCCTTCTACAACGTATGCTGGGTACTTGGGACTCTGGAGTTCCCTGCCTTGAAACTGCTTCCAGGTCTGCCTTCCCAAGGTGGACAAGCTTCCGGTACACACACCTTAAACACTTAAGGGTGGTTGTTTGTGGGGAGGTGAATGCAGTAGGTATGAAATAACCCACCAAAGAACTGAAGACCCAAAGTAACTTAGATAAATTAATTTTCAAAATGAGATTAACCCTTGGAGAGAAGAATCTACAGCTTTACCACTTCTGAGGAGGACACAGTGAGAGGAGGAACACCCTCACCACACGGGAGGGGGGAGGAGAGGGGTATAAGGACAAGTAACCCAGCCATTAGCAAAATTTTAACAGGTGCAAAAGGGCAGGTATCATAAGTTAGAATCCCGAGGCACCGCAACCACAGACAGACTCTGTATCTGACTGCCAACTCTTTCCTGCAGGCGTCCATTGAGTGTTTAGGGGTGGCTAAGAGAGGCTGGGCAGGGCAGGAGAGCTGACAAAGATCCCCTCAAGGTGCACAAGGTCTTCAGTCTCTTCACTGCAGCAGCTCTCCTGTGGCTGGGGGTCAGGGCAACATGGTGGAGAAATATGTCTTCAAGCCTGGACAGTTGGGAGCTGGAGTGTAGAGCAGGGGGAGATTTCCTTTGGTTCAGAAATGCTGGGTGTTAGGCTGGGCATGAAGACATTGCTGCAGCATTGCCAAGCTCAGTCTAGCTAAAGGGAAAGTCCTGTTTCCTTCCTCAATACGCCTAAAGCTAACAGCGAGCTGAGTTTGTAAGCAAAGCCGTAGCAAAGCCCAGGTCCAGATGTGGCACATGTGAGACTGATTCAGTCCCCTGCACACCACCCCCAACCCTGCCCCAACACACACACACACACACACACACTGCAGTGTAGAGTGTGGTTCTAGAACACACTATGCTGAATTACTGGCAGTAAAAATGTTAGACTTCTGATAAACTATGAAACCCCATATTCCATTTTTTTCGCCTTATGTTTTGAAAATTACCCTTCATTTAGTGTGAACAACAAAGCCTCAGATTCATGTTGAACGTGCCTCTTTTTCCAGTCTATTGCTCATATAGACTATTCCTATTTCTACAGAAACAATACTTTCATTTTCCTCATAATTTCAAAGAGCATTTTCTCCCAAAAGCAATATTCATGTAAAGAAAACTACATAATTGTAACATGCAGGAAAATAACGTATAATTGTATCTTTAAAAAAAATAAACCTGCAGAATAAAGAACTTGATAATGACATTATAAGTAGGGCAAGGATAAAAGCTTTACAGAGATCAGAATCCTCTCTTGGGTGAAAGGCTTATTAAATTCTAATTAGATACACATATGTAGTTTGTGAATATAAATGCTAAAAGAATAGAAAATACACTGCTGGATTTTTCTATGCTGTGCCAAAGAAGCCTTAGGATCATGTCTTAATTGTGGGTAGAAACTAAACTTTGGTGGTAAGCACACTCTAGTGTATACAGAAGTTGAAATATAATATTGTACACATGAAACTTATTATGTTATAAACCAATTAACAGCCTGGGTGGCCAGTAACACTGTAACATGTATTTAAAAATCACTGTGGATAAAGAAGATGTGGTTTATGTATACAATAGAATACTATTCAGCCACGAAAAAGAACGAAATTCTGCCATTTGCAGCCATGTGGATGGACCTAGAAAATATTATGTTTAGTCTAGTCAAATAAGTCAGACAGAGAAAGACAAATACTTATATCATCTGCATGTGAAAGAAATGAACACACTTGCCCTCACCTCAGCTCATAAAGCAGAGAAAAATGATTCAAAACCAGCCGATCATTGTTATCATTTAAAATAACAATGTCCAGATTTGCAAACGTTAGCCACTATATATAAAAATAGATTTAAAAAACCCAAATCTCTTCTATGTAGCACAGGGAACTATATTCAATATCTGGTAAGAACCTTTCATGAAAAAGAATATGAAAACAAATATATGTATGTATATGCATGACTGGGACATTGTGCTGCACACCAGAAATTGACACACTGTAACTGACTGTACTTCAATTAAAAAATGATAATATAAACAATAAATAAACAAATAATGTCCAAAATGGCCAAACTTACTTTCCTTGATTTTTAAAAAAAAATCAGTTGACACAGATGAACTAAAATGTAATTACTATTGTTACTACTTCAAGAATGTTGTGAGGGAATATAAATTACAAACAGAAACTGCAATGTCCCGCTGTTTCCCAACCCAGAGTTGAAAAGGCCAAATTTGCAGTACAGTGACCACAGGCGACAGAAGAGTTCATTCAGTGTCCTCATAACAGATGAGATTGTAGCTATCAGGGTATTTCAGTTATTAATTTAAAAAAAAACCAAACTTCACTTAACAGTAAGTGCCGCTGCAAAGGAAAAAGCTGATGATGGAATCAAATTATAAGGTGGCTATAAATCTCTGAAATTGAATCATCCTTTCCTTCTTAATACATTTCACACGACTCAATGGAAGGTCTCTGGGTCCATGTTACGGATTCCTGACTGCTGTCACAGTCGACTCAGTGGGATGCCCAGAGGATATTCTTTCACCTGGAGGACAGAGTCAGAACCGTGGTCTGGGAACCGTGTTCTCCCATCGTGGACGTGATTAGAAGCCCCGCCTTAGCAGGGACAGCATAGCCACTCCAACAAGGCAGGACCACTTGTCCAGTCTGTCTCTCTGATCAAAGAAAAGAGGTCACAGATGTGTGTCCTCACACAGAATTTTTTAAAACCCTTCCTCTGACACATGCACATTGTGGGTGATAAAAGCAATGTTCACATATTGAGATAGAGGGGAGTCATTCTGGCTCATTCATGAGTTCACTTGAATTGGGTGCTAACTAAAAAGGCTGTTTGTGGCCTATCAAACATACATAGTAGCTCTGATTTAATTATTAAAGAAAAGGGCACACTGGCCAGAAGTAAAGACTGTCCATGTTCAAAATTAAGATTAAATGCCCCTCACTATTCAGCCATAAAAAACCGACAACATAATGCCATTTGCAGCAGCATGGATGCTCCTAGAGAATGTCATTCTAAGTGTAGTAAGCCAGAAAGAGACAGAAAAATACCATATGAGATCGCTCATATGTGGAATTAAAAAAAAAAAACAGAACATAAATACAAAACAGAAACAGACTCATAGACATAGAATACAAACTTGTGGTTGCCAAGGTGGAGGGGGTGGAAAGGGACAGACTGGGAGTTCAAAATTTGTAGATACTGACAGGCATATGTAGAATAGATAAACCAGATTATACTGTATAGCACAGGGAAATATATACAAGATCTTGTGGTAGCTCACAGAGGAAAAATTTTGACAATGAATATATTTATATATATATTCATGTATAGCTGAAAAATTGTGCTCTACACTAGAATTTGACACAACATTGTAAAATGATTATAAATCAATAAAAAAGTTAAAAAAAGAAGACATTTTGTTAAATAAAGAGACTGATGCCCATCAAAAAAAAATGTGACAATGAATATATGTATGTTCATGTGTAACTGAAAAATTGTGCTGTACACTGGAATTTGACACAACATTGTAAAATGACTATAACTCAATAACAAAACGTTAAAAAAAAAAAGATTAAATGCCCCTCTTTCTGGGACGCCAACGCTGGTCCTCCTTTGATGATAAGACCCTCTTCCCAGGTGCCAAGGCCACACTGACTCACTGTTCATGTGCCAGTCGTTTCTTTTTCGTTTTGAAACCTTGAAGAAATGTAACTCTGAGCTGTTTAATGTTCTTTGTTCTGACAAGATATAAAACTGCTGAAAACCCTGCTTCTCTGGAGCAGTTTCTCAGAATCATCTGGGAAGCGGGCTTCTGGGCTCATCCTCAGTTTGGCTCAAATAAAACTCTTTTCTATTCTTATTATTGATTTTATTTATCATTTTCATCAACAGGGGTGATGGAAGGGAAACCTATTTATTGGTTTACTTACACTGCTCAGAAAAAATTTTTAAAAGTTTGTCAAGCTTTCTACCATTTTTTAATACACTGAAAACCAGCTTCCTAAATTCTGAAATTGCTTACAGCATCAAAATCCCCAAATCTAGGCTTTATAGTACTTAATCAGCTTGACCTACCCTGACACCTTTTTTTTTTTCTTCCTAAAGGGTCTTTCCTCTCCTGTTGCCTAGGCTACCCTCTCTTCTGCTTTTCCTCTTGTTTTTCCAGCAGTTTCCTCCTCCATCTCTTCCTCAACCAGCTCCTCAAAGATGGACTGTCTCCTGGTCCTTGCTTCACTCTCCTGTTCTCAGCTTCCCTCGGTAATCGAACCCCTTCTTCTGTCCAATCCAGACCTCCCTCCTGATCGCTAGACTGTATGTACACCTGTCTGCTGATCATCTTCACAGGTACATCTCCTGCAGGGTTATTATCCCGCAGCCATGGAGTGCTTCCTGGGTGCTGGGTGTTGTGCTGAGAGTGGAAAAGACCTGGGCATTTCTCACTGTCCGTGCTTAAAAGAGAACTCACAGTGTCCCCCTCTCCCCTCAACCCTGCACTGCCATGAAGGTGTCACCTCCTCCGGGTAGCTGGAGCGGGTTGAACAGCCGCCCCCAAAAGATACGCCCACCCAGAACCCAAGAATGTAATGTTATTTGGGAAAGAGTCTTTGGAAATGTAATTTTAAAGATCTTGACGTGAGATCACCTTGGATTAGAGCCAGCTTTATAGCCAATGATATATCACCTCTCAAGGGGCAAGAGAGGAAAAGACAGAGACACACAGAGAAGGCCATGCGGAGAGAGGCAGATCAGAGTCATGCGGCCACCGGAGGCTGGAAGAGGCCAGAAGGATACCAAGAGCCTTCCAAGGAAGTGCAGCCATGCCCGGGCTTTGCATTTGAACATCTAGCCTCCAGAACTATGAGAGAGTACATTTTTTTGTTTTGTTTTAAGCCACAAGGTTTGGGGTAATTTCTTATAGTGGTCGTAGGAAACCAACAGAGTACCTAATCTGAATTTCCCCCGTCCAAGTGCCCCCATCCTGTATTTAAGCTGGTTCATAGTTGTCTGCTTACGGCCCCTCTTCCCTGTTAGACTAGTCTCCCTTGAAAGCAGAACTGAGTGTCTTCTCTATGCCAAACACCTAACACTCAACGCATAATAGATCTACTGGAAGAACGAAAGAAAAGGGTTTTTGTTTGTTTGTGTGTCTTAATGATTAGTATAGAAATAGCATAAATCTACATATACTAAAGACAGCTTTTCTTCTTCAAGCAGTCTTGCTTAATACCTTCAGATTCAGCATAACATTTCTTATGCTATCACCTTACCCCAAAATATTTATCACCTACACTGATTTTTTTTTTATTGAAGTATAGTTGATTTACAACATTGTGTTAGTTTCAGGTGTAAAGCAAAGTGATTCAGATATATTCATATATATATATATATATATGCACATATACATGATTCAAATATATATTTCTATAATGGAAAATAGTCTGAATATATATATATATGTATGTGTGTGTGTGTGTGTGATATATATATTCAGACTATATATATATCACACACACATATATACATACACAGTCCTATATGGAATATATATATTCAGATTCTTTCCCATTATAGGTTATTACAAGATACTGAATATAGTTCCCTGTGCTATACATTAGGTCCTTGTTGTTAATCTGTTTTATACATAGTACTGTGTATCTGTTAATCCCAAACTCCTAATTTATCCTTCTCTCCCCTTCCGCTTTTGGTAACTATAGGTTTGTTTTCTATGTCCATGACCTATGTCCGTTTTTAAAAGTTAACTCCAGCTTCCTTAGCATGGAATTGAAACTGCACTACTATTGCTGGGTTAAAATGTAGAATTGATCCTGTGTTGAGGGAACTGTCTCAAAAATATCTTTGAGATCTTTGTGCCGGCTCAAATATAACTGAGGGAAAAATAATTGAGAAATACTAGAAAACAATGTTGACAAACTGACTAAGGATGTAAAAGTGTCAGGGGAAACAAACATTAGCAGGTTTAGAAATGAGGGCTGTAGAAATGAAAAATAGAAGAAAGCACATGAAAAATCACGCTCTTTAACATTCTGTGCTTTTTTTCCCTACATGTTAACAGTAATGTTGCATTACTGAGCAACCATAACAAAAAAAAGCAACTGTTAAAAAAAAAACTAACAAATCTTAAAAAAAGGTAAATCTTTTAAGTCATTTAAATTATCCTACCAAAGCTGTCTTGTTATTAAATGTTTCTTTCAATTTGTATGACTTTTAAAATATGTATTTGTATATTAAAAGACAGAGGTTTGACTGAGTCATTTGAGAAAAAAGACATAGCAAAGGAGAACACGGAGCTATTCATACAGGGTACAGTGAATGCAAATCCATATCCTAAGGCAGCTCCCTAAATATATCATTTATAGTTACACATGTTTTGTTTTTAAGACACAAAGGGCTTTGCTTGGTAAATCACTGTTCTTTATCTTAAATCTCCAGCTGGCAGCCACCACACGCACACACACTCACACACTAATTAACCCTGTTTGTGGAGGGTCAGTGCATTCATGACACAACTAAAACAGCAACAGAAGGAGACACAGATACACTTAACAGTATTAGAGGTATTTGCATATAAAATGGTCCAATTAAAAGGCTTGGTATGTATTCGAACAAGTGAGTACAAAGCAGCTTAAAAACATAATCCACATCAATCTAAAATTTTATTGAAAGACAGATGGATGGAAGATAATAGGCATGATTTCTAACTAAAAATACACAAATGCTTTATTTCTCCAAGATGAAAAGGGTTTTACATTGAATACTTTTTCCAGGAGAGTTTTTTTTTCCTCCAACAATAAATAAGAATACGACTTCCATAGCTAGAGCTAGACTTTTCTTTCTTTTTTTTTTTTTTAGCTTTAACTTTTTACTTGCAAATAATTTCAAGCTTCCCAAAGAGTTGCAAAAATACCATGAAGAACTCCTGTACACCTTTCACTGTACACACCTGTACATCCTGTACACTCATTGTTAACATATTGCCTCATTTGCTTTCTTATTCTCTTTCTTTCTCCATATGGGTGTAGTAGATGCATTCTTCTGTGTTATTTTTTTCCTGAATCATCTGAAAGTAAGTTACAAACTTCATGCCTCTTCATCCCTAAATAGTTCAGTGTGTATTTCCTAATGGGAAAGACATTTCATGTGATCACAGCACATGTACCAGCATCAGGGAATTGAATCTTGATACAATACTATACCCAGGATCCTAGCCCAACAGCCAATTCAAGGTCCTGCATTACAGTGAGTTGAAGTGTCTCTTTAATCTCCTTTCATTTGGAATAGTTCCTTGGTCTTTGATCTTATGACATTGACACTTTTGAGATGCACAGACCAGTTATTTTGCAGAATGCTCCTCTTTTTGGGTTTGCTCATGCTTCCGCATAACTACACTCAGCCTGTGCTTGTCGGGCAGGAACGCTCCATTAACGATCATGTGTCCTGAGCATCAGACTGGAGACTCATAGTATCACTTTGTCATATTATTAGTGGTATGAACTTTTTTTTTTTACATTTTTGATTGATTCATAATCATTTTACAGTGTTGTGTCAATAGACTTTTCAAAGGTCCTTTAAAAGGGTGGAGGGTTGCACAGAGGCGGGGGTGGAACCAACAGAGGTTGAGGGCGGGCAGGGCAGCCTTCTAATGGAACATATTTTCATGAGAAGGTCTTTACAGACCAAGAGTAAGTCATAAGATTTAAACCTTATGATGTTCTCTGTATTAGTGTCCCAGAGATGCTGTAATAATTTTAGCAACAACTGATTTGCTTAAAACAGCAGACATTTATCCTATCCTATTTCAATAGACCTAATGTCCAAAATCAAGGAGTCAGCAAAGTTGGCTCTTCATGGGTGCTCTGGGGAAGAAACTGTCTATGCCTCTTTCCCAGCAAAGGAGTTTTCAAGTCTTGGTGTTCCTTGGTTTGTGGCAGCATAGCTACCATCTCTGTCTCCTTCTTTCCTGGATTCCTCTCTACATGACCTTCTGACTAGGATACCAGGCCCACCTTAATAGGGTATGACCTCATCTTAACTATTACGTCTGCAAAGACCCTGTTCCCAAGTAAGGTCACCTTCTGAGGTTCCAGGTAGACATAGATTGGGGAGGGGAGACCATTCAATCCAGTACAATCCCTCAGTCTTTGAAGTTCTCAAACCTCATATGGTAACTTGTGACACAAATGTCCCAGAGTCATAATCATTTTGGGGACAAAAGTTCTTACTTTGCAATATATCCAAAGGCACAGGGCCTCAGGACGTCAATTTTCCTGCATTTAACCCACACGTTTGCAGAAGATCTTCAAGAGGAGCATAGAATTCTCTGTGCCCTCTCTCATGGGCTATTGTCATGGTAATTATTCCCTAAATCAGGGGTCCTAGAACTTTTGCGTGTTTCACAAGCGCCTGGGGGCTTGTTAAAAGATGGGTTTGCTGGGCCCTTCTCACAGTTAGACATTTGTATTTCTAACAAGCCCCTAGGGATCTTGACACTGATGCTTGGGGACTACAGTTTGAGATTCACTGTCATAAATGATCATCAGGTAAGAGTCTCTATTACTCTCAGGAAGGAAGACCTTTCCCTCATTATTCAGCTCCCTCCTTCTACTCGGATTATTAAAGGCGAAGAGGAGTAGAATGCAACAGCGAAGAAAGCAAAGGAGGAAGACCCCACTTTCTGTGGCATAATACATCTATCACTAACTTCTGAGTGATGGAGAAGTCAAGGACAGAAAGAGGTGGGATGAATACACCAACCTTTGGCTAGTTTGGGGTTCCTGAAGAATTATAATTCGTATCTAAAAAACAGGAAAAGTTTTTTTTAAATATTTCCTGGACCTAGATTAAGGTCTCCAAATTTTGGTGAAAGTAACTGCAGTGAAGAGTAATAAATATGGGGAAACTATGGATATGGGTTTACTTTCTTTTATTCAGTTAGAGGTGTTTAGGTTGTGTGTGTGTGTGTGTGTGTGTGTGTATACTTTTAAAAGAAGCTTTTAGCAATATTGACCTCATTGTGATAGTTTTTATCTTCAACCGTTGTAGAATAAATGAATGTCCTCCAGTAGTGAAGCAACAGTTAATGGCTCCAAACTGGTTTTACAAAAACAACAAAAAAACCAAAAGAACCCCCATAAATATAGCCATGTAACTTTACCATAAATTCTAGTATATGGGAAAAAAGAAGGGTATTAACATCTTAAAGTACAAATAACGGTGATCCGGAGAATAGAACAAAACACATGCAATTGTTTAACTTTTAATTAAACTTGCTGTAATTGAATAGTTGCTGGGATATAGCATTCTCAATTTCCCTCTGCACAAGTACACACAGATAAAAGTAGCTGCAAAAATGAGGCTTATTCTAAAATCAATAAAAATCACAATATGCAAAAAAATTCACCAAGGTAAGAAGGATGATAAGTTAAGCTATTGCTCTAAGCATCCGTTTATAACCTTTCCTCTTACATAATTAGCATATATATGGCAAATTTTAGTATTTTTCTATCAATTATGAGGTTCAGTGAGAATGGATTATTTTCTATACAGTTGAATCATTGATTTATGAAGAAATTAAAGCATTTTCAGATTTGAGAGGCCTTGTAAGAAAGCCATTATCACTCTGGTAAACTCAACTATAACGTTGGGAGGCCACCAAATATCAAATATATAATTTAGAAGGCAAAACAAGTTCATTTGGCAGTCCTTCAAAATTCGAAAGAGTATAATGTTTTACTAGAGTATGTGTTATAAAATACATGTAAATATATCCCTAGAGGGCAGTGGTTTCAGTACTGAGTGCTTCTGAAAAGTTCTTAAGGATCCCAATGATCTTATGTAAAATTTCATCTCAATTTCTTTTTAAGGATGTTAGAAAAACAGTATTTTTAGGGAAACCTATTTCATCTTTGAAAGTGATGCTGAAAGCTAATATTGTCATAGTCATGCTTGCTGCAGTATGTGTTTACAACATTGTTGCTCCATCTTGAAGAAGAGAAAAAATATGTAATTTTTTTTCTTTTTTCTGGTAAGACCATTCTTTTCATTACCAAATGACATAAAACCATCCAATTTATTGTGCAGATTATAATGAGCACTGAGTTCAAATAGATAAGAAATGAAAATACAGAGCTTACTATATAAAACCAGATAATTTTAGATTACTTTTGTCCACTGACATTGTTTAGTGAAAAATATATATATATTCCATCAAGAAATTTTATTCAAATTTTTAAATTGCTGTAGATTCTCAATGACTACCCTGAAAAAGTAAGATGTATTGTGCATTGAGGTCCTTCAGTGGAATAGAGTCATCTCAATGAGCACCAGAATAATTAAGCAAAATATAAATGTGGGCTTATTTCAATTACAATTACATGGCAATGCCTTTACTTTAAAAGGAATTCTAAGGTGAAAAAAAAAGTGAATGAAGGGCTGCAAATGGAAAAATATCCTTCTTTCTTATGGGTGAGTGTATTTCATTACATAGATATGCTGCATCTTCTTTATCCATTCATCTATTGATGTGCACTTAGGAAGCTTCTGTATCTTGGCAATTATAAATAATGTTCCTGTTAATAGCAGGGTGTATGTATCTTTTTGAATTAATTCTTATTTTGTAGCTGGCCTTATTCCTTTGATAACTTTG
The DNA here is from genome assembly GCF_048564905.1 of Vicugna pacos. Classification (NCBI taxonomy): domain Eukaryota; kingdom Metazoa; phylum Chordata; class Mammalia; order Artiodactyla; family Camelidae; genus Vicugna; species Vicugna pacos. Next base: position 12,046,627 of record NC_133010.1, read on the forward strand.
TAAATTTAAAAAGCTAAAGCTCTAAATGTTCTCAGAAACAATGAACAGTACATATACGTGAATTTAAAAAACATGTGCAGTATATTGTGTATATGTATTTACATGCAATATATTGTATATGTGCAGTCAAACTGTAACAATTCTACCTAATAAAACTGAAAAATAAATAAATACATCATACATAAATAAAAAGGAATTCTAAGCAATAAATACCTTCATGACCTTAGAATTCACTACAATTTTGTCACTGTTATATATAAATAACAGAATGTTTGTTTTGGGGTTGTGTTCATTCAATTATTCAACAAATATTTAGAGTGCCTAGCCATGTTCCTGGCATTGTGTTATATATTGTGGATATAAGAAAAATTAAGATTATATTAATGTGTTAAATTCTGTAATATAGATATACAGAGAGCTAAAGTGCAAAGAATTATCTACCCAGAAAGGATGATTAGGGAAGGTTTACAGGAAGAAGTCACTTAAAACCTCCGTTCGGAAAGATGAATGGGAGTTAGTCAGGCAAAGTGGGAACTGGGTGGGGAAGGAAGACATTCCAAATAAAGGGACTCATCAATGTGAAGGGTTATGAATGAAAGAGAACAGGGTGGAATGAAAGCTCTCCAGTGGTTTATTATGGTGAGCATGGTCTAGTACATGATTATAATAATTACAAAATGGGACATAATATTTTAAAGCACTGTATAATTTGCATTTTTCTGTACCTACTTTGTGGTTTGGTGCACGTAATGACAAAGAAGATGGAACATTAATCCCAGGTTATTAGGCCAGAAGTAGATAGTAAAAGAGGAAAAGGAAATAGTTCCGTTCTGAGAATAACCATGTTTACTGAAGACCTCTAGAAAGTGGCTCTCTTTACTTTTGATTTCAGGAAGGGAGTACAGTCAGGAAGACTGTGAATGAAACCTTTGTTTTCTGTTTCAATCAGACACAGTCAATGTCAGCTTAAAGGTCTTCATTATGAACATGGATGGATGAATGAAAATGAGGAGAACACCAGCGAGGAACTGGCCACTTCTTTCCTTTTGCACCTCCTGTCCAAGATTCTAATGTACACTCTTTGCAGTATTAGACTTGGCATTGAGTTCTTATCCCGTTATCTACCAAACGAAATGCAATACTGCACATACACGTGCTAAGTACAGTTTTCAAGTTTCAATTAAAAAATAAAAGATTACATGCATTGAATTTCCATTCAGTATTTCTAGACTACTTTGATTTTCCTTTTTTTTTTTTTTCACTTATCCACAGAATTTGATTCAGTTGCTTACACGGGTCATACCGCAATATAGGACAGCAATTAAACAACTGTGAGTTTGGAATTTTAAATAACTTTGAAATGCTTAGTTCATTTCCCTTCACAACTATTTCTAATTACTTTTTTAGAACTCATCCTAATTATCTTACTTTCTCTTCTTTCTCGCTGCCTTTGTGGAGTCAACTAGGGAAATCAGGCCTGGTAAGTGTCATGTATGTAGTGTTCTTACTAGAACTTAAGGCTATCAGGAATGTTTTGAATCAAATCTCACCATACAACTTCCTTCTCTTGGTGGTACTGTCGCCATGTTCCAACGGGTAGTATCTTAGCCAGTAGTAAGGGTGGCCATGTGTGAAAAGCAAAGGCTGTTCATCATTGTCTAAGTTGGCCAACGACCTCCATCAATGGTCTTATTATGTGGGCTTCTCCTCCGATGCCATCTCCTAGCCCTGCTCCTCCCTACCTAAGCTCCAGCCACACTAGTATCCTGTTGCCCCTCAGAAATCACACATACACTTCAGTTTCAGAACATTTGTCCACACTATTCCCTCTGTTTCTCCTAGGTATATACATAGCTTGACCCTGATTTCATTTAGGTCCCCGTTCAAATGTCACCTTGTTACATCTGCATGCTCCAACCTCTTCCTCTTCCCTTACCCTGTTTTCCTTTTTATACTCATCACATGGCATGCTGCACATTTCTTTCATATTTATTTATAGGTTTTCTTCCTTCATCAGAATGTACACTCCACCAGAGCTGGGACTTCTATTTTGTTCATAGCTGTCTCCCCAACACCTAGTGACTGATGCCTAAAGGGTACTTGGTAAATACGAGTTACATCAATCAGTGAATCAAACATAAGCAAGTGAAGACCAGCAGCTGTGCCTGTGATGACACAGTGTTCTATCATTTAGGGACTTTTTGGGTGTCAGTTGATTTGCATACACTGGCGTCCTTCCCATGAGGTATTGGTTAAACGCATCTTGCAAAGATCAATGGCTGTGTTGTAATCCTATTCACACAGACTAACTAGAAAAAGTAATGACTGAAAAATCAGATTTATATCAATTGTGAAGAAAATCCAAACGTAAGGAAAGTAAAGGAATAGTATTAGGTAGGGGCATTTAAAATGAAGGCTGAGATGGAGCCAAGCAGAGAAGTACAAATGTTGGAGACAACGAACAGGTTGTAAGGTGGTGAGAGAGAAAGGAGTCTTTGCAGGGAAATAAGAGGCCAACTGAATACAACAACAACCAACTGCTACAAGGTAACAGTTGAAGGGATGGGACCAGATTCCATCATCTTGGGTCTTGTAGGTGACTAACATCTGTTTGCACTGCCTACCAAGATCAACAGGGAGCCACTGCATGGCTTAAACTGGGGACAGTCATACAAGGTGATTTATGTTTTTAAATGATATTCTGGACTTTCAGGTCCAGATCAGGTGGAGAAGATGCAGTTTTCCCTATTCCTCTTGCTCAGTACAGCTTAAAACCCTAGACATTACATATAAAGCAAACAGGAGAAGACTCTGAATGCTGGAGAGAAGACAGACAGGTTAGGGCCCTTGGGGTCTAAGGAAAGACCCAGCAGGGAGTTTCCAGGTTTTTGTTTTTTGATTTTTGGTTTGTTTTTTTTTTTTTTTTTGCCTCAAACATGCCAGACTGTGTACTGGGGAAGCTAACCTGGGAATGCCAACAAGCACAGACAGAAAAAAAAAGTCTTCATTGAAAAGTAAAACAAGAAGATATTCTGGCCGCTGCAATGAAGAGTGTGTTAGGAGAGTGGTAAGAGTAATGCAGAAGACACTACAGCGGCTCAGGGATGAGATGTCTGTGACGTGGACTTGAGTGATGGCTGTGGATACGGCTGTGCCGAGGTGAACACCTGTGGAATGCAGTCTGGAGGCAGAAGAACCCCTCGACTTGCTTTTGGCCCACGGATGGGCAGGGTGGAGGGCAGGCCAGGGAGAGCCTTCATACAAGTAACTCATGAACTGTAAGAATTTGAGTGAGAAATGATCAACTGCTGTGACATAAGATAGGAGAGCTAAAACAAAACTCCTTTGTTCTGAGGGCTGACAGGCTAGATTTATCAACAGAGCATGAATGGGGTCCAGTCTAGTCCCAGTGATGATAAAAATAATAACAGCCCAGACTCAACAGATGGTCTTATATTTTACAGCAGAGGAAATAAGAGCTCCATTGCAGTGCGGATTAAAAGAAATCTGAGTTACTATGGAGCTCAAAGCAGCGCCCAAGGACAGCCTCTACTGAACATCACAAAACACAAGCAAAGTCAGCAAAGAAAGCTGTGCAATTAATTCTAGAGTCATAAAAATAAATACAGTTACCAGGAGAAATTAGGATAAAACACAATGTAGTAGGAAAATGGAAATGTTTTCTTTCAAAGGACTGCATTTAATTTTGACTGGGAACAATACATGATATTGGATTTTAGTGTATCTTGAAAGTGATGGCAGAAAGCTAACACTCCCCGAATGGACCATGCAATTGTCCTAAAACTGAAATCATTTGATATCTTACTGAATTTTAGATAAATGCAACTAGAACAAAATTAGCAGATTTTCTTATTCTTTTAACGATGTGATTAATTTGGGTTATATGTTAAAGGATACCTAAGAATTTAACTAGAAAATATTGGGAAATCTGTTTAAAACTGTGTTTGTCCACCTGCTCTGCACCCTGATGTGACATAAACACTAACATGGTATCTGGACTCTTTCCTTCTAATCCAGCATCTCTCTTCAGGTGGGCGGGAAAGATCCAGTCTAGCATCATGTTTAGACCTTCAAGCCCGAAAACCATAAAGCAACCAATCAACCCCCATATACTTTTCAAAAAAAAAAAATCTGACTTTGTAAAAGATACATTTTTATTGAAGTATAATCAGTTTACAACGTTGCGTCAGCCCCCATATACTTTTCAATGGCCACAGCAATATTTTTTGCTTATTAATCTTTTGGAAAATAGTGTATAGGAAATGTTGACTGCAGAATTTCTGAGAAAACACCACCCTCACCCTACCAATGCATACAACTTTCTAGTTTATGGTAACAATGGAGACAGCAAATTCATGTTTTTGGCGGGGAGGAATTTTAGACAATTAGCCTAAAGCAACTAAGGGGGCACAATCATTCTGGAGATGGGATTGGAATCATGAGCTCAAATATAAAAATCGAAATGGGCCAGAACACTTTCCAAACTTGCTTTCTGTTTCTCTTCCAAGGCAAAACGGTTTTGACTGGCCAGGCATTGGAAAGAACAAAGGGACAATTACAGTACCTTTGTGCAGTCCCCCCTATTAAGGATGTTAAAATGCGACATTCAGGTCTGAAGGTGTTTTTGCTCAGGGGTCAGCTTAAGCTCTCGAAGAAATAGGAAGTAGAGCCAGATATTGGAAGTTCTGACTCCTGACCTGGGACACTTAGAAGACTGACCCAGGCTGAACTGGTTTCTTGGTGTCAGAAAGATGTGTGCACAGATATGATAAAATGACGAATATTTCTTTAATATCCTTGAAAGCAAAGCACATAGTTTGACTTCTTTTTTTTTTTAATGACTTGGTACTTTCTTTTTAATACTTTATAAGCACTGAAAGAAATGCTTCAATTATAAAATGCTCTCCATGATGTTAATTATCATCGTTTTCTTCACCTTAGATTACTTCTACTGATAAAGAAAAAGAAAAAGAATTCAGCCTAAGAGAGACAGAGCCTCCCTCTTTGGAGTGCCTGGTGACCCCTTCCCCTCAGGGCTCTGGTTCCCTGTCCGGGGAACCCCTCTAACCCACGTGAGCAACAGTGCATGAACCCAGGCCCATGAACCCAGATGACGGTGAGCCACACAGTTCTCAACTGCACATCCAGTCACCAGATGCATCACAAATACTTATCTAAGCAGCACAGAAGAGGAGGAGGTCATTCTTTAAAAGAGGAAAGTTAGTCTTCACCGCATTGTAACCCAAAGATAAATTCCTCAGGCCTCAAGAAAATAGAAGGCAAAAGACTGTGGCAGCTTCCTCAGATATTCACTCTTCAATCATTAAGTTAGCTATTTTGGAGATTGCTCAAAAAACTAAAAATAGAGTTACCATATGATCCAGCAATCGCACTCCTGGGCATATATCCAGAGGGAACTCTAATTTGAAAAGATACATGCACCCCAATGTTCACAGCAGCACTATTTACAATAGCCAAGACATGCAAACAGCCTAAATGTCCATCGACAGATGACTGGATAAAGAGGTGGTGGTATTTAATAAAATGGAATACTACTCAGCAATAAAAATAATAAAATAATTACAGTAACATGGATGGACCTAGAGAATGTCATTCTAAGTGAAGTAAGCCAGAAAGAGAAAGAAAAATGCCATATGATATCACTCTTATGTGGAATCTAAAAAACCAGAAAAAGAAAAAAAAAAAAGAGGACACTAATGAGTTCATCTACAAAAGAAACAGACTCACAGACATAGTAAACAATCTTACAGTTACTGGGGAATAGGAGGAGGGAAGAGATAAATTTGGGAGTTTGAGATTTGCAAATGTTAACCACTACATATAACAATAGATAAAAATTTTCTTCTGTACAGCATGACCCATATTCAATATCTTGTAATAACCTTTAATTAAAAAGAATATGAAACAGGGACATTATGCTGTACACCAGATATTGACCCATTGTAACTGATTATACTTCAATAAAAAAGAGTTAGCTATATTGATACAATGCTCTTTTAATTTTTCATTAAATCTTGTTTCATTTCATTGCTTTCAGATTTACGTGAAAACCATCCGAGAAAGTTTCCGGCTGGGTTCACATTTAGTTTGGTTGCTGTGATGACAATTGGCTGATGTATGGAGACCCATATTGTACCTGGGGCACATTAAAATTCATATTTTTAAAGCCAAGGCAGAATAGCCAATAGTCTTCTTCTAAACAATCTATTCCAACTTTTGTCATCTGAGCTCAGTCCTCTGTCTTTTTCGAAGTGATTTTCAAATATTGACTTTGTCCTCCTATGAATAAAGCAGATAAATTACGTAAGTCGGAATGTTTTGTTTTCCAAGGAAGAAAAAGTGAAAACGACTTATTCAAGGGAAATGGTAAGGGACATTTCTGAGAACACAATGTTGTTTGAAAAATAATAACGGATGTCTTTCATACACTCGTCCACATCAAAGCAGCCTGTAATTTTCATTGAGTCAGGCCTTATGCATCCAGGTCATTGCACAGAGTAATTCTTGTCTTGTAGGAGTTCTCCCAGGACGTCTTGCAGTGACACGTACAATAGAGTAATTCCTTGGCTGGTTGCAGCTCAGAGCAAAATCCATAGCAAGATCAATTTTTGCTGCTTACAATTCTTTTTTTTTTTTTTTTGATGGAGGCAGAGGGAAAGTAAAGGCAAGAAGATGACAGGTTGACTGAGGCTCCCTGGCATAAAGAATTAGAAATTTAATAATTTGAAAATTGTCATGATAAGAAAAATAGGTCCTCTCTGCTTTTGAATGTATATATTTTTAATTTTGCTGGTGATTGACAGGGCCTGATGATCAAATTCACCAAAGGCAGAAAACAGTGTCTTTCAAAATATTATTATACACATCTCCAATCTTTATGAAAATTGTCCATATTTGTAACAAATCATCTTCATATCATAATTTGTTATGATTATTCCCAATATATCATTTCAGACAATACCATAATAACCAATTTATAATCATATGAAAATTACAATGAAATAAGGGCAAGTAATTACTGGGCAACTTCCCTCCTGCAAGGTCCTTCCCTAAATGACATGCATTTTACCTACAAAAGAGTCACTTAAACTTTTTTCAGAGGTTTAGTGTTGATCTGATGCATATGAGACAATGTTGGAGGCCTCGCTTGTGCCTTGGTTTTTGAGTTTTTTGGAGAATGGGACTTATGTGATGAGTTTGTTGCTGACATATTTATTAGCACAGAGTTAGTCCAGCAGGAAGCCATGCGTGGTCCCAGATCCTTCTGGTAATCCAAATTAATCTTTGAGACACTTCCCTTCACCTATTAAGGAAGTATGATTAATTCAGAGTTACAAAACAATCCAAGCTAACTGGTAATGTTTACTGAAATCTTAAACTGGGTAGGAGTGAGCCTTGTCTGGTAGGATGTGAGCTGGGTTAATGAGAGCTTGTTTACAATATCTGTGAATGTGAAAAATGGTAGATATTCCCTGATTCACTCAAACAGGGTGTTTTAGGGCACTGTTTGGGGTATGACCGACTAAAACAGAATGCTGGCTGGAATGAACCAGGAGTGGTTTTGAGTGTGTCTAGTTAGAGCACTGGACTAACTGGGTTCAGTCTATAGGACAAATCTCCATGTGAACTAAATGTAAGGCAAGTCTCCATGTAAATTAGTTAGTTGCACCGATCCAGGTCTTCACTTAGGATGAGCTGAAAGTCATGCCTTTGGTTAGACAGAGGTGAAAAGGAGGGAGCTGGAGAACACGAGAAGAAATATATTCCCATTGCTGGAAGGCAGGGGAGACCTGTGCTTTCCTTCTTGTGGGTCAGTAAAATCATTTTTGAAAGCATCTGGACATTTCTTATGTTTTTGCGACCAATTTATAGGAAAGCTATATTTTAAACACTCTTCCTGCAGTATTAGTACAGAGCTGAGCATCTGCAGATTCCCCCCACCTCTCTTTTTTTTTTTAAAGAAACACTTTAATGTCTCAAAGTCACAATTTCAGTGCTGAGTAGATTCTTAATTAATGATCTCTGGATGACTGCTTGGCACGCTGCTCTGAGAAAGCTGTGCACACTTGGGACCTAGTGTCTGGCTAAGAAAGTGTTGACACAGAAGAAACTGACCCCGTGAACTCTTAACCTTACTCCACAACCTGCCATGAGAACCCAGTAAAAGTATTTTCTCGTTCTTACTGTACAAAAAGAGAAACAGAAACAGAATTGAACTGCACCAAACTCTACCTAGTGTCATTTACAATAAAATATTTTCATATTCTTTGTCATTGTAGGTTATTACAAGCTACTGAGTATAGTCCCCTGTGTTACACAGTAGGACCTACAGCTAAGTGGTCAGTGGCTACAAAATATCCATACACCCCCTCTAAGGAAGCACTCTCATTTCCACTTTGCGCAGTTAACGTTTTCCTGTCCTCCCCAAACTAACTGGCTTTTTATGTGAAAGAATCCATCACTTTCACACTTGTCATTCTTTGCCACTGCCTCTTGAAATTAACAGCTGGCCCGAAAACTTTGTACCAAAAAATAAATAAATAAATAAACCCTTCCTTCACATCCTTCCATCGTGATTGCTGTAGCTCAGGCTAGTTTTTCTCATCTTTCTGGCTTCCCATATGTCTGCTGGCTCTGACACAAGGTTGAAGAATCCTTTTAGTGAATCAAGTATTACTTCCCAAGTGCTTCTCTGTGTGTAGACTCGTGTGGGTGCACAGTATTTGTTCGACGTTCTCATTTTGTGAGATACTCCGTTACCCTCTTCTGTCCATACTTTCCACGTCCAGGAGTTTTATGTACGAGTTTTCTTCAAATTTACTTTTGACTCCTCATGTGAAAACCATCAAATTTCTCTCAAATCCGAGTCTCTACTATAAACACACCCTCCGTATGTATTCTGAGCTTATGTCTAGGAAACAATTCAATTTTCTACCATACTGAAGGGTCGCTATTACCTAATTTGGGTTTCTTTTGCCACTGCATATGAGAAATGCGCACTACCCATTTACTAAACTAAATAAATAAAACCCCACATGCCAATTGATACTTTTCCTTGTGCTACAATAAGTATTCCTAATGTTTGTATAAAAGAGTTCAAATATATGAGAGCTAAGGTGTTCTCTTTTGTCATACAGCAAATGACATGGGAGGGGAAAGAAGAAAGAGGCTGTAGGTACCTTTGCTGAATTTCAGTTACAAAAATAATGTAAATCAGCCAGCTGCTTTTGTAAGAGCAAAGGGACATGAATAAATGAAAAAAATGCAGGGACAATCAAAGAAAGATATTCTCTCCTTTGCTCCCTTGAAGTTAAACTCTGTCCTATGAACTATCAGAACGACTTCCTAATTACCAGCTACCCATGCCGAAATCCACATGACTGTTACGACAAAACCAGTTCCTTTTAAATTTTTGCAGTGCTGGTTTTTACACTCCTTCTGGTAAGGGGCTTAGGCAAATTCATACATCCTACTAAGATTACTGTTAACTAAAAATGTGGATACCTGATGCATTCTTAAGGTAATGATCTCTATTTGTAATTTCTCTATTAACTACCTTTCTCTTGCTAACATAGCACATAGCAAGCATGACAGTCTACGGAGATAAAACTTGTAATGCTGAAAATAAAAATGTGAATATCACAAGAAAAGAGAGTATTTGTGAATATTACATAAAACCACTCAAAATCATGTTTAAGAAAAAGAAGAAATCTAAGGAAAATTTATTATATAAATATATTGGAACATGGTGCTTATTGAAAATGTAAGATGTCATGTGGAAGGAAACTGAGAAGTACATTTACAGCGTCATACCCCTTACAAAGCAAGTTATAAGTCTCGGAACATACCTCAATGCATTTACATTCTGAAATTTCAGGCACTTTACATGTGATTGATGTGTAAAAATGGCAAGAGTACAACACATAGAAGAAAGGTCTGCAGTAAAATTAATAATAACCTGGAACTATAATTCTAGGTGACTTCAGCACATCACTGGGATCCAGTAAAGAGGCTGGCATTGGAAAATGAAGAAAAGGTGTGCTAAGGTTTTTACGCAGAAGGGGAGAGGAAGGTAGGTTAACTCTAGACTTTGATGAAAGATGATAAACTTTAAAAAGGATGTTGTGAATTTCTGAGTAATTATTAGAGAATTATAAACAGGATACATAGCTTCAGAATCATTAAAAGGAAAAATATGAATAAATTTTTCAATTTTTTTTACAGTAGGAAAGAGGCAAAAAGAAGCAATAAGAAAGTATGATAAATACAAAAAAATAAATGCAGGAATGTATCCAAATTGTTAACCATCACAGTAAGTGTGAAAAACGGGAGAAATTACCTGAACTTCTCCATCTGGGTAAGTACCTCCATGTTGCCCACAAGAGCTTTGCTCAGCAAAATAGCAAGTAAAAGTTGAAAACAAAGGGACAGTCAAAGGTTAAACAAGTGAGTGCTAACTAAAAGTAAACAGGTTTGGTGATCTAAATATAAAATCAAATAAAATTAAAGGGAAAGGTTTAGTGTAGAAAAATGTTCTTTCCCTCTAATTTTGTTTCATTGAAAAGCAAGGAGAAATGGGGTAACCGTAAATGGGCTGGTTGATCACAATACAATATTCTTTTTTCATCAACTGATAGATCAAGTAGAGAGAAAAAGAATTAAGAGGGTGTCCATATGTCCCAGTTTGTCTGGTGGTCCCAGTTTACGGCTATTCTTCCTAAGTAATTATTAATAGCATCCCCTTTCCTCCTCACATGTGTTCCAAATTGGACATAAATTATTATTAATTAAGGATAGAGCAGACTTTAGTAATATGATTAATAGTCTTATTCCTATCATCCTCTCTCTCTTCCTTGATTATGTCACCATCAACGACCACCATGTTGTGCCTTCGGTCTCTTTCCCTTTTCTCATAGATCCTTGTTTGTCAGGCTCCTTTTCCTCATTCAGTTCATAGCTTCATTAGTCCTTCCTCAAAGCACTGATCTAAAGTGGCCACTGCCATTACTTGTCCCCCATCACATTTCCCTGTCACATTTCCTTCATGGCACTTGTCATCATCTGATATCATCCTACTTGAGTGTTCACTTCTTCAGCCTCACCTCCTCCCACTAGAATGCAAGCACCAGCAGAGCGGAGACCCGGATGGCTTTGCTTCCTGCTCTATGTTAAGAGTCTGGTACCCAAAGCTGCTCAGTTGAAAAAATATAAATATTTTTGCTGTTCAGATCAATCATGGTAGGAACAGTACACATTCAAACTTATGGAGTATAATTAAAGAAGTATTCAAGGGGAAGAACTTCAGTGATGATGTTGAAAACCAGACAAAAGTCTACACCTAGAAATTTATAATAGTTTTCAAGGTGAGGTTCATATAAGAACAAATACACCCAAATGAAATAGCTCCCTATATGAATTACAGTAACATATTTCATAGAGGAACAGATACTCCCTACATAAAATAAAGTATTCCAAATTACTGAAAAAGTCTGCTAGCATGACAGTCGTTTCGAGCACAGGTGAAGAAAACAGCAGCATAATATAAATTATGCACTTAACTGGAAGAATCTTAGGGTGTATGAAGTTCAGTTAAGTTATCAGGAGAGCAAACATACTGGTGAAGCAAGCTTTTTTCCACGAATACCAAAATAGTATAGTTAACAACAGTAAATACACTAGTAGATTGAAATAGCATTAATAAATTAAAAGAAGAAACCTCTCCGTGGTGATAATGGTAATTATTTTTCAGCTGTTGAGAAACTATTTAATAAATAAAGAGCACCAATTCTTGATATAAACTTTCTGTAACCTATGGATAGAAGACATTTCTCATGAAAAGGTCTGCCTATGAGAAATCAATAGTAAACACTGTATTAGGAACCGAGTCCCACAAGACTGAGTTCCTCTGCAGAGTTTATGATTAACCTCTCTACCCAAAACTGCATTCTCTTTCCTGTTCCTCACCTGTTCTCCCTCGGGACTGAGGAGTAACAGAGAAAAGGGGGAAGTTGTAACTAAGCAGGACTCTATGGGGCCTTCCTGGGGGACAGAACCCCCCCCCCCCATTTCCTCCACCCACTTCTCTTGTTTGTAGAGTAACTGTAGCCTCCTAGGTCTTCCCTGAGTTCCAAAGAATAAATTTAATTAGAGAAATGAAAAAATGCAGAAACAAAGAAAACAGTCTAACAAGACAAAATAATAAGTTTAGCCATTAAACAAAGTCACAGCCCTTTAGTTCCTCCTCAAGGGATACAGATGATATTCTGAGCCATATCCTTTGAGCTGTTTTGCAGATACTAAAACCCCTACCAGGCAGAGGCAGTGAACTACATGCTGCTCACAAGCATGCAGACCCTACGCTGGTTGGAACCAGAAGGTGATGATGCTGACACTTGATTACCTCACCACCAACCAATCAGAAGAATATTCATGAGCTGATCCTATACCCTGCAACCCTCTCTCTCACCCTGTCTCTAAAACATTTCCCTGAAAGCCATCACAGAGTCTTTTGAGAATCAGCCACCCAGACTCCTTGCTTGGCACCACCAATAAACACTGCACTTCCCTTCACCACAACCCAGTGTCAATAAATTTGGCTTTACTGCACTTGGGCAAGTGAGCCCAAGTTTGGTTTGGTAATATATTTACTGATGAAACGTTAGAAACATTCCAAGGTAATCAAGGAAATGCCAGAGACGCCCATTAGCATCAGCACTGTTCAACATGAAAGTAGAAATTCTGTCCAAGACAATTAGAAAAGTTAAAGAAACATTTTAAAATATGCTTATTTGTAGATAATATGGTTGACAAAAAATCCAAGATAATCTAGTATAAATCAATTAGAACTAATGAGAAAGTATGATAAAAATTTTAAAAACCAATAGCTTTACACCAGAAATAGCCACTCAAAAATGTAAAAGTAAAGTAAATCCCTTCAGTAGTGCAAGACATTTATAAAATACTTACAAACAAATCAAACATGAAATGTTAAGAACTTGTATGAAGAAGACCCTCAAAGTCATTTGACAGAAATATAAGACCAGAATAGTGCATGGAAATGGACATATAATTTTTGCAGATACCATATTGGAAAGATACCAGGACATCCACATTTATTTGTGAATTTGATACGGTACAAATTAAAACTTCATCATGGAATTTGAGAAGGTAATTCTCTAGATTATCTGAAGGATCAAATGGCGTGGAATGACCTCAGTTATTTTGAAAAAGCACTTCCCATTTACCAAGGGTAACTGCCCCAGCAGATATCAATACTGATGTACTATAAAGACATGATGATTAAGATAGTGCAGTAGTGGTTTAAAAATACACACATACATTCATGGAATGGAAAACAACTCAAGAGGAAATCCATACACATGTAGGTACTTAGTTCAGAGAAAGCAGTAGCATTTCAGTCCAGTTAAAGGATGGACTGTTCTTAGACCCATGCTTGGACATTTCAATTATTCATTAAGACACTACCACGTAATGGTTTATCTTGAGCCAGCAGCCTCAACATCTCTTGGCAGCTTGTTAAAAATGCAAATTCTCGCGCCCCTCCGCAGACCCACTGAGTCAGATGCTCTGGGTGGGGTCCCCCAGTCTGTGTTTTACTAAATGGTCCAAGGGATTGTGATTCTTGCTCAAGTTTGGGAACAACGGTTTTATATATATCCTCGGTCCCAAATTCTCTCTCTAAATCAATGTGGAATTAGAACAAGGATCATACAATCAGAGACTTTTATTAGGATAAACCTTCATCCTAATAAAATACTGTGAGAACTAGGAGGAACTTTCAGAAGCCTCAAATATCCACTGGGAAGTGACTTCTGATCACTTAAATCTCTATGTAGGCAGCTTGCTTGAGTTCAAATTAGTTTCTCATTGACTTTTATGACCCCGAGTAAGTTAATAACCTGTCTGGGTTTCAATTTCCTCAGATGCTGTTAATAAGAAAATAGCAGTATCTTGCAAGAATGTTGGGAGGGTTAATTTTGGTAATTCATTTAAAATACTTAGCCCAATGTCTGGTGTGTGGGAAATATCCTATACATGTTTACTGGTATTATTTAGATAACATTTACCTCACACATAAATGTATCCATATGGTCTAAAGACCTAAACTTAAATCTATATAAGCTTTATAAAATAATACACAATTGCATGTTTACAGTCTTAGGTAGGGAGGACCTTCCTTAAAGACACCAAACCCAGAATCCATAAATGAAAAGATTGAAAAATTCACTTATTTGTAATTTAAATTTCTCTACCACAAGAAAGAAAAGTAGGAAATAAATGCCATGCTGAGAGGAAAATAATTTAAGAGAACAAACGGAATGCTTATAAAGAGGAAACACAAAAAGCCAAAAAGAAATGAAAAGATGCTAGTATCACTAGTAAATGCAATTTAAAACAATGCGGTGTCACTCTTTACAGATCAGATTGGCAAGACACTTGGAAAAATATCAATAATGTGCACTGATGGCCCAGTAGCAAGAACATGGCACACTCATCTCCCAGTGTAAGTTTACTTGGGAAAACGATTTCAGAGGAAAGTTTAGTATTATCAGTGAAATTTCACTACCAGGCATCCATTAGAAAATATTTGGCAAGGAACATGAAGATATTTGTCCAAGGAAAATAACTCACAATTTTTGTTTAAAAAGTTAAAATTATGTAGTGTATCAACCAACAGGTGAACAATTTTACAAATTACCAGTATATATTTATGGTTTGTTAAGAAACCGTTAACAATGAGAAAGGTCCATATATTTGGGGACGAAAAAAAATCACAAGAATAAGTGAAGAAAAAAATGGAAAGAATGTGTGTACTTCACAGCCATTTTATGTTAGAAAACTGTGTATGTGAGTGTGTGTATTCATAAAGTTTTTAGAAGCAGAAAGAAACATCCCAAACTTATTTTTGCGTTAAAGAGAGAAGTTGTTAGAAGAGTGAAGGAAAATGATTTCACTCTATAAATGTCTGTATTTTAAATTTTTATCCCGAGAATGCCTTCATGTGCTATTTGCATAATTAAAATACAGAATTCTGGTATTTAGTGGGCAGGAGTCAAAGATGCTTGACATCCTGCCCGTGTGCGTGGGAGACTGTCTCACAACTGAGAATTGTCCTGACCTTTCACTCTCTCAATCACATTATTTTAAACCTTTCATAGCTTCATAATAGTAAAACTAATTTACTCAGCAATAATATTTTAAAGCATTATTTTAAGCTACCAGCATACAAGCTTCAACAAAATTAAACAGTGGTTGAAAACACGGTATGGTCTTAGACTAGTTGTATTCAAACCCCAACTCCTTCACTTTAGTTGTATGACCCATGACCTTGGGCAAGGTACTAAACATCTTTGTGCCTCAGTTTTCTCACCTGTGAAATGGGTATTGCTGTGAAAATGAAATGATTATGTGTAAAGCCCTTAGAACAGTATCTGGCACATAGTAAATAAATATTAGTAGTTACTGTTAATGCTGAAGGCATATATCTGCAGAAACTTCTACTTTACTCTTTCATTAAGAAATTTTTTTTCCTTTTCCACAAAATGTCTATCTTAGCCTAACCATTCTCAATATGTCTTTCTCAATCCTGTATTACTATATATTTTCCTTTCCCTAGTCACTTTTGATTATAAATGATAGTATTTTGGTCCATTCAATTATAATTCAAAACCTTTTGGTTATCAACTTTGTCTTCATAGGGAACATATATAAAGCATGGAAGATACATTCCCTCTCTTTTTTCTTTTCCTTTAATCATCAAATATTTTTGATCTTCTAACAAGTTAGACATTGAGGCTGCAAGAGCTCAAAAAACTGAATTCCTGTCTGCTTAAATGGCTCCAAAGAAACCAATGCCAAAACTCAAGAAAACTAAATATGCAGCTTAAAAGCATGAAAAGCTCCTTAACTCAAAAAAAGTTTTGCTCCAATCTGAAGGAAAGTAGCGAGTCTATTCACTTCCTCCAGTGGTCCTCAGAGCAGGGGGTGCCCCTCTCACTACGTGGTGAGCAAAGGTCAAGGACACTGGATGTCCTGCCAGGCACTTGCCTCACTTCTTCAAAGAAGAGTTGCCCTAAATCTTGCAAGACCTTTAAACATCCCTTGAGACATTCACGTAAGTGAAAAACATGTTTGCTATTTTCCTGAGCCTATAACCTAAACACATACACACACACACACACACACACACACACACGCACACACACACACAAAGTAGCTTTTATATAGTTCCTATAGGAATTAGAAAAGATAGTACATTTTGGGGAAATTTGCCAAGTCATGCTCGCCATTCTGGAAGATCACATCACGAACAGCAATGCCACTAGCACCACCTGAGTCATCAGTACAGCCCATCTGTATCAACACAGGTGAGTCACAATCCGTATGTGTCACACCTACAGTGAGTCTTCGACCAGGTGGAAGCATCGTAGTATTTCAGTATGCTTTTTGTGTAGTGAGATCTCTGCACTTATACATGTTGAAATACATATTATTTTTACTCTAAACCATTTTCCTTTAACTTCTTTATGTTTCACTTGGAGAATATATTGATATTTTGTTTTAGTTGTGTGTAAATAAGGTTGTGTTATCTATGAATTTTATTTCAGGAGAGTATGACGCATGACCAAATATTTGTTTTAAAGAGGGATTCTGGGAGGGAAGGTATAGCTCAGTGGTACAGTGTGTGCTTAGTATGTATGAGGTCCTGGGTTCAATTCCCAGTACCTCCATTAATAGATACACAAATTAAACCTAACTACACACCCTCCAAAATAAACACGGGTTCTGGGTTTGATAGGCTTAAGAATTAGACTTACTCAAATCAAAGGTCAGACTAGCCACTTAACTGAAAAATATGAGGAATGGGGTTCAGTGGGGTTAGTTTTTGCCTGACTCCAGAGAAACAAAGAACAAGTAAGTTAAAGCTGGAAGCAGAATCAGTTACCCAATGCAACCTCTTCATTCCATGCATGAAGAAACTAAGAACCAAGGGGTATTGACAAATATCAGCTGCTAGTTAGTGGCTGGACATGGATCAAACCTGAAAAACCAGTGAGAAGTCTTTGAGTAGTCTTTTTAGAATACCATACTGTCCCCAGCGACTGAGAAAGGGAATCAGGGTAGGTGGAGTGGAGAAAACAGAAAGGGACTGGGTAAGCAAGTAATTCCAAAGCTGGCATTTCTTTTGGTGATGGATTTGGTAACCAATAATATTTAATCCTTAGCCCTTAAAGTTTGCTTGGAGCCAAGAGAAAGTGAAGAAGTAAGTTTTAGAATAAAAGGATATAGGAATAAAACAGAAAAGTCAATTCTGGAAACACTGACATACATAACCATACAAATTATTTTCCTGTAACTGACACCGGAGTCAATTGCCATTATTTTCACTTTCCCTTTTAATTATGAATAGTTAGTTAATTACTGAAAGACGTCCTGGGAGAGTCTTCACCTACTGGACGCTTCAGATGACGAGACGCCGGCTTTCTGCATAATGCCTAACGTGAAACATTCGTTGCTTATAAATGGTTTAAATTTGAAGGTTATTGGAAAACCTGTCAAAGCATCTCTCGTAGGACAAGACTGACATCTGACATCCTGAAGCAAACCAGCAAGAATGCAAATTTGGTAGGGTGGCGGGGAGGAGAAAAGGGAGTTGGGACATGACTGGTGTGATCATTGTTGTATTTTCAATGCCAACACCAACATCTCCACCTAAGAGGCACCCAGATATTCACAAAGGGGAGGGATGGAAAGGAAGTGGGAGGGAGGAAAGGAATTAACCCATTCTTGGCCCTCTTCTAACACTCAAATACCCTTAGAGAGATAATCTATATCTTTTCCCATCTCTTCCGTGTGAATATATTTAACAGATCTGATTGTTTTGACTGTGATGGCCAGGAAGGTGGTGAACTAATGAATCCCCCATCTACTTTGCTTGTTTATCCAGGGCAGAAATTGCTGTAACTCAACGACACCTTATATTTGAAGCCTTTCTCCAGAATAAAAATATTTTCTCCAAGCACCATTTAATTAATTCTCTAATTGAGGGTGTGTTTTTGAAGTCCTTCCTGTTCCCACTCCGAGCTGAGGAAACGGAGTTTCAAATGGTTCAGTCCTGTGAGACTGATAACCAAGCAAATGTTTATTCTTTTTAAAATTCATTCATTTCTCAAAGCCATTTAAATCGTTCCTGTAGAATCCAAACAAAAATGTCTCACCAAATTTAAGAAACACAGAAAAGCTAAACTGTTGGCTTATTTTTAGAACCGTCAACAGATTTTCATCTGTACCATACAGCACCTCAGTCAAGATCTTTTAATATAATGTCCAGCATAGAGTTAGATATTTACATACTGAACATGTATTTTGTTTCTTGTATGGGTTAGGCTCTTACCAGATACATTTTCAGATTTCTCTTATTCTCTCACTATAATGATTTCTGGGGTTTTTTTTTTTCTTCCCTTGAGAAAAGGACTGAATTTTCAGAAAATACCTGCCGTAAATGAGTCACTGAATTATAATACATCAGCTTACGTCTTTGAAGAGCTTCCTGCAGAGAGGTGTCCTAAAAAGATGTTTTAGCCATTCTTACTGGTGGATGTTTACTCTATGATCCCAGCTACACCCATTCGAGAGCTACTGACGAGACTCTGCGGAGGTTAATTTCTGATATTTAATCCAGCGTGGAAGATGGCAGACCCGGGCATCATCACATCTGGCAGGAATCATCATCTCCCCCTCCGTGCATTTAGATCAGTAAGATCGTAGAGTTTATCTTTGAAAGCCAGATTTGGGAAGAACAAAAACCTATCATTTCGCTCATCTCCCTCAAATCTTCTACATTATTTGACCAACAAGTGTCCTTCATTCCTGCCTCATGCTGTTAGAGAGTGGGGAAGACCTCAACCCCCTGGGTTAGTCTGTGTGGATTTTAATCTTGGCTCTACCACTTAGCCACTGCAGGAACTGGGGCAAATTATATAACCTCTGCCCGCCTCCATTTCCCCATCTGCAAAAGGTGGGTAATACTAATACTTAATTTATTGGATTATTTAAGGGTTAAATGAGTTATACATGTATAAAGTGCTTAGAAAAGCATCTGATATATTACAGGTCAATAAACAATTATTTTGGGGTCTAAATTCTGTTGCGTATCTTTGATTTCACTTTCTGCAAGTGACTCATGGAGTAGCCATTGACGTGCTCACCTTCAGATTCCCCATGTCCAAAACAGAATTCCTCCTCTCCTCCTCCACGTGTGTGCCTGAAACTTGCTCCTTCTAGTCTTTTCCTCATCCAGCTAATGGCAGAGTCAGTTCCTTGTCACACAAGCTAGACAACTCAAAGAAATCTTCATTCCCTCTACCCTCTCTCGAACTCAGGTAGTCACCAAATCTTGTCCAAACTGCATCCGCAATGTCCTGCTTCATGCGCTTCTTTCTTCCTCCCAGGAGAGCTACAAACATTCTCCTCTTCTCCATCTTCCAGTCCATCCTACACATGGTCATCAAATTTGTCTTCCTAAAACACAACGCTGACTACATGGCTTCTGATTTTTTTTTTAATGGGTTCATTCCACAAATATATGTAAAGTAAAAATCATTTGCCTCCTATTGCACTAGCTAGATGCTAATGATACAGAAGCAGACTGATCTCACTCTCAGAGGGCTTACAGCCTAGCAAAGCAATAGGTAAGTGAGTAGGCAATTTTCACACACCGTGCTACACACTCTTTTTGTTGGATGGCTTGAGGTTCTATGACATTAAGGAAGGGGCAGTAACATGGACTAGGGCGAGAGGCATAAAAACCAAGACTTGCTTTCAAGGTGTTCATTGCCAAAAATAAAAACCTTCAATTGCTTCCTGTTGCATATGGTGGATTCCAAATTCCATAGCTGAAGGCTGGCATTCAAACCTTCCATAAAGCAGCCTGAATGGAGCCTTCCGGCAGCTCCCTACACTCTACAATCCCATCATCTTGTCGTTTCACAGTTCCCCAAAGGACCCCAAGCACCAGCACTGTTTTCTTTTTCTTTGCTTATTTAGTTCTCTCAGCCTAGAACAGCTTTCCATTCCTTTATCATTTTTCAAGGAACAAATGATCCCCCTCCTCAGTGAAGCAATGCTGAGACGTCTTGGTCAGGATTAATGTTTTCTTCCCTCACGTCACTCCCTGCTTCCACTGAATGGTTATCCGGTCCGCCCTGCTTGACGGTAACATACGCGTGCGTCTTTTTTCCCACTGGCCTGTGCCCTGACGAAGTGCGGGTACCTCGTCTCATCCATCCCTGTGTCCCCAGAGGGGCTTTTACAATAACCCACACCTAGGAGTTGCTCAGTAAATGCGTGTTGAATTAAATTAAATTAAACGGTTGAGACGGCATTGTTATTCTTCATGATCTTCGGGCACTTTGCTGAAAGGCCCTCTATTCAAAGGATTTAACCTTTCTGCTGAAGATTTTCATGTTTTTTTCCAACTCTGAGGGAGAGGATTTTTAACAGGAAGGGTAGAAAAACCTTCTAGGTGGCCATTTAAAACGAATACAAACCAAGTATTATCTTTCTTTGTTTCGGGACTTTTCAGATGCTTTTTCAAAAATTGTCAAAACTCAGAGTCAGAAATGGTTCAGAATTCTTACCTGATTGGACAGAGAATAATGAATGAATTTTAGATTAATTCAAAAATCTTAACTGAAACTAATGGAGGTATTCAGACTGCTTTGTACTTTCTGACTACAAAATCTTAATTATTAAGCATTTTGTGTTTGCATTTGCAGAGTAGAATAATTCACATAGATTACAGCCCAATGAATGAGGGATAGGAAAAAAAAAAGGACAGAAAGAAAAAGAGAGAGAGCAGAAAGTTATAACCTGGATAATGGATTTGCAGGACAGTAAAATGCTTTTATTATCACTTACTGATAGCACAGTTTCAAATTTTCAAAGGAAAAAAATAGCTTATTTAACCATGTCTTCATGACACAAATGTAATAGGAAGTCCCAGCCGAGTTATGGATATTTTTGAGAGAGATGAGGAAACAAAGGCTGGCTTAAAGTCACATAGACAGCTAGGCAGAGCTGGACTGGAATCCTTACCTCCTGACCGTCAGTCCTCTGCTGGTTTCACTGGTGTTAGCTTTTGATGCCTCCAACAAAGCGTCATAAATTACACTCAGAACGGAAACACCCAACTTCTAAGCTGAGGTAGAGACTGTCAGCAAACATCTGGTTTCTCACGTGTCCTTCTTCCATTTTAATAGCATGTTTGCGTTCAGACTCATCTTTTGATCTGAGTGACTGTGTAATTGCCTCTATCTTCTATCAGTGGCTTTCCAAAAGCCACTGTAATTTTAAAGCTTTAGAGAAATAAGTTGTCCAAGTTCTAGCTATTGTATGACGGCACAGAAGTGTTCAGCTGGGCACCTGAAGCTTGCTGCATAGACCATGTTCTGGGAGTGGAGGTGGGGGAGAGCTGGGGCTTCTGGTATACCAGGAGAAACTGCCTACTAGTCCCCTGGAAATGGTGACAAAGAACTTTTCTTCTATACTTTGACTGTCAGCTGGGTTTCTAGAAGCAGAAGAGTTGGGGTGCTGGATCAGATAACTTGGGTTTGAATTTTGGCTCTACTATTTAGTGTGACTCCCCAAAGTCTTCTCTATTAGAAAAACTGGGATAAAAATAGTTATCTTCTTTATAGCATTGCTACTTAGGTTAAATGACACAATATATGTGAAAGTGCTTAGCAAAGATTTTGGACTTGATAAATCACCAATAATTTAGCTATTATTAGAAGTAGTGGTAGTACAGATTTATCAATTTTGCTTTTCTGTGTATGATAAGATAATAAAAAGCAGAGATGGGGATTTGGGTGGAAATGGAGATACGGCAACTGAAGAAAAGGATGGGCATTTGTGGGAAGAGACAGTGATATTGGAGAAAGATTTCCAAATGAACAGGCTACAACTTCATCATGATTGCATTTTTCTTGAAGGAGAAAGATACCTAGAGTCATTGATGGAGCATGAGCCCAAGAGGACTAAGAGTAAATCGTTCACTTAAAAGACAGTGCTTTTATTAAAATGTCATCATTCTTTAAAGTCCAAAATTAGGATAAATAAGCCTTGATAGTTCACATCCTCATTCTGAGCACCAGGCTCTGACCGGCCATTGTGGGAATTTGCTCTGCTCTGGAAGACAGTGGGCTGGCCGACCAGTTCACTCTCCACCTGCCGTGAGCACGAGTATCAACCGCCAGCATCAGCAAGTATTTTCTCAAGGATAACATGGCTTAGAGGTACCTACACATCTCATGCCTTTATTCGTAATCCCACAGGGTGAAAGGAACATGCTATCATATCTGTCTTCTCAAAGAATCCAGGAAAGCCCTCATAATTACATGTGTTAAACATATTTTGTGACTCAGTGTCCCTGAATAGACACCAAAACTTTGGTTGAGAAAAACTACCCAATGAAGCACATTCTCACATTGTGTTTTTCTAAATACTCTTGGTTCTACTCTGGATTAAACCAGACTTTCAGAGAATCATGAATTTATATGGCTTCATACTGGTGATTTATAAAGTTGTTTTTGTTCACGGGCAATTTGGCAGATAATATCAGCTTATATTAAAAGACCATCCAAGAAATAAGAAAACCGTATAAAACATATAATTGTATGAAAACAGTTGAAGATTTTGTTCTTTACAGTAGACAATGACTACTTTGTGACTGTCCATGGGGAAAATGTCTCCATCATTTCCTAGTCAGCAGCAGGCAGCCTTCTGGTAAGCAACCAGTCTGTTTTTCTCTTCTGGACACTGTAAATTGTGTAATTCATTCACGTGTACCCCTTTGCACTGGATGCTAGAAAGTTTGAGCCTTTTGTTTTATCTCTAAAAAAATATAAAACTTCTAGATACATGTTTGTGTTCTTTTTATTTCACTTTTCTACCATCATATTCTCTTTTCCCTATATTTCCCATCATTACAAATTTCTTTTACCTTGCCATACTGTATGCTGACTTCAGGCTTAAGGATAACTCAATGAATAATGAATGAGTAAGTGGATGAATCAGTACTTCTGGTGATGAAGTTATACTATGATATTTAACAGGATGAAGGACAGAGGGCATATCAATCTATACACTTCTACAGAGTTCTAAATATTCAGATAACAAGGATTCTAGAAGCAGAAAGTCACTAGTAGGGGCTGAGTTGCTCGAGCATGTTGGATATAGCATCTCTCAGGGTCTTAAAGTCTTTTTCTCATGGTGGTGTGATGGCTGCTGCAGCTCCACTAATTCTACTGTTGATCAAAATGGGATAAAAAGAGTGGGAGCAGAGGCAGCGCCAGCAGACAGCCACCTATATCTCAGTGGTTAGAACTGTGTCACATCGTCACTCATACTTACAAGAGAGACTGGAAAAGACAATCTATACACGTTATGACCTGTACAGCAGCATAGGAAAAGTGAACAGGGTTAGGATTAGGTACTGGGTGTGACAACATAAATTCTGCCACAGCACGAAAATATGGCAATTCTTCAAAATGACCCTTTCAACCATCAATTCAAATTTGAACCATATTCTCTACCTTCTAACTTTTTAAGGAAAATACAGGCTCGTGTTGAAAATACAGAAGTAGTCACCCAACTGGTGGTTTGTTTAAGGGTAAAGCACATCCTGATGACAGAAAGGCATTGTCTTCTAGACGATTTAGGAGGCTGTGTGCCCCAGAAGACTGATCTCATTACGCAACACGGCATCAATGCCTTAGTTCTGGGTAGTGCTTTTCTGTTAGAAAGTATTTAACCTGAAGCTCTTCAGTTACCCAGAGTAGAAATCATTTACTTGGCTTTATTTACATCAGAAAAAAAATATGAATATACTTGGTGCTTCTGCGGGTGAAATTAACAAGGCACTGCCTCAATGACTTTTGCCGTTACTACGGCTTCCTCGTTCTACTTTGTAGTCACACCCTGTCGAATGAGCTGATGTGACTGACCCGTGACTATTCAGAGTCTATTCAGAATAGGCACTACCAGCTGGATTGAGGATTCTAGAATTTTTAATGGTTCAAATACCAAGCTGTGAAATTAATGCTCTTCTCTGGCTCTAAGTAACTTCGATGGTAGATTTCGCAGGATTTCCCTCAGCGCAGTCAGTTATCCAATTTTGAGGTCTTGTCTGATGCCTACTGGCTGTAGAGGGAATCCAGGATTCAAGGATTCACAGCAACCACGTATTAGAAACAAATGAGTTTCTAAGACAGAAGTAGGGAGACTCTAATTCATTAAAGGAGGAAATAAAAATAGAACTAAATAACAGACGAATCCCAGCAGCAGGCATATTAATATTTCTGTGCGCTCCAAAAAGAGAAAACACTCATTTTTGCAAATCCTCTGCTTAAATGCCGGGCAAAAGAGCACTTTCAATGGACAGTAGGGATCTAAGTAACTTTATTTCAGGAAGGAATTCACAAAGAATCATCCAAAATAGGTGACTCTGTTGAGTCTGACAAAGACTCAAATAAAACTTGGGATTTTGTTAAACTGCAGGATCTGGACTTAATTTATGATGGCTTAGCGGTGTAAGTAACAGTTTAATAACTGCAAATTGGGTGTGCCACTGTTTTTCTTACCAACGATTTTCTCTGACCTTGGACTAGGCACTTGACTCTGCAGAACTACTTTTCCAGGCTTTTATTTTTGCTCTATAAAATGAGAATAACTTTCAAAAGTGATAGGTCAAATATCCAAGTCACAAAACTGTAGAAATTAAACTGGCAACAGTGCGTCTTCACTCTAAATATAGATTTGTTTTGCCCCTTAAGTGATTTCACCTTTTCTGTAGGAAGCACGGGGCCTTGAATAAAAACACAATGAAACATCGTCTTGTTTCCCTGAGGTTTCTGTCTATACCTAGAACGTCTACTATTAAAATGCCATTCTTTATTAACTGTTGGCAGCATCTGGTGTACCACTAAAAATACACTTTTGTATGGGAATAAGGGAAGATAAGAAATCTATTTCTTGATGAGGAGACAATTCTCCTGGGTTTGTGGCAAGTAGTACTTGAAATAAAAGGGTTTGACTAAATGACCTTTCGAGTTTCTGTCTAATCAGTCTTACTGCAGCCCTCCTTCAGAGGAAAGAGCTTACCTACTAGATCCAAATACGGCAAAATGCACGCACACATACACAAACCCACCACGTTTCCAAGTACCCATGCATCTATGTGTACTTACATGGGAGGGGCTCACAGAAAGGACAGGTGGAGAGAGAGAGAAGAGAGAAGAAAAAAAGTGATGGCCAAATGCCTAAAAAATGGTAAGCCTGAGAAAAACAGCAGGCAAAGCAAGCAGAGCCTTCCAGTAAATCTGAGATTTTCACGTCTGTTCCTTATGAATGGGACCAAGATCATCCCAGGGCCCCTTGCAGGTGAAAACCACACACAATTGCAAAATGATGTTAGAACATTAAATCAAAAAGGCAGACCAAGGGAAAGAAACCACCTCTAGAGAAATGGCTTCTCTTCTCTTATTGAGAAGACATCAGAATTTTTTAAATGCGCAAAAATATAAATTGTGCATCCTTAGATAATTAGAAAGGTCTGCTTCTTATGCTGGAGATGGGCTGATATTGTTTGCATAGGACTGAATCTACACTGTGACGTTGAGTTCCATAAAAGTATAATTTTACATATTCCTAATATTAGAATTAAAATCTCTGTGATGTTTTAAATATAGAGATGCAGCAGTTTTCTTTTACTGGTTAATTCTACTTATAATAGTACATACTTTTAAAATAAATGCCAGGTTCTCACTATTTTACATTCAGTATACATGTACTCACTGCAACCCTATGATGTAGGTACCATTATTATTCCCATTTTTACAGGTGAAAATTTCCCAAGAGCACACAAGCCGTTAAGGGTTCGGTGCTGGGAGGTGAGCTCAGTCAATGTGGTCGAGTCCCTGCCCAGAACCAGGACACTGCTGTGCCATCTAAGAGGGCTTTATATTCACTGTAATTTTTTAAATCAGTCAGTCTTACCCTGAAGAGTGGAAGGACAGCATACTCAAGAAGACAAAAGACAAAAGTTACTAAATCACAACTCTTTAAGCTCCCTGCTACTTTTCTGTGAAACAAAATTTTGCTCATCTCTCAAGACTCTAATAGCAAAAGGCCAGGTGAGTAATGGATCTTTGGTTTTTAACCGGAACTGTGGGGATTGTGTTTTTTTTATCACAGACCACCAACCACTCCTCTCTACTAACACACACTCTACTACAGTGCATGCATTGCTCAGTGTTCCAGCGGAGTGCTTTATTGCAAGGAGGTACCAACAATTATAATCCTACAACACCTGGTAACCTTTAGGAAAGAGGACTGAGCTAGATCACGGGGCAACGGAGCCTAGCCTCAGCTTGGTGATGTGGAGATGATTAACCTATTCTCAGGAAGGATGAAGGCATGAATTGAGAAAACAGATGCATAGAGCATGTAAAATTCTTAGCAGCACCTCACCTAGTCAATCTGTTGCCTTCTCTGTTTTCATTATGTCCAAATAGAATTCCATGGGAGTTATTATCAATCACAGTCTCTTCAGTTTCTACCAAAATCTATTGGCTCGTTCTCAATCAATAAAACTGTGTTGAGGAATTATTATTTCTGGCTCTTCCATTGTGTGTCTGAGGAGGGGTCTTCTTTGAACAGTGGAACAGCTTACTCTAGAGAAACATGATTGCTGAATCTACCTCCTTTCACAAAAGAGCTGAAGGATGGAGAACCTCTGGTCTCATAATACTTTCTAAACTTATGTACCAAAAAGTCCAAACACTCCCTCAAATAGGGTAGATCACATTCAGAATCCTGTAAGGTGGGCAGTGAGAAACTCCAGGGATCAGACAGGAGGGGCTGCAAGAGCAGAGGGAGAAAAAGGAGGACCTGAGATGGAGAAAAGACAGAAAGTGCGAGGAAGTGGAGAGGTGGGTGAGGCAGAGCCGTGGAGAAAGGCATGGGGGTAGAGACATCTCTGCTCTGGTTGTTCACTCTATTCTCCTATTTGTTTATTTATTTTTTGGAGGCGGAGAAGCAAATGCTGTGGATCTGCCTGGCCCACTGGACCCCTCGATGCCTTAGGGAGGAGAGTACTTGTTCATTCTCAGTTTGCCCTCTGCTCTTTGGGGATTCAACCAGCTCCATCTCAGTTCGCATAAGAATGATGGTCTCCACGTGAATGACAAAGCTGACATCAAATCTGATTCTTTTAAAAAATTTGTCACCTTGGGTATGTGTTGCCTTTAATTGTTTCCCTTTTCATGACCTCTAGACAGACTTAAGGAACGAGTGGGTTTCAGAAATTGAGCTGTCATCCAGTCTCTGCCATAATTTGTCTATGATCTACAGCTTGGGATGGCCCAAACTCACCTGCCATTGAGTGCTAGGCTCTCTGCACAAGTGACTAAATTTAGTCCTCTATCAGACACATATGGCCGGGCTGTCACAGCTTCTTGGAATATTTTTCTCTTAGCTTCTGAGAAAAGTACAAACCTTTAAAAAATATCCTCTTGTGTCTCTGCAAAGCCTTAAAAACTATGATTTTTTTCTGCAAGCCACTGACAACATAAAACGCATACTATCTTTGCATACCAGAACCATAGGCACCATAAAAAAAATAATTCTGCCCTGTCCAAATCTGGTAATGGATATCAATTACTTGGAAAACTGTTTGTAAATTTAACTTACTGCTATCTCTTCTAACAGGCTGTTTATAATAGAAGCCAGATGACATCCTATCAAGCTTCATGAAGAAAGTGGTTTTCTGGGTTTCTTTAAGTGAGCTCACTTTCAAAACGCTTTTGATTGGTTCCTAAGCCTGGAAAATTGCATTATTAGCTTCAGGTCCAAAAGCAAAACTCTACCATATTTAATAGTCCCAAGGTAAACAGTAATTATGGCATATTGTTTATTAGCGTGTCAAAGTAAGAACATGGCATTTTCAGTTGGGAAAAAAAATCACGAAGTTAGGCTCAGTGGTACAAAATGAAATTTCTATTTTTCAAGGATACTTTCATGCAGAGCATCCACAGAGCACAGCAATTTCTTACAGAGCCCTCCTTATGGCTGTGACTTTGGTGGCCACCATCTGAGTTTGGAAAATGACAAAAGTACTGCTCAGTGCACAGTTCCCTTGAGCAGTGACATTGTGTTAATATCTCTAAATGGAATTGATATAAAAAACAAACTAATAAATAAATGGAATTGATAGATCACCATGAACATGATCATGAACAACCATCAGCATGATTATTCAAAAATTTCCCACATTCAGTAATGCCATTTGCAACAAAATGGACGGACCTGGAGATTGTTATTCTAAGTGAAGCAACTTAGAAAGAGAAAGAAAAATACCATACGATACTGCTTAAATGTGGAATCTAAAAACAAGGACACAAATGAACTTTTCTACAAAACAGAAACAGACTCACAGACATAGAGAACAAACTTATGGTTACCAGGGCATAAAGAGGGAGGGAAGGGATGAATTGGGAATTTGAAAATTGCACTGCTTGGGAATGATGAAAACGTTAGCTATCTTGATTGTGGTGGTGGTTTCATTGCTGTATACATCTATCAAAATTCATCAGATTGTACATTTGAAATATGTGAATATGTATAGTTTATTGTACAGGAACCATATCACTATAAAGGTGGTAGAAAAAGCTTTTCCCACATTCAGTAACATAGTCAAAACCTTAGAAGACTTGACGGTTGTCGAAATCCTATGGAACAGCCCCAGAATGCTGACTTTGTGTCAGTGGCCAAGACTCTTGAAATATAAAAGTTCCCCTTATGTCATCATTGTCAGATTTCATTAATAAAATTAAAAATAGAAGCAAGACTGTAAAGACTGTGATAATTTAGAAGCCATCACTAGATAATTTCTCATTATATAACAGCCCCCAAACTGAAGTCACAGTGAGAAACAGACAAGTGATCTTGAAGTTTGAGCTTGAGTCATTCTACCTGCACAAGCCTGTCTCCTCAATTGCAAAGTGAGACTAATAGGCCTGTTTTACTTGCCTCACAAGGTAATGGTGAGGCTACAGCCACATAATGTATGTGAAAACTGAGAATATGAATGAATATTATTGTAAAATATCCATGAATTATATGTAGGGTTTGTGAGAGGTTCATTTATCTTTTTCACCGCTGTTCAGATGGATACAATACTTACAAATCACCTAAGGTGGTTTGTCTATTTTTCAGTCATTACAATTCTTCTCCCTTTCAAGTCTTCCACTTGGGTAAACGGAACATTGCACAGGTAAATATTAAAGTGGACTTTCAAAGTGTAAATATTTTTGCTCATGCTGCAGTTTTAGCAGCATAATGTCACCCTGCAGTCATCATCTGAAGTTAGCAGGAAAAGAAATGAAACTGAGTTCTTGTTTTATTGAGATGGTAAAAATGAAAAACAGAAAAAAAAAGTGTTTTGGAAAATGATTCTAATAATATTTTGAGAGGACGAATATGTTAGGAAAATTAGTTTCATTGCACGCAGTGATTCTCCTAGATTTCTGGACGTTTTCAGAAAAGATCAGGCTACCGAGTGAGCTCGCAAGTCCAAAGTTGCTGGAGTCAGACAGGGCATCCCCTCCAGTGATGAGGGATTTGGGATTGGGTCTGTAACAAGTTACTCCATGAATTTGACCAAGTGAGATTAAAATGTTGATTCCTTTGCTTGAATGTTTTAAGTAAGGGCTGAAAACTCATCCTTCCCTGACTCTTATTTTGTAAACTTAAGCCTTTCTGTTTACGAATTTGTCTCCTGTACCATATAATATCACTCATATGTGGAATCTAAAAAAAAAAGAAAGAAAAAAGAAGACACTAATGCACTTATTTACAAAAGAGAAAAAGACTCAAAGACATAGGAAACAAACTTACGGTTCCTGGGGGGAAAGGGAAGGGATACATTGGGAGCCTGAGATTTGCAAATATTAATTACTATATATAAAATAGATAAAAAACCAAATTTCTTCCATAGAGCATAGGGAACGATATTCAATATCTTGTAGTAACCTATAATGAAAGAGAATATGAAAACAAATACATGTATGTGTATGTATGACTGAAACATTACTCTGTACACCAAAAACTGACACACTGTAACTGACTATGCTTCCACCAAAAAAAGAAAAAAATGCATTTGTCTCCTGTAAATTAAAGACAGAAACGAACGGACATGCGTGTTCTGCCGCCGCCCCTGCTCGGGCCCATCTGCTCTGATGGCAAGGTGCCCACTGGCAAGCTGGCCCATTCTACACGGGCAGAGCTGCCAGCCTCCCAGGGTGTGTGTGTGGGTGCAGCGTGTGAGAGCGAGCTTTCCGTGAGGAGCCCTTCCACCCAGCCTACATATGGGTCTGTTTGCACTTGACCACACTTGCTGGCTCTCCCGTGGCATAAAACAAACGCTCCGAGCATGAATAAAGAGAGGACAGAGCGGCAGTAGCATTCCAGGCCTCAGTGAACACAGACCACGTGCAAAACTTCCTGCAGAAAATGGCTCATGGTAACCGAGGAAGCCGCACATGAAAGAGGAAGGAAAATCATCCATCTGTAGGTTTCCGGTGTGAGAAGTAAGAAGGAATATCAGCCCGAAGGTCCCAGAGTGGGCAATTTTATCGCAGCATGTAAAGGTCCATTTCCCTCCCTCTGACAGTTCTGCACAGATCCGGGGGAGACAGGAAGTGTGCCCGGATAGTTCCCTGTCTGTGTGTAGCACGCCCTCTTTATCATCCTCCTTCAATCGAAGTCTGAAAGCGCTGGAGCAAAGTCCAGGAGGCACAGCCTCGTGGCTTCAGAGTAGAGGGGTGATACTGAAGCGTTTTAATGACTCACGGTCCTAGGAATGGCTCTGTTCTTTATAAATATTAAAGAGAAGTGACAAAAGAGAAACAAGATCATGAATAAAATGACTGAGAGAGATCATGACTTATGTCATCTAAATTTATAGGAGTTCCATGTACGTCTGAGGGGCAAGCATCAAAAGCATTACTACAGAGAACCCAGAAGGGTAACAAGCACTATATTTACTAATTCCTTCCTTCCTTCCTTCCTTCAACACATACTCAGTGGGCACTATGTGCCAAGGGCAAAGGATACAGAGGTGAATAAGAAACGATCCCCTCCTTCACAGAGCTTGCATATTAGTGGGGGAGAGAGAGCTAATGACAAACAAACAAATGTATACTACAGTGTTAGGTAGTCATAAAAGACTATGAAGAAAAGCAGGAAAAAGGGATAGAGAGTGACAGAGGGGCTATTTTAGATAGAAAGGGTGGAGAAGTCCTACTTAGAATGATATTTGAACAGAGACCTGTGTGAAGTAAGAGAGTGAGCCACGGGAAGCTCAAGGGGAAGAGTGGTCTAGGAAGGAGAAACAGCACGTGCAAAGGCCCTGCGGTAGGCAAAAGCTTGGACCATTCAGGGAACAGCAGTGCAGCAGAGGCTTCAAGGAGGACAAGGAAGAGTCACATGACATGAGGTTGGAGAAACAGACTAACCAGATCATGTAGAAGCTGTGGGTAATACTTGGTAAGGACAAGGATATTCAACTTAAATGTGATAGGAAGTGACTGAAGGTTTTAAGCTGATGCAGGAACATCACTGGTTTGCACATTTATCTGATTATTCTGGCTTCGTCTCTGAAGAACCAGTCCCGGAAAGCAAAAGTAGAGCAGGGAGTGTGGTCAGCCAGCTACGAAAACAATACAGAGAACAAGTAATGGTGACTTGGATCGAACAGCTCTTGGTGGAGCAGGTGAGATGTGGTTAGATGGGGATATATTTGAGAACTGGCGGCTGGATTGGTTATGGGGTGTCAGGGGAAATGGGAGATAAGAATAACACCTAGATCTGGGCATGAGCGGTTGGCAGGCTGCCGGGGACACAGTGAGGAAAGCTGGGGAAGGCACACAGATCAGGGAAACGAGTAATCCAAAGTTCTGTTTGAAATACTAAGTCAGCTGTTGTGAGTAAAACTCTATGGTTCAGACTTCTGTCATTCGAAAATACAGGCAAAACACTAAGTTTGCATCTGTCACATAGTGAACACTCAGTAAGTGATGGTTTTATTTTGTTGCTGTTACTGCCAAGCTGACACCGTCTTTTGTCTCTGAGATGTTACTGGAGGAAAAGGTTGGATGAATTGGAATAGGCGGACTCAGGACAGATTATGTTCTAGTTCTGAACTAGAGAGAAGATTTGGGTGAAGTTATTAAATGTTCACCAACAATAGTTATCTAGAAAGGAGCCCTCAGGAGAATAGTGCTGGCAACTTCAGGGGTCCTGTGCTGTAGCACAGAGCAATGGTTCTCAAATTCCAGCCTCCCCAGGGAAGCTTTAAAAGAAGACCTCTCGCCTCAGAACCTTCAGGGATGGAGTCCTGGGAATGCATAATTTAAAAGTGGTCCCTGAGTAACTCCAGGTTTGAAACCACTGCCCAAGGACATGATCCTCTAAGCCCTCTAAGACATAAACTGTTTGCCAGCGCTGGCTGTTAAGAGAGCAGGATGGAAAGAACATCGTGGTTGTCTTTTATTTAAAGCCCATTGCTTAAACACATCAAAAATACCCATGAAACAGAAGCTTGCTTTTCAGGTCAGATCGGCCAACAAGAGGCAGGAATGCTGCTGCAACTCAAAGAACATTTAAGACACCAGTTTCTTTTGGATAAAGAAGTTGTGATGTCTATATACAATGGAATACTACTCAGCCACAAAAAGAATAAAATAATGCCATTTGCAGCAACATGGGTGGACCTGGAGATCATTAGACTAAGTGAAGTAAGTCAGAAAGAGAAAGAAAAATACCATATGATATCACTTGTATGTGGAATCTAAAAAAAAAGGACACAAATGAACTTATTTATGAGACAAACAGACTCACAGACATAGAAAAAAAACTTACAGACTTATGGTCACCGGGAGGGAAAGGGGAGAGGTGGAGAAATAAATTAGGAGTTCAGGATTTGCAGATACACGCTACTATATATAAAACAGATAAACAACAAGGTCTTACTGTATAGCACAGGGAACTATATTCAATAGCTTGCCATAGCCCACAATGAAAAAGAGCATGAAAAGGAAGTATATATACAT
This sequence comes from Vicugna pacos, assembly GCF_048564905.1. Classification (NCBI taxonomy): domain Eukaryota; kingdom Metazoa; phylum Chordata; class Mammalia; order Artiodactyla; family Camelidae; genus Vicugna; species Vicugna pacos. The sequence continues at coordinate 12,079,860 of NC_133010.1, forward strand.
ATGTGTAACTGAAACATTATGCTGTACATCAGAAATCAACACAACATTGTAAACTGACTACACTTTAAAAAATTAATTAAAAGATTTTTTAAAAAGACAGCAGTTTCTTTTGGAACTGTAACTACAGTCACTCATGTAAATCAATGTTATTTTAGAATATTTCATGATAGGGAGTTAGTAACCTAGGAAATAGACCAGGATCTGTCTCCAGCAAACCATGTGACTTGAGGAAACTTTCTTTGCCTCTTTAGACCAGTTTTCTCATCATTAAATCAAGGCTCTTACAGTATTAGTGATTTTCGAATAGCCCTAAGATTCCACATTGGTGCTGTAGTTGAGAACATGGGTAAAGAGAAGACAGCTTTGCTTTTATCTGTTTTCCAGGTCTGAAGAAGTCTTCGTTTGAAAGATGGGTTCCCCTCTCTAATGTTTTCAAACACTATTCTAAGTGATCTTAAAAACACTGTAGGAAAAACAGAATTAATCTGTGCTACATCTTCATTGTAGATAAAGTATTTTTGGGCTTCTGGTCACCTCATTTGGCCCTCACTGCAATCCTGTAAGCTCTAGGGTTACAAATGCACCCATTTCATAGATGAGAAAATTGAGGCCCAGAAGAGTTTTTTTTAAAAACCCAAAACTTCTTTACCTAATACAATTTGTAATCAGAAACACTCTATTTCAGACTCTAACCTAAAATACACCAAAGCACAGAGGGTTTACATTAAACATAATGCTTCCTTCTACAATTCTGTGACTTGTCTTCGATTTAAAACAGTATAACTTAAATGTACAGCATCTTGGCTTTAAATGGTTTTTGGCAGTTTTCAAAAACTGCTCACCATGAAATTCACCCAGAAACACTAACTTCATACGTAAAAACCATGACTAGACCCATCGCACTTAATGTTGACTGGCTACCCCAAACTCAAGAAGTTTAAAACACATTCCTTATCTTCCACCCAAACCTTTTTTTTTTCTTTTTGGATAAACCACCACCCACACAGTCAGCCTTTAATGCCCCCTTCTCCCTAAACCACCCTCTGCTTGGCTCTGATAAATATTTCTTGTATGTATTCCTTACTTCCATTTTTATACCCCTGCTTTAATGATCTCTCATTTAAGCTATTGCAATAGATTGCATTTACTCTGCATCCACTTGTGTCCTTCAAGTCCTTTTCCTCTGTGTATTCCTCTGCCTTATAATTTAACCTATAAATTTGAAAGTATTTGCATACATACCTCCCCAAGGATGAGATATTTCAGGGACTATATTCTATTAATTTTCCTGTCTTTACCACCTAATGGTGCCTCACACATGGTAGCCTCTCATGATAATGTGTGATGAATTAAAAAAAAAAGATATGTCAAAACTGAAGCACTTTTGTTAGAGTAATTGGACTTTCATAAGCAAAAACGTGAGCCTCAATCCAAGCCTCTCATGTTATACAAAAATTAACTCAAAACACATCATGGAATTAAATGTGCAATGTAAGACGTTAAAATCTTTAGGAAAAAACACAGGAAACAATCCTCAGGATCTAAGGCTACATAAAATGTTCTTAACACTTGACAACCAAAGCACAATCCAGAAAAAAAAAAACCGATGAATAAACTGGACCTCATCAAAATTAAAACTGTTTGCTCTGTGAGAGACCCAGTTAAGAAGATGAAAAGACAAGCTTCACACTGAAAGAAAGTATTTGCAAATGACATATCTAACATATTCTCTATATAGAATATATTAAAAAAAAAAACCTCCCAAAGCTTAACAGTAAAAATACAAACAATACAATTAAAAAATGAGCAAAAGACACGAAGAGACATTTCACCAAAGAGGAGATATAGCTAGCAAATAAGCACATGGAAAGATGTTTGACATCAGTAGTCATCAAGGAAATGCAAATTAAAACCACAATGAGATACCACTACACACCTATCAAAATGGCTAAAATAAAATGAAGTGATAAAACCAAATGCTGGTGAAGATACAGAGAAACTTGATTTTCAAGAAACATTGGAGGGGATGTAAAATAACACATCCACTTTGGAAAACAGTTTGACAATTTCTTTAAACATCCAGAAATTGCACTCTTGGCCATTTATCTAAGAGAAATCGAAACTCACATTTATACACAAACTGATATTTGAATGTTCATAGAATATTTATTTATAAGAGCCCCAAACTGGTAACAACCCAGATGTCCTTCAACAGGTGAATGGCTAAACAAACTGTAATACATCCATACTATGGAATACTACTCAGCAATAAAAAAGAATGTATTATGGATACACACAATAACTTGGTTGGATCTTAAGGCAATTACACTGAGTTAAAGAAAAGAAAACCTCAAAAGGTTACATATAGTACATTTCCATTTATATTACATTTTTGAAATGACAGAATTATGGAGAAAAAAGATAGACTAGTGGTTACCAAGGGCTAGGGATGGAGGGAGGAAAGGGAGTGGGAAGGAAAGTGGGTATGGCTATTAAAGGGTAGCACTAGGAATTCTTGTGGTCATGAAACTGTTCTCTTTTGACTACAGTGTTTTTTACACAAATCTACAAACGTAATAAAATTGTATTGACCTAAACAGACACACACACACACGTAAAAACTGCAAAGTCTGAATAAATTTGGTGGCTCACACCAATGTCACTTTCCAGGTTGTGATCCTGCACTACATTCTGCAAGATGTTATTACTGGGGAAACTGGCTGAGATGTACACGGGAACTCTTGCAACTGCATGTGAATCTATATCTCAAAATTTAAAGTTTTTATAAAATAAAGGCATGTGGGAGTCTTTAGCACCTTAGGGCAGCTTCCATATGAGAAGTTTACACAATTTTATTGAGCCACAGCAGCTGCTTTGGTTAATCACATCCAGCAGTTAGCGAGATGGCTAAAATCCATTACGTTAGTTAAAATTTCAGATATGATAGTTAGAAAGAGATTGCCTACAAAGGTCTCGGTCTTCATTCATTGTCCATGGGACTAAGATGGTGTGTGGCCTTGGGAACTTTCTACTGCATGGCACTGACACTAACCAAAGCGCATTGTAGACCCCCCATGGGACCACCCTTGACTGATAATGGACAGGAACCTATGAGTAAGTGCTTTCCCCTTTCAACTCTCAGCTCTGAAGGCTGAGAAGTCCAAGATCAAAATGCTAGCGATTCATGTCTGGGGAGAACCCTCTTCCTGGTTTCCAGGCTGCTGCCTTCTTGCTGTGCCCTGATATGGTGGAGAAAGAGAGGGCTTTGCTCTCTTTCTCTTACAAGGACCCTAATCCAAAGGCTTCACTTCCAAATACCATCCTGATTGGAGATGACAGCTTCAACATATGAATTCTGAGGGGCACATTTTGTCCACAGCCTATCCCACAAACCACCTCCGAATTAAACATTGGGAATTATATTCAAAACAAAACAAAGAAACAAACAAGAAAATCTCTATCCTTAGAAATGACTATACCCTTGGAAATAACTCTACTTCCCATCTGGTGAGATGCTTGAAGCACAAATGAAAAACACAAACTACAATTTTTTCTAGAAATGATTGAGAAGTTTTAATACTAGGGGTAGCTAATATTTCTGTGCCATAGCACAACTCCATTGCCCAAATCCTACAGCAAATTCTGCTAAACACACAGCCTGCACTGGTGGTACTTTGGGCAATGAAGAAAGGATCAAGGGTGGTAGACAGCTGGGTGACCTCGTGGGCAAGCTGGCACTGTGCTTAGGAGACAAAACTCTGAGTGGTGACTGGGCACTTGACAGATGCAGAAACTCAGAACAGAGACACAGGGAACCTGTAAGCTCCATGAAAATCCCCCCAAATAACAGGAAATATGCTTGAGTTGGAGCTAGTGAAAGTTCCAGCCAATTTCATTCATATTTCCTGAGACAAAGTGAACTCAGGGTCTGGGGACATCCATGAGGCGGACATGTGCAAACTTGCCGTCTATATATCAAATATGTTTATTATTGCTATTTATTACTATTTATGATGGCAATTTGTATATGGTGGTGATACACCTTTAAAAAAAGAAAACTTGAGAGCAGAACCTGCTTGTGTAGACCTTTCACTTCACTGCAACTATAGAGGGCTCAGTTAAACAAACCACAAGTTCTGACCAAGGCGTCACTCTTCATCCACCCAGCAGCTGCTCATTCTCATGACTCATGACTCAAAAGCCTCCTCTCCATACAAACAGTGGCTTGCACATTCCTTTCTTTTCCACCAACTGGCCGCTCTTCTCCCCTCCCTGGATTGCTTACTTAGGTGGCAAGACCCAGGCAACTACAGTTACCTGGTAGTTCCTTTCTTTGGTCACTTATGACTTAGTCCTAGAGCCCGGGAATTTCAGCGCTACCACTTGGCAGCTCCGTTGTATTGAGCAAGTTATGCGGTCTCTCTTTCCCTACCTTCTTCTCATCTAGAAAACAGAGCTCACAAGACCACCAACAAAGGGTCATTGAGAGGGATGCAATGAAATCACCCATGTGAAATGTTTGGGAGACTTCCTGACACCTAGGAATTCTTACTGTTTTCACTACTATTATTCAACTCTAATTGCCCCGAGTCTGGCTCCAGATTCCAGGAGCAAATGTCTGCTGATCATTTTTCCTCCTATGGAGATTCTCGCCTCTAGGACACGAACACCCTGGCCAGGCTGATCCTAGTGACAATGATAATTCCAAAAATGGCACTTTTATTTACAGCTCAGCCCCTATACGCTTGCTTAATGTGACTATGCCCTTGAGAAAAAGATCTGGTTTCTGAATTTATAAATGAGGATCAATCTCTGGACTTTGATGAATTCACTAAAGTCATGTTTCTGTGTCTACACCAACTTCTGTTCTCTCCTTCCAATGTCTACAGCTCTTTTTCTGGTTGTTAACATAGGCTGCACAAGAATCGCACCAGGGTGTTTCAGTGACAACCCTGGGATGGGATCTGTGTGTCATGATTTTTAAAAAGCTACCCTGGGTTATAAGCACAGATCTGGACGAATCCCCCACTTAGTGTTAGCCTGAAAAATCCTGAAGTCAGAAAGAGAGGTTCTGTTCAGTGGGTCTAAGATGGGGATTAGGTACCTGCACTTTTAATAAACACCCCAGATGGTGCTGATGCAGGTGACCTTGAAACATATTTTGAGACCAATTAAAAAAAAGCACGGCCAAGTTTATAGCCCCATTGAGCCAGAGGGACACGTGGAAGGTATGGTGGGTATGCATTATGGCGAAGGCTAGTTCTCCCACAGAATATCATAAAATACTGAACGCAGGTGAATAATGTGGGATGACTGATGGACCAGGGTAGAAGGAGGGAAGCTAAGAGAAAAGCAAAACAAAACCAACCAACCAACCAAACAAATGATGGAAAGAATAAACTGATAGAAGAAAATAATGGTGACTGGCATGGATTACCATGTGTTCACCAACCGGGCAGAAGGATTAAGGCTAAGAAATGAAGTACTGATACCTACATCACCTGCTCCCACCTTAATCATCAACTCAACCCTAAAACCAAAACCAGAAAATGGTCCACATGCTCAGTCATGTGAAATCACAGGGCTATGCTGCCCCCCTGGACCAAGGTTAGTTGGGTCAAGTTGGATAATTCTGCCTTTATAACCACTCCATAGCAGATTGGTTTTTCTTCTTTGTTGATTCAAGGATTCAAACTGCATAAATATGAAGCAACTCTTCAGCTCACATCTACAACAGTAGAGGTATTTGGACAATGAGAACATTTAGTTTACAGCTGTTATGTCAGATGCTCCCGGAGAATAAGGCATAAAAGGAAAAAAAAAATTCTTAAACCAGTAAAGTAAAAAAAAAAAAAAAAAAGAAAATGAAAAAAAAAAAAAACCGCACAAACAGCAGACTACCTTGACATTGAGGAAAACACAGAAGAGCAGTCAGATGTTTTGAAATGTCTTCCCATCTTGAAAATCTGATTCATACTTTGATCAAATGTTCAAAATCAACCCGACTCATGTACATTACTTTCTAAAAGTTGTTTAGCAGCAGGAGCAGAAAGTATTATTTGGTATGCATCCTAATGGTAAACATTACTTTTTACAATGTTTAGATTAAAAGGATGGGGCAGAATTTATCTGCATATGGGAAAAAAAAATCACCTGACACATTTTGTGTTTATAAATAGAAGCTAACAAACACTGCAGGGGAAAACCCAGACTTCCGCCTGCAGATGACATATACCTTTCTGAATCCCCCACTTTTTGCCCCCATTTATTGTGTAAGAACTATCTGTCTTCATATGTAGGCCTTACCTAAGCATTTTGGGGGTGATTTAATCACTGCGTTTTCAACCGCCAAGCACGGGATTACTCTAAGAAAGGAGACATCTGACTGGTACCACCAGGGCTGGGGTTCTTTACTTTCTAAAGGATGAGTGTGTGAGAGGAAACATCTGCTCCCCTATTTAAAAATATGCTTTCAAAAGGGTGGTTCCTCCAACCTGCCCAAATGGTGTTATTTAACCAACACTGTGTAATGAAGGTTTGGGAAAAGTCTTCTCCCCCAAAACATTGCTGAAGCACAACCGTTTAAATAGCCAAGCGAAGTGAGTAAATGAGAAACATGATCAGACTGAATGCACAAAGGGAACAGAAGGGACGAAAAACATAACACAACTGGTCGTGGGGAATATTGAAAGGAGAAGAGAATAACATTTTTCCCAACCAAGACTGTGTGTCATTTTAAATCAGAAGCAGGTAACTGGTTCACGAGCCATTTCCCTGGTTTTACTCAAGAACAAGACCCCTTTAAAAAAGTGTACCGAGTAAAAGGTAAATGGGACCAAAATTGATGACCTATAGAAACGGAAAATATTCAGTTCTAAAATTACATATAGTAAAATGTGATAATTGATCAAAAACCTAAAATATTAGTAACCGAAAGTGATGGAGAGTAAGTAAACTCAAATCTATTATTCCCTAAATTTAGTGAATTGCTAATTGAAAAGGGTAAAATAATACAAAATAGTGTCCTTGCAATAAAAGAAAACTGAAAAATATTTAGGACTAGAAGCCACAGATGGCTTCTCAAATCTGCATCTATATTTTATTACAATCATAAGCCATTTCTTTCACCTTTTAACCTTTTACCTCTTACTGATGTTGTCTTACCCCATCCTGGGGTGTGTAATTGTACCCCAAATGGAAAATCTCTACTTAGGAATGTAGCTTCTCTTTCCTCAGGACAGCCTTGGGGCCCAGAGTTCCCTTAATCGCACATGACCCCAGAGGAAAATGCTGGCATTCAATAGACAGTGAATCCCCTGCTGGTGGAGCTGATGTGGTAATGACAATGATGAGTCTGGACATCTGCATATGCATCTGTCTCTAACGATATTGTGTGACAAGATCTCGAAAATGAATCTTCGTCAAGTGATGCAGAGACGCCCCCACCCTCGCCTCCAAATACCCTCACGCCTGGTCTCAGCCCTGGAGAGGAACGTGAAAACAGCTAGAAAAACCTGTGAAGGGATGACTTGGCAGCCACAAGGAACGAAGGCAGGGAAGTGTAGGCTTGCCTCAAGTTTTTGGTTTCAATCACAAACTCAGGCATTGAGCAGTTATGACTACTTGGGTGAAGGACACAAAACAATTGTGCAAATTGTTAAGACGTATTTAACTAAAGAGACCGTTTGGGTTTATACATCTTTAATTTCTTCACTATATTTCCTTGAAAAAAAATCTTTATAACTGAAACACACTGAATATTGAATACAATAAATAGATTTTTCCACAAACCTAACCTGATGAGTCAAGAATCATGAAAAACACAGATTTAGTGCATTTGGCAGTGGTCAGAGGGGCTGCTCCAGTAAGTGGTTTCCAGCTGTGGAAGTATCTGGAGGGCTTGTTGCAACAGATTGCTGGGTTCTATCCCCAGAGCATCTTATAAATCGCATTTACATAGAGTTCCGAGGTTGAGTTGATGCTGCCTGTGTGAGGACCACACTTTGAGAACCATTGCTCTATTCTCCTGAGAATTTCAGGGTTAATGACAATGTCACTTACTGGCTTTGCCTTTTGGGAGAATTTCCCTAGACTGTTGCTCTTTGGGGTCGCCTTCCTGTCAACTGTTATTCCTCAGAATATTGCTTTCAGGCAGGAAATTCGTAGCCCCATCTCTTGTATTTAATCTACTGAGTGGTGATCAAACAACTTGACAAAATCAATACATTTATTCTGAATGTGTAATTTTACATCAAAAGAAATTAACATGCATGGTGGCTGGTAGGTGCTTCCTAGAGTTGAAGCATGGATTTTGTGTTCACTATTTCCCTCCTAGTTCAGCCACATTTCCCACAGGTTTTCTGGTTGAAAACTGCGTTTCAGATGGATAATGTTCCTGGGAATGACGAACACTTAGTGAGAATTCAGTAAAGGCTGGGGTGGTGTAGTTCCAGAATTTTGCCAGAAGCGATAGTCTGCGTGAACGGGTTAAGTTTCCAACCTTGCTACACCCTGCAGTAATGGTTTCCCAGGACAGGAGAACATGCTGGTTTGGAGGAATAAGGCTGCTTCCACAGGGTCTCTGAACCTTAGCACTGATGGAATATTCTATAATCCTATTTGCATCATTGTCCAAGTACTCCGTGATCCCACTGATCTGTAAAGTGCTTATTATTCAGACACAGATCAGCAGTAATCCCCTGAGATTCATCCTCTGAGAAGCAATGTTGAGTGATATTTTTAAAGTTTACACTTGGCGTAAAAAATGGGGATTGGACTTTGTGAAGATGGAGGAGAAGTACTGGTCCCTATTCCTTTCACTAAATACAATTCAAAACCCTGGATAGTACACATAAAATAGACACACCAAGACTCTGAAAGTTGGAGAGGAGGCAAACCAGCTAGGCAGCCTCAGGGCTCAAGAAATGACAGGGTGGTGAGTTCCCTGGATTTTTGTCTTGCTTCGTATATATCAGACATGGATATAAAGAAACCAGAAATCCAAAAGTGCCAAGAGGCACAGATTAAAAAAAACAGTAGGCCAGTTACCAAAGAGAATGCACGCTCTTTCAGCCAAAGGACTAGGAAAAGAGCAAACACAACAAAACAAAAAACCACTGAGACACCAACTGCTCTACTCCAGCCATGCAGGACAGAAAACACTGTGGCCCCCGCCACATGCACCATGGTAAAGGCTGAATAGGGAGCCTGGACCTTCACCCTCACTAGGCTGTAGCAAGGAACCCCAACTTCTCTCACCCTCATCAAGGTGATGTCACAAGAAGCAAAGGAGGGAGCTGGGGCTGTCATTCTCACAGGTGGTGACGAGACTCCCCACCTCCCACCTCCACTAGGTTGTCAACAGGGACTATACGGGGAGCCTGGACCCCCACCCCGACCTGGTAGTATCAAGTCTCCCCTCCTCTTCTCCACTGGGTGGTGTCACGGAGGCCTAGAGAGAAGGAAGAACTCTGATCATGGCCCAGCAGCCGTCAGGCCACCTCTCTGCTCCCATGTTGTCAGGGGAGGCCACATGGGGAACAGAGAGACGCACTCCTCTTTCCGGGCCAGGGAGTTGTCACTGAAGACTTAGTGAGGGGCCTGAGCTCACTGCCCACCTCACAGTAATGTGGAGCCCCCTCAGGTGACAAGGGAGAATGAGTAAGAAGCCTGCACTTCTACCTCCACTGGCAGTGATGAGGTGGCCCCTTCCCCATTTCACCCACTAGGGTGATGTCAGTGGAAGCTAGCTAGGATCCAGGATCCAGGGTCTCTTAACACAACAAGAAGATGGCCAGGTTTCACTTGAAAATCAGTCACCATACCAAAAACCAGGGAAATCAGAAACTGAATGAAAAAAAGACAATGACAGATGCCCATAATGAGATGACAGAATGTTTGAATTGTCTGACAAAGCTTTTAAAGCAACTATAATAATAAAAATAAAATACTTCAATGAGCAATTATGAACATGTTTGAAACAAATGAAAAAGCAGAAAGTGTCACCTAAGAAACAGAACATATGAGAAAGAACTAAATGGAAATTTTAGAACTGAAGAAAATAAAAAACCCAATAACCAAATATAAAACTTGGTGGGTGGGCTCAATAACAGAATGGAAGTGACAGAGGAAGGAATCTGTTAGCTGTATGGTGGATCAATTGGAATTACCCAGTCTAACAGAGAAAACAGACCAAAACCACCACCACCACCACCACCACAAAACAACAAAGCCTCAGAAACCCATAGGTCAGCTGAATAATGGCTCTCAAAGATAGTCGGGTTGGTCTTAACCCCTGGAAGCTGTGAATGTTACCTTACATGGCAAAAGGGATTTTTGCAGAGGTGATAAAATTAACGATCTTGAGACAGGGAGAGGATCATGGACTATCCAGGTGGGACCTGAATGTAATCACAGTGCCCTTAAAAGGCAGATGCAAGAGGAGATTTGACTACAGAAAAGGAAGTAAGAGATGTGATTACAGAAGCACGAGCTCGGACTGATGTGGAGAAGGGACTGCCAGTTAAAGAATAGAGGTGGCCTCCAGAAGCTAGAAAAGGCAATGAAATATACTGTTCCCCGGAGCTGTCAGAAGGAACTAGCCTTTCCGACATCTTGACGTTAGTTCAGTGCAACTGACTTCTGACGTCTGGTCTCCATGACTGTGAGAGAATAAATGTGTGCTGTAAAACATCGTATCTGTGGTCATTTGTCACAGCAGCCATAGGAAACCAACACACTGCTTCGCTGTAACAAAAGCGCGAACGTTCACGTCCCGGAGACCTGGCAGGAGAGGAGAAAATGGACGGGGATGAAAAAGTGCTCAGAGAAAGAGTGGATGAGTATTTCTCTTTCTGACAAAGGAGATAAATCCAACTTGTGAACCTGAATACCAAGCGGAAAAACCCAAAGAAATCCATGCCAAGACACAACATCTGTCCTTCAGCATTTCAAATGTATGAAAACTAAAAACAAACGAACATGAATCTTGAAAGGAGCAAGAGAGAAATGACACTTTACCTACAGGAGAAAGCCAATTAGAATGACAGATTTCTCATCAGAAAACATGGAGGCCATAAGGAAGTGACGTGACATTTTGAAGTATTGAAAGAAAAGATCTGTCAACCCAGAGTCCTATATCCAGTTAAAATATCCTTCAGGAATGAAGGGAAAAATCAAGATATTCTTAGGCGAAGGATAGCAAAGATACACTGTTACCAAGAGACTTGTCTGCACTAAAAGAATGGCTAGAGGAAGTTCTCAAAACAGAAAGGAAGCAAATAAAAGAAGGAATGTTAGAATATCAAAAAAGAAGAAAGAACATGGTAAGCAAAGATATGGATAAATACAATGGACTTTCTTGCTCCTGTGGCACTAACTTGTATTTGACAGTTAAAGCAAAAAATTATAACACTTTCTGGTATGGAGAGAAAACATTTAAGAAAATTATACTATAAATGGAAGAGGATAGAAGTACATAAAGAAACGTAAAGTTTTCATGCCTCACTACAATTGATAAAGTGACAACAGCGGTAGACAGTGATACATTATACATATATAGTGTGTGTAACGTAATACTCAGAACAGCCACTGAAAAATCTATATGAAGAGATACACTCAAAAACACTCTAGATAAATAAAAATGGAATTCTACATATGCTCAAGTAACTAACAGGAAGGCAGGGAAAAAAAACCCAGAGGAACCTACAGAAAACAAAAACAGAGTGGAAAAAAAGGCCAAAAAATAAAATGACAGACTTACATAGCTTTAATATATAGATAATTACAGTTAACGTAAATGGTGATATATAGAAATTAAAAGACAGATCTGCAGAGTGGGCTAATATATAGGACCCCCCTGTATTTTATGAATAAGGAATTCAAATTAAATACAACAATATAGGCAGGTTGAAAGTAAAAGGATAGGAAAAATGATATCATGCAAACAACAATAAAAAAATTGCCTCTATTAGTATCACATACAGTAGACCCTGAGCAAATAAAACTACCAGATATAAAGAGGAATAATATATAATGATAAAATAATCAGTACATCAAGAAGACATAACAATCCTAAATATGTGTATATATCAAACAACAGCTGCAAAATATGTAAAGTCAAACTGAAAGAAGTGAAAGGAGAAATCAACAAAGCCACAATTATAATTGGAGACTTTACACACTATTTCAACAATCAATAAGACAACTAGACAGAAAATTAGCACAGACATACAAGGATTCATCAGTGCCATTAACCAACAGCATCCAATGAGCATCTTTTAATGCTCATTTAACACTCTTTTGAACACTGTACCCCCAAACAGCTCAATATCCAATCTTTTCCAGTGCCCACAGAACATATACCAAGATGGACAACATTTTGGGCCATAACATAAACATCAACAAATTAAAAAAAAACCCCTGAAATTATACAAGGTGTGTTCTCTGACCAAAATGGAGCAAGATAACACAGGAAATAAGGTTCTCTGACCCCACACAGAGGAAGATAACAGAAAAATCTCCAAACATTTGGAAGCTAAACACCACACTTCTAAATAACCCATGGGTCAAAGGGGAAGTCTCAAGAGAAATTTTTAAAAATAGTACTTGAACTGAATTAAATTGAAAACACAACACATTAAAATGTATGGGACAGAGCTACTGCAGTGCTTCAGGGAAATTTACAGCATTAAAAACATGGACTGGATCTATTCTAACTTCTCAGATTATGTTTGCCAGTGTAAAACCATCATACAGTATGATTCGTATGTTTATCTGTGTTACTTTTTTACAATAATATGTGATAGCACATATGATACTTCTGTCCATGTTGGTGCAGGTGATAAAAAAGACACACACAATGCTGTTCAGTTTTCTGTACCCCGTTGATATTATCAGAAAGCACAGCTGTATTGCAGGTCTTGGCACTGCTCTTCCCTTGTGCTTGCTGTCAAAAAGGCTATCGCCTGCGTTTACTCAAGATAACCCAGAGTTTATCACCATTCTTTGAGTAAATACAACTCCTATTGAAAAAGGCAAATACCATCAATTTTACAAGTTTAGCTTCTACTTTCTTTGCTGGTGGTTTTATGCAGGAATTCTCTTCCTAGGCTGAAGTTTGAAAACACAGTTATTACATTAAGTCATAAGTCATTTTGACGTGATAAAACTACCGAAGGGAACTGGCTAATTTCACGTGGCAATCATTAGGTCTGTTCACTAATATTGCAGTTTCTTCCATCTGGGCACGCGAGTGATCTGCACTTCTCTTTCATCTTCAGATTAGGAACGGACATGTGACTCGCTTTGGCCAGTAAAACGTGAATAAAAATGCCATGTGCTACTTTTGACAGAAGCCTTTGAAGAAACTGTGGGTGATTCACCATGCTCCCACGTGCTTGATGAATGAATGATGGGGGTGCTGTAGGTGACATGGCTCTGTGAGCCTGGGTCCCTATGTGTGGAAGATATAAACAGATTCTTTTATTGACCAACACAGACATATAGCCTTAGCAAGAAATAAACCTGTGTTCTTTCTGTAACCTTGATTTTAGAGCTGTTTGCTAGGACTGCATAACCTAAACTATAATAACTGATTGATATATTTTATGTTTAAATGAAACTCATGAAACCCTTTGCAATAGGATCCTGTACTATGGCATCAAATTGTAAGCTACAGTTAATGAATTATTCATTGATGTACTTGATGGAATCTTCCACTCTGATAATCCACACACACACACACAAAGTCAAATCAAGTCTTGCATCTCTTTACTTATGGTATAAATTAGAGCAATAGTTTACTAGTTACTCCATGATATTGAGCTTTGTATGATGTGGAGCACACAGAGAAATAATGTATCATATTCTCGACAGGGATAGATGCATCACAGAAAATGTAGGCACTGCCTAGAACATTTCCGGCAGCTTAAAGAAGAGACTCAGATACTTATATATGTGCACTGTGTGTGAATTGTGATTCATGGTTAACAGTAACCTTATAACACGGTAAGTAGTAACATTAATATAAACTGCATTGTACCCATCATTTGCAGGGAGAAATAACCTGAGTAACATTTCCAGACAGTATGCATCAGCACACCTAACCAATTAGTCCTTCACTTTGCTAAGAACATGTGTCAGGTGTTTTAGGATAACGTTATTTAGATAATATTTAAACCTTCTAAGCTTTTTTGTATTGTAACAATTACTATGAGTCATGTCAAAAGTTCCCAGTGTAAAGATTCACAGGGACATTTTAATTTTACCAAGATAATTCAATGAGTGTTTTTATATTATATTTCATATCCTCTTTGCAAGATACAGTACTCTGGACAAAGACGTTGCGGGTAGATCAAACAGGTGACTTAAATTCTTAAGTTTATTAATGGTCATAGAACTTCCAGCTGTTAAAGATATTTCCCCAATTATTGAAATTAGCTAAAGTATATATTCTTGATGTGAAAAATGTCTATAGTTTCAAAGGGTGTGCAAGTTAATATTTTTTGAATTCAAAAAATATATAATATATTGTGAGAAATTCCCCACAATCCAGCAGTCACCAGGCTGTGTCTAAGCATTTATATATTTGTCCTTGCTTTATGTATTTTGTATGTAAAATATGGGGCAAAAGCATTGATAGTAAGGAAGTTACAAGTTTTTCCATGAGTTTCTCTTGAGGGAAAGAAAAGTAACCAACAAATTAGGAGCTGTTATGATTTTTAACAATGATGGGAATTTAACAAATCAGTAAAATTATGAACCAGATATTACATTATCAGTAGTTAACAGTATGGACTATGGAATCAATACTTGAGTCAGAATATCTACCTACCCGCGGTCATGACTACGGTCCTACTGCTTTGGTTTCCCCTCTATAAAATGAGAATAATGGTGATACACGTAGACATCATATGTATTGAGAATATGTAAGTTAATTTACATAGAGCCATAGAATGATGCCCAGCACATGGTAAGTTGTCAATTAATGTAGTTATTATGATGTTTGCTTTAAACTGTTAATACACATTTCCCTAGTATACGCAACACTTAATATCACCTCCCTGATTCTGGTGCCTTTTCTCTTCCTACAGACACTTCAGGGAATTTTAGGGATGTGTGATGAATCAATTACGTTTTTATTTTGAGACATTCTGCCACTTTAACAACCCAACACACAAACATACACACATACACACACCACTAATTAGAATTTGAAAGTAGTTGCTAAGGCAAAGAAAAGAAATGACTACATTTCATTAAATTTAAATAACTCTTCAAAAACAGGATGATAACCAGAGAAGAGTTGCACATGATCGACATACTATAAGAATATTGACAGGCGTTGTGTAAGCCTCCCCACGTCCATAGGTGGATAATGGGGGGAGATAATGTATCTGCTGGTGAGTACAGAATTGCAGGGATAACCAGAGTAAGACCTAAGTCTCTGATTCTGAAACATTGATGGAAGCACTGAAGACCCCTGATGCAGTAAACACCTCCTCACACGTCATGCCTCTGTAAACAGGCGAGTTCTGGGGCATCCTGTTCCAACCTCTGTGTCTGGTCCAGAATCCTTTATTCCACATTCTTACAGAATTCTTTCTTTCAGAATGTACTCAATTTATATACAAACATTTATTTGTATGAATTATTTTATTAAAATCTGACCCCTGAGCTGGGAGGGCTCGCTCCCCTTTCTGCTCACAGCTCCTCCCCAGTCCCCCACCCAGCACCCGGAGCGCAGGGCCTCTCAGGAAGCAAAGACAGTACAATTCTCCCAAAAACTAGACATAGGGGACTTGAAAGGAAAAAATCGTGTCAAATCCCCCAGGTGAGATAAAAGTAGCAAGGGAATGCTTTTTCTAAAATAAGTAACAGAAACTAGAAAACTGGAACAGTTGAGTCAGTTAAGAAAGGACATGAGTATGTACCATAAGATTTATGCCTTAATAGCCATCAACATTTTATATAGACTTGGAGAATTCAAGTTCAATGTCAATATCGAAAAATTGTGCTTGATTGTATGTGACTTCCCTGACCATAGCACTGCACCCCAGCACCCCTAAATAGAGATGGAGCCATGATTTGAGGTGTGGGAGAGTTTAACCACTGAAGAGTGGGATTCATTTTTTGTTCACATTCAACGATCAGGTCTCCATATAGTTCAGTTGGATTCTAGTCTCTTCACTTGTAATGTTGAATAAGGGTGGATTTGAAATACATATACTGAATTTAATTAAACTGAAAGACAAGAATTAAGGAAATCTATGAATGTCAAAATAATTTTGAAACTTGTTATGGGAAGAAGCAATTAAATTTCCTTGAAAAAAATAACAGTTGAAGACTTAAGAGAGACGTCTGTCCAATGAATATTATGAGAGGTCCATGGTGAGCTCAAATGAAAAGTGATTCTCTAAATATGTGCAGCTGGACTTCACCCTACCGAGACCTTTCTTCACATCATGGTTCATTTAAAACAAGTGGAGTTTTTTTTTTTTTTTTTACCATATTTCAACTTAGAACTAATGAGAAAATTTTATTTCAATCTTCATTGCTATACAACTTTGTATAAAGTGCATACAATTGGTGAAATGGCATCAAATACATGAACATCCTCACAATACAGCCTGCTTTTAATCACTGAGAGTTGAAAGAGAATTGCATAATTCTTTTCAAACTGCCTAACCTCTTGTCAGAGTGATTGAATTAAAGATGATTAAACTTGCTCAAAAATTCTGCAAGATGGTGTTCTGAAGAAAATGATGGCCCTGCTTGGAGCAAAGAACAGACTAATACCTCGGGAAGTTTAAAATTAAGTGCAAATACAGAGATTCAGCTGCCTGCTTTCTAATAATTCACTTTGCGGATAAATCTTAACTGCTGAAAATCTTATCGCTGATAAATTACTTTATCTACATTACTTTTATCTACAACTGTTGGAGGAAAGTCGGTGAATTGTGGCAAAAGGAAATGACTCAAAGGATACTTGCCATAATTATAGTACTAAAAATTAGAGAAAGAGTTAATTGTCCCTAAAGTGTAGCACATAGTTAAGAGGTTCATCTTGGTAAAGAGATGTGGTCAACATATTAAATGCAGAAAACCTGAGGTACAATGGGGTCCTTATTTTATGAAAAAAAATATAAGTTGGTTTAAAGTATATCAAAAATTCAGCTGGGCTCTAACATTTAATAACTATGACCTTGAGTAAATTATTTCACCTCTCTGTGTCTGGATTTCCTCATCTCTAAAAGGTGGACAGTATTATTATCTACATCTTACGGTGTAAGAATTAAGTGAGTGAATAAAGCTGAAGTTTATAGAACTGTCTCTGGAATGTGTGGAAAACTGGTTGGTTTGTGTTTTCTCTCTAAAGTTTCTACATTTGGAATAGGCAAAATAAGTCTTTTTTGTAAAAGAAATGATGTATACCTCAACAATAGAGGCTACTGCTATGATCAAAAGGAAACAACATGCATTAAATACGCAGTGATCACAACCGATAACAGGAAACTTGAGCAGAAACATCAACTCAAAAGATCAATTTTTAGAGCAACGAAGAACCAAGTGAACGGTGGTGAACTTCACGGCCAGAGTACATCCACTACCCCCACGCCCACCCAGTTTTACAGCTACTTTCTCATAAGCCATGGACCAAGCCTGCCGAAGAGGAAAGTTTTACTCCCCAGCCCCGGGCACGGTACCACTGAGCCCAGCACCGCCACCCCTCTTGTCTCCTTGGCTTTGGTCTTTTGACAGACACCTCGCCACGGCCCACTCGGGTACCAGAACCAACCTCCCGTGCGCCCAACGTCCAGCGGAAAACTCCGAAGCGGGCAACAGGCTCCAGAAGCCGAAGACGCTCCCCCCTCCCCCCGGCCCCGTGCGCCCCGGAGCCCCGCGCCCGCTCCCGCCCGGCCCGAGCCGCCCGGGCGCCGCAGTGCTGTGCAGCACGCGCAGCCGCCGCCGGCCGGAGAGCACCCCGCCGCGGATTCCCCGGTCACCGGCAGCCGCCCCCCCCGCGGCTCCCCCGTGAGTGTCATCCCTGAGGCAGGTGGCCACGCCACCTCCCAGCAGCTCGGCCCGCGGGGCCCACCGAGAGGGCAGCAGTGACAACAGAAGCAACTCAACCCGTGGCCTGAGGGAGCCGGCTGCCATCGCCGGCCCGGGAGCGGCGCGGCGGCGGCGGCGGCGCGGCCGGGCCTGGGCGGGTGGCCGAGTTTACCTGCGCGGCCCCGCGGCCCCGCGGCCCGACCCGGGCCGGCCGTCCTGCCGCAGCCGCTCCCGCCGCCCCGCGGGCCCGAGGCGCCGCCCGCCGCCCGGGGAGGCGCCGCGCCGCAGTCCCGGCCGCGGCGCCCCGCACATGCTTGGCGCGCGCGGCGGCCGGCGCCCGCGCACAGGTGGGAGCCCCGCGAGTGGGCGTGGGGGCGAGGCCCCCTCCCGCCGGCGCCCGCCGCCCGCCGCCCGCTTCCACTCTCGACTTTGCCGGTGCGCGGCGCCTGCCCTTGCTCGGGCGGCCGAGACTCCCGTGCCCGCGCCCCGGCGCCGTGGGCGCTGCGGTCCCTGCGCAGCTGGGGCGGCGCGCCACGGGCATCTCCCGCCTGGCGGCTGGCTCCGCGGCAGCGGGCGGCCGGGGGGCAACGCGGGGCAGCCCGGCCCCGCGCCCCCTCCTCGCCCGCCCCGCGGACCCCCTCCAGCCCCGCGCCCTCCCCCACTCCGGCGCTGTCAGGGAAGAAAACGCCTTGCACACACCTTGGAATGGACGGGCGCCTCAGTCACCGACTCGCCAAACTCTTAGAAGGTGTCCGCCGGTCTGCAGGGAGGTTTGGGCACGGAGTAGGAGCCGCTTTCTTATTATTTAATAATGTTGGAAGTGCCGGTCCGCTGCCAGAGTTGTGGGTCATGTGGGCACAGCAGAGGCTGGCTGCTGCCAGTACCAGGGTTTCCTGAGGATCCTGAAACTATGATCTCATCCTCCTCATCCGCCTCCCCCGCCCCTCTCTCCGCGGGCGCGCACGCACAGCACACACACACATACACACGCATGCACACACACGCACACACGCTCTCACACTGTCTGCACTATCCTCCTTCCTGGGCCGAAATGTTCTTCCAGGGAAATCCAGTGTTCACGCTCTTCATTGGGAAAGAGGGAAAAAAAACCCACAAAACCCTTCCGGATAAAGATTTTTCTCTTCCCAAGCTTGATTTATGTGCTTTGTTTATTTTTACAGTTGGCCCTCACACGTGCAAGGGATGTGAACAGAGCCTCAGAATTGAAATTTAAAATTACCATCTTCTTATGTTGACCCAGATTTTGGTCAGAACCCAAGGACTCAAACAGTACAATTTCAATTTAAAACAGGCAATAATAGACCAGGCTTGAGTATGGAATAGTCACAATATCTGAGATGGTGTGCAGTGGGTTTCTTTCCCAAGCTGCAAACATTTCCCAAACATTACCTCATTTATTTGCAGAACGTCTTTGCAGAGGAGGTGGCTGAGAAGGCAACTAGCGCTGTCACTTCAGAGACACACAGGCATAGGTAAGATAACATGCCTTCTCCAAGTTCACGTGAGTCAGTATGTCACTATAAATATTAATTGAACAGCTACTCCCGGGTTACTAATGCACTACAATCAATGCCTGGAAACTTAAGGTACTGATAATAACGAAGATGTTTTGATTATTTTTAAGTGACCTGTGATTGAAAATTAATTAATTACTTTTTCTCTATGTGTGGATTTTCATATACTTGCTCTTGTGTATTTGTCTGTAGCTCTAATCTCATTTATTTTCTTTCTTTCCTTTTTTGGGGGGCGTTGTGTGTGTGTGTGTGTGTGTATTCATGTTCATTTGAATTGTTTAAACTTCAATAGCAGTGTTTTCAATGTTTTGGGTGTAGCCACCAATTTCATAATGATTTCTATATTTCACTCAAACACCTTTTAAGTGCCTGGTATATGTGAAGAGCTGTGCTATGTTTTGAAGGATATAAAGGAGTTTAACACAAAGAGCTTGTCCTCCATCAGTTTACATCTAGTTGCTGGGACTAGATAGATAGATAGATAGGGAGAAAGAAATAGGTATGGTGAATGGTCTGCAGGTGAAACACTTTATTATTTTTGCTGTTGTAAATTATCACACTTCTTTTCACCTACTAAATTTCTGTTCCATGTCAAAATTATTTCATCTGTCTTTGTGTTCCATATTTTAATCTGTCTTTGACCCTCAGAGGATCTCAGTGTTCAAGGTAATGCATCATTTTGCCCTTGACTTACATGCACCATACTCACATAAATGCTAAATGGGGATTTTTTTTTTTTTAATATTGCAGAGGTTCTCACAAAGAGCGCTTGGTGGGTAGCCTTTGTGCAAGTGTATATAGGAAAATTCAGCCACTAACTAGACTTCTACTAATCCAAAGAGGAGAAATGTCGTGAGGTAAATCAAAGAGAAGGCAGAAAAGAGAGCAGAGAAAAGAGGTGGGGGAAGGGGAAGAAAAAAATGGGAATTAAGAAATTACAAGAGGGAGAGAAGGAGAGAAAAAAAATAAGAGAAGGAAAAGAGGATCAACTTTCAAGTGAAAGCAAAAGTTTTCCAAATTTTACTACATGGAAAACAGATGTAAGAAATCATAAACTTTCTTGTTATCAAATGTTACTTTTTGATAAGCTTACTGGAATTTAATGGTAAAGAATCCAGGTGTTAGTCCTGCAGGGGCTACCCTGAATGATCTCAATTTTAATAATTCTGGACAGGACCTACTAGAAGAAAAAAATAGACTGATCTATCAATATGATGTAATAATGAAAATAACAGTGGGGTCAAATAGCCAAGATGTATTTAACATTTTTAAGCAGAAATTAACACTGACATTCAGGAAGGTACATGGGAAACCAAAGGCAAACCTATGTTAAAGTGGGCATTAGAGAGTTGAGCTTGCAATATTTAAAGGAAAATAATAGTAATAATAGTATCTTTTAAAGCACTTCAGATTTTTCGAAGTGCTTTTCTCACAATCTCCATTAAGCCTGATAATATTCAGAGGCAGGCACCTTGTTGGTTTTCATTTCAAAAGGACATAATCATCCTCCTTAGTTTTTTATACACTGAATGGAGAAGTGCTGAACATTCTCACCCTTTGTTTTGGAAATATCGTTTATCTTTTGTGATCAGTCAGCCCCAGTGATGTTGCTCAGTGCACCTTCCTCCAATCCTCATAAACAGTTCACCTAGACGGATTCCTGGGCATAGATCGCAACAGTGATTTATAATCCAGGATTTTACACCGACTGTTGGCGTTCAACTAGAAGGGTTAGCAAGTAGCCGACTCTAATGGCTTTGCTGGATCTCTGGGAGATTTCTACACGAGGAGTGGAGGCCTAAATTGAACAACACTAAATCAAGAGCATTTTCCTTTTGATCTGCCTACCCTTGGCAGGATTTGTTTTAATCAGAGATATATTTAGGTTTGATGAGTATAACATGTGTTTCATGAATGCATTACAACTCCAGTGGCTCAACCATCACTAGCCATTTGTAGCAGAATACTTTCATCTAGGAAAAAATATTTTACACTAGGGCTATGCACACATACTTATAGTTCATACTATTTAAGGCTCTCCTCACCAAGGAAAATAATTTACTGATATTTGCTATTCTGCTCTTATAATTTCTTGAGTTTGAAAATAGTTTACAGTTAAAATGAGAATGGCCACAGGTCAAATCACAATGGTCACTGTATTGTAGTGGGCCTTGGGCAGAATTATGAAGTGGGCAAATTTTATTCCTGTCCTTTTCTCCCCCCAATGTTCGCTCTTCCTGTGAAAGTCCCACCCTCTATCTGGCTCCCAAGGACAGTCAGACCCCGACTTTGCTGTTCTCTGGTATTTCAAGATACCACTACTTTGGAACTCATCAGCCTCAGGTAGAACATGGCCTTCTGACCTCCTCTGAAATGTGTAAATTGTGACCTCAGCCTGTTACCGAGTCCAAACTCCTTATGCTCACTGCATGACAGGCCAATGAATTTTCTATTCTACAACTTGTTATCTTTATATAAATGCAAAAGTGTTAATATCCTTAAAGCTCAGAGCCCTAAGAATGAGCTTTCCACATATTTCAGGCTAACGACAACATTCTTTTCTAAAAGGTGCAGAGCTAGCAGGACTAAGTCTAGAAAACAGGGCACAGGGTTAAAGCCAAAGGAACGGATCTAATATGGAGTTAGGTTTGTTCTTTTCTATTACAAGCAATCCTGAAAATTGAAGGGATGTAAGCTCGGTGTTCATTTACTCTCCGCATCTCACTTCAAGATGACGTTTATAATGTTAAAGTCAGTATCTGCTTGCTTGAGAGGTTCTGCATTGAGGCACACTCCTGTCACCTGTTAGGGGGTAATTGCAAGTCCAGGAGAGCAAAGGTATTCTTCCTTTCATCCGCCCGTGTCCCCTGCCCCCTCACCTGGACCGAGTGCCCAGTACCTCAGCTGCTCCTCGTAACTCAGCGTCTCCTTGGCTGATCTTTCTGTCTGACTAACACCCTTGGGAGAAATGTTGTTTGCATTCTCCCCGGATGGACCAAAGGGGAGAACAGAGCCTAAGAACAAGTTTAAGCGGTGAAGTCGACTTTGTTTCCTAGGGTTAGAACAAACAAATCTGCAGCCATTTTAAATTGCTATGATTCCACCTCATCATGGCAATTCATTAAATACATATTATGGTGGTTTGCACCTCTCAAAGGCATCACACCAGTGTGCCCTTTACTCCTGGGGGAATTTATTTTCTCAGTGGACCATAAACAGAACACAGATGTTTTAGATAGATCCAAAGTGTACGGTCACTGGAGACAGTGCAAAAAAGCCAGCTGAGAGTACAGCTTTTCAGAAGGTGCTTACAGTCTACTCTGCTGCTAAAACTGTTCTGACTCTATTTTTAATTGCTTGGAGGCTGAATGTTTTTGTTTTGCCCAAGAATAACAAAATACCTTGATACGTGTAACCCAGAATAATATTGAATAAGTCAGAAACATCAGTAAAAATAAATCTGATCGATGCAGATGACCAATCCAAATAACTAAGGACAAAAAAAGTGCTATTTATTGAAAATGAGTTATCTGAATAGCTATCCACATTATCTCAGGGAAATGTCAAATTTTCCCTTGATGATTTCTAAATAAAACCTAATGGTTTTTTAATGACACCAAAGAAACCCGTTACAAAGTGGAAAGCTTAGTCAAAACACTTTTATGTATGTGAAATCATTTGTCTAATTTAATTATTTCCCACTGAAATGATTCTTTACATATCATATAGACACAGCCGGAATCTCCTATAGACGGTTGGGAACTCTGTTAACAAGCACACGTTTTAATTTAAAACTTAATCCGTATAGTAAATACCATATAATTTATTTGATGCTGTGAAGTTTTGTATTTTATGATGGAAAACTAAATGAAAAAAAAAGGTGGGGGTAGAGATGAGACTAAATACATCAAATTGTAATCTTTAAAATGTATAGCAAATCAAAAGTAGATCACAGGTAGATCCAGAATTAAAATTTATTATTGAAAATACTGGTGTTTTACGTTTTAGAAGATACATTTTGAGATAGTTCAAAGAGTATTCCCATGAGGTGATAATATGAAACTTTGCTTTGTTAATTAAGATGCATATATTTTCTTCAGTCTGCAAATATCATGAATGATTCTTCTGTCCTTTCCTCCTTTTGGTCAGTGACCTGCATCACCAGATCAGCTTGAACTTTCTACGTGATTTCAATGCTATTTCGTTTACATATTACTTTTCCTCTTTCCTTTTTTATGTCAATCAGGCTGTCAGAAAGGAACAGGAATAGCACAGATTTTACAATATTTTATCAAAACCAGATGCCTTATATTGTATAGCCAATTCCTAACCTAGGGTCAGCATTGTTTGTGCCGCTCACTGGACACACATGAAAGTTCCCCGATTTTGAAGTTGTTATTGATTGCACAGAACTCAAAAGCATTTTAAGATTCTCAAGGACAGACGTCATGATGAAAACATTCCTATTTTTTTTTCCTCGCTGGAGAATCAAGCATGTTTGTTTCGTATAAGAGGAGCTTGGAGAATAGTTGTAGGTGTAAGACGAGGATGTTGGTGAGGAAAATTAAAAACTTCTACCTCTGGCACGATGCCGCGCATGGAAATAATTCTTTTAAGGTTGTAAGTACCTTTGGCAGAACACGTTTTGGTGTATTTTATATAAGCAAGCTGAACTGGATACCCTGTGTGACTCGTGTGCTATTGGGGTACAGAAACCTTTCTCTTTGTATACTTAAAAAAAACTCCCTAAATTTTGGGGTGATGGAACTACGCACACGTAAAGATACTCATTTACATCTTGCAGTCAATATCAGGGCAGTGTACTTCCCTTTGTAATGATATCTCTTCAGTTTAACAAAGAAAAATGATTGTAATCCCACTGGTCTCTATCTGTGTCTTAAATGCTTAGAGGAAGAGACTCTTAGCATTTCAAAAATATTTCACAGTTTATGTTAAAGGAAACAGTGGATATTTTAAGGCCTTCTGTTTATTATTTCAAAGACAATAGAAACAATTTACTTATATTATAGTAGAAGTAGAGTGAATACTTTAAGGGTTGCATGCAGTGCCTAAATCAAGTATTCTATTCCAGATTCTTTCTGTCCTGTTGTTACCATCATCAAAAGTTCATTCTCCAGCTGGTGTTTTCCATCCTCTTTGAACTCATAGGAGAGACTTAACTTGTGGAAAGCCTGTCTTGACACCTATTCACATAGTGTGTTGTTGCCTAATCATTTCATGTGTATTAGAGGTCTAGACTGTCTCCGTCATCAGAGTTGTGAACTCCTTATCCTGTACATCTCTTGAACATTTCGTAGCATCTTGTCGTTATTCCGTAAATACTGGATTGCTTTGTTGATTAACTGAAAATAGGTTACTATTTTGACGTGATGTTCCCGCAACTGTAAGAGTAACGTCTTCGCTTTCTGTTTATGATAAATCTGCATGCATTTCCAAGTCTTTAGATATATATTCCTAGTACAGCTTTACATTTTTTATAATAGTGATGTAAACTTTGATAACAGAAATCTTTCCTGTATATCTATAAACGAATAAGAATTTAAAAATTGGCTTGTTGTTTAGTTGCAAGGAGTAATTTTACTCTACCTTTGATCTCATAAATTTCTATCTTAACCGAAAACGATTACTGGAGTATCATTCATTTGGGGGAAATTTGATTTTCTTTCTTACTTTAAGACACTTTAAAAAAAACCAAATGTGTAGGTATTTAAGTAAAAAAGATTTTCTTTCATTGGTATTTTTCTCACTTGTAAATTTTTGATAATCTAAAAATTTCAGCTGATTTATTTTTCAAATTATATGCTCATCACGACTATAGAAGGCTTATATTTGCTCAGAGAAAATGAACAAATTATTTCAACAACTGAAAATATTTTTAAATTGCCTAATGTATACTAAACACATTCATTTAACAATAGATACTATCAAAGCTCTGCAGTCTGTAGTCAGTAGTGTGTAGGAAACTCACATTTGCTGCCTTAGTTTTTATTTTCTAAAATTATCTTCTGTTTCTCAATGATAATTTTCTTCATGTCCTGAATGAAAAAAGAACTAAGTATACTAAGACCTGTTCCAATGCTACCTCTGCCTCATCTGATGTGAAAAGTTTCTGGTCCCCTCTTCTGTTAGCTGGAACGCTGCTTCCTAGGCAGTGACCAAGGATTTGGCCCCCTCTCTGAGCTTTTATTTGCAGTGCCCTTGGGGCATCTTTAACCCGTCAAACCTCCCTGAGATAAGACAATGGCTGGCAACAATCCTCCGGCCTGCACAGGCTCACCCAGTAGGTACCCTGTCTGTGGGCTTTTAACATTAACAATGGGGCATTAGAACAGTTAGAAGATTTTTTTTAAAGCTTTAAAGTAGTTATTCATGAAGAGTAAATAAAAACTTCACTGGCCTTAGCACACTTATTTTATGGTTACTAAGGTTTTTTTTTAACTTTCTTTCGAACGTGTATAATGATGCCCTGCATCCAGCTGTGGCGGTTATTACCCGTGGCCAGACTCTTCCACGCACCCATTCGTCCCTCCACCAATGTTATTCTGAAGCACATCCTAGATATCATCTATATTCATCCACAAATATTTCAATCTATGGTTAATACAGTTTTAGTTTGGGAATTACACAATGGGGGCAGGTAAAACAGAATACCGTAGTCTTGTCTGTGTTTAGGGTGCTTTACAGGTCTTAATTTGGTTCTCACACATACATCCTTAAAGCCAGTGTGGTTATGTATAACATAGATGTTACACACACAAGTGCAAGTGTTTAGATGCAGAGCAAGTAAAGGCTGTTCATCCCTGGGGGCACTTGTCCATTCTCTAGAGGCTGCACCTTCTTACCTTAGCGTTTTCCAGGCTGGTCTTGTTTTGTAACGCCTCTCTGCTTTTGACCTGGTCTAGATTATAATTTTTTCCCCCAAGATGCTGACCAGCACTTTTTCTTTTCTTGGCTTTGTCCCTTCATATTCTCTCTCTCTCTCTCTGTCCTGCCTCCTCTCCCTTTCTGTCTCTCTGATCATAAGTGAACAGGCTGATGATTTAGATAAATGTATACACCCATGTAACCCACCCACACCCATCAAGATACGGGGCACCAAGAAAACTCCCCTGTGTCCCTTTCCAGTAAATCCT
Source organism: Vicugna pacos (assembly GCF_048564905.1). Lineage (NCBI taxonomy): Eukaryota > Metazoa > Chordata > Mammalia > Artiodactyla > Camelidae > Vicugna > Vicugna pacos. The sequence continues at coordinate 12,106,603 of NC_133010.1, forward strand.
TGCCCACCTCCTCCACCTGGAGATAATCACTGTTTCAGTACCTATGCCAACAGATTAGATTGGTCTCTTTTAGAAATTTCTATAAATGGCATTACATAGTACATACATATATTTGTGTCTCTTTTTTTGCCCAGCATTATGTGTGTGAGATTTACCACAGCCAGTGTCATTGTATGTATCTGGAGTTGGTTCCTTTTTATTGCTGAGTTTAGTCCATTGCATAAATATATCACAATTTGGGTATTCACACCCTATGGATAGACATTTGGGGTTTTTTTTTCAGTATTTAACATTTAGGAATGAAGCTGTTATGAATATTTTTGTACAAGCATCTATATTTTCATCTCTTGAATAAATATGCCTGATCGTAGTTGGTTTTTTTTTTCGATCTATATTTTCACTTCTCTTTGGTAAATTCTTGGTAAGTCTTAAAAGGGCTATCGATTTTATTTATCCATTCAAAAAATCAGCTTTTAATTGTATTGATTGTTTCTTTTGGGATCATGTTTTCCTATTTATTGAGTTCCCTCTTTATTTCTTCTTTTTGTTTATTTGAGTTTAATTTACTATTTTTTTCTAGTTTCTTATGGTGGAAACTTAGATTATTAACTTGAGACCTTTTTCCTTCCCTCATGTTAGAGTTTAATGTGATAATTTTTTCTCTAAGCACTGCTTTGCCAGAATTTCACTGTTATATACTGCTTTTCATTTACATTCAGTTAAATTTTTTTTCTAATTTTCCCAGTGATATCTTTTTATTTAGAAGTGGATTTTAATGTCCCTATTTTGAGGGATGTTTCCAGACATTATTCTGTTGTTGATTCCTTAATTCCACTGTGGACAGAAAACATACTTTGAATGATTTCAATCTTGTTAAATGTATTGAGATTTATTTTCTTCTGTTATTGACAGAAGTATTTTGTAAACTACATTTAGGGCAAATTGCTTGAGAATATTTTTAGAATCTTCTATATCCTGATTTTTCTATTTGTTCTATCAATTATTCAGAGGCCAATTATAATAGTTGTGCAAGTTATCTATTGCTGCATAGCAAATTACCCCTAAATTTAGTGGCTTAAAACAACCACACATACCTATTATCTCAGAGTTTTCTGTTGCCTGTCTTTAGATTTTCTCTGAATCTTTAATTTTCATCATTTTGACTGTGATGTACTGATGAGTGTTTTTCTTCATATATTTCCCATTTTTGGTTTTCTGAGAATCTGGAAACTATAAATATATCTAAATATATATCTTACCAAATTTTAGAACTAGTAAACCATTATGTCAACTATTATTTTTGCCCCATTCTCGTGCTCCTTGACTTATTTAACTACGTGCATATTAAACCTTGCTGTCCAACAGAGCTCTCTTCTTTGTGGAGGTTATTCCCTCACTTTCCAAAAGTTGTAGTTTCCCTGAAGTCTGTCCTTTGTTCCTTTTTTACCCCCAGCTTTATTGCGATAGCATTGACATGTAACACTGTGTAAGTTTAAGGTGTACCCATGATGCTCTGATACACTTACATACTGCAAAACAATTAACACCACCATAGCATTAGCTAACCCCTCCCTCATGTCATAAAATTATCATTTCTGTTTTGTGATCAGAAGGCTTCAGATCTGTCCCTTGTTTCTTTGGGTCAGAAAGGCTGCAGATGTTCTGTAGGAATTTTATCCGGAAGCATTCTTTTAGGCAAAGAACTATAGAAGAGGTAAGAGCGTCTGCGTGATTCCGTTCCACAAGTACTGACCTCCTCCAGTATCCACCTGCTCTTTCCCACCCTACAGTGCCGTCAGATGGCTGTTCTGTTAAGCAGGCAACCCTTGCAGGCACAGTACGTGTTAACTGAAACCTGTGAAGTCTGTAACCACACTCTGACTTTGCCTAGGGACCTCTGCTATAGAACCGTGTAAAGCAGGGACCAGGTCCCGATACGCACGAGTTTCAGTTAACAGGCATTGCGCTCTATGAGGACTGCCTGTATTCTGCTCAGAGTCTGTATCATTGTTATCTGGAGGCTGGTTCTTCTGACTGGATCTTTGTTGTCCACACCAGAAGAGAAACCTATCTCCTGAGAGTTTTTTTAATCGTGGTCTCATGTTTTTCTCCTTCGGGGCACTTTTCATGATTTATAATTATTTAATGTATGTCTGTTTACTTACTTATTTTCACACTGTGCTGCTAGAGTTGTATGACAAATAGGAAGCATCATGAGATAGGCATTGAATGAAGGAATGACATCTTCCATAATGGTAAAACACAGGTTGCAAAATGGTTTCAATTATAGTCCCAAGATACTTTTAAGGACCACAATCAGATAAACAGTAACATCAGAGGAACCCAGATAAGATCTCCAGGTGTGTTTGAGATCTAAGGTAGGCAGTATTGGATATTGTAATAACAAGATATTTATAAGATGTTCCTTAATAGTGTCTAACTGGGGAAATGCCTGGAAGTGTCAATAGTTTATAATAAAGCTTTTTTTTTAACACATAGAATTTTGCAAGTTATTAAATGATTGAAAGGCTATGTATTTATACATATAACACCATATTTATGTGGTTAGAGAACAGGTCTCAAGCTCAGCATTTGAGAGACCCTGGTTCTGTATATAAAACAGCTAGCGTGGTACTTAGCACAGAGCAGATGCTCAAGAAACCGTTTATTTCTTTCTGCTTCCCTCTTCTCTTCTTCCTACCAAATCAAACAAGTACTCTTTTCAATGAGTTCAGTTTACTTGTTTCGAAGCATTATTGCAACCCTGTATTTTTAAAAAGCCTAGTGAATGAAGCTTAGGCAAGAAATAGTCCTTTGTGTATGACTTAAAGCAATTTCTACAGCAAAATTGTAGAAGAAAGGAACATTTGTTGTAAAATGCATAAAAACATATGTATCTTCCATATAGCTCTCTAAGTGCACTTTGTTTGTGCCCTGGTGAAAGCAGCAGCAGATAAGGAAGAAACTTGGTTGAGATTTTTGAACTAAATTTCTCCCGGCGTTCCTTGGCTAGAGTGAGTGGAGGAAGGTCCCATGAATGGGCTAAACCACACTTACAGAACTCTAATTCAAGCTACAGGGTCCTAGATCTCCTTTCACTAAGCATATGACATTAGGGCAGATGACATCATATAACGTGATTAGCTGAAGACAAGACGGATGTGGGATCTCTGTAGGTGGTTGATACAAATTTCCTCTCTCACTGGGTGTAGATCCAGTAGGATTGTGTATCAGTGCTTCTCAAACTTTAATATGCGTAGGAATCACCTGTGTGTGTATCTTGTTAAAATAAAGATTCTAATTCAGCCGGTTTGGAGTAGAGTCTGAAAGGCTGCATTTCTAACAAGATCTCTGGCAATGCTGAAGCTGCTGATCTGAGGACGACATTTTGCTAGATTCTGTTGACTTGCTGTGTCAACCGAAATGGGGCTTAGAATATTTGCTCCTATTCCCTTCCTTTTAAGACTGTGATTACTACAATCAGAACCCTTTAAGCTTCCTGGATTAAAAAAAAAAAAGCTTAGTGTAAAATAAATTCTGGACAATATCAATCGTACCATCCCACAATTTTAGATTTTCTTGGCTAGAGTTCCTTCTGGCACATAGTTTAGTACACCTGGCAACTTCCATAATAAGCTCTTTTTGTTTCCCCAAGATTTAGTGTTTGCATGCAATATAATGTTACTAACTAAAAGACAGCTTAGCTATCATTCCAATTTCTCATTTCACAGATGAGGAGACTGAAGCTAGATTAATTACTTACATGTTTTGAGTCTCTTTAACATGCCAAAAAAATCAACGTATGCTGATTTGGAAGCAGATCACATTGTGGTTTTACCTACAAAAATTATTAAATAACGTCTTTGATTGTGATTTAACCAGTAAGTTTGTAAAATAGAATTATTTTGATATTATGTAGACATGGTATATACCCAGAGACCTCTTTTGCCGGGAGAACTGACACTTTACATTTTATTGGAGATATTAAATGGGAGCATTCACTTAAATGGTAAAAAAATTTCCCTTTCATCGTAAACGTTCATTTTACTAAGCTAATCTCTGCCAAATCAGAAGACATTGCTTATAATGTTCTAGCAAAGCACATACATAAAAGAGACGTGATGAAATGCAGAATCTAACCAATCTATTTGAATGTAATTTTAAAACATGATAAATAAAAGAATGGCCAGGTCCCTTCAGTTTCCAAATGTGATGTTCAAGTTGAAACTTTAATATTTTATCTGCTTATTATTTTCGGTGAAGTTTTAAAATTAAAATAGATGCACCCCTGACCTCTCACCTCATCCTGCAGTTTCCGCAGCACACAGCACATTTCCTCTTATGCTTCAAGTTAAAAGTCTTTAAACTGAACTCACATTTTCTCTTTTTTCTATATGCTTTCCGAGTTGAACTAAGTGGAAATATAATTCTCCATACATTAAATTGAAATTGTCTTTGACGCTTTCTTGTCGTTAACTCTGTATATCATGTCAGCCAGTTTCACTATTCTTTTTTCCAAATGCTTCTGTTACTCAGCGAATCTTACTGGCATCACCCTTCTCAAGCCATCATTAGCTCACACCTATTTTAGAAAACATCCCCTCTATTGATTTTTCTTCTTTTAGCCTCCCTCCCCGTTAATCCATCCCTAAGTGTTAACACCAGATCATTCCTTTTAAAACCATGATTAGGCTCACCTTTGCCTGAATCCTTACAATAGCTCTCCATTATCTGTTGGATAAAATACAAATTCTTTAGGCCAGTATTCAAGGCTCTTTGTAATCCGCGCTCCAATCTACCTTTCATGATTTACTTTATACTAATCCCAAAGTAAACCCTCTACTGTAGTCAAATTGCTTGACTTTCTGTCTCCCCAAAATGCCATATACTTTCCAGCCATTAGTCTTTTGCCATTTCCCTTGCCTGGTAGGCATTCCCTTCCCTTCTGTTCCCATGGAGAGAAATTGAAGTGAAAACTACAGAATTTTGGACTGGCAAGAAGTATTAGAGTTGATGGAGTTCCACCTCTCACCTCTTCCACTATTTTAAGAAACTAAGGACCACAAAAATGCAGGTTCATGCTTGCTAATATCTGATGAGCTCTATACTAACCATTGCATGAGTTGGTTATCTAAAAACATATGTGGTTCATTTAATATTTACCATGTTGCCCAAGTTTTTGATAAATAAATTTTCATAAAGACCAAAAATCTACTAAGTTTGACCATCATAAACTGTCTCAAGGAAGTTCAAATGAAGCCCAATTTCCTGCATGTTCTGTGGACCAGCTAATGACAAGTTCTGAACTGACTGTTCATTGAATGTAAGATTTTTCTGTCCTAGTGAAGGGGTGCTCACACTTTATGCCTCGCTCATCTCAGGATAAGTCTAATAAAAATTCACAAGCTGCGCTTTAAGTAGCATTTAAAAATTTCTCCAACTTTATTAGTATGTATGTAGGTGGGGCGGTGTGTGGAGGCAGCAATTGGCTGATTATAAGAAGCAAATCAACTAATATTTAGTGAGTATAGCCCTTAATAGGGGACGGTAGTGAATGAGATTTTTCTCTATACTGAGAATAAATGAACTCTGCCACTTACAAGTTAACATTTCTAAGATTAAGAATTAAAACATAGTGGGGTGCATATATACCCAGTGGTAAAGCACGTGCTTAGCATGCATGAGGTTCTAGTCAGTCCCCAGTACCTCTATTTAAAAAAGGAAAGAATTAAAACATATTCTATAGTGACCTTGAAATAATGTATTGCAGATGAGTTTATTGGTTGCACAATATTTTGTTAGGCATGTAGCACTACCAGACTGAATCGGCTACAGGTATTCATGACGATTTGCTATAACCTGAGGTTTGGAGGGATATGATTTTCCACACAGCCTGCGTACTGTGATTTGAATTTCAAATGCAGAATAATTGCAGATATTTGATAATAACCTGTTCTGGTTTATGGAGGTAATATTTTCAGTTGACAAAGTATAATAAAATGGTGTGTAAGTTTTCTAAAAGGAAAGCACACCAACGTAAAGGCATCTCCAGGAAACTGTCTGTCTCAGCAAGTGCCAGCTCTGGGGAGAACAAGGTGTCACCTCCTCACCAAGGTAGTGGCACGATACACACCCCAGAGCTTCGAATCAGGAAGGGAAACTGGGGACAGGGGATGGTAGGACTGTGAAATCTTTATTGACTGGGTGAGTGCACTTGGAAATGACTAAGACTGCACACACTATTACCAAGTCAAATGGTGTCTCAACAGATATGTAGTTTTAGGAAAGTATAAGACAGTTTTATGCCCACTTGAATTCATGGCTTGTGCTACAAGAAGTGATGGTTCTCAGGCTGAAGTCTACCAACAGCAAGGTAGATGCTGCCCAAGTCTGTTTTCTGCAGAGAATGTCCAATCGCCAGTGCCGACTGAGTGTCATAGTCAGTTTGCCGTGGGTCATTCACTTGTTATGATCTATTTAGTTTGGATCCAGAATTCTAGAATTAATGATGACTATGAACACCAACAGCCAGTTAAAAGAGTGTTCGAGCAGCTTTATTCATGATGGACAAAAATTCCAAATAACCCAAGAATTCATGAGCAGAAAATGAATAAAGAAACTCTGGTATATTTATGCAATGGAATACAACTCAGCAATAAAAAAGAATAAATGGACCACTTCCTGTTTCAGATCCAACATCTAAAGAGCTTGGAAGTTACCACCACTTCTGTTCTTATATATTAAAACAAATACACTAACTAACAAAAAACTTGGACAAATTGAAAAGCAATGACTTTTCTTAGATCTTATCAGATTGTTGAGGTTGCAGGGCAGATCATCACCCTGAAATCTGAAGACACAGGCAAATATAGAGAATCACAGCCAAGATGTACTCATGTGGGTTAGAGGCCACTGGAGCTATACACCCACCGGAAGATTTAAACAGTAAATTTGATGAGTTGTTTACAGGCCAAATGTAGACTTGTGTGAGAGTGAGAAATTCTTGAAGGTTGCATTTTGGGGGAGACCCCCCACACTTTTACGGGTATTACTTCCAAGAACCCTTCAAGGTTCTCATGCTGAAGATCCAAGAAAGATCTTTCTGTGGAGACACACTTATGAAGGTCACAGTCCGGAGACATATGCCTACAAATTTAATAACTTAGATGAAATGGACCATTTTTTTGGAAGACACGAACTACTAAAACACACAAGAAAAATTTGATAATTTTAATAGGCCTATATCTATTAAAGAAGTTGAATCCATAATTAGTAACTTTCTGGGAAAAGAAGGCACCAGGCTCAGATGGTTTCGCTAGTGAATTCCACTGAACATTTATAGAAGAAATGATACTCAAATTCTGGCTCCTTTGAAGAAATGGTTTCCCAGGTCATTGTTTGGTTTTTGTTCTGACCTCAGAAGATCTCCTTCAAGGTGTCCCATTTCCTATTTTCTCCCGAAAGCTAGCTGGTCAACGGTGTAGCCTCTGTCTTTAATATCCTCCCAATATCTGGTCACCGCAACCTCCATTTCTCTTCTAAGTGCCTTTAGGCTTGGACTTCCTCACGCTCTGTTGCAAATGAAGTCAGTTCCTCTGGGAAGAGTTTAAGAGCTGTTTTGTGGCTGTTTCTCCCCCCAGGCGAGGTCTTGGAGCCAAGGCTCTGGAGCTGAGGGTAACAATACCATAAGCTGAGTGACACGCCAACTCTAGAGGCTGAACCCTCAGTGGCCGGGGGCCAGCAGCCTGGGGACCTCTGTGCTTTGCTGGCCCGGCATGAACCTCCACTTCACAAGCAGGGGAAAGGCAGCTGTTGCTTCAGTGTTCCCAACATGCTCCCTTCAAGATAGAACTTTTGTTCCCCTAGTCGGGGCTGGGCAGAAGAAGAGAGCCCCATCTCTCCACCATACTCAACAGGGACTTAGCTCAGAATCCCTGAGTCTCCCATGGGGAATCTAGCTGTGTGCACACGCTTGATAGAAACTCACTTTCTGACTTTCTTTCAGTCACACTATGAAGTAAGAGCCCAGAGTCAGGGGATGAGACATCAGTGGTTTATTGGATAGGGGATCTTACGTATTCAGAGCAAGGGGGTCTTGGAGCGACAGACACCCCACATGGATGGCCGACAGCAGGCAGGACATGACAGCCGTCTTCTATGGGTGGCTGGGTGGGGTGGGCCAGGGAGGATGAGGGAAGGTTACCAGCTATGGGGGGAATTGACATCAGGTTGGTTCATTTGTTGCCAGGGGACCCAGCATAGGAACGCGGAAGCCCCTCACTGTTCCTTTGGTAACCTTTGATAAGCTATCAGAGAGGAGAGTAGTTCTAATGTAAAGATTAGAACGGTCACTGGCTGGGGCTGAGGGCAAGTATGTAGGCACTACTGATTACGTTCTCTGACTAAGAGGGAGGCCCAGCCACGTGGGTAGGGTGTAGGTGAAGCTGGGACTGGCCCAGCGAGGGATGTACAGAGAGCAAGAGAATGGCCATCTTGCATGGCCTGACTACACAGATCGTAAGCAGAATTTTGACTGTACAGGAGCTGAATGTATATACCCGAATGATAAAATACTATCTCAGTTAATGGCTGTCTAATGTATGTTATTCTACCTTGTATGTTATTTTTTTTTCAACTAGAACTGAACTAAATTGGAAAGATTAGGCTTATATTAACATGTCTAAGGGAGAGTCTCTGAGGACAAGCAGAGTATTTTAAATGAATGTTAAGGGCTATAAAATACTGGATTAATAGATTAGCATGTCTCATATCTTCCTCATTACGTTGTCAGAACAGCATACACAGTGTTAAACGTAGTTTTAATATGTAGTTTAGATGGTGTCAGCATTCAGGAGGCTCCTGCAGTGTTTCCCATAGCAGATTTTACATTGGTACCCTTAACAGTTTATGAAATGCTGGCACACACCTCGTGGTTTTTAATTTCTTTTCTCATGATAATCCTGTAAAGTAGATAAAACCAAGGATCCACTCAACTGAGATAAAGGGCAGAGCCTGGACTTAAATCCTTGCTTCTTTCGATAAAGCTCTCAGACACTATATATATCATTAACAAACATGCACCTACGTTTTCATAGGACTTCCTTCCTCTGCTGCTGGGTCATTTCTATAGTGACTGCCTTTGGAGTTCAAACCCTGTGCATCTGGTAAAACAGAGATCTAGTAGTTGCCAACTCTTGTTGAAAGATAAACTGAGGCGTATTACAATTTTTTAAGTTCATCTGAGCAAAAATTGATTAGAATGGGGCACCGCCAACCAGAAGTGCTTAGGAGAGCTCCCTGGCAGGAGCTCAGGGAGAGACTGTCACAGAGAAAGGAGGGAAGCGAAGTGGGGAAACGATGGACTGGCTACATCTTAAAGCCTCGTTGACCATTTGTGATTGGCTGTCTTAGGTTTCAATTTTCTAACCTTGAGGTATTTAAAGACTTAGATTTTGGTTTGCTTATATAAGCATCATGGCCTTAGCCCCCGCCTCAGTCTACTGGCCTCCTTGTTTAACTAATTTAACTCTCCAAATGCCTCATCTCTCTTCTTATTTGGAACCCCCTTTCTCACCACCTCCTTCCCCGTTTATGGGATGTTGCCTTTTCTAAGATCTCTCAGAGTAAGTGCTCTGAGTTTACCTCTGGCGTGGCACTCGTCTCCTGACTGTAAACGTTTATCCCCACTAGAATTAGCACGATTTCAGGCACTTACCAGACACTCAAGGATGTTGGTAGGGTGTAGAAATGGCTGACTACATCGATGTGGATTGTTCTGCCTCCTCTTAATTGGGTTTCTCTTTTCTGGTTGATGTTCTTCACCCTTGTTTTTTACCTGCCGGTCATTATCACATTGCTTTTTAACCTTCTCTCTAAATCATAATCAAGTATGTGGCTTCTAGACTTACAGGGAATTCCTAGTAACAAGTGAGTGGGTAAGATGTAATGCCAACCCATTTTCAGCAACGTGATAGCAACACTTATTGTATTTTAGGGGATCAATAAATATTTACTGAATGAATGAACAAAGGGAGGAAATACTAAATTTTCTCAGTGATAAGGGTAATTGGGCAGGGACAGAATCCTAAGTAAATTCTGTTTCCCAATGCTAACAGAAAGCAGGAGAAGGTAGCTACTACCAGAGGCTGCATAATTCTGAGAAGGCCTGTTTGCAGATCTGAGTAAATGGAAGACTTAAGTAAAACTTAGCCAGTCCTCTAGCAGCTAACGTTAAGGTTGGGGAAAATTTTTTAAATTAAAGTTTTAGGTACAAAAATTTTAACTTATATATGTTAAATTTCATATTTATGTGTATATTACATGTTGCGTATTCTATATTATGCAATGTTATGTGTTATATATAATGTAATACTATGATACCATCAAAATGATGCTTGTAAATCAATGTTTATCTACATGCAAATAAAATTGCAATATATTCAGTGAATCATTAAGTTCTACTCAAAAAAAAAATACCTCTGTGTTTGTTTAAAAAATGTAAATATATATTCATGTACGTATAAGACACTCTCTGCAAAGATCTGCAACCAAGATGTTAATGGTCGATGCCTCTAGGCAATAATATTAAAGGTGTTTTTGCTTTATTTTTTTTTTTGTATTTTTTTTTGTTATCTGAATATTTGAAAAGAAAATTATAATCTATCTGAAATTTGGAAAACAAAATAATATATTCATTCCGAATAATTTGTGGTGTGTTTTTGATATTACCTGTTAAAAATACCCAGAGACACTGAATGGTATCTGGGGCTTAAGATAGGAAACAAGGATGGAAAGAGGGAAATAAAAACTGAGAATGGGTTGACTAAAAACAAAATCCTTCCAGAAATATTTCAAAGTCATAATTAGGTTCCCAAAGAAGGCGTTCTTACCTCCTCAAGTATTTCTCTTTATCCACATTGCCTGCAGGGGGTGGGGTCTTTGAGGTGGTGGCAGCAGTGAGAAAATGCAGGATTCCAGTGATGGAGCAGAGGAAAGGAAGGTGGAAGGATGACCAGTTAGTCTAGAATGGTACTCACTGACTTCTGTCAAGGAGAGCATCACACAGTCGGCTTATCTTTTTTAAGTTTTAGAGCAAAGCGGAATCAATTCTTTTGAAATTTGCTTACATCAGCGACTTGGAATTTGTTGAATGTCTTTCAGCAGATTGAACACATGTGAAACTAAATCAAATATCTATTTTTAATATAGTTCATCCCTAGTGAAATCAGTTGTTTCTCAGAGTATGGTGATTATGAACTGCTAAAATTCACTAACTACATTCTAAAATATATTTAACAATGTCATATTTTTAAGTATATTTGATTTGAAATTATTAGTCTTAACTCGAGGGTTTTTTTGGTGGAGGAAAATTATCTGGGGGTGGAGGGAGAACCCAGGCGAGAACTGTAAGTTTTATGGTATTATTGTTGACAAATATAAAAGAACCATAATGACTGAAAAGACATAGAATTAAGAAATTATAAACAGCCTGAAGTTTTACTCTATATCATTATTAATTCTACAATACAATATAATTATATTAACATATTGTGTAAAAATAACCAATCGGTTTAATAATAAAATGAAAGTGATGTCAAAGTTAATGAATAATAAATAATATGGCTTACAATTTTCAAATGGTTATCTTAATAATACATAACCAAGGAGGACCTCAGCATCCAGTGGATGAGCTGAGCTGGCTGAAAATTGTGGTGACATCCGATTTAATGATTTATTGCTTGTCCTCTTTGTGTATCAGGCCATTTCCTTGTAAATCTCAGGACCCCAGTTTGGGAAGTTGCCCCCAGATGAACCTTAAGCTTATAGATGTTTACAAAACACATTCTTTCCCTGATTTGGGATCTCAAAGGGAAAAAGACTATAAACATACAACTGAATCATTTTCCGCTTCTCTGCAACATTATTAAATTAACGATTAATAACAATTAACAGCTGTCTACTTTCTAACATTTGCATACATATTTTAATAATCATGTTATTCAGAAAATTTGTTAAACAGATTCAGATATCTAACTACAATTTGGTATTTTCCTCACCAAATTTCATCTGCTTTCCATCTTGCTCTTTTTTCAGATTCCATCTGAAGGTTTGGCTAATTCACTCCTGAACTGTGAATTAGTCAAAATTATTTTGCCCATCTCTGATTTTTAACACCGTATCTCACATTGTAATTCTTATTTACAGCTCTTTAAGGGAAAATTATTAAGTTGTGTTTCTAAAACCCCTAATATTTATATGGAAATGTTGGGTTACTATAAACTGTAGCCGGATGTTAGTATTAGTTATTATGGAAAAATAATATTTGAAACCAACAGATAGAAGTAATGTAGATGATTGGAAGTGACATAGATCATGGCTACCGTTCATGTATCTTGATATCACTCACATTAAATGGGAAGTAAATGATTAATGTAAAAACTCCAGCAGGAAGCAAGTGAAAACAATTTTAAACCTCACTACGATGTTTATGGTGTGAATAAAGAAGTAGCCACAGAGGAAAGGCTTTCCTGGTAAACGAAAAGGGTTTTCTGATACGTAGTATCTGCATGCAATGATTTTGGAATCAGGTGAATCTGAATTATTTTTCAACACTATATTCATTTTTAATCATGCAAGTGTCTCATGAATAAATTTTCCTGATAAGAATTGAAACACAACAGATAAATATAAAGCTCTTTTGACTATCTTCTCTCACCCCTAATCCAAGTCCCTTTGCAGAAATAACTATGGTTGTCAGATTGGATATATTCCCCAAGAATTTTTCTGAAACTTTTATATAGATAAAGCTATAAATATATTATTGCTGTTTGCAGCTATAATAGAGTTCAAAAATAGAGCTCCATAGAAAGCATATATTTTTCACTGATATTTTATGCACTCAACATTGTGTGTCAGGAATTTTTCCATAGCTAGCAGTGAACACAAATGTTTGTCTCCATTTATTTGCTATAACAAAGAGTGCAAATAATGGTGAAATAAATATCCTTGTGTCAGTTTCTTCATGCAAATAGAGGAGTGAAATGGCAGACTCATGATTTATGGGCATTTACGTGCCAATACTCTTACAAGTATGAGATAAATGCTGTTATTTCCATTTCCCAGATAGAGAGACTGAGGCACAGGGAGGTTAAGTATTTTTAATAAGAAGTATGAGAGAGGAAGCAATTCACTGAAGGTTATATGGAGACTCAGTGGCAGAGCAGAGATCTACCTGAGCTCTTCACCTTGTTGTTCTACTGTTTCCTGCCTCTTTTTTGGTCCCTGTCCCTCTGCCCACTCTTCTGCAAGTAGTCATTTTATTAAACTCCCCTCAGCTAAACGATTTTGAGTATCTCATCTGTTTCTTGCCAGGACACTGCCAGGCACAACTTCTAATTACAGTACTAATGAGATTCTAATCTAAGAGTAGCTAGAAAAATGTCTTTCCTGATTTTGGTCCAAATCCTCTTCTAGAAAATCAGATTCCACCTAATCTACTTATTTCATTCCCCATGGAGTAGATCCGTGCCAATCATCGCTGGCATAGCTCATAGCTAGGATTCTTTCTAGCAAGAGGACACTGCGAAGTTCAAGCTGATGGCTAGTGATTTCGCCGGTTGTATTGTGCAGGCGAAACTCTTGCCCCAACACATAGACCCATAATTCACTTTCAGTCACTACCAACACATAGCCAATGTCATTTCATCTATACCTCCACCCACTTGCTCTCTTGCCATATTACTTTGATGAAATCTTAGAGATCATATCACTTCTTCCATAAAAACATTTGATCACATCCCTCCCATTGTTACAAAGTTTTAAAAAAGTAATGATTCCGTAATATCATCAAATATGTAGTGTTCAAATTTCCCATCGTCTTATATTACTTTCTGAAGAGTTTGAATGAAGATCTGTACATTTCAATTGATCATCATGTCTTTATTCTCTTTCAATCCATGAGTTCCTCACTCATTTCTCTTTGTTCTCTTGCACTTTGTGGAGGACACAGAGTCAGTGTGTGTGAAGAATTTCCCACAATGTGAAATCTGCTGTTTGCATCTCCCTCGTGTTTTATAACATACCTCTCTTAATATCTGTTTCCTATAAATTAGTAGTTGGAAAGTGGTAAGGGCTTTATCAGAATCAGGTTAGTTGTGTTTTATTTGTAAAGACCATGTCATAGGTGGTGGTGTAAGCTAACATCAAGGTACGTTTACCTTCACTCACAAGTGAAGGTGGTAAAAAGTTACAAATGTTCAGTTATTATTAAAAACAAAAAGGAAAGGAACATCTGATCAACACAACATTGTAAATTGACTATAACTTAATAAGAAAAAATGTTAAAAAAATAAAAATAAAAACTATGAAACCAACACACACACACACACACCACACAAAACATCTAATCTCTAGTTGCTCTCTTATAGTAAATTAGTAGCCATTGATTCTCAAAGCCTAGATCCATCTGGAGTTGCAAAATAGTAATAGTTACATTCTATTGTTTACGCTTCATTTATTGACTAGAATGTTTCTGTTAAAAAAATCCCAAAGCAAAGTTTTCCCTCATCTACTATTTCGTTATCAGGTGGTACAATTCACATTAGGATGGCAGGAGAAATGCTTAATTCTTTTGATTTCTTCACTGTTTCTAAAATATCTAGTTGATTTACTGTATCCTCCGGGGTGACCAATTAGTTTATTTTAATATCACTTCGAATTTGTGACTTTAAATATATTGATATTTATTATTATTATCAATTATTATCCTTAATGAGAATCAAATTGTCCCATTTTTGGCCAGTGGGAGCTCCTTCATGTTGGCTACAAGTCTTAACATGACCCTAGTGGTCTCTGATCATTTTCTTACTATCTGGTATTTCACACTGATCTTGTGCATATCTGGTCCCAGATCTGGAATAAGCCCCATCTTCAAGGACCCCTGTTTCTTTTCTTTTTCTTTTTTCTTTTCTAATTGGAAAATGGTTTTTGAAAATCAAAATCTAAGCACTAGATGTATTTGTTGTCATTGGTGTGCTCATTGTGTCTAGGCCTTTCCAGTGGCAGCATTCAGAGGAAAGAAATATAAAATACATCATGAGTTCTTGTCTATACTTTCAATTCAAATTTGGATCTTCGTTTGAATTACTTTCCTCCTGCACAAAATGCTAGGACTCAAGTTCACTGGGAATATGAATAGAGCATTGTGTAATTTTGTCTTGTAGTCCAAAAAAATAGGTAACAATTTCGGAATACCAATCACATCATTTCCACCAGCACTATGATTGCTTAAAACTGTTGAATTATTATTATTTTTGCAGTTCTTTTTGTCTTAGGTTATAGCTGAGCTATATTATCATGCTTTGAAGTCACTTAGAGTTGTGGCTCTCTGTTTCATTATGCCACAAACCGTGTTTCCATCTGGGTTCAGTTGTTTCATTTTATATATATTTTTTGATTTCTTTGTTAAAATTTAATTTAATCTCATCATTATGCAAAATACTTACATGATTCCAAATTCGCATCGCCATTCCTCGTGTTGACGTCTCTTCATCTCCTCATTGCTTTTGATTATCTGAAGCTTACTCCCTAGTAGATTTCTCAGGATACGCCCTTATTCCTTAAATTCCTATATGTTCATAAAAAAATCTATGGGTTTTATAATAAAAAGTGACTATCTGACATTTTATCCTAAAACTTAAGAGTGCCAAACAATACCCCTTACAGAATAGAACTCGGAAAAGAGCTTCTTCCTGTGTGCAAATGGCACATCCCTGATAGATGTAGCAAGACTGTCTTTCTCTAAGCAGGTACTTCCCTGCTAGGAGTTTTAGCACATCTTTCTCATTCTCACATCTTTCTTCTTGCATTTGCATTGAACCTGAATATATATGTCCTTAACTCTGCACATATTTTTGAAATTTTAAAATATTAAAATCTAGTGAATTTTTACATAAATGGGACACTCTCTTAAAAGTGTATTTTAAAGGACCATATTTTAATTTATGCAGAGTACATAGCCATATTCATGTATATACATATTCATATATATTAATTACACCTTAGAGTGTGGTGTATATATATACATATACATATATATATATATATATATAAAATCAGGGATATACAGTCTGAATATATATATAACAGAGTATATACCTATATATTTGTGCGTGTGGGTTGCTGGTGGGAGAAGGAAGAGGAAAGACAAGGTCAATTTTGGTCGTAAAAAGTTTAAGTCAAAATATTCTGTAGATAATTATAAATGCTTACTTACACACATACACACATATAGTATAATATGTTATACATATAATTTGATTATACACTCCTAAAGGTGTATCACCAGAAGGCAGTACACATACATAAACATATCTTAGTTTTCTCATTGTCTAAATCATAAAAATGGCCACAGATTTCACAAAGACCTGTGTTTTTCATTTCTTTCAGTCAAGATGTGGTGTTAATAAATAGAATCAAATTAAAATGTGCTTCCAAATATATATCTCATCTTAAGTGTTATTTATAAATTCCTCTAAGATATTTCCCCTTAAATTAGTTATACTCAAAACCACTTCCTTCTCTTGTCAGAAATCCATATACATACGACAAAAAAAATTTTTCCTCAACGTTTCTCATTTCTGTCTTTCCAATCTTATAATCTACCAGATCAAAAACTGTAGCATCCTCTGTGATTCTTCTCTCTTTTCCCTTACACCTTCTTCCATCTTTAATCAGTCGTCTCTCCCTTGGACAGACGTCTTGGATTCACTCCTTCATCTCCAGTTCCACTGCATACTCGAGAGTAGAGTGTTCAGTGTTCTTAACACCAAAGCATGTTGTATCTATTGCTGGAATGAGACTGAGTTTTGAAACCACAGAGATCTTGGTTCAAATTCAGCCTCTGCCATTTACTGTTTGTGTGTATTTTTTAGTGAATTAATCTCTCTGTTGTTGTTTCCTCATCAGAAAATCTAGGTAACAGGAATTCCTTACAAGGCTTATGTGAGTGCTAAAGATTATGAATGCCCTGACAACAGCTCTGTGCCTGGCACATAGTGTGTGTTTATTAAAGTAAAGCTATTTAGTTTTGGGGTCTTATTATCAGGCCCTAACTAATTCTAAATATTCTGTTTTCTTCCCCTTTTAACAATTCCTGGCACTTTACCAGCAGGCATGACCTACCTCTAAGAAGTGTAAGTCTCCATTCCCACTTTAACCAGAGTGACTGTAAAGACATTCAACCATCAGATAGACTATTCTACACGATGTCCTCTCCCCTTTGATTATGTGCCCCAAATCTGAACTGACCTTTGTATCTTTTCTTAACTCTGATTTTCTCATTATCCCTCATTACAGTGAGTGGATCGTGGTTTCACTCTCTGTCCTCATGTCCCTGCATGAATTACCTGCCTAGTGACCCAGTCCCTCCTAGACCAAAGTGCCTGCTTTGCTCGTGACAGTATCTCTTCTAAAGGCTGGGTCTTTCTTCTCTATCCTTGCTTGTTAATTGTATTACTGAGCCCAAACTGGTTCTGCTTGCCTCACGACAGGCCAATAAATCAGGAGACAAGGTGCTGGGGTAAGGAAGAATGACTTTATTCAGAAAGCCAGCAGACTGAGAAGGTGGCCAACTAATGTCCCAGAGAACCATCTTCCCCAAGTCAGAATTCAGGCTCCTTTTCTACTGTAAAGGGGAGGGGGTGTGGCTGGTTGTCACAAACTGCTTGGTGTTTGAATCCTTTGTTCTTGCAGCTTGTCTGCCTAGGCCAGGTCATGATGTTCCTACAAACCTCCAACAAGACAAATGTTACTCTCCATTCTGCAACTTTTTATCTCTATGTGAATGGAAAAGTGCTGTACCCTTAAAGGTTAGAGCCTTGAGAATGGGCTGTCCTGTATATTTCTGGCTCTAGGCAACATTCTTTTACAAAAGGTGCAGAACCAGCATGACTAGGTACAGGAAACAGAGCACAGAGTAGGAGCTAAAGGAACAGGTGTAATATGAGTCAGAGTTGTTCTTCCCTATTGCAGGAAGGTAATATAGGGGCAACGATGGGCCATGGCAGAACTAACGGGCCAGCAGCAAATGCAACGTATACCAGGAATACATGCCCCTATTGTCCCCTCTGCATCCTTCGATGTCAGCTCAAGATGATCTCGTCAGAGAATTTTTTCCTAGCCCCCATGTTGTAAACTGCACTGTGTTCTCCAAGATCTGTTGAAGTCCCAACCCCTTAAGAAGAGAGAGATTTGGAGACACAGGGACTCAGGGAAGAAGCCTATATGACAACGGACACAAGACTGGTGTGATGGGCCCGCAAGCCAAGGAATGCTAAAGGTTGTCGGCAACCACCAGCAGCCAGGAAGACACAGGCATTCTTCCTGAGAGCCTTTGCAGGGCCCTGCCAACGCTTTGATTTCACACTTCTGGCCTCTGGAACTGTGAGTGAATAGATTCCTGTTGTTTCAAGCCCCTCAGGTTATGGTTATGTTTTATGGCAACCCTAGGGAACTCATACACCCTAGACTAGGTCTAGTCCACTGTGAAGGGCTTACATGCCAGTCTATTCCTCTTCCTCAAAGCCCTTTCAAAATCAAAGTAAGTGAATTAATCTGTAACTAGTTTTAAAAGTCTTTCTTGCCTGCAGGAATGAAAGCAGAACATTCCTAGGAGAAGGACCATGCATGTTTTGTTTACTCCTGAATCCTCAGCCCAACCACATTGCCTAGAATAAATAGATACTCAATTTTTTTTTAATTCAGAAATGAATTTATCTGCTGTGGTACCTCTTCAGTGCATATATATCATGACTCCATATGATTCTGAAGTCAATTTCTATGTTAGTTTCTATGTCAGTTGGAAATTTTTTAGTTACAGGCAATGGAAAATAAAACTCAAACAGCTAAAACAAGCAAATGAACCAAAAAGATACATACTGGCTTTATCTTAAAAGTCCAGTGTACAGCGAGCTCTGGGTCATGACTGATGCAGCCAGCTGTTTAAACAGTATCATCAAGATCTGGCTTCTCTTTGTTTCTCTGCTCTGCTTCCACTCCTGTTAGCTTTCTCCTCAGGCTCTACACAGTGGCTCCCTTTCTGGTCACAAAATGGTTAAGGCAAGCCTCACACCGCTAAGGCAGACCCTGTAAAAGGAGATCAATTTCCATAGCTTGTACACATGTCATGGAGGGCTTAATTCAAAAGCCAGACATGGGAGTCATTCCCTTCCCAGCCACGTGGTTAAGGATTTGGGAGACATGAACACTCCAAGGAAAAGTGTACTGTTGGTGGGAAACAGAAGGAATCAATGGCACAGTGGCAGCCGGTTTATTTGTAACTATTTTAACATCGGTTACAATAAAATCTCCTAGGATTGGGAAAATTTAGCTATATTCGTGAGAAACTTTGCATAACAGAATTAACTAGGTGATTATCAGAATTGGCTTTAAAATGAATGAAAATGTTTGAAGAAATGAATTTCAAGTCAGTGTTTTAAACTTTGTTTTAGGATGCCTACCAAATTGATTTCAACTGTCTTGTTACTATTATATTTTACATACAACGTGATGAGTACAAAATGTGATTTTCATTCCTCGCCTACTTAGTATAAAATCACTATCCTAGTAGAAGATGAGTTGTTAATAATTATAGTCATCATTGTCATTATAGAACTGAGTGTCAGAATTTAATAGCTGTTCTTCAAATGATTTATAAACATAATTTCATCGCTGAAATTGAACTTTAAAACATGACCTACATAAGGATGATCTAAAAATATTGATAAAACTTCTAAATAAAGCATTGTATACGTTTTCTATATATCCATGATAATGTATTGTTTAATAAGGGTACTTTAGTAAGAAATATAGCCCAAGTAGATTATTTGACCTCGATCTCTCTTAATTCTTCATTTCTTACTCCTTCTAATCCAGGAGGGGAAACAACAGATTAGGCAAGGCATTGTGTATATTCAGTAAAGCAAAAATCAGGGGTCAGGTTAAACGTTGCCTAGTGATCTCACCTGTATGAGTAAGGTCTGAGGAAAATAGAACAAACAGAAGGGCAAAAGAGCTGCTTACATGTAGAGACAAAAGGGTAGAACAGAGGAAAAGGAAGCTGTTGGTGAGTGGAGCATCAGAGCAGGAAGGAGGACAGGCTGGGGAGGTGGGACAGCTCAGAAGCAGGACAGGGGGATAGAGCTCAGGGATAGAGCATGTGCTTCACATGCACGAGGTCCTGGGTTCAATTCCCAGTACCTCCATTAAAAAAAAAAAAAAAAGAAGTAGGACAGACACTGTGGACTCTGGGAGGTATCTCCCCTCCCCTGGGATCTTAATTTTGTTTCTTAAAAAAAAAAAGTGTAATTGTATATAACATTATTTTAATTTTAAGTGTACAACATAATGATTCAATAGTTTTATACAATTGTCCCTTGATATTTGAGAAGGATTGGCTTCAGGACCCCCAGGGATACCAAAATCTGCAGTCCTTTATATAGAATGGTGTAATACGGTTAGGCCTCCATATCCCCAGGTTTCACATCTGCACATTCAAACCAACCTGGGGTTGAATCTGAATTGGGGGTACAGAGCCAGAGGATACAGAGGACCAACTGTGTATTGCAAAACGATCACCACAGTAAATCTTGTTAACATCTGTCACCATACATAGTTATAATTTTTTTTCTTGTGATAAGGACTTTTTAAGGTGTACTCTCTTAGTAACTTCCAATATACGATGCAACAAAATAGTATGCGATGTAGTATTATTGGCTATCCACACCACTACATCCCTATGACTTAATTTATAGTTGGAAGGTTGTACCCTTTGATCTTATCTTCCCTCTCCTAGGATCTTAGATACAATGAAAGGCCAGAAATACTTGGGGAGGGTAACTTTCTGCTGGATTCACACTGCATGGAGCACAGTCTGCAGTGCCTACTTAGAGTTTCTAGTTCCTCCTTACCCAGTAGCTAATGGGGGGAAATTTGCCACTCTCCTCTGCTAAGTGGCAAAGTATTCCACTCAGCAAAGTGTGTGGAAGGACTGATGCCTCTTCTTGCCCCTCCCCCATCAGAAATCAAGAAAGCACTTCTTTTCTTTTTTTTTTATTTTGACTTTCTTTCCCTTCCAGCTGCCTCCCTCCATCCTTTCCTTCCTTCCTTCCCTTTTTGGATACAGAGAACAAAGGAAAATGGCACTTCTCCCAACTCAGTCACTGGAAGAGGAGGTAGGGGTTGAAAGAAGAAGTTAGTGAAGATTTCCACAACTACAAGGAAAGTGTGTGTGTGTGTGTGTGTGTGTGTGTATGTAGGGAAAGCAAAAGGATCAAGGCTCTATAGAAATGGGAAAAAATCCCATAATATGTGAAAATACAAACGAGGTTCCCTATGGAATACTCTATGGGCACCTTGTACCAGTTGAGAGAACACATAGCAAGAATATGGGACAGATTTATAAAATTTAAACTCATTTAAATACTCGAGGAGAAGGGAGTGAAATTGGGGTTTGCAATACTCAACACTTGATGCTTCCACGAACTCTGTATGGTTAGCATCTTTCATGATGACCTGCGGTTATAATGTGTATGTGTATATGTGTGTGTCTTTGTGTGTTCTTGCTTGAAGAAGACCATCGCTTGCCTCCTCCCCTATCAGCCAATAGCAGGTACTTGAGACACCTTTAGGGAGGAAGGAAGACACATATTCATGAGGGTCAAAGCTAAAAGCCTAGTGTCTGAAGTCAAATGTCTTGAGCTGTTTGCTGTGATTATACATGGGTGATGGCATCATGGATGCTTTTTTTCTTTTCTTTTCCTCCTTTTCTTATTTAAAACATTTTGTAGTTTCCAAAACAAGAAAAAAAATTAGAAAAAAGGCATTGTTTTACATGTTTGCTAATCACTTTAATGTTTGGCTTAATAGAATGCAGCCTGATTCTCCTGTTTGTATTCCATCTGTTGCTATCTGTTGTTTTGTTTTTAGTATATTGTAAATGTTTGGAAAAGAAAGGAGTGTTTTCATAACCTTTCAGATGGTAGTAATATTACACT
This sequence comes from Vicugna pacos, assembly GCF_048564905.1. Taxonomy (NCBI): domain Eukaryota; kingdom Metazoa; phylum Chordata; class Mammalia; order Artiodactyla; family Camelidae; genus Vicugna; species Vicugna pacos. The sequence goes on from NC_133010.1 coordinate 12,128,655, forward strand.
AAAAGTATTGGTAGTTTCTTAGAGGTTAGTTGCAATGTGTTATCTGACATAATGTGGAGGAAGTTTCCTTAATCTGTTATACATTAAAACCCATTGGTCAGTTTTTGTATCTTGTGTGGAAGTTTTGTCCATGCAAGATTTTATAATATCATGTACTGGTCATTGGAGTTTTATGGATCTTCTAAATTTTGACATAATTTATTATACTACTTTAAAAATCACATTTGTTATATCATCACTACGTATCCTGGAAAATGTGTTAAGGATTGAAAAGCTGAAAAGCTTTATGGTGGCAGATATGTTTTCCAAAAGTTGAGTTTTCTCTTGAAAGCAAAATTTTATTATTGATAACAAATATGATCTGTTGCTTTTCTCAAAATAAGAGGCTCACCTTTACTGATGCTCCAAAAAAAAAAAAAAAAGTCTGCCAAATGCTCTAGTCTGAGTAACTACAGTGTATCTGCTGATGGTTCTTACCAATAAGGGTGGTGCTCCATAAAAAGCTCAGTTCAATTAGTCACTCGCTTTTCTTCAAGACAGCCATCAGTCTCTGGAATGCAGAAGTCCTTTCTGTGAACTTTCCATTTTATCACATGTCATATGAAAAGTACATCTACTCAAGATCTGAGATGTAATAAAATGAAATTTTGTCTTCTTAAATGGCATTTGGTAGTAAATTTGGGACTTTTATGGTGAACGCAGACCTGTGATTACAGGTGCAGTTTGGTGCCACTGCCTTGAATCACGCGAAGGTGCCAGCAGCTTTACTCACCATTGTTTATGTGCCATCTGTGCAAATGTTAACACGATGAAAAAGACTAACATTTTAGAATTATTAGGAGAATAATTTTGACCTCATGGACTGCCTGAAAGGTGAAATTTTAAAATATTGCATGTATCTTTGGAACTCTATCTCCTCCAGTCTAAAACTTACTAGCCTCCTATCCTCTCTAGAGTTTACGTGTCCCCAAGTGAGTGTGCATTCTTAATGTCGTGCTTGTAGCCCTTTACTACATATATACATATCGATCAAAATATATACCATTTCAGGTGGTTCCAAACATTATCTCAATTACATGTTTCATATTATTTATACTACATGTATTATTATGCAACCTGCTTTTTTCCTCTCAACAATACATCTTAAGATTTATCCATGGTGATACATGTAGATTTATTTCATTTACTTTAAAGTTTGTACAATATTCCATTGTATAAATATTCCAATTTATAACTATGTATATATCTAGTTCCTTTCACTACCGTGGAACTGTATCTACTTCCACTCACCTATTGATAGACATTTGTGTGGTTTCCAAGTTTTCAGTATTACAAACAATGCCAGCAAGATCATCTGCATATATGCCTTCCCTTGTGAGAGTTTCTTATGGGTATTTATTTGAAAGAAGTTCTGGGCTGTGCTAGTAAGTTAAAAAAAAAAGAAGAATGTAATATAAGATGATGAACTTAACCTATATTATTGATACTATAAATCTGTATGTTTATTGTTTGGCTATCTTATGGAGTAAGCTTCTATGGTTTTAATTGAGAAGTGGGTGACATTTATAATGTGATTTCTATAAGAAAATACATTTAAAATTTTAAATAAAGCAAAATCAAAGGATAATGTTTGGGGCCATAATGTGCTTTTAAGTTGAAAACTGCCTATCTTTTTAATTTCTTACTCCAGAACTTAATAATGATAGATTAGGGAATGACTTTTGGAAATAATGTCTCTAAAATCCTATACTCAGCAAAGGGGAACACAAAGAGAATCCCATTTCCTAGTACCTAAGAGAATCAAAGAAAGAAGATGGAAACTATTTTTCACTGGTGCCTATAATCATTGTTCCAATTTCTGAGGACCGAGGGTAAACTAAAAATGTTGGATAATGGAGATTCATTATCATGACTTCAAGGAAAGAAATTACTCTCCCATAAATTCTAGGTAATTTGTCTTTTCCAAGCTATCTAGCAATGAATTTCTGTTTGTTTACAGCTTACGTAGGGACACCTTTTTCACAAACGGCCGCGGCGACTTGCCGTCTTGTATCTGTCTTCATTTATCTGAAACCTGTGTGGCTTCAGAATGTTTATTTCCTTTTTGACCCCAGAGCAGATAGGTAAGTACTGAATTTTGTATTTAGTGACTAAGAAGACATAACCATTTCTCAAGGCTAATTTTATTTAGTCACAAGTATACTATCTCTGCTTTTGTCAAGAAAGACGTAAGTTGTTGTCAGCATGTGGGGAAAACCTGAATTACTGGGGTGGGTGTGATCTAATTAACAAAACTCACCGCTTCCTAGTAACAGGGTATTCTTGTTCAGAATTTTCATACACTGGAGAGAAAACACTCTTCAGTCTCATATTTTCCTAAACAGAGAGATTGTAAATTATTAGTTCTCTGGGTTTTATTTTTCATAAAAGATATGCACTGCCTGTGGGAGTTTTAGAAGGCAATTAAATTCATCAATTTTTACAACACACAATTCAGAAACTCCTAAGGTTCAAATTAGAGTAATTAGCTTTAGTAACTTTCCAAAAAAAAAATCTAATATCTAAGTTTATTATTAGTTCCTAATAAATGATCTGAAGTGATACCAGCTTCTCAAAGCTGTTTATGACTGCATCCTGCAAGATTCAATTAACAGGAAGCGATAGAAGCCAGCCTAATCTCCTTAAACAATATCAAAGTTGGGAAAGTAAGTGTAACATTTTTTTGAAGATTACTGATGATTGGCATAAAAAACTCACAGAATGAAGTCAAAGGATTTAATTAAAAATATAACATTTTTAAACACTTTTTACACTGAGTAGTCAAGAAATTTCTTCCTGACTGCACACACGTATTTTTCTGCCGAAGTGCATCATACTTCTAGATGGAAAAGAGCCGACGACGTGAAGAGTACTGTGTAAATAAGGTTACGCTTTTCTCTTACTATGCTATTAAAATACATACATAAGTGCTGAGATGTTACAGGTTTATAAGGAAAAGCATAGAAAGGGAGGGAATATATAAACAGAAGAGACACTTAGCACCACAGACTTCTTCTAAGCCTTCCAAACTCTTCCTTTCTGTGGCTAGAAATTTTTAAAAAATTGGTTACTGCTAAACCTACATGAAAACAGTTATGGAAATTATAAAATGTCAATCATGGTTTTGTTCTGTAGTAATGTAAAAATTAGAAATATTTTGTTAAGTCAGAAAATGAAATCAAAGAAAATGTATGAGTGCCTTTTCCTGGAAAAAATCCACTTCTGCTTCAATCAAGTAATAGGTACCCCCTTCCCTACTATTTTAATCATCTCTGTCTATGTATTTCACAATTTATTTCAGAATCCTTATCCATGCAATGATTTGGCTACAATAAGTTAAATGACAAAAAAAAATATGTACTGCAATTTGATGCACTGAAGAAATTGATATTTTTATATCTGACATCTGTTAGCTATCTGTTTCTGTCTGTCAGTCTCTCTCTGGAGAGGTGGTAGAGGGTGATGATTAAGAAAACTCTAAGCTTACGGTTTGAGCTGAGCCCCATGCTTTCTAGCTGTGTATCCTAGTGCAAGTTCTTTATCCATTTTCTACCTCAGTTTCCTCATCTGTAAAATGGGGATAATACTAGTACCCATTGCCTATGCTTTTTTTTTTTCTTGTGGATTAACTGTATTCCTATATAGAAAATGCATATAAAAGTGTCTATCAAAATGTTTACTATCTTTATATGTTTAAATATGGTATATAAGTTTCATTTTGAAAAAAGCTAAGATCTTCAAGAAAGAAACAGAGTTCTAGCAAAAAGAAAGGAGGTGAATAAGTTAAGGAAAAAGGCCTTTGATTGTGAGGGATGTAGGTGGCCATGGCATGGAAGCCTAGGTCAGGAATCAGTCACTGTGTTGGTCTCCAGGGTGAATTCAATTGATCTGGACATAGATGTCTCACTTGCAGGAATCTGGGTTAGTTTTAGAAGGTGGGAGAGGATCAGGCCCCATTGCATTTTCTAGGTCAGGCCTTATTCCTGGTCCACCCCTCCCTGAGGTTTACTGAGTAGGTCCCTCTATGAGGAAGCCTTCAGTTTTCCAGGGCCACACCAACTTTAGCCCAACAGTCAGATTTAGTATTTGAGGAACTCAAATGTGTCTTGTATCAGTCTTGTCCACAGACATAGGTCACATTCTCCACATCAGTTCTATCAAAACTAAAAGAAACACGTTTTATTTTCTCACCTGGCTTTTCTTCTTACATGGTTGGTTCAAAATTTGGGATAAAATTTAAACGATGAAATTCATTGAGACATCTTAGACCCTCAGTCATATTCTTCTCCATTCTTTCATAAAAACGTGAAAAGAACAAGGAAGCATAATTTCTAGACAGAGATTCTTTTTGTAAGAAGTTGGTAAATGTTCTATGTTATTCCTTTCTATTGTGAGAGAGAGGCACCAAGGTTTTACAGCAACCCTAATGGATTCCCAGCCGAGAGATGTATGCTGGTGATTGTACTGTAAGCGTTAGAACTTCAAGTGTATAAAGAGAAATGTGAACCTAACATTTATTTGAAATGATTACCCAGATTGTATAAGTACATTCTTTAGGCATTTATACAAGTACTTCATGTGCCCAGTTGATTCAACATATAAATTGTGTGCTCACGTCAGGAAGATGGCAAGACAGAGGGCATGGTAGGGTCTCAGACCTAAGAAGGCTAGATAAAACCTTTCTTGAAGAAATCAAGAAGTAATTTCTTCTTCTGATATATGCTGAGAACAGATAAGATTGTTTCATTAACCAGTTGAGAATAGGCTGGTAACCGATGGAGGACAGACTTGTTTATAAACTCAAGATATTTGAAGGTGAAAGAAGATGAACAAACAGCCACATTTTGTGTAAGAAGTCTAAAACCTGTTCACTCTACCGTCATGACTATTTCAGTCATTGATTTTTAGTTTTACCTTTTTCTCATCATATATAATTGTGTGTAGAGATGGGTATGTTTTAAGCACATGTGCTTCTATGATTAAATCATTTATTTTTATAGGAAATATCCCCCCCCCATGATAATGTATCATGTTCTTGTCCATCTCAGTATCCAAATCTGATTGACTAAGGGCTTATACTTAACTGACACTTTCTGTGTGCAAGACGTGATCTAAACACTTCACCTCATTTCATCCTCACAGTAATCCTTGTAGTTATCAATAATATCAACTCCACTTTGCAGGTGAAGAAATTTATTTTTAGAGAGGCTAATAGATTTGCAAAGACCACACTGTTTCTGTACAGTGAAGCTGAGTTTTGCAGACCGGAAGTGTAACTGAGCAGGACTCACAGCTCTCTTAGGTAGGCGGAAGCCAGCGAGGGAGGCATAGCAATCACAGTCTTGGTGGAAGAAAGCGAGAAGTCTTGCCAGTGATAGGTTCTAGATATAACTCATAGAGAAGAAAAATTCAGGAATGGGAGCTAGTAACATGAACCAAAATAAAGCAAAACCTAATGAAATCACACGTCAACGGCATGAAAAAAGCCAATGCAAAATTGATGACGTGATACGTCACATGATACGCTACAGCTTGCAGTCTGTTCTTCCTTCACAAGGAAGAGGCCATAGCATGGAAGGCAGGGTTTCCAGAAGGGCAGAATGATGAGCTTGGCAGACCCCACCTCCCCCTAAAACAATCATTTCACTCAGTACAGGTATTAAAGAAACCAATCATTTGACGTCTCTGGAGGTTCTCCCAAGGACATCTAGCAGAGGAAGAAACAGTCACCCACAGAAACCTCCTGCATCACTGTGAGAATAGTGAGAGTCTGGTATCTGAGCCACAACCTGCTCTTGTGACTCTGTCCCCACCTCATGGGAGCGCTCTTCTCTGGCTGCTCTCCCATGGGAGAGTGAAGTCAAAGTGTTAAAAGCCCAGGATGCAGCGAAAAGCTTGAAAGTAGTAAGAGAAAAACAAGTCATGTTGTATAAAGAATCTCTCAAGTTCAGTGGCTGTTTTCTCATCAGAAACAAGAGAGGTCAGAAGGAAGTCAGGTGACATAGTCAAAGTGCTCAAGGTAAAAACTTCATCTATCAATCTTCTATCCATAATAATAACTAGTTTTCAAAAATCAATGGTGTTGAATTTTCTTTCAAGCCAGAAAACGGCATGTTAGAACACTGTTAATCAAAACGGATCATAGTTAAACTCAAGTTTATTGGTATAAGGACCAAAATTTCAGACCAAATAGGAAAAAAGGGAACAGAAATCCTATCAAGCCTCCAGGTGTTTAATTAACACTCAGGACTACTAAGGATATAGGCAACCATCTGAATATATGAATTTTACATTTTTCAGTTCAATGTTTGTCATCATTTAATCACCCGGAAGCACTACGGTGTCTGGGCATAAATAAAATCTTTTCCCTTAATTAGAGATAGAAAGACTAATTAGTACCCTAAAACGACACAATACATTTTGTATGATTGCATATCAATATTGGTTAAAAATATGCATGTGGGAATTCTAAAGGTTATAACCAATTTGGCTCCTTCAATAAAAAAGATTGTGTTTGTATCATTGCCTTGTTTTAATGGTCCAGTTTACAGATTTGGGATGTTTCGTTTAGCCACTGAGCTGTCAGTTACAGGTTTTCTAAATCAGCCTCTACTCTCAGCAGAATAAGGGAATAGAAATGGTTTGTTTGAGCTCCTAAGTTGTGCTAAATATTTTGCTTATAACACTTAATTCAGTCTACACACAAATCCTATAAAATAGGAATTATTCTCCATATTTTTATGGATGAGAAAACTAAAGCTCAGAGAAGTTGCCCAAAGTCATACAGCTATCAAAAGTTAGAAATATCTAGGTTCATATTCAATCTCGATATTTCTATCCACAAAGCCTTGCTCTTTACACCATATTCCTTAATGTTACTTTCAAGGACTTAGCAATAATTTGATTTTAACAGGATTCTTAACACTGATAAAGTCCATTGAGCCATGACATCTGGGGAAGCCCAAGTTTCACAGCTATATAAAGGAAGTCTTTGTATGAGACATGAATTTTTCTCTGGAATACAATTTCTTCAAGCACATGGCTGGTTACTGGCATGGAACCAAACACATTCAGTGACCTAGGAGTCATTGTGTGCCATCTGAAAATGTGTATCAATTATAAAGCACTATATAAATACATATAAGCCATAATTTTTCTATTATCACTAGTAAATGCCTACAGGAGTTGCTAGAAATATATAGTAGTAAGAACTGCATCAATTTGGCCTCCAAAATCAGATATATAAATGGTTCTTAAACTAGTAGTACTTTGTGCCTTGAAGAGTGTTACACAAGCTGTTACAGCGTTATGAATTTGTGGGGAATTTGAAAACAACAGAAGAAATCTATTGTAAGTTTAACCCCAGAAATAATGCATCATGTATTTTTCCATATTCAGTTTTTTGCACTTATATACACATATACGTGTACTTTCTTTTTTCTCTTTTTCTTTCAAAAATTGAGATTCTACTCTAATTAATATTTTAATCCTCCTTGTAATATTTAACATGTCTTCAGCATTTTCTTCTGCCATGAAGTACTTTTCAAAAGCATCATCTTAATGACTGTGTAATATTCAGTTGTGGGAAATTGGTCATACTATGTTAAAATAATAGAGTTTTATGAATTTCAGTATCTTTAGACATGAGCCATGTTATTTTTATTTATATTATTCTGGCTTCACTATGCATGTCCAGGAAATACATTCTCATAAGGATTTCTTTTAACATTTCACAGATACCCAGAGATAAATTCTGCCTGCATTTGGGACAGTGGATGTGTCCTTAGTGGTTCCTGATTTCAAAGTTCAGTGTCCTTAGGCTGAGCTGGTTTTCAAGAGCCTGCTGTGTGTTAATCAAACTTAACTGGTTTCTGCTCCGTATTTAGGTATGCCCCATCAGCTCATGTCTTCAAGCTTCTGTTCAAGTGCTTGGTTCCTACTGCTTGTATGTTTTTTTGTTTGTTTGTTTGTTTTTCCCCCAGTTCCTCTTGTGTAAATTCTTCCTCTCTTCAAGGACTACCTCGTGTTTTACTCTTTCAATAACATTTTCTGTCCAGTAAGCGACCAGGAGAATCTCTTTCACTCTCAGCCATCATAGCTCTTTATTCGTGCCAACATTTCTTGGATATGTATTACTTTCTTTCTTGCAAGGAACTATTTATCAAACGCTAATGTACAGTGTTTGAGAGGGTCCAGTACAGAACAGCTACCTTTTTCTACCTGAGTTTTGAACCAGATGAAATATGAGTCTAGCAAGTGGGAATCAAATAGCCCTTTAATTACTGATAAAGCAAAAACATGCCTTCCAGCTTTCCTTACCCACCTCGTCACTGACAATACTGCTCTGGGAAAATTTATGGTTTATAGGAAGACTCCATTCTGTGCTGCCACGTGGAAGGGGAAGAAAGGAAATGGACTAAATACCGAGTCCTTTTCTCAAACTCACTGTCAGAGGATTTATTACAATTCTGTGGGAAGGGCTGGGGAATAAGACAAGAGATGAGCAGTATTTAGAAGTAATCCTTCGTTATGAAACCACAACAGTTCAGTACTAACACTGCTTAGCTTTTTCATTTCTTACCCCATTGGACTTCATCATTAAGCCCTTGGTTACCCAGAGGCATGTCTGTCCTCCTTTGGAAAGGTGATCAGCATCCCACTGGGAAGTCCTGCCCCCACCTTCCCGAGGCTTCCTCCGGCACATCACATCTTTATGGAGTGCCCCTGGAAGGCTGTTGGGTGAATACTTTGTATCAGAAGATTCAGAAATATGCCTAAAAAGTGTGTGATTTTTAAAGATTCCAAGGCCACTCTGTATTCAAGACTGAAACCTCAGTCCCTCTTCTATTCCCATCCCAAATTAGGTCCAGAGCGCTTCGGTTGCTGCACCTGGGGCTGAAGCTCACTGGAATGGGTACAGTTCCTTCTGGGCTCTGATGTGCCTCTCTGGTAAAGACTTCCCAGCTCTCACATAATTATCACACCAGTGACTCTCACTCATGACATTTCAAACTGAAACATACGTTGCCAATGCCTAATGAAGTAGTCCTGGGCACATGTATGTTGCCAGAGACCATTACTTAATGTTGACAAAGCAGAGAGAAGTGGTAACTGAAGGAAAGAAAGGTAGACTGGGGAAACTTGATTTCTGTTTCTCCAGAATCCCAGTCAGTCTTAAGCCAGTTGTCTGGAGAAGATGTCTAGCGAAAAAAAAAAAATAATACAACAGCAGCAGCACCTGCATGAGAGATTCATCGTATTTGGAGAACGAAAATTTACCTTTTCATATTGTCTTCTCTCATCATGAATGGCATTTGAGACATGGTGACTTAATGCAATTGAAAACTTTTGCAATGCTGGCAGCCCCAGGCAGAGGTTTATTTCAAGGTATATATATTTTTATGCATCATATTCAGAACCCATAACCTGCCATTTCTCCTTTGAACCCAAAGGATGTGTTACAAGAGGACTTCTGCAGACTTTTGCAAGGGGTATTTTTAGTCCTGTGCCTCTGCCATGTGCTTCTGAAAGTGTATGAATGCTTCAGGTGTTGCCTGAAATAGCAAGAGCAGTTAAGTGTTTATTTAATTATCTGAGTGAGAAATGATGGTGGCGTAGATCCAGGTAGCAACGGTGGAGATGAGATGGGCGAGATGACCAGGATCTAGACGTATTTTGAAGATAGGACAGCCAGGATCTGATAATAGATTGCGTGATGTGGAAAGAAGGGACAGTCACAAATATTCTAATTTTTTGGCTTCACCCCTGGAAAAATGGAGTTGCTGTTTATAAGGAGTACCACCTAAAACCCACCCAAGAATGCTGACAATATTTTAGGCTCTGTCCTCCTGATCTTGCCTTTCAGATCTGTCTCGAGAGTTTTACAATCACTTGGTATATCTGTTCCTATCTTTAAGGGCTGTTTCCCAGTTACTCATATATGGCTTCTTTATTTTGGTCTCCACCACCATAGAGTTCTTAGCAGAGTCTAGATATTGGTTCCCTCTATGCCAAGGCAGGTCTTAACTGTTTTCCACCATGAACCCTTTTGCAAAGTCCCGTATAGCCTAGGAGTGTCTTCTCAGAATAATGCTCTTATTTTTTAATTTTAATTTGTTTTCTGAAGAGAACTATTAAGATTTAATCTCTTAGCCACCTTCAAATATTCAATACAGTATTATAAATTATAGTCACCATGCTGTACATTAAATTCCTGTTGCTTATTTATTTTTTATCACCAGAAATTTATACCTTTTGACCCCTTTCTCCCATTGTGCCAACCTCCCCGATCCCTGGCAACCATTAGTTTTTTTTTTTCCTATCCATGAACTTGGTTTTTGTTTTTTCTAGTTTTGATTTGTTTGTTTTGCTGTTTTAGATTCCACATATCAATGAAATCACACAATATTTGTTCTTCTTTGACATAGTTTAGTTGGTATAATGCCTTCCAATTGCATCCATGTTGTTGCAAATGGCAAGGCTCCTTTCTTTTTTATGGCTGAGTAGTATTCCATTATATATATATATATATATATATATATATATATATATACACACACACACACACACACACACAAACATACACATATACATATATACACACAGACACACATATATACACATATATATCTTATTTAAAAATTTTTTATTGAAGTATAGTCAGTTCACAGTGTTGTATCAATTTCTGGTATAGAGTATAATATTTCAGTCATACTCTTCTGTATCCATTCACCAACGGTGCACAAGAGTTCCTTTTCTCCACATCCTCAACAACATTTTTTAAAATAATAGTCATTATAACTGATATGAGGTGGTATCTCATTGTGGTTTTGATTTGCATCTCCTTGATTAGTGATGTTGAGCATCTTTTCATGTTCCTGTTGGCCACCTGTATGTCTTTTTTGGAAAAATGTTTGTTCAGGTCCCCTGCATACTTAAAATTTTTTTTTAATTTTATTTATGTATTCATTTAATTAGTCTTTTTGTGGGTGGAGGTAATTAAGTTTTTGTTTATTTTATTTATTTATTTATTTAAATGGAGGTACTGGGGATTGAACCCAGGACTTTGTGCATATTAAGCATACACTCTACTACTGAGCCATACCTTCCCTACTCCTCTGCCCATTTTTTAATCCTTTTTTTTTTTTTTTGCTATTGTGTTGCATGAGTTCTTTATGTATTTTGGATATTTACCCCGTATTTATATATGATTTGCAAATATTTTCTCCATTTATTTCTCCCTGTCCTTTCATTTTGTTGATGTTTCCTTTTAGTTTGGTGTAGCCCCATTTGTTTATTTTTTATTTTAGTTTGCTTATCTTTGGAGTCAAATCCAAAAATTCATTGCCAAGACTGATGTAAAAAATCTGACCACCTGTGTTTTCTTCTAGGAGTTTCATGGTTTCACCTTACATTCAAGTCTTTAATCCATTTTGAGTTGGTTTTTGTGTATAGTATAGTCTAGCTTCATTCACTTTGTTGAGTGTTTTTAACTTAAATGGATGTGGAATTTTGTCAAATGCTTTTGTCTGCATCTGTTGAGATGATCATATAATTGTCCTTCATTTTGTTAATGTTCTGGATCACATTGATTGATTTGCTCATGTTGAACCATCAATGTGCCCCTGGAGTAAATTCCACTGAGTCATGGTGTATAATTTTTTAATGTATTGTTGAATTGGGTTTGCTAATGTTTTGTTGAGGATTTTGCATCTATGTTATCATCCATATTGGCATGTAATTTTCTTTTTTTGTGTGATGTCCTTGTCCAGTTTGGTTATCAGGGTAATCCTGGCCTTGTAAAATGAATTTGGAAGCATTCCCTCCTCTTCAGTGTTTTGCAAGAGTTTGAGAAAGATGGTTATTAATTCTTTTAAATGTTTGGCTTCACCAGGGAGGTCATCTGGTCCTGGACTTCTGGTTTTTGGGGAGGTTTTTGAATACTGATTCAATATCCTTACTAGTAATTGGTTTATTCATAATTTCTGTTTCTTCATGGTTCAGTCTTGGAAGATTGTATCCGTTTCTTATAGGTTATCCAATTGGTTGGCATGTAATTATCCACAGTGCCTCATATGATCCTTTATATTTCTGTGGTATCAATTGTAATGTCTCCTCTTTCATTTTTGATTTTATTTGACTCTTTCTCTATTTCTTTTTTCTTTCTTTCTTTCTTTCTTTCTTTCTTTCTTTCTTTCTTTCTTTCTTTCTTTCTTTCTTTCTTTCTTTCTTTCTTTCTTTCTTTTTCTTTCTTTCTTTCTTTGTTGTTGTTGTTTTTGGTGAGTCTAGATAAAGGATTATCAGTTTGGTTTATCTTTTCAGAGAACCAGCTCTAAGTTTCATTAATCTTTTCTATTGTCTTTTTAGTCTCCATTTCACTTATTTCCACACTGATTTTGTTTTTCCTTCCTTCTACTAACTTTCAGTTTTGTTTGTTCTTATTTGCCTAGTTCCTTGAGGAGTAAGGTTAGATTGGTTATTTGAGATTTTTCTTGTTTCTTGAGGTAGGCTTATGTCACTATGAACTTCCTTCTTAGAGCTGTTTTTGATGCATCCCATAGATGTTGGTATGTCGTGTTTCCATTTGTCTCAGGTAGTTTTTATTTCTTTATTGACCCATTGGTTGTTCAGTACCTGTTGTTTAATTTCCACATATTTGTGATTTTTTCCAGTTTTCTTCTGGTGTCATACCATTGTGGTTGGAGAAGATGCTTGATATGATTTCAGTTTTTAAAAATATATTAAGACTTGTTTTGATATATGATCTATCCTGGAGAATGTTCAGGAACGTTTTTTTAATCAGGTAATTATTTGTCTCCTTTTTTGTTTTTCTGAGTTTTATCTTCTTCTTTTGTTTGGGACGTATTCCTCTGTCCATAATTTTGCTTGATTCTCTGTATTTGTTGCCAGGTATTAGGCAAAACAGTTACCCTTCTCAGTCTTGAAGAAGTGACCTCATGTAGGAGTTGAACCTTACCATTCAACCTTGCCCTAGCTCTTGGCTGTCTCTTGAACTTGATGATTGTCCAAACAGCCTGATTTATTTATTAAAGTATAGTCAATTTATAATGTGTAAATTTCTGGTGTGTGGCACAGTGATTCATTTATGTGTGTGTGTGTGTGTGTATATATATATATATATATATATATATATATTATATATATATATATAAAATATATATATAATTCCTTTTCGTATTTTTTACTATAGGCCATTACAAGGTATTGAATATAGTTCCCTGTGCTATACTGTAGAAGCTTGTTGTTTATCTATTTTATATATAGTAGTTAGTATCTACAAATCCTAAGCCCCAATTTATTCCTCCCCACCCCCTTTCCTGCCTGGTAACCGTAAGTTTGTTTTCTATGTCTGTGAATCTGCCTCTATTTTGTAAATAAGTTCATTTGTCTCTCTCTCTCTTTTTTAGAGTCCACAAGTAAGTGATATCATGTGGTATTTTTCTTTCTCTTTCTGGCTTACTTCACTTCATATGACAATCTGTAGGTCCATCCATGTTACTGCAAGTGGTATTATTTTATTATTTTTTATGGCTGAGTAGTATTTTATATATATATATATAGCGTATATATATATACACCACGACTTCTTTATCCTTCCATGTCTTGGCTATTGTAAATAGTGCTGCTGTGAACATTAGGGTGCATTTTTTTGAATTAGAGTTTCATCCAGATATATGCCTAAGAGTGGGATTGCTGGATTATAGGGTAAGTCTAATTTTAGCTTTTTAGAGACTCTCCATACTGTTTTCGGTAATGACCACACCAAACTGCATTCCCACCAGCAGTGTAGAAGGGCTCCCTTTCTCCGCACCCTCTCCATCATTTATTGTCTGATTTGCCTTTAATAGCTCCACTTGTTGAAGGTATGCCAAGACCTGTTAGTGTTTCAAGGGGAAGAACCTCAGTCAGCACCCAGTTTCAGGCTGGTTGGAAGCCAGACCCTCAGGCAGCAGCTTTTAAGTTATGCAAATATACACAGTTTGTGGGACACCAATTGGAAATCCTCCTGGCCTCCAGCCTTGCTGATCTGGAGGTATACCCTACGGGGCAGCGGCAGAAATCAAGTCTCCATATGAATGCATCAGCCTTTTTGAAAGGTGGTGGCAAGCAGGAGAGACGCAGAGGGAGGGTGCAAAGATGGCATCCCCTGACCTACATTCCCTGAGAGCATCTCTGTGGCCTGTAGATGACTAGCAAACCTGAAGCCTGCATCTCAGGCTGAAGCTTCAGGACAAATAGGTCTCTTTCACAGAAAGGCGGGTGGTGCGTTTCAGTCTGCTGTCTGCAGTGTCCTGGGGGTGGTATCCTGGCAAGACTGACTCTCTGATTGTTACAGTCCTGTGGACCCAAGCCCATGGCCTCTAGAACCAGGAGATCGAGGAGCATCCTCTGTGCAGCAGTCACAAAAACCGTGATGCTAGACACAAAAAATGGGGCACCAGACACACGTGGGAGCTCCCTTCCAAAAGATACTGGCTTTCTGGGTGCAGAAGAAGAGAGAGCGCCCCCCTTCCAAGGTCTCTGGAAAGGCTTATAGTCAACACTTAGATGTGTGTTTCATTGGAAGCCTACCCCTCAGGCTATGATATGGTGATAAGCCAACTGGCCTCTTTCATGGGGAGACTGAGTGCCTGGGTCTGTTGCCCATTGCTGTGCCTTGGGGGTGGTAGGTATTTCAGAACTCTTTCTTCATTGGTTACAGTCTTGTGGGACCGTCGAGCAGAAGCCCCACTGGCCTTCAGAGCAAGTGACATAGAGGTGTCCCCTGACAGCAGCTGCAGAAATCGGGGTGCTAGACAAGGATATAAGCTCCTTTCTGGGAGGTGCTGGTGAGCCAGGCAGGTGCCACGCATTGAGCGGAACACACAGATGGTGTCCACAGGCCTGCATTCCCTGGGAGCACCTCCGTGAGCTTCTGGAAGTGTGCTAGACCGGAGCCTGCCCTCAGGCCAAACTTCCTGAGCGGGGAAAATAGATCTCCTTCTCAGGAAGACTGGGGCTGTGTTTCAGTCTGCTCTCTGGGCAGGGCCCTGGGCCGGGGTGGGGGGTGGGGGGGTGGGGAGTTGAAGTCGTCTTCACATCCCCCGCCAGCTTTGCAGTGTCTCACTTTGCTATAAGTCTGTTATGCTTGGTTTGTAATCATTAAAGCAAATGAATATTTTTAGAGCACAAAATAAATGTCAAAATATTTTTAAGTGCCTCTATTCTTGCCGTCTTTATGGAAGAACAATATAGGAGTTGATGAGGGTGACTACAGGAGTATCTGATCTCTGGCAGGACCCAGAATAAACTTGTCTTGTGTTAGCTACTGAGCAACATGGTGAATTAAAAGCCTTCCTGGGAGTGTATTCTTGGTTATGAATTATATGCAGAAGCTGGACAGAGAACAGCATCCAAGTCTCTAAGTTAATGATAATCACCCCCAAAATAAACTGACTAATTAACGTTAACTATAATGAAAACACAGCTACTGTTCAATCGTCCTGATTACATAGTTTACTTAGTAAAACACAGGCTTAGAAATTTCGTTAGCTGAGAGAAGCAATGGTTCTCAATACTAAATCTTCCTTTTTTCCATTAAAGGCCTCTAGCATATTAATTGCATCATCAGCCCATTTATTGATTTTAATGCCTTGCAGTTTGCTAAAAATGAAATTCTAGTTGCTTTAGGATTCCTTGAAATTGAATACATACAGTGATTTGGAGCTAGAGAGGTTCCACTGGCCAGTTTTAATTAAAAAACAAAGTACAATGAAAAATAAAACTTTAGGTTCACCAAATTACTTTTTGTTCAGTGGGGAAAAAAAATCCAGATCAATCAGATTTTCTTGCATTTACTTTACTAATGAGGAAATACAATCCAGGCAAAATAAATCTCTTTCTGCTGAAATGGCAATTTGTTAGTGCTGGAAGTTTTATTTCTTATTGATTAGGTAATAGATATAAAGAGACTCATTACTCTTGAGTACTCTGGCTTGAAGAATGCTAACACAAGGCAACTTCAGAGCGATTTTGAGTAATTCTAGGAGTCCACCTGCAAAGGACATTCATATTCTGTTTTGTTGTTATTTGTTTTTGCTACAGACATTCTTCAAAAAGAAAGAAGCAAGTGCAACAGACAAACATCAACGTTTTCCATTTATTTTTAAAAATCCAATTCGGCACTAGCAAATCCATTGAAGAATGCTTTTTGTTCTAATAATTTAAATTCCTCAAGCTTAATGCTTGGGTTTGTTCTCAAGAGACACAGCATATTAGATGACTGAATCTTAGAGACTTGGAAACAGTAAGATTTTCAGGTACCTCTTTGTGGGAGAAGTGGTCCCCAGCTTCTGAAGTAATATTTACACATCCAGTGTGGGAACTATTTCTGAACTATTCCTAATGTGACATGCTGAGGAACATTTCTATTTTTTCATTCTTTGGCAGAGTACGTGACAGAGACCCAAAAGTGTTAGTCATCCTTTATTTTTATTGTGCTTTTGTGTGATTCAGTGGCCTGCCGCAAAGCTATCTTTGGCACTGTTTGAAGAGTTCTGACTCTACTCAGTGGTTTGATGGGACTTTAGTGTAGCCAGATTAACTGGTCTTGCTATATAGTTTGATTTCCAGTCGAATCCCATTGTATTGCTGTAGGAAACAGACAAGGCCAGCTGTGGGTTTCAGACGTTGCCCGCCAAGGAAACTCACCACACAGTCTTTTTGATTTAAAAACCTAACATTATCAGGGGGAGGGTATAGCTCAGTGGTAGAGCACATGCTTAGCATCCGTGAGATCCTGGGTTCAGTTCAATCCCCAGTACCTCCATTAAAAAAACAAAGCACCCTAATATTACCAAGCATCCTCAGGTGGGGGTAGAGGGTGGGGCTAGAATGTGGGCTTAAGGCCAGAGGCTCCGACTGGGCAAGAGTTCTAGCTCTGGCCGAAAATAGCTTCTTTCCCTTGACACCAGTGGGTGCAAACCTTCTGACTGAATGAATACTCTGATAAACAGAGCCGATTGATGGCTGGGGGTGGAGGCTAAATCCTAGAAGCAGAAGGGATTTTCTGCTAGACTCTGAAAGTCCTGGACAGTAACCTAATACAAAAGGCTGATTTTCAGAGCAAAATGCTAATTTGCTTAATTGTGATAAGGTACTCTGATATTTAGACCTACCCTTGGTAATAGTGATTCTCAACCTTTTGTAAAAACCAATCACACAATTTATACTGGGATGCAGTATAGTGCTCATGATTTTCTAACTTAGGTTCTGACCACAATTGCACTGTCATTCTGCATCTTTGTGAAGAGAGACAAGGCTTGTATTTCACTGGGCAGTTAAATGAATTGTGTATCTCTTAAGAGACTAAAGGGCACTCAGGTATTACTGTCCTGGGCACTTTGTGTAAGTGCAGCAGAGCAAATGATAGGGCAAAAAAGTGAAGACGGACAGGCCTTCTGGAACTGGGTAATTAACATTCACTTTGCATCAGTTTTATTTTCCAAGTGAGTCTGTTTCAAGGGCCCACTCTCCCAGCGAGGGTCCCAGAATGACAAATCCGTCTTTTCCTCCTCTTGGAGTGAAGCAGATCAATCATCACACACTGCTGGCACCCAGCACATGTCCCTCTTGATCTCTATAAAATCAGGAGTCAAGTGTTCTTTCTGGATGTAATGGATCAGTTACTCTCGATAATCCCCGAGGCTTTGGCGCTGAGCTCACCTGTACCTTCCTCTCATATGTGGTCCAGGGACCGCCAGCTTCAAAATCTTCTGAGCTGCTTGTTGAAAAATACTTATTCTGGAGTTTAATTCAGACCTTTAGAGTCTCATGGGATGGGTCCTAGGAATCCGTATAGGATCCACTGTGGATGGGGGTGACAGGGAGGTTCTGAGGATCCTTCCTTCCCTCTGTGGCCGGGAGAAGCTCTGAAACTCCCTGGGAGCCCCCTGTGTGCTGGGGCGGGACTTTTGTGGGAAGAGCACAGTGCCCTCTCCACCTGGGCTCGGTTCTCTGCCTGGAGATGCATCTCCCACACGGTGCACGCAGTGAATGGACCCAAACATCCATCCTCACTCACGGAGCAGCAGAATCAGAAAACACAGCTGGATCCCAGAAAGAGGAAGAAGGAAACCCATAGGCTCACACCTGGCCTAATTCAGTTCCCGGGGGCAGGAGATTAGACAGGATTTGGGTAACCAAACTTCAGCGAATCATAACTATGAACATTTGCTAGAAAAACAGTCAAGGACATTCTTAAATGAATCTGGCCTTATTTTTTTTTACTGCAAGTGAAGGGCACAGGGACTCTGATATGGTTTACTGCCACAGCCTTGATTTGTTCGAAGGCAACAATAGTTTTCCCAGCCATTGCTTCTGTCTCACCAGTGCGGGGGTCAACACAGTGAAAGGCAAATAACATGTTAGCATTGTTATGAAAATAGTTTTGATCCCGAGGACCCCCAGAAAGAGCATCCAGGACCCCCTGGGATCTCTGTACCACCTGCTGAGAAGGACTGCAGTGTGAGTATGTTTTCTGAGCTACATAGCACCCCTTAGTAACCTAGCAGCGTGGCGTTACAGAAGTTGATGGGAGATTTAAGGATTTGGTAATTCCGGATCTCAGCCATCCTTCCATCTCTAACACTTGATAGTTTGTCAGATGAAGCAAATATGTACATGCTATTCAACATCAATTGTGAAAACTATGTGTATTCAAGTGTACGGACAACACCCCTGAAACCAGAGAGGGTCTGCTATGGATTTGTTTTCCTTGAGCTAGAGCCAAAACAAAACAAAACAAAAAAAAAAGCAAGCAAACAAAAAACCAAAAACCCAAACTTGTACTTTTTCTTATGAACCAAATTCCATATGGACAGAGCAGAGCATCTGCTACAGGAGAGATTGTAGCAAATATCTCGTCTTTGCAAGGTTAAGGATGCTGGCCTTCCCAAAGACAACTGCAAGATCTTTCAGGGATCTCAGACTGCAGCTGAGTTTTCCATCTTAAGTGTCTCCACAGCAAAATCCTTGGAAACCCATGATGATAATTATTATTCATTGAGCTCACTGAATATGCATTAGTTGCCTACTACCAGACCTGTAACAGAAGCTCCCCTGAGTGGGCTCTTCTGTGCTGATCTCTGTTGTGGGTATCGCCAGTACTGAAGGTCTTGGAGAAGCCGTGTAGCTGGATGGCACTTCGGAAACCAGAGATAAATACACAACTACAACCACCTGGAGCTTCCACAGACTACTCTGTGTAAAATCATAACCATGCTTCTTGTCTCCCTAATGGTAGTAAAGATCAGTACCAAATTAAAAAAACATACAAAAGTGTTGTAACAGCCGCAGTGTATTTCTGATAAAAAACTGAATGGTTTGTTATAATCATTGCACTTCATCGTATGAACGTTAATTATAAAGTCAAAGATAGCACTGAATATAAGATTGTGTCTAAGTAACATTAATGGAGAATTTTTTCTTAAGTGAGACTTACTTCTTTTGTTCCTGCAGTATTTATTGATTATTTGCTACACGCCACGTGTTTTAGCAGTCAAGCACTTTTCTGTCCCTCCTGGAGTCCACAATGTGGTTGGCTAAATGCACTGTCTATAAAACACATTATATTATACAGTTCAATAGTTGCCACAATATTAATTCACGTGTTCATTCAGAGTATATTGTTTGAGCCTGTCGTATGTGCCAGACACTGTCATGATATTGATGAATCATGACTCTTAGAAGTTATGTGGTTTGTAAATATTTGATTAGTTGTCTCTGTTAAATCTCTTCATTCTTTTTTATTAATAGCTTTAAAAATAATGAAACATTCACCGGAATGGTGAAGTCTTAGTAAATAAGCAATAATGGGTTTAAAAGATGGGTTATATTTCATTAAGAGAAATTTTAGCTCTTCATACATTCTGTAAAGGAGAAAATGATCACACTGAAGAATTAGTCAGTTTTGCCATCAAAAAGAGGACCACTGTCTATCCGTCCTAGAAAAAGAAAATTGTATTAGCTTTAAGTGGATCCTTCGAAATGTGAAAAAAAGTGGTTTACTTGTTTAAATGAGGTATTATTGCAATGGACTTCAGAAGGGTTAGCTGGTCTGACCTTAGGAGAAATGTTTAAATTACTTAATTTACCGGCAAAGATTGTAATTTGCCATGCTCCCAGCATGAAAGAAACAAAATTAAGGATGATTTCAAATCAGGTGAAGACAGTGCATGGCTGTGGCTATGAATCATTATTTCCTTATAGAACAAAATAAAAAAGAGCTTGGCATCTTTTTGAGGTATATACTTATTTCTTGCATCAAAGTAGAATCTGGTAGGAAAATCATGACTATTTTTTTTCCCTCTAGTAACAAAGGACACTTTTAAAGTGAAGGAGTGAAAAATTGGGTTGATGTCTCAGGATCACAAAGAATTACCTTTGCCTGAAATACCCAGAGGCTCAGCATTGGAAACCCAGAAGCCCTATTGCCAGGATTGTCTGGTGAGACTGGAGGCATCCAGCCTTAAAGCAAGGAGAGACATCTGATGACATTTCTCATTACCGACAAAGAAAACAGAGTAAGTCACCCATTGAGTGAAATATTTATTTTTAATTAAATAAGTTATTGGGAAATTGCAATAGCTGTCAAGTTCGAAGCCACAAGATTTGTGAGAGAACCATATTCAGGGAGGTAATTTACTAGACATGTAAGAAAATAGAACATTCCTTCTAAGGAGTGTCTGTTGGACACTCTGGAGTAAACTGATTTTAAGTGGGAGTTGTTCATCTGAGGTTCAAAATTCCTTTTTGTGAACAATAGATTTACCCACCAAAAATACAAATTTATGATTTTTATAATTTTATAACAAAAGTCGGTGATCAAAAAGGAAAACAAAGGTTCCATAGTTTTCTTTAAACATTTTGACCTACTTGATTTCAGAAACCAAAGGATAGAGTTGCGTTTTAATGCTTCTGGATGTATGCATCATATTGTATTCATTTCTGCCTTCTTGCTGCTCCAATTTCATTGCCTCTGGGTATATTAACTGAAAAGATTAAACACGTAAATTATCATAACTAATAAAATGATTCCATAGGCAATGTAAGAGAAAAAACTATATTTTTCTGGGGATGTGGTTTGTACTGACCGTGCTAATTACTTACTACTCTGACCAAAGTTACGTTTTCCTTGGGTGGGCGTATATTTTTAACACAGGAAAATAGAAATTCTGGACCTAATCCATTACTTAATTATTCATAGCCAACATTATAGCTTGTGTTTTTCTTTTTCCATTTATTTGAATCGGGACTTAAGTAAATTATATTTTGTGATGGGTTAGCATGCCTCTCTGGACTTTGCAATAGACTGGATTGTGCAGACTGTATCCTTGTGGAATTGTTTAACATGTTGCTCTGTGTTATAAATTTCCTGTCAATTAAAGGTAGCTCTAGAGGTTTGATCAGCTGCAGGTTGGATTGCCTTGGCAAGATAGTGAGTTCTTCACTCCGGAGGCACTCAGTGTCTGGCTGTGTCTCTTCTGGTGATGTCAATAACCATGGATGCTTAGTGCCTACGTCCAACTGGGGGTTTAGGAAATGGTGACATTCCAAAAATATCAAACTATCATTTTTTTTCTGGTCTTTTTTTTAATTTGGGACACTTTTATAAAGATTTATTCTCTTCATCTCTTATTTGGTTTTGCCCTATGGTACGACTTATATAGGATACGTGGGATAAATGCTTGGTTTGTTCCCTTTCATCTACTAATGTTCAAAATAATGAATTGATTCTTCGTCATTCTCTGGTGACCAACTAGGTTTCCTCTTTTTTTTAAAAACACACTTATGAATGCAGGAATTTAACCACTCTTGGTTTCTCTATCCACAGTAATTATTATCATTTTTGAAGCTAAACATAGACCATGTTTGGCCAGTTTTTACCTCTTTAAGCTGACTCCTGAGTCCTTATTGACATGACCATAGTAGATGCTGATAGATAGCTTCCTTGTGAATCCATCTGATATGGCAAGATGCTTCA
This sequence comes from Vicugna pacos, assembly GCF_048564905.1. Classification (NCBI taxonomy): domain Eukaryota; kingdom Metazoa; phylum Chordata; class Mammalia; order Artiodactyla; family Camelidae; genus Vicugna; species Vicugna pacos. Next base: position 12,150,736 of record NC_133010.1, read on the forward strand.
GATTAATTTTATACTTTGCCTACTGAAGATCTGGAATTAGCCATTTCTCTAAGGATCTCTGTTTCCTTTTAGCGGGAAATGTATTGGGAGACCACAGTCTGGGTGCTAAGGGTGCTCGTTGCTCCTGGGTTCGTTGTTTTCAATTTTTCTCAAGTGCTAAAGTGAGTGAATAATGCACACACAAATATAATACAAGTATACAGTGTTTCATCATGAATTCTATTGATACATCTAATCGCTTTCAAGACTACAGGTTTTTTTATTTCAGTTTGTGTTATAAACATTTTTTTTAATTTTAAAATTTATTTTATCTTTGCCTTACATCTTCTATCTGCGCCACTTTTGCTCCCCACAGTAAGATAGATAATTCAGGTTTACAACCACACCAGGACTGTAACTAGAATATCACATAATTACTCAGTTGGTTTATTCCACAACCCACATATAACTATTCCAGAATAGCAATGCCATCCTGCCAGCTACCAGCACTGCTACCAACAATATGATTGATGGGAAGAGTTTAAGATTTTTTTCTTTTAACTTTTTTTTAACCCTAAAATTATATCTCAATAGGCAGTGAAATTACAGTGTTTTTAATGTCGTTTGGAACAGTTCCTTTATACAGTTATGCCACCAATAGGGTCTGCATTTTTTTACTTCCTTTTCTGTTTTTGAGGATTAAAAATTTTTTTAATTTTATCATCTAAGGCCCAAATTTAATCCTTACAGTTTTTTTTTTCAGGGGAGGGACAAGTTAAAGAAAGAAATCAGGGGTAAAGAAAATCTAGGTTCAGAGAAATTTAATAAATCATCCAAGTTAAACAGCTAGAACTTCTGCAGAAATCCAACATTTTAAGACCATATTACTGTAATGACATTGAATAAATTTCATGTTTGCCTAAATGAACTATCAAGTCAAGATCCGTAGGTTAATTTCTGACTTTGAGTATCATTGTTGCTGAATGTTTAAGTAAAAGCGAATTTTTGCTTCCACTCCAAGGACAAAATAGTTTTGTAAAATTATGCAGATTATTATATATTTATTGTTATAATTGTGGATTTATAGCAGGCATGTTTGCAGGATTATGTCTTTGCCATCAGTTCCTTTATCTGTAAAATGGTACCAGGGTTCCTTCATTGATTTATTCAGCAACCGTTTATTGCATTCCTACTGCGGTAGATAATATACTAGTTACTGACAGAGAACAATAAATAAGATGCTCTCCACTCTCAGGGAGGCCATACCCTGGGATGAAAAGCAGAACTATAAACAAGCAATTGTAAGATAGAATGAGAAACGTCATGCTAGATAGAGGTATATTCTGGATGCCATAGGTACATGTTGGTAAGGCAAAGCCCCTGGTAAGGAGGAGGAGGTAAAGGTGAGTGTTCTCGAGAGGACACTTTAATGCTTGGCTGAGCGTTAAAGGAGCTGTTAAAATTCACCAGGTTGGAGGATGAGACGAATGAGATATTTTCCATCTTATCCAATGTGGATTTCTGTCTCTGTGACTCCTCTTCCCTAGAAGCCTTTCCAACATCAAAATTAGATTTCAAAATAACAAAAACCTTCATGTATTAATGTTCTTAAAATTAATGTTAACCCAGGCTTTCCTAACTTACTAGGATCAAAGGTGGATTATTTTAAAGAAAAGCATAACTGTCCTATTTTTATTTTTACGACCTGTAGAAGGAAGAAAAAAAGCAGCATTTATTTACAAGGCACAAAATAAATAAGATTTGGGAACTATTCAGCTAATTTCATCATTTCAGACAAGGCTGAACAGGCTACTGTGATAAAATTTACTCTATAATGCTGTATCATTCATGGTGTCATTTCTGTTACCTACATAAGTTTCAAAAACTGACCGTGTGTTTTTGATGAACTATAAAATGCAAGAAAAGATAAAGACAAATACCATATGATACCACTTATATGCGGAATCTTGAAAAATGATGCAAATGAACTTATTTACAAAACAGAAATAGATTCACAGACATAGAAAACAAACTTGTGGTTACCAAAGGGGAATGGGAGGAGGGATAAACTGGGAATTTGGTATTAACAGATATATACTACCATATATTAAAAAATGACTTAAATGTCTTTACATCACTAATGAAAACTCAGAAGGCAGATGTAACATCTTTCAATAATGCCAGCACAGTCAACTTTTCCTGCAGCTTTGGGACAGGTGATTGGCTGCAGAACAGATGAGATGTTTGCATTTTAGGTGCCAAGTTTAACCTCCTTAAATGCCCTCCATGGGTTTATATGCTAGGATGATATTTAATGTTTGATGTATAGAGTCGAATTTCTCTAACTTAAATATGTTTACAGTGTGACCGTATACCTGATAGGGGTTCAATGATTATTTGTTGCATAATTGATTGATTAGGCAAATTAAAAGATTACTTTTTCTAGACACTACAGATAAATGTTGAACCAAAATTCTTTGATAATTTTGTCAGCCTTTCTCTCTAGTACAAGGAATTTTTTGCAAGGTCAATTCATGCTTTCTAGAAAGAAAGGGTTGAAGTATTTGTTTGGAAGCTGGGTATTATTCTGCAACTTAGGAAAACTAGGCGCTCCAGTCCTCTTGAGCTCTGTTATTATCAGCTACAGATATAGCCTCAGTTCTGCTGGCAGTTTTGCAGTGGAGGGACCACTAAATGTGCATAGTTATTCTGGTGAAGCCCAGAGATTATTCCAGCGTTACGAGAAGTGATGTTTTTGCATCTTTGCTAAGTTGTCTGTGCCTGTCTAAGGGTACCAGAGCTACACTTGTTAAGTTCACTGTGCTTGGAAAATCTTGACGTTTTCAGAATTTAGTGCAATACAGTTGGCATGATGGTGCTACCCAAAATGGGCTTGTTAAAGAACAGAAACATAATTTGAAATCTTAATAGCTACCATTGCTGTTAAATTCTCTTTGTTATTATTCTGTGATAGAGTTCCCAAACTCACTGAGTTTTTTAAGGAAGTGACCATCCTCATATGGGTATTATGGAAACATGATTCATTATTTTATGGGCTAGAGATGAACAAGACAGACATTGAAGCCAGGTATCTCTGGAAAATTTACTGTTTTAAGGAAACCAATAGAATTTTTTTTCTCCCTGATGGAAAAACAAGAACAAAATCTGAACAAAACATGTAATAAGGCAGTAGAAGGCTTAATGGAAATGTTAAAAAGAATGTTTTGCCATGAAAACTTGCTTTTCCACTCTTAAGAGGCTTAACAATAATTTTTAAAAGAATACCGCAGAAACTTGCTTTCTCAGTTAAAATGATGGATTTACAAACATGAAGATCATGAATGTCTAGTCCACTCTTTAGAGGAAAAATAAATCACAGTTAAAATAGGAAACGGTCATTTTCCTTTTGGTAATTAATATCTTAGCCATGAAGCATGTTTTTATTATCTTATATGAAGTCCTTCATAAACCTAAGTGGGTTTTTAATATGGTGGCGATTGTTTTTGAAACTGTGATTAACTTTGAGACAAGGAGATAATAAGATTTTTTGTTATCTCTGCTTTCAGGTGGGTTGATTTTTATTAATGCAGAGACAAAACTACACAAAAAAATTCAACATAAAAATAATTTATAGCAAGATGAAATTTTTTTGAGTGGCATAAAAGAGCAAACTCAGATAAGGAAAAAGAAATCTTGTGTTTTAGTTGGTTTTTCTTTTGGAGAGATTCATTTCTGGTTAGGGAAATATATCTGCCACAGTTAGATACTTTTGCTTGAGTTTCATGCAACTAATTTCCATAAAAATAAAAATTTCACTCATATAACAAGAGAAACAGAGATATACACACAATAAATGTCATTCCCTTAATTTTTCAGTGTTATTTATTTTGGAATGGGGAATACAGAATATGTAAAACACATAAAAATACTGTATAAATCATAAAGTCATTTCTGCAGCTTGCGTGAATCCCTTCCATGCATATTTCTTTTAGGATATAAAAAGATCATTTAGAAAATCAAGATAAAGTGCTGAACAAATTGTAGAATCAATCACCTAGTAATAATAATATTTCATATTTATATAGTGCTTCACAATTTACAAAGCACTTCTATATATGTGTATGTGTGTGTGTATATATATATATGTATGTGTATATAAATATAATTATCATGGTTTTAAGCAATGTCTTTCCTTTAAAAATGAACATTTATACTAAGTTATCCAGGTACCACAGGTGTAAGAAATTGAGAAGAGAAAGCCAGTGAAAGACGATGAATGAATTAATCAGAAGATAGTTGATGTCTTAGAAGCCAGCTTGGAGGATTTCAGGGCACAAGTGGTCGATGATATCCATGTCAATTACAGGGGAGAAATCAAATAAGACTCAGGCTCAGATTTGTCCGTTAGGTAATTGGAGGGAAAATGGGTTAGGGGAGCAGTTAGAAACTGTGGGCAGAGGAGGATTTACTATGAAGCTAATGGAGTTTCAGTACCAAAACCATTCAAATGCAAGTTGCCCTTCCTATTCCTTATCTCATGTTCATTTTTTGTAATCTGTCTTCTTAAAGTTGGACTCGAAACTGTATATGCTTTAGGTCCCACAAAGCCTGGTTAACTTCTGGTTTTGGAGATGGAAGCCTGATACAATGAATTGAGATACAAATGAGAAAGGAGAGGAAGAGATAGTGAATGTGAGTTATTCTTTCAAGAAGCTTTTATGGTCAAGGGAGCTGCGTGTGTACAAAGAGCCAGCTTCGTGGGTGTGTGTCCAGTAGACATGCTCTGAAGGGCCCCACACATGGGGTTTAACGCTCTTCCACTGCTGTCCTGATATTCTTAGCAACTCTGTTTTGTAATTTATGTTTTACAAGTGAGGGCTGATCAGACAGGGTATCAAGCACTGTGTTTACCTTCAGCTTTTGCTCCCCTGCAGTCCTGCCTTCCCCCTCCTCACGAGAACAGGTTCTCTGCCACTTGCTCCCCAGCCCTCCGGTGCCCCGGGTCCATCTGGCGTCTGCCCCTAGAAGGAGCCTACGTGTGGCCATAAGAAAGGGCAGTGTTGGATATGCACATCCTGCCGTATCTTGGGGCTGGGAATGGTGACGGCTGTCCCCACCCGGGCTAGTAGCACCAAGGCGTGTTTGGTGGTTAGCCTGGCACATAGCCCGCCTTGAATCCAGGTGCTTAGTGCTTCTCAGTGGGGAACTTTAGAGACACTGGGTTTCACCCATTTGTGTGGCTTGAGGTGACTGGCCTGGGGAAAAGGGAGATGACTGCTAGACTTTGCCAGACCCCTCCCTGGGCTGCAGTGCATGGATTGAGGATGATACATGGGGATCCTGGATGTCCTAAGGCTGGAAGGAGCACACGTGCCCCTTGTGGGGAGGCAGGTCCCCCGGGTGGCTCTGAGGGTCCTCACGTCAAGCCCTTTGACTGGAGGGCTCCTCTCCTCCTCCTGCCACATTTCCTGGTTCTGGCACAGATTTGTCTCTTTGGCCAGCTCAGGGCACCCTCTGGGTTGAGCCACAGAATACAAATTTTATCATTTTGTTGAAGTCATATACAACTTAAATGCACTGATAATTTGCATTTAAAACTAAGTATGACAATATAAATATGAATGGTAAAATTTATGCTAAAAATTTAACATTTTCATTTGACTGTATTTAGAATGACATTAAATGGCAAATAAAAAAGTATTTAAGTCAAGAGAAGGAAAAAGAGAGAAAGAGCGCAAAAGACAGGAAAATTGCTTTACATGGACTTTTAAGGGCACTTCACTTTTTGAACTAAAGGCCGTATTTTCACTTTGCGCTGGGTCCTACAAATTTTGTAGCTGGCCTTGTGTGTGGGGAAAAGCCATCTGCTTGACGTGCTAAATTTGATTTTGATAAATGAGTCTCATCATCTCTGATAGAAGGAGAGAGTTCTGCTGAGCATCCTGCTTAAATTCCTCAGGTATGTCTGGTTGGCCGAGCCTGGCCGCTACACCTGTGCCGAGCTACGAGGGAGGCGAGCATTTCACATTCCGTTTCTGTAATGCTAGGGAGTCTCTGTTTCCTACCAAGGGCCCTAAAATTGGGAATTGTCCAAGCTTAGTAAGTAGTTCAGATGCTGTAGGAGAAAACTGTAGGTGCCTCACTTATACTATAACTGAGCCGGAGCCTGTGGGGCTTCCCAGGGCAGACCTCTCCCCCATGTCCTCTGCTGCAGCTCCTCTCTGAAGTTCTCAGGTGATAACAGTGTCTCATGTATATTTCCTGAGTTTTTCAGATGCTAAAAACCACCACCAAAGGGAAGAAATTAACTACTTGATGATGAGAGCAGGGGGCCCCCAGACCTTCAGGCCCCTAGGTGTTGATAGTGTTGACCACCCTGTTTCCTCAACATCAGCCAATCGGAGAATTGTGCACGAGCTGATCACACACCCTGCGACCCTCCTCTCTCACCTCGCCTTTAAATATGCTTTGCTGAAACCCTTCTGGGAGCTCGTGGTTTTCTTGGACTTGAGCCACTCCATCCTCCTCCCTCGGCCTTGCAGTGAACCTTTCTCTCCTCCAAACTTCACCGTTTCGATTTGTTTGGCCTCAGGCTGCGTCGGGCACAGGAACTTTCATTCCTTGCATCTGGCAACAATATCCTTGAACCTTCCTCCTTCCGTGTGCTCTGGCTGAGTCCAACATCCCACTGCCAGTGTCTTTACTCGGCACCTATTTCCAAAGCCAGTAAAGGGGGCTCTGCTCATTCACTGGGCTGGCCAGAAGTCCTGGGGTGCGGGGTGCCTCAGGAGAAGGCCCCAGCCAAGGACTGTTAGGAACTCCCTCTTTCTTCCCTCTCTCCCTGAGTGGGATAACAATGAGATGTGTGTTTTATCCCATTTCCTAGAATTTCCAAGTGGGACGCTCCTTCATCTCTCACTGGCGGCTGGCTTGATCACATACCCTTTATTGGCTGCCTTCCTTTCTCTGATCCGACTCCCCTCCCCAAGGTTTCTTTTACTTCCCACATAATCACTTCGTACTTGAATCTTTTCCTCAAGGTCAGCTTCCACAGGAACTCAAACTAAGACAGACACTGAACAGCAAAAAAAGTAACAAATGTTCCTTCTCATGATATAAGTAGGTGCTTCTCTGCTTCAATAACACCTCTCTGCCTGCATGTCTTAAGTAACTCTTACCGCTCTGTAGTGTAACATTCGTCTAACTTGTCCTCTGGTTAGACCCCAAGACCTAGGACCATGTGCGTGTCACTGTGGGCTGCGTGTAATGGTGCCCAGTAACCTACCAGTACACATGTGACCGAACTCATGAATGGTTATGCGTTTATCCAAACCTAACGACTCATGAAAGACTTAGATGACAAATGTTCACCTTATTACTGTTGCCTAAAATCTCGATTGAAAGGATTGTGTTTGTCTCTGCATTTTCCAATCTGTCCAATTTTATTTTTGGCCTGGTTGCTGTGTTGCTTGTGGGCATGTGATCACACTAATTTGTGTATGTGAGGGTGGGCAGAGAACAATGCCTTACTGTGGGTATTTTTTTTTTCCCCTTGAAATCACAGAAAAATGTCTCCCGAATCTGTCTTCAACCTGGCAAACGATATTAAGCAGACCCAAAGTGGGTGGCAACCCTCGTTTCTTCTACCTGATGCCTGAAAGTTTTTGAGAGTCAGGAGAATGTCTGTCTTATCAGAGACTCAGCTCAGACGTGCTCTATCCTATGAGTTTGGTGCTAGCATTTTCCACAGAGGTGTCCTTTCACATTTTTCTTACTGTGTTTTTGTGCTGAATGTAAAGTCAGCAAAATATGCCAGCTCAGGGCTTCTCAAATCTGAGGATCTCTGTTTCCTAGAGAAGTTTGGCTTGTCAGAGCTAACGCCACCCACATTCCAGAACCCTCTCAGAAGTGGGCTCCAAGCAAATGCCCATGCCTTAGCCCCTTTACCTTCCACGAAGAACAACAGCTTTGAAAGTCTACCAACTTGAAGGTCAAATCTCACTTCTCTCATTATATTCAGAATGATTTGTCTTCTTCTGAGAACAATGAACAGGAAATCATACAGATGGCAAAATGTGTTAAAGGCTTTGAGTCTGCTAATACTGAAGGAAGCAGCAATAAGTTTTCCAGGCACTTACAGAAAAATTTGCTAAAGCAATGAGAGAAAAATAGGCTTTTCATGTTCCAAGTTCAAGATCACTGCCCGTTTGAATAATGGGACATGAAAAATGGATGGGGCCGTCAAATCTCTAGGATAATCAACTATTTTTAAAGTAAATAAATGGATAGCTAAAACCTCAGATTTAAGTAATTAAGAATTTTAAGAGTTATGTGATTTTTTTTAGAATTTCCTACTTTGATTTAATATTTGATCATAGACATATTTTGTTAGCTTTTTTTTAAGTTGGTGATTTTTTTTTCAGTGAAAATTTATCTTTGTTTAAAAATACCAAGTTCTAAAAATGTTATAAGATTATGTTCGTTTCTAATTACTGCTGTATTAAATTACCAAATTAAGTGTGTGGCTTAAAACAGCACAGATGTATTGTCTTATAATTCTGGAGGTCAGAAGTCAGGGATGTTTCATTGGGCTTAAATTGAGGTGTCAGCAAGATTGTGTTCCTTCTGGAGCCTAGAGAGGAGAATCCATTTTCTTTTCTACTTTCTAGAGGCTGTCAATGCTCCTTGAGCGCAGGGCCCCGACCTCCACCTTCCAAGCCAGCAGCGATGGGTGGGGCTTTGACATTAAATCACTCCAACTTGGGCACTTCTGCTTCTGTCTTTCATTCCTGGAGACCCTTGTGATTACTTTGGGCCCACCCGGATAATCCAAAATAATCTCCCCCACTGATTAGCAAACCCATTCCATCTACAACCTTAACCTCTCCTTGCCATATAATAGAACATATTCATAGATTCCATGGATTAGGGTGTGGACATCTTTGGGGACCCTTTTATGCCTACTATATGATGATTTATAAAAATACGTACAAACAGCAAAAGTGCATAAACTACAGCTGAAAATGATACAACAAAGAAATAAATTGATCGGGAGATCTAACGGTCCAGAAATTCAGCCAACAGGAAAATGTACACGAAGGAGGTTCTGTATATCATGTCCTCTGAATTCCGAGTCAGTGAATCTTAAACTTGGGGTTTAAATCAGACTTCTGAATGCCACAAATTTTGGTGGTGTTCTTGAAGGGATTAAAAGAATCAAAACAAGACTAATCATGTCACTAATAATTAAATCACAATGATTGCCCCTGTATAATTCTCCTCTTTTTATTCGAGCAATCACAGAGAACTTGATTGCCCCTAAGCACAGTCATTGCTTAAACAGAACTGTTCACCGTTTGTACCTAATTCTCCTATGAAATAATGCAGCAGAGGGCTTAACACGTTCTGTAAACATCTTCCTTTTGGTGCCAGCCTCATTTTTCTTTATGTTTTTCTCATCTTATTGCAGCCAGATGAACCCCACTTTACATTCTATAAAACAGTTTGTTCATACAGCACTCCACTTCATAAACATTTCTATGACAATAGGTATATTCAGCTGTAATAAAAAAAGTCTAAATGCAGGCCAAAATATGGTGAACACGCATGTCACACCAGAGGGTCAAAGCATTCCAGTCCTAAGCTCCCTGTCCTTAAATAACGAAGATAGATGTGCACACTAGTGTGCATCTGATCTCTAACATAATTCTTAATTCATAGCATGTGTAGGATGAAAACAGATTAAATTCTTAACAGAAAGCCAGCTATTCCTGATAATAGCTAATATTCCTGCTCCACTTACTATGTCTCTGAAATGCTTAGCATTTTTCTAAGTGCCTTTTCATGGTTTAACTTATTTAATCTGTGCAATGAGTGGCTTCTGCTTCTGTTCCCATTTTGCAAATAAAGAAATTAAGGCACAAAGAGGCTAATTGACCTCCCCAAGTTCCCGCTAATAAGTAGCAATCTGGGATTTGAATCTAACTAACCTGGCTTCCGCTCTGTGCTTTTCCCGTACAACAGTATTGCTTCTAAGAAGAAAACCAAAAAAATGCATCCTCACACTGTTCATAAAGAAGACGTTATATCAGACTTTTTATGAAACTTACTACTTACTGCTTTGCTCAGTCTATTGGATATTTGCCAATGGAAGGTTGAGGTGCAAATGACACCTTAATCATTGAAGGAGAGCTAATGTTCTTCTAGAAATCTCCTTTGCCTACAGTGGTCTCTTCTTTTCCCTCCCCTCCTCTTCATTGGTTAGCTCCTAATGCAGATCTTATGAGAAGTATCACTTTAATTTAATTTATTATTTTTATTTTATTTATAGTTTATTTATAATATATTTATAACATTTGCAATATTATATTAGTTTCAATATATATAATTTATATATTATATAGTTGATTTAAAATATTACATATTATGTTAGTATAACATAGTGAGTTAATATTTTTATAGATCATGCTCCATTTAAAGTTATTACCAAATAATGGCTATATTTCCTGTGTTGTATAATTTATCCTTGTTGGTTATCTATTTTATACATCGTAGTTTGTATCTCTTAATCCCCTACCCCTCCCCACTGGTATCCACTAGTTTGTTTTTTTATATCTCTGTTTCTGTTTTATTTATATACATTAGTTTTTATTTTTTAGATTCCACATATAAGTGATAACATAGACTATTTGTCTTTCTCTATCTGACTTATTTCACTAAACATAATACTCTCTAGGTCCATCCATGTTGCTGTGAATGGCATTATTTTATTCTTTCTTATGGCTGAGTAATATTCCATTGTATAGATATACCACATCTTCTTTATCCATTCATCTGTTGATGGACACTTAGGTTGCTTCCATATGTTGGCTACTGTAAATAATGCTGTTATCAACATTGGGGTGCATGTATCTTTTTAAATTAGTCTCTTCCTTTCCTTCAGATATATACTCAGCATTGGAATGGCTGGATCATATAGTCATCCTACTTTAAATTTTTTGAGGAAACTTCATACTGTTTTCCTAAGTGACTGCACCAATTTACATTCTCACCAACAGTGTGCAAGGGTTCCCTTTCTCCACAACCTCGACAATGCTTGTTATTTGTGGTCTCTTTGATGACAGCAGTTCTGACAGGTGTGAGATGACATCTCATTGGGGTTTTGATTTGCATTTCCCTGTAATTAGTGATGTTGAGCATTTTCCATGTACCTCTTGGCCATCACATGTCTTCTTTGGAAAATTGTGTATTCAGGTCTTCTGCCCATTTTTCAGTTGGCTTTTTTTTTTTTTTGAGTTGTGAGGTGTTTATATATTTTGGATATTAACCCCTTCTCAGTCATATCATTTGCAAATATTTTCTTCCATTCAGTAGGTTGTCTTTTCATCTTGTGGATGGTTTCCTGAGGTATCACTTTAGGAAATTTCCTGCAGTCCCTGTTTCCTTTATTTAATTGCATTTTCTGTGTTAAATGCTCTAATAAAATGCTGTTGCTTTCACAGTGCTCATTTCAGTTTGTAATTAATTTGTGTGAATTTATTTCATTTGTCTAATTTATTTGCTTATAATTTATTTTGATTAAGATGTATCTCTTCCCCCAGACTGTAACATCCATGAAAGAAGAAACCATGTCTATTATTTGTTCCCATTGACCCCCAGACCTAGCATGGTGTCTGTCACATCATAGGTGATTAATAAGCATTTGTGGAATGAATGAATAAAATCCTAGTTTCTGTTTTTCTGTACTTTACTTCTTTTTTTTTAGTATAACCAATTTTACATCTCAGATTATAGGACTAATTAATTTGGTTGCAAAAATGATGTGAAAATATTTAATTTCTGAAATTCTATACTTACTACATTTAGCAAAGCATAATTTTTACATAGATACAAAATGAAGAATGATGATGATCTTAGAAGCATTCCTGGTTCCTTGCAAATACCCTCAAATCCCTTCCCTCTTACTGTACCTTGTTCCCTTAGCTAAATCAAAATCGAAGTAATCCAGTGCGTTGCCTTCATCTGCACAGTTGGCTGATGCTGAAGAAAAACAAAACTGTGACAACTAGTAACACCTTAAATCTGTAATCGCTGGTTCCTTACTATTTTCTGGCAATTATATCAGAGTCCCTCCTCTATTCACTCATATTTTTCTTTTATATATATATTTTTTATTGAAGTATGGTCAGTTTACAACATTGTGTCAGTTTCTGGTGTACAGCACAATGCTTCAGTCATACATGAACATACATATATGCAACAGCATGAACTTGTTGTTTATTTATTTTATACGTAGTAGCGTGTATCTGTAAATCTCGAACTCCCAATTTATCCCTTTTCACTCCTTTCCCTCCACTGGCAACCATAAGTTTGTTTTCTATGTCTGTGAGTCTGTTTTGTGAATAAGTTCCTTTGTCCACTCATATTCTTCTAAAAGACTAATTCTCCTCTCTCTTTGAGCATCTGGCACTGCTTCCCTTTTTCTCACTTCTGGCTGATATCCTGGTTCTGATTTTACTGAATGGAAAACTCCCTCAAGGTCACACTGTCACCGCTGTCCAGCTCCCTGTGTCTGTGCGTGTAATCTCTGCCTTCACCCTGTGAGCCCCCACGATCCTCTCGTGACCCTTCAAGCTCAGTCTTCCTGCAATTCTCCCTTCTTTCCCCCAACTTCAGTTATTTCCTCTTCTGCTGAATCATTTGCTATTCCCTCTACCCTGATGCTGTTCCTTCCAATCTTTGCCCAAATGCCACCATTTATTTGAGGACTGTCCTCTACAACTTCGTATACAATTGCATCCCCATGCTTCCTATCCCTCCTCAGGTCACAGTGTTCCTGTAAACCTCCAACAAGACACATGGAATTCTGCAACTTTTTATCTCTATATGAAAGGGAAAGTGTTATACCCTTAAAACTCAGAGCTTCAGAATGGGCTGTCCTGTATATTTTGGGCTATAAGCCACATTCTTTTACAAAAGGTGCAGAACACAGAGCCACAGGCCACAGAGCACAGAGCTTAGAGCTAAAGGAACAGATTCAATACGAAGTCAGGTTTGTTGTCCGTTACAGCAGCTGAAGAGTCAGGCATGTGAGCGATCATTTCATCTTGGACATCCAACCAATTTAACCCTCCAAGTGACTCCAGCCCAGCCACCACCTGTCTATAACTGTGTCAGAGGGCCTCGGTTATAATTGCCCACCTGAGCCTAGTCAGCCCATAAGAGCCATGAGGTATAATAGCAGATGATTATTTTTATGCCAGTTCATTTGGGAAGTTGTTTGTTACACACCAGTAGATCACAGAAACGTCTCTTGTTCACAGGACCTCTGTTCTATTCCTCTCCAATTTTCTTTTGAGGTGGGGCTGGGGTAGTTGTCTAGTTACACAGGGTAAAGGTGGGGACTTGAGGATCAAACTGCTCCTAAAATGGCATGTGAATGACCCCCTGCTTTTAAAACACGCCATCACCCTCACTGCTTTTGATATACGAACCATTTGAAAGTTCTGTGGTTATCTCATGTTATTGCACAACTTCTGCCTCTAAAGCTTAGAATTCATCTTTCTCACGTTTTCCAAGCAGTTATCCTGTATCCATCTGTTTTCCAGATTTCAGAATTCTGTTTTGGTTATTCTCCTATTCTTTTTATCTCTGTGGTTTTATGGCTTCTAAATCACTGTTATTCTGGTGGAGTATCTTTAATCATAAGCTCCTAGAAACCATTTTATTAAAGGGCATTACTCAGAACAGAATGTCATAAAAATAAATAGTGCTTTCAAACAGATTAGAAGTAATGACTGAAAAAGAGTAAGTTCAAAGGTCCACTTTATAAAATTTGGGACATGCGCTTCAAACAGCAGGCATTCCCTGAAGGACTCGCCCAACTACTTCCTTTAATTCCATACTTATAACAAATAAGACCCTGCTAGGCAAAGGATGTACTTACAAGCCTTAGGCCAAGGATTCTGAATAAGTATTATTTGAACTGAAAAATACAATTTCAGAAAGATTCAGTATGGCTTCTCCTTCCCTCAGTGCCTCTCCCTTCCCCAGAAACAGTCCTGCTCCATTGCTCTTCTGTGTTTCTTGTGTCCTTAAAGTCATTCTCAGAAGTCATTTGCTACAATAATTTTGCTGCAGCTTATTATGGAAGTATTTATTTTGTCATAAGCAACAAAAATGGCATCTCCCAATTTTTTTTTCCCAAGATGAGTCACGATTTCTTGAAAACATAGCCAGATATTCCTGAATTTAAAAAATATCTGATTTTGCTTGGAAAAAGCAGTATGACTGGCCACCAGTTGTTCAGGACAGCAAGGAAACTTGGGGAAGTTATGGAGGAAGAATTAGGTAGCAAATGATTTAAGCAACACCAGCCTTTTAGGATTTCCCTTTGAGTTTTATGTCTGAAACCATAGTTTAAGTTTACTTAAGTCCTTAATATGATTTAATAAGGAACTCTCAGAAAAACCTTTACTTCTAAATGTAGTGTAGCATGGTCATCATGAGGCTTTAATTTTGAGTTAATGATCATAATATGCTTGTAGCTTTCATAAAATCGTCTAGAATCTCTTGGGAATGAAAGTATTACATTCTGGTGCCCCCTGGCAGACGCTTTGTTTACTGAATATTGTGAACTGCCCTAAGGAAAATGAAAACAGAATAGAAGCTGCCCTGTCGGTACATCTCCACAGAAGATAGACTATTCTTTTAGGTGTCTGTTATCCTATGAACAAATATTACCACTGGAATGAAATTTGAATTAGGACAATGCTGAAGCAGAACCAGTTCATCTAAATTCTTGGTTTCACATTCTCTGTAAGTTGGGGGTAGTTAATATTAAGTGAATGCCCAAAGAAGATGTGTTATGAATAAATAGTAACAGAGAAGTCACTGTTCTAGGCACCTTATGATAAATTCAACCTGTGAAACATGAAACTAAATATAGGTAGAGTTGAGGTCCATGTATCTTCTCAAATGTTCCTGGGATAAAGAGCGCTTTAAACCACAGACGTCAAGTGTGCACACATGTTAGCGGAGCAGAGGAAGTGTGTTGAGCTGGTGGGGATAGGTGTAGATATCATCTCCTGCATCATCTTGTGCATGTTAAGTTGATATTGGGATGTATAAGAAGTAATGTGTGATCTGCAAACTGTCCACCGAAGAGTGGAGTCCATGCAATCAGAGATCTGCAGATGATTCACAAAGCGAGTGCAAAATAAAATACAAAGTATTAATAGTTCCTGTTTCCAATTACTTTTTTTTTTTTTGCAGTAGACAAAGCAGTGAGCTCCCTGAAGACAGAGGAATAGAAATGTTTCAAATTGCCCAGGAGTTGTTGTAACTGACTTGTTTTGGGGGAGTACTTAACTGGGAAGTCAGGTGGGAAATAACCTGGTTCTGTCTGTATCTCACTCTTGTCAGGACGTTTCTGGAGCTGGGGAGGTGAGGAGGGGTGGAGGGAAGTTAGGGAGGGATCTGATTTGAGGATCAGCCATGACTCTGGTGCACCAGGATTTTTATTGAATTCCAGGCAGGATAGAGTAGTTTTATTTTATGTTTTATTTCAGATCATCAGGTCCTCTTCCAAACTTATCGAATTAGAATCTCTGGGATCAACCAGGGAGTCTGCATTTTAACATCTTTATGTGATATTTGGGCAGAAGTGAATCTTGTGAAGCAGTTTTTGTTATGCTGTATCTTTCAACTAGAGTGTCTCTTTGAACTTTGATGGTATATAATATTCATCTGATACTGTATTGTAGACAGTTGTAGACAATACAGTATCTGTATACAGTAGGCAAATTTCCTAGAGTCTTCTCATGCCTCTGTGGACAAATACTAGATATGAATCCCATGTGAGTATACTCAATGTAAGATTTGCCTGTGTTAAAAAAAAAAGTAATTGGAAATGTTGTGTAGAATTATCCATTGCTTGAATGAAAGCCTTCTGAGAGAAGGCTTGAGTTCTTATTCCAGGGTCAGCATTATTGCCCTTAGCAATCTTTGTGTTGAGGAAGTTCAATGGACTGCTCTCAGAGTAATGAAAATAGGTTAGAGAGATTAGCACCCAAGTTCCCAAATACTTCTTTTTTGGTGCAGCTAGCCCTGAGTTAAAGGATTTCTGTTTTCTTTCCCTGTACAAACGCACATAGGTTACATACCCAAATATATTTCTAATGTATATGCATTCCATTATCTATGTCAATGCTGTGTCTGTTTAACCTGGATTATGTGTTACATTTTTTTCTGTTTAGCGTTTGTTTGTTCTTTACTATTATGTGTTGTATTTTTCTGTGTATTTGGTAATATGGAGAAGAGGTTTATTTTTTTATTTTTTATTTTTTTTGCTCAAACCAAGGCTTGTTTTATTGATTGTCTGGGGCAAGGGCGGACAAACTATCAGCCCTTTGTTCAAATATGGACCTTGGTCTCTTTTTAACTCACCACCTGTTTTTTTTTTTGAATTTTTTTTTTACATTTTTTATTGATTCATAATCATTTTACAGTGTTGTGTCAAATTCCAGTGTTCAGCACAATTTTTCAGTCATTCATGGACATATACACACTCATTGTCACATTTTTTTCTCTGTGACTTATCATAACATTTTGTGTATATTTCCCTGTGCTATACAGTGTAATCTTGTTTATCTATTCTACAATTTTGAAACCCCAGTCTATCCCTTCCCACCCTCTACCCCGCCCCCACCCGGTAACCACAAGTCTGTATTCTCTGTCCATGAGTCTATTTCTGTCCTGTATTTATGCTTTGTTTTTGTTTGTTTGTTTGTTTTTGTTTTTTAGATTCCACATATGAGCGATCTCATATGGTATTTTTCTTTCTCTTTCTGGCTTACTTCACTTAGAATGACATTCTCTAGGAGCATCCATGTTGCTGCAAATGGCATTATGTTGTCAGTTTTTATGGCTGAGTAGTATTCCATTGTATAAGTATACCACATCTTCTTTATCCAGTCACCTGTTGATGGACATTTAGGTTGTTTCCATGTTTTGGCTATTGTAAATAGTGCTGCTATGAACATTGGGGTGCAGGTGTCATCCTGAAGTAGATTTCCTTCTGGGTACAAGCCCAGGAGTGGGATTCCTGGGTCATTGGTAAGTCTATTCCTAGTCTTTTGAGGAATCTCCACACTGTTTTCCATAGTGGCTGCACCAAACTGCATTCCCACCAGCAGTGTAGGAGGGTTCCCCTTTCTCCACAGCCTCTCCAGCATTTGTCATTTTTGGATTTTTGAATGACGGCCATTCTGACTGGTGTGAGGTGATACCTCATTGTAGTTTTGATTTGCATTTCTCTGATAATTAGTGATATTGAACATTTTTTCATGTGTTTTTTGATCATTTGTATGTCTTCCTTGGAGAGTTGCTTGTTTAGGTCTTCTGCCCATTTTTGGATTGGGTTGTTTATTTTTTTCTTATTGAGTCGTATGAGCTGCTTATATATTTTGGAGATCAAGCCTTTGTCGGTTTCACTTGCAAAAATTTTCTCCCATTCCATAGGTTTTCTTCTTGTTTTATTTCTGGTTTCCTTTGCTCTGCAGAAGCTTGTAAGTTTCATTAGGTCCCATTTGTTTATTCTTGCTTTTATTTCTTCTAGGAGAAAATTTTTGAAATGTATGTCAGATAATGTTTTGCCTATGTTTTCCTCTAGGAGGTTTATTGTATCTTGTCTTATGTTTAAGTCTTTAATCCATTTTGAGTTGATTTTTGTATATGGTGTAAGGGTGTATTCTAGCTTCATTGTTTTACATGCTGCTGTCCAGTTTTCCCAACACCATTTGCTGAAGAGACTGTCTTTATTCCATTGTATATTCTTGCCTCCTTTGTCGAAGATGAGTTGACCAAATGTTTGTGGGTTCATTTCTGGGCTCTCTATTCTGTTCCATTGGTCTATATGTCTGTTTTGGTACCAATACCATGCTGTCTTGATGACTGTAGCTCTGTAGTATTGTCTGAAGTCTGGGAGAGTTATTCCTCCAGCCTTTTTCTTTCTCTTCAGTAATGCTTTAGCAATTCTAGGTCTTTGATGGTTCCATATAAATTTTATTATGATTTGTTCTAGTTCTGTGAAATATGTCCTGGGTAATTGGATAGGGATTGCATTAAATCTGTAGATTGCCTTGGGCAGTGTGACCATTTTAACAATATTGATTCTTCCAATCCAAGAGCATGGAATATCTTTCCATTTTTTAAAGTCTTCTTTAATTTCCTTCATCAATGGTTTATAGTTTTCTGTGTATAATTCTTTCGCCTCCTTGGTTAGATTTATTCCCAGATATTTTATTACTTTGGGTGCTATTTTAAAGGGGATTGTTTCTTTACTTTCTTTTACTGTTGATTTATCATTAGTGTAAAGAAAGGCAACTGATTTTTGAACATTAATTTTGTAACCTGCTACCTTGCTGAATTCTTCGATCAGCTCTAGTAGCTTTTTTGTGGACCTTTTAGGGTTTTCTATATATAGTAACATGTCGTCAGCATATAATGACACTTTTACCTCTTCTTTTCCAATTTGGATCCCTTTTATTTCTTTCTCTTGCCTGATTGCTGTGGCTAGGACTTCCAGGACTGTATTGAATAGGAGTGGTGATAGTGGGCATCCTTGTCTTGTCCCAGATTTTAGTGGGAAGCTTTTGAGTTTTTCACCGTTGAGAACTATGCTGGCTATAGGTTTGTCATATATAGCTTTTATTATGTTGAGATATGTTCCCTCTATACCCACTTTGGCGAGAATTTTTATAATAAATGGGTGCTGAATTTTATCAAATGCTTTTTCTGCATCGATTGAGATGATCATGTGGTTTTTGTCCTTTCTCTTGTTGATGTGATGTATTACATTGATTGATTTGCGTATGTTGAACCAGCCTTGTGTCCCTGGGATGAACCCCACTTGGTCATGATGTATAATCTTTTTTATGTGTTGTTGGATTCTATTTGCTAAAATTTTGATGAGGATTTTGGCGTCTATGTTCATCAGTGATATTGGCCTATAATTCTCTTTTTTTGTAGTGTCTTTGCCTGGTTTTGGTATCAGGGTGATGGTGGCTTCATAGAATGAGTTTGGGAGTATTCCCTCCTTTTCAATCGTCTGGAAGAGTTTGAGAAGGACTGGTATGAGTTCTTCTTTGTATGTTTGGTAGAATTCCCCGGTGAAGCCGTCCGGTCCTGGACTTTTATTTGTAGGGAGGTTTTTAATTGCTATTTCTATTTCCTTTCTAGTGATCGGATTGTTCAAGTGTTCAGTTTCTTCTTGATTCAGTTTTGGTGGACAGTATGTTTCCAGAAACTTGTCCATCTCCTCTAGGTTTATTGAGTAAGGGGACTAAACAAGGTGATCTCTGAATGCATATTTAACTTCTGAGACATATGATGATTAAGTGATAACTTTTAATTCTTAGAGACTAAAATACTTCTAGCAATTTTATGGATTCTGATTAAATAGTAAGGACCATCTTTAACAGATTTATTTAAAAAAATTTTAATTAATGGCCTTTATTCTCTTACAGCAGTTTTAGGTTTACGGAAAAATGTCACAGAAAGTAGAGGGGGTTCCCTTGGGCCCCCTGTTAAGCCCTTCCCTGCCCTCAGTTTCTCCTATTATTGACATCTTGTATGAATGTGGTGTATACATTGGGTATAATCGATGAACCAATATCTATAGATTATTATCAGCTAAGGTCCATAGTTAGCATTGAGGCTTCATTCTTTGTGTTGTGCAGTTCTGCTTTTGACAAACGTGTAATGCCGCATATTCACCATCACCATATAGAATAGTTCTGCTGCCCTAAAAATCTACTGTGCTCCACTTATTCATCCATTCCTTCCTTATTTCCTCAAAATCCCTGGCAACCATTGATATTCTCACTGTCTCCATAGTTTTGGCTTTTCTGCAGCCCCAGACTGGGAACTGTGCGGCAGGAAGGGAGGAAGGCGACGACTGCTGTGGGGAAATCCTTGGGATCAAAGATCAGAAACTGCTCACCTCTGCCTCCTTCATGCTCTCATTCTCTTTCTTCCCTTCTCCCGCTTTCTCTCTCCAAAGCTCAGAGGTCGGTGGGACTTCACTGCCCTGGGAAATAAGAGAAGCTTATTTAGCGATGGTCATTGATGAAGGGGGATCCCGCGGCTGTGAGCACTCTTTCTTTTCTCTCTGTGCTCAGAGGCAAGGCCCAGCACCTTCACCAGTTTTCTCAGACTCTCTTCTCAATGATGCACTGAGCGAGGGGTCTAAAACAGTAGTGTTTGGATTTAAAGGTGACCTGGATTGTATTTGGAACTGCCAGCACGAGATGCTGCAAGATGCCCTCTACTCCCAGAGCCATGGACACACCCCAAGCTGGGAGGTGAACAATGCCAGGTAGCTCTTGGGTCACCTATGACCCTTTGTTCTGAGTCCTAGGCCCCCACACCCTTCTAATCAAGCTTTCTCATTCATGTAGCTGTACATACAGCTACACATGTCTATACACGCCTCTCTCAAAAATTTGCCTTGGCCATGAAATTCTTATGCCCTGAATAATCATAAAAAAGCTAGATTTTTTATCTTCACAGGTTTTTTTCCTTTTCTATCTCAGTGTGATCGGAAATTTTACATATGGAGCTGGTTGCCCTCCAAACCCCTTGGTGTGCTCTAGGACTGACTCCACCCCACCCCACCCCACCACTACATGGGGAATGCTCTGTACACACAGATCAGAGTGGTATATCAGGCCCCCAGAATGACCCGGAGAGGCCTCTTCATCTCCTATCCCAGATTCTTCTTTTTCCAGGAATCATTCAATGATCTATTCAACAAATATTTATTGAATAATTATGTGCTAGGTCCTGGGAAATCAGTAGTTTTAAAAATATCACAGACTCCTGCCCTTATTGTGCTTATATTCTGGTGGGAGAGGTCAATCGCTGAGCAAAATGTTTAAGGAAAAATATGGATGCTAATATATGGTGATAAGCCCTTTGGAAAAAAATTAAGTAGGGAAAGGGATGAAGAATGGATGTGATTGAATTTCAATTACAGTGTAAACTGGGGTGGTTAGGGAAAACCTCACGCAGGAGGAGGCATCCAGGAAAGATCTAGGAAGATGAAAGAGCAAGCCAGATGGTATTTAGAGGAAGAAAATTCCTGGTGCAAAGACCAACAGGTGCAAAAGCATGGAGTTGGGAGAATTTCTGCTACATGTGGGGAACAGCAGGGAAGTCATTGCGTCTACAGTGATGTGAAAAGTGAGGAAATATTAGGAGATGTAGCTGGACCATGTTGGGGAGTGGGCATAGGGGCCTAGAGGGGAATCAGATCATACAGGATCTTGTAAGTGCTTGTAGGGTGCTCTGAGTGAGAGGGAAGAATGAGGAGAAGAGGAGAAACACAATCTAAATAAAGTTCCCCAGGCTGCCAGGTTGAGAGTAGCCTCCAGGGGGCGTAGGACAGAGCAGAGAGCTGGGTTGGGAGGCTACTGCAATAATCCAGAAGAGAGATTTTGGAGTCTTGGACTGGCTGGTAGCAGTCAGGGTGGTCAGTGTTGATCAGATGATAGGCATACTTTGAATGTAGAGTGGAGAGATGTGTCAGGTGTAGAATATGAGACAAAGAGAGGAATCAAGGATGTCTCCCAGGGTGTTGGCTTACAGGTGGAGAACAGAGTTGTCTGGCACTGGAAAGTACAAAATTGAAAGAGAAA
The DNA here is from genome assembly GCF_048564905.1 of Vicugna pacos. Taxonomy (NCBI): domain Eukaryota; kingdom Metazoa; phylum Chordata; class Mammalia; order Artiodactyla; family Camelidae; genus Vicugna; species Vicugna pacos. Next base: position 12,172,413 of record NC_133010.1, read on the forward strand.
TAAGTTTGCTTGGGAAGGATGAAAAGCTCAGCTTTAAACATTGGTTGAGTTTTGAGATACATTAGACATCCAAGTAGCTACCTTGAGCACCCAACTGGATTTATGAATCTGGGGTTTAAAGAAACGGTTTGAACTGCGGATAAAAATTTAGAAGTTGTCAGTGTACATTTTATTTAACACCATGAGACTGGATGGCATTAGGGGTAGATGTAACAGAAAAGGTGTGACTAACAGCTCAGTAGGTCAGTTCATCCCCTTCAGAATAAACTTCATCCCTAACTAGGACGGCACGGCCTTGTTCTAGATACCCAAAACTCGTCAGCATAAACTAATCTGATGTCAGAGTCCTCCCTGTAGTCCTGTGGGTACGGTGGGTTACCAACAGATCTGTCACTGGGCGCCGCATCCAGCACAGACCTGACTGAGGCATGTGCTGTCTCTCCTGCAGTGTGAGACCAGAAGTACACCTGTTTGTCCACATTAAGTTCCCAAGGTCTCCACTTACGGTCTTTGTCATGCAAACTGTTTGAACAAATACAGTGCAATCTAAATCCACAGAGAGAAAAGCAATGTTTTTCCAATACACGATCAAGTCTTTGGAGATCTCATTTACATGACTATCCAGAATATTCATTATCTCAGACTAAAATAATTGCATTTAGATTACACTGCCTTTAGGGGTGGGGCTGTCTTCTTGAGGAATAAGGTGTAGCATTTGCTTTATCTTTGCAAAACTAAAAGGCCCATGGTGGTGGGTTTTCAAATCAATTAAGACAGTTTCTCCCATAGATTTATTTAATGTATTCTTAGGAGGCTAAAGTTTGCAGGTTGTTTAGACTGTTCCAGCTTCTTTGAGTCCTATTCCATCAATTTGTACACATGTGAATAAATAAACATACACAAACACACACGTACACTTCTAAGAAGTATTTGAGTTGCCTCATTAGAATTAAGACATTTGGGAAAGAGTACATCTTTTAAGTTGTACCCATGGGTAGTGATAGAGAAATATTAGTATTTATGTAAAGATCCCCTAAATTTATATATACTTTATATATATTATATATTTATATGTAATGTATATTTTTATGTATTTTATATATATAAAATTCTCTTGGGTAAATCTACTAATGAAAGATTCTGAAATTTTGTATTAATATAAGCAAAATGCTTTAATTTAATAAAGTTCCCTGTGGTAACCTATAATGAAAAAGAATATGAAAATGAGTATGTGTGTGTTTATGTATGACTGAGCTATTATGTTGTACACCAGAAATTGACACAACATTGTAAACTGGCTATACTTCGATTTAAAAAAATGCTTTAATTTAAAAATAAGATAATTAGGAGTAAGTAATAGCTGCACAAATTTGATAAGGACTAAAAATTCTTAGGATACTTTTAAAGCAAATTATACAAATAGGACATGTAGGAAGCCTGAACTAAGAGCACGATAGAAAGAGGTCTGTTGGTCAGTTCAGAAGGCCTATTAAACATGAATCAGAACAGCGATTCTGTTCTTCAAAAAGTAAGTGTGGCATTGAATTCTCATTTAGAGAATTCGGAACGCAGGGAACACTTGGCACCTTTCCCATTAGGTACTCAAAATTGTCAAAATCTCTACACGCTCACTTCTGCTTCTGGAATTAAGTAACACAGCGTACATGGAGAATGTTCAAAGGATGCCAGTACGGGACAATGTAAACATAAGGAAGTTAACAAGTTGATATTATTTATCTGAGGGAAGACATGACATAAGTGGCATGAAATAGTCATCAGTCTGCTGGAAAAGAAAATCTTTTGTCAAAAATAAAACCACGTCATGATGGGAGAGAACACTGAATTTCAAAGCCAAACAAGCATGGAGTAAAATCCTGGCTCTGCTATTGTACGGCTTTGAGAAAGGAACTTAACCTCTCCTAGTCTCTTCAGCTGTCAATGAGGATAAAATGCAACCCTTCATGCGTTACTATAAGGATGAGATTAAATTATATAATGTAAGTAAAATGCCTAGTAAAATGTCAGATAGAGAGCAGTGATGGGAGTGACAAGGATAAACTGATCAAGCCTGTGGGTGGTATTGGCATGTGTCGTGGCGGTCCTGGATGGACGGTGGTTAGGAATATGAGTTCTGAAGCTACATTGTTTGGGTTCAACTTCCAGCTATACTTCTTCCTAAGCTTTGGAACTGTGGACTGGTGATTTAGTATCTCTCATTTTTGTCATTTCTTAACCCAGGATTATCTATACATTTTGTGAGGACTGCATTATTTAACATACGTAGAATGTTTATAGAGTAGTTCCGGACACTAATCTTTTCTGCCTCTTCCACTTTTTTAAATCCCTTCCTCTTCCCGTTTCTCCCGCCCTCCCCACTTTTTCTTATAATTGGTCTGGTTCCTTTGGATATTTCTAATAAGTGGTGATCATGGATATTGAATCACAGCACAAAGTGCATTAATACTAGTCTCATTTGTCTGGCCAGCCAGTCCTCCTTCCTTGCCTTCCATTCTTCGTGCTCATCCCAAGAGCATGTCCCAATAAACCTTCTGCATGCTAAGCACCTTGCATCTACTTCCTGCAGAATGCGGTGGTGACAGTCGGCACCACCGTCCTCCCACCCAGAATAACATCTTCACAATGATGGTAATAACTAACATTTGAATATTATGTGCCGAGCACCGTGCTAAATGCTTTGTCTGTATTATCTAAGACAACTTTCAACAGTTAGGTACTATTATCACCTCCAGTTTTTAGATGTGGCAACTGTGGCTCAGAGAGGTTAAGATACTTTCCTTGGTCATCCAGCTGTGGAGCCAGGATTTGAAACTATGTAGTTCCCCTCCTAAGATGTCACCTTTTACTGTGATAGTCAATTATAGGTGCTCAATAAGTAGTTGTGTAATGTTTTGAGGTGATTTGGTGTTTTCACGGAGTTGCTTTCAGAATCCTCTCATTGTGATAAATTCCTGCCCTGAATGGACCCATTATTGTTGATAATAAATGCAAGCAACTAGATGAATGGGTAGTAAAAACGGGAGGAGAAGCAGAGAAATGTCAAGTGGAGACATTTCTCTAAGGGAACGTTGTGCTCAGAAGATAAAGGTGTTAAGGAATGTGGAATGTGCTATATGCATATAAAAATATGCTTAGTGTCACAAGTAATTGGGGAGACACCCATTAAAACAACACTGAGACATGATCAGATTCACACAATTTGTAAAGAGCTGATAATACCAGTGTTGGCAAAAAATGTGGGAAACTGGACGTTACCACCCACTGCTAATTAGTTTTAATCAGTACTTTGGAGAGCAATTTGACACTAATAAATTTTAAAATGCAACTTTGCAGTTAAGGTCAAATAGCTGGAGAAATTCTTAAACACACGCATGAAGACAGAAGCATGTGGTTACTCTGGCAGCATTTTTCATGAAAGCAACAATTTTTTAAAAGTTCAAATATCGATTGGTAAGGGCATGGATCGTATATTGTGGTGGTTTCTTTATATGGCAGGATGTTTAGGCAGTGTTTAAAATGAATGAATCCATTGTATATGTATAAACAGGGAGAGATCTTGAAAATATAATGTGGAAAGAAAAAAAGCAAGTTTCAGAATGTTATACAGCATGATATATCATTTATGTAAATTGAAAAATAATCAACATTGTTAACACATAGTTAATGGATACAGATGTGGGTGAAAGTATACAGTTGTGGACTTTGTATAGCAAAACTATGACAGTGTTTTTCTTGTTGGAGAGTAGGAGAGTTGGTAGGTAGAAGAGACCTGGTGAGAGATACAGAGAAAACAGTACTTCCTTCAAAGATTTATTTCTCAAAACTACAATAACAAAAAGAGATCTGAGGCAAATACATGAAAAAAAAATCAGCATACTCTTGTTTTGGGACAGTGGGGTCTTGTCTTCATACTTTGCTGTATTTTATTCATGCCTTCCAAAAATATGTAACAGTAAAAATAACTAAAAGAGAGAACGTGTTTCCTAATGAATTACTTTGTGATGTGAAATCTTCATCTAAATGTAACTATTTAAGTAGAATCCAGATACGCAGGTTATTTCTAAGTGGACTTTAAAGTGTAAATATATTTTATACTGAAAAACAAGGGAATTTCCTTTTTTCTTTAAAAAACGACTTTTTGTTTCATTGCGGGTGGTTTAGGGGTGGCCTTTCTTGGTGGAGAGAGAATGGGGTGGATCAGAAGTGTCTAAACTGGACTGATCTTTAGAATCACCTTGGGGGAGGGGGGTCCTTTGATATAAGCCTCACTGCAGGTTTATGAACCAAGTTCTCTGGGGGTGGAGCCCAAAGGTATGTTCCCTTTATTTCTGTTGTCTTTGATAACCCCCAGGGGAATCTGGTAATTAGCCTGGCCTGGAAATTTACCTCCAGATGTCCTCACAAGTTTCCTGCCTCCCAATTATTCTTTTAAAGATTCATGAGTTCAGTTTAGGAGTGGAGGTGGTTGTTTCTGAGAAAGTGACTGGAAGGGGGCGATAGAAGAGGTTTCCAGTTTATAAAGTGGGCGTATCTTGTAACAGCGACCCCACTTGGCAGATTCCTCCTTTCCCTATAAATCAGTGGGGGTTTCAGACAGCCCACGGCGCTTAGAAAACGGATACTCCCAGCATCCTCTTTGATATGAGGTCCTGAATGCTGTTCTTAATTCCTCGGTTGCTTAGTCATTTGTTTTTTCTCTCCTAACTGCAAGAAGTCTACAGACAGTTGAATATCAGTATAAGCATTACAATTTTGGCTGCCAGGAAAAGAAACATTATTGCAGTTCTGTTTGTATGAAGCTTCTTGTCAGTACAAGAAGCAGCTAGTAAGCACAGGTCTTTGATTCTGAATTGCCTATTCTTCGTACTTCACTTACCGGTGAATGTAACCTCCATGCGCACCCACAAAATAAAAACAGGATAATGATTTGTATCTGTGAGGCATTTTCTTTTCGAGAAAGGCCTCATTGTAAGTCCTTCTGTGGGTTATTGAAGGAGTTATATGTCTTCCAGCACCTGAGAATATAAATATCTGGATCATAAAAGCAGTGCGTCCTGACAGAAACTTCTCATCTGTACCTGGTCCACAGGGCTTTTCTAGGGGCTGGAAAAACAGAAGACAGAGAAGAAGATATCAGAGAAGTTTCCTTGTGAAAGCATTTTATATTTATTGGTTTATAAAGACTATATCCTGGGGGGTGGGCATAGCTCAGTGGTAGAGTGCCTGCGTAGCCTGCATGAGGTCCTGGGTTCAATCCCCAGTACCTCCATTAAAAAAAAAAAAAAGGCATTATCCTAGGAAATGGCCTAAATGTATACTATTAGGTACTTTTTCATCATGAAAAGGTAGAAGTAGCAGGTTACTATTAAAAATGATAGTTTTGATGTTTCCTGTTCCTCGTGTCCTCCAGTCTGGACACAGAGTCTCACTTCTGCTCTGACCCTGTGCCTTTGGCCCAGGCTGGCCCACACCCCCTCCAGTTTGTCAACATCCAGTCAAAGGGAACTCTAGGAGCCCCAACTGTTGTTCATAATCAGAGTTTTGGTCCATCTTTCTTCATTTGCACATTTGTGCCCTGTCCTGTTCTGTGTTCATTCAGCTCCTAACTTTCCTGCTCACAGCCTAACACTTAACCCTGCTATCTAATTCTAGATTCAGCTTTTCCAACTTGACCCTCAGATCTGCTCTTGGTCTCAGTTTTGCCCCCTGTGGTCCTCCCTGTTCTGGTTTTGGCTCCTATATACCAACCCAGTGTTGTCTACGCTCTTGTGGCTGGTCCCTGAAGAGGAAGAGAACCCCCACCTCCACCCCACCTCTGTCTGATGATAAAGGTTTATGCTTTCTTGTCCAGTGTTGGTCTGATGGTCTAAGGAAGCATTTGCATCAGTCCACCAGTCATATCTGAGTCTGCGTGGCCCGATTTCTTTTGTAAAGTATGTACTACATGTTTGCAGGGCCTTACGTGATTTCTTATGATGCTGCTGTGCTCAGAACATTTTTGAAACACCCCATTCGGATTGCTCTCTGAACACACAGTCTCATCCGATAAGAACTCCACTGGTGTTTGTTGGATGAGTCCATTACAAGCATGCACAAGAAAGTCAGTCTTGCTGCTGTATAAGAATACTTCTTGTTAGAGTCAAGAGCATTTCTCAACTTTTATCACCCTTCTTATACATAACACACGTGTCACTAGGTGACCATGGAACATTAAAAAAAAATCCCTTTACCACCATTGGAGATTGTTAAATGTATGTGTTACAGACTGAGAAGGAAGATCTCAAACAGGTAATTTGAGCAAATTTCAATGAATGGTGGAATTTCTAGAAGTATGTGGCCCCTTACAATGAATTCTTTCAAAGAGGTTATGCTCATTGGGTTGTTTTTTTTGAGAATATTTTTAAAAATCAGCCATGGTGTTATATAGCCACCTTTGTTCCTCCGAGCTGCGTAGGAATCCTGTAGTCTTGGGCCTTTGTTGAATGTAGAACCATCTGATTTTACTTTACGGAAACCATCTAAGCTGAAGAACAATGGTCCCGCAGAGAAATCTATAATCCTCGTAAAGCTATACTGAGTAACATACTCAAAGAAGTAGAGTAAAAAACATTTTACTTTCCTTCGCATCTTCCGCTTTATGGGTTTTAATTGGTTCCTCTAATACTTCATTCACTATGTCACCAACCTTGCCCAAGCACTTTGTTTCAAGTACTGCAGGAAGAACTAGTCATACGGCAATAAGTAAGATAGTCCCTGTCTACAAGGAGCAAAGAGTTGCTTTGGGGAAAATAGACACATAAGGAAATTAGAGAACGCTGGTAGTTACTCTTCAGTGCCTTGTCATGAAGGCTGCAGGATTACAGAAATAATGTATCGATTAGGAGACCAAGATGGAATGATTGCTTCTCAAGAAAAGTGGTCCTGGTGTAGTCGGAGGTCAGCAAGTTTTTCCGTAAAGGATCAGGTAGCAAATATTTCAGGCTTTGCGGCCAGACCGTCTCTGTTCTGACTCCTCATTTTGGCAGCTCTAGTGTGAAAGCAGTCATAGACCGCGTGTCAACGGCCGTGTTCTAGTAACACTTTCTTTCACAGAAACAGGCAGAGCTGCAGACCAGACTTGTCCATGAGCCACAGTTTACTGACCCCTGACCTCTAGGTGATGAGGATGAGTAAGGCAAAGGCACTTCAGGTACAGGGAACAGCGTGATGAAAGATCCACAGCAAGACAGCACATGGATCCCTGGGTGCTGAGAACATGAAGATACAATAAAAAGTGCTGGGAGAGCAAAGTAAGAGTGACTAAGACTAAGTTGCAAAACGCCTCATGTGTCAATTTAAAGGGCTGGATTTTACCCTGTGGGGAGTCACAAAATGAGCTTCTGTCTTGTGAAACGAGTATAAATCAACTTGCTCATTTTCAAAAGTCAGGGATGGAAAGTCTATTAGAAGGAAAAGCACAAGGTGGATAAAAATTCTTTTTAACATTGTTAATCAATAGCACTGGTTAGATTATTAGACATATGATAATCTTTTCTCTTCAACTGTGTGCAATTTTTCCTACACAGTAATTAGCACAAGTACACACATATATTAATGATACAGTCTCTCAGCCTATTCTGCCTTCAACCAACGACTTGGTTTTGCTGTTCGCCTAGAAATAATGGGACATTTTGGAGAAAATTACTCCAATGACTTGTCTATAGAAATATTTTTTAAAAAGCTACTGGAGAAAGCAGTATTTAGATGAAATGCTAAAATGAGTCAACTATAGAGATGAAAAATTGCCCTGTAGCCTAGAAGATTTTATAATATGACAATTTGTCTTAAAGACAGTTAAGAATATAATCCTCCAAGAAAAAGAATATCTCTGAAATTAACTACTTAAATCTGTAATACTCAGAGAAACTTGGAATCTTTTTCTACTCAGAAACTGGCTGAACTTAAAAGCAACAGTTTGTAAAGAGACCTTAAAGCTAATTGATAGCATATATATATATATATATATATATATATATATACACACACACATGCACATATATGTATATATATATATATATACATTTTAAAGGGATGACTATCCCTTTTAATCTTAATATTTATAAATATTTTAATAATTTAGTATTTACTAATGTTAATCCTTATTTTTATATAATTTTAATTTCAATAACCTTTACTTCCATAATTTTACTATTCCTTATTTCTATAACTTTCTAACATAAAACTAAACCATGAAGACATCATTAACAGAAGCACACTGTTTACAGTAGCCAAGCCATGGAAGCAACCTAAATGTCCGTTGACAGATGAATGGATAAAGAAGATGTGGTGTATATACACAATGGAATACTACTCAGCCATTAAAAAGAATGAAATAATGCCATTTGTAGCAACATGGATGGGTGTAGACATTAGCACACCAAGTGAAGTAAGTCAGACAAAGACAAATATCATATGATATTTGTAAATAAGTTCATTTGTGTCATTTTTTTAGATTCCACATAAAGTGGAATAGACAAAGTGCATATCCACATCATATGATATCACTTATATGTGGAGTCTAGAAAAATGACACAGATGAACTTATTTACAAAACAGGAAGAGACTCACAGGCATAGAAAACACTTATGGTTACCAAAGGGGAAAGGGGGTGAGGGATGGATAAATTAGCAGTTTGGGATTAGCAGATGCGAACTACTATATATAAAATAGATGAACAACAAGGTCCTACTGTATAGCACGGGGGTATTCTATATTTTGTAATAACCTGTAAGGAAAAATAATATGAAAAAGAATATGTGTGTGTGTGTGTGTGTGTAGCTGAATCGCTATGCTGTACACCAGAAACTAACCCAACATTATAAAGCAACTAAACTTCAGTTAAAAGAAAAAAGGAAGAAGCGATCACAACTCTGGAGAAGCAGTGCTTGTGGAGGGAGCTGTGACCTGAGTCAGAAGCCTGGAGGTCTAGTTCTGTCTGAGGCCAGCTCTCTGAGGCCAGAAGGTACTGATTCTTTGATTGCAGTGAAATAGGAATCATGAAATACCAAGAAACTGCCATCAGGGACAGCTGGAGACCTGTAAATGAAGCTGCTCGGATTCTATTGGCTGGCCGTTGGGGAAGCAGAGAGATGGGAGCAGGAATGTTCCACCTCCCTTCATAATTAACCTGGGTGATAAATTAAGGGACCAAAGCGACACTTGATAACAACCTTCTCCTCCTTGATTTGGGACGCTGATTGCAAGAGTTCTCCCTAATCGACACATAGACCACGTAATTTCTAATGAGTAAGCAGTCATAGTCCTCAAAGAAAGGGAGATTTCTTGGCAAAGAACATTTAAACACAGTAAAAATATCAAGGGAAAACTTTGCATGATGGATTGTCAGACACTGCATGAGTCTCTTATCCCAAGCAAGTTCTTTCTTAGAAGGAACACAAAGACATTGGCACACTTTACACAAAAGCAGCAGTGACACTCTCATTGATGCCTTAATATCCTTGTAAAAGGGAAAAATTTGTTCCACTGAGGTGTCAAGAAGGTCTCAGGCCCTTTGGGGATATTTTCCTGATGGTTCCTGTTGAAGTAGGGGGAACCTGAGACTTAGGTCAATGTGCAGCATCAAAGACAAGGTCCAAGTGTCTTCAGGTCTGAAGTGGCCCTCAGACCTGATGTCCTCTCTTAGAGGCTTATTGTCACGTAGCAGGTGACCCCATGATGAAGGTGTAATTGAGGAGCCCATGCTGGCGGAATGCCCACGGACTAGAAGACTTCAGACAGATTAGAAGGATCTCTGTGTCATTTGCTATGAGATCAGTGGGTGGACACTGGACATTATAGCTCATATGCCCACCTTTGGTCTGTGGCAGCACCCGGTGACAGACTAGTCCTCGAAATGGCGCCAAGTGTACCTGTCATCTGCTGGGGTTTTGCTTGACCCCTTGTTAACTCTTAGCCTGGTTTTCCTATTGGCTACCACTTCTTTGCATGCAGTCTTTTTTAAAAAAATTATTAATTGAAGTATAGTTGATTTACAATGTTGTGTTAGTTTCTGGTGGACAGCATAGTGATTCAGTTATACATATACACACATATAAATATACACACATGTGTACATATATATATTCTTTGCAGTTAGTCTTGATCAGACTGTGAATCAAGATCATCAAAATCCTTGCATAAAAAGTTGATGAGCAGATTAAACATAGCTAACTAAGCATTCTTTTCTAGAATTTAAACCTAGAGCAGACTGATATAAGGACACAAAATAATTGGACCTGATCATTCCAATTGAGGACTGGGGTGACACGTTTTTTCCATCTGCTCAAAAGCAACCACCACCACCACAACCCCCAGCCAACCAAACCAACCCCCAAATCCACCCTCATCAACAACACTCAAGTGTCAGCTGATAGCCAGGAGGAATTTGCATAAGTACGATTATTCCTGAACCAGAGCATATGCTGTTCTGTCCCATGATAAGTTCTCGTGCTAGTCGTGTTCTTTCTTTTTGAAAATAAATCAAGGCAATTAAATAAAATAACTTCACTTTACAAATCACATCAGTGATACCTTTGTAGTGTTGAATATGATATTCAAAAAAAAAAAAACAACCCAAGCCTATTACCCAGCTTCGGAAGAGAGGCGTGATCTCTAGCATTAAGTTTTCTGGCTTTTGTCACAGCGTGCCAACCCATTTCCAGTTTTCTTCTCTGCCTGGCTCTGCAAACCCGCCGCAAGCCCGGTTGGTCCGTAAAGGCTCCACCACATGGTGGCGCTCTGGTTGTGCCTTTAGTGAGATCGCTGGTGTTTTCCTTTTAGGAGAAGGGTTGACAAAACAAGAAGTTAAAGAAAAAAAAAAAAAACCCAAACATCCACTCCTCAGCTTTCAATGGTCTTAGGGGGAAAAAAAAAATGTTTTTTCGTATTTTCTCTACGTCCTTCCTGTATCCTTATCCGGTTTTAGAGGCCTGCGGGGGACCTTGGCTTTGGCTCCTGCAGCTGCAGCCGCCAGGACCCAAAGGTGGAAACCTGGCGGAAACGGCCTGAATCTGAGCAGTCAGAGGCTGGTTGGAAGGTGATCCTAATAGTTCCTCTCTTTGCCCGTTCACAGCCCCTGTCCTCCTCTCCCTAAGTGAGTCACCGGGGAACTTGTAGCGTACCCCACTTCCTGACCGAGAGATCGCTTGCGCGCTCGTTCTAACCGACCTGAAATAAGATGTGCTAATGTACTAAAGGAAAACAAGGTGTAATGGATGGGGTCCTGGGATGAAGTCATTCCAATTTAAACTCCAAATGTGCGGAAGGCACCTCGCTGAAGGTTTGGTTCAGCTCACCTGGAGAAAGGCTGACCTAGGATTTCTGATGGATAATTCACAGGAGGCAGAAGCACTTTTCAGCAGAGCTACATGAAGAGGAAATTATAAATTGATTGTTCAAGAAGTATTTACTTTTCTTTTGAGCATGAGATTTTTTACAATTTCACGCACAGTGAGACAGGATGCCTGGTGTCTTGGAGAGCATTGATTTTCAGTGTATGTGTTTACTATTGCTGTATAACAAATCGCCACAAATTCGGGGGCTGAAAACAATGCATTTACTCTTATTGTGTTTTCCGGTTCTTGCTGTGTGTAAGGAAGCTAGCAATTATCTCCGCGTTGCCACATGTCAGGAGTCCAGGCACTTCTGCACTGGAGCCTCAGCTCACAAGGCTGTTATCAAGGTGTCCGCCAGCAAGTGGGGATGAATCTGTTTCCAAGCTCACTTGGGTTGTCGGCAGAATTCATGTCCTTGCAGTTGGAGGACTGAGGTCCTGGCTTTTCGCTGACTCTGGGCTCTGGGCCACCTGCAGCTCCCCGCCACGTGGCTGTCTCCGTAGGCAGTTCTCAGCCTGGCTCTTTGCACAAGAAGTATTTTTCGATAAGAGAAAATGTTATTAAATTATCTGTTCTCTAGTTGTGGAAGTGTATTAGAATTTGACTGCTGTGTAACAGATTTCTAGGAGCTGAGTGGCTTAAGGACGCCCACTTCTTGGTTCCCAGTTCTGCAGGTTAGAAGTCAGCATGGGCTCACTGGCTTCTGTGCTCGAAGTTTGGCAAAGTTGAACCCGAGATGCCGGCAGGACTAGTTCTGTTCTGGAGGCTTCTTGGGGGGAAAACCTGCGACCAAGCTCAGTGGTTGTCGGCGGGGTTCATTTCCTTGTGGTTGTACAATGGAGGTGCACATCTTCTGGCTCCCTGGGCCTGCATATGGCTTCTGTTTGCTTCTTCCAGGCTCAGCAGAACCCCACACTTTTAAAGGGTTCATGTGACTGATTAGGTCACACTCGCTCAGATACGTTCCCTTTCTTAAGACTGAATGGTACAGGTTCTTCATTACATCTGCAGGATAGTTTCACAGTAGATCTAGATTCGTGTTTGACCGAATACCTGGGAGAAGTTGTGGGTGTACCAGGGGTTGTCTCAAAATAGTTGCTTCCTTGTAACTCCACTTGCTTGCCCCTGCTCTGATATCAGCAGGTGGCCGGGGTGGGGTGGGGATTTCTCCAGTGGACTCTGTCTTAGGAAGAACTATAGAGAGTTTCGTTTTAGTGCTTCTGCACCCCGCTCTCTGGGCTGAGTCAGAGGACATAAGAGGACTGGAAAAGTCATTAGAGGTGGAGTCCAATTTATGGGAGACCATGAGAGACGGGGTCAGAAACATCTGAGGGTCACAGGGAGGGTGGCCCATCTGGCTTTGGCCAATGCCTTCTGACTTCTAGTCCCAGCTTCCAGCTTATTCCAATCAGCCAGTGCTGCTTCATGGGGCTTTTGGCAGGTTGAGGGAAAATAAGAAAAATTAGTAAGTTTTTAATAATACTAAAATTTATATTATGAGATTATACTACCTACTTTTTCTTCTTTTTTTTTTTCTTTCTTTTTGGTAGGGGGGAGAGATGAGTTAGCTGAAGTGTAGCAAAATGATTTGTCTGGTGATTCCAGAATTAAATTTTTTTTAGCCTCCAATACAATATATGTCTTTTGATTTCCAGCTCAGGACATAAACATGATGTGTCATGCTCTTCAGAGTGTCAGAGAGCTCCTTTAAAAGAAGGAAAAATAAAACCGCATCCTAAATGAAAATATTTTGATCCAACTCTTTCAAGTGCTTAGTCTGCTTTTTTAGTTATTATTCACTATTATAATTAAGAAAGTTCATTGCCCTTTAAATTTTCAACTTACTTTACAACTTCCACCTCAACGCATACTACAGACTCATTAACGGTGAAGACATTTCGGCATAGAAGAGTCAGTTATCATTATTATGGTCGTTGATAATTCCAGTGACTGTCGGGTTGAAGCCACAAAGCGCCTGAATTTTTAATCTCTTTTATTGCCTTAGTTTCTGACATGTTCAGAATACATTCTGGACATGATAATGTATTTTTCCTACCAGATTGCTAAGTGTGTTTATAGGGATGATTAAGAATTAGTAGTAGGATAAAGAAAATGGATAAATATATAAAAGGTATCATTTAGTGACTGCTACCATGTGCCACCATGTGCTCAGAATCATTTTGTCTCATTCACTCATCAAGGTAGGTATTATCCTCTTTGCTCCACATGTGGATAACAATCTTCAGAGATTTAATAGCTTGGTCACAGTCAGAAATCAAAGAAACCGCAGAGGTATAATTCGATCTCAAGACCCCATAGGTCAGGTTCATTTCACTGCAATATCATCCCGCAGTGGATGAGGGCATGCATCTCGCTGATCCACCACGTCCACCAGCTGCCTCGGGACCTGGTCCTCAGCCCACCGACCGGCAGCTGCCTTCAGGATTTCTTCCTGGTTCACATAGGCTTGTAGCTCTTGGTCCTGCAGTTTAGTGCATGTGCACATCTTTTTACCACCACGTAAGAATAATGATCGTATTCAGAGATGAGAGATTACATTGCAGCTTGGGACCCCTAGGCCTGGAATTGAGAAGGGGTGTAGACTTGACACTGTCAGTAATTGATGAACTTGGGTGAGTCGCTTTGGAAAGTTCTCTGAGCCCCAGTTTCCTTGTCTGTACAACAAAGTGATTCCCACTGGTGGTGACTGACCTGAAAGGCTGGCTCCCTTGCGTGTCTTACTTTGTGCATTCAGTCACTTCCTCCATCCCTCCTTCTGCAGTTTATTTCTGTGGCTGTCACAGTTTCCCCTGCTGACACAAACATTGCTGTGGCTACTGTCAACATTACTGCACTGCTGCTGTCACACTGCCGTGGAGGCTGCCTCCAGTATCACTGTTAAATGAACTCCCCTAACAATACGTTCTTTTATTTGAATCCCAAAATCTCTTTGAGACAGTTATCATCTCTCTTTTACAACTGAGAATAAAAATGTTTGGACACGTTTTTAAAACTTACAAGAGATTACGTTACATATCGGTGGTGGGTATAGAATTTAAAACTGTCTTCAAAGCCTGTGATCTTTATCATAACTGACATGTAGGAGATCCTCCCTCTCCCGTGTTTGCTTTCATAGGAAAAGAATCTTTTTAATAGAAATAAAGTGGGTGGGGGAGAAGATAGCTCAGTGGTAATCTGGGTGCTTAGCATGCACCAGGTCTTGGGTTCAATCCCCAGTCCCTCCATTAAAAACTAGCTAACTAAATAAAATAAATAAACCTAATTATCTCCCCCCACCAAATAGAAATAAAGTGGGCTTTCCAGGATGATGTAGTAGGTTCATCCTATGAGACTTCTCATGCTCCCTGGGACACAGGCATATACTCCTGGGAATATGTCTACCCAGATTTGAGAAACTGAGGGGTAAGGATCAAATCTTAGGATTTCATTATTCAGCAGATCTTTACTGAATTCTGTGGTGGCTCAGTGCTGGGCACTGAGGATGCAAGGATGGGTGAGACACAGTCCCTGCCCCAGGGCGGCGAGGAAATGCACTTGGTTTTCCAGTAGCTGCAGGGCTGGCTCTCCAGGTGGGCGGGACAAGGGAGGGGTTAGCACACTGCTGTCACCCGCAGAGGAAGGCTCCTGAGCTCTGGGTCACCTCCCTGTATCTCCATGAAAGATGTGCAAAGCAGGTCCTCAAACAGGGCTACAGAGAGCGGCTGCCCAGTTTGGGGATCATGATTTTTTTCTTTGAAATGGAAAGATTTGGCTCTGGGGCCTGATATGGGAAGGGGATGTGCAGGCAGCCATAGGAGTGAAACTTTCCCTGAGGCACTGAGGAGAGCTTGGCTGACGATGGTTATTTTCAGTGATGAAAATGAACCTGAGCCCAGAAGCCCGGAGGCCTAAAGCTGGGCAGGGAAGACAGAGCCCTTCTCTCCGTGGCCAGTCAGGGAGGCATGTGTGTGTGATGTGCATGCGCTAGTAAGGATGCATGCACGTGTGTCTCTGTGGGTGTGTGAGTGGGTGTGAATGTTGGCGTGCACACGTCTGTGCACACGTGTGCCTATTTGTGCACATGTGCTTTGTTTGCATGTTCTTGTGTGTGTGCAAAGGTGTGCACATCTGTGCACTGTGTTCCCATGTGTTGTGTGTGCATGTCTGTGCGCCTGCGTGTTTGTGCACGAGTGCCCAGGCAGGGTGGAAGGGAACCGAGCAGATCTGTTTCTGTTGATGTAGACAGAGGCCTACTGGCTCTTAGTCCAGAAAGGACAGACACTAGAATATCTATGAATGGATGTGCCTGAACCCATAAGAGTAAAAAGCAATGCAAATCGTAGAGATTAACAGTATTCTTGATGTCTAGTGTTTCCAGAAACAAACTTGCGCAGATGAGAATGTTAGCCACCGAGGTCCCCAAGGTAGGTGAAGGAGTAGCGTGGAGGTAAATAGGGATTTATTCTCTGCGATCATCTCCGCTTTCTATAGCACAGCCCTCCTACTTGCCAGAGAAATCGCTTTCTTTGTCTGAACTTGTTTACAACAGATGCCTTATTACAGCCTGGATTTTAATTGTCCTTATGAACACTGAAAACAAAATGAAGGCAGGAAGGAAAACCAACAACAACAACACACAGTGTCTATCTACAAACATTTTTAAACAGAGCTGGAGGACGTGATATTTCACAAGGATTTCTGTTTGACAAGGAGGCTGGAAGCCTGGCCCTTTCCCGAAGGGGTTAAGTCCCTGGGGCGGGGTTAATTATGACTATTTCTGTTCCTTGTGCACACAGCGCTGTAAGGATCTGTTGTCTTTCTCTCTGGTATGTGTTTTCCATCCAAGTGGGCTTCTGCTAAAACAGGGCTTTCACGTTTATTTCGGAAACCGATTTTAGTCCTTTTTCTTTCATCCCAAACTGAAATATTGTCTTTTCAGGTACGGGCTTGATAACAGCGAGATGCCAGACCTAGAGCGCAGCATATTTGTTTATTTAGAATCAAGCATGCGTTTTTCAGTTGTGCATATGAATGTGATGTTGTATTAAAGAGAAAGCAGCGCCTTTCTTCCTTCGTTGACACCCGATTAAGAAAAACAAAATCGCTGAGCATAAATCTGAAGTCAGACATTATCAAGCTTTGGACGGCTGATTTTTAAAACTGTCTCTGGTTCTTGGAAGGCTGTCTTTGTATTCAGCTTTGACAGGCCCTCTGGAAGCCCCAGAGCGAGTGTAGCCCAGGCCCAGGTGACAGTGGCGGCTGCTGAGGCCTGATCCAGCTCTCAGGGTGAGAAGTGCCTCTCTGAGCCACTTAATCAGTAGCTCAGAGCACCCACTAATTAGAAGGAGTACCAGATACTCCCGCGATCGCTCCGCTTTGCAATGGAACATGTTAAAGGAGCACCGAATCGTGGCGCCTTTAGTCTGTCCTTCGGTTAAAATCAATATATTGGGAAAAGAGAGAGACGCTGAGCATCTTGGCACCTCGTGATACTGAGAGCGACTCCTTGCCCCTGCACAGTCCACGATAAGTTGATATTAAAGATGAATTCCACGTGCAGCCCAGGAAATACTCTGGCTGACAAGGACAGAGCTGGAGAGCAATACCATGTACCAAGGGGCTCCAATGATGAGGACATTAGAATCCCAGCCAGGACCTCGCTGGAAGGGAGAGAGGAGGCAGGGGGAAGAAGGGAGGCCAAAGATGGCTTTTACAAAAGTGGGACAGGGAACCTTTGTGTAAGGAAGCATGAAGAGGGGAGCAAGTTAAACTTCAAAGAGGTGTTCAAAGGACAAAACGCTGGAGTGGCTTCCCCAGTGAGGAAGCTGGCACCAAAGTAGGGGACAGAATGAGTCATTTAACATCTCTGACCATCAGGGAAATTGTGCACAATTTATGAAAGCCCTGGCTGGATGAAATATTCCCTAATTGGGTATTGATTTGTGGTTAGAGGTGAATTATAAGCAGGGAACATGGAGGGAAGAGCACGTGCAGGAAAAATGGGGGGATGAGACAGTGTTCAGGTCTATGCAAGCGGGAAAGAGGCTTTCAAGTGGGAGATAGGACTCAGAGTTGCCTCTAATACTTGAGCAGGGTCTTGGCTGCCTGCTCATTGTGAGGAAGCATTTGGGGTCCTGAGTTGCACTGGTTAAACTTTGGAACTACGTTTCTAGTGGGTTCATGTAATAGAAAGATATGTGAACACGAGATAAGGGTTCCTGGTGTCTCTGATTGGTGGAGCTGGAGGGAACTCTGCGTGTCATCTCCTTCAGTCACAGATGTGGAAGCTGAAGCTGAAAAGACTTGGCTAAAGCCACTCATCCAAGCAGTGACAGAGTTGGTGTGATAACGGGTCTCCTGGCTTCTGTCCTGTTTTCTCTCTCTCTCCCCCCTGTTTAAATTTGTTCCTGTTGCTCTGAAACAAAGACTACATCCCTTTTAGTGATCAGTGAGATTGGTTGATTAATCAATTGATTGATTATTTTTTTATTGAAGTATAGTTGACTTACAATGTTGTGTTAGTTTCTGGTGTACAGTGTATTGATTCATTTATACATACATATATATAATCTTTTCCATATTCTTTATCATTATAGGTTATTACAAGATATTGAATATAGTTCCCTGTGCTAAACAGTAGGACCTTGTTTGGCTATTTTATATATAGTAGTTAACATCTGTAAGTCTCAAATTCCCAATTTATCCCTTCCCACTCCTTTTCCCCAACGGTAACCATAAGTTTGTTTTCTATGTCTGTGAGTCTGTTTCTGTTTTGTAAATAAGTTTGTTTGTGCCATTTTTAAGATTCCACATATAAGTGATATCATGTGATATTTGTCTTTCTCTGTCTGACTTACTTTGCTTACTTACTATGATAATCTCTAGGTCCATCCATGTTGCTGTAAATGGCATTATTCCATTCTTTCTTATGGCTGAGTAGTATTCCATTGCATAGATATACCACAGCTTCTTTATCCAGTCATCTATCAATGGACACTTAGGTTGCTTCCGTGTCCTGGCTATTGTAAATAGTGCTGCTATGAACATTGGGGTGCATGTATCTTTCCGAATTAGTGTTTTCTCTGAATGTATGCCCAGGAGTGGGATTGCTGGATCATATGGTAACTCTATTTTTAGTTTTTAAAGGAAACTCCATACTGGTTTCCTAGTGGCTGCACTAAATTACATTCCCACCAAGAGTGTAGGAGGGTTCCCTGTTCTCCAGCTTTCTCCAGCGTTTATCATTTGTGGACTTTTTAACGATGGCCATTCTGACCAGTGTGAGATGCTACCTTATTATCGTTTTTATTTGCATTTCTCTGATAATTAGTGATGTGACTGACATTTTTAATAGATAAGACACCTATCTAAACACTAACAGAAAGCACTCATCTCCATTGTTTTTTCCTGTGCATAGCTCCCATGTATCACATCATCCAAAGCTGGGAGGCAGCATTTTCACCCTGGGAATGGTCCCACGCACACTGCGGTTTTATACCATGACACAAATGGCAGTCAGTTAAAGAAAACCTGATCCAGCAGGTGCTCCCATAATAATGGGCTCCTCCAGTCTCCAAACCTATTTACTTAGCCCTTGCTTTGAGACGTGACACCGTGACTTTCTACCAACTGATTCACAGGTTCTTTATTCATTTGAGATCATCTGAGCCATTACCACGTACCAAGCAACGAGCCAGAGTAAACGGCAGGGATGCAGTTTCCATTCCTAACATGTGACACGGAGCATGCAGCCTGGCAGGGCGGGAGCCATGCATGTGAAATCCCCCATGCGTATCAGGCACACATGGTAAGAAGGGCTATGAGCTGATCAATTATTTCTGCGATAGTATTTTTACTCATGAAATCTCAACAGATCAAGAAGCCTAGGGGCGGATGGAAGGGAAGCTGGAAAGCTTAGATCCAAGTAAACAAGTTACCAATAGCGTAAGTATAAGAAAGATCTCATTCATGGCCTCTTTCTAAGTGTCTCTGCTGAGTTTGGGGTTTGACTTGAACTTGCCATTTTCTACTTCCAAGGCCTCCTGAAGCAGTTACACACACCAGTCAGCTCCACACCCTTTACGTTCCCCATTGTCCTTGTGTCGCTGAAGCGCCCCAGCTGTTACAAAAGCCAGCGCTCCCTCTTCCATTGCACTTGGCGCAGCCCGCCAGCTACGAAAATGTTGGTAACTCTGATGCTGCTTCAGGTCAGGGATGACACCACTGCTTTATCCGTCTTAGCCGGCTCTGGACTTAGTGATTGAGGTGGGGGCCGGGCCCTCTGGAGGAAGAACCCTGTACTGCTGCTGCCAACACATTCAATTATCATCCCCATAATCTTCCCCAGAAGGGACCCTCAGAGGAACTATTTTGAAATTTTGAGAGTTTTTAGGTACCAGGTCCAGTCTGACACTCAGAAGCCCAACAGTTCTGAGAGTAGTTCAAGTGATGAGAGACCAGGAGATGAGCCAAGTCCTGGCCCGAGTCCCTCCAGTGTTGGGTTTGTTGGGTTCGCGGATCCGCTCTGTGGTTATCTCCTCACTTGCTGAAGGCAGGGTGAGGGTGGGTATAGTCAGCAGCTGGAAGCGCCTTCACACGGGCTCCCTGACCTAGGGAGGAATAGCCACGATTGTAGGAAGAGTCTAATGGAAGCCCCAGAAACTGTCCCTGTGCTGCCCCCTGCCCCCAACTCCCAGCCCAGGCAAGATCACACGTTGGGCAGAATTGAAAGGATTAGAGCCAACATTAAAGACGTAAAGGATGCAGGAGCGGCAGTTTCATTACGTTGCTATTTGATTTAATTGTAAGGCCTCACAGAACCTTTCTGGGTTGTGGTGCATGATGGTGGGTTGGTATAAATTTAATCGAATGGTAATCCTCACCGTAGCTGTTGTGCTGAATACGGCCCCTCTACTTGAACAGTCTCTGGAATCACATATGTGGCCATTGAACTGGGATTTTTTTCCCCAATCCCGTTAGTCAAGAAGATCCAAAACAGCTGGATTATGTACGAAGACCGTCTCCTCTCTAATCTCAGCCCTGTATTAACTCCTTTGTTCTTTGCCACAGTATAATTTTCATGGACCCTGATCAATTTAATGTTCTGAAGGATATCACATGGGTCAACTATGTTGGTGGCAATATGCTAACTGAACTTAGTGGTCAGGAAGTGGCAAGGACTGTGTATTCCCTGGTAAGACACACGGGGGCCAGGAATTGAGGGGATAACACCATGGAGCTTCGGGGACCTGCAGAATCAGTGACGATGTCGGAGTCTCTGGGTCTGGACCGTATCGCCACTCCCTCGGAGATAACGGGCAAGTTGTTATCCATGTACTCCTAACACAAAGGACACAGCTCTTGGTGAGGTTTTTTTTGGGGGGGGGGTCTTTGAACCTGCATATATTGTGCTTGAGATTACTGCTCTGAATTCTTTATGCTTTGGGCCCTGGAAGTCATATGCTTTGGGGTGAGGCTCAGAGTGTGTGGGGTGCAGGTTCTCAATCGCCAAATAACAGAGGAGGAAAACCCAAATGTGATTCAGAAGTGGGCTGGCTATATATGTTGGTGCTAGCTGAAAATGGACTGCCACCTTCTGCCCCTCAGGTGTGGACCTGGGGGAGTCAGTGCAAAGCAGAAGGACCTCTGCACCATGCAGTGATGCCAGACAGGGGGCGTCTGCGTCAGAGGTGGCGCTCACCAACCGGGGACACAGGCTGGCTTGTTCAGCGGTCTTTGTCCTTAGCCATTCTAGGGCGTTGACACAGCGAGTAGCACAAGGGGCAGGGATGGAGGCTATAAACAGGTCCCAAAGCTTGGGCCCCCTCACTGAGACTGATCCAGTTGCAGCTACTTGCTGATTGCCCAAGCTGCTGAAAGCAGAGATGGGCCCTGACCCCTCAGTATGGCACCCCTCCTTCCTTGATGGCAAGTGAATTACGGCAACTCCTTCAGCTCTCGAGGAGCAATGGTTGCCTTTTATAAGTTGAAAACGTGAGTTTACTTCTGCTAGCACCATCATCAGAGGGATGACTACACACCTGATTTCACAACATGAGATGCGAGAAAACGTGATCTCAGACGAAGCGATACACTTCACAATTAATGAGGGTAACAATGAACGTCTAACTATAGGATCCACTGGTCTTCACATATATGGCATGGCCTAGAAGTAGTGAAAAAGAATGATGGAATGGTTTATAAAAGACCCCACAGAGGTAGCAGTTTGGGGCCATGCAGGGCTGGAGCACTAACTCCAGGATATGGCATATACACTGAACCACCAGCTGATATTAAGGCACTGTGTCCCCAACAGCTAGATCTGAGAACAGCGGGCAGCAGGAGCATTGGCCTCTCTCATCATCTACCCAGATACCCACCTATGAAATCTGTGCTTTCTGCCCTAGGCCATTTTGGAAGATAAATCTTGTTTGGGAGACATAGATGCTTCCATTAGGGGGCACAATAAAGATTCCACAGAACCTAGAACTATGACCATCACTTGATCATGTTCAGCTCCTTTTGCTAGTGGGTCTTCAGGCAGAGGAAGGAGTTTCCATGTTGGTGAGAGTAACTGAACCTAATTACTACGGAGGGCTAAGATCGCTGTGAGACAGTTCTTACTAGGACCACTTGTGAAACCCAGGGAACTCCCTGGAGCATGTCTTGTTTCTTCTACACAGGGTGATCAAAGTAAATGGGCAGTGTCTGCAACCATGGCCCAATAGGGGTAAACCAACTAGGGGTCCTGACCCTTTGGGAATAAAAGTCAGGATTTTCCCGTCGGTCAAGCAGTCTAATTTCAAGGACAAGTTCACATGGGTAATGGAAGAAAAGGTATAAATATCAATTATGGCATTGGGGTCAGTTATCCCAGCTGGGGCTGAAGCTTATTCCAGTTTCAGTGAGTTCAAGTCTTTTGTAGTTGCTGCAGATGACCACCATCTTGGACTTGGTGTGAGGAGCAGGTGGGTGTCAGCAGTGCCTGGGCTAGCTGCCCTAGACGCCTCTCATGCTCTGCCTCAGACCCTCTCTGCCCATCTTTTAATCCCATTTGCTGTTGCAAGTGCCATCAGCTGGACTGAGTCTTCCTCCCTTTCTGTCATGGGTTCTCTTTTGCTGTTATCTGGATGTCTTGGATTCTGCTGAGCCATTCTGGTGCTTATGCAAACCTGCAGCGGGCAATCTTGAGCCATGGGTGCAGGAGCTGGTAGATGAACATTTCCCTCTGCCCTGAGCAGACCATTCTGAGTCTCACTCTATAGTTCTTTAGGAGGTCTCCGGTAGCATCAAGTTCCAGGTGCCCACAGTGGGAACCAGTTTGATAACCATCCCTTGGACTTGCTTTCTTTTTCCTTCCCCCAGTTACCCTTGTCTACCCTCTACTTTTGCTCCTTGGGATGAGTTTCCAAAAGGAGCTATCTGAATGCAAGCTTTTGTCTCAGGCTCAGCACTGTGGAGTGACTCAAGCCAAGACAATGGATGTCCTCTAATCTGTTGTCTGGTTTTGTCCCCTTTGTGGAGCATGGGGGTGGACATGCACGTTCGTGCTTATGTACACATATCGTTAGCTGTGTTCAGGCACTCCTGCCCTTGTTGTGCATTTTATTCTACTCCTCGGGGTTTTGCTTTGCCCTCTGTGCTCTATTTTTCTCCCCTGTCCTAGATTTTTTTTTCCCTCCTAGGAAGGCTTTACTGTGTCCCCTTATCACTTTCCCAAATGCTGGGCTCTGACATCTGTGTATAAAGTGGAGCCATTTGTGAAGGCAGATACGAGATGAAATTCTTAGTCTTTCTCTTTAATTTACATTCCTAGGAGGAACAGAAAC
Organism: Vicugna pacos; assembly: GCF_048564905.1. Classification (NCBI taxonomy): domain Eukaryota; kingdom Metazoa; phylum Chordata; class Mammalia; order Artiodactyla; family Camelidae; genus Vicugna; species Vicugna pacos. The sequence continues at coordinate 12,195,631 of NC_133010.1, forward strand.
TCTGTGTCCATCTGAAAAGGAAGAAATTATTTATGGTGTATTCAGAGTATTTTAGAATGTATTAATGAACGATATTTGGGTAATCATATGGATTGTGTGGCCACCCTAATTTAAATAACCAGCTTAGCCATGCTGCAATATGATTGCATAAGTTTTGGAGGCCCAGCCTGATTCTCTATAAATAATTGTGCTGAACTGATTATTCAGGAAGATTTTATTCCATTCTAGATGGATTTGCATCTGTGCTAAATCAGTGAGTAGCAATTCAAAAGCGCTAGCCCTTGATTTCCAGTATCAATCAGAATTCAGGAAAGCAAAGCCATACGTTCCACGTAGCTCCCATACAGATGAATAAGTTAATAGTGTTACTTACCTAGTATGTCAGAGAGAGAAAAACATACCCCCATTTCTCCCTTAGCTGTACACACATATCTACAGCCTGTGTTGTGATGTGTGTGGTGGAATCAATCTCATCCAGTTAAGCTCCCCTTCAACTGTGTCTTTCAAGTCATGATGACTAGTGTGTGTTATGAGTGGCTGATAAAATTAATGCTGAAAATTTTTTTACAAGAAGGTAAGTCGAATAGAATGACTCAAGATCTGATTTATAGTATAAAATTGAAAAAATGTATCACAAAATGAGCCCCAAAGAGACAGCCCCAAAAGGAAGGTGAGTGGAAAGATTCTGTCTCAGCTATGTTTTGAGCTAGCAGAATCACAGACGAATCCAGCATCCAAGATATGTCTTCTAATAGAAAACGTAAGGAAGACTCGGTACTTTTTCCGTGCCAGTGTATCAGTTTTAGAATAAAAGATAGAAGTCTATTTATTAAAACATTTTAATCTTCTAGTATATTTATAAGATATCAAAAGCTATGCTCTTTCAAGGTATCTGCTAAATATTAATCTATGTTCCAAAGAGAATGATAAATGTGACTTAGATCTAAGATTTATACTCCATGGTTTTACTTGTTTACCAAGTTTAATTTTAGGTCAGGTGTTTGAAATGCTTGTTTTTTTCCTCCTCTCTCTCACAGACAGACACAAACACACACACACAAGCACATGTATATACAATATTTTATGAATAATATTAGTTTCATGTTCACCCAAGTGTTAGATTACTATTTTTCATAACTTATAACTTTAGATATAGTCTGTTTTTCATAAGCAGTTTAAAATACCAATAAAAATAAACTTTTCCATCAAAATGTAACATATTTCCTACTGCTTAGTAACATCATCAGAAGATTACAACATTCTCAATGATCTCAAATGTCCCTTTATTTCATTTTATGATTAATAGTAACTACAAATATCCTATATTTAAATTATTTAAATACCAAATAATCCTCTAAAGGGATCTGATTAATGTCTATATATGAAATGTATAGTATCATTTTGATAGCATATTTTTGAAGTCTCATGCTTATAATGCTAGAAAAGATATCTAACAAAACGTTATATTAAAATAAAAGCTTTTATAAAACAAAAAGACAACCTACAGAATGGGAGAAAATATTTGCAAATGATCGACTGACAAAGGCTTAATTTCCAGAATATATAAGCAGCTCGTATAGCTTAATAATAGAAAACAAACAAGCCAATCCAAAAATGGGCAGAAGACCTAAACAAGCAGTTCTCCAATGAAGACACACAAATGGCCAATAGGCACATGAAAAAATATATATCCAGAGACCAGTATGATTCAAAAAGACACCTGCACCCCAATAATACCCTTCGTAGCAACATAAATAGACCTAGAGGTTGTCATATTGAGAGAAATAAGTCAGACAGAGAAAGACAAATACCATACAGCATCACTTATATGTGGAATCAAAAAAAAAAAAGATACAAATTCTATTTACAAACCAAACACGGACTCATGGACATAGAAAACAAACTATGGTTTCCAAAGGAAAAAGGGCAGGGAGGGAAACACTGGGGGTTGAGGATGAACAGATACATACTACTATATATAAAAAAGATAAACAACAAAGACCTACTATGTAGCACAGGGAACTGTATTCAATTTCTTGTAATAACATAATGGAAAAGAATCTGAAAAGAAAAAATATATGTGTATGTTTATATATATAAAACTGAATCACTTTGCTATACACCTGAAACTAACATAGTAATTCAACTACATTTCAATGAAAAGTCTTGAAAAGTTAAGATGAGTTTCATAGATGAGTAAACAGAAGCTTTAAAAGAAAATGAAATGGTAGTTGTTCATACGTCTATCTCCCAGGTGAACTTGAGGTTTCACAGAGAATGTGAACCATCACCTGTTCATCTTTAGCTTTCCAACACCCAACCTAGTGCCTGACCCGGAGCAGTGTTTAATGAATGCATGTGGAATCAGATACCTAAGTGTAATAATCTACAACTTAACTTCACTATGGGTCCATCATTACTTCTACTTGAGGATAATTATTTATTTTTGGAATCTTCTCCCAAAATATAGAACTTTTTCCTGCCTCAGATAAGCACTCTGTTGTCTGAAGAACATGATGCTTAAAAATACAAAAACGTAAGAAGCATCACGAGCCCAGGCGCCAGTCTTCATGGAACTTGAAAACATATGGGAAGCCTGAACCAGAAAAACAGACACCGACAGGAAGGAGCGGCTCCTGGGAAAATATTGCTGAGGAGTGTGAAGGAGCCCCCAAGACTGTAACAGAAGGCAACTGGTCAGTTCACAGACCAGAAGGAAACATGTTTCATTTTGAAGCCAAGTTGCTGGTGTGCAAGTAAAGGAGAAACGAGACATGGAGGAAATAGGGAGAGAGAAGTCAGGATAAGGAAGGAGAACGGAGCAGCACAGAGTGGAAGGAATAGCAGCAAGACAGTGGCAGTAAAGAAAGAAAAAAAAAAGAAGTGGGAGTCAAGTTTAAATGGCATTGCAGTGCTCACCTCATTCTGCGGGGCATCATTGTGCCACAGTGAAAAGTAGGATTTAGGAAACAGTATGAGTACGCAGATGGCTTCATATACCTCAACAGAAAACATTCAGAGAGAAGGCAAGCTAAATTCCATTCTATTTGGTTGTCTCAAAGCCCATCAATATTCACCGTCATGCTTAAGGCAACCCAGCAGCTGTCTGTGGCCCATTCACCACTGTACAGAGAAAAGTTCACCATAATAGGGTAACGTGCCGATGTTGGTGGAGCTGTAATCAGGTGTTACCTATAAACTGTCCGACTGCCAGTAAACGCCTCGCCGCATTCTGTACAAATTGGAAGCAGCAGAGGATTTTATGTGCAAAAGTTGCTGAGTTCTGTGAGACTGAACATTAGAAGGCTGGGTGTAACTGGTTAAAACATGACAAAAACAGAAAGCTGTGAGGTGACAGAATAATTCTGCAGATTTCTCCTCTCCCCACTGAAAACGGTCTAGCCCCTTAAACAGTTTGTTTTTTAATGCTGGTGAAATTGGCCTATTTTGGCAAAGCTTGCTAAATTTTAGCCCTGCAGGGGCCAGTGAATCAAGTGCCTGAGGGCTTAAGAAGGAAAGGCTGACTGCTGCTATCTGTGCAAATATTTTAGGCTTCAACAAAATGAAACCCACAATGATGGAAAAATTTCCACTCCTCTAGAGCTTTCTAAGGTCTCACTCTTTCTATGCTGTTTGTGGACTGTAAACTCTTTCATAAAGGGACACAACATTGTTCAATTCTCTTGACCATTTTGTCACTTTATTTCTTGATCCCAGACCCCAGAGAGATAGACTTGAGTAAGCTGTCCCTCCAGAGAAAGGGCAGAGGAGGTTGTTCTGGGGAGGATTTTAATATTGGAAGCCCGCATCCTGGGAAGCCATCAGTCCCTGGTGAACCAGGATTTTGCTCACCCTCATTCCTGATTTATTTGCGCCCCACTCCCCCTTTCCAGGGACTTTTTGCAGATGTACATCAGAAACCTGAGAAGTAGGGAAATGCAGTCGATCCAACCTAAGGAACGTAATCTCCAAAAGGAAGGACTGGGGAGCATTTTGGATACAGGCTGGTGGTCCTCAACCTTGGCTGTGCATTAGAATCACCTGGGAAGCTTTAAAATTACCTGTGTCCCACGACCCCGGAGCCTTCAGGTAATTGTTCTGGGGTGTGGCCTGGACAGGTTCCCAGGTGAGCCCATGTGTAGGCAAGACTGAGAACCACTGACATAGGGAGACACTGAAGTGTTCCTCCTGTTTGCTAAATTAAACCTTCAACATGACTATATTTTGAGTTCATGAAACTGATGCCTATTTAACACAAATTACTGATAGAAGAATATTTAACTTTCACCGTATTTGATATTATCAATCACACAAAATAGGCTGGAAGAAAGACAACAGGAGCTAGTTGAACAGAGTTCCCATTCTGTCTTCAACAAAATGAAAACACGTATCTCTTTAGTTATTAATCTGATTCATTGTAATTAAATGATGTGAATTACGCATTTTCATCATGAAGTCTTTTAAACACATGACCCTTTCATAGTTCATATCTAATTGTTAACTTACCTTAATTTTTTGATGAACAGTTTCTGTTCCAATTGACTAAGTATGCCCTTCAGAGTAAGTTTTAGTCTCTACTTAGCTCACTTGTAACTCAACAGAGTCATCAAGTAGGGCGATACTGAGAATATTTTACAAGTACAGGCACTGACCGGTTACCACGGATGTGGCCCTGACTCTAGATTACCCCCTACTAGGGTAGAATTAACACATTAATTGCTGAGTCAAAATGCAGTCTTGGGAATCCTCAACCACATCTAAAAAGGATCCCGGGGGAGCTTTAGACAATGCTGTTTACCAACCAGAACAAATGCTTTAAAATATTTAACAATTGATATCATTTTGCCAATTTGCATCCACCAAATCCTAGCCCCAATAAAGACTGCCTTAAAGCTTCTAATTTAAAATGTCCACAATCAAAGAATCTTGGTAGAGTCAGTGTAGGAGGGTATCAGTCCAACTCTGCACCCAATGTGTGAGACTATTTTATAGCTGTCACTGTGTTTTGCATGGGGAAACCCTGGACTTTGAATTCAGACAGATCTGGATGTGAATTCCAGCCTTGTCACAAGTTGCTGTAGAGTCTTGGGTAAATTGCCTCTTCGAGCCACCGTTCCCACCATTGCTTAGGTTTTATGAAGATTAAATGGCCACAGGGGTCTAGGCTCTTATTAGGTACTTTATAAATGGTAGCTATATTTATCATGGTGGTGACAATTTTTCAGCTTCTGTTGAGGTAATTTTATTGCTCACTACGCAGCTATTCATCTCTAATTGCTAGAAAGTTACACCTTATTATAGTTGGTTGTACTTTTTGTTAAAATATTCACTGTCCTTCTCCGGGGAAGGAATACTTACCTCTATCCAACCGACGTCAGCCTTGACCATGGGATTTGCTTTGTCCAATGAAATGTGAACAAAAGTGCATCGGGTCACTTTCAGAGACTAGCTTGAAGCATCAAAATTGGATTCTGCCCTGTGCTATTTTTTTTTTCTTTGCCCCAAGACTATCAGCATCTCAGATAGGGATGACTTCTGAACCAGCCTGGGCACCAGAATGAAGAGCACATGGAGGCAGTTGACTTACAGTGGATATATACCGTGAATGAAATGTGTAATTTTGTTTTGTTTTTTTTAACCTCTGAGTTTTAGAGTTTTAGATTCTGACGACATAACATTCTACACTTTCCAAGACAAAAATTGGTACAGGGGTGCTGCCATTACAAGAAACCCTGGCAGAGCACATGCTTAGCATGCACAAGGTCCTGGGTTCAATCCTCAGTATTTCCTCCAAAAGTAAATAAATAAATAGACCTAATTACCTCCCCTCCCCCCACCAAAAAAAATTGAATAAGTGTGAAATGGTACACTTATTACAGTCAAAAACTTCAAACTGTATACACACACCATACCATTGAGTGAAAAAGCATATATACACTATGGTATATATGGTATGACAGAGCCATTTTATATTTATGTATTATTTGTGTGTGTGACTTCATACCAAAGTGCTAATGACATTTATCTTTGGGGACTAGTGCTGGGATGAAGGCCGAATTTATCTTTAAACACATTTGATATTTTAAAAATTATTTTTATTATGAGTACAATGATTTGGGTAATAGAAATTAAAGTTATCCATATTAATTTTAGAAAAATTGAAACAGAAAAAATACACTCCTATAACACAGGTATAACTATGTTCCTAAGGGGCTGCATTTCCCACTCCAATTTTTTGCTTACCTATGTTTGGACATACTTGATATCATATCGTACAGATATTTTATAACCGGTGTTATTGGGTCTCATCCATCAATTCATTTATTTGACATTCACTACCTTTGTTATGGAAAACTCTGGTTCCTAATGCAGTAAGTGCAAGAAGAGGAAAAAAATATTGAGAAGAAATCTGCCATCCAAACACATTTTATTTACCTAATTTATTCATTCAGCAAGTGTTTATTGAGGGTCTTTTATGTGATGTGCTAGGCACTGTTCTAGGTGTGACAAGCATGTACCGGGCAATGTTCTTAATGGAAATTGAAATCATCAAAATCCATTTGACAAGTCTTAGTCTTAAAGTGAATAAAGGCATGTCTGGTCTTCAGATAACCTAACAGGGCTTTAGCACACTGTGGTTAAATTTTTTATATGACTAGGGGTTTTGTTCTCTTGAGTTAAGGTCACAATCATTTAAATTTCTTCCAGTGAACATATGACCTCAAACCCACGCCAGCTGACTTAATGAGCAGAAGATAAATTGTTGTGTTCATCGATGGAAGAGAAGAGGATTAACAAAAAGACGCATGTAGCCAGGAAGTGAATTCAATGATCACCTCTGTTCCAGGCGCTAAAAAGTGGGATGAAGACAAAGACCAAATGGAAGAGAAGTCAGAAATTACTATCAATGATAATACGGTAACTATAAACAGATTCTTTCTGCTCTTTGCTTTCATATTCTCAATTGCTCCTCTTTCTTGTATTGGGGAATTGGCTTCCCTGATGACAACTACAGGTGTTGATAGGTTGGATGGAGCCAGAGATCACGGTGACAAAGGAGAGGCCGTGGTTCAGGAACCAGGCAGGTCCTGGCAGGGGACTGGGGCAAGGCAATGAGAAAAGTCGGCACGCCAAATTTCAAGGGAGGGACTGAGACATCAAAAAATACAGTAGGTGGTAACTGTAGATGGGATACAATGTGAGGACTGTGTCTGCAGGGCAACGCACTGGCTCAGTTACTAGAGCAGAGCATGAGGCTGGGGAGACACTGAGTTCCTGGCTTGACTCCTTTTTTGTCGACCTGTTGATGATCTGGTCCCAGAGTTACTTATGTGGCTTACTCTGCAAATGGAACTCACCCTACTCAGCTATGGAACGTAGCTCTGGGGGAAGCTCATTAAATAGGGCAGTCATACCTCTCAGTGGTATAAAATCCAGGACTTTGCAGGGAATTGGAAGACCATCCTAGATTTTCTGGCTACTAGTTGGGACCAGCTACCTTCTCTCTTTGAGCTGTATTTCTCCCCCACACTGTGGTGCTATTCTGAGGATCCCCTTTTTCCTTTCTTTCCACTTTCATTTTGGATTAAAATGAGAATTATGTTGGAAACATCATGATGCTAATTATGAGATCATTAATTATAAATTGATATCTGTGTCAAACAAAAGCTGACAACTGCTTGCCTTCTGTGAAGGGTTTTTAGATGATTTTATACTCGGCTCACACTGGGCCCGTTAACTAGATAAATTGGATTCAATATAAAAAGCATTTTATCCTCTCAAAACAGGATGCAAAGCCACTACCTGCTCAAACCCAGGGACTCCGTTCTGAGCCTTGGATATGTTGGGGTGCTCTGAAGTTGTACCACGTACTGCCTGCTTGACTGTGGGTCGTAACTTTGTACACCTTCATCATGTTATTGGTCAAATTTAATTTCCCAAAGGTCAGAAAGCTCAAAGTATTTCATGTTTGCATACCTTACCCTTGAAAAGAGAAGATGGCAGTCAATTTCTTTTTCCATTTTATTCAGTTTATCCTTTGGAATTTCCCAACTGGTGATAAAGAAAACTGCATTTGTTATAAGTGGAAGGAACTTAATTGAGCGTATTGGTTTTGTTCTAGATGGCTATTTGTAAGTATGCAGAAACCAAATGCCACTTGGGAAGTAAAAATCACTTTTTCCAGTGCAGTATTTTTAATTATGTCTTTTCACCTGAGCTCCAGGGCAAAAGTTCCATTTTTCCTCCCTGCTCATTATTAGCAAAACCCACAAGGACCGGGTTTTCTAATTTCATATTTTTAAGTGAATTTAGCATGCAAAGTATTCTGAAATGACATTAGATGTGTAGTTAAGAAAAGACCTAGGCTCTGGAATTTCTTTGCTTCACACAAATCTTTATATTCTACCTAGTCTGACTGCCCTCCGTTCACATAGAAATACTTAACCATACAGCCTGCATGTTACTCGAAGTGTGTTCAATGGCTTGTTGTGATTATTGTTTTTTTTAACTGAAGTAGAGTCGATTTACAAAGTTGTGTTGATTTCTGCGGTACAGCATGGTGATTCATATATATATATATTCCTTTTCATATTCTTTTTCATTATAGGCCATTATAAAGTACTGAATATAGTTCCATGCACTATACAGTAGGTCTTTGTGGTTTATCTATTTTATATATAGTAGTATCGGCAAATCTGGAACTCCCAGTTTTATCCCTCCTCACCCCTTTCCCTGCTGGTAACCATAAATTTGTTTTCCATGTCTGTGAGTCTTGTGATTTTTGTCTGCATGCTACATACATCTGAAACATGGTCACCATGATGATATATATATATATATATATATATATATATATATATATATATGCATATGCTGTTGTTTTTGTTTTAATTTGTGTTGAGTGTGATGTAGTGCACCAGGCAGACTTGCAAACATTTTGAAATTAATTAACCTGAACACAGTTGAATTCCCCCGTCTGGGTTCCTTAATAATACCCTAGCAAAGACGCTAAATAATAAATGAGAGGAAAATGGAAGTGGTGAGATTCCAAGGAGAGAGAACAAGGATTCATGCCTCCTGTGTCTATAACCCCCATCCTGCCCCTGTTTCCCTCTGTGAACTGGAGTCCGCCACGCTCGGCTCTCGTTTCCCTGGCTTTGGCAGGAGAGTAATTGCAAGCGCAGGCAGGGCTGTCGCGAGGGCGAATGAAGGCCTGTCATGTTCTTTGGGAGCCTCGAGTGAAACACACTATGCTGCGTGTGGAAATTATTATTAGTTCATTCTTCATGCACTTTTAATCCTTGCCCTCTAGGCTCAGACTGCCAGCCAAGGCACCAATGACTGTCAATGGGGCTGTTGGTTCTTGTGATGTGAACACCTGTCCTCCAGCAAATGAACTGAGATAATACGTACCAATTTACTATGTGTCATATACCCTACAAACTGAATCTCCAAAATACACTCTGAGTTGAAAAATAAATGACACTGGGTTTAAATGACAGGAAATAGATGCCATACAATTGGTTGGGCATATGTGTCCACCCAGGCCTTTGTCCACCCAGTCTGCTGCTGAAACGCCAAGCCAGACCTCCCTCCGCGTTCTCAGGGCTGACTACGGGGCCATCTGTATGGGGAAAGTCACTGCAGAATGGCTGGCTTCCCTGGGACAGCCTCGGGCTGATTAATTCAGTCAAGCCAGGACTTGGCAGACCAGGGCCCATGCTGCTCATCAGAAAAGACAAAATTGCATCTGGATGCAATTCCAGGGGCCCTCAAATTCATATCGAAAGAAACATTCATTAGGCCCTGGATGACGTGCCTCCTATGAATTGTTGCCCTGAAACTTCCTCTCCTAATTGCAGGGTGAAAAAGGGAAAAAGAAATAGTAGTCTAGGGTGGTGGCTGAGGGAATGAGCTTTGAAGGTCAGACGCTGGTGTGAATCTTGGCTCCACTTTTGCTAGCTGTGTGACGTCTGGCAAGTTACAAACTATCGTTTCTCGAAACTTCAGTTTCCTCATCGGCCTCTAAGCTAGGACCACGCCTAACTTGCTCACCGTCGTGTCCCCAATGCTTTGCGCATTACTTGGCACACAGTAGGTGCTGATAGTTAATGGATGATTCGAGGTTTTTCTGGAGTTGTTTTCACTGCTTGTTACAGCTACTGATTTGCCAGCCGGGGAAGGCAGTGGTGGTGCACAGCCATCTGTACCAGCTCACTCCTGTGCTTTGCTTCCCTTGCAATCTCTATGGGAACAACCTCTGGGAGAGGGAGGAAAGGGCTGCTTCAGTATTTGGACTGCTCTGCCTGAGCGCCCTGCCAGCAGGTGAAGCCTAATGCTGAAGCTTGTTTCGTGCGGATCAAACCTCCTCCCTCAAAGAATGCCTAGGGCACAGCCAGAGCGTCATATTTTGATGTATTTCACTTATTCATAAATTTATGAAATTGTATATATGTGGGATTTTGTAGTCTCCAATGGCTTCCTTTCAGTTTAATGACATGATCCTCAAATACATATGGGCCTATTAACATCCGTGGCTGTATCTGATGGGCACATAAGTGGGTATCATTTTCCTCTCTTTTCTGTTTTAATTATATGTTAATCAGTCGGAAAACTACACCGATCCAGATACCTATTGTCTCTTTCTTTACCTTTTGAAAATTAAAGTATAGTTGATTTACAATATTACATTAGTTTCATGTGTACAATGTAGTGATCCAGTATTTTTAAAGATTATCCTCCATTTAAAGATAATGGCTATATTTCCTTGTGTTGTATAATAGATCCTTGTTGCTTATCTATTTTGTACTTAGTAGTTTGTATCTCTTAGTCCCGTATCCCTGTCTTGCCCCTTCTCTCTCCCCTCATAGTTACCAGTTTGTTCTCTATATTTGTGAGTCTGTTTCTGTTTTGTTGTGTACATTCATTTGTTTTATTTTTCAGATTCCACATGTAAGTGATAGCATCGAATATCTGTCTTTCTCTGTCTTATTTCACTAAGCGTAATACTTGCTAGATCCATCCACTTTGTTGCAAATGGCAGAATTTCATTCTTTTTATGGCTGAGTAATATTCCATTATATATATATATATATATATATATATATACACACACACACAGTCATCTGTTGATGGACCCTTTGGTTATTTCCCTATCTTGGCAATTATAAATAATGCTGCTATGAACACTGGGGTGCAGGTATCTTTTCCAATTAGTGTTTTCATTTTCTTCAAAATATATACCCAGAAGTGGAATTGCTGGATCATATAGGAGTTCTATTTTTAGTTTTTTGAGGACCCACCATACTGTTTTCCATAGTGGCTGTAGCAATTTACATTCTCACTAATAGTGCACAAGGGTTCTTTTTTCTCCATATCCTCGCCAACATTTGTTATTTGTCTTTTTGATGATAGCCATTCTGACAGGTGTGAGGTGGTACCTCACTGTGGTTTTGATTTGCATTTCTCTGATGATTAGTGATGTTGAGCATGTTCCTATTGGCCATCTGTATGTTTTCTTTGGAGAAATGTCTGTTTAGGTCTTCTGCCCATTTTTTAATTGGGTTTTGTTGTTGTTGTTATTGAGTTGTATGTGATGTTTATATGTTATGGATATTAATCCCTTATCAATTGTATCACTTGCAAATATTGATTCCCCTTCAGTAGGTTGTCTTTTCATCTTATCCATGGTTTCCTTTGCTGTGCAAAAGCTTTGACATTTAATTAGGTCCCCTTTGTTCAGATACTACCTATTTTCTTTGGTTGTGTCCATTTCTAACATCGTGACTGAGGAGAAGGGTGGATAGGGGAATACATCCCCAGGGAAATAGAAGCAACGCTATGAGAAGAGACAACAGCCCTACAGAAACGCCAGTATTCTGTTCACAGACATGGATGTATTATTCTACCCATGTTAATTTTGTCATTCTTCCTCAATTAATGTCTAAACCCTAAAAAGACGAAGTCTTAGCTGTCTATTTTTACTTTCTCTGTAACCCCACATGATCTCTGAACTTTAAGGTCAGTTAAATAGCATCCTTAATTTCCCTTTGTCATGTAACCTTAACATACTCCCAAGTTCTAGGGATTAAGACATGGGCATTTTGGGGGGGCAGTTATTTTGCAGTATAGGTATTGTAATCAAGGATAATGTTGCTAAATGGCTGAGAACTGACAATTACTTGGTAAATATACATAAAGCCGTGGCTACCTGTGGTTGTTTGAAGTCATAAGATAGAACAAATGGCAGAGTCACGTTGATTCCCATGGCCTGGCACCATGTCTCATGCTACCTCTAGCTGTGGGGACTTGGGCAAGTATTTGATTTTTTTCACTCTCAGTTTAGTCACCTGTAACATGGAAATACTCAACATTGGTGCTAATTACCTTTCAGGGTTATCGAATGGATAAAATCAAATAATGAAGTGTTAAGGATATATATGTATATAAAACTTCATTCTTTTTTTTTCTCTGTGATGTTATCTACACACTAGAGTATATAGGTTGGTAGTAAGGTCATCGATTCAATCTTGCCCCAAATTACTCTTTTCATTGGACCATGCCTTCTGTGGCTGTGTGTACATCTGTGAGCTTGTAATTATCCTGTGAATACAGAGTCAGCTAATTCACTTTCCCATTGAGAAAGTAATGCAGCATCCAAAGAGGTACACCTTACCTTCTTCATTTCTTCACCAGTAAGAACCATTGCAAAATATTCAGTAATAAATGGGTAAAATTAAGATATCCATTTCTGCCGATTTAAAGTCCTATGTTTTCAGATACGTGTATGCCTATATGCATGTTTGTTCTATACTATGAAGTTTTTCTTCTACTTAATCTTCCATAGCGTATCACAGCATGGTCTTGCCATTCTAGCTTTTCAGCTAGAATGTGCCACAGATATAAAGAACAATGAATCGAGGGTATGAACATTGTATCGAGGGTTTCTTATTTCAATAAGAAACTCACTAACAGAATGAACATATAAAATTGTTTTTTTTACTTTTGTTGGGGGTTCAGCTTGGTGCTCATTGCCTGACCATCTTGGCTAACTCCTAAGGCATCCCTGGCTAAGTAGCAGCTGTCTCTCCCAGTGGCAGCTGGAAGCTCTTCTTCTTCTTTTGGCATCTGTGGAATGGAAGAATTCATCTTATTCCATGTATGTTTATTTGAGATCAGAATATTATAGATACCCAAAGACTTTGTAACTTTCTACATTTTTTATTCTTTTTGCCTGCTTTTACACATGCTTCACTATTTAGATATGTTTAATTAAATGCATTCCTGCAAGTTTATCCTGGAGGATGTACACACAAATATATGTGCTGTTATTTCAGATCAAATTATGATACTTGTCCCATTTTTAATATGCTGGTTTCAAGAGATCATAAATTTGTTGGTTGAAAGCTGATCTTTTTTTCCAGCAAAGCAATGCAATCAGAGAAAGCTGTCACTTGTAATAAAAATGTTTTCACATTCAAGATAGGAGCCTACGAACATTCCATGGATTTTGAAAACATGCTATGCCATGCTAAACACAAGCATAAGAGTTAGTCCAAAACGTGACACTAATACATCAAAAAGTCCTATAATACTCAAATTAAAACTTCAGAAGGAGAATAATAGCTAAACATCACATACAATGTGCCATACTGGTACTACATGCCCTGAAAAGTAAAAGGATTTGAACTTTCTGAGAAGGAAGTAATCTTGAAAATTAAAGTCTAATAAAATGGAAGATCTCTATTCCCTGGCTCAATTCTGTACTCTAAAATTAAATATTCTAAAATATTTTTTGTTTTATAGTTAATTTTGCTGTTAACCATTATATTGATATATTTTATAATACAGATTATAATAAATATATTTATTTATATATAATTTATAAATATATCATATAATATGTAATACATTATAATATAAATTTTATATATTATATAATATATAAATCATATATAAATATATTATACATTATATAAATTATATATACTTATATTTATATAAAGTATAAATGAAATATTTATAAATATAAAAATATTTATATTAATATAAAATATATTTATATAACATAAATATAAATATATGTATTTATGTATGTATATATATGTATTTATATGTATAAATATATTATATAATGCATTTAATATAAATATATAAATATATAATATAATATATAATATAATATAATAATATCTAATATAATATTATATAATATATAATGTATATTTATATATTATATATTATATATTATATGTTATATGTTATATAATATATAATATATAATATAAATTATATATAAATATATGTATTTGATATAAATATAAATAATATATTTTATATAATATATAAATATTATAATATATAATGTAAATTATGTATACATTATATATAATAGCTGTTTATTTGGATATATAATAGATATATTTATTTATAAATTATAATCAATAGATTTTATAATTGTTGTACTAGTTTTTGATTGATAATATTTGACAGTAACTGTCTAAAGTAACAGAATAAGTTATCAGATATAATATATTTTAACTAAATTAAAATTACAAGCCTACACAACAATTCATATTTTATACAAAGCATATAAGCAAAAGGACAGACATTAAAAACAAGAGCACACTGTCTGGGGAAGAATGGAAAATGGGAATGGGAGATGACAATGAAGGAACACATAACTTAAGGAATGAATAAAACAATACGGGTATTTGATATGTTATGAATGAAGGAGCATGGTTAGCTTAACCTTCTGCACCAGGGGTTCAAAAATATTAATTTGTCCACATTGCAGTTTCTCCTGGGGGCAGTAGTTCAATTTTGGATGCAAATTATAATGACCTGAGGAGCTTTTAAAAAATGTCTACACTTGGACGGAACCCCCTAGGTTTTCTGATTTAGTTAAGTCTGGGGTTGAAATTAGGTGTGTGTAATTTTTGTGACTAAATATTACTACATGTTCTGTATAATTATAATCTAAAACACAAAACCTTATCAGCATTCCAGATGCCCTTCTCTTTGGACAATAGTATTTGTAAAAGCTCCAGATGTGATTCTAATGTTTGAACAGGGTTGAGGACCATTCCTTTAGTTCATACTCAGGCTAATGGCCTCTTTTCTCATAGTAATTTTCCTCTTTTATTTCTTTTTTCTTTATTTTACAATATTCCAAGCATCATCTATTCATAGTGAGGAAGGATGGCTTGTAAACTTTGTCCTTATATCTTAAAAATATATCTCAAATGTAATTGATAGATTAACTATACATAGAAGTATTATTTTAAATCATTTTCCCACTTAAATTTGATAGCATTTTCCACTGTCTCTGAGCATCTAATTTTGCTGAGATCAGTTTGGTTTCACTTGTTATACATATCTTTTTCATTATTATCTTTTCCTTGGAAGATTTCTTGATTTCCTCTTTATCCCTCAAGCTCTCAAATTTCACCAGAATAACTCAATATATGGGTTTCTGCTGTATATCCAGCTCAACACCTGCTAAGTTCTTTCAATCAAAAATGTTTCTACTATTTCTTTGATATTTCCTTCCCTTCATTAATCATTAACTCCTCCTGGAATATCTATTAGATTAACATTGGCATTCTGGAATTGAACCTCCATGTTGTAAAGAAGAAAGCATGCTATGCTTTCTTATATATTATTAATACATATAACACATTATATATAAATACATATAATACATTTTATATATTATATAGTATATATTCTACATTGTGAGAAATTTCTTAAACATAATCTTTCTAGTGCTGAGCTTGGTCTTGCCTGATTACTCTTTTATTCAGTGCATCGACTGATTTATTTTGTAATCACAATTAAAATTTTAATTTCTACAAACTCTTACTCTCTAATGGCTCCTTTATTCTTAAAATAATAGTCTCTTCATGTGTTCCGGATACAATATCATCTTCAACTTCTCTGGGGAAGCTAATTTGAGTATTTTAAACTTTCATTTCGGTTCCTAGATTACTTCTGATTCCTGCAAAGTTAATTTTTTGGTTTATCCATTGTGGTTTTTGCCATGGATGCTACTGATTTTCCTCCAACATACGGTAGTTTAGATAAAAATCTGTATTTACTGAATGAAAGATGTTTGTCCTGTTATCACAGATGAGCACTTAATGGGTTTGTATAATGCTTTCCTTACGTAGGTACCACTAGATTTTCCTAAGGGAAACTGTGGGTATTGCATAGAGACATCCCTAACTTTCCTTTCATGGGCCCATTTGGAACACCTGTGCATTAGTCAAGGTATGAATGTTTTATACTGTCACCTAGTGGTGATCGCTTGTCCACCAACAGCTTAATTTCGGCAGAATTGCCAATATTCTACAACTGTTTGTGTAATTATTTGAATACTCTAGTCAACCAATTTTTGTTGAGTGGCTGGTATAGGTCAAGTTCATTTCCAGGCACTAGAGCTACAGTGGAGAAAGAAAATGAAAAACCAAAAAACAAAATCACTGTCCTTATGGAGCTGATACGCTGTTGCCATTTGTTCTCTTTTCTAAATAAAAATGAGGGGGGTGGGAATAAAGGAATCTTTAATAATATGAGAAATGTAGGATACGGAACTTTATATAATTGAAATTCATTAGGTGCTAACAGTGGAAAATTTCGGACCTGGATTGATGCTTTTGGGGCTGAAGATATTCAACTACATGTTAAATAGCAATACAAAATTCTGGAAATGTGTAATGTCTAAGCGCAAAACATGAATTCTTTATTATATGTCTTTCTAAATGTCTGGAACACAAATATTTAACTTTAATTTATTTTTCACAGAGGTATGCATTAGCAATCCTGAAATTATTTTATGTGTATTCTGGGACTGAGAAAATAAGTATGTTGTGAATAATGAAAGCCAAATTTTTTTCTTCAGGGAAAGTAGTTACAAATTAGGAAAAGGGAGTAACTAGAATGAACCATGTGGTACTGGATCGAAAGTGGGGGAATCAGCATTACATATGATTTGATATGTATATAGATGATAGATGGATAGAGAAATAGACATGGATGCATTTAAGTGGGTATACGTATATTTCTTAACTCCCTCCATTGGGAGTGCCTAGAAGCATGGATGACTTGGTAGCCATGAGCACAACAAATGCCCGGATCTTAGTTTCTAAATCTCATTCTTGAATGAGCTAGTGCTTTTTGGAGAAATACTGATTCCTGGGTTGGGATAGGAAGAGTACAAAATGAGTCTGGAATAATATCTGATGTCAGAAAGTGAGCAAGTGCTCAAAAGATAACAACAGCACAATGAAAGGAGTTCCCAGCCACTTGTAGTTCCCAGTGGCTGCCATCTGGGTCAGTTTGAGCAACAAAATAAAGACGGATAGTGGTGGAGTATAATCCACAGAATAAGGTAAATTTTTGTGAGCTCATACTGGTATAAAAATACAATTGAATATAGAAATAAAAGAAAGTAAAGGATGGCTCTTAATTATAGAAGAACTTCAATGAACAAATAAAGAAGAAATGATTTTTTTTTTAAATCACCATTTGGTGAGTATCATGGTAATAATCATTACAGGCAAGAATCATCAGTGGATCCTAAAATTAATGGGAAACTATCATGAGAAACAGAATATTTTCATAACCTCAAATTATTTTCCCCATAAGATACTTACTAATTATAAAGGGGAATATTGTAACTTTACATGAATAAACCTGGCAGACATCATCACCTTAACACGTGATCAAAGATGATCAGCAACAACATATTGATACAAAGCACAAGGAGAGTATTCTTATCGGAAACAAATAATTTGAATTTAGTCATAAGAAGATATCAGACAAACCAAAATTGAAGGATGTACTGCCAAATAGCTGGCTGACCTACATGCTTCAAAAGTTCCAAGGTTATGAAAAAGAAAGCAACAAAGAACTGCCCAAGATTATAGGAGATTTGGGAGACATAGCAACTAAATGCAATGTACAATCCCCGTTAGATCTTGGATTTGAAAATGGACACTAACAGGACAACTGGTGAAATTTGGGATCATTTAATAATATTTTCAATTTCCTGGTTATGAGCATTGCACTATGGTTATGTGAAGTCTTGACTGTTAGGGTGGCTGGATGAAGGGTATATAGAAATTCTTTGTGCAGTTTTTGCAAGTATAAAATTATTTCACAATGAAAAGCTTAAAAATAAAAATAGCTTAGTTAAAAATAGATTATCTTATAAAATGGAAACTTCCTTTCCAATCACAGTAAGACATAAAACTTGTAAATCTGCCATTCTGCTTTTACACATTCAAACCGTGTATGATTTTAGATACTCACTCTGTGACTCCTTGAGATAAATCTCCAGAGTAATAGAGTCATTAATAATGACTAATTGAGTAACTTTTTTTTACAACTAGTGCAAAGCTAACAGACAATTTAATTAGAAAATTATAACTATATTCCAGTAACAAGTGCAAATATAATTTAGTTTGATCAGTGATTTTCAAACCTGAGATAGCCTCAGAAGCACCTGGAGGGCTTGTTAAAATGAAGATTTTTTGGGCTCCACCCTTTTGAGTTTCTGATTCAGTTGGTCTGGGGTGAGGCTTAAGGATTTGCTCTTCTAACAAGTTTCCAGGTGAGACTGACATACACTGTTAGTCCTGGGGTCACACTTGGACAAACAGTGGTCTAGATAATAGTTTGAAAAGCATAGGATCAGTGCAGCACTAAGAGTCCATTGTTTCTAGTGCTATGTAGTTATACACAAAGACCAACTCATAGGTTCATTTTAACTAAAGTTTAATCCAATGGCTAATCTAGAATATAAATATTGAAAACCTATGAATTATTTCATGGCAAACTTGAGATCCTAATGCCCAATGTGATGAGATTAGTAGGTGGGACCTTTGAGAAGTGCTTAAGTCTTGAGAGTGAAACCTTCATGAACAAAATCACTGCCTTGTAAAAGATGCTCCAGAGACATCCCTAGCCTCTCCCATGTGAGGACAGTGAGATGGTGCCAGCTATGAACCAGACAGAAGGAATGTCCTTACGGAAGTGTGACCAAGGCTGGCGCCTTGAGCTCAGACTTCCCAGTCTCCAGAACTGTGAGAGACAGAGGCTTGCTGTTTGTAAGCCACCCAGTGGGTGGTATTCTGTTATAGCTGCAGAGAGGTGGAAATTATAAGAAAGATACACAGGAAGTGTTAAAAATTTTAAATATGCTGTACCAAAAGTGAAGAAGGTCTTTGTTGGGTCATCAATAGATTAGACATGACAAGGAAAGAATCGCTGGGTTGAAGAAATGTCAATAGAATCAACAAACCACAGATCCAGGAAGAAGGAAGCTCAGAGAACACCAAATACAATTAATACAACGAAACTAACTAAAACACGCATATACAGCTAAGCATATCATGTTCAAACTGCAGAAAGACAAAGACGAAGAGAGTATCTTGAAAGAAGCCAGAGAGGGAAAACCCACTTACCTATAGAGTAACAGACACAAGAATTATAGTAAACATCAATGATAGTAAAATTATGCATTAACAGTCTCAGGGTGCAGGCACTGTGGCATGCATTTGATAAGTGCCTCTTGTTATCATTGTTTTAATAAACTTAAAATCTTCTTTCAGAGGAATTCCTCATCTCCTTTGGGGACTCATTATACTTATCAGTAATCTCTGCATTAAGCGATTGAAAGGTTTTATTGAATTTTCTAAAGGACCAGCTCTTTGATTTTGTTGATTTTCTCTGTTCTCCTATTTTCAATTTCATTGATTTCTACTCTAATTATTTTACTGTGTGCTCTTTTCTTGTTGTTTTGCCTTAATTTGCTTTTCTTTCTTAGTTTTCTAGGGTGGAAGCTAGATTACTCCTTTTAGATTTTTCTTCTTTTTAAAAAATATGTATTTAGTGCTATAATTTTACTCTACACACTGCCTTTGCTTCATCCCACGTATTTTGATAAGATGTACATTCACTTTAATTTAGTTGAAAATATACATATTTCCACCCCACCAATTTTTTTTCTCTAACTCATGTGTTATAAGCGTTTTGTTTAATCTCCAAAATTTGAGGGTTTTTTCCAGCTATCTTTCTGTTACTGATTTCTAATTTAATTCCCTATGGTCTGAGGACATACTTTGTGGAATTTCTACTCTTACAAATGTGTAAATTTTGTTGTTTGGCCCAGAATGTGATAATAACTTTTGTAACTGTTCCATGTGAACTTGAGAAGAATGTGCATTTCACTGTTGTTGGATGGAGTATTCCATAAATGTCAGTTAGGTCAAGGTAATTGATAATGCAGTTCAAGTCGTCTATATCTTCACTGATTTTATGCCTGCTTTTTCTGTCAGTACTGGCAGCGAGACGTTGAAGTCTGAGCTGTAGTAGCGGGCTTATTTCTCCCTGCAATTCTATCAGTTTTTGCCTGATATATTTTAATGTTAGGTGTATACATATTAAAAATGGTTATCTGTAATTGGAGAACTGATCACCTCATCATTATATGTGCCTCTCTTTATCCCTGATGATTTTTATTATTCCAAAGCCTGCTTGTTTGAATTTAGTATATAGGTCAGCTTTTTAAAATTACATTAACATGGTATATATTTCTCTATTCCTTTAGTTTTAATCTATATGAACCCTTGTGTTTAAACTCATTTCTTACAGCCAACGTACAGTTGGGTCTTATTTTGCTATCCACTTGGACAATCTTTGTCTTTTAATTGGCGTATTTAGACCATTCACATTTAAAGTGATTTTATTGATATGATTAGATTAATAGCTATCATGTTTGTATCTTTTTTTAATTTGTTGTGTTTGTTCTTTGTTTCTCTCCCCTAGTTGTCTGTCTTCTCTAGTTTTAATTAAGCATTTTCTATGACTCTATTTTACGTCCTCTCTTAGCATGTGAATTATACTTTAAAAAATATTGTTCGTGATTGCTCCACAGGGTTTGCATGCTTATTGCTTTTTTAAAGGTATACTTAATTGAAGATTAACATACATGGGGAAATAATAATAAATATATAACTCAATGAATTTTCCCGAAGTGAACTACCTATGTAATTAATTAGCACATAGATCAGAAAACATAATGTTATTAGCATCTTAGATGCCCTCTTAGTGTCCTCTACCAGTCACTACCACCAGAGTAATGACTAACCTGACTTCTATGACCATAGGTTAGTTTTGTCTGTTTTTGAATAAAATCATTGAGAATTTACTTTTGTTCTTGTTACTTCTGCTGGCTTTTATAGATTATAGTTGGTTTTCTTGTTTTTGGACATTTCAAGTTGTATGCTCATGTCTGGTTGATCTTAATCTAAGACACATCTGATTACTCAAATTGTGAATGTTTTCCTCTACAGATAAATTTGTATTTGCTTTTACTATGAGCCAGGTGGCAAGGACAACTTTGTAACTATTTTATCACCCTTCACTGTATTAAGTCTCTGGCTTAATACAGGATTTTCAGGAACAGCTCCAGGACTATGTTGCTAATCTAATATTCAGTCTTCCTACCGTAATGTTGATATTAACCTTGCTCATAAGATCATCCAGCCCCTTGGGTGTGTTGACTGCTCACTGATCAGTTTTCAAAGGCCTTTCTTGGGGGAGAGGAGAGTGAGATACTTTCCCCACATCCCATGAGCCCAGTCATGCAATCAAAACTACTCATTACACATCCTTGAGTTGTTTTCTTGAAAAAGGACTTTTAAAGTCTCTAGTCAGCCGCAGCCCTAGAAGCGGAAATCCACGTTAATTTCATTCTTAAAATGTACAAATCAGTGCTGTGCCTCTACCTTGATGGATATTAGTAAGAAAGTGAGCCAATATCATCGCTACATATTTCTTACTTAACTGGTTGGTACTTTAAAATGACATTGTTTTCTGCTATTTTAGAAAATAATGGTCATATAAATATTTTGAAACAATTTTTAAAAGTATGAGGCATGAAATCACTTCATTGTACTTGGTATTAGTAAATTTAATACTCCAACAAAATGATATGCTCAGATGATTTTATGAGTCAAAGAAATCTTGAGATTTCAAGATTTCAATTTTGCTGTTTCAAAATTCAGGTATGTTTGTTTTTGAACCAGAAGACATGTGTACATAAATATACTCAGAAAAATAGCTGTCTCTGCAAACCATTCTTTATCACTGACCCTTAAGTAGCGGCTTCATCTTTCCCTTGTATGTGAGGTTTTATTTCAATCAGCACACCCAATTACAGATTAATGGCTAAAATGACTCTTAAAGGTTTGATTGGCTCATAGCTTCATTGTGCCTAGTGAAGTTGTTCTTAATAAACTATGCTGTATGATATATTAGGTAATTTGTGTCTCATGCACACATGTATAAAACTCTACCTTGAAGATTAATTCAATCTAAAATTTACAATTCATTAAGATAAATGGAAGTGTGTCACTATCATGTTGATGCTCTGCTTTTCCAAGCTATCAAGACCACCAGAGTGGACAGTTTAAATTGAACTGCCTAAGAGGTATTTCTGCATATAAGATGAACACTTCACGTTTTAAAGGTTAACTCTCATTTTCAACACTCACTATAAACTATGAAAAGAACTTAAATTTTTGGAGCTTCTAAATGGTTATTCTGCTTTTGGATTAAAAGGTTTAATTCAAGAGTTTTCTAAAGACTTGGGAGATGTTCATTTTAGAAGAGAAAGGGGAAATCTAACTTACTTTCTGCCTTGCTTTTCAGTGCCAATTAGTATGGTCCTAGGAGAAAACAGGGGTGGTTTTTCCTTCAACTTTTCTCTTTTTTTTCCCCAAAGGACAGGATTTTAGCATTGTTACAGCTATTTTACAGATTCCGATATTTGAACTCAGATGTCTTTCTTCCCTCTAAAAACTATTTCTAGAGTCTGTGGTTTTAGCCAAGAAATATGTATCTGTTCTTGTCACTTTTAACCTGCAAGTTAAGCAAATGTCCTACAATGATTAATAATGGATTGCAAATAAGATAGAAAGGCTAGATGATGATGGTAAGATATTAATTGGTTCATTCAGCAGAAATCACAGTGAAAACTAGAAATACAGAACAGTATAATGGGAGTTGGGCAGAGGTGCGTCGCTCACTCGTCCCCAGAGAGTTATTTTCCATGACAAAATAACTGTTCTAAAAATAATGTAGGAATTCTATAACCATGCTGTCCACTGAGTTGAAGATGCTATGTGGATTACTGTTTTAAGACATACATTTTGGAAGAAAAGACAAGCCATATGGCTACTAGAAATAAAGCAATATTTGGGGCCAGAAAAAAATGTATTTTCTTCTCTGTTACAAGGGACATGAACACCAGACTGCTAGCTTTGGACTTTATCATAGTTCTAACAGCTAGATGAAAATGCCAGGTGGATGAATGTTGAATGAATCCATATGCGGCTGTTAAAATGTAGCAACTGGCTGCACCACGGACTCGTTCAGAGATGCTAAAGGCAGGAGTTAGAGAGAAATTCAGCAAATCCACTAGGCTTGTCAAATCCAATTTGTTGTTTGCTCTTAGTTTGCACATTTAGGTTTATATGGAAATTAACTTCTGACCAGTGCGTCATATTTAATGATGATCATACCAATCAAACATAAATATCAATCAGTTTGAGGACTTGCAACAAACATTAAATTTCTAACTTTGTTTCTTTTGGTGAGAAAATGGAATACAAATACTGATACTATAGCTCACAAATTTAAAAAAACCCAACACTTTTTTTGGGTGTGTCTTAGTAATGACAGCCATAAAGTTCAGGACGATATTTAAACTCTCTCAAAAGCATTTCTTTTCTGAACCAAAGGATGGATATAGCATACTAAATAGATTTGTTTCAAAATTATTTGGAAGAAGAGTCAATAGAATGGAAATCAACTAATAAAATCGGATTTGTGACACTTTTTATGTGGTTCCAGACTTCTCTGTCTGCAAGAACTGTCCATTTCTGCTTTAACTTTGTTCTGTTTCCTTTTGAAAAGTTACCAAGCTATGTGGTAATCGAGTTACCGATTGAGTTGGCCATTTGATTCTTTTATAGATTCCTTTTCCTTGGAAGAGTCATTCATAGACGGTTAAACATCTGAACACATAATGATGTTTAGATCTTCCAGGTTTCGAAGCAGCACGTACCATCTATCACACTCTTTAGTCCAGCTGAAGGGCTCAAATTCTCTTACTGACTTAGCTCAGTAGACAGTCTCTATCTGACCCCTTTAACGACAGATTTGCTCATAGGCCATCCTCTAAGTCTAGATTCCTATTTTAGCATGCCTCTAGGTCTTGATCTAACTGAGAATAGGTCTAACTGAAGTTTTTAATTTTTCCTTTTTAAAATGTCATTTATTTTGAACTCAGATTTTTATTTTTTTTGACTTTAAAAAATTCCATTTAATTTTTTAATGGAATGAATGATTCCTTAAATTCTATGGTGCTTTACAATTTTCAAGTTTCACACACATGATTTCATGTCATCCCATAATAACCCCTTTTTTTCCCCCTACACCTGTATTGTCCCTCCCCCCCCCCGCCTCTCCCCACTGGTAACCACTAGTTTGTTCTCTATATCTGTGAGTCTGCGTCTTTTTTGTTTTATTCACTAGTTGTCATGTTTTTCAGATTCCACATATAAGTGATATCATACAGCATTTGTCTTTCCTTTTTAAAATTTAAGTGATTTTTAAGGCCGCATACATTTTGGAACTCACTAGCAGTTTAGGTCCGGTCATGGATTGATCCAAATGGCTTTGCTATACTTTTCTCAGGTTTTCTCATCATCAGTGTTATACCGATAGGAGCTAAATTCTGCTCTTTAGGACACAGCATTCCATTTTAGTCCTAGGGTATTAATTTACAAAATCAATATCAAAAGATAGAGGCTTTCCCTTCTGGGGGATGGAAGAATATGGACAGAGGTGATGTCATTCATTCCCATGACTGTAAATTTCCTGTATTTATATCTCTAGCCCAGACTTTCCTCTGTCGTTCAAGCTTCTATATTCAAATTCCTACATGAACAACTCTTCTTGTATTTCAAATTTAACTTCTCTGAAATTAAATTTTCTTCCTGCCTCTCCACCCCAACCTACTTCTGCTCCTACCTCAGCCTCCAACTCCCAATCTGTTCCTCTCTCAAACTCCCCCTGTAAGTCAGTGGCCTCACTAGCCATAGTACTAAAGCCAGAAGCCATCTGGTCATCCTGGACTCAATCTCCTCCCTCACCTGCCACATGCAATCCATCAGCAAGCCCTCTGCTATCTTTAAAGGATATCTTCGGTCCATCACTTCTCTCCCTCTACCTCGACCGTCACCTTCCTAATCCATCACCGTAGTATTTCACCCAAGCGACTGCAACTAATGAAAATTTCCCAGCTGATCTTGTTTCCACTCTTGCCTTCTCCTAATCCTTTCTTTTCCAAAATGCCAGTGAAACTTATAGAAATGCATTTCATATCATGTAATTCTCTTGCTTTAAATACTTGATTTTCCACTGGACCAATAATAAAATGCAAACTCCTGTGCCCTGCAGGATACGGCAGCAGCAGAGGACTCAGACCTCATAGCTGATCCCGCTCTTCCAAGCTCAATGTGCTCCAGCTGCCCTGGGCTTCTTTCTAGTCCTCAGACATGGCGAGAACTCTTGCCTTAGTACTTCTGTGCTGTGCCTGTAGTTCACCTTCCTGGCTCTTCATATGGTTGACTTCTTTGCATCCTTCAAGTTCATAATCAATGTTACCTACCTAGAGTGATCCTCCCTGAGCCACCAAGTCCCTCTAATCTGCCACTGTTTTCAATTATAGCACCGTATTTTCCCCTCCTAGCACTTAACCTCAAACGCTAATTATTTCCTTGCTTCTTATCGGTGTTCCCTTGGAAAACTGCAGTTCTACTGGATGAGGACCATGTATACACATCTCTCTTGCTGACTACTTTAACCCCAGAGTCGATCACAGAAATTGGCACTCAGTAAATATTTGTTGAATGAAAGCATAATTATACGGATGGATGAATGAAGTCTTGCTTATTCTTTGAATCCTTCATTTATGATTACAGATTACATGTTGTTTGCAATGGAACATTTTGCTGATGAATATGTAGTGATGCATGAATATTTGTGATTGATATGAAAATGCAAGATTTTTCCAGATTTTTTTTAAAAACATCACATACAAACTGACCATGAGGTTGAAAGAAATTTTATTTTCATGATAAAAATCACATCGATCATGTTTTGAAATTTGGATTATCTTGAATCAAAATATAATTTTCTGATATAACAATTTCTGACTTCCTTCCCCTATCAGTAAGTCAGTACCCTGGACCAGGGTTTAGGGACCGGTGTTCAGATATGGGGATGAAGGGTCACTTTTTGGAGAGAGACGCTCTGTAGAGAGGCAGTTCTGAAGAAAGTGTCTTGGGGGAAATGCCAGTTAATTTCCAGGCAGCCTGTTCATGAATAATTAAGCTGAAGGAAGGGCTCAGTATGACCCTCCAGGAGGAGCTGGGAAGAACTTCTAGAGAAGTTACAAGTAAAGGAGAGAAATGAACCCAAGAATGAGTTGCTGAAGCAGATTTTAGATTTTTCAAGTGCTTATGCTCTTAGGTAGGAAAGATACAGTAAAAGATATTGACTCAGCTTGCCAATTAATAATGAACAGAACAGAGCCCACTTTGAGTTCCACTGCAGACAAGAGAATCCACAAGGCTCTGAGAAGCTTGGACCTTGAAGTCCAAGGACTCTTTATTCCTTTAGTCCAATGTGAATACTTACGTCAGTTGTATTCTGTCAGTCCCTTTATGTCTCAGAGTGTTCTGATTTCCATACACTTGCGTGTCAAGTGTAATCATAAATAGAATGAACCTGTGTGTGTGGTCAGGTCCTGGTATTTCCTGAAGTGGGGTCCAACTTCATCCACACAACACCCAGCAAAAGGCAACAGGAATGGCCAAGGATTACGTCTGCCTGCTTCTTCGTTCCTTCCCTTCCTCTTTTTCCTTTTTTTTTTTTTTATTAACTAACTCAGTATTAAGCACTTACCTATGTGCATCATTCATTGTGTTGGAGTTACTTGGAAAACAAGAAAATGCAAACTCTTAAGAGCCTTCCAATCAAGATTCTATTTGAATAATGAAACATACTTACATGAAAAACTAAATGTAACACAAGGAGCAGTACGGTTCTTACGATGTAAAACAGTGTTTTCCAAGCCATAGGTTCCTAGTCATCTTTTGGTGGTCATAAAATAAATTTATTGGAGCAGGACCACACTTGACCAAACAATAAACAGATAATAAATAAATAGGAGAAAGTGGCCCCCAAAAAGTGTATTACATGTAATAAAATATATTTATTTCATAAAAATTTTGGAGGACAGATGTATGTCTGCATTATATGCCAAAGTAAAATGTATGTCTTACTATGAGACGAGGTTTAAAAGGTCTTTGAAAGACACTATTCAGAGTAGTTTAGAAAGACTGATTATTTTAACCTGAGTAAGTCAAGAAGGACAGGCTCCCTGGTTCTGAAAGTACTTGAAGGAGGCTTATAGGTGTGAGATGACATTTCAAATGAAAGCTACCCCCAAAATTTTGAAACTGTGAAGTAAGTTATAAACATAATAGAAAGTAAACCTTACAGAATCAGCTTAATCTTTAACGAATGACCAGCGTATGACCAATTATGCTTCCAGAATCTTCTAGGAAACCTGTGACCAATACACCATAAACTCTAGATCTCGCAGTTTGGAATCACTCTTTATCTCTGATCTCACAAGAGGAACTTTTTTAAAAGAGTTGTTCCTGTGAGGTGTACCATATCTAGAAGAGTGACTGAAACTATTCTTCTAATTGTTTGCTCCAAATATTTACGTGTTTAAGATACTGAAAGTTTTTTTTAAAAGGTGAAAAGCCTAAAGATAATTAGCCAAGTCAGTAAATTGAAAGTGATGGGCCCCACCCCACCCCCACCACTATATTAGATTCACTTGTGACTTCTATTGGAGCGTGGATTCTCTGAGCTCTACTGGTCATTTGAGCAAAAAAAAAAAAAAAATTCAAGGACTCAGGACAACTGATTTTTTTTTTTTTAGATGCAAAAGAAGGAAATAAAGGGAATAAAAGCAGTCAGGGTAGCCTCTAGAGAAGGGAAGCTGTTGTTGCAGGAATCTTGCAAGTTAATGAGAATTCACCCGGGACTCCAGAGCCACGGAGAGAGGGGAGAAAGGAGGAGATGGGGAGGGGGGTGGATAAAAACTCTTCCTTTGCAGCTGGCCCTCTCCCTCATTTGTTGCTCCAATAAGCAGTAATTAGGTCCTGAGCTAATGGTGTCAGCTGATCTGCTGTTTTTAGGCTAGACCCAGAGGAATCTCCATGGAAACCCGGCTGGAGTCGTCCCCCCACCTGGATGCTGAGTGCTCCTTTCCGCCACCTGGCTGCCGCCGGGCCCGCTGCTACCTCCTCCTGCCTCTAACCTGCAGCCTGCAGCATGCGCACTGCCCCCGGGATCCCTAAATGGGACAATTCTGCCCGTGACGTCAGCGCCCAGCCGTCTCCACAGAAACTTTTGTCCCATTGGCCAATCAGAGAGCTTGGAAGGGGCCGGGGAAGGGGGGGCGGGAGGAGAGGGGAGTGGGAGGGGTGGGGGTGAGGGGAGAGGCGAGAGGTTTAGTGTGTGGAGCTGCTCGCGCTGCGCCCGGGCTGTCAGTCCCGGCTCCAGCCGCCGCGAGACCTTCCCGGAGACGCGCGCACACACCGCGCACCCCCTGCACACCCTCGCCCCCTTGCTCACACACACGCACGCACTCAGGCTGGCGGAGCAGGAGCCTCTGACCATTTTGCAAGTGCCGGGACCAGCTGCGGCGCAGTGGGTGCAAACACTCCGCCTTCCCAGTCGGGGCTTTCGTCTCGGAGACGACGGCGAGGAAACGAGGTGGGCTAGGACGCGGACCTGGCGCCGGCACTGGTCGGGCCGCTTTCCTGGGCAGAGCCGCCTCCCGGGACGGGCGCGGGCCTCCGCAGAGAGTAGAATAAAGAGGAGCGGCCGCAATCGCAGCGCGAGGAGGATGGGAACTCCCCTGTTTCCAGCTCTGTAACAAACGGATGGAAATCCTGAATGGAGGAACTGCTGATTTCATTTGCTTGAGAAATCGTCCAGAGGAACTCATATTTGGCTACTCTCAGCAGTGGAGGGGGTGTCCATGACGTGGCAGGGGGAAGACAGACATCTGAAACCTCCCGTGTGAACTGCAAACTGTAACCAAGCAAGGGGGAAATGATACCTCGCTATATTTTAATTTCATGCACAGGGTTTTAAGCATCTGTGTCATAAACTTACTTCTATGCCTTGCACCCAGTTCAGCAGAGACCAGAGGAGTCCTGTCTGGGGACCCCGTCATTATTCCGGGAGACCCGCTGCCAGTGGCCTGCCTTCGTTTACCCACATCCCCCCTGGAACGGATATCTGTTTGGGGTACCACAGTGTATCCTACAGAACTATGGCTAAATCTCCGTGAATGCTTTGCTAATTCTGGGACTTAACTCCTGGAACCTACCTACGGGGCTGGATTTTAGCTTAAATACAGCAGAAGAAATGAAATTTTAAGCCATTTTTTTTAAAACCTTAATTATTTTTGCCTGTGTAGCAGGATTTGCTAGGTTTAACAACATGACAGGTAAGAACTTTCTCTCTTTCTAGTCCCTGAACGCCC
Organism: Vicugna pacos; assembly: GCF_048564905.1. Classification (NCBI taxonomy): domain Eukaryota; kingdom Metazoa; phylum Chordata; class Mammalia; order Artiodactyla; family Camelidae; genus Vicugna; species Vicugna pacos. The sequence continues at coordinate 12,225,341 of NC_133010.1, forward strand.
CACGCAGGGAAGGCCGAAGCAAAACAGGACCCTGGAGGAAGGAGAGCCCGGGGACCTGAGTGCCCTTCCGGCTCCTAGGCGTTCGGCTGGGCAGCTGCTTTTGAGAGGTGCCTGGACCGGGGGGTCAGAGGCTGGGGAAGCTTCTGGGGCACGCGCGGGGAGGCGGCGCTGCGCTCCACCTGCCTGCCCCGGACACAGCCTCGGGCGAGGCGTCGAGGGACCACCCCAAGTCAATATTGGGATTTTTAATAAACCAAGGAATGGGATTTTAATTATTCAAAACCCAACTCCTTTGGGCCAGATGCTGTTAGGATGGTCCTACTCACACAATATTAAAGAGACCCATCACTAAGAGGACGAGAAAAGCGTCTAACACATCCCTTACAAACGAATGAACCCAGAGACTCGGTGTAGCACAGGGCACTGATCGCTCGTGCCCAACCGGACCCTCCTCCCCCTCCCCATTCCTCCCCCCACCCAAGGCAGGCTCCGGCGGCAGCCGGGACCTCGCATCCCTACACCGTGGCCTGGGCTGCATTTTTCATGAGCCCCGGGTGAACAGGTGCGAAGTGCGCTAGGAGCATCCGGCCGGCGGCCGGGAGCCGGGAACATGGAGAGCGAGCGCGACATGTACCGCCAGTTCCAGGACTGGTGCCTCAGGACTTACGGGGACTCAGGCAAGACCAAGACGGTGACCCGTAAAAAATACGAGCGGATCGTCCAGCTCCTCAACGGCTGCGAGTCGAGCTCCACGGACAACGCCAAATTTAAATTCTGGGTCAAATCGAAGGGTTTCCAGCTGGGCCAGCCGGACGAGGTCCGCGGGGGCGGCGGCGCCAAGCAAGTGCTCTACGTGCCGGTCAAGACCACGGTGAGTGACTCGCCTTCTTCTGTTATTTGTCTTCCCGAGCAGCCCGGTGGGGAGGGGGGAGAGGGGGGAGAAGGGGGGGCAGTGAGCCACCGTTGGCTCGTGTGCCCCCCACCCCGCTCGGCCCCCTCCCCGAGTCGTCCCCACTCTCGTGAGCCAGGCGCGTTCCCCCCAACGTGGAGTCTTTGTGGTTCTTTATTTTAAAGCGGCAGCGCACATCCAGGGCGCACTGCCCTCCTCGCCTCCTGGCCCCCGGGCCCGCTGCTGGAGCTTCCATCCCCGGGTCCCGCGTCCTCGGGCTGGGCCATTGTCCCACGTCCTTCGCTGGGCGCCTGGCGCGTGTCCCGCCTTCGCCACCGCGCATAAAGGCCACGCTGGAACCCCAGCCGCACGCTTGGATAATAGACGATTCTGATCGATAGTCTACAGCGTCTCCTTATTGGCACAAAGCCCGAATGTGGCGCTAGTGGTGGATGTGGGGGCTCCCCCCCCCCTCCATGAACACTATCAGGTTTTATTGTTAGATTGCCGCCCGGGAGACACCGGCTGCCAATTGCCTTAATCACTCCCAGAGAGCTTGCCACGACTACTTAGGTTGTAGATAAGATCCTGGAGATTCCTCCTTCTCGTCCCCCCCGTTCCTTTCCTCACTTCCCCCTTTCACAAATAAAGCCGCCGGAGCTGAATGATGAACAACAAAGAGAGATGGGTTTGGGCACAATCAAGTGGTGTGTATTTGTTCCTCATTCTGGGACGTTTCTAGTCTCATGGCCACAAAGCTCTAAGCCCAGGCGCTGAAAGCTGTTGGCGTTGGGAGCTCAGTGTATCTCAGCCTCACTCGGCAGAAGCCTGTGAGGTTGGGGAGCGGCGGCGGCGGCGGCGGCGTCAATTTCCTTTTTAAGGAGATGGGAGCTGTGGGCTACAAGTAGGAGTGCAGATCAGATTCTTAAGACCGCTTTTTCCATCATGCTAGGTGGGTACTCGCCTGGAGTAGGGGTGGGGGAGGGTAACTGGCATCCTGTGTATTTTTGCCTTGCTTTGGGGTTTCTGGAGCATTTGCTCCTTCTCCCTCCCTCCCTTACTGGCAACTGTTTCCCGTGCAACATTCCTGGAGGATGCTAGAAAGGAGATGCCTTGAAAGCTGTTCTTCTGTCTCAAACGGAGGTATATTAAATTGGAAATCTGTGCATGAAAAATTTTTCAAAGGATTATTTATGTTTAGAAGGCAATTTACGATTTCCTGAGATTAATTAGGGATAGTTGTTTGAAGGAAGTGTATTTCTTTTGAAATTTATATCGGAAAGGGTAAATAGAAATAATGGCAAAATAGAAACACGCATAAAAGTTATACTGCTTTTTTAAAAAATGTACAGTTGCTGGAAGGTTTCGAGGAGGTAGATCTGTAAAGGCAGCCTTCTCCTTTAATGTGTGGCATTGCTAAGACAATGGTGAGATTGCTTTAATAAATGAGAACTAGATGGGCATGGATTAGAACTGAGGTTTACATGTGGATGAGCCCGAAGTCTGTCATAGAGAATGAAGTACTTCGAGTCATTTGTATTTGGAATAATATTAAGAACTTGATTAAAAACAATAACTTACTGTTACACAAAGTAAATTAGAATTCAAAACATGTGAATGTATTTTCCTTTGGACAATACTGGCTAATGGATGAATAAAATAATCATTTAAGATATATTTACTGAAATATTTTTAGTAAGATTGTATATATGTATTTTTTAATTGCTAGCTGGGGAGGTTTTTTTTTTTTAATGTTACACAGGCTCTGTTTATGTGTCAGATAGTTAATTTTGTATTGGTCGAATGAGTTTATACTTGCATGGATTGGGTTACATCCACTATATAAACATGTGCCTTTTTAAAATGTTAATTACAAATTCTAACATAAATTCTGTAACAGACGTAGAGGCACTGAGATAAACATGGATGCCAGTAATTCAGACCAGCATTCACATGCTCAGATACCATATTTTCATTCGAAAATTAATGCAGAGTTGTTAAAGAATGGCTCCTGAGACATCTAATATAGAGTGACAACTCCAGAGTTAATAATAAAGTAACACGTGTTTCTCTTTTCGGTGAAGATGCCATATAGTTAAAGGAGAATATGTCATCCTCAGGTGTTATTTTTGGAGAATGGTTTCCCGTGTAGTATTTAAGAGCACTGATCTTCATTCACAGCTGTTTTGAATTGTTGAAGAGGTTTTTAATTCATGAACTCTTCTATTGCTCTTTATGAAATTTTTATGCGGCTCCTGACATAGAATTATAGGCTCCTCCTTCTCTGAGAGACAGCCAATCATCATTTCAATGAGTTAAGAAATACAGGATAAAAGGGGATCTTTTATTTGTTTCCCCACATCTCAAAATATCTCTTCCTTAAAAATACATTGATTTTTTTCTTTATGATGGCAGGAGCGCAGTCACTAGAGAGATAAAAATATATTTTCCTTGTAATTCAAAGGCATATACTGGTGAAAAGAAAGTACTGTATTTGAATGGTATTTTCAAGTAGACAATCATTCTAGCTTTTTGAGGTTTGAAGGTTCATGGATGGCTTTGCTGTCGCTGAGAAAGATTTGCACCTGATGTTGCAGTAACCCACTGCTGCTGATAATTAGACATCATTACCACTGCGAAAAGGGAAAGGGAGAAAGGGAGAGGACAGGCTGGGGCTAATTAACTACTTGTGTTTAATAAAAGAAAGGGAGACTGATGGCAACTGGGAGGTCGGATGAGACCAGAGCAGACGCATGCACAGACTTAACTGAAGCAGGGCTGTCTTTCCGTCTGGAAGAAGCTTGGTTCTACCTCTGCTTTTTCCAAAAGAATAGATGGAGCTGGGCAAATACTTTTTCCCCTGAAGCCTAAATGCAGCCAACGATAAAATCAAGCGTCAAACTGACTTAAAAGTGCAGAATATTGGAGAAGATAAATATGCCCTCTGATGTTTGTCCTGGCCATGCCTAAAGCTGAGGGGACATATCTGTCACTGCCTAGATGACTGTGTGGCTGAGGAGATACTGTTTGGTCACCAAGCAACATCCTGCAACTCAGCCATCTTAGGTCTGGAGTGGGACCTCTGTGTGCACGCGCGTACGTGGTTTGCTGAGCATCACATCCAAGTTTTTTATCCCCGGGCTACCGCTGTTCTTTTTGTATGCGCTTTCATTAAAAGTGTCAGAAATTTAGAAGTATGAAATTAGGAGTAACTTAAATCAGTTCTGAAAACGATACAGCAAATGTCTGACATGGATTATAAAAAAATGTTTAACCATCAATGACCATTTTAAATTAGCATTGCTATGGTTACTGTATTTTACATCTTTGATAGTTCTAGTTTAATCCGTCTTTAGGAACTTTGCAACCTGATTGACGTTTTTGTCTTCTGGCAATAATTAGTTGAAACATCACACTTAAAATTTAAACTACCAAACCACGTTCTACCACCAGATATTATGAAAGGTAAACCTAGAAAATAAACAGAAAATTCATTACAACTTTCCATCAGTAATATGATGGCTGCATTATCTTGCTTTTTTTTTAAAAGTCCACTGCACCATATAAAACGTTGAGAAATTCAGTAAACTCACATATTTATTTGTTTTTCAGTCTTAAGCAGACAAGGTAATAAATATCCTAACTGTAAAATCAAATAATGTGAACAATGCCTTTCCTGACCTGTAGTTGTAGGAACAGACATTTGGGTCTAATTTTTACCATTCAGGTATATTTTTTTCCTTCTATTTATTTGACTAGGAAACATACAATGAAGTTTTCCTCCAGAAAAGAAAATGCATTATCATTAGTTATGTCATTTAAAAATGATGATTTATTCAGTTCTGCAATCTGTAGCCTCAGATTTCATATTATTCTTTCTGTGTATACGGCTAATTGACTATCATACAGTGATTAGAATGAATATTCATGGACTAGTTCATAAACAGTTACTGGGTTTTGTTTTTTGTTTTTTTTTTTTTTTAAGTCTCTGGCTGTGGTCTTTGGTAATTTTTTATAAATAATCATTTATAAGGAGTCTGTGTACATTTCACCTGACCTAACTCCATGGCTGAGGCACACATCACTACATTGGGCCTTGATCCAGAATTCGCTGCAGAAATTCTAGAAAACGAAGCTGAGGGACATGCAAGCTATACGTGGTGATACTTTATAACTCTGACACTGAGACAAATCATAATAGTAGTCACTGAGATATAAGCAAATTTTTGCTTATCTCTTAAGACTTCCACAGTGGGAATTGCTACTGATAACCCTGCATTTTTTGCTTCGTTCAAGTATTTTGGGACATTCTATACCATGGGTCTTTGGGGTCAAACAGATCCTAAGTATGACTCTTAGCATCGTGGCTTGTCAGCTGACTTTAGCGGTTTCTTGTGAGTTGTTGTCAGGAATAAATCCTCCATGGCAGGTCCCTAGCACAGTGCCTCTGTGAGGCTCTCAGGGAATGGTGGGTCCCTTTATTGGAGGCCAGTTGGCCATGAGTATTCAGGGACATGAGGCTTGTAGAGATAATCCCCTGAATTTTAGGAAGAAATCAGCCCCTCTTAGTTTATGAAGACTATCCCACTGTATTTCCTGAGATACCAATCTTTGGACCTTTCCTTTGGTTCTTCGTCCTTGTCTTGCTAGTAACTACACGGGAGGTGAGGGCCAGGACTCCATGTTCATATATATATCTCTGTAAACCTTCTGAGCCAGCTGAGATTCTACTTGGCAGGATTGTAACTCTAGACTTTCTGCATAGGATAGAGGAAAAATGAAGAAGGAAATGCAGGGATGTGGCAGCAGAACTTCCAAAAGTTTCCATCTCCACGTCAAGGTCATAAAGATCTTTCATTAACAGCTGTTGCCTTTGCTAAGCCTTCTTATATCTAACTGGGAGAGACTGAAATGATTCGAAGGTACTTTAGGTTACATTCACTTTCACGGTCCTGGAATATCAAGGTAGAACTTCATGGACAGCAGTAGATGGCAGGAAACATGGTATCAGTTTGCAGGGTATCGATCTTAGAGCAAGATTTAAATCCTGGATTTGGCATTTACTGGAGCTGTGAGTTATGGAAAGTTTCTTTACTAAGGATGCAGTTTCCTCTTTGTAAATGTCCGTAATATTACTTGCCTAACTAGTTTTGGATAATAATAATCATAGTTCATCCTTCATAAGCATATAGCATATATAGCATGTCTGGCACATAGTAAATTGTAAAAAAAAAATGGAAACCATTTTAAGTATTATAAACAAAGCAAGAATACCATGATGTAATTATAATTATGTATTATGAACTCAAAATCACCCTGGTGTTAAAATACAGGATACATAATACTTACATGTGCATTAATGTATTTATTCACATACTTATTCTGCCTACGCCGCTTTTAGAAAATAAAAATGACTTTGTTTTCTTTAAAGTGATGCATTCTTATTATTTCAAAAATCTAAGTGAAAAGGAAAAAAATACTAAAAATTCATGCTAACTTTCTTGCCCGAATATAACCACCATCAGCTAATTATCAGCATCATTACAGATGTCCCTCCAAACACGTACACCAAAAGAATATTAGATATAATGATTGTTAGTCATACTGTATATGAACCAGCAGAAGTAATTTTCTGAAACTGGGATAATTATATGCTAATTTAAGTAAGAAGAATAAAATATAATATTACCGAAATGTAACAAAAGAAGAAATACAATTCAAAAAAAAATTGCCAATAGATAAATGCTTCTTCAAAGAAGTATTTATTCCTGAATTAATAGATAGGATTAAGAAAAACACTGAGAGTGAATTACATTTATTTTTTCAATTACAAATTTCAATTTTATACCATATAATTGACTTTCTCCAGTGGTAGGTGAGTAACAAATGTAGTTTCACTTCTCACCTCTTTGTTACTTATCTCCCTGTTTATATTAGATTGTATTTATTATATTAGAGTTGTTATATATTTATTGTATTGTATTAATTATATAATTGTTTTTATCGTCAAGATTTTTTATGTTTATGTTTCAGTAGATAATTTGTTTCTTACAGCTATTTCTCCTTTGTTATATTTAAATGCTTACCTATTTTTTCACCTGGTTTTCTTTACTTCTAAATTCTTTGATTTACCAGTTGATTAGCTGTAATTCCTGATCATCTTTTGTTCCATTTTTTTCCTAAGGAAGAGTTCAGGAGTTCTGTTTTTTGAGGTTTCTAGGTAACTGAAAATATTTGTCCTTCGCCTTCATACCTAAGGACAGCTTAGCTAGGTATAATTTCTTTGTTTCAGTTTTTCCACCAGAACATCAATAGATATTGCATTAGCTCTGTTTAAAATTCTAAGGCCAACCTGTTTTTCCAAATTTCAAGGATTGTTTACTTATGTATCGTTGAAATTAAATAATTTCACCAAGATACATCATGAATTCCTTTCCTCGCTCTTTATCCTGAATAATTGTACTCATATCCATGGCTTCACTTGTCTCTGGTGACTTACTGCACATCTTCTGGGGTTCTGATCTGTGTTTTCTATTAGATGATATCCCAAAGCATCATGATATCCCAAAGCACCTAAATTTGAACATATCCAAAAATGAATTTTTCGTCTCTATTCCTCCATCCTAGGTCCTCCAAAGTTACTTCTTTTTTACGAAAAATATTTTTAAGTTTTCTTTCTCCATGGATAGCAACAAACTTGCTCATTTATCCAAGCCAAAAATCTGTGCAAGATGCTTGATTTCTCCTTTTCTTGCTTCCTTATAGTCAATACTTGACAGTTTTTTTAATTGAAATATAGTTGACTTGCAATGTTGTATTAGTTTCCAGTGTACAGTATAATGATTCAGTTATGTATATATATTCTTTTTCATATCCTTTTTTATTATAGGTTATTATAAGGTATTGAATGTAGTCCCCTGTGCTATACATTAGAACCTTGTTGTTATTTTTACATTTGTGGTTTGTATCTGCTAGTCCCAAACTTCTAATTTATCCCTCCCCATGCTCTTTCCCCTTTGGGAACCATAAATTTGTTTTCTATGCCTGTGAGTCTGTTTCTGTTTTGTAAATAAGTTTATTTGTGTCAGGTTTTTTAGATTCCACATATATGTGATATCATATGATATCTGTCTTTGTCTGACTTCATTTAGTATGGTAATTTCTAGGTCCATGTTGCTGCATATGGCATTATTTCATTCTTTTTTATGGCTGAATAGTATTCCATTGCATAGCTATACCACTACTTCTGTATCCAGTCATCCGTCAATGGACATTTAGGTTGTTTCCATGTCTTGGCTATTGTAAATAGTGCTGCTGTGAACATTAGGATACATGTATCTTTTCAAATTTAGAGTTTTCTCCAGATTATACCCAAGAGTGGGATTGCTGGATCATATGGTAACTCTATTTTTAGTTATTTAAGGAATCTCCATACTGTTTTCCATAGTGGCTATACCAACACATTCCTACCAACAGTGTAGGGGGGGTTCCTTTTCTCCACACCCAACAGCGTACGGTTGATTCTACCAACTTACTATCACTTGAATCTACCATGTTCTTATCATACCACATTATGTAATATGCCTATGGCTTGATGACTTGGTAATTTTTCCAAAACCTGTTTTGAAGGAAGGGAGTTAATCTCCGTGCCTTCCGTAATGTGTAATATATCATTGGTGCTCAGTATTACTGGAATGAATGAAAATTACTTCCCAGCCTCATACCACAGATGGGACCTTCTTAACTTACCACTGCACTAGTTACATAGTCATATTAGGTACTCTTTTAAAAGTTCTATTTATTTATGTATTTAAATTGTGGTTAAAAAACCCACCACATAACATATAATTTACCATCTTAACCGTTTTTAAATGTATAATGTAATAGTATTAAGTACATGTACATCATTGTACAATAGATCTCCAAAACTGAAACTCTACACCCAATAAACAACAATTCCTCTTTTTCCCTTCGCTCTAGTCCCTGGTAACCAGGATTCTACTTTCTGCACTACTGCTACTTTGGATACATTATATAAGTGGAATTACACTGTTTGTCTTTTTATGATTGATTATCTCACTTAATGTCCTCAAGATTCATCCATGTTCTATAGTGTGTGACGGGATTTCCTTCCTTTTAAAGGCTGTATGTATTTACCACATTTTGCTTATTCATCTGTCGATGGACACTGGGGTTGCTTCTACCTTTGGCTATTTTGAATAGTGCTGCTATGAATATGGGTGTGTGAATGGTGTCCTTTCAAGACCCTGCTTTTGGGGAAGCTCACAGGAATTTTTCTCATATATTTAATGTGGGAACCTGCTTGAGCTCTGGGAGGTAAATCTCAACAGTATTTTGGGAGCCCCCCATGACTTGGTCACCTTGAAGTTTTTAAGTGTCACGGTCTCCACACTGAGCCTCCAGCAGTTCATTAATTACAGTTCATTAATTACAATTTTCCTACCCGGGCACTGGTTCCTGCTCTTTCTTCTGTGTCTCTGCTCTGCAGATTGATTGAGGCCAGGGGAATTAACTGTTTTTTTTTATAAAAGACCCTGCTTTCAATTCTTTTGGATGTGTACCCACAAGTGGGATTGCTGGATCACATAGTAGTCCTGTTTTTACATTTTTGAGGAACCACCATACTGTTTTCCTTAGCCTTGCACCCATCTTATAGTCTCACTAACAGTGCATAAGGGTGGGCTCTTTATAAGGCTGAGAAACTGATGACTTTGCTGGTCATCTAGAGCCCTTTAGTGAGCAGATTTCTTCTTTAGGCAATAGCAAGTATTGAATATAACACAATAATAATGCCTCACATTTATCAAGTTCTTACTGTAGGTTAAGGATTGGGCCAATAACTTTAAACAAAATGTCCCCTTTAATGTTCACAATAGTCCTATGATATGAACACTTTATTACATACTTGAGAAAATGGTGATTTAAGTTAACTTTCTAAGGTCACAAAGCTTCTAGGTTTTAGAGTTGGGATGAGAAATCATTTGAATTGGATTCCAAAGTCCTTTCTTTGGTCTCCAAACATAAAATAATGCACTCCAGTTATTTTTAAAAAATTGAACATTCCTCTAATATGTATATTTTTATAAATTATATATACTTCTGTATCAATACTTCACACATTATAACATATATTCAAAATATAAATGTATAGGGCTGATACTAAAATATATAAGAACAAATTTTAACATTCTTCACCTCAGTAGGTCATCTCATGCATTGCCTGGGGTGTACATATACCAATTTGGATACAATTACTCTAATCTAGGGTACAATATTGCCTCATAGTAAAACATTGTGATTGAGATCTTATACTTCAGCTAAAATCACACCTCCTCTCTTACAGGAGGCTGCCTCTTTACTTACTCAAAACACAATGTTAAAATAGTTCCTTAGCCATAAAAATTCATGGCATCCATAAAACAATTATACACATTTGGTGTTGGTACGAGGCAAGAGTTTATGTCATCAAAGGCAAGTTAAGGAGGTGGTATACAGTCAAGAACAGCTGAAGTGTAGGGTACACAGTGGAAGATGAAGTTGGTAAAGTAGACTAGGGCAAAATTATGGGAAGCCTCCATACCATGTTGAAAAGGTTGACTTTTCTATAGGGAATGGCAGCTACTACCAAAGTGAGCAGAGATGTCATGATTTAGGTCTCATAGGTAGGAACTTGAGGTCTCTCCATGGTTGAGGCTGTAGAATGTAAAACAGTCAACTAAAGAATAAAAGTTAAATAGTTCCCTTGACTCAATATATTGTTTGAAATATTATAGACATTATAAATAAATAGTATACAGCTATTGAAATCAAATTATTAAGCAGTACATCAGTATAATTCAATAACTTGATATTGTTGTGTAACTGAATAATGCTGTACAAATCTCAGACTTACTAATTCCAATAAGAATGTTAAAAATAGGGTTCTGTTAAACTTAAGAATAGATTCAAAGATGCTTAAAAGGAATATGGATCAAATCATCTTAGAATAAACTGGAATTTTGTTTTGTTTTGTTTTGTTTTTGGAGTTGAGGAGAAATAATTTTTGACCTCTTAGTTTTTACTACATCCACAACTACAAAGATTTCCCAGAGACATCTTTCTACCCAGGGGAGATTTCTATACAGAATACTTATTCAAGCACAGACCTTTTCACAGTTGAGTTAATGTTTCAAATATGGCTTAGAACATGGAGTTTATACTTTAAGGCAATATTCTAAATCTTACTCCAAGTTGTTTCTTGCTCAGATTTCTTTGATTTTATACCCACATGCCTGTCTCTTTTACTAACTAATCTTCCCTATGATTCTTCAATTTCTGTGAACTGCAGTAGGCAGGATTCTAAGATGACTTCTAAATGACCCTCACACTTGTTTAATTCCCTTCCCTTTGAGCATTGGTGGAACTTGTGAATGTTATAAGCTATCACTCCCAGAGTTATGTAATGTGATAGAGTTGACGTGAAGAAAGGGGGCTCTTTGGGAGCGAGGGAAAGGTTATGAGTTAATCACATAACCCTTTTAAAAGCAGGGTTTTAAAAGCTGGCTGTAGTAGTGAAAGTAGTCATTGAGTTTCAAATCCTGAGGTGGATTCAAGGCAACGGAGGTTCTCTATTGCTGAGATGGAGGGGGCCACGTGGTTAAGAGCTGAGAGCAACCTCTAGGAGCTGAGAACATGCTTTGCCAGCAGCTAGCAAAACAGTGGGGACCTAAGTTCTACAACCGCAATGAATGAATTCTGCCAGCAACCAAAGGAAGCTTGGAAGTGAATCTTTCCCTAGTTGGGCTTCCAAGTGAGAACGCAGCTGGCTGACACCTTGATTTCAGCTTTATGAGAACCTGAGCAGAAGACCCAGTTAAAATGTGCTGGACATGGGACCAGCATATTTTACTGTGAGATAATAAGTTTATGAAGTTTTAAGCCACCTGATTTGTAGTTTTGCAGCAAAAGAAAACTGATACATATTTTTTCAGTTTAAATTTTCCAAAAAGCATTTGCTCAGTTAAAAATAACTTTTTAAAAAGCGTAGTTGACCAAGATTATTTGTGGTTTAAGATATAACTGGGAATAATTTAAATGCTATTTTTGGCCTAATGCCTATCATGTTGCCATTTTAATAGTTTCTGATGAGGTCCATAATTTGGTAAAATATGTAATTTCTAACAGATTATTTGAAATATTTAATGATTGATCATGTTAGGAATATATCTATTTTTCCTAATAATATCTATGTATATATATACACATAGATATTATTTTGATTTTTCTAAATGTTTTTACTTAGTTAAAAAAATGTTTAGGAGATACCTCCTAAATAGAATATGAAATGACTTACTGTAATTTTAGGTTTTTCATGGGAGGATGTAGATAGAGGAGTGCACATATTAAAAGAGATTATTATTCACATAATATATGTTTAAATATTTTTGAATATATAGAAAAATATAACAAAATGTAACATTCTCATTTAGAAATAACCATTCTACAATTTTACTTTTAAATAATTACATTATAATCGTACACATTTTAAAGAAGATCCGCCTAATATTTGGGGAATATAATATAGAAAATAACATGAGTAGGTGTATCTCCTTCAGTTAAGATATTAGGAAGACTTGAAAATAATTTTCTTGTCTCTATGTTGAGAAGAAAAAAATCTTTATTTTGATTTTTTTCCCCTTTCTGAGGTTTATTTAATAGACTCTTAAGTTCTGCTCTTCCTAATTTTAATTGAATATTCGTTTGTGCTAGTTATTCTGAGTTACAGATTTTTCAAATGTTTGGAGCTGTTAGAAAATGGGAAGGTTGAGAAGGGGATTCAGAATATAAGTTGGAGGACCTGGAAGCTTGATTTTGGTGATGAGGAATACTGTGCCTTACCGGCAGAGAGCTGGTGTTTTTCTTGTTAGTAGTTATTTTCCTTCCTTTTTTAGTTAATGTGTTTTCAGAAAATATTACTTGAATTTTTGCACCTCATCATTATATATAAAGATCGTAGTCATTGACATAAGATTGGCCAATATTTTATAAGGTTGTTTTTTTTTTCTTTTTGGTGGGGTGCCAGGGTGAAGGGAGGTGGAGAAGGGACACTCATAGGACCTAACTACAGTTGCCAGATGGCTAGAGGGCTTTAGAGATATAATCTGGGAACATGGGGCAAAGCTAAGAGGCACATGTGAGGACCTGATGTCTAGCTTGGTCATGACAACACCGTACGCTAAGAAATTGACCTAATTAGATAGGATTTTAAAATCAAGACTAGGTGGTATTTTGTTTGAAAATATACTAAAAAGATCTCTTAATAGTTGTTCATTATCTAGTGAATTAACCAGAGCTCTCTCTTCCCAGGGTGTGGACAGACTCACTCATAGTAGTCTACCCTGTAGTTACTTGCGCTTCGTGCACAGAAAATTGAGTTGTATGCATATTATTGGTTATGTTTTCCCCACATCCTTTTTTGTGAGTTTCATTTATTATCATAACGATGTGATTTAAATAGCTCATAAACTGATGAAATGAGTGCATGAACTTATTAAAGTCAGTGCTTTAGAAAGACTCAAAATAAATGTGGATGGCTAAAAACATAATCAGGAAAAATAGGGAAGAAAAGAAGAAAACTTAGGTTTCCGCACAGACTAAATTACTTTGCAAATAATAACTAACTTCTCATTCTTCTTTAAAGTAACTGAAATGGGAAGTCATAGACGACGCATTCATTATTGAGGGCTTGTATACTGAGAATGTCTATCAGCAGACTCATACTTCAGGAAAAGATCTTCGTCTTATCACAAAAGTTCAGCAAATAATTGTATATTAGCATGTATAATGAGAATTTGATATTAAAGTGTGTATGTATCATTTTCTCTGCCTTCCAAATTTATCTTTTTTTGTACACTGAGCAGCTTCACAGGGAACAGCAAGAGCTTTATGAGCTAATATAGAAATTACAATACATGGTACTTGGTTAGCCGTGGAAGCATAAGTTAAAGATAGGGATGTTGGCATTACTGACAAAATAACATACTGTCATGATGATGAAGAATGTTGTGCTTCCTGAAGGCATATCCCTATTATGGAGGACAATGTTTCCATCCGGATGAGCCAGATGCCGTAACGTGATCCACTTTCAGCCCACATTTAACGAGCCACCTTATGATTGTTTGGGTTCCTACATAACTTGACTGAAGAGGGAGGATGCACTGGTCAGACTGTTGCCAATGTTGGGAATATTGAAGTTACATTTCTCTGTAAGTTAAGTGATTTTAGGTTTTATACTGTAATCTCTTGAGAGTTTTGGTGGAGTTTAGAGTCTCTTTGTCTAACCAGCTTATATACACTGATGAGATCTCCAAAAAGAAACATGGGCGAGCTGTTGAGAAAAGAAGGGGGAAGTGCCCAGGGGGCAACGAAATGGGGTCCATTATCTGACTCACTCAGAAGTCCTCCTTCTAGACAATCATTCTCTCTTTGTTTCCAATGTCCTTGACATCCTGGTTACTCTCTTCTTAAATTATTTTCTAAAGTATGGTACTTGGCATATTTTATAGGATTATAATCATAGTTTAATATAACTTTGAATTGTGCTTCTTTTCATGGAAAATAAGTAAGATTTTCCCAATAGTCTCAGTATTTATTTTTCTGGCTTCACAAGTACCTAATCAAGTATCTTTACCATAATTTTCTTTACAATTTCCGTATGACATTTTATTTTATTTTCTGTTTTAAGCCCCTTCCCTACTGAATTATGATAATTACCTTTTCTCTTAAAAAATGCGTATGTGTGAACATGTGTGTGTGTGTGTCTTGGGATCGGACCTCATTGAAGGACTTGGCATGAATCTTCTTAGGTTCCAAGAGCTTTGTAAATTTTGTTCCTGTTATTTAGCTCAGAATATGTCATGTTTTACTGTGCTTACCCATTACCTGAGGATCTTATTAAAATGGAGATTTCGGGGCAGGGGAGGGCTCATAATTCTCTGTTCCTAAAAAGCTACCGTATGGGCTTCCAGTGCTGGCCAAAATGGTGTAAGTCCATTAGGGACTGTCTTTTCCACTGATTATGCTAAGAACTCTGGAGAGAATACAAAAGATAACTACATGAGAGCTTTGAAAAACAATCAATAAAAGCCAGGGTGGGGATCCGAGGACAGCAGTACAAGGGGTGAGTGCCCCCCCCCCCGTTTTATCTCCTACATTCAGTTGAAGAGTGCCCTCAGTCATGGCAATGTGCTGCTGCTGTGTGGTGGCAGTGCTGGCAGAGAGGGACCTCAAACTCTGAGTGGAAAACCTTTCTCTTTGGCCAGAGGACCAGGGGAGAAGGGCCCCTGTGGTCCAGTGAGCATGTGTGAAATCCCACTACTGCTTTATCTCTCTCTTTTTAGTTGATACATTTTGCTGAAGATGACCCCAGTCTCTTGAAATTGTGCAAAGTGCAGAAGGCTCAAACTCTGAGAAACTGAGAGATTCAGGCTAGAGGAATCAGAAAAAAAAAAAAAAGGAGATATTGGAAATAAACTGTGAGGGAAATACCTAAGAGGAAATCCCCTAAATCTTTTTGTGAACAAGAATTCATTGAACCACCTTCCCATTAACCCCTTCCAGCTCATTAACTCCCATATACTCTTCAGATCTCATCTCAAGCCTTTTTCAGACCTAAGTTAGGTTTCTGTCTTATTCACATTCCTTCTTAGCACGTTTTATTACTTATCTCACTCTACGATAACATATGTGTTAGTATGATAAATTACTTCAAGCTTGTCATTTCCATGAGATAAATTTCATGGGACAGGCAGAATCTAACCTTCTCCCCACCATTGTGCAGCCGTGGCTCAAAGCAAGCACACAGTGCATGTTGAATAAAAACATATGCCTTTGTTCTTCTGGAGTATTATCAGCCCTCACACGTGTTTAACGTAGACAAGTCAAACAGTAATTCGCCTCTTTTTTTTTTTAACCTCACCTTGCTGCAGTATGAAATGAAGGGATTGGATTAGATTTTACCTTTGGATCTGTTCAACTCTGAAATGCCATTTGTCATCTCTTGGTTGAGAAGGATGAACTTCTGGGAAAAAGGATAAAGATCATAGTTTTCAAGTTTCTTTCCATTTTCTGGATTGTAAAGGCATAATTAAAAGGAATACTATATTGCCTATCGCTGAAACTTGTTTAATTCTTGTATATGAGTTAGTGCTGTTTTGTATTGTCTTCTCCATCTGAGTAATGAATCTGCACAAATTCATCATTACATCCTCCCTCCCCTGAAAAAAAAAAAAACAGAACTTAGCATATCTCCTTAGCTATATTTACTCTGTAAGTACCTTTGAGAAACTGCAAAGATAGCAGAAATCCATCTCCAAAAGCTCTGTAATATCTGCCTTGAAATTTAACAAAACCTTCTTAAACGTATTATCAGAAACATCTAAAATGTTATAGAATGGTGATTTTAAACTGTATATAATAAAGCTACAACCATTCAATTTAGAGGAAATACTCATCTTTTAAATATTATTTAGTTTCTTGAATTTTTCAATGTGGCTCCTTTATGTGGAGAAAGGCAAAGATGCATGGAAAATGAATTGGCCTCAGTCCCTTCCTGCTGGATTCTGTAAATGACAAATAAGCTTTCCATTTTATGGACATTTGCTGCAAATTCATATGTTTTGCAGTTAACAGAGTGTGCATAAATCTCCTCAGAAATGTTTGCTTGAGGGCCCTCAAATCCCTGCTGTCAACATCTGAGCAAAATTCATGTTCTACTCACAATAGTTCAGAAAAACCCAATCCACTTCCAGGGCAGGACATTTACTTAATTATTTACTCAGTTATGTCCTTGGCTAAAGTCACTCTGTGGTCCTGACTCTGCACAGTTGCAAATGTTGTGAATGTGTGTGGTTTCTAGTCTCAGATGGCTCTGACCAGCGCTTTCCATAAGATGCGATGATGTTTTCAGACTTTGATTTAAATGAGATGATAGAATCTTTGTAATCTAGTTGACTAGCCTTAGTATTTCCATGAGGGAAAGAATGTGCACACCTTTAAGCAGCCTTCTCCAGGTAGCTTTAAGATTTCATGATCCAGATACAATAGTACAAAAAGTTTTTCAGTATCCTCAGGGAATATGAGGGAAACAGTGTATTCAGCCTAGACATTTTGGTGGGGAATCTGTTATTTAAAATTTAATGCATTTTTCAAGCATAAGAAAAAGGAAAAGATACATTCACGTAATAATCCTTTTTATTTTGTCAGAATATGAGCTTTTATTACCCATTTTTGATTCTTCATGAATATATCTATTTCCTGCATTCGTCTAACTTTTTTAAGTGAGGAAGTGGGTAGAGATTAGCTTGGAAAGTGGAAAAATTAATTCTTTATATACTGGAAAGGATTTTTAAAAATAGGTGATTGATCCACTTGTGGACCTAATGCCAATGCCATGTCACCTTACTGAAGCAATGATAGTGAAGAATTCCAGACAAGGTGACACTTATTAAGGTCTCAGTGACCTTTTTTTAAAATTAATTTTTTTTAATTGAAGCATATTTGATTTACAATGTTGTGTTAGTTTCTGGTGTACAGCATAGTGAATCAGTTATACATATATAAATATATACACATTAGATTTCACTGTATTTATAATTATTTGACAATTATTTATAGAGGAGCATTGGATATCTATGTATGTGTGTGTGTATATATATATATGTCATATATATATTATTTTCCAGTTGCATTGTATTTTAAGAGATTATTTTAATTTATATTCCAGGCTTTTATATGCATGTGATCTGTTACTGATGGCCTCTAGCCATCCTTATCAAGAGATAAGTGTTCTCAGCTCATGTGAATTATGGTGAATGAATATCAATCAATCTGTTTTGCCTCTTTGCATAGACTATAATTCCAGGCGGAAGCCTGCTGCTTATAAATCTGAATTCCTGCCAAAACAGAGATGTTGAAATTCATTTGAATACTATCTGTATGTGGTGGATTACATATATACCATACACACACACACACACACATACACATATATATGTATATGTATTTTAACTTAAAAAAAATCATCCAGTATGTAGTTTGGATGGGAAACCTGATGAGGTCATAGTAAAAAGCAAAAAGATGGTTAAAAATGCATCTTCAAGTCCAAATGTCAAAGTGAGTCTTCTAGATTCAAGTATCTCACAGCCATATGGAAATTTTAAAAAATACATTTTGCAAATGAAGAACTGAAATAAAGTAAATATTTTGAACTTGGTGTAAAGGGTTTTAGTCTTACTTTCAGACTGATTTATTTCTAAACTAGAATAACATTAATTTAAAATATACCAAATGGCATATTAGATGTAGAGGGGGAAAAGTGAAATGTATATTTCAGTAATCATTAACCTTATCATTTATATAAACACTTGATTTTGCTCACAATATATTCCTTGTTCCAGAATAGTGTCCACTATATAGTGAATACTCAATAAATGTTGAATGATACAATTTTGATAAAATAATGAAAGTCAAATTGCCGTTACTCAAGGTGTGGGAAGGTCCTGAATAGGAGTTAACCATGTTGTAAATATAGCTCATTTTCTCTTTAATCTCTCTCAGTCTGTGCAAACAAACAAGGCTCCAAGGGTGGTACATTAAAGCCATGTACGTTGGAGCCACAAATTTATTTCATTACCAGAAATAATATCACCTGAGGACAAATAATATGCAAAATTACTACAATTCCAGCAATGACTAATTCTGATGTTAAAGCTTAGACAGCTGGGGTGCTGAATTCATCCTTCTAATTAAATGAGACAATTCCTTTAAATTTATTTTAGTTTTGTACTAAAATCGTAGCATTTATTCAATAATTATTTCAAGGCCTTATGTACATTCAATGGATGACAAAACGATATATAACCTTGGCTACCCTTAAGTCCATCCTTAACATGGAGCTATAATGTGTACACAAATAGTTACAATACTCAATATCATATGTTATTAAGGAATTGCAAAATTAAAACAATAATGAGATACAACTGCACATTCGTAGAATGGAGTAAATCCAAAACAGTGACAGCACCATATACCAACAAGGATATGAAGCAACAGGAGCCCTCATTCACTGTTGTTGGGAATGCAAAGTGGTACAGCCACTTTGGAAGACAAGTGGGCAGTTTCTTATAAAACTGAGCATACTGTTACACTACAACCCAGCAATTGTAAACTTTCATGTTTACCCAAATTAGTTGAAAATGTGTGTCCATACAAAACCCTGCACACGAATGTTTATAGCAGTTAATTCATAATTTGCCGAAACTTGGAAGTAACCAAGGTTTATTTCAGTAGGTGAATGGTAAATAAACTGTATACTCTGACAGTGGAATATTACTCACTGCTGTAAAAAATGAGCTGTCAAGCTATGGAATAACCTGGAGGAGCCTTAAATGAACATTACTAAGTGAAAGAAGCCAAACTGAAACATCGACATAATGTATGATTCCAATAGTATGACATTTTGGAAAATGCAAAATTACGGAGACTGTAAAGGACCAGTAGTTTCTAGGGGTTATAGAGGAGGGAAGGATGAGCCAGGTAGAGCACAGAAGATTTTTAGGGCATTGAAATTATTTTGTATTATACTATAATGAAAAATATATCATTGTACATTTGTTCAAACCCATAGAGTATACAACACAAAGCACGAACCCTGATGTAAACTCTGAACTCTGAGTGACAAAGAAGTTTCCTCAGTTATAACAAATACACCATGCTGGCGTGGGATGCTGATAGTGGGTGAAGCAGTGCATGTGCAGGGGCAGGGAGTATATGGGAAATCTTTGTACCTTCCACTCGATTTTGCTGTAAACCTAGAACTACTGTAAATATAAAGTATTTTTTTAAAGATCTATGTTACGAAAGTTGGTAGTGTTATAAGAGAAGCAAAATCCACGTGCTTTGGGAATTTATAGAAGGTAGTTATTCTGGTTAAAGAAAATCTCCTGAAAAATAAAACTATGATGTATAGATAATATTTTATTTAGGGTAAGAGTTAAATATTGCTTGCAGAGAGGAACGGCAGGGGTAGAAACTTTGACAGTTGTACTAGCAAATGACACACCCAGTTGGAATGTGGAGATTAGGTCACTGATCCCACACAGTTGAAAATCTGTGTATAAATTTTGACTCCCCCCAAACTTAACTACTACTAACCTACTGTTGACCAGAAGACTTAGCCTTCCTTATAACATAAATAGTCAATTAATGCATATGTTATATGTTATATGTATTACATACTGTATTCTTAGAATAACATAAGCTCGGGAAAAGGAAATGTTAAGAAAATCATAAAGAAAAGAAAATGTATTTCAGTATGGTATTGTATTTATCGATAACCTAGGTGTATGTCTTCTGTTTACAAGATGAATTGTCTATCAGTACCTCCGTCAATATTGTCCCATCTGATACAAAACACTAGATATTAAGCATATTACTAACAGTAGACATCACAAATTAAAAGACTGTGAAAAAGAAATTGATGTTTATTTACAGGTATAACAATTCATGCATTGGTAATGAAGAAGCAGCAATATGATTGGTTTATGGTTGCCTAGTGCCATCCATATGGTTGCTTCACAGTAGACTAGCCTGTACACTAATGAATGAATCCTTCTCAATTTTTAGGGCATTACAGTATTACAGCCATATTCATAATGCAGTACTGGAAACACTGTTATGTTAAAAAAGATCCCTTACCTATGATCATAGGCTGATACGAAGTTTCTCCAATTACGAGAGAGAGAAGCATACTGGATGCTAATGTAATTCTTTGAAAATGAAGTTAGGAAACAGTAAAAAAAAAACCTAACACATTCTTTTTAATATTTTTTATTGATTTATAATCATTTTACAATGTTGTGTCAAATTCCAGTGTAGAACACAATTTTTCAGTTATACATGAACATATATATATTCATTGTCATTCTTTTTCTGTGTGAGCTACCATAAGATCTTGTATATATTTCCCTGTGCTATACAGTATAATCTTGTTTATCTATTCTACAATTTTGAAATCCCAGTCTATCCCTTAAAAACCTAACACATTCTTAATTTTATATTCAGTCATTCACCTTATATTTATGTAAGGATAGTCTATCCGCTTCAAAACAAGTCTTGTACACAATGTTCTACACATAGATTTTCGTATATTTATTGAAAAAAAAATCCCTATATAAGTGGACCTACACAGTTCAAACCTGTGTTGGTCAAGGGTCCATTGTGGTTCCACTGGACTGAAAAGCAGAGAACACTTAGTGAAAGACTGGAAGCTAAGATTTGAAAGAGAGACTTGCACAGTTTCACACTTAGCTAAGAAGTTTGTTTGATATACTCATTCCTCATCCTATAGATAAAGAAGGAGGCTTAGAGGTAGGGTAACACAATTATAACAAATAAGCTTATCCACCTAATTCGCAGTCCAAATTTTTGTTATTTTATGCTTCAGCAGCCATACAAGATCCTTGAACGTTAAGACAAGAAGTTTAAACTTTATTCAACTGGCCATTGATTTTTTTTTTATGTTGGATAGTGGCAAAAATAGAACATGATCTTAAGATCAGTATGGTGGAAGTGAGCAGAATGAATTATGGACAAAGTAGAGAGACTCAAATGGAAACACTGCCATTTTGAGAGGGCAGATCTGAGCTAGGGTGGTTGCAGCAGAATTAGAAGGAGAGACCTGGCATGAACTTGGGCTTGAAGAATTAATTTGTTGATTGATTCATCAGTGAATTGTTGAAGAATCAGCAACAGTGATGGTTGTGCCACGCCAGTCTTGAATCGCTGTGTAGAAGTAGGGCATGGAGTTTGGGGCTGAACTATCAATTACTTTCTTATGCAGCTTTGGATCAATTAGTTCTTAAGTAAGTCCCTCTTACAGTTGTAATGGAAACATAACTGTAAACAAAATAAATGTGTTAAGAGAATAACAAGGCTTTAATGTTGCCAGCAGATGGGAGAGAAAGAGGAAATAAAAGGCTGGAAAGTTGAGCCTGGATTGCGAGCGCAATAATGTGACAAGTGGCAGGGGGAACAAGGAGGAGTTGTCTCTGATGTTAGGTACTATGTCGGGATGAGCTTGTCTGGGAAGTATTAAACTTGAAAAGTTCTACCACACAAGTGGAAATTTTCCAGCAGCAAAGTAGCTATAAGGGTTAGAAATTCAGAGAGACCAGACTGGATTGAAAAGTCACGCTTATAAAAGTTGTTTTCCTAGAGTCCAAAGGATGTCAAGGCAAGGAAAGGACAGAATTTGAAACAAACATATTTAAGAACTGGGAACTTTCATTGGGCACATATTAGTTCTCAGCTGGTCTAGGTGTGCGGTACTCAGAGGAATGGGTGAAAATCTTTACCTGCACGTAGCTGGCAGATGAGTTAGTGTTTATCAAAGCAAAATCTCTGACCTGCTTTACAACCTGGCTGAGCATCAAATGGTCCACAGGCAGTTGAGCTGTGCCAAGAGGAAGAAGGATGAAACTTTTGTTGAAAAACATTTAATAAATGTGAAATGCAGGATTAATTATATCATCATCAGATTACATTCTCAGTAATGGTTCTGAATTCCATATCCTTGGTTGCTCACGTGGTCTTGGCTAACATCCAGTTAACAGGGGGCAGGTCAGGTTGACCAAAGTGTTTTCATGCTATTGTTTATATTTGTGAAACTTGCATATTATTTTATTGCATTCCATCCTGAATTCACAGAAGTGGACCAGGGAAATAAAATGATTTGTCAAAGTATAAAAGTAATGTCATTCACCATAAAGTAAACAGAATAGAGAATACAGGTGTATAAATGTCAGGATAAATGGATTTGCAAGTGTATTATTTCCACCAGGCAGCCCGAAAAGAAGCATTGCATAGAAAATGTGTGATGATGAATGTCTGAAAATTGAATTTTGACTGTGTGCCTACTTATTCTCTTTCCCTTGCACATTGGCAATAATGAAACTATCAAACAGTGCTTGACATCATGAAAGTCTTTGCAGCGAACTCTTTGTAAAGCAGTCAAAACTATCTTTCAGAGAATGCGTGAAATAACACTTTCCATAATAAAGTGGATCATATTGTCATGAAAGGCCAAAAGGATTCCAAAAGTAAAGTGACATTTTCTCAGCTGAAGATATCTTTGCCAAAAGAAGCATGCTTATTTCTGATAATGTTGTCAAGCCGGTTATAAGCCTAATAATTAACGCAAAATAAGGGGTAAACATTTTCCTTGATCAAGGGACTGTTGGTCATCACATCATCTTAGACATAATGTGTAAAGTAAAAGTGCTCTCACCTGTATGTCCTAGATAGATAGATGGTATGATAGGTCTTTTGAGGTAGAGGAGAGAAATTCTCCTTAGTGAAGAGGCGACCATGATTTGAGTGGTTTAATGATGTTCTTAGGAAGGTAAATTGTATTTAAGCCTTATTTAAGAATTGAGAGATGCAGACTATAAACCTATTATAAAAAGTGAAAGAAAATATAAAATTACCTGAATTTACTTGGGGATATTGTAGGGACCATGGGAAACAAGAAATTTCCATGGAACACAATGGAAGAGAGTAGGATTGAGCCTTAAGGGAACCAGAAAGCGTGCTTTTCTTCCCCTTTGTGGAATTGCATGGTAGCTTGCAAATACTTCCCTCTGCATGAATGTTCCATTCTGCTCTCTGAAGACTAAACCTTTTGGTTTAAAAAGTAAGACTTTGCTAGTTATCTTCTGTGTCTTCAGTTTGCCCATGGCACTGTCTGGCCAGTTCTTGGTTGTCTCAGTCTTTTGTCTCAACTTCAGCTTCTTGGAAAGGGTGACATTGGTCCAGGGAGGGGCAGTTATGTCGGAAGGGTTTAGAGGACACCCTTTGGTGATTATGAGTGCTGCTCTGTGAACCAGAGGTGGGCAATCAGACATCTCTAATACAGACAAAAGATGAAAATAATAAAGGCGAGTGTCTGTGAGGGCCACCTCAAATTCTTTTTTCATAAAGGATGCTGTGAGTTGTTTTAATAACTTTCTGTAGTAAATATATGACCGCAAAACCAAGAGAGAAAATTTGCGGAGTGTTGGAAGGTTACTAGCATTCCTACATGCCTTACGAGCAGAGACACTGACTACCTTTGTTCAGGACTGTCTACAAAGGATATTTGTAGAGTGAACAACCTTGGATGATAGAAATGGTGTCTCCCTTTGGAGCAGGGGTGAGTTTGCTCACTGTAAAAGATTCAGGCTCCCCGAGCCAGGGATTTCTTTCCTGTGATGCTCCCCAGTACGTGTGCAGGTGCCATCTGGCTCCTTCTTGTTGCTCTGTGAGTACTGGAGCTTGGGGAACCAATGCAAATGCTGATACCTGGCTACTACTATTCCTGTAAGTGGCCATTGGTCCTTTGTCATTGGTGCAGGAATCTTGTGTCTTCTGCCACCATCCATGGAACTGTGGCAGGCTGAACCAGCTTGCAGACAGGGAGACATCTCAGGTCCTTCACAGTTCTTGAGGGAGAACTATCCAGACTTTAAGATAGACATTGTTTAATGGTTGCCCATGGGGGCCTAGGGTAAGGAGGCAAGTGACACTGGAAAGTGGACTGATAATTGGAAAGACAGGAGAGTGGGAGGTAACTCCAAGTCTTAACTAGGGACAAAATAGTGAGTATAGTAGGAGAGTGGGTGACATCAGAGTAAGGAAATCTTGAAGCCCTACTCTGGTACCGTTTAGGCTTCACAGAGGTTCCTACCCTACCATGTTTGAATTCTAACTTGTGATTCCTCTAATTTCTGTTTCACCAATTTATTGCTTCTCTGTCTTCTTCACTCCTTGTTTTACACAAACACTTGGTTTCTACTGGTTCATTTTAATAAATTGGCAATGGACAGTTTGATCACTCCCAAATACCCCAAATGTAACTTCTATGTCAGCTAGAGAGACTCTTCCCCTAAGAGACTGGATTGAGCTTCCAATCTGAAATTTGAAAAGTCAAATGCTCTCCTCCAGATTTCTGTGAATTAATGAGGGGGTTTTATTTCCATGTCACTTTTGGATCTGAATCCCTGCCTTCTCCGAATTCTTACTATTTATTTTGTCCGTAGTGCCTCTTCCCTTATCGTCAGACTGATAGCGCTCAAATGTGGAACTCAGTCCTTCCATGAATTCCTTACTGTCCCTTGCCCCACTCCACCTTCTCTGTCTTTGTTGTAGGTTTTACTATTATTTGGGAGAAATGTCATAGTGATGCAAGCAATTTCTAAGTATTAGTTATCCTCATATGAGTGTTCTTTGATTCCTCTTTATGCTGCTTGTCCATCTTCCATCTTTTTATAGACACATCTTTCTCAAAAACCTAATTATAATGTGCTATTGTATACAATATTTATGTATATGTTGTATTCACATAATATATAATTTATATATTATTATAACATAGTTATGCTAACCATAATAGTAATGATAGAAAACATTTTCTTATTCAGAACAATTCAGCACTTACTCAAAATTATCACCGAATTTCCCTTTGCAGTTAAAGCTTCAAAATCACCTAACAGGGTTAATATGTTCAATCTTTAGACAAAAAAAACACTTTTCTTTCCAGGCCTAGTATGTGTAGATAAGTTTATGTGTCCACATATGAACTGGGATGGAGTTCCTCTGTGTGGTTACAATTTATTTAATGCTTTTTGTCTCTTACCAATTGCTTGTTTTATTTTTCTTCTAAGATATTCTTTGTTCATTTTTATTTGTAATAAGTCTTGAAATCAGGTAGTGTCATTCCTCCAACTTTGTTTTTCTCCTTCAATATCATGTTGGCTGTTCTGGGTCTCTTGCCTCTTCATACAAACTTTAAAATAGTTTGTCAGTATCCATAAAATAGTTTGCTGAGATTTTAATTGGAATTGCCTTGAATCTAGATCACGTTGAGAAGAACTGACATCTTGAAAATAGAGTCTTCCTATTCATGAGCATGGACTGTCTCTCGATTTATGTAGTTCTTCATTGATTTCATTCATCAGAGTTTTATAGTTTTTATAGATTTTGCACATGTTTTGTCACATTTATATCTAAGTATTTCATTTTTTAGTGTTAATGTAAGTGATTTAAAAAAATTTCAAATCCGCTTGCTCTTTGCTAGTATGTAGAAAATTAATTCACTTTTGTGTATTTAGCCTTGAATCTTGCAACTCTGTTATAATTGCTTGTACGTCCCAAGAGTTTTTTTGGTTGATTCTTTCCAATTTTCTACATAGATGATCATGTCATCTGTGAACAAAGACGGTTTTGTGTCTTCCTTCCCAATCTGTATGTCTTTCATTGCCTTATAGCATCAGCAAGGACTTTCAGTACAATGTTGTAAAGGAATGGTGAGGGGGGAAACCCTCGCCTTGTACCTGTTCTTAATGGGAATGCCTTGAGTTTCTCGTCATTAAATATATTAGCTGTAGTTTTTTTTTGGTTTTGTTTTTTTGCAGATAATCTTTGTCAAGTTGAGAAAGTTTCTCTCTATTCCTAGTTTACTGAGAGTTTTTACCATTAATGTGGATTGGTTTTTGCTGAAAGCTTTTTCTGCATCCATTCATATGATCATGTGATTTTTTTTTCTTTTTTAGTTTGTTGACATGATGGATTACATTAATTGATTAACCAACCTTGCACTCCTGGATCAAATCCCACCTAGTCGTGGTGTATAAGCAGATATTCTCCTACGTTTTCTAGTAAAATGTTTTATAGTTTTACATTTTATGTTTGCTATATGATTCATTTTGAGTTAATAAAGTATGAGAGGTGGGTCAAATTTCATGTGCTCTTTGACAAATAGATATCCATTTTTTTCTGTCAAATTCATTTTATTAGGATTAGAAAGTTAATTGAATTATTTTAAAAATTGAGAAAGAGAAAGTTTAATTTTTAAAAGTACCCTTATTCCCACCACCCCCAAATTTTCACTGTTAAAACATTTCAGTGCATTGCTTTCTACACTTTATTTTTCCTACATTCAGTTTACAATAAATTGGTGAAGATATGAAACCATTCATAAATTTATTTTTGTATTGCTATTTTATGGATATAATTTATGTACCATAAAATTCACCCTTTTAATATGAATGATTCAGTGGTTTTAAATATATTCACCAGGCTGTGCAACCATCACCATTGAGTAGTTGTAGTATATACTCATCATCCTGAAAATAATTGCTCACATCTATTAGCATTCACTCTTCTTTTCTCACTCCTCCTGGCCTCTAAGAACTAATCAACTTTATTATCTCAGTGGATTTGCCTCTTATGGACATTTTATGTAAATGGAATGATACAATTTGTGAACTTTATGTCAGACTTCTTTCACGTAGTGTAAGATTTTCAAAGTTCAACCACATTGTAGCATATATCGGGACATTATTCCTTTTTTATGTATGAATAATATTCCATTGTATGGATATGCCAAATTTTGTTTATATATTCATTAGTTGACAGACACTTGGAGTAGTTTCTACTTAGGGCTGTTATGAATAATGCCACTATGAACATTCGTGTGCAAATTTGTGTGTGGACATACGTATTCATTTCTCTTGGCTATATACCCAGGAGTGGAATTGCTGGGTCATATGGTAACTCTTAACTTTTTTAGGAATTGCTAAGTTGTTTTCAAAATAGCTTTACCATTTAAATTCACATAGCAGTGCATGAGGTTTCCAAATTATCCATATGTTTACCAACACTTGCTATGTCCCATTTTTAAAAAATTATAATCATCCTAGCGGATTTGGAATGGTATCATCTGGTGGTTTGCATCTTCCTAATGACTAATGATGAGTGCCATTTCATGTGCTTATTGACCATTTATATATCTTCTTTGGGGAAATGTCTTTTCAAATTCTTTGCCCATTTTTAAAATTGAGTTGCCTTTTTTTTTTTTTGTAGAGCTCTAGGACTTCTTTACATATTCTGTAACTATATCCTTATCCAATATATTATGAGCGAATATTTTCTTCCACTGTGGGATGGCTTTTCATCTCTTTGTGTTCTTTAACATAAAAAATGTTTAGTTTTGTTACAGTCCAATTTACCTATTTTTTTTCTTTGGTTGATTGTGCAATGGGCATGATATTTAACTGTTACTAAAAGTACGGTCATAAAGATTTACACCTATGTTTCCTTCTAAGAATATTTTAGCTTTAGCACTAACATTTAGGTTATTGGTCCATTTTGAGTTATATTTTGGACATGGTATGAGATAAACATCTGACTAATTCTTTTGTATGTGCATATCCAGGACCATTTGTCAAAGACTGTTCTTTGCTTTATTGGATTGTCTTGGCACCCTTGTCAAAAATCATGTGACTACCGATGTATGGTTTACTTGTGGATGCTCAATTCTACTTCATTGGTCTATGTGTCTATCTTTATGCTAGCACAGTGCTGTCTTGATTATTGCACCTCTGTAGTAAGTTTTGACATCAAGAACAGTGACTTTAACGTTCTTCTTTTTTAGATTGGTTTAGCTTTTCTGTGTCTTGCATTTCCATATGAATTTTAGGATCAGCTTGCCAGTTTCTTTTTTAAAAAAAGACAGTTGTAACTTTGATGATGTAGATTGTGTTGACTCTGTGGATTAATCTGAGGAGTATTGCCATTTTAACAATATTAAGTCTTCTAATCTAGGAACCTGGGATGTCTTTCTATTTACTTTTATTTTTTTAAAATTCAGCTTTATGAGATAAATTGATGTAGAAGATTGTAAGATATTTAGAGTGTATACTTGGGTGATTTGATATACATATACGTGGTAAGAGGATTTCTCCAGTCTAGTTAATTAACACATCCATCAGGATTTTTTGTGTGTGTATGGGAAATTTAAGTTCTATTCTCTTAGCAAATTTCTATTATATGATAGTATTATCAACCACAGTCACCATGTTTTACATTCAATCTTCAGATCTTATTCATATTATAGCTGAAAGTTTGTACTCTTTAAGCAACCTCCCTATTTCCCCACATTCCATAGTCCCTGACAACCACTTTTCTACTCTGTTTCTGTGAGTTTTGTCTTTCTTTTTAGATTCCTCATATAATTGGTACCATGCAGTATTTGTCTTTATCTTTCTGGCTTATTTCAGTGAGGATAATGCCCTCAAGGTCCATCCATGTTGTTGCAAGTGGTAGGATTTCCTTTTTCTCACGGCTGAATAATATTCCATTTTATGTGTGTATGTGTGTGTGTATATACACACACATGCGTACATACATACACATACATACATACATCTTTTGTCTAATATCCATTGGTGGACACTTAGGTTGTATATACAAAGAAAATGAAAACAGAATATTGTAGAGATATCTGTACTCTCATGTTCTTTGCATTATTCACAACAGCCTAGCTTTGCAGATACCCAGAAGGGGAATTGCTGGATCATATGATCAATCTAGTTTCAATTGTTTGAAAAATATCCATACTGTTTTCCATAGTGGCTGTACCCATTTACATTTCCTTTTCTTCCTGTCCTTACCAGGACTTACGGTCTTTTGTCTGTTTGAAGATAGCTGTTCGTGATGATACCACAGATGGTAGCTGTGAGGTGATTATCCCATTGTGGTTTTGATTTGTATTTCCCTGGTGATTAGTGATGCTGAGCGCCTTTACATGTATCTCTTGGCCATTTGGATATTTTCTTTGGAAAAATTTCTATTTAGAAAAATTTCTATTCTCTGCCCATTTTTAATCAGTTTTTTTTATTTTGCTATTGAGTTTATGAGTTCTTTTTGTTTGGGATATTAACTCTTTATCAGATTATGGTTTGCAAATATTTTCTGCCATTCCATAGGTTGCCCTTTCATTTTATTGATGGTTTCCTTTGCTGTGCAGCAGCCTTTTAATATGAAGCAGTCCTGCTTACCTACTTTTGCTTTTGTTGCCAAGTCCAAAAAAAGTTATTGCTAAGATCATTGTCAGAGAGCTTACTTACTATGTTTTATTTTAAAAGTTTTATGGTTTCAGGTTTTACATTCAAGACTTGAACCCATTTAGTGTTGATTTAGGGGTATGGTGTAAGATGGGGTATAAGTCTTCTTTATTCCAACAATATTTTGAAGTTTTCAGTGTACAAGTCATTTCTTGTAAATTTATTCCTAAGTATGTTTTGTAAGGGAGTTGTTTTCTTAATTTCATTTTCAGATTTTTTATTTGCTAGTGTGCAAAAACACAACTGACTTTTATGTACTGGTCTTGTATCTTGTGATCTTGCTAAACTCATTTATTAATCCTATCAGTTTTTCAGTGGATTTGTTAAGATATTCTCTATACATGATCATATGAGGTACAAATATAGTTTCATTTCTTTCTTTCCTATTATGGATGTTTTTAATTTTATTTCTTTTTCTTGCCTACTTTTTTTGGCTAGAACCTCTACTACACTGTTGAATGGAGTGGCAGGAGCAAACACACCGTCCTCTTCCTGAGAGTAGGGGGAAGCTACGGATACCATTGGTTTTTATTGTAGATGTCCTTTATCAGGTTGAAGAAACTTCTTTCTATCCTTAGTTTATTAAGGGCTCTCTTTTTTGTCATGAAAAGTTACTGAATTTTTGTCAAGTTTTTTCCTGTATCTATTTACATGATCATATGTATGTCCTCATTTATTTTATTAATATGAGGCTTTATGTTAATTTTTATAGGTTGACTTAGCTTTACATTCCTATGATTCATCTCACCTGGTCATTGTGCATATAATTTTTTATATGTTGCTGGAATTGACTTTGCTGTTTTTTTTGTTGAGGATTTTTGTTATAGTCATAAGTGATACTGATCTAGAATTTTGTTTTCTTTGATGTATGGTTTTGGTATCAGGGTAATACTGACCTTACTGTTTTTTGGAGGAGTAAATGAAGTGATGGTATTAATTCTTCTTTAAACATTTGGTAGGATTCACTAGTTAGGCCATATAGTCCTGCACTCATCTTTGTGGTAATTAAAAAAAATGAATATCCAGTCTCTTTTTTTGTTATATGTGTGTTCAAATTTTCAACTTTTTCTTGAGTGTTTTTCTAGTAATTTGTCGACTTTAAAATATAGTGTCTATTTTTTTGTAAACAGCTCTTCATAGTATCCCCTTATAATCCTTTTTATTTATATAGAGTGGTAGTAATGTTCCCTCTTTAATTACTTATTTTAGTAATTTGAGTTTTCTTTTTGTAATTGGTTGGTCCTAGTTAAAGAATTCAGTTTTTGATCTTTTCTATGAACCAATTTTTGATTTCATCGATTTTCTCTCTTATTTTTCTATATTCTGTTTCATTGATTGCTGCTTGTTTTGAATTTAGCTTGCTTTTGTTCTTCTAATTTCTTGTAGCAGAAGCTTAGGTTATTTGAAATCTTTCTTTTTTAAAATTTATTTACAGCTATAAATTTTCCTCAAAGCACTTCTTTTGCTGTATCCTATAAGTTTTGATATGTTTTTGTTTTCATTCATCTCAGAGTATTTACTTATTGGTTACTAAGGAGTATGTTTTATTTTCTATATATTTATGAATTTTCCAAATTTCTTTGTTACTGATTTCTAATTTCTTTGTCTTGTGTTTGTAGAACATATCTTGTATGATTTCAACTCTTTTGAATTTATTGAGACTTATTTTTTGGCCTTGTATATGGCCTATAATGGAGAATGTTGCATGTGCATTTGAGAAGAATATGTATTTCTGCTGCTGTTGGCCAGAATGCTCTAAAGATGTCTGTTATGTTTAGTTGTTTTATAATGTTGCTCAGGTTGTCTGTTTCTTTGCCGATCTTCTGTCTAGTTGTTTAATTCATTATTGAAAGTTGAGTATTGAAGTCTCCAACTGTTATTTTTGAACTATTACACCCTATCATTCTATCAGGTTTTTTCTTCTTGCTTATGGCTATGTAGTTCAGCATGCATATGTTAATGATTGTTATATATTCTTGAAGGACTGTCAATGTTATCATTATAAAATGTCCTTCTCTGCATCTAGTGATAATTTTTATCTTATAGTCCATTTGGTTTAACATTGATACAGCCTCTTCACCTCTCTTTTTGGTTTCTGTTTGTATGATATATCTTTTTCCATCCTTTCACCTTCAACATTTTTGTGTCTGAATTATAAAGTACATTTCTTGTAGATGTATTTTTGAATGATTTTTTAAGCCATTATGCCAATATCTGTCTTTTAATAGCTGTATTTAATCCACTTACATTTAATATAATTATTAATAAGAAAGGTCTTATTTCTTCTCTTTTGCTCTTTGTTTTCTACATGTCATGTCTTTTTGTTTCTTAATTCCTTCTATATTGTCTTCATTTGTATTCAGGATTTATTTTCTCATGTACCATTTTATTTTTCTTTCTGTTTCCTTTAGTATATATTTTTGAGTTGTTTTCTTAGTGGTTGCTTTGAGTATTACCATCAATTTCTTAATATATAACAGTCTAGTAAAGATTTTTATCAGCATAATTTCAATAGCATACAAAATGCTTCTCCTAAATACCTAGAACCAGTAAATTTCCCACTAAGAAGTTCTTTCCTAACCTTTACTTCCTGCTTGTGCAGAGCCTCAAGGTCAGCTAGAAGTTTGACCCTTGGACCTTCTTAGACCTTCCCTGAGCATGCAAACATCTCTATACGTGTGTGTCCTTCTGGATTCCTAGAGAATATGTTGGACCCTTTCAAAACCTCATGGACATCTCATTCCATAGTTTTTGCTTTTAAGATTTTGTTCAGTCTGTTGTTTGACTCAAATGTTATTCACTGTCTTAGGCGGCTGTGAAAATAAAACATCTTCCTGTAATTGTTTTCCGTAAATGCTCCTAGGGGAAGGCTTTTCACATTAGGTGGGTTCTGAGTCATTTTATTTCAGACAGCCTACTAAGTGGAGTCTTCCAGGGAATCACTAGACGGATAAAATAATGTGAATGTTCTTTGGGACTAAGGCTTCGAAAAAGTTCCGGTTCCATTCTCTTTCATCTGGTAACTACAAGGCTGCACTAATAATGTGGGCTGTTTCTTTTCAAAGCCACTGCAGAGCAACACATTAGGAGACAGAACTAGAGCAAGTTAAACCATGGTAAGTTTCACTATTCCTCCCAAGACTTGGCTCTTTTTCCTTAATAAATGCTTGCTTGGTTGTTGTAAGGCTTTGATGAATTTCCAGTCTTTTGGAAAAGTTGTATCTGCCAATTTATGGCAGATCCTTTATTGCTTTTAGGAAAAGCAGATTTTCAGAGGTACTTACTCTACCATTTTTGCTGACATCACTTCCATACACTGAATTTGAAAAGTACAGTTTAAGCTTTCTGCCAAAACTTTTGAGTGTTAGGCTGACACTTTAGTTTACTCTAAAGGGGCAAGCAAACTGGTAGGACACTAACTGAATAGGGCAAGGCAATTTGCTAACCGTCATCTGCTTTCCTAATTGTACATAATGTACTATTCAGCTACTCTGATTTCACTCTATGAGGTTATGAGTTTCCTAAGGGATTTTTAAGGTATAATTGAAATAGTTAATAAAAAGGATAAGTTGACATTAAAGGGAGGTTCCTAAATGAGGAAAGAGTGAACATTTATTATGATTGAGGTTAAAATAAATATGATCCTTCACATTGAGAAAGATGAACATATCACCCATGTTGAGAGATGCTTTTCCCCAGTAAAAGCACATTCAGACAACACATGGCACTGACAAGATTTGATTTTGATACATTTGCAACATCCATGAGTGTGGCAAAGATTTGCTGTTCAAGATTGCATATAATAATGTGAAGGCAGATCGAGATATGTGGAGCCCCAGAGCAAGCTAGTAATTTGATGCCCCTTAGGTAGATACTCTTTAAATGTTTCTTCACCATTTATTTGGAGCATATAAGGAGAAACTGATTTTTCATTTACAAGTGCTTACCTTTTCATTTTCATATTAAAATGTTAAAATCACACTTTAACTGATTTGTATGACTAGTTCTTATATTAGTCAGCATGTAAAAATGGATGATTCAAAATTATATTAGTCAATAGACTAATATTAATTGTTAATATACTAATATTGATGTAGTTATCCAAAAATATTTAGTTCACTTGCTACTGTACTGCTGGGTGGTGACATGGAAGAGATATATTTTGATAATTTCAGATTTGTAACAGAACCTCACTTAGGTTGTCAAAAGTATATTTTGAAATGATTTGCTTACATATGTATATGTGTGTACATATATGCACCCACATATATGCATATATATGTGCACGCACACATATATACATATATGTAAACGCCTAGGTTAGGAATTATTGGAGTTGTAAATAAAATATTTGTTTTCTATCTCAAGGAGTATCGTATCCAGATTGAAAGAGAAAAGATGTGTATTTGAAGTACCGTGAGAGTAATAATAAAGTAATATATTAATCAAAGAAGTGATGGGTAATTTAAGAGTGTGTATTCTTATACTCAGCAACAGACTGAGGACTTTAAGTCTGGAAAAAGGTAAAGGTTGAAGATAGCACGATAAGATGCAGTTTGGATAACTGATAACTCTGGAGTATTTTGTGTATTGTAAAATTCTGTATTGCTCCATTGTTTTTATAAGTCCTGTTTAAGTCACACTGATTGCACAATGTGTGGCAAGGAAAACATACATGGCTTTGTTACATGATATGTTTATGATACATAATTCTCTGTCTGGCTTTGACATTTCCCCTTAATGCCTTACTCAATGCCTCAATCAGTAACTTGTTCAGAGGTTTCAAACTAGACAGACAGGATAGAACACTGGCTGGAAATGTAGCAAGGGTAATACCCATTTTAGTTGCTGTAGGGATGGTAGGCTTTATCATCATCATATTAGACTGTAGATTATCAATCTGGGAAGTTTTCTTTCAATTATTATTTAGTATGTATACTACACATTTCCCAACAAATTTGTAATTGATAAAAGTTAATTTTACTTGGATATTTTTATAGTGAGATTATTATATTTTTCCTGTATAGAGTACTTCAAAATAGCTTGAAATGTTATCAAGTACAAAAATCTGATTTCCTATATTCTTTTTTTTTGGTTTTTCTTTTTAAATTTTTTATTGATTTATAATCATTTTACAATGTTGTGTCAAATTCCAGTGTAGAGCACAATTTTTCAGTCATACATGAACATATATATATTCATTGTCACATTTTTTTTCTCTGTGAGCTACCATAAGATCTTGTGTGTATTTCCCTGTGCTATACAGTATAATCTTTTTTTAACATTTTTATTGATTTATAATCACTTTACAGTGTTGTGTCAAATTCCAGTGTTCAGCACAACTTTTCAGTCATTCATGGACATATACACACTCATTGTCACATTTTTTTCTCTGAGTTATCATAACATTTTGTGTATATTTCCCTGTGCTGTACAGTGTAATCTTGTTTATCTATTCTGCAATTTTGAAATCCCTGTCTATCCCTTCCCACCCTCCACCCCCCTGGCAACCACAAGTCTGTATTCTCTGTCTATGAGTCTATTTTTGTCCTGTATTTACGCTTTGTTTTTGTTTGTTTGTTTGTTTGTTTTTGTTTTTTAGATTCCACATATGAGCGATCTCATATGGTATTTTTCTTTCTCTTTCTGGCTTACTTCACTTAGAATGACATTCTCCAGGAGCATCCATGTTGCTGCAAATGGCATTAAGCTGTTGGGTTTTATGGCTGAGTAGTATTCCATTGTATAAATATACCACATCTTCTTTATCCAGTCATCCATTGATGGACATTTAGGCTGTCTCCATGTCTTGGCTATTGTAAAGAGTGCTGCTATGAACATTGGGGTGCAGGTGTCATCCAGAAGTAAGGTTCCTTCTGGATATATGCCCAGGAGTGGGATTCCTGGGTCATATGGTATGTCTATTCCTAGTCTTTTGAGGAATCTCCATACTGTTTTCCACAGTGGCTGCACCAAACTGCATTCCCACCATCAGTGAAGGAGGGTCCCCTTTTCTCTGCAGCCCCTCCAGTATTTGTCATTTGTGGATTTTTGAATGACGGCCATTCTGACTGGTGTGAGGTGATACCTCATTGTAGTTTTGATTTGCATTTCTCTGATAATTAGTGATATTGAGCATTTTTTTCATGTGTCTATTGATCATTTGTATGTCTCCCTTGGAGAATTGCTTGTTTAGGTCTTCTGCCCATTTTTGGATGGGTTGTTTATTTTTTTCTTATTGAGTCATATGAACTGCTTATATATTCTGGAGATCAAGCCTTTGTCGGTTTAATTTGTAACAATTTTTTCCCATTCCGTAGATTGTCTTTTTGTTTTACTTATGGTTTCCCTGATTTCCTATATTCAACAAAAATATTTGATGATAGTGGTATGTAGAACAATGGCTTCCAAAAGACAGCATCCCGATCTCCAGAACCTGTCAGTACGTTGCTTTATGTGGCAAAATGGACCTTGAAGATGTGATTAGGTTTAGGATCTTGAGATAAGAAGGTTATCCTAGAATTTCTAGGTAGGCCCTGTGTAACCTCAAGAGTACTTTTAAGAGCGAGACAAAAGGCTAGAGTCGAAGAAGGAGATGTGAAGACAGAAGCAAAGGTTGGAATGATGCACTTTGAAGATGAAAGAAGAGGCCCTGAGCCAAGGAATATAGGTAGCCTATGAAGAGTGGAAAAGGCAAGGAAATGATTCTCCCATAGAACCTCCAGAAGGGGATCTCGGAAATTGAGAGTCGGGGTGACGTGGAAGAAACAGCATGTGCAAGGTTTAAAAAGCAAGAGGAAAAATACATTAAGAATTGAAAAAAAAGAATTGCTTGGCTAGAAAGTAGAATAAGACAGGGAGACTTCTGAGAGTCAAGATTAAAGAATTCATAAGGCCAAACCGTGAATGGTTTGACAGTTCATATTGAGAAATATGTGTTTTACTTAGGTGTGTTTTTGTGGTCTCTTGGCCTTTTCCTTCAGAGATATTTTTTTTCCCCTAAAATTAGTGTTTAGGAATTCCTTTAGTTAAAGTCTGTGGGTGATTAAATTTCTTAATTTCTTAGCTGAAAATATTTTCATTTAGACCTATTATTTTAACTTTTTAAACTTTTTAAAAAGATCTTTTCTTTCTGTGTACCATTATACCTCAGGTTGAGAAACGTGCTCTCAGTCCTGACGTCCTTTCCCTGTAGATGATCTGTTTCTTTTTCTCGAAGATCTTTACATTATTTTTCTTTATTTTTCTGTGGTGGTCTTCAGATTCACTGCAGTGTGTCTAGGTAGAGATTTTAAAATAATCAGCCTTTTTGATGTGTACTTATTGAGTTTCTGAATTAATGACTTTTTTAATCAGTTGTGGAAAATTCTGTTATCTTCTTAAATTAGAGGGAAGGAAATTATGTAAAAGTGACTAGGAAGATTTAGAAAATAAAAAAGAGAAAGAAAAACAAATTTAGAAAGGAGGATCTCAGTGGTTTCAATGGAAACTTAGATCACATTGAAGTGAGAACTGGTGAAGCGAAATCTGGATGTGCAGGCATTGCCTCGCGTGCAGTCACTTTTCATTCGTTCCTTTCCCTCTGATTCCTCGCACTTAAAGATCAGCTTCATTTTCCTTACTTTGCCAGCATCCAAGATTTAGTCTCTTTTTCTTCCTACTCCCTCCAGTCCCCAGAAGCTGTAGGTTCCTGGTATAGGCAGTTGCGCCCAGATAAGCCTAAGCTTTAGTTTTCTATTATAGCTTACTCCTCTGGTTTCATTTTTACCATTTCTTTTAAATTTTAATTTTTGGGTCCTTGAGGATTTCCTGTGCTTTTGTGTGAGCTCAGTAATACATTTTAAATGCTTGTGTTCGCTTGCTCTCTCTCCCCATTTATCTATATGTGGTACTTGAATAAGTAGTGTCAGTTACTTTGATAATCTCATCTTTTTTTAATTCTTATTTTTTATTGTAATGTAGTTGATTTACCATGTTAGTTTCAGGTGTACGGCAAAGCAATTCAGTTATACATATACCAACATATATATTTTCAGTTTATTTTCCACTACGGCTCATTATACGAAACTGAATATAGTTCCCTGTGCTATACAGTAGGTCTTTGTTGTTTATCTACCCAATGTTCACAGCAGCACTATTTACAATAGCCAAGACATGGAAACAACCTAAATGTACATTGACAGATGACTAGATAAAGAAGATGTGGTATGTATGTACGTGTGGCACACACACACACACACACACACTCAGAATATCACTCAGATTTTCGTTTTAGAAAGATACTTTAGACTACCCTGAGAAGAATGAATTGTAGCAGTTAGAAATGAAACAAGTAGAACAAGTAGTAAACTGAGTAAGTAATCCAAACAAGAGATACAGACAAGCCTCAGCAGATTCGAGAACCACTTAATATGGATATTTCAGAAGTGTAAGAAGTCAAAGACGACTATTTTAAAGCTTCACAGAACTTTGTACATCAATTATTACACATCTGTTGGAGTAACAGTTTGATGGTTATAGATTTATAAGCTTTAGTTCGTATTGTTCTATTGATAGATATTTATTATCAGCACAAGTTCAAACGAGGCACCTCTGATGGTGGGACTCTGGGGAAATGGATTTGGACAGATTTTTGTGTATCCTATTTCCTGCAAAAAGACAACCATCTTTCTGTTCACCTCTGCTCACCTACGACAGAATCTGTTTATTCACTTCAGGTCCAGGTGGCATACCCTATTACAGAGTGGCTACTTTTATGTTGTGTCCTTTTGTTGTTTCATTAATGCTTTTCTAGCAAACACTTTAACTCCAACTTATAAATTAGTTGGTAGCTACTGGCTCAGATAAGCTAGCATGTGATTTTATTCTGATAGAGTGGTGGATTAAAACTGTCCGTTTTCCATCAGATGATGCTTTGGGGCGGGGGGTTGACAGCCTTGTAAGAAGGTAAATGTAACAATTTCTTATAATACAAAATTGTTTAGTGAGTAAGCTGGAGATTTACATACAAGTTTCTCTGGCCCTGTGTTTGATTTTAAGAACCTGTGAAATGTTCCCAACTCTTGGAAAGACATATATTGTAGATTTTCATTCAGTTGGCCTTTTATCTACCACATAGGACTACCGAAAGATTTTAAACATTGAAAAAGTATAACATTGCTTGTCATAACCAATAAACTAAAATAAACATAATATGCTTTTAAAAGTATAGACATTTATCAATCTTAAATGTATATTAGTGCTTATTATAAATTAATATCCACTTATTATAAATGTCTTAAAAAAATAAAACCAGAAGAAAAAAATCATCTCTGGCTCTACTATCGAGAGACATCTGTTAATAAAAATTGCATATTGAGTATATGGTATGTTTCTTCAAAATCATTTCTTAATGTACTTTTCTTTTTCCAGCTTCCTCAACTCTAGTGCACACTAATATTAAATGATCAGATAATTATTCATTTTGAAAGCATCAGCTAGCAGCTCTGTGTTAAATTTTATATTTTAATGCCCTGGCATATATTGCACCTTGAGGAAATGGAACAGTACTCGATTATGCAAACATTGAGACCTAGCTGAAAGTGTACCAGGCCTGCCGAGAGCTTCTCATACCGTGTGAAATAATAAGGGTGAGAAGCTAGGCTAACCTTTCCAAATGGCAAAAGCAGCAGTCCGGAAAGCTAAAAGCTTTTCTACTTACTTCCCATTCACTTAAACTTCCCATTGGAGTGTGGGGCGCTCTGATCGTGAGCCTCCTTCTGTGGGATCCTGATAACATAAACTGAGGTGTTAAATACATTCTATGACTTATAGACAGATCTGTCTCCCAATTGAAATATACATTTGCCTTTAAGCAATGTAGGCAAAAAAAATTTTTTAAGGAACAAATTTGGCATAAAGAGCATGGATAATATCTTAGGGAGAGAGTAGAAATATTTCTTCCAGTAATGTTTGAAATAGCTTGGCAGTTTGGAAGGTGATTAAATAATGGTACATTGTCTTAATTAATTAATTAATTGTTAAAGTGAAATTCTTTAGAAAAATCACCTTTCAAAATAACTGCCTTATACGTTTGATTATTTCCATGCAAGGACAAGAGGACATAAGTTAACAATTAGATAACACTTCAATTTGCATTTTAAGGCATATATCTAATCTCCAAACTTTAACTCAAAATCCTTTATGTTTTGGTAGCGAAATTTATTTAGTATCCTATATATACATATGGGACGTATATATATAAGTAAATATATACATATATATAAAAAACGAATCACTTCAAAATGTCTTAAGCAAACTATTAATTCTATTTTGATGAATGCTCTTCATTTTCCCACATATCTTCTCCAGTTAAAGATTATCTTCGCTGTAAGTGCTAGGTAACAATTACTTAACAATAAGCTGATTCATTAGGAATCTCCATAAATATTCAGAAAAATCAATGATACAATATGTATTCAACACACATGTTGCTTGTGAATTTATTAATTTTCAAATTTTGTGCATCTTATTAAAAGATCGTAATACAAGCTTTATGAAAACTCCTGGTTATAGCACTAAAATATTAATTATTGCTCAAGAAGACAGATCCGTATTGTAAACTATAGAAAAACTGTCCTCAAAATTTCAACTAGAGAATGAAAAGTAGTTTCCTTGGCTTTTCCTTTGTCTACACCTAAACAGTGATTTTTTTTTTTCAAAATCTGTGGTGCTTTCTGATGTTTTTGAAAGCCAGGCAGCAACGTCCACTTGGCAGCCAAGCCAGCTAACCTTCTCCACCTATTCTTATTTTGCTCCAGTAAATAAACCCATGATTCAGTTCTTTTAGGCTCTGAGTAGAATCAGTTTCTAGATGCAATATTGAATCATCCGTCAGGGGTGCCTCTCTTGGATGCGATTTATCAGGCTGGGAGCAGTAAGTCACTTACTGCTGGCAACCCCCCTCCCACGTCGTCCCCCTTACATGAGACGCCTGGCCAAGCCGAGCTGCTGACCCTGCGGGAAGCCTGGGGTCCTGTAGGGCCCCTTGCACTGATCGCCTTCTGCATGGCTCTGAAGCCCTACACTTAGCTCCCCAAATGCCAAGGAAGAGCAGAGAAAAGAGAGAGGACTCGGTGTTCTGGTCCTTGGAGATAACCTCAAGTGGATGGAAGGGGCTGGCGGAGGGTGTCGCTGAGTCTGTGTGCAGACCGGCGGGAATCCCTGGAAGAGAGCCCGTGGCTCTGGGACTCCTCCAACTCCTCGGGAAGGCGGCATCCTCCCTGCTTCCATGCGAGGATGGATTAGGGTGGGGCAAGCTGCTTTCAGGTCTTCGGATCTTTGAAGGGGACGTGCACAACCCCAGCATATCAGCGCCTCTGTCCCCGAGGGGCGGGCCAGGAGACAGATGCCTTTCCAGGGCTGGGCGGTTGAGCCGCTACCCTGGCGGCTGCTAGGTCGGTGCTCCGGTCTCCAAGCCGGGTGGCCTGGTCCTGCGAGCGCCCCAGCGTGGTCTAGTCCTGCTCCTCCAAGCCCTCACATTCGGGGCACGGGGCGACGAACGCCAGAGGGAAAAGGACCTTGGTCTTCCTCCCCCCCCCCCCCCCGCCCCGACCGTTGCCAAGGCAACCGCGCAGTTGGAGATGGACGCCAGGGGGCGGCTGGAGCGCGGCTCCCCCTCGAGGAGCGTGCGTGGCTGGAGGACCAGCCGGGAGGGAGTGAGTACGCGGTCGGGCGAGGCGCGGCGGAGGTTTGCTGGACGGAGGGCGCCTGTCACCTCCACCCTCTCCAGCGTTGCCGCAGAGACCGCCAGGGCACCGTCACCTGTACCGGCTGCTGCAGCTGTTGCTGCCTGAGCGAAAGAAACAGAAACCAGAGCCCTCTTTTGCCCCAGCGGTCTCTACCGGGAGCTCTAACCCAGCAGCTGCCACTGCTTGCCTCCCTCAAGCAGGAAACGAGGACAGACATCCGCGATTTGCCCCGGGTTCCTCCACCACGCCTTTCTTTATTCAACTTGCCCCCCAGAATTTTATACCTCAGCGTCTTTCACAGTAACTGATCTGGAGGATGAAAAATCGGCTCTTTATGCTGTGTCTGCCACGCACCTCTTCTTAACGGCTTATTTAGTTCCACAGTTCACTGTCCTGGGCCAAACCTAATTATCAACAGGGATTTTAAGCTGTTTTTTGTTTCTGTTTTTGTTTTTTTAATTGCACTAGCTACATGAAATTTAGTTTCCGTTTATAGGGTATGGATAATATTTATAGGGATGTCCTCTTACTGAAATTAACTACTTTTGGGCAAATGAAGGAATAATTAAGTTCCAGAATATCTGGGGACATACTAGAGAAAGAATGGGCTGTTTAGAAGCCCCTTGCCTTTTTCTTTCTTTCTTTTTTTCCGGTTCTTTATGCCATTCCAGTGCTAAAATCTTTCTTTTCTGGGCTCTAGTCCATCCATGTTTGAGCTCAATTTTTGGCTTTGCAAAGGAGGTTATTTTAGCATGGGTCTGCCTTTGAACTAGCGAATGGGTGGTAAATTAAATACTCTAGAAGACTTAAACTCTGCTCAGGTTCAAATTTTAGTGCATGGATGCATCTCTACTGGCTACCAGCATGAATGCACTTAGCAATAAGGACTCTCCCTGATTAGAGCACACTGAGGCATCTGTGATCTTGAATTGCCAGCCACACACACAGCCTGGCAGGCTCTGTGAACTGCTGTTGGCCACAACCTCTTGCCTCTCAAATTTCTGTCCTGTTTAATGTGTATATGGTACAGCTTTCATTCTCTGAAAGCACCCTGGTGGCTTTTGCTACTGATAATCATGAGTTTCCTTACATAGTTCTGCAGTTTTGAATAGACCAGCCTTTTCAATGGACTTTAATGGTACCTCTTTAGAAAATCCCCACAAGTCAGGGTAACTGTTTCTTTCC
Organism: Vicugna pacos; assembly: GCF_048564905.1. NCBI lineage: Eukaryota > Metazoa > Chordata > Mammalia > Artiodactyla > Camelidae > Vicugna > Vicugna pacos. The sequence continues at coordinate 12,268,144 of NC_133010.1, forward strand.
TAAAGCTGATAGGTGAGACACTTTAATGATTTTGTTTTATCACACTTCCTGTGTCACAGGGTTTTCAAAGCCACTAAAAGATTTTTATATATTCCAAGCGCTAGCTGAAGCTACGGATTTGAAACACTTTTGTCTTCGGTGTCCAAGTCTGCTTGGTTGCAACCTCTCCCAAAGGTCACCAGGGTTTCCTAAACCGTAAATCTGATTCCCCCTTTTCATTGTCATCCTACTTATGTTCTCCTAAGGATTGGACCCGCTTGATCTAACCTCTCATTTTCCTTGAAACTCTCTCCCCATCTTCTCCTGATCTGTCTCTGACGTCCTTGAAGGCTCTTTCTCAGTCTTTAACTTTTTCCTTTTCTTTTTTCTTCTATTACTTGTTGGTCTTGTGCTTTATTCATCCTGCGTATCTTCCTGGGCCTTCATGTTTACATCCGTGGCTTCACCTGTCCTATTATTATCTTGTCTTCTAAGTCTGTGCAGGCTTTTCTCTGCATGCTGGGGCCCTGTTTCTGGCTACTTCATGGACATTTCTACGTGTCTCACCTGTAGGCATCTCAAATTCAACCTATATCTTACTGAAGTGAAGTATGTTCTTCTCCAAAACTTGCTTTTCCTACTGTATTTCATATCTCAGATAGTGACCTTACTATCTCCCTGCTTACCCAGGATAAGAACCAGGAGAGCCACTGACTGATTCTTACATTCATCTAATCAGATTTCTAATTGGTACCTAGCATGTGCCAGGCAAACATTGTCACGAAGCTTAATTCTAGTGGGAAAGACGTGGCTACACTTACAGCTGAGTGATCAAATTACAGCTTTTGAGAAAATCTACTACAGAGGGAGGTGGGGGTGCTATATGACAAAGAATACATTGGGAGGAGCACTTAAGATGGGATGATCAAAGCAAAGTTCTGTGTATTAAGCTGAGATGAGGGAGGAAAAGAAGCCAAACATTCAAGTTGCTGGAGAAAGAAAAGGCCAGGTAGAGAGCAGAGCCTCGCAATGGTCTGGAAGTGGAGAAGCTCTTGTTGTGTTCAAGGAATTGGCGTGAAAGCCAATCTGCCTGGTGGGAAGGGAGAAGCGGGATGCAGTGAGAGTGGACAGGGAGGCAGGGGACAGATTTTATAGGACTTTATGGGTCCTGATGTAGAGTGTGCATTTTATCTCAAGTGCAGGGAGCAGCCGCTGAATGTTTTCAAGAAGAGTGACATGAACTGTTTTATGATTTTCAAAGATCATTCTGGCCATTGGGTGGAGAATGAATTGGAGAGGGTGACAGTTTGGAGGTGGAGAGGAAATTAAAGACTGGAGAAGTGTTTCAGATTAGTGACAGCAGGGGTGTGGAAGCGGAGAGGGAGAAAAGGGAACAAATAGTAGCTATTTTCAGTGGTAATTCCGCACTGAGCAGAATGGCTACAGTGAAAAATACATGCTCGTAAATGTTAGATGGTGGTGTTGGTGACCTGAGATCTCACTCTGATAAGCATTTTAACGTGCCCATTGGGGAAAGTTCTGCAGCCTTTATTTTTAACCTATTAGTAAGTAATAATCTGAAGAGGCAGGGCATTATGGCTAATCTTGAAGGTGGGAGGAAGTGGGAGATGTTTTGACAGACTGACCCTAGGGCTGCCCCTCAGATATCCCTTCTTAGGAAAATTGTCTATGAGAAATGAGTTTTCTTCTCCATTCTCATTTTTAAGCCTATGTTTTGCCCTTTTTTTTCTTGTTTGAGAGAACTGCAAGAAAAATGAATATGGAGTTCAAATCATGGCGAGGATGATAGAATGTCTTTAAGTTGGAAAAATTGAATCTTGCTGCTACTTGATTTTTTTTTTTTGGCCTTGCTGATTCCATAATAAAGGCTCCTCAGTAATTCCAAACTTTAATTTTCCTAAATTCTCATCTGCCAATATTGATCGCCTTTGTTTTTTCAAGTAATCACTATTCTTCATGAATTTCCTACATTCCATAATTTTCCACATCAGCTATCAAGGCTTCTCAGTATTGAATAAATAAATGGATGGATTAATCCTTTATAAAGTATCATTTTCATCATTTTCCTTTCTTTTCTATTATTACAGCCCTCTGTCTAAACTAGGCCCCTATTACCTTTCTGCAGGAATATGTATATATTATCTTTTCAAAATATCTCCTCTCAACTTTTAAAATTCATGGCAGATAATTTTTCTCAAAGTATGCAGTTACTCATTTCACTCTTTCAGTAAAAAAATTCAAAGATGGTTCACTGAGAAGAAAGTTACAAATTGGCAAAGGATTCATATTCAGACTGTAGGTAGAACTATAAATTAAAAAGACAGACCACCCAATAAAAAAAAACTGAGCAAGTGACTAGGAGAGATACTCAACAAAAGTGCTCTCCAATTGACTAATAAATGAAAGAAAGGATCCTCAGTTCCATTCGTCATCAGGGAAATGAAAATTAAAAGCACTAGGAAGTCATCAGAGAAACGAAAATCATACCTACCAGAATGGCTCCAGTGAAAAAGAATGACATTTCCAAGTGACAGGAAATTAATACAGCTGCTTGGCATGATCTCCAGAAGTTGACCATACAAATACCCTATGGAGGAATTCTACTCCTTGGGTTTAGACAAAAAGAGATGAGTGATGGGTGCACCAAAACCAAAACAAAACAGTACAAAACCATGAAGGGAACTGTTACAGCAGTATTGTTTTTAATAGCTGAAAACTGGAAAAAACACAAATGCTTGGGGACCATGATTAAATAAACTATGGCATGTTCTGTAGTGGGATACGATGTGGCAGTAATACGTAAAAAGTACTGCTACACATTACAAAGTGTATGAATCCCACAAACGTAATGTTGTAACAAGATAGGCAACATTAATCTATATTGAGAAGTTGAGGTAGTTGTCATCTTTGGGGAGGTGTTTTTAGCATATTCATAGGATATAAAAACTTCATCATCACCTAATTTTAGAACATTTTTGTCCCTTCTAAAAAAAAGACACTTCTACCCATTAGCAGTCCATCCTCATTCTCGCCTCCTCCCAAGTCCTAAGCAGCCAATAATTTGTGCCTATGTAAATTCGCCTCTTCGGTGTATTTTGTATGAAAGGAATCATATAGCGTGTGTGCTTTTGTGTCTGGCTTCTTTTACTTAGCTTGGTGTCTTCCAGGTTCATCCATGGCATGGCATGAATCAGTATTTCATCTCTTGTTATTTCTTCATATGGTTATTTTTTGTATAAGCACACTTTGCTTATATATATATAAATATTCATCAGTTCAGGAACATCGAAATTGTTTCCACTTTTTGGGCTATTAGGAACATGCTGCTGTATTGCGGATTTTATGTGAATGTATGTTTTCATTTCTCTTGACTATATACTTAGGTGTGAGCTTGCTGAGTCATCTGGTAGGTCTGTGTTTAACTTTCCAAGTTACTGTCAAGCTTTCCAAAGCAATGGCATCATTTTGCATTCGCATTAGCAACGCATGACAGTTCTAATTTCCCCAAATCGTCAGCTGATACTTAACTGTTTTTGATTATAACCATCCTAGGGGATGTGAGGTAGTGTCTTACTGAAGTTTTGATTTACATTTCCCTGATTCCTAAAGATATTAAGCATCCTTTCTTGTGCTTTTATGCCATTTCAAAATCTTCTCTAAGAAATGTCTGTCCAAATTTGTTACTAATTTCTTAACTGGGTTATTTGTCTTTCTGTTATTGGGTTGTGTTTTCATGTATTGCAGATGAAATTCTCTTATTAGATGTATGATTTTCAACTATTTTCTCCCATTTTTGTGGGTTGTCATTTTCCTTTTTTGATTATGTCATTTGCAGCATGGATTTTTAAATTTTAATGGAGCTCAGTGTATCAGTTTTTCTCATAGCTTTTGCTTTTGGTATCATAACTAAAAAGACCTTGCCTTACCAAAGGTTAAAAGCATTTCCTCCCATTTTCTTGTAAGAATTTAAAGTTTTAGCTCTTATGTTTAGATCTATGATCCTTTTTGATTTAATTTTCATGGTGTGATACAGGCATTCTACCTCATTCTTGTGCATTGAGTGTCCAATTGTCTCAGCATCATTTGTTGAAAAGACTGTTTTTCACTTGTAGCATTATCTTGACACTCCTGTTGGAAATGGATTGAAAATAAGTAAAAGGATTTATCTCTGGAATCTCAGTGCTATCCCGTTGATCTGTTCTCATGCCAGTGCCATGCTATGTTTATTACTTTAGATTTATAATAAATTTTGAAATCAAGAAATGTGAGACCTCTGAATTTCTTGTTTTAAAATTTTATTTTGGTTATTCACAGTACTTTGCATTTACGTATAAATTTTAACTTGTCAACTTCTGCAAAAAAAAAAAAACTAGGTAGCTTTTTAACAGAGTTGCATTGAATCTGCAAATAATTTTTTGGAGTATTGCCATCTTAAAAATATTAAACCTTCTGATCCATGAACATAGGATGTCTTTGCATTTATTTAGATCCTTTTAAATTTCTTACAGCAATAATTTGTAGCTACCAATGTACAAGTTTTGCACATCCTTTGTTAACTATAACTTTGTTAAAATTAAATTTATACCTAGTATTCTAGTCTTTTGGATGCCATTATAAATAAAATTACTTTTCCTCCTTTGCTTTTGGGTTGTTCATTGCTAATGAACAGAAATACAATTGATTTTTGTATATTGATTTTGAATCTTAACTTTGCAAAATTCAGTTGTTAGTTCTCACAGGGTTTTTTTTGGTGGCTTCCTTAGGAATTTTTTACATACAAGATTTTGTCCTCTGCAAATAGAGATAGCTTTACTTCTGTTTTTCCAATCTACGTGCTGTTTCTGCCTTTTTCTTGCCTGATTGCTGCCACTAGGACCTCCAGTACAGTGTTAAATAGAAATGGCGAGAGCAGAAATTCTTGTCTTGCCCCTGTTTTAGAGGGAAAGCATTCGGTCGTTCTCCATTAAATAAGACATTAGTTGTGGGGTTTTTATAGAAGTCCTTTATCAGACTGAGGATTCCTTTCTACCCCATTTTCTAAGTTTTGGTCAGAAAAGTATGTTACTTTAGTCAAATATTTTTCTGCATCTGTGGAGGTGATCACATGCTTTCTGCCTTCTATTCTATTAATATGGTCTTGCACATTAATTCATTTCCTTATGTTAACCCAACCTGGGATTACCCTACTTGGCTGTGGTGCACAATAACTTATATATATTATTGAATTTTATTTGTTAGTATTTTGTTGAAGATTTTTACATTTATATTCAAAAAACACATTGGTCTGTAGTTTTTTTTTTTTTTTCCCCTTGTGATGCATTTGGTTTTGCTATAAGGGTAATCCTTTCCAGAGCTGGAGGGTGGACATCTGAAATGGTGCTTCCCTGGCGCTATCCTCTAAGGGGCAGGACATTTCCAGGCTGCGGGCTGCTGTGTTTCTTGCAACTTCCCTGAACTGTCACTACAGATCGGTCTTGCAGCACAGGCAATGAAGGATTATCCATGGGGCCGGGTAGAGAAGAAGAGATGCCTCAAGATATTAAAGGAGAGGTCAAAAAGATCTGAAACCTACTGAGGAACCACATGCATCACAGATAATGTATGAGGGAGCCCTTCAGATTTAACCAAGGTGGAACGCCTGGCTGTTGACCTCACATAAAAATTCACACACATACACATAGTTATTTTAATATGCTGCTTTAAACACTGCTACTTCTGAGGCCTGTTGTAAATCAGAAAAATAAAATAAAAATCAAACTAACAAAAATCATCATGTGATTTGTTTTCATTTTTGCAGTGAGCTCAATCTTCTGGGGCTGCTATTCAGAAAGGCTTTTGCCATTTGACTCACTGACTACATAATGATTTTGCTCAGATTAATCACCTTCTTATGTTGAATGCCAGCATTGAAGGCTGTGGCACGTTGCTCTAAGTTATGCCCCCAGGTCTGAATAAGGACACTGTGTGAGTGTGTATGTGTGTGCGCGCTTGCAAGTAGGAAAAGTTTTCATTTCAAAAAGGAAACTGCATCTACCATGTTGTCAGTATTGGACTGAGGGACCCATGTGTTAAAGGTTAAAAATCCGAGCTCTTGAGATTATCTGGGTGTGAACTTTGGATCCTCCACTCAGCAGTAGTGTATTCACTCATGTTGCAGCCATCTAAGATTGAATTTCTTTCTTATCTTGTTCCAAAAGTGTTATTTATTCTTCTCAATCATGTCTGGGAACTTCCGGCTCTTGGCTTATGACATCCCCTGCTTCAAATCTCACCCATGTCAAATTCCATTTGTGCCATGAAGCTACTTCAGCAGGAAGTGATATCTTTGATCTCTGACTCCCATAGTACTTGACTTCCATTTTTATCATGATCATCAACATGGCAAAAGTCACTATTTATTGACTGTTCACTCTATGCCAAACATTGGGTTATATATATATCATTTACATACATTATTTCGTTCCACTATTACAGTTCTATGAAGTAGGGCCTATTACCCCTATTTTATAGTTGAAAAAACAAATTTAGAGAGGTTTAAGTGATTGCCCAAAACGCAGAACTTCTGAGTGGATGGCCCAAAGATCACACCTAGATAATCTTCAGGTCACATTTTTGACCTTTGCCCCATCCTGTCCCTTAGTCTTATACTGATAGCACAGTAGTTGAATTTTATTTCCTAGATTGTATGATATCCAAGGTAGAAATTTCATATTATTTCTTTCATTTCTCTAATAAAAGAGTCCAGTGCCCCAGCAACACAATTGATGTTTATTGGATAAATGAATCACTATGTAGAAGAAATTATTGCAATAAAAAAATTACAAGTATATTTTAGAATAATTTAAGAAAGTTATACTTATGGCTACAAGAAAGTCATTATAAAATGTAAAAGATGAAATTAGTGGGTAAGCATGATTAACTATGCCAAATACTGTTTTTCATGTTTCTTAACGTTTTATATGTAAACAATGTATAAAATAATGCGATCCATCAGGAATCTTTGACGTTTCCTATCTAGATGGTTTGGTTCAGTTTATCAGAATATTGTCTGAAAAACTTGATGTGGTAACTTTATGTATTAAATACTTACTTGTGTATTTATCTTGTACCTTTCTGAACTGTTTTGTTTCCAGGATGGCATAGGGGTGGACGAGAAGCTGTCTTTGCGGCGGGTAGCTGTGGTCGAAGATTTCTTTGACATTATCTATTCGATGCACGTGGAAACAGGGCCGAATGGAGAACAGATTCGGAAACACGCCGGACAAAAGAGAACTTACAAAGCGGTAAGTTAAAAAAAAGAAAAAAGGAAAGAAAAGGCGTGCATTTTGAATTTTGATATTATATGCTTGTTTAAAAATGGGTTAAATAATTATGAATATTCTATCTTCAACATAAATTAGACCATATCATGGTCACACCCAGCATTTTATTATTATTACTGATTCTGTTTTGGTCATATCACTGAGTTTATTGCATATAGTTTAAATCTCTTTCTAGCTTTATCATTTTCTTTTCTTTAAATATGCGTAAAATGTGGTAGTCCCAGTCAAATGCCCACAAATGGGAAGATTGTTATATATTCAGTACATAATCTATATTCAAATCATCATCTATGAATTATATACTGGAACATATAAACTTTGTACTACCACTATTTTAACAGTCCTTCCCCTTCAAGTCATATTAAAAATTTCTATTTAATACTTATAGTCACATGGATAAGAAAATTTTATATACTTTTCTTATATCACCTTATATGAAATACATTAGTCCTGAAATATATCCATTTCTTAATTTTCCAGTATAGAGTATTTTAAAATATGTGTTATTTTTTATAGACCTAATGCCCTTGAACATTTAAAAGGAAAATATATAATGTTTTTATTATAAATTATGAATAAAAAGATTTCATTAACTGTTAGATATTGAAATATATATTGTCAAAATGGAGTTATATATTACTTCTAAAGTTTCTAATTATACTTACTGTTTGATCTAGACACCTTAATCTAGTTTTTTATTTAAACGTTTTATGAAATCATCTTACTGTAGATAATTCATCCTTTCTAGGAAAATTGAACAGTAAATTATTCTTTTCCAGTATGAGCAAAGTGTACATCAGAAATACTTTATCAGCAATCAGAATAATATCCTTTTTTTAGAATTCTTATTGAACTTTGCTTTTGGCTACCTTTTATTAACTGTTTTCAGCTATATTTATACACAATATCAGTCTGGATCCATTTTTTTTTCAGATACAGAAAAATGTGTGAAATGCTCAAAGTTTCAAATACAGGTACATATGTTTGAAAATTAGCTACTGAGCATAAGAAATAGCTTCTTTTCCATAACTATATTTTGCTATATTTCCAGGGTCATATTGAATCTTTGTAGTCGCATAATAACCCCTAATACATGTTGTATTTATCTCTCCTTCTCTATGGTTTTGTTTCTTGGCTGTTTCCAAATTGCATGGTTTGTGGGCAGGCACTATTGTAAGTTTCCTTACATAATTCTGCCACATAAACTTTCCTTTGACTTACATATCCCAGGAGACATTCTTATCATGACTAATGACAATGACCTAGCTTCTTGCGATATTTTTAATGTAGACTAATATTACTGAACGTAGTCATCTTGCCTGTCTCCTAAGCCAGGGCTGTATCTCTGGGTACTAATAGGAAAAAAAAACTGTATATTGATTTACTAATATCACTAACTGTGTACTCTTATGAGAACTCATTTTCATGAAATAGCTACTGAACTTGGTAGGGCTTTGTAAGGTAGGAATATATAAGTTCAGTTGTGTTAAATGCAAACAAACCAACAAAAACCAAGTGGCTTCATTGTCAGGAGTGGGGTGGCAGCCAAATCTCTTTAGGTGCCAAAAGCAATTTAAAATGATGTAATCTTTGAAATGTGCTTATTAGAGACCTTTAATTGAAATGGGGGTATGACATAGACCCAAATCTCTCACCCTGTGTTCCTAAATGAAATGCAGAGAATCTGACCCATTGCCACAATGCATGCTGAACACTTTGAATAAATTGGTTAAACACATTTCCAACATACATCATTTTTGCATTAACATTTTGAAGACATTTTCTGCATTTTGGAGTTGGGGACACCCACTTTGAACATACAAGTTCTGAAACATCATCCTTCCCTCTTGACAATGTCCTATTTGAAGATCCGTCTCGTTCCCAAGTTTAGTTTTTGTTTCGCATCTAAAGTATTCTTACCTTTCCCTAATATCATGAAGGTTTCTCCTGGCCTCACTGTTTGCCTTCTGGTATCTCTCCATTGAATCCTAGTTAGAAAACATTTTCCATTTTCTTGAGTAATAATACATCATAGAAAAAGACAAAAAAAAAAAAAAGAACCGCATTATCTGCAAAACTGTGCACATGACTCTACAAGGAATTTAAGTCTAATGTTAAAAATTAACATAAATGTTCAAGTAATGGGGCATAAAACTAAATGCAGTTTGAAATGAAACGGTTTAGTGCTATCAGGGCCCTAGCCTTTTGGGTCAGAATTCAGTTCTAATACTAATGCTGGAACTGGCTGGAACTGGAGAATTAGCTAGATGCCTATTGCAATTATAACAGTTCCCATTGAGATTGAGCTTTTTTCTACCTCTAACACATTAGCTCATAGAGCATGCATGATTATGTTTATTGACTTTCTTTTTCTCCCTTATCCTCCATGGCCAAGAAACCATACTTATCAACTAATCATTAAAATGTGTCATATTGTCTTAATAATATTATCAATAGATTTAGTGGTCATTTTATTTACTTTTGCCTTTTTTTGCCAATCTTTCTATGTTTTCACTCTGCAGGAAATGGTGGTCCTTTAATACTGGATTAACTTTTGAATGCTATTTGTTTTTAACCTATCTGCAGTATATCATTCCTTGAAATATCTAGTCATTATACAAGTTAAATTTTGTTGCACTCTGATCTGACTAGAGATAAAATTGGAGGGTGTGTATTCTATTACCCATGAACTCTTTAAAAATCCACATAAAATGACACATTTTAGGAATGAAGGCATAATTAATTTTTTTAGTCATGGTTGAATTCTAGTGTCGCTTAGGTCTTTTGTTTTTTTCTTCACTTGTCCCTATGTATCTGTAACCTTTACTGTTGCACTGAATGTGTTTCCGTCAGTATTTTTGCCTATAGTCAACTCTTAATTATCTACATTAACAGTGGAGAAGTGTGGGTCATTCAAAATCACTTATGTTTGGTCTTAAATATATCTTTCTAGTGAAAATGGAATGCTAGTGTGCTTAGCAATTTGGAAAGTTACTTCAAAATTGATACTGTAACACTGTAACAAGAAAAAAAACTAATTCGAGAAGTTGTCTTCCAGTCCTTAACTCGTCTCAGCTATTGCCTGAACTTCACCTGCGGGGAACATACAACTCTTCTCTAATTGTCTTCTATCTCTTGTATTTTGTCACAAGCTAAGCATAGCTTCCCTTCCAGGAAGGTTGCTTCAGTTAGGGTCCGATTCAAGGATGAAGTTTCAACGCTCTTTCTTGCTACATGTAAAATAAAAGTAACCAGTGGAAATGTGGGAACTACCAGGGAAAGTCAGTGTTTTCAGTGGAGAGAACTATCTATCTATGTGTGTGCATGCACACACGCACGCACACGTGTGCACAGCTCGTAGCCTGATACAGTAAGCTTACATGTATGACTCACATACATAGCTGTCAACAGTTACACTCATTTAATTCCAAGTGGAGAGCATGTGCTATAAGCGAAAAGAAAACAGGCTAGAGGCCAGACAAACTCAGTTTCAAATTTCCAAGCTAGTACTTCCTATCTGTGTCACTTTGGGCAAATTATTTACTTTTCCCCCCTCCTGTTTAGAAGGAGATAATGATATCCATGGTGCGGTAAAATGAGTAAGCTGATAGGTGTAAAGGGCTTGCCGTGTGGTAAACTTTTGGATAATGTTCTTTCTCCCTTATCCAATCACTGCTTATGTTCCACGTAGAAGGACAAGCAAAACAATCAACACAGCTCTATCGCTGCCCTAATTATAATTATGGATGTAATTTCCTCTGCCTGCCCCAGTGCCTCTGTGTTGACAGGGAGGAATGGTGGTCACTTAGGCATCCTTTCATGTGCGTCCTGTAAATGTCACTGTCTCTGGAAGTCCACGGTGTAACTTATCCAAGGTTTGACTGGGCTGAAGGAGAGAGAAGACACAGTACGTATATATAGAAGGTCTTCTGCTCAATGAAGTTTATGAAAATTTCAGTTATTTTGTTTGCTTTCTTCCAAAGTCATCTATTACTTTTAAGTTACTTTTCTGAAAAATTTTAAAACTGCACTCTTTAAAGGATTTGCTTTCACTATGAATAGAATATTCCTTGCCAGGGACACACTGTAGAGAAATAACATATCAGGCAGAATTTCTACATCCCAATGTTGAATATTAAAAAGGAAAAGTCTTTTCTATCAGGTCTACGACACTTAACCTTAATACTTCAGTTAGCCCTCATTTTTATCGTGTTCTTCTTATCAATATCTCTTGGTTCAGTGTCTCTCCTGCTAAATGAGATATTTTAACTCGCAGTATTTCAGCTACTTTGTTATGTAAAAATTCCCAGAATTCTTGTCAACTTATAAGGAGGCTAATGAGCAAAATTTGCGACCATTGTGGTATGAAAAAAACAACGCTAAAGTAAAGTTCAAGAGTTCCGAACAATTCATTTACCCTCTTTTGGGCTTCGGCCACGGTTTTCTAACTTATAAAATAAAGGGGCTAAGTTTCTGTTTTCTTCCAGCTCTGGAGGGATTACAGCAATTTTGATGGTGTGTATGGGGCCATTTCTGTGCAAGGGGGCACAATGAAGATAGTAACCCAAATGAGCAAGTTGGCTGGCACGAGGAAAGCTCAAGCATAGGGACATGCCTCCTGCCCTTGAAAAAGCAGCTTATGAGCATAGATAGCACAGAAACAGGTTTTGGCTTCATCACTGTCTAGAGAGTTGTTCTATAAATGATGATGATGATGACGACGATGATGGTAACAAAAAAGATCTGTGGTCATCCGACTTCATATGTCCAGGATTTTAAAGTGGCAGTCAAAGAAGAAAGGCCATAAAAATGACCCTCAGGTCTCAGCAGATTGTTACTGCTCTCCATTTTTGTTTAAAAATTTTGCAGGAGTCTGAACCATGTTATGCAAGGCTGGCTACTTAAGTTGCAGTGTCATTTTAAGCTGCAGTGTGGTAGACATGACCACACCTCCCGTTTCGCTCTGAGCATAAATGCTCATGTGAACATCAGTGTCATCATGAAACTTCTTGGTCCTGACACTGTTGAAATGCGGTGTTATCCTTCTAGTTCTGTGATTAGTATCAGGAAGGCCCTGCTCTCCCAGTATATTCCCCTTCCCTACCATGATGCCTTGAGTCTTACAATTAGCATTTAATTTATTTGGATTAAATCATTGACCTCCATATCTTTGTATGGACTTCAAATATCCTTGGTCAGGGGAATCTAGAGAATAAATTAGGCTACTAGCAGTTAGTCAACATTTTGTGTGATATTTTGTAAATTTGCTTGTCTCTCAAACCTGGCTGGTTTCAACTCAAGAATAGGGAGGTCATTGATGAACCCACTGACATCCCCAGCAGCATGTGTAGGCGCTTCCTGACTTGGGTGTGAATCTTAGTGGGGCGTCACGCGTAACAGCCTTCAGCGCGTACCTTATAGAGACTGAGAACTCATGGCATCAAGATGAGGATGAAGGGCCCCCACAAGCTTTTCAGAAATATCTTCCAAATGAAGACGGTACTGTTTCTTTTAGTGAAATATTTCTAAAAGAAGAGAGTATTGTTTTGAAGTAGATAAAAAGTATTAGATTTAAAATTATGAACATTAAATAGATTTCTTGGTAAAAGTGTACCATGTAGTCATGATTCACTGATAGAATGTAAGCCGCTCTGTTTTTGTGTCCTTGCTCACTTCCTTTTACAATTGTGAATTGTTCCTTTTCCTGCCACAGATCTAAGGGCACGGATAGGGTGTTTCTGAAGCAAAGGGTTGAAGCAAATATTCTGTGGGGCATGGAATTAATTGTATGTCTGTAAACCATCTTCCTTGACCTAATGTTAACCCAAAATAGGCAAAATAATACAGCAGTTAAATAAAAAGAGGTCCTTGTCCTTTTTATGCAGAGGGTAGAACAGAGTGGCTTAAACAAACAGCTGTTCTGGATATCACATAGAACTAGATAAACCTTAAATTTATTCCAGATTCAAACTTTTTTTTGTAGACGGTCTTTAACAGAGAAGCCAGTGATACTGTCACACAGAAAGTCAGTGATGTAAAAGTATATTTATAACTAGTTCGTCTTGGAGAGTTTATGAGCACAAGCAGTTACTCCATTACGGATATTTTAATGTACTTTTGTGAGGTTCCTTTTGTTTGTTTTACTTTTTTCATGGCTAGAGTACATGTGAAAACAATTGTGTCTGTTCCTTATGCCCCTGTATAGTCACAGCTAGCAAAAGGACCGTCTCAGAGTAGAGCACCCTCCGTAAGTACTTGTTGAAGGAGTAAATTCGCCTTGTCTCTGCGAAGTCCTTGCCTTTTTGCTACCAACTGACTAGCATAAAGATGGTCCTATAAATAGAAACAATGGAATAAGATCAGAGCTGAAGCCTGAGGCTGAAAGACCCTGCACCGCACAACTCATGTTTACCTGGACCAGTGCCCAGGATTTCTGCAATTTTGCAGGCTCTGAATAAGGTCAAAAAAGTATTTAACACGAATGCTTCCCTTTTGCTTTTCAGGGAAGACTTTGATGCTCCATTAAATAATGCTGTCATCTTTGAGGCAGGATATAAACACGTCACTTACATTTCCACACTGTTTATATTTTATCAGATGCACACCCACGTCCACATACCTGCCCCACCTTCCCCGCCACATATATAGGGTTTACAAAGGTGATTTCTAACTATGGAAAACAGCTGTTAAATTTAAACATGGGACACATAATATTAAACCCACTTTTATGTAGGAACAGGCTCATTGTTTTTGATAGCTAAAAGCAATATTCAAAACCAATGTGTAAAACCGTCTCAGAAAGAAAAAAAATCAGTGGCGTGACAATTAGAGTTATTAAACAGCGATCCTAAAACAGAAGACTAGCGCACTACCACTCATAAAACTTGATTTATTTCTCATACAGGTGTAGTTGGAATTATCCCAAGTGGTCAGAGCAATTGTGTAAGCCCTTTATACCCAGAAGCTGCTTTTTTTGGTAGTAGAGGCCATCAAAACACATCAGAACTCACCCAAACCAGATTACCATCACAAACCCTGTCATTAATAATTTTTGTATTATTGTGAGTGGTTGTATTCCTTGAAAGGGAATCAACCTTTCGGAGAAATATTAACTCTTTAGGTCCAGCCTGATAAATCGCTACTTCAGTGCACCCTTGTGGTGAACATGTGCCAATGCAGCTTTTAAAAGTACTCCGGACAATTAATGATTCATTGTTAGACCCAGAGGTTTAGGTATTCCTCGGTACTGTGATGATGTAATAAGTAAAATTTCCTGAACTTCTTACAGCATATACACATGTGCACCTGTATAAATACCTATAGATGTATTTAATTGTGATGAAATACAATACGAAGGTGAAATAGGACATGGGCTGCTGGTGTGAGGTGGTATCAGCTCTGATGTCAGCGCAAGACTGGGTTCAAAGCCTGATTAGGGAAGTTCCATATGTGGGATTTGGGCATGTATTATTTGCAGGCCTGTTTTGAGGCTCAGAAATAATATATGTAAAGGTTTTAACCTCATAATTGCTTCAAATATGGTATTATTATAGCGAGACAGAGACATGGGTTTTTTTAAAATATGGAGTTGTTTGTGGGGTGACCGATACTGTAAACAGCATATTTTTTCTATTAACTAGATACTGAGAGATCTGTTTCTTTGTTTGTATCATCTGTGCTCTCCCTTGGCCCATGGATAACAACCTCCCTATGTCTTCATTCATGACTTTCCCAGAATCCAATGTATTATTCACTAGCTTTCTCTGCGGCAGTTTTCGTCATTTCATGATAAGTAAAAAGTAACCAGCCTTTACCTCTTTTTTTAATCTGTTTGTCTATTCTGCTCCACATCCTCTCCTCCACCTTCATTTTCCTGGGAATGCCCTCTCCCACTCAGTGTGCACCACACCATTTCTGAGCATGGCTCTGCTCCCCTCTGACCCTGCTAATCAGAAAAGAGGTGCATCCAGAAAGAAACAGATACAGTGACCTAGGTGCTGCTTCTGAGAACTTGGAATGTGGACCAAGAAATTTCTATCTGGGTGTGTTTTTACTCTTCACTGGAGAACACATGAACATAGTATCTTTTACTATATGTATCCATTAGCTTGCATCATTCTTTGCATAGTCTGAAGTGGTATTTCTCAATAGGGCACTGTAGACGTTGGGGACAGACAGCTGGCATTGCCCCAAGAACTCCCAGCTTTATCCTTAAAGCCTGAGTGTTGAGTTCCAGCAACACAAGCCCCAGTGATCATGATAACCAAAGTGCATCCCTGCTCCCTAGTTTCAGAAGTCACCTTTATAGCACCGTATACACCCTAAGTTTGTTATAGAGTCTTAACTCCTTCTGCTCGCTGCCTGACAGGCCAGTAAATCAGGAGACGAGGTGTTGGGGTAAGGAATAATGACTTTATTCAGAAAGCCAGCAGGGTGAGAAGATGGCAGACTTAATATCCTGGAAGACTGTCTTCCCCCAGTCAGAATTCAGACTCCTTTTACATTAAAAGGGGAAGGGCCGTGTTTGGTTGTTGCAAACTTCTCAATGCTGGAATCCTTTGTTCTTGCAGCTCTCCACCTACATCAGGTCACAGTGTCCCTATACACCTCAAACAAGACAAATGCTATTCTCTGCTCTACAGCTTCTTATCTCTACATGAATGGAAAAGTGTACCCTGAAAGTCAGCTTGAGAATGGGCTGTCCTGTATATTTTGGGCTCTAGGCAACATTCTTTTACAAAAGGTGCAGAACCAGCGTGACTAAGCACAGGAAACAGAGCCCAGGGTAGGAGCTAAAGGAACAGGTCTAATGTGGAGTCAGGTTTGTTCTTCCCTGTTACAAGCTGAGAGCCATTTTCTAAGGGAAACCATGTGGCCAGTTCTTTACTTGGCATCTCAGAAAGATGTTTTCATTATTTGCCGTTGGTGGAGCAGTTGAAGAATCCAGACGATGAATTCTGCATCCGTGGCACATGATGACCATCTCACAGACTTTTCACAAATATATGAGAGTTGTGCGACTCACTGCACTCCCTGGTAAGGTGAAGCCTAGCTTTTTGCATTTTCCTTTCGTTTCCCCTAAAAGGGCTGCATCTTGCCTGCCTTGAGTGACTGTGGCAGCTGTGATTTCGGCTCCCTGTTTTAAAAGGAGTGCTGCCTTCCCACTGACGAGCAGGGCTTCGTAAGGGTAAACTTCAGCAGAAGTTGCAACAGGAGCCAAGGGGAGCTTGACCGTGCCGTTGAATTCTAGCCAGAAAGGCTGACTTCAACTTGTTCTCCACTAAGCTCCAGCAAAAACGTTGATAGATCACAGAATATACACTCTTCAGGAAACATCAGGAGGAAGTCAATTTCCCCACACTTCCATGTGTATAATTGTATGTTTCAGTACAGCTATTTCATGCTGCAAGTCACTGTAGAAACCTTTGCTTTGCTGAGTCATTTTATTTACATGCAACATTTAAGGATTCTCTTGCTTTTACTATTAGGAAACACGTATGGAGAACAGCTTTTGCAGTGCCCATCTGCTCAATTTTTTTTCTTCTAATACAAGAATTCTCTGTTATGACAATCTATTCCTTAACAGCCAAATATTCTAACACAGGAAGTGACACAAAAACATCACCCACAATTTGGGAGACATACCCCCAGTTTATTTGACTGTCTCTCTTTTTGCTATTGTCTCCTTTGGTCAGTGGATGACTTTTAATTATTGCAAAGTACAACTCCAAATTAAAGATGTTTGTCATTAGAATAAAGATAAAACAGAAGAAAATAAAGTTCTTTTCTGCGAAGCTGTACAGCTACATTTGATGTGTATATATAATCAGTGGAGCAAAAACTATTTCCAATAAAAATGAATTAGTTATAATTAACTTAAGTCACATTCCATTTCTTGTTGCCTATACCTTGATCTATACTAATGTGCAGCAATGTGGTGCCAGATTCATCTGATGCTGCCCTGGAATGCTGTTACTTCTTTGTTTTCTTCCTCTAGTTTCTTTTCATCATGCAGTGGATTTCTGTGCCTTTGCCCAAGTTCACTGTCTTTGCCTCTTGCCTCCCACTTGTACCATTTTCCTATCCCTGGAGGACACAGACTTATGCCTCTGTGCCGCGTTCACTTTTCATTCCTCTCACCCTTCACTTGATGATGCATTTGCCTCAGATTTTCCCCCATGCTTTTAGCTGTCTAAAATTTGACCTGAACTGTCTAAAAATAGTCCTGCCTGCTTTAGACCTCCTTTGAATTTTGCAGCCTTCATTTTAAACTTGACCACATAACCACCATCTTCCCTCAACACCAAAGCAAATATCTCTGAACTGAGAGGGTGCATTCCTCTGTTTTAGAGCAGTATTTTTCACATTATGTATCACAAGCCATTAGTGGGGTTTCAAGCCACTTTAGTGGGTTGTGATAACTTTTAAAAAATGAAACAGAAGAGAATAGATATTATCAGAGTTTTTATAGAAATGTGTGTATGTTCTAACTTACGATGTAAATATATTCTACCTGTGTTATTGGTCTAAAAAGTTGGGAAACACTGCTTTGAGTGGTTACTGTGAGTCAGATGAGTCAGATTGCCTGCAGACTGTCCAATAATCATTTCCACCTACCCTGCTTCTCACTTCTGCTCTTAGAATATTCTTAGATTTTCCTGACAAAATTTGTTCCAAATTTAAATTTATCTTCAGGCTTTAACTCATATTTTCATTCATCTTAGATAAATGTACCCAGTAAGGTTGCCAGATTTAACAAAGATACAGAATGCCCAATTATATTTGAATTTCAAATAACAATTTATTACATGTTATTCCCAGCATCGCATGTTTCTCTGGGCTCACATTTAATTGTGCTTGCTGTATTTTATCTAGGAACATTAATCCTGTTTAAAAATCAACTCAAGACATTCCTGACTGGGCCAGGAATGTCCCCCTCCCACACCCCTCAACTAAGTTAAAAAGACAAGAAGAGCTGATGAATGAGTGTGACGACTGAATGTGGAAAATGGTCAGAGAAGAACGAAGGGAGAGGAGTAACGGATAGTGATATGAACTGGAAATAGCGCGTTGGACTAAATGATAACAGTACCAGAGTGCATGTAGCAAAACAAGCAATACTGAGGGATTGACAGAAACCCAACCTAAAGTGTTGCCCGTAATCTGCCGCCGGGGGGCAGTGCTGAGCTTGGGGCTAAAATGCAAATCTGGTAGCATCCTAGTTTTGACACTGGACACATCGTTAAGGTACAGAAATTCAGTTTGTTGGTTACCAGATGTTTAGAGGTCAGACAGCTACAACATAACACAAAGTCTTTCTGAGATAGTAAGTAGTTAGTGTTCTGAAGCAAAAATTGTTGAGG
Source organism: Vicugna pacos (assembly GCF_048564905.1). NCBI lineage: Eukaryota > Metazoa > Chordata > Mammalia > Artiodactyla > Camelidae > Vicugna > Vicugna pacos. The sequence goes on from NC_133010.1 coordinate 12,286,829, forward strand.
GCCAGAGTAAATACAAACGGGATTAGGCAGACCAGATGTCTGGCTTTTTGTTTAGTTGATTATTACTATGAACACACTCTTCACCTAAGAGTATTTATGTTGAGTCCTGATCAAAGCGTTTTTCAAAATTAGCCAAACAATTACCAGGTGATTCCAATAATGTGCTATATCCAGACACATTAGTGGTATAGAACCGCATCTAGCAGTATCCAAGGTTAATTATAGTGCCTATCCATTTAATAGCTATTTGTTCAATAAGTGTTTAGGCAAAAGATGTCTTCATCTTTGTAAGGCTGCCTCCATATGCGACTCCACCGATTAATCATCTCCTATGTAGAAGTACAGTGATGTTCACTGCTTATCTTTTCTCATGCATGAAATGAGAACACATATAAATGTAAGAGCAAACCATTGGCTGGACATTTCAATTTTGTAAAACGTCTAGAAAAATATCTGGGCCAAATGTTGCAGCATTTGTAAGCCCTACATGTATATGACTTATGTGTGCATATGTATATATATATTTTTTTTTCCTAATTCTCTCTCTTCAGATGTGTTCAAAGATATACAATGTGTAAACCAGATAAAGGCAGAGTGGCCCTTGTTGAACTGTAGATATTGCCCAGAACCAAGACTTCCCTTCCTCACATAGGGGTCTCTCTGAACTGTGTTATCTTTATGAATCAAGACATATGAGGTCTTTAATGGCATTTGGATTTGTAGACTCTGTTCAATTACATTTTAATTTTGCCATTTTTAAAAAAAAGATTTCCTGTAGCTTCATTATCCAGTTATGTACATTCCAGGTGCCTTGTGAGAGAATATCACAATATGAAATGTCAACTGTCACCCTACTAAATAGGGTGCAAGACACAAATTTCATTAGGAGGCTTTTTCTTATTTACTCTTTATTCATAATCTCAAGAGTTTCACAAGAGAGAATGTTAAAAATTTGGCCCCAAAGGCATATTCCTCCATGAGTGTACTACATGATCTTTGGCAAAAACCGAAGTTTTAATGTTGTTTTTCCAGTAAAATAAAGGTAGTATGGCTGTTCTCTAAATTCATTTTATAAAGCAAAGGTGGAGAAGGTAATTTTAAAATACAGCATCATTAGACCAGTTTTATTTTGCTCTGAAGCTCAGTGTCTGAAGTGGTGTAATGCTACATACGAAGGCATCAAGCTGTGGAATAATGTGACTGATAATGAAACTCAGCCCTGGCCGAGTACTTTTCCAAATTACTGATGTTTGGAAACATTAGTTCTGTTGGGTTTTTGTTGTTGTTGTTAAGACCTTAGTGGAGTTGGGACAAAACAGCGTGATTCTTGGTTGACCTATCTTTTGAGGCTAGCTTTTTGGTTTTGCTAATGCTCGTTGTTTACTCACGTCACAGGATGTCTCTATTTCAGCTCCTGAGTTAGGTTCAAATCTTAAAGCAGCAATAACTCCTCTACTGGTGAATTTCTTTTAACAGTCAGAAGCCTTTTTCCTTTAGAAACAGGCTACTTATCCTCCTCCTTGTCCATATTCTTAAAAGTGGAAGTCCTCTGCATTTAGTTCCTGGCTGTTACAGTATTATGGTGTTATCACAAAGCCATCACTTCAGCCATTAGTTCTGCTGGAGCAGAGCAGATGGCTGGTTAATTTCCTCCAGGTGAGGCTCTGCGTTGTTACTGCGCAGTCTGACTGATGTGTTTTTTGTGGAACTCTGCAACCTGAGACAAGGTACAGAGCCCTTGACTAGCCCTTGTGTCCAAAAGGGTCACCTCAAACCGGTCAGAGCATTTTGTACCTATAAAGACCCTCACACCAGGGAATATTCTAAACATTCTAAATATTTAGTACGATTAACCTGTGCCGTGACGTTACTATTCCTATTCTTTGTGGATGAGACAATCTCTCTCTTTCATTTTTAATACTGATGACCAGGAGAGGCCATAAAATATAGTGAGTAAAGGATAGACTCTGAAACCAGATTATCACATGAAGGATGTTAGGATTTCGATGACTAGACAGCCTAGAAGAACACATCCCTGAGTTTTGTCACTGTTTAGACAACCATGGCACCAGGGTCTTGCATCAGGGCAAGGGCCATAGGGGCATTTAGCCCAGGCCTCAAGTTCAAGGGGCTTCATGTCGACTTCCCAGGTTATCTCTGAAAGGCGTTATGGAAGGATGGGCACTGACAAGATCAACTACAATATTTCATTACATGGCTTTCATGGTGAAATGTGATTATTCAAATGTACTGGAACTTTGGAACTTTTAAAGAACATTCCTCACTGTTTAAATATGTTCTGAGAACCTCACTAATGAAGGTCTCCCGGGACTCTGAATTTCAGAGAGGCTGGAGAAGAAACATTCTAGATAAGGAAAAAAAATCATTTCCCCTCTTCACCTCCATGGCAGGAGAAATGTTTCAGGAATGAGTGTGAGACTTAAAGAGGCTGTTCTTGAGGATCTTTTCTCTCCGTACCTAAGACCCAGAGATCCTTGGGTTCAGTGAGCAGAAGGTGGGACAGAAAAGATCTGAGGGGACTGGGGGTGTCTCAGCCTGTCTCCCCATCCAGTGGGTTCTGAACACCAAGAAAAGAACCCCCAAGTTAGTGATCTTGCCCACTTACATAACATAGAGTGACATGCCCAGAGCCCTGCCGGGGCAACACCACAGAGAACAATGTGATGAGACACCTGCTGAAAGCTCTTCTCTGAGGTGCAAAGTGGGGCTTTATATTGTTTCATTCACACCTGTACCCCTAACATACCTTCCCACTTATATAACATATTTGAGGTCATTACAGGTACCTGTTTTTCAGAATCACACTATGAAAGAAATGTTATATGATTAACAATTCTAAGAACAAATTGATTTGGAGCTAAGTAGTGCCTGGACAAATAATACAATTGAGGCAGGTCAATGATAAATCTCTTTAGAAGGGGTTTCTATACAAGTGCTTTATTAGCGTTGAGCAAAGGGCAGATTGGGGAGAGCATCAGGACCATGGAAACAAATGAAGCATCTCTTTAACACCTCCAATGGACTATTTTTCTCAATTGAAGTTTTCTCTCTTATAGAAGGAGAGAAAAGCCTTAATAGAAATCCTCTATGAAAAAAACTCAGTGGAGCATTCTTCTCAAATCCTGTTTGTGGATGACTTTACTGAGTTCCAATGGATTATAACTCCATGTGACTTAAAATATGAAGTATCAGGAGTGGGCATGTGTCATAGACTTCACTTCTGAATTACTGTAAAATAGGTTTTCAGAGAGTCAGAAAACAATGATCTCTAATCAGATAGCTAAATTAGGCAAAAGTGTTAGTTCCCTCTGTGAAATAGATGAGTAGGAGTCAAATTCGTTTGAGTGTGTGTGTGTGTGTGTGTGTGTGGAGAGAAAGAGACTGAGAGAGAATGAATGAACATTTATATTGCATAGATGTGTTTCTTTATTCAATAACTAATATAAAATATTTTGATGAATACTTTCAAATCGCTTTGCTTATTTTCTACCCTAATTCCTTGTGTAGTACAAGAAAGTTTATTTTTGTTTAATCTGGACAACATCTTAATTGACAAATGATAGGGACCGAGTTTCATACTACCAGTCCTGGTAGAGTGGAATTTGGATACCTGTACGCAGATCATCCACAGCCAACTTTAGTTGTGGCTTGTCCTCCTCTTTGTTATTCTTTTTTTTTTTAATTGAAGTGTAGTCAGTTACAGTGTGTCAGTTTCATTGTGCTGGTGCACAGCACCATGTCCCAGTCATGCATATGCATACACATATTCCTTTTCATATTCTTTTCCATTAAAGGTTATTACAGGATATTGAATTTAGTTTCCAGTGCTACACAGAAGAAATTTTTTTTACCTATTTTTAGATATTAGTGGCTAACATCTGCAAATCTCAAACTCTCAAATGTATTCCTTCTCATCCCCTTTCCCTTGGTAACCATAAGATTGTTTTCTACTTCTGCACGTCCATTTCTGTTCTGTAGATGAGTTCATTAGTGTCCTCCTTTTTTCTTTTTTAATTCCACATATGAGTTATTTCATATGATATTTTTCTTTCTCTTTCTGAATCTTTGCTGTTCTTTTCCCTGAGAGTCAAAGAGATAGGCTAAGAGAAGCAAACTAATTTTCATATTCAGTTCAGGGGGGAAATATGCTTTACAGTGTTGGATTTTAATATGTGAGGTTGCCTCCATGCTGTGGTCCTCTCCAGCATGGACAAGCAAAAGTTGACCCCATCACCATTGATAGAATAGGAGCAGATTTGTACTCAGCTATACACAAGCTGCATATTTTCCTTCCTTTCTACAAACTTAGAATACATCGGTGTTCATAACAGCTATGCGTGCATCCGAGGAATCGTCTGTGGCATTTATGTCTAATTTACAACTCATATTCCTCCTGCTTATCTCCTATTTCATGTCCCTGTGTCACTGCTGGCTATGATGGAAAATGGATGCCCTGCCTCACACTGCTTAGCAGCGCTGTCTCAGTCAGTGTCAGCTTTTATTTAGAGGTGTTTAACAATCTATCAGTTTCACTTCAGAAATTATTTGCTTTGATGAGAGACGTACCTTGGTTTTTGAAAAGGTAATATGTAAAAAAGTCACTGACAAGAATATTGATTACTAACATAATTCTAGATCGTGGTTCTGAAAATAGAAGCTCTGTAGAGGGCACTGAGAAAGCTTGCTCTGACAATCAGTGTGATCACTTGTGAACAGAAATTATGAAAAACTGACAAAAAATAACAAATGAAACAGGTGGCTGAAATGCATTCCAGGTGTGTCATTTTCTGTGGAAGGGATGATTCACTGCAGTCAATATATACATGAGTTCTGTTGGAATTATTTTTATTTTTACTTAAAATATTTTGAAAGCCATAATGAAAAAATGCTTATTAATGCAAAAATCCAAAGTTTATTGTTTCTCCTTGGGGCTAAATTTTTTAAAACGTATGTAAAATTGGATACAATTTTGATGGTGCAAGCAATAAGTTTAAAAACCAGTGTTGGCAAATTTTAATAAGGAAGACTGATGGGACTATTTGTACCCTGTGATTATTTTTTCCTAAAAGAAATGCAGAAATATAAACAGATATCCATCCAGATGGGGTTGATTTTTTTCCTCCACCTCGCATTATTAGCAGTTACTAAGAGACATGTGATTGAGTTGGATAGATATTTCTGGAAATGATGCATGGTTTGCAATGCATGCTTTCAATGTGCTTCCCGCCATTATGGCATAACACGTCTCATTTGGAAATACAGTGATCATTTCTGCTGAATCATGCCCAGTCAGCTGATATAATAACACCTCTATTTTGTGAATCATTTCAGATATCAGAGAGCTATGCCTTCCTACCAAGAGAAGCGGTGACACGGTTTCTAATGAGCTGCTCAGAGTGCCAGAAAAGAATGCATTTAAACCCAGATGGAACAGATCATAAAGGTAGCCGCAGTGTCAAATAGTGAGACTTCAAGTAATTGTATTCATAATGGAAATTTATAGCCCACATTTTTATAAAAATGTGTCCGATGGAAAGAGTTCAATAAGTCAGATCATCTCATTTATTCACGTAGGAGGCAGTGAGTGTTGAAAATCCACTTACCAAGTAGCTCTGTGCCCTTTCTCAGAAGAAAGACAGTTTTGACTGTGGCAAATAACTTTTTTTTCCCTATAATAATGTTTTAATTTTCATTTGCTATGTATATTTCATGGTATTTTAGGTATATTCGATGAGGAAATGGATGTTCCATCATCTGTGTCCTTTTAAGTCTACCAGTTTCTTATTTCTAAAAGTAGTGGCGGGGAGGGTACAGCTCAGTGGTAGAGTGTGTGCTTAGCAAGCATGAGGTCCTGGGTTCAATCCCCAGTACCCCATTAAATAAATAAATAAACCGAATTACCCCCCCCAAAAGTAACGAATAGTATGGAGTTCTTCACTGAAAAATTGTATATAAAAGTTATACTTTGGCTTCAGTGTTCATTAAAAATTAGTTGGATTATTTTTCCAATCAATGAATTTTTCTCAGAGATTAAATTCATCTCAGAGATACGTGTATGCCAGCCTATTTCCATACATCGAAAGATGAATAGACTAGCAAAAATATTTTTTAAAAAGAGGAAATTTCGTTTTGCACACAATTAGTACATGTGGAAAGTACATGTGCAGCAAGGGAGAAAAATACAAAACTACCAGTGACTTTGTTTAATCATTATCTTAGCTTCACTCATTGTTATCCAGGATATCAAAAAGCTCCCCTGTAGTTAGAAATAACTAACTTATCCATAGTGCTAATTTGTCCCAAGACACCTTTGTAGAACCTTACCAGTTACTTTTTCCTACGCGCCATCTCTGATGCTACCGATCTCCTAAACAGTTGGTATCTAGAATCTTATTTCAATGTGAGCAAAGTGGATCATTCTGAAATTACAGGTAGAATGCAGTCTCACTTTCATTACCCATTAAAAATGTTTCCTTACAGATAATGGAAAACCTCCCACTTTGGTGACCAGCATGATTGACTACAACATGCCAATCACCATGGCCTATATGAAGCACATGAAACTGCAGCTGCTAAACTCCCAGCAGGACGAGGTAAAACGGAAGTATCTACGTTTGTACCACTTACACGTCGGAATGCAGTTTGATAGCCATGACTATCGTGTTAAGCATGACGGCATTTGAAAGACAGTAATTTATTTTTTTTAATGACAGGAATGTCACTAGGATGGCCTAGATGGAGAAACAGGCAGAAACTTCTAGTCTTCAACAGAGATTCCCTGACTTACCCTGTCAGCCTTAGTGCTGTGAGGGAATCTGTTCATTCTCGAGAAAGATTTATTTTCCTTAATAGCCCACCATCGAACTGGCCTTGGTTAAATGCTAGAAGGTCCAAGGGAAAGTATTAGAAGAGTGTGGACCCAGGGAGATTTTAGTAATGAGGCTGTTTTATCTGGAAATCAGAAAGGTGAACGTAATAGATATTTCAAGTATAACCATTTCCCCACCATCCCAATCTTGTGTATATATTAAAGTTGATTTTCAGTTAGCCGTTATCCTATGTATTTGTTTATCTACTTCTCTGCATTTTCTACAATTTAGGGTGATTCTTCTTAATTAGAGGTGTTTTGATTTTCCAAATTATTCCATTTCATTTGTACATAAGATTGTAGCAATGTGCTTGTTGGCGTATATTAAGCACTAAATGCATATTTGTTAAATATTCTTCTCTAGCATGCTAATTAACTCACCAGTTCGGTTGAAATACCTCTAGGGCAGAGACTAAGTTAGGAAGGTACCCTATGTGTGTTCCCCCAGAGACTTACAACAATAGGGGTTAGTAAATCCTTATTAACTAGTAAGTAGCCATTAGTCGATACACACATTCAGACTGTCTATATTGGGAGAAGTTTCTTGGACTAATACATTCCCTCCTTTTTGAAATTTCTCTACAACAGGAAATGAGGTTAAACATTTATTTTTAAATATAGCATTATTTGGTGAAGGATTCGTAAATTCTTTTAAAATTATTGTGTTAGTTTTATTCATTAAACTCAAATTAGAATTTTTGTTTTCTTTATTTGAGTGGCTTTAATTTCAGAAGTATATTTATAAAATTGTTTTATCTCAAAAGACTTGATTAAGAGTACACTCTAAGAATATCTGTATGAGTGCGGTGGCAGAATCAGGTTCCATGTTACCAGATAGCGACATCTAAATGATTCAATAATTGGAAATAAAGTCATTTAATGATAAGAAAGCCAATTAAGAAAATATTACTGTTTATCTATCCCTGAGAATGAAAATATTATTTCATGATTCATCACATAATTGAAAATTAAAAAAAAAACAAACTCATAAACTAGTTAGAGCTGTCAAATTATTTGTAGGAAACTCATTTAGATACTGATACGTTTATTTCTAGGCCAAAAAGTAAGATCAGCTTTGTGCCAGCAATTGAGCCCACATCTGCTAAGCTCTTCTGTCTTCTAAGAAATCGTAAATGTTTCACATAAGAGAAATAGATCGTTTCAAATTTATAACTCTATTAGGAAAATAACTCATCCTTATATTTTGAAAACACGAAATTGGGCATATATTGTCTTAAAAGTTCAGATAAATGATGTTAGGTTATTTACAAAATTTTAGAAATTGTGATTGTTGAAAGGTAGGAAAGTGGGCTAGGTAAGGTAGTTAAGTCATGTTAAAATGGAATATTCCTTGGTGACAAGTTATATTTAAATTTTAATGAGGGTTTATTCAACTACTTCAACCCATATTTATTATCTTCTCTGTAACTGTCACTCTTGTAGATAATGGAGATAAACAGTGAATGAATTCACAAAATTCTTGTCTTTATTAAGCTTCTAGTGGGGTTGGGGGATCAGACAATAAAGGAAGTAAATAATGAAAATATGTATATAAGATGATAGGAAATGCTATTAAGGGAAATAAAGAAGGCCAGGAATGAGGTTCCCTTTGAAATTATAAAATTCTGTATCCAATGTAAGATCAATTGACCCTCTTATAAATGGTTATGAAAGTTTAAACCATAACAACCTTTCTGGGGGAGAGTCTGGCAATAATTATTTTAAAAAGTTATTTATGTGCTTTGACTAGAAATTTACACTGCGGGTGTACGAAATAGTGTATGTATCAGGATGTTTACTGCATTGCTATTAAGATTTGAGGTGACGCTATTCATAGAAAGGCTTACAATATAGACCTTTGATTAAACATAAGGTGAGTGAAAAATAATGGAAGCTGAGATTGGTGGGAGTGGTTTTCAAGCAGTGTTATGGAAAACCCTGAATGTTTGATTGAGTAGCCTACACATTACTTTTTAAGCATTGGATATGGCTGCAAATTTATGAGCAGACAAGTGGCATGTTCTGAAATGGGAAGGTTAACTTGGCAGTAGTTGATGAACAGAAATGCTAGGGAAGAAACTGGAGGTGGGAGATAAACTCGGAAACTATTACATCATTCGGGAAATGGAAGAATAGGGTCTCTAAGCAATCTGGGCAATAGCGTTGGGAATCAGGAGGTATATGGTAGAGAGTTTCTAGAGATAAAATGTAGAACTTGAAAACTAAAATGAAATCTGAAACAGATCAGGAATCTGAATTTCAAGGAATTCTCAAAATAGAAATAAAGCTCCATACTAAAATTTAAAAAAATAAATAGTGTCATTTTTAAAAAAGAAAAAGACTGGGAAGGAAATTATGTGTTGCAGTAAAGTACTTGTTCTAATTCTTTAAAATTAATTTTCAAGGGAAGCAGAGTTCTGTGGTGGTTGGCCATGGCTTTCATTATCATGAGATTTTAGTCACAAGGAATAAGCTCACATTGTCGGATGTGAAGATTTCTTTTTTTGGTTGTCATATAAAAATATTCAGAGGGAAGGATTTAGATGAATGTGCTACAGCTGATCATGGATATAATAAATCAGTTAATATATCAATCAAGTTTTCTGATTCTTCACCTTTAGAAATCTTCAGTTAATTTCTTCCTAGAGTTATTAGCATTATTTTGCATTTATACCTTTAAAAAACACAATTTTATATTTTATATACTTTTGCCACCATTTCTTAAAAGATAATTTAATCAGTCAATAATCAGAACTTGCAGAATGAATGCATATACTTAGTTTCATTTAAGTTCTTTATAAATGTAAGCAATTGGATAAATGATATTCTGATAAGGAGCAGAATTGTGAAAAGTGAATTGTATTTCATAAAAAAAATGAAGGAAAATATTTCAAATATAATCTTTAGTTTACTTATGATGATAAATTCTTTAAAATGGTGCTTTTTTAATATTACAAAAATATGAAACAGGTATGTTAGGTTACATCATCATTTTAATCTCTTGTCCACATGTCTTAAAAAGTATGCCAACAAGAGCATCGTTTAGTGGTGGAAAAATTCATATTGTTTAGCTATAATGTGCTAACGCAGGTTATATAACTGTTCTATAGGACAGAGACGGCTGCCTTACGATTTGTCTAGCTTTTCTTTAAACATACGCAAGCATATCCTCATACACATACTTTTTCACATAAACATATAGACACACATATATATATACACATATGTCTCAGATAGTTGTGTATATATATATACACACACACACACATATACCATGGAAACAATATTTTGCTAGATTATATCTTCTCAGTTATTTGTAGTATATATAATAAAAGCTTTTATAAAGACTATATGTAGTATTCACAGCTATTTATAAACACATGTTGATCATCTTTACCATCATATTTAAACTGATTTTTGTATGTGTTCATACAATGTAATAAATGTGAATCTTATATACTGTAGAATTTGTTATATGTTGTATATAATAATATCACACAGTTTCATGCTTATTATGTATCTGACATTGTATTAACTGCTCTAAATGTATTATAGCCTTTCAAGCATGATACAGCCCAATGGGACAGATATTATTATTATTCCCATGTTATAGGTGAGGAAACTGAGGCACAGAAATGTCAGATAACTTGCTTAAGGGAACACGTCTGATAGATGACAGAGCATAAATCTGAATCCAGGCAGTCTGGCTGCAGAGAATGTGCCCTAAAGTGGTATATTACAGGCACTATATATAGTGTATGCGATGGATATCTGTGTCATCTAGCTGTGTGTGCATATATATGTGTGTATGTGTATGTGGTACACACTGATAACAGTGCTGTGCACACTGAATTCTGTTATTTTTTTTTCTATTTTGAATATATATATTTATTTCAGATGCTTAGGATTTTCTTAGAATTTAAACTTGGAGAAAACGTAATGTACCAAGAGAGAGATTATGCTGCCGGGAGAAGGCTGCGTGGCTGATTGCCCAGGGGCCTCACAGGGGGCATTTCCTTGCTGAATTAATGAGTAGCTGGTGCCACTCAGTATACCAGACATGATCAGACCATTGGTAAAGGATGAACATCAGAGCCACCTGGGCCTGACCCAGGGATGAGAGTGCCAGTTGCCAGTCTGCTAGAACGCTCCCATCCCCTAACCGTAGCAGCTTCTTTGCTGATACCAAAATGTCATTTTTGAAGCCAAGGCAGATCTTCTAGTCAAAGAAGCTATTTTTCAAGCCTGAGTGATATTCTAATGAATCCCAGTTCTGGACTATGATGTAATAGGATATGGTATGATAAATTCCTTAACCGCCCTGTGCCTCAGTTTCTCAGTCTGTAATCATTGGGTAAATCCTGGTACCTAACGCACAGGTTGTGATGAAGATGAAGTGAGTGAACAAATATTAATACCAGTCCTACCACATAAATAGCATACAACACGCATAGCAGCACTGCTGCCGCTAACTAGGACATGAATGTTAAACTTTCAGATCAAGCATGTGCGGAGTGGCGTTAAACCTGGCGATTTCAGTCAAACATTTGCGATACTTTACACGGGTTTCTCAGGCCTGTCTGCCTACAAAAGCACGCCATTTATCCAAAAATCAGTTCTCCAGAAGGAGTTTGCTTCAGGGAAATGACTAACAGCCACATATCACAGATTTGGTTAAAGTTAGTATTTGACAGATTTTGATGGATTGTCCATTCGGCAAAGTTGCCTCTAGGTAATTTAGTCATTTGATGAACTGGATTTTGGTAAATGGATCTTGCACACTTCTACCTAGAACTTTCTGTGGTTGCAATGCAATTTATATTCCCTTGTAAGGAAAGAAAGGATGTGCTAAGATTACCTTTTCTCAACAAATGTGGACTTTGAATATAGCCATGCAAGTTTGTCTGTTATTAGAGTCCATCCTGTTTACCAGTGAAAAATTTTGAGTTCAGATTTTCTTACTGCAGCCTAAGATTTTTGCTTACAATGATGTATTAAGTCATTTATTTAAAAAACCACAAGATGTATGTCTTTTTATGTTGTGTTTTATGATTGACTCTTTTAAGAAGTTTTTTGCTCATTAAAAAAAATGAATCCACTCTTTCACATTCAGATAATTCCCCAACTACATCCTTCCTAAATACACTATTTTACCTTTGACATCTGCCTGTACATAGATCCATTGAATCTTCCCAAGTCTTGAAATCTCTTAAAGGGAGAAATTATACCCTTATTTGTTATTTCAAGAATCTATTAATGTGTAATATATTTTACTGAGTTCTGCAAAAGCATACTTACTGGCTAAACTCTAATTGACCTTAGAGATAAAATGGTCATTATCTGAATGTATTCAATTTTATGATACTTGATGATATTTTAAAACCATTTTCAGGATGAAAGTTCAATAGAAAGTGATGAATTTGACATGAGCGACTCAACACGGATGTCAGCTGTGAACTCTGATCTTAGCTCCAACCTTGAGGAAAGGATGCAGAGTCCACAGGCTCTCCACGGCCAGCAAGATGGTAAGCCTTTCCAATTGAACAAAGAAATAAAACAACAGCAAAAACCCGAGTCAGAATTTATTAAAACAACAACCATCTCTTATTCTTGTGTTAATTTTTTATCTGTTTCTAAGGGGACTTTTTTCTGTGGACTCAGGTATTAGCCACTTGACTATTTTTAGATTCACTATTGTATTTGCTTAAAACTGCAAATACTAGTTGTAAAATCCAAGCTTGTCCATGGTTTGCTCTCAGAACTTAAAATGAGTTGTATTGATATAGTTTGGGTTCCTGTGATGTTTTCTAGCTTTGGTTTCTTGGGCTATTATTCTCCTGATTGCATTAAGAGTTTAAAAAATGATCAAAAGATTAATTTGGATGTTTTAATTTTCTTCAAGACCAAGTTGTAACTGAAAAAACAACTTCTATAAGAGGACAGTTTTACTGGAGTGATTTTGCTGGGTAAGACTATTTTTGCAGGGATTTTGAAGCTGTGAAGGAAAAAAAGATCAGGGTCTCTCATTCCTGGGTCCATTAGATTCCTGAGTCACCCCATTGTTCTTGATAGAATGGTCAAGGTCGAGAAAACTGGACGCAAAGAGAAAGTAGACTTGGTAGTTAACACTTTAGGTCTAATATATTCAGAGCTCTTTGCAAACTATCTTCGTAGATTTTTGTCTTTGTAAATATAAAATTATGTATACAAGTAAAGGACCCTGACCTGGGTGGTTGTGGATGAAAATTCAGGGCCATAAATAGAAGGATGTTGGCCAGTTTTACTCAGAATCAGATTATTATTCTTGTAATTAACAAATTTACACAGACTTTTTGACTCTGTGGTTTTGTGCCTGCATCTGTTGATAATGAAAAAACATCCTTCCTTGCTTTCTCTGACACTTGCTAGTAAAAACTGGTTACAACAGATCGTGCATTTCTAGCTGCCGTTAGTGTTCTGCTTCTGTGGTCAAATGAGAAATCCCTAGTTGTAAACACACAGAACGTCTCTGTGTGTTTAGACTCACCTAGGTGAGTCTAAAAGATGCTGGTGACCTAGTTTGCATGATTACAGGGAAGGAGGAGAACCACTGATCATCAGTGGTTTAAAAATTTTACTTTTTATGTATTTTACTCTCTACGTATTTTAGTTGCTACGTAGCAGAGTAGCTACTGCAGTAAAAATTCCACTTTTATTTGGGAAATTTCTAAGAATGTAGTTCTTCTGATGTAGATATAAATTACTGTTTTTTCTACTAAGATAGTAGATCTTCAGCTTTTGATTTTTTTAATGGAAAATGTTTTCCACGATTATCAGAATCGTGGGCTAAAAAAATTATATATATACACACACACATCACTCTATTAATATTTGTTCATTTATTTCGCTTGTTTATGCCATCATCTTTTTTAGTCCTTAAATAGGGCGGACTATAAATAACAAGAGGATATTTCTCATGATGCAAATTCTTTATTTTCTCGATTGAAGTTGTCTGTTGTGGATCTTTGGCTAGGGGACAGCTGATGTGTTGTAAATCTGTGTTGATTTAATAAAATGCAGTAGAATAAGCTCAACTCTTACTTCCTCTTAGGAGAAGCACTTTTTCATCATACATTGGTGTATGCTCCAGGATAAGAACATATCTAGTTGTTTCTTCTCCAACCTAACTCAGCCTTCCCTTCCGTGTTAAATGCCTTTCCCTCATACTTCTCCTTGAGTTTTCTCTTGCAATGACCTCATCTTTCTCCTGCATCATAGGTTCTCCCAGGATCAACATACAATCGTGATATAATAAATAGCCTCTTTGGAAAGCCTCTGTTGATCCCATTGCACTCCTGCGTTCATTAGCCCATTTCTCTGCACCACCTCTGCAACACGCTTTACAGCAAAACTCACTGGCTTGTCTCATCCTCTCCGCTTCCTCAGCTCTGCTCTTTCTGGCTCATCTCAGCTCTGCTCTCATCCTCACCACTCCCACTTCACTTGCTCTTGTGAAGACCACCAGCCGTCTTCATGTTGCCTGATTCGTTGGTGAAACCATAGTCCTCATCAACCTCAAGACGAACATCAAAGGGCAGCACACCGTTTGCTTCCTGGGGGGCATCTATCTTCAGTCCTGTCTGTGGGTTTCTTTTCCATATCCTGTTCTCTAGATAGTGGGGTGTGCTAGGGTGCAGCCCTGCACTCCCTCCTCCTCCGTACTTGCTCTGTGTGATCACATCGAATCACGTGGCTTTCAATACCATCTGTACCATATTCACCTCTCTGAGCCCTGACATCTTTCCTGAGCTCAGGACTCTCTCCTCCTCTCTCTTACCTAAATTTTAATATTCTTTGGTGAACTTATCACTGTATGGGATGATATTTTTATTTATCAGCTGTTTCTCTTCCATAATACAAACTGTACGACTCAGTGGACCTTCTTGTGCTTTCGATTTTCCTTTCAGTTGCTCCATTTGACATTGTTTTAAATGCTCCATTTTTAAAATGATTAAAATATAATAACTTTTCACCATAATCATGATGTGTCACATCAGTTTTACATACTTTTTGTGCTTTTCTTTTCTCCTTTACCCTGACTATAGCACTGTCATAGGTAACCCACATTGACAAACTACTATTCCTTATGTTTTTCTGGATTCACACATGCATACACACACATTCACACACAGATGTACACACTCAGGAGATTTTGTCATCATTGTTTTACACAAAGAGGCTTATATCATTTACACTAGCCTGTATCTTGCTTTTCTCCTCCAATATTAACTTTCTTTTAGAACTTCATGTATACTGAGATATGTATACACACATACACACACATATACACATACACATATATATAATAGTCAGCAAAAAAGACACAGCCCCAATACCTTCAAGTAACACGCAATCCAAAGGAATAAAAGTACACGTGATACCATTTACTTTGGGTACAGTTCATCTAACCAATGAGGGGTAAGTCCTGCCTCTGTAAAAATAAGAATTTATACTAGTGAAACTTTCAGTCTGTGTCTTTCTCATCAGTGGGGACTCTGAGTCCTAGGCTTACACTGGGTCTGGGAGTGCATTGCTTTCTTGTGGGTGATGTGCATTAATCTCTAGGAGAACTCAGGAGGTCAGGATTTAGGATGTAACAAGTCCATTTGTGGATAGGCAACTTGAATGCAGCTTCAGTGTAGAGCAGTCTGGTCCAGGGTTTCTCAAACTGGGCCCAATGGACACATCTTTCTTTGCCGTTGGGGGGAAATCTTGTGCCCGGGAGGATGTTCAGCATGCAGGTGTTACTTACCCCCCAACTAGGACAATCAAAAGTATCTTCAGACATTGCAGACGCCCCATGGGAGACATAATCTCCCCAAGTTAAAATAAGAGCTGGTGTAGGCAGAGGAGGACCGTCTGGGTAAGAATCCAGTGAGATGAAGATAAAGAGGCCATCGTGGAGAAGTTTAGAAGTGGAAATTGGAGGAAAGTCTAGGAAACACAGCTCAGTCGACTTTCTGAGATTATGGCAATGTTCTGTATCTGCACTGTCCAATGTGATAGTCACTAGCCATTCTAGCTACTGAGTACTTGATATGTGACTAGTGCAATGGAGGGACAAATTTTAATTTTATTTTGTTTAATTTTAATTAATGTTAATTTATATTTAAATAGCCACATGTGTCTGATAGCTACTCCCTTGGACAGTATAGGTCTAGAGCATTATTTTATTTTGACTTGGCAGTTAAATTCCTTACTCTGCAACTTTGGATTAGATGTGTCAGAAATCTTCGGAGAAATTGTCAGAGAAATTCATATCCTAATAGCTGCAGTTTAATATTCATAAAATAGGAACAATGCAAGTTTTTTAAAGTTAAATTAAAATGTTCTATTTTCTTAAACACTAAGTGATTACTTTAAGATATTATTGTAAAGAAAACAAAAACAAACCCCTAGTTACAGAGAACAGGGGTTACCAGAGTGGAAATGGAGCTAGGGAGAGCGCTCAGTGGGTAAAGGGGGTCAACTGTGTGGTGACGGATGGAAACTAAACGTTTGGTCCTAAGTACTTTCTAGTGTGTACAGATGTCGAAATATAACACAGGTAAGTATAACAATGTGTTATTGGACATAAATTTATATAAAATAGAAAAAAAGTTTTCAGTTTTCATTTCACTATAGTTATGAAAGACTTGCAAACTATTTAATACCAAGGGAAAGAAAGAATATAAAATATAGATCATTTCAAAGATGTGACTATGTCATACATATTGGGGAAAAGGAGGAAAAGAAGGGAAATGTCTTGCCACCAGGCTAGATAACTAGATAAAGGTGAAGAAGAGACAAGCCAGAATGAGGAACTTGGTAAAGAAAAGAACGTGTCAAAATTGATGTGTAATATTCAGCTTTTTTTGCTTATTTGAAGTTTATAATGCTCCCCTAACTCAATGAAAATATAAAGATTAAAAAATGCACAGAAACTTTAACTCTTTCCATAGGAAGTAATTTACTCTCATTTTAAAAAATCTAGTTAACATCCATGACCACATATAGTTACATTTTTTTTCTTATAATGAAAACTTTTAAGATCTACTCTCTGAGCAATTTTCAAATAAACAGTACAGTATTATTAACTATAGTCACCATGCTGTATTATTACATCCCTGGGACTTACTTATTTTATAACTGGAAGTTTGTAGCTTTTGACTACCTTCACCCGTTTTTGAGTAACATATATTAAGCTTTTTAAAACTTTTTTTTTGCAATCTTAAAATAATGCCTTTAGGCTAAAATCATTTGCAGGTTGTATAATCATTTGAGTTACTCATGAAGGCATGAGGTCCTTAAAACTGTGGTGTAGTATAGGGGCTAATTGTGAAAGAGGTTCGGCTTTGCAGCGGCTGAATTCCAAAAGCGTTTATGGTCAAAAAGCTTTAAGGTGCTCTGTGTGTGCATGTTCATCAATTTGTAAGTGTTCTTGTTCTGCCAGCCATTTCAATGGATTATAAGTAGAAATCTTACCACTCAAGGCTTCTGTCGTCCAATCCCAGATCCTAGAAATCTGTGGGAACGTGACTTAGCACAAACCAGTATTCTTTTTTTTTAATCAATTGTTTATTCTGAATTTTTACATTCTAAAAACAGCTGACTTTTGGTTTTGTTTTTATTGTCTTAGGTTGCTTGTTACAGGACGTCTGGCAAGTGTCAGATTTAGAGACAGTGTCAAAGATTCAGTTCAAAATAAATAGTCAGTTTCATCTGATAGAGAAATACTTTTCTAAGAGCCATTTTCATTGCTTTTCTGAGTTAATACCAGAATAATGTACTAGTGATATTTTTGTAAGGGAATATTTGTGTTTTATTAAGCTCAGAAACATTATTCAATTATTATTATTAGGAAAGGACTTATGTATTTTAAAATCACAACAAATTGTATTTTCCCTACTGCTTTTTTTGGTAAGATTATAGAAATATAAAGTGAAGTTGAGGCACATTCTTCAACTCTGCACATCAGCTTAATCAGCCTTAAAAGTAAGGAACCATAATAGAAAAAGACACGTATACATTTCCCTTTGGCCCTCATTTTGTATAATTTTGGTTTTGACATCACAGAATATATTGCCCTTCGGAGAGTGTGTTAAATATCCCTTATTATTTCCTGACCCATTGGAATAATGCAGATTTTTTTAAATGTAGCTTTTCTTTTTGCGATATTTAGTACTTCATTAATGTATTGAACAACGACTTGTTTATACGTTGAAACATTAACGGTGTCCCATGTGCCAAGCACAGTGTAATGGTAATGTCTAGACACAACCAGAGAGGGAGAAGGACCTGTGAGTTAGGAGTTCTCTCAAAGAATTCATCAACATTTACTTCAACTTCTACCCAGGATGGGCTTCTAAATATATTCATGGCAACTTTTTCATTCAAAGATGTATTTGATAATTCCAAGGGCATTTAGGAATGTATAGTTCATTTGCCAGAATTTGAAAATCTCCCTTCTTCCACATAATATTTGTATTCTAGAAATGTTTTGCTATGCTTCAATTGGTCAGGCCATTTTTGATAAACAGAGAAAAATGAATTGGAATTTAGTGGCTAATCTGCATACAAATAATAGATTACAGTGTATATATATCTCATATATCACATATATATAATCTTACAGTAATAATTGTAATAAACTTTGCAGAACTTTAGGTCTTTACTGCTAAGAACAGGTAAATTTTTGTATATAAATAACTGTAGAGAAAATTAATAATTTATATAAGCTATAAATATATTATAAGCTGTAAATGTATTATAAATGAATTAAACACAGGCATACATCATTTTATTGCTGTTCACTTTATTATGCCTTGCAGATACTGCATTTTTTTTTTTTGCAAATTGAAGGTTCTTAGCAACCGTGTGTTGAGCAAGCCTACTAGCGCCAATTTTCCAGCAGCATTTGCTCACTTTGTGTCTCCATGCCACAATTCAGTAATTCTTGCAATATTTTAAACCTTTTCATTATTATTATATGTGTTATGGTGATCTGCAATCACTGATCTTTGATGCAAAAGATCAGTGATCTTACTATTGCAAAATGATCGACTCACTGAAGGCTCAGATGATAGCATTTTTTAGCAATGAAGTATTTTTTAATTAAGGTGTGTACATTTTAGACATAATTCTGTTGCACATTTAATTGACTGCAGTATAATTTAAACATAAGTTCTATATGCACTGGGAAGCCAAAAAATTCATGTCACTGGCTTTATTGCTATACCCGTCTTATTGGAGTAGTCTGAAACCTAACCTGCGTGCTCTCTGAGGTATACCAGTAACAGATATATTACAGTACCATTCTAATGTTCAGTCAAGAACATGACATTAGGTTGAACCATATGAAATTGTCATACTGATCCAACCTAATAGCTCAAGTTCTAGAATAACTTAAAATAGAATGTGAAAAATATGAAAGCAAAATAGTTTTGAAATTGGGATGTATCTCTGTTTTAGAACAGTGATGCATACACTCATACATCCTGTGTATCTTGACTAGTACACTTGTACAATGACCATAGCCTTGTTTTGAAAGGAAGCACAGAAGGGAGTAAACTTTAAATTAGTGATTTCATTGTGACGTAAACAAGTGGGTAAAGTGATCATCTCATAGCAGTTTCACTTTTTCTTCTGTCCTTGAATAGATTATACGCTGAGCAGACAGCACAGACTCCTACCTGGGGAACTTATGTTAAAAAATACAGATTTATGGGGCCCACCTCAGGTGGGATGACTAAGACAGTCAGGTGGGGGAAAGCATGGAGCCAGTGTTCCAGACTATACTTTTGAAGAGACTCCTCACGTTTCTCCTTGGAAGTTCTGGAGTGTCAAGGTGGCAGCAGAGTTGAGTCATGTGGGTGTAGCTCATGCTCAGATGCTGTTTTGGTCAGTGGTACCTCTGACTTACCTGCTGAGTGAAAATTGTGCAAGTCTCCGTAGATTTCAGTTGTTTTCTTAGGTATCAAAATTGCTGCCTGCTGCATCCTTGATTACCTCTGAAAGCACCCCTCTGCTAAGTCTAATACTTTTTAGTCTGTTTGCTGTCTGATGTATCTGAATGTAGCACACGTGAGCTCTAATTTAAGAAAACACACAATAGTTTCTTACTGATGTCTGTCTATGTGAATACAATTGTAGTAAAAATATGTGACTAAAATTGCATCTAATTTAGCTGAAAAGAATAGTTTCAAGTAATTATTAAAGCACACAAGCCCAGCAATAAAAACAGCTACTATTCACCATTTAATTTAGTTGGAAAACCTAATAAAACATGTTTTTCATTAAAAAATGATGTAAAACAGAACACTTACTAGGAAATTAAATTTAGTAGTTAACTTTTTATGATGGTGAGTTTTAAGCAGAAAAGCGATTAAAATTTGTTTAGACTGAACACCAGATTCTCTGCTGAGGTTGTGTAAGTTACTTTCTTTGTTCTACAACTTTGTTTTCTTTTAACTGTTTCTAGTTGTTAAGGAGATTTTGCATAAAACAAAAACGGTTAAAAGGATGTTGATTTATTTTCTTTTTTACATAAATGTAAGAATAGATCCAGAACCGAATCGATTCTTGTGTTATTATTCTCATTTTTTTAAGCTTTATATCCTTAGGGAGTTAAAATACATGAAAATAATACAGTACTGCTATTTTTTCTTAGTTCAAGTCGTTCTAGTGCCAGACTGAAAAATAATTCTTATGGAGAACTTATTGAATTAATTAATCTAGGTTGACATATTTAAGCTGATGAAGCTTTTAGAGAGATTTCTCTTCATGGCAGTAGCTCTATAAATATAATTTGCAGAAATATAAAGTATCATAAATTAAATAAAGAAAACAGATAATTATAAGGAATGTTACTATGAATTACAGAAATGATTGCTGTATTTTTTAATATGTATGCTTGTATGTGTGTGTCTGTCTGTGTGTGTGTGCATGTGTGTGTTTGTGTGTAGTTAATCATTTGAAACTGCTTTTAAGTAGTAATTCTCTATTTCCAAAAGCAGAATAAATAGCAACTGGGCTTACATATAAGGTATAAATATGGAAAAAAGATGCTAAGTTATGTATTGATTTAATATCCTTTGTAGGGAATATTTTTTTCTTCTTGCATTTAGGGTCATAATATTTGAAAGTTTACTTTCCTCTTAAGTTAAAATTCTGCTTTTTGATTCTCTACTCATGTTACAGAAGTGATTTTTCATATAAGTGAGTGCTTGATAGAAATTTAGCTTACTGATTTCAGTCTGAAGCTTGCACCCCCCCAGATACCAGTACAATCTCAGCTAGGTCCTGGCCTCTGGAAAAGAAGGGGAGATTGGCTTGATTCCAGGCTTGCTTCAGAGAGTCTAATATGATCAGTGAAGGATGTCAGAGTAATCTGGAATTTTACTTCTGGGTTAGTTCTTTGTTTTGAGGTATTGCTCTTGTGGTTTGTCATCTTCATGGTGGCGATTGCTGGTTCATTAATGATTACATGTGTTGACCTAAAACAAACAGACTGCCAGATATTTCTCGAGCAAAGATGGGTTTATTCAGGATTAGCAGAGAATTGCAGTGAGGGGTCTGCGGTCATGGCAAGCAACATGCAAGTCCCCACATGGCAAGGGAAGGAGAATGCTTTTACAGAAGGGAAAAGGAAGTTGCGAGGGTTATAGTAAGCAAAGAGGCCATGTCCCTTCATTGGCTGAGTCCTTCCCAGGAAAGGAGAAGAGTCTTTCTTCTTTCTGTTGGGCTCTGCTGTCATCACAGGGCATGAGGGCTCCCCCTTCTGATACCCTAACTCTGTTTAATTGAGGTTTCTGTTTATTAATTTTTTTCACCTTCTCCATTTGATCAAGTTCCTTCTCTGAAAGCATTACAGATCAAGAGTCAAGTTTTCTAGTTAGAGCAGCTTCTTGTGCCTCAGTGCCAGGAGGGACCTGTCCTCAGAGTAATGTCTCATGTCAGAGGAAAAAGGCACAGATTAGAAATCTGTTGTCCCATTTCAACAATGGGGAGTGGTAGGAGGGAGAACTGAGGTCCATGTGTTATCATAGACATCAGAGATCATCTGAAGCATTATGTCATCATCAAAGGCTTGGTGACACACTTCTAACAAGCCTGGTCTAAGTATCTTGGGAAAGCTATTTTATCAGATTTCCTCTGCTTCGACTCCAGGAAATCATCACTTTCAGGTCGCCAGATGATGCACAGGTCTGTTTGGGGTTTGGTGCTTTCTGCAGGTGTGTCAGATGAATCTCTGAATCTGTTCTTGGGAGTTTGGTGGTACCAGGGTTGGTGAGAAGTAACTAACTGATAGGGACCTCTCCATCAAGTTTGAGGAGTTCCTCTGGAGGCATCTTTTCCAGTAGGTGAGATATCCAGGTTACAAGATGTGATTTCCTAAGGTCTCTATCTTCTGAGCGCACACTGTCAAAAGGTTACTCCAGGGGGTTTCCTGTAGATCGTCAAGAGGAGTCAGGAGGTAACTCATCAGCACTAAGCAGTTGTGAGGAACTTTGTCAGTGACGGGGGCGGGGGAGACAAGTAGCAGGGTTAAGGCTGCTACAAGGTGAAAGAGTGACTTGAGCAGTTAACAAAAAGACTTCGTAAGAGGTGAAGTCGCTAAATGAGAAATGTTGAGTGTGATGAGAATTCAGGGCTGGTTAAAAAGTGGTACAAAAAATGACTGAGGTACAAAGATGATTAAGGGAGATCCCACAACAATTTTCTCGATGATCTTAACCAAAAGAACAGTGGTGGTAATGGCTGTAGGACAAGGGGAGGATCCCTGAGCCACAGGGTCCAGCTGCTGACTGTAATACCCTATGGGTGGATGGTGGTCCCTTTGTTTTGCCCCAAGGGCGCTTCTTTCCTTTCCATATACAAAAAGAAAAAAAGGCAATCGGATAATTGGCATACCCAAGGGCGGGTGGGTTCATCAAACTCTGCTTAAAGAGAGAAATTTGGAATCCAGTTTCAGCAATAACCAGCTAACCTGAGAAAGCCTTGCAGCCACATACAAGTCCCCACATGCAAGGGAAGGAGAACCCCTTTACAGAGGGGAAGGGGACTTTGGAAGGTTGTGGTGAACAAAGAGTCCATGGCTTTTCACCTGCTGAGTCCTTGCCAGGAAAGAAGAGGAATCTTTCTTCCTCCTGTTTGGGCTCTGCTCTCGTTGCAGGGCATGAGGGCTCCTCTTTCTGGTCTAAGAACTCTATTTAATTGAAGCTTCTACTGATTACATTTGTTAACACATGGAGTCAATGTTCAATGTTTCATTGCCCCTGAGAGATGCCAAAATTCTGTTAGAACCAAGTAGAAAATGCTAGACCCTTTAGTCCTTGAATATTGAGTTTTGTCTCTCTGATAATGCATAAATAAGGTCAGGAATTCACACGACCCTAGAGAGATGTTAGAAAGTACATATCTTCTATGAATTTCTTCAAATAAAATTTGAACCTATAAATCCAGCTGTATTGCAGAATCAGAACCTTGCATTTCCCTAATATGAAAGTCATGAGCAACTAACCTTTTTTCGAACTGTCCTTTGTTTTTACTATCACCTGGCTAGCCTTTATAAACTCTCATTGTAAAGCCAACACCATGCTGTGTTTCTTTACAACTTTCTTGTTGCTAATGTGGGTCAGCTAGCTATTTTTTTTTTTAATACGAAACAGCTTTAGCCTTTAGGCAAAAATAATATCAGTGTTGAATAGGGCTTTGAAGCTACTGTTGCATGAGAGTTGTACGGAGAGGTAAAGCAGCTACAAAATGGGCTAAATTGACCATAAAAATCTTTATTTACGAGGTTTACAAAGATCATAATTAGATGGTGCATTGATAAAAGGAAAGAACAGTTGGAGGATATTAAAACAGTTGGAAGGATATTTCGTTATATTCATTGTGAAGGTATCATACAATTACTTTCTTATCAGTCTCACTTGATTTGATGGGGAGTGCCTTGGGGGCAGGAAACAGTGTTACCTTGTGCGTCCTTGCATTCTGCCTTTGGAGCTCTAAGCAGTGTTTGACATACAGTAGAATGTAGCTTCTGAGTCGAAATGGCACTTTGAAATCTCTTCCCCATCTGCTTGCTTCTATAGTGAAAGTGTATGCAACCCTTAGACTCCGTCTTTCTTGCCAAACATTAGACAAGTAGTTGATTTCCTGGCCCATGACTGAGTAGTCTGTCTTTTTCACATCTTGCTTTGGAGTTCCTGATGCCTGTGTTGGCTCCCTTGTCTACCTCCTCAATCCAGCCAGGAGCAGTGGAACAATAAAGTAGCTTCGACATCTTAAAGTGAATTCATTAACAAGGCAGCGTGAAGCAGCTCTTAATTTTAAATCTTGAGATCTGGTTTCCTATCCCAGTTCTATCGGTAACTAATTTTGCAGCCTTATTTAAGAATTGATAACATATTTGGGCAACTATTTTTACATCTGTCGATGAGAAGCTTAGCTAAACCCTCCATGAGATCCACTCTAGCTCCAGGACACTCCGTGTGTACTCACCCTTTTAGGATTCTTTCTCATCTATAACATTTTTGGTGTCTTTATCTTGACAAAACACTTTCCTTAAAAAAAAAAATAACCAGGACCCCATTATTTTCTATGTATCCCTGAAATAGTTTATTTTCTTATACTAGAGGAAGGGATTAAAGCATGATGGAGACACCTCCATCATTCTCCCAGCAGCCTTTCCCATCTTGAAAGAGCCATTTTAACTCCAAGATACACATGTGACGAGTACTTAGAAAACTAGGGTGATTGCTGAAGGAGCAGACCTCCCACTCTCCCAGTTTTCCCTCCAGCCTTGACTCAAGAATCATCCAGAATCATTCTCTGTCTTCTGTTTGCTTCCAGTCTTCTGCACCTTTGGTAAGAAACTGCGTTCAACACAGAGACTCATGGGTATTGGCAAAGTGTGAAACTAACATTTCCTTTCCTTTTCCTCTTCTTTACGAGCATCATTCATAAGAACCCTTATTTCTACTCCTTCCTAAATGTATGTGTGTGCATAGCATGTGCATACATACATGTATGGGCAGGTGTGTTATCTAGAGAGGGAGAGAAGGAGGGAGGGCTGGAGGGAGGGAGAGGGAGAGAGGATGAATGAGAGTTTTAGTGCTTTCAATAATAATGACTGTTTTCCTTTAAGCACTTTTCATAAAATTTACCCTGAAATCCTGATGTACTAGAAGGGTCTTCGGCTTTCCTTCAACAGCAACACCATGAAAGCTTTGACAACCTCCAATGTCTATATACATTTCAGAAATTTTGAGTTTTTTGACAGTCATATATCACCCATCAGCCTGTCCTTCAGTGTGCAGACTTATTTCACTGGCATATCCACTAATATATATATATCTTTCTTGCTATACTTTAACAACGTCTTGGAGAATAGATCCTGGCATCATAAAAATAAAAAATCAAGCCCATCATTGCTTAGCTCTGTCTTTGTTCAAATCTATGAGAAAGCAATCAAGAAAAAAAAAATCAGATTCGTGTTATAGGTACAGGGGAGTTTAGAAGTTTAGTACACTGAACACTGATGCCAGTGTTCTAAATGGGCATCAGGGAGGAGGTACTCTCTTAACGCATGTCAGCAACATCAGCGGTACATAATTCCATTTTAAAGTTGATGAAACACATCTCAACTCTCATCTGAATTCAACCGTCTAAAAATCAGATGATTGTTTTACATATTTCCAAATGAAAGTGAAGATAGATGATGAGAAATAAAATGTCTTAACTGCTTACTGTATGCCAGGCACTGTCCCCAGAAGATTACTTTTTTGGTTTTCACAACCATCCTGTGATGGTAGAGACTCGTTATTTTCATGGCATAGATAAAGGAACTGAAGCTAACGAACATTCATTATCCAATTGCTAAGTGGTAGGATCAGGATTGGAACACAGGCATTTTGGATCCGAGCCTCTACCTTTAAAGATGAATTTCCAAGTTGCCCCAAACCCACCTCTGTAACCATTGCATTTGCTATATCCTGTAACTGTGCTTAGCTTGACGCATTCTTTTATGTCATGCATGCTCAGCCATCCCATCAAGTTCTTATTTCCTGAACAGAGCATTAATATTCTGACTAATATTTTACTATTGCCTGTGCTCTTTAATCTGTCTGTAATAGCTGCTTGTAGATGGCTCCCCACACTTTCCTATTTTCATGCAGATGCCTTTGTTTCTGCATTGTTATGAAGAAATTAATGTTTCTAGCCATTGAAATCTATTGGTTTTACCAAGCTTTCTAAAACAGCAATAGCAAACTTAAATTCTGCTTTTTTTTCAGTAGTATCTTTACACAATAATTGCCCTGTGTTTAAAATTCATATTTCCTTTTATCTGTTAAATATGTAATTGACTTTTGACAATTTCTTTCATTTCCCTCGTTCTTCCCTTGTGTGGAAGGCACAATGAGAAATTGTGATTGACCTCCTCTCCTGCATTCTTTATTTTGAATCTTCTCATTTTATTTTCCTGTGCTTTATTTTAAATAATAAGACCAAGCTTTGGCAGAAGGGGAAAAAAAAAACTTGTCATTCATGACCATCCACTCATGCCAGTAATAATTTATTTTCTCTTATAAGCTTTCTTTTTGGGTAATGTTTCAGCTTTGTTTTGTGTGAAATAACAAAGTGTACACTTTTTTGATAAAGAATACCATTTTCCTGCATAAAGTATCCAGATGAAAAGGCTATTTTGAAATATCAATCAAAAGTGTCGTATGTCTTAAAATAACATACTTTATGTAACAATAATGGTCATGTTAATATAATAAAAACATTAGGAAAGAATGTGAAAGGGCACCTAGAGTAGAAATGATCCAGATTAAGTGAAGGAGACTTACAAGATAATGGGATATTCAGCCCCACCCAAAAGTGAGCCAAGTTTCAAAATAAAACCAAACATCAAACTTCAAAGGAAGCCTTTCAGTATTATAAATTGAAGTCACTCACATTCGTGAAAAGAACAAAACAAGACCAATAAAATCTATTAAAAGGTTGCGAGAGCTTGTGGCTTTGAAAAATCTGTATTTGGGAAATTGAGAAGCTATTCATAGAACCAGTTACCACTTGGGAATTTTTTTTGGTCTAACAATAGTCAATATTCCTACATGTGTTACAGGGCGTGTCAGGCAGCCAACCTATAAATAGGCCAGCTTCTGCATCTATCTGTAGGTAAGGGTCTGCTCCTGCTTTCTTAAAAAGGCTACAAAATGTCATTCTGGGTATAAAAAAATATATAAATAATTTCTGGATACACTAGGTATTTTCACTTTCTTTTTAAAAGCGCTCCTCACCCCACCATGGTGATACTTGAATACTGCTCTCATGTGGTTTAATAATCAAAATAGTTTCTTGGGTCACATATTAGTCTCGTTGCAAAATTAAACCGTGTCTTTTTTCTTTCTGGTAAACCATACTGCTGTTTGCTACTAAAAATAATATTTTACCTTCTCAAGCAAGCATTTACTAAGAATTCATTATAAACTGGATTCCAAACCATTTTTAAAGATGATGATGACAGTGGACAAGGACATGGTGTGATAACAGCAGTGGATCAGGGTTCACAGGGTCAAAGTGTAGACACTAGTTTTGTGACATAACCCGTGTGCCCTGATGCACGCTGTTCCATATACAGTTAGCATAAGAGCCCTCCATTTTCAATTAGGGGTAAGATTTGCTTTACAACCTCAGAGTCCATGATAGGAACCAGTAAGATAACGGAGTCATTTCCAACAAAAATGTATTGACCACTATGTGTAAGAACCCTTTGAAGTGCTGGAAATTCAGCAGTGACAAAATATAAAAGGGAGTCTATGCTATTAACATTGATATAGGGTCTAGCGGGGTGGGGTGACAGGACTAAATTTAGAATTACAAACTGTAACAGCCCCTATGAGGGGACGGCGTCTACTCCCTCATGAGAGAGTATCGCGGTGTCACTGACTTAACCTGGCCGTGGAGGAGCTGCAAGTGCCACTCACAAGTGACCTAGATCCAGAAGATGAAAACAGTTCACAGGTGGGAAAAAGGCATGAGCAGCAGCATGTGCAAAGGCCGTGTGCTTTGTAAACTGTCCAGGTCTGACGGGGCAATATTATGATGTTAAATCATGTGTGCTTGGTTTTTCAAGTCCTTTTGTATGTCTCCTCTCAAGCAGAATCCAGGGCTTTCCAATGAACTGCCCTCAATGCTAAGTGTGGTGTAGAAAGGATAAAGAATCGATTGCTTAGCTTTTGAGTACTTACATAGATATTTTTAAATTAATAGCATAGGTATATATCTTTAAAACCATGGCTTTCACTGACAAAATCCAGAGACAGAATTCTAAGAAATTCACTTTAAATAGGAGCAAAACCCTGGAGGTCTGCACGAGTAAGTTACAGAAAGGACAAGAATGCATAATTACATAGGAACTTTTTTTTTCCTCCCCAAAGAAGTTAACAGTCCTCCTATATGTGGAAAAGAGCAGTTTAGAGGGATGAACTGCAAGGTTCTCTGAGAAAAGTCTGGTGGCCACAGCCAGGGCAGCAAGGTAATTGGAATAGGCTTGAAGGGTGAAAGAACAGAGTGAGCGTGGGTCTCATTGCCCAGGGGGGGCATTCAGGAAGACTGCAGATCTCATAGAGAGATGCCCTGTGTCCAACACAGCATCTGAGGGGAGGACTCGCAGTTGCATGAGGTGCTAAGACATTAGGTTAAAGGGAAGCTTTTCAGACACACCGACATGGGATGGGCTGCAGGAGGAAGCAGCTGAGAGCTCTCTTGAACTAGAAGTCTCCATAGGTGGTATGAAAAAGCCCTGAATTATCACTTAGCAGCCCTAACAGGGTCATTGTCAACATCAGCAGATCCAAGAAGGATAGACAACAAATGAGAAAGCTCTTCTTCCACGGAGAACAGTGGGGACAGAATAAACTGGCCTCTCTTTCCTTCTCACTTACGCTTCCCAAGCTTCACAGGACACGATGTCACTGATGCTCCCAGGGAGAGGGGAGTGGAGTGCTGGTGGTGGGTAGAGCTTTGACTAGTTTACAAGAGAAACTGAGTAGTTACACCAAAAAAAAAAAAAAAAAGATGAGTTTTCACTGCAAATGACTGAACTACCTTCACTTGGCATGAATTTCCCTCTTTGACCAGACGTGGAGCAAATACACTGAATTCAATTAAAAAGGAGAATGCCCTCTGTTTTGTTCACTTTGAGTTGGTGACCGTGTCAGTTGTCATCATCGTTAAATCTGGGACAAAGCCCAAAGTTAACATGTCTAAGGTTCCTTCACTGTTTCCTTAAATCTATCATCCTGATCGATTTCCCTCCTTTCTAAATACTTTGTGGGAAATTGGGTACCAGGTTGATTTTGTAGCTGTGCTCTTCTGTAAGTGATCGCTAGGCATTTTAGAAGTCCTTCTTCCAATAGAAACAGATGTTTTAAAACTGTGCTGTGTATTTTGATCCCAGATGAGTAATTATTGAATTAGTGCTTTTCACGTTGGCTTGTCAGTATGTACACGTAGTTGTCTTGAGTATGATGTATTCAAGGTTTTGTCTTCCCCTACACTCATCTCTTTAAAATGAACTATTTGATAATACATAGCATAGAAACACATTCTTACTTGTGGGAGGTAATTGGTCTGTTAAAGTGTAGCATTAAGGCTGTGCTGCGTTGTCTCCTGGGAGTTGGTCTAAATCCACGTCTAGTGTCACCTGCTGCTCCCCCAAGATATCTTCTGCATTTTGCCAATTGTCTTTATTAATAAAGGACAGTAGCCATCATTAATAACAATGACTTGAGAGGAAGGAAATTAACTTCACCTGAGGCATTTAACCTTCCATTAGAAACTGATTTATGTCCACCTAATGAGAATTTCTGTGACCTGACCAGTGCTGAAAGGTTTATAACCATCATCCTGCAAAATTGACGTTCATTTCACTCTCATATAAGGGGAAAATATGTATTCATTGTCTCCCTTGCAAGTAAAATCATGTATTAATTGGTCACATATTTAAATTCAGACTAAAACATTTTGGCCTCAGGAAAGTGCTAACATACTTCAATTTCTGAGATGAGAAGAAACAACATACACATATGCACTGGTTTCCTCTTTTCGTGGAGGTTATTGTGTGATGGGAAAGGTAAATATCTGGATTTTACAACTTGTAAAGGCATTTTTGCAAGGGTAACAATACTAGAATTTTTTATTTGGTAGTTTGTAGTCAACCTGCTTAGGAAGTTTTATTTTTTTATTTTGTTTTTTCCCAAAGGCATGCATAGATATTTACTACTACTTGCACTCTTGCTGTGGAAGGTAGTATCTTGGAATACTTGGACGTTTCTGTTTTGTGCTGAAAGAGGCAGTAACACAAAATAGTAAAATATCAATTACTCTAATAACCACTAGAGGTCTACTGGTATCAAATTTTTGCCAACATCCTTCATTTCTTATGAATTAAAGTGATTTTCCTCTTCTTTGTTCAGTACTTTTCATTCTGTGGATTTAATTTCACTTAAAATTAAGGGATTTGGCAGTTGTTTTTGTTTGTTTGAATTCTGTTCTGCTTTTCTCTCAAGTTTCGTTTCAACGCCATATCATGACGACTAAGTTTTAGGAAAGCTTAACTTTTAAGTGATTGGTGGGCGCTGAGTACTTTAATTAATCACGTGCATATATGCATATGTGTTTATATATATTACAACATTAGTTTAAACAATGTATGTCTTTCTTTTTATTCAGTAGACTGTATGAATTGCATTTGATTCTAAAGCAAGAACTTCCTGTCTGGTGTGACACATTTTCACATTGACTTGTGAATGCCCTTCCAGGGAGTTCGCAATGTACATTCAAATCAAGCTTTAAGTAGAGTTCACCATTCAAGGATTCATGTTGTAGTCGGTCACATTGCTAAAAATAGATGCTTTCTATGTTGTTAGTGATAATGAATGTTACTAGGAACCATTTGTTAGAAAATTAGCGTCTGAGAACCCGGGAAGTATTAAATGTTACTGTGCTCTTCAGTAGGATTTGCCGTTTTACATTATTTTGTGTGAAAGAAGGTAGCAGGTCAAATCTGCGAGAAAGAATTAAGGAGCCCCTCTTTGAACTTACGTGGTTAGGAGAAGCTCCGTAAAAGCTGTTCAAATGGCTTTTCTGTATTCCTGTAGTTAAGAGTAGCTGACGTTTGAAGAACTAAGAAACACCCTGCGGTCTGAGAGTCTTCTGCTCCTACGGTAGTTTGGAAGGGTCCCTACTTGCACAGCTTAGTGGAAATGTCGTTGTCATCATTTTCTCATTCCACTCCAGCCCCAGCCCCAGCCCCAGCCCCATACTCTTGCAAAGGTGAGAAGTGAAATTTGAAACGTGGTGTCATCTTGATGGAAAAAGGAGGAAGGGAGATGTGTAAGTTTTGCAATTGCTTTTTCCCATTAGCCAAAAACAATGAATACATCTGTAATACAGAGAAGACAATCTGAATTTAAAGAAACACCACATCTACATTTTGGGGGCCGTTTAGTGAACTGAATTTATTTTTGGACACCAGCCTACCTAGGCGGCAGGGCAATATTGTGAACGCAGCAAAAGGGTGACTTGCAGTCAGTCCAGTTAGCCAGCACTAATTTTTTTTTTTTTGCCACATGTTGCTGGATAATCGTATTTTATACCATCCACGATGATCTTTTGAATAAATAGAACGCACTACTGTCGATATTAGGGATTTGGAGGGTACCAACAATGGCTCCCTGTGGCTGCTGTGTGTGGGTATGAACTGATGACTTTTGTGCACTCCACACGGGCTGCTGGCCACTGAGTGAGTGAAGGCTGATTCCAGGTCATATTCTGCTCTGCCAAGCCAAATAGGCTGGTGCAAGGCTGCATCCGCCCAGAGGAGTGGGCATCTTTTAATAATTCATCTGTCAAGAGGAAGCACCTTTTGCAAGTAGACAGCCTTTCTGTAGTTTCCTCAAAGCATCCCATGTGCCCGCTACTGTCCGATCCTTACTCAAATATCATCCTCTTTCACCTGTCATGGTACATAAGATCTTACCATTATACTTTTGGTATCTGAAGTTTTCTTATATTTTTCTCCCTTATCAAAATTGAAATAATATACACCCCTCAAAATGAAACCTTTGAAAATTTGAATGAACACCTAAATTTAAATTACCAACTTCTAACTGGGAAGGCTCTACAGAAATTTAAAGAATTTTTTTTTACATTAGTGGAAAAATATATGTATATGTATAAGTATGTATACACAAAATGCATAAAATATATACAGAAATTTCAAATGTAGATGCAGATAGAAAAAAATAGTAGAATATGTGTATATTTATAGTAAAATGTACTCATCATCCCAACTTCAAAAATTATTCACTTGTAAACTGTTTAAATTAGGAGAAGAAGAACACTGGAAGAAAATACGCTTTTGCCTTTCCGGAATTTTGCCTCACTTCAACCATGCCTTTTGTGCCAAGGTCATGCTGAAAAGAAATTAGCCTCATCTTTCCTTTTGTTCAGCTGTGATCAACGTGATATAATGAATGAAAAGATGTTATTTATTTACTACTCTGGGAAGCATTTCAGAAATATGATTGAAAAGACAGTTGTTAATACCCTGGGCTTAAAAATAATTTATCTATTCCTTAATTATTAAGCCCTTACTAGGAGCCAGACACTTTTTACTGCTAGGACCATAGCAATGAACAAGAAAGACAAGATACCTCTTGCCTTGGGATTTATATTCTAACAAAAGAAATCATATTTTATATGATATAAAATAAAACACTAAATCATATATATGAGAGGAAGTATGGACCATTAAAACTGCTTTTTTTTAAAGAAGGAAAATCAGAAATACAAACTCTCTTTTAAGAAAGGAACATTTTCATTAATATTATTTAATAACTAAAAGGGAAAAGTCTGAAAAAATATCTATGTGTTTATTATACTGTGTTCTACTCTTTTTAAAATTTGTGGTGCCTGAGAAAAATCAATCTTTCGTGGGCTATGAAACCTGCGCTCCTCCATCCCCTATTATAAAATACACTTTAATGACTCTTCATGCTTCAGTTAGTCTCATAATTTATAAAATATTGCTTATAAAGTTAGATAAGCCAGGAAAGAATGACTACTGTAAAAACTGGTAATTAAAAGTTTTATCAGTTGAGGTGAGTAGAACTATATAAGAACTTGGATTTCCTAGGTTTCATAGGGTACATTATTTTAAAAGCTATTAAAAAAAAAACATGTACTTCTGACAGATAAGAGGAACATGACTAGTTGCTGCTTTCCTGCTTCAAAAATTTTAAAATAAAATGATTTTGCTAGAGCTTTTTTTTTTTTCCTGAAAACTCAATACAAAAACTTTATTTTTTATGTCTTATTTTAAAAATATTTTTGGAGTGGTTTTAGGTTTACAACAAACTTAAGAGGGAGGTACAGTACTTTTCCAAATACCTCCTGCCCCCAAAACATTCATGGCCTCCACATTATTAAAATCACCAGAATGACACTTTTTTTTTAACCCAAAGATGAGCCTACATTGACTCATCATATTTACCCAAAGTTTATAATATACCTTAGGGTTTACTCTTAATGTTACACACTTTGTGGGTTTTGATACATATATAATGGTATACACCCATGATTATAATATCATACAGAGTATTTTAACTCCGGCAAAAATCCTCACTGCTCTGCTTTTTCATGTCTCTCCCTCCTCACCCCTGGAGTCGACTGATCTTTTTATTATCTACCTAGTTTTATTTTTTCCAGAATGCCATATAAATGAAATCATTCAGTATGTCGTGTTTTCAGATTGGCTTCATTCACTTGATAATATGCATTTAAGATTTCTCCACACCTTTTCATGGCTTCAATAGCTCCTTTATTTTTGTCGTGGAACAAAATTTCATTGTCTGAGTGTACCACGGTTTATTTATCCATCCACCTATTGAAGGGCGTCTGGTTGCTTCCAAGTTTGGCAATTATGAACAAAGCTACTATAAACACCTATACACAGATTTCTGTGTGGACGTGAATCTTCAACTCCTTTGGGTCAATAGTAAGTAGCATGATTTCTGGATTGTATGGTAAGAGTATGTTCAGTTTCTAAGAAACCACCAAACTCTCTTCCAAAGTGGCTGTACCAGTTTGCATTCTCACCAACGTGAAGGAGTGTTCTTGTTGCTCCATATCCTCACCAGCATTTGGTGATGCTGGTGTTCTGGATTTTGGCCATTCTAATAGGTATGTAGTGGTGGCTCGTTTTAATTTGCATTTCCTTAATGACACAGATTTGGAGCATTTTTTCATACGCTTGCTTGCCATCCATGTATCTTCTTTGCTGACACATCAGTTAATATCTTTGACCTATTTTTTAAATTGAGTTGCTTTCATACTGTTGAGTTTTAAGAGTTCTTTGTATATTTTGGATAACTGTCCTCTATCTTTTTTTGCAAGTGTTTTCTCCCAGCCTGTAGCTTGTCATCTCATTCTCTTGATACCATCTTTTGCAGAGAAGAAAATTTTCATTTTATGAAGTCCCGCTTATAATTATTTATTTTATGGGTCATGTCTTTGATGTTTTATCTGAAAAGTCATCACCAGACCCAAGGACATCTAGGTTTCTTCCTAGGGAATTTTCTAGTTTTTGATTTACATTTAAGTCTATGATCCATTTTGAGTTTTAATTTTTGTGCCAGGTGTAAGTAATGTGCCTAGATTTTTTTTTTACATGTGAATGTCTAGCTGTTCCAGCACCATTTGTTGAAGAAACTGTCTTTGTTTCATTGTATTGCCTTTACTCCTTTATTAAAGATCACTTGACTATATTCATGTGGGTCTATTTCTGGGCTCTCCATTCTCTTCTGTTGATCTATGTATCTGATCTTTGGCCAATACCACAATGTCTTGAATACTGCGGACTTACAGTATAAATCTTTCACTTGGATAATGTTTTCTAATGTTTTATTCTTCTTCAATGTTGTATTGGTTATTCTGAGTCTTTTGCCTTTCTATGTAAATTTTGAATGGGATTAAATTGAACCTATAGATCAATTTTGGGAAACTGGCATCTTCACAATATTGAGTCTTCCTATCCATGAACATGAAATATCTCTCCGTTTACTTAGTCCTTTCTTTGATATTTTTCATCAGAGTTTTGTAGTTTTTCTTACTCAGATATTGTACGTATATTGCTAGATATATTCCTTAGTATTTCATTTTGAGAGATGGATATTACATTTTTAATTTCAAATTCCCTTTATTCATTGTTGGTATATAGGAAAGCAATTGACTTTTGTGTATTAACCTTGTATCCTACAACCTTTCTATAATCACTCATTAGTTCTAGGAGTTTTTTGGTCAAATCTTCAGATTTTCTACATACACAGACATGTTATCTGTAAGCAGACAGTTTTATATCTTCCTTCCCAATATGTGTATATTTTACTTCCTTGCCTTGCCTTATTGTATTAACTAGGAAAGGAAAAGAAAAGTGAGGGCTTTCTTGCCTTGTATCTGATCTTATGAGAAAGCTCTGAATTTTACACCATTAAGTATGATGTTAGCTGTGGGTTTTTTGTAGATGATTTTATCAGGTTGAGAAAGTGCCCCCCTATTCCTAGTTTATTGAGGTTTTATCATGAATGGGATTTGGATTTTGTCAGCTTTTTGTTCTTTCATTGATATGATCATGTAATTTTAAAAATCAGTTGATATAATAGACATAATTTTAAAAATCAGTTGATGTCATAGACTACATTTATTGACCTTGTGATGTAGAACTATATTTGCATACCAGGGACAAATTTTACTTGGTCATGGTGTAAAATTATTTTTATACCTTTTGGGGGGATTTGATTTGCCAGTATTTTGTTGCATCTGTATTCATGAGAGATATTGATGAGTAGTTTTCATTTAATGCTTTTGTCTGATTTGGGCAAAAGGATAATGCTGACCTCATAGAATGAATTAAGAAGTATTGCCACAGTTTCTATCCTTTGAAAGAGATTATAAGAATTTGTATAATTTCTTTTCTTTCCAAAGACTTGAATGTTTTATTTTCTTTTCTACGCATTTTGTCGAGATATGATTGACATAAAGCACTTTATAAATTTAAGGTGAAGCATTATGATTTGACTTACATACATTATAAGATGATTATCACAGTAAATTTAGAGAACATCCATCATCCATGCTAATCTACCAGAATAAAATATCCTTCAGCATCTGATCTTCAAATGATTTTTTATGAATGATTCTTTATGAATGATTAAATATCATACTCATATTTCCACTGACACCACTTTAGTTGAACTTCTGAATGGAGGTTATAGGTTCAAAGGTTTTTCTGATATTGTAATATATGTGGAGGGAGGAAAGGACATGTGTCTTGGGGCTATATACAGTCCATACAATGCTAGTCATTGAGTATAAACAGTCTAATATAATTTACATAGGGCGTTGATGATAATTCTGTGTTGTAGCCTTCTTTTTTCTTTATTTTTTCACTTGCTTCGTTAAAATTTCAACAAATAAGAGAAGCTGGCTAAGGATAGACTGTTGAGTCCAATGTGTCTGCTTCATTTCCCTTGGGCTCATTTGATCCTTCAGTAATGCCCATCTTGCACCAGTAAAAGAGTAAATATATTTTGTGTTTCATAGGTTGTCAGTGTGCTGATTGTGTTGGATAGTTTGTACTTGACTTTATACAATGGTCTTTGTGTCTCATAATTGCTAACTCTTTCTAAACACAAGAACCATTGAGTCATACCAGTCAGTATAAGGCAAGGAGGAAAAAAATGTCAGTTTCTGACTGCATAAACAGAGTTGTTTCCTGTATATTAGTTTAACCATAATAACCATCTTCATATAATAATAAATAAAGCAATACATAATATCTGGAAGCGATGATGTTTGTTTATATTTTGTTGCAAGTGCATTTATAGACATTATTTTCTTTGGGCAGAAGGGAGACAGAAGGAGTAGTTTTCTTGTGTGCCAGCTTAAGAGATGTGAAAGGTCAGACTGAAGAGATGACTTTAGTAATATACTAGAAGTTCAAGAGAAAAGGCCTCAATCTGTTTCTTCATTTTAATACCTACTCTCGTTTTTCTCCTGTAGTACAATTTCCATGGTCAGTTAAAGATTGCCAAATTCTGATATAAATAATTCCACATGTATCTTTAATTTGGGGAGTCAATGACAGGAAAAAATATAGTTAATGGTTAAAGTCTAGGACATTGAGTAACAGGCTAGTAAAGACTGAAAGTGCGTCTTATTTTGGGAAATGAAATATTTGTCCAGTGTTTACCCCTGTAAGGGAGCCATTTCCCTAAAACCTTTGGCTGGTGGTTTTACATGCTGTTCCCAGTGTCAAGGTTTGTTTGTCTTTCAGCTTCATTTCCCACCGTCTGATCACTTCTGTTGAGTCAGGTTAAGATGTGACTGTGATTTCCTTTCTCTGTTCATTTGGGTTCAGTGATTCATCTTTTCTCTATACCTCACCCAGGAGTACAAGTGATGGAGGACTGAGTGAGAAGGTAAAAGTTATCTTCCCCTCTGCTCAGAAGCAGGGATTTAGTACTGATAGAAAAGGCAATACAGTATCAGTAAGTTCTCTTCCTAATTCTAGGATACACAGGTGATTAAATGATGAATGGCATTTTGTATGACACATTTAATGGTGACCAACTAGTTGCATAAATTG
Organism: Vicugna pacos; assembly: GCF_048564905.1. Taxonomy (NCBI): domain Eukaryota; kingdom Metazoa; phylum Chordata; class Mammalia; order Artiodactyla; family Camelidae; genus Vicugna; species Vicugna pacos. The sequence goes on from NC_133010.1 coordinate 12,324,457, forward strand.
GCAATCTCTTTGGTTTGTGATTTGGATTGACTTCAGATTTTCCAAACATTTCATTCCAGGTATAGTTAAATTTCTTAGGTGAATATGCACTATTGCTTTCTACTTGCTTGGGTCAAAGTCCAAATGACTTCTTTCTATGGTATAATATGGATGTATTTCCATTCAACTGCCTATTTTAATTTTGATATGGATATATATGCATGGATATATAAAATGGACATTTGAGTGAAATTTAATGTATTATTACTGTTTTTTAAAGTCAGATAATCAGTTGATCTTTCCTTTGACACATTCTACCTACAAACTAGATTAAACTTGTCTTTTAGAAATTTTGAACACTTCAAATGAGGAATGGGATGGAAATAGTGGATTGCTATTCCAGTGTCTTACATATTTATGAAGAGAAGATCATGCTTTATATCTTTAGAGAATTTATAATATTCTAGCAGAGGCTTCTTTGGGAAGGATTCATGCTTGTTGAAATTCTGCCACACCCCCTCCTTGCCCCTCAGGTGAGGCTCATGTGTTTAATTGTGATTTAAGATCCATCACGCAGTGCTTTATTTCTGTATTTCTCTAAAATACTTAACTCTTATCTTTCATCCTCTCTTCTCTGAGACTTCTACAGCTCTTCTTCTTTTTTTCCCTTCAATTATATCTCTGTGTTACTTATAAATATTCCAGGTTTTGATATTTGCCATTTCTTATTTTAATTCCTCATTTTCTTTGTTTTTCCATTTCCCTTGCCTCATCCAGTTTTGTCCTTATGTCTCTTCTTTCTATGCTTCTGCTTTACTTTTTGCCCATCATGGTAGACTTAATGTTTTTTTCTAGCGTGTATCATTCTAAAAAATACAGGCTTACTTCCTTTCATAATTGAAGCAAGAGTTAATTTCTCTTAACAGATCTGGAGGGACATGTTAAACAATGGTAACTGTTTACTAACTGTTCACTCTTTTTAAATGCTGTAGGATACAACAGATATTTAAGACATGGTCTCTTTACATCAATGAATTTATAAATACAGCTGACTAAAAATATTATATGATGCATAAATAAAATGAACTGTAGATGTTACATTGAACTGGCTATACTTTCTTTTCCTTCATTTGTGCATGGTTCTTAGGAGTTATCATTACACTAGTGTAGAGCTGATGAAAACAAAAAAAATGTACCTTCGCTAAGCCAACTTTATAATCAGCCCAACAGTGTAACTCTAGTAGGGCTGGATATGTGTCTTGAAAAATGATGATGATGATGATGGTGGTGGTGGTGGTGGTGTTGATGTGTTTAGCTAGACTACTGGTCAACCTTCTTGCCATAACATTTTAATGCCTTGGCCACTGTCTCGTAAAATCATCTTGTGCATATGGTATTCTTCAAAAGAGCTCTTGAGCTGTTTCTGCTTAGAACTGCTGTAATGGGCAGTGTAAGACACTAATAGTCCTCTTGTCTCCCTGTAAAACTAGGGCTATTGGATTAGAGTGTTGGTAATCATACCTCGTTGAACTTTTCTAATTTACCATATCTTGAAGAACACCAGTGAGACAACATTATTGTCTTACTAACGCATGCTATTACTAAAATTATTGTATGTAAGATTAGTGTTTGTTCATCCAGCAGTAATTCAGCAGGCATCTTTCAAATACCGGTTATGAACTAGTGACTAAGCTAAAGATACGTATATACTGCTAGCCCTTAAATATAGTCTGATAATTTAATATCATATAATACATGTAAGGGATTGCTACATGATAGCATGAAGCTGCTTTTTCTTTTATAAGACATCTTAGAATTTCTTTTTGTGTGAAACTTGGGTCACTTAGAGCATGACAGCCTTGTATATCCCTCTAAGTTAATTTGAGGCTCTGTTTTCTGAAGAAGAAAAAAAAATACTAAATATCTAGAAATACCTTTGCAATTTGGAATCAGTCACGCAGCAAGGCGGAATGTGGTATCTTCCTGCATCTGTGTAGCACCTTTGTTCTGAGGAGGTCACAGTGTTCCACATACATTTATCTCATTTCCACCAAACTTTCCTTCTGAAATAATTGCCAAAACACAGAGAAGTAAAATGTCTTGCTCTCGAATCATGAAGTCCTCCTCCTTAGACACCAACTATATGCCTTCTCTGAGTTCTGGTTTTCTCTACAGTGTGGCTCATGAATATGTTCATTTCCTCCTAAAATGACAAACTAATTCAACCAACAAATCGTGTGCATCTGGCTGTCATTAGGCATTTTTCTAGGTACTTGGGAGATACCAGTAAGCCAAACAGCAAAAACAGAAAACACTTTCCCTTTGTCCTCCTGACACATATTTTAATGATAGAAAGGTGTGGCATGGGGGAGACTGATAGTAAACACCATCAATTAGTAACATATAATATTTTGATGAGAAATAAATGCAAAGGAAAAATAAAGTAGTGAGGGAGAGGTTAGGCAATGGGGTGGGGACATGTAAATAGTGTAATCCATTTGGTACAGAAATAATTGGAGTTCCCAGCTATATAAATCAATATTACAAAATCTGGTTCAAAATAAAAGTTTAACAACAGAGTTTGTGGCGGGAGTGGTTCACATATCAAATTGAGGGGAACTGAATTTATTAATTCAACTTAGCAAACATGTATTGATAAACCATTCTGTCCAAAAGTATTGTTCCAGTGGTGGTGGGTGCAGGGGTGGATAGAGTGCAGATTCCACTCTCAAGCTGCTCAGAAACTGGGGGACAGGGTATTCTGGTTAAATATCTCTGCATAAAAATGTCACCTCAAAGCGTAATTGCTTACAACAATACCATTTTTTTCTTTCATGGTTCTGTGGGTTGACAGCTTGGCTGGGAGTGCCTCTGCTTTTCCTGATGTTGGCTAGGACTGCAGTGGTCCGAGCACTTGGTGGGCTGGACCATCAGAAGTGGTGGGGAAAGGCTGGAGGCTCGTTTCAGCTGAGACACTGGGTCACTGGACAGCCTTTTTCACTCCATGTGTCAGGACCTCCTCTTCTCCTTGTGGCCTCCATGTAGTTCTACCCTTGATTTTTCCACCTGATTCTTCCAACAGGCAGTAAGACTTCTTACTTGATAGTTCAAGGGTCCACAACGTACAAAAGTAGAAACAGACAGGCCTTCTTAAAGGGAAAGTCCTGAGCTTCCAAAGGGTCACTTCCTCTCCGTTCTCCTGGTGAAAGTGTGTCCCAGGCCAGCCCAGATTCAGGGAGGGTATTTCACAAGGGGAAAATTACAGGACGCACAAGTCATTTGGGGCCATTTTAAATAACTAACAATCCCAGGAGGCAGGAATATGTACGGGATACTGTGGAAACACTGAAAAAGGACATTTGAGTGTCTAGAGGTACTCGGGCAAGACTTCCAAGAACAAGAGGATGCTGAACTAGGCCTTAAAGGAAAAATCAGAATTAGCCAGTGAAGGAGGAACAGAAGGGTACACCAGGCAGAGAGAGAGATCAAGCATGAGACATGCACAAGACGTGGTGTCAGAGGAGAGCTTGCTGTGTTCTAAGAACTTCCAGTAACTTCATAGGAGATGAGAGTCCAGCCCCTTTTGCTAAGTGTTAAGAAAGAAGGCTGAAGAGGAAGCCAAGGCTGTGGTCCAGAGGTATGTTATAAAATGAGGACATTCTATCTCAGAGAGTTGCTGTGAGGATTAAATTCTGTCAAGCATCTGGCGTGTACTAGTGTACATACAGGTATGTTGTAAATACACAAGGTGATTTCTAGCACGTGCTAGGCTATGATGAGGGGGTTGAACTTCATCCTGAAATTGATGGAAAGCCAAGTTTTCAGAGAGTCACTTTGCTACATGGAATTTACAATAGAAAATATTGTGTATTTTATTATTATGTATAAGTTGTATGTTACACATTTTTCTATCAGTGAAATACGTAATACATGTATACTGTTTTGGAGGAACGAGTTGTTATTTACCAGCACATCAACCATACAATCATTTTCCTGTTTCCTACATGTTCCTCATTCTCTTTTCTCTATTTGTCATGCACTCAACTCAGTGTTGCCACCTGGGTATCCTCTGCTGATCTGTATTCCAATTCACATTCTCTCTTCTTTTCTCTTCAACTGTTATCATCTGTAAAGCCAATCATAAATGCCTGATTTCAATTATCTAGTGTTTAAAAATTCTCAAATTTCCTTTTGATTCTGTTTTATAAATTCCGACTCTGGTGAAATCTCACCTCTTTTCGTCCATTTCCTTAAATATAAGAAGAATGGTGGTTGTTGTAAGATTTGTTTCTGACACCAACAGCTGGGTTATCTGTGTTTCTTTCTACTGTCTGTTTTTGTATAATTTCTACCTGCCTTGATTCTGTTTCTTGGCAGGCCTTGTAATTTTTAAAATTAAATTCTAGGTATTGTGTATGAAAAATAGAAGAGGGTCTCAGAAATGCTGTGTGGCTCAGGGAGAGTTCCCCTTATTTCCTGAGGACAGAGGAGGACACAGAGGCCATCTGAATCTGATCAGCTATTGAGCTGATTTGATGCTGCGTTTCAATTCTTATAATAAACTTCCTTTTGCATCTGTTTTTCCTCCACTCCTGGGACCACACCTTCCAGAGGTCCGTCCCAACAGAGAGCCTGGATTATTAACAAAATCCCGTCCTCCTTACAGGTCCTTGCCTTTTCAGTCCAGAACTGGAACCACAGTAAACATTGCTTTGTTTTTTTTTTGTTTTGTTTTGGTTTTTTTAGCAGTTTCCCGCCTCTCTTCTTTGCCTTTTGCTCTGTGCAGCTCAAGAACAGGCAAGAGTCTTGAGGGCAAAACCTTGAGTCGTGGTCTCACTTCATGCTCCCACCCTCTCCTAGGCGCTTGGCTCCGAACCCTGGCTACCTTTTAAAATCTGAATTCCCCCCCTTTTTATAGCATTAAGAAATTTCCAAGAGTTCTACGCTCTTCTCTGCCTCTTAGCCACATATGCTCATATTATCAGTCTCTCTCTTCGCATGAAATCAACGTTTGTCTTCAGGGGTAAAGTTGCTTAGAGAAGGTTGGGTCACAGTTGTCTGATTTCCTTCTCTCAGGGTTCTCAGGCTCTCAAATTCTGGATGTCTGTTGCTGTTGGATGCCTTTAAACAGATTTCAAGTATACACTTTTTACAATTAGCTTTTCTGGTTATTTTCAGAGGTAGCATTGGCCTGCTCCAGTCTAAGATTCATTATGGCTGTATTCCTGCTCCTTAGATGACTTCATAGCTCTACCTTCTTGTACCAGGACAGAGTTCTCTCGTAGGTCCTCTGATGACTTTCTGAGCATAGTTTTATCGTCATCATCATCACCCTGAGTGGTAAAGGCTTATGCACCTGTCTCTGCTGGTAGATCACAAACTCCTAGACGGCAGGCTATCTTATTTTTCTTTGTATTCCCTTTACCTGACCTATGATTGCTTCTGAGTGAATGATTGTTTAATAAATAATTAAAAGTGGGTGCGGGTGTCTATAGATTACTGGATCAAACAGGGTGTCATTTATCTGGCAGATATTTCAACATTTGTTTTCCTCTATGTTTATTGTTTTTAACATCAATTTCTTCCCATACTTTTACTTTATTCTTTTAAAAAATTTAAGTCTTTGGCCCATCTGGAATTTATTCTGTTGTACAAAGTCTAATAGAGTTACAATTACATTTCTTCAGTTATTTTTTTACCTTTGGAGAATAAGACAGTAGTTTTCAAAATAAGGGGAAATTTTAAAAAAAAGGGGAAATTATTTTTATGGATCAACTATCTATTATTTCAGCTGCTAGAATAACATATTTTTTAACTGACAGCAATATTTTTGAACATTGTAAACCTATAATAGTAGGAAGATTTATATGTGGCTTCTGACATATTTTAGTATTTTTATTCACATTGCTGTATCAGGTACTAATTTCATATAGATGATGTGGAAAAAAATACTATTTGATAGGCAAACAAGAACTTTGATATATTTATTTTAAAATTTCCTGGTTGGAATTTGACCACTCCCCCTTTGAAACTTTCTCAGATTCCTTAGGGAAGAGTTAGCCAGTCCCTCTCATAACTGCCCGTGGTCCTTTGTGGCCCTTTTATGGTGCTTATCCACTTGTGTGATACATGTATGATTATGATCTTGTCCCTGTGTCCACTGTACTTCCTCTCGCCCAACCTGGCTTTATTTTCCTCTCCAGTAGGAAGACAAACATACTCTTGCCGCAGGCACCCCCCACACACACAGCAGGGGTGGACTTCTTGAGGGTAGGCATTTCTCTCTGTTTGGCTTGTTGTTGGATTTCCGGCACCTAGAACTGTGCCTGGCAGACAGAGTCTGTGTTGAATAGATGTCTGTCTCCTGCATTATATTGTGAGCTCGGAGAGATCTAAGTCTTAGCATCCCAGCCCCCAGAATAAAATCTTCACTAAAGCAGGTGCTGAACAGCTTTGTAAATATGTGGAAACTCATTCTCTTGTAAAACCAAAAGGGATCATGTGTGTATTCAAAGACGATTCTGCTCGTTGAAATCTGTAGCTAATGTCTAGCATTTAGTTCTTAAAATAGAATTAGTATGCAAGAATGCGACGTACTTGAAACTTTATTCCTGGAATACGTCTGTCTTTATTAAACTTTATCAACTTATAATAACTATATAGACAGATTTATATTTCTCTTCTGATATATTTTAGAATTCTTAGTTATTATGTGGTCCCTTTGCTTTATTGTATATTAGAGTCATATAAGTGATATGAAAAATATTTTTGTACATTTATTGAGTCCATATCCTATAGCAGGCATTGTGTTAGAAATGGGGGAACAGGAATGAATAGCATTTAGTCCCTGTCTTCCAAATCCTAAATAATACCTAACATTTAAGTAGCATCTTTATGCTAGCAACTCCTGTGAGAACTTTATTTATATTCACTTTTTGAATTTTTATGAGGATTCCATGAGATAAGTACCCTTGTGCTATTGTTTTTCCCATTTTGAAAGCGAGGAAACTGAGGCACAGAGAGATTGGTTATGTAATTGGTCATTGGAGTCTGTGCTCAGTGATCAGCTAAAGTCTAGGGGCTGTATTGAAGCCTTTCTACAAAAGGGGGCTCGTTAGAAAAAAATGGATTTGACCGACGCTTTGATCCCCTCGCTGTGGGCGCCATTGTTTCAGCCTCTTTCCTTAGAACTTCCTTGGGGTTCATTTTCAAAATGAGTTGTCAGAAGACCATTCTCTCCCCTACTGTATCTCCACTGCCTCTAAGACAAATATATTGTTAGAGTTTAATAGACAGACTGATTATTATGTTGAAAAACAAGGGCTCAAAAAAAAAATCCGTTGGAGATAATGATAAACTTAAATTTTTAACAGTAGCGGTTGCTAGCATTCATATAACCTTCCTTGGTTATAACTCACTTTCAAAATTCAAATCTCAGTTGTGACACTTTCAGCAGGACCTGTCTCAAAAACTTAAAAATAAATAATATTGTCTTTGGTGAGGCAGGGGAGCTGGGAAATATATAACGTGATTGATTTCCAGGTAATTTGTCTTAAAGGAATAGCAGATGGTAAACATTGGCTATTAGAGCAGGAAGTTATTCCTTCAACGTATTTTTTTAGCTAAGAGATTCTTTAGCAGTGAGTCATTCTGGTTGGTTGATTTTGAAAGTAAACCATATGTTGTTTATATGTTTTGGCATTTTATCCAGTTTATCTGAAGATGAGAGTGAAAAATGAAAAAAAATAGCCTTTTACTAATTAGATAATAATTGAACATAATGAAAACAGGTGCCATTATTTTTTTGAATTATGAAAATGTATCTTCACTACAAGCTCGGGGAATAAGATCCTGGGGGAATACCTGTGAAGTGAGTACGTATGTGTCCTGGAGATACATCCCAAGGCACGCACTAAACAAATTTCACTGCTATTTCTTACTGTGATAGAAATCAAAAACGCAAATCAAAATGAGTTTCAAAATGCCTTGTCCATTTTATATGAATTACTAATATAAATACATGCATTATTTGCAGTATTGATGTTCTAGTTAAAATCTTAAAGCATGTCATACGCATTTGGGTGATAAATGAGAAATAACCAAAGCTAGTGCGGTGATTTTCCTAGAAGACCAGCAGGACATTGAGTTCGTCTAATCTATAGATCCCCTCACCTCTGAGTGACAGCAGCTTCCATAAGGTCCTGTTCTCCCTCTTGGGAAAGAGGAGATGCTTCAGCCGCAAAGGGGAGTCATCACAGCTTCGTGTGGGGGAGGGGTGGTGCTTAGTAATTGCTGCTCCGGATAGAAAGGACTGAGATGCAGAAATGATAATGGGGAAATTGAGGAGTCCAAAGGACAGTTTGGATGACTCCCCGGGTGACATATTCACTCACGGTGGTTTAGTGAACTGAACCTCGGCTGCTGAGAGGGAAAGACTTTCCTAGCTCTGTGTCCTTTCCTTCCAAAGAAAGAAATGGACGTGTTTGAACCACAGGAATGTTTCTGAAGCAAAATGATTGGTACCAATAGGACACAATTAGGGCAATTAAAATGCCTTAATGACTGTTTAAAATATGTAATAATGTATATGTTAATTATTTTCCAAAAATATGACTGCTGTGTTTGAAAAGAATGTATAAAATCTGCCCTCGCACAGTATGACCTAATACTAGCTCTCTTTTGCTGTTGCAAAGGCACTTAAATTGCACTGATGATTATTTTTCTAAATGATGAATGCTTATTGTGATGATTCTCTGGCTAATATATGTATGCAAAATGTGGCTGCAAGGATTTGCTTATGTTAGCATATCCCCTCCCCCACTGTGAAACCTCAAGGCTCCAGACATTGATGCTGGAGAGAGAAAATGGATGTGTGTGTGTGTGTGTGGTGTGTGTGTGTAAATCTCTGTGTGTGTATCTAACCTTCAAGTTGATACAATGGCGATGATATACAAACGAGGGAAAAAAAGATAAAGCTTTCCCCTTGATAATGCCGTTCTTAACACATTAATATCATTTCAGAAAAACTTAGAGTAAGAAGAATGCTTTAAATTTAAGAGAGGGTAGTGTTTTAAAACAGCTATGCAGAGCATTTAAAATGGGAAATTTAGTATAACTGAGAATGGCACTTTTAGTAAAGATTCCTGTGATCTTCCAGCCATGTTCTTAACTAGTGATCTCCCCGTAGCAAAATGCATAGATAATCAACAACCCAGTCTGTCAGTAAACTTGTTGGGGGATTAAATCCTGAAGGAAGGAGCCCATAGCCCTGGAGGAAAATTGAGTGCATGTTTCCCTGGGTCTTTGAAGGCTCATCTCCGTAGTCCCACTGCTAGAATGTGCTCTGTTGTCATAGCAACACCATCTCCTGCTTCATACAGGAAAGATTAGCTCTTACTGTGCAGAGGAGAGAATTTAGGGGAAGTCAGACTAATCCCTGGGTGCACTTGGAGAGAAAGGTTGGACCTCGCCTGAGGGATGCTGTCTCTGCCATGGTAGAATTGGCCTGCCACAGACACTGATATTTAAGTTGAAGAGCAGAATTCACAGTAAGTGTCAGCTCCTCCAGAGTAGAATATTGATGAATGAGGTTTGTCTAAGTCTTGTTGAAGACCGTCCCGTGCAGCAGTGGAATGACAGCAGGAGACTCTGAGACTGCCAATGTTTTCCTAGTTTAGGTGGTATTTAAAGGGTTGACCACCTCAGGAACTTGAGGGAAAATTTTAGATACTTTTGAAACGCCCATCTAAAATCCTGGGAGCGTGTCAAAATTAGATAAGCAAAAACAAAAATGTGTTATATGCTTTGAGCACTTAATTTATTTACCCTCGATTTTTGTGCATTTAAATTTCAAATTTTATAGAAAGAAAAAAAAACTCATGAAACAAGTCTATATGTCTAAGCAGGTGTGTTTCTTCAACATCAAAAGTGGTGAGATTTCATTTTAGGGTTGCAAGTGTTCTTTTTCAATTATGCATGTATTTTTAAAAAATCTTTTAAGAAGCATACAAGTAGTAGAGTTCTTTTAAGGTAGTTATAAAATTATAAAAAGGGATTCTTTGGGGAAAATTAATGTATTTAGCTCCTCTGATTTGGTGGTGTTACTTCGGCTTCTCAGCATAAAGCATATGCAATGTGTAAAGCTTTCAAGATTTTCTGTCGCTTGATTCAAATGGATTTTGTTGTGGGGGGCTGTCTGTGTGGGTTTGTTTAGTCCCCCCCCCCCCCGTTGGTTTCTATTTGAACATTTTTTAATGCAATTACTAAGGATTGTGTGGCTTTTAGCTGAAGAGCTGGGAAACCTTGTTATGGATTTAAATGTTTGATATTGATAGCTATTGTGGAGATGTCTAGTCTTTCGAAAACTTAATTCAAAGTACACTTTAATCCACATCCAGAAATTTAAAAAAAAATTTTTAGGAATATGTAGATTTTACATACTATATTACTAATATGTAAACTGTGTGGTTTTGACTATCAGTGTGTGTTACCCTCGAAGTATGTATGTTTTTATTTAAAGTATTCAGGGTAAAAATTGTCTCATGCAGCATTCATCATGTTTTTCAGTCGTTTGATTCTGACCCTATATGGATAGCGTGTATCTAGAAACTGAGTTGTGTTTCCTGTGTACGAAATCCTAGGCTACTAACGTATTACCACACTACAACTAACATCACAGTCTATGCTAAATAGAGCCATTATCGTAAAAATATTGAATTGCCATTTGAAATGTGCTGCTTTATCAGAATGAAAGAGATTTGGGTGTTGGTGTGAAAAAGCAGGGCACCTTTTTCTCTTAAACTTACTGCTATGATAGACCACACGTGTTAGATTTAGAGGAACAATCGTATTAAAAGATGGCATAAAATTATTCTCTTCATTTGTCAGGAAATACACACAAAACTGTAAGGGTCATACTTGGCTTAATAGCATGCGAGCTGTAACTATGCAGGAGCCTGGTGCTAATAAGAAAATGGAGACAAAGCAGGAAGTCAGGAGCCCTTTGAGCAAATGATTGCAGATTATTCCAACAATCTCTTTTCAGTGATTTCAATCTGTAGTTGAGGGTAGGATTCTTAAAAATCACTAAGAGGAAAAGCAAATCTGTTTCTCCCCAGCCCCCAACCTCACCCCTGCAGAAAACAAACTAGAGTAACTTAGCCTTCTTCATAGACTTTGAGCAAAACTGAAGACACCAATGAACCTTACGTTAAAAAGAGAGAAACTTCAGGTCTACTATATGATGCTAAGCTCAGAATGAATAGAACAGAACTGGGAAAGAAAAAGGGTGGCTAAGAAAAAATGGGCACCATTTACTGAGGTAACAGAATAAAGTGTACAAATATATAGCTGAATAATAATTGGAAAGTCATTAAAGTCAAGGATTTAGTTCATTCACTACCTTAACCAATGTTTTTGAGAGATGTTCTTAAACCAGTGTAAAGAAAAAGCAACGAAAACTTGTATCACTTAGATTTTTTTTCCATTACCTGTCTTCTTAATTATAATTCCGTTACCTTATTATTATTAGGAAATACAGTAGTGACTGAACTGGAGCCCAATGCTGTGCGTTGAAGACTCAGATTTGTAACATCTCTGAGACAAGTTTGGTTTGGGCTCCTCCCACTCTGTCAAGGTCTTGCTTGGAGAGGGAACATGTCACCCTCCCAAGCTTAATTGTCCCTTGATAGGCATTGCTTCAGGAAGTTTTAAAAGAGCAAGTTGTTCCATTTTTGAACAGGTCTCAGAGGTTTGGCATGTCATCTGGAAAGTCCAGAAGTCAGTTTAAAGATAAAAGTCTTTAGGACATCAGAGTCTTTCCAACTTTGCTGTAGGGTTGGAAGATGATCTGGAAATGCTCTGAGCTTTTGCATGGAAACCAGAACACAGAAAAGAAAAAGAGGAAACAACGGCACAGGGAAATGCCAAGATAAGTGTCTACTGGAGAAATCAACAAACAAACCCACCCAGGAGACATTAATGCACGATTTCATGATGGTCAGTTGTTGTGTAAACTGAGGGTAACTTCCAAAAGCAACCAGTATGGTTGATGATTGATATGTGTATTATAATAGGTATTGAAAATAAAAATCTTCAGCACAAAGGGGAATACCGTGATATAAACGCTTTTCATATTTGCTTTTAAAAATCAAATTAAGATTCCATTTGACTATTTATGTAAGATTAGAGTCTAGGACACATTGTTGGGTGAAAGGCCTCTTGAGAGAACTGTAATAGAGCAACAGTTCCTTTTTTTTTAATTTTGGGATTTATGCTGATGTAAAAAGCTTCTCTCCATATCCTCTAAGTTTTATGTAATATGTCTCAGGACATATACATTAGATGCTAAATTTATGATTTCTTAGGGTGGCCTGGAAGCAAGTGGGTAGCATGTTGAATGGGGAAGATGGCTGGGGCAGTTGTGGAAATTAGGTTGTAGAAAGGCCAGAAGGTCAGCCTGGGCTTTGTGCTTTTGATGATATATACTCTTGAGGGCAGATGGAGGCCAATGAGCGTTTATGAACCAGGAGTGAAAAATAGGAGCTGTACTCTGTGAAGACGTATCCTACAAATGAGGAGCAGGGTGGATAAACGGTGTGGGCAGTAGTTAGGAGAAGGGAATAGGTTTGAGAGCCTAAGCTAGCAGAGAAGGCCTGAGAATGACAAGTAGGGAAGAGATGAGGAAGACGCTCTAGACATCTAGTCTATGGAATGTCATGTGTTAATTTATACAACCAAGGTTTATCTGACCTCTGCCAAGTGACAGGCGACAAGACAGATGGTACGAATGACAGAGCAAAATGCTAAAGTTCAGGCATTCCTAAAAACAGTCTGGTGGGAATGGCTGAAAGATTGAAAAACAATATCTTGTGGTGAGCAGCGTGCTAAGACAAGCAGAGGGTAGACTTGGCCAATGACTGGGTAGCATTAAAGAACCTTCAAACCGGGAACCCATGGGCACCATTACTAGACGTAGGGAAGTCAGTAGGAAGAGGGGGTTTGTGAGAAGACTGGTGGTGGTAATGGAGGCAGCTAGGAGTTTGATTTTAAACATCTTGTTTGATATTTGAGCCTGAAAAACAAATGCTGTATTTAGTTAGAGTAGATAATCTACTCATAATGTAGTTTATTTTAAGAGGTCACATTATTGCATGAAATTTCATAGCATCTTGGCGTTTATTTCACTACTCTCTGTATTTTGCCTCCTCTTTAATATGTGTATATAGCAATTAGAGTATGTGAGAATGTGACATGTATTTTCCTTTTGAAGTACCACTTTTTAGTGTGATCAAAAAGAAGTTGAACTTTCATTTCTGACAACTCTAAAATTTAGTAATTTTTAACTGCGAAAATTTTATATTCTGCTCTTGGCATTAATATATGATAAAAATAAATTCAGTACAAAGGGGGAAAAAGTATATATTCCGCTGAACTTTTTGAGAAAATCACCTCTGTCAGACTTACCGCATTAGCCTAGGGACAGAAGTATTTTGTATTGTTTTTTTTTATCTGGACCACTGGCTGAATTTTCTGTTACTGTTGTTCTGAAATAATAATAGTTGTAATAATTATAATAACAATCTCAACCATGAACAGTTTTGGTACTTTACACTTTATAATTCTTGGGGAAATAAAAACAATCCTGTGCCCCCAAAGAGCCCTCTATTCCTATATAGAAGAAAGAGAGAAAACACGATTTGTTATAGAGTAAGGGTGTAAGGTGCCATGAAGGTGACTGCAGAGCCGGGACAGAATTTCACACATATGTATATGGTAAAGCAGAATAAAAAACAATTCCAACTTCTTTATCTATTTGAAAGGTAAAGATCTATTTGAATGGGTGCATCTGTATTATGTCCTGTTTGTCTTGTGAGAGAAAGTCCTGGGCTAGTTCTGGAGGTGTGCGTTTACAGGTGGAAGCGTCAGAAGTCCCAGACTTGCACTGAAAAATCTAAAGGTTGATCCTCTTCTCACACCTGTGTGTCTTCAAGAAGATGCCCTAAGGAGGGGATGGCATGGAAACAGTTGGCTTCTCTCCTTAAAGAAAATTCATTCTTTTATCCTTACACAATGCACCCATGAGCTCATTTAATTATCACGATACAGCCAGACACTTAAAATTACTGTCATGTCCCAGTTTTATGAATGAGGAAACTTTAGCTTAGAAAGGTCAAGGAATATTTCTTAAGTCCTGTAACGAATAGCAGAGGACTATTCCAGCTCACTCTTGGTCTCACATTCTCGTTTCTTAAATGAGGCATTGTAGAAACTCATTTTTGGATGCTCTGTGGAAAGCTAATGATAAGGAAACAATTACTTTTATTGTCTTGCCTTCAGTTTCTATGTACACAGAAGCCCTGTGTTGTAAGTAAGCAGACTGTTGGGCACAGTCTGGTCCAATTGTGTATAATAACTATTTCTTGGGATTATTTGGGGGAGTTAAAGGCAGTAACTAATGTAAAGACGCTTATACCACATTAGGTGTTAATAAATGATAATAGTCACTCAGGATCACAGAAACACTACATCTCCTGTCACTTTGCCTGAAAGTTTGGGAGATTTTTTGTTAAAGATCCACGGACAGCTTTTCCAACATTTGATCTTCCATGTGAATCCTTTGGGGTTCATACGAGCTGGAATATGAAACGGAGATATCCCTCTAAACTTTAGAAAATATAATCATGTTTTCTGGCACAATTTTCTTGTTGCTTACGGAGGGAATGGGGCTTGGTGAGAGGGAGGTCTTGAGAGTTTTCATTTGTAAAACTGAGGGCACCATTTGTGGCGAGGGAACTTGCCTCTTCCTCTGTGTTGACTTTATTCATTGGTTTCTTTGAATGGATTGTAGAGAAGAGTAAGAAAATCAGAGCCGGAAAAAGGAAAGGGCAGAGCTTCTAATCAGGTCTTCAAAGGAGTCTGTGGGTCAGAAAGCCTGTGTATGTATCATTTTATCCTACCACCTGTTTCTGTGTCTTTAAATCACACAACAAACTTCACGCAGCGGAAAACTCTTTGAAGGCCATTACTTTATCTATGGCAGATCTCTGATACCTCATACCTTTTAGTAAAAGCTAACTCTAGGGCTGTAAAGTTTAGCCCTGTGAACAGCAATCCTCTTTATACTATAGAGAATACAGTGATTTGTGGAATAAACCTAAGGTGGATTTTAAAAGGAGAATAAGAAATTAACTTGGATGGATGCTGTCAATATCTTCCAACCTTGTCTAGTAATGGTCACCCCACATAGTTGAAAAAATAAGAAAAACAAAAAATTACATATAATGATTTTTTTAACAGTTGGAAAGCAGTTTTGGAATTCAGAAAAATCCCAGAAACTATGACTTTATTAGAGAATGCTGCACATGAATATCCTCTCTCTAGAAACTGCTTTAAACACATAGGGAATTTAAAGGTGATAATTTTTTTTTTTCACTGTAGCTAATAAGCTCCCAAGGGATGACTATTACCCATTTCAGGAAGGAGACATTTGCTTCTCTACCATCTGCCAAATAGAATATCTGGAGTCTTCTTTGCCTTTCATTCTTTCCTATGTTTGTGAGTCTTCACAGTGGGAAGTGGGGGGGGGGGGTAAAAGGCTCAAAAGAGTGATTTTTTTTCTCCTGTTCACTTTTTTTAACGTTTTTTATTGATTTATAATCATTTTACAATGTTGTGTCAAATTCCAGTGTTCAGCACAATTTTTCAGTCATACATGAACATATATATAGTCATTGTCACATTTTTTTCTCTGTGAGCTACCATAAGATCTTGTGTACATTTCCCTGTGCTATACAGTATAATATTGTTTATCTATTCTACAATTTTGAAGTCCCGTCTATCCCTTCCCACCCTCTGCCCCCTTGGCAACCACAAGTTTGTATTTTATGTCTATGAGTCTGTTTCTGTTTTGTATTTATGCTTTGTTTGTTTGTTTTTGTTTTGTATTGTTTTTTTAGATTCCATGTATGAACAATCTCATGGTATTTTTCTTTCTCTTTCTGGCTTACTTCACTTAGAATGACATTCTCCAGGAGCATCCATGTTGCTGCAAATGGCGTTACGTTGTCAGTTTTTATGGCTGAGTAGTATTCCATTGTATAAATAGATCATATCTTCTTTATCCAGCCATCCGTTGATGGGCATTTAGGCTGTCTCCATGTCTTGGCTATTGTAAATAGTGCTGCTATGAACATTGGGATGCAGGTATCATCCTGAAGTAGGGTTCCTTCTGGATATATGCCCAGGAGCAGGATTCCTGGGTCATATGGTAAGTCCTGTTCATTTTTTATTCCAAATCCTCACAACATTGTTCCCCAGATCTCCTCTTAAGGTTTCTTTAGCACTTAGGATTTGAACTTGTTAATTTAGCATTGTTTCTCCTTGACCCCAAGACTTAGTTTTCTTAGTGGATAGTCCCTCTTAAAATTTATATCATAGTTTTCAACTGGTCAAGAGAAATAGCAGTGCTGGGACTAGCATAATATTGTTAGTCATTCTCTAATTTTAATTATATTTTCAGTCTTTAGGTTTGGGGGGGAATTATCACTTAGAAGCAAATTGTGCTTTTGGGGAACTGTGATAGAAAATTCGATTTCTAATCTGGCAAATATTTTTCATTATGCTTTCTCCATCCTAGAAGAGTTTTGGTTATCAGATGAAATTATCTGCAGTGTGGTCCTTGCCAACTCAGCATGGTCTCTGCGCCCATCTCTAAGCTTTTAGAAACTGAATGGATCTCTTACTGATTTTACAATAACAGGGGGAGAATTCAGTAGGGTAGGTAAAATATGAAATATACTTCTGACCAAAATTATATGAACAATTTGGGGATGGAACTCTTGGTTGTATCACTGCCACTGATCCGTGTCAAATATGTTTTTTGTTGTTGTTGTTTATCCACTCTGTGTTACCTAAGTTAGAAATACAAGGAGATTCCATTAAATGATACAAGATACTCATTTTTTTTTTTTTTTTTACTGCCTGGCAACATAGGGAGGTGGGAAACGTACAGACTTTAGCTTTGCGCATGTTCCCCTTGGAATCTCAGCCCCATACCTCCACAGCCGTTTCCTCATCTGTCTCCTAGAAGGACTGAGAACCTGCCTTGCGTGCTGTTCTATTTCAAAGTTCAATGGATAGAGTAATAAAAGATATTAATAAAATATGACACATTTGTCTTAAAATACATATTCATGATTAACACATATTCATGATTAACACATTTAGACTTACCAGCATCTCTTCTATCACCAATATAGTAGTAATAAATTACGGTGTATTCCTTTAAATATATATTCATGAGAACAATTTCCAGAAGTACAAAAATTACAAAGAAAAAGGAAGAGCCCCACTATTTTCCACTCCCAACCCACTGTACTCCTAACGAATCATTTTTCTTAACAGTTTTTTAGGTACTTGTCCAGCTAGATAGATAAGTGCTAGATAGATATATCCCTTTCGGGAAAAAATGATCACTAAGAGTTGAATGTTGTTGCTTTTCATTTTTATCATTATTGTGAGTCAGTGGTTGGAAAGAACATTTTGCCAGTGATGTGCTGAAGTTGTCGTTGTTTTCATATTGTTTTTATACTCGCTGCTTTATACCAGCTCTTACTACAAAAGACCTACCCAGTTGCAGACCAGAGAAAAGTGGGATGGGACTGACCACACATCTTTTGGGCGCCGCTGATTGTTTGTGGCAGGGTCTGTGCTGGAGTGACAGTGAAATACGCATCATGACAGTGTAGATACCGAAAGGCAGGCTAAGCCAAATTAAAGACGAGCTCTTAACATGTTGGCCTGCAAACGTCGGCATCGCTGAAATGTGTAAATTAGAGATGCGCTGGAGTCTGCTAGCCAAAAGTGAACGCGAAAGTGCTTACAGCTCGCTAATTAATGCCACATGTCCAACGTGATGGCGGAAAAAAAAGGAGCCGCTCAGGCCTGTGGGAGAAGGCAGTGGCCTGAGAGTCAAGAGAACTGAGCCCCCTTCTGTTCTGCGTCTCAGTGAGGGACCATTGGTAAACCAGCCAGTCCTTTGTCTCCAGTGGAACCACTTAAAACAGGGATCGTAGCCACCACCCAGTTTTCTTCCCAGAATTGTGGTGGTAATAAAATGAGAAAAATAGAGCAAATTAAAAAAAAAGTGATATAACTCTAATTTATTCCTCAACTGCTAATGTTCAGATGTCTGTATTGTTTATACATTTTACAAAAATTTAATGAGTCTCTACCAGGTCGGGCTCTTTGAGGAGCAGTTAGTGGACCAGTGTCAGCCCTTAAACTGTTACTGGTCCGTGACGAGTAATTGATTTGGAACAGAGCAATTTTATGTCTGTGGAATTTCATATCAAGTAAATGCGTTTGTATTTTATATGTGATGGTTCTAGGTTTTAAATTTTTTTTTATACATCATTTGTCCATGAGAGACTGGAAATAAAAGGACCTGATTCTTTACTACAGATAGTTTGAAAAGCATCGTACTTGGGCACAGGAGCTGGGCTGTATGAAACAGAGTGGAATTTGACCCACCCCTCTGTCGGTGCTTGGGGTCCTGGGAGAGATCTGCATATTAATCAGATAACCCTACCTAAGTGATTATGTCGTTCAAACTGAAATACTTGCTCCTTCTCAACCTCTTTCCTCCTCTCTCCTCCCCTCCCCGTTATCATAGAATCGATTGCCCCTTTATCTGTCTCTACCCCGCCTTCTCTTGTCTCCCCTTCCTGCCCCCTCCACACCGCTCATCTGTCTTCTCCTCTCTCCCCTCCCCTGCCATGACTTGCTCTCCCTATTGTTCCTCTTAATCTTTCATTTGTTTTTCACCTACTCTAATTCATATCTCTGAGAAACTTGACTCAATTGTCAATTATTATCTTATCATCCTTAACAAAAACAGAACTATTCCAGTATTCTGATTTTTAAAGAGTATTATATTCTCTTTGAGATTATAATTCCTTCCTTTCTTTTTTTTTTATAAGTAAACTTCATTTATTTATTTTTTGGTGAGGGGAAGTAATTAGGTTTATTTAGTATTTATTTATTCTTGGAGGAGGTAGTGGGGATTGAGCCCAGGACCTCATGCATGCTAAGCATGTGCTCTACCACGTGAGCTCTACCCGTCCCCCTTCCTTCCTTTCTTTCCTTCTTTCCTTCCTTCCATCAGTATAACTCAGCTATTAAAAAAAGAGGGGGGGGGGAACTGAGTCGCCTTCTGTTCTGCTCCTCGGTGAGGGACCATCGGTAAACGAGACTGTCCTTTGTCTCCAGTGTAACCATTTAAAATAGGAGTCATAGTCAGCACCCTGTTTTCTACCCTGAATTGTAGGCAATGTATTTAGGACTTATGGAGCCACTACTCTGCGGCAAGCAGTGTGCCTTGCACCCCATTATATTCCTGCTTCCCATCCCCTCTTCCTACCCCTAAAAGGAAAACTGAGCACAAGTAATACGAGGGTTGGAATTCAGGATCCTGTGGATACGTGACCTGGGCATACACCATCTTAGGATGCCCTCTTCTTGCATGTATCATTTGTAAAAAGAGGTAATACTGAGATGAAGCTTGTAGCAGTTGAAATTTAAAGCTTTTGTTCTTAGGAGTATAAATACAATTTTCACGATTCCATTTCCTTCATGCCAGAAGATGTGAGCAAACTAGAACTTTACTTAAACTTGTCTTTAAGATGATACCCTGATTATAAAAAGGAGAAAATAATCTGTTTTTTGAGGCATGAAATCACTCACTAACAATACATTTTGCACTGCTTAATAACAGTTGTAAATAATGGCTGAAGCGACTGCATGTTGAATAAATGTGACGTTTGGTCCTGATTTAATTCATTAACTATATTTACTATAACAGATTCATTACTGTTACAGGTTGGTTGTTTACTACCTTGATGCCTGTAAGAAAAGAGTATTCTTTTTGGGGGAAAAAAATATTTAAATAGAGTAAAAAAAAAATCTGGGTCTTGGTTTTGTTTAGTCCAGAAAATGATTCTCAGTTCATATCTGCAAAGCACTGAAGCATTTTCCCAGAAAAAGAGAGAGAGGACAGTATCCTCTAAACAGAAGGCATTTTTGTGCCTTCAGAGACAGTCACGCCCGCGATGGTTTCTTTTCATTGCTGGGGTCTGGAGCATCACCAGGAGAACTAGGTGACGTGAGATCATTTCCTAGAGAGGTATGTGGTAGGGAGAAAGGCCAGGGGTGATGGAGTCAGACGTCTTGGGTGTGAATCAGGCCTTAGCACCTGTGGGACCTTGAGGAAGTTATTTAATCAGCATCCCAGAATATGCTCCTGTGACATCAAATTACTCGGGCCTGCTTTCAGGATTAAATATAGCACATGATATTTAATTGTTTTTCATAGCACATAGCAGGCATGAATTAAACAGTGAGTATTTTTGCATCCGTTACTTCAAATAATCAGGGCAGAAGGGAGGTATCAGTGTTTATAATAAGAAAGAGAGTGATTTAAGGACTCTAAGAAGAGAAAGTAATAGACCAGCCAGGCTGTGAGTTAACTTTGACCATGTTGCATTACATATGGGGTTATCATAGAATCGATTGCCCAAACCAGAGCACAGGTGAGTCAAAGAGGGCACAATTAATAATCATGCTGACCCCAAGACTGTGTGAGGCCAGTGGTCATTCCATTATGTACCTTATTTCCTGTGTCCCTCTGTCCCCACGCTCTGGCTTCCTCTGCTGAATTTGACTTACGCGTGGGCCCTGGTAACCTGTCCGGCCCAATTTTTCCTTCTGACTTTGCGTCCGCTGCGACTGCTCACCAAGCTAGGAGTTTGGGCTTCTGGGATTTGCGTATGCACGTGGATTGTCTGAGAGCCTTGTTACAATGCAGGTTCTGATCCCGTAGGTCTGGGATGAGGCCCGAGAGTCAGGGTTTCTCACGAGATCTCGGGGGATTTTGACGCTCTTTGTCACTAGCCCGCACGCTGAGGAGAAAGGTGTCGGCACAGATTCCAAGAAATGGAGTCTTTTTGATTTAATTCACCTTTCTGGTTTGATTGCATTGGTTGTGGTCTTGACCTTTTATGATTTGATGGCCCTTTGGTCAGGTGCCTGCCTTGGCGGTGCTGGCCTGGGGAGGTCATGTGGCTACCGAGGCAACAGGTTGTTGGCAATTCATTTGCTCTAGAAGGGAGTGTGGGGAGGAGGTCCATAGACCAAAGCGATACGTTCAGTGTAATGAATTGGCCCGTTTGGTTCCTTTGAGTGGAGAGCTGCTGAGAAAGGATCACATAAAAAGTTCCATCAGCAAGGAACCACCTCCCTGCCCCCCGCCCCCCCCCCCCCACACACACACCATTCAGAGCTCAGTAAAAGCTTCCTCTCTGGCTTAAATCAAGAAACTAGGGCTTTCAAACCAGAATCCACTGCACTTCATCTAAAGGGTGATTTTATCGCTGGCCATGGTTATGTAATGTTGGTATAGTAGCCTGGGGGAGGGGATGGGGGTGTATTTTGAGCAGCTCTTGGCTAATTAGAAATAATCAGTTTGTAAGAGCTCTTACTGTGGTGTTATTCAGAGAGTTTAAATTGATACAATCAGTACAGAAACTTAGAGAAATTATTTTTTTAATGATCAACCAAGACAGATTTTGTGTTTTTGATTTGAGATTTTTCGTGATAGAAATGATATTAATGAAAACGAGCTTGTAGGCCACTGCTATAAAACAAACATTGATTGCCTGGGAATCCTTTTATAGTTCTTAGTCATTTTTTATTTTTCTCAAACTTACTCTGATATTCCTTTTTGCTAGTCCTTTTGCAACAGTATATAAAAAACATCAGCAAAACCCAAAATGTTGCCTCTTCTTCCACTGACTTTTAAAAAAATGTTATATTTCCACCTGGTGACTTGCTACATATACTACTTTATGCAGAGAAATATGAAAGCAAGTTCCACACTCTCCATAAACATTTGGGGGACAAATGACTTACATGTGTGAAAAATCAGTGTATAGTGGAACATTTTGGAACTATAAAAAGCAAGAGTTGAGAAAACAGAATCAATGTAGTTTGGAATTACCAGTTTAATTCTTTAGGCCTTTGCTGAATATGCACCACACATATTCGAGAATTCAGGGCAGACAGCAAGGGGAAAACGCCTGGTCTCCGTCCTCTCTCTTTGTGATCTGGTCGGTTTGGGCATCAGAGCAAGAGGAACAGGATGTGTCCCTGCGTGTTATTTCTCCAACTTCAGTACCCTCGACACGAACACTGTCAGCGATCACATGATCACGTTATTTCACTTAATTTCTGACACCTCCCGGAGTATTTCTTCCTAATCCCGTGATTCCTGGTCTCGGTGCCCTTCACCAAACACCTCTTCTCCTGCCTACGGGGTGGCTCCCTGCTTCACAGCTTGTTGCAAGCCGCCTTCATCTTGTCTTCCTCCTCCCCCCACCACCCTCCTCTTCCTCCTTAGTTTGCTTTCTTTATATTTTACTGTCTTCATACTCAAACTGTGTCTGAAGCGTGCCTTCCGTGAGAGCTCATGTAGCAGAGTGGTTTCTAAGGGCTGGACGTGACATCTGCCACTAAGTGCCCGCTCTGCCATTCAGTATCTTTGCTACCTTTGGGGAATCACAGGATCTTTTCCAGACTTGAATATTTTCACTCTGGTAAAATGGGGTAAATAATGCCTATCTGTTTTACTTCACTGGGTTCCTAGAAAGTATACATTAGGTTGATTGTGAAAATTAACCTCCTTTTTCTGATCTGGGCAGTGTCCTCCAAAATAAAGCCGTTAACCTCAGCAGAGAGGAACACGTGACTCTGGCTGTTATTGGTGCCCCAAGAGGTTGGTCTGGAACTCTGGTTCTAGCTTTTGGTTCGAGAGATGAACCTGTTAAGCTCCACCCCAGACAGAAAAAGTTACCGAACTCAAGTTCGGCTGCTCCCCACTCAAAAGCCAATAATTTGAGAGGCAGGTGTCAGTTGAAAGGAAAGGTGCTTTAATTAGCAAGCTGGCAATCTCATATCTAGAGACCAACGCTGAAGATTTTGCTCAGCGGTGACAGTTTTTAAAGGGAAAAAATGGCGGGGGGAAATCTCAGTGAATCATCAAGGCAGAAGGTAGGGTTCCGCATTCTTCTCCATTGCGTGCAGACTGACTCACTCTCTCTTCAGATGTTATCTTGCCCTGTGATCTGCCTGCAGGATGGCTAAGGGGGCTGTTGGGGGTGGTGAGCTAATCATTATTTAACTCCTTAATTCTTCATTCTTACTTCTTTTTATCAAGAAAAAAGAACCAACGGGTTAGACAAGGCATGGTGTGCATTCAGGATAGGGTAAATCAGGCGTTAGTTTCAATTGCTTAGTGGTCTCATTCCTATAATTAGGTTCTTATAAGGTTATTGGGGGACAGAAATGGGCAAATGGGAAAGGGGCAGAAGAGTTGCTTTCTGCATGACCTACGTGACGCTCTGTGTTTTTAAAACTGGTTGACTTTGTTTCAAATAGTGTTCCCTAGACATTGGTGGGGACGGGTCTGAGAGAGCCTGAGTTCTAGAGGAGAATTTAGGGCAGGATGTGCCCTGACGTTGCCCTCGCTGCTCAGTTAGAATCAGTCCCTGAGCAACTTCAACAAGCTTGCTTGGTTTTGAACTCAATGCTTTGAGGGCTTTCGTGGTTCCCTTGAACCATGGTGCTCCTTTTCCCCCAAATCAGTACTAGGATGAACCTCTGGTTATTTAACTCAGGATTGACAGAATTAAATTTTTAAACTGACTCAAGAACAATTGAGTTTGAGTGTGAAATAGAAATGTAAAGCGTGGCACTGACTCCTCTATCTGTACTATTTATTAAGGTCCTGTGGTTAATACAGCCAACGCAAGTATTATTTCTCCTGTTAAACATGTCTCACCGTGCTCGCCGTTTTATTCCTGCGTGGTGGTAAACATCTGAATGCTTTGTGGGCTCATGATGAGTGCTCTGGGATTCTGCTATTATTAAAGTTGAGCATTTGATTGTAAAAAGTACTTGACTTAAACAATTTGCGCTCTACACTGCAAGCACAGTGTTTGCTACCTTTGCGGGAAACTTTATTTTGGAGTTGGGCAGGTCGGTCTTTCTCCCCTTCTCTACATTCCTTTCGAACTTGCAGTCCTTTTCAACCTGGCACCTGGTAGTGTGTGACACCTGTGTACTTGCTGAGTACTCATTCATAGCAGTGAAGCATCTGTGGTCATCCAGGTTTCAAACCCTCTCCCATGAGTGTGACCACTGGCCCTTGTCTGTCCCTCACCCGGACTCTGGTGGTGTGCAGTGATGGGAGAGAAGGGTTGGAGATAGCAGTGGTGTCAGAGCTTGATCCTGCTGAGGTGGCTGCAGGCGCCTGGCTCTGCATAGATCTTAACTCTGGTCTGAGGTTAACTCCTTTAAAACTGAGTTAAATTGGCATGCAACTTTATATTAGTTCAAGTATACAATATAATGATTTGATGGATGTCTCAGTTGTGAAATGATAACCACAATAAATCTGGTTAATATCCATCACCACACATAGTTACAAATTTCATTTTTCTTCTGATGAGATAAAAGTCATTTTTTAAATGAAAAGTAGCAAATATGTTCCTGTTCTCCTTCAACAAGAGGACTTTCACGTTGTATACACTGTATTATTTTTTAAAAATTTTGTGTTTTACTCAGTGTAGTTGATTTACAAGGTTAGTTTCAGGCGTACAGCAAAGCAATTCAGTTATACATATACATACCTGTATTTTTTTCAGCTTCTGTTCCATTATATGTTATTACAAGAAATTGAATATACCTGTTGTATAGCACAGGGATCTATATCCTTTAAATACTGATCTTAATATTGATTTTCTTTGATCTTATATACTTGGAGCATTTATTTGCTTTTTTCTACTTTTCTAAAATGATATCATTTGATATCCTTCAGCCCTGAATATCAACTGGAGTTGTCTTTGGTTATAAATCTCTTGTAATGGATCAGCTTGTACTCATAGTCGTGGTGATATTGAAAGTTCATCTACATTTATGAAAACGTCCTGGTTGTTCAGTTTATGCTAATTGCACGCAGGATAAGCAGAAGGTCTTTGTTAAGTGAGGGGGAGGGGTAGCAGGCTATTCACTGTGATTCCTGATTTTGCAAAGTACCGCAAAATGGGTAACCTCAGATGACACCTTTCAATTTCAGAGAGTCTCCTAAATCAAAAGTTAACTCTTTTCTCTCCCCCACCATAATGTACCATCTGTTTTTACCAGGGTCTTCTCCCCATGATACCTAAAGACGTACTTCCTGCTGAGGTGTTGTGGTACAATTTAGATAGAAATTTGGTCTAGAGTTAGGAAACCAGTTTCTAATCCGATGTTTATCACTGTCAAGGTGACTTGAGTAAGTTCTTTATCTTTATCAAATTCTTTAAAATAGAATTGATCATCTTAATTTATGCCCAGGTCTCTTTTGATTATTGTAAAGGTAATAATTACCAAAATGATTTGTATAATTAAGATGTTTAATGTTTTGAAGCAATTGGTATTATTCAGATGAATAGTTTTATTTAAATAAACCAGAATAATTTAATCTTTGTTAGAAAGATACCAATACTTTGACAAGTGTCTAAATGATAATGTTTTATAATTGCCACCAAATCTCTTAATGACTTCGAATCCGTCAAGATGGTCAATAAGTTCATTAATACTACTGTTACTGACAGTGATGGATTTCAACCCCAAAAGGTAGAAATAGTAAAGGAAGAATAATGAAAATCTCTTGGATATCAAATAATGAATTGATATTAAGAAGGAAAAAAAATCACAAAATATTGACTATAATAACATCACAGGAACTAGAAAACAGACGTCTTGAGGCCAAAGGAAGGAGAATTGTATCAGTTGCTATCCAATCTGGAAAATGTTGTCCATTCCATGTCATTCATTAGAAAAATTGAGTATCACGCACTGTTTGCGATGTGTAAAGCGATGCAGGAATTAATAACAGCAGGAAGCTGCTGCTATAGCTAGAGGTGGACAAGCTGGGAGGGAGTTGGCATTACCAGAGGCCAAGAGCTAGAGCTGCACAGTGGGAGACAGACACACACAAGATGCTTTTTGGCAGGACCTGGGAGAAGATGCCCCTGGAGCTGGAGACAGGGAGGTCTCCTGAATCCGAGAGGGTATGTGCGTGGGGTGGGAAGTGGAGATACCCAGACATCCTCCCTTTTTCCGCTCCGCAATCTCTGTCAGTATCTCCCATGCTTTGAACCAAGTCATAAGATGATTGTCAAGGCAACCTGCAAAATGATTTGCAAAGAAAGGGGGAAGAATGGATTGGAGAGCAAACCAGCGAATGACTAGTGTATAAGAAGAAGGGGCATCTGGGGAGCCTTTCAGAATTCTTAGTGTAGGATTTGTCTGTCTTTAAGTCCAGGAAGTGCTTGGTGACCCAGGTTTCTCGCAGTCTCAGGATGTTGGACATGAGAGCTTCCACTTCCTCGCTGAGTAGTCCTGGCTCCCCCAGTGCAGTAGGGAGAGGGGCAGTTTTGAGAGCAGGACGGATAAGAGAAAACATCATCCATCTCTAAGTTGCTCTAAAAATCTGGAAACGAAATAGGTCTAGAAGATTGCAAGAATTCTTCCCCTACCCACACTCCTAAAACACAATACACTTCTTCACCTGCTTGCTAATGGCTGAAAATACCAAGAGAAAAAGGCTTTCATTCCACAATTAGAGATAAAAGGTTTAAATTACAAGTGCCTAGCTGAAGTAGCATTTTTTTTTTCCTGTGGGGGAATTTCCATCAATCAATCCATCAATCTATTTCTCAGTAAAATGACTTACAGAGAGCCGGTGTGCACACAAATAGCTGGAGAATTTACCATGAAAATGGGAAAAAGAACACGAGGGACCTTGAGAACAAACTTGGAAGATTTTGACAATTTTTCCTAGAATGATACCCTGTACCTTCTTTACGGGCAGAGTAAAGTTTCTTGAGTTTGCAAACATGTTCTTGACCTTGGTAAAGACCTTCTTGCCTAGAAGTTTGTTCATCAAGGTAACCAAAATGATGCTTCTCCCACAGATAACACCTTCAGGTCTTCAGTACACATTTAGATAAGCTCTTTGGGAAAAATCATATCCTTTTATGAGTCTTTTAAAAAGTGGGACCACACTGGCTCTTGTTTATTAGTTTTGATCAAGGGAGAGAATATTTGGCAGGCTTCTTTTTTTGAAAATTGCCTAGAAATTTGTTAAATGTGTCAACTGAAAAAAAAATGCACCACCTAAAAATTGAGAATTATGTTTTATTTGGTAGACTGAACTGCTGTATAATGATTATCTTAGATGCACTTTAAATTTAATGAGACTTTCATTGTATATAGTGCTTGCTGTAGGAGATAGGACATAGAAAAATCCATATTATTAATTGTTTTAGTTTTAAGTTGGAGCAGTAAATAGCTTCTTTAGTGAGTTGCAAATACTACATGGATGCCTTATACAGTTACATTAGTGAATTATGCTGTCTGTGACGTTGTTTGCCTTATTTGTCAATTAATTTATATAAATGCTGTCAACTTAGTGTAGAACACTAAGCTGAGGATATATATATATACATGTATATATGTATACTTATGTATATATCTGTATATACAATTTTCACTTAGCTCTAATTGAAATTTAACACTTTATTATATTATGAATGTTGTCAGTAAAACAGTATTCACAGTAACTGTAACTTCATCAGCAAAAGAGATGTTTTCAAATCACATTGTAATTATCAAAAATGTTTATACATATCATTTTCCATAAAATGTCTAGTTCTTTGAAACCCTAAACAACTAGTGGGTAAGCATGAAAATTGTGGTTTATTAGTTATTCAGACAATTAAGAAGCCACTGCTGTTACTATATTAGTGGCCATTTTAAAAAATGGGTTGTCTTGGAATTGAGAGAGTGTTTTATTATCAGTCAGTCGACAGTGGCTCTGAGGCAGGAACACAGACAGACTTTCCACAGAACTAGAGTCACATAGTCAATGGGCTTCTCCAAGTACCTATCCTGGGAGCACCGTCAATGAGTTTATGTGATCCAGGAAAAGGAATCCGCTGTACAATATCCACAACTTTCTAAAACATACAGTTCCCTGTCTGAAATGAAGGATGTAGGATGTATTCAGTTCCTTGTCCTCTTCCAGTTCTTTCTTGCCTTGGTCTCTTTTTCTGTACACTCTCTGAACCAGAGTAACCTCCAGCATCACCATCATACATCTACAGAAATCTCACCTCTTACAGCATGCCCTCCCTGATTCCGTTCTCATCCCCTGTGATGTGCGGGTGACTTCCCTCTCTCTGAAGAACCTTGTTTATTCATCGTGCCTTGTGTGAAACTCACATGGGAGACTGTCTTCTCCGCTGCATTGTCATTCTTTTTTTAGTGTCTAAGTTAAGAACAAGTTCCATATGGAGTTTCTATGGACTCACAGTGCCAAGAAGAGTATCTAGCACACGATAGGTATTTGGTTAAGATTTTTAAACAAAATTATATTTAAAAAAATACATCAGCTCCTCAATGAAAGCTCAGAATGAGTTTTATTTAATTATCGTGCTGAGCTTCGGAACAGACAGCTTATCTCAGTGCCTTTAATTGGAGCCCATTCTTCCAATGGGCAGGGCTGAATTAGGAGCTCCCCAACAAGGAAAACACCCTTCTGTAGAACTAATTTACTAGAAAACTGAATCCCCTTGTTACTCCCAATATCAATTTGTTCAGCTTCAAAATGAGTGCCCTTTAACCTTTCAACAGTAGTCATACATGCACACATAATACACGTATGTATTTATTGACATCAGTAAACTTCTCCTGAGTCTGAATATTTTGCAAAATGTAGCATTTATTCTTTTGTGTGAGTTTAATTGAGCCCTAATGAATAGAATATAATCTGGGTTATGTTTTACAAATACAACAACAAAAAAAAAGATTGCATTTTTGATTCTCTTTTTTTAAGGGTTTGTGTTGCTGAGGACTTGAAAGTGCAGGACTTTGGTCAGCAGCCGTTGAAATTTTTGCAGATAAGGAAACAGAAGATGAAACACAGAGCAGGGCTGTATAATTCAGTTTTAAAACCTGTATTGCAGAGGATACGTAAAATAGGAATTTTTTAAATGGGAAGGTCATCAGAAGGATTTGAGGAAGGGAAGTAAGAGAAATGAAGAAATTTCTAGGTGGCAAATACAATGGGCAGAAGGATGGGGGTAAAGGCAGGAGCGAGTCAGAGAGCTGAGCTGGCAGGAAGAGGGCAGGGGAGAGCTGCAAAGGATCTGTTCAGACAAGGTTGCACGCTTCATGTTTTAGAGTAGAGGGAGCCATGATGTACAGTCTAACAGTGGATAAACTTCCTTTTTTTATTTTTTATTTTTTTGAAAAATAGGGAATCCTAGAGCTGGGAGAAGATGGAGAGCAGAGAGCAGGAGTGATAAAGGGATTTGTACCGCAACTCTATTTTGCAAATAGATTTAGAAGGATTTAAAACAATTTTTTCCACTTTTGTGGATACTAAGGTACTCATCTTTTGGAGCAAGGCTATTTACCATCTATATTTTGGATTTAAAAGTTAGTTTTCTGATGTAAGATAAAAGGGAAGTTTTCTAAGGAGGCATCAAAGGACTAGAGGTGGAGGACTGTGTTGCATTTTGGGGAAAACAGTAAAAAGTTTTTTGGCCCCTATAAGCATCTGACCTGCATTTTAGGACTAAATTTCCAAGTATTAATCTTAAAATGAGGATGATAGGTATTGTTTTTCCTATTCACTTGGCCCAAGGCACTGGCCCCAGGGCCATAATGAAGAGATACTGAAAGTACATTAGAAAGTAGGTCAGGTGCTTTGGGAGATTTCAAATATATATCACTTATGTTTATATATGGAAGGATAGATATCCATACTCATATGTATGTGTATATGTATAGAGAGGTAGATATCCATATATATGTATGTATATGAAGATTGATATTCATATATAGAGATACAGATATACTTAAATATATTCACACATAGACCATACATAACTGTTACAGGTGAATTCTCTTTGTATAGGGAAAACTAACCATTGACTCTGGTGCTGATGAAACTATTTCACACAAAATGCTGGTAGGCATGTTAGCAATAATTTAAACAAATAGTATTTCTAGGGTCTGGACTGATTGGCGGAGGGAACGGAGGGTAGGGAAGGCGAAAGGAGAAAATAGATAGCTCATGCTGAGTGTTGCAGACAAGAACCACAGCCAAGCTCACTCGGACGACCCTCTCCACAGCACTAAGTTCATCCCATCAGCCCAGCCCGACCCTCAGCCCAAACACAGGCCACATAGCCCGCTGCCCTCCTGATGTCACTAGATTCCACACTACCTGTCATCCAGTTCCACATTCTCCCTGTTGCTAGGCACCCTGGGCAGTCTTAATTTCCAAAGCTCCAGGTGCTGTTTTGCCTTGGGACTCAGATACAGAGTTTTTGCTTCCAGTGCTCTGGTACCCGGGCTGAAACTGGAGAGAAGCACCATCATTCGGGGCCCGTGAACTTAAAGGCCACACGTACAGATGTAAACACTACACTCTCTGTGTGGCAGCCCGGTACCCACACGCCAGCAGCCACTCAGGATGGAGCAAACTATGTGGGGTAAGGAAGCAGTTTTCCCCTTTCAAGCGATAAGCTGATGTGAATGTTAACAGTAAGCAGGAATCTGAGATTTGTGGGTTTTAATTCTGAAAAAATACCTTATAAGGAAGAGAGAATAAAAACCATTAATGTGGCTACACGAAACTAGACAATAAAAATGGCTAACATATCCTCAGTTTAATGTCTGCTCACCTCTTTACATTAAATTTTTCTAGTGTGGACGTCAAAAACTTTGTTTTAAATTTTGATTTATACAACAGCACGAGGGATTTTTGGTTCTTTTACCATTTACGAGATAGAAATATGTGAATATGTATTTGATACAAATGAGTAAATCATTAATTTGTTCTTCATGAAACATACTGATTTACTCAGGAGTGAAATATGTAAAGCTGTTGAATTTAGTTACCTTGGTAACATCTGGAGTGAACCACTCTGTCTAAAAATATTTTCTCCTTTATGGTTTATGCTTTATACCAAAATTATAAACACATGACTCTTACTAAAGACGTTCCTGATGAATGATAATGTTTATCTTACCT
Source organism: Vicugna pacos (assembly GCF_048564905.1). Lineage (NCBI taxonomy): Eukaryota > Metazoa > Chordata > Mammalia > Artiodactyla > Camelidae > Vicugna > Vicugna pacos. The sequence goes on from NC_133010.1 coordinate 12,355,640, forward strand.
AAAAAATAAATAAATGGTATCAGATTAAAGAAACAGATCTAGCACATTTAATTTTTAAATGTAATAGATATTGGATTTGTTTTATGCTAATGTAAATTGAGTTTTAAAATGTATCTATAGGATTATGCATTTTTCTAGCATGTTGATAACAATTTCTTATAAGAAATTTTTATTAGTTTTTAAAGGACTCTAGTACATAAATGTAAAATCACAGTTTTCTTCATAAACTAAATAATTTGACTTGAATATGCCCATTATGCTCTTCTTTGGACTTTCTTAGAAAGAACTTAAATGAGAAATGACTTTTCATACATTAGTGTAACCATGCTATAATTTAGCATAGAAGAATGTCCATAAAAATTGAAAATTACTTATACAAATCATTCTCATTGAGAGTAATTTTGAATTCTGAAATGAACAGCTATGGAAAGTGTCATGTTATTATTACTTTTACTACCAGTTTCCTAAATTCTCTTAGTTTCTCTCCCCATGAGGTCTTTTTGAATGGGTACATAAAAAGAGTAATTGAAAAGTAGAATCTTGCCCTGTGAACATATTTTAACTTGCTCACAAAACAGTTTTAGAAAATTGTTTAACAACACTGTCTTGCTGAAAATTAAACTCAATGCCCTTTGTTTTCTTTCTTTCTCTCTTTCTTTCTCTCTTTCTTTCTCCCTTCCTTCCTTCCTTCCTTCCTTCCTTCCTTCCTTCCTTCCTTCACTGGAGCAAGAAACCTGGGCTTTATCCTGGACCCTTGTCTGTTTATTATCCATCTTAGCTTTCCTACTCTTAAGATTTTTCTAGTCTTCCCCTCTTATTCTGCACTGCTGCTGTTTTAGTTTGACTTTCAATAATGCTGCCTTAGGTGATTTCTAGATCTCTTCACTGGTCTCGCCAGCTTCCGTTTTGTTTCCTTCATACTGTTCTCATCAAAGACAGAGTAATCTCTCTAAAACATATTTTTTTCACATCCCTTCCCACAATAAATTAAAATTACTTCTCTTTGCTCTCAAGGTAAAATCCAAGCTCTTTGATACACAAAATTCTTCCCAGTCCTTTCTCTTCTTCCTTTTCGAGGTTTCTCTTTCTTCTGTCTCTCGCCCTGCTCTCTATTCTCTAGTCTTATGTGCCCTGCGTGTTCTTTCCCTGTCACTTTGCACCTGCTGATCTCTGGGCGGGGAACACTTCTCTTCAACTTCTTCACCTGGTTAAGGCTCACTTCTCCTTTGGAATTCAGTCCCTGTGTCACGTCTTTAGGAAACCTTCTATGATGTCTTTATCCCTTGTTCCTTACTTGCTCTGTATCTTAGTTGCATGCTTATTTTTCTCTTTTAATTATCTGTGAATTCACCAAACCTCCAGGATCTCTCCTGGCCAAATATTTAACCCCTTTTTGGCCAAGGATAGGCACTCAGTAAACGTTTGTTGAATGTGAATGAGGCTGAGTTATATTCCTCCTTTGGAACGTAGACATGATTCCCATGAATTTAATTGATTAGAAGGCATCGGATATTTCACTGCACCCTACAAAAGGAAAGCATACTTGAGAATATCAGGAATCAGACACAAAATTCACAAAAGAAATCACTGAGTATTATTACTCTTGCTCATTAATATTTAGGTGGTTTCATCTGTAGCCCTGCCCTAAAGGAAATGATTTGACACCTTTGTCCATCATAATTCTTTAAAATTAATAGCAAATTCTTATGCTAATTATAAAGATGAAATTAAGAGGATTTTATTATTTAGATAACTGTGTTTCTTACTGTCAGTAAATTGTCATTGATATATTTTCTTCTAAATAAGGTTATTATGTATTTTTAACCCGGAAAAATTTTCTTAATTCTGCTTCTTCTCTCTTTTTTCTGCAGTTATTTCATGTTTATTATTAGAAAATTTATATGTATTTAATTATATATTTTATAGTACATTATATATTATATGTCTAATAGATAATAAAGAACATTAGAAAATCCACTGCCACGAATTAAGAGGATTTAAATATGAACATTTTGGACTACAACTCCTGTCTTTTCCCTCTGTGTTTGTGTTTTCTTTCACAAAATCAAGATTGGATTGACCACACCCTTCGGTAGCTAGCTTTTTCTGTTTAGTACTTCATGACTCACATTTTCCCATATTTTTAAAAGGGAATATTGATTACTTCCATAATATTATAAACATGCCAACATACCTTAAGCCAAATTTTTGATAATTTATACCATTTCTACGTTTTGTATTATAAACACTGGCTTAACTGTCTTTTTCCCTGCACGGAGTTGCATGCAGTGATTAAACTCCTTAGGCTTAAAAGTCTTAGGAATGACATGAGCAAAGTTTCCTAACACTTTAAATGTTTTAGATGCATGTTAAATGCCCATAAAGCTCATACCAGTATATACCCCACCAGCGGGATGGAAGATGCTCTCGTGAGAGAATTTTCACCCAGTTGGGTTAGTCTCACTAAGAAAACAAAAACTATTTGCAAAATAATTGGCAATTATCTTCTTCTGTTTTTTAAAATTTACCCTTCTTTGAGATTACATTTGAGATTGAACCATTTTCTTTATTTTATCTTCTCCTTATTTTATCTTCTAATTATTTTCCTTCAATGCTTGGGCCTAAATATGCCTACCAGAGTAAAAATAGTAGTGGCTACCTCACAAGTTTATTGCTAAAGATAAACTACATATTATCCACAAATTAGCCCAGTGCCAAGCACACGAGAGGAGCTCAGCATAAGCTAATTGAAGCAGAAACTGAAGAGCATATCAACTACAATCCAAATACAAAATTTTCTTTCCGACAGATGATTCCGCTGCAGAGAGCTTTAATGGCAATGAGCCTCTGGGCCACAGTTCCATTGCTTCAGGGGGAACACACGGCAGGGAGATGGGAGACTCGAACGGTGATGGCAAAACTGGGCTGGAGCAGGACGAGCAGCCACTGAACCTGAGTGACAGTCCCCTCTCAGCACAGCTGACATCGGAATACAGAATAGATGACCACAGCAGTAATGGGAAAAGCAAATATAAGAATCTTCTGATTTCTGACCTCAAGATGGAACGAGAAGCAAGAGAAAATGGAAGCAAGGTAAGGCCGTGTTTACGATTTTCAGAGAATTTTGAAGTTGGTCACGAAGGTCACGAAGAAATAGATATTTATACAAGAGATGAGGATTATGGTCACTAATATTTTCAACAAACCCCAGTAATACATTACCAAGAAACTTGTAACTAGATAGTGTGTCCCCATGTTACGTAAACAGAATAAATTTCAGGAGTTACTGAATGAAATGGATCTTTCTAGGCTAAGTGGTGGCTTTCATATAGGGAATCACTTGATTTCATGTGTCTCACTTATATCATCGTATGGATCTGTCTCCTGGGGTTTGTTGATCTCAGATGTGAAAGTTTAGCTCTCAGAACACAATTTTGAGCTATACAAAGATTACTATCTAGTTTCTCCTAGATTCCGTAGGTCTTAAAATTTCAATTAAATTCTCAGGCGTGCTTTAGAGACCTGGCGACTTCGGTCAGTAGTTGACTTCATGTACACAGAAGAAATGTGTCTGTTTTGTGGATGAAATGTAGAGATTAAATAACTACTTGAATGACTAATTTATCATAAACTATATTATACAAAAGAGAGAAGCCTGTTTCAGATGTATTATCTAAATTTCTAGGTTCTTTATATTAGAATAAATTACAATCTTCCCCATTCCCAAGTGATTTATTCTTAAAAAAAATAAGCTTATATTTCTATTATTTTGAAATCATGCATGCTGATGACTTTAATTTTTGAAAGTCGCCTTGGAACACATGAAGATTTTTATGCAATAGACATTTTGACTTCCTCCCCTGCCCCTACTTCTAAATTAGAGTTGTAGAGTTGGTCTTCTGAAATAGGTCCGAAAAACAAAATGTCTTAATCTGGGTTAATTTCCGAATTTGCTATAAAGCACTGTGCTTCCCAAATTGGCGCTATTTAAATCCTCTTGCTTGCCTGAGGGTGTGTTGTTTTATCCTCTCTTAAGCAAGTCACTAGACTTTATCAGATACTTAAGCTCTCCTGCCTCAGGGAGGCTGTTACAACTTTTGCAGTGATAAATGCATGGCGCTCTCTTTGGTGGTTTAAAGCTAGATCAAACAAGCACAGATGATTTTCTATTCACTGACATGATCTGCATCACTGTGTTACGTTTTACAGAACAAAATAGCCCTTGAGTTTCTGGCTCTCCCCCATAGCCCTGTATTTATAAAACGTAATTATGAAAAGTCCTTCTTATGCTATATATCTGTGAAATTCTTTTTTGAAAATTTTCCAGTGGTTTGCTCTTCTTTCCTCCCTTATTCAGGATTGACTGTAAGAGCAATGCTCATTAAAACACATTCTTGCGTACATTAAACAGAATGAAGTTACTTGTCTACCTCTATTAAAATGGGGTTATCAAAAGCACAGATTATTGGAGCTGCATGTAAAGAGTAAGATGAGAAATGGGCCCAAGGGAGGAGGAGACGCCTCTGAGGAAGAATGTTTAATGGTTTGGTGGAAGAACAGCTTCCACAGCTGACTGAGAATTAGCCAGAGAGATGGAAGAAAAATCAGAAGGGCATAGGGAAGGGGAAGCTAAGCGAAGTCCTCCTTTCAAGACAGAGAGTGGTCAGCTTTGATGGACGCTGCTGAGAAACCAGGTCAGATGAAGTGGAAAAATAGTTCAATGTGTAAGAATAGTTGTGGTAGCATGTTAGGACCAGAATCCAGAGGGAATGTCTCCAAACAGGGTATATGAAATGCCAGTTATACTTGCAGCAGTGGCTAGGCAGTAGAGACAACTCAACGAGAGAAGAGTCTTTATTCATAAGGTCCCTGATGCACAGTCATGGTGCAGGGAATACATACGTTACTGAGTCCAAGCTCAATTTGCTCCTTGCATGACAGGCCAGTAAATTGAGAGATAAGGTGTCGGGGCAAGGAATACTGACTTTATTCAGAAAGCCACCAGACTGAGAAAATGGTGGACTGGTGTCCCCAAGAACTATCTTACCCAAGTTAGAATTCAGGCTCCTTTTATACTAAAAGGGGAGGAGGTGTGGCTGGTTGTTACAACTTCTTGGTGCAGGAATCCTTTGTTCTTGCAGCTGTCCACGTAGGTCAGGTCACCATGTTCCTATAAACCTCCAACGAGACAAATGTTGTTCTCTGTTCTGCAACTTTTTCTCTCTATATGAATGGAAAAGTGTGATACCCTTAAAGGTCAGAGCCTTGAGAATGGGCTCTCCTGTACATTTCAGGCTATAGGCAACATTTTTTAAACTTGTAGCAAAAGCAGTAGAATACAAAGGTTAAAGTAAAAGAAACAGATCCAATATGGAGTCAGATTTGTTCTTCCCTATTACACATGTACATAGAAGAGTTTTTGAGCAAAAATATAGGCAAGTATCATGTTAAAACATGAAGAGTTCTAAGAAAGAATATACTATTTCTATTGAAGTAATAAAAAGGGCTTCCTTCAGGAAGTGAGCCTTACACATTGAAGGAAACGGAAGATTGCCATTTTTCAGAAGGAATCTCTTATTAGACACTGTGAAAGTCCTGGAGCTCAGAGAAGGAGGGTGAATTGGCCTTCCAGGCTAGGGAACCGCTGTCCATTCCGAGCTAGGTATGACTTCATAACATGGTATTTGAGGAAGAACCTGATATCATTATGCAAGATAACCTATTTGCCATCAATTAATCTATTCACCAAATATTTATTGAGAAACTCCTGCAGTGCAAGGCACTGTTAGAGGAAGCCAAAATATGGAAATGAGCAAAGCAGAGTCCCTGCCTCTCAAAACTTTATAGTCTAGCAGCAAAGAGAGGCAAATGTATAATCTGATTCCAGAAGTAATATGATGGACATATGGCAGAGTGAAATGAGGGAGCAGAGGTGGGGCACCCATGGGACCATGATGATTCAAAGGACGACTTTATAGAGACTGATGCCAGGGATAAGTGTGAAGGGCAGACAGGGAGGATTATTTATGGCCGAGCATGTTTTGGGGCCTGAGCAGCAAGAGAGTACACTAGGTGTGGAGATTCGCAAGGGGCGTGGCATGGCCACGGTGGAGAACATGTGTGGAGGAGTGGAGCCTAAGGAGACTCCATCATGAAGGCTTTGTCGGTCAGTTTAAGGACTTCGGCTTGTATCCTGTAGGTAGAGTTCAGCATGATAAGGTTGTGATCAGTTTGGAATTTTAGACAGATTATTCTGGCAACATTGTAGTAGATGAATAGGATAAGGACTAGGGGCAAAAAAGACAAAATTTGTAGACAGCTATTGTGTCAATCCAGGAAAAAAAATAATGCAAGATACAGTTTAAAAAACTAAATAATGAACGTGGATACTTCTGTTCTTTTGACACCGTATTTACAGGACTACCATGTACAGGTACACAGATTGTGCACTGCCACACTCCTTGGAATGTCTTTCATGTAGATTGCAATCTGAATGTCCTCTTTACATCTACATATCCCATTTTATATATGTATGTATATGTAGGAATATATATTATATATATGATGTAAATTCTATAAGAATGATGTCTCTCCTGCTTACTGCAGTATGTCTAGCACCTGGCTTAATATCTGGTACGTGGTAGTTTCTCAGATATTTTGGAGAAATAGAATTTTATTGAATGTGGGAAGTGAAGCAAAGAACTTTTTAGAATGACTCCAGGACTCGGGGCTCAGTTGCCTAAGTGGATGGTGATTATATTTACCAAGATTCAGGATGAGAAGCATTTGAAGGAAGCAGGTTTGGCATGTAAAGTTTATGGAACTCATGCAGTATCCAGTGGAGATGTTTAATAGGCAGTGGGGACTTACGTGTCAGCTTAGAAGAAGCATCCAGGTGGGAGAGATGGACGTGTGAAAGGCTTCAGAGAAGTGCTGCTTGAAGCAGTCGTGGTTGATAAGATCATCTCCGAATTGCATAGATTGAGAGCAGACAAGGTCAAAATATACCATCCTGCAGAATATAACCCATCAGAGCAAGTGGCATAAAAGGAGTTTGCAGGGGAGAAAGAACCCCAAAAGAAAAGGAAGGCAGCCACGTAAGAAAAGGAGGTATTTTAGAAGCTAATACAGAGAGCATTTCAGAATGGTGTAAGTGGTGGAACGGAGCATCCTTAGGTGGAGTGACATAGGTCTAAACTTGGAGGATGTTTAGGCGAGTTAATGCTAATTAGCAGAATTAGTGGGAAACTGGATTGAAGTTAGTTGTGAAGGCTGGGCAGGAAAGCAGAATCATTTTAATTGTGAAGGAGACTGTGGTCTGGAATTTTGTTTCAAGAATTCTTCTTGCAATCCAAATCCAGATGCAGAGTGGACAAGGCTATCGGGGGAGCTTCATACTCAAGATTTAGCAAACTCATCTGTTCTGTGCAAATTTATGAAGTGACACTATTACTAATGTCTTCAGTATTTTTGAGGCTAGCTTCTGCTCTACCTTGAAGGAATATAAAAGCTTAATTATATAGTATCTCTGAGAAGCTTAGATTCCAGTGAGTTTAATATTGACCTATTTCACCATTTTATCATGAATGATTATCAAACGAAAATGATTATAAAGCATTTTAAAAACTTAACAGTGAACAGAAAGGCTGAAAAAGAAGAGCTGAACTGTATATGCCATTTGCAAATTGCTTATTATTATGCAAATTCACTTACTAGACCAGCAGGGAATCATTAGCCAATCTAAAGAACAGATATATTGCGTTAAAAGAGTTCAGGTGATGTTTTTTCTTCTTGTAGATGGCCACATTTTTAGAGGACAACTAGTGACATAGTGACATCAGAACTCAGAAGAAAGTAGAAATGTTGGTTAAGGGCTCAGAAATTAAGACTCACAAAGAAGTTAATTAAGGGACTAGTAATGTAAAAAAGAAAGGCCAAGAAGACACAAATCTGGGTTAGAGATATGTTTAATATTATTAACAAATGAGAACAGCATCAAAACTAGAACTCTAATGGAGGCACAAAATAAAAACACTGTATCATTGATTTTTTTTTTTTTGGTTTTCTCTTTTTCTCCTAGTATTTGTGACCCAGCTACATTTTACTGAATCTGGTAAAATATTCTGAGTCAATCTCCCAAAAGCATAATATTCCAAGTAGTAACTGTGGTAGGAAGGTAATTACTGTTTGAGGGTTAATGTGTCACTGTAGTTGCTGCATATTTAGTTTTTGGCTCAGTTCCCAAGATCCTTCAATCTTCACTTTAGTTAAAAATATTTTTTTCCCCTCAGTGTGGCCCATGTGACATTATTTTCAATCTTTCCTTTAGATTTTTTACGAACATGGTTATTACCATTCAAATTAAAGTGTATAAAATATTTCTCATAATTACCATGAGTAATTGCTATGTGATTTTATGTAGATATGCTGAATGGAAGCAGTTCATTTTTCAAACTATCTCTGAAATATTTAGGTGTAATGAGTTTGCCTGTTAAAACACAGGAGCAATGTTAAAAAATAAATAAATAAAATAAAATAAAACACAGGAGCAATGGATTAACTTTTGGAACAGTATTCTTTTGGTCTTTGTTACGTGGATATTCTAGCTGATTATTGTTTTAATGTGATGATTTTCAATTTCCGGCTTCTTGGTGTTATAGAGGGACTTTTGGCCCAGATGGTGTTCAGAGTAGAAACAGTTGTGTGTTTTGGATAAATGTGCCTAGTATGTGCTAGACACTATCCTGGGTGCTGGAAGGACAAGGGGAAAAAAAAGGATCTCTGTCATTAAGAACTCACATTTTAGCTGGAAAGACAGACACATGAATAAATAAGTGTATTATAATATGGAAATTAGTTTGTATGTGAGTGTGCCTTCTAGGTCCATTAACCATGCCTGGGAAAGTTCCCAAGTTAGTTCTTAACGGGTAAGTAGGAGATAGCCCTCATGTGAAGAGGAATAGGGAACTCCTACTGAGCAGAGCATTAAGGTAGTGCCTAGAAATATTGAGGATGGAAGTGGTGAGAGAGAAGTCTGAAGAGGCAGTTCAGGTGTTGGACTGGGGTAGGCTGTGAATGACCTGTTAAAGCTTGAACTTCACTCTATAGCTGACAGGGAATCACTTTAGGATGTAGCGTAGGAAACTAGCGTGGTCGGATCATGTTTCGGAATCCAGCATTGCGGCATCTTTGTTACAAGATGGCTTTAAGTGGCATAAAAAGGGAGGAGGCTGTCAACAGAGGGCGAGGGTCCTGCCTTAGTGAGGTGGTAGTAGGGACGGAGAGGAAAACAGAGATTTAAGAAATATTTAGCATGTTAAATGGACAAAATTGACGCGAAAGAAACTAACAGCCCCAGGATAAAGGGATGATGGCATTGGGATGCTGTATCAACTGTAATAATGATGAGCACTTGGGTAATGCTCTCATCCTCATAACTCAAACCAGCTCAGTGTGTTAAGGAGAGCCTGTGGAATTACCAGCCTCGTTTAAACATAGGGACATAAAATCTGGTGGAGGTGAAGCCGTTTAACTGACATTAACCATACAGTTACTTAAATGATAGAGCCTGGTATTGAACCCTGATTATCTGTAGCCCGTGTACTTTTCACTCCACCCACGCTGGCTGATGCTGACTGAGACCAGTCATGTCTAAGGACCATATGGTGACCACGACAGGCACACAATTCAGAGAGGCAGAGATCCGGTACAACTGCAGATAGTTACTTGATAAATGGCAAATACTTGCAGTGGCATTTCTTATAAAATTTTTTTTTTGCTCTTCTATATGAATTGTTTGACAAAATGAAAAGAATATACCAGATGCCACTATGGAAACTAAGCAAGCCTGAGAAATATCCATGTAGTTTTTAGTGCATACACGTAAACAAATGGGTAGCTGAGTTAGAGCGAGCTTTTACAAAGCCCCAGGGTAAATTTTAAGCTTATATTTTATTTACTACCAATTTAAAAAGCATTCATATAATACATAGCTACACATGCATGTACATACACACATATATTCACATATGTATTGTATACATGGAGAATGTGTATGAAACACATATAGTGTACTTTATTCTTACAAGTTGCATGGACTTCAGTTCTGCTCTTTATTGGATATATTTTTCCTTCTATTCTTAGTTGATTTTTTAAATCAAAAGATACACAAGAATGGTATAGTATGATATGACTGGTTTTGTAGGATCTACACTATTTGCAATCTAAGAGTAAATGTGTATAATGCTTTTGTGAAAAAAATGCTTGCCTTGCTCAGGGACTGTGAAAAAATAAACTACAGTATAGAATAATATAATTTAAAAAATCAAAAACCACTTCATTTTGCAGATGTAGAAATTGAGACCAACCCAAGTTACTCCTACCACCCAAATTAGTGTTCTTTTGAATTCTTATGCTGTTATGCTTTACCATTACATATGCTTACATTCTTTATGTGTTATTACAGGAAAAGGGAATGTAGGACCATCATCTTTGAGTGTTTACTATGTGTGTTCTAGCCCACGTTAGTTCATTTCACATTTGTTATCTTAAGAGAATAGAGACAGTGATGGACTTCCATAATTTATGTCCTGAGATTTGCAAAACGAAGTTGACTTTGATTCCCCATATGCAGCAAAATATTTGTGTTGAGTTCTTTTCTAAACATGTAAGAGTTCTGTTGGGTCAGTACAGAATCTCACCTGGCCCTCCAGCCATCAATACCAGACATTCATAAATAATCTGGTTAGCGTGATAGGTTGTGTCTTTGACCAAAATACAAAACAAAGAAAATTGACTGGTTGTTATCTTTGTCTTTGATGGTTCATCAATAGCTCAAAAAGTAATAGGAGTTTTATTTTGTATGTTTTTGATTCAGTGTTTTTTGAGGTTTCTGGAGGGTATTTTGTTTTGTTTTCTTTTATGTTTGTATCTTTGTATGTGTGCTTGTCTGCTTTGCTTTTATGTTCTATCATTTGGAATAATATCAAATGGTTAAAAATGTAATTTGGTCTCTGTAGGTGTCTTGAGAACGGTAGAGGAACCCTAAGAGAAAGAAATGTAGTTGAAATAACCTGGAGTGTTTTATACACGTCTCACAATAATTGGTATTAACAGCACTCCTTGAAACACTTGATATTGACCCATATTTGGGGAAAGAATAAAAGGGAAAAAAAATCAATGCCAGAGACAGAAAGTAGTACATTCTAATTTGTCTCAATGTAATACTTTATGATTTTTCACTAGTATTAAATATTCGATGAGTCTTGAAGTAGACCCCTAGCAGTACCTATCTCTAGCCTGATTATTAGTATTTCAAAAAACATTTTGAAATGGGTATCTTGGAGTTAACGGGGGCCAAAAGGGAGCCAAAAGGATAACTCAGATGACAGAGTTAAAAAGAAGAGAATTAAGTCATAAACTTGCTCCCAAAGAATAATAATGAACGGTAACATCCATTGAGTTCTTACTATTTTCCAGGCATTCTTCTAAAAACTAACTCATGTAACCCTTATAATAACACAGTGGCATTAGGCTTGGTCATTATTCCCATATTTTATGCATGGGAAAACTAAGATGCAAAGAAGTTATAAATATGGCTAAGAATTTCTATAATTTGGATTTAAACCCCAAATCATTTGGCTCACATTAAAACCACTACAATATAAGCTGAGAACACGAGGTCAGGTCTGAAAATGAGCAGAAGCAAATTTGGCTTCATGCTGAAACCCCTGGCTGCTCCTTTATGGTTCGCTGTTATTCCCTGATCAGGAAGTGATAATTACCAACCCTGTGGCTTTGGGAAAGTCTATACTTTTTAAAGTCTGGATACTTCAACAGTGAAATGGGGATAATAATACATAACCTGTAGGTAATTGTGAAGATTAAATAAGACTGTGTGCACTTCTCAGATAAGTGTGCACAGTAAGTGGAATTGCTGTGGTGGCTGTTACTTAGTCCAGAATTTGGGGATTAACTGAATCTTGCAAAAGTGTTCTCCATTCATAAATATTTATTTGGGGCATTGAATATCCATTTTTAATAGCCTACTTGTTACTTACTGAGATTGAACATTTAAAGAAGCATATTCAGTTATTTCAACTAGGATATACTGTTTTTTATTTGATTTGCCTCTTTTTCCTTTCTCATTTCCTTTTAGTTATACCTATTTTCCAGGAATCTCAAATGTGTAATGTATTCCCAGAGGCATTTTATAGGCATTTATTCTAGGACCTATTTCTGTGAATTTATAGCATGTACTCATAGAAATAGATACTAAGCTATCTTACAGTTTCTGCTTGTTAAAATCTTTCCTGATCCTGTTGGAATCTGTCCAATTCAAATGTCACCTTCCTTCATGACACCTATCTTGATCATCTCAACCAGGGGAAAAAAATCTTTTTTCAATTTTTAGAAGGAGTGATCCACAAAGAATGAGGACAAGGTGGTGGGTGATGGATTGTGTGGTCACATACTAAAGTAATTTACACACATGAGGCTTGCTCCCTACAAAATGTTTGTTGAAGCAAAAAGATGCAGTAATATGGAAATGTACTGTCTTGATCTTACCCCACCCACTTTCTTAGAACAGCAGTTTCCTCATATTGCCTCCTGAGTCTCTTTGAACTCCCCTCTATGCAGCTGACTCTGACCTTAACATGGAATATGGGTATGTCCTATTCCAGGTAATATATATGCAGTCTTACCTTTCTGGGCCAGAGGTTCTTATTTGAAAATTTCACAAAACACTGTAACTCAAATGTATATGACACCAAAAGCACAAACAACAAAAGCAAAAATCAACAAACTCAAAAGCTTCTGCACAGCAAAAGAGAAAACAAAATGAAAAGACGGCCTACAAAATGGGAGAAAAATTTTGCTAACCATATATCCAAAAGGGTTAATTAATATCCAAAATATATGAAGAGTTCATACAATTCAGTAGTAGAAAAAGGAAAGAGCCTAATCTAATTTAAAAATGGGCAGAGGAACTAAATAGAATTTTTTTCCAAATAAGTTAACCAAGTGGCCAACAGGTTCATGAAAAGATGTTCAACATTATTAATCATCAGGGAAATACAAATCAAAACCACAGTGAGATATCACCTCACAACTAGTAGAGCATCCATGATCAAGAAGACAGAAGATAACAAGGGTTGGTGAGGATGTGAGAAAAGGGAATCTTTATACACTTGATGGAGTGTAAATTGGTTCAGCCACTATAGCAAACAATATGGAAAATTAAAAAAAAAAAAGGTCTATCATACGATCCAGCAGTTCTACCTCTGGGTGTATACCAAAAGGGAACAAAAAAGGATATCAAAGAGATGTGTGCACTTCTCTGTTCATTACAGCGTTATTCACAATAACGAAGATATGGAAACAGCCTAAGTGCCCATCAGGGGACGAATAGATAAATAGAACGTGGGGATCTATATAGACACACACACACAGTGAAATATTATTCAGCAATGAGAAAGGAGACCTTGCCATTTGCAACAATATGGATAGATTGAGAGGACATTATGCTAACTGAAATAAGTCAGACAGAAAAGACAAATACTGCATGATATCACTTATATGTGGAATTAAAAAAATACAAGCTTGTAAAGACAGGAAAATGGTGGTTACCAGGGGATGGAGGTGGGGAGATGGGACAGATGTTTAAGTGTACAGATTTGCAACAGGTAGTAAATAACTCCTTAAGATCTATGCAAAGTGTAGTGACTATAAGCAACAATATTGTATTATAATCATCAAACTTGCTAAGAGACTAGATCTTAATTATTTCCTCCACTAAAAAGAAATTATAATTATACGACATGATAGAGGTGCTAGTCATCACTATGATGGCCTTCAAAGTAGAAATATATAAATGTGTCACATTAATATGCTGTGCACCTTAAATTTATACAGTGTTACATGTCAGATGTATTTCAATTAAAAACGAAAGGACCGTGACTCAAATGAAGTAAATTTCCAATCTGGTGACTGAATCACAGCAGACAGCATCACAGAGGGCTGGTAAAGGAGATATTTGGGGGGTTATGCGGTCTCATGATTCTCAAATGACCAAACTTAATATAAGGAAAATTAAGTTTTTTAAATTGATTTCATTTTGGTCTTTAAGACAATTATCTTTAAGACAATGTTTCAGAGCATTTTAAGTTCACAGTAAAACTAGGAGGAATGTACAGAAACTTCCCATATACCCCTTGTTCCACAAGTGCATGTCCCCCCCATTGTTAATATCCCATCATTGTTAGTATATTTGTTACCATTGATGAGCGTGTATTAATGCATCATAATCATTCAAAGTCCACATTTTCACTCGTGGTGTTGTATATAGTCCATGGGTTTGAACAAATATATAGTGATAACCCATTCATCATTATGGTATCGTAAGAGTGTTTTCACTGTCCTTAAAAATCCTCTCTGCTCCCCCCGTTCTTCCCTCCCCACTTAAAACAAACTTTTTAAAACCACAGTTAACCTGGGACATTCATTTTTATGTTCATTTAAAATAGTATTCCTGGTGTTAGCCTTCTCATCAGACATGCCTCTAGAATGCTGAAACAATTCAACACGGCTAATATTACTTGGGGCAGTTGGCTTTCGGTCAGAATTATCTAAGCCATCAGATGCTCCTGAGTTCCCGTACAGGCACAGTACCCAACCAGGGACAGTGGGGGCTGTAGAATTGCCTCTGAAGGAACTATTATATAAACAACAACAACTTCTCAATGGAAGTCTCATTAGTCTGCGATGATCCCAAGTCACGTTGCGACTTTCTGTAATGAGTGAGAAAGTAAATGGGGACTTCATTTTTACGAATTGGAAGTTTTTGTTTAACACTTATATTGGAGGCTTATATTTAAAAAGACATTTTTAATGTTAAATGTTTTCCATTTTATCCATTATTTAATAAATATTAATGGAGCCCCTCCTATGAGCCATGTGTTATGTTGGCTATTAGAAATATGAAAGTGAGGAAGACAGAAGTGGTCCTTCTTCCTGAAAGGCTGGTTGGGTCAAGCTGTTTATTAGAGAGAAGTTGGAGGTGGGACAAGGGACGTGGTCTAACAGAGCCATAGGAGAGGCATTTATTTGGATTTGAACAGTAATTTGGGTTTGAGGAGTCAGGACCTGCTTTGCAGAAGAAATACATTAAGTAGGAAACTGAAGAATAAATAGAAACTAAACAAGAGAGAAGAAGGCTTGCATTCGATGCTGAAGAACTGGTTCCAGACCAAGGCAAGATCTGGAGGCAAGACAGAGCATGGTGTCTTTGAGGAACTAAAAGAACTTCAGTATGGCAGGAGCTTGGGGGGCCAAGGACATTCTGGCAAAGATGAGTCTGGAAACGCAAACAGAGCTCCATTCCAAATGTCCTTGTAAATTCTGTTTATAAATTTGGACACTGTTGCTACAAGTCATTAATCAGAGTAGTGGTGTAATACTTTTTTTCATTTTTAGACTAGATTAGACGATTGGGTTTGGAACTGGGTTAACTGGGATCAGGAAGATCATCTCAAAAGCTTTTGAAATAAGCCAAGCCGGGTGTTTTGGTGACCTGGTTTCCAGCATGTGGGGATGTTTGCTTCTCCTAAGCCATACTCCCATAGCCCTCTGCACCTCTTACTCCGTTACTTACATGTTGTATTTAATTTCAACCTTAGTGCTTACCACTCTCTATGATGAACCCTGAGTTCCAGCCATTTAGAAATACTGTCTTTGAATATCCTCTTCCTCTACCTGGATTATTTGCTGTATCTGCTTCCCTCATCCTACCCCAGTCTCCCACCTCCCATCAACACACACACACCTTTGACCTGATGTGTTTCCATCCATTTCTTACAACTTGGTTCAGGGCTGTGATGTCTTCTCTGATGTTACCACCTTCTCTTGTCTCTTAGAACTGGTAGATAGTTCTTTTATCTCATTTGCAACCATTAGGCTCTGCATATTCATTTATATGTTTTTCTTCTCTACTGGAACAGAGAAGAAACACATTATCCATCTTTGACGCATTAGCATCAAGTACACTTTCTAACAGGTGTCTATTGAATCAGCTGGACCAGCTGGAGGATGGTGACAGGCATGCTGTTCTTAGCTCGTGTTGTAGGAGTGAGAAGAAAAAAGGATGAGGGCTCTTAGGTAGTTTGATACTATCTGGTGGAAAGAATTTACAGTCAGAGATTAGAGAACTTAGTTAGCATCATTTATGGTGTTAAAAAAGTGGTGCTTGGAGGTGCTAATCCTGTCAGGTTTATTGCAGGAGAATTCAGTTAAAGTTGTATTGAATTGTACCCCGCTATATAAAAATGATTTAGCTTTCTGAACCATTTGGATTATAGTCACTAGGCATAACTGAATTAAAGTAATTCTTGTTTGTGCTGCAAATCGATGTATGCAAGATATTTTGTCCTGGTTTATAAAATGTAGGAATATGTTTTTCCTTAAGACTTAGATTATCATTTTTCTGTGAGGAACTCACATTTCAGAATGTAAACTTCTACGTAGTGTTTAAGCCATACTTTCCACCTTCGGGTTTATAGTTTCTTACTTTCAGGAAATAAAGTCAGTATCAAATCACCATCTCTCTCAAAGTCATTGTTGAACTTTAAGAACGTCTTTGTTATGACAGCACTGTCACTGTTCCTAAGTAGAGAAAATAGAGATTAGCATTCAGTGATGTCTGCAGAGGAGTTTTCAGACACTGAGAACAGATACAGATATCATCCTTCCCCCGAGAAGGAGCGCACATTGTCAAGTGCTCACACAGTCTTGCGTTTTACCCCCTCAGGATTCTCTAATTTAATTTGGATACTGTCACCAGATGTCGAGAGTGTGCTGGGGACTTTGAGATCTTGATCTAATTATGATAGCACCTCTCTCCCTATTTTATCTTATCAAGACCAAGACAGACTGACATGTTCAACAAGAATTTTGCCAAAGTTTAATGGAAAAGAAAGAAATTATTGTGGAAAAAGAGGACTAGTAGAAAACCCACATAGACTTCAGTCTTTTTTACTCCATGATAATTATAATGTAAATGTCTCGAGGGCACGAACAATATTTTGTTCATGTTTAAATTCTAAGTTCCTGACACTGTTGAGATCATGGTAGAATACATGATATGCTTTAAACAAATTCTGAATTAAACCAATCTATGGTAGTTACCAAAGAGCAAGCTGTGTTTTGTAGGCACGTTTGCCTGGCTTCTTGCCCTTTCCGCAGTTGACCAGATCTTGAACAGGTGGGCTATAAGGGCCACGTTTTATTTCTGAAATTGTGTAACTCATGGACAGTCAGAATAAATATTAAATACCTGGTCACGTTCCCCAAACTATTTCTTATCTATCTAATCTTCATTTCTTGGCTGAGTGATGTTCCAAGTTGATATGACAGCTGGATAATCTTTATCCTAGGAATGGCAAATAGCTTTTAGCTTTTCTTTCAGTTTCAAACACTTGGTAATGGCTGCCTGGTCTGGAGATACATTTTGCCCAGCCTCAGTAGGAGAGTATGATCAGTTAGAAAGTGTATCCTTATCATAGCTTATGAGAAGATTGGCAGCTTTGCCAAACCTGAGATAACCCTTTCTTGCTCAAAACTGTCAGCACCACTAGCCTCTGAAACATTTGGTCTCAGTTCACTCAAGTGTATCCCTCTCCCCACATCCTGCTCCAGATAATTATCAGTAATCATATACCTGTAGTAATAAGTCCATGATAGCACTAGTCAATAACATACATTCAGAATTTCCGTCGATAATTCTTACATATTATGTTGTTTTGTGATATGTTTCTCAGTGTATCATATTCAAATTAAGATGTAAAGCCTCTTGTGATTTTATGGATTTACTAAACTTAGAAAAAATTTAACATTTTCTGAATATGTTTCTAAAAATTGACCAGGGAGTGTGTGCCAATTTAATTTCTCTGTATTTAAATAGAATAAAAGTGATGGAGTTGCATTAGGTGTTCCCTTCAACTCAAAATTTCACTTTATGGTTTCTGATGGAATGTTGGCCAACATGTCAAGAAAACTGTAATTGTCTCCTCCATGCTCTTCTATGTTACACTCAGGAACTGTAAGTCTACTGTGATGAAAACTGTAAATGAAGCACGTGGAAGGGAAGGAAAGGGTGAGGAGGAAGATAAATACTTGTCAAGGGCCAACTACGTGCTAGACGTAGGACTATGGATTCTAGCCAACTCTGGAAATTTCCCCTCTCAGATCCTCTACAGCACATCTCCCATTCATTCATTCATTCAATTGCCAAAGCAAGCAAACATTTCTTCAACACTTATCATATGGAGTTATAAGTTTGATATATTTGAAAAGTGATGGGCAAAATTAGGACATCCATATGCTTGTCTCTTTGGTTTTTACATAGCATTTTTCTCTTTTCCAATTCAGTTTATATAGGATTTTACAATATGAAACTAGTTTTCCCACACAAATTTTGAAATAGATGGCATAAATATATTTTTTAAAAAGCGTGGAATTCTTCTTTGCCTGCCTAACTCTGTTATTCCTGTCTGTTATCCACATTTTATGCTTCTTTTGTTACTCCTGACCCCAAAAGAAACGTAATGCTGAGAAGAGTTTATAGGGGAAAAATGCTTTCATGGAGACTGGGAAGGGACAGCCAACCTGTGCTATTATTTATGTTGTAAGGATGACCAGCTAACCTAGCCCATCAACTGTTTCTTTTTTAATAGTTTTAGTAATAGTAGTTTATATAGCATAAAAGTCACCAACTTAATGTGTACAATTCAAGTTTTTTTTAAATTTTTGAGATATAATTTGCAAATAACATTATATTAGTTTTAGATGTACAACATAATAATTCAATATTTTGTACATATTGCAAAATGATCATCACAATAGTTGTAGTTAACGTCCATCACAACACATGGTTACACATTTTTGTGTGTGATGAGAACTTAAGAGCTACTCCCTTAACTTTCAAATATGCAAGATGGTTATTATTAAAAATAGTCACCATGCTGTATATTACATCCAAGGATGTATTTATTTTATAACTGGAATCTTGCATCTTTTGACCACCTTCATCCATTTCACCTACCTCCTACCCTCCGCCTCTGGAAATCACCAACCTAATTCTCTGTATCTATCATGTTTGATTTTTTTTATTAGTATTCAAATGCAAGTGATCCCATGTGGTATTTTTCTTCCCTATTTGTCTATGTGGCTTATTTCATTTAGCATAATGTCCTCAGGGTCCATTCATATTGTCCCAAATGGTAATATTTCCTTCTTTTTTATGGCTGAATAACCATCCATTTAAAATATATACCACATTTTAAAAATTTATTCACCCACTGGTGGACACCAAGGTTGCTTCCATATCTTGGCCGTTGTAAATAATACTGCAGTGAGCATGAGGGCACATATATCCTGAGTTAGTGTTTTAGTTTCCTTCAGATAAATACCCAGAAGTGGAATTGTTGAATCATATGGTAGTTCTATTTTTAGTTTTTTGAGGACCCTACATCGTGTTTTCTGTAATGGTTGCACACCAATTCACATTCCCACCAATAGTGTACCAGCATTCTCTTTTCTCCACACTGTCACCAGCATTTATCACTTGTCTTTTTGATCATAGCCATTTTAATGGGTATGAGGTTCATTGTGGTTTGTGCATTTCCCCGATAATTAGTGATGTTGAGCAGCTATAATGCACCTGGTGGCTACCTATATTTCTTCTTTGCAAAAATGTTCAGATCCCATTGGTTAATTGGATTTATTTGTTTTTTTGTTTTTTGCCGTTGTGTGAGTTCTTTATATGTTTGGCATATTAACCCCATATTAGATACATGATTTGCAAAGTTAGGAGAAGAAAGTAAGTAACAGATCAGAGCAGAAATAAATGAAATAGAGACCATGAAAAGAATAGAAAAGATCAATGGAACTGAGCTGGGTTTTTAAAAGGATAAACAAGATTGACAAAACTTTAGCTAGTCTAAGAAGAACAGAGAGAAGAGCCAAATAAAATCAGAAATGAAAGAGGAGACATTACAACTTGTAACACAGAAATACAAAGGATCATGAGAGACTTCTGTGAACGATTATATGTCAGCAAATTAGACAACAGAAGAAATGGATAAATTCTTAGAAACATACCACCTATTTACCACCTACCAAGACTGAAACATAAAGCAAAAGAAAACCTTAACAGACTAATAATGAATAAGGAGATTGAACCACTAATCAAAAATCTCCCAAAACAGAAAATCTCAAGACCAGATGGTTTTCCCCAGTGAATTCTACCAAACAGGTAAAGAAAAATGAACACAAATCCTTCTCAAATTCTTCCCAAAAACTGAGAGGAGGGAACACTCCTAACTCATTTCATGAGACTAGTGTTTCTCTGATATCAAAACCAAATAAGGATACTACCAACAACAACAACAACAAAAAACAGTATAGGCCAATATTCCTGATGAAAATGATGGAAAAACTCTCCACAAAATATTAGATCTGTTCACAGCAGCAGACTTGGCTGTTTTCCAAATCCAAATATATACATGTATATATATTTGTCAATTATATATGTAATTGTCAGATCTTACAGAATCATGGGACTGTTTTCCTTTGATATTTACTTCTGAAGGGAGGGGTGTGGGAAGTGGCTGACTGCAGAGCAACAACATGTAATGCCCATGAACATCCAGATGATAAATGCAAAATCTGAAAAGTGAGACTTGGGACTCGAACAGACGCTGTAACATGTTTGCTCTTAGGTCTCTGGGACAAAATTAAAAACAAAATCAACACCACATTCCCTTTTGGATGTAAAATAAGTAGAATGAGATGGCAAGAAGCCCATGGAAAATAATACATGAGAGTGTTATTTATCAGTTGTTCACATTTCAGGTTTATTCATCCTCAGACAACACAACAGACACACCCTTATAAAGAATTCAAATGAAATTTGTCCTCAGTGCTAAGATTTCTGACAGAATCATATCTTATTTAGAGCTTCTGGCCTAGACAGAGACTCATTTCTCTCAAAGTCAAGGTCATTAATAAGCTGTCCAATATGCAGCCACCAGCCACACGTGGTTTTTGTTATCATCACTATTACTGACGATGACATCACTGTCATTTACTAGCAGACATTTTAAAAATAAGACAAATGAAACAAGATTAAATACTTAATATGCAAGTTAAAAGGATTCTAATAATAGATACCAGACTTGGCAATTCTGTCAAACATGAATTTTTTTTAATTGTCTGAAGCCTAGCATGGTGAAATTATTACCAAATATTGTGAAAATATTTATAAAACTCCATTCCCTTGTAAATAAAAACTGTAATAGTGCCTCACAACCACTACAGTGTTACAATTGTTTGAATTGTTAGTGATGGAATTCATGATTGGGAGTTCAGTTCACTTCCAAGGCTCACTTTCAACTGAATTTTAACTCAGAGAAGAAAAACATGTTCTTATAAAAACATATGAGATAATATTACAGCCAAATTAGGGTTCAGGGGAAGATACATGTATAGTATACATAATATTTTTCATCTTTTTTAAAGTACTTGAACAAAATCTAATTGTTACTCAACGAGGATGTTCTGAGATCTGATACCTCCATTTACCTTTTATTACTTTAATTGTGGTGCTAAACTGAGATACTGGAAGAAGAATCTTTGCTGTTTGAGTATTTCCCCTTCAGTGTGATAAGTTAGTAACTTAAAAGTTGTATTTGAAAATTTGAAAGAAGGGTTAAATCAGCGATTCACATTTTTACTTACTGGGTCAAGAGATTTCTCAACTGTTTTACTATCATCATATTCTCACTTCGCAGTGAAAGATAAAGTCACTATCCCTGACATCTATCTCTAGAAGCTTTAAGAACATACACTTCATTGCATCCTTCCTCTTAAAAGTGGTCTAATCATGGATGCTTGGGGTTGAAAATAACCTGAAATGTCATTCCTAGAACAGATTTCTTTCATCATTTGTATAATGAAAATAAAAGCCTTGACAAATTGGCTAAAATATGTATCAGATTCTCTCAGGAGCAATTGTTTCACACAGAAGTATGTAGTAACTTCAAATAAAATGGATTGCTTTTGACTTACAGCTTCTATTTCTAAATGGAATCTGCAGGAAGTTGGAGCATTTTGTTTCACAGTAACCTGTTGGCACACTAGGTGTGTGTCCAGGAGACAGTCATGCCAATCAGTTGTTCTGGCCCCATTTTAGAATGATGGCTTATCCTCTCCTTCCCACCCCTGTGCCATCAGATTTTGTGTAGTCTGACCAACATTTCTCTTCTTTTCTGCTTGAGAATATGTGTTGTGTTAACGTCTAGGATAATTTGTGGTCTGCTTAATGTTGAATCTCTCAATATGATTTCATTGCCTCTATTGTCAAAACACTGCTTCTTATAGATGACTTCCTACCATTAATAAATCAAATTGTATTCAGCAGAATAAAAAGTTTTATGTTTAGAACAAGAAGGATAACTTTAAAGGGTTTCTACTTCTGCCTCACCATCTAAAAGTGGTACTCATAATTAAAACATATGATCAATATCTGAAATAAAACTACTAGCAATAATAAGAGTGAAAGAAAACAACTATATATAAAAAGGAAGTTAGGAAAACAATGTGATTTTGGATAAGGAAAGGTGTGAGGGACTTTTTTTTGGTTGATTGGTTTTCGATTTTGGGGTTTTATTTTGTTTGGGGATTTTTTTGTCTTTGTTGTTGTTGTTTTAGTAAGGGAGAAAGAGTAATTTTTTCCTAAGTAAATGATTGTTCTAGAATAAGAAAGCAAAAAAAAAAAGGCTAAATAAAAGCTACATGGATATAGAAAGTTGCAAAAGATTTGTGGAAAGGAAATTTAATGTGTGAGGTCAACGCTGGCTAATATTGAATAAATTGGAAGGATTTTTAAAAATGAGCTCAGAAATGCACTGATACAAGAGTAGAATTTAATTTTTCTCTCTATTAAAAAGCACAAAAATTCTAAGATTATTGGTCTGCTTTTACTAACAGATTATAAAAGGTTTTTCTTTATCTTTAATGTAATCTGCCTAGGATTCTATGTCTTTTGAAAATAGTTCCTCTGTAGTTAGTGCTGTTTGGTGATCATTTTGTAATGTATGCAAACATAGAATACGTAGCTATTGAACACTTGATATATGACTAGTCTGGGAGGTGCTGTAAGTGTAAAACAGGTGCCAGATTTCAAAGATTAATTATAAAAAAAAAGCAATGCACACTATCTCATTAATATTAAAAAAAAAACCCTACAAATAGAAACCAACCTTGAAAATTCCCTGAGAAGATAAAATCATGTTAGTCGTACAAGCAAAGTTCAGTTTAGGTTGTTTTGCATGATTAACTTGACCTGGGTCATTTCTTGCTTATGTCTCTGAACATCACAAGCAAAACAAACTGTTCCCCATAGCTGAAATGAGGTAACCGTTAACCAATTCCATAACCGATCCATTATTATTTTTTAAAATTCTAATATTACAGCCAATGACTGTGAAGAATGAACAGTCACTGCCTTCTCAGTATATAAGCTGCTTTGTAACAGTGTAGCCCTGAGCCTCACGCATTCCGTGCTGTGGTCTGTGAGTTCCCAGCTCAGGAACTGCCTTTCTGGTGTGTGCACAATAAACTTTTTACTATTAGTAATCTTTACTTTCTAGTGAAAACTAGGTAGTAGGCAATGGTGAACTGACTGTTATATATTAGCATTACACGGTAGGTTAACAAATGGGCTAATACGTAAAAATATAAAAATTTAGTTTGTAGAGAAATGTTTTTATATTACAATTTTTAATATGACAAAGACATTTTATTAGTAGACCCAATTATCTTTTGTCTCTCTGTAAAAATTTAAAAGCCAAAAGCAGGTAAACTTATGCTTAGCATTTCATGTTTCAATGTATTTATTACCTTAAGGATTTAGATAGTTCATGAAGATCTATTATTTAGTTTAACAGCGTGATCTCTGATCTTAGTTACATTTATTTTTAAAAATTTTTAATAATTCTGCTTGGATTACACATTAAACAGTTAGCCATCATAAAAGTTATTTCATGCTGACAAATTTTGTAACCTATGAACCAAGAAGCAGGTCCTCACCAAACATCAAGTCTTATGGTAGCTTGATCTTGGACTTCCCATCCTCCAGAACTGTGAGAAATGAATGTTTTGGTTTAAGTCACCAGTCTATGGTATCTTTGTTTACAGCATCTCCAGTGGATGAAGACCAGTAGCATCTATGTCATCTGGGCACTTGTTAGAAATCAAAATTCTTGGGCCCCACTGCAGACCTACTGAAGGGGATCCAACACTGTGTATTTTAATAGATCCTTTGGGTTATTCTGATGCAGGCCAAAATGAGAGAACCACCGTGCAAGCCAAACTGTACCTTGAAAGAACCAGCTTAAAAAAATGTTTCATATCATTTTGAAGTGCCAAAAAGTAGCTATCGTTTTAAAATTACTCAGTGAGAGAGATTTGCTTTCAGAGATTATGAAATGAAGTGGTTTTCAAGTAACTGAAATTCCGAGAGAATCTTCAAAGTAATTTTTAATTTGATCTCTTCTTGGACAAACACTTGGCAAATGTCCAGATGAAATGTCAAATATGACTTCTTTATCCAAAATGTTTAAGAAGAATTAATCTCAATCTTGGGAAGGCATGTATACAATGGTAAACTAATAAGTAAAAAAAAACCAAATAGCAATCTGTGGTTATACAAATGCATAATTGCAAAGTCACATGCACCTTTGAGTAACAATACAGAGGTATCTTGTGCACCCATCACACAGTGGAATGTGGCATTTCAGTTGCCATGTGGAAAGATATTTTGGGTTTTGAATAATACAAGTGAGAAGTTACAGACTCTTAATTTGAAATATATGAAAGCTGTATCATTGTGTTGTCTTATATTTATTTAATAAATAGAAAACTCAGACAAAATATTAATGGAACATGAAAAAAAATAAATAAGAAGTGAATTCAATAGACATTTTGATACTGAGAAGGAAATGACTTATAATAAAAATTGTCAGGTCTTACTAAGGGCAGTTATTTCTTTGGAAGGAAGAAAAACACAGTTAATGAAGAGAAATGAATTATAGTAACACATTGGGAAAAGATTTAAATTTCATATTGGATTTGACAGAAAATACTAATATCAATGAAGAAGACATAAAACTCATAAATGTCACTTTAATGAAGACGTCAGTCACTTTCCAGGAAAACTTAAGATGCCCAAATATGAAAGGAACTTGATTGAGAGTTTTCCCAACTGAAAGCAATGTAACAATTTGCATGATATTAGCAATATTTAATTTGGAGAACATAGAAACGTTTCTAAACTGCCAACAAAAAGAGACACATTTCCATCAGATACGCTAAAGACTGAATTATTTTTCTAGTCTCTCTATAAAATATGATAATACAAAGTCATTGTCATGTGAAGAAGTGTTTGCAGAGCATGCAGCCAAGAAATGTGGCAAGAAACAGTCTTAGAGTTGCGGCAGGGAGTTACTTATTTTTAAAAATATTATTTTTCTGCATTTTCTGTGGTTTGTAGCATTTGCTTTTTGGATTTTATAATTTATTGTGATTTTTCTCATTTTAAGTAAATCTTCACTTTTCTAAGTTTTCAAATACACTCTCTTTCTGCAGATTTTATAATTTTCAGACCTCAAAAAACTTGTATCTATTCAATCCTATGAGCCTAAAACAATGCTCTAAGTATTAAGTAATGCTTCTTTAAATGTTCTTGAATAAATGATTGTCCTGTAAAAATTCAAAGTGGAGGAGATAAATTAATTATAAAATATATACATTTTAAAATTCATTTTGAAAGTTTAAAATGTATTTAAAAATAGAGAATATAATACATGGAACTATACCCATCATTCAAATTCAATAGCAATTCCCCAGACTTGCCATGTTTTTTACTTTTTCATTTTTTTCTTTTTTTTCCTGCAATATTTGAAAGCAAATTCTAGGTATCCACATCATTTCATCCCTTCATACCTCAATATGTGCCTCCAACAAATGTGGACATTTTCTTACGTAAATATTTAATTAACCAAATGTTAGGTCGTTACATCTAACAAAATTAATAAGAATTCAGTGTTACCAGTTTATACTCTCATCTGTAAGTCAGATATTCCCAATTTTCTCAAAATTAGCTTTTTGCATTGGTTTTTATTTGAATCATGATACAAGCAAGGCAAACACATTTCAGTTTAATAAATCTTTGTAAATCTCTTCTAATATGTCACATTTTTTTCCTGTGTCAATAACATATTGCCTGAAACAAAGTCAGTTGTCCTGTACAATGTCTCATGTTTTAGATTCATCTGTCTGCTTTCCCTGATGTCTTTTAAGTTGTTATTTTATCTGCCTTATTTCCTATAAATGGAAATTAGCTTCAGACTAGTGGTTCTCAAACTTGCGCTGCATCAGAATCCCCTGGAAGGTATGTTAAAACACAGATTATGGGTCCCCGAACTGTCTGATTCAGGTGGTCTGGAATGGGGACCGATAATGTACATTTCTAAGTTCCCAAGAGATGCACTTACTGCCGATCTGACTAGAACACTTTGAGAACCACAATATCTAGACTAAAGTTTGATTAGATTCAAATTCTTTTTTTTTTGTTTTTTCATGAGCTTACTTCTTAATTTATGCTGTATGCTTCATTTTGCATCACATCAGAAAGCACACAGTATCTGGTCATCACACTTTTAATGATGTTAAGATTTCCTGGTAGATTCAGTAATCAATAACTGATATTTTAAAAAACAACTGAATTCAGTGAAGTTGAAAGATACACAATCAACAGACAGAAATCTATTGCATTTGTACACATCAATGATGAACTATCAGAAAGAGAAATTAAGAAAACAGTCCATTTACAATTGTATCAAAAAGAATAAGATACTCATGAATAAATTTAACCAAGGAGGTGAAATGCTTGTGCACTAAAAACTAGGAGACATTGATGAAAGAAGTTGAAGACACAAATGAATGGAAAGATATGTGCTCATGGACTGGAAGAATTAATACTGTTAAAATGTCCATATTACCCTAAGCGATGTACAGATTCAATGCAATCCCTATCAAAATTCCAATGGAATTTTTCACAGAAATAAGAAAAACAATTCTAAAAAATTTATGGAACCACAAAACCAAAGCAATCTTGAGAAAGAAGAGGAACGCTGGAGGCATCTTACGTCCTGCTTTCCGATTATCTTACAAGGCTATCGTAATCAAAACAATACGGTATTTGCGTAAAAACACACATAGATCAATGGAACAGATTAGAGAGCCCAGAAATAAACCCATTTTAATAGCTGTATAATGGTGCCCCACTTTTGTTTTAATTTGCATTTCCCCAGTAACATGTCCTGGGGAGCGTCTTTTCATATGCCTGTCTGCTATCTGTGTATCTGTGTATCTTCTTAGGTGAGGTGTCTCTTAAGGTCTCTGGCCCGTATTTTAATCAGACTGTTTGTCTTCTTACTGTTGACTTACATACAACTTTATATTTTGTGGGTAACTGTCCTTTAATAGATGCATCTTTTGCAGATATTTTCTTTCAGTCTGTGGCTTATCTTCATTCTCCCATTTATTAAGACCAAATACCTTGTAGAAAAGGGAAAACTGTAGTCTTCAATGCCTACTCTGTAGAGAACCCTCCTTGGATGCTGTGAGGAAAAAGGCAGAAGGCTATGGTTTGATTCGTATTTCGGTCTAGCTTGAAGGCAAATGCATGTTAACATGAAAAGAGAAGCAGATGGCAGTGGTGGTGTTTAATGCTATGTCAAATGCCAGTGCATATTAAGAGTTTGCAGCAGAGGGAGAGATTGAAGTAGACTGAGGTGGAGGTGGGAATCTTTGGGGAAATTGAACTTAATCGGTTTGGCCTTAAAAGCTAATTTGATCTTCAACGGTGAGACAGGCTAGAAATGATACTCCATCTAAGAAACAGAATTCAGAGTTATAAAAATTTTGGTTTATATTGTAGAAGAAAAAAAACAAACATTGCTCATGCTCTAGATTTAGATCCTGAATACTCTCAGATCTATGATGGAGTTTTTCTTTACCTTGAGTAACCATATTAGTAATACTCCATATTTCCAAGTGGTGGTGTTTGTAGCAGACAGCTGGCTTGTGTGTCTCATGTCATGTCTAGAAAGAATAAACTAGCCCAGCACATTTGCATTCAGATAAGTGTATCATAACATTTTAAAAACATTGCATGTTGCCTTTTAAAAAGTATATATGATATGTTTTTCAAACCTGTGGAATATCTGCCTTGTATTTTATTAGGTAATCCCATCTTGTTGGTGATTTGAACTGTAAATTGTAACTTCATCTTTAATGTCAGTGATCTACTCTAGTTTTTGTTAGCCCTATTCTGCTTATTACAGGAATATTATATTAGTACAGTCCTTAAAGCAGGCATCGCATGTGTTATCATTGCACAGAGGCATTTTCGAACACTGCTGATTTAAAATTTCCCATTTAAAGGTCTTTCCAAAGCATTTGATTTTGTTGAAAGATTTGAGGATAGCCGGTGTTATTCACAGAAATATTACTATTTAGCTGGGGCCGCCTATGTCTCTGAGTCAACATGTATGAAATTT
The DNA here is from genome assembly GCF_048564905.1 of Vicugna pacos. Classification (NCBI taxonomy): domain Eukaryota; kingdom Metazoa; phylum Chordata; class Mammalia; order Artiodactyla; family Camelidae; genus Vicugna; species Vicugna pacos. The sequence continues at coordinate 12,384,319 of NC_133010.1, forward strand.
GGGTCATTAATTTGACCTTGTTAATGATGGATTTCTGTACCACTCCAGGCTCAGCTGCAAATGACCAAACCTCAGATTTAAGCAGAAGTACAAAGGGGAAGGGGGACGGAGAGGATGTCGTATCCCACACAGCGAAGGGTCCACGGGTTCATTTCAGGCACAGTTGAATCTGGACACTCCAGTGATGTTATCAGGACTGTTTTTATTCTGCTTAGCTCTGCTGGATTCAACTTGATTTTGGTTACGGGCAAGCTTTCTTCTCATAGAGGTGAAGCTGAGGGTAGAAATCCTCCGGTTCCCACAGGATCAGTACTTCCACTTGGTGAAGCAGAAGCAGGGGCTCATTCTGAATGAAACAAGTGCTGGGCTAACAAAGAAGTAAGAGACACCACAGCAGGACCCATTGATCTTGGACACAGAAACCAAAGTTCGTGAAAATTGTCTCAGTTGGCATTCGTCACCTTTTACACATCACGAAGCACCAAGCTTGACCAATGATTAAGAGGAAACCAGTTCTTTTTTCCTAAACTAAAATCAGATACCATTTGAAGACTCATAGACAAATTATAAACTGATTTTAAGGCATGTTGTCTTATAAATAGCACTTGTAGGACGAATATTTTGTATAGTTCTTATTGGGCAAATCATCTACCCCTCAGTTTCCTTGTCTGTTTCAAGGATACTAGTGTAGTTTGACTAAGTTCTGAGCTCATTTCTATTTCAAAGAACATGGGATTCAGTGATTCTTTTGCAAAACTGATTACAGGTTGGGTTTTTTTTTTTTTTTGGAATATGTATATTGAACGGAAACAGTAATTGCTCTCGAAAAGCTGAATTCAATGAATCTACAGTGATGGAAATGTTCTAGGTGGCTATTGAGCACTTGAAATGTGACTGGTGTGACTGAGGAAATGAATTTTTAATTTGATTTAATTTTAATTAATTTTCATTTACAGTAAAAGGGCCACAACTCTGGCATTATCAACTCATTGAAACCAGATTTTTTTGAGACACAAGTAGAATGAAAAACAAAGCGAAGTGGCTCAGCTTGTGCAAGGAATTTCAAAGCAGCGATCTCCCCCTTTCTTTTCAGTCCCCTGCGCATAGCTATTCAAGCTACGACTCCGGCAAAAATGAGAGTGTAGACCGGATGGCCGAGGACCTGTCTCTGAACAGGGGGGATGAGGATGAAGACGACCACGACGACCACGAGGACCCTGAGAAAGTTAACGAGACCGACGGCGTTGAGGCCGAGCGGCTGAAAGCTTTTAATGTGAGTCCTGCCACCCTCCCCGTGTGGCTGAATTTTCACCACTCCACTTTCATGTTGTCGCTTGTTGGTAAACGTGGATATTTTAGAGACACGTTTGTTTAATTTGCAGAAGGATTTAAAAAGTACATGAAACACTCTTTGCCAATCAAACACCAGAATTGCTGTGTTTTGTTTAGAATTTTAAAGCCAAATGTGAGCTGAAAACTGGAGTTGTGTTGTGTGAGTATGCATGTTTACACTGCGGATGAAGGGAGCCTCAGTTTATCCCTCCGAAGAGTCTGCCTGTCATCCGTTACCCCTCCTTCGCTATCCCGGATTACCTAATTATGCATGACAAAAGAGTCAATTGTTTCCAGAGATTATAGACTGCGCAGTGTAGCCATGTAACAGTCATATTTATTATTAATAGAGGATTTTATGGGGTGCTTAATTGTCGCAGTCTACTGTTATTTCTCGATTTTTTTCTACGCGATAGTCTAGACTTTTCTGTCTGTCTGTCTGTCTGTCTGCCTCTTTCTCTCTCTTTCTCTCTCAGTTTTTTAATCCAACCATTTAGAAAGCCTTTAAAGGGTGTTTGCTTAAAATTTCTGGCTTTCCATTGCAAAGTTCTCCAGTGCATAAACCAGAAAAGAATATTTTCCTATCGGTAGTCAAGACAGGAAGTTAGGAACAGCAGAGAGCAGCCCTCCAAACCCTTCTCCTCTGTCTCCCTCTTGCCAACAGATGTTTGTCAGGCTGTTTGTAGATGAAAACTTGGACCGAATGGTCCCAATCTCTAAGCAGCCCAAAGAAAAGATCCAGGCTATCATTGACTCATGCAGGCGACAATTCCCTGAGTATCAAGAGCGTGCCCGAAAACGCATACGTACTTACCTCAAGTCCTGCAGGCGGATGAAAAGAAGTGGTTTTGAGATGGTGAGTTCTGAATTAAAACACAGCCCTAGATTCCATCAAAACCCCACATGTAAACCATGACACGATTTTTTTTTCCATCTTAGTGTCTTTTTAATTTTGTCCATAACGTCAGGTCCAAGGGGGTTTCGTTTCCTTGTTTGTTTTTTTTTTTCCCCTCCTTTTCATCTCCCTGAAGTATTTATCCCCTTTGTTGATTGAATAAGGAATACCTCTTGAGACCAGTGCTCGCAGGCCCACACGGCGCCGTGTCGTAGGCAATGAGGGGGATGTGAGTGGACACCAGAGAGACCCAGCGTCTCATTCATGTGTGTTTTCTTTCTGTCATGACTGACGCAGATCTAAGGTGTGTCGTGTCTTGAACTGAGACACCAGTGGTTGCTTTAGATGGCACGTGATAATGGATTTCTCTGGAACAAAAAGAAATGAGTGGATCTCTTTAAGTAATACTGTTTTCATACCAACAGTTAAACAAATAGCAGGTCACGAAAATAAAGATCGGGAATGAAATCCTTCTGTGAAAAATAAGGCTTTTGGGCACTCGGTGTGTTTATGTGCTTGTGGATAATTAACATGAGCTTTTATAATCCTCTGGGCTTTATAGATGGATGATACTACGCTGGTGTTAGATTAATTTTGGGTGGAAATGAGGTATCAATGGTTTTTGAACTTTCTTCTCTCTCACCTTGATCGGATTGTTACACCTAGAAGCAGTTTTTACAGAGAACTTTTTTCATTTCTTTCTATTTTTATTTATGTGAGTGAACATGTATTAGGAATGTTCTGAAACTGTTTCATTTCTACTTTTGAGAAGGCTCCGTAAAAGCCAAGGCTGTGAGTGTTTGTCATGAGTGCCTCTAATTTATTAGGTGTGATGGAGCAGGAGTTGGTGTAGATAAATAAAGGAGAGGCTTCAGAGTGTGTCGTATATGAGAAATAACTTCAGATACAAATGAAATGAATGACAAGTAATAAATCCTCCAGTATCAATTTTTCTACAAAAGAGAAATGACTGTTTCTTATACAGAGGGTCTGCCCAGATGGTCACTAGCGCAAGGCTCGGACCCCAGGGATCTTGGTCCCAAGTTATGGTTTCACCACTTTGTAACTGTGTGACCCGGGCAGGTTACTTCAACTTCTTGTGCTCAGGTCCCTCCCCCAGAAGTGAGAACAGCTCCTAATTTATAGAGGAGAGAATTATACAAGGTGTCACACATAAAGCTCAACAAGCCATTTCTGACACACAGTAACCACTCAGTAAGTCTTAACTCTGAAAACATAATCCACCAAGTATTACTTAATCCATCATCTGAAAAATAGCTATCTAGAATGAGTGTTTTATAGAATCACAGAACACCGCATTTAAGTCCTCACTTCTCAGAGTAAGTGTATTAAAGCTGGAGTTGGTGGTGCCTAAGTCATTTAAAAATAAAATGGTATAACTATGCCCAATCAAGTTAAATTATGACAGCTGAGGTCATATATGGCATAAGAGAGAAGGACAGATGGCTTGAATAACATATAGCTCTTTCCCTCATTACTGAATTATTTTAAAATTATTATCACTTACTCAATAGGAGAAAAATGACAGATAAAAAGGATATCTAACCAGGAATAAAAGCCTAGAATCCGGGCTTTGACATCTGGTTCATCATCAAATTGGCATTTGATGTAAAATTCCATCTGAGACTAAATATGTCTCATTTAGTGCACAATGCACAGTATATATTTTTGCCTTTCAGTAACAATAAGGATAATAATGCCATATATCAAAGTTTTTATTCTACCAGCATCTGGCACTACTATTTCTTTTTAATCTTTTTATGTTATTTAGAGATTCTTTTCCTACAGTAAAATTTATCTTATTTTCCATGGTATAATTTTTTGTACTAATCATTCTTTAAGGGAAAAAAATCATTGTCATATAGAATTCTGAATTTCTCTAAGGTCTATTTGAGATAATCGCCATTTTTTAATTAGTTGCATTTATTTGCCAAATATGGACATGTATTTGTTGTAAACCTTGTGCTATTTATAGAGAAAGACAAAAAGTTAACATAATACAAAATCAAGTAGGTTCATGCACTAATCTTGAAGGAAATAATGCTGGAAAGAAATGCTGCTGTATTTAATTTTTAAAAATTTTCACTTGTTCATCTTCTTACTCATTTATTCATTATATGTGTAATGTACATGACATCGTACAAAGTAATGAGAACTATAAGAGATGCCTGACTTGTTTATTAGGAAATTTTAACGTGTTCCCTGATCATCATGATTTGTTGAGGTTACAAGTTGTGGGAAGTGAAATGCTTAAGTAATAATACAAAGCCTAATGTAAATAAATGTTAATGAACAGCACGGATGAATACTGATATCCAGTTTAGCCCCCTTTTAAAAAATACATTAATGTACTACTGGAAATAATAATTAAATTCACCACCTAGTTAACACGTGCAATTTTGATTGGCTTATGTATCATTGTCATGGAGCGTGTCATCATTTTGAACACTCATCCTTTTTTAGAACAGATAGAAAAAGGCATGACTAGGGCAGATAGTAATTACAACTAAGTATTTTGCATTCATATTTTTGCCCTTGTAATTTTAAATTTTAATGTTAGATAACATTGAAAATTCTTTTCTTGTGTTTGCTCTAAGTAGACATGGAGAAAATGTGTCATTTTTAATATACGATTATTTTTACATGCAGATTATTTTGCAATACCTAGTATGTCAACCAGGCAACCTAATGAAGTTTTTAATTTTGTACATTATTGCAAATTGTAGGATTATTTGATAGGGGACTCTGTATTGTAAGATGAAAATGGCATTCAGCAAGCTTAGCTCGTCCAGTTACTTAGGGTCCCTAAGCCAACAGACCCTGTAAGCAAAACAAAACACAAAATATTGAATTATATGTTTTCTGCTGATTTTGATTAAGAATTCAAAGAGATGTTCTCATAGAAGTGGTTTATCACAACTTATATTAGTGCTATACTTGAGAATCTTGGCATTCACTTTGACTAGTTTTCTCCTATTGTTAATACAAAATCTATGTATGTTTAATTATTCTGCAATATCCCTAAAGAATTTACAACACAGATGCTTTGTGTTGGCTTCATTGAGTGCATGCAAATATTAGAATGTTAAGCATTCTTATTTCATTGGAATTATCAAGACCCACAGGTTAGATTGACCAATTCTCTGTTCCCAATCATCTCAAATCATAAAATCTTCAGTGTTGAAAATAAAGGGTATGTTTCATGAAAAATAAATCTAATAAGTTTGATACAGAGTACTGTCTTAGTGTTCATTAGACTTGAAGAACGCTGTGAGTTAAGCAGCCATTCTATTAATCCTTAGACAAATACATCGAATTGTTATTGATCCCATTGTGCAGTGTCGACTCTCAAATTACTTCAGCTAATTTTCTGAAGAGTATTTGTTGATTGTTCCAGAAAAGAGAGATATTTCTCCAGGGTGTCCTGACGTTAAATTCAAGAGCACCTGTAATAGGATCATAAAAGCAAAGCTTTATGAACAAGGTGGGGTTGGCTCATACCTGAGTGTTATCTGTATCATGTGATATGATTTTTCTTTTTATTTTTCTGAATTTGCATTATTTAGAGACTCTTTTACCATACTGCATACATTTAGATGTACTTTTATAAAACTCAAATGAAAATATTTAGGGGCGATAGTTTAAGAGACTTCCAGTCCATCTTTCCTCCTATATCTCGTATTTTGCCGCTGTACCAAGTTACATCAAGTAGCTAAGATATTTGAATTTAATAAACTCAGCTTCTTGAAAAAAAATTACCTATTTACTTGCTTTTTAATATTATGTAATTGACTGTTTGAAGAATTAAGTCTCAGGCTATTTTTTGTAAAAGTTTACCAGGGACGTTGTCCATTAGGCTACTTAATGTCCACTATAAATGATCTCATTTCAGAGCCCTGTTTTAGAATGTAATGAAAAAAATGTGTTTCTCTTGCACAAATAGAGCACTTTTATGTTTTCTCATCATCAGGATGATTGTAAATTAGTATGTTCACTTTTGTGCCTGTCGAGAAGTTCAGAGCCCAAATCTTCATAAGGTCCCAATTATCTTTTTGTTTCATTCGTTTAAGTGTACATATTTCCTTGGTGTCTCTGAGATCTATTTTGGGAGGAAAAGAGATAAAAATTTAAAAACAAATGTGTCAATAATCTAATTATGGAAACATCCATACTTTCCTGCTATCTTCTACATTCTTTTGTCATAGTGTTTCTTTTTAATTACATCCTGTAATACCCTCCTCTGTAATTTCGATATCTGACCTTCTGATTTCACAGTTCTTTCATTGGAAAATCAGTATCTAATATTTAGGAAATAGTTCATTTTTTGAAGGAATTTTATCACATCCTTTGCTTCTTGTCTAATGCAGATTAACGGAGAGAGATCAGAATTCGTTTTCAGTTCGCAGCTTTCCTCGTATCGTAGGCGTTGCAAAAGCTACAGTGACACTTGCTGTTCATTCTTTAGCAAACAGCTATTATTTAAAAAAAGAATTCAAGTGCTTCTTTAAACTAAAAATTTGATTGAAACTGTACCTACCCCTTCATACAAGATCTTGATTAAAAACTTTATACCTGTGCATCCACTGTTTTTCACACTGTTCTTCATGCATCATGGGTACGGATGTGCAGGTTTCTCTCTTTGTGACCAGTTAAATTAATTGATGCTAATCAGCAAACACATTTTTGTTTGAATTTCCCACCTGCTGTTTATAACATTGTTTGCCCTCTCTTTGGTAGATGCCATCTACCATCCCCCAACCTACTTTCGTACCACCCCCTAAGTTCTTTATTATAGTATTTCTTTTCAGTTACATCCTAAAATACCCTCCTTAGTAATTATGATATCTAATCTTTTTTCTTTTTTTAAACAGAGGTATTGGGGATTGAACCCAGGACCTCGAGCATACCAAGCACACGCTCTGCCACTGAGCTCCACCCCACCTTCAATATCTAATCTGAACTCACAGTTCTTTCTCTTTCTCAGTTTCACTGATCTGCATCTCGATTTTGCTTTAGTCATTATTAGCATGGATCTACTTTAGTCTTTACTATCACTCAGAGAGCCTGCACAAGCAATATTACAAATTTTTGCAGTCATCTAATGTATTTCAAGTACTCCCTGCTGTCTTTACAGCGGAAGTGTCCTGGGCTTATCAACTCTGGCTAGGCTGCTGCCTCTGCTCCCCTGTCATCTGTCCTCCTTCAGAACGTTGCTCCATCGACCATCTCAACAGTCACATTTTCAGTTTTCCCTTTCCACTGAGTTTTCCCTTTTTGTCTCTTCTGCCTTAAAAAAAAGTCCCCTGATTCCAAAAATATATATAATCTTTTAAATTCTCCCCTACAGTCTTTCTTCGAAGACTCAGTGAGTCCATCTTTCTTTGCCAGGTTTCCTGAAAGGTTATTTTGTATTCACAAATTGTATGTTAGGGTATGGCTTTTTAAAACATAGTCCTATGTGATGTTTCTGAGTCTCCATTTTTCTAAAGGAGAGGGCTGTTGAGGTATTACTATTACATGTGATAATGTAAAATAAAATGTTTTACATGTAATCTGGCCTCTTCCTACCCTGCGAATATGCTCAATCATTTCCTTTAGTGCCTTCAGTTATCACGCAGGACTGCTGCTCCTTCCTTCGGTGTGTGCTGTCTTGGTCCACTGACTTTCCCTGACTTAGGGTTCATGGGTACTGTTCTCTCTTGAGTTACTAAATGTATTAAAGTTGAAGAATTTTTAATATAGTGTATAGATACAGAAGTGTAAAGAACATAGCCATCATGGTTGTCAGATTTACTCATCAATGGATCTTTTAGTTTTAGCAAAATGTTGACCGGATTCTTGCAGAATACCCCTCACACATGTTGCTCCCTTCCCTCTACAAATACAGGCAAATCCTGAGTGAAATATAACATTTTTAAGATATATAAATAAGTTGGAAAAAAAACAAATTCCTAAGCCTTAAAATTAATGGGGGAAAAAAGACTCATAGCCCTTAATTTGATACAGTAATAGACTAGGAAGATAGAAAAAGTAAACTTAAGCCCAAACAGATCATGGATGGGATTCAAATGCCAGCTCAAGTTGAGGAGATGTGGATTTTGGTTTGGGACTAGGCAGAAACATGAGTGGAGAACTGTATATAAAGCTTGGACCGTGGAAGGATTACTCTTCCATTAAAGGGGAAGAAAAAACATCAAATTACAACTTCAAAAAACTAAATGATAAGCATTACAAATTTTGGAATTAAAACCTTACTAGATGGGTTAAATAGCAGATAAGATGATTCAACCAAAGAGAAAATTGAAAAACTGGAACAGAGAACTATGGAAATTATTCACAGAAAGAAAATAGAGAAGGAGAATTTGAGGGAAAAAAGTTAACTTGAGGAATAGAAAGTTATAGATGTAATGGACATTCCAAAGGAGAAGTTAGAAGAAGGACAACATTCAAGCAAATGAGGAGGAAGATTTTTTCAGAATTGATTAGACCACGGATACTAGGTACAGAGAAATAGACCAGTTCTGAGCAGTACAAATAAAAACAAATCCACACCTTTGTTCATTAGAAAAACTTACAGCAGACCCAAGAGATTCTTAAATGTCTTCCAGAAGAAACAAGAAATTATCCCAAACAGAAAAATAGACTGAACACAATTCTTGTCCTCAACATAGATGTCAGAAGACAGTCTTCAAAGTATTAAGCAAAAAAGGTCTTCAAAATTTTTTTAGAGAAACTGCTTTTAAATTGACACACCTGCACCCCGCTAAACTGTACCTCCAGAGCGAGAAAGAGAAGGATGCTTCAAACAGCTACTGAGATGACCAACCACAGGCTGTCTCTGGGGGACCTAAAAGGTGCTCTGTGAAGATGGAAACACACTAGAAGGAGTCACTGAAAAATTAGCAGCATTGCTGAGCAAACCTGAAGAAAAGCACCTTGGTTTTCGTCAATGGGTCTTGGTTCTCAGCCATGTTTCATCAGTTGTGACCTTGTATCCCTGAACTCTGGATCCCTTTCATGGGAAAAATGGGAATAAATCACACGTATCGTATACATGAAAACCAGCAACACTTGAAATAACAAATATAAAAACTCCTGCATAGCAAGTACCTGGTGTCTGAGGAACATGGTAAAAGGCGATCTAATCTGAAAGTGTGTTCCACTGCTCGCCAGGAAACCCTTGCTGCCTCAAGCTGCTGGACTCCTTGGAGGACAAAAGTCAAGTATGTCTTTAGCTATTGACAACCCACTTCTAGCTAAGAGCAGCCTTAGATCTTTCTTTCTTCCATGTGCAAACTGTACTTTGTGGTACTTTCATAGTTTTATTTTATCCTGTCTTATATTCCTGTTATTTCTTTATGAGCCTTAGCTCCCTAATAAGCAGTTCTGTTCCTTGACCTGCTGTGCTTAACTTGTTCATCTCTGTATCATCCGCTGTGTCTTAGACAGTACCACTAGGTGCTCAGGAAAGCTGCTCGGTCCATGTTCAATTCAATTGAATTGAAGTTGTTGAATGAAAGATGAGTGAATGAGTGGACATTTACCAATGTGCTACTTTGTAGCGGAAATTAATTGGATGGTAAGCCAGTGTGTATTATGTGCTCTGTGTTCCACAGAACTCTGTAGTTGGTATTTCAGTTTTAAAAACATTATAATGAGTTTAACTAGGTCCCATTTGTTTATTTTTGCTCTTATTTCCATTGCCTGGGTAGACTGCTCTAGGAGAACATTGCTAAGATTATGTCAGAGGATGTTTTGCTGACAAAAGGTTGAATCCACAATAAACACGTTTCATTACGTGTGTATTATATCCTGTGTGCTAGGCATTGATAACAGAGACAGTGTTGAATCTATCTCTGTATCTTTGGGCTTGATACAGTTCCTAACATAAGTGCTCATTAAGTATATTTCTTGAATAAACTTGTAACTTGATGTACCTTACTTCATGGAATTCTAACAACTGCCCCGTGATAGATTATTTTTCCTATTCATAGTTTATTGACTGAACATCAGTTTTGCTATTCATAAAAATAGAAATAATGATATTTGGCAGAATGAGTGAGGCTCAGAGGGATTAAAGAGCAGATTGCAGGTAGCTGATTACACAGTAGCATCCAGGTCTGTCTGACTTAGTTGCTGAACTGTCACTTTATTTCACTGGTGTCTACAAATGAAGCTACCTGGTCCATAGATGGGGTGTCCCTCAGGAGCTGCAGTTTTTCACACTGTAACAATTTTGTGTTCCAGCATAGATACACCATTTGGGGGGAGTCATAAGATATGCATATCATCCAAGCTGCAAAATTCTGAAATTATGTATTTTATAAAATAACAGGATTAGAAGAAATCACGTTAATTTAGGGCCCTACCAAAACTGAATCATTTGTTTTCATTATTTTGAAAAAAAATGCATTCTACTTAAAAATCTCGGGTTGGGTGTCACAATTGCTCCCGATCTGGCGTGATTAAGCTATACTTAAACACTGGACTCCAGAGCATCAGCAAGTTAACCCATGAACAAAAGCTTATGTTCGTGATTTCTTTTTACTTTTTTTATAATTATAAAAACAGACAAACAACCCTGCAGCATCCTAAATGTATAACAAAAGTTCAGGAGACCAAAACCGGAGTAGTTTGTTGGTTTGATGGAAGGTTTTACATGCACATAGAAGGAAAGACACATTTACATTGTGCCAGCAGCAATCACATCTCAAATCCCCAATTAAAATGTGACTTTTAAACTCCACCATCTCCATGTGACTGTTTAGCCATCTGTTTAATGAAACACGCACCAATGATTTGGGCTTGGATAATTATTACAATAAGAACAGTGCTGGGGGAAGATCAGCTCATCCCAGTTAAGAATGACAGTTAATTATGAAGAGATAATTAATGTGGGCTAGTTAGCAATATCTCACATCCAGGAAAGAAATAGGTAACAAATCTCAATCTTGGTATATAGATCGTGTAGAGTGTGAGATTATGTACATTTTTGAATCATTTTTAAATCGTCTAAGGTATACACTGAGTAGTATGCTCACTGAGCCACATTCAATCAGAAGTGTTGTTTTTCATAAATTATCTATTGAATTCTCTGCATTTGATTCTGTTGTTGCAATAGTATTATCTCAAGTTACTACAATGGAAGAGTTTCTGTCTTATGGTCACTGTTACTGGTGTAAGAGGGGATCTTCAGTATTTATCCCCTGCTGGAAGCCCTGAGCGCATTGCCAGGAAGACACTAAGGCAGTGCTACGAAAGGAAGCTCTCCGCTGTTAAACGCGGGGAAGGAGAGTTCCCGTGAAGGTGGTTCTGAAAACTCGTACTAAATCATTGTTTTAAATTTCTCTGTGGTAAAAGTGCTTTTATAAGGAGCAAAATGGATTAATTCACTATCTTGGTCTAAGTACTTTTAAGCTGTGAAGTAGATAGTAGCCAAATTATGGAGGAAAAGTAAGCAAAAACCTTTTGTATTGAGTCTCCTGTAACCAGGCACAGCATAACTGAGCTCTGTGTGGGCTGATTACTGGCTCAGTGATATTAGAACCAAGGGGATTTGTACCAGGACTGCCTCACAGGAGAGAAAGAACTTTCCTACGCCTGGCTCCTCGTTCTCACTCTGGACGTGAGACTAAGCTGTGTTATGTGTTTTATGGACAGTCATTTCTTGGCCCTTCTGGCTGCTACAGCGTGAAAATCTTGTGACTTTAGATTGCATCTGTTTAGAACACGTGATGGAACTCACATAAGTTCCATTTTATTGTTGTTCTATCAATAAAGAAGTGTTTTAAAGAATCAATAGGAAAATATATTGGGAGGATTTCGAGCACTTTAAGAGAAGGATTTTAGGAAGATCCTAATATATTCTTTGCTTAAATGCAAAATGGAGTTCGCTGTCAGTGTCTTCCTCTGTAGGAATGCGTAATACTTAAGAGCCATAACTTTCTTTACACTCACTGAGGCCTTAGTTGTAAAAGGAAAATAAACTTTACCAGGGATTACTATTCCCAGTTTATCATCAGACATAAATATGAATTCAGGTATTTCCGCATTCATACCTGTATGATCTTGGGCAAATCGTATAGGACTTTAATTTGTTTTTTCTTCAAAATGAGTGATAAGTACTTTTATCAAAGGTTTTTTTTTTTTTGGAAGAATCAGTTAGATAACAAATCGAAGATTTTTGTGTTAATGCCTGAACATTTAATCACTCAGTGTGAGTTAAGTATTATTAACATTCGTCTTAAAATTACCTTAGGCTGAACAGAACTAGTTTTCTTCTTGGGGGTATGTATTTTATTCTGTATTTAGGATATTGCAAATTCTTTGAAAAGCACATATACATCTATTAAGCTGTCATACAGGTTTTATTCATTCATTCTGCCCTTTTCTCCAATGAACTTGAATCATGATTGAATTATATAATTGCAATACAGCCCTGTAAAGGGCTGTCTGTGGTCTGTTTTTATTTTAGCTGGCCAACAGTTTTTGTATGTAAGGGTTTTTCCCTAAAATATTTTATATTATTAACAGTAAGTGATGTAAAAGCGCTAAGTCAAGAAACCTGGCTTCTATATCTAACTCAGTTTGTCCTTAAACGAAAGATCCTTCAGACTTTAGAAACTCGGGCTGATTTATATGACCATTTACAGTTACCAGATTATGATTCTGTAATAAACTCAGAACAACTCTATTTTCAAAATGATACTGTTTAACTTCTGGCCATGTCTAATCGTGTATCTTTGTTTCTATTCATTTTTCCCACTTCCTAGGAAAGAGTGCAGGATGGCTTTATCTTAAAGTTTGATTTTTTTCCCCCCAAATCTTGAAATAATTAGGTTATCCAATGACCTTAAAAAATATCTAGCTCCACTCAGCCAGGACATTATTCTGGTTTCTGACAAGACCAATTAAATATATCCGGAAAAAAATCCAACTCTGTAATTTTCTCCAAAAAGGAAACTATATAAATTATTATGCACAACAACTTCTTGGTAAAAGTCATTTTACATTTTGTTTTTAAATATTAAAAAAGAATTTGAAAGGAAACGCTACCAACTTAGTTTAATTAAAGAGATATTTTTTACCTTGTGCTCTCTCTGTTCAACAAACTTTCAGGCGTTTAAGGAATTTGTGTGTTTATTACTACAATTTAATCAGCTTAATAAAGTTCCACAGCTTTATATATTCCTAATTTGGAATAGAGATGCCAGACAAAGAGAGAGAATAAAAATAACAGAGAACAGAAATATGTCTCTGAATTACGGGTGTTTATCAATAATTAGATAAAGAAATGGAGGCCACTGATATTTAGCTTCTGTTAATTCAGTCCCTAGAGCCAGATAAAGGGTCTAATGATGTAGCTTACAAAGGTGTGAGCTCTCACTTTGTTTGAATAATGCTAGCTACAAATAAATAATTTTTCTCTTTTCACAAGGGACTCTTCTTATTCCTATTTTTCCTATAATACCTTAGTCTCACAACATAATTCAATTGAGAAGGACATCATGTCCCCACTTCCCATGGGGTTTAGATTATAATTTTGAGCCACACCGTGGCCATCTTTTAATGAAACACTGATTTGTGTAGTTTAATGTATTTTCAGTTCTGAGCTAGAAGATCTTATTCGTATTTAGTGAAGTACAGAATGAAATGAAGACGCAATATGCACTTTGAAATTATATATACACCTTAAAGGCAACTTTTAGTTTTTTTATGTGTACCTCATTGACCCTCCTCTCTGTTCCCAGCATGCAGTCCTGGCTTTGTAATTTCCTTCTCAGAACGTTTTTGTTGCATTCTTCCTGCTACCTCAGAGGCCTCTCTTCTCATTCTTTGACAAAAAAAATAACATTCCAAACATTCTAATGCTTTATTGTCAAAATTATCTAGCCATCATTTCCGTCATCCCACAGGGTTTGCAGGTGGAGACCGCACCGTCTTTCCCACCTCTGGTCTGCAGAGGGTACTTGGAAGCTAGGAGCTTGGGGAAGTTGGCTGAGGCAGCAGCAGAAATTGCTTCCTAGTTCAAGTAAGGTCAAAGCCTGGACTTTGTTTAAACTGCTCAGATTCCACCGAGGAGTCTCTGAAAAAAAAACTGTGGTCTGAATTTAGCTGTTCTAGAATACTGTGTGAGATATAAATGCGATGGTTCAGTTCGCTAAAGCGCATTTTATGTGCCAGAGTAAGCAGAATGAATCAAGTACAATAAAGGCAAACTCACGTTCCTTAACAAAAGACGATGAAAAGATCTCTATTAATTTGGAGGCCTTAAGTTTGTATAGCATCCCTGCATATTTTGGACTCAGACTTTGAAAACCCCCAAGTAGCATGCCACTCACTGTGTGTGCTAGATTCTTAAAAGAATCTTGTAATTTCCTATTTTGCTATCTCATCTAGTTTAATTTTTACGTTACTTCTATCGTTTGCTTATCTTCATTAAAAAAAAAACATGTCGTTAAATACTTCGTCCTTCAGTTAGATGACTTTGCACGTAATTATGGGGAAAAAATGGCAAACTTTCCTGATGATCAGAAATGGTAGGGAGAATCACAAACAATCTGTAGTGAATGAGGAGCTTAGTTGGGGGGTTAATTAATTCCTATGTGGGCTCCATAGGAGGTGGATTCCCAGCATGTACCTGTTAGGTTAATAATATTAACTCGTATTTTACAAATAGAACAAAACATGTAGGCAACATACATCTCATGTCTAAAACACTGAACTTTTGTTACATCAACATTGTTTTAGGACTAACTTTTTACTTTATATTTAAGCTAAAGTAAGGATTTTTTTTTTAAGTTTTTAATCACATCAATTGTGTCACAACTTAGGCTGTGAATATTCATAGTATTTCCATATTATGATTGTTTGACATGGTCTGAGTGTCTGTCAGTTTTTCCAGCTGTTTCAGCCCTGTCACTTGTTTCTGTTTTGTTTCGTGCATTGTCACGTTATTAAAAAAAAAAATTAGAGGACTTGTTTTATTTGCGAAACGCGGTCAGCAGTCTGGCCACTGCCAGTTCAAACTCCAGCTCGGTGGCCCAGACGAAACCCTAACGGAGCCCTGGGAATGAGTGACGGAGCTGGGCAGCAGCTCCAGCCTGAGCCTCTAACTAGCTTTCATGATTCATCTCTGCAATTTCCATTTCCTCTTTCTATCGGAATAAGTTCTCTTGAAGTGAACGGTTTCTCCTGCACGTCCTATGAGATCTTCTGGGGATAGCATCGGTCTGTCAGTGATGCTGTTAATAATTTTGTCATGGTTTTTCTCTCTCTCTTTTTCTTTTAGTCTCGACCTATTCCTTCCCACCTTACCTCAGCAGTTGCAGAGAGTATCTTGGCTTCAGCCTGTGAGAGTGAGAGTAGGAATGCCGCCAAGAGGATGCGCCTGGATAGACAGCAGGTACTGGGGAGTCGCGGGGGCGGGTGACCACTGACTGTATTGCAGATGCAGCGAAATTCATCTGATTTATGCACGAGAGCGGAGTCTCTGCCATGGGTTTGCAGTACACAGAGATAGCGTTTTTCTGTCTTTGTGGTATGAATGTAAGCTTGAAAATGCAGGTTCGTGAGATCAGTGGTGTTGTAAGGACAAAAATTTTCTCCGATGAAAAACAGACAGTTGTAAAATTAATGAGTTATAATTCTCTTTCGTATCCAATTTGAAGGTTAATGACTTATTTAAGTAAGAGGCTCTCACTGATCATTTACAGTGGTTTTGGAAATTTACCTGATCATTGATGATAGTGACCTGATTGCGTTCTTTTGGGGTGAAAATGAACCTCTTTTAATTTCCTCTGGTCTACTGCCCAGTGTTGATAGATTAGACAGGGAATGGGGAAAACACAGTGTAACTTTGAAAGACTAGAAAGCCATAAAATGGGGATATAAAATAATGAAAATCTATAACCTGCGCTTACTTTTTCATTAATACGTCATTTACTGTATAACCATCAAGTTTCATCTTCCTGCATCTCGTTTCCAAGGCTGTGTACCCACGTGGTGTGGATAAGTACTTTTTTGTGCATTGTTCACTGATGTTTCACTCAGTTTTTCCCTTGATTTATTTGCATCTGCCTGTCTCTTCTTCTCATGTCTGGAATGTCTTTCTCTGTTTTCTTTTTCTCTCTATCCCTGTTTTTAATTATCCATAATAATACAACTAAATTATAATTACAATAATATGAAGTGTTCCACATAAAGAACGCTATATTCTGACTTTTTAAACTATTTTTGCAACAGGTGATCTAGGTGCTTCACTTTTCTCATTGAGGCTGGGATGAGGAGACTAAATTGTTAGCCCATGTTTTTCGTGAACCAATGAGCTTCAAAGAAGGGAAGAAAAGCTTTTCCACCCCACACTTGTCCTGCAGCCTCAGCCAGGGGTGAGGGCGGCAGCCCACGGCCTCGTCGGCAATCAGATGACACAGAGCTGAGGTCCAGCCCGAACGCATTATGGAATGTAGTCAGCTTTTCTTCCCTTTCAGCAGAAAAGTCTGGAATTTTTATGTTACCTCGGACACTCTCACTTGGACAGTTCAAAAAGATGGGCAAAGTCAGACTTCACATGTATAAATTCTATGGCACGCTCAAATGAAAAGATGATCTTTTTCTCGGTCTTTCTTATTTAGATGTTGTATCATTACTAATTCCTTAAAAACAAATAGGCCTCAGTGTTTTAGGGGACAAGTCATTCAACCTGAGACACAGAGGCAGAAAGTGAGAGGTTAGAACCAGCCCCTTGTGAGTGATGGATCTGCCACTGGCGTGTATGTGTTGTTGTTTTTGAAGGACGACGCGTGTGTTACTCGTAGGCTTGTGAAGTTTCTGAATCATGGGAGGGTTTCTTTGGTTTCTTTTCTCTGTTCAGTTCTTGCAGTCAAATTAGCTTGTAGTTTTCTAGACGGAAGTCACACAACAGCAATGGTTAAGGGCTTCCTCAGCCGTCATCACAGCAGATCCAGCCCTCAGAAAGGACGACGCAGCGTGAGTGCTGGGTGACAGTTTTTGCAGTGACTGGGGCAGATGGGACATCAGTGCTAGGCTGTGATGTAGTGCCTTTGACTCTGTTGAAAAGAACACCATCGGGGAAAAGGGGAAATGGTGTGTTAGTTGCTTGTGACAATCATAAAAGGTGAGGAAGCAGGAGGAGAAAATACTGAAAACTGATGCATTGCTAAGTTACAAAAGAAAATCACTGTTAGTAAACCAGCAGGAAACCACTGGCCCAAGACCTAAAAATATTTCGTAAGCCCCGAGCTCCCGCTACTGTGTTTTCTGTAGTACTGGTGAATTCGCTGCCACCTGTATCTCTTCATGACTTTTCCTTTGCTCTGTAGGGTCTCACTGAGTGGGCACGTTCCTAAAAGAAACATAATTGGAGCTATAAAGGGTGAGACTAGAGCCACACCAGCATGCTGGCAATTTTAATACAGACATTTTATGTTGTTGTAATGCATTTGAAGACTGTCTAATACACCACCGTCAAGACGGTTTTGAAACAGGCGGCTTTTCTTTTGTATTTCCTGCTGTATTTTTATGTCATTTGGGTTACATGTGTAAGCTTTCACAATCGCATAACCGAGAGAAACATTTTTCAATATGATTTTACGCTTAAATGTAAACATTGCGATAGTAAGTGAGATATGGCTTGAAACCTAGTTCTGTGACCTTCCAGCCCACACTCCCATACCCGTGCTGTCAGTTCTCCCCATTTTTATTCATTATTTATTTAGCATTTGTCTTTCTTATATAAAGTACGTTGGAGAAAAACAACTGTACCTTTGGGTGTTCCAGCATGTGTCTCAGCTTCGCCCTTCATCCAAGGGAGAAAATACACTATGGAAGAGAAACAAAGTACCATCTAGAGTAGTTCTTGGAATCCATTATGTTTCCTCTGTAACAGGTATAATTTTAAACAATTGAGATGGAATATACTCCTCAAGTCACCTAACTGCAGTGGGACTTACTTTCCTCATTAATCATGGCATTAACAGCAGCAGAAATACTGATGGGTGCAACCCTGTGCGAGGGGGGTTTACAAGCCTATTTTGAGTAACAGTCTTGGCTTTTAATGAAGTGGAGACACGAAGGCTTAGAGCTCTGAGGTCAGAGGTGCTCAGGCTGGAGCCCCACTTGGATCTAATCCTTGTGCTTTTTAAAATCATGTTTATAGTAAAATTAAAAAAAAATCTTTTCAGACAAACAGGCTTATTTTTGATAATTTGGGAAATAGAGAAATGTAGAAAGAAGAAATACAATTTAATCGTAATTCCGCCATTTGGTTTTATAGTATAATTCCTCATACTGCTTTTTCTATGCACAATGTGCTGTTTTAAAAAGGAACATAGCATCACATTGTGTTCCTCCATGTAGCTTAATGCTGTGAATATTTACTGTGTCACTATAAGCTTATAGTTTTTTTTAAAAAGCCAATTAATACTCCATCATGTAGTGTTTTCTAAATTATTGTTGATTTTGGGTTTTTTTTCTACCATACTTTTCTATGAAAAAGGTGTCTTGCCAATTATTTCTTCAGGATAAATCATGAGAACTGAGTCAAAAACCAGCCAAGTTTTTGAAGCTTTTGATATTCATCAGGTCCATGCCCTTAATATCTACCTTATTCATATAAAAATAAGGAATTTTGCTTGTTTTATAAACATATACCTATTTAAGGCTCATTTTAACTTCTAGGAATCTTTGATTCTTAACCAGTGGTTCCTAAACCTCTCAAACATAGTGTGTCTTTTTATGATAAACACCGTGAAATGTCCCAGTTTTGATCCTAAAATACAATTTATAGTTAACATAAATTATGCTCACAACTTAAATATATATAATGTCTTTATTTTAATATAAATAATATATGATTTATTTAACAAGTAATGTATAATCAAAGAACATGTACTTTGGGAATATCGGGATTCCACATCACTAGAAGACACAAGGAAGTCATAAGGAGCTTGTCCCTGTCCCTCAGATCAATGAGGAAGCAACAGCCACAACTATCCTCTGATACGTGTATGTCGGGGCAGCTCATAGCATTTGGTGGCATGAACTTTCCCAATGGTGAAAAACTATTGGTAAAGTTCCAAACAAAACAGAGCACAGCAGTGCCTTGATTTACCTGGTAGCGTTTTCCTAAGACAATTCAACATATATTTCATAGCGTGCACAAAAAACTTTGTATTTACACTTAAAATGCAATTAAACTTTAGGCTCAGAAATTCCGTTGAGGCTTTGACCTACAGAAATATCCAGCGGGACTTTTAAAAATTTACAGGGAAACAGGGACAATTCTTAGTCAGTTGGGACTGCCTGGAACATGTCAGAGGTTCCGATAAGCTGGTCCCCCACCCACTTCATGCCTTTATCACAGGATGAATATTTTCCAAGTGTCCCCTAGGAGTCATTAATACTCTCTTTGAGAAGCACTGCTATGGACACACTAGTCTAGGATTTGAATACAGGAATGAGAATCATAACATTCTCAGATCTATTCCTTGGTTGTGAACTCATGACTCAGTTACTCCCATTTTGAAGAGACTGGCCTTGAGGTTCAAACCCCACAATTTTCCACAGGCTTTGCACTCCTTGTGTTAAATGAATTCTCCCTCCATCCTTTTTTCTACCTTCCACTTACTTTTTGTTTTTAAACTTGCCAAAGCCTAGAAGTAAAAATTATGCGGTATAAGATAAAAATAACTTAGCCAGTGCCTTTGGTTTAATTTTATTTCTTTGCAAGGATAAAGCAGTTAAGTGTCAATGGCCATATCAGTTATGTCCCCAGTGAAAAAACTAAGCCACGTATAATTTCTAATTCCAGTTTCATTCCTGGAGTGTAATTCCATTTTGTATTCATCATTCAACTATTTTTAAATATCTCCTGAGATTGCAGTCACATTCTTTTCTAATTTGAAAGTCACCATTAATTAGATCACCGTGTTACACATCTACAATAAGGATGTCACCACATCCAACATTATACAAATATGCCCCAAATAGGTAAGACCCAAGAAAATTCAAAAATGCGTGTTTTTATCAGTTTCAATCATTCATAAACATGCTGTTTGCACAGTCACCGCTGGAAGGTGTGACTAGGTGTACGCTGAGCCATCTACTCACTCACATGGTCTCCAAAATGCCTGGCAATGTCTAAAGTAATCATATCCCAAAGCAGGAGAGGGAAATAGCTCACACAAATGGATATTGAACCATGACCTTAAATTCATGAGCACTAAGGGGTAGACAAATTAGTAAACCAACCCAGAAAGACTTGATTATAATCTCACTACTGCAAAGCTACCATCAAACCTCTATTTTATCAGAGCAGACTCTGTAAAGGTTATAATCACATTTGAAAATTATATAAATAGGGAATTATGGAAAAATATATTTTCCATTATATATTTGCAAACATGAAGAAATTTTATAAATATAAAAACTAAAGAAAAGTAAATATATATGTATATACCAAATTAAAGCATTTCACAGATATATAAATATTTCTTATAGATAATTATAATGAATATTTATTATTCTAATTTAAAAATTTGAGTTCATTGTGCACATTGTATAATAGTTGAGAAACACAGTAAAATAGTTTTACTGGACTTTTTATTTGCTCTGTAGGGAAGAATATTTGATCTGTATTCTGTTGGGGTATTTTATGAGCAAGATAGTTTCTTTAGGAATGTATTCCTTCAGCATTAGCTTAATAATGTGGCTGGACTTCAATATGTATTATTTCCAACTTCAGTTTTTGCAAGATAACTTTTTAATGGCAAAAGTTTCCATTTTTTATTTTTTCTAAGGCTTTTGAACTGCTCTAGGTAGATCCATAAATATTTCGTGTATCTGTATCAGCTACAAATATAATTAATAGGAGAAAAGTACATCTAAATAGCCCTAAAGTAGTTTATTTAGCAAATATTCATTATAGGGAAGACATTTTGCTTGTACAGAGGCCACAAAACAAGGATGGGGGGAACCATTACTGAGGATTTACCAGTTACTAGATTTACTTACAATGATTTGCTACTGAGTGGATATTTTTATTCTCATTTGCAGATGAGTAAAACACAGTATCTTTCCTCTAGGAACGCACACTCTTATTAAAGATAAGTGAAATTAGCATGCTAGAAATTGTAAGGGTGTGATCAGACTGTGGTGAGAGCCAGAGGAGAGTGCTCCTAATTCTGCCTGAGAAACCCAGGAGGGCTTCCCAGAGGGAGCACTATTTGGGCCAGACCTTGAGAAATGACAGAGATTTTGAGAGACAAAGAAGCTAGCGGATGATATTTCAGACACGTGGAACATTTCCAAACATGAAAGTTTCTTGAGTATGAAAACAGTGATCTCTTGTGAGGCAAACTTGAGAAGAAATAAAAGTAGCAGGGATTGGATGTGAAGGTTTAAACTAGATTGTGGCGTTTCACATGCTCTGTTAAATTACTTGGACTTTAAGGATGTGCCAGAGATGAGTGGGGAGGAGAGTGGCACGTCCAGTTTTTAGGAAGCTTCAGAACCCGAGAGACCATGAAGTGTAGATGTACTAGGGGCAAAGGTGAGGTCCCAGTTCAGCAAGAATTACTTTCTCTACCACCTGCGTTTCAGATTTGCCATTTAAATGTGACAATATTTAAATCTGAGCCAATGCCAAAAAGTAATTATGAAGATTAATCAGCTACAGGGTGTTCCTAAGTTAAAAATGAGGGATTTGGGAATACTTCTCTTCCAGGCGACAATGTTAGCTCAGCTAATGAGGAATCAAAGTTCAATGTTCTGTAGTTTCCACTTAGTTTTAACTATAGACAAAGAGTATTATTCTTTCTATTGTAGATATTTTTCATCTTTTTCTCTCTTTTTTTTTTTTGATGTCTCCAAAACCTGACATTATGATTTTCATCAAACGGTGACTTTTTATCTTTTCTTCTTAAATTGAGAGTAAGGCTACTCCTGTATAAAATTTTCTTTAGTGTATTTATTTTCCTTATATAATGATGTATCAATTTATGTCTGAGTAGTGACATACAGTGTGAGATTCTATTTGTCTCTCAATAATACTATGAAGCAGGTGGATCACATGCATTCCCTTTTAGGGATGAGAAGTCTGAATCTGAGAAACTTTCTTTTGAGAGTCATCTATGGGGTTTGAGGGGAAGCTGGGAATAGCCATAATTTCTGATTTTTTTTTTGTCTCTCTGTTACTCATTCTGCTTTACTTCATTAAGAATTATCCCACATTTGTATAGATTTTTTTTTTAATTTTTAGGTACATAACTTTGGCTTAGGATGTTATTAATTTCAAGTGGATAAAAGTCAGGATATGAGTAGGTGGTTTGAATTCAGAGAGAGAAATTCAACATAATATGTTGATACACTTTTTGATGCCAAAGTCAGGGGAACATATGGTTTACTGGATTCTCCACGAAGACAGCATTTTTGTTAATAATATTTATTTTAAAACCAGTTTAGACTGAGCAGAGAAATGAAGAGTCTGACATATTTGGTTTATGCCAAATACATTCATTTTTATCATTTAGTTCCCATAATTTGTTCATTCCTTGTCCTGTCTTTTCTCTTTAATCTAACCACTTTAAAATCCATTAGTTACCCTGAAACAATAATTCTACATGTATTGGGGAAATTTAGCCCTAGTCACAAATTTATTATGAAATTAGATAATATAATTGCTTGACAAATTGGGCTATGCCTCCTAAAGGAATTTATGATGTTTGACATGATGACTCAGGGGGTAAATACAGTGAGCCCAGGGGCCTCAAGAAATACGTGTTCTCTCAGTCACTCAGCACTTGGGCAGAGCCGAGGGGTCCTGCAGAGCTGGGTATTCTGGGTAGCTGTGGGTTAATCTTAGTTAAAAATAAATTTACTTTAATTTTTAGTGGCAGTATTTCTAAAATATCAATGCATCTTCATTTCATGACATAAATCTTTGCAGCATAACTGTGTTTTTGTTTTAAGTTTTTATTGATGTAATGTATATCTCTCTACACAAATCATGATTCTACAAATTGATGCACTTTCACAAGGTGGGCATTTCTGTGTGACATGCTTTTGTTACATTTAAGTTAACTTTTAAAGATGGATTTTGTCATTCGTGTTTACTCAGGATTGTGTGGCGCTGACATTAGAGCTTTAGCTATAGGCCTGGGGCTGGCAGAGCGGATGATGGAGCAGGTGATCCTGTAACATCTGTCCTAGAGAAAACTCCCTGAGGCAGGTCAGCTTGCTTTATTGGTAATTTGCCTCTTTCTCATGATGATATTGGGGCTTGGCTTTCTGATAGATCTTTACCTGTTACCTTTGCTGAAATGGACCCATCTCTTATATAATCTCTCATCCTCAAAAAGAAGCCTCATCTTTCTTGTGCCATCAGTGTCCTTTGCCTTGTCAACAATATTAAATTTTTGTTTGTTTGGGCTTCAGCAATCCAATGGCCTCTCAACGTCTACGGGACAGTCTGTATTTGTTCTTATTCACACCCTGTCAAAAGAATGCAAGGAAAACAACCTCTCTCTGCTTTAGAAGTTTATGCAACGCTCTCTTCTAAGAGCCCTTAACTGCACTCTTTCATCAAGAGGAAAATGATGTTTATGTAGATCAAGAACCAAGTCACACTGATTTTTAAACTCCCTCTAAGGTTTTGCCTTGAACCACAAGCAAGATCAAAATAGCATTTTAAATGAAACAATTCAGTTGCAAGTCCAATGAGATTCCTACATTAAGATCAAACTACTCATTAAATCACTTCGCTGTTATCTTCCATGTTCTTATTTTTCTTGATTTCGGTGCTGGTTTTGTCATTTAAGAAAACACAGTAGTGCGTCCCAGTCCTGATGCTCAAGGACCCTCAAGGAACTCCCAGCACATGGCAGGAACAGTCACTTTTTTTCATCTCTGAAATTTGAGACTAGCATCCTATTCCCAAATCCTCTATGAAAATCTGAGTGAGATTTAATAGAAATCATGGTTCTGAGTTCTAGAAAGAGGGCAGAGAACAAGAGTACAAAAAGAGGTCAGTCATACTTGTAACTGTAAACTTAAGTCATAAAATAAGAAGCCATAAGTGAAAAATGCATCTGAATCCCATAAGCATGATTTCCATCCAAAAACAGCAATTAAAGTAAAGCTTTTTCTTGTGTACCATTGTCTTTCCTATTAGTTAGTTGTTTTTGCTACATGATTGCTTTCAGGTGGGGGGACCTAAGACATTAGAGGAAGAATGTAGCCTTTGATTCAAGCCTTTGGAAAACAGAGTCTGGAAACTCAGAAGCAGGCCAGGTTTTAAATACACACATGGGCATATACACAAAGTTGCTCTACTTGGGGATTGCGAATACATGGACAACTTTTCAAAAGAAGAGCCTCTTTTTCAAATTATTCAATTATCACTTTTGCTGTAGGACATAATGGTCCCAACCAAAAATGTTAGAGCTACGGAGAATCTTACAGACCACTCAGTTCAATAAGCTTATTTTATAAAAGAAACAGGCCTGGAAAAGTTAATTTTTAGTTTAGATTTTTCCTTCCTTCTCTCTTTTTTCCTTCAGTGATTTCTCCATATTTCATTAAAGACAGAATTTCTCTTTAAAAAGAAGGGGAAAAAAAGACAATACAGGACAAAGAATTTAGCTCCCTTTTTATTTCAGTGTAATGTTCTGAGTAATGAAAATCAGAATGCTTCATAAATTTCAAATCTTAAGGCCATCATACATTCATAGCATGCAAGAATTTGAATACTATTTTGGATGCAGAACTCAGAAGGTCACATCAGTTTAATTCAATTGCATTTTTCTATCGTTTCTTATTGCCTATGAAGCAAGTTTGAGAAGTCCAGCAAAGCTGTCAAGCTTTGTTATGTCTCCATAAGTATGAGGGAAATGTCCTTTCTAGGGAATGCTCAGTTACCTGTGTGTTTTCTCTAATTCCTTATACATGATCCTGCATTTGAGGTCGTTTTAAAAAACACAGAGTCCTTCCTGTAGTTTTTTACATTAAATGAGTTCCTTGAACTACCATGTATTTGATCATTCATATTCTAAGAACAAAATTTGTTGAAACTGTTTCAAATACCCAGATTCAGTTTTCAGTGCCAAGTTCTTTACCATTCAAAGTATCATCTCAACTATATTTGGGAAATAAATCAGGACATGGAAGGGAAGCACATCCTACATAATTATACTCGTGTTTGTGTGTTCCCGTACACCTTAATTTGAATGCGCATAAATTTTCTCATTTAATTTTCTTCCCAAAACCCAGTGAGGTATACACATCATGACTATTCTTACTCATGACTGAAAACTACACGAATAGGAAAGGCAGTGTCTCATTGTCGCTCCTGCTTTGTTTCCATGTAAATGATAGTTGGGGGATTTAGAGACATGTGAATGAAGAACAGAATTTTAAACCCTCGAAGCACTCCCTCTCTCCACCAGGATGTCCAGGCTCCTTGTCAGCCCCAGTTCCACTTGTGTGTTTGTTTGTACACCCACCTCAAAGCGCACCTGCTGGAAGGAGCACCTCGTGGATCAAGTCTCAACCCACCAAGATAAGTCCTTTCTAGTTCTCTGTGGAGCGAAGCCTGTTTTAGGACTTGATTATATACCCAGCTAACACTCCGAGTATCTTTTGGAGTATTGACTGTATAATTTTTTTTAATCATTCTGTGGGTTTAAACTAGCTATGGCTTTCATCACTTTGAGCCCCCAAGATACCCAAGTTAACTAGGTATAAGGGTAAGCACTAAATAATTATCTAGGACAAGGGGAAGCACTGAACAGATATACATATGTGATGACGTAGCATGGCAAAGAGTTCAGTTTGAGGAAAGGAAAGAGCCTTTTAATGAGACACTTGCCAATCCAATAGGAATTCCAGCCTGAGAACAATAACGTGTGGCCAGGCAGAGCAGGAATCATTGGAATTAATACCACAATTTACAATGGTGTCTGACAGCTTAGTGAACACAGTTTGAGCACCAAATCGGGAAAATTGCAAATATAATATGATAGGAAGGAAGGGCGTAGGCTGGGGAGACAATAAAGAATGTCTCAACATTTAGTTCTTTGAGCACTCTTGCTTTTCACTGTTCAGTGAGAAAAAGAAGGAAGCTATTAGATTTCTGGCAAAGCAATTATAGCGAGACACAGACGCTGGGAGCTGACCTGACATTTGCCCTCGGGTAGTTGTCATAGCAGCAAGCTGAGCAGAGCAGCTGGATCCGAGAACTGTCGCAGCCTCAGGAGGAAGGTCCGCCCTCGGTGCTGCACGTCGGGACATCAACATACAAGCATGTATGTTACGCCTCCCTCAGTGGCGGCTGCCACGCTCCTCATCTAACTTACGTACTCATTTCATACGCAGTTCATGTTTAAAGGCAAGGACAACCACATGCCTTAGGACGATCTGCAGTGATGGATCTAGGGTATTGTTCCTTGGGGAGAAGTTGTTTTAAACAGTGTTGCTAACAAAAGAAAGGTTTAGATGCTGTAAACTGGACGCAGTTGTTTTTTTTCTTAAGCTTCATCTGCTGAGTATATATACAGACGAAGCAAAAATACATAATTTTGCTTTTATTTACTCTTTGCTTATTCCGAAATATATGTGTTCACGTCTATATCTGTGTCTTATATGCAAAAAAGAGCTATTTAAAGTTATCTATAAAAAGGTGGGTATATACGTAAATACAATCCATGGATTTAGATTAAACTGGTATGTCCACATAAAGGAGAGTATATCTGTCAATATGTAAAAAAAAAAAAAGGCTTTGGGATCATTACTGGTTTATTCGTTTGAGTTTGTAAAATACTGCTTTTTTGGTTTAGTAGGCTAAATTTGCTGTTAGTGTGGACGTGTTCTCCCAAAACTGAAGTCTTAATAGCAACATTAAATTATATATCATTATACAGTCGTATTTTATAAACAGTTATAATTATTAATGCATGCATAGTCGCTAAACACTCAGATAACCTGTCAGCTGCATAATTTTTAGCAAAAATAAGGTTTCTATTCCAATAAGTAAAATATGTGATAATCTTCTGTCTGAAGCAGAGAAGGAATAAAAATCCTAATGCTGTGTATGACCAACAGAGAGCTTATTCTAAATCATGACCTTAAAGAATTTCTAAATATTTTCTAAATCATGACCTTACAGAATTGTGGAATAGGCGTCAGGAAAGGGTCATAAAAAAGTAATATAACCCCATCCATGAGGGTGTGTTATTTCTCTCTCTCAGTCAATATGTATTTCCACCATTCGGAGAAATTTAAAAATTGCGTTTATTTCATTCAATCTTTCTGAGCTGATGAAAATATAAATAATGCTACTGACAAAGGAAAAATAGATGAACAATCTGAATAACAATAATTTATTTTTTGCTTAAAGCTTGAGGAAAATTCATGACGTATTGACTCTGTAGTAATTTCAAACCAGCATTTCAGAAGTTACAAAAGGATGCATAGATAATAATCTTAGTGCATGATAAAATAATTTTAAGATTTCAAATCGAAGGTGAATTTTCTCTCTGTTATGAATCAGGTTGGAAATTAGGGGAGTTTTCCAAAAAAAAAAAAAAGCCTAGAAGCACAAATTGTTTAGACAGAACAATATGTAAATGTTAAAATTCAGTGTATGCTAATAAACTTACCACTAAGAATATGTTTAAAAATACAAAATATATGCACCTCGATGCACAAAAATTGAAGGTATATCCAATCTAATCTAAATCCATGGATTGTATACGAAGAGAGATGCTCTTCTATATCATTTCCCTGGGAAAAAGTTAAGGAACATTTGTCTGATGTCTCAGCAGACAATGAGATAGAACTGACCAACCATCTCTATATTGCAATATGCAGCCTCAAAGTCCAAGTGCTAGAAAGTATCCACTGAGTGCACATTTAGAGACGAGGAACCTGGTTTACTTTTTGGCTCAGTGATAACTTGAATTAGGAATTTTCAAATCATTTCATTCATTAAGTACTCAGTGAAACACCAGACCAAAAGCTTAACTTTAGTTTAAGAAGTGACCCAGGAGAGCGTGATCTGGCATTCACTGTTGAAAGCCACTGCAGGAGCACAGTGCCAAGGACTGGGAGATCTAACACAGAGAAATCTCTTACTTGAAAGTGTTAGAAAAGTGAATGAAAAATGGTTTAAGCAAAAGGGAATTTATAAACTTAGGTAACTAAAACTTCTAGCAGTAGGGCCAGCTTTATATGTGGTTGATTTGTCTTATAGATACATAGGCGCTCTCTCACATCTCTTGGGTCTGCACCATCTTTGTTGTTTCTATTCTCACATAGGTTCTCCCCCATGGTAGCAATATGGCTGCAGCAGCTCCGGTTTTCCATCTTCCCCGTTGACTCTGATTGGGTTACACATTCTTCCCTGAAGCAGGTGCTGAGGTCAGGGGAGCAGAATATGCATGGGTGGCATGTTTTGGATGCATGGGTGTAGTCAGCTATGCAAAGCACATGGAATGAGAGTGGGAGAGGAAAGTCAGGTATAGTTACTAAAAGGAGGTGGGGGAGAGATGAATGCTGAAAGGCCAAAGGAAAACGGCATTTGCTGTAGTGGGCTATATTCCTTTCCTGGGATCCCATGACTAAGTACCATTAACTCAGTGGCTTAAAACCACAGAAATATATTCTCCCATGACTCTGCAGGCTACCAGAGTTTGTAATGTACAAACTCAAGGCATTGGAAGGGCCATCCTCCCTCCAAAGCCTCTAGGGGAGGAGGCTTCCTTGCCTCTTCCAGCTGCTGGTAGCCACAGGCATCCCTTGGCTTGTAGCACTGCCTCCATTGTCACATGGCCACCCTCCCTCCCTGTCCGTATCTCTTCTATTCTTATAAGAACATTAGTCTGCTGGATTAGGGCCCCTCAATTCAGTGTTGTCTCATCTTAACTAGATTACAGCTGCACAAACCCTATTTCTAAATAAGGTCACATTTGTAGGCATCAGGTGTTAGGACTTCAACAAATGTTTTTAATGACACAGTTCAACCTGTAATGTCTATCCTCTCCCCTCCTCACCAAAGGCATGTCTTTCCCCCTTGCAAAATACATTCACCCACCCCAACTTAGAAAGTCTTAACCCATCCCAGCATCAACTCTAAAACCCAGAATCTCACCTAGATTTAATTAACTTAAAAAGTCTCAAAGCTCATCTTCTAAATCATCTAAATCCAGTGTGGGTGAGACTCCAAGTATGGTCCACCCTGGGGCAAAATTCCCATCCATCTGTGGACCTGTGAAACCTAGAAAACAGGTTCTATGCTTCCAAAGTACAATCGTAGGAGAGGCAGAGGGTAGACATTCCCTTCTCCAAAAGGGAGAAATGGGGAGGAAAAAAGAAGTCAGAGATCCCAAGGAAATCCCATAACCTAACAGGGTACATTCCATTAGATTTCAAGGCCTGAGAATGATTATCTGTGTCTCCATGCTCTGTCCCCCAGCTCACCTAGGTGGCATCTGGACGGTGGCCCTACCCTCTCAGCCTGTGACAGCTGGTTGGCTGGCTTCAGGCAGCTCTGCCCTCTCTGATCTCTGCATCTTCGGCTTTGCCTTAAGAGTCATTCTTCTTTCCTTCCATCCCATTTCTGGCCCTTTCAGTTCAGGCTTGTATTTTTCTATTGATATGAAATTCGCAGAACCTCTATCAGCTTCCTGGGGGATCTCAAGGCGATCCACGCTATCTGACCTGCCCTCCCCAGAGAACCTTGTCTCCATCCCCAACCTTTGCTGGGATTGATGATTGGCACCATCAGTCACACACCTAATCTCTTTGGCATAGAGTTGCCCCAGCCACACCCTGTTTCCTAGAAAGTTTTGCAAATTATCAAGTGCTGGTTCCTTTGTGTTAGCAAACTCTTCCCATAACGTGGGCTGACTCCAACTTCTACATCCCATTTTTTGAAGAATGTGTGTGTGTGTGGCTTTATACTTGTAAGTTATATCTAATAAGAATTTACCAACAGAACTAGTGAAGGCATAGAATTTAAAGTGTGTCTCTAAATGCAAAATGTATAACTGCCTCCAGTGCTATTTATTACTTTAAAAAAATGGAGGGGGAAGGTAATTAGGTTTATTTATTTTTAATGGAGGTACTGGGGATGGAACCCAGGACCTCGTGCATGCTAGCCATGTGCTCTGCCCCTGAGCTGCACCCTCCCCCTATTCCAATACTGTTTAAATGGGAAAAAAAATGTACAAACTACCTTTGAGTTTTATTAATTTAAAAATTTGAGGTAGAGCTAATATCTGTCTTCATTTACTTGTTTTTCAAAATTACCTGCCTTTTTTCACCAGAATACTGGTATATATAATCTTTCTCTTTCTCTCTTGTACATAGTATAGATAAACTCCTTTAAAAACTGAGATTTTATAGCAAAATGTGAAGAAATGCTAGTCACCTGATGTGAAGAGTATAA
Organism: Vicugna pacos; assembly: GCF_048564905.1. NCBI lineage: Eukaryota > Metazoa > Chordata > Mammalia > Artiodactyla > Camelidae > Vicugna > Vicugna pacos. The sequence goes on from NC_133010.1 coordinate 12,415,029, forward strand.
TATTAGAAATGGAATTTTCCAGAAAGAAGTCAATATCAGCCGTACTGCCTATGGACATATGCTTTGCTTTTTCATGAATGTAACAATGTATATTTTGTTGTCACTGTTAAACATAAGAAGTACTTTATACACCTGCACACCCCTACAGCCACAAAATCTTTTCTTTTTTTAAACATCTTGATCTTTTATTTTTCCTAAACATTTTGCTTAGTTTTAATAAATATTACTATAAAATGGGAATATTATATAGATTTTTACATTTTTTTTTCCTGCTTTAGAGACAAAGCTCTCGCAGAACCCAGTGATTCATGCACACATACCCCGTATACATCCCCTAATTGAGGCCATCTGTCATTAGACGACCAATAACTGCTTCTTAATGATGAGAAGGAAACCAGCTATTAATGAGCTGCTTCTTGAGAGGTACTGTCCATTCATTAGCTCTAAAGTGCTGACCAAGCTTTAAGCGTGCAGCTTCCATTGTAAAATCAAACTAAAAGTAACCTCTCTATAAAAATGGCTGTCTTTTGTTTCTTTGTTTACCTTATTGCTTTTCTCTGAATACGAAAGCGCTATAGAAAATTTGACAGCAATTTATGTGTTACGTAGGCGCCCGTTCAAGGCAGGTTCTGAGAAGTTGCGTGTAGCTTAGGTGAAGGCAGGCGCACGAACAGCCCGGATGCCCCCCTGTGCCCGGCCGAGGGGACGCACGTCAGGGCTGCTGGCGGCAAATTCCTTCCCTTGATCCCCTCCTGGGCAGCCCAGTCAGGAGGCAGAAAGGGCCTGCGTCTCTGTGACATGTCAGGGCCCCGTCCTGGAACCTCTGAAGTTAATACAGTGGGTGCTTTTGTGTCGAGTAACTCAGGGGCCCCTGTTCAGGAGACACGGATGAGGAACCTGGGGCTGGGCTGTAGCTGTGGCCACAGGGTCCGATGCAAAGATGAATGACACACACTAGGTCTTACAGGTATTTCCAAGAACAATTCCATTCCCCTGCATTGTAACACGTGACTTGCTCCAACGAGTCAAAAAAGCATCGCTCCAGTATTTTCAAAATTAAAAAAAAAATCATTCATTTCTTAGTACATTAACCTGTTTATTTCAACATTATATAGGAGGGGTGGCAGAATGCAGACGTGTTTTACTTGGCCTCAGCACTCCTGTGAAATGTTTGCATTCGAATGCTTTTCCGTGGGGCATGTGCTCTTGAATGTCCCGCCGCCGGCACATAGCCAGCCCTCTGCACTCACGTGTGCGCCCTGCCTCATCTCTAGAAACAGCCGAGTCTGGTGCCTGGGAGGCTATCAAGATTTTTGATTCACCTTGTATTAGCTGAGTCTTTTCTCACCCATATATATGTGCCAACATTTTTGTTTTAAAAATGAAAGCTTTACTAAAACTTTGAAAAAAAATAATTAGGGTGAGAAATAAGATCATCTTTCAATGTCTTACCCATTCCAATTTATACGAATGCACAGATACTGTCTCCTTTACATGTTTCTATGGAAGACTAGAAATTTATGTTTAAAGAATAGGAAATAGAAGGAAAAAGAACGCTACTTAAATCTGACTCTTCTCTAGATTTTAGAGTGGCAGAATATGTGGTTTTGCCCTTGAAAGGATACTTGCTATTTCAGAAAGAATACATATGTCACCGAGAATTTATGACTAGATGAATATCCATCAGTAGCAATATACAATATAAATGAAGCTCAAGCTGAATTATGAAGTTTGTCCTTAACCAACCACTGAATGAAGGTTTAGTTCCTTTTCAAAATCATACCTTTTTGCATGACTTCTGTGAGCTACTTGAAACCAGCAGCCTTGCTTTGCACAAAACATGAAAGGGAAACAGTTGGGCAGATTTTTTTTTTTTACCCCCTTGGCATGAGTCTATCATGCCATGTTGGCTTTGAACTGAGTTGCCTGTTACTCCTGGTAAGTTCAGAGGGGAGATAAGCCCCTGGCTCCCCAAATAGGTAAACACATTATTTATGTTTATTCATAGCAAAGGTATGTTGAGTTTAAAAATGGGGCCAGAGTTTCAAAGCTAGAATTACAAGACATGTATAAAGCAAACAAAAAGTAAAATAAAAAGTCATTTAAATGAAGGATGCCTGGCATTAAGCATCCAGAAAGCTCACAGCTCCTAAAATGTTTTAAAGTAGTGGAGAGACTGAGAGAGTCGAGTAAGGAAAAGGTAGCCTTTGGTAAGCGACCCCAAAAAGGCACGCAGCTTGGAACGAGGTCCTAATTTTTATTTTGTCTTTGTTTTATTTTACTTTTTTTTAATTGAAGTATAGTCAGTCTACAACATTGTGTCAGTTTCTGGTGTACAGCATAATCATTCAATCATACATGCACATACGTATACTCATCTTCATATTCTTTTTCATTATAGGTCACTACAAGATATTGAATGTAGTTCCCTGTGCTGTACAGTATAAACTTATTGTTTATTTTATATGTAGTAGTTAGTATCTGCAAATCTCGAACTCCCATTTTATCCCTTCTCACCCTTTTCCCCGGCAACCATGAGTTTGTTTTCTACGCCTGTGAGTCTGTTTCTGTTTTGTAAATAAGTTCATTTTACGTTTAATAAGTTCATAACACATAAGTGATATGATATTTGTTTTTCTCTGTCTTATATACTTCACTTAATATGATAATCTCTAGGCCCATCTAAGTTGCTGCAAATAGCATCCATTCTTTTTATGGCTGTGTAGTATTCCACTGCATACACACACACACACACACACACACACACACACACACACCACACACACACACACACACACACATATACACACCTTCTTTATCCAGTCATCTGTTGATGGACATTTAGGTTGCTTCCATGTCTTGGCTATTGTAAATAGTGCTACTGTGAACATTGGGGTGCATGTATGGTTTTTAATTAGAGTTCCGTCTTGATATATGCCCAGGAGTGGGACTGCTTGGTCATATGGTAACTCTAGTTTTTTGAAGTCCTCATTTTTAAATTAGCCTTCTGTAGAACTGAAGACGATCGTATTGGGTTTTTTGGCGGTGGTGGTGGTGTTAAATATTCTACCTAAACAGCACTTGACAGTAGTCAAAGAGCTTTACAAAGATGAATATAACCCTACTTAGATGGATTCTGTAGGGCACATAGAACTGTGCCCGTTTGTCCACCTAAGCACACCAGGATGAAAAGGCTGGAGGGCAGAGCCCAGCGTCTGACTGCAGCTCTGGGTGAGCCACCGGTGGGTGCTGGATTGTTCATACCTGCTGTTCACCAGTTCACACACAGGACTGTATCCCCTCATTCCTTTGCAAGGGCTCTCAAAAGGCACAGAAGGAGGAAAGAAAGTTGTAGTTCACTGGCATAATTTGGGTTCCTGGAAATTAAAAACTCTTCGTCACCTTGGTGATTTTGTACTGAAATGAAAAAAAAAGCTGCTTATCAGTAAATCCAGCCTCCTGCACAGTGCCTGGGTTAAAACAAATAGAGCAAATCCCATCAAAGAGATGTTTTGAAGTGAAGATAAGGCTGAATTCCTGGAGAAATACCCCTGTGAGGTTCCATTATTTTTCACTTTGCATAATTATCTATTTTATATTTAGGGTAAAAACACCCCTTCCTTTAAAAATTGAATGCTGTTTATACTTAAAGTTGACGTTTAAGGCAGTTGGCAAATTTTCAAAGATTAAAAAACAAGTTTGAATTTTTGCCTATAAACATCTGAAGACATACCTAAAAACAGATACATTTAGTAATAGGCGTGCAAAAAAAAATCTTTAACATCCATTATAGTATTTTTTATTAGGTAAACAGATGTGAAAACAGAATATTTCTTATTTGAAAATTTTCTCAATTCTATCATCACCTTAATTGCCATTAAAATAAGCTTCGGATATTAAAATGATATAGCTAGCCATCTTTCTTTCCTGCCTTCTGTGTCTTAATTGCCTAACAAAATTAACTTATCCTGTGGAACACGGGGTGGGTAAGAGCTGCTTTGGAGACCAGTTTCCCTCTACCCATCCAGCCACCTATAAACGAGTTCCCAGCAGTGTTTGCTAGGGTAAGCTGATAACGATAATTTCCTGCACAAACAGATGATCATCACTCTTTGTCTTCCCCAGTTAAACACCTCCAGTCCCTTTGATTTCATTACAAAGCATTGATATTTTCTAGCACCCTGCTTTTCCTACCTGGACAGTGTTCAGCTTCTTGGCTTATAGCGGGGCTCCCAGGAAGCCTTGACTTGCTCAGCCCAGCAAGTCAGTGAAGTCTGCAAACTATGCAGAGATCCCACACTTAGATCTCAGTTCCTAGACTGACTGCTGTGTGAGCTTGGATAAGCCCCTTAGCAACCTGTGTGCCTCTGTCTTTTCAATCTATAAAATGAGAGTTTAATAATATCTTATTCATTAAGATGCATGGGTCAAGATAATATGATGGTCAACTAGGACAGTGCCTGCAATATAATAAATGCCTAATAAATATTACATGATAGTATAATATTTCTCTTTTCTGTGTTAGCATCATTCCTTATTCAAGGAATTATTGAATGCCAGAAGCTCAGCATTCTAAGCATTATATACTTTTATTAACGCAGCCTACAATGGCATTAGGTATTTTTGTCTAATTCATCAGTACATTAGGTCTCCTATTACGCATTCCTAATATTAATTGTTCTCTATTGTTAGACTTAAATCCATCATAATTAATTCTGAAGCGTTACCTGTTTCCCGTGCTAACAAAACTTAAGTTCACTAGAAGCAGACATCCTGTCTGTATCGTCCACTGTAACTGCAGTGTCTTGCACACTGTATGTGCTCAGTAAATATTTTAATCAATGTTTTACTTAATTAAAACTGTCCACTTTTGCAGAGGTGCTCATGTTCTGACATTTCTTCCTCACGTTGTGTGTATAGGTAATGCTTTAGATTTAAGTGTAAGGCTACACTTATAAGCCTGTTAAATTCATCTTATAAAGTATTAGCCTGGAATGAAGTTGTTCAAATCCTGTTGCTGTTGACTTTGCGCACTGTTAAGCATTCCCCTTCCTTCTTTACATCCTGTTTCTTGTTATTACCCAGATTGTTCAGTATTTTATCAGTGTACTTACTTGTCTCAATTTAAATATTGAAAAACATCGGGCTTAGGGCAAAACCCTGAGGCATGCCTTCTAAAGACCTTTCTTCTAGTCACAGCTGTATTCATCAGTCTGTGCATGTGGTCCTTCTGTTAGATGTGAACCATCCTCGCGGTGCTGTCTTTCAGCAACTCTGCTTTATCTTATCACGTACCTTGTTCTATGTGTAGAAAATCCCTGTAGATCCTGGAAAGTCTGAGAAGTGAGGGCACCAGGTGTTACAGAAAGTGGAATTGCATGAATATGAAAATAAGAGAACTGGTTCAGTGTACCTGAGAAGTTATTAGACCCGCCAGGTCTCCTCCCCATTGTGTTTTACCAGGGAACCTCTTTCTCTCCCCACAAGTAGGAAATGAGAGATTTAGAGGCAAAGGCTCTAAACCCAGGGATATCAGGTATAGCAGCAAGAAAAATATACTGAAAATGGGCAAAATAAATTCTTCAACCCAAAGGTTACATATCTCCGCTGCAGGCCCTTTTCACGTTTTGGCTCCAAAAACAGAGACAGCCCAGTTCTTGTCTCTACTAAGGAGACTAGAATCCTCTCAAAAATTGAGGAACCAGAGAAGAGAAGAACTATAGATCCTGGCACTGAAATATCAGAAGCAAAACAAAAACCAGAACATTTTGAAATAAAGGATAGTGCATAACCTCAGAGAGATTTTAAAAATAAAAGTTATTTCCTTAAAATGAGAAATGAATGCATGAAAAAGAGTAAGCAAAATCAAACTCCTGGAATATAAATAATGTACAAGAGTGTCAAAAACGTTTTAGAATTGGAGGGCCATTTGGGAAATTACCCAGAAACTTAAAAAAAAAAAAAAAAGAAAGGAAAATGAAAATGAAACAAAGATTTTTTTAAAGGATCAATTTAGGAGAAAGAACATCAGACTAATGAGAGTTATAGGAAGAGAAAATAGGAAGACATGATCAAAAATATTGATATATTTTTGGTGAAATATAGGGTGAAGGAACCCATAAAGTTATCAGGAACAGCAAATGCAAAGAAAGACCTATGTCAATCACATTATCATGAAAGTTCCAGAACACATGAGATAAAGAAAAGATTTTAAACACTCCAGGGAGGGGGAAAAAAAAAGTCACATATAAAGAATCAAAGAGCCAAAGGACATGAACCAGCAAAAACCATCCTCAACACCAAAAAAATTTGAGAGCAAAACCTGCAAAATTCTAAGGAAAATTCTGTATCCAGCCAGACGATCACTCTAGCATGAGCGTAAAGAGAATTTAAAATAATTTTCTGGAATATGTCTTCCTCATAGCCTTTCTCAGAAGGTTATTGGAGAATATTCTCCTCCGAAACAAGAACATAAGCCAGAGAAGAAGTTACTGACTCCAATAAGAGAAGGTCAAAGGAAGAGAGGTAGATGGAAAGAGAAGGCGACGCTGGGTAGCAAGCCTAGAGAATGCTCTTTCCAGGTTGGAATAAAAGGATATAGTTCCAGGAGAGCAGGTCCCCTATTAGATCTGATGATAATGGAAACCATTCCAAGGGGTTTCGTATGTCTTAGAGAATTTGGAGAAAATTAGTGATAGTGGCTGGGAATCCTAGCCAATCTGAAATAGTGTCCTGGAATACAAACATCACACACAGAAAAAGAGTTTTAATATTGAGGCAATAAAATTTTAGATAAGAAAGTGTACTCATGGTTCACTGGTTGGCTCAAGAGTGAACAGCGCTGTGTGATTCTGGGTCTCAGCGGGTAAGAGGTAACAGAAGATGAGTAATTGAAGACGGTTTAATAAAGGGACTGTTTACATAGGTGTGAGATGGACTAAGGACATCAGGAAGAGACGGTGAAGCACCCTAGGGCTAGCAAGTGAGAAAAGCCTAGGGGAGCGATGGAAGGCAGCTGTTAGCGCAGCCAGATAGGAACTGGAGCCCTGGACGAGGGGCTGTCTGATGGGACCCGGGAGCACAGCTGCTATCAGACCATGGCACGGCAGGAAAGGGTTAAATACCTTTTAACCCTTTTCACTGGGGGATAAATACCCTGACACTTTCCTCTCTAAATTCCAGTCAGGTCTTCCTGTTGATGAAACCCTAGCAGCCAGAGAGCAGGTGAGCCCAGCTGATTAAGTTCATGGTGGTTTTACACCCAGGAAGCAATGGTAGACAGTGCATCTAGAGGAAGAAATTGAGACTGTTCAGCGTAGCAGCAAAAACTGAGTCGTTACGACTTCTTGTTGTAGGGCAAGTTCTAGTCTAAGCTATGTGAATGCTTACATGACCTAATTTAACCAAACCCGAGGGATCATAGGCAGAGACCTTTGGATATGAAAACATTTCATATCAAGCGTAGAATGGAATTCAGTGCAGTGTTCACACGCATGCATGCACATGCGCACGCACACATGCGCGCACACACACACACACTTCCCCTGTATCTTTACATGACTGCCTCTTCTTTATCATTCTGGGTTTTTTGGCTAATTGGCTTATGCATTTTTCTCAGAAAGACTTTCCCTCTTGAACACCCAAGCATTCTTTCATATCACTATTTTATTTCACTTTTAGTGGTTATCACTGTCTGAACTTATTATTATAACTTACATTTTTTATTTCTTCCTCTTGTCTAGTCTCTCCCCTGGCTCATCTCATACCTCTGTAGGTCCCTTGAGGGCAGGAATGTGGTGATCTATCTCCAGTACCTCGCTGAATGTGTAGCCTAGCAAATAGGAAGGATTCAATAGAACATCGTTTAAATAATTCACTAATAAATAAAATCGGCTGTATAAGACTTTGTCTTGGATTGTACAGATGAGATAATAAAGGAACCTGTTGAATAAAGCACAAGTCTCTAACTCAGGAGCCTGGGTAGATAGTTGAAGGTGTCATTCATCGAAATCAAGAATTCAGGAGGCAGAGCAAATTACAGCTGGAGAAGTAAGAGTGGGAGAAGATAAAGCATACAATTTTGAAGTACATACGGAGTGGGATGCACCTGTGGCGTGGGCAGAAATTCATGTCCAGTAGATAGTTGACAATGTGGACCTGGGAAGAGGTCTTAATTACAGATTTAGATTTAGAGGTCTTTGGTGTAATGGGGTAGAGGAAGTCATAAACAAGACGAAATCTTGCAGGGAAATTGGGCAGAGAAATTAGCAGGCTCCAGGAGAATAAAAATGGAAGAAAAAAAAAAGCTTAGTTATACTGTTCCTACCAACACGTATGATGGAGGAAGGTAAAATAATCCAGCATATTAAGATACTCTCTCTACTCTTCTAATACAAGTATGTGCAAGAGCCTTAATGGCTTTATTTGTGTATTAGTTTTGAGAACTTAGAGAACTGCGAAAAATTAATCTCTAAAAAATTTTATTTCTTAAGTAACCAGTTAGTTTTTCATCATAGTGGAAATAAAAGTATAAAGCTTTATATCTGATATTAGAAGAAATATGTCAACAATGGTATTTCTCTTTTTGCTGTAAACCCTATACCCACAGTCAACATGGTGAATCAGAACATTATACATAACTAAGTTACAAACAGAAGTAGTCTTATTAAGGAGAAGAAAGTTAACAAAAAAACCTATTTCACTTATGTATATATATAATACCAGCATGTAGCCAGATTTAAGTGCTGTGTTTTCTTTTTTTTAACATTTTTTATTGATTTATAATCATTTTACAATGTTGTGTCAAATTCCAGTGTTCAGCACAATTTTTCAGTCATTCACGGACATATACACACTCATTGTCACATTTTTTTCTCTGTGAGTTATCATAACATTTTGTGTATATTTCCCTGTGCTATACAGTATAATCTTGTTTATCTGTGTTTTCAATTCATGGCTAGATTATTTATTTTTAGATCATTTCATGTTGTCTCATGCATGTTCCCTTTAAAATTTAATTTTGCTTTCATATAAAAGCATTATCACTCAGTGATTCAGGCATCACCATTTTGATGGCTTTTCTAATTGTTTAGTTTGACTATTTCATAATTAATATACTTGAAATATCAAAATGGATGGGTAATTTTTACACCCAGTTTAAATTAAATTATAATAACCTGTAAGCTTTTATTCCAACGTGTAGGAATTCAGATCTCAATTATATGGCTCCTTCAAGATACACAATTCAGATGGAATTATGTTTACTATCTGAGTGAGCATAATGTTCATCAAAAGTAGCTGTGAAGGAATCCATTATGTAGAGTGACATTCGGAAGGGACTGTTCTTTGTTCTGCTCACTCAGCCATGCTGGTGCACCTGCTTCTAATTTTGAAACCATCTATGATTACCTCCCAGCATCAGTGTTGAAATAGCATCATTAGTCAACTTTTTCTACTTGCTCAAAAAGAAATATGAAAAGATGAAAATCGCCATGGCCACATTTTTTTTAACTTTCACTGTATTTTTCAAATCTGTTTCGCAGTGAGCCTAACCTAATTTTTGTAAAAACTCCCAGAACCTTAGAAGATCTGGGGTAACTGACAGCCGGAATATATAAAGAGTATCTGAGAGGTCACTTTTAAAGTACTTGCCCTGAGTTTTGTCCATGTATGTTTATGTAGCCATTTGGGACAATGTATTCAACCACAGTTTTGACATAAATTGTAGCCTAATCTTGTACTTTGGGAAAACTGATACCTGCAGAAATGAAAAGAAAGTCAGTTCATGTCTCAGTTTCTCTTTTAAAGTGGCATGAATTATTTTTATTTAATTCGAACTAAAATGTTAAGAGTCAGAAACAGCATTGAAACTTGAGTTTACGTTAGCATTAAACAATAGCATGTACATATTATTTTACATGGATAAAATAAAATTAAAAATGTAGATTTATTATCAGACTAGAATTAATCTACCAGAAACTAATTAACTCCATTTATAAATCCCCTTTATTTATCAGATTTGATCAGATTATGGATAAAATAATGCACCTTTCCAAGCTGCCCAGCGTCACCCTTTAGATAGCCATCATTGGCCTTAATCTTCTGACATCACCAGGTTCATAGCATTCTGATGTTGTAGCTAATGGTTAAAAGCTATTTAAAAAAAAATTCGTCTCCATCTATTGTACTTCTCAAAGTTTAATGCTAAAAATATTTGTTCTGAAGTTGTATTACAACTGTAATAATTATTTGTTCTCAATTTTTATTTCAGTGGTAATAGTTTTTTAGCTAAAGATTCTAACATAGCTATCGCGTTTAGATTCTTGCTTTGGGGAAATTTCTAATTGTTAGAATAATTGTTTTGTCATTCTTAGACCTACCATCTTCAGTAGGATATTTGGTTCAAAGTCTTTTGATCTATAGCAATCTGAGCAGTAAAGATATATACATACATATACACACTCACACATACACACACACAGAATTGAAGCATGTTCTCTTCTAGGATGTCTTTTACTATTTGCTTTTCTTGCATTTTTTTCCACAAAGATAATTGCATACAGTAGAAGAGATACAAGAATTTCAAATAAATAGGCCCTACGTCTTCTGTTTGAGGGTGTCTGGGGGATAGATTAGAGATTTAGGGAGAAAAATAGTTTGTTAATCTGAAATTTAGGTTAATAAGACTGTGTTAAATGAAAACACCATCGTTTTTCCTCCTTATTTTTGATGAAAGCTATAAATAAGCCTTCTTAATCTTCGTAACACTTTGATTTCACACAAAAAGTTAAAAAAAGTACTAAAAAACTTTAAATAAAAATTTAATTTCTTATTCAACATTTGATACATCTGTGAAAATTTTGGAAATAAAAATTGAACGACAAACCATCATCACAGAACATAACACATACAATAGTTGTAGGTGAGAAATGTTCTATATTTTGGTGCATCTATGGGACGATTTAGGTGAATATCAGTGTATAACCCTTGTAAGATTTATTTTGTTCAGTTTAAGCGATGACCAGAATAGAGCGTGTATGAGAGGGAGTGACAGAGGATGTGACAGGCAAGATTGTTCTCAAACTCTGAAGAGCTTTGGATGCCAGGAACTTTGAGTTTTGTTCTCCAGGAAACAAGGAACTCAGAAGCTTTTAAAGAGAAGTCAACATGATGAGTGATACATTCAAGAAGATGTGGACAAGATGTGAAGGGGGAAGCACTGGTCAGGAGGTTATCACAATAGCTCGGAGGAGAGATTGTGGGGCTCTGAATAATGTACCAGCAGTGAGCGTTTCTCAGATGCCAAGAGGGGTTGTTCCAAGATGGAGGTGAGAAGGCTTGGGTCTCGTCTGACTGAGGGAAGCCTGTGTAAGGGAAGAAAGAAATCTTGGCAGGATGCAGTAATTAGAACAAGAAACACTGGCGATAGAGTGGGTGTTGTTTTGATTTTTAATCAAAAAGTTTTGTAAGGAGTGTCTGGAGGAAAGAGAAAATAAATTTCAAAGCGTTAAGTTGATATAACTGAATAATTGGAAATTCAGGCCTGAACCTCAGAGGAAAGGCAAAAACTGGAAGTGTGAATTTGAGAGTGATGGTTACATAGATAATATCAGAAATGCCTGCCATAGTCTCACCAGAGTATTGCAACTGTCTTACCAAAAGAGAACATTGTGTTAAAAGGGATTAAGAAAAAAATGATTTAAGGAAAGCTTTTTTTAAATCAGTAGAGCCCAACCACAAATAAAGGGGTTGTGTCAAAGATACTTTGAGTTGTTCTAAATGGAGACTTTTAAAAATAAAAACTCAGGAGAAACAAAAAATATTATGATTAGAAGAAAATCTCTCTTACTCTTAAATATATTAAAATTTAATGTGAAAGATACCAATTTGGTACTTTAAAATTGAAACATTTTTCTGAGATAAAAAAACTGATACATATATATAAAATCAACGACCAAAAAATTTGTATCTGTGATCAGATTTCAGAACCTCAAAGGAACATTACTTTTAAATACTCATTTTGGTCATGTTAACAAAGAAATTCAACATTGAGTGTTAGAAACCTATAGAAAAAAAAGACATTCATTTTTTAAATATATATTTTTTGAACAGTTACTCAATAGCATAGTGCTACATTTAAGACTGCAATTTAAAAGTGGTAAGTCTCTAGTTTTATTTTTAATAATAAAAACAATGAAATAACAAATTTATAACAAAAAGTATAAAATAAAAAAAAAATATAATGATATCATGAAAGTTATGACCATGAGGAAGAATTTTAGACCAGATGACTGGGTACTGGGTTCTTCTTGCCAGCCATGTATCCAACCCTATCAAATCGAGGACCATATTTATTTTGTATTTTTCTTTAAGCCAATAGTTCTCAAACTTTTATTGTTTATAAAATCATGTCAGTATGTGCGTTTGTGTAAATATTGCTACAAAGAGAGTTTGTTACCATAATAACCTGTTCTGCGAAGAGTTTGATAAAGCTCTAGGGAAAAGCTATCCTACTGTGATTTGGGTTTCTGGAGTCAGAAACCAAATCTAGCTTCTCTGTTATTTCGGATCTTACCATTGGGCTATTTGGATTTAGTCAAAACATGTCTTTTCTGATTATCTTTCTTGTGGCTTTGGGAGCATCTTTGCAAAGAGCAATCTTCTGTCTTGGCATCTTAATCACTGGCATGGCCAACAAGTGGACACTGTATGGATGCTCCTAACTATGTGAAAGAAGTTTCTCCCTGAGTGTTAACCGTATATGTGAGTGCGTGTGCGTGTGTGTGTGCATGCGCGCATGCTTTGATAGCATAGTAAATCCCTTCTCATCATTCCAAGTAGTAAACGCATTTAATTTAAGTACAGACTTTTTCCTCTTAGCAGGAAAGCAGTTTAAATTGGAGCTCTGGGTTCTCTCCGATCTTTTATGAATTTCCCTGGAAACTCTTAGCAATGTACTTAGTTCTGGAACACTGCTATCAAATGGAAGAAGAGAAGCTTTTAGAAGGGAGAGATGTTTTCCCGCAGTTTATATGAGAAATAAATTATATTCCCTTACTTCATCTATACTTAGAGAGCAAAGGAGAAGTTTAGAGCAGTAACTTAAGTAAAAATGCTCCTATCATATAGACGTCAAAGAACATGTAAAGATAGAAGTTTAGTAACAGTCTTCAGAAAGCTTAGGCGAACTGATGCCTGAATTATCCACGTGTTTAATATTTTGCAGTGATAAGCTTGTTTGAGGTCTAAGTAAGATTTTTTTAACCTTAAAAAGGTGCATCGCTGGTACCCTGACCACCTCAATGATGACCAAAAAATGTAATTCCATATTGACACAGCAATGCCTTGAAAATGCCAATTGCTATAACCATGTAAGGCAAATAGAAGAAAGATGCCTGGATTGTGGAATCTGGCAGAAAGTTTTACTGGAGTTTTCTAATAATCTTTATAGATGGAGAAAAGTTAATGAAAATAATACAGCATATTTAACAGCTGGTGGAGAATATAAAGTCCAAGAAAAAGTGGACTTCTTGGGTGATGTAAAGGCAATGTTTTTTTGAAACCTATTGTCAAACAGCTGAGTGGAATTAATCAAATTTTATATTTTAAAAATGTCTATGTCAGGTACCTGAGTAAAGAATTCCTTAGACATATGAAATGAGTTAGGAACTCAGTCTGTATGGTCCGAGTATCAGATTAGGCTCAGCAAAGTCAAGTTTGTCCCTGCCGAGTCTTTATGGACAGAGGACAAAGGAGTATAAACCAATATGAAATAGTGTGTCAATGGGAGGGTCATGAGTAGACAATATCTACTCTTCTGAATCCCTCCCAGTCTTGCCCTCTATCTATAAGTGATCGCCTATTCTAAGCCCAATGTTTTGGTAAATATGAAATGTTTACTTATATACAAAAAGGAGATATCTATTGATAAGGCCGTAGGCTAATTATAGAAGTCCCCATAACTGTTTCTTTAATCTGTTGTATATTTTTAACCAAAGAAACCTGGATCAAAACGAGTCTGCATAACTTACTGCAATGCTGGTGGTCATTCCGTCCTACTCATGCGATCTTTTTTGCGGACTTTTAAAAAAAATTTGGAATACACTTATAAAAGGTTAGATATAATTTTTCCTAGTTTTTGATGAATAAAATTTATTTCATGCCTATGCAGCCCTTTTGTAGCATATAAATATTATCCTCTTTTGAAAATAATCTTCATAGCAACCCAGGGGGCAGACTGTCAGCTTTGAGAACTTTGGGAACTAATGATGATTAAAAGTTGCTTGCAGAGATAAAATGTGACTCCGGGGGATGTTTATTTTTATGTTATTAAAATCTATGCTTCTTTGAAACTAATAATAGTCATCACTCACAAGAAAAACATGAATTAACTTTATATTCAACTTTGCCCCAAATACGCTGCAGAACAGATTTTATTGGGATTTTTCACATGTTGTATTTCTCAACCTATAGTGGACTGCCAAAACATTAATAATGCAAGTCAGTGTTTGAATACAGATGACTCCCCACGAGTCATTTTGATTATTAATGGAATTAATTATCTGCCTGCTCAGTGCAGTTACTGTGGTTCGGAATTACAGTTAATAATGAAAAGACTGAGGTACATTTAAAAAATAGCATGTTTAATAATACAAATTAATTCTATCATACAAAGAATCAAAGAGAAAATATGGAAACAATGTCTTCTCCCTTCTCCCTTTTCACTCATCATTAAAACACTTTTTCTGTGGGTGTATTTTATTGTCATTTTCCAAACACAGAAAAAGAAACTGGTAGAGTGAGTATGACAAGACCCACCAATTTTCCGAAACTAGAAACTCAAATTTTATCTATCATGTTGTCTAAGTTGCTTTCAATCAGGAAACTGGGAAGTTACACCAGTGGTGGGAATTGTCTGAGGCTAGTCCCTTCTCAAGGACTTCAAAATTGCGTTGAAGTAGAGAACAGTATGTATGCCTTCTTTCCGAGCTGCAGTGGCTACACGTTTTTACAAACCTTCACAGCCCAGCGGTTTTCATGATGCTTTAAATGAGGTGATTTTATGAGTGTAGCATAGAGCAAAGCAGAGATGCTCGTGTGGCTTCAGAGGAAGGACATCATGTGAATGCATATCTCTGTGCCCTCGCCCCATAATCTTAGGAAGACTCTGAGGCATTTCCGCTAGAAGCCTTATAGTCCAATGGAGTAAATGGACTATTTTATAGGAAATAGAAGTTATATGTATTGAAAAAACCAACCCATGTAAATATCGCAGATTCATCCATCCATCTTCCGATGAGCTTTACTTGTTTAATAAGCTTAAGCTGAATGAATATTTAAAACATGTCTGCATTCTAGTACAGAAGAATGTATGTATATTATAGTGCATACAATAATTTCTGTCCCCAGGCAGGGAGGAGATTGGCACTCCTAGCTGGGAGACCATGTCATTGCACCTTTACAGAAGAATTTCAGATACTGCTGCATGAGGTGTCGTCACCATTTTCCACTCACCCTGTCATTGTAACAAGCCATGTAAATGACAGGTGGTTACAGATTCTAAAATTCTGGTCGTTGCTGTGTTTCTGTACCACTAACGTGGCTTTACTGAAAGTTCTTTTTTCACAGCAGCACTGGAATTCGTACGATCATTTACCTCAAAACTACCTACGACACAAATTCCAGCAACAAAAGATTCCCGAAAATATCATCTTCAATATCTTAGAGTATTTAAGCTCCTTTACTATGTATAATAAAATTTTCATCTTGGTACCCCAAAACAAACAAACAGCACATGTATTGTTAGGTCTTTAGGTTAAAGTCCCTATTACCAGTGGTAAATTTGGTGAAGTTCCCCATCTCCTTTTGTGGAGAACCACAGTCTAAAACCACCATCTTTGGGTACTTTCTATTAGCAGAGTAACTTCCAGAATTAAAAAAAAAAAAAAATCTGAAACTTGCTGTCTTCCCAGTCTAAACAGTAGACCCAGTGATACCCACAAAATATGATTCTATCAAGGTCTTTACTTTAGTGCAGTTTCTCCCAAGAAAAGTGTTATTCTAAAGTAATTTACCCACCCCACCAGGGATTTCTAAGATTTAAATGGCAAGAGGGAATTACAATTGGACATTGATACACAGATTTAGGTCAGTGCATTTTTTTTTAAGGCAACGCTGGGAAAATTCTTATTTTCAGTTTGATTTACATTGAGGAATTTTGCTGTTTATTTCATAATCTTATTAACCTGAAAATGAAAAGCGTATAGATCATGTGTCTAAGGTCTCCAGCTGAGTGTAATAATCAGAGTCAAAGAGATCAGTTATAGATGAAAAGACCAGAAGAACAAGAGCAAAATCATAAGTGCCTGGTTCTGATAGTGATGGCAGTGCGCTCTCTGCATGAAAGACTGGAGCGTATGACCATAGCAATCCCGCTGGTTCCATAGAGCAGACTTATTCCATGCTTCCTCATTGTCTAGTACTTGATGCCACAAAAAATACATTCCAAATTTTGTTTCCCTAAACCTGTACTCTAAATTTACACACTGTAAAATACTTCTGATTATGAAAATAAAAACTCCTAAGAACTCAGTGGAAATGTTTCTAATTCCTTCTTATTAAAAAAGAGAAGAACAAATGAAGAATGCAGTAGGCAGGTGAAGTCATATATGTTGTATATATTTTGGATTTTATAAACTCCCCGCTGAAGGGAAATTCATTGTCTGTTTTCCTATGAGCAGATATTCAATTTATTGTGATTTCAGTCACTTCACAACTTGACGTGGTGAGGTTTGGGAGCACCATTTGCAGATACTAGTGCAAGTTAAGAAAAGCTGAAAAGCTTGGGTTTATTCAGGGCTTTATCAGGTGGTTGTGATTCATATAATGGGCTTATTATGGAATCAACACACATAAATTTTTCTATAGCCATAAAAAAAAGAGAGAGAAAGAGAACAGACTACCAAAAAAAAAAATTCGAGAAAGCCAATCTTTGCAAAATTTTTTGCAAATTATTTCTCTTCATGTAGTTTTTAAGCTTATCAAAATTTTTTTTAATATAAAATTCACCCTCGCAGCAATTTCCAATATTGTCACCACATGCACCTTGTTGTGCCACAGATGCCCCCAAACCATGCCCCCTTCCCTGAACGACTGAATCACCCAATGAACACCACTTAACCCCTCCAGCCCATTGCAACCACCATTCTGCTTTCAGTTTCTATCTGTTTGACTACTTTATCCAAAATAAGGGGAATTATGCAACATTTGTCTTTTGTGATTGATTCATTTCACTTGGAGTTAGGTCCTCAAGGTTTATCCCTGTAGGCTGTGAGATGATTTTCTTCTTTTCTTGAGGCTAAACAATATTGCCTTGTTATTTCTCCACCACATTGTCTTTATTCATCTGTCAGCAGACGTTTGGGTTACTTCCTTCTCTTGGCTACCGTGAACAGCTCTCTTCATGTAACTTGAAATTCAGCTGGAAATCGTCAGCTGCTCCGTCTCCAATCTGTGTCACATTGTAACTTTGCTTTCCTTTTTTAGTGTTTAGCAAAGTTGTTGAAAATGTGCACACGCACCTACTTAACGTTGACGGTATTTTTTTTCCTTATTCAATGCAGACATGTAGATACCAATACAGTGATAATCCTGTT
This sequence comes from Vicugna pacos, assembly GCF_048564905.1. Classification (NCBI taxonomy): domain Eukaryota; kingdom Metazoa; phylum Chordata; class Mammalia; order Artiodactyla; family Camelidae; genus Vicugna; species Vicugna pacos. The sequence continues at coordinate 12,432,683 of NC_133010.1, forward strand.
CAAGGTGAAACAACACGGCGGCTTGATGAGTGATGAAGTGTTGTTGTCGTTGCAGGATGAGTCTGCGCCAGCTGACAAACAGTGCAAACCAGAGGCGGCCCAGGGCACTTACTCAACCTCAGCTGTTTCAGGCTCGCAGGAGGTGTTGTACATCAACGGAAATGGGACCTACAGTTACCATAGTTACCGAGGGCTAGGAGGGGGACTGCTAAATCTGAATGATGCTTCTAGTAGTGGTGAGTATCACACATTATGTCTTTTGTGTTCACTTATTATATAAATCCTCTAAACCTGAGAGAATGAGATGAGGAAAGTGTTAAAAGCAAACATCAGTGCCAAGCTGCTAAAAACAAGACCATTTAGTATATCATGTCCATCTCCCTACAAGGACATCGTTCTGTTCTGTTGCTGTTTCTAAAAGTAGCAGCACTGTTATGCAACTGAATGATTGCTGTTTTATACTCAAAAAATCTCAGCTAGGGAAATAGCTTTTTTTTTTATCAAATAGGTGTACATTCTTTCCTTGAAGCTATAATGTACTATTTGCCAAAAAATAATTGACATATTTTCTCAGTGTTTAAAGAGGTTTTTAATTTGAAAAAGTTGAGGCACCAGGAAATTAACTGACTGGATGAAATATACACAGCCATTAAACCTAAGAACATACACATTGAAACAACACACAGAGATAATGCGTGGATCTCCCCCCAGCAGTTTGTCAGTGACAGCGGCGTGTCCACCAGCAGTGAGTGGGGCACTGAAGCCAGCTTGTACTGGCTCATGCTTGGTAAACTTTTAGGAATTTCTTGAGCTTATATGTCACAATGAATTCCAAATGTGTACTATAATGCCATACATAGATTAGGAATAAAATACATGTATGAATTTCTTCTACAACTGGGTTGTAGGAAAAACTCCTAAACTATACTTAAAATCCAGGGAAAAATAAGTTTCAGTACACACACACACACACACACACATACATACACACACCCCTTTTGCATGATAAAAATATAAAGTAAAAATTAAATGACAACCTGAAAAATTATTAGCTATCTATATTACAAAGAGTTAATAGGCCAATACATGAAAGTCTTCTAAAAAGAAAAGAAATACTCAAAACTCCATATTGAAAAAATAACGCTAGAACTATGAACACACAATTATCATAGAAAGCAATGCAAATGTCCCTTAAATACAGGGCAAGTCATTCAAACCCACCCACTACCTAATAAGAGACGTGCAGTTTCTCTCTGCCAGATTAACAAAAATCTGAACAGTTACAAAATATTATTCCTTTGACAAGGGAGTACTCTCACGCATTGCTTGTAGAAACGCAAAAATTCAGTTAACTTGATGCAAAATTAAATATGAGATTACCATTTGACCCAGCAATTTCTTGAGGAGTCTCTCGTTAGGAATTTATCTCAAAGACACATTGGCAAAAACACAAAAGACATATACACAGGGCTACTTGTTGCAGTGTTATTATAAATGCAAAAAAAAATGTTACCAATAAAAATGTCCATCAAGAGATGGCTAGTTGATTCAATTATAGTGCATCCAAATAAGAGAGTAATTTGAAGCTATAAAAAGTAATGCAAAATGTCTTTACATACTCCGGGTAGGCTAACATTTATTAAAGAAGGATATATATATATAATTTTTTAAAAGTTGACAGAGAGACTGGAATAGGGGAGGAACACTATGAAGAAAGGAAGATAAGCCAGAATTCTCTGAGTTTACTTGGTTCTTATAGTTTGTTTTATAAATTGAACTTTGAAAAGTTTACATATTTACATAATTATGAAACAAACTGATTGTAAGAATCCCTAATATTGAAAGAAAAATTATGCAAACGAACTTTATCTGTTTAATGAGTGGTTTTCATCGCTCTGTAGAGAGGAACTTTTCCAAGTGATCTCAAAAGTCATAATTTGACTCCACAGCATGAAAGCTTATGATAAAACCTTAAACTATTTTCAGCAATCGTATTATTATTTTGGAACTGTTGCCTGTGTATTATAGTTTAAAGCCAATTTGCAATTATGTTGGTGTCAGTGAAAGCTGGGAGTTTCAGCAGGGGGCAACATAGATACAGATGTGAAATCAGTAAGTTTAAGCAAAAAACTCCACAATCTTGCATTTGAATTGGTGGTGTCACTGAGAGCTCAGTGTAGTTTTGTTTTAAAAGAAAAACCTGTTTCCTATCTTTTTCTGCTGAAAATGCCTGAAAACAAAGACCAATTTGAAAATTCAAATTAGGTTTGGTGGGCTTTTAATATATTGGAAGGGATTGCATTATTAGTATCAAATGAGTGTATCCTGGAGAAAATCACTTACCTTTGGAGTATCAGAAAAATACTCTGAGTGTATTCAGGTGTATTTCTGCTGGCAGGCTGGGGCTCTGTGGTCTGCCTTGAAAAGGACTGTAAGAATAAGATCACTGAGCTTTAGTCTACATTACTTGCCCTCCAGCTCAAAAGAGTGCTTCAAGTGGAAGAGAAAAAGAAAGCAGTTTATTTCAGGAAAAAAAATTAAGCTTCAAGTGTATATTCAGTTTTTCAAAAGCCAGCTTAGCGAGCCTTCTCAGCTGTTTTCAACTCTTATTTTTATTTGAACAGCAAAGCAGCAGGAAAGAGCAAGTCCAAGACCAGAAAAGGAAAACATAAACAAAAGCTAAGCCTTCTTTTCGCTTTTAGGAAAGCTGGAAACTCGAACACTTCTTTTTCAATATTTTACGTAAGAAGTAAGAACTGGTAGGTAGTTCAGAACTTAACCATCAAATCAAACAATTTGGAGGAAACAAAGTATATTCACTAAAGATTTGATTGACGTGAATTTTTGCTTTCTAGATTTAAAAACAAATCATTTATGAAATTAATCTAACATTAACGCATAACAGTAGCTACCACTTACTGAGTCAGGCTGATATTTCAATGTTGTCTCCGTTTAATTATTACACCGCCTATGAGATCTATTCTGCAGTTTTGGGGGAAAATTTATAAAACTAAACTTGCCCCCACTTGGAAAAATCATGCCTAGGTACCACCTTTTTTCCTCCCCTAACACGGCTGAAACCTATTTTGTGAGGCTCAGAGAGACTGAGTGACAATCCAAAGTCCCTCCTTAATAAAGGGCGGGGCCAGGACTTGGACACAAGCATTCTGACATCAGAGGCCGCTTTGTAAACCACTGTGCGAACGACAGTCCGTGTAACGGGAAGCAAGGCCCTCATTGGTGAGGTGAGCCGGTAAGCACTCACCTACTTTCGGTCTCCAGAAACTCCTATTTTGGATATTTCACGTAAATGAATGAATCATACATGCGTGGTCTTTTGTGTCTGGCTTCTCTCACTTAGCATGACGGTTTCCAGGTTCGTCTAGGTTATGGTATGTATCAATACTTCACTTTTCTAATTGCCAAATGATGTTCTATTTTGTGGATACGTCGTATTTTGTTGAGCAGTTCAACAGGTGTTTAACCTAACTCGTGGGCACTTGGTTTTTTCCACTTTGGGGTTACTATGAATAATGCTGCTATGAACATTTATGTAAAAGCTTGTGCATATATATGTGTTCTGAGGTATATGCCTGGGAGTGGAACTGCTGGTTCACACATGTGGTAGCTCTGTGTTTTAACATTTTAAGGAAACAGCAGAACATGGGCTGTTTTTCAGTCATTTAAAGTTTCTCTCAACAAGTGTTGTAGTACTGACAATACAAATTTTGCACTTCTTTTGTTAATTTTTTTGCTAAATATTTCCCTTTGTGATGCGACTGTGGATGGAATGCTTTCCTTAAGACATCATTCTATGTTTTTCTATTTTGGGGCATAGTTTGTGAAGTAGTGATATTAATTCTTTAAGTGTTTGGTAGAACTCAGGAGTAATGCTATCTGTGCCTGGGCTTTTCTGGGAGGTTTTGATTCCTAAATCGATCTCTTTACTTGTTAGAGATCTACTTACACTGTCTATTTCTTCCTGAGTCAGGTAGTTTGTGTAGTTCAAGGAATCGGTCCATTCAACCGAATTATCTAATCTGTTGACACAAGTGTTCATAGTACTCCCTCATAATCCTTTTTATTTTTGTAAGGTCAGGAGTGATGCCCTGCTGTCATTTCTGATTCTGGTTGGGTGTTCTCTTTCCTCTTGGTGATTCTAGGGAAAGCTTTGTCAGTTTTCTTATCATTTCAAAGAGCAAGCATTTGGTTTCATTCATTTTACTGATTGCTTTTGTAGTCTCTGTTCCATTGATTTCTACGCCCGTATGTGTTACTTCCTTCATTTGGCTGACACTGCGTTTTCTTTGCTCTTAACTTTCTAAGGCCTTAACCTGAGAACTTCTGACATTTATTTGAAGTCTTTTTTTCCCCTTTGTATACAGGCAATTAAAACTATATATTTAGTTGCCTTCTATGCACTGTCTTAGCTGCATCATTAAGTTTTGGTATGTTGTGCCTTTACTTTCATTCACTTCAAAGCATTTTCTGATTTCCTGTATCCTTTCTTCTTTGACCCATCAGTTATTTAGGAATGTTGTTTAATTGCCATGTACTTGTGAATTTCCCACATTTCTTTCTGTCAATGGCTTTGTATAATTTCAGTCCTTTCAAGTTTATTGAAGCTTGTTGTATGGCCCAGATTATGGTCTATCCTGGAGAATGTTCCATGTGTACCCAAGAAGAATGTGCATTCTGCCATTGGTAGTGGGGTATTTTGTAAATGTGTTTTAGGCCTAGTTGGTTTATAGTGTTGTTCAAGTCTTCTGAATTCCAGTTGATCATCTGCCTAGTTTTTATATCCATTATTGAAACAGGGGTATTGAGGTCTACAACTACTGTTGTTGAATCATTTATTCTTGCCTTCAATTCTGACAGTTCTGTTTCATTTATTTTGGCACTTTGTCATTAGGTACACATATTGTTTATATTAATATATCTTCATGAGATTGATGCTTTTATCATTGTAAAATATCCCTCTTTATATCCAGAGACTTTTTTAAGAGTCTCTTTTGCCTAATAGTAAGTATTTATGTAATATCAAGAAAAGACTGTGGTAACTTAGATTATCATGGTAATACTAGAAAAGAAGGGAGGTGGGCAAAGCTTTGGACATGGAAGTGACATATAGAAGAATACAGAGCAGATGTTTGCCTCTACTCAAATACAACCAAAATAATTTATCTTTGCTCCGTAAAGGGTTAAGTTATTTTAGGAGCCTATGGCCAAGTGAAAAGGTGGGGCTTCTTATTTAAGAATTTCAAGATGGTGAGAACAGAGCATTAAACAAAGCATGGGACACTTCTGAGTAGAATTCTGTGGGACCACACATTTGATGTCCCATTTTGGTACTTGATTTATTCAACAAGTTGGAGGAAGCACCGTGTTCTCATGAAAAAGGCAGGGAGTGACTCGTGAGGGGAAAGATAATATATACAATGAGGGAAAAGATTGAAGACACAGTGAGAATATTTTTAGAGAGTTTTTTGGAAAAGAGAGGAGAGAGCTTTGAAGCAACTGCCAATCAAGAGTAAAAAATGAGAGGGAAATTAAAGGGAAAATATTGCTATAAATTATTAATGAGCAGGGCTTCCAAAGTTCTCTTCCCTTCTACCCATTCCCCACAGAGGAACCAAGGTAACCCTTAAGAAAAGGAAAACCTGATCACATCACTTCATTATCTAAAACCCTTTTATGGGCTCTCATTGTTCTTAGAAAAAGGACACTATCCAGCTCTTCATTGCTCAGGGTCCTCCCACCTGAAGTTTTCTTTGACCAATTTTTGCCCCTGCATCCCTCATTTATTGCTCATCTTTTAAATTCTCAATTGCTATTCTAGATCAAGCATAGTCATAACTCTAATAGCATCCTGATTTTGTCCCTTGGAGCATGTACCACAGGGTACACACACAAACACACACACACATGTAGTCACAATACACTGGTATTCAGGTCCCAGTTGTATTCAGTGATGTTCAAAAGCCACATGGGAAATCTAGTGCAGGTTCCAGCTATACAGCCCTGTAAGTGAGTGATTTTCTTACCAGTTTTTGTAAATTTGTTATTTGAAGGTAAATTCTGTTGTGCTGTGATGAGGTCCACCTTGTCTGTAATTCTCCCCTAAACCAACCTCAGCATCATAGAATAGAATCTAAAAGACCTGAAAAATAATTTGATAGCAACCTCTTTATTTTTTTTAAAGGCTATAAGGAAAGAAACAGGCCAGGAAAGTTAGGTGACTTGCTCAAGGTCACACAGGTCGACTTTTTGGCTGTTTAGTTAATACATCTTTTGACTTTTTGTATGATGAGATAAAGACCTCTTAAGGACCCAGCAGAGAACAACTTCAAACAATTCAGATTGTGTAAATGGGAACGGCAGAATAACCAGTATAGCATGCAGTGTATGAAAATGACAGGGCTTTCTCTGAGCAATGGCCTCGGGCTGAGTGTGAGTGAGTTGTGGCAGGAGGGGGTGGGGGGGAAGGAGACTAGTCTGAGCAAAAGCAGCTTCAGATTTAAACCAAAGAGAATTTCTCCAACTCACATTTGAGAACACTCTCTCTATAGTAACAGTAGCAAGGGCAGTGGTTAATTTCCTGTTGTAAAGAAGCTTTAAATAACATTTCTTCTCAAAACCACATTCTACCTGTAACACTGGCATTGGCTACAGCTGTTATGATTTTTAGTCTTTGCTTGTTTTACCTGTGGAAAGGCACCTGGACTGATCAGGCCTGCAAATTCCTTTATTTGGGGATTTTTCTTCATAAATTCTGGGAACCCCAAACATTCTGAAGTTTAAAAATGGTATTATCTTTGGCTTACTTTTTTCCACTTTTAAGACATCAGAATCGTCATCCCCTGTAGCAGATTTGGAACTGTGGAGAAAGAAAAGTACATCCATATACATGAATCTCGGGAGCTAAAAAGGCATCGTGGCAGATTAGCATTCTGTGAGATGCCAGCCTCATAGCTGATGGTTGACAATGCCAGTTAATCCAAGTTTGAGAATTTTAGGTTTTGTCCAGATTTTCTGAAAAGTGTGGGGAAGGGAGCAACCACTTTCAGGAGACCAATTTGAATTAGGTACACACATCTGACTTAATTTATAAAGCAGACAAGACAATCAGAATTTTATTAATGAAATAACACAGGTTGGTAGCATAAATAAGAGGGCCAAGATTGAAGGAGATAGAATATTTGTAGAACCTTTTGAACTAATGCAATAAGACATGAATGTTGCAGGTTATACTTTGTTCAAAAAGAGTGAGAAGGCAGAAGAATGAAAAGGGTCATCTTCACAGCATTTGGATTTAACAAATACTTTTGGGTTCTCATGTTCAAATCACTGTAAGAAGTACTTTTAGTCTCTTCAGGCTGCTGTAACATAAATACCACGGACTGGGCAGCTTAAACACCACACATTTATTTCTCACAGTTCTGGAGGCAGGGAAGTCCAAGTCTGAGGTGCTGGCAGATTTGCTGTCTGTTGAGAGCCTGCTCCCTGGTTCACAGGCGGCCATCTTTTCACTGTCCCTTTCATGCAGTGGAGTAGGGGATCTCTCTGACATCTTTCTCTTACTAGGGCACTAATCCCATTCATGAGGGCTCCACCCTCATGACCTAATCCCCTCCCGAATGCTGTACCATCTAACACCATCACACTGGAGATTAGGTTTCAGCAAATGAATTTGGGGGGAGGAGGGGCAGGGGAATGCAAATAGTCTGACTATAACAGGTACTTTAAGAGGAAAAAAAGGTAAATAAGACAGAATCACTGACCTCAAGAAGCTAACAGATCAAAAAGGTAAAATATTTCTCCTCCTTTTGTCTAAACATCAGAATTCTTTAAGACATTAAATGGTACTTCCTCTGTGAAACCTTACTCCATCTCACCACTCTCCTGCAGGTGCCTTTATTCTAGCATTTATCTCATTGAATTGGGACATAGGTTTTCAAATATTTTTCCCTAAATAGGTGTTTCCTTGAAAGCAGAAACTCTGTCTTATTTAGTCTTACATCCCCTGAATAAGGCCAGAGATCTAGTAAGTGCTTGATCATATTGGCTTAATGAGTGAACAGAATTTTAAAATAGACCACTTACTGACAGAGTCAAAAAACACAAAGAGAATTATTTATGTATATTGGACAACAGGTGAATGGGTTATCTTAGATTTAAAACAAAGACTGGCTGAATCTGAAAACTCTGGGTGAAAGAAGGTTGCAAAGAGTTTTATAAACTCCTGCATAAGTCTGAATATAGTAGCAATAGGAATAGCTTGGAAGTTGGAGACTTCATAGCGTGGAAAGGGGCTTCTTCAAATCCTTTGTGAGCCAACCTCCATTTGTTTAGAGCTGGCAAAGGTCTGCATCCAACAGTCCAAATTTTCAAGTTGGAGTGTTATCAACTTGACAGCAGTTACAATTTTTATAAAGAACTTATTCAAATTATCCCACTGAAATGAGAAGCAAGCAGCCAATCCTCCCATTATTGTCACATCCAATTACATAGGACTTTGGAACGCTTTCCGTCAGGAAGTTCCTGTTGAGCTGTCTAAAGAGGGCAATTCTTTGCTGTCCTTATCCGCTGGATCTGTTGCGTCTAAATTATATGCATAATGCATAAGTGAGCTATTGATGTTTCCTCTCTGTGAACGCCACTGGACAGACTCTTCAGTTTGTTTTTCATCTCTCCTATAAACTGGGCTGATAGATCGTGATCTAACAAGACCAAATTGTAGTAATAATGATCATAATGACTAACATTTGTGTAGCAATTTCTAGTTTGCCCAGATCTTTATAACCATGATTTTCTTTGCCCCTCACTAATATTCAGGATTGTGAGCTATTAAGATGCTTTGGATCAGGGCCTGTAATTATGCGTCTAAGGGAACTTGGCTATAAGATTCACCGCCACACTAGACCTGGTTCATGGTGGTCTAGTTGGCTTTGTATGTGGTTAGTGCTGTCCCCCGGCATCAATATTGTAAAACATCACTTCTCATCTGAAGAGTTCAAAGGCATGCTTCTGTTCATCTACCATACTCCAGTCTCACCTACTGTTTACTCTTCAATCTGCTGTAACTGGCTTCTCCCCACCATCTTGCTGGACCTGGTCAGGTCAAGTCTATCAGTGAGTCCACTTATTACCAAACTAAAAAAATTATTTTTGCCCTTTATCTTCCCTTGGATATCTTTGAATCTGTGGATGACTAGAGCTTTGAAACATCCTCTCTTGGCTTCCGTGTCACCTTGTCACTGGCTAATTCTTCTCCCGCTGCCTTCATGAGCCTTTTCCCTGTCCTCTTGCCCTTCCCTGCCGGGATTCTCCTAGCATCCTGCCCTTGTCCCTTTAGTCCTCTTGTCCTACATGCTGCTCAAAGAGAGCCCACGAACTCTCTTGGTTTCAACTTCAGAATATGCCAAGAGCTACATAATCCTCCCCCCATGCTTTGCCTTGAACTTTAGATTTTATACCCAGTTGTCTCCCAGATAGCTTGCTGGATCCAGGCATCCCACGAAACCTCCTACTTATTGTCTGTTTCTGGGGTTTTCTCGTACGGAAATGCCCTCCCCTGCACCTGATTCATACCTGCTATTTATTACCTTCTTTACGATTATTTCCTGGTTGTCCCACCCATGAAGTTTTCCTCCTGCATGTTTCCATGATACCATAGCACATCTCTTTTTTAACCTGTTGTGTGCTCTTTTTTATACTAGATTGTACATAGCTTGAGAGCAAGCCAGGTGACTTTTTTTTGACAATCATGTCATCCGTGTCAGTAGGTAACCAGCTTATATTAGTGCTCGATAAATAGTAAATGGATAAATGAATGAGTCAGTGAAAGACATCATTCCAACAAAATATTGTGCCTCTTTGGAGAATTTAATTAAATCTAAAATTGAGCATGGGGATAATCAGCTGAAGTTGAGTATGTCAAGTTTGCTCTCTTTTTCTCTTAATCCTCTGAAGAGCACAATATTGGAAGAGTATTTCACATCAAACATTGGAGACAAATATTTTGAAATCCTCACATAAATTCTGTTTTAAAATGTATTCAGTTTAAGTCTCCTGATTCAGGAAAGAAATGTTTATCATAGTTATTGAGGGAACTGGAAAGGTGCACTTTCTACTTTTACCTTACCTTTTTAATAACGTGTGGCTCACTAATCAAATGCAAAGAAGAAGTGCAGGTATGCGGGGAGGAAACCGTTCTGTTCCAGGAGACCTGCTGGGTGATTCTGGGCTGAAAAATGCATAAGATTGATTTTATAAAACTGTATAGATAATGATTTTATAGAGTAGAACCTACCAGTAATTCACAGAAGTTAAGCAATGCCATCTGGTTCATTTATATCCCCTTTACACAATGGGGAAATCCACGTGATAATAACATCATACATGAAGGATAACTGAGTGACCTGAATGAAGGCAGTGTAATTGGGATTACGCAGGTACTATATCCCAGTGATCTGTCAAAGCATTCTACAGCACACAGTGATGGGAAAATCTCTAGCTACAAAGGAAGTTCCCACTATGTCCAACTTACTGGGACTGCCAATTCTTAGCCCATTTCTCCCACGTGTGTTCCTTTGAGGGCTTAATCAGGATATTTTCCTACTCTAATCCCTGCTGATCTGTATCCTTATTTTGATTATTTTCCATTGCTTTCAAATGTAAGTTTATCAAGATCCATGATATCTGGTATGATAGCCACTAGCCATATGTGGCTACTGACATTGACATTAATGAAATTAAATAAGATGTAAAATTCAGTTCCTCAGTCACACTGGGACACAGTTCGTGTGTTCAACTGCCCAAGTGGCTATGGGATTGAACAGCACAGGACGTTTCCATCACCAGGGAATTTTCTATTGACCAGTGCTGATTCTAGGTCCATTATATTGACCTTTGGATGGTTTCAGTGTTGCAGAAGACCTTTTTTCCTACATTTATTCCATCAGGCTCCTTGCATTTAATTATGTACATATCATTCACTCCTCAATGAAATAAGTGGGGTCAGCGAATAACCTTATGAAAATGTAAATGGTGATTCTTAAAGAGTAATGCTTTTAATTCAAACTGCTCAGTTTTTAAGTAATTTTCAGTTATTTTAAGGGTTTGAGAAGAGCTAATAATGTGTAACAGAAGTAGTGAGACCCTCTTTGACATAAGCTGGGATTACTTTAAAGCTAGAAAAAAACACATTTTAAAAGTTTTGTTGTAACAGAATTTGGAGTTGTGCGTTTAGAGAAAGCAAGCTCAGACTCCACGTGCCTGAAATGTGACCACAGTTTTGCCACCGAGTTCATTGTTTTTCCAGCTCCACCACATATACCATAATAACCTAGCATTCAGCTGAGACTGTGAATTTTTTGCACACATATGCACTGAGATTCGGGGAGATGGTGCTTATTTGTCAATTTTAATGACTGGAAATGATGTTAACCATTTGCCAGTTGAAAGGAAAATGCTATGAATTATCTGCAGAATAAAGGGAAGCATCTTTCCGTTTTATCTGACTGAGCCCTCATATCTTCCAGCAGGTTTCGGTAGGTCAGGGAGCCTCAGAGCAAGGGTTCTGAAGAGACAGGTGAGTGACCCTGTGTTTTCCCTGCACGAGCCAGCACATGTAATTGGGTTTTACAGCTCAGTATTGATCAGGCTTTTCTGACGGCAGCTTCTCTAAAAAGCCTGTTCTCTACAGTAAAATGGAGCTTATGTACGTTTTAAGGTCCCTTGAGAATTTTGTGTTTGTGTCTGCTCGCCGAAGGGATGGAATGAAGAGCAGACTTTAGTATTTTGGGACCTTTCTTCCTGAGCCTGCTGGTATACCACTCAGGGGCTTTCCAGGTGCCGTGAGTTCATTCTGGTTGGCTTGGGTTGTTTTTCTTAACAACCTCCTTTGAACTTTGACACGTCCTCTGGGACTCTATCTGAACAGAGCAGTTAAATTATCTTGGCCTTGCCAGCCCTCTGCTATTCAGGAAGGAGCTCTCTTGGCAGGGAGTTCAGAATGTTCTACCTTTCGAGGAAGTCGGGATGGAAATTGAATTAGCCGCTGTCTGTACTCCTCTGCCCTGGGTCCAGGTATGGATGTACCTTTCAGACACAGGCACCAGGCTGCCCCCTTAGCCTCGCTACAGATCTTTGATCTGACTGCCCGAGTCATTCTAAGAGGGTAGGAAGGCCAGAGTTGCCTTGTTTCTTTTCTCTTTCATATTAAAAAATGTAGATGCCAAGAATGATTACAATTACAATGCTAGTATCTCCTCTTGCGATTTTAAGGTGCACAGTCATTTAAAATGACGTTTGGCTTGGCTAATACACAAAGGCTTTTTCTGAAACCTTTCCTCCCATCCGTGTAGTTGCTGGAACATTTGGAAGTGAATGTGTTTGTGCATTCACACAGTGCCCTTCTGCTTCCTGAGTTGCTCCTGGGTTCACTCACTCAAATCCAGAATTAACAACAGATTACAAAATTAAGTGTGCGATGACTAACATTCTGACCAGTATCTCAGTGGTCACACAGAGAAACAAATTATTTCTGATAACTTAAACCCATTAGGGAATATAATCCTTTTGGAGACTCTGACTATCTAAAGGTAGCCTGGACCCTACTTGACATTTAGGAATTTTTCTGGTTCCTATTTTGGGCATTATACATGTATCTCTATTGTCCTTTGAAGCAATATTGTAGGGATAATTATGTTAACACTGTTCCTGAAAACATATTTATAAACACACATGTGTCTATAATTGTGAGGAACGCCATACAGTGTGTGTCTGCTGTCATCTTTCCAAACAGACATGGTCTTGTGTGTTTATAAGGTACCTGCCTCTTCCGCATCCTCATCTTCCACTGCTCTGTCCAGTTGCAGTCCGTTCCCATGATTTCTTCTGTTTTCCTGTAAAACATTCATTTGCTTTTAAAGCGACTTAAAAACAAAGGTGAGAAATTGGGAGGACGGCATTAACCTCCAGGGAGTGATGTCATCAACCCCAGTTCCCTTCACATACAAGAAAATATTTTGTCTACATTCATAAAAACAGTCATGTTTAACATTTCAATCCCTTGATTTTTGACAAAGCAAAGCAAAAATGTGATAAGAGATTACTGAGGAAAGGCAGGCAGGTGTGCTCTCTCTCCAAACACTGCTTCTTAAAAATCTGTATTTCTTGAATTTATATTTTTACCCCCAAGGTTTATTGACTGAAAGGATAATAAGGCTAGTATTTCACGAGTCTTTGCTTCCTTCATAGTTTTGGATAGTTCTAAATTAAATGTGGATATTTATTTTATTGAGCTGTAATGGACATATAACACTGTAAGTTTATGGTTATCAATTTGATACATTTATATATTGCAGTGTGATAACCACCATAGCATTAGCTAACACCTCTATCACGCCAAATAATTATTATTTCTTTTTGGGGGGTGGGGTTGCAAACATCTCAGTCTTAGTCTCTTAGCATCTTTGAAGTTTAAAATACAATATTGTTGTCTATAATCCTATGCTGTACAGTAGAGCTTATTCACTACTTGTTTCAAGTTTGTACCCTTAACATTTCCCCAAATTCCACCACCCTCAGCCCCTTGTAACCACCATGCTGCGATATATTTTTATGAATTTGACTTTTTAGATTTTTAAGTATAAGTGATATCATACAGCATTTGTCTTACTCTGTCTGACTTACTTAGTATAACGGTCTCAGGGTCCATCCATGTTGTTGCAAATGGCAGGATCTCCTCCTTTCTCATGGCTGAATACTGTATTGCATATTATTGTATTGTACATTATAGTGTGTGTATGCATGTATATGTGTATATACATACACACACCCCACTATTTGTTTATCCATCCATCGACACTTAGGTTGTTCACATATCTGGCCAGGGTGAATAATGCTGCAGCACTACATGTGGGAGTGGTGCTCTCTCTTCAATATCCTGTTTTTATTTTCTCTGGCTATATACCCAGAAGTGGGACTGCTGGCTGATATGACAGTTCTGATTTTTTTGAACTATCCTGTTCTCCATAGTGACTGAACCAGTTTACATCACCAGTGTTTTATGTTTTTGACCTATTTTGCATACTTTTGCTTCACAGATCCCTTATCTACTTACTGTAGACATGGCTGCTTTTACTACTGTCATCTTTAACCTTCCTACCAGCTCTGTAACTGTGTGATCCACTACCTTTAGTATATGTTTGCCTTTGCCAGTGGGTTTAATTTTTTTCCTATCATAATTTTCTTATTTCTAATTGTGGCCTTTTCTTTGATGCTTAGGGAAGTCCCTTTTAACATTGTATTGTAAGGTTGATTTAGTGGTGCTAAAGAGTGTTACAAACAAAAGTTAAGAGTTTATCTCCAAATTACAAATAATAACTTTGTCAAGTAACATTCTTGTTTGTAGGTTTTTTCTTTCAGAACTTTGAATGTATCATGCCACTCACTTTTGGTCTTCAAGTTTCTGCTGAAAAGCCAGGTAATGATCTTACAGGAGTTCCCTGTATAAACAGTCTCTTCGTAACTTTAATTTTTGCTGTTTTAATTATAATGGGTCTTGGTGTGGACCTCTTTCAGTTCACCTTGTTTGGGACTCTGCTTCTTGGACTGGATGTCTGTTTCTTTCCCCAGATTAGATAGATTTCACCTATTTTTTCCAATACATTCTCTGCCCATTTCTCTCTCTTCTTTCTGGAACCCCTATAATGTGAATGTGGTTGATATTGCCTAGCAGTCCCTTAAACTAGTCTCTTTAAAAATTTTCCTTTTTTCTGTTCAGCTTGGATGATTTCTGCTACTGTCTTCCAGATCACTGATCCATTCTTCTGTGTCATCCAGACTTCTGTTGACTCTCTCTAGTGTTTTATTTTCATTTCAGTTAATTATATTCTTCAGCTCTCATTGGCTCTTTCCTTTTCTGCTTGTTGATGTTCTGTGTTTATTCATCCTTCGCACAAGATCATTGAGCATGTTTATAATCATTACTTTGAATTTCGTATCAGGGAGAATGCTCATCTCCATTTCATTTACCTCTTCTACTGGAGTTTTGTCGTATTCCTTCATTTGGAACATATTTCTCTGCCTCTTCATTTTACCTAACTTCTGTGTTTATTTCTGTGTCTTATGTAGGCCTGCCTGTCTCCCGATCTTGGAGGGGTACCCTTACATGGGGCCCAGGAGCATGCCCCACTCTGGTCACCAGAGCTGGATGCTCCCTGCACCCTTCTGGTGTGGTCAGACTGATTACTGTTAGGAGTCCTTGCCGCCTCCTGCCTTTCAAGAGGCTCTCCACGATCAAAAAGTGGGTCTGACCCAGTCATTGCCTCTGTGCTGGAACTCCGAGGTGAACTTTTATGCGTGCCTTTTAGTAGCAGAGTCTATTTCCAATAGCCTTTCAGCTCTCCTGAGTGTAAGCTTTATTTGTTTAAAGCCCAGCTTCCCGGGGCTTCATCTTCCCAGTGCAAGTATCTCCTTGCTCCTCAGGGAGGAACTCTGTGGTCGTGCTGTCCCTTCCATGTGTGGGTCCTTCGTATCTTCAGTTGTGGGAAGTCTTTTCTGCTATTGTTGAAGTCATTCTCACAGACAGTTGCTCTGTAAGTAGGTGTGATGTTGGTGTGCACGCGAGAGGAAGTGAGCTCAGTGTCTTCTTACTCCGCTAGCTTGAGTCCCTCTGTCACATTTAGAGTTGTCATTGATATGCAAGGACTTACCCACAGCATCGTATTGTTTTCTGGTTGTTTCATATTTCTGTAGTTTTTGTTTCTGTCTACGAAAGCGTTACCTGTTTACTCCCCCTTTTATATTTTTATATCATAATTTACCACTATCTTTTGTATTAAGTTAGAGTAGCTATATTTTTAATATCATTATATTTACCTTTGTGTTACCAGTATGTTGTATATTTTCATCTCTTCTTAGCATTGATTTGCATCCTTTCAGTTTTAAGACCTGATTTCAGCATTTCTGGCACGGTATGTCTACTGGTAATACACTCCCTCAGATGTTTTCCCTGAGGAAATCTTTATTATTCCTTCATGTCTCAAGGGTAACTTTGCCAGTCTTGAACACTTTGCATATGTCGTTCCATTCTCTCCTGGCCTGAGAAATCTGACAGCCTAGAAGGGGGTTCCTTTGTAGGCTATGATCTTTATCCCCCTGCTTTTGCTTTTAGGATTCTCTCCTTATCTTTGATTTCTGCCAACTTTATTATACTGTGTCTTAGGGAAGTTGAGATAAAGAGGGTGATTGGTTTGCTTCATGAACTTGGATGTTCATGGACAAATGTCTAATTTACTGTTCAAAAATGGGGACGAAAAGGAGCAACATCTTAAGCTGCCATGATGCTGGAACCACTCTTGGACATTCTTTTTAAACATGCAGAATAGCCACGCTTGCTGACCTTAGTTTCAATTTGATGATTCAATAGACTTGGTTCAATTATAGTTACTGTAATAGTCTTATTCTTTCTCAAAGTTAGTGATTTGATTTTTCTCTTCTTCTTAACCTCTGATTATTAGACTCTAAATGCAAAATACATACTTCAGAGGTAGCAGTATCTACCCCATCCCATGTTCACCCTCACTTCCAAGGCAAAAAGTGTAAAACTTACCAAGGATATATATACCATTTATCCATCTCCTGAAAATATTGATAAAACCTTTTTGTGCAAGACAATAAAGTAAAACAGACTGCTCTCTGAAAATTTTGAAAACAAATTTCAGACTAAACCATCTCATTTGTACTTTTCTATGCATATATAACTTACAAACTTATATTTATGTGTGTATATATATATAGGCTCCTACAAGAACACTTTATTCTATGAGTTCTATATTATTTATTTAGAGTGAACTTTGAGGGATTTAAAACACATAAATTGAAATGGTAGCATATTTTTCAGGTTACTGAGACTGATGAGGATACTGGAAATTTTATTTTAAAAATTCATTTTGTCCTTTAAAACAGTGAGACAAATTCACTATTATACTTTAAGGAATTTTTACTAAAGTATTATTCTCTAATGTAATCACCAAGCTGAGAGTCAATATTGGATTTTATAACATTATTGTAATATTACAGTATTACAGTTATTAACTATCATTGGATTGGTAATTATTAGTGAAGTAATAACCCTTCCAGAACTGGGGTTACTAATTCACGTAAACCCTGCCTCGTGAGCCATCGGCATTTCTGCTATAGTTGTTGTTACCCTAAGTTTTTTAATCATTGTGGTATATAAACACTAGGTGGGTGTTTGTCCAATATCCAAGAATTTAAAATAATTCATATTCCTATTGAGCATATAGAAAAGCCAGCTCTTATTTGTTCACCTTGTCTTGGGTAACTATCTAAAAAAATAATTTAGCGGGAAGGGTATAACTCAAGGGGTAGAGTGTGTGCTTAGCATGCATGTGGACCTGGATTCAATACCCAGTACCTCCTCTAAGAGTTAATAAGCCTAACTACCTCCCCCTACCAAAAAGAAAAGTGTAATTTAGAATATCTGCCATTTGAGATCAGAAGGAAAATTACATTGAATAAGATACATGAATAGGATGTTATTTTATGTCACCTGGACCGGCCAAACATTATTCCGGGTGCATCCGGGAGGGTGGTCCTGAGTGAAATTAACATTTCAGTTGGTGGGCTAGGCAAAGGAGATTGCCTTCTCTAATGTGCGTGGGCCTTATCCAATCAAATGAAGACCTGAATAGAACCAAAAAGGCTAAGAAAGGGCAAACGCCTTTTGCCTAAGTGCTTGAGCAGGGGCTTTAGTCTTTTCCTGCTTCTGGACTCGAACTGAAGTATCAGCAGTTCTTGGGTCATGAGCCTCCCAGCTTTGGGGCTAGAACTTATCAGCTTTCCTGGTTCTTAGGCCTTAGGACTCAGGTTAGAGCTCCACCATCACCCCTCCTGGGTCTCTAGCTTGCCCATTGCAGATCTTGGGACTTCCCAGCCTCCATAATCAAGCCAGTTCCTTATTGTGTATATATTTCACACACACACACATATACCCTCTGTTGGTTCTGTTACTCTGGAGAACCTTGATTAATATAGTAAGTCATCAGTTTAAATAAATCTTTAGACTTTAACATAAGTAATCCCTGAATCCTTTATCATCACTGAGGAGTTAAGGCAAAGGTAGGGTCCCAGTTAAGAAAAAGATCTTATTGAACCATTTAACCCTCATAATCAAATTTCACTCCCCTTGCTCCAACAGTCTGAGAAACAGACAAAAGTAGGATTACTATTCAGCAGTGTTGAGAATCTCAGAGAAGGCAGGTGATTTGCCCAAATTCACAAGGCTAGTTTTCTGCATTAGGACATGAGCCCAGGTTTTTCACATGCCAGTTTTATAATCTTATCACTATATGCTACACCTTTTTTGTGTCTAACAAATGAGATTTTATCATTTGGAGAAGAAACCTGTGTCCAAGTCCAAATCTACTAGTAGGTTTTTACTATTTGAGTTATCAATACTTTAACACAGGTAGTTTTCATCCAATTTATTCCTTTCAAGGATCTTGAAATATTTCTTGAAATAGATTGAATAGATACACATAAACAGATAATTTTATAACTGACATTTAAAATGTGGCGTATTGTTTTTTTGTTCCCTTAAAAATGGAACAAAATTAAAACGTATAAAAGGGTAAAGGAATAAAACAGATAACTAGTCTTTCCTGAGGGCGTTCTGGGCGTTTTCATCTTATGCTCCTTGTTTGCTATGCTTTCTACTAATGCTTGGAAATTCCTAGAAAATTAAGACATTAGCAGTGGCCATGAAAATCAGAACCCAATGGTTCAAGCAACTGTGATATTTCTGACCCAATGAGCTCTCTATGGATGTTTCATTTTCTTCTGGCTTTAGGGACTGCTTCCTGTTACTAAAAAAACATGCATATTTGTAAATACATAACCCCCTGAATAATACAGTAATTCATAATGCCCTCATAGAGTATGTTTGAATCAGCTTAAGTTAAAAAGTAACTCTTCTGTCTCCCTACTGCAATATTTTTATCTTTTCTCACAAGCAAAATAGAGGAGGAAGACAGAAACATGTGATGAGTCTTTCCGCTTACAAATTTCCAAGACTCTGCTGGAATGCTGAGTCGTACTTTTAGGTCATCCACAGTTCATCAAAATGATTAGCCAGGTCTCTACCAAATACTGAATTTGAAGCTCAAGGACAAAGACCACGCCCTAAATAAACTCAGACAGTTTACAAAGCTGAGTACCAGCAGGAATTAGCAAATGTAAGGAAAGACTGTGAGAGCCAAGGAGGAAAAGTTGATGGTGTAGAAAACTGTGCTCTCATCTCATTGAGATGAGAACAAAAGTCCTGAGATATTTAACTGTGGTTTTCCTCTTTTTTTCTTTTTTTTTTTTCTTTTTTAGCAAGGTAACATTTAGATGAGGAAAATAAAATAAAACAAATGGACTAAGACAATAGAAAAAAGGTGAAAATACAGGAAAATCTAGTAAAAGGGAAATTTAATAGATGACTTTTTAAAGGCAGATCCAAGAGATTTATATTTTGAAGTATATAAAGACTTGGCTACTAAACTTGTCCCATGATAATCATGTATAATTTTTTAATGTATGGGATATTGACAATCACAGTTTAAACCATCAGAATTGCCTTCAAGTCAGCATGGGAATATGTTATAATGGATCTCTAATTCAACCTGTAATTGCTGTCAGCATCTGATCCCTAGTTTTGCTAGAAAGAAGACTTCTTTGGGGGGAAGAAGAGGGATGATCTGTAAACTCCTCTTTCTCCTTTGCATGACGCTTTACACAACTACTTGGCCTTGACAATGATATATATCTTGCTTTTTGTATTTTCTTAAATATCTGTAGAGTGTCTCAGTAACTTGTTACACGTTTTATAGATAAACACCCTGTTTTTTTGGTAGCCTAATGTTGATAATCAGTGTTTGTTAAGTAGAATAAATTTGAAGTCAAGAGGAGTTAAAGACTTGAAAGCATAATCATATTAGGTTAGACCCAAATGGGTTAAAAATTTGTTTAGTTTGACACAGACTTCAGAAGAGACAAATGGTTCCCTCTGAACTGTAGCATCAGATCTTCTCTCTTAATCAAAGGATGAGTTCCCTGAAGATGGCATGATCCCAGTCCTTGTATTAACATTTTAAAAGTCTTGCTCTGTTATTATCTGTTTTTTTGGTCAGGACAGGTCCTTAGGTGGATACATAAATAAAATATAGTTCTACATTGATAGAAAAGACCCATATAAAAGAATCTTGAAGAATTTAAAGGAAATTTTTATAATATATATGAGCCCACATGCATGTCTGTGTGTGTGTGTAACAGTAAGTCAAATTTGGCTTTAAGACAAAGGCTTTGGAGCATAAAAGATTTACTACCTAAAAATGAAAGGAACATTTTCATGAGAAAGTCACCGTCTAGAAACTACTGTCCCAATAACATAATCTTTAAATCAATAGATAAAAAATCAGCAAAATTACAAGAAGAAATGGGCACATCTGCAATCATAGCCATAGACTTAACAGACTTCTCTCAGAAACTGATGGAAAGAAAGAAAAAAACCTTTGGATTTGAAAAAGTAATTAAAATTTAGTCTGGCTGTGTCTAGATCCTGCCCCAGCTATCTGATAACAACATTCTCTCAGACATACTGACCACCTAATGAATGGTGACAACCAAAGCATCATTATGCTGATAGCATTTTGTTCAGAAATATTTATAATTAATGAAGATGAAAACACTGCACATTAAGGTTGTGTGATGGAATGAAAGTGGTATTTTGACACACATTAGAAAAAAATAGAAAACTAATGTGCTAGTCATTTAACTCAAAAAGTTAGAAACAGATGAGAGAGAATGGGCATACAGAAGAAAATAAATGGAGACATTAAGTAGAAAACAAAAAAGCAACAGAAGATCAACAAAATCAGAAACAGAATCTTTGAAAGAACGTTAAAAATATCTGGCAAGATGAAGAGAAAGGAAGCAGAAAATCTATTTTATAATTAAAAATTGTTTTAGCCTTATTAATAACTTTATGCAAGTATACTTGAAAATTTAGAAATACAAGATACTGTTTTACAAAAATATAATTGACCAATATGGACTCAAAAAGGAATAGATATTCCAAATTAAATATATTGAATCAGTATTATAAGAATATCTTTCCATTAAAGAAATCAGACCCAGATGGTTTTACAAATGAGGTTTACCAAAACTTCAGGGACTAGATAATCTTCATTTTAGACCAACAGATCTAAAAGAGAGGAAAAGAAAAAGAAATGGAAAGCACATTTTGTGATGCTACTGTAATCCTGTCGTCAAGAATAGCACTAGAAAAGCAAATTACCTTGCAATCACTTGTGAATATAAATTTAACTCATTAGCATGTTGAATCTGGTTATGTGTATCTGCTGGAGCCCAGGCCCTGTGCTGGATGCTTTATATACATAAGCTAAATTAGCCAAGATGTTGAAGAATAATGGTTAATTTTTTTCACTGTTTGGCAGAAAAGTATGAAAATATTATCAGAATACTTGTATTAAACCACCTGATCGAAATATAAAAAGAACATGCAATTAAACTAAGTGGCTCATATATTAATCAAACTAGGAAAAAAAATCACTTCACTCGTTGATGGTGAATTTATTAAATAGTGTTGGGCTGAAGCAGCTAAAGAAATGTGTCCAGAGAAATAAACTTGTTTGACTATTAGCAGTATAGCAAAAACAGTGCTTAAGGGGTTGAAGAAATTGAGATATTGGCAATATCAATAGTTAATTAAAAAAGCAACTGATTTCAAGTGGTTCCCCTTGTCTCTGAATAAGTTAAGGTGTTTCTGATACTGCTTTGTTGCTTATTCGAGGAATCAATGAATTTGAAGTGACAGAATTAGCATCGATGAATGGTATGAGTACAACAACTTCTGCTAAGTGTGTTTTCAAAGTTAAAAAACTAATTCAGTAAAACCTGAGGTGGCACCTTCTAAGATGTATGAAGCAAAAAGAGGCTTATTTGGATAAAATTACAGAATTGCTTTTATGTAAGGCATATGGTTATTCCTTGAACTATTTACCAGTAGATACATTGTGGAAAACATTTCAGTCTAGCAAGTGTTACTGAAACAGTGGTATCAAGTTTAAACTTCATTTGTCCTCATCTATTTAATTATCATCAGTTCTGTGAAATTTTGTCAGAATCTAAATATTCTAACTTCTACCACACAGCAGTTTGATGGCTTAGTGGTAAAAATTTTATTGCTGAACAAGAAAAACTGCCCTCAAGATTTATTATCAAACACTGAATGGCTTTGGAGATTAGCATTTGCTGCAGAATTAACGTTTGATGGATTCACTCTAAATACAAGGCAAAACATTGCTTATATGTGAAGCTTATGTAGTGGTAAAGCCATTTTGCTAATAACCAACATTGTCTGAATCACAATTAATGGTTAGCTGCTCTATAAACTTCCCATACTGTCAAAGTTAAAACAAGAAATTAAAATTGCATTCCCAATCACATTTCCAATGGATGTATTTATGAGCACATACTACAGGCTCAGTGTTTTTCTGGACCTTGATGCAAGTGAAAAGCAGCTTCCCGTATTTCAAAATCCTCTAAGTGTTCAGTTGAAGAGCTTCCAGCTTAATCTTCATTTGAAAGTCATTAATCTGCATGCATTGACATATAAAATCAAGTATCAAGAGAAGAATCTAATAGAATGCTATCAATGATTTCCACATGATGGATATGCTTAATTAAAATCATTCTCGTGGGCTGATATCAGTATTTGGAAAATACCTGTCTAGAAGACATTTTCATAGGTGAAATAGAGAAAAATCTCTGTACAGATCCAACTTAGCCAGAGGACACACAATTAATTTTGATGATAGGGAACTAGATTTGAATCCAAATTAAGCAAAATGTTACCTCCTCTAAGAAAAAAAAAATTTCATTCTCTTTAGTAGACCTGTATTACAAAATATATTTTATTCACTTTGATACAACTGTAAATGGTAATTTTCTTAATTTATCTTTTTCATAGTTCATTATTAGTATATAGAGACAGAATAGGTTTTTGTATATTCATTTTGTATCCTACAACTTCACTGAATTTTTAAATTCTAACAGTTTTGGTGAAATCTTTGGGGTTTTCTATTCATAATATAGCATCTGCAACTAGTGAAAGTTTTATTTCTTCCTTTCCAACTTGAGTGCCTTTTAATTTCTCTTTCTTGCCTAATTTATCTGGTTAGGACTTTCAGTACTATGTTGAGTAAAAGTGAGAGTGGGCGATCTTAGAGAAAAAGCTCTCAGCTTTTCACCTTTGATGTTAGCTTGGGCTTACATATGGCCTTTAATATGTTGAGATACATTCCCTCTGTACTCACCCTTTTGTGACTTTTTATCATAAATGGATGTTGAATTTTGTTAAATGCTTTTTCTTCATCTGTTAATTTGATCATATGATTTTTATCCTTTGTTTTTGTTATATCACATTGATTGATTTGCAGGATTTGAACCATCCTTGCATCCCTGGAATAACTCATGCTTGATCATGACGTGTTCTCCTCCCACTATATTGCTGAATTCAGTTTGCTAATATTTTGTTAAGGATTTTTTCATCTATGTTCATCAGGAATATTGGCCTGTAATTTTTTCTTGTGGTGTCTTTGTCTGGTTTTGGTATCTAAGCATACCACTACAGAAAATGTCATCAAATCACAAATAAGAGCAGTGAAAGACTTATACATGGAGAACTACAAAACATTGATTAAGGAAATTAATGAAGACTTAAAGAAATGGAAATATATCCCATGCTCTTGGATTGGAAGAATCAATATCATTAAAATGGTCATTCTACCCAAGGCAATCTACAGATTTAATGCAATCCCTATTAAATTATCCAGGACATTTTTTTTTTACAGAACTGGAACAAATGATCCTAAGATTTATATGGAATTATGAAAGACCCAGAATTGCCAAAGCAATATTGAAGAAAAAGAATGAAGCTGGAGGAATTACCCTCCCAGACTTTAGACAGTACTATAGAGCTACAGTAATCAAAACAGCATGGTATTGGCATAAAAACAGACATATGGATCAATGGAACAGAATAGACAGCCCAGAAATAAATCTGCAGACCTATGGTCAATTAATTTTCAACAAAGGAGGCAAGAATATTTGGAGAAAAGACAGTCTCTTTAGCAAGTGGTGCTGGGAAAACTGGATAGCAGTATGTAAATCAATGGAAGTTAGAACACTCCCTCACCCCATACACAAAAATAAATCCAAAATGGCTTAAAGAGTTAAATATAAGAAAAGATAGACATGATAAATCTCCTAGAAGAAAACATACGCAAAACATTTTCTGACACAAATCTTAGCAACATTCTCCTAGGGCAGTCTCCTCAGCGATGGAAATAAGAGCAAAAATAAACAGATGGGACCTAATTAAACTTATAAGCTTTTGCACAGCAAAGGAAACCATAAGCAAAAAGACAAACTACAGAATGGGAGAAAATATTTGCTAATGATGTGACTGACAAAGGCTCAATTTCAAGAATATATAAATAGCTCATACAACTTAATAAGAAAAAACAAACGACCCAATCCGAAAAATGGGCAGAGGACCAAAACAAGCAATTGTCCAATGAAGACACACAAATGGCCAATAGACATATGAAAAAATGCTCAATATCACTAATTATCAGAGACATGCAAAGCAAAACTACAATGATTTATCATCTCACACAAGACAGAATGGCCATCATTCACAAGTTCACCGACCATAAATGCTGGAGAGGGTGTGGAGAAAAGGGAACCCTCCAACACTGTGGGTGGGAATGTAGTTTGGTGCAGCCACTGTGGAAACCAGTATGGAGATGCCTCAAAAGACTAAAAATAGACTTACCACATGATCCAGCAATCCTACTCCTGGGCATATATCCAGAGGGAACCTTAATTCAAAAAGATACATGCACTCCAGTGTTCATAGCAGCACTATTTACAATAGCCAAGACATGGAAACACCTAATTGTCCATCAAAAGATGACTGGATAAAGATGTGGTATATTTATACAATGGAATACTTCTCAGCCATAAAAAAGAATGAAACAATGCCATTTGCAGCAACATGGATGGACCTTAGAATTCTCATTCTACGTGAAGTAACCCAGAAAGAGAAAGAAAAATACTGTGATATCACTTATATGTGAATTCTAAAAAAAAAAAAAGAAAAAAAAAACTTACAAAACAGAAGCAGACTCTCAGACGTAGAAAACAAACTTATGGTTACTGGGTGGGTAAGGGGGTGGGAAGGGATAAATTGGGAGTTCGAGATTTGCAGATACTAACTTATATAAAATAGATAAACAACAAGGTCCTACTATATAGCACAGGGAACTATATTCAATATATTGTAGTAACTTACAGTGAAAAAGAATATGAAAACGAATATATGTATGTTCATATGTGACTGAAGCATTATGCTGTACAGAAATTGACACAACATCGTAAACTGACTATGCCTCAATAAACAATATATATGTCTATATATACAAAAATATAAATATATATATATATATACAAAAAAATTTTCCTATCTGGCCCATCATGTTTAAAGGCCTGAATCTGAAAATGTCACTCACTTATTTAAAATCATTAAATGAATTGCCAGTTACCCAAACATTTCAGAGTGCCACGACTTGGGAGTGGAGGGTGTAGGTGAAGGAGAAAAGGAGGAGAAGGTTGCATGCAGCTAGAACAGATTTTATGTCCAACACAAGACTCACTGAAACATTTCCTGGTAAAACAAACCTTATTTAGGAAATGGGCAATAACTTTTTCTCTTTTTCAGCAAACGTTCGTGTGGAAAGTACTTTGATAAGCAATTCTACTTAGATTATGTTTTTCACCACGTTAGATGGTGACTTTTATAGCAATAGTAATGTTCCCATATATTAGAGGTAACTTTACTTGAATGAGTTGCATTAAATCTACTGTGTTCTGTGTCTAACTGGTTTTCCTTTAACCAGCGGTATTAATAACATCACTCACTCTCCATTTCTCAATTGTTGGCTGTAAAAAGTATCTGGCATTTCTCATTCATTTATTACAAAAGTATTTATCGAGCCTTATTTTGTGCCATGCACCACCAGAGCTACCTAAAACAATGTGGTAAATAAGACACAAAGGTTTCCTGCCTT
The DNA here is from genome assembly GCF_048564905.1 of Vicugna pacos. Classification (NCBI taxonomy): domain Eukaryota; kingdom Metazoa; phylum Chordata; class Mammalia; order Artiodactyla; family Camelidae; genus Vicugna; species Vicugna pacos. Next base: position 12,458,914 of record NC_133010.1, read on the forward strand.
CATAGGTCTTGCATTCTTCCTCAGTATATATAATAAAATTGTTGTCAAGGTTTTTTTTGTTAATTTTTATTTGCTCCACACTTTGTTCAGGGGTCTCTCTTGTCTATGGATAATTGACAGCAAAATAAAACCACAAAGGTAATTCTAATTAAAACTGGAACCAAAAATGTACCATACATAGGGGGAAAGTCTTCAATTATATGTAATTTGAAAACAAGAATTATGGGTCTATAGTTTCACTTAATTAGAATTTACTTATAATTTAAGTGGCCCCAAGTCTTAAAAAAAATGTAGGGCTGGTTTTAGTGGCTCTTAACTTATCCAACATCACTGCATGTTAGCATGAAATATTTTTTATCTCTTATTCAGCTATTCAAAGTGAATAGACTCATAGACACAAAACAAACTGACTACCAAAATGGAAAGGAGAGCTGCAGAGAGATAAATTAGGAGTTTGAGATTGGCACATACACACTGCTGTATGTAAAACAGATAAACAAGGACCTACTGTAAAGCACAGGGAACTATATTCAATATCTTGTAATAACCTATCATGGAAAATATGAAAAAAAAATGTATGTATAACTGAGTCACTTCGTTGTACACCTGCAACACTACATTGTCAATCAACTATACTTCAGTTAAGTAAAATTTTTTTTGAAGATCTGCATCATTTTGGTTAAAATGTCAGTATAGTTGACCCTTAAACAATATGGATTTGAACTGTGTGGCCCCCTCTCCTACACAGACGTTTTTCAGTAGCAAATGCTATAGTACTACACTATTTGCAGTTGATTGAATCTGTACATGCCGAGGAAGCAAAGATGCAGTGGGCAGACTCTAAGTTACTAGGAAATTTTCAACCGTGGCAGAGGGCTGGCACCCCTAACTCCCACATGTCCAAGGGTCAGCTGTACTTATATAAAATTGTCCTAGTCACGTTTCCTGAATATTGGCATTAGCATTTGATGTTCAAATCATCTTCTCTCGAAGCACCTAAGGTGTCATTATCCTTGCTCATTTTCCTGTTAAGTGGACCTGCTCTTCCAGAAACACACTTTTCAGTGGCCTTGTCTGTGATTCGATCAGGTCTCCAAGAACACCTTCCTTCACTTCTTTAGATTCAGCATCTTCAGAATGTGAAATGTTTACTATATAACGGACAGGCTTTCTAATTACATTATATTGTTTGGGTTAAGCCAGACCAATCAAGCCTGACATTGACTCAGGCAGAAACAAACACTGGTGAAACGAACAGGGAAGGGCTCTTTGAGGAGTCATTACGTACAGAATTTATTCATTTGTCAATATTTAATTTTTTTGCTTCACACTCCGACCTCATAACTCCGAAGATTTGAATAATAAATGCTCAGCAAAAAGTTCCTTGTACTTTTGCTTTATATTCTCAGTCCTGATCCTGGAGAGCCAAAAGAAACCAAGGTAATGAAGCCAACTTTCATCCGGAACTGAAAGTCACAGAGCTGTGAATGGCTTCTAAATTATTGAGCTACCCAGAGTTTGCCGGCGTTAATAATGATGGGAAAGAAGCCAAAGGCCATGTCCCAGTTTGGAAGTGTATACCTTTGAGCCGGGGGTGGAGAGTTATCCATATTATAATAAAATTACCACCTTTCTCAGCTCCTAAAAAGAACTGGAGCCTAGCGCCACCCTTTTTCAATTCCAGCTCAGGATGCCAGTTGACAACTTGGCTTGGCAGCAGAACCATTAAAAAATGTCACACCTTCTAATGCAATAATGACAATCAGCCAACTAGACACTACGTAACAGGAAAATCTTCTCTCTGCTTTCATAAAGGTTTATACTAGCATCAGAAATTAACGCGACATTGTAAGCTGACTATATACTTCAACAAAAATTTAAGTGCACTAAATCCTAAAAAAAAGTTAAGTGAAAGAAGCTAGTCACAAAAGACCGTATACGATTCCATCTATATGAAATTCCAGAATAGACAAAGCTGTAGAGACAGAAAATAGATCAGTGGTTGCTTTGGGCTGGAAGGAGGAGGAAAAGGGAACGGTAGCTAAAGCCTGGGGGGGGGTCTCTTTTAATATAATGAAAATGGTATAAAATTGAATGAATATGCATAAAGCCACTGAATTATACACTTGAAATGGGTGAACTGCTGTATATGAATTATATCTCAGTAAAGCTGTTTTTTAAGGGAAAAAAGATTTATACTAGGATTCTTGAATGTAAGAAGATTTAAAGGGAGTTCCTCGAGAGACCAAAACCCTTATGTCATGATGGTTTCTTAATCCACTCAGATTTTCCAAGTAATTGCTGCTAATGATTTCCTTGTTCAGTATTCCTCCTTGCAAGTGTGACCTCCCCGTCTCTCTCCCTTTTAGTTTATGTCTGTGTCATGATTTTATAAACAGCGGAACAAATGGCAGCTAACTCCTGCTAGGAAAATCAGAGCTTTGAAAGGCTGTGGCAGAAGTGGAGATAAGTTTCTCTCAGATGTCAGAGTTCTTGTGTGCAGCTCTTGTCTCTGTCCTAATTAAATTCCAAGTGAAGCTATGTCCCTCTTATGGGACATCTGCCTCCTAGCTGACAGAAGTCCTCTGCTCCCTTTGGGAGAGAGGGTGGAAGGGGTTGGATCCTGACCTGTCTCCGTGATGCCTCAAGGAGAACTTGAAGGACAAAAAAAAAAAAATCCCTTGTTTAGTTCATGAAATGAGTACTATTATCTGAAAAATTAGGTTTAGAAAAAAATCTGTTCTAATACTTTCAAGTTAAAGAATCACTGTAGGTTTTGAGCTTGCCTTTAGTTATGTACTTAGTAATATTTTTTTTCAAGGATTTTAAGTTTACCACTGCAAAGTTAATGATTATTATGGCAATTGCTTAATGAAAGGTAAGAACTATAAAAAATGAATGCTTAAGTATATAATAAAACCTTATTAATAATCTAAGAATATGAAACATCTTAACACAAATACTTGAAGATTTTTAAGTCACCTTATAAATTATTCTTCAGCAAAAATTTACAAAATGTCATCAAAGAGCAGACCTATATGAGTGAGTTAAATATGTATAAGGAAAAGGCATTGACACATGTTTTGTGCAAATAAATACGAAAGTAACTTTAACAATACCTAAAGCAGTATAGTGAGTCTAGTTTCTTTGTGGTATTGTTTGTACTAATTATATACTGATAATATTTCTAAAGCAAATGTTAGTCTAATATATTCACATTTTTAAATACTAATGAGCCTGGTGGAAAAAAGCATTGGCCTGAAATGGAAAAAAAAAAATAAACCTTGCAACACAAGTCCTTACTGTACCACTTGGAAGTCATTAACCTGTAAACATGACATTGAACTCCCCCAGTCCTCAGTTTCCTTTGTTCTAAACGGAGGGGTTTATAATCTAGGGTCCTTAGCCTGAACTGATGGGGTCCAAATTATTTAATGAATGTAGCAAATAAAGAATGTTTGTGATCCCCATCAATTTCCACTACTATCGAGATGCTTCTATGGGTGGAAGGTAGACCTAACATTGAACTTTCCAAAAAGCACATGTTAAGAGAAGGTCTTCACTGTCTTTCTCCAGTAAGAGGTGACTGCCCAAGGCTGGACAGGGAATTGAAGAAAACCCATCATGTCCTTCTTCCATCTTTGAGAGCAGATTATTTGATTAAAGGTATCAGTAGCGCCTCATGAAAGACTAGGCGAATTAAGTCAACAGTCATTTCTTTAGTGCTCATGTTCAAGATACTAGAAGAAAAACTGTTTCTAATTTGTGATGGTATTTCTAGGACCCACCGATCTCAGCATGAAGAGGCAGTTGGCGACCAGCTCAGGATCCTCCAGCAGTTCAAGCTCCAGACCCCAGCTGAGTCCAACTGAAATCAATGCTGTGAGACAGCTTGTTGCAGGATACCGAGAATCGGCTGCATTTCTATTGCGTTCCGCGGATGAACTGGAAAACCTTATTTTACAACAGAACTGAGTCTGATGATGATCCTCTTGACCGAGGTCTAAATTTGCAGTTTCCACTAATGACATTTTGATTTCCCAGCAGAGATGCGTCTGGTCTTACTGCACAGTCTTAAGAGAAATACTTCCATTAATGCCACATTGTCCTTGATCCTTAAAGTGATAATGTTAAGGTGCTTCAAAGGAACTGTGACCTCTGAAGTACTTGAGATAATGTGTCCAGCCTACTGCTTTTTGTTTCAGTGTGCCAGCATAAATATCTGGGGCAAAAAAAAAAAAAAAGAAAAAAGAAAAAAAAAAGGCTGTGTATCTAATTCAAGGATAAAACAGAAGAAGCTTGTGGTATAAAAGATAGTTCAAGATCCAGCTGAAATATTAGTGGAATTTGCTACTGACTTACTGGACTGAAAGTTACAGTATCTGGCAAAAAAAAAAAAAAAAAAGCCAAAATTTCTTGTTGCTACTGGATATAACAATGAAAAGGATCTTGTATTTTAAAAAAATATATATGTAATTTTTATAAAAAGAAAACTTGTTTTTCATTCAAAATTGTCATTTTTACTTTGGTAACTTTTTCATAGGTCCTAAAAGAAAACTGTTTTGAGGAACTACTGTAAGTACCTTTTCCACATCCCTTGGCCTTCTCCTCTTTCCAAATTCTTTCTACAAAAATAACACTTGATGCTGGGGAAAAAGAGAAAAAAAAAAAAAACAAAAAAACAAACCTTGCCTACGTTCTTTTAAATCGTCACATCAGCAACTACTTCCGAGAGAAGCCTGCATTTCTACACTCATGCTGGTCTCAAGCATCCCACTCAACACTGCAGCTTTACCGTAGTGATTTTCACCACAGAATTTTTTTAATATTAAAAAAGACGTATCAGTGGGAAAAAAATCACATCTTGGTTTCTTACAGCTGCTCTCCCCAGATGGCCACCGCTGTCTTACAGGCGCCCCTCTAGCAGCGATTGGATGTAGATGACTGAATGTTCAGAGGTTGCAAGTGACAATCTGAAAATTTGCACTCTTGTGTGTAGTCTTCTGTCTTTCAGAAATAGTTTCCAAAAAGACCATTACCTCTCCTGTTATGATTGGTATGATTTACAGTTGTAGGTAAAAATGATGTAAAGAACTCTCAGTGGATGCAGCTGCAACTTACAATGAACTGTCCCCTCCTGTTCCCCATACTTTGCCCTTCTTCTTTCTTATTTTATAGTGTTGGATACAAATGAATGGTGTTTTCTTTGTGCACTGAGGCTAGCCTATTTTTAAATTATTTAGGGAGGAGTACATCCGTTTATGCTTTCTTGTACAATTTTTCTCCGTTGTTTAGCTTCGGTTGGATTACAGATTCTTTGTGCATTCCTGAATTTGCCTTATTTCCTGTAAAATTTGTCATTCACTTTTTGATAAGTTTAAGGCATCAGTGATATTTCTTAACTACTTGTTACCTATAGTTTTTCAAGTAATGACTGTGATTGTGACCAAGTAATGTGCACTTTTTCTTGTAACTGTGGACATTGCTATGCTTTTTTCTTCTAGTGTTTCTAGAATTACTGTTCCTTACAGTTACGTAAACAAAAAACAAAAACAAAAAAAAAAAGAACTTTTGTGATACTGTTGGTGAATATAATGTGAAAATCTTATTGAAATACGAGTATTTTGGAAACACATAGATGCACAAACATCTTTAAAGGTGTGGATTTAGAGTTTGCTTATTTAAACGAAAATTCAAAACTTGAGGGCTGGTATAATTTTCTCTGTTTTGTTGGGTTTAATAAACAGATTTCTGTGTTAAAACAACAGTTGTGAAAAATATACAGGCTTCCTGAGTGATATGAAGTGTTACTTTGTACTTGCATTGAGCCCAAAATTGACAGTTCAAATCTATCTCAAGAACATCCCAAGGTCCCCCAGAATCTCCACACTCAGCCCAGTGACTTATTCCAAGGAGTGAAGCAGATTAGCCAACCATCGATGTTTCATATAATGGTTTAAATCTGATTTAAGAATGTATTATCTTTTATTCCTCATTTTTACCTGGCTCTCTTAGTCACTCCTGATTTAACATCTTGGGAGAAACATACCTGTTTTAGTGCCTGTTCTAGGGCTTTGAGTTTTGTTGTACTAGTTTTTGAGGCTTTGGCATGGTTGCTTTTTTCACAAAGCAACACCCAGGTTTGAGTTCGGCATATACATTAAAAATCCTTAATAGTGATAGCAAAGCAACTAGTTTAGAGACGTTAAGTTCCAGCAAGGTGCCCTAGTTTTAATTTCATTTTCATCTTCAGTTGTAACTCCCACACCCAGCCACCAAGGACTAAATTCCCCCAATGTTCTGCTTTCTGCACATTTATCTAAAAGAATGAGGGTACCAGGACTTCCATCATTTCCCTGGGAGAGCTCAGAGGCCAAAACGAAGTATTATTTTGTTTTCCTTTTCCTTTGTAACTTGTACCTAAAAGCAGCCTGGTTCTTTCTCAGCCTCTGTCCCAAGAGACTGCAGATCACATCCCCTGTATAAAGCATGTTGGGGAAACTGGATGCAGGTTCACATTCTCATTCAAAAGAGACGATAGAAAACTATCACGAACTCAGAGATCAGATAGAAGTTTCTGTCACTTCTGACAGTTAGCAGCAGTTTCTTGTCACATATCACTTCATCACACTTCGTAAGAAAATATTTCTTCAAGTCACCACAGAGAATGCAGACCCAAGCAGGTGCTGAATTTTCTTCAGTTGTGTCAAGGAACAACACTTGGTAAAAAGAGCATTCTGATAACCATAGTCAGCATTGACTGATTATGTACCTGTGGAAAGGCGTCTTATTTCCTTTACGTCCCACAATACACTGGGAGATTGGAATTGTCACAGTCCATTTAACAAAGAGACACAAGAAGAGGCAGGAGCTTGCCAGGAGCACAGAGATAGTGAGAGCAGAAACCACGACTTGATGCAGGCACACCTGACGCAGGAGCCCCGCCTATCGGTCACTGGCATCTGTGGCCTCCCAGGAACTAAATCCTTACATTCAGCACTGACTTGGAACCAGGCCCGTTTGTACTAAAGTTTAGCAGCTTTACTTGTGCAGATAAATAATAGTTATTTAAAATTCCCTGGACATCAAGTAAAGCGTTTGACCAAACACTGGGAGTTTTATCCACTTATAGAGGTTTCATTTCCTTCAAGTTGTGTTCTCTACAAATATAAAGAGCAACAATAAAACCCTCCAATAATGAAAATCAAACACTTACAGCATGAAGGAAAGGCAGCGGCTCTTTTCAACAATGATGAGTGCCAACACTGAATCCGGGAAGGAGAAACAAACGGGGTTATCCAGCTGAACCCATCAAGGTAAGTTCTTTCACCTGAGATTTTAGTCTTAGGCACTGTGCAGATACTATCTGGTTATTTTAATAAACCCTGGTACCACTAACAAATAACATTCAAAGATTAATCTTTATGTGCCCAAAATATTTCCTAATTTCACATGGCCCAGATTTCAAACTGTAGTTCACTGGGGTAAAAAAAAAAAAAATCCAATTCAGGAAAAGAAACTCAGGAAATACAGGAAGAGAAAGAAGGAAAAAATAATTCCAGCATCCACAGAGAATAACATTTTATAGTGTATCTTTCTGAGTTTATCTAAATAGGTATACAAAATTTTCTGTTTGATTTTACTGTATATGGGATCTCATCAGCTTTTCTACCCTAACAATATACCATGAATACTGTCTGCATCATGAGGTATTTTTTAATTATCATTCCTGATGACTGTAAGTATTATAGTACATGAATGTGCCTGTATTAGTTTTGTGTTGCCGCTGTAACAAATTACCACCACCACCACACGTTCCTGACAGTCTGGTAAGCTGGAAGTCTCACTGGGCTGAAATCTCGGTGTCAGGAGGACTGTGCTGCTTTCTGGTGGCTCTTGGGGAGAATCCACCTCCTGGCCTGCTCTAGCTCGGAGGCTGTCTGCCTTCCTGGGCTACAGGCCCCTTCCCTCCATCTTCCAAGCCGGGTGCTCAGCATCTCCAGGTCTCTCTGTAACTCTGCCCTCCTCTTCTGCTCCCTCTTCCATTTTAAGGACCCTTGTGAGTACACTGGACCCGTATGGATAAAACAGGGTAATCTCTTATTTTAAAGTCAGATGACTAGCAACCTTAATTCCATCTACAAACTTAGTTCCTTAGTTTGACAGGTTCTGATGATTGCAGCGTGGACATCTCTCCTGGGGGCGTCATTCTGTCTACTATAGTAACTTAATTTCTTTTCTTTTCTCTTAAATACCTCTCCGTACCCAGTTGTATTCATCCATTCACCTGTAGTTAAGATCCTCAGCAGCAAAAACATTTTATAAACAACTGTCATCTGCTGTCTCTGTACTTTTGCTTCTGTATAAAGGCTATAGTCTTTTGGAAATTATTTTAAAGGCATTTCTCTCAAATGTCTCACGTTCAAATTAAATGTAATAAACCCAAACATATGGTAAACATGCAGCTAAACCTTTCAAGGGAAATGAAACAAAAATACCTCCGGATTCTTTTCCTCACTTTGATTTCTTAGAAAGTGATTCTGCCCAAGAAATTCCCAGAGATATGTTTAAGGCCATCTCATTAGGCTAGAATTGGTGTATGAGGATCCAAAGCTTAATTAAATTCTGTAAGCAATCCAGCTACATTCATAAAACTTCTAGTGGTAATTACCAGTGGCACTATATTTACTCTGAACAAATACAAGATATAGTTAACATTAGAAGTTATTACTTGATATGTCTTTTAAAAGGAAGGGTTTGGCAATAATGTGTTGAACTTAGGATAATTGAATGAGTTTAAAAATTAAACCCCTTTACAATGTTCTCACAAAGAAATAAAGGTATTTTAATTTACATATTAAAAATTTTTATTTCCCCTCATTTACTATGCTTTTTTCCCTTCCTTTCAATGGCTGTTCACTGAGAGATCAGAGATAATTCAAGACCATATTTAACGCTGTGAGAGGAAAAAATAAAAGCATGGCCCACAGAGAGCAAATACGATTACTAAAAATGTGGAGACTGGCACCAGCTTTTTTCCCTTGAAAGTTTCGACTTCTCATATCCTTTGTTTATTGGGAATGGCTGAGACCAGGCTGCCCGTGAGAAAAGCCTCTCCTTATTTAAGGCACTCCACTGCAGCGACAGAACAAGCCGTCAGGGATTCCACAATAGATGATTTAATTTTAGTTCCTTTGCTGGTGGATGGATTCCAAGATCTGCCTTGAACTAAACCCCATAGAATAATAAGCCTCTTAGCTTGTTTTAATTTTCATTCATATGAATAGTGTATTCTTTGACCTACTATGTGCAAGGCGCTGGGCTCTGATATAGGAAATCTATTCCTGCTTCAAGGGGTCACATCTAGTGGAGGAGAGAGAGGTACGGATGGTTGTAACACAAAAGGATAAAGAGAAACAGCAGCTTGTAAAGATAGAGACATACCAGACAGGTCAGAGGACGGCACAGACCCTGCCCTTGGGTGGTAGAGGGACGGGCACGGAGCTAGTTGGTCACAAAGACTGCAGCTGGGGGAACACTTGGCAAAACTGTTGCGTGTGTTTGGGCAGGTTAGAAGAATGAAAGACGTGTCAAGTAAAGACATTTTTCCACTACAGAGGACGACCAAGGAGAGGACGCAGGAGGCACGGAATGGCGTGGCGTGCACAGCCACTCAAGCAGTTGAGTGTCGCGGGAGGGCAGATTTTGAGATGAAAAGAGACCCCCTAGAGAGGAATACAGGAGCCAGATCGCGCGGGGTCTGACCTGCCTGGCTAAGGAGCCTTGCCGTGTCCTGCAGAGGATGCAGAGGTGGGTTCCTGCAGTGGTAAGGGTGCGTGGGTGCCTCTGCTGTCGCTTTGCCAGCACTGTCACTGAAGGAGATGAAGTAATGCTAGATCACAGGACCTCCCTCCCTCCTAAATAAAACTCCTAATAGGAAAATGCGAACAGTATCACATAAGTAGCTCGCTAACAAGCATGGAATGGGCTTTATCACAACCACGGAAACTCAGTCAAGGTCACCAATAATGGGGCTTCTTCCTTAGGAGACAGATCGAGTGGGGAGGAGTATCGAAAACCCCCACGATTAAAGCCCGAGTTGGAAGAAAGGAGGATGCAGGGTGGGTGGGCCAGTTTGGAAAAATATGTACGCATCCCTTCAAGCATGCAAGGGATGCTACTCGCTACTCTCACTACTCTCACCAGTTTCTGGAAGCAGAAACACCGTCAGGACTTGCCGCTTTGTGTGTTCTCTGGTGGAAAAGAGCTGAAGACTCACGAGGAAGACGGTGACACCCAGGGTACGTTTTCTACAAAAATGAAGGTTTCAGCCGCATCCCCACCACTTCCTGTCCTGTCCTTTTTCTCCTCTCCCTCCCCACCCCTGATTAGTAACACAGTGGCCAAAACTTAGGAGGTCTGTTGTCTTACTTGATTTTCTCTTATGAGAGGGAAACAGGCAAAGTGTTAGAGGGAAAAGGAAGACGTTAGGAGAAATGAGTTATTGGGTCTTGTTGTATCTGTCAAAAGTAAAGTTTCAGAGGGTCCAACCCGGAAACTGGTGAATCTAGGAATCTTCAATTTCCCGTCCCCCAATATTGATAGCACCCTATCCTGCTTCACTTGAGTGATTTATGAAACCGGACTACAAATGACATTGCCAAAGACAGGGGTCACAGACTGGTCGCCCCAATCTCAACGGCCAGCATCACCTCCCAGAACCCTGTTCTCCACACACTCAGCAGAACAAAAGCACATAGGACTCAAATATCCCACCCTCAGGCTGCAGGTCAAAGAGAAGGAGTGTGAGTTTAGATAGAAAAAGAAAAGGGAGGAGGAAGGTAGGGAGAATACTATATAAGGAGAAACAAAAAGCAGAACATACCCCATAAACATGAACAGAACATAAACAGCATGGCACACCTGCACATCCAACCGACAGCTAAGAATGGAAGGCGGGAGACAGGGAAGAACCGTTTATAAAAGTTCTTCAAAAAATACATTTGAAATAAAATATCTCCCAATAAAACATTTTTTTCCCTCTACCAGAAATGCTTTGCTTGCAACAATAAACTATGCGACCAGCGAAACGATTTCTCACTTCATTTGACAACCCTAAATTATAACAATGTCACCGATGACAAACCTTTCATTATGAGCAATCTTTCTTCAAGGGCTCTTAAAAAGAAAAGAAAGGCAAAAGAAAAATCTCTTGTTGCACACATTTTCTATCTACTAGAGAAACAGAAAGGAAGAATGCTTTACACACCATGCCAGAGGAAGGAGAGCGTGTAGCACCTTGGAAGACTGGAAAACAGCAGCAGGCTTTCCCTGGCGGGCCTGGCACTAGAGTGGGGCTCGTCTGGCACTGAACCCACAAACTCCTAACGTGGTATACACAGTGGGTTTCGGCTTTGTTCTGTTTGTACTGGTGAAATGAAAACCTCTCATGAGTCGTGTGCCTCTCTTGGAGGATGTGACAATGTGACACGATGGCTCACTCGTGCTCCACGCGTGCCAGGCAGAGTGGGGTGGTGCTGGGCTTAGACCAGCAGGAAGGCCGTGGCGTGCCTGTTCCGCCCCTAAATCAATTATTCACCTCCTCTTCATTATCATGCAGCTTGGCTACAGAGACTGCCGACGCCAAAGGTCAAACTCAGATTTCTACATAAGATCTTAGAATTAAATAGAATGCCACACTCCTCACTAATGGCTCTGATGTCATGTTTGGACAGGATTTCTTTCTCACTGATTTTTTCCCCCCACGGAACTTAATTGGTGTGTCCTCCCAGAGCCTCGTATGGCCTGGCGTCTTCCCTCTCATTCCACGTTTACGGGCAGGCTGGGTTGGCGGTGGGGTGCTGAGCCATGCTCTTGGACCCCAGGGGAGTGGCAGCAGAGGTTTTAGCCACAGTGACCCCATGTCCAGATAGAGTGAGGCTAAAGCCGGGAGGAGGAAGGAGAAACAGCTGGAAAATGAAAAAGACCTTTCTGAATCGGGGGTCGGCCTGTATATAAAAGCAAAACCTGTATCTCAGGGCGCCAGTCCTTTGGGACAACCTCTCCTCGTTAATCTCAACATTGTTGCTGCTGTCGCGACGGCAAAGGCCACCTCTGCTGACACTGGAAATGAATCCTGAACATGCGAACTGTCATGGTAAACTCGCATTACACAACCTGTCATCTCCCTCTTCACCACCGCGTCAAACCCCTTTCAATACGTACCTCACTGAGTGTTAAGCAGAATCTAAGAAAGCGTGCAGGTGTTCTTGATAAATTACATAAATACTTGCATATGATATTTATCTTTAAAAATATAATTAGTGAACGATTTTGAGGGCTTTCTGGTTTAGACGTCACATGCCTTGATTCATCTGATCCGTATCACAGGGAAGACAAATTTTTACCGTCACTTTCTGAAACTGAAGCTGAGAGTCTGAGGACCCCTCCTGACTGTTCCAGCCAGACCATCAGCCAGGCCTTCCAACCTTGAATCCTGTGTTTTCCTTGTCCCCACCACTGCCCCATCACACCACATGGCATTTCAAAGAGTTGTTTCTTTTCTGTGTTACAAACATACATTATCGCTATGTTTTTCTACTCAATTACCTACCCTTTGACACTTTGATAATTATAAATTTATACACATTTCTATCAGAGACTTTCAAACCAGGGTATCTTTTGATTTTTCTCTCCTTTGCCCGTAGGTTTGTTTTCCTTCTAATAAAGATTTATTAGGAGACTCATTCAACCAGAATGTATGAAGTGCCTCCAACCTGCACAACCCCGTGCTGCGCCGGCGTCACAGGTGGGAGATTTAGACAGAAAAGAAATACATGCTTGTGAAGGGCCTGCAGGTCACCGGGGAGGATTTGGGCACCAGGCCCCGCGCCAACAACCACTGGGCTCGGTCTGTCTGTCCGTGTGTAAAATGAGAATAAACTCTTTCGCAAACAGAGGCATGGCGGTAAATTTGAGGATACAACAGGTTTTAAGGTACATGTCAAATCAAAGTTAGAATTAAAAAGCGCCTTTTTTTTTTTTTGCGGTTCTCTTCAAAGCCCTCGGCAGTAGTGTTTAATTTTAGAGAATAAGAGCGATTCTTGCCAGACCAATAGAACCCAATGAAAGCTAAAACATCTAAGCGCTTTCCCCAGTGCTTCACAGGAGGCATGCATCTCGGCCCTGCCTTGCACAGCCGGCCGTAGAGCCATATCTAGACATGCTGCTTCCACCAGGTCCCTGTTGGGTCTCCAAGTACGTGAAAACCACACGGACTCAGAAAATAAGGCACATTTGAGCCATAACTAATTTGTATTCTGTTTGCTTTCTCTGTTTTGGACGCAGTTATTTAGCAATCGGACACTTGGGGAAAAAAACACAGTATCCTACACCAATTTACATTCAGATCAATTTACATTCACATTACATAGAATTTGCACTTACACTCAATTTACATTTAAACCCTTCGTGGATTATTTCTTCTAATTCTTTAAGACTACGATCCAGACGCAAACCCACATCACTTGTCTATAAAAGGCGCCCTCGTGGTCCAGAGGAGACCCCGCATCTCCCTGCAGCGCCGCGCGATTCGCTCCAGGCCCAGCTCCCTCGTCCGTCGGTCACCCCCGCCCCCCGCTCATGTCCGAGCAGTGCTGACGGCTAATGTTCCCTGAACTCTTCTCACTACGAGCCAAGAACTCTCCGTATACGAGTTCTCAGTCCAACTGAATTCAATGACGCGTGTATTCTTTTCACCCCAGTCTTACCCATGAGGAAACTGAGCAATGGGCAGCGTAACAGCGTGTCCACTGTGACGCACGAGTAAGTGGTGAAGATGCGACGCGAGCTGCTGGCCAGCTTCAGAGCCCGCGATTTGGCCGCTCTGTTGAGACTCCTGGGTCATGCATTCAGTATTTCCATGAGAAGCTCCCACTAAAGACAAAAACTTGGCTCTTATTTTTTAACCGAAAAAGCAGCATCAGCACAGGGTTGACTCCATTGTCTGCAGGACCAGGTCAAGTGCCCGGAGCAGCGGGCTGTGATGCGCTGTTCTAGCAGGTGTAACTGCTCACCCCTTTAGCATATACAGGAGGGAGGTATTACCATCCTCATTTTACAGATGAGAAGCCGAAAGCACAGAAAGGTAAAATTAGCTTTCCCAAAGCCATTCAGCCAAAAGGGGGCTGAATCTTAGCTGCCACGCTGTCCTGCCTCTCTAGCAATTCATTTCACACCAGTGAAAAATCCTGAGATTTACATAATGCCTCGACCTATGAGAAAACAAAATGAGCTCACTACGAACACAAAGGCACACGCCACAATCCTAGTCCCCTGCATCCTCTAATTCCAAAACTGATGCCACTTCTGATGCCCTAAATGCCATCTTTATGCCACTCTAGATGTCTGACTCTCAAACACTTCTCTACCTTGGAGCGGCAGTTTGCAGAAAATGACAGCTCAATTCGTTTTGACTTATCTTTTAACTACGTTTTTGTGGGGAGACGCAGAGAGCAAGTGTGCTCGATGTGTGTTTTAACTGTGAAAACGTTTACGCTTTCTCTCAAGACCGGTCCACAGCCATTGCTTCTGCAGCCACAAACAGGCAGCGCCTAACCCTGGCCAGTCCCCATGGGCTGGACCAAGCCTCAAGGGCAGGTTACACATAAGGCAGTGCAGAGCTACACACATTTTATGCATGCTTCCCCTTTTCTTTCCTCCTGACTCCCTCTCATCGCCCTGCTCCCGATGCCAAATTTACTAGGCAAGTACACGTGGCAGAGTTGCCTGGTGAGGAGAGAGAAAAAGCACAAGAGAAAGAGTCCCCGTTTTCTCCTTCACGAACAGGAGCCCATCTTTACGCCGAGCCATCGCTCTCAGGTGTCAAGCAAGTCCTAACCCTAGGGCAGTACTTCTCAGAAAGTGGCAGCCAGATGAGCTAGGGCAAGTCACATCGGTGACACAAGGAGACCATCAGAGTGAGGACGCTCTAAAGCCCCGACTGCCTACAACGTGAGCAAGCCAGGCCCAAGCCTGTCGGCGCCTCACTGCTGCCAAGTCCGCACCCCAAGGACAGCCAGGCACAGGCAGCCAGCGACGCTCTAAGCCCATCAGTAACGTCCTTCCTTTGCTTCTGCAGTTTCTAAGTCCTTCGCCTGGTCCCTGCTGGCAGAGCGCCCTTAACCATTTCTGGTTTGGTGCTGCCCTACCCAATTTTTCCTCAAACTCTGAAAATCTGTAATACGCCTGAGTTTATCTTCTAACAGTTTGCATGTGATCAAAATCTAGACGCCCGAGCATCACCACAGCTGTATCTGAATGAGAATGGAGGCCTGGAGGGTGGGGTTACAGGGTGGTTAGGGTGCGGCAGTCTGCCATGGTGCTAAGCTCTCCCAGGTGATTCTGATGCAACTGGAAAGTTTCAGAACGCCTGGCCTGGACCAGAGAAAGGGAGGAGATGGGCCAGTGGGTGGCCATGTTTGAGGGAAAATAAAGTGACACCCTGAGCCCAAGGTTGAGAAACATTCCTAGAAAGTTAGGCTGTTGGGGAACTCTGAACCCCCATGGCTCCTACCTTTCCCGCCAACACAACACCCCTCTCTCACCCAAGACACTCCACTATCAGCAGCTCTGCGCCAGTAGAAGGATGGCCCGAGGCCATGAACTTTGGGTCTGTAACAATTGAGGACACTGATAGCTCCCCAACCTTTTCTGTCTCTCCAGCAGGGAGACAAGTTTTTGGCACACTGGGAAAGATCACTGAATGCTTTTTATTACAGAATTAGTGCCACATTTGGTGGGGGGCCTCAGTTATAATATATTCTAATTATTGATACTTTTATAAATACAATTGGAGCTATATATGTTTTCCAGAATATGGGTCATAATCATGGCCAGTGGGCCCAACCCAGCCTACGCATTGCTTTGGTAGATCAAGTTTTACTGGAACACAACCACGTTCGTTCCCTTTCACGTTGTGCACGGCTGTTTCCACACTTTAATAGTCAAGTAGATGCAACAGAGACATTGTGGCCCACAAGCCAAAAATATTTCCTGTCTGACCCCTGCAGTCAATGTCAACTCCTGGTCTAGAAGGCTGTTACAGATGATTGATATCAACTGCTCCCGCTGTGTGCCAGGCACTGTGCTAGGCCCCTTGTATAAATGAACTGTAACGCCCTCAATAACCTTGCGGGTTATACTACGATCATGACATTGCAGGTGAGGAAAGAGTCTCCGAGAGGTCAGACGTGTCTAAAGCAGACTGCTCGCAACACAGCCAGAATACAAACACTGCTTTGCTGTGTTTTTGTGACTCCAGGTCTTTTACGAGCTGTTTTAAGGATATAATCACAATGTTACCTTTTTAATGGGAAAAGTAGTTCTCAGTGCCAAACCATGGACCTGAAAGTGAGCTATAAGAAAGCAGCCCATATAAACTTCGGGGACAGCTTCCGGTTCCCAGAGAAGTCTTCCTGACCCCAAGGCTGCCCTTCCACTCTCTAGCTTAGCTCATTTCCCATTGTATGTTCTTTTTTTAATCTTTTTTTTTTTTTAAATAGAGGTACCAGGGGTTGAACCCAGGACCTCACGCATGCTAAGCATGTGCGCTACCACTGAGCTACACCCTCGCCCCCAGCCTATTTCGTTTTCTTTCCAACAATTATGAGTGCCTACAGTCATTTCATTTAGTTGGTAATTTCTGTGTGCATCTTCTGTCTCCTTCCAATAGAATGCAGGCTCCTTGACGGGAGAATCATTGTTCCATTTATTTCTGCAACCCATGCCTCGAAGGGGCGGGGTACAAGCATTTCGGAAAAGTGTTTGATATGTGGCTCCCTCTTAGTTAATAACAAATGTCTATACTGTCTTCTTGTCCTAAAATACAACATCTGAATAGAGACTGGAGTATACAGTAAATTTCCATTTGCTTTTTTTTTTTAAAACCAACAATGGAAAATAGTTTCTTGAGATCTGTGAAAGCACATAGGTATTCTGGAGGAGAACTGGGCCAGGTGTTGATTTGTTACAATATAGTATTTTGCAAATAAGCATAATCTCTCTTTGGGGGATTTAATAGAATTAATCAGAACATATATATCAGGGGGAAAAAAACAGCTTTTTAATTAGTTAAACAGTAACTCCAAATGAATATGATAACTGCTTCTCATTTAACCCCTTAAAAGTTTGTGAGTTCACAGACTGCTACATCCTGCCCCCTACTGGATGAGAGAGTAACAGCAAACAGTAACTAGCCGAAAAGCCTGCAAGCTTTGTTTTCTGGAAACAGAAAGTTTCTCTTTGCTAAACTAAGTTATGTATTCAACTGCTCCCCCTCTACCCCAAATTCCTTTCTACTTCCAAAATAAACAGTGAATCAAGGGGGAATATAAGATGGCTACCAGTGAAATAGAAAAAGAAAGCCCATTTATAGGACATGTTTTGAAAACAAAAATAATCACTTATTTTTGTAAAACTGTTTAAACAATGTGAGATGTTTAATAATTAGCTGTTTAATAACTATGTCTAAATAAACTCTCACCATCTGGCATTCTCTCCAGGAATGTAACTGTAAGGGCTAAATCAAACGTCTAAAAATTGAACTTTTTCTGAATATTACAGGCAGAACATATTCAATATTTACTTATATTAACCCATATTTATTTCAGCTTCTCTTTAATTCTTAATGAAATAACTTTCATGTATAATATTATTAAGTATAATGATATTTTAACAAAGAGTCCCTGTTTAAAAAAAGTGTACCTTATAAAATATTAAGTTTATTTAACAGACAAGACTGATTAACTATACCTGAATTTTTTTCTCCTCATCAAATTTGTTCCTTCCAGTTCCACAGCTCACCTTACCAAGCCATCCCCAAACCATAATCCTGTGCCCATCCAGAGGACGCCACTGTCCCACAAACCAGCATTCTGAGTTCCAGGCATGGGACTCTAACCAGTAATTTGCACTATATATTTTTAAGCACTGGCTAAATAAGACAACTCTGCACTGATCTCAAGCAGACACTTCTAAAATCCTGCTGAAAACCTCTGACATATGAGCAAGACAGTCTAAGAGACAAGCTCACGGAGCTATCTCCTGTACATTTAGAATCCAATCTGTGCCTGTTTACCACATCATAAAGCGAAGTGCATATGCCTCTCAGTTATAGGTTAATGCTGTTCCCCTAACTTTGATAGCGATACAAGACGTTGCTTCACGGAGGACATATTCCCACTTTTGCAAAAATAGGACCAAGTTTTTGATTTTCTATCACATTACCCAGACTAAGGCTATACTAAATAATTTTTCTTAAAATCAGGGCAAGGGGAAGATTTTCCCTCTTGGTGGACTCTTTCTGGAGAAGAACCACTATGGTTAAGAGCCTAAACTTTGGGGTCAGACTGCCTGAGTTCAGATTTCAACTCCCTCATATACGAGCTAGGTTACCTTGGGCAAGTTATTTTACCTTCCTTTGCCTCAGTTTACTCATCTGTAAAATGTGGACGTCAATAATACCTGATTCTGGGTAGCTGTGAAAGTAAAAAGGAAGAAGTCTGCACAAAAAGAGACCCTTAGATCTGGACCTGACATGGAGCAAGCTTTCAGGAGATGTCTGCGACAGCCTACGTTTGTTTCCACATCTGACTCGGCTGGCGGGAGGCTCAGAGCTAAAGGTTCCACCCTTTTTGCTGTAACTGATTCATCCCAGACACCTGCTTCTTCTGGCGCCCTCCTCTTTGACTTCTTATAATTGCTCTGTTTGCATCACCTTTATTAGTATAAACTATCTTTAAATATTTCAAGGAAATGAGCAAAATTCAAATCGTGAGTAAATTAGACTAAACTGAACTTGGTCTCTTTGGCCAATTATTTCAGACGAAGTTGTTTTATTTTCTGCTTTGCAAGATACTCTTAAATCAGGTCACATTAATTTCAGAAAGCACATTTTGGAATATGATTATCTTCCATGTGTAGGAAAATCCAGAATTTTAAAATCTTATATTCATATGAGGATATTTTGATGGCATAGAGTCCTGTTAATGGTTTAATAAATCCATATAAAGAGATTCCTCTTAAAATATCAAAAGTGCTAATGGGTTTCCACGCCCATGGACAGTCACACAGGCATGGAAGGGAGTGGAGGGGCAGCTGTAGTCCACTGGCTCTGAGCTTGGGATAAATCACAGTCAAGCTTCCAGCAGAGTCCAATTCGGCCAAGAGTGTGAGCGTGAGCCCAATATATGGAGCGCCAGTTCCTCAGAACAGACAGATCTGGTTTGCACAAGACCCTTACAGAGGCCTCCTGGGAGAAACGTGGCTAAAACTTGCTGAAATGGGTAAGTGGCTTCAGGGCTGAAGCTCTCAAACTCAAGTGAGGAACAAAGGTTCTCTTTACATCCTAATGAGTGGCCCTCCAGATAAATGGGGGACATTCCCCAAGGGCTCTACTCTGGGGACGGTCATCACTGGGAGTGGAATGTTTGGGCTGAATAAAATCCATCAGTTTTATTGTTCTGTAACCAGCCTTAAGGAACTATTCCAGCTTCCCAAGGAAAGTGCCTGAAGATGACAGAGCTGAAGCAGAGCTGAAATCCGAGAGGTGTTCTCAGAACAAGGCTGTCCTGCTGGAAAACACCAGGGGTGGTGATGCCGAAGGGTTACTACCAATAAAAGAAGGGAACAGCAGCAAACCCGCTTTATCGTTGTCGGCTATCAGCCGACTGAGCCCGGCTAAGGGAACCGCTCAGGAGTCCCCACAGGCGATGATTAAAGAACGTTCTTTAGGAGTGAAACGGAAGAGAACGTGCAGGGGTTCCAGCAGTTTCACTTTGGGGGGGTTAGAAACAAACACTAACATTCTTGCTGCCCTTGTTATGTTTCTCTCTCAGGTGTGAAAGCTGCAGAGTCAATGTTTCCAGTATAAATAGGACAGGGGTACTGACCTCCAGGATTCAGTGTTAGAAGATGCACACTTGCAATCTGAAGCCAGCTCTCCCCTGGTGAAATGGTATTGGTGCCCCGTGCTGCACTGAAACAGATCTCAGGGCCTCCTCTCACCACCCAGAGGGAGCCCCGTATACCGGAAGTGTTATCTGTAAAGTACGTTTCGTGATCACACGTGGAAGTTGGGGGTGGGGAAAGGTTCTAACATAGAACCGCTAGCGGAATACTTAAAATCTTGACCCGGTGGGTCTGCTTTCTAAAATTTATCGTTGCTACCATACCACAATGTGTTCCTCCTCTGCCCAGCCTCATTAACTTTTGCCTTTTCCCTCCTGAATTCTCCCCACCCTGCCACTAACCAGACTCACATGTCTCCACCACTTATTAGACCAAGAATTCAGCACCCCCAGCTCTGCACAGCACCCCCAGTTCTGCATAGCACCATTCCTGAGCCCCGTGTCAGGAATGGAGCAAATGGTTACCATGTGCTCATGTGTCCAATGCTCTTCTAAAGGCGGACGCATTTAATCCTCACAAGGACACAGCGGGTTAGGTTTCATTATCATCATTTATCATTTTATAGTTGAGGAAACCAAGGCATCGAGGTGAGGTAACTAGACAAAAAAATTACGCAGAGTTTGAGCTAGAACAGGGCTTTCTGATGCAGGCAGCTGAGGCTCTGGTCTGCACTCCAGCCAGGGACAGTGCTTGTCACACCCCCTCTCCCACACTCCTCAGCCAGCAGAGGCCCTTAACAGGACAGCTGCCCACAGGAAGCAATGAAAAATGTATAAATTCCTTTTTCTATTACAAAATGTTAAATAATAAAATAGTGCAAAGAGCAAATGGAACCTGCCACAGGGAGGGACTGTTCAGTAAAGTCGTTACACAGGAAGGGAGCTGAGTTTAAAGAGATGCACAGGGGCTCAAGCAAAATAAGGTGTTGTAGCTGCAGGAAGTGTGAAATATGTGACTTATGTTGGAATTGCCAAGATTTTTAACTGGAGGACACGTTTGAGGGATGACCCGAGATGAGACCAGAAAAAAAAATTTTAAGACAAGATAGTAAATTGGCTTTGAATGTCAAAATGAAATTATTCATTTTAGGTGATAGAAATTCAGAGTTTTTTTTTTTAAGCAGGAAAATTATATAACCACATTTATATTCTGGAAAATTCTGAGAAATTTTTTTTTTTTTTTTTTACTGATTTATTTTTAATGGAGGTGCTAGGGTTTGAACCCAGGACCTTGTGCATACTAGGAAAGCACTCTACCACTAAGCTATACCCTCCCCGTTCTGGAAAATTCTGAATGCACAATGGAGGACAAATTGGAAGGGGGTCAAAAGGTGTGAGGGGGTGGGCATAGGGCTGGGAGCAAAGAACCAAGTTAAGCTTAACTTACAGCAACCTTAATTTCATTCTCAGTTCCAAATGCCCCCAAATAACTGCATTAGTTTTGTTTTTCCCCTTTGGTAGGCAAGTGGCTGCTACAATTCTGCATATCATCATCATTGCCCTTCTTTCCTTAGGCTTTTTTCTTTCTATCCACTCTTTCCTCACGTGTCCTGGAAGAGCATGATCATCAGAAAGCATTCAAAACCAGTTTGTTATCTTACTTCAAATCTGTTTTCTGCTGCTTCAACTTCCTACACTTAGTTTCATGTACTCATTGATTAAATAAACGCTTGCTGGGGATCTGTTCTCCAGTCCCACTAAGAGACTGAGGTTTAATTATAACATGATAGAACCATGCCACCAACAGGGTGTCAGTATAATAGCAGTGGATTACAGCTAAGCAAACTACAGGATGCACAGTCTAAAAACAACTCAAAACCAAAATCAAGAGGAAAGGAAAACAAAAAATAAGGGCACTGGGGGAATCTGACACCCACAGCTACAGCAAACATTAAAAACAGCCCAATGCCTCGGCACAGGAACGTAAATCCTCACATTGAAAGCCCATTTACTTCAGTTCCCATTACCCAATAAAACATGCCTGACTTTCAACGAAAAATTACAAGGCATGCAAATCATCAAGCACACACACAATCTGCAGAGGCAAAGTAAGCATCAGAGCCAGGCACACACAGTACAGATGTTAAAACGATCAGATGGGGAATTTAAAATAACTGATCAATATGTTAAGGACTCTAATGGACGAAAAAGAAAACAAGAAAGAACAGATAGGAAATGTCGACAGAGATGGAAACTCTTAAGACAAAATAAAAATTAATGCTTGAAATAAAAAACACTAACAGAAATGGAGCAGGTTTTGCTGGGCTCATCGGTAGACTGGATACAGACGAGGGGAAAAAAGTGAGCTCAGAGATCGGATAATAGTACCTTCTCAAACTGAAATACAAAGAAAAAAATACAATATTTAACAGACAAAACATCTAGGAAATGTGGGACAATTTAAAAAGTTGTAACATATGCGTAGTTAGAGCAACAGAAGGAGAAGAGAATGAAGCAGAAGAAATATCTGTATTAATGATCGCTCAGAACTTTTCAAAACTAATGACAGCAAAAAGCTTCAAATACACATGGCTCACCTACAGGAGTACAGAAACTGCAGGTTATCAAGCAGAAAAACATGAAGAAAAAAAAACCTACAAGGGTCTTCTGGCTCATCATATAAGAAGCTTAAGAAGTTGCCACCCCATGCTAACAATAAGTGAAAAGCTGAACAAACTGAAAAAATCAACAAGGCTTAGATCCTTAAGAGAAGTGAGGTCATGGTGCAAACCACTGCCCCCAATCTGGAGACCCCAACAATGAGAACAGAGAATCACAACCAACTGCAGCAGAACCCCGTGGGCAGAAACTTGGCAGGAACCAGCGCCAGGGGAGAGAAGCCTTAACTGCAATTAACGAATTGCTAGAGGCTCAGTGTGAACACGTCTGAGAGTGAAGAACTCCAGGGGGATGCAGTCATAAGGGGACACCGCACACTTTTGGTGAGTTCTGTCGCCAGATCTACCAGGTCCTCACAATTCAGAGAAAATTCCCCTTGAGCCTCCAGCAGGGGAAGGGGAAGGGGATCACTTTGAAATATACCAGAGCATCCTGTTCTTCATCAGATCTGCCCTCAGGAAGAAACAATTTCACCAGATCCTAGCTTGCTGCGGTTTCATCAGAGCCTAAACAGAGCCACTCCAGCAATCCAGTCCCACCAAAGAGGGGAGAAATCTGAGAAGCAAATGTGACATTCATAGTCCAGAGGCCCAGGCTCACTAAAGACTGAGACCGGATCACAGACTATGGGAGGCTTCCCCGCCCCCCACACCTCACCACCACATCAAAGGTCTATTTACAACAGTTCCTTTTATGCAGTAAATCAGGTCCAGCTATTAAGACAAAGTTAGCAATACATACTAAAAAGCAAAAAGAAAACCACATAGTTTTAGAGGGGAGGGTATAGCTCAGTGGTAGAGTACATGCTTAGCACGCACAAGGTCCTGGGTTTAACCCCCAGTACCTCCATAAGAAAAAAAAAGTTAAATAAAACCCAGAGTTTGAAAAGACAGAGCAAGCATCATTACCAGACATGGCAGGGACCTCGGATTTATCAGACAGGGAATTTAAAACAGTGATTAATCAGCTTAAGGTTTTAATTGATAAAGGAGATGGACTATAAGAACAGATGGACAATGTAAGCAGAGAGAGGAAGAGCCTAAGAAAACACCAAAAAGAATTACTAGAGGTAAAAAGAAAATACTGTAACAGCAATGAAGAATGTCCGATAGGTTTATTAGTAGACTGGGAAAATGGCTGAAGAAAGAATCTGAGCTGGAGGATGTATCAACAGAATTCTTGAAAACCAAAAAGCAAAGAGGACAGACTGAAAATCAGGACAGACTATCCAAAGACTGTGAGACTACAACAAAGTTTTAACACATACATAATAGGAATGCCAGAGAAGAAGAAAGAAAAAAAAGGACCAGAAGGAATATCTGAAACAAGAATGACAGAGTAATATATATATATTATATTTATATATTTATATATATATATATATTTATATATATATTTATATTTATATATTTATACATATATATGTATATATATATATACAAATATATATATATGTATTTATACATTTATATTTTCACATACTTTTTCATTATAGGTTATTATAAGTGCTATGCTGTACACCAAAACTGAACATTGTAAATCAACTATACTTAAAGAAAAAAAGAGAAAAAAAGGATGACTGAAAATGTCTCCAAATTAATGTCCGCAGATCCAGGAAGTTCAGAGCTCAAGCAGGATAAATGCCAAAAAAAACTATACCAAGGCATATTATCATTAAATACAGAAACATCAAAGATTATTTTAAAAATCCTAAAAGAAGCTAGGGTACAGCGGAGAAACTTATCTACAGAGGAACAAATTTAAGAATGACATCCAATTTCTCAGAAATCACACAAGGAAGAATTACTGTAACCAATCACATCAAGAGACTAAAAAAAAAATTACATGATCGTATAAATAGAAGCAGAAAAAACACTAGACAAAATTTAGCACTCATTCACATGTAACTCTTAGTAACCTGAGAATAGAGGGAAACTTCTCAACTTGATAAAGACTGTCCACAAAGAGCCAACAGCAAACATTATATTCAGTGGTCAGAAAACTTGTGGCTTTCCCAGAAAATTCGGTTCAAGGTGAGGATGTCCCCTCTCACCGCTCCTTTTCAACATTTTACTAGAATTATTTGCTAATACAATAAGGCGAGGAAGGGAAATAAAAGGTATACAAGTCGGGAAGGAAGAGGAAATGATTTGCAGGTGACATGATCGTCTATGGAGGAATCTGCAAAAATACCACTAAAACTATTCAGTGATCACCGCAAGGTTTCAGCATATAACATTAATATACAAAAGTCAACAAATTAGTAGAATTTGAAAATAAAAACACTATCACTTATTAGCCTCCCCAAAATGAAACATTTAGGCACAAATCTAACAAAAACATGTTCAAATTCTATTTGAGGAGACCTACTAAACTCTGACGGAAGGATTAAAGAACTAAATAAATGGAGAGAGATGTTATGTCCATGGAAAAGACAGTTCAATAGAGTCAACATGTCAGTTTTTCCCAGCTTGACCAACATCCCAGCAAGTTCTTTTATGGACATCAACAAACTGATCCCAAAGGTTTTTAATGGAAAGGCAAAAATCTAGAATAGCCAACACAGTATTTAAGAACAATGTTATTAGAATGATACCACTTGACTTTAAGATTTATAAAGCTACAGTATTCAAGACAGTGTGATATTGCTAAAAGAACAGACAAATAAAACAATAGAGCTCAGAATTAACTGCCTCAGTCAACTGGTCTTTGACAAAGAAGTAAAGGCAATACAATAGTGAAAAGATTGTCTTTTCAACTTGTGGTGCCGGAAAAACTGGATATCCGTGTGTTTAAAAAAAAATCTAGACACAGATTTCACAAACATTAATTGAAAATGATCATGGATCTAAACGTAAAATGAAAACATACAACTCCGAGAAGGTAACAGAGGAGAAAATCTAGGCGACCTTGGACAGCTGATGACTTATTAGATACAATTCCAAAGACATAATACATGGAAGAAATAACCAACAAGCTAGATTCCATTAAAAATTTAAAACTCTGCAACATGAAAGGCATTGTCAACAGACTGAAAAGGCAATCCATAAATTAGAAGAAAAAGTTTGCAAATGATATATCTGATAAAGAACTTTTTAGCCAAACTATATGAAGAACTCATAAAATCAACAATAAAACAAGGAACTCAATTTAAAAAGTTGAGGCAAAGATCTTAAGAGATATTTCACCAAAGAAGATAATGCCGATGACATATAAGCATACGAAATACACTCCATGTTATACATTGTTAGAAAACTGAAATTGAAACAATGAGATACCACTAAGCACTTTTAAAATGACCAAAATCTAGAACACTGACAACACCAAATGCTGACAAGGATGAGGAGCAACAGGAGCTGTCATTCATTGCCGATGGGATGCAGAACAGTATAGCCACTTTGGAAGACAGTTTGACAATCTGTTACAAAACTAAACACATCTTACCTACAACTCAGTAGTCAGGCTCCTAGGTATGTACCCAAAGGAACTGAAAACTTAAGTCCATGCAGAATCTGCACACAGATGTTTATGGCAGTTTTATCATAATTGCCAAAACCTGGAAGCAAACAAGATGTTCTTCAGTATGTGAATGGAGAAATTGTGATACTCCGGACAATGGAATGTTATTCAGCCCTAAAAGGAAATGAGCCTTCAAGCCCTGAAAAGACATGAAGAAATGTGAATGCACGTTACTAGTGAAAGAAGCCCATCTGAGAAGGCTACATACTATACGATTCCAACTACATGACATTCTAGAAAAGGGAAACTATTGACCGACTATAAGTATCAGTTGCCGGGGATTAGGAGGAAGAGAGGGGGTGACAGGTGAAGCACAGAGGGCTTTTAGGGCTTTTTAATAGGGAAACTCCTCTGTGTGATACTCTAATGGTGGATACATGCTATAAATTTGTCCAAACACATAGAATGTACACCACCAAGTGTGAAGTCTAATGTAAATTATGGACTGCAGGTGATTAAGATGTTCACAGTTGTAACAAATGCATCTCCAACTGGGGGATGTGGACATGGGAGAGACTGTGCATGCGTGTGGACAGGGGATCAGTGGGAAATCTCTATCGTTTGCTAAAAAATTGCTGTGACCCTAAAGCTGCTTTAAAAAATAAACTCTAATAAAAATCAAACAAGTGAACAAAACTACAGGTAGGCAGGCATATCCAAAGTCATGAAAACCAAAGGAAAAGAAATTCTTGAAATAAGCCAGGGAGGTACAGAAGTACCTTATCTGTATAGGAACAAGACAAAAATTGAAGCAGACTTCTCATCAGAAGCCATGCAAACAAGAAGATAGTGGGTGAAATGTTTCATTTTGAAAGAAAACAAATTCAACCTACAATTTTTATATCCAGGAAAATTTTTCTTCAATAATGAAGAAATAAAGACTTTCTCAGGAAAAATTAAACCAAAAACTGATGCAAATCATCACCAGCCAACCAGTCTTTAAGAAATGTTAAAAGTTCTTCAAGGAAAGGGAAATTACACAGGGTCAGAAATCTAGATCTAGAAAAAGAAAGGAAGAGTAGTACTAGAGAAGGAATAATTGAAAGTAAAATAATTTTTTATCTTAAACTAAAAGATAATAGTTTAAAATAATAGCAATAATGTATCAAGTCATCACAACAAATGGCTAAATGAAATGAGTAACAATCTGTCATAAGGTCTGCAGGGTGGAGTTAAGAATACTCTTTTAAATGGTTTGTGTACTGCGTGAAGAAGGATACAGTGTTAGTTGAATGCGGTCTTAGTTTAAAATGTCACAATTTGTCATAGTCTTATGAAATTCTTTACCATGTTTACTCTAATAATAATCAGCTAGTACTTTGTTCTTTACAATAAAAAAGTGCCCTCTGAGCACTAATGAGTGTCAGCTCGCAGTATCAGATATAATTTTGCTTCCCATAGGAACTGATTGATATAAATTATGAATCCTTTAAATCATGCACTTTTTGGTGTTTGTGTCATAGTTCCCTTAAAGCACTTTATGGCATGCCTTTGGGGCCCTGTTTAATGACACTTTCCAGAAATCATCTAACAAACTTTTACTTCACTTCTCCTCTGTTTTCTTTTTCCCTTTATCTTTACTATGCCGTAAGATACCTTAAAATCTTTTAAAGTAAGATAAAGTAAAACACACGAATCAGTAGTGCTCAAAGTATAATCCTGAGGAATACTAAAACAAATTGGAGCAGCAGAGTAAACCAAATGGCATTTATCCTTTCAATCTCCAATGAAGTTATTTATTTTCATAGTTGCCTCGCTGTCTTTGAACCACACTAAGGGAGCAATCATGTCACGATGGCTTTGTCACCTTTTGATATAGTTTCCTTATGTCACATAGTCATTATAGTACTTGTCATTCTTTGAAAAGCACTAATTAATTGTCAGCCAAATAACAAGAATTATTATTGTGACATGGTTTACACTCATCATTTCACAGCAACGTATAATCCTAGAGCTGGAATCTGTTTCAAAGGACCATTTGTTTGAGTCTTTGCGATCAGCTGATGATTACTTGCAAAGCCCTCAATTACAAAAAACCCTGCAGGTTCTCGCAGAGCTTTTCAAAGATCTTTTCATTTGTTTCTGCCAATAAACTAAGACTGAATATCAAATATTTTAATTGAAAAAAACACCTTTCCTTATTTACAGTACACATTTTAGTGTTCCTTGAAAACATTTAATATTTGGAATGATGAGTAAACATTTTCTATTTCTGGGAAATGGCTAGTAGAACCCTCAGTTGAAGGTAAAGAGAAAAAATTACCCCACATTTTAAAGAAAGCTATAAAAACTGAGGTCAGACTACTCTCAGCCTCCTGGGTTTATTAAGAGGCAAACTCAGAGGGCTATGGTCCCCCGTAGCATTATTTCAGGTCCCCCTCAACTTCCTCTAGGCTCTGTGAAAAGAACGGGGCTTGCACACAAAGAGACACATCTTTGGTCCTGACTCTGGTCTGTGGGAAAGTGGTGTGCTGCCTGTATTCCTTGCACGCGCCCTCTCCCACAAACCATGTGAGAGGTGCTGTCTGAAATCATCATTCATGAAGACTGAGGATGTCTGCGACAAGGGGAAGGGGAAATCTCATTCCCTACTTTGAAGTGTAGAAACCATCAGTTTAAGAAACCATCAGTTGTGTCAACTCCAAGTGACAGGGACTCCTAATTTGCTTTCATGAGCTCATCCTAGCTTGTCTTGAGAACAATCTATCAGCTAATTTTTGTGTCCCCCTCCCCCCCACCAAAAAACTGCATGAAATTAAGTACAATATCACTTACTAGTAAATATATATTTATAGAAGATTTCTGAGAAGACAGAAAAGGGCAAATTGCTAATGAAAAGGAGGAGCAATGTAGTAAAGAGTGCTCCCCCAATTATGAAGTTCTTGGATTTCATTTTCACAGATGTATTGTGGGACTATTGTTCCATGGGGTAACTTTTCAGAAATATTGTCCTGGAGTTATTAAAATCATTAATAAGAGAAGAATGCCTATCCACATATCGCCGCTAGTATTTAATACATTTACATTTTGATCAATGAAATAAGACCCATGAAACCAAAATTAAAAAGCGTAATTATTGGAAAAGAATAAAATTACCTTTTTCAGTTGATGTGATCATGTTAGAGAATTCATGAGGATAAGTTACAAAACAGAATTAAGATGAGAACAAAATATACAATCACAAGAAAAATGCTCAACTAATAGCGTTTTTTTACCTATAAGCAATAAAAACTAGACTGTAGAAAATATTTAATAAATTTTTTTAAAAACTTAGAATATCTCAAAGAAAAATGTAAAGAATTCTTGAAAAAAAGGCTGTGCAATCTTGCTAAGAGACTTTTTTTAAGTGTTTGAAGCCAAAGGAAAAATATTCCACATTTTTGCATAGAAAGATAATATTATAAAGTATAAAATATTTCCAAGTTAATATACAGGTTTAAAGCAATTACGATAAAAATTTACTGGCAATTTTTCAGTAACCTGATGAAGTTTATTTTAAAGTTTCTGTAGCTGATCAAACAAGTAAGAAGAAATTAAATTTTTGGAAACAATACACCTTTATGTTATCAAACATACAGATCACAATTCTTCACTAATGATAGTGTGGTTGACCAAAAAAAAAGTCAACAGGTAGATTAATGTGATAAAATGTATGAGGCTTTGAAATAGTAATAAATACAAAAACGTCATAAACAAAGGAATCATCACAAACAAATGGGGAAACAGTATTCAACAGATGATGTTGAAAGAATTGATTGCATATACGGAACAATCAATTAGAGATTTTTCCTCCCATGATGCAACAGAACAAATTCGACTTTAAGGAAAGTATTTTTAAAACTAAAAAGAAGTATACAAATTTCAGAAGAACGTATCTGATGCTGAGGTGGGAGCTTTTCTCCTGAAGACTCACACAAATGAAGACTCCCATCAGCCCATATGGCAGCTTTCCAGTCTGGTATACTGTGGAAATCTGCATAGCTACCCACGAACAGGAAGTGAGGCTTCCTCACAGGGAAAAATCATTGGGAACAAAGTATCAGGTCCTGTGTCTCACTTCTCTCCTTCTAAGGGTTACACAAATTTGTATCCTGTGCTCTGCATGTGTCTGAGGTTTTTCTCTCTAGATCCTTTCTTGTAACTCAAATCGCAGTTAACTTTAGTGGACCCACTTCATATGCAACATAACTGTTAGCTCAAATTTCTCAAGTGACCTGCAAAAACTGAGTTTCTGTTCTTATTTCTAGAAAGGGGTAATATGATTCAGCTCATAAAACAGGGGTTAGTATCTCCAGATCTTTCTCTCCTCGGCCAGACTACTGTTTTTTCTGTCCAGAAGTCTTATCTCGTCTGCCACAGAGTCTGCCACAGAAGTTTTAATTAGCAGGGCTACAATGCTTGTTATTTACAAACGAGCTCAGACTTAAAAAGGGCTGTGTGAGAAAAATACAAATTAAAAAAGATTCAGTTATTTAATTCATTTTCAACTCCTAACCCAGAGGAGAATTACAATGTACTTCTAACCAAAAAATCATAATTGTAATTTAAAGGTAGTAATTTTTAACGGGTACATCTGCTCCTTGTGGTCATTTATGAGTTACTTCGTGTAAGCTTATTTAGAAGACAAAGAGGATCTGGCAGACCTCAAGTTTCTAACCGTTCATTTTAGAACATTTAGAATTTTAAAGCCAGAATCAAAGAAATATGCAAATAAAACACAAGACTTCACCGATTCTTTATTCCTCTCTCACCCCTGTAGTGATTATCTACCAATGTTCTGGCCAGTCCCCTTCATTTATTTTAGACTAAGGCACCTGGTTTTACGTCTTCCTCTACACCCTCACATTCTGTCATCCTCGGTGACATTAACAACAACATGGACCACCCAGTCAGTGTCCTGGATGCTCAGGTCACTCTGGTTCTTGACCTCCTCGTGTCCAGGGACTCTCCTCCAGCTAAGCCTCCAACATCATGGTTGGAGCCTGGCTCTTATCATCTGTCAGTGCTATATCTCTAAAAGCACAAATTCAAGTCTCCCATTCCTTCACCCAACCACCTGTCTTTCCAACCAGTCACCACCCATTCTCCACCTGATATTCATATTTCTGTTCAATTACCCAAATGATAGCCATGACTCGAACTCATTAGGACGTCCTTGACCTCTCTTTTTGCCAAACCTCCATACTTTCCCTTTTATATTGTATAGATGAAATCTCTTCAGTGATCATTTGAAAAAACTCTTGCCAATAGCTTAACAACTTAATTCGCTGGTGCATCATCTTTTTGTCACAGCCATTGGGCAAAGCCCCAACCCTAGATGAATACATCTATATAATTTCTTTGTGGCTGCATCAGCGAAGCCAAGAGCAGTGGAGAAAGTCACATATAGTGCAAGACCAGCTCCACGACAAACTCATGAATGCTGGCTTCAAACAGCACTCAAAACTGCAGAGGAGAACATTTCTACTATAAGCTCGTTCTCCCCTTCTCCACAATGATTATTCTCAAACCCTTCCATAATTAAAAAAATCCAACTCCCCATATTTACATATTCATTCTCATACTCTCTCTACACGCTCTCCCATCTCTCTTCAGTCTTTAACCTACTCTCTAAAGGAACCACACAAAGAACAAAGC
Source organism: Vicugna pacos (assembly GCF_048564905.1). Taxonomy (NCBI): domain Eukaryota; kingdom Metazoa; phylum Chordata; class Mammalia; order Artiodactyla; family Camelidae; genus Vicugna; species Vicugna pacos. The sequence continues at coordinate 12,490,656 of NC_133010.1, forward strand.
CTGTGGCAGCAGGAGGAAGGAAATCAACAGCAGAGACGACGTAAGTAGAACAGAGATTTAAAAAATTAGGAAGGATCAAAGAAACGAAGAGCTGATTTTTGTAAAAATTAAAACAACAACAACTGGTAAACCTTCAGCCAGGCTCATCCAGAGGAAAATAGAGGATCCAAATAAACAAAATGAGAAACGAAAGAGGATAAATAAGCACATATACCACAGTGATACAAAAAACACTACAGTTATTTATCAACAAATTGGACAAACTAGAAGAAATAGTCAAGTTTCTAGAAACATACAACCTGCCAAAACTGAATCAGGAAGAAGAAACAATCTGAAGGGACTGATCACTAGTACTGAAATTGAATTTGTAATTTAAAAAAAAAAAAAAAAGCTCCTAGCTAACAGAAGTCCAGAACTAGATCACTTCACAGGGGGGTTCTACCAAACATACAAACAGCTAATACCTGCCCTTCTCAAACTATTCCGAAAGACTGAAGAGGATGGAACACTTCCAAATTCAGGTCACCATTACCCTGATACCAAAACGAGATAAAAACTACAAAAAAAGAAAATTACAATCCAGTATCTCTGATGAATATAGATGCAAAAATCCCCTGCAGAACACTAGCATACCAAATGCGACAATTTATAAAAAGGATCATACACAATGATCGAGTGGGAGTTACTCCACGATGCAAGGATGGTTCAGTACTTCCATATCCATCTATGTGATACACCACATTATGCAAATAAAGGATAAAAATTACATGATCATCTCAACAGACACGGAAAAAGCACTTAAAATTCAACACCCATTCTGATTAAAATCTCTCATCAAACTTGGTACAGAGGAACATATCTCGACATAATAAAGGCCATTTATGACCAATCCATAGGTAACATACTCAACAGTGAAAAGCAGAAAGCCTTTCCTCTAAAATCAGGAACAAAACAAGGACTCCTACTCTCATCATTTCTATTTAATGTAGGTTGAAAGTTCTAGTTGCAGCAATCAGATAAGAAATAAAAGGCCTTCAAATCAGAAAGTAGCAAAATCGTTACTATTTGTGGATGGCATGCTGCTACAAATAGAAAGCCCTGGTCTCCACCAGAAAGCTATGAGAACTAAAAAATGAAATAAAGTTGCAGGACACAAGATTAATAACAGAAATTTGTTGCTTTTTTATACACTAATAATGAACGATCAGAAAGAGAAAGCGAAAAAAAATCCCTTTTAAAATAGCATCAGGACAAATAAATACATAGGAATAAACTTGATCAAGGAGGTGAAAGGTCTATATACCCTGAAAACTATTAACATCCTGATGAAAGAATTTGAAAATTATTTGAGGAAATGTAAAGATACCCCATGTTCTTGAAGAATTTAAACTGTTAAACTGTTCATACTACCCAAAGCAATCTATAGATTTAATGCAATTCCTATCAAAATACTCATGACATTTTTCACAGAAAAATAAATAATCCTACAATTTATACAGAACTACAAAATACCAAATTCCCAAAGCAATCTTGAGAAAAAAGAACAAAGCTGGAGGTACCAAGCTCCCTGACTTCAGACTACACTACAAAGTTACAGTAATCAAAATAACATGGTACTGGCTCAAAAATAGGCACATAGATCAACGGAACAGAATAGAAAGCCCAGGGTGGGGGTGGGGGGGAGCATGCATTTATGGTTAATTAATCTACAACAAAAGAGACAAGAATATAAAATGGAGAATTACAGTCTTTTTAATAAGTGGTGCTGGGAAAACTGGTCAGCTACATGTAGATGAACAAGACTGGAATATTTCTTCACACCATACTCAAAAAGGATTAAAGATCTAAATGTAAGTTCTGAGACCATAAAACTCCTACAAGAGTACATAGGCAAAACACTCTTCATAACTCACAGCAATATTTTTTTGAATCTGTCTCCTAAGGCAAAAACAGATAAAAGCAAAAAAAAAAAAAAAAGCCCTAATTTAAGTTAAAAGCTTTTGCAAAGAAAAGCCATTGACAAAATGAAAAAACATAATAAATGGAGAACAAATTTGGAAATGAACAATAAGATGGTTACCAGCAGGGAGAGGGAAGGAGGTGGGGAGCAAGATAGCACTATGCAATTAAGAGATAAAAACAACCATGTAACGAATAAAAAAGCAACAGGGATATATTGTACCGCACAGGGAACTAGAGCCATTATTTTGTAATAACTTTAAAGGTAGTATAAACTATAAACTGAATCACTATATTGTATACCTGAAAATATAATATTGTACATCAACTATACTTAATAAAATAAATTATATAAATTATTATAAATTATATGCTATGAATTCTGTGAATAATTTATAATCATTTTGTGAGAATTTTTAGTCAATAAAAATCTACTCATTGCCTTGCTCATCAGGGCAAGGCCACCCCAGATTGTTGACCATTCTAGCTCTACCACCTGCTATTAGCACCTGACAATAGTAGATACCCAAAAATTTTTATTGCTAGAATATTAACAAACACATACACTTTGGTAAACATATTTAGTCAGTTTAAAAATAGCCTTCCACACTCCTGATGCCAGGACAAGCACTGCGCTCCCACTGAACTGTCTTCAGCATGTCTGGTGTAACACGTGTGGACTGATTCCCTTCTTTACACATTCTTCAAGTGAATTCTGTTCTGAACAGTCACTGCTTTTATGTACTTTTCAATTGTCCATTATTTTTCCATTTCTTGCCTTGTATTGAGAAATTAAAATGTGCATTTTTTCCTTGACTGAATTCTATAAATACATGATTTAAAAACACTTGCTGGCAAATGATATGTTATGCACTGTGCTAGTTGCTGAGAAGTGACTTGAGAAGGATGCACGATAAGCCATAAAACCTACCACCCAGGACTCACCATCTGGTGGGAGAGTTCTTACTTTTACAAAGATCTAATTGTTGGGATTGATTGCCATTCAAATGACAGAAAATTCAGATTAACAGAGGCTCATATAAGATGGAAAGTGAGTGCTTTCTCATTAAATATAACTAGTGCCATAAAACTATGGGAGTCCCACGATAATGAAGATCACAGGCCATTCTCTCCCCATAGCCCAGGATGGCTACTCCTGTTCCAGCCATTGCATCTACATTCTGAACAGCCATGAGGAAGAAAGAGAAGGAGAAGGTCACAAGGCCCTCCTTCTATGACATCATATAGATCTTTCCATACTGATACCATTTGTTTTTCCTTTGATGAAATTCAGCCACAAAGCTGTCCCTAGCTGCAATGGTGGCTGGGAAATGGGTGACTGAAAAAAAACTACAAGCTCTAGTACTGAGGAAGAAAGGGAGAATGGATACTGGCAAGCACTCTTTACCACAGTAAGAAACTCTAATATAAAGAAAAGAATGATAAAAAGTAAACTAGAAGCATAAACACACACAATGAGTGAACATTAGAGAAAGTAATTCTTACTAACTTGGAATAGATTTCACCATCATGAGAATCAGTTCTTGATACAGGAAAAATATTTAAACAAATAGATAACAAAGGGTAAGGAAAGGAGAAATCTAGGTATGGAAAAAATATTGAGCAGTGAGGGAAGGGATGAGCAGCCCAGACTGGCCAGAATCCTGGAGGTGGAGTGTGTAGCAGGGGGAATAGAGTGTGATGAAAAGGTAAATTGAGTTTAGCACATGGAGAGCTGTGAATGACAGGCTGAATGAATTCATGTTTGGCATTAACATTCAAGAAACTTGAACCATTACTATTATTTTTATTCCCGTTTAGCTATTCAAATTTGTCCTCCTTTTTAAGCATTCCTCTGTTAAACCTGGAAACTTGTAACCGGTAGTTGACACGTTAAATCTTGCAGTTTGACACAGCACATCACATCATCGATGTTATTTAATAACAGAAAAGTCACAGCATGGAAACAGTTATCACTGCCCTGGCTCATCCTGTCTGGTTGAAATTACATTCCCCAGAGGCACAGGCAGCTTAAAGTAGAGCCACTGATTTCCCCACATCCATTCAGACCCAAGCACCTTCAGCCTCTCCAGCCAGACGAGGAACATGCCGCTTTTTTCCCGGGTGTTGGTAGCAGCACAGGGTGGAATGGGGGTAAGAAAAGATCGACAGCTGCCTCCCGTCAGCCCGGATGCTCAGCCTGTGAAGCAATCATCCGAGTAAGGGCTCGGGTTAAACTGCCATCCCTGGCTACTGACACGTGTTGTTAGAGGAGCAGCAGGGAAGGGACTGTTCTTCCTGATCCATGAGTACCTGGATCTGGGGCTTTTGTCGAAGCTCCCTCACTGGGATGAGCTCGGATTGGAAAAGTGAAAACAAAACATTCATGCCTCTGATATTTCCGCTGCCAGTCGTTTTACCCCTCCCTGTAATTATACAAAACATGACTAATGCCAGCTTAACTTTGACTCATTCTGCAGTGAAGACATTTGACCATCTTTTGTCCTGATCTATGGGAATGGTGTGAGGTCACATGACCCACAGAACTTTCCTAGAGAGAAAGATGATGCTGTTTTAGAAAGGGCAAAAGCTTTGCTTATAAGAAACAGAAGTATAGAGACATATCCACTATGGAAAACAGAAGGCAGTTGAGATGTGCATCATGTAAAAGAGGCCCATCAATGAGGAAGTTGGCTTTTTTCAATTCTCTTTTTTTTTTAATGTAAGGTGGAAACTTTCAAACTGTTATTCAATGAATTTCTGAGCCTGGCTTTTTAAATTTAAACCCACACACCCACACACCCTTTTCTCATTAAGCTCCCTGATGAGAAGCTAATTCTCTACCAGTAGAGACTGACTCCGAGGTAACCCAGCTTTCACCAGGCTGCATCAGCCTGTGGGTGTGGGAGGTCACGTTAGGGTGAAGGGGAGCGGGTAGCTGCCTCAGAACATCGCTGACAACCTCGAGGCCCCTCACTTGTTTCTGGAAGCTCCAGGACGCTAAATGAAATAAGTCAGTCAGAGAAAGACAAATACTTACATGTGGAATCTAAAAAACAAATGGTCAAACATAACAAAACAGAAGAGTTATAGATACAGGTGGTTGCCAGAGGAGAGGGGATGGAGGGGAGAAATAGGTGAGGAAAATCAGAAGGTGCAAACACCCAGCTGCAAAATGAACGTCAGAGGCATGAACTGCACAGTGTGGGGAGTATGGTCAATAAGTATGCAATGTCTTTGTACGGGGACATAGCCTATGCTGTGTAGTAGGAACTAACGCTGATAGTGTTTTAGGTCTGTTACACTTTAAGAACAAACTTATAGAAAAAGACTAGATTTGTGGTTACCAGAGCCAGGGATTGAGGGGAGAAGGAATTGGATAGACACAATTAAAAGACACAAACTTCTAGTTGTAACTAATTACTAAGGATGTAACGTCCAAATGATACTAACACAGCTGTAACGTTACATACGAAAGCTGTTACGTGAGTAAAACCTAGGAGTTCTCATCACAATGAGATACTGTTTTCTATTTATTTTCTACTTCTTTAATTTTATATCTATACAAGAGGATGGATGTTCACTAAACTTACAGCGGTAATCATTTCATAATGTAAAGTCAAATCATTGTACCGTACACCTTAAACCTACACAGTGCTGTATGTCAATTCAGTCTCAGCCAAACTGGAAGAAAAAGGTTTCTTTACCAATTTCACCGTTAGAAAAAACTAAAGAGCGACAGTCATCCAGGGTTATTCCCCCAGGCCTCTAGCAACCAGTGGAAGCCCTGTACTCTAGCTTCTTATAATAAACCCCTCACAACAGAGTTACTTCCTGCATCTCACGGGCAGCTTCTCAGTGATTTCAGTGTTTCCACCTGTTCCGTGACATCAGCATTGCGGCAGGTTGTGTGTGGGGGTTGGGGAAAAGTCTACATAGTTATCTGGGCAGCAAACCGTCATTGCTTCCATCTCGTATTTCCCTCCCTTCCCTCACTCCGCACACGCATGCACGCACAAAATCCCTCAGCCCCTCTCCTCTGCGTGCCAACTCCTTCAGGGAGCTCAAGCTCCACCTATCAACCAGCTGGGAGAGAAAAAAAAAAAAAACGATTTAAGAAAAATTCACACAAGAACTCAACATCATTAGTCGTTAGGGTAATGCAAACACCACAATGGGATACCGCTACACGCCAATTCTAATTTCAAAAGGGCTAAAATTATAGAGGGGGAAAAGTTAGAACACCAAGTGCTGGTGAGGGTGGAAAGCAACTAGAATTCTCACACACTGCTGGTGGGAAAGCGAATGCTTCGGCTACCCTGGAAAGCGGTTTGCTGTTCTCAGATAAAGTTAAACAGACATTTACCGGGCGACTCAGCCACTCTGGTCCTGGGTATTTTACCAAAGAGAATACAAACGTATGCTCACCCAAAAATCTCTGAGTAAATGTTTATTGCAGCTTTATTCATAATTGCCAAAATCTGGAAATAACCCAGATGCCCTTAAACTCAAGCACAGATAAACAACCCGAAGTCTAGCCTATCAACGGAGTAACTCAGCGAAAAAGGGAAGGAAACAAACAGGCAACACACAGAATTTTCGGCGAGGGGGTGACAGAACTGTTCTGTGTATTTGTCAGACCCATAGACCTGTGCTTCAAAAAGAGTGACTTTAACTGTATACACATTTTCTTTTTTTAATTGAAGTCAGACTTTGTCTTAGTTCCTCACGCAAGGAACTTGGAAATTACCACTCGGCCGTAACGAGCAAAAATCTGAACAAACCGGAAAAAATCAACAATTCTTGGATTCCTAAGAGAGGGGAGCACACAGGGCAAAGTTCTGGACTCGAAACTGGAGAGACCCATGGGGGAATCCAAAGAAAAACCGCTTACCAGAGCAGAGAGCGAAGAGGAGCAGAGTATCCAGGGCCGGGACGCCGCTGGGGTGGCAAGGCCTGAACCGCAGCTGACCAACTCCCGGAGCCTGCGAGTTACAGAATCCAGGGGGGGCCCTGTCAGAGGGGCCCCCCTGCGATGCGTGAGCTGTACCTCCAGGAGCTCAGATTCCAACAGCAAAGAGCAGGGAAAGACCCCCTTGGGCATCAGAGGGCCGGGAGGTGAAGGCACCATCTTGATTGAGGCGGAGCGCCCGGTCCTTCTTAAGAAGCCTCGCATCAGGGGAACCCAATTAACCAGAGCCTCAGCTGCCGGGGCTTAATCAGAGCCTAATTGTCGTGGGAAAGGAACGCGCCCGACGCCAGCCCACTCCAGCCAGCCAGTCTCCCCGTCTCACCCGAGGTGGAGAGAGGAGGAAACTGAGGAAACTGTGAAGGTCACAGCCCAGAGGCCCCTGCTCACTGAAAGACGGAGACCTCATCACAGCAAGATGGAGAGCTTCCCTGCCCTCAACACCTCAACACCGCGTCACCAAAGACCTTTCATACCAGTTCCTTTTACCCAGTAAGTTGCGTCCAGCTGTGAGGAACAGAATGCCAAGGCATGCCAAAGGGCCAACAACAATTTGGAGAGAGCAGAATCAGAATCAGAAGTGGCAGGGGCGTTAAAATGATCAGATGGGGAATTTTTAAAAAATGATGAATATTTTAAGGGATGGAGTAGACAGCATTCAAGAACAGATAAGCGATGAAGGAAATCCTAAGGGAAAAAAACCGAAAGAAATGTTAGAGACAAAAAAAGCTGCAGAAATAAAGCCTTCAATAAGCTTATTAGTAGACTAGACACAGCTGAGGAAAGAAATCTCCAAGCTAGAAGATGTACAAGAGTATTTCAAAAACAGAAAAGCAAAGAGAACAATGACTAAAAAAAAAAAAAGAACAGAATATCCAAGGACTCTGGGGAAACTACAGAATGTCTAATGGACATGTAATAGAAATTTCAAAGAAAAAAGAAGGTAAGAGAAGAAATATTTGCAACAGTAACAGCTGGGATTTTCCCCCAAATTAATGTTAATCACCAAACCACAGACCTGGGAAGTTCAGAGAACACCAAGAAGGATAAATGCCAAAAAAATCCGCACCCAGGCATATCATACTCAAATTTTTTTTTATAAAAGAAAGAAAAATCGAAGATAAAGAAAAAATCCTAAAAGAAAGCCAGAGGGAAAAATAAAAACCCCTTACCTACACAGCAATAAAGGTAAGAATTACACCCAACTTCTCATAAACCACACAAACAAGAAAAGAGTGGAGTGAAATATTTTTTTAACACATTATTGATCACCCACTGTGGATCGGGTGCCCCTGAGGAAACACCTGTCATCCAGATTTGGGTGATGTGGAGATCAACATGTTAAAACTCCACCCACCTAAATTCTGTACCCTGCAAAATTATCCTTCAGAAATGGAGGAGAAATAGACTTTCTCAAATGAAAATTGAGGGGCTTTGTTGCCAGTAGACTTGCTTTGCTAGACATGTTAAATGAAGTTCTTCAGAGAGAAGGAAAAATAATATAGGCCAGGAACCCAGATCTGTATAAAGAAAGGAAGAGCACTGAGGAAGGAATAAGGCAATAAAAACTGTTATTTTCTGTTTTCTTATTCTTAATTGATCGAACATATAACAGTTCAAAATAGTAATAGGAACAATGCATTCAATTCTGTATGTTGGTAATAATAACGTGTATTATAGGTATATGCTTATATATGGTATATAAGCTTATATAAGGTAAATGAATGACATCAATAATCTAAGGGATGGGAGGCAGGAAACTAGAATATTTTGTTAGGATAAGCACTCACACCGTCAGTGAAGTGGTAGAGTGCCATTAAAAAGGGAATTTGGATTATTTGTAAATGTGTATATGTATATTATGATCTCTAGTTCAACCATTAAAAAAGTAAAAAAAAAAGTATGACAAGCTAAGAGAGAAATGGAATCATGTAAAAAGCTCAATTAAAACCACAAAAGACAGGAAAAGAGAAGACAAAAGCAGGAACAAAGGACAAGGGCAGCAGATAGGAAACATTGATGAATATGGTAGATTTTAGTCCATCTATTCAATAATCATGGTGAATGTCGATGGTCTATGAGAAACACATTCACTAACCAAAGTACAATAATTGTGGAAACATGGAACCGGGGCTCTTTGGAGAAGTGGTTGAATCCAGGGATGGGGCAGGGAAGATGAGATGAGGCTGGGGCATCTCGTAGTGCCAGAAAGTAAATAACTTCTCAAATAGGACGTGACATGTTGAACAGACACAGTCACTGACATGAAGGAGCGCCCAATGGCCAAAGCTGGAGTGATTTAGGCAAATGATAAATAACGATAATATTGGATTATAACACAGAGAATAAAATAAATACGCATAAGTCCATACTGACAAACGCAAATCAGTGAATAAATTACGAATTTATGGAGGAGTCGTCTTCCTTCCAGAATTTCAATTAATAAACATTGAAAGAATAAGAGAAAATCTCCATTAGAATGCCACCGTAGTAACTGTTGTAGGCAAGAGTCACCAGTGGGGCAAAAGTCTGAAAAGAAAGGGTATTTGTATAGCGGCAAACTGGGAAGTGTGAAACCTGACACAACCTTGAACTAGTGATCACGGTTACCGTCACTACTGATAAGACGTGTCACACTCACATGCCCGGGGATGTCATGAAGCACCGAGGAAGCCACATCACGTTTGTGATATTTCCCCTCAAAATACATAACCTCAATCTAATCATTAGAAAGTATCAAACTCAAATTGAGATACATTCTATTTAAAAAAAAAAAAACTGACCAACACTCTTCAGAGATACCCAGGAAGGATTGAGAAATGGTCACAGACTGGAGACGACTAAATAGTCATAACAATAAATGCAATGTGGGATTCTGGATTGGATACTGGAAACGAAAAAGGATGCTACTGAAGAAACCGGTAGATCCAAATGAAGATTTCAGTTAACAGCATTGCACCAGTGTTCCTTTCTTGGTTTTGATAAATGTACTATGATTATACAAGATATTAATGTTAGGGAAAACTGGTTGATGGATAGGAACTCTATTATTTTATAACTTTTCTCTACATCTAGAATTATTTCAAAATAGAAAGTTTAAAAAAAATCTTATTAGAAACATGAGTGATCAGGGAAAACACGGGCTCAGTTAATAAACTCCAAAAATGTTTGCTCCCCCAGCTCAGGCTCAAAGATATACAAATATAATATTACCAGAATTAGCATATGACAACTGGGTGAAAGTTGCACAGGAAATTACATTCTGTCTCACAGCAGGTAGACTATGTTTTATATTTGTGTAACTGAGAACTAATTCCTGGAGATTCCTTAGCATGAAAGAAAAGTCTGTCCCAAATGTGTGTTGAAGGCTCTATTTCTAGAAAAGAGCAGAACCACTGGCAAGTTGTAAATGACAGATTTTTTTTTTACCATGTTCTCTCATCAAGGTTCTAAATTTTTATGTCTGGATTCCTCCAGGGCAACCTGTTAACAATAATATAATTTGGGACTTCACTATATGCTATGCATGTTGTATCAAAAAAAAAAAAGACTCCTTTCTGTGTGGGTAATTATAGAGCCTTATGATTTCTCTGCAATGAAAATGAGATTTTATGATAAATGCCAAAGCCTCCATTTCAAAAATTGAATGGGATGGTACTCAACAAAATGCAGCTAGCTAAATTTAGGACAATAAAAATAAGAGTCCAATCAAGAATATTCTCTGGCTTTGGGCCCACCCCATTTCATTTGATTGTGAATAGAATACATTTCCATTCACAATAATCCCTTGCCTTCTAGCACTTGGTTATTCTTAGAGAGGCAACAAGTGTCAACAACCACATTTGGTCCATGATAGCTGCTTTTTCACATGAAGGATCTATTCGTGTTTATCATTGCCAGTTCAAGTTGGCCGCATGCTTGCTGACACTTTACTAGAACGACCAATCAAGACGTGCTTCTCTTTCTTGGTTTGCCTGGTGTGCAGTTTATACCCAGGCAGCCTCACCTCCTCTTCTATCTGAAGTAATGTGTCTTCTGGTCTCAATGCAGTGCTAGAGTCTGGATCAGAGATTTGGAGTCCATCGTATATTTGTTGCCTTTATAAGGATAGGAATGTGTTTTGTTATTCTCAGTTTTCCATCCTTCCTGAAACAATTTCTCCTTTTCTGCCTTCTCTGCAGGCTGGGGGGGGGGGGTCCCTACTTTCTAGCTTTCATGTGGACTTGGCTAGTGTGGGCCACAGGAAGAGATCAAGAGGTGGACCTGGTATTTTCCTTTGTCTTTCCACTTGCCTTGCAATACTTCTGACAGTGGTTGCATTCCTCATGAGAACAGATCTGCATCCTAGATGTGGAGTTGCCTTCCCTTTCAAAGTGCTACTGTCAAACCATCACACTTGGAATGGCTGAATGCATTATTTAGTGCCATGGTATCCCACACAACATCATCTTTGACCCTGGAACATTTTATGTCAAAGGCAGTTTGACAGTATCATCACCCTGAATTTTACTTGTCTTACCATGGACCCCATCATCCAGAAGCAGCTAGTGTTTGGGCTTTTTTGGAGGTGTTCCAAGTCGAGGAAGTTCTCTTCTGGTCCTAGTTGGCTCAGAATTTTCATCACAAATGGATGCTGAATTTTGTCTTTTTTTTTTTTTTTCTGCATCTGTTGCTATGACCATATGATTTTTCTCCTAAGCCTACTGATGTGGTGGGTTAGATTAATTTTCTTTCAAATGTTGGACCAATCTTATATACCTGGAGTAAATCCCACTTGGTAGTGGTAAATAAATCTTTTTCTACATTGTTAGTTGACTTGCTAATATTTTGCTGAGGAATTTTGCAACTAGGTTCATGAGAGATATTGGCCTGTAGTCTTCCTTTCTAGCAATGTCTTTGAAGAGATTGGAGACAATTGTTTTGATTTCTTCCTTGAATGTGGCAGAATTCATGAGGGCACCCATATGGGTGCAGTGCTTTCTGTTTGGGAAGGTTTTTTATTACAGATTGAAATTCTTTAGCTGGTAGAAATCTACTTATGTTATCTATTTCTCCTTGTGTGAGTTTCAGTAGATTGTGTCTTTCAAGGAATTGGTTTATTTCATCTAGGTTGTCACATTTGTGTGCACAGAGTTGTTCATAGTATCTTAATGTCCATGGAATCAGTAATGATGTTGCCGCTTTCATTTTAGATATTAGGAATTTATAGCTTCTCTTTTTAATTTCTTAGTAAACCTGGATAGAAGTTTATCAATTTTACTGACCTTTTTAAATAACCAGCTCTTGAGTTCATAGATTTTTTCTCTATTGATTTTTCAAATTATTGATTTCTGCTTTTATTTTTATTACTTATTTTCTTATACTTACTCTGGATTTAGTCTCCTTTTTCTGATTTCCTATGACGGATGCTTAGATATTTGATTTTAGTTTTTTGTTCTTTTCTAATATGTGTATTTAAAGTTAAAATTTCCCTTGAAGTTCTGTGCTTTTGCTACATCTCAGAAACTTTGATAATTTATATTTTCATTTTCATTTAGTTCAAAATATTTTAAAATTCCTCTTGAGACTTCCTCCTGACCCATGGGTTAAGTAAAAGTGTATTGTTTAATCTCCAAATATTTGAGGGTTTCTGAGCTATCTTGATTTTACCAATCTGGTTTGTTTGATGACAGCATGCTTTGAATGATTTATATATTTTAAATTTGCCAAGGTGTGCTTTATGGACCAGCATGTGGTCTATCTTGGTGAATGTTCTGTGTGAGCTTCAGAAGAATTTCTGAATTCTGGCATGGTTTCTAAAGAGAAATATGATGTAATTACTTTCCCTGCTCCTCTATATGTAAGGCGTCTCCCCTCCATGGTATCTTTCCAGATTTTTCTCTTGTCTTTGATTTTCTGCAGTTTGAATACAATATGCCTGCCTGAGTGTAGTTAATGTAGTTTATGTATTTATTCTGTTTCTTGTTGTTTGAGTTTCCTGGACCTGTGATTTAGTATATATCATTAATTTTTGAAAATGTTCAGACATCATTGCTTCAAATATTTATCTTCCTTTCTCTCTTTCTTCTCCTGATAGTCCCCTTGTGTGTATTACACCTTTTGTAATTGTCCTACATTTTTGAATATTATGTCTGCTTTTAAATTTTTTTTTCTCTCTGCATTTCAGTTTTGGAAGTTTCTATCCACATTTCTTCAAGCTCAGAGAACTTTTTCTTGGCCATATTAAGAAGATTAACGAGTCCATCAAAGGCATGCTTCATTTCTGTTACAGCGTTGTTGTTTTTATTTCTAGCATTTCCTTTCGATTTCTCCTTAGCATTTCCATTTCTCTGCTTACATCACTCATAGTTCTTGCACTTTGTCCACTTCTTTGTTAGAGCCCTTATCATATTAATGATAGTTGCTTTAAATTTCTGGTCTGAATAATTCCAACATCTCTGCCTGGTTCTTAGTCTGGTTCTGATGATTGCTCTATCTCTTCAAATCCAAAATATGGAATAAATGCCTTTTTACAAGGTACAATCATGAATATCACCCAATGAACACCTCATTCAAAGAGACTCCCAAAGGAGGGACTCTGCCATCTGAAAAATGTTTGCTTCCTTTGTAGCTGGTTTATAAACCTCAAAGAGGCATTTATTCCACATTTTGGATTTGTCTAGGAAAAGGACAGAGATTGCCTAGGATAGCTGGTCATGCTCGTGAAAGGTTGCTTAACATTTAACGTTTTACAGGAGCTTACTAGTCACGTTTTGGAGACAGAAACGATAACCTTAAGTTTTTGAACCAGTGTTGTTACGATTGAAATAAACTATAGGCCACAAGAATATTTTATAAACTTGCTGGAAGAATATTACTAGTCAATGCTTTGACATTTCAAAGTTATGATGGTAGGGTTGGAACATTTCTATTCGGTGATCATAGACTCAAAATAAACGAAGGGCAGGGTAAGGGAAAATTCAGAAGTGGGAAGAGATTCTGTTTACATTTGTGAAGGCTCTGTCTCTTGCTATGTCTTAGTTAAATTCTGAAAAAGGAACCGTAACCTTCAGGAGATATTCAGTGGAAATTGCACGTTAGGCTGGTGTCTATCTCTCCAGGGACATTAAATGGTTCTTGTTTCATCTCCCAAAAATGGAACATTCAACCTTCATGACACATGCAAAATACTGTATTTTAAACTTAGTCTGTAGAATATGTGTGTTACAGAACGTAGAATATTTTTATCAAAACTGAAAATGAACTGACCAGCCTTGTGTTATCAACCTGGGCTATTCTGTTAGTCAGAAAAACACTCAGATCTCTGGGTCTAGTTGTCTCCTACAGATTATAAGTAAAATGTAACAGTGCCTCTAGCAGATCACAATTCTATCTCAACAAAAAGTTCTCCAATAATCCTACACAAAAATCACCCTCTATGTGTGTTGGCATAATTTTAATTCTTTCTTTCTTCTGTAAATCAAAAGCATTTAAGCTAACTTGGGTGGTAATTTCTTTATGATGAGGAAATGTCTGTTCTAATTGGCTATGATTTTCCACCCATGCCCATGCCCAGATCCTTAACCATTCATATCATTCTTTTAACTATGATAATCAGTTTTCTTAGCATCTGTTTCCTTTTTTTATTGACTATCTGACATGGAAAGTCCATAAGTATGGAGACATTAACATCCTAACATAAATTCAGATTTCCTCTTCATTGGTTATTACATTAGGAAAAACTAGTTATGAGATTTTACTTTTGCCATATGAAATTTTCACATTTTTACCTAAGAAGAAGATAAAAATTTACTGTCCAGAGGTCAGAGAGTAAATGAGAAAGGAAAGGACTGTGCGTTGTGGGTTTTGTAGAAATTTTTGCTTTAGTGAAAATTACCTGCTAAAAGAAATTAAGTGAGTTAAAATCTGATCTTAATGGTTAATAACAGCAGTTAGCAATTAGCGTTCATTTACTGACAGCCAGGCTCTATTTGAAATATTTCAATTGCATTGTCTATGCAATCCCTTCAGTAGCCTTATGAGATATGAAATTTCATCTCATTTTACTAAGGATGAAACTGATAAACAGGGAGCTTAATTCACCCAAAATACACAGCTGGAATTGCAAGAAATGAGAGCCAGTCAGTTTGGCTCAAGTCTGCCCTTGTAACCACACCATCATTGCCTCCAACATCCTATTCACGTCGAGTGTGCCACAGTGTAGTGTCCCATCCGCACCCAGTATCCTTATTCATCTGCAGCTGCTGCCAGTAAAACAACAATGAAACCACCTAAAACTGTATATATGAACATCAAAAACAAACACATGCCAAACCTACAGTATTGAGTCTTTCTAAAACCTCAAGTGAACAAAGAACAGTTTCCCCTTTATTTCCGGTATGTGTAAACCTTAGGCGTTTTATACATATATTTTTATACTTTTTCTCTGACATATATGTTTTGTATTTTCTTTACAATCTTTTTGCTCCCCACGTAGTTCATTATTCTTTTTCTTCCTCTCTGTACCAAAAAAAAAAAAAAACTTAGTTTCTTATGTTGTTTCCTATAAAAATACGGTGCTGCTTTCCCATAAGACCCACTGTCCTGTATCTCTATTTGACAATTTAACTACTTACATTATCTATGATGGGGTATATCTTTGGATTGTCACCAGAGAGAATTTTCTTTCCTGTGTGAATTCCATCCTGCTTCTGCTTTACATCTTTTTATTCTCTTCCTGTGTTGAACAATGGTAAAAAGGTCACGTCTATCGTACAGAAAATGTGTATTTGCCACCTGGTGCTTCTGATTTAAAAAAATCAGCTTCTCCACACGGTTTAAAAGAAATTTTGATGGAAGCAATGTAGATTCTTAGCAGAAACTTGGAAACAGGTGTATTTTTCCTCAGGTATAATAACCTCTCAATGATTTTGTGACAGTTTAAAAATGTTACCTTAATCACAATGGTGAACCTTAATGAAAGTTCGTGCCAGATAAAATGGGAAGTTGAAGGTCACATGAAACTTGACATATTTCATAAAACTAACTTTGAGTTTCACAATTAAGTCAGATGTTATGAACTATTTCCTTGAAAAGCAGGGAGAAGAGCACCAGAGATCCTACATTTCACACAAAAGCCTTTTTCACGGAAAGTGAGAAATCAGTACCGAGTGGCCCTTGGTGAATATGAACCAGCAAGGGTGATCTGGTGATGAACTTTATCTACAGAAGAAATTTCAACTAGATTTGAATTAAAGAAAAGAAAGAAAACTGCAGTTTCTCTAGTGCTTCACGTGCGTCCAGTAATAGTGTAGGCATTTTCATATACTGTTATTTAATGGAAATTCCCTCAATAGCTTTCACCTGAAAGCATTGGAAGTCTCAGTTTTCACAGATGATGGAAAAGAGCCTTAAAATGCTTGACTCAGTTGTCAAGTAAACAAACTGGGATTCAAACCACTGTTCCGTCTAACATTCAGCCTCTCCTACGACACACAGGGCAGCTTTGTTAAGGACTGACAGGAAAGAGCCAGTCATAAATGGTGCGTGCAAACCAGAAACACCTTCGCTTCCCAAGTAACCCCCCCCTTCTCTTTGCTGATCCTTCACATTCTCAGAATTAAGGGTTGGTTGGTTGGTTTCCCTTGACCTAATATTTATTATCTGCTTCTAAAATGCAAACGTTCCAGGGAGAGGTAACAGAATATTCTGTATCAGTCACTGATGCTTTAGTGTGAATAAGCCCTGAAGCTTCTTTCTGGAAAGGGAACTTTTAATAGAAGCGGGGCCCAGTGGGGTAGTTGGAAGATACATTTCAAATACCACAGTTAGCTCGTCTGTGGGCAGAATATCAGGCTTTTTTTTTCAAAGCCAATTTTTTTTTTCAAATTAGAAACACAAAAAAATACAGCTCTAAAATAGCACCTTCAGACCTCTTTATGGAGTTTATTGAGTCTAAAGTTGATGGAAGAATTTTTCCCTGGTAGATGGCTAAGACTTGTCAGGCATGTTTTAAAAGGAAGCTTACGTGTGTCTCCGGAGTTCATCTGAGATTATTTACCAAAGAGAAAATAGTTGTGATCTAACCTTTGGAAAATCTCTAGATGTCTGTTTCTTCCACAAGGAGTTTTTCATCGTTTGTGTAAAGCGAACTAAAGACCCTAGTCACACATGTGTTCCAAAAAAAACAAAACCCAAAAAACAAATAAATCCAAAAGCTGTAGTAAATCCTTCCATTTACTTACGCCTAGGAGGAGGAGTAGGTACTTTGCTTATGTCAACTATGCAAGGAAGAAGAAAACTAACTAAAAGGAAGGATGGTGAGGAGCTTTTCAGCACTGAGAGAAAACAGTTTGATAGTGTTCCTTGTTTCATAAATCAGTTTGGTTTTGATAAATGATTATTAACACGTGATGTCTCTAGATAGCACTTTTTTGTCTATTTGGGGTGTTTTCTGTGCTCTCCAAACACAACTGATAAATGCGTCGTCATAAAATCCTCATACTATCCAAAATGTGCTCGTCTGCAGTGGCAAGTAAGAAAGTGCTCACACGTCCTCTCTTCATCCCCTGGTAGAGACCACCGTAGCTAGGTTTCCTGCCCTGTCAGCTAAACCCACAAACGATTAAATGCTACGTACATAACAGCCAGTTAGCATGGGTCTGTCTTGGAGACTGGCAGGTGTTTCCATGAAATTTTGCCCCACCTGTCACTGCACACAGGGAAGCCAGCACCTGGCAACCTTGTAAACTGCACGCTCGTTAATTGCTTTGAAACAGCATAAGCAGCAGCAGCAGCAGCAGCTGCCACCAACCTTGTTAAGTAAACAACAGGTTTTGCACCTGCTGGAGCAAAAGTCTGATCTGACTGCTGCCCAATCCGGTGACACTCAGGTCCCTCAGGCAGCCTGGCCTAAGGCAAGTGGCCTAGGAGATGAGTGGCTGTCCTCCAGTATTGATTCCTTCCCTCAGATGTGAAAAATTTGCTCCCTGGTTGCCTGTGGAGGGCACTTAATCCAGCCCCTCCCTCTGAAAATCTGGATAATTAAATTTGCCTTACGGGCAGTTCTTTTTTGGTCCTCTTCCCATCTCTGCCTTCTTTTGAGGATGATAACAAGAAAAGATGACTTGGGTCAAATTTTCCACTTTTTGTGTTACCAACAATATCTCGGACAGGCCCAGAATGGAGAATGGGGGTGGGCAAATAAACATTCTCCCACCGACCACTCAGAGATCCAAGCTTGCAGCCTCCATGACCAGCAAAATGAGGCTGCAGCAACATATATTTGTATGTAACTAATCCAGCTGGATTTTTCAAAAAAGATACTTTTCAGTATTTTATAGCTTTGTATACAGGTGTCCTTTCATTATCAAGTGAGAGCAGGCAGCTCAGTGTTTATCTGCTGAAGCAAGAGTGAAGTCATGTTTAACTTCGCCCCCCACGTGATGTTTACCACTCCCCCGCCACACACACATAACACAGTTCTGAGATTGGTAGCAAGATCTATTCCAAGGCTCTGCAAGAAACACAGTTCAGGCTTTAGGCAATACAGGCCAGAGAAATGAATGCAAAGGGACAATGGAGAAACACTACACCAAGGTGTTTGTGAGATGTTCCCTCCCTGTTCACATCGTCTACAAGCTGTAGAAGTCTCTCAGCGTTGGATTTGCCTGAAACACACAAGCACGTCACTACTCCTAGGTGGGAAGAGACAAATTACGTAAGGCTAATTCATAGCGAAAATCACTTGCTATTCTGAACGTTAGCAGATGACCATGAGTTGGACTTTGGTATGTATTTAACTGTACACAGTTTAATCCTCAGAACAAGTCTCCTGGTGGCCTGACCGTTTTCTAAAAATGGTAAAGGAGAGGGCCTTGGTTTATCTGTACTAGTACATTTTCAACAACAACAAAAACACATCACGATGTAAGCTGAGCCTTGAGGAGGAGAGGGAAAAGACAAACATTCTGCATCACAGGTGAAAACGTACTAGAACATGCCAGGTTTTAGGTTCTCTCATTTTCATCACAAACACATAGAAAATCCAACCAAGTAGAACAAAGATCGGACAGGCCTGAAGGCAAATAATCAAAAGTCTGTTTCAGATCCTAAAGCTAACGGAGTGTTTTGCCTTTGACTTGTTCATGCCATTTTGATCAAAAAGAATAATGCAGTTGTGAGCTAATCGAAGGTTAAAGAATATTTCCAATGAGGTAAGTTAATTATTCATTACTATTGAATGGGGAGAACATTTCTGCAAAATCAAAGTGTATCTCTTTTTCCACTTCAAAGTTTCTAAGAATCACAGTAACAGCTCCCCAAAGTTGTTATTATACCAAATAAGTTTTTATAACATGCATGAAGCAACTGGTCCATGTGCTATATTGAACACATGCATTCTTATATTTTAAATAAAATAACATATAAGTCATGTGGCTCATATGTAATAAATGAAGCACATAAGAATGTAAATTTTCACTTTTGGACTTTTCTTATGTGTCATCCTAACCACTAAAAGACTAGCAGTATACAAAAGGAGAGAAATATACTCAGAAATTTATGAAGAACTCTGTAGGGTTTGTCAAATCCAATTTGTTGAAGTTTCAAAGAACAGTTTGAGACTTTTAGCCAAGATCTATAGATTATATAAATGGAGAGTAAAGAAAACAAAGGAAAAAAACTTACTCCAACTTTTTCTCTTGTTCTACCCTTTCTTTTAACATTTGTAGCAACATCAAAAGGAAAACAGATATTTAAGACACAAGGAAGTGGCCAGTTTCATGATCTGGATTACAGCAGGACAGGAGTAACACTATTTATTCCCCCAAATTATAGAGGGGTATTTGGGATATATAAATGGAATCAAATAATGAAAACTAATTTTTCATAAATATGAAAGGAAGGATTATGACACCTGAATCCCAGATTCTGGGGTCTTGCTATATGAATCTGAGAACATTATTTGGTCTGAGCTTCAGAGTCTATCTGTACAAAGGTAATAACATATTCAAGGAGTTAGTGTATGAAATAAGACGAAGATATGACAATGAAAGTTGGATGCTTATCTGTTCATCTTTATAGTGTGGCAATTTTTAAAAACATAGATGTGGCTACCTCTTTTCAAAACCAAACAGCAACAAATAAGGCTTCTTAAAATCATTATTCTTAAATCAAACCATTCTCAAAAAAAAAGATAACTTATCCCGTATGTGGGTGAGAAAGATGGAGGACAGGAAGGAGGGATCAATACACACAGATTTAGGAGAGGCCAACATCTACATAGGAAAGAAAGATCATCTTTTGTTAAGCAACGTGAAATAGTATGTGAAGACTTCATACCCAGAGGGGAAGGTATAGCTCAAGTGGTAGAGCACATCCTTAGCTTGCATGAGGTCCTGGGTTCAGTCCCTAGTACCTCCATTAAGAGAAACAAAACAAACTAATGGCTACTTATTTTATGTTTGTGAGTCTTTCTGCTTTGTAAGTAAGTTCATTTGTATAATTTTTTTAGATTTCACATGTAAGTGATATGATATTTGTCTTTCTCCATCTGACTTACTTTACTTACTATGATCATCTCTAGATCTATCCATGTTGCTACAAATGACATTATTTCATTCCTTTTTTATGGCTGAGTAGATTCCATTGTACATATATATATACCACCACTTGATCTTAGCCAAAAGGCTGAGAAGTGTATCACATCTTCTTTATCCAGCCATCTGTCCCTGGACCTTCTGGCTGCTTCCATGTGTTGGCTGTTGTCAACAGTGCTGCTAGGAATATTGGGCTATACTAATAGCCATTTGTGTCCTTTCCATTTTCACTGCATTTATACTATTCTTATAATTATATCCTTAAACATTCATAGAATAAGGATTTCTCAGGCATAAAACATGGATTTTAATAGATAAAAAGGAAGTTTGTAAGTTCAAGAAAAAAGATGAAGCTACTGCATTTGATTAAATGGTTTCCTTTCATATTTTCTACCTAGTAGTTATTCACATGAGGGCATAAATCTGTATTTATATGCCTGCAATTAAGTTTTCTTTTTGGCCAAAATTTTTGGTTTCTGAAATATTTAATCCATATTCACAAATGCTTGAAATGTTTCAGTTAAGTGCAGTGGAAAAACAGGAGCTTTATTAGCTATATGTGGCCGTGAATCTCAGGTCAGCCGTGCAGTGCCTGAGTGTAACTTCTCTGAGGCCACAGAGACACAGTGACAATTCGGTGCCTGAGGGTTGTTAGGAGGATGAAAAGGGAATGTTTTCCAGGCATTTACGCACTTTATAGGTATATGCTCAGTAACTTGTAGCTACTATGATTGTCATTCTGGAAAGGCTGATCACAACAGAAAGAGGGTGAGGTCTGGAAAAAAATTAAATTAAAACAACCAATTAATAACCACTAAAATATGACTGGGAGATAAAAATCAGTAGAGTAATTCATAAAAGTAATACATCTTGGGGTAATGAAATGCATTTTACTTTTACATTTCTGAAGGGGTTAAAATCAATACCAAAAAAATTGAATTGAAATAATATGTGATCAAGTCCTTTCTTGATGGGAAAGACCATTAAGAAAAAAAAAAACCTTAGATAAGAAAAAGATGTTTTGGGGAGGAAAACATGCTCAAAATACGGGAGTAAAGCTTTTTGTCTCATGGGTAGTAAAAGCTGATGAATGGCAAAATAGTGGAGAATTTTAAAATAAATGCCCTTATATACAGGGGTAATTTTGTTTTCTAAATACCAAAAAAACAAAAACAAAAACGAAAACAGGAATATCTCAGTTTCATATTCTACTGGTCAATTAAGCTACAGAAAACAAAACCAAACAAATTGTATTTCCCCCTTCTTCGGACATAGTATGAATCCATCTTTAGATCCATTCAAAGAAATTTTCTGCCAAAATCACTACTGCTTGGTGATTGTACCACAACTGTTTTCCTGCAGAGAGCAGAGTTATAATGAGAGACTAGAGACATACGTTTCCTAAAATAAGGCCATGCAGTAACAGTCCCCCGGACACCATATGACAAGGGGAGATGGGAGGAAGTCTAAAGAACCTATAGAAGGTAAAACATCTCCTTAGATTTTCAGTTCTCCACTCCTGCCCATTGGAGCCCATGTTCCTCCAATGTCCCTGCCAAGCCTCCAGGGGAAGAAGTCCCCTGAGCCGTGAGCAAGGACTGACAGCCCTTCCACCGTCCTCTGTGCTGCACACAGAATGTCAGCTAGGATTTGCATTTCATGAGCAGGCTAATGAGTTACAAACTGAGGCGACAAACTGAGCTGTGGGAAAAAAAGGTATGGATGACGATTCCACGCAGCTCCCTTTAGTGGGAGCAGAAGAAGAGCGGAAGGAGGGTATCAGAATCAAATTTTCCTTTCTATGTCCTGAGGTAGAGCAACAGAGAACGGAGAATGAAAGGATCCACTGGAGAGCCAGCAGTGTAGACACAGCCAGTAGGAGCCAATGTCATGATCCCTTCCCCTCTGCCTTGTTCTGTGCCTGGAAAACTCAGTGCCCACCACTCAGTGGCTGACCATGATGTCACTCAATCTCTCTGTACGTAACAAATAAGTCAGCCGTCACCATGGAAATATGGGCCAACACTTTCCTAAATAATCTGCTTTCTGCAAAGGTTAGTGCTCACTGTCCTTCTTTATTGTGTACCTTTTCCCCCCACTCAGTTTTTGACGACCCAGGAGCAGGAGCTTTTAACCAAGCTAGACTTTAATTCAGTTTCTTTGGGAGCCCTGTCTTGCGGTGTCCAGGAAACATAAAGCAGAGAACCATACATTTCCTTTACGTATGTTTTCATGTCTAACAAGTAAGCTGGGGAGGAAACTCCAAAATGAGAAAAATCACCCAGAAAAAGAGACAGATACATGAAGAGTCAACATTTTGCTACTGTGGGATACACTTGCACTTGTCTATACCAAATTTATAAAAAGAATGAAATGGACAGAGTTATTTTTCATTAGGTGTCAAAGGCAACCTTAGCAAAAAAAATTACCATCTATTTTTGAAAAATGAAAAAACTTATCATCTATCATTGTGTTTGGCATGGGGGGAGGTCAGGATCCCAAAAAGCCTCTGCTTTTGGAGAGACATTCAAGCAAATCAGTGCATACTGTTCTCATTAAGGTAAACAGTAAGGTCAAGGGAGAGTATAGCTCAGTCGTAGAGTGAGGGCTCAGCAGGCATGAGGTCCTGGGTTCAATCCCCAGTACCTCCATTAAGATAAATAAGTAAATAAACCTAATTACCTCCCCCAAAAAGATAAACAATAAATTCATACTGTATAGCACAGGGAACTACATTCAATCTATTGTAATAACCTATATTGAAAAAGAACATGAAAGGGAAGATATATATATATATATATATATATATATATATATATATATATATATAAAAGAATTGTAATGCTGTACACCTGAAATTAACACAACATTGTAAATCGACTACACTTCGATTAATAAATTCAAAACATTCAAGAAAAAAGATTTTTTTAATTATAAAATATTATCAGATGCAGAACTTCCTTAGTTAATTTATTTGTTCATTCAACCAACTGACATTTACTAAGTGTGTGTGTGTGTGTGTGTGTGTGTTTATCCAGGACTGTGCTAAGAACCGGGAATCCAGGACTTAGACAGCCCCTGCCCTTTAGGGGTTCACAGCCTAGGAAAAGAACTAAGACTGGCAGCCCTGGTGAATTCCAAGCACTGGTCAATATTTACAGCATTTGTGATTTACACCAAACCCATGCCGAAGGTTTGAGAGCTGTATGTGTTTTATATACCAGGACGCTGAGGTTCAGGGGCGTGAAGTAATTTGCCCAAGGACATTCAGCTTCTGAATGGAAAGGGTAAGGTGTAAACCAGTCCCTGTGGCTCCAAAGCTCGGGTTCTCCCCATGCTGCCTCTGGTGGGAGAGACAGGGAGGCAAACGTGCTACAACACAACCCAGAGGGTGACGGACAAAAGGACCTCTCCAGCATCATGGGATTTTTTTTCTTACTCTCCCTAAAATGGTATGGGCAGGTTAATCAGAAAGAAAGTCAATATTATGACTGCTTGTTTTTCTATTTCTGCTTGACAGTCTAGATAAAAGGCTTTAATCCTGAGTATCTTTGAGAACACAAAGCCTCGGCACTCTGAAGCATTGACTCAATAAGCACCTGTAATTAAACAGTTTAATAGGCAATCCTTACCTAGAGTCAAGAAAAATTTACATTTGCATTAAACGCCCAGCTCCCTCACTCTTAGCAGACAGTGTTTTCTCCAAGGGTGCATGGACTGACTTCTCTCCAGCTCAGCTTCTGTATTTGCAGTCATCCTGACTACTTTCTCTCTGATCTTGTCCCTTTAAGGTCCAGTATCTTCAACTGGCTCCCACCCCACTTTCTCCAGTTCTTTGTCCCTCCAGTACATCCTTGCTTCCCTGGAGGTTCAAGGTCTCTACCCCCCGCCCCCCATGGAAGGAAATTCAACCCATAAACATGCTAAAGTCTCTTCTATTTAAAAATAAGAAAGAAAGCGAGCTGAAACAAAACAAAACCCTCTTAACTTTGCATCACTCTTTTTCTATTGGTCCTGTCTTCCCATTTTCCTCAATTTTCTGGAAGGTTTTGTCTGTATTTGCTGTATTCAATTTCTCACTTTTTAAAATTGAAGTCTAGTTGATTTATAATGTTCTGTTAGTTTCTGGTGTACAGCATAGTGATTCAGTTTATATATATATATATATATATATATATATATATATACACATATATATATTCTTTTTCATTATAGGTTATACAAGGTATTGAATGTAGTTCCCTGGGCTCTACAGTAAGAACTTGTTCAATTTCTCACTTTTAATTCACTCCTCAACTGCTGTGTTGTGGCCTCTGGCTCTTTAAAAAATACCTTGAATTATTACAGAATTTTATTTTGTACTCATTCAGTCACCAAATGCTTTTTGGAAAATCTTAACTCCATGATTCCAAATACACAGGCCATCTTTAGATCCTGACTTTTACTAGTACTTTTAGCTGCATATGACACTGCTGACACTCACCTTCTATGACATTTCTTCTTGCTCCTTTTTCACTCAAACCGTCACTTCTTAGTGACTTTTGGGAGTGCTTGTGCTTCGCGCACTATTCACATAGGAGTTTCCCAGAGTTATGTGCTCAGGCCATTGGTTTCTCCTCTTTACACACTATCCTGGGACATTTGCATTCATTCTAATGTAATTATTTATAAGCTGATGATAATGCTAATATTTAGGAAAAGGAATAGCCTTTTCCCAAAGCTTCAGAATCATTGATTCAATTGCCTACTACAATTACAATTTTGATGCCTCCCAAGTCAATATGTATCAAATTGAATTTCACACCATTCACCTAAATGGATTCTCCTCCTTTGTCAGGTAACTTAGATATCGGTGCCGTTTTGTACTCAACACTGAAAGCTAAAGGTTATTCTAGTCTCATCCGTCCCCTCATTCATTTATTCATTCCCTCCCCACTGCACACACATGTTCAGTGAGCTCCCAAATGCTGTTTATTCTAGCTCCGACCCATCTCCTGGATCTAACCCCATGATCTCTGCTGTTAGAGAGCAGGTTCTCATCATCTCTTTCCTGAGCCACTGTGATAGTTCATGAGTGCCTCTGCCCAGTGTCTCCCTGTCCTTCTTCTCTACAGTGACATCAGAGTGGTTCATCCAACACATGAAACCAACCATGTCTCAACCCTGCTGAAACGCCCCCCCTGACTTACTCTCACCCACCGGGTAAAGCCCAGACGCCAGAGCGGCCCCGGGGTCCCTCCACGACCTGGCTCCCGAATCCCTTTCCAGCCTCTCCCCCCAACTATTCTCCACTTATACTTTATGCTCCAGGAATAATAAATTGCTTAAAATGTCCTGTCTGCACCAAACTGTCATGTATCTTTCTCTTCTTCCTTTGCTTGACATGTTTATCTCCATTCTCTTTGCCTGGATAAGCCCTGCTCCATATTTAAGATGCAGACTTAGCATTAGTTCTTGCAAGAGCCACTCTTCAACCCCGACTCTGACCTGCGTGATGATTCTCTGGACTTCCATAGCTACCTACGTCAGGGTCTCTGTCACATTATTTTGAAATTTCTGTTTCGATGCCATCTTCCCATCTAAACTACAAGATCTGGAGTACACTAGCCATTCTCACCTAGGCGTTTATCTCCATGGCCTGCCTCAAGGCCTTGCTTATGATGGGAACACAGTAAAATTGCGCTGAAATGTCCGTTACTGCTTTGGTCCTGAGGAATTTGTTCTTTTGTGTGTTTGTTGTTAAAAGGGAGTCTAATTCTTCAGTCTAGCTGAACCAGATGGAAGATTCACAACGTTCCCTGAACAGCTTACTGTTCCTTTGAGTACTTTGAGAGTAACAAACAAATTCTGGGTAATTGGCTATGAGTTTCCTGTTTGGAATCTCTGTTCTCTCTCCTCCTTATTTTGAGTTGCCCCCAAAGATGTCCAAGGCATACTTCTCGAAAAGGAAAAGAAAAATTACCACAGAAGTTATCTATTATTAATGCTTTGACAGAAAACATAGAACTTTATGGTGAGTAATAGGCTGAAACATTATTGAAACAAGTCTCTAACATTTGTTACTGTCTTTTTCCTTCTTAATTCAAGTAGCCAGTTTAGGAATCCAGATGGTGGCTACTGCTTTGCTGAAAGCTTCCCATTCAGAACAAATACACATAATAGATACCCCTGAATTATAGTATTAGTATTATTTTATATGATAGCGATTAACTTTAGAGTATCAAGTCATAGAATCTCATACTTATATAATAATTAGAATTTTCCAAATAGTTTGCAAACACATTACACCAATCATTAAGAGAGCCTTTATATAGATATCAATGCGCCTATTTTATAGCTGTAAAGATGAGAATCCATGGAGAATATTAAACCAATGTGTTTTATTCTCTCCACTGAGTTATGTTTCTACATGGTGTTTCTACCATTATAATTTCCAAAATAGAAAAGGGATACATGGCACACTGGGAAGAAAGAGGCTGTGGTCATAGAGTGGAGCCTGGAGAAAGAGAGTGAATAAGGGGAGATGCCCATCCTTCTTGGCCCTGAGTGGCTCCTAAGACAAAAAAGGAGATAAAATGAGAGGCTGATGGAGAGACAAGGTTGTCACCACCTCCCTCCCTTTGAGTTAAAATCCCAGAAAAAGCATCATTAGAGAGGATATGGGCAAAGACAAATGCAGAGAGGCTTTTAGTTCTCTGACTATCTGGGACTCAGGGAGAGACTTGCCGCTGTTTGGTCCCTGCCCTGCCAAGGAGCCACATGAGGGATGGTCTGATGCAGATTAACAGGCCACAGTGCTGTCACTGCGGAGATCTGCAGTTTCAGAGAGGTCAGGCTGGGGCTGGGTCAGCAGAGGTGACTCTCAGAGCCCAGCTGGGAGAGAAAAGGTCACTGACTCACTACTGCAGAACTCAGCTGCTAATAACCTGCTGAGCCAGCAGTAACCAGGGATGTAAGCAACACCTCCGGGAAGACCCAAGAAGTCACAAAAGGCAGACAAGAACCTAGGGACATATGTAAGGGCGCCCTTCTACCCCTCCAGGATAAGATCACCTGTATCTCTCTTCCCCGATGCCCAGAAGCCGTCTTAGGGAAGAACACAGGAAGGAGAAGGGAAGCCTAAAATGGAGACAGTTACTTAAAGGAGGATATTGCTGGACTTCTGAATTCAGCTCTGACATGTAAAGAAACTGGGAGATGTCACTCCCATCATTATGACAACGACAACCAAATGCTGAGCAAACTAAAAATCGATGCTTTTTCTTGGAACCATAAGGGAACTGACATCACAGGGCAGATCACTGTCCAGAAGTCTGGAGAGGCAGGTGAACACAGAGAAACATAGTCTAGATCTGCTTATCTGAAGCAGGAGCTGCTGGAGCCATAACTGTAGGAATATTTAAATGGTAATTTGCAGGGAGGGTACAGCTCAGTGGTTAGAGCACGTGCTCAGCATGCACAAGGTCCTGGGTTCAATCCATTTAAACAAAAAAAAAAAGGTGGAGGTTAATTATGTTAAGGATGTCAAGATGAGATCATCCTGGGTTATTCCTGTGGGGCCCAAATCCAATGGCAAATGTCCTTACAAGAGGAGGACAAGACAGAAGACAGGAGAAGCCCCTGTGAAGACTGTGACAGATATTAGCATGATGCTACCACAAGCCAAGGAATGGCTGGAACTTGAAGACAAAAAAATAACGATTCTCCCCTAGAGCTTTCTGCGGAAGCGTGACCCTGGTGACACCTTGATTTCAGACTTCTGGCCTCTAGAACTATGAGAGAATAAATTTCTATTGTTATAAGCTACCCAGTCTGTGTTAATTTGTATAACAAGAAATTAATATAGGAAACTAACACAGAAGGAGATTCCTTTAGTGTACTATGTGCATAGTGACCTCTTTTCGAAGAGGACAGTGTGGAAGGTGGGGGGAAAGTTGAGTAATGTTGACGTAGAGAAACCCAACAAGACACCACCTCAACCACGTGGTCAAGGTCGACATCAGCAGTAGAGAATCATGTTGATAGTATAAATTCTTGATATTGCATGATGAAAACAGCACTTTGATTCTGTACTCCCTCCCCAAAACTCATGTTTCCAAACCAATCATGAAAAATACATAAGAGAAATTCCTGCAGAGGGGAGTTTTATAAAATACCTTAGCAGTACTCCTCAAACTAGAAAAGTTCAGGAAAAACTGTCACAGCCAACAGGACCCTAAGAGGACATACTCACTAAGTATAATCTGATAGCTTAGATGGCATCCTGGAACAGAAAAAGACATTGGGTAAAACTAAAGAAATACGAATAAGCTAGGGGCTTTAGTTAGTAATCATGTATCAATACTGTTTCATTAATTGTACTAAATACACCATAGGGATGTGATATGTTAATAATAGGCAAAACTGAACACAAGGTATATGCAGACTATTTCTACTATCTCCTCAATTTTTATGTGAACCTAAAACTCTTCTAAAAAAAAATAAAGTCAATTATTAAAAAAAAACAAAGAGGGCCTTCCTTAAATAAATTACTTTTAAATAACTGGATCAGACTAAGGCTAGCAGATTTGACCAAATTTAATTTCTAAATTTTCCTCATGCTGTCCTCAGCTAGAACATAAAGATGATACATTTTCTTTGCACTCTTGAATGTAAGGTGTGTAAATTAGCCAAAGCAATGAAGAATCAGAGAATTAAAAATCACCGACCCACTAACAGCAGAGCTGTGGCTCAGACCACAGATTTCAGACTCTAGAGTCCAAGTGCTTTCCACTTTATGTATAAAAAGCACTCTGGGAAGTTAACCAAAAATAAAGCACACTCCTTCTTTCAAACCAGCTACATTATGCTTATGGCAAACACACTTGAACACGAGAAGTGGTAAAATTCAGATACTCTGAGAAAGCCACGCAATGTATTTCAGGAGGATAGTTTAGAGAAAGCCACAGTGTAGATAAAGAGCACGCAAGATAGGTAGTGAAGACAGTAAGTCACGTTCATGTCTGTATGGCTCTTACAGAATGGGAAGCACCGTACTTAGAAGTGATGTGAGAGCAAAGTGAACTCAGTCATTCACATCAAAAGAGTCTTTATCACTGAGTCTTTTATAAGCTTTGTCTGGGGGTCTTCTGGTCATTGTGAATCAAAAGCTTAAAGACCTCACCTGTAATCTAATTTGTTCTGGTTTGTTACTATTTTATAATCTAAAGAATGAGAAAAATGTCATCCGTTCACTTTTTAACATTCAATTTTTAACAATGCAGCAGTTAATTATCCAATATCTGAAATGCCCTCTTTTCAAATTCGTATTTCCACAGCATGCATTGAAAAAGTAGAGAAGATAGAACTTAAAATTGCTAAATTGTGTATTAGTATTTATGAAGGTAAGCGTTACACAATTACCCAAAATCTTGTTTAGTGATTAGCTGAGCAAATCCAGTAATTATCTGGAGGATGTTATGAATACAATAATATCAATCCTGTGAATGAACTGCAATAAAGTTAACTCTGTATAAAATGTGTGGTATATGATTCTATGTGTATTTAAACAAAAATAATACAAGATATTTAGAATAACACATACTTGTTCAAAGATGGAAATTTCCTTTCAAGAAACATATAGTTCTTATTTCTACAAGAATAGATAAATAAAGGCATAACTCTAGTTGATTCAGCATAAGGGTTGATTACAAGTTGGAAAATAAGTCAAAGCTAAGAGACTTTACTTTCAACCAGCAGGACACATCTGCTTTTCAAGTGAAATGCTCCTGAATGAAAAGTCTAATATAATATTAGGTACATGAAAACTCAGACTGGATTTCAACTTGTCAAAAACTTAACTTTTATCCCCCTACTCAAATAGCCTATGGGGTGAACAGTTAAATAAATTAAAAAGGTAAAATGGAAGAGACAGAAACCCTGGCTCTGAAACTAAATTAAAAAAACAAAGGAAAAGGGAAAAAAAAATCACTTGCCAAAGTGTAAAACTGTGAAATGAGTTCATTTCATATGTTTGGAAAGTCCCAGCCCATATACTTTCTTCACAGATCTGGCAAACCATCATCCTCAATGTAAGTGTTCATGTCAAAGGTATTGATATTAATGTCTTTTCTTCACTGTCCACTTTTCTCCAGAACTTGACTTCTAAAAGGGGTTATTAGAGTTACACTATGTATCAGAATATAGTACAAGCAGATGACAATCACATACTCTAAATCTCTAGACTACGTGTATCAGAATCACCTGAGTTGCCCACTGCATATACAGATTCTTGCCTTCTGTTCCTGATAAACCAATTCTGATGGTAGATACCCAGAATCTGCCTTTTCAACAAGCATCCAAGTTCACTCTTATCATACTAATACTTAAGAACTTAGGAACTTTGCTTTATCTAATATAACTGATTTAGTATAAGATATATAACTACCAAATAGGAACTAAAAGTGGAAGCAATGAAGATACAAAGATTTAATGAGCTCACGCCTGAATTTGTTTGTTTATAAAGTTAAATGAGACTATGTCTAAGGCCATCACAATACAAATCAAGAAACAGTTAATACGGTTTGCATCCTAAATAGATATCAGTACTGGTTAAAGACAGTTTGTGTTTGAAAATAGTCCTTTTTTCCTTCTTCTTTCTTTTCTTTTCTTAAGAAAAAAGTCAACCAATCTCCCATTTGAGCTAACTTCATGATAAAAAAAAAAAGAAAAGCATCTATGTTATATCTGTGTTATATAACTTATTGCTGTGCTTTTATTCTTATCCCAAGCCATTCTTCAAGCCTTGGCTTTGGTAATGATAATTATACAGAAGAGAATAAAGCAGGTGAGGGGAAGAGAGAGAAGTGAGTGGGAGAGGCTACTCTATACAGGTCGTCAGCAAGTATTCAATCTTATAAAGACATTGAAGCAAACACTTTAATTGGCCCTAATGTATTTTCTGTTTTGTTTACTGAACATTGGCAGTTTCCTCAGTAATATAAACATATATCAACTCTTACTATTCTGAAACTAAAATAAATTTTGATTAATTGGTTTTCAAACGGTTCAGAAACACAATTCAAACAAAAACGTGCTAAGTCATTTTATATATTCTCAATTTAACAACATAACTATGTTTCTAAATTGGTTACCTGAAGGTTATCAAAAGTTTATCTCTTTTAGATTTTCAAGGAGATAATTCTCCAAGAAGACTGAAATAAAAAACAGATCTCTGTATGTCTTTGAGGTCATAGCTGTCCAAGGTCAAAATCTGTCAGGAACAAGCCAAACCAAAAGGGTATCTTAGAGACAAGAACCTTGGGACAGACGGACACACACACACACACACACACACACACACAGAGTCAAGTGTAAATCATGCCTATCCCTCTACGCTTAAAATAACAGCCTAGGCCAAAAAAAGATCTACGTAGGAATGATAAGGCTCTGAGATGCAAATCTTTGCAACTGACCAATCCACGCTCTATCCTCCAGATCCTCCAAAGCCACTTCCCTGCTTTAGAATTAATGACTCACACGCATCAGGCATGGGTATGATTTTCACAGTTACTGAAGGGTTTTCCAGTCTGCCCTATTCAGAACAACCACTGTCGGACACTGTGGCTCAGTCCAAACTTGAGATGTGCCATGTTTCCACACGAGGGATTTTTTTATTCATCTTCCTTTAGCTCCTAGGTTACTTTTTGACATTGCCCTTTCATAAGCTTGATTTAGCATTGGCTTCAAATTTGGGAGTTACCTTTCAGTCAAAGGATGTCTCCATTTTACACGTGTTGACCTGGCTCTACTCGGACCCCCCAATTATTTTGCTCTGTGTGGCGGCATCTCAGCCTTTACTCTTTCCTACACTCATGCCTTTTTTGGAAAAAGGACCCTTTTACAGACCTGATGACGATTTCAGGTGGCTCTTTCTCTCTTCCTACTCGAAGAACTACAAGAAGGAGTCACTAGCCCAGTGCTTGTTTTATTTTCCTTCTATTTCACAATAAGTATTACACACAATTTTTCAAAAAATCACATTTATTGTTATGTATGTTCACTGTAACAGGTAAAAAAGTAGAGAGGGGAGAAAGGTAGTTTTCTCCTTTTATTCCACCCACGTCATGTAACCAATGATAATATTTTGGTGTTTGTTCACCATTCTTATCCCAAGGCTTTTGCAAACCTATCTACACACTGATTTACATATTTGACCTTTGCTTTTCTCATTTGATTTTCTAGATGTGGCTTGTGTTCTAAAATTTCTTTGCACTGGAACTGGATCTTGTTCAGATACTGTTTTTTCCTTATTTTTTCCTTCATGCTTTTTATATATTATCGTTTACATCATACTCTGGCGACCTTGCTTCAGCTCTTAGGAGACCTGCCAGTCCTGTTTTGTCTGGTTATGCTCCTAATGAACTGTGGGTGACAGCCCTCCGGAGATGTCCAGGTGTCATTTGGCCCCAGCTTTTCTCTTCTCTGAGAGTTAAAAGTGACTGGATCCCATGCAGAGAGCAGGCGTTAACTGATGCTGTGTGTTAACTGCTGCTGTGTGGCAACTGTCCCCTGCATGGGACTCGGGGAACATTAGCTTGAGAAGGACTCTGTTACAGCAAGAGATGCAAGAACCTGTGGAACAAACAGGGTTGCTGACAAATGAGTTAGGTGGATCCAAAACGTCTTGGTGCTGATCTCTTGAAAAAAATTCTATTACTTGATGTCGTTTAACTGGTCATTCTTAGAGCTAGAAAATCACTGCTTCTTCTAGGCAGGCTGATTTTACTTAACAAACGTAGAGCAGCTTTGCTGGTCACTTAGCTGGGTGAACAATAGTAAAACAGATGAGGCAGCCACTGGGTGGCAGCAGAAATTTGATAAATTTACTGCAAAAATATACTTATTGTTTTATCTCCTCTCTTACTGTTTAGAGTACTAAAAGGCAACATTATTGTCAACAAAATATCTTCAGATAGGTAACATTCATCTAACCTATTTCTTCAATGTAAACTAGCATATTCAACTGTGAGAAAGTAAAGCTTTAAAATATTAAAACTAATGACCCAATATTCTATGAATATAGTTTAAAATTTTAACATTACTCAGGATGACTTTCTAGATGGACATAGTTCTTTTCCTAATAATTTAAAGTTGCCATTACTTTTAATAGCTTTAAAAATCTGCTAACAGAAGTCTTATATATTCAAAGAAGAAATACTGAAGAATTCAGAAAAGACAAAGAACAAAATTACTCAAAATCTCCAAACCTTAATTAAACGTTGATAGTCACTTGCTATTATTTATATTGTCTTCTCAGTGTATAGTTGTTGGGTTCTTTAAATAATACTAATGTCTGTTTTTACTCAACACTTTTAAATTCTCTTTTTCAACTTAATATAGTGTGAATTATTTCCCCATGTCATTAAGTATCTTTTTGCAATATTATAGTTATTGAATAATATTCCCTCATTTGGCTAGAACAATTTATAACCAATTACTTCTTGTAAAGCATTTAAAAAATATTTACTCCTGTTAGACAACTGTTATTAATTCTGAAGGCTAAGTAGCTGATGGTTTTCAGCCTTCCAGTGTTAGGTGGCAAATTAATGTTTCATATAATGAGAGATCCCAGTGAAATGGCTTTTTAGCTTTCTGATCAGAACTTTCTGATCAGAATTACTTGGATTGGTTCTAAATCAGAACTGCAGGGCTGAGGCCCGGACTTCTGCATTTTTTAACCAGCTACCTGAGCTATTGAAATGCACACTGAAGTTTCAGAACCACTCATACTCTGAATAAAACTATAATCAGAGGACCTCAATTGTATTGTTAATAGGAAATGTACAACCTTGGAAAATTTCACATGTTTCTGTTTGTTCCTATATTAAATGGAAATGATAAGTTCTAAGGTTAGAGTGATGTTGATGGAGTATCACTATTATTTTTTCAAGAGTCCATTTCCAACTAAAATGCAGGCTTTGGAGACGCTGAGGGCAAGCATATATCTCTTCCAATACCAGAGGTCATGTATCGTGGGTATAACGTGCAACAATTATGCTAAGCAGTTTACATGTACTGTTATCCCTCAAAACAGTGTTGCCAGGTAACCCTAATTCCATCTTTACGGATAAGCTCAGAGGTTCAGATGGGTTAAGTCAATTAACCCAGGTTACATTGTTTGTCAACATCAAAATCTGAATTCAAACAAGCCTTTCCAGTACTGTGATCTGTGTTAATCTCTAGGACGCTGTCAGCCTAGAATGCAGAAAGGGGCACATACAGGTAGGCAGATGAAGTTTCTTCCTGGTTCGGTAATGAGTTACTGTGTGGTTACTGGTTTGTCTCTTCCTCATGCTCTTTACAGATGGCAAGGGAATACTTCAGAGCCGATGCTGTTACACATCACAGAGTTGACTGAGAGGCAAAGAAAAACCCAAAAAACTGATTTATTTGTTCTTTGTAAGCTTCTGCATTTTAGATGGTGCAATTGTCAATTACCGGTTAGAAAGCGGTATGTATTGTTCAGGTTTTGAATTGAAAGGGTAATAAAATGCTCCATCAGACAAAAGCATATCCCTGCTAACAGTTTCTTCAAAATTTGCAGCTACTTTCAACCAGAAGGGGGCTGTGACAGAGGAGCTAACTCTGGCCTGCACCCAGAACTGCGCAGTTTACAAAGGGCATGGCCTTTGGAGACAGAGGGTCCTTTCCAGGTGACTTAATACGTTTGACTCCTACTTTCCTGACCTGAAAATGCAACTCATACCACCTTCTTAGCTCTCAGAGGTGGCTCGAGACCTAGCAAGGCACTAGATGATGTATGATAGGCTTTTAATATCTTGCTTGGTGAATAAACAATCCAATGTCTTATTAGAAGTCTAGCAACTCGGGCAAAGGAAGAAGAATTGACTTTAATTATTTACTGCAAAAGTTACACTTTCTTTTCAAATTGAGCCTTTGGAAGTAGCTGATCCCATCAGTCGTACAAGAGCCTTGGTAAATAGAAGGCCTAGAATTTCATTATTGTGCCTTGTGCGAGAGCCTCCTTTCTTTTGAGGGTTATTCTGGGAATTAGGATACTTTTATGTAAATTATCTACCACAGCCGAGGGAGACCCAGGGCGCTACATCTGCCTTTGCTGTACCCTGAGGCTCTCCATAATCCACTCCTGCACCCACCTGCCTTCTTCAGTTCTCTACCCAAATGTGGCCTTCTAGACTAGTCAGCTCAGGAAACCACAACAGTGCACCATGGACTGAATGGTTCAAACAACAAACATTTATATTTTTACAGGTTGGGAGGCTGGAAAGTCCAAGATCAAGGTGTTGGCTTATTCGGTTTCTGGGGAGACCTCTCCTCCTGTCCTGAGGATGTCTCCTTCTGGCTGTGTCCTCACAGGACCAGGTGCTGGGGCGGGAGGAGGTGGGGGAAGGGAGCGAGCACTCTCCTCTTTCCTTATAAGAACACTAGTCCTATGTATCAGGCCCCACTTTTAGGACCTCATTAAACCTTAATTACCACTTTATAGGGCTTATCTCCAAATACAGACACATTTGGGGTTAGGGCTTCAACATATGATTTTGGGGGGACACACTTCAGTCCATAGCTCTGTCTCAGTGAGGCCGTCCCTGCGAACCTGTATACATTTACAACCTCATACCATGACCCTCCCTATGCCCTTACTAGGCTGTGTTTTACTTCACAACACTTTATTTTCAAACATACTGTATATATTATATATTTATCTCTTTGCTACCTGTCTCCTTATACACACGTATACACACACACACACACACACACACACACAAAACTCAGGGATTTTGGGCTGTTGGTTCATTCTGGTACTCATACTAGTCATGACAGAGCCTGGCACAGAAAAAGCCAACAACATAAACACTGCTGTGCCCATGAACGGACTAGCCACCCTCTCTTGGGCATGATGGAACCTGCTAGAGATGCCAATATAGATGAGATACCACCGCCTGTTCTTCAACAGGCTTCAGTCCAGTTACACTCACCAGGCTCGCTATAAATGAATGAAGCTCTCTAACTACAAACTGTAATGTAGGAAGTGATCAAAAAGGAAAGTAGGAATCTGTACTGTACACAATCCAGAGAGACATCTGCTTCTCACGCCGGAGCCAACGTCTCCAGATTTGCATAAATCTATTTGCTAAACTAGGGGTTAGGAAATCAGATTTCCTGTTATTAAAATCATCATTCATTCTTGGTTATATTTATATGAGCCAACTGCAAACCATAAGAACAGGTCAAATGTGTGCGCTGCAGTACATTTTCAATATCCATCCTCCCAGGCAAGTTATACACAGAAATATCCCCTGTGATAATATTTTAAGAAATGACCATGTGTAAGAATAACCAACTACACAGCCCAGGTTTCCTTTCTGATATACTAGTTTGATACTTACTTAAAAGAGAGGAATGATTTACTTGATGTCAGCCAGAGAGCGTTTTAAGTCAAGCCATCCCAAATTTCATTAAGCTTGCAAAGGTATTTTTTAAGCATTGCCTTAATTCACTTGAATGTAAAACCACAGGAAAAATAATCTCTAATCTCATTCTCCTGCTACAGTCTAAAGAATGTTATCGACAATGCTATCTATTATGACAATAGGGAACCCAAAATGAAATGAGATGCTGATTTACCTTCTCTGGTGACTCGGGCGGGGCATTAAGCCACAGTCCTGAGGCAAACCAGACCACCTGTGCCGTCTTCTCCCGATGAGCTGAAGCTGGTGACAAATCATTCTCCACACAAAGGAGCTTTTCTCTTTTCACTTTTCTACTTTAAGGGAGAAAGTGTAACCCCTCCAGTAGGAGATGCCGGAAAGTATTTTGCTTCTCACACTGTATTGCCTAAATATTTTGACTCTGAACCTAGATCAAGTAGTCGATAGATCAAATTATGATTTTGAAGGAGAGTTCTCTCTCCAGAACTTTGATTCTCTCATTATTCCTCCAAGCCACACCCACACTGCCCCGGGAAATAGGATGTTTCCTAGAAACGTACATGTGAGTGATATTTTCTAAGAAAATTCCTTCCATCTTATGACAGTGTTTTTGGTACAACACTGAAGCACAAAAATGTTTGGTAACTTCACATTTCTTGAAGAATCAAGTCATCAGGAAAAGTTTTTCTCTCCTGTAATCCAGCACCCAGCGCATCAGTGCGGCTCAATAAGACGTTTGCTCATTGAATATTGGATGAATCCAGGCACTGAAAGGCCCTCATTGTTAAAATCCCCTGCAAGGACTGAGGGGTCCCGGAGTAAGCTCTGCTTACGTTCAGTGAGATGACACTATCTCCCTAAGCAGAAAGGGAAGTTATAGCACCTCTTGTTGGAAACAGCACACTCTAACCTTATAATCAGACAATCTAAACATATAAATTTATTACTTTGACATACCTTCAAATAATTGCTTATTCAAATGCTTAAAATATTACCTTGCCAGGGGGTTTAAGAAAAATATTTGTAAGTAAGAGGTGACAAAAATGGCTTTGTCCTGAAGGGAAGATGGTGGGTGTCTACTGAATAGGAATGTGAATAAGTCAAAGTCATGTTCTTAAGGTGGTGGCATAACAGACAGGGGGGCAGAGGCCACTGGGGCTACTGAGTATTTTTCTCTGGATGGGGACAGCTTGTCACGTACGTTCCCAGTTCCGAGGCTGGAATGAATGGAGCAGTAGGACTTACTTAAGCAGTCAAAAAGGAAAAGATTTTAATACTGGTGATGTTTACCTCTGGCACTGTGCATCCTGGGGTTACCTGTTGACTGCCTCTTCTAGGCTTTTTCATTTTCCCCAATGGTCAAAATGTTACCCTCTTGTGATCACCAGCAAACCAGGAAGCTTTTATTTCTCAGGGGTACTGGAACGAGGCACTGTGACTTCCCTGACTTTAATCCAAACTTCAACTTGCATATGCATAATTGTTCTTTGTTTTCTTATCAGAAACCCATTGAATAACATGAATAGTCAGAAGCAGTCATCTTCTTAAAAAAAAAAAAATAGCCCTTGGCGGTGGGTATAGCTCAGTGGTTGAGCACACATTTAGCATGTGCAAGGTCCTGGGTTCAATCCCCAGTACCTCCATTAAAGAAAAAAAATAGCTCACATTGCAATGCATATCAGGGCACTGCTATTTTTTGCTACAGTCTCTGTAATACGATCTGATTTTTTAACATAGGAGTATGTATTATATTGATTTTTTAAAAATGTATTAAAAAGTACCACCAACATTGGGTACCACAACATTGCTTTACTAGGTTAACTTTTATGAAATCAACTGTCAATAACACCAACATCTAAACAAATTCCTCAAGTCATGTAAGAGGGGTTTGGGGACAGGGCTCAGACCTGTGTGAAGGATTATACACCTTGCAGAAATCATTATTAGGAAGGACTGTGTCTTCACTGATGAGCCCTATTCAAGGGAAATGATGGCGGTGCTGAGAGGGAGGTGCTGAGAGGGAAGAATGTGCCCTCCCTCCTGGTGGGGCTGCCCTGAAACTGTGTCAGGTGAGGGCCCCAGATGCCCTGCTGGAGGTTCCATTCTCACCCAGTTGCAATCTTAAATGGCTTCACCCACTTGGTTACTTTCCCCACCACACCTTGTGGTGACGTGGTTACCCTATTGTCATCATGAAATTACCGATCATCTTTCCCACTAGCCTATTAATTTTTTTCAAGATTTGGGACCCTCTGATTTTTCCCAGAGTCCCCAGTATTTAGCAGTATGTGTAGCAGCCATTGTGTCTTTTAGTAAATAAAAGGATGGGCTTTGGTCTCTAAAAAACCTTCTTTCATACTCTTTTCTGTTCTTTGTATTCTTTTCTTTAAACTCTCTAAGCCTCAGGTTCCTCGCTTATTATATGGATATAATAATAGTACCTCCCTGATAGGGTTTTTCTCAGGATAAACATGATAATTATCACCTGTGAAATGTTTTGCAGTACTTGGTACACAGGACTTCACAAGTATTATCTATTCCTATTTTTCAATAAAGACAATCTGCCTTTTGGGAGCAACTCTGGGAAAACACCGTACTTGGTGTAGTATATAACTAAATCTCTAAAAGTTTACTTATATGAAGAGAATTTATAAAATCTCCTTTATATTCAGATCCTGAAGGTTAAAGACTTGGAAATGACTGATTTATTACCCAGAGAGTCACAACTAGAAAACTGAAATTGCAGAGTGTGGTGTCTTTGATTATTCCCAGTTTTTGCCAAGTAAAGTTTTCTGGACAAAAAAAGAAAAAAAAAGATTCTACAGAAGAC
This sequence comes from Vicugna pacos, assembly GCF_048564905.1. NCBI lineage: Eukaryota > Metazoa > Chordata > Mammalia > Artiodactyla > Camelidae > Vicugna > Vicugna pacos. Next base: position 12,530,442 of record NC_133010.1, read on the forward strand.
CCTTTCACACTCAAAAGAATCTTTCCAAGCTGGTGGTTGTGAGAGGTGGTGGGTGGAGATGGGTGAAATGGGTGAAGGGGGACAAAAGGCACATACTTCTCATTACAAAATAAGTCAGTCCTGGGAATGTAATGCATAGCTCGTGCCCATAGTTAATAATACTGAATCGCATATTTGAAAGTTGCTTACTGAGTTGCATATTTCAAAGTCCTCACCACAAGAAAAAATATATTTGTATCTATGTATCAGGATGGATATTAACTACACTTGTTGGGATGATCATTTCAAAATATATTCAAGTATCAAATGACTTCATTGTACACTTGAAACTAATATGATGCTGTATGTCAATTATACCTCAATTAAAAAAGAAAAAAGAATCATTCTGATATCAAAAATATGAAACAAAATATAAACTATCTGCTACCAATCATACTGTCCTCTTGCTCAAAAGGTGTCTAGTGTGCTCTCAACTGGTCCTCTGACAGTAAGGAAATTACAAATTTGAAGATTAGAGATAACACATTATCCACAGAATCTTACTCTAAATGTAGTTTTTAAAATGCTTTTGAATTACTAAATGTTTCTTTTTAAGATGCCAACTCATTTCCCATAGCTATTTTCCCCCTAGAAATATAAAGATTATCCCCCCCCCCCCAAATAATGTTGAACAACAACAAAATCTACATTGATCTCACATGTGAAAGTATAAAAAGGTATAAAAATGCGTCTGGTTTCCACTTAGAAGCCATCATGGAGAACCGTCCCCACTTATACACTGAGCCTTCCAATCCCTCATTTTGAGATTTAAACTGATTGGCAAATAAATTTTGTAGCACAGTAAGAAATCAGTTTAAAATAAATTTCTCTATATAGGCATGCATAAATGTTGCGGCTTCTATACGGGAAAAGAACATCCCAGAGAACCTCTCGTGGTTCCTACAGTCACTGAGGCCAACCTCACTTTCCTATAGCTCTGTATCTGGAAGATGTGACAGCATCCCAGCATTGGATACTGAAAGCCAAATGAATCAAGGAAAATAAGACCATAGTGCTGCACGCCTATGAAATCCCTCCAGGTTCCCTCGTCATCAAGAGAATGAGCATTTGGAACACAGTGTCTGCCTGCAATAAAACCATAATCTGGAACTATAGATGTAAGTTTGGATTAAAGGCGAAGGAACCTATTTTCCACTTACCAGCTTATGATAAAGACTTTGTGGTGAGCACACAGAAAATGAGATGGATCTCATGTGATCTCAAGTGTCCAGGACCTCCTGTTGGAGCAGCTGGTGCTCCCACCCTTTCTCCATGTGGCTATTTACGGAGAGCATCCACTGAACAAGGTACTTGGAAAAAGCAAAAAGGGGAAACTCCTGGACATTTCGTTGTGTTTGGGTAAAAGCTCACCTTTGAATCACCTCTAAATGATTTCCTTAAAAAAAGAGAGAGAGAGAGATTATAGTTGGAAATTTTAGCTAATGAAAACTAAGTACCTCAGAAACAAACTTACCCATAAATGCAACGGATAAACTAAATGTAAATCCTAACTACTGATAAAAGCAGATTCAGGGAGCTCCTGTGCTCACAGAACTGATAATCAGCCAATCTTCTTCGATTTGCTGTGACAGGACCATCTCTTTTGACTTCTCTGGCACCTGTTTGATCTGGTCCATGCTTTGCAGGACTGCTAAATATATTCAATATCAGCTTTACCTATAGTTGGGTATCAAAATGGGATATTATTTGAAACTGAAAAACACAATAAAACTATTTTAAATTTTAAAAAGGCAAAAAAATCAGCCCCTGCTTTGTAACCCAGGGGACCTTCCTCCAGTTAGTGAGAGTTTATGGTAATTCATTGCACTGGCAATAGGAGAGAAATTTCCATAAGGAAAAGGACTAGGTTCATTGCCCAATTGAGACTCCAGATTAGTCGTGACATTGGATGACTCCAACTTCTCATTTCTGCGTATCACTGTGGATAACTGTCTGTGCTTTGAACTTGAAATATTAAGTCTAGGCAACCTATAATTAAACTCTTCAAATAATTTCATGGAGAAATACTTTCTAGGATTTATGTTCAATTATCTTCTGCAGAAAGAAGCCCAGAACTGTGGTATCAACTACTCTCCTGGCTAGGTTCTTTCAAAATAACGTACTTATGTTTGTTGACAATGAAGTTATCTATGTGAAAATTGATGAATCACCACGTAAATCACTTGTTCTCAGATAATGCCTATAAAGGATAGAAATAAATAATTTAGATCCTAAGAGCAAATGTTACTCAAATTAGGCCACATTAATTTATTAAGAATAATAAAATGTTTATATGGAAATTATTTAATATTGTACCTATTTTATGAGAATGAATAAATTAAATATATATAAAACATTCAGATCAGTTTCAAGAAATAGCAGCTTGAAGAATGCTGGACTGTTCAATTTTCTGTAATGAATTTTGGAATAGATGATGTCTGTGGAGTAACACGATGAAGACAATAAAAATAATTCCACAATGCTAAATAAAATTAAGAAAGCATTCTATAAATATTTTAATAGGAAAATAGGACAAAAAAGGAATGCCACCATTGTAGTGAAAATGATTGAATGACACTTAGAAGTATCTCTCTTCCATTGCCTTACTTGAATAAGCTGTACTTTCATTATTATAATCGTTTAACTTCTGAGGAGGAAGAAGCATGTTTAGTTCTTTTCTTTTACCTCCAAACGTAAACATCCTCTTTCGCCATCTGGTGGTTGAAGACAGCATTTTCTGTGTCGATGAAAACACAGCCGAACTGAGATTTAACAGCCAATTATATTGAATGCTTTCAGATTCACCTTAGTGTAAAGATATGTATATTTTCTTAACCAATATAAATATAACTGAGGCCATTTTGTTCTAATGGTTCACAACATTTTACTCAAATCACTCTAGCTGTCATATTTAAATGCAAGATAAGAAAAACTAACCAGACCAATTCTTTTAAGTAAGATTTTTGAAAGTAATTCATTTTGAAAGTTAAAATTAAATACGGTAGTAACAATTTGCTTGACATGTTACATGTCTTTTGGTCTAAAGAATTAATAACATCTTTATGGAAACAAGAAGGTCCAAATATATTTTTAAATAAGCGTAGTAGATACGGTAAATTTCAAAGGTTTCAACATACAATAGTTAGAATTGTATGTTGACAAGTCACCATACCAAGAAAATTTAACAGTATATGTATGGTTTGTCTTCCATATAAATTCTTTCTTAAGTAAAAATTTCAATGTTTTCATTAGTACATTTTATGTATACAGATTAACTATCTCATTCCATAAAAAAATTAAAAATGACAATAAATTTAATGTTTAACTTCTTTATTTTCTCCCAGAATATTTCAATATTGAAACCCAAATTGTTACTTAGAGAAAGGGAAAAACAGAGAAACATGAAGAAACAAATATTCCATTTCATTTAACTTATATGGTATTGTGAGCAGTCACTCGTGTAGGCAACACTTTTGTTTCTTTGTAGAAAAGAAATAAAAAAACAAACAGCACCATTAAAGAATGCATGATCCCTGAATTCTAAACCAAACACTGTCTAAAAGTCGTTTCAATGCTTGTCGCACTCCGTCACATTGAGTCAGGTATGAAAGCAAGCGTAACAGTATTAAATTGTAGCAGTCTTACTGAATCAACTGCTCCCCCTTCTGAGAATTTTACACACCTTTTCTGAGTTTTTCCTGTGGGAATAACAGATTCTTTGGTTGAGGACTGAAGGAGGGTTTTACTTTTCTCTATGCCGACAGAAAATGTCTATGTACGTTCAGGGCCTCTGCCCCCAATCTGTGTTTGTCATGCGTGTTCTGTTTGGGTTGATTTCACATTTTGCTGTTACACTGTAAGAGGAATACCGCCTTTAAAAAAAAAAGGCATTAAATGGCTAATGTCAAACAGATGTAAACATTCAGAATACTGACCGAAGGGGGAAAAAAAATACACACAAACACACATTTAAAAAAAAAAAAACCAAAAAACTGAAGAAACTGTACTGAAAATCCGAATCAGTTTAGGTTTCCGTGAAGCCGGGGGGAAAATACAGCAGTACAAGAAGATGATGGCAACCAAGTAGAGCACTTTCTTTGAAACATTCATGAACAGTACAAATACAACGAAGTCTTCCTATTGTCTAAATTATCCTGCAACTATCAAATAGAGTACAAAGCGAAATAGTATGTGCTATAAAAAAAGGCAGCTCCTTTAAATTATAGTAAAAATGCTTTTTGTTCGCTTTACAGTGACAAAGCATGAGGACTGAAGACGACGAGATTTCTATGTTCAGTGACATTTTGGCTATATAGGCCCCTGACAGTCTGCTGAGTTCCTTTGCCGGGACTCTTCACATTGTTCTCTGGAAACACGGACAGTGACTCCGGGCTCTGCGTGTTCAGTGGGCTCCTTCCTACCAGGCGGCGAGCGCGCTGCTGGCCTCCACCCTGGAGGAGGCCACCCTAAACTTGGCTTTAGCTCCTGTCACCTGGGACTTGACCAGACCAGGGAGGAGCTGGGAAACTGAGGCCACAGTAACTTCCTCTTTTGAAAACGTGTTGGTAAAGGGCACGGGGCTGCAGCATCGTGTTATCCTTACACTTGGCTGCGTTGGGCAGCACCGTAGGCACCGGCTTGTTTGTGTATGTTTGCTTTGAACGAGTGAGAATATCCAAGGTGGAGAAGCCAACTAAACCTTCTAGAGCTCATCCCAGAAACACGTACTTCCACAAAGTCTTTACAGCAACCAGGCTCAACCTCATAGGTTTGTTTTCAAGTTTTTCCTCCAGACTATAAACCTTAGCAAGGAAACAGTATATCTAACTACGGTGCTCAGGTCACCAGCGTGTCTGCTATTCTGGCTTTGGGGAAGGAAAAATATTTTCATTTTGAAAATGAATTTGCATCAGAACGTCTGTATTAACATGCCCATTAACTACCTAAACGTCTTTAAACAACCTCAGGCATATGCATATCGTACAGGAGAGGGGTGAGGGGATAGCAGTTTTCTTCCTTCCCCTGCTCCAAAAGTGCTACTTAGGGAAATACATCCTTTGTGATAATAATAATAAAAAATTACACGTTAACATGTGCAAGTTCTACTCCTGACAGGGACAGCGGAGGGTCCAATCATGAGCATAATGCACACACTAAAAGTTGCACATTACACCGCCACCACCATGTAGTAGCTAACATCCTCCATTAGCACACAGGCGGGCATCTGTGGAAATCAGGAAACTAAGAACCTGCTCACATAATTCAAATACACTGGCTTTTGTATACGTATTACATGGCCACTTGTCAAATAGCTGACCCATATTTTATTTCTGAAATTTTCTTTCCATTTTTTTTTTAGCCCAAAGATACTAATTTTTCAGTAATATGAACCATATGCAAACATGAGGAACAGAAACTGGGGTGAAAAAAAGAGCAAGGGCAGAGAAAAATTCCACTCTTTGGACCTGGGTGACAGAATCCACGCACGATCAGCAACTGATTCTCCAGACTTATTACGTGGAAAACAAGAACACAGAGGACACTTTTCTTTATCCCCAGGCAGTAACGTGCAGGCAGTATTCCACAGGGATGGGACTGATAATGAGCTCAGTGTCACGCCGGCCTCAATCATACCTCACAGGCAGAGTGCAAAGGTTCTGCAGACCGGAGTTTCAACCCCGTGTCAGTTACTGGTGCGGTAGTGTTGAATCTGCTGGTGTAGACAGTATCTGACACTGGAAGGGCGGCGACTGAATTGGGAAGAAGGCGTTGGCATGCGAGTGTCTACCTTTTAGGGGTGCCCCTCTCTGAGACTAGAGCGTGCTCTTCTGAACCAGGACGACATCAGAGCCAAGCAGACCACAGAGATGCCACTGACGAGGACGCCACCCAAACCGCCTGGCGCAGAGTGAACTAGGGATTCGCTGGAACTTATGCGGCGATTCTTGGAAAGGGCTGGTTAAGTGCATTGCTAATATTCTCAGTCATTAATTTTGTTAATTTTAATGTGAAAAACGGTCATGACAGCAACTGAAGTACTGAATCTCCGCCACGGAGGCAGGTCTTCTTTGCTTTGCCTTTTTGCTAAGACAGAACATCTTTTACTATCACCAATTTGTTAATAAAAATGAAGTCTCTATCATCTAATGGAATTTGGCAACATCACAGTAATAAATATGGAGGGAGGAAAAAAAAACATACTATGGTTGTTACTATAAAAAAATCACGTTTGTTTTTTTTCCCCAGGAATGTAATTTCTGCTCATTCCAGCTAATTTTTAAGACGTATTTTAAGGGAATGTCAAAAGTCAACACTGATTAGAATGATCCCAAGTGAAAATATCTGTCATTCTTACCCTGGATACAGACGGATTCCCCCACCATGTGTTTTGAATTCTAACAGCAACAATCAGTCAATGGATTAATGGTACTCCACACCTTGTGCTCTGTAATCTGAAGTTAAATGGACGTGGTTTTTGTTGTCTTTCATCTTCCCACCACGTGCATGTGCTTTTGAACTTGCTTTAGGGAACAGAGCCTCCTGAATTATGGCTGTTCTCTGGCACGAGAATGACCAAAGTGTATGGGATGGAGCTCAAATACTCAACACCCAGACTTTACTGGATAAACACTGACAACAGGTATAAGATGCAGTATCCCTTTTTCAAAAGCAATTCCACTCCCCCAAACATGAAGGATGCACTGAGTTCACCTGAGGAGGGTGGGGAAACAAAACAAAACATGCAACACCTAGAACAATTTTTAAAATGAGGGCTATTTTAGAGTCAAATATAATTATATATATAGATCATGACTCATGAGGGAAAATTGTTCAGAAAAATGCCAACACTTCAGCCTTCTGTAGTCCCTTTTATCATCAATGACACTTTAAAAAAGGTGGCCAAGCTCTTCAAAGTTGGAAGGCAGAATGCACTGGTGCCATCAATTAAGGGCTATGATCATTTTCCCCCAAATTTTAGTATCTAGTCATTGCATTCGAGTGAATAGAATGGACCAATATTTACACCATCAACCCATATATGTGTGTTTGCATACGTGGCAAGTTATTCGTTTGCTTTGAGTGTTAGAGCATCTTTTTCATGCTTGCTCTTAGAAGCCACGTCCTCTGGGCCTACGGCTCTCTGTTGGCCAACTGATCTGACAGTCTCCAGTGTCAAGGGGCTTGAACCAGATCGCTGGGCATGAGACCCACGCTGTAACTGCAGGCAGAAGAGACATTTCACTACAACGTGTGTACTGTGTCCACGGCAGATCCAGAGAACCTGCCAGTCTCTGAAAAGAGTCAAAGGGAGGAAAGAGAATTCAGGACAGTGGAGTTCATCAGTGGCATACCTCCTTTAATGTGTCTTTTGTGAGATGAGTAAATACAAGGAATCATACACTTAAATCAGATTCCCCTTTCCAACTATGATTTAATCACTATGGTAAGGGTAGGTCCAAAAGAGTCAACGGTGGGAACCCTCGCTTTAATGCTCGCTCTACAGAAGAATGCAGAACCACCTTCGATGACTTTTACCACTCTCTTTCTACTTCTCCATTTCTGGTTATCATTCAATAATTTACAATGTTCTTTTCCTATCTACACTTGGATTTAAAAAAAAAAAAAGTGGGGAATGACCTGTGTACACGTGAATAGAAATTTCTCAAAGCTGCGAATGGCAACCAAATACGTAAAAGACATGCTGCTAAGACCCCTCGGCCGGGATGCGATCTCCCCGATTCGAGAAATGCAAGAAAACAGCGATCCCATAGAGAAAAGAGAACCTGTTCCAAAGTAAAATAAATTACCACGATATAAACCACCGAGTTACTCAATTTCGCTGCGGCTGACGCCGTCTGGCTTTTCCATGTTGAAAAGGGATACTGCATCTCTCACTCAGCTCTCACCGCACAACCAGGCAAGCCACACAGAGTTTAGAGGGCCCTATGCAGTCGTCGTGGCAGAAGGCGCCGCAGCCTTTGCACACAATCATGGCTTTCAGCCGGCAAGAGCATTTCAGTTCCAATTCATCCGCGTTGCTGCTGTCGGCAAAGTTCTGAACGGGCATCTGAGCGTTCTGACCCGTCAGGCCCGTGGTGGGGTTGGAGCCGCTTCCCAAAATCCCAATGGACTTCTCGATGGCAGATGCTGCCCTTTTGAAGCTCGTGCTACCAAAGTGTATCGTTGGGTAATTTCCACAGAGCTGCGGCGGTTGCTGCACCTGCATTTTCTGAGCAGCTAATTGGGTAAAAGGCTTTTGTGGCTCAGAAAGCAAATAGGAAGAGAAATCTGCATTTTTCAGCGCGAATGCCTTTAACTGTTCTTTCATTTCATTCTGGTCATAGGAAACTTGTTTCATGCCCAGTTCACAGCTGCTGCTTAAACCTTCTTCAAAAGAAAGAGGTTCCGATTTTATATTGCTGCATATGCCCGTGGACTGCGGCCAGCTAAGTCTCTTAGTGGTTTCCATGGTGACTGGCGGTTGTTTTTGATCGGATGGGACTTCGGCATTAGGAAGAGGTGGAGGTAGCGGAGGTGGTGGTGGGGGAGGCGGGGGCAAAGCCAAGGGAGGAGGGGGCGGGGGCGGAGGGGGCGGGGGGTGCACCAGGGCTTTGTGCGGCATGGCGTGGATGGTCGCCGCGCCATCATCGCTTTCTTTAACCGGCACGCTGGGGGATAACATGTCGGCTAACCTTAGCTGGTGAGGTGCGGAGGCAAGGCCAACCTCTCCCAGTCCCTTTTGTTCCAGATGCCTATTGAAGGCAAACGCGTTACAGCCCACCGGGGTCTTGGCGGAGGCCTGTAACAGAGCTGCAGGGGGAATGGGGCCCCTGGCAGCCAGAGGCATTTGGTAAAACTGCTGTCGGTGGGAGGTACCGGTGTCGGGGTGGAAGCCACCGTTCTTGTCAACGTGAAATAGGTTCTGCTGGAAGCTACAGGAGGGGAGCAGCCGCTTCTGCTGTTTGACCTCGGGGCTGTGGACGACTCTGTTCTGCAAGGAGTGCTTGTTCAGCCACTCCTGCTTCAACGGCTGGCCGTGGCCCAGCTGACTCACGCTGGAGCTGATGACGCAAGGCACCCCTTTAGCATCTTGGTCCCCCAACAACTTCCCTGGCTCACATTTCACTTGGGTGTGCTCCCCCACAGTCCTGGCTACTCTCTTTTTGGGGTGGTTTTCTCGCTTTCTCATCTGCAGTGGGGCAAGAGCTCCTGCCAGGTAGCCCTTCCCCTCTGGATTAGGAGAGCTGGGGCGCATTTCCACCACGTTCCTCTCCGGGGCTGTCTTTCCCACTGAGGTAGTTTGAAGAGGCAGGGGAAGCCTGTTAATTTCGAGCTTGGCTCCCAATCTGGGCTGTGGCAACACTTTTTCCAAAGGCAGGTTGCCCTGGAGTAACTGTGTGACGAGGGGATTGTTAGCCTCCACGGATGACAGCCGGCAGCTTGAGCTCCCTGCGCTGGGAACCCTTTTCAGGGTGTCTGGAGCCAAAGAAATCGCCTCTTCCATGGGACTAGAGGCGGTCGCCTTCGTGGTCTGCGTCTGGGGCACACTCGGGGCGGCGTCTGCGGCCGGAGGAGCAGGCAGCTCAGGGCCAGGGAAGTCTTCGGTGTCCATCCTAAAGCCCTTGTCCACGTCATGAGGTTCAGACTTCACCGGGAGAGTGACGTTTGTTATGAGATTCCGGGGGTGAAGTTCCGGTACATGCGAGTAGCTGGCATGCTCGGTTTTGATCGCCTTTGGACAGCTCTGCTCGAGATACTCTTTCTGTTTACTGGAACCAGCGTGCCCGAGCAGAGGCTGTCCCGAGCTCCTCATTCCGTCCTCGCTCCAGCAGATCCGGCTGCCTGGGTTGTACTGATTGCTACAAGTTGGGTCTGCTTCACTTTTGAACGCAGCTGAGCCACGCGCCTGTTCAGCAAAGCTGTTACTCGGAGGAGTCACCTCGCTTAGTTTATCTGGAACTACAAGGGGGACTTCGCGGAGGCTCGGGCAGGTGGCCGGCATCGTTTTACAGTCTTGCTTTCCGGCAGGAGCAGCGAGAAAACTCGAACCGTGATCTCCTTCGTTTGCCACCGGCTCAGGCCTGCTGATGACAGACACCTGCGGACACGCCACGGGCTGGACAGGCTGGATGGCTGCTTCCGTCCTCCCGGACCTGCTCTGGAGGTCCAGGCTGGCATTGGCGCTTTCAATGGAGACGGTGAGAGACAGAGTGGAGGTCAGTGTGGTGCTGTGGTCAACGATGACTTTGCACGGGATTGATCTGTTTATGGCTGCTGGTGCAAAGCCCCCTGGAGGTGGCTGAGGTTTCCCAGAAGTGTCTGCCCTGTTCCGAGTCCCTGAATTCTTGTCCAAGCTTTCAGCACTTAAGTTGGGAGAACTTTCGTAAGAGTTTATGGTCAGCATGCTTCCAGTAAACACAGCGACGGGTGGGCGTGCCACCAGAGCATCTGTGGCGGCCACTGGGTCCCTGCAGCCGAGGCCGGCTCTCACGGTGGTGCCCATGGATACGGTGGCCTGTTCCTCTCCCCCAGGCATGGCTATGTTCTCAGAAGGAAATCTGTTGTTCACTCCCGTTGGGGGAACCAAGACAGAGCTAGTGGAGAGATGGTTTGGCAAGTTACTTCCAATGGAGGGAGTTGGCACAGGGGTGTACTGACCAGAGACTACGTTCCCAGCACTGCTGCTGGGCATCAGTACCTGCTTGTCATCCATGGGGCTCGACGGACTGCAGCCCTCCGTGATGGCGGGAAGAGGGGCGCTATCGATACATTTTGGTATAATGGCTATGCATGGAGTGTCAGCTCCCTGGATGGTTTTTAACATGCTTATGTTACAAGCAGAAATTGTAGTGTTTGCACTGTCAACAGACATTAGAACAGAGGATTTATCGACAGAACTCACAAAGGGATGTTCTTTAATTGCTCCGGACACAGCAGTGCTGCAGACAGACACGGGGACAGAATTTTTATTAAAAAGCATGGGCACACTGCTATTTTCAGAAGAGGTAGATGAAACAATTTTCTCAGATAAGTGTGACATGGGTCTGTTTTCGTCAGAGCTGTGCACGGATAAGTCCGTGGCAGTTTCCAGAAGCTTGGTCGGGTTGAGAGACGGCTGTAGTAGAGTGGGGGTCTCCCGGAGGTGTGCAGACTTGTTGCTGGGAGATCGGCAGTTTGGATTGACGATGATGACACCGGGGGAACCTTCGATTTTTGTTTCAGGGGTACAAGAGACTTCCAAGCTTGGAGGCCCTTCCTTTGAGCCGAGCGGAGGCAATCGGGATTCTTTCGTGTTCTGGAAGAGGTGCGCTCGGGCTTGATGCTTTGCGAAGAGCTTCGCCTTGGTCTGCTCTTTGATGTGCGCCAGGGTTCTGGCCTTTCCGCTCTCTCCCGGGCTCCCCATGGCTCCGGAGACGATGCTCGCAGCCGCCGCCACGGCCGCCGCCGCCGCAGCCTCTCGCTGGGCCCTGGCCTGCTGGGCTCGGGCCTTGATATCCGCCAGGGTCCTGGCGCCCATGTTCCTGCCGCCGCTGACAGATGTGCTAGGGGAGGCCCGGGACTCTGGCTTGGAGACTGGTTGGCTCTTGATAATGAAAGGCGGCCCGATTTTGGAAAGCTGGATCTACAGTAGGGGGAAAACGGAAAGATAAAGTACGTGGGCGTGACACAGGGGGGCCCGCGGTCTGCAGGGTGAAGGACAGGAGGGGCTGGTTCTCCCTGAACGGGGCATGAACTGCACCCGGAGCCCTGGATGCGCCTTCAGGGGATAAAATGGCAACACACGCAGCGTGAATGTGGAAAATGAAATTTTTAATCTGTTTTTAATCTACATCAACTGGAGATTTTATTTGGCATGGAAATGAAACCTCTTCTTAAAGCCTGATATAAAAGGAAACAAAACCCATGCTTCTTAAAATGAGGTTAGCTAAAAAGACTTAGATATATTTAGCTTTCAAATTATCTTCCTGGCTGGCATGAAAAAGTGGGACCTTAACTCTTATTTAAGTTTATCTGTCCTAATCTGACACAAAGGAAAAAGCCCTAATCAAGGGTCAGAAGACTAGAATTCTCAGCCTGGCTTGACTCAAAGGAACGCTGTGGCCCTGGGCAAATCATTGTGTACTTCAGTTTCTCCTGGGACCTCCCTGACTCAGAGAGTCTGCAGGTTCCACCAAGTCCTATACCACCTAGCACGCCCCTTACACACGTAGAGTCAGCACACAGAAGGGCCTGTGGACTCAGCTGTCGAATGAGACGAGTTCTTTCTGGTCTGTTTCCTTCACAGAGCTGTTATAAAGATGGGACGAGACTACATTTGTGGGGGTGCTCTGCTTTCCAAAGGGATTTTTGTTATTATTGTTTTTTTGAAAGCAAGGGCCACTCTGGTTTTCTGCCTCCAAAAGACAGCATGGGTGGGGCAATTTATTTGATATTGGAAATCCACAATTAGCTGAATTTCATGAACAACCCAGCCCACACTGTTCACCTACTCATGCCAATTTCGTGAGGCACGAGACCTAACAGCATCCCACAGCAATGTCTGTGATGCTCCAGTCACTAAAAATGTTCAGAGTCACAGACTCAGAGAGCTGGAAGGGATCTAGTTAAAGCCCTTTCCATTTACAGTTGAAAAACTGAGCCCCTGGAGATAGCCAGCCCTGGGTTCACACAACTAGTGAGTGACAGTCTTTGGGCTCTCTGCTCTGTAATGCTGCCATGTACTGTGTTTCCTTTTATTTTCCCCTCCAGGGAAAGTTTTTCCTAGAAAATTTACATCTCTCTTCTTAACATATTATACTTGCATATATTTACATTATAAACATGTGACACATGCTACAAGATCATATCAGTTTGGAATGATGCTTTAGAACTTTGGTAGAAGGAATTATCTTCCCGAGCTGTCTCATTTCTCATTTTCAGACTTGTGATGTCTCTCTTCTAATCCAAAGGCTCCAAAAAAAGATGAATTTAGAAAAGGAATTCAGTTCTTCCTTTTAAATATTTCCCTCAGTTTAAAAAATCAAAAATATTAAGCCTAACAATGTCAAATACACTTATTCTCTATTTCCTTATCTATCTTTATATAAAGTATATATCACTTTGAAAATAAGCTTGTGACAAAAAAAAGTTAGTGTGTTTAACAATATTTCCTATGGAAAGCATGCTTACATTTTTCTTTCCACTGCTTCAGAAATTAAAATGTACAGCAGGGTTTTAATGGGAGCTTAATGTTCATCTTTTACATCTCCAGAATCTTTTTGAAACAGGGACTGCTTTATTAAATAGAGTAACTACAATCATGCTCTTAAAAGTCAACCTTAGGGAGATCATGAGTCACATCTTAAAAGTAGATGTCAGAGCAGAGCAAAATAAAGAGAAAGAGGTTAAGAAAAACAAAGCTGGAGTATGTTTATAATTCTAGACCAATCGTACGATGGAGTAATTCATTTTATTGTAGGACAGTATAAATGGGCCGAGATAAAAGCACTAAATGAGTATAAATTATAGTGGGTAGGATTTTTTTTTGTATTAAATAGAGAGTTTCTTTTGAATTAATCTTAATTTTCAGTTTACTGAGACAGAGCCAATTTATATAAAAGGTTTCTTTTCTGAGAGTAAAAATCCACCTGGGATCAAAATAAAATATATAAACAGGAATGTTTATTTACAGGCTTTATTACTTTGTGAAGTTAAATACCTCTTTACTATCTTGGAAATAAAGCAGTAGGATTTGTATACCTATTTATCTACAGCATTTTCCCTGAGGGTTTGCAAAGCAATTTCATTGATTTCTTAAAGGAATATTTAACGCAGCTCTTCCATAAGCCAGGTCCTCTCTGCTAGGCAGTGGGGTGCTCCAAGTTTGTTGGAAAGTGAATGAAGGGATAATACGTACCTTCGTGGCTTTCGTGTAGGTCGCTGACTTTTGACTGCTACTGTCTCTAGTCCTACTGAACTTTTACAGGATGCTGAATTATTTTTCCAGCTTTTCCAAGTTTATGCAGGTCTCTGTCCTATACCTGGAGTCCCCCAGAGACCCTGCATCTTAATGGCCTGAGGGCTCCTCCGGGCCCTGTTCTCCCTTCTCATTTCTTTTTCCTGAAATGCCAAGGTCTAAATATATACATGTATCTAAACTTATCATATGAGCTCAGTGCAGCCTGAAAAGGGATCATTTAATATTAGACTGCTGCTGGGAGTCTCAGATTATAAGCTGTTACATTTACTTTTGAAAAATTAAGTATCTAAATAAGACAAGCCTGTCTATGACATTTCCTTTTAAAACCAAATGCCATACCTTGAGAGGTGGAACCCTCGGTTCCTCTCTTGGGGGCTGCTCTTTCTCAGGTGGACTGCTGGACGAGAAGTTCCGGGTGGACGGGGCCCCCTCTATCCTAGCCCTCTTCTCCTTACAGGTCCCAAAGCTGTGCTGCTCTGCGGTTTTCCTCTTCGATATCTCAGATTCTCGACTTTCATTTCTTACCCCGTCCGGGGACCTGGAGGGCTCCGACAACTTGGAAGTATGCGAGGTCTCCAACCGAGTCTGTGAGCTTCCTTGCTTATGCATTTTATTTCTAGAGCCTTCTGAAAATGAAGACTTATCCGCTGATGAGACGTACTGCTTGTCCTGCAGCTTAGCGGATGGGAGCTCATTGCCCTTGCTCTCTGACTCTTCAGGAAAGACAGGTAATTCCAATGGTGAAGACATTCCTTTCTTTTCGGTTCTTTGCAGGACGTTATGATTTTTCACTTTTATCATTTCTGTAGAAGGAAGTTCTGGAATTGATGTAGGACAGGGCTTCTCAGTTTCAGCATGTGATTTGCAAGGCTGCGGATTCAGGGTCTTACTGTGCAATTCTTCTGATGAAAATGCTTCAGGAGTGATGGAAGAAGGACCCATTTTGATGGGTTCCGGAGTATTTGACAGAGTCTTCTGCTGAGAGATGAGGTTCTCTCCTAGGGGCTTGGCAGGGGTAGAACCTTCATCTTTCTGTGGGGAGAGTGGTTCTTCAGGTATGGAAGTTGGCTTTCTTTGTTGATGTGCCATTCTCTCATTCATCGAAGAATTAGAAATTGGAGAAGTTTCTGAAGGAAGTGGCAAACTGGATATAAAAGTGGTCTCAGATGTGAGAAGCATGGAAGACACTGAGGAAGGTTCTGATGTCAAAGGTAAATCGGACATGGGTGATGTTTCTGATGTTAAAGGTAAATTGGATACTGGGGATGCTTCAGAGGTTAGAGGTAAATTGGACATCAGAGATGCTTCTGATATTTCAGGTGAAGTGGATACTGGAGAGATCTCGGACATCAAGGATGCGTGGAGATTTTCATCAGTGGGGTTTCTCTGAGTATATCTGTCCGTGTTTTCAGTGCTGGACACCTCAGAACAAAATGTTGTCTCAAGGGAGGCCGGAGTACAGGATTCTTCGGAAGTGGACTGGGTTTCCCCTCCTGGGGATGTCAGGCTGGTGCCGGCTCCCTCTGGGCTCTCCGAGGAGAAGGACGTTTCAGAGACGCACGCATTTTCAGAAAGCTGTTCATCGGGCTCACTCTGCAGCTCCATGTCGACAGCAACTCCTTCACTGGGAAACTGGCCTTCTAAGGAAGATGACCCTGTCTTTATTTTTGGAGTGTTGGTCTCAAGTGCAGTTTCTGGCTCCTTGTGTTCGGTGTCACTGACATGAGTCCCAGGTGAGGCGGATGGAACGAGAGAGTCACAGACTTCCAGGTGATCAATGACAACAGACATTTCTTCCTGGGGAGATTCTGCTTTCTCTTCCACCTTCACTTCAGTATGAGGCAAAGTTTCTAAAACATCGTTCATGATAACACAGGACTCCAAGTGATCCTCAGGAGGCGCTATAGGGGGCTCTTCGTGAGAATTGGCGGGGCTTGCGGACTCCTCGGAAAATTCAGCTATCGTCTTGTGATTTTCATCCTGGCATTCACAGATGCTAGTCTCCACCTCTTCTGCAATTTCCTCCTGAATCACAGATTCTTCGGGGATGAGGATGTCCTCTGATTCCGATTCTGTCATTACATCTTTACCTACGTCTACCATGGGACAGAGCGTGGCACAGAAATCAGGCTCTGGAGAAGCTGGACTTCTCCTGCTTTCGGGGTGTTGTTCTTCCAAGGGCATCTGTGCAGGAAGAGCTGGAAGGCCTGAGGCCCCACACGGAGAACCATGCTCAGCTCTGTCACTGTTTGGTCCAGATGTAAGCTTTACAGATTCCTCTCTTGACATGCCCAACCTGATCAGAAATTAGAAAAATTACATTATTGTTTGACCACAAAACATGAAAGATACAACTTAGACCTCACCAAATACAGTATTCAATAGAAGTAAATGCATTAAGTTAATTTTATACACCAACATGCTTAATTTATGTAAATAATTTATGTAATTTATAAATTTATGTAAATCTATGATGGCTTAGTTCTTCTACTGCCTTTAAATCATAATAAAAATAAAATCTACTTCTGGTTAAGAAAGGTATTGATTTTTATTCTCTAAGCAAGGAGATTTGAACCCTGCCAAGCGTTAGTAAAAGAAAGCTGCATACTACCAAAGACTAAGAAATGTGGGCAGAAAAGTAAAAGAATGTATAAGAGCTAAATTTTTGCTAAAAGTCAGAAAGTAGAAATATATCCTTAAAATAGAAAATTACACAGTCCTCAAAGGATGCAACATAACCAAATAATTAAGTTCAATAGAAGATGAGTATGTCGTAAAATCCTGAAATTGAAATGATTAAGTTCTCTGAACGCAAGGTAAAAGTGATCACCTAATCGAAGACAATACGGAAACTTCACTGAAGAATAACAAACTTGGGGTGATCAAAGTGGATTCGTTGATTCTACTAGATTACATCTGTGTGAGGCAAGACTTTTAAGTTCTTTGATGTAGATCTCTTTCTGTAAAGATATTCCATCAAAGTATCATTTTGGAACATCAAAATATTCTATGATATCACAGAATATCAAGAAATAGCCCACTACTGTTCAGGTCACAAGGCAAAGTTAATCAGAGTTACCATCAACAATACTGTAAATCACTATTTCCTGTCATAGTAAGTTACATGAGATGGTAGGAAAATACGCTGTTCTACATGAAGTTAAATTAGAGTACAGGCAATTACAAAGAGAAGCAGAAGAGAGAACATTTCCAGAGGAAGAAACATATTTGAGTGAAGAAATACAGCTCTAACAGGAAAACACCTCAGAGAAATCTTCTTCAAACTTTTACTTAAATCCTCAAAATGAAAAGGAGATAAAGTTGAATATACTTTTTGGGTATTTGATCACTGCCTTCTTTACTAAAATTCAGAAGGCTCTCAAAAGAAGATAGAGGATATGCCTTCATTATTAGTTTCTCTTCTTTCAACATTCCCTAAGATGGGTTCAAACTAAACCACAATTTATACTGTACTGAGAGGATCAGAATAATTATGCAACAAATACATTTAGAGCAGAATAATCAATTAGAAACAAGGTCCCATGGGGCGAGGTCAAGCACAGATACACTGATACTAGGTTAGATGGAGAACACACAGAATCTAGCCACTGGCAGCCAGATTTCAGCTAGTTGATTAATAAGAATATCATTAAATATATTTAATATTACTAAATATCGTATATGTATGTGATATATCTCTCATATGGAAAACAGCATTGTATAAAATATGCATGTAAACATTTTATTATTTTCATGGGAAAATAGATACAAGATGGCATAAGGCATAGAAGGAAGATGTTCACAGCATACCACGTAACCACACAAAAAAACCCTGCCCTCGAGAAATCTGGATCGTAAATCAACAGACCAACTCCTATAACTATGAGTTAGCAAATACATGGGATCTCTAAAACTAAAGCGAATGCAGAACAGCATTCTATTATAGGCAGAGTAAGCCAATAAAAACCAAAATAAAGATCTTGGGAAAAATCAGAGCAATGAGAAGGCACATGGTGTCAGTCAACGGAAAATTATCTGATGGCAGGAAAACTTCCCTCACACGCTGAGGGAATGCAGGTAATCTAGAAACAAAATTAGACGGGCAGTCAATGAGATGTCCAAAATACATCCGTCATCCAATATGTGATCAAAGACAGGAAGAGACGAGCAAGGCGTAAGGGGACAGAAACTCTCTGAATAAACTACAGCAAGAAAAAGGTCGGTCAAGTAAAAGAACTGTTTGTATTTAGAACGCAGGGATGCTGTCGGGGGTAGGGTGGGGGGTGTGTTTACTCACAGTGCTGTCTTGGTCACTTGCCAGGGCAGGGGTCTTTAACCTGGCATCCATGACAGTCTACCAAGCCCCCAAATTTCAGGTGAAAAACTGTAGGTGTGCGAATTTTTTCTGAGAAGGATTTGCAGTATTAAGACACTGAGCACATTACTTAACCACACTGTAAACCTGGGGAAATTACTTAGTTTCATCGTCTCTCAGTTTCCTAAACCCTTTTAAAAATAAGAATAATAATGGTATCCACCTGATAGGATTGTTGGGAGGATTAAGTGAAACAACATTGGCAAAGCTCAGTAATTTGCTCAGGGTCTGCTCAGTGATTAATGTGCTGACGGAGGAAAAGCTCTCTGGAGGGTCCCTACAACACAGGCTCTCTGGCGTCTGGGACGGTGTTTGGCACATTCACGCTGGATGAATTTTGTTGACTTAATAAAAGAACTGGCCCAGTACTCAACAGAACCTAAGGATCAGTGCTTTGGAGGTAACGAGCTTGCTCTCCTTCCGCCCTTACTGCAAAAAGCGCTCCCAACATTCTCTTTGTCAGAAAAGGCAAGGAAGGCCCCCTGAGTGGTCTTCGATGCCACCCTCCAGGGTTCTTAATTCTGCTGGGCATCCGCTTGATGGGGAAGCACCTAAGAATACAGATTACTGGGCTCAGCTCCTGGGCATCCCCCATCAGTATGTCTGGGGGGGATGTTGGGCATCTGCATCTGTTTTTAAAACTCCAAGGAGGATTTTGATGCAACTGGGCTTGAGTAATACTGCGGGTAACTGTATAAGAAGGCATGTATCTAGTCTGCCATGATTTCAACACTTGAGAGAAGACGTTAATTTTATCTCCTTTTAGTTTTGCTTCAATACGTATATGTACCCAGGGTGTGAGGGCAGCAACTGAAAAGGAACTTTCCTACTCACACTCATGGGGACCGCAACTCCAGACAGCTCGCCAGAGGCCACCCTTGTGTAAGCAGACTGTTCATCACGTGGGTCCTCTCGATGGGGGACTCCCCCGATGACAGGGGGAGGTTTGTGAATTGAGACCAAATGGTACAGGTTTGGTGGTTGCCTGCCACCACCACTGTGTCTTGTACACAAAACGACTTTCAAGCACTAGTATGTGGGGATTAAAGCACAGACCCCTCTACCCAGGATGAACTAAAGTTGCCACCAACTGTTGGCTCTTAACTCCCCCTTTCTTTCTTAGGGATCTGACAGTCTCTGAGATGCGGGTTGTGCCCAAGTACGGTTCACCGTGAGGCAAAGGAGAAACTACTTCCAATTCTAGTTTAGCCACTACCACATTCTCATGAGGCCGGTATTATATTTAACACACACACACACACACATAAAAATAATGTCTTAAAAAATGGTTATACATGAAGAGGAAAATGGACAGAGTGAAGGGTAATAGTTCAGGCTCTCCCCCAAATAAGGACTAAACAAATGCATATGAAGAGTTAACATTTTTGGGAAAATGTGAGAATCAAATATGTGTCTAAGACTACTAGTCTTTAATGCATTCATTAATGCAAATGCTTGGGGAAAAAACAGGAGATTTTTTACTAAAATCCAGTTAAGAAAGCCAAAATCGACTTCTATAGGGTTTCATGTGCTATTTTCAGTCCAAAATGAATTTTTATGGACAAGTTATAAACCTCTGAAAATGCATTTTTTTTAAATGTAAGTGCTGATATGCCACTATAATTTTACCTGCAATTTCTTACACTGAGGGCCTACCACCTTTTATTGCAGGTTTATTAAGTTTTATAGCATGTGAGTGTGCTATGTGAAGCAGAGAATTACATTTTCATTTCCTTCTAAGAGAAATGAGAAAAAAAATGCTCTAGTACTTACTTTTCTCCATAAAACCTTTCAAAGAATTTTTCTTTCCAAGGTTCTGTTTTCTTTTCCTTCTCAATTTCCTGCCTTATCCGCAACTGCATTTCTGGAGTAAACTCTCCTAGAAAGAAAATGCTTAAATATTGAGTAAAATTGTTGTATTTTTTGCCAATCAATGAAGAAAACATGTAATTGATTTGAGTCAACTTTTATGGATGCTGAAAGGTCATAGGCTGAGTACTGATAATATTTCTACAGCTTCTCTTTTCATGAACATCACTCAGTCATTTCATCAGAGATGAACTGTAAAATATTTAGCAAATGTACTGCATGCCAGGGGTTGTGAATGAAAGAGTGTACCATAAGCAAAACAAAAAGACAACCCATGGAATGAGAGAAAATACTTGCAAGAGGTAAGACTGACATGTGCTTAATTTCCAGAATAAATAAACAGCTCAGACAACTTAATAAAAAAAAAAAACCCAATATAGAAATGGGCAGAAGACGTAAACAAGCAATTTTCCAATGAAGACATACAAATGGCCAATAGGCACAAGAAAAAATGCTCAGTATCGCTAAGTATCAGAGAAATGCGCATCACAACTGAAATGAGATATCACCTCACACCAGTCAGAATGGCCATCATTCAAAAGTCCACAAATGATAAATGCTGGAGAAGGTGTGGAGAACAGGGAATCCTTCCTACACTGTTGGTGGGAATGCAGTTTGGTGCATTATGGAAAACAGTATGCAGTCCTCAAAAGACTAAAAACAGACTTACTGTATGATCCAGCAATCCCACTCCTAGGCAAATATCCAGAGGGAACTTTAATTTGAGAAGATACATGCACCCCAATGTTCACAGTAGCATTATGTACAACAGCCGAGACATGAAAATAACCTAAACGTCCACTGATAGATGACTGGATAAAGAAGTTGTGGTATATTTATACAATGGAATATTACTCAGCCATAAAGAAGAATAAAACCATGCCATTTGCAGCAACATGGATGGACCTGGAGATCATCATTCTAAGTGAAGTAAGCCAGAAAAAGAAAGAAAAATACCATATAATATCACTTATATGTGGAATCTAAAAAAATAGACAAATTTTCTTATTTACAAAAGAGAAATAGACTCACAGACCTGGAAAAGAAACTTATGATTACCAGGGGGAAAGGGGAAAGGAATAATCTAGGAATTTGAGATTTGCAGATACTAACTACTATATAGAAAATAGATAACAAGTTTCTACTGTATAGCACAGGGAACTACAGTCAATATCTTGCAGTAATCTACAATGAAAATGAATAATGTGTGTATACGTATAACTGAACTATCGTACACCAGAAACTGACACAACATTGTAAACTGACTACACTTCAACTTTTAAAAAAAGTGTATATTCACTGTCTTTAATGAAACCAGTCCAGTGAAAGATGGAGCACACAGTTGACTATAATAATACAATGTCACTATATCAGTCATAAGAATCAATGTAGTGAAAGTATAGAAGGGAAGGCACTTAATTCGGCCTAGATCGATTAGGGAAGATCACATAGAGAAGCAGATTCTTGAGTCAGCTTCCGAAAGATGACCAAGCTTTCATAAACTAATTAGCTCACAAGGCACAGAGATATAAATACCTATATTTACACTCTTCTGAGCGGCCAATTGTGAGGAGAATGCAGCATGAAATGAAATAGGAAAAGTAGGCTGCAGCAGATTACCCAGAGCACCTTTTAAAGAGAGCCCTGAATTCCTCCTGCAAGAGACAGACGCAGGTCCTGGCAGTGTTCAGTGAGGGAGGAAGACAGCCAAATAAGCAACTCAGAGACTGGCTCGGAGGCTACTGAACCGCGCAGACGAGAGGTGGGGATTACAGTCAGGCGGCATCTGGACAATGCTGAAGAGGATTTAGATTCAAGACACAATTAGCAGTTCATAACCAGAGGGATCTGGGGAGGAGGAAGAGGAACAAAGGTATCATCAAGGTTCCAAAGTGAGGAGCCGTGAGGAAAGTGGTGACATAAACAGAAGGCAGAAGAAAAGCAGACATTAAAAGGGAAGATAGTTTTAACACTGGCATTTCGGTTTTAAGGTGCCTGCTATTACGAAGCCCCGGCAGGCTTCTGGAATGAAACACTGAGGATCAGGAAAGAGGAGACAGAGCCAGATGTGGGCCATAGCTGAGACCACGGTGGTGAAGGAAGCTGCCCAGAGGACATGTCTGGCCACAAATGCACATATCAGGGACAAGAATGGTGGAGACATTGCCATTTCCCATTCGATGGAGGAAAAGGAGCTTCTGAAGGAAGATGAGAAACAGCCGGTCAGAATGAAGCCCCAGGACACAATTTAAAATATATGACAGATGTCTAAGGTAGACGGTTTCCAATGGAATAGGGTAGAAACCAAATGAGATATTGGAGAAGGAACATGAAACGTAAGGACTTAGAAGAGGAAACTGAATGTTGCCACTAGAAAGCCAGTCGTAGACTCTAGAAGGGGTGGTTTCCATTGTGTATGGGGGGCCACACCCAAGTGTCACCATGTGAGTGGCTAAATGAGTAAAAATGTGGTAGCACTGGGTATCTTCTAGTCTTTCAAGAAGCTTAGTGAGTAAAGGAAGGATGAGGTGAAGCTGTGGCTTCAGGGGAAGACAATATTAAAAGAATAGTCTTCAGGGTCTGAGACATTAAGAGAATATGTAACATATCAAGCACATAATGAAGCTGCCCTTCCCAAAGAAAATATTGCTACAGCAACAGTTTTTAGTATCTTCCAGATAAGGTCACGCTTTCTTCAAAACTGCTGGACATCAGAAATGCCAAACACAACAAAAGAATTAATGAAGTCATTTGAAATAGGATGTGAGTTCTCACAAAAGTATACTTCAGGGGGGAAAAAGACTTGGGAATCAGAGAACGGTGCAAATCTCAGCACGGTGTGTGTACTCAAATATGTCAGATCATAGTGGGAAATGGAAATTTACCTTCTGCCAGTCGCTGTTTCCATCCTTGTGCTGCATATGCAAAGAATTCATTATTTAGAGCTGAAGTACTGAGGCGTAAAATTCCATCACTTCCCATCTAGGAAATAAGCCGACAAAAACAAGATTCCATCAAAAACAATTCAAAGTAAAAGCATGCAGAAAGAAGAGAAAGCTGAGGGTGGAGAGAGAGAGAGAGAAGGGAGGGAAGGAATCTAACAAGAGATAAATTTCCTAGTAGGGAAGCTGAACTGCTCACGGTGACCATTCTAATGACAACACACCAATTTGAAGGAAAGCTGTATTAGCATTTTCATTATCAGTGGTGAGTACAACAAATGTATGTAGTTTAATACAAAAGTTTTATACTGTTTTCATTTTAATATGCCTTAAATGGTACCAAATTAAAAAAAAATCAACGTATGTGTACACCTTTAGATTAAGTTTTTTTAATTAAATTTTCTAAAATGTGTGACAGCTGAAGAAATCCATTCTGATCACTCGGATTCTTTCAGTGTCTGAGGTTTAGATGACAGAACGTTCTGAAACATATTAACACAAATACACCCACACTGTCACACATACCCCTCCCTTGATTCTTCTCACCTCTTTGGATGCACACAAAACAGAGGTACATAACAAAGTTTAAAATCTGTGCAACTTCATGCTACTAACCATTTCCCTCAAACATTTTTTTTAAATTCCTGTATAGGAGAGATTTGGATAAGCATCATCGAATTGGATGCTTTTTAACTTTCCAACTATTTGCTACATCTTCTCTGGACATCTATTCCACTTGCTGACACAGGGGATAAAGAGTGTTGTTCTTGACTGACTTCTTATGCAGTTGAGGAGTGAAGACGGAACACAGGAACAGTTAAACAATGCCAAGCACTAGGTGAGTGGGAATTAAGCGCCCAAAATTTAAAGCTAGGGGGAGATATCTAGGTGGACATGAGTGGTTAGGAAGAACTTGATGCTACAGGTGAAACGGGTGCAGGGTCTTGGAAGATTAAGGATGCGGACAGAATGGTTTTCTATAAAGCACAGAGTTCAGAGTGTGAGATTTGTTGCAGGGGCAGGACTCAGGAACAATCAGTAACTGGACCCCTCATGAAGATGTCAGTGTTTTAGCCTGCTCCTCAAAGGTGTGGCAAACTGTAGCTCCAATTATATTTTCAAAGATTTCCTGTTACTCTCGTATCCAAACCCATATATCCTAAGTTCTACTAAGTCACTGCTATCTGGAAACGCACTCAGAGATTTCTCATCCCCATGTTTTTGTCTGTGGTTTTCTCTACACTCCATTTTCATCCATTGAACTACTGTCCCTCTTTTAAAATTTAACTCAAATCACTCTTTCATAAATGTGTTGGCTAAACCACCATTCAGGAACAAAGGAGAACATTGAATCTAAAAGTGAGTATTCTACTAGCTGCTCTAAACTGGATAATGGTCCATCAAACCCAGAAAAGAGAGACGCTGTGCACAGAGGTGACAGGCTGGATGCCACCACCACGTCTGCAAGAGAGCCACAGATGTGAGACCCCGAGCCACCTCACCTAAGAAGAGACTGATAGCCACACTGAAATAGGCAATACATCTGGAAAATTTCAGGCAAAACTTCACTGATTCACTGTTTACTCACAATTATTTCATCTTCATTCAACAGATACTCACTAAGCCACTCATGTGAACCTACATACCTGGCACCAGCTTCGGTGCTGGCAGTACAGTGGCAGTAAAGAAAAAGCCTCTGCCCTTCTATTCTGCATTTCTCCTACGTGGAGCAGATGCTTCTGGTCCTTGTTCATCTCTCCCCTGACCTGAGCTCAGCACAGCTATAACGTACAATTGCATCACCTTGCCAGTGTCCCACCTTGTGGTCTACCACAGCCCCAATGTGAGTGGATAAAAGGTCCTAGGCTCCCCATCTTCTGATTGGAAAATTCCAGGATACTATTCTCTGGAATGCAGTCGATGCAATGAATCAAGAGATGCCATTTGGTGCTGTGTCCCAGAGAGTTAGAATCCATGGGTCTGGGAACCAAGGGGTGGAATGAATGAACCTCTGTATGATCACTCCCAGGGAACCACTGGCCGACTGTGCTTCCTGTCCCCTTCGCTCTAGAATATGTGGGATCCAAAGTCCTTGTTCCTCGGGAAGAATCATTTTCACCAGGGCAGAGTTTCTCAAACTTGACACTGCTGTCATTTAGGTCTAGATACATCTTTACTGTGGAAGCGCGTCCTGTGCACTGAAGGACGTTTAGCAGCATCCCTGGTCTCTACCCACTGGGTACCAGCAGCAACCCCTCGCCCAGGTAAGACAACACAAAATGTCTCCTGACATTACCAAGTATCCTTCTGAGGCAAGATCATCCCCAGGGGAGAACCACTGCACTAGTGGACGTGGCGAGGGCGGCATGGTAGCTGAAGCTCTGCCTGGTGATTTTGAGGCTCTCATGCTGGCAGATCGGGACACAAGGAGAGGTGTTCCCGGACAGGTGGGATACTCAGCCCCAAGCGTCGTGAGGAAAGAGGACTGCTGCTAGAGACTAAGGTGAATGGGAGATGCTGGAAGTCCTGGGGAGAATCCTCAGTAAGACAGCAAAGCAAAGACGTTTGGGCTTTATCCTCCACGGGGGGTCTCCCAGTGAATGTACCTGAAGGTGAACCCAAGGCAGGAATGGAAACAGCAGGAGGCCCAGGTTAGTGGCCTCCAGGTCCAAGTGTCCCCCACAACCTACCTCCATATTTACTGCCTTTTTCCAAGTATGCCTCAGAGCTGGGAAGCACTGCTCTGGGTGATGGGGCATGACTGGCACGTGGAAGCCTAGGAGTAGCCTAAAAAGATTCGTGCTTAAAAAGACGATTTATGGGCTATGAAAAGGATGGAATGGAGAGGAGAAGACACAAAGACATCACTAGAAGGATGATGGAATATCTCCATGAAAGAAGATAAAAGAAAGGCAAATCTGAGACATACTCCTGACTGAGTGAAGGGCTTCGGGGCTGCAGAGGCAAAGGCAGAGGGCGAGTATTTCGGGATGAACCTGGGAGACAGGACAGATGACAGAGGCAGCCAAGCTTGAGTACAAGCCTTCAAAGACTGCTGCCAGGGAGGTCTAGCAAAGACGAGGAGGACAAGAAGATAGTCTATGAGAATGAAACGCCTCTAAGAAGTCTGAAATGTTCTGTGAATATTGACTCAGTATCTCTCCTCGTGTTTTGGGAGCCTTGAGAAAAAGGAGCGTCAACTAGGAAGGCTAAAAGGGAAGAGGTGTTCTCATTGCATAGATTTTAAATAGGACTAGTAGGTGGAAGGCAAATTTCCTGGAGAGAAAACGGAATCTGTTTGCTTTGAAGTGCATTTATAGAAGCACGGTGGGAAAGGTTAGATTTTCTACATTCAAGGACACGCATGGGGCCTTAGAACCTGCAGTCCATACACAAAGCCTGTGGAACTGCAAGCACTCATCAAATGTTCATCGCACTGGCCTTGCTCTGTGTAAGCGAACGATTTAAAATTTAACTCCGGTAGCTTACATGCAGTATTTTAGTTTGATGTATTTCGCCAGGCCAGGGGCCTGACTAGTTATTAATTGAAATCTCAGTATAATTTTAAGACACAAAGAAATACCAAGTCCAGATTAGCTCTGACAAGAGCCTCCAGATTTCAGCACATGAAAATGCAAGACGGGGTGAAATAAACACATTCAAGAGAACGGAAGCTAGCCCTTGAGGAAAACGTTTTTCTTTTAAAACAGAAAAATCATATCAACTGCCAGATTTCCAGCCTGGATGAGACAACACAATTAAACACTAGGGCTAAATTAGACTTAGGAAGTACGTGCCAATAAAACTTTTAAAATACACTATTAATTTTATGGCCTCTAAGAAATACTGTCCAAAAGACATGGCATTTTAATGAGCTGGAACAATAAACATTTCTGAAAGGTTTATTTATTTATTTATCACTGAGCTGTAAACTCTTCTTTCTGATTACCCACAACAGAAACGTTCATTCTAAAAACTCCCCTAACTCTCTTATAATGAACTATCTGAATAAGCTATTGGTAAGTTATGCTTCCTTTTTCATTGGAAGGAGAAAAACTGTGCTGTTAGAGGAAAATAAGTATCAGTAAAGGCAAACTTATTCGTACAGAGATCCTTTTAACAAGCATTTAAATCTCCACTGGTGAGGGTATCATTTGTCTTTGCTGCTGATTATATTAGCATACATATTATGGGATGGAGGTCAATGGAATTCAGAGGATTAAAACGTTGCTACTTGCAAACCATCCAAAGTTTGAAGTTCAATGGATGTTAATTCTGTATGAGAATATATCCACGTTTAATGATAATTATCTATCCCTCATTAGAGGGACATTGTGTATCACTTTTTCCCTTATTCTGGGTTTCTTCCATGTGATCTGGAAGGCATGGCAAGTGGGCTGCTTGGAGGAATAGTAAGAAATGTGCTGCAGAGTCACACGCAGACGTACTAGGCAATGTGGACTTCATTCTACAGACAACGAGGAGCCATTTGAAATGAAGCCAAAACAAGATGAAAAGGTTCACGCTGAGTGTGTGCGGGGAAGCAGACCACTGATTTGCACGGCGTGTCCAGGATGGGCCTCTCTCATGCTCACTGCTCGCGGACACCGGAGCAGACACCTGAGCAAAGCGAAGGAGCGAGCCCTCTGGGGAAGCGTGTGCTCCGGGGAGGGATGCAAACGTAGGGGCCCTCAGGAGGGGCTTTCAAGGAAGCCAGAAGAGCTGGAGGGAGCTTAGAGAGTGGGAGGAACAGGGGCTGGGGGACAGGATCATACTGGGCCTCGGAGCCCACTGTAAAGACTAGTTTTTCCCTCTGAGTGAGCTGGAAAGCCTCTGGGGGATTTTGGCCTGACAAATGAAAAGACCTGACATTTCAAAAAGATAGCTCTGACTGCTGTGTTTAAAAAAGACTTTAGAGTAGAGCTGTCCAACAGCAATACAAACATTGAGCCACACATGTGATTTTAATTTTTCTAGTAACTGCATTGAAAAAGTAAAAAAGAAAACATACTGATTCTAATAACATATTTTATTTAATTCAGCTTATCCACAATGTTACTGCTTCAACATGTAATCAATGGGAAATCCTGCAAGATATTTTTTCAGTCTCTTTGTGTATTCATTCTTTGATATTCAGTGGATATTTTTTATAACACATCTCAATTCAGATCACCCACGTTTCTAATGCTCAACAATGTCTGGTGGCCAGCAGCTACTCTACTGGACTGTATAGTTTTAGAAGATAAAGACTCACCAGGAACATGAGTACTTAGCTACTGAGACAATCCAGAAAAAAGCATGCTAGTAGCATGATCAGGTTGACAGCAGTAGAGGCAGTGGGAAATGGTTGGGTTCTGATGCTATTCTGAAGGCTGGAGCAACAGGACTTGAAGATGGATTGGATGTGTGGTGTGAGACAAAGGGAGCAGGCATGGATGACACCAAAGAGTTTTGGCCTTGGTAATTAAAATAACAAATTGCTATTTATTAAAATGGAGGAGGCTATGGGAGGAGGAGGTTGCGTTTTGAACCAGTGAAGGTTGAGATACTGATTAAAATTCCAAATAGATGTCTCAGATGTATCTTTCTGCATATAGTGTAAAGAATGCCCTGGACAAAGGCAAGACTAGAATCAGAGACTTCTGTCAAGAAGTATCAAGAGAAGGCCAAGGAACAAATGAAAAGTCTTAAGACTGTTCAGGCAGTGGGAGTAGAGACACCTGTCATTCAAGAGAAGTACGGGGACCAGAAATGCTGGGGCTGAGTGTGCATAGGTCTGGGTGGTGAGTGAGACAAAGGCATGAAGGGTGATTCTAGGAACGAGGCTTGGATACTGTGGTAGATGCTGGTAGTGGACATCAGGATAGGAAAAGGCACATGGAGGAGCAGTGTCTTGGACCAAGAAATGATGGGTTTTTCTTTGGACATGCTTACAGCATTCAAGTAAAGATGGATGGATAAGGCAACCAAGGGAAGATGATCTGATCAACAGCTGAAACTTGGGGAAGAAGCTCAACAGTGAGAAAAGAATCAAATACAGAAAGTTAGTAATTAGTAGTGACCCCAAACATGGATATGGATGAGAACACACAGGAAGAATTTACCCAAAGGGAAGATGGCTTAAAGCAGGGCCCTGAGGAACACCGAGACAGGAGGAACGGGAAAAAAGAAGTAAGTCCCACTAGGAAAACTGAGAAAAGCAGTCAGAGGTAGGAAGAAAATCAAAGCAAATGGCATCATAGCTGAAAGGAAAGAAAGCGTTTCAAGAAGATGATGTGTATTGTGCATGTGTGAATCTCCATCAAGCCATGTGGAACTAGTCAGGTCAGCACTGTGTACAGTACACCACGCTAGCTGTTGTCCAAAAAACAATCAATAAGGTCTTTAGAGCAAAGACAGCCCAGTCAGTGAAAGACTGACCAGGAGTCTAATGAAACAGCAAAAGAGTAATGAGCAGACAGATTATAAGCTGTTACCAGGACCCTCTTATACCCAGAGCAAGCATCCAGCGCCCTTGCATTTTACATCCCAGCAAGAATTAACGTCAGGTCTAAAGTCAGTTCGCTCTAAAGGATAATTTTTCATTTCTTACTTTACCATTAAGTATGATTCAGATGGCTCAGGAGACTCTCTGTAAGTATGGCTCAAGTTTTATCCATTAGAGAAAATGTAATTCTTTAAGCATAAAGTTAGGCATTAAAAAATGAAAGAGGACTGCTGAGAGAGAATCAGTAAGGGAGATGATAGAATCAACAATACACTAAGGACAATTTGGCCAACAATTTTTGAATGCTATTTCTAAAGCTGCATTAAGACAATATTTCCCAAACTGCTTTGCAAAACAGGAATTTTAATGGGTAATTATAATTTTAACGGGTAATATGTCAAGAGGAAGTTGATTCTATCATCCAATAACTCTGGTCTACATTTACTAAGTATGGTTAAATAGTTTTCTTTACTGTAAGTATTCTCTAATATGGTAGAATTTATTTTAAACCCTTGAGAATAAATCTATCATGCATTATTTCCCAAACTTTTAAACATTGTGATCCTCCTACAGAACAATTGTATCAATATCTCATGGAACAAATTATAAGTGTTCTCCAGAATATAGTTTGGGAAATGATGCATTAAAAGTTGTTAAAGTAGCATTGTCAGAAGCAGTTAAATAAAATAAACCTAGCACAACGAATTTGCACACACTGGATACTAAATCTTTGTTAAGCAAATGAATGAAAATTTCTAAGATCTGGACGTGGGATAATTTTCAGTACACTGCAAGAATCAAATATTCAAAATAAATACATAAAATAGTGAAAACCAGTAAAGGATGATATTGTAAGCTAAAATAACCTCAATTTCAAGGTCCACTGCTGGAAACAATTATTTGACATCTCTTTAAAAAATTATATCTAAATATAAGCACATATAACAACTTCTCTTTAAATAAACAAAAACTGTCATTATAAAGTTGTAATCAAAACTATCTGGAATTATATGGAGGTTAAAGAAAAAAAATACAACACCGTTTTCATCTCCCTTCATCTAATTTTTTTTTAAAAAGGTACATGGAATTAAGCTAATGTGAACAAAGGGGAAATCTCAGAAAATATTACCAAAAAACAATCAACATTTAGATGGAAAAGAAGAAGGTTTTTTTGTGCCATCACTGTTATGACAGGCCATTAAAGTTGATTTTATAATAAAAGCTTCTCTTTTGAGCTGAGCTGATTCCTTTTCGTCCTACTACGTGCTGCTCTGGGGATCACTGCTGAGCACTAGGATGGAAACCACAAGGCATGAAGCTCAGCAGGGAAGAATCTGGAAGTTCCGCTATACTAGGGATAATGGCTGGTGTAATTCTTAACTAGAATAAAGTTCTTGAGGCAGAGGAGTGGGCAACATTTAATTATTAAATGCAATGTTTGAGTATGTAGATTGCAAAGGGCTTTGAAAACCAGAGATTATAAGATGACAAAATAACAGCTAGTCTTGTGGCAATTGATTATCACCTTCTCACTAAAAAATATATACAAACACATATGTGCATGTATCTATATATCTATACACACATACACGTACATCTATTTATATGTATATACACTCACACATACATACACACATATATACACATGAAGTTTTCTTCTTCCTCTGGAAACACAATCTGTAAACAATCCAACCACCTGGCTAACATAACAGTCTCCTTTGAAATGGGATCTCACGCACCTCCCAAGAGAATTGCTCCCCCCCTCCACCAGACACCTGCTCTAGCCTCCAATTCTGCAGAGGTGTTCAATCAGAGGTTAGGAAGGCCACCCCCTAGAGCAAGACTTGCTGGCAAGCAATTTCTCAGGCCCCAATTAATGGGGAAAAGCAATTCCCTAGAAATAAGAGGAAAGGATTTCCTCATAATTGCTGCTATGAATTTCAGCATATACAATCAGAAGATCCACACTTAAGGGATGTATATGCTATTAAAAAACATGAAAAAAGGACCTTGATATTGATTCTTAAAAGGCTTCAATTATTGAGTTTCAATTGCTTTACTTATATGAGAGTTCCCTTAATCTTCTATACAACATTAAAATCAAAATTCATTTTCTAATGACACTGTTTTACACTTTTACATTCCGCCACTTTTCCTAAGAATCACTCCTTTAAATTTCAAAGGGAGGAATCTCTGTTCAAAGTTCTATGTCTCCCATGCGGTTAGCAGCCTGCTCAGAGGAGATACAGCCTGCAGTGAAGCAGGTAAAAATAATGAAGTAAAGACACCTAGAGACAAAAGCCAAGCCATGGACAGATCAAACTTTAATCAACTTCTCAAAATTAGATTAGTATGTTTTAATGCTCATGGTTCATACCTTTCATTAAACTTTGTGGACAACCCCTGGGCCACACAGTAGGACAGTCTGATAGGCCTTGATGAGAAGTAATGTTTTGGTTTTTTTGTTTTGATCCAAACGAAGAAAAATAAAACTTGAACGTGTTTTAGCAAATATGAGAATATGCATATGTATTAAAAGACATTCTCTCTTACAAATTGTATTTTCATCACTATTCCCTCTGTGGGAAGAAAATAAAAAAGAAAACTTCCAATGTAACCACAGAATATCAGTGCTTTATTAGTGGAAATCAAGCTCATGTTCTTGCATAGTTAAAATAAGGTAATAATGTTACAATGTAGTGGGAATCAGTGAATCACTGTTTCCACTTGTAATCCACTGAACAGCTGTGTTTAAGGGACTATTAGTTACTCATTTCTTTAACAAACATTTCATAAGCAGCTACTACTTGCCAGGAACTGTGAAATGCACAGACAGCTTCTGCTGCCGAAAGAGCTTAGTACCTAGGATGGGACAGAAAGCAAAGTAATGTTGACTTTAATAGTATGATGAGTAACCAGAGAAGGAAAAGATGCTATAGGAACTCCCAGACCTGGGTACCTAGTATGCCTTCAATTCTCCCTTTTTGATATCCATGCCTGAAGGTTGCTCCTTTCCCTAGTTAAACAATGGCCCGATCCACTATTGTTCAGTCACAGATGTAATTTATAACAACATAACCACCATAGTAACTATACTTCATTTAGTACCTACAACCGTGAAGGTAGGTAAGTGGTGAAGCAGGACTGATACCCCTGCCCCTCAAATAATGCCTCTTCTGTTACACCACAGGGCTTCCTTTAATTAACATGCAGGCATTCACTCTTCTACCCAAAACTTTCACGTACTAGGCATTGGGAAAAACAACAATAAACAAAAAGATAGGTCCCTGTCCCCGAAAGTTGTAATGACAAATTGTGTAAAGTAACACGTACAACGAGAGAATGTCCTAGGTGCATGTGTGTGTGGGAAGGACTCTTTAATTTCCAGGCAGAGATGAATGTGAAGGATGGGGAGGGGTAGGAAGCCCTGGGGTGAGCAGAGGTGAAGCCACCGAAGTGCTGAAAAGGGAGGGAAAGAACCTTGTTCTGAAGAAAAACAGAGAGAGAGTGTGGTAGCTGAAGGAACATGGGGCATCAAGGTTTGTTGTTGTTTGTGCATGTTTCCTTTTTTTTTTTTAAGTGGATATTCTTAGCTGAGAAGGAACCACCTCTACATGCTTCAGTTTCATCATTTGTAAACTAATAACAACAAACGATTTACTTCATAGAGTTTTTGTGAGGATTACATCAGTAAACATACGTAAGATGCTCTGACTAGTGCTCATTTAGAGAAAGATCTCAAGGTTAGCTGTAATAGTAATCACTATTATTTGTAGTAGGTGTGACAGACACACCCTAAGGTACCTCCGATGAGTCACACCCTTGCATAGGGAGGTGGGAAGAGACTGTGACTTGCTTCTGGCTAAAAGAAAAAGGGGGGATGGGCTGTCACTCTCTTGATGATGTTATGTTACATAAGGCTCCATCTTACTGACAGAGGCAGACACATTCTCCTGCTGGCCTTGAAGAAGCAACATATATATATGGTTAATCGCCTATGAAGAGAGGTGACCTCTAAGAGCTGCTGAGGTGTCAATGTTATAGCTGTAAAGAAGTAGATTCCCCAACAATTTGAATAAGGTTGGAAGAGAATCCCAAACTGCCAGTAAGAATGCAGTTGGCCAAGACCCTGATTTCAGCCTGATAAGACTGAACAGAGAAATCAGCTTAGTTGTGTCAAATCTCCTAATCCATGGAACTGTGAAATTATATATATATATACACACACTATCTTCAGCCACTAAATTTGTGGTAATGTGTTACAGAGCATAAAGAACTTATACACGGGAAGTGACGAAAACTCATTCGATTGCTTCTTCTTTGCAGTTAAGAGAGAAAATCATCTATCGATGGTTGTGTTTGTGTGTGTGCACGTGTGTGTTTGTGTTTATCTGTGTACTGGGGATAGGAGGAAAAATATAAGACTCCAGGCAGGAAGTGGAGGGTAACAGCTCAGTGGTAGAGTGCATGCTTAGCATGCACGAGGTCCTGGGTTCAATCTCCAGTACCTCCATTAAAAGTAAATGAGTAAATTATAAAAAAAATTCTAGCTAGCATTATCAAAGAAGATGGATTATAAAGAAAGAATAGAGTGTAATCTCCATGAGGGCAGGGATTTACATTCCGTGACAAAGGAGGTACCCAATATTGTTGAATAAAATACTTTTTTGTGGTTTAGCTGTATCACTGCTTGAAGCATCTATGTAACCCTGGCCAGTCTTTTGATGATCCAAAAGATACTTTTGTTAGGATGTATAAACAACTGATTTTATAGGGAACATCAGATAGTAGGAAATACTTTTAGTCACTGTTTCTGGTGTAAAGTAACAAAGAGGAAAAAAAGCAGACGGATTTTAGCTTTCACCTAGGCAGTTATAAACACCACAGTTGAGTCACTGAAACACAACATTCCAAAGTGTGAATAATGAATATTTTCAAATTAAGTCAATCAGTTGGCACAAAACAGAAAATGGAAGAAATACTCTCGTAGGATTTAAATTTTATGGGTATCATGGTTCCTTGAATATCCTCTAATACATAAAAAACAAACAAACAAACAAAAAACAAAAACCAACAACCAGAAAACAAGCTTCTAATATGTGCAAAAATATTCCCTGACACTCTCCTTAGGTACGTAACCCAGCATGTCACAGTGGAAAGAGGGCTGGATTTAATTTAGAAAATGGGTTCAATTATTTTTTCAATAAAACTGGGAAAAACAAACAAAAACACCAAAAAACACAGTTAGAAAACTGGGCTACTATTTCTAGTTCTGCATTTTCATAGCTGTCTGAAGAGGCTCCAATTTCTTGACAGCTTCTGGCCTCTGTTTCATTATCAAAAGGGAAAAGCAAACATACTTGCAAAGCTATTTATTACGTGAATTAGAAATAACAAATGTAAAAATTCCAACATACTACCTAGTGAAAAGTGAACTTTTGAAAGATTAATATATTATGTATAATAATCACCATCATCATTTATTGAGTGCTTAATTTGTCATCTTTTAAATCTTGGAATTCTCAAGTAGGTCCTTCTTAAGTTTTTAACACCTGAACACAGACATCATGATATCCAAGAAGCAGCATTTGGAAGGGATTATCTGCTTTGAACCTAGGCATCATAGCTAGAGAGCCCTGAGTACCCGGTGGGCATTGCTGCCTTAGTGCTGGCTGCTCACCTGACTTCCACAATCCCCTTCTTAGAAATCAGCCCCTTAGCCTAGAGCAGTGTCAGTCCTACTGCCCAGGCCACAGCTGGCTGGCCCAGAGATCACAGTCAGAGACAAAGGTGTCACAGAGAGACATTCTATGACTTGAGATAATCAATCAATCACTTCCTCCCTGTTCCAGGGAAAGAGGTAAGGTCTGAAATACTGTAAGAGGTTAACTGTGAGAGGAACAAAGACATCCCAGAGTCACAGAGCAAAAGAACAGAGAGGTCTATGCATTTAACTCCTTCCTCCTCCCCTGTAATTACTTAAAGTCCTCCTTCCCACTCCTCTGCTGCCCCCAGCAGGTCTCTATTTCTTGCAATATGAGCAAGGCCAAGTGAATACAACTAGAAAGTATTACACTAAGTAATCTATTAAACATTTTCCATTTTGAAGAGGGGGTACAGTTCATTGGAGAAAGAAACTCCATTCCCAAAGAAAGCCAAAGACCATGAAAAAAGTTGGACTGCAATGCAAATTCATAATAAGCCAGCAGTTCAACTAACAGCACATTCTACGGGTAGAGTTTCATAAAGATAAGGCTTGAAAGCCACCTTTAAATTTTCATAGCAAAATGCCAAACACGCCACCTAAATCAAACTGAGTACCTCGATGGAAATCCTAAGACACACAACTCTCCTTTTGTTAGTAACAGGGAATGCCTGTCCGTTGCCTGATATTTCAATTACTTCCGTCACAGACAGTGACATGCCTAACCTTCCCTCTTTTACTTCCTCATTTCCCCAAATACATTCTATGAGAGGAATCCAGTTAGATGTTCCAGGGGAAATAAAAAATTTTATGACCAATTAACGTTGAGAAACATTGTTTACGCAAAGTTCAACAGTTTTCTTCACTACAGAGCATTGGGGCCTTTAGAGTGCCAGTGAGGGCAGCCTTTCTCCAACCTCCCACAGCTCAGAGCACTGCTCCCCATAGAATACTCTGTGGGGGTGACCCTGTGCCGACTGCACTCACTATAGCAAAGGGTGCCTTACAGTAGCTGAAGTCCAGCACGTCAGAGCACCAGAGAATTACAGAGCCAGGCTCTCCTTTATTACTCCATCTCTTAATTGACACATCTTTAAAATTCCAGTTCAACGAACTATCCACCTGTCGTCAAAGGCCAGAATAAAAAAAATGGCCTTTGTGAACCACGTCCTTGTCATTCTTACAAAACTGCCATTGAAACATTATTCAAATGCTGTCTGTACATGTAAACCAATTACTGTCTTAAAAAAAAAAATGAAGTCTGTGTGACTTCCCGTGTTTGTATTCAGTCCCAGAGGATAGACACCGTGAACTGCTTCATTGGGAAGCAGGAGTAACATGAAATAAAGTAAAACACTGAGACCTCATTTGACCTTCGTGTCCATCGTCCTGAGTCACCGACTGCTCGGGGTGTGCTGAGGGAAGGGAGAGAGGGGCCTCCTGCCAACTGGAAGAGCCCTTCACCCTCACTCAAGCTCACTGTACTTCAAGCTGTGCACGCAACTTGATTCCAGGTGACTTTACCAATTTCAACTAAACTAGTCACCACAAAATGGGAAAGGGGCTTGAAAAGGTTCCTACCAAGAAATGAATTCAACATAAATAAGCAAATTTAAGCAAAGAGAAATAGAGCAGAGCGGACATGGGTTCTTCTGGTATAAGTTCATCATGAGCCACACAGAAAGAAGGACCAGGATGAGGAGGATGGCAGAGGCTGGAGGGAGGGGTGGCGGAGAGACACCATGGTTCTAGAGAATATCACCAACTCAGGAAATGAACTGTGGTCTAAAGCTGACTTAGGGAAAACTTGGACAGAATAAAAAGGATGCTTGCTTCTCAAAGGAAATATGGGAGCAATAATTGGCTTGTTTTAGAGTTAGAACTAACCATATGTCCTTAGGCAAGTTACTGTAACCATATGAAACTCATTTACAAGGTCTGTAAAATGAAGTGATTAAAATACAAGATCTCTAATGTTTCTTCCAGACCCAATGTTCTATGACATAGGGAAAGAGAAGTGGGAAAAAATGACAGTGATCTCTAAGATCAAGTCCAAAGAAGTGCCTGTTAGTGAAAACAGGGTAAAACAAAAGAAGGAAGTAGGTGCTGACAAGCTTAATGAGTGGCGTGGTTCCTCGAGCTAGTGGTCACCTGCTCTGAAGGCAGTCTGAATCCTTAAAGGTGGCTGTCTTAAACCATGTGAACCGACACTGATGAGATACAAAGGACAAGAGAGAGAGAGAGAGAGAGAGTGCGTGTGTGTGTGTATGTGTGTGTGTGCAGAGTGCTACCACTGAAGAACTGAGTGAGTGAGAGACAAGGATGATGTCTAGGGGAAAAGCTTTCTGAAAATAAGATACGCCACTTGAAGTGTGTACGTTGGGTGGGGGGGTGTTCACATTTCTGAGGACATTCCTGGCCTTTAGAAGGCAGAGTAGAAAGATTCAGAGGCTCAGCAATGGGCACAGAGTCACACAAGCAGAAGCGCCCTGCACCCCACAGGCCTTACAAATGACTCAAAGGACATGTGTGCAAGGAAGGTACCCTCTATGATGGTCCACGGCTAGACTACAGCACCATTTTTTTTTTTTTGGCATGGGTTTTGATATCTATTGAGTTTCCTTTCTAGGAAAGCACCTAACATGTACCTAGAGAGAATCCTGCAACTTTCTGTGTTCAGGACTTTCATGAAAGTTGTTCATGGAAAATTGTATCACTGAAGTTAACTCCAAACTTCCACTGACAGCCTACTGAGTATCAGTCTCCAACTGCAGCCATGGCAATCACAGTCATTCTAAACGTAAGCATTATTCTGCTCCCCAGCACACCTTCCCAGATGCTCATGCCTGACCATTTACATATTGGAACATGTAATGATTTATTAGTGATAATAATTTCTGTCTATTCCTCCTGTACATTATAATTACAATATATAATTTATAGACTTAAAAATACATGTGTAGGAAAGTTATCTTTTCTATGATTTTTAAGACTGTAAGAGGGCTTTACAAAATATGCATTTTAAAACAGGGTCATTGCTTCTTAGAACTTTACATTGATGGTTTTAAACATTTTGTGTTCACAATGCCTTTTCCGTATTTGATGAAACCTATGGATGAAATTATGGATCAAAACTCCGTGGCAGGCTGCTCATCTCCCAGCATCCATTCTGTCCTTACATCACTGCAAAGTTATAAACACCTCCTCTGAGTCTGAGCAGCATTAGAGATGACATCTCCTGGACTCCTGCAGTTAGAAATAGCCAGGGGACTAAATTCTCAACAAGGGAACATGATCAAAGACAACATGTGTATCTTGTATGTCACTTCTGTAAGCTTGCCCTCCACAATCCTTGAGCTAGAACACGGATGTGCTGGCTTAGACCACTGGGAACAAGCCACTCTCCCGGGCAGAACTGGACAAACCCCATGGGCCAACTCTCTACTTGTGTGAGAGCGAAAATCTGCCATTCTGTTTACACTGCCCTTTTCTGGAACTCTCCGATACAGTAACATAGCCTCTACCTTGACTAACACAGCCTGGAAATAAATAAACAGACAAAAGCATGCAGGTGCACACCCACACAAACACATTCAAATGTAAAATAATGCACACAATTATAGGAATTTCTTAGACCCCTGAAGCATTTCTTGATGCTCTGAACCAAAAAATCTGTAGTTGTTTGGGGAGCTCAGATGCCTCCTAGGAAAACTAGCTTAGAAAACACATCAGATGAGCATTTGTTGTGGAGAAGTCACAGGAAAACTCATTTGTCACCTGGCATTGCAATCGACAGGTGAAAAAGGAAAGCATTCTGAAATATGAAAGTACATTCAATGACTGGCTCTTTGCCCAATAATCTAAAATTTTTCCACAAGCAAATAATCTTAACGTCAAGCTTGCTTAGGTGTGTCAGTGTAAATACCAGGAGCAACAATGATTTAAACTTTAAAACTAGTAATACACAACTCTTCTTGAAATGAAAGAAATCACTAACTTATCATCCACATTCTCTTTCTCTCATTAATAAAGGGTGAATTACTAAAGCGAACATCTTGCAATAAGCATATGAAATGGAAAACAAAGAGCCCAAACCATACCTTATGATTAACCACTATGAACAAATACACTTTAAGAAGGAAAATGAGAATTTCAGAAATATTATAGCAACCGTAGAGGCAATGACAGTTCTCAAATTTTTCCAAAGCAACATGATCTAATTTCCCTTAAATTCTGTGTCTCATCTTAGCAAGCAAATAATAATGCCTAAAGAATACTCTAATGTCCATAAACAAGAAACTGCAGGAGTATGTGAAACTAATTAACTTCATACAGTGTGAAAATGTAAGAAAACAAAGACTGCGTATTTTATGACTGTACCACTGTTTTTCCAGCAACTACAGGGATGGATAGAATTTTAATCTTTTTGACAGAGGTTCTGTATTGCTGAACAATATACAAGTGACTAGACCAAAACTGTGAGACTATGGGAGCCTGGAGAGGAATTTTTAGGGAAGCAATACCATAAAAATGCAGTACAGCTTCTGCAAGGGATAACCACAGACCCTCCCCATCCCGACCCAAACACAGAGTGATCTAATCACACCATATGCTCTCACCCACGGGACACATATGACCTACATGCAAACAATCAAGTCAACCACCACATTTTATTCAAATGATAAAAAGGAGGAATGGCTTTTAAAATTTCAAGCTGTTTAAAAATCAGTTACCAGTGACACAATTCATTATCGTAATAACTGAAGAATGTTTCCATCTAATTAAATAATAACCACATAGTGACAAGTGAACAATCAGTCATTCGGGAGTTCAGATAGTCCATGATATGGCTCTTACCTCGTAAGCAGGAGCCAAATGCAGTTAGATAAATATTACGCACAATTAGGGCAGGGGAGCCAAGCTAAATTTTGACAGAAAATCATGTATATTTTGAAAGCCAGTTTGAGGCATATGGCATAAAATCGTATCAAAAAATTAAATGGAAAGAATATTCACCTAATTTGCATACAAGGACAAAAAAAAAAAGGAGCGAATGTGAATGCCATTAGAAATTAGAAATTTAAAAAAAAATCAATTTCCCAAAAAGGAATAGAGAAATTATGGCAATAAAATAAATCCAAACATCAGTTTACAAAATTAGATGGAATTTAGTTAATTTAGGAATCAAGAAAAACCATGATATCTACATTGATTTTAAAATTGATTCTAAAATTAGATGACAAAAATGCTCTCGTGGGCTAAAATATAGGAAACAAAATAGAAAATCTAAATGAAACAATAAATCTGGAAAAATGAAAAAAGAACATTTTAGAACAATATTAGAGAAAATAAGGCAATGATATGCATAAGACTTTTGTAAATACATTTATTTTACCATAAATTTTTATAAACATTTTATAAAATAAAGGCTTGATAATTTTTTTTCTAAAAACAATCAACCAAACAAAACTTCCTAAATATTCAATTAAAAAATAGAATCAAAAGTATCACATGGTCAGGTAAATTGAAAACCTATACATTTCATTATATGTTTAAAGGCAATAATTTGATGCATAAACCTCTCATGTTTCAATAAAAAAAAGAAAAAATGTTATTAAAATTTTCACCAATACATCTATAGCTATTTAAATGAAAATTCTAAATTCGATATTTAAATCAAGGTATTCAACCAAAAATAAGATATTTAATCAAAAATTCAAGGAGAATTTATATTGGTTGGAATCAATACTATTTAAAAAGATAACAGAGGTATATGTCCTTAATAAGATAAAGAGGGAGAGTCTACTTTTTGGGTCTTTGAATATATATTCAGAAGCTCACAGGCATCCCTCTACAAGTTAATTATGAACAACTCTCTCGAGTCAAGACATTCCAATTGTGGACCCATGTGGACCCAATTTTTTAATCTGAAACTAATGCTAATTACATTTTCCTAGCGGATGTTACTGAGTTACCAATGAAACAAGGTATAACAAGAAGGGGACAAATAACACACTCTGCCCAGATCAAAAGCCATGACTCAGCTCTTAAGACACACCTGCCGACCTCATGACACTGCAGCGAGGGGTAGTGGGTGGTGGGAGTGGAGGTGACCAGGGAGTGGCGGTGAGATGACAGAGCAAGAGAATTCTCATCACACGTGTGATCAAACAGACTGGCTATTACAGAGCCAAATTATGGAAAGAAAAGTAAGTGTTTTAAAAAATTTTTTACAACTTTTTATTGAAGTGTAACATACAGAGAAATTGAATAAATGACAAGCATATAGCTTGATCCATTTTCTCAAACTGAACACTTTCATGTTATCAGCACCCAGTTTAAGAAACAGAATAGTAATAGTGCTCAGAAGTGCTACCTTCCAGGTACTAATCCGCATGGATAATACAACATCGCAGATTAGCTACATTTGTTCTGACCTTTATGGAGATTGATGACACAGTACATATACTTTTGTATCGGGCATGTATGCTCAGCATGCTTGTGAGATTCATCTATACTGTTTTAAGTAGAGATAGCTCATCCATTCTCATCGTGGTAAATTCAAACGCTGGAATGCTACACAGCCATTTATCCATTCTGCTGTTCATGGGTATCTCAGGAGTTCTCTAGGTTCTGAATCTTTCTAGCTCTTGAAACAATATGGCCAAAAACATTTTTGTTCATGTTTTTTGGTAAACATATATGATTCCACGGGGTATAAAAATGGGAATTTAAATGCTGGGTCAACTTTAAATGCTGGGTCAACAATAAACACTGTCAGACTATTTTGTTAAATGCAGACGTACACTCTCATCAAAGCAAGAGTTCTATGCACTTCACTTCCTCACCAACATTTGCTATTGTCTATATACATGTATTTTTAATTTTCATGTTTGTTTGCTTATGATGCCATCTTCCTGGGTGTGTAGTGGTATTTCATCATGGTTTCATGTGTTTACTTCATGACTAATGAAGCTGAGGATCTTTGTGTGTGTTTATTGGCCATTTTTATATCATATTTTTTAAGTGCTAGATGATGTTTTTCCCCTAAATCTATAAAAATTATTAGCATTAACAGATATATTTAGCAAAATTGTTAGATCACAATCCATAGAAATAAATTTCATCGCTAGATGCCAGCACCAAATAGAAAATGAAATTTTAGAAAGATATAATAGCATGAGCAATACTTCAGAACAAATAAATCCAAATGAAAGATGTGTGAGGCAGACTCTCTATACCACTGTTTCTCCAGCTCTTAGCCTTGGGAGATTTGTCCCCCAAGGGACATTTAGCAGTATTTAGAGAATATTTTTAATTGTTAGGACCAGAGGTATGGGATCCTACTGACACCTGGTGGGTAGACACCTATATGCTGTCAAACATCCTACAGTGTGCAGGACTGCCCTCCCCAAGCCAACCCCCTCCCCTCTCCCCCAAGAGAAGATGATCCAATCCAGCATATCATTAGTGCTGAGGTTAACAAACCCTGCTGTACACTGAAGACTACAAAACATTTTAAAAATTAAAGAATATTTAAGTAAATGGGAGTGGGGTATACAATGTTTTATAGATTGGAAGACTTTACCAAGGTAGATGTCAGTAAGGCATGAGGAGATTCTTTGGGGATGACAAATATGCCCATTATCTTAATTGTGGTAGTGGTTTCATGGATGAATATGTCAAAATTTATCAATTTGTACATATTCAATATGTGCAGTTTATGTCAATTATACTTCAATAGAACTGTTAACATTTTTTAATTCTCAAAAAAATGCAATTTTCAAAAACTGAATTTAAGAGAGATTCTACATCTACAAAAAACTGAATCTGTAATTCAAAATTTCCCACAAAGAGATCTCCAAGCTTACATAACTTCATAAGGGAATTTTTCCTAACATTAAAAAAAAATCCTATACAAATTTTCCCATCAAATAGGGTATTTACTAAATAATTTTAAAAGGCCAGTAGTACTTTTATTAGCAAAACCTGACAAAGACATTACCAGAAAGGAATTATTACAAACCAAATTCCCCCTCAATCATAAATGTAAACATCCTAAGCACAATATTAGCAAATTGCATTTTGTTTATTCCAGGAATACAAAGTTTGTTTAAAATCTGAAAAGCAATTTGTTATTTATTACAGTAATATAATAAAGGAAAAATCATCTTAAAAGACACAGAAAATATCATTTGTGATTAAAACTCAGAAAACTAGGAAAAGAATGAGACTTCCTTAATACAATGAAAAAATTTTCTATTAAAAAAAATCTGCATTAAGCTTCTTGCATAAAGGTAAAACCATGAAATCTTTATCCCTGAGACTGATGGCAGCTAACACCATTTCTATTCAACACTATACTGAAGATATTATCCAGTAAAATGACAAAACAAAGAATTTTAAAAGAATAAATAAAACTGTAATTAGTATAGAAAATACAATTGTATATTCAGAGAATCCAAAAGAAACTATATACTTTAGAGCAGTAAGTGACAATATATTCACTAGGAAAAATCGACATACAAAAATTTACAGTGAAAAACCTGCAGATATGGAGGAACAAATCTTTTGAAAGACGTACAGGATCTTTCCTAAGGAAACTATCAAACATTATTGAGAGAAGTTAGAAAAGGCCTAAATCAATGGAAAGACAAGCTATTATTCACTGATTGGAAGATTCAATGTGCTAAAAGCTTCAATTCTTCTCTAAATTCATCTATATATTAGATGCATTCCCTAATCAAAATCCATGTACTTTTATGAAAATTGGTACTACTATTTCAAAATTTCTATGAAAATACAAAGGGCCTCTGGTAGGCAAGGTAAAAAAAAAAAGTTGGTGGACAACCTCTATCAGATATTAAGCTACC
The DNA here is from genome assembly GCF_048564905.1 of Vicugna pacos. Taxonomy (NCBI): domain Eukaryota; kingdom Metazoa; phylum Chordata; class Mammalia; order Artiodactyla; family Camelidae; genus Vicugna; species Vicugna pacos. The sequence continues at coordinate 12,574,691 of NC_133010.1, forward strand.
AAAAATCTAATTAAGATGATCTAGGGGAAAGAATAGACATAAAGACCAACATTAAAGAATAGTTCTAGAACAGAAGCAAACATATCTGGTCACTTCTGTTTGACAAAGGTGGCATTACAGTGCAATGGGAGAAAAATGCCTTCTTAGTAAACAACCTTTGGCAAAATGGATATCATTTAAACAAATCAAACAACCTGTATCTCATACCACACTCATATTCAGCCCCAGGTGATTTGTAGATCTGAATCTAAAGGTATCAAACATAAGGATGTTTCTCGTCATCACACAAAAGGCTTACCATAGTAATAAAAATCAAAAAATTGGGGTGCATTAAAATTAAGAGCTTCTTTTCATCAAACAACACCACTTAGAGAATCAAAGGACAAGCCACAATGTGAGAGAAGAAACCAGCAAGAACTGTCACAAATCAAGGAGGAAAAGACAACTAAAGTGGATTCAAGGCTTTGAGCTGGTAATGCACCAAAGGGGATATCCAAATACCCAAACACAAAATATTGCTCAACCTCATCACACATCACAGAGACGCAAATTAAAACTACAATATAAAATTATAAGCATTGACAATTTCCAGTCCTGGTAAGGATGTGAAATAGCCTGAATGTCCACATACTCCTGGCAGAATAGGGGTAACCACTTTGGGAAGCTGTTAAGACTACTTTAAAAGGCTGAATGTATGCGAAGTCTATGATCCAGCAGTTAGACCCATAGACACACACTCCAAGGATTTCTGTCCTTAGGCAAACCAAAAATCACAGATACAAAAGTGTTTAGAGTGGTACCACCCAAAATAGCCCAAACTGAAAACCCAAATGTCCAGGAGGAGAATCAATAAGGAAATCATGATGAAATCACTCAGTGGAATACCACACAGCAACGAGGATAAACTGACTACTGTCACACACCACAAAATGTATGAATATCACAAACACAATGTTTAGCTTAAAAAAATGGAGTACACACTGAAGGACTTCATTTACATAAAGTTCAGAAACAGATAAAATCAGCTGATGGTAACAAAGTCAGGATAGTGGGTTCCTCTGAATGTTTGCCTCAAAGCGGGCAATGCAGAGTTCTGAAATGCTTTTTCTAAAAATCTGTATGCCATTTTAAGGATGCGTTCCCTTTTCAAAAATTCATAAAACTACACAAATATCAGATGGACACTTATCTGTCTGCATGGTATGCTTCAATAAAACATTTACATAAAAGTAAAGTAATTATGTTCTCCTTCCATTACTCCATTTTAAGAAACAGCTGATCTACAGAACAGCAAGATAAATATAGCAGCTGAGAAAAACCTAGCACTGACAAACCAGAAAAGGCCAAGGTAAATTCAGGGGCTGGCTTAAAATAAAGCAGGTTTAACATTTTCTGCAATTATCTGTAGGTTGGCATATGTTTAAAAACAGAGTGAAAACTTGATTTTGCTGCTGAATATGGTTTCTTTTATAGAAATTAAAGACTTATAGTGGTTCATTGACCACATTATTAAATTTAAATAAAATTGTCAAACACATTTGGTGTAAAGAAAGTTTTTTCAGTTAAAATAACTGCAGCATATTTTTTGAAACCGATTTGTGTAAAGTTGGTGAGGTGGTATTTCGATACTTTTTCTGCCCCAATGAAATACTCTTAATTGATGCTAAAAACACAATAAATATTAGCTTTATTATTACTATACAGTTATTTTGTCTTTTGCAACATTATGTATGCTTATGTATTTTAAGATATCCAGAGGGCAAAAATATTTATTATTTCTTAAGAATCAAATGTATATTGATATATTGAACTATATCAATATAATAACTATCTTTAAGCTATTAAACATATCAAATAATATCTGAGCATCAATAAGAGCTTATTCAATCCCATTTAACAGATTTCTTCTAGCTTCCTTCTTTTCCTTTCAATGGAATCTCTGAATAGATAAAACATCAGATGAATAAATGAGAACACAGAACACAAAAAGCAACATTCTGGAAACAATCCCAAGAGGAGATTAAAGAAAATGGGGAAACACCTGAAGCACTTCCTCACCCCTCCATGAATGCACCCATTCTTTCTTACACTCACCATTTATCTCTATGTCCAAGACATCAGATTTAAACAATCAAAACTGTAGCACTGAGACATCAATTACTGAAATCAAATCTGTAAAGATTTGATACAAAATTACCTTAGGCGAGAAAAATAAATGAAACATCTATTCTAAGATTGATTATCACCTCTGAACTCACACGTCAATGGCACACTTCTGGTTTTAGAACTTATCACACTACTTTCAAAGGCTGTGCATCTGATTCGTCTAGCTGGTACAGTCCTTGAGTACAGCCATCTCCTCATTAATTTTATCCCTGTTGCTTACCAAAAACAGGATGCTTAGAAACAGGCTCAGTATCTGTGAGTTGCAAAATGCAATTGTATTGTGACCATTGGAAATCTGATATAAATTAATTATCGCATTCTCCAGAGCAAATATAAACAAACTCCTCAAAATTATGGAAAAGAATGATAAATTGGGTACAATCAAAAGTCTCCTTGGATGAAAAAGTACTTTAAACAATCACTACAGGAAATTAATATAGGTATTAAAAATGGAAACTGTCGAGCTGTCTGTGTTGTTTTTCAGATAATCTACACTTTAATACGACCCTCTCTTTACAAGCTTCTGTAATATAAAAGAGCTTAGCAAAACTGCAACTCTTCTCTTCGAAGATATAATGTGGGAAGGAAGAATATAAAGCAGTTTGGGGGGTACTTTTACTCACAGAAAATATGAGTAAAAAAACCTCATAAGATATTAATTTAAATTTCATCAAAAAATATTTATCAAGTACCTGCTACATTGTAGTACATATCAAAATATTGTGCACTATTAATATGCCCTTTTTTAGAAAAAGGATAGCTTATTTAATAAATGACAATTCAACTGAGAAAAACAATTTGAACCAATATTTATTACCTCCTATAAAAGTTACATTACAACCTAAAGGTAATGGAGTTCTACTTTCAGATTGGTGGTGTGAGGAACTCCGTGAATCTGTCCCCAGTGTAACAACTATAACGGGGGAAGTTATTTCTTAAAAAATATGACTATGTAAAGTTTCTGGAATTTGTCCTAAGGGAATATAGCAAGTGAAGAAAGAGTTATTCAAAAAACCTACTAAATCTGAGTAACCACAGCAAGCGTCTGTGTCAATTAAGCCCCAACCACTCCCTCCATCCACGAGGTTCCTGTGATGGAAGCTCCTCCCCAGGTGGTTGTGGCTGAGTAGAGAGGGGTCCCTCTCTCTCAGCTCCCAGTAGAGGAAGGCAGCAACTCAGTGGGAGGGGCAGGCCAACAGCATTTCTCATCCCTCCCACCCCTGAGGGGCAGTGGCAGGTACAGCCAAGAGGTCAGGGGCTCCTCCGCCAGTGATCACTCTAGGGTGGTGGCTCTGCCCCAGGTGCGGCAGGCCAGGGACACTGGGGCCTTGAATATCCTCACTTAGGCCCATCAGAAGGGCAGAGGTTCCATTCCAGCAGAGGCAAGATGAGAAGGCCAGACGTGACCACCGCCACCAATCTCTGCTACTAAAGCAGCAGTGTCACCCCTGTCCCCAGCTCTGAAACAGTGGCTCCAGATTTTTGCCAGGCCAAGAGGGAGTTGATAAGAACAGAGATCTTCTAAGGTCTCCCCTCAAAAGCTGGTATTACTAAAAACACAGTGCAGGAAAGTTCAAGCTGAAGGGTACTCTTGAAACAAACGGAGATATTTTGCTGGTGAGCAATTAAGAGACTGGTAGCTCTCTGACAGCAACAAGCTAAACCACAGGTCAACTAATTTATCAGAGAGAACTGGGGAAAGAGATAGGTAAAAAGTGCCCTCCTAGACTTCAAACCAACCTCAAAAACTAGCCTCAAAAAACATCCCTACAAAGGGGTTCCAATTTAATTGGATCAGACTGTGGATGAGTTTATGCCCCAGGCATTGTTAAAAACAATAAAGCAATTAGGCAGCAATTAATGAGTCCAAGGGCTGAGTCTGATACCAAATAAAACTGTAAAATCCTTGAGCACTGTCTTTATATCCACCACTAATTTTATCCCCATTGCTTCCACTTAGAAAGAGTCTCACAATGTTTATGAATGGCAAATGTAATTTTATTGTGACCAGTGAAAACCTAATATAAATTGATTTCCCTATTCCCCAGAGCAAATATAAACAAATCCCTCAAAATTACAATAAATAATGATAAAAGAAAGTTACCATCAAGAGAAATATTCTCCTTCTTTAAGGAAAAAAAATACTTTCAACACTTTACTAGATTTAGCATAGGTATTTATAATGGTTTAACAGAGAGATCAGGGAAAGGAACAAAGAACTCCAGTGGGACTGATCAGGGCCAAGCTGTGCCCTTTGAGAAGCGACATCAGAGGCTTCACACGGCTGGAAAAATCAATTTCACTAAAATAATCCAGCCAAGTCTCTAATCAAATTAACAAGAAACAACAACAAAACAATCCCTGGAGAAGAGTTGGGAGTGTAATCAGTATATAGATGCTGCAAGTTATAACCCGAAATGTCCAGAGAGGGAGAGGAAGAGGGGGACGGGAGAGAGAGGGAAGGGGAGAAATGGGAGGGAGAAGAAGGGGGAGGGGGCCATCAACATAGAGGAAAGAGTGACCCATAGGCTGGAAATCAGGCCAGAAAACTGCTTGTGAGAGTCCCTGATGTTTGATTTAACACAAAAAGGCTTCAAAGCAGCCATTATAACTACCTTTAAATAATTAAACAAGACCGTGTTTAAATTGAAGAAGGCATGATGACTATGTTTCATCTAATAGAGAATATCAAGAAAGAGATAATGACTATGAAAATGAACCAACTGAAAATTCTAGATTGAAAAGTAAAATAACTAAAATGAAAATTTCACTAGAGGAGCTCAACAGTAAATGTGAATTGTCAGAAGAATGAATCAGCAAATATGAAGACAGAGCAATAGAGATTACGTATGCTGAAGAACACATAGAAAAAAGAATGAAAAAAATGAACAGAGCCTCAGTGAAACGTGAGGTGCAATCAAGTGTACCAATGGACAGATAACATGCAGAACAGATAAACAAGATTATACTGTATAGCACAGGGAAATATCTACAAGATCTTGTGGTAGCTCACAGTGAAAAAAAATGTGACAATGAATATATGTATGTTCATGTATAACTGAAAAATTGTGCTCTACCCTGGAATTTGACACAACATTGTAAAATGACTATAATTCAATTAAAAAAATGTTAAAAAAAAAAAAGAGAGGAAAGAGAGAGAAGGGAGCAGAAAAATAGTGAAAGAAATACTGGCCAAAACTTCCCAAACTTAATGAAAAACATTAATCTACAAATCAAAGGAGCTCAACATACTTTAAGTAGGATAAATGTGAAGAGAGCCATACCCACAGAAATCACAGTAAAAATGGTGCTTATTTCAAGACTTTCTCTGGCTTGCAAGAGAAAAAAGACATTATGCACAAGGGAACCATAAGAATATTAACACTGGATTTCTCATCAATCCAAAAATAAAATGAAGGAAAAAAATCCATTTACAATAACATTAAAATGGTAAGGGACAAATTTAACAAAAGAAATACAAAACTTACGCTCTGAAAACTAAAAACCATAGCTGAAAGAAATCAAAGAAGATCCAAATAAATGGAAAGAAATTCCAAGTTATGGATCAGAGGACTTAACACTGTTAAGAGGGCAATATTCTCAGAAGTGATCTACAGATTTAAGACAATTCCTGTCAAAATCACAGCTGGCTTCTTTACAGAAATTGAGGCCGATGCTAAATTCATTTGGAAATTCCAGAATAGACAAAACAAACTTGGAAAAGAAAAAAAAAATTGCAGGACTCACACTTCTACAAATCTAAATGAAAAAAAAAAACCTAAATATAAAAAGGATTAGAGTACTTTGGGGGATAGTAGTATAGTACTGATGTAGGCAAAATATGCTTAAGCTAGACATGAAACCCGGCCTATAAAGGAAAACTCAAATTTTCTATAGCGTTACTAATAATTTAAAAAGACAAAAGACTATAGATGTTTGGAGGAAAGGAGAAAAATCCCCAAAACTGCTCTATCACAACAGCATTTAATCGTTTATTATGCTGACCCAGCTCCCTCCTTCCAGTTTGTTTGTGCACACGGCCCTACTGGGCCCACTCGTGAACTCATTACGACCTGCTGTCCACTCATCCCTTTATTTGCACCCAGGCCCTTGTCCCCCTTCTTCCATCACTCCCTTCCTTGTCAAGTTTAGATTTTCTGGCTCGTCACGTTCATATGATTCTTGTCCTTCTTGCCGTTTGGATACGCCCATATGACAAACGCCTAACTCGTGGTGGACCTCCCCATTCTATAGTCAGCATCTTTGGACAAATCAACTCTTTAAAGCAGACAGGTTTGATAATTAAGTCACCAACTCCAGGCCACCGGTCACTCCCCAGCTAACCTAACCTGCCGCTCGCAGTGAACTCACTTTCTCACTCTTCAGTGACTTTTTCAACTCCATTCACCTCAAGCTTTTTATCTGTCTCTCAATCTGAACCTACCCATCACTACCAGTCCATGATTTTAACTTCTATTTTTCTAGCGGGGGAAAAACTGGCAATCGGAAAAGAAACCCCTAGACTTTGTATTACCAAACATCACACCCATCTTCTTCCCCCACCTTCTTTCTCCTCTCAGTTTTCCTGAAATGGTGCTGTCTCCTTTCTAAGGAACATCTCTCCACTGGTGCTTTGATGACGACCTTATCCACCCCTGCCTTTTAACGGATCATTATTGGAGGCAACCAAGTTCCATTTTTATCTTGATTATTTAACCGCTCCTTCTCAAAGAGTCCTCTATCCCTTTGACAGTAAACACACTAAATCCTCCCCAACATGAAAAAAAATCAAAGAAAATCCACCTTTCTCCTTAAGTTACACTGTTCGAATTAACTTTATGACTATTCACCCTTCATAACAAATTTCTTAACAGGTATGTCTGTCTATATTTTTTCTCCCTTCTTATTTAGCTCAATCCTTATCTTACTCCACTATGACTTTCTTCACTATTGACTAAATGAAATGGTTCTAAAAACTACACTAATGAGAAAGAATTAAAATGATCATTGTTAGTAAGTGGTATGATTATCTGGAAAACTCAAGAGCTTGAAATGAAAAACAATTAAAGATGATCAGAAATTGAGTAAGAAGACCCCACTTAAAATAACAATTTTTAAAAGAAAACAATGGCCTTAATGTACTCAAGAAATTCTAAGATCTACTGCTTCACACCATTATCCCCTTTACATGGAGGGGGAAATGAACGAATCCACCCAAATCCTCTCCTTCCATTCTCTTCCAAGCCACTCCTAACTGGTTTCTCCTCCCTGTCATGCCTCCAAATTGTTCTTGTCAAGATCACCAGTGAGCTGCATATGTGAAATCTGATGGTGAACGGACTCTCCATCTTCATCTGTTCAATATGGAAGTATTAAAATAAAGCACTCGCTCCTTCTTAAATATTTACTCCCTCGATTTCAGTGATAAAACACTTGGTTTTCTTCTACCTCACTTCATTGGCTATTACTTTTCAGTCTTATTTGCAAGCTTAATCTCTTTCACTCAGTCCCTAAGATTTGGAAATCTCAAGCCTAAATCCTGGGCCCACTTCTCGTTCTATTCTATAGCACAGATCATTTATATCCATGGTTTTAATGAGCATTTATATGTTGATGGTTCCCAATTTTTTTATAAACCTGCTTAGAACTCTTAACGTTCAGACCTATACAGCCAACTTCTTATGCAAAATTTCCATATGGATTTCTCAAAGCAACCTCAGATACAACATGTCCAAAACTAAAAACATGCTTTCTGTCCGGTTTTACCTACCTCAGTAAATGGCACCAACGTCCACCTATTGGGCTAACAAGACACTGAAGCTGAGCATCAGAGGAAACCAAAGTAGTTACAGTTCATGGAACAGAATCAGAGAACCAACAAAGAACCAGAGCACTGCAGAGAGAAAGCTCTGGAGTTTGGAGAAAACAGTCAGGGGCTGGGCAAGAACTCTTCAGAGTCTGTTCCCATCAGGCCAACTGAAAAAAACACAGGCCTTGCTGATGGGGAAGAATCTGCCACAGACCGGGCACTTCTGGTTCTGCCTGCAGCATCTTAAAGATTCCGAAGTATCAGACCATCTCCCAACACGGGCGCACCTCGCTGTGCTGTGCTCTGCCTTACTGCGCTTTCCACACACGGAAGCTTTGTGGCAACCATGCGTCCAGTGAGCCTACTGGTGCCATTTTTCTGACAGAACTTGCTCACTTTGTGTCTCTGTGTCATATTTTGGGAATTCTCACAATATCTCAAGCTTTTCTATGATTATTATATTTGTTATGGTGATATGTGACCAGCGATTTTTGATGGCACTACTGTAATTGTTTCGGGGCACCATAAACCATGCCCGTGTGAGACAGCAAGCTGACTCGATATACGTCGTGTGGGTTCTGACTGCTCTATCTTAAGGCTCGGATGGTGGTTAGCATTTGTTGGCAAAAAAGCACTTTTTAATTAAGATACACACATTGCTACTTTAGATATAGTGCTATTGCATACTTAATAGACTACAGTATAAACATAACCTTTATATGCACTGGGAAACTAAAAAATTCATGTGATTCGCTTTATTGCAACATTCGCTTTATTGTGATGGTCTGGAACCGAACCCAGAACATCTCCGAGGTATTCCTGTATCTTAACTGCACCAAGCTCACTTCCATGGCTGCCCACAAGCTTCCCCTCTCTTCTTCAAAATTATATCCCCAGGGGCCTTCGTGCACATTCCCTCCCTCAGTGTTGTTTCTCCTGCTAGACTATAAGCTTGATGAAGGTAGACAGGTGACAGTCTCATATAACAGGAGACCTCAATGTCTCGCACATGCATAGCCCACTGGAAAACTTCAACTAATATTTTAAAATATAACTAAATTCTCCTGAATCATCTTCAGCTTACTCATAGGTATTGTCGAAATCATTTTTATCCTGTTTCAGTAACACACAGTGGGTCTTGCTCTCTGAACTGTCACACTGGGTCTATTTTATTTACTGCCAAATCTTTCCTATGTCGCCTTACTGATCGGTCTTCTCATCCTAAGAGAGACAGGTCCATAGGTGTTGGATCATGATTGGATAGTGAGATGGTTTCTTCAGAAACTCTGCTGGACCTTGCAGGCGTCTTTCAGGCTCAGACGGATCAGGAAAAAGTGCATGTTTACTCCTCTGATGCTTCCTCAAGTAAAGGTCTGCATTTGTGAGGAGCAGCGACTGATTCTTTAATGAAGAAAGAAGTAACCACTCGTTGAAGGATACATCAGTGGGACTAGGTCTCCCTTTAGCTGGCAAGACAGCCAGCCAGCCTTTGGATGGAGAATACAAGCCAACCCCTGAGGCAAGCACAGACTGGAAACATTAGCAGTGCTAAACTTCTGCGCTTGAGAGACCAAATCCTCTCTCTCTGGAAAGGAACCTTTCTAGACAGCAAGAGCAGGACAGAGATTTGCCCTTCCTGAAGGCTCCACCATGGCCTCTGGCCCTGATAACCCCGTGGGGTGCATCTAATGTAAACCCACAGTCAGATCCACAGGCAGCTCCACCCAGGCAGGCACTTCCCTTCGGTCTTCTCTTAGCTCCATCTAGCCTCACCTTCATTATCTCCTGCAGAAATTTCTCACAGTTTTTGGACTCTGGATGGCATTCTTCCCCTGTGTCCCAGAAATCACAAAGAAATACAATAATAGGGAAAAGCCAGTGTCATTTTAATGGGGATTTAGAAGCAGCGAAGTGAATTAAAGATGTGGACTTCTACTGCCACCCTAACCCATGGGTTCAGTCATTATTACACCGTTCACTTCCTGCTGATAATTGATTTTTCATTCCTTTACAGTGATCTTTAATACATTTTACAAATGGAACCAAAATATTCTCTCAGGCAACTCTATTTTTTGAGTAGGGTTTAATAACTACTAGGCATTCTCGTGGTGAGGTAACAAGTGAAATCGGTTCTCTTCCTTCTACCCTAGAGCCTAATTTAAGGGTAACTCATTGTATGATATCTGTTCCCAATGGTCCATGGTGACCTTGGCATTGGATGCCCCATATTAAAATGAGGGGCATTACTGCATAATCTGTCATATGCAGGACTCCCTTTGTCAAATTCTAGTCATTCGTATAATAAAGCAAGGTTAAAGTTCTGTATTCTCCATTCCTGTATAAGCAGGTAGTGAAGTATTATGCATATATACATATCAAAATAACTCACATAACAAAATGGTAATTATGTAACTATTAGATGCCAACATTAAATATTTATTCATGCTCGTGGCCGGTGATCATACAGGGCCAAAGATACCCCCTCAGGCTAGGAGGCTGCCACCCAGAACCCAATATAAAGGAGGGAAAAAGTGGTTTAAGGCATAGAACGGGATGTTCTCCAGGTTAAATGGGTCTGTGCTCTTTAATTAACGCCCCCCCCACCGCACGGCTCCATTTGTCGGATTGCCTATCACGTGCAATTACTTGCACACCTGTAATTCAATCCAGTCTAAACATTATTTGATATACACTGAGGCAGATGCTGATAAACAGAATTTGATGTTAACTCGCCAGTTAGCTAAGGGATGAATAATATTGAGATGAAATCACTTCCCTTCAGAAGCATAAAGCCCAAATGGCGAGAATGGAAACAGCCAGGCGCATTCTGCAAGGATATCTTTGGCCATGTGTGATTTACTATCACCAATAAGTGACTTAGGCTAGAAGGAATATTGGATTTCCTAAGTACTTTAAGATATGCTTTCAGAAGCAGGAAAAAAGCCAAAGTGTCAGTTCCATTAAAATAATTACATCTCAAGTATGCACTTACTTTTACCTAAAGGCTTAAGATACTAGTATTTTTTCATATCTTTAATACTTTTGTATTTTATAATCTGTTAGGTAAATTGACATTTCATTATATATGCTATTTGTAGAATAAAATAACGGTATAATTTAAAAATCAATATATACTGTACATAGAGCAATCTCTAAGCGGAGTCTGAATTATTGCAAATGTATGAGCTATTTCCAGGGAGGAAAAAGATGGAAAGCCCTTTCCCATTTGCATTTATAAAGGCTGCGTGACTTCTTTAAATATATACACTGATGCCAACAGAGCCATCAGAAATCAATAAATCACATTCTCATGTGCTGTAAAATGTCTGACACACACATTCATTTTCCTGGTCCAAAATTCTCTGCAAAAGGGACTGTGTAAATGTTCCATTTTAGTTTAATGACATTCTCCACAGTTAAAATTATGTGCGTTACTGCCAGTGAGTTCAAAAACCTGAAGAGTACAAAGCTAGATAGGATTTTAAAGAGCCTACACAGTACGTACCCTTCAGTGGCGCACCATTTAACAGACCACAGACACGCAGATATGAACGCCGAACCAAATCAGGAGATTAGTAAGAACGGATTGAAATGCTGCAATTACCATTTGGACAAAAAAAATAATGGGTGTCATTTATTTAGAAGCAGCTGGAGGATGGTCTTGTACGTATTTGGAGAGACAGCCCCAATAGCCCGATGCCACCAAATGGAGGAAGGAGATGAACATCACTTAAAAATGATACAGATGACAGAAATGACAACAACCTATTCATCAGTGACGTTCAATCTGAGTGTGTAATAAAAACCTAAATACAGCTCCACTTTAGTCGACATTTATTCCACCAGCTTCCATATATTTTAAAAAGGTCACAAAATTGTCCTGTGTAGACATAGCTTATAAAGTACAAATTTTAAAGAAAGAAAGGATCTGTTACGTATCATCAAGAAGGTTCTAAAAATTCTCCAAGCACAACTTGCAGAGAGCTGAGCAAAAAGGCAAGTCTGGCTATAAACCCAAGCACTGAATTTATTAAGCCAATATTTCCAATTCTGCCTGTTCACCAGCCCTCACCACGCTGCTCTGGCCCCTTGTGTCTTTGTATTTGACCTCTGAACTGAAATGCTATGGCCAAGGAGATGACTTTTGACTCATGTGTTTACATGATCATATTCAAAATATGTTACTCTGAGACTCTATAACACTTCATTCAATGACATATCTTTCTGCTTTTAAAGTGACATTTTCCTTTCCCTGTGACCTGCACTCATTCCAGGCCCTCTGACCTTACTTTTCTCCCTATCCAGCCTGCACCCCAAAATCAACCACCTCAACAAGTATTTCACAAATCTCCTATAATCTTGCAGCTCCTTCAATTTGAGCCTTGGTAAATCTCCAACAACCCTGGCAACATCCAACTCCTGGCACCAAGCTAAATGCACAAATATTTAGTATTGCTGGTAGAAAACACAGAAAGTAGACCAAGTGTGTCTGCTACCATCTAAACTCAAATGGTAAACTTATAAGCTTTTGCACAGCAAAGGGAATCATAAACAAAACAAAGAGACAATCTATGGATGGGAGAAAATAAATGCAAACAATGTGACTGACATGGACTTAACTTCAAAAAAAACAAACAGCCCAGTCAAAAATGGGCAGAAGACCTAAACAGACATTTCTCCAATGAAGACATACAAATGGCCAATGGGCACAGGAAAAAATACTCAATCTCTCTAATTATCAAAGAAATGCAAATCAAAACTACAAGGAGGTATCACCTCACACCAGTCAGAATGGCCATTATCAAGAAGTCCACAAACGATAAATGCTGGAGAGGGTGTGGAGAACAGGGAGCCCTCCTACACTGCTGGTGGGAATGCAATTTGGTCCAGCCACTACAGAAAACAGTACAGAGGTTTCTTAAAAAACTAAAAGCAGAGTTACCATATGATCCAGCAATCCCACTCTTGCACATACATCTGCAGGAAACACCAATTCGAAAAGACACCTGCACCCCAATGCTCATAGTAGTACTAGTTATAATAGCCAAGACATGGAAGCAACCTAAATATCCATCACAGATGACTGGATGAAGAAGTTGTGATATATATATATACACACAAACACACGCGCGCACGCACACACACACACACACTGGAATACTACTCAGCCAGAGTACATGAGAAATATTTAAGTATTTCACACAATTATACTGCATTCCACTGGCTCAAATAAACCTATAAAATCAGATTCACATTTCCATGCCTTTCCTACTCATTCTGGTCTAGAAGATGGTGATGTTCATCCCCATTTGTATTTTTATAAATTGAACCGAAACAGAGCAGTTTTGGTGGCTCTTTGGCGGCAAGTCGCCTGCCTCTTTCTCCTGGGAGAAAAGGTTGAGCTCCCCTCCAGTGGGGTAGAAAGAGACAGAGAGCTCTAAATTTCTTTAATCAAATGCTGATAGGCCCAGAGAGCCTTTCTGTTCTCCCAAGTCTCCCTAGATCAAATCTCCAGTTGCCTTCCAGATTTTCTACAGATCCATCCCATGTCATTTATTCCTACTCCTCCGGGTTGAAAATAAGCCTGGAATTCAGTCCTTTCTTTTCATTTCCAAGGCCAAGGATCAAGGTCAGACTCTTATCTCTTATCTCAACTACTGCAATTGTCTCTTACCCAGTCTCCCTGGGTCTTATCTTTCTGCCCGTCCAATACATTATTCACAGGGCTACTGGCTCCTAAGAGAAAATAAGGACTGTATTTATTTATCCTTTAGATCTTCTCCTCCTCCCCTAAGTCCAGGCACTAAAATATTTCTTTAAGTTATTTTATGCCTGCTGTTTCTCATTTGAAAAATCTCTGATGGTAAAAACTGGTTTCAAAACAAGTTAAAAGAGCTTAATCTGCAACCAAGTCATCAAGCATGTAGACCATATTACCCTTTAGTACAACATCCCACCATACAAGCAGCAAGTCTTTGTAAATTACATACTTTCCTGGGTGAAATTCACTTTCCTTTGGCTCTACTTACAAAACATCCACTGGTCCTTCAAGGTTCAAGTTAAGTATCCATTCCATCATAAAATCTTCTCCAATACTACTTTCAGATTAAAGTTCTTCACCCTCTGTGCCTTCACAGAACTTTCTTTCTACTTCTATTTGACATTTATGTTACTCTGCTCGGTCTTATACTAAATCTGGTATAGATCCATCCAGCTATTAGACTTCTTGCCTAGTACAGAGGAAAGTGTATTTCAGCACGAGGATGTCCTTCTCCTCTGTCTTATTCCTCTGCATGATTCATTCTTGTATATTCTGTACTTAGCAAAGTGTATGCAGCATATGCTCAGTAATATAAGCTCAGTAAATATTTCTTGAATAAATAATTTCCCAATGCACTACATGTTTTTTGAGGATAGGTACCATGCCTCCTTCATTTAGATTTCTCACAGTGACTAGAGAAAACTGAGTAACAGAAACTGTTACAGGTTGAATAAAATATTAGGCTTATTTAGACTGGCCTCCTGGGTTACTGAAATATTTGGCTAATAGGACCATCTGTCATTTCTTCATTCCAAAAAGATTTATTGAATCCATTATATATGCCAAATCTTATTCTAGGAGCTGGAGGCAGAACTGTAAACAAGATAAACCACACATATGTTGGAGTGAAAAAAAAAAAACAGTTGTGTAGCAAATAAATCCATCTCCCCATCCCCCCTCAAAAAACAAAAACAAAAACAAAAAAACACAACTATTTCTTAACACCTGAACTCAATTCTCAGTTATACCAGCTTGAAACCCGAGAATTATCGGTGGCTTCTCTGCATACCTTGCTTCAAGTGTTATTTGACGAAATGTAAAATTGCTACCATTGGATGATGATGATGACGGTAGTGATGATGACTGCATTATCCTACTCCAATTTAATTTCAATGCTATTCTCCAAATTCAAGCCCTCATTTTGCCTTTTGGACCAACTAAAATTGCTTTCTAACAACTCTTTCCACTCTCATGCTTCCCATCTCTAACATCCCATTTTCAGTACTGCCAGAATAATTTTCTTAAAAAGCAGCGATCTTTTATAGCTCTGCTCAAAAGCCCTCAGCAGCTTTGTGCTGCAAACACGGAGAACACCGTTCAGACTCCTTAGCTTCAAACTCAAGGAATCTTCCAAAATTGACTTCTAATTTGTCTTTCCAGATTCATTTGCACTGTGCCTCCTGTAATCCAGACTCCCACAAAATTAGCTTTTGACTTTGTACCTTTGAATCTTTCACATAAAATACAGTTCCATCTATTTTATTCAAATTCTGCCTGTATCTCTAAGCCCAATTCAAGGATCTTAAATTTGTCTCTGATTTTCCCCTTCTGCATATAAAAGCTCAATTTATTTGTGCCTTTTCCCCTAAGCTTACCTGTTTCTAAGTCATATTTCCATTATTCACAAATACAGCTTCTGTTTCCAACTAGAGTATATTTAGTCACTGATTCAATAAAGATGTAAGAGGTACTCACTGTATTTCCATTACTCCAAAGCACCAAAAACATACCGCATTCATAGTAAATATTGAACAAATTTTCAAACAAAAACGTACTCAAAATCAAAATAGCATTTTTCTAAATATGTACAATAATCTTCATACAAAAGAATAGCAGAAAAGAGTAGTTCATCAAATTTTAAGTATGTATGAATGGATGGGTAAGTTAGTAGAAAATAGAATCAATAAAACACTAAGAAAATTTATTCAAAGTAATATAAAAATATTGAATCAATCTTGCCCATTTCAATTTACGGATATACCTATCATTCTGAGATGCAGATTCATAAACACACTCACATTATGTCCATCAACTGAAAACTACATACAGTGTCAAAATTTATTGAAATGAGAATCACAAGGAAACATTCCCTAGTTACCATTTAATAATTTCTATGAAATTTAATAAAAGTTTATGATGAAATATTTTTTCCTTTTGAAAGGCAACAGCTTTAGAAGATGATTGATGCCCGCTATTATCTGTCTATATTTGTATTTCCTTATTTTAGAGGCTTTTCAGAAACACACTTAAAGTATTTCCAGTTGTACTAAAAAAAAGATGAAAGGTGATTATTTATAGGCAATCATATTCATGATGATAGACTCTCAGAGGCAACTCCAAATATAAATTTTAAGTGCTTTTTGGAAAGAGTTGAGAATAAAAACATTTACATAATTTCTTAGAAACCCTGGCTTTTTATTGCCGCACTTCAATATTCCCTCAGGGCAAAGGAGCAGCTACTTCAAAGATTTATTTGATAATGGAATGTTTGATTTCTTGGTTTTTTCTTCCCAATGTGGGTATGTCTATTGTCTGTTCTTTTCACTCTATAGCAATGTACAGTACTTTAAAATTTGAATTGGCTCACTACCGATAATAAAAAAATCATTCTGTTTTGGCAGATTAAACAAACACACCAATGCTAGCAGGAAGTATAAATTTGCATAAATACAATAGATTATTATAAAACAATCTGTCCATGTGTCAGTCGTCTTCCATAACAGACCTGCCGCTTCATAATAACATACCTAGTGACTAATATCAACTGTCTGGAACTTCTACTTACCTGCCTATCCACTTCCGGGAGCAGAAGCAGGAGGTACTGTTGAAAATGCTGAGGTAAGGAAGCAAACGTATGTTTGTTTATTAATGCCCTCAAGTTAGTGTTGACAAGAATAGATCCCGGGGTTTCTATGTCAATATCCTCAGCTTTGGTCCATTTCAAGTGTCCTGTGATAAACAAGCAAGAGGCATGAATTCACTACAGACTGGGAAAAACATATACCTGTACACACACACACACACACACACACACACACACACACAGGTATATACTGAACACACATATATTTGATAATATATTTAATTCTATCTCTTTTAAAAATGATATTTCAGAATGAAATCTCCAAAATTTCTTTGAGTTTCTATCTTGCCTTAGTTGTCTTAAATTTTCAGAATGTGTACTTCACTCAATACCATTTATATTTTTAACTCAAGTAGCACCCGTCTAGATAAAGAAGTATTTTAATTTTGACCTGCCAATTAATCAAATCTTCAAAAACCTTAGGAGCATAAATGGTAACAACTACAGTTTTTGCAGATTCTATAAGACCTAGGATTATTGATAATAGTAACAGTGCTGTTAATTTTAAGAGAGATAATGAGAGCATTGCTAGCTGATAGCCATGTGCTCCCCATGTGTCAGGCAGAGCACTAAGTCTGGATTATTTCAGAAGATTCCTATTGAGGGTATTTTGAGGAAAATAATACTTTAAAAACACAATCCTTTACAAAAATGTTAGCTGCAAAGTATGAAATGCCAATAGGCTTTGTAGGATAATTCTGCAACTCAGGCACACTGACCTCTAACAGAAGACTGTATACAGAGTCCACAATTCAAAATTAAGACACACAAGGAAACAATCCACCATAAGGGACAGTCAGCTGATGTATCAAACAGAAGAATCACTGTTCTGAGTCGCTTGAGTTAAGAGAACCACTTGAATGTGATTTTAAGAGTATGTTTTAAATCAAGGGTCAGCAAATTATAGCTCATGAGCTATATCTAGTCCAGTGGCCGCTGGTAAATAAACTTTTACTGGAATACAGTCATGCCCAATTGTTTACGGATACTGTCTAGGCCTGCTTTCGTGCTACAGTGTTGGGTTGAATAGTTGTGACAGAAATTACACAGCTTGCAGAGCCTGGAGTATTTACTTTCTGGCCCCCAACAGAAAAAATCGCTGGTTCTTATTTTAAATAATTAGAGACAAAAAAGGAAATAAATCCATTACGAAAAAAACAGGATACTAGGATTAAAAAAATAGGCAAATTTAAAACAGACCCAAATAGAATTTCTAGAAATGAAAATTTATAACTTACTTAACTATTCAATGGACACAGCAGATAAAATAATTATTGAATAATAAAAATACAGAGTTGATGAAAATACCTAGAATGTAGCACTAAAACGATGAGTCAAAAAAAAAAAAAAACAAGAAAAACAGAATAGAGAAGAAATACAGGGAATAGATAAGCAGCCAGGATGCACATTTATGGGAGTTTCAGAATGAAAAAATACAGCAGATGGCACAGAGGCAATATTTGGAGAGCTAATGTCTGAAATTTTTAGAGTTGAAAAAAATGACAAGAGTCCTCAGATGAAGTAATACACCAAATCTCAAAAAGGATAAGTAGCCATTCCTTCATCTGATGTGTTGTAATAGCAAATATCAAAAATAAAAAGAATACCTGAAAAGAGTTTTGAACAAAACTAGATTACCTCCAAGGGGATCACAATGAGACACAGGGATCTTAACATCAATCAGTAACAGATGACAATGAAATAATCTTCAAAGGGCCAGAAGAAAACAAGTGTCAGTCTAGAATTTCATTAATAACCAAGTCTCTCTAAATGGCAGTGACAGAAATGATACAAGAGTATTCTCAGTATCCAAAATGGAAACTATCCCTTAGGGAATCTTACTGAAAAACCACTAGTGGATGTTCTTATCAAATAAAGAAATTAAATCAAAGAAGGAATGAGTCGGTTGCAGAAGCAATGATAAACTAAAAGATTAATACACATGAGTTACTCCAAATAAATATTAACAGTGAAAAATAATACTAATAACTAATGAAAATTAAAACAAAATGAAAAAAAATAGTAGGCAACAACTGCATGCAAGATGGGAAGGTGTGACTGAAATGAGAACCCTACATAACCTTGGCATTGTTTGGGGAGAGAGATACAGCGTAGGTCTTTACTTTGTTAAAACTGCATAGGTAGCCAATGAGAGGAATGGAAAGGACTTATAACTTGCAAATAAATTCATGGAAGGAAAACTCAACCAATCAAATGAAGGCATAAAAGGAGAAAAAAATTTAAATTAAATCCAACACAATAAAAAAATATATAAATGGGTTTTCATCTTAGATTTTAAAAGTAACACAATCCAATTTTATGCTGCTTTACAAGAGACATAATTAAAATAAAAATCACATAGAAGAAAATGAGGAGATAAACTAAGAAATACCAGGCAGACATTCAAAAAACAAAGAAAGCAATACTACAATATTAACACCAGACAAAGGTAAATGAAGGTTAAAAAACCTTATTAGGGATAAGAAAGATCATTCCTTAAGTGTAAAAGGAGTAATTCATTGGGAAAATGCAATGACCTTAAGCCTGCACATATCTAAATGGCACAGCATTCAAGATTTAAAACTGAGAGAATTAAAAAGAGAAATTGGCACCACATAATGCTAGTGGGAAGTCTTAACATATTTTACCATAAATTGAGATAACAGACAAAAAACTTGTCCTAAGAATATAGAGGATGTTAAAAACTCAATAATCAGTCCTGAACCAATGACACAGGGCACGGGCACCAAGCCATTAAGGGAAAGAAAGTTTTTTGTCAGCACTCAAGGAACAGTAAGAGAAAAAACAACCAGAAAAACCCACGGACCAACAAACACTGAAGAATTATATAAAACCTCATCTCTCTATCCACAAAGAAGAAAAATTAGGAATCCATAACAGAAACATTGCAACTCTCCAATCCTCCCACATGCATTATATATTTGGACATTTGCTAGCACGCTTCTAAGTGTTTCATAAGTTCAAGAAAATAAATTTGTAATGGAAATTACAAAATATTTAGATTCTAAATGACAACACCAGAATTTGTAACACGCAGCTCAACTGGTTTTAAAGGTAAACTGTAAGTATTAACAGAGTAGAAAAAAATACTGAAAATTCAAGAGTTAAGTGTGCAAATCAAGAAGTTAATGAATGAACTGCAGAATAAAAACTCGAGAAAGAAGAAAGGAGAAAGACTGAAAATAAGAGCAGACGTTCATGACCTAGAAAAGGAAATGAAGACATCAACAGAAAAAGATTTTTTTTTAAGTCTAATAAAATAGCTATATCTCCAGTGAGAGATGGCATAAATACACATGAACAGGAATGAGAGGTAGGCAGTAATTTGAGATATAGTACAGATTTACAAGGCAAATATAATTATAATTAAAATTCGATTTTGAAAAGTATAATATGCATAAAAGGCATAACACTGTGACTTTAGTCACTATCTTTGAAGACAGATAACCTAAAGTATTTCAAGTTCACAAATTTTCTAATTATATTAAAAACAGAAAACCTGAATTAAGTTTGTGAAAACTTTTGTCAAACAAATAGGCAACCCCTCCAACCCCACATACACACACAGCACATATTATAATAGTTCTAAAGATGAATTTTACCAAGATGTCAAAGATCTCTCCCACTACTTCATTTTCTACATATTCCAGCGAACAGGTAAAGAAAGTAAGCTCTTTAGTGCACTTAATTATTAATATAACCTTTATTCCAAAATAAATACAAACAAGGACAATATGAGAGAGCAAGTTTATGGCTCAATCCCGCATATAAACACGAAAAAGTACAAATGTATTCTTTTTTTTTAATCTAAAGCATGACCAATGAATTCCTAACATTTGTTAGGAGTGAAGTCAAGGTGATGGGTATACAGATGCATGTTTTATTAGCATCGGCGTCTTTCTATACGTTTGAAGTATCTCACAGTAAAACAGAAGAGGCTATCAGGAGAGAAGAATTAGGGAGCAGCTTATTTCCTCAGCAGAGGAGGCAACGGCAAAACCTGGCACGGACGTGATGAAAGTTATAGGAAAGGAATTTGCTTAATCTTGAAGGGTGGCCTAAACATTCTCCATTTGAGGGAGTTGAGGTCATTTACCAAGAGTGATTCTGGGAGGGAGTATTGGAGAAATGAGAAAATTATACAACTTTAGGAACATGTGTTATGGATACTGTGAGAAGTAGGACTTGTGCTACTGGTTACTATTTTATGGTTCAAAGTATTAGATTATCATAGAAAAAAAGGTTCATAGAGGTACAACAGTCTTTGATGACAAAGTCAAAAGAAGATCTATTGCAAAGATGTCCATCTAAGCAAAAATATGTTTTATAATTTTGGAATAAAGACAGAGCAGATGAACTTACTGCTCAATCTGTTGCCACACAGGATGTTTAATTCCATTTTACTTATCCTCACACAGTTACTCTTAATTGGCTTAAGAACAATCTCATTAGATCTGACTGTCTTATCTCATTAAAGCTGGTACCTCATCTCTCTACACTAAGCAGAGGAAGAAAAGATGCAGTCATTTTCGTGTGTAATTCCTGGACACTAGAGAGTACAAAGTAGCTGAGGTCGAGAGAACAGGGAGGAGAAGCAACAGTTGCCAACTTGCCACAGTAAGAGCTATGCTCTACAAGATGCCGCTGGGCTGACCTTGTGAGAAAAATTGTGCGGAAGTGTCTGATTGGGGTCAGGGAAATTAGTATTTTGACCAACGGGAGCTAGACAAGCACCCATATATGAGTTAAGGCTGCAGCCTCTGTGCACCTGTTGATCAGTGAGTGCTCTGCTGGCCCAGAGCCTCCTCTTTCCCAGAAGGGAAGCCACACAAGATTTCAGCATAAAGAGTGCACACACACACGCAGACACACAGACACACACAAACACACAGAGGGAAGGAGCACATGAAAGAGCAGACCAAGGCTTTTCGTTACGAGAGGAACTACTCAAAGGAAAACAGAAAGAGGTCAAGAGGTAAGAGTTCCTCGTTGTCTCAGAGAAATTAGAGAGGGATGATTACGAAAGAGCTCAGAGGAGAAAAACAGGCTTTCAAAGAGTGAAGTCTAAGGGAAAAAAAAATCAGAGGACAAAACTTAATCCTATGCAACATGAATCCAAGTACCCTTCAGAAATAAGAAACTGCAAAAAGTCTGTCAGGGAGCACTGAATCCGTTAACATGCAGTACCAGGGAGTTAGTGAACTACGAGGATTATGGTAAAAAAATAGAATATTAAATGTTAACAACCTTGATGCTTAAAAAATAATGTAACTAACAAACACATGGAGGTAAGAGAGACTACAGGCGTAATTATCTACTCATCCTTTATAGTATACTGTCCAAAGATTGAGTAGTTAAAAAGATAATCACCCCTATTTCAGCTTTCCATATTTTTAATATCTTTGGAGAGAACTTTTAGATAAGAAAATACCTTGTGGCAAAGTTTAGCAATTTTTTTGTTTTCCTTCCTTTCTTTTTTATTATTCAGGCTAAACTTAATTAAATTTAGTACTTTTAATTAAAATGGTATAATACAGCTTTTCTAAGATGATCTCTGACCATGGCTATGTGATAGGGGATGTCAAATAATGTTTATAAAATACTGGGGGAAATTATTTTTGATGATAGCATTTAGGCTTACTATTTAAATTTTATTTTTATTTTCCTGCATTAATTTATTTTAGAAGTATGTAACATTTTATGAAACTAGCAACATTGTAACTCTTCACTACAAAAAGATTAAACCAAATAAAATACATTGGAATGAATCCCAGAAGTTGGGCTCAGCGAGGACATTTATTAAAAATCCCTCAGAGACATCCATTAGAAGCTTGGATTTGTTTAGCAAGCAATTTTTAAACTCCTACTATGTGATTGGGTAGGAAAAAGCATAGTTAAAAACTGGTTCAGGTCAGTGACCCCCAGTTCAAAGAATGTACATTTTAGTTATGGAAAAATGTGAGAAATCTATACAAAAAAAGTGGTAAGAGAGAATATCATCAAACATGGTTTTCACATGTTCACAATCCATCTCAGAAAACTCCAGAGGGAAGGTTCTGAATGAGTTTCATCCTTTGCTAAGATAAGGAGAAAGAATATTAAAACAAATGATTAGGCAAGAAAACCAGGTTTTGCAAACTCCATTTTTGGACAGCACCTACCTAACCCCTCACCAGATGTGGTTTCCACTGCCTGCTTATTTGGTGGTCTAATACCACACAAGTTTTCCAGCCCTATGATAATAAAAAGGCCCTTGTGGATATTGTGAGCATTTGTTTTCATGCATGTCAGAATACTGTGTTTCTCCCATGCGTGATTCACAAATGGAAGAGAGACCAACAAAGTCTTGTTTGCTTTTTATTACAGCATCATCAGAGAAATACTGTATAATTTAGAGCCACAATTTTTTTTTCAGCTGCACTCACTTGCCTCAGGTTACCATGTCTATTCAGTCTGAGAGCTACTCAGAGAAATAGTCTAATAATTTTCATGCATAACCCTGGCCAAGAACAAACAAACTAAAATAAAAAATTAAAAAAAAAAACATGTCAAAAGTAATAGGCTCCCATGGTGAGTGATATATTTCTCATAAGAATGTCAAGATCACCATCAGAGCTAGAAGGACAGAGGGATGGTGATGCTCTATTATCATTATTATTAATTTTTAAATTATTATTTTTTTTTTTAGTGTGTGCTCCTAACCCTCCCCAGGGAAGCTGGCACATGAAGGAACATGAGGAAGTCTGCGGTGTGTCCTTTACAGCAAAGTCCTCGGGGAAACACACTGGGGTTCGCTGTGCCCTGGGCTATACACATCTAGATGCCAAGATCCAGGTGAAGCCTATAACTGGAACAGGGTGACTATTCTGCACTTTGACAAATTAAATAATTGCTATAGACCAAAAGGAAATACTGAGGGACAGTTAGAACTATTTTATGTCCTGTTAGGGAAATCTCACAATGAGGATCAAAATTTAGGCTTAACAGCCTGAAGTCTGATTGTGACTGGATTTAGTTTCAAAATTACCAGACTTAACAGCATTTGTTTTCATTCAGAATGCTTTCAGCAGGTTAGGACTTAGTTATCCCCACCTAGAGAAGACAAAGACGGTTAAAATCACATTTCTGAAATTGTATGAGTTAGATGTCTACCTGGTGGGAAAAACAGACGACT
Source organism: Vicugna pacos (assembly GCF_048564905.1). Taxonomy (NCBI): domain Eukaryota; kingdom Metazoa; phylum Chordata; class Mammalia; order Artiodactyla; family Camelidae; genus Vicugna; species Vicugna pacos. The sequence continues at coordinate 12,598,545 of NC_133010.1, forward strand.
CCCTGTCTGGCTGGCTAAGAGGCGTCTGGTGGGCTCACCTTTCCTTGCATTAGTTCTGCAGCTGCACCCTGGCGCAACAAAGAATGACCTTCCCCAAGAGCACAGGACCATTCTCATTCAAGGATGTATAAATAACCACCCTACTAGGCTGAAACCTGCCGGATGCCTCACTTGTCCAGACAGACTCACTAGCTATGCCGTTACTTACAAATAATTCATTCAAAACTCATGCAGCACCTACTAAAGAGGGAGATATAGCAGGTGTGAAGAGTACCACGAAGATGGATGGGAAGGTCACTGTTTCTAAGGAATTAACAACGTCATGGCAAAGAGAGGGGAGCAAAATGTACATAAATATACCTCCATAAAAATATTTTAAAAATTATCACCATCAAAAACAAATAAATATGCATGATGGGCTACTCAATACCATCCTGATTCGAAACTGCTTCCCAGCACAGAGAACCTTTACTCTATAAGATGCCATAGAGCATCAAAAATATTACTTTCTAAAAGAGACATGGGATATTGTCTGGAGCTGGTTACATTTGAGGCTGTTGCTCTCCTTTCACACGTTTTCACTTTTCATGTGTAGTGCTGGGCATGGGGGCTGGAAAGGTACTACTGACTTCATTTGCACAAAATAAGCTATTCTGCATCCTGCCAGCTGCTGCCTGGGTGAGTCCGTCAGTCACAGCTCCTTCCCAGTATTTCACCTTCAGTTTATTTTTGACAGATTTTTACCTTAATTGACTTATTTTAAAACCTCCCTTCTTCCTCTGTCGTTTGATTTTACTGGATCAGCTGGGAAATCTTTTGGTTGCTAACTCCTCTTCTGTGTGTAATGAGCTGAGTGTACCTGCATGTTAACACCTACGGCAGACTCATCGCATCACAGATGCCGAGCTGTTCCTCAGTGGTGCCCACGGGTTTACAGCGCAGGCTGGATGATCAGACATTCAGGACGTTCCCAAAGCGATGGTTTAGACTGTCGAGCTAGAGGTGCCTTGGCCTGTATCTCAGCTGTGCCGTTTATGGACAGCTTCCTTAACCCTGAGCCTCAGTTTCCTCAGCTGTAGAATAAAAATCATTCTACTGGACATAACTGAGGTCAGGACTAAATGAGATAACACACCAAAATACCTAAACCATTGTGTTCGATTTGGGCAGTGAACAGGACTTCACTTCTCCATTCCTTCATCACAGTAGCTTCATTATTTCTGTTACTTTGTAGTCTACAAGAAAGCAGGTTAAAAAGAACATGGTGGTCTCCTGACATCACCTTTGTAATCTGCTAACAAGTTAGCTGAAATATCTTTACTGGATGATGTTTAAAATGTAGGGTGTTTAGTGGCAAGTGGGACTTCTAGGTCACAACAATGAGAACAAGAGATCCCGCCTGGAGACCTGAGCAGGTCCGGATGAGGGTGCCAGCTCTTGTGGACCTCCAGCCCTGAAGTTATTAGCTAAGTACAGAGAGGAGGAGGTCCCTGTGCCTTAAATTTTCTTAAGCTCAAGATATGGCATTGACTTTACTGAGGTGGGTAGCAGACAGTTTTTCACTGAAGGTCACTGACTTTTATATTACTTAGGATATCATAATGTGATATTTTGGAGGGCTTGGGTTTTTTTAGGACATTTTTTCCATTTCACTCTCCCATTAGAGTGTCCCACTTCAGAAGCTACTCATATTAAAGCATTTACTTTAGAATACTCAAAAGACTAGGAAAAAACATGTGCATATACATCTAAGTGTGGTTATACACTAACACACACTAATACATTTGGGCTAGACAATACCTAGAAAATGATTCAGCTTTGGAAACAATGCAAAAGAGATGACGCTATGTTTAAAGAATTTAAAACAAAAATAAATTCTGTTTTCCCAAAGAACTCTTATGTAATAAGGCTAAATAAATTCTATTCCAAGACATTATTGAAAATATGTCCCCAGGATTTAACAGAATCTTGATATATAGTAGGCAATCAATAAACCATTACTAAAATAAATAAATGGGTTAAAAATCTTGTTTAAATTTTACAATCAGATAAACTCTGCAAATAAAAATTACTCTAAGCTGCCAAGAAAGTGAAGTGGCAGAACTAGTAATAAAGTTCAGGTCAATACATTTGTACTTCCTACCAACCATTTTTCAAAATGTTACAATGATCTGGGACATTATCATGGCCCTGACTCTGAGATGGAAAAACTGAGAGACAGAAATGAAGCCATTAGGTCCAGACATCCAACAAGGCAGATTTAGTTCAGGATTTACTGTTCAGCCTAGGATACGTTTACTTTCCTTCTCTGAATTTCCATATTCCTTTTCCTCGAATGCGGCTGTTGAGTTCCTGATGAAAAGTTATCAGGAAGGAAGTCTTCAGGAGAAAAACCTGGTACTGACTTGCCAGACCCAGTAACTGAGGCTTCCACACTTCTCAGCAACTGTACACTGGTTTTCAGACAAGCACTACTGAATATTTCAAAAGCAGCCTAAGATGAAAAGCAAGGCAGAGCAGTTTCACTGCAGCAGACCCCAACGACAACGGATTCTCCAGTGCAATGAACTCTTTGTAAAAGTCACATTTTCCCCGACCCCATACAGCATATTCCAATAAAGTGAAACCCAGTTGCAGGAAAACAACACTGCACGTTAAAGAGAACCATGACGTGGCAGATAATTACTTAGTATACATACACCATTTAAAATCTCATATCTTCAACCTCTGCCTCATCATAGTATACTTCACAAGTTGAGCAACATGCTTAAAATCATTCCATTGTAATGTGCAGCCTTATTTAGCACCCTTTTGGGTTTAGATACATTGGAAAGAGTTAAAAATTTCCTTGTTTAACTATTTAAAAAGCGTTAAGAATTTTTCTATAATTTCATTAAAAAAAAAAGATTTAAGTCTCTCAAATGTGAACTGTTACAGTCTGTTGAACACTCACCTAAACCAGACTTTTTCAATCGTTTTAAGTGCTGACTTGTTTGTTTTCCAGTGGGAGATTTTTGCCCATGTTTCATTTCTTTATCTGAACTGTCTGCTTCACCATTTTTAGACTCGGATCCTAAAAAAGGAAATAGTTATTATGTCATTATCTTCCTCTTGCTGTCCTTGAAAAGAAAAATCTAAAATTGTTTTAAAAACCATAGATACAATCTCCTTTTCTAAGAGTTAATACACTACCTTTGGCCACAATCTGATTCCTCTACTGGATATAAAGAGAAAAGCCCAATAAATCAATCAAACAGAACAAAAAGCAAGAACAGATGGCCTAATAGTGGAGTCAAAAACACGTTCACTGATCTGATAGCTTTTGAAAGAAACACTCGGCTCTTTTGTAAAAATACACGAATAAGCTTCGACAATACTATATGCTCGGAGACGATGCAAGACTGAGACAGAAAGATGAAGGATGAAGAGAGGCTTGAAGGGAGGGAGAGACCATGCCTTTATGAATAACTTTATGTTGAAGCTGGAACCGAAAACGCAAACATCAATCTGTAATAAATAGAATGGTACACGGTTGATAAAGTGACAGAAGGTAAATTAGAAGAAAAGGTCAGGGCTGCACTGAGGTGAGAAGAATGTTGCCAGAACACAAAAACTAATAAAGGATTCCTGATTTTGCAGCAGAGGACTGGAAAGCAAATTCACACTCACGCAAGAACGGCTTTTGATGGCATTACACATCAGCATGTGGTCCACTATTAAAGTTCAACATTCAAACAAAAGCCAAAGCAGCAACAAAAATACCCACCTAGCAGTACCACACATTTCCTCACATCTATGGCATTAACAAAGGAACTCCTTTGATGAGAGCGAGCTGGTGCGCTTTCTCTTTTTCAGAGAGCAAAATACCCTATTATTTTTAAATCACCGAAAGAGTCAAAGGTATAAACAAAAATTAAATGAAACCTCAAGTGGAAATATTACTCAGTTTCAGAGAAAATTCATGACACCTCTCTCGGTGAGGAAGTCTCCTCCGGGGAGAAACTGGCCAAGCATACAGTATTTTAGCTCTTTACCTGAAGGCGAATCCGACTGCTCGTCAGACACCTTTAATGGTGTCAAAACAACACGAGGAACAGTCTTGTTTACCATCATTGAGACTCCATTTCTTCTTTTCTGCTGCTGCCTCAAAGCCTATGAAACATGATCATAAAATATAACATACAAATAGAGTCAAAACGATTTCTCAGAATTGAATTAAATGACCCACTTGCCCATCGGGAGATAGAACCTCTTAAGACTCTTAAATTCCACAGAGTCACTAATTTGTCAGGACTCTTCATCCTCCCCCCTTATGTCATTTTCCCCTCAAAAGCATAAAAATTAGGCTTTGGCAAAGGGGATCAACCCGAGACCATTTTCGGTATCATTTGGAAAACAAAGCGGCACTTCCAGGTTTGTTCTACCTGAGCAGTGTGGTGTGAAAGCCCCTGGAATTTGAAACCATGGCTCCCAAGGAAAATAAATGTAAAATAAATGTTTCAAGACCGGGATAAAAATATATGTGTCTGCACTTCTCTTGCAGGTGCGTCCTCTCCAGTGTGCTGCTCAGTCAATCAAGTTAACACCGAGTGTCATCAGTATGTACAGCAGGTAAGGACTACAGTATTGATGCACTCACTCAGCCGTGGGGAGCGCTGCACAAAATCACTGAACATGGCAGGAATCATTTATTTCTGTGAAGGGAATCAGTCCTAATCTTGGAAACCTTGCAGCACTTGGCTTCTGTCTGCTTGACTTTGGGCATTAACCTTCAGAACACGAACATGACGGCATTCTGGCAAATCCAGGGGAAAAAAAAAATTGATACGAGAATAAATCTCTCCAAATGGGAGCGCTTTGTGTTTCATAAATGAATCAACCATGGTGATGATAATGTAATAAAAAGACACTGAAAAGTTTTGAAATACAGCTTATCTAGCTGATCGCTTTACGCAGAAAATTACGTGTAATAAAAAGGATCTTAAGCACACACAATGGAAGAGACGTTAAATTCACAGTTACAGGCGTGCTCAAACTCCTCAAAAGGTTAAGAGGCTGACCACAGACAGTCTCAGATCTTTTAATTCCTGGTTACTGTGTAATTTCCACCAATTTTATAACATCTCTGTTACTTGATTAATGTTCTTTGACCAATAGCTGTCACAATCTCCTGAAATACTGCATTGAATGTGTATCCCCTTGCTGACAAAAACGATACCATTTTATTTGAGAAGGGTTTGAGCTGAATGTCCAGCTTGTTGATCGTAAGATTTAGCAATCAAATAATCATAGAAGTGAAAATTTAAATATTATTTAATTGACAGAAGGCATATTGAGATGAAATTTAAAGCCAGATGGGAAAGTGAATGGCTTGGGGAATCTATTACAAATGATACTGTTGCTAATAATAACATGAGACATCTTCCCTTCAATTCTTATATTTATTGAGCTTTTTATCAAGTACCAGGTCCGGTGGGGGTACAGGAAGTACGAAGGTGAGTAAGGTGCCAACCTCCTCACCTTTAGCTTGCTGTCTATAATATACTAATAAAACATGTGTGCTATAAAATACTTACGACATTTACTCTTCCTTTCATCAAGGTGTGTACAGAATTGCATAAAGCTCTCCAGCCTTGTGGAAGAACTCCAAGCACTTTATAGACATTACCTATCAACTCAATACTAAAACAAGGAGGCAATGCAGCACCTTAAATTACAATTAAGCCTATCTCTATGGACTGTGGAAGACTTTACAAAACAATTAAAACCTGTATAAACAGTGATTAGTTTTTAGGAGTCTATACATCATAGATTTCAACCTTTTCCCTTGGCAATCCAAACAGGCATGTGTTCATTTTATGTCAGGCTGGGGAAGTGTATTTTGGAAAACGTTGATTAAGAAAAACAGAGATGAAATAATAAGATGCCTAGAAGCTGGAATCATAAAGTCAAAGATGACATGCCTTTTGATAGCATTTGCGGTAAATAATAATTAAAGTAACAAAAATTCTGTCCTCAATTTTTAGAGCTGAGAAAGCTCTGCTATAGCAAAATTAGTAGTTGGACAGAAATAAACCATGACTTAAATAATATAAAAATAAGAAAAACTCATTATTACTTTGAATTTTAAGGAGTCAAGCTGGAGCCAAGGTAAGGATAAAGAAATGTTAGTCATTATTGAGCCCATATCAATGGTCTCAGTGATTTTTTTCCTGAATACGTATTTCCTACTCAGAAATGTGAATAATACTTCTTGATACAACATTCTTTTAAATACTGAAATGCAACACTGCGTGCCTGTACTTGACCAAACTATGTCTATCATTTACACAAATGTATTTCTAAGTATATTAAAAATACACACACTTGGGGGAGTGTGTATTAGCTTCATGGTAGAGTGCATGCTTAGCATGTACAAGGTCCTGGGTTCAATCTCCAGTACCTCCACTAAAAAACACACAAATAAACCTAATTACCTCTGCCCCACCCCCACCCCCTAAAAAACTACACATACTTTTTTTGCTTCACCTCTGAAAAATAAGCATTATATTTTCCCCCAAGTAACACTTTTAGGGGCAAATAAGCAAAAGTTGGGAACTCTTTGGTTACTATGATGTTGGTCACAGAAGTAAAGCCATAAGCTACAAGGTAAACTCAGGAGTATCTGAGTTCAGCTCTCACAAGCGGCACCTTGGGGCCATAGACATTTTAGGCTACCTTGATGATTCCGATTCACTTTCTAGAAAGCAGGATTTACTTGACTGTGGACACTGGGGATATCCTCCAAGCAGATCAGAATGTGGATGGAGGCGGAAAAAAAACCAACGTTGACTCATTTGAGATGCCTGGGATGGTTTGGGCCAGCTCCCAACAAGAGAACTCTGGCACTCATTATGTCCACAAGGCAGGTAGCTCAGAGAGAGATTTCTGGTCCCTCACTGCAGACCATGCTGTTCTGCAAATAAAGACGCTAGCTGTTTATGGTTTGTTTGTTTTCGATTATGTAACTGTATTCTGCAACTATGTGCACATTGGCCACACACACATATGTTGTGTGTCTCCTTTTCACAATCCCTCGGAAAATGTACCATGCTTTCTGGATCACACTGGCTGAGGCAAGACAATGACAAGGCGGAGGCTGATGAGTGGGAACGCATAGACTCCACGAGGGGTGGTAGTGATGACTCAAGAGAAGCAAAACAACAGGATTTTCAGATGAGTTTTTCTACTTTAAATGATGTGCCAGACAAAGCAAAGAGGATTCTGAGCCAAATTCAGCCTGAGGGCACCAATTTCTGACACCTACTAAATGGCATTCCCAATGTTCCTCACCTCCCCCAAAATAAATGCATCCAATCACCGTCCAAGAGAGGTATTAAAATCCCCCTCTTCTAACGTGCTGACAGAGAGGACCAGGGGCTGCTGCAGAGTCATCTTAATGCCTGTGAGGTACAGATGCAGAGTCAGAGAAGGAACTGGCTGAGCAATGCGGGGTGAATTACTTGGGCAAATGTTCCTGTAAAACAGACAGCAGCACTGGTAAGGTGTTTTAAATAGGAAATCCACAGGGCTATTTTTCTGCAAAGGCTTTTGGGGGTTGATCAATGACCACCTGGCCTTCTCTCGGTAAGTCCTTTGAGGCCATGACTAGTGTGTCTCTTCACAGTAGGGTACACCTGTATCCCATGTCCTTCACTTTGAACTTCAGCTAAAATTCCAAGAGAACTAGAAAATATCTATTTTTATGTTCCAAGGGAACTAGAAAATTCCTATTTTATGTTACAAATACAGTAGAAGTTAAACACAGCTTCACTTGTAACGATCTAAGTTTGGGTATGTATCCCAGTCTGGAAAATACACATCCATGCACTAGATTAAGAAATCAGGATTATGAAGGCCACTTTAGATGGCCATGGAAGGTTTGTTCTGCACAAAGATAACCTGAAAGGGGAGATTCATTTGTTGTTGTGACAACTTGGGGCGGAGGTGGCTTTTTCTATTCCACACTGAAGATCTTAATTAGCTAGTGGTGGCCCTGTTGATCAATCCGGAACATGGTTTTACTCTGACACTGATATTATACAGTAAGTCTTACTATACTAGTCTAGATTCCCTTTAGGAGGATGATATCAACAAGGCACCTCCAACTCTTCGACCCTTAGCTCCATACTGGAACGCTAATGGAATGTCTTACTGAACGACTTTAAATCCTAATTTCACACCTAGAAAGAAGGAATACTGAAACCTAAATAAACAAGCAGATGGCAAGTATAAATGCAGTGTACTACGAAGGATTATACCTTCAAGCTGCCCACATGTATAATATCCTCATGTGCATAGTACACTGACTACACTGGACTTGCCAAGTTTAATACTTCCATGTACCGTTCAGTATGAAAGAAAGGTACTGGCTTACACTTGCAAAGTAAGTTACTTTTTAAAGGAAACCAACACAACAGAGCTAAATCAGTCTGGGAAAGTAAAGGTCGTATCACACTTGCATTACAGTTCTGGCTTTAAGAGAAAAGCGAGAAATCAAAAGATGCTGAATGAGCGTGCTTTCCTCTAGAGATGCCTCACAATATTCTCTCCTACAAAGAGACAAAAAAAATCTTCAGATGAACATTTTATTTTTTAAACAGGAAGCTCGTCAGATAACTTTGAAAATACGGGACAGTTCTCATTTCTGACCTAATGAAAAATAAAATAAAACCTAAAACTAGAGCCTATTAGGTTAACTTGGAATTTGCCTGAACAAGTTAATACCTTCTTTGTTTTGACAGAGAAATAATACTAACAATGTAACTTAAGAAAGCGCTGGATGCATTAAGTCCTTCACTGAAAACTCTGAAAATATCACAGGCTGTGAATGCCGAAATAATTAGAAATACACACATATGTAACAGCTGGCTGTGTCAGGCACCAACAACGTGCACTGTTGTTAGTAGGCTAAATGTCAACGCCCACGTTCAGAAACTGCCATCATGCAAAATAACCTTTCGATTTTCACAGTATTGGTCAAACATATAAAGCTAACGCAAAATACCAGGAATATGTCTGCTCTGCGATATAAAGAGGGAAAAGAATCTGCAACTTTATGAATAAAATCTACCCCCCTAAATAAATAATGAAGTCAAATAAACCAACAGGAACAACACAGAAAGGTCCCCACCATGTTAGCTCCCATCCTAACAGACCTTGTTCCTCTTTGATCATTCATTCAATTCTGTTGTTTAAAAACTTCCAAAATTAAATCTTTCTTCATTATCCTTCTGTGAAATCCAAAATGTAATCATTTCACACTTTAGGATCATTACAACTAAAATACCAAGGCAGAAAGAAGACAGGGAACAAGGTAATAATCAGCAATCTGCTAATCCCCAGAGGCTTCTGAATGTGCTTACTGCGAACATCCTATTCAGAAAAATAACTACTGAAATAACAACGTGTTATTCATGCAATTACACCGAACATATGATGTTAACTAATGTTTTGATATTAGAAAGTTAAAAGGACCCAAATATTAGAAGCAATGGAGATCCACTATGTCAAGAGCCAAGGGGCATTACAGCCTCCATACTGTCCAGCCTATAATTAACTGCAATCCACAGCAGTGCAGAGTAAGACACCACTCTCTGTGGCAACGCGCATGCTTTGGTGGGGAGGTGGGGGCTTCAGAGCTGGGAAATTATGTCTGGCTTACTTTGCATGAGGAATGTTTTAAATTATTTTTCTTCACTATACTTATGCTTATAAAGCTACTGGATTTTGTTTTTGGTTTTTTTTTTTTCCCACCTACTTCTTTCTAAGAATTTACATTGGACAGTGTGTGATTGAACTACAAAAGCCTAATTGACTCAAAATACACTTCTCGTAAAATGATAAAAGCTAATATATCTGAGTGCCTACCTTAAATATGTGCTGATGCTGCACACAGCAGCCTATGTTAGGAAATGATGTTCTTAGTGACTACATTGTTATTGGTTTCCTTGCACCATACAAATAGTCAAAAATGTAGATTTCCTTAGATAACATCAAAAATTCATCTTCTCTATTACACAGCATATGCTGAAAAGGATTGTAAGTTAAGAGGGCAGAATCTGAAACTACGACTCTGGGTTCAAATGTCATCTCCAAGACTGACTCACTGGACAATCCTGGACAAGTTTTCTAACTCCTCTTGGCAGCAGCTTCCTCATTTGAAAAATATTTTAAAGGATTACTTTAAAGGATTTGTATGAGGATTAAATGGCATAGTGCCTGTTAAATGCAGAGCATAATTTCTAGGATTCAGAAAAGTAAATGACAGCTAATGTAATTGTTATTAGGGTCATTTAGCTGGCCCTACGTTAATGAGATTATGATTTGTGCCTGTATGTGTACACACAAAACATATTCACAACCACAGAACACATGTGTATGGATATCTATGGATAAGTACACTTATAAAGAATTCTCCATGGTCATAGCCATTCAACTCTCAAAAAGAAAAGAAAGCTGCAGATTTGCTGAGGCTGCTACAATTTAAAATGCCGCATGTTCAGTCAATTTTTGAAATGCTGTCTTAAGAAATTCAGCAATTACAGGGAATCTGGGCAAAATTCTGCAAGAACAGCTTTTCTTCTAAATGTGTTTCCAATATGAATTTGATTATTAATCAAATATTAGCATACCTGCTATATTTTGCCATATTGTCTGAGTAACTAATTTGTTACTTGGTTATACAACAAGAAGTTTTAAGAAATTAATAGATAGCTCTTTCACATATTAAGAAGATTTCAGGACAGTTTTCTTAAAAAAAGGCTTAGATCCTAAGGAAGCGAGCAACATTTTCCATGAACACATGCCTTGCAACAAAATGAAACAAAAATTCCCACTAACTCAAAGTTGTGTAATGTTTTAGTCATCGTAAAAAATGTTCAAATGATATGAAACCAAAATGAAGAAAGTAAAAAATAATGAGACATGACAATACAGTGATCTGAATGTTTATCTTTGCATTCGCATATGGGGAGACTTCACAGCGCACACATTTTCTCAATCACTGCTCTTCAGAAGTATGAGTTCCATTTATGATCACATCTGTGTTTCTTAAACTAGCTTGGCTACCAGTATTCAGTGTCGTACCTTTTGTTTCATCCTGGTTGGTTAATTTGTTGCCTGCATCCTATTTGCCACCTGAATCAGCCTTGTTCCAGGCTTCTCTACCATCATCCATCTTTTATTTCATCAATTAAAAAAGGATCTCAACACTAAATTCATTTCTGATCTTTGGCATCTAAAGCATTTCACAAGAGCGATGATACAAATGGCAAGTTTAGCCAAGAGTATTTGACCTACAAATGGTGAAACAGTTACTACCTTAAATATGATATTAATGAACGGAAATGCTGCATTTTCAGTAATTGATACAGAGTAAAAAAGTAACATAATTCAGTACAAAAATGTTAAGTTCCTTTCCTAAGTTTCTTTGTTTGAAATAGAGGAGTAGGTGGAGACATTCTAAATTTAGGAGGCTGGATGTGAGTATTAAGTAGCTTCACAGGTTGGTGGGACTTTAAAAAACTTTTTAACTGTATTAAAAACATGGTGTCTCTTTCTTTGTTATATGTATATACCACTAGACTGACACCTCTATTCCTAGACTTGGTAAAGGTCACCAAGGGGTAAAGCAGAGGGGGTTGTCACAGAAGAATAAAGATTAAAAAATATGAGGAAAGCAGTTAAACAAAGGAAAACCATGAATTTAGGGTTAAATAGGTGAGCTTTCCATTTATTGGCATTATTACTATCACAACCATGCAGTGTCCCCATCCAGTGAGAGCATCTCTTCCTTTTCTTCCCTGCACGCCCAGCACCTGCCAGCATGGAAGCAGTAGCTAACACTTACTGAGGGATTATTATGGGCCAGATATCCACTCTACCACGTGCTTTCAGTGTATCACCTTAATTCTCATACCATTTCCATGTGAAAGGCACTATTCATTTCCCACATCTTCTAGAGAAGGAGTTTAAGATTCAGAGAAGAAAAGTGGGTTACCCAGAGTCACACAGTGAGTAGCAAGAACTGAAACCAGTGTGTGGTAGAGCCCAGAGCTCAACATCATAACCGCTGCTTCCCACCGCCATCTCTGGACACGGACACACAAACTAGGACTGCTTACGTAATATCGGGACGACCCTGCAAAGTTAACCTCCACTCAGCCCCAAACACATTAATGGATAGTCTAGAAACAAGTAAGCCATGATTACTATTTTTCTTATTTTTAACAATGCATTTCAGTAACAAGAAAGAAATTATGTTTTTTTTAAACATCAACTATCAGATAAACATGAGACCACAGAGACACTATTTTCAAAATAAGCAATGCATGTATGAACCCAATATGTTTACTATAAATCACACATGCCAAGAGTCTTAATACAAGTTTTATTTCCAACCACATATACCCTCTTTTATTCTACATCAAAGCTCTCAGCCAAGTCTCTCTTAGTTTTTAGCACAGATTAAAATCAGTGTCCTGAATATTAGGGGAGTGGTTGAATCGAGGACATCTCTGTTTCTCTCTGATTGCTATGTTCTTACTTATTTTACTTTCCCTGCACAACATCTGTTGTCTTAAGTAGGTAGAATTGTAGGACGAAGAAGAAATGCCAGCTACCTTACCTGTTTGAGAGCCTTTTTGGTGTGTTGCTGAAAGGAAGACACTAACTTGCTTTGCACCGCTGTGTTAGTAAGGCTTGAATCTCGAGTGGAAGATGCTTCATCAGTTACCTGCTTCGCACAAACTAGAAACAGAGAGATAACGGTATTACTAATTTGAATTCCCTTTTTTATAACCACTGTAATTAACTCACTTGGAGCTTTTCTCCAATTGAAAACGGATACCTAAAATAAAGCAAAATAGCACAGCAAAAAAAAAAAAAAAAGAGTATTTAGATTTGAAAGAAGGGATCATTTAATAACGGTGTGGTCACGGTTACATTTAACCTCTCTAAGCCTCCATTCCCTTACCCACTAATTGATGGTAATTTCTATGTCACAGGGTTATTGTATGGCCATTAAAAAAAAACCCCACAAGATCCGTCTAAAGAGTTAGGAGTCAGTAGTTAGCTTTCTGAAGCTAAACAGGGAGACTGGGCAACGCGCAGCACTCTGAAGAGACAATCCACGTTAATGAAATTGTTTTCAATCTACCAACCTCAGAGGTATTCTGATTTTTCTATTTAACAGCCCTCCTTCCACAGTGTCTATGGCCTACTGGGGCGTGTTTATCCTTTCCTGTGGGCCAAGGCACATGGCACGGGAACGGAAAATGAAATCTGAGAGGCTAGGTGTCAATTTTAGACAATTACGTTCAAGAAAATCATGTCCTCTGCAGATAACCATGTAATCTGCCCATTTTTACCAGAGTCAAGCTCTCCAGCTGCCTCGTCTATGAAAGTCAAGAGCCTCCTGTAACTTTCTGCTCTATGAGACCTGGAGCTTGAATGTGTCTTCCAAACATCCCACCCGAGAGATTAGGTTCACCCCAGGAGTGGCTCTGGCCGCGATGCAGACGCAGCCCCTTTCTGTGCACGCGAGGGGAGAAGTTACTCAGATAATCGAAGCGAGGAAGCACTAAATTAGTGGCAGAACGGAGGCATATGTCAGAGGCAGGAGGAGAGAGGAAGTTAGGTGGAAGAAAACAACTTGAGAACATATTGTAAAAGCTCAAAATAAGACTTCTTAAGGGCACCAGGGTTAACGCTAATCCAAGAAAATTTTCCAAGGAACAGTAACTCAGGAGGATTCTGACCTGAGTGTTTAAGGAAGGTGGAGGAGTGAAAAATTATTCTAGTCAAATGGAAACATATGCACGTGGCAGTGTTGAGAGCACTCAAGTTGCTTTAGATAGACTCAAGCTCACACTGCCTAGAAGTGAAAATGTGGTCCATGAAAGAATCTTTGGAGAAGAGTTAATCAAGTTTTGTTTTAATAACAGAAAGTAATCAGGAAGCCAAAATGAACAAATTTTGGAAGATAAAACAATTGTTAGGTATTAATGCCACGCACTAGACAAATGTGGTCTCATTTCATCCTCCCAGCTTCCTTGTGAGATGGAAACATACCATCTCCATCCTGGAGAAAGAAAACTAGAGCTCAGAAAGGGTGAATCACTTGCCCATGGTCACACAGCCACAGAAACAGCAGAGCTGGGGTCCAAGGCCAGGCGCATAATTTTCCACTTAAAATATCTGGCCTTAAAGCCAAGAGCTGATGCATAAAATGTAATGTCTAAAGAAGTTTTAATCTGGTTGTGTTACACTGGAGGTACTGAAACAGGAAGTTAATAAGGGCACAGGGAACAAGGCATTAAGCCCCAACATGAAAAAACTGAGAGTGATTGGCCCTGGAAACACTAAGGCTGAAGTAGTGAAAGGATTTGCCCATGGATATAGTGAGAGAAGTCCTTGAATTAAAGATCAGGTAATCTTTTTCTACTTGAAACAGTATGACATTTTCCCCAGAACAGTCTAAACGTTCAGAAACATTTCATAACACTGTGGGGCACTAGGGTTTCTCTCCTTGACATCATCACTAGAGTCACATGTAACACTTCACCAAAGCTTACTTATCAAGAAACGTTAGAAATAACCATCAGTTAATATTCTAAAGAGAAATTTATTTTTATACTGGTTACATGGATGCTCTTTACAATGTTCTGAAGTTGCTATGAAGTGGGGGAGCTGAGAGGAAGGTGGTGGAGAGGATACACGATCCCAATGGAACAGACTTAAGTGGCAGTAACGCAAGCCCCGCCAGAAGTGAAGTGTGCATTAGCAAATACGTCTTACTTTCAATTCTTAGAGTAGTATTTCCACCTAGAAAAGTAAAAACTTAATGGTAGTTAAAAAGGATAACCAAATATAGTGACACAGATTTTAGAGAATTTGAGGGAAATATGAGAATGCTTCTGCCTGCTGCACTACTAGACAAATTTACCAACTTTCTTAGGAAATGATTTTATTCATAAGAATGTCAAAGGTAAACTTCAAAGCAGCAGGATCAAAAAACAACAAACACTAAATCAGTGCAGATGCAATCAAAGTCTTGTGTCCCTTATGTCTTCTGACTGCAACGACAAGCAGTATGCAATCAGCTGTCACTGCCCGAGGGCAGCAGACACCTGAATCTCAACTTGCTCTCTTTCTTTCTGACCTAGGAAACCACAGGGCATTGTCATACCTCTCTCAGTAGCAGCATATACATGCAGTCTAGTTCTAATCAAACTCATTACTGCACTGTGTTAATATGGTGATTCACATATATTTACATGTAGTGTTTCCAGAAGAAAGACTCTGTTCAATTTAAACCTCAGAATTTCAGTTGGAGGGCAGGGCAATGAAAGTGAAACAGCATCAAAGGAATACTATAAAGCTTTTTCTAGAGATGATTTATTTTCCTTTAACTCAACTCCGCTTGCTTTGTCTTACATTCCATCCTAGACCCAAGTGAAGCATCATGAGAATTCCTTTACTACACAGTCATTTTCCTCCCCGATTCCTCTTTCTGAACTTGGTTGTATTTCTCTGGGTCAAACCATTCTTCCCCAATGATTTATTTCTGATAAAACAATAATAGAATCTTAAAGCAAGTAAATGTAATAGAAAATAAAATCTATAAGTGATGTTCCTTTGCTTTAAAAAGCTTATTTTTAAAGGAAAAAAAATCAAGAATAAAAATGAGTGAGACACAATGTAACGCATCCAAAGGCTCCAAATAGTGTGCCTCTGTGTGTGTGTGTGTGTGTGTGTGTACTGACAATATAGACCTCAAACATGGGCACATTAGTGAACTTATTCATTCTTTTACCACATATCTGATGAGAGAGGCTGAACCTGAAAGCACTCCCTGCAGAGTTGGAGCAGGAGTCGAACACGTTCCTGCAGATTCCTACTCTGACCAAACACACAGTTTTCACTTTTACTTACCCTTGCCGCTTTCTTAACAGATGTGATAAATAAATAATATAGGGCTTATTTTAAACAGTTGCCTGAATATTTATCTAAGGGGCTGAGCTTGGCCTCTGGAATACAAGCCAAAGAAAAATTCATGTTAAAGAAAGGACCAGGGGAAATCTCCTGTATGTGGAATTACAACAGCAGCCAGGAAACTGAAGAATTAGGACAGATGTTTTATCCAATAAATATCTAACACTGACATGCAGCTTAGAAAGTTATATCTTCTTGGCATTCAGAACAGAATAGGAGCTTTCCTTTTTTTCTAACTGTGCACTGGCACCATCACAAAACGAATGCCAGGATTTGATACCTGGAAACCCCATAAGACTGCCTGCCCTTTTTGTAGTTGGACAAACGGAAGACGGGAAAACATTTTTTAAAAGGTATAGAAACATTATTCCTGTCCACGTTTTGCTTGCCTGCCCAAACTAGGGAAGCCCAAAGCATAGTTTAAGCTAATCTGCTAGTTTCAAATTCAAGCAGTTAATGGGATTTTCCGTATCTGTTGCTCATTTGCCTCTACTCTCATTCACACTCACATTCCCAAACTCCTCCCCCAAAATGTTCTATCTAGAAGGCTTGGGACCAAAGGGAGATGGAGGACGACTAGTACTCATGAGACAGCCTTGAAACTGGTGAACTAGAGAAACCGGTGCCTGTGTTCCAGCAAGACTGGATTTCAGTCTCTTTTCTCAGAGTCTCCGAGCTGTCCCTCTCTCTCTTCTTTTTCATTCACTATTCACTGGAAAATGCGGTCAAACTGGAAAACATGGGTTAGAGCTCATTTTTTTAAAGTTGAGTGCAAAGGAGGAGGTGCGGGCGATACCCCTCCTGGTCTAAGTACTTGACCACTGTCAGGTGTGCAAGTGGGCTTTGCCCTTTAACCCAAGACACAGGCGAGAAAGCACAGTGAACTCCTGACTCCGACTTTACTTCTAGTCTCACATCTTGGTTGCCTCCTCAACTTCCCCCGTCTGTCATCCAGCCAGTCGAGACCCCCTGGCACTTCCTGAACACACAGACTTGCTGTGTTTGCTGTACCTGCTCTGATCATCCCTCTTCCATCCCCTCTGCCTGGCAAACTCATCCTGACAGCCCCAACTCAAACAGCTTCCCCAGAGCTTTCCTGACTACCCAAGTCTCCGAGGCAGACTCACTCCTCCCTACCCATGCTTCCTGGGAACTTGGTATGAACTCATGACAATTCCTGCAATACTGGTGCCTGCGTCTGCCTTACCACCCATGGGCCTGCCAACTCAGGGACTCACTTATGTGTAAAGACAGGCCTACAGCAGCAGATCTATAAACGTTTATTAAACTAAATCATCAAATTGGATCTCCGTTGACTTTCTCTAAAATATCTATTTTTAAAGTTAACGTTCAATGATTGCTTTTAATAAGAACTCATGGAAGGGGAGGTCAGCAAAGTATAGCTTTTTTTTATTGTGCAAAAGCATATAGGAAAGATAAATTTTTTTAAATTTGAAAATAAAAGGTTTATTAAATTTTTAAAAATATCCTAAAGTCAATGAGGGAAAATATGAAAACTAAACTACAAAACATCCTATGCAAGTCAGTGGGAAGTTGGATGACCTGCCCCTAAATGTAAATTAAATTTCCTTCTGCTGTCCTTACTCACTGCCTTATTTGAAGAGAAAAGTCACAGTCTGGAGGCTTTGCATAGCGAAATAAAAATAAGTATACATTAAAAGTCAAAATTAGAAATCACAATGCTTACTTGAAATGGCAGGAGCTATGTGGTGGCAGGGCCACAAAACAGCCCAAGATCTGGGCAAAAGATAGTCACTGCAACGAAAGGTCTTAATCGCTATATGTACCACTAAGCCACACACCAAGTAACTTGCTATCTAGGGTAACGAGGGCTCAAAGGGCCAATGAAGGCAGGGGACGGAGTATCCTTTGGTCAATTTCATTTCTGTGAGTCCTCCCTCTGATTACTCTTTCAGTTTTCTGAACAATCAAACTAGATGCTTCCAAATCAAAACACTTTTCTACTGAAATGCTCCTGACACACACTATAGGCTTAATACAGTTTTTCTGAATAAAAAAATTAAAATCAAAGAGCACACAGTATACTAAGGGTAACATTGTGGCACACTGCTAGAATTTAATCACATTTTAAAAGTGGGCTGGGTCTTAGGGGAGTTTATTTGCTTATTTATTAATCATTCATTCAACTGCAAAACTTTTATTAAGCATCTCATGCCAAGGACTATATAAAATGCAGGGGAGGGGGGACCATGCTATGACTAAGACCCAAGAACTGACTTTGAGACCATAAAGATTCTTAAAAATATTTGTTTTCAAAGGACAATGGTATAGACTATTAATTCTGCCTGAGAAAAAAACAAGTCTATGAAAAGCTAGTGGTGATAATTAAAATTTGTTTTAAAAGATCAACAAGCAGGTAATTCAAAAGTATCTCCAGATTGGCAAATAATCAAAAACACTGATGTTCGGATTGTAATATGTTTTACGTATCATGCTTAAATTTGAAATTGTGCATATGAGACATTCTGGATATATACAGCAGCAAAATGTATGCCAAAAACTGTTAAAAATGACTTAACGACAACCAGACAAACCCATCTGGCCCCAACTAAATCTTTCCAAGACTCCATTTCTTTCAGAGAAAAGACAATTCCTTAATCCTTTTTGGATCCAGGCTGAGGAGACCCACCTCTCTCAAAGCATTCCTTATTCTAAGATGGTACAGGTATCTAGATTGAAACAATTTTCCTTGTTGCACTGAAAGAAGATATTCAAAAATGTATCAGAGGTGAACAATTAAATAGAGAAATAATAGCAACAAAATAATGGAAACAGCAATTTTCCCCTAAGAAACTTTCAAGGGAGACAGTATCTCAACATTTTAAGTATTGATATTAGATAATATTTGAACAATGTCCTCTATGAATAAAATATACCTACTATAACTAAAATTTTTACTATATTTTATAGCCTGCTGCATTAGCCAATGAGGTCCTCTTCTTACTCAGAGGAGGTCTGCAGAAAAGAGAGTGAAATACATAGGAGGAACAGCAAATCAGATGATAAAGGCACCTGCAGTTGTGTATCAGTAAGAACACGCTCTGCCAGATGTAATCATGAGGACACCTTGCTGATTTGGGTGGCTGAAACGATCTGCTACAAATGATGCTCATCTGATATCACAGAACTGGATATATGGCGATTTCATTACAATGTCCATAAGTGGTTCGCAGACACTGGTCTACACTGGACAGGACACTGAATTTCCACAGGTAACTAGGAGGGACAGTTTACACGCTGAAGGTAAAGCTATAGGAATCCCTTCTAATAAACACTCAATTTATTACCAGAGCAATTTACTTCCACTAGGATCTCTGGATATCTATAAAAACATCCCTTTAAACTCAGACGAGAAAGGAGAAACTCAAACCATAAATAGGACTCTTTAAGAGGAAGAGCATATTCCACAGGTACCAGCCTTTAACCACCTAATCCTTCCTCCCACAGATCCATTACAGACCCCTCTCTCAGAATTATGGGCAGTAAGAACACAATAAGCTGCTGGGTTGGGGGGGTGCATTAGAAGCTCTTTCTTTTCTACTGCACAATCCTAGTGTCTTCTCTGCTGCATCAGGTTCCTGAAACAACTACACAGAAATTCAGCAATACACCTAGAACATGGGAAAGAGAAAACAGCAGGCAGGAAGAATATGAGTACAAGGTCGATACAGGTCAAGGGCAAGTGCTTCATTCATGGGCATCACTAATTACTTCATAATTCAACATATAAAAGGTAACTCCAGCGTACAACAAAGGGAGTTGGAGAAAGTATTCAGATGGTTAACTGTTTGGGAAATGGTTATACACCATCACTGTACAGAAAAAAGAAAGGATGGATCATTGGGCATCAATGAAAAAAGGTACTTCATGTTTTTAAGAGCATGGATGCTTTGTTCCTCTACACCAACCACAAACTATATCACTCAAACAGAAATTTGACTAGTCAAGATGAGTAACTGGGGGAATACCTTTAATTTTGGTTTCACTTGAGAGGGAGTTTGCTTTTATTATGAGATCATACTCTTTCCAATCTTTATCTCTATATTATGAAACAGTTCTCTCTCAGCACAAGAAAAGAGGAGGAAAGTACACTTAAATGGGTCACTTTATCTGCACTTAAAAAGCAAACTTTTTTTTCCCTCCTTGACTGTGGGCTGTTAAAATTGACCAAAATCCATTTATACAAGAACAAAGTTCATAGTTCAAGGGGAAATATGAAAGAAAAAGAGGTCCCTCGTGGGTAGAAGAAGTGGAAAATAATATCTATAAGTAATGTTTGAAAGAGCTGGGATAAGTCATTCGGAGAAGATGAAGGAGGTGGTATCTAGATGATGTCCAGCTGTTCTCCATCATCAGACGGGAAAAAAGAGAAAATTGGTTTAATTAAAAGCTCAAGAGATTTCAGCATAAGGAAAGAATTCTTGAATGTAAAGGTTATCAAAAACACAGAGAGACAGATACAAAGGAGACTGTAAAGGGCATTCACCATTAGAATAATGTCTACTTTAATTGACTGTTTTAACTTATCATGGACTGTGAAAGCTGTGGGCTGGGATGAAAGACAAGAGAATGAGAAAGAGTGGGCAGAGGAAGTTTTATATCCTGCCAATGGTCATTGCTGACTGTGAAGAGTATTCTCTTTCCTCTGTATTTCCTTCCATGTGTAACTAAAACAACATCATTTTCACATACTTAAGTTTCCCTGGGCCACCAATGTGGAACAGGTGTCTCTGTGAGCTAACAAAGCTGTGAAGGAAAATGCAGATGTCGGATAGAAGACAAATTAGCTTAACCTCAGAAAATCAGGGGGCCTGATACAGCCACTGAAAGAACTCCCTTCCCTCCCGCAAGGTTCTCAGGAATGGTTGTCAGGTGAAAATTGATCGTGAACACAAAGAAGGCTCTTGTGTCATCCTGTGTAAAACTGCACCGGATCCTTCGCAGACAAGCTACCAAACAGCCTCCAGCAAGACTAGACCGATAATGCTATGAGCAGAGACACACCAAGTAGTTTGGCGACATCTTCAAAAGTTACTCAAATGCTCCCCTCGCAGCCTCACAGTCCCCTTGTTTTCCTTTCCCTCCCTTTGTATAAAATTGCCGCTGATAAACTGTCAGTGTGAATTCTCCCCGAGGGCGCCGAAACCTTCTCACTTCCTCCGGGAAGCTCCTCATCTGCGTGTAATTGATGTCTCAACAGAGATCCTATCCACACACTTGAGCCCATCTTAAAGCACTTTTCACTTCTGAAAAAAGACCCCTTAAACTGTGGCCTCTGAGCCAATGCAAACAAAGAGTGAGCTGAATAATGTTTCATTAAGTTCACACGACTCTGCCAAGAATCATACAATCAGAAACCCACTTATAAAACTGGCCATGAGGAATAATGAAAAAGGACCACATAAAATTCTTCGAACGTTGGAACCATTATTTACCCTGGGATCTGAGGACTAAAGCATAGGATATATGTTCTCTGTAATCTTTTTCCCTAAATAGAGACTTGTAGAATGCTAATTCTCCAGCTAGAGTGCTGCTTCCTCCCTGAAAGCCATTAGGGTTAATAACAAGCAGAACCCTTTTTTGATCTCTATGGATGAAAATTGTACATTCTCCAGTTTCCTCATTTCAAAAGATGAAGTAGGATGGGTGCTTTTGATTTTAAACATGAAATATATCAGAGCCACAAAAATAGAAGCCCATTTTTTTCTCTTATTAATAACAGTCTATAAACAGAAGATGAAGATGATCTACTGATGGTATCATTTCCTATAAAATACAAATGGGTCGTACAGTTAGCAACAAACCCTAAGTCCTCTTAGCATGTGCGAGCAAACTCATGATACAACAATGTATTACGTTCAGAAAACAACTCAGACACAAACATAACCATAAATCTCTGACTAAAATAGCCCATAAAATTCTAAATATTTTCTTTGGGTGACACAGATCTATACTTACATTGGCATAAATGGTCACAGGTTGTCAACGAAGACATATCAAGTGTTCACCTAAATCACTCTTCAATCTTAGAGCTGAGTTTGTAAAATCTGAAGAGTTTACTTTCTCGAGTCTCTATGTATAATTCTTATTAACTTGAAAAACTTGAAAAACTGTTCAGAAGTCAAAGAACATAATGCATAACCATAGCTTTGTGTCTTATAAATTCTATAACCGATAATATATCACTTTTCCCTCATCCTAAAATTTTTCAACAGAACTTGGTGAAGCATCTCTCATTAAAAAAAAAAAAGATCTGTTTTGCTGGGCAACTGATGACAAGAAGAGGACGAAAGCGTTGCTGTCATTATCTTAACTCTACCTAAAGACTCGAATGTTACTGACTAGAATCAAGCTGCAAGATTTCTTTCTGGTTACCAGTTTTCGTAAAGTGCTTTCTTTTCAAAGACTTTTCCAGGTTCTCCCTTAAGTGATACAGCAAGTGTTGGTTAATTTTTGTTACTCTGAAATAACTCTATGGTAGCAGAGGCTTATTCTTTGGTTTGCCACAAAAATAGCTTACCAATTGATAGTTATTATTCACCCCAGTACTTTCCACTCTTTCATCCCAAAGGAGAAATGGGAAAAGAAGAAGGGAATAAAGATTTAAAAACCAGATGGTGGGACCCTCCCCATTCCTCCTCCTCTCCCCCTGCCCTTTCGCCCATGTCCCCACAACCCCACCCGTCCCTACCTTCTCTCTATAGTTATATTTTCAAAGTATATTTGTACAGCTGTAAGAAGTGTGGAAATTATATCCATTCTAACTTCTGGTTCAAATACGTATTAGAAATAGAGTCAGCAAGGAAATCACCTAAACCAGTTCAGTTTCATGGAATTTATTATCGATTTGTAAGAAATCATGTGGTAGCCCATTCCTTCATTTGGATAAGCCAGCGGTGCCTCTTTGCCAAATGCTCGAGGTTATAACGAGAACAGGGTTAGACGACTGTTGGAAAACCAAACTGCATCAATGACTCCTGGTGAAAGAGTTCCCTACGGTCCCAGGCAGAGTCACAGAGTGGTTAGAGCCTGGCTTTTGGTGTTACTCACATTTACCTGGGCTTGCCTCTTGGATGAAATGTTGAACATCTAAGTCTGTTTCCTCACTGATTAAAAGAATTAAAAATAGAAAAATTAAATAAGATAAAATAACAGAGCCCCGGAAGACTATCTCAGAAACGTTGTGAGGATTAAACGATATACATGTAAACAGCTTACAAAGGCTGGGCATTGTAAACACTCAATGCATTTGCAATATCTAGGTTTGAAAATGTTTCCTAAGGCTAGGTTAATGGGCTGTACACAGAAGTAGATGGTATTTACGTGGATAGGAAATATACTTGTCCTACCAGAAGCAATTGTGGTTTGCAATAAGACGTAAAAGTGGGCAAGTCAAGGAATACTCAAGGAAATAAGCTATTTACTATTCTTTCAGTGATTCCTCAAAGCAATTTCCCTAATACAACTTCAAAGCAGAGGCCAGGAAATCTAGTTCTGGTCACATTAGCTGGAGATGTGTGGGTAAGTGTTATTCAGCGAAGCACTTATTCACATGTCAAATTAGGGGAGTTTGCTTATCCCTGCTTTGGTTTAATTATTGGCTAAGTGCTCTCGCCCCGTCCCCGACCCCCTTCCAGCCACTGAAATCCTCCCACTCTTTCCTCTGAAATTCTGGATTAGTCATTAGCAGAAATCTCCTACAACCTCTGTCTCTTCTCTGAACACTCCTTTCTCATCTTGATCTACAAAACCTGGCTCTCTCCTGTGGACACTGTTCCCCTGGAACACTCTCTGGGAGCAGCCTGTTTCTTTTCCACACATCCTGTACCACTGGGCCTGGAAATGGGACAGGTGACCTCTCTTCTCCCTCCCTGTTGCCCCCAGCTCTGCATCTTAGGTCAACCGACCATAGTACCAGCTCTGCCTCCTCACCGCAATGATCTACCAGTTTCCGGGTTACTCCTTCTCATCTTTGGAAGATTTTGGCTCCTAAATGTCACACACCTTTTCAATACTAGTTCTAAAACAGCTGTCTGTTTCAACAGCCACACAGGTGACTCTCTTAATATTTCATGGCAGGGCCACCACCAGCCTTTACAACATCTTTCTGCAAATAAGAAGAGGCAACTTTTTCTCCAGGTGGATCCTGCTCCATCCCAGGACACTAAGCTGGACAAAGGAAGGGCTGCTGACTTTCAGCCACTGATGGCCACCTCAGCCGGGCCACTGTGCAGACAACCTTTAACCTAGCCTCCTTCCTGCCTCTCATCTCAGATGTACATCCCATAATATCACCCTAAACTCAATTTCACGCATTCCATTCTCACATCACCTATCCTAACTCATTTTCTCTAGGACACCAGATCAAACGGTCTTCCCCTCTGAGGAGACCGCCACACCTCCTCCTTCAACTGTGTCTTCCCTCACCCTCTACAACCAGATCTTAACACTCCAGTCCAGGCACCCTCAACTCCTGTGGCCCTCTCTGGCTCCATCATTCACACCCGGTAAAGTCCCAACTCTGGTCAAATCCAACTGTGTACCAACTCCACACTCCTACTGTGGTCATGAACAGGACTGGAGAAAAATGTAGAAACCATGCTGACTGGTCTCAGAGTTACAGTTAACATCTTAGGAATGTCCTTAATGCTGTCAGACCCTAAACAAACATTTTCTATCTTCTACTTCCCCATCTTCACCCTTGGCTGATGAACTTGTTTCCTGTTTCACTGAGAAAGATGGAGCAGTGAGAAGTGAACTTCCACAGCCCCTCCCACACATACTCACCTATCTTCATTTCTATCCAAGTACCTTGATTTTCCCTACTACTTCCTTACAGCATCTCTCCATCCTCCTAAACAGGGCCAATCTCTTCATCTGTTTCATAGATCTCACTCCCTCTCATCTAATCAAGCACATGGCAACAGGACACCATCTCCTCATCAAATTCTCCTCCTCAACTGGACTTTTCCCATCAGTATATGATTATTCTAATATTTATCTCTTATATTAAAAAAAAAGCTTTCCTTTATTCCACTTTCTCTTCCAATCATTTTCTTATTTCATTCCTTCCCTTTACCCCCAAAATCCTTAAAAGACTTGTCTACACTTGGGATCTCTCAATTTCTGACCTCCTATTCTTTTGAACACACTCCATTCATGTGTATGGTCTCAACTATTTGACAAAAACAGTCATTGTCAAGTAAATCCATGACCTTGCAATGCTAAATCCAATGGTTTTTTTCTTAGTCTTCACTATAATTTGTCTCATCAAAAGCATTTGACATATTTGAGTCACTTCCTCCCCAGGAACACTTTCATCACTTGGATCCCAGCACAGAGAACATGTTCCCCCGTCCACTTATCCTCAGTCTCATTTGCTGGTTCCATAATTTCACCTACCTCTTAAAATTGTAAGTACCCCTGAGCTCAGTCTCTGGGCTTTTCTATTTGCTATCAGTTCCTTGGTGATCTCATCCAGTTTCCTTTCTTTAAATATCATCTATAAAACTGACCACTTCCAAATGTATATCTCCAGCAAAGCCTTTTCCATGAATTTCATAAGATCCATAAGTCCAATTATTGAACACATTCACTTGGATGTTGAAAATGAATCTCATGTTTAATATGTCCAAAACTGAGCTCCTCGTCAACAATCCCCATCCTCTTGCAGATTTTCTGTTTAAGTTAAAGAAAATACTATTCTTTCATTTGCTGACAACCAAACTTTGGGGATATCTCCAACTCTCCTCTTCATTTTATAACTACACTAATTTCAACAGCTCCTGTTGGGTCTACCTTCGTATATACACCCAGAATCCAATCACCTTTCATCACATCCACTGCTACCTCTGTTCTCCAAACCACCATCACCTCTTACCTAGAATATACCAATAGCTTTCTAACTGGTCTCCCTGCTTTTGTCCTTGTTCCCTTACATACAGTTTTTTGTACTTAGTGATCCGGCTAAACCTTCAGTGAGATCACTGTCTTTCTAGCTCAAAATCCTGCAATAGTTTAACATCTCACTCACAACAAAAGCCTGTATCAAGGCACTACACAAACTGGCCTCATAATTTCTCTGACATCATATCTTACCATCTTCTCCCTTGCTCACTCTGGCCTCCAACCACACTGGCCTCATGATGTTTCTGGAACTTCCCAGGCACTCTCCTGCCTCAAGGCCTTTGGAATTGCTACTACTTCTACAAAGAACTCTCTTCCATCAAATACCTGCCCCCTCGGGTCTTTTCTCAAACATACCCCTCTCTCTCACTCTTATCTCCTTACTTAATTTATTTTACCCCGTATCACTTGTCAACATGGAATAGGCCGTAAAGTTTACATATTTATTTTGCTTATTGTCTGTCTCTCTACCAATATAAAATCCATTAGAGGTCTCTTTTTGCTCTTGTTTTTCACTGCTGTAACTACAGTGTTGAGAACAGTACTTGCTGGCACGTAGCAGAAACTCAACATACACGCTGATGTACATTAATGGGGGGTGATAGAACACACAAGAGCTCATGCGAGCAGGCAGCACAAGAAGAGGAGAAGAGGGTGCCCCATTCACCAGCCCCTCCAGGAAGCCAGAAATTGCCATGCGTCTCTGCTTTGTTCTCTAACCACAAGAACCTGCCAAAGTTCACAGCATCACCACAACAATAGTGAGGGGTTGAGCTGAGTTTTCAAAAGGTATAGGAATAAGGACATCAAATTAAATGAAAGTTGGTTGAAAAAAAAAAGTCTACAAAGCCAACTTCAGCTGTTTTACTGAGACAAGAATCTGTGTTTCCTACATTAATTCACCACCTCTGCTGCAGGTCAGAAAGCACTGGAGCAGAATCAGTCTCTTGGGGACTATCAGAAAGCACACCAGCTTAGAGGGCAGGAGTGGCCAGTCAGAATACAAAGGGACTCCTATGCCCATTAATAAAATGAATGGCTTTGGGCTATTACTGAAATACGATATTTCTGCAAGGATCCTTTAAGGTCTGTTTGTTTAAAGATAATTTACTGATTTCTATGAGTCCACCGACAGAGACTTTAATGACACAGCCTTCCTCCCAAATCATGATCTGGGTCCACTTGTGGGACCAGTGAGTAAGGTTAAAAAAAAAAAAAAAGTACAACTTTTGTGGAACAAAGATTTGCCAAAATGGCAGTACAGAAATTACATACACCAACAGAAATCACAACGCAAATGTCTTGAGAAAGATAAAAATGAACCCACATGGATAGAATTCAGAGGTGGAAAATACCCCCTTAGAATTCTAGAAGGGTTGCTCACTTTTCAAAATCATTTCAGAAGAATATAACTTATCTGGCCCTTGTTTCATTGTGAGGCATTTAACATTAAGATTAATTTATTAAGGACAAACTCAGGAACAAAAGCTATTATAAAACTACTTGTGATCACAAAAAGAATCAGCACAATCGGAAATAAAACATTGGCATTCTCAGGCCTCACATAAGCATAAAACCAGTATATACCCTGGTAACCCTCTCACCTTGAGGAGAAATATACTAATAACACTCAAGAATACTCTCCAAATCCAAACTGCTAAAAAACAAAATAAGACAAAAAAGCAAAGAACTGTCCACTTTTCTCAGGTGCTAATCTTTTGAACCAAAATTGTTTGAGGATAAATCTAAGTAGGTGGTAAAAAATTAGAAGAAAATTTTATCTATAATGATAGGGCGTTCAGTTAGCAAGTTATTGGAAACCTATTTAAAATTTAAGAGAACAGGATTTATATCTTGAAGTCTGTCACACTTACCTCCATTTCCTTCCCCATTGGCATTGGCCTCCGCCATTTCTGCGCCATCCAATTCAGACTCGCAGCCTAAATCCAATGTTCCATCCGCTGGGCATGACGACTCCTCTTTCTACATTATTTTTAAAATAATGATTTATGGATATGTATTAGCACCTGAAAACATCCCAGATAATTCCAGGGTCCTGAGGAATTACCACAGTCACCTGTGATTTGGAATTTCAATACTGATTTATTTTTAATGTAAAATCACTTCTTTGGGGGTTAAAAAATACCTGGGAAAAGCACATTGCCACAGCTGATTTTTTGGACAATCTTTAGGATCCATACAGAAACAAAGTTCCTTTTCGACAGGCTGTTTCTGTTTTTGTCAGTTCTACCTTCCTCCTTATTTTAGAAAACGCCTTAACAACTCAGAACTTCAATCATGAATTAGACACTCAAGTAGCTACAAAAATCACCTGAAATAATGCAAGTCCTTTGATTAACCTGGGTTATTTTCTGAAGCACACACAGTAACGAGAGCTGGATGGTTAGTGGCTGAGAACGTACCCCTGCTTCTTTGCCAGATATAACTTTCAGCATTAAAAAAGAAACTTCTCAAAGGAAATTAATAAACTTTAAAAGTAATCTATCATTTATTAAAGAAGTGACATCCTTTCAATTTGTAAGAAATAAAACTCTGATCTTGCTAGTTCCAAGTTAGGCAATCATTTGCAGATCATCAGTTTCTGCCCTCTGGAATTCCACATCTTAGAATGGATTTCCATTCTAGATGGGGATGGGAATTACACTAAAATACCCAGTTATCTGAAGCTTTTTATCTTATGTCTCTATTCTTCTCATATAACAAGTATGCATTACTAGCAAAACTTCCTTGAGATCACTGGTTGTTTCAAAATGAAATTATCAATTTAAATCAGCAAATTTTCAAGAGGAATGGGTACATTTCTTATTTTTATAAAAAACAGAAAGGCATACAGGTGTGAAGTCTGTATCTCAACCGATGGTCATTAAATTAAACTGTTTCTGGCAACTGTGATCATCTCAAACTCTTGGCTGGTGAACCATGGCACTCCTCCATGTAAATTTTTAAGAATCAAGAATTTTAAGGAAGCCACAACTATTTTCCATTACCATATGTTACAGTGAAACCACAGATATGCTTTCCTTAAAGAAAAATGTCATTGTTTATACTTAATATGAAATCATTTTTAAGACATCTGAAAACATTTAAAAGGCAAAGGGGTCATTCTACCCTTCACCCAAATCTAATTTTGTTTACCTTCACATGTCTGAAAAAATGCATGGTACACAATAATAACAGTCATAATACACAGAACAATCCAACTTACTTTGAGAGCATAGAGGCCTGACTTTCCAGGGATTTTGAAGAATGTTCCATCCCCTATTCGAGTGTTAGTGTGAAGCATTGCATTCAGACAGGCTAATGGAGAAGTTCCACTAGAAAATAAAAGTGTGCAAAAAATGAAGCAGTCTGAGTCGCAGTTTCTGTGGCAAAACTGTTCTCAGTTTCTTAAGAAAAAAAAAAAAAAGACCCTCTCACATGCCTTTTTAAAATATTCTCCCAACCCTGAAAACATCTACATTACAATAACAGGCCAGGCCAGTTTTGCCAAAGTTAATCAGATGCATCTGTCTTATAGGCTTCAGGCAAAAAGTCTCCTGAATAGAAATTATGCTTTTATTCATAAAGCGACCAACACTGTATTTCAAAGAAACCAAAGCCCAAACGTTTATGCGGTGTTATTTTACAAATAATAGCATGAAGCCTCAGTTTTTAAATATTACAGACAACTTGATGGTTGCACTTGAATGATCAAATAAACCAAGTTCAAGGACAGCTCCATCCCATAGGTTGAAAAGCAACAAAAGAATAATAAGAAACCAGGGAAGAACTGATTTGAAATTACAAGTATTTAAATTACTCATGGGATTGCATTTCTCACAAGGCCAAATAAAAATCTCTATTTGTGTTTATATCTCTGATATAGCTTCTCCAGTGACACCCTTTTCTCGATTCTTTATTTGTCAAATAAAGAAATATGTGTTTGGGAATTCTGCCCAGCTAATAATTACGTTCTGTAGTAAAGATGCAAGTGACTGAATTATGAAAACAGATTTAAGAAATCAAACACCATTAACTGTTGATTAAAATATCAAAGCACATGTGTAGAAACATTGTTAAATGTAGTCACATAATTAAAAGGATGTTTATGAAATGCATAATATGTATATATTTCCTGGGGTAGGCTTTAGAATTTCTTGTGTGTTTTGTATGTAAACTGATATTTTTGCACACTTGACTCTAAAGGCAGAATTATTACTTTCATTTATTTGTATTTCCATATACAATTCACTTCCTAATACGCTAAATGATCAACATTTGGTTGAACCAATACTGATTAGATGCCCTTCTCCACCCCATTCGCCTCTTAGAGGTTTTGTGTATTCAATCCAAAATATCCCGGGACATGAGAACCTTTAGGATATTAAGGTTCTGAAGTTCGAATTTCTGTGATAGAAACATACTTTTATGTCACTGAATTATAAGTCTTCTAAAAACCAAGTTTATCAGATCTCTTACTTAATATGAAAACTCACCAGGAAAATGAAAAAGTCAAATTTGCTGAATTGCCACAACACACATAACAGCAAGTCAGCATATATACACATCATGGTCATAAAGGTTTATAAGCATTATAAGAAGAAGAACACTTTTTATTATTTTAGGAAACAGCTTCTCTGTGCCAACACATCAATTATGACTCCATTTGGTCTGACAGGAAGCAACAGCCCTAATATAAATTTGGTTATAGAACAATGCAGTTAAAGTACATTAAAGTCCACATGGTAACAATGCTGGGTGTTTATGTAATATCTTTCCTCACGAAGCTTCTACAGGCTTCCAGACCTCATTTCATTATTCTCCCTCACAAAAGATGTTCTGCTCATATGTAAAGTGGGCCAGGCATACCTTACAAAGTAAAATATATTCATCTCCCAGAAATGTCTGTCCATAAATAAATTCCAGATAAATAATGCTACAATGTTATACTCAACACTGCAAAGTATATATTTTTATCATTATTCTTTTCAGAAAAAAAGCACAGACAATTTGAAGCTGAGAATTACTCTACCAGATTTGTGGAGTTTTAATTTGGTGAAACTGTCAGAAACACAGATTTTTCTGTAGGGACTTGGCAAGAAAATGTTAACACTACAAGTAAAGTAGAATCCTATACATAAAAATAAAACAATGGAGATGATTTAAAAATATAACTTAATAAAACTGTCCACCTAACATCAAACCTCACACACATTCTTCCTGTTCTTTATTCCTAAGGTCCTGACACACACAATTCCAAGAATTCAGATTTAGAATACTAAAGTTTAATACAGATTTAAAGCTAAAGAATACTGAACAAATATAATTTAATATCACTATAATCTACATTTCCTTTCTAAGGTACACTAAGCCAAAGATAATTGTAGAAGATAAATTGACTACTAAATAGCAGTTTAATGCTATGCTTGCTGCAAATTTAAGTGATAAGCACCCAGTTTCATATAAACAATAAGCTTTGTTGAACATGAATATATTATTAAATTATACCGTTTATTAACTCAGTAAACTCAAGAATTACTATGGAAATATTAAAAAAGATGTAACTCACAACCACATGACAATATATCTCCACAAGTCTCAATGACTGCTGTAATTTTCCCAAATCTTTCCCAAAACAAACATATGAAATCTGTTTTACTTCAAAACTATACATTTGCATTTCAGAAGAATTAAAAAAATATTTTGCAGTCAAATGCAAATTTTACTACTCAAACCACTGGCTGATTAGCCACTCAGTTTTAAGCAAATCACTTGCATTTCTTTACAGGAAAAAAACCAAATTACACAGTCCATTTTATTTAAAAACAATACAACTTTAGCATTGCAAGAGTGAAGTGCTTACAAAAAAGGTAACTGTTTCATCCACTACATATACATAGGAAAGTGAATTTTAAAAATCTTTCATACCATTTACTTATTGCTATTATTCTCAACATTTCCATAAAGTCTTGAAATTTTGAACTGCTTTTCCTAAAGAAATGAATGCCTTAATTAACTGTCATTGAACAGGGATAAATAAAAGTCTTATTTATGGATTTTTATTATTTTTATATTCAGACAAAATAGAACTAGTAAGTATACCTAGACCAGCTTTAAGAAAGACATAAATATCTATTTATCTGTATATATTAAAAAACACAATGACTTACTGTGGGTATAAAATAAGATGAGGTAAGTATGTCTTAAAAGCCTGGATTCTTAGATAGCAGGAACACCTTCTATGTAATATTTCTTACTTTTAATTTTAAAAATTTTTGTTCCCACTTAATGCAAGAGTTTATCACCTCAGTCAGAACTGATAAATTAAAAAATCTGTAACAGAATACGTGCATGTGTATACTATATATGAAATAACAAAACATCAATATTTTAACAAAAAAAATCTCTGATATTTCAAAAGTTACTTACTTTCTAAAAAGATGAATTGGAAGAATTGCGATATCCCGATTTACAAAAGGAAAACAAAGAAAAAAGGAAAGAAAAAGAGAAGTTAGTTTTTCCAACTTAAAATGCAACTCTACATCTTACCATTTCAATAAATAAGACAATGGGCAAGAAACGCACCAAACTCCTGGTTTGGCGGTGGGCCGGAAGGAAAACACTGGAGGACTGGGGTAAGAGATGAATCCCACTTTCTTCCCTAACGCTTCCATTATGTTTTCATTTTGTCCACAGTGCACATACATTTCCCTATTAGGGACATAATTAGAAATAAACAAGCAGGACATGAGTTGTCCAGTTCCTCTCTTTCCGCCGTTCCCTGTAATCAGGCCCTTTCCGATACACCTGCCAGGGTAGATATACAGCTTACTCTGCTTGTTTGTTTTTCTCCCTAGACTGTGGGCTTGTGGAACCCTTCTGGTTTGTTTTCATTTCCCACAACCCCTGAAGCAGAACAGGGGTGGAATTTGGAGGCAGGGGAGCAGGCATAATTTAAACTGTCTAGACATCAAAGAACCCCCAGAGATGCTTTGCAGAGCCCCAGTGCTGTGTGAACTACAGAAAAACCATTGCTTTATCACATCAAATTGTTGACGAAACATGCAAAATCTTACTAATCGTGTACACTTAGTGAAAAGAAAGGATGGCCTGTCTGTCTGAGTTATTTTGAAAACCAGAGAGAATACCTGGGGAATGCAATTGGAAGAATATTTACAGAAGTGGCAAAGGAAATATCATCATTGTGGTCCTCAGTTCTTTTCCACATAAAATAATAATGCTTTATAAGGCAATATTTAAGTAATCCAAACCTTAGACTACTTTATTTTCTTAAGTACCTCTTAACAAAAATTTCAGAAGAAAGCTATTTCCTGAAAACATTATTAAATCTCATTTTGCAATTATGGGAACATCAAAAAAGTACACCACCACAAGTCTAAAAATTCAACAAATGTAAGAAGTATTATTAAGCAGCATTATTAGATAGTTATTTCACTATGTGCTAGTAATACAAGTTAATTGAAATAATTTTAAGTTCACTCTTTCAAAAAAAATTAATAAAAGCTTCTTTAAGTATTTTCAGTGTTGACAGCCTAAAGAAAATGTCTTAACTATAAACAACGTATTTTTAAGAGTAAGTTACGTGGGCTTCAGGGGTGTAGGTAATGTTTCAGTTCTTTATACAGAATCATAGTGTTCACTATGTGAAAATTAAATTGCTTACTTAGGATTTGTACATTTGACTTTATTTATGTTATACTTCACAAAAAAGTTTTTTAAAATGTTAAAAAATGAATAATGCATCCAGGGGTTTATTTATTTAGCTATTTAGTGAACAATTAACTATTTCTACTAGTGAATGTGGATGACTCTTAAACATACATATATACACAGTGTACATCAGCTGATAAATTAGTAACCTAGATGATTAAACTACCCTAGAAAGTCAAGGCCAAACTAACTTATTCTTGAGAAACATTACTGCTAGTCTGGAACACCCAAAAATAACTGAAAATAAAAACTTAAAAGGCAGAGTCCTTCATATATGTTAGCTAAAGAACCCTAGCACATAAAATGTTAGCCAAAAAATGACTCAGAATAATTCTGAAATTTGATTTTGAAGACAAGAACAGTGTCCCAAACATCACAGTCCCTCTAAGAACACCAGTGAAAGTTTTTAATGGGCAATGACAAACAACAAAGATCAGAGACAAATTTAAGTATGATTCCTGACTCTGCAGATGTAACTGAGGCTGAGAGGTGAAGAATCTTACTGCAGTCAAATAACTAAGTGATACTGAAATCCAAATTCTCCTCTGATTTCAAAGTCCTTATAAAGATATAAAAATAAATAGGAACCACCAATCAACTCAAGATGGGTGATATTTAAAAGGAAGACATTCTGCATATTTCTATGTAAAGAAAACCTACATGATTTTCAATATTCAACATGTTTCTAGGGTAAAATCAGAAACATAGTCCCAAGTACTCTTTTACGAGGTAGGGATATTGGGGCAAGATGTGATTACAAAGTGACATATGTTGTGCAATTTAATTCTTAAATTTAGAGAAACATTTTCAGGCTCTAAACCTAAATACGCATCTCTGATTGGATTGAACAATATAAAACTATATTCTTCGGGGGTTATAAACGGGCATTTGAACTTAGATCCTTTATCCACTTTATGGACACTACCAAGCTACTACAAGATTAAGACTACAGTGATTCATGCAGCCATATTCACTAAACAGACCTTTTGTTTTAGGAGACAGGAATTTCAAAACATCAATACAGGGACAAAAGTTTGCTAAGTACTATTTTTGAACATGATCTATAAAGAAATTAAGCAATAGCCCCATAAAAGTGTAAGCTAAAGTATATAATCTAAATTACATTTTTTAAAGACCTCTAATATGAGGTGAGGTGGTTATACTTAGTTGCAGACATCAAGAGAAGAAGACATCACATGTGTAGTCAGGTATTGGCAATTATTTCTCTACAACCGTGCACATGGTGGCATGCCATATTACCACTGATACACTGGGAAAGGCAAGGGAGTACAATGAATAAGACTGCGGCTTCTGGAGCCAGTCAGCCTGAGTTCAGCTGAGGCTGGATCACTTACTATCTCTATGACTTTGAACTTCAACTCTCTGGGTCTCAGATTCCTCAATTACAAAGTGTGGGTAACAGAAGTCACTATTTCATTGGGGGCTATCCTGAAGATTTAATGAGTTAAAACATGGAAGATACCTAGAATTGCATATGGCATATTGTATGTGTTCAAAAATTTGAGTTAGTATTATTAATTATTATTATTATAAATACTACTACAGCTCAAAGTAACCAGCAACTAGAGGTGCAAAAGACGGGAAATGGAAAGAAATTAAATATTCTGTAGCTTGTTTATAGAACTGGCTTAGGTAATATTTTGCCTAATTTCATTTTTATTTCATTAGCAAAAATAAGTGAAGATATGGGAGTGTATATACGCTCGTCCTGTAGCCTTTCACATGCGATTAATATTGAAAATAATGTATTTAGTAAAGGTAGAGAGAAAAGAATGATAATAATAAATATCTATTATTACAGTTACCATTTATTGAGCATCTCTAACGTGACGGAGCTTTTACAACTATTATCTATATTCCGTACAGTCACCATAAAATATAAGCATGATTCCCAGTTTTACAGATGTCACTGAGACTGAGAGGTTAGAATCTGACTGTAATCAAGTAACAAGTAAGTGATACAGCTGAAATCCAAATTCTGATTCCAAAGTCCATGCTCTTTCCACTATCTCGTATTCTATGTCCACAGAGTTGTTTCTTCCACTTAATTAACCTTGGATACTAAAAAAAGAATATGTAGCACTTGACGGAAACACACAAAGAAAAGCCAGGCACTGGAAAATGGTAAGATGTTGGCTCCGTCTTCACTCAATGCTGCCTATAGTGATGACTCCCCCAGGGTAGATTTCAACTAATATAAAGAAAGAACTAAGCTGCATTAGACGATACTGTTCATTATCTTCCTCACGTAATGCTACCCTATGAAAACTAAGGAAGAAAGAACTTTGAGAGAATATGGTAGAGAATTCAGATCCCTAACCGAGATGCCTCTTTGTAGAACTGGATCATTAAGGAATAATACAATCCATTAGTTGAATAAATATTTATTGAGCACATTATATATGGGAAGCTAATCTTGAAGTAAATGTGCACTCTGACAGTGCTTTGCACATAACAGACGTGCAGGCTGAGCTGAACTGAATTTTCTGAATACATGTGAAATGACAAGGGATTCGGAAGAAAGAAGCCTTGAGGCACGTGCCACAGCAAGGAGAAAATCATTTGGAATTTAGATGTTGTCCCTAGTTTACTCCAAGGAGATGACTGAGATGGAACCATGTGATTTCTTCTATCACCGACTCCAATGCAGAGGTGGCCAATTCAGCGTCACTGATGGCGCTTCAGGACTTTATCCTATTTCCCTACAACTGTAATCTCAAAGAGAATATTTATGCCAAGAAACGTATCTTCCAAAATACAATAAAATAATGGATTCCATGCATTAAAGACAAGAACAGACATTGTAATTATATTTGGTGTGATAAAATAGTTTCATATAAAAATGTAAATTTTGATAATCTACTTGTAGCTACTCATAGTCTCCCATTTTGTTAGCAACAGCTAACACCGCGGCACTTCTGACTGTGTTCTATGGGATATGAGTTCCATGTGATGCTCAAAAAACTGTCAAATGCGTTTCCGAAAAGCTGCATTCTCCTCTTGCAAACTCACCAAATTTGTCAACAATATTATACTGGTCTCTGAAAAATCCTACATAACTCCAGAAACCCACTTAACTCAGTGTTTCCTAAGTATATATGATTTTAAAATCTTCCCTACAATAATATGTGGCAACATCTCATAGTATGCCAAGAAATATTCCTGGGGAAATGCTAAACTGTATTTATGATTAGGATCATTAGGAAAAAGTACCTAGCAGTTGTGTTTCCAGGAATATTTAATTTTTTTAGCAAAATGCTTAAAAATCATTTTAAAGGTATATAAAATACCTGTTTCTCTGTGAAAAAATAGTGCAGTGTGATAATTGCATTTCCTTGTGTAGATTTATAAAACTGAAAAACATCCAGGCACTTTAAATAGCACTGAAAACTTTACAAATAGTATCCACACATAAATGAAAACACTACATATGCGCAACATTACATTACCCATCACAGAAGTCATCTGACTCATCTCTCCCAGTAGAGATCTTCCTCCTGATTCTCTACTTTCTCCCTCAGTGATGGGTACAACTCTTCTCTTGATCAGCCAGGAATGAAGCATTTCTCAGATTATTTGAATTATTCTGCCTCAATCAAGTTCATCTTTCAGTTTATACGTTCACTCCCTCCCATCCTAATTCTAACAATCTTTCCATCACAAGTGGGCAGTTGTATGACCCCTACCCCTACCCTTGCTTTCAATATCTCTCTGCTCCAATTCAGCCTACATACTGGGGGCCAGAGCAATTTTCCTATTTAAAAAACAAAACAAACACAAAACAAATAAAACACTGCCCCGACTTCAGGCCACACCATACAGTAGACTGATTGATTCTTCTTTTTTTTTTTTTTAAATCAGTGGTTTTCACTGCCTACAGAAGGAAGCACAAACTCCCGGGCTGACATCAGGATCCTCTACAGTACACTTGGCACCTCCCTCATCTTCCTCTTCCCCAACTCCGAGATCACTCTCCCACTGCCAGTCCACTCTCCTCTAATCTGACCCAACTCAGTAAACCACGAGCCTCCGCGGTTTCCCATCTCTCTGTTTTGGCTTGTATGAAACCCTCTGCTTGGAACTGCAACCCACTCCTTGCTCCATTTACCACTCAGAATAAAATCGGTCACTACCACCTGTGTGGTGACCTTTTGTGATCCCAGGGTATCTCCCTTACTGTGTTTCAATCTCAGGACTCTGCGTATCCCTCATGGTTTCCTTCCATCAAAAATGTTTACACTTCTAACTTTCCTGCCCTTACTACTTCCAACAAGTTTAGAAACTCCACAGGGGAGAGACACCTATTTATTTATCCTTGTATTATTTGACAAGCAATCTCAATGTACTCAAAAGGTGTTTGTTGAAATGAATTTAATCACTGCTCTAAAAGCTGTTATGATCATGGATGTGTGGACATAAAGCACTCACAATGAGTGATCACCTATATTCTGCTTAAATTGCTGACTGCAATCATGTGTGTCAAACACCCTACACACCACACAGGCTACGTGGCCATCTCCTCTTTGCATATCCTGTCTTCTTTTCTCTTAAAGACTGTCCCTTCCTCACTAATGTGATTAGTCATCAATGAAATGGTCCTGATTTCCCCTCCGGAAAGGCTAGCCAGGTTAAACTATCTGGCAAAATGGCGGGAGTTTGAGTATCTTTTGGGGGAACTGATAGAGAAATAAAGGAAATGAGCATACATTATTTTCAGTAGAAACATAAGCTGTAAAGGGACAAAAAATATTAGTCAGTGACTACGTCTGCCTCCCCAGGGACAGAGCCCACGGAGAACAAAGCTAACCAGAGGCAAGCAGACTGAAATTGAGGAAGAAAGGGGAGGGGGGCACGATGACATCACTTGGTCATGCCAATATATTAAATAAGCCAATATATCTCCCCCTATTTGATTTTTGACACTTGTCTAATATAACTGATTTATATAAGCTGACCTCATTTTTCTAGCCCTCAATTTTCTCATCTGTAAAATGGTGCATTTAAAATAGGTCTGCTTTGAAGCTCTAGTAATCTCTTTCTGGTTAAGGTTTTAAGGGCAATTCATAATGGTCTGACTACTGGCATGCTGTTCTTTCTAGCCACGCTGCCTGCCTTCACACTCCCTTGATCTTCAACGCCCTCTGTTCTCCTCTCTTCCTTTTCATTTGTCAAGCATGCTTTGCCTTCATCTCCTAGACACTTCTAATGAACTCTCCAGCCCATGATGATGGTTTCTGAACTTCTGTAGGCATTACAGCCTGTCCTATGACTGTAGCATTTAGCTCTCTGCTTTCTGACAACTCCTTGCTCCACGGCCATCAGCTCTCTAGGACTCCGGCTGCATTAGGATTCTTTGTGTTCCCCTCAAGGGTCCTGTCAGACTTGGACACTCAGAAAATGTTCAGAGAGTAGTGACAGCTAGCATTTCATAATTTACAGAGTAGAACAAAATTTGACATTTGGCAATACCAAAAATTGGTTGAGGATGTCCAGAAGTAGGAACTATGTAATACTCTAGTGAGAATATAAATTGACACAACCAATTTGGAAAAACATCTGGCAATATCTAGTGAAAAAAGAAAAAACAGGTGTTCATGCTTTACACATCAGTAATTCTGCTTTTTGGTACAAGCCCTAGAAAAACTCAACACACATTCACAAAGAGTCATTGTTTTGGGGAAAAAAAAACCGTCAATAAATGTTCACCAATATAACTAGACAGAGATATACTTTATATATTCAGAGTAAAACTCTAACATGCTCTACTGCAATAGTGTACAGCAAATCTATGACACTGTCTCTGAGAAGAGAAGGAAATCAAAGGAGCTCCAGCTTTTTCTGTCAGACTTTATTTAAAAAAGAAATCCAAAGCGACTCCGACATCATATCTACAACTGTTAATTCCAGCTGGTGGTTGTTGGTCTATGATATTTTGCTGTATTTTCATAAATTTTCAAAACAAAAAAGAAAAAAGAGTTGATGATTTTGTTCTCTTAACCACACTTTGCCTCCTTTCTATCAGTTCCTTCTCCCTTGTTTCAACTTATACTAATGTTTAAACATTTTTATGCAAGCAAATAAATAAATACATGGAAATTACAGGAAAGCATAAAGGTACATCACTATACAGAGTTAAAAGTAATAAATCCCTCTCAACTTCCCCCAAAGACACCCACTGCTTCAGAAATAATGACTATTAGAGATCTACCATCTTTTTCAGAGCTTTTCCTGTTTTCTTTCTTATATATGCATATATTCAACACTATGGTTTGGTATTTTAAATTTATCTCCAACATGAATGAGAGCAGTTAGTATATACTGGAGGTATATGCTTTTTTACTTAATAACATGACTGAGACATTTTCCCATGGAATGTATTTTGCTCTTAATATTCTATATAATATTAAATGCTCTTAATATTCATATACTACTCTTACTATCTCATAAAGTAGATACACTGTATCCTAATTTTTAATGTATTTCCTTATAATTTAACAAGTAGTATGAATCTATTTTTACCCATTAAAACAGTACTGAAGTGAAGACTCTGGTATATATTTCTCCTTGTATATGTGCTGTGGATTGAATGTTTGTATTCTTACCAAAATTCCTATGTTGAAACCTAATCCCCAGTGTGGTGGCATCTGAAGGTGGGGGCCTTTGGGAGGTGATTAGGTCATGAGGATGGAGCCGTCATGCATGGGATTAGTGTTCTTGTAAAAGAGACCCTAGACAGCTTTGTATCCCCTTTCCCATGTAGGGATTCAGTATGAAGTCAAGCATCCATGAACCAGAAAGCAGGCCTTCATCAGACTCCAAACTCACTGATGCCTTGACCTCAGACTCTGCAGCCTCCAGAACTGGAAGAAACCAATTTCTGTTGTGGATAAGCCACGCAGTCTATGGTGTTCTGTTAGAGCAGCTCAAACAGACCAAGATAGTATGTACAACTATTTCTCTAGGATAGATTCCAAAAAGAAGAATTTTTATATCAAAAGGGCACTTTAAAATTTTTAATAGTTACTTCCAAATTACCTTCCCTGAGAGTAACTATTTTTTCCACTCTAGTCCATGGTGAGCAGCTACATTTTTGCTAATCTAATCAAACGGAGGTGAGGAAGTCATTTCAGAGAGAGTAGCAAGAAGAAGACACACAGAGACAGAATGGAATGAGGTGTGCAGAAACGTGATCATTCGGTATTTCCAGAGCAGTGAGTGGGAGGGAGAATAGGGCTAGGAACAGACTCTGAAGGAGGATATGCACTAAGCCATGTGCATAATATTTATACCTCAGTTTAAACCCCATGGAGAGGAGCTTAGACTCAGGTGGGAGATGATGGAGAGCCCCAGGAGATTTTAAGGAGGGAAATGCCCTTGTTCTTCTG
Source organism: Vicugna pacos (assembly GCF_048564905.1). Taxonomy (NCBI): domain Eukaryota; kingdom Metazoa; phylum Chordata; class Mammalia; order Artiodactyla; family Camelidae; genus Vicugna; species Vicugna pacos. The sequence continues at coordinate 12,639,665 of NC_133010.1, forward strand.
TTAGCATGAGGACAGATTCAGAATGAGACAGGCCTAGAAGAAGACAGATCAATTAGGAGCCTGCAGTATTGGACTGCAGGGAAGGCAAGAAGAACCTCACAAGGGCAATGATGGTAAGGGAGAGATATGGAGAAAGAGTCAAGAAATACATGAGAAGGAACCAGTAGGACATAGAAACTGACTAGATGTGTATGATCAAGAAGAATAAGGATTTTAGGATTGTTTCACAGGTTGGGGGTAAATGGTGGTATAATTAAAATTGTAATACAGAATAGATGGTTTGCAAAAAATATGGCGGATTTAGTTCTGGGCTTATTGATTTAAAGGTATGCATCCAAAATTCAGATACATACATGCATCAGAGTTAATGCTGGGGTTAGAGACAAACACTGGGGAACCATCAGCATGCAGATGGTATTCAGAAAGGTGAAAATTGAAAGGCACAGATGTAGAGTAATAAAAGAAGGGAAAAATGACTGACTTGAGCTTATTACATTCCAAAGTCAGAAAACTACATGAGAAAATATTTCTGAGATGAGAAAAGGTAAAAAGAATCCTATGGAGGATTTCATTATAATAATATGAGGTGTAACTCTGACTTCAGGATATGATTATTTTAGAAGTCAGAATAAATCTCTGTATTCACAGGCAGAAACAACCCGTCAGTTGGAAATTACCTAGAGGATCTTGTCAGCAGGAGCCCTTCTTGTAAACACAGTTTTTCTTTTAAAGGTAATATAAGAACATATTAAATATCTGTCAATTGAAGAAAAGATTTAAAAAATCGTTCAAAACTCTCAACTCTTTAAAACAACTCTGAGCATTTTATAAACTTTCTTCTAGCCGGGTTTTCTGGTGTTTTTCTATTTTAAAGTTATAATTAACCTAAATATTGAATCACAATGTTTCATTTTATATTATACCCTTTCCATACTACTGCACAATCAAAATGAATATATTGAATGGTTAAAAATATTCTACCAACTTGTTTCAAAAGTCAGTGGTTTTCCATCTGGCTGTGTATTAGAATTTTTAGGGGAATTTTTTTAAATGCAAAGTTTAAGACAACTCCAAACTTATTAAATAAACAACCCTGCATGGAGCTCAAGCATCAGCATTTTCTTATTTTTCCAAATGATTTTACTGTGCAGTCAGGTTTGAGAACCACTGATATTGCTGACGAGCATTTAAATTATGTCCTTTATTTATAACTGATACAGCATTGATATGACTATTTTAGTGTATATGATACTTATTTCCTTGCATTCAAAGATATTTTAAGATAGGCTTGCAGAAGTGGCATTATTAATTCAGGAGATATAAGTTACATAATGGCCTCCTGCAAATAAGGCAAATGAGTTGTTTTGGCTTACGCTCTCACCAGTAGTAGAAAAGCACAAAGCGTCATCTGAAGTCAAGGTGCTTTTACTGATTATTAGGTAAACTAAGGAAAGTCTTCAGTAGTTATTTTACCTTGCATTTCTTGATTATCAGTAAGATCAACTCTTACCCACATACGTGTTTATGCCCTAGTTTTATTCGTTGAAGCTCCTCTGTTCATGACCTTTGACCACAATGTTCCAAGGTCAACATTTTTTTCTGTTTTAATAAACTCTTCATATACCACCTCTACGTTGTATTATCTAAAATATTGAGTAAAAAATGTCACTTAACGTTTCGTTTTTGATATGTGAATACATAAAATTTTATATCCTCAATAAGGATGATCTTTTCCTTTGTAGTTTATTTTACGGCTTCTAACTGTGAAAAGTCGTTTTCCTCTCAAAGGTGAATTCAAATGTTAGATTTGAATTTTTCTAATTTTTCTTCCAATGCTGACTTTTCATATTTAAAATTTTTGATCATGTTTGTTACCTTCCTTAATATAAAACACGGTTAATACATCACACGTTCCGTAAACATTTATTATATTTATCAGTGCTCTCTTGTCCATTCCTTCATTTCTGATTCATCCTCCTACCCTGCCTCTGCAGAAGACTCTGGTACTACTTATCGGAAATTCCTTGATCAGCAGAATGTCACAAGAATTCAACTCAGAGTTTTGCTGGCTATGGGAAAATTTTTACCTTTAAATGTTTGATAAAGGAAATGTCTAAAAATAACTACACCAACCACTACTGTTAGGCATTCATACCACAGGACAAATGTCAATTTAATTTAGCTTTCTTCTCCCTTCTTCCCTCCCCCTCCTCTTTCTTTGACCACTTGCATTTTCAAGGCAGTTTGTTCAATGGCAGTTGTCCACTTTGATTAAAAGTATTACCATAAAAAGATAGGCAATAAACATAGCTTTGTGCAATAAAATAGGAGTTTTGTGAAATTCAAACACTGTAATTACTTGGGATGGCATGAAATACATTGACAAAATTCAGATAGAATTATAAAGTAAAAACAAACTTTACAAAAGGCCTCAGTTCTAGGTAAGATCTCTTATGGAAACAGTATGCTTGGGAGAAAGGAAGAATAAATACAAAGACCAGCAAATTTAAGCATCCTACCCTTCCCCAAACTTAGGATTCGACACCTAAAAATACATCTAAGAATCTGGCAGTAAGCCTGAAAGAAATTTAATACACCTAGTTCTTGTTTTAATTTCACCCTCTGGGAAATATCATTCATGAGAGACATAGTGGGGAGTAGGGATTGCAGAAATGCTTATGTTTGCTACAATCCAAATTAGTACTCTTCCATACAGAGAAAAAAAGGAAAATAAAGGTAAGAATGGCTAAGATTAATGTAAATGTAAAAAGAGAATAAATAACACTGTTTCAGGCTGATGTTTTTTTGAAAACTATGAAATTATACACATATACATACTAATAAATTCCAAAAGTAATGCTGCTAATACATTATATGTATTACCTCTGTTTTACAGAAATAAACATCTTCCTTAGGAAAAAATGCGCATTTTGATGACCCATAGGGAGAAATGTATCTTTAGACAAAACAAGATTTGCTGTACTTTATTTTACAGCACTATCAATGTTCTAACCAAGCAGACAGAGACCCTCTAGACAACAAATCCAGCAACAAAAAGAGAGAACAATATGTAAATACAATCGGGACAGAATGGAAGAGAATTTGTGAGCCAACACAGTAATTCAAGAAAAATATTTTAAACCTGGAGCCCTATTTAATCGACTAACTAAATGGTAACTGATTAAACAGTTACTAAAATTACAGAGACCTATTTATGTTGATGCAACACTAAGAGAAATGTTTTTCTGCCTTCATTTCCCAAGCTTTCAAAAAACAAAACTTTGGCTACCATGGCTTCTGGCCATTTGGCAAACATCTTATTTAAGTAAGCACAACTCCAATCCACTCATTTAATCTGCATTAATATTCTTGAGGCTTTACATAGCCACTTAGAACTTTCAGGAAATGGTTCCTCGATGCACCTGCCACCTAATTTCAGGAGATCAATATTCCACTTCTGCTAAGTCAGGAAATCTTAAGGTGCCAAATTCAATTATGACCATTACTTCATGAGCTATGAGTAAATAAAACATAGCTTTGATGTTGAAAATCATTACAGTTAAAGAGCTTTACCTCTTTGGGGAGGTGGGGTATTTTCGAAGATACCATTAACATAATTGATAAGGGCATATCACGTTAGGGTAACAACAACTTTAATATATAATATAATACCTTTCTACTGCCAAATGTCAGTTTATAAGCACAGAAACAACATTCTCTCCAGCTATGCCTAAAATGTATCTCTTGTGATAGTGGGAGACATCTGTCTATCAATGTAAAAAGCAAAACTGATAATACTGAGCCAAACTTCTTCCAAAGATGACAAGTATTTACTGAAATCCAGATATATGACTTTTAAGGAGAACACAAAAATTCACCACGTCTTCAGTCACAAGCACCATGTAACACATGAAGGGCTATGATGGGAAGCTGAGGTTCCACACAGAAAAGTTTGTAGACACATTTTTTTATAAACAGTAAAGACCTGGTACAGCTCTTCAACTGCTGTCTCTCCTCAGATAACTACTGATTGGCTTCCACCCACTGATCCTTACAGATTCCTAGGGTCTGATGTGGGATAGCATCACTTTAATTGCCAAACAGAGAATGAACAAAAGTCCAAAGAGGTAAAATTTGAAACTCGAAACCACTTCATCCCATAAATGGTAAATATCTGATGATCCTAAAGTTGTTCCTTTTGTCACCTGGCTTGTTAAACAGAGTTTTAAAGACAACTCTGGAAATTTTCTAAATAAATGTTATGCTAGTACATTCCTATGTCTCTCATTTCCTCCTTGGTTTGTTCAAGCCTTCTAAAAGGCATTCTTTTTCTTTTTTTCTTTTTCCTTTGGGACCCCCACTTCAAGTCTCACATTTGCCTGTGGCCTAACATCTGACTGTGATGGAAAGACTGAGCTTTGGAATCAGCCAGACGCAGGCTCAAATACCAGAGCTCCCACTTATAATTGTGTGAAGTTAGGCAAGATACCTAACTTCTCTCAGCGTCAATTTCCTCATCTGTAGAATGAAGAAATAACACCCTCTTCTCAATGTTTCTGTGTGGATTAAATGAGCTAAAAAATAAAAACTGCTTGGCTCAGTGCCTGACACTGATCAGTTACTGCATAAATGTTAAGTTTCCTGCGCTTTTGCCAAAATGACAGTCAACAGACATTTCTTATGGTATTTACAGACACATACATCTGTGTTTGTCCTTTTCAGTTCTTTACCTGTATTCTACCCTTAGACCTAATAAACTTTCTCCATGTTCGACACCAGCAAGCTTTTCATTATCGTAAAGGAAAATAACTGAAATAATATTACGTAAATAAATAACAGCCAAGAAGAGGCACCAAATTTCTAAAGAACATGTTCAAAATTGAAGAAACTCTGGCATATTCTCTATGAAAACTTGAAATGCCTAAGCAGTTTAAGGAGAAGGAGAGGCAGTATTTACACTATAAAACTCCTTAAAAAGTACAACCCAATTTGATTCTTAGTAAAACAGGGTTAGAATAATGAAGTGTTCTCAGTGAAGATAAAGCAAAACATTCACTGGGAAAAATCAGCCGTCACTCTCAAGAATATTTGTTAATGTAGTCAGACTGTTTGAAAGAGCCCCAAGCAGAAGGGTGAGCAAGCTGACTACAGCTGCAGCAAGGAAGATCATGGAGATGCAGTCAGCGTTCACAGGGAAGAAGGCTCTGGATATATACAAGCAAGGAGAATAAACCATTTCTATCTAATGTTGATTTTTGTGTGTAGATGAATTTGGAGTCAAAATATGGCCAGAGTTTACACAAACTGTAATTCAGACAGAGAAATCAGAAAGGACACCAGGGCCTCCCGAATTTTCACTTTCCAACAAGTCACACTTTCTCAGTGTCGACTCTAATCTGCACTGTCACACTGACAAAACAGAAATAACGTATGTGAGCAACACCGATCTGGGAATCACCCTCATAATCTTCTACAGTCATTCAGATCACCGCCTGGCCTCCAGGTGTCCAATTTGTCTTCTCAAACCCACTCAACATGAACAGGGGCATGAGTGACACTGGCGGGGTTCCCTACGGAAAGACCCTCAATGTCCATGTTCACCCAACGTCACTAGCTGGTACCTACCCGGAAGGAATGAACGGAACCACTCCAATGCAATCCCAGCCACTCCTGCTAGTTCAAGCATTCGGTTCAGCATCACCTCATGACCAACACGAAAGCAGCTGATGCTCTAATACAATCATCATGGAAAGGTGTCCCAAATCCTTCATTCGAGGAAGATCCTTCATACACACCAACGCTGTCTCCAAGCCATGCCGGGGTCTGAAACCAGACTGGAAAATATTATATATGTGTATATATATATAGTAAAACTCCCACAAACCACTCTTCGACTACGTCACATTTATTTACAGCTGCTTAAACCATCCTAGACATGTATATTGCCTTCTCAAGGTGAAAATATGAACATTCAAGGAAAGATCCTTTCCATAGTAGAAGGTAAACTGAAAGCATATGAAGACCTGGTGCTGCCTGGTAAGGTAGGTGAGGCGGTCCCAAATGGAACAGACTTTGTCCTGAAGGGAAGAGAGAAAACACAATATTGGTTTCCAAGGCTAAGCTTCTAAACTTGGTATACAGGATCAAACTATTCTGATACTTAAAAAAAAAAAAAACAGAAAAACGAAACAAAACAAAACTTGGCTTTTTCGGGAGATGGGAAAGCAACGCCAGATTAACCCCTGAAGCTTCCTTTGGTATGACCAAATGTGCTGTGTACTCCTGAATCCCCCTGTGTGGTCCTACCGCTTTTGTAATCCTACCTACCACTGCCCTGACTGCATTACCAGACTCTCCACTGGTGAAGGAGCTCCCGACTGACTGCACTTGCTACTGTGGAGACAGGGCCGGGAAACTTCAGATGAATAACTATTGCAAATGGTAGGAATAATAATAAAAAAAAATCAATGAGCCCCAAGTACTATTATATGTTAAAGAGCAAGAACAAACCACCTTTGAAGATACCAATTTTTCCTTCTCACGTCTTAAAGAATAAGCTTTTTAGAAATAAAGTGATAGACATTACATACTTCTCAAAGTTTAACCAGAGAATTCACTATTTCTATCTTCTTGAGACTTCTATTACAAGATTTATATATGTCCTTTTTGCTTGCCCCTTTCTCCTACACTAGTGTAATCCTGAAAACTGAAACTTTCAATCCCAGTACAAAATTTTACTAAGTTTATTTCCAGAGTGTGTCTAAAATAGAATTAAATAAGTTAAATCACTGCAGGATTATTTCTATGTACTTACCCTAAAATTTTATTTGCATCAAGCAAATGGTTATCTATAAGACTGCTTGTCATATATATATTCTATTCAAAATTAATAGAATTCTGTTTCTAATCTCCATTTCATTTGCTCTACTGGCCAGATTCATCCCATCCATGTCAGTTACTAAAATGAAAAAGCTTGGTAATGTCCATCTGGCGCACTATTTCCTCTACCTACCCAGTGTATACGTTGGTTCTCAAGTTAATTATTCCATTGATATCAAATATATAGAAGTCTTTGAGACAGGTTTGGACCAGAGATTTATATCAAACATAATACTCATTATGTTTTCCTAGAAACTCTCCACTAACTTCACTGTATCTCATGAAACATGACATGAATCTCATAAGGAAAATGCAAAGAATAAATGGATCACCTAGGCAAAGGACTCAGAAAATATTAGCCTGAAAGGAACAGATCACTTGGTTGCTTAGCTCAAACTTACAGTCCACCTGGTGCTTAGCAATGTACAAAGCTCTTTCTCCTACAGTTTTAAGTCCTCACCTTTGACATTGACTCTCTGCTGCATAGTCTGTGGGTCTGACCAAGTACAGTAAGTGTACGAGTCTTCTCAACCTACTCCCTTTACGGATGTCAGCTGAAGATGTCCAGAAGTAATGTACGTTCAATCAAATAAACATCTGCTGAAATGTCTACCATGGTCTAGGAACTATCTAGGATATATAAACATGAGTATGTCACTAGCTATTTTGGAATTCATAGTTTAGCTGGGAGAAAGACATACAAACTAAAAGAACTGTGATAAAGATATATGTATTTTTAAAATTCCTTGTAATACAAAAGAAAGAATCGTATTTCTGCCTGGGAATCAAGGGGGAAGTTTCCAGGGGAGATAACCGCATCTTAAATGATGAATAGCTGTTCAGGTGGCAATGATGATGATGACCGACAGAAGCTAAGGCGTTAGCATATGTATAATTTACAGGAATCTTAGAAATCAGATCACTACTCAACAGTAAAATATATTCTCTCCTATAGTACTCAGTTTATGGACAGCAAAACTACTTCAGTGTAATGGAAAACTCCCAGTAGAATGTGAACATTCAGTAAATACTGAACAAGCCAAAACGGTGAGAGACAGCAGCACAGAAATAATGACAGCGATTTTCCCAGAAATTAATCATTTCCTACATATTTAAATTCAGATCTCCTCAGAGATAGCAAAGTGTTTCTGTTTACTAGAGTCTATTCTCTAAAATTTTATTTTGTGTATTTGAAGCGTCTTAACCATCTTTTTCCCCAAAAACACACCATTCAGATAATTGGTAGGAAGTATTCTAAGGGTATGACATATCAACACACATAAGTTTGGAGGGTGGAAAAGCAGAGGAAATACTACATCTACAGTATACATTCCAAAGGCTAACGTGACCCAAGTATGAGAGCTAGCTAGAGAAACACACCTTCTACGTCACAAATAAGGTCCCCTAGAAGCATCTCATTTAATGAAAAATAATTTATCCGTTGGAATACTGTAAATCAGGAATATCTCTGATCCTAGATTCCCAGCATTAGTCACTGGCAGATATCATATTAAAAATAATTAGGGCTCTGCTTCATTAAATAACAATGGCTTTAAATCTAATCACTGAATCTGAGTTAAGAATACAAACTAATTAGAATCGCCTTCTTAACTTCTTATGAAATTTTCGATTAAAAATTAAGTATTAAATAAATACTATATACTTCTTATTGAAACGTGAACCTTTTGGCACCAGCCAAAATATCACTGCCAGAATATCACTGTGAAAAAATCTCAGAATACAAATTTGACTTGATAAGCCATTCAATCTTGATCAATTTCCCCAAATTCCTAATAATGCAGCAAAGTGTGAAATCTCATGAATGAAATATGCAATTGACAGTACATTTTTCAAATTATTTTATCTTCATTTTAGCCTTATGATGCAGATAAAGAGTTATAATTTCCCCCATTTTACTGGAGAGGAAACACACACACACACACACACACACACACACACACACAAAGACTGAGTGAGTTATCCAGAATGGCACACTATGTTGGAAACAGAAATAGAGCTGTAATTCAAACTTCCCACTCAAAACTATCATGAGCTATTATATTATGAAGAGAGAGATCAATGAGACACACACTCTACCACTAAGGAAACTGCAGTCCTATTATAACAAGAGAAAATTTGGGAGAGTTTATTAGACACCACAACAAAGGAGCACATATACTGTGTTATAATGGAGTAGCAAGGATAAAACAATGAATTAAAGAACGAAGGTTAAAGAACTCTTCACCGAGGAGGTGATACACAACATCTGAACTGGGTTTTGGAGGAGGAAGGTGGAGGACAAGAGAAGGTCATAACGGGCTGAGGAAAGTCAAAGAGACTTGAAAATACATGTAATATTTGTATAAAGTCAAGTATTGAGGTAATTTGCTTTCAAATATCATACATTATAATACATATTTAACCTAAACCAAGCCCAAGCATGAGATTCAATTTTAAAGTAGATACAGCAGAGGCTGGTAGTTGTTCCCGGATAACTAGCTTTTCCTACAGCTAAGACTCCCGCATTTTAGCTGGGAACATGCCTTCTGCAATAGACTACGTTCTCCAGCTTCCCATTCAGCTAAGTGCAACTGTGTCCCTGGCCAACAGGACATGAGAAAAACAGATCAAAGTTTAGACCATGTCTACACTCAACGTTTAGACCATGTCTACAAAGGAACCGTGTGTGCGCCCTTTCTGCCTCCTGCTGCTTAGAACATGGATTTGATGGCAAGTCATGTTGGACCACAAGGATGAGGATAAAATCCTAAGGATAACAGAACAACAAAAGGGCCCTGGGCGGGGTATATAGCTCAGTGGTAGAGCACCTGCTTAGCATGCACAGGGTCCTAGGCTCAAACCCCATGCCTGCATTAAAAATAAGTAAATGAATAAATAAACCTAATTATCCCCACCCACCAAAAAAAAAAAGATAAAATGGTAAGGAAATAAATAAAGAAATTATAAAAAAAGACAAAAGGACCCTGGCCCCTTGGATATCCTGATATAACAAAACTACCTCATCATTCCTGGGAAGCCCTGCCTTCAGACTATGCCAGAAATGGACTTTTATTTGATTTAATCACATATTTTGGGACCCATTCAAATCTACACACTAGCTTATATAAACAGCTATGCTATAAAGTAAATACAAATTACAAGTATTTTCTTAGATCTCAATTCTCAAAAACAATCTGAAAAATATTTATACTAATTGCAAAGGGTTTATTATAATCAGCAATACACAATTTTTATAGGCTTTCAAATCTATTTTTAAATTTTAATCTATATGACAATCCTAAGCAGTGGAAAGGTCAGAGATCAATGTTATCATATTATAAGAAAAGAATAAAACAACAGACCATGAACTCATTACAAAAAGCTTTGACAACTTTAAATTGTATTGGGTTTAATTTCATTTAATCTATAAATTAATCATTACCTATATTTCATACTGTATTGATATACCAAATATATAAAGAAAAGTTAAATGAGTTATTAATGCCAGAAAAAATAATCAATAAATAAAAACTAGATATTTGCTGTAAAGTTCACAGTAGTTGACAATGTTTTCATTTACCCACTGGACTTCTCAGGCCACTCAATTTCATTGTGACTGCATTTAAATATTGCTCTCCACTTTATTTTTTATAGAAAACAGAGGAAAATTTAATAAGTAAACATAAATATATTATCACAGTGTGAAGGAAGAAACCGAGAAGGCTGCAGAAATCCAGAGGGAAAATCTGAAAAGAGAAAGTGAGGGCTGGTTGGCCTATTTGCATCAAATTGTCTGCAGGCAAACCTACTCTCCCTTGCTTCACATATTCCTCACATTATAGGCATTCCAAAGAACAACTGCAATGAGCATATTCAATGAAATGATCTAAGGCAAGGGTCCTACCGAGCTCACTCGTTCTCTACAATAGTTCACAGAGGCAGCCCCAGCCCTTTCCCTTGTTCTTCTCATAGTCCTACCTTTGGGTGATGTCTTGATAGCAACCAAAAGCCAATGGGCCAGAATCAAAATACTAGATCATCATTTGAAGTGTAAATCACAGTACAATTTCTCCTGCACCTCTAACTTCTGCCAAAAGTGTTACAAATGTGTGCTGTTGGAGGCAAATAAAATCAGGTAATACAGGGTGACTGGGTCAGTGGAAACCCATCACTTCAGGAAAATCAACTGAAGAACATGTCCCTTCTGATAGTACCTTGGAATAGATGTTCCCCTTCTCCATCCCCTTCCCCTTCTCCTCTTTTCTTTTCTCTTCTCCTTCTCCTCCTTCTTCTTCCTTCTTCCTCCTTCTTCTTCTTCATCTTCTTTCTTCTTCCTCTTCTTCCTTCTCCCCCTCCTTCTTCTTCTTTTTCTTTTTTTTTTTTTTAGGTTCTGTCCTTCACTAACTACTGTGCTTTTACACATTCTTCTCAAATTCTGATATGATGAACCTCTTCTACGTTTACAGATCAGTCACATACTTACTAGTTCTATCACAGTGGACAGCTCATCGATTCTAAGCCTTAGTTTATTGCTTTGTAAAACAAAAGTTCAAGACTATATGACCTGCAAAGTCCTTAGAAGAAACAAAATGTTATAGTTCTGATTTAAACTTCACCCCTTAGACTGATTCCACGTGTAGCAGAGGCTGCTCTGAATGCCCTCTCTGTTTTTGAGGAAGCTTGCTTTCCAATAAATTCTCCAAAGCATGGCTACAAATTGGGACAGTGATGATCACAGTAAATGGCCCCTTATGTAAACCAGCCCTGACTTTACCATAGGGCGTAACTCCTCCAATATTAGGCGGTAGGAATTATTCAGTCCATTACTCTCTTACCACAAGAAACACTGCTAATAGAGGCTAGAAGTTCCCTGGGTCACCAGGAGGCTGAAGACTGGGTAAGGGAAAGACTAGATTTAAAGTTCAGATATCTATCTGCTCCTACTCAAAAGTTTACAGACCCCACCTCACATACCCTCATCACTCTCTATGAGAAAAGAAGGTAACGGTGTACCACTGTACCTAATATACAAACTGATGTATAAAACTTTGAAAATTAAAAGTTTTAAGTGGCTTGACTACAAAGGATGGTGTCGAAAAACAGTAAATTAAATTCTAATTTTAAAAACGAAGTTAACGTTTTCAATATTAAGGACAGATAAAAGAAGTGGGCAGTCGAAAACTGTTCTAAGTAATGTCAAATAGCCTTTTCTGTGTGCCTGATTCAGAGGCTGGAGGTGTAGGGGGATTCCAAAGTGATCTTTGCTAATCCTAAGACTTCAGAATTTAGGATTTGAGCCACTCTCTAGACTATCCCAATAGGAACACCTAGTTCCAACTAATCTTCATGAATGCCATTTTTCTACATCTAGCAATAGTAGGTCACCTTCAATAAATGCCAGTTAAGCCACAAATTGAAAAATAATCATTGCACAAACTGTTGTATTTCATGCAGACATGTGAGGAATGAAGTCATGAATTCAGGCTCTCTGCAGTGGCCTGATGGAGAAAGCACTCTGCACGGACCTTTCACATCTGTCTTTTGTAAAAATAAGAAATCAAAATAAAAAGGAAAGAGTGGTGTTTTCTACCTCCCAGCTGAAATATAATGGACGGATGAGAGGAGGAAGGACGGATGGGTGGTCATGATATAGATTACCAATAACAGTAAAGTGTATCTGACTATTCTCTGCTTAAGAAAATTTCCTACAGAATGCAGTAATGCTAGGAAAAATGAAATAAAATAAAATTCCATTCCTGGAAAAAAACCAAAGAATGTAGTAATGCTGGTTGCGAAATCATACTCGTCTATTTACTTGGCCTCCTTATCTTTCCAGGATGCATCTCTTTAAAGAAGAATGTTAATGGCAGCCTCCTCCACCCTCACCTGAGCCTGGTTGAGGCAATCTCATCTATTTTCATTCAGTTATTTCACAGACGCAGTAACTGCCACCCTCTAAACCTGCCTTCCAGATTATCTACATTGTGTTAGCAATTATGCTTTGACGGGTCACACTCAGCGAGCGCCTCAGAAACAAGTTTCAATCTGTCAGTCCAATATCAACAAGGAAACGGTGAGAGTCCCCCGAGGTCCTCAGCTCTTCCATTACCTGGGGGACGTTTTCCGCCCTGACAGCATCACCTTCTAAGACAAACAGTAAGAAATTACATTTCAGTAAGTCTTGCTGCCATCCAGAAGCCCAAATCTTCACTCAAGATCTTGCTGGGCAAGCCTAACAGTTAAAATTCACCAAAGGCTTTGCATCTTCCAATCTAAACGGGTTGTGGAGATGGAATCTTTTTAAACCTTTCAACCCTATTTACAGTTAAGCTATAAATTGAAAGTCTCAATACACCTATCCACAGGCTAGACTTTAATTTCAGTGAGTAATATATATCTATAGACAATCAATAAGTAGCCAGAAAAGTGCAAAGGGGTTGGGGGAGGAGGAGCATTTACTTAATAGAATCACATAACCAAAACTTTCTAAAATCAAAATGTTATCAGGCTCAGGCTACACATACTTTAAAAGGTTAAGTGCAACTGGTCCTGAATCAGACATCAAATCCCAGATTTGTTACTTGCTAGCTAAATGAAATGTCTTGTTACTTAGCCTCATGTGCCTCAGTTTCCCTACCTGTAAAATGGTAAAGGTAATATCATCAACCCACTGTCTTTTAAAGTTTTTAAGAAGATAACTCATGTAAAGCCCTTAGTATTGGGCCAAGAAAATATAAGTTAAATGATTAAGAAATAGGAGGTATTCTTTTAATCATCAAGCGCCTACTCATTACTTCGCTTGACATATACCATAAAGCATGGGTATCTTGGTACTAGATGAAACAAACTAATGGATACAAAGATGTCACTCCTTACCATGATGAGCTTATATTTGTGATGCAAAGATAAGACTTCTTGACATGCTGGAATATCATGTATCTTATTAAGAATTCAAGAGAGAATTTAGAAATTCTTATATTTACTTTTTGATTAAAATTAAAAAAAATATTATGTACTAGGCTGAAGACATATTTCACAGAGGAGAGGTTAAAAGACATAACTGAATGACTCAGAGAAGAATGGTCTGGAACTACGCTGCTCAATCTTCAAAAGGAGGAACTTCATTTTATTCATCTACTAATCCAGCAACAGTCCCAACAACATAGAATGTGCTTAATAAATGTTAACGGAATGAAGACAAGCCTTAAAGCTTCAACAAAACCCCAGGATCTCACATAGTGAGCACAAAGAAGACACTTACTGGTGTTTAATTGATTAAATTCATGTTGTGACATCTGCATGTCCACAGCTTGTTTTCATTTCTCTGATGTCCCCTAATCTGACTACTAAAAGCACCTGGCAATGCTCTGTACTCACAGACCTGAGTACTGTGAACCTGGCCAGAAGATGGTTATCAACACATTGAAGAGAGCAGAGCTGAAATGTAAGCCTTGCACAGCACCTAAAATGGGACTTAACTTCTCAAAATGTGAACAGAAATCATCTGAATTTCAGACAGAATTCCAGTCCACAGTTATACATTTGATTTTGCATAGGCACCTCAGGAGGTGCAGGAGAAACAGCCTTCAGTGTCCTGAAAGAACTAGGACTTATTCTTAGGAATTATGCACTGTAGCTTTTAGAAAACCTGGCTTAACAAAATGTCATAATTTTTATTCCTCTGAAAACAAGTCAACTATAAAAAGCAGTCCCCATGTCAGCATATCAACTGTTTTGCATTTGAATTATGTTGTCGAGTTCAAAACAACGAAGCAAAACTAAAATCATTTAGGCCTGCGGCAATTAAGAGCACATGCAATGCAACGAGAAGATAAGGAAAAAAAAAACATAACCAAGAAAAAAAATTAAATAAAATCACCCCAGTTAAATGCTTATTCCTCCCCAAAGATTTTCACCTGCTTAGGATACTTAGAAAGACTCACATAAAGTGTAATTTTATATCCATTTCTGCTTCTATTTCTGCACTGAAATATTTATAGAGTGTGCTCGGTATTTCTGGAGTAAATTATACCTAGATCTTGATAAAGCTGAAATCACCTAAATTACCTTTTTTTGTTCAATTATTTGGAAGAATAGAGAAAGAAAGCTTGACAGAATAAGAAGTTGTATTAAGAAATAGCCATTTCATAGCTATAATTGCATACCTTAGTGAATACCGATGCCGTGAGTGTTATAGGCAGTCACCACAGCTACTTTTGCCAAAGGCTTCAAATTAAACCCAAGTCAATTTATGTTGTGTGAATATACACATTATATTTGAACATGAAACGTAAGCCAAGTATTCTATCGGTTTATATGTTAGGAATAACATATGAAAATGTACATTAGAAGTATGTAAAAACAGAAGCACAGTACAGTGTTAAGCATATTGTTATGAATACCTTCCAAGTTGCATCAGATACTCAAAATCCTAGAAAAATTCTACGGTATGCCATGAATTCAAGAAATGTAAAGTTCCAAATTCTGAATCACTGTTGTGAACCAAATTTTTGTGTCCCCCTCAACAAATTCATATGTTGAAGCCCCAGCCCCTAAGTTGGCTGGATAGGAGATGAGATCGCTAAGGAAGTGATTAGGGTTGAAAGCGGTCATAAGGATGGAGCCTTGATCTGACAGGAGTAGTGTCCTTATGAGAAGAGACACTTCAGAACTCTGTCTGCCTGTCTGTCTGTCTGTCTCTCTCTCTCTCCATGTACATACCCAGGAAAGGCTGTGTGAGGACACAGCATAAAGGTGGGTGTCTGCAAGCCAGGAAGAGAGACCACACCATAAACCTGTCCTGCTGGACCTTGATCTGGAACCTCCAGCCTCTACAACTGTGAGAAAACACACTTCTGTTGTTTAAGCTGCCCAGTGTGTGGTGCTTTGTGATGGCAGCCTGAGCAGACTAACCAATCACTGTTACTATGACTTCAGTCTGGGAACCGGGAGGAGTCCCGTTGCAAATTTCTTACATCAGTGTGAGGCAGCCTACCTGAGAAGTGCTTCCTCCCCATTCAGCAATCCACTCTTACAGCCTCTTGTGGAACAACGTGGTAACTACCAGAGGTACAGGCAACACACACACACACACACACACACACACACCACATACACACCACAGTTTAAGAATGTCTCGTGGGGCTCTACTTCTACTTTCCAAATTATGAAATTATATAAGAAGGAAATTTCCCAGCAAAAGGCAAGTACAACTGACCCCTGAACAAGACGAGTGTTAATCCACACATTTTATAGTCGGCCCTCCACGTCTGCGGTTCCTCCATGTCTGCAGATTCAACCAACCGCAGACTGGGTAGCACTGTCGTATTTACTACTAAAAACATTCATGCATAAGAGGACCCACAAATTTCAAAAACCCAAGTTGTTTAAAAGTCAGCTATAGTCAACTGTGGCTGCAACGTCAGATACTTGACAATAAAGGCATCAAAGTTGGTCAATTAGGGTTGAGCTGAGGGGCTGGAAACTGACCTTGTAGGGTAATGTTTCACAGAATTATTTTTTAACTCAGGAAATGCTTTCATAGTAATATATCATCCTATTATCCCCCTGAAGAATTATTTTAATCACTATATCACTATAAAAGAGTAAATTTAAGTTAAAAAATGTTTAATTATGATAGATTATTTTTAAACAATTAGTGATGTCCAAGTATAAATTATGAATTCTTATTTAATTAGTTTTATACCATTTAAAACAAATTAATTATGTATAAAAAAGCACCTAACACCAACAAACAACATTTTAAATGACATTTTGGGAAGAACCAAAGGTATACAAAAATGATCAGATTAGAAATTCAAGGGGGATGCGGTACAGCTCAGTGGCAGAGCAAGTGCTTAGCATGCACGAGGTCCTGAGTTCAATCCCCAGTATGTTCAGTAAAAACAAAAACAGAAACAAAACAGTGTTTTAAAAAAGTTAATAGCTTAGTTTAAAAAAAAAGAAATTAAAAATCTCATCTAAATGTAAGGTAAAATGAATACATTCATCATTCACATTATAAACCCTACATTATCAGAATATCATGCATTTATTCAGATACCATGTGGCTAGAAAAAAGGACCACGCCTGATTCCACCTAATTATAGCCAAACACACAACTGACAATAATTTCTGATTCATAGTTTATTAGGTGCAATGTATTTTGTACCTGGAATATTTTGGATTATCAGTTAAGAAATGCTACTATAAATGGTAGTGTCTGTTTGAGGAAATACAAACAGATCTAAAAAGGGGGAGATCAAGTTTAAAGACAGCAGATAAGAGGATACTGCATTAATCTGGCTTAAAATCGTTAAGTGTAAAGAATGAGTGGCAAAGTGTAGGGATACAAAGAAAGAAGGGTGTAGTTTGGCAGCAGAACTAACACTACCCAAGAACCAGCTGGCGGTGGGGAATGGGAGTAAAGAGTTAGGAAGGCCCCTGGTTGAGATTTCTAATCTGGGTAATGATGACAAGTAAAATTTGATGTCAACTAAGAGAAATTATTCTAAAGGCTTGCTTGTACACACTTACATAAATAGATACAGAGTGACCTACAATTCTGTTTAATGACATCACTGTCTCATTCATCACTCTCTAAGCAGCTGACTGTGCACACCATTTACAGAAGGAGAGAATTAGATGTTAGCAAATGGCAAGGATGACGCTGTGAGTTCACACTGTTATTCCAAAACGCCCCAGCGCAAACAAACTTGACCACCATCTCAGTAGGAAAGGAGGGAGGCCGACATGGAGTCTGGAGATAAGAATTGATTTTGCAGTTGAAATTGTTTGTGTTTCTTTCTTATCTTTAGACAAAACATTTCAGCAGCGAGAATCATCTCCTATAGTGCTAATTAGAAACGTAAATCTCACCAAGAGAAATGCCAACAAATTTTATGGTTTGTCACTATACATGGTAATGGAATTTTCTGACATTTTTATCCCCCTAGAAAAATGGAACATCTTTAATAAACCACAGCACAAAGTGGAGATCCTAATTTCAGCATATCATAACAGAGATTGCAAAACAGAAAACATGACAAACCTTAAGACAAGTAGCTAAAAACAAATTTATCCTAAGAATTACCAGGGAGGAATAAAAAGTTTTCACTGATATCAGGATAATTACAAAATCTTGGGTTGTTAGTTGCATACTCCACATCGCACAAAGACATGTCAATATCCTGAGTAATACTAAGCACAAGGGAGACTGTTTATAAACCTTTTCAAATGTCCCTACTGTGATATGTAATTGTAGGCTGCTGCTCTGTAAATCGTTGATGAAATCTAACATTGATTTTTTTTTTTTTAAAGTAAGGCATCTACAGTTTTGTAAAGATGTACCTCATAAATACTGCCCGGCCCACAACCCACCAAAGGTTTTTAAAATTGCTTTGTGATTTTTTTGCCTTTATTTTATGACTACCTCACCTCCATTAGAAACCTATTTACCTATTATCAAATAATACGGAAACTATATTACAGTTCATGCTACATTAGTGACAGGTATCTTGTAACAATAATGCCCAGCACGTAAGAAATTATCCCTCACTAATGAATGGCTGTTTCGACTGTTCTGCTCTGCTCCCACTAGGTAAGTGCTTCAAACCTCACTCCTTGACCTTGCTGCCTCCGGATGGGTCACTAAAACAGAGAGCACATTTCTTTGGAAGCATCACATTAAAAAATGACATGAGCAGAGAAAAACATATCCTCAGGCATCAAAAATCCCCCAGTCTTCTTTGTAAAGGAATGATAACTTCTGAATAAGCAAACCAAAAACAGAAAAGCAGAATTAGGACAACCCCAAAAGCCATTCAAAGCAACATGGTAACTGCAGCATCTTCTCTTTTTCTATGAACACATGTTTAATTACCACAGGCATGCCTGTAGTCTACAGTAGCACCCTCTCTCCCTGAGGAAGTGGGGATGTTTAGCCAAGCAGTCCAAACAGGCATATCAAATATCCATCCATAAAAGCTGCAGACTGGAATACGCACATTTCTATCCCATCTACACAAGCAACATGGCGCTTTGATTGATTGTAAGCGTTCCAAACAGCTCTGTCTTATCAATTGTTGACAACTCATGAACACAAAGTAGCAGAAGCCTGGAAATACTCAGAATCCAAAAAGCAAGTGCAGTAATAGATGGACCAGAATAAAATTATATTGAGAAAAATCTTCTGTTACTACGTAGAAGGGAATTAAAACTTACCAAACATATTTTCATTTTAAAAAATTCTAGGAAATCATGCATGATCATATGGTTAATTTTTTTTCCAACAAAAACCATATGTCCTTCTGATAATTTATTATATCCATACACCTGTTTTTAAACCACATAGAGAGTACTTCTTTCAGTCTGGCTTTTTCAAATAGAGTTTAATCATATACTACACATTTCATCAATAACTTGAAGAAGACACACAGAACATGATAAAAAAAAGTTATTCTCTTTATATCCTGTCTACATGAAAATTATGCAATTTAAAGTGTCACCTGAAAAGAGGAAAGGTACCATAAAATGTCAAGAATTTCACTGCAGTCAAATAGATTGCCAATATCACATATCAACATTCAAATACTCATATCAGCTTTGCCAAAATTATTGGCTTTTCTTTTTTATTGTAAGATACAAGTTTAAACCAGAGGAACCTACAGTGTTTAAAAACAGGCAACAGCACCATAACCTTATTTGTTCACAGCTAATTTGCCAGAGACTATTGGCATGCATATATTTAATGGAATTCCCACAAAACTGGTAGATTCCTTCTGATTAAAACAAATAGTTAAGTAGGATGAAAAATACAACTTGAAATGTTAAAAAGAAGCTTCTAACTCTGAATGCAAACCAAAGTCATCACTAAGGACCAGCAAATTAACATCTTGAGGAAGATTATTTACTTAACAAATATTTACTGAGTACCTTCTGAGTGGCAGGAGCATTGGGTGCCCTGCCCTTAAAGAGCTCACAGACCAGCAGGAAGACAAACAAGGACAAATTTACAGTATGGTGAGGTCAGTGCTACAGGAGACCCACCTGGCACACAGAATGAAGGACCATCTCCCCACCCTGGACTTGATACAAATGGCATTACTTTAAAACAATGGCATTGGAGTGATGACGAGAAAGACCCAATCTTCTCTTTTCTGGAAATGCTAGGTACAGTGGTGGATTGTCTGTGGGAGGACCATTAACACGACCTCTCTTTCACAAAGACCACTAGAAGGTTATGGCCACATTAGTAACTTTCACGGTCATGTCCTTGCATTTATGCATATCACAAGCCTGCCATTCTTAAAAAACCATCATTAATAAATACCTAGAAATGAAATAGCTATATTTGACCTTACGATGATGGAATTTCTAAATGTCAGTTTACTTAAGAAAAATAGAGTTTTACTTCATTTACTCAGCTACCATAAATACTTGGAAACTATTTAAGAATTTGGAAGGGAGCAAAATAGTACATTCAGTAGGAAAAATAAATGTCAGAATCTGCTCCCTAAAGCAATATACACAGCATGTAGGAAAGCTGAAACTCACTCAAGATCTACACACAACTTCTATTTTAGAGATGACACTAATAAGCAAACAAGACAACAAGGGGAGAGTGGTCACAGATATACCAGCCTTAAGTAACTGCCACAACTGACAGGGGGGAGGATTCAAATAAACAGAAATGAGAAGATGAAACACGGAGTCTGATGCCCTTGGAACAGAGCAGACTTCACAGAATAGCACTTAAAACAGAACTACGATCTCTTTCTTTGCTTGTTCTCTTTCCTATTTAGCTTGTGAATTCCTTGCAGGTACTTTCAATAGAACTACACAGGTCCATCAGCACTTGTAACAAGAAACATTTTTTTTTAAATTATTCACAAGAGGACATAATAAGGGGGGAGGGAAGTGAAGAGAGGGTTGTATTTAGAGGAATAGGTTATGTTTTCCATTTCAGTGGTCTTACCCTTTTAAAGAAGCTGTTTTCTGTTTTGTTTGTTAACATGTACTTAAAGCCCTTTAAACACACCACTCTGGGAAGACGAGCATCTTGAAAAACTTTGAAAAAAATGCTGTTACAATAACAAGTGTAATTAAAATGCTGTTCAAGGCCATGGTACAGGAATTTTATATCTCGAGGTACTTAACAACTGATAGTAGCCTACTCACTCCTGGGGAGAAGAATATCTAATGAACAAATTTCAAATGTCAGCTTACAGGAGATGCTTTTTATGTCTGCACTGGCAGATTCCTGTGGCTCAGAGCCCACAGTCGAAAGGAGTTGATATCCTTAGATTCTTACCCTCCTCTTTTCTTTTGGTTGTAGCACAAACATCTTCAGTGCTTTCAAAATGGCATAAATATTTTCAGGGTTTCTGACAGGCAGTGAGGAGAAAATTAATTTCCAGTTGTCCCCGTGAGATGCCTCACACTGACATCTGGTATAGAAGAACAGGCTCCGCCCCAGTAGAGCCGTTAGGTTCTGTCAGTGACTTCCCTCCCCACTGTTTGCGGGGGAACAATTATTGCAAACACTGTAGTTACAGCAGTCTGGGCTCTTTCTTCCGAACAGGCAGAGAAGGCCTCCAAGATAGAGATGAAAAATTGCGCCTAGGTGTCCTAGGTGTCCCCACTAAATCGTGATGTTCGTGGATCAAACGTGCAAAAGGTGCATGTTAAACAATTAGAAGCTGACGTGACTCACACGGAACAGCACCAGGAGTTACAGGTTACACCAATGTTTTAGGGACAGTTGGCCTTGGGAGGACATTCATTTCTCACAGTAGGTTCTATCCTAGTATCGGATGGGAAGGTAGCTCAGCAGATTTAGTTTCCATCAAGCTGAGACCACTGTCTTCTCAACAGCTTTTAGGTAGACAACTTCATACAATTAAAAAAATTCACCCTATGGGACATGGATGATTAGATACTCGGCTCTATGGTTATTTTATCCTGTAACAAACTGCTTTTTCTTTTTCTCTCCTTGAGTAATAACATTTATATGGCCCTAAGTGTCTGGATAAAGCCCAAACTGCAGAATTCATAACTAAATAAAATAAAAAGGACCATCACAGATAAACAAAATGTAGTCTATCCATACAATGGAGTATTATCTGGCAACACAAAGGACCGAAGTACTGATTCATGCTACAACATGGATGGACCTTGAAAACCTTTTGCTGAATGAAACAAGCCAGTCACAAAAGGCTGCATACTGTATGATTCCATTTATGTGAAATGTCCAGAATAGGCAAATCCATGGACATAAAAAGTATATTAGTGGTTGACAGGGGGCTGCCAGGAATAGGGAATAGGGGGTGACTGATAGTGGGTTCCATCTTAGGGTGATGAAAATGTTCTAAAATTAGATAGTGGTGATGACTGCAAAACTTTGTGAATATACAGAAAACCACTGAATTGTATATTTTAAAAGGGTGAATTTTAGGGTTCCTGACTATTTCAATGAAATCGTTATTTTTTTTTAAGGCTCAATAGTTGATGAACGATGCTCTAAGCAGAATAATTCTAAATATAAGAGGACTAAATTTTCAACCACGTTTGTTGGAACTTTGAATTTTATCAGAGTGAGCTCATCTTTCTAACCTGGGATTTAAATACTAAGCTTATAAAAATGTTTCTCTTTCACTACTCACTTTCAGAGACAAAATCTCCTCTTGATTTTGAAGAAGAAGAGTAACTCCAATTAGGGGCTAATTCATTCAACGCTGATCTTTACTAATGAAGTAGATTCTATACCAATCTGTCTAATGCAATTTATTAAGCAAACAGGTAGTTCCAAGGAGATCTTGGGTCACCCAAATATTTGGCATTCAAAAAAGAATTTGTATTTAGTTACTTAATTCACAGTCAACTACATCAAAATCTAGATGTACCTATTGTTTTGCAATTAGCTGCAATTATTAATCAATGAAAACAGAAAATGTTGCAAATATGAATACTGACCTTGTTTCTTTTAACCCTTCTTTCTGAATGACTTCCAATATCTGCTTTGCTGTCATTGGTGAGTTGGGGTGTTTTTCTAATGCCTAAAAAATAAAAATAAACATAAGATTTCGAGATTACTGCATGGAAGCATACAAAACGAAAATGTGTGTGAATCATGCAATGTCTTCTTAAAATTTTAAAAGGGAAGGGTCGTTATGTCAAAATTAGGTCCCATCACACAGATCATGTGTCCAAAGTGAGAATGTACTATTTTCTGGACATTTATGGCAAATTCGGCAACATATAGGGGTCATTCTGCAAAAAGATGTCACAAAGGCATACACACCAAAAAAAGAAATGTGAAATCTAGAAACACCAAGTTAACAAGTGCACATAATTTTCTTTATCAAGAATTGCTAATATTTTATTTTTAAAGTCATGTTTTCAGGCTGTTAAAATGTTTGCTAAATTTCCAGGGCCTTGGAAACATGAGCCTGAATACTATCAGTAACAGAGAACAAAGTGCTGGTCAGAAATAACCTCCCTGGATTCATATTTTGATCAACTTCCTTTGTATTTAAAAAAAAAATCCTTAATGGCCAAAATGGGAAAAAAGCATACAGAAACCCAAGTATCTCTCTACAGTGTGTTTTCCAGTTCAGCTCAGTTTCCTTTGTTTTGCCTTTTCCAATTCATTTCAAGTAAACCCCTTCCTCTTCCCACGCAGCCCATCTCAGTTTTATCAACTGAGTCCTATTTTCTTTCTCTCCCCTTCTGTCCTACTTATTTGTGAGTGGAAGGGAGTTTTTTTTAAAACAAAGCATGGGGGATACATGGGACCTAGTTAATTATTTCCACAGGCTTTTTAGACAGTCAGCCCTGGAAATCAAGCTCCTTTATTCATCCAGGGACTTTAGAACGTCATGAAAGCAGTGAACAACAGTGCCCACACTGCTCACCAACAAGGTCAGTAGGGACCCCCTCACCTTGGGTACAAGAAACAAGTCTACACGCATCTTCACAATGACCTTCTCCAAGAGTAGCTGGCACCTATGGACATTTTCTGTATGGGATTTTTTGCATGAGTCACGGCCCCAGGTAACAATGATTCTAGAGCTCTATTTTATGATTATTCACCAGAATGATGATAATTATTAAGAATTAACAGGGTCACCCTAAAACTTAAAAATTGAAAAGGTTTCCAAATATATTCAAAAATAGCTCTGTGATCTCTTCTCCTACCAATGGCTAAATTTCAGCTGGGTCACTAGCAAGGCTTCTGCTCATCCCAGTTGCCCAGTGAGTTACATGCAGCCTGCCCACCTCACCACCAGGGCCCCTTCCCTGTTCTCCCCTTTCTAATTCCCAGGACATGTTCTTGTCCTTCCCAGTCTGGACCAGTCCCTTAGTTGCAGTTGGTCAATTCTTTAAAGAACAGAAATATGAGCTACACTGGAAAGAGGGCATAGCAACGAGTCTGTCAATGGGAAAGAAGGAAAACTGTCCTCACTGGGGAGGCTACTGGAGAGCTGAACTGAAAACTGTTGGGGGTGCTGGGGGAAGAAACATAGGCATAGCTGTACAGGGAAGAGGACTAAAGCGTAAAAATGCTGGTTTCAAAAAAGGCAAGGAGGAAACTGCAAAATAGAGCTGGAAAAGGGGAAAGATCACATCACAAGGAAAGGTGGGAAAGATACAGACATGAAAACAAAAAAGCTGACAATTTTTAGAATAAGAAGAACTGTAAGTAGAACCGTGCATACTTATGAATTACTGAAAGGAGATGCCGTGCTCATGTGGACTAGATACGGGGGGGGGGCATCACCCCAAATGACAGGCAATGCTGGGGACACTAATGTCTCTCACGGAAGACAAGGGCAGAAGGTCAGCAGACACAGACACACACAAGTAAGTGAGCAAGGAAGAGGGAGACTGGCGGGGAGAGGCACGGGATGGCACAAAGAGGGGGACAGTGGAGAAAGGAGAAGGAGGAAAATTGAGCTGAACTGGGAAGGTCCAAAAGGCCAACTGATTCAGTCTAGAAAGGGCTGAAGAGGAAACTCCAGTGTACTAGGTGACGTTTTAATGGAAAGTTGGGTGCACTTGAAAGCGGGGTTACTCACTGTGGAGGACTCCCTGTTTCTCTTCCTGAGTACAGGCCCCTCAGCACACCTGGGCAGCTCCTCCCAGCAATTGAGAGAATTTGGATAGCCCTGTCCCCTTCTCTATGACATCACATCCTACTCTACAAAGGAAGTAAAAGTGCCAAGAATTACATCACGAAGTGGATGAGAGGCAGGAAGGAAACGATGAAGCCACACAAAATACCAGAAGCCACCCTCAGTTCTTGCAAGACAGAGAAAGGAGACAGAGAAGGAGAGCTTCCTGGACGTGAACGAGCTTTACTGAACTGGCTGTATGGACATTTAGAGAACAAAGGAAAGAGAGAAATCACTTTCATGGAACAAAACAGTGATGGCATCAAAATAACGTGACACATGGCAGAGACATGAATCAGACCCGCAGGCAGCCACACTCAAACGCGACAGTGGGAAGAAGCCACAGTCCAGGTGGAACCGCAGCCCCAGATATTAGACTAAGTAACTGCCCGCTGCCCCGACATCCAGATGTCCCCCATACGTCCTGCAAAATTATACTTCTTGGATTATCGTTCATGACATTTTCAAATATGCCTGACGTTTGAATACGTCTTCATGGTTACATCACACTTATTTTGAATTTAACATGTTCCTCCAATTGTTTTCCACTTTGTACCTACCTCTTTAGAAATAGGGGTCAACGATGCAATAGAGCAGGGAAGGGAGTGGGACTATTCACAATTTTTAAGATTACAGATCATAGTAAGATTTTTCTAGAAAGAGGGACAATAAATATTTCAGATAATCAAAACAGGTTCAAATGGGCTTGGGCCATAATGATCCAATTGTGACAAAACAGGAAATCCAATTTTAAAGTTTGCCTTGGATAATTATTATTTAAGATAACCTTGTTTTCTGATAGTGAAAACTGAAAAAAAAAACACACACTCATGCTTATATCATAACAAAATGCACCCATAAGCTTACAACCAAGAATATTAACCGGTGCTAGTATCTGTGTTTTCCTTCTAGTTTTTTCTAGTCATACATACTTTTTAAATATAACTATAATTATGTAAAGTACATGTGCACCTTGTTAGCTATCTTACTTTTTCTTCATGTAAATTTTTCAAACTGGGCACCATAATTAACACTTAAATGAGGATAGGTATTTACATGGTTTTAAAAATTCAATTAATAAAAGCTAATTTCCAAAGAATATACTGAATGTAACATTCGTAAGAGTATTACTGAGTCAAAGGATGTCAGCTTTATCATGTCTCTTGATACACTGCCAACTATTTCCAGAAATATTTTAAAAATTTATACTCTCATCAAGCAGAACTGAATCTGCCTCTCTCTCTCCATAATTTCGTTGGTATTAAACATTATCTTTTTAGTAATATTTACCAACTTAATAGGTCAAATAAGTGGTAATTCACTGTTACTTTAATTATACTTCTGTAAATACTAATGAGAACAAAGAAAAGTTTTTTTCAAGTGAATATCTTACGGGGTATGACATGGGATATTTCTGCTTTTCTTATTAAAGAAAAAAGCTATTTATATAGTAAGAATAATATTCATTCTTTTGCATATTAATAATAAGATATTTATTCCTTTTGTTGCTTATTTTTTAGATATTTAGGGAGATACGCAAAGTTTTCTATTTTCACATAAACAACTCCATCAGACTTTTCCATTGGGAAAAGCCTACAAATATTTCTTGCAAGTCTTTTATGTTTGCATTTTTTTAGTTCATTTTGCACCAAGGTGAAGCACTAACTGAAGCCCTCACTGCCTATTAACAGAAGTCAAGATTCCCCAACATAATCTGTCTCATAAGCCAGCTGAGGCTAGTGAGGCATTCTCAACCCTATACTAACATTAGGGCAATGAAAATTCTTTTCGATATGAAACCAACATATAAATGTGGAAAATCAATATCTAAAATGCACAAAAGCAGAGCTGTCATTCAAGGTGGAGATGAGAGTGCTCAGAACCCCCATACCTACTCCCCCCAGTGGCCAAGGGCACTTCTGGGAAGTTTCAGGGTCTCTGAAATAAACTGCAAACTGCTGTCCTTGGGGCTCATCCAGGAGTCCTGCCATGTCCCCCTGATCTTTCAATCAATTCCTGGGCCAGCATTACCCTGTTTAAACTGCTGTAATATCACAACACTCTTCACTGTCTAGGTAGGACATCACTCTCATTATTCTTTCTTAAATTTTTCATTATTCACCTTTTTATATTTCCAGATGAAATTTAGACTGGAATTAAATGAGACATCTAATTACATTTTTAAGAAATGTACACACGTTGTTCCGTATGTTTAAGCTTTATTTTATAAACTGTAATAAGCTTTTTACTAAGTGGTTTATATTTTTGGTTGCAACTGTGAATACACTTTTTCATGTAATATTCTCACACTTTACTTCTAATACATACAAAAGCCACTGAACTGTGATAATTATTATCTATACGAACAGCTAATTGAATTCTTAATAGTTCTAATAATACAGAAGCACAGAACCATGTTTCTATAAAGACTATGAATTGTGTCTCCGTCCAATATCTCTGTTTTCTTTTTTCTACACTATTTGCTTTGGATAAAAAATGATCTTTTCTAGTCCCTTTCAAAGATTTTTTTGCTGAAAACTGAGCTGCTTTATAATTTATTTCCTCAAAAACAGGCCCTTAAAACTGCTATTTTCCTAAGAATATCCGTAGCTAGAATTATTAGAGCTTGCACTGCCAAGAGAAGGCTGTAATTAGAAACCACTGGCCAGATATTACTGTCCCTTCTGTACAAATCAGAGTCGGTCACAGTGTTCAATCTTTACATAAAATGTCCTTTCTTTCTTTGTAAAACAAACTGTTCTCCTGCGTGAGAGCTGTACTTGTGATTCCACTTGATTCTCCCTCTCTGAGAGCTGGGTCTTATACACTCTCATGCTTCTGCCTCATGCAATAAGTCCTTTCAATTCTCAACTACCTTCTTCAGCATGGCTACACCCAACAGGTTTCCAATTCAGCACTGCTCTCCAAAAAGGGGGACTTCCATGGCTAAGGACACAAAGCATACACATAATCAGCAGCCTTCCCAGCAATGGATTCCTTTGTATTTTTTCCGAGGATGTGAACACATGTGCAGAATTGGCAAAGACACTGCTGGATGTCACCTTCTTTACTGATGAAACTAACTATATCAACGTCCATCTCAAAGACACTTAGATTCATGCAACTCTGAGGCAAGACAGACTCTCGTCCCAGAAACCTCCTCCCCCAGACTTCCACATGCCCCAGTGGGAGGAGAAAAAACCTGCAAAAAAGGAGAGCAATAAAGGTAAGAGAAGGAAAGATATGTTTGCCAAATCACTGAGGACACAGGCCCCATTAAGAATGTATTTCTCTGTTTCAGGCTTGCTCTTTCAGCACTTTTCTGGTTCAGGAATGCCATGTCTCAAACATTATAAAGCTCACGCAAAATTTCTTTGGTGCCGGTCAAACAAAAAAGTCATTTCAAGTATCCCTAAGACAAACACATTAGACCAGTGTTCATCTAATGGTTAAAGTTTTGGTCCTTCAGGCCCTAAAGAAAATTTTCTGAGCTTACTTATTTAATTGCAAAATAAAACGACTTCCACAATTCAAAATCACGTCAATGATACATGTTTAGATTTGTGGAATCCTAAATGAATAACAAACACTAGGCCCTAAAACAAATGAGAAACAAACACCAGACATTACAGTGTCTTCCCTTAATCCAAACTGGCAGCTCGCTATAATGTTTAGCTATTTAAGATCTCACGTATTAAGTAAATGACTTGAGGCTTATAAAATTTATAAACCATTATTCAGCTCTCTATAATTAGAGTGTTTACATACAACATATAGTATTTCATTTGCTTACATACAACATATACACATATATATATGTCTTTTTAATTTGACTCTTACAACAGCTCAGTGAGGTGCACAGAAGAGGCAGGATTAACTTCCTCTGAAATGCATGAAGTTGAAGTAATTGGTCCAAGGTCATAAAGCCACTAAGTAGAAAGACAGGACTTGTATACATGATGATATTGATGGTGACAATATTTAAATACAATGAGAGCTGCTGATATTTACTGGACAACTCTTCCATGCTAAGTCTCCGGAGGTTTTACTTGTATTACAACAGACACCTGGACTCATATATTTAATATTCCCTATTTCCATCGTTCTTGAGAAACCTCAAAGATCCTCGTCATTTTGATGAAATCTGAATTTGAACTGCTGCAAGGATTCAGATGAGGAAATAAATCACATAAAAGGTGACAGCGCCTTGCCCATTGCCCAACATCTGCACCTCAGTTAGGTTGTTCTCTGCTCCTCACATATGTGGTTACTAATTAAGGGTTCAAAGATGATACTTAGAATTGTTCTATTCTACTCTCATGCATGCATTTTATAGGGAAATTATATGCTGTAGTGGTATTTGTGAATGTGTGACTTAAAAGGTGCGGAGATTTTGTTACAATAGCCTTGAGCATCAGGCCTACTTCACCCAGAAGGAAGGCGCCTTCAAGAAGATAAAATGTCCCCAAGGCCTGGCAGTCAGGAAGTGATGGGCCTGGCCAACACTGCAGCTTGCTCCTTCTACTAAATTACATTGCCTCTCATCATGAGCACAGGGGTTTTACAGAAGACACTGAGGGCCTACAGTCAAGGTACCACATGCAGTATCTACCTCACAATCCCCACTTCAGCCATCTCAAATCTAACGACAATCAGATATTTCCTTGAACTCTCGGATAACAGTTCAGACTGTACTTTCGCTTGGTAGCACCTGTCAAACAGCCATTAATTAGCATTCTCTGTTTAATGATCCTCTGCCTGGTACAGTGCAAGCCTCATGAGATCGAGGACCTCGGTCCTCATTCACGTTTATATCGCCAGGTGATAGCACCACTTGGTAGGCTTCGATAAAGATGAAGCCCAAGTTAATGTTGAGTTGCCGTATATTAGGAATTTTTATAGAATAATAAAGAAGGTTATGAGCTTTGGAGTCAGATGACCCAGGAAGCCCTACTCATTAGCTGTCTGATCTTAGATAACGTATTTCACCTCCCGGATTCTCAGTTTCTTCATTTCCTCATTTATAAAAATGTTGTGAGGACTCACTGAGACAGTGCGAGTAAAGCACTTATAATTTCAGCATGCCGAATGACTGCGCATAGCAGCACGTGCCAATAAACACTGGCTAATACTACTGGCTGGGTAGGAGTGCTCCCTTTGAGTACAGCCTGGAAACATAATCTTTTCAACACAAAGAAGAGAGCTATAAAAAAGTGATGGACATTACATGTGGTCCCTCTCTGAGAATTCCTGTGTAAACGGCATGAGGGTTTCTACAAATTAGGTGAGACACATATAGCCACCCCTCATCGCCTGATCATGGCCAAATTTATTCCACTGTGGCTTCAGACATAAACCTGCACCGTGCGGTGCCTGGCTTCATTACCCCCCGAGTCTCTCTCTCTGTGTTTAGCAAGAGGGATTATGTGACACGGCACTCTTAGACATTGCGCTGTTACCCAGGAAGAAAAGCACCCTGCGGGGACAAATTATCCCGTTATGGTTGTGTTACACATCAAGTAAAAATAGAGAAGATCAGCAGAAACAACTTACTTCCAACAATGTCTGCTTAAAGACAAACTTTTGAGCAACTGTGACATATGGCATCATAGAATATCCATCAGAAGGAAATTCTGTCTTACAGTCAAGTTATTTTGGTTGTCCAGCTTCATAAAACCTGAGCACAGCTGAGAGTCGAGAAATGGCTTTTTGAGGCCCAGAACAGCTCAGAGTGATCACTATCTGAATGTGCAGATACAATTCTGTGCAACTGAGAGGTGACTTCTGATTTCCTGTGGGATTTTCGTGACCTTGTTCTACCTCAGTAAGTTTCTAACCTTTACAAATGGTTGACATTCCTTTTATACACAGAAAGAAAACAAAGTGAGAGACAACTAGAATTTCTATGTTCTAAAAAAGGTAAAAGAGAAATATTAATTGGGTGGGAAGGGATAGACTGGGATTTCAAAATTGTAGAATAGATAAACAAGATTATACTGTATAGCACAGGGAAATATACACAAAATGTTACGATAACTCACAGAGAAAAAAATGTGACAATGAGTGTGTATATGTCCATGAATGACTGAAAAATTGTGCTGAACACTGGAATTTGACACAACATTGTAAAATGATTATAAATCAATAAAAATGTTAAAAAAAGAAAAAAGAAAAAAATTAATAATTATTTAAATGATGATGTATGTGAAACCTGTTTTTAAAAGTCCAACATCTCTTTAATGAAAAAGAAATGTTACAGAAATTCAGATAGTCTATTCAGAACCTACTAATTATTAAAACGTTTCTTTTGTGCATCAATTAAAAAAAATCTGCTTTCCTATTACTTCTAATACTACAGAGACCTAGTTTTTGCCTTTGAACGTGACAAACATTTAATATTAATGTACAAGCACTTTCCTACCATGAAAGCTTAAAGTAAGGTAATTGTGTTATAAAGTGGGGTCCAAAAATTTATCCCCGAGATATACTGCCACCTGTTTGAAAACACCGTTAGGGGCCCAGCCTCCCTTTCAACCCAGGCTAATGGATCCTCAGTTTCTTCCATCAATCCTAACAGAAAATATCTTACAGACACTGCCTCCCAATCACCCTTCTTTGAATATTCTAGGGTTTGCCAATGTCACTTGTAAAACACAACATCTTTAAGAACTATATCAATTGAAATAAATCACCTAAATACCTTTGATAAATATTCTAAATGTAGTCTGACTGAAACGTAACATGTATAGTAAAACTACTATTTCACTTTTTCTAACTCGTGTAATACATTACTGTGACCTAATACAGTGCTGGCTCTTTTTCAGCAGTCCTCACACTGTCAATCAACTAAAACTTCCAGATCTTTCAGCATTTGCTTCTGACACCACATGCATAATTCTGTGGTGTATTTTCCAAACTTGGCTGGACATAAATGTATCTTGAGCATGCTAGTGTTTGTTTCAATCCATTTCTGCAGGCTCTGAAATCCTATTATTCCCTGATATTTGATTGTTGAAGGTAACAGCTAAACTCTGTGCTATCCACAAGTTTTAGAAATATCTTTCTTGGTTAAATTTCATCTTTTTAGGTGTGGGTTGTTTGTCCAAGCTTATAAAGTTCTTTTGGAGTCATTATTCTCTTGTCCAACTGTTCAGTTTCCTTTTTTATTTCGTGGTAGCCACGCATTTGACAAGCATGATTTGATGGATTCCTCCAGGTTATTCATGACAGCTGAACAAGGCAATGGAAAACAAAGCAACAAACTGTGTGGCTGCCACTGGGATTTCCTTTCAGAATGATACTGATTAGCCAATCAATATATTTTGTCTATAGAAGTTCAATCTGCTAAAAATTCATTTAATTATACTATCGCCCAGTTCATATCTGTCCATCACTTTTAAAAGAGTTCCACAAGAGACTATGCCAAATGACTAGCTGAAATGTAGCTCCAACAAGCACATCCTCCTGCTGTATGTCTAATAATCCTATCAAAATAAAGTAATTTAGTTTGACATGAATTAACTTAGAGAATCCATAATGCCTTCTGGGGATCACTACTTCCATTTCTGTTTAATAACACACTCCAGAATTTTACTGAGAGTTGAGATAAAGCTCAACAGTCTGTGATTTCAAAAATGTATTTCCCTCTTTTTACAATAATAACAATTAGCAAATACACAGCAGTTACTTTGCATCAAGCATCATTCTAACGTGCATATGTAAACTTAATCCGCCTAACAACTACCTCATCATATAGAGGAACTATTATCATCCTCATTTTACAGATGACACATGAGGTAACTAAGACGCAGAGGTGTTAATCTGACTCTCCCAAAGTTACACAGCTACAAAATGGTAGAACCCAGATTTGAACCCAGATGGTTCAATTCTGGGACAATGACTCCCTTGCTCTCTGTGATTTTCCCCATGATTATCAGCAGCACTCCTGATCATATCTGCAGATTCTTTCAGTGTCTTGTCACTGAGCTCATATTTCATCATTTCTCACCTAAAACACAGTGGATATAATTTCTACATTACTTTTCTTATCATACCTTCCTTTAAAAATATGCATACATTTAAAGAAGAAAAATACAATGGAATATTTCAAAACTGAGAAATTATGCCAGATGACAGAGTTGCTGTGGCTCTGACCTAGTACATGGTACTAATTTCAAGGCAGCGACAATTTAGACGTAAATAGTCAGCTAACTCCTGGTAGCTTAATGAAAGGAACACTAGTTTGTCAGAGCAGGTAAAGCTTTTATTTCTAAACTAAGACAACTGCTTCATGTGGAAATTCACAAGGAGGCACTGGCTAGTAACAGACAAGATCTTCAATGAGAGATTCATAGAAGCAAACACAGAACACACAGATTTTGCTGCAGAACCTCTCAGAAAAATCTAAACACAACATAAAAATATAATTGCGACTAAGTAGGTGAAATAACCCAGGTAGATAATATTCCCAAGGTCCAATGTGATTAAATTAAGATCATATACCCTAAGGACAACTTGGAAATTTTTTATATTTTACTACCAAAGAAAGATCCGATAACTCTGAAAAGCAGACTTGCAGGTGGCAGAATTGATAAAATATTATGAAAATTAAGAAGCTTATTGTGTATTTTTGTCCACATAGGGACATCAAACACCTGTCCACATGGAAATCTATGGTCAAAGCCAGTATTCTCCTCAGGATAACATTTTGAAGCATGAATCAGTTGACACCCCAAATTTCCTTATCTTGGGAATCCTTACAAGGTGTTCATGTTAATAATAGACAGGTAGCACTTACAGAGGGCTAGAAAGCATTTTGTAACAAAAGTAGATTAGGCATTTTTATAAGAACTTGACTTATGTTTTAACATATGTAGTTCTCACAATCACCCATCAAAGTAGGTATTATGCTTTTGTAAATGAGAAAATTGAGATGCAGACATATTAATTCAGTTATATCAGGCTAGTACAAAGTAAGAAGCAGAGCTGGGATTCAAACTCAAGCCCTTAGACTCCAAGGGTTTCACCATCACACTATGCTACCTCATCGCAAATACTGCAAACTCACTTGGAGGGTAATTTAGCAGCATTATTAAAATGTAAAAGGTAGGTGGTCCCATTTGTTGAACCTAGTCCATCTTTAGATATTTTTCATACAGAAACTCTCAGCTCATTCCTGCATGTTTAATAAAGCATCATTTGAAGCTTTTTTTTCAAAAGACAACCTAACAGGGAGAAAATTCAGTAAATGAAGGCACACACATATCACAAAATAATACACAGCCATGAGAAAGAAAATATGTACTGATATGAAGGCTCTCCATGAGAAAGTGATGAGTGAAAATATGCAAGCTGAAGGGCAGTATGTATAGAGGAGGCATATACTCAAGGGCATGTGGTGTACATACACATACACCGACAAACCCCACACACACATTCACACCAGATAGAAATATTCAAATGGTTAACAATTGCTACCCTGGAGAATGGTAGAAAAACAAAAGCTGAAGGGGGAAATTTCATACTTTTAAAATAGTTTTGTATTTAGAAGCACAAATTACTTCCCTCATCTTTAAACTGTACATTAATATAATCTCTATGTTATATAACTTATATAATATATATTATATAAATTACGCACTATTTCACAACTATTTTAAAGATCACTTAACAAAACAAAATAATAATGAATACTCAAACAACAACAGAAATAGTTATATACCTTATACTGCACAGCACAGTGCAGAAAATAAAAAACAGGTATATTGAATTTTTTCCAAAGCAAGCATTACTCATCATTCAATCTGAGTCAGGAAAATTCTTCAGTGTTATTCTCACAGACTAGCCTGAAATGACACAACATCCAGATGTAGCTGCCAGAAGGAATTAGTTGCAAAATACATCTTGAGATAATTGTAGAAAATGACTTTGTTATATGGGATTATTTGATTCTGACCACTTAAATGTTGAAGAATGACAAAAACAATGATGCTTGCTTTGTCACAGTTAATAGCTACCCTTGTCTCCTGACTAGAGACAACAACATCACCTCCTCAATAATTCATTGATTTAACAAATATTTACCAAGCACACACACCCCAAAATGAAATACAATAAAACACGTTATCACCATCTCTGGAGACACTTACCCTCGGGTTTACTACAGTTGAGAAGGGGAGGGTGGGAAACATCTAATTTACTTGGAAATGACTTAAAACAGAAGGAAGGAAAACTAAGCCCGGTCTTCTTTCATATGCATTCAAAATGCTAATTTTGGTCACACAGAACGGACCCTTTCTTACCCTATTCCAGTGTTGGTATTGTAATTCAGATTCTATAGAAGCAGTGATAATCATCATGATATTCTCTTTTTCTTTTTGGTCATTGCTTTATTTCAGATTACCTGGCACAGGGTAGGCACTTCATAAAAACCTGCCTGATGAATGGAAACAAGATAACCAATGGCAAGGAAGGACTGATGTTCTGAATTTCCTGTTCTGTGGGTATAACTTCTTATTCTCTTCTTCTGAAAAAATACCCTTTCCAACTTGGATGTCAATGGGAACTGTCCTACTCCTGTAGATACTGGAGTCACCACTAACGATGGGTGGGTGGGGGGGTGGCAGGGGTAGGGGACACAGGGAGGGTCAATCATGGATCTTCCCCAGGATATATTAGCCTAAAACTCGAGAAAACAAATGCCAGTTGCTTTCTGGTAATAATATCACGTGATGAGGCCCTGCAATTTGCTGGAAGCCCCCCTGTCACGTGGAAGAAGCCAGGCTCAGAAACTGAGGGTGCTGCACAGAGAGCAGAGATTAGAGAGGCCTTCACTCCTTCCTTCCCGGTGTTACTGAGGAACTTTATTCTCCTTTACTGGCTTATGTTTATGCAAGTCTTCTAATGAGTTCTCCTTTTAACTAAATTGGTTAGAGTTGGATTTCAGTCACTGTTCATGACCAAGGTGTTTGTTATACTAATTATTAAGCCCTTTGTTGGTTCTTTTCACAGGATATTAAAAACCGTGCAAAACAGATTCTGTTTCTAAACCCGTTAATTTTCGATTCCTTTAGAAGATGAATAAAAGAGTAGCTGTT
The DNA here is from genome assembly GCF_048564905.1 of Vicugna pacos. Lineage (NCBI taxonomy): Eukaryota > Metazoa > Chordata > Mammalia > Artiodactyla > Camelidae > Vicugna > Vicugna pacos. The sequence continues at coordinate 12,675,813 of NC_133010.1, forward strand.
ACTGAAACTAATTTCCTCATCATTGGCAACCCAAATTCTTAACGAAATAAAACTTGGAAATGTAGAGTGTTAGCCCTTTGTCAAACACGCACTTTGATCATCCAGAGACAAAAAATTAAACTGTATAAAATTTAAATTGTGAAAGTCACAAACTCACCGGGCAGAGTGATAAATAATTCTAGCAGTAAGAGCTCTTTACCTAGAACTCAACTCTGATGAATAACAGCTAAAAGAATTTCTGAATCCCTGGCTTCAGAAAGAGGGTCAACCTTTAAAAAATATGAAGCAGATAGCCTAATATTTTAGTGATAGGACTTCCAAGCCTTCTGTAGATGAAAAAGTTTATGCAATGCATGCTTTCTTGTTTCTAATTGGGATCTACCATAATTATTTATACTAAAAACCAAGTAGAAGATCTCCCACCAGATTTGCCGTACTCTAGTAATTAAGATATAATGGAAGCATTCACATCACAATTTATATTAAGCACATTTTGGGGGCGCTTACTTTTAGATTCTCCTTGATGTGCTACCTACCTCAATACTAGCCAAATTTTCCAACTTTCCATCCAAGCTCCCCTTTCTGGTCCCTGTTCTAAAACTATGTGCTAGAGGAACGAAGGCTGCATTTATCAGGGCACAAAGCAAACAGAACTGGTTTCAATCAGCCCACATTTGTTGATATGAAGTATGGGCTGAGTCTCTTTCGGGAGGCAATGGAACATTAAGACTAACCTTTGCCAACAAAAGATTCTTTATGAAATCAGATAGTCCCAATTGCTCTCTAGCTTTCCTGAGTCCTGATTTTACCCGCTGAGTTTTGCATACAACCAGGCTGGGAGCTCATTATAGCATAATGCCACGTTGAGGTACGAGGATAAAGAAATCTAATGTGATCAAAACAGCTATCCCTTTGAAAGAAACACAAACAAGAGCTTACGTATGAACCAACTCTAAATTAGCGCTTGCATGCAGTCTTACTTACATCTTTCCCAGGGGTTGCCATTCAGTGTTTCTGAATCATGCCTGGAGATAAATTAGGGCAGATGTTTTCCTCTTGAGGTCACTCAACTACAGGCAGTGGGCACCAGGGCCATGAGGAATCAACCCCTCCCTATGGAAGAGCTCTCAGAGTTCTGTTACCCACCTTGACGCTCAGGGTTTAAGAAAGAACTCCGCCTGCCATGAGGTCTGGAGAACCTAAGGAGAAGAGACATCAGCATATCCTGTAGGGGACCTGGGGCCAAGGGAGACAAACAACATGGATCAGCTCCATATTAGCGGGAATTAAAATGAGAAAATGAAAGTCTGCTTTGTGACCCGAGCGATGCAGCGGTGGCTTGCCTATAACAGTTATAATGAAGTAGCTGCACCCCCACATAAAGGCCAAAAATCTCTGAAGGAATTCCTTGTGAAAAATCAGTGCCGCCTACCAGGAAATTATGCTGTAATGAAAAAGGCAGTTTAACAGGTAAGGGATTATGCATTAACAACTCCACCCCTATTTGAGCAAAAGTCTGGTAGAAAAGTCTAGGAAATCTGGTCTTGAGGGTTTGCTTTGGAGCGTGGAATAGATGTGGCGGCACACTGGTGAGCTGAAGGGTTGGTGAGTTGCTTGTCTGGTTTAAGATGCATATGGTCACCACATTCCTTGTGGTACAGAAGTCTGCAGGCTTTCAAGACAAGTTTTCTTCATTTCTCCCCCCCTCACTTTTCCTACATGAAAAGGTAGGGCTCAGTGGGGCGTCTGTCAGCTGTCGGGAGTCTGTGTGTGCCACATCCACAGATGAGTGGAGACTGGTGGGAAACAGCCCGAGGTGATGGAGCCCTGAATGGAAGGGAAATGGAGACAGGCCTCTCTGAGGCTGATGGGAAACAGAATCCCTAAGTGGGGGTGTCGTTGCTCCCACACTCCTCTGGGCCAAAAAGAGAGAAAGAGAGAGGGAGAGAAAGAAAGAAAGAGGTGTTATTACAGTGTCTGATTTCCTCTTCTCAGTGGTGTGGAAATCTGGCTATACCTTTCAATGTGAAACACAATTTGTCTGGACTTGGGAACCTAAACTCACTGAAAATGTCCAGGTGCCCTTTTTCTATCTCTTCAACGATCTTGGAACTCAATTCCCTATTAACCATAATTGTTCTACAGTTTCTGGCTAGAAACCCTTCCTCCTCAGTAGGCAGACAGAAGGAAAAGCAATGATTTTATCAGAATTATCTTAAGAGGGAATATAAAAGAATTCTCCTTGTAGTGAAAATCCTCTATTGTGTTCTGACTTAAAAATATCAAAGATTTTTACTGGAGAGGATGCTTTTACACAGCAATTTAATGTAATGAAGAAGAAAAAAGGGACTTAACCTTGTTTGCCTTACTCACCTCTTAAGCATGTAATTAAACATTTAGTGTCTCATAAACAAAGGGAAAAGGTGGCCTGGAAGGAAAACATCTGTTTTTCTATCATGATTGTATCTGGCAGGACAGGCAGGGATATGAAGCAGTAAAAACCAACCTCCAAATCTTTGCTGATTTCTCACTCACATCTATATGTCCAATCAAGAACCAGTGGGACTAAAATTCCATCTTGTCACCCACTTCTGGGATCGACACAGCCAGGAAAGAAAAAGGGGAGTCAAATGCTGGCGAGGGGGAACTACACCACCCACAAAGTAACACCTGACTTCAAGGAGAAAAGAAGTGCCACCCATCACATGTCCCTAAGGGGATAAATCAAAGAGCAGCAGGCCAACCTATTGCTGATAATGAAATATCCAGTCATCCATTCATTAAAGACAGAGGAAGAGATTTTTAAAAAATAACTTAGTAGAAAACAATCTTTTTCTCTCTGTAGAGTCTATCTAACATGATTGAAGCTACAACTGACCCTTGAGCAACAGACTTGAATCTTGCATGTCCACTTATAGGTGGGTTTGTTTCAACGGTAAATACTACATGATCCAGTTGGTTGAATTCATTGATTCATAACCAAAGATACACAGGAATTTCGGGTAGGGAGGGCCGACTATAACTTTCACAGATTTCTGAATGCATGAACAGTCTAGGCCCCTAATCTCTGCAGCATTCAAGGGTCAACTATTTATGTAGAAATATATATATATATATAGCAAACCCACTAATTTTATTAAAGTCCTACTGTGTGTTTCTTCATCATTCATTTTCCTAGAGGACACCTGTAATGTGCTTCAAGTCCCTTCTTTCTATAAAGCTGCCAATGACTATCACCTCGCACCAAGAGAATAAGAGACAACACTTCATGAAAAGATGGAGTGAGAAGACTGGTTTAGTTTTAAAAGGGCCTCATTTTCCAGAGAAGCTTTTAACAAATGGAAAAAAAAACCTGTTTAACTTTCATGAATCTTGCATTTCCTACCACGAAGCTGAGCTCACTCAATAGTGAATTCTGAAAACAGGAGAAAAAAAAAAGCAATCAGAAGATTAAAAGGTAATGCAATATCTGTATTTGCCCATTGATTTTTTTTTTTCCCTGCTGACAGTCTCTCTGTTCCTACTTAGTTACTGGAACTTGGTTTGTGAGGACAGCATTAGCTGAAAGTGATAAGACAAACATATAAAAATTAGAGGAAGGATGAGAACAGGACATATTTTTGTTTATATTTAACAGTGTCTCTATTTTTCTCATTTTCTCATTAAAGATCCTGGTGGGTTAAATGTGTTTTTCTCTTTATACACAGTAACATCTCTGCCTAGAGCAGACCATGAATAAGCATCAATGCTTAGTAACATCCACCTTCATCCAAAATGGAAAGATATGGTTAAATTTCCATGTGGCTAAGATAAAGAAAAAAAAAAAAAAAAGAGGGAGAAGGAGAAGAAATTTTCTAAAGTACAACCTTTGTTTCATTTAAGCTCCAGGAGAAGAGAAATGCCATTAAATGAATAAATAAGAAATGAAAGCAGTAAGACGGCCAAAGAATTCTACATGAAATAAGAAGTCATTATCTTATGCTGATTTTATCTCAATATTCAGAGAAATGAGTGAGGATTTACACTATGGAGAACATTTCGCTCTCTTTTGCCAAACCAACATCCTCTAAGGGTCATGATCAACCCTCTGAAGAAAACTCGGCATTTAGACAGTGAATAAAAATATTCACTTGCATCCAGAAAGTACTTGGAAGTTTTAGGCAGAATTATACATTTTGTGAATTCTGATCCTGAATTGTGCTAAACTATGTTATAAATATTATGTAAAGACCATTCATATATAACTCTATTTAAAGAAACTGATCTGTGAAGGAAAACAGAACAGAAACCATCCATTGTAACTTCTAGCCTCTAAATCAGGAAAGTAAGTTTCAGAGGAAGCACTCCAAAGAAATCTTTAGAATCTTTGCCATGGCTGCTTTGGCTGTAACATTTTGAAAATGTAAAACAAATATCATAAAAAATAATACCAGAAAGAATGAATAATAAAGAATCTAACTTTAATATGCTTAAGCTCTAGAGCTCTGAGGTTGGGCAGACGTGGACTTTAACCACTGCTCCGCCACTTACTAGCTCAGCAAGTTAATTCACCCTCTCCGAAAGTAAAGGCAGTGGCACTTACAATTTGTTTTCCCAGCATGCTTTCTATCTGTCTTCTATTGGTGCTTTTGTCTCATTTTCTTTTGCTCTATGTGATCCTTGTGTGGCAATCCATCACACTACCTGATTCCGGCCCTGTTGCTGTGGGTAAGGGATGGGCATATCGGCCAAGTAGGACAAAGTAAAGACTTCCCTAGGAGGGCATTAAAAAAAAAAAAAAACAATGATAATAATAGTAATAAGGAGGGGCAGGAGGGAGATTCTTTTTATGCTGCTGTGCTAATAAGCTTAGAGGATACAGGTCTGGGGTGCCAGTGACCATCTTATCTTGCCCAAGACTTCATCAGATCCTGTCTGCAGTATTAAGACAAGAAAAAACAAAGATGGAAAATGGAGAAAAAGCAAATACTTTGATGACATTTTCTGTATCTCTTCACCTACTTACAGGTCCACTCTTGGATTTCTCAGTTATGGGACCCTTTTTGCTGAAACTACTTTGCACTAAATTTATTACACTTGCAACTGAGAGAAACTCAACTAACAGATACTCTAAATATCAATTTCTTCATTTAAAAAAGGTGGATAATGTTACAATGTGTCTTCCAAGTTTGCTCTGAGGATTAAACAAATACAAGGCATGTAGCAAGTTAGTGCAGTATCAGGCAGGTAAGTACCCCAAAAATATCAGCCCTTATTAGCCTTTAATAACAATTACTTTAGTAATATTTATTTTAAGTATTACATTAGTAATAGCATATTTTATAACTGATGTACAAAGACTATTCCATCATTATATCAGGTTTCTATACTCTCAAAAGGAGGCTATGATACCAAGCTTATAAATATTTTACTTACTTGTATAAAGATTATTTACTTAGCAAGCATTTCCAATCTGTGTTGTAATCAATGTACTAAATAATTCTTCTCTTGGTTTGTAAGTCATAGAAAACGTTTATAGACTGTCACTGTACCTTATTAAAATCAGATGTAGAAGAAAATTACTTTCAGGTTACTGAATTTCTACTACAACATGCAACTTTAAATTTACAAAAAGGTATCCCTTGGGCCCTAAGGGGTCTTTTACGTTAATTTCCCAAAGGTCAAGATCCATATCTTATTTCATTCATGTGGCACCTAATGTGTTAATGGTAGGAACTGAGTATTTTTCATTGCTATTAATTTCATCAAATTATTATCCCCAAGTAATTAAAGGAGCTAGTGGGCTGACAGGGGACACAGACTTTCAAAATCTATCAGTTGTCCAACTGATTCTCAGGAAATGCAATCCCTCCTCCAGATCGTACCATGACAGTTCAGCAACGACACTGAATGAAAGAAATCAGGACATAAGTTTTATAATTCTCAGGGTCTTCTGAAAACTTTTAGAGACTTAGCTCCAAGAGCTTCTCAGGAAAGTCTTCTTTGACTCATTCATTTTATTCAACTATAATCAGCACCATCTTAATATGAGGTAGTGCATTAGGCACTGAGGAAACAGTTATAAACAAGACAGCAAACAACTGATTATAATATATGGTCCCAACTGTGAAGCGCTTTGGGAACATGTAAAAACTTCTCAAAGGAAGCTGAAATCTGAAGAAAGTGTAGAAGTGGACCAGATAAAAAGAAACAGAAGGAGAGAGAGGGAGGATTTTACAAAGAGAAGGAACAACATGTACAAAGTCAAGACACAACATGGGACAGTTGATTGGTTCAAAGATCTCCCAGTACTTTTATATGACTGGAGTTTCGAATGCCAATGGTAAGAGAATCAAGCAATGCAACTGGAGATGTATGTAAAAGACAAACCTAAGGATCTTAAAATAAGTGGGACGGTACTCTTCGAGTAATGGGAAGCAAATAAAAGGTTTTGGGAAAGAGGAACATTGTATACTCCCATTAGCAACTCCACCCAGCTCTGTGATCCAGCAGCCCAACATCTATGAATTTCCTCAGTGGAGGTCCCCTCTCCTCTGACTTATGGATGGGTTCAGCCAGTAGGAGGCACCAGCTGGGGATCAGTGGACAGAGAGAGAACAGAGTCAGTGTTGATGTCCGTGTTTGCCCCCCTTGCCGGAGTGAGGGCTGGCAGTGGCTACGTTCCACTACCTGTGGTCACGGCGTCGGTCAGGTACCCTTCTCCGATGATCTTAGCCCACATCACTGCAGTAGCCACTCTCTGCTCTTGGCCCTTCAAGTCTAAGGAGAGTAAGATCTTCCTGCTGGCTTGCCTCGCTATCCCTTGTTCTCTTCCTTTACTGTGCCCTAACTTTCTATAATCACCAACTTTAAAATAGCGCCATCTGTTCCTACAGGAACTAAGTAAGACTCAAGGGGATACAATGAACCAGTTCTACCTTTAAAGAAGTGGCTACAGAGGCAATAAGGAGAATGACTCTGAGTGGAGGGAAGTCTAGAGTCAGTGAAACCACTTACAAGATTGTCGCATCAACTTGGCGAGAAGATGGAAACGACCAGATACTAACATAAACTGGCACCTTCTAATGTCAGACAATGTATTAAGTACGTTCTGCACATTATCTTATTTAAATATTCCAACCACTCTGTAATGTCATTATTCCCTTTAATAGACAATTGCACTAAAATAATTGAGAGATGTTAAATAATTTGCCCAAGGTCAAACACATAGTAAGTGGAAGAACTGAGACTCAAACATAAATCTGCCTGACTTTTAAACCTGTCATTAATCTATGTTCTTTCTCGAACTCATATACTGCCTGAATCAGGGTAAATTACAGTGGAAATGGATATAAGTCTAACATGTGGATTTGAAGATTTGAAGAAAGAAGATAAAACTGGCAGAATCAGTGATTACCAGATAAAGGCGGGGGGAACCACAAAAAGGCATTAATGATGACAAGAAGGCTTCTGGTTTGAAAAGCTGTGAAGATGGTGGTGGCTTTGGCTAAGAGAAGAAAGAAAGGGGGAGCAGACTTGTTGGGAGCAGGAGGTGGGGAAGAGGTGGGGTACCCAGGTTCAACCTCACTGACTTGATTGCTGCTACAAAAATGCAACTGGAGATGTTTCCACTACAGTATTGAAGAGGCCGTATCCTCCACCCTCTCATCAGTTCCCAGCAGCTAAAGTATAGACACAGGAACCAGAGTCTGACAATTAGAGGCCTCTGCCTGTGAATTTGAATCTTGAGCCCAGGATGCAAAGACAGAGCAGATTATGATACATTCATATGATACACTGGAAGCAATAGCAGTGTCCTATGTCAGCACTAAGTCACAGTGGCAACTAAGCAGGGTGGTAGTGCCCGTGGCCACACTCCCACTAGACTATACTTGTAGCACGACTGTGTGTGTTTTTGCTGCCCATCCTCTCTTGATCCCTGCCTATTTTTCCAGTCTGTTTTTTCGGATCCTTCCTGATGATTATATAAACTGCTTTATGGCCTCCACAAAAACAAAACAGAACAACAAACCAAAAAACAAAAACAAAATTCATTTTCTACTTTAAGTTGGCAAGAATTGTTTTTTGTTGCTTACAATCCACAGTTCTGACTGATAGAGCCAGCACATTGATGGCTGTATTTCATTCTGTAGTTCTGTATTAGGGGGCTCCTTTCCATTTTATTTTTAAATAATTTCTAATTCATAAGCTAAACTATTAGATGTTGAGGGAACTCTAAGAAGATTTCAAAGAATTCATGGCCTGATGGGGACATAATACAATAGGTAAGTTCTTTACCATAACATGATTAAATTTTTAAAGCATAAAAGGCAACAGTTAAGCATGCTCTTTAAAAAAGTATACTCTAGGTACCAAATATAAAGACAAATATTTAAGACAATATTAAAACTTCAGAACTTCAAGGATAAAGAGAACATGTAACAACTCTCAGATACAAAAAGCACAATACCTCTTAAAAATAACAATGAACCTCATCGTAGACAAGGTATTAAAACATTGATGCAGGAACTTAATGAAGAAACATTTCCAAAGTACTAAGGGTAAAAAAATTGTCAACTAGTTAAATTATCACTCAAAGGTGAGGGCAACGTGGCATCTCTTAGTTTTTTTCTACCAAGTTTCTCCCCTTTCTTTTTTTAAATGAAAGATGAGCTGAGCTTTGTGAAAAGGTCTTCTTGAATTAATCCACATATCTGAGGGCTAATGTTTCCTAAAGGTTGCTGTTGACTACTTCTGTACACCCAATTTTGACTGTATTCAGATTAAAATGATAAGAGGAGGAAGTATTTGGGGAGAGGGTGTGGGTGACACGGAGATTTGGCCATGTGCCCACTCTCTTTTTTTTTTTTTTAAACTATTTTAGTGTTGTGTAAGTCTATAACTAACTAAAAATGCAAATGCTTAATAAAGATTATTAAGCAGTAGGCAAAACAAAAACATTTTAGAAATACAAAGACTGTTTATGAACCCAGAGACCCTCATGGTAAAAAAAAAAAAAAAAAAGCTGTTAAAAGAAGCAATTTAGAAAGAAGAGAGAGTATAATACAAGAAATAAAGTTAAGCACAGAAGTTGATAAAATACGTTGATAAATTTAACTATCTCATGTTAAAAATAACTACTTAGTTGTATTTTAAAAGAACTTAAAATAAATTTAAGGCTGTAGAAACTGCTACAGGATGGGAAAGGTATAATGGTTTGAGGTATAATGGACAGAACATTCTGAATTCTGTATATTCTGAGGGCAAACAATCATACACCACTTAAAAAAAAGATTGCTGATATTGAAATGGGCTTCCCATGACCCGTTGGACTGTAACTTATGGGGAATCATACAAGTTTAAGCAGACGAATGATTCAGTGAGATCAGATCTGTTCCAGACAGATAGATACAGCTTCAGTAAGTAAGATTTGGAAAAGAAATTAGAGACAAAATTAGTTGAAAGGTCAGAATTCTATAAAATATACTGAATGAAAAGTGGAAGAGCTAAATGTGAGCTATGTTTAGAAGACAGAATTTACTAACCTCCCCAGATAGGACGTGTTTAGGTTCATATAGATAAGTCCCCTCCAGACAGGAACGCTGTCCTCTCCTCTTTGTGTACCCAACGCATGGCACATTTGTGGGAGGTATCCAATAAATATTTAACTGAGCTGGATACATTTCAGTCGAAATATCCATAGTACAGAGAGATAAACAATAGAAATAGATAAGATAAATCTGGAATTCAGGGCAAGGACCAAGGCTGGAGTCCTCATCCTGGGAGAACTGCCACTGAGGCGGGTGAGACTGAGGCTGCCAGAGGAGAGAAGAAAAGCAAGAATAAAAAAAGGAGTGGGGAGGCAGAATTCTGAGATATCCCACCACTCAGAGGGAAACAGAGAAGGAGACTCTCCAGCCAGCAACAAAGAGCAACACTGATGGAGAGAGAATGAGGGGGATATCAAAGTTTAATTCCAAACATTTAAACTGAATTTCTAGGATATGACTTAGAAGAGACAAGACATTAGACTAAACAAAGAATTCAGGAGTGACAATGTCTGATTGTGAGGCTTTGAAGATACTACAACATGTATTTTAAAAGAAGGAGATTTTCTTATAAACACTTTAAAAATGAGAGTATCTGCTACGTGCGCCTGGTAGTGATGGGGAGAGAAGAAGGAGGGTCATCCAGAGGCCTGATGGTCCAGACAGTGACTCGGTTCTGCAGTCACGTCAACAAGGCTTCCATACACGCACAAATTACATGTGTAGTCATTTCTTTATGACATAAAAAATATCATGTCTTCTCTACGAGTAAGCTGGAAAACAAGCCCAAAGATCCAATCTCCATTTCTAATTCCTTGAAATTATTAAAATAGGTTTCAATACATGATAGTTAACAAAATCTTGGCAATGCCATTAGTCTTCTGAATAAGATAAAGAGTCCATCTCAATTCCTCCCTTGTTTTAAATCATAAATAATATATTCAGAAATCAACCATTGGGGGAAAAAGAAAATAAATCAACCATAGGATAAGTGAAGAATGGAACACTTGCCAAAAAAATATCAACTGAGAAATTATTTAAAAAATCATTATCCAGTTTTTCATGAACTAATGTATGCTAAAGATAAAAGCAAAATAAACCCATGGTAAATAAGTGCTTCACAAAGTATATTATACATCTATATACTTAGACAAATATCTTATGCGTTCTAAGCTCGTCCATTAAGTATAAATTGCACTGCCTTGGAGAATTCCTCAGGTTCCAAAAGTTCCACCAAAGCTAAGGTCTTGGATGTCATTTAAGTTATATATTTCAGCTATTAAACTCAATGTTCTGACAAGCCCTTTGGCTCTAACCCCAGGGCATGAATTTGCCTTAAAACTACAGAAGAATGTGTCAGAGGGCTATGTGTCAATCAACCAGGAGAAGTGCCTATTCCCAATTTAGTGTTGTCAGTTACGACATTAAAACCAGCAACAGTTAATTGTTACCACTTCAAGTGGGAATATTGAGGGAAGAGGAGAGGTAGGTGTCTAAGTTCAGGCAGATAAAGCTGTTAATGGCTATCCTTTCATGTAGACTTGTTTAATAATGAAAACAATGTGACTAATCATATAATGTTTCTATTTGTTCCCCAAGGGCTCTTCAGGGAAAGTTTCAGTCAGGGCTAGATTTCCACAGCTACCAACTGTGCGGGGACAAAAGCGGAACAATCCAGGCACTCAGTGCTGGCAAACAGCTGAAAGCAGTTCTGTATAGACGCTCCTCCTCCTCGCCCCATCAGGAAGGAGCCAGGATCTGCTAGTGATGACCTTGGTGGGAGGGGGGAGGGATTTTAAATTATGAAGGAACAACAACAACAACCACCACGCGAACTTTTGTCGCTTAAAAAAAGACTGAGAGAAAGAGAGATGTGAAAGGCAGGCAGTCTGAAAGGCAGGGAGTAAGTCTGAGGTAGACTATCCTCCCCATGCCTCCAAGCAACCATCAGTTTAATTCACATCGGTTCAAATGCCTGTATTATTTTTAAAAAATCAGAAACACCACAGAATTACAGACCGGGTGAAGATATGGGCACATCATTAAATCACACGCTAGGAGAATGAGTTACTGAGATAACCCTAGCTACCTACTGCTCTCAAGGGAGTATTTTTAGCAAATGAGTGCTCTGCATACATTTTCTACAAATGTCATGTATAGTAGTTACTGATGTTTACTTTGCCTCATTTTGGCAAAGGCTATGGGACAGAACCAAGTTGTGTTATTTAAAATAAAATTTCTAACATCAATTTTGGTTTCAGACTCTATTACCAAGTAATGGAAGCATTTAGAGACACCCTCAGACCACCAGTGTCCCCTCTTTATAAGGAATATTCATTTTGGGGGTGTGCATATGTTTCCACTACGCCCTACTCCACCAGCCCCATGGTACAATTCACAAGGTCCAGCTGTCTTAAAATGACTTTCAGCTCCCTCCTCAATCTGGTCACAATTTAATTTTCAACTTTACTGCAGTGTCAACTGACATGGCCATGTCTACCCGCAAGTCTTCTGATATTTCTAGAATGATCTGTCCGTTGTCACTGGAACCCATCCTCTCGCCTGACACTAAACCTTTGCGCGTTCACCTCTCTCTTAGAATGTTCTCCTCTCCTCACGTGTTTAACATTACCCATGTTTCAAGGACAAACTAAGTTTCCCCTAAACCATTAAGTCTTCTACAGTCACTGCACACCACATAGCTTCTCCTGTCTGTAAATCTGTAAACTAGCATCTCTTGATCATTCATGTGATGCCCACAGATGGTGTCTGCTCACTCACCCTCCAGTTTTTCTTGTCTCTACTGAAACCTTGAGAATATACCTTTGTACTGTCCCCAGGATTTGAACCATATACAAGGTAGAAACCCTCAAAATATTCATACTTTATATTTCCAATACATTTCAGTGAAGTGTTGAGACATTAGTACACTTTAAATTTAATTACTTTATCAGCCAGCTTTTCTGTGGTGAAATTTTTTTATAGGTATAACTCTACAAGTCTAAAAGCTCATCTGCCACCAAATAATTTTTTAAAAAGAGAAAAACTTAGAATAGTTTTCTTAAAATTCTCTTTCATGTCAGCAGGAAATAAAAACTTAACAACCAATACACTAGGATGAAGTTCACATTCCTCATTATTTTGAACACATTTTTGACTTAAAGCAGATTCTTTTTTCAAAAGAGGCATAGAGTTTGCTAAACTCTCTTCCATCTTTCAAACTGCAAAATGAAAATTTAGGTTTCATAACTGAAAGAAAGATGATGAGATATAGACAGAAAAAAGATGATGCTATGTGTGGCTCACAGAAAACAGCTGAATCAAACCAACCCGGGATGTAAGCTATTGGAAATAAAACAGCATTTACCAAATACATTAGCCAGACTCAGAAGCCAGTACGCACTGTGACAGTTACGCTCAGGTGCACTTTTGGGGCTTACCCCAAATCACAAGTCAAAATATTCTCAACTGTTATTAGGGCCTGGTCATAACCTAAAATCTGAGCAGCACTAGTGCTGTGAGAAAATGCCAAAAGCAGGACCAGTGCTCCTCCCCCTCCACCCCCATGTTCACCACTCCTGACAATTTTTACTTATTTCTAAAACACAAAGAAAAAACGCAAGACAACTAGTAAATCAACAATTACGAACGGTTTTCTATTTTAACAGCTATCATTACCACTCAGCTTTATTTGACAGAAACTCTAACAGTTTATCTAGAATGTAATGCATTATGCAACAGAATCTTCACTGTGCAAGTCACACAGATTGCCTTTAATTAATAAACCCCCTACTTCATTTTTAATACAGTATGATTTACAAAATTTCAATTTACTCAAAACCTTCAGTAACTTTGCTATGCCATAAATGGGTAAGTGCCTGTTTTCTCCCAACAATGAGGCAAATTTGCCATTAGATTTTTTTTCCAAAGGTCACCTTGAACTACCAAAAAAAAAAAAAAATCCACTGATATTCATTATCTGTGAGAATGTATCTAAACTACAAGCAAATAAATCAGCCATGTTACCAAGCACAAAGCTACTGAAGATTGTTAAGATTTATTTTCAGGTGCCAGTGAGACTAAACAAAGATTGTAAAGAATGAAACAAATAGAAGGAAACTCAGGGAACAAATTAATACGCTGAATCATTATCTTAACAGCAGCACTCCCTATAGAACAAAGTGATGAAACTAGCAAAAAGCACTTCTCAAAGCAAAATTTGTGCATGCCAAAAAAAAAAAAAAAAAAAAGAGAGAGAGAGAGAGAATTAACCTAGAATAAATATATAAATATCAGTATGTTCTGTGTTAAGTCAGTAACAAAGAAACCCCTCAGTGCACTAAAACAAAGTCCTGTCAAATCCCCATTTTTTACAAAGAAGCATGAAGATCCTTTCACAATGGTTTAAACTGTATTTATAGTAACAGAGTGAAGACTTGAGATAAAAGTCAAAAGGATTAAAGTCAAAGCCCCAGCTCGACATGAGTTATGGTTTTGATTTTTATTCTTATTGTGGCCTACAAATATTAAGACAGAAGATACTTCCATGTGATTGTGGGATCCTCTGAGACTCTACACCCTTAGAAGAGCCGATAAAACAGATGAAAATGCATCTGGTTTGGGAGCAGACTCCATATTAAATGGCACTGCGCTAAGTAACCACAACTGCAGAAGGCCGAGGGGGAGGGAGGGAGGCTGAAGGCTGAAATTTCTGCTATTGATGCAGGGCAGAAAGAAAAAAAGGGGTGGGGGGGATGCCATTTTTCTATTTTTAAATGGCAGCCTGTTAATAATCACTGCATTCCTGAAAATACAGGGGAATTATGCCACCACTCCTCCTTTCCTTAGATAAACAAGCCCACCACATACAAACATGACACACTTCTATGAGAAAATTGGTAGAGCTGGATGGCTGCATCTCTCTCTAAAACAAAATCCCTGGAGTTGTCACTCAGAGTTTACAGATTTGGAGAGTGTACTTTTCTCACAAAGAAGGAAAGCAAAAATTCTGTTGTTGAATTGAAGTTCTTAGTTATTCTAGAGAGAATTGTTCTTCCATATACATTGTCTTAAAAATGAACACAAAGCTACATTTAAACATAAGCTTTTGGTCCCAGTTCAAAAAATCTATTTTGCATTTCCTCTGTCCTAATATCCTCCCATTCAAGATAATCACATGCAAACAGACACAGTAGGAGATGTATATCCATATATATGGATATAGCGATATAAAAGTAGTATAAACTGTTTGAATTGGAAGGTTATTCTTAATCTGGACACTCTCTCTTTAGTTCATATACTGCAAGAACCACATACTGAGATGCATATTTTCCATCCATCCTTAGTCTTTACTTTTAAAATCAGACAGCTGGTTTAACATTTGATGGAGTTTTTTTGTTAAAAATCCTTAACAACCACAGCAAAATCAGCAGTGGTAGTGTAAAATACACAATAGTATTTATGTTACAGAAATGCTTTAAAAAAAAAAGGCACTCCGTTTTCACTGAGTGTAAATTAATGCTATCAATTATAAGAGTAAAAATGTTTTTCATGTAAGTTTAGAACCAGTATATAAGCATTCATGCAATCATAAAGAAAACATGAAAAATGGTCACTGCTACCCAAACAGAACTATTTCTCTTTTTTCACAAAAATACGTTAAGAGTGATAAGTCACTACTACAAATGGCAAATTTCTGAAAAAGATATTTCCAGTAACAATTACTTGCTATTTTATTCAGTATTTTATGTCAACTGTCACATTTTGAATACATACACATTTGTACAACTACCAGGGGAAAAATAACTTGAACCAAATTGAAAAATTACCATAACTACTAGTTCAATATGTCTGGTTAAAATAGAGACATCTGGTCTATCATTAATTCCTTTGTGTTGATGACTCCTAGTTTGTCTTTTCCCACCGATGAACTTTGCAAGAGGAAAATGCAACTTTTAACACAAAACTAACTCAGATACCTATTTTAAGATTCAGCAATACACTCAGTGTTATAATCAGATCAAATAAAGCACAGTGATTTCAAGGATAGCAACATACACTGATTGAATACAAGTGGTTAGCTTTAAATTCCATCAGACTGTTATTTATTAAATAATTCTCTGCAGGCAGATAGAGCTTATTCATGAATCATTATTTTAAAATATTTATAAATCAACTCACTGTTCACTTGTTTAAAATACATACACTGAAGCTCTCCAATAATACTTGATTGCCACTCCAAGGAACCTGAATAATGCATTTCCAGAAACCTTGCACACCCCCACACAATTCTGAATTAATAGCTGAGCAAACAATAAGTAATGTACTCTGCTCCAGCAAAGATTCAGTGATAACATCAATCTGGCATCTACTTAACACTTACTGCTTAGTTTTCACATATTCCTCACAAATAAGTTTCCTCTCCCAGACACAGTTCATTAGAGAATGACTATCACCTGACCATTCATCCACAGGAGCGTGAGTGATTTAGTGATTAACACAATCACAGATAAGAGGAGAAATCATAACATACACTACTACAAATTAAAAGATGAAACAACGGGGCCTGGCCACTCCAGCTACCAATAACTAGATTGCAATTAAAAAGGACTTCTGTCACTTCTTTCCAGGGCAATAGGGCCAATTATCTAAAACCCTTTGCCAGAATCCAGAGACATACCAGCAAGGCCCTTCAACCAAACTCAGATAATTACTTTTGACAAATGTTCTCCTTGAACATGATGTAGTTACTTAAAAGCTTAAAAAAAAATCATAGTTACAGTAAAACAATTTTCACAAAGTCAACCCAATAACATATCCTGAGGTTTTTTTTCCCCCCTGCTGCATGCAGTCTGCTTTCTTTTGGCCAATTTATAACAGACAGTAAGTTGGTGAATAAATATTTAATTTATGCAGCCGAAACCCTGAAAGGCTGAGCTTCAAATGTAATGCCTTGCATTCCCGTGAGACACACTGTACAGAAATATCCTTTAAAAAAACAACGTTTACAGCTGTCTTTTAAAAGAAGATGCTGAAGAAAAAAGAGAAAAATCCACACATACACATGCATCAAACCAAAGACGCCGACGCCCCTCTGCCAACCAGCATTTCTATAGAGACATTCTTTCGCTGATTAAAACGTAAGCTCCGAAAGGTTAAAGAAAAGGAAAAGCAGCCAAGTAACACCGCCCAGGAAGCCAGCAGGGAAACACACCTAGCTGTACACTCTTATCCTCCCGCTACAAATGACACTGACCCAACTTCACCGAACACACACACTCCGACTCACACACTCACAAATTGCACACACGTGCACGGAATGTACACACAAACATCGAGCAGAGCACAATACCTACAAACTGCAACGAACTTGATCCACACAAAACACTGAACGTATCAGTGTGCATACATAATGCACACGACACGGCACACAGACACGCAACGACCTAGCCCACATGCACACGCCCCACAAGTCCGGGTCGGACACACACCGTGCATGCACGTGGAAAATGTATGAACTCACAAACGCCGAACATACACACAGACCGTGCACAGAGAGTTATTGATGAAATTCCGGGGGGTGGAGGGGCCGGGAGGGAGTGGTAATTGCCACACAAAGGTCTCCGGAGCAGCAGAGAGGAAAGTCGAGCGGGGCCGAGCGCTCGGAAATTCACCCGTAGAGGAGGCACAGCCAAGCCCCGAGAGCGAAGTACCGGGAGAAGTGTCCCGGGCGGTCCCGGGCGCGGCGGGCGCCGGGCTCCCCGAGATAATCGCTGCGCCCCTCCGCGCGCGCACGCACACACACACACACACACACACACACACACACAGGGGGCCCCGGACGAGCCCACTCCCGCAGAATAACAAAGAGCAGGAGCGCGGCGAGCGGGCGGCGGCTCGGGCTGGAAGTGGCCGTCTCCGCCGCCGCGGGCCGGCGCGGAGCGAGCGGCGGGGCCGGCGGGACGCGCGGGCGGCGGGCGGGGGGCGGTACGTACCAGGCGGGCAGCCTCGGCCCAGGTGCGGTCCTTCTTCTTCCTCTTGTCTTTCATGTTTGCATCTCATTGATGGTGCTGATGATGACGTGGGGGATTCCACGGGGTGCTCGGGGTTCGGGCGCGGAGACAATGACCCAGTGACCCGGTGACCCGCACTCACTCCGCGGGGGGAGGCGCGCGGGCGGCGGCGGCGGGTGGGAGGGATGGAGCGAGGGGGTGGGGTGGGCTGGGTGGGGGCGCGCGGGCGGCGGCGGCGCGCAGCAGGCGGGCCGGGGGCGGGGGCGGCGGCGGCGGCGGCGGCGACAGGGGCGGGGGCGGCGCCGGCCGGGCTCGCTCGTGCGGGGATCGCGCTGCGCCGCCGCCGCAGCCGCCGCGGTGACAGCTCCGGGGATGCTCCGCTCGGCCCGGCTCACAACAATACACTCTGACGTCACGGGGAATGGCGACGCGGCCGCACACTCGCCGCGCTCACACTCACCGCGCTCACACTCGCCCTCTCGCGCGCGCACACCCGCGCACACTCGTCGCGCGCCCCCCACTCCAGCCACGCCCTGAAACCCTCGCGAGACCCCTCTCACTCCAACCCAGCCCCCAGATCGGCGGGGTGCTGCCCGCTCTGTGCAGGCCGTGCCCTTCTGGCCCCCCGAGGGCCG
This sequence comes from Vicugna pacos, assembly GCF_048564905.1. Lineage (NCBI taxonomy): Eukaryota > Metazoa > Chordata > Mammalia > Artiodactyla > Camelidae > Vicugna > Vicugna pacos. The sequence goes on from NC_133010.1 coordinate 12,693,987, forward strand.
ACTACCGAGGATATGGTGGCCTTTGGAACTTGTGTACGAGTCCGCTCCGCAACTCGATGCTTCTGTCCTGTGCGCTCGCGCGCGCGCTCACACACACACACACACACACACAACACACACACAGTCACACTCAGCCTCACTCACTCACTCCGCACTACTCCCCTCTGCTGGACTCCTTTAACCCTTTTCTGCTGGGCTGGGAATCTCCCAAAGCCTTGGGAATCTCCCAAAGCCTTGTTGAAAGGGTGCAAAAAACCCAGCCTCTTCTGATACAGAACTAATACTGAAGGTGCAATTTGTCACAACGTTGAGCCATCTACATCATCTTAAACAATGCAAGACCAAAGCGCCGTGGCCGTGGATCATGCCATGACGTGCCTTAGCGCTAATTTTTTAAAATAAAGTCTTCATTCTATAGCATAAAACACGATGCATATGTAAACAACTGCACAGCTAATACATGTGTCTTTTTAATAGTATTTGGAATTGCCAGGTTGGGATGCATGAAGAGTTGGACTGTTAACCTTGTTAGCGAAGTACAAAAAAATGTGTTAAGCCTTGAAAGTTTATTGTAACCTTTTCAACTTCTTAGATTGTTGGTGAATTGTTTAGGTCAATAAAGTTATTGTTAAGCAAAGAAAGAAATGGCTCTATGACCCACACATTTAATTATGTGTTTATTTATCTTGAGTATCTGAAAAACAACAGCAGCGCTCATACTGGATAATTTATGTAAGGTTACTTCCTGACTAATAGTTATGTAAACAGTACTGTGTTTTTTCATATACATTAGCTCATTTGATCCTCAAAACAATGCAAACATTTATTTTTCCCTCTATTGCACAAAAGAGGAAATGAAGCTTAAAAACATTACATTGCATACAAGGTATCATGCTAAATCAGTTTTAGGAATCAAACACAAGTCTTTTGACCCTAATCCCATATTGTTTCCATTATTCTAAACTGTAATGCTTGAAAATAAATACTCCTAACTCGAAATGAACATTTACGTCTAATGAAAAGACATACGTCTAAAGATGAAAACGATTATAGTAAGGTGATTCCTTTGAGAACAGTGTCAGTTGACTGAAGTAATAAAAATGTTTGAAATTCAGCAGAGACAGTGCATAATCATAAAGAGCTGATTATGCTAATTCTTTAAAAATATTTACTTTATTAATTCATTAGAATAAGAAAAAGCTATGCATCAGTTTTTTTTAAACATCAAAAGATTATCTCCACTTTTTCTTTGTTTCTTTTTTAAAATGGATTTAGTGAACACACTGAAGTTATCCCCAGGCAAAAAATTTGCCCATGCCATTTGCATAACTCTATCCAGGTGTATTGTAGTTTTACTGTACATTTCAAATACATTAAATTTGGATTACGTTCACATATGTATTCTCATTCCAATGTTTTCTCTTCTATTCAGAAACACCTAACTTTAGGTAATCAGATATACATATATATATATATACACACATACACATACATACATACATACATACATACGTAAACATATAATTTGTTATTTTCTGTGAAACAGTGCTTCAGAAATTTCAGAGCCAGCTAAAGGAAAACATACATATTCAGTTGCTTTGCAGTAAGTTATTATTCTTTAATAACCAATTCTGATTATTAAAGAAGAGAAGATGTATCATCCCATTTAAAGCAAGACATAAATTGATTGTATATTGAAAAAAACTAAAGCAAAAAAACAATTATTTATACAACTATCCTTTGACAGTGAGCCAAGTTTTATGGGCCGACTCTTAAGATTCTACTTCTCCTTTTGGATATTTGAGTATAAACAGTCCATAGTAAGCAAGTCTGGTTAAAGATCTGGTCACTATTCTATGCCAAAATAACATACATTTCCTACAGCACCAGAACAGAGGTGGGCCACAATTTCAGAGACACTATTGCTATTGTTATAGTCTTTTCTATAGTCTTTTCTACATCTCTACATTCAACCATTCTTTTCCTTATGACTACTTCAATCTCTCAATAAATGTGGTGAGAAGAGAGAATATGTGAATCAATTATAGATCTTTTACAAATTTGCTAAATTCCATGAATATCATTTTTAACAGAGGTAGAAAGTGATGAATGTCACAAGAAATGTACAAGTAAAATTTTGTGAAAATAAGAGAAGTAACTCTCCCGGGGAGATTAAAGATAGCTTTAAGAAAGAGATGTCCTTTGAAATGAGATTTGAAGGATGGGTAGAATTTGAACATTCAAATTTGTAGGAACGAAGAGAAGTTTTTCCAAATATAAGTGCAGTAAAAGGACAATTTAGAACTAGGAAAATATTCAAACAGATAGATGATATCTACCAAGCACTGCTAGCGTTCATTTAAATTTCATATGAGAGCACATGTATTTTAAGAACCCTTCCTTTAAATGAGGGGTGTAGAATGATTCAAGGAACACAGGTTCCAGTTAGAACTGCCCTCTAAATTCTTCCTTTTCTGAAATCCCTATCCCAAATATATAGCAACAGGGAGAGCTCAACAATTCATTTGGCATATAACAGTACATTCTCTGCAGTCCCCTGTGTCCTTCATTTCCATTCCTATTTTTAGGTTTAGAATTCAACAATTCAGCCTCCTGGTGGGCATGTCTCCATCAATTCCAGATCTTTTTATCTCCTGCAATGTTATTTTATTTTATATTACAAGATATTTAACCATCAATAAGCATTCCATACAGATAAAACCCAAAAAGTCATAAATATCAGTTTGTGTAAAACAAAACAGAGGCGACGCCGCACTGGAAAAGGGTTCACCTTCATATGAGACACCAATACTAAGAGAAGAGATACTTCAGAATCTGGGGACGAAGCTGTTGTGTCTTGATTGTTCTCTTAGGAAATACAACGTTTCACCATGGATACTAATCAAAATGTTGACTATGTATGGGAAAGTTTAGGTGTTTCAGGCAGGAATAAGGGACTGGAATTGCTTCCATTGGCATCCCACCGGCTCATTGCCTGTGGAAGTCTGGAATGAATGGAAATCTCTTCCACCCCTCCCCCACACATGCCCACCAGCAGGCACAACACTGAGCAGAAGGTGGGGTGGGGAAGGAGTAATAAAAGTTGAAGGGAGAGAATAGAGCAAGGCTTGCAGGGGAGATGGGAAAGGTCTTAGGCGGTCTTGAGGACCATGCAACATTTACTTCTGACATATATGTTTTATGCAGAAGCTGAGAATTTCTGCGTTCCACAAACAAGAACATTTAATAATCTTATTTTTCCTAAACATCTTCTGTTAATGATCAACTAGTATCTAACTAATCTGTAAACTCCGTGAAGGTGGTTACCTCATCTTCTTTGTCCTCTGCCCAATTCGCTGAAATTTCCAGGACTAAGCAAATACTTGTCATAGTCAAAGCCACAATAAATATTTACTGAGTAAAGAATAAATTATTTGAAATTTAGTAAATTAATCCCTTTCATTGCAAATACAACAGAAGTCCCGCCAATCAAGAGATATCTCCTTTTTTTCCTCAATAGCAAAATGCCCCCCCACCACTACCCAGCATTTCACTGAGCAGTTCAGGAGTAAAACAAAGCAAAGTGAAATAAACCCAAATATCAGCATTATTAATTATGTATATAGTCAAAATGCTGATAAACATTAGCTGTACTCCAGGAACATACAGCAGTGCTTTAACAGTATTATCCGAGACCAATTTTATCTAAATTATAAACAGTCCTTCCACTATGAAATAAGTAGATTAACTGTGATTATTTTGTTTTTGAAATCTATAGCAGTCTGATATTTTAAGATTTTAATGTACTTCAGTTATAGAAATATATGTAGCTAAAAAGAAAAAAGCTTGAACATTTTCTTCAAAACTTTTCTGTAACTGATTTTTTTTGCATTGTCAATGCATATAGTTTTCCTCTTTTTAGTTAATTAGACTCATTTAAAATTCCCTGGTCAATCTGTAGCATTATTACATTTCAGTGCACTAATTAAACAATAAAATTTTTCATCTTACATCTGGACTCTTTAGCAGCTAAAATGTTCTTAAATCTGAGAGGCAGAATAAAATGGCTAAAGCATTTTCATACTTTTCCTCTCTTTCATTCTCTTAAAATGCTCCCTTTTCTGCTTTATCTATCTACTTCCTTTGTGAAATAACAAACTCTCCTTCTGAGTAGAGCCCTTCATTCAAGAATTTACCTTTTCCCCCTTTAAACCCTTAATTAGGCATAGAGAACACAGTCTGATTTATGGCCTAGTGTTTAACAGGACTCACACTTAATCCATTACACAAAGAGGGATACACATATTCCCTAACAGCACTGCTCATTAGTTTATACAAAATGGAAAAAAAAAAAAAGAAACCACTTAGGAAATGTAAATAAAGCTTTGCTTGATACTATCTTCTTATGCATATGTAATGTGATCAGAATATCAACATTGCAGTCTAACAGTTTTTGCTTATTTTCAAAACTACAAATTAGATTTCTCTAGGTAAACTCTAATTCAATCCCACACTTAGTGGATAAGAAGGAAAATTACATGCTGCTAAATTCATCTTTGTGTGAAAAGAATGTTCTTGGTTCACAAGGGAGAAGACTAGAATTCTGATTACAACTCCTATCTCTGACACTAATTCAAAGGAATCTTGACCATGTTACTGATATAGTGTTTGCCTCAGTTTCCATGTTTACCAAAAGGGTAATTTTTGCGGTTAAGACCCACACTTCAGAGGAATCACTAACAAGTAATTTATTCCAGTAATTTTTTTCACCTAACTGCTATTTTAAGCTATACAGTAAGGTATATAAAGTATGCACTGTGGGTATTAATCTAGTAGCAGAACTTCCTCTCCATTCCATTCATGGCACCAAAAGCTTCCAAAAGGAAGATATAAGGACATTCTGAAACTTTTACAAGGATGGATTGAAGTGATGGAGAGATGGGGCTCCTTTTGTCGCTGAAGAATTCTTATTGCTTTCCTGTTGAGTTTTATTGCAGGGGACATGGCTGATCAACTTAGCCAACACACTTCCAGTAACCACTGGGTGACATGATTGATTAGCTACATAGCAGGGATAACTGGAAGATCTCTTAGGAGCCCATTGTAGCTAGGGAAAGGCCATTTAATTGTCTACTGGTTTATGTGATGACAGAAAAGTGTGTGCTTGTGGAGGGGTGTGCGTTTGTGTGTGTGCAGGAGTTGCCACCTCCATTCAGAGACCCACCTAGCAGTGAGGAAAAGCAGCAGAGCTGCATTTCAGAAAAGAGAACAATGACCTGGAGTGTCTGAAATCTGTCCAGGATTTTCACAGCCCCCGTGAGGCTTGGGGTGGGGGTGGAGCTAAGCATATTTACCTTTTGTGTGAGAATAGCGAGATGCAGGGAAAGAGATTCTTGTTCACCCACTCCTCCTGATTTTCTACCACTCTATCACATTTAGGAAAGATATCCCCAAGGAAAAGGATCAAAGATAGTTATGACATTTAGATGTCAAAATAATGAATCATGCATTTTTAACAATACCTGGATTGAGTTGCTGGTAAGAATTTTGATCAATGCACATTTTTTAGTAGAAAATTATTTTCTCTGGAGACTCCCCCTTAATCACCTCGAGGTGATTAACTCTGTAGTAGATCCAAAATGTCTAGATCACAACTCTTCTCCCTAACCCATGATCATTTATTTAATTTCCATTTCATCAACCTAATTCCGTCTCCCTTTCTATATGTGGATTTATTACTGATTTCTCTCCCCAGGCAAGGAGTGTTTGCTTTGTAAAATTTTTTTTAAAAATTTAAATTCTTTTTTTTTCACTTGAGGTATAATTATCATAAAATAAAATAGGTCTCAAGCGTCCTGTCTGATGAGTTTTGATAATTGTATATTTCTTGGTAAGTATCATTCACAATAAGGGGCAGAACATTTCCATCACCCTCAGAATGCTTCCTAATGCCATTTCTGGTCATTCCTCACGTCTCACTGAAATAACCACTTTCAGATGTCAATCACCATAGATGAGTTTGGCCTGTTAATGGATTGTTAATATTTTTCCTTCGCTGAAGCTTGTCTATTCATTTTTGTACTGGTCTTTTTAATGAAATAGATTTTATGATGCTTTTCTTTAATGATGAGGGCTTTTGAGTATTGTCTAAGAAATCCTTGCCTATCCTAACTTCAAGAAGACATTCTCCTATCTTCTATTCCAAAGTTTTTATATTTTCTGTGTTTATGGAAATAGTATTTTATTTTTGGATTATTTGCTGATGATAATATAGAAGTAAAATTGGCTTTTGAATATTGATCTTGTATACTGTCACCTTGCTAATTCACTTATTGGTGTTACAGATTCAAGCAGAGTTTCTCTGTCTGTAATTATGTTGCTTACAAATAATAGAAGTTCTGCTTTTATTCTGATTTAATACATTTCTTTTTCTTGCTTTATTACACTGGCTAGGACATCTGGAACAATTCAGAATATAAGTGGTGAGAGTAAACCCACATACTTTGTTCCCAAACTTTGTAGTAAAGAAGTCCGTGTTTTACTTAAGTATCATGTGTGATTTTTGTAGATGCCCTTTGCCTGATTTGCCTGATAGAAGGCTAAGAGTTCATCCCTCCCCCACTATGGGTGAGTTTTAAATTTTATCAAAATCTTTTCTGAATCTATTGAGATGGTTATAAGATGTTTTTCTATTATTCTGTTAACATTGTGTGTTACATTGATTTTCTAATGTTAAAACAAACTTGCATTTCTACAATAAATCCCACTTTGTCTTTTTTAAATTATATTTTTATACATAGCTGGATTCATTTTTCTAGTATTTTGTTAATTATTTTTGTCTCTATGCTCATGAGGGATATTGGCCTTTAGTTTTATTTTCTTGAGCTTTTTTGAGATATCTTACTATTCTGGTATTGACAAACTCATAAAATGAATTGGAAAGTTTCTTCCTCCTTTGTATGTCAAAATACTGAGATAATTTTTTAAAATATTAGTGTTATTTCTTCCTTAAATGTCTGGCAGAATTCATTGCTGAAATCACCTGGAACTGGAGTTATAATTGTGTGTATAAATGTTTCTAAGAACAAATTCAATTTCTGTGATATATGAAAGCTATTTACTAATTCACTCCACTGTTTCTCTGAATTCTATATAATTAAAGTTTTATCAGTTTTATTGAGGTATAATTTACAGACCATAAATCCACCCAATGTAATTGTACAGTTTGGTGTTTTTATTTTTGAAAGTTTATACAGTTGTGCAACTATTACCTAATCAAATTTTAGAAACTACTGATCACTGCCTAAAATTAACCCCATGCCCAGATAAAGTCAAAACCCACTCCTACCTCCAGGACATGAAATTACACAATGTGTACTCTTTTGTACCTGGCTTCTTTCACTTAGCATAATCTACTTTACACTTGTCCGTTTTGTTGCATTTGTGAGTAGTTTGTTTCTTTTTATTTCTATGTAGTATTCCACATTGTATGGATAAACAACATTTTATTTATCCATTAACCAGTTAAAGGGCATCTGGAATGTTTCAAGCTTTTGACTATTATAAATAATATTGTTATGACTATGTGTATATAAATCTTTGGGTAGACTTACATTTTCATTGTGCTTTATAAACACCTATAAGTGGAACTGCTGTATCTTATCATAAGTGTATGTTTGAGTTTTCAAATTGCTGTATCTTATTTTAAGTATATGTTTACATTTTTAAGGAACCACCAAAGTGGTTCCCAAAGTGGCACTATATTCTCTGATGAAACGTGTATTCAAATATTTAACCCATTTAAAAAATTGTATCCCTTATGTTCTTATTAGTGAATTGTAAGGGTTCTTCATATAACCTTCATGTAAGCCCTTTATCAGATATATGACTTATAGATATTTTCTCTGAGTCTATGACTTATCTTCTTATTTTCTTAATGGTATATTTTGAAGCATAAAAGATTTCAATTTTGATAAAATCCAATTTATCTATTTTTCTTAATGTAGTATCTTAAATGGTGTCATAGCTAAGAAGTCTTTCCCTTACCTCAAATCACAAATATTTCCCTGTGTTTTCTTCAAGAAGTTCTCTAGTTGCAGCTTGTAAATGTTTGTGTGTGATCAATTTTGAGTTTTAATGTGGATTTGGGGTATAGTATAAGGTAAAGATATCAGTTCATTATTTTTGGCATATAGATATCCAATTTTTCCAGTACCATTTGTTGAAAAAAAAATCCCTTCCCGCATTGAACTGTCTTGGCACATTTGTTGAACATCAATTGACATAATTAATTATGTAGGTATTCTTCTGGGTTATTAGATTGTATATCTAGATATTTCTCCTTATAATAATGTCACACTGTTTTAACTATTGTAGCATTATTATAAAAATTTAAATCGAGTAGTGTTAGGTCTTCAGTTTTGATTCCCTTTGTCAGAGCTATTTCATCTATTCAAGATTCCTGAGATTTCATATAAATGTTAGAATCAGTTTGTCAATTTCTGCCAAGAAAGGAATGGGAGGAGGCTACTGGTATGCAACCATCATCAGTTCCCTCCATTGTGTTGCGAAGACATCATTACATTACTTTCGATGAGAAATCTGCAGTAGCCCTCATCTTTGTTCCTCTGCTCATAAGGAGTCTTTTTTTCCTTTGACTGTTCTAAATTTAAAAAAAAAATTACCAGTAGGTTTTGAGCAACTTTATTATAAGTTCTTTTGGGTGTAATTTCCCTCATGTTTCTTGTATGTGGTGTTCATTGAACTTCTTGCATCTGAATTTACAGTTTTCACCAAAGTTAGAAATAGTGCAGCCATTATATCACTCCACTCATCTCTAACATGAGTTAACAATGTTTTCCACCAGCTTCAATTACATCCTTCCATGCATTTGTAAAAAAGTTAGACTCGTTTGTCAAATTCATGCATTCTGCTTTGTCATGCTATAGTGTCATGTATACATCCTTACAGTATCATATCAAATATTTTTCACTGTCTTAAAAAAATAGCCTGTGCCTCATATATTCAAAACTCTCTTCCCCAGCCTCACGGAACCACTAGCAAACACTGATCAGTTTATAGTCTCTATAGTTTTGCCTTTTCTAGAATGTCATGTAATGGGACTCATACAGTATATACCCTATTTAGACTGGCTTTTTTTACTTAGCAATATGCATATCAGTTTCATCTATCACTTTTATTGGTTTGATAACTCATTCCTTTTTACTGCTGAATAAATATTCCATTATATGGATGTACCATAGTTTGTTTATCCAGTCATCAATCAAAGGGCATCTTGGTTGCTTCTGTTTTTTAGTAATTATGAATGCTGCCATAAACACTTAGTATTTGTGTGGACATAGGTTCTCAACACATTTGGGTAAATACCTAGGAATGCGACTGACAGATCATACAGTAAAACAACTATTTCACTTTGTAAGAAACTGCCAAACTGTCTTCCAAAGTGGCTGTAAGATTTTTTATTCCCTCCAGCAATGAATGAGAGTTATTTGTTGCTCTAAATCCTCACCAGTTGTGAGTTTTTTTCTGGATTTTAGACATTCGAATAAGTATACCTTCTTACATATCAGAAATAGAGTGTTATCTCATTGTTGTTTAAATTTGCGTTCCTCTAATTACAAATGAATGAGCATCTTTTCTTATGCTTATTTGCTCTCTGCATACTTTGTTTGGTAAATTGTGCATATCTTTTGCCCAATTTTTGTGGATTATTGTTGAGTTTTCAGGGTTCTTTGTATATTTGGGATACAAGTCCTTTACCAGATATGATTTGCAGATATCTTCTCCTGGTCTGTGGTGTGTCCTTTTTTTTTTCCAATTCATTCAGCAAATATTTATTACATGCTTATTATATACCAAACATTCTGCCAGTACATTTTTGTTTCATTTAGTTTTCCTGTCTCTAGTTTGTCCCCTGCCAATTAATTCAAAAGTGCTATCAGAGCAAAGGAAACCACAAACAAAACAAAAAAACCAACCTACGTACTGGGAGAAAATATTTGCAAACGATGTGACTGACAAGGGCTTAAGTTCCAGAATATACAAACAGCTCATACAACTCAATAACAAAAAAAGAAACCACCCGATTGAAAAGTGGGCAGAAGACCTAAAGAGACATTTCTACAATGAAGACATTCAGATGGCCAACAGGCAGATGAAAAGATTCTCAATATTGCTAGTTATCGGAGAAGTGCAAAACAAAACTTCAACGAGGTATCATCTCACACTGATCAGAATGACCATCATTAAAAAGTCCACAAGCAATAAATGTTGGAAAGGGTGTGGAGAAAAGAGAACCCTCCTACACTGTTGCTGGGAATGTAATATGGTGCAGCCACTATAGAAAACAGTATAAAGTTTTCTTAAAAAAAACAAAAATACAATTACCATATGATCCAGCAATCTCATGCCTAGGTATATATCTGGAGAAAACTCCAATTTGAAAAGATACATGCACCCCAATGTTTATAGCAGCACTATTTACAATAGCCACGATGTGGAAGCAACCTAAACATCCATTGAGAGATGAATGGATAAAGATGTGGTATGTATATACAATGGAATAATACTAAGCAACAAAAAGTGAAATAATACCATTTGCAGCAACATGGATAGACTTAGAGATTATCACACTAAGTGAAATCAGTCAGACAAAGACAAATATTATATAATATCACTTACATGTGGAATCTAAAAAAATGGTACAAATGAACTTATTTACAAAACAGAAACAGACTCACAGACATAGAAAACAAACTTATAGTCACCATAGGTGGAAGTGGGGAAGGAGGGATAAATTGGGAGTTTGGAATTGGCAGATACTCTGTACAGAATAAATAAACAACAAGGTCCTACTGGGAACTATACTCAATGGCTTGTGGTAACGTTTTCCTGGAATGTCTTGCACTCACTTTCCCATGTTTAATTCTAGACCAAACTTTTAAATGCTAGCTCAAATTTCAAGAAGAATTTTCCTTTTTCTGAAAAGTCTATGAACTTGGTTTCACAAATCTTTTTGGCACTTACTATAATGCTTGCTTGATTTTGTTATTTGTAATTCATGCCTTATATACCCTTATATGATCTTGAGGAGTTTTAGACTCCTTGAAGGCAAAAGTGATGCTCTAAATAGCTTTTTCTTTTCCATAGTAGCTAACATAGTATCATATCTATAGAAAACAAACGATAGGCATTTGTTGAATGAACAACTCTGTTTTCCTACGACCTTGCCCTGAAGGGTCCTATTCAATAGGATCCAAGAAGGTATACTAGGTAAGTAATAATCTTTCTCCACTTTGTATTTAGTTCATTTTGTTTGCACCTTAGTTTTGATGATTTCACACAGGAGTCACTAACTCATGTGGTGTGTCTTCTTATTCTCATAATAAAGTATTTCTCAGGGCAAAATTTTAAATTTTTAATTAAATTCAAACCAATTTTTCTTTCATGGATTGTAGGGTGTGTGTGTGGGGGGCGGTGTGTTAGCTAAAAATGCACTGCCAAATTCAAGGTCACATAGATTATCTCTTATTTTTTTCCTGAAGTTTTACAGTATTGCATTTTACATTTCAATCCATGATCCATTTTGAGTTAACTTTTGTGAAAGGTGTAAGATCTATGTGTAGGTTCATTTTTTTTCATGTGGATGCCCAATTGTTCCAGCATCATTTGTTGAAAAGACTATTCCTTGTCCATTGAAATATCTTTGAAACTTTGTCAAAGATCATCCGAGACACAAGTATTGAATATGTGTATGTAGTTAAGTCATTTGTTTAAATGATGGTGGTACTGAGGTCAATATTGAAGTTAAATCTTAGACAGGCAAATTGGATTCAAATAAACTAAATGCGTGGACACGTGTGCTTCTGTATGCTGAGAGTTCTCCAGTCTTCCACTCTAACTCTGCCTGCTGATTTACAGATGCACATACTTGCTTATAAAGTGATAAAATATTCTAGATAGCTACTCAGCTAAAACCCAACACCGCAAAGCATATATTGTGAAAATGGTGGGTTTCCCTGTTAATGTAAAACAAGACAAACCAAAGCAAAACAGAATACCCAGGAGACAGGTAAATATGCGCTGGATTAGTAACCAAGGAAATATTAAATATGCTGGAAAAGTCAGTTGTTCTTGCCCAGTATGCAGTAGAATTGCAGGTTACTTTTGATACTTTCGCTTGTCATCCTCCTAGAGCTAGGGGAAGGGGGTCACGAAGAATTGAAATATATGCATATGTGTGTGTGTGTGTGTATATACATATATTCTGCTGCTGAGGTGTCTTACTATCCCAGCACTGAGCACTTTTCGGCTCCCAGAAGTTAGGGGTAATCCTCTTGCCCTAAACTTTGTGGTCTAGCAATTCACACTATCACTGGACGAAAGTGTTTCCGATCATCATCAGCTGTATTTTTCTTCCTAATAAAAAGCACTATGCCTTGCAATTCTTGCAGCAATAAAAAAATTTCAACCACAAATGCCTAATAGTAAAACAATAATAACCTATCCACATTCATTTGGCAGGATAAGTCGCTTCTATTTAAAAGCAGATAAAAATAGCACTGGCCCAAGCACTGTCCTGCCCCATAGCTTTGAAATACTTTGAATAATGAAAGAGCTTACCATGATGTCTGTCTCTGAAAGCGCTGCATCTCTTTACTGAATACACAATTAACACACAGATAACAGTAGAAACGTTTCATAACTGTGAGTTCATAAAACCTACTTCGTAGTCCAAATCAATGTCAACAAATTTCTCTCTTGTGAGATGTGCTCCTTTAGAATTTTGTTGGCTTGTCAGCTGTTTCATTAATATTTTAGAACAGAAAGTAAATGCCTTGAGATTCCAAAAGCATCACAAACTGCCCCAGCTTCACTCTATTGGTTATTATAATGTCATCAAAATCCTTTGATATATGTATAGAAGCCTCCTTACAGGGAATAATGTCTATTCTCAGTTTATACATATGCAGAAGGAAGAAGACCTATAAAATTCAACTTTAATGCCATTGAAGGTTTGGAAGGCTGTTTTGGAAATCTGTGTACATTTTTGTCTTCTGGATGGTTCCCATGGTGAAGAGTACTCAGCACCTTTTTTCAGGCAACATCAACCCTCTTGAATTTTTCATCTTTTTTATCTGGCCTCCTGTTTACAAATTGATAAAGAAAATATTAAAATGGAATGAATATAAATAGCAGCTGTAGAATGTATTCTGCCAAGAATAAATCCTGTGTTAGAATTGCTAATGTATTAGAACTGTTTCATAGGGAAAAAATGCTTTTTATGACATTTCTTACTCAGTAAAGATTCTGCTCCAGATGTAGTTGAAACTAAGAAATACATATACATATTTATGTATATATATGCAGATTAAAGTGGGAAATTAAGGAAAATAGAAATTTTTCTTTTCAAATATATGTTTTTGTATCACAGGACCCCAATAATTACTTGTTAACTAGAAGTGATAGTTAGGAAACAAATTAATATTGAAAAATAAATTTTTCATAAAGATGTATGCATAAAGAGCTTTATTCTTCAAACTTTTTACGTTAAAATATTTAAACAAAGCTAAAAGTTGAAAGAATGAACACATATATTGTTCACTTAGATTCAATAATTATTGCTACTATATTGTTATTTTTGCCCTTGCTCAGTGTGTATGTTTGTCTGTTTAACTGTAAATAGCTTTAGCTATAAACTTCTGAGTTTGTGACAAGGAGGGTTTTTTTGTCTCCTATTCACATTGGTGTGGCATTCTAGGGCACAGTTAGCCTCGGGGAAGACCTAGTGAGCACCTACAGGGTCAAATGCAGTGATCTTGCAATGTATTTTCCCAAGTACCCACCCTAAAGAATTTTAAAAATATATCAAAATTCACTACATGTGCTACTACCCTATTGTCTAGTATATTCGTACAGCAGCAAATTTATATTTTAAACATACATAAATCACAAAACAAAAAAAAAGTTCTAAACATTAAACGAGCTATTTGTCCCTATTTGTTTAATTTATTAATGTACTAAACACTTTTGTTCTCACTAAAATATCAAATAATCAGTATTAGTTTTTAGTGACAGCATGTAATTAAAAATACTTTATAATTTTTAAAAGATGGTGATAATAAGTGAATTCTAAATTCACTTATTAATTAACAAATTAAATTAGAAATAAAAGCTAGTTACATTCTAAATTAGGTTTACCTTAAGTTCTGTTTCTAATGGCTATAGAACTGAAAAAGGTACTTCACAAATATACATAAAAGTAATGGAAAGTTTCATTGACTGCACTTATTAAGTGATAGTACACATTTTTCAACCACATTCGCCAGTAATGAATATAAAGGTTTGTGTTGAAGTTCAGCTAATGTATTTCCATATAATGCCAATGATTTGCTTTAGCAAACTAACTGGAAGATGTTGGATTTTAATTATTTTAGTGAATTGGTTAAAAATAAATTCCTGAAATTCTTCATTTAGAAGATTAACAGGTTGAAATGTTCTGTTTCCTAGTTTTTTAAAAATTTGACCAAATATGAAAATCCTTTATTTAGAACTGAAATATTTAACATCATGTCACCAACAAAATTCACTTAATGACAGTAACATTTTCAAACCTCTATTTTCAACATTCTCTTTTATTCTATGAGATTCTTTTGAAAAAGCAGCTATTTTCTCCATTATTGTTAAAATAGTACCTCTCCCTTAAAGCAATAACTAAATAACTAAATATATATATAAAAACAAATACATGAAAATGTGTATCTGTAGATAGCATACTGTTGACAGCCATGTGTATCATATAAAATATCTGCAAAATTGAAACGAATGTATTTTTGTCAAAAAAAGAAGTATGTAACTCATCTTTAAGCTCAATGGGTGTTTTAAGTACTTCACTTTTGGATACCCTTCAAACTTCTGTGTGGAACAAGAGGTTTTCGTGGTCACTCCTGATATGTTTACAAGGTGTTCTAAAGAGTTTAAAATCATGTACAGTCAGCCCTCCATTCTGCGGCTTCCACATACATGTTGATACGGGTAAGCTATGATACTATGCCATTTTTTATATAAGGTACTTCGAACATCTGCAGAATTTGGTGTCTACGGATGTCTTGGAACCAAGCCCCCACAGATGCCAAGGGATGACTATTCCATCAGTCCATTACTTCACAGAACACTGAATGACTTGAAATGGAATCAGTGATTTTGAAGGCCACTATCAGGCCCTTCGTGTCATGTAATTTCTTTTATTTTCTTCCTTCAGGATACCTGACATTCTCTTCATGACACATATACCAGCATCACTCTAAGTATTAGAAAAAGGAACATGTTTATTTTTTCTTTTTCTTTCTTTTATCAGAAAAAGTTATACATTCGGACAACCTAATTTTTGTTTTCAGATCCTCAATACATGATCTTACATGTTACCTGGGATATGTGCACCTTTTTTTTGAAAACCATCAGTATAAAGGATATTTCAAACTTGGGTGTAATTCAGGCAGTCTTTAGTAGCCGTATGTACCATATGCCTTAAAGAAAATTTATTTCAGGATGGGGTCAGGGCTCAGGAAGGCATCTTTCCAGGAGATCCACCAGGATTAACCCAGCAGATCCAGTCCTTTGGAAACAGGGTTGGGCCAGAAAGAGCAAGGACAATCATTTATAGTCATTCAAAGAAATTGTTATTCATGCTACAACAGACTATTGTACCACAAAACTCAAGGATTGGAAATCACGATGAGAGCAATCACATAGAGCATGCTGAAACCAGGAGCCACGTGTGTATGTGGGACTTGCCCTGGCATACCCGATCAGGGTTTAGTTCACAATGGAGAAGTCTGATGGGAGAGGAGTGAGAGGCAATGAAGGAACACAGCAGCCATAACAGGCTATTATATTCCTGATAGGAGTGTGGCTATTCCAAGACCACTGGATGTTGAGATAGAGGTTGTGTTGTGTACTGCTCTCCCCAGTCTGGAAAGGCAGGTTCCAAATTTGAAGGAGATTATTATGCCTGCAGCATGTGAGAGAAAGAGCCAAGAAGAGGCTGGTTAAAATACGGACAATAAATGCACTAACATTTTGTAAGATATTATAAATGTGAGCCATTGGAAAGTAGTATGGTGAAAGCTACCAATTCAGCCAAGCTTCATATTCAGTGTAACTGTCAAGTTATTTCACATGCTTGTCTTTATCTACTAGATTATGATACCTAAAGGCAGTTACAGGGGCTACTGAATAAAAAGGACTTCAGATTCTGACCTGAGTTTGGAACCAAATTGCATCAATTACAACCTATGTAAATTGAGAAAGCTGTATAACCATTTTGAGTATCAGTTTCCTTAATCTCTACCTCATAAATTTGCTCTGAGATTAAACAGATTCTTTTTAAAGTTCTTAACACAATGTTTGACATACCATAAGTATTTAATAACTGGTAGCTATTATTATTACTTTAAAAATCACAAAACTTGATAAATGAAAGAACAAGTATATCTAATTTCAAACGTTTATATTTTTAAAATAAACTATCTAGGCTTATGCTGAAACTATTTATAAAATAAAGAGAATGTTTCTGGGGACAGCAGATTTGGGGAAGATAGAGTACATTGTACACATTTTTCCCCTATTCCTCCTGCTAAGTACAGCTTAAAAACCCTGGACACTATATATAAACAAACATAAGAAGACTCTGAAAGGTGGAGAGGAGGAGGAAGATTGGTTAGAAACCTTGGGACCCAAGTCCCACAAGTGATGAATTCCTCTTTTTTCCCCCTCACATATTCCAGGCAGGGTACTGGAGAAGTAGACTACCCAGAAATGCCAAAGAGTGCAGGAAAAATAACCTGCCAAGGCTTGCTTTCTCTTACGAAAGGGACAGGGAAGGGGTGATCCAGTGAGACAGAATACTTTTAGACAATCTTTATGCTATTTTAGCCAAATGCCACCAGGAAAACACTGTAACTGCATCCCCACCCATGCCATCAAAGGCCAGGTGTGGAACCTACACTCCCACTCTAGCCTGATTTGAATGAGATGCCTCAAACCCCCTTGTCCCTTATCTCCCCTGTCCGAAGACAGGGTTGTGTCAGAAAAGACTGAGTGCAGATCTGGAGCTTTCACCCATGCCAGATGTTAAAAATTTTCTACTACTTCAGCAATGTTAATGGAGACCATGTGGGGAGCCTGAACCTTCAGCCGTAAGGTAACCATTCCTTCCCTGTTGGGATGGTATCAGAGGAGGCCTAAGAAAGAGTCAGGGCTTTCAGTAGGGCTCAGGGGTAATACCCACACACTCATGATGGAAGCTACATGGATAGAAAGCCTGAACACCTATCCTGTCCAGCAGTAAAAAAGAACCCCTCCTTCCACTAGGTGTTAAAGGAGGCTGAGTGGAGAATCTAGACCTTCCACTACCATTTGGCAGTAAGAAGGCTGACCCTTCCTTCCCTCCAAGAGAGCAATGTCAGAGGAGACATGCTAAAACACAAGATTTAAATAAGATCCAGAATCTCCTAACAAAATACCCAAAATGTTTAGGTATGCATAAAAAAATCACTCACACCAAGACTCAGGACATCTCAACTTGAATAAGAAAATGCAATCAATAGCCACTAACACTGAGATAACACATATGTCAGGATTATCTGGAAAAGACTTTAAAGCAATCATCATAAAAATGTTTCAGATAGTAATTATAAACACACTTGAAACAAATGAAAAAGTAGGACATCTCAGCAAGAAATGCAATATATAAATTAGAACCAAACGGAAATGTTAGATGTAAAATATGTAATAATTAAAATTAAAAATTCAGTAAATGGGCTCAACAGCAGAATTCGAGGGTAGAAGAACAGAAGTTATACAATCTAAATAACAGAAAGAAAACAGACTAAAATGAGACAAACAGAGACTCAGCGTTTGTAAGAGTTAAAAGCTCTAACACTTAGTACTGGAGTTCCGGAAGAAGAGAAGAAATATGGTGGAGCTGATCAGTATTCAATGAAATAATGGCTGAAAAATTCCTAAACTTGGCAAAAGAAAAATAAAATTATAAATTCAAAAAGCTGTGTAAACCCCAGACTGAAAGAAGTTCATGCTGAAGTACACCATAGTCAAACTTCTGAAAACTGTAGACAAAAAAAAAAAAAAAAAATCTTAAAAGCAGCCAGAGAACTGATGCATTACTTATAAGGGAACACCAATTTGAATGAACGGCAAAGTTCTCATCAAAAACCATGGAGGTGGAGAGAGAAATAACACACATTTTTAAAGTGCTGAAAAGAAAATATAGTTGATGCAGAATCCTATACCAGGTAAATATCCATGAGAAGATGTTTTCAGATAAAGGAAAACTAAGAGAATTTGTTGTCAACAGATCTACCCAAAATGAATGCTTAAAAAAGAATCTCTAAGACAAAAGAAAATAATAAGAGATGGAGTCTTTGAATATCAGGGAAGAAGAACATAATAAGCAAAAATATAAAGACAACAGACTTTCCTTCTCTTGAGTTTTCTAAATTATGTTTACAGCTCAAGCAAAAATTATAGTATTTTCTAATGCGATTCTCATGGCATGCAGATATCTTATAGAGACAATTTATTATAAATGAGGGAAGGTGAGTGTACATAACTTCACTTGAACTGGTAAAATTTCAACACTTATACACTTGACAAGTTATGTATATATAATGTAATAGAGCAACCACAAAACAAAGCTATACAGAGATAGTAAAAAATACTATAAATAAATCAAAATGGAATGCTAAATAATGTTCAAATATTCACAGGAAGGCATGAAAAAGAGAAGACTTTTTGGTAGACATTCACAGGATTTTTCTAAAATTTACCTGGGAAGGCAAAAGACCTGGAATCACTAACATGATAATTTTTGAAAAAGAAGAATAAAATTTGAAGAATCAGTCTATGCTATTTCACAAATTACACAGCTATACTACTCAAGATTGGGCAGTATTGATAGGAGGATAGAAACACAGATCACTGGAACAGAATAGAGAACCAGGAAATAACCCACACAAGTACAGCTAACTCATTTTTGACAAAGATTCAAAAGTAATTAGATGGAGGAAGAATAGTCTTTTCAACAAATGGTTTTGGAACAATTATATATCCATAGGCAAAAATAAATAAGTAAACCTCAACTTAAACCTCATACTTTTAGCAAAACTGTCTAATACTTGACTGGGAAAACTTGAGAAAAACACTAGCGGTGAGCATTTAATGTAGATAGCTGTCAGTCTAAGATGAAAACAAAGATGGGTACAAGAGTGGAACGATAAAACAGAGTTTGCAAATCTGATATGAGACAAAATTGAACTCAACTGAAAAAGCATTAAACCTTGACAATGAAGAACACATTTTAATTCTGTTTAAACCTGTTTTTATAATACAGATATTACATGAATATTTTTGCCAAAATAATACAGCAGTCACATTTAAAGAGGCAGAAGATGTAAAAAGAAATAGATATAAATACTAATAGGAAATTTTAAACACATCACTCTTAATACAAGAACAAAAGGTGAGTCAGGATACAGTAAAACTAAGTAACAGTGAATTAGAATATGCTATGGATCTATACCAAACTTCACCCTGTGACAATACAGACTAAACCACATGCTAGTCCCTGCACTGCAAGGGAGGAAGAATGCTTTTATAGAGAGGAAAAGGAAGTTGGGGGGTGGGAGGTATTGTAAACAAAGAGTCCATGGCTCTCCACTGGCTAAGTCCTTGCCAGGAAGGACTTTTCATCTTCCTGTTGGGCTCTGTTATCTTCACAGGGCACGAGAATTCCCTCTTCTGGTCTCCCAACACTATTTAATTGAAGTTTCTGGGTTTTTTTTTTTTTTTACATTTTCCCCATTGATCAAGATCTTTTTTCTGAAAGCATCACTGATCAAGAGTTATGTTTTCTATTTTCAGTGGCTTTCTGTACCTCAATACCAGGAAAGATCTTTTCTCGGTGTTGTGTCTCACACTGGAGGGAAAGTGCACAGATTAGAAAATTACTGGGGTCACATTCAAGTAACAAGGAAGGGTAGGAGGGAGAACACTCAGGCACTTTCTATCTAAACTCCACATGTCATCAAGATCATAGACCTTGATGATCCTCTGAAGTGTTATGTCATTATCAAAGGTTTGGCAACAAACTTTCAACACGCCTGGTCCAATTATCTTGAGAAAGCTGTCTCATCAGATGTCCTCTGCTTCAGTTCCAGGAAATCTTTGTTTCCAGGTCACCAGATGATGTGCAGGTCCAGAAAGAGTTCACCACTTTCTTTAAGTGTGTCACATGAATCCAAAAGTCTATTCTTTGGAGTTTGGCAACACAAGGGTTTGTTAGGAGTACCTAACAAGGGCCTTTCCAGTGATGATGACTACTGTTCTTCTGGAAGTAGCTTTTCCAATAGATGAAATCTCTAGGTTGCAAAATGTGATGCTTGCTTACAGTTTTTATCTTCTGAGAGCACACTATAAAAAAACTGCTCTACAAAAACATGGTTATTTTTAATAGAAACAATTAAGCCTTTGCAATACTGGAGTATCTCTCCTTTTACCAATTGTGTTTCAAAAGAGGAAGGAGCCAAGTACATTGGACATCCTGTGACTATCTCAAAGGGTGAGAGATTATGAGTTCCTAAAGGGGTAGATCTGAGATTTAGAAGAACCAATGACAATGCCTTTGGCTAAGGTATTTGGAGGGCCTCTAAAATTTTGGCAACTGAATCTTAAAAATGCTGTTAGTGCATTCGACTAAACCAAAGAATTGAGGGTGGTAAACACGATGAAAGTGTTATAAAACTGGCCAAACGCTGCAGATCTGTCAAAGTCTTGACCAGTAGAATGGGTTCTTCAATCACTATGAAGTTTGAGAAGAGTTCTCCACGTAAGGGTAATCTTTTCCAGAAGGACTTTAGCCACAGAAGAGGCAGGAGCCTATGTCCAAGGGAAAGCTTCAATCCAGTGTGAAAACATACAGACCATGACTAAAACATTTATATCCATTAGAAGGAGGAAGCTGTATAAAATCTATTTGCCACACCTTGAATGGTCCATTAGGCAGTTTAAAATGTCTGGGAGTGTACAACCAGGCTTCCCTGGGTTGTACTTTGAACAAGTGGGAGAAGTGGAGTACACACTTTTCGTGGCCTTGTTAATGTTTCTCCACCAATATTGATTCATGAATGTTATCATTTTGTCAGTAGACCAATGGTTTAATGCATGTACAGTGGTGAGGAGTGGGAAATTTAGAGTCTCTGGTAGGATTGGGTGGTTATTAGAGCTTTCTCTTCTAATCGAGCCAAGAATTGTTGAATTTCAACCTTGTTTTTCCTTTTTCTGAGGTCAATTTTTGGGCTTCTCAAGCCAGGTTTTCTAAATCATCATTTGGGGAACTATTCCTTTGGATCATGACAGGGGTTTGGCTGCTGTTGGTTCCTCTAAGGACAGCATTCCTTGTGTGGATGTCAGCAAGGTGATTTCCCCAGCTTTCAGAGAGTCAAGTTTAGAATGCCCCAGAATCTTAATAATAGCTAAAGCAGCAGGTAAAAGCTATTGCATCCAATAACTTCTGAACATAAAGGCCTTTTAAAATTTTATATCTGCTGCAAGTAAGGAAACCATGTTGCTCCTACAACATTCCAAAATCATGAGCTACTTTGAAGGCATATCTAATATCAGAATAAATATTGGTACTTTTGCTCTTGGCTAATGTTCAAGCCCATATAAGACTGCATAATTCAGCCAGTTGGGCCAAAGTAACCATAGGTGAAGATGCTGTCTCAACAATACCAAAAGGAGCAGCGATAGCACACCTAGCACAAATTTGCCATGTCACCTTTTAAACAAGAACCATCAGTGATCTATGAGAAGTCAGCATTACCCAAAGGAATTTCCCGCAGATCATCATGAGGAATCAGGAGGTGATCCCTCAGCTTTAAGCAGCCATGAGGAACTTCATCAGTGAGGGGAGAAGAGTACCTGGGTGAAGGTTACTACAATGTAAAAGAGTTGTGTGAGGAGCAATTAACAAAAAGACTTCTCAGGAGGTAAGGTGACTGAGTTGAGAAATGTTGAGTGTGATGAGACTTCAAGAGAACTTCTGCTGCATGAGGTATAAAAATGGCTAAAGGGGGTCAAAAAGGCAAGTGGTAGCAATGGCTCTAAGGCAAAGGGGGCACTCCTGGGCCAGTGTCCAGTTTCTGGCTTTAATACCCTATGGGTCAATCATGGTCCCCTTGTTTTTGGCTGAGTACCCCAAGGGGGCTTTTCATATACAAAAAGGAAAAAGGGAATCCAATAATTGGGATGCCCAAGGGCAGGTAGGTTCATCAAATTCTTCTTTTAGGCCTTGAAGGCTAAGTCATTTGGTTCTTCCCATAAAACTGGGTCAAGGGTGTTACTGTTCAATAAAACATACAGAAGTTTGGCCATAAGAGAGAAATTTGAAATCCAATTAGCAATAACCAACTAATCTGAGAAAATCTCACACTTGGTGCTTAGCTTTGAGTTTTTGGAAACTTAGGACCCCATGAAGTCCATCTGGATCTAGTTGTAGCCCTTGTTCTGATAACAGATGCCCTGAACATCAAATCTGGGTTTGGTCAAACTGCAGATTTTCTTTGTCGACCTCATGTCCCTTTGAGGCTAACAGCTTTAGCAAGTGGATGCTGTCTTCCGGGGGCGGGGGGGGGGGCTTGAGAAGGAGAGCAAAGAAGCAAATCATCCACATAACGCAACAAAGTAGAGCCACTAGGGAACTTTATATCATCCATATCAGCCTTTAGGATTTGCAAGAAATAAAAAGGACTCTTGGTAAAACCCTGAAGCATTACTGTTCAGATGAACTGTTTGTCTTTCCAAGTGAAGGCAAAAATGTGGGTACTGGCTAGCTTCATCAACTGGAATACTAAACAATGCACTGAAATCAATTACAGTAAAAAATTTACTTCTGATTAATTCCCATGGATGTTAGTAATGTATGAAAATTAGGAACAACAGGGTGTTGAGGGATAACAATGTTACTGCTCATATGTCCTGGACAACCTCCACCCTCAGCCCTTAGGTTTTCTCATCGGTAAAACAGGATCATTACAGGGACTAGTACAAGGGATAATGAGGACTTGAGCCTTGTGATTTCTATTATGGTTTCTATGCGTTGAAGGGCTTCTCTACTTGTAGGGTGTTGATTAATTTGAGGAAGAGGCTTTGAGGGATCTAGCTGAATCTTGATGGGAGGTGCTCTGTGAATTTTGCCACTATCAGTTAGAGATTTTGCCCGTGAGAAAAATGGTCGCTAATTCAATAGGGGAAAATGATGAGTGTTTCCAGAATCTGCTCCAGTATCCTCAGAGACAGAATAAAAGATGTCAAAAGTTCACTTAATTCACCTGGTTGATGACTTTGATGACTGTTGTCAATTTCTAGAATTGCCCCTTTTGGGGAGAAAGAAATTTCAGTATGATTCTCTAAGAATTGTTGGCCTATAAATGAATAGGGGTGGAGGAATTAAGGAGAGAAGAAGTGTTTCTCTCAAAGGGCCTAGGCAAATGGGAATAGATTCAGAGACAGGAACCTCTTGAGGTTCATTTGAACTGTTTTAGTACTCTGAAGTAGGGGCTGCTTTATAGTGGTGGGGCTGAGCACCGAGAGTGGGGCTCCGATGTCAATTAGGACTGGAAAAGATTCATCCCTAATCTGGAGAGATGTTTCTCCAAACTGATTAAGAGTGAAGATTGGGAAAAGCCCCTACAGTTTTTCAGAGCCATATCACTGAGAATTGGGAGGACTTTGGAAAGGCTGTTTAGAGGGCTAAAGGTGCCTAAAGTGCTTAAATTTTTAACAGTCTCTTTTCCAATGTCCTGGTTTTTTGCAATAATAGCAGAAACAAGGAGGGTTTTGGTTTTACTTAGGAGCCTTCGTTTGCTGGAGTTGATGATTAAAAATTTTGGTGGTCTTCCTTTGAGATTAGCTAAATCTGCAGAGGACATAGTTTCCCACTCCATCCTGGTCATTTTTACTAGAAGAGAAAGATCGTGGGTTCAGTTCATTAAAAAACATAAGAATTAAAAGCTACCCAAGCAGAATCAACATCTGCAGAAAGATCAGAATTTTCTTTAAAAACAATCTGAAGTGCATCATAATTTTCAGGAAAAGGCACATCAGATTTTTGCATGCAAGCCTGAATTTTCTTCCACTCAACAGGCTTTGGAAAAGCCCTGGGAATTGCTCAGTGAAGTTGCCTAGGGATTACTGAGACTGATCATATAATAAATTAGTGGGCTGGTCTCCCAGTTGTAATTTTAGAGACCTTGAAGGATTTTCCCAGTTAGCAGTTGTCATCCAATGTTGGGCCTGCCTTCAAGCACACACACACACACGTATATATATATAAACTAGCTGATATAAGTCAGAGAAACCAGAGTGATGGAAGTTTGATGGGAGAATTAGTATGTGAGAACTGAGGGTATAGAGAAGGAACAGACACAGTAGAAGGGAAGGAGAAAGATGGTGCCAGAGGTGACTCTGACCATGTGGAACCAAGAGAAAGAGACAAAATGGCATGGGAGACAGAGCCTGAATCAAAGGTGCCAAGGAAAAAGAGCCTGTGGTTTCAGGATCCATTTTATCTTTCTTTAATCATTTGTTTGCTTCAGTTAATCTTAAAATCTTATCTTGCAGAGAGGCAATTTTAGACTCCTGATAACATTGGGAGGCCTGAAAATACCAACTGAAATAAGCACTCCACTCAGTTCTGGAAATGTCTGAGCTATGGGAGTCCGATTTGGTTTTAAGGCAATTAAGTTTGGGTATTTCAAAAGTTTCCCATAATGGCCACTGATATTCTAAATTGCCTTTGGTCTCCTCCGTCCATTTTGTTAGAAGTGTGCATCAGGAAGGACTGTGGTTTTTAAAAATAAAATCAGCCAAGTCCCTGGGGTAGAGGGGGTGCTCTTAAAATATTTAGAGAACTGGAATCTCTCTTCTCACAGATTTTTCTCTAGAGTATGGAACAATTTTCAAATGGCTCAAACAGTTTACAACTCAAACAGCTCAACTCAAACAAGCTAATTCCAACCAGTTCTAAAAGAGACAGCTTGGTCCTGGAGGAGCCAGGCTAAAGGCTTTTTCAGCCAGTTTCCAGAGAATAGCCCCTACCAAAGGAATAAGTCAAAGGCTGAAAAACCAGCACAGTTTCAGAAAAGTAGCCTCTGCTTTGGAAGAAAGGAGCTAAAGGCATTTTCAGCCAGCATCGGCTGAAACAGTCTGGTCTCAAAATCAGACCAAAGTGCCAAATGAATACCTGCATACAGCACAAGGCCTTAACTAGAAAGATAAAACCTTAAAAGAGATCCCAGATAACACTTGGAGAGCTCTAGGAGCAAAGAGGGTAGAGCCTGGATCCAAAAGAGGTACCTTCAAACTTGAGGGTTGGTGGGAAAAGCAATGAGCATCACTGGGCTCAACCGTGGGTATGGTGGCACCTGTTTGCTCACTGGTTTGAAGCTGTTGGAGGTCTTCTGCAGTCCTTACAGAGGCCACCAAAATGTTGGCCCAAAACAAATAGCTTGTCAGATATTTCTCTAGCAAAGATAAGTTTATTTGGGATAAACAGAGAATTACAGTTTGGGATCTGCATCCCTGACAAGCCACATGTGAGTTGCCACAGAGCAAGGGAAGAAGAACACTTTTACAGAGAGAAAAGGAAGGTGGGAGGACTACAATAAACAAAGAGCCCGAGGGTTTTCATTGACTGAGTCCTGGCCAAGGAAGAAGAGGAGACTTTCTTTTTCCTGTCGGGCTTTGTTATCATCTCAGGGTGTGACAGCTCCCCTTTCTGATCTCCCAACTCTTTTAAATTAAGGTTTCTGCTTATTAATTTTTTACAACTTAAACATTTGCTAAGAGGTATATCTTCAGTGCTTTTATCGCAAAAATAGTAACAACAATAAAAAACAGGTCAAGAGGAAACTTTTTAAGGTGATGGATGTATTTATGACATAGAGTGTGGTGGCTTAATGGTATATATATGTATCACTAAATCAAGTTGTATATAATAAATATGCATAGCCTTTTGTATGTCAATCATACCTTAATAAAATTTTTTAAGAAAAGAAATTAATAAATAAAAAAAATAATGAGGTAAGTTACAAAAAGTGATAGCTTTAACTAACAAAATATATTGGTTCTTTGAAAACCAACAAAATACTTACCTAATTTAACGAACTTCTACCTAATGGTGCTAGACTTCTACCTAATTAATAAAGAAAATGGAGAAAACACAGACATAGAAAGTAAGAAATGTCACAAAGGTAATAAAATTGAAACAAAAGAAATATTTAAAAAAATATTGGAAGAGGCTACTTCAAAAACATCTCTGCAAATAAATTTGAAAACCTGGTTTAAGTTAATAAATATAGGAAAATAGCTTTTACCAAAATTGATCCTTTAGATACAAAAAGCTTAAAACATTAATTTCTGTAGAAGAAATTTTAAAAGTTACTAAGAAACTATTCTACAATAAAGCACCAGGCTCAGTTAGTTTCCCAAAAGAAATCTACAAACCTCTAAGGAACAGATAATCACAATGCAAAATAAAATGTTTTGAGTGGAGTAAGTGAAGAAAAATGCCCCAATTTTTTTTGAAGCTAGTTAAAAATCAATAATTAAATCAAATAAAGATTGCACAAAAACAAAGTTACAAATTAGTAAATAAAATATTCATCAAGGTAAACGCACTATGTAATGAAAAGTAAGTGGTATTTATTTCAGGAATTCAAGATTGGTTATTTACATAGATATAGATACAGACATAGATATATACTAGGAAAAGGGAAAAAAAAGAGTCCCACTCTCCCCACTATTGCCTCCCTATTATTTAGTTATTTAGCATTGTACCTGAGATATCATCAAGGCAATTCTAAAGAAATCAATTAGAGACATCTGAATTAGAAAAGAAGTAAAAATTCTGTATTTGCAAAAGATAAAATAGTATACCTAGAAAACCTGAGAGAATCAGAATATTGTCAAACAAACAAATGAATAAAGTCGCAGGATATACAAATGATATTCAAAATAAATATTTTCATACCTATAAATAGCCAGTCAGAAAATAAAATGTTAGCAAAATCCGATTTTCAATGAAGAAAATTAGAATACTTAGAAATAAATTTAACAGAAAATGAGCAAAACTAACATCAAGAAAGCCTGAAATATTCCTGAAAGACACAAATGTAGACGTGTGCAAAGGAAACACATCCCTAGTCTTCAAGAAAAGTCAACATCATAAAGATGTCAGTCCTTCCAAAAGTAATTTGTAAATTTTATACAATTCAATAAAGTACCAATAAAGTTAGTTTCGTGCAGCTAGGAAACTTGATATTAAGTTTCATGTGGAAAAATAATCATGAAGAATAACTAGAAAAAAATGGAGAAAGAGAAACTGTAATAGACTAGCCTCACAAGATATTAAAACATGAAATAGACTCTATAATGAAAGCAGTATAGTATTGGCCCATAAATAGATATAAACCAGTGGATAACAGGAATTTCAGAAACAGACCAAGGTACATATGGAAAGTATATAATAAAGACAGCATCACAAGTCATTGGGCAAAGATAGGTTTTTTTCTTAAATGGTGCTGAGATAATTGGCTAGCCATTTCAAAAAGGATCAAAGATGTCCATGTTGGACACCATATGTGAGAAAAAACTCCCAATGGATCAGGGACTTAAATACTGAAAATTCATACAAATAGAAAAAGACAGTATGTGTAAGTTCCTCAAAAACCTCGGTTTAGAAGAAGGCTTTTTACGTATGACTCAGAATCCACATGTAATATCGAAAAGTTGCTAAATTTTACCAGATTAGAAAAAGCAAAACTTCTGTATGACAAAAACACAGTAAAGTAAAAACAAATGACAAACTGGAGGAAAATTTTAAATTTACAGCACAGCTAAAGGCTAGATCTCTAATATACAAAGAACCATGGATAGCTTCATTGTAACAGTCTTGAACTAGAAGTATCAGAGCAATTATTCACTTTATTTCTGAAATTTCCTTGTCATAATCATGTCTTTCCCATAGAATCATCCATGTGGTAGTTTAAAAGAAAACATACACTTCCACTATTTGAATTACATTTGAGTGAAGCCGTAAAACTCAGAGCCTTAGGCAAAACTGTCTTTTGGCAAATTGTACTCAGAATCATTTGATTGCAAAAGTCATACCCACAGCCTGATCGTATGCTAATTGGCCAGGTGATTCAGGTTTTAAAAACAAATTTCTTTCCCTCATCCCCTAATCAATTTACTGCTCTGTCTTTGAAGTTTTACTACACATTCTGGACTAGTCTATGGGTAAATCCACCACAGCCTCTTTGACTAAATGGATGTTAATGAATACAATATTGAGCTTTTTGTTGGCTAAATTACCTCTAACAAGATATTTTTGAGTTAATTTAATGAAGTGCTCTAGGAAGTTAAGTAAGTGGCTTATTTCACTGAATGAGGCAAGTTGGAAAAGAATAAACACAATAAATACTGTAAAGTGTGAGTAATTTTATTGTTTACAAAGTATTTCAAAATCCTTCCAGTGAAAACGTAATCTGCTGTCATTCATTGCTTCCCTCTATGGCTTATCTCCCTGAATATTAGATGGATACATTTATTTCATCTGTCGCTATTTTGATCCAGGATGACTTCAGTTAAACCATTTATACTTAGGACATGATGTTGCTATGTAACCTTAATAATGGATGTATCCAAATAGGACCCTAAAGCAGAAAAAACTACATTTTGAACTTATATTACCTACAGGAACACATGTGTTATTTTCAAAATGTTAATTTGAAATAAGAGGAATTGCATGGCTATCTTTCCTACTTTTAAGAAATGCCTTTCACACTAAATATTTGCACACTGACTTACAGTTTACATAGCACTTTTACATACATTATCTCCCGATTCTTTCTTTGAGATAAAGAAGGGATTTTCTTCTCTATTTTAAAGATTAAAAAAACCCAAAAGATCTGAAAGAGGTTAAGGGACATAAGATCATATTGCTGGCATTGCTGAACTTTTCCTATAAATTAAGTGCTTTTATGTACAATAAAGCTGATTCATTAAATGGTCTGGGGACAAGTTGTTGCTACATGCATAAAACAAACATCAGACATTGGCCTCTTTAGTTTATATAGCCTACCGTCCCTTTGCCTAATCGGCAAATCCTTCAAGGGAGAGTTTTCCTGATATTTCTACCACTGAGGGGTGGGCTCAGCAGTGCATCAGTTGGAGTGCGTATGTACTTTCTTTTGAACATAGATAAGAAACAGGGACATCTTCCGGACAATCAGTCCAGAAACTTGTTGACTTGCCACAAACACACTCTGTACACCAGTGTTGAGTTGGAAACAGTTGTGTGCTGCAAATGTTTAACAATTGGCTCCCTAGAAAACCAGATGCCCTGATTTTTAGGGTTTGCCATCTCTGTTCTGTATACATTATCACCATGACCAGTTTCAAACCTCCAATACGGTTGTCACTGAACACAGAGTTGGGAAGAGATGTGAGCAATCGGCTCTTGTGGGCTGATGTAATTCAGCCCCATCAAACTACTGGTTGGAAGGATCTGCAGTATTTGAAGAAGGGGTAGTGGAGAATATACTTTAAGATTTAGGTTGGATTTTGGCTTTTACCTGTGTCATTTGCTAATTTCACCAAATCCATAAACAGTTTAAGACCAGGGGAATGTAAAAATACAGAGATGAATATTTCCTAACCCCATTTTACCAGAAGACTTTCGGTAGTACTCTGACATAATGAGTCAGCTAAGAATTTAATCAGCACTGTGCCACAGGAAATATGCCAGTCCACAGACCTCCAAGGAAATCTATACTTCCTGAGTCTGAATGAGTATGAGACCTTCTTTGTATTTCACAAATAGGATTTCCCTCTCAAAAGTCAGAACTTATTTATAGTCATGGCAAAATATTAGACAAGTCAGGCATGCTCTCTGTTTTCGAGGGGTCTACAATGTAGTTAGAAAAAGGACTCAAACACCAGTAGCAATGATGCACGTCTTAAGAGCAGGCATTTGAAGTTTCTATAGCTTTGATGTACTAAACATCTAACCGCTTACCTACGTGACATCATTTTTTGAAGTCTGTTTATTATTCTTTCTCTTCACACAGATCAATAATTTGTGGTCACTGGAATTCATGGAGATTTTCCTCTGGAACTGATATATTCAGTATGTTTTACTAACACTAACAGTGGATTGGTCTGGCACACTGTTTCCAAATTATAATTTAACTGGGTGAACTGGAACTGTCTCCCTAACTTCATAAGTTCTTCAGAATTGACCCTGCTGTGCCTGGATAATCATGTGTGACAATAATCCATGGGGATTCCTAATGGTTTTCTAGTGAGGGTCTTCCAGGAGGGGCTAGTGAATAAATCTGTTCTAAGAGAATATGCTCTCCATCTCTGAGGGATATTTTGTGTCCAACTATTGAGTATTATCCTTCAATAATGAAACATCATCCTCCTTTTCTGATATTGTAGTATTTTCTGTCTAGGTGTCCCTTGTCCCTCTGCTTCCCTCCACCATCGCCACCAAAAAGTGGTAGGCTAGAAACAGAAAAACACAAAACTCTGTCAAAACATCTAGGTAAAATTAGAATTTCCATTACAAAATTGGCAATGTTTAACTCTGTGCATCTCATACATTGAAGGTTTTCAAAGTGAAGTCCCTGGAGCAGAAGCAGCAGCACGTGAGAACGGACTCCCCACCCAACTGCTATCTACTGAATTAGAAATTCCAGCAGTGGGACCCAGGAATCTATGTTTTAATAAGCTCTCCAGGTGATGCTGATGCAGGCTCCAGTTTGAAAATCACTGTCTTGGAACCAGTATCTTTAATTTGGAAGGACTTTCTGTTTGTTTACCCCATTGGTCTACTGAATAAAATTCTAGAAAGAGATACAGGCAATTTTTTTTTCTTGACATTCTTTCCTTGTTTGGAATGATTTTTTCCTCTATTAACCAAAAACTTCAAATATTATTTACCTTTTGCTGTTAATGTCTATGACTGAATAGACTCAGTCTATTGAGAACAAGTTACCTGACTTCTGATTTTTAAGACTTCTGAACCATTTCAACTACATTTTAATTCTACTTTAAAACACAGCACAGGTAGATTCAAATTTCAGGGCTTCTAGAGATGTGTTTATTTTGTAGCTAATAAGGGGGAAAGGATCCTTCCAGAAATTTATGCTTGAGTCCCTGGTCTAATACTTCTATTTGAGGGGTCTCTTTAGGCTAAATTTAAGTCCTACAATGAACAGTGAAATTTCTCCTATTCTTCAGAATGTGGTTTAACTCTCTAGCTCCCAGGTATTTAGAAATTAACTTAGAAAAAAGTACTTTGCTGCACATGTGATTACCTGAAGATCAGGCTCCATCCCAATGCTAGCTATATCCATTTAAGACAAGCCAGTTTCCACAATCGCTTATAAAGTCAACAAAGCCCAGGTTTACTGGGCCTTTTCTCCTTTCTCTTTTATCAGATATTTTTGCTTCTTTCTTCTCTGCATGGATTCTTTCCAAAACCGTCTCTATTTTATACCAACTTAATTTTTATTTCCCCCCTTCTCTCTTGTTCTGACCTTACTACTTTTAGCTCTGTTTTTACCCTGGTTCTTTTGTCACGCACTGGCTGGCTCCAATTATGGAAACCTTGTATTTATTCTTTTTAAGATCCATATTTGAAAACAGGCTCCTTTACAGATAAGTACACTTTTTGTAAATGGACTACTCCTAT
Organism: Vicugna pacos; assembly: GCF_048564905.1. NCBI lineage: Eukaryota > Metazoa > Chordata > Mammalia > Artiodactyla > Camelidae > Vicugna > Vicugna pacos. Next base: position 12,725,845 of record NC_133010.1, read on the forward strand.
TCAGAGAAACACTTACTGACATTACAAAATAAGATTGTTGGTTATAGTTTCAGATAATCAGGAAAGCAAAAATTTTGCCCTATTGACAGGAAGATCTACTAGCCTTTTTCCCCTGCTGCTTGTTTAATGGTATATAACTTTCTGAAGGTGAATTCTTAAAGCCAGAAAGCTTTAAAGCTATCCTCTAATGGACTGCCATCCACCTCTTGTCATTTTGGTTATCATTCTTACAAAATACAGATAATTTTCTTCTTGCTTTTTAAAGAGACATTTTGCAGATTATTTTGAAGGGCATAATATTCAAGAAATGCTGTAATTTTTACTCTTTTAATATATGACTTAAAACTTTTAAATTTGCTGTTTTACTATTTGAATACCCTGTACAGGATCACAATATTTCTCTCTATATTTTCTTTAACAATGTAAACGTCACATGTCCCTGGAGATTCTTTTGTGCTATTACTTCAAGCTCACAGAACTCAGCTTCACTCTTCCTTTAGCTAAGTAATTACAATCAAGGTATGGGCTGATATATATCATGCGTCACCAGTAAAATCTGCAATCTCACTCACTTGTGATACATAATGCTTTTAAATGTCCTTAAGAGTCTTTCAGATATGGTAAGCAAGCCAATGTCCTAATCTATCAGTTATTTAAGTTTGAAATACTATAAAAATACGAAATATTCATTTATCAGAACACTAATTCTTTGGTTCTTCAGCTTATAGGTGATCTTCTAATATGCAAATATATGGGAGATTATCCTACAGCTCCTCTCCCATCTCAGTGAGGTGGCTGAGAAGTCTAAAACACTTTCTGGCATTCTTTATATTTTTGTATCCCAAGAGTATGCTTAATTCTAATTAATTTTGTTGTGTGAACTCATTCTACCCCATATTAAATTAAGTAGAAAGGCAGTGTGTTCATTTTAGTTTTTACTGTCACTTGTATGATCAAAAATAACAATACCAAAAAATGCATAAGAATTTAGTTATAGATTCTATGAGTGATTCAATTAAATATATTTTTAGATTCCTAAATAGTTACATTTACTTCAAAGGATACAAGTACTTAAGTGTACTTATAAATCACATATTTGCACAATTATTTTTGAAAAGATTAAAAATAGAGAAAAGTACACAGAAATCCCATAAACAATTATATACTGGAATTAATAATCACATGAATTTTAATAAAAGAAAAAATATATATACAGTTAAAAATTCCACTGTCAAAAAAAAGAAAAAATTTCCATTGCCCAACATTCCCATTCCTTCACTCTTCATTATTATGCATTTGACATAAGTTCTATGAGTTCTTATTTCATATTTTCACTTACGTGTATGTGCATCAATGAATAAAATACAATTTGCAGGTGCTTTAAAAATTTGATATAAATGGCATATTATTCAATCATTCAGCTACTGGCTTTTAAAAAATTTATCCTTGCTAAAGTATAGACCTACTTTATCCAATTTACTACTGTGCACTATTCCATTCTGCTAATCTTCTACATTTTTTAAGCCATTTCTGTACCGACAGCCATGTTTTTGCTGTTATAAACAATTTTGCAGTGAACAACTTTGTATATGTTTCTTTATGACCTTGTTGGATGTATTTTTCTATTAGGGTAGACATCATGACAGTTGTTGGGTTGCAGTGTATGAATATTTTCAGTGTTGCAAGATTCCCTGAAAATGCTGAACAAAGTATGAAGTTTCAGTTTCCTTATTTATTAGTCACCTTATAATGATGGTAGACAGATAACATTTGTAAAAATAATGAGTGAGAGATTTTCTTAAGGTATTAGTTGCACTGTTTCTGATACTCAAACTTTCTCTTTTGTGACCTCCCTATTCATATCTTGTTTATGTTTTATAGCATCTTTTGTTTCTTATTTAACTTATGTAACTGTAACTTATTTAATTAATCTTACTCTAGATTTAAATAATATCTTAGTTTAGTATGTTGCAAATATCTTTTAGTATGTTGCTTGTCTTTTAACTTTGACTATATGTTTTATATTTATATATATATAAAACATTAATTATTAAAAATGTAAATTATAATGTCTCTTCTGGTTCACCGTGAAAGTATAATATTGTTAATTCTTACTCCAGTTCTCCTTGACTTATAACTCAAATTTAGCATTTAGGTTTAGAAGTAATATTTGACTGTTAGGAAAAATGTATTTGGAAAACTAATTTCATTGAAAATACATTATAATTATTATGTTTCTTTGATCAATGACATCAATGAACTTTGAATTCTTAAAAAGATATGGAACTATATGGTACTGATTAAAGACTAGTTTCCTTAAGTTGCTACATTTTGGCACTGAAAGGACCCTTAGAGATCATCTTTTTCTTGCTTTACACATGCAAGAACTAAAATCCACAGAATATTGTGGCCAAAGACCCAATTTCCATGGGATACATGCAGCCAGAATCAACGTCAATTTATTATTAGTTCTGGGTAGTCTCCATTGAACCACAAAGCAGCCCCAAGAGCAAATAGATGTATTTCACTTTTCAGAATTAATGATATTCCTAACTAGCATGTTTCCTTTCCTTCCAGAAGTGAGTAACATTGAACAGTTAGTACTCAGATTTTAGATAACACCAACTTTTTTTGTAATGGGGGAAGACCATGATTCAATCAGGCTCCTTAAACCAGTGAGAAGGGCACACACACTACACACACTGCTCCTCCTGGCAGCTCCACTCAGCAGGTGGCGGGGACTGGAAATAAATCTAACTTGCAGGAGATTTACCAGTTTCAGCTCCTAGAAAATTGTTTGCAAGTTTGGAGAAACTCTCTAGTAAGGTTGAACTAATCCCAGGTTTCCACGTGCAAAAGTTAAGTTTTAAATATTGTTCGTAATATGGAGACTGTTGACCTGTAATTATTCTGTTTGTCATACGTTGATAACAAATTTCTATAACAGGAAAAGCAGTAGACATTGCAGATGCTTAATTACTTTTACCTTTAGTGTATCTACGCCATACATACACATCCATTTGCTACAGGGATCCATTTATCCATTCAGGTTTTTTGTTGCTTTTTTAGCTGAAAGAAACTGTGGTTGGTACAGGGATTAAACAAATACAACTAAGAATTCAGCTTTGAGTCAGCATGTAGCTATATTAAAGGGCAGCTGAAATGCTCTCCAACGTAACCTGAGCTTTCTGTTCCCTGAGTTGTTTGTAAGTAGGCATCTTCTCATCTTTTTATGATAGTTCGCCATTTATTTACATCTTTTAATAGCACATTTTGTAGTTCTGACATCAAGGACTATATGTTCTTTCCAGTTTGTTCAGTTTTGACTCAGAATAAAACTACAGGGTATGAGAGGCAGAAAAAAAAATACTTGTTTTAACACTGTAGTCCTCTCACATAGGAAGGAAATCTACATCACAAGCAAGTATACATATGCAATTCCTATAGCATAAAGCACGCTGAGTCTTGGAGGTCAGTCTGTGTCCCACACGATATTCTCCAGTTGCCATGGCAATTACTTGTTTTCATTGGGTAACTGAGCCAATGGCCACATCTGTTCTTGCTGAGCTGCCTGTCCCCCGCCTAACACAGAGCATAGGGAGTAGATTCACTTCTTAGTGCACCAAGATTTATGTGCATAACTGTCTCCACATCAAGGAGAGACCATAAATCTCAGGTCAGAAAGTCACACTTGTCCTTGAGTCCTGCCCTTTTTTCTGCTCAAATGTTTTTCTGTTCTTCTACAAACACAACTAAATATGCATTTATTCAATGGAAAAGGACACAACATTCCCCTAAGGCAATAAAGATATATACATGAAATAGTAACTTGCCCACTGGCATGATGATACTCTAGAATTCAAAATAAAAGATTCTCTTGGATAAATTTGGCTGCATCTTTTGTTTTAAGCAAATATGTCTTAATTGATAAAGTCCTTCAGGTAAGTAAGTATCTAAATACCTTAATTCTGATACCAATTGGGACTAGAAGACCTTTTTGCACCTTCATAAATTTGTACAAGCCTCAATGAAATAAGTAATAGCTGAACGGAGTCAACTCTTCTATTTACTGCCCCTCAGAGAGAGAGAAGTGATAATGAAGATGTGAAGACACACTCAGGCCAATATTTGACTCACTAATACTGAGAAATCATGAAAGAGAAAAATTCTGGTATTTCTATCTTCTTTTTTTTTAAAACTGAGAATCACAAGATACTATCTGAGAGAAGAAACACCACAGAGCTTCTATTATTTCCTCTAGTTGTCAAGCACTTTCCCAAGGCTTTAGCCTCGTATTTATATTCTTCTAAAAATGGTAGAAGTTACATCTTTTGCTAGATTTTTCCTGGGAGGATTGGGTTGAATCCTCAAGATCTAAGAGAGATTCCAAGGATGTTGTTCTGGATGATTTGGAATTTTCTTAAGTAATTCTGGATAGATGATGGAAGTCCTAAACTCCCAGGTATAGGAAATCCTATTAGCCAATTGAACTCTTTTTGAGAGTCACTTGGTTTTCCAGACATTTCCATAGGATGTTAAGACATAACATTTAAGAAGCAGATGGACTCCATGGTGGTGAAAAATTCTGACTGATAGAAGCTGGACACCTGTTCTCAAGCTGACCTAACAGTTAAGCCAAACCTGAGGAGATAAAGGAAGCAAGAAGAATAAAGGAGTTTTGAGCACAAAGGCAGTGGTGAGCTTAATCCATGGCGGGGGTAATCCAACAGTGGAATCCAAACTAAATTCAAGGTTCAAGCTGTTCATCCACATAGGCAGGAAATTCAGAGAGGCCTAGGCATGTGAAAGCTTAATTTCTTTTCCTCAGGAATTGGGAGTAGATCTGAGCAGGATATCAGGTCATGATGGCTGAAATGCAGTTCCAGAAATAGGTGTTGGGTTACAGATTATGGCTATCCAGAGCAGCCAAGAGCAGGAAGAAGTAAAGGGCAAGTTCAAACCTAGACCTAGAGAGAATACTAAAATCTGAGGATGAGAACTGAATTCCATCCTGCACAATGTTTGAGCATGGGCCTTGAGACGAGACCAAATCAAAAGGTCAGAAATCAGGGGTGTGCTGGACTGGCACAGGGAAGCAGAGGCTGTTGGAAAGGGGAGAGTATCTAAGGGATTACTTGCAACAGGGATAGTGTGCCTTTGAATGGGTGAGCCTGATTTGAATGTACTATGTCAAGCTGGACATATGGAAGGTCTGAGGGATTAGGGTAAAGAGTCAAGAGATTCCTATGTCAGTCAGGGGCTTTAAAAGGAAATATACATATTATAGAGAATCATGTTCCTCTGCTGAGTCCAATGAGGAGGCATTTAAACAAATGGAAAGAATTGTGTCCAGTTCATGCTTGCTTTCCTTGGCTCTTCATAAATCATCACTTAGGTACATTCATGAGGAGTTGTGTATGGGAAAAAGCCCTTCTAAAATGTACTACTGAAAGAAATCTTGATGCATGGGTAAAAAATCTTAGCACTGAAAACAGGCCAAGGAGTTGAAAGCCCAGGTAGGTCCCTTACTTAAGTCACTGTCATTGTAGGAGTCAGAAGGCATGGAGTTATATACACTTAATAACTCGCCTATCAGTTATCACTATGCAGTATTTAATATCAGTAAATCAGATTATGCCCATATATTGGGTTCCTCCCTTCATTTCTTCTTTCATTCATCAAATATTACAGAATACATACTAGGTGCAAGGCAGAATACTAGGTGGCACATGATGATGCACAGGGAAAGAGTAAATAATGCTCAGTTCCTCTCTTAAGGGGCTTAGAGTCTTACAGAGGGACAGATGGTGCATAGCTCATTTTACCAATTAGGACTCTCCTTAATTCACTTCTCCAGGCTATCTCTATTTTTGCCTTTTCCTTTCATCTCTGACCAATTACATATGCATTGTCCACCTCTTTTTGCTCCTTTGGTTAGTATTGCCTTTCTTGCCCTACTCCAGAGGCTCCTCTATGCCTCCCCCCACAACCCTGTCATTTACCCTTGTCACCTTTCAGTTGGTATCTAGACTCTTATGAGAATGTGGCAGGATAAAATGTACAGGTTTACATCCGACCTAGGTTTTCAGATTGCTTCCTGAGAGGTGACATTGACTTAGATTGATGATGGAGATGAGGAGAACAGAGTGACTGTAATTCAAATATTTATTATTTGTGTAATTAGAGTATCTCTGTAAGGTTGTTCTCAGGTCCCATTAGGTGGTAATTCCATGAAGGCAAGAATGGGGTTCCTTTAGTTCACATTTGTAGCCTCAGAGCCAAAACAGTGCGTAGCACATAGTAAACACTCAGCATTTGGCGAACAAATGCATGCATGAATGAATGAACAATCAGATGAATGAGTAAAGAAGAAAAGGACAGGGAGAAATGGGAAGGCCTGGGAAGGCATTACTGCTGACTCTCGGACTGAATGTCAGAAAAGAAATGTTTGCTTTTGGGGCATGGTATAGGAAATGAAGCATTAGAGAGCCTTGAGACACTAAATCAAAATTCTGTCCCCTTCACAGATTTTATTAGAGGTGGTCCTTGCTCACCTCTAACAGGACTCTGCAGAAAAATCAAAACCTTGCATTTTGTCATCTCATAGGCTTTGGAGTCAACTGGACCTGGCTTTGCATGTCATAGCTCTGGGGCAAGTTATTTAATCTTCTTGATTCCCTGGCCCCTTATTTTTAAAACTGGAAAATGATAACTACTTGACAACATATCTGTTGTAAGGGTAAGAGTGAAGTAAGTACCCAGAATCATTTCCTACAGATGCCCAACCCATGCCTGCCCCTTCTGTACGACACTCACTGTTCTTCCTGCCCTTCCCCACTGGCTCCTCACTCTGCATCAGGCTGTTTTCTTCCCAATTCAGTCCATAGTTCCTTTGTTAATGGAAAAAGTAAACTACTTAAATAAATGATGACAATTATAACACATCTGAATTTTAAAGAGAATTCTGGCAAATAAATCCTGGATAAAATGGATAATTTCAAAAACTAAAGCCAGTCAGAACAAATAACACAAGACAAATAACATGAGCAAACATTTGCAATAAAGAACAGAAAGTCTTAAGTTGTTCTTTCAGAGTACACTTGAGTTCTTATTAGTTGTAACTTTATATTTACACAATCAACATAAAAGCGAGGATTTCAAATGCTTTTATTGTCATTAATCCATCCTCACAATTGGCGCTATTTTTTCGCATTTTCAGACACAGAAGGTATTTAAACTTACAAAAGAAATAAAGCATTCTTCTTTGCCTCTAAGTTTGATTTTTTTTTTCAGGGAAATCTCTGGGGTTTATTTAAAACAATTCTTTGAGTGAAATTAAATGTTAATTGACAAAGCATTATTTCATGTTCTACCCACAGAAATGAATGCACTTTTGCACAGACTTATAAACTTTTAAAAAAGTAATAGCTCAATTGTTATATGGTAGTTGTCTTTCATACGTATGAACCAATGTAAAATGAACAAGCTTTATTCAATTGTACATACTCACATTTATCTTAATTGACTAAAAGTATCCCCTTGATTCGTCTGCATATTGATCAAAATATTATGACAATGACATAGGGAAGGAAATTATCCTATTTAAAATACTGGTTAAAAACAAAGTTACTCTGAACCAAGCTTTATTAGATACATCAATTATCCTTTTTAAAAAAAAGTACTATATTTTCCTTTAAAGTGTGAAGAAGATATAATTAATTCACTACCATGTTCTGTCTAAATGAACTAATAATAACTATAATAGATATTTGAAGATAAAATTATAATCAAGATCTCATTATAAAAATGATTCTAAAATATCTGTGTGTATTATATTTGTGAGTAAAAACAACCCAGTTTAAGTGAAAGCCAAATAAAACACAAGCTATAAACTAAGTAAAGGGCAATGCTTCATTTGAGATTTTAGATTTCCTTTCCTGTCAAGATTCAGACCTAAGGCTGAAATACCTTTTCACTCAGGGGGAAGCAGGAATCATAAAGTGCTTTTGTCTAAGCCCTGGTACTGGTACAGCAAGGCTTTTCTGTAGGATAGGAGTGGCAGGGTCCCCAGGCCCAGGCTGCCCAGTGGCTATCACCACAGTTCACTGTGTACTGCCTGAGAGGAAGTACTTGGGATGTAAAGTGTTGAGTCACTTTTCCCACTCCATTTTTTTTTTTTCTCTTCAAATCAAGTCAGTTGTGAGTGAAAAGCTATTTCTTGGATTTAAATTTAATTTCTTAAATTTAACTCATTGTGTACCTTCTTGAAAATGACAAAGCCTATTCTTCTTACAGCTAAAACTATTCTCTAAGAAAGTATTTTCTCTCCAGCTGTGAAACTGATTGATGTTTTTAAAACCCCTGAGGAACTTCTACTGGCAGCTAAGGTTGCAGTTTTAAAGAAGAAATAGATGTGGCATGTGTGCTTATGTAAAGAAATGGTCTTGATTTCTACTTGAAGGAGCAGAAATCACTGTACATGAGTACTGAAAAAAAAATCAATGCAGTTAATCGACATTTAAAAATTGATTTTACTAATGCTTAAATATTTAAAAAACTAAATTAAATTATTTAAAATATTGGTATATTTTTAGACTACTGTAGCACTGCAGTAAGAGATGGTCCAGCTATGAATGATCAAAATGCTGTATTTTTTAGGAGGTTGTTCAGAGACAGAAAAATTTTTAAGGACCTATTTAGTGGAGATTGACTACAGGGGAATTTCTATATATGTACCTTGGCATATCTGTCTTATGGGAAGAAAGGAGAAGGAACACAAAGGAAAAGAAAGAAAGGAGCAAAAAAAAAAAAATCAGATTTCTTACTCCTGATTTTAAGGAGGTATTGTTGTCACCTGGGCTATCTAAATTGTGGCATTCTTCAATAACCCCAGGTGGGTGAGAACTTTAGGGACCTCTAGCACAAAATTTTCTATTAGGTTGTATGTTATAATGAAAGCAATTTTCAGACAAATTTTGCCACAATTAAATACTTATTAGCAGGCAAGCATAAAAATACTATACAACCTATTCTTTTCCACTTGGTTAAATCCCCCTTCTCTATCCTTAAGGTACTGTGATAAGTACTCTGCACAGAACTTTTTTTTTTCATCTTTACATCAACACATATATTAATCATTGTAGTTTTAAAACAGATTTTTTTTATTTTTAAAAATTTTATTTTTTATTCAAGTGTAGTTGATTTACTGCAAGGAACTTTTATTGGAGGCAGATGTTTCAATATTCTAACAACATGATCAGATAATCATCTAGTCAAGCAGGGAACAGAATTCTCATGCCTAAATGAATTAACAATAACAACTATAATAAATATTTCAAGATAAAATTATAATGGAGATTTAAAAAAATGAACTGATTTCTGTGCTTATTATATTGCTGAATAAAAATAAATACAGTTGAAATGAAAGTTAAATAAAACACAGCTGTAAAGTAGGTAAAAAGGCAGAGCGAAGAGAATCCTTGGAGGTGGGCTCTGCTTTCTGAAGAATCTGAACCCTGTTCAGGTAATAGGGTAAATACTTGCACAACATTACTTAGCAATCCAATTTAGGATTACAAGATTAGGACATCAAACCTAACAAGGATCTTAAAGATATCAATTCCCTGCCCACAAACTTCCATATGTGTACCATTTTGTAAAATCGTGTTGATTCTTCTTTCTCCCTGCCCTTAACCCGTCCATAATCTTACATGGTGCCCTGCTCTGAGGACATCAAATCTGGATATTTAACAAAGAGGCAATTTTAAAATAATGTCTCTGGGAAATGTCCTTTAAATATTAATCAATGCACCTGGCCTGTGACCATCTCCTCCTCCTCTTTCTTCTTCTGTAATACAGCTTTCTGATTCTGGTATCAGGGCAATGCTTTCTCATTATCTGAGCTGGCGTGTGTTCCCCTTTCCTCTATTTTCTGAAAGATTTTGCATAAGAATGGTATTATTCCTTACCAAATATTTCATAGAATTTACCATTGAAGCCATCTGGGACAGAATCTCCTTGTGAAAGGCTTTTTACTTATAAGTTCAATTTTTTAAAGAGACATCAGGCTATTCAGATTTTCTATTTTTTCATTGAAAGATTTTTTTTAAGACTTTTATGGTGCATTTATAGTGCTTTTTCTTTGGATTTAGCCCTCTGCTAATACACACCCCTTCAAGGGGTCTCTTTTGAATGACCTGGGTGTTCCCCAAAGATTCTCTTCTAACTAATTGGAATATATACGTGTCCAGCTATGTGTGAGCTCTGGAAATACTCAGCTTACACCTTCTTGGTGATTCTCTGAACAGACTTGAAGATTTCCGGGGCCCATTTTCCACAGGGATCCCCCCTCTTCATTACAATGCCTTGCAGATTTCCAGCTTCCTCTGCCTCCCAGAACTCTGATCTCTCTCTTCCTCCTCACAGTAAGGCTGCTTGCCACTGTTTTGATTCCAGATTAGAAATATTTCCAGGCAAAATGCTGAGACGATAGTAGGTTATACCTTGTTTGTATGTAGTGGTAGATTTTAAGTACAGTTTTCTAATGGTAGTTTACCCAAACCGGATTTCTTTTGGTTAGTATTTGTCTGATAGAATGCTTTTACTTATTAAAAAGTTTCGATCTTTGCATGTCTTTATTCTTTAGATCTCTCGTAAACTGCATATATTTTGATTTTTTTCTTTTTTTAATCCAATCTGAAAATGTCTTGACCAGTGAGTTCAGAAAATTTACAATTAGTTTATTTCTTTGTGTATTTGTATCTAATTCTAATATTTTGTTTATTATTTCATTGCATGTTTTCTGTGTCTATGTGAAAACTTATGTTTACTAATTGTCTTGAACTGTTAGCTAAAGCTCTCATTTCAAACAGGATGATATATTTATTATACGTTTTTATCCCTCTGCTGCACCCTCCCTCCTTCCTTTTTAGTTTCATGTTATCTAGATTTTAATTCTGGGGTAGTATGTATGTATCTTCTTTTCTCTAATGCTAACTGTGATTGTAAAGAAAACAAACTTTACTGACATATTTAATCTCTTCACATTTCTTATAGCATCTCATAGATTTATTGAAAGATAAAAATGTTAAAAAATACTATTTAAAAATATTATCCCAAACTGTTTTCAATGCAAGTCTTTTTGGAAAAAGCTAAGGTTTTGAATTCATGTAAATATTTTTTATCAGGTTGTAACATTTGAATTAGTTTGGTGGGGTCTAAGCATATGTTCAAATTTTCTTCTTTCAATATTTTCAAAACACTGTTCCATCATCATATTGCTTCCAGCGATGTTGTTGAAACGTGTGTTGCTGACCTGATGATTTCCTTAAGCTACTCCTTCTTTCTGAAGCTTTTAGAAGTTTCGTGTTGTCTTTGGTATATTCTTTATTCCCAAGTGTTCTTTCCCCACTAATTTCTCCTTTTTAACAATCTATGAACTCTTGTATATGAATTTTTCATTTATTTTTGAATTCCAGGAAATATTTCTCCATTATTAAAAAAAATTTCCTTCTTTCATTTTCTATTATGCTCTCCTTCTTGAGGTTTTATTATTTGTGTTTTTTAAAATTCTACTTTAATTCTACTTTCCAGATAGCTTAACATTTAATATTTTCTTTTATCTTTTAGTTCTTCCTTCTACACAGTTACTCAAGTGGGTCTCCCAGTTACTAATTTCTCCCTCAGTTTTATCCATTCAAATCTGTATAACCATTAAGCCCTTTATGCTGACTATCTTATTTTTCAAATCATTTTTCCTATTTGTTCTTTTAATGTGTTCTTATTCTACTTCACATTAAAAATATTTTGTTTATCTTTTAATATACTTTAGTTTAATGTGTTCTTATTCTACTTCACATTAAAAATATTTTGTTTATCTTTTAATATACTTTAGTTTATCAGAATTTAAAATTGTTTGTTCCAGTACTTCTATTTCTGAAGAATTTTGTGCAGTGTGTTCTTTTCCTCTGCAAATAGTTCTCTTCAAATATCTTGTTATTTTATTCTGTGAGGACATTTCCTTTGGGAGGTATCAGTTTTCCTGTCAGATAATGAGTTTGGGGGTCAAATATCAGGTTATAAAGCCCTGCAGGTTCCAAGGGAGGAGAATGGATATGGTCTGTGATTACAGAGGTCCAGATACAAGAAAACCACAGATAATCACTCTTCATTTAGAAAAACTTTTCTCATTAGAGTTTCAAGCTTTGTCTTTTGGGTATAAGTCAAATCAAGAAGGATGACTCCTTATGTTGTCCTGTTAACTATTGAAGTAGGTACAATAAAATCTCCTGATATGAATGTAGATTTGTTTAGATCACTGTTCACTTTTGTTTGATATATTTTCAAATATGTAATTGTGCACACATAGACTTAGGGTTTTTATTTCTAACTGATGGATTGTCTCATCATTACAAAATGTCTGCAAGTAACTCTGGTAATGCTTCTCACTCCTTTATGTTCAAATGCTCTGTGTCATAGAATTTACTTCTAATTACCATGTTATTTTAAAAATTGAGTCTGATAATTTTACTCTTTTACTGAAATATTTGTTCAATTTAAATTCAATTATTGGTATGCTTGGGTCAGTATCTACCATCTTGCAATTTGCTTTACACGTGAATGGTCTCTGTTTATTTTTCTATCCTTTATTGTCTTTCTTTGAATTAATAAAATATGTTGAATTATTTTGTTTTCCATCTTTAATTGGTTTTACATTCTTTTGCTATTCTTTTAAGGGTCATTTTAGAGATCTCCACTTTAGAGAATAGATATGTGGCTTAATGCATCTAATACAATTATTAATTTTATCATTTCCCTGATAATGCTTAGATCTTAGAACGGCTGAATTGTATTCACCCACCTCTCAATCTTTTGCCCTACTTTTGTCACGCATGTTAACTTTGCATGTATTTTGAATTTTACAACACATTGCTATTATCATCCTGTTCAATCAGTATCCTTTTGTAAGGACCCACCTATTTACCACTCATTGCTCTTCATTGCTTCCTCTGTTTCCAAGTAGCTGTTTGGTATAATTTTCCTTCTGCTGAAGAATTTTTTCTTGGTTAGTCTGTCTAGAGGTTTATACATTTTACTGATATTTTCAAAGAACCAGCTTTTGGTTTCATTGATTCTGTTTATTGGTATTCTGTTTTTAATTTGATTGATTTCTGCTCTAATTTTTCTTCTGCTCACTTTTGGCTAAAATTGCTTGCCTTTCTCTAATTTCCTAAGGTAGAAGTTTACATTTTTAATTTTAGGTATTTTCCTTCTCTAACATATGCATTCACTGCTATAAACTTCCCTGTAAGCTTTGCTTTTGCTGCATGCCACAAATTTTGATAAGTTATATTTTCATTTTCATTTAATTAAAAATATATTAAAATTTCTCTTGAGATTTCTTTGACCCCCATGTTATTTAGAAGAGTATTATTTAATCTCTATTATTTTTTGTTTGTTTTTCAGCTATTTTTCTGTTACTGATTAATTCCATTGTGGTCTAAGAACATACTTTGAGTGATTACTGTTGTATTAAATTTGTCATGCTGTTTTGTGGCTGAGAATGTGGTCTCTCTTGGTGACTATTCCATGTAAGCTTGAGGAGATGTGTATTCTCCTGTTGTTGGTTGGAGTAGTCTATAAATGTCAATTAGATCAAGGTGATTGATGGTGCTATTCAATTCAACTCTAACTTTACTGATTTTTTCACTAATGAAATAACTGATAAGGGGTGTTGAGTCTCCAACTATAATACCTGATTTGTCTATTTCTCCTTGCAGCTCTATCAGGGCTTTTTATTATTATTATTACTATTATTATTATTATTATTATTATTATTATTATTATTATTATTATGTATTTTGACACTCTACTGTTAGGTGCATACACTTTAAAGATTGTTATGTGTTCTTGGAGAATTGACCCCTTTATCATGGTGTAATGTCTCTCACTATCCCTAATAATTTTTCCTTGTTCTGAAGTCTGTGCTGTGTAAAATTAATACAGCTACTCCAACTTTCTGTTGATTATGTTAGCAAGTAATATTTTCCTACATTCCTTTACTTTTAACCTGTGTCTTTATATTAAAGCAGGGTTTTTCTGTAGACAACATAATTAACTCTTATTTCCCCCATTGTGATAGCCTTTGTATTTTAATTGGTAAGTTTAAAGTTATCATTGATATAGCTGGATTAATAAGTACCATATTTGTAAGCATTTCCTATTCATTATAATAGTTTTTCTTTTTAAAAATCTTTCCCTCATTTTCTTCCTTCTCTGATTTTGATTGAGTATTATATATATTTCCTTTTTCTATCCTCTCTTAGCACATCAATTATACTTCAAAGAAAAAGGTAGATGCTGCCCTAGAGTTTGCAATATACATTTTAACTAATCTAAGTTCACTTCCAAATAACGCTATACCTTCATGAGTAATGAAATTACCATATAACAAGCTCCAGAACATTTAAATACTATAATACTACATATAAACTACTCTACTGTAACAGAGTAGTCCCAATTCCTCCCTCTCATCACTTATAACATTTCTGCTATTCATTTCACTTATTCATAAACTATAATCACCTGGTACATTGTAACTATTATTACTTTGAACAAATACTTATCTAATAAATAAATTAAAATAGAAAAAATAGGAGAAATAAAAGGCTTTATTTTACTTTCACTTACTCCTTCTGTGACATTTTTCCTTTCTTTATGTAGATCTGGGTTTCTGATGTAGGTAACTTCCCTTCTCTCAAAAGAACTTCTGTTAACATTTCTTGCAGGGAAGCTCTACTGGCAATGAATTCACTCATTTTCAATTATCCGAGAAAGTCATTATTTCTCTTCATTTCTGAAGGATATAAAATTTTAGTTTTGTATTTTTTTCTTCCAGTCATTTAAAATATACCACTCCACTCTCTTCCTCTTCTTATTTTTCCTGATGAGAAATCTGATGTACTTCTTAAACTTTTTCCTCTTTATGTAAAGCGTGCCCCCTTCCCAGCTTTTTTCAAGATTTTCTTTGTCTTTGGTCTTCTGAAGTTTTAATATGATACACCTAGGTTTTATATTTTTGGTAGTTATCCTGCTTCTTGTTTTGTAAGATTCCTGGATCTGTAGTCTGGTGTCTGGCATTAATTTTGGAAAATTCATAGCCATTATTACTTCAAATATTTCTTCTGCCTTGTTTTTTTCTCCTTCAGGTATTCCAATCACATGTATGTTACACCATTTGTAAATGCCTGATAATCTCATAGTTCTAGGATATTATTATTTTTTAATCATTTTTTTCTCTTTGCATTTATTTCATTTTGGGGTTTCTAATGATGTATCTTCAAACTTACTGCTGGATTCCTTCTTATCTAGTCTAATGATGAGCCCATCAAAGGCATTCTTCATTTTTTTAACAGCATTTTTTATTTCTAGCATATCCTTTGATTCTTAGAGTTTCAATCTTTCTGCATAAATTACCCATCTATTCTTGTATGTTGTGTACTTTTTCCACAAAGTCCTTAACATTTTAATCATAGATACTTTAAATTCCATGTCTAATATTTCCAAAACCTGTGTCATATTTGAGTCTGCTTCTGATACTTGCTTTATATCTTCAGACTATTTTTCCTTCTCTTTGGTGTACAGGTGACTTTTTGTTGCAAGTTGATGTGGCACATTGAGTAATAGGATCTGAAATAAACAGACCTTTAGTGTGAGGATTTATATTAATCTGGCTCAAAACTGGGCTGTGTTTAATGTTTGCTCTACCTGTAGGTACAGATGGTTCAGTTTTCTTTAGTGTCCTTTTTTTCCTCCCCTGTTGTCTTTGGATTTCTCTAAGAACTCTTTCTTGATCAGATTCTGTGTCTTGCAGCTCTTTCAGCTGCAATTCACTGTTCATAACTGTAGCTCTGTTGATGCAGAGGTAAGGTGAGAAGGAGGGAAAGCCTTCTAAAATCATTTGATTAAAGGCAGTCTGTTAGTAGGACTTAGTCCCTGGGCTATGATATTCAAAATGTTTCTGTGTCTCCCGCCCAGCCCCGAGGTGAGACAGGAAGGCTAGAGGGGGTTGAAGTCGGCTAATTTCTGTTTCCTAAGGTCACATAAGGCTCCTATTCTCCCTTGAAAAATAGGTCTTTTTTTTTTTTTTATGAAGAATGGTCTGGGTATATTTCAGAATGCATACTTTCTCTCTCCTCCTGCCAGAAACAGATGGGAATTTTTCTTAGAGCATTACCATTAGAACTTGGCAGAGTTCCAAGAGGGAAAACCCATGAAAATACAGGGTACCCAGGAATTCCTCACTCTGAAGCTAGTCTACCCTCAGCCTCCAATATTTCATCAAAATTGACATTTAAGTGTTCCCAAGAGATTGTGGCTCTAGCAGCTTCTGCTCCAGGCAAGCCTATCTCAGCAGTGACTCCAGATTTTAGGGGGGCAGTTTGCCCTGTGACCCCATTTCTCTGATGTGTCTACGAAAAGTCCTTGGTTTTTAGTATGTTTAATTTTTGTCCTGTTGTAAGGATAGGATTGATGACTTCCAAGCTTTTTACATAACAGAGCTCTAGAATTTTAATTACTTTATGCTTTTAGTGAAGGTTTACAGGCAGCATATTCTTGCAGTTTCTGCTTGTCTAAAAATCTCTTTGTTTTACTTTCAGGGAGGTATACTGAAGAATATTTTTACTGGGTAAAGAATTCTAAGTTGGCAGTTCTTCTTTTCAGTTCCTTAGTTGTGTGTCATTGCACTGTGTTCCAGCTTCCATTATTAGTCTTACTATTCCTCCTTTGTAGGTAATGTGTCTTTTCCTGCGCCTTGCTGTCTTTAGGATTTTCTTATTATCACTGTTGTCCAGCAGTGTACAGTGACATGCCTGAAATAGGTTCTCTTTTTATAGATCCTTCAAGAGATTCCTAATGATTTTTGAAAATACTCAGCTGTGACTTTTTCAAGTGTTGCTTCTGGTCCATTCTCTTGTTTCTTTTTTCTGGAGTTCTTATTACACATTTAATAAGCTTTTCTTTGTGCTTCAGTCTGGGTTTCCATTGATCTGCCCTGCAGTTTACTAATTCTGTCTTCTGCTACTTCTAATTTTCTGTTAAACTTATTAGATAAATTTCTAGTTTCAGTTATTATATTTTAAATTCTTTAATCTCAGTTACATATTTTTCTTTGTGTAGTCCAAGTGTCTGGTGAAACTCAGTTATTATCATATATTTTCTACAAGTTTTTCCTCTATTCTCCCAAACAGATTATTTTAATTATTTTAAAGTCTTAATATTTTAAAGTCTGAAAACTTCAATATATGGACTGCATTTTATTCTTTTATTATTGTCTACTTATTTCTCCTTAGTTTGGTCATATTGTCTTGTCTCTTGGCATAGCTACAATATTTTATTAAATCTTTCTGATAGTGTTATCACACCCTGAGAATATATTCCCTTTTTAATGCTAGGTAAATGGAGTTGGGTGCTTGGTGGACATTTTAATAAGGCTTAGTCTACCTCTGGTTTGTCCTGTCAATAGGGCTTAGCCTTCTGAAGCTTTTCAATCAGTATGCTTGTGTTCATTGGGACTTCTACAGTTTGTCTGTGTTCTCTCACTCAAAATGGCATAAATTTTAATCTATTGAGAGATTTTTGTCTTGCCTTTTTAGTTTCTGCCCTGGCGCTCTTTAGAATTGTGTGTTTAAAATAAAACAACTTCTGAATTTGAGATCCCACAATTTTCTACCTTTTTTTTCAATCCCGTGTACTGGCTGAAAACTCAGCTTTCTCTGCAGAGGCCTCTGTCTTGACAAGCCAGGTGCCCCAGCACCAACTCCCCAAAATCAGTAAAACGCCCTCATGGTAAAATTGGTTTCAGATCATCACTTCACTGGTTCTGGTATACTCGCTAGGGCCACTTCCCCTGAAAGGTTTTTGTTTCCTGAGATTGTATACAATTTATCTCTGGTTTCCATCATGGCTTGTTTGCTTCCCATCCCATGTAGCTTCAAAATTCAGCAAATGTGCCATGTACTGAGGCTCCACTAGTCTCCACTTTTGGTACTCCAGCTAATTTGGTGACCCAAAGTTCTACTATTTCCCTAACGGGAACTGCCTCCTGCAGACAGCTGCACCAGAATTCTTGATCACCTCTGTTGTGGACAGACATTCTTTGTAACAAGGCAATGGTGGGGAGAAAGCAATAGCAGAGCTCTACATCCACCGTTGCTACTTTCTTGTCCACAATAAGCCCAGACTGCAAACCCTGTCCTGGTTAAAATCTAGCATCGACCCCTCTCAAACCCACCATTTCACAATAACCCCCTATTACTCCAGAGGAATTTTACACTTTTCTTCTTTTCATGGTATTTTCCCTATCTGGTTTCTCTGTGGTTACTTTTGGAGAAGGGAGCCAACTATTAAGCCATTTTAGTATGTTACTAGAAAACAGATCTAGAACTCTTCTTAACTTAATTGTATTAGTTTATTTTTTGTAATGATGTTTATTGATTTACTCTTACTATTGTCTATAGATATTTAAAACTCATTAACACCGAAAGAACTATCTTATAATAAAAAATATATAAAGTAAATATTCAAATAAATGCTAATTCACAATAGATAATATAACAATTTTTATTTTTATCAATGTTTTACTTCTTGAGCAGTGTTTTTCAAGTGTTAGCTACACGATCAGTTGCATCAGAGTGACCATTTCTGTGTGTGAGTGTCTGTGTGTGTGTGTATCAGAAGGGGAGAAGTTGTTACATCCAGGTTCATGGGTCTTTTTCACAACTAATGAATTTAAATTTCTAGGTATGGAACCCATTAATTTACATTTTTAATGTCTCCTCTCTGAAGGAGATTCTGATCCATATTATGTTTTTGAGAGCCACTACTTCTAAGTCTCTGATATACACATATTTCTTTTGTAAAATGTTCATACAAATGCAAATGACAAATTGTTATTAAGATCATTGTCACAATTAATTTAAAATGATTAATGAAATTGGCTTTAGTTTTCCTGGTTTAATTATTTGCTAATGACAGTAGTTTAATTAATTGTTCATGTCGACAAATATATGATTCCTGTTTTCACAGCTTTGCATAATCCCACCCGGGAAGCAGATCTTTTATCAATGCAAGGCATGGCCCACCTGTCACCATTTCATATCGCACTGATTTGCCAATTTGGTGCTCTCTAAATAGTGCTATACTCACTTCTGTTTTCAGCCTTTTATTCAGTCTAAACATTTCCAAAAGACTTACACTTAGTAACTTTTGCCTAGGTATGCACAAACATCACCTCCACTATTGAAAAGGGATACTTTCAGTAGCTCAGATGAATACATACTTGTCCTGGGAGGGAGTGAACAATGTGGAATATGTAACATTATCCTTGGGGAAATCCACTCTTTAAAGGTAAGACAACTATTTTTTTCTTAACCCTTAAAACCGAAAGGTCTAACTAATTTTCCCCAGAAAACTGAATTGAATAGTTCATTGCTTCTGAGGTCCCCAAACTTATTCTTTACGGAGAGAAAGGGCTTTCTTCCATCATTCTATTATGATATCTCTATGGAAAAGAGTAAGAAAGCTTAAACATGTCATCTCTGCTGGGGCATCCTAATACAAATGTGTACTTATTTGTTTAAAGTCTTTAGACAGCGCCTATTTGGTTTACTTCTTACAACCACAGTCCTTGGACTATCATATGTACTTGGTAAATATACCTTGAATCTCTGAGTTTGGGGACACTTAGAATGTTAGGGGTGGTGCACTGTCATCCTTACATAAGACCCATAGGCAAGATTTATTTCCCTTGAAACATTTTCCTGCTGAATTTTAAGTATGTAGCAAGTAATTATCTTAACCCAAAAACCTCTGTGCTAAACAAAATACTTACTCATTTGCTGTCCTTTTTACTAACTGCCATGATTTTGGCTCTGCCTACTGATCTCACTAGGTTGGTAAGAAATTTCCCTCTTATCTCAATGCCATTTTTACTAGGTCGGAAACCAAAGTACGAACGCAACAAAGCACTGGGAACTGAAATGCAGATTTGGAAAAGAGAAATTTTAAAGGCATAAATGATTGCTGACATATGAATAAAATGTATCTCCCCCAAAAGTTCAGTGAAGTATAACCTCACATATCTGGGAAAGACATCTGGCTTCAAGATGGCAGGCTACGTATATGACGGAGACTGAGAACAGATTAAATCTTGATGTATTAAAAATTCTGATCCTGCACGTGTATTAAAAATTTAAAGCAAACCATTATTCTAGAAATAGACTGTAAAACTTCTATACATACAGAGAAGTAAATGGAACAAAGAAAATGTGATCATGTCAATGACAGACAGAAATGTTAAAAATGAAAAGGAAAAAGAGATTATCATAAATATGAAACATGAAATAAAACGGCAAGAATAAGTTCAAGTAAGTTAGCAATAACAATAGAGTTTGGTTAAAGAAGGTTAGCTCTTTGTTTTAAAAATGCAGCTATATTTCATTTTGTAGACACATGTCTAAAAGTGACACAGGATGATGGAAAATAAATAAGAAAATAAGACTAGCAACAAAGAGAAAACAGTTTAACTCTAGTAACAAAATTTAGAATTCAAGGCACAAAGCATTAAAAGGATCAAAGAGAGGAGTTTCTTTTTGAAAAAAAAAAGAACCCTCCTTCTTACAATAATATAATAGTCATGATCCTTACAAAATAACTAAACGCAAAATTCAATAAAAAATGACAAACCCAGTTATACTGAGATATTTTAAAATATATCTCTCAGATTGACAGACATGGAGTAAATAAAACTCTAGATGTTTTAGATATCATAAGTGAGTTTGATCTAATTGGGAGTCGCTCATATAATTATTTGCACATAAAATATATGCTATGGTATTTTTAAAGATTCAAGAATTTTAAAAGACAAAAGTAACTGTGTACTAGAATCACAATAAGCTTGAAAAAATTTCCAAAAATTGAGAAACCATCTATGCATCATATGTCTTGACCAAAATGCAACTATAAAAGTAGACAACAAAATGAAAGCCAAACATCTTGTAGAACAGCAATGTTGTCCAACGAACTTGGAAAAAAAATGTCATGGCTCAAAATGGAAATTGTTAATATTTTGATTTAGAATAAATGATAGTGAATGACCTAGATACAAACACATGTGGGATACAGCAGCCCAGAGAAAAATGTAGAACTTACATTAGGAAACAGAATAGTAAACAGTAAGTAAACTAAGACTTTCCTTCTGATCAGCACATAGGATGGTTATGATACAGTTTTGCTTCCATGGTAACACCAACAGCAATAGCCACTTTTAAGTGAGGAACAAACCCTTCATAGGTGAGTATAGAGCTTAGGCAAATTCTGCAGCTGGAGGTGAACATCTAGTCTGAGTTCAGGCAGGTGGAAAATCAATCTACTTCTCATGAATAGAATTCAGAAATGAGAAAGAGTCAACGGAGTTATGGAAACATATTAAATCTGGAATAGCCCTAATTCCCCAAATTAATTGATCTTCCAGCAATTGTATCACAACACATGATTTCCCTTCACAAATTCTACAAAGAAAATAGGAGTGGAAAAGGGGTTCAAAGCAGAGGGAAATTGCTTGCCTTGTCCATCCATGTGGTGACTGGATTCTAAGACCCTGACTAAGTTGAATTCAATGGTGAACTAAATGACCTAAAAATGCCTCTATCCTCTCCCAGTTCAAATAGTGACGATACCGAAAAGGCAGATGTGTGAGAGGTTAGGTTTTGAGAACATAACGGAGAAGCTGATCTAATCAAAACGAAGGAACAGCATCAGCTCAGCTTGACTCTTAAGAAGAATTTAACTAATCAATAATAATCGTACCTACCACAGAGAAGAGACTTGCACAGTCTCTGAGGGAAAAAAAAACCCTGCAAAATCTTACACTTAATTTCCATTGTTCTTGTATACATGATTGAAGTAAAATAGAAATTTATGACACATGCACAGATGCATATTTTCCTTTATTGCTTCAGATATGGTTTCCTTGTGTTCTTTGAACATATTTAAAACAGCAAATTTAACCTCTTTGTCCAGTAAATCCAATGTCTGTATATCCTCAGGGAAAGTTTTTATAAATTGCTTTTTTCCTTCAAGTATAAACCATACTTTCTCATTTCTCTACATGTTTCATAATTTATTTCTTTTGAAAACTGGACATTTAAACATTTAAAAAGTTTGTTGTTATTGCTCTTTGTTGTTGTTAATGATTTTGTTGTTGTTTGTTTGTTTAGCAGCTTTCTTGGATAAATTCTTAAGTCTGTATTCTTTTCAGTGTGTGGCTGCTAAAGTTTGTGCTCAATTATCTTAATGGCTAACTAATGATTGGACAGAGATTTCTTTAAATGCCTGAAGCAATGAGTCTCTCACATTTTGCCAAAGGTCTTTATTTGATTCTGGGGATATTACTTTAAGGTTCAGGCATAAAGTTTACAAGTCTATCCCAACCTTTATCTCCTATTAGTGGAAAACTTCAAGTTCATCCAGAGGTGGAAAGCTTAGGGCCCTCGCACATCTTTTATAGCCATGCCCACAGCCTCATGTATGCACGTGGCCTCCCATACTTGCAGGAATCTATTACAGCTATTCAAAGTCACCTACATATATCTCAATCAAAAGTTTTCCCTTTTAATATTTTGGGTATGTTTAATGTTTTGTCTCAATTGTTACCGCCATCTCAGGCAGCTGAGATATTAAACAATAGTGATTGATTGTTTTTGATAAACACTCCCAGGGAAAAGGCTATCTGCACTGGGCCAGCTCTGTGTCAGGGTGAATAAAGATAAACCTTGCTAGTGGGATTGCCCAGGAAAATGCCAGACAAGTCAAATAATGACATTTATCTGGGAGTTAAGATTTTAAGGTGATTCTACTGTGTTATTTAACCTCTGTAGGTTGTTAGGCTGTTGCTTTCAGTGTGCTTGTGGAGCTACTGGTTTTCAAGGCTAATGTAAGGTTGATGAAGAGTCATGAGACTGGGAAAAGTAAAAATAGCACAAAGCTCACTGTTCTTACGAAGATTCAGTCAATTTTCTTAAGTAAATTCCCTCCAGCTTGTTGAATGTCTTTGGCTAATTTCCACGCTTCTGAAAATGTTGATTTTGACAATTTTGTGCTTTTTGGAAGGATTATTGGAAGTCGTTATTCGACCATTCTTGCTGACATCTAGCAAAGAGTTCTTATATTTGACACCAAAAGGCATAATCCATATAGTTAAAAAAACTGATGAATTGAATGTTGTCAAAATTAAAGATTTTTCTCTGTGGAAGACTCCATTAAGAGAATAATAAAACACATCATACAGTGAGATAAATATTTGCAAAGCACACATCTGATAAAGGACTTGTATCTAGAATATATAAAGAAATTTCAAACTTGAATATTCAAAAACAGTCAATCAAATTAGAAAATGGGCAAAGACTTGAACTGACATTTTACCAAAGAGAATATGAAAATGGAAAGTACATAAAAATATGTTCAACATCGTTAGCCAGCAGATAAATGCAAATTAAAACCAGTGAGGTATCCCTACACAACTATCAGAAGAGCCAAATAAAAAATAGTGGTAATACCAAATGTTGGTGAGGATGCGGAAAATCAGATCTCCCCTACACCTCTGGTAGGAATACAAAATGTTACTAGTACTTTAGAAAAGAGTCTGGTAGCTCCCTTTAACATTAAAAATGGACTACCATATGACCCATAAATAGCACTAATTTGTATATGTGCCAAAGTAATGAAGACATTTTTCACACAGCAACTTGGACATGAATATTCTTAGCAGCTTTGTTATAGTAGCCCCAAATAGGAAACTATCCAAATGTCCTTCAGAAGGTGAATGGTTAATGAAAAAAATATACATCTGTGCCAGAGAATGCTGTTCAGGAATAACTTGCTATTGAAACCTGTAATAACTTACATAAGCATAAAGGAAGTTATGTTGAGAGAAAAAGTTAATGTCAAAAGGATATATACTGCATGATTCATTCATATAACATTGTGAAGTAACAATCACAGAGATGGGAAACAGATTAGTGATTGTTGAAGGTTAGGATGGGGAGGGGGAAATTAGTGTGGCTACAAAGAAGTACAATAGAGGAATCTTGTGGGAA
Organism: Vicugna pacos; assembly: GCF_048564905.1. Taxonomy (NCBI): domain Eukaryota; kingdom Metazoa; phylum Chordata; class Mammalia; order Artiodactyla; family Camelidae; genus Vicugna; species Vicugna pacos. The sequence goes on from NC_133010.1 coordinate 12,750,000, forward strand.
TTATTCAATTAAGTATCTTGATCGTGGTAGTGGTTACATAAAGGTATGCATGTGATAGAATTGCAAAGAGCTCTACCCTTTCCCTCCATGCACAAATGAGTTCATGTATAACTGGTGAAATCTGAATAAGCTCTATGGGTTGTACCAATGACAATGCAGAATTACAAATTAAACATTCACTATTCAAATCAAGCAATGTGTTAAAAGAAGAATGTATTATAACCGTGGTGAGGATACATAGTTATCTACTAAACACTCAGCTTCCTTCCAGTCATTAATATGACCAGCTTAAAAATTATTTTCCTCTCAATTTTTTGGAGGTGGCATGGTGAATTAAATGCAAGGAGAAATTGTGGGTTAGGACTTCTGGGAAACTACTGTTACCTAAATCTCTTTCTTTCATTTTTCCTGACTCTAATGAGGAGGACATGATGCCTATATCTTTAGTGGTAATCTTGGGACTATGAGGAAAAACCAAAAGACAGACTTTCTCCTTTACATCCTTAAATTGCTGAACCAATGCCAGCAACTGCCTTACTCTAGACCTGATTATTTCAGAAATATAAGCCCATGTGTGTCTAATCCATTATAGCCAGGTCTCTTTTACGACTAGCTGAATGCAATTTGTAACTGATACAGTGACTGAGAAGGTTTATCCATGTATTGTAAAGATGGATAAACAGGAGAAATTCTATCAAGGTAACTCCCTTTGCTAATAGACTCAAGGAGAAAATTATATGATTATTTTAATGAATACTAATTGAGAATTTTATTAAATCTAACATATATTCGTGGTAAAAACTCTTAAAAAATGAGAAGTAGAAAATATTCTTAATCCATTCAGATATCTGATAAAAACTGATGCAAAAGTCACATTTAACAATAAAATATTAAAAACATGCTCAGTAATGTCAGAAATAAGAACAGAATCTCAATTATCACTACTATTATTGATCATTATGCTACAGATTGAAGCTAAAACAGTAGAAGAAAAAATGGCTCAAAGATTAAAAAGATAATGGTCTTCCTAGAACATTAAAGAGAATCAACTAATAAACAATGAAACAATAAAAGAACTTAGCAAATTGGTTGGATAAAGTTCCCCATGCAAAAGTCAATTTTTCCTATTTTTCATCAGTAAAAAATTAAACATCAAAATAGAGAACAAGAGTCTGTTTACGACGATAACAAAAATAGAAGATGTCTGATTTTGAAAAAAAACTAAAAAAAGGCAAGATGTTTATGGGGAAAATAATAAAACTTTATTCAATGAAACATATAGATCTAAATAAACAAAGAACTAAATGACAATATTCAATATTAGGAAAATATCCATTCTCCCCAAATTAGCCTAGTCGGAGAAATGTATATAAAAAGAAAATGAGATTATTTATGCAAAAGTTAGAAAGTTCTGGTAATAAAAAGTGTCAGTATATATAAAAATAGATTTTTAAAAAGTTTCTGCTGTATAGCACAGGGAAGTATGTTTGATATCTTGCAATAACCTTTAATGAAAAAGAATATGAAAATGAGTATGTGTATGTATATACATGACTGGGACCTTGTGCTGTACACCAGAAACTGACACATTGTAACTGACTGTACTTCAATAAAAAAAAAGTCAGTAAAAATGTAGAAAACAGGTTCATTCCTGAGCTATTTTTAGGGTATGAATACATTGATTTACTCACTTTAGGCAGAAATTTGGAAGTACAATTAAAAATAAATTTTCTGAGCCTATGACTTGCAATTCTATTTCTAGATATCTGCCTGAGGGAAAAAGAATATTTGCAGCATTTTTGAATTATCAAAGCATTGAAAAAAATTTAATGTTCAAAAGAAGTTTAAATCAAACATGGAATGCACACTTTATGGAATACTGTCTAGGAATTAAAATACACAATCCATAGATATCAATACGGATTACTCTAAAAGTCATGTATTGTACAATATATGGAATATGATACTCCCTAAAAAAAAGCAAACAGATGAAACAATTTAAAACAGCACAGATAGACACTAAAGATTGAAAAAAAAAAGGAAATATACACCAAAGACATAATATTGATTTCCTAGGGGAATGGGAGACAATACTAGGATTGAGGATAAAGGTCAAAAGGGATTTTAGATTTAGATCTAAATTTTTTGGAAAATGTAAAAGGACACTGTATTTATGTCTTAGTTGTGTAATTAAAAATGAGTTTAAAGGGTCAAGTGGATTTTTATGGGGTTTAATTAAAGGGTAGAACAAAACTTTGGATCATGCTCAATTACTACAGGTATACGTATCAGAGATTTGCATTTGACCCACGGTTGGGGGCACTATAGGCATAAATCAAATACCACTGTAGTAAGTGCTAGGACAGAGTTGGGAACAGAGAGGAGGAAGTGGCTGGTTTTCTCTTAGGAAACATGAGGAGGTGAATTTGAGTTTCGAAATTGAAGGGAAAAGAGGGTTTGTAAGTGAGGTGGGCCAGACTCAGCAGAGTGATCTCAGGGCAGGGGAGCAGCCATACCAAAACGTGAGACTCGAGAGGGTCTGACGTGTTTGGAGGACAGTGTGATTGCAGGCTTGACCGTGTGCAGAGGGAAAGGCCGTGGGGGCTGTAAAGAGAGCAAAGGCTGGAGATTAACAATCGGTGCCAGACTGTGGCACTTTTCTGCAGCAAAAATACATATGTTGTTTCCCTGGCCTCCAAGCCTTTCCCCCAATTTTCTACTTGTTCTACCTATTAAATTTCTAGCTCAAATCCCACGATGCCTTCCTCATCTACCTCAGTCCATTTTGAGTTTTTCAGAATTTTAGTACCTATAGTCTATAACCATCATTTTGATACTTAAGCACCTTCATTCTGGGAGGTTCTTACATGGTTTTATAGGTGTCCTGACTGTTCAAAAAAATTAAATTGGGTTATATATTTTTCAGATATCCTGAAATCATTAAAATGGGTGTTAGGATCATAATGGATGCCTGCATTTTCTAAGTTGGACTGAGAGGAGATAAAATAGTACTTTCTAGGCAATCTGACAAAATTAACCATAACATGGGCAACAGTGTACAAAGAGTAAGGCCACAAGGACTAACTCATTTTAGGATCCATTTTATTAGTTCTGTTTCTTTGAAAGGTTGTTTACTTTCTTTGTCATTCATTTTCATCATCTATAAAGTAGGGATGATAATAACACATTTAATTTTGTTGGCTGTTTGCAGTATGCTGGGAACATTGCTAAGTTTCTTTTTTAAATACGTAACAGGTTCAAATTGGCACCATGTCTCTTACATAAAATAACTGTTACATTTCTTTAGTTTTCTAAATCAAATCAAATCTAGCTTAATCCCCACCTGCCAGGGTTTATGAAAAATCATCTGACTAGTCCTCCACCCACAACCCTTGGAGCTGATATGAGCTTTAGGCTTACACAGTCTGGAGAAGCTGGACTTGACTCAGCCTGTTTGTGCATCATTTTATGCGCCTGTTATTCAATCTCAGAGGCCCTTTTAAAGGCAGGTGGCTTTGTAGCTCCTGACATTTATTCTCTCCATTCTTTCCATTCCAAATTCAGCCTCTAACACTCTGCTGTAATCCTCTAGTTCTCAATGGCGGTGAGGGGGATTTGGCCCTTCAGGAGACATTTGGCAATGATAGGTGACATTTTTGGTTGTCACAACTTGGAGAGGAGGTGCTAATGGCATCTAGTGGGTAGACACCAGGGATGCTGCTAAACATCCTGCAAGGCACAGGACACCTGACAACAAAGAATTATCCAGCCCAATGTATCAATGGGGCCAAAGTTGGGAAACTGCTCTCGGAGTTACCAGTGATACTGCAGACAGACCCATGGGAATTTTGCTGTTTACTGAGAACTAAGGAGTGTGACCAGAACTCAACTGATCACAGAACCTCCTAGGCCTCCACTCGATTCAGATGCACAGTGCCAACTATCTCTTCCTTCCTCAACATGCACCAGTTTCCTTCCTTCCTCCCAACTCTGATGAAATTGCAGGTTCCTTTCAAACAATGATCAGTTTGGTTCTTTCAAACAAGGACTGGTTCTGGAGGTTTTCTTAAGGATGGATCTTGAAACCCAAAGAAAGTGGTTAGGAAGCCCAGAAAACAGAAGACTGGCTGTCCATCCTACCTTAGGAAAAACAAGGTTGGAATTAACATCTCACTGAATGATCCTATAACATTTTTCAAAATAGAAAACTGAGACTTGGGAGACGGAAGGGCACTTGTCAGAGACCACTAAGTTATTAAAGAGCTACAACCATAATTGAAACCTAAGCTTAGCAGTTTCCTTCGATAAGAAAAGATCTTATTTAACTATGAAGTTGACTGATGGACTTAAGTCACTTTCAAGGTCACTTCATCCAGGTAAACTTAAAACAGATGAAAGATAATACATGTTCCCCTGTAGCACATGTTTTATTTTAAAATATTTTGGTGAAATATGATGTATACACTCAGAAGTGCGCATATCACATGTGTACAGTTTGATGAATTGTTACAAATTGAACCTACCTACGTAACCAGTAAGCAGATCAAAAAATAATATTTATCAGCACACCCCAGAAGCCCTCTTGAGTTTCCTTCCAATCATGAACCTCTTCCCTCCCTGTAACGTTGGTTTTCATATTTAGATCATCTGCAGGTGCCTCTCAGGAGCCCACTACAATATTAACAATACTCTGTTCTATTTTCTCTATTTGCATCTTTCTGTCTTTTTTTAACCCTCCCCTCCTTCCCTCTCACCCTCCTTTTTTCTCTTCTTCCACCCCTCCTCCCTTCATGCCTTTATTCTTGGCTACCATGAGTTCTCTAAATATTTTCTTTCATTACCTTTAATAAATCTGGGCAAATATAAAGGAGAGTAGATACTAAAGTAGAGAACTATTATGTTAGAAGGAAAACACTTGAGAGTTAAACCACAATCACAGTAATATTAGTTGCTCATCTAAATGCATTGCTGCTAAGCACCTGGGTTCTACAGAAGTTGGCATTGTAAATATGACTTTCAGAATAAAATCTCATATCACTGGAAGAAAACCATGTAGACTGCCAAAGGCAGTAAACAGGGAAATGGCAGTCAGTGTTAAAACAACAACAACAACAACAAGCTGTCCCTCCTGGATTCTTCTTTCTTCTATGCTGCTTGGGAGTGTGTTTAACTCGGGAGTGTGTTAAAGATCAATAATTAATCATTTTCAAACATTCCATAGACCAATTTCCCTCTCATATAGTAAAGCTTGGTAAAATTTAAGCACTTAGGGAATTGGCATGATATTTGAATTACAGATCATGTGAGCTTCTTTTTAACCACTGAGACTGAGGAACGGAAGAAGTAGGAGTTCCACCTGTTTTATAAATTAATTATATTGCAACAGAGCTTTTTGCTAGGAGCTGTTATGTTTCACAGGGTGAATTTAATGAGTGAGATACCCAAATCTGGGGACTAATCAGCCATATGAAATTGGTTATTTTTCTTGTTTGCTAAAAAACTCAAGCTTATTTCTAAGTACATTCTGTTCTTTAAACTAAGTGAAAAGCCCTGCCAAACAGGCCTTGCAGACTCTATGGAATAAAGACACATCTATCTGTAATTAGCACATTAATTGCTTCAGTAGTACAAATGGTTACTACTACAGCATTTGAAAATGGTTGCAAATTGAACATTCCAAGGATCTTCCTCACCTGTGAATTTGCTTAGCCTGTCCTTTCCTCATAGATAATGAAAAAATCTGAGATTCAGTAAAATTTTCATCTATTTAGATTAGCGAAATTCTATTAAATGAAATAGTCCTATAAAAATCTGGAACAATTATTATACTTTCTAAGGCTGTGCCTGGCCATACCAACAAATCAGCTGTTTTTCAGTTGATTTAGCTTCTAAGTCCATCTTAACGTGGCACAATCTACTTAATGAAGCATGCTGTGATTGAATGGACTATTAACACGGCCCCAAATTGTCCAAATTTGGATCTAAGGTCTTTTCTCAGTGGAATGTGGGGAAAATTTAGTTGTCTATTTTTTCTTGCAAAACTATAAAATCTCTGTACTCTTGGAGCACAATACTTCTGCCAAATATATTTATGAAATAGAAATTATTCTACTTTACAATTATCTATCAATCTTCATTGAACATTCTTTTTTAGTATGTTTTGTTTTTGTTATTCTGACTGGAATTTTGATTAACCACTCTACTGATGGCTTAATATAGGAGAAAATTCATCAGTTATTCCTGATATTCGCTGAGAAGAAACAGAAGTTTTCCTTATAGTTCCTAGGCACTTTATCACATTACCTCTTATTTTTAAAGAAAATAACAAGAAATTTATACTAAATAATAATTCTATAATTTTTTGAAACAATTTTTTTCTCAGCTTGCAACATATAAGTATTTCAAAGACAAATATCAATGTATTATATTTAAGGTAATACTATTTGAATTCAGATTTTCAAGAAGGAGATATATCATAGTCTTTAACAAGATTTTTCCAGGGCAAAAATTGAGATTATGTATATAAAAGTATTTTGAAAGTGCTTAAAATGCTAAAGTTCTATATCTGTCCTATGGCTTTGGCTCCTCTCCCAGCCCAGACTGCAATTTAATAAGCCTGGTATTATCTGTCTTTACCAGCTCACAGCTGGAATTAATCTTCCCAGTTAACTAATCGATGACGTAGGAAGCCCCCCGAGAAAACGGGACAAATTTACAAATGCTGCATTTGGGAAAGACCTTCGGGAAAGTTCCTGAGACTGTGGCCTGATCTGAGCATGGGAAGGGTTGAAGAAACCCCAGGATTTGGATCTCTGGGTAGTGATAGTATTCGTAGCGTTTCAGTTTAATGTGTTTTATAGTTTTGTCTAAAGACAATCCAGAGGAGATGGTTTCCCCACGGTACACTGTATGATTACACTGAGCAGGACCTAATGAAATATCTCATCTAGTAATTATTCATAGAATGGGTTCTTCATAAATACTTGACTGAGGAATAAAGAAACCAAAGGTGTATAACTCATACACTTTTGGATTTTAATTAGTAAAATACTTCGAATGTTATCTCTATTCTGTCCCCTCCCCTTCTTTTTGGCTCTTGGAAATAAACTGATTTACATGAATGACATGTTATCTAAACCAAATGCTTTAAAGTAGAGTGAGTCAGTTTAGTCTACAGCCTACTTATTCATTCTTGTCCATTTTTCAAATAGTACTACCCCAAATTTGCAGCCTTGTATGTATGTATGTGCGTGTGTAGCAATTCTAGATATCCAATCCCCACTTTCAGTCTATTAACAAATGTGACTATCACTTGAAATCAATGTGAATAACTCTCCCAACTTTCTAAAAGTTATACTATTGCTTATCCTAAGAGGAAAAACCTGAAGCAGTTTTATTTCCATTTTCAAATGTTTTATTTTTCCCTTCTTGGCAATTGTCTGCATACAAAAATAGAAGCTCTTTCTGTTTTATTTGAATAATGGTCTTCTCATTTTGTGCTTCATGAATATTTTTCTCATAATCCTTATTAAACAAATTTCCATGTTAAAATTCAGTTTAGTTATTTTGCTTACATCTCATGTTATTTTAAAGACTCCTTTCTTGAAAATGCATTTAGCTCAGCAATGTTAATGAAAGACTGCATTACAGACATTTGCAGAAGCATCTGTAAGTCATGAGATATGATGAAAATATGTTTCACAAATACATATTCATGATTAATTTAATGACATGACAAGATAGCTCAAATCAGATGCCTATTTATTATGAATAATTAACACTGTTTCTTGATTAAAAACACAAGTTTAACAACAACAACAAAAATTCCAGCCAGGATTTACAATGAGTAAATTAATATGCTGCAATTACTTCTGTTGAACTTTAAGTTTTTCCCTGCCTGACCATATAAGAAGGAATGAATCTTTTATAAGGAAATTATCCCCAGAATGTGAATCTACCCACTGCTTTTATAGTCTTTTATATCTCTTAAAATTGGCTGTTATCAAACAACTGCGCATTGATGTAGCTGGAATAGACCATAACAGGATCCTCCCCTGTAGCACCCCGCTGGATTTGCTATTGCTGAAATCAAGCAGATGGTGGCACTCTCCTCCACTAAACTCTCTCAACAGGGTCAATCGGGCTTATTTCAGATGGATGCTTGTGAGCAGCAGGAATGGATAGGAAAAGGATTACTTGAAGGGCTGTTGCTACTCAGGGTTTCACTTGAGTTACAACAAAACAGGGATTTGTTATTTTCCCCTTCATTCTGAATCTCTGCAGTGGAGTTCTTTCAAAACTCTTCCCCAAGTAATTCACACTCTTCTTGATTATGGTATGTCTCAGATTGGACGACTCTTGTGGTACCTGTATTACTCTCCCCCCTTTCCTTCTTTTAAATCAGCAAATCATATCTCTTTTTTTAAAACATAAAAGCCACCTGGTTAGGATGATGGGTTGCTTCTATGTTACATCAAAGAAGAGCTGTGTATGATTTGATTTTATCCTATAGTGCAAAACCTCCCTTATTGTTCCCTTTCTCTCTCTCTCTCTCTTCTCTCCCTCCCCAGATCTCTCCCTCTCTTCCTTTTTTTTTTTTATTTTATCCTCTTAGGTGAAGCACTTTTGCGGTAGTCTGAATAATGACCACCTAAATACATCCATAATCCCTGGAACCTGTGAGTATTACCTTACATAGCAAAAGAGGCATTACAGATGTGCATGAATAAGGATTCTTGAGATGGACAGAGAATCCTGGATTAACCAGTCAGGCCCAGCGTAACCATAAGGGTCCTTATAAGAGGCACACCAGAGTGACAGTTAGAGGAGAAAACAATGTGATGATGGCAGCAGAGAGATGCACTTTGAAGATGGAGGAAGAGGCCACAAGAGGAAGAATACAGGCAGTCACTGGAAGCTGAAAAAGGCAAGGAAACAGATTGTCCCCTCAGAGCCTCATGAAGGAACCAGCCCTGCCAACACCCTGACCGGTGAAACTAATTTCAGACTTCTGACCTCCAGAGCTACAAGCATATAAATTGGGGTTGTTTTAAACCACCAAGTTTGTGGAAATCTGTTATAGTAGAAATACCAATCTCATACAGCTTTCAAGGAGAGAAATAAATACATTGAGAATCTATTACTATTGCACATACTGTTAACTATTAAAGACTAAACGTTGAGCACTGAGAGAAAAATTTTCCTGCCCAGCAAGGAATTCACTCCAGGGCAGAGTCTAGGTAGGCACTGGCATGAAATTCAAGTCAGGAGAATGAAGTGGGATTTTAAAGGCAAAGTGCCACGAACTGTCTCTTCCCTAAATGAAGAAAGGGGCATCTCTAAGTGACGGGTTTTGGCTGCAGGACCAGGTTCATCAGCTGTGTCAGCAGTGGGCTGGTTGGTAGTGGTCTGCTGGGAATGTGCTGACTGTCTGGGCTCTCAGTCCACCTACTTCGTGGCAGGCCCAGATCGGAATGAGTCTTCCACTCAGGGCTGCACTAGTGTCACTGATGGAAGTGGGAGATCAGGGTTTATGGTGACAACAGAAAGGAGAGGAGAGCCGTACACAAGGTATTAGTAACTCCATCTGAAAGGAAGGTGGGGAATAGGGGTAGGGAGTAAACAGAGAAATCACAACAAAGTATAAGAGCTAACACTTAAGAAATACTATCTGCTGAAACACTAAACTGCATGTATGAAATCATTTATTGCTTACAACTCTATATGGGGGACACTATAATCACCCCACTTTACAGGTAAGGAACCCGGGGTTCTGAGAAGTTAACTGGCTTGGCCAAGGTCACACAGCCTCTGGGCAAGCTAGATTCAAACTCAGGCCTGCCTGACTCCAAAACTGAGTTCCTCCCCTGCTGCCTATTGAAGAGAACTTGCTTTGAATTTGAGCATTACTGGAGCTCATTCTGTTTTTATAATTTGTTTACTGTGTGGCAGTTACCAATGCTGCCACTAAAAAGGCAACAGTCACACTTCTGAGGGACTTAAAGGATTACAAACAGTTCTCTCTCTTAAAAAGATAAACTGAGGCATATTAAACTTTTTAAAAGTTTATTTGTGCAAAAATCGACTGGAATCAGGCAGCATCAAACTGGAAGCGTCTCGGCGCACTCCACCGAGGGGAGCTCAGAGAGGGCCTTTCTTAGGGAAGACGTAAACTGTAAAGCAAGAAGATCACTTGATTGGCTATTGCCTAAGTGGTTGTCTTACTTGGCAAGGCTGATGTGGCCGTTTGTGATGGCTTGTCCTTAGATTTCAATTTCTTAACTTTGAGGCATTGCAGCCTTAGGTTCTGGTCTCCTTAAGTAGGCTACTAAGGCACTGAAGGCAGTCTGATGGTGTCTTTGATTAATTAATTTAATATCTCATATTACAGCAACACACAATGATAGTTCTTGTATGACAAAGCTTCCCTCTTACCTTAATCTCTCTATATATTGTTATAAGTATATTCACTGTTGCATTGAGTCTGTAGATTCCATTGGATAGTGTGGTCATTTTATCAGTTTTAATTCTGCCAGTCCATGAGCACTATACAGCTCGCCATCTGTTTGTGTCCTATTCAGTTTTTTTCATCAGAGCCTTACAGTTTTCCAAGTCCAGGTATTTTACCTCCTTATTTAGATTTATTCCCAGGTATTTTATTCTTTTTGATGCAATTCTGAATGGGATTGTTTTCTTAATTTCTCTTCTGATAGTTCATTGCTAGTATAGAAGTGCAACAGATTTTCTGTATATTAATTTTGTATCCTATAAATTAAGAAATTCATCGATGAATTCCAGCAGTTTTTTGGTGGCATCTGTAAGATTATCTATGTATAATACCATGTCACCTGCAAACAGTGACAGTTTTAATACTTTAATACCTCCTTTCCCACTTGGATTCCTTTTAATTTCTCTTCTTATCTGATTGTTGTGGCTAGGACTTGCAGTGGCAAGAGTGGGCTTCCTTGTCTTGTTCCTGACTTTAGAGGAAAGTTTCTCAGGTTTTCATCGTTAAGTATGATGTTAGCTTTGTGCTTGTCATATATGGCTTTTATTATGTTGTGGTATGTTCCCTCTATTCCCACTTGGTGGAGTTATTATCATAAATGGAAGTTGAATTTTTGTCAAAGCTTTTTCCACATCTATTGAAATGATCATATGATTTTTATTCTTCAGTTTGTTTATGTTGTGTATCACACTGATTTGCTGATATCGAACTGTTTCTGCATCCCTGGGATAAATCCCACTTGATCATGGTGTATGATCTTTTTAATGTATTGTTGAATTTGGTTTACTAATATTTTTGGAGGATTTTTGTATCTATGTTCATTAGTGATATTGGCCTGTAATTTTCTTTTTTGTGTGTGATATTTTGGTCTGGTTTTGATATCAGGGTGATGCTGGAATTGTATCATCAGTTTGGAATCATTTGTTCCTCTGAAATTTTCTGGAATAGTTTGAGAAAGACAGACATTAACTCCTCTCTAAATGTTTGGTGGAATTCACCTGTGAAGTCTTCTGGTCCTGGATTTTTCTTTATTGATAGTTTTGAAAAAATTACTAATTCAGTCTCATTATTGGTAATTAGTTTGTTTATATTTTCTCTTCCTTCCTGATTCAGTCTTGAGAGACTGTACATTTCTAGGAATTTATCCATTTCTCAGGCAGAGATAAGAAACCTAAGCTTGTGAGAAGTGGAAAGCACTTTTCCTGTTGGCTCCACCTCTGCCACTGGCCCTGAGCTCAGGCCAGGTATAGGAAAAACAAAGTTCTACCCCTGCCTTCCCATCCGGATGTTTCAGTATCATGCAAACTAACACACTAAGCCAGTTCCGGGGCTGGTTGTGATAGTTCTCCAGAGTGATTAAGAAAAAGATGATTGGTCATTTTCGGGCTGTGGGGGTCCTTCTGTTGTAGCAGATTCACTACTGTCAGTGTGGTGGTAGGCATGGCTGGCCCTCTATCTGGTTGGTCGCCAGGTCCTGCCTTTTGCAGTGGCTGCCAGTTGCTGGTGGGTGGGGCCATGTCCTGGTCCTGGTGCTGGCCCACAGGTAGGTGGGGCTGGGTTGCAAGGCAATTGACTATAGAGTCCTTACGTGTCCTGTGGCTAGTGCTGGTCCACTGGTGGGTGGAGCTAGGTCTCAGAGTGGCTAGCTGTGGGGCTCGGGGGCTGGGCATCTTGGAGCTAGTGTTGACCTGCTGATGGGCATGGCTATGGCCCAGGGGGGTCCTAGGACTTGTGTCAGCCTGCTGGTGGGATGGGGCTAATTCTTAATATGGCTGGCGTGGGATCTGGGATCACCCAGAGCTGGTGACAGCTCACTGGTTGGTGGGCCTGGATCCTGACACATCTGTATGAGAGACCCAGGGTGTCCTGGAGCTGGTATCTGCCTATTGCTGGTGGTGCCAGGGCCCAGTGCTAGTGCCTGCCCGTTAGTGATGAGACTGGATCCTTGGGCTAGTGCTGGCCCATTGATGGGTGTAGCTGGGTTCTGGGGTCTCTGGCTGTGGGGGTTGGGGTTCCTAGAGCTGGTTTCAGCACACTGGTCATTGGTGACAGGGCCCAAGGGGGCCCATGGCTAGTACTGGACCATTGGTGGGCAGATCCAATTCCCAGGGTCTCTGGTTACAGGGCCCTGGAGATCCTGGAATTGGTGATTACCCAAGAGCGGTGATGCTGTGGCCCAGGTGATGCTGCAGCTGGTGCCCACCCTATGGTATGTGAGGTAGGATCAAGGGCTTAGTGCCAGTCCACTAGCCCAAGGTGGGAGGGGGTGTAGCCAGTGCAGGGGGTCCTAAGGCAACTGGTCAGTTGGTGGGCGGGGCAGTGTCCCTGCCTTACTAGCTGCCTGGCCTGACACATGCCCTTTAAGAATGGAGTCTCTGTTTTCTGCAGCCCTCCTGCTCTCCCATATGCAAGCCCCACTGCTTTGAAAGCCATTTTAGGGGCTTGTGTTCCTGGTGCAGGACCCAGGCTGGGGAGTCCAGTGCCGGCTCAGACCTCTCACCCTTTGAGGGGAACCTCTGTAATTGTAATTATCCTCCCATTTGTGGGCTGCCCAGCTGGGGTCAAGGGTCTTGACCATGTGATAACTCTGTGTCCCCTACTCATCTTGCCATGGAATCAGTTTCTCTGTGGAGCCTACTGTTGCAAGGTTGAGGGTCATGAATGCTGGAACTAGACTGTCCTTATCTACTGGGTGGGGAGTCAATATGATGCCATATTGCTGTTTTGTTCCTCAAGTTCAGGGGTCCCTAACTAGTTTGCCTTCCTCTCACATCTTTCAGAGTTCTCTATTCTTTGCCTGTTGTATAATTTTCAAGTTAATAATTGTATTTAGCTGGAAGGAGTAGAAAGAAACAAGTCTATGCCGTATCCAATTATCTTTTTCTTAATCACTCTCTGGAGAAGTATCACAGTCAGCTCAGGAACTGGCTTAGTCTATTAGTTTGAATAATACTACAAGATCTGGATGGCAAGGCAGGTGTGGAACTTTGCTTTTCCTATACCTGGCCTGAGCTCAGGGGCCAGTGGCAGAGGTGAAGCCAACAGGAAAAGTGCTTTCCACTTCTCACAAGCTGAAGTTTCTTATCTCTGCCTGAAGGCTTCCTCCAGCTGCAGAGTATGCTCAGTCCATTAACAAGCAAATAGGAAGTACATTTTATTGTATGTAAATTATACTTCCATAAAGATGATTTGAAAAAACAGACCCAAGATAAAATCTGATTAGATCAATTACTTTTATTATATCAGAAAGATAACTTTAAATCTACCTTTTAAAGATATGTTTTTAAGCTTGTGTGGATATAGCTTTTGTCTAAATGAGGGGAATTTATCTGAAAAGTAATCTAATACATAGAAAGCCTATGAAGCTTTAGGAGATTGTACTAGTAGGAAGGGTACCGACTTGGTCTAATGAACTTAAAGCTTTTCCTATGCACACAGGGGGTAATTCTTATGCAATTATCCACAGGAAGGAAGGACATCTCAGAGGGCTGAGTCAAGAGTCAAAAGGGCAAAACTGTGATACAAACAGAACAATAGACTAGGGAGCCATTTCTAGGCAGCAGAACCTGGCCTTAAGATGCATTCCATGTCCTCAGAGGAAGGGAACCTTGCAATATTTTTCCAAGTGGATTTCAGAATTCAGAATGAACCAGGGACTGCTTAGTGCCTCCCATTCCTCTCACTTTGAAGGGAGTGTCTATAGTGGTTATTCTATTCCTATCTTACTATTGCATTTAGGGTGTGTGGGGACAGATAAATTCTTCTTACTTCATGGATCTCTAGATTAAGAGCCACATCCAGATCTGATGCAGATCATGAGACCCTGAGTTACAAGGTTGGTACCATACTGGTCTCTGGTTGCTTCAACCCCTCCTTATTGTTTCCCTCAACCCTACCCTTCTTCCATAGGTAGTTCATTTATTAAAGACTTATTCTGAACTCACCTGAGTTGAATTCTGTTTTCTGCTGGACACTGACTCACAAAGACAATTTTTGCCACAAAGAAATTTTCATTTTGGGGGGGGTCAAATTTTCCAGTTTTAATGTTTTTCTGCTTCTCTTTTTATTGTGATACTTTGAAAGGCTTTCCCTTCTTCAGATAAGTAGACTATAACAACAACTGTTACCCACCCTTCATGTCTATCTCTAGTATGTTTATGGTTTTATTTATTGTACATTTAAATCTTCAATCCTTTGAAAATACATAAAGAGCAAATTATTTCTCTGATGACTAACCATTTATTGCAATATTATTTATTAATATTTATTTCCCAGTGAGAAATGTCATCCATATATATATAATAAATTCCCATACATATGTTTCTATTTAAAACAGCTATAACTTCTATTATTTAACCTAGATCAGACCATGCATAAAAATAAAAAATATTTTTCAGTTTATTCAATAAAGCTGATATAATGCTAATTCCCCAAATCCAAACAAAGCACGACACTGATGTCAATTATGAATATAGATGCAAAAGTTCTGTATAAAATGTTTGCAAACTAAAACAGAGCAGTGCATTTAAAAACAATGAGAATAAAATGGGATTTATTCTGGAAATGCAAAGATGATTCAATACCAAGAAATTTTTCATCAGGGTTCATGATTTTAATGTTTCTTGATTATGTCATCAGATACTGAAGACATTTGGTACAATGTATTGATCACTTTGAACAAAATCTTAAAATAGGAATAAAAGAATATTAAAATTATAAAGTGCATATTCAAAAAGTCAGTAACAAACTGTAACTACAATTCTGACGATCAGAACATCCAGGAAGACTCACTATTACTTCCATGACTCAGTATTGTTGGGCGGTCTTAGCTAATGTAATTAGAGAAGGAAATCCACACAAGAAGATTGCTAATTCTGTGATTCCATACTTAAAATAAACAAGAGATTAATAAAACTTCTCAGAATGAATTTAAAAATTAGTATACTGGCTATATATAAAATAAATATATACATGTCAACATGTTTTCTCCATACAACTAAGAAACACCCAGGAAAGCAAATGGCAAAAATAATTCATGCAATGTTGGAATAAAAGCTATAAAATACCTAGGATAAATTTAAGGTGGTATGTATAACATTTATAAAGTCCTTTATAAAATAGAATTGAGCATAAAGCAAAACCTGAGAAAAATAAACACGTAAATTCAATTTTTTAAGAACAGAATCCCTACAAATTTTGTGGGGTTTTGAATGAGTAAAGGATTTCAAGTTTCATATAAAGAACTAAGTGTTAGGGAAGTGCCAAATAATAATGAAAATAGTGAAGATAAACTGTTTTAATAGGATTAAACATTGGTTATAAAGCCAGGGCAACAGACATAGCACAATTTTTACCCAAGAATAGCTGTAAATGAATCTAAGTTATTTATAAATAGAAATTTAAAGTATGACAAAGATGATTGGAAGAATAACATTTACTCAGTAAACTGTGATACCACAATTGGCCACCTATGTGAATATACATCAATCCAAATCTCTATCCTATAACTGAACATATTCCAGATGGGTGAAAGGTTCAGATATAAATCAGTAAATTGGTAAAATAAAGGACACTAGTTAAATTTAAGTTTCACATAAACAACAAGTACTATTTTAGTAACTATCTCCCAAATACTGGCCTGGACATACTTACATTAAAAATGCATCTCCTGTTCATGTGATATTTAAGCCTTATTCAGTGCCCTGTTTTCCCCTTGTAAAAATGGGAATCCAGTTGAAAAAGAAAGAGAAACTACTTCATCTTCAAGAGTGACTAAGGATATTTCATAAAGTTTGTTTTAAAGTAAAGATTTTAGGTAATTTATTTGAATTATAGTCTTCTTTTCCGTACTAATTTGTTCCTCTTTAAATAGGTCACACTTGTGTTAATATGAAAATTGCTGTTTAAGAGAAAAAAACCTTCACAGCCTTTTTTTTCATGATCTAATTCATCAAGGTCATGCTCACCTACAAAAACGTTTTCAAGTAATTTAAACACATGGACAAAGGTGCCAACACTCAAAGATTTATCTTGACACAATTTATAACTTCTGATAAGCTTTTTCTGTGGTTCCTTTCTCCATGTGAGTTGGTTAAGCCATAGTCCAGAGGTTAAATGCCAGAGTTCTCTGACATTTTGAGCCAGTGAAGGGTATTTTCTTCCTTACTCTCATAAAAAGGTTCTGTTGGCACAAAGTTAAGCCCATTTGCTATATGTCTGCAATTAACAGTATACAGACAAAAAGCAGCAGCCTAGAATAAAAATGCCTCCTTGAATCCCAACCATTAATTTTTGCCCAATGAAATCATTCAACAATTAATTTATGCTCTACATGCTCCACCTCAGATCATATTTTAGATTCTAGATTTCTTATTCAATATGTGGGCAGAAAGTTGAGAGAAAGTTAAACAAATTATCTACAGAACAGTATTTTCTATGCTAAATGTAAGAGCTTTTCTTTGTAACCAACACAGTGTTTGTGATTTGGCTGCAAAAACAACACATTTTGTTTTCTATTGATGCTGAGAATATAGCCTCCAGTTTTTTCTCATTCTTCTAATTAAATACTATCTGAATAAACTGGGATCTTAATTGAAACCAAATTACAGTATCAACACTCAAAGTAAAATTAAAGAGCATAATTCAATCAATGCCTGTTGAAATTTGGTCATCATTCCAGAAACTAGGAATTGATCTAAGACAGAACCACTTTAATGTTTTGACATAATCAAAACAGGAAATTCATAAAGTTCAAAAACTGATTTATTTGTGGGCTTATATTGGTCATAACCCGCTAAAGCAAAGCATCTAGACTTTATTGCCTTTGTTGACAAAAGCTAGTAGTGATAAGCAAGTGGCATTGCTCTCTCTCTTAAGAGGAATTTAAGAAACTTTCAATACAGAACTATATTGACAGTTATCTTTATTATAATGGACCCTGCATAAATTTTGCTTAAATGAAATTCTAAACATCACATCAGAGATCACCCTTCTTACCACCCTTCCCTCCTCCTTCTAGAATCACTCTCCATCCAGCCCTAGTTAGATGCACATACCTCTCTCATTTATCATATGTATCTCTCTGCATTCTAATTTTTGGTATATTTCTCTATTTCCTACATCAAATCTTAGCTCACATAAGGAAGTGTCAGTATCTTTCATCAACAGTGAAAGAAAAATACATGTTTATGAACCAATCACAAATGTGATTACCTAATTAGTAAATGCAGTTTAAGTGATGAGTTCAGTGGAGTAGGAAAAACAAAAAGAAATAGTATAGTGTTAAATCAGAATGGAAAAAGATAATAAGATACTTTCTGTGAGTATAAAATAATTATGAGATAATAATTTTGGCAACTAAAGAAATAAAATCTGGGGAATGAGAATTAATTTTGGTTTTAATAAGGGGCAGAGAGTCTTAAATTAGAGAAATGATTTCAAGAGTTGTAATTATGTTGAAAAATTGAGAGAAATACATATATATTTACATATATTAAACATATGTTTAATTAGAAAGTATTTTCTTTGTAGATATGTATACATGCATATATACACTATATACAGATATATATCTGTATATCCTGTTTATCTGTACAAGAGAAATAGCTTCTTGTTAGGCTTATCTCTCATTATATAGCTTTCTATTTCTTTTGTTACCTCTAGATCTAATGACTTCTTGGCATTTTCACAAAAGTTATCTATAAAATTCTATATAATTCTACTAAAAGAATTATATTTCAAAGTAATATTTTTCTTGGTAGAAAATTTGGAAAATACAGAAAAAACACACCGAATAAATATGGTTTTGACTAATTGAAGGTGATAGGAAAGTGGGCAGAAAGACAAATATTTGAAGCTCAAAAATGTGTGATCCTTTTAAAGTATACTTATCTTACTATATTGGACGCTGGGCATGTGTGCTAATCTTGATTGGAAACTTAAGAGAAAAGATGAAAGGGAAAGTTCATGGCTGGTTCTGTAGCCTTTCCTCAAGTTTCATCTGATGACTCTTGGCAAATCCTCTTGCAACATTAACTCAAGGAATTCTTAGTAGGTTATCTATACTTGACCCAAGATGAAGGAGAATTGGGTCAAGTTCTGCATATTGGAACAAGCTTTTCTACTTCTTCACTGAGATTAATGATCTCTGGTACTGACGAGATAAAGCTGCCCAGAGAGCTGGGACTAGTGCAGTCCAGCCGAGTAGGAATGACTGGGAAACTGAAAGCTGTGTCTGGGTGTCAGGAGACTTCTGCTCTGCTCTTGCTGTGCATGCTTTACCATTTCCTGTCCTTTATCTTTTTTCAAAGTCAGGTGAACTTGGTGCTGGGTGAAGCTTGTAATGCTTCATTAGCTTACGTATGGAAAAATTCAAAAGACTGGCAGCTTATAGTTATTTCTTAATGATTTTCAGCCATGCCCTACAAGAAGTGGTTAAACTCAGAATACAGATAGCCTGTCTGAAAGCAGAAAGGTCGGAAAACAAAGCCTTTTTAAGTTTGCTGAATAGGTAAATTGAAACCTTAAATGCTGGGGAGGAAAAAACAACAGCCACCAAATTTTCTACTCCAGGCTGAAACTAATACCAGCAGAGGCAGCAAAGCCACCACCTTGGCAGGATATTAGATTGGGGTCCCAAGTAGCAAAAAATGAGATTAAAGTATTGCCTTCCCACTAAGTACTACACTTTTAAAGTGCACCTAGTTAATGGCCACTAAGCAAATGAAGCAGATGATAGATAGGTATAATGGTCTGCAGATTGAAGATCAGATTCTTTAGGTTTATTGACTATGTTTAGACCTCATCCATGTTGGTTAAGTACTTAAAAATGACAAGGCACAAATAAAATAAAAACCTAATAAGTCTTTTCGAGGAGACCCTATTGTCAAAAATCCCAAGGCCAGGGTAGCAACAGCTGTGACTTTTAAACGTTAAGGCATTTCTTAAAGATGAGTTCAGTTTTGGATAGGATAAGTTTGAAGACTTAGGTACATCCTAAGTGTATATTCCATATTTGCTACTTTTACAGGATTTCAAACTTGCTTAAAGATAAAAGCTTGTAAATGTCAAACAATAGGTGGTTGTTAAAGTATATCTAATGTACACATTTCAGTGAGAGTCTGTACTTTGGAAGGAGTGGTAATGGCAGAGCAGAAGACTATTAAAACATAAACTAGAGTCAAGTAGAGGAGGCTATGAAGCAAAAAAAAAAAAAAAAAAAAAAGGCATGGAAAGGCCGAAGACACAGAAACAGAGCATGCTCTATCTAAAGGCACACCAGTATGCCCTCACTTGTGTAAAAAGTTATTAAATATTTTGAAGTCTTCAAAGAACTTATTAGGGAATGGGCACTAAGGATCTAATGTAAGAAGATTGTTTTATGTTGATGTTATTTTTACAATGTAGTTTAAAATTTTTATTTTAACATGGATGTATTGCTTTTTCCATAAGAATGAAATTATTTATAAAAATAAAGGAAAACTCAACTGGAGGAATTTATCTAGAATGGGAAGAATACTCATGGTCATATATAGGAAGGAAGAAGAGCAGGAGGAGTGTGGGTGTGAGTGATTTTCTGGAAGAAAAATGGCAGAAATTTGAGGATGTTTTTGCTGGAACCTCTCACCTTTTCCCTCTAATTAATTAGCAAGGGAGTTAAGGATTTACACATTATGGAGGTAGCTTTAGGTGAGTAGTCATGATGTGCATGAGAAAAGGGAACTAAAAATGGATAAATAAAATGGTTGTTGAGTGGCATGGGGAATTCAGCTCACATGAACACCATCACATGAATTAGCACCAATTCAAATACGATCTGCTCTTAAAGAGACCTCTATTTCTTTACATTACTCCAAAAAGTTAAATAGAAATGTAGCTTTTTCTAGCTCATTTTCCTTTATTTAACATGGAACACTAATGCAGGATGACTTTATAACTATAATATTAAAAATATATTATTATATTTCAAGTGAATTAATGTTTTTATTATGCACAGAGAAACCCGTTTATCCCAAATGAATTTGCCTAATGATATATTCTTTGTCCTCTTAAATCAAAGTATTTCTACCAGTGGGCACTGTTGTGAGCAAAACAGATTACTAAAAATAAATGAAATTCTCTCTCTTCTCTCTTTTTCTCCACACACACAGGCACACACAGGCGTGTGCACACACGATTTGCATATATCTTTGATGACTTTGAGAACAGACAAACAGGAACCAAAGTCTGCTGGGAGCAAAATTTACTATTTACCTTTTAAATCGGCTGCCATTATTTCTACTACTGCCATTTTGTGCTGTAACTGAATTTGTCTACTGTACTTCATTAGTGGCTTAATAGTACTCAGTGCTTTCCTGAACCTAAAGTGCTGTGATGATTCAAGGTTCTTGCAACATTACTGCCCTTGCTATATTTAGGATTATAAATTTAGTATACGAGGCTGTTTATTTTTTCATAGTTCCTCTTCAATTAAAGTAACGTGCACTAGGTGAAGAGTGGTCTGGGAGCAGGGAAATGATGTGGTTAGAGCTGTGCTTTGGGAACATTAGTCTGTCAGGATTATGGAGTATGGAATAGCACCTACATGACTTGGCAACCAATGGGATGCTGAGCAGGGTAGGATGGCAGGCAGTGAAGCAAGAAGTCTTCAAACGTGGCTCCATGTCTTTTAGATTTTGACTTTTTGGAGTCTTCAGATGTGACTCAAAGGCTTGAGTTGTACATACTATGAATATTAATTTGTAGTAATCACAACAGGAAGCAGGTTTAGGGAAGATACTCAGTGTGATTTGAATATATTCAACTTATGAGTTTGTGGAGATACTCAAGAGTATTAGACAGTTTGGATCTGAGTTCAAGAGGGAGCTGGGGGTAAAGCATAGGAGGAGTTGATTCACTGAACTTCATAAACTGCATAATTTCAACAAATTTTCATATAATATGTCCTATTGCATGGATAATATAGGAAACTGACAACAAAGGAAAAACCATAAAATGTGAGATGGAAACAGTGCCAGATCATGAATTCACACAGAAAATTTAATCAAAGGATGGCATGTTTTGCTGTATCAGCTTCCCCACTTACCAACTGCAGGCCACTCCCCCATGCCAGCTACTACTCGTGGTTAAAAACAGGCATTTTCAATATCTGGAAACTCTCTATCGGGGTCTATCAGGGTTCATTCTTTACTCTCTTGCTTCCATCTTATACTTTTCCTAGTTCTTCCCTGGCTAAGCCCTTACTGCTCAGGGACCATGCGTGTCTCTATTCTACGAACTCTGAATAAACTTGTGTTTGGCAATGAGTCTTCATGGCTGTTAAATTACTATAATCTCTCTTTAAGGATTTTTTTCAGTGACTCCAACGCCTATCAATTCCCTAGTAGAAGTACAGATATGTGCCTACTCAAGGCAGCTTTTCGTTTTCTACTACCTTGATCCACAGATTTAATTGCCCAGTAGCCTTGAACAAGTTCTTGCTTCTCAGCCCAGTGAGATGGCACCACACTTGTGTTTCTGCCCACTGTGCCACCAGAGAGAAAGGTCTCCAAGGCAGGGAACTGGGCAAATTGTAGCTCACCTCGTATTTGGTGGTCCCTGAAACCACCTGCAGATTTGGAAATTCACTAGGAGAACTCATCACATACTCATCTCATGGCTATGGTTTACTGACAGTACAGCCAGAGGATACAAGGCAGAATCAACACAGGGGAAAGGCACTCGGGGTGAAGTCTGCAGGAAACTGGGCACAAGCATCCAAGAGTCCTCTCCCAGTGACGTCACAAAGGATCACTTAATTCCTCCAGCAAAGAGTTGTAATTATAGGAGTGAGTGAAATGTCTACCAAGGAGACTCATTAGAAACTCAGTGCCTAGATTTTTTTAGAAAAAAATCTGCCGGCCATGTATTAAAGTTCTCGACTCCCATGAAGAAAGCAGGTGTTCAGTATAAATCACATTGTTCCGTACAAACACTTGGGCCCAGTGAGTTACTGTAACATTTAGGGAATGGTGGGAACCCTCCTAAAACAGTAGTCCCTAGGTGCCAGCCAGAAGTAAACCTTGCAAGTAACTAAGAGGCGCAGTCTCAGCTTTACTGTGATAACTCTTTTCTGCACAATTTGATAACTCTAATTTATTCACCAGTGAGATATACAATTTAACATGATCTACTTATTTCATGAAAGATGCTACTCTATCTTGTTTTTCTGCCTGAAATTTTAATTTTATGTTTTTCAAAACCAGAATACATCACATATTTGTTTTTCAAGTAATAGTTAAATATACAGTTATAACTGAATATACATATAGATGGATGTACAGTCCATCTTCATTGTTTTCAGATTCCATATTGTGAATTTGCCTACTCACTAAAATTTATCTGTCACCCCCAAATCCATACTCTTGGCTTTCATTATTTTTTTGTGGCCATGCACATAGTAGTGAGAGATTTGAGTCCATCAAGATACATATTTGTAACTGGGGTCATACAAGGCTGGGGCATTCTTGCTTCAGCTCTCTTGCAAGGATGACCAGAGGACTGAGAGGGTTGGGAGCAGTGTAGTGAAGGAAGCTTGGGCTTAGAGTTGGATGGATGGGGTTTGAGTCCCCAGTCTGGCATCTGTTAGTGGGGGTGGCCTCAGGCAAGTTATTTAAAACTTCTGAACCTTGTTTTCCTTTTTGTAAAATAAAGAAAATAAAATCCACCAAAATGAGCAATATTTAGGATTTAAGATTATAATCTATGTGAGAGAGATGCGTGTTTCCCTTATGAGCAATGGTTCAGTATTCAAGAATTGAGCATTCCCAGTGACTTTATAGAACGTAACTATTTGAAAGGGAATCAACTGTATATATTTTTAATCCCATTCCTTCATCCTGTGTTGGATTTTCTTCTTGCTGAAGTTCATGCTTTATAGATTTTAGTATATGTCCAATACTGCCAAGCTATCTTAATCTTTTTTCATCATAAAGTGATTTAATTTGCCCTCCTTCTAGAGTAAGAATTAGTAAGGCATCAAATTTTAGGTCTAGGTTGACAATTTGCATATATTATTCCATTTTTTCCTGGCATGATTGAACTGATAAGAAAACTGCCCTAGGTATAATTATTGCTCCTTTGTAAATCATTGGTTCTTTTCTTCAGGTGGCTTTGAAGATTTTTTCTTTTTATCATTGAGATTTTGCAGTTATGCCATCATGTATCTTTGTGTTGACTTATCCTTATTATTCATGCTTAGCTCTCAAAGTCCTTCTGAATGGAGTACTAATGAATTTCTTTACTCTTGCAAAATTCTTTACCTTTACCTCTTTAAATATTACTTCCTTACTAATCCCTTTCTTTTTCTTCTAAAATGGAGATTAGTATTTAAGCCTGAGGGCAAAAGTGGCTTGTTGACTGTTTTTATAAATGAACTTTTGTTGGAACACAGCCATATTTTGCTTATGAATTGTCTATAGCTGCTTTGCATTGCAATGACAAGGTTGAGATGTGCTTGCAAAGCCTAAAACGTTTACCATCTGGCTCTTCAGAGAAAAAGTTTTCTAACCTCTGTTCTATGACTTCTATTAGATATATACTGAAGCAACATTTACTCAATCTCTTAACTAATTCTTCATGTTTTTAAATGATGTTGCATTTCTGCACATGTCCAATCTAGAGTTGATTCACTTTTTGCATTAAAAAATGTCATAACTATCTTATTTTCAGCACTTCAATTGATTAATCTCATTCAGACTCATTGTTTTTTGTTCTATTTCAGAGTTTCTTGCATACTTTTATGAGTATAATGTCTTTAATTATCTCACCCATTGAAATGTAACCTTCATGAAGGTAATGATTTTTCTGTCTTGTTTTATCTACTCTATTTTCAGTACCCAGAATTGTGTCTGCCAATGAAAAGGCATTTCACATATTTGTTGAATATCATTTAGGATTCTAAACACATTTACTTGTCATATTTTACCCAAACCATTCTAACTTTTTAATTTCGCCTGAAATAAATTCACTTCCAAATTGATGATTTTGTTGTTTTTTTCTTACTGTTTTTTCCTTTTGTGTTTTGTAGTGTCGATGAAAAATTAACCAGTTCATCTAAGAAAGAAGTGGAAAATTTTATTTGAGCCAAATTTGAGGATTATAACTTGGGAAGAGCATCTCAGAAAGCTCTGAGAACCGTTCCACCCGTTGGAAGTCAAGGCACAGTTGTAAGTTTTTAGAGAAAGAGGGCTGTACATCAAATGATGTATTAACGACCGTTTACATAATCAAGATCCAAGCTTCATTGTGTTGGGTCATATGACTCCTTACAAGATCAAGAAGGAATGTTATCTTTTAAGCAGTTGTCTTATTAATGCTAGAAGAACGTTGCTCTTTGTGGTTGAGCAGCTATTCCTGCTGATGGGGGAGGTTTGATAGAGGCATATGCAGACACACAATGCACATGAGGGGAGAGACGAGGCCAAAGGTCAGAGAAGATTTTTTGTTTGAAGTTTTCTTGTCTTGTCATAAAGTATGAATTTTATTTCACATTGGTTTTGATTTGCAATTTTGTTTTTTGAGTTAAATGCTCACATCATGCTTTTCTTTCTCTCCTGGCAGTTGAGGATTCAGCTCTCTAACCCAAGTCTTCTATTGCCACTCCATGCTTCATGCTATGTGGCAGTACTGGAGATAGCTTCAAGAGCGTCTATAAGCCTAATGGTATCTTGGTTCAAAATCTGGGCAAGTGGTCACACTTACGTCTTCTCACTGCCTCTAAAAACAGTTTCATATAAGCCATAGCGTCAACCAGTGGTCAACGTTTTTAAAATTTTTTGCACCTACTCAAAAGTTGGACAGGTGGTAGGCAAAGCTTTAGAAGTAAGCTTGGCTCTGGTCACTGACTCTTAAAGAGCACTTTTAGTCCCTATGAGTAATTAACATAGTTTAATTTCCAGGTGCTCCTGTTGGTTTCTGGAGCCCAGGAAGCTTACGGCTTCTGCTTCTAGAACCATTTTGTAGTTTTGTTTTGTTCCATCTCTTAGGAATATCTAGCTTGATTTTGAGGCCAACAATAGTTTACAATTTTTCCTCTTTTCATAGTCTGTGGATTTCAGCCTAGCAGTTTTCTCAATGTAAATATATCATGTGTTTTACCCTCATTCTTTACTTTCACTTAGTTTTTTCCCATCCACATTCATTTCGTTCCTCTCTTGCATCATCAAGTGCCCCCTATGTTGAACTATTTCCATTACCACCTATATATGCTGCAAAATTTTCCATCTTACTTTTTAGTACCCTCCTTTACCTCACATCTCCCTCCAGCGACAGTTCACAGTTTAATTCTGCTTTATATCACACACCTCACAATGGTTATCTAGACTGGCCACCTCCATTTCTTCTACTATTCTGTCCTCAAAGCACTCTATTGCTTCACGGAAACCATCCAGGTCAAGATCCCATTGACCTGTACATCTCCTAGTCACTGTCAGTCAGTCCTCACCTCACATGGCATGTTGAAAGCATTCGACACACTTGATTACTTCTCCCTTCTTAAAACACTTTCTTTACTTCAGTTCTCCTGAGTGTCCTTTGCTTCACTTTTCACTGATTCTCAGGCTCTTTTTCAGAACACTTACCAGTTTCTTGATTTTTTAAATTAATGTCTGTTTGACTCAGGAACCTGACTCAGACATCTTCTGTGTTTATACTACTCCCTCGGTGATCTCACCCAGTCCCGTATTTTCAAATGCTATCCACGAGGTCCTAATGCAATGATTTATAGTTTTAGGCCAACCTTTCTTCTTCATTTGGGACTTCACATTCCTTCTTGGATTTCTATTAGTTATTTTAATCTTACTATGTTTAAAATGAGACTGTTGATTCCTTTCTGAATGCCTGTTAAAATGACTCCTTCTCCTGTGTCTATCATCTCAAGTAAATGGGATCTATATTCAGTTGGATCAAGCAAAAAAAAAAAAAAAAGACCCCTGTAATCATATTTGACTTCTCTCTTATTCTCAGAAACCATATCTAGTCCATCAGAAAATCCTGTTGGATCTATTTTTAAAAAACATATTTGCAACCTAACCATTTCTTACAATGACTGTGGCTCAATGATGTTCAATCCTCCTTAATCTCTTATCTATAGTTACTAAATGCATTTTCAGTTTTCCCTTTATTCCTAGATCCTATTCTCCACACGACTGCCAGAATATTCCTTCTCAAATGGAAGACAGATTATTCCCCTGCTCATAACCTTCCAGTTACTTCTTATCACACTTGCACAAAAATCCAAAGTCCTAAGGTTTGTATGATTTGGCCCTGGCTGCCCCATCTAAGTTGCTATAGGATTTGGTCCTCGCTACTTAACTACTTATTTGATACTATTTCCTAGAACTCCTGCTCACTCACTGACTTCTTGACACACCGCCCTACTTTTTCTTTCACTGATACTTCCAGTTTTGTCTTTTCTCTACACGTGTTAGTGATGCATATTAGCATCTGTTTGATTTGTGAACAGGGCAATGAAGCCAGCACAATGCAAAGCTGCACTGGGTCTATGTGAGATTTTTCCTAGGCACAGGGATCCAAAATATCAAGAGAAGAGTTACAGTTACTTCAGCAGGAAAGTTTTACTTTGCTCAGCTGCTGCACTGGGGGTAGAAACTTACTCTAAGAAAGAACAAGGCTCCTGTACCAGTATCTCCCACCCATCCAGGTGCACCCCCAGCCTTGGGTAACTCTCAGCATGGGGCTGGACTGTCTCTCAAGCCCACTTAATGGCTGCCCCATGCTCTTAGAGCTTCATTGTCTTCTGCACTCTCAGCCCTTGACAGCTCTGTTCTCATTTTAAGCATTGTCAACTGATTTCCAACCTATTGCTTTTAGGCACTTTAGATATTCACCATAGTTCTCTCTAGTCATGCTTAGCTACCTGGCCAGGTGACCCAGTGTATGGTACCAATGACTACAGTCTTCGATTTCATAGTTGTATGGATTTGGCATGATCTGCTCTTAATCTTTATTCCCATGTAAGCACATATCTTTGCAGAAAGCAGTTTTAGTTTCCACCACTAGTATAAATATATTAAAAATAGCAGGAACACCTCATTCTCTTGCTCTTGAGACTTGGCATTTGTGGTTCCTTCAGTCAATGATACTTTTTCCCAAATAGCTTCATGATTTATTTCTTCACTTTCTTCTGCCTTTCTTCCCCAAGAGGCCTTCCTACACAACACATCTCAATTAACACCCACCCCCATTACCCTAACCCCTTAACCTTTCTTAGCTTTCTTTTTGCACCCGACATTATAGATATTCATTTGTGTATGGATTAACTGACTGCCTCCCACAGTGGAACGTAAGCTCCTTCAGGGCAGTACCTTTGTGTTTTGTTCACTTCAATAAAAATATCTGGCAAACACCTAAGTGCTCAGTAAACATTTGTTGAATTAATGAATAAATGATTCAACATGTGGATAATTTTCTTAAATAAAATAAATGCTCTTTCACACATAGCTTTTGATGCAGACTACTTTGGGAAAATCATTTCTCATTTGCAACTGCATATTAAATAAAAGAAATTATTTTAAACCTAAGAGTTAAAGTAATTTCATGAGCTAATACATTTAGCTATAAACCAATGCTAATAACTTAAATATAATTGCTAAAATTCTTTTAACTAAAAAGAATTGCCTTAGGATGGTAAATGCTGTCGTTAATAATTTCAAGAGAGTAAGTTAAAGCTCTGTAGCATGGTAGGAATGCTAGATCTTTAAATCAGAAAAATTAAGTCTAACTGAGTATAGTAAAACCCAAACATTCGTTTAGTTACATTCTTAATTTTCCAATGAGATAGTTGAAGGATCAATACTAGGTGATACAAACATACATTCTCTTCAGTTATTTGTTCCTTTTAAGTTTGGGTTTTCACAACTTATTTTTGTTAACCCCCTATTAATCTTCCCTATTCCTCATGAGTCAAGTGCAATAGTGAGCTCGCATTTTTCACTGTTAAAAACTCTGTGGGAAATAAAAGGTGTGATCCTTAACAAGCAGAATTGAGCCATCCTGGAAAAGATCTCCATGGAAAGTGGGTGGGAGTGGAGATGCATGCAAGCTCAGGGCAGAAAGAAACTAGAGATAGATGAGGGAGGTCATAGGACTTGATTACATAAATTGTACTTAAAAAATAGAAGACAGTGATTTTAGAGTAAATAGTCTATATCTTCCTGTTTTCTCATGTGAGGTGGCTAAGAGTGTAACTAATTTGGCTACCTGGATTTGACTGATTTCTCCACCACCTGCTGGTTTTGTGACATCCTGGGGAAGTATACCTTTGTGTTTATTCACCTATAGTACTAAGTACCCTAGAGCATTATTGTGATGATCAAATGAATTAATGAATGTAAAGCATTCACAACAGAGTCTGTGATGTAAAAAATAAGTGGGTGTAATAAGTGTTTGCCTGTTTAATTCTTCTTCCTAAATGAGGTTAGAGATCAATAGGATAAGCAGCAAAAAATTTAAAAATGACAAAAAGAGCAATAGCTAAATACAAGCTACTTACTAAATAAGTAAAATGGAGAGATCTCTTATTTCTAATAATAAATTAAGGAGAATATGAATCTTTCCAATGTAGTTGTGCTTCCTGAATGAAGCCAGTAGACCAGGTACCCAAGGAGCACTATCTTTGTTAGTGCGTATTTCTAAATAAGTGCCTAAAGCTCTCAATGAAAAACAGATCTTGAAGCCGATTAATTTAATAAGATAGAAGACAGAAAAGGACATTTTAAGAGATATCACGACATTAAAATCAAGAGTCATTTCTGAGCCTTCCCAAATTTTTAACAAAAGTAATTAAGGTGACAAAAGCCTTGAAACGACCGTGTGTATATTAAAGAAAACATTTCTACCAGAAAATTTTCTTTTCAGGATTCAGTGACTTGGTCATAAAAATTGTCTTGGGGCTGAAACCTGGCATATGCTGTGTTCATTTGAAACATAAATGGCTTTCCATTAGTTAGAAATTTTCACTGTTATATTTTAAAAAGGAGGAAAATATAAGTTTTATATTTCTAATTTATCAAACTCTAATGGAAAGTGCAGTTTTCTTAAAATGGAAATTTTTGTTTTAGAAGTTATGATTAAATTTTGAAGACTGCAAGGCAACACATGCACATAAACTTAATGAGAATTCTAGATCATAATTAACTTAGCAATAGCATGTGGTGGCAGAGGAAAAATGTGAAGGCCAAATAAGACATGTGGTAATAGTCACTGGTTGGGCTGACACACCACAGGGGCTTCATTAGGGATAATAACTGTGCTATTCCTTTTGTAAAATTTATACACTTAAAGTACAATCAATTAGAATTAGTCTCAGATTCAAGTAAAAGAAAATATTATATTTTCGTTTTGCAATGTATTGCTGCTTTAAAAACATAACTTCTTGATGATGTCGAGTTATAGAAATATATAACTGTTACACATAACTGTGTGTTAAAGGGAAAACATGCACAGTTTCAGCTGAATGGTGCTGATTAACCCAATGGCACATCTGGGTAAAATATTTTGCTGGAATTATACACTGAAATGCCCGATGATAATCAGAACAGAATTATGGATACTGAAAATTATTTCTGTTCTGTTCATGCTAATCTAATCTTTTTCTCAGATTGCCTTTAGTGCAGCGCACTGTGGATATACTGTGTGTGTGTGTGTGTGTGTGTGTGTGTGTGTGTGTATATTTACACATTTTGGGGAAGGAATTCTCAAGTCAGATATTCAGGTGGCCAAAGGTAATTTTTTACTTGTTGATGGAACAACCTCTGTTTTGAACACCCATTCTGACTGATGGCTGATAACTGACTCTAATTAACATGTTAGTACTTTTCATTTCAATTATAATCGGTCAAATCAGAAACATCTCAAATTCTTTTTCCCAAGGTGGTTCTTCCCATTGTTTGTTGATGGGTATGGTATAGCCTCTGTCTTATGCTGCCAGACTGAGACAGAATTCACCTTAAGGTCTTTGGTTGTTAGCATTTAGTCCCACAGGCATCTGAGGCCATGTTTAAGGTCCCACTGTGCCTTTTATTGGTTGGCATGTAGACTCTTAAGATTACTTGGAAGGCTTGTTCAATTCCTCCAGCCATCTCAGACTTTCCATAACCCTCTCAAGGAGGGTGGTGCACCCAGGAAAATTTCATTTGCACTTTATCCCTTTTCTGTGGCTGTGAGAGACTTGAGCATGTGGAGGTTTAGGGACTTTCTCAGATTATCTCTGCAAGGAATTGCTCTGTCACAATGTCTCACTTCCCGTCATTATATCATGCTGGGTTTAGAGACTTCTCTCTGAGTTTTGGCATCTTCCTAGGTTTCAGCCAGGAAGTGAGGCTCATTCCTCCTTTTGCTTTTATAGTCTTACCCAAAATATTTGGAATTTCTGCATTTCCTATAATCCCTTACCTTGAGGTTAGGTCCACACTGGGTCAGGTGGGTTCAGAGTGCCTTCTTAGATATCGTAAGAGCATTTAAAACTCTGCTGGATATTTTTTATTTGCTCCTTTGGGTCCATTTCTGCACTGTTCTCCACTGTGCTCTGTGCCTTGCAATGCTGAATTATTTGGGTTAAATCAATGCGAACCCTTGCTCTCTGGGTTCTATCTCCTAATGGGGACACCAGTAGAGACTAGAGGGTAAGAAGAGAGTGATATTAGAATATTTATTCTCCCACTTCACTCCTACCAGGTTGCTGAAAGTCAGAACTCTTATCAGATGTCCTCTTTAAGATTATATCTCATTTTTCTTGATTCTGCTAACCTCTATTTCCCCTTACATTATCAGACTGTGGTGGTAACAGCTCCCCTTTTTGTTATTCCCAGGATTTTTCACTAATCATTTGATTGTCCTTAAACCTACTTACCCGTTGTGAATAATCTCTTTCTTTCCCTCTCTCTATTACCATTTTAGAATGCTTTCTTTTTACTGATAGTACTTTGACTGTGAGGTATAGTTGACCCTTGATTAACATAGGTTTGAACTCCCCTGGTCCACTTCTTTGTGTATTTTTTATCCAATGAATAGGGCACTACAGTACTACATGACTTGATTGATAGGTGTTTGAATCTGCACATGGGAAACCCAGGATACGAATGGCCTGCTGTAAAGTTACAGTGGATTTTTGATTTTGCGAGGTTGGCACCCCTAACCTGCGAGTCATTGCAGGATCAACAGTATCTGATAGCATAAGTGGTTGTGGTCTCAGAAAACAGAACTTCTAATTGAGATTCTGAAATTGGTTTTCTCACATAGCTAAGGAGCACTAGTGAGCATTGCTCACTAGAGACAAATGTAATAGTAATCTGAGTCCTGTGATGACATTATCACTTCAAATTATTCCTAGTGGTAGCATGAGATGAAGTCTACTTGGAAAATACGGTGTTGGGAGATAAATTGGATTTGTTAGCTTGTCACTATGGCAACAAGAATGATTATCAAGGCCAGGTGATCACTTGACTTTGGAGATGATCCTGTATAGTATATACAGAGAAAATGACAAACTGTGGGCCTTGAATGCTAATTCAGAAAATGAGTGGAAAATCAGAAAGGTTCTATGTTAGCTTTCAAGGAACTCATCTCCTGAAGTCTCAGAGAAAATAAGGCTAAGCAAGCCCATGGCTTGACTCAAATGAAGGCAGGGATCCAGCACTAATTAAGTGCTTGACACTTCCAGGCTTAGTCAGTAGTGTGTTGTGAACATCACTGATTTTAGTCACAATTTTGTGTGAATATTACTCCACTAGTTACTAATTGTGTCTCTCGGCCAGTCATTTAACGTCTTCCAAATCACAATTTCATTTAAAAAATGGGGGATAATAGCTATCCAAGAGGTAGATCTGAGTATAGGAAAGTGCACAGTCTGGCATGTGGCAGTGTTCAATAAATAAATGACAGCATAAACATTGTAATTTATTATCTAGAACTTTCTCAGGAAAAGCAAAAACACCAATGAGTGAACTTAGAAATTACAAATGATCTTCCTCATTGACCACAGATAGAGCCTTCAATAAAGATAAGAGATTCTTTTTTTCCCCTTTCACTAGTGTTTTCAGTGCAAGGTAATTCATGAGACCTGTTCATGATATGTATATACATATGTACGTATGTGTGCATTTCTCCACTCATCTATATTTTTAATGACTTGCTTTGATGATGGAACAGTTTCCCAGCAGAAGATTTGGATTCTATCCCTTGAAAAAGGAAAGGAAGAATCAAAAGAGGTAAAGATGATCAAATCTAAGATGGTGACTGCTACTAAAAGGAGTGCTTTGCATGGGTAGTTGAGACAGGGGGTCTGGTATAGGTAATACGCCAAAACCACCAGAATAATTCTTCACTATACTGCCTAGGTTGGAGATGTGGGTACCATGCCTTTAGCAGACTGCAAGTCTGTGACTTTTCACTATCATGATTGATTCTAAGACAGTAGATTCAGCTTTAGTCAATGCTGTTTTATAGGCATTATCAAAATGTGCTAAGACAGTGTTATGAACCAGATGACATCATTCCTGTCTTAGAAAATAGCAAATTAATTTCCCCTTAATAGTGCAGAAATTAATATTTATTGCTTATTAAATTACATGAATTTCAAAGGTTATATCTTTATTGAACATTTCTCTTCATGTTCACTTTTGATTTATACTTATATAAGTCAGTTTTTCTCACAAAAATATATAATGAAAATGAGTGCAATGTTAATGGCAGTAGAAAATAAAGACCAAATGGTTAACATGGTTGCTAAAATTAAGCTTTGTCTGGCAAACAAGATAAAAGGGAAGACTCAGATATCTATATAAATCTCATAATTTATACATGGTTTACACTGATTTCTTAAGTTAAGAAATTACCTGTTTGATCTCTCCTAATACTCAACCTCCTCAACATCTCTTTCTCTCGTCCTCACATACCCGTACACCAATTTCTTACACAGAATTTTGTATGGCTCCACTGAGTGATATGATGGACAATATCATCTAGAATTAATGTAGTGGTATATTTCATGTCTTTTTAATGAGTGCCCTTTGATTAAAGTTAAGAGTAATGTAACAGTGACAACAATCCCATTAAATGAGAAGCTAATATTGTTCAAATAGGTTATTTGATATTGGTTGCATCTGATTCAGGAAAATAACTGAAAGCAAATAGAAAAGGCATATAACTTTACATCTTTAAAACAGAAGATATTCTGTATATAGTGCCCATTTCAGGCAAGCTTTTGATAAAACTGCCCAAAGGAAATTTGAGGTTGTGTACTCTGATGAAGTATTGGATTGTAGATATTTTATAATGCACATGGATTTAAAGCAGACCCATATGCTTTACAAAAAGCAGATGAGATGGATGTAAGCTTATAATGAGAACTCAGAAGCACTTGTCTGGATAAATGACCACAACTTACAGTGGGTGGCAACAGAGATATCTGTAAGAACATTTAGTATTTAGGATAATTTAAAATTCACTTTAGAAAACATAAATGGTAATCTTTAGTACATGAATAGGTATAAGATTTCTCTGAATTCTACACCATTGATGATAGAGCAAAATGATTCTGATCTTGAAATATTTTAAATCATATATCATTATAGAAAAACATCAGTGATGCTCTTTTGGAACTTCTTATTTTCTCATTGTACAGCAGTATGAATTACTTAGAACATAAAAATGAGTTAAGTTGCTATAAGAAGTAATTTGATGTAAGCAAATTGAATTTTGGAGAATGTCTGCCAAAGACAATAATTTTTAGAGAAATTGATATCATGCCACTCTTTCAGATATAATTAGATATCAATTCCATTTGTCTACTGAAGACCCTTCTGGTCCATCTTAATAAAATAGTATTATCAATAAATAGGAGTATTCAGCCAATTCTCTACGGCAGGTGTGGTGTGCATTTAGTTAATCTAAAAGCGACTTTAAATCATTCTGGTGTAAGTAAGAAAAAAAGGGGCCCAGAACACACTTGTTAAATTTAATTCTTGAAATGGTCTAGTACTGTCAGGAGGTATATTAAAATAGTTGTATACACAAGTCTTAAGGACTAACTGAGTAGGAGATTATTTGGAAGAGAAAGCCAAGAAGACAGGTGGGTGGTTGACATGTTTTCATGTAGCCAGGATGTTTAGATTTAACCACACATCTTTCCAGTAGCTTTACTATTTTCATTCTTCCTAAAGCACATAGTTCAGAATAGCTCTGCAAATGGTAAACTTTGTTTTTGTTCTTGCAAAATATGGGTTTCTTTTGTTGTTGTTGTTCTCATTCTTGAATGATAGTTTTGCTGGGAATGTATTTTTGTTTGATCATTATTTTCTCTGTGTATGGTAAATATTTCATTCTATTCTTTAACTGTTGCTATAGGAAAATCAGCTATTTCTGTTTGTTCTATTTTTGTAGAAAATTGGTTTTTCTATTTGCTAATAACATGACCTTAGCTACTGTATTCTTTTTTTTACGACAATAGGTCTAGTGTTAATTTAATTTTGCAGTGTCTGATGTCTGGCCTATTTGAGTTTCAGTTACAATTCTGCCCTGGGTTTCCCAAGATCTTTCTGTACCTTTATTTATTTAAAAATCTTACTTTTGTTTATTTGAAGTGAGTTAATAGGTGTACTAGTTTTCTATTGCTACATAACAAATTACCACTAACATAGCAGCTTAAAACAACATCCATTTATTAGTTCATAGTTCTGTATGTCAGAAGTCCACATAAGGTTGACCAGGTTGTCTGCTCAGGGTTCATAGGCTGAAATCAAACTGTTGACAGGATATATTCTCATTTGGAACACAGTGTCCTCTTCTGAGATCATTCAGATTGTTGGTAGAATTCAGTTCCCTGAGGTTATAAGACTGAGGTCCCCATTTCCTTGATGGTTGTCAGCCGGAGTCATTCTCAACTCTTAGAGGCAGCTTGCATTTTTTGCTACACGACTTCTCAATTTTCAAAGCTAACAATGAAGAATATCCCTGTGTCAGATGCTCCTCTAATGCTTCAAATCTCTGACTCCAGGAAGAGGCAAGTCCCTTTTAATGGTTCATCCAATTAAGCCCAACTCACACTGGATAATCTCCTTTTTAAAGATAATTGTATCATATAACAAGCTAATCACCAGAATAAAATCCATCCTATTCAAAGTCTGGAGGATTTTGCAAGGCATGTATACCAAGGGGCTAGGGTCTTTGGGTTCACCTTAGAATTCTGCCTACCACAATAGGTGCATGCATAACAATTATTAATGAGTTTTAGTTAATTAAGAGAAAAATTTGAAAAATGAAGTTTCTAGGGAGAAAAAAATCTAGGTATTGTTTTAATATATTCACTTAGATGATCTGAACACTCATGAATATATATTTAAGGGATGCAAACGATGCATTTGGTTTAAATTTAACATTGTATTGCTAACATGTCAAATTTAAATAATTAATGGAGGGAGATGGGAAATGAGAGTGCATTCTGGAATCTATTTTTTAATTACAAAAAGAGCTCTGCTTCTGCATATATGAATTTAAGATTAAGACTCCAGGTTGCCTGTTATCGCTTCCTCTTTTACGTTTTTGGCTGGAATGATCTTATTCCAGGTAAGGCCTTACAGATTTCCCTCCATTAAAAAGGATTACTAATTGAATTGCCTCTTAAGGTAATAGATTTTGCTTCCTTAATCTTGGCAGGCCTTTGCCTGTATCCAGTGGTGCCTGAAAATATGATATGTCTGCATAAGAATACTAATCTTTGTCTTGATCCTATGTTTTTAACCATTTTCAGTTTATTGTTTACGGTTTGGTTTCATCCAAGAAGAGGGTGAGCATGTAATGCACAAGCCTCTTTTTTTGAAGATGCTTCTATTTCAGGTCATAATATACATTCACTGAGGTGGTAATAAAATTGAGGTATGTATCTTGTGGCACCTAATATGTCGTGAAATGAATCACGCTTCAAAAATTTGTTTTTATTAGAAATAGATCCTTAGACAGCTTGAATTCATCACTTTCCCCACCTTAACCTCCAGACACAAAGGGAAGAAGTTTGCCTATCCACCCCCACACGTTGTTCAGGTTTCTCAATACCAAAGTCACCTTAGAACCAACAACCAAACCAAACGGAGCTCATCACCTCAAGTCCTTGTACCAACCGATGCTGGTGGGCTTCCTCTTTTGAAGGCAGGATATCAGAGACTTCCCTCCTGTGGAAGTCCTGCGGGCTTCGCATTTAGTAAGTCTGATCCTACCTAATTCTAATCATAATTTCTGTAGGAAAGGGCGTTGACTTATCCCCACCCCCCCACCCCCACTTTAGTAAAGAGGAAAAGAAGTTCGGCAGGGTTAAATTGGTTAGAAAAGAAAGAAAAAAGAGCTGGGAGGTGGCGGCTCAGAGAAGGCCTAGCGCGCAGAGCCCCAGCAGAGCTGGTCGGCAGCAGAAATGCGGGGCAGGCACACGATGGGCCAGAGAGACCCCAGGAGCGCGAGCCCGGAGTCTGGGAGCCGCCGCCGAGGCTGCCTGGACAGCCGGTAACCGACCCGGAGGGCCTCGGCCGCTGGCGCCGCAGAGCAGGAGAGGTGGGCAGGGGCGGCGCCTGGAGACGCGTGGCGTGGGTGAGTCAGGGATGTCCCACCCAGGGTGCGGCCGCCTGCACAGCTTCGCGGGTGCATCCTGACTCGAGCATCCTGGGCCGTCTCTGCCTGCTTTAATATCCCATTTGGTCAATCCCTTAGTTATCAGTCCCTTCCTGGGGGCGGAGGCGAAGCTGTCACCTGGCGAGTATGAGAAAAATCCCCAGGGCCTGGGGAAGGGATGGAAAGTCCACTAGCCGCCCAGCTGTACTTCACATTGTCTGGAACTGCATCCCTAGGGTCTTAGTCTCTTAAGAAGTAATTATTTCTACGTTTCATTTAGCTTATAAGGCCTCCTTGTGGGGGCTCGTGTATCATTATTTTGAATTGTTATTTATACTTCTCCTTTTGATATTTAATATTTTAAATGTCTGCCCCAAATCTGCACATCTTCTTAGATGAGAAATGGGATTTTGTATTTCTGTATTTGCTCTGTAAGACCCCAAATGAGATGATGCACAACATAGCCCTTCCGCAGATGTGGAAAATGAGGCTCAGAGCTGCTGTATGGCTTGACCAAGGTCAAGAATTACAGCTTCAGACCCAGAAGACTAAGGGTCTCCTGGTTCCTAATTCAAAGCATTTTCTATTATTTCTTTCTTGACATTCATTGGCTGCCTAATAAATATTTGTGAATTGACTTGGTAGCTTCCCAGGCCCACTTACTATTGCACATCTGTCTGGGCATCTGACTCAAATGTAGCATTCTTGAGATTTCCCCCACCAACACCCACCACCAAATAATTGTTTCTTGGTCCTACTGTGGCAAGAGCAAACTTACCAAAGTTAAGAACTCGGAGACAAATGGATGGCTAATTGCCAGACACATTCAACAGTCTGAAGGATTTTGAGCTGTTAGTTTATGTTTGAGTTATTATCTAGACATTTATATGTGAGACTGGTGCATTTTTATCTGGAATATATAATACAATTTTATTGTTAAAATTGCTTTTCATTGTTATATTCTAAAGACTTTATTATTAACCACATCTGACTAGTTTTCAGAACTATTACAAACATAAGTTTGAACTTAATCCACCCCTTCACCCTGAGTGAAGTCCCATCATGGTGGTAACTGCCAGAGTTCTTGTTCATAACCCTGCCTTCTCTCCTCTGCTCTAGTCCCAGACCCCACATCATCTCAGACTCAACTAACCTGTAACTTCATCCTCAGAGTTGATCCTTCCCCCTAGCAGAGAATGGTATCTGTATGCCCTCTTCTTTCTTTTCCTTTATGAATATGAACTTCATTCTCACACTGGCTTATTCCACCAGCCTAGAACCATGACTTCCAAGAGCTCTGGAAAGCTCACAAATTGGTAATTTGTGACCTCTAGACTAAAAAATTCTCAATCTAGTACCTAATAAGAGAATCTAGAAATACCCCAGTACAAATATCCTTGACCCCAGTTAGTTCACCTGCCTGTCCCGAGAGCATTCATGTTGGAGATGGGGCTACCAAGATTGACAGCAATTTACCAAGCCGTCTGGATGGATGGGAAAACAGTATCTCAAAAGAAAGGAGCCCCTTTCTTTTAAAGGAAGAAGAGTTTCTGAGAAAAAATAAACAATATCTGCCTACCCAGAGTATATCTAAATATATGAAACTGAAAGTTAATGAGAATATTGACTAGAGAATTGCTAAGATGCTAGGCACTGGTTCCAGACAAAACAGAAAAGATAGGACATATGACAAGAAAGGAAAAGCAGAGAGATTAAGCAGCTGGAATACTCGAAGCAGTTGAAGAATCTGTGTTGTGGTAATGATGTAGGGAGAGAACCGGATTGATCATAAGCATTTGTATTATGTACCTGGTGGAAAAGTAGTATCTCCACAAGCACTTGGTTGCCTGGGTGAGCCTTTATGATCACGATGTCTGTTTTTTGCACAAAAATAACACTAATAAAATATATATGGCATTTTAAAATTAGCATTGAACTAAAGTTAACCTCAGTTATAACGCTGTGGAAAAAAGACCACCCAAATGAAAAAACAGAGGCTATTTATTCAGAGCTTCCTATAGCAAGGGAGTCAGCCACCATCACTTGCTTAGGGCAGAAACTCAAAGCCAGACAGGGGAATGGGAAAGTTTTATAGTGGAAAAAAGAAAGGCTTCAGGTACGCTCTGACTGGACTTTGTTGATATGGGGAAACTGGAGGTGAGCTAATTAGAATTGGGGCATCCTATGGGACTGGTTTGAGGAGCTCTGGCTTTCTATGGTTGGTCCCGAGTTAGAAGTACAGTCAAGTATTAGGGAAGCTGGAAGTCACTGACAAAGTCCTGACTGTTCCAGGCTGATTACTGCAGAGGCTGTGGTTTGGCTTCCTAGACTGTTTGGTGCAGAGGTTGTGGGTTGAGATTCTGTTTTTATATATGATCTGATCACTGTCCATTTATATGTGACATTTATATATTCAGTCCCTCGATGCTCATAAAAATCCAGCTAGGTAAATTTAACTTTACTCTCCTATTAGAAAAAACAGATATGGAGAGATCTGGAAAGGTTAAGTATTATATTCATGAATATATAATTTGTTAATGAACTCTCATTCACTGAATTTATATCATTACCATTTATTACGCACTTATATGCCAGTCAATAGACTAAACAGTTTGCATATATATGTTATATTAATCCTCACAGTAACACTATGAAACATTACCATTTTCCCCATTTTCTAGTGAAGGAGACTGATGCTGAAATACATTAAGTATTCTTCTTAAGGTCATACAGCTACTAAGGAGTCCATCTGGAATTTAATCCCATATCTAACTGATTTAAAGGCTATGTTCTTTGGCATTTTACTAAACTGTCTGATAATCTCCTACTTTCATCACTATATCATTCTATTTCACCTTAGTTTGTTATCTATGAATATCATCATCTGGCCTTCTTCTCTAGGTACTTACAGGATGTTTGCGTGAACAGTGGTAATTAAAAGTCTTTTCTGGGGGGCTGAAAGGATTCAACCCATCCTTAGGATGCTGGAAAAACTTTGGCTTTAACCACCAACCAGCGAAATGGATGAAATGCTTGGGCATGTGAAATTACATAACGAAGGTGGAGGGGTGAAGAAATAGCTGAAAATAAAGTGAAAGAATACAACCAACAGAGTATGAGTACCCAACATGGATTGCTTCTCTTAATGAATTTGCATGGAAAATCAGTTATTCAGGTATTTTTGTACTCTGTTAGAGTAAAATGTTTCATGAACAAACTGGATAATAATTTTTCTTTCTTTTAAATTTGTTTTGTGGAAATGAGACTATATTTCTTTTTTCTTTTTTTTTTCCTTCAGGAAAAAACTAGCCTCAGGAATTGTAATGGTTGAATCTCAACATTACAGTCGTGACAAATTCTTTGAGAGACTGAAAAAGCTGAGCATTTTTGCTAGTAAAATTATGTTAGCCAGTGTTAATGATGTGTTAATCACCTTTGGTATTCCACTGCTTTATGGAACTCACTCAGTTTATGCTCTCAGAACAACTTTATTACAGGCAAAGGATATAGCACAAAACAACAGAAGATACTCATAGCCAAGGGTCCAGAGCTCTCAGGCACAGATTTCTTTATTCTCCCACCTCTGGGTCACACAGGTGCTCTTGGTCTGTACAGGTCTATAACCACTACATGTGTGCATCTCAAGCTGGAAATTCAAATCTGCTCAAGATGGAGAGAGCTCTTATAATGAACTCCTCGTATAGATATATTCTAGCTATGTTGCCAGCCTTTACTTTGAAAGCCCCCTCCTCCAGGCTCTACTGAAATTAGACACAATTTTAAATCCAATTATTATTACTAAACAAACAGTGCTGGAAAGCTAATATATCCTTTTCTAAAACAATTCTCAGGCCCATGGTTTCAAAACATCATTTATCTTTAATTAGTGCATTCCATAGCATTGACCAAGGTTCAGTGCTCCATAATGATAATACCCAAACTCCAGCTCCAGTCTCAAACTTTCTCATGGATTTTTGACACACACATAATATAACCACTAAAAAGCAAAAAGCACCCATATATAAAATTAAAAGTCATCTCTCCTTCAAACCCTATGTGAGGTTCTTCCTCACATAGACCCCATTTAAGATAATGGTGGTGACATCTATTCATTCCCTCATGCCAGAAACTTGAGAGTTCTTTTAGACTCCACCTTCTCTGTTAATTACCACACCCAAGTTCTCACCAGATCATGCCCTATATGCGTCTTAAATACCTTTCGGTTCTTTCTTCTCCTCTCCATTTCTACTTCCTTGGGTTTAATTTAAAAAATATTTATCTTAACTACTTCAGTAATTATTTTTTTCTCTTCCTTCTCCCACATCTAGATTTTGAAGTAGCAAATTTGAGTGGACTTGTTAAAATTACACTTGTGGTGATGATGGGAACCATTCTGGATCCCACTGGTTACCTGTCCTGAAGGTGATGATCAGTGTTTGGTGATTTGTTTGACCTATTTGGTTTTCATTATGTCTCCTCTCTTTTCTACCCTGTACTTTATATCTGCTTAATATCTCAATTGCTTTCAAATTTATTAATTTCCTCACATTCTACGATCTGATATCAAAGATGACCCAGTATCATCATCCCTCTGGCTCTAGACAATTCCATCAAACTGGGTCGTTCATGTGACTGGCTGTTTGTGGTGTGATAGCAAATTTTCAATCAGCGTGACAGCATTTATAGCCAAGCTAATTTGGATTAGTTAGCAAATAATATGCCATGAGATCAAGTATAAAATGGTATCACTAGGACCCAAATATGTAGTATATAATGTATTTCTTTACTCACTAATTTGAACATTTCCACAGAAAACTGCAATAAGAAGCTCTTGGCATAATTCTTTGTAATAAATTCCAAATGCTGCTTATTACTTTTGAGATTCGTATTCTCCAGATGGCTACACATTTGTGCTATATTTTTTTTTTGTTATTTCTCTAAGCACAGATTTCTTACTAGGTGCTATTATTTATTTATTTTTATTTATATCTTTGCCTTGTCTTGCAGCAAACAAAAACTGTTTCTCTTAACTGATAGTTAAAGAATAATAAGAAATTAGTGGAGGGCTTAATTTTCCAGTGTGACCTAACATTTCTCAAGAGCTATACCAGTGAATGAACTTTGATTTCTATATTGAATATTAATACTTAAGATCATCTAGTAGTGAAAATTATATAATTCCTGGAAAATATACTAAGTATTGCTTGTATTGAGATTTTTATTAAATCATAGAAATTTTAAAAATCCAAACATTTATATTTTAAAATCTTTCAAAAACAGAATGATTAATGAAAGCATGACTTACTTTTTCCCTCCCTGTGGCATAATGATAACCTTATGGTGACGTCCACTTTGATTTTCTTTTTTAAAAATAAAGGAAGTATACCTTTCCATACAAAGAAATCACTCCTGTTGATTAATTGGCCACTTATGGAGTGGGAAGCTGTTAAGGTGCATTATTGTTTAGGATGAAACATGTAATAGGAAACCTCAGTATTTTATTAACTTTTTTCAACTAACAGCTTAAAGCTATAGTTAGAGGGAAATAAAGCTTCATTGTCAAACTTCACCCTATTCTTCTTTACTTCCTTATTAGCTTTAGTCTCACATTTTCCTTCCCTTTGGATGACTTACTGGGCTCTGAAAAAGAACGTAAGAAGAGGAATACCGAGTGAACAGTGGGTGATGGGGTGAGTGAAAGCAGTACATTACCTGTTTTCAATTTAGTGTTTGAAGACCTCGAGATGGAAAAAAAAAAATGACCTTTTGCCAAGGTCATATTCAAGGGAGAGTTAGTCTTTCCATTTTTATTAAATTTTAATTTGGTAGCTCCTATGAAGTAGAATTCTTTCTTATTTAGCAACATATGGTTTATATTAATTCAGTAGCTTGCATTTTGGGGAAGATCATTTAGGGAATCTGGATGAATAAAAATTAGATATACTCTGGAGGCTCCATTGCAAGGTATGGATATCCTTAGGCAAAAACGGAAAAAGCAGCACTAGGTAACAATTCTCAGTAGAATTTTGTAAGTATCCCTCATCAGAAAACTAAGGATTCCTCTCAGACTTTCCAATCTTTAAACCCTACAAGGTGTATTAAAATGACAGGCAGAATGAAGAGTGTTTCATTAGAAGAATAAACAGATTCTGGTGAGTATTTTTAAAATTTTTATATAATGTTAACAAACAGTAAGTAGTTTCTTCATTATTCAAACATAACCTCAGAATAATTGATAATATTAGAATCTTTCTTATAAAGGCAATAAATAAACCTCTTGGAAGGTCATATTATATTTATCTTAATTCCATATTAATCAACGTAACTGAGTTGTCAACATTTAGTTCCTTAATAGATACTAAATTGGAAAATTTTCAAGAGAGCTGTTTCTTGATACCTTAAAAGAAAAGTAATTAAATCAATGGGCAAAGGCATATAATTTTCTAAAATTTTGTCTATGGTTTCTCTTACTAAATGATCATAAGTGAATATAGATAGAAACAACATGGAGGTAACTCTCTCTCCATCGCTGGTTCTGTCGTTCTTTAGGTAAGTTACCAGAAATGTTTTTCAGAAAAGATTTGTTTCTTTGTTGCTGAGGGGCCTAGGGTATGTAAAATTAGAAGAGCCCTTACTGCTATGTACATACACCTAGAGGTTTTGTATTGTTTGTGTGTGGATGTGTGTGTGTGTCCATGTGTATGGGGAGAGGACGTGAAGGATTTATACTAACATTTGGGCTAAATAAATTATATTACTGACATCATCCTTAAGTGAAAGTTATAATTCCCTTAGAAAAATTCTGTTAAAAGATGGTCAGATTCTACTAGTAATATACTTTTATTAATGTAGAAAGCATGGATCTTAGTCTACAAACTGAGTTGTGTAAAGAATACCACACTTAAAATTTCCTCTAAATCATAAACTACATTCCAACTTGAAGGCCCCATTCCATCAGTTAGTTCAGCAGGAAATTTACCATCATTCAGTCTTGGTATCACCTCTGTCTTGCTCCACACCCAAACCAAACCATTTCTGCCAAGTATCTGGGGTCTTTGGAAGCACTGGAGCATCTGGAAATGTGATAACTGTCTCACCCAGCAATCTCCTTCCATGTGTCACCTGGTCCAACAGGAGTCCCAGCCTTTTCATGGGCCTCACTGATTACTTAGGTCTGCTGGGTTGATGTCCCCTAGGAACATGGGAGCTGAGAGCAACCGGAAGTCCTCACGCCTGTGATGCAGCCTCTCTGACTGCAACCAACAGTCAGCCCCATGACCCCCAGGTCTGGTTGCTTCCTTGGATGCAGCCACAGCCTTCTTGGACTCGCAGAACTCCTCCATCACCAAGTCCTGGGGAATACTTCTATGCACCTTACTGATCCTACCTTCCTTTCTAGGACACCCCATGAGCTAAAAGATCAAAGACACTTCAGGCTGCCTCTGCTTTTCCCTAGGACAAAAATCTTGGTAACAAAGAACTATGGAGTTTCG
The DNA here is from genome assembly GCF_048564905.1 of Vicugna pacos. Taxonomy (NCBI): domain Eukaryota; kingdom Metazoa; phylum Chordata; class Mammalia; order Artiodactyla; family Camelidae; genus Vicugna; species Vicugna pacos. Next base: position 12,794,652 of record NC_133010.1, read on the forward strand.
TTCTGAAATTAAAATGGGAAAGGGGGGTTGGGAGAATATATGGGAGAACAGACACAAATTAACATTTCAGTAGACTTATCTGATAGAATAATATTTTAACAAACATGGTGTTATTTGGGAGGAAGGTGGATGTCATTTGGTTACCTGGGAACTAATCATCCTTTATTATAAGAGTGGTTTCCAAAAAGGGTATTTTTATCACTCGTGTTAAGTTAAATTTGTAACCATTCCTGATAATTTGTATTATAATAGCTAAGTAATTATTTTGATATCTAGTAGAAAATAGATAATAAAATGTGAATTGGTGTAAGTTACTTAAATAACAGCATAGAGAGTATGTGAACTGTAACAACAAAAAAAAAGATGGTGGTATACAAATAACCAGATGTGAAATAATACAGTATGACCTTGTTTCTATGAAAAATCAATGTGCCTAAACTCAAAATCAAAGTTATGTTTAATAAATTGAGATTATTTTCAATTCAGATATTCCAAGGAAAATGTAAAAATGCTTTACTACACAGGAGGTGTTCTTAGCTTTCAACACAGAGAACTTTATAAAATATAAGTGGTCTGTTTTCCACATTCTACTACTATATTGTTAAAGGCATAATCACTTTTATTTCACTTAAGTAGACTTGATTCTTTTGGTTTTGAAGACAATGAATCATCATTTGAGCTATTTCCATTATTATTATTGCTTTTTTTTCATTTTTAAACAATTATGGTTTTAAACTGCAGATCTATACTTTTAATCAGCTAACTGCTTTAATAATGCAAACCTCTATTAGAACAGCTTAGACAATGCTATGTAAAAATTCCAAAACCATGCTGATTTAACAAAACAAAGGTCCCTTTTTTAATGATGTCACAGTGATGTAGACAAGGCGGTTTCCCTAGGGGGGTCTTCGTTAACGGATAGCCCAGGGACCCAGCTTCTATCACTGTAGCTCTAAGATACTGAACATGTGGCTTCCAAGGTAGCAGTGGAAAGGAAAAGAGGAGCAAATGGAATGTTTAAAAGGCCAAGGACTATTCTAATTTAGTTTTTTTATGTGCTCAGGAAGAGAAAATTATGCGATGAACACATAATATTGACTCTACCACAATCCTGAAACAGAATTCAGAATAGTTACGATATAAAAGAGTATTTATTCAAAAGTGCTTCATTGTGCATTTAATATACTATTTATTGCTGATGAACAGTTATATATTGATTTTAAAAAATGGTATTTAAGAATGAATAAAGTCCCACAACAGGCTTATTATGTTTAGGTTTAGAAGCTCTCAGAAGCCTATGTTTTATTCAAGCAAGGGTGTTCTGGCATATTTCAGTTTTGGAAAAACAGAGACTAATCTTTTTGGGAGATAATTCTTTGTAGATGCAAATCTATCTGAAGTGATTAAAGTAAATTCAGTTTATGAACCAATAGTTTTCTTATGGTAGCTGTGCCGTATCATGTCTCATAATTATCTATGCATGTTCCAAAAGTGTTGAAAAACAAAAAGGTTACATTTCAGCTGGGAAAGAAAATAATTTTACAAGAAGGTGCTTATCTTTTTACACAGAATGACTGGAAAACCCAGCACATTAGAACCTATCTCTCAGTTAGGCAATCTCAATTCAAGCTTACTTTCGTTAACAAATAGTTACTTTGGTTCCAAGGGATGCAAATGTTCTACATCCTCTAGTTTGAATGACTAATGACGGTAAGTGATTCATAACATGGGTATCTAAATAATTTCTAGGTAACAGTGATTTTTCTTTTCATTTTCTAGCTCATTAAGTATGATTCCCCAAATTAAAAGAAGTCTTTTTTAAAAACTTCACAATTTTCTTTCTCAAAGAGAACTGTGTATTATTTATATTATATACTATTTTCTCTCCCCTATAGGATTTAGATAATCTGAGGTTTGTTATTGCCTTATGTGACATTCTTTTGCAGTCTGCATGTCTGCATTACCTTTTGCTATATGATAACTATTACTTTACTGTATAACTTCTGCAAAAACTGTTTTATTTCATTATTAATGACTGATGATCAAGCACTTTCCCTATATTAATTGATCTCTCTTCCCACGGTGTATATGAGCATGCGCCTAAGTGTATGTATAGGGACTGCGGGCTCCAGGTCCTTTGCTAATTTTTCTGTTTGTATATTTCAATTTTTTTTTTTTACCAATTTTTGTAACTGTATGTTAAGCCAGAAACTCTTTGATGCCCACATTTTAATAATCTCTTCCTGATTTGAGCAATTTATTTTTAATAGCTGGGTGGCAGTAAATTTTGTGCAGCCATATTTGTTGAACATTATGTGGTTTTGGTGTTATGTTCAGAGGCCTTTCTCATTGAGTTTTTATATAAACAGTTTCTCTAGCTGTTTTTTTGTTGTTTTTTTTTTACATTTAAGCTTTAAATCTATTTGATATTAAGACTAATTCTGTAGTTCCAGAGACTTTGTAATCATTTCTCCTGATTCTGGAAGTTCAAACCAGGTTTACATTTTATCAATGATTGGGAAATACTGTGAATTTTATTCTTATTTTAAAAACAATAGCACGTTAGAGGATCCTGAGAGCTCTTTCCCTACTTTTGCTTCACCCTAGGAACACTGGTCTCTCTTCAGCAGGAGTAGAGTGTGGTGATCGACTCCTGGGCTAAGTCTGGCTCTGCACTGCTAGCTACAAGACCCTGGTGAGTGCATGACCTCTGAGGGTCTCAGGGTCTCCTTCGCAAAACGGGGCCAGTAACAGTACCTACCTCATAGGTTGTTGTGAGAAGTAAATGCATATGCGGTATGTCTTAAATACAAGCTATTATTTTTTGTTTTTCTTGGGCCAAGACTCCTCTATTTCATGAGTTAATAATATCTCCAAATAAATTGAAACTTTCGAGGAACAGGGGTTATGCTCATACTTTTCTGGTATTCCCCAAAATGTCTATCAGAAGTAGGTAGAAGTGATCCATAAATAGTTATGGGCATTCTAAAAAGAGTAAAATCCAAAGGCACATTTCTTCAGGAACAAAAGCTATCTTATAGTAAAATGGCATAGTATTTTCTAATTAATAAAGTATTTCTTCCATAAGAATTTTAAAACTCAAATTTATAGGAATCATTTATTTTACATTTGAGACATAAAGTAGTTATTAAATACCAATACTTTAAATACTTTATATTTTATCAGGAAATATAAATATTTCTCAGTACAATCACTGTAAAATTATTTGATGTGACTCAGAGGTGAAATAATTTAATACATGATATTGACCTATGAAATAATTTAACATCATAAAATCTGGTTTGACTTGCTTGCTGTTCCTTATGTCTTAAGTAATTACCAAAAGGTGAAAGCTCATTTCTTAGATAAATTCAGAGCACACTGTGAGATACCTTTATGAATATATGTGTAGAAACCAACTTTTTCGGTTCTAATTTGATTTGTAGAAAAAGATGTTATTGAATTTTTCTGAAGATTTGCTTGGCTTTAGTAAAATCATGAGATGTAATACTTAATATATCTTAACTCTAATCTGTTGGCTGTAATACAGACATAAAGTCAATAGAATTTCATCAAAGAAAGAGAGAAGAGATTAGGAATCAGAGAAACAGAGTTTAAAGATTTATAAAAGAAACTATTATAGGTACGGACAGGAAAGATGTAGAAAAACTCCCATCTTTTTGCAATTTTCTTTACTATTTTGCAATGCCTTCAACACAGTCACAAAATAATATATTATTGTATAATGAAGAATAAAAAGATTAGGAAAACTATGCTCTTTGTGAAAGCAACACTCAAAGCTAATTTATTCTTATTTCTCTTACTATTATGGTATCATGAATTTTCTATAATAGGATTTTTAATATTCTGAAACTTCAGTTAAAAGGAAAGTTAGTATTTGATAAATGCATGTTCAGTATCACTGTCTGCTTTTAATGGCTGTGCTCTATTTGGCAAACATTTTTTTTCGTTGTTTCTTGAAATAACTTTGAAAATAGCTGTCAAGAATAGTTCATAATGACTCCATGATAAAAACTGAAATATTTTTCCCAGAATCTGTGATTGGAATATTGACCAATAGTTTATTATAAATATGAATCTTTTCTATGCTGCTACTTCCCTTTATGAACAAATGCTGTCTTTAAGCTCTTTATAAATATATGTAAATGACAACTCTTTTATTTTGCTTTTTAAGCAATAACTCAAAACTTGATTTTCTAGGTTACATTTTATTCAAAATTTTCCCACTGTTTACAATCCTCATCTTATTACAATCAGTTTTTTGAATAAATAAAAGAATATCCTTATCCTCTTGGATCTTGTCAGTTGGAACATACACATGGTGCACAATTATTTAAGATACTATATGATAAATACAGTATCATTTTAAAGTGATAAAAAGTACAGGGAGAAGGAGTAAGTAAATTTGTGCTGAGAAATAAAAGGAGGCATTATACTACACAGAGACTTAAGGAAAGGTAGAGTAAAAAGAGTGTGGTAGGGAATGGCAGCATGGAAGTGTCAGTAAGGCTCATTTTGATGACTGGTGTGGCTGGAATACAGAACGTGTGGTAACGAGGCAAGGAATACTTTTATTGTCTCGTGGACAGGTAACTTCTAGACTTTGTGTTAAAACCCTTTGGCATTACTAAAAATATAAGATAAATGATCAAATTGGTGAATACTTAGAGGGTATAGAATATGTCTTATTCTTTGTACCCTAAACAAGTAGAACAGTGACATAAACCAGATATAAGCAGAAAATTGAGAAATGAATGAATGAATGAATGAAATAAAATAAATCAAGCACTGTGAATGTTAAAATGAAGTGGCCCTTAGAAGGTAATTCAGTACAACTCTTAGACATTTTCCAAATCCTGCCTATACAATACTTAAATGATTTGGTAGCTTCTCCTTAGTCACTTTTAGTGAGCTAATGCGTTCTACCTCACAACATAGCTTTGTTCACTGTTCGAAAAATTGGAATCATCAGAAACATCTTTGCATGATTGACACGTATCCTTCCCTTCGGTGTAGAGCCACCACCTGGTAGTCTGCCTGCCATTTTTGGAATAGAGCCTTTAGAAGCATCTGCTTAGACTCCCCTATCTTCTCCCCAACCCATGACCCCCAAAATTACAGTGAGGGAAGTCATGCTAATAGACAGTAACCTTACCGCTGGCCATAACTGCGGCCAGGAATAGAAAGCAGACTCATGCTAGTACAGTAGTAGTATCTTGACTTCCTGGTGACAATTCATTGACTCAGATATAGGCACTTGGTCCAAATAAGGCTAATTAAAATCCTCCCAAAGATAAGCGGAATCAAATCTGAGAAAGAGTCTGCATCTCTTTGGTGGCTGAAGCCCTAAGATATAAAACTCAGGAGGTGTCAGCAGCCAAGATTTCTGAAACATAGAAAAAGTCAAGTTGTAGAGAGAAAACTATAACAAGTATGTAAAGAGTATCTGAGACTGGGGCAGAGAGAATGCTGATGGCATTTGAGTCCCTGTATTCCTGTTTCTCTTACAAGTGGACTGCTGACATTTCCCATTAACTAACCAGTATCTTTTTCATAAATACTCCTTTTAATGTTGTAGTTTTTCTTTGTATTTTTTTGTGTGTTTTTATGTTTTTGTTTATGCTTAAGCTGAGTTTCTGTCATCTGCAACTGAAGAAGAACCAATCTAATTGGGAATCTGGTTTAGTCATTTTAGATCATTGGTCTCAGTAGTAGTTGGTCATTCTTCTGCTCAGTCAAGTTCCAAATCTCTGATTACTGACCTTGGCTAGGATCTTGACTCTGATTCCTGCTTGCTGACTTGTTTGATGGTTTGCATTTGTATTCTGTGCTCTTTACTGGCTATGTTTTACCTGGCTTAGGGATTTAGAAGCTATATAAATAGAATAATTGGCATAATTTTTGTTTGAACTATAACTTTAAGCATAAAATCTCAGCTATACGGGGTGAAAGGTTGGGAAAATTTAAGTAATTATATTTTGAATAGTATTTTATGAAGTATTTCCCATTGTCAGACCTTTTTAAAAAAATCTTCTTTGTGAAAAGAATGTAGACTTCTAACTATTATTGGGCACACTTAGATTAGAATAAAATAAACCAGCTAGATAATAGATAAAGAAAGGGAGACTAAACAACTAAATATGGTGTTCATAATTACTGAAAAAATATGAGTATATTTGCACTGTTAACTAGAAAGAATTTGTGAGTGAATCATGGCTGCTGAAATGATTTAAGATAAAGTTGCTTAATATTTTTATGAGAATATGAAAGAACAGGAAAGTAGCACATTAATTTCACAGCCTTATCAAAGCCATTAAAATAATATGGATAAAAACATATAGCATCTTACACAGATAAAATCTATACAATTTATAGGTGTTAGAAGAGAAGATGGTACTTACTATCACTGACTTTATCTTTAATTTTTATGGGTGTTGGGTATGATTTGTCTAAATACTTAATTTTGATATTATTTGTGGATCTGGACAATGGGTAATCCAATCTGATTTATATGCCTATTTCCATTAAAAGTAAATGTAAGTTTTCAAATAAAAACACTGGAATAAACTGGAAGAAGATCTTTGTAATGCATATTAATAACAAAGGACTATATCTAGAACTGTTGAAGATTAAAAAGATAAATACAACTCAACCCTGTGTTTACACCCTAGAGATACTCTAGTATAATACATAAAGAAAAGTATGCAAGAATCTTATAGGAGACAGTTAAAATGGGGAAAATATTTGAAAAAAGCTGAAATGGTCATAAACAGAATGTTATACTGAAACAATGGAATTCTATACAGCAGTGAAAAAGAATGAATACAGCTATATGTAACAACAGATATATCTAAAAAATGTACTGAAAAAGTAAAAAAGAAGTTGTAGAATAATTTGTAGAGTACAATACTATTCATATAAAGTTATAAAACTCTAAACCAATATTATACAGTGCAGTACATTGTTTTGAGACACATATGTAATAAAAATAAAGTGAAACTATGAGGATTATATATTTGATGGTTGTAATTTCTGGTGAGGAAAGAAGGGAAATGTGACCACTAAGGAATATGTTGGAACTTGAATGTTACTGTTAACTACTTATTTCTTAGACTGCATTGTAGAATACAAGGTTGGTTTTTTTTTTATGTTGATATGTAATATTTCACAATAAGAATATTTAAAACAATTACAAATAAAATCATGAGAGGAAATAGGTAAAGTGAGAAGGTTTTCTGTCCAGAAATATAGTCAGCTCAGAAATTTTGTTTTAGCAGTGAGGAAGCAAATGAAATTTGAAGAACATAGTAAACTGCTGAGGTGTCAGCTTAAGAATGGTGAAACAAAAGGAATTCTATGTGTCAGATGCTATTCATGCATGGAAACAAGCAAAAATTCTAATAGAAAACTGAATAACAGAACCAATGCCAGAAAGCCTGAACAAATAAGAGGGGTAGCTGAGAGTCCCCAAACCAAATCTGTGGGATTATAAAGTGACCACAGATATTTCACTCTTTCATGCATTTTTTTCATCCATGCAGTCTTTCAGTTTCAACAAGATCTTACTGGACCCTTCCAATGTGCCAGACATTGTGATAGATCTGTGCTGTCCAATATAGTAGCCACTAGCCATATGTGATGGTTTAAAGGTAAATTAATTAAAATGAAAAACAATCAAAAATCTACTTAGTTACATTAGCTGCATTGCAAGTGATCAAAAGTGATTCTAAGTGATCATGTGGCTATGGGTAATGCTTACCATTTAAATAGCATAGATTCAGAATGCTTACCATTTAGATAGCACAGATTCAGAACGTTTTCATCAGTGGAGAAAGTTCTTTTTAGTGGTACTATTGTATATGCTAGGAGTACAGCAGTGAACAACACAGATTCTGAATTCTGAAGGGAAAAAGAGAAAATAAAGGAAAAGACTATAAAATGTAATATAATGTTAATAATGAGTCATTAGAAGAAAATAGAGTAAATGGATAGGGAGTGAAGCAGATGACCTGATGCAGTGGTTTTCATAAGGGATTATAACAACAGAAAGGAAGGCATTTACTGGGAGGAGGTTGAAAAGAAAGAAACATGTGCTTCACGAACACGAACAAACAACTGTTTTAAGAAAAGCTCAAAAGAGAGTTCTAGTAAGGTAAAAATTTTGAAGTTGTAGTTGGAAGTAATAAGTGAGGAGGGAGGATACTATGAGCTTCCCAGTGCACGTAGAGGGATAAGACTAACCAGCAGATACCCTACGTCGTCAGAACAGAAGGGGGCCATGAAGGGCAAAGACGTGTTTTGCTTGTGGATTTGGTGACAGTTAATAAGAATCTAAATCCAATTCCTTCTATTTCCTCTCTGAAGCAGGGGTTGATATTTTTCAAGAGGGAGAATTGGAAATAGAGAGTTTAAGAAAGTTTAAGGTTTTAAACAATTGACATCTAAACTTTTTTAGCTTAAAATTAACATTTCCCCTCACCTACGATTCCATTCTTGTGCCTCTCTATTCCTCCTCATAATCCTACTTCTAGAACGAAATGATTTACTCTTTTGTGAGTGGAACCCATTCCAGCTCTGATAACCTAGCCCAACTCAGTCATCATATCTCTTAATTCTCTCATCCCCTTTTCCAATGGGCCTATATTCTATCTGATAATGCAGCTCAGGTCCTATCTTCTCAGGAGTCTGGCAGTAGTGTGCTGAGAAATTTAACAACCACTTCCCAAGACAAACACAAAAACAGAAACCAGACCTGATTGTGGCATTTGCTGATTTTCATGGTGTAAATCACCATGGCTGATTTCAAGCTAGTACATGGCCTTAACTGCCTTGCAAAATTAATGAAAATTAACAATCAGCTTTCTGGCAAGACCTGTGAAGGTCCTGCGATTTTACCACACTGGCAAGTTAACAAGCGAGTCTGCCATGGTGAAAACAGCCTGCGGGATCCAGGCAGCAGGGATCAGAGCCTGGATGTTAGACTGCACTGGATGAATGTCAGCTGGAATGCTGCAGATCTTTTTGTTGTTTATGGTTCTAGAGTTAATTATTTACAGTTACTGTTTTGGGACCATTCTAAGCTCATTTCTGCTTTAGGACCTTTGCACCTCTTTCAGTTCTTCCTGGATAACTCTTCCCTAAGATCTTCTGGCGTTTCCTCTCAGTTCATTATAGTCTGCTGTCACTTTCTCAAAGAGGACTTTTCCTGGGAATATCCAGTTTAAAATGGACTCTCTCCCACCACCACATTATCTCCTCCAGTCATGGCTCTGTCAGTGTCCCACATGTTGTGATATGTTTATATTCACGGTCATTGCCTAGAATTTTTTCTAAGTTCCCTTGTGATATGTTTTTCCATAAAGTTTATTTATAGTTGATTCCTTCTTTTCCACAAGTATGAGGATTTTCTAGGTATTTTTTTTCATTTTCCTTTATGGCTTTATTTACTGTAAACTTTTTATTTTAAGAATAGTTAAAGAATTATAGATTCACAGGAAGTTGCAAAGAAATATACAGAAAGGTTTTGTGCCTGCTTCACCCACCATCCCTCAATGTTAGCACCGTAAGTTACTATAGTACAATATCAAACCACAAACCACAGACCTTATTTGGATTTCACCAGTAATACATGCACTTATTTGTGTGTGTATATATAGCTCTATAAAATTTTATTACATGTGTAGCTCTCGATCACCATGATCAAGATACTTAATTGTACATCATCACAACCCTCCCTGATGTTACCCTTTCCCCTCCCTGATGTTCCTCTAGACCTGGGGAACCAGTGATCTGTTTTCCATCTCTATAATTACATTATTTTGTGAATAAAATGGCATCGTGCAATGCATATCTCTTTGAGATTGACTTTTTTTCACTCAGCAAAATTAATTGGGGTTTCACCCAAGTTGTTGTGTGTATGGCGAGTCTGCTCCCTTTTATTGTGGGGTAGTATTCTATGTTCTAGATGTACCACAATTTGTTTCACTATTCACTATTAAAGGACATCTGGGTAGTGTTCAGGTTTGGGCTAGTACGAACAGAGCTCCTAAGAATATTCTTGCATAAGTTTCTGAGTGAAAGTAAGTTTTCATTTCTCTGGGATACATGTTCAAGAGTGCAACTGCTGGGTCATATCGACAAATCATTTTTAGTTTTAAAAAGAACTGTTAAACTATTTTCCATAGTAGCTCTATCATCTCACACTCTAACCTCCAGTGTGTGAGTGACCCAGTTTCTTCACATCCTTGCCAGCATTTGGTGTTACAAATTTTTCGTTTGTTCGTTTTAGCCATTCTGATAGGTGTATAGCTATCTTACTGAGATTTCAGTTTCTACTTCTTATTGTGGGGTGGGGGTTGTGAGTTCCAGCTACCCAGTAGAACTTCACTGACCCCTCCCTAGCTGGGAGAGGTAGGAGTGCCTAGTTACTGTTTCTTCAGCCTGTCATACCTGCTTTTAAACTGAACCAGTGAGTTTAGAATTGTAGTTACCTAGCAGTTTTCAGTTCATGGATTTCTAACTGGCTTCTTCTCAAGTCTACAATATCAATTTACATAATTTTTCATTTTAAAATCTTAAAATTTGACATTATATTTATAAGTATGTTAAGCATGGTTGTTAGGTGGTTTATATCTGGTAATTTCACTATCTGGAATAACTTTGGGTCAGTTTCCACTATCTTTCTCTTTCTACTGATTTTTGTTAACTAGTCTCTTTGTTATGCTGGGTTCCCTTTGACTTTGTGCTGGGCAAGAATCACCTTAATTCACTTTAATCACATGAGATTTCGAGGCTATTACTTCAATCAAATTATGTAGGTAATTCTCTCTACCTTTTGTATACATTTAACTTAATCCATAATAAAAAATGTTTTACAAAGGAACTGAGGGAATGTAAAAAAGAGATGATAGCAAGGTTTAAGTTTATCATATGAAATGAAACAATAGGTTCTAGACTTTCCAAAGGGTTTTGAGCTCACAGTTTCAATGATGAATGCTAAATTATCTAGTAGTCACCCCTGGTGTCTGTTTAAGTTAACAGCAGAGCAGAGCAGGGATCAAAGATGTCTCTTTAATGAGAATTTTTATATTTGGTGTCCCTAAATAGTATCACGGTAGTCCTCACAGGAAAAAGAGTATATTGTTGGATTTCTTTACATTTTTAACATAAAATTTAGTATTGATTTTTACATATATACATTACATAATATTAGAAACCTATCCTGACATTACCAGTTCTTGAACTGACAATTTTTAGTGAAATTAAATATAAGCTAATTTTGATTCATAATATTTTAAATTTTTTTTTCCTTTCTAATTAGGATTCAAAGTATGGTAAATAACCATGCCTGAAAATAAGACAATTTCCTGTTCTCCAACTGGAGGATACCAAAAAAAGAAAGGTAAGTTTATCCTTAAGTGATTTTCTATGAAACTAGGTCATAGATAAATACAACGCAGGTCACTCACAGAAGACAGCTATAAGGACAGTAGTCTTCTCCAGGGCCAGGGGTCACAAAACTAAAATTTACTGTGATCAGGAAGGTGAGGTAAGCAAAATGAGTAAGTTAGTTTAAGGAAAACTCACCATATGGCTTATCATTAATTTCTTTTATAATTACTACTGACATACAATATAGGCAGTATGACAGGTAGGTAGCACAACAATGGTCCGCTGGAGTCAGCTCTTACTAGTGTGTGTGAGCCAACTCTATACATCTCTTTTCAATTCTATTCCACTGATTGGTTAAACTTGGTGGTGGTGGTAGTACTTACTACCATCTGACAAGTGGTTATTAAAATTTTACCAGCCAACATTGAGGAGAAACATACAAAATTAAAAATGAAAAAAAAGCCTTATATAATTCTATTTTTAAAATTGATTTTATTGCATTAATTTTCATCATGATCTCCTATGCATCTTTTATTCTGCATCATGTTAGCAATATCATATTTTTGCATGATATGGAACGGAGGTCAGCAAATTACAACCTATGGGCCAAATCTGGACAGCTGCCCTTGTTGTACAGCCCAAAATCTAAGAATAGTGTTTACAATTATAAAGAGTAGTAAAAAGAAACAAAAGAAACAAAACAAAGAGGAACATATGGCAGAGACTGCAAGTTACCCACAAAACCAAAATTTTTACTATCTGGCCCTTTATAGAAAAAGTTTGGCAATCCTTGGTATAGAATTTTGCCTTGAGACCTTTCACTGGGAACAATAGACAGTCATCTTATCAGTTATCCATTGCTGCCCTAATGCTATGTAACAACCAACCACAAAAATGTAGGTACACACCACGTCATAAACATTCATTTTTGCTCACTTGTACTGAGTGGTTCTGCTGAGCTCAGGACTGCTCACTCACACATCTGCAGTAAGTCACAGGCCAACTAAGCACCATTACAAGTCTTGCTCATTTGGGCTGGGCTTCCACAGGCCTAGGGCCTTGGCTGGGAAAACTGGACTGACTTAGCCCTGCACCATAGTCCTCCAGCAGCTGGAACTCATGGCTTACAAGGGGGAACAGAAGCTCACAAGGCCAAGGCTCAGAATGAGCACACCATCCTTTCTGTTACATTTTTATCAGCCAAACCAGGTCACAAGACCAGCCTAGAGTCAAGAGGCAAGGGATTAGACTCTACCTCTTGGTGGCAGATGTTGTAAAGTCACATTGCAAAGGAAGTTGAACACTGGGAGGAGAAAATTAGCAGGGCTATTACTGCAGTCAAAACACAGAAAAGTCCTACACAAAAAATTATATGAAAGTATAGGACAAAGAATGATCATCAATAGCTTGTAATAAAAAGAAAAAGAATATATACATATGTATAATTGAATCACTGTGCTGTACACCAGAAACTAGCACAACAAGGCTGTAAATAAACTATACTTCAATCAAAAAAAAACCAACAATGAAAGCATAAAATACTCTACGGAAAAAACCCCACAAGCTTATTTGGGTTATAAAAGAAAGCAGTCATTTAGTAATCCCAAACAGTTGAGGCTACCTCACAATGGACTTCATGTAGGATTATGAATCTTGTGTAGGATTTTAGCGTTCATCACCACATTTACTTTCAGAGTATTTCAGTAACTTTGATTTTAGCTTTTTATTCATTCTATCAATATTATCTGAAAAAAACTTACGATATTTCATTTTCACAGTTTGTATAGTGAAGTTTAAGCAAAAAAGTATTCATTTCTGGAAACTGATTTCACTCGTAGATTAGCAAAATGGCAGGTTATTTACATAAAACAATTTTCCCAAAGACACAATTTGGAAAGAGATAGGATAATCAAATTCTATTTGTCTATCTCTTGTTCAAATACTTGAAAAGAACTGTGGAAAGTTTGGGGGTTAATTATGTTAATTAAGAACTAATAGTTTGTCCTAAGACTGGAGAGCTGAGCTGGGGATTTCCCTTGCAATCACCTGACAATGACTATTTATTTTGTATGCAAATAGAAAGTGACTAGTCTGCAATGGGTTTGCAAGCAAAAGCTCTTGTATGTGGAACATAAGGAGAAAGTTAAACTTGTTAAACGTGACAGGCCACCTGCCTTCAGTCTTTTCAATGGAGAAATACATATATAGTCAGATAAAACCACATATCACACTATTTAGTGGAATGTGAGTGTTCTTTGACATAGGTTATTCCTGAAAATGCATACAAAATGGAAATATGGTTGGATAACTCTTTGGAAAATAATTTGGTTAATAAGTTGTCTTTTGAAATGTGCTCAGTAAGTTTAGGACATTAGAAATAATGTTTGGAATTTTGGCATAAATAGTGATTTTTAGTTTAACTTAATTTCTACCTCTTTGGCATCATAGCATTATTAAGTTTCCCATCCTCTTTGTAAGACAACAACCACTATAGAGAACATTTGGCTTATTGAGCAAAGCACTGAGATGTCCATGTTCAAACTAAAGGAACTTACCAGTCTTAGCATGCTGATTTTAAACTTTTAAGCCCAAAGCAATCTTTGCTGGATGATGTACCAAACCTAACCATGAACCAATCTTTGAAATGGTTTGTCATTAACTTTGTCATTAACACCACAAGAACACAATGTTAGGTCTTATTTATTAACTTCTACCAGATGATATTCAACATAATAACTTTTCTTAACATCAAAAGTAAATCCTTTCCTTATGTTGGGTCAATCACCCTGAAACACTGTGGTCATGTCAAAATTCTTATTATACTACAAATAAGCATAGCAAATTTGATGCTTGTTCTGTGCTCTCAGTTGAAATAAATAAAACAAATTATTAAACTTTTCAGTTGTTCTGTACAGTCACAGCCGTATCTTAACATGCTAACCAACAGTATTTTCACATGGTTCATGTTTACAAAAAAGCTCTGGGAAAATAATTTCTATTACAATTAACAGTACATTTTTACAAACTTACCATCTGTGAAGTCTACATTTTCAGGCAATATTTTCACTAAGTACAAAACTGCATATCATGGCAGCATCACTTTTTTGTTTGTATGAAAATACTGATATTACCTTAGTTTTTCAATTTCTTGTTTTTCATATTGTTTCTTTTCCATGTAACAGCCAGGTGCTGTATTCTGTTTTTTTTTAAAGTGTCTTTATATGTTGATATAAGAAATATTTCATACATATAAAAATATCTGTAACAATTTGTAAAGTACAAAGGGTACTGATAAAATTGAGTATCCGTGCATTCATAATGCATATTAAGGAATGGAACCCTATGCTCTCTCACCACTTCCAAATCATATTTAGTTTTATATATTATATGAAAATATGTTAATATATACATATACACAAATTACATAGTTTTACATTTTTAATCCTATTACAATTTTCAACTGTCTTATTAATTCACTAATATTAGCTAGATCTGAAAATAATGAGTTGATTTTTACTTTCTATTGCTTAGTCTAGATCCTTTAGTACCTGGTAAAATGGAGGCAATAAAAATGTGCACAGTTATCTCCCTGTTCCTGATTTTTAAAATGAGACTTTTAATGTGTCAACATTAAATCTTTTGTTTTTAGAGACAATTTTTTATAATGTACCATAAATTGTGAACATGTATTGAATTTTATGAATGCCTTTTCTACATCTATTGAAATTTTTCTGCAATTAAATTTTTCTTCCTTAATCCTTAAATTTAATGGGTTGCAAGAATGAATCACAATTGTTAAATTTTGTATTTCCAGGGAAAATTTAACTTATTTTGTTTTAATTTCTCTTAATATACTGCTGGATTTGGTATGATAGTCATTTGTTTAGGATTTTTCCATTTATGCTCTCGAGGAACACTGGCTCCTAAGTCATCTTATGTTGTTCTTGTCTGATTTTGGTAGTAAGGCATTTATAATCTCATAATTGAAATGGAGAATCTTTCCTCTTTCTTTATTCTCTAAGAAGAATAATTCAATATTTTAATCACTTTTCTTGACTGGCTGAACTTATGTCTTAATTTTTGGGGAGATATTAAACTGTTGATATAAATTATTAGTTATAGGACCATCTAGGTTGTTAATTTTTAATTCACTATTGGAAAATTATAATTATTTCTTTAAAAAATTTGTTCATTTGGTTAAACTTTACATGTATTGATACAATATTGTTAATAAGTTTTTACGTATATCCTCTGTATACAATTATTTCTCCTTTAAGTTCATAATATTGTATGTTTCTTCTGCTTCTTCTCTCTTGTCATGATTAACTTTTCCAGATGTGTTCATCTGTGCTAATTTCTCAAACTGGTAATTTCTGACCTTTTTAATTATCCCTAGGGTGTTTTCCTTGTTCTTCGCTCGCTTTCTATTAATTTCAGATAGTATTGCCCTTCTCTCTTTCTTCTACTTTCTTTGGGTTTGTATTCCCACATATTCTTAATTTAGATGCTTAGATCACTAATTTGCAGCCTTTTTTTCTTTTCTAGTCTAATTATTTAAAGCTACAAATTTCCCTTGACATAGCATAGATATAATAAAAAGAACTGGATGTCAAATCAGACTTATATGAAGATTTACTCAGCTTGCAGGGATTTACTCAGCATGCAGCTTTCCTAAATGCTATTATAAGTAATATTGTGTTTAACTTTTAAAAATTGAGCTATAAGTCATTTACTATCATAAGAATTCATCTCTTTAAAGTGTACAACTCAGTGGTTTTAGTATAACCGCACGGCTGTGCAATCATCACCATTATCTAATTCCAGTATATTTTCATAACCCCCCCACAGCAGCTCTACACCATTAGCTGCCACTCCTCATGCCCCGCCACCCCTCCCCCCCAACTCAACCCCCCGGCAGCAACCACAAATCTACTTGCCTTGTTGGGAGCATGTTGGGCCCGGTGGGTGTCAATCATTTCCTGGCGAAGACCCACAACATCACCGTCTTTGAGCACGTCCCCATGCAGGTGATGCAGTTCAGTGTAAACCCCGTCCTCGTGTTGGCTGTAGAAGCCATGAACTCAGCTAGCCTGCCCAAGCCGGGGGGGGGGGGGGGGGGGGGGGGCGGGCGCTGAAGCTGCCAACCAAGTCGGATCCCACCTGGCAGTGCATCACCGAAGAGTCAGGGAGCACAGTGCTGAAGGTGCTGAGTTGCATCTGCTGATCTGCCTGAAGGACCACACCTGCATCTTATCAAAACATCCAACCAGGTCGTCTCATACGTACCGTGAGACCCGTCAGCGAACTGTCCAAAGTGTTCTGCCTGTCCAAGACCTGCGACAAGCGACAAGGCTGTACATGAAGCCCTTCCCCAATTGCCTGGAGGAGGACGCCAAGGGCGAGGAGTGCAGCTGTCAGAAGCTCAAGCATCAGCCCGCTTGAGCGGATTCGTCCGAGAGGGTTGTGACCTCGGCCCGCAAGATCTGGTGCTTGGGGCCCGGCGGCATTAGCCCCAACATCCTCACTGATGTCACCAAAGGTGTGCAGTCCCTCAACAAAATGAAGTTTAGTGTCCTCGTGGCATGCTGGGCGTGTGCTTTGAGGCCCAGTATGGGACGCCGCACCAGCACCCCAGGCCTCTACGCTGCGTGCTGACTACAAGCGCCGGTTCACAGAGCCCAGTTCCTTGCGGAGGGCCAGTGTCAGAAAGAAGTGGCTGGGGGCATCCACGGTGTCCCGAACTGGAAGCGGGGCCACGTCTTCAAGGAGTCTTAGGTGGCCAGCACCCCCATGTTTGTCGTGAAGGCCTACATGCCTGTCAGCGAGCCTTCGTCATCACCGCCCACCTGAGGTCCCCCACGGGCAGCCAGGCCTCTCCTAGTGTGTGTGTGGCCACTTCCGGATCCTGCTGGGGGAACCCTCGCGCCTGTGTGACCATTTTCAGATCCTGCCCGGGGACCCCGGCGCCAACACCTGCACCTCAGCCAGGCTGTAGCGGAGATGCGCAAGCGCAGTGGCCCGCAGGACGGCAGCCCCGCCCGCCCTGGACAACTTCTGCCGCAGTGCGTAGGCTCCCAGCAGCACCCGGGGCGGGAGTCGGCGCGCTTCCGGTGAAGCCGGCAGGGCAGAGCTCGGGAATTCCTTTTGCGACGCCGCGCGACCGTCGAGACAAGGGGATGCGCCGCCTCCAGGTTTCTGGGGCCGCTCCGTGCCGCCTCTCATCATCATCAACACTGATGCCGTTTCTTTTGAAACTTAGGTGAGGATTCAAGAGGTGACAGAAACACCTTCACAGCAGTGACTTATTTGGCCAGGTAGGGTCGGGGAGGCGGGATGGGAGACCGTTTTGGACATTTCATGTAAACGAACTGGTAAGATAGTTGCTTTTGTGCCTGTCTTCTCTTAAACTAAAATTTGGTCAAGGTTCTTTTTATAAATGAATCATATTCCATTGTATGAATATTCCGCATATTGTCTGTGCATTCATCGGTGGATGGATGTTTGAGTGGTTTCCGCTTTGGGGCTATCATGAATAATGTTATGAATATTCAAGTACAAGTTTTTATGTGGGCACCTGTTTTCATTTCCGTTGGGTTTACACTTACGCCTGGAATTGTTTAGGTTATTTGGTAACTTAATGTTTAACCTGAGTAATTGCCAATTTTTTTTTTTCCAAAGCAGCTGCAATAACTTACATTCCAGATAGCAATACACGAGGAGGCCAGTTTTTCTATCCCTTTGTCAACACTCGTTATATTCTGTTGTTTTGTTTTGTTTTTTAACTTTATTATAGCCATCTTAGTGGGTGTGAAGCCATCTTACTGTGGTTTTGATTTGCATTTCCCTAATAACTAATGAGGATGAGGATCTGTAAATATGTTTATTGACTTTTGTATGCCTTCTTTGGAGAAATGTGTATTCAAATCTTTTGCCCGTTTTTAAGTTGGGTTAATAGTCTTTTTTATTGTTGAGCTGCAATAGTTATATATTTTAGAAACTAGACCTTTATTATATATATGATTTACAAATGTTTTTGCTTGTTAACTCATAGTAGGGATTGCATTTTCACTTTCCTGATTGTTTTTTGCAGCACAAAAGTTTTTATTTTCATGAAACCATTTTATCTAATTTTTAAAATTGCTTGTTCCTTTGATATCATATCCAAGGTTACACATATTTACCCCTCTGTTTTCTTTTAAGAGTTTTATAATTTAACTCTTGCATGTAAGTCTGTGATCCATTTTGAATTCATTTTGTACATGGTTTGAGAAGGGAGTCAAAATTCAGTCTTTTACATTCATATATCCCGTACCATCTGCTGAAAAAAAGACTATTCATTTCTCATTAACTGACCGTAAAGATGGGTTTATATCAGGAATCTCAGTTCTATTCCATTGATCTGCCTGTTTGTCCTTATGTCAGTACCACCTCATCTTGATTATTGTGTATTTGTAGTAAATTTGAAATCAGAAAATTTGATTCCTTCTAGTTTGTTCTTTTTCAAGGTTATTTTAGCTAATCTGGGTCCCTTGCATTACATGTTAATTTTAGAATTATTTTGACAATTTCAGGGGAAAAAGCTATCAATTTGATAGAAATTACATTGAATCTGTATATCAATTTGAAAAGTTTTGGCATCTTAACAAAATTATGTCCTAGAATCCACTAGCAGGAAATCTTTGGATTTATTTAGGTATTTAATTTTTTTCAATAATGTTTTGTAGATTTTAGTGACACTTGTTTAGCGAAATGTCTTACACTTCTTTTGTTAGTTTTATTCCTAAATATTTTATTCTTTTTTGATGTCTCTATTAAATTTTGGATGCCTTTTATTTCATCTTCTTACCTAATGACTCTGGCTAAGATCTTCAGAACAAATTGAATAGAAGTGGCAAAGTGTAGATCTGCTTGCCCTTTTCCTGATCTTGGGGGATACTTTCATTCTTTACCATAATATCTGATTTTAGCTGTGGATTTTTCACAAAGGTGAAAAATCATTTTGAAGAAGTTTTTTACTATTCGTATTTTATTGAGTGCTTTTTAAAAATCATGAATGGGATTGAATTTTGTCAAATACTTTTTCTGCATCTACTGAAATGATTGTGTAATTTCTTCTCTTTATTAGTGTTACATGATTGACTTTCAAATGTTGAAACTTTTCTGGGATAAATCTCACTTGAACATAATGTATAATCCTTTTTATATGCCACTAGATTTGATTTGGCAGTATTTTGTGAGGATCCATGTTCATAAGGAGTATTTTGTGTATAATTTTATTTTCTTGGAATGTTTTTGTCTGGTTTTGCCGTCAGGGTAATATGGGGCTCATAGAATGAGTTGGCAAGTGTTCTCTTATGTTTTTGGCAAATTTATGAAGCATCAGTGTTAATTCTTTCAATATTTCATGATACTCAACAGTGAAGCCATTTGGCCGAGGACTTTTATTTGTGGGAGGATTTTTTATTACTGATTTAATTTTTTTACTTGTTAAGTTCTCGCTGGATTTTCTTTTTCTCTTTGGGTCAATGTTAATAGTTTGTGGTTTTATAGGAATTTGTCCATTTCATCTAGGTTATCTAATTTATTGGCACAAGTTTGTTTATAGTATTCTCTTACAACCACTCTGTAAGGTAGTTAGTAATATCCTTCTTTCATTCTTGGTTTTAGTTCTTTGAGTATTACCTTTTTTTTCCTCCTTGATTAGTCAAGGTAAAGTTTTGTTAATTTTGTTGATCTTTTCAAAGAACCATCTATATTGTTTTCCACAAATGTTCAAAATACCAACTGTGTGGGTGTATCAGTATTGTCACAAAATACCAGATGTTACTTAGTCATTATTATATAGCTAATTTATAAAATATAAATCTAAATTTGCTCTAATTTACATTTTTATTACCAAAGTGTGAAGTTAATTTCCATATGTTTATTTAATCTTTTCATTTACTCTGTTTTGAACCTTCTAATTATGAATTCATAATTTTTAAGCATTTTAGCTAATATAAATAAAACCTTTATATGTTATTTCTCTTTGTGCCAAGTTTAGTGAAAATATTTGCCCAAGTCTGTCTTATGAATTTCAGTCTTGATTGAAAGATGGTAAAGTAATCCTTTTTCATATATTGTTAAATTATTAAATTTAAATCATGTGGGGGTAAATGTTATATACATTATGCTAATTTTTGTAATGTTTAATATGTTTTAAAAGACATGATATATCATGATATGCCATGTCTTTTAAATTATTTTCAGTGGAAAAAATGATTTGATAAACTTGTCCTGCCGTTCCAAGAAATGTGAGTACTATACACCAATATTTTATATTGAATCACATTTATATGAGAGAAATTTTTTGTGGTTTGTGAAATTTAACAGTTTTAATCCCCTCCTGAATTCTGTTTCCTCCCAGATTTGGAGGGTAATGTGCTTTAGGATATATTCCTCAGAGAGTGTCCTGCTGAATATAAATTGTAAGATATGCTTCAGGAAAAAAATGATTATGAGGCAAAATACAATTTGGAAATTCTATAACATTCATTTTATTTTTGGAATTTTTTGATAAACATTTATATATTGAAAGCCCCAAAAAGTCCTGCAATGAAGATACCTCCTTAAACCATACATTGATTATTTGATCATAGAATCCCTTTTCTTTGTATACTTATTAGAATATCACTGGATTATGTATTTTTGGACACAATTTGAAGAGTGCTAGTGTAGTTGAAAAGATTTTGTAACTAATTAATTATTAATTAAGAATTAAATGCATTTTAATAAATATGTATATGATAAATATAGAACTGTCACTCTATTTTAGATAGAAGATATTTTTATCACCTCCAGAAATTTTCTCACCTACCATAGGGAATCACTATTTTGATATCTATTGTAAGAGTTTAGTTTTGTCTTTTTTTGAACCTCATAATAATGGAATTATATAATATCCATTTTTTCTGATTATTTTTGCTCTATTTACTTTTGAGTTTCACCAATGTTACTCCATGTATTAGTAGCTCATTCTTTTTTACCGCTCAGCGTTATACTATTGCATGATTACTCAATATTTTTAAAAATTTGTTTTTCTTGTGATAGACATTTAGATTTTCAGTTTCTGCTGTTATGGTTGAAGTTATCACAAGTTCTTGCACCTATACTTGAATTATCTTGGATAAAAGCTTTGGAGTGAAATTGCTGCATTGTAGCATAAATAGATTTAACTTTATAAGGAACCATCAAACATAATAATAGATTCTTCTGTTTGAAAAATTTTAAACACTTCAGAGATTATAAAATGAAATATAAAATTTCCCTTCTTTCTCTACATTCCTCTCCTTTCTTAGTTTCTTGATCTGTGGACTTATATATGCAACTGCAAGTATGTGTCAGAGTCTATGTCTCTTTCTAAAAAACAAAAAGTGATGACAAAACTTACACGTAAATATATATCTTGCTATTTTTCTCAGTGTACCTTGGACTACTTTCTGTATTGGCACATAATGATTTATATGTTTGCTGTTTGCATTTATTTATTTATTTTTTGTTTTTCCAGCTTTATTGAGATGTAATTGATATGTAACACTGTGTCAGTTATAACATGATCGTTTAGAGGGAGATAATTAGGTTTATTTATTTGTATTTATTTATTCATTTTTTAAATGGAGGTACTGGGGATTGAACTCAGGACCTTGTGCATGCTAAGCACACACTCTGCCACTGAGCTATACCCTTCCCCAGCATGTACAATCTGATTTCATATATGTATTTGTTGTGAAGTGTTGACCACGATAAGGTTATTGAATACGACCTTCACTTTACATAATTACCATTTTGTTACTGTAGTTATGGTAAGAACATTTAAAATCTACTCTCATTGCAGTTTTCAAGTATATAATACAGTACAGTTAACTGTAGTCACCATGCTGTACATCAGGTCCCCAGAACGTATTCCTCTTATAGCTGGAAGCTTGTTCCTTTTGACCAACATCTCCCCTTTTCCCCACTCCCCAAGATGGTGCCAACTACTGTTGTACTCTGCTTCTACAAGTTAGGCTGTTTTAGATACCATATAAGAGGTTACATAGTATGTATCTTTCTTTGTCTGACTTATTTCACTTAGTGTAATGCCCTCAAGTTTCCTCCATCTTGCAAATGGCAGGCTTTCCTTCCTTTTTAGGCTTAACATATTTAATTGTGTGTGTGTATGTATATGTATATCACATTTTCTTTATCCTTTTAGCTGTAGATGGATATTAAGTTGTTTCCGTGTCTAGGCTATTGTGACTAACGCTGCAGTGAACAAGGCAGTGCAGATACCTCTTTGAGATAGTGATTTCATCTCTTTCTATAAAAACCAGAAAAGGGATTGCTAGATTACATGACGTTTTTATTTTTAAGTTTTGAAGACCCTCCATACTGCTGTCCATAGTGGTTGTAGAAATTTATATTCACATGAGCAGTGCCCAAGGATTTGCTTTTCTTCACATCCTCACCAACATTTGTTATCTCTTGTCTTTTTTATAATAGCCATTCTAACAGATATGTGGTGATATTTCATTGTGGTTTTGACTTGCATTTCCCTGGTGATTAATGATTTGAGCATCTTTTCATTTACGTATTGGCCATTTGTATGTTCTTGGGAAAAATGGCCACTCAGTTCCTTTATCCATTTTTAAATCAGATTATTTGTTTTAATGCTGTCAAGTTGTCGATTCCTTATATATTTGAATGTTAACATACCCTTACCAGATAGATGGTTTGCAAGTATTTTCTCTCACTTTATAGGTTGCCTTTTCATTATGTTAATTGTTTCTTTTGCTGTGCAGAAACTTTTAGCTTGATGTAGTCTCTCTTGTTGATTTTTGTTTTAGTTTGTTATGCTTTTGGTGTTGTATCTGAAAGATCCTTACAAGACCAATGTCAAGGAGCTTTTTCCCTATGTTTTCTTTTAGAAGGTTTATGATTTCAAGTCCTACTTTTAAGTTTTTAATCCATTTCAAGTTAAGTTTTATGAGTGATGTGAGATAGAGGTTCAGTTTAGTATTTTGTATGTGAATATTCAGTTTTCCTACCACTATTTATTGAAGATATTATTCTTTCCGTATTGAGTAGTCTTGGCTTCCTTATCAAATATTAGTTAATCACTAATACATGGGTTTATTTCTGGATTCTCTATTTTATTCTAGTGATCTGTGTGTCTGTTTTCATGCCAAACAGTACCTTACTGTTTTGTTCATTATAGCTCTTTATATAATTTGAAATAAGGAAGTGTGACACCTCCATCTTTATTCTTTCTTAAAATTGCTTTGGCTATTATGACTCTTTTGAAGTTCCAAATGAATTTTAGGATTTAAAAAAAAATCTGTGAGAAATGCCATTGGAATTGTGATAAATTTTGAATTGAATGGACATTTTAACAATATTTACTCTTTTCAGCCATGAACATGTGATCTTCCATTTATTTGTGTTCTATAATTTCTTTCATCAATATCTTACAGTTTTTGGCATATAGATCTTTCACTTCCTTGGTTAACTTTATCCCTAAGCATTTTATTCTTTTTATGCTGTTGTAAATGGGATTGTTTTGCATGACATAAGTATATATAATGTCATAAGATATATATGAGATCAGCTACCTATGATCTCTTTTGATTTCCACTTGTGTGGAATATCTTTTTCCATCCCTTCATTTTGAGCCTATATGTACCCTTAAAGGTGAAATTAGTCTCTTGTAGTAGCACACATATAGTTGGGTCTTGTTTTTTTATCCACTCAACGACTCTGTGCTTTTTGATTGGAGAATTTCATTTATTTCCATTTTGAAGTGATTATTGATAGGTGAGGACTTCCTGGTGACATCTTGTTGGTTGTTTTCTGCCTCTTTGTGGTTCCTTTATTTATTTCTTCCTCTCTTTCTGTTTTCTTTTTGAATTGATGATTTTTCATAGTGCTGTACTCGGATTCCCTTCTTTGTTTCTTTTGTGTATCTACTATAGATTTTTGCTTTGTGGTTATTGTGAGGCTTAAATGAAATATTTTATGATAAAATAGTCTATTTTGAACTGATAACAACTTAGCTTCAGTCACGTGCAAAAAGTCTTCCCTCTTACAACTCCCCTCACATTCTGTGTTTTTGATGTCACAATTTACATCTTTTTATATTTTGTATTCTTTAATAAATTATTGCAGCTATAGCTATTTTAGTACTTCTGTCCTTTAACCATTAACTAGAGTTAAGTGATTAATACACCACTATAGTATTGGAGTATTCTGAATTTGACCATATACTCATCTTTATGTTTTTGCTTTTACTAATTAGTGTTATTGTTTTTGTTTTACTAATTAGTGTTATTTTAACTGGAGGAACTCCTTTCAGCATTTCTTGTCAGGCAAGTCAAATGATGATCACCTCCCTTAGCTCTTGTTTGCCTGGGAACATCTTACTTTCTCCCTCATGTCTGAAGGCCGACTTTGCCAGCAAAGCCTCTAGGGTCCTGTTCAGAGCAGGCCACTGGGAAGCACAGGCACTGCTGCTGCAGGGCCGGTACTGAGAGCTTCTGCCGTTCTTCCTTATTCCAAGCCATCTGTCTACTTCTCAGCTTTGCTGGTCTCTGGGTGGGGTGAACCAAAGTGAGTCCTTTGTGAGTTCCCGAAAAGGGTAAGGAAGCTGGTTGCTCACCCTTTTCCAGTGACAAGAACTATTTCAAGGCAGAGTTCCCTCTTGGCACTGAGCAGTGTCGGCTTAGGGGATGCAGGCAAAATGAAACTGTTTTCCTTACCTCTTTTGTGTGTGGTTATTCTCAGGTTTTTTGTTCCACTATATTGTTGAAATTTCTTAAGTGGACTCCTGCGCTCTCCCAGAGCTAATTTTGTTTGTAGATAGCTGTCTAATTGTTGATCTTTGATGGTGTCCAGAGGCTGGGGCCTCCTACCGTACTATTTTGGTAAAGTCAGTCTGCATGGTCTTTCTGTTTGTTTTTAAGAGGTACATGATATTTTGTATACCTTCTTGTGAGTGTTAAGCCAATTGAAGAACACAAGAAATATCTAGAGAGATTCTACCATAGGTTTTGTTTAATATCAATACTATAGTTGCTTTTTAAGGACAACACTTTAGGAACAAGTTTTGTACATTATTTTGCTTGTTTAAATATGTATATTATTGTTCCCTGAAATTTTTGTTTTCTTTTAAAAAGACAATGCCACATCACAAGCTTTGGTTCGATTTGGTGCCCCTAAGGAAGCTGTTGAGGTTTCTCAAGAAAATAAAATGACAAATACTGAAGGTGAGGACTGCATCTAAATTGTATAGTAACCTATGTAAGCTATATTTATATATGCTCATTAATTTGTGATACCAATGTTGTATTTTTATTAAGAAAGAAATCCTAAATATCACTAATAGTTAACAGAGTAAAGGTATGTAATGTTAAGAATACAAATTGTAATACATTTTATTAATAATATATTGTTAATTATAATTTGGTTTATAAGAATTGTTTACAATTTCAGAAATGTGTGAGGTTTTAAAATAAACATTTTCTTTATCCTTCATGCCAGGACTGGCAGGTGCTAAAAACATTTTAGTTCATTGAGGATGTGTTCCTAGAAGAAGAAGAATGAGGACTAATTTTTTTTGGTTGTGAAATCCAGAATTAAAAATTACTCATTGAGAATTCATAAAATGTTAGCTCTGAAAGTGTTTCCGATAACATATGTGAAGAGATGATGAAATGTATGTTTTATGTATAAGGGTTCATACTTGATTTTTCTCAGCTCATTCTGGTGGAGAACTCTATGTTTATCAAAAAACTTAATCTTCGTTTTGGTACATTTTTGCTCCGGAGATTGTGTTTGACAGGATACAATTGAGTTAAGTTACCATTCTGATTATTTATCTATTTCTGTTCAGTAGAAATCTTGAATAGAATTTTAATGTCCTGGCTTAGAGTTTATTGTCATAGTTAGTTATGGGCCATTGTTAGTTTTGGACTAATTTTTTAAAATATCAAATTATTGATTTGTGAACCAGTTAATTTAGGACACTGGAAGATACATGTACTATTAGGGTGCAAAGATATTTAAGAAATGATCCTTATGAGGAGTATATAATCTTGCAAGCCAAATAAAATATAACTATATGCCAATTAGTACAACACAAAAGAAAAAAAATGGTTATATAGAGTAACAGCAAAGATGACACAAGGTATTTAAAAGGCTCTACCCAATTCTAATATATGGCCATGGAGTTTCCCCACCACCAGACTGTTCTTGGACACTAGTTGGGTATTCTACAATTCAACTCAATCCTGACACCATCTACCTAGAGATTGCATCAGATCCTCTAGGTTAAGGACATAGTCCTACAAGACTACCCCTCACCCCACTTCAGATGCCAGTGGGAAAGCCCAGCTTATCACCTGGGATTTTGACCAACTGCTAAAGATTGGTGGTTCCAGTTTATACCACACCTTGGGTTTGATTAATTTACCATAGTGACTCACGGAACTCAGAGAAACATTTTGCTTACTAGATTCTTGTTTTATTATAAAAGGATCTAGGTCAGGAACAGCCAAATGGAAGATATACATAAGACAAGAAATGGGGAAAGGGCACAGAGCTTCCATGTCCTCTCTGAACTTGCCAGTTTCCCCAAATCTCCATGTGTTCATCAACTTAGAAGCTCTCCGAACCCTGTCCTCTTGGATTTTTATGGAGTCCTCATTACATAGGCAAGATTGATTGAATCATTGGCCATTGGCTGATGATTAATTCAAGGTCCAACCCTTCTTTCCTCCCTGGAGGTCTAGGGTGGGACTGAAAGTTCCTACTGTCTAATCCCGTGGTTGGTTCTCCAGGCAGTCAGCCTCCATTCTTAAGGGGGGAGGGCATCCAAAAGTCACCTCATTAACATAACAAAGGACACCATTGAAGTTACAAGGGTTTTAGGAGCTCTGTGCCAGAAACAAATGAAGACCAAATATATATTGCCTATTCTAAATCACAGTATCACAGCAGAATATGAGAAATGAATACTGTGGGCAAGAAGTATTTACGTGTTTTGAGTACCCTCAACTTGTATGATCTCTAAGGATTTAAAGAATTGTTAATGGGTAAGGACAGATTTGAACTGAATCTTGAAGGATGCATTTATGTATGAAAAGTGAGGAAAGAATTTAAGCAAGAACAGAATGAATCAAATAACAATGATGAAATGACACAAAATATGGGAAAAAATTACTTTGACTACAACATAGGAAAGATTCAGAAATGTAAAGATAATTGGTTAAAATAAAGTAGAAATAATTGAGATGCAGTCAAGAAGCATTTTGAATTTCAGGCTCAAAAAACATGAACTTTATTATTGCTCAGTCTCTGGTCCTATACATATGTATATATATGATTAGAGATGTTACATAACCAAATCCTTTGCTTGGAAGTATGAGTCTGAGTGTGCTGTGCAGAATCATTTGGTTATAGGAGGAAATATGGAGACCATTGACCTGAAACAAATACACTACTGCATATTTCTCCAGAAAAGATGGGTTTACTTGGGATCAGCACATTTGGGGTCTGCAAGCATGGTGAGCCATGTGCAAGTTTTCTGAGGCAAGGGAAGGAGAACACTTTGACTGAAGAAAAAAGGAAGTCAGGAGGGCTGTCGTAAACAAAGTCCATGGCTTTTCATTGGCTGAATCCTTGCCAGGAAAAGAAGAGTCTTTCTTTTTCCTGTTGGGCTCTGCTATCATTGAAGGGCATGAAGACACTCCCTTCTGGTCTCCCAATTCTAATTGAGGTTTCTGTTGATTAATTTTACAAAATTGCTTATCTTATCAGTATAGTCTGGGTTTAAGGTAATAAGGATCTGATCTATGAAGGATCAGTGGGTCTGAACAATAGGAATTAAAGAGTCATTACAAAAGAATTGTTATGATTTGGTAAACTGACTATGTATATTGATATAGAAACTTGAAAAGACTATCCAAGGACAATTTAAGTATTGGAGACTTTGATAATGGGAACAGAGAGGTAAGGAAGGAAAAGAGGTTGAGTGGAATGAAGATGAGTTATTATTTTAGAAATCCTGTGAGTGGGTGTGTTCCTTTTAAGACTAGCTCTGGCTTGCTGTTCTTGACAAAGTCCAAATATTTAATACCAGATATATTGGAGAGGGGCCTGTAACCAGAAGCTTTATCTTGCTGTATCTTTACTCTCTTATCATTATTTTATTTACCACGTAGTTCGTGATTATGGACTCAGTGCCAGGCACCATTCTTACCACTTCGAATGTGTCAGATCTTTCCCATCTTGGAATTCCTTCTGTATGTCTCCTGTATCTTTTCCAGCTCTATATCTGATCATAGAAAGGTATGCATTTTCCTCTGTAGCCTTCTTCCTTGCTTTGGCATTTCAGTTTACTATTATATCATGCATTTCTGTATTTCCTTGTTTGTGGCATATCAACTTCTCAAAGGGTACATTCTAATTTAATTCTCTTGCTTTTATGCTGCATGGGATCCAGCAAATCCACCCTTCCTTTCTCTACATTCAGTGCTAAGATTGGGCTCTAGAAAAGATAGGTTTTTGGAAGATTTGTACATTTGGCAAGAAGTTCAGGAAAATGTTAAGTTTAAAGATGTTTAGTTGGGAATCAAGTACTCAGAGGAGATGATTAAGGGAGAGAGTATAAAGGGAATAGATGATTTCTTACTAAGTAGCCATGATTTAGGACTATGAGGAGAAATAGGCAATGAAGAAGTGAAAGAAAACTATTAAAGAAGAACATTTCAAGGAATTGTTTTCTACTATGTTTTGTATGAAGAGTTAAAAGAGATGGAGAATGATATGAGGTTATTGAGTTCTTTGACTAGGGAATGCTTGGTGGTCTTTTTGTAAAACAAACTTTTTGAGATAAAATTTAAGTACAATAATGTCCGGTCATTTTAAGTATATAGGTCAATGACTTCTGACAATGCACACATCTATTTAACTACCATCTTAAATAGGATGTAGAAACTCCCATCTTTTCAGAAAGCTCATTCATGTCCTTTGTAGTCAGTATCACCTCACCCCATCCCTCATATCCTCTGATAAGATTTCAGTTTTACCATTCTAAAAGTTTAAATAAATGGAATCATTTCATTTGTGCTCTTTTGTGTCCAGTTTCTTTCAAAAACTCAGAAAGAGGTCTGTGAGATTCATCTATGTTGTTGAATGCATTAGTGGTTTGTTTGTTTTATTGCTCAGTAGTACTCCCTCGTTTGAGTACTGTTTAGTTTATCTATTCAACCGTTGATGGCAATATGGGATTTTCTATTTTTGGGCTGTTATATATAAAGCTTTTATGAATATTTACATATAAGTCTTTTTATTGACACTTTTCTTTTTACCTTGGGTAAACACAGAGAAGTGGAATGTTGAGGTACATAGTAAGTGTATGCTTAACTTTTATGAGAAACTACCAGGCTATTTGCTGAGAGTAATTTACATTTCCACCAGTATATGTGTTATAGTTGTTCTGTATCCTTACTAATATTTGCATGGCGAAACTTTTACATTTTAGGCATTTTAGTGATTGTGAAGTGGTACTGCACTGTGAATTAAATATGCATTTTTCTGATGATTAATGATACTGAGCATCTTTTTACATGCTTATTAGTCATTTATATATTGACTTTTTGGAAGAATCCAATTCTTACACTCATTTTTTATTTGGTTTTCCTATATAGTAAGTTGTAGATTTTCTTTATTCATTTTAGATACAAGTCTTTTGTTGAGTATACATCTATTTCTTCCTGTTCTCTTGCCTGTCCTTTCATTTATTGTAATATCTTTTTGAGACAAGCTGAATGTTTTGGTTTTGACAAAGTCACATTTATTGTTTTCTTTAATGTTTCCCCTTCCCTCTCTCCCTTCCTTCCTGCCAACCTGCCTGTATTTTAAAGATATTTTTCTGTTATGTTCTGGCCTGTACTGTTTCTGATGAGAAATGTAGCAGTTACTCATATTCATGTTCCCTGTATGTAATCTGTCCTTTTGTTATCTGGCTACTTTAAAGATTTCCTCATTATTAATTGGTTTTCAGCAATTTGACTATGATGTTCTAGACATAGTTCTCTTTATATTTTAATTATGTGAGATTTGTTGAGCTTCTTGGATGTGTGAGTCAGTGTTTTTCATCAAATTTTGAAAATTTTGGCCATTATTTCTGCAGATTTTTTCACTCCAGTTTTACTCCCTTCTCCTTCCAGAACCTCAACATCACATGTGTTGGACTGTTTTATTTTTGTACTACAATGCCTTGAGGATCTCTTCTTTTTTCTTCATTTTTCTATTCTTGAGACTGGATAATTTCTATCAGTATATCTACACATTCGTTTTTCACTCAGGGGAAGGTCTCCCTCCTGCCCTTCCCCACCTCCAGTGTATAACAAAACTAAAAAAAGCTTAATTTTTCATAAAAAAAAAGTTAGAGATACCTTCTGTTCATCACACAGAGGCTTTGAAAGAAGAAAAAGTTATTTCTAAACTCAAGAGCACTAATTTATTTTACATTTTGGAAAGAAAATCAAGATATTAAAAGGGCTAATTGAATGTGAAAAAGAAATTTGTGTTCAGATAAGTTTTTACTCAGAGTGCTGAGTTCAGATAAAGATACAATAATTGAGATGTAAAGGATAGCAGTGATAAAATCTTAAATTATTGGGGCTGGGTGAATAAATTACGTAAGGATCGAATTAGAGAGCAAGAGAGTTGACAGTTAATGAACATAAACCATCATTTGCCCACACAATCAAGCTGTCCGTGTTTTTTCTCAAATGGAAGTTCCATGTGGCAGTCTCAACAAACCTCAACTCTGGCTGAAGTCCAGGAAGATTTCCTCTTATGCATTGATTCCGGGCAAGGAAGTTGGAGTTGGGCAGAGTTTTAGAGAGAATGAGAGTCCTCCCTGAGCTTAATTCATTAAATACTTACCCTGATCATTAATGCACAGGCTTCACAAGGAAGAGCTTGTTTGACTAAAACCATAAATTCATTGTATCGTGACAGTTTGGGTGAAAATGATCTTATATAAAACCTTACCAACTCGTTCATTTATTAAGTGAGAAATCTGAAGTTAGACACTGAGCAGTGTTAGCTTAAGAATCACAGTTACCAGTCAAGTCAAAAAATGAATGATCATAGACACCTAGTTTAGTGCTCTAGGTGTATCTTTAATCTGGGTAAAATTAGAAAGAAAAGGAAAGGAAAGGTTTGACTTACACTGTGCATACATTAGAATCAAAGAGTAATAAGAACTTCTGAATTCTGGTTCTCTCTTGTGCTGGTTATGAAGACTTCTGGTGCAAAATATGACTTCACAGTATTTCATCTTACTCACTTTACCGTATGTAAAATGTTAATCCTATCCCATAGAGGTGCTATGGAAGTTAATATTCACCTAGTAGGTTGAGACTGGCACATGTGGAAAAATATTAAATGAGTTATTGCTGTCCTTATTTTCTCCAGACTTAATGAAGCAAAGCAAGTACTCTGAGTATAAGGAGGACTGCCTGATTGTTAAATGTATAGTAAAACCTTATTTCAGGAGGGAAGGGCAACATGCCCTTATTAGGGTATTTGGATAGGAGATTGATATTTAATTTTTACCAGCTTATTTTTTGGTCCTTTGACTGTTACAGAGATGAAAATATACTTTCATCTGTGTATGAACTAAAAAGGAAAGTGGGGATATAACACAGAAAATAGTCATACCAAGTGTGTGTGTTCACTGTGGTCAAAACAAACTAACATGTGTTCAATTATCAGCACTGATGTTTTGAAGGAGCATTCAAATTTCAAAAACAAGTGATATGTGAAACTTTTGAAATGCCCTGAAATATATTTTTAAAACTGCTTCTCTTTATTTTGTCACATTTTAAAAAAATATAAAAACAACCTTCATGGTATTGCTTATACTCCAAAGCCAGGGAGTTAAAGTCTCAGATCTCCCATCTAACAGCTCTGTGGAATGGGCCACTTTATATAACTTCTCCAAGCTTTGATTTCCTCATATATGAAATCAAAGTAATAATCCCATTTCATGAGATTTTTGTAAGGATTAAATAAAATGTGGCATCAGAAGTACTTAGTTAGCATAGTCCCGTGTTTGGCACATATTTTTAGTACTCAAAAATGTTAAAATATATGTACATGTATATATATTTCTCTATGTGGACTGTTATTCTATATATGGGATATGAATATATGGGATAGAGTAAAAACATTTGTAAATGAAATAAATACGTAATTTTGACAGAGATTGTATTTTTGGACGAGAATATTATGAGGTTTCACTTAAAAGATATTTAAAAGATTACAGTTTAAATGAAGATACCTGAAATATTTACCACCTCTATGTGTTGACATTGAAACAGAAGTCAGTCTGGAGGCACCAGTATTACTTCTGTGGTCCTCAAGGTCAGCTGAAATGAGGACATCAGACTGTTCTCATTGAGGCACTGAGCTTATTTTGTGTCTTGCATTTAAGATCAGTGATTGCAGCTATAACCCAGCCCAGCAGAGTCCTTAGAGGCAAAAGGACTGCAAGTAAGCACTTTGGTAGTTTCATGGACAACTTTGCTGTGCTTCTGCAACCTTCAGTTGATTTGGGACATACCAGGATTAGAATCACTGAGGCACATCAGACTGAGTGGATTTTATGATGAGTACAACTTGAATGCCATAGTGAGACCATCAATCACTCTTTGCATGAGACTCCAATTTTCAAAAATGGAAGGTGGAAAATGAGGTTATTATGAGGATGATGGGGACCTGCTTTTATTGTTTTCAGCAAGAGAAACCATGCTGGATTTAAGGAAGAACTCTTCAGTGCATGAGTAGTTGGATATTATTTACACTGGGAGATGTGGAGTCTCTTTGAAGGGAGAATTTAAAATACATTTCAAAGTCAGTTTTTAAGTGATTCAGGATCTGTTTAGAAACAGATGGATTAACTGGTTTTCTACCTTTTTTCTTTTTCAGTGTTTAATTCATGATGCTATGGAACACTTTAATGTTTTAACTTTGCTTGAAGTTTTATTCTTGCTTCCTAGGTTTATTTTTATCTCTTACATTCTAAGTCATAAATGATTATTTTATTGTAGCTCTTCAATTATTTGGAGGTTCAATCTATAATTCTCTGACAATTTTACCAATCTGTTTATCACAGAAAGTTTGAGTATTAATATTAATGAATCAGAATACTTTTTACATATTCTGAATATCAGTGTTTACTATTCTGTATATAACTGCGAGCTGATGTCCTCTGTCTTCCTTATCTGTAGGGGTGAATAAAGGCATTTACTTTGGCTACCCATGCCGACGTCAAAGCTGTGCTTTAGTAAACATCCCAGCACCATGTGTCAACAAAATAATTTCACACATTGAAGATGTGGAGTCTAAAATACAGGAACATTTGAGACAGGTAAGTGATAGTTAAAATGCTGACGTTTTCTGTAAGCTCTGTAGAGCGCATCAGGGTCAGTTTCTTAAAGAACACAGGGAGTTATTTTTCTAATGATTCTTGGAATCGTTGATAGAATCTTTGCTCAGTTGCATAATTTACTAATCTGAACATGTTTTTGATAGTGTCACTTCAGAAGGGTGAAACGACCTTACTAAATAGATTTTTTCCCCTACTTGTTTGTTCTTTATCCAGAGGCAATCATACTAAGTAGTAATTTCCATAAGCCAACTTGACTAGTAAATTGAATAGTATTTACATCCTTTTTGGGGACACTAAACTGATTAGATGATTAGATGAGTAAATTGGTGTCTAAAAGGACAGAATGCCCTTTTTAATGAGTTATGTACCTATTACATAACTCATTTAATAAGTCTGTTAAAAGATAATATAATGATTCTTTCTTTGTCTTTTTACCGTTAAAGTTTGCCTTTGTTATTCTGAAGGGAGTTCAATCTTGAAATAATTATTTTCAAAGGATGATGTAGGAATGATAAAAAATCTCCTTATACCTTTTATTATTAACATTGTGTTTCTAAGCAATTAATGCACAATTATTTCACAGCCCACACAGAAAGATAAGTTTGCCGGAGATCTGTACCATTTCTCTTCTTTCACCAATGTTACTGGATCTGGCTCTGAGAAAGTTCTGATGGCGCCTCACCATGCTTGATCTAGGGTACTGTCTCCTTCTAAAAGCATTAGGGTGCAGTCTTCAAGATCACAGCCTTTATTTTTATTTTTATTTTTTTTAAGATCACAGCCTTTAGAGCCACGTGTTCTGTGACCTCAGATGGTAAAGGAGATAATGATATTATGTTAGATATGCACTAGCATACAATACGCACTCAATGTACATTAGCTATTGTTATTTCTGTAATATTATTTATATCATTCTGTGTTAGTATTATATTATCTCCGTTGACTCTTTGTTTCCCCAAATCAGAACACACTTCACAAAATGCTTTTGCAGGTCACAGGTCTAATGGTGGCCTGGGCCTTGAAGAGTATGTTAAGTAGATAGAAGAGAATTAGTATTAATTAATATTAATTGATATGATGTGCTATGCGCTTCACATGTGGTTTAATTAACAATTGTGTATGTTGTTAAAATGATGAAAATAGATTCATGGATGTTTGTTAATAAACAATTATAATAGCTATAATTATAATAGCTGCACTATGAAAGCTGTTATAAACCATTATAACAGCACAAAACTTTTGTTGAATGGTTATTGTTACATCTAATTGGTAAGTGGGGAATCATTTAAAATAGTTGAGAACCTTGTTGACGGTTACAAGACAGAATTGGGATTTGAATACACTCTGTCTCTTATCAAAGCTCATGTTCTTTACCCAGTCCTGCTGGGGCTTCTGAGCAGTTAATGAACTGTTAAACACTGTAGATGATGGACCAGCTAAAAGATTACCTTAGATAAAATAGTTCACAGAATAAGCTAAGATATTTTACAGTTTATCTTCAGGAACACTGAAAAAGTAGCCTTTCTTGCATAAATATATTATATAAATGAGTGAGCTGAATAAAGAGAAAATCTCGAGGAGGACAGGCACCAGGTCTACTTGTTTAGTGCTGTCTCTGGTGCCTAGCTCAGTGCCTGAGACATAGTAGACACTCAATAAATGTCTGTTGAATGAAAAAATAAATAAGGACCTGAAGCAGAACTTGGAAAGATACATTTGAGGCACCTCTCCACTCAATATAGTGAAAGCTTCCATTTACCAAACATCTGCTATTTTCTAGCCACTTAACAAATTTATACTTTTGTATTTGTCCTTTTATAGGAATCCTAGTTTACTGGTGATAATTCTAAGACTTAGAAAGTCAAATAGTTTACACATCCCACAGATAGTAAGCATTACAGATGGAATTTGAACTGAGTTCCATCTGACTCCTAAGCCCATTACATGAAGGGTCCAGCAGCCAGCAAAGAGAAGGGAGTGTTTACCCAAGTAGAGGCTCATTTAAATTTGTCCTGCTGAGGCCCCCAAATATGAAAGTATAGTTGAAATAATGCTGTTGACCTTGACTTTATTCAATCCACAGTGACATTTCCTCCCAACAAAGTTGGATTTTTCTTTGGGACTGCAAGAAGTGCATTTCTGATGGAATTGTGGTGGGATCAAGGGCAGGGAGAAAGAAGTCAGTGCCCTTTAGTTTTTCCTCTCTTAATTCTCAACAGTTTCACTTTTGCATACATTGTTGACTGTGTTTCTTTACAAAGTGCTTGATTTTTCAAAATAGTTTTATTGAAATAATTTACATGTAATAAAGTTTTCCATTTAAAGTGTATAATTCAGTGGTTTTAGTGTATTTACAGAGTTTTGGAATTATTACCATAATCACAAAAGACCGCGTGTTATAGGATCCTATTAATGTGATTGCCTAAAGGAGGCAAGTCTATAGAGACATATACAGGTGGTTTCCTAAGGCCCAGGGTGACTGCTGACGGGCGTGGGGTTTCCTTCTGGGATGGTACTTGTTTCTTTTATTAGATAAAGCCCTGTAAGTAATTGTAAAACTGTCAAGTACTTTGGGTATGGAATGTATTTGATCAGTGAAAGGTCAGTCTTTTTTGGATAAGCCTAGTTCTAGTTTGCTTGTCCATCATATCACAGTGGTTTCCTTTGCAGTCGGAATGAACACGTAGAGCTTGTGATTCATAGAGAGGCAACTGCCATAAATTTGTCCGTCCGCTCTTGGAAGTTTAACTGTAATTCTGAACCTTGGAAAGGAAATTCTTTAGAGTAGTTACTGTGAACATTTTCTATGTATTTTGTTTTTGCGAAGAATGAGAAAACACTGCAAAATGATAGAAATAATTGCCTGGATAACTTCCAATACAAATAAAATTTGTTTTATTTTTGTTCTAGTTTATTCTCCTAGACTGCCTATAGATAGCTTTATTTAATTTGGATTGATCTCTACTGAAATGAGAATTTCCTCTTCATTTAATCAATATAAGTCATTAAGATACTACCATGATTTAGAAGAATGACATAGAGAGAAAGTATTTAGAAATCATTCTTTAAAATATAAAGAATATATTGTACAAAAACAATAACAGTGTCATCAATAACAGCAATAATAAAGCTCATATTTACTAAGTGTTTACCATATACCATAAACTGTATCAAACATGTAATGTGCATGATTTTATTAAATCTTTGTAGAAACCTTGTGAAGTAGAAACTCCCATTATCCCCAGTTATGGATGAGGAAAATGATTCTGGAGGTTGATTTCCTCCAAGATAATACAGTCAGTGGCAGAGCCAGGATCCAGACAAGGTGTGTCTGAGATCTAAGAATATCCTATTCACCACTGTACTGTGTCATCTATTCCTGAGAATATCTCAGCTCTGAGAACCAAGTAGCAAGATTGTTACAATGCTTATAATTGTAATTGGAAAACTTGGCTTTGCTTACACCATTTCATATTTGTTTTTAATCCTGAAACCTTATCATCTGACCCTTTTGACCAAATACTTTGAGTTCTTTCATTCTGTTAATTCTATTTTGTTTGAAACTTAAAGAAATATTTGATATTTCTTCTGTTTTCAAGAGCTCTTAAAAAATTCTTTACATATTTTTAAATACATTCCTTCTCTTTTCTCTTCCCATTGCACTTAACATCTGAAAAGAGCTGCTTAAATTTGGTATCTCTGATCCTCACCCCCCAGTTACTCATTTATTCATTGCAATCTGAGTTTGGTCCCCATTATTCTAATGGAAATATCTTCAGAAAAGTAATCATTGTTTTTTCTGTTGTCTGTTGCTACATGTGCATGTGCACACACACACACACACACACACACATGCATACATACACAAATATCTCTCTATAACTTTGTGTCTAGACCAAGCATTTATTTGGTTACCACTGAGCAATCTGTTCTGGGATCAGCTGGGCAATTTTGTTAGTTCTTGCTTGGGGCCAATCGTGTGGATGCACACATCTGCTACCTCACCTGGGAATACTGATAAAGATGGCCTCACTCATATGTCCAGTTACTGAGAGAATGCTCTAAAAGGACAAATCTCAATAGGCAAGTGCATAATAAAGCTTTGCTTGTGTTATGTTTGCTGAAGCCCCACTGGCCAAAGCAAAGTATATAATTAATCCCCCTGTTAATCCAGTACAGTATTAGGCCAGATGTGGATACCAGGAGACATGATTCTTTGGGGACCATTTATGTAGCAATCTATTAGTTAATCCATTGGCAACTGATGAATAACCTATCCAAATGCAAACTATGATCACCAGCTCCCCAAAAGTTTTAACTCCATTATGATATCATGCAGAGGGTCCATAGTCACATGTTCTGCAACGGATACCGTGCAGATGATATTTCTCAGGTGCAGCTTCTTTTGACCGAGAGATATGTGAATTAAAATGACAAGTCAAATACTGCTCCTGCACACTTAGCATATAATGGTGAAGCGGGTAAGAATCATCACAAAAAAACACTCTCATTTCCAAAAGTGAAAAAATGAAAGGCACGTAGCATTTACTAATGCATAAAATTTTGAAATTTATAAGGGCATATGGTGTAAGTCTACCACATCTGAGGCCGATGGTTCTTGATTAGGACTCAGTTCTGCTTCCTGGGAATAGTTTTCTAATTTGTTGTTCTTGTCACTTTACTCCGTGAGCTCTTGGTTTGGAGAGGTATTTTGATTTCTATAAGAAATATACCCGACTAACTATTTTGGACTTTTTCCTGTTATTAATATTCTCATGTTGCCATAACAAAACATCTCAGACCTGGTGGCTTAAATAATAGAAATTTATTTTCTCCTAGTTCTTCTATAGAGGCCAGAAGTCCATATTTTTTTTTAGATTCCTTTGAGTCTCTTACACTATTGTCACTAGAAAATTCCAGCAGTGTAACAAATACCATAACCTGTTCAGAGGAGAGGAATGAGTAGGAGATAGTTGGGAAGATGGGCAAACTGATGGAAACTTAATGCTGAAATACTGGTTTTGTAACATATTTGTGTATACAGTATTCATTTAATGTATATCTGTGAGTGTGTAATTATGTGTGCATGTCTATAGGTATAGATAAATGTATAGATAGAGCAATTGGCACATATAAATAAAGCATCCTATCCTTTCTGCCCATTTGCATTTAATTTTCTGTTAATTGCTGTTCATGTAGTTTCCCCAATTTTTTTTTATTGTGTTGTTATTTTTTATGTATTTACAGAAATATTGATAGATATCCCTTATCTTTGTGTTAGTTGCAAATTCTTCTTCTGCTTTTAAACTTATTTATGGTAGGTTTTTCATAGAGACATTTGTATGCAGACCAATTTGTCATGTGACAAATTCTGGGACTTTTGTATTGTTTTAAAAATTCTTTCTCATATTAAGATTTTTAATTTTTAAATTATTTCGAATAGTTTTTTTACGTTAAGCTTCTTCAGCCACCTGAAGTTTATTTGTTGCATGAGGCAGATATGATACTTTGTCTTTAATTATTCAGATTATCCTAATAACATTCATTGACTTGTTCATCTCCATTCATTTGAAATGTAAATTTTATAATAAATTCTTATATACATGAGTAATGAAATCTTTTACTTCTTTTAGTCTATTTTATATTTGAATAATATTCTCATACTAAATTTTATTTTTCTATTTTTTAATATTGTGGAGAAAAGAGATATATACCTTGAATTTATTACTCACTTTTATTCATTCCAGTATTTCTGTTATATCTGAAATAAAATTTCTTACTTTTCACGCTCTAACCTTTCCTCAAATATTTGGATACTCTTTTGTCCTCGTATTTATAAATGATGGACCAGACTGATTACTGGTTGTTGGCATAATCTCTTGTTTATTGTTGCTGTTAATATTTGTTTGCTTTTTAGCAGCTGTCAGAGTCTGCTTATATCAAAGGCTTTCATGCAGTATGTAAAAAAAATTTGTCAGCCTCTTTGTAAGTAGGAGGTAAAATGCCTAGGCAAGAAAGTTGTGAGCCTTTGCTTTTGCCTTACTAAGCTTATATTTGCGTTTATAACCCCTTAGAATCTTTTCACTCATTGATAAATCTGTTTTTGTTTTTCCTCATTCACCTGTTTGTATCTGTGTAAGATTTTGCAGGTTACATAAGCTCTGTTTTGTTTCTCTCTAGAACCATAACTTCCATTCTTAGGCAGCTTCTCCATCTTAGGCAGATCTCCAGTGTGGTTAGGCAATTACTCTCATGGCAGTGAGTAGAAGGTAACTTCTCTGCCGTGTATTCTGGATTCTTGAGATGGAAAGCAGTAAGGCTGGACTGACCCATCTCATCACAGGCAGCCCTTCAGTTGCTTGCTTTATCACTTGCTTAGTCTCACATACCTGAACTTTTTTCCATGAGCTCCGCAGAGAAGTCTTTCACCTCTCCTGAAATGTTCTCCCATTGTTCTGCTTCTCAGTTATACTTTTCTTTGCTCTGTTTTCACCATCAGTCTCATCTTATTACTCTATTTCTGGGAATTCTTTAAAAATATGTATTCTGGTGATTTTATTGACATATATATTTTTTTTTCCCCAGAAATTGTCGTATGATGTGGGAATTGAGGAGAAGTAGCCATGTCTGTCCAATTTAAAATCTTGAATTGGAGATTATCTATGAAACCCCTAACATTCTGACTGTATACTCCTTCTGTTTTTATTAATTTGTGCTCTTTATAGTCCACGGTACTATTAGACTGTATCTGTAGGATATGACTCCTACCAAGGAGTTTATAGCCCAGAAGAGGGATAATACTATAAAAAAAACTGAATATCTGTGAACTCAAATGTAATTA
The DNA here is from genome assembly GCF_048564905.1 of Vicugna pacos. Taxonomy (NCBI): domain Eukaryota; kingdom Metazoa; phylum Chordata; class Mammalia; order Artiodactyla; family Camelidae; genus Vicugna; species Vicugna pacos. The sequence continues at coordinate 12,835,385 of NC_133010.1, forward strand.
TGTGTTTTTTACTCTTTGGTAATATATTAAAATTCAGTGGATACAGTGTACTTCATTTTGTGTTTAAAGTCTTTTAGGAGTAAATGGCATTTGGTTTGACCCTTGCTGAAAGGGTAAAATTTAGAAGGAGTTGAAAGTTGAGAACAATTATGTGGGAATAATAATAAAAGAACAGGACTGTGACTGTGTAGGATAAGTATTTATACCTGTTGTGGAAACAAAAGAGTATAATTTGATAAAAATATAATGGAGAATGTAAAGTAAAGTATTAATAGTTTTATTAGTGAATTTAAGTGTGAGTTAAGTTTAATATTGTTTTTGAGATATTGAAAAATTGATTTTTATTGAGATCTTTTATTTTGACAGTTTGAAACTTCTTTGGAAGAATGGTAAGAGCCTTTCATACTTCTTTTATATTTTTATGTTCAAAGTTTGATGATTAATCTGCTGTAACATGAGTTAATTCAGAGAGAACAGGAAATTGGGAGCATATTTTTAATATTAGATATTCAAATTTATTTTTAAAAATATAAGAATTAGGGTATCACTGAAAATGGCAGAATGGGGATCTCCAGAACTCTGTCCTGCCACAAAACAACTGTAAAATTGGCAAAAATTGCTTAGAATCAATTTTTGCATAAATCTGGAATCTAGTCCAAAACTTACAACAACCAGGGGAAAAGTTAATGAAGAAAAAGTCTGCTACATTGTGTTAAGAAATGATTGTGACATTTTAAATTGTCCAGTTGCCGTCTTCCAGCCCTTAGATTAGTGGTGGCCGTGAAACAAGCAGCCTGCACTTGTGGTGCATGTTGCTAGTGCCAGAAGGAACAATATGGACCTTATTCTCAAAGAATTATGGTTCAGTGTTTTGACCAGTCTGATGACTCCCTGAAGGAACAGCACAAAGGCTTGTCTTTGTTTTTCCTGACTTAGAGCAATCACAGAGCTGGAGCCACTTCCAGGGAGTGTTTGCTTAAAGCATTTAAAGGTGTATACTTGCCACCAGTGTCTGAGGCTGTGGTTAACAGTCAGGACAAGCATTAAACAGACTAAAATGCCTAGGAATAAAGATACTGGGAAAAGAGATACATGGGGGAATGGGGTTTTTCAAAGCTCTCATATGTACTGGAGAATGAAAAAGGGCACACGTACGACCAGTGCTAAACACGTGCTTAGAAAAGACCAAGAAAATGAATCGTTTACCTCTGGCTGACCTTTAAGATCTGCATAGGCAAGAGTGAAGATAAAGGCAGAGTTGCAAGCAGCCTGGATAAAATGTTTAGTTTTTTACAGAAATTATGAGGGAAGCAAAGAAAGAAAGAAAATTTGTCCCATTTACAAGGAAAAAGAAAAAAAGAAATTAAAGAAACTGGCCCTGAGGAAGCCCAGACATTGCATTTGTTGGGCAAAGACCTAAACAAAATCAGGAAACTAATATCTCAACACATATAGAATATCAGTAAAGAGATAGAAATTATAAGGAAGAACCAAATAGACATTCCAGAGCTAAAAGGTAAAATAAATGAAATGAAAAATTAGAGAAATTCATCAATAGCTTTGGGCAGGCAGAAGAAAGAATTAATGAACATATAGATAGATCAATTGAGATTATTCAGGCTGAGGAACAGAAAGGTAAAACAATGCGGAAAAATGAACAGGGCCTACTAGATCCAAGGTACACAAAGAATACAAATATACCCATAATTAGAGTACAAAAGTGACTGACAAGGGAGAGAAAAAAGAAAGAACATGTAAGAAATATTGGCTGAAAACTCCTCAAATTTGTTGGAAGAAATGAATCTGTACTTCCACTAAACTCAATGAACTCTAAGCAGGATAAACTCAGAGATTCACACTAAGACATAATATAGTCAAATTGTTGAAAGCCTGGATCAAAGATAGTATTTTGAAAGTGGCAAGAGAGAAGTGACTCATCATGTACAAGAGATCATCAATAAAATAAACAGTCAATTTCTCATCGGAAATTATGGAGGACAGAAGACAGTGGAATGACATGTAAAATGCTGGAAGAAAATAACCTGTCAAACAATATTTTGAGTCTTGCAAAACGTGTCCTTCAAAAATAAAGGAGAAATTAATCTACTCCCACCCCAGTAAGCAAAACCTGGGGGGGCTCCATCACTATCAGACCTGTTCTATCAGAAATCCTTCAGGTAGTCCCTTCAGGCAGAAATGAAAGGTTACTAGACAGTACCTTGAAGACATATGAAGAAATAACAACAGCAAAGTTAGCTACGAAGATAAATACAAAAGTCAGTATAATTGCATTTTTATTATGTATGTATTTTATTTTTCTATCTAATCAAAATTAAATGGATAAAATTAACTATAAATCTATATTAATGAGTATACAATGTATAAATGTGTAATTTGTGAAAATGACAACATAAAGAGAGGAAGCAGAGCTGTAAAGGAATGGAATTTTTAATACTATTGAAACTACATTGGTTTTAATTCATACTTAAATTTTTGAAGTTAAGATGTTAATTATAATCTTCAAAGAACCACTAAGAAAAACTCTAATAAAAAAACACAGAAATCCAATACAAAGGAAACTAAAACAATAAAATCAACTAATCACTGAAGAAGAGGGTTATGGAGAAATTAAAAAATGAAAACTAGCAAAATAACAGAAGTAAGTCCTTTCTTGTCAGTAATTACTTTTCATGAAAGTGAATTAAACTCTCCTATTAAAAGATAAGTAGTGGTAGAATGGATAAGAATACATTATCCAGCTGTATGCTGTTCATAAGAGACTCACTTGAGATTGAAAAACACAAGTAGGTTGAAAGTGAAAGGAAGAAAAATATGTTTCAGGAAATGATAACCAAAAGAGACTTTGAGTGTCTAAATTAATAAAATACAGAATAGACTTTAAACCAAAACATATTACAAGGGACAAAGAATACTTGATATCTTGATAAAAGGCCCATTCCATCAAGAAGATATAAAAATTATAAATATATACATACCTAAAAACATAACCTCAAAATGTATGAAGTATAAACTGATAGAAATGAAAGAAGTAGACAGTTCTATATTGAGAGTTTGAGAATTCATTACCTCCATTTCCAATAATAGATAAAAGCACTAAAAAGATTAATAAGGAATTAGACTTGAACAGAACCAAAAGCATCAAGGCCTAACTGGCTTACATAGTACTCTCCACCCAGCAACAGTAGATAACACATTCTTTTCACATTCACGTTGAACTTTATTCAGGATAGATCATATGTTAAAGCACATTAAAAAATCTCAAAAAATTAAAAATACTAAAATCATAGAAAGTGTTTCTCTGATCCAGTTCAGTGAAATTAAAAATCAATAACAAGAGGAAAAGCCCAGGACCTGATGTCTTCACTGGTGAATTCTACTAAACACTGAAAGAAAGATTAATACTAGTGCTTCTCAAACTTTTTTTTTTTTTAACAATGGAAGAAAAGGGAACACTTTGTAACCCATTCTGTGAGGTCAGCATTACTCTGATAAAGCCAGATAAAGGAATCACAAGAAAAGGAAGTGTAGATCAATGAAATTTATGAATACAGATGCAAACATTCTCAACAAAACACTAGCAACATGAATCCAGCAACATATTAATAGAATTATATATCATGACCAAGTAAGATTTATCCTAGGAATGTAAGAGTGGTTCAAAATACAAAAACCAATCATTGTAATACATCATAGTAATAAAATGAGGAGGGGAATCCCATGTGAACATCTCAATTGCTGTGGAAAACACGTGGCAAAATCCAGTACCTTTTCATGATGAAAACGCTCAAAAAACTAGGATTGGAAGGGAACTCTAAAACATGGAAAAGGACATTTATGAGAAATCCTTGACTGACATTATATTTAATGATAATAGATTGAAAATTTTCAGTCTAAGATCCAGAACAAGACAAAGATGCTGGATCCAGACGCTTTTATTGAACGTTGGAACCCTGGTACATTGCTAGTGGGAATGTGAAATGATTCTACCACTGTGAAAAATGGTCTGGTGGTTCCTCAGAAAGTTAAATGTAGGATTACCATATGACCCATCCATATGCAAAAAATTTCAAGACGGGTACTCAAACCAAAACTTGAATGCAAATATCCACGTCATCATTATTTACAGTAGCCAAAGGTGGAAACCTCCGATCCTTCAGTGGACTCATAGATAAATAAGGGGTGGTATGTTTGTGCAATGGAATATTATTCAACTGTAAACTGGAATGTTCTCGTACACACTATCACATGGATGAAGTGAAACTTCCCTGCTTTATTGTTGATATCTGTTTTCTTACAACTTTTATCACAGGAAGAGTACTTCTTAAAAAAATACAATGAAAATTTGTCTAGGATCCAAGAATTGTACCAGAGAAGTATTGATAATTTTTTTTTTTTTTTAGTATATAGAACTTTAGCTTAGAAAGATTTTTTAGAAAAGATACAACATTTTATTTTGGACATTTTTCTAAAACCATATTAACTGCAAAAGTGAAGTAACACTTTGCTCCTTGCCATTTATGTTGGCTCCTCAGAAACTACTAAACTGAAATTAGAGAAATAGCTCTTGAAATATTTCCAATAAACTCTTTTTTCTGATAGCAACAGTGTATAGAAAAGATGAATTTCATTTTTAAAAATACTTCCTTACTATCCCCTCCGAAATTTCAAGTCGTGTGTAACAAATTTTTAATTTCTATTCTAATTACCCTGAAATATAAAGTCCATTACCTATTAGAATTTTGCTATATTAATCTCCTATATGTAGCATTTGCATGTATAGTAAGTTTCATCACTAACATGTAAAATTCAATGTAAAAGCATCACCTAAATTTTTTTTTACTAACTTTAAATACAGCCCTCCTTTAGTAATTGGTGGCTTCTTTCTCATTATAAAGGAGCAGTACTTCTTCCACAAAAGACCTGAAAGAAGATCAAAGTGTTGCTACACTAGTGAAAGAGGTCAAACCAGAATTGAGAGGTAAAGTTGTACCTCATATTAGATAAGTGCGTTATTTAAAAACTCATGATCTTTTATTTATAAATTTCTAACTTCCACAAGAATTGTATATAAGAAGAGTTTCATCATTCTTGAGAGTGTCTAATAGAGAACCTTCTGTATCATTTGATTAAATGTTTATTCAACAAACACTTTTACTGTTTTATACCATATACTGCTCTAAGTCCTGAGTGTATAATGATCCCTGCTCACTTCTCAGGCTGCTAACTGTAATTCAGTGCTGTCCAGTAGAACTTTCTGTGGTAGTAGAAGTGTTCCATGTCTTTGCTGTCCAGTAGGGTAGCTACTAGGCACATCCAGCGATTGAGCACTTAAAATGTAGCTAGTGAGGCTGAAGAATTTAATTTTCAAGTTTAACTTTAACCAATGTTTAAATGTAAATAGTTTCATGTGGTTCATGGCTACTATATTGGACATCACAGCGTTACTATCTGTATAAATTAAGACTAATATTCTTGTCACAATTTACAAAATGTAAAATAATTTATATTCTGGTATAAAATGTGTGTTAAAATTATTTCAACATATTTGAATATATTCTTGACATTATATTAAACACTTCCTCCTACTCTTGCCATGGAAAGTTGTTAAACACCTTCTTCTAGTGAAGGATAACTAATAACTCAGGACTTTTGAGAAGCATAAATATTTTGTTATTCAGAGCCGTGATTCATAGTGAGGTTCTGTTTTTACTATTTTCCTTTTCACTGTTTATGTTTATAATGAAGATGAAAACCTCATTCACTATTTCTTAATTTTCACATGACAAATTCTAGAAAAAAGGATCAATGTGTTAATAGTCACAATAACAGCTAAGTTAACTACAATTATGTTTATTATAAACATGTATATTTGACTCTAAAACGTAAGACAGCATCAGGGTGAGAAAGATTTATTGTAATTGTTTATGCTAACAAAAAAAATGCCAGTAGTTTCTCACTTAATATGAAATAGTAAAACTGGTTGAGATGGTATTCTGGAAAAAAATTGACAGAGATGTTAAATAGAATGAATTGGAGTTACCCCAAGTTGTACATGCAGCATTTATTTTAGACTGCTATTACAGAAACATGAAAGACACCTTGTACAGACATAATGGACACCTTTGGTAAAACATATATATCCAGTGCTTCAATTTTAAGTGGCATTAACTTCCTGAAACATGTGTTTCAGACTGAAATCTTGTTATAAAATTTGAATGGATCATAAGTTGCCCGAAGTATTACAGTGTTCAAAGTATATGATTGTCATAAAGAACAGACAGTTAAGAATATGAAGTGTCCAGAATATGGTAGAATTTGAAAAAAGAAGACAGTAGACCAAATAAATAGAACCCAAGTAAAGGACCAGCCCAGGAGAATATGATTTGATGCACTACAGTAGAAAAATCTGTTTCTCAAGAATTCTTTACAGGCACATGCTGAATTTCTTTGACATGCCCACTAGATTAGAAGTAGAAACTGTGTAACTGCTAAGCTTGCACTAATAACCACTGTGTAATACTACCTTCTGGCAGAAAATTAATGTGTTTATTGACCAGAAGTAAAACAAAACAAAGGCCTGTTAGTTGCCTTTCTTCTTGATCCAGTTTCACAGTTTTTCCTCCAGCTTCAGCTCTTTGGAGGCTTTGCCTTTCTTGACACTTGGTGTTTGTTTATGTCTTCTTGTCAAGTCACATTTTGGCAGAAGCCACTGTTTACAAGTATATATCTCACAAGATGGGGCCCATATCTGTCTTTCTTAGTAAACACAAATATTTCTCATTAAAGGAGCTCATTTGTATTATAACTGAATAAATAGAATTTGGAAATAATGATGACTTTCTGGCAATGCTAACTAGGGTTCTTATTATCTGATAAGATAAAGAATAAAGTGTCTTTTTTCTAGAACCATTTGAGGACTTTCAGTATTTATCTGATATAGTCAGTATGATTTGCTTTTCTCATAAAATGGGAGGAAACATAAGCATAATTTCAAAATAAAGCTCTATAATACAGCCTGTGAATAGAACATGTGTTTTTCCCTTCAGAAAAAAAAATTACACATGAAGATAATGGTTGAGACTTAGTTATTCTAATTATTTTATAAAATATTCATTTCTAACTTTATCTTCAAAGGTTATAATTAAAGTTATGATTATATTATGATACCTGCCTTTAAAAGGCTAATTCATTTTTCTAAAATTCTCTTATTAAACATATAAATATTAAAAAGATAGCAATTCAGGTAGTACCTATGTTCCCACCATTTAGCTTATAGGCTGATTCATTAACAAATGTGAATACATATTTCTCTTTTAAGATGAAAAGTGTCCAGAATTAAAGCAGGAAATGGAAACATTGCTATCAGAAGCAATCTATCTCATTAAAAGTCTAGAAACTGACCGTGCAGAAGCTGAAGAAGCTTTAAAACAACAAAAATCAAGAAGGAAAAATATTAACATGCAAATTGATTCTTGGTCAATCTGGAAACTTCAAGAGATCCCGTTAGCTGTGCAGAAAGGTAATAATAAGAATTTTTCATATTGCCGTTTTCTTTGTTGGAGAGACATAAATGGCCAGCTGATGCACTGAATAAAGAAAAACTACCTCTGCTTAGAGTGACCATATTATTTTTCATGCAAATCAGTGCATCTTTGAAAGATGCGATTAATGATAATGCCGAGTTCACAGACATAAATTGGGACTGCACTGAGGAAACCTGGGATCTCCTGTCATTTGGTGTTTGTCAGAAATCCCATGGAATTTGTAGTACCCAAAGGGCATGCAAACATTTGGCACATATTTCCTATAATGACTACAATATTTCAGTTGCTAGAAATTTAGAAATTTAAAGTGATTGCCACTTGGTGTCATCAGCCACATCTTTAAATCTAGGAAAATGAGAGAATTCTAAGTGATATTTTAGGAACTACATGTATATGCTTTTGAGAATTCAGTAGTAAGTTTGCTTTGGGAACTTATAGCATGCAATGAAATTTAAGATGTTTCCAGAAGTCACGGAGGTAACACGTGTTTAAAAAGGAAATGTTGTCTTTTAGGCAACAGAGTGAGGGACCTGTGGTAAAGTATTAAACAATCTTGAGGTACTTGATTTTTTATTCTCCAGTCACTGGGTTTATCAAGTTTGTCAGACTTCCTTATCCTGCTGAGGCTGGAAGCTTTTTATGTTATCAGAGGGGAACAATTTTAATTCAAGATTCATGTGCTTTATAAATGGGTTGTATTAGGGTGCCCATATAACCCATGATTTAGACCAAGACACCTTTGAGAGAAAAAAGGGTGCCATTAATTATTACTCTGGGACAGTAGCCATTCATTCAAATTATGTGTCAAACTAAACCCATACGTACACCTTTGTTATAATATTATACGTCTTCTAAAACTGTAGTCTCCAAAGTACAGTGTACACAGTTCAGGAAGCTGCAGGAAAAAAATGAGATGGTTCCTCAGTTATACACACACACATACATACATACATACATACATACATATGGTGTTTTAGAGGCAACTGAGATTACAGTCATCCTGGGAAATTCTGGATCCCAGTAGATTGTTGAGCAGATTCACATTCACATCCACAAAGAACCATCTGCAAGTTTCCTAATTGTTCGGGAGGCCCTTCCTTGTCAGTAGTAGTAGTCATAGTAGAAAAGTCAATGTTGAGGGCTGGTTTTATTTCATTTTGGCTGATCAATTTATATATAGATCAATTAATTGTAGGTTTAATGGCTCTTTCCTCCTTTTAAAGTAATACCGAGCTCACAGCTTAAACTCTCCATTTGTTCACTCCCTTATGGAGCAGAATTTAAGAACCAGGAAATGAGCCTGGAACCTAGGCTGGGAGTAAATCTAACCCAGTCTTTGTTTAGTAAAATGTCATTGTCACTCTTTACTGAAGAGTTAACTATAAAAATTATGCAAAAAGCACTCTAAACTCAGGTAAGAGTACACCTTTTTCTACCCACATTTTAAAGTGATACATTTCATAAAATATTTGATATCTACAGCTGTTTATAAATATAAAATAATTTGAGTTTGGAGTGAGTTTGTTCTGATTCATGAGGTTTTTAAATAGTATTTATGATGTGAATATTCTACTAATGTAGTAATTTATATACCTTTTCTGTCTTTATATTAAGATATTTGGGATATAATCTCGAAATTTTATGAATTTGTTTACAAATTATAGATTCATATATTTTTACAATCATTAGAATCTAAAATCCTTAACAGCCTTGACATTAAGCATAATGTTTGTAGAAGTTTTGGTAATTTTTTGAGTAAAATTATGGAAATTTACTTCTTTCTAGATAGCTTGTGGTTCCTTCTTCAAATCCATCCATTCCCCTAATCATCCCACCCATGCTTGTATTGTGACCCATAAGGCTGCTTTATAACAGACTGCATTAAAGAGAGCTTTTGCACTCTCTTCCTGCTGGGTTCAGCCAGTGGGAATCAGTGTCAAGAGACCATGGGAGATAATGGATCGGTGAGGCTGGGGTATTTATACCCTTGACTGCCTTCCTTTCTGCTTGCTCACTGCATTCCCCTCCCCGGTATAACAGCCCTTGACATCTGATATGCAGCCAATAATCTAACAACTGCCTTTTCTTTTCCCTATCAAAAAAGTTAACCAGAAATAAGTTTTTCACCATGAATGGGTGTTCTTTGATCCTACAAATTATAAAATTGGATGTGCATAGCAATGTTTTCTTATAAAATAAGAATACATACATTACTCTTTTGAAGAATCTGAAGGCACAAATAAACTAATGACTCAAATTCCCCTGGTACTTCCATTGTACCTGCTTTTGTAGCTTCCCTGTCTTTCCCTTAACTTACATTTATGGCTCCTCATACTTTCCTATGACCATCTAAAGGGAGAGAAAAATTCACAGCCTCGGTTTATGAATGGATTTGAATTGTATGTTGACATAGTTTGGGGAGCTGCCATAGTACAACCTCAGTTTGAGAAAGGTGGAGGCAAATCATCTTGAAGGAGAAATGGCCTGGGGTATAGATGGAAAGTGGCAAAAGGGAAGACACAGTGGTCAGGTAGCTGGAAAGAACATGAATGTAAGACTGGTGAAAAGAAGTCTGGGAGGGAGTTTTGGGGATTAACCTTTTAGAAAGGATGGAGTATGAAGATAATTGTGTCCCATATAAATGCTCACAAGAGTGCCTCTACCATGGAAGAATATCTTAGGAATTAATAGAATTAATTAATTGAGTTAAATATTCTTATTTTGTTTTGTTTCAACAAATTGCTTTGTCATATGAATTAATTAGCTATTACTGTAGTAATGCTTTGTAGCCAATGACTTTGGAACTCAGTGGCTTACAATAAGCATTTTGTTTATGGCTCTGTGGGTGGGCTAAGGAGGATCTTCTTCAAGCTGCAGATCTGATGGGCTGGGCTCATCATGTATTTTATTGCTAAAAATCCTATGAAATATCCTGACAAGCTCTCAATAAATTAAGAAATGCGTTACGACCAACATTTAAGTTTGGGATGGAATTTTTTGGAGCACCGATGTCAGATTTAGCCTTGAAGGAATCCTTGAAACCCTGATATCCTTTGGTTCCCATTTCAATATATCTATTTGGTACAGGAGCCTGGGGATAAAGCCTAAGGCTCACCCAGATGACAGGTCCAGTTAGAAGTCATGACATGAAGATGAGAAACAAAGATCTCCATCTCCAGTGCAAGCGTAAATCATGAATAAACCTGTTGCTCAGACTGAATAGCAGAGAAGGTGGCTTGTTTCACTTAGTCAGTGGAGGAAAACAAACAGTATTCTCTAAGAATTCTAAATGTAGTGATCTAAGTGGATTTGTGACTGAAATTCCTGCTGTCTGTGTATCTGAAAATAGTTAAGTGGAGAATGTCATTTAAATGTTCTGTGAGATGGTAGTAAAGCTAAGCATCTTCAGGAGCAAAGACAGATTTTTTTTCTTGAAGACTGAAACCTCAATCTAGATACCAGATAAAATTTCAAGATAAGGAATAGCTGAGTATCAAATATCATAAAACGCAAAGCTACAGATTCAAAGAGTGTGAGTTGGTAGAAACAGCAAAGTCTTACTCAAAGGGTTTTCAATTACTGTATTATACATGAGATTATAAAATGAGTATGTTTAATATGTCTCAAGAAATAAAAAGAGATGTTTGAAAATAAAAAGAAGAACTAAAAGACTATTTTAAAAGAAAGCAAAAATGTAAGTAAAAAGCCTCACTAGAAATTAAAAATATGTTACTCAAAATTAGTAACTCAGTGATTGGCTAAATGGTCTGTTAGACTAAGGAAGGGATAAGTAATAGCTGTAAACTTTGAAGAAATTACATGGAATACATTACAGCCACACAAGGAGAAGGAAATATAAATAAAATATTCAACAGCATAGAATATAAAATGAGAAGGTATGATGAATATCTAATAGAAGATCATCATGGAGATGATGTAATGCTGAAAAAATGGTGACTGACTTTCTAAAGCAAAAATACTACTGTCTCATTAATAATAACAGTAAAAATGTGGATAGTGTCAAACATTGCACAAATTCAAGGAATTAGAAAACATTTAAAACTGTATCAATAAAACTTTTTAAAATTATCTTCCCTTGAGTGAAAAAAAGGTAAGTCATATAAAGGAAAATCAATAGTTTTATTATATCAGGAAAGAAGATGGATTCATAGTTTTGAAATATGACTTCAGAATTTAGAAAAGTGAAAGCAAAATAAATACAAAAGAAAAAGCAGAAAACCAATAACAAAATGGCTAAATGATGAAATTTATATAATTCAGAAGATACGCAGAGTTAATGAGTGTTGGCTTACTAAAAAGAGAATGATGAAAAAAAGAATAATAGAAAATCAGTAACAGGATTCATTAAGAACACAGAAAATATATAACTAAATCCAATTAGGAATGAAAATGGTACATAAAAATGTAGCAGTGATTAATAAAAGTGAAGGTAATCAGAACAAATGTCTCAGAATATTATTGAAACTTTGATGAACTGGATGAATTCACAGGAAAAATGGATTGATATATAAATAGATAACCCAAATATACGTATAGCCATTAAAGGAAAGATGTTGACTTAATAACTAAAAATCCTTCCCTGCAAAATACACACATACATACATACATACTGGGACAATAGTATGAAACATGTTAATTTCAAACCTCCACAAAATCCTAAAGAATAGAAATAAAACAAACTACAACTGATATAAGAAGCTGGCATAAATTATAAAGCAAATTTGATGAGGATAATACAAACATGGAAAGGCTGAATTCATGAGTATAAATGCAAAATATCCTCAATGAATATATCAGTAAAATTCATCAAGAAATTTATTTTAAAAAGAGAAAAAGAACCCCAACATAGCCAATGTAATTTTAGTCCCAGAATGCAAAGTTAGGTTAACCTTAGAAATTTTATTAATGTAATGAAGAAATTTTTTATCTAGTTTCTCTAAAATTGTCCTAGTCTGTTAATTGACATTTAGTTTAATTTATAAATTAATTGAGGGGAATTTTTGTATTTATAATTTCAAATATTTTTACACAGAACCAAAAATTTTTATCCTTATATTCAAATTTATTTTTCTATTGTTTGATAGCATTTTGTCATTTTTTTCCTATAGGTCTTGCACAATTTATGTTAGGCTTATTACTAGACCTGTGCATCTTAATTTGTTTTATTTTTGCTTTGTGAGTGAGATTATTCTGTTTTCTACTTAATTTTTATTTTTGTAGTGAACATTATTTTGTGTACTATTTTTATATGAGTTATTTTTATAATTTTCTAGTGATTTTTATATATTTTAATCCATTTAATGCTGAATGAAGAAAGCAACATATTTTTATAATGCAATATTAAAATAACTAATTTTAAGTTTAGCAAGATTTGCAGATAAGTAATTGCTGACATGAAAATATTTCATATTTATCTATTACCAAGTAAAGATGTCCTTTGGAAGCTTTTATTTTACAATCTGATTTTCTTTTATTATCATCATTGTATGCCTAGAGCACGAGGCCTATTTGAGAGATATTATAGAATTACGATGGCATCTTGAAAGTGAAACTCATCAAGTAAAATGTCTTGAGGAACAAAAGGCAAAATTAGAAGAAGCTAATACAAAGCTTCGAGAAGACGTAGACTACATGAATAAATATCGCCCTCTGCTGCTCTCAAAGCGGGATTATGAACTTGAAGCTCTGAGGGAATTTTATCAGAAAAAATTTGAGGTAAATGAATTAATGTGCATTTTACAGATTGTTAACTTAGTTATAAAGGTTTCAACTGTGAGAAATTAACATATCCTTAAAGATTTCATTTTCATTTAAAATTAACCTGCTATTTATTTCCTAAAGGAATTATTAAACTATACAGGGTACAATTGATTGGTAGTCATTTAAACTGTGTCTTCTTTCCTTACTTTTATACTTAGGATGTTAATAATATTTAGTCAGTCTACTAATAAAATTTTGGAGATTTTAAGTAACATGGTATTAATTGAAGCTGTAAATTAAACTAAGGAATAATGTAAGTAGAATATATCAGTTTCATTGTAGATGAAAATATGTAACTGGAGTGTAAGGTCTTTTTAATGATTAATGAAATTTAACTCTGCTGTTGTGGGATCTTATTATAGAAAAGTAAATTATTTATACTTGCCACTAAATGAACAAATTTAACTTTGTATCATGTTTGTTTTTGATTATGTAAAGTGAAGTAATGTAAGTTGTTAAATGCCTCTATTCTTTCCATTTTCCTCCCTCGTTCTTCATAGACAGCCTCATCATGAAATTTTGTTTCTAGGCAAAATTTGAATAATACTTATATATGTATTTATGCACAATACATAGTATTGTTTATAATATAATCTTATAACTCTGCAATTTGTTTTTTTAATCTGACATTATTTTGGTCAATTTACTATTGATACATGCAGATTTAGTTCATTCATTTTATTTGCCATGTTCCATCAAATAGATATCTTAGAATTTCTTATTTACCATTTTCTCTTGGTCATCTGAGTTGTTTCCAGCATTTGGCTACATTGCTGATTTGAATATAAATGATAAGCAGCCGTGATCATGTTCCTCTCTCTATCTGTGTGAATTTTTCTTGGCTGTGTATCTAGTGACTTACTAAGTCATGGGTTATATCCATTTTCAACTTCATTAGATAAAACCATGCTGGTCTCCAAAGTGTCTCTAACTGTTTATATTACTGAAGTAGTAGCAGTGCTGGAGACTCCGATTTCTCCACCATGGACCAGTGGATTCTAGTACTGTCCTTTCTTAATAGTAGGCCCCTTTTCTATGGCTGGATGTCATTGTGTCAGGCTAAAATTCGTTTCCCAGTTTCCCCTTTCTTGTGGTATTTCTAATGAGTTGTGGGTCGGAGTAATATAGGAGTTTTTAGGAAAGCTTTCTAAAATGGACTAACCCAGATGTATCTGTAGCTCTAACTTCCATTTTATAGCACAAAGTAATCTTGGGAATGGAAGCCAGTATTTAGGATGGCTGAATAGAAAGCCCAGAGGAGCCTTGTTTCTATTTCTGAGAGAGAAAAATAAACTACAGTTTTGTATACTTGGCTTTTTTCTTCTATAATCACAACCAATCCCACCTGATATACCTCACATTTTTGCCAGCATTTTTATTTTATTCATGAGTGAGAAGATTATAAGTGATTTTAAAAATGTTCTTTATTCATTTGTGTTTTCTGATTTTTCTACAATAATGTATTATTTGAACAATAAAAAGTTGTAGTTTTTTGTGGGTGGAAAGATAATTTTATTTTGGTCACGTTCATTGGGATATTGAAGTTACTCAGTAACTTCTACATTTCTAGTATTGATGCCTTGTAAGGTAAAAGAAACCTACAATTCTGTTGTGCTAAACAATAGACTAAATCCGGGAAAAAATCGATATAAAGAACATTTATAATCTAATCAAAACTACTCTGAGTCCTTTCTCTGATCTTCCTCATCTGATTATTTTAATTAACCAATTAGTGCATATATTAGCAAACTTTTTTTATTTCTAGGCAATGGAACTATACAGACAAGTTCATGGAGAACTTGAAGAAACCATAGAAAATCTCAAAAAAGCCAAATTGAATGCTAAACAAATTAGAGAAGACATGGAAAAGGATATTATTAAAGATAAAATAAGCATAGAAGGCTACAGGTAAGTATTTTCCACAGTATTATTTATAGCATTTAGAAGTAAAATTTTAATTAAAAATGTAATGTATACTCCTGTATAAGAAATTCAGATAAAAAGAAAGATCTGCATTACCTATATCTATGTTACTATCAAGTTTATATATAAATTAATACATGTACCTTTTACATATGTAAACCACTGTGTATGAATTCCTAAAGCAGTATTTTTCTGTGTCATTTTAAAGCTATTCAGACATATTGCCACGTTGTCTATGGATATGCTCTAACAATATATATTTCTGCCACCTATGTGCAAAAGTGACTAAGAAAAATTTTACAGCATGAGATATTATAAAAAATAAATTATATAGCTTTGTATTAATTTATAAACATAGCATCTAATTAAATTAACTCATAGTTGATTTCTAATAACATTGAATACTTTTAAATACATAGATTAATTATATTTTGCATATTAACTTAATTTTTTACTACATTTCTAATGTATTTATATTTTATGATATTCTTTTAGTTTCTTATTGATTTGGTTTTAAATTCTTTGTTTCTATGTGATATAAAGTTTTTATTTATTCAATTTGGTAAATGATTTAGTATAAAAAAAGCTCATATTCAGTATGAAGCTAGAGTCAAGTAAATATAAGCAAAATGAAAAACAAAGATTTGCACACTATCCTATGATCTGAATAACATCCACTTATTATAGATGTTTATATTGCCTTCTATCCAATGGCAATTCAACATGTGCTTAAACATTATTTTTATTGAGATGTAGTAGATGTACAATATTATATGTTACAAGTGTACAACATAGTGGTTCACAATTTTTAAAGATTATACTGCATTTATAATTATTATAAAATGTTTACTATATTCCCTGTGTTGTATAGTATATTCTTGTAGCTTATTTATTTATATATATATAAATGTTTGTACCTCTTAATCCCCTAAACCGTTTCTTGCCCCTTCCCTCTTTCTTTCCGTCTATGTTTTCTTCTAGGAGTTTTATAGCTTCTGGTCTTACATTTATGTCTTTAACCCATTTTTAGTTTATTTTTGTATATGGTGTGAGAAAATGTTCTAATTTCATTGTTTTACGTGTAGTTCTTCAGTTTCCTGGCACGACTTATTTAAGAGACTGTCTTTTCTCCACTGTATGTTCTTGCCTCCTTTGTTATAGATTTATTGACCATAAGCGTATGAGTTTATTTCTGAACTCTCTATTCTGTTCCATTGATCTATGTGTCTGCTTTTGTGCCAGCACCATACTGTTTTGATACTGTAGCTTTGCAGTATAGGCTGAAGTCAAGGAGCATGATTCCTTCAACTCTGTTCTTTCTCAAGATTGTTTTGTCTATTCAGGGTTTTTTTGGGTTTCCATACAAGTTTTAAAATGATTTGTTGTTGTTCTGTGAAAAATGCTCTTGGTATTTTGATAGGGATTGCATTTAATCTGTAGATTGCTTTTGATAGTATGGTCATTTTAATAATGTTAATTCTTCCAATCCATGAATACAGTATATCTTTCCATCTGTTTGTGTAGTCTTCAATTTCTTCCATCAGTGTCTTACAGTTTTCTGAGTGCACGTCTTTTACCTCCTTAGGTAGATTTATTGCTAAGTATTTTATCCTTTTTGAGGGAATGGTAAATGGAATTATTCCTTAATATCACTTTCCAATAGTTTGTTGTTAGTGTATAGAAATGTAATAAATTTCTGTATATTAATTTTGTATCCTTCAACTTTACTGAATTCTTTGAGGAGCCCTATTAGTTTTCTGGCATCTTTAGGATTTTCTATATATAGTAGCATGTTGTCTGCAATGACAGTTTTACTTCTTCCTTTCCAATTTGGATTTTTGAAAATTGCTTTTTCTCGTCTGATTCTTAGTAGTGGCGAGGACTTACTGTACTATGTTGAATAAAAGTGGTGAGAGTGGGAATCCTTACCTTGTTTTTTTTTTAACATTTTTTATTGATTTATAATCATTTTACAATGTTCTGTCAAATTCCAGTGTTCAGCACAATTTTTCAGTCATTCATGGACATATACACACTCATTGTCACATTTTTTTCTCTGTGATTTATCATAACATTTTGTGTATATTTCCCTGTGCTATACAGTGTAATCTTGTTTATCTATTCTACTATTTTGAAATCTCCTTACCTTGTTCTTGATCTTAGAGGAAAGGCTTTCAACTTTTCACTGTTGAGTATGATGTTAGCTGTGGACTTATCGTATATGATCTTTATCATGTTGAGGTATATTCCCTTTGTTCTCACTTTCTGGAGAGTTCTATATCATAAATGGATGTTGAATTTTATCAAAAACTTTTTCTGCATATATTGAGATGATCATATGATTTTTATTCTTCAATTTGTTAATGTAATATATCACATTGCCTGATTTGTGGATATTCTGATAGGAAGCCTGTACTCTCCAGACATGGAGGGGTAAAGAAGAATCTTCTTGCCTATTTGTTTGTTGCTTCAAATTTCATTTATATAGGGAGGTTGTGTCTTTCAGTTTCATTTGACTCTACTCCTAAAATCATAGTTAGTGTATGAGAGCCTGGGCCAGTTCAATAAACACACCATGGCATTTATTTTCTTGTGAATTCTTGTTTATCTTCTCTGCTCATTTGTCTATTGGATAATTTTTCTATTCCATATTGGTTTGTAGGATTTTATTACACACAGATGATTTACTCTTTGGTCTCTTATATGACTTTCAATTAAATCTCCCACTCTATTATTTTGTTTATGGTGTCTTAAAAAAAGTTGGGCTTATCTGCATTGCTTGCTGATATTTTACACACATGATAATTTTGGCATTTTCTCTCTGTACTTTCTTCATGTATTAAGCTATAATACCATGGTCTAAAGTGACTTTTATATTTGAAACATGTTTTCTACTAGAAAATGTACTATCTATACTGATACTACACTATACTGTACTGTCTACTAGATAAGATAAAGGATTATCTGGTTTACATATTAGCACTGTTCTTTTTTGTGGAAAGTCACATAGAAACAAAGAACGGTCAGGCAATTACTTCTCTTTAAATAAGCCCCTTGCTTTCCCAGATTGCAGTTTCCTCCGTTTTGCCTCTATGACCATGTGGAAGAAAAGATAGTAAACCAGAGCTTTAATAATGTGTGGTCTTTCTACTTTTACATCTTCTTCTCTTCTTTTTTCCTTGCCTTTCATCTTTGTACTACCCAGCGAATTAGTCACAGGTGCTTAGGTCTCTCACCTGAGATCAAATCCAAAGGTTGTTTATTTTAAATAATTTACAAATCACTTTTCTCTCAATTTCTTCCCACTGGAAACATACAGTTTTTTTCTCACTATTTACTTCTTTGTATCTAAGTGGTGCTTTTCAGCAGTTGCTTTGAGATGGGAAAAATTTTAGGAATAGATAAATTCCATTGATTTACATTAAGTCAGAGGGCAATTTAAATACAATTTTAAATATAATTTCCCCTTCTTTGTGGATAAAATCAAATGTGCTTTTTCTCTTAGGAGAGAGTTGGATAGACTTAATGGTCTGTATAATTTATACTGTACATCAATACAAGATGTTAATGTTAATGTTGAGGAGAATGAAGAGATAGTGACTGAAGTATTGAGGGAAACAAGATCATCAAAAAAACAATTAGCTACTTTATCAAAAAAGGTGAGTTTTTATAATTAAAAATTAAAAAAATACTGACTTTTAGCTTTGCACCAAGGCTATTTAAACTTATTATCTGTCAATAATTAACTGGTAGCCAATTTTTCTGTCTATATTGGTTCTCTGTTCCTTATTACCAGAGTATTAGCAGCTTAAAACAGCACCCGTTTATTATCATAAAGTTTCTCTGGGTCGTGGCTCAGCCAGTTCCTCTGCTCTTGGTCTTTCACGACTAAAATCAAGGTATCAGCCCTGCATTTCTTTCTGCAGACTCCAGGATGAATCTGCTTTCCGGCTCATTCAGTTTTGGCAAAATTCAGTTCCTGTGATTTTAGCATTGAGGTCCTTGTTTCTTTGGTGGCTGTCAGCTTAAGATCATTCTCAGGTTTTAGAAACTACATACATCCTGGCTGGTGGTTCCCTTCAGGATTGGTGAGCTGAGTCCTCTCACACTTGGTGTCTTACTGACCTTCCCTCATGACTCATCTTTTCTGCCTTCCTCTTCTGCTGCATCTCATTCACTGTAGTAAAAGAAAATGATAGTAAACGGAAATAAGAAAATGGTAAACAGAAGTAGTAGTTCAGTAAAAGGCAATAATATACACATTCTGTACCAATTTGCATTCCTATCTAGGGTTAAAACTACTATGTTTTTGTTGGGGGTTTTTTTTGACCACTTTCTATTATAAGGCTCTTCAATTGTGTCTCATTATGGGTTTTTAAATTAATCTATAATGAAGAATGAGACTAAACATATTTTAATGGCTCTTGGAGGTTATTTGTATTTCCTTTTCCTTGAAAAACCTGCTCATGGTTTTTAATTCTGTATATTGAGTGATGGTTTTTTTTTTTTTACTGATTTTCAAGAATTTGTTTTATGTTATGAATACTAAATATTTTAAAGTTGCACGTTAAAAATAGTTTCATCCAAT
This sequence comes from Vicugna pacos, assembly GCF_048564905.1. Classification (NCBI taxonomy): domain Eukaryota; kingdom Metazoa; phylum Chordata; class Mammalia; order Artiodactyla; family Camelidae; genus Vicugna; species Vicugna pacos. The sequence continues at coordinate 12,855,242 of NC_133010.1, forward strand.
CATCTTTCATTTCTTTATGGTAACTTCTGATGAAGAGAAACTTCGATTTTAGTGTACTGAAAGTTATAAATATTTCACTTTGAACTTTTATGTTTTACCGAACTTTTAAAATCAAGTTTTCCTACCTTGAAGTCAAAAAATATTTTCTAGTATTTTATTCTAAGTGATTTGAAATTTTCCTTTCATAATTACATGATACTTTTAGATTAAAATATGTTTAAAATATTCAAAATTGAGTTTTTTCTCAATCTATCTTCTATTTACAAGTGTAGAAGTAACAAACTATCTCTAGAATTTTAGGAATGCATATTTGGCATGCCAGACATGAATCATAATCAGTTTGAAATTCATATATAAGTATTATGTGAAGTGAGGCTCCAATTACATTTTTTCTTATGTTGAAAAGAAAGGATTATAATTTATTATATTTATCTATTAATATTTAGAGCCATCTCTGTCACATATGAGGCTTCCATATTTGTTTTGTCTGGATCTCTTTCTATTCTCTTTTTAATTTGTTTGGTCTACTTAACATTTTTATCTCGATACTTCATGTCTGCATTACTAAACTTACATAGTGAGTTTTGATTATTTATTATGGTAAATTCCCAGTCTTAAGAGTTTTAGGCTATTCTTGACCTTTGTCCTTCCATATAAATTTCAGTATTGTCTTGTTCATTTCCTTCAGACATTTTATTGGAATTATCATTGGAATCATATTCATTTATGGATTATATGATAGAGAAATGAAATCTTTATGAGAGGATCCTTAAACACAGACATGATCCATCTCTCCATTTATTTAGGTAGTTTTTCTAAATTGGACCTTAACTAATTTCTGGAAACTTTATCGAAGGCATACTCTCTCTGCAAAGACAGCCTGTGGTCAGTCTTAGACAACTAACCCTTCTATCTCCACTAAATTTTAAAGTTATTTATTTTAAATTGATTTTTAATATCATTCTGATTTGTTCATAAAGGTAGCATATATGATGGATATTTTTAAAATTTTGTTAAGGCTTAATTTGTTTCCTACCATATAGGTAATTTGCATAAATATTTTATTTTAGAAAAATGTTTTCTCTGATAGTGGGTTGTTCTAAATAGGTTCATTTTGTGAACTGTGCTCATGGTGTTACCTAAATATCTTCTATTTCTGATTTATTTTGACTAAGGTATCAATTACTATGAAAGCTGTATTAAAATATCTCAGTATGATAGTGAACTTTTTTATTATCTCTTCATTTTTTATCCATATTTTTGCATTATGTAATTTGAAACCATATTTTTAGATGAAACTAAGTTCTAAACTAAATTTAGAATTGAATTTTTTCTTATGATATATTTTATTTATATGTTTTTGAGCTATAAATTATTAGAATTTTTGGAATGCATATTTTATTTACTGGATGTGAAGATAATCAACATTATTAGCTTGTTCCTGAACACTTTAGGGACCATATGATCTTTTCCTGACTTATGTTCTATTTTCCATCATGTTATGCCTATCTTATTTAATAATCCTTGTATTAAGATGATTTCATATCAATTTACACAGTAAATATTTGATTATATTTATTCCTGGTTAAACATTTTGCACACAAATTTTTCTGTTCATCAGATTTCTCATTGGTGTTATTTTGTTTCTTGTTACCAAAGTATATCCTTTACAAGCTTCTTTAGTGAGCTAGATTTGGGATTCTCAAAATTTTCTTTCCCTGAAAATGTTTGTATTTTGTTCATATTTATGCAGTGTAGGGAATATGCACCTAAATTAATGTGAGAGTGACTTACATCACTGCACAGGTGATGTAGGAAAATCTAGAAATAAGCAAGGCAGTAAACACTAAACTAAAGCACATGGAGCTGAAATGCCAGAGGGAATGAGATACAATCAGTCAGTTGGAAGAAACTGACCTTAAATAGATGGTAATAATGCAAATCTCTCTGCAGTCCACCCTTATTTCTCTCTCAAACTTCTCCCTTGCTACTCCTTTCCCTCTAACTTTATTCTCTAGCTACTTGGACAAACTTCAAGATGCCAGAATGTTCCATGGCTTACTTTCTTCCAACTTTTCATAAATACTGTTCCTTCTGATTTTTAAGGGCTTTTAAGGCCTTTAAGGACAGGAAAGGAATTGTGATTTTTGTTTTCTCTGCATAACTTGCATAGTGCCTGTCCCATAGTAGGTACTCAATAAAATGTCATTTTAGGCATTCAGAAAAAGCCGTATTAGGCTTGCCGAATGAGCAAGTTAACCAATGAATAAAGGAAAGAAAATAGGAAGGAAGGGAAGAAGGGAGGAAGGAAGGAAGAAAGAAAGGAAGGGAGGAAGGAACGAAGGGAGGGAAAATAGGGGAAAATAACTTCATCTTAAGAGCCCAGAGGGCACTTGATGAGGTGGGATTGTAGAGTGTAGACTCTGAAATATTCCTTGATGATTTAGAATGCATGTAGCTTGCCTATATATAATTTCTTCCAGGGGCTATTAGAAGCATCAGGGAAGTATAGCACAACCAATAAAAACTCTTAAAATGTTGTATAGTACTGTCAAATAATTATGACCTCAATTTTCTAATTATGCTGAAATTTATCATTTATAACAATATCACTGTTAATATTTTCAAAGAGGGAAAATGCATTCACTGAACCTAATGTCACTTTTTTATTTCTTTGATCATTTCTAAAATGCCAAGTCTGGCCCTCCATAAAAAATGTTATTTTTGATGGGATATTGTGAATGTATTTATAAGGTTAGTAACATTTTTCAATTTTAGAAATCATTTGTGGGCTATCATACGTTCTAGGGAAGATGAGAACATGTTGAAGTTCAGATTTTTTTTTCTGTATTTTGCTCATTATAAAAACCTTTAAACTAGATTTTCTAAGTTGGCATGTTAAGCACTGAATTAAAAGCAATGGTGTACATCATTTCCTTGCATTATTTTTTGGTATGCAGTTGAAATTTCTAGTTCAGGAGAAATATAAAAAGGTTTGTGTTGCCTAATTGCACATACAACCTAACTATCTTTTAAAATTTCAAGGCAAATAGTGCTTTTAGTTCAGAATCTTTACCTCATTAATGTAAACTTTTCTCTAATTTGTGTTGTCATCTATGAAAACACATTTTCCCCTTCTAATTTCTGCAAACAATGGCTTTTGTAAACTAGAAAACATCTTGAAATTGGTTAACTACCTTAAAAATATTGTTAAGCTCAGATTCTTTTTAAATGTAAAAGTAAAGCTTTTCTATAATTTATTTTCCCATGTTTTCTTTGAAGTCTACTTCTCTTATACTTCAGGAATTTTTTTTTAGAATACAATTTCATTATCTGCAGCTCTTTGTTTCTTGTGATATTTAAAAAAACAGCCATGTCCATTTCATTTTATCTAGTCATTTATGAAAATAATACAAAAATGACTTAAACTTGTAGAAATCCTTTGTGATTTTCATATTTTATTGAACAATGGCAAGCATACAACTTTTTTATAATTTAGTTTACAGATAAATGTTGTAAATAAGCAAATTCCTTTTGTATATATGTGATATTTTCATATTTCTGGATGTTGTCTTTGTTAGTAGAAATTTAATATTTATTTCTAACTTATGGATCTGTGTACTATAACTATAGATCCAAATACCACAAAACACCCGTTAAGCCATACCTCTTGGTTCATATTTTTATCTCAGAATCTTTCAAATTAAGCAATTTATTTACTAAAAATAAATAAGCCAATTATGTCACTAATACTGTTAAATCACCAAATAGGAAACCAGTCTAAAGAGGCTGAGTGATTTTTCTCATAAACATAAACTTATTAACTGTTAGAGCCAAACTACAATGCAATTTTTTGTTATTCTTTTGTTACACAATATTTATGTGTTATATGGATAAAATGTGGTAACATGCATAAATGTACACATTGCTAATTTTTTTCATCATAAGCTTTTAATTTCTTATTAGGTGTATATTTTATTGTGTGGCATAAATACCATCTAGGAAATTGCTTTATTTCAGTTTTTATTTGAAACAAGGGACGAATGTTATCTAAATGTTGATTTCGAATATATGCTCATTATTATTTTAAAGATTTTAAAAATATACTCAGAAACTCTGGTATAGATGATGACTTATGCAAAATACTTTGTAAGTATCTGTGAAGATGATTTTAAATGGTTTCTCATTTGACCTATTGAAATGTTATATTAAAATGAAACCATTTTAATATTCTTGAAGTGAACTGTGTGTGGTTATGGTTTATTGTTCTCTTACTTTACCTCTGAGTTTGATTTGCAATAATTTTATTTAAGATTTTGCATCCAATTCGTAAGTTAGTCTGTATTTCAGTGTTCTTAATTTGTGCTATATTTGATAGATTTTATTATCAGGATTATGCTGGCTTTATAAAATGAATTTTGAAGCTTTTCTTCATTTCTTTATTACCTGGAGAATTAATATGGATTTAGATAACTTCTGTTTTGATGTTCAGGGCTATCATGGACCTGGAAGGGAGGACTAGGACAAGTTAGAACACCACAAAGCTCATACCTCGTACTCAGAGTAGACTGGTTTTCTTGAATAGGTGCTCCCCACTTGCTGCAAGCCTTCCCTTAATTTCCAGAGTTCTGAGAAAGTGAATTTTGACTTTTGTTTTGTTGACCAGTTTTCTCATTACCTTTATGGAGGAGAGTTTTCAGATGTTCTTAATCCACCTTATTCACTGATGCCCTTCAAGAAGACTATATTTCAGAATGTTGGGCTTGTATTTCACATTTTTCTTGCCTTTTCCTTCAATTTTGTTTATGGTGTCCTTTGCCATCTTTTGTGAAATATGCCATCAAACACGTCAACAAATACTCTTGGTTTTCTTGGCAATGTGACATTCTTCTTTAGCCCAAGATCATACAAATAAGTTCATATTGATTACTCTGTTAATTAAAGTAAATGATCTCTCTCTCTCATTGAGCTCAAATATTTCTGGGCTCTAGTTTTACCTTCTGTTCTTTATTGCAATGCTGAAAATACTCCTTTAAAATAGTGGTGTTGTAAGATATTTTAATATTTGGTAGCAAGTTTCCAATATTATTATTTTTATCTACTTCTTGGCTAGTTTCACACTTTTTCTTCCATATGAATTTCATTTCATGCAGTTTCAAAGAAAATACTCCTTTTTATTATATCTTATGTTAATATGGGGGTAACTGACAGTATCTTCTGTTAAACCTTTGCATGAAATATTAGTTTTTCTTGATTTAAGCTTTTAAATAAGAATTTGTGTTTGCTGTATTAAAGATTCTCCCTTTTGTGTTAAATCTATTCCCAAATATATTATGTTTTTGACAAACGTTTTTCAATTTTGTCAAAACATATTTAACAGATTATTACTCATAGATAAAAACTATTTCCTTATGCCATTTTGCCGAAAATCATTTATTGTAGTTTTAAATAGAATCTTCTGTTTCCCTAGATATTCAATCATAACATCTAAAATTGAAGATACATTATCTATTTATATTCAGTATTTTACTAGTAACATTTGGTTTCGTTATGCACATTGCATTTACCAAAATTTTATAAAACATGGTTAATAACAGTGGTGATGAAAGATAATCTGATCTCATTCTTGACTTTAGTGGGCATGAATTCTGTGTTTTATGACTTACTTTGATATTTTCTGTTGGTTCTTTATATTATATTTGGGAATATTTTCCTTGTTCTAGCTAAAAATGTTGGGAACTAGATAGTGAATTTATCAAATGGCTATTTTGTGTAGTGTTGGCTATATTCATGTTATTTCCTTCTTTAATTTGTTGATGAGAGCAATTATGATTTAATTTTTCTAATTCATATGAATTTTTACACTATAACTAAAATATATTCTCTTTTACAATGATTAATTATTTATTTGAATATTGTTAGACTTGATTTGCTATATTTCATTCAGAATCGTGCATCAGTTTTCATCACTGAAAACAGCCTATGGTATTATAATATTTTAATCAATATTTATTAAGTTATGATAGTTGCATAATTTGAAAGATAATCTTTCTTACTTTACAAAAAATGGAATTCCCCACAATTTATTTGCATGTGTTTTTTTTTAGCTAGATGATTTTAAAAAAACTTTTGATCAACTATTCTGGAAGAAAAAAATTTATGAAATTGAATATACGGATGCACTTAATAATTTTTATTCCACAGTAAGTTGACCTTTCCCTACTTCCCACAGAGCTCCATTCTCTATTCCCAAATATTAACTCATACAACTAAAAGTAACTTCATTGTTATACATTTTTTTTCTTTTTGAGTTACATAAACATATATAAATGATTCTTGTATTTTTTTTTAAAGAAAAGAACGTGGGATGTGGAGCTTTCTAATATCGCAAAAGATTTTTCAGATGTTTCAATAGCATATTCTCAATTGATGGAAGAAAATAGAAGAATTGGGATGGATATTGAAACTATAGTAGGTTATGTCAATGACAGGTAATAGTGCAAATATTATTTTTATTCTTATAGAACATATCTAATATGTTAAATACAGTCAGTCAATTCATTTTATGTCCCTGGGATGGTATGGTTGTGTTTGTGTTTATCATTAGCTTAAATTTTATTTCTGTATCAAATGTTGCTCTTTAATCACTCTAAATCCCTTTAGAAAAATCAAAATACTGGAAAAATCATCTTACATGAAGTTTCGAGGAGGAGAAAAATAGCTCAATGGTGGAGTGCATGTTTAGCATGCATGAGGTCCTGGGTTCAATCCCCAACCTCCATTAAGAAAAAAAATTTTATACTCATTTATGTCATTTCTTTTTAACATATCCTCTTATATGCAAAGATACTTTAAAATTAAAATATGTCTAGTCAAGCTCATGATCTCCTTTGGTCCATCCTCAATTCTTCCCTGAAACTACTAAACGAAATTTCTTCGCTTGGAAACCTGTGAGTTTTCTTGATTTTTCTTTCTGTTTCAACTCTCATATTCAACATATTAACAAGAAATGGTCCATATATCTTTTTAATCTATCTGCTTCACTGTTGCACTAGCATCCTGGTACAAGCTACCATGTCTTTCATGAACTTATGGTGATTTCCAGAGCTGGCTTACCTGCAATAACCGTGATCCTTTTCTCATCCATTGTCCAGACCTTTTCCAGAATATCATATAGTTGGAATCATACAGTATGTAGCCATTTCAGATTGGCCTCTTTCACACATTGTGGTAGGTGTGTTCTTTTCTCTTTTAATTTTTTAATATAGTATGATCAGTTTTGCTCCAGACTTGCATTAACTTTATCAGGGTGAAGGGACGAAACCCCTCCTTAACATATCCCACAAGGTCCCCGAATAGTCAGGTATACCCGCCTCTGCAGTTTCCTATCACCTGGTTTACCCTGATTATTTGGTTTAAATACAGTGTCCTTACTTCAGTTTCTACTACTTGTCACTTTTTTCCCTAGCCCTTATGGTGTTCTTATGCTAATTCCTTTTCTATAGATGTTTTCCCTCTAACTTCTGCCTCATTAATTACCACGTATCTTTAAGATTACAGCTTAGGAGTCAATTCTGGGAAGCTTTCATTGACAGCCCAGTTAAATCCAATTCCTCTGTGTGTAAAAGGTACAACACATACTCTTCTTCATATCACTTGTCATATTTGCAGTTTAGTGTGTGTGAGTATTTGACTGCTGTGCCTCTTCCTCAACAAAGGGAAAGATCCACAAGGGCAGACATAAGCCATGACTGACTCTTGTTTTCTTCACTATTGAATCCTCATCAAGTGTAGTTCCTGACACATACTATGCTGTCCATAATTAATTACTGAAAGGAGGGAAGGAGGAAAGAATGGAGAGAGGTAATGATGCTGCTGAACAAATTGTATAGGAAGTTTGATAAAATTTCTTTGTGCTTTATTTTATCTTTGGATGACAGAATGAAACTATTTGTAAAATTTATCTGTATGTTAAATATACTTTTTTAAAGAAAACAAAACGAACATTGTTTTCTAAAGGATAATCTAGAATTCTAGTTGCTAGTATTACTACATTTTATTTTATTAAGAAAGAGCACCGGAGGAGAAAAAAATTCTGAAGAGTGGGTAAGCTAATGAGGAGACTGCTCTGGAGGAAAGGAAGAGAGTGTGAGAGTTAGCATTAGGTTATCCTGCGGTAATGAGCAACTACCAAGTTTTAGTGGTAAACAGGTATGAAGGTTGGTTTCTCACTTGCACTGCGGCTTAGCTGTGTCTGCTGTGTGTGAGCTTCATGTTATTTCTACTTCTCAGACCCAAGGTGAAGGATTGCATCCTTCTAGGACATGTTGCTCTGGTAGCACATGTCCATTAGTGAGATCACTCAGTGGTTCTTGCAGCTTTCCCAGGACGATGGGAAATGTTACTTCTGCTCAAGCTCCACTGAACAAAGCAGGTGATATGGCCAAGCCCGATGTCAACAGGGTGGGAAGTCTAATCCTTTTAAAAAGAGAGATAATGAACAATTGGGAATCTATCCCATGCAGTGGGAATGTAGCCCTGGATAGAGAAGGATTTCCATGGTATGCATTGTGCGTGTTCAGATAACACCTTAAGATGTCACTTATTTAATTTTTCCCTTGGATTTGTACTTGAAGCTGAAAATTAACAGCAGATTACACAATGCTGAACAGAGAATTAGTGAAATATTTGTAAAACAAAAGAAAAAATAAGAGATATGCAGGCAGGAGTTAGATCTACCACAATATCTGATAGTACAAAATCAAGAAATATAGTTATGTCCTTTATAGACGCTATCCACTAACAAAAAAAACTTCATTCATTATGAAAACTACAAATATAAGGATAAAAATATTATTCACTAGAGAAGGAAATCTAAATTCAGCTAAAATGATATAAACACAAAACCAGAAACTTCTGTAAAGAAAACACCAAATATGATTAAAATTTTTTAATTATTTATTTTAAAAATATTTTTCCAGCTTTATTAAAGTATAATTAACAAATTAAAATTGTATGTATTTAAGGTATAAAAAATGATGAGTTTTTATTAAGACTTTATTTTTGACGACCAGTTAGGTTCATGGCAAATTTAAGGGAGAGATACTTAGGTTTCCCGTACATCCCTTACCCCCACACATGCATAGAATCTCCCATTATCAACATCTCTCACCAGAGAGGTACATTTGGTACAGTTTATGAACCTACATTGAGGCATCATAGTCTCCCAAATCCGTGGTATACATTAGGGCTCACTCTTGGTGTTGCACAGTCTGTGGATTTGGACAAATGTATAATGACATGCACCCACCATAATGGTATGCTACACAGTGTTTTCACTGCCTTAAAATCCTTTGTGCCTTTTTTTCATTCATTCCTGTATCCCCTTGCCCAGATTCTGGCAACCACTGATCTTTTTACTATCTCCATACTTTTGCCTTTTCCAGAATATCATATAGTTGGAATCATACAGTATGTAGCCATTTCAGATTGGCCTCTTTCACTCACTGATATGCATGTAAGGTTGCTCCATGTGTCTTAATGGCTTGATAGCTCATTTCTTTTTAGCACTGAATAATATTCCATATCTGGTTGTACTATAGTTTATTTATTCACTCGTTTATTGAAGAGCATCTTGGTTACTTCCAAGTTTTGGCAGTTGTAAATAAAAGCTGCTGTAAACATCCATGTGCAGATTTTTGTGTGAAAAAAGTTAATACCAAAGAATGCATGCGATTGCTGGATCTTATAATAAGAATATATTTAGTTTCATAAGAAACTGCCAGAATGTTTCCAGAGTGTCTGTACCATTTGCATTCCCACCAGCATTGTATGAAAATTCCTGTTAACCCACTTGTTGCCAGTATTTGATGTGTCAGTGTTCAGGATTTTGGCCATTCTTTCCTATGTATAGTGGTATCTCATTGTTTTAAATTTGTATTCCGCTGATGACATGTGATGTGGAACATCTTGTCATATGCTTACTTTTCATTGTATATCTTCTTTGATGAGGTGTCTGTTAAGGTCTTTGATCCATTTTTTAAATCGGGTTGTTTGTTCTCTTACTGTTTAGTTTTCAGATTTCTTTGCATGTTTTAGATTATAGCCCTTTGTCAGGTGTGTCTTTTCCAAATGACACACCTCTTTTCCCAGGCTGTGGCTTATCTCCTTACTCTCTCGTCATTGTCTTTACAGAGCAGAAGGTTTTAATTTTAAAGAAGTCCAACTTATCAATTATTTCTGCCTATGATATTGTATCTATAAAGTCATTGCCATCTAGGTTTTCTAGGTTTTTTCCTAGGTTATTTTCTGGAGTTTTGTAGCTTTGTGTGTTACATGTAGGTCTGTTCATTTTGAGTTAATTTTTGTGAAAGTTGTAAGGCCTGTGTCTAGCTTCGTTTTTTTTGTTTGTTTGTTTTGCTTGTAGATGTCCAATTGTTCTAGCACCATTTGTTGAAAAGATGATCTTTGCTCCACTGCATTGTCTTTGCCTCTGTCATCTATCAGTTGATTGTATTTCTGTAGGTCTATTTCTGGGCACTCTATTCTGTTGCAGTGATCTGTTTGTTCTTTTGCTGATACCCCACTATCTTGACTACTGTAGCTTTATAGTAAGTCTTGAACAAATATATTTTTTAAATTAGTAGATAGATGTATCAAAGTTTTGAATATGACCCAATAATGAGAAAAAGTCAAATTCTAACCAAATAAATTTTTATTGTGATTTTAACTGGACTCCTAATGTACTATTATTTTATAATTTAATAAAATGATTATCACTTGAAACTCACCAAAATAATTTTAAGATGATGATTCATGGTGCTAAACAGCTCCATGGTATATTTAAATATGAAAAATAATATAATTATTAAACTTGTAGTACTGAGTACTCCTCTGCCTAAGAAGGTAGCATTTATTTGAGTCAAGACCTGAATGAAGACATGTCAGCCTTGAGCTAGTCTGGGGAAGAACGTGCCCGAGCCCTGTGATGGATAAAACGTCTGTGTGTTCTGGAAACAGAATAGGGACCTGTGTTTCTGAAAAGTCGTGTGTGAGTAGGATAATTCAGGGAGACAAACGTGGGCAAGGCAGTCAGGGCTCAAGAGACTGCAAGCCCATTAGGTGGGCTGTGATAAAGGCATGTGGATTAAAACATTTAAACCGTTTAAAGCACCTGATGTTGTAGAAAGATTTGTTGGGTAGCTTAGTGAAGGATAGACCTTGGTGTATATAAGGAAAGCTTTTCTGGTGATTTAGAAAACTTATAATTATATTGACATAAATAAAGGGTTTTTGCAGTACAGATGGTAATAAATAGCTGATTTTCAGATATATTTTGAAAGGATTGCCAGCAGGATCTTTTGATAGGTGGTATATAAGATGTGAGGAAAAGAAAAATGATCACGCTGCTTGCTGAGATAACAAGGGCTAGAAGGTATGAGAGATTTTGCAGAAAATATAAGTATGTGTCTTTGGGCCATAGTAAATTTCAGATTCATGTTAGCTCTTCAAATAGAAATGAGAAGTGGAAATTAGATACATATGTCTGCAGCACGGAGGCGAGGCGGATGCTGGACACACATTTTGAGTCATAAAATTCAATAACAATGGGTCAGGGTGAGATGTCTAAAGAGAGAATGTAGACAGAAAAGTAATATTAGAGAACTTACATTTCCTGCAATGTTGATAATAGAGAAAATGAAAGGTCTTTTGCTACAGAACACATATAAATGGAACAGAAATAGGACATACATCCTTTAAATGCTGTGTTATTCTCATGGGAAAGAAAAGGAAGTCTCCAGGGGCCAATGCAAAGAAAGTAAGTGAACAACTCAACTGCAAGCTAAATCTCTAGCTCTGAAAAGCTGGATGGAGGAGTGGCCTGCTGAACTCGGTAAACAGGGAAATTAGGTTTTAGTCTTTCCAAACGTGGAAAGGGGCTATGGATGTTTGCAAGTGAGGGAGCTGGATAAAGTAAAGGAATTTAAATGGATGAGCAGAAAAAAATGTACCTACAGGTAAAGGCAGAGACAGAAAACTTGTTTGTTTAAGCCTGGAACCTGGGTAAAGGAACAACACGTGAGAACATGCCCAGTCTGTATCCTTTTCACGCTGGTTTGGTATTTTCATTTACACTGTCTGTGTTGTCTCTGAAGATCTTCGCCAAGAACTATCATTTTTAAAAAAGTGGTCCTACTTTGATAAATATTCTCTAGAAGAATAAATAGACTAGTATAGTGGTGGCTACATGTCATGATACATTTGTTAAAGCCCATAGAATGTACAACATCAAGAGTGAACCCCAATGTAAACTATGGAATTTGGTTGATAATATTGTGTCCGTGTTGGTTCATCGATTGTACCACATATGCCACATTGATGAGGGATGTTGAGGGTAGTGGAGTATATATGTGTGGGTGGGGAGGGCTATGTGCAAACTCTCTGAATTTTGTGCTCCATTCTGCTGTAAACCTGAAATTGCTCTAAAAAATTGGTCTTAAAAAATAATAAATAAACTGAGGACATACGAGATACTCTCAAAGTCAGGCTTTTAAAAAGGAGCTCACAAAATTATAAAACAATAGGGAAAAAAATCCAACATAAATGAGAGTTACCAGAAATAACCAGTAGTATATTTAAAACCCCACTAATTTCAAATAATAGAATTATTAGAATAAATCTACCTAAGTAAGTTTAAAATGGCTAAAGGGGACAAAAAAACTAATAGAACACTCAAAACAGTTCAGACAGGTTGGAAAAAGAACTGCCCAACGCTTGTCAAAACTGAGTTCATTCTGATTAAAGATTTTATTAATTTAATAGAAAATACATCTGGAAAAAAGTCAGTGCATTTAAAGACATAGCAAGGAACCAAAATGCAGCACAGAGATAAAGATTAAAATATTCAATCAATATTAAAAATTATGGAGAGTAGATTGAGAAATAAAGGAGGGCATTGGGAAAGCAATATTCAGAAAGATAATGGCAGCTAACACTCCAAAATTCTTCAAAATATGAATCTTTAGATTCAGTCATCACAGTAAATCTCAAACAAAATAAATTCAGAAAGAAAACTTTAATTTTACTTATACCAAAACTTAGTCTTATTGGAAGGAAAAATTGAAAACATGACATGTTTTTGTCAAACAAACATATTCTACAGTGACAGTATCTGCAAACAGCTTTCCTGGCTCTTCAAATTCAAGGGGTAAATGATTCTTCCTGTTCAATGCCAACGCCTCTGTTTGTGCCCTTGGTTTTAACCCCTGTTGCCATGTTCAGGACATAGTTTTATTCTTACCACTTCTACTTTTGACATTTTCATTCATTGCTTTTTTTCCTGCAGCCAGCATCCATCATTAACCATCTTTCAAGCCTAAAATGAAAGTGTTGCCTTTACTCTGTTTGTATCTCTGTCTATCACACAGTATTTCCCTTCCATTTTTCATTAAGATTTTCATGTACTTAGCAATGTTTGCTAGATTATTGGCAATATTTGCTTGACTATTAGTCATGTTTTGGCACACAGCCATGTGACTTCAGAAACTCCCATGCTACCAAAATTTATCTTACTGAAGTTTAAAAAAAGAACCTCCCTTCCTAAATCCACTGAATAAGTTTTAGTCTATCACATGACTTTTTTTTCTTTATGTGACCCAAGCCTTTGTGTCTGTGCGTTCTCTGATGCTATTTCTTATTGAGGTTCAAAATTCCAGTCTCTTGGTTCTTCCTTTAACTTTCTGAAGCTATTCTTGAATCCTAGAGTGGCTCATTTATCTCTGTCTTGCATCCTTGATCTACTCCCTAACCCAGGAATTTTACCTACTCTCATTATTTGAACATGTATCATATTTTTACTTTTTGATCTCTAGCCGCATCCTTTATTTCTCCTGATAGTATCATTTTGAATATGTGCCCTCTCCCCCAGCATCACATCTTGACGCTATTATCCATCAAGTAGCCTGTTTCAGGCGTTATCCTATATTCCTCTCTACCCTCTTACAGCCAACATCTTACCAACTTCTATTAAATCTTTTAGATGTTTCTCTAATAGGTGCTTTTCTTTCTGTCTGTTTCAGTTTTCGGTGAAATGAACCAGTTCCCAATTGTCTCTCCTTTTTTTCCACTTTTTAAATTAAAAAAGTATAGACAATTTACAGTGTTGTGTCGATTTCTGGTATACAGCATAAAGTTTCAGTCATACAGATACATATATATTCCTTTTCATATTCTTTTTCATTATGTGTTACTACAAGATTCTGAATATAGTTCCCTGTGCTCTACAGTATAAACGTGGTCTATCTATTTTATATATAGTAGTTAGTATCTGCAAATCTCGAACTCCCAATTTATTCCTTCTCACCGCCTTCCTCTCAGCTTATCTCCTTACTTGCAGGCATTATATTTGCCTGTCTGTTGTGTGTCTTGTGTTTTTTCCAATAGATGCTAAGTAAGTATCATAATGAGCAAATGAGAACTGAATGTAAACATTTGTTGTCCTTTTTTTTTTTGCTTCAGTGTCTTTGTGCTCCTATTCTCTCTGCCGTATGTTCTGGTATCACATCTCTCTTTGGTATGTCTTTCTGCTCCAAAGCTATATTAATGGTTATTTATCTTTTTATATTTATATTTTTTTCTCTCATTGTCTTTCATCTCATTAAATCACCTAGCACTGTTAAGAAGTTCCATGCTGTTATATACTTTTTAAAAAAACTGTTACATCATTTGTATGAGCTATTTAATGTGTGCAAGTAAAGTGTATGTATTATTCTCAATTTATTTAAATTTAATCTTTATAACACCTTGATGGTAGGTATTAGTAAGCAAATTTTAGATGAGGAAATTGTGTGTGAAACCAAACCTCCAATTACATAGGAGTAATCAGGATTTGAGTGTAAGTCTGTCTGACTCCAAACTTTATGTTCTGCTTCATAACATTGCCTTCCCTCCTCCACAGGCAAGTCTTGCTTCCTATTTCTGACATGTTACAGTGGACTGTGGACACACTTACTAACTACTTCAAAAACTGTCAAAAACTCACTGCGTTATTCAATTCTCCATCTCTGTACTTAGCTGTAGCCATTGCTTTTCTCAAAAGAGCTCTGTTATTCTTAGAGTCTCCTTTATTTTTTTCTTTTTTATTTGACCATTTACCGGAATCACCTTCCCTTTAGTCCCAGCTTCTTTTTATTTCCTTAAGTCCAAAAATAATAGTAAAATAATTCTTAAATCACTGACACTGATAATATCTAGTGAATACCTGTATGAAATTTCCCCCAGTTTGGACTGTTATATCCACTGGAATACCATCTCACCATCTGATGCCATTCCCAAATGTTATACTATTTGAATAAATTACATAGTTAATTCAGTATATGATCTATTGTGCATATATAGTTTATTTTTTAAATGGCAACGTTAGATTAAACATTAGATGCCGTATTTAGTAGACTTTGTTCAGTACTCTGTGCATACAAATATTTGCAAGACCTTTTGGTGATGATAATGATATATGATTGCTTACCTTGTAGTAGCAGTGTATAATTTAGTAATTTCAAATAAGCCAGTATTCATTTGCAATGGACCCTTTACATACATTTGGGACATTTGACTTGAGCAAATAATTTCACTCGATTGCTTATTCACATGATAGGCAGGCTTCAGCAATCTAAGTCAAGGAAAATGAACTTGCTTAAGATGATTTGAAGTTGATTAATTTGGATTTAGTTTGCTGAAGTTAACTGTGTGGTATGAATTTCTATATAGCCATTTTCTTACATTCAAGCTCTGTAAAATATTCTGAATACCTACTTCTAATGCTCTACTGTACCTCAAGCAAGACAATGCCATTGTAACTGCAGTGATCCAAAGATATGGGGTTGGTAATCAAGGGAAATGAGCAAAAAAGCTATTGAATACCATAAAGACAGTGGTATATTCTATGAAATGTGTTTATCAAGAGTTAACAGGATGGTGATTTATTTGTAGAGATAGCAATTAGAATATTATTGAAGTTGTTAAATAGCTTAGAATACTTAGAATGAATCCACAGGGTACTGTGTTTTTCATACTCATTTAACTATATCTTACCAGCCTATTAATTTGAGTTACTTCACAGGAATATAGATATAGAATATGTTTTTTTCAGCATTTAACAGCAGACTTTTGAATGGAAAATTTCTTAAACTATTTTGCTTTTACTTTATTTTTAAAATTTTTCAGATATTCAAAGAGAAAATGGAATATGCACCATTCAAAATTAACTTCTTAGCAATGTGTCAGCCTACTTTAGATTTTTTTAAAAGAATTAAAATACTACAAATAAATCACCCTTCCTGTTTCTGTTCTCTCCCTGTTCAGAAGAGACCAAAACCTAAATTTGTTCTGTATTCAATACATGCAAGAATTTGTATTCTTAGTTCTTAGACCTCCGCGTTCCTGACAATCTTGTCTTCCACCTCACACCAACCACCCTCTCTTAGAGTTTTATCTTACAGCTTGTCATTTCCAATAACAGAGTCATCTGCTGATCTCAGATTTAAGAATCCACTCCCTGACAACTAGCACCTCTGTTTCCAGCTTATTTACTCTCCTAGGACTGTCACTCCAACAATTATTTGACCCTTTAAGATGACCTGTCTGTCTTCCTAACTGCATTTGTGTATCCCACCTTCTTGTCCTTCTTTCCTTTCTTACTGAATCTACTTATATTTGATCAAAATAAGTATTCATTTAAATAACTTTCAAAACCTTGTTTTATGACTTGAAAAACTCTGTCATTGAACTAAACCAGGATCCAAACAACTGATTGTGGCTTAAGTACAACACAGTGTGCTGGTTAATCTCATCGCGGGTGGATCTTGGTTTGATGGGCCCTATGGGTTACCGGATGTGAGGTTTCTATGAAAAAAAGAACGTAAGATTACGCATACAGAATTCCCATAGCCATTCTAATGTCACTTGGCAGAAGACACATTACATTAGAAAAAGAAAATAGTCTTAATAAATTGTGGTTAAAATATCTCATTTTTGTAACCTTTATAAAAACAGATGACCATGTGAAAACACTGTCATGGACATTCAAAGGACCTTATAAGGGCTTGGAAGTCAGTTAGAAGCCCTCATATTTAAGCCTCACTAGCATTGGAATACATTTGCTGCTGAATAGAACCTAAATTCTGTGGCTGTATGTCTCAGGTGACATTCAGCACTGCCAAGAAATTTCTAGACAATTCAGTTTTCTGACCATTGTTTCATAGCTTCTCACTCTCTTCAATCCTAATGCCCACATATCCTCGTTTTAAGTTAATATTCTCATATAATTCATAGAGAACACAGATGCAATCAAATGAGAATGACGTCTTTCTCTCACCAGCCGGTTTGCAGCTGTCTTCACGTGTTGTCTTCTTTGTGTTGCTGTATAATAGTGACAGGTACTTCTGTGTAGGAGTTCTCAGTACCCACGCACTTGCCAAGTAGATGTTGTTCTCTTATACACCCAGGGGCTTTGCACCTACAGTGATCTCCTCTTTCCCGTGAATCATTGCTATTTATCTCTATTTTAATAACATATGACATTGCATAATATTGCTCATCTTGGAAAAGAAGCAAACACAAGATAAAACAGAGCCCTGCATCCCAGCTCTGCCCTTCTGTTTTTTATAGCAAATCCTATTCAAATAAACACTCCTGTTTGCATGGACTCTTCCTTCATTTTCTATTCAACCTAGTCAAGTAGGATTTTCTCAAAGTATCATATTCTAGGTCCAAAGTCATTTTTTGTCATCAATTTATTGGTTTCTTTCATTTAGTTTTTAAAATATTATGCATACTTAAGGTGTACACCATGATGACTTGATATACATAGTGAAATGATTTCCTCAATCAGGCTAATTAACATCATTCACACAGTTACCTTTTAAGTGTGATGAGACCACCTGAAATAAACTGTCTTAACAAATTTCTAGTATTTAATACAATATTATTTATTATAAATTACAGTAGTTGTGTTGTACATTTGATCTCTAAACTTACTCAACTTTCGTTTAGTTTTGCTTGATAAGACGTCTTTGTAGGTAATCTGTTTTTTCTCCCTGGGAATCTTAGAATTCTCTCTTCCTATTTCAGAGTTCTGAAATTTCACATTTCCATATCTAAGGGTGTGTGTGTGTTTCTGTGTATGTAATAAATCTAGTTTAACACTAAGTGAGACTTCTCAATTTAATGACCCATGTTGGTTTTCAGTACTGGAAATTTTTCAGGTATAATTTTGTTATATACCTCTTATCTACTATTTAAAATAATTTCAGCTTTACTGAGTTATGATTGACAAAATTGTAATATATTAAAAGTGTGAAATATGATGATTTGACATATGTATAGTTTGTGAAATAATTACCACACGTCAGTAACCTCACATAGTTACTTTTTTTTTCTTTTGTGGTGACTGTGCTTAAGGTCTACACTCTTGGCACATTTCAACTAAGCAAAACAGTATGACTAACTATAATCATCATGCTGTACATTAGATCCTCAGAGCTTATTCTTCTTATAACTCAAGGATTGTACCTTTGACCACTGTCTCCCCCATTTCCACCACGTCTCAGCCCTTGGTAAGCACCATTCTACTCTACACCATTCTGTTTCTATAAATTCTTTCTTTCTTTTTTTTTTAGAAATCATGCAGCATTTGTCTTTCTTTGTCTGGCTTATTTCACTTGGCACAATGCCCTCTAGATTCATCCATCTTGTTGCAAATAGCAGTATTTCCTTCTTTCTCATGCTTGAATATTTCACTATATATATCTATATATGTAGATACATATATATCTCTCACAACTTGTTTATCTGTTCATCCATTGACCAGACACTTAAGTGGTTTCTGTAATTTGCTATTGTGAATAATGCTGCAGTGCACATGGGAGCGCAGACATCTTTTCAAGAAACTAATTTTTTTTTCAGATATATACCCAGAAGTGGGATTGCTGATTTATATGGTAGTTCTGTTTTTTTGAGGAACTTCTAAGCTGTGTTTCATAATGGCTGTACCAGTTTACATTCCCACGAACAATATACAAGTGTTCCCTTTTCTCCACATCCTGTGAGCATTTGCTATCTCTTCTTGATAAAAGCCATCCTCACTGATGAGAAGTGATACCTCATTGTATTTTTGATGTGCATTTCCTTGGTGATTACTAACGTTGAACACCTTTTCGTGTACTTGTTAACCATTTTAATGTCTTTTTTTGGAAAAAAAAAAGTCTATTCAGGCCCTTTCCCCATTTTTAATTGGGTTATTTGTCTTTACCTATTGAGTTACACATGTTGGATTTTAACCCCTTATCACATAAATGGTTTGCCGATATTTTTTTTCCATCCTGTAGGTTGCCTTTTCAATTTGTTAATTAATTCTTTTGCTATGCAGAAACTTGTTATTTTGATATAGCTCTGCTTGTTGATTTTTGCATTTGTTTCCTGTGCTGTTAGTGTCATATGAAAAAAATAATAGCCAACACCAGTGTTGAGGAGATTTTCCTCTACGTTTGCTTCTAGGAGTTACGCAACTTCAGTTTTTCATTTAAATATTCAATCCATTTCAAGGTAATTTTTGTGAGTGGTGCAAAATATAAATACAGTTTTATTCTTTTGCATGTAACTCTTCAGTTTTCTCTGGATATGCATTTATTGAAGAGATGATCCTTTTGCCATTGTGTATTGTTGGCATCCTTGTCAAAGATTAATTGACCATATAATACTTAGATGTACTTCTGGGTTCTAGATTCTGTACCATTGAGCTGTGTTTCTGTTTTTATTCCAGTACCATACTGTTTTGATTACTAATCTTTGTAATATAGTTTGAAATATGAAATATTATACCTCGAATTGTATCCTTATTTGTCAATATTACTTTGGCTATATGAGACCTTTTGTGGTTCCATACCAATTAGGATATTTCTTCCTATACTTGTGAAAAATGTGATTGGAATTTTGACAGAGACTGCATTAAGTCTCTCAATTACTTTGTGTAGTATGGACATTTTAACCTTATTAATTATTCTAATCTGTGAACACAGGATATCTTTACATTTATTTGTCTCCCTAATTTCTTTCATCAGTGTATATTCTGTATATACAGAATTTTCACCTCCTTGGTTAAATTTATTCCCGAGTACTTTAGTATTTTTGTTGCTGTTGTAAATTAGATTGTCTTCTTTATTTCTTTTTTCAGGTAGTTCATTGTTAGTTTATAGACATGCAACAGATTTTTATATATTGATTTTGTACCCTGAAAGTTTACTGATTTCATTTAATTATAAGGTTTTGGTGGAGTTTTTTTAAGATTTTCTGTATAAGACCATGTCATCTGCCAACAGAAAATTTTAATTATTCCTTTTTGAATTGCATGCTCTTCACTTCTTTTTCTTCTCTAATTGTTCTGGCTAAAGTTTCCAGTACTATGTTGAATAAAAGTGGTAAGAATGGGCACTCTTGTCTTCTTGCTGATCTTAGAAGAAAAAGCCTGCAGCTTCTCACCATTGAGTATGATGTTAGCTGTGGGATCATCATATATGGCCCTTATTATGTTGAGGTACATTCCATCTATACCCACCTCATGGAGAGTTTTTATCATAAACGGATGTGGAATTTTGAAAATGCTTTTTCTCCATCTGTTGAGATGATCATATGATTTTTATCCTTAATTCTATTAAAATATTACATTTATTGATTTACATATTTGAACCATCATAACATCTTAGGGGTAAATCCCACTTGATCATGGTGTATGATTCTTTTAATGTGCTATTGAATTCTGATTGCTAGGATTTTTTTTTTGAAGATTTTTGCATCTATATTCATCAGAGATACTGGCCTATAATTTTCTTGTGATGTCTTTGGATTCAGGGTCAAGGTAATGCTGTCCTCATAAAATGAGTTTGGAAACGTTCCCTCCTCTTCAATTTTTTGGATGAGTTTGAGAAAGATTGGTGTTAATTCTTTAAATGTTTGGTAGAATTCGCTAGTAAAACCATCAGGTCACGAGCTTTTTTTCACTGGGAGTTTTTGATTACAGATACAATTTTCTTATTATTGTTCTGTTCAGATTTTCTGTTTCTTCATGATTCAGTAGATTATGTGTGTCTAGGAATGTATTCATTCTTAGGTTACCCAATTTTTGGCATATAATTTTTCATAATCTTTTTGATCCTGTCTCTGTGGTATCAGTTGCAATATGATCCCTTTCATTTCTGATTTTATTTATTTGAGACTTCATTCTTTTTTTCTTAGCTAGTGTAGCTAAAGGTTTATCAAGTTTATATATTTTAAAGAAAAACACCTCTTTCTTTCGGTGATCTTTTTTGTTGTTTTTGGTTTATTTCACTTGGTTCTGCTCTGATTAATGTTATTTCTTTCCTTCTCCTAACTTCGGGCCTAGTTTGTTCTTACTTTTCTAGCTCTTGAGGTTTAAAGTTAGGTGGCTTATTTGAGATCTCTCTTTTCTATTAATGTAGGAATTTATCAGTATAAACTTCCCTCTTAAAGCTGTTTTTCCTATATCCCATAAATGTTGGTACGTTTTGTTTTCATTTTCATTTGTTTCAAAGTATTTTTTGATTTTCCTTCTGATTTCTTCTTTATCCATTGGTTGAGTTCTTGGTCTTGGGTCTTTTCTTCCCAGTGCCCTAACTTTCCATAAACTTATAAGCCCCGTCAGTGAGTTTGCTCTTCCACCAACAAGTACAGCTCACACAAACCCCTGCTATCATGCATTGAACCTTGCCCTCGTAACCTATCTGGTGGAATACCTGAATCCAACTTCTTGCTTCTTATGAACTCCTGCTTTGCTTCCCAATTCCGTTTCTATTCTACAGATATGATTACATCATTTGTGAGTGTAGTTGTATCTTTTCTGTATTTTCTTTTTAGATTGTATGTGTCAATGATACGTACTTGGAACAAAGGTGGTACCTAGTCTGTCCAGGAAATGAATGATTTGCCATGGAGCCTAGTTATTTCTCTTGAGAATCTTACAGTGATATTAATGTCTCACTTTTCTCCTCTATTAACTCTTTCCCCTTAGCTATTGGTTTTCTTTTTGAAAGTTTTGTTTTATTTATTTTTAAAAATTATTTTAATTATTTATTTGTTATTTTAAAAAGTTGTGTTAGCAGGGAGGTATTTAGATTTATTGATTTATTTTTTTAATGGAGGCATTGGGGATTGAACCCAGGATCTCATGCATACTAGGCATGCTCTCTACCAGTGAGCTATACACTCCCCTCTGAAAGTTTTATTTAGGATATTAGTTTTCTTTTGTTGAGTTTTGTCTCTCTTTATGGACTAAATTTTTCTTGTATTTGATTATTCTTAGTAGTAATTTTATATAGGATTAGAAAGGATGGGTTGATACAGAAGGAAATGAATGGTCTGAAATCTGAGCGTTTGTGCCCCCCAGGCCTTTCTTATTAATATGCTTATTCTCTTGAGATTGAGCACAGCCTGACAATTAGAGGTGGCCATCAGGAGAAGCAGAAATATAAATAATCTTTGGGGACATATTTTCTCTGTTTAAGTTTTGATTAAGTTTCTGGTAATTTTGTATTTTTGTTAACTTAAACTATGACCTTGTTCCTTTTTACTGTTATTAAATATATTTGCCTAAATATATTCTCTTTTAGAATAATCATGTCAATCCTTTTGCTTTATTTTTTACAGTATAAGGAAAAAATCAGAATTTGAGACTGAAATCCAATCTTTGTTGAAAATGAGGTCAAAAAATGAAGATTTTCTTAAACAACTATACAAGGACGCTTATAACATTGGTTCTATTTTCCACCTAACTAGATTTAAAACAGAAGAAGTAGAACAGAAAATAACAGAAGTGAGAAGAAAATTCAAGGTTTGTGTTCTTCTTAGATATGAAAAACAGTAATGAACCTGAATTTTATTGATTTAATATTGATAGATTTTAATTTAAGCCATATTAGTCTTTTCAAAAAAATTATTCTTTCTGATAAATCATAGGAAAGTCACTTTTCTTCAGAGGTCCACCCTGAACAGAAGAGAAATCAGGCTCAGTGTAGCTAATCAACACTTGTGTCTACTTCTTGCCATCACTAGCCTTAAACTACCTGGATCACCGGAAGTGTGATAGTTGGTTCAGTCTCATCCCACATGTCTAACGTAGGATAGTTCCTGTCTCTGATAGGAAGAAGGGATGCTGGGAAGTGCGCTTGCACCCTTACCAATATAAGATAAAGGAATATCTACATTAGACGTGCAGGTTATTAGATTCCAGGGCACCAGACAATTAATAGACCACAGTGCTGCAGAATCAGCTCCTCATAGGCCTCAAATCCATTACTAAGTGAGAGATACAATGAACAGCCACCCATTTGGCACAGAGACCAGCAAAATCAAATTCATTTTATTGCACTTGGGGGGCCACTTTAACAGGCTACCTCTCTCTAGCACACATCACATACACATTTCGTCCATCACTGGCATTTTTTTAAGCATTTTTTTTATTGAGTTATAGTCATTTTACAATGTGTCAAATTCCAGTGTAGAGCACAATTTTTCAGTTATGCATGAACATACACACATTCATTGTCACATTCTCTTTCACTGTGAGCCACCACAAGATCCTGTATATATTTCCCTGTGCTACACAGTACGATCTTGTTTATCTATTTTTTTAATCAAAGACTTATGATCATATAAGTATCTGTAAAATATAGAATCTATGTTCTGTGTTCAAGCCCTGTAATAGTACTATCTTCAGTAAAGATTTTCTCTTGTGCTGTTTAAATTTAGGACTTGTGGATTGTATGCCAGTAAATGTTTGTGTACTGAGGCAGCCCAGCTGTCCAGTCGATTTGGTGTATTATGCGGGTGTCCCCTCCCATGGGTTGTTCAATGGGATTTTCATGTCTTACATGTGCCGAAATTTGTATGATAAAAATTATGTGTAGTAAAAATTAACCTCTAAATTGTTTTAGAGATATAAGGCATGTGATTATATATATGGTTTAGCATATATAATAATACTATAGTTAAAATTTTATTTAATTTTTCATTTACTTGTGTTTCTCTGTGGCCATCATTTTGTTTTTTTCATTGAGATAACAATGAATACATCATCCACTGATTTGGCTGCTTACAATGTTTTAATTTTTTTCAGTGGACAGGAAACCCTTGGTATCATTCATATGATTTTCCCCATAAGCTGTAACAACCTGCTTTAATTTTCAGACATACTGCTTCACTAATCCGAGGCACTCACTTATTAGGAAGGATGTTGCACTGAATATTTTTTTTCAAAATTTTCCTGGTACCATAACGTGCAGTTTGTAGGTGAAGTGCAGATTTGATGTGACCCCACTGTATTTGCTTTGCCAGCTCAAAGTGAAGTGTCCCCCTGACTATATCAAGCAGAAATGAAGAAATTGTTCGTTTCGTCCTTTACCTTCTCTGTGGTAGCTGAGAGATAACTAGAAGGAAGCAACAGAAAGAAATTACTTCATTTAGGAAATACTCCCCATTGCTAAACATGTTTGTTAATCTTTGAGCTGAACATTTAGAGCATTAAATTTCTATGATGTAGAGTGGCAATGAATTAAAAATTGATTTCTACATGATCCTTAGATAATTCAGGTTTGTAGTAATTCATATTTGTAGTTTCTGCTTTTGTAATGACCCTACTGGCTTTCATTGACTAATGAAAATTTATATAATTTTCTGAGTCAAGGGCATCATGTTCTTCTTGAAGAAAATTTTGTGTGTTTGTTGATCCTGGCCCGAAATTAGTGCTTAACGTGTGTCTTCCAGAAATTAATTACAGCAATACCACCTCTGAGCTAGATCTGAAAAATGATCTTTTATGGACTTAGAATTTCTGAGTTATGTTTTTTTCCCAATCCATCTGTAAAATGCCCAGTAAGTTACAGGCAGTCTTAAACTAGAAGCAGTCCTGAACAATCAAGATATCTAGCAGTTTCTGGAATTTTGTAGCTATTACAGATGATTTATCCCAATTTTTCCATACGTTCAGTCTCAAATACTGATCTATTCAGAAAAGACACGATTAGCCAAGTCCCAGGATAAAATTAGCCAATAGTGATGGGCGATAAATCAATAAAAGGGTAGTATGTATTCAATTATGGTGTGAACAGAAACCACCCAATGTTGTATGAAGAATGTGATATTGTAACAAAAAAATCTGAAAGCTTTCATCAGATGTTAAGTATTTTCCAACACTTCAGTAGAAGGCTTCTGTACAAGCTGCAGGATTTTTTTTTGGCTTGGATATATTGGAATTTCGGTGGAAAACTAAAATACCAAGACACTCTGATTCTAGGTTAAAATAATGGTATAGAGATAAGTGGAAACAATAGAAAAGAAGCAAGGTAGTAGAAAGGAAGACAGAGTTTTCTGCAGGCCTGTTATACGCTGGACCCCTTATATACGTTAGTAATACTGTGTGGTTGTCATTAATACACTCATTCTGGGGTGAAGTGGTTTGCCCAAAGTAGCATAGCTTTTAGGTAGCTTTGGAGATAAGGTATTCTGATTCTGGACTTGGAATAAACTAGTCAGTCAGACACTCACTACACATTTACTCTGACCAAAAGATTCAGTCAGACTCAAAGATTCAAAATAACCATATTAGGGATAATTTTTAAGACTTTGTTTTTTAGGGCAGTGTTAAGGTAACAGAAAATTGAGGGGATGGACAGAGATTTCCCATATCTTCCTGCTTTCCCACATGCATAGCCTTACCCGTTACCAACATCCCCACCGGAGTGGTGCATTTGGTAAAACTGATGGACCTACATGGACACATGGTAATCACCCACCTTACGTCTTCATTTTCATTTAGTTCATAATCGTTTTAAATTTCTCTTGAGATTTATTCCTTGACCATGTATTATTTTGAGATACACTTAGTCTCTACGTATTGTAGAATCTCCCAGTTATATTTCTGTTATTGATTTCTAGTTTAATTCCATTGTGGTCTGACTGCAGACATTTTATGATTTTTTTTTTAATTTGTCTTGGTGTTTAAGGGTCATTTTTAATGCTAGAAAAAGGCAATGTTTTATGTCCTTAGAATGTTGTAGGCCACAGTAATATGGTCTATAATTTTACAGTTTAACAGTTTGTAACTTTGCTTGAGTTGTTTTTCATATAGTTTAACCAACCCCTAACTCTATTTTGGAGAAAAAATTTGGCCCTCCCTTCAACCACTATTTGCTTATCTCTGTGACAAAGTTCATACGTCTTTCATCTGAGTAAAGTAAAATTCAGAATCCTCTAAAAAGCTTTCTTGGAGGACACAGTTTCTGCCACTCCAGGCTTACTTAGAGGAAGACTGTTTCAATTAACAGAATAAAACAGCTTCAAGAAGGCAAGATTTGATTTGGGCACTGTATAGCTTCTATCACAATTCCAAGTAAGACTGATTGTATTTTTAAAATGATTATAAAAGGGGTGTTCTAGTAACTTATTCTCTTTGATTCTTGAAGATCTATGCCTACTAAGTTAAATCTAGAGGATATTACTAATAGTCTATATTCAGTTATAAGTTTTTATTCCATCCTTGGCTTTTAACAAAAGTTGGTACAAGTCGTGGCCAAAATTGATCTTTGCTGCTTGGTTGTTCATACTAAGGAGACGGTTAAGTATATAAGTGCAAGGATAAACTACAAATTCATTTAATTTTGAACTGAAAAAGTAATGGGACTTCCATTTTTTTAGTGGCTGGGAAAGATGTTACTAGACTGACTTTACCAAAGATAACTTTAATCCCTGGACCTAAAAAGAAATTCACCAAAAAGTCACAGTGTATAGCTCTGGGTTGGGGATTCAGATTATTTTAATTTTGTTTTTTTTTTGTAATTTATAAACATTTCTACCAAAACCCCCATATATACCTTCATATAAATGAAAGGTAAAATGGCACTTTTGTGTTTGTTTTTAGATAGAAACAGGTTGAGCTGCCACCTGGACTTTAATTTATTAGAGTCCTGACCACCAAAAAGTGCCTTAGCAATGCACACCCAGAGCTGCCTGCCCCATTAATTCAGTGCAGCCCACAGGTATTTGCACAAATCCTAAAATTTGCTTTATTATTTTAATTCTTAATTTTAAAGTCTGTTTCTCCCTTCCTGATGTCAGACCTTATGTAATGAGTTCTCCAACTTTTTTCTTAGTGCCCTTCTGTCACTGGAATGCAAACTGATGCTGCTTCCGTGATTCTGAGCATAGATCTATTTATATTTAGTATTCACTCCCTTTTCCTCCTTAAGCTCCAGACACATGGGATTGACTGTTGCACACTTTTTCTTCAGCAGTCCTTTGCCCTGGTAGAATAGCTGTCTGCTGCCACCTTCTGGTTTCTGGCTGCTAAAGCCAGACAGCAGGTCGAAGATGACCATGTATTAGTGTGGGTTCCTCCCAACCTCTGAGATGCTGCCACGCCTTTCCCTCAGCTTTTTTCAAGCTCTTCAAAGCGATCTTTTGATATCTTTTTATTCTTATTTTCTCCAAAACCGGAATTGAGAAGTTGTGACAGAGACCTTAAGGCCCCAAAGTCTAAATTATTTACTAACAGCCCTTTACAGAGAAAGCTTGTAGATCCCTGCTCTAAAACATGTAGGAATAGCAAATGTAGGGAGCAGCCACAGCTCTCAGGGATGAGGGAAAGTACCAAAGAAGGGACAGCCATGGGAGAAGCTGCCCTCCCACCACGCAGAGCAAGGCCTTATTGGAGAGAGTGTGGCTGAATTCAGTGGTTGGTCCATAAGCAGAGAAGCTTGATGGAGGTTAAATGGAGGTTGAATGGAGTTTCTGGGTAGAGAAACTTGCTGGAGGGTGAACACTCTTGGTTCCTCACAGACCAGCTGACAGCAGTTCTGCAGGAGGAAAGAGAAAACGATTGGAACGGAAACAAGGATGTGAAGCCCCTGCTGCTGCCTTGCAAGCCCCTCCATGCCCTCTCCTGATAAGTCTCACTTTACTGCAGCTGGCCGAAGAATGCCTTTTACGTCCAAGATCCAGCTCCAGTACCTCAAATTAGAGTTAAAAGAGTGGATTTAGAGCTAAGAGGCAATAATTCGGTAACTGGCACAAATATACAGTCCACATGCAGGTTTCTCTACTTCAGTCTGTTACTGTATGTAGTCAAGCCCCATGCATTGCACGTATCTGTTCTAACTTTGGTGCCTCCTTCAATGTTACAGTGTCCCCTACATTTTCTGTTAAATTTGTCTTTCATGACATCAACATTTTAAAAAGAGTCTGAACCAGTTTGCAGAATTTCTCTCAGTAAGAATTTATCTTTTTGTTTACCCATGATTAGGTTCAGGTTTAATGCTTCTGACAAGAGTATTGCATAAGTTACAGTATTGTGTCCATGAAACATATTATTAAACACATGGTGAAAGTTTGTCTGGTTTCTATTCATAGCAAGTTTAATCATTTGGGTAAAGTTACAGCCGAAATTTATCCATCTTCCTACTGTAATTAATAAGTGCTCAACTGAGGGATTGTGTAAAAATATGCAACTGTGTTTGTTTCCAAAATCTTTCACCCAACGGAACTTATAAATTATGGTGATTCTTGGTTGAATCCATTATTATAACAGTTGCGAAATGGTGATGTTTCTGGATTTCATTTCCTTTAAAATGAATGGGCAATTTCAAAAACTGAAAAGTCTGGGCCAGGTTGGGCTGCAGGCCGTGCTCCTGAAAAAGGCCATCTTCTTTGCATTCTTATTGTCACTTACCTCCCCGCCTTTCCTGTCTCCTTACCAGTTTCCCCACATCTTGGGGAAAACATCTTGTAGGCCTTGTTTTACTGTCCATCCTCAGGAAGCTGTTTTGAATGAGAATCTGTGTGATTATGATATTTTAATGGATCTCAATTTTCTCATTATATAAAAAGATTCTTTAAGACTTATTTTTGAATTTGAAAAAACCGGAAATTTTATGGTTTAATTCCCCAACCTAGGGACTAAAAGCAATGTGTTTGTTATTTGTTAATGCATTCGTTCAACAAATTGTTCATTCAATGGATATTAAGTGCCAGGCAAAATAATGGAAGCTGACAGTAGAGAAGGGAGCTAGCTTCAAAGTGCTGTAGAGTGTGCCCAAGCTGTACTGTCAGACGGCCCTAAGTATTGATACTTGTTGAATGTTAGTCATGTGGCAAATTCCATGACCTTGGTTTTCTCATCTTTGAATGCGGATCACTATACCTGTGTCACTAAATGGATATGGTGATTAACTTTAATGTGTGTGCATGTACACACACATTCAGGCAGCCATTTCTTTGCACGGCATCAAGTTTGCTGAAACTTGTGCATATCTGAGTCATGTTCCCATTTAGCATGGTTGCGATATGCATGTTTCAGTAAGCATGGCGTCCTGTAAGATGAGGGCTACCTGTAAATATACAACACTAGAAAACTGCCTGGGATACTGCAGTTTCTTATAAGTGGTACCTATATGATTAAGTCAGGAAATCCTTTACAACTACTGGGGCTCTTTGTCATTCTCCAGCCTCTCTCGTTGAACATTTTCAGTGATGGTGCGATCAGTGTTTTAATAAGAAGACTGCACTCTAGTTCTTGTGTTAAGTCTACAGTAATTTGTACCTATTTAATCCTGGTGCTGTGCTCAGCAGCTACATAATTCATGTTGCATAATTAAAATCTTCCTTTCCTGGCAGATTCCATTTCAGAACCAACTCTGGCTTCACTAGTAGATTGGCACCTCTTTAACACACAGTCCCTGTTCCATTCCTCCACCTGTGGTATAGAAGTGGAGTTGAGGAATTCAACAATCTGATTGCCTGGAAAGCCTCATAGAAAGGGAGGCTTTGCAAGGACAGAGACATATGAGCATCAAAAGGCTCTACCCTAAATATTTCACTCACATTGAAGGGTCCTGTGTATCAAGGTGTCACTGAGACGCTAAATCAATAAGATAAAGTCCCTGGGCTCTCTGATTTTATGGGTTAGCATCCTGGTCCCAACACGTGCTGGCTTTTTGTGTTTTGGCAATTCATATGATCTGTCTCAATTTTCCCACTTTCAAAAGGGGACAGTAATACCTATTTCACTGTAAAGTTACAACAAGATTGATCTACCTAGTAGACAGGTCATACTCCTCAGCCACAAGTCTTACTGGCACCAATGGCAGTTTTATTATTGAGGAGACCCGTGACGTTTAGTAGACGTAAATGCCCAGATTCCACGTCACGAATCAGTTAACTTACTTTGCTTCAGGTTATTCCCCTTCCTAGGGCAGCTCACATCCAGCGGCTGACAAGTACAGGGGTAGCCTTGCCACCTTGGCCTGGCTTGGAGCAAAGCGGAAGGTCCATTCTTGCTCTGGGACTCCGCACGGAACTGACTGAGGTTGTTGTTGGAGTTACTTTGCAGCTCAGCCTGGGTTTCTGCCCGATTCTGCTTCCTTCCTCTGCCATCCTTTTCCTTTCTTCCCTTCCTGTCCCCTCTCCAGTCCAACAGGAGTGGATTCCAAGCACACCCCTCAACAATCCTGCACACCAGACACCACCTTGGAGTCAACTTTACAGGGAATGCTGCCTGGGACAACAGGATGTTGCATGGCCTGGCCTAAGACCTGTGGCCATCAGAGCTCACCTTATATCAGTCTTCAGCATGTTCTAGGGTGTTTTGAAGGTCATAAAAGGACTCAGTAGTTCTCCTAGGATAGGTCAGCCTCCCAGCATTCTGCTAGTGCCCTGGTGCACCGATCATATTTCAGGAAGGAGATATTGCCTAGGGAAGGCCTTGAGCATCTGGCTGGAAACACTCCCTGTGGCTTTGTGTCCAGTGGAATTTGAAATTGGCAGCCCAGCCAGTAAGTACTAGGTACTTTCCCTTCTGGTGACCAGTCATTTGACCTTGCTCTCTGAGTCGCAGAGATTTGGGGCCATGGTGGAAAACAGAGTTTGGAAAAGTTTCCTGATGGGCAAGAGTGAAGGTCCAGATGTTTTCTTCATAGAGAGTGCAGATTTGTCCAACAGTAGTAAGTTGAGTTGGTTTTGTGTAGAAATACAGGTTTCAGAATTTCAAGGGACTCTCCTCCTTCTTTTCAAAGAAATGTAATTGTTTTACTCTTCAAACTCCTAGTCTACTTTATTATAATGTCTCATTTACTGCCTACAGTTTTATTGGCCTTACATCCTCAAGTTCTGTTTATGCAGTGTTAATTTATCTAAGTTCAGGGCTTTAATTCACTTAAACAATAGACTTATCTCTTACAATAATATTCATAATGAAAAAACTTCAAGGGATGAATAAATGAATTTTAAAGAAATGCAAACTAATCAATCCCCATTACAGCCAGAGTGACCCTCTGAAGTAAGCACCTTGCTTAACATCTTTCACTAATTTTCTTACAACGCCTCGAAGATTCGACATAATCTGATAGTTTATCCCTTTAGCTTCATGCCTTACTATTTTCCCAACTCACATCCTCCTACACACACACACACACACACACACATTATTTTCAGTTAGTTTCAGAAAAAGGTGAAATGTAGAACTCTTTTCTGGAATATATTCTTTCTCCAATCTATAGAGGTGTTTTTAATTTGGTTCATTTATAATTAAATATTTAACAAATTGATAAAATTGCTGTATCTCTTAACATGTTAGAAGAGAGAACTAATCTATTTTAAATTATAAAAATATATTATTGTATAAATTGATTTTAGATGTAGGTATATCCTTAGGTGAAGTGATATATTAAAGTTATTGTTTTCTTTATCACCTATTTCCTCCTTTGGAGTTACTTTTTTACTTTAGGAGAGAATAATTTTGGTGGGTTTCTGTACCAAGAAAAGGAAGAGTTAAAGGAGAGACTTATTAACTTGTTTTTTTTATATTGTCTCTGTAGACCCTGTAATATGATGAGTTCACTAATTAAAGGGGGGATTTTAGAAACATTTCTGAACCTCCATTGCTCTTTACAAAGCTATGCATCTCTTTTGAATATGGAGGACAGTCCAGAGGCAAGCCAACTCCTCTCAAATAAGGGGTTCCACGGTGTAATTCTAAAACAGAAGGAACTTTCTGAGTTATTTCCAAATCCAGTTGTGTGATACTGTAAGGTACAACTATGAAGAGTTTAAGACTCTATCCAAGTAACAAAAAAATACTTTTCCACATATTTTTTGCCCATTAACTTTCAAGGAATATTTAAAAAAAATTGTTTTAGCCAAGGAGAATCTTAAATTATTTTGTAAACTTTAAACTTCTGTCTTGCTTTCAAAATTGGTTATGTTCATTCTGGAAAGTAATATTAAGAACAAACTGATAGTTTTTAAAAAGAAGAATGGAAAACTATGTATAGTTTTTCATTTTTGGTTTCCCTAGTTTGAGATTTTAGTTCAGGGTTATAACGTACAAGCTGAATTGAACTGAAATTCTATATTTTATTTCCTGGTCTTTGTCTCATTACTAATTTTGCCTTAGATAGCATCATTTTTTTTTTATAATACTCAATTTGTGATGAATACTTTACTCTTTGTTGTAACATTAGTAAAACCTATTTTGTATTAGCAGTTGTCTTAAAATGTTTTCTGATATTGTATAAATAAAACCCTTTTAAACATTTTGCTCATATTTAGGGTAGAGAAGACTTCTTGAAAAAAATCACTCGGGGTCGAGTGGCTAATGGAATGATAATTCAGGTAATCCTAAATCGGTTTTAATATTTTATTCTTCCTTTAATTTGCATTTTACTTAGCATTTTAAATTTGCCTGTAATGAGGCATCTTTTCACTACTTGGTTTGCAAGCCAGCAGTTTTCTCTCCTTAGCTGATGATACTTGCCCTCTGTGTAGACTAGCAGTGTTTGATCATGCATAAAGAAACTGACCTCCCATACACATATCTCATTTTGTGGCTTAATGGGAATTTCTGCCAGTCTAGTAAAGGGCAGTGAGATCTTACTTCTAAGTGTCTCTTTAGTTTGCTTTGTGATGATGTTATGTTTTCTTTACTTTTAATGTCTTTCAATTGAATTCTTTTATTTAAGACTGACAGGAAAATATACTATGATTTTTCTATATAAAACTTTTGAAACTAAAGCATTATAGCTAGAAAAAATCAATTGTATTATTTTTTAATCTCTGTTCACCACCTGCATAACCTTTAGAACCCAGGTTGGGTTTTTGAACCCTGGCATGTTTCTAGAATGCCTCCCCTGCAGGAACACAAAAATATTTGAAACTATTATCAAAAGAAGAATAAAATCAAGTGGCAGAACAGTCCAAGACAGTATTATTTTAAAAAATTATTTGAGATTATCTGCACTTCTGCTCCTCTTGGAAGCAAACACAAAGTTTGTAAATTTTTTTCTATTAGTAAATTTGACATTTTCAAACATATAAGAGTAGCGTCTCTCTAATTCTGTATGCTTGAAAATGCCAAATTTCCTAATTGATTTCTCTCTATAGATATGCTCAGTAATTCCATAATCTTCCAGTCCATTTTTGCTTAATAGTGTGTTATTAATTTCTTGTTTATTGGTTTTAGAATGCAGGGATTACCTACATTTCAATATTTGTCATTAACATGTTCTCTCACCCTATTATCTTCTAGTATTTACTTAAGAGTATTTGATTTTTATTGTCATTAATTTTTTTCTCTCATTTTTTCTAATAATACCTGTGCACTTTTAAAATATGTTTTGTTCATACTTACTGCTTTTTTTGGATGGCTTTTTAAACATTTTCAAATATTACTGCCTGGCACAAGATAGAGTCTCAATAAATATTTAGGTAATTAATAACAATGAGTTATTTAAAATCTTTGCTGGCAGAAAAGACTGTTTTCCCTTCAAGAAGAACAGGCACTTGAGAGGGAGGAACTTACGAGAAAAAAAGCAATATATAATCTGGCCCTGGCAGAAATGGAGATACCTCTGCTTAAACTAGAAGAAGATGCTATGAAAATCAGAGCTGTCTACAAAGAACAATCTGAAGTAAGCATGTATAACTAATGGAGAAACTAATTTGCAGGAATATTTAGGTGGATAAATCGTGTATGGAATTTTGCATTATTTTTTTGAAAATTATTTATTACTGTTATTATTATTATTATTATTATTATTATTATTATTATTATTATTATCTGGCAAATTATGATTTCACGTAGGAAGATATAAAAACATGGACAAAATAAGTCACTATTTCATGACCACACAACTAATCTATAGTCGAACTATATAGCAAGGCTATTACTACTATTACCTGGAACCCCATACTCTACCTTAGAGTGTACTGAGGAAAAGCAGTTTTCAGATGGGTGAGTAGAGATTTATCTGGTCTGATCACTCAGTATAGTAAATTTAATTCAAAATCTTCTCTGCTTGTTAATAAAATGCTAAAGCTATGTTTACTCAAATATAAAATATAATGTATCTTGATGTTTTCATGGTAAACTTTTGGTGCATGTAAATGAAGTTAAGACAGCTAGGATGAGAAATAAAGTGAATGTTGATAAAATATTTTCAAAACAACAGGTTTATGGCAGTAACTGATATTACTAGCCCTTCCCAAAGAAAAATGTAGTAGAAAAATACATAGACATCATATCATTAGTCTTCTGGAGAAGTAGAAGGTGTGGTAGGCATCATACATTCTTGTCCTCAGCCACAAGGAGGGCATACATATGTTCATCTGGGCCATTCTGGCACCAGGATTTTTCTTCTTTGCAAATGATGATGTAACTTTATATTCTTACTCTTTAATGATTTTCAAAATATCTTGATTTTAAAAACTTTTGTGATTTATGAAGTGTTCCTATTAGGAAGGCTTATTTTGATCTTCAAAGCATCTCTCTGAAATAGGCAAGAGAGAGTTTATCTGTAGCAGAGACGTAAGAAACTGCATGAAGCAGTTTGTACGAGGCCGCAAACCATGGAAACAACCAATTCTGAGTAGACTACTTAGGGTTTCTAAATGCTTGTACTAGCGCTCATGTAATGGATACATAGCCAGTTCTAACACCTAGTGAGATAAATGATTTTAATAATGGCTCCTCCTTACATTAATGATAAGAATTTATTAATTGCATCAAAACCTGCATTATAATTATTTGAATATGATAATGAATTCCAGAAAAGATTAATGAATTTTATTTTTTCTTATTTTATAATAGCCATTGTTTTATACCTTCTTGTAGTTCAGTAATTATTTTTGTTTTGTTATTTTTAACAGTGTGTAAATCATAAGAACTCAATTTAGCATAAACACTCGGAAAGAAAAAGTTTTCATACATTTTGTGTAATGATTACTGGCAGTTTGCATTTAGAGTTTTAATTTTGGTTAAAATATTTTAATGATTGTGATGAAAACTTATAATTTTTATGTTGAGTTTGTTAGTTTTTATTACTGAGCTAAAATTGATTAGATTTTGGTTTTCTCAGGTATTTCAAATCTAATATTGGGATTATGGATATCATAGTATGTGTGGTGATCCTTTCCTTTTACACCAAATGTATATTGTTGTTATTAAAATAGTCACTTGGGAACTATTTGACCTAAACCAAGATAATTGGATTATAACTGCTGCACATCTGAATTTCTAAATGTCTTCTAGATACTAGGCGATGTAATTGAAAGGAAAAATCATACGAAAAAGAATGTAGAAAAAACAAAGAGAAAATTGCGAAGAAGGGGGAAAAGAGCCCAGGATGCACTAATAGAAACTGAGGTAAGAAATTTAGTATCAAAAAATAATTTTGGATTTATAACCTCTTTATGTCAATGAAAACTATTCCAGCAAATGTTTGAATTACGTTGATTCTGCACGTGCATAGACACACACACACACACATCTTTGTGTCTTCATTTTCTCTCTTACAGTGTCTTTCCCGCTCATCTAGCGTGTCCTCTCATTACCTTTCCTACAAAGTAGAGGTAGGAATTGTAGTACCTAGAGATAGTGCCATGTTTCTGCAGACGAGACCAGTGTACAGGTTGAAACATTTGTTAATGTCTGACATCTCAATTTTACCCTCAAGCAGGTGTATAAACAGCATGAACAAATGGCTGTGTATCAAAGGGCGTCAGGGCTTTTTCCAACTTAGAAGTAGTTAATTCCTGAAAATCCTCACATCTAACATTCTACCTTTAGAGAATCGTTGGATGTGGGAAAGCAGAGATAATCCATTGTCTTTAACTTGCTATCCTGTGGATACATTTTAAAGGTAGCACCAGTAGGATTTGTTGGTGGACAGCATGTGGGCCTTGACATAGAGGTATGATCATATCATTTAAATAATGTTTGCTCTGTACAGGGCCACAAAAGAAATATTAAAAAATTACCAAGGAAAATAATGTGTATAGTAATAACAATAGATACTAATGTTTTGCATGCTTTTTATATGCCAGGCATTGTTGTAAGTGCTCCTATGAACTAGTCTCATCTTCATGATAACCCTATGAAGAGTGCGTGTGCTGGTATTATCTCCGCTCTACAGTTGAAGAATCCGATGCCTTGTTTTTTAATTAACTTACTCAGTTTCGCACAGCTCGTTGATGGTGATGTTGAGGTTCACTGTATCTGGCACTGGCACTAGACTCCATACTCTTAACCATTACATTATACTGGTCATACCATACAGATTACTTTTATTGATCCCAATGAAGTAAAATCAGAACTTAATAATAAAAAAATAGCAAAAAGAAAAAATTATGTGGACCACTGGAAATATTTTTAAATCACATTTTCGTTATTTAGTTCTGTGTTAAGGAATATTTAGAAATCCAAATTACAGTCTCATCAAATGTAACAATGGAGAAAAGAGCATTAGCCTCAGTTGTTACTTATGTTGATAAGAGGTTGCTGTTTGCTTTTAGTTGTTCACATGGCCAAACATATTTGTGTTCCAATTAAATTGCAAGGATTTGAAAAATCCCAGTATTTAACATAAAATATTTCTGAATTTTTTTTTAGAATAAACGCTCAGTAATTTTTGAAGAAATGGAGACCACTAAAAGTAAAACAATTATTTATCATACAAAAATAAATCAATTGAGTAAGGAGTTAGAAGAAAAACAAAAGGAAAAGGATATGTTTGATCAGATACTTGACCATTTAAAGTAAGTACTTAAAATTTATCAAAATGTTAAATGTTTGTTATTTATAAAAGAGATAAGGTCAAATTTCCATATTTAAAATTCTTAAAATGATCCATATTTTGTGTTGTAATTTGATGTGAAATATACATGTGGCATTTGATAATTTTGGTTTAAAAACATAATCTTAAATTTCTGTAATTTTTCATTGCTCCTCTGGGTTTATTATTTAAATAATTCAAGTATTTCTCCTTTTCCAAGTGTAAGAATTTTTATTCATTATGAAATTAATAATCTTTCCATCTAATTTCAGTGTTTCTAACTTACATAACATAGTTAATAATGTATAGTTTTCTACCCAACTTTTTTTGATAACAGTTTTGAGGTAAGAGTTTACGAATAGATATTCTATAACACCTTGTGAAATTCACATTTACTGTCTTCAGAAACCTCTAATACAGTCCCCTCATTAGTCTGGGGCGTACCTGACAACGGTTAGTAAGGCCTTTCACTTTGAGAATGACCAGGCTTTAAGATTCTTAGTATCCATAAACCCCCACTTAGAACTCACATACTCTTCCTTTACTCCTCTTGGTTCTTATTTACTGTTTTGTAATACATTGAGAACAGGGTTTAGAGGACTGCTAGAGGAATATGTGGTGGTCACATTTAGGATGGTTTGATTTAAATACAGAAGGCTAATACAGCATTAGGAAAATCATAGCACTTGAGGGATAAAGTGTCAAAAAAAACCAGTTACGCACAGTCTAATACCATGTACCTTAATGGAGTCAAGTCAAAGCGATCATACAGCTTTATCTGAAAATTGCTAAGTCATACTCAGTATACCAGGTGAGGAAAGCAAGGAAACATGTTGTTTACTTAGAAAAAATATTTATCCATATTGTTTAATATCTGTAAAAAATATTGGGGGGCTCAAAGGGATAAATCTAAAATTATGTAAGTCACACAAAACTTACAGAGATTTAATTCAGGAGCTGATGAAATGCTTTTCTTCAGAATTCCTACCATTTCAATTCTTAAATTTTCTTCCATCCTAGAGTATATTGCCTTTGAGGCAAGAGTGGTCACCATGTCCTAGTGAACCAGTTC
The DNA here is from genome assembly GCF_048564905.1 of Vicugna pacos. NCBI lineage: Eukaryota > Metazoa > Chordata > Mammalia > Artiodactyla > Camelidae > Vicugna > Vicugna pacos. The sequence goes on from NC_133010.1 coordinate 12,893,474, forward strand.
TCTCTCTAAACTTGACAAAACTCTGCCTTCCTACTGGAAAAGAAGAAAAAGAATAGCTGAAACTGTGGCTTTTTTTAAACAAATCTATTAATTGACAGTGATAATGGGCAACGTCATATCAATGTCAGTGATAATGGATAATGGATAATGTGTAAAGCTAACATTAATTGACCTCCTAATGTGCCAGGCATTTTGTGGGCAATCTAAGTACCTTATCTTGTCCAATTCTCAGTGAATTTTAAATCATGTAATAACATTCCCACATGATTGCCAAAGAAACAGAAGCTCAGGGAAATTAAATGACTGCCTTCAGATCACACAGCTAATCAGTGGTAGAGCTCCAGTTTACGCTTGTCCTGTTCCAAAGTGTGTGCTCTTTCAACTGTGCACATTGACTTCCTACTCTAGGTTTGGAACAAAGATTACTGCAGATTAACCGTGCTAGGAGTAATCTACTTTTGCTTTCACTAGGGTCAACCCATATTAGTGAGTAGTCCTATAGAACATCATGTAAGAATTTTGGATGTTGTTAGTATGAATGATGAAGTGGAACAAACAGGGGCAAGACAGGTGAAAGGGAGTACCTGATGCCATTTAAAAGGAGAGGCAGTCATCTAAAAAATGTGACCAGAGTCATGTTTTCAAATTGGCTAATAACAGCCATAGTGGAGAGAGAGAGAGAGGAAAAAAATGAGTACTTGTGTTGAACTACTGAATCAAGCAGAGCAACTCAGAACTGGATTTGAATTCTGGTTCTGTCATTTACTAATTAGCTTCTACCAGCTCATTGTGCTGAAGTTTAGGGTTTTCATCTGTAAATTGCTTTAATAATTATTCTTTTTATAGAGTTGTTGTTGTATTAAATGAGATATTGTATCCAAAGCAATTTTTAAAAACATTTTAGCCCCTTGAAAATTTTAGTCCTGCTGCCTTTATAGCTAACTGTGCAAATGATTCAATTTTCCATACCAGTAGAGATGAAAACGAATGTGGGTAACGTAAGACTGTGCTGAGCTTTTGCAGCTCTGGTTTTTCTGGATTCTGGGTTGCTGATCAACTCTGGCAGTTATTTCTAAAGCATATTTATTTTTGCAGTATTGTTTTAAGCAGTTTTTGATGCTTTTTCTACTAGTATAGTGCCTAATATAACTTCTGATTGCCCCATAAAAATAATTTTACCTCTGTGTCAGGCTGTACTTAGTTGCAAATGACAAAATACACAAAGGCATGTATGCACACACACACAGAAGCACACATTCAGACTCCAGCTTAAACAGTTGGGAAGCGTACCGTCTTGTATAACATGAGGCCTCTCAGTAGGGTAAGCTTCAGGGTCGATTGAGCAGCTCAGCACAGGTACTCATGTTTTGTTTCTTTCTCTCCACAATGGCTCTTGTCAGCAAATCTGAAAACATAACTTCCTTGTTCACCTTGCCTTTCATCTTATTGGGCTAGTTTAATATGTATGTTTGCTAGTGAATAATTAGCCTTGTGCTGATTGATTTAACCTAAACAGAACGTACTCTTGCTTTTACATGCTGCGTGGAGAGGGAGTCCTTTTGGAATGACAACAAAACAGAGGCACGCTGGGTAGGCAGCCAAGAGACCCCACTAAATCTCCAGAAATTGTCCCCCACCTGGATCACTTAGATGTAGCTCACGGAGATAAGCCAAAGGAAAGGACTAGGGGATTTGTCCACTGCCATTCAGTTCTAGGATTTCAGTATTGGGTATTTTCACATGTATCATGAGTGTATTTTAGAAAATTAAATGTGGATTAATTAGTGGCAAATGCAAATTTTTTTCTTTCTTCATAGAGACCAGTTTATAACTATGAGATATAAAAAAGAACATGCACAAGCTGTGTTTGATCACCTCGTAAGTGAGAAAAAAGCCTGTGAAGAGAGACTCTGTGAAGAAGAACAGAGATATATAACGCTCTTTAGCATAAGGCAAAGAACCCTGGCAAACATTAAGGTAAGTATTATTTTTTGACTGTTTTATAATCAGATATTTTTGATTCTAGATATTTATATAGTCAATTATGATATTCAGTATATTCAATTTTCTTTTAACGCTTAAAAGACATTACTAGTATGTTTTTAAAAAGATCATGTAGAACAAATATATGTCAAATAGACATGCATGTGAGTGAATGAACATACCGTCTATAATGCTATTGCTGTGATCCCCTCCAATAAGAAAATAATTAAGAAAAGAACAAAACTTTTATTAATAATGGTGCCAAGTAACATTTTTCTATTTTAAATGTGGCCGTTACATAGGATAAAGTTTGGGTTTTCGTTTGTCTTAAAAATATGAAAATAATTGGTGCCATCTAGTGGCAACAAGTGTTGCCTCCTCTTGGAGGAGTTCTGGAAATTGGATAGCAGAACCTCAGATACATATGTCTGAATGGACTGGGGAAGCTTAGATTCAAATGCACCTCTCAAAACAAGGAGATTTAAGTTACTTACTGACTTAAGCATCATTCCCCACCTCATGTTTTATCACAACAGTAGAATTAGTTGTTTGAATGCTACCACATTTTCCAGTTGTACTGGTGTTGAGGACACAGTGGGGACACAAACGAGAAAAAATCATTTACTGATTGACATTTCAGCGTCTTAATGGAATGATAACAATTAGTGAAATGGCAAAATATGGTCAGCAGGAGAGAGATGAAGGAAAAAAATCTTATATAACTAGCCTCTCAGTAATTGAGAGGTGTATTTCTTTTCATCCCAAAGCTGTCTCTGCCTTCCTGTTCTGAAGTGTACCTACCGCCAGCCACTTGGACACATCACATGGTCTCAGGTATTTTTCTTAGCACCAGTCTCTATCTGAACTTGTTTTGTTCATTCACTTTTACTTGTTTATTGTCTGCCTACATCCTGCTAAAATGATATATTCTTTATGAGGACAGGAAATTTTCTTCCACATTCCTCTCTGTATCCTAAAAGCTCAGAACCATATCTGGCATAAGGGAGGCACTCAGTAAGTACTCATTGAATGACTGAATGATTAAATGGATGAACATTTGCTTCTTTGGGGGTAATTTTGCTGTCAACGTGCATGATAGTGACTAAAAGCATGAGCATTTCAGAGATAGCTTTCCATACTGCACCAGACTCACACTTAAACACGTACTTATGCTGTATGCAAAAGCTGACTCTCTCTCTCATTGATAATACATAAGAAATTTGCCATCTAGTCTTTTCCCTTTAGGTGAAAATGGTTAAATTGTCTGTTGCTGTCTAGCAATTAAGTATTCTGCTGGAGATAATAATGCTTCTCAAATAACCTTTAATTTGTATGAAATTGTTTCTTATCGGCACTTGGATAGCTCTTTGTTATGCATTCACCTTATATGATCAGAAGCGTGGTTTGAACACGAAAAGCTTGGAGATTGATATATCTCATCGTTAGTAACACAATCTATGATTCTAATTAGTTATTGGTGTTAAAGTGTGGGAAGACAGTGTGAGTCCTCATAGAAAACCTAGTCTTATCTCTGTTTAGAAATTGTATGAGATTAAAACTTCTAAGTATATATCATGTAAAGCATTCCCAGAAAGAAACGAGCATTACTAGGCACCATTATAAATGTGGCATTATTAATCTGAGGTGTCCTCTCTGGACAAAAGAATTGATCGCAATTATGGATCATCTAAAGGAATTGCTTATTAAAAACTTTGATAAAAGCCACAATGGAATTAATTGAGGATGCAAGAAAACACACCATGGAATTAGAAACACAAACAGCTAATAAAATAGTTAAAGAAAAATATACATGAGCTTCAGATAACTTACAGTGTGGTTCTGGGGTTAAATTCAGTCTTTTTCAGTAAGCAGTTCCATACAGGATATCTTTTTTTTAAAATTTTTTTATTTCCCTGTGCTATACAGTATAATCTTGTTTATTCTACATTTTGAATCCCCATTCTGTCCCTTCCCACCCCCCCGCGCCCCATACAGGATATCTTTAAATGATAGATTTCTTGAATGTCATTGAGTTTTTACTAACTGCCTATAATTTGCATTAGCAGAGACAATCTCCTAATACTTTATATTCTTTATTATTTTTTATTTTTCTTCATATTTCCCACTGTCAGGAAATACGTCTTCCCTTGTCCATTGCTGGTTTCAAGTTTGGCTATTAAATCCATTTCTTGACCTTTTCATGTGATAAATTCTTAGCTTCATACAGAGGCAATGATTCACTAACTCATTGGACATCTAGATTTAGAAATAATAGAAACCAGGAACAAATTTAATCGGAGATAATTTTAAAGATTAATACAACTTAAAAAAATTATTCTCCTATCGACCACCTACCATTTCTTCATTTACACAACTAGTTTATGAGTACTACTATTTTCAGGGCACTTAACGTTGGATACCAAGACCCTAGCTTCAATTTAAAAATGTAATCAGCAGGAAGACGTAAGATGTGAAAAAAAGACTTGAATATAGTGACAACACTCAAATTATAAAGAATAGATTGAGTTCCTGGCTCAATGACCTGATATATTAGGTGTTATTATAAATAAAAAACATTATGTGTTCTTTGATCTCAATAGTGGGAAATAACTGTTTTCATTGGAAACACTTAGAAGACTGACCAATGAATCTCGTAGGCAAGAATAATTTGCTTTCATAATGATTTTCTTGCCACCAAAAGATTTAATATAGCATGCAATTTAAAAAATTAACATATTTTGCATAATTAATATTTCTTTTAAAAATAATTCTAGTAGGATTAGATGCCAGTTAATCACATGTGGTAATATTCACTAGGTTCATTATATTGCTTTTAAAAACAACTTGTTCAAATCTGTGGCTCTTTGAGAAATGAACATTTTGATTTGAGGACCAGTAGCAAAAGAGAGCTGATTTTGTCTCTGGGGACAATTCAAGTTTTTGCTCACATCCAGTCCTGCAATGATCAAAAGTACTTGGAAATCATCAGAGAGTAACACAAGAATATAAAGGAAAAATGTAGCATGTGTGTGAGTGATTCCCAAATATAAATTTAATGTTTACTTAGAGCATGATCCATTAAACAAAGAAAAAGCTTCTCTTCTTTCTGCATCTCTCTCTAGCAGCATGTTACGTCTTACAGACATGTTCATGAATTGCTGCTAGTACTACATTCAAGCACTATATATGACGTTGGAAGAGAATTTTTATTTTTTGAACTGGCAATCAATCACATTTTTAGCTTTTTTCTCCAGCTACCTAACAGCATCTATTACAACTACTTGGCTATAGTCCATTTCAGTTTTTCTGTACGTTGATATTTTTCTACATAGTTGTGATAATAATTGATAAATGCATTTTGGAATTATGATTTTTCTAAGTAACGTTAATTTCCTAGTGGGTCTTCCACTTTTGAAATGCCTCCTTCTACTGTAGTGTAATAGCAATATATGATTTTCTCTCTTGATCAATTAAAGTAATTATAGTATGAGTTTCTAAATATCAAATTGCATTATTAGGTATACCTTAATTGGTTATGCCTTATTAAAATTGTAATGCATTACTGGATTCAATTTGCAACCATTTAATGCTAAACATTTGTTGGTCTCTAGTTCTTCTATTTTGTACTTTAAGATACTGGTATCAGAGAGTTCCTGGAGTTTTAAAAATGAAATAAAAAGGTTTTCTTCTTTCTTTCTATGTTAAATAGTGTGAGGCATTTCAGTTATTAAAGATTTGAGAAGTCCTCCCATGGTACTATCAAGATATGGGGAAAGTCAGAGACTCTGCCTCACTTGCAAGCTACCAAGTTAGCCTGTCACTGCTTCACAGGTGCTGGCAAAAGACACGAAACTCCTGGGTGAGAGACAGAGGACTTCATTGCTCACTACGCAACAGCTGTGTGAGCTTCATGTTTGCATAGGTCCCCCTTGGCTCCAAGCCTCATGGGAGTAATGTGAAAGTGGTCCAGGTGGATGCTACATACACAAAGGGTTTTTTATCACAGCTCATGAACCTGGAGTGTAGGAAACCCCTAGTTTTATAAGGGAGCATCCAGCAAACTTGCCCAGCCTTTACCCCACAAGAAGGCATTACATTTCGTATGCAAACAATTTTAGAAAGGTAGTGCTAGATAAAAACTGTCACAGAAGTGTATAAGCATCACAGTGAATTGCCTCCCAAAAGATATTTCCTGAGCTTGCCTCTTTTCTGAAGAAAAACATTTTAAAATTTAGTCAGCATCTTCTTTGGGTTTTGCATAATTAATATTTTCTAATTTTGAGTCAATATTTGAATGTTATCTTTTCTAGAAAAGATCATTTTAATGAGTTTTTCAAATTTATCATTCTGCTGTATGAAATATGGTTAGTTTCATTTCTTCTGCTTCTGCAGTCATAGCTTTCTCATGAATTAGCCTTAGCCTTTTGTTCTTTCTCCTTTTCCTTGACTAGTCTTGCTAAATTTTTGCCTTTGGTTGTTTTTCCACAAACTTCACATTTTGATTTATTTAGGAAGATTAATTATTTTTGTTTTCTAATTCATTAATTTTAGCTGTTTTCTTTATTAATTATTCCCTTTGATTGATTTTCATAATTTTATTTCCTATTTCTTTCTTTTTTTTAGCAACTTGAGTTGAATAGTTTTTTCTTTCTTACTCATAATATTCAGATATTCTCTGAATGCCATTTTAATATATAGTGATTTCACTTAATATTTTTACTTGTACATTGACTTAGTCCCAGGTTAGGGAATTTAGCTTCCTTGAGACTTTTTGAGGGGAAAAAGGCAATAAATAAGTAAAACCATTATTTATAAGATTTTTTCATTTCCATAGGTTGTGAGAACAGGGTAGTGGGTATTGTTTAAATTTATGTTAAGAAGTGATGTCCAGCAAGGTAGTATAATAGGAGTTTCCTACTGTGTTTCCTCAAGAAATCCAATTTTGACAGTCACTAGTGGGCAAGAGCACTTTTATAGAAGTGCAGAGTTCAGTGGAGCAATTCTGGCACATCATCAAGCAAGGAATCCTGAGACAGGATGAGTTGGACAAGGTAAAAGGAAGTTTTGTTTTACCCATGTCACCTCTCCCCTAAGGAATCATTGAACTCCGTGCCAAAAGAAACCCCCTTAGCCTGCAATTTCTGAGATTTCTCTCACTGGGTGAAAGTGAGGGCATATGAGTGCGTGCTTAGCTTCCCCGGCTGTGTAGGGTGCAGCCAAGAGGCCCACTTCTTTCTCACCCCGTCCGGAATATCGAAGTGAGCTGCATGACTGAGGGAGAGATAAGTACACAGCAGCCAGGGCTTGGAACACATCAAAGTGATGTGTATTCTACTATACAGATTCCATCAGGAGGCCTGCCTATTAGATCTAGGGGTGCTTTACCAGTAGACACTTCCTACTGGCCCATGGGTATGCTTAGCACTCTGAGCACCTCCCTCGCACATGGTGTCCCCATGAGCAGCTCCTGTGTGCATCCCATGGGCAGTCAGTGTGAGCCTTTGCAGATGGCTATTGAGCATGCACAGAAAACCAACCCAACTCTGCGGGATTGAGAGAAAGCACACAAACCTGAGCATTTAGCATTGCCCTAGGAAAAGGAAATAAGAAGCTTTCAGCACTCAGCTGGCTTTGCAGGCTTAAGAGAAGGCATATAATCTTAAGAATTCCAGTACCAGCTGCACATCTATAAAGTGGCTTCAGGGCTGAACATGCAAACAGGAGACCCCAGTCCATGCCTTCCAGGTGCACTCAAACAAAGGGAAAAATAAAATTCCACCCCCAAGAAAGAACAAGAAGAATGGAGCAGATACATCCATAGAAAAGGTATGAGAAAGTCTCAGAGGGGTGAAGGGCCTGAAGTGGCATTTTTCCAAAGAAGACATACATGTAGTTGGCCAACAGATAAATGAAAAAATAAAGGTATTCAACATCACTAATCATAAGGGAAATGCAAATCAAAACCACAATGAATTATCACCTCACACCTGTCAGATTAGCTTTTATCATAAATGTAAGAGATAACAAGTTTTGTCCAAGTTGTAGAAAGAAGGGAACCTTTTTACATTGTTGGTGGGAATGCAAATGGATATAGCCATTATTGAGAACAGTTTGGAGAGTCCTCAAAAAATTAAAAGTAGAAATACTGTATATCCAGCAACCCACTTCTCTGTATACATTAGAAGGAAACAAAATCAGTATCGCAAAGAGATATCTGCACTTCCATGTTCATTGTAGCATTATTCACAATAGCCAAGATGTAGAAACAACCTGTGTCTGTTAATGGAGGAATGAATAAAGAAAATGTGAGAAAAAATGTATAGTGAATGCTATTTAGCCATGAGACAGAAGGAGAGCTTGCCATTTGCAATGAGATGGATGAACCTAGAGGACATTATGCTGAATAAGTGAAATAAGCCAGACAGAGAAGGGTAAATATTGTGTGATCTTACTGTTTGTGGGATCTTAAAAAATAAAAAAGTTGAACTCATGGAAACAGAGTAGAATGATGGTTACCAGGGGTAAGGGGATAAGTGAAATAGGTGAGATGCGGGTTAGAGGGTACAAGCCTTCAGTTATAAGATCAGCAACGTCTGAGGATCTTATGTATAGCACAGTGACTATACTTAACACTATATTGTGTACTTGAAATTTACTACAGAGTAGATCTTAAGCATTCTTAGCATACACACACACGCACAAGAAGATAGCTACGAGGTGATGGGGATGTGGTAATTAACCTGATCATAGTAATCATTTCACAGTTTATACATACATCAAGTCATCACATTCTGCATTTTAAGTATATTTAACTTTATCAATTATGCTTTAATAAAGCAAAAGGAAAATACATTTCTGTTAAATACTTTTGTTTAATTTGCACTGGGTTATCAAACATAATCATGGAAACTTTTGCTCCATAGATAATGTGTGAGCAAATAAATTAATGAAGTGTTTAGTTCAACCAAATTATACTTTTCATGACATAAAAGTTCCTATATTTTAGTCTGTTTGAATGTTGTAGTCTATTTGTAGTATGTTGAAATTTCTTAAGTGAATTAATTTGTGGGTTTTACTTTATATATTTGTAGGTCATGTTATTCAGTACATACAGACTCATAACTATTAAATGGCCTTAATATCGTTTATATAAACACAGTTCTCTCCTATGTATTGTTCTGAGGTTAAATTATCAACCTCTGCTCTTCTTCCTAGACTAATCTAATATTGCATTTTATTATCAAATATTGTGGCTTATTTTTTACATGTGCATTTGTAACCTTTATAGAACAATATTTAGAATGATTTTGCTTTTTCAATCTATTCTTATTTAGTAATTTATTTAATTTATATGATAGTTTTATTGGTCCTTGCGTCTGTCATCTTGCTTAATGCTTTCTGTATTGATACTACCTTTCTACTTTTATCATTATTACTTTTTTGGTGTATTGACTATTGTGGTTTGATTTTATTGCTTTTAGTAATATAAAGTGGAGACATTCTACTCTTAATTATATTACTGTTTCAAATTTCCATCTAAATGTGCTCTCATATTAATAATACAGATAAACAATGGGAGATAAAGCCGAGAGCGTAGGTTTGGATGTATCATGAAGACCCAGTTGAAAAGTTTACACTTAATTTGTAAAGCAGTGGGAGACATGAACAATTTCTGTGGAGTGCAGTGTGCTCAGATAGGCAGGAGCAAGATTAATTAGACAGCGTCATGTAGGATGAAATGAAATGAAAGCACAAGTTGCAGGTATAAGTTACAAAAAGAACCCTTTTGTCATCAGAGGGAAGTAATGAGACAGTGATGGAACAGGAATGAGGGTGTAGACTTAGCAGAGACTGTTGCTATAAATGGGTGTGATACGCAGGTGAAAGAACAGCAAATATAGGAGGTGGTAGGATATTGGCTGACTTGAAAAAAATATGGTGGCATTTATGGTAAAAAGGACTTTTGATGATTGGCTTGTGAAGATGCTCGGTTTTGGACAGGTGGAGACCATGTAAGTGGAAATGTACCTAGTAATTCACCATGTGGAGGCAGAGTTTGAAGGAAGGAATTGAAAGTAAGAAGATTGCTGAGTCAGCCCCCATGTTGATAGTTGAAGATGTGAGAGCTCATGAAAGCTTTGAAGAAAAGTCTTAGAGAGTGTCTGAAGGCAGACGGGGATGTTCAGGTTGTTATATTAGTATCTCTCTGCGGCTCTGCAGGCTCTGGCTTCCTCCTCCATCACGGGCTTCTAGGTTAGGGTCTGCCAATATGGAGCACTCGTGGGAGGCTAGAAAGGTGAAGGAGGAAGAAGAAATGTGTCATTTTTTTAAGCTAGAAATGCATATTCAGTTCTTGTTCATAGCCATGCCTGAATAAAACTTGCAGCTTTTGCAGTGCTTTCTGAACTGGGTTTTTGTGTGTGTCCCACCTCAGAGATGTCAGAACCAGCCAACTGGAGCCCACTCCTCAGAAGTTTGTATTCCAGGCTTGAAGAGCCTGTCCTTGCAGCCCAGAAACACTGGCGTCAATCAGAAAGCCTGAATTCCATTTCCACAGGGATAGGCCATGCCAAACACTGCCAAAGTGTTGAGTCATGCATTCTTAATTTGGCCATTGGTAGAGCATCAGTGATATAAAGGGTGGTATCAGTAGATTTGTAAAGACAGAAGCTTAAATATAAAGGTGAAAGGAGCAAGAACATTGAGAGAAGTTAGAGAAGGCCACTTCAGAATTCTTGTGATATAGGAACTTATATATTTCTATTTATTTGTTTGCAAATTGCAAATCCCAGGTATATTTTCCCACAAAGTAGAAAGAGACAAGAATGAGGGAGAGATTGTATTATATGTCTTATAATGCGTTTTTGCTTAAATATTTGGTTCCTTTGTCAATTGGTGATGGCCTTAGAGGAAGAGAATGATACCTCACTCATACTTTTGAGTCCTTCCAGAGTCCATCACAATGTCGAGGACAGAATAAGTACTGAAGTCCAAATGAAGTGATGTGACTCCTAAAAGAATAAGTGAAAAAGTGAGATTTGTATTTCAGTTTACTTTGTCAAGGATAAAGGAAATTGTTATTCATCGATTCATTCATTTATTCATTCATTTTGAAGTCATGTTCTGAGAGTTAGAATCTGGGTGAGATTCTGAGTGTAGTAAATACAGGGTAACACCTGCTCTCATTTTAGCTTCACTGAGCAGTGGTGAAGAAACAGGTACAAGTAAGTTAAAATAAGGTGCAACAACTGCTTTTCTAAAATTAAGCACAGGATTCTCTGGAACCCAAGGAGACCTTGAAGGAAATTTGAGAAAGCTTGCTATGGCGTTAAGAGCAGAACTAAGTCTTGGAAGGTGGGAACAAATTAGCCAAGGAAAGTGTGCTTCAAGTGGTGAAAACATAAGAGGGAAGGCATGCAGGTGTCAAAAATAAGTAGGTGTTTAGGGAAGTGGAGGTAATGTATTATGTTTGGCAAATAATTTATCAGAAGAGTAACAGAACTATCATAGCAGCTGAGGAAAATCCCTCTAGACTTGGCAGAGATTCCCACTGGTCTCCTGTGGCACACTGGTGCTGTGCTAAGGGGCCCAGGTGGACTGAAACGTTGATTCTCATCAACAGTTAGAGTTGGGAAGGGCCTAAGATGGCTGACACTGGTCAGAGAAGAATCTGTCCTTGAAGAGCCTTGTCCCTGTGCCCCAGTGTGATGTGGTGACCATTTCTTTTCTTTGTATTCCATGACAAGACAATGGCTGGCAGTCATTGATTACATGTAATCAGTTGGAAAGGAATGAATGGTTTGGATGCAGTGATACCAACCAAAAGTTTATTGGAATGAATAGATGGAGCAAAAGGGATTTTTAGGGCAAAATGAAATTATTCTGTATGGTTCTGTAGTGGTGGCTACATGTCATTATGCATTTGTCAAAACCCATAGAATGTACAACATCAAGAGTAAACTCTAATGTAAACTGTGGACTTTGGTTGATAATAATGTATCCATGTTGGTTCATCGATTGTACCAAATATGCCACACTGATGAGGGATGTTGAGGGTAGAGGAGTATATATGTGTCGGTGGGGAGGGCTATGTGCAAACTTTGTATTTTCTGCTCAATTCTGCTGTGAACCTGAGACTGCTCTAAAAATATAAAGTCTGTTAGCAAAAACAAACAAACAACAAAAAAACCAAAAAACAAAACAACAGACAATTTATTGGTGAAATGATGTGGTTCTAGCAAGATAAAAAGGTGAATTTCAAGGTCTTTTTCAGGTTAATAGGCAGAACCTGCTGACTATTTGGACAGATAGTAAGAAAAATTATCCAAATATATATCAAGTTTTTGATTGACAACACAATGGTTAGTGATGTCAACATCCACAAAACGGAGAGTATGGACTGAAGAACAGGTTTGAAACTAGATTCAAATTTGAGATACATTTGGAGGAGCTACTTGGAGTCTCATGCCCAGTTGCATAAGAGTCTAGAACTTAAGGAACAAGAGTTTGAATGGCGGTATTATTGTGAAAACTAAGCATATACATTGAGTTAGCAAGTTCAGGAAATCTTTAGTAATACAGGGAAGGCTGAGAAGAAAATGAATCTTGAATCTTGGGTTGGGTGATTGTGATATGGAAAATGTTTCAAGAACAGAGGAAGCGAGGGCTCAGAGATTGTAGTCGGAAAGTAAAGGACTGGAATTTAGGACTCCAGCTGTGGTGCCATTCCAGATGATAGCAAAGTCAGAAAGGTGTCCACGGTATGAATTGGGACCTGGAGTTGAAGTTAACTAGATTTGAGTAAGTCCATACACCCTAAGATTAAAATGTTGGATAGGTCTTCCAGATAGACATGGAAGTAAAATAGAATGATGGTGGAACAAGATATAGACAGAAAGAGAAGATTGAGTCCCATGGGTCAGAGTCTTCCCTTAGTGTGGGAAAATGACCAGCAAATTATTAAATGACAGTGAAGTAGGGTGGGAGAAGGTAGAGGAGTATATTCTTTGATAATATAAAATTCAAAACAAGGATTTTTTTTTTACATTAGCATGGAGGAATAATGGTTTGAAAGTAATAATGGAGCTCTAGAATTATTCTAACTGCAACTCGGCCCTCTACTCTGTGGGTCCTTGAGAAATGAACATTCTTTCATTTAGGCCCAGATTTAGTTAATGCAAACAGTTGTTTCTGGTGTTGTGTGATGGGAATGAAATGTGATATGAGCTTGTGTGACAACGATAGCACTTCCAGAGTTCACATCGGAAACATTTAGACTGGATAATGGTTTAGTTCAATAGTCAGTAAATTCTGAGTTCCTACTACATAAAATACACTATTTTAGACTCTGAGAATTGTTCAAATAAAGCACAGCTCTTAACTCTGAGAAGCATACCAGCCTCACAGAGGAGAATCATGGTATTATTTTCATGCATTTTGATAATCTGAGACAGAATCAAAGGAAGAGAATGTTACAATACAACTTGTAAATATTGTCAACTTTTCTCTACTTAGCAAAAAATTTTCAAAGACAGAGAGTGAATTTATTGAGACCACCAAGACTTTGTATGGTTTTGCTTCACCTATGCCATTAATAAAGGCATTAAGAAAATTACATTATATTTTGTAAGTTATTATAAATACATACTTATATATCATAGTCTATAATCAAGAATTTTTAAAAAATATCACTTATAAATGGGTAAGCAGTGCTGCATAACATAACACGTTATTTTTATTTTGGCTGTACATATAATTAAAAGAACCTCCAATTGTCCTGTCCATCTTCCTTTAAATTGTTTGAATTTTACTTTAGTTGTCACCTTCAGGAAGGGCACCTCATCTTGCTCTCACAAAAAATGAATTTAATGTTGCATAAATGAGGTATCTACAGGGTTATCATGGTCATAAGCATAGATCTTAACCACAAGTGCTCCAGCACAACCAGGAAACTGTTTTCATTTACTAAGACTTTCTAATTTGTTTCTGTTTCTCTGAAGATTTCCAGGAGAGACTGAGATAAAAAGATGAGGGAGAGAAAGAGTGAGTGAAAGTGAAGGTGAGGAGAGAGAGAGGGAGGGAGGCAGACACAGGAAGAGAGACAGAGGGAGAAAATAGCTATTACTATGTAGTGAGTTATCAGTGGCTTTTCTTAGTATCAACACCATGAACTTCCTTTTAAACTTAGGATTTTTGAATCTGGCCCTGATGCTCTGACAGGTATCACAGGTGTGACTTGTACAGTGTCCTATGGGGCATGTTGTTAACATTACCCAGATAGCCCTCCCACTGTCTGATTTATTTGGTTATAGAGAACATGTATACCTGACCTCTTGAGGGAGCTGCATATCTCAAATTTGGGTGCCATGACAATAATAACAGTTTGAGAGGAAATGAAATAGGCTATAAAGATAAAAGAAATGGAATATACAGACTATTGTATGGTGTCATGCTCCTTTTCAGTACTATATAAAATAATGAAAATGTTTTTCAGTAACCTTTGTTGATTTTTATAATGTGAAACACACTTTGTAGCAAAAGACAATGAATGAACAAAACAAAAAAATTAGTAAAAATATTTTTAGCTTTTGACTCATATTTCTGCGTTGTTTTTCCATAAGTGTAGACTAGAGTTGAATTCTAAAAAAAGGACAGCTTTGTGATAAAAGATGTTGATTTCTACCTTTGGCAACTCTAAGTCGCTTTTTCAGGGTATAAGTAAAGGATTATCTCGTTGATAAAGCAATCCAGTGTGGTAGGCAGCAGAGATTTTATTTTTAAAATTTTCCCCTTGCAGTTGGGGAACTTTTAGACATTAAACAACACTCTCCCATAGTCACTCAGCTTTTAGGTTGCACACGTGGGATTCAAATGAGTGCTCTTTCTGGTACGCCCCACCCTGCCCACATATGCAGAAAGCCCTCAGTAAAGGGTAAAGCAGTAGGATGCCATTACTGCTGTCACCAGTGCTGGTGGCCTTACAGTGGTCATTGTTCTTTGGGTACTAGGATCAGTCAAGGGAAATTAAAGCTCAGTTAACTTGAATAAGGGTACTTCCCAAGGTAAAAAATAGACAGAATACAGTGTATCAAGGCTTTTAAAAATGTCTGTTAGTAAATGAGACTTATGGTCACCAGGAACGCCTTACTCAGATGTACAGAACAGAGTATCTCCCAATTTTCAGCTCATTCCTATTACAACGCTGTACCCACCCTCTGTGTGATGGGAGACAGGCAGGCTGTGTATGTTGGGGACGGAATATTATCAGGAGTGGTGAGGTAAGAGAACTTAGTACCATAGTTGGCACTCCTAATTTAAAGATGTCTGTGTGCTCAGCTTTTGACATCTTGGCATGTAATGACATTTCTCTTTAATAACAGGAGTTAGAAAAAGAAAAAACTGCAGTCAGGGCACAGTCCCCATGGACTGTTCTCGCTTCAGACCAGCTGGGTACAAATTCAGAAGATCCCTAAAACCACCATCAAGATCAGTGATTTTGTAGAAAACTCACAGAACTCAGGAAAGCACTTGTCTTAGTTCATTCAACTGCTATAATAAAATACAGAGACTGAGTACCTTATTAAAAATAGAAGTTTATTTTTCGTCATTCTGGAGGCTGGAAGTCCAAGATCTGCACCTTGTAAGCTTGGTGATTGATATTCATACTAAAAGTATAGTTAACAGACATATTTTATACTTGAAATTTGCTATGAGAATAGGTCTTAATTTTTTTCTCACCACACACACACAACAAACACACACGAAATGCTAGTAACTATGTGAGGTGATAGATGTGTTAGTTAACTTGATTGTGGTAATAATTTCACAGTGTATATGTATATTAAAGCATCACCTTGTACAACCTAAATATATACAATTTTGTCAGTTATACACAAAGTACATATCATTTTGTGCACTTTTTGTACACTTAAGTAAACTCCTCATATGTTATCCTGATATTTAAATACCAAGATATAAAGTTAACCACTGTTATACATATTATATTAAATAGTAAGTGAAATGCATAGGGAGGAAAAAAGTGTGTGTGTGTGTCTGTATATGTATACACACACATATATATAATGTGTGTGTATATATCTATATATATGAGTGTATATATATATATAACATGCAAATGTATTCATATCAAAACTAAAAGAAATAATCATAACTTCGATGATCCTTGTTTTACAGCATGATCATAGCTGGTAATTGTAACTTTGTTTTTCTGCTACTTATACACCTTGTCCTCAGCAGGCACCTCCCCTGGTTTGGTTGCTTGTCTATTGGGATGACCCAAATCTTCATTTCTGTAGGATTTGTATCATTAGCCATTCTGCCTGTGTTTGTTGATTACAGCCAACCAACAAACTACCACAAACTAAGATGCTTAAAATAGCATCCATTCATTATCTCACAGTTCTGTAGATGAAACATCTGGCAGGTTCTGCGGAAATTTAGGGGCTGGCAGAGTAGCGTTCTTTAGTAGAGACGCTGAGGGACACTGTGACTTCAGACTTACTCAGTTTGTTGGAGAAATTTGGTTCCTTGTGATTTTGAGACATGAGTGTCCATTTAGTTGCTGGCTGTCAGCTCAGGCCACTCTGAGCTCTTAGCACATGGCCCCCACCTCAGAACCAGCAGGTGGGTCAGATCCTTCTTACCTTTGGAATCCCTCTGACCTCCCCTTCTGACCCACCTGTCCTGCTTTCCTTTTCTGTCTTCTTCTGCTACTTTTCAGGTTTCATGTCATTCCATTGGGCTTGCTTGGATAATCCAAGATGATCTCCCTGTTTTAAGGATAGCTGATTAGTAGCCTTAACTCCACTTACAAAGTCTTTTCTTAGTAGTACCTAGATTAGATACTACTGATTAACCAGAAGATGGGAATCTTTTGGGAACATCTATAAGAATTTGCCTACTATAGCCATGAATCTGTACCATATATTGATTTAGATCTTATAGTGAATCCTGGAGGACATTGCCCTACCCTGCAGAATGTTTTTAACCCAACTGACTCCACACCTGAGCCCACCATTTTATCTTTTTTTTTCCCTGCTGATTTTATAGTGTTATTTGGTTCCTGTCAACTCCAGCATTCTTTCATCCCCCTTGAATTCAGATAAATGATTTTGGTGGCATTATTTCCCATGGCTACCCTGACTTGCCAGGACTAACCACTAACAAAGTTCTTTGTGAATGTTGACATTTCCTTCCTCACTGTATGTCTCAAAGCCTGGGAAAGAGTGTGTCCTCTGGACCTTCCAAGAGAACATAGGCAGAGATTGATGACACTTTGGCTACCTTCCTCCATATTCCAAGGATGTTATAGCATTTCAAATTCCTTTAGTATAGGCCACCTTTGGGTCTTGGTTTTAGTTGACCCACCAAGCAAATAGAATTTTCTCCACCTGATCAAGCTGACATTTTGAATTCAAAACCTCTCCTTAGTGCAATCATGTGAATAAATTTGGCCCAATCCAACCTTATTTTCTTCCACCCTGATCTAACACATGGATATATTCCCCAAGCTCTTGTTTATATAAATTGGCAAATTCTTGCAGTTCTTTTGATGAATGTGGTGCATATTCACAGGTCACACTGTATCTCACCCTTGAGTCATCCCAGAACTTGAATCTGGTTATAAGTCTAGGAGCAATGAGGTATGTTGAGGGTGAGTCTTACGGAGGTCAGTGTTCCAGTGAAAGGCATTGATATTAAGAGAGGTCATTACTGGTTCTTCATACAAGAAGAGTAATCTTCTGTTCAGGGGAGGCTGCTGGTGAAGATAAGCTGGATGTGGAGCAGTGGGGAGTAATGGCAAGCTGTGTCTGTCCGTCACTGCCTCTTCTGTCAATGTATCTGGCTGCAGTAACCTTCAAGAAGTTACAGCCAGGGCTTCACTTACACCTGCCAAATCTATCACCTGTTGTTCTTTTGGTCTCTGCAAACATGAAGTTATGCAGGGAAGGGAGTTCTGGGAAACAGCTTCCAGTTTGACAAAGTTGAAAAAGAACGGTCCAACAGAGGATTCAAATATTTGGCACTGAGCAAGTTTTCTCCTTCATGGATGAAGTAGATTACTTTTCCCTCTTGAGAATTTGTTAAAAAGAAAAAAAAATCACCCCAAAACTTCAAGGTGAAGCTAAGAAAGGAAACTCAGGGAGAGGTTTCCTACTGATAAAGCAGCATATGGACTTTAATCTCTACCATGTTTTTGTTCCTGTTTTTTAAAGCAGAATTAGAGACTTGCTATTAAAAAAAAAATCTTAGACCATGTTTTGGTCACTACACAGGTGAGGAAATAACTTTCTCAGATTGCTAACATGCATGATCAGTGTGGTTATCTACTCCTGGACTACAGACAGAGGAAGTGGTCTTGGATTGGCTGTCACCATATATGACAATTAAGTTGAAATTTAGAGAAATTAATTAAGTGAAAATAAGTTGTCATTTAGGACTAAAATAGACAGCCAAAAATATGTATCAGCTCTTTCACTTGGTCTAAAGCAACTCTTAGGATTAAAAATCAAGATAATTTCCTGTTAGAAAGGTAGAAGGATATGTAATTCTAAACATTTTGAACGGCAAATCAAGTTTTATGGTATACATATGAACGTGAGAGGACTAAGCATTTGGAAACAGGCCTCTTCAAATACAGCAGATACATTTAACCTAAACTTAGTATAGTGCTTGGCACATAATAGGCAATCAGTAAATTCTTGTTAGAGGCATGACTGAACAGGTGAAAGATAGAGTCGTTGTGGAAGGTTAAAGGTGAACTCTGGAAACCTGGATTTTGTTGTTGTTGTTTTGTATTATTTTGTTGGTGGTGGTGGTGGTACTAGAGGTAATGGTTTTATTATTTCTGACTATACTTACTTTCTCCATCCAGGGATAGTCATTCTGGTGAACCATCAGGGCAGGAAAATAATGTTGGGAACTACTGATCCATAGATATTTCAAGATGATAATTTCTATGTCAGATCTTCTGTAAAAGTCACAATTGAAAACACTCTAAGTTCGCTCTCCTCTGCTTAAGGGTATTCAAGCTTTCCTTAAATTAAGTGATTACTAATTTAGAACTTTTTATGCTAAATGTATTTAAATTTCTCTTTGTTGAAAAAAATAATGAATCTTTTCTGTATTTGTTTACTGTGATCTCCCCTTGGAACAGCTTTCCACTTTTAGCTTTATGATAATTTTCAAAAGTTTTTTTTTTTTTTAATTTTAAGGGAGGTGATTTATTTCCCCACAGCCTGTGGTTTAACACTGTAGCTAGTATAAACCAGATAGTAGAAAAGATAAACTCTTCCGGAGTACAATATTGAGGGTGCTTTTTTTCCATGTTTGCAAAGATTCGAAGATTGCTTGAATTGTACTCATCATGTACTCTTATCCCTTTCACCCATATCTCTTTTCTGCATTCCCTCATTTGTCATGGAAGGTTCTTTACTTATTTGTTCTTTTAGGCAAGACTTTTCCTGTCACACTGCTTACACTGGAAGAGATTGGGGTTTTCTCTGCTCGTTCATCCTTGCAAATTTCCTTTTGTATTTCCCACTCTCCCATTCCCTGCAGTAACTGTGATGGAGGATGAGCACATCACTCTTTCTCAGCCCCCTCTCAAAGCGATTTCTTCAAGCTGCAGTGCACCTTTCTGGCAAGGAGGGGGCTATGTAGTCACATACCCTGCACATTTAACCCAGATTTGATGAGTCTCTATACAAGGTTGCTGTTGTCTTACTCCAGGGAGTAAAGACTGTGTCCAGTTCTCTGCTTGGGTCTTTGCGGTCTGGTGTAGTTGCAAATCAACCTTTCTATTCTGTCTCACTTGAGTGCAGCTAGTTACAAGAGGCAGAACCACCACGGTGATCTGATTTCATTAAGTAACTGTGAGCAGGTTAAGTAAACCTAAATGATGGCCACTCTGCTCCTTGAAAGAATATATTTTTTTTTTAGTTTGTAATGTTTCATACTAACAACCATACATATTTTCCGTCATTTGTTTAGTAAACTATAAAATTACACAATATTACAGAATATATTCTGATTATTTCTAATTCATCTATATTGGAAACCTAACTGGAGGGCGTTGATTCATAAGACAGGGTCCTACGTGATTCTGAGTCTGTGAAATGCTCCCCTTGCCCCGCCAAAGAAATACAGTCTAGTATTTGGAAAAGGACCCAGTTGAACTCCTTTGGCTACGACAGCCTGCTTTTTTAAACGTACCAGGTTTTTCACTTTCTGATTAGTTTATAACTATATTGATGAAAGTAATGCATATGTTTTCAACTGACTTCTTGTCCAGGTTCTTGTTCTGTCTTCACTGCTTGCATAAAACTATTGATTTCATTGATTATTCCTCATATGTGAATCATTCAATCATAACTTTTGGTTCCTGGCAAGTAGTCACCTTTGTTTGTATTTTGAGTAACACTTTTCCTTTTTCCCATTTCCTTTGTAAAATGACATTTTACTATATTTCATAGTTAGATGGCAGTGGTATTCCAAAGTAAATATATCATCAGTACTCTTTTCAAACTGGTATCTGCTAATATTACCTACTATGAACAAAGAGAATAACTCTTGATATATTCCATGCCTGTACACAAGTCATTGACATTTGTGATAGTTGGAAAAAGTTTATCATATTCACTGAAAACAAATCTAAACATATTACCTTTTCTTCTTGTTTGAAATCCAAACCTACAAATCAAACTTAAGCTGAAAATAACTTATTTTTGCTAGTTATAATTCAAGCTACAGAAATATTAATGGGCCCAGTGGTTCTAGGTTAGAGTAAAAACAGAGAATAGACAAGTCTTTTAACATAAATGGGGAATCACTTTAATCAAAAATGAAATAGCACATGTTAATCCCCCAAAAGTAATTTTTCATTGAAAATTCATAATAAGTTCTGTTGCTTCCTAAAGGCTACCTGAACACATCATGAAAATTCTATAGATCAGAGTGCAGTGAAGTAAGAGTGAGTAATAACCACTGACTAGAGAAACTTGTAGAATAAATCTGTTTAATTGCATGTTTAAGATGAGTTTCGCCCTGTGTGGGGGGAGCAGAGCTGAATGCCCTATCACAAACCCAGTAGTGCCAGTGTCAGTGAGCTGTGTGAGTTGTCTCTACGGGTTGTAAATTGGATCCCCTCAGTGACCAGTTAATGTTTTCTGTATTTACGGCAGTATTTCTGTTTTTCACAGCCACCAGGGCACTCTGGCAACATAAAAATTTAAAAATAATTTTTAGCAATCATACCGTGCCAATTTTTTATAGTTAAAGGGGCTCATTTAAATTGGAAAACCTGCTAGTCTGAAATTTTCATCTGAAGGATTACCACCAGCCAGAGCTACTTGTCTGATGAGGGTTTCACATGGCTTATCTAATGTGAAATCTCCATGTGGTATATAGTTTCATTAAACGGTGATCAAGAATACATTAGTTCAAAACAAGAAAAGGCAATGGAGCTTAATCTGCCAGGCATCTTGGCGCAACAACTTTAAAAGAGTTATTGAAGTGAAACAATTTGAGAATTAAAAGTCTTCCACTTATACAAGACTCCTGTCAAAAGCCGAAAAGTCAGCCTTTCCTTTTTCTGTTTTCTGTTTGTACACCCGAAAAAAAAAATGCCCGTGAAACAGTATTTTGAATGTTGTCGAGGCAGTAAAATGCATATATCAGTGAAATAAACTAATCCATTAAAAAATAGATTTATCAAGATAGAAAAATAAAGTGGCTGGTAGATAATGCAGAAATAAACAGAAATGAATTCTTTAGAGAAAAAACATGAGAAACAAGTGTCTGTATGATGTAATGAAAACGGGGAAATACATGGTTTATATTTGAGTTTTTAAAAACAACAGCATTAGCTCCTTCTATTTGAGAATTGATCATTAAACCAAATGCAAGTATACTATTTGAACAGACATTAGTGTAAACTCATGATTCATATATGTGTCAACCATAAATGTTAATGATTTTACATTTTAATAGACAGAAATTAACAATCATATTAAATGATTTTAGAATAATGCCTTTTCTATGCACCACAGTAATATATGATAGAGCAATAACTATTTAAACAAATATTTATAAAATTTTATTTGATATATAATGTTGACATTTAGAATAAGAGACCTTACACATATGTTTCTGTGATCTAACTGGTCATTTTCATCTATTAGCACTTGATGAAAAATTTATTAGCTTATGTCAGGAAATCTCAATTCCGAGCTTCATAGATTTGAAAGATTTCTAGTGTGCCTTAGCATAAGACATAAAGAGTGATATTTTTAAAGTGTTACTTCAAATATATTTATAGTTAAGATTTTGAAATTCATTATATTGGACTACAGGTAAAAAGACAAATTTATAATTTAATTTCTCAAAGAATTTAATTTTACTGTAGGGCTTTGTAAATATTACATTAACTTGAATTTAAAAGGTTGGCATCTGGAAATATCTGCGGCTAAATACTTATTTTTCTACTTGTTATTCAGCTTGGATTTAAAGATACTATAAAGTGCATACTTCCCTACATTTCTCCACCAGGGTATTTCAACCTTAATCTTGAAGGAACCGTGTCTAATGGTGTAAAGATATTTCAGGTTATGTGTTATTTAATCTGAGTTCTCTTGTGAAAAGTGATATATTCCATGATAAAACTGAGAGTTATAAACATTTTTTAAAATCTCAATGTGTGTCAGCTATTTTGCATTTTTGCTTTTTTTCTTACAAGTCACAGTGACACAAGCCCCCAAATTCTGTAACTTCTTATGCTCTTCTACCTATAAGCTCCACATTTTGAACGTTTTCATTGTAGTGTAGATGCTGTCATGGTAGTGCTGTCTCCTTGTTTGGTGTGGTGCTTGCCACTAAAGAATGTTATAGCTTAGGAGTTTCACGAGCAGTCACTTCTTTTTGTTGATATGTCATTTGCATTTTATGTTTTCCTATTTTGTTGTTGGGTAGCTCTCCAAAGAAATTAATAAAGTTTATGTAGTTGGCAGCAAGTATAGCAACACAGAATTTAGGCACTCCCTAAATTCAATCAGAGTTTAGATAAAACACAGACCACATTAACGTATGGGCGCTGTTATAACCTCTATTAATATAGTTGAAAGCCGTCAAGCACCAGTGATTCTCAGAAACATAAAAAAGTTTGTATTAAAAAAATCACTGAACGGTACAAAAATGGGAACAATACATATAAATTAAATTCAACTCTCAACTTTATAAAACACCTTGCTTTATAAAAGATGGCCTGTGTTTGCATGCATTCATGTTGCAGTAACTACAAGGTTTTTAACTGGGAGTATTCGGGTGCTTAGTGCTTAGTCTGTGGTTTTTCTCCTTCAGTTAAAAGAATTAAGAATTTTTACCCAAAATACTAATCTATTTTTATTTTCTTGGTGTTAGGGGGCCCTTTAAAAGGAAGTTAGTAATAAGAATGGCAATATTTACTGTTGTCTGCATTTGAGTGGTTCACAGCTGAGCACTCCTCTTGTGTATTCAGTGACAAATGGCAATCACTTTATCATTTATCTTATGACAAATAGCAGATTCAGCCACAAACTGCTGGCCGTAGCAAACTTACAGGATGAAGTTCTTTATTGTTTATGGTTTGTGGGTTGATGTATTCATGCCTTGTTTATTTGTGAAATGAACAAAAATCAGTAAGCAGGCATGAACAGAAATTTGGCCACGCAATCAATTGTTCTTTTTTTCCTCCAGTCTTCCAAGGACCTTACAAGGAAATTCGCTGAACTAGGGCTAAGCTTTAAGCTGCCTTTAGGAAAAAAAAGTCATTAGAGGATGCACCAAATTGTGACATTATGCCCTTAAGCCAAAATAACACTGAATGGAGTTCCTACCTCACATTAACCTCCCAGAATAAGGGTCTTATATTTGATAGCAAGCTATTGTCATAGACAGGAGGCATTGGCCAACAGTAGAATGAGATTACCTCACAATACTGTCACAATTTAAGCCATACAGTAAAAGTTTTTACTCTGTTTTATACATTTAAGGGAAATTTGCGGATACCCATGTGCATGAATGTAAATTGTACCTGACTTTCATATCCCAACTGTGTTGTGATTGCATGTATGCTTAAAAGTTTTATTAATTTAATTCATGTAATTGATATATCAGGAAATAATTGAAGTAGGCCACATTCTGTGACACATGTTTGAGATTGAAATGCATGATTCTGAGTAACAACAGTAGTGCATTAAAAAATTCTAACAATACAGTAGACAAAAGAAGATGTAATTTCTAATTTTAAATTTGTTTTTCTTCAAACTGTCTTTGAGAAACTAAGTATGACTCAGTGGATTATATTTTATTATTAACATGAATCATCATGCTGCATTATACTGGAGCTACTTAAATGTATAAAAATTACTGATTTATTGTATTAGTGAAAAATTACTAATAATCATAATCTAGTTAGAAAAAGTACAGGAAAATTTTCTTCTCTCTTTTCTTTACAGATAAAGGGAAATAAAGAAGGGCTTTGTAAATATGAATAGAAAAATTAAGTACTTGTGTATGATATGAAATACAACTTTTATATCTAGACTGTTGGTAGCAAATCAGCAAAATAAAAGATTACACAAATTTTAAAAACTCAGTAGGAAAAAATGATGTTTTAAAGTAAAATAGATGGTGGACTCACTTAATAAAAATTTATTGTAAACTCATTTTTCA
Organism: Vicugna pacos; assembly: GCF_048564905.1. Taxonomy (NCBI): domain Eukaryota; kingdom Metazoa; phylum Chordata; class Mammalia; order Artiodactyla; family Camelidae; genus Vicugna; species Vicugna pacos. Next base: position 12,918,185 of record NC_133010.1, read on the forward strand.
AGTCATATTCTTAAATGTTTTATATAAAGGTCATTTGACAGTCCAAGCCAACAAAAATTGCCTACTTAATTTGGATAGTCTCTTAAGTCCCATAATTTGGTGTTATAAAGAACAGGCATTTGCATGTAATATATTTATTATTATTTATGTCCTGAAAAAAACTCTCTTCCAGAAAAACTAACCTCCACCCCCCCCAAAAAAGAACCGAACAAAACAAAATCTGGTTAGTTAATGTCCATGAAGTTTGTAGACTAGTGGTGTTAAAACTAATATTCTGAAAGGAAACTGAAGTTAGAGGTCCAGAAAAAGCTATTACGCAGCTCTGAGATTTGCATATGCTATCTGCTTGGTTCATCAGAGGTGAATGATAGTTTCCACTGCACTTAGTTACAAGCCAATCTAGATGCTGTTATCTGCATAAACAATTTGATTGGTAAACACTGCTCTATACCTCTGTGTTGAAAACTTTTGGGGGAATAGAGACTATTTTGTTGTTTTTTATAAATCCATACTTGGGGTATATTTCCTTTGTGTTATGACAGAAAGTAGAATAAAAGAGGAATGATACACAGTTGAACTTTTATTAAGCAGGTAATGCCAACCAGAGGACAAAGCATAGTGTATTATTATTTGAATTAAGACCATTTAATAACAGTATTTACTGAAATTACTCTGAAAAGAGAAAAGTTGTCAATGAACTCAAATCCATAATTCAGCCACTAACATTTAAATGAATTTTATGCTCTTTCTCCGCTACATCTGTAGTTTTATCAAGCTACGATGACTGTGTACCTACAGTTTAATACATGGTTTTTCACTTAGCAGAAGATCATTTTCCATGCTGCTATATATTTCTCAGAACAATGTGTTTTATTTAGTGCTTTAGTATTTTATCAAGTAGTATATTCCTTAAACATCACTTGAATGACTAACATGTGCCAGACATTGTGCTGAAATGTGGATGTAAAATTGTTACCATTGCAATGTGACTTCCTTGAGCTTCAGTCTGGACAGAAAAGTGGAATGAGGAAAACCAACAAGTACAAGGTGATAAATGAGGAGAGAATTGAACAGGGCAAGAAGAAGAGGCACCTATATCAAAATAGAGGCCATGGAGGGTTTCCCCAAGGAGATGACTTTGAACTCAATTTTCATGTACGTTTTCAAGAATAAATAGGCGCTACCCAATTAGAAATAGTGTATGATAGAAAGTTGGATAGTATTTCTTGGCAGGAAAAAAAACAGTGTTATTGAAAACATGATGCATTCCTGAATAGATCAGGTCAGCAAAAGTGAAAGGTGTATAGCTGTGGGAAAGGCAGAGATTCAAATGGTACCCTGAACTATGCTTGAACATTATCTTGAAAGGAAAGGGAAGCCAGTGAAAGGTTTTTAAGGTGGTAATGAGTGCAACAGTTTTGACTCTTCATAAAGAGTGTAACTTGGGCAGCAGCATGAAAATTGATTTGTAGCAGGAACAAGTTTGGAGGCAGAAAGACAAGGAAGTTCTTAACCTAATCCAGTCTTGAAATGATAAAGATTACAAGGGAGGAACTGCAAATAGGGATGAATAAAAGAAGAAGTAGAAATTTTGGAGGGAAAACTAATGGGACATGGTGAAACCTTGGTCACTAATTGAATGTAGGAGCCAGTGAAAGAGGAGTTGAGAGTAAATCTCAGGTTTCTGGCTTGTGAGGCTGGATAAGGGGAATATGTTTTACCAAGAGCAAAGAAGAAGGAAGAGCAAGTATGGCAGAATGGGAGCATGAGTTCAGTTTTGAGATACTGAACTTGGGTTGCCTGTGCTGTGCAGATGGAGATGTAAGATCTAGATATACATCTCTGGATACAAGCAGCAAGAATTGTTCTGGAATTTGGGAACCATCGACAAATGTTGCTGTTGAAGTGTCAATGGGAAAATGCATTGAGAGCTAAGAGCAGGTAGCTAAGGATGTGGAGTAGTTTGGGGGGCACTAATATTTCATGAGAGCATGAGAATTTCATGAGCATGAATATTTAGAGAACCATGTGGGAAGTCCCAACCAAAGAGATAAGAGGAAAACTAAGAGTCACTATAAAAGTAAAGAGCTTGAACAAATGATTCCAACAGAAAAGAGGTTAGTCAACATGTCAAATATTGCATGAAAGGAAAAGAAGCTAGAGATATTCAACAAATCATAGCCACTTGAATGAGTTTAGCTGAGTGGAGGCAGCAGAAGCCATATTTAAATGGGCTGAAGAGTAAGAAAGTGAGAAAGTAGAAAAATTCTGAATAGATTATTCTTTCAAAAGCATAGAGTGTGTCAGAAAGTTCTAAATTAGTTAAAGGCAAATAGTAAAGAGAATTTTTTTTTTAGCTGGGGGTTTTTGAACGTGTTAATTTGCTGAGAAGAGAAATCCGATAGAGGTAGAAATCTTAATGCTTTTCATATGAGCAAAAGTGACGATCAGCAAAGCCAAGTCCCCAGGGATGTGGAGTGGGAACACAAAGCCCTGGTGGCAACACTAACGTTGGATGGAAGAGCTGTCTTCCACGAGAGAGCAAGAGGGTTGGGAAAAGGGAGACATTTTTTAAATGGGTGAGTTTGAGCCTTAAATAAAAACAGAAAATATTGTAAGATGAAGCCAGAGGTTTATGAAGAGGTTTGGTGTTGAAAAAGTTGAAGCAGATTTGTAGCTGGTTAAGGATATCAAGAAATTTTTAAGGGAACAGATTCACATATAGACCTTGCATTTGTAATGGTAGCAGTAGGTGACTTTCTTGTATGCTACGTACCAGCTCAAATTTGAGGGGAAACTGTGTTATGTTTTGTTTTGATTCAGAGCTGGAATTTTATAGGTTACACGAGACCTAAACACACAAGAGAGACAAAATGTATATTGAAGACATAAATGATCTCTTTGGTATGTAAGGAGGATAGAAAGGAAAGGAAAACAAAGTTCGCTGGTGAACAGAAAATGCAAGTGTAAAAGCATCAGAGAACCTGTAGTCAGAGAAGGGGAGAGACATCTCCTCCAGGGGGAGCAAATGGAAATGGGCTGCCAGTCATAGGAAGGAAGTGTCAGCCCAGCGTAGCTAGGTGCTGAGGTGTTTGGTCCCTCTGTAATTAGCAGCACAGGCATTTGCAGATATTGTCAGGAACAGAAACTCCCTGTAGCAACAGAAACCTTGACTGAAAGAAATAGCCTTTAACTAAACTGCTATTCAGCTATCTATTCTTTTAGATGTTATAAAAATCTCTTTTTGAGTTAAACCAGCAGAGAGCTGTTCCTGACCACATATTATCTCTTCTTTATAGAATTACTACCTTGAGGGTCACTGTAAGAAATGGCTCCAATGAAACTCATTGTTGTGTTCACTATAAAGAGGATGTTGTCCATTAAATTCACAGTATCTGCTTTAAAACCAGAAATTTCTGTCAGGTCTAAGTATCAGGAATAGTGAACAGGATTTATCCTGCAGATTCTGTTTGTTTGATCTTCAGGACACTGAAGTGACCAGGTTTCCTTTTTTAGTAGTGTCTGCTACAAAGCTTAGACTTATATTTGTGACTTGCTTGCGGGAAGTATATAGATTCTGTTTTATGCTCCACGCTTGTTTCTTCCTTTGTGTGTGTTTTTTTTTTCTCAGCTCGTTTCAGCATATTTTTTCTGTTGTGTTTGTGCTTGTAAATAGATGGGAATCCTGTCTCAGGATGGAGTAGAAAAGAGATAAGTGAATAAGGAATCTGCCTTCTGTTAACTTACAATCTAGTATGGATAAGTGATTCACAGAAAAAACTGTAATATAAAGGAGAAACAGTATTTTTTTCTAGAAAATAATACACCACGATGAGATGAAGTAAGAATGGTCAGATTAATACAATGCTTTATTAATACACTGAACACATCCATTTAATTGGTTCTCTTGCTAAGATACACAAATACACTTCTAAGATAGAAAAACTTGAGCTATATTAAGCATAGTATGTATATATGACATAAATTGGTATCAGTTTTGTAACAATGCAAATATTTTATCCATTTCCGTCATTCAAAATTTATATAGCGTAACATTCTATTTGTAATTTTAACATGTAGTTATTCACAGTGCTTTTGTATAAACAAATATTTTGCACTCTGTATAGGGTGCTCGAATTTCTTCCATAGTGGTTATCATTGTTTTTATGTTGTATATATAAGACCCAAATATTTCAAAAGCTTTAGATACAGGTTTTAAATTGCACTTTCAAGAGTCATTATTTCGTTTTGTGATCATTAAAACTGTGAAACTAAAAGGAACCCTAAAGGGCTATAATCCTCTGGAATTGGAACAGGAAACGTTAATGCTTATATGTTCCCCAGACTTTCTTGTTAGCCTGTTTCAGTATTTGACAAAGAGGGATATAACACAAGTGGCCTTGGGTTGAGGGAGCCCTTGAGCTCCTTTGAAATCACCTGTTTCCTACGTGGGTTGTGAGAGTTTCTGAAGCAGGGCACTTTCCTGAGGAAACACTTCATGGCCCTCCTCACCGTCTACAAAGTAGAGGAGCCTCTTCAGGAAACAAGTGCCTGGAATTCCCCGAAAAACAAGACCTCTTTGAACCTAAGGAATCTTATAGCTGGAATTTGTTTTGGGGAAGAAAGATCAGCTGGTATACATGGTACAGAGATGGAGGAAGGCCTTGACTGTCACTTAAGGGTGGTGATGAATATACAATAATGCACTGAGGTGGTGTTCCCTCAACTGGCCTCCAGAGAAAACAAGAAAGTATTTAACAGTTGAATTAAAGTGGTAATACTGGCTTTTTTTCTCCACAAAGTAAAATGATTATATCATTATGCATTCCCATACCACAGGGACAGAGCATTGTTTAGCTTTTCTGAAGCTTAAAATCTGACATGTGTAGACAGGAAGCAGTACACTGCTATCCAGCCTCTCAAACAAATGTCATTTTTATAAGAATTTTCAGCTAATGGTTGGAGTCTGACAGAAAGAATATAAAAGCTGGTTCTATTTAAGCACCTCTCTGCATTATACTTCAGTGTAACCATGGATTTATTATTTCTGTCAACTTTCTAATTCTTGTTTTTGGGTAATAGACCGAGGATAGGTAGTTAGAAAATGACACTTGAAGTTAGTGACATGAGACTGGGGCCTTTGCCTCCTGGTTACAGAAGCAGAATTCTTTCCAGTGACCCACCCGCTTTCTGCACTTCCACAGTCCTTAAGCATTTCCAACCAGCCAAATTTTTCTATTATCAAAAGTCAGTTAACTGCATGATTTACTCAGGCTGATCTCACTAGCTTAAATCTCCCAGTAAAATGTATCCCTAAGAGAAATGAATTCTTAAATTAGCTGAAATTGCACTTTTGAGAAACTGAAACAGGTGTGATTTGAATGCACATTTTACTTAGGTTTTAATGCCTAATAGAAAAAGAAACTTGAATAGCTAAAACAGAGTATATTCTCTCTGCAAATTTTTCTTAACTTATCCCACAGTTTTAGATATGTGGGCCTAAAGGTCTGATTGTTTTCATGCAGTGATTTGACCAAAAGCCTTGACCTACCAGGCAATGGCCAGTGGCTGTGTATCCAGACATAAGTAGCCATTTTACCATTAAAGTGTAAGATAGCCATGTGCTCCAAATACTCCAAAAAATAGTTGTCAAAAACCATAACTGCATAATAGGCTGAGAAATCTGATAAACACCACATAAATATTTGAGTAACTGAATTTCATGCAGAATTTTTAGCTAGGCTTGTTTTCTTTTCTGCATTCATGAGAATATTTTGCATCTAAATAAATTCTGTCCACTCAAAGTTTTTACAAATGAATGAGTATTCATTTCTAAATAGTATTGGAATTCGTTTCTAAATGATTTAAAGTTGGTCGACTATTCCAACTCCCTGTTTGTGGGTTTTTTCTAATTCTTATTAATAACCATGTTTCGTTAGATCTTATATACATATTCAGAAAATACTGGATGTTTTCAGTTTTGAGAAAAATATTTTTAACTAGTGAGCCAGTATTTCCTCTATGTGTTCAGTGTCCTTCATTGTCTAAAACAGCAGTTCTCAAAGTGTGGCCTATGAGACTATTTGAGGGGTGAGAGGCAGGTTCTATAAGAATAATACTAAAAAGATTTGTCTTTTGGACTGAGTTGACATTTGCACCCATAGTGCCAAAGCAATGGTGGGTACAACTGCTGGAACTTTAGTGTGCGTGAAGGTAATGGCACAGACAGTAGTACTGACGCTCATTGTATCCTCACTGTCAGACACTTGTATGGCCAACTTTAATTAAGAATTTACTTGGTGATGTAGTAAGTGTTAGTTGTACTAAATCTCACCAGTGGAGTCCATGTCTTTTTAATATCCCCTCTGATGAAATGTGAAGTACACATAAAACGTTTCTGCTGAACAACAAAGTAGGCTGTCCCTAGAAATAAAACACCTGTGTGATTTTTGGAGTTGTGAATTGAACTAGCCACATTTTTATGGAAAATCGTTTTTTTTTTTTTTTTTTTTTTTGCTTAAAAGAACAATTGACAGGCAAACTGTGGTCATTCAGACTCAACTATTGGACATACCTTTTCTTGAGCAAAATGAGCCTGCCCCTTCAAAGAAAACAAGGTAGGGTACTTGTTGCCAATGAAAACATTTCAGCTCTCAAGTGAAAATTAGAATTTTGGAAAGCTTTGCATGCCACTGTGAGCCTGAAAGCTTCCCAGAACTTAAGTTTTCTGATGATATGTGGTAATACTAACAAAGGTGATTTTTTGATATTGCACAATGACATGTCAGTAGTGGAAGATCTGCATTAACTCAGTGAACTAATATTTTCAAAATGACCAGTGCATGTTACCAATGGATTTTAATTTAACAGAATATGAAAAATTCATTGATGTAGTTTCAGAGGTCAAATTGCAAATAATATTTAAGAAATGACTACTTGCTGAGTTTTGGTGTAGTATCAAAGAAATATCCACAATTATCTAAAAAGTCTATGAAAATGCCCTCCCATTTCCAACTATGTATGTATATATGAGGCTGGATTTTTCTTTGATTACTATAACCAGAATTTTGACAATATACTCAGTGTGGAACCAGATATGGAAATTCATCTCTTTTTTTTTTTTATTAAGCCAGATATTAAAGAGATTTGAAAAAAATGTAAAATAAGGCCATTCTTGTCACCAGTTTTTTATTATGGATAATAATTGTTTTTCATAAAAATACTGTATTTATCATTGCTATTTTAATGAATAATGTGTATTTTCTAATTTATTAGTTTTTATTTCCAAATTGGTAAATATCACCTACATAATCAAAAGCTCTTTGGGTTTCTTAATAATTTTTAAGAGTACAAATGTATCCTGAGAACAATAAATTTTGAGAATGATTGATCTAAACAAATTTCACTCATGTAGGATATTTCTATCAACTGTTGCAGGCAAGATTTTGATGGTGTGTGGCAAAGATAAGCCATGTATTCAGTTGCAGTTCTATAAGAATGTGTTATAATATCCAGTTACTTCCTTATTATTTCTAAGGGATTCACACTTGGCACTACAGCTGCAATTTTTTTCACACAGTAAGATAGGGAAGATCACTGCTGTGCAGTACTGTACGTCAAACCCAGACAAGATTCAACTAACACTTGTTGAAACAAAATTGCTAGACAAAAGAAATTATTTATTTAGTACTTCTTAATTCAGGTGGTAGTTTCGACTACTAAACTTCCATGACTAGTCAATTTTATTTTCATACCAAAGGCAGATTATTTTGTTATAGAATAACTATAGCAAATCAAGTAAGTCAAAGTTCTTGAAAGAAGAGTACTGAATAGCAGAATTGATGCATGGCATCTGAAATCTTACCATCCAAAGCAGTTGACTCTTTTCTCCTTTTTAACAAATACTTGACTTTTTAGGGATAGCTCATAAGCAAGCATATAGATCATAATTTAATAAGAAAAGTAAATGCTGATTCCATTTTATGTTCTAGAATAGTGGTTCTTGTTATCATTATTCTTGTTATCATTATTGCTTATAAGATAGTAAAAAGTGTATATTAAAATAAAACCAGTATTCTAAGAGTTGAGCTTTCTTGCAGACTATATTCCAAGACTTTCCTCCCTTGAATCATTTCTTTGGATTATAACTTTCCTTTAAGGAACTCTAAATCCTGGCAACTTTCAAAAGAGAGAGTCAAAAGCATTTATTGTAATACAGCCACTATCATATTTTAATGATAGAAATGCTATTTCTAGTAGGTTTCTTTCCTTCAGGGTCATCTGGTAGAAGTATTTTGGATAGATTAGGGTTAAATAACCACCCAAAAAGATAATGTAGGCATTTAAAAGCTTGCTTATTCTCACTTCTAGGAAGATATTGTTTGAATGGAGAATATATGTCTTAAAATTAATATTATTTGTGATTGGCTAAATAATGGCCCCTGAAGATATCCACAGCCTCATCACCAGAACCTGTGAATGTACTCTCACACAATAAAAGGGACTTTTCAGGTGTGATTAAATTAAGGACTTTGCGATGGAGAGATTATCCTGGATTATCGGGGTGGGCCCTAAATGTATTCACAGATGTTCTTATAAGAGGCAGAGGGAAAATCAACAGTAGGAAGAGAGAGGTGATTGACAGCAGAAGCAGTGGGAGGAAATGCTATGTGATGCTGGGCCCCCAGCCAAGGAATGCAGGTGGCCTCTGGAAGCTGGAAAAGTCAAGGAAAGGAATTCTTTTTCTGCCAGAAGAAACCAATTCTGCCAGCATCTTGATTTTATCCCCATAAGACTCATTTCTGATTTCTGACCTTCAGAACTATAAAATATTGAATTTTTTTAATTATTTTGAACCACTAGGTTTGTGGTAATTACTGCAGCCACTTTAACAAAGTAATACAATAATGTCCAATAAAAGTACTAGTCACTGATGAAGGTTTTACATTTTTCCTCCCAGTAATTTTCTAGACAGAGGAATTAGATGACACATTCTTCTACAATAGAAATGCACACACCTGGCAAATTATTTATTATTGCCATCAGTTTCTACACCTTAGCCCTTCATCACACAGCCCACAGAGTGCTTGTGGCGCACAGATGTACAGCTGTGACCTATCAGATGCTAGTCTTCTGACCTCTGTCATTTCATGTTGCAGAATCTATTGTTTGTTCAGAGGAACTTTGTACTTATGAAAAGATGAGTTACTTCTTTTATACACACTGATTAGTAAACGTTATCATGTGATGATTAGCTGTCATCATCCAGTTGCAGCAAGGGAAGTACTGGCAGGTTGTCAGTCCATAAACCTGCTGCATTCAAATAATGCACTTTTAGTAACTGAACTAGCTTTTAAGTTGGAGGTAAAGCCTGGGGCTTCCGTAAACATGTTTTATTTTAGAACTTTTTTTTCCCAGTTTCTTGGGTTTTTTTTTCAGTTTTATTGAGATATAATTGAGTTAAAACATTGGGTAAGTTTAAGATGTACAACATAATGATCCAATGTATATATATTTTGGGAAATGATTACCATAATAAGTTTAGTTAACATTTCATCACCTCACATAGTTAACAAAATTTTTTCCCTTGTGATGAGAACTTTTCAGATCTGCTCTTTTAGAAACTTTCAAAAATACAATACAGTATTATTATTTATAGTTATCTCCAATTTCTTGTCTTTATTCTGGCAGTAATATAGAAAAATTCTGACACAGACACTTAGTGTAAAGAAAATTCACTAGTGTTAGAATAAGAAAAATAGGATTCAGGTTCTTACTCCTTTGACCTTAAAAAAAATCATTATTTTTAAAATAAGCAATTGAACTAGAAGATCTTAAAAGGCCCGTTAGATCCTGCATTGTATAATTCTGTGAGCTGCCATTTAATTTATGGGAATAATAATATTTGGCAGTAAAATATTATTAGGTTCAATGTTTTCCTCTCCTTAACTTGTAATACTTAACCATTTATGGAAATATTAGTCCTTTTAAAAATCCTAAATTAAAATTCATTTTAAAATACATGAAATTTAAATTTCAATTGTCTTAGGTCATTTTGTGGGAACTAAAGTACACAATCTAAAATTCACAATTAACTACCAGTTTTATACCACTGTGCACTGAAGACAGACATTTGTTGAGGAAATTCTGGGGCTACCAGAAATAAAACATACCAATAAGATTACTGAGAACCTTGGCAAATGAGACCGCATCATGAAAATGTAGTAACCCGAATGTACACGAATAACATTAGGAAAGTATTGAGATCAATGATAAGAAAGCACTTTAAGCAGCTATTGAATTACATAAAATGCATCTTGCTTGTTTGACATATTTGCAGGAAAGGGAAGTAAATAAAAGCAGCACAGTTATCAAGGAGCAAATACAACCAGTGTTTACAAAGCTCTCTCCAGAATCATTTCAGTTAGTTTAAGAACAAACCCTCAGATAAGTGAGCATTTGAAGTCCAGTGGAAAAAGAAATGTTACACCTATGTTTTATAAAGCTGTAGGAGGCTCAGAATTACTTACTTCAAGAAGTAGCAATTTCTGTTAGCAAGATGCATGAAAAGTGTTAGCCTCATGGGAATCCATTTGTGACAACAGAGCAGAAAGCAGCCCCTGCTCTGACGATAAAAAAAGTGACAGATAATATAGAAGTAATCAATCTGAAAGGTATAGAATACTTAAACCATGAAATGTCTAAAAAGCCATAAGTGAGATCTTAAAATCAATATAGGATGTTACTGAAAGTCAGAGTAATGACTCAAGAACAGGAATATTATACTGGTCCCAGGAAGGTTTTGTAAAATAACTATGTTTGTGTATTTTAAAAGGGAAACATAATTGCTAGATTGTTTTTATGAAAAGAAAAGTAATCATGCTGATATTCTATCATATTGAAAGTGATTTAAAAGACACTCAATATTTTCTAACATTTTAGACTGTATTTAAGATCATCCTAAACTATTTTGATGAGAATAAAACTGTATTAGTCCTTAAAAAAGTAAGGTTGCAGAAAGCTAGAACCTAATAACTGCTTTGTCCTGGAGAGTTTTAATTGGTTTACTAGTACTTCACTTAAAATATTCCTCCTACTGACGTCTAGGAAACTCATCGGCAGTTAAATCATATGTGTCAGTGTGTTCGACTCAAAAGTCAAAGGCAGAAATGTTACTTGGTTTAAATTAGAAGATCAACCACAGAAATTAAAAATGTGTCCGAGAGGAAAGAAACAATGTTGTCTTCTGGTACTCTGGAACATCTTTTTTTTCCCCCTAATAAAGGAGCATTTCTAGACATGTTTAAAACTAAGAAAGGTACTTAGCCATCATATTGATCTCTCAAACCAACCTTCTTTTTGATCGTATGTAGACTGCTGTTAATCCAACATATTTTAGAGAGAAATTTTAGAGGTAGCGTTTTATAAATCTCAATTCTGTTGTTTAAAACTTTTCTAATCAGTGATTTTTTTTGTCATCATTCTATCAATTACTGATAGAAGGATGTTAAAATCTCCAACTATGACTAGATTTTTCTAATTCTCCTTTTAGTTCTATCAGCTTTTTTATTGTGTATTTTAAAGCTCTAATAAAGATTTATACCCATATGTGATAGTTATATCTTCCTGATGTATTGACCATTTTATTTTTATGGAATGTCCCTCTTTGTTACTGATAATTCCGTATCTCAATGTGTACTTTGTCTGATATTAGTTTAGCCATACTTACTTCCTTATGCTTACATTTGCATGGTGTATTTTCTTCTTCCTTTTGCTTTGTCTCTCTGTATCTTTGTATTTAAAGCTTATCTCATGCAGGCAGTATGTAGTTGAGTTGAACAAACTCTGCTTTTTAATTGTTTACTTCATTTAGGTTATTCGTATTTTTCCTATTTCCATATTTTTATTGTTCTCTTCTGCTGAAGTTTCCCATTTTTCACTCATTATTTCCATCTTTTTCCTTAACTTCTTGAATATATTTATAACAGCTGCTTTAAATTCTTTCTCTGAAATTTCATCACCCAGGTCATATTAGGTTGGAATTCCAAGGAGTGGTAAGATTCACATAACACATACTTGGTGGATATTTATTTTCAGTATGACTTTCAAAAACCCAATAGGCTTTTTTATCTATTGCTTCCGGTTAGATTGATTGCCAGGAATCACACCCATAGATCTTCTGAGCCTTCTCAAATATTTCTTTGTTTTCATATCCTCTGCCCCTGTAGATTTAAGGAGGGCTATCTTGAGGCTGTCACATTCAGGACAGAAATTCTCGATCTTAGTTTCACTTTTCCTGTGAGATATTTAATCTGATCTTTGCCTCTAAGGCTAAATTTTGACAGACCTTTGTCTCTCAGGGACTTTTTTCCATTTTACCTCTTACAGTTTGGGGTCTAAGATTCCAAGACTTTCCCCAAATTTCTGCTCTCAGACTGAGATATTCTTTGCTAAATCATCTCCTTTTTATACTTCTTTGCCAAATGCAGCCAGTAGCAACCGGCACCCATTCCTAAGTTCCATTTTCCGATGTTTAGAGCTCCCTGGAGCTCGCTGCCCGCATGGTCAGCACTGCGGGTTATCAGGGCAATAGCATTACCAAATAGTGTGCCACTTCCTGAGCCATGATCTTTGCAGCCTCCAGTGGGCCACTTATCAAATGTCGCCTACGTTGCTTTAGTTTTTTTGTTTTTTGTTTTTTGGCCTGCTTTAACAACAGTCACCTATTTCTTACATCAGGTCAGCTGCTTCTTATATCCCAGTATTGATCAGGATAGATTAGGCTGTCCTCCAGTGACAGTTTCCAGATCTCACTGGTTGATGACTACAAATGTTGACTTCTGACTCACAAAAATTCACTGAGGCTCTACGACTCTCCAGGGCAGTTCACCTCCACAAAGTAACAAAGGGCTCCGTTTCATTTCCATCTTCTGACTCCACCATCTCAACAGAAGTCCTCTGTAGTCTCCTTGAGGGGGAGAAAACTAGAAGATCACATATCCCCTGTTAAATGTCTTGGTCTCAAACTGGTTCATGTTTCTTCTATTTTCCGTCGGAACTAGACTCATTCCAAATTGCAGTAGGACTGAGAAATGTGAGGCAGTCTGCGGATGGTTGGCAAGCAGTTGGTATCTCCCACAAATGTTATTAAAATCCAAAATATGTCCAGAGTGCTGGATCAATATTACGCATTTTGATACACAAAGTGAGATTTCAAATGTGTTATAAACAGTAAATCACACTTAAAATTGAAGAGCCCAAGAATATTCTTGGCAAGAGGACCGTGTTACTAAGACAGGGTGGGAATCAGTAGAGGTATCATGTCATCATGCAAGTTTCTTGTTCAAGCCTGGGAGATAGTATGATATCAGACTCTTTTAAAAACATGCTGTTAAAAAACCCCGGAATTTGAGTAATAATAAGTAGTAACAATTAGGAAAGAACAGAAGATTTATTAATGGAATCATGAGAGAGATTTTGGAGATGGTGGAAAAGAACCAGATGACAGAGACTAATTCAAGCTAGTTCTTGAAAGAGTTGGTTCAAACCTTTTAAAAAATAATTCATGTCAAGAATAGTTAGACATCTGGAAGTTAGGGTGAAGATTCTCAAAGACTAAATTTCTAATCTTGGTGTTAAAGTAAGGCTATTCTTTGAAAGGCGAGGCTGGAAACTGTGGATGCTGTTCAGAGACAAAGCAATGACAGGCAGTGGTTTGGTGTGTGGCTTCTGGTATCAGACTGATTCTATTCAGATCTGAATTTGACTTCTGCTGTTACTTAGCATCCTTTCTTTCAAAAATGGAGATAAAAATAGTACTTAACTCAAAAAGTTGTGGTATTATATGTAAAATAAAGCATGCGCAGTGCGTCACACCTAACTTCTCAATAGATTATTAATAGCCTTTAAAAGAAACTCAGTAGTAAGTGACAAGAGCATGGAGATCTTGGTCAACAGGCCAGCAGGCCGTTCTTGGCGCTGTTATTGTAGGAGAAAGTACTCTTCCTTCGTTGGTTGCAATTTTTTTCTTGGAGTCTTTTCATTACATTTCTTCAGGCATTACTTTTACTCTGTTGACTTTTCTGTTATTTAGACATTTTAAAACCTGATAATGGTTTTAGATTTGATTTTGCCCTAATATAACTTTACAGTTATTTCCCCCAACTTTTTCAACATTAGAAATTTGACAATATAAGTGGAAGTAGGGCATAAGGACCTGAGATTACGGAAGGAATAAAGCTTGTAGCTCTGGTGCTTTAGCTGCGGTCACTTAGCTGTGCCTTTTCAGACGCAACAACAATGGCTTGAAAAAGTAGACAGTCGCCTATTCATTACATCAAGCTGCTTCTGCTAGCTTCACAATATTATTATGTTTTCCTTAGTTGTTTTATAATTTGTAAATAGCTTAATATTAATTTAAGTGTGACCCATTAGAATGTCACTGACTTCCAGTATTAAAATATCATGCCATCTAAGGATAAATCTTGAAAGAGCAGGCATATAAAATAGGACAAATTTGAGGAAAGCAAAATAAAATCACAAATGACATCTTGCGACAAAACCTTGAAAGGGAATTGTCTTTAATTAGTTCACAGTTGGAGATTGTTCATACTGCTTATTTTAGTTAAGTCTTTCATTTGGAGAGAAACGAGCTATTTAACTTTCAGGATGCTTGCGGGTAGTTGGGGAGCAACTTGAATCTCCTGTCTTACAGGATAAAACTCTGTCCTCAATATAGTGTAACTTGGTCGGCGAAAATATATATATTATCTACAAAATGTTGCAATCTGTTGGAGTTTGTTACACATCAGCAACAGCAACAAAAAAACAAAGATAATTTAGTAAACTCTGAACTCATAACATGGAAATTGTGTATGAGTCATTGGTATTTGTTTTAGTCAGTAAAATTACCTCAGGAACATTCCTAAGAGGACACTCTTTCTACTGGGCCTCAATAGAAAGTCTGAGCGTGTGCCTTTCGAGAAAGAATCTCCTGGTTAAAAATATGTGGTAGATTTTTCTTTATTTAGAAGGTATAGAATGAGAGCAGTTCTGATAAACAGGTTGAATACTTTGGATTTATAAAGCTTTATGAACAAGTATGGCACATTCAGAAGAGAATGAAACTTTCACAACAATATTTCATAAGGGGGCCATTTTGTTAAACCCTGGCTTTGTGATACGCTTATAACCATCACTTTTTCTGTACTTCCCATGTGGTAAACCCATTTCGGTTATGTTTATGTAATAATATTGGGGAGCACTATTTAATTAGGGACTTAACGATAACAGAGGATTTTATCTGAGTTGTCTGGAACATGTCGGAAGCTGCACTATGCGTGTTGGCTCTCTATTTTTCACAATATTTACTTAGCCATAATCGACTTATTATTAAAATATACACATAGAGCAGAGAATGTCCAGTGAGTACGTTTATAAACTTCCATTTCCTCCTGACTCAAGATATAGTGAGAACACATAGCCAAGCATAACCATGAAAATAGTCTTTGAAAATAGTCTTTCTTCTGCTTTTAGGTTCTGCTTTGCTTTTGTGTGTGTGTTCAAGAAAATTCTTGTTTCATGCTCACCTTCACTGAAAAAGATACTTTCTCATTTCATAGTCTCAAACTCTATCCTTATCCTCAAAATTCAATTAAAACATATTGTAAAGACTGTTTTGCCCAATAATCCACACAATGCCAGCTGCCTGCTTTGCTTCTTAATTAGGAAGAGGGTTTCTGTATCCCTGTGTGATTCTTTTGACACCTCTGCTTGTCCCTCTTCAACCCCGATAATGTGTCCTTTTCTCTGTGCCAGGTTTTCTGTGACCTGTGGAAGAATATAGTGATGCCTGGAAAGGGAGAGAGGCTTTGAGGCCTTAAGTAGTAAATGTGTTACACCTGTGCTCACAGCATGGCTGCCTTGATGTTTCACATGGAATGTTGTCTACCACTTCCCATCTGCTCAGAGAAGGGGAGAAGAAGGTCTTCTATTTGGATATTTTGCTTTCATGGCTTTAGGAGGGTTGCATGTTTGCAAAAAGTAAATGGTTAAAAATGTTATTTTACTAGGCCAGTACCTACCTGAAACATCTGCTTCAACTCTGTGTCACCCATGTCTGTCATTCTGTCCTCACACTCCTCTTTCCTAATAAATCATGAGTTTGCTCATTCCTTTCTGTTTCTCCCCCACCAACACCCAGGTTCTAATAACCAGCCTCTTAGCTGGGCTTCTAAGCCCCTTTTCTGCATAAAACCCCAGGTCACTCTTGCCTCTCTTCTTTTTATTCACGTTACTCTCTCGTTCAGCATCCTGCAGTGGCATATGATCATCTGTAAAGAAGTGCTTCCATCTTCAAATGCCACAGAGGCGCTTTCAACGTGCTAGCACAGAGCAGCTCAACCTCAGCACTGTTGACAGTTGGACCGGACAGTCCTTTGTGGTAGAGGGCTGTCCTGTGCGTTGTAGGCTTCTACCCGTTAGATGCCAGTAACATCCCTCCACGTGTGACCACCAAAAATGTCTCCAGACATAGCCAGACATCCCTTGGGGCGTGGGTGGAGGGAGGGCAAAAGCATCCCCAGTTGAGAAACACTGTTTTGCGTCCACTTAACCTTTGTAATGATTAAAATTGTGTTCAGCTGCAAGTAGCCAAAACATCTGAAGAGCTGCCGTTTAAAGGACTAGGGTTTTATCCACTTGTTTATGCATTTATAGGAGTCGGAGGTGAGCAGTTTCTGGGACTGGTACACTGCCTCCTAGTGTCAGGACTCACACCTCGGATGTGCTCTGGGTCTTCCCCTCACGGCAGTAGCACAGCTGGCACTGACTCAGGTGTGGCAGCCTCTCTCAAACAGGAAAAGGGAGCTGGGGAAACGGGAAGGAACATCCCCGTGAAACTTGCATTTACATCTCATTGATCAGAATGATGCCCATGATTAGCATCAATTCCAAGGAACCTGATTCTATGGTCAGTTCCGGAAAAGGAGGAGAGCATTGCAAGCAGGTATCTGGGGAGTCAGTCCACAGAGTCTAACATGCCCTAACCTCACATCTTCACCATATAAACTTCCTACTATGTGTTATTTGGGATAAATGATTCTAGAAGCTAAAACAAAACGTCACAATGCTTAGTAGCTTAATCTAATAAATGCTTCTTTCTTGCTCAACACGTCCCACATGAGTAACCTTGATCCATGAGCAATCTCATGTATAATGTCTCAGAGACCCAGGCTCCTTTAAGCTTTATGGCTTTGCCATTCCTGGGGTCCCAGTCCCTCCAACCGGCTCCTCTGTCCCTGCTCTGCAAATGGAAGAAGAAAGGGGGTGGAAGCATTTTGCTTTACAGAGCTGTTTAGGGCCAGGCCAGCGATTGACTTAGACCATTTCCACTAACATCTTAATAGCTAAAAGGGGAGATCTGATTGTGAGGAGCCAGCGAGTCTCTGCCACTTGTCCTGAAGAAGATATTTTTTCCATGCCTGCCCCTTTATGTGTTTCCATACCTTTCCATCACTCATAATGCTCTCTTTTCTGAAATGCCCGGCCTTTGTTTTCTAAAAATCCTAACTCTTCACTGTCTCCCAGTGAAGATTTCCTTGACCATAAAACCTCACAGCAACCACTCCTACCTTTAAAAACTGATGCATGAAGTGATTGAAAGAGGGGCTCAGACAGAACTGGGTTTGAATCACAAGACGCACTAGTTTTGTAAATGTGCCCGAGTTTTTTAGCGTCTTTGAATCTTAGGATTCTCATATTTCAAGTTGGGTCAATATTAAGGGGTAAATTAAATGAAATAATGTCCTTAACACAGCACTCAACATACAATAAATACTAAATAAAGATTATTTTTATAATTTTCTCTCCTGAGCAGTTTCTGCTTGTGCCACTCGTTGGGTACCTCGGGGCACAGCACGTTTTTCTTTTGTACTTAATTCACTATTTCCCTAGGCAGCGTGTATCTTACTGGTGGTGATGGAGGGGCACTGAGGGAAGGACTGGGGAGCTGAGGCCTCTCTCTGCCGCCTCCTCCCCAGGTGCAGGCTGATGACGCGCTGAGAGCCACGCCAGTGAGCCCCCTGCCTCACGAGACCGAGATGCGCTTCTCTAACTCAGAAGCTGAAAAGCCCTCACAAGATAATGTCTGCATTTTAATTATCTATTGATTAAAGTAAAAACCACAAAAGGACAGAGTTATTAAAAATTTATGTGTTTTAAGGAAATTAACATTTTCCAAATCACAACAGGTGTCCAGGACCACATTTCATTAATCAAAGCAGCCCTCCTCTCCCACCACTCAAGACTCTGTTTTCACTGGTGCCTGCCTCTGTAATCAGTTGTCAAAGCTGTGATCTCTTTTAAAATGTAGATCAGGTCTCGCAGCTGCTTAAACTCTCTAACGGCTTCTGTGACCCTCAAAATAAAATCCAAATGTATTGCCTTGACGTGAAAAGTCACACATGATCTTTTTCTTACCTCTCTGATTTTACCCAGTATTATCTACCATTTACTCACCTTACTCAGCCGCATTGCTCTTCTCTCTGTGTGGTGAAGTCTAAAAATTGAAGTATAGTTGATGGACAATTTTATGTTAATTTCAGATGTATAACATAGTGATTCAACATTTAAATATATTGCAAAATGATCACCACGGTGTAAGTGTAGTAACCATTTGCCCCATGCACAGTCATCAGTACCAAAGACCATATTCCTTATGACGTACTTTACGTCCCCATGACTTATGTATTTAGGTTTTTAGAGGAGACTGAACCCAACAGTATTTCTTCCTTTACCAAACAGTATAGCATAGAAGTAATAATTCTCAGAAAATGAAGTTTTTATCTTTATCCTCTTTTGAATACTCTTAATTGTATGAATAGAAAATAGAAAATACTTCATGAGTTTTCGTTTTGCTTAAACTATCTGTCATTTTGCAGATGGTTAATTAAAAGCAATTAATTTGCATGCTTTATGACGTTCATAAATAAGTTAAAAAATGGGTTTTTGCTATCTTTCATGGAACTTTACAAATTCCATCTATAAATATTTGCTGATTTCTTTTTTATGTTGCTTTATTTAAAATACAATAATTTGAAGCTTTCTACTATAAGATGTTATTAAAAACTAAAAGAATCATTAATCATTATTACTAGCATGATTTTTTATAAAGCTTTGGAGCTGAAATTTATCAGTAAAACATACCATATAAATTCCAAAATGTTTTCTAGAATTCCCTTTTCTCAGACATACGTATTTACTAATTCTAACTTTTATTTGACATACATTTTGTTTATTATGCTAATACCTAATTGAGGAATTTATGTTTTATGTAACTTCAGTAATATTTTTAAAATAATTGAAAAGTTACCAACATGTATTAATTTAATGATTACGTTTCTTTAAATTCTCCATTAAAAAATACATAAGTATACAATACATGAAGACCAATGAGAGAAAACAATTTATTAAAAAAAGAGTTTGTGATTATTAAATATGAAATTTTGTTTTATCAAAAAATAGTGACATATTCCTGAAACACTAATTATTCATATATGTATAGGTGATCAGACAGATAATTAGCTATAAAGGAGGTTAAAGTCATTCGTCTTTCCACAGTCATGTGATTTTTATTTGCATACTAATCATTTGGTATATAAACAGATCATGTAATTTTATTAACCTTTTGGAAAGTTTGCATAAAACATGCCATGTTTGTCTATTATTTATTTTCTATACTTTGGTGTTAAAATGTAAGAAATGAGTTGAGTAGAGTCTAGTCTAAATGACTTCATTCAAAGCCTTGATTCTCCCTCAACATAATACCTAAATACTGAGTATTTCATATACATACATATACACACGCATGTACAGACACATACACCCAAATGCACATACACACATTTGTACACATTTGTATACATATGAATACGTTTTCAGTAAGTTACCTTCAGGGCTTTCCCTGTTGCTTTACTGCTAGTATGGTAAGGATCCTCCGTCAGACTTTTCATATAATTCTCATATTAAATGTAAAATAAATCTCCGAGTCTTCCAGTGCAGAGCAAACGTGAATGTCGTTTGTACTTTGCAAAACATATAAGGATTTTTTTCTTTGTTTTCTCATGTAGATGAGGATAAGCATTCATTAGTAGTTGACACCCAAAGAACTGAACAACTGATCTTCAGCAACTGGGTGTCTCCTGGAAGTTTAGAATGTTACCAGTAGCATAACACTCATACAACAAGGCTTCATCATGTTTGGTTGATAAACATGGCAGTACCTTTATACTTTTTAAGTAGGTTTCCCCATTTGAACTCATGTGAGATCAGGCTAGGTGTTATCATTTCCACATAGATGTGAAGCTTCAAACGCCTTGAGATTAAATGACTTGTGCAACAAAGCAAATGGCTAAAGAATAGATTCTAAGCCCCTGTCCACTTTCCCTTACTCTATTGAATTACAGAGCTGTTGGGTTGTAATGTCTTTAGCAGAAAGAGCCTTGAAGCAAAATGCTCTGGACATGACTTCACTGATTTCCTGTGTGATTGTGACATCCAAGTTTTTCACCTTCTATTTGGCCAGTAACTACATCTATGATGATAACATTCTTAATTTAGCTTATGTATAAACAGGGATGCAGACACTAAATCCACCTGATTTGCTATGGAAATTGGTTGTCTAAAGTAGAAACCACATATCCATTGAGAAGGAAGTCTAGTAAATTAGTTGATGCCTGGAAATAATTGCTTTTCCAGATGGGCTTATAATGGATTTATGAAGTATAAATAGAACAGAAGACAAAGTTACCTAGTCAAAAGATGGAAAGGTTTTGAATCTTTGTATATATAGAACAAATATCAGTTCAAATAGATGAGGTTCTCTTCAAGAAATAGAATGAATAATAGTAAGAATTTATAATGATGTGAATTATACAAATGCTAAAATAACAAAATTTACATTAGTATTAATATTAACCCACTTAGGGGTAGTGGTTTTTTTTTTTTACTTAATTCCTTATAAAATCATTTGTTTTACCGGATACTGTATTTTAATGAAGACACTGAAGTTATAGAAACCTGACATATTATTTGCTTAAAAAAAAAGTGTTTGTACATGATAATGACACTACATAGTATATGATGCTCAGTGAATGCTCCTGTGTGAACTGAATGAGTGCAAAAATTGTTTAATAATTATGTCTTCAAGTTTATTGAGGGCATACTATTTTCAGAAAAGTAAGATACCACTAAAGTAAAAATACAAAGTAAAATTTGATTTAACTTTGAATTTTGTAATTGAATTAAACAGTGTGTCTTGTTTCTTCCAAAATGAGGTTTCACTTTTTTAACAGTCAAATTCAGTGACCCCAAGCCTTGATCCTGTAAACCACACATATATTATTCTTTGATTACTCAGTCTTTCTTTCTCTGTTGCTAAATCCAACACCCTCTGACCACCCTCACCACCCCTCAACCAAGGGCTTACTGCTCAGGCTAAGGAATCAACTCTAGTTATCCTTACCCTGCAGAGGGAAAATAAGAAATCCGATTGGAAAGCTTTCCTGTGTTTCTGCTGGCTCATAGTGTCATTATGGGAAAGAAGTGCCCCTGAAGTGGAATAGACATTTTCTCCTTCCTTGTTTATCAAGATAGTCACCAGTTACCATTGCTCCTGGGCAGATGATCTGCTGATCTTGTAGTAATTTATTAAGGTGTATGGGGAGAAAAGGGACATGTCTCCTCGAAGTATTAATCCCAGTTACTTTTGTTTCACACCACAGGAGGCAGGGCTGGTCACTGCCTCAGTTCTCTGGCCTCAGCTCTTTTAGTTTAAGCTCACACAATTGACGTCCCCCTCCTGCCTGCTCACAGTCCCTTGGAAGATGTGGCAGACTCTACCTAAACTTGCTCTCCCACAGGAGAGCCCAGGGTCAGATCTTCCCCTTCTTCATGGTGAATTTTCTGAATGCGTATGGGTCTTTTTAGATATTTTTTGGCGCATTTGTACAGACTGATAAGGTGTTTCAAAATTTTAGTTTTTCTATAAAATAGGCAACTAAAATCAATTGCATTTGGTCACAAACCTACCTCTGTGGCTGAGAGTCAAGGTCTATTACCAGAAGAGGGGTGTTGGAAAGCTAGTAGGGCCAGTCTATCAAAAAAAAAACCCCAAACCAAAAAACAAACCAGTCTGTCACACAGGGTGAAAGTTACCATCAGTGCCCGACTCATCCCAAGTTAGGTGAGATCTTCAGATATGGTCAAAAGAGGCAGATTCACAAAATGAGGCATGCAAAGTTCACAGCAGGTTCTGTGATAGCATTGGTGAGATTGCCCAAGCAATCAAAGATACACACACCCAAAAAGATAACCGCATTATCTGAAAGATGAAAGGTGTCCCATTAAAGAGATAGGCTAGGTCATATACAGAGTGTTGTCACTTTGTGATTTCTTTTTTTAATTGTATGTATTTTTATATAATTCTGTGTAATTCTAAGATGAAAATTATTTCTGTATCAGGAAAACTTAGGGTATTTTTTTATAACATGCACTGCTAGATCAGATAGATTTTTGATATACTTCTCTATGATATTTTAAAATGAGACAGTTTTTAATTTATATGTTTATGCTTTATTATAATATGTGGAAGTATTTCATGTATGCCATGCAATTGGCCCTACTAAGCTTTATATATTTATGAACAGCTTGACCACTATTTTTTTGATAAAAATAAAATTTGAAATTTAACGTTACTTATATGTTGTCCTTTCCAGATTTAACTTTTGCTACAGCAACAAGTCTAAGGGACTCTTTTTCATTATTAGTGACAAAATTAATGAGTATTTTAAATATCTTGCCCTTCATCTTAGCTTCAGTTTACATCTCTATATTATTTAGATAATGATTATCACTTGAATATTCATCACTTTAGGAGAAAATGATAAATAATAATAATAATAATGCATTTTTAAACTTCAGTGTAGTTGATTTACAATATTATATTAGTTTCAAGTGTACCACATAATGATTCAATATTTTTATAAATAATACTCCATTTACAAAATAATGGCTATATTTCTCTGTGCTGTACAATATATCCCTGTTGCTTATTTTATACATAGTAGTTTTTGTCTCTTAATCCCAGACCCTTGTTACTGAACCAAGTTCATTTTGCTGAAATACAGACCCTGAGATTTGCAGCAAGGAAAGGGTTTTTTTCTCAAGGCATCCAAGTGAGGAGGTAGCAGAACAGATCTGAAATCCATCTCCCTGAAAGGAGGGGGCTTAGGGTGTATATGTAAGGGATAAGGAATAAAGAAGCAGGGAGGTCCAAGGCAAGATGAGGGTGGGGAAAGGTGATTGAAAAAAGGTGTGATAATCGTTCTGTGAATGCAGTAACTAAGCTACCCTGCACATTCAGAAGGTCACATGCTCAGTTGAAGGGTCAGTGGTCCTATCCAGTCTCAACCAGCTCAGCTCAGACTAAACACAGCTAACTCCAAGTTCCTGGAAAACATCTGTTTAGGCTACTTGCCCCTTGGATGATATGCAAGTCCTTGATTAGTGGAGGTGGATGAAATGTATTTGACTACTTACCCATGGTTTTACCCCTGTCTTGCCCCCTCACTCTTCCCTCTCCCCATTGGTAACCACTAATTTCTTTTCTCTATCTGTGTCTGTATCTGTTTTGTTATAAACGTTTGTTTGTTTTATCTTTTAGATTCCACGTGTAAGTGATAACATTGAGTACATATTGTTGCAAATGACAGAAGCTCATTCTTTTTTATGGCTGGGTAATGTTCCATTGTATATCTATACCACATCTTTATCCATTCATCTGTTGATGGGCACTTAAGTTGCTTCTGTATCTTAGCAGTTGTAAATAAGGCTGCTATAAATGTTGAGGCATGTACCTTTTTCAAATTACCATTTTCTTGAGATATATACCCAGCAGTGGGATTGCTGGATCATGTGGTGGTTCTTAATTTTCTGACAAAACTCCATACTGTTTTCCACAGTGGCTTCACCAATTTACGGTCCCACCAACATTGTACTAGAGTTCCCTTTTCTCCACATCCTCACCAACATTTGTGATTTGTAGACTTTTTGATGATCATTTTGACAGGTATGAGGTGATATCTAATTTTGATTTTGATTTGCATTTCTTTGATGATTAGCAGTGTTGAGAATCTTTTCATATGCCTGTTTGCCATCTGTGTCTTCTTTGGGAAAAAGTCTATTCAGGTGTTCTTCCCATTTTTTAATTCAGTTCTTTATTTTTTCTTGATACTGAGTTGTATGAGCTGTTTATAAATTTTGGGAGTTAACATCTTATCACTCATACCATTTGCAGATATTGTCTACCATTCAGTAGCAGGTTGTCTGTTTGTTTTGTCAGTGGTTTCTTTGCTTTGCAAAAGCTTTAAAGTTTGAGTAGGTCCCATTTGCTTATTTTTGCTTTTATTTCTTTTGCCTTAGGAGACAGATCCAAAAAAATAATTACTGCAATTTAGGTGAAAGAGTGTTCTGCCTATATTTTCTTCTGGAAATTTTATGGTTTCAGATATTCCATTTAGGTTGTTAACCTGTTTTGGGTTTATTTTTTTATGTAGTGTAAGGAAATATTCCAATTTCATTTCTTTACATGTAGCTGTCCAGTTTTCCTGGCACCACTTATTGAAAAGATTATCTTTTTTACATTTTATATTCTTACTTCTTTTGTCATTGATTAGTTACCATGTGTACATGGGTTTATTTCTGAGCTCTCTATTTTGTTCCATTGATCTATGTTTTTGGGCCAGTATCACACTGTTTTGATTGCTGTAGCTTTGTAGTATAGTTGGACATCAGACAGCAGTGTACCTTTAGCTTTCTTTTGTTCTTTTTCTCGGGATTGCTTTGGCAGATTTTTGGGAGACCTTTGTGGTTTCATACAGATTTTAGGATTATTTGTTCTAGTTCTGTGAAAAATATCATGGGTATTTTGATAGAGATTCTATTAAATCTGTAGATTGCTTTGAGTAGTATAGACATTTTAACAGTATTAATTCTTCCAGTCCAGGAACATGGGATACATTTCCATTTCTTTGTATTGTTTTCAGAGTCCTTCATGAATGCTTATAGTTTTCAGAGTATAGTTCTTTCACCTCATTAGTTTTTTCCCTGAAATATCACTCCATATTTTAAATATTCCATTTTAATGGAATGTTGGTTTAGTTTTAAGTCTTATGAAATACTGGATTAGAATTCTACAAATTATGAATGGCAGAAATATATAATATCTTTTGTTCCTTTTTTAAAATTAGCACTTGCTCTTTGGCTTGGTGCCAGGAAGATTTCATTGCTTTAACAATGCTAGTATCTTCTCTCTTCTAATGAAAGAAACAGATGTGAAAACTCAGTGTTTCTCATGTATACTACATTATAAGAAGCAAGTTTTTATCCTGAGTATTAGCATAGAATCTGACACTTACTAGCTACTTAATAATTATAGGAAGAGGGGAAGAAGAGAAACAGGAATAAGGGAAGGATGGAAGGAAGGGACAGAGGGAAAGTGGGAGGGAGGGAAGAGAAAAGGGATGTTTTGGTTGTTTCAAATATAGTATTCAAAATATAAATCTTGTTTGAAGTCAGTGACCATTTTCTGAAAACCCAGCTATGAAAATGCATTCCTTATATGTGGACAGAATAAATTACATGCTTCAGTAGCTAGTAGCTAACCTTTGTAGTTACCATTAATATTTCTCAATTGCATTAAAAATTTCTGGTCATCATTAGAAAATTTCTTGAAACATTTGAAATAATTAAGCATGCAGGCTTGTAATCACTGTCTTAGAAACGGCCAGTTGCAAATAGGCACATGTTGAAAGAAACTTGAGATCTAAGCAGATGTTGGACACAATCTCTTGGTAAAACCTTTTTCAATTATTCTAACTGTGGACTATGAACATTCATAAAACATACAAAAGACACTCCCTAAGTATGTTTAGGAATATTTTCCTAAAACCAAAAATGCTTGTAGAATATAAATAAATAGAAAAAGCAGACTAACTTGTTCTAAAAAGACTCTTCCTAGAGACCTAAAATTATTATGGAATCCTTAATTATAACTTACCTTTCAGATGCAAACTTTAATCCATGAATTTCTAGCATTATGTACATATTCTTTAATTTTTTTCTTTTCTTGTGCACTTACATGAAGAGGAAAGTGGTTGACTCAAGTCTAACAAGCTTCTAATGGAAGCAAGATTATCACCATTTCAGCACACTTAATGATTTTCATCTTTTCCTTCATCATATGAAGTACCTTTTCAGAAGTGTATCTCAAAATTTTGAAGCTGTTGATACACTTCATTATATATCTGCTTTTTTTTTATTCAAATAGTACTGAATCAGTATCTTCTAATCAGTGTAAGAAAACTTCTTAAAATTTTGAGATAATTAGGGATGTAGACTTTCAATCACTGTTTCAAAAATTGTCATTCATAAATAGGCACATATTAAAATAGACTCTACACAAAGAACCCTATGAAGTGTGGCTTCTCAGAACCTGGGATTAAGGGTCCAAAGTCAGAAGCATCTGCAGAGCTCATATGAGCAATCTGGCCCAATATCAATAGACTCTCTAATCACTGAAATATTTAAAATCTATAAAATAATAACAGACACCTCATCTGCTTATTGTGGAAATTGGTTTAAAAAGATTTTTAATTTAGAAAAAAAATTAAAGCGTATATCGCAGTGGGCTCTAAGAAATAAGTGTGTTCACAGTAGTCAGAAAAGGTATTTCCTTTCTACATAACCTAGAGGGCACTGGGTTAGGGGTAATTAAATTTACATATTTTCTCGTAAAGTAGTTTCATTCCTCAATTCAGTCTAGAATCAAAAAAAAATACGAACTTCTTTAAAAATTCTACTAAACGGTTGATAGTTTTCCATATATTTGATTCTATAATGACATACAAATTCATCATATCAAAATTTAAAATATTTTCCTGTCTGTTGACCAGTTTTCGCAGATGTTTTAGTGACATTTCAGTAGTCTGCATGAAATCATGTCTAGGCTTTCTCTGCATTCCCTATAATAGCAAAACTCCTTTCTTCTCAGTGCTTTGGAGATTTATTCATGTAACTCCCATTAGAGTTAATTGGAGTTACTAACATAAATTCCACTTGCTTCAGATGGAGAATAGGTTTCTTTAATGTTGTTTTTATTTTTAATAAGGTTAGACTTAAAATAGAATATAGTATACAATTGTCTTTTTTGCTTTGGGAAATTAAAATGCCTTTAACAACTTTTAGGGTTAGGGAATTGAAATCTGTTGCAAACTTTTCTTTTTTATTTTAATTCTGCTGTATTACTACATCATCATTACAAATTACCATTGGTAATGAAAGAAATAGGACAGTAAACTATAAAAGCATTTTTTCCAGCAAGCCACCACTGTTTACATGGTATTTATAGTTTTATTTGTGGAATTACTCTGTTAATGGCATATTGTTAACACTATTTGGAAAAATTGTGTTTGCCATTCTTAACAACAAAGAGAAAGAAATAGGTACTATTTATTGAGGAATGTACAGTTTTCAAACTGAAAGAAAAGCTCACACTTCTTTTTTCATTAATGCTGCTTCTAAAAAATAAATTACTCGTTTTATTGTATTTTTAGATTTTATAATAAATAATAGTTTTCTTAACTATGGATAATTGTATATGTGCAGATAATCTTGAATTGTTTCATATATTTGAAACCAATTTTTTTATCTACCTGATGTACGTTAATTTATCAAAAGACACCTTAAGGAATAAATGCCTTTCAATTAAAAAAAGGACCAATTAATAATAACCAATGAACTTGCTTTCAACAGTGCATCCTCTATACTCCATTACAGGAAGACATTTGTCAAACACATTCTTGAAAAGCTGCCTGTAATTCAAACATTTCAAATAGGGTATATGGCAAATTATTTTCGCCTTAAATTTTTTTCTTTTCCAGTTTTGGATATGTTTCCACAGTGAACAATTTTAACAAAATAATTCAATAAAAATCATACCTGATTTACTCATCCATAACCCCCGCCAACATTTTCATAAACCCATCAGAGACAGTTTACACAATTAAAGTATAGATGAAATCCAGGCAGCTAAAACAGTCATTCAAAAAAAAGAAAAAGGGAAAAAATGAGACCAGAAGCAAATCCAAAAAGGAGAAAAATGTTCGAGGTAACATAAATAATGCAAAAAAAAATTGAGTTTTGAGACAACCTAAACAAACAAAAAAAAATGAAGAACTGTGTCATTTTATTTTCTTCAAAAAAGGAAGCACAGATTATATCTAGAAATATGGAGAGAGAAAGGTGGTATTTGTCAAGGGCCTAACTTGGGCCAGACACTGTGTTTAGTGATTTTTCATGGCTAAGTCACTCAGCTCGATGTGGCTTTATGTTATATTCTCATTTACAGTTAAGGAAACTGAAGCTCAGTGAAGTAATTCCTCCAAGTTTATGTAGCTGATACAGGTCTACCAAATTCATACTCATTTCTTTAAAACAATCATCCAGTGCAACAAATATTTTTCTGATACTTAAATTCTGTAAGAAAAGCATCATGTGGATGAATTAGTACAGTTAACGTAAAGAATCATGCCTTTAATTGTTATTTGGAAATTATGATGTTTATAATTTGAAGATAGTTAGTTTATATGATAGTCAAGGAAATACTTCTAATAAAAGTTTTCCATGAAAGGATAATACCACTTAATTTTGAAATGACTTTCATTACTCTGAGTTTTGTAACTTTTCTGTGGACATGAATTACTTTTGCCATTTCTTTTGATGACTTTAAAACTGACAAGTCTTCAAATATTTTTAAACAGAACTTTTTTCTAGTTAGTGAGGTTATATTTGCAGGAAATTATGTTTATGTAATTTAACTATGCTGCATTTATAGAAGACTGACTTAATATAGGAACAGAGTTGAGAGAAGCTACAGTAATTGATAGTTTAAATGACCTTTATAACTTTCTCATAAATATTTTCAGTTAGAAAATTAATCATCATGAATTCAATCATTAAAATGCCATTCAATAAGACATCAATGGAATAATTTGGAAATCCGGCTCCCATTAGCTCAGAGCTCCACATACAACTTCATACATAAAAGACAAATTTTAATTTCATCTATCAAAGGATATAGCGTGCTGAAGTGGAAGTAAAACAACCTGCCCTCTTGCTGGTGCATCCCCCGTCCCAGCTGAATCAATGTTGAATAGATATTTAAATAAATTTGGCTTGAAATTTGCTGGCAGCCAGGGCAAAGGAAAATTTTGATGAATTGTATAATTCCTTTTTGTCCAATGCAAAGAAGCACACAACTCAATCTAGAAATGGATTGAAAGGAAACAAAATATTAACGTGCCCAATGTACCCATGTGTCCAATTTGAAGACCCTAAGAGGAAGTTAATATATTTCTTGCAAGTAGAAATTTTTGGAAGTGATCCAGCTAAAATGTTTTCATTAATCTCAGCCATGGTTATTAATTAACATGCTTATTTTTATTAGTCTTAAGTATTTTATATTCTATGCAAAGAGAATGCTTGTTGGGGCAGCACAGAGCAGTGGGTAGAAACATGAGCTTTGCAACTAGATACTCCTGGTTTTTAACCCTCAGAATTTAATCCTGGGAACTTGGTTTTACCTTTCTAAGGCTTTTCTCATCTGTAAAATGGGTATAACAACACTACATATTCATGGATTTTTGTGAATATTAAATGAAACTATATAATGATTTAGCACAGTGCCTAATACTTAATAATGTTGCAAAAACATGGTGGCAAATTTGTTTAATATTTCCTTAAAACAAAAATCTGAAAAACTCCATTTTTGTAATATTCTAAAAAAATTAAAATATTATGATGGTTAATGATAAAATATATTCCAAAAATTACAGTCTTGTATTTTTACATACATTTCAATTATTTAATCTCTTGAACCTCACTAAAACCATTTTAACTTTTAATCCACCAATCCTCATTCTTCAATAATAATTATATCTTTCAGTTTGCAGCTATCTTAATATTAAGTTTAAAATGGAATTTAGCTATGCTGTAGAGTTAAATATGACATTAACAAGACAGTATTAAATGTGAAAGCATTTCTCTCTGAGTTGTAAAGTCTGTATTTAATCCAAAATTGAAATTCTTCATGTACTTGCAAATAGCTAAAATGTTGAAAAAGGACATTGTTATAAATTTTGTATTGTGATTTATATTATAAAATTATTTATATTATAATGTTTCTCATGAAAATAATCTGTAATGCAATATAAGGAATTGAATAATGGAATAATATCAGAAATTGACTATAATTTCTGAAATTCATAGAGAAAGACTTTGAAATTTGTTATTGCAATTCAGTTTTGGTTTCATCTATTAAAATCATAGCAGCTACCTATAAGCATTGTAGATCACATAATGTATAGGTGCAGAAAATCAGCATATAAGTCTATAGGCAAAATTGATGAAATGAAGTCTAAATTCTTCACTATTTTATGCTGGAACATTATTATATGGAATTTTTCTAATGGGACCATATCCAAGTTGTAGCATTAACAGATGGGATCCTGTTGGGGTTCCACATTTTTAGTTATTTAGGACTTTAGTAAACAGTGATTTTATCCAGTATGTGATTGGAACAGATGTGATCTTATCAGGGTTCCACTTTTTTTCAAGGGCATAAAATTGCCATGATTTGCTGTACAGTGCTGGAGTTTACTTTTTGTGGTTTTAGAACCAGAGTCCTTTTTAGCCAGAATTTGCCCTTGGGTTCTAAAACATCATAATAGGGAGTTAATGTTTTATTCTCTATTAATCCCATTAAATCCTTTTAATATTAGAGCATGTGTTGCTTTATAGCATTAACTAGTGTCTTGCACTCAACAGTATTTTCACAGTTTATGACACTGCTTAGGGCATTAACAAACAGCTGTTTGAATTAAATGAGCAGTTAAGGACCCTGTTCATTAACTCAAAAGTTTCATGTATTTTTAATTCCTTAAATCGAATGGTATCATCACCCTCCACGAAATCTATCTTTGATTATAATTTGCTCTGGCCACTGTTGGTTATGGGGGAAGTATTATTGTTTTTGAATATGAGTCATATCAGGGTTGGGTATCTCTAATGAATCTTAACTATCTCATAACGGTTTCATTCTTATGGGATATAAAACTTTAAAAGTTGTTTATGGCAGTTGTGTTAAGATTTTCTCCAATTTTGGTTACTGATGACTTCATTTAGCTAATGTAAAGAGGCAGTTGGAACAGAATTATTTGCATTTGAAATGGCGCAATCAGAGGTTTGTGACTGACTCATTTACAAAAAAAGAAAATTGTATTTGGACAGTGACAGATTATGTGATGCAGTCCGTGGTGCAGAGCAAAACGTTAGTCACAGATTTTCTCCGTATAGAGAGATCATGGCTTCCAAGGCTTCCTTCAAAACTTTACGTTCTTTGCAATTATGGTCATGGACATCTTGATTCAATAGTCTGAAGTGAGGTGACTAAATAAGAGGGTAATGTAAAATTAATGTGTGTGGTATCCTGAATAAGCCATATGAGGATCGGATTCTTGATTCATTTCTGTGCCCTGGTGCCCTAGTGATGCCCCACCTAGCGTAGGCCCTTCTACTTAGTAGGTTCTCAGTATTTGGAGGAAAATGACTTGATGCTTCATTAAGAAATTTTTACTTCCTGGATAAAATTCTAGGTTTCCCACAAATCATCGTATAATTTAACCTTCAGTTCTTTATATTTTCTCTATGGGGTCTGTAGATCTTTAATAAATGAATTCAGTCCATGGGTGTTTACTGATTAATTAGAAAGCATTATAAAAATAATAAAGTAGGGCACATGATTTTACTATCTTAATAATTGTATTTATTTTTTTCTCACTTTAAATGCCAAGGATCAGCAATTTCAAAGTCTAGCTTAGCTGAGATGCTATTTGTATAAGAACTGAAAGGAGTGTGTTTAAATGAATAAGAGTAGTTTGTTAAGAGAGGTAGAAAACTCTCTTTTCCTGTTAATCACCAGAAACTGAATCCACATTCCTCTCGCATTACATGTAGGACAGACTGAAGGAGGTGCTGGATTCCAGGCGTGGAAATTTTTTCTAAAATAGTCTGTGTTGTCTTGGAATTCATAATTACCCTATTTTCATCCATGTTGGAGGCTGTAGGGCACCTTTAAAAAAAATGCCCTGTAGCTTCTGCACTTTGCCTCAGGAGATCTCTATGGGCCTCCATTCCTCTCCTCCAAGTTCTCCGTGCAGCGCCCATTCCTGAGAGTGGCGCACTGTTACAGGCGCAGCTGATGGGGTGCGCTGAGGTGTCTTCCACAGACTTGACGACTGCATTTGTAGACTGCATCAGAGATTTCATTTTTCTCTCTGCTGTGAAAACTGCAAAGTAATCGGTTAAAAATACCAAGCTATTGTGGGGATTTGGCCTTTAAGAATAAATTCTAGGGGAGGAATGCTACAGAACTTGAACAGAGAGCATAATTTTAACTACACCAAAATCTCTAGCACTGCTTAGATATGCTGCCATGTGTAGCGTCAGTATGAGAGGGATATCCACTAACATCTAAGGAGTCCACAGAGAATCCATATATTCAGATAAATGAATGTTGGAAGCATTATATTTTAAATAACTGAAAAGGAAGATTTCAACATACAGAGGTAAAGAAGTTTAAAATATAACGTTACTATGTACATATATTAAATGTGTTATATATTTTATAAATATGTTAGTATAAAATTAAAGACATATATTTAGCATAATATAGTAAATATTTTACACATGTATGTATATGATGTGTGTGAATATGTATATGACAAACAGTGCTTAGAAGGAGAGTTTATTAGTCAGTATTCTGGTTTCCTATCAGCACTATCTGGGCGCCATCCGTCTCTACAGCCGTCATCCAAACCAAGCCACCATTATCATTTGCTTCAACTATTGCATCAGGCTCCGATAGACATGGTTGCCACATTCATGCTAGTCCCTTGTCAACCTGGAGCTGTTTCTTGTAAAGCAGTCTGTATGAACTTAAGCCAGGGAAAAAAAAAAAAAAAACAACCCAAAACAAAACACTCCTCTTCCATGCTCCAGTGCTGAACTTATTTCATTGGCTTTCCTGGGCTTTTAATAGCATGGAATCTGAAATTCTTTACGTGGGCTGTCTGAACCAGCCACTGTCCACCTCGCTATCCATATCTTAGGCCATTATTCATCTAGTTCAATGGACTCCAGGCACATTAAGCTTCTTTCAGCTCCTCAGTTGTGTCAGGCTCCCACAGATGTGTCAGAGCATTTACACAAGCACACTGCTCCCTCTCCTGGGTGCCTCCTCCTTGGTCTCTGGTCTCTGCTTTCTTGTCACATGCTCAGAGAAGGCTTCCCAGACTCTTAGACCAAAGCAATGGCCTCTCCTCGGAGTTCTGTTACTCCCTTTACCTTTCCTCCATAGCGCTCACTGCAATACCGACCATATAATTATTTGAGTAATTTATTTTTATTTTTTTCCCCACTGGAGGTAGGATCTATTTTCTTCACCACTGGATAACCAGCACCTAGCAACCAAAGGAGGCACTCAATAAATAAAACTCTGCAGTTTTATCTTGAGGACATAAAATGACATTTTTGAGGAAAGTTTTTGCTAATTTTTTTAATAAATGATCAGGCACACGTGGAGTAATATAGGTATTTGTTAAGATTATCATCAGCATTCTATTGTTGTTGGACTATCCTTTAAAACCAGTTAAGTGATGATTGCACTGTCTTCTGCTAGAAATCTAGTATCCATTTACAATTTTGCTTGATTGGTGTCTAATATTATTTTTGTCATTTATTTAAAATATTTCTTATGTGTTGTAACTCCTAGTTTTATTCTGGTCTGAAGTATATTATGTTATGCAAGATTAGGGCAAAATGAAAAATTGCAGTAATTCTGTAGGTTACAAACACAGGTTGAAAAATTGAGGTCTGCCAGCTTGGGAGTGTAAACTGGGAACTAGATGCCCATGACTGTGCTGGGCATTGCCCGGAACGAGGAAAATAAATCCCGACAGCAGGTGCTGAACATGAGTGTCCACACCAGCACCAAGCCAACGTGTGCAGTTGGAGGTAAGAGGGCCCAGATCACCATCAGGTTTGAACCAAGGCAACCACGAAGGTTTCCATTAGACTTGCAGATCCTGAGCCCAGCGCAGATGCTCACTGATACCCTATTTTATTGTTTTACCTGGTGGCATGAAGTTTTGAATACATAAACATTTAATACACTCTGTCCATATTTTGATGATAAAATAGCAAATTCTGACACAGCCTTTGTGAACAAAACCAAATGATATGTCGATTGAGCAACCTCCTACCTAAGGAAAATGTTCTTTTGCAAGTATTATGAATTCTCAGTTGTTTCAGAAATATCTTTCAGTAAATTACTACTTTCAAAAAGTTGAATTAAATTGAATGAAAAAAATACAACTTATAAGTGAGAAGAGAGAAGTAGAAGGGAAAAGCTAGAAAGCAATTAACCTACAGTTAGTTATAATCACTCACAAATGTTCTTGAAAAACTAATATTGGAAACCAGAAGCAGTAATTTAGGAGCCCTTTGGGAAAGATTGTGCGGTGCTGGCTATTTATTGCTATTTATTGCTATCGCAATAAGGAGCAGTGTAAAACCTCATCTTTCTGTTCCCTTACACATCAGAACCTGCGGGAAGAGCTCCCAGTGGCCCCGGAGTCAGGACTTGCAGGTGCTGGGCTGTAGGGCTCACCAGCAGCCATTAGACTGACATTTGTTATCAATGAGACGCTGCTGAACTGTTGTTCCAAGGCTGTTGCTGTAAAACCGTAGTGCATTGTAGTTTGTTGGAGGTTAGTAGCACTTGTTAATTTGATCAAGGCTGAAGTTTACGGAGGATAAAGTAAACAATGCAAACTGCAGACACCATCAGTTTCCTATGGGCAGTGAAGTGTAGTCTGTTCCATTTACACTTCACAACAACATCTGATGGGCTTTGTCAGTGCTGCACGGAGTAATTAAACCTGAAATCAATAGCAGGCATTTGTCATGTTTACAGCCGCTCTTTCTGCTGGGTTAAACTCATCAGTTTAGTGCCGTTCTGTTTTACTGCAGAGACACGCTCCATTATTTCTTCAGGTACAGTTGAGATATTCAGTTACATGCCCAATAGTTTGAATACGACATTAAGATTAAAAGGGACAGGCAAATGGACAGTTTTTGTAATTTATTTGCTGATTTTCTTAACCAGTGTTGGATTTCCATTTCCTTCAAGATTTTTATGAAACCCTTTGCAGCCCGAGATAATATATTCCCTTAGCTCCCAAACTGGCAAAGTCTCATCTCAAATTTGATAGAATTTGACACCGACCGTAACTATACACAAGGATTGCTTACATGTTTTTATTTGAAAAGAATGAAGAACGTCTAAGGTTCAAAGTCGTTGGCTTTTTTGAAGACAGTTGTTCTTTTCCATTTTTAATTAAGGATTCCTCAGAAATTTTCTTTTATGTCAGTTTTTAAAGTCTTCATTCTTACTATTTTTGTCACTTTTGCTGGTGATTTTTTCTACTTCTTAATCTTTTAAATGATATGGTTAGAACTTTACAGTAAGAGAATTTACAGTTAAATGATAAACTTGAATTTAACATGTATATTTGAAGGAATTTGAGAAGCGTGCCTTGTTTAGAGTATTTCAGTCACTTAGTGAAGATCTTTATAACCCATATTTTATGCAAAAAAAATTTAAGTATCTTACATCTTCGTAGAATATTACTGTCTTGGTACATCTAAACAAATAGGATTATTGTAAGAATGACTCTTACTATCAATTAGTTACATATGAAACCATTGTACTTTTATGCTTTTTACATTAACTTATTTTTAAATATTTCAATACACCACTCTCCCTGTCAGATATGTTCATTGGAATTATACCCAACTAGATTGATTACATATTTTATACTTACTTTGAAAAAATGGAAACTAATCTGCCTGAGCTCTTCTTGATTTCTGCGTGGCATAAACATAACTAATTGATAGTTCGGTTGGAAGTGACTTAAATATGGTAACTCAAGTTTCTGTGTGCCAAGTTGTCATTTGGATTCTAGTCATTAAATTAAGTGATGCTTTACATTCTTATAGGAATCCACATTTTTGGTAAACATAGTAACTAAAAACGGTGAATATCACTCATAGAAGTGTAACATTTAGAGAGTTATTACACAAATTATTTTCAAACGTAATTGTTAAAATGGAATGCCTGTGGCTTTCTACAAGCTCTGTAGCAGTCATTCAAGGATTGTGTACTTGTGGCAAAATTTAGAGTCTATTTGTTTGTCTTTAGGGCATAGATTGTCCTCAAAACCCTGTTAATCTCCTTTCGAGAGAAGTCTTGGCTTTTTTGGTCACATATATCAGAAATCAGAAATATCTTGGGCACCACCATCTGTTTCCCACATAGGGTCCTAGACTGTGTCATAACTCAACAATTTTAAAATCATTCACACATCTCAAAAGAGGGAGTGAACTTGCAAAGATCTCATCCTGGTCAGCGATTTCCTAATACCTTTAAGAAGTTAATATACTTTTCCTTAACATATTAGTTCAGACTATTGAAAAATACATGATTTTTCCTAAGAATTCTGTTACCAAAAGTTTTGAGTGAGAGTTGAATTGAAATTCCAGAAGGATGTAGCAATTAAAAGGATAATAATTCCTGGACATAATTCTCATAATTATTTGGAAAGTTTTGTTCTAGTAATCAAAGTAAAATTTTAATGTAAATTACAATGAATTTGCTTGGTTAAGCCTTCTAAGTGCCAGTTATAATAGAAGTGAAACTTAGGAACTATACCCAAAATAATGCTTAAAATCAAAATGAATACCCCATGATACCTTGTGCATTTACAGCTAAATTTTTAGAAACTGGGATACTTATTCTAGCTCACTGGTCATCTGATTTTGCTGAACTCAGACTTTAACATGTGCTTTTAGTTCTTGGTGTTCCAGTAAACCTAAAATGGAAGTTATTTCCACAGACCATGTCTGTGAGATATCTAATTAAGAATGTGATAGATTGTTTGAAGGACTGTTTCATAGTACATTGAAACTCACCTGAAAGAAGACAGTAAAAGTCCCCTACAAGCGACCTCAGAATAGTAACATAATTATAGTCTTGTTAAAGAATCAACCATATGCCAGTTATTAGCTGGAGTCATTAAAAATGGGCCCACTCAGCTCCTCTGGGTCAGTAGCAAAGTCTAGAAATGAGTTAAGTCTAAAACATAGGATTCGACACTAATTGCATTATTGCTCATTTGTTGTCCGTGGCTGTTAGCTTATAATTCCTCAGAAGAATGTGATCTCACATAAAGGGAATGAAAGGTTGTCTCTGTCTAGCTTCTCTAGGTGATGGGAATATGGGAGGTTTTTTTTCTTTCTTGTATGTTCTTATCTTTACAGAACCCGCCACACATACAAAAATCCAAGGATGCTCAAGTTCCATGGTAGGCCCTCCACTTCTGCAGGTTCCACATCTGCATATTCAACCAACCATAGAACTTGTGGTACTATAGTGTTTATTGAAAAAAATCTGTGCGTAAGTGGACCCGAGCAGTTCATAGCGCTGCTATTCAACGGTCAACTGTATAGTACTTTGAAGTATACAAGATACTTTCCTATTTACTTTTTTCATCTGATACTCACAACTCAGCAGTGTAGGTCGTTGAACTATAAAAGAGATAAGTGAAGCTTGCAGAGGTTAAGTGATTTTCCCAGGATTATGATGCTTTTAGTGGCAACACCTAGTCGCAAGCCTGGGTCTTCCAATTCTGATTCTGGTGATTCCTACAGTATCTTGCTACAATCCAAAGAAAAGCTATATGGTAGGCAGAATTCTGAGGTGGCCCCTATATTACTTGGGGTTCAACCAGAAAAGCAGAATCAGTAAGATTTCTATATGTAGAAATCTGTGTCTGTGTCTGTGTCTGAATCTGTATATCTGTATCTGTCATCTATCTACCTATGTATATGTGTTTATTCATTTATTATAAGGAATTGGCTTGTGCTATTATGGGAACTAGCTAAGTGATCCAAAATTTGTAGGGTGGTAATCAAAAAGAATAAATTACAGGCAGACTGGAAGCCTAGGGCACAAGCTGAAGCTGTTGCATGGGGGGGAATTTCTTCTTTCTTATCTGTCTTGGTGTCTGCCCTGCCTGCCTT
Source organism: Vicugna pacos (assembly GCF_048564905.1). Taxonomy (NCBI): domain Eukaryota; kingdom Metazoa; phylum Chordata; class Mammalia; order Artiodactyla; family Camelidae; genus Vicugna; species Vicugna pacos. The sequence continues at coordinate 12,956,498 of NC_133010.1, forward strand.
CTGCCAGCCACTTCCCGCTCCCCACCCCTTGGAAAGCCTCAGCCCTGTTTCCAAGTCCTTTCAGATGATTAAATCAAACTCACCCAGATTATCTAGGATTATTGCTTTGGTTGAAGTCAACTGATGAAAGGATTTAATCACATTTGCAAAATCCCTTCACAGCAGCACCTAGATTAGTGTCTGATTGAATAACCAGGGAATGAAGCCTAGCTAAGCTGACAAATCACAAAAGCTGTCACAATCCACCCTTTGTCAACTAGGCACCCAATATATCTCTCTATATTGTACTTAATCTCCAAGAACAAAAACAAATCATATTTCCACCTATAATGATACAACTATCCTGCATACATCTGAAAACATGCTAACTCTTTTCCCAGAAGAGGATACAAAGCCTCTGTGCTATATTTACTCTTCTTTGATATCCTGTAACTGAAATACTGGGATAATAAAATTAGTTGTCTATCATATTAAATAATTAGAGGATAATAGAGGGAAGGAGCCAAAAATATATGGGTAATATACATGCAAACATATTCACATCAAAATAAGGAGGACATGCTCATAACTATTGCAGTCTTTGTATCTGCAGCTGATCACATGGTCATGGATGGGATTTATAGCTATCTTCTTTCACTACTCATTTCATATTCCTTTTCCTCAGCAAGCATCTCAGCTGGTCATGATTCTTTGCTTGGTGGGTTGACTCAAACCTTCCTTCCTGAAGAGTTTGGGCCATTAGCAGTCTTGCCTGAATTGGGCTGTGGTAATTTTCAGTTGGCTTTAATCATCAGACATGGGAGTAATAAGAGATGCCTAGGTTGCCTGTGTTCTAGACATTGTCGTCTTTACTCCATTGTATGACAGCAAGACAATTTCCCCTTAGTAGTCAGGATAAATCACCCAACCAGAAGAGTAACCAAGTCTTTTTTGCTTGTTATTACAGATGTATGAGAAGCCCAGTAAGAGTTTCAACTTCTGGTTCAATGGAAAAATTGTTACGTCCTTTGGTGGTCCCAAAGATGTTCGTCCTTTGGGTCTAAGATCTCTAGATGCATAATCTCCATCCCATTGATAGCCATAATCACCATGGCCACTCCATTCATGAGCCATGAACATGGCCCTTGTTCATGAGTCCTAAATTGGACATTGACAGAAGTGAGGAAAGAAACCAACTTACAACCCACTGAACAGGGTCATCCTAGCCACTTGATTTTTTAAATCTTCCTCTGCTGAGGTCACTCTTTGCTGAGCCTTCATATGGAATACAAATATTCATGTTTTTGCCCACTTGGAAGAGTCAATCCATATAACTTCCCCAGACATCCTATTTACTACCTGTTAAGAATCATCTATAAACCAGGCCTAAGTTTTTTTTTTTTCTTCTTTAGTCAACTGGTTGTAGGGAATTCCTATGGGGTGGGGGAGTTTTCTCTGATCTTCCTGGGTAACTGGATGAGTGTGAAAATTAACAAAAATATATTAACAGAGAAAAGCATACACATTTATTAAAGGTAAGTTTTACGTGACACAGGAGCCTTCATAAGAAAAAAAACCCCAAAAGCAATTAAACTTGAGTATTTTTATGCTAGGCTTGATGTAGAGTCAATAGTGATACAGAAATATGGTGGGTCAAAGGGTATAAGTGTAGTCAACTGAGGGAGACCCAGCAAGGCCTATTTATTCAGATTCTCCTTAGTGTCACTGTGTCATCAGAGATAAGGATGCTCCTTTCCTGGGAATAGGGAGGGCACCTCTCACAACGTTTTATGACCTACTTCGGGGGGGAAGGGTGGGGAGAAGATCACAGTGACTTTCCTGCTTCTGCTGTTTCCTCAAACTCCTTCAGGTTTAAATATTCCATATGTCGAGGTGCCATATTTTGCAGTAGTGTGTCCTGAACCCCGTCACTCACCAAGAGAGCATAGGTGTGACTTGAAACAGAGAAGAAATTCCACCTGTGGACAAGAGTCTTAGCCTTTGCCCATGGCTTCTTGCCTTCCTGTGATGGTGCCTTCCTGACCACAGAGCTTGGACTTTCTTAGCCAATGCTCACAACTGTGTAAGCCAAGTACTTATCTCTCTCTCTACCTATCCTTTCATCTTACTGGTTCTGAGTCCTTATTGAGCTCAAGAGTCCCACCGCCTGGAACACACACATAAAAGGCACCACCTTCTCTCATTTATTCAGTTAACACTAGTCCAGGTGTTGCTGTGAAAGAATTTTACCAACGTAACTAAAGGTCCCAAATCAGTTGATTTTAAGAAAAGGAACTTAACCTGGGTAAATCTGACCTTATTAAGTGATCTTTTAAAAGAAACTGGGCTTTTCCTGGGAGAGTTGAAATCTAAAAAGGTTTTCACAGAAGACACTTTATGGCTTCCTTGAAGCTATAAGGGGCCAGATGGTAGAGACCTGAAGCGAGTCTCTAGGAGCCACAGCAATTTCTGGCCAACGGCCAACAAGAAAACAGGGGCCTCAGTCATACAGCCACAGGGAATAAATTCTACCAATGTCCCAAGGGAGCTGGGAGATGACTATTGCCCTAGTGAAGTCTCAAGAGGAAGACTCAGTGCAGCCACACCTTGGATGTGAAACACTGAGCAGAGAGCCCAGCTTGGACTTCTGGCCTACGGAACTGTGCGATGATAAATGCGTGTGGTTTTAAGCTGCTAAATTTGTGGTGATTTGTTACGCAGCAATACAGAACTCATACAGAGGTACCCTCTTAACCATGCACAATTTTACTTCTACAAGATTATCTGAGATTCTGTCTACCTTAGACTTTTCAACTAGTCTTTGAATTCTTGATTTTCCCTTCCAAAGAAGAGGTTCTTCACAGCATTAGATTGAAGTAGGTTTGGCCACTAGAGTTATGACCCAAATCTCCCAAATTTCCCACAAGCCCCTAGAGGAAAGTTGAGATTTAGAAAGGTAAAGCCACCTCTGTAGTAGCTCAGCTTTGCAGATGCCAATCCGCCTGGCAGACCCCAGATTAATGATTCACAAATCCTGGTAAGTCACCGAGTTGACAAACTTAAGTGCGGCATTTGTTTGCAAATTGTGTGATAACATTTTCTGTCTAAAAGCTTTTGAGCTGAAAATGATTTCAAATTTCATTTGACATTAATTTAATCAAGATAAACTAAGAGTTTTAGAATTCTCTTAGTTTACTAAAACTCATTTGCAATAATGCCATCATTTATGCTGTGACTACTTAGAATGTGCTTTTATCCTAAAGGATAGCTGTGAGCAGATGCCTTTCAGAGGAAATTGAGAATGTACCTGGACTGGCAGGGAACCACTGATCCCTTGAAAGTGCATAAAAGTGCAGCGGGAGCCCATCTGGGGTCTGTAATGACCTATGAACTGACTGTGGGCAGTGGAGCGCTGTTGTAGAAGAAAAAGCCAAAGTACACAAACGTAGCTTTATACAGATGTGTATAGAGAGAAATATAATCTCCATTCAGTGAGGACAGAAATCTTAGTCAGAATTCTATTGTTCCATGGGTGAAGAAAAACTCCAGAGTTTGGAAGTTTTTCACAGAATATTATAGTGATCATAGTTTGAGAAATAGAAGTTTTATACTTGATACTACTCTTGTTTCTAATGGAAAAAAAGGATGTTGAAAACTGACTTTTTCATGGGATTCTCTTACAATAAAGTTAGTAAATTCTAGATATTGTATTGCAATAAAGCTAATGATATAGTTAGGATGATATTGAAACATGGTACTTTTATACTAGTATTTGTAAACGTTGATGCTTCTGCTGTCCATAGGTGCGGTTTCCAGACATGGAAACACTGGGACTAAGTTGTTAAAGAGTATCAGAGACTGGGATGAGGTGGAAAGATACTATCCTAAAGGCATTTAAATTTAATTTAAATATTTAAAAAAGCAACTGCAGGCCTGTTCCATTTAACCCACACGTCGCCAGGTATGTGATTCAGGAACTTGATAGAAGATTAGTTGAACATGATAAAGAGCTTGTTTGCCTCAGATTCTGCATTTGGATTTTCTGAGGGCTTCCTTAACTTAGGGACAGATTAGTAAGTATAATTTGAACCATTAATTAGTAAGGTTATTAACCATTAGTAACTATTTCTGAATTCATAGCGTCCAATCTCCATCTCAGTATTCTTCTTCTCACTTACTGGACTTTCTTCCTTCCAGACCCCCAGACTACCTTTTTCTGCATTTGGGGGCCTGTACTTGTTGATCTGGACCACCAGGTCCCTCCTGGATAACATTCCAGGACAGAGGCAGAACAGTGTGCGCGGACCTTCCTGGCACTTGGACTTTTCCTCCCTCTTCCTTGTTCTCAACTCACTTACGAAAGAGAAGGGATTCTCCAATCCTTTTCTCATGCAGGTAACATCTGTTCCATCCAAAAGCAAACCAGCCTCTTCATTTGAGTCCTAAAGAGGAGAGTGGGCGGGGAGCTGTCATAGAACATTTGCTGCACTCATTTCTCTTCTTTGTCAGTCTCCCAAAATAGTTCATAGTCCACGGGCTTTTTGTTCCCTCCCCTACCCCGCTGTGGAAACTACCAAATATTGCCTGTTTGTTGGCTCTGTTTTATAACAAAGGTACTAACACCAAAATTTGAACTCTTGGTGAATTTCTCATTCTAGACCTAACATCAGTGATGACCTTTGATCACTAGCCAGTGACATTAAGATGAGGAATGCAGCATTTCTTTAGTAGACCCTTGAATTTTAAGATATATACATATGTAAATGTATACATGTATGTATGTGGGTGTGTTTATATATCTCCATCCTTGCAGTTTCTGTTAGTCAAGTATAGTGTCCCTGTGTTCAATCCAAAAGGCTCTCAAATAGTAGCCTGTGCCAGATGTTTCTGAGGGAGTAAAACATATAATGTACCTAATTTTGCAAAACTACACAATAGGTAGACATTTCTTTCTCACCCCAGCTGGTGATCAGCTTATGCCCTGAAGCTTGGAGATTTATAGCCCTTGTAATTTTATCCTAAACAGAGTAATTGCAGATGCTCTTCCATTGCTATTATTTTAATTAGTGATGAAGACTTTGCCAAGATGTTGAATTTCAAGGTAATGAATTTCATCTGGGTACGATCTGGTAGGTAGTTGTGACCATTTTAAGGTAGCTAGTATCCTCACAAATTATTTTCTTATTAATTTCAGAGTTTTTATTTATTTAGGATTATGACCTCAGCTTATTCTAAATTTATTTAAGGTATGTCATGCCACTGACAAGTCACTAAGTCTCTCTGCAACAACATCAAAGTCCCGCAAAAGAAATATACACATTGTTCAAAAATAAATGCTTTTTAGCATATCAAGGGTTATTGATTTTTAACAGTTTACACAAAATAACTCAATATATACAAAATTTAAAATAATTTTCTTTAAGTTTTGGCATTCAGAAAAACTACATTATAATTTCATTTTGGTTTCCTTTCAGCAGACTCTTAACCTTGTTTGTTGAGTGTGGGTTTTCTTGTTACTTGATATTCCATGGGGAATTTAAAAAATACTTAGGGAAAGTTGGGTTTTAAGGGATTTTCGTATAAAATGAAGTCTCCCATCAAAGACTGTGACCTTATTTTTGTAAAAGAAAAAGAAATTAATACTCTTGGTTTTTATGAATAGAAATCACAAGTGTGTACCTCAGTCAATTTAGGGCCAGCGTTTAGAGTTGTTTCATTTGTAGGTGTGCCTTTTAATCAGCATAGGTTTCCTGTGATGTTCTTGTTTTCCCTCTGTGGAAAATGCAGGAATTCCCTCACCACCTTCTGTTTGTCTTGGCATTAAGTATGCGTGGTAGGGTATCGAATAATCACCAAAACAAATGGAGCGATAATAATAGGGAAGATGTTTGGTGCCCAAGTCCTGATCTTGTTCCCCCGATTCATAAGATGAACCCGGCACTAAAGCTAAGTGGCTATGAAAGCTGACAGAGGGAAACTTGGACCAGATAGCCAGTGCAACGCTGCTGCTGCGGACTCTTCTACTGCTGGGTTCTTCACTTTCTCTTTCAGGAAAACGTCTTCTCTCCTAGAATTCCATCACCAGGCTACCCAGTAGGTGAATATGCAGTTATATAGCTGGAAATTAGAGAAAGAAAACTCCAAAAAGAAATTACCTACTTTTTTTCAGAGGAAATCTAACTTTTGAATGTAATTGTAATTAGTAGGCTTAAACGGGATACCATTATATAGCTTTCTATTTTGAACTTTATTTCACTCATTCTTTCTTCCTTGGTAGCACAAAGGTTGAAAATAAGAAATTTAATATACGACGTAATCTAACAAAGTTGGGCAGGGAATCTGGTTAGCAGCCCGTTTTCTCTCTGTGGAAGACGGGAGAGAAACAGACTGTGCTTGCATTGATCTGAGTGTGGTTAGGCCAGAGAGTTCACTCCAGGAAGCTATGTTTAGACTAAAGCCATATGAAAATTGTGATTTTTTTTTTCTTATCCAAACAAAAAGGATGAGGCTTGTTATCCACCCTAAATTTTGATATGTTATTTATGAGTTTATGAAAGCAGTATAAGTACTTTGATAGGTTTAAAATACAACAGTTTGGTAAAGATTCATTGATTTGAAACATTTTCATTTGTTTAGTTTTGATTTGGATAGCTTGGGAGTAGAAAATTAGTAGACAAAACTTACTTTAACGTTCAAGAAAAATTAAAGTACTAGGGAAGCAGATTCAAGTTACATATCTCATTGTTATTTTATTAAATAGAACCTTAATAAACTATATAATGATAATTGACCATTTGAACTTTATATTAATGGTCTTTCTTTGTAGCTTACCATGCATTTTTACTTCCAGTCCATTATTTTATCTTTGTAACCACCATGTTAGGCAGGTGGGGCAAATTTTATTATTCTCATGAGTGGAGGGTAATAGAAATATACAGCTAGTACACATTAGATATTGACCTGCTTTTCTTATTAGATCTCATTGCTGTCCTCATATTGCGTTTAAATAAATGATTATATTTTATAATCCATGGAGGAAAATAGAATGAGAAAATGTAACTAATAACATGCAAATTTGGGTAGGGGATGTTTGACCTTCCCAAAGTCAAGCCAGTTTTTAGCTTAAAAACATTGAATATAACTTACCCATTAACAGTAAAAAGAAGAAAAAGATCAAATAACAATATCAATAGATATAGGAAAAGCCTTTGGTGAAATTTCAAAAGCTATTCATGATAACTTTCAGCAAACTAGAAATGGAAAATAACTTGTTTAACATGATAAAAGATGGCATTAGAAGCAGCAGTCATTGGAAGACATTATTTGTACATAGAAAGCTCAAATGACTCTACAGATAACTGCTAGAATTAATTTGTGAATTTGAGGGAGTCACTGGATATAAAATAAATAAAAATTCATTGTATTCCCATAAACTGGCCACAAGTAACTAGAAAATAAAATCTTAAAATGGATACTCTTTGTGATTTAATAAGTAAACATGCCTAAGTATATAGCCATCATAAGATGTACAGGCATTCTCCACAGAAAACTACAAAACAGTTCTGAGGAAAAAAAAAAATCAAAGATGTTCTAAATATATGGAATGATCTACCAAGTTTATGAATTGAAAATTCAGTGTTTAAAGAATGTAAAGTCTTCCCAAATTAACTTATGCATATAGTGGAATTAAAATTACAACTTAAGTGGAGGTTTTGGAAATTGGTGCATCAATGTTCTAAAATCTATAAGGAAATGCAAAGGGTCAAGTGCAGTGAAGACAGATTTGAAGAGAGCCAAAGTTAGGAGTTCATCCCAATAGGCACTTAGATAAGGCCTTGCTATGAGAACATGTGCTATTGATGTAAAGATAGGTAAATGAACAATAAAACAGAGCAGAGGTTCCAGAAACAGACCTAGGTTATAAACATGGCCTCTTGATTTATAAGAAGTGGCCACCAAAATAGTGTAAAAGACTGTATTGGAAAGTGATTGGTGCCGAATTAATACGTGGTACACGAACAATTGGATATCTACATTTAAAAAAAAAAAGAACTTTGACCTTCTATTTCACAACGTATACAAAAATCAGTCCCACCTATGTTGAGAAGTAAATGTGAAAGTTATATAAAGCTTCTAGAGAAAAGCATATGAGAACATCTGAGTTTTTTCCAGGGTTGCCAGGGCTCTTTTAAATAGGACACAACTATAAACCATAAAAGAAAAAATTCATGAACTGGACTCTTAAAATTAAGAACGTTCGTTCATCAAAAGACACCATTAAAGATGAAAAGACAAGCCACAGCTTAGAAAAAAGTACTTGTGATGCATATATCCAGCAAAGTACTCTCATCCATAAGTGAGGAACTTCTAACAAAACAATCATGTCAGGCAACCTAATTAAGAAAAACTGGCAAACGACTTGAAAATCACTTCATGAAAGGGGCTATACCAATGAGCAGTAAACGTATGAGAAGGTACACAGAATAATCACAGAAATGCACATTAAAACCACCTTGACTTGACTCTGCACACTTTTCTAAAGGGTTCAAATTTGAAAGTATAAATAAGAATGTAGCCCAATAGGAACTTTCAAAAACCTCAGGTGGGGAGGTAAATTGGTATCATCATTTTAAACGTATTGATTCCATTAGTTAGAGTTGAGCATTATATATGTATGATTCGAACCCAGATGTCAGGAAGAAGTGCACATGTTCACCAAAGTATGTTAATGTTTTGCACAAAATGTTAATAACAGCTTTAGTCATAATGGTTCCCCTGAAAAAAATCCATTAGCAGTAGAATGGATAAATTACAGTTTATTCATACAAGGGAATGATATGTAGCAATATAATGAATGAAATATTGCTGCACACACAATATGAATAAATTCAACAATTACTATTGAGCAAAAGATGCTAGACTCAGGAAAATATGCAGTGTGGAATTATAATTATATGAAGATCAAAAACAAGCAAATCTTGTGTGTTGGTAGTGTTTGTTATTGACTGGGAATAGACGTGAGGGAATCCTCTGGTGTGAAGGTACTTTTTCTGTATTTTCGTCTAGAGGGTGGTTTTGTAGGGGTACTCATTTATAAAAATGTATCAGTTCTCATAATGATGTATATATGTTGTCCCTCAAAAAGTTTAAAACAAAGCAATGGAATAAATACAGACTTTAAGTGAATAGAAAACACATTTGCCACAACCATTTTATAAAGGACATATAGCAATTGCAAACATTTTGCATTTTTTTATAAAATAGAATTAAGGTGAATATTGAATATACATTCTGGATTTAAAAGAGTACAATAACATTTCTTTAAAGGTATTTTGTCATTCAGATGTTTTAGCAGTTTTGACAAGTTTATTCTCCTTGTATCATGTCGATAGGTATAAAGCTGTACAATTATCTCGAAATCCCAGCAATCTTTATATTTGCAATTGTTGGCTAATATTCCTGAAATTTAAAAAAATTATTCACCCGACAATTGCTTAGGCTATCAAATTTTATAATGTGGGCATTACATCAGTTGCCATATTTGAATCTTATTTGTAGTATCTGCATCTGACGTGGAAAGAGGGGGCAGGCTGGACCTGGCTGCCACTGTAATGAAGAACAAACCCATTATTATGCTATTACCACACCAGACGTACAGCTCTTCAGTTAATGTGCAGGAATAACCCAGAACAGCTCCAGGAATTTAAAAGGATAAAACACAAGTCCCTGATAACAGACAGGGGTGTCTTTTTTATTTGCTGTGTTTTGGTTTTGTTTTTTTATAATTTCCCTAGCACAAATAGTCTGTTAACAGAAGGTTTTTAAAATATATATAAGTTGAATTCTTACTAATTCAAACAGAATTTTTCCAAACATACATTTTTTTCAAAAGCATTTGCATGCTCAGCTTTCCGCAGATGAGTTAATCATTTAAAAGTTATTAACCAGAGAGAACTGTACTTAACAGAATAGGACATTCATAATATACTCACGTTTATATTTAATCTTGGAGAAACAGGACTATCAAAATTTTCTAACATAATAATGGACCTTTAAAATATAATAAAAATTATCAAGTGGAATGAATACATTTATTTCAAAATAGAGATGATAGTTTTATCTATCTATTACAGTTAACGTAAGCAGAAATTTAGTTGGGAGCTCAGGGCACAATCTATATCACATTGGAATTAATTTTCCAGTTGTTATTGATGTGCTGTGTTACTTTACATACTGATAGGAAACACATGTTTTATACAAAATAAATGAATTATTTAATAGTTTCTAAAATGTATATATTAATAAACTTGTTGCAAAAAGCTGCAGTGCTTGATTTTTCCATCGTTAAGCTGTTAGCTTTTATGCAACATATTATTAATTTTGACAAACCTAGTACCTAATGTGATACTTGTCACTATATTAGCTTTATATTACTGCCATAATAAACCACGGCAAATTTAGGAGCTTAAAATAACACTAAGTTATTATCTTAGAGCCCTGTATGTCCGAAGTCTAAAGTGAGTCTCACCGGATGAAAATCAAGTTATCCAAATAACACTAAGTTATTATCTTAGAGCCCTGTATGTCCGAAGTCTAAAGTGAGTCTCACCGGATGAAAATCAAGTTATCAGCAGGGCCATTGTTCTCTTCTGGAGGCTGGAGAGAGGCATCTGTTTTAGATTGTCAACAGAACTTGTTGGCTGTGGGAGCTGGGTCCCTGTTTTCTTTCTGGCTGTGGGCAGAGGGCCATTCCACCTTCTAGAGACCGTCTGCACTTCTTGGCTTGTCACCTCCTTCTTCCATCTTCAAAGGAGAAAAGGAGATGGGTCTCAGGTCTCTCTCACACTTCAGATTTCTCCTGCTGCTTCCTTCACATCCTCTGAAGTTTTAAGAATTCATGTGATTAGATAGTCCCACCTATATATCTAGTAATCTTTCTATTTTAGGATCTGTGCCCTTAGTTACATCTGCAGAGTCCCCCTTTGCCATGAGTAGTAGCAAATTCAGAGGTTCCTGGGATTGGAGCTTCAGTAGTTAGCCATGAGAACCCCCACGGACACACCTTCTGAACAGCTGACGACCCCCGATGCCTGGAAGAATGGATGGCCTGCATGGACTGCAGATAGCTTCCATGAGTATCGTTTTATTCAAAATCAAGCTTATGAGTTTCCCCATTTGCATGGGTCTAAATTTCAGTACCTAACTGCATATGAACAGGTTTCCACTTAAGGGCTATCCTCAGGTCAGTCATTACCCTGAGGTCAAAGAAAGCTAGTAACTCAGTGGCACTGAAGATGTCTGGGGTGGATATAGCATTTGATTCCAGGAGGCTTGCACTTTCCTTCATTCCTTCCCTCTTTCCTTCCTTGATTTTTTTTTTTTGGAAAAAAAATTAAAGAAGAAACTTTCATGAGGAAGGAAAATTGGTCTGACATTGACAAGTGTATAGGGTTAGGGAAGGGCACTTGTTACGAATTTGGACAAAGGATGAATCCTGTAAAACTGAGTAACCTTGCCTATCTCATCTGAAGAGAGCAGTGTATAAAGTGTTGTTTTGATTTAAACCATATATTGCTGCTTCTTATTTAAGTCATTGAAGTACACAGGAAACTTATCATTCCTTTGTTCAAAAGTCTTTGGTAATTTGAATGCTGCTTTTGTTCTTACTTACTACTTTTCTGTTTCCGTAAAGTGCTCACACCCATCTGCTACTGTGAAGATCCTCTATAATTAAAAAAAATCAACTATCGTTATTTCGTGTGAAACTGTCTTACTATTTCTTTTTTATTTTAATCTCCTGATTTGTGAGAACACAGCTTAGCAAAGTGTATAAAAGGCAGCAAAGCGGGTAGTTTAGATTTCTGTTAGTCTTGCAAGGAAAAGCGACAAGTAAACCCCGGAGTACAACACAGAGAGATTACACAGTGAAATGCTTCTGCGAACTAGGATTTATAGAACTGGAAACCTTATTATTTTTTTCAGTCAATATGTAAATGGATAAATTCCTACGTTTTTATGTTGTAAAAATTAATTGTGAAATGTTTCTCTGCAGAATAAAAAACATGTAAAATGGCATCCATGTATAATACTCTGAAAAGTCCACTCATATAAGAACAGTTGGCAGAAATAGATACTAAATGAAAATAAAAAAACATTCACGTTGAGTCCACCCATCTTTTCTGTGTAGGTACCTCAGTGTTCAACAAGGTGTGAGTGTTATTCAGTTTCACTCACCTTTTCATGTGCTCAGTAGTGTTTACTGAGAGAGTACTATGCACTGAGGTAAAAATTAATAAGGCACAAAAAGTTCACAGAAGTGAAGAAATTAATACAATGATATTAACTATAATAAAACATGGCAATTGCAGTGACAGATACATACATAGTACAGTGTTTTAATGCTGACTGTGCCTTATCGGTTCCAGTTTTCCAAGAAAAGTTGAAAATGTTCATCTTTACACGTTTCACCGCATTACAATAGATAGATATAGTATACACTATCAGTGAACTAGGAATTACTTCTCAATAATGAATACTGTATTATAAATGCCAGCTTTATTGCTTCTGTGTCTGACGTACCTCCTAAAGAGATTCCAGTTTGTTCTACCTTTTTTAAGTCTCTGGCTTCCCTCATATCTGTCAAAAGATTAAAAATATAACATTGTGTATGTGTATCTCTGTGTATGTAAGAATATAATTGTATTTGTCATATACTTTACTTAATTATGAAGACTTATTACATTGACACTTTTCTGCCTTCCTGCTAAGCTGACAGAAACAGAAATATTTCTAATCACCTTTTCCAGGTAGACCAAAAGTTTTAAGTTTTTGTTCATTTTTCTTTACCACCACTATCCAAATTAGTGTCTAGACAACATCAAAAAGACAGCCATAAGCTGAATTGCACAATATACATTTCATCCTCTTCCTTCTATTGTATTAGATTTCCATGAATTGTTGTTGGGAAAAAATAAGTGGATCCTTCAGTATTTCCCAAATATTTTTCTTTTTTGAGACACTTCTATTTCATACCATAATGTAGAAAGAAAGAAGTGACTTGGAAAGGATAGTAGGTTGAGGAAATGGTGGGAAGGGAAGATGGTATCTTCAGGAGGAAAGCATGACAGCAAGAAGACCTTTGAGAGTTGAATGAATTCGTGTTTCACAAAGATAACAGGGAGGAAGCATGAGAAAGAAAAGAGGCATAAATAAGTTGAGGAAAAGCAAAGACGAGAGGAGAAAAAAGGCATAGAGAGAAACAACCATGAATTTGGTACATAATTGTCATGACAGACTTCTTCATGCCTTCATTTACTCTGGCCATAACTAGATGATATACAGAATAAATCTGAGTGTTGTGGCCCCTGGGGAACCTATTATCGCAGAAGTGTGTTTCCAGTATTGTTATATGTTTGATTTATCTTATTTTAAGTATTTATCATTAAACCCCTGAAAAAACCGGGAAGATCTAAGAACCCAACCCACCTAATCATTGTAAGAGTGTCATTGCTGACTATAAAGAACTTACATATCCTCAAAATATCAACTCTCTTTTTTTTATTTTAATGGGGATACTGGGGATCGAACTCAGGACCTCGTGCATGCTAAGCATGCGTTCTACCACTAACCTATACCCTCCCCTGCCAGAATATCAACTCAATTATTTTGTCCCTCACCCTTAACTCCTAATTCTTGTGTCTCTCTAACTCCAATTGGTACTTCCCTCATGTGCTAAATTATATGATATTTATCATTCGGTATCTTTTCCACTTGGGCATCATATTTTAAAGATCATCCTCTATTGCTGTGTTGTATACCTAGTGCATTTCTTCTGATAACTTTGCAGTCTTTCATGGTGGGTGACTACCTCATTTTATTTAGCAGTTCTGCAAAGGAATGGACACCTATGTCCCCTGCAAAATTAAGGTTCCACTTGGCAACATATAGTTAATCCCACATCCCTAAAACAGAGGTTGCTGGAGTAGAAAAATTAACAGACTCCTGGCTTCCTATAATGCAAGACCTACGTAAACTACATTTAATTTTAAAAGGTGTAGGGGAAATAAATCGAGGCATTATTTATGGTATCTTAATAGGTCTGACAACTCTGCAATGTTATTGTGTCTATTTTGGGAGTATTTAAAAGGTTTATGAGCATCTCATTATTTTTTAAGAACTTGGAGACATTTTTGAGCTATTAATTGGCTATGGCTCCTTAGTATGTGCCTCTGCTAGAAAAATAAAGCAAATGCTTTTCTACAGCCTTTCTCTATGTGTAGGTGTAACTACAGCCCAAATAGATCTTGAGTAGGCAATCTAAATTGGAACTTTGTTTTGCAGAATACTTATATGTTAATTTAGAGTCTATAGCAGGGGTCAGCAAACTTTATGTATAAAGGAAAGATAATAAATAGATTAGACTTTGGGGTCCATTTAGTGTGTATTGCAGCTAGTTAACTCTGCCTCTGCAGAGTAGAAACGCCATGGACAATATGTAAACGAACGTGTGTGTCAGTGCTCGGATAACATTTATTTACAAAAGCAGGCAGTGGGCTGGATTTGCCTGGACGGTCACAGTTCCATGATCCCCGGTCTAGAATGTGATTTTCCCATGCTGGGATGCAGTTATTTTGTAGACTAGACATGTCTCAAGAATGAGTCTCTACAGAACCTTGCCTTAGGTATTTTAAATCTTGTTTCTTCTTGAGAATCTTCACAGTGTTTGGGCAGCGCCCCAGTGTGGACAACATCAGGCAATTAGAGATGCTTGTGATCTTTTATTTCTCAGTAAGGGGACTATCTAACTGAGAGGAACAAAAGAGAAAAAGCATTGGAGATAATTCTATCCATAGGATATTTTATTAGACTGCAAATTATTTACTGTACTGTGCATATTTGGCACCTCTGTGTCAGTGGGCCTAACTAACCCTGTGTTCCCATGGAAAAGACACTGAGGCATATATATTTTTTATTTTAAAAGACTCTTTTCTCTATGAGCATCCAGTTTATTTCAAAAGACTGGTGTGATTCTATAGAGTATTCAGAAATTAGAGCATTTACAGGTATCAGTCTAGAATCTTATGGGCCCTGTAATTCACATTCAAGGTTAGGAGGTGACATAGTCCCTGAACAGAAGTTAGGCTGAAACCAAACTGGATCCTGGCCTTATTGCTGCATTCCTCTTACGTGACCTTGGACAAGAATTTGACTTTCCTGGTCTTTGTGTCCTCATTGTCATTGTAAGATTTTTTTTCTTTAATTTCTGTTTCTTAATGATTTGCACCAAATTGTTAATACTATCTCTGGGGTATAAAAATGACTGTAGTGTGTGGTATTGGTATAAAAAGAGACATATGGATCACTGAAACAGAATAGAGAGCCTAGAAATAAACCCACACACCTGTGGTCAATTAATAGTTCCCATATGATCCAGCAGCCCCACTCCTGGGCATATAGCTGGAGAAAACTCTAATTCAAAGAGACATATGCACCACAATGTTGTAGCAACACTATTTACAGTAGCCAAGACACGGAAGCAAACTAAGTGTCCGTCAACAGATGAATGGATAAAGAAGATGTGATATATATATGAGAAAGACACATATCATGTGATGCCACTTACTTGTGGAATCTAAAAAATGATACAAATGAACTTGTTTACTAAACCAAACAAGATTCACAGACATGGAAAACAAACCTATGGTTACCAAAGGGAAAAGTGGGGAGGGATGAATCAGGAGTTGGAATTTGCAAATACGCACTATTATACATAAAATATATTAGCAACAAGGTTATAATGTATAGCACAGGGAACTACATTCAATATATAGTAGTAATCCTATAGTGAAAAAGAATATATATATATTACTGAATCACTATGCTGTATACCAGAAACTAACCCAACGTTGTAAATGAACTCTACTTCAATTAAAAAATGACTGATTGCTGCAGAGGGGCTTTTTAATTTTCTATTTCACATACCACTCTCTCATTGTGTGTAATATAATCAGCATGCATTATTTTATAACAAATGGATTTTTTAAAAGAAATATTTAAATTGTACCAGAATTTATACTGTAACATGAATGTGGCAATGAAATTGTCATTAAATATAAACAGCATTTTCAAAATTAAACATTTTCTACAAATGTAAGGTGAAATCAGGTTACCTGACTACATCAATAGGAAATTATAAAATAGCATGTATTTTCTCAATGAGTTTAATTTATGCCATAATATATGAGCTGAAACCCTTTAGATCAATCTGTCTTTCATTTGCAGTAAAGTTTCAAAATACTGTTCTTACACTTTCTGCATTTATGCAATGCATTTTTACTTTATGATAAAGTTAGTTGGTAATTCCTTAACTCTTTTTGCTGATGACCTTTTAAAGCTGCATAATTAGAATAAGTTGTGGTTATTGTATTGGAATCTCTATCCCATGGGCCAACAAGGCAGCACATTAATTCTCTGCATCACCCACTCCATGTGCAGTGCCATCAGCACAAAGAAATTATTCTTTGTAATTACATAAAGAAAGGGTCTATTTAGTGTTAACTGACCTTTCTGTGACTGATCAGCCTTTTCCTCCAGTGAAGTAGAAATGTATATCATTAAAATGTGAGTAAATAGGAAACCTTTCTAAATCTTAAACTTTTCACATCAGGAAGTGCACATGAAGAAGTTCTTCATACAAAATTGTGAAAAGAGTAGCAGACTTTAAAATATATTTTAAAATATTGATAATTGAAATAGAATTAAATTATGATAATGTGTAGCAATGTTTAAAAAGGAAATACTATGCAAATATGTGTCTGTTTAACAATCTTAAACAGTATTAGAGGACACATTATTAAACTCATGTATTCAGGATTAAATGTTAAAGTTTATTTAATAAAGAAAAAATAAATTTAAGGGAATTATTAGTACTGTAACTATCACCTACTGAGGACATATATGTAATATATTTGTTTAAATCATATATTTTAACTTGGAAAAATATATTGGGCTGTAGATTGCATGACACTGATTTTTACTTTCATTTTCTTATTACTTAATTTGTTTCTCTAATCAGTTATGCCAAATACATTGAAGGGACATACAATTATATTAAAGAAAACTGGATCAAATAAAAATGTAATAGCTAATAAAAAAAGTGGCATTTATATTTAGTGATCCCTAAAGCCATTGAGTAGTTATAGGAGAAAAATTACAGGCAACATGGTGATAAATGTTCCTTTTTTAAAAGAATAAACACATACCCACAGTTATCAGGTACTTTGTAATATTTAACAAGCATCTGTGTTTCTAAGCCAGACTTCCCCTGCCAAGAACACACACAGCGCCCTGTATATGAAATACCTTCAGAATCTATTCAAAAACTGACTCTTCCTTGAAACTTTGCTTGGCACTTTCACTGGAACTGCTCTCTCATGGAACTGCTCTCATTATTTGGATATGTCTTCTATCCTTCCTTATGTTTAATGTATTCTGATGTAGTTAGCTTTGTGAATGCCTCAATTCCCCTATCTGATTGCAAGCTCCTTCGGCCCTGAAATTGTGTATTTTTTTCATGCTGGTGTCAATAATTCCTGGTCAAATGTATACACTGAACAGAGTCAAAACATAATAAGGGAAAGCAGGGCTAATACAGAGCGCTCATGGATCCCCACTGGGTGTTTTCTGAGTTCTGAGATGTGACGTTGTTGTGTCCATTAGTAAACTTTTGAGTAAATCAATGGTAGCTAAATTTGTAACCCTGTGGGGGAGCCAAGGCAAAGGAGTTCTGTGTGTGGTCGTTTATGTGAATGCTGCGGTGGGACAGCTTAAGACAGCATCTCCTGGCGTCTGGCAGTGACAGGTTTGACTGGTCAGCTGGCATGTGGTAGGCTTTTACCAGAGTCCTAAAGGTGCTGTTTGACATCTCACAGTGTCCCCCATAATGCTTTGTGTATACCAGCTGCTCAATAAGTATTTTTAAATAAATTAGTGGATAGAGAGCATTTTGTCAAACATGATAATACGTAGAGTTTGAGGCATGTAACACCCTTGGTGCAGAGGACTGATTTATTCATTTAAATATCAAGAATGTTCAAGACTAATTATCGGAGAACTTGAGTTGGACAAGAGACTGGTTTCCATGGCAGCACAGACAAGGAAGTGGGTCCTGGGAGAGTTAAAACAGTTATTTGTTCCTTTGAGGCTTCAGGGTATCGACACATATCATTCTCACAGACTTGTTCCTTGGAAACACTGGGGAAAATTCTCATTTTCTGTAGTAATTGGTGTATAGATTTTAAGGGAGCAGCAGTACAATAATGCCTCTCTGCACACAGTAGGTGATGCACGTAAATAAGTACATGTTTTCTCTGAGTCTGTTACATTGTTAGAGAAGTGGCATATATTTTAAGCATCTTGTGCTCACCATGTTAATTCTCACGAATCAAAGGGAATGCTTTTGAAGCAGCAGTGTTCACAAAGAGACTTGGAACCTCCCTGTCTGGTTCATTCTAAAGTCTGTCCCATGCACATTCTATGAATCAGTCTCAGTACCGATGCCTGCCTGCTTTAGTAACATCAGAACATCACTACATGCAAAGCTACCAGGACAGTGCCCTAAACTGGCAGAGATGTGCTGAAAGACTACGTGGAGACTGGAGACTTGATGGTATGGTATCAGTGGTGTAAAACATCTGCATAGGGTCGCATGCTACTGAAACACTGGTGTTTGGAATGTTGTGTTTTGCATGGTGCTGTGCATCAATGGGATACTAAATACATGGATATTTTTCGTTATTTACATAGTAATACTTTAAAGTCAAGAGATAACAGAATGCTTAATACAGTCTAGGAAAGCCTAATTCACAAGTCATAGGAAACAATAATCTAACAGTCCTAAAGGGGCCAAAAAAAACCAGTGCACTCAATTGACTCACCCAATTTTGCTCAAATATATGCTGGCCCATATGGCAGGACATCTTAGATCTCTGCCAAATAAAATGATTGTTCTAAGATTCATGTCAATGATAATTTCTTCTGTGAAGCCTTTTCTGACCCCACTTTCCCCCCCTGATAGAATCAATTCAGTGTATCAAGAAATACCTCTGCCTCCTCCCAGGCCAGCCTGTAATCCCTGGTAAAAAGGGATCACATCCCACCAATCTCTTTAATCCCAGGGGTAGCCATAAAGCTGGACATATAAGGTAAACCTACTAGGGTTTGCTGAAGAAGTAACTGAATGAACAAATAAATGGATGCAAGCTAGACAGGAAGGTGCTCTAGAGGAACACTGATCAATAAGAACCAGCAATACCACGTTTGCTTTTGGGTGGTTCTGGCAGAAAGTCAGTTCTTTCCAATCATGGGACTAAAATAAAGTGAGTGTGGTGCAGTCTGTTTAGGAACACAGACATGGCAGTGACAGCCAGCAGAGCCCTGGCAAGAAGCAAAAAAGCAAGGAGCTGTCTGCAGTAGACTATTAACAACCAAGACTGGGAGACGATAGACAGATCATCAGAAAAGATCATGTGAGACTGGCACACATAATCACGTTAGGATAGGACAGTTAGAGTTAGAACTGGGTCAAAAGATGACAACTCTTTTACAATGAATGCGTAATTGAGAGAAGGACTTAAGCCCTCTGCCTGGTGAACTGGATCCAGATGCCCGTATTAAGAGTAACTGAGAATGTAGATAACTCACTGCTATAAATTTAGTCATAGACACTAGGACTATTTTAATAACATTTAAACATTTGTTTATAGCTATGTTGGTTTTCTACATGTACATGTACAGTGTAAATATTTTAATCATAACCGTCTCTCTAGAATGTTAAGATCAAGTTTTTTTCTTGTAATATTCTTTGCCAGTAGCCCATCTTAAATTAAAAATGAACCCCCCCCCCCAAAAAAAAAAAGTTCAAATGGATTTAGGCTTTCTCCAGAGTAAGAGTTTCTGGCTGGACCTCCAGAGGTCGCAACGTGTAGCATTACTCTGCTGCATTCAACCGTAGCCCAGAGCTGTGCAAGCCTCACCTGTAAAGGTCTGTGCACTCGGCACATAGTCTTGCCAGTGAATGCATCTGGCCTGATCAAATCATGGAATAAGGAACCGTGGAGATCGGAAAACACAAGACCAGTTATATGTAACCAGCATGGCCATATTGACTTACAGCAAAAAGTAGCTTCCAAGGGGACCAAGTTATAATTTCCTTCAGGAGCCCAGCTTATCTATGTTGACAAACTACATGTTAGCCAGATTATGAAAAGACAATTGGCTGGTGGAAATAGGCTCAAAACAATGTAATTCTGTAATTTGATTTGATTGTTTAAAGTCATTGGGTTTTATAAAGACAGCATTATGTAGTGTTGAAGAGTGCTGGCCTATGTTTATGAAGGGAGTATATTGGATGGTAAAGAGTGTGGGACCTGGAGCCAGTCTGCCTGGCTGCAAAGCCCTGGTCCTCTACTCAGTAGGTATGTAACGTTGTGCAAAATGCCTGGTGTTCGTTTCAGTTGCTGTGATCACATAATAAATACCCTAAAACTTCACAGCTCAGGATTCTATGTCAAAAATCTGGACAGGACGTAGCAAAGCCAACTTGTCTCTTCTCAAATGTTCTCAACCATCAGCTGGATGATTTGAAGACTAAGCATTGGAATCATGTTCAGCTGACTCATTCACTCACAGTCGATGCTGATACCTGAGACCTGGGCTGGGGTTGTTGGCTGGAACATCTACACATAACCTCTAAATGTGGCCTGGATTCCTCACAACATAGTGCCTGGTCCAAGGGTGAATGTCCCCAAAGAGAGGGCCAGGCAGAAGCTGTTTACTTTTTTAATAAACTTTTTAATAAACTAGCCCAGGAAGTCACACAGCATCATTTCCACCATACTAGGTTGACTGGAAAAGCCACAAGTCTACCCACGTTCAATGGAAGGAGAAATAGACTGTGCTTCCTGATAGGGAGTGACAAGGTTCTAGAAGAATGTGTGGGAATGAAAATATTTCTGTGGCCATGGAAATGATTAATAGATATTCACTATGTCTCTTCTCTTCATCGAGCCAGATTCCCAATGTTTCATCACAATAATCACTAATAATAGGAATTGAATAAATACCAATAAATGTAGCTTTGAGAAAGCGTTACAATATTAATTTATACCTTTGGGGTGAATTTAATCTATATGGAAAACAAAAAAATGCAAGAGATTATGAATTCTACACTCTATTTATATATTTCTGTGATTTTTAATATAAATCTTTCCAATAAGGCCACAAATTCTTGAGTTTCACCATTACATCTTAGAGCTTGATATATAGTAGTTACTAAATAGAAAGTTTTGAATAAGCAACTGAGTGGAAATGAGTAAATGAATGAATGAATAAAATAATATTGTAATTCAACTCAAAGAGCAGTTATTTTAACCTATAAAGATTGCAATCAAATTTCTCTTTAATATTTTTGAAACAAACTTTTTTTTTCAAATTTGTGCTTAGTCAAGACCTTAAGTAGAACGATTCTACTGATAAGATTCAACTGGATTTGAATAAAAAGGATATGAAAAGTCATCTTACTTCTCTTATTAGAGCCTTCTTTTTTCTCACCTTTTTATTATAGGGTTTTTATTATAGGGCCAACTCCAACTTTTGTGCCCTTGTATAATATCTTCTGCTGCTAGCTTTTCAACTCCTGTAGTAGTAGCATTAATTCCCCTGGACATATATCCACCAGTAATTATCCTTCCCTCTTTATCTCACTTGCATATTATAATACTATTGGTTAAAATTAAGCCAGTTAGAGTTGTGATGTGGAACTACAGTTAAACATAAAAAACATTTGCAGTGTCAGCAGAATATCATTATTTAGAATTAAAAAACTTAAACTTCATTGCACATCTGAAGGTCACTGACTTTCAGGAATAGGTAGTGAGTTGGTAAATCCTCCTCTACCTTTATTACTGAGAAATGATAATGTAAAATATCGTGACTGATGGAACAATGTTTTGAAGATTCATTGGCCTAACTACACAATTTGATTTCTCTAATCATGCTATATAAAACAGTAAGAACTGGTGTAATACAGAAATTGAAAGTATATATAATATTTGGAAATAAAACTGTACATTACACAATGAGTAAAGCATAAAAGTACCAAATATATCCCCAATTAAGTTCCATTAAGTAGGTTTGAAACAAATCCCACAGCCTTTGTAGCACTCTTCTCAAATTCAGTGTTTATAGTTACCATCAGAGTCTTGAAAGAAATGTAATTGAGAAGTAGAGTATCTCAGGTCTCAACATTGTGCTTGTGTTAAATCAGACAACAAACAAAAAACTCAAAAATGTTTCTTCTCCAGCCTCCAGGAGAACATGTGTCAAAGTCCCAAGTTCGTCCCTTGAGGTTAATATTAGTGTTAAGATATCAAAAGGAATGGTAACCATCTTTCAAAGGTATCTGCACCAAAGAAAAATATTCATAGACACTCTGTCCTCCTACCAAAAGAAGACTCTGTGATTTTTAAGCAAGTTTATTAGATAGAAGTTTATGAAGTTTTAAATCATTGTGCCAGAATTAGGACAAGGACACTTAAAACGGTTCTCAGTTCATCATTTGGCTTTTTTGAGGAGCGCCTGTGACATAGTATTAATCATTAGGGATCAATATGGATACCAGGCTTTCATGAGAAATATGTTGGTTGACCTTAATAAATCTTCAAGTGTGTAAATACAGAAATATTTGTACAGGCAATTTTCTGCTGAATTACATTTCCTCTGTGCACATTCTCATACTGCAATATATTTTTTTTAACAACTTATACTAAAGGTTTGATGTGATGGCAGTTTTTCCAAAGAAACATTCTTAATTACATCACAATGGTTACTTTCATATCTAGTTATTTAATCCTCATTATTGTCATCATGATTAATCTGCATTTATGTGTTTTGAAAACTTTTTGCTACTATAAATGACGTGGTAACAAATAAAGCTTTTTGCTTAGAATGAATTTCCATAGGATGAATTACTAGATTAACAGGTTTGAAAATATTTAAGGCTGTTGATAAATTCTGTATTTTTTGAAGCAGCCAAAGAAAGTTTTCTGTGCTAGAAATGTAAAAAGAATCAGCAACTAAACTGAATCATACATCTAATTTAAAATGATAGGCAGCCCCTAATTTGCCAGTGGGTGATGTTGGCAAAAGTTACATTCTAAGGCATTTGTATTAGATTTGATATATATGTATCTAGTCATGAGGGATGTTATAAAATTCTCAACCACTCACAGAATCCGATTTAGCCTTTAATATAGTTAAAATATACATAGTAGTAACAACCAGTTTCTCTGGGTGCTTCTAAATATCGAATTGCTTGCTCCTTACCTTTTTCACTCTTTACTTCTCTGTGTTTTGAATGTTTTCTGTGAGTGCCACCACTCTGAACTTCTTGGAAATGGGATTCTGAGCTTCCAAATGTCTTCTACCTATCTGAGCACTTGAGAAAAGGAAAAGGGATGCGAAGCTGGAGGAAATCTCCTACGATACTGAGTGAAGCCTCCAAGAACTGGGTACTTCCCAATGCATTGTGAAGGGAAGTACAGAAAAGAAAAGCATTAAAAGTCAGACTCTGATGCGTCAATGTTCAAAAAATAAATAAATAAAAAACCTGCATCAAGAAAGAAAATTGTTAAATTCAGAGATGGTATTTGTGTCAGGGGAAGCATCCTTTTGGTTTTATTATTTTTCTACAATATATATAATGTAACAATTTTAAATAATTCAAATGATGTAAAAATTCAAACATAAATGATTTTAACTAAATATATGTATATATTTATCTTCTAGAAAATACAAGAAGATTCACTAGAAGAAAATCTACGTTTAGCTCAAGAGTATCAGAAATTACAGACCATTTTCTTAACAGAAAAGGACAACTATTTGAACCTGTATGACAGACAGCTATCACTTGATGGCTCAGTTAGAGATAAGAAACAGGTAGGTTTCTCTTATTTTTTAAAAAATAATTTTTTACTTGACATATGTTCCAGAAAAAGTAACAAGTGGTCAGTCGTGGGGTCTCCAATCTTATGGTGGTCTTTTGTATGCCACCAAATAGCATGTTTTCTTTTTGTAAAGTTTTGTGTATTTTTATCAACGTTTTGAAATTGAATTTTGAAAGGACATTTGAGAAATGAAAAAACTTAGTTTCTAATCCACTATTTTATACCATTTTCTTGTAATTATTATGACCTGAAATACCAAATTTTTGTCGTTCATAAATTTAAATATATTATCATATGCTTCAAATTTCAGTTCTATCTATGGATAGCTTACCATGATACAACTCTTAATTCGTCCTCATGATGTATGGGCTCTATGTTTTGGTTTCTATTTTCTTGCTAAATATGAAGCTTAATTAGAAACTTGACAAAATAGTTGACCCTCTCTGATTACTGGAAATCACCAGAAATTCCAATATATTTTCTAAGATCTTCTGTAATACTAAAAGTGGAAAAGTAAAGCACATAATACGCCACAAATCAAAAAGTAAAGCTCCATTCCTAGGGTGTTAAGATACATCCACTCCCTCTATATTCTTCTCCAGTTACTCATTAACAAGAAAGTTATTTTCCTTTGAATCTTTGTTTCTTCTCAGAATTTAAATTTCAAAAACTAGAGGCATTAATTATTTTTTAACATTTCACCTACCTGTAAAGCCAGTAGGCCACTAATAGATCCTTTCTCCTATTGTTGTCTCTCAGACTACTATACTATAAATTAGTAGTTCAGAATTTCAGTACTGTATTTATCCCTCATTACTATGGAATAGTGGGAAGACAGATGGCCAGGATTTGAGTGTAAGCTTTACCAATTACTAGCTCAGTGATCTTGGCAAATTATTTATCATTTCTGACTGTTTTCATATCTGTAAAGTGAAGTTTACCTTGGAGGAAAATTGTTTAGGACTGATAGAGCCCTCCAGAGTTTCTTTGAAAATAAAAGTTACTGTGCAACTGTGAGTAACTATTATATTCATCTGATGTCCTGCTTAGCCGCGCCCTATGTTTCCGACCCATCTATTCTCATGCGAGTTAAAGCTTCCAGATGTATCAGGAGAGAGTGTGTATTTTTCTCTTAGAGGTTTGTATTGAAGCAGTAGCAAGATGAAGGTAGATAGAGAAATAAGTGTGTTTCGGAAAGAACTGAGAATGCAACTATAAGCCAGAATCTTAGTGTCCTCATGCCATCATGCAGGATTCAGAGAAAGGGCATCAATGTATCCATGGGGTTTTGTCCAGCCACTTCGTGCATTTGACATTCTTATTGAGTTTAAACATGTTTCAGTTGATAATTGAGGAGGATAAAATAATCAATGGCTCTACTGTATTTCCTTTTCTAACCAGGAGGGAAACAAAAATAAATTTTATGTGTATCTTTTATCAGTTTGTATAGAATCCTTTGGTGGCAGATGACAAATATATTAGATACCCGTGTAAATAGTGAAGAACTCAGATCTTTAAGGGAGAGCCCTAACATAGTATTTACATAGTAAGAACCAAATTGTCTTGATGTCAGTTTTAGAATTAAAGCACGTCCTGATTCAAGAACCAAGGAGGGAAACTCTGGTCTGAACAGAAAGTGGGGCATGCTAAGAGATTGGGTTTATGTTTGTGATGATCCCTCAAACGAATCACTTTTAGCACACCTGTTTCAGGGAAACTTTCAAAGATTTATTTGTACTTCCAATCATTTTTCATTTCCATCCTTCAGCGATGGAGGTCATTAAGTGCAGGCTGCCCTTGTCCATGTCATGTAGGATCAATTTGCTGCAATGGACAGAGAGGCCTTATTGATGCTGTTAAATCTGTCAGTGAGAAATCGTATGTCATTAGTGTCTAATGCACTGCTTACAGGATGGAATTTGGCCATCAACACTGAGAAAACCCTTTAATATTTTAGTCCATTTCCTTGATATTGCAGCATTTCCTTTGTCCAGTTTAGTTTGGGGTGCATGAAAGTACTCCTCAACCTCTGAGTCCCTTGTTGAATTTCCTTGTCAGATAAAATGAAATTTTTTGTATCTTTTGCCTGTTTTAGAATAATTTCATTGCTTCTGAATATACATTTTTTAGCACAAGAAATAATTATATTTTAATCATCATGCTTCTTAGGGAGTATTTTTCTTTCTACACAAATTATACCCTTTTCTACTTCTTAGTACTTTTAGACCAAGCATAGCAAAGAAAGCTTAATGTAAGAGTAAAACAAATCAAATATAAAAATAATGTCCCCTTCCTGAACAAAGTTTTGTATATATGTGGCTCAAATCTTAGAATAGGTGATAGAATTATATCTGCTTCTTTTGCACATTTCTTGATACTTTCCTGTATCTTTAAAATTTGCAGTGGTGGATATTTTACCCTTTAAAAGTCAGAAACAAACAAAAATAGTTATGTAAAATTCTTATTAGCCCTGTTCACGGGTAATGATAGAACAGAATCCATCTAAAACTTCTCAGATCTAAAAACTTACAATAACATTAAAGAGGAATGAAGGAAAAATTGTACACACAGCTTGTATGTTGTGTGAAAATGGGCATTTTCATCATTTTTATTGAAAGCTTTCAGATGTATTTTTCATATTTCTTCAAAAATCCATGAATATATTGATAAAATCACCATGTGCTTGTTTTAATGGCTATCTCAAGTTCTTCAGGCCTGCAAAGAAAGGTGAGCTAAGCAAAGCATGCAGGTATTAATAGTTCTGTTGGCTAAAAACAAGATCTCTTCCAAAATTGGTTAAAATATATTTTAATTTCTTTTTAAATTACTTATAAAGCTTAACTTTTGCCCTACTCCAATTCTCAGCACTTTCTTACTATGAGACTATAAATTATTACAGAATCAGTCAGTGCTTAACAAGCACTAAGTGAACCAGGTGTCTGTGCCATGTGGTTTGCAAACGTTGTCTTTGAAATATCCCTTAGAAATTCAGGAAAATTTTCTATTTTTATTATTATTATTATTATTACTGCTATTATTATTATTGTCATCATCATCATCATCATCATCATCATCATCATCATCATCATCTTCATCTCCTTTATAAGATATGGTACCGAGATTGAGTGTGTCATATGGTCACCTGGGTAGAGGAAGACTGACTTGAGAGGGAACAGACTCAGCATTTTCTAC
Source organism: Vicugna pacos (assembly GCF_048564905.1). Lineage (NCBI taxonomy): Eukaryota > Metazoa > Chordata > Mammalia > Artiodactyla > Camelidae > Vicugna > Vicugna pacos. The sequence continues at coordinate 12,983,671 of NC_133010.1, forward strand.
ATTCAGCCATTGCCTAACCATGGTGCTCCCTCTCTGCTATAGCATGACTGAACAATCCTACACATGCCTCATCGGCTTCTATGAATCATGTAAAAACTACATAATATCATACATTATGTCTCTGCTGTCCAACTGAAACAGGTTATTTGATTCACTAATTGTTTTTGTAATTTTATTTCATTGAAGCCACCTTTTCAATGATGGTTTTTCTGGTGGGGAAAGACTATCTATTTATTTAGAAGCTGTTTAATTTCCATAAGGGTTATAGATCAGTTTCACAACTCTTGAATTGTAAAACTTTTGAAACTAGGAGTGCCTTTAGAAACTTTATGCATCTCTTTAGAAGACCATTTTACAGGATAAGGAAAATTAAGGCCAGAGTGGTTCAGGGATTTAACACACAGACAGTTAGTTAGAAAACAAGTTGGCCTAGGACACAGTTGCCTTAATTTAGGTTCAAATATTGCCTCCAAGAGTCTGTAGACGAGCATGTGCTGTGATATTTTTCCCGAGTTTGAGTGGACTGGCAGCTGGAAGTAGTGAGTTACTGCCACGGATATGCTCAGATTGGAGCATTATCTTTAAGTGACCTGAGCTTGTGAAGGAGTCACGAAGGGACATGGGTCAGAGGACTACTCCAGAGCTCTGAGGGATACTTCTGGGCCTCAAGGAATTCAGACACTTCATTCATTCATTCAGTTATTCAAAAATAAATTATTAATCATCCATTGTACTGACAAAGATACAATAAAAGGCATAGGAATATACTACCTCATCTCAGCTTCCATGCTGAAGGCTGTGATCTCCAGAGTCCAAGGGAATCTTTCCTAGAACAGACCATAGAACCAGCCCAACAACATCCTCTCTTCACTTCACCAAAGGACGAAGCAGGAAGTTTTGCTGTTTAATCTGTATTCCCTAGGCCTCCATAGCAGTTTCCATATAAATTCTCAAAAGTACTGTATAATTCAGAGATCTGAAGACAGCATGGTATCGGTACAAAAACAGACATATAGACCAAAGGAACAGAATAGAGAGCCCAGAAATGAACCCACAAACTTTTGGTCAACTCATCTTCGACAAAGGAGGCAGGAATATACAGTGGAATAAAAACAGTCTCTTCCCTTTTTCTGTTTTCAAATGTGGGTTTCCTCTAAAACTCACTTTGCATTGATTTGGTGAGGAGTCTAAGTCAATTCTAGCAATAAACAAAATTATTTTCCTAAAGAAATGTGAAAGCTGTTTTAGTTTTCATTTTTATAAGTATTTCGTATTGCTTGTTATCTTGCATGTATTAAAAATGGGCTTCGAGTGGTGATTTTTATGTGCTTGTTTCAGTGTAGATGGAAATTCATTTCTTTGCTAGGAAAACCATAATTTTAAAATAGATTTTGCCTACAACAGCTATGTAATGACCCCATCAGTATCTCTGCCTCCCTTTCTTAGGACACAGGTATGTGAGCACAAGCACACACACTCACACACATATATATCATCAGTGGTTCTCACTGAGGACTGTTTTACCCTACAGAGGATGTGTGGATATCTGGCAGTGCCTGGGGACATTTTCGGTAATCACATCAGGGTGGTAGTGGGGTTGGGAGGAGTGCTCCTGGCATCTTATGGACAGAGGCCAGGGATGCTGCTAAAATTCCTACAATACACAGGACAGCCCTCCCCTCACCACACGCCACAAACATTTCTGCCCTGAAATGGCAACAGAGCTAAGGTAAAGAGACCCTAATATATAGAGAGGAAGAGATTTAGACAAAGAGATAGAAATAAATGTATTATATACATATATAATCCCTCTGAGCCTCTGAAGAATGGGAATATTAGCGTCTCCCTAGCGGATTGTTGTAAAAAACTATAGTAATAATTAACATCTATAAAGCACTTCCTGTGTGTTACATACTTTGCAAGTCTTTCTGTGTAATATTATTTAAGTTTTTCAACAACCTTATAGAACATAAATACAAATTTTAAATATTAAACTATCTATAATAGTTTTCCACAGTCTAATTTGCATATAGAGGATATGACTACAGATTTTTTTTTTTAGATAAATATATGTCCCTTACTTCTTGTACCAAATCTTGATATGGCTACAAAAGACCTTCTAGTCTATAATAGGTATTAAAGAGTTGATGCAACTTGAGAACATGGGATGAATTATGGGGAGAGAGCACCCTCCCATTACCTTGCTAAGGCCTTCAGGGGAGAGTGGTCATCGCTTGCTAAAGTCAGTGGAGCCTGGACAATTGCAACACTTCCCTCTCCTTGACTGGGGACAGTGAGTAGCAGTAGTCACAGCATTCTACTAGCCCCTTGCTAAAGCCAGTAGCCACATGCAACAAGATGCTGCAGTTGCACCAATGAAGCTGGCATGCATGTAGTCAAGGCATTTCCCCCACTACCTTGATGAAGCCAGCAATGATGTCCCACCCCCTGCACTCTCCAGTTGGTTTGCTAAAGCCAGTGGGTACATGTAATCCACACAGGGGATGCCCCTTGATCACTTGGCTTTGGTGGCGAAGGGGACTTACATTCCACAAAGTAGAAATCGATAGTAAATACATGAAAGAAAATGGGAAAGGAATATAAACATAAGACTGAAGAAAGATATAAATCCACCAGGAAAGAGAGCAGGCAAGGAAAAAAGAAGAGAGAGGAACTACAAAAACAGCCAGAAAACAATTAACAAAATGGCAAAGTACATACCTATCAATAATTACTTTCAATATAAATAGGCTAAATTCTCCAATTAAAAGACATAGAGTGGCTGAATGGGTTTTAAAACAAACAAACAAACAAACAGAAAACTCATCTATATGCTGCCTACAAGAGCCGCACTTCAGATATTAGGACAAAGCAAAGGGATGGAAAAAGATATTCTGTGCAAATAGAATTGAACAAAAAAAAGCTTGTGTAGTTATAACAGACAAAATAAACTTTAAAACAAAGACTGTAATAAAAGACAATAAGGGCATTGCATAATGATAAATTAATATCCAAACTATATAAAGAACTCAGAAAAATCAATAGCAAACAGACAAACAATTTGATTATGAAAATGAACAGAGGATCTGAATGGACATTTTTCCAAAGAAGGCATACAGAAGACTAACACGTACATGAAAAGGTGCTTAACATCATTAATCATCAGGAAAATACGGATCAAAGCCACGATGAAATATTACCTCAAACCTGTTAGATGGGCTATTATGAAAAAAGATAAGTGACAGGTGTTGGAGAGGATGTGGAGCACTGTTGATGAGAATGAGAATTAGTGCAGTCATTATGGGAAACAGTACGGAGCTTCCTCAGAAAGTTACAAATAGAACTACCAAATGATCCAGCAATTCCACTTCTGAGTATTTATCCAAAGAAAATGAAAACTAATTTGAAAAGATACACGCACTCCATCTTCATAGCAGCATTACTTACAATAGCCAACATATGAAAATAGCCTAAGGGTCCGTTGAGGGATGAATGGAGAAAGAAGATATGATATATACATACACATACATATATACATATACAATTGTGTGTATACACACACATACACACACACAATTAAATACTACTCAGCCATAAACAAAAGAATTAAATCTTGCCATTTGTGACAACATAGATGGACCCAGAGGGTATAATGCCAAGTGAAATAAGAGAAAGACAAATACCATATGATTTCACTTATATCTGGCATCTAAAACACAAACAAAACAGAACAAAAAGCATAGATAAAGAGAGTAGAATGGTTGCAGCATGGTGACTATAGTCAGTCATTGTAGACCTACTAGAAAATTGCAAGAGAGTAAACCCTGAAAGCTAACTTTGTGTGGTGGTAGATGGTAACTAGACTTACTGTGCTGGTCACTTTGCAATGTACACAAATATCAAATTATTATGTTGTACAGCTGAAATGAATGTAATAGTATATGTCAAAATTGTACCTCAAAATCTAAAAAAGTACATTTTAATTTTAAAAAATGACTTGAAAAATATTGTAGACAGATAGACATTGAAAATATTTCCCTTTGTCAGCTGAAGGGTTACTCTCAGCTTTTCTATAAAAGTCATCCTTAATATGACAGATGTGCCTTTTAAAATCTTGTACTATTCCATTATAGAAAATCACTGATTAAAAAAAAACCCTTATACCCACAGCCAGCACTTACCTGAGAAAAAGAAAGATAATGCAGTGAATAATATAGCTTTAGAATTTTGTGAAGTTGTGCCAGATATAAAATCATTTTCAAATTATTTCCTTTGGTGCTGGTACTCAAAATTGTGTTGCATTTCAAGAAAAATCCTCACTTTAAAGAAATATATATGCAATGTACTCATAGGTTATTGAGAAAAGTATATAAAACAAAGCTACTATCTGCATGATGTATATAGAAAAAGAGCAAAAATGTTATCTGTAAAAGCAGAAAAGAATTTGGCTTGCTTGACTTTTTGTATCAAGCATGCTACAGCAATCTTTTGGTTCTAATATGAAACTATAGTAAGGATCATTGCACTAATGCATGAGGATTTGTGATAATGTTGCAGAAATTTTACTGTCAAAACTGAACTGCAGTGTAATGACTTTTGTTATCATGGTTTCTAATAACTATTCAGCATGAATTGACCCTACATATGTTTTGCTGCAATAATGTGTCAGTAACTCAAAAAGCTAAAAAGGAAATAAATAACAGTCAATACAATACTATATATGACTTCATGATAACATTTCTCCATTCTTAATATTAATACTGTTATAACCATTGCAACATAGATACTATGTAAAACTGTAGGATCTCATGGAAATGAAGCTTAGACACATTGTGACAGTTCTAGTCAATATACCTAAAAAGTACTTTACAGGAAGAGGTGTTTGCCCTGAGAACTAGTTACTGGTTTTTCTGTTGTTACTCTCTGCTGTAGGGAACCTTTTGTATGTTTCCATTTTTCCCTCTTACAAGGTCTTAGTTAATTCTCCCTTTTATGAGATATCTTTCTTTCTTCCTTTATCTTTGCATCTCTGCTTCTTCACTGCAGAGTATTTTCACTTCAGCGTCTCTTTACTACATGAAATAAGAGAAAATAAAAATAGTTACTGTCTATTACACACCTCCAATGTGGCGGTCACCAAGCTATGCATTTCCAGCATGTGTAAGGCCCTGCAATTGTCCCCTCCCCCATTATAAATCATCAGTCACACATGACATTATCATTATTATGCTGTCCTGACTATTTAATTTATAAAAACTATGTGAAACAACTGGAAATATTCCCATTTTTCCTCAGGGAGCTAAAGGCTGCTATAATGAAGTACCACAGACTGTCACATAAACAACAGAAGTGTATTTTCTCACAGTTCTAGAGGCTAGAACCCCCCAGGACCCCAATTTTAGCTTAATTATCTCTGTAAAGAGCTTATTTCCAATCACAATCACATTCTAAGGTCCTGGGGGTTAGGACTTCAACTTATGAATTGAGGGGAGGGGATACAATGAAACCCATAACGTGTGCTTTGCTGTCACTTAAGGCCACTCTACCTGTAAGGGAGAACCAGTGCTGGAATTCAAAGCTAGGCCCCTTGGGCTCAGACCCGTGGACTTTGTGCTATTCAACCGCTTCTCTTATATTTTTTTCTCTACTCTGTTCAACCTAATCTTTGTATACTGTCTATCATTGTCTCTCTTTAAATGCAAAAGTATTTCAGTCATAAATTCTTTATAATACCTACTGAGTATGATTAAGCAGGGCCTAGTAATGAAATACTTTTTGATGGAGAGATTTTATGCTTTTACACAGGAAGTGGCAGTTCACTTACGTTTTAAAACAATGATCAGAGGCCCAAGCAGAGAAGTTCCTTTCCCACTAAGGAACTTTGAAATTTCCCTCCCACTGCCTCAGGCTGCAGGACATGTATTTGCCAAAACAGATGATCCTAATCCCATAAGAACTGCAACAGAAATTAAGATAAAGACAGCTAGTATACATGTTAAAAAAGAGAGAGAAAGAGAGGGAGCAGCTCTGAGCAGCAGCCAACATTTGCAGAGAATATAGAGGGAAGCAAAACCTTCTGTGGAAATTTGACGGTAGAGCACCAAGCTTGAGATTCTGGGAAGCATGGTAGCATGACTCGACTTACACATACACATCCCAAAGAGCCAGGAAATAAGATTATAGAGAGTATTATAATAATCAATGCTGAAAAGATAGGCTGATAACAAATACGTAGTATGAATAGAATTTTGCCCAGACACAATAGAAATTTCAGGGGAAAATAAGAAAGATACTGAGTGCTGATAAATAGAAACTCTCATCCCTAAAAGAACACTGAGATGTGACAACAAGCAAAGGGAGAAATTGTGGTAACCCCCCCACCCCAAATCCCCAAATATCCTCCTATATTGGGAGCATGTGGGCTTAGGTAGGGACTACCGCAGTGGATCCCTTCTCAGACTGTTTAAGATCCAGCTTCTTAAGAGCAATACTTGCTAACTTGGATAGAGGCTCTTTCTTACATGGAGCTGAGGACAGAAGGTATCCCTCATGGGTACCTGCCCATCTGAAGTCATTGAGACTGTGCACCAGCAGCGACATCACATGCCTGTGTGGGAGAAAGGCCTGGGCTGCCCCCAGTAAAGAGCCGCCAGGTCCTGAGGCTTATCTTCAGTGATGGCTCACCCAGTTTTCAATTTTAAGGATAAAGAAATATTCCAGAAAGGAGGCGTTTAAAAGAAACATAGTGCCTACAAAGGGAGATAATATCACACTAAGGCTTCAGACTTAACATCTTCAATGTTTTATAACAGAAGACAATTAGAAAACTATTTACCTAAATGTAAAGAAAAAATTAAGGCACTCAAGAATGCTGAATCCAGGCAAATCATTGTTTATGTGATGAAAACAGAAATGCATTTCTGAATGAGCAAAGAAGCAACAAACACAGCAAGTTTTAAAAATCCAGATGGCCAGTAAACATAGGAAAAATGTCTCTACCTCTCTAAGAAGTGAATTACGGATTAAAATGAGGTGCAAGTTTTCAACTCTGTTTTTGAAAACATCATTAAGGTTGATTATACACAGTGGTGATAGGGAAGCGTGTGGGAAAAGAGGCATTCATAAAAGATGGGCACCCTCATTTATCCATACGCAAATTCACCCACCTATCTGGATCTACTCCGTGGCTGCAGTCTTTCTTCCTATCAAAATGGTAGTACTTCAGTTCCTAGTGTAGGTAACTTCAGCTGTGCTCGGAATTCCGTCCCCTTTCACCTTCTCATAGCCTTCCTTCATATAATTTTCCATCCTTCTGTGTCCTCAGGTTTTTCCTCCCCACTGGATTATTCCCACCTCTTATAGACATGCTGTAATAGTTACCCATCTCAGAAACCCTCTTTTGATTTCACATTCCCTAGAGCACTTCATTTTTTGTTAAAAATTTTGGAGTAAGTTATTTGCATGTATAGCCTTTACTCATCACTTTACATTCTCTTCTCCTTTGAAGTACCACTTGTCAGTGGCTTCCATGATGTCGAATCTATTAGTATACATCTGGCCTTATCTTGCCCAGTAGCTCGCCAGTATTCGATCACTGTTAATTATTCTCCATCTTGAAGCATCTTTTGCTTTGCACATGACACTGTGGTCTCCTGATTTTCCTCCCAGCTCACTGGACACCCTGTATCTCTTATATTAGCAACTCTTACTTTGCTCAACTTCCAAATGTTGGGGTACTCCAGTACTCAGTGGTAGGATCCATTCACTTTTTTATTGACATCCCCTCTTTAGGTGGATGCCTAAATGGGGATGAATTGCACAAGCATAATTTTGAGCAAAAGAAGCGAGATGAAGAGAACACAAACTGTATGCTTTTGTTTTTGTTTTTGTTTTGTTTTGTTCTGTTTTGTCTGTATAAACAGAGTGAATTAAGCTGTGCTGTTAGAAATCAGGAAAGTAGTTATCCTTGATGGGAAGCAGGGACTGGAAGAGGACATAATGGGAGTTTGGGGGGATGCTGGTAATGTTTTCTTTCCTCATCTCAGGGATGTGTTCTGTGTGTGAATAATTCACTGAGCTATATACTTTTAATGTAAGCACATCATAATTAAATTAAAACTTAAAATCACCCAGTGACTTACCACCCGGTTCAGAGTAAAATTCAACTTCTTACCCTCGCATCCCAGACTGCGCAACTCTCTTCCTCCCCCATGTCACTCTCTCACTCACCCCACTCTGCTGTAGCCACAGGCTATTTTTTGATCCTTGAGCCCTGGACTTATTCTCAATAGAAGGTCCTTGAAATATAAGGTCCTTCCAGATGTATGTCCTCCCCAGCTCAATTTCTTACACCTGTCTCCTTGACACTATGTAACTGTCACATTAACAATCCCCTTTGCAGAGCAGCTTTCCCAGAGCCCCAAATCCAGAGTTGTCCCTCAGCTGCCCACTCTTGTGTCACCCTGTGTTTTTTTCTTCACAGCACTTAACACGCTGCTGTTTTGTTTTATATTTTATTTGTTCATGGTCTGTTTCTGCCAACTGAATGTAAGCTGTGTAAGGGTGAGAAACTTATTATCTTATTCACAGCCATAACTCTAGCACCTAGAAAAGTACCTGGCAAATATTTTTTCAATTACTGGATGATCGTTCCCAGTGGGGTATCTAACAAAATGTTTATGCATACCCACTGAGACAGCATGTCTACTTCTGGGAATTTATAAGAAAATAATCTGCAGAACTCTGCAAAGATATATGTATAATGATGTTGATTACAGCATTATTTATAAAAAGGAAAAATACCAACATATTCAATGTAGAGTAATATGGAATTGTCTCAGTATATAATAGAATTGGTATACAATGGAGTATTACACAGTCTTTAAAAGAAATAGATAGCCATGGTGCATATTTAATTGAAAAACCAAATTGTAATTCAGCAAGTACTATATGATTTCTACTTTGTGTGTGCGTATGTATTAGACTTCATTACATTTATTTCCAGTGGTCGATCTAGAAAGCTGTATTCCAAAAGTTAGCAGTACTGGGGCTGTGGGTTTTCACTCTCTTCTTCATTTCTTTGTTTATTTTATTTTGATTATGAGCATTTACTATTTCATAACATAAGAGTGTAAAACAGTTTATACATGATAAAATAAAAGATAAAAATTAAGAAGACCCTTGAAACAAGAAGTGAGTATTCCAGAGTAAATATCATGAGACTGAAAAATGTAGGACAGCCAGGGGGAAAAATCTAGAAAAATCCAGATCAACTCAAATCCCAAATATCCCCAGTTCCCACTGTAAATTCTTTTTCCTATAGTTTATTTGCTTTGCTTATTTAAGATAAGTATAGTTCTCACTCTAGAATGTGAACTCAGTTGCTGTCATGAGATGAGGGTTTGTAACCTTCACAGTTTGAAGTCATTATACTCTTTATGGGAATTAGTCTATCTTTATACAAGGATAAGGTTTATCCTACATAACAATTTGAATCAATCTTGAAACAAAGAATAGGAAAAACCCTATGGCATCTCTTAGACTATATACTTCTAAATATAAAATGATTTTTCTGTAGTGATGCCACACATACACTTAAGAAATCAAGAAGCATTTGATTCTTCTTTCAGTTAGAGATACCTGGAGCCAATACAAACTTGAGTGTGAATTCTGTTTCTGGTAAGACCTTGGGAAGGTCACTGAGTCAGCCTGATTCCTCCAGTTCTCTGTCCTTTTTCACTGCCTAGAGGTACTGTGAAGAGTTTGTGTGAAGATGTACATGATCATCTAGCAGAGGGGTATCAAATAGTCTATCCTCCTAAATACTTGTTGCCCATGGCAACATTTTGTGATTCCCTTACGGGTACCATCTTCGATTACTTTTACTGCCTCAAACACGTCTGAGGGGAATAGCCTCATATTTTCTCTGTATTATTTGTGTTTGCTTGCTTCTTAACTATGTTTTGTAAATGTAGCTTGAATCCTCTGATTACAAAAGGAATAAATACACAAGGCAGAACATGTGAAAAACACAAAAATGAGAAACCTTTATCTTTGAGTTCATTAAGAAGTATGAGATCAGTGACTAAAAACTAGAAGCAAGTATCTTGATGATGATTAACTAAAACATCAGGATTTTTTTAAGTCCTTACATGTCTTACTCCTTTAAGACTTCCCTGTGGAGTGTTGGTAATTTTTATAGTAACATCATGTTGATTAATATTCTAATAAGACAGATTTCTTCCAGGTGTCTGTTTTGTGTGTTTATATTATTACATCCTTTTAATTTTTATCTCCTATTTGTACTAAGTACATTTATAATTACCTAAAGGTTGATGAGCACACTCTAAATTACTTAATTCAGGTCATCTAATAGTAGTTGACAAGATGGTCCCCAGGACCAGTTCCTGGGAGCTACATCAAAATACTAGTGCAACCTGAAATTAAAATTTCAGTTATCCTTTAATTGGACATTCAAGCATGCTGTGCATCCACTCATCTAAACATAATGTGGTTAAAGTCGTATTTCCCCAAGTTTGTCAATGAAAATGTGACAAAGAGCAGATTCCAAGACCCCCTGAAAATAAGATGGATTGTCACTATCATCTTTCCTTGTCTCTACGACCTGTAATGCTATCACAGAACAAGATTAAATGGGTCTGGCATGATTTGCTATTCAGAAAACCATGTTGCTGTTTCATAGAACCCATACTTTTCCAGGTGATTAGAATTTGATTGATTACATCTTCTGGTATCTTCCCAGGTAACCTAGTAACCAACTCCGAATCTTTCATCTCTTTGAAAATACATTAATACTTTTTCTTTTCCAAATTATTTTTATTTTCAATTTAAAAAGTCCTTAAAATATTGCAAAGACTTCTGTTTCCTGATTTTCCTATTGCGATTTTTATAGACAGCTCTTTTTGCTTTACTATTAAATGTCTGCATGGTCTCCTCAGGTGCCCATCCTTTAACCGTGGCTATTTCACTCTGATCAACAGTTTACAACTAAATACTGTCTCTTAAAAGGCAGTGGTGAATAAGTCATTTAACTCCAGCTTGTTTGTTGCTCACTGTATAAACCTCTTCATTCAATAATTCACTATAATTAAACAAATATTGATGGAGCACATACTATTTTTCCTTCTCCATCTTTCAGTATAGCAGTTTATTTTCTAACCCTCTTCCCTAATTGATTTGAAGATTAATTCCCATATTTATGGTTCTTTGCTGATAATAATTCCTGTTTCATCTTGTAATGTGTCTCTAAGAATCTGTGCCGTATTTTCTTTAGCATTTGTCTTTGTTAATCAGTATTAATTTAAATTTAAAGCACTTTTCCTTTGTCTTTAATGCCATATAGATTTCTGAGTTTAACCAATTTTGTCTTTTGCTATTTTCATTGCACTTCCAGTACATAACCAGGTTACAATTCTTACGTGATTTCTTGCCAGTAACCTAACCTAACTAATATGTGCATTCCTAAAGGCCTTTGCCTTAACTTTTATTGCTTCATTTTAGAGCATCTGCTGTGCTAGATGGAGGAATAAGACAGATGAGAGATGCATGGTGTTCACACATAAGGGACTGGCTAGTAGACCTTTTTAAAAAATCTTCCTTTACCTTTGAATTTATTTCATTATCACATGATTCAAGATTTGCATCTACAATCATTTACTCAACTACTTCGTAACAATAAAAATCAAAACAAGATAAATCCAGTTACCTCTACACTAAAAATATGTTTCCGAAGTGATAATGTCTCTGAATTACTTTTCCAGGAGAGATCTAGGTAAAATCCCCCAGAGACATGTGATTTGAATCAGAGATGTCCACTAAACTAAGGCATACTATAACCTCCTGCAGATGTCCACCATGGCAACTCTTGAGTATTTCTAAAGAAACAAGTCAGCAGTATTGATGATCTACAATTTATAGATCATCTAAAATACCACTTTTGTTGGTTATATATTTGAACATCTCTGCATATTATCTAGGAATTTATTTAAACAAAGTAAATAACTTTGTGAAGACCTGACTAAGCTCTGTTTCCTCGCTGTAACCCCCTACTTGCCTCATCTCCAATGTAACACATGCTAAGATTTGGTATTTAAAATTCTCCATTTAAAGAGTTTCTCCACAGAAGTAAAATGAATGGTTAAACAGAAGGTAAATGCTATCATGAAGCCTTATGAAAGCATTTAATAAAATACCAGAAATAGATTTTCAGATTCTCTCCCTCTGTCCAATCTCAAAATAAGTGGTCAAGCAGAGTATTTAGGCTTCTTAGTAAATTTAAAGTAGAACGTATACATTATATTATTCAGGAAAAAAAAACTTGGCAGTGTATTTACTTTTGTTTACTATGTTCTATTTGTATTTCATTGAGGGGAGAACATTATATTTTTAAGTTAATGACCTAAATAAACAATTATTAAATTCATCCACTTACATAGCAATGTCCATTTAGCAATAAAAAATTACAGTCTCAGGATTTATCCAGTTGGAGATTAAAAAGAAATGAGTAAAACATATTAGATATCATAACACTGGATTATAAAAGTATAGGTTAAAAAGGTAGCCATGTCACTCAAATTGAAGTAAGCCTGATTACATAGCTAAAATATTTCCATGTTTTAATGGACTGGAAAACATGTTAAATAAACATGTAACTGTTTTAGATTTTAGGACATATAATTTTCTAAACGTTGGCAAAGTATAAGATTTTTCTTCAGCATAAAAATCAAGAATATGCAAAAATATGTCTATATACTAGAATAGGCCATTTTTATATTACTTGCTTATAGGTTTAATAAAAGAAATGTTTTATTTTTGTTACTTGTTGATTTTTGCTTTTAATTTTTTGGTGGCAGTGCTATTAAGTTTTCTGCATTTTTCCAGTTTATGTAAAAAGCGGAGTAAACTCATATTGAGAGAAATATTCTATTTTTATAAAACTTCCTGTACACATGTATCACATATTTTCTTAAAGAGACTTCAAATTAACAAACTTTGTGCTGTGAGAAAGTGTGGAGTCCACTTCAGCATAACATCGTTTTTCCTTAAGCATTAGATTCACTGTCTCTACCAGTAGTGGAAAAGTTATGGCTGAGGCCAGATTTCAAAGCTCACCAAGAATGTGCTACTTCAGAAAACTAAAACTAAAAAAGAAAAAAAATTGCAAATCTTTTGTGGAGTAAGTAGAGGACGTAAAATTGTTTATTCTAATATATTCAACAATCACGTTTGAGGAAACTAGAACTCTGTTGGCAGTGAAAATTCAAAGATAAGACAATGTCTCTATCTTGGAGGAGATTTCCTAGCACCATTAGCAATGGGGTTTTTTCAAATATATTATAAAATCTCTATGGCAAGTAATTTTAATACAGTATTACATGGAAATTCAATAATGGCTAAATTTATTTGATATAGTAACCTTAAATCTCCATAAAATGGCATTTATCTATCAGAAACTTCCATTTGTTGTCTCCTTATGAATGATGCCATCATTAGTTCAGTCAATAAATAATTTAAGAAATTAGTTAAAGAAACTAAAAGAATCTTAAGACTCCTTATAACTCATCCCAGACTTCACAGCGAAGTAAAGACCTGTACTGGGTGATCGTGGTAGAAGAGGAACACACTTCAGAGAAAGATATGCAAACCAAAATATGAAGAAACCATATTTAGATCAAAATATGGGGAAACATGGGATTAACAGAGAGCTTTAAATAATTACTAGGCAGAAGGAGATGCAGATGGCATCCTAGAGAGAGGGACAAGGGAAGGTGGACCGAAGACCTTGGAGGTTAGATGAGGCAAACTGGGAAGAATCTTCTATGCTGGGTCTAATAAATAGTTCTGCATCTTATCCCCCAGGCAGTCGAAAGCCACTGAAACAATTTCAGCCTGGCCTGGCCACGGCATGACCAAATTTATGTTTTAGAAAAATCACCCTTGAAATAATATATAGATGTGCCTGTAAGATTTAGACTGGAGTCAAGGAAGTCTACTTAGAAAGTCATAAAATGACAGACTATGCAGACACAATGGCAAAGTGAGGAAAGTGAAGGGTACAAATTGGGAAATTTTTAAGAGATAACAACAAAAAGGCTTAGTGACTTGGAGGTGAGAAGTTAAGATAGTAAAATGAATCTGAAGCTCATTTGTATGACTTCTTTCTGTATAAGGCATTGTTCCAGTCACCAGAGGCATAAAAATGTCTTTGGTTTTGGATGGTTGTGTAAATCCTGGGGCAGGTTACTTGGATGGCTCATATAGATGATCAAGGAGCAGGTTTCAGATAGAAGAGAATGTATCCCTGTCTGCCTGTGTTGAGTTTGAGAAACTGACGATGGAGAGTAAGCAGGTGTCAATACCAAATTAGAATACAGGTGAAATATTGAAGGTAGAGAATAATCTGGGAGCCTTGAATTACATGTTTGATTCTGCCTTTGAATTTTTTTATCAGAATTTATAAATGTCATATATTTATGGTAAACATTTTAACACCATGAATCAAGTCTTAAGTGTTATACATGTGTTATCACAGTCCAAAATTGTGTTATATAGGAATTATTATACTCATTATGCAAATAATTGTACCAAGCTCATGATCATTCTGGGCTATGAATACAAATTTTATACAGATCCTTTTCATTGAATACTATACCAAATTCTTGTTTAATCATCTATTTCCTTCCCTAAAACATTTAAATTCTTAGTGCTCACAGTTTTAATGTGTTCGTTGTTGTCCCAGTTTTTCTTTCCCTTTCTCTTTCCTCCCGGCTCTCTTCCTCTTTTCGTCCCTCCTGGGCTCCCTCCCTCCTTCCTTTCCTCCCTTCCTCTTTTCTTTCTTCCTTTTTTCCCCCCAGGATAGACATTTAATAGGTCTTCACTATCCAAATTGTACAATGACAATAAAAAGTTAGTTTTCTTTTCGGTGTCACAAAGTATCCTGATTCGTGTTTTATTTGTCTTCACGTATCTTTTTTGAAGCTTGTGCTAAGATTTGGGTGTCATCTTAGTAGCTCTCCCCCTTTCAAAGAATGATACCTAGGAACTCTGGCACACTGAGCAACGTGAAGCAGCTACTGTTCTAAAACAAACAACAAGAAAACAACCTAAATTATTAGGTGAGAGTCAAAAGTCTAGGATTTTCTCTTGGAAAAATGTCAGACAAAAAGACAGTAACCAGGAATGAGAAGAATCATGTGTTGGAGAAGAAGTTGTAAGCTGCAAATTGCTTTCCTTTTAAATGTCTTTACCTTTCAAAAATGGTAGTTATAACAAGTTATATTCAGTATTTTAATATTTTTTCCAGTTTTATAAAAGAAAAAGAAAATTTGTTCATATTTTTATTTTGGGATAGACCAAGTCTATAGCTAAATAACACGATTTTCTGGGGGAGAGGGGAATTCCTCTTCTGTAACATAACAGGATGCACCAGATCAGTGGACACAAGGCTCATAAAATAATTCTTTTCATTTTTAATAATAGGTTTATGGAGATAGGATTCACATAACCTAAAAAATCACCCCCTTAAACTATATGCAGTGGGTTTTTGTATATTCATAGAGCTGTGTAAGCACTACCACTATCTAATTTTAGAACATTTTCATCACCCGCAGCCACCCCTGCAAAATACCCTGTACTCATGTTCCCCATCCCCCCAGCCCAGCCCCTGGCAACCTCCAATCTACTTTCTGACTGTAGATTTCCCTATTCTGGACATTTCATTTAAATGGATTCATATATGATCTTTTGCAACTAGCTTATTTGACTCTGCATAATGTTTTCAAGGATCATCTGCATCATATATCTCCACTTCACTCTTTTTTTTTAATGCTGAATTATATTTCATTGTGTGGGTAGGTCACATTTTGTTTATCCAGCCATCACTTCATGGACATTTGGGCTGTTTCCACTTTTCAGCTCTTCTAAATAACGCTTCTGTCAACATTTCTGTTTTTGTGTAGATGTATGTTTTCATTTCAGTGGGATATATAGCTCAGAGTGGAAATTGACAAAACAATTATTTACAACACTCTGTAGAGTTTACAGTTTTTGATGTTCAGCTAGAGCATACCATTTTCTGTCCCCCCTGTTCTTTACCATTTCACTTTTCAGATGCTAGTTAGGTCTCTCTAAACTGATAGAACTTTAAATGAGTTACAGCCCACAATTTGACACACCCTGGGCTGAATGATTTATAAGGGGTTTTCCAGCTTTAACATGGTAGCATTTTATGTGACACTGTTGTTCTAGGTGCTCCATAAACAGTTTTCATTTAGTATTTATGACAAGCCTCAGAAGCAGGTGTCATTAGCCTCATTTTACATAGGTGTAAACTGAGAATCAAATAAATAAAGTAACTTTGCCTCTAAGGCCCATGCTCTTGTGGGCTTCATTGAAATAAAGTCCAGCTACATTTAACTGATCCCTTCAGTCTTGTCGTCTTCCCAGGTCAGTCATTGCAGTGTCCTTGGCTCCTTACTTTCACTACCTGGCCGAATGAGAAGTGTCTTTTTAGCCTGCTTGCTTATTTATTTATTTAGTATAAAGTTGACATTTTTCTTTTTTCTGATTTTACTGTTAATATATGCGTATTACAGAAAATACGGAAACTAGTGAAAGCAAAAACAAAAACAATCTTTCTGAACACCTGCAATCCCAACATGAAACAATAACATTTTCAGCTTCATGGTATACATACTTTCAGTCTCTCCTTTAACAAAATTGGACTCATCCTGCACATAGTGTTCTACACATTGGAAAAATATTCATAATGCGTAATTGAGTATATTTGCTTCTTACTTACCCTGAGTCTATCCTTCATCAATAGTGAACTTCCCTTGACTACTGACTTTACAGCCTCTTATGTCTGAGTCTCTTTTTTCCTTCCCCAAATTAGAATGAAATTACATATTCCAACTTTAAGTCTCTGACAGTTTCCTCTCAGGAAAACCCCCAAGATTCACTAATCTTCTCACTTTGAGCTAATGTATTACTTCTTCCACAATCTATTCTGATTATTTCCAATTTTTGGCCCACTTTCCAGGCTTCTCTTTTTTCTTTTTTCCAGAGAGTAACTGTAAAAATCATTTTTAACAAGGACAGCTTAATGTCTCTGCCCATTTTGCAATATTTTTTTTTTACCAATACTAGTTGCTAACTTTCTAGATAATTTGCAAACCCCAGTTCATAACTTTGAAACCATATTTGATGACCATCTCAGAGACAAATGGATTAAAAGTTTAATTATTGGGGCAGGGGGAAGTAGAATCAAAAGATAGCTTTTAGTAATTCTTAAAAGCTAAGAAAGTCCTTGCATGCATTTTAGATTATAAATTCTCGAGAACAGGAATTACTTTTAATTCAGCCATGTTCCTGGGACACAGGTGGTGTTCGTAGACCTGTGCTTGATGATCATAAGTGAGCGGACCTCATCTCATCCCTTCTCCCTCCACCTAGATAAAGGCATTAGCCAGACGGCGGTAATACTGAAATTTCAAACACTTGTAGTGAGTAGTGTGACCATATGTGCCCAAGGAGGCAATTTCTTTTTTCTATTTATTTAATAAGCATTCTTAGTTTTTGTGGTAAACTGATCTCTATAGAAGGCGCTTATAAATTGGTGATAGGAGGAATTCGAGATAATTAGAAGTCCGTGTCCTTCCCTCACTGAACTTACAGCCTCATTGTGTAGGCAGGAAATTTTCATGTTAGCCATTGGAGAACACTCCCAAAGAATAGGAAGTGAAAGATAAGATTGGTTTTATTCATATGAAAAAATATTCAGTGATTGTCATACTTACATGATTTGAAGACATAGGTCATGGGAATATTCAGTGTAAAATGGATTCATCTCAAGATGACTCATCTAAATGGGAAAGGCAGAAATCGGTAATAATCGTAGAAAGGACTGTTTCCCTGGGATAGAGGATGTAAAAAACAATACATAAAAATCAAGAAAAAGCATCAGGTGCCTTGCTCTGATGATATGGCTTTAAAGGAGGGATTCTGGCATGGTATTTTAAGTTTGGGAATATGAATAAATAGCATATTAAAATTAATATTTTAATTTAAAATAATGTTTTCACAAAGACATCTTAAAGATTTTAATGTGTTATTTTATATACTGGTAGACAATGTTTTTCTAAAGAAACAAATATAACTCTAAAACTAAAGGATGTTATAAAATATTTAAAAATAAGTTAAGAAGCTTAAATTGTATTTTAAATTATTACATAACTTGAAGTACAAGCACTTTTGAGAACATTAAGCATTACTTTAGTATTTGTTGGCACTGCTTTGACTACATGCCTTTGACTTGTATCACTTGTGTGTTTTTTCTCTTTTTGACTCTTTAATCTTTGAAGGCAGGGCTTCCATAACCTGTTTTTTCTGTCTACTTATATATTCTCATTAAATGTTGATTGAATTGAAATTCCTCTTAGATACTATTTTTATCCCTGAATGTTTATTTTTATCATTTTAGAATTATTTACATTTCTTACTAAGCATAAGACCGAGTATATTCTGATTTTTGGTTTTTCACAATGACCAAAGAAAATACAATTTTAATCGCAAAATATTACCTATATTAATCTATTCATTTCTGTCCACTCCTTTCTCCGAGTATGGAGCCCTTAACTGTTTGAATCACCATAATTAATGTGCCCATAAATGAAATAATAAATGCTGCTCTACTATTATATAGGTGACATTAGACCTTTCCACAGGTTACAGGGACTGATTTGGGATAATGGAACAAATCCGTGGGGAGAGCCATCTCAGTATGTGGACTATGTGAATGGATTAGCTTATGGATTGAAGCCTGTGATTTTCAGGCTGATGTCCAGACACCAGATGGCTTTAAAATCCTCTCATCCAGAACACTAGCAGTCTACAGTGCATGCACTTATTATTCTATTAGGCAGACATTATTCCCTTTGAAGCTGGATCACATGGCTCCTGGACTATGTTGCAGTCATTGACATCAATCACTGTTTGTCCAGCCTTAGGCTGTAAATTTCCCATATATGCATCTTCTAGGAAAGGACTTTTCAATAGCCTGTTCATAAAAATAAAGAAATGATTTACCACTACCAGGAATTTCAAAATTAAGTGGTACCTCTTCCTGCCCAAACACATATTAATAATAGGCAGTCTTAGTTGCTAAAAAGTCAAAAGATCCTGCCTCCTAAAGATGGATAAAACAGCTAGATTATGAAGGGCTAGTTCAAAACCTTCCTTGTCTTTTTCAAAACCACACTGGCTAATCTTGGATAGTAAGAAATGGTTTCATGAAAGTTATTCATTTCAAGAGTTCCAGATACTCTTTAAATGCTACGTATGTGTTTTTACCCTCCTCTCAGCTTTTGCTTCCTTTTGATCAAGAGGAACAGGAATTTCCCATCTGCATAATGGTATGGTTGGACTCTGAATGCTCCTCTTTTGAATAGCAATTCATATAAAATGTAGAAATAATAGAAAGCGCCTCCCAGATTGGATCACAAACTTTCTGCAATGGAAATCGTTATCAGATGACTTAAACTTGTGATCTTGTTTCTCTCCCATATACTAGAGTTCTGACTGTACCTAAGTTGACAAAGAAATGAAATTTTGCAGCTTTTGTCTGACACGCATATTGATTATGATTTTAGGGATTATATTCATGTTTGGCATTAAATTCACAGAGTAAGCAAAATGTCAAACTTTGTTTACTAATTTTATACTTATCTGTTCTTTTAATATCCTGTCTTGGTTCTCTAGTTATAACATAGATGAACCTAAAGTTTGCTAGAAACATTTGCCATTAGCTTCTTCTAAAAAAAAAAAAAATTAAATTTGAGGATAATCCTACCTCCAGAGCTTATTCTGTTCCTGGCCATTGACTGTGACAGTGGAAGGCTCATCTGAAAGCACCGGAGCGTCCCATCTAAAAGCATAAAACATATTACATTTCATGAAAAAGCTAATTCAGATTGTTTAATTCTGGTAATATTGCCTCTGTCACCTTCAAAATCAAAATGTTCTTTCCTGTTATTATAAGGAAAACAACCAAATTGCTAAAAAACCCATTTGAATACACAGCTGCCTTATGTTGCATACTAATTTGATTAAAAATGCTCGCGCCTCACCAGCATTTTTACATAAAGCACAATGGTGAATTTAACAAAGACTGTTTTAAAAATATATCTGTGGCAGTGTCGATGACCAGAGTCGGCAGCAGTTGACCACTGGCCTCCCTGGACTGAGCAAAAATCTTTCTTGCTGTCTTGGAAGGCTTGAAACAATTGTCGAGCTATATTTGTTTGTTCACTGCTTTGGGCACTGAGCCAACCTCATTGCAAATAACTGCATTAGTCAAGTGTATCCAAATTATTACAACACAGCGTCCATCCCAGTTATTGCTGTTGAAGCATTTTCTGAATCTTCATGTCACTAGAAACATTTATTTGAAGGGTGAGCATCACATAAATTCAGGTCCACTTGGATTTATAGAAAAGTGGCAAGACTACTTTCACAAGTAGCTTTATTTTTCTTCTGTCTCTACAAGAAGGAGCCATTGAAGGGCTTGTTGTTAGGATCTTAAGTCAAAAGAGTTTCCAACCCTCATCAGGATGTTTTCCATCCTGTATTTCTTATTTCTTCATTTCTTTCTTGAGATGATTTTTATTTAGTGTTACTATATCTACTTTTTAACTGACCTTAACTTTATTTCTAATGAGTGTAAGGGATAAAAATCATTGGTAATCAGTAAAAGCCAAGCTACCAAAGTCTATGCAGTTAAATAGACTGAGATTTTAGAAATCTTATCCCATATCTTATAGGTGAGCCACAAAGAAGGTCTGCATACCAGGAAGGAAATTCCACGTCTTTCTTGGCCATTCTGGTGAATTCATACATCAATGAACATGCTCTCCAAATGCCTCATTACTCTCTAACAATAAGATCTGTTGTTTCAGAAGACGCATTATCTCCTTTATCTACAAGGTTACTGATTAAGTAGCATAAAAATTTATCTGACATGAACCATGTTGACTATTTAGGCTTCCAAGTTAACTCTGCGTTGAATAGTGTTTACATGTATTTTTTATTTTGGTTCTGTTTTCGGTTTGGGTTTTTTGAGTTTTCTGCCATACTTTTCTACTTACTCCTTTTATCTTACCTAGAAATACATTTTACTCATATATAGTCCAGGCTACAAGTTTCTTCTTAAAGTCTTGGATTAATAATTTCATTATCTGTAGTATGAAAGTAATGACATCTGCCATTTATCTTTCAAGACTATTCAGAAAACTAGTGAAAAATACATATATAAGCTATTTCAAATTCGAGAAGATTTCTATCATACATTTAATATTCAGTATCATTTTGCCATTTAACCTTCAAAATTAAACACACTCTGGAAAAATGTTTTAAAAACCTTAATGGGAAAATAAGTGCAGCTTAAATTTCTCTGAAAAAATTATACTGAATAAAATAGTTATGTTACCATCCAGGGTTTTTTTTTTTTGTTTCATTAAAAGCTATTTGTTATGAAGTATGAATTAAATAAACAGAAAAGTTAATCTTAGTTTTATTCTTATAACATATAAAAAATTCCTTCAGGAAAATAATTCTGCCAAGAATTAATAGAATTGGGGTTCTCTGATTCTTTTCTTACTGTCTTTTGGTAAAGAGTGTGCTGAACCTATATTTAAGTTAAAAATAATAAGCTCTTATCAGCATAAGTATGCTGTGACAGTTCTGAAATAGAGAGAACTATTTAAAGCAGAACACTGCCTTTTTCCTTTGAGATCTCTAAAGCCCAGCATGTCAAGTGTCTCCTGGTCCCCCTCCCAGATACAAACCCACATTTGGTCTTTGCAGATACAGATTCACAGAACAGAACAAAAACTGGCTCGTTCTGCTACAATGTACAGAAAATGCTTTCTTAAAAAAAAAGAAAAAAAAAAACCTGGTTGAACATTCAGTCTTATCCTTCAAAGAGTTAAATTTCTCTGGCAGAGAAATTTATGAGCTAGATTTACCCAACCTATGAGCTAGATTTACCCAACTTTTAGGATAGGTGGCTTATAAGATAAATGTATCTGTCAGTTATTCCTCTTATTCTGTGCCCTAGCTTTTTTCTCCCTGCTTGACTCCACCCTTAGCAGCATTCACACTGAAACTGGTATCTTACACCTTAAAAATAATAACAGAAGCAACTCTTCCCTCATATCTCCTTCCTTTTCAGCTGTCATTGATATTGTCCTTTTGGTAATGGCAGACAAGTTCATTAGTACCAACTCTTTTACTGAGAAAAATAGAAAAGCTGAAGTATATATAAATGCCTCTTTGAATGCATCAAAGAGCTGGTAAAACACTGAAGAATAATGGGGCTAAAATCCAGCAGAAGATGAACCCAACATTGGGTCACTTCCATCTGGAGGGGTTAAGAAGTTGAACAGAAATTTCAGCATACTCGTGAGTTCAGACCCCTTCATGGAGGATGTCCTGATAAATCAGGCTCTGAGTTAGAATCTTGGAGAATAACCTTGGGAATTGGAATGAATAACGAAAAGCCCAGCCTTCGCAATGACTATAAATTGCCTTACAACCACTTTAGCACTGCCTAGGTTAAGATGACCTAGGGTTGGTGCCCTTACCCTTCTAACAGAGACAAAATTGCAGAAACGGCAGATGAGGCAGATGAGAGAAACAGATACCTACAGGGGGTCCTTATAAAGGATGGACTTTAGCATGACTATGACTAATATGATCAAAAAATAAAAGACAAGTTTAAGTATTTCAGCATAAACAGGAAACTTTAAATGAACAAATGGACACTAAAACTGAAAGTATAATAAGAAAAATAGATTTATCTCTTAACAGTATTTATCAAGCACTTGCCCTGTTGAATACTCTGAGATTTCCAGAGTCTTTAAGAATAAATGCCCAAATAATTGGAAGATGGTTAAGTAAAATGTAATGTAGGTACAAACTGAAATATAAAAACAATGAATTTAATATATAAATTCTAAGTTAACAAATGGCATGGAAATTACCTTGATATAGTGTAAAATGATGAAAGTTTGTATGTGACAACATAAAAGCATGATAGTGATTAGGGTTAAATTATGTGGTTATATACTAGTTTTAAACTATACTAAATCACATATATTTGTGTTTATATATGTTTAACATATATGTATATTTGATAGAAAATGCAGGAAATTTTAAATAAAGTTTATCAATGAGTTGTAGGGCATTATTGATGATTTTATTCCCATCTTTATGCTTTCTTCTATTTTTAAATATTGTTTCACAAATTCACATAATTTCTTAAGTTTAAAAACACACTAAATGTTAATTTCTTTAAAAATGTAAATATGAGTTTATAAAAGAACTTAATACACTATCTTTGAAACGGGTGATCTGTCCTATGATAAACTTTGCTTTTAATTAGTCCCAAATGTTTTTTGCTGTTTTGCAGTAATTTACTATTAACTTTGCAGTAAGATATACTTATTCAAATAGATATGTTCTTGTCAGTTTATTAGTAACCAATGTGAATAAAATTTTAAATTTAATCTCTGAAGATCGTAATATATTTACTAAATTTATCTGGATATCATTAGGATGGTAGTGTAGAGACAGTAGGAGTCATTTTCTAAGTGAAGTTTAGCAATTCTTACACTATTTTAGAAAATGCCTCTGGTGTTGAAGAGAATTTTACTAGAGACCATATGAAGGATGGAAAGAACATCCCTGAAGTTGTAATAAATTACTTTTAGGTCTCGTTCTTTCTCATTACCTGTTTTTACTCTTCCCTTGACGAAAATAGAAATACCCTTAAATCTTTATTTGATGATTTCACCCAGGATGCAAATAGATAAAGTAACAATTCACAATTAAGATACAGGACAAACATTCTCACATCTGTCATACAGTGATTTGCTTTAAAGCCTTCAGAAATCTTTTGTGTCTAAAAACCACCTGTAAATAAAAACACAATTATGAAACAAAGAAGCTGGAAAATTGCTATTTGCATTATAAATATTTTAGATCATGGTTCATTTCATAATTCAGTAAAAAAATTTTTATTTTAAGAATAGCCATATTCTTAAAATAATGCAAAGAAATTATTCTGGTGCTAGAGCCTCTGCTTCTAGAAGCTTCGAGAATATTCTCTATCACAGTATTGTTATCATAAGTTATTGCTAGAAAGCTGAGTCCATATGTCTGAAGCATAGTATTTTAGTTTCCCAGTGCTGTCTAGGAAACTAGGCAGCAAGTACCACAAACTTGGTGGCTTAGTAAACCAAAAATTGATTGGAGAACAGAAGTCCAAGTTTAAGGTGTCAGCAGAGCGATGTTCTCTTCCTCTCAGGCCTGTCTCGTGGGCTTCTGGTAGCTTCAGGCACTTGCTGACTTGTTGGTGGCCCTCTTCCCGTCATCTTTCCTCTGTGTGCGTTTGTGTCCAGATTTCCCCTTTTTCAAAGATCACTGGTTCTGTTAGATTAAGGCCCACACGAATGACCTGATTTTAACTTGACTGCTTCTGTAGAGACCCTATTTCCAAACAAGGTCACATTCTGAAGTACTGGGGATAGGACTCCAGGATATATTTTTAGGGGGACAGAATTTATCTGTGAACAGATCTGGTCTACCATTTTGAAAAACTTTAAGCCTCAGTGTTGATCTTTTATGTTTAAAGTTACTTGTCAATGAAAAGCAAATTGATAGCTAGTATTTAAGAAAGTGCTTTTGTTGAGGACAAATCCCTTGACTTAAAGGTGACTCAGAGCACCCTTGAAGAATGATAAATGCTGAAAAACAACAAAACCCAGCTCACCATCAGGCCTTCACAACAGAGAGTTAAAGAAAGCTAAGCATGCATCCAGAGTTCTGGGTTCTTTGCTGTTTAGTCTGTAAGTCTGTAGAAAGGTTTTTGAACTTACAAGGGGACATGAAGATCAAGGCATTTTAGGTTGGAAGTACCTCTTTTCATTTCACAGATGAGGAAACACTTGAAGGCCTTGAGCAATATTTGGCCAGAAAAAAAGAACTTGCTGGCAGATGGATTAAGCAGACAAAGTTTCATCCATAAAGAATATTTTATGCCCTAAAATACACTAAATTAGAGACTTCAATTGGGAAGCTGATAGTTTCATACTTAACAAACATTAACTGGTAAAATGCATACATATCGCAGAAATGAAACTTCCCAAATGTGGTCTTCCACTTCGTAACATACTGGTTAAATTATGAGACACAGAAGCTATGGAGAGGAAAGGAATGAACTTAGAGAAAGAGCAACCATTAATAGCTGCCCTGGGACATCATAAGCCTGAGGTGTGAATTCACTTTTTTTTATTGTACTATTTGTATTTTTTTCTCCTAATTCTGCTCTGATTATTTAGCTGACTGAAGCAACTAAAGTAGAATAAGTTATGACATCTTTGCTTTTTCATTTGATTTTTTGAAGTAACATAAAGACAAAAGACAGTTGCACGTGTCATCATGCAGTGCTTGCAAAATACATGTATTTCTTGGAATTGCCAGAAGTATCTACATACAAAAGATAGCACAGTCTCATTTCTAAAGAATGTTTTTACTGTGTACAGTAAATGTGAGAGCTGAGTTAAAATGAGGAGCCATTTACTTTGTGAGTCAGTCAAATATTAGTTGTATATGGCATTTCTATATTTATATACTTACAGTCTTGTCTTCAGTAATAAAACTTTAAATTACCTTCAAATGAGTACATGAAAAAGCTATTCAGTAGCAAACATAGATTGTTTTATTTCTTATTGAATTATGGATTATAGCATTACCATCATTAGATTCTGAAATTACTGTATCCTGTCTTGCTTATACTTTGCTTTGTCATGTAAAGGTTTTCATTTTTAAGAAATGCATGCTGTACTTATACTAAAATAGTAGGATATAAGGAGTTGTCTTTTTTCAGGCCATCAAAAATGAATTCAGGCCACCAGCACAGCAAGAGTTTGAAAATGGTTTTGAAAGGGGACAAGGGTGGGATTTATACTTAAATCATACTGTGTGCCAAGTAATAATTGAGTGTTCCTGGCAAAAGATTTCTAGGTGTGGAGATAAAAAAAACCTCAAGTTTTTAGGCCTAGATGCAAATATAAGATACTAAAATATTAAAAACAGATCACTCCTTTACAGCTAGAAATCAAGCCTATCACCTCCTGGTTTAGTTTCTTTTTAATATATGACTTTATTTCATGTTTGTTAAAGTTAACATTATCTACCATCCAACTGCATACTGACGACCTTTAATTTTGAAATTTAGTGGTTCCTCGGCTACACCTCTGATGCTTTTGCTCTGAAAATTAAAGTCATGCATGCATTTTTGTTAGAGGATGTGTTTGCACTTCTTTAGACTGAACTATTTTAACTGTATCTAAATATGATAGAATTGCTTTATCGAGATACCTCAGAATTCGTAGGCGAAGGCCAAAACAAATCAGGTTAAACTTTTGACACAGCTTTTCATGGGTGTTAGACTTAAGTTTCTTATGATGAGGCAAAATTGAATACATCATTTATTCCCTCAAGCACTCTGCACAGGACCTGGCGAAGTCAATTTCATTAACTTTTGATGTTGTTAGTTAGGAAATATTTACTGAACACCTACTATATGCCCAGTGCTGTGCTCAATACTAAACACTCAGTGTGGCTACATGAGATGAAATGTAGACAGAGGGTAAACTACATTTATTGTAGCTCATTTACTATAACATTAACAACGGTAGATCATTTATTAAGTGCTATAGGCAGCAGGCATTCTCTGTGTATGTAACACAAGTTGTATAAATACATGACAGTCTTCATAGCGACTCTATGCAAAAGTATTATTATTGCCATTTTACAGTTGAGGAAATTTAGACTTAGATTAAATAATTTATTTTCCAAAGTAATATATATATAATTAAAGGTAAGTCAATCTAGAAAATAATGCATCTAATTCCAAATTCTCAACTCTTATCTGAAACATCTGTAAATATAATTTTTGATTTCTTCTAGAATATTGTATAGTACCACATGATTTTCATAGTTACATGTTTAATTAAACTGAAATAATGTTGGGAAATTGAGGGAAAGGATAGAATGTGCTGAAAGTGACCAGAGTATGTAATTTGCTTTTTAAAAAATCGTATTACTAGAAAATCTGAACGTTGGTATGATACTGTAATTTCTTTTTTAATCTGATTCCAGGGGTTTGGTTACTCCTCAGAAATCTTTTTCTGGATAAAGAAAATATACTGGAGAGTTTTATGACTTTTGAATTATACCCTGGCAACTTAATTTATATGAAATTATTTTGATTTCAAGATTTAAAAAAATACTAGTTAGCATCCAAACCTGAGGACTCAATTATATCATTTAATTTTTAAAATGCTAAAATGGGGCTTAAAACACACCATACACCGTTCTAATCACTTGACAAAGATCAATTCATTTAACCTTTACAACAGTATAGTGATATAGATTCCTTTTTTCAGAGGCTCAGAATAATAAGCCAAAACCCCAGTCTGGGTAGTGTGCCTCCAGATTTCACACCTTTCACCATTACTGTAGGTTGCCACTTGTTTGTCAGGCAAAATATTCTTCTATAATAATTCTTGGTAGAATTTTAGTCTATGATGTTAATACGAGAAAGTTTACTTAGATATTTATAGTTTTTCAGAGAATACAGTTTACTGAAGTAGAAGACATCTATTTATAACTTAATCTTTCTTTTTATATAATCCTCTGTGCTATTTACAGTTGTTGATACATCTTGTTTTTAAGCATTAAGTCTGCACACACATGTTTATAACTTGATTGTAGTGTTCTTCTATTTTACATTGAAATAGTTATTAATTATTTTCTCCAAGTGAAATTTTTATGTTTTAAAGACTAGGCAATCAGTGCTAGTGCTTTAGTTATATTCTGTCATTTTTTTTCATTTTATATCCCTTTTTATAATATATATATATCTGTTCTTTTACTAAGGAAGCCTGAATCTGTGTGGTCTTTCATAAGCTGCTCCTTTTCTGACCATTACTGCTTACTATTTTTTGAATCTGTGAATCACATTTTTTGTTAACTATGGAAAATTTTCCACTGTTCTTTTTTCTTTAACTTTTCAAATGTACAGAGAAGTACAATGAGCATACAGCCTTCACCTTGATTAAAAATTATTAATAGTTTTCTTAGGCAAGTTTTTACTGAACCATTTGAAAGTAAGTTGCAGATATGATTTTTCAGAGCCTGTCTCTTAAAAATAATGACATTCGCCTAAGTAACAAGTCACTAAGTTCGCCTTTATAATTATCTCCTGAAGTCTGATCATATCAGATGCCTCATCCTTGATTTTACTGTGAATGTGCCTAATATTCCCTCCTCAGGTAAAATTTTAGATTTCGGGATGAGGAATGAATTTATCAGGTTGAAGAAGTAACCATCAATTCTCATTTAACTTTTTAAAAATCAGGAAGGAGTATTGTTGTCTTTTCAGAAACTATGGAAATGATAATGTAATTTTTCTCCTTAATCTATTAATATGTTAAATACTATTAATGAATTTACTAATTTTTAGACTTCTTTGAAGTCCTACAACAGACTTCACTTGATCATGTTAAAAATTTTTTGTTATGGTAATATATTTTGTTTCTATTATCTGCCACATATTATATGGGATTTTTCGCTAGTATACATAGATAAGATTATGCCATAGTGTTCTGTGTTGACAATCTTCAAATTTTTATGTATCAGTATTATGCTCACTGTATAAAATGTTTCTAAGTTTGCTTTATTTTTCTATGCTTTTAAGGAGATGAAAGATTTTTAGGATTATCTCGAATTTAAACGTTTGTTTGAATTTACAAATGTCAAAATATCAACAAGGTTTAGTGTTTTTTAGGATGATTAGCTTTGGAAAGCTTTCTAAATTTTTACATAGATATGGGTATTTTAAATTTTTCTGTCTCTACTGGTTTCAGTTTTGATAAATTGTAGCTTCTCAGAAATTTGCTTGGCCTTCTACTATTCAATTTAACAATTTAAAATATCCTTTACTTGTCCCTATTCCCAATGAATTATCATTGAAATTATTATGCTTTTCCTTCTCTCCTGTTGAATTCTACTTTTAAAATTGTGTTATTTCAACACTTCAAAGCACATAGCATTTTCATTCTACTCTTCTATGCTTATTATCACCTCGTTTTATCTTACGTCTACAACTTCTGATATTCAGTGCTCACTGCTATTTTTCTTACCAAAATTTCCCAATCAGTTCCTAGACTAAAGACACCTGTTCTCTGGCATTTTCCTCACTAAGGGCTTGCTTTATGCTGTCTTCTGAGTTCTTGCATGTATAGATTTGTTGGGCTCAATAACTCTCTGGTTCATATTTTCTTTTCTTCAATACATTTTTAAGAATTATGGTCTCTATTGTTATGTTGCTTTACACATTGTTATTAATTTTCTTTCTTTTCTAAACAACTTAGATTTTTTCCCTTTCTTTTCTTTCTAAGCAACTTAAATTTTTTGCCCATAGGACTATTTACCTTACTTACCATACTTTTGTCTAGAAAGTATATTAGTTTTACTAAGATACATATCTAGAAGGTGATTATTCTGGGCCATTCTCCCAGTATACACCGTATGCCTTTTCCATGTGTAGATTCTGGTCTTTTATTTTAGAAAAATATTCCTAAATCATTGTTTTACATTTCAGCTCTGTTCAGTTGATCTGCTTTTCATCTTCAGATGCTCCAGTTATACACGTATTCTGTCATCTTTGCTTGCCTTCAGTAGCTGTTACTTTCTTTAATATCTCTTTTGCTTCTTTGTTTACACTGTTCTATTCTTAATGTTTTTATTCCACATTTTCTTTTTTTTCTGTTGTGACTTTTCATGTGTACACCTGCTAATTTAATTAGCAATGTTTTCAGTATTTCATTTCATAATTATGAAATGTTATGTATATTTTCTTTTTTCTGCCAAAATAGATGTATTTATTTATTTTTGTGTCTTTCTACTTATAGTAACTTCGTATGAATGCTGGAGGATTTTCTTTTGGCTCTTGTTAATTTGTGTACTGTGTTTTCCTAAACAGACAGTAGCAGCTGATCCTAGGGATGGGTCGAGTATAAAACACAAATTAGCATTTCCTTCATTTCTCAATTTAGTTGCTTCCTCTTCTGAGCATGGAGTAAGGAGAGACTTACTTAAAAATTAGTGAATGCCTACTTTTTGAATTTGTTTTCTACGTTGTTGACACTGTTTTGTTCCTGTAGGGTCATTGTCTTCAACCATCATTGTATTCTATTCCTTCACTGAAGAATGCATCTGACTTTTAAAGTTCTCTCTCTCATCTTGAAATAATACCTTTCCAAAACTGCCACTTCTGCACATCGAGCAACTAGTATCTGAACTATTGAGTAGCAAACCTTCCACAGGTATTTTGCATTCAGAAGAACCCTCTCCTCTGAAGGTAAGCCTTCCCTGATGGTGTCTATGTTGGGCCACCACCAAGAGCCTGTTTTAGTCTTTCATATAGTCATTGCTCGGTGCTTTACTCTCATGCTTGCTCCAGAGCTGGCCCTGATGGCACTGGGAAACATATTTCCCTTCTTTCATAAAACAGGGGATTTTGGTCTCTCTGTCTCTTAATTACACTGTAGGCATAAGCTATATGTGATTTGTTTGCTCATATTTTTGATGTGTGGATATGTGGAGAGATTGAAATTAAGTTGGTCTCCATTGCCCTTTTGTTACCTCTTTCTTCCGTTTTCATTCTGTTATGCCAGTGACAAATGCCTTAGTCTTTCTTGTAGTCTAACTCCAGGCTTTTCTGATACATTTATATACTTCTGAGGACTTTTTTCCCCCAGTTTTGCAATTCTATCCTTATTTCTGTCTGATTATACAGACTCTAATTAAGTTAACCATATTGACTCTCCAGCATTTTCTTATCTTGCCATAAAAATAGAACATTTAGAAATAAAACATCTATAATTGTTTGCTCTGGTAATATGACCTACTTTTTCTTTGTTAGCTATCACATTTTTCTTCAAATTTCTGGCCAATTCTAATTTCTGCATAATTTACAGTTAAAGTTCCACTGGCTCCTAAGTGAATGGAGAAATAAGAGAAATTCAAATTATAAAGCAGAGAGCACAGACTCCTATTGAATCAAGAGACTGCATTCCAATAGAAAAGTTTCTACTGTGCAATAATGCTTCTGCCTCTTCCTTTCATTTCTAGTATATTTCAAATAATTGTCCTGCATATTTAAAACATGAGTAAACTTATCATTTCTATAAATGATCACTCATGGTTTAATGAGACTAAGCTAGTTTTCTTATTGAGTGTTTTAGAGTCTAATATTAATTTTACTAAACATGCTTAAAATATAGTTGTAGTATTAGTCCCTAACATAGTTCTATGAAGGAACAAAGAGAATTGAATATCTGATTTATCAAAGAGAGTTTAAATATTTTCATAACCTTCATGAGAATGAAGACACCATCCATGCCCCTGGACTGGACCACTGAGTGTAAGTTCAGAATTCTGCATTGTCAAGGAGGCAAGAAAAATATTGTAAAAGAAAGTAATACTTATTAGCCAAACATGGTAGACAAATAAAACACTTTCAATTCTGTGATTGTGTACTAATAAATGAACAACAAACTACAGACTCTCAGATCTATCTGACCACTGGACATCTCCAACTAGAAATTTTATAGGCACCTGAAACATAAAATGTCCAACCCTAAATTTTCTTGTTAATTTCTGTTGCTTCTGTGTTTTTCTTTTTCTTTTATTTGGCTGCACCATCACTGACTCAGTTATCACAATAGAGAGCTGGTTATCATTGTTGACTCTTTGTTCTCCCTCCATGCCATGTATAGTTTCAAGTCCTTATAATTTACATGCTAAACAAAATTTGAATTTATTTTCTTTCTTCACTATCACTATTATCATTGTCCTAGCTTATACATTTATTATTTTTCATCTGGATTGCCCCAACATCTTCCTGTTTTATCTCCCTGTAGCTAGATTTATCTTTTTCAAAACCTCCCTTCTCATAGCTATTTAAAGCCCCTTTTAAAGACTCTCCAAAGTTCACACTCTCAGTAATCTGACCCGTGTCCGACTCACATCCTTACTTGGAGCCATTGTTGTCTATCTCTACACCATATTCCAGGACTGCTAAATTGTGTGTAGTTCTCCTTGATTGCCATGCTTTTTCTCACTCTGGACATTTGCTCATGCCATCCCCTTTCTAGAATGCCTCTCTCTTAATCAGATTTCTGTAGTCCTAATTGTGCTTTGAGTCTCAGTGCAAATATCATCTCCTCTATAAAGTTTTTCCTGGTTCTCTTCCTTCTCTCTGACAGATACACATACTATGTCTGGTGCTCTTACCATCATGTGATATTTTCTTGGTGACGATACATGTCTTGGTCACTTTTTATACTCTAAAAGGCACAAACTGGAATTGCAGGAACTTCGTCTTTTTTATAAAATACTATTTCCTTTGTGCGTAACTCCTCAGCTTATACATGTTGAGCAACTTCTCTATGCCAGCCACCCTGTCTTGTAAGAGGAATATAAAAATCCTCAAGATATTAGGTTAGTAGGGGATCTAGACATATACTGCAGCTATTAAAATACTATGCAATAATTTTGTATACAATGAAGATGCTATGAGAGCAAAGAAGTATCTAAATCAGTCTGAGGAGGCAGTGAAGACTAATTGGGAAATGTGATAGCTTGCCCAAGTCTTGAAGGACTAATCAAGGTTAACTACATGCATAAAGTTGGAATAAGTATTCAAGGAAAAATAAAAGAAGCAACTATAAAGGTCAAAGATGAAATATATCATGACACTTTTCTGGAACTTACAAGAGTGTCAGGAACTCAATTGTGAAGGATTTTATGTACTGCCCTGAGGAGTCTGATTTTATCAGCAAATGTCTTGGTTACCATTAAGAAGATTTTAGGCAGAGAGATGACAAAGTAAGGTTTTTATTGTAGAAAGAGCCCCCTGAGAGGAATGTGTAGGTTTTGTTGGAATAAGACAGGAAAGGATACCTGTTAGAGGGTTTGCAAGGTTTTCTTGGTAATAAATAATAAGGACCTAATCAAAAAAATGATGATAATGATTTTGTATAGAGTTACAACTCAGAGATAAAGTCCACAGGACTGGGTTAGAAATGCAAAGTGTGGGGGAAGGGACTGAGGATGCTCCCAGGTTTTCTGCTTGGAACACAGGTGATGTTCACAATGACAAGTTTAATAAGAGAAAGAACAGGTTTGTAAGAACAAGATGATGAAGTTAGTTGTTTGTCATGTTAAATATAGGTTGACATCTAGAAAGTGATTTCTAGAACCCAACTGTCTTAGTCATCTTGAGCTGCTATGACTAAATAACATAAACTGAGTGGCTTATTAACAGTGTAAGTTTATTTCTCACAATTCTAGAGTCTGGAAGTCTGAGATCAGGATACCAGCAAGGTTGGGTTGTTTTGAGCTACTAAGTTTGTGATAATTTGTTATGCAACAATGGTAAACAAGTATGTTTATTTAATTTCCTTTGAGAACTGCTTGGTGTACGGAAGGTCAGTCTCTAAGAAGATATGTTGGATGAATATGTTTTGAGTCGGTGTTCTACCAGCATCACCATCTTTTTCCTTTGGTCTTTGTCTTTAGTCATGTCTGAACCAGACGTGTGTTTTTCTGCTCTTATGTCACTTCAATCAGTGAGCCTATGAATTAAATGCATTTGATATTTATTAGCTGCTCTTTCTGAGCCTCCAGGTGGCAGTAGCTTAATTACAGTGGCTTTTGGGGCACCAGCAGCCTTGAGATCCAACAGGAGAAATCATAAAGTCATTCTTACGCTGTTTGCTTTGCAGTAGAGTCTCACAAACATGTATGTTCAACTCCCCTTTCTCCATATGCTGTGCGTAATATCCTGAGTTCACTTGACACTAAGACACACGTATTTATGTTTCATACATACAGTCAGCCAATACAACCGGAAATGCACTTATGTGAATTAACTTAGAATTGTTTTAATCAGGAAGTAAAGAAAAATGTTATTTGTTGTAGGTCACCCTGTAGGCAGGAGTGAGTTAGGTTATATCTTGCAACGTCACTACTGAAGTGCTGTAACAGTTGGAAAAACTCATTATGTAATTTCAATGTTAAACATTCTCTGATTTATAAAATTGAAAACTTTCCCAACCATTTCCCATTGTGATTAGCAATTGCTGAAAAGAAAATAAAGACATACTACATGCATCCACAATCATTTTAGACTTTAAAAACAAAAGAAAAATTGGAGTGTTGAGTGTTACAGATACCAACCCTGTCTGTATTTGAAGGAAACCATTTGTTCTTAGTAGTCACAAGTTGTGCTACCTAAAAAATAAAACAAAAGGGTATATGTATCTGAATAATTTTTACACCATGGTTGGATTATTTCTATGAAACTCTTTGTCATCTAAGGAAAATGTAAGCAATGTGATTTTGGTTTCTTTGTATCACCATAATTTTTTAATGGGAGAAATGGAAACTGGTTGGTTGGAAAGACCAGATATTGAATGTAATCTCTCAGTTAAGAAGATCATGAAGTGCATGGTTATCAGAGTCTTCAGGTCCCTGGATACTGGTTCACGGTATTCAGATGTGTATTGGACTAATGTTAACCCAAAAGTTATTTTATAACAAAGAGCTCATGAGTTTGTTTTGTCACACAGAGAAGTTAAAATCATGTCCCTTGATTTATATTCTTTATAACATTGAGGAAATTAAATCAGCCCTGAAACTCAATTTCCTTTGCTATATAAGAGGATGTGTGCATGTGCATGTGCATGTGCACGTGTGTGTATGTGTGTGTGGTAATACAATACTCCATAGAGTTGTTGAGATAATTAGAGTAAGTAACATAAATAAGGCATCTTTCACAGTGCCTGACACAGTCTCAGTGCTCAATAACCACCTTTTTTCCTTTCACTTATTAATTTATTAATTAGTAGGGGGAAATATAATCTCTGTAAAAGTTGGGAAACAGTACATTTTATTCATTCATCAGATGATTGGCATTTGGGTTGTTTCCACTTCGGGATGTTACTAATACTGCTGCTATGAACATTCATGTACCAGTTTATGTGTAAACATATATTTAATTTTCTCTTGGGTATATACCTAGGAGTGAAATCATATGTCTTATGGTGACGATGTTTAACATTTTGAGGAGCTGTCATTATGTTTTCCTAAGTGGCTGTATAATTTTACAATCCCATCAGCACTGTACGAGATTTCCAGTTTCTCCATAGCCTGGCCAGCATTTTTTATTTCTGGGTTTTTTGTTTGCTTGTTTTTTTGTTTGTTTGTTTTGTTGGTGTTGTGTAGCAGTCTTGTGAGTGTGAAGTGGTATCCCATTTTGGCTTTCATTCCCCAAGTGACTAATGATGTTTATCATCATTTTATGTGCTTAGTGGTCATTTAGATATCTTCTTTGTGGAAATGTCTACTCAAATCATTTCCAATTTTTAAACTGGATTATTTACCTTTTTATTGACATTATGAGTTCCTTATGTATTCTAGATATTTTTGGCGTCATATCTAAGAAAATCTTGACTAATCCAAAACTGTATTTTCTTTTAGGCATTTTTTACTTTTAACTATTACATTTAGATTTATGATCCATTTTTATTTCATTTTCTTTACGTGGTATAAGTTACAATGTCAACTACACTTTTTGCATGTAGATAGCCCATTGTCCCAGCACCATTTGTGGAGAAAACTATTTTTCTCTCCATTTAATTGTCTTGGCACTTTTCTCAGAAGTCAACTGACCTTAAATATAAGGATTTATTTCTAGACTCTCAATTCTATTCCAGTCCTCTATGTGTTATGCTTATATCAATACCACAGCACTTTGTAGTAAGTTTTGAAATCAAGACGTGTAAGTCCTCCAACATTATTCTTTTGCAAAATTGTTTTGGTTCTTCTGGATCCTTAGTATTTTCAATAAATTTTTTAGGAACAGCTTGTCAAATTTGCCCAAAAAAAGTAACCTGGCTTTTTATAGGGAGTTTGCTGAGGCTGTGGATCAAACTGGGGAATATTGCCATCTTAATAATATTGTCTTTTGTTCTGTGAACATGGGATGTCTTTATATTTATTAAGCCTTCTTCGATTACTTCCAACAATATTCATCATTTTTCAGAGTACAAGTTTTTTACTTTTTTTGTTAAATTTGTTCCAAATTATTTTGTTTTTTGAATACTAATTTAACCCAATTGCTTTTTTAATTCAATTTTTGGATTGTTGATTCCTAGTATGTGGAAACATAATTGATCATTTGTTTATTAATCTTGTATCCTTCAACCTAATGAAGGATAGATCCTTCATTTATTGGTTCTACTAGGGTTTTTTTAGGATGCTTTAATATCTTCTATATGCAAAAGCATGTTATCTGTCATTGTTCATCTGTCAATAGAGGTAGTTTAAGTCTTCTTTTCCAAACTGAAAGCCTTTATTTGTTT
Source organism: Vicugna pacos (assembly GCF_048564905.1). Taxonomy (NCBI): domain Eukaryota; kingdom Metazoa; phylum Chordata; class Mammalia; order Artiodactyla; family Camelidae; genus Vicugna; species Vicugna pacos. The sequence continues at coordinate 13,020,246 of NC_133010.1, forward strand.
TCTGGACTAATTTCCCCATATAAAATTGCCAGTACAATATTCAGTAGATGTGTGAACATTCTTGTGTTTTTCCTGACCATAAAGGAAAACATTCAGTCTTTCACCATTAAAGACAATGTTGGCTGTGGGGACTTTTGTGGATGACCCTTACCAAATAGAGAAATTTCCCTCCTACCCCTGTTTTCATTAAAGATGCTGATTTTTGTCAAAGACTTTTCCTTCATCTTTCATTTTGCTGTATCTTTTCTGAATGTTTTATGTCTTTTTGTTACTCCATTCTAACATGACTGCAGTCCTCTTTGTTAAATAGATGTTATCTGCTGTATTTTGTTAGTGGTTTCTCTGAGAATTACAATTACTGTCTTTATCACTATCTAATCTTGATTAATGCTAACTTTATTTCTATATTACACAAAAACTTTGCTCCAGTAAAGCTCTATTCCTTCCCCTTCTTCATGCTGTTACTGTTATACAAATGAAATTTCTCTGTGATAATCCCATCAACCTAATTTAATAATTCTTTCTTTATGCAGTTTCTTTTTAAATCTGTGAAAAGTGTTACAAACAAATACATTTTATGGCAATGTGTCTTTATCTATGTAGTTATGTTTACTGATGTTCTTTATTTTTTCATTTGAATTAGAGTTACTGTCCAAGTTTTTTTTTCAGTCTGAAAGACACTCTTTAGAGCAAATCTGCTAGAAAATTTTTTAAAATCCTCAGTTTTTGCTCATGTGTGAATGTCTTAACTGCTTCATTTTGAAGGATAGTTTTCCTAGATATAGAATTCTTGGTTGACAGTCTTCTTTCAGCTCTTCAAATGTTTTTGCTTCTGGTTTCTATGGTTTCTAACGATAAGTCAACTGTGAATGTTTTTGAGGATCCCTGTGTATGAGTTATTTTTCTCACTTTTTTGTTTTTCAAATTCCTCTCTTTGTCTTTGTCTTTCAAAGTCTGACTACGGTGTATCTAGCTGTGGGTATCTGACTTTATCCTGCTTGGAGTTTACGTAGCTTCTTGAATATACAGATTATTTTTCCTCAAAGTTTGGAATTTTTGTCCATTATTTCTTCAAATATTATTTCTGCCCATTTCTGACTCTTCTCATTCTGTGGTTTCTGTTATTCATACATTGATACGCTTTGTGGTTTCCCACAGGTCTCTGAGATGCAATTCATTTTTCTTCATTCTTCTTTCTGTTCTTTGGACTGAAAAATCTCAGTGGATCTGTCTTCAGGTTTATTTGGCTCTTTCTTCTGCCACTTCAAATCTCTGGTTGAGCCCCTCTAGTCAGTTTTTCATTTCAGTCTTCATACTTTTCAACTCCAGAATTTCTGTTTCTATTTCTATTTGGATCAATTACTAATTCTTTTTTGTAATTCTGTCTTCTTATTGACAGTTGCTATTTGTTCTGACATCATTCACGTACATTTCATTAAATATGGTTTCTTTTACTTCTTTGAATATACTTATAAGAGCTGATTTAAAATCTTTGCCTAGGAAATCCAACATCTGAGCTTTCCTTGATTTTTTTTTCCATTGACTGCTTGTTATTTCCTTATGAGCCGTACTTTCCTGTTTCGTTTCATATCTTATGATTTTTTTGTTTGGAGAACTGGACATTTTAAATAATATAATGTGACAACTCTGGGAATCAAATTCAAATCCCCAGAGTTTATTGTTGCAGTTTACTCTCTGTTGTTGTTGTTGCTGCTGCTGCTGTTTGTTTGTTTTGTGATTTTTCCTGGACTAGTTCTGTAAAGTCTGTAATCTTTGTCATGTGCAGCCACTGAAGCCTCTGCTCAGTTAGTGGTCCTCTAATGATTTGACAGAGATTTCTTTAAATGCCTTGAACCAATGAACCAATAATTGCCAAGGGACTCTGTGTGTGTGTTGGGCACGCATTCAACAATCTGGCATTTTACATCTCTTCCCTACCTTCACTTTCTGCTTTTCAGAGCTTTGACAAAAGACACAGTTAAGAGACAGAAACTTGCCATGTCTCCTGGGTGTGTGCACAGCCCTGCACATAGGTGTGATCTCCTAGAGTCCTGGTAGTATATCAGAAATTTTCAAAGGCCCTCCAAAGATACCTCATTTCCCACTTTTTCCCGTTAAGTTTTTTGGTCAGCCTCTTGCTAGCTCCAACAGGTATCATCACCTCAGGCAGCTATTATGTTAAACAATTGCCACTGATTGTTTTAGACAAATGTCCTGGGGCTAGGTGTGTTCACACTGATTAAGCTCTGAGTTATGTCAAATAAAGATAAGCCATGAGTATGGGACTTTTCCTAGGAGTTGCCAGATAGGTAAAATAGTAACAGTTATCAGGGGATGGGGCTTCTAGGGGAGCTTCAAACATTATGTTGTCTTCAGTGTCTGATAATAACTGGTTCTCACAGTTACTGTGGTTTCCAGGCTGTTGGTTTTCTAGGTTTGTGAAGAGCTTCAGATGGGAGAATGGGAATAGGGCAAGTCAAAATGCCACAAAGCTGGATGCTCTTCCAGAAATTCATCCATTTTCCTGTAATGGACACTCCTTAGATTGTTGCAAGATTTGGTTAATTTTCAGAGTTCTGGAAAAGTTATTTTTTGACAAGTTTTGCTTTCACAGAGGGGCATATTTTCAGAGGTCCTTAATCCACCATTCCAGAATTACTTCTCCACAAGCATGAATTTTTAAGGTAAATTGTACTTTCTTACACAATATGATCTTGATGTAGATAAGTGGTATGAATAGGAATAGTTGTATCACTGGCAAGATCTTTGCATGCATATGAATAGTCTTCCCTGGATTTGTCTTGAGAAAGTGCAGTATTGACATTTGAGTGAAATAGCTTGTCTTTCATATGTTTCTATACTTCTAAAGTATGGCTGTCTTTTTCAAATCTCACATTCTGTTTTCACACTGATGGAGGATGAAGTGATCGTATTTTCTTAGTTACAACAAGCAGAGATTTACATTGTAACTTATATACTTATTATAATTTAAAATTCGTATAAAACCTATCCTTTTATTTTAGATTTTTATATGTTCAATATAGCCATTTTATTAAAAAACAGAATATATTTTTAAAATGAAACAATGATTCATACGATCCAACCACTTTGAGAGCAACAAGCCGAAGATAAATAGAAGTAAAAACTCATGAACTTTTATTTTGCCTCCAGCTTCTTCACTAAAGAGATTAGTCATAAACTTGGAAAGGGTAAAGTAAATAATAATGATAGAGCCCACATCTCATGAAAAGACTGATATTTTCTAGACCCAGGAAAGCACTTCTGAGACCTGAAATGATCAAGGAACCAACACCATTTACTGATGAGAAGTTGTGGAGCAAGTGGAAGAAATGCCAGAAAACTGAAGCCAGAAAATTAGTCTCATTTTTCAAAAGAAAAAGAAACTAAAGCTTGGTGGGAGTGAAACTAAACCTCAAAAAGTATTCTAGATTGGCTTGTTTCGGAAATGACTGGGGAAGTTTACTCTAACTACCATTTAGAGCATATGTTGATTTTTGCAAAATATAAAAGTATATCATGGTATCCTTGTTGACAAGATAGTTGTGTAACCATAACCGAAAACAGTTGATGAATGGCTTAACGTCCTCCTTGAAATTTCCCTTGGGCTGCTGCTGAACTCTGTTGTTTCTGTCCTCTGTTTGCTGAAGGCGTACTTATAAACTGCATAGCTGGCAATATTATGGGGAAAATAGTCATATATAAAATGGCAGAAAAAGGATTGAAGATTATTTTGATTGTAGAAAAAAACCAAGACGTTGAAATTTAAAGGAGGACAGTGTAAACCCCCTCCCTACATTTAGGTCCCAGTGTTAAATTGCGTAAAATTCAAAGATGGGCCCTCTCTTTTTTAAATTAATAATATTAGAGAAAATGTTTTGGGGATTTGGGGTTTGTTTTTGTTTTGTGAGCACCATAGTATGAAGCACCGCATGGAATAGAAAAGCAGATTTCATGATTTCTGAGTTCTCTTCCAATGCTAAGATTTCAAGATTATATATATGAACTTCTTATTTGAAGAAAAGTTGAAGTATTTTAATAACTGACAGGAATCTTGTAAATGTAAAATACATTGAATCCTAACATCCCAAAGTGAAGCATTTACTTTTACCTGTTTTGTTCTCTGCAATAGTCTTCCTTTATCCTGGTGAGACTTGGTATTAAATGGACTATCACTCTTGAAGCAATTAGTATGCATATATAGATAGATTTCAGATCACTTCTTCAATGATGGCATGCAAAAGCCTATGCTAAAAATAAAATAAAAATAATTTAATGTTGTTTTGCAGAAATAATTTTTAAGTATTCAAATTGAGCCGTCAGTATCTTAAATTGTAAGTATGTGATTTTATCTAATGAAAGAAACTAAATGAATCCATGCTAATGCATTATTGGTATGTGCAGAACAAGAAGAACAAATCATACAAATTTTCCCACTTAATTATTGTGCTAGAAATTCATTGTCATCTTATTGACCTGTTTGGTCATGCCCAAGTTAATCATGTCTGAACCTTTCCCAGTGGGAAATAAGCTTGTTCACTTCCTGTCTTGCAAGAATATCAACTAAAACTCAGCCACATATGCCTATAGCCCTATCACTGCAGCCCACCGTAACCATCATCTCCAGCAGCGAGACTGCAGTCTGCAGTGAGCCCGGGAGACTTAGTGTCAGAAACTCATCACTTCCTGTGTCCTTTTTTTCTCCCATTCTGCTCAATCATTTGCCACATTAAATTAAACCTAACTCTGTTTGCCAAAGCCCTCCCTGCTTTCTCTTTGCAAGGAGCTCCTCTGAAATAACCGAAACAGAGTTTACGTGCAGTAACAGACTAGTAAGCCAGCAACTTTAGTCGCTTATTAAAGTCAAGCATGTGTCTTTGTTTCATGTTGCTAATGATGTGGAACCATAGAGGCCCGAGTACATTTCGCCTGGACGGTGTGGGAGCGAATGCTGAGAGCTCATTACTCGGCTCCCCATTGGAATCCTGCAGGCTTCCGCTCATTGAGGAGACTGTGGGGGCTTTGACAGAATTATTATACTGAATATTTTTAGACTCATTAACTATATCACCAAAGCAAAACATCTCTTCCTTAGATGCAAATGGCTGCAGCTACTGTGGCTTTGCTTTAGTTATTGCAGAAAAAAGGATGAAGCTTGAAAACAACTTAAGAAAAAGACTTTTCATGCCTGAATGTTTGATTTTGCAACTTATATTGGGACTGTGGCTGTTTTGCCACATTTGAGCCACTTGTACAGAAGTGCTATTTACAAAGATAAACACATTCATATCTCCATATTAAGCAATAATCAAAATCTTTTTTTAATTCTCTGTGTGTCCTATAGTGCATTTCTGGATGTGAAGCTTTGACAATTATACTTTGAGCTGAGGGTTATGATACTCATTCCCAAGATTATGGTGTAACTTTTGGTGCCTGACCTAAATCTAAACTGAGAATGACTATGTAGTTAAAATAATAATTCGGGGGAATAGCTGTTCTCTAATTCGGGAACTGTAACATATGCCGCCTGGCATGAAAGATGACACACTGTCTTAGATCATTACAATACCTTAACACAGCAGTCTGATTTAAGGTTGAAGAGCAAGAAAGGAATTTTAACCTACCTCCGAATTGCCTTGCTCTTGTGGATTTCAGTTCAACTTTAATGTTACTTTATTGAGGTGATTTAATTTAGGCTTAAGAAGCCCTTAAAGAAAAAAAGAATATGCATACCTCAAAATTAAATCTTTAGAGCAAAGGACAGAGGACTACATTTATGGTGCCATTTGCTGTGGAAGTTTGGCTAGATCTGTACAGAATTTCATGTTTCCAAAAGTAAATTAAGTTTCAGTACTTTGATGTGGAGAGGCTTTAATTTCTCCTGTATTAGTGTTTACAGCTTACAAGTTAACTTGGTCAGAAGTTTGCCACCTCTAGCACCTAGGCTGAGATGTGTGTTTTGGACATTCGAACATTAAGATTTGATCTGAAATATTTTGTACTTTAATGAAAAAATTGTTGTTTGTGCACTAATATTCAGTGCTTCGGAAGAAATGCCTTTGATTTTATTTGCGGTTCATTTCCCACACTGCAGTGCTTTGACAATGGTGACAGTGACTTCATACATCAAGAATTTCTCCTGCTTTCCATGACCGCCAGGGAATCTGAGGGGAATACTTTACATCTGAAACATGTTTTCCTTTGGGATTCCACCATTAGAATAACAGGTCTGATCAGTAGCCCCTTATGAAATGGAACTTCTACAGTGGAAGAGGGAGAGGAGGAGAAAAAATCTTAGAAAGCAAACATGTAATAATAAAACTACAAAACTGGAATTTTACATGTATATTAAATTTATACCCACCCCTTTTAGAACTTCGCTACCTTTTCATAAGAAATTCCAAGACCCTATTTTTTTTAGTTACCAAAAGCATAAAAAACATTGAATAGTGTGAAGTAGGAAATGTTTAATTTGGATAGTTAGAAGACAGTGATAATGTGGCCAATGTCATGGACTAGTTTTGTGGGAGAGTTCACTTCACTTGGAGTTCCAGGAAGGTGGCTCAGATTCCTGTCAATATCTCTAAAAGAGGTCACAAGACAGAGTATGCATCAATTCCCATATTTTTTTTTTGCACTCCTTGCAAATAAGAATTCAAAATATAAATCTTACTACTAATGAATATGAAGCACTATCGTTTATTCAAAAACGTATTGTGAATCTACTAGGTGGAAGGAACTCTCAGGTATTAGGTTCAATAATGAAACATTCCTGTCCTAGTGAGGGAGACAGCAAATAAGAAGGAAATGGAGAGTGGGGACAGGAAATGTTGGGGCGGGGGGATTCTAGATAGGGCAGTCAGAGAGGGATTAGCTGAGACAAGTAAAGATATAAAGGACCCAAAAATGCTAGCCATGTGGATATTTGAGGGCAGAGTATTACAACAATACACAATATACAGAATCACTACAGCAAGAACCTATCTGGAAGAAGAAAAGGGGCAAAGGGCTAATGTGAAGAGGGAAAGAGCAAGAGGAGAGCAGAGAGTAACTAAGAGCCATGTTATTTAGAACCTTGCAAGCTGTTGGTTTTGCCTCAGAGTAAGATGGGAAGCCATTGAGGATTTGGGGCAGAGTAGTGATAAAAGCTAAATTAGTGTTTAACGGGTCACTCTTTGCTTGGTTCAGGACAGACCAAAAGGAGTTATAGATAGAAGCAGCGAGGCTACTTAGTAATCCAGATAAGCGATTCTGGTGGCTTGGCTCAAGATGGTGCCCGTGGTGATAGTGAGAAGTAGGCAAACTTAAAGATAGAGCCAATAGAATTTTTTGATGAACAAACAAGAGGAGGAAGAAAAATAGAGGAGTAAAGATAACCAGGATGACTCACCTAAGCAACTGGGAAAATGAATTGCCTTTACCTGACAGAAGGAAGGCTGCAGAGGGGCAGGTTTAGGGAATGATATCAGGAGCTCGGCTGTGATCATGTGATACTTGAGATGCATTTGACATCCAAGCAGAGATATCTGTAGGCTGTTGACATACAAGTCTGAAATTCTGGGGAAATGTCCTTGCTGGAGATACCAATTTGGGAATATTCCACATGTAGATAGTGTTTATCGTCAGTAGACTGAATGAGATAATCTCAGGATGGAGAAGAAAAAGTCGTTGGTGACCTCGATAAGGGTTAGAATTACAATGGAGAAAAAATCTTAATGGAGTAGTTTTAGGAGAAAATGAGAGGAGAAATAGTGGAGACATGAGTAGAAACTTCATTCAAGATGTTTTCTGTAAAGTAAAAAATGAAAAATAAATACTAGACATTGAAATGTGATCAAGAGCAGATGTATTGTTCCAAAATGTCTGTAAACTAACACAGATGATCCAGTGGAGAGGAGGGAACTGTTGCGTCAGGAGACTTGGAATAACTGAAGAATTGTTGAGACATTGTCCTTTGAGTGTGTGAGAGAGGATGAGACCAGTTGCACAAGTAGAGGGACCGCCTTTGTTAGGCGCACGCACAGGAACAGGAAAGAGAGTCGAGTACACTGGTGCAAAGGTAAGTAAGAGATGGATGCTGGAAGTTTGTGGAAGATGTTTTCTGATTGCCTCGATATTTTTCAGTGAATCGAAAAGCAAGTTCAGTTGAGAATGAGGATGGAGGAACACGTGCTGGAGGTTTGAGAAGAGAAGAGAAAGTATAAGTCATCTGAGAGAGGAGAGGACTTAGCTGACTAAGAAAATAATAGTTTATTTCCTTACTTACGATAGTTGTGTACTTTTCTGCAGCCACAGTTAGGTAGAGAAATACAACCTCAACAGATGGAGAGTTGTGCCAAGGGAAGAGGCCACCACTCATAAGTATCTATAACAGCAGTAGTGATTCCCATTACATAGCAAATAAGAGAACACTGTGAAATAAAGCGACAAAGGGTGATTGAGAGAGAGTGGAGTTTTTGTTATTTGTTTCGTGGGAAATGTTGGATTTAGGAATCAGCTGACTTCAGGATGAAGTTTAGGGACTGACTGACTTTCGGAATCTCAGGTACTGAAGTGGAGCTGTTTGATTGGTTGGGACTGGTCTAAACTGATTCTGCAGTTGACTATTTCAGGCTTGGAAATAGGAACCAAAAAAAAGCCTCTCTTCTCCTTTCTTTCATGAGCTTGGATAACAGGAACATTTTTTCCTCAGATGGGTTTAACCAAGGTTGGAATACAATGAACCAAGCATATAAAGTGTGAAAAGCACAATGTGTTGAGGGTGTATGCAAGAGAATGATTATAATGATTGACAAGGAAATTTATAATGTTAGAATCAAAGGATTGAATACTCCAGTGGGTTTGAAGCACTTTTTTAGTTTAGGTACCATGGAGAATGAGCTGGCAGTAACAGATGAAACTAAGAGACTGGCATATCTGAAATTATAATAATGGATATTATTATCAGAAATGACAAGGTTATCGGTATGATCCCAGGGAAAAAAGCTGAGTAAATTAGAGGGCAAGCTTAAGGAATCAAAAAACTGAGACTCCAGGAAATTAGAAGAATTGTCTACACAGATTTTGAAATATACTGGAGAAATTATAATGGAGTAATATTGGAGCAAGTGGCATTTAGCCAAGAGCTAAAACCTTAAGAAATGATTATTCATGACCTTTGTATAGGCTAACCCTCCGCAACCTTCTAAACACAATGCTCCAGGTGGCTATAATTAACTAATTAGAATTGACACTTGAGTAGAATCCTATTTACCTACTTGCTAACTCATAATTTCTATTGAACAAAGCAATGAACTTTGTGATTATTCTAGTTCAATTTTAGTCTTCAAAGCTTTTCTGTCCAATTTTATATCAATGAACTACTGTGTGTCAACTTGTATCCTCCCTTTGGGTTTCATCACATAAACTGTGGATCCAGTGTTAGTGGAAACAAGCTTATCTTTATTTCAGAGGCAAAGAGGAATTTGGGCTCAATAATATAGGTCCATATTCACACACTGCTTGCCTAGAGAAGGAGCTCAGCAAAGAGGTAAAGTTACTTTTCCATGTGAGGAAAATGTGCAGGATAAGTCCCTTATTCTTTAAATTTTTGGTGCTTTGACTTTTGTCTCTGCATTATCCTGGCTTGCTTTTTACGTCTCCAACCACCTTTCTGTCTTGTAAATAGTTCACTAAGTTGTAGAACTAAAATAAAAAACTATGACAACAGGTTTAGAGAAGAAGAATGGAATCCAAACGTTTTTAGGACTTAGTAATGAAGGTATCTAGCAGCCAGTTGGATGGGTATGCTTGAGGAACCAGGGAAGACTCATGGGTGACTCTGAGGTTACCCTGGATCGCTGTTAATTAACAGGGTGCCTGAGGCTGCCAGTAACCATAAGAGACTAAACAAAATTGAACAGACCTGAGAGAGAAGAAGCTGCATTGTTTTATATGTACATAGTACTCCTTGGTCAGAGAAACAAGCCTTGCACCTGTAGGAGGACCTTCTAGCCTATCCCCTCCCTTCCCCCGACCTGTTTTTCCCCCCATTTTCTCCTTTCTTTTGCTCTAGTCAGTGCATTTTCCTCACAAAAGCCCAAAGACATTTACTGATTCCTTTAGGACAGCTTTCTTTGCTCATCTTTCTCCCTCTTATTCGAATGACCTTTTTTAGCCCCCAACACAGAAGATTCCTTTCCTTTCTTTGGAGGTCTTATTTGAGACCCACTGTGTCTAGAAAGCTGTCCTGGACCATAGCATCTAGAATGATTTCAATCCATTTGAACTCCTCTAACATTCTCTGATATTTCACAAGGGCTACTTTATGCTGCTGGTCATATTTTTACGCACGTGTGCCTGGCCTTTGCAGGTTTGAAATGCACAAGCATCATGTCTCATACAGTGTTGCATATCCCATGTCTCCTTGTATAGTTTATGCAAGTATTAGGTGGTCAATACATATTTATTGAAGGGGAAGAGAAGATTGTGGTCCCTTGAAATTAGGTGAGAAATTTTGTCTATCTACTCCACACCTTCCCTTCAAACTACCTAAGTTGAACTTTGCGATTTGCATTTCTTGGGACTGGAAGTAATGGAGGAATAATTAAAGTAAGACAGATTTATCATACGGTTCTGAAAGTCAGAAATCCAAAGTCAGTCTCACTGAGTTAAAGCTAAAGTGTAGGTAGGAGGCTCTAAAAATGTTGCCTTGCCTTTCTCAGCTTCTAGAGGCTGCTTGAATTCATTAGCTCCCTCCTCCCAGTGACATGAGCATAGTGTCATGCCATCTTCACTGACTTTTTCTGTCTTCATATATCTTCCTTTGCCTTTGATGCTCCTGCCTCCCTCCTATAAGGGTTCTCGTGACATTGGGCTCACCTGGGTAATCCAGGATAGTCTCCCCATCTCGACATCTTTAACCTAATTATATCTGCAAAGTCCCTTTTGCCATTTAAGGTAATGCAGTCTCAGGAGCCAAGGATTAGAATGTAGATATCTTGGGAAAGGGGGACATGATTTACCCTTCCACTGTGTGTTCTCTCTTACCCTCATGTAACAAATGTTGAGTTCCATCTACGGAGCTAAGCAACATGGTGCAACAATTGGGAACAAAGCAAGCATATCTTCTGCTCAGTATGCCCAGAATCTACTGGCAAAATGTAAATGTTAAAAAAAATTTATAATTCAACGTGACATAAGCTTCATTAGAGATACTATTAGACCTCTACGGGAGCATGGTGGAGGAAGTATTTTGGCTTAGGGCAGGGAGATGCCTCAGAAAGTGTTCCTCATGGAGTAGTAATCTCTGTTGTAGTACAAGTGTATATTGTACCTGTGTTGTTGGTTCAACAGACATAATAGCTAAAAAATTTTACAATGTATGATTTGTTGTAACTCAAGTGAAAAGAACCCAGCTTCCTTGACACTCATTAAAGACCTTATATTTATTAATTAAATCATTCAAATAGTATTTGTTGAGGAATTCCCATGCACCTGGCCCTGAATGAGGTTCAGGGAACACAAAAATGGGTTTCACATGAACCATGCCCTCACGGACCAAATGGTCTCGCAGAGAATGCAGGCACAAACAACTACCATTGGTCCTTCTCATTTTTAAAATAATTTTACCTTTCTTGTCTCTCTGAAGCCTCCTCATTTTTTCATGATGTCCATTTACCTTTCTCTCCCATTTATGCTAAGGTTTCAAAATTTTCTCAGCTATCATCTTGTGTCTTTTCTTTTTTTTTTTTTTTTTCAAACTTGCTTCTGAAGCAACTTCTGAATGTCCATGAGCCGTGGCTTAGGAACGCCATGAACAGTTTTATGTGTCAGCTTCTTTGTTTTAAATTTAACCTTCTGACTTTAAGTTTGACTTGAAACTTGTATGTAGAAATATTCAGAAGGTTTATCCCATTTTATAATGTATTTGAGATACAGCGAGATCTTACTGATTTGATAATCCCACATATCATGTAATGAGCAGAACAAGCTGTCAAAAGAACGAAGGAGTGACTAGATCTCCACAAAGCTCATTTAGTCAAAGTGAAAGAAAAAAACAATTGTTTGATTTGACAGTACTTATACTGACATGACAGAAAATGTAATAAAATTGGTTCAACTATTACACTTTCATTTATTCCAAGGGCTATGACTAAGTGTCTACACATTGAATTTACAGCATATGCAGCCACATTTGAGATATGATTTGAGAAGGCATAGAAGTTCCCATTATTTCTGTACTATTTACCATGAACACAATACAGTATCTAAAATTCCTCTCATTTGATCTCCTTTAGTTAAAGCAATGTGCAGAGGCCCTTTTTAAATAAATGGAATAATTAACACAAATCTCTTGGAAGGAATTGATACATGAAATATAGATTGGTTAACTGAAGTACTTAGCTCACGTAGGGATGTGTCACAAAAGGGAAATTCAGAGGAGAAAGTGTCAAACATAGAAAAGTTTTATTGGGAGTGTAGCAAGGAGATGAGAAGACTTCTGTACGTAGACTTTGAAGAACCAAGTTGGGAAGCAGCCAGGGTATATAGTATGAAAACACAAGGGACTGGGGCAAGTGCAGTGAGAGAGTTGGAAGGGAAGGGACAGTATTTAACTATTTAACAAAGACAATAAAGAGTATCTGAGTTAAAATTTGTTTATTAATAATTTTAAGAAAAAATTCTCAAGCTTACATGAAGCTACCTCCTCCACTGTGGACACTATCACCATCTTCTCTTACAAGTCTCGTGGCACCATGTCTTCTATCTTTCATAACATAAATCATATTTTGTAACTGTATATTTATTTGTTGCACACTCCTGAAGTCCAGTCCCCTCGTAGTTTGTGAATTCCACTAGGCGTGATTGTCCTGGACTCTTGTTCATCTCTATGTATTCGATGCCTTGAAAATTTATAGGCACACAGTAGGTACCCAAGCTAGCTGTTTAATTTTTTTCAGCAAAATTATCAAGTGTAATGGTTTAAAGTACGGTATATGAAGTCAGACAGACATGGATTTGAATCCAGGCTTCATCATTACATAACACATTATTTATTAATCTTGCTAAAAATCCTACTTCTAGCCTATAAAATGATAATAGTACTCATTTTATATAAGAATAAATAAGATATTGTAAGTGAGGTATTTTGCACAGTGCAAAGCATACAGCAAATGCTCAACAAATAATAATCATTATGATATAAATATATACTATGTAATTATTATTATTTCAAACAAATAATTGCCCATAATCTAATGAATATAAAATAGTATCCCATTGTATTACTAACTTCCCTTTTCAAAATTACTAATACACTGTTACTGTTTTCTCATGTGAAGAAATGTCTTTTGGCCATTTTATCATCAGGTTTTCTTATATTGGTATTGCTCATATATCTAAGATTATAGATACATCTTAGAGGCTTGTATTTTGTTAGTTATGTATGTGACAAATATTTTCTCCCAATTGTGGCTTATGTTTTTTTCATTTTATGGTGTTTTTTGTTGAAAAACATTCTGATGAAGTAGAATTCAAATATCCTTCCCTTTATGTATGTAGACATTTTCTTAGAATCCTTCTAAGTGTTTTAAAATTTACTTTTCACATTTAAGTTTTTAGTATATATAGAATTTACTTTTACATACAGTATAAAGACTTGATCAATTTTTTTCACATTCAGAATCAGCTGTAAAACTCAGTAGTTTGTCCATTCCTCACTGATCTACAATGCCATACACTTTATAATTCCTAAAAAGGAAGGACTTTCAAAGACTAGTAAGGATGTAACCATATCAGATGCCACACATGATCTTTGCTAGAGCCATTTTAGTGAAGTGGTTGGAGGCATCTGAAGTGTGAAGGAGCTAAAGAAGTGGAAAGAGAGGAGGAGACAAGAGACTTTCAAATAAATGCCTCTGGAGAAGTGGAAATGCCAAGTGGCCACGTATCCTACTGACAGTTCAGTTTAGTATTATTACACTTGTTTGATGAGTCAAGGTTCACATGACACTGTCACGCAAAGTCATATAGCATGCTAGTGCCTAGGTCTGCTTGAGCTTTCAAATATCCAGTGATCCGCTCACTACTACCACCAGAAATTTCCAAAATGTGGCAGTACATCTCTAATTTCCTTACTATGTATTACTGTCATTCCATTTATATTAATCATTGCTACCATTGTACTTTTCAGATTTTTGAGTACCCTGGAATTTAGTTCATAATGTTCAGAATGGGATTAGTTACAGATACATTAAAAGCATTGTTTTATTATTATGCATATTTCTTTGATAATATTTGTTGTTACCTAGATTCTGTTAGATACTCTGGTTCAAGCCAAGAAACGGGTTAGTAAATTTTTGGCAACCGTGATAATTCGCACTGTTTTGCAGATTTTCTTCTAATTGCTGAAATCCTTCTAGCCCCAGAGAAATTCTAGATCAGTAACAAAAAGTCAAGACAAGAATAAGGTCCTAAGACTTTCACATTCTAGATGTAGTTCATAAAGAAGTTCATCCTTATCTGGCCCCTGTTTCTTATAGTTTCTTTCTGTCCCTAGGTTCCCCCCATCCGTTGCATGAATGTGTTGTACATTTTCTTTACACTTGCAGTTGAAATTTTCAAATAGTTTAAAACAAGAAATTTTAGAAACGGTTATGTTTACTCATGTGTAAATGAAATAAAGTTACCGGAGATATTTACAACTGAACTTGATATCTTTAAAGTTGAAAAATACTGTATTTTTTCTTGAAAATTTGAAATAAACCACTGAGCTCTATAATTAATCGTTTTTGACATAATGTTTTTATTGTGAATTGATTTTAGGTAAATGCTATTTTGAAGTATCCCCTTGATTCATTTGCATTGAAACAAGTGGGTCTCATAAGACAGTAAAGATATACTGTGAATAATCATCAAAGAAAATTGTTCAACCACAGCTCATAAATGAACACCAAAAGAGCCTGCTTAGGGCATTCATTTGGCCACATTTTAAAATCAAGGGATTTAATTACACTTGGACAAATGACTGACAGGCAGGCAAGGAAATGGAAACTAAGAATGTGTTCATCTCTAAAATATGGTGATGGCATCACCTGCCAGTTTTAACCTTCATGTAATTCCATTTTCAACTTTTTAAAATGAGTTACTTTTCACTTGTGCAGTGTGACTTTTTGTGAGTATTAATTTCTATTGGAATTTTTAAAAAAATTTTTATTATTGGCTTAACATCTCTTTTTAAATCACAGGGAACAACAGTTTTAAAATTCAGAATGTAATCTTTCCTTTTAAACTGTTCATTGGAATTATGTGTGAAACTTAGTAATATAAGTAAGCAAAATATCTAAATTATTATCTTTATAATTTTTAAGTGAGATATCCATCAGAATGCAGTAGTTTTATTCCAGAACCAGGTAGCTATGAAACTAAGAAAGCTAAGTTTTTCAGCTTATTACTGCTATTAAGTATGGAAAAATATTGGCTTTTTTATCTGTTATGTGTCATAATGTGTTTTATTTGTAATGTATACAAAAGAAACATGCGCATATTCATACAAAGGGATAGACTTGATCTTTAACTATTAACTTTGAGAATTAGTAGTGTCTGTTGTGGATTGGCTTGACTTCTCTCATGCCATCAGGGTTTTTATGTATTAGCAGAGTTTCAAATACAGAGTTTTGAAATGTATTATAACTTACATAATTCGAGTAGTAGAGTAGTTCTGTATTAATTTCCTTAAAGGCCAGCTCCAGGTTTGGGAATGCATGTGAGTTTTATTTTTCTTAAGTATACCTAAGCAGTTGACAAAGGAGATTTCTAGAAATGAGCTATGTGATCTTTAACACCAGTCTGTGGAACGGATTTGATAATAAAGAAATATCTCATTACTTTTGAGATTTGTATAGCGTACATGTGTGGCTTGGTAACTGAGTACTATAAAAAGATCAGTGTTAACTGGATTTTGTATATCTGTCATTCCTGCCACGCCAAAAGTCTGTGGAGTAGTTTGTAATTGCCATTGTTTGGGTTATTACAATAAACAGAACTGATAGGGCTTATGCTGTTTGCCTTGTGAGCTGCACTTTACATCACTCTGTTGAGTTAAAATTTCAGGCACATATCTTCCCTTATCAGTTCTATTTATCTGCCACAAATAGAGGAAGGCATTATGCTTTCAGTATATGGAACCTTATAGCAAGCCAGTCAGAAATTATAACCATTATTTTAATAGTCTTGTGCAAGTGAATGACTATATGCGTGTTTCTATCTTTCTATCTATCTATCTATCTATCTATCTATCTATCTATCTATCTATCTATCTATCTATCTATCTCATATTTTTTCAAAGCTTTAAATATGATTTTAATTGAATTACCTAAGGTACAAATGCAAATCTGAAGAATATAGGATTTTTCTCTTTTTTTGTCAATTACACATAATTTTTTCTAAGAGCTGCTTGTACAGTTAGATTATTTTATTTGACTGTGTTTATAGGTAAGAAGCACAAGCAAATTATCTGAAAGGCTTTAATTTTCTCCCACAGTAAAAATCCTTCATAATATTTCTATTCTTAGGCTGCAGGCTTCTCACCTATGAAATCCCCAAGCTCACTAGCAGCCACATAAGATGAACTTTCAGATTTTCAGATACCGGTGATGAGTTGATCCATGCATACACAGATCCTTCCTTCAGAAATCCTGTAACCTCTTACCATTGTCACACATTGCCAGCACCACATACGCACTCCCAGTTCCCCACCCCAGTTTACTGGGGAGTGATTTCTACTTCAAGAATGTAGAATGTTCCACAACTCTCGTATTTGTCCTGCGTGTTGCATTGATGACGGTTGTTTATTGCGGTGATTAATTTCCGGTTTGAATGCTGCATCTAATGGATTTTTCATGTATATGCAAAAAAAAAAACTGTGTTCTTTTAAACTATCGTCAGATTTTCAAAGAATATTTTTCTTCTGAAAAGTCTAAATGAGGTATTGTTTAAAACTCTCTCATATAGTCAAATCTTCAATAATGGCATTGAAAACACGTCTGATAATGGACAAATCATATTCAAAGACAAAGAACTTTGAGTGCTGTGCATGAACTAGCCGTCCTGCCAAGTATATCTTTGTATTTTAAGGGACTTCTGTGTTTTCAGTATTGACTGGTCTTTGTTTTCTGGCAGAACAATTTATAGTTCATTTTCAGATAACTATACATATGGTATTTGTATTTTAATTAAAAAGACTGTTGTTATGTCTGATTCTTATAAGCAGAAATTCATTATAAGGACACTTCTCATTTCCTTGAAATGTTCTCTTTCTTTTTTCCAGGGTTCCTAAATTGCAAAAGCCAGTTAAATTATGTCTTTGGGGAGTTAATTTTTGGCACCATATGCCTCTAAAAATGATTTAATTTTATCTAAAGCATGTTTGCAATGATATTTATGTTCTGTAATGCCCAGAGACAATTTAAGGAATTTTTTAAAGAAAAATCAGATTAGTCTACTATTGTTTCCACACAGTAATATGCAATGTATGTATAAGCTTACAAAAATTTCTTTTTATCTAGCGTAATATATTGTTAATATCTGTTGTTGCCTTTTAAAACTTTGACTTATCAGAGTGTCTTCATGGTAGCAACATGGCTGACATAAATATGTTACTGCCATTTTTCTTGTTAGGGATCTAATCTTCATTATTTCTTAATAATTTTAGAAAATTCAAATCACAAGAAAAAAATCAATTGTAGTCTAAGGATTAATTTGAGGGATTATAAATAACTTTCTCCAAAGCTCTATTAGTCAGTTTTATGTATCCTTGTACTTTTTCAAACGGATGTTCTCCTAATTCCAGCAAACATAGATTCTCATGCAAATAGGCTACATATGTCTGTCTTCAGTTTAGCATGAAATAAGTTATAACGTTACTCTTCAACAACAGTATTAACTATGTGAGCAGGGTGGGGGAAAATCCCAAAATTTTTAGCAATCTGTGAAGTGTCTGGAAGTATTCATTTTTTCTGTATTGGTGTAAACTCCTTTAATATTTTGGGTTGTTCTTTTATCATGGGTAAAATGATATTAAGGGGATACCTAAGAAGAATCTTGTTTTACTGAAAAAAAAATTTTATGTTAGCAGATGGGTAGATGTTATAGGATTTTTTTTAAAAAACAGATTACAATAAATTCCTAAAAGTAATCCCAAGTCACAAAATATAGAGGATACTTTTCTTACAGAGATGTCAGCTTAGCCTGTTTTTTTAATGAAACAACTAAACATACAATAAATTATAGTTATATGTTAGCTGTAAGTATGTACATAAATATTAGTGATACATTTTTGTGTACCTTTGCCAGTTCTGTATATCTTGACATTTGACATATTCTCTTTGGATGATTAAAGCAGTGTAGAGAGATCTGCTCAAAACCCTCTTCCTGCCTGTTCCTAGTATTATTTTCCTCCTCTTTTCTCAGAGTTAATTACCAGCCTTTTTCAGTGTTTACATTTCTTCTGTGTTTTTACAACTGTGTTAATGTAGTAATTAATTTAAAATAACTGTTAGTTTTTATTTTTTATTTATGTCAATGTTATACCAATTTTATATATAATATATACTAGTGTATATCACTTGCAATTTTAATGTATTTATTTTAAATGCTAGGGTTTAAGGTATGGTCATAACACTGTATTTTTTTCATTACTCAAGTGTAGACAGATTATTTCCAAATTTTCACTATTGCAATTAATGCTGTAAATGAACATTATTTTGTTTCCTTGAGAACATATTATAACTGTTTTTCAAAATCAGTATCTTTCAGAATTGAGCATGTGGTAGGTCACCTTTAGGTCTGTTAAAATACCAATTGCAGGGCCCCAGAGTTTCTAATTCAGTGGGTCTCAATGCCTGTTTTTATAAGAAGCTCTGGAGTGATACTGATCCTTCTGGCCTTGAGAACCACTTGACTAGAATATGTAGATTTGAGGATAATTGCTGGATCAAAGGGAAACTAAACTCCAATATATAATGGCAAATTGCTGTTTAAAGTCTTTGTCTCAAATTTATAAACAAATTTGAACAGCACATGAAAGTTCGTATTTTTCCACATCTTTACCAATGACTGGTATGAACAGGTTTTTTTTTTTTTTTTAATAATCGCCAGTCTGATGAGTGTGAAGTATATTTATTTGTTCTCTACTAAAGACTGAACATGTTTTCAAATATTTATAGAACAGATAAATTTCCTTTTCTGTGAGTCGCCTATTTGTATCATTTACCCATTTTTCTGGTTCATTGTTTGTATTGTTTCTCTTATTTATTTCTAGGGGCTCTTTCTATGATAAAGAATTTAACCCTTGTAATATATAAGTATTGGTAATATCTTCTCTAAGCCTGTGGCTTATTTTATTACTCGAGTTTTTTTTAAAAAACTTGCATGTAATTAAATGTATCAGTGCTTTCCTTTAGAATTTATTATTTTAGTATTTAGTTTAGAAATCCTTCACCACATAAAAGTCATAAAGGTATTCTGTCATATTTTTATGTAAAAATCTTAAAGTTTAGCTTTTCTCATTTTAATCTACTTTGCTTTTATTTTAATGTATATTGTGAGTCAAAGATCTAATTTTCTGTTAGATTCTTGTACAGGGTAAACCAATTATGCTAACCTTTCTGCACTGATTTGAATACCATCTCTGTCATATTTCATATTTCTATATTTTCCATGACCATCTCTGTGGTGCGGCTTTCTTTTATGATCAAATGATGTTTATCCATTCTGATGCTGGTATTACTCTTAGTTCCTACAGCTGTAAGACAAATTTTATATATTGCATGGCAAATTCGTTGAGCTCTTTCTCCTATTTCACAATTGCCTTAGCTCTTCCAAATCCTTTGTTCTTCCACATGAATTTTAGGTCAAGTTCCATGAACCCTGATGAGATTATAGACAACTTTGTGAAATACTGAAATGCCCATGGTCCTCTCTTCCCACATGTAGACGTTTTATCTCTCTCCATTATCAGTCCTTATGTTACGTTTTCCAAAAATGTTTTTTAATTTTCTCTATAAAATCCTACGTATTCTTTAACAGATTGAAACCTAGGTATTTTACATTTTACATTGGATTATGACTGGGATTTTAAAAATTACAATTCAAAATTGGTTATTACTGATTTTTTAAACACTTGATTTTTTTTCAGTGCTGATCTTGTAGGCGAAGTTTCTAAACTCTTACTACCTCCTGTTGGTTTGTAGAGTCTCTTAAATTTTCTATGTAGATATTCTTCCTCTTACATGTATCTTCTTTTATTTTCTTACTGCTTTGGCCAGTAAAATTTTAAAGAGAAGCATTGATTCCTGATATCCTTACTTTATTTTGTCTTGACATGCATAAGAATGTGTCTAAATTATCTCTATTTAGTAAAATATTTGTTGGAATGTTTTCGTTTATACCTTGTATCAGGTTAAAGAAATTTTCTGTGTTCCTTTCCATTTTGGCAGATAATTATTTCATTGTTGATTACTTCTGTTCAGTGTTGATTCATATCAACTTCTTTTGGGGATGATTATTTCTTCTTTAATATATTGATGTGTTACATGAAATATTTGTTGATAACAAACCATTTTTAAATTTCTCGAACTATTAAATTATAGTCCCTCTATACTGTCTTCAATTAAAGTAATAAGCTCCTAGATGGTGCAAACTATATTCCATCAATCAATAAGTATTTATTAATCACTCTCTTACTACTGATAAGTCATTTGCAGTTTCAATCTTATATCAAGCAATGAATTAGGAGAGCAGTGTTGCCTTTCATTCAGAAAACAGGGATGCTAAATTATTCCCTTGCTAGGCAAAGGGAGAGGAAAAGAAGAGAGTTAAGAACTGTTGTTACTATTGCTGCATAACAGATTGTGCCAAATCTTAACAGCTTAAACCAAAAAAGCATGTATTTTCTCAGAAAGTTTCTGAGGGTCAAGAATTAGGAGCTGTTTAGCTGGGCGGTTTTGGCTCAGGGTCTCCTACAAGGTTGCGGTCAGGCTGGTCAGGGTGGCAATCAGCTGAACACGCTGAAGAATCTGCTTCCAAGATCACTCGTGGGGCTGTTGGCAACACAAAAAACCTCAGTTCCTCACCATGTGAGTCTTTCCACAGAGCTGCTCACACAGCATGGGAGCTGGCTTCCCTCATATCCAGTGATCGGAGAGAATGAGAGAGAAAACCCAGGACAGAAGCCACAGCTGTGTGTGTGTGTGTGTGTGTGTGTGTTTGTGTGTGTGTGTGTCCACATACGCAGCACTGTTTTACCCCATTCTTCACAACATGTCCCAATTGTCCCCTTTGGGCGAGGTATAGCAAGGCTTAACTTTATTCTTACATCCTCCATGATACAAACCAGATCATCCTATACTCCAGCCTGGCCCTGGAAAATACCTGACAATGTGGTGCTTTGAAATTTCTAATCTCAATACTGAAAACATAGGAATGGTATAAGGCAATACTTTGGTGCTAATTTGGTTATGGCTAGTCATAATGTTTTTGAAACCTAGAATTGCAGTATCAGTTAGTGTTATTTTATTCTTAGCACATTGTATTGTTTTTACATACATAACAACAATAAAATAGTATAAATCTAAACCCATATAATTAGAGGGCTTTGTGTATTGTAATATATGCATTATAGCATGTAGTATTAAGGCCAGGTTTATGTGATATATAGGAGTTAGCACCTGTCATGGATTTATGTAGGTAATCAGAATAACTTGGATTAAAAACGGAATCCATATAATTCGGTGTATTAAAACAGGAAAATAGAGATTCTCTCATTCTTGTAAGTGACAACATTAATTTACTCTGTTTTACTGTCAAAGAGTATCACGCTTTAAAATAAATTAATACATTTCAAGAGCCTAATCAAATTTCATCAGGAGGTATTTTTATCAAACGTATAAATATATACTGTACATTATATGCAGTGCTCACAAATGCTCACAAATTTACTTTATATACAATGTTCATATTGACAGAAGATCACCAGCACCATGTCAAAATGGACACTGACTGATCTTCCTCTTCATGTACATAATGATCACTAGCTCAAAAGAAGTATCAGTGAATTCCATCTTTGGGCTTCCTCCAGCAAAGAGCTCACAAAGCAAGTGTAAGAGCCAAGCTTACCAAATGTGCTACAGATTCACACTGGTCAGAAACCATTGTCAGAAGGCTGTTCCTTCCTTTTTCTATTTTAACTGACTCAGAGTACATACCAGCTACTTCCTGATTCAGGTTTCCTGACACAGTTGAATATCCTCACTTCCTCTTTTCTTACACAAACGTGAGGGCAATGAAATTGAGGATCTTTTCCCAAAATGACTCTTTCTGCTCTAATATGCTTCCTCCTTCGTTTTCTATGAAAATATTCCATTCTCTTCCAGAATTCTTGAGATATTTGCCTGAGGCTAACCAGCAGTCCAGGTCATCTGGCAATGACTCTAAATTCCATTCTTACTTCTAAGCACCTGGCAGGTCCTCGGAGTGCCCTTGCTAACCCCCCACCCACTGCGTTTGTCTCCCTCACTGTCCTACTGTGTTTCTCTACCATTTTCTCCCTCTTCCCACCCCCCCTTCCCTAAAATCTGACTGAGAGGCCAGGAATGTAATCAGTGCAGGAATAAATGATTAAGCCTCAGGAATGTAATCATTGGAATGTTTCATTCCAGAAACATTGGGTTAAGTGAAGTGGAAGAGATCAAAAAACATTTCAGTTACTTTGGCGTTCCAACCTAAATTCTGCATCCACCTGAAGGACTTTTCCTGTCACGACTTAACTCTCTATTGCCTTAATTTTCCCCTTATATATTTTATGAGTCTTGCATTTACTTGGTTTATTTCCTCTTCTTTCATTAATTAGTAAGTTCCAGGGAGTCTCGTTCACTGCTTCACTTTTGCCACTAAAATTTTACCAATTCACTTTATTGAGTTAATAAATATTTATTGAGTGATCAACTGTCCACTGACATCTTACAATTAGCCTTTTATCAGAACTGCTTACCTAAAAGAGTTGTCATCATGGCCAACTCTTAAATCAGCCCTCCTTCCTAGTGCCTCAAATATTTTCCCATATATATTGTTGATCATCTTATTGTCTTTAATGATGTGCACATATGTACGTGTATATGTGACTCTTTTTGGATTCTGGTTCAAGAATGCCTGCAGTTTTTCCCTGTCCTGGTTCTTCTTTTTCCAGAGGCCTATTAGCTATAGATTTTTGTGAAGTTTTTTAAGATACTACTCTTCCTTAATTGATACTTAAGGAACTTCTCTACTTAGGTAGCTTCAGTTAATGCTCATATATGGACTAAGTTAAGGCCTTTATGGCTACTTCAATCTAGAATACAGAAAGCTGAATAAAATCAACGTACTGTATATAGCAGCTTCTCATTTAAGATGTAGGTATGGGAAATATTACCCTTCAGTTCACTTTGATTGACCAGCTCCCACATCCACATGTTGAAATACATCCTCTTGTAAAAACATTACCTTCTCTTTAAGGAGTCCCTCTAGAACTCATCTGTTATTTGTCTTTTGTCATATTTGTGGATATCATAATAATATAATACATTGAGTAAAGTATCCTGGTGTCTTAATGAGTATATCAAGATACAGCATACCCCCCCCCACTGGCTGTCAGAGTTGACATAAAATTTTTTATATTAAAATTATTAAAATAATGTATTTAAATATATATTAAAATATTACAGGAAAAATTTAATATTGACTGATTTTCTTCTTCAAAAAGTGATGTTACTATTTAATTCAATAGCCTAAATTATCTGAAATGCCTGTAAACTAATTTCAGGTAATGTATTTCAGCTGAGCAAGCTGAAATATCTATAGTTTCAAGGTTATCTTTTCTAAGTTAACCTATTACCCAGGAATAGAGGCTTTATTTTTTGTGGGTTTACACACATACCTATCTATTGCTTGTTACAATTCATAATGAAGATAATGATGATAAACAATTCACATGGAGCACCAGATAGTTATTTTTTAAATGATTATTTTTAAGTAAGCTCTTTCATTGAAATATGCATACAGAAAAGGTCACAAGTCATATATGCACTGTTTGATGAAGTTTTGCAAAGGATGTCTTACCTGTAATCAGTAACCAGATCAATAAATAGAATATAAAATGGACATGTTTTTATTTTTTTATGAAGAAATGTTTGACATGAAATTTTTGGCGTGTATTTTTTCATTCTGCAAAATACCCTATAAAGAAATCAATGTAAGCAATTATCCACATTACCAAAAACAAAAGGGGTTTCAGTAACAGAATATATTATGGATAAATGTTTTTAAGATGTTTTTTCCTATTGATTTTTATGAAGCTTATTTCTTTGAAGATAACCTAATTATAACAATTCTGTAATATGTGGCTATTCTAACTGTTGAAAGAGAGAATGTACATTGTCTTGGTAACACTCATACTGTGTATTTTTGTTTGTTTGGTTGATTTTGTATTAAATTTCCAAAAGAGAGAGAATGCCTCACAGGAGAAATATTTCTTTCTCTGTATAGATTCCATATTTTAAGTGTCACTTCTAAACATTACGTCCACTGTACTTTGGTGCAGTGAGATATTTCTGTGTCACATGGTCAGAGGGAGGCAGATTAATGGGGAGTTCTAGCTGGAAATTTCTTCCCTGTTATTGTTCTCCCTCAGCAGTTGATGGCTAAGTTAATTCTCTTTAGTTTTGTCATGCCCGAAAGCACACATTGCCAAGCAATGGTAAGGCTTTACGAGGGAAAAAAGAAGCAATGGTGTCCATCAAAGTCTTAAAGTTGCGTTTTTAAACTTTGGCTTGACCTGATGTGCCATTCAAAAAAGCTTCAAAAGATTATTTTTTAAAGAAAGGTTCAATATGTCCCGAGGCTATCGGTTTTGAGTTAAACTGGGTGAAGTAGAAATATTTTACTCATCAGCTTTGCAGTCACAGAGTTTGCCTCAGCTAGAACAAAACTGCTGAGGCATTTAGAGAAAATTAACCCCCCATCCTGGCGGCCAGATGTGACTGGTTTCTGATGAATGCACATGAGTGGGCTGAAAAATCAAGAGACTGTGAAATTCCTGTCAGGGCCGTGCAGTGCAGAATGGGCTATTGACTGCTTTCTATATTTCCCTCCATCCTTCTTCTTGAACACCGCCATTAATTTCCTCTCCTACTCTGACTTGTGTTTTTCCCCCTCCCTCTTCCTTTTAGTTCTGTCAGCTGCAAAGAAGGATACACAAGGTGTGGCAGAAGCACTTCGAACTGGTGGTCCTCTACAGCCAGATGAGGCTGGCCAAGTTCCAGATAGACTCTCAAGAGAGTATTCAGAAAATATTAGCTGTGCAGGTAAGTGATTGCAGGGAAGTAGGAAAGATCATTCTGATCTAGATTGAAAAGCAAATGATGGGTAGTGTGATGAAGCATTAAAACCATATCCCATCAGAGTTTTATAAATTTTTAACCTCTTTAATAAACTGGAATTGCATGAAGGATGAATTCAGTAAGTTAGCATATATACCAGGCATACTTTGGGGAGAAAAGGAGATTGAACTTATTTCTCACAAACCTCAGAATGGATTTTTATAAATACATTTGATGTAAATATATTTTTTTCAGATCTTCAGGCTTTACAGATGCCATTTGGCTGTTTAAAAGATACTGTCAGCAGTTGCCTTGTGTTGCTTTTGTGTGAAATCTACTTCAGTGTAAATGACACCCGTGCTTGTTTTATTTAACTGTTTTCTTTCTCCTTGCATTGTTGCAAAAGTCTCATCCTCCTAAGCCGACTTGGAGATGGCTTTACTTGAAGGATAAGCAATTTGGGATGAGAATGTAACTGTGGAACCAGATGCATATGAAATTTCAGTTTGTCTCTGTAAAAACTTTTAATGGATCAATTGTCCTTATTTTAGAAACCCACAGTAACTATTACATGAAAACTACTTACATTTTTTCAAATGAATATTTCGCTATTTGAAGTATAGCAAAATGGATAATACATGACCTCCCAAAAGAAAACATCCACCTCCTTGTTCAAATTAAAAAAAAACAACAGAAGTACCTGTTCGATAAAAAAACAGAAATAGCAATGCCATGAAAACCATAATTTTTATTAACTTGAGGTATTAACAGTGCATGCTGAAACTAAGCGAACCAAATTATTTTCTCAATATTTTATTTACATGTTCACTTCATGGTACTTTTACCACAATTAAAGAAAAGGATGTTAAAAGCACTTGCAAAGCTATTTCGAATTTCACTTTTACTTGTGGCCATTTTTGCTATTTTCTTCTGACAGTATATGGATATATAGATACAGATGTGTATCCCATATCTAAAGCATATATGTACCTTAACAAAGTATATGTATAAATACTTTTTATACATGCTTTATATATGTACTTTAACAAGGTTTATGAAGAGTTCTATTGATAATGAATTATAACAAAAATTTTAAATAAGAGGAGAAATTTTAAGTTTTGAGAAGGTAGTGTTTAAAATATGTAGGTTTAATATATATTCATACAGAAACGAATATAAACTGTAATTGCAGTATTTTAGAAGTCAGGAGCATATGTTTTCCTTAGATATGTCTGTTAACATTTAGTGTATTGAAATTATAGAGTGGCTATAACCTGTGATTTTCTTTTAAATATTCAAAAATAACCTGCATCTAATTATTGTTTTGGGAAAATCACATATTTCTCCCCAGATTTAAACATTCTTTAAAAAAAAAAAAACAAATGATAAATTCTCATGGCGAATTAGGGTATATTTTCAAATATTGAAAATGTCAGTAGAAGCTATTCAGATATGGGTTAAATGAATTCTCAATCTATAATCTTCAATAGTCCTTAATTTTAATTTTTCATTAGAAATTCACCAATACATTCTTTACCAAACTTGATTTTAAATTACTTATTTTTATGGCGGTTACACACCAGCTGAAATGAAGGGGTAGAAATGAGAGGGTCGTATCAGTAGAAAAACTGAACTATTCAGCATTTAGAGACACAGCAACAGGCTGGATTGCATTTGGGGAGTTGAGGAGCATAACTTAGTGGATTCTTTTCTTATCTACTGGAGATGCCTTCAATTTAGAAGATTTTAATTTTGGCTTTTAATAAAGATGTAAAAATACAATCTTCAGGATCTTGCCATGAAACTATAGGAACACGTACATTCTTCTGGAAAAAGTCAACTCCAAAACCCTCAACATGGCAGACAGTGCCCTCCATGACCCAGCTCCTGCTGACCCTCCCAGCTTCATCCATCTCCACACAAGTCCCTTCAGTCATTTTCAGCCACTCCAAAATTCCTGCTAATCATGACACCTTCTGTTTAACCCCATCTTCCTCTCCTGTGCTTATACTCTTCCCTCTTTCTGCAGTACTCTCCCTTACCGTTCCCTTTAAAGAACGCCTGACTCAAATCAAACCTCCCCTCTACAAAATCCTCCCTGGGTGCTTCCCCCGCCTTCCTCTGCCAGATGAATTGATTGAGACCTTCCTTGACCTCCTGCTATGCTCTGTTCGTACCACCATACCACAGCTGTATTTTCAGCAGCTAACGCCTTCTACTTGTTGCTAAGCTCTCATTCGTAGAGGATTGTAAGCTCCATTGGGGCTTTAAAACATCAGTGAAAATAGTTCAAATCTTACTCTGTTTTTTAGGATGTGTGGTAGCAAGGCCACTAAGGGGATCTGAAAGCGTCCTGTGCCTATCTTGTTTTTACTTACTATATCCAATTTTTAATAGGAAAACATGGTAGAGTGACTTGATATGTTTACACAGTGAGTGTGTAGGTGTCAGTCTCTACAGTTTATCTCAATATGACTAAAAGCTGCTTAACAGAACAAGATGCCTTTGCTCTACTTTTATGATTTAATAGCTTGTCAGTATTGGGGAGGGTAGTATAATGATGCCGTGAGGTATCAGTGAACTATTCAATGAGAAAAATCATCTGATGAACCTTCTGAAAAATAAATTGTGTTTAACTGATACTGAGTTAAAGCAATGCAAAATAGATGTTGAGCAGAAAAAGGAAACTTTGTTTCACCCTTGGGCTTGGAGCAAGTCCTTGCAAGATCATCAAAAAGTATAGCTGTCAGATCTGCAAATGGCAGAGAATCAGGTGGGCCAGATAAGCTTCTGAATTACATGATCAAGCAGGAACCAATAAAATGAACTGTGTCTGAAATGAAGAATCAGTATATTTGACATAGAAACCATTTTTATATGTACACATAGGGCTTTTAGTTCACCACAATTTTAATAGGAGCCAAAGTAGGCTGTTACAAACTTGGAAACCAATGCTATGTTCCAGCCTTAGCAAGCACATAAGACTTCTTGACTCTGACAGCATATTAGTGTATTTTGCAGTCCTAACCTCACGTGTGAGCCCATAGAAAGTAAGTACTATTGTTTTATTTTAACATCATTATTTTTCTCTTTTTATGTTTAATTTATTTAATGCTGTGATATTTAATACCTCTTTGGCATCTTATTTGGAAAAAAGACTCATCGTCATTTAAGTGAAAGATTGTGATGTGGCTACGACGTGTTAATGTGGCAGTAGGCTGAATAAGCACAAATATTGTGATCTGAGTAAAGGAAATGACAGCCCCATTACACTTTTTCAAAAGTTAAACACCTCGGCAGTATTTTGTACATATTTGAAAAAGCATAGTTTAAGGGCCATATTGATACACACAAGAGCAGCAATTTAAGAGTGATAAGGAAGAAATATATACAATTTAGAATGCTGAACTTAATTGTAAAAGACTTTGGAAGGCAAATATCTAAAAGTCTGCTAAATCAAGGTCAGTGCATAAATATTTTGATGAGCTCTAGGGAGAAACATCTGAACCAATGATGGAGGGGTTTGGAAGGTGGGTTTGGGTGCAGTAGGAACACATACTCTAACAAGTGCTGCTGTCCAAACATGGCGCTGCTGATGCTCAGGCAGAAGTTACTGCAGTGGTTGAGGGAAAGCGAACGGTCTCAGAGTCAGCCAGAGAGCAGCTGCTCAGGCAGTGCTCCTCCCGGAATGTTCCCCAACCTCACAGAACCTTGCACAAACATGTGTGCATGTGTCTGTGTCTCTTCACCCACTAGAATGTGAGCATCCTCAGTTGGAAAGCGTTTTACTTGTTAATCTTTGTCTCCCTGGCACCAGCTATAGTTCTAACGTAGTAAGTACTCAAAAATATTTGAGTGAATTGATTATAAGTGAATTAGTTAATTGGTTTATTAAGATTGAATGTGATAATCTCAAAGATTCTTTTCAGCTGTAGGTGCCTACAATTCTGTAGTTAATAAGCAAAAGCATTCTCTAGGTGCTTTGCCAGGAATTTCGATGGCACAGAAGTAAAGTATTTAATCAGTTTTCTTTCTCTGTCTTTTGCCCTCTTTCTCACACAGACACACACACACAGACACACACACACACAAAGGAACAGTCCAGTTTCCTATTCCTGAAAGAGAACTGTGCAAATGAAGTCAGAAGAAACACAGGATAAAAATCTAAAATCACTTAATAATGTGATATAAAAGAAAATCTCCAAAGTGTATGATCTCTTTAGAGACAAAAGAAATTACAGAAATTTGAGTTTTTACAATACATTTAGAGATAATGATTAACGAAAAACATTGAATTGCCAAATATTACTGATTAGTTCTATACAGTAGTATAAAAGGTATTTAAATATAGTTTCCAATAATAAGAATATCTACTGGATGTTCTAGAAAGAAGATTTGTCACTCCTAAACTACTGGAGAAAAAAAATACCATAAAAAGTTGAACAATTCAAAATGCAGGAAGGAGGACAAGAAAAATATAAAAATATACAAAATAAGCCCAAACACATTAGTAATCATAATAACTACATGGTTTCTTTACACAGTTTAAAGTAACTGATTCACAGATTGATTATAAAAGCAAAATCTATCTCATTCAGAAGAGATGCACCTCAGACAAATAGAAATGGAATGAAGAGCCTAGAAAAAGAAGAATAAGAAGTTCTGACTTAAAAAGAGAGAGACTTCAAGGCAAAAAAAAAATTAAAACACTCAAATATGAGTATTTCATATTGATAAATATATAACCTATTAAGGCATATCAATTATAAACTTAATGCACATGACAACATAACTTCAAATTATAAAAATTGAGAACTGATTGAAAACTAGAGAAACATTTTAAAAGTTGTAATCACAATAGGAAATATTAGCACATCTTGAACTTTTTAAAAAGAAAATAAGAGCATCACATAACAAAACCTGTGAGTTTTTTTTAATTGAAGTAGAGTTGATTTACAATGTTGTCTTAGTTTCTGGTGTACAGCATAGTGATACAGTTATATGTATATGCACACACATTCTTTTTCATTAAAGGTTATTATAAGATATTGAATATAGCTCCCTGTGCTATACAATAGAACCTTTTTGTTTATCTATATTATATATATAGTAGTTTATATCTGCTAATCCCAAACTCCTAATTTATCCCTCCCCCGACCTTTTCCTGTTTGGTAACCATAAGTTTGTTTTCTATGTCTGTGAGTCTATTTCTATTTTGTAAATAAGTTCATTTGTATCACTTTTTTAGATTCCATATATAAGTGATATCATGTAATATTTGTCTTTCTCTGACTTACTTTACTTAGTATGATAATCTCTATGTCCATGTTGCTGCAAATGGCATTATTTCAATCTTTTTTATGGCTGAGTAGTATTCCATTGTGTATATATACCACCGCTTCTTTATCCATTCATCTATTGATAGACATCTAGGTTGCATCCATTGTCTTGGCTATTGTAAATAGTGCTACTATTGGGCACTGGGGTGCATGTGTCTTTTCAGATTACAGTTTTCTCCAGATATATGCCCAGGAGTGGGATTGCTGGATCATATGGTAAGTGTATTTTCAGTTTGTTAAGGAGTCTCCGTACTGTTTTCCATAGCAGCTGCACCAAATTACATTCCTACCAATAGTGTGGGAGGGTTCACTTTTCTCCACAGCCTCTCCAACATTTATTGTTTTTGGACTTTCTAATGATGGCCATTCTGACTGGTGTGAGGTGATACCTCGTTGTAGTTTTGATTTGCATTTCTCTGATAATTAGCAATGTTGAGCATCTTTTCATGTGCCTGTTGGCCATCTGTATGTCTTCTTTGGAGAAATGTTTATTTAGGTCTTCTGCCCATTTTTTGTTTAGGTTTGTTTTGTTGTTGTTGTTATTGAGTTGTATGAGCTGTTAGTATGTTCTGGAAATTAAGGCTTTGTCAGTTGCCTCATTTGCAAATATTTTCTCCCAGTTCATAGGTTGTCTTTCTGTTTTGTTTATGGTTCCCTTTGCTATGCAAAAGCTTATAAGTTTGATTAGGTCCCATTTGTTTATTTTTGCTTTTTTTCCATTGCCTCGGTAGACCTAGGAAAGCATTGCTATGATTTATGTCAGAGAATGCTTTGCCTATGTTCTCTTCCAGGAGATTTGTGGTGTCCTGTCCTGTGTTTTCATTTTAAGCCATTTTGAGTTTATTTTTGTATATGGTGTGAGGAAGTGTTCTAAATTCATTGATTTACACGTGGCTGTCCTGCTTTCCCAACACCACTTGCTGAAGAGACTGTGTTTTCTCCATTGTCTGGCCCCCTTTGTCGAAGATTAATTAACTGTAGGTATGCAGGTTTATTTCTAGGCTTGCTATTCTCAAAACCTGTGAGTTTTGATTCAACTCTAGAGAAATTCAACTTCAGGAAATATATTAATGTAATTTAATATAATGACAGGTTAAAGGAGAGATACATGTAATTACTCAATATATACTGGAAAACATTTGGTAACAAGACAACATATACTTACTTTAATAAAAGTCACAAAAGAGTATAGAACAAAAGTTAACCTGGTAAAATATACTAAATGATAAGTTAATTGAATCAAGGCAAAAGTAAACATTACTGTGCATTACTATGCTGAAGCCTTAGTAGTAAACCAAGAAAAATAAGAGGTACAGATACTGTGTAGGAAGAGGGCAAAACTAGCATCACTGTCTGCCAATATGGTGTTTCTCTTAGAAAATCTGGGAGAATCAACCAGAAAAGCATTAGAATTAATAAGACAGTTTTTAAAATGGTAACCTGAAGTATAGCATTCCTAAGAGTAAACCTAATAAAACGTCAGCTCAGTCCTTTTGGAGAAGGCTTTTAAGCAACACTGAAAAGACATAAGCAAAGACTGAAATAAAAGTAAATATTTATCATTTTCATGGATGAGAAGATACCAGGTATTTTTTAAATTTCTGCATTTGAGAACTCCATAAACTTAATACAGTCATCCTCAAAATCCATTCAACATTGAAGTGAAGCTTGAGAAGGTGATTCTAAATGCCTTTGGAAGATAAAAATAAACACGAATATATCTGACATTTTTTAAAAAAGAAAAATTGTTGCTGAATCAGGGTCAGGAACTTAGGCTACTGGATAGCAAAACATATCAAAAAGCATCTTTATTAAATTAAAACAGCATAATACTGGCTCAGGAATAGATCAAAAATCTATAAAACAGAACAGAGCACTTAGTAAACTTTTTCTTTAAAGGATCAAATAGTAAATGTTTTAAGCTCTGCTGGACATTCAGTCTTTGTTACAATTACTCAGCCCTGCCTTGTAGCAGGAAAGTTGCTGTAGAAAACAGTATATGAATAGATGTAACTGTGTTGCAGTAAAACTTCTTTACAAAACAGGCAGCAGGCCTGAGGCTATGCACTGAAATAAAGCATACAGGAATGCCCCACAAACATTTAGAATTTAGAGTATAATGAGAGTAGGATTTCAAATTGTATGTAATGAGGCTGTTCACTTGGCAGCTATCTGAGGGACAAAGGTAAATATCTGAGGGATAATATAAAATAGATTATTTCATATGTTTATATAAATTTAGGATAAGGATTAAAAGTCTATCTTTTTAAAAATACAGACTACTGAATAGTATTGAGGTAAGAAAACCTTTCTTAAATGAGGGAAGAAAACCGTTAAGGGAAATATTATTAAATTTGACTAGAAAAAAATTTTTCATGAAAAAAGACACAGTAAGAGCAAAACAGACAAAATGTCTAACCCTTGTGAACTTGCATTTCAATAGGGGATACAAGCCAGTCAACAAGTTAAGGGTATACTAATGCTCTGTGCTAAAGAGCAAAATAATATAGGGGAGGGGCATATGAGATGACGGGAGGCACTGAAATACATCTTAACAGTGCATTTTGCCTTATTACCTGTGTAAATAAATAGCTCAAAATAGTTGAAAGGGTAAACCTTTTTATTTAATCTCTCTTTCCATGTTGAACTGAAAATACAGACCTAACAGCTCGAATACTAGAATTTGAGTTTTGGAGTAGGGGGGTTGGGGAGTTGTTTGATTGCTTTTTGGCGGTGTAATCGGGGATGTGAGATAATTATATACAGTATATACTAAAGAGTTGCTGTGAGAATCATATGAGATAATGTATGCAGTATGCTCAGAACACAGTTAACAATGTACAACCTTAACTCACTTTCTCCTCTCTCTTACCTTTTACTGCTGTAAGGTGATTCCAAATATGCAACAACTTCTTGCCAAAAATTGCCAAAATCAGTTAATCACAGGCGGGAGCATTTATGCTTTCTGATCTTCCCACCTTCTGACCTTGCAACTCCATGTCTAACATCATTTCAAACTCTTGGGAATTCAGGACACAACATATAGGTACACAACACATCTAGTCATACAATAGAACAAAAGGAATGCTTGGTTAACTTCAAATCTTTTAATGATTCTTGCCTCAGTCATAAAATATGTATAAAACACATAAACTAAAAGAAGAATTAGACAAATGTTGTAAATTAAAACATCCAAATAAATAACCAATATCATGTGTTAAATGTAAAATCAGCACTCCACCCTCATCCAAAAGCTGCTTATGGCTAAGAAATAAAATGCCTGTTGCCAAAAGTCCATTTGGAGCCAGAAAATTGGGGGTGAAAGAGAACTTATGAGTTCATTTCTTCTATACTCCTACCTTTGAAATCAATTGTTTCATTATCTTTCTATGTTGAAAATGTACTTTTAGAATTCCATAAGTTTCCATAACATATTGAAACACTGATTTCACTCTGTACTTATTGAATACCAGTATAATGGCGTACAGTATACCTCATGTTCTTTAACCTTAAGCAATGTATAGTTAAGTTGAATATCAGTTATTTTCAAGACACATTTGGGGAATTCCCTACTATTTGAAAGGCATTTTTGCTAGAAACTGAGAGTCCAAAGATGAAAGATATAATCTCTGTCTTCAAAAAGGTTGCAGTCTTATAAAGGTGGCAGACAGAACATGTTATGTAAATATAAATGACAATAAAAAGAAGAACACTTCTTCTGTTTTGTAAGAGCAGTTTTCTAAAGGAGATAACCCCTAAAGTAAATATTGAAAGTTTCTATAACCCCTTGCCCAACAAAGGGTGGGCAGGGAGTTACAGAAGGAAATAAAAAATTACCTCTAACATTTTGTCAGAACCAATGGAGACCAGAAGACATAGAAGAATATTTAAACTGCTGATGGAAAAAAAATGAAATAATTATTTATTCAGCAAAAATATCAAGTCTATAGACCTAAATCTAATCATATTAAAATTTATATTAAATATAAATGGACTAAAAAGTCCAGTTATGAACAGATATCGCACATTAGTAAAGATACAAGACTCAAATTTAGTTGTAAATGACCCTGTTTAAATATTAAGATACTGATAGTTTAAAAGTATAAGGATGGAAAAAGATATACCATGCCATACCAAGCATAATACAATTGGAGAGGCTACATTAATATCAGGTAAATTAAACTTTGCAACTAGAAATGTTACCAGGTATCAAGAATATCATTTCACTAAAAGAATCAAGCACATGTAACAATCTTGAGTGTGTATGTGTCAAATAAGAAAATTTCAAAATATGTAAGGCAAATACTCAGAAAACTTAAAGTAGAAATAAAAAGATATCTAATTATAATTTGTGATTTCAGTGCTCCTCTTTCGGGAATAGATAGCACATACAAACAGAAAATCAGTAGGAACAGAGAAGAATTGAACAATGCTATCAAACAACTTGACATAATTGACATATATAGAACATTCCATTCAACAAGAACTGTGGAATATACTTTATTTTAAAATACATACAGAACATTTCCAAATATAGACCATATCCTGTGTCATAAAACAAGTCTTAATAAATTTAAAAGGATTAAAATAGTGAGGAAAATGTTCTCTGATCACAGTGGAATTATTAGAAATCAGTCTTTTAAAGATATTTGAAAAATTCCCTCAATATTTGGGAATTGTCACACAATTTTAATCATATGGATCAAGAAACGAATTATAAGACAAATTAGAAAATATTTTGAACAGAATTTTTAAAGGTCGCATGGAATTACCCCACATGGTAGAATTGACAGTTCAAGGAGCATGAAGCTGAAGTTTCCTGCAGGTAAAATTAGAGGGCCTGTGTGGTGAGTTACAGGGCTGGAGAAGGGACAAGTACACAGTGAGGTCAACAAAGGTCAGGGCCAGATCTCCAGGGGGCCCAACTTAGGGAGCATCTCCATTGCTTAATTAGCACCTAAACTTAGCCTTTAGGATATATAAAACCTAGGACAGCACCTAGAACATCCTAATAAAGATGTGGGATAAATCAATAAAGTTATTCTTGTCCCTGAATGTAACCAAGTCAAAATTGTCCTTTTCATGTGTTGACTTGGCTGCCAAATGTTTGGTTTAAGTCTAAGAGCCCCTTTTTCCACCCTGGATTCCATACAATTTCCTGTTTCCCTCAAAGTGGTTTTTACTCACTCTGTTCATAACCTGTTATTCTTTAGTTCTTTGGGTTTTGTTCATTCCATATGATATTGGTCTTCTGACCCTTTCATCTTTCAAAATATTTGGAAGACTCTCGCTGACAACATCCATGAGTGCCTGCGGGTAACAATGATTACAATGATACATTACCTATCTTCTTCCCATTTGGAGATAAACAAGGAGAACCTCAATTCAAATACTGGTATCAAAACAGAAATACGTTCATTTCACACATATATCACTGTGATGTAGATTCAGGAGGTTAATAAAATACTTGTCAATATTAAATTCCATGAGTTAAATTATCTACTCCCTTTATTACATTAAATAACATGCAAAACCCCAAATGTATTCCTTTTTTATTTTAAAATAAAATAAGCATATTCAGGATTGTTTGTATTAGAAAGACATACATTTTTATGTGTTCTGACTTTTTCGTCCTGGACTTAAGCAAAATAATACCCAGTTTTTTTTTTAATTCACTTTATACAGGCAGTACATTTTTCAAGTGGAGAAGCCATGTCAGTAATGTGGGGCAGAGGAGTTTTTCAAAGACAGAACTTTAAGTTTGAAAATTAGTGACTAATGGAGCATATCCAGTAGGTATTTTTCATACAATGTAGCATCATCATTATAAAATGATGCTGCTTTGAGGTGAGATTAACTCAGACACATGATTTTTCATCCAAAAGTATCAAGATTATAGAACAATGAACAGAGCAGTTGTAACAAGAGGAAAATGTTAGGATAGATTTTTAAATACAAAAAAAGATAAAATTTGAAGTAGGCTAGTTATGCACAGATGGTGCCAAGTCTATCACAGATAAAAAAGAAAAATTTTAAAGGTGAAGAAAATGACTCAGAAAACTTTAATGTGGGAATGGGATGTTGCAGAGTTAAGATATAACAAGTCCCACTGTTTAGAATTTCATACGACGTGTACATGATGTGAGAACCAGAGTGCACTGCGCTGCGAGTCCTGCCTCCATCCAGCATGATGAAGGAAGTTCACCTTTGGATTTTCATTCTTGAGAGGATCTGCACAGATTATTGTAAGGGGGACATAATCCAGATGTTGACCAAACCTTGACTTGCACACTCTCCTGAATCCTTCCCCTGCATCATATTCCCTCATTTGGTAAAGGAAGTACTCTTCAAACCAGTTCTGATGACCTTTCTGAAATGAACTACAGTCTAAGCAAATACAGGAAGTACATTTACGTTTGGTTTACCGAGCAGGTTTCAGTTTCGTGCCTCTCTGACTTGGGAATTATAACAGCCTTCTCTGATAGGAGAGGAGGACCTGTTGCCCTGCTTACGGGGTTGGTAACTGAGCTGTCAAGAAGCTGAGGACTTGTCCACAGATTCATGACCAGCAAGCGATGAATCTCAGAACTAACACCTCATCAGCTATGATTTCTACTTCTCATCTCTCTTAATTAAAAATCAGTCCAAGGTCTCTTGAAATTGAGCCTTTGTTTGAGTCACTTCACTAGAAAGAAGTTAGATCACAGACCCATGCAATTAAATCTGGGACAGTTAGGTCATGAGGAAATACTGAAGGAGACTGTCGTTACCTTATGGAACGTATAGAGCTCTGTGTGCCTAAGCCAAATACGAGCCTGCTTCAGTTCTTAGCACCAGGCCCTGACTTGTCATGTCAAACATCTGTCATTTTACAGTACACACTTCCTTCTGCATCACACATTTGAAGGTAACTTCTTCACTAAAATAAAGCTGCTTCATAGAAGTCCCTCAGTATTTGTCATTACCTGAAATAATTGTGATATTTCAACGCAGCTCCTGTAAACATGTTGAAAGACATATCATAGATTATAAACACATCTATTGAAATGCTAACCATGGTTGCAAAGCAGATTATCTTATTTAAAGACACTGGTTTTAAAATTTAGACATTTAATTTAATTATCTTTTCCCAGAAGTATATAAGGAAATCAGAAACCTAGTGTGAATAACATTATCTTCACAGAAATGAAAACTTGCAAGAGCATTTTTTGCCACAAACTCAATAATTTTAGTATAATCACTAACTATGTTTTTGTTTTACAGAACCAGTATGATTTGAAAAAAGAGTAAAATTGCTTTTAAAGTACAAAAATAATTATGAACCACTTGAAACGTAATGTCTGTGTTTTATTTCTCATCAGAATTCATTAGTGTGTAACATCAATAATTTAGCCCATCATTTGCCAACACTGACTTGGCTCAGTAGTTCAATCATGTAACCCTGTAAACTCACTTTCCATTAAAATGAATGTTGCTGACAAAGGATAACTAAAGAGATACTTCATTTATTAACTAAAGAGGTACTTCATTTATCAACATTTTTAAATTAGGAGTTTGGGGCCACAGAAGCTTAGCTGGATGATTTATTTGAAGGATCTTTATATTAGACCTAAAGACTTGTTCCAAATCGTACGACGCTACCCACAAAGATAATCGCATTTCATTTGTGTAACATGTGACTCAGGGCTCTCTCTTTACAGGCAGGCTTAGCCACCTGCAGAGAATGAAATGACCTACCAGAAGGAAAACTTGACTGCTTAGTATAAAATTATGAAATGTGCAGCATTTTCCTGTGTCCCGATTTACTCCATTGGGCATATTTCTTACAAAACCTATAATATGTCATCAAATAGTCTGATATCTTAATGTTGAAATTGATTTGAGGTTTAAGTAAATAGGTTAAAATTAGTTAGTGATGAGTGTAAGGCTCCCCAGTATTCACAAATTGTACTTAAGTACATTCAAGTTCTTCATCGCTTGCCCCTGACTGACGTCCAGTCCCCCAGATACAAATGCCTGTAGATGTTGCCGACATCATTTTGAACAAGAGAGTTTCATTTTCCAGAGTTCATCCCACATCCTGCTGCTCGGTTAACATCACACCATTTTGGATGCTGAATGCAAACAAACAAATACATATGCAGTGCAGTGAACAAAGCATCAAGTCAAAATTCCTTATATATTCAAAATTTTCATCTTATAGGCCTTGAAACGTATAATCTCTAGTCAATACTGTAAGACTGCATGATCAGATCTTCCCTTGCTTGTTCTCTAATAAATTAAATGCATGTTTCTTATTCAAACCTTTTTGTGGAACTAGGAGGGTCTCTGCATTTAGCCTCCAGGGCTGCCAGCTGGCATCTTTCCCTGTTTGGGATCAAAAAGTTCTCCACCAGCTGATCCATTCAAAAGTCAAAAGCCAGGCCTGATGTTGGATTATAACATGTATCAAACTGCTTCTTTTTGTTACCTCATCTCTTGTCTTCCCTTTTAGCTTTCTTTTCTTCTTCAGAAATATTTATCCTGCCAATTCTAATTAACTGTAATTCCACAGAAAATCTCTCTCATGCCCTTTTTTTTTAACTTGCCTTTATCTTACAAAAATTAAGACAGGAAAAAAAAAATACTCTTCCAAACCTTGTGAGTAAGGAGTTACTTGTGTCACAGTGCTGTTAGTGGTTCTCTGCAGTCTGTTTGTACGAAACAGAGGAAGCTGCACTGTATCAATACAGATGGCATCCCTGGGTAGCTAGTGAGTTCCAGCATCACTGCATTAGCACATGTTTCTATAGCACTTCATGTTTCCAATTTATGTTTATTTTAATTTGAATATCACAGACAACCTTGGGAAAGAAGATTTTATTATGCCCATTTTACAGATGTTAACTCTCGAAGAGCTTAAATGAAACATCCCTATGACACAGCATGTATGTGGCAGAGCCGGGTTTAGATACAATGTTTCCTGATTCCCAGCCCGTACCGTGGCACGTGGAACACGCTGGAGAGGGACGAAGAGAGAGAGGGACGAAGAAGGGGAGGGATGTGTTCATACTGTGGGTCTACTGTGGCGGACAACGAAAGTGAGGCAGAGTTGCAAACTGGATGCAGCTCATAGTGAATAGTCACTTTAAGAGGCAGTACATGAGTGGCATCTTAGCTTAGAAATCATCTAGATTTGTCAGTGAAAATATGGGGAAATAGAGCCAAGAAGCTACTAAAAAAAAAAAATGTAGTTCTACCATTGTAAGAGTCTGTACTAGAGAAGCAGCAAAGGAAACAGAAGAAGGAAGATGGTGGACATTTCAGGGGCAAGATGGTACCGACAGACTAAAACAGTGGACTCCTTAGGTGAAGTAGAGGAGGGCAAAAACAACA
Organism: Vicugna pacos; assembly: GCF_048564905.1. Classification (NCBI taxonomy): domain Eukaryota; kingdom Metazoa; phylum Chordata; class Mammalia; order Artiodactyla; family Camelidae; genus Vicugna; species Vicugna pacos. The sequence continues at coordinate 13,060,369 of NC_133010.1, forward strand.
CAGTTACTGTAAGAGCTGGCGCCAAAGATAACCAAAATAACAAGACAGGGGAATTGTAGGGCCCTTACTTCAAGGGAAATGGAGAGCTCTTTTGGGATATACGCAGCTTAATAAGAGAGTGGGGCCCGTATGGAGATAGCCTCTGAGCAGCTGAAATACTGACTGGCAGATAGGCGATGAGAAGGACTGTGATGACAAGTTTTGTGGTCAGATTGTGAAGCCGTAAATGTAGGTGAACTTCAAGGACGTTAGCCAATAAAGAGAAAAGTACCTTAGCGAAGTACCAAAGGCAAATGCTTGGGTTCAGCTGGAGAGAAGCGTGCCATCCATCCATGGAGAAGGAGGAGGACAAGGGTTAGGAGAAAAATTAAGAAAATACCAATTAACTAAAAAACCCTGAGGGAAAAAGACATAAGGTGGTGGTCATCAGTGTCTGCAGTTTGTGTACATTTGAGGTATATTTCTTTCAGTTGTAGAGTGAATAATTGTCTGAAAATAGCATGTGCTTTTTATTTATGTGTTTGAAAATTTAGCCTGGAATTTTAATTTGCATATTTAACCTGAAACATTAGCATCTTACTGTACAAAATGTGTGGTTACTTTTCCTTAGGACTTCCCAAGGCCACTAATTTAGAGCAGTCATTTTACTTGTTTTATTATTAGAGGGAAGAAGAAACAAAATGACTTTTCCTTAGTAAACCCGAAGTTTGTGCATTTGGTTTTGTATCTTACCGACTTACTGTACAAAATAGGCCACAATCATGGCACCTGTTAAGCTAAGCGGTTGTTCAACTGTATTAAACAATATGACATATTATCCACACTTAAACCATTACTACATAAAACATTTTATACTGTATTTCTGAATTTTGATTAAAATGTATATAATTAGTTTAAAATTTGCAAAAAATCCATTGAAATGCATTTAAACTTACCATGCACACATATAAACAGTATGCATGAAAAGAAATATATGGATGGCCAACATGCGAGCTTTTAAAATTCTCTCCCACAAATCTGGCTTTATTAAATTAGAAATGTTTGTAATTGTTCCTTGATTTTCTCCTTTAAAAATCTTTGTAGAGGTTATAAAAACAAAAGCACAAGGATGAACTTAAGTCACTTTTCAGGCAAAACAGAAGGGAAATAAATATGTGTAGATTTTACTAGAGATGGGCATATAAATAAAAGACCTTTTGAAATATACATTAGGAGAGAAATTAGATATCTACTAAAAGGAGAAAAATGGACTCTGATGGCTAGCAAATGGATGAAAGAAAGAGACTCAGAGGGAAATGGTAATATAAGCCTTTTATTAGAAAAGAGACGAGAGACTATATGTGTAGCTAAGTAGCACCTATTACTGAATATCTTGAGATAATGAAAATTTACACAAATTCTTGTTGACCAGAAGACATTATGGAACACTGAGAAAATGAACAGAAACCAATCAGCAAATTCAAATGACAAAATTTGTAAGGACAAAGTAAAACAGATAGTGAATTTACCAAGTTACAGAAAGACAAGTTGTTTCTAAAAGTCCTGAAAATGATGAGACGTGGCAAAGATCTGGGAGAACAGATATATAAATATATCTGTGTGTATGAAAAATAATAACTTTTAATCAATTCAATAAATATTAAATATCTGTGTGGTCATTGTAGATATAAAAATGAACCATAGTCAGTTCCTGCTTTTAAGAAACACCCAGCCTCTGGTAGAAAAGACAGGTTTCAGAGGTAATCTCAATGTAGTGGGCTAAATGCAATGGCAGGGTGAAAGACAGAGGTGGAAGGACTCTGCAGACAAAAGACGAAGTACTAAGACCTAGATCTGAAAGAACCTTGCACATTACTGAAGTTAGAATACTTCCGTATGACTCGCATGGAATTCAGCTGAGTTATAGGTACAGACGAGTGTGGGAAGATAAGCAGTAGCCAACACTTGCAGTTTTGTGTCTTGAAAAGAAGCTTGGACTTTATCCTGAAGATACTAGGTGGAAGGAGGGGATGGGGATTGCTGTGTATAAAGAAAGAGAAGGAGCCGTAAAACATTTGAGTTTTAGAAGATTTCTTAGGCTGATACATGGAAAGTAGAAGGGAGGTGGGCAGTAGGGGCGGTGGAATAGAGGTTTCATGACCGGAGGTGGGGAGACTCATAAGGACACTTCTGCAGTAGTTCTGTTCAGACACTTAGTGGCTTAAGTAATGAGATGTCACTGGAGACAGAAAGAAGGAATGTGAGAGGTAATAAAGGAGTGCAAAGGGTAAGATTTTAACCGGTGTGGCACCTGGTTTCCAGCATGGATATCTCTTTGACCTCTCCACAAATCCTGGTGGAGGGGAGATCCTATCCTCCCCTCCACCAGTCCTTCTTTTCTTCTCTGTTAAATAAATATTCTTTGAACAGCCACAGAGTTGGATAGACGGGATAGAGTGGGAAACAAGACAGCGTTCCCTCCCGGGCCTCGTCTGATACTGCATCCTGTTCCTCTGCAGTCGTCTTGGCTCCCAGTGTTCTCTGGTACCCTCATCTCTCTTACTTCATGGAGTGTGAATATCCTTCCTGCCTGCCTCTATGTATCTAAAGATAGTTTTTTCATACCTCTGTCATGGTTATTGTTTTACTAAAGCTTAACAGCTTGAATTTCTTTCACCAAATAGATTCAGACTCTGAAAGTAATGCCATATTCAGCTTTATATTCCCATAGTGCCAAACACAATGTGGAATGCATTTGTTTGACATACATGTCAACTAGGTACATATGGCATTTATGTGATGTATGCCTACAACATGTATACACGTATCTTCTTCAGAAGTCCCTAAAATTCTAATGGGGGCATGGTTTATTCAGCATTGTATTTTGTAGAGTGGTTAGAGGGCATTGTTTTAATAGGTCCTCTGTAAATACTTGATAAATAAAGTGGGCAGCTTTATCAAAGCATTATCTGAGATAATATGCAGGAAATAATCTGATACTGAACTAATTAATAGAGAGATAAATCAGGGCAATGTTAAGAACAATATCAGGTTCGATTTTTCCATACTTGAAGAAATCTTTTTTTTTTTTACAAGATAGGGCCTGGAGGCAGTGGATTTTTTAAGGCAGGAAGAGGACAATTTATTTTTAAAAATAATATTTGGGAGATCTCTTGTGTATTAATTTTCCTGGTTCCAATCTGCCCTTAAGGCTAGAAAAAGAAAATCAAGAAATTGTGTAAAATCAAAAAGTCATGAGACATATGTATAAGGAAGCTTATGAATTAGCATTTTTAGAAGTTTAAATGTAAGGAGAACTTATCAACTTGCATTTATTCATGAGCTCATTATTTACAGTAAATACACAATAGCAAAAACTTTGGAGAGTGAAAATAAGGAAGCCTAGTGAAAAAAAATTAACAGCAAAACATTATGTAACTGCATTGTTTTATAAGACAAGAGAAGAAAAAGTATCTAGATGTGTATGAGTTATAAAGGACTCCTAATTCTTTTGTTATTAAATGTAATACTTGTAAAAGGGCAATCACTTCATCATTTTTAAGTTGGGCCAGGTGACTGATTATCTTTTTGAGTAACAAAGATGAATTCAGAAATGGGATAAATATATCCTGTATTGTTATTAAATAAAATAGGCTACAGTTTGCCCAGTGGCAAGGCTCACCGAGACTGTGTTTGCAAGACAAATGGCCCAAGATATTGATGAAGTTTGTAGACATGAGATGGTTTCTTTCTATAAGAAATATGACTTACTGCCTAAAAAGATCAATCCTATAGTTTTGAGCTAAAATCCATTACCACTGTGACTTTACCAACTAAGCCAATTGATAGGTGCAAAAAAAATATTGAAAGTGATCAGTTAAACTGTTAGGATATTGTCTCATGATACCCCCAGATTATCCCACAAGGAAGAACAAATTCAATAAGATTATATACCAGCAAATTGCCTTCAAGCGTAAGTTGACATAGGTATTAACCAAATAAAAAGAATAAATCTGACTGGGTTGTAGAACAGTTGCTACTGGCGATATTAATAAATCTAGTTTCACAGAGTATTTTTTCTTTTGATAAAATAAATAAAACTGTGGTACTTAGAAGCACACCTGTCCCACAGTAGAAGCAACAAAAATCTATAAAAGGAAAAAAAGTGCTTGTTTTACAGCAGTACTAAAACAAAAACGAGCACTGAAAACAACAAAGTACAGTAAGTCTTTTTTTTTTAATTGAAGTGTAGTCAGTTTACAATGATGTGTCAGTTTCTAAATCATTTTATTTAGAGCTGGTTTTAGGTACGTTAGTTGGACATCACTCAGAACTGAAAAACCATTATATTCTGGAAACAATTCAGAAAATGACACCTTCAGACTCTTGCCATACAGCAAAGCATTTTTATTCCCATGATAGATAATTCTAATATATTTAGCTGAACTTTGTTTGTCTCCATGACACTACGCAAGTTTCCTTTAAAATTTAAATTCTTTTAAATAAATAATACTTCAAGATGAGTTTTATTATATTTCTAAATAATACCTGAAGAAAGTTTAAACCAAGAAATGTGGCTATTAATAATTCTAATACATGTAAGTTCAACTTATAAGTTCAATTTGTAAGAACTTCAATCAAGGAATCTTATGTCTATTTTCAATTTGCAAGATACTCTTCTTGCAATTTTGAACTTTCATTCAAGGATCTGATAGTATTGAATGCATTTTCAAGTTTTTTCACTTATGCAAAATCATAAATATCACTGAATCCGAATTACACGGACAGATATCTTACACAATATAGCTACTGTTTTTCTACTTTATTACAGTGATCTCATCAAATATTTTGAATACATTAATGAACACTGTTCTCATTCACCATGTTGCTGCCATTGTCCTCGTTGTCCCCTCTAATGTATGGAACTGGTTCTATTTGTGGATCATTTCACCATACTGAGTGTGCCTCTCCAGGTCAACTCAGCCACAGAAATTACCTCTTTTCCTTAATTTCCACAAAAAGACTACACTGAAGATTTTATTTACAGTAGCAGAAATTACTAAGGGTTTAGAGAAGGTGCTTGGTGGTGGATTACATTACTATAATAGAAAGTACTCACTATATAATGTTGTTCTCAGAGTATCCATCTGTCCACTTGGGCTCGGCCTTCCACCCTACTGCTCCCCTGCCTCATTCTGCCTCTGCAGACTTCTCTGCCACTCACCACACACACGGCAATTCAGTGATTCATTATGAGAGTATTGTGTTTTGTCCTCCCTTTCTCTTAAGCACCCTGCCCTAGTGGTCTATTGAGATGTTTACCTAATAAAAATTGGTCTCTGTTTAGAGAAATTTAATATTATCTTTCATGAAATTTTCTCATCCTCTTAAATTCAGAAAACAGGAAAGGAGAAATGTGTGTCTGAATTCATTGCAATTCTTAAGTTATTATTGAAAATTATGGTGAAAATATATGACAAACATCATTTGTTATCCAAAAGAGACTCTGGGAAATCAGATGTACTTGAATATGCCTGAAATTTAAGGCTGAAAACAATCTATCTAATTTATTTAACCATTTGTCTTAGAAAACCAAGTTTTTTTTGAAAGGGCAAAATAAATCTATTTTTATCTATGAATGCAAAAAAAATCAGAGTTGATGAAAAATCAGAGCAATTGATAAGCATGAAAATACAATTCAACTTAATGATTTTGTGACTTGATTCCTTCACAACCGAAAATTGAAATAAAAATCCAACTAAAATGTGGCAGCAGTCCCACTCCTGGGTATATATCCAAAGGAAATGAAATAATTATCTTGAAGAGATACCTGTACTCTCCTGTTCATTGCATCATTGTTCACAATTGCCAAGGTATGGAAACAACCTAAATGTTCATTAATGGATGAGTGGACGCAAGATCACATGATGTATATTATAAGGCACATGTCCTACCCATGTGGAATTTATATTCCTTCACTAATTTACCCTTGATGTTGCCATTTCCTTGTTCATAAATTTCAGGGCTTCTCTCATTTTCCCTTGAATAAATCTAAACCCTTCAGTATACCATTCAGGACCCTCAGATCCAACTTGTCCCTCAGTTTCATAATCTAGTGCCCCCAGGAACACTTACTTATCCAGTGGTCCCTAAGTAGATCCCTACTTTTCTGTCTCTTGCCTCATCTTTCAGGGTCTAGTTTACAGGGCATCTCTTTCATGTGTGAAATCAGCTGGAAGTGTTATTTCCCTCCTGAAAACCACCATTTATCTGTGGCCATATCACATTCTGCGTTGTGATAAACTGTTCTTTCCACATTCCTTGAAGCCAAACTGTATTTTGTACTCTGACTTCAAAATTGAGTTGGGAGGGGAGGGTGGTGGTGGCATGAACCTTTCCAGAAACATGTGTGCTACTTTTCCACTTCTGACCACAATATTTGTCTTTGTACTGAATGGGGATACCTTAGATATAAAAAATGCAAATAAGTGTTTATTGAATGAATAAACAAAGAGAAAGGTAATTTACACTGTCTTTACAAGAGCTGAAATCTAAGCATATGTTCTCATTTTAACGTAATGATTTTCTTCACACCAATAGTTTTTTCACAATGTAGCCTTTGGGATCTTAGTAGGTGGTACTAGGTAAAAGGTCAGTGGACACTAAGTTTCTGAAATGCTGGACATTTAAGTGTTAAGCAGTTTTTTAAAATTTCAGAATATCTGAGATCGTGTAATATGCCATTGCACTTTATAACTCTTGAAAAACGTGGGATAAAACATTCAGTGTTTACCAAATTTTTGACCACAGAACATTTTGATATTCCTCAGTAAAAAGATATTGTACTCTGACAAGAAAAGCAAACATAGGATTAAATTAATGCTGATTAAATTGCCAGTAAATATGAGAATAGTAAAAATGAAGTAGTATCCAATTTTATTTACAGGAATAATATGAGGAAAGGTCATTTCTTCTGTGTAATTCTAGGTAGAAAAGCCTTAGTTCCCTGAAAGAAAAAATACGGCCTATTATTACCCACAGATTTTCTTTTTTCCAGGAATCCAGCAAGATCAAAGAGCTTGATCATTCATTCATTGGGGGATTCACATGGAATTTGTTTCCTAAGTGGCTAGGGCTCTTAAAATACTTTCCTCTTTCAAAACTATTACTATCTTAAATGCAGAATTAAAGCATCGTTTTCTCTTCATCATTTGGTTTGCTGTCAAAGATGTGATGATTTTTTGGGGTTCATATAAACAGTATTACACCACATTTTCTGAGAGGCAGCCTGGTTATCCACTAAAGGTTCATAATTCTCCTCCCAGTCTCCTTCATCCCAGCACAAAGGCCTGCAGCTACTTTGGTCTCTCTGAATTTCTAACTTACTTTTTTGGAAATCTGATAATACTTGAAATACCAGTTAAAACCTAGCAATGTAATGTTTCTTGTGAATGCTCCCCCGCCAAAAATCTAATAACATTGTGTAAAAAAGACAAAGTAACAATTTTCTTTCTTCAAAACCACTCAGCTATGCAATCTTTAGTTCTTTTAGACCTTCGGAAGGTACGATCAGTATGCATAGGAAAAGTCATGTCTCTTACTTAACTTTGCAAGAGTGCTCTGCAAAGCATTAATAGCTGCATCGCCTTGTTAATAAACTTCAGTCAATATGCTTTGGGAGATAATTTGATTAAAAAAAAGAATAAAAAACACCGAAGCTGAAATATTGCTTTTATAAGCTGCAAGATCAATTCACCATGTGCCTTTTTAATCAACTGAAATATATACATTTAAACAGAACACACAGATGACTTAGCATTCTCCCATATCATGTTAGTGAGCGTGACTAGTTCCTTGTAATTTTTTTCCTAAAACTCTCTTGTGCTCTGACTGATGAGGGGAAAACTTTCCATGAAAAATGTGTGCTACTTTTCCACTTTTGGCCTTGTGTGTGCTTCTTCTCTGCCTTAATTACAATATAAATCAACTGCAAAAAAAGATTTACAGTGATTACACCTCACTTAGAGAGCTGTGAAGATTGATCTGGAAGGGGTATGTTTGTCAAGCTCCGTGTATACTTCTCATCTTAGCTGGTTCTAAAGTGAACTCCAGGACACATATGGCAAAATTCAGAAAGAAGTCAATGGGGGAGGAGAAGCTCTGGTGCCTCCCTCTGCTCTTTGTGTTCTCACTGCGCATGCCCGACAACTTACTCCAGGGCAACTAACTCCAGGGCAAAGGACTTTCCAGATAGTTGTGAACCTCAAGCTAAGTTAGAGAAAGATCACCGTAGGTACTACCAGATCCCTGCATAGCCCCCATTTCCTCTCTGTGTAGTCGAGTGGATGGGATAGTAATTAGACCAGAAATCTTCCTGTTTCGAATGGATTAATTCTTATCACCACCAATAAGAATGTATGAAGGACTTATTACATTCAGGTGTTTGTACTCGTCTCTTGGAGAGAGGTTAATCAGTCCTTGTCTTTAGGAAGTTTGTCTTTTTTCTAAGGCAAGTTCACGCATGAATGTGATTATACCAAAGCAAAACATAAACACAGAGTTCCGAAACAAAGCTGACACAGTATAATGTGACTTTCATATTTCTCCTTCCTCAGAAGTTTTGGAATGTGAGTTTTGGTTTAAGTTCTGTAACTTGACCTAACTTTCCCTACCTCTGCAGTCGTCTGTCCCCCCTCCCTACTCCTATTCAAGCAGGCTGGCGCCATTCTGATCTGAAGGATCAAAGAGCTGAAATAGTATGCCTTTTAGATTTCTTCATCTTGGGTTTCTTTGAAAGGATCTTTTTTTAACTTGGCTGCTTCAGTTAAAAGGTGACATCAGTGATTCCATCTTGATGAAATATAATAAAGCCTCTAATAAATTATTAGGACAGCTACTTGTTAAAATGTTAGTATATTCCTTTTTAAAATGGGCTCCTCTTGCCAGATAACTCTCCTAAAAAAAAATCACATTTTTCTGTTCAATTGTTCCTTACTTTTATTGTTTTCCTGTAGCAGAATGATCCTGTTAAATAGTCGAGTGCCAAAGGTTTTCACTTTCAGCTCATATGACGCTTCAGAAAGGAATATAATCATACTTAAAAAAATAAAGTATATTCTCAAATCTAGAAATTAGCGAGTAATTGAAATTATCATCACAGTGTTTTAACTGATGACCATTGAACTCTTTTCTGGCAAACGGCTCATAGAGCATTAATTGCACGTCACATTACAGATCTGCAGAGTTAAGTTCTGTCTTGCCCTTGGGACTATGAGGTCTGAAGCAACTTTGTAAGTGTCTTTCAAGGTACAAAAAAAAATCATTAAATTGCAGAAGTTCTACTTGGTCAAAGTGTATGCCTCGCTGTCCTTTCAAATGTCATTCCTTGTCCCTCAAACCCATATCCTTGAGTACCTACCACTTTTCGACACTGCTGAGAAGCTCTACCTCCTTCTGCTTCTGGCCATAGTATCCAAGTATCTTACTAAGAACACTCCAGAAAACCATTTCCTACATGAAGCAAATCCAACATGTTCAGAAAGAAAAGTTGATTCTGATTTCACTTTTTCTGATCAATGTTTGCATGAGGACAAGCTGGATTTTTTTTTTTACAGTTCTATATATATTTTAATGGATTATTTAGACTAGCTCATAACTAATATAGGAGTAAAATCCTAATTTAGGAACAAAATATAAAATACCTTTCTCTCTTGTGTCAATTGATAAATCATATTACTACATACAATATCTGCATTATAAAGTTTGCAGGATGCAAAAGAAGAAAAGTGAATAAAAATAGCTTTGAAAATGTGGCCATGTGCAAAAGTTTATGCAAGCACTCACAGAAATATAAATCTTATTATTTCAAATTTCATTAGTTCAGAAGTATGCATCTTCTTTTTCTTAATAATCCATTAAGGGATTGGTTTGACATTGGATTTGATCTTTACCATGAAAAAATTTTTACTTCTCTAACCAGTAGTGAAAACACAATACGAAATGTTTACCAGCTTAAGTAAATGGACTCTTTGAGCACCTTAGAAGCATTCCTACATATCAGGAATATAATTGTAATGAAGATTAACAGAATTCAAACTGGCATTTTATTATTCAAATCACATATCAATCGTAATTAGTTATTTATTAAAGCAAGACTTAGCCTAGTTAGATTTATCATACAGAATGAAGATTTAGATTCATTGTTTCTCCATTTGGCTGTGTATTGAATTATAATATAGTGTGTGTTTCTATATATAGACTTCCACATCTCAGATATATAAGAGCTAGTTTGATTACTGACAAATGTTTGAAGTAGGAAAGCACAGATAGTAAATCCATGCTCCTGTTTGCACATCAACCATGCAAGTTATCAGTGCTGATCACAAATGAAAATATGTATGAATTTCCCTATTACTTCAAGGATCAAGGTTCAGT